>NC_083714.1:154140152-160087652 GCF_033118175.1 Dama dama | reverse complement strand
TCCATCCATCCACCCGGCAAAACCTAACTTGTACAGTGCACTTCTCTACCTTTGATGAAGGTGCAAAAGTGTGTATACGGTGCTACTTGCCTTTAAAAACTGCCTGTTTCACAATTTTCTTTGAGTAGTGAAATGAGCAGTTGAACACTGCACTAATTTTGGTGATGTAACATATTCTTGACTGTGGGATTTTTGCAAAGCAATGTCTGTGGCTGGCGATTTGTTATGTAAGTGAATGCTGAAACATTCTTGTCAGTAAGCGTTCAGGTAACAAAAGACATGTTAGTATGTCTCTGATTGGTAAATTGTTGATAATGATCTGAGTTCATCCTGCCAAGCACAGAATGACTCACCTCAAATAGACAACCAGTGGAAGGGAGCTCAGATGCTCTCCAACCACGGGACAGGAAGAGGGTTTTGTAATTTCATTTGGGTGATAGTTCATGACACATTTTGGGATCATTCTTATAGTTTTTTTCTTGTATATCTTAGTTGCTGGCATTAGTTATTTTATTTAGAAGTACCCAACTGTCAAATCATGCTATGTATAGACACTGAATGCAAAGTATTCTTTATTGCAACCGTTAACATTAAACAGCATGTTTTATTTAAACTTTGACATACGTTGATGAAATGCATATTTATTTGTTGACCTCATTCTGAGAGCAAAGACTGTACTATATTAAAGTCTCCATCTTTCCTCTTTTACTGTGTTTCATTTTCCTTACGTACATCTCTCTTCGTGAATTTCAGTTGACTCAACTGTGCATAACCAATTGGCCACAGCTCTATGTAACTCTGGTATTAGCTCCTTGCTTGGAGTAAAATTGATTCTTTTCATGCACCCTATTCATTCTTTAAGTCAAATCCATCCTGAGATTGATACACAATTTGAGCCATGAAGGGAGGCGTTGTCTTTAATAGTTGATGTCATTTGTATTAGATTGTAAGGTTTTCCTGTTGGCTCAGCCGTAAAGAATCTGCCTGCCGATGCAGGAGACCCGGGTTTGATCCCTGGGTCGGGAAGATTCCCTGGAGAAGGAAATGGCAACCCACTCCAGGTTCTTTCCTGGAGAATCCCATGAACAGAGGAGCATGGTGGGCTACAGTCCATGGGGTCACAGAGACTGAGACACAACTTAGCAACTGAGCATGCACGCAAGTATTGGATTGAAGTGACCGGTTGCTTTGTAGGGATGGGTTCAGCTTCCTTGTGGGACGGTTATGGATGAGTTAGGCCAGTAACTCGGGATTACCGCCAACCTGCAACAATGGTTTTCTTGCAATTTCTTAGAGCTAGAACTAATACTGAATAACTGATGTGAGTTTGAAGAAACCTGGCCCGTAAGTTTGCTGACAGTTCTGTACGTGTGATAGATCTGTTTGCAAATGCATTCATCATATCTTTTCAGGTACCAAACTGATAGTTTACTTTGACGGCTCATTTTACAACGGGAAGGATTATGATCTAAGAGAGTTTTTAAAACGATAACATGGGTGTTTCCGTGGGTGGTCCAGCGGCTAAGACGTGCGCTCCCAATGCAGGGGGACTCGTCTGAGCCTAGATCTCACATGCCACAACTCAAGAGGTTTTGGAAGCCACAACTAGGACCCAGCACAGCCAAAAGTAAATAAATAAACTTAATTTTTTTTTAAACTTGTTTAGTTTTGGCTGTGCCGAATCTTCCTTGCTGTGCGGGCTCCTCTCTAGTTGTGGCTAGCAGAGGCTTCTCTCTAGTTGTGATGTGCAATCTTATTGCAGAGACTTCTCCTGTTGTAGCTCCAGGTCTCTAGAGCACTAGCTCAGTAGTTGTGACATGTTTTCCCCGAACTAGGGATCCAACCTGTGTCTCCTGCACGGGCAGGCGAATCCTTCACCGCTGAGCCACCAGGGAAGCCTCATACGTAAATATTTTAAAAAATAATACATGAGATAACGTTGAGAAGGAAATAACTGTGAATAAGGCGAGGGAAGAGGACTGATACTCTGATATGTGCGGTGCTTAGTCATTCAGTCGTGTCCAACTCTTTGCAACCCCCATGGGCTGTAGCCCACCAGGCTTCTCTGTCCATGGGATTCTCCAGGCAAGAATACTGGAGTGTGTTTGCCGTGCCCTTCTCCAGGGGATCTTCCCAACCCAGGGATCACACCCGTGGACAGAGGAGCCTGGCGGGGCTACACTCCATGGGGTCGCAAAGTGAGACACGACTGAGCGACTGAACAACAAGAACCCGCTTAGTGGGGCTGGGTTGGGAGGACTGTGGCGGAAGATACTGATAAAGAGGGAGCCTGTGATTGTGTGGGTGCAGGTGGTATGTGGGAGCTCTCTGCTTGGTGCTCAGCTCTGCGTGACCCAAAACCAGCGTCCCAAACCAGTCTGTTAGCAAAGGGAAGTCGTTCCTATGATTACTCATACTTTGCTATCGTTCGCTTCCGAAAGAAAGTGGAGTCACTCCGTCATGTCCCAACTCTTTGCAACTCCATGGACAGTACCCCGCCAGGCTCCTGGGTCCCTGGGATTCTCCAGGCAAGAATATTGGAGTGGGTCACCTTGCCCTCCTCCAGGGGATCTTCCCCACCCAGGGATCGAACGTGGACTCAGCTTCTTTGGGTCCTTTAAAGCAAAGCTGAAGTGGCTAGTCCCTGTGTGATAGTTGGTGAGCTTCCTAATGTCCCTGGGTTTTCATTTCGCCATCCCTCCAGTGGGAACCTAGCTTGAAGCGTATGTCGTGTAAATAGGAAATAATATGCATAAAGTCATGTTGAGTGCATGTGGCAGACATTGTTGAATATGTGATATCAGAAGCCCCCCTTTTGGATTAAATATGTGTTCTGAAATACCTGTTGCTAACTTGCCTGTCAATATCATAATTTAGAAAATGATATCTAACATTTTATTCTCATGCATATGAAGGTTTTAAAATAACCAGGCTTGGTTTTTTAATCATGAGGCTGCAATATATTTAATTTTTAGTATTCAGTATCTCTTGTCACTCAATACAGAATGAGAAGTGTTACACTAAATCCCTTGCCTTCATTATGTTAGAGATGTGTGTGTATGTGTGTGTGTGTGTGTGTGTGTGTGTGTGGTTAATCAAGAGCTGTGTGTCTGACTTCCTTTTTGATATTAGTGATCACAGCATGTTGACACATTAATCATACCTTGTATACTGAACAATCTGCCGGCCAGTACAGGAGTCACGGGAGATGCGGGTTCGATCCCTGGGTCGGGAAGATCCCCTGGAGGAGGGCATGGCTACCCACTGCAGTATTCTTGCCTGGAGAATCCCACGGACAGAGGAGCCAGGTGGGCTGCAGTCCGTGGGGCTGCAAAGAGTCAGACACGATTGAGCAGCTGAACAACAAAAACTCTACTTAGTAGGAGTGGGGTGAGAGGACTGTGGCGTGATAACCAGCTGGAGCTGGAGTACTCTGACATTTGTTGGTTCCCTTCCCTGGATCCTTTCTTCCGGGAGAGGGGTCCTTGGGGACACTTGAGAGCATCCGCCCTTCGTTACCAAATCTCACGGCCAAATGATCTCCAGTTTGCTGTGCCCGGGGACTGCCTCTCAGCCCACGAAATGGCATCATCTCAGACAAGGACAGGTGAGTGGGAGGCACGGAGTCACCTGATGAATGTTCTGTAAAGAATTATGAGCAGAAAGAATCATTTTGTACACACTTCTTTCACTAGAATATCATAGAGGAAGAGGAGAATGAAAAGATTAGGGAAAAAAAAAAAAAACTCAACGAGCCAAGGGTTGGAGTTGCCGCCCCTCTGCAGAGAAGAAAATAGCAATGCCATGCTTTTTAGTTGTTGAAGGAGAGTTGATGTGCAGTATTGTGTTACTTTTAGGTGTAAAGAAAAGTGATTCACATCTCTGAAAAGAAAAGAATCTGAAAAAGGATATGTTTATATATATATGTGTATGTATATATTTGAAAGGATATATATATGCAGATTCTTTTCAGAATCTGAGAAAGGATATATATTTATATGTTAGGTCGTATATTCAGATTCTTTTCTTTTCAGGATCTGAGAAAGGATATATATATATATTCAGAATCTGAGAAACCACACACACACACACATATATATATATATGCATGTATATTCAGATTCTTTTCAATTGTGGGTTATTACAATATACCAAGTACGGTTCCCTGTGCTACACCATAGGTCCCCGTGGGTTACGTATTTTGTATATAGTAGTTTGAATCTTCTAATCCAGCCTCCTACTTTATCCCTTTTCCCCTTCAGTGGCCATAATTTGGGCCTCTGTGCCCGAGGGTCTATTTCTGCCCTGTAAATAAGTTCATTTGTGTAGTTTTTAAAAAGATTCTGCCTGCAGGTGATACCATCAGTTATTTCTTTCTGTAGGTCTGACTTATTAATACCTCACTTTGTGTGATAATCTCTAGGCTCATCTATATTGCTGTAAATGGTGATATTTCATTCTTTTTTTATGACTGAATAATGTCTCACTGTGTGTGTGTGTGTGTGTGTGTCCTCGCAATATGTTTCTGTATGTATGTATTTCCGTGGGTGTGTATATACGTCTTCTTCATCCATTTGTTGATGGACATTGATGTTGCTTCCATGTCTTGGCTGATATAAATAAAGCTGCAGTGAACATCGGGGTACTTGAAAAAAAATCCAAATAAGACCATCACTGTTCACTGTTACAATACATGTAGAATTGGCAGGTAGTGCTAGAATCTGGTGCTAATGATGACATTGAGGAATGTGTGCTAGTCTGCTTTCTGTCATGCCTCTGAAATCTTATTCCTTTGTACCTTTGAGTACTTGGAACAGTCTGTCACACTGCCAGAATAATGTAACAAGAAAAGTCTCGAGAGTTTTTAACATGTAATGAAATCTTAGACACTGATGCTCCAGGACACTCGACTGTAAGAGATTTGGGTACCAGTTTAAAAAAAACAAACAAACAGAAAAAACCCCACTAGATCGTGTAAGTTGGCTCTGTGTGTGTGTGGCTGGTTGATGTTGTATACAACTCCTTGGCCTGGTACCTAAACATGGAAACACTTCTCTCCCCGAAAAGAGAGCGTGAGGGAACTCCGTCCACTGAGGCCCTTGGACCCTACTCTGCCGGGACAACCACGCACAAAGAAGTCAAGCCAGATGCCAAGACCCTGGTGATGGATTGCGCGATCCAGAAAACCATCATTACGCCATTATTCGTACACATGTTTAATACAAAGAGAAAAAAGCAATAGTTCTGTGGCTTCCTGAAATAATTTTCAATAATATTAAAAGAAAAAAAAACTTAAAGAGGCCTCAGAAACTAATTTCTGTGTGTCTTTGCTACAAGGCAGAACTGTTTAACGGGACAAATGCATAGCCTCAAATTCTTCAAGATTTACAGGCAGGAGCTTCCAACCGCAACATTGTTAATTTTATTTTTGAATTTCAGTGAAGAAGAGATGCTCAAATGTTATGACAGTGCCTATAAATATACAAGATTATTTTTATGTCATGCCTGTCTTTCTAAAATACAGATGAAATAGTCCCATTACTGTCTTTCTTATTAATTTTATCTCTCCTGCACATTTGTCTTGCTCTCTTGAGTAATTCATAGTATGTGGCATCTTGTGAAGACAGAACCTTAATAGGATAGCTCAGCCATGGACACAGTGCTGTATTTAACGTGGAGAACCAACAAGGACCTGCTGTCCAGCACAGGGAAATCTGCTCAATGTCATGTGGCAGCCTCGATGGGGGAGAATGGATATGTGTATAATATATATTGCCGAGTCCCTTTTCTCTGCCACTGAAACTATCACAACATTATTAGTTGGCTATGAAAGTGAAAGCCACTCAGGCGTGTCCGACTCTTTCCAACCCCATGGACTATACGGTCCATGGAATTCTCCAGGCCTGAGTTCTGGAGTGGGGAGCCTTTCCCCTCCCCAGGGGATCTTCCTGACCTAGTATTGGAACCCAGGTCTCCCTCATTGCGGGCAGATTCTTTACCTGCTGAGCCACCAGGTCAGCTATGAAAGTGAAGCGAAAGTGAAGTCGGCCAGTCGTGTCTGACTCTTTGCAACCCCATGGACTGTAGCCCACCAGGCTCCTCAGGCCATGGAATTTTCCAGGCAAGAGTACTGGAGTGGGCTGCCATTTCCTTCTCCGGGGGATCTCCCCAACCCAGGGATCGAACCCGGGTGTCCCGCATGGCAGGCAGATGCTTTTACCGTCTGAGCCACCAGGGTCTCTATATACTCTAATATACTCTAATTACCAGGTTGGATATACTCTAATATAAAAGTAAAAAAAACAAAGAATGTCTAACAATAACTTACAAACCTTAGAAAAATATTAGGAATCTATTTTCTGGACATAACACAAAGTTGCATAATGCTCCTGCTTTTTCATGGAGTCTAAAATAAGCATTGTGTATTTATATTCCTCTTTGAATACTGACTTTGAAAAATAGACCAATGATTTTTTTTTTTTTTGCTTCTTTCCACTGTCTTAAAGAAATGATGTGATAAAAATGTCACACGGTTCAGAAAATGGCATGAGTTATCACCGACGAGGTCAGTGCATTTAGGATTCAGACCGATTATACTATAGAAATTTCTGTCGATCCTACTGATTATAAAAGGATGTTTTTCACCTTTGTTTTCTCACTGCTGGTGGACATGGCTTAGGAATGAGGGCATGAAGAATTCTTCCGGGAATGCCCCGATCTCTGCCTGTCCAAGTGGAGTGGAGAGTCTCTTTCCTCAAGTCCTGATTCCAACTCAAGCAGTCAGTCCAGAGCACTTGGTCTTTAATAAAGTGCGGTCACTTGAAGCAGACTCCAACACGACTCTCAACACGGAAGATGCCTCTCAGAAACCAAGCCACTCTGCATGTCTGCGACTTCCACCTCTGATCCCTTCTGTCTTAACGGCCGTGCCAGCACCAGCCTTCCTGCCCCAGGAGCCCTGCCGCTGCCTTGGGAAGCCGTTCCTTGCGGAGCTGGCTCACTCTCCCTGGCGGCATCACCCCTAATAAGTCCACGCGGCTTGTGCCCTGTTCCTTCTCAAACTCGCGCTCTCTAGGACCCTGGGGGAGACCTCTGAGGGGGTGTGTTAATCCAGATGGGAAGGGGGTTAGCACGCCTGGGACAGCCCGCAGTCCGTAGGGCATGGATGCTCTTAGATAGGATGGTTCCTGGAACAGCATGGGTTTGAAATGCGTGGGTCCACTCATCTGCGGATTTTTTTTTTCCCCAAAATACTTCAGTGTTACGGAATGGCCGGTTGGTTGAAAGCAGAGACGCAGAGCGTCAGAGACAGGCAGAAACTGTGGATGCAGAGGATGACTCAACTCGCGTGCAGTTTCTCTACTGCATAGAGGTTCAGTACCCGAACCCCTGTGGTGTTTAGGGTCCACTGTAAATGCTCCTCCTGAAGATGAAATGCCCACCAACCTGGGTATACAGAGCTCAGTGGATAGGGGAGGATGAGCCCCTTTTATCCACAGCTCTTTGCATTCTTTACCCAGATTCCTGAGACCACCACCTACATAAACCAGCTGCACAAAAGTTCTTGTTTGAGGTGTTCTTTTGAGGGGAACCCAGGATAAAGGAATGGGCAACCCACTCCAGGATCCTTGCCTGGAGAATCACACGAACAGAAGACCTGGCGGGCTGCAGTCCATGGGGTCGCAAAGACTCAGACACAACCAAGTGACTCTCTCTCACACACACACACACACACACACAGACTGTTTCTTTTCCTTCTTCCCTCTCTCCTTCCTTCCTTTTTTCTTCTCTCCCCCTCTCTGTGTATATCTCTGTCTAATCTATTTTGTAATCTATCATTTGATCTAGTCTACCATCTACCATCCAGCATAAAGAGATATGGTGACTTCTAGAGGGTCATTTTCAAGGAATACTTATGTTTTAATGGCAACTTTGTCTGAATCTGGCTTCCCTGGTGACTCAGTGAGGGGTGGGGTGCGGAATCTGCCTACAGTGTAGGAAACATGGGTTGGATCCCGAGGTGGGGAAGAATCCCTGGAGAAGGGAATGGCAGCCCACTCCAGTATTCTCGCCTGGAGAATCCCACGGACACAGGAGCCTGGCAGGCTATCGTCCATGGGGTCGCAAAGAGTCTGAGTGACTAGCACTTTCACACTTGCCGGAATCAGTAACAGCAAGTGATTTTCTATTCAATGGTTCTCCTTTTGCTTGCTACAGGTTATTGCAGACTCAAGTGTTACAGACTGAACGTGTTCCCCAGATTCTTATCTCTGTGAGTCAGGAGGAGGGTCCCCATCAGAACCAGGCCAGGCTGGTACTCTGAGAAGTAAAGTCTTATTGTTTACAAGGTGCCCATGGCATTAGACTGTGTTCTGGCAGCCTGAGCTGTGACCCCAGAGTTCTCTGTTTCTTTGAAGAAAGATGGCATGGTGGTCGTAAGAGGAAAATCTGAGTGAGTTCAGGAACAGAACATAAATGACAGAGCCCACTTAGAATATGTCTGATTAGAGATATTCCATGCGCTTCTTGTTCAAAGAAATGACGCAAGTCAAGCAGGATGATCTAAAGTGCAAGCTTGGGCTTCCCTGGTGGTCCGGTGGGTAAGGATCCGCCTGTCAATGCAGGGAACACGTGCTCCCATCCCTGGTCCTGGAAGATCCCACATGCCAAGTGGCACATAAGCCCAGGAGCCACAACTCCTGAATCTCACGCTCTCGAGAACCTGTGCTCGGCAAGATGAGAAGCCATCTCCTGAGAAGCCCGCACGCCACAAGTAGTAGCCCCTGCTGGCCACGACTAGAGAAGGCCCTGTCCAGCAACAGAGACTCAGGCATGGCCCACAAGAAAGAAATCAACTTAAATCAAAAAGTGCCCCCTGCCCCTCACCTCACCTGGAAATCTGCTCACCGGCCTGAGTGAGGTAAGAACAAACTCTTCGTGTCCTTAATCAAAAACGCAATGCCGCATTGTTTTCGCAACAATAGTGTGTTGTGACATTCCTTGCTGATGCCTTTTCCAGTCTTCCGTCTTCATGAGATAACTTTTCTTCCTTGATTCTTCTTCCAATGACGAGCTGCCTGTTACATTTCGTATGAGCGTGGCCCCTCAGCCAAGGCCAGCTGCAGTTAGGTCATCCTTGGCGTCTTCCTCTGTCGAGTGTTATGTCTCCAAACTCATCAGAGAACGGCGTCCAGTTCCAGAGGATGAGCACGCGTTCCTGGCTTCGTGTTGGCCCGAGCCTTGTCACTTCCACTTAAGGGTGATTCAACAGGCAGTTCTGGTACGTGACATCATTGAGCAGAAGTCATGTCCAAACGCTGGCCGGCAATCCTCCTGGGAAAGAGATGGATGGGAAAAAGACTTTAGATTTGGAAATGGTTCTGCTGCACAAGCTATTGCATCAAACCGCTTATTCAACCTACACCTGAGAGTCTTTGAAAGAGATTGACTCGAGTGGGCCTCGGAAGGTTATAATCAGCTATTGGCCGCAGTGTGTAACACTCTCTCTCAATTGGTGTGGACAGATACTAAGTAGAAGAAACGCCAGAGGCTGGCACAGTTTAAACATAAGTGAGCTGACGTGTTTATGCGATTCAATGGATAATATGATACAACAGATGACTTCCAAATCCTGACTTTTAAACTCTCTCCATATGTGTGGGCAGTTCGGGACGTCCAATATTTCAAGTAACCCTTCACTGACTCTTCTCGTAAGGCAAAACGTCATTCTGTGAGGTAAATTATCCATCTGTCTCTCTCTCGATAAACTTTGGTTTTGTTCCCCTGTGTTTAATTTCCTCGAGGAAGAGCCGCTTCAGAAATTAGCTTGATTTTATTAAACTCAAAATTACTTCCCATGTTGGAAGGATCACAGCTTTTTCTGTATATGGCAAAGAGGCGAAAATCTTTCCTTGTGTAAAGAACTGTAATTTGAAAGATGATTACATTGATGCTATTAGATCAGTCATCCGAGTAATGCAGCTTGCAGATCCTACATCGAAATCCCTCGCTATGGGCCCACTGTCATGCGTCCAGTTGGAACACATGCACGTGCATTTGTTTATATGTGCACATGATGTTATCTGTGAAAATATGGTTGGTGATTGGTGATGATCTCATAAATGCTCAGAACTTTTCCGCACAGAGTATAACACTCTCGTTGGGATTAGACATATGGAGATACTGCCCTATCCTACTGCCCTAGGGTTTACAGGCCCTATCCACTGGTCAGTGTGAAGAACTCACATGCTTGGTTTATTCAGACCGAAAGAGGGGAAGACGCCTGAACTGGCCAGCTGGCACAAATTATACTTGGAGCAACATTTCTCTCCTGCTCATCCAAACAAAATAGGCCCACACAGATCATTCGTTCGTTGTTTTACTGTGTCCATCAAGATCTATTCTAGTACCGGACTCACTGAGAAACACCCTTCACGGGTGTCTTGAGATTTGTAGGTTGCTGAATTTTTCATTCTGTCTTTTTCGAATCTCTTTCAGGCTCTGCCTGAAGTTGTTCTCTTGAGGTGGATATTTCACTGTTCTTGTTTAGGATTTAAATCCCGTAGTTTCATTAGGGGCTCACAGTTTTCTCTAAGACTTTTGGCACGGATCTCAAATAGCATAAAATCAGTTGGTTTCCAAAAACAGGTGTTTGTTGTTGTTGAGCAGTCGCTAAGTTGTGTCTGACTCTTTGTGACCCCATGGACTGCAGCACTCCAGGCTCCTCTGTCCTTCACCATCTTCTGGAGCTTGCTCAGATTTGTGTCCATTGAGTTGATGGTGCTATCTGACCATCTCATCCTCTGTCATACCCTCTCCTCCTGCCCTCAATCTTTCCCAGCATCAGGGTCTTTTCCAGTGAGTCAGTTCTTCACATCAGGTGGCCAAAGGATTGGAGTTTCAGCTTCAGCATCAGTCCTTCCAATGGATATTCAGGACTGGTTTCTTTTAAGATGGACTGGTTGGATCTCCTTGCAGTCTAAGGGGACTCTCAAGAGTCTTCTCCAACACCACAGTTCCAAAGCATCATTTCTTCGGTGCTCAACCTTCTTTATGGGCATAAATACATACATATTCTGTCTAAGTCTTCCCTGTTAAGTTACATCTATGTCTGTATGCATGTATCTCTGCTCAAAGAAATACTTAAAACAAAATACTGGGTCACTTGTGTTTAAATACTTGCAAACGGCTTTATTGTAAGTGTGACTTGATTACATTATCTTCACTAAATATCCTGGTAAGGCTCAATTCTGGCACGGATTGGGTCTAGGATCACCAGACATAGACCTGACACACTCACACTACACGGATTTTATACTGTCTATATTTTGTGCAAATGTGGACTTGCCAAAATTATTAAAAAAAACACACACACAACAGCACCTCTCTCCCCTGCTTCATGCTTTCAGGGACTTGCCATCACATATAGGGCAAACCTCAGGTGGCTTTGGGCTTCCTTCCTGGCTCAGATGGTGAAGAATGGTACCTACAATGCAGGAAACCTGGGTTCAGCCCCTGGGTTGGCAAGATTCCCCTGGAGAAGAATAGCTACCCCCAGTGTTCTTGCCTGGAGAACTCCATGGACAGAGGAGGCTGGCGGGCTGCAGTCCATAGGGTTGCAGAGAGTCGGACACGACTGAGCAACTAAGACTTCACATCAGGCATGTGGGTATTGTGTGAGTTTTGAGAATCAGGAAAGCCTGTTGTGTGGTCTTGCTTCTGCAGCATCCCTGTTCCCATCTCGCCCCCCACCCCCTCATACTATGTCTCATGTCAGTTTCACCCTCAGAATCCCAAGCACTAGATGGAAATAACCATCCACTGGAAGGCTCCTGGGATGTGTGAATCAGGTTATTTCCTGTCTGTGCAATCCCGTTCCTATTCCTTTCTTGGCGAGACCCTACGAAACACAGACGCCCAATCCCCTGGCCCTGTCTAGGAGCCTCTGAGCCAAGTCACTCTCCCCTCTGACTTCCCGGAATATCTCATACCTCGACATATCAGTGCATCTGTCCCTCCTTATTAACAGCTGTTCACGGCAGGGCCGGAATTTCAGGTAGACTTACACCTTGGGGTCTGTGCCTGCAGGTCTGTTGTTGTTGTTCTGTGGCTCAGTCGTGTTGGACTCTTGCGACCCCATGGACTGTAGCCCACCAGGCTCCTCTGTCCATGGGATCTCCCCAGTTCCTCCTTCAAGGAATCTTCCCCACCCAGGGGTTGAACCCGCGTCTCCTGTATTGGCCGGCGGGTTCTTTACCGCTGAGCCACCAGGCTGCATTTCCATTGGTACTGTGTCAAAATCAGCTGAACGATATGCTTGATTGAATCGTCCAGCTGCAAACCGTACGAACTGGAAGAGAAGTCAGTGGTGCTGACTTCTCACGTGGAAGTTTGCCTGCCATGAAATAACGCCCAAATAGATCGTAATCACATTAGATCTGTCATGCTTTAATTTCGATTAACCCCCTATATTGCACTGAGTGTTATGCGGTTGAACGGTAATGAAATCCAAAAAAAGCTACATGCTGTATTATAGCTTTAGGTTTTTTTTTTTTTTTAAATACAAATATATATAAAGTTATAACTATACCCACGGGCAGGGCTCTTGCATGAGTCATGGGTCTTATCAGCAACTGGCCAGTGGCCGTGATCTGAGGGACTCACAGAACAGTCTCCACAAAGAATACATTTTCCCTGTGTAATGGGATTCCCACCAACAGTTTTGATGCTTTCTGAGTCCATACCTGGCTTCTTGGAAAATTCACCCAGCCATCGTGACCTTATTAAACAGAGTCAGAAGCTGAAAGCGTGGGGTGCCGTTCAGGACTTTTGGACGAAAGAATTTTTCACTTTGTTTTTTTTTTTTTTAAATACTGTGGACTAAGTCCATAAACTGGCAGATTGCTGGGACGCTTAAAACGGAGACCTGTGAAAGCAGAGGTGCTGGAGTTCGACGGGAAGGCCCCTTCCATCGTGAGCACACAGGGTATGAGATGGGTGGATGGCGGTCCTTGTGGGTGGTGGCCAGCATGGCAACTCACCCGGATGCCTTTGGGTGATCATGGAGACGACTCTCTGCAACCCTGTGCGTCCTTCATATACAACATGGAAAACCACCAGCTGCAGACCTGCCTCTTGATTTTCCCTGCATCAGAGAGAGAGTCACGGAGTTGTCTAAGGCAGGCACTCCCAGAAAATGTTGTTTTCTGGGAGTGGGGGGAAAAAAAAATCTTACTATGTTGTGTATAAAGCACAGAATAATACAGAAAATAAATAGATACAAGGATATTCGTGGTATTAGAATTTCATTTTTTCTTAAACTCCCTAACTATCCCTTCCCCCATTCTTCCCCCCCTGGTGACCATCAGGTTATTACAGAGTATTGAGCAGAGTTCCCTGGGCTGTCCAGCAGGTCCTTGCTGGTTCTCCATGGTAAATACAGCCGTGTGTCCATGTCCATCCCAGACTCCCTGACTGTCCCTTCCCCCATCCTTCCCCCTGGTGACCATCAGGTTATTACAGAGTATTGAGCAGAGTTCCCTGTGCTGTTCAGCAGGTCCTTGCTGGTTCTCCATGTTAAATCCAGCAGTGTGTCCATGTCCATCCCAGATTCCCTGACTGTCCCTTCCCCCATCCTTCCCCCTGACCATAAGGTTATTACAGAGTATTGAGCAGAGTTCCCTGTGCTGTCCAGCAGGTCCTTTCTGGTTCTCCATGGTAAATACAGCAGTGTGTCCATGTCCATCCCAGACTCCCTGACTATCCCTTCCCCCGTCCTTCCCCCTGGTGACCATAAGGTTATTATAGAGTATTGAGCAGAGTTCCCTGTGCTGTCCAGCAGGTCCTTGCTGGTTCTCCATGGTAAATACAGCAGTGTGTCCATGTCCATCCCAGACTCCCTGACTGTCCCTTCCCCCATCCTTCCCCCTGGTGACCATCAGGTTATTACAGAGTATTGAGCAGAGTTCCCTGGGCTGTCCAGCAGGTCCCTGCTGGTTCTCCATGTGAAATACAGCAGTGTGTCCATGTCCATCCTAAACTCCCTGTCTTCCCCGCTTCTGTTCCCGCAGGAGCTGTAAGTTCATTCTCTATGTCTGTGACCTTGTTTCTGTTTCAGAAAGAAGTTCGCTTGTATCATTTCTTTTTAGACTGCTTGGGTAACGGCTGTCATACGATATTTCACCTTCTCTGTCTAACCTACTTCAATCAGTGTGACAATGTCTCGGTCCATCCATCTTGCTGCAGATGGCTTCATTTCCTTCTTTTTGTATGGCTCAGTAATATTCCCTTGTGTATATATGTACCACATCTCCTTTATCCATTTCTCTGTCGATGACCATTTAGGGTGCATCCATGTCCTGGCTATTGTGAATAGCTCTGCAGTGAACATTGGGGTGTGTGTATGTTTTTGAATCATGTTCCCCCTCCCATGGATATATGCCCAGGAGTGGGATTGGAAGACTATAGTCAATCATGGGGTGTTGATTAGGGGGAAAAAAAAAAAGTTTCAGAAATCTCCTTAGAGGGTCACAATGGAAAAAAACCTTTTCTTTGCTGGATGATAAATAGCGGGGTGGGGCAAGGCTTGATGGCAGAGAAGAGGAGGTAAGGGGGAGACAGCCATCTGCTGGGAGCGGTTCGACTGATGGAGAAACTAGAGAGAAGGCAGTATGTGTGCTGCCCTCCTAGAATGAGCACGGAGCCAGTGGAGCGTGCAGTTCTGAACTAACGTAGACGAGGACATTTTTGTCTATCTTCTCGCTCTCTCCACGGGTAACCTCTCAAGGACCTTTTCCCAACCCTTGAAGACGTCTTGACCGTGTTGCAGACTTCCCACACATTGGCAGTTATGGGATCAAGTCCTCATTTTTGTGATGAAGTCTCGCTTGTCTCGTGTGGCAACGTCCCTCCCGCTTTCGTGTTTGGGTGCAACCCCGAGTGTCTCTTGTTCCTGCAGCCGGTGACCACGGGGCGTGCAGAGGGAAGGGTGTGGGATTTCACTCTTCTCTCTGCCTGCATCTTTTCCAAGTTGGCCTTTTGCAGGTGGGGAGCAGGAAAGGGAGAAAGGATTTTATTTATTTATTCAGTGCTCTTGGTTTGGATACAGACATGTACCTCTGCATTAAATAAAGTATTAGTTATGAGGGGGAGAAACTCCCCCATTTCGATATGTAAAATTGTCCATTCGCTCTTTTTTTAATGATTTAGGCCAACTGACCTCACTATGAATTTTCAAGTCCGGTTTTTGGGAACCTTCATTTTGTTACCAGGAAGTGTTTCAGCCCGTGGGCAGGGGCCTATAGATTCTACATTGCTGTAATAAAATTGTTCAACTAGAGCCCAGCCAAGTAAACCTCCTTTAAAAATTATTCGTTCTGACACACGCATGCATGCTAAGTCACTTCAGTCGTGTCCGACTCTGTGCGACCCCGTGGACCGTAGCGCATCAGGCTCCTCTGTCCTCGGGATTCTCTAGGCAAGAATATTGGAGTGGGTTGCCATTTCCTTCTCTGACACGTAGGGTATGTCTTCCTCGGGGAAAATAAAAGTGTTGTCTGTTGTGTCCTGCAAAGGAAGTTAGGGCCCCATTCTAAACTAGCCCACCCTGTTCTACCGGGCGTGCGGAAGGTCGGGTTTGGAGTCTCCGATCTTGGAACTCCAGTTCCATACGCTGTCCCTTTTAGGCAGCCCTCCCTTTAAGAGCCCAGCTCCTCCCAGCCTGACTCTCAGATCTCTTCTGAGCCCTCCGCCCCAGCAGTACCCAATGTAACCCTCCCGTGTGTTACACAAAACTTGCCTTGACAACAACCCGCTCTCTCCTAGCCACCACTTATCTGCCGTTTGCCAAGCAGCCTTTAAGCTTCTTCACAGAGGGTGTTTGTATTTTACTCCCGGCTTCTTCCAGAAAAGCCACTGTGTTCCCCGGTTGGCAGCAGGACCTCTGAGAGGCCCCGGGTGGGCGCCTCCGATTGCAGACGGAGGACAGCTGAGCGCCGTTGTAGGCATGCGGTCAGGGAGGGGACTGCAGTCCCCCTGGCGTTGCTCACCTCCCACCACAGCCTGGAGTTCTTTCTTTGAGGGAGCACTTGCTCCCAGAGGCTCCGTTTGGGTCATCTTGTGGCTCAGCTGGTAAAGAATCTGCCTGCAATGCCGGAGACCTGGGTTTGATCCCTGGGTTGGGAAGATCCCCTGGAAAGGGGATAGGCTACCCACTCCACTCTTCTTGGGCTTCCCTGGCGGCTCAGCTGGTAAAGAGTCCACCTGCAATGTGGGACACCTGGGTTCCCTCCCTGGGTTGGGAAGATCCTTGGAGAAGGGATAGGCTACCCACTCCGGTATTCTGGTCTGGAGAATTCCATGGACTGTGTAGTCCATGGGGTCGCCAAGAGTCAGACACGACTGAGAGACTTTCACTTTCAGGCCTTTCCCAGTGAGACGCAAATCCACAGAGGGAGCCTGTGCATCTCGCTGGGAGAGGGGTTGGGGTAATAAGATGACACGTGTATGCCCTTTCTTTCTTCTCAGTGACTTGTTCCATAGGAAACTCTGTTTTGTATTTCTGCAAGTAAAGACAGCCTGCAAAAAAAAAAAACTCTTAATTTTGAGGAGGTAGAAATGAATTGTTACAGATGGAAAAAAGAAAAAAAGAGACATTGTCTTTAGAGAAAAAGACATTTTACTTCCAAATAAAAACTGATTCTCCTTTTCCTAATGAAAAAGAGGAAAAAAATGTAGACACAACAACCAAACTGCCACCATCAACCTCACTTACCCTCGGGGAACACCTTCCAGGGCCTCGATCGTGGTGGACACACAGCCAAAGAGCCGTGTCTGATTACAGCGGGAGGGAGGGCTTAGCGGACCCTCAGCATTCTCCTCAAGAGTCCTCACTAATCACATCCGGTTTCTTTGAGATCATGATATGGGAGAGGCCACGCTCGGAGAGACCCGACCGACCATGTGGTGGACATGCTGCAGCTCAGACGGGTTCTTAAATGGACACGTTGAATTAGACAGACGCTGCCTGAAATTGTTCTCATTAGGAACCTGCCAAGCTTGCCTGTTGATGGGATATAGGGGTTATCAAAATTTCACTGAAGTGTTTATTTCTTTAATGAGGAGTGTGTGTGTCTGTGTGTACCGTTATTCAATTTTTTAATCTCTCCGATGTTATGGCAGAGGGCATTGCCTCTGTTGGATTGCATCACCGACTCGATGGACATGAGTTCGGTGTTGGGTGGCATCACTGACTCGATGGATGTGAGTGTGAGCAAGGTCCGGGAGTTGGTGACGGACAGGGAAGCCTGGCGGTGCTGCAGTCTGTGGGGTCACAAAGAGTCGGACACGACTGAGCGAGTGAACTGAACTGATTGCCTCTGTATTGCAAACCATTCCCATTGGCAGATTGTCTGCTAATTAGTGGGTCATCTTCCAGGGGCAGTATTCAAAGAGATATACATCTCCATTTGAAGGGAAAAAAAAGCTCTTCAGGGACTCTACATCAGAGACTAAGAAAACAAGAGATATAAAGTAAAAAATAAAAACAAACAAACAAAAAAACGAGATGTAAACTACTGCTGAGGCTTTGTCCCTCTCCTGTTTTGCAGGTATTCTGGCTCTGACAGGGTCTTCCTCCCCCCAGCTCTCTGGAAAATTTCACATTCCGGGCACCTCCTCTTCGGACAAGGGTGTCTTGTGTCTTCGAGTCCAGTTGGAGAGCCTGGCAGGCAAACAACACGGGCTATTCAGTCCCGGAGCCGCTTTACACATGCACGGCCGAAGCCAAGGCCAAGGCGTCGTCATCGTCCCAGACGTGCTGGTTCACAGGCAGCCTGGCGCAGTTCAGACGCGGCGATCGGGTCCGCGAAAGGTAGGATGTGGACACGTGTTTCCCATCAGTACGTCCGCCCCTGCTCACACTGCTACCTCTCTGGTTGCCGTTCCATCATCCAGATGGATGTTTCATAGGAGGATGTGTGATTTGGTCCAGCTGGAGCTCTCCCGGGGGGCCAGCGGTGGCGTCACCTGCCTGGGTGGTCCCACTGGGTCTCAGCTGGGGCTGGGGCCACTGCCAAGCTTGACACAGACCCTCTTCACTGACTCCCAGGCCCCCCAGGCGGCCTCCCTGGACTGGCACAACCCCCCGCCTCCCCCCCCCCGCCGCCCCTCCGATTGCAGAAGAAACTCTAGAACTCTGCTGTGATGGCCAGCCAGAGATTTTTTCAATAGCCATTATGCCCTGAGCAATGGCCCGTCTTCACAAGAGTTCTTTGAGACTGTGGTTAAAGGTGCCAGAGAGATACCCCTTTCAGTGGCCATGTAGATCAAAGCTACATAGATGACGCTGATTTGAGGTGGATCGTGGGGACCAGGAACAACGTGGAGTAGAAGAGGGTGGGTGCTGAGGCTGAGTGAGTGGGGAATAACAGGTGGGTTCTGATCCCTGAGTCGGGAAGACCCCGTGGAGAAGGGATAGGCTACCCACTCCAGTATTCTTGGGCTTCGCTGGTGGCCCAGCTGGTAAAGAATCCGCCTGCAAGGTGGGAGACCTGGGTTCGATCCCTGGGTTGGGAAGATTCCCCTGGAGAAGGGAAAGGCTACCCACTCCAGGATTCTGGCCTGGAGAATCCCATGGACTGTATAAGTCTGTGTGGTCACAAAGGGTCAGACACGACTGAGCGACTTTCTCTTTCTCTTTCACTTTCTGTCCAGGAGGCAGGAGTTGGTCCAGGCACAGGGCCGTCTTCGGGGCCTCGGAGCTTAGATGCCTGGAGGTCTGCTTTTTTTTTTTTTTTTTTTTGGCTGCACAGTGTAGCATATAGGATCTCAGTTCCCCGATCAGGGCTCGAACTCACATCCCCTGCATTGGAAGCACAGAGTCTCAACTACTGGACGGCCAGGGAATGCCCCCAGAATCCCCCAGGGCTGCTTTTACAAAAACTGAGCCTTCATCCGGCCTCCACTGCCCAAAGTAGAGAAAACAAAAGTCACATCTAAAGCCTGACCCACACTCAGTCGTTTCTTCTTTCCCAGCCTATTTATGAAAGTGAAAGTCTCTCAGTCATGTCCCACTCTTTTCGACCTCATGGACGATACAGTCCATGGAATTCTCCAGGCCAGAATACTGGAGTGGGTAGCATTTCCCTTCTCCAGGGGGATCTTCCCAACCCAGGGATCAAACCCTGGTCTCCCACACTGCAGGCAGATTCTTTATCAGCTGAGCCACAAGGGAAGCCCAAACATGGGTAGCCTATCCCTTCTCCAGTGGTTCTTTAGTTATCTCTATTTTGCCCTTTTCCTTTGTTCCAACAACAGTGTCACCTTTATTCTATTTAAATTGTACCTTAGAATTTAGCGCCAGACGTAAGACTCGTAGGATCATGAAATTAAATAGTAAGTTATCCAAGTTGATTTTCCATTACGTCTTAACCTGTACTTGGAATGCAATTTTAAATACGTTCTCCTTCCCAAAAGTTATCAGAAAATTTATCATTTACCCATCCTGATGGTAGGTAATTTATGAGTGAAAGTGCAGGTCGCTCCGTCGTGTCTGACTCTCTGCGACCCCATGGACTCTACACTCCATGGAATTCTCCAGGCCAGAATACTGGAGTGGGTAGCTGTTCCCACCTTCAGGGGATCTTCCCAACCCAGGAAGGGAACCCAGGTCTCCCACACTGCAGGTGGATTCCTTACCAGCTGAGCCGCCAGGGAAGCCCAAGAATACTGGAGTTTGGCGTGTAGGGTCTAGTTCCCCGACCAGGGATGGAACCTGGCCCAGCTTTATTGGGAGCACGGAGTCTTAGCCCCTGGACCACTGGGGACGTCCTTAGTTCTGCCTGTTTAATTCCTATCAACAAAACCAAAAGAAGAAGACGCAACTCCTAACCGACATCTGAGTTTTTCACGGCACCAAAATCCACGTGCTATGCCTGCTCTGCAAGGCTCAGTACGGTTTCCTATAAAGAGTCAGGAAGGCAGCACATCAGGCCTTGTGACCTGATTTCAACCGCTCAACTCTGCTGGCCTAGCAAGTAAGCATTCAGAGATCTGTGACATGTAAGTAGATGCGTGTGCCTCTGTTCCAGTAAAACTTTATTTATAACACTAGGTGGGATTCCATGTATCCCTAATGGATGGTTATCCATTCCCTACATGATACCATAATTTTTCTCCAACAAAATACACGTTTTTGTCCCCTTCGGATCTGTCCATATTTTCCATCTTTGCCTCATGCTGCTGTGTGGAGAGTGGGTCTTACCCCCGCCCCCCCCACCCCCCAGTGATGTTCCTTATAAACCCCCAAATATGAAACTACCTTTAAAAGTTTCTGCTGTCAGCATCCTCCCTGGAAAGGTTAGTCTTTTTTTCCTAATTAGTTTTTAATTGGAGGATAATTGCTTTGCAATGTTTTGGTGGTTTCTGCCCTAGGACAAGCTGAATCAGCCATCTTATGTCAGAAATGTATCATCCTGTTCCAAATTGCCTCTTAAACAGACTGTGTTGTGGTTTTATTCGGGTAAGAGGGGGCCTCCAGGCGTGGTTCTGGGAGAGATCAGAGAGCTGGCGAGCTCCTGAAAATATGTGTTTATTGCAAACGCACAGTGAGCTAGTTAGTCATGTCCAGGATTCAGAACAGAAAGAGGCTACTGTTGGAGCAGAGATTCTCTCAGGAAAAGATGAAAGAGGTTTTGTGTCTGTAGCCACTAAGAAAGAGAGAAGCCGTCAGTCTTGTCTGCAGCTATCGTGATGGAAAGAGCGAGGTACGCAGCTCCTTTTGATGTGAATAAACACAGTTTTGTAGACTTCCATAATTCAGGGAGGTGTTCGGATTAGCCCATTTTCAGCTCATAGGTTGTGCATGATGAGATTCAAGCTTTCGCTGCAAGGTAAACCTCCTTCTCCTCCAGGATGACAGGAAGTGGCCGACAAGGCTCATTGTGAACCGTGTTTGTCTGTGTATCAGCGTTGTGTCTCCTCCAAGGGCAGGAGAATGTTCTTCTGCTCGATGATGTTGTAGACACCTATGATGAAACATGAGGGGACCTGATTCTGCAAATCAGATTTAGATGTGAAATCAGAAAGTCCAGGCAGAACTAGTCCCGTTACCGTGTGTGTCCAAAAGTGGAACGTCTTACTGGGTTCCTGATTTTTTTCCTTCAGTTGATCCTAATTGGTATCAAATAACCGTTGTTATTTCTTTCAGTTGGCTCATTTAGTTTAACACCCACTGCTGAGAACCAAGTGTTCTCTGAGGCAGTGGTCGGTAACCTTTTTGATATCAAGGACTGGTTTCGTGGAAGACAGTTTTTTCACAGGCTGGGGAGAGGAAGATGGTTTGGGGATGATTCAAGCACGTTACATTTATTGTGCCCGTTATTTGTATTATCACTAAAACAGCTCAACCTCAGATCATCAGGCGTTAGGTCTTGGAGACTGCGGACCCCTGCTCTATGGCATGCAAACACCTATTCATTAAATTCAGTTACGCCACAGTGACCCTTGCTGCTCTTGTTCATTCACTTAAGTCGTGTCCTGCTCTCTGCGACCCCATGGACAGCAGCGCACCAGGCTCCTCTGTCCTTCACTACCTCCCGGAGTTTGTTCAAACTCATGTCCATTGAGGCAGTGATGCCATCCAGCCATCTTACCTTCTGTCCCCCACTTCTCCTCCTGCCTTCAATCTTTCCCAGCATCAGGGTGTTTTCCATCAAGTCAGCTCTTCGCATCAGGTGGCCAAAGTATTGGAGCTTCCGCATGAGTCCTTCCACTGAATATCGATGGTTGATTTTCTTTAGGATGGACTGGTTTGATCTCCTTGCCGTCCAAGGGATTCTCAAGAGTCTTCTCCAACACCACAGTTCCAAAACATCAATTCCTAGGCACTCAGCTTTCTTTTATAGTCCAACTCTCACATCCATACATGACTACTGGAAAAACTATAGCTTTGACGAGATGGACCTTTGTCGGCAGAGTGATGTCTCTGCTTTTTAATATGCTGTCTAGGTTGGTCATAGCTTTTCTTCCAAGGAGCAAGCGTGTTTTAATTTCATGGCTGCAGCCACCATCTGCAGTGATTTTGGAGCCCAAGAAAATAAATTGCTCGAGGTCACTGATTTGACTCAAACAATTCAACTTTGTGAACCTAGATCTGTAAACTTTTATCATAGTGAAGAGAATTCCTGGGCCTGCATCACAGATCTTGGCGTGTCAGACAACAGTGAAAACCCAGGGAAGCAAAGAGCTCTGTGCTGCTGGTCCAGAAGAGTTGATTAAAGAGTTGATTTCAAGGAGGCTGAAGTCGCTATTGGAAAGTGTATCAGTTAGCTGTCGCCGTGTAACAAGTTAACCACACGCGGAATTGCTTCAAACATGCTTGTGACCTCGTAGTTTCTGTGGGTCCAGAGTCTGGACGTGACCTGGCTGGGTCCTCTGCTGGGGTCTCGCGTGGCTCCAGTCAAGGTATGCGCTGGGCTGTGTTGTCATCTGGAAGCTTGAGTGGAGAAGGAGCCACTTCTGAGCTCCCGCCAGCTGTTGGAGGGAATCCAATTCCTTGTGCTTGTAGCGTTCATGGTAGAACTGATAGGGTAGACGGAAGCGTGCAGGGAACCTCGTGGTGTGACCTCAGAAAGAACGCTGCTCACCACTCTTTCGGTGAGCAGATGATGGGGGGAGAGTTGGAGTTACTGCTTCAGCCCCAGAATTTGTGGTAATTTGTTGCTCAGCAGGAGACCTCACAGACATAAGAACCAGGGTGAAAACGAAAAGCAGTTGGTGGTGAAAATAGGAACACGTAACGGGATCTGTGTCGATGTGATTTACATAAACATGAAACACACAGGAAAGTACAGCTTTCATAAAGCCAGATGAGCAAATAGCACACGTGAAACATACTACAGATCGTGAACAGGACGGGAGAGAGAACTGGGCTGAGCAGTAGTGATGGAAGGGGACATAGGATAAAGAGCAGAGCATCTTCACGTGGACCACTGGTGAGGAGACCCCGTGGTCTGACCCGTGTGGGATATAATTTACTCAGCCTTCCCCAGCAGGGCTCCCCTGGTAGCTCAGCTGGTAAAGAATCTGCCTGCAGTGCAGCAGACCCCGGTTCCATTCCTGGGTCGGGAAGATCCCCTGCAGAAGGGAAAGGCTACCCACTCCGGCATTCTTCGGCTTCCCTTGTGGCTCAGCTGGTAAAGAATCCACCTGCAATGCGGGAGACCTGGGTTTGTTCCCCGGGGTTGGGAAGATCCCCTGGAGAAGGGAGCGGCTACCCACTCCAGTATTCTGGCCTGGAGAATTCCACGGACTGTATAGTCCACTGGGTCGCAAAGAATCAGACACGACTGAACGACTTTCACTTCCCCAACAGAGACTCAAAAGGGGGGAAGGGACTGTATTTTAAAATATCAGGTAACGTATTTTTCCAAAAGGTCGTCAAAATAAAGGTAAACAGACAGAAGTATCTTCCCTTGTAGATGGACTTAAGCTGTGAGAATAGACTTGTTTTGGTGACCAGAATCTTTGTTATATGGAATGTTGCTGACCCTGGAAATTTATATTTTAAAAAATCGACACCAACTGGTTTGCCTTCTCTCTACTCATCAACCCAAGCTGACAGCGCCATGCTTCTCACAGCTGGGTGGTAACTTTCCACACGGTTAAACGTACTCTTTGTCTCCAATTTCAGTATATGTGCTGCCGAAGCAAGCACACGTACTGTTTCTCTCATGCCGAAGCTATCTCGATTCCTTCACTGTTAGTCTGGGCGGGAAGGAGCACAGAGAAGCAATTTCCCTTGTAAAGCTGAGAGTTACCAAAAAAATTTAATATATTTGACTAGCAAGGAGATGAACTTCTCATCAGAAATTCCAGACTTGGAAACCAAGTCCTATGTCCAGGCTTTATCATCCTTACACGTTAACGTCACTGCTGCTGAATGTGTTGATACATTTGTTGTGTCCAATGAGGCTCCTCGCCTTCTGCTGCATGGAGGGAAAACGTCTGAAGAGGGAAACTTGGTCAGAATCCTAATTTCGTGATGGGTACGTTCTTCAAGTAGGCTACTCAGGCTTCTTGCTTTCAGCTGGCACTGACTTCCCAGGCACTGTGATCCCTGATGTTGAGTTGACAGTCTTTAGGACATCTCATCTCTGGAAGAGAATTGATAAAAGTAGGGGAAGAACTCCTCCTGTGTTTCTTCTTCACTCACAGAAGCTCAGATGCCATGAGTCTACTTGAATGGTCCTAAATCCTTTTTGTATAGACCTCTCAGCAAAGACCACCCCTCCCAAAAATGTTGCTCAGTCGTGTCTGACTCTTTGTGACCCCAAGCACTATACCGTCCATGGAATTCCCCAGGCCAGAAGACTGGAGTGGATAGCCCTTCTCCAGGGGATCTTCCCAACCCAGGGATTGAACCCAAGTTTCCCAGGTTACAGGTGGATTCTTTTCCAGCATAGCCACCAGGGAAGTCCAGGAATACTGGGGTGAGCAGCCTGTCCCTTCTCCAGGGGATCTTCCTGACCCAGGAGTTGAACCAGGGTCTCCTGCATTACCGGCAGATTCCTTACCAACTGAGCTATCAGGGAAGGCCTGATATCTCTCTGTATATACATCATGTCTATAGAGGTCAGTACTATCCATGGGTTCAGGCATCCGCTGTGACTTTTAGAAAGCATCCTGTCTGGATAAAGAGGGGACTAGGTAATGAATACGACCGCCACTTGAAAAGCTTACACGTCCATGGTTTGGGCCAGAGACTTTTCCAAGACTAGACCAGTGTGGAGTTTCCTTAGCTTGGCCCAAGCAGGGAACATAGGAAGGGTGGTCTGTCTAGGGAATTGGGTCGAAATGAAGGAATTGCCCAGGATAGGGTTTAATGGATGTGAGAGTTGTGTGTGTGGGGGGGGGTGGGGTGGGGGGCGGGGGAGGGGGGTTCAGGTAGAGCTACCTGGTTGATAAGTTGAAGCATGCACCTGGAAATCAGAATAAAGTCCCAAATAAAGGTGGAAATCAGTCACGTGTAGGAAGGGGTAAGAGAGGGGTGTCACAGACAGCCTTTGCTGGCTTCCTCCCGGGCCAAACGTCTGGTTCACTGGGGGGGTCTCTAGGGCGATGGCTCCCTCCCTGGAACAGTTGCTCCGTCTACACCCCTCAGGCAGTTAGGGGAAGGTGGGGGGTTCTTCCTGAGTCTTCTGGGTGTTTATTGTCCTCAGTCCAGTTCAGCTCAGTTCAGCCGCTCAGTCACATCTGACTCTTGTGACCCCATGGACTGCAGCACGCCAGGCCTCCCTGTCCATCACCAACTCCCGGAGCTTGCTCAAACTCCTGTCCATCGAGTCGGTGACGCCATCCAGCCATCTCATCCTCTGTCGTCCCCTTCTCCTCCTGCCTTCAATCTTTCCCAGCATCAGGGTCTTTTCCAGTGAGTCACTTCTTCACATCAGGTGGCCAAAGTATTGGAGTTTTAGCTTCAGCATCAGTCCCTGCAATTAATATTCAGGACTGATTTTCTTTAGGGTGGACTGGTTGGATCTCCTTGCAGTCCAAGGGACTCTCAAGAGTTCTCCAGGACTACAGTTCAAAAGCATCCATCTTCAACACTCAGCTTTCTTTATGGTTCAACAGTCACATCCATACATGACCACTGGAAAAACCATAGCCGTGACTAGACCGACCTTTGTTGGCAAAGTAGTGTCCCTGCTTTTTAATATGCTGTCTAGGTCCTCACCCAGTAATAATTCCCAGGCTACAGAGATGCTCTGGGGTGGCCAGCTCTGCCTGCCTTATCTGGAAGGAGTGAACTGACTGTCTGCCCCATGGAGTCAGACAGCTGTGGCTTTATCCAGCCGTGCCTCTGGCTGCTGGGGACACCGGGGAACTTCCTAAGCTCCTCTCAGCCCGATTTTCCTCATCTGGGATACAGGGCTATAAAGGAGAATTCACTTAGTGTATTACTCACTGTGGTTGGCCCCTTGCCTGGCGCATGGGAGCAGTCAAGGACGCACACTTGCCCAGCTGGATCGGGCATCACCCACTCTGCCTTCCTATTTCAGCTAGCTCCCAGGCTGAGAACATGAGCCCACACGTACGCCAGACTTAGTGCTCTGTTTTGGCCCTTCACTCCTGGAGTGAAGTCAAGTGAAAGTTGCTCAGTCGTGTCCGACTCTTTGCGACCCCATGGACTGTATAGGCCATGGGATTCTCCAGGCCAGAATCCTGGAGTGGGTAGCCGTTCCCTTCTCCTGGGGGGATCTTCCCGAGCCAGGGATCGAACCCAGGTCTTCCGCCTTGCAGGCGGGTTCTTTACCAGCTGAGCCGCAAGGGAAGCAACAGGAATCCTGGAGTGGGTAGCCGTTCCCTTCTCCAGCAGATCTTCCCGACCCGGGAATCGAACCAGGGTCTCCTGCATTGCAGGTGGATTCATTACCGACTGAGCTGTCAGGGAAGCCGTTCGACATCCTAGTGGTTTATCTCAGTGATGTTGCTGTCTACAGGGGCCCCGAGTGTGGTGTAATAATGCTCTCTGATATCCCTAAACACAAGTTAACAGTCTCGGTCTGAGTATAATACATTAAGAAAAATAACTGCATGCATGCTTAGAGTTAGTAAGACAGAATCACAGGTCAATTGAAATATTGATTTTTCAGTACTATTTATTCCTTGGAGTGACATGCATAAATGTAGGTGTAGGGAAAGGAGATTTTTTCTTTTTTTTAATCATGAGCAGGCTTATTTTACTAAGTGATTTTTTAAAAGACATATCCTTGTTCCTGGTACAGCGACTGTGTTAAATTAAACACCATTAATTTCTTCAGTTTGTCAAAAACGGTGTGTAAACAAATAGTTTTGTTCTGGGTTTAACCAAGTTAAAGGTGTCCTTTGCTAGACTTATGAGGCTCTACAAAACAGTAATTATCTTTTGCGTGTGCAATCCATATAGATATACCCGCAATCATTTGAAGGAATTTAAAGATTTATCAAAATGTATACTTTGCATCTAATGCGTGAGGTGCCTTTTCTGTGTTGCAGTTCTCATAGTTTCATTCATCTTAGAAGGGTAGCATGTTTTGCTCCCTGTAAAGATGTTGTTTACATGAGTGATGTTGTCTTCTTGTAGTTCCTCAATTCATGTACAGCTCAGTAAATGCTATAGACTCTTAGAGATATGTATGCTTTCAGCAGCTTCCCTGGTGGCTGAGATGGTGAAGAATCTGCCTGCACTTCAGGAGACCTGGGTTCCATCCCTGGGTCGGGAAGATCCCCTGGAGAAGGAAATGGCAACCCACTCCAGGATTCTTGCCTGGAGAATCCCATGGACAGAGGAGCCTGGTGGGCTACAGTCCAAGGGGTCGCAAAGAGTCAGACACAACCAAGTGACTAACAGGTTCACTTTCTTTTCATGCTTCCAGCAAGTTAAAAAGTCCAGTTAGAACATGCCTGTGAAAGCAATGCTGTCTGTCTCCCAAGTTCTGCACCCTTAAAAATCACCTGATGCAAAGAGCTGACTCATTGAAAAAGACCCTGATGCTGGGAAAAGATTGAAGGCGGGAGGAGAATGGGATGACAGAGGATGAGATGGTTGGATGGCATCACTGACTCCATGGACATGGGTCTGGGTGGACTCCGGGAGTTGGTGATGGACAGGGAGGCCTGGCGTGCTGCAGTCCATGGGGTCACAAAGAGTCAGACACAACTGAGTGACTGAACTGACTGATTGGTACCTCTGGGCTCACAGAGCGTTCTCTTTTGAGACCTATTTTTTCTCATTTATTTTCTGAAAATATTTATGTATGTATGTATTTATTTGGGTGTACTGGCTCATAGCTGTGGTATGCACAATATTCAATCTTGGTTAGTAAATGCAAGATCTTTCATTGTGGCTGGGCCACCAGCAAAGTCTCTTTAATTTTTAAATGACGCATTAGCTAGAAATCATCTGAAATTATTAATGTCTGTGTTGACTGGGCTTCCCTGGTGTCTCAGATGGTAAAGGATCTGTCTGCAACGTGGGAGACCCAGGTTCAGTCTCTGGGTTGGAAAATTCCCCTGAAGAAGGGATAGAAAAATTCATTTCATGAGAGAAAGTATGTCCTTTTGATTACATATATAAAGAAACTTAAAAAAAAAAAAAAAAAAAACCTCAATTCTTTAATTCTTTGTTCCGAATCCCAAGGGTGATCAAAGGCCTGTAGGTGGAAAAAAATGTTATTTGTAACAAAAGATGAGAAGGAAAAACTGCTTTTATTTGAGACATCTTTAAATTTTGTATGGTAATTGTTACCGTTACTATTCATTCCCTTTCTTTTTCTGACCTAACAGTTGGTTCTGCTTTCGGACTTCTGTGTCTGGGAAATTCTGAAATGCTTGCAAGTGACCCCCCCTCACCCCCAATACACACACAGAGGGCCACATCTTGATAATTACTTTGGAGAAGAAAACCATTGCATCTGAAGCATTTTGTCATCGTTTACACACTAGGGTATCCTTCCAGCGAATCCATGTTAATGATGTCTGAGGGTCTCATTTGCTCCCATTTCTGACCTTGGAAACAAGTCCGCTGACTTCTTGGCTTGACCTCTTGTCATCCGTGACTTAGAGGAGAAGAAAATAGATGAAATTATTTTCCCCAGCTAAGATGTCCATTTTCTGTAACTGCACATTGGCGACATGAAACTTGTTGAGTTTTAACCGTAACCTCAGGTTGAATGCCCACAAGCCTTTGGAATGACCCATGCCTACCTCCTAAACTGGCCGTGTTCATATTCTTTTCCTTTATGCCTTGTTAGAGGATGTTGAATAGAGTTCTCTGTGGTATACAGTAGGAACAGGTCGTTTATCCAGAGGATGGCTTTTTAAGCTTGAGACTGCCGGCGAGACAATGTCTCTGCGCACTTGTGAGTGTTGTCCGTTGCCCCTCCCACCCCTAAACAGGAAGGAGGTGGCAGTGTTGGCCTTGTCTCCTCTCTGACGGGTCGTCAAGGAGATGCTAATGTTGCTCTGGGGACCGTACTACCAGACGGGGCGTCCCTGCCCCCCTGGGTGACCACTGCCCCCCGAGGGTGGTGGGTGGAGGGTCAGAAAGGACCGAGGTCCGCAGGTTTACACGATCTCCATCACCTCCTGCTGCTAGTCTGCGTACTGCCGCTGAGAACAGACTTGTTCATGTCTTTCCCAAGGCCCTTGACTCTGTCGCCACGGACATCCAAAGTCCGCTCCACCATAAGTTAAGATGGTAAGGTCTGGCCAGCCCTCTCCATTTGCAGCTGGTTATCTTTCCTCCTCGCGTAAGATAATGGTCTCATCTGGACAGGTGAGCAAATTCACACAGGACCGCTTGCTAAAGGGGAAAAAAAAAGTCTATCGCTTGGGCAATTTATTTATCTATACTATAAGTTGTTAAAAGATTGTTAAAAGTCACATCTACTAATTTCAGTCATCTTCATAATGTCTTTCAGAAAGGTGAACCAGTGTGAGACATTGTGGGCAGATTCTTTACTACCTGAGCCACAAGGGAAACCCATTCAACATCAAAGGTCATGTTAGATATTTTTAACCCATAAGCCAGAAGAGTGTCCGAAGTATTCAAATATTCTTTAGCCATTAAGATAAAATCCATTGGAAAAGTTTTCCATGAAAATGAAAGATGGTAAAAAGAGGGGAGCTGGTACATTTACGTCTGATTCTGTGTTGAGAAAGTACGACTCCTAAGGTTCATTTCTGTTGTTTTTCTTTCACCAGCCTCCGGGCGAAAAATACAATGGGTTCAACAAAGCCCCGCGCAATGCTCAATGAATTTCATGTTTTGGGAATCTTAGCCAGAAAGAGGAATTTAAGCGGAACCACTTGAGGGTAAAACACTTCAACTCTGATAAACCAAAAGCAGTTGATGAACCATCATGATAGAAGAGACAATTTGAAATTCTGTCAAAGTCAATGAACTTCTGTATAGAAATTGTAACATAGCACGTTTCAAGTGCTCCAGGGGTTAAAAAGTCAGCATCCTTGCTAGAAAAAGCAATGATGTCCATCTACACATAGCCATCAGAACTTCTAGGGAGGGGAAGCAGGAAACACTTAAAAAGTGTTTTCTCGCTTAAACATGAAGCTTATTCTTAAGAACTTGGGAGGTATGTCCTAGAAATGATTTATTTCTGAAACCTTTGTGAATTATTACGAAGATCAAAAGCCGATGTGACTCCTTCTCTCTTCTTTACATAACAGAAGAGGTTCTTTATTGTTAAAGCTGTATTTTAAAAAAAAAAATAGAATGTAGGGAACAGAAGAGAAGTGTTAATTATAGGTGCTTTTTCAAATTTTTTCTTTTTTTTTGCAATCTTATGAGTAATAGTTTCTAGATCCTTTTGATTAGTAGAAAGGCACAGTATCAGCTTTTTCTTTTTTTTTTTTTTTTAGTACAGTGGCTCAGAACCTCCTTCCTTCCTTTGTTTTTTACCATTAACAAAACTCTATCAAAATTTTTTAAACAGCTACAACTAAAAGATTAAAGGAAACGGAAAAAATAGCAAATGGATCTTTCACGGCAATAGGTATAAGTGAGCCCTCACCACAAGAAAAATAATTTGTAACTATGTGCTGGTTAATATTAACTGGACTTATGGTGGTGATCTTTTTTGCAGTATGTACAGATAGCAAATCATGTTGTGCACCTGAAATGAATATAATGTCATATTTCAATTAAAAATAAGTATAAATGAGATTATCTGCCCATTAGAAACAAAAGATTATCACCCTTAAATACACATACATACAACTTAGAAAGATTATAGCGAGTAGAATTTGCAACCACCATCATATTCCATCACCAACAATAAAATGGGAAATCAAAGACAAAAAATATTATAGAAAGTAAAAAAAAAAAAAAAAGGCACTGAAAATTTTAAGTAAAATATATTACAATCTGTGTCTTAACTGTTGAGTGAAAAAAAAAAAAAAAACCCAAAATGCAGAATTTATCTAGAATAAATTAGTTGTAGCTAGCTGCAACATGCCCAGAAGAAATTAAATGATTTTTAATAAATACGGAAAAGAAAAAAAAATGTGAGGCATATTCAACTGAAGTTGTTAGAAAAAGTAGTTAAAAATAGAACTAGTGCATTCCCTCAGATTTCCTATGAACCTTAACTCTGAAAGCACCATGTGAGTTAAAAATTTAAAAAATATAAAACTAATAATGAAAAGAACAAAAATGAAATTGAACATTAGAAAACAGACAAACAATAAAACATAAACCCACTAACCCTTGATGAAAATGAGTAAAATCAAGTTAGGAGATGATAAAATTTAAAAGTTGGTGATACCACAAATCCAAAATTTGAAATAAAATTTGAAATAAGATTTTTTTGGTTGGACTTACAATGATCCACTCCAGTATTCTTGGGCTTCCTTGGTGACTCAGCTGGTAAAGAATCTGCCTGCAACGTGGGAGACCTGGCTGGGTTTGATCCCTGGGTCGGGAAGATCCCCTGGAGAAGGGAAAAGCTACCCACGTCAGTATCCTGATCTGGAGAATTCCATGGACTGTATAGTCCATGGGGTGGCCAAGAGTCGGACACGACTGAGCGACTTTCACTTTCACTTACAATTGAAAGAGCGTGAAGCCACAATATTCAAGGAAGCTTTTCCTGGATGTTAAGACCCCTGAAACGCCATGACTGGACAGCCTTTGACAGGAAAGAAAATGAATGTATTGAGAGAGAAAGCTGTTTATAGAAGGTCCCACCCTCAGCCTCTCCTCTTGCCTTCGTTCCGCCCAGCCCACCCATTGTGAGTACAACTTTTATTAGTTTCTTTCCGTAAATGTCAACAAGCACTCGGTCTCTCTGTCCACATCCACATGAAAAGACCTGATGCTTTTGTTTTCTACAGAGACACAGTATTTCACTGTGTGGCTTATTAGAGTTTGCTCAACAAGTCCTGTTTAACGGAAATTGTTTCCAGTCATTTGCAAATTCCAGATGTGGCCTGGATTGTAGCCACTGGGTGGAATGTGGCAAATCAGACATCGATGAGAGCTTCCTTTGAAAAGTAACATCTGTTTTTCCCGGTGTCTCTAGTTAGGTTGTGAGGAACTTCTCAAGTGGTGCTCGTGGTAAAGAAACCGCTTGCCAATGTAGGAGTCAGAAGAGATCTGGGTTCAGTCCCTGGGTCGGGAAGATTTCCTGGAGGAGGGCATGGCAACCCTCTCCAGTATTCTTGCCTGGAGAACCCCCGTGGACAGAGGAGCCTGGTGGAATATAGCCCATGGGGTCGCAAAGAGTCGGATGCAACTGAAGCGACCTAGCTCGCCAGCACACAGGTTAGGTGTGGGAGCGCTGAGTATAGTCTATCAGCGGCTTTGGATTTTAAAACCATGTCTGAACTTTTTTTCATCCATTCATGAGTACACATGCTCGCTTCCAACTTTTCAGCATGTGTCATTTCTACCCCCGGGAACCGCAGAAATAGTCGTCGCATATAAACACAAATAAAGCTACGCTAATCCATCAGTGTTTGACAGGGAGTTTGTTGTTAATAAATGCCTTTGATGATTTTTAAATCCTTGCCAGCTGTTTAGAAATAATTGAGGCTGTGAAACCTGGAACAGTGTTTCCAGTTCCCAAGCAAACGGAATCTTAATTGCTGGTGTGTAAATTTCTCCCACTGTTATTTTTAGACACCAATATCCTGAAGCAAATTAGCACATGTAGAACCATCTCAATCCATTTTAGAAACAGGAAATGTCTATAGTCCACACTTTCCATTGAAGTCTTGGGTTACTAATTTGAACTCAAGTGCGTCTTTGAATTTCTTGAGATCTGGGCCAGATGAAGCATCCTCGGATGTATTTAATCCCAGGGGTTTTCCCGCTGAATACACCAGTGTGGGTGTGTCTGCCATCTGCGGTTATGTCCTTCTGGTCAAGCCTGGTCCATCGTGATCAGTGTATTCCCTTATCCTATACTGGTTATTGGTTATTCAGTATTTGAAGCCGCTTCGACCGTTAGAACTGTTCTCAAATAAACCTTGCAAACTGGCCCAGGTACCCCCTCTGAGTCCAGAATAAATACGGATCTGGCAGTTCACGTTCCCCCAGGAACCAAGACAGAAAAGCCTTTTGCGAATTCGGTGACTCATCAGAGAGGGCAGCTTTTTACACAGCGATGTCCATTTAGACCAAATGGAGGAAGTTTACCATCCCACACAAGCCATAAAACGGACTTGTGAGATACAAATCTCTTCATACCCGTTGTTAAGCCCAGGGCGGTAACCTCACTGGAATTAGAAAAGTCAGGCTCTGACAAAGAAAGCGCTCCAGCTTGAGTATGATTCAAAACAAACGGTGCAGGTCAGCGGGAAGCTTTCTCGGGGACTGTTTTTCCCTGTGCCAACCCCCTGGAAGACCCAAATTCCCCCTGCCTCTCCCAACACAAGCAAGCTTTAGCTGACGTTGATACTTACTCTACCATCATGAATCTTCTTTTCAAAATAACTATCAGATTTAAATGATGGATGTCCTAATCCTTTTTGTCATTGCCTCTGAATGTTCATGGCCAATATGTGCAGACAGTCTACTCTGCTTCAGAAGCTTTTCTCATTGTGGGCAAACCCAGGTAGTGTGGCATCTTACCCTGATACGTCGGCTCTGGAAACGTCCCAGGAGCAGAGAGGATATGTGGACCCTAGACAGAATCTTCCATTCTCCACTGTGCCTGTGGTTTGGGGAAAAGTCCCGGAGGTTAAAGAAAAGCAGAAATAGCAATGCGTCATGTTATCGATACATGTATAATACTGCACGTCTCTGTCATCAGGAATTATTAATACCTCCTGTCGGTCACTGCCTTCTGGTATTTGCCGGTCGTATGCAGCATGAAGTGGATGGGGCCAGACAGACGTGGTGCTGTTCGGGGCCAAGCCCTCCCCTTCCCCAGGTGACTGAGGGCAGACCCCCCCCGGGCCGGCGGGCAGAACCTGTGAGCCTTGAGTTCCCCAAGTGCAGAGGGCAGACGTGTGCGGTTGAAAAATCAACATCACACATCAGGCCTTGAACAAAGTTCAGATGCCACCCACATGCTTTCTGTTTGGACTCAGCTCTCTAGACTGCCCTAAAAATACATGATTATTTCTCTTCTTGGTCCCCTTTGATTTATGATTTTGACTCGTCTTTTTTTTTTTTTTTTTTTTGAAATGTATCTGGAACAACATTTAAGACACCTGGCACTGTGTGTGTGTGTGACTTGTTAAGTCACCTCCGACTCTTTGCAACCTCATGGACTGCAGCCCTCCAGGCTCCTCGGTCCATGGGATTCTCCAGGCAAGAACACTGGAGTGGGTTGCCCTGCACCCCACCCCCTCCAGGGGATCTTCCCCACCCAGGGATTGAACGTGGGTCTCCTGTACCGCAGACCGATTGTTGACCGTCCGAGCCGCCAGGGAACCCCACCTGGCAGTATGCAGCCCTATAAAAAGAATGAGGGTAAAACGTCCACAGCAGTGCGAGGCGCGTGGATGGAGAAGTATCAGGGAAAGGGGCGTTACGGGAGCGCAGCTGCAGAACTGACCCGCCGCTCCCAGGATGGATGGCAAGCAGAGAGACGCCAGGACTTCACGGTGATGGTTTTCTGATGAGATGGTGGTGCCCACGGTACCCGCTGGAAGACACCCGTGTAGCTCCGGGTCCGAGTGGCATTGATGACACACGCTGACTTTGGAAGCGACCGATTCCTTAATTTTTGGTTGCGCTGGGTCTCGGTTGCTGTGCACAGACTTTCTCTAGCCGTGGCGAGCAGGGGGCTTCTCTCTGCTTGTGGTGCTTGGGTTTCTCATTGCGGTGGCTTCTCTAGTTGCAGAGCATGGGCTCCAGGCACGCAGGCTTCAGGAGTTGTGAGCTTCAGCTGTTCAGCAGCATGTGCAGTCTTCCGGGACCAGGAATCGAACCAGTGTCCCCTGCACTCGCTGGCGGATTCCTCTTCACTCTACCAACCGGGGCAGCCTGGCACATACCGCTGTGTAAACTGTGAAGACAGGGGTGTCAGTGATAGCTTTTGAAAACGAAAACAGTATAGGAACTTCCTCCGTGGCCCACTGGTTAAAACTTCGCCTTCCAATCCAGTGGCTGCAGGTTTGATCCCTGGTTGGGGACGTAAGATCCCACCTTCCTTGTGGTGGAAAAAAAACTCAAACACAAGCAGTATTGTTATAGCTTCAATAAAGACTTTAAAAATCATTCATATAAAAAAAAATCCTATACAAAAAGAATGACATCCCTTATTTATTGTAACAGTGACATCCCTTATATGTGGAATCTAAAATGGAATTTTACAAATGAACTTACAAAACAGAAAGAGACTGTCAGACTTAGAGAATGAACTTGTGGTTATTAGAGGGATGGATGGAGGAAGGGATAGTCAGGGAGTCTGGGATGGACATGGACACACTGCTGTATTTACCATGGAGAACCAGCAAGGACCTGCTGGACAGCACAGGGAACTCTGCTCAATACTCTGTAATAACCTGATGGTCACCAGGGGGAAGGATGGGGGAAGGGACAGTCAGGGAGTCTGGGATGGACATGGACACACTGCTGGATTTACCATGGAGAACCAGCAAGGACCTGCTGGACAGCTCAGAGAACTCAGCTCAATGTCATTTGGCAGCCTCGATGGGAGGGGAGTGTGGGAGAGGATGGATGCATGTACATGCATGGCTGAGACCCTTCACTGTTCACCTAAAACTATGTCAAGGTATTCCCCATTACAAAACAAAAAGTGATTTTTAAAAGAATTATAAAAAGTGTAACTCTGACTCCCATTGGCCCTTGAGACAGAAGGTCTTGGTGTTGTGAGAGCTCCATGGTGGCTCAGGGTCTTAGAAGGTGACACTCTGCCCACACGCAGGGTGACTCTTCTCTTTTGCTAAGGCCCTCTCCCTGCCCTGCGGGAGCCGCACCCCACCTGGGCAGCCTTGAGTGTCCAGCACAAAGGGGTTTACACCCCTGAAACAACCCTCGGGTGTAAAGCAACCCTCAGTGGAATAATTCTCAGTTTTCTGAGTCTCCCGTTGCAAGATCCCCGTGGTGAGAACCTTCTCTGCCTCTTCTGCTTTCTGTTGGAGGTTCTCACTTTCTCAGCAAGGCTTCCCGACATCCTTTTGCAAAGAAACTACCTACCCTTAAGTCTTAGACTCCATGTCTCCTCTGGGAGAACCCAAACCAAGACATTTCATTAAACGTAACAGCACGTTGATAAAGTGTACCTTTGTGAAGGGCTTTCTGTGGGGAGATGGTGTAACCAATATAGGGTAATCCACAGCAGCTGTTGTCGTGAACCCCTCTGTCGCAGGAAGATGGTTTAGACCATCTCGGGTCAGGAAGGGATGGTGTGTACAGTCTCCCTGCACAATGGGCTTTAACCAGTCCTGCTCACGTCAGACATTCTCAGTTCAGCCGCTCAGTCGTGTCTGACTCTCGGTGACCCCACGGACTGCAGCACGCCAGGCCTCCGTGTCCATCACCAACTCCCGGAGCTTGCTCAAACCCATGTCCATCGAGTCGGTGACGCCACCCAACCATCTCATCCTCTGCCGTCCCCTTCTCCTCCCGCCCTCAGTCTTTCCCAGCGTCAGGGTCTTTCCCAGCGAGTCAGTTCTTCACGTCAGGCGGCCAGAGTAGGGGAATGAATAGGAGTTGAACAGGCTTGAGGGTGGCTGGAGGGAGGCTGGTGATTGTCCACTCTCTTGATTCACCCCCCGTCCACTTTGTGAATTTCATCTGTGAATGTACATCATTCATTCACTGTGAAATGTGTGCTTGGAATTTTCTGTGTTATGTTAAACTTCAGTGAAAAAAGTCACCTTTTAACCAGTGTTATTTAGAAAACTATCTTACCCAGGGATCAAACCCGTGTCTCCTGCACTGGCCGCTGGGTTCTTTACCACCGAGCCATCAGGGAAGCCCGGTACATATGCATAGACGTTGGTATTTCCTGTCTGCGGAATCATCAGATTTTTTTCTGTACAGCCCTAAAATTCAGACATGTTGTGTTGCTCTTTTGTAAAAGAGAATAATTCCTCTTTGGTAGGAGTATTGGTGAGATAGCAGTGATGTAAGTCGTTTTCAGCTCCAGATGAATACCCAGATAGGAACTCCAACAGTAGACCATTTGCTCCTGTGTTTCCAAGGAACATCATTCATTTCACTAACAGGAAAGTAGGTGGCACAGTGATCATTTACCGTGAAACTCAAAGACCCTAACATGCATTCTTTACCTGGCTGACGGATGCCCAGCGTTATAAGTCAACTTTAGTTTGGCTTACAGGAGCCCTTGATGAAATCAGGCTTCACTGAGGGCTTGCAGAGAAAAGTTGATTCTGCAGGCAGGAAATACCAAGCTCTGTATATAGGTACCGGGCTTCCCAGCTGGCTCAGATGGTAAAGAACCCATCTGCCAATGCAGGAGACCCAGGTTCCATCCGTGGGTTGGGAAGATTCCCCTGGAGGAGAAAATGGCAGGCCACTCCAGTATTCTTGCCTGGAAAATCCCATGGACAGAGGAGCCTGGTGGGGCTACAGTCCATGGAGTCACAAAGAGTCGGGCTTGACTGAGCAACTTTGACTCACTCACTCAAAAAAACCGAGCCTTAGCTCATTCAACTAGTGCTTCAGATTACCCAGCAGAGACTGTTGAGTTGGAACCTGAAACAAGGGAATCGCTCTCCAGCAGCCAAGGTCTCCGCCGTTGTGTAAGAGTAGACAGCCTTCTCGGAGTCGAGAACTGGGCCAAACCTGGAGACGTTCGCCTGGCAGCGCATAATTACTCAGATCCTCTCCTGGGGAGCGGTGTTCTCTGGCCTTCCGTGTGTTTCTGCTTATAGTGTTTGGGGTTTTCTGGTTTTTAAAATGGTTTCAAAATATTTAATTTGTATGCAGTTCAGTGATGAAAGCACCTCTCATCCTGTTTTTCCCAGTGAAGCAAGCAGAATATTGTACAGAGGTGGTCTAGATACCTGTGTCCATAAACAACAATAGACTTTAGTTGTCTCCCTTACTGGAATATGGTTACTTTTTTTTTTTTTTCCTACATGAGCTTGTTATGCATGTGGGGAGATGGGCAGCATCTTCCCTCCATCTTATATATCTATATGTATCTATCTATATAAAATGTATATATATATATATATAATGTATATATAGATTTATATATATATATATTTATATATAATGTATTTGGGGCTATGCTGGATTTTGGTTGCTAAGAACAGAAATTTTCATTTCTCTGCATTGACATATTAAAGCATTTCAGGAGGACAACAGATACATCTGCTCAAAAGGTTTTCCTCCTGTGTCTTTATTTATTTATTTTTTTTGAAGTTGAAGTGGAACTAATTTAAGAAGCTGAAGCTGGTCTCCTGGCACACCTTCCTGTAAGGAAACCAGTGGGCTTTGCTTTCATTGCAATGAAACATATCAACGGCAGTCTCACTGTATTTCAGCCTTCCTCATGTCTGTCTTGGTTGCTACGAGCAGGCTTGTCTCTGCTTGCAGCCCGGGGGCTACTCCTGTTGCATTGTGGTGGCTTCTCTTGGGACACGTGGTCTTCAGGAGTTGCATTCCAGAATCTGGAATCTGCTGGATTCCAGAGCACAGGTTCAGTGGCTGTGAGAGGCGGGCTGAGTTGCTTCTGGGCACCGTGGGATCTTCCCGGACCAGGGTTTGAACCCGCGGCCCCTAGCATGGCAAGCAGGATTTCTTAACCAGCGACTCCCCAGGGAAGCCCTTCGCTTTGTCTTCTATACACCATTATTCTTGGTCACCCGAAAGGAAGAAGCCATGTCGTCTTCTCTGAGATGCCCACCCCCCGACCCCTTCCTGAGACATCTCCTCCTGTTATTTCCTTTTACCCTTGAGTAGCCAAGGGTTGTGTTGACCTTGAGTCGATTTGGGAGGCCAGCTTCGGCGACAGGACTGTCGTGACAACACAAGGCAGGAAACAGTCCTTTTACACCAAGTCCCTGTGACTGTAAGAAGTCGTTTCACCTCTTGGGAAACAGTATTACTCAGCACTTTTTCATGTCTGTGTTTGCTCATCTGGGGCGGGTGGAACGTGGCCATCATGGTGGGGATGATTCTGCATCTCAGCAACAAGTATTTTCTTGGTCCCACCCCCTGTATCCTCTTAGCATCCTCCACAGTAGACTTTGAGGTTTGGCTGACTGTGGTCTGTCATTTCTGTATTCACTCTTTTCTTTTGTTCATGTATTTTTTTGACAGAAAAGAATCATTGAAACATTCACTCACATATTTACCTCTATTATGATTTCTCTGATGACACCCTTGGTAAAAAAAAAACCACCTCCTCCATCAAGGAGCACTCACTAAACTGATAAAAAAGCATTTCAGTCTTCCTTATCTCTGTCAGTATTGAAAAGAACATCTCAACACAGGAAGCTTTGAAGCTGAATGCTGCTTTATGCCAACCACATCTGAAAAACTCTTCTGGAAACTTCATGGACTTCTTTTTTTTTTTTTCCACATCTGTGCTGTCTCAAAAGATAGATTGATGAAGTTGGAACTTTTTCCCATTTGTCTCCTTGCAGGTACAAAGGTGATGCTTCAGGCAGAAGCATAATCAGGAAAGTAAATCACAGACAGAAGGAGAAGCCGTTCTCTTTGAGCTTCTGTTGGAAAGAGAAAAAAATTCTCTTATAATAAATAAGAAATCCCATTCATGCTTTGTACTTCAAAAAACAGTGGCAGTTGTGTTTGTTTAGTTGGTTGGGTAGAGTTTCCAAGCTTGCTGGCATGTCACAAACACTCGTTAATGGTTAAACCATCCATCTCTATTCCCCACGGAGTATTGTTTAGTTGCGAAGTTGTGTGTGAGTCTTTGCAACCCCATGGACTGCAGCACACCAGGCTTCCCTGTCCTTCACCAACTCCCAGAGTTTACTCAAACTCATATCCATTGGGTCAGAGATGCCATGCAACCATCTCATCCTCTGTCGTCCCCTTCTCCTCCTGCCTTCAATCTTTCCCAGCATCAGGGTCTTTTCCAGTGAGTCAGTTCTTCATATCAGACAGCCAAAGTATTGGAGCCTCAGCTTCAGCATCAGTCCTTCCAATGAACACCCAGGACTGATCTCCTTTAGGATGGACTGGTTGGATCTCCTTGCAGTCCAAGAGACTCTCAAGAGTCTTCTCCAACACCACAGTTCAAAAGCATCAGTTCTTCGATGCTCAGCTTTCTTTATAGTCCAACTCTCACATCCATACGTGACTACTGGAAAAACCATAGCCTTGACTAGATGGACCTTTGTTGGCAAATTGATGTCTCTGCTTTTTAATATGCTGTCTAGGTTGGTCATAGCTTTTCTTCCAAGGAGCAAGTGTCTTTCAATTCCATAGAGTAAGTTGCTTCAACAAACAGTTTCTACCCTGGAAAGATGACTTTAAGAAAAGATGACTTTCTTAAAGATGACTTTAAGAAAATTTCCCTTTTCCAACAGACTGTTCTCTAGATATAAGGGGGGTAACAAGGTGGGGTCATGCTAAGCGTTTGAGGGAGAGCATTCCAGGTGGAGGTGAGTGGCATATTTACGGCCCATACATGGGCAGTACAGTGAGACTGTCATTGATATGTTTTATTTCAAAGAAGGGAAAGCCCAGTGGTTTAGTTAAAGGCAGGTGCGCCAGGAGATCCGCTTCAATTTCTTAAATGACATGTTTGCTCAAACTCATCCAGTCCTCACTTCCGTTTCAATTTTTGTTTCTCTATGTTGACATATTAAAGTGTTTCAAGAGGTCAGCAGATAGATCTGCTCAAAAGGTTTTCCTCCTGTGTCTTCAAATTTTTTTTTTTTTGAAGTTAAAGTGGAACTAATTTTACGTTTTCTTCCACTCGTAAAATTGTTCCGTGCTGGTTTCTGCCTCAATACAGTCCAAGAGAGGAGGACTTAATATTTTTTGTGAACTTTCTGTATGTCTGCCAGAGAAATTAGTGGTTTACATGGGGTTTATCAAACTGGCCTCCCAAAATAATTGTTCTTTCAAAATTAGGACAAGCTAAGCTGTGTTTATTTCACAGAGAACTAGTTTGTCTTAATATATACACTCATATATATATACATACATACAGTCATATATATATATATGCATACAATATATGCATATATATACACATATGTATATACACACTATGCATGCAAAATTTTCGGGAAAGCAGAAGGTTCATTCTGTTTTTATTTCCCTGTGTATGAAGAATGGGCTTCCCTGGTAATAGTTATTTTGATTTATATGCTGTTTGCCTCAGTAGTCAATCATGTAATGTTTAAATCCAGGCTAAATGAAGGTCCGCAGGGAATTAAGACTATGTCAGCCACGGAATACGCTTACGTTCAAATTTCTCAAAACCGTCCAATCCACTCTCCAGATTACTTCAGGCTTAGGCAGATCATCAGATTTGATAATACGCTCTTTTGGATGCATGAGATTGCATTTGTGAATTTAAATTTTTTTTTTTTTTTTTTGCAAAAACAGCTATCATTGGAATACACTCTTTTAAATGATTGAGATTACATTCCTGAATTTAACTTCTTTTTAAATAAGCTATCTTTGGCATTTAGACAACTGAAACATTTCAGAGTCGTGATTCTACATGTTAAACTCACCTCTCCACATGTAATTCGGGTCTCTGCCTGCAGACAGACTCCGTGATAGGGGAATCACAGCCCTGATTTTCACACTGGCTGAATTACTCGTCCCTTTTTGGTCATCTCTTTCATCCCTCGGTGTGGAGACAGGTCAGGGAGATCCTAAACTCTCTGCCCGGGACGCGGTAGAGACTGTGCCAATGCAGCAGAAGGCATGGGCGAGCCCCCACAAGTCATCCTAAGGAGCCCCGTCCATCCTGCCTGGGCAGATTACAGGCTTGGTAGCTCGCTGCCGCTAGCTCAGACACAGCGGTTAGATCACAATTTCTTAATTTATTGCATCCTCTGGGCGATGCCGGCTATAGTTTGTTTGCATCTGCCATGTCCCCGTGGCTCAGATGATAAACACTGCCTGAAGTGCGGCAGACCCAAGTTCGCTCCCTGGGTCGGGAAGATTCCCCTGGAGAAGGGAAAGGCTACCCACTCCAGCACTCTTGCCTGGAGAATCCCGTGGACAGAGGAGCCTGGCGGGCTGCAGTTCATGGGGTCGCAGAGAGCCAGACATGACTGAGTGACTCACACTTGCATTCGTTTCACCTTCGATGTGTGCACCTCGAACTTGAACAAGTGTAGAAGATGGTGGGGGACTCCAGGGTGCAGAAACTGTTTGGTTTCCCAAAGAAGGGGGAGACGCTGGCCATGCAAGAGTCATTCACTGCAGGAGAGATTTCTGGGATGGATACCGTGTCGTGGGGGGAGAAACGCGAGGAGACGGGCGGTGTGGAAACCTGGGGGCAAAACAGCCCGAAGAGGGCCTTGCTCCTCCAAAGGTGGCTCCCAGACCGGCAGCATCAGTCTCCCCCAGGAGCTGCTTAGATATTTACAATCCCAGGCCTGCCCCAGCCCAGCAAACCAGCATCTGCACCGTTATCCCATCCCCCAGCTCACTGGAGGTGGGGCGGGCTGCTTATGGGTTGGTGATTTCAGGCGTTTCAGCATCAGCTTTCAGGAAGTCCTCTGTGGAGCTGAGGAGAAGGACTGCCTCTTACGAGTAGCCTGACAGCTTTGTGTCCATTTTCACAGACAGCAGCATCGCTCTCCTGCAGCAGACGCACCCCCCGGGGAGTCCCCTGAACTCAGGGAACGGATAGCCTCGGGCGGGTGCAGGAACTGACATGCTTTACTTTTGAGACATTGCCCAAGGCCCTGTGCGAAACCACCTGCTTCCTTTCACACACCTGTGTCCGGGAACGCCCCCACTTCATTGCTTCTTGTTCACTTGCTAAGTCATGTCCGACTCTTTGCGATGCTATGGACTGCAGCACGCCAGGCCTCCCTGTCCATCACCAACTCCCGGAGCTTACTCAAACTCATGTCCATCGCGTCAGTGATGCCATCCAACCATTTCATCCTCTGTCGCCCCCTTCTCCTCCCGCCTTCAGTCTTTCCCAGCATCAGGGTCTTTGCCAGTGAGTTGGCTCTTCCCATCAGGTGGCCAAAGGATTGGAGCTTCAGTATCACTTGCTTAACGATAACGTTACAGTGAAAGCAATTGAGAGTGTGAGACAGTATGAATATGTGCTATTTTTTTTTAAGATTTTTTTTTTATGTGGGCCATTTTTTTTTTAAGGTTTTTAAACTTTTTATTCTGTATTGGGGTATAGCCGATTCCCAATGCTGTGCTAAATAAGTTCGGATGGGCAGCAAAGGGACTCAGCCATAGATATACATGTATCCATTCTCCCCCAAACGCCTGTCCCCCCGTCCAGGCTGTGATGTGGACCATTTTAGAAGTCTTTACCGGATTTGTGACAGTATTGCTTCTGTTTTATGTTTTGGTTTTTTGGCCACGAGGTATGTGGAATCTTGGTTCCCTGACCAGGGATTGAACCCACATTCCCTTCCTTGGAAGGCAAACTGTTAACCATTGGACGACCAGGGAAGACCCAGTGCACTGACTATTTTAATACCTGAGTATTAAGAGATAGCACAAAACCTTTTCTGAAATGCACACAGTGAATGTGGGTACCCATTAAATGACCCAAATACCAAGTGCCTCCTTTGTTCCTTCAACTTCCTTTTACTTAAAAATAAAAAGAAACCTCGTAATTACCTAGTTATGTCCCTGTTGTGTCTACTAGACAGTGAAGTCTGGAAAGGCTGGGATTGTGTCTGCTTCTTGTTCCAGGTCTAGCGTTGCCAGATTTAGCAAATGAAAACTACACGACTCAGCTAATAAACCCGAAGGTCAGAGAAACAAGGATGTGATGTGGTTTTGGTACAAGTTTGCTTCATGCTGTATTTGAATCAGGCTTATGTTTTTCAAAGAGAGAGTCCCTTGGATGGCAAGGAGATCGAACCAGTCAATGCTACAGGAAATCAGTCCTGGATATTCATTGGAAGGACTGATGCTGAAGCTCCAAAACTTTGGCCACCTGATGCAAAGAAATGACTTATTGGAAAAGACCCTGATGCTGGGAAGGATTGAAGGCGGGAGGAGAAGGGGATGACAGAGGATGAGATGGTTGGATGGCAACACCAACTACATGGACATGAGTTTGAGCAAGTTCTGGGAGTTGGTGATGGACAGGGAAGCCTGGCGTGCTGCAATCCATGGAGTCGCAAGAGTTGGACACGACTGAGCGACTGAACTGACTGTTTTCAGATATCTGCTGTTTTCTCTGAGCTTCAAATCTAAGTCAGTGTCTTGGACTCTATCTGGACACAGAATCTGGACCTCAGCATTCTCATGAGTACTCAGCGCTGATCGGATGATCAATAAATATTGCACACTTCTGCCATGAAGCAGAAAGCTGCATATGGGATTTGTGTAAGGAGAGAAAGTAGGTGCAGAAAAGAACAGTGAGCCATGAGAAGTCAGAGCCTGGCTTGTTGTAACCATCATGGAAAGTAGTTTGTCAGGTGTCCTTTATCAAGGAGAGCATCCATGGATGAGTTCCTTTCACTGAGAAGAAGGGGAAAATGCCTTCCGGGAAGATAACTGTGATTCTGAGCTCATGGGAGGGTCTCACCTTGTCCAGGGAGCCTTCTGCCTGTGAAACCTGGAACTTGAATAAGCCTGAGTTTCTCCTTCAGAGACAGATGAAAATTTAATGGCGAAGTGGGAGACACCAATACTGCATACTTGTTTCTTTGGGGAGTGCAGAAAAGTTACTCTCATAATGAGGGAGAGTTGAGATATAAAAATGTAGCAGATAGCTCTTTTGCAAAACAAAAGTTCAGTCGTGTCCGACTCTTTGCGACCCCGTGGACCGCAGCACACCATGCCTCCCTGTCCATCACCAACTCCCGGAGCTTGCTCAAACTCATGTCCATCGAGTCGCTGATTCCATCCAACCATCTCATCCTCTGTCGTCCCCTTCTCCTCCTGCCTTCAATCTTCCCCAGCATCAGGGTCTTTCCCAATGAGTCAGATTTCCTTCCAAGGAGCTTCCTTAGTATGGCTGTCGCTCACCCCATGGCTTAATTTATTTCTCAACAACAGTGTTCATAATTAGAAATAAAAATGTCTTGGATGATGGTTTGCGTATAGCCTACTCTCCAGGAAAAGCCTCTTTTTTCTCTCTGCAGTAGCTCTACTCTTAAACATAATACCTTTCTCATAGTAGATGCTCAATGAATTTGTCTTTAAAGAAAGCAATTGAATGCATCCTGGTGTATGAAGTCGACCTAAAGCTTGTCTTCCTGAACTCATGTGTCTGCGTTACCTTCACACGTATCTTGGTTGTAGAAGGTTCCTTTATTCTGGTGCTGAGTACACTGATTCTTTGTCGTTTGATAGTTACCTTTGCTGGTTTACAGGGAGTATTCAGTTGCTCATTCGTGTCCAGCTCTTTGCACCCCTGTAGTCTGTAGCCCACCAGGCTCCTCTGTTCATGAGATTATCACATCAAGAATGCTGGAGCGGGTTGCCATTTTCTCCTCCAGGGGATCTTCCCTAGCCAGGGATCGAACCTGTGTCTACCGTGATTCCTGCTTCGGTAGGCAGGTTCTTTTCCGCTGAGCCACTGGGGAAGCCTAGTTTATAGGGGGAGAGGTCCGCTTCATTTCATGCTGTCATAAGCTTGCTTATTTCCCTTGATAGTTGAGTCACTGTCTTTAGTTATACTTTAGTTTTTAACGTATCCTTAGAGAATGTGCATGCGTTTTCACTCATTTTGCCAAGAACTCAATGGATCTGCTAATTCGATATATATTTTATGTTCTTAAGCTCAGGCAAGTATTCCTCAGTTATATTTTTGATACTTCTGAGAGACAAAGGTAGGTGACAGAGGATGTCTGGTGTCTCAGCTGGTAAAGAATCTGCCTGCAACACGGGAGGCCTGGGTTCGATCCCTGGGTTGGGAAGATCCCCTGGAGAAGGGAAAAGCTACCCACTCCAGTATTCTTGAGCTTCCCTGGTGTCTCAGCTGATAAAGAATCTGCCTGCAACATGGGAGACCTGGATTTGGTCCCTGGGTTGGGAAGATCCCCTGGAGAAGGGAAAGGCTACCCACTCCAGTATTCTTGGGCTTCCCTGGTGTCTCAGCTGATAAAGAATCTGCCTGCAACACGGGAGGCCTGGGTTTGATCCCTGGGTTGGGAAGATCCCCTGGAGAAGGGAAAGACTACCCACTCCAGTATTCTTGCCCGGAGAATTCCATGTACTGTGTCATCCATGGGGTCGCAAAGAGTCGGACACAACTGAGCGACTTCCACTTTCACTTTTGACAGTTTGGTTCAGTATTAGCATCTCTGTCCTTTTTTTTTTTTTTTGCCATTTCATGAAGTGTATGGAATATGCTTTCATGTTTTCTGTTTTTCCAGCACTAGTAATTCTGTTAGTTTTTACTTTTGTTTTCTTTCTGTTTATCCTGCTCATGGGTGTGAAAAGTGTTTCTTGGTTTCCTCCTATTGTCGCTTTCTCTCTGCATCTTGACTTTAGCCTAAATAATAACATGGTTAAAACAACAAAATGTTCTTTATATTAATAAAATAAAATATTGATAAAATAAAATATTAATAAAATAAAATATAAAGCCTAGCCACTTTTCGACTCCATGGAGTATATACAGTCCATGGAATTCTCCAGGCCAGAACACTGGAGTGGATGGCCGTTCCCTTCTCCAGGGGATCTTCCCAACCTGGGGATCGAACCCAGGTTTCCCGCATTGCAGGCGGATTCTTTACCAGCTGAGCCTCCAGGGAAGCCCATTAATAAAATAAAGAATCAAATAACACTAGTGAAGGCCACAGAAGGATCAGTAATGATAATTCCTTTGCACTAAGAAATTAATTAGCGCAGTGTATACTCTTAAGACCCCAGACGATTTTAATCTTATTTAGTATGCTCTTAACAAAATACCGTCTCAGATGGACCCTTAAGTGCTCCCAGGCTCACCTCTCAAATTTAATGTAATCATTTGCATCTCATTTGGGTTGCGGTTAGAATAAAGAGCTTCTAACAAAATTGACATAAAACGAATGGTGAATCCATTCTTATTTGAGGCACAGGCTAAGCATACGCGGTAAGTACACGCATTATGAAGACAAATAGAGCATTAGAGTAAGTAATTAGGAAGCAAACCTCTGACAGTGAAACAGCTGCATTCTGATATAAAATACAGCCTGCGTAGCCCTGTAAATTCATTCTTATGACCTACTTTGTGTTGTTTCTATTTATCACGGGTCTTAAGGAGAATGACAGAAAGTCATCAATAAATTGCTGGAAGTATATATCATGGGTATCAGCAGAGAGAGTTCAAAAGTTTTGAAATTCTTCCCAACTCACCTTGTGGTGCAGAGTTCTTGTTTCGCCCTTCCCAATTGGCAGAGCTTTAAGGATCACCTCTTCCATTCAAGCCCTCATTTGTAAAATGGTCATGAGATGAATTGTGCCCGTGGTTCTAGATCTTAAGAGTGTATCCAGGGCTTGTGAAACACCAGTCCCTGTAGTATCCCCACACCACCCCCCACCCCCAGACTCTTTCATCTGTTGCTCTGGGTTCGGGCTCAGCATTTGCATTCCGGTTGGGTACCGGAATCACCGGTTGGTGATGTCGATGCTGCTGACCTGGGGAGCCACAGTTAGAGGAGGTAAGCTCTGAGGCCTGGGTGAGGAGCTCTAGTGTGGACTCTTAGCCCAGAGATTCTGGCTGGAGTGACCTCGAGGGGCTGGCATGGCAGGGATTTAACCTGCCGCAGGCTGGACGGCCATCCGTCTCTCTATGAAGCTTTGGCTGCCTCCGTGGTGATTTCAGTTGCTCAATCTTTGTTCTGTCTCTTTCCGCATGCTCTTGGTTTCGTTCTGTTTCATAGCTTCCTATTCTGAGTCCCTGCGTGAACCCAGATTGGTCAATAGATGTTTGTTTGATTAATGACTACATATGTTTCAGCCTCTACCGATAGAATTGAAGCCTAGCTCTCTGCAGAGTTTGGGCTCCTTGTCTTGGGTGATTGACTGTTGTCTTTTCTCACACCTGTTAGCTCCACGGGTCCATTTTATGGATCATTCCGGTGCTGGAGTTGGACACGAAAGAAAGTGAAGTCGCTCAGTCGTGGCGGACTCTTTGCGACCCCGTGGACCCATGGACTGTAGCCTACCAGGCTCCTCCGTCCATGGAATTTTCCAGGCAACAGGACTGGAGTGGATTGCCATTTAAAGACATTCCATAGACAACATTTCCTTAAATGAACCTTTTATATGTGTTAGTCGCTTAGTCGTGTCCAACTCTTTGAGACCCCAGGGACTGTAGCTCACCAGGCGCCTCTGTCCATGGGATTCTCCAGGCAAGAATACTGGAGTGGGCTGCCATTTCCTTCCCTCCAGGGGATCTTCCCGACCCAGGGATCCAAGCCTGCTCTCCTGCATTGCAGGCAGATCCTTTACCATCTGAAGTATCGGGAAGCCTTTTATGGTGGTTTTGGTAAAGGTCCTAGCACAAGCAGTTTTTACTCAAGATCTTATCTTTGTAAATGTTTCATGTTTATCATAAATCCGAGATGAGTGACTCTGATAATTAGTTGTTTAAGAATTAGTGTGTTAGTTGCTCAGTCGAGTCCAACTCTTTGTGACCCCATGGACTGTAGCCCACCAGGCGCCTCTGTCTGTGGAATTTTTCCAGGCAAGAATACTGGAATGGGTAGCCATTCCCTCCTCCAGGGGATCTTCCTGACCCAGGGATCCAACCTGGGTCTCCTGCATTGCAGGCAGACTCTTTACTGCTTGAACCAACAGGGGAGCCTTGCATGAGTCTTAAAGTGCAAATACTTCTGCAAGTAGTCAACCAGAAGGTCTTTGAAAAGCGGGGGGGGAAAAAGCAAGCTTCTCAGGTCATTACTCCCTTTTGAAACTGCAAATAACTCCCCTAAAGCTGACCCAATTCTATTTTCTTAAACAAATCTCCAGATAAAAGGATCTTTAGGGAATAAACAAAGACTTTACACTTCTTTTGACATTAAAAAAAAAAAAAATTGGAGGAGCCCCCCCCCCCTTTAAAAACTTTTAATTTTAAATTGGAATTGGACAGCAAAGGGACTCAGCCATACATACACATGTATGGAGGAGGCCCCTTGTTGTAATTGATCATTTATAGGAAGGGGATCTGGTTCTAAATACCAGAGAATTAAATTATTTTCAAAGATGTTCATAATGTCTTTTGAGTATTGGCATACTTTTCTTCAATAAACCTTTGATCATTTATAGGAAGGGGATCTGGTTCTAAATACCAGAGAATTAAATTATTTTCAAAGATGCTCATAATGTCTTTTGAGTATTGGCATACTTTTCTTCAATAAACCTTTGATAAATGGTAATAGCTTCTTCTTGGCCTTGTGTTAGATGTGGCTCATGAAGTTCAGCAAAACTTTAACTCAAAAATGTGAGCACTTGACTTGATAACAGTCATTTAGTTTTGGCTATTCAGTGGGACCCTGCCATATGGAGTGTGAACAAGGTTGAATAATCTGTGTGATGGGGGGTGGGGGATTGACCTGTGAAAAGAGAGGCAACTTGGAGGTCAGCATCCATGAGCAGCTTGAAGCACCTGCTTCCCTCTTGGCTGAGCTTGACCCCCTTATTTGTAGCTCAGGAGACTTGTCACCTGCTAGTCATTCACTCATTCTCTGGCCGTGGCCACCTTGGATTTCCACAAAGGTGGCATCCTGAGCTCTCAGAATGATAGAATATATCCTGGAAAATTGCACACTCTCATATGTGACAAAGAAACACTTTTTAAACAGAGGGTTTGGTCGATCCCTGATGCAGTTCTCAGGACTCCTGTGTGAATGCCAAAACGCTTTCTGAAATCTTAAAGCTGTTTCTTTTCTTTAAAAGAATACAAAAGTCTGTATTTCCTGATGTTTGAATTAAGGAATCTTTCGAGGGAATATTCCGTGATGATTACTGGATTTGGTGGCTCTTTCAGAAATGTTTTGAATGGAATTCCGGTTCTGCAAGAGGCCAAATCAAGGGCAAAGAATTCCTTAAAAATAAAGGATTGGGTTGTACTACATGTTACGCTGTTATTGAACCATTTAAAAAATGATGTATCTATAATATATGGATGAGGATAAGATGGGGACTTCAAAAAAAAATTTTTTTTTTTAATTTTTGAGTGCAAGTACTTTACAGGGTTGGGTTAATTTCTGCTGTACAATGAAGTGAATGAGCTGTACGGAGATGTATATGCCTCTTTTGTCTTTCCTTCCCGTTTAGGTCTCCACAGAGGGATGAGAAGAGTTCCCTGGGCTATATAGCAAGTTCCATTAATTATCTGTTCCATACAGGGTGTCAGCAGGGGATGTTATCTCAACCCCAGTCTCCCAGTTAATCCCACCCACCTCCCTGCCTTTGTCTCCACATGTTTCTCTTCCATGTCTGTATCTCTGTTTCTACTTTGTCAAGAAGAATCTCTGTACCTTTTTTTTTTTTTTTTTCCTTAAATGAAAAGAAGTGTTAGGGTGGGGAAGACTGTGGGTGGCGTTGGTCTCTTCAGAAGCCTCACGGTGCTGTTTTAACAGCATCTGTGCAAGTTTTAAGAGAAAACGGTCTCTTGGTTTCTAACATCAGACACTTGCAACCTATTTTAGCAGCTCCCTCAGACTTTGAACCCGGGGAGGGAGGGAGGCAGAGAGAGGTGAAAGACTGGTCTCCTTTACGCGTAAGTCTATCACCACACTGCATGTGTGGGCTCTTCCAGAACTTTCGGAGGAAATAGAGGAAACTTAGGCAAAGGCACATACAGTCAGGAATAGCGTAGACGCACGGAAGGGGCAGCGTAGACGTGGGGAGGGACAGCTTAAAAACATCAGCAGCACGGGATGTCAGCAGACTGGGCTTCTTCTAATATGGGGAAAATAGACTGTCTCATTCATAGATACATGATTGTCATTTGCCTGAGCTCTGAATTGATAGCTGGTGGCGTGTGAAATGTTCTTCAACTCTGTCTTTTTTTTTTTTTTCTTTAAATTTAAATTTTTTTTAATGTAAATTTTTTTTATTTTTTTAATGTAAAAATTTTATTTTTTAAATGTAAAAATTTTTGATTTTTTTAAATGTAAAAATTTTATTTTTTTAAATGTAAAAATTGTTATTTTTTAAATGTAAAAATTTTTTATTTTTTTAAATGTAAAAATTTTTGATTTTTTTAAATGTAAAAATTTTTGATTTTTTTAAATGTAAAAATTTTATTTTTTTAAATGTAAAAATTGTTATTTTTTAGATGTAAAAATTTTTGATTTTTTTAAATGTAAAAATTTTTGATTTTTTTAAATGTAAAAATTTTTGATTTTTTTTAATGTAAAAATTTTATTTTTTAAATGTAAAAATTTTATTTTTTAAATGTAAAAATTTTTGATTTTTTTAAATGTAAACATTTTTATTATTTTTAATGTAAAAATTTTTGATTTTTTTAAATGTAAAAATTTTATTTTTTTAAATGTAAAAATTTTTGATTTTTTTAATGTAAAAAATTTGTTTTTTAAATGTAAAAATTTTATTTTTTTAAATGTAAAAATATTTTTTTAAATGTAAAAATTTTATTTTTTTAAATGTAAACATTTTTATTATTTTTAATGTAAAAATTTTTGATTTTTTTAATGTAAAAATTTTATTTTTTTAAATGTAAAAATTTTTGATTTTTTTAAATGTAAACATTTTTTATTTTTTTTAAATGTAAACATTTTTGATTTTTTAAGATGTAAAATTTTTTAATGTTTTTAGATGTAAACATTTTTTAATTAAAAAAAAAGTTATGTATTTATTTGACTGCGCCAGGTCTTAGATGTGGCAGGTGAACGCTTAGTGTCAGAATGGGGGATCGGTTTCCCTGACCAGGGTTGGAACCTGAGTCCACTGCATTGAGAGAACCTGGAGTCCTGGCTGGTAGACCACCAGGGCAAGTCCCGTCAGCTCCTAAATCTGTTCTAAGGTCCCAAATTATCCTTCCCAAAGCAACTTTCTCAAACACAGAGTGGGGGAGAGGGGAGAAGAGAGAGAGAGAGAGCTTTCTATTTTAGCAACAGGGCTAGGTTCTCAGCGTACTTGTGACTCAAATGAAACTTTCCCAAGCGCAATCAAAATAGCTCCCACAGAGTTTCAGAGGATGAGAATCAAGCCCAGATGGTCTGGACCGAAAATATTAAATCCGATGCTGTTACTATGGTCAAGTGAGATGAGATACTTGCATTTATTTTTTTTTTTTTTCTGATTCTATTTAAAATTAGTCTTTTTAAGAAATCCTGCTGCTTCAAAATATCTTTTCCAGTGCTCCATTAAGTGCATGAATTTTCTTCCCTGAGTCATGCGAGTGGGTAAAGAAATTGAACTTTCAGAAGGCCCTTGTTTAATAATAACTGTGTCTCCAGGGTGGACGTGATAACATCTGAAGGTACCCAGTGCTCCAGCCACATGACGTGTTCGTTGGGTGGTCAGGAGAATGGTGTTGAGTCCATTCGAATAGACCTGGGACGTGAAAGCTCTCCATGTTCATAAGGACCAGTTTTCTAGTGCTAACATGTTGGACTGGCCAAAAGTCGATTCAGGTTTTCCCGTAAGATGTGTATGGGAACCTAGCATTGTATGGAGAAAACGGATTGAACTTTTTGGCCAGGCCAATGATAGCTGGATTACATGTCTCCCTCCTCAGGCTCCTCCGTATTATTTCCTCAATTGATAACAAGTAGCCTTGTGCCATTGGGTTTCTCTGGTGGCTCAGTTGGTAAGGAATCTGCCTGCAATGCGGGAGACCTGGGTTCGATCCCTGGGTTGGGGAGATTTCCCCAGGAGAAGGGAAAGGCTACCCACTCCAGTATTCTGGCCTGGAGAATCTTATGGCCTGTATAGTCCACGGGGTCGCAAAGAGTCGGACACTACTGAGCGACTTTCACTTTCAGCCCTATGCTGAAAGCCTGGCAGAGTCGACAGCGTCATTCCCATCTATTTAAGTCAGAAGGGTCGTGCCCAAGATTCCTGAGTAAGCAGGTGTGTTCTCACATGAGATGGTTGGGTGGCATCACCGACTCAATGGACATGAGTTTGAGCAAACTCTGGGAGAGCTTGAAGGACAGGGAGGCCTGGCGTGCTGCAGTCTATGGGGTCGCAAAGAGTCGGACATGACTTAGCAACCAGACAACAACAGCAAGGATTTTTAAAATGTGTCTTTCCAATATCTCAAGTTTCCTTCAGTTCAGTTCAGTGGCTCAGTCTTGTCCGACTCTTTGTGACCCCATGGACTGCAGCAGGCCAGGCCTCCCTGTTCATCACCAACTCCCTGAGTTTACCCGAACTCATGTCCATTGAGTCGGTGATGCCATGCAACCATCTCATCCTCTGTCGTCCCCTTCTCCTCCTGCCCTCAATCTTTCCCAGCATCAGGGTCTTTTCAAATGACTCAGCTCTTCACATCAGGTGGCCAAAATATTGGAGTTTCAGCTTGAGCATCAGTCCTTCCAGTGAACACCCGGGACTGCTTTCCTTTAGGATGGATTGGTTGGATCTCCTTGCAGTCCAAGGGACTCTCAAGAGTCTTCTCCAACACCACAGTTCAAAAGCATCAATTCTTCGGCACTCAGCTTTCTTTATAGTCCGACTCGCACATTCATACATGACTACTGGAAAAACCATAGCCTTGACTAGACGGACCTTTGTTGGCAAAGTAACGTCTCTGCTTTTTAATATGCTGTCTAGGTTGGTCATAACTTTTCCTTACTTTATGCCTAAGTCCAGGCACATGAAGTCCAGAAACTATCTCTTGTCTAATTGCCAAAGAGCAGGAAAAGAACCTTCCTGCTCTTCCTTATCTGGAGAAAGAAGAGATGGTTAGCCAAGTTTTGATTGTTTTTCTCATTCTGGCAGTTTTAAGTGAATACAATCATCTCTTGGCTCCAGAGGGGGGGAAGAGAGAGTGGAAATAAAGGGACCCTCCTGTGACCCAGGAGAAGCAGATGAACTCTGGACGTGGTGGGGTTCTGACCCAGGAAAGGCCGGGTCACCTGGAAGTCTCTGCCTCCCTGTGACCACACTGCGGGACATGGCCTCAGACATCCAGGGCCATCTTTTTCTCCTCTTCTCTCTTTGATTCATCATGAGTGCATGATGAATTTGAGGTTTCACCACCATTCATAATCTGCTCTCTCTTTAAAAAAAAAAAAAAAAGCAACCTATTCAGCTGTGCCGAGGCTTAGCTGTGGCATGTGGAATCTAGTCCCCTGATCAGGGATTGAACTAGGGTCTCCTGCATTGCGAGGGCAGAGTCTTAGCCACTGGACCACCCGGAAAGTCCCCATAAATTGATGGTTTTATTCATAAAACCAGGAGTCCGTGTCTCTCCAGTGTTTGGAAGACCAAAGAGAATCAACTCGAGTGGTTGTAGGCAGCTTGGACACCTCCCCATGAACTACATGTATAAAATCAAACGCACAACGGAACTTAGCGACAGACCACACGGTCAGTTCTGGGCAGCACACGCGAGGTTTGATCTCAGTAATTAACTGTAAGAATCTGATCGTACACAGCGGGTGTGATGGGCAGTCTGACCACCCCTGTCCTCTGTCCCTGGCTGTACCTGACCCCATTGCTGGGGAATCTTGACCACACCCCCCACGGCATGCGAGTCTGCTTGGACTTGGCATTTGCTGAAGTGCAGCTACGTCTGTGGGTCAGTGTTTATTAGTTATGGGAAACCTCGCTCTTTCCAGCTGTGAGTAAGCACAGACCTTAGCTTCTGTCGGTCAGGGGGCCACACTACAGAGCCTGAACACGCAGCTGAGTGGTAAAAAGCATACCTGGGAGGCAGGACATGTCTTTGTTACTCTCATCTCTCCACTTGCCAAGCCCTCCTAGTCTGGGAACACTCCGGAAGCAGGTTACAGGGTTAGGTCTCCTGACTTTTACAGTGCAGGGAGGTTCCCTGCTGGCTCAGTTGGTAAAGAACCCACCCGCAATGCAGGATACTCAAGTTCAATCCCTGAGTCGGGAAGATCTCCTGGAAAGGGAAATGGCAACCCGCTCCAGGATTCTTGCCTGGAGAAGCCCATGGACAGAGGAGCCTGGCGGGCTACAGTCCACGGGGTCACAGAGAGTCAGACATGACTTGAGCACACACTCTGCCTTCTCTTTGCAGAAACCAAGGTCCCCGCAAGTCATCCTTCTGGGGTGATGACATCCTCCCCCACCCCGCCATGTGGCCGCCTCCCCGAGAATACCTTCAGTGCCCGCCAGGTGGGCACCGGTGGGCCTTTACCTCCTGGCCGCTGGTCAGTAGTTCCTTCACCCGCATTGCAGTTGAGGGCCTGTAGTCTGCTCAGCAACTCCAGACCACCTCTGTCCTGATGGAACCAGCAGGTGTCTCTGCCGTCTGGTTAACCACTCTAAACTCTCTCCTGCAGCTCTGAAGTCTTTGCTGGTTTGTTCTTCCTTGGGTTGTCTCCCTGAGACCCTCCCGTATAGGGTTTCCATGAATCCTCTGGTTACTTGCTAGTTATATCGTTCATGGTGTTTTACCCGGTTAACCTACCACATGAGTTCCATCAACAGTTGCACCCAGAGCTCGGCAGAATTCCATCCTATGGGTGGATCCCATTTTGTTGAGTCACACGTCACTTGGGGGGCATCGGGGTCGTTTCTGTTCGCTTGGCCGTTAGAAATGATGCTGCTGTGATCGCAGCACTGTTTACAATAGCCGGGCCATGGAAGCAACCTAGATGTCCATAAGCAGACGAATGGATAAGAAAGCTGTGGTACATAGACACAATGGAATATTACTCAGCCATTAAAAAGAATACATTTGAATCAGTTCTAATGAGGTGGATGAAACTGGAGCCTATTATACAGAGTCAAGTAAGCCAGAAAGAAAAACACCAATACAGTATACTAATGCATATGTATGGAATTTAGAAAGATGGTAACGATGACCCTATATGCGAGACAGCAAAAGAGACACAGATTTACAGAACAGCCTTTTGGACTCTGTGGGAGAAGGCGAGGGTGGGATGATCTGAGAGAATAGCATTGAAACGTGTATTATCAATTGTGAAACAGATCGCCAGTCCAGGTTCGATGCATGACATAGGGCACTCAGGGCTGGTGCACTGGGATGACCCTGAGGGATGGGATGGGGAGGGAGGTGGGAGGGGGGATCAGGATGGGGGACACATGTACACCCATGGCTGATTCATGTCAATGTATGGCAAAAACCACCACAGTATTTAAAGTAATTAGCCTCCAATTAAATAAAAAAAAAAAAACAAAAAGGAATGACGCTGCTGTGAATGCATGTGTGCACGTCTTTGTGTGGACATCTTTTTTCATCTCTCTTGCTGGATATGTAGGAGTTGAATTGCTGCATAACATGGTACATTTATGTGAATCGATGACCATGAGTTTGAGCAAACTCTGGGAGATGGTGAAGGGCAAGGAAGCATGGAACATAGCAGTCCATGGCGCCCCAAAGAGTCAGACGTGACTTAGCAACTAACCAACAGAAACAGTGGTACATCTACATTTAACTTTTTTAAGAAACTGCCAGTGGTGGGAAGGAGGAAGTGTGCAGGTGGGGTTCTCCAAAGCGGCTGCAGACTTTTTCCTTCCCACTGGCATGGTATGAGGGCTCCGATCTCTCTACATCCCCGTCATCGCTTGCCGCAGTTCACCTTCTTTGATGTTCGCCTTTCTAGAAGACTTTAGCCCCGAAATGCAGGATATGGACGGCAAAAAGGAAGGTTGGGTAAAACATTCCGCATTGTGTCTCCGCCGTTGAAGAAACAGCGAGGCCTTAACGACTATCTGGTTAGCTTCTTTATCGAAAGCTAAGGGCTTGATGTTTTGGGGGCTGCAGTCGTGGTAACCGGCTCTTTTCTTGACGCTGTGGCACTCCAGGAAGTGAAAGAAAACTGATGGTTTCTGTTGGAACCAAAGCAACAGAAAATTCTATTTTCAAGAGAGACTTCCATAAAATTGAAGAAGGGCCTAAGCCAAAAGACAATTTGATTTTGTGTCTTCTTATATGAAAGTAAAGTTTTTTTTTTTTTTCTTTGTCCTTTTCTTATGGCAGGTGCTTTAAAACTCATCATTTGTTCCAGAAACATTTATTTATTATTTTCTGGGCTGTACATTTGAGCGCAGTACAGCTTCAAGGGGTAGAGAAATCGCTCTGTTTCTGCATGTATTCCAGGGAATCTGTCTTCTGGCTGTGGTTCAGATTTCCTGTTTTTGCTCAAGAATAGTTGAAATTCGGGCAGTTTAGTCAGGTTCAAATTATGTTAGAATAGCATTTGCCTTCTACTTGCAACTCAGGGCTTTGAATTCCCACCCACCCTTTCTTGGCCTAAACCGCCCTCCTCATCAGGCTAAGAAGCTTTAAGTCTTTTCAACAAGACTGAGATGAGAGAAAGGCTGGACTCAGAGACAACCTTAGAAACTTTGCCGTTGAAGTTAGATATTTGCTAAAATGCTCAGATCACAAACCATCAGCTCAAGAGTCCTCAAGTATGGGGCTACAGGCTGACCATAATGATCTATAGATTTAAAAAAATACCCAGCACTCTGGAAGCTGTTGTTTAAATCTTTTAAACATTTCTAGCTACTTTAAATGTTAGACAGCAAGTCGAGATATAAATACACGTGAGATTTTTGTGGTAATGGAAATTACCTAACACAGTAACAGGCTTCCCTGGTGGCTCAGAAGGTAAAGAATCTGCCCTCAATGCAGGAGACCTGGGTTTGATCCCTGGGTCGGGAAGATCCCCCGGAGAAGGAAATGGCAACCCACTCCAGTATTCTTGCCTGGAGAATCCCACAGACAGAGGAACCTGGCGGGCTGCAGTCCATGCAGTTGCTAAGAGTAATGCCTCCTGACTTTTAGTTACTTTGCTCTGTGACCTTGAAGTATCTTGTCAATTCTTTGGGGGCATCTGGACTTTAGTATGTATATATGCCAGTCATATTTAAAACAGTTTGTAACAGTATATAATTCTTAGTACAGAGCAAGTTAGCATAACTCTCTACTGAGTGAGAACGATCAGATTTCAAAAAATAACCACTGTTTATGCAACCAGTTTGTCACTTAGCAAATTGGTCATTTCAGTATGATCCTTTTAGATACATTCATGTAAATACATAAAAAAGTTGTATACATGTGTATACCTTAACTATGTTTTATATATATGTATGTATATCTGACACAACTTAGTTGACTAGACAACAGTGTGTTTGTATATATCAGCAAGTGTAACATTTATATTTTAATGGAAATAGTCTACTGATTTGTAAATAGCGCTGTTTACTCTAGTTACAAGTATTTGCATGGTTTATTTAAAAACTCACTTTATGTACAGCTGATATTTGTTCAGTATAAAAAACTACCCTCTGGGTGTTTTGTCATCATTTTTACCTAAAACAACGCAGCAGTTTGGGCAGAGGATACACCAGTGTTTGAAGGTGGGGCTTCAGCTGTATGACGCACAAAAGGGAGACATTTGGAATGTAATTGGTTAGTTCAGTATGAGTGTGTCTTCAGTAACGATGATTCAAGACAGCATGACCTCAGCATGTTTTTATGTGTTGTGAAGGTGATGGGGTCAGGGCACCCAAACCATGTTTCGGAGGCACATTTCTGCTCAGCGCAGAGCATCTGAAAAAGCACCAGGCTTCTGTCCAGTTATCTGGTTCTCCAGCTCCTGGAAGAACACATCACTGGAAAATCGCATCATGAACGTCATAATCACAGGACGCAGAAAAAGCTCATACTTTGCATGACTTGGCCTTTTGATTCAAACAGCAGTATTATTTTAGGAGAGAGGTTTAGTCAGTAGCTGTCGAGCGAAGTGAGTTTTGTGAGGAAGGCACAGCCTGGAAAATATGACATTATGTGTCACGTGCCTTGTTTTTGTTGTTTAGTCAGTAATTCATGGGGAGAAGGCAATAGCGCCCCACTCCGGTACTCTTGTCTGGAAAATTCCATGGACGGAGGAGCCTGGTAGGCTGCAGTCCATGGGGTCGCTGAGAGTCGGACACGACTGAGCAACTTCACTTTCACTTTTCACTTTCATGCATTGCAGAAGGAAATGGCAACCCACTCCAGTGTTCTTGCCTGGAGAATCCCAGGGACGGGGTAGCCTGGTGGGCTGCCGTCTATGGGGTCGCACAGAGTCAGACACGACTGAAGCGACTTAGCAGCCGCAGCAGCAGTAATTCTTGTCTGACTCTTTGCAACCCTATGGACTGCAGCCCACCAGGCTCCTCTGTCTTCCGTTATCTCCCCAAGTTTGCTCAGATTCATGTTCATTGAGCTGGTGATGCCATCCAACCATCTCATCCTCTGTCATCCCCTTTTCCTCCCGCCTTCCATTCTTTCCCAGCATCAGGGTCTTTTCCATGAGTCTGCTCTTTGCATCAGGTGGCCCAAGTATTGGAGCTTCAGCTTCAGCATCAGTCCTTCCAATGGATATTCAGGGTCGATTTCCTTGAGGATTGACTGTTCTGATCTCTATGCTGTCCAAGGGACTCTTCAGGAAAAACATCTACTTCCGTTGCTTCTTGACCCACATACAGGTTTCTTGGGAGATGGTAAGATGGTCTGGTACTTTCATTTCTTTAAGAAATTTCCACAGCTTGTTGTGATCCACACAGTGAAAGGCTTAGCATAGTCCATGAAGCCAAAGTAAATGTTTTTTCTGGAATTCTCTTGCTTTCTCTATGATCCACTGGATGTTGGAACTTTGATCTCTGATTATTCTGCCTTTTCTAAATCAAGCTTATACATCTGGACATTCTCAGTTCATGTACTGCTGAAACCTAACTTGAAGGATTTTGAGCATAACCTCACTAGCATTAAAATGAATACAATTGTGCGGTAGTTTGAACACTCTTTGGTGTTGGAATGAAAACTGACTTTTTCCAGTCTTGTGGCCACTGCTGAGTTTTCCAAATTTGCTGGCATATTGAGTGCAGCACTTCAACAGCATCACCTCTTAGGATTTTTAAATAGCTAAACTGAAACTCCACCACTTCCACTAGCTTTGTTCATAGTGGTTCTCCCTAAGGTCCACTTGACTTCACACTTGAGGATGTCTGGCTCCAGGTGAGGGACCACACCATTGTGCTTTCCTGGATCATTAAGACCTTTTTTGTATCGTTCTGTGTATTCTTGCCACCTCTTCTTAAATCTCTTGTGCTTCTGTGAGGTCCTTGCTGTCTGTGTCCTTGTATCGTGCCCATCCTTGCACGAAATGTTCCCTTGATGTCTCCAGTTTTCTTGAAGAGATATCTTAGTCTTTCCATTCTACTGTCTTTCTCTTCCTCTTTGCACTGTTCACTCAGAAGGGCTGTCTTACGTCTCCTTGCTTTTCTCTGGAACTCTGCATTCCGTCGGGTAGACATGGGGGAGAGATGCAAAGACTTTGCAGAGAGTGAAACAGAATAGCTCGGGAAGGCAGCTCCTCCCCTTGGTCTCAGGCCTTGGGGTCGTAATATTAGAGGTCTTAGGACCAGGAGGAAGGAGGGGAGGCAATTACAGAAGAGCAGAGCCCGAGACAGGGATGAATATGCGGCGGGTGCGACTGTTCCTGTTAGAACCACCTGCACGGAGGTTTACACCGGAGCCCACGGGCCACCCTCAGGGGCTGACCATTCATGCCCAGGGCTTCACACGTGGCTGGGGGTGGTGTGGTGTTTACTACTGGTCTCCTGGGTGCTGGTGTGTGTCCCCGCCGTGCGTTCACTCAGGGCGCAAACATTTACTGGGAGCCTCTGACGAGCATGGCCCTTTTCTCCCTGCTCCCCAGCAAGGCCTGGATTCTAGGCGTTTCGTTGTGTGTTAATCGCTCAGTCGTGTCCGAGTCTTTGTGACCTCCATGGGCTGTAGCCCGCCAGGCTCCTCTATCCATGGGATTCTCCAGGCAGGAATACTGGAGTGGGTTGCCATGCCCTCCTCCAGGGGATCTTCCCTGACCCAGGGATGGAATCTGGGTCTCCTGCATCGCAGGCAGATTCTGTCCCGTCTGAGCCCCCAGGGGGCAAACAAAGATCTCCTGAGTCTGGTAGTGAGGAGAGCTGGATAAATAGGCCCTGCTCGGTAGGGAGCTGAAGGTGGGCCCGTGGGGACGGAGAAATGCCAGGTTTCCCAGGGCGTCCAGGAGGGGAGCCAGGAGGAGGCGTCAAGAGGAGAGACATATAGATGGACACCCCAGGGCTGTGGCCCTTTTGTTCACACTGAACTAGCCGAGAAGGCAGCAGGGGGTTGTGAGTTGAGACGATGAGGATTGACTCACATTTTACCAGGGTTACTCTGAACTGAGGGCAGGGGGTGGGGTGAATGAGGCGACAATGATGATGGAACAGTCTAGGTGGGAGATACAGATGGCCCAGACCTACCTCACCAGGAGACCCTTCCAGAGCCAAAGGAGCTGCTGTGAAGTCCAGAAAAGCAAAATCATTTTGGATTAAGCTGAAAGCCGGAGATCCGGCTTAGTTCAGCATATGGCAGACTGTGGAGACAGAAAGGTGGCCTAGTCCTGAAAGTGCGGTGAAAGGGAAAGTCGCTCAGTCACGTCCGATTCTTTGCGACCCTGTGGACTATACAATCCACAGAATTCTCCAGGCCAGAATACTGGAGTGGGTAGCCTTTCCCTTCTCCAGGGGGTCTTCCCAACCCAGGGATGGAACCCAGGTCTTCCGCATTGCAGGTGGATTCTTGACCAGCTGAGCCACAAGGGAAGCCCAAGAATCCTGGAGTGGGTAGCCTATCCCTTCTCCAGGGGATCTTCTAGACCCACGAACTGAACTGGGGTCTCCTGCATTGCAGGCAGATTCTTTACCAACTGAGCTGTCAGGGAAACCCTGCCTGTTCCAAAAAAAAAAACTATTGGATAGTTTGTATTTAAAGTATGCGGTATAAAGTAACACAGCTTATGTTTCAGCTGTGGTGTGTGTGTCCCCAGTTAGTAATACAGTTTATGTATATTGGAGTCAGTAATACATTTTGTATATATTTGCATCTCCTCTCACACAAGACACATTCTGACTCAGACATGCACACACACATAGTTGAAACATAAACTGTATTACTTTATAATGTATCAGTTCAGTTCAGTTCAGTCACTCAGTCCTGTCCGGACTCTTTGCAACCCCGTGAATTGCAGCACGCCAATCCTCCCTGTCCATCACCTACTCCCAGAGTTTACCCAAACTCATGACCATTGAGTCGGTGATGCCATCCAGCCATCTCATCCTCTGTCGTCCCCTTCTCCTCCTGCCCCCAATCCCTCCCAGCATCAGGGTCTTTTCCATTGAGTCAACTCTGCACATGAGGTGGCCAAAGGATTGTATAGGTTAGATACAAACTATCCAATAGTTTTTTATTTCAATTTTCAGTGGCGTATAGTTGATTTACAGTGTTGTGTTAGCTTCTGCCGGACAGCAACGTGAATCAGCTGTTCATGTACATATATCCCCTCTTTTTTTTAGATTCTTTTCCCATATAGGTCATTATATAGTATTGACTAGAGTTCTCTGTGCTATACAATAGGTCCTATTACTTATGTGTTTTATATATAGAAATGTGTCTAATTGTGTCTAAATGTGTCCAGTCCTGGTCTAATTTATCCCTTCCCCCTCCCTTACCCTCTGGTAACCAGAAGTTTTTTTATTTTTATTTTTTCCACATCTGTGATTCTGTTTTTATTTTGTAAGATCATTTGTATCATTTTTGTTTTTTTTTTTAGATTCCACAGATACGAGATATCATATGATGTTTGTCTTTCTGTCTCTGACTTAGTTCACACAGTATGACAATCTTGAGGTCCATCCATATTGCTGTGTATGGCATTATTTCATCATTTTTTTATGGTGAATAATATTCCGTTGTCTCTGTATACCACATCTTCTTTATCCGTTTCTCTGAAGATGGACATTTAGGTTGCTTCTACGTCTTGGATATTGTAAACAGTGTCGCTGTGAACATTGAGTTGCTTGTATCTTTTCAAATCATGGTTTTCTCCAGGTATATCCCCAGGAGTGGGATTGCTAGATCATAGGGTAGATCTATTTTCAGTTTTTTAAGGAACCTCTGTACTGTTCTTCACAATGACTGTATCAGTTTACATTCCCACCAACGGTGTGAGAGGGTTCCCTTTTCTCCACGCCCCCGCCCCCAGCATTTATTGTTTGTAGGTTTTTATTGATGATAGCCATTCTGACCGATCTGAGGTGACACCTCATTGTAGTTTTGACTTGCGTCTCTTTAATAACTAGTGGTGTGAAGCATCTTTTCATGTGCTCTTTTGAGCCATCTGTATGTCTTCTTTGGATAAATGTCTATTCAGATCTTCTACCCAGCTTTTGATTGGGTTGTTTGGGTTTTTTTGATATTGAGCCACATGAGCTGTTTGTATACTTTGGAGATAGTGAAAGTTGCTCAGTCGTGTCCGACTTTCTTTGTGACCCCGTGGACTGTAGTCCATGGAAATCTCCAGGCCAGAATACTGCAAGGGGTAACCTTTCTCTTCTCCAGTTTTGGAGATTAGTCCCTTGTTTGCTTCATTTGCAAATATTTTCTCCCATTGTGAAGACTGTCTTTGCATTTTGTGTTAATGGTTTCCTTTGGTGTGCAAAAGCTTTTGAGTTTAATTAGATCCCATTTGCTTCTTTTCATTTTTATTTTCATTACTCTAGGAGGTGCATCAACAAACATCTTGCTGCCACTTATGTCCAAAAATTTTACAGTTTGTATGGAAACACAAAAGACCACAAGTCACCAAATTAATCTCGAGAAAGAAAAAATGGATCTGGCAGAATCAGACTCTCTTACTTCAGAGCCACAGTCATCAAAAGAGTATGGTCCTGGCAGAAAAACAGAAAGACAGACCTGTGGAACCCAAGAGAAAGCCCAGAGATAAACCCATACACCCATGGTCACCTAATGTATGACAAAGCAGGCAAGAACTTACAGTGGAGAAAAGACAGTCTCTTCAGTAAGTGCTGGGTAACCTGGACAGCCACGTGTCAAAGAATGAAAGTAGAACACCCCCTAACACCATACTCAAAAATAAACTCATAATGAATTAAAGACCTAAATGCAAGGCCAGATTCTGTAGAAGTCTTGCGTTAGTTGCTCAGTCGTGTCCGACTCTTTGCGACCCCATGGACTGTAGCCCACCAGGCTCCTCCATCTGTGGAATTTTTCAGGCAAGAATACTGGAGTGGGCAGCCGTTACCCTCTCCAGGGGATCTTCCTGACCCAGGGATCGAACCCGAGTCTCACGCGTTGCAGGCAGACTCTTCACCATCTTAGGGCAAAGTGTAGGCAGGACACTCATAAATTGTAGCAAGATCTTTTTTGATCCCACAGTTGAGATATAAGCTTTGGAATTGAGCATGCCTACAAATGTCTTCAGTGTCGTCATTTGCGTTCTCTGGGTGTCCTTTCATGCGTCCAGAGCAAACATCATTTCTCTCTTTCTGGTGGTAGACGCTGGGGACTCAGGCGCTGACACATGATTTATGAGAAGCGACATCTTGGAACAAAGACAACCTCCACCCAGAGCCACACTGCTGGTCGAACCGGGCTTGGACCCACAAAACGTGAGTGAGCTGGGCATAGTGGTGTTATCCTGATCACAAGGGAGGGAGGCCCGTCTCCCCATCGCCCCTTCCCAGGTCCCACACTGTGGGTCACACAGACCTCTTCCCGCACACACATGGTCTGAGCCCTGGGGGACCACCTTGGTGCTCAGTTGCAATCGTAGCTGCAGTGGTTTATCTTTATTCTCTTGAATCAGAATACGTACGGTAAAGACGTCTTTCTGCAAAGCAGTTGCGAGTAGGCCGAAAAGGAACTGTTGCCTTTGACCAGAAAGAACCCGGGTGGAGCTGTGTTGATGAATCGGGGGCCGCTGCAGAGCGGAAGGTACGAACTCTTCCAGCCTGGGGCCTGAAACTGGTACCCACAGGCCATGTGCTCTGGGATGAACTGGTCCACGACGGGGCAGCCCATGTCTTCTGGGTCGGACGCAGATGTATGAACCTCTGTATCATAAGGCTGCCCTGAGGCTGAAATGAAATAATCAGGGCCTGGCGTCTGGCATGACGGAGGTCTCACGTGTACACCCATCAACTTGCCAAACTCATTATTATCCTGAGTATTGTTAATACTAGCCCAGTGCCAGTATTGTTAGCTGTCTGCTCATTTTGTGAGTTCTTCAGGTGAGCCTTCAAAGACGGGAAAGTCGTGCAGACTGTCACACACGGATATTAATTAACCACACCTCATCTTGTATATCAGTTTACCGCCACTTGTAAATGAGTGAATTAATTAACCACAGACACAGTGAATAAGTTTACCACTCCTTGTAAACAATTCCGTTAATAAACCATGGGCTGTATAGTCCATGGAATTCTCCAGGCCAGAATACTGGAGTGGGTAGCCTTTCCCTTCTCCAGAGGATCTTCCCGACCCAAGGATGGAACCCAGGTCTCCCGCATCACAGGTGGATTCTTTACCAGCTGAGCCACGAGGGAGGCCCAAGAATACTGGAGTGGGTAACCTCTCCCTTCTCCGGGGGAATCTATCTGACCCAGGAATCGAACCAGGGTCTCCTGCGTTGCAGGAGGATTCTTTACCAACTGAGCTACTAGGGAAGCCAATTAACCAAAATTTAAAAATAGAGTGTTTTTAATAGAAAATGGCTAGGTTTTTTTTTTTTTTAATACAAAATGAGTTTCAACTATGAAATATAAATGTAGACGTGACACTGGGTATCACTGACAATATTGTATGAGAGTGGAGGGTTCCTTTTTTAAAGCCTGTTGAATCCTCATAAGCTTCCCTGCATGTCGGAAGCACCCAGAGTGTTAATGATGGAGAGCTGAGGGCACCCCCAGAATTCCTGACTCTGTCCATCTGTGTAGGGCACAATCAATTCTATTTGCAAAAGTTCCCCAAGGGGTACTGATACTATTGCTCCAGGGACTGCTTTTAGAGCACCATCTAATATCAAGAAACATTTTTACTCCTGTTTCCGCGACATCCCTCTTTGTGGACGTTGAAGACTAATTTCAATCAAATAAAAAATATCATTGTTGCTCTTTAAAGTGTATGTGTGCATTAATTCCTTTGTCTGCATCTCCTAAACTGCGCAAGGAAAAGGATTAGAAGGTCAAAGGGAGTTTGGGAAGATGAGAAAAACAACTGGTACCCACAGGTCACGGGCTCTGGGATGAAAGGACTCCCAGTCCCACCATGATGAGCATCTTTCGGGAGGGAACACATTATTTTGACAGCAATAGCACCCCACAGGCTCCAGCCATGGGGAAACTCTCTGGACTGTGAACCTCCCGTCTCATGCAGAAGTGGATGAAAATGTCTGTGTCCATGGCCATGGGGTGTCTCTCTCTGCAGACACATTCTCAGTAGTGAGATAACTAAGCCCAGTTCCTATCGGGGTGATTTATCTGCCTCCATCAAGGGGAAGGGAAAAATCCCAGTTCCCTATTGAAATGTGGGTTGGTTGCCCCTTATTAAAGAGACAGCTTGAAAATTTCCCCAGTCTTAGACAGACCCAGGGACCTTTAAAGACATCTGCCCCACATTAAGGGCACTTCTCTTGTGCCGTGAGAGTGTTTACTCTGGAGGCGGGCTAGTCATCCGCCCTAACAGGTGGAAAACGGTTACTTGATTTGCTAACTACGGTTTAGGGGTCCGAACTTGGCATGTTCAGCTAATGCAGGGGGCTTGAGGTGGTCTTCATGGTGGGCTCTTCTCCAGTTTTGTGAAGCCAGGTCTAACTGTAGCCCACCAGGCTCCTCCGTCCATGGGATTTTTCCAGGCAAGGATACTGGAGTGGGTTGCCATTTCCTTCTCCAGTTAGCAGTCTGTTAATAAAAGAAACAAATGTCTTAAAACTCAGAGAATGGGACCAGGCCCCTCATCCATAAGATGTATTTTGGGATAATCTTGGCACCAGACAAGTCATCCTTGGTGGTAAAACGATTGATTTGAATCCGTATTGACTTGAATCTGTATAGAGGCAGGTTACCATACAAATAGTTTCGTTTACATAGATTAGGGGAACAATGCCTGAGTGTTACACTGGTTTGTCAAGTGGGTTCTGAGCCATTATGCAGAACCGACCTGAAGACAGAGTCTGGGGTAAATGCAAAGCACATTAACATAGCTTAAGACAAACATTTCCTTAAGAAAAATGCATTGGTTACCTGAAGGTTTGAGAATAGTTAACTTCAGGTGGAAACAGGTGTCATTATGGCAACACAGTATTTTAGGAGAAGCCTCTTTTTAAATTTGTATAGAGAAGAGAAAAAATATATATCACTAGTTTGTTTCCCCCTGATGCTTAAAAGAGAGATAAAAAAAAAATGTCTGACACCTGCAGCCCATGTCCTCCGTTTGGAGACCCCTGGCCTTCCTGCCTGTTACCCTCTCAGAACCCACGTCCCCTAGCACTGCAGGCAAGATGCTTGTCCACCGAGCCAGCAAGGGGAGTCCTCAGCACTGCTGTTGATAACAGCGTCAGTTGACTTGTTCAGTGACATCAGCAGTGTCAGAAACCACAGTCGACAACAGACACGGTCATGGAACCAACAGTGTTGGTCGGGAAAGCCCGAGTGTGGTCCCTGCCCTGCAGGCAGTCGGGGAGCGGGCCAGCACTCAGCCCGGGGTGGGCTCAAAGCTCGGGGCGGAAGACGGCGGTTTCTGGGACTCCTGGAGCCCGATCCCCAAGGCCCCGGTGTCAGGCTGCAGGGGCATCTTAGAAGCACAGTGCTCCTTGGTTTCCTAAAGAGCAGGAAGCTGGGCTTCCCCCGCTGCTAGGAGAGGCTGCCTGACCACTTCCGCACCTGCTCACGTACAGATGTGCGCGGGTCTGTGTGCATGCTCTAGGGCTGTCTCTGCTGTACCTTGTCACGTGGCGGGGAAGCTCTGACACGGAGATCGAAGGTTCTCCCCACTCCACTGGGGGGCCGGAAGCCAGCAGGTGCTCACTCGATGGTCAGTCAGGCTCGTGGTCAGAAGGGCAAAGGGTCTAAGTTAAGTTAAATGCAAGGCACGTGGTTCTTCTGCAGGTTCCGGAATCTTAGACAGATGTTGCTGGTCCACGAGCAAGCTGGATGCAGACTGCCTTTATGCTCCTTAACTCTGTCTGTCTCTCTCCACATGGGCAGATTCTGAGACATCTAATTTTATGACTTTGGGGAAAAAAAACCATTGCACCCACAACTCCCTGCCCACCCCATACTCCGAGTACGCTGTGTAAAAATGTCTCCCACTCTCTCTGCTTAAAATGTAGTCCTCAGTCCAGAAACAGCATCATTCTACCTTGGGTTAGGAGGAAATTTTTCTCTTAAGATAAAACCCACATCTCTGGGATTCAGTCTCCCACCTGCAAGGAAAGACTTTAAAACACACTTTACATATTTTAATACATTTAGACATACGTGTGACTTATATGTATTGATGTAGGGGAAAAAAATTAGAAAGAAGTGTTGTATTCATTTCAAGTATGGCCAAAGCCACTACAATACTGTAAAGTAATTAGCCTCCAACTAATATGAATAAATGAAAAAAAATTTTTTTGGAGATGAGAGGGAGATTCAAAAGGGAGGCGATATATGTATACCTATGGCTGATTCATGTTGAGATTTGACAGAAAACAACAAAATTTTGTAAAGCAATTATCCTTCAATAAAAAAAAAATTTATTAAAAGAAAAAAAAAATATGCCCATCAGGGGACAAAGAGCTTACTCCATTAAAAAATAGAATATTAGAGAGGATGGTGATTTTACCTAAAATAAGTCAATCAAAAAAAAAAAAAAAACAACCTCCTATCAATGTTGCTTTTGTTTCTTGCACTGAAAATTGTCTCGTCTAGTTTAAGAGAAACAGCTTCATGTTTTTGTAACTAATGTAAGAGATGTTCACAGGCATAGTTAAAAATGAATGAGGGTCTTTCCTCAAGCAAGCAAAGGATATGTAAAGATTTTCATAATTAGACACTCAACGGCAGTAAAATATGATCATGATGTTCCAAGCACCAAGACTAATCTCGTAGCAATCCACCTTTATCACGGCTCAGGCCACTCAACGAAACAGACTCGAGAAATCTGAACCCAAGCTGCCCAGTCAACAGCTGATTGTGTGATTCAGAGCAGTAACCCTCCTTATAAGGAACGCAGAACGCTATTCTGTAAAGCAATTAGTTTGTCTGTCTTAAAATTAAACTAGAATCCCTGAAGGATTCTCCTGAGAAATGTTTATTTTTGAGTAGTCTACCCATTGTCGATTAAAGCAGCTCTCTCCCTCTGTAATCCATACTGCTGTTACCCCTTTAAAAGAGGAGCCTATTAAGAAGACAGATGACGTAGCCATGATCATTAGGCTTATTGTCCCGACTCTTGTTTCTGCAAAGTTGTGTGCACAGTTTAAAAGGCACCTTGAGCCGTGGTGGATGTTGGAAGCTCTTTGTCTTTCAGACTCACAGCTTGCGCGTGTGTGTCTTTGGTCGCTCAGATGTTCCCGAGTCTTTGCGACCCCCATGGACTGTAGCCCGCCAGGCTCCTCCATCCTTGGGATTCTCCAGGCAAGAATGCTAGAGAGGGTTGCCATGCCCTCCTCCAGGGGATCTTCCCGACTCCGCATCTCTTGCATTGGCAAGTGGGTTCTTTACCGCCAAACCACCAGGCAAGCCTCGGAGTCACATAGCAACGTATCTCGAATCTTCTCCTTTGGGTTTTGTTGACAAGGTGCCACTCCAGGTGGCACTGGATCACCCTGCTTTTCCAGGAAAGAGCCTGACCTACCTGCTGTGAAGCTTCACCATAGTGAGGAGTGCCTGCCCTCGGTCCCCCCTCTGGACCTGGTGTCTGATGTCACGCCAACTTGGCACCATGAATTTGTGCCCGGAGTCACTCTAGTGGAGCACCTCTGTACCTGGGGCCACGTCCCCAGACCTGCGTGCAGCAGCTGTGTGTTCACTCGGGTCTTCTGTTGTCAAGCTCTGGCCACTTGTAAAGCCTTTCGAAAGGATGGGAAACTCCTTCGGTGCGTAGGAATGCGGTTGGATCTAGTATTCCTGTGTTATAGAAAGGGATATCACTACCAGCAACACAAGCTTTCTTGGCAGAGCTGATTTGACGACGTTTGCTTTTTCAGTGAGGATGATTACCAGTCCCTTGGGGCTTCTCTGGTGGTTCAGACATAAAGAACCCACCTGCAAGGCAGGTGAGACAGGAGACATGGGATCGATCCCTCAGTTGGTGAGACCCCCCCCCCACCCCGGAGAAGGAAATGGCAGCCCACTCCAGCATTCTCGCCTGGAGAATCCCATGGACAGAGGAGCCTGGTGGGCTGCAGTCTATGGGGTTGCAAAGGGTCTGACATGACTTAGCAGTTAAACAACAACAATAAACAGTCATCAAGTGACCAGCAAGTGGTCCTGGATCTTAGAGCCTGGGGCTGGAGCTGGATCAGTAAGCAGACAGTCTCTGTGGGTGGTTTTCTGGGAAGTGTTCTAGGTGAGCTGAGTTTCTGAGGAGTCAGCTAGGCTGGAGAAAGCAGTGGAGAGAAAGAATAAGGAGGAGGGCTTTCAGGCTGAAGGAACATTCCCTCCACAGCTTCCAAGGGGATGCAGAGAGGGAGTCTTTTGTAAATAGATCAGTGTCTACATGATGAGGGGTTAGGAAAAGACTCACACACCACACTCTGGAATTTATTGTAACAACATTGAAACCTGTTGGAAGTGTGAAGGTTATTTGCAAGGCATACTGACATAGTGAAAGTGGCTCAGTGGGGTCCAACTCTTTGCTATACATGGGCTATACAGTCCATGGAATTCTCCAGGCCAGAATACGGGGGTGGGTAGCCGTTTCCTTCTCCAGGGGAATCTTCCCGACCCCAGGGATCAAACCCAGGCCTCCTGTATTGCAGGCGGATTCTTTACCAGCTAAGCCACCAGGGAAACCCAAGAATACTGGAGTGGGTAGTCTATCCCTTCTCCAGCGGATCTTCCCAACCCAGGAATCAAACCAGGGTCTCCTGCATTGCAGGCGGATTCTTTACCAGCTGAGCCACCAGGGAAACCCAAGAATACTGGAGTGGGTAGTCTATCCCTTCTCCAGCGGATCTTCCCAACCCAGGAATCAAACCAGGGTCTCCTGCATTGCAGGCGGATTCTTTACCCAACTGAGCTATCAGGGAAGCCCTTGCAAGGCGCAGGTAGTGAATCTGTGCTCTGTTGCTCTTTTGGGGTCTTTTTTGACCCCAAATACATTATTCAGGCAGGCTCCTTTGTCCATGGGAGAAGGTGGGTCAGGGTGGCAGAATGTCGAACCTCCACTCCAGGGCTTCGGGCATCCCCGAGCCGGAATTATGAAAGAGGACTGAAGAGTCCGATGCTCAGGAGGAAGGTCTGAAAGGCTGGGAAGACACCTGTGGAAAGGCTTCGTTACACAGAGTGTAACACACAGACGCACTCTTACAGGGGGCGGGGAGTGTGTGCAACGCTGGAGCTTGAGCCAGGGATGACTTTACTCCTGGGGGACACATGGTGATGTCCCAGGACATCTCTTTTTCTTAATTATTGTTTTTACATTTTTATTTGCATGGCCATGTGAGGTGTTCTTTGTGGGACAAGGGAGCTCTCGTTCCACGGCACAGGCCCAGTAGTTCTGTGGTACGTGGACTTTTTTGCTCCCCAGCATGTGGTATCTCAGTTCCGTGGCAGGGATGGAACCCGGGTCCCTTGAAGCGCGGGGATTCCTAACCCCTGGGCCACCAGCGACATCCCACGTGTCGTATATTCACACATGTACGTGGAATCTAGAACAGTAGTACAGATGAACCTGTATGCACGGCGGGAAGAGAGGGCACAGACGTGGAGAATGGACTTGTGGGTGCTGCAGAGGGACGGGGAGGCTGAGATGAACTGGCTGAATTGAGATGAATTGAGGAAGGAACGTTGACGGACACACACGACCGGGTGTGCAATACCCAGCTGGGGGGAAGCTTCTGTAGGGCACATGGACCTCAGCCCGGGGCTCTGTGTTGACCTTGGCAGGTGAGGGTGAGGTTCAAGGGGAAGGGATGTTCAAGAGGGAGGGGACGTGTGTATACATATGGATCATGTTGTCCTTCAGCAGGAACCAAGGCAACATTCTAAACCCATTATCATCCAGTTAATTTTTAAATAAAAGCGTGGTTAGAAATTTGAGACTCAGCTTTGCTGCCTTGTGTAGCTGGCTTGCTGTCTGGCTCCCTTCCTCATTTCTTGTTTCACTTAGTTTTTTCTTGTGTGTTTATCTAGGGCTTCCGTGATAGCTCAGTTGGTAAAGAATCCGCCTGCCATGCAGGAGATCCCGGATCGATCTGTGGGTCGGGAAGATCTGCTGGAGGAGGGACAGGCTACCCACTCCAGTCTTCTTGGGCTTCCCTGGTGGGTCAGCTGGGAAAGAATCCGCCTGCAATGCGGGAGACCTGGGTTCAATCCTTGCGGTTGGGAAGATCCCCCTGGAGAAGGGGAAGGCTACCCACTCCAGCATTCTGGCCTGGAGAAGTCCATGGGGTCGCAAAGAGGAGGACGGGACTGAGCGACTTTCACTTCACTTCAAACATTTCTCTGGCTGTGTTGGGTCTTAGTTGTGGCACTCAGGACCTTCCTTGAAGCATGTGTGATTGTTCCTTGCAGGGCGCAGGCGTCTCAGGCTCAGTAATTGCATCACAAGGGCTCAATTTCTCTGCAGCGTGTGGAATCATGGCTCCCTGACCAGGCATTGAACCCGCATGCCCTGCATCGGAATGTGAAGTCCGAACCACTGGACCTCCAGGGAAGTTCCCCCCGCCCCCATTCCTTCTTTTGATAAGTCAGCTTATAGCATCTTTTCTGTACTGGGCCAAGGAACAAGAGCAGGGGTCAGCAGAGTTTGGCTGATGTCACACGCTGACCACCCAGCGGTGCAGAGAGAGAGAGAGAGGTGGACAGAGGATTCAGGGCAAGGGAAGTCATGGGTAGTCATGGTGGGGTGTTTGCGTCTCGTCTCAGCAAAGTGGTTCTGCCTCTGCTGACCTTGTGGACACGTGAAGAGACTCCAGCGAGACGATGCATGTGACAGGGTCCCCGCCGATGCTGAAGCTTCCTAGGAAGGCGGTTAGCTACCAGGGGTCCTGGACGTGGTTGGGGTTGGGGGGCTTCCAGCTGGCCCCGCCCCAGCAGGGCACACCCCGGGGCCTCCTCCATTGGTCTCTCGAGGGATCATCCTGATTTCTCATCTCTGACTGCCCCGCCCCACAACATTCACCTCCACGTCTGAGCCACTCAGACCCTCTCCAGCCCACTGGGCCTGCCTGTTTGCTAATCCTCAGGGGGTACTAGCTAAACCTGGGAGCATCCAACCTGCATTTGGGGTATTAAGAATCGGGTAAACACAGATCGATGAGGGTCTGGATTTAGGCTTTCAGGCTTTAGGCTGGAGAAGCCAGTCTTCCAAAGGGTGCATTTACAGAGGACTTTGAGGAACAAGACGGCAAAGACATTTTCTGGATCGTTGACCTCTCTGCCCGCCTTATCTCCTGGAGACCTTGGGTCTCAGGTATTCAATCTCCGATACTATGCTCTCTGAACAGAGTCACTCCTTTATGTGTATGACGCTCCCCGACAGCCTTACAAGGCAGGCGTTTGTGCCTGAGAGAAAGAAGAAGAAGAAAAAATACTAGAGAGATGAGGTCACACGTTAGAAGAAAAATAAGGCGGTCATGGAGTTACCTTTGTATCGCTTTGTCTCCAGCATGAAGCAGATACGTTGCTGTTGAAAGGTTGTATCCAGTGACCCCCACAGAGAGTCATGACTCCCGTTTCCCTGACAGCTGACGTATTTCTTACGGTTGGAACATTCATAACAATTACAGATCTGTTCCATGAGCTGTTCTTTCACCATGCACATATTTTTTGTGTGTCATCACATGACGGTATCTTGTTGGCACATTCAGATGACATATGCTCAGTGATGTCATGCTCTGGAAGTTGAATCCAGATGCAACATATAAAGTCATCATATATTCATGGGCAGAGGGGGGAGGTTTTGTTTTGTTTTGTTTTTTCCTTTTGACAGTTATTCCCTATTACTCTGTTCATGACTGTTAGTAGAGTAGTCCAAGATCCCTAGGTTTTATTCTCAGCCATCACCAAAAATCAAGCTTCGTCCTCAAGTCATGCAGCTGCTTATGTAGTTTGTATATTAGCCCTCAGCTATGATCTGAGCCCTTCCCGTCTGCGGGGTCCGTCTGCGCAGATGTCTGATTCACTCTGCCGGAGAGAGTCATCTTTCTGCTCCCGGTGCTTCCTGGGGGAGGGAGCAATTAAATTGCCCTGAGGTCCAGTTGAAGGAAAACTTGCTCGTGAAGTTTCGCGGAAAGTGGGATAGACTCACAAAGTCCATGAAGCTTGGCGGTTGGTGACCTGAGGCGCTGGGCCCTGCAGCTCCTCACAGCAAGGGTGGGCAGCCTTCTCCCCACCTCTTCTGGAAAGACAATCCAGAAGTGTATCTTGTTTCTGCTTTTTTGTTGTTGTTGTTGAGTTACTGGTTTTTAGGGTTTTTTTTGTTTTTTTTTAAGGGAAATCCTGAGCACACACATTGACCCACGTGTCGACAGGCCAAATTCTATAAAACTTCTTCCTGGCCGTTGAGAGATGAGCTTTTAGTGCAAAGATAAGAGCTTATTGGTACAGTCAGTGAAGGAAAAGGAAGAAATGGGCGTCACGGACTTTCCCGTTAGCGACCAGAAAGCACGCTTTACTGTGTACCTAGGGACACAGAATAACTTTCCTCAGCACATATGCCCATCACAGTTTTCATAGAGTCTTCTGCTTGCAAAGTACCTGTCTTTCAAGGTAAAGTTTTTTTTGCCGTTAGAATTTTTTCTCAAATACAGATTATAGTATATGTATATAGTGTGTGTGTGTATGTGCAACTGTTTGTGTATGTATATATACACACACACACACACTATTTTTATATATATATATATATTTTTATATATACATACACACACTATTTATATATATATATACATACACACACTGTTTATATATATATGTGTGTGTATATATATATATATATATATATACATATATATGAAAGTGAAAGTGAAGTCACTCAGTCCTGTCCGACTCTTTGCGACCCCGTGGACTGTAGCCTACCAGGCTCCTCCCTCCATGGGATTCTCCGGGCAAGAGTACTGGAGTGGGTTGCCATTTCCTTCTCCAGGGGATCTTCCCAACTCAGGGATCGAACCGGGGTCTTCCGCATTCCAGGCAGACGCTTTAACCTCTGAGCCACCAGGGAAGCCCCATATATATCTATATATACCTATATATATATATATATCTATACCTATATATATAGGGCTTCCCTGGTAGCTCACACAATGAAGAATCCGCCTGCAATGCAAGAGGCCCCAATTCAATCCTGGATTGGAAAGATACATACATATATATGTATACACATATGGATAATATACATGTGGATAATAATAGGTAGAGGTGTGTATATATATATTTATTAATATATATATATATATGTACATATATTTTTGTTGCTGTTCGGTCGCTCAGTCGTGTCTGACTCTTTGTGACCCCATGGACTACAGCAGGCCGGGCCTCCCTCTCCTACACTATCTCCCAGAGTTTGCTCAAACTCATGTCCATTGAGTTGATGATGCCATCCAACCATCTCATCCTCTGCCACCTCCGTCACCTTTTGCCTTCAGTCTTTCCCAGCATCAGGGTCTTTTCTGGTGAGTCTTCTCTGAGCATCAGGTGGCCAAAGTGTACATACATATGTGTGTGTATTTATGTATATGTGCGTGTATGTGTGTGTATGTATTTAGCATCTCTATGTATATGCACTTTCCTGGTGTCTCTGTGGTAGGGAATCTGCCTACCAGTGTTGGAGGCATGGGTTCAATCCCTGGGTCGGGAAGAGCGCTTGGAGAAGGAAATGACAACCCACTCCAGTATTCTTGCCTGGAGAATCCAATTAACAGAGGAGCCTGGTGAGCAACAGTCCGTGGGATCGCCAAGAGTCAGAGACAGCTGGGTGACTAAATGATGACAAACAGATATGTACCTCGATAGATGCCTGTATGTGTGTGTGTATATGTATGTCTGTGTGTGTGTATGACATGTATACACACAGCATAACTTTCCAAGCTTTGGGGGATGACCCCCCCCACCACCACCTCCCCGGAGAAGGAAATGGCAACCCACTCCAGCATTCTTGCCTGGAAAATCTCATGGTCGGAGGAGCCTGATAGGTTACAGTCCATGGGGTCGCAAAGAGTCGGACACAACAGAGCAAGTTCACTTTTTCACTTTCTTCTGTTTCACTGGGATGACCTCTCGGGACTCGTGGGTTGTGAAGCCACCTGCCATGTTGTGCAGAGGCCCAGGGCTTGTGAGGAGACCCGTGTAGAAAAGAACGAGACGTCTCCAGGTGTACCCCCCCCAGCCAAGCTGAGCTCCCGGGGGTCTCAGCCAGCACACAGCTTGCCAACATGAGCCATGAGAGAGCTGCCTTTGGTTAACTTTCTGAGCTGCCAGCTGCCCGTGGTGTCTCAGACTTCAGGATCAGCCCCAAGTGGTACTTGTGACCATCCTTCACATCTGGGTGTGCGGGGAGGAACTTGACTGGTCTGATGACAGCTTTCCCCCCATCTTCAGCCCCACGTTGTCATTTTTCAGCACTGCTGGTTCCAACACAGGGTGCTGCTACTTTTATTTGGGCCCCCCTCCCCGAAGGCTACCACCTCAAGGAAAAAATATTTTCTGGCCTGAGGCTGAACACCACACATTTAAGAAACACAGTCAGGAACTTACTCTGGACATCAGGAGTTAATCTCTTTGTTTATCCTTAAAATAGAGCTTCTCCCTAGAGTAGTCATGTTCAATTATATGTCATCTCTGTTATTTCTGGTGCAGTGAGGATTAAAGGCCCATCATGATGACTTTGCAGAGAGGCCAAAGTTGCCCTTACTTACTTTTCTCAGAATAGAGAGCATTCATCAGGGGGCAAAAATAATAATAATAATAATAAAACTCTCATGAAATTATGAAAAGTACACAAGGAAAACATTAAAGGATTATATTTTAAAGCCTTGGGACATAGAATATTATTCCTTATAAGAAGGTCCCTTGGTATTGGGATTATTTCCTGGAATGCTCATGATTTATTTGACAAAACCACCTAATGAGCAAACCGCAAACAAGCAGATAATAAGAGCTTCAGAGAACACATGTTGGTTTTTTGCCCCCCCTCAGTGGGGTTTGCTGTAGCCTCTAGCACTCTCCGTTATATCAGAACCATCAGTTCTCAAGTAAAAGTGTCACTGGCGATTTGTTAAAACAGCATGTGATTTGCACAGCACTTCCAGGCAACTGTGTGAAATGGGTACAAGGTCGTCCACCTGAAATGCAAGTCAAGCTCAAACATCAAATAAAGGAAGTTCCTACAAGACACAGCAGCGGATTCCAAAGTTTCTTCTCATGTAGTTTCCCTCCCAAAAGATGCTCTTTCAAAACCAAGAATTTTGTGGGGGTTCTATGCCACTGAAACTGTAAGCCATATTTGAGTCACCACGCAGTCATTGATTGTCCAGTACTGCAAACTCCTCACATCTGTGTCCACAGTTGGGTAGGGGCTGTGGTTCCTAGGGCTTCTAAAACTTTCATTTCACTTCAGTCGCTCAGTCGTGTCCGACTCTTTGCGACGCCATGGACCACAGCACGCCAGGCCTCCCTGTCCATCACCATCTCCGGGAGCTTGCTCAAACTCATGTCCATCGAGTCAGTGATGCCATCCAACCATCTCATCCTCTGTCATCCCCTTCTCCTCCCGCCTTCAATCTTTCCCAGCACCAGGGTCCTCTCCAATGAATTGGTTCTTCGCATCAGGTGGTCCAAGGATTGGAGTGCATAGGGTTCCCTTTTCTCCACATCCTCACCAGTGCACGTTTGTGGCTGTTGACGGTAGTCCTTCTCACAGCTGTGTGATGATATCTCATCATGGCTTTCTGTGCATGTCCCAGGTGAGTAGTGATGCTGAGCATCTTTTCACGTGTCTGTTGTCCATCCGCTTGCCTTATTTTGGAGCATCTCTGTGCAAGTCTTCTGTCCATTTTAATGAATGCATTTATCATTGACTGTGCTGGATCTTCCTTGCTTTCCGTGGGCTTTCTCTAGTTGTGGCGAGTGGGGAGCTACTTCTCATTTCAATGCACAGGCCTTCTCACTGCAGCGGCTTCTCCTCTTGCAGAGCGCGGGCTCTAGGCATTCAGGCTTCTGTGGTTGTGGGACACAAGCTCAGCAGTTTCAGCGGGCGGGCTTGGGAGTTGTGGCTCTCAGACTCAGCTGCTTCACAGCGTGTGGGATCTTCCCGGACCAAGGATCAAGCCCGTGTCCCCTGCGCTGGCAGGCAGATTCTTATCCACTGCACCACCAGGGAAGTCCCTCTGCCCATTTTTAAAATCTTTTCTTTTTTTTTTTTAATTGTATGAGATCTTGTGTATTTTGGACATTAAACCCTGATTGAATCTATCATTTGCAAATATCCTCTCCCATTCTGTAGGCTGCCTTTCTTTTTTTTTTTTCCTTTTGTCAATGGTTTCCTTCACTGTGCAAAAACCTTTCAGTTTAATGTAGTAGGAAATGGCAACCCACTCCAGTATTCTTACCTAGAGAATCCTGTGGACAGAGGAACCTGGTGGGCTGCTGTCCATGGGGTCGCACAGAGTCGGACACGACTGAAGTGACTTAGCATGCATGCATGCATTGGAGAAGGAAATGGCAAACCACTCCAGTATTCTTGCCTGGAGAATCCCAAGGACAGAGGAGCCTTGTGGGCTGCTGTCCATGGGGTCACACAGAGTCGGACATGCCTGAAGCGACTTTAGCAGCATGGGTTTATTGATCATATAAGCCTGGGTTTACTGATCATATAAGCATGGGTTTATTGATCATATAAGCGTGGGTTTATTTCTGGGCTGTCTGTTCTGTGCCGTTGATCTATGTGTGTGTTTTTGTGCTAGTACCATACTGTTTTGATGACAGTAGTTTTGTAGTGTAGTTTCAAATCGGGGCCTATACCTCCAATTTTGTTCTTTCTCGAGTTTGTTTTGGCTGTTTAGGGGTCTTAGTGTTTCCCTATAATTTTAAAAGTGTTTGTTTTAGCTCTGTGGGATGTACCCTTGGTATTTTGATAGGGATTGCATTGAATCTGTAGCTTGCTTTGGGCAGTAACCTCATTTTAGCTATATTAATGTTTTCAGTTCATGAGGATGGTATATCTTGCCATTTATTTGTGTGATATTCAATTTCTTTTATCAGTGTCTTAACAGTTTTCTGAGGACAATTAGTTTACTTCCTTGATTGGATTTATTCCTAGGTATGTTTTATTCTTTTGATATACTTACAAATGAGCCCCTGTTAAAATTTCTCTTTATTATATTAATAGTTCATTTTTAGTGTAGGGGAAAAACAGCAGGTTCCTGTGTGTTAATTTTGTAGACTGCAACGTCATGAAATCTTGATTTTTGCAGCAGCATGGATGGATCTAAGGGCCTGATGCTAAGTGAAACGTTAGAGAAAGACAAATACTGCCTAATCTCACCTATATTTGCAATCCAAAAAGCTAAACACCAAAATGGGAACAGTCACAGGTACGGAGAATAAATGAGTGGTTGTCTGAGGGGAGGAAGAGGGTGGATGACATAGGTGAAGGGGATTAAGGAGGACAGAGCCCCAGTTAGACAGCATATTAGGCCATGGGGTCATAATGAACAGCATAACGAATACAGTAAGAAATATGATAGAAAGTTTGCGTGGGGACAGATGGTTACTGGACTTGTTGTGTGGATCATTTCACATTGTAGGCAAATGTCAGATCCCTGCATAGTATACCTGAAATTAACATAATAGAATATGTCCCCTGTGAGAAATAAGAAAAACACATGAGCCAGAGGCAGAGGACATGGAGGAGTGGATGGAATTGAAATCCTCTGCCTGATAAAAAGGGGGGAAAGGAGTGACAAAATGCTGACTCTAGGCGGGGGGGGGGGGGGGGGTGACAAAAGAACACTTTTGTTGAAAACGTCAAGTTTCTTCCCAGCGTGATATGTACGGCTAGTTGGTCCCGAAGGAAGAAGAGTGTTTTTTTATTTTAAAGTTGCATCAGGCAATTTGGTGATGAGTCCCACTATATCTTTAGAAGTTCAGTTCAGTTCAGTCGCTCAGTCATGTCCGACTCTTTGCGACCCCATGAACCGTAGCACGCCAAGCCTCCCTGTCCATCACCAACTCCCGGAGTCCACCCAAACCCATGTCCATTGTGTTGGTGATGCCATCCAGCCGTCTCATCCTCTGTCATCCCCTTCTCCTCCTGCCCTCAATCTTTCCCAGCATCAGGGTCTTTTCCAATGAGATAGCTCTTCGCATCAGGTGGCCAAAGCATTGGAGCTTCAGCTTCAGCATTAGTCCTTCCAGTGAATATTAAGGATTGATTTCCTTTAGGATGGACTGGTTGGATCTCCTTGCAGGCCAAGCGACTCTCAAGAGTCTTCTCCAACACCACATTCCAAAGCATCAATTCTTCTTTATTGAGAAAGTGCTCAACTTTCTTTATAGTCCAACTCTCACATCCATACATGACTACTGGAAAAACCATGGGCTTAATTATTGATGATTGCAAGATGCCTGTTCAGTTTCTCTTTACTAGGGTGAAGAAGGGACAAATGGGTGCCGGGAAGGGGAATGGGATCCTGGTGTCTTCCTCCTGAGGGATGTTTACCGGAAGACGCTGTTTTCTCATCTTGCGTTGGCTGAAGTTCGGCAGCCTGTCTAATCTTTGCTTTGTTTTCTTCACCCAAGGACCTTCTCTACTTGTCAGCTTTGCAAGTTTGATCCCTTCCTTAAGAAAAGACCACCATTCTCAGTGTATGTCACCTAGGATAACGGGATGCTAGATGTTGTCTCTTGCATTTACGCAGGATTCCGGTATATGTGACATCATTTTACTGGAAGAGTCAATGCAGGTGTACATGGAGGTGTGCGTGTCGACGTCATTACATCAGAACATTCACACTTGATCGCTTCTCTTTGAAGGAGGTAAGAAAATGTCCACATAGTTACTTTTTCAATTTTTTTTTTTTTTTGTATTGAAGGATAATGGCCTTACAGAACTTCGCTGTTTTCTGTCAAACCTCACCATGAGTCAGCCACATGTATACATATATCCCCTCCCTTTTGGACCTTGCTTCCATCTCCCTGCCCATCCCATCCCTGTAGGTTGACACAGAGCCCGTTTGTGTTTGTTGAGCCATATGGCAAATTCGCATTGGCTATCTTATTTTACGTATGGTAACATAAGTTTCCATGTTACTCTCTTCATACATCTCACCCTCTGCCCCTCTCTCCCCAGGTCCATAAGTCAATTCTCTTTTTAAAGTTAGTTTTCTATTTTTTTTTTTTTTTTTGCCTGTATTGGATCTTCCTTGCTTCACTGACTCTCTCTGGCTGTGGTGTGTGGTATGTAGGCTTCCTGTTGCCGTGGCTTCTCCTGTTGTGGAACATGGGCTGTAGGTGTTTACGGGCTTCTGTCGTTGTGGCTTACGGGCCCTGGAACACAAGTTTAAGTATTTGTGGTGCGTGGATTTAGTTGCTCTGCAGTCGGAGTGATCTTCCCAGACCAGGGTTCAAACCAGTGTCCCATGCATTGCAAGGCAGACTGTTAACTCCTGGATTGTATTAGTTCCCTTAACTCTCGCAATTTCTTAACCTGTTTTAGCCCTCAAAAGACACTCTCCTGTAGAAGGCTAGCATAGCAGTTCCGAGCACAAACTTTGGTAGAAGCCGTCCTCATCTCTTATTGACCGTGTAACGTAACCTCAGACAAGTGTCTGAAGCTCTCTGTGCCTGTATTCTCATTTGCAAAAGAGGGATATCCTATACCTTCAGGTGGGATTGCTGTGAAATCGGAACCCATGAAATGAAAGCTCAGGGGAGCAGTCCATGACCTGTGGCAAGTGCTCACGAGTGAGAACTATTGCTGTTATCACAGATGTGTAGACAGTGATGTGACGCATAGACAATAGTGTGATGCGAAGACGCTGCTTCACATTCGCGAGTCCACCGCTGCGGTTTCCTGGCTTGGATGCAGATCTGGTTCCAGGTTCCTCTGCTAAGGGCAGTGGGGAGTGTGACCCTCAGGACTCTTGCCCTGCAATTCCTTCTCCATGGACAGGGGCACGTTCCTTTTGTCTGACTTCCTCCTTTGTGGGTCACAGTGCGAATCCTCGCCTCCTCACAGTTAAGGCAAGAAGCAAATCATTTATAAGCCGCTAAAAATTACAGAGGTCTGCAGAGGGTTCAGTGGTGTTAGGACTTCCTGATTTTAAGTGATGATTCCTCGTTATATAGATGCAAATACGTGTTGGATACTTTGTCCACCATCTAGGTCCTTAAATCAAGAAAATGGCTCATCCACAGAGATGCTTCAGCATCTTTTAGCATTCCGTCTAAAAGATGCCGGATGAAGTTTTTGTCTTTATTCCTTGCACTGTATTTTTACTGGAATTTACATTCCTGGATTGACTTTGGTATTCTGCTTATGTTTTCCTTTTACTTGTGTTTTTCAACTTAACTTGTAGATAATAAGAATAGACATCTAGGTACATAGAAAGGGTTTTGAAGAGAAGCAGGCTGAGTAAAGAAAAAAAAAAAAAAAAAGTGTGGGGCCAACATTAAAATTTCCAAGCTGGTAGAAAATATAAACCAAACCCCAAATGTTGGGTACCTAATTTGATAGATTCCTGGTGCGTGTGGCCGTCTGCCTGTAACAAATCCGGTGTGAACAATTTGGAGGCATCAAGTAGCTTATAAAAAGGAAGTATTGGATGTGTTGAGCAAAGGAATGAACAATAGCCACAGGATTCAAATTTCCTGAAAATTCTCTGGAGTTCAGAGTGAAGGGAACTTTGACTTTGGCACAATGTATCTGAGAATTGGCCGAACCGAACACATTTCAAAAATAGTTTGAACTCTCGGTGGGGCCTAAAGCGTATATATATATATATTTTTTTTTTTTTTTTTCCCACAAGCCTTAAAGCCATGTCTTATTTTATCCAGAAGTTTTACTTCTTTCGGTCCCAGGGGAGAATGTAAATTTGGACACTTCTGAAATGAATGAGACCTTTTAGGTTAAGATGGATGGCCTGTCAAATACCATCATAAACTCTAGTAGGCAGACTTCAAGATATTCACACTCTCACCATCCTCTCCCTCATCGAACATGCTTGGTCGGTGTGACCGAAACGAAGTATCACTCTTTTTTTTTTTTTCATGTTTCCGTGTTCTGTATCAGAGGAAAACCTGATTCCAGGCCGTGGGGACACAGGTTTCTAGATCATTCGTCAGTGAATCAGGTCCCTACTTCACATTTTAAACATCGGCGACTGCATGTAGATATCAAAGGGCAGTCAGCTTTCTTGTTGTTGTTTAGTCGCTAAGTCGTGTCTGACTCTTGGCGACCCCAGGGACTGCAGCCCGCCAGGATTCCCTGTCCATTGGTCTCTCCCGGAGTTTGCTCAAACACACGTCCATCGAGTCAGTGATGCCATCCAACCATCTCATCCTCTTTCGCCCCCTTCTCCTCCTGCAATCAGCTTTTATACCGCCCCCTTCCCCTTAAAATTATATTTGGCAAACCTTATTCTTACATTATTTACAAAATTTAATCTACCTATACCTTTTGCTTCTGGTTTATAAATATTAGAGCAGGGTGCCTCCCAATGTAGATGTTTCATTTTGTATCCTTCCTGTTTATTACACTGAGAAAGATGTAAGGGACACATAGGAAGTCAGGTAATGTTTCATCGGGAGCAAGAACTATAGTTTTCACCTCCAAATCGATAGCGCCTGAATATCTCATAATACTGTCTTCATTCCTTTGTTTGAAACAGTTTTCGACAGAAATACTTCATTCGCCAGAACTTGCCTAAACGTAGCGTCAAAGTCCTAACTCATATGTATAAAGTTGCAATCAGATTTTTTTTTTTTTTTTTTTGCTATGCATTTGGACATTTTGAAGTTCCTGGATGGCAACAGGATGAAAAAAAGTAACCTTTTCCCTTAAATGACGACTTTGTAGAAATGAATATACCCCATTGTTTTTTGAACTTCAAACACATGGTGTAGTTCTTAGGTAGCTTTGAAGCCGGGCTCATTTTTGGCACGGCGTACAGCATAGCCGCTGGAAAAGTTTTCGAGGTGCCATAGACACAACTGTAATGTTCGAAACGGTGGTTTTCCAGCAGACCTGGTTTCCTTCGAAATATGCACACACTGACCACTTCAAGGAAAAGTTGTGAATACCTGCATCTCTTTGGCTTCATAGCTGTATTCGCTCCTGTGTCTTAGTTGTTGTTAGCTCTTTAGCAATTTGCTCTCTGCCTCCCCATTTGGTAGAACGTTCCGTTGATGTCAGTTCTGTGGTGCAACCTATGTTTTCCATTCTTACTGTGGCAAATTACATTCCTCCCACTCACTCGGCCTAACAATTACATTAGAGGAAATCTCATTTGTTCAAGACAGTGAAAGGTTTACATACATCAAAGGGAGCTGGCAGGAAGCATTAAATACAGAACCAAGGACAGTGTTACCAGGACACTAAATTTTAAGCATCTGCTTTATTTGCCTATTAGGTGAATAACTGAAACTTGCTCCTACTGAATTTTATCATCTTTTAGGGTGGAAGACTCGCAGACTCCACACGACACCTGATTTTTTAACAGCAGCAGTATCCTCAGCAGGTGAAAGCTGCTTGGCTTCATGTACCTGGATACTTTGTTTTCACCACCAAGCAGATAGTTTGTGTCCTATGAGTATAAAATATGTCAACAGGGCAATTTAGCTAATAGGCGCTGGCATCGTTTTCCCATGAAGGTCTCATTGAAGAGTGTAAAAGAAGTTACCCTGCTGAAAATGAAGGCCACTCATGCCATAATATGGAAATAAATCACATTGCTCTTTAGACGACAGGATCCTAACTTGTGAGTTGATGGCCATCAAGTCAAACCTTGTCAAGTCATCTTTCTTCACATCTGTTGGCTTCCCGGCAGAGAAATCTCTCCTGAGGACGCAGGAAGGGTCTGGCAAGGCAGATACTGACATTTCCTATGATGGTTATTTCCCAGCTGACATATTGGAGGAATAATTTTTTTTTTTAATTTTACCAGATGTGCAGAGTATTTTTTGAATATATATGCATGTGTGTGTATGTATGTGTATACACTCTCTCGTAAATCAATCTCTCTTTTTTTTATTAACATCGTTGGAAACAACTTTTGCTCTACCTTCACGATATCCAGTTCTTCAAACGTTCATGAAAGGCTCTGATTGTTTCTCTGCCGACCACGCTGAGCTTCAGCTTTAGAATGGGGCAGATCAAAGCGGGATAGAGTCTCTTTCAGCCTGGTCAGATGAATGGGACGGCACAAATGAGACAGTATCTGGTGGCAGGTGTTAGACTCTTGTGTTTTGGGTGGGGAAGCTCCCAGAGTCAGAGGTGCTCTGGCACAGTCCTGAAACTGTCCGTGAAGCATCTCCGCTACACCGTATCCCCCTGGCGTCTCCCACGTGGTCTGAATCCACACACCGTGTCATTTCCTCACATCGGGGTACGGCTCGTATTTCAGGAAGTAGGAAAGGCAGAGATCGGACTGCGCTGCTGGGAGCCCAGCATGTGTTTGCATCCACGTCCGATCAGTAACACCGCATGTAACGGACAGAGCATTATGAGGGTTGTGGCATCTTTCAAAAAGCTGTTTACTGTCGTCTTCAAAGCAGGCTTTTGGCCCAGAGCTTTGTCAGCAGATTTAATTATCAGAGCTGAAACTGTTAGTTCGCACAGTTGCGTCCGACTCTTTGCGACCTCCATGGACTGTAGCCCTCCAGGCTCCTCTGTCCATGGGATTCTCCAGGCAAGAAGACTAGAGTTGGCTTCCTTTCCCTTCTCCAGGGGATCTTCCCGACTCAGGCATTGAACTCGGGTCTCCTGCTTTGCAGGCAGATTCTTTACCATCTGAGCCACCAGGGAAGCCCCAAATTTAATTATATTAACATTTAATATCACCCCTTATAAAGTGTTGTGCTATCTGTTAAATTGCTTCATGCATGTCCAACTCTTTCTCACCCTAAGGACTGTGTCCCACCAACTTTTCTGTCCGTGGGATTCTCCAGGCAAGGATATTGGAGTGGGTTGCCATGCCCTCCTCCAGGGGACCTCGATATCAAGTGTTAGATGACACCTGTTTTCCAGGCATTGCTGTTCCCTTAGCAAACCTGTCCTAGAATAGAGCCCATGTGATGTGACTTCACTCATCACCGGGATTCGCCACCCAACGCTTGGTTCCTGCCGTTTCTCTGGCAAAACCAGTCTTAGAAAATGAAAGATCAGTCGATAAAGAGAAGTTGTCTCTTGAACTTCATCTTGTGAAAGTGATTGTTTTGAGCCCCAAAATGCAAACACCACCCTTACCCCCTGTTTCTTATCTTTTTACACTCCGCCTCTGCTCATGCCAACAGACGGCCCAGAATCTATGACCCCTCACTTGTCTTTTACCCCAAACTAGAAGCATCTGCCAGTACTAGTTCCAGCATCATCTGTGACTCTTGAGCAAGAAGGAAGCCCCTTTTTGAAGATAAAAGCCCTGGAATGAGACTTTGTCCCAACTTTACTGGAACTGGAAGAACTTGGACTTGACCTGTTATATATATATATATATGAGTTCTGTCGAGACTTTCCCAAAGCCTGGAGATGTTGAAACCCATGCTAGGACTCATGCTGTTCCCTGAGGCCTGCTCAAAAATCATCGGACTCAGAGGAACAGAAGATGAAAGTAGAGAAGCCACTCAAAGAACATCTGGGTTGGAGCATGCAAAACAGAACCTAGCTGTCTGTTTTACATAATGCATGCATGCTGCTGCTGCTAAGTCGCATCAGTCGTGTCCAACTCTGTGCAACCCCATAGACGGCAGCCCACCAGGCTCCCCCGTCCCTGGGATTCTCCAGGCAAGAACACTGGAGTGGGTTGCCATTGCCTTCTCCACATAATGCATGAATCTGGACCAAACGAAAAATTTGAAGTTTATCCAGATGTGCTGCACTTGTAGACCTGTTCATTTCTCTTCGTCCTCCTGGTGCCTGAACCAGAAAGGCCAGGGGAGAAGGGAGTGGCCAAAGGCACACAGGGTCAGGTCTGCCCGCGTGAGAGTGACTGGGATCGCTGCAGTGGAGCAGCCGTGGAGAGGGCGATAGTACAATTTTACTGATGCAGATGAGCGCTGGAGCGGCAGTTTCAGGATGCTTCTATGAAATCATCAACCATTTAGAACTCTGACTTTTCCAAATGTGACTTTGAGAAACTTATAATGGAAAAGCTAGTGGACAGGACCTACTGTACATCACAAAGAACTCTGCTCAATATTCTATAATAACCTAAATGGCAAAAAGATCTGGAAAAATTATTGTTGTTGTTCAGTTGCTCAGTCGTGTCTGACTCCCTACAACCCAGTGGACTGCAGCATGCCAGGCTTCCCTGTCCATCACCAACTCCCAGAGCTTGCTCAAACTCATGTCCATTGAATCAGTGATGCCATCCAACCATCTCATCCTCTGTCGTCCCCTTCTCCTCCTTCCCTCAATCTTTCCCAGCATCAGGGTCTTTTCCGATGAGTCAGCTCCTCTCATCAGGTGGCCAAAGTATTGGAGTTTCAGCTTCAGCATCAGTCCTTGCACGGAATATTCAGAGTTAATTTCCTTTAGGATGGACTGGTTGGATCTCCTTGTAGTCCAAGGCACTCTCAAGAGTCTTCTTCAACACCAGAGTTTGAAAGCATAAAGTCTTTGGCACTCAGCCTTCTGTATGGTCCAACTCTCACGTCTGTACATGACTACTGGAAAAACCATAGCTTTGACTATTCGGACATTTGTCAGTAAAGTGATGTCTCATGTTGCTGTCTAGGTTTGTGATAGCTTTTCTTCCAAGGGGCAAGCATCTTTTAGTTTCATGGCCCATCTATGTTGCTGCAAATGGGATTATTTCATTCTTTTTTTTATGGCTGGGGAAACAGGACAAATAATTTACCCTTCTAAAGTCTACAGTGCCATGTTTTTCAGTCTGGTTGTAAAGTTGTATGCCTGTTCAGTTCAGTTCAGTTGCTCAGTCGTGTCCAACTCTTTGTGACCCCATGGACTGCAGGCCTCCCTGTCCATCACCAACTCCCAGAGTTGACTCAGACCCATGTCCATTTAGGTGGTGATGCCATCCGACCATCTCATCCTCTGTGGCTCATACAGTAAAGAATCCACCTGCAACGTGGAAGACCTGGGTTCGATTCCTGGACTGGGAAGATGCCCTGGAGGAGGACATGGCAACCCACTCCAGTATTCTTGTCTGGAGAATTCCATGGATAGAGGAGCCTGGCGGGCTACAGTCCGTGGGGTCAGAAAGAGCTGGACACGAATGGGGGACTAAGCATATAAAACAAAGGGGAACTTGGTCTCTCAGCCTTTGACAAAAGTGATGCCTTCCAAAACCATCTCACAATGGAGCCTTGGACCTGACTGTAAAATGCAAAACAGTAACCGTGCTAGAAAATCACATAGGATAAAAATTGAGGTAACCTCTGGCTTGGCGATGAGTTTCTACATACACCCAAAAAAGTATGACCCATCAAAAAAAGAAAATGAGAGTTCCTTAAGGAAGTGCACTATTAGAAGAATCGAAAATATGTGACACAGACCAGAAGGAGGTATTTGCAAAACACATATGAAGGAATTGTGTCCGAATACATGAAGGACTCTTAAAAGTCAACAACAGCACAAACAACTCAGGTAAAAATTAGAAAGAAAAGAAAAAAGACTGACCAGGCTTATCAAAAAATAATATATAGGTGCCAGATAAGCATTTAAATGGATATTAAGTGTATTTTTAAAGAGAGAATTAAAAATTAAAATTACGAGTTATTTCCACACCATTAGAATACTGAAAACAAAACAGAACAAATCCTGCCCCCCCCTCCAAAAAAACACCACCACCAGTTGCAGGAGAGTATGTGGAGGAACAGGAAATTTCATTCATTGACAGGGAGGAGGTGCTAAAAGCACTTTGAAGTGCACTTGGCCCGTTTCTGAGAAAGCTAAACGTTGGTCACCGGTCGTCCAGCAGTCAAGCTCCCGAATATGTGCCCCACTGACCTGAAAACTCTGTCCACACACACAAAGACTTGCACACAAATGTGTGTATCAGCTTTACTTTCAATTCACCCACAGCTGGAAATGATCAAGATGTCATTTCGTAGGTGGACAGTGAGGAACCTGTAGAGGAAACTTGCGCCATGGAATGGAATTCGTTTCAGTTCAGTTCAGTCGCTCAGTCGTGTCTGATTCTTTGCGACCCCATGGACTGCAGCACGCCAGGCCTCCCCGTCCATCACCAACTCCTGGAGTTTACTCAGACTCATGTCCATTGAGTCGGTGATGCCCTCCAACCATCTCATCCACTGTCATCCCCTTCTCCTCCTGCCCTCAATCTTACCCAGCATCAGGGTCTTTCCAAATGAGTCAGTTCTTTGCATCAGGTGGCCAAAGTCTTGGAGTTTCAGCTTCAGCATCAGTCCTTCCAATGAATATTCAGGACTGATTTCCTTTAGGATGGACTGGTTGGAATCTGATTCAGTAACATGAAAAGAGAATAAGTGAGTAGATCACAAATGACGTGGAGGAATCTTAAATGCATATTGCTGAGTGCGGGAGCCAGTCTTCAGAGGATCCATTCTCTGTGTGATTCCATTTGTGTGGCATTCTGGAGAAGGGATGGTTAGAGGTGGTTGAGCATTTGTGCTCTAAAGGTTGGGCTGGGGGATGCAGACTGATTAGTTAGGTGATGTCCAAGCCTCTTTTACGGGGCTTCCTTGATGGCTCAGTTGGTAAAGAATCTGCCTGCAATGCAGGAGACCCCGGTTCGATTCCTGGGACAGGAAGATCCCCTGGAGAAGGGATAGGCTACCCACTCCAGGATTCTTGGGCTTCCCTGGTGTCAGCTGGTAAAGAGTCTGCCTGCAATGCGGGAGACCTGGGTTTGATCCCTGGGTTGGGAAGATCCCCTGCAGAAGGGAACGGCTACCCACTCCAGTATTCTGGTCTAGAGAATTCCAAAAGGGGTCGCAAAGAGTTGAACACGACTGAGCGACTTTCACTTTCAAGGCCTTTATGTGGGGTGAAAGAGCTTCGTATGATACATGGCACAAAGTGTTTGCAAAATCTCTCGAACTTTACAGCACAGATAACAAACTTTAACATAGGCAGTCCTTTTTGGAGTCACCTAAGTTAGAAGATTGGGGATAGAATGCAGAGTGTGGTGAAACAGTCTGGGTTGCAAATACCGTCCATGAAATAACTGGGTGAGGGGAGTGCAGGGGGAAACGGCTTAGCTCAGTAACCTCGGGAATGAGCAGAGACTCTGTGAATAAAGGCAGAAGCAGCGGCGTGGGCACGGGCTGATCAAGGTCTAGCCCACACTGTGAGTGGTGAGAGGTCCGTTGCTGTGATCAGGCAGTATATGTATACCGGACCTCAGCAGTAACTATAGAGGTAATGGGGATCCCCTGTGGTAAAGAATCTGCCTGCCAATGCCGGAGATGTTGGAGATGTGGGTTCGATCCCTGGGTCGGGAAGATCCTGCCCCTGGAGGAGGAAATGGCAACCCACTCCAGTATTCTTGCCTGGAGAATCCCACAGACAGAGGAGCCCAGAGGGGTCCATGGGGTTGCACAGAGTCAGACATGATGTAGAGACTAAATAACAACAGAAGGGTAAGTGGGTGGTAGGGGTCAGATTTCTCAGTGTCTGTGGGGATGGTTGCCAAGTGCCAGTCAGGGGGTCCATGCGTCCATGTGGTCATGGATTAGGTGGGAGGCATGCACATACATTCGTGTGTGGGCTAATATAAATCCAGATGTTTACATGCAGGAATATTTTCAGATGTCTGGTTATACATGGGTTGCTGTGCTTTGGAAATACTTGTGCAACATTTAAAACAAGTCTAAACGAACCCGTGAGGATGAAGCCGAGACTTGAGGTTATCTTGGATACACTGTGTGTGTCAGGAGAGGGAAATTTGTCAAGATGAAGAGACCGTTCTGTATTATAATCTGTGTCATGTGTGTGCAGGTGTATGGACAGGTGAAGATCATAGAGCTGTATTCTTAAAAGTGTGAAACTGTTAGTCACTCGGTCATGCCCGAGTCTTTGCAACACCATGGACTGTAGCCCGCCAGGCTCCTCTGTCCGTGGGATTCTCCAGGCAAGAATACTGGAGTGGGTTGCCATGCCCTCCTCCAGGGGATCTTCCCGAACCAGGGATCCAACGTACATCTCTTGCATTGAAGGCAGATTCTTTACCATCTGAGCCACCATGGAAACCCCTGTATTCTTATCAGTTGTACAATTCACTCTAAGTCAAACTACGCCTCAGTCTGTAAACAGCTGATTTCACAGAGCGGTAAGACTATTCCTTTGCATGGCATTGGGACCGTCCTTTCTACAAGGAGTGGACGTTATGAGAGAAAGCTCAGAGATCTTTAAAGATGTTCAAAGTCAGGCCTCCGGCAGCCTGGCTTGCTGAGGACATGAGACGAGGGTGAGACAAACCCTCGGTTTCCTCCCGGCCCCTGCTGAGACTCCAGAGAATACTTGTATTTTGAGGAATGTCTTTCTTTACCGTGTGGAGTTTCAGTTAGCCATCAACATCTGAAAGGCCAATGGAAGTTAGAAAATTGCTCATTTGTCATTCCCTGGTGGGCTTTGGGACTATGTTGGCTTGTAATTTTCTGCTCTGGTTGATTGGTACACTCCCTCCACATACTTTGGTTCAGCGTCAGTGATTGGTGAGGACGAAATTCAAATGGGGTTGTTTTTCTGTTGCCTTCACCAAGCTGCAGTCAGTAGAAGTTCTTCTCTGTTCATTTAGAGAGTTTATTATTGAATCCCCTGAGTTCAAATTCCTCGTAACTCTGTAACTAGTAACCCTGACAGCAAAATGCAACCGCTAAGGGAACGGGAAGTTGAATTCATTTCAAGTTACACACCTGCCTTTTCTTCACTTAACGGCGTGAGGAAAAGTCTGCAATAATTTTGACCTTGGCTTATGCATAGACGTTCGTGTTCTGACTTTGTTTTCTGGGCTCCGTGCCTTGGTTTAAAACCGAAATGCTCTTGTAACAAAACAAAACAGGAAGGTCCTCACTAACAGAATTAAAAGGAGTAATTTCCTTTAAAAAGTTCCATCTGGATTCCTGAAGCACTGATCACTAAGCCAAGATGGAGAAAATGGACTGTAACAGGGGAAATGGAATGTTCCAGTGTGGGATGCACTTGAACATCTGGAAGAGACAGTTGGAGGGTGGACCTCAGTGAATGACAACCTCGTATGGTGTTCAAAAAGTGCAGGCTTCTCAAACTTACAGATGGAGGTGACCTGTGGGATTAGTCAATGTGGGAAAACTGAGTGTTACGGCACGCTGTGGGCTTGCTCATTTTTCTTTTCTAGTAGTCATTCCACCCTTTCAAAAGGCTTTGTTAACCAGTGAAAGTTTAAAAGGTGTATTTTCATAACTAGACAAACATCTACAACATGCAAAGTTCAGATTTCAATATTATTATTCTGCTGTTGAGCCAGGCAGTGTGGTCTCTGTAGGTAAAAGTTCTGAATGAATTATTCTGGAGTGAGGGGACTCTCTCATCACTCACGTGCCTTCAGAAGAGAATGTAAGAGTGGGTGGTATAATTCCCTGTGTGCATTTCCCACCATGCCCTGGGTTGCCTGCCCCTGATCTGGGGCCCACAGAAGATTAATGTTCAAAAGAAATTAGCCGCTGGCACTTGGTGATTATTTCTGCCTTTTAGCTGTCAAGCCTGGCTTCTCAGTCTCATACCAGTTATAAGACAAAAATGACTACTGTGAATTCAGAGAATGACCCAGCAAGCTGGCCAAGTAGGTTCTAGCAAAAGTGTTGTGTAGAAGCTTAGTAGGGGTGCAATGTGTAAGAGGCATTCTGAAATTATATCCTCTCATCAACAGATTGTGTCAGCAAGAACTCTAGAGCATCTTTCAAAGCCTTGTCCTTTTTTAAAAAAAAAAAAATTATTTTATGTCAAAGTATAGCTGATTAACCTGGTGGTTTCAGGTGGATAGCGAAGGGATCCAGCCATATATATACATGTATCCATTCTCCCCCCAGACTCATCTCCTATCAAGGTGAGCAGAGCAAAGCCATGTCCTTCTCTAGGGTCAGTCTTGCTCCTTCAGTTCTTGTCTTGTTGCAGCAAACAATTGAAATGACAGACAAGGACAGTTTAAGCAGGCAGGTTTATTAAGCAAGTAGCAAACTGTACCTCCTTGAGTCATGAGAGAGGACCACCCCCCCCCCCCATCTTAGGTTTCACTATTTATGTCCCTTGTTCTCTCTCCTAAGTAAGCCTAATCAATTCTGCCCCATGCAAAATAGGGCTTGTACCCTCGACCAGCCAGGGAACGGAATGCAAATAAGGCATATGCTCAAGGCCAATCAGGGAAAGGGGCGTGTGACCTTGACCAATCAGGGAAAGGAATGCAAATAAGTCTTATGCTCAAGGCCAATCAGGGAAGGGGACTGTGTACCCTTGACCAATCATGGAAGGGAATGGACACAAGGCATATGCTCAAGGCCAATCAGGGAAGGGGGGTGTGTACCCTTGACCAATCAGGGAAGGGAATGCAAATAAGTCTTATGCTCAAGGCCAATCAGGGAAGGGGGCTGTGTACCCTTGACCAATCAGGGAAGGGAATGGAAACAAGGCATATGCTCAAGGCCAATCAGGGAAGGGGGCGTCTTGGGTATGTTTCCCCTCTGAGGTCTTCACTCCAGGCTGCAGTTTCCATGGTTGGAGGGCAATCTTTTTGCTTTGTTTGCCCTCCCATGTGGTTTTGCTGGCCACCGCTTTCTCTCACCATCATCTCGGGCTCCTTTTTCCTTTTCTAGCTACCTAACGCTTCCATGCCAACTTCATCTCTACCAAGTACCTGCAAGGGACCCTGCAGTGGACACCTCAACAGTTTCTCTGCTTCTTCCACTGTCCTCATTCACTCTGCAGCAGCCCTGCTGATATTTATTTAAAGACTCTTTTTAGGCAAGTTTTTCAAGACGATTGAGAGGCTGGAACAGAGGTTTCCTACCTACCCGCCCCCCCAACCCCAAACATCCATGGCCTTCCCTGTGATCAACATGGGTCATCAAGATGGTACCTTTTTTTTTTTTTCCTACCAGGGAAGACCCTACATTGACACGTCGTGGTCACCCAAAGTCCATAGTTTACCTTAGGGTCCACACTTGGTTTTGTATATTCTACAAGCACCAACAAATGTATAGCAACATGTATTGTTTGTGTTCACGAAAGAGTCCTGCGGAAAAGAAGACAGCAACCCACTCCAGTGTTCTTGCCTGGGAAATCACATGGACAGAGGAGCCTGGTGGGCTACAGTCCATGGGGTCGAAAGGAGTTGGACATGACCGACTGAACAACAACCACAACAGTGATCCTTTTGTGCAACATCATAGTGTCATACAGGGTATTTTCACTGCCCTAAAGGTTCTCTGTACTTTGCGTATTTATCCTTCCCTCCCCCTTTAATCACTGCCAATCACTGATTCTTTTACCGTCTCCACAGTTTTGTGTTTTCCAAAATATCCTACAATGGTAACCATGCTGCATGGAAACTTCTCCCGTTGGCACCTTCAGTTACTGGTATGCATTTAAATGTCCTCTGTGTCCCTGTTGGTTTGTTATTGTTGTTTTGTGACTAAGTCGTGTCCGACTCTTTGTGACCCCCATGGACTGTAGCCCTCCAGGCTCCTCTGTCCGTGGGATTCTCCAAGCAAGAATACTGGAGTGGGTTGCCATGCCCTTCTCCAGGGGACCTTCCCAACCCAAGGATTGAACCCATGTCTCCTGCATTGGCAGGCAAATTCTTTACCACTGAACCACCAGGGAAACCCTCCATGTCCCTTGTTTAGTTGCTCAGTCATGTCCAGCTCTTTTCAACCCCGTGGACGGCAGCACACCAGGCTTCCCTGTCTATCACCAACTCCTGGAGCTTGGTCAGATTCATGTCCATTGAGTCGGTGATGCCATCCAACCATGTCATCTTCTGTTATCCTCTTCTCCTGCCTTCAGGAGGGTCTTTTCTAATGAGTCAGTTCTTCGCATCAGGTGGCCAAAGTATTAGAGCTTCAGCTTCAGCATCATTCCTTCCAATGAATATTCAGGACTGATGTCCTTCAGGATTGACTGGTTGGATCTCCTTGCAGTCCGAGGGACTCTCAAGAGTCTTCTCCAACACCAGAGTTGAAAGGCATCAATTCTTTAGTGCTCAGCTTTCTTCCATGTCCCTAGTTGTCTATAATAGCATAAATCAGATTGCATGACCCTCTTTAATTTAAAACTCCCTATTGACTCACACTGAAAACTTACTTTGTCTCCACAGTCTTCCAGCTGGTTTTGTGGACAAGCTCGTCCTATCAAACGAGACCCTCACATTTCTGCCCACCACAGTGATTCCCACAATACAGAAGTGGAGAGGTCAAAGAAAGTACATGGAATGTGACCACTTACAACATTCTAACCAAAACACGAAGAGTTTGTTTTCATAAGCAGGATTTATTATGCAGCGTTTTATTTATCCAGACAGCATATTGTCATTATATATATATATATATATATATATATATTTATATATATGTATATTTATAAAGAATGAAACATTAGAATGAAATGAACCCCGTGGGCCCTTCCAAATGCCTATGAAGCCAAGTCGATCTCTTTATTCCTCTTTTATCATATCTTTTCTCTTCCCAGCAGCAGCCACTATATTGAACTTTTGCCCTTTCTATTATCTGCTTGATAGAATTTTGTTACATGTGTTTTTGTCCCTAAGTGGCTTTCTTGTGTTAAGTTTTTCAAATCGGTTTCGCATGTTAGTATTCGTTCTGTTGAGGTCAGGTCACTGTACAGTGAGATGCAACTGTTTCGAAGTTTAACAGGTATGTGGTCACGTAGCAACTGCCATCAGGAGATGGAGCGTGTTTCCGTCTCTATTTCATCTCTTGCTGGACTTCACTGCCTCCATGCTTCCCTCACATCCAGGACCCTGTTGGCTCATGATTCTCACCATGCCTGCTGGCCACAGTGACAAGCATCCGATTGCACTTAAAAATCATGAGATCCTTGTAGCCTGTGCAGCCGTGAGTGTCCATGGCTTTGTGATCCCCATGCCTTGCACGGGCCAGGCAGCTGTCTCGGCGTCAGCAGAAGCGCATGATGATCTGTTCGTTCAGGTTGCCTGGGACTTGGATGAAGTCAGAAGACCCCAGCCAGGCCCTCCTCCGTCTTGAGACTGGCACCCGAGAAGACGTTCCCAGGGCAGAAAAACGCATGCCCTCATCATGGCCTGGTCCCTTTGCAACAGCTCCATTTATTTTCAGAGAAATAAGTCTGTCCAGACCATAGTTTTGTTTTTCTTTAGTTTTTTTTTTTTCCCCAAAACTCTTCTGGGTACCAGTGAGTCTTTTCCTGTTCGGGAGCCTTCTTCCTAGAACAGGTCTGTCTCCACATTTATCAAAGTATAGGGACATTTCCCTTTTTCCCTTTCAGCTCGGCAAACAGACCTCTATTATTCTTTTAAACCTTTTGAAGAAACTAGGAGCGAAGGCTGTCCTTAAAACACCCCCTTTTATTTTCTGGCTTAAGAGCAATACCACCTTCTATGAGCTCTTTTTCTGTTGCGCCAAGAGAGATCTCCATTCTCTAAGAATGGAGGTGGCTGGCGTGTTGCCTGAAGACCTCCCACTGACTAGCTACACCCACGCTGGGTGTTCTTCTCAAAAATCACAAACTCATGGTCCAGTCTCTCCTGGAAGATATCCAGGAGGAGCATCTTTCCATTCAGACGTTCTTTACTTAAACATAATCTAAAAAGTTAGCACGTAAATAAAGATTATCTGGGGAGGGAGAAAGCAGGATCCAGGCTCTTGGTTTAAAAATCTCTCTTTCTCAGTCTGCCAAGCCTACATGGTACAAAAAAAGATGTGTGTGTTTTAAAATTTTTATTATTTTCTTTCTTAGCGCCTAAAAAGCATTTGGTATTGAAGTATAGCCCGTTAACAATGTTGTGACAGATTCAGGTGAGCAAAGAAGGGACTCAGCCATACATATCCGTCTTCCCCCAAACCCCGCTCCCATCCAGGCTGCCACAGGACTTTGAGCAGAGTTCCCTGTGGTGTACAAGAGGTCTTAGGTGAGCATCCATTTGAAATACAGGTAATAATAACCTGTAATAAGGGAATAACCTTATGGTCACCAGGGGGAAGGATGGGGGAAGGGACAGTTAGGGAGCTTGGGATGGACATGGACACACTGCTGTGTTTAACATGGAGAACCAGCAAGGACCCGCTGGACAGCACAGGGAACTCTGCTCAATACTCTGTAATAACCTGATGGTCACCAGGGGGAAAGATGGGGGAAGGGATGGTCAGGGAGTCTGGGATGGACATGGACACACTGCTGTATTTAACATGGAGAACCAGCAAGGACCTGCTGGACAGCACAGGGAACTCTGCTCAATACTCTGTAATAACCCTATGGTTCCCAGGGGGGAAGGATGGGGGAAGGGATAGTCAGGGAGTCTGGGATGGACATGGACACACGGCTGTATTTACCATGGAGAACCAGCAAGGACCTGCTGGACAGCACAGGGAAGTCTGCTCAATACTCTGTAATAACCTGATGGTCACCAGGGGGAAGGATGGGGGAAGGGATAGTCAGGGAGTCTGGGATGGACATGGACACACTGCTGGATTTACCATGGAGAACCAGCAAGGACCCGCTGGACAGCACAGGGAACTCTGCTCAATACTCTGTAATAACCTTATGGTCACCAGGGGGAAGGATGGGGGAAGGGATGGTCAGGGAGTCTGGGATGGACATGGACACACTGCTGTATTTACCATGGAGAACCAGCAAGGACCTGCTGGACAGCCCAGGGAAGTCTGCTCAATGTCACGTGGCAGCCTGGATGGGAGGGGATTTTGGGGAGAATGGATACATGTGTGTATATGGCTGAGTCCCTTCACTGACCGCCTCAAACCATCACAGCATTGTTAATCGGCTATACCCCAAAACAAAATAAAAGGTTTGAAAAAGGATAAAAAGATCATTTGTGCCCTATATATATTGTATGTTTGGGCTTCCCTGTAATGCAGGAGACCCCGGTTTGACTCCTGGGTCAGGAAGATCCTCTGGAGAAGGGAAAGGCTGCCCACTCCAGGATTCTGGCCTGGAGAATTCCATGGACTGTATAGTCCACGGGGTCGCAAAGAGTCGGACACGACAGAGCGACTTTCGCAGAGACTATTACTGATTCTGCCTGTCAGCATTTGTGTGTGTCTGTGTGTGAGAGACATAGTCTTTGGAATTTAGGCTGCTTGATCCATATGAAAGGAAGGGAAAGTGTTAGCCGCTTACTCACGTGTGACTCTGTGTGACCCCATGGACTGTAGCCCACCAGGCTCCTCTGTCCATGGGATTCTCCTACCAGCGTGGGTTGGTATTCCCTTCTCCAGGGAAATCTTCCTGGTCCATGGGTTGAACCTGGGTCTCCTGCATTGCAGGCGGATTCTTTAATGTCTGAGTCCTGCTTGGTACCCAGAGTTTTGTTTAACTCACAAAAGGATAACCCTGGGTGGTCTAGTTGCTGTTCTCGCTTTATCACCTATCTGATGACCGTGGATCATATTTCCCTGGGAGTGGAATCTCTGCCTTTAGTCTTTGCTCCTTACAGGGCAAGCTAGCCCAACGGCTTCCCACCCTGTCCTGACCTGTACCCACACCCAGCACGTGGACACACACACCACGGACACCCAGCCGCCCGCTTCATGCCACCTCAGTACATCACACCAACGCAGGAGTGTGGGGCAGCGTGGGAATACCGTCTTTCATCTCCCCGCTTGGCTCCTGGAAAGGCAGCTTGAGCTGTTTGACCAGGAGGTGGTTAGCATGACTGTCTTGAACACGGAGCCACCCAGAGAGGTATTATTAATGTGACCATTATATATATCTATATTCATGGGCTTCCCTTGTGGCTCAGCTGGTAAAGAATCCGCCTGCCATGCGGGAGACCTGGGTTAGATCCCTGGGTTGGGAAAAACCCCCCTGGAGAAGGGAAAGGCTACCCACTCCAGTATTCTTGGGCTTCCCCTGTGGCTTAGCTGGTAAAGAATCTGCCTGCAATGTGGGAGACCTGAATTGGGAAGATCTCCAGGAGAAGGGAAAGTCTACCCCCTGCAGTGTTCTGGCCTGGAGAATTCCATGGACTGTATATATAGTCCATGGGGTTGCAAAGAGTCAGACACAACTGAGTGACTTTCACTTGCATGGATATATTCATGGTGGCTCAGATGGTAAAGAATCCCGGTCTCCAGTGCGGGAGACCCAGGTTCGATCTCTGGGTGGGGAAGATCCCCTCGAGGAGGAACTGTCAACCCACTCCAGTATTCTTGCCTGGAGAATCCCATGGACGGAGGAGCCTGGCGGGCTACAGTTCATGGGGTCTCAAAGAGTTGGACAGAACTGAGCAGCTAACGGTTTTATATGTAACCTCCTCCCGGAGTTACACCCCTGGTAAGATATGGTTCTCTCTCCAGGCTCCCAAGTCTGACTGAGATTTTTTTCCTGGCCCCCTGCCCCCCTCCTCTTAAGGGGGGGGACGGAATTTCTTAAGAGAGAACTCTAATCTATCATCTGGAGAGGAAGCCATCCGTTGGTCCCCACATATGTCTCCCCACCTCTTCCATGCAATTTATCACAACTTGAGACCACTTTCACCTGGGAGGGTCGCTCCCTCACTATTTCTTCTTATCCTTCTGGCAGGTTCAGGAAATTTCCTGCTGGGCAAGCAGATCAAATCCTACTTGTGTGTTCATTTGAGTCAGCAGAATCCATCTCATGCTCAGAAAATAGCCTAAAATTCTGTTTGGTTTTTTTTTTTTTTTTCATTGAACAGCCTCTCTGTGTTATAACTTTGGGCTTCGAAATGAAATCAAAAAGCACACAATTTCTTCTACCACCTCATAAAGGTTGTCCTCAGATTTGCCTACACTGATATTTTTGTCATTTCAAGGTCTGGCCCTGGACCAGAGCATCATTTAAAAATAGGATGGCGTGAGTCACAGTGAAGGAGTGTTGAGACAAGCAGGTGTGAGGATCTGCTCTTGAGACATAGGACTTCCTAACCCCAGTGACTGTCCAAACCTTCTCAGAGAACTCAGCTCAGTACGTACCGGTTAATCTGAGAGAACTCAGCTCAGTGAAGTAACAGATTACTGGTTAATCGAAAGGAATTTCAGAACGCAGAAATGTTCACACCCAGGCAGAAGGGTGACAGGCTGAGTGCAGACAGGGATCAGACTCCCCGAGAGTCTGGGCAGATATGTGCACACAATCTGAGGTAGCTAATCAGAGTGGACATGGAACAACAGACTGGTTCCAAATAGGAAAAGGAGTATGTCAAGGCTGTATACTGTCACCCCGCTTATTTAACTTATATGCAGAGTACATCACGAGAAATGCTGGGCTGGAGGAAGCACAAGCTGGAATCAAGATTGCCAGGAGAAATATCAATAACCTCAGATATGCAGGTGACACCACCCTTATGGCAGAAAGTGAAGAAGAACTAAAGAGCCTCTTGATGAAAGTGAAAGAGGAGAGTGAAAAAGTTGGCTTAAAGCTCAACATTCAGAAAACTAAGATCATGGCATCCGGTCCCATCACTTCATGGCGAATAGATGGAGAAACAATGGAAAGAGTGGCAGACTTTATTTTGGGGGGCTCCAAAATCACTGCAGATGGTGAGTGAAGCCATGAAATTAAAAGACGCTTGCTCCTTGAAAGAAAAGCTATGACCAACCTAGACAGCATATTAAAAAGCAGAGACATTTTGCCAACGAAGGTCCGTCTAGTCAAGGCAATGGTTTTTCCAGTGGTCATGTGTAGATGTGAGAATTGGACTGTGAAGAAAGCTGAGTGCCGAAGAATTGATGCTTTTGAACTATGGTCTTGGAGAAGACTCTTGAGAGTCCCTTGGACTGCAAGGAGGTCCAGTCAGGCCATCCTAAAGGAGATCAGCCCTGGGTGTTCACTGGAAGGACTGATGCTGAAGCTGAAACTCCAATACTTTGGCCACCTCATGAAAAGAGCTGACTCATTTGAAAAGACCCTGATGCTGGGAAAGATTGAGGGTAGGGGGAGAAGGGGACGACAGAGGATGAGATGGCTGGATGGCATCACTGACTCAATGGACATGAGTGTGGGTAAACTCTGGGAGTTGGTGATGGACAGGGAGGCCTGGCGTGCTGCAGTCCATGGGGTCGCAAAGAGTCGGACACGACTGAGCGACTGAACGGAACTGAAACCTTGAGAGGGCACAGCAAGAAAGATCTACCCCCGCCTGCACATGTAGTGGGGTCACAAATATGGCTGGCATCCTTGCCATACCATTCTGCCCTCTGATTTCATAATAACTCAGTGAGGCTGGCGTTATCATTGACTCTTTAAAAAACAATTTTTTGCTTTTTTAATTTATTTACCTGTGCCGGTCTTAGTTGCAAGCATGTGAGATCGAGGTCCCTGACCAAGGATCGAACCTGGGCCCCCTGCTTTGGGATCGCAGGATCCTAGCCATGGGGCCACCAAGGAAGTGACGTCACTGGATGCTTTTTTCCCCCAGGAACCTGGGTGTAGGTCCACCCAAGATCCCAGGGGTGTGGAAACCAGAGCTGGGAAGGAAACCTGCTTTCCCTCCACAGCCCTTCATCCCGACTGCCACGCCACTGCCTCCGGATGTCATCTGAGTTAAAGAGCAAACACGAAAAAGGGTCACAGGTTTTGGACCCAGACCGACGTATGTGACTCTTGCCTCTGCCCGTAACTTCTAGCAGATGTTGACCCTCATCCACCTCTTCTGATGAGCCGGTATGCGGGAAACATTCCATACCACCTGCTTCTTGTGGTATCACATCACTTTTGTTAAAACATTACGAGATCATCGGGATTAGCAGACGCAACCAGATATATATAGAGAGGGGATACACAGCTAAGTCCTAATGCGTGCAAAAGGGAACTATATTCAGAATCCTATGATAAACCATAATGGAAAAGAGTATGAAATGGAATGTGTATATATGTACCCCTGAGTTACCCTGTTATACACCAGTCATTAACATCATATTATAATTCAGCTATACTTCAATGGGGCTTCCCAGGTAGCTCAGTTGGTATGGAATCCACCTGCAGTGCAGGAGACCTGGGTTTGATCCCTGGCTTGGGAAGATCCCCTGGAGAAGGGAAAGGCTGCCCACTCCAGTATTCTGGCCTGGAGAATTCAGTGGACTGTATAGCCCATGGGGTCGCAGAGAGTCAGACACAACTGATTGAGTTGCATTTTCACTTTCATATACTTCAATAAAAAATAAAGTAAATAGAAATTAAGAAACATTATATGAGATGATGTCTCTGTATGCCAAGAGACTTACTGAATATACTTACTCAAAATCGTTTGGAACCAAAAGCTACTGACCGAAGGGAATTTTCCAATGATGTGATTGGATTTGGCATCATTACTTACATGCTTAAAATTAGTTAAACTTTGGTCATTTTAGAATATTAGCCGTTAGATCAGTCCATGAGGCTTTCCGTAAATGTCATATTTCGCCGGGGAGTGGTGAAAAGATATATAAATGTATATATTAAAGTGAATATCGGCCCATCTATTTGAAACTTATGACTGCTATTATGAATTTATTCCGGTCAAAATTACCCATCTTTGCAAATTCAGCACAGGTTCTCTTGTATATTACCAAAGGACCATTTTCTTTTCAGAGAGAACTATAAGATATATGAGAAATGAAATGAGAATTGTGAACGGTCAAGTACAGGAATAATTCTGTTGGGGACCATTTCTTTTAAAATATCACTGTATAATATCATCAGGGTAATCATTTTTAGAAAAGAGAGTTTTTAGAAGAGAGTTGCCTTTTTATACTTCCAATCATTGCTATGCTTTCAATAGCCTCAGGGCTACTTCTTTTTTTTCTCTCAGTAAAGTGAAGAAAATGTATTTTTCCCCCTTTGTTTTGCTGAAAATGTGTAATATATGAAAATGTAAGCAAATAGAATTTAGTGCAGAGGAGTGGGGAAGGCGGGAAATGAACCAGGATTTTGGTTCCTTTCTAAAAAGTGCTTTTGTAGTCGGTTGGGAAGATCCCCTGGAAAAGGGAAAGGCTACCCAGTCCAGGATTCTGGCCTGGAGAATTCCACGGGCTCTAAATAGTCCATGGGGTCGCTAAGAGTCGGACATGACTGTTAAAATGGAATATATTTTAACATGGTAGGCAAGGTAGCAGTCAGAGTTTTAAAAATAACATGTGTTAGGCAGAGCAAACATAAACTGTACAAATCTTTTAAGTGTGAAATTCTATGATCTTTTACATAGGGGTATACTTTGGTTGGAGAAGGAAATGGCAACCCACTCCAGTATTCTTGCCTGGAGAATCCCACGGACAGAGGAGCCTGGTGGGTTAAAGTCCATGGGGTCGCAAAGAGTCGGACACAACAGAGATGAAACAGCCTTTAGAGTCCCAAAAGTCTGATCAAAATAGAAATCTTTCCTGTACCCGGCGGCTACCCGAGTGGTCCTTCCTCAGTCAGCAGCATCCTCTCACCTGGACATTGTCATCACGGGTCCCTTTGCCATCATGGGCGTCTTTATCCTTCGTTAATGTGTAGATGGATAGGGTCTGACAGGGCACGCTCTGCCGCTTCCAGCTTTGTCTCTGAGTGTGTGAGATTCATGTCTGGTGTTGCATGCAGCGTTTTCCCTTCTGTTTTTATTATGACGTCTGTGCTAAGTCGCTTTAGTCTTGCCCGACTCTGTGTGAACCTCTGGACTGTAGCCTCCTCCCCGCCCCAGACTCCTCTGTCCATGGGATTCTCCAGGCAAGAATAATGGAGTAAGTTGCCTTGCCCCCGTCCAGGGGATCGCCCCAAACCAGGGATAGAACCCACGTCTCCTGTGTCTCTTGCATTGGCCGGCTGGTTCTTTAACCACTAGCATTGGTAATGTATTGTAAAAATGAAGTGTAATTTTTTTTTTTAATCCACTGTATTCGTGGATACACTCTGGAGCTCACAGTCCATGGGGTCGCAAAGAGTTGGACATGACTGAGCATACGTGCATAGGAAATTTGGAGCTCACGCATAAATCCACGATGAACACTCTTGTGCTTTTGTTGGACATGCAGATTCCATGGTCTGAGGTCTACCTCTAGGGATGAGCTCTCTGTATATCTGTGGGGAGGTACCCAGTGGGTGTTTTTGGTGGACACTATGAAACAGCCCTTCCACAAGCCGTATACTGAGTTAGCTTCACAACTGTGCAATACTTGAGGTTGTCAATCTTTTTTAAAACAACATCGTTCATTCTAAGTAGCTGGCTAGTGGTATGTGTTCTGCCTTTCATTTGTAATTTTTCCTGGTAGGTAATGATACTAACTTTTCCTGTGTGTGTGTGTTTTATTTGTTTGTTTTTGACCGTTTGAAAATCCTCATTGGGAATGTCTGCTCAAGTTTTTTGAAAATGTTCCATTCACTCGTCTTTTATGGATGAATTGGTAGGAGTTCCTTATATGTATTAGATGTGTGTTCTGCGTGCTACGTCACTTCAGTCGTGTCCGACTCTCTGTGACCCCATGGACTGTAGCCCACCGGGCTCCTCTGTCCATGGGCTTTTCCAGGCAAGAATGCTGGGGTGGGTTGCCATGCTTTCCTCCAAGGGATCTTCCTGACTCAGGGATCAAACCTGCGTCTCTTATGTCTCCTGCGTGGGCAGGTGGGTTCTTTACAATTTGGTGGTTTTGTTCTTCTGTGCTGAGTGATTTTTGTGTGGTTTAGAAATTGTTGCGTACCTCAAGCTCATAAACCTATTCTTATTTTCTTTTGCTACAAGTTGTGCTATTAATGTTTTACAGATGGTCTGTAATGTCATATTAATTTATTTGAGGTAGAGATAAAGACTCCTGTTTTAAAAATATTAATATCTCATTGAACCAAAATGACCTAGTTAATTGACATTCCTTTCCTCTAGTGAATTGATATGATACTTTCTCATAAACAAGTTGACCGCATGCATCGATCGTCCAGAGTCTAGACTGTTTGCCACCAGTATTTTCTTTCGTCTCTTGTGCAGCTTTGTTAATTTCTGTAGCTTCATTGTGTATCTTGATATCTCGTAAGTTACACCTTGACATTTGGTCTATTTCAAGATTACCTGGGCTCATGTAGGCCTTTTGACTTTCTCTCAATGACCACAAAATCCTGGGTGAAATATTGATAGGGGTTGCCTTGAACCTATAAACCAAGCTGGGAAGAACGGACACTTTAAAAATATTGAGTCTTCCGATCTACAAACATGAGCGGTTTCTCTATGTCTGTCATGTTTAAGTTCTCTCAGCATTTTCTGTCATTTCCTAGGTAAAAGATTTCACATGATAAGATTTATTTTTTGGTATTTGGTATATTTGATGATGTTGTCAGTTATGTGTGTGTGTGTGTGTGTGTTTACTTCTTTTCTTAAGGGGATGACAGAGGATGAGATGATTGGATGGCATCACTGACTCGATGGACATGAGTTTGAGTGAACTCCGGGAGCTGGTGATGGACAGGGAGGCCTGGCATGCTGAGGTTCATGGGGTCGCAAAGAGTCAGACACGACTGAGCGACTGAACTGAACTTGCATTTAAGTTTCAAATTCATTGCTGTCTGTATCACTTTCAGGTTTCCTAAGTCTTGGCAAAAAAAAAAAAAAAAAAAAAAACAACTCTTTGACTTTAACCTTTGGTCAAGCCAGTAATAAATGAAGTCATTTGTAAATGCTTCCTTCACTGCACGTTTTGTCAAGATATACAACTGGCATCCTTTGTCTATCTTCCTTGCATCTCACTTGGTTTTCAAAGTTATTACAGACTTTTAGTAGAGAGTCTATCTTTCAGTGATTAAAAAAAAAATTCTTTTTAAAAATTTTATTTGTTTTTGGCGTCACTGGGTCTTCTAGTGGCGGGCTTTGTCTAGTTGAGCGAGTGGAGGCTCCTCTCCATTTGCGGTGCTTGGACTTCTCGTTGTGCTGACTTCTCTCGTTGAGGAGCGCCGGCTCGAGGGTGTCCAGGCCTCGGTTTTTGGGGGCACACGGGCTTAGCTGCCCTGAGGCATGCGGGATCATCACGGACGGACGAGGATGGAACCCCTGTTCCCTGCCTCGGCAGGTGGATACTTCACTGGACGACCAGGGAAGTCCTCTCTCAGCCCATTTTTATGACGGTCCCTCAAGTGATTCTTTTCGTTACCCCTCCTGCCAGTTCATCCACACGTTATTTCCGGATTAGGCATCTTTAATCATAGGTCAGATGATAGCATTATCTTATCGCCTCTTCGTAGCATGCAAACGTTTCCAGTTTTGTCCTTACCGCGGCCCCCCCCCCACCCCCGCTTTTTTCAGCTTTATCTCTGCTTCTTCCTCTTTTCCGTGCTTCAGAAGTGAAACCTTCCACCTTTGCACGCCTGAAGTGGGAAGATGTGACCTGTGTTCACACTGCGTTATGCTTACAGAATCTCTGTCCATGAATGTCCCTCCCCCAAGCAAGCTGGGATCACAGTTTGGTTTGAGATGAAATGCTTTGTGAGCCCTCAAGCAAATATAAGGAAGCGCTTCTTTGCAGTCATGCAGGGCAGCTCTCACTGTTCCCCATGAACAACTCATTTGAGGTTTTTCATCCCCAGCTGTCTCCTGACGCTGACCCATCCACCTCTGTACCTCTAACGGTGTCCAGTATGACCAACCTAGACAGCATATTAAAAAGCAGAGACATGACTTTGCCAACAAAGTCTAGTCTAGTCAAAGCTGTGATTTTTCCAGTAGTCATGTGTGGATGTGAGATTTTGACTCTAAAGAAAGCTAAGTCCCAGAGAACTGATACATTTAACTGTGGTGTTGGAGAAGACTCTTGAGAGTCCCTTGGACTGCAAGGAGATCCTACCAGTCCATCCTAAAGGAAATCAGTCCTGAATAGTCATTGGAAGGACTGACGTTGAAGCTGAAACTCCAATATTTTGGCCACCCAATGCGAAGAACTGACTCATTAGAAAGCACCCTGATGCTGGGAAAGATTGAAGGTGGAGGAGAAGGGGATGACAGAGGATGAGATGGTTGGATGGCATCACCATCCAATGGACATGAGTTTGAGTAAACTCCGGGAGCTGGTGATGGACAGGGTGCAGTCCATGGGGTCACAACGGGTCAGACACAACTGAGTGACTGAACTGAACTGAACTGACAGTCTTTGCCTTGTGGCTGATACTTAATAGATAAACTTTGTGTGTACATGAGTGCTCAATCATGTCCCAACTCTCTGCGACCCCATGGACTGTAGCCCGTCAAGCGCCTCTGTCCATGGGATTCTCCAGGCAAGAATACTCAAGTGGGTTGCCATTCCCTTCTCCAGGGGACCCTCCAGACTCAGTGATGGAACCCACATCTCCTGCATTGCAGGCAGATTCTTTACCAATGAGCCACCAAGGAAGCTCTATATAGGTTGACTTAAATTTATTTTTAATTGATGCAAATAGTAAACCATCACATATGACGCAGTCTTTTCTGTTGTGAGTTTTACAAGCCATGGGTTCCCGGGCAAAGCTTTTGAAGTACTGAAACAAAAAATAAAATAGGCAAAACTCCTTTCTGCCTGGCTAGAGTATCACTAAAGAATTCTGAACCTTTTTTTTTTTTTTTGAAGCATGTAATTTATGTGCATGATAAAACAGCCCTTTGTTTCACAAGTCAACATTCTTAATGCGGTCTGTCAAAGTGCATTCTTAGTAAATTGCTTTGATGAACTTGCCAGTCCAGTTAGTTTCTTTTAAGGGAAAGAAAAGGAGGGGGTGAAAAACACTTCTGCAGCAGGGGGAAAAAAAGAAAGTAAATAGAACAGGTCTAGACTGTACTGGATGGTTTTACATCCAAGATTGCAGATAATTTGGTTTCACACTCTTCTGAGCCAGGATTCTGCCTCAAAATTTGCAAGTTAAAAGTTCTGTTTCTGCTGTATAACAGATACGTAGTTTTGATTTCAGCTTCTGCCCCACATACCCACACCCATTAGCATGCATGGAGTTGATACAGTTTTTAAATGTACTCCTAGGAGAGCAGGCCTCAGCTTGAGCGACCTGAGTTCTGACACTTGTTGTACTCTGCCATCTCTTTTTAAAAAATTATTAATTTTGATTGGCGTATAGTGACTCATCTATCTATAGATATACACATATATATAAGTGAAAGTGAAAGTTGCCCAGTCCCGTCCTCCTCTTTGCAGCCCCATGGACTATACAGTCCATGGCATTCTCCAGGCCAGAATACTGGAGTGGGTAGCCTTTCCCTTCTCCAGGGGGATCTTCCCAACCCAGGGATCGAACCCAGGTCTCCTGCGTTGCAGGCGGATTCTTTACCAGCTGAGCGACCAGGAAAGCCCAAGAAGACTAGAGTGGGTAGCCTATCCCTTCTCCAGCGGATCTTCCCCACCCAGGAATCAAACTGGGGTCTCCTGCATTGCAGGCAGATTCTTTACCAACTGAGCTATTAGGGAAGCCCAACACATACACACACACACACACACACACACACACACACACACACACACACATATATATATCCCCTCTTTTTTGGACTTTATTCCCACTTAGGTCACCAGACAGCAAGCACTGAGGAGGGTTCCCTGTGCTATAAAGCAGGTTCTCCTTAGTTATCTATATTCTACATAGTATCAATAGTATATCTGTGTCAGTCCCCATCTTCCAATTCATCCCACACTCCCTTCCTGGCCTTAATGTCCTTACATGTTGTCTATGTCCGTGTCTCTATTTCTGGCTTGCAGAGAGGTTCATCTGTACGTTGACATATATGCGTTAACAGAGTAGGTATATGCCCTGAGAAAAGTATAATTCAAAAAAACACACGCACCCCAATGTTCACTGCAGTGCTGTTTATAATAGCCAGGATGTGGAACCGACCTAGATGTCCACTGACAGATGAATGGATAAGGAAGATGTGGTACTCATAGACAATGGAATATTACTCAGCCATGAGAAAGAATGGAGTGAGGTCCCTTGCAGAGACACGGGTGGATCCAGAGACCTGTCAGAGTGTGAATCTCTTCCCTGGAAGATCCCCAGGACAGGACCTCACCCCTGGGACTCTGGGGACAGGCACTTGGTTGGTTTTGAAATCAGACTTTTCCTATATGCAGGGTGTGGTATAGCTGAGAGAACTTGGTGAAACTTCCTGCATGTGTTCTCCTAGGAAATTTAAAACAGAATTCTTAACTTCCCTCTCATACCAAGGGTGGTGGTGTGCTGAAAAAGAATGTTGGAAAATAGAGTAGCAGAGAGATCTGTTTTCTGCTTCCACGCTAACTGGAGCTTTTTTTTTTTTTTTTTCCTTTTTAATGTGGCTGTACCTTAGTGAAGGCTGTCTGTTGTGACATGCGAACTCTCAACTGTGGCCCACGGGATCTAGTTCCCTGACCGGGGATCGAACCTGGATCCCCTGCGTTGTGAGCATCGAATCCTAACCAGTGGACTACCAGGGAGGTCCCTACGTGGGACTTTTGATAAATGAAGATTTATCCTGAAACTTGTCAGCTCCCACAGAGGAGGAGGGCCACCTTATCTCATTGTCAATCTTTATCAGTACATTGGTGTGTGTGTGTGGTGTGTGTGTGTGTGTACACAAGTGCTCACGCATACACATTTGGGGAAGGTGAGTTGAGCTGCCAGCTCATTTTCCACTTGCCAGTCACAGAACGGCCATCACGCCATTGGGTTTCTCTAATCTCTCCGCTACAAGTGGTCGGGCTCTAAGAGAGGGATGCTCTGTTTTGGATTTCAACACAGCTCAATTGAGTTTCAGCTGGTGTTCCCTTGGGTGGCAAGAGGAAAATAAGGTTAATTACAGAAAGCTCCAAAATTCTTTTCTTAAATCATGCCAGGTGGGCTTCCCAGGTGGCGTTAGTGGTAACGAACCTGCCTGCCAATGCAGGAGATCTAAGAGACGTGGGTTAGATCCCTGGGTCGGGAAGATGCCCTGGAGGAGGGCATGGCAACCCACTCCAGTGCTCTTGCCTGGAGAGCCCCATGGACAGAAGAGCCTGGTGGGCTACAGCCCATGGGATCGCAAAGAGTTAGACACAGCGGAAGCGTCTGAATACACACACCCACACAATGCCAGATGAACAGGGAGGAAACAGCATAAGTGAACATCGTATTGCATGTTCACAGCTTGTCACCGTGTTTTTTTTCTCCTGGGTTAAGCGTATATCACTGTCAAGCTGACAGTCTTTTTTTAATCCTGGTTTCACGAGGGTCAGAGATGCCCGTACGGGACAGGAGCTGTCAGAAGGTCATCGCTCTGGGTCTGAGAGAGTCATGGCTTAACATTCCTTTGAGATGGTTAGCAAGTGGGAGCTGACTGGTACCCCCGACCTGATTCAGGTCAAATACAACAGGAGGTGAGGAGAAAGGACTACCCTGGGATGCAGGCAGGTGGAAGGAACCGTGGAGGGGGGCTTCTGGAACCCCCACTGGTGGCAGAGTGCAGAGACCCATACCCCCGTGGCGATGCTTTGATCTCTTTGACAGTCATCCTCACAGCCTCCCCAGTTTCTCCAGCAGAGATGCACGTGCCTCCACGAGAGCCCCAAGGCCTCTGCCCAACCCCGGGGAGAGGGGTTGAGAACTAGATTGAGAGATAGGTTGGGAAATCGATCAACAGAGTCTAACCTACAGGCCTCACGGGGGGTTGGTGAAGCCTGGCACCCTCTCTCCCCACCTGCTGCTCTTGGCCGTGGACAGACCATCCCAGCGACCCACTCAGTTCCCTGGAGCAGCCTTCCTAGCCTCCAGTGACACCCCCCCCCCCCCACGTCCTCTGCACCCAAGCCACTCCCCAGGCCCACAGAGGCCTCACTGCCCAGTCGCAACACCGCCTCCTACCTTGTTCCCCCCCACCCCCGTTCCCTGAGGTCACACAGGAATTTCCAAGTCCATGCTCGCTAGAGCCATCCACCTATTCTATGAAGCCGTCGTGTGAATCCTTGCAGGCCGACCCTCAGTCCTGGAGGCAGGGAGGTTCGGGAGAGAGAGAGAGAGCGTTCAGTCTGGCCTGGGATGTTGCTGGGATTTGTCCAGTGTCAGCTGGGTCTCTCTGCAAGGGTTTCATTATTTTATTTTATTTTTTTCAGGAAGAAAAAAAAATTGGTTTTTTTTTTGTTTGTTTGTTTGTTTTTAATCTTTAAAAAAGATTCTCCAGGCAAGAATACTGGAGTGGATTGCCATTTCCTCCTCCAGGGGATCTTCCCGACCCAGGGATCGGACCCGCGTCTCTCAGATCTCCTGCCCAAAGGAACGCCAGTTTAAAACTCAAATCGCTTTTCTCGGTGTGAATATAGAAGACATAGGGGTGACTGCAGATATGTGGGTATCAAGGCGTGGATTGTGTGGTCAGGGTGCAAATAGCTATTTGCCAAGGTGGAGGACCGGAGAAGGACGTCCTGGGTCGTAAGTGTGACTTGGGATGTCCAGGTCGCGTGGACTGTGCACACTCATGTAAGGCTGGATGACCCGTCTCTTCACAACCATGAAAACTTGCTGGTACATCTGGGCAAAGTCTGTCTGTGGCCGGCATTGGGGAAGGGGGGTGGTTGTAAGAACAGACCATGAACCCCAAACAGAGGGACGTGTCTCTTTTGTTCCACACTGTGTTAACACTTACAGACTCCAGTGTTGGAAATGGAAGTCAAAAGCCACGTTTTTGCTGAAGGCAGGTCTTTGGCAGACGGTCCTTGTATGAATGGATGGATGTGAAGGAATAGCTGAGCAAACTGTAGTCCTGTGATGAAGTTGTTCTGGAGGGACCAGGAGCAAGGGTGGCCCCCACCCCAATCCCACATTGTACCCACAGTGGATGGCCCTTCTACCAGGACAGAAAGCTTTCCCATCTCCAGTGGACCCTGAGAGCTGCAGACCCAGGGTCCGAAATTAGAAGTGGGAGGAGAACCGTCTGCTCCCTTGAATGGAGGATTCCTTCCTGTTTGTGACTTTGTGAAATCCTGGGGACAGAGACATGCTGCAAGGGTGACGTTCGCCAGATCTTTACAATATCATCGAAGCACCGTTTATAATAGCTAGGACATGGAAGCAACCTAGATGTCCATCGGCAGATGAATGGATACACACTGAGGAAACCAAAATTGAAAGAGACACGTGTACCCCAATGTTGATCGCAGAACTGTTTGCGATAGCTAGGACATGGAAGCAACCTAGATGTCCATCAGCAGACAAATGGATGAGGAAGTTGTGCCACATATACACAATGGAATATTACTCGGCCGTGAGAAAGAATGCATTTGAGTCAGTTCTAATGAGGTGGATGAAACGGGAGCCTATTATATACAGAGTGAAGTAAGTCAGAAAGACAAACACCAACACAATATATTGACGCATACATTTGGAATTTAGAAAGATGGTAACGACGACCCTATATGGAAGACCGCAAAAGAGACACAGATGTAAAGAACAGACTTTGGGACTCTGTGGGAGAAGAGGAGGGTGGGATGATTTGCGAGAATAGCAGTGAAACATGTACATTATTTACCATATGTGAAATAGGTGACCAGTCCCGGTTCGATGCATGAAACAGGATACTCAGAGCTGGTGGTCTGGAACAACCCAGAGGGATGGGGTGGGGAGGGAGGTGGGAGGGGGGTTCTGGACTCAGGGACACATACAAACTCGTGGCTGATTCATGCCAATATATGTCAGAAACCACCACAATATTGTAAAGTAATTAGCCTCCAATTAAAATAAATAACTTAAGAATTTCTGTTTTTTAATTGCAAATTTGTCAACGAATTTAACAAAATTAATTAGTTTGCTTGGCTGTGTTGGATCTTTGTTGTAGCACACGGACTTAGTTGCTCTATCGGGGGTCGAATCCACGTCCCCTGCGATGGCAGGCAGATTCTTTACCACTGGGCCACCTGGGAAGCCCCAGCTACTGTGATAAAGGAATGTCAGCTGAAGCAGTCAGCTCCACACAGCCAAGCAGATTTAACCTGCCGTAAAACGAGGTGTTGGCACTCTGACCCCTTGCTCCAAGCCCCCCAGCCCTGCGATGACGGACTCAGGTCTGGGGTCTGGATCATTTCCAGCTTGTTACTTCAGTCCTCTTTGGTCACAGGAGGCCTCATCCTTCCTGCTTACGTGCAAGGACCCTGAGGGTTTCTCCCTCACAGGCCCCAGTGCCCACTGAAGGTAGAGCTTGCCCGGGACACACACGTACACATTATCGTTGTTTTCTTCCTGGAGCTTAGGTGGTTTGTCTGCAGGGGGCTCCTTGTTCAAGGAAAGTAAGAAAGCTTGAGTCCTGCGTGTCTATTCATTTCACAAGCACTGTGTGAACACGTGGACGGGTAGGTCGGTCCCCCGCTCCTTGTTTCTGGATCCACATGTGTCCCCAGAGTACGGCTTGACTTAGACCGGACCGACGATCCAAATGGTTATCTTTTCAAATTTTAATTAATTCATTTATGTTAACTGGAGGCTAATTACTTTACGATATGGTGGTGGTTTTTGCCATACGTTGGCATGAATCCGCCACGGGTGTACACGTGTCCCCCAGATTATCAAGGAAACACAAACTTTAAGTGATGCAATGGACCAGTTATACCTAGTTGACATCTACAGGACATTTCACCCCAAACGGTTCTTTGACACGTCCGTCCTAAGGAGTTTTGTTACGGGCCTGGTGATGGGACACGGTGCTGCAGTAGAACTGTGTCCTAATTCCTTTCACAAGGGTAAGAGGGAAACCCGAAAGGGTGTGGCTCCAGTCCGTGAAGGAATCTGTGGAGAGCCTTGCAGGTCCACATACCTGGCGTGAGGAGGAATGGCCTTCATACCTTGTATGAAGATAGTGTTTATCTCTGCTTGCAGTTACGGCCTCTTATGTGTTTGGCACACTCAACGTGTCGTCGGTATTTGCAATGTGTCTGAAGTTCCTCAAGATTCTTGCCTGAACCGGAGTGTGGCAGAGAGCAGTGTGATTGGAGAGCTTTGCAAATTTGCGGCCTGGGGACACTTCAAAGCCTGGTAATCATAGCTCTCATCCACGGCGACTTGAAAGGGTCTCTGTGTTTCTTTTACATACATTCGCTGGGGATTTGGTTTACGTATCGTGACTGCATAAAGTTCCCAGGATCTCAGATCTTGAAAATGAAAAGGACTGAATAACATCATTTTTTGACATGCTCAATCGCGTCCGACTCTCTGCGACCCCATGGACTGTAGCCCCCCAGGCTCCTCTGTCCATGGGATTTTCTAGGCAAGAATACTGGAGTGGGTTGCCATTTCCTTCTCCAGGGGGTCTTCCTGACCCAGGGACTGAACCCGGTCTCTTATGTCTCCAGCATTGGCAGATGGATGCTTTACCACGAACACCACCCGGGGAGCCCTATTTTGTATCCCGCTTATTGATGCATAGTTCATTTGGTGAGCAGTGAACAAGCCTAAACTTTCTCTGCGTTGGAATCTAGAGGATTCACTTTTTTCAGATAACATACAACTCTGCTTCTGGACTCCCTGGTTTCACCAAATAAGCCGAATTTTTCTCCTTTTGCAGAATATTCAGAAACAGCATCTGACCTTAGCGAGTTCAATATGGTCAACACGTGTGCTGAGACCTAAGGATCCATTATTTTAATGGTTTCATTTTAAAATATTATTTTCCCAGGTGCTTGAAAGTACTGTTACGTAAGTCAGCACAGGTTCGCAAACATGATCGTATCTTGAATTCTTTTGCCACCTTGCAAGATAAGTCTCACAAGATTAGCTATGGGCTTAAGTAAATACTCATAGTAATACTGTACAACTTTGTAGATTTGTGTCAAATGTCCCGAATAGTTTTAGTTACTAACGAAACAAACGCTAGACGCATAGGTATGTGTCCCATGGCAGAGTTCTCTCTGAGCCTCTGGCAGTAAACTGCTGGGAAATTTCTGGGCATTCCAGGGGACTGTAAATGCCCTGATTGCATTCCAGTGTGGTTTTTCTTGTTTCTCCAAAACATTACAAGCAAGAACCAAGTATGCAGGAGGGAAGGCTTGGACAGTGTTTGTATTCTTGTGTGAATGATGTTAGACACAAAAAGATGCCTATAAAAGTGGGTTACAGACAAAATCCTGTATGTCGTTTACACACACAACCATACACATACACATATACACATGCATACACACATATGTATACATATCATTTCTGGGATTTTATTTATATAAGTATTTCGATCCCTGGGTCTGGAAGAGCCCCTGGAGAAGGGAATGGCAACCCATTTCAGTATTCGTGCCTGGAGAATCCCATAGACAGAGGTGCCTGGCGGGCTATAGTCCACGGGGTCGCCAAGAGTCAGACACAACTAACGCTTTGACTATTTTATTTATGTAAGACATATATATACATATATATAATCACATGCATGTTATATATACGATGGCATATATGATTTCATCTATATAAATATATAATATTAAAATAGACAAAGTGGAAGATCCGTGATGACTGCAAGGCAGCTGTATTTCCGTCTCCAACACCTTGCTGAAAGATCAGTAGGCCCCGTATTTGTAAGTGGCATCGGCAGAGGTCAGATCTTTAAGATTCTGGGTTCCTTGCATTCTCAGACTCCAGGCCACATCACTTGTACTGAACGCAGTGATGAACGGTTGTATGGAGTGTGGTTTAGCCTTTCCCATCTTCTCACTTCAGTTATAGAAGTGAATTGTAGAAGTGAATTAAAAGAGCTTTTTAAAAGTGATGGTTAAAATTCTGACCTCTGAATATGATTATCCCAAAAAGCAAATGAAAGCCTCAAAGACCCAATCAGTTCAGTCCTTAGAAAGGCTGAAATGGCCATTGCGAACTGATTATTCCTGTTCTTTTAAAAGCTGGGGATAAAGTACCATTTGACTTTTTAAATCATTCTCCAGGAAGGTAATTGTAAATAATTGCCTAGCAGTTATATAGATATATAGTTCATGTTGAACTTACGGAATGTTTTTAATGAGAACAGCTTGGAATAACGTTTGACTACTAACCAAGGTGAGGAGGCCACGGCAACCCACCCCAGTATTCTTGCCTGGAGAACTCTGTGGACAGAGGAGCCTGGCAGGCTATACAGTCCATGGGGTCTCAAAGAGTTGGACACAACTGAAGCAGCTTAGCACAATGACCAAGGTAAGAATAAGTGATCTTCTATCAGTGTTTTCATCTTGTTCATAAGCTCCATAACACTGTACACTTTTGAAGGTTATTCATTGCGTCTTGCATCAGTTTAAAGAGTATATACAAGGGCTATTCTGAAAGATAGTGGTGGTGGTTTAGTCACTCAGTCGTGTCTGATTCTTTCGACCCCATGGACTGTAGCCCACCAGGCTCCTCTGTCCATGGGATTCTCCAGGCAAGAATACTGGAGTGGGTTGCTATTCCCTTCTCCAGGGGATCTTCCCGACCCAGGGATTGAACCTGGGTCTCCTGCATTAGCAGGTGGATTCTTTTACAAGCTGTGCTACCAAAGTCTTGTCTTAGTTCCTTCAGGCTGTTACAATAGAATACTACAGTCTGAGTGGCTTATAAACCACAGGCAACTCTTTCTCACAGTTGTGGAAGCTGTAAGTTCCAGATCGAGGCGACAGTGGGCTCTGTGTCTGCTGAGAGCCCGCCTCCTTCCTGGTTCACAGATGGTCCTCCTCCTTCCTGCTTCACAAAGGGATTTAAAAGCATGTCATTGATTATCTGGGAAAACATTACATAAATTGTTTCCTCAATGTGAAAAAGGAAGGGCTTTTTGAAAGTGTTGGTGTTTGTTAATTCACGTAGCCATCTTAAAATGAATATTTGTTAAGTGTCTATGGTATGCCAAAGATTGGGGTCATCCCCAGGGGGAAAAAAGGAGTGAACGGTCATTTCCTCCCTTATGGAATGTGTATTCTTTGGTAAAGACACATTTTAAGCACGTGATCTGTGAAAAGTGAGCCGCGTGTCTTGTTACTGGACATGAAGGAGTAGCTCATGTGACACAGACATGGGGAATCAGTGTTCCTTCCTCCGTGAGGGAGCCCCTTGAATTGAGGTTGGAAGGAGGTAAGTGAAGGTTTCTGGGTCAGAGCCAAGTCCTCTAAGCTACTTCCTTCATCACGGAGATGTACACAGTGAGGTCCTAATAGCTGGGCACTCAAGCCTCAGTTTCCCAGCTCCATTTCCAGCTGAATTTCTTCCCATCACATCCTATTTTCTTGTCCAACCTACTCAGTGTAGGAGAAATGATTTAAAATGTATTAGAATGTAATTTGTCTTGGGCTTTGCTGATTTCATTTGCTTTTCTTCCATGTAGATTTAATTCGTGGGTGTTTATCACTTGATTGAAGTAAACTATTTTATTCAAAGTCAATTAGCCAAATCTTTTTAAGGAAAGAAAAAATTCTCTGTATAACATTTTCTATTACTTACTGCTAACCCGTTAAAACAGTGAAGGAAAATGTGTACCCTTGTAAAAAAAAATCACAGCTGAGAATGAATTTGACCTCCTGAAATATATTTTAGAATGCTTAAGTATGTGTGATAGCTCTTTTTCGTTCCTGACAAGAACAAAGATTTATCTAGAGACTTCTTAGAGCAACATGCTTTGGGGGGCAAAAGTAGCAATGGTCTAACCTTTGAGGTTGACAAAATACAGAACAAAACAACAAATTGAAAAAGTTGCAGTTAACCTATTGCTTTCAAGATAGAGCATCTTAAAATACAATCCGCAATGCTACAGACTTAGGCATCTATTTAACTGTAGAAGGATTTTGGTTCTTCGATGAAAGGATTTTTAGTTTAGACATGAAAAACAAGCTTGAATTGTAAAGACTGAAATTCTTAAAAACAAAGTTTATAATTCTGCTTTTGATCTTCCATCCATATGAACGGCAAACTAAATGAATCTGAAAGGTAAGTGAAAAAAAATGATATGGTGAGTGTCTTATACTCTTCCTTCGTGGTGAACTGTTTATAGAGAGTGAATGAAGAGAAAGGCAGATCGTACTATTCCTGTTTCTAGGCTGACCTTTGTAGTGAATGTGGTGAGTTTTTGCTCTGCTAGCACTTTATTGCAAACTAACGCTGAAATGGTCATGCATACGGAGTGGGCATGTATGTATAGAGTCCTGTATGGGTGTGAGGGTTGGACTATAAAGAAAGCTGAGCGCTGAAGAATTGATGCTTTTGAACTGTGGTGTTGGAGAAGACTCTTGAGAGTCCTTTGGACTGCAAGGAGATCAAACCAGTCCATCCTAAAGGAAATCAGTTCTGAATATTCGTTAGAAGGACTGATGCTGAAGCTGAAAGTCCAATACTTTGGCTACCTGATGCAAAGAACTGACTCATTTGAAAAGGCCCTGATGCTGGGAAAGATTGAGGGCGGGAGGAGAAGGGGATGACAGAGGATGAGATGGTTGGATGGCATCGCTGACTCAATGGACATGAGTTTGAGCAAGCTCCAGGAGTTGGTGATGGACAGGGAGGCCTGGCGTGCTGCCGTCCATGGGGTCGCAAAGAGTTGGACACGACTGAGTGACTGAACTGAACTGAACTGACGGAGTGGCCAAACATCTCATCAGTGTTCATTCTTAGCAGGACCGTATTTCCGTCCAAATGTCCTGCAGTAATGCCTAGATCATAGCAGTCCTCAGTGATGGTGTGAGTGTTCGAATCCATCTGCATCAAAAGAACGTTTCTTTTGGGCCTGCCTAGGAACTGTCTCATTGCTCTTCCAGAAAGTCGGTCCATTTCCACTGGGTGGGACATGGCGGAAACTAAAGCATACCACACTCTGTAGCTCAGGGGCAAGGTCAGCCTGACCTTGAGGCTGGATCCCAGTGGTGTCTGTGGGCATCTTCAAAGGCCAGGGCTGCCCTGGTTGGGACTGGGAAGCAGTCTTTGCTACACATGCCCTGTGGCTCAGTGGCCTCCCATCAAACGGGCTCTAGTCCCAGGATGCAGCTGCCTGCCAGGCTCCTTGCTCGGAAAGAGGGCTCTAATGGAAAGCAGTAGGACCACTTTAGAGCCCAGCACCGCGTCACCCCTCAGCCTGGGTCTCATAAGCTTCCCATCTTCCCTCCTTCTCCCTGGTTGGAACAGCCTCCTTGGGGACGTATCACTAACCGCCACTGAGTCCTAGAATTTCAAGCCAGGAAACCCCAGATGCTTCCTCCTGAGGGGTTTCTGGGAGACGAGAGAAGGGCAGCGTCTGGAGCTTGTCTGTCCCGGGGATGCGGGGGGGTGGTGGTCACACTTTTGCATCAGCATCTCTTCCAGAATCTTGGGCTTGTGAACGGGGCCCGTGTGGAGATTCTGGAGCCCCTCTGCCGCCGCCCAGATCTGTGGGAACACTTTCTAACTCAGCCCTCAGAGGAGGCGGAGAGCAGAGGGCTGATGGATGGGTGTCAGCTGTGGGCTACGTCACCCGCATCCTCACCACCACCAGGGGCGGCGTCTCCTGAAAACTCGATAGGCTTGGTGCTAACATAGATTAAGCTCTGAGTTTGCGTCGCTGAACATTATCAGACCCCGAGTGTTGAAGCACAGCCCTCTGAAAAGCTTCCCACAGGGGCGAGTTATACGACAAAAATGTGTTGAAAAGGCTCCGAAAGACCTCCTACATGGATGGTTATATCAGAGGCAAGTCTGAGTGCAGATTCCTATAAGTCTTGTATCTTCGCCCTCATATGACTTCACATAGAGCAGAAATGAATTGCTTCCAGGAGGCGCATTTCCCAAATAATTCCCAATGGGAAAGGGGGCATTTGAAACCCCCAACCGGAGAGCCTGCAGTTTGTGGTGAAGTGTTCATCCCGGCGGTACCAGCTGTTGTATATCAGACATTTTCACACTGCAGACGGCTCAGGAATGATATGTGGATGGGAATCAAACGTGATGATCTCTGGTTTTCTAGGAGAGGAATTATCATGGCCTTTCACTGGGATTGCACTTGGGGAGTGAGTCAGCTTTGAGTCAAGACAAACACACTGAGCTGAGAGTCTAGGATCTCAAAAGCATGACTCCTATAAAAGTGTTGATGTCTGTTTGTAATAACGTCTTGTTCAGTTCGTGTTAAACCTTCCCAAAAGGGCGAGGAGAAGGACACAAATGAAGCAGAGAAAAGCCCACTTTTATCAAATTTATCAAACTTCAGGTTTAAAAAAAAAAGAATGCTATAATTGTTTAAAGTTTGAAAATAATAATCTGTGGGTTAGCCAGGATTGGGTGCGATGCTGTTTTCATTTTTCACTGAAGCAAGGATGAGCCATGCGTGTGTCCTGCCCTCAAAGAGCTCATAGAGTCTGTTGCAGAAAAGACACACTGCTGTGAACTCTTGATTATTTGTTGGTTCGGTATTTGTCGGTTTGCAGCCCCCAAATTAGTCCTTGCAGTGTGTTGATAGTCTTCCATGGATGTGCACGGTGGTGGAAATTTTCAGTCTGCTGTCAGTGGACCCACGGCAGCAGATTTGTGTGCGGTTCATTTAAATAATGTGTCTTCACTGATCTCGGGGTTCACTTGGCGACCGACTGCATTTCTAGCTGAGGGCAGGGCCTCTGCCTTCCTGTTTTATCTTCGTCTATCTTTCTTCTATCTTCCTCTATCTTTCTTCTTCTAAACAGGTGTCCTTCACCTGGTCTGAGAAGTTGCTTGCATTTTTGTGCTTTTGGTTCATGATTGCACCACTTAAAATAACTGGGTTGTGGTTCTGAACTATGGGGGTAGTTAAGATTGCCACGTCTCTTATGGAGCAAATAGGTGTTGGATAAGCTTTCTTCAGGGGCATTGTGTGATGGGTGTGTGTTCAATGTTAGTGTATCAGCAGTATATATTCAATAAGGTGTCTGTAAACAGTGTTCAGTTGCTCAGTCGAGTCCACCTCTTTGCGACTCCATGGACTGTAGCCCGCCAGGTTCCTCTGACCATGGAATTTCCCAGACAAGGATACTGGAGTGGATAATAACCATGTCCTCCTCCACGGAATCTTCCCCACCCAAGGACTGAACCCACATCTCCTGCATTGCAGGCAGATTCTTTTTTTTTTTTTTTTTTAACCAGTGAGCCATTGGGGAAGTGGAGAAGGCAATGGGACCCCACTCCAGTACTCTTGCCTGGAAAATACCCTGGACGGAGGGGCCTGGTGGGCTGCAGTCCATGGGGTCGCTAAGAGTCAGACACGACTGAGCCACTTCACTTTCACTTTTCACTTTCATGCATTGGAGAAGGAAACGGCAACCCCCTCCAGTGTTGTTGCCTGGAAAATCCCAGGGACGGGGGAGCCTGGTGGGCTGCCGTCTATGGGGTCGCACAGAGTCGGACACGACTGAAGTGACTTAGCAGCCGCAGCAGCACTGGGGAATGCCAGTCAGTGGATTAAAATGTTGTGCCTGGAAGCCCATAGGCACTTAACCCCGTGTTTCGTCTGGGAGACAGTGGTTCTGTATTTGCTAACTCGATATGTGTGGTGATGTACAGGACAATGCCACCGCAGATAAGGAGGATTCAGTCTGTATGTGTGTGTGTAAAAGTGTGTGTGTGTATGTGTACAAGCATGTTCTTGTGCTGCAGGCAGCATACATAGGTGTCAGGGGATCACGCAGAACAGCCACACCTGGAAAAGGAACTGGTCTGTGAGGCCCCAGAGTTAAGGATCCTTCAGGACCATCAGAACACAGCTTCAGAATCCACACTGATTTGCTTGGTGGCCACAGCCTCCCCCAAATCTGCTCCTTCCACCTCCTGAAAAGTTTCCTGAGGAGTCAGCATTGTCTGCACAGCTTTGGTCTCAGTTCAGTTCAGTCGCTCAGTCGTGTCTGACTCTTTGCAACCCCACGGACGACAGCACGCCAGGCCTCCCTGTCCATCACCAGCTCCCGGAGTTTGCTGAAACTCACGTCCACTGAGTCGGTGATGCCATCCAACCATCTCATCCTCTGTCGTCCCCTTCTCCTCCCGCCTTCAATCTTTCCCAGCATCGGGGTCTTTTCCAGTGAGTCAGTTCTTCGCATCAGGTGGCCAAAGGATTGGACTTGAAGCTTCAATATCAGTCAGCACTGATCTCCTTTAGGATGGACTGGTTAGATCTCCTTGCAGTCCAAGGGACTCTCCAGAGTCTTCTCCAACACCACAGTTCAAAAGCATCAACTCTTTGGCACTCAGCTTTCTTTATAGTCCAGCTCTCACGTCCATACACTTTGGTCTGCTGACAGCTAAACAGTAAAAAGGAGATTGGTAATATTCCCTTGGATCCTGTCATGCCAAAGGTTCTACAGAGTCATAGACTTGTTTTGGAGGAGAGGCCTTCTGAAAGATATTCTAAGTGCCAAGTCTGACCAATGTCAGATCGGTCTCATTTTTAAACTATGAATGCGGAGAGCCAAGCAAAACCTTGGCTCCCAGAAATGTGTTTCCTTTGTTCCAATGTTCCTTTTGTCTGATAAATTACCTGACCAAGAACCAGAGGGGTGTTTTTAAAAATACATTGGGAAGGAAGGAGAGAGGGAAGAATCGGTAGAGCATAGAGGAGTTTGGGGGCAGTGAGTTGATTCTTTGTGATCCCATGACATGGTAGGAGGGGAAGGGGATGACAGAGGATGAGGTGGTTGGATGGCATCACCAACTCGATGGACAAGAGTTTGGGTAAACTCCGGGAGCTGGTGACGGACAGGGAGACCTGGCATGCTGCGTGTCATGGGGTCACAAAGAGCTGGACATGAATGAGCGACTGAACTGAACTGATACTTCTTGATAGAGTGATTAACTTCAAAAGACCTGCTTTTATGAAAATGTTTGGAAAAGTACCCAAAGATCTGGAAAACATGAATAGATTTAAATGTGTAGCGTCGCAAACTCCGCTATACATTTTTATAAAGCCAAAGGTGAACCCATGATTGTTCACAACAGAAAATTATTCAATAGCTCGCCCTATATTCATCCATCGGAGTAACGTCCAGCACTTAAGGGTAACACTCTGGATGTGAAAGATGCTGTGAAAAGATGTGAATGATATGTTGTTAGGTAAACATGTAATACGATCCAGTGTGTGCTGAGATACCCCTTTAGTATGTTTTGTCTCTCTCTCTCTCTCTTTCTGCGGGTAGAATTATGAGAGAGTCTTGAGGGGGGTGGGAGTTTCATTTAAAAATCTAACAGCTTACCATTTTGTGCAAATGTGTTAACTTTGAGAGCAAGGAAAACAAGTCATAGTAGGCACAGTTCAAACCAAGTAGCTGAGTCATTAAAAAAGAATCTTTTCTGCAAGTGTCACTGGGGAGGCAAGATTTCTATGAGCAACGTGGGCGGCTAAGACTGAGAAGAAGTATTTTTTACTTGAGTATAGAAAATGAAGGAACCAGGGTCTCAAGTTGAGATAGAAGAGATGCCTCCTTCACGCAGAGAGTCAGCCTCAATTCCCTCACCTCCTCCCTCTGCCTTAGGGCGAATGTGCTGGGTCCCTGGAGTGTAAAGTGGTCAGTCCCCCCACGCCCTGCCCTTGAAACAAATCCTCCTTCACTGTTCAGCTCATAAAGAGGAGCAATTTACACCCATTAATTCACAGTTAAGTGCCTTATGGGAAAGACAGATGGACACGTCTTCCCATCCCCACCCCCCAAATAAATGCGGTTTTGCGTTCATATGCTTGCCATAAAATCATACTGGCTTAATCCGGGGCAAGTCTTTGAGAAATGTCCTAATTTTTCTGTCATACTGGAAACTCCGTCTGGAAGACGTGGCGTGTGACTCGGAGGTCTGACCATAGGGAGACAGAGAAGGACGTACCTGGGGTCTGCTTTGTGAAGGTTGGCAATCTGCAAGAAGCAACTCGGGTCTCTGTGGAAGCTGAGGTGTGACTGGTTGACAGATGGCCAGGGTAGATTTCATTAGGTGCCAAAGTTTCCTGAGTGTGGGGAGTCAGGTTTTCTTGGATTCCCATTAAATCCCTCGGCGTGAGGGTGTGTGTGTATGTGTAAGATACACTGATGCATTTTCCATTCCTCACCATCGAACCAAGTCTCACCATGCATATTCACGTGTTTGCAGCCAGGCCGAAAACAGCTGCTTTCTGGGACAACGTGGAAAACAGGCAGCAGTAGATGACCTGAAACGTGAAAGTGATAGTCCTTCAGTTGTGTCCGACACTTTGCGACCCTATGGGCCAGAGCCCTCCAGGCTCCTCTGTCCATGGGATTCTCCAGGCAAGAATCCTGGAGTGGGTAGCCTTTCCCTTCTCCAGGAGATCTTCCCGACCCAGGGATCAAACCCAGGTCCTCCCGCATGGCAGGCGGGTTCTTTACCAGCTGAGCTGCCTTGGAAGCCCCATGACCTGGGCCAAAGTCAAACCATCCATCTGGCCGTGGTCAGTTCCAGCCCTTTCCGAGTGTGCCAGGCCCCATGGGACACAGCAGAGGGTTAGACTGAACTGGAAAACGGTTGGCACGAAGCAGGTAGTCTATAGGATGTAGGTTTCGTGGTTTGTAACCAGATAGCATGTTTCATCTGGTTTGTGACGGGGAATGGTGGAGAGCATTTTTTTTTTTTTTTTTAAGAAATGACTGGTTCCACTCAGAGTGTTTATTCAGTGAAATTCTGCAGGATACTCACGGCAAGGGGCTTCCCTTGTAACTCAGACGATAAAACATCCGCCTGCAATGCACCAGACCGGGGTTTGATCCCTGGGTGGGGAAGATCCCCTGGAGAAGGGAAAGGCTACCCACTCCAGTAATCTTGCCTGGAGAGAATCCCATGGATAGAGGAGCCTGGCAGGCTACAGTCCGTGGCGTCGCAGAGAGTCGGAGACGACTGAGCAACTAACACACACACACACACACACACACACACAGACACACACACACAGCAAGCCAAGTGATTAAAAGATGTTGCTGATAACTCTAGGTTGACTCATTGGGTTATCTTCCTGGATGAAGATGTATGTCAGTTCCTGAAGCCCTTCTGATGTATTGAATCCCTCAGGTGGTTGGCTTGGACTCTTCTTTTACTCAGTTTCAATAAGTTGGAGAAAGGGAAAGGGGCTTTTGGAATTCTTTTTTTTTTTTTTCCTATTTCACTGAAGTCATTTTGGAGTAATAAAACCAGACCTTGAAACTATGCTGGATGGCTGCTGTAGGCCTCAGACAACCGTGGTTAACTGCATGTCTCTATTGGAGAAGGAAATGGCACTCCACTCCAGTCTTCTTGCCTGGAGAATCCCATGGACAGAGGAGCCTGGTGGGCTACAGTCCATGGGGTCTCATAGAGTCAGACATGACCAAAGCAACTTTGCACACGCACATGCACGCATGTCTTTGTACTGTGTTCAGATGGACATCTGGCACTTTGAACCTATGTGTGCATGAAAAGTAACAGAGTTACAAGCAGTAACTTCTGTCCTTTCAGCAAAATACCAACTTTTGCTTTTTTATGAAAAATATAATCACTTAATTGCTTACCAATTGCTAATAGGCCAAGGCTATATGACATGAAAAAATTTTTATACTGAAGTGGGTTGCCTTTCCCTTCTCCAAGGGAATCTTCCCTTGAGATTGAACCCAGGTCTCCCACATTGCAGGCAGATTCTTTACCAGCTGAGCCACAAGGGAAACCCAAGAATACTGGAGTGGTTAGCCTATCACTTCTCCAGTGGATCTTCCTGACCCAGGAATAGAACTGGGGTCTCCTGCATTGCAGGCAGATTCTTTACCAACAGAGCTATCAGGGAAGCTCCCTTGCATTTCTTAACATTCAAAATATTTTCTCTTAATATTACAGGGTGATGGAAAGTCAGTTTTTTTTTTCTTTTTTTATATTCCTGCAAGCTGAAGAAGTGGTAAAGCATTTTGCAAAGCTACATCATGCAGAGGGTAGCTATCACTAGGGTAAGCATGCATTTGAGACTCGAGTATTAATTTCCTTGTTCACATATCTTAAAATGTATCCTCAGCAATACCTATTATAAGGCCGCAGTGTTCGTTTAGAGAGTGGGAAAAGGTGGTGGTTCATCTTAAAACAGTCTGGCTGCTTCTTTTTCATCAATTGACAACTGTGTGTTAATTATGAGTAGATGATTATCCACTGGTTAAACAGGACACCAGGCAGATTTTGCTTCTCATGATAACTGTGTCTCCTCCGTCTTAGATCTCAAGAACCAGACTTTGATAAGAGTCTTTGGAATTTTCACCAGTAGTTCTGTAAATTTAATTTACTGTGGTTCAGGTAGAGTATAAATGTTTTAACATTCAGCACTTTTCCTACCCTTTATAATGACATGACCATAAAGAAACATGGAAGGTAGAAGATAATTGTCACTGTGACATTTGGAATTTTATTCTGACCCACACAATTATACGGAAAGTTTTAAGAGTTGTAGGAAAAAGGTGTGGGGCTTTGGGGGGGGGAACCAAGGGATATTACGGACCATTTTCAGAATTATGAATTGCATATAGAATGCTAAGTAAAGAAATGCTTAAGTTAAAAAGATACAGTAGAATTAAAAAGAGGTGAACACAAAGGGGTAACATTTTAATCCATCAGTTTGAAAAGAAAGTCAGCAAAGAGACACATAGCATGCGGTATTGGAAAGAGAGGAACTGGTACTAATATTTGTAGGCATCATTAGCAGTAAGACAGAGCAACAAGGCATTTGTGGAGCAGCGTTAGGGAGAAGACCATTCTTGAATTTTGCATCCTTGGAATAAACAGTTCAATTAACCTTTTTTTCTCCCCAGAAATTGGATCACAGTCACACCAGTTAAATAGACAAGAAATTCTTTTCAGTGTTATTTTGCAAAAGCATAATAGTAAACTTCCCAAGAGACCAGCATTATAGAGTGAAAGTGAAATCGCTCAGTCGTGTCCGACTCTTTGTGACCCCATGGACTGTAGCCTACCAGGCTCCTCTGTCCATGGGGTTCTCCAGGCAAGAATACTGGAGTGGGTTGCCATTTCCTTCTCCAGCATTATTATAGTACTTGTTAAAGAAATCATATATCAACGTAAAGAGCTGCCAAGAATTGCCGGGAAGGTGCTATATCTCCATTGTTTACAGAAAGTTATTTATTACGTTTTTAAATTTTAAAGTAAAGTAGGATACTGAATTGAGCATGGGACAGCAAATTAAAAAGCTAGAACCATCAGGACTTCCCTGGTGGACCAGTGGTTAAGACTTTGCCTTCCCAACTGCAGGGGAGCAGGTTTGATCCCTGGTCAGGGACCTAAGGTCCCATATCCTCTTGGCCAAAAAAAACCAAAACATGAAACAGAGGCAATAATGTAACAAATTCAATAAAGACTTTAAAGAACTAGAAAATATGTGCATTTAGTGCAGTCATGCATACAACCTGTGTATAAAAACATTAAGTGTACCTTAGGCATGGTAGCGGGCTTCCCTTGTGACTCAGCTGGTAAAGAATCCGCCTGCAATGCGGGAGACCTGGGTTCCATCCCTGGGTTGGGAAGATCCCCTGGAGAAGGGAAAGGCTACGCACTCCAGTATTCTGGTCTGGGGAATTCCATGGACTGTATAGTCCCTGAAATCTCAAAGAGCTGGACACGACTGAACGACTTTCACTTCACTTAGGCATGTTATGTTTCTTTGGAGAGACAGAGAAACTGTGTGTGGCGGGGTGGTTAAAGATTCAAAGACCAAGGTTTTTCTCTACATAAATCTTAAATTCTATAAAATTTTTAATTAAAAAATTTTAATACTTTATTTTATTGAACTGTCATTGATTTATAATAATCGTGTTAGTTTCAGGCATACATCGAAGTGATTCAGTTATGTGTATATGTGTGTATATACATGTTCAGACTCTTTTCCATTATAGTTTATTATAAAGTATTGAGTATAGTTTTGTGTGCTATACTTGTTCCATATGTATTTTATCTACAGTAAAGCATATCTTTTAATGCCCAAAAGATTTATCCCTTCACCTACCCTTTCACCTACCCTTTGGTTACCAAAGGGGAGTTTGTTTTCTGTGTATGTAAGTCTATTTCTGTTTCATAGATTAGTTCATCTGCACTATTTTTTAAATTCCATGTGTAAGTGATACATAATAATGGTCTTTCTTGGTCCGACTTACTTCATTAAGTATAATATTCTCTAGGTCTATCCATCTTGCTGCCAATGGCATTTGTTTGTTCTTTCTCATGGCTGAGTAGTATTTCGTTGTGTGTGTGTGTACTACATCTTCTTTATCCATTCATCTGTTGATCGATACATAGGTTGCATCCATGACCTCGCTATTGTGAATCATGCTTTCTGTGAACATAGGGGTGTGTGCCTGCTTCTGAGTTAAGAGTTTTCTTTGGATCTATGCCCAGGAGTGAGATTGTTGGATCCTATGGTAACTCTGTTTTTAGTTTTTCTGGGGAATCTCCACACTGTTTCCCATCGTGGTTGTACTGATTTACTTTCCCATCAACAGTGTAGGCGATTCCCTTTTCTCCACATCCTCTCCAGCATTTGTAGACTTTTTAGTAATGGCCAGCCCGAGCAGTGTGAGGTGATGATACTCACGTTTTTGATTCGCATTTCTCTAATAGTTAGCAACATTGATCATCTTTTCACCTGTGTGGCTGTCAGTATATCTTCTTTGGAGAAATGTCTGTGTCGGCCTTCTTCCCATAAAATTAATTGAACCTGTGGATTCATTTACAAAATCACACGCAGTGCATTTTCAGGGTTTTTATCAGAAACTCAAAATTGTAGAAACCTCTTATGGAACTCTCCAGCTCCCCTTCTCTCATCTGCAAAAATACGAGAGAAGCTGAGTCATTGTCTCTGCATCCCTGGGGAAACTGCACAGCGTAATCTGGCCGTGATTTTTCAGTTTGTACCGTCTAACCCGAGTGTCACTGTGTATGATTATAAGTTACAATTATGATTATAAGTGACATTCACTTAAGTCACTCAAGCTTTCACTTCATCGCATGAAACAGGAGATTGTTGCCCTTCAAAATATTTTAAAGAAACATTGTATGCCCATGATTTTGTAAACTAGAACCACAGTGCTCATGAGTATATCTCTTTTACGGTAAGACTGAGTGTATAGGCGAGTGTCTGTTCTCAGGGGCAGAGTTTCCTTCTTTTTATCCCTTCCTTTGCCGCAGTAGAGAGTGGACCACCGCACTTCCCTCTCTGTGGTCTGAGCCTGTTGGCTGTGAGCGCCTCCTATGCCTGGTATGTCTGACGCTGACAGATGAGCATTTTTGAGTCTCACGTGGTACCACCAGACTCTCAGCCATAATTTTGTTTCCACGACCAAAGGCAACACATCAGCGGTGTTGCCGGTGTTCACCCCATTTCACAGCCAGACCTCTTCTAAGTTTATGTGATGGACCAACCCACTGTGTGGAATGAACTGGCTCCACCCGGCATCTGGTTGATTTGCTAAAACCTTGCTGTTGTGTGCGTGCTCAGTCGTGTCCGACTCTTTGTGGCCCCATGGACGTTAGCCTGCCAGTCTCCTCTGTCCATGGAATTTTCCCGGCAAGAATACAGGAGTGGGTTGCCGTTTCCTCCTCCAGGGGATCTTCCCCACCCAGGGATCGAACCCGTAATCTCCCATATTGCAGGCAGATTCTATACCGCCAAGCCACCAAGGAAGCCCATAGCAAAGCCTTCTAATGTGTGTGTGTGTGTTTTTTTTTTTTTTTAACCTGCATCTTCTGGGTGGCTTTTATGTCCTCATGCTGGCTTATTAAACACCATCTGTGTGCTGTGTGTAGTTAGTTGCTCAGTCATGTCCGACGCTTTGCGACCCGGCGGATTCTAGCCCGCCAGGCTCCTCTGCCCATGGGATTCTGCAGGCAAGAATACTGGAGTGGGTTGCCATGCCCTTCTCGAGGGCATCTTCCCAACCCAGAGATCGAACCCAGGTCTCCTGCATTGCAGGCAGATTCTTCATCATCTGGTCCACCAGGCAAGCCCAAGCAGCGTCCATACATCCCCTTTAAAAAGTAAATGGTAGGAATAAATTTAGTAGAAAGCTGGAGGTTGGCCTACTGCTAATGTATGCACCAGGGTATATTATGAAATCTGAGAGTAGGCTTCAGAACAACGTTCTGGCCAAGCTTAAAACCTAAATGAAGTTTGGAAAGATACACGCGGCTTGGCGATGCTGTCTTGAAATGAAATGAATTTAACATTGTTATATTACTTCTAAGCAATTTTGAAAAGAATGGCTGACTAGCTATTGACAATCGCTGACTGCTATATGGTTTGCCGTGTTTACAAATTTGTTGCTTTGGATTTGTTCTGTATTTATAAAAATCTGTCAATTTATTTGGGGCTTTCTGGGTGGCTCAGTGGTAAAGAATCTGCCTGTCAGTGCCGGAGACCGGGTTCTCCCTCTTGGTCAGGAAGACTCCCTGGAGGACGGCGTGGCAACCCACTCTAGTATTCTTGCCTGGAGAAATTCCATGGACAGAAGAGCCTGGCAGGCTGCAGTCCATGAGGTCGAAAAAGAATTCAGCAACAACTTAGTGAGTAAACAACAACAACAAAATTAATTTACGTTTTCATTTTACATAATCATACCTGTGTGAAATATTTTAATAATTGCATGACGTACCATTCTTATGTTTTACTTACATATTTTTTGTATTGCTGGGCATTTTTACCTTTTTTACCTCTTTTGACTAAGATGTTGGCAAAAAATTTTTTTATGCTTGTTGATATTTGTTAGTATTTGTTACGATTGTATCTTTTAGGTTTAATATCTTTAGGATAGATTTCCAAATGTGAAGCTGTCAAATAAAGGGCATTCTCATATTTTATGTACCTGACACATAAAGCCAGCAACCTCACCCAAGTAGAGTTTAGATCCACTGCACACACTCAAACAAGAGACAGTCTTAACTTCTAAAATGGATTGCCTGTTTACCTGATTGAAAGCCTGGTGTTTTTTTGGTAACAGTGTGTGGTTCTTTCGATCCATTTTAAAAGTCACTCTATTGAGGTATAACTGACATGTAAAAAAACTGTGATTATTTAACGTATACAGCTTGATGACTTTGGTGTTTGTGTGTGTTAAGATTACTTCATCTGAGATGTAGCTCTTGGAATATTGAAGGATACACTGGAGTTTTTTTGTTCTTGTTTTTCTGCATTGAGTCTTTGTTGCAGTGTGTGGGCTTTTTCTAATTAGGGTGAGTCCATTTTTTTTTGGCCAACCCAATAGTAATTTCAATGATACATGATCTAAGATGTCTTAGGAATCATGTCTTCAGTTTTTTCTTTAAGGATTAAGACAAATCCCTTTAAAAACTGTCGTAAACGAGTCTTATGGAGGTGGCTTAGAGACTCTGAAAGTTATTATAAGCTGTATGGGGACTATCACGTTAACGGGAAAGAGTAGGAAACATCATCAACAAAACCAAGTTTTTAATATCAGGAAATAGAGCTGTTATATTTTTACAGGAAATAGAGCAGTTTAATTGCATTTTATATCGAGTGACTGATTAGCAGTTAGACCCTAGATGCACATTAACCATAGTACTCTCTAGTTCACGAAGCTGAACTGTGGAGGCAATAGTGTTTGTTAGGACCCCATCTGGCTATTCCCTGCTGGCTCAGATGGCAAAGAATCTGCCCACAATGCAGGAGATGGGGATTCGATCCCTGGGTCGGGAAGATCCCCTGGAGGAGGGCATGGCGACTCACTTCAGTGTTCTTGCCTGGAGAACTCCAGGGACAGAGGAGCCTGGCGGGCCACAGTCCGTGGGGTTGCAAGAGTCAGACGCAACTGAGCGACTGAGCACACACAACTGCCCGGGCCATCCGTATGCGAGGCGGCTCCTGCTGGAACTTCACCTTCTGTGTTCTCGTGGAAGCTCCTGGTCGGAGCTCAAGAGGCACTCAATAATGGGTCAATCCTCTGCCAGTCCCCGTGCCCGCGTTGCTGCAGCCTGCCCCTGGCGCTCTGCACGTCTGATGCCTCCCAGACCCCCTTGGGGTTCCTGCCGCGGTCCACTTTAGACCCCGGAGAGGTGACTTCTCCTTCCGTAGCACGCGTTTTCACGTGTTCTCAGTAACAGCAAACAGATGCTGGTGCAGCAAATTTTTGGCAGTCCATAAATTCTACAGAGAACACATTCCTTTTTTTTTTTTTTTCTTCCTGGCCTTCCCCAGGAAGGGCTGCGAGGGTTCCCAGACATGTGGGCCCTTGTTCAGAGGCATGACCCCTGACCCCGTGCAGTCCTCAGTGAGAGAGCGAAGCCCACCCCCCGAAACGGTGCACCTGTGTAGACCATCTGCCGAGCCCAAACAGGATGCATTTTTTTCTCGCACTTCATTGACACTAACAGAACTCACGTGCTTGGAGCCGAATTCTGCAGTCAAGGCCTCTGGGGGTGGGGGGTGGGGTCACTGTGTCCACCCCAACTGATCGGCCCGATTAGGGCATGTTTGCGTGCCTGGATCCTTCAGAAATCTGCTACCATGACCTCCTACTTCCCCAGTGGAAAAGAATCCACCTGCCAGTCACTGGTCCTGGAAGACCCCCTGGAGGAGGGCAGGGCAACCCACTCCAGTATTCTTGCCTGAAAATCCCATGAATAGAGGAGCCTGGTGGGCTACAGCCCATGGGGTCACAAAGAGTCAGACACGATTGAGCAACTGAACAACAGCAGCTATCCGCTTAGTTTCAGATATCAAGAAACAAACGCTTCTGATCAAACAGAGTGGCCCATCTTCTTTGAGATCACTGAAATATGGTGGACACAACCCTACAGTCTCTTTACGGCCACTCACCTGTTCAGTTCAGTTCAGTTCAGTTCAGTTGCTCAGTCGTGTCCGACTCTTTGCAACCCCATGAACCGCAGCACGCCAGGCCTCCCTGTCCATCACCAACTCCCGGAGTTCACCCAAACCCATGTCCATTGAGTCAGTGATGCCATCCAACCATCTCATCCTCTGTCGTCCCCTTCTCCCTCTGCCCTCAATCTTTTCCAACATCAGGGTCTTTTCCAATGAGTTAGTTCTTTGCATCATGTGGCCAAAGTATTGGAGTTTCAGCTTCAACATCAGTCCTTCCAATGAACACCCAGGACTGATTTCCTTTAGGGATGGACTGGTTGGATCTCCTTGCAGTCCAAGGGATTCTCAAGAGTCTTCTCCAACACCACCGTTCAAAACCATCAAATTTTCCACGCTCAGCTTTCTTTATAGTCCAGCTCTCACATCCACACATGACTGCTGGCAAAACCATAACCTTGACTAGATGACCTTTGTGACAAAGTAATGTCTCTGTTTTTTAATATTCTATCTAGTTGCTCATAACTTTCCTTCCAAGGAGTAAGCGTCTTTCAATTTCATGGCTGTTGAATACACCCATTTGGAGAAGGACTTATTGTTTGTGAAAAGATGATCATGCCTATGTTAAAAATCGTATGGTGGTGTTAGGCCATTGTGTAACTGAGAATAACCAGCCTTCATAACCGTTCATTTATGAGGTCAGACACTTAAAACCAGCGGTCACTAACGTTTTTTTGGTACCAGGGACTGGTTTCATCGAAGATAGTTTTTCCACGGACCACAGCTGAGGGGGGATGGTTTTCGGATGATTCAAGCACGTTATATTTATTGTGCACTTTATTTCTATTCCCTGGAGAAGGAGATGGCTGCCCACTCCAGTATTCCTGCCTGGAGAATCCCATAGACAGAGGACCCTGGTGGGCTACGGTCCATGGGGCCGCAAAGAATCAGATACGAATAAGTAACTTTTTCTTTCTTTTCTTTCTTTTTTTTTTATTTCAATTAGTATTATATCAGTTCCACCACAGATCGTCCAGGGTTAGATCCCAAAGACTGGGGACTTCTGACTTAAGCTGTAAGTCAGAAATATTGGCTACTTGGATTTCTCTGTTGTCCAGACTAGAAATCTTTACATTTGTATGTTGTTGTTGTTGTTTAGTTGATAAGTTTTGTCTGACTGTCTGTGACCCCATGGACGGTAGCCCTGCCAGGCTCCTCCGTCCATGGGATTCTCCAGGCAAGAACACTGGAGTGGGTTGCCCTTCCCTTCTCCAGGGGATCTTTCCGACTCAGGGATCCAACCCACATCTCCTGCTTTTGGCAGGCAGATTCTTCAGCATGTGAGCTGCCAGGGAAGCCCAGACACACGTATATATCATTACCTTTATTCTGAAGGCAGGAAGGAAGCTTTTGGTAAAGTCCTATAGCTTGAGCGAGCAATCCTATTTCACTACTTTTTTTCCTCCTACAGGATTTTATCAATACGCTTCTTTACATTTTACTGGCCTTCTGCTGGCGTTTTTGCTTAAAGGAGTATTTAGACTACGCTTGAGGTCTCAAGCCTTATAAGCGTTATGGGCAGAATTAATTATTCATGACAAAATTCTGTAATGAGCAGAACTCGTTACTCATGACAAAATTCTGTAATGTCAGAGCTATGGCTCTGCAATGCGTAAAAATTACGCACTTCTGGGAAATGGGGCTAATGAATGAGGCATGTGGGCTTGATGGGCCCGCATGTGTCAAGTTGAAGCTATTAGTCCAGACTCTGCTACAGTGTTGCCCTCATTTCTTTGATATTTTGAAGACATTGCTAGGATCACAGAAATCAACAACTGCTTTTCAAAAGTGATGTTGTCTCATTTAATAATTTTGTTTCTTAAGTAATAATCTACATAAAAATCTGCTTACATAAAAATGTTAGGACTTAACAAGGGTCATATAAGCTACTTTTAATTATTGATAATAAACTATTACTGATATGTTTTCCAAGATTTAATTCATCAGTTAAGTTACTTGTGAATATAGGACACTCCCAAATGTTACATTGTGTATTTATTTTTAATTTTTATTTTATGTTTAAGGTCAGCCAATTAACAATGTTACGATGGTTTCAGGTGAACAGGTAAGGGGGTCAGCAATACCTGTACATGTATCCTCTCTCCCCCAAACTCCCCTCCCATCCCGGCTGCCACGTGACATTGAGCAGACTTCCCTGTGCTGTCCAGCAGGTCCTTGCTGGTTCTCCACGTTAAATACAGCAGTGTGTACACGTCCATCCCAGACTCCCTGGCCATCCCTTCCCCCATCCTTCCCCCTGGTGACCATCAGGTTATTACAGAGTATTGAGCAGAGTTCCCTGTGCTGTCCAGCAGGTCCTTGCTGGTTCTCCATGGTAAATCCAGCAGTGTGTCCATGTCCATCCCAGACTCCCTGACTATCCCTTCCCCCATCCTTCCCCCTGGTGACCATAAGGTTATCACAGAGTATTGAGCAGACTTCCCTGTGCTGGCCAGCAGGTCCTTGCTGGTTCTCCATGGTAAATACAGCCGTGTGTCCATGTCCATCCCAGACTCCCTAACTAACCCTTCCCCCATCCTTCCCCCCGGTGACCATAAGCTCATTCTCTTAAGTCCGTGAGTCTATTTCTGTTTTATCTTCTATTTTTGAAATTTTAAAGATAAATATTTAAAATTATATAAAATACATTTGTATAACATTACTTATGAAGTTTATATAAAAGTAAGAATTTTTAATTTGTAAACTGCTGCGTCGGTTTCTGCCAAACAACACGCGGTTCAGCCATAATTGCGCATACATCCTGCCTCCCTCCGGGCCCCGATCCCATCCCTACCGGTCATCACAGAGCAGCAGACCCGGCTTCCTGTGCCTCATAGCAACTTCTCACCAGCCGTCCAGCCTACACCTGATAGTTCACATATGTCGATGGTGATTTCTTCATTCGTCCAAGTCCCTCCCTCCCTCACTGTGTCCACAGGTCCCTTCTCTGCCTCTGCGTCTCCATTCCCTCCCTGCAAATAGGTTCATCCAGACCCTTTTTCTAGATCCCATATATATGCATTAATACACAATATTTTTCTCTCAGATTTACTCTGTAGCGGGCTTCTGTTTTGTAAGTTCATATTTATCACTTCTTTTTAGATTCTGCATCTAAGGGATATTGTAACGATATTTGTCTTTCCCTCTCTGACTTAACTTCACTCAGTATGACCATGTGGTTGCTCAGTCTATAAGAGAAGACATTTCTCATTAACTGTACTCTCCTATTAACTTTTAGTAGCTATTAAGAAGGCTGTGAAAAATGGGTCAGAGTCTCGTTTGAACTCTCCTTTCTTCCTGTGATCCTGTATGATGTGTGTTGTACTGACATAATTCCGCAACTCTAATCAAAACATTTGGAAGGAGGTGAGGGTCCTAGAACACAGAAATGAGGAATTAATGTTATAAAAGAGTAACCGTGGGACAAAGTTGAAGTATTTTTGAAAAGCAACAGTGAATTGGGGCTTAGCAATTATTGAAAGTATTCCCAAGAGATTACAGAAGCTGGTAAATGCACGTGTTTAACTTCCAGAAGTATTTCCAAAGATGGATAAGAAAGTACGATATGATAAAGGTGGAATCTTCATCATTGGAAACAGGTGACGTTGACCAGTAAATGGATTTGAGGCAGCTGGCTATTTTGAAAACAAAGTTATGGTTACCTCATAATATACAATATAATATCCAGATGGGGTAAAGATTGAAAGATTGTCCATGGACAGAAGAATGGATAAAGAAGCAATGGTACATATATATAGTAGAATATTACTCAGCCATAAAAAGGAGCAATTTTTGCATCAGTTTTAACGAGGTGGATGAACCTAACATCTATTATACTGAGTGACCTAAGTCAGAAAGAGAAAAACGAATATCGTATATTAACACATATGTGTGGAGTTTAGAGGAGAAGGAAATGGTACCCCACTCCAGTATTCTTGCCTGGAGAATCCCATGGACAGAGGAGCCTGGTGGGCTAACAGTCCATGGGGTCACGTAGAGTCAGACATGACTGAAGCGACTTCCCACGCGTGCAAGCATGCACGGAGTTTAGAAAGATGGTACTCATGAACCTATCTACGTGGCGGCAAGGGAGATGCAGACAGAGAAAACAGACTTGACCCAGTGTGGGAAGGAGAACGTGGGATGAACTGAGTACTCTCATCGACATTTACGCGCTAGTATGTGTAAAATAGATAGCTAGTGGGAGCTGCTATGTAACACAGGGAACTCAGCCTGATGCTCTGTGATGACCTAGAGGGCTGGGATGGGGGCTGGGAGGATGGCAGGGGGGTCAAGAGGGAGGAGATATATGTATACTCACGACCGATTCATGTTCTGTATGGCAGAAGCCAACACAACATCGTAAAGCAATCGTCCTCCCATTAAATGCTAAAATTATAAAGAAGGACAACGGAAGTGGACGCTCAGAGGTGAAAGCAGGTGGGGAATGCGTGGGGGACATCCTGGGGAACCCCCTCACCCACCCCAAGGATGAGCCTTCCCTTTTGTCGGGAGTGATAACGTAATGAATCCCTGGTGACACTGAGAAGCTTCATTCCTGCCACACATGTCTCCTGCGCATCTCCCAGTGACAAGCTGTTCTCTGTCCACAAGCCGCTGAAAATAGAAGCCGCGCTCGCTTCTCACACAGGCAGCCGTCCTCTTGGGTTCCCCGTCGGAGTGAATCCCGTGTTGTTCTGTAGCCATCCCCGTGGTCCTGGCGTCTCAGGCAACCATGGCAATCTCCCCTCACCCACAGACACATCCTTTTTGATGGTGATGGGCAGGGAGGCCTGGCGTGCCACAGTCCGTGGGGTCGCAAAGACTCGGACACGACAGAGCGACTGAACTGAATGGATGCGATAGACGTGTGTGTCCTCGGTTGTATCTGACTCTTTGCAGCCCCAGGGACTGTACCCTGCCAGGCTCCTTTGTCCATGGGATTTCCCCAGCAAGAATAATGTGCTGGGTTCCCATTCCCTCCTCCAAGGGATCTTCCCCACCCAGGGATCGAACCCACGTCTCTTGTGGCTCCTGCATTGGCAGGCGGGTTCTTTACCAGGGTGCCACCTGGGAAGCCCCATGAGATAAATCAATGAAGCTTTTAAAATACTAATAGCCAGTTCTTTCTTTTTTTTTTTTTTACACTGGATTCCATTTTTCTCACCTCATTTTGTGTGTGGGTTTTGCATTTTGCACATTCAGAGAACATAGGCTGTCCCATCTTAAAATGGAAGCACTGTATTACACCACTTAACGCTTCTATTACAATGCAAATAACCCATGAGATAAATGGATTTACTTTTAAAAATACTAATAACCACTTCTTTTTTTTTTAAAACTGATTTCCATTTTTCTTATCTCATTTTGTGTGTGGGGTTTGCATTTTGCACAGGCGAAAAACATAGACTGTCCCATCTTAAAGTGGACCCACTATATTACACCGCTTAATGTTTCTATTACAATGTAACTAATGTATGTTAATAATGAAAATGCATTTGCAGTGATCAGTATGCACGAGAATTCAAAAGATTCCCCCAGAAAATATATACTGACTCCTTCTTCAGGGGACACACATCTTTTAATTTCATTTATTAACAGATTGTATAGATTTTTCTTTTGTTCCTCTCTTTTTGAAAAAAAAACAAAAAACAAAAAACAGCTTCTGAAGTAAAATGACTCAGCCTGAGAGACAGCCCTGTGGAAATTGAAGCATTGTTCAATGCTTATTTGATTGGTCTTCTGTGGTGCAATTTGGCTTGGATGATACGAGCGTAGGCTTTCGTTTGATTGCAGACTCGTGAATGTGAATTTGATTGTAAAGCCCCGAAGGCCTGTCTCATGCTTTTGTGTCTGTTTTTTAAAATATATATATATATATATATATATTTATATAGATACCAGCACAGTGGCTTACTTATTGACAGGCCAGTGCTCCAGGGGGAATTTCTGACCCAGGTCACACCAGTCAGCGGAGGTCTGTAGGGCAATTAGGTCAAAGCCTGTTTTGATTAACCCGAAATCGTTTCAGCATCGCTCCAACTTTTCCCTAATTGTCGTCGTCCTCAGAGGAATTGTGGACTCTGCTAGCTGCTCCAAGCTTTTTAACGGGATCCCGTCATTGTGATGCCCCAACTGTATTTCAGAAACGCAGGTTTCCTGCTTTAAAATTAAGTGTCCTTCTCGGAGGCACCACTGCTTTGCATGTGTACGCAAATACGTATGCACACACACAATTAATTAATGGTTGATCTGGAAGTTTTAATGTGTCCTCGCCGACGAGAAATAAAGTTTTGTAAGCATAGCAGAAGGCCTGTTGCTCCTGACGGTTAGGGAGGTCAGTTTAAGTGGCAATACTTTGTAAGATATGTATGTGTTAGTAAAACGAGAGAGCCTTGATTTTTACGTGGGGTACATTCTGAGATCATTGTGTATTTCCGCATTAATGAACCCTGCTCTAAGGCTTGAGCTTCCTTGGTGGCTCAGTAAAGAATCCACCTGCAATGCAGGAGACCTCGGTTCGATCCCTGGGTCGGGAAGATCCCCTGGAGAAGGGAACGGCTACCCACTCCAGTATTCTGGCCCGGAGAATCGCCATGGACAGAGGAGCCTGGCGGGGCTACAGTCCATGGATTCTAAGAATCAGACACAAGCGAGTGACTGACACTTTCACTAGAAGGCACGCTTTGACCCACAAAGTTCCTGAGCATACTTGCAATGTCTGTGTCGGCATTTGGACGGTAAAGGTAGGTTAACTCAAGATGTTGCCGAAGAAAAACAGCTCTTTCATTACAATGATGAGTAGGGAAGCAAAAACAAAACAAAAAAAAGAAGAAGAAGAAAAAGCCATGCCAACCCCATGAAGGAAGGCTGAAGTCTTGCTAGCATCATCAGGAAGCTGCGGACCAGAGTCTGAATTGCGGCCTCAGCAGAATTCAGTCTCATTACGGGCTGTGGGATTGTCAGGGTCCCAAATTAGTCCACCCTTGAGCACTGGTATCCAGCAGGGCTGTTTGTCCAGGCTGCCTGGGAGTCTGGCTTCCCACGCAGCACCAGTCCAATTATCCGTCCCCTCCTTCCTAGGTCCACCGTCAGACACGTAAACCCAGAGACTTAATACAGAGTGGAATTCACGGACACAGCAAGTCGTTAGGGAATGGAAGGGGCATCGCTCCCTGTCCCGAGCTTGGCTCCGTCTCTGGCCTCCTCTATGGGTCGAGGCTACGCAATAAACAAGCACAGCCTCCTCCCTTTGAACCATGGTGACTTGTGACCACTCCTTTCGCTTTTGGTGTAGCAGAGAAATACCGCAGTTCAAAAATGCTGAGACCCTGTCCCGTACGGGAGGAGTAGCAGGCTGAGAGGTCTTCGTGTTTAAAACCGCTGAGGGCTGGAGTTAGATGGTCGAAACCTTCATTCATTATGCAGGTTCCTGTTGGGTCTCCGACGAGTGGAGACACTGCCCAGCTTCCCGGCCAACCCTCCCCAGGCGTGCCTGTCTGCATGACTCTTGATTGAAAGCATGTGAAATGTGCATCTGAGAGTTGGGGGAGAAAGGTTTTCAGAGGACAAAGGACATGGGCGACTCCTTTCTGAACAGATGTAGGCTCTGTGCGTTTCTCAAGGGTCGCGTTCTGCTTTTATTTTTCATGGCTTTTTTTTTTTTCTTGGGCCATGGGGGCTCTCTAGTCGTGATGTAAGGCCGTAAACTACTCTGTCGCAGGTAGGATCCTGGTTCCCCGACAAGGGATCGAACCTGTGTCTCTTGCATTGCAGGGCAGATTCTTAACCATTGGACCACCAGGGAAGTCTCTGGATTCTACTTTGAATTTAAGTACGCAACCTTATTTTAAAGATCAGTGGTTTAGACAATCAGTCATGGACTGATAATAACATACGTATCTCTGAAATGAATCTACAGCTGCAAGTTCAGTCTTCCTTTTGGTCACGTCAGTGACCTCAGGAATGTTTTATGTATCTGAACTTTCATTCATTCCTTAATACGTTGCCGTCTTATGATTCATATTCCGGTTTTATACACTTATTTCTTCTGTCTTTTGTCCTGTTTTGGTTTCATCATACTTAAGATGTTTCAATGAAATGTTAACATTATAAACATGAAAAAATTAATGGTATTTTAACTCTCGAAGTGACCCCTTATCTCTGCCCCTCTAAAAGATTCAGATCTATTTTTAATCTTCGGATCCCTCCCTTACATCCTCAAATAACTGATAAAGATTAGCGGTTTTTGAACGATGTGAATCGTTTGTGTGTGTTTCCTTCACTTTATGGCTCATGGACAGCGGAACGTGAGGAGTGCACACATTTCAGCCGTAATTAAAATCAGAGTCCTCTGCCCTGGGCTGTTTCCCTCTGATGTTGGGTTGTGATGAGGCGTTCATATGAGTGTGCTGTCATGCTGGGTCAGCTCAAATCACGAGAGAGCAATCCCAGGTCCCGTGCATCTGGCAGGAGGCTTCGGGGCATCTCTTGACACGTGGCACCGTCTCATGGTCTGAGTGGGACACAGTTGTCCCCCCAAAGCTGACAGTGTGAATTTAGGCAGGGGCTGCGACCTCATTGGAGACACGTCTGTATTTCCCAGGACTACTTCATCGATGCTTTTCTTAATAATGGTGCATGATAGATGAAGCCCGGAAAAGCACAAAGTTAAAAAAAAAAAAAAGTGGAACTGTCACTCCAGATAGATTCAGCATTTAACGTGTGTGGTCTCCTGGATAATGAAGTCAGTTATGTAATCATTTAGCATGAGGGATCTTGTGCGGAGTAAAACCGCACAAAGCCACTGCTTCCAGAGGGTCCAGCATCTAGTTCAGGGTGTGGGGAAGGCAGCATTTGCACATGATCCAAACAGCGCCGCTGTATTTTCTGTGTTTGATTATGATAAGCAGTATTGGAAGGATTTTTGGTAGTTCTTAGAATGTACGGAGCCATTGAAATAAAATTGCACAGCGGAAGCCTGGGGAGGAGGCGTGTCCCGGCATGCAGGTTGCTACTGAATGTTGCTCTTGCTTGTGGCGTGTCCCAAGGCAGCCCGGGACCCTAATGGAGTGGGTGTTTGCAGAGGGGGGACCGCTGGGAGTCAGACACGGTGGGAAATCCATTAAGCCATTACCAAATAGGTATTGACAGACAGACTTAAGGATAAGACTGTATCCTGGGCATTTGCGTGCTAAGTCGCTTCAGTCACGTCTGACTCTTTGCGACCCCATGGACTGTAGCCCGCCAGGCTCCTCTGTCCATGGGGATTCTCCAGGCAAGAATACTGGTGTGGGTTGCCATGCTCTCCTCCAGGGGATCTTCTCAACCCAGGGATCGAACCTGGGTCTCCTGCATTGGAGGCAGATTCTTTCAGGTCTGAGCCACCAGGGAAGCCGGAAAAAGCAGAAGCTACCGACATATTGTACATACATCCCCTGTTTAAAACGGGCTACTTTTCAGAACCCTTGCATGCTGTCAGCTTTGCCATGAAAAATACTTCAACATTGTCTTGATTAAACCCGCATTAGCATCACTGTGGTGCTAGACGTACAATCTTGTGGTCAAGGACGTAAACGTAAGGCGTCCATGAATGGCTCTTTCCTTTCTCTTAGCAAGTTATCTTTGGAGTGTTTCTGATGGACACGGTTTTGCATGAGACAAGATTTCTGTTGAAGGAGAGCTAGAAGTCTTGGAGCTGAAGTGGGGAATAACGAGAGAAATGCAGAACTCTGAAGTGAAGGGGGGGGGGCAGCAAAATCCATGAGAGATGTGTCTGGGGTGGAGCAAAGGGCACCTCCTCATGATGTGCTGAGCTAGGACCAGTAAGGGCTTCCCAGGTGGCACTACTGGCAAGGAACCCGCCTGCCAGTGTGGGAGACCCAAGAGACGTGGGTTCGATCCCTGGGTGGGGAAGATCCCCTGGAGGAGGGCATGGCAACCCACTCCAGGATTCTTGCCTGGAGAATCCCATGGACAGAGGAGCCTGGCGGGCTACAGTCCATGGGGTCGCAAAGAGTCAGACGTGACTGAAGCAAATTAGCACACACAGAACCAATCAAATGTGTATGTGTGTGAGTGTATACTTACCTATATGTATGTTAACACACACACACAGGTCTGGTTAAGTTTCTGCGTTGTATTAGTCAGGACTGGAACCAATAGATGTGTGTGTGTGTGTGTGTGTATACATGCATACTCACACACACACAGGTCTGGTTTAGCTTCTGTGATGTATTAGGGTTCTCCAGAGGAATAGAACCAATAAAAGTGTGTGTGGGTGGTGGTTTAGTGGTTAAGTCGTGTCCATCTCTTGTGAGCCTATGGACGGTAGCCCGCCAGGCTCCTCTGTCCATGGGGATTCTCCAGGCAAGAATACTGGAGTGGGTTGCCATGCCCTCCTCCAGGGGATCTTCCTGACTCAGAGATCGAACCCGGGTCTCCTGCACTGCAGGCAGATTGTTCTTTACGATCTGAGCCACTTAGAAAGCCTGAGTCTCATGTGTAGGTTCAAAACAGGGCTGAGAAGAGGCTGTGCTGACTGTGAAGACTTTATAAGGCCCTTAGAGGGAAGACCAATGTTTAGCGGGTGGCTGTCGCAAGGCAGCCATGGAATCGGTGTGACTCTGTGCGTTTCTCACAGCGTCTTCTAGGGAAGGGTTTGCTGCTCAAGATGGAGGAACGGGCTCCCCGGGGGTGGCGTCCCTAGTTCCACATCTCACGGCTGCAGGGAGCAGACTTGCATTCCGTTTCATCTCCATCCGGGTCAGAAGCCCATCTTCTGCAGTCCTGACCTGCTGCCTGCCAAGTACTGGTTTGCTGCAAAAGTGTAAGACCCAGGACAGGAAGCCCAGGGGTCAAGGGAGCTTCCAGTGCGTCCCCGGGTTAGAGGCAGTGGGGTCAGGCAGACGGCAGGAGGCAGGGAGTGAAAGGCATGGCTGGTAGGGTGGGAAAGATGGGCTTTGATGGGTCAGGGGCAACGGAGAGGGGGATGGAGACAGGAACGGGGGGCTGAGGCGTGAACCGGAGCACCACGGGCCGCGGAGGAGAGGGCCACGTGCACACAGGCTCAGAGAAGTGACAGTGTGTGTGTGTCTCTGAGCTCGTGTTCCTGCTGGGGGAGACGAGTGTCGGACAGCCACTCCAGACCATTTGAGACGGAAATAAAACAGTCTCAACGCAGATGACCCCGAAAGTGAAAGTGTCAGTCGCTCAGTCGTGTCCGAGCCTCTGAGACCCCCATGGACTGTAACCCCGCCAGGCTCCTCTGTCCGTGAGATCGCCCAGGCAAGGACACTGGAGCGAGCTGTCATTCCGTTTCCCCGGCGGATCTTCCCGACCCAGGGATCAAACCTGGGTCTCCCGCATTGCAGGCGGATTCTTTATACCGTGCGAGCCATCAGCGGAGTGGGCATAGCACACAGGATGCATTTAAAAGTCCGTTTCTTTCCCCTCCCAGTGAATGGGGAGTCCTGCCCTGGGAGGGGGTCATTCCCCTGCAGTTGCAGTGGACAAGAAGGCCCTCCAGAGGGACGTGGGTGGTGCACGCCTGCAGGGTGTCTCCAGCTATAAAGTCGTTGCTATTCTGCAGTTTTGAAAAGTCGCAACTGTTTTGAGACATTGTCGGTGCCAGACCTCTTCTCCCCACCTTCCCTGGATTTCTGGGTTCTGAGGTGAGGAGTCTGACAGCTGCAAAGTGACGTTTGCACCAGAGGAAAGAAAGGAAGGCAAGGTTTATGTAAGTGATCTACACAGTGTGCCGAGTTCACGGGAAAGGTTGCTTTTATGGCAGCCCCGATCCTTTCTAAAGCTGGCCGGTAAGCTGAGAATGTGCCTCGGCCGCCGACTCCTCCTTGGAATTACACCCGGCGATGGGGGTGCTGCTTTCACTGAAAGTTCTGCTGAGTTCACACTTCATCATGCCTGGGTGTGAGGGTCTGGAAGCAACGACGCGTGGACCAGGCTCCAACGCCGAGCCCGACGTGTTCCGTCCTGCGGTGAAATTAGATCCTCTTGTGTGCGTTTTTCTCTGCAGATGAGTCAACCGTAGTGAAAACACACTGCTGTTTACAGGCGTGCCTGTTTGCGCCTTTCTTAAGCTTATTGTATTCATGACAAACGGGAAAAGTGGAAAAGGGAAGGAATTTTAGGAAGGAGGATAGAAGACTTAAAAAAAGCAAAACATCAGAGTCAGGATATAAAGTTTTCCTGGAGAAAGAAGAAAATCCTTCATGAAATAATACAAGAATAACAACTTTGGTGGTAGACCTAGGTATGTATGTTAGTTCTGCTGCTGTCTTGCTGGTTACATTTTTGTTCGTGTTTATTGGCAACGCTTTCCAATCATAAAGTCATTTTTAACACAGAGAAGAGTATAAGGAATGTTCTGATGAGCAGTTTTGCACCTCGCCCTTAGCTTTCGTGTTTCACCGCGTCTGTTGTAGAGGTTTTTAAAGTGTTGCAGACAGAGTCATCGACCAGGTGGATTGGTCCCAGTCCTCCAGCCCCGCCATCCCTCCCCGCACATCATTAACAAGCTTTTTGTGGTTTTGATTACCCCCTTAGGAGTTCTTGCACTTTTACTGTGCGTGGGCATGTGTCAACAATACACAAGGGTGACTCAGCGCGCTTATGTTATCAAAGTGACATCGTAGTATCCATGTTCTCATGTGTTTGCCTTTTTCCACAAACTTGAGTTTCAGTCATGCTGTTTCATGAGTTTCAGTCGGGGAAGTTTCAGTCAGGGAAGATCCCCTGGAGGAGGAAATGGCAACCCACTCCACTCTTCTTGCATGGAGAATCCCATGGATGGAGGAGCGTGGTAGACTACTGTCCGTGGGCTTGCAAAGAGTCGGACATGACTGAGTGACTCACACACACATTGATAGGATGTTTTATCCTATCAGCTGACTCCTGAGTTTCTCACAGGTATTTCACTATTACACATGATACTGTAAATTTTTTTCTAAGTATTTATTTATTTGGCTTTTCTCTAGTTGTGGTGTGTGGGCTCAGTAGTTGCAGCTCAAAGTCTTAGTTGTCTGCAGCATGTGACGTCTTAATTCCGTGACCAGGGATCAAACCCACGCCCCTTGCATGGGAAGCTGGATTCTTAACCACTGGACCACCATGCAAGTCCCCACAATGCTGTCATCTGTTTGTGCAAGGTACATGGAGCCCAAATCTGAGATTTGGGGATTGCATTCTGGGCGTCAAGATTTTCGAGACTTCCCGGTGAAAACATGGGTTAGCCCATGTTCCTTGATCAGACCTCTCCTGACCACCAAAATGCAATTCGGCGGATGACAGATGCCTGGCTTTGGTTGTTTGTAAAGAACCCTTTGGGAGAGTCTAACAGGCCCCAGGAACTGAGACACGCCCTCCCTCAAGAGAAAGGCTTGCGATTGGTGGACAAGGAAGGAGACCCAAGAGCGTTTGTTGTACCACATCATAGAGCAGCGATTCTGACGTGCAACCAGAGCTTGCGCGTGGGAACGTGGAGGAGAGCCTCCCAGGTGATCCGGTGGTAGGAGCCAGTGCCTCTATCTGGATACCCTGAGTCTGCTTGGTGTGGGCAAGTGCCCACCCGTGGAATTACATCAACTGTGTATGTTCCCGTGAACCTACAGTATCAACACTCCTTTGTGGGGGGACCATGCATGCCTTTGTAACAGCTGTGACGAACAGCGAGGTCAAGCTCTTTCCTGGACATGGTCCAGTTGAGTTGCTCTGCAAAAAAGTTGCAGTCCGTGTAATTTGTCCATTTCTAAATGTCTTGAGGGTTTTTTATGTGTGTGTGTGTGTTTTTTTTTTAAGTAATTTGCTGATTTAAAAAGACACGTATGTAGAAGTTGTGGTACATATACAGAATGGAATATTATTCAGCTGTTTAAAAAGAACACACTACTGAGGTATTTTTAAAAATGCATTTGAGTCAGTTCTAATGAGATGGAGGAAACTGGAGCTTATTAAACAGAGTGAAGTCAGTCAGAAAGAGAAACAGCAATACAGTATATTAACGCATATATATGGAATTTAGAAAGATGGTAACGATAAGTTAAGTTGCATAAGCCTTTTTCTCATCTGTGTCTTGATTTTTACCTCCACTGTCCTATCCTGCCTTGTGCAGAATAAAAGGAAGTGAAAGTGAAGTCACTCAGTCACGTCAGACCCTTTGTGACCCCATGGACTGTAGCCGACCAGGCTCCTCCGTCCATGGGCTTCTCCAGGCAAGAACACTGGAGTGGGTGGCCATTTCCTTCTCCAGGGGATCTTCCCCACCCAGGGATCAAACCCGGGTCTCCCACACTGCAGGCAGATTCTTTACCATCTGAGCCACTAAGGAAGCCCGGGATAAAAGGACATAATGTCAAATTTTCAATGATTTTAGCAGATTTTGAAAAATGATTCATTAGTGCTACTTTGAAGAATATGGGCTTCCCGGGTAGCTCAGCTAGTAACCAATCAGCCTGCAATGCAGGAGACCCCGGTTCGACTCCTGGGCTGGGAAAATCCCCTGGAGGAGGGCCTGGTAACCCGCTCCAGCATGCTGGCCTGGAGAATCTCCACGGACAGAGGAGCCGGGCGGGGCTACAGTCCATGGGGTTGCAAAGAGTCGGACGTGACTGAGCAACTAAACAGAGCACAGTCTGAGGAATAGTGAACAATACACATACCCGTGCGAAACACACCCCCTGTGAAAACGCTGAGCATTGCAGCACCCCAGAAAGCTCCCCCTGATCTGAGCCCCACCCCCGCCCCAAGTCAGCCCTCCCCCCAACCAACTGTTCCCAGTTCTTTCACGGTGGATTCGCTTGCGAGTTGTCAAACGTCCTGTAAATTTCATCTTACAGAGTCTTCTCTTTGGTGATCGGCTCCTTTCACCGGAGCGTCGTGTTCTCGAGATGCACCCATGGTAGGGGGTGTGTAAACAGCTCATCGCTTGTACCGAGGACACTCCTAGCATCAGTAGACAGTGTGTTGGTCTCTCCTCATGTGGACGGAACTGTGATGGGTCTGCAGCATTGGGCACTGATGAATAAAGCTTACATGAGCAAGTCTTCGTGTGGACATAAATGTTTTTATTCAAATCCTGCTTGATTTGACCGTGCCGGTTCTTAGTTGTGGCATACAGGATCTTTAGCTGCGTGTGGCATGTGACTTTTATTTCTCTGACCAGGGATAGGTCCCGGGCCCCCTGCATTGGGAAGGTGGCGTCTTAGCCCCTGGACCACCAGGGAAGCTCCGGATTCAGTCTTGACTCCTCTAGCTTCAGAGTCGCTACTGAAAGCAAGTCATGTGAGTCCTCCAGATTTTTTTTCTCAAAAGTCGTTTGGCTCTTCCGGGCCCTTGAGGACTCCTCATGAATTTCAGGAGCTGCTTGTCAACAAAGCTTGCTGGCAGTATAATTAGAATTGCATTCCATCTCTGGATAGTCTGCAGACAATTTCGAGCTTGATGATACTCAGTCTTCTAATCCTTAAGCGTGATTTACCTTTTCATGAATCTCAGTTGACTTTTAATTCCCTCTCAGCACTGTTTTGTCATTTCAGGGTAGAGGTTTTGCTCCACTTTTGTTCAATTTATCTCCATCATTCTCTGTTTTGTGACGTTACTGTGGATGGCATTTTCGTACTCGAAATTCCATTTGTTCCGTACTATGTCGTATAAAAAGACCGACCTTTCGTTTATTGACCTCTGATTCTGTACCCACGCTGAATTCACTCCTTAGGATTAATAGTTGCTTACTTTTGTTAACCTAGCATGGAATAGATGAGCTGAGAGGATCAGACAGTTGGATGGCATCCCCGACTCGATGGACATGAGTTTGAGCAAACTCCGGGAGCTGGTGATGGACAGGGAAGCCTGGCGTGCTGCAGTCCGTGGGGTCGCAGAGAGTCAGAGAAGACTGAGCGACTGAACTGAACTGAGCGTGGAATGATGAAAATAATTTAGATTTTTTTAAAAAGTGTATCTTTGGAGCTGTGCTGGGTCTGTGTTGCTGACCGTGGGTTTTTCTCTCCTTGCGGCGGGCAGGGCCTCCTCTCGAGGTGAGGTGCACAGGTGTTTTCACTGTGGCGGCTTCTCTTGTTGGGGACCGCGGGCCTTAGAGCGAGTGGGCTTCAGTAGCTGTGGCTCTTGGTCTGTAGAGCACAGACTCAGTAGTTGTGAGACATGGACTTAGCTGCCCCCTCAGCATGGTGGGATCTTCCGAGATCGGGGATCAAACCCGTGTCCCCTGCATTGGCAAGGCGGATTCTTCACCTCCGAGCCAGCAGGGGAGACCAGTCGTGGTTTGTGCATCTCAGCACTTTCTGCCCAGGAAAGCGTGTTTCTGCGCTGACAGACCCTTACCTCCACCTTCTTACGGCTCTTACCTGAAGTAATACAATCCACTGTGTAACTGCACCTTGAGCTCCGGTACAACCGCGAATGAAGATGAGAGTGAACAGTCCCTCCTCTTTATCCTCGTCGGAGTGGAACGCCTCCGGTCTTTCATCATCCGAGTTCTGTAATCTCAATCTTGAGTTTATCACAAGCCCTTTCTGTGTCGGAGAAGACCCTGATGCTGGGAAACATTGAGGGCAGGAGGAGAAGGGGACGACAGAGGATGATATGGTTGGAGGGCATCGCCGACTCGATGGACGTGAGTTTGGGTGGACTCCGGGAGTTGGTGATGGACAGGGAGGCCTGGCGTGCTGCAGTCCATGGGGTCGCAGAGAGACAGACAGGACTGAGTGACTGAACTGAACTGATTCCAAAAGGCTGGCCTTCCCCCTCTCTTCAAAACACGCTCTGTGCATACTTAACTTCTACACCCTTGTTGATGTGATGTCCAAAATTACCTTCTGTCCTCTTCTCACTTTCCATGGAATTCCATCATTCGGAGCCCAACGGAAGACCCTGTTCCTGGGAGAAAACTTCTGATCTCATTCTTTCGGTGATAGAGATGTAGTTTTTTTTTTTTTCCTCTGTGACATTGGAGTAGGCGATAGTAAATGAAGTTTGCATATGTCCTTAGACCTCTAGGGTTTCTCATGGTCAGTAAGGTCCATCTCTCACAGCAGTGCATTTTCCAGCGAGGAGTAGCAATCACATCTTTCTCCTTCCTTGGAATCCCCATCACACTGGGTACCAGGCCTTGTACGCAGTTTAGGGTGCACATTTCATGGGTGGTATTTCATGTATTAATTTAATGTTGGCATCATTGGGCTCCTGTTTTTTTTTTTTTTTTAAATCATGTATACCTTCCAGCTTCCTTATTAAATGATGTCAAAGTATTCACGTTGTGCATGGGGCACCAGACGTAACAGAAGATCTGTTTTCCATTCTCTTCAATCTTGACTCCTGACTGATGTCTCATGAAAGTCTTTGTTGGTTCATGGAAGATTACTTGGGGGTTTGGATCTGGTTTCTTTCTTTTTTTTTTTTTTTTTGCATTTTTCCTGGTGTTTGCTCTTCTCCTCCCCTTATTCTGGCATACTCCATGGCCCTCTGACTGAACACCACTTCAAAGCATCTCTGAATCATATAGGCAGGTAGGAAGACACCTTTGGGGTCCAGGGTCCCGGGAGCCTCAGGCAGGCATTTCCCTGAGGGGGATAGGGCAGGATTCATCTGATTGGTGGTTGCTATGGAAATCAAGACCTGCCCACCCACGCTGGGTATGATGATGCCACCGTGGGTAGGGGGATGACTGGGGGAGTGCTCGGGGGATCGGGGGGCGGCTGGGGAGATTCAGGTGGTGCTGACCCAGCCCTGTAGTTACTTAGGGCAGGAAGCGCGGTACTAAATCTGCCACGTGTAAGGAGATCGGTCGGCAAATGTCTAGAGCCACAATCCACCCATTTTAAACTCTTCAGTGAAGTTCAGTTCAGTTCAGTCGCTCAGTCGCGTCCGACTCTTTGCGACCCCACGGACCGCGGCACGCCAGGCCTCCCTGTCCATCACCAACTCCCGGAGTTTACTCAAACTCATGCCCATCGAGTCGGTGATGCCATCCAACCATCTCATCCTCTGTCGCCCCCTTCTCCTCCTGCCCCCAATCCCTCCCAGCATCAGGGTCTTTTCCAATGAGTCAGCTCTTCACATGAGGTGGCCAAAGTATTGGAGTTTCAGCTTCAACATCAGTCCTTCCAATGGACACCCAGGACTGATCTCCTTCAGGATGGACTGGTTGGATCTCCTTGCAGCCCAAGGGACTCTCAAGAGTCTTCTCCAACACCACAGTTCAAAAGCATCAATTCTTTGGTGCTCAGCTTTCCTCACAGTCCAACTCTCACATTCATACGTGACTACTGGAAAAACCATAACCTTGACTAGATGGACCTTTGTTGGCAAATCCTGGCATGCTGCAGTCTCTGGGATCGCAAAGAGTTGGACACGACTGACCTACTGAACTGAACTGAACTGGATCTTTGTTGCAGCACACAAGATCTTTAGTTGTGGCATGCAAACTCTCAGTTGCACCATGTGGGGTCCTAGTTCCCTGACCAGGGATTGAACCCAAGCCCCCCCTGCATTGGGAGGCCAGAATCTTGCCTACTGGGACCACCAGGGAAGTCCCAAGACCTGTACTTCTGCTACGAAGTGAGAGAATCACATCTTCCTCTTTTTAAAGCCAGGAATTTAACTCTAATCTTTCTTATGTGCTTATCCCTTCCTAGAGCAATGAGATTCAGGACCAAAGGCTGATTTTAAGAGTGAGGATCTGCAGAAAATAAAATAAGTACCAAGAAGAAACCATATGCCAGATATCATTTCCAAAAAATTAAAGTAAGGTGTATTCATATAAGAATTTGGAAGGAAGAGTACAAATCTTAACAGGATGCTTTTGGACAGTGATCATCCAGAAAATGATGAAGAAGTTGACACATATCTTTTTCATGTTCACTTACCTGAGCAGGTTGAGTCAAGAAACATCACTTAATTTAGGTTTTCATACATTTACCTCAAGCCAAAAAGAGAACAGATTTATCTGAGAAGAAATGCCACCAAAGTTTTACATAAGTCCTGAGTGAGTCTCCTGAAACACTTTGTTTTTATTTATTTATTTTGATTTTTTTTTCCATTTATTTTTATTAGTTGGAGGCTAATTACTTTACAGTATCGCTTCTCCTGAAATGCTTTGAAAATGTCGATAGGACAAATCAAAAGTTTGTTCTCTGTTTTTGTTTTTTTTTTTTTCTTTTCCATTCTCTTTCACAAAGATTTTCTTATTTGCATACAATCTCCCAAATCTATGATGAACCTCTCTTTTGTTCCCCGCCACCCCACCCCCCGTGTCTTTTTGAATTCCTGCTGAAAGTTTCTATATTTAAGAACTAAAGTGTCTTTCTACATGTTCTTATAATCCCCAAGCTAGCTAAACTGGTATATTTATAGCATAAACATTGGCAATTATTTTTTTTCCCCCAAAGACTTTAAAAAAAAAAAAAAAAAACCAAGTTGTGAGTGATAGAAAACAGAGAGATTTTGCTAAAATGGAAAGGAAAATTATCTGCATAGTTGAAGTCATGCAGACACGTTTGCGGAATGTCTCACGTGAGGCCAGGGAGCCCGGGCATTTCCCTGAATTATCGCGGAGGAAACTGGTGTCGTGTGACTTGTAACACCGGTGGAGTATCTTGGTGAGCTATCGTCTGCAGATGTCTGATGGAGCAAACAGACCGCCGGAACCCCAGGCTCTCGTGAAATCTCCGCTCAAGCGCTGTTAAGTCGCTCGAGATTTATGACTCCTGAATCCAAAGAGAGGAACACAAATCCCATTACCCCCCCTTACTTACGTACAATGATCACAAACACCCTGCCTTGCAGGCAGGCACCAAATGGTGGTGGGACTCTGAGCATTTAAAATGCTTGCCATTGCATTTGGGGGGCGGGGGGTGGAAGGATGGAAAATCACTTAAGAGTCCGCATTCTCTACAGGCTCCTAGAGGTGCCTCCCACGGAAACACGGGGAAAACACTACCACAAATTAAGTGGACAGGCCCAGGAATACGGTATCTTTCTCTCGGAATTTTCCAGCACATTATACACCAAGGGATGTCTACTTCTCACCTAGAGGGCTCATATTTCTGGGTTATACAATGGTTTCTGTCTCCTTCTGGATTATTGCCTTTTCCTTTTTTTTTTTTTAAGTTGGTGGAAAATTGCTTTACATTGTTGTGCTGGTTTTTCCCATACCGCAGAGCGAATCAGGCATAATTATGTGTGTGTGTGTCTGCCTTCTTGAGCTTCCACTTGGCTCGTCAATACTGGTTTTCCAGATTCCATATATATGCGTTAATAGATGATACTTGTTTGTCTGTTTCTGACTTACTTTGTATGGGAGGCTTTAGGTTCATCTGCGTCACTACAACTGACTCAGATTTGTTCTTTTTTAATGGCTGAGTAGTATTCCATCATATATATATGTGCCACATCTTCTTTATCCGTTCATCTGTTGATGGACGTATAGGTTGCTTCCATGTCCTGGCTATCGTGAATATCGCTGGATTGAACACTGGTATGTCTTTTCGAATTGTGGTTTTCTGAGGTTATATGCTTAGCAGTGGGATTACTGGGTCACATGGTAGATTCATTCCTAGTGTTTTAAAGAATCTCTATACCGTTTCCTAAAACAGCCTGTATCAGTTTACATTCCCACCCACGGGGTGAGAGGGTTCCCTTTTCTCCACATCCTCTCCAGCTTATATTGTTTGTAGACTTTTTGGTGATGGCCCTTCTGACCGGTGTGAGGTGATACCTCATTGCAGTTTGGATTTGCATGTCTCTCATAATGAGTGATGTTGAGCTTCTTTTCCTATGTGTTTTTTTGGCCATCTGTCCGTGTTTTCTTTGAAGAAATGCCTGCTGAGGTCTTCTGCCCATTTTTTGATTGTGTTGTCTTTCTGATATTAAGCAGTATGAGCTGCTTGTTTATCTTGCAGATTAATCCTTTGTCAGTTGCTTGAGTATAATGTTGAAGAATAAAACACTCTCAGCTCTTCTCCCGAAACACACACAATTAAATGAAGAATTAAATGTGCAGTTCTCCGCTTCTCCATCTTAGCATTGTTTGATTTTGAGATGAGACAGTCCATGGGAGTTTGGAAATAGCCAAGATGCAGGGAGCACCATGAATATAGCCTCTGAGGTTTTCCAGTGAACATAGTACGCAGTGGTGATGTCACTGTGAAACTTTATGGGAAACGTTGTTTTAAATCCATTTCTGGTGAGAACTTGGCCTCTGTGTGAAAGCTTCCTCTGATGCTCATCTAAATGGGGTCAATCTATGGGATAAAGAATTTACTCAGAGGGGACACCGCCTGAAAGAGGGACACCCCCCCCCCCCCCCCCCCCGCCCCGCAGATCAGGCTCACAACTAAAAAAAAAAAATTTGCTCCAAGACCTGTAACTTTGCAGAATTTGGCTCTGGTTCACAGGAAGGAATGAGAGCTTGGTCCAGGGGTGTGGGGAGTAAGACCTGGTGGGGAGCTGACTTGTTCTGAAAGTCGGCTTGATGCGTGGACAGTCTCCGGTCTCAGAATGGATCTGGGGCAGGCGGTGATGGGCGTGAGCCTCCCATGGGAGCGACCGTTCATGCCATCTTCACACGAGCACCAACCGCTTCAGCGAGGCATACATCTTGTTTTCTTGGGACAAGCTCGTCAGTGCCAATCTGAGGTCATCTGGCCCCAGAGTCCGCCAGTCCCTTGGTGCCCGGAGGAAGAACCACCTCAGCATCTCAGGGAGTTTGACCGCTTGGTGGACAGTTGCCTTCCGGCTCTGTCCGCAGGTCACCGTACCCGCGGGAGCCACTGTGAGCCCTCCTGAGATGCCGTTTTCTCCAGGAGACTCCGCAGTGCTGGGGTTTCAGAAGCCTTTGAGCCTCAGCTTAAACCCCTGGGCCCTCTGTCTGCCGTCTGAGGCTCAGCCTTCAGCATAGAAACAACGCTAAATTCCTTCCAGGAGAGAGGGAGAAGAGGCCATTGCAGACCGAGTCTCAGGGAGCAAAGCTGTTTAATCACCATCTCATCTATTCGTGGAGTGGACTAAACCTGCTTAGGGTATTCTTAAAACCCATTCCGAATGGAAACAAGACAGTCAACGCTCATTTATTTTATTCAGACCTCCTTTCTGCCTCTCACCCTTCCGTCCTTCTCTGAGCCTTCACCCCAGACAATGGGACTAAGAGATGCATTTTTCCCCCACTATGGAGAAAGAGAATTGGTGCTGAGATTTCTGACCCAAATTCCTCAAATACATGTCATGTGGGTGCGTTCCTGAAAATCCATGATGACATTGGGCTCTGTGAATGGAATGAGCAAGACTGTATACATATAATTAAACTTGGAATCTGCCTCTGCAAGCTAAGCTTGAACTGACATATAAATCATTGTACATCTCTGGGTAAGCCAGAAGTTGTGTTTTGAGGTCATCCCGACTGAATCTTTGGAGGAATGGACTGCGGCGATAGAGCTGGCTTTCCGGCATATTTGCGCTGTGGTGTTAGGCTTTCTGATATACAAAAGCCAGGTCCTGGGGAGGCAGAGAGGAAGCCCCAGGGTGGACCGTCAACATTGAAGTGGGGTACGGCAGGGCACCTCGTACCATGAAGCGCAGTGGAACTTCCCCTTGCCAGCAACATGCCTGATGACTATTTAGGTTTCCAGGCTATGCCACGGTGTCTGCATAAGTGTCTGGAATGCCTGAGCTGCTCAGCAGAAACGGCAGAACTGATGCAAGGCCCAGCTCCAAATGTGAGAGCTGGAAGCTGTCACGCTCGTCTACATTCACTTTTGCAAGGACGCACATCTTAGAAGGTGCTTATTGATGTCCAGTGGGTTCTAATGTCACATGCTATATGCTGCTGTCTCTGGTTGTCCCAGATTTGATATCAGACATTCACAGAACGAGCAGGATCACTTTTATTTTTGATAGGACTTTCTTTTTTTTTTTTGATAGGACTTTCTTACAGGTCATTTTCTATTCTTAAAAAATATATACTTTGCTATTTATTTAATTTTTTTTTTTTTTTTTTTTTTTTTTTTTGCTGCAGGGGATCTTGGTTGCTGTGGGCAGACTTTTCTCTAGTTGCAGCGAGCGGGGGCTGCTCCCCAGTTGCAGTCCGCGGGCTTCTCACTGCAGCGGCCTCTCTTGTTGGGGAGCACAGGATCTAGGCCACGTGGACTCAGTAGTCGTGGCTCTCAGGCTCCAGAGCACAGACTCGGTGCTTGTGGAGGGCAGGCTTAGTTGCTCTGAGACACGTGGGATCTTCCCAGACCAGGGACCGAACTAGCCCACGTTTCCCTGCCCTGGTGGGCGGAGTCTTTACCACTGGACCACCTGGGAAGCCCTCCGTTTATGTTTCATTTATCTCAGTTTTCATCCCTGTTTCTCCTTTATGCTACTCAATTTTTTAAAATGTCTTTTTTAAATGTCTCTGTCTCTGTAGGATCTTAAGTTTTATTATAGCGTCTACGTGGCTTCATTGCATCATACAGGAATCTTTCCTGGACAGTGAGTTAAGGGCAGCCTTTCATTGGTAACGTGTGTGTGTGTATGTGTGTGTGTGTGTCTGTGTATTTGAAATAAATGCTTGGCATCGCTTGTATTTTGAATTACCGATCAAACCTGCACATTCTCATCCTTCTAGCTTGGCTTTGGAAAGCTCGTAAGTCGTTGTGAAGTCTGGTCTCCCCTTTGGAGCTAGCTAATGAAGCCTTAGTAAGTGGGAGACGTCCCAGCCCTATACATTTTCCCTTTTCCCCTCTTCAGAGTCAGTCAGCCAAAGCTGCTCTCAGTATTTAGAGGAAGGGACGATAGTTTCAACTGCACAGTGAATCTGCCTCTATTAAAACACATAGTTTCCCCTAACCATTTCTGCCTTCCTGATTGTATTAAGAGCTCTTTGGTGACTGGGAGCATTTCTGTTGGATTCAGATCTCAATGGGGCTTCCCTGCTAGCTCAGTGGTAAAGAATTCATCTGCAATGTGGGAGACCTGGGTTCGATCCCTGGGTTGGGAAGATCCCCTGGGGAAGGGAAAGGCTACCGACTCCAGTATTCTTGCCTGGAGAATTCCACGGACAGAGGAGCCTGGCAGGCTCCACGAGGTTGCAAAGAGTCGGGCACCACTGAGCAACTAACACTTCACTTTTCTCACATCTGTGAATGACTGCTGGGAAAACCAAGGGCTTCACTGTACGCATACGCACACACACACACAGACACTCTTTTCCAGATTCTCTTTCATCATGATCTATCACAGGATATTGAATGGAGTTCCCTGTAATCTGCAGTAGGTCTTTATTGTTTATCCATCCTGTGTATAATTATTTGCCAACCTCAAACGGTCAGTCCGTCCTTTCCCCACCCCCTCGGTAACCACGTATCTACGAAGAAGTCACTTTGTATGAATGACAGAGCGTGTTAGACCAGAAAGCTTTGAATTACGTTCCCCTGAGGTTCTCAGAAAGTCAGCCTAGAAGCCGCACAGTAATGATGGCAGAGTTGAGGCTTGTAAAATCCATTTAGATGATTCTGATTTTTCTTTCAGTCATGTTACAAAGATAGGAGCCTCATTCTCTTTTATCATTTATACTTGTAAACCACTAATGTATGCATGACCTTGCTATACATGATTAAATTTCACTTTAATTGGGAAATTGTTCATATTTTAACTCAGTAGGTTAAAAGCTATTAATACTAATGTTGTCTTTCTAAGGGAGAGCTTTTCCAATTCAGCTGGAATCTTCTTTCAGAATTTTTTTTTTTTTTGGGGGGGGGGGTTTGTCATACATTGATATGAATCAGCCTGGAATCTTCTTAACTTTTATTTCTGCAGTGTTGGAAAAGACTCCTCTAGCAGGGTGGATTTTCCTAGAGCTAAGATAATGAAAAACCAATGTACGTGAAACTTGAATGCATTTTGGGATTTGTTTGGATCAGCATCCCATTCCTTTTTATCAGTGACTGCTTGGGACACGGTCTCCCAAAGGGAGTGCGGTCAACAAGCTGTGACTCTTCAGGTGTCAGCTGCAAGCTAGAGCACGTCAATGTCATCCGCTTCCCGCGGGCCTGACCGAGTCTCCTCTCCAAGCCCAGAACCAAGAGGGCGGACCCTGGAGCTCCCATTCTGTGGGTCAGGGGTGTAACTCTAGGACCAGGAGAGGTGGAAGAATGGAAAGCAGTGACTCCGTCTTCCCTCTCGAGTTTGAGCAAACTCAGGAAGATACTGAAGGATGGGGAAGCCTGGCGTGCTGCGGTCCACGAGGTTGCAAAGAGTCAGACACGACTGAGCGACTCAACAACAGCAATCTGATTCTTTAGCATCGTTCTCCATAAATCTCAGGAAGTCCTGGGATGCGTGTACCCATTGCTTTACCTTCCCCGGCTTTAGTAAGAGCGTATCATGTTGTTCTTGATGTTGCTGATCTTGTTCAGCCACTCAGTCGTGTCCGACTGTTTGCGACCCTGTGGACTGCAGCACGCCAGGCCTCCTTGTCCATCACCAACTCCCAGAGCTTACTCAGACTCATGTCCATTGAGTCGGTGATGCCATCCAACCATCTCATCCTCTGTCATCCCTGTCTCCTCCCGCCCCCAATCTTTCCCAGCATCAGGGTCTTTTCTAACAAGTTGGCTCTTCCCATCAGGTGGCCAAAGTATTGGAACTTGAACCTCAGCAACAATCCTTCCAATGAATATTCAGTATTGGTTTCTTTTAGGATTGACCGGCTTGATCTTACAGTCCAAGGACTCTCAAGAGTCTTCTCCAACACCACAGTTCAAAAGCATCATTTCTTTGGCGCTCGGCCTTCTTTATGGTCCAACTCTCACATCTGTACATGACCACTGGAAAAACCATAGCTTTTAGTATAAGCACCTTTGTTAGCAAAGTGATGTCTCTGCTTTTTAATATGCTGTCTAGGTTGGTCATAGCTTTTCTTCCAAGGAGTAAGTATCTTTTAATTTCATGGCTGCTGTCACCATCTGCAGTGATTTTGAAGCCTCCAAAAATAAACTCTGTCACTGTTTCCATTTTTTCCCCATCTGTTTGCCATGAAATGATGGGACCAGATGCCATGATCTTAGTGTTTTGAATGTTGAGTGTTAAGCCAGCTTTTTCACTCTCCTCTTTGACCTTTAAGAAGCTCTTTAGTTCTTCTTCGCTTTCTGCCATAAGGGTGGTGTCATCTGCATATCTGAGGTTATTGATATTTCTCCCAACAATCTTGATTCCAGATTGTGATCCACCAAGTCCAGCATTTCTCACAATGTATTTTGCATATAAGTTAGCTAAGCGGGGTGACAATATATAGCCTTAACGTACTCCTTTCCCGATTTTGAAGCAGTCTGTTGTTCCATGTCCAGTTCTAACTGTTGCTTCCTGACCCACATGTAGGTTTCTCTGGAGATAGGCCAGGTGGTCTGGTATTCCCATCTCTTTACAAATTTTCCACAGTTTGTTGTGATCCACACAATCAAAGGCTCTAGCATAGTCAATGAAGCAGAAGTAGATGTTTTTCTGGAATTCCCTTGCTTTTTCCATGATCCAGTTGGCAATTTGATCTCTGGTTCCTCTGCCTCTTAGAAACCAGCTTATATATCTGAAATTTCTCAGTTCACATTCTGCTGAAGGATTTTGGGCATTACCTTGCTAGTGTGTGAAATGAGCACAATTTGACGTTAATTTGGTCTTCCCTGGTAGCTGGTAAAGATTCCGCCTGCAATACGGGAGACCTGGGTTTGATCCCTGGGTTGGGAAAGATCCCCTGGAGAAGGGAAGTGCTACCCACTCTAGTATTCTGGCCTGGAGAATTCCATGGATGGTATAGTCCATGGGGTTACAAATAGTCAGACAGGATTGAGAGACTTGTAAGGTAAGGTACAGTAATTTGAACATTCTTTTTCATTGCCCTTCTTTGGGATTGGAATGAAAACTGACCTTTTCCAGACCTGTGGCCACTGCTGAATTTTGCAAATTTGCTGGCTGATTGGGTGTAGCACTTTCACAGCATCATCTTTTAGGATTTAAAACAGTTCTGCTGAAATTCCATCACCTCCACTAGCTTTGTTCGTAGTGATGCTTCCTAAGGCCCACTTGACTTCACATTCTAGGATGTCTGGCTCTAGGTGAGTGATCACTCTATCATGATTATCCAGTCATTAAGACCTTTTTTGTACAGTTCTGTGTATTCTTGCCACCTCTTCTTAATATCTTCTGCTTCTGTTATGTCCATACCATTTCTGTCCTTTATTGATTGAGCCATCTTTGCATGAAATCTTCCCTTGGTATTTCTAGTTTTCCTGAAAAGCTCTCTAGTCTTTCCCATTCTATTGTTTTCCTCTATTTCTTTGCACTGATCACTGAGGAAGGCTTTCTTATCTCTCCTTGCTATTCTTTGGAACTCAGCATTCAAATGGGTATATCTTTCCTTTTCTCCTTTGCCTTTAGCTTCTCTTCTTTCCTAAGCTAGTTGTAAGGCTTCCTCAGACAGCCACTTTGCCTTCTTGCATTTCTTTTTCTTGGGGAGGATCTTCATCCCTGCCTCCTGTAGAGTGTTACAAAGGTCTGTCCGTAGTTCATCAGGCACTCTGTCTACCAGAACTAATCCCTTGAAGTTGTTCATCATCACCACTGTATGATCGTAAGGGATTTGATTTAGGTCATAGCCGAATGGTCTAGTGGTGTTCCCTACTCTCTTCAATTTAAGTCTGAACTTAGCAATAAGGAGCTCATGATCTGAGTCACAGCTCCAGGTCTTGTTTTTGCTGACTGTGCATAATGTCTCCATCTTTGACCTCCAAGAATATAATCAATCTGATTTCAGTATTGACCATCTGGTGACATCCATGTGTATGGTCGTCCCTCGGTCACTGGAGAAGGGTGTTTGCTATGAACAGTGCATTCTCTTGACAAAACTCTGTTGGCCTTTGCCCTGCTTCATTTTGTACTGCAGGGCCAAACTTGCCGCGAATCTCTTGACTTCCTACTTTTGCATTGCAGCCCCCTATGACGAAAAGGACATCTTTTCTTGGTGTTAGTTCTAGAAGGTCTTGTACGTCTTCATACACATGGCCGGTTTTAGCTTTTTCGGCATCGGTGGTTGGGGCATAGACTTGGACTATTGTGATATTGAATGGTTTGCCTTGGAAATGAACAGAGATCATCTATCATTTTTGAAGTTGCACCCAAGTACTTCATGTTGGACCCTTTTGTTAACTATGATGGCTACTCCATTTCTTCTAAGGGATTCTTGCCCAGAGTAGTAGATATAATGGTCATCTGCATTAAATTCACCCATTCCAGTCCATTTAAGTTCGCTGATTCCTAAAATGTGGACGTTCACTCTTGCCACCTCCTGCTTGACGACTTTCAGTTTATCTTGATTCATGGACCTAACATTCCAGCTTCCTGTGCGATATTGTTCTTGACGGCGTTGGACTTGACTTTCACCACCAGACACATCCACAGCTGAGCGTCATTTCCGCTTTGGCCCAGCCAATTCATCCTTTCTGGAGTCGCTAGTAATTGCCGTCTGCTCTTCCCCAGCTGTGTATTTGGACAGCTTCCAACCTGGGGGGCCCATCATCTGGGAGTATCTTTTTGCCTTTTTATACTGTCCACGAGGTTCTCACAGCGAGCATCCTAGCATGGATTGCTGTTTCCTCCTCCAAGGGACCACATTTTGTCAGAACTCTTCACTATGACCCGTCCCTCTTGGGTGGCCCTGTGCAGAAAGGTTACAGCTTCATTGAGTTACACAAGCCCCTTCACCATGACAAGGCTGTGATCCATGAAAGGTATATATTTTTTTTAATTTCAGACAACAACTTGGAGTTAAACTAGGTTACATTAGAGAAAAATCAAAACATTCTCTGGCTTTATTGAGAAAGAAATTTTGTTATGAATAACATAATGGTAACTATAATAATTGCTTATACCCATATATACCTGATGTGTGTGTGCTGAGAAATTTCGGGTGGCATAGAATATAACATTATCTGGACTGTCTAAACAACAAGTGTTTACTTTGCCTAACTACACATCGAATAAGGAATTGTTCTGTTTAATATGCAAAATGCTTTCAGTATTTAAACATCATATCCGTACAACCCCCAAAAGTAAGGCTGATTAATAATTTCCACTGGTTTTTCATGGAATGAAGCAAATCTGATGAATAACTTGGTTGCAGTGTACGCTTTGACATGCAAGTGAACTCCTGGCTTCCACAATTATCGTGACCAAGAACTTCTGAAAAGCCTTATGTACATCGGAAAGCTGGAGAAGCCTGAAAGAGTCTTTGATGATTTACAATAGAAAGGCTCTTGTTACTCTTTTAAATACCCCTTGAGAAAGGCCAGATAGCAGAGGGCAGGTTTCATCTCAATTTGTATCCACGTCCTCTCTAAGCATTTAATCTCTGGTAGCATTTCGTGAAATTACAGGACGTATGATCTGTGTGAAGATATCATGCAGAGGATGTCGGGGAAATTTATCTGTCCTCTGTTAAACTGCCTCTGGGATATTGCCGCGTGAGCCCCAAACCATTAATTAAGAGCTTGACAAGGGTTACATGCCAGGACTCATCCAATTTATACCAGTTTGGGTGCCATAGAGATAGGAAACGCTGATGGACGTTTTCTGACTTCAGCTGTATCTAGTTTGACATGATTGCTGAAATGTAATTCAGCAACATGTATTTTATTGACTTGGTTTTTTTTTTTTTTTTTTTGGTTTATTAGTTGGGTTTTTTCTTAATCAGGCCAGTATGCGTAGATGTAGGCTATGGTACCACATATCATGGAGTATGCCAAAATGTTAATGCTGGTTTGTTTCTTTTTCTCAAAGTCTCAAGTATCAGATTGTCCCAGCTTGCAAGTCTGTTACTGTTGTTCAAGAAGAAGGTACTGAAATGAGTTAATACCAGTGTTTGCATGTTCAGTTGCTCTGTTGTGTCCGACTCTTTGTGACCCCATTGACTGTAGCCCGCCAGGCTCCTCTATCCATGGTATTCCCCAGGCAAGAATACTGGAGTCTCTTGCCATTTCCTCCTCCAGGGCATCTTCAAGACCCAGGGATCGAACCTGTGTGTACTACATTTTTGCATTGCAGGCAAATTCTTTACCATTGAGCCATTGGGTGGCTCATTGGAAGGAATGATACTGATGCTTCAATCCTTTGGCCACCCGATGAAAAGACCCTGATGCTGGGAAAGACTGAAGGCAGGAGGAGAAGGGGGCGACAGAGGATGAGATGGTTGGATGGCATCACCGACTCAATGGACACGAGTTTGAACAAACTCCTGGGGATGGTGAAGGAGCCATTGGCTGGCTCAGTGGTTGAAATAACCCCCACACTGGAAGCTGGGGTTAACTGACCCTGTCATCTGTTGCTTTGAGAAGCCTTATCAGAGGGAGAGCGGCCCCCTATTCAGATACTGACCTAACATTCTGGGGAAAGTCTTTCTGCTCATAGCATGCCCACTGTGATGTCATGTGACTTCATTCAAGATAACACGTTGTGATCTGAATGAGAATGGAGATTTTTAGCTTCTGTAGTATACGTATCACTCACCAAAAACTGTTACCAGATATTCCATGTCTTTCTATTCTGGTCAAATTAAGTCTGGAAAGACATGTCCTTATTAGTAATGTTCAGTCGCTCAGTCGTGTCCAACTCTTTGCAACCCCATGGACTGCAGCATGCCGGGGTTCCCTGTCCTTCACCATCTCCTGGAATTTGTTCAAACTCATGTCCATCGAGTCGATGATGCCATCCAACCATCTCATCCTCTGTCACCCCCCTTCTCCTCCTGCCTTCAGTCTTTCCCAACATCAGGGTCTTTTCATTGGGTGGCCAAAGGATTGAAGCATCAGCGTAATTCCTTCCAATGAATATTCTCCTTTAGGATGGACTGGTTGGATCTCCTTGCAGTCCAAGGGACTCTCAAGAGTCTTCTCCAACACCCAACACCACAGTTCAAAAACAGCAATTCTTTGTCGTTCAACCTGCTTTTTGATCCAACTCTCACATCTATACATGACTGGCTGGAAAAACCGTAGCTTTGACTAGACAGACCTTTGTCAGCAAAGTAATGTCTCTGCTTTTTAATATGCTATCTAGGTTGGTAATAACTTTCCTTCCAAGGAGTAAGCGTCTTTTAATTTCATGGCTGCAGTCATGATCTGCAGTGATGTTGAAGCCCAGAAAAGTAAATTCAGCCACTGTTTCCAATGTTTCCCCATCTATTTGCCATAAAGTGATGGGACCAGATGCCATGATCTCAGTTTTCTGAATGTTGATCTTTAAGCCAACTTTTTCACTCTCCTCTTTCACTTTCATCAAGAAGCTCTTTAGTTCTTCTTCACTTTCTGCCATAAGGGTGGTGTCATCTGCATATCTGAGGTTATTGATATTTCTCCTGGCAATCTTGATTCCAGCTTGTGCTTCCTCCAGCCCAGCGTTTCTCATGATGTACTCTGCATATAAGTTAAATAAGCAGGGTGATAATATGCAGCCTTGACGTACTCCTTTTCCTATTTGGAACCAGTCTGCAGTCCATGTCCAGTTCTAACTGTTGCTTCCTGACCTGCATACAGCTTTCTCAAGAGGCAGGTCAGATGGTCTGGTATTCCCATCTCTTTCAGAATTTTCCACAGTTTATTGCGATCCACACAGTGAAAGGCTTTGGCATAGTCAATAAAGCAGAAATAGATGTTTTTCTGGAATTCTCTTGCTTTTTCGATGATCCAGTGGATGTTGGCAAGTTGATCTCTGCAACTGTACCTACATCTGTAATCATATTTACATCTTTGTCTGTAATTGTATCTATATCTAAGTCTATAACTATATCAGTAACTATATCTATATTTGTAATGTATCTATATCTGCGTCTGTAATTATATCTACATCTAAGTATATAACTATCTATGTCTGTAACTGTGCCTATGTCTATTTTTTTGTGTAATTGCATCTATATCAGAATCTGTCACTGTCTCTATATCGAAGTCTATGACTATATATATCTATAACTGTACCTATATCTATATCTGTAAGTATATCTGTACATTTATATATTTAAACACAGATATGTCTGCATATATGAATCCACATACCGATTATGACTTGGTTTAAAAAACAATCCTAAATGTTCATGTTTTACAAAACACTTTCATACACAAACTGCATTTCAGCAGTACAGATTGATCCCCCCAATCATTTATAAGTTGACTCATGTGTCCATTGACGAAAAAAAGAGGATTGTGTACAGTGAGACCCAGATCAAAGGGAAAATTGTCACAGAACTAACTGTCACTTGTCTACCACGTGATGAAAAGGTGAATTCCATATGGCAAACCTGTGACAGACCTATTTATAGCCACCTAAACTTTCCTTATTACCATGGAAAAGACAGAATGTAAATGAACTACATCTTGAGTATACGAAACTAGAAGACATAATTGGAAAAGCCTAGGAAGACATCTGGTTTCTGGTTCCCCAGCAAGGAGAAAAATCAACAGCTCTTCTCAAATCCATGACAGAGAGGAAGACACCACTGTCCCCAGCATTGATGAATTGCCGGAGGCTCACGTGGACAAGTCTGAGAGTTGAAAATTCCAGGGGTGTGGGGGGTGGGGGGGGCAGCAATTTTCTTTGCACTTACTGCAAGGTACTCAATTAGGTTTTTACGGTAAATACTGGAGAAGGAGGCCCTCACAATTCCAGCAGGAGGAAGGGGAATGCAGATAGCAGGAATCAGTAGTGAGTAGGTCACATCTGTTGGCTGCTTCGTCCAGCAGCAGAGGACACGTGCTTCTCAGGTTCACATGCAATCACTCCCCAGGACAGACCCTATTCTGAGCCATAAGTACAAACTTACAGGGTTGGAAATCGTACAATATCTGCTCTCAGGACACAGCAGAATTAAACTAGACATCGGGAACAGAAACATAGCTGGAAAACCCCAAATGCATGGAAAAGTCCACACCGCTAAATCACATAGAGGTGAAAGAAATCTCAAGAGAAAGTTTAAAGTATTTTGAACTGGCTGAAAGTGAAAACACTCCTCATTAAAATTTGTCAGATGCAATGTAGGCAGTGCTTAAAGGAGAAATTAGAGCACTGAATGTATACATCAGGAAGGAGGAAAGATCTAAACTCAGTAATGCGATGTTTTAGCTGAAGAAAAGAAATAGTAAGAATCAGCAGAAATCAATGAAACCAAAAATAAGAAAGCAATTGTTAAAATTAAAAGGATGATAAGGGAATTCTGTGAACGATTCTACGTCCACATGTGTGATGACCTAGATGAAATGAACCAATTCCTTGAAAGATACAGTCTTCTAAAATTCACATAAGAAGAAAGAGATGGCGGGAATAGGCCTAGCTCTCCTAAACAGAATCAATAATTTATAACAATAACCTTCCAGAGCAGAAGACACCAGGTCCAAGTGCGTTCACTGGTGAACTTTACCAAACATGTAAGGAAGGAATTTCACCGGTTCTGACAGAGGATAGAAGCAGAAGGAATGCTTCCTGACTCATTCTGTGAGGACCACAGACATCAGAACAAAACCAGAGATAAATCTCTCTCCCGTAAACATAGATGCAAAATCGTTAAGACAATGTGAGCAAGCCAAATATAAAAAAGTATAAGAAGAATTATACTCCATGACCAAGTGGGAATTTCCCTGCAGTGATTCCAATGCTGGTTCAGTATTCAAAAATTAATGTAGTCTATGACATCAACAGTCTGGGAAAAAAAAAAAAAAACCCAAAACGCATGGTTTTATCGGTGGATGCACAGAAAACATTTAACAAAATCCAACACATATTCTTGATAAAAGCTCTCAGTAAACTAGCGGTAGAGAGGAACTTCCTCAACTTGATAAAAAATATTCATAATAAAGCAAAATAAATGATTAAAGAAAAGACTGAAAATTGCTAAAATAGCGTAAATAATAGCAATAATAAATGTCATAAATGTATCCAGTTGCTATTCCTTTGAGATTAAACTTTTTTTTTTTTTTCCAGAAAGTTAGACTGGAAAATTAGATGAAGCAAAAATGAATGAGATTATAAATAAAAATAGTAATGTAATCTCACATTAAAGAGATGGAAAGAATTATAGGAACATATTTTGTACACTGCTATTGCAATCCACTTGAGAATTCTGAAGAGAATGATTCATTTCTTGAAAAAATATCCCAAAGAGGCAGAAAACTGAATCCATAGGTAATCAAGGGAGGTGTTGAAATAGCAACTTAAAAGAGACGCAGGTTTAAAAAAATAATATTCATCAGACCCAGATGGTATTACAGCCGGAGTCTATTTGAGCCTTAGGGTACAAATCATTTCTATGTAATGAAAACTTTTCTAGGCTGTAGAAAAAAACTGTGAAGCAGTCCAGTTTCATGGTATGGGTGTAATTTTAATGCTGAAACTTGCTAAAGTACAAAATCATTGGACAAATTCTAGAATATATATGATTATTGTGTATGATTTGATGCTAAACTTATGGATTACTGGTCAATAGAGCCTAAGATATTTAAGAAGATGCCTGATATTTCTAGTCCAGGACACAACGATGATTGAGGACCTTCCTTTCTAACAAACTAAAAGAGAAACCATGCGTTCATATCCGTGGTAGCTCATGACCCGAGGTGTTTTGATATATTCAGTAGCTGATCCTAAGTAAAGTCTGAGATAGGGCCAGAGGAAAACAGCCTAATCACAAAGAAGACTACTTACCACCACTTATCATAAGAAAGAAGGAATAAACTAGTTCTATTAAAAATAGGAAAACAAAAACAGGGATATGTGCCATCCAGGGATATGTGATTAAAGGAAATCAGTCCTGAATATTCATTGGAAGGACTGATGCTGAAGCTGAGACTCCAATCCTTCGGCCACCTGATGTGAAGAACTGACTCCTTGGAAAAGCCCCCGATGATGTGAAAGATGGAAGGTGGGAGGAGAAGGGGGCGACAGGGAAGGACTTGCAGTCCTTCCTTCTGCCAGAGGTATCCCTTGGACGTGATGTCACTCTGAAAAGTCCAGTTGGGTCCACTGTCATTTCTGTGGCATCAGAGAACGTCCCAGTACTTGATGGATTTGCGTGAAGAAGACTAGATTGGTAGTGATGAAAACTGTCATAGTTCTATGGCAGATACTTAACTGCTATACGCAGCACTTGCTGAAAATTGATTCTTTAATGCAGTGTTTTAAAGGTGCGTCGATGAAGCCCTAAAGACTGCAGATACGACAGAAAGACTTGAGAGAGAATACCAGGTCTCTGACAGATTTCAAGTGACACCTACTGAAATATGAATCAAAGCTCCGTGGACGTTCAGCTGTCTTAGTAACAGAGATTGTTGCCGAGTGAGAGAGCTGACCGATGCTATCTTCAGCCTCCCCATCACTGTTTCTCAAACAGCTCACTGAAATCTGGTAGGAATTTTATTTGGTAACTCGGTATATTTGTTTCCTCTGAAACTTACCTCAAAGATTCCATAGGCATGTTGTGGTTTTCATCATTATGCTTTAAAGAAGTACATAATCAGTATAGCTTCAAAAGAAATGGAATACCAATGTAAATTCTGACTCCTCGGTAATGTACAGTGTTAAAAGTGGCTTTGTTCTGTATGAAAACCAAGATGTGGAAATGATTTCTGCTATCTGTATTTTTCCCACATAGAATGACATTTATAATTCCGTCTCTTAAAAAAAAAAAAAAAAAAGCTACAAATGACCACCACTGCAATATACAGTTAAACTCAACACAGACATGTAACAAGTCTTCATTTGCTAGATGACGGTTCCATGTTGCTCTCTGGGATCCAAACCACACAATCTGTGTAACAGACATGTTCTTAGGGTCTTAAGAATGCTGGGGGCATAGCGGACCATCTTCGCTGACATCTAGCATGGGTCCACGTCAACTGTCTAAACAGCATCAGGATACTCTAGGAGGCTGTGTTGCCTCAGAGCTCATGAGGACTGACTAGTCTTATGTTCTAAGTAGGAAAAAGAAATGTGTTTACGACCTGGCAGAGGGGATACTTAAAACGCCTGCCAAAATTAGGATGTGAAAGACCCCCCCAGGGAAGACATCTCACTCTGCCACGTGTGGCCAGAGTTTTCCTTTGACCATTAATTAATCAATTTTTTTTTAACAGCTGCACTGGGTCTTTGTTGCTGCCGGTGGGATTTCTCTAGTCGCCAAGATGGGGGGCTACTCTTCGCTGGGGTGATGTGGGCTTTTCACCCTAAGGGCGTGTGGGTTTCAGTTGTTTGGGTACTCAGGCTCAGAAGTTGCGCCTCCGGAGCTCCAGATCACGACTTCTCTAGTTGTGGCAGGCAGGCTTAAGTTGCTCCAAGGCACATTGGAATCGAACCCATGTCCCCTGCGTCGCAAGGCAAGAATTGCCGGACCACCAGGGACATCCCTTTGATTGTTCCCATTGCATTGACCTGATGGTTGTGAATTACCGGTCCCCCGAAGATTTTGCAGCAAGATGAAAGCTAACATCCTCATCACCGGAGGATGATGTATCCACAAAGCCCTGGGGTGGCCCTCAGGACTTCTAGCTACTGCTAGAAGGACTTCTAGTTATGGTTGAATCGAGGAGCATTGCTTAAAACGGAAGAACCGCTGCGACAGCAGACTTCTTTCCAAGGCAAGGGCTTCCAGTGCCCCTCGGACGGCAGCCTCCGTCAGTGGGTTCATCTCCCAGCAGGCTGGGATGTTTCCATGCCCCGGCAGCCACTGTCTCGTCTGACGCCGCCAACTCCCTGCAAAGCGCTGTAGATGTTGTCCCCGTGCAGAAGTTAGGAGCTGAGAAGTGAGATGGATGTGGGTTGTGTCAGCTTGCATTGGCAGGGATGCTGCTGTGAGAAATTCAGCTGAACTTTGCAGGAGCCTAGAGTCAGTCGTCAGCGTTCTCCTTTCTGGAGAAAGAGCTGGAGGAAGAGCGTTGTTGTTTGGGAGATTTATTTTTGGCTATAAGTTGACTTGGCACATCATTCCAAGCTTTGCCTTTTGTGGGATGGTTCACAACCATCTCTGTCGTTGCTTCAAAAATATCTGTAGTTAGGCCGTAAGGCACTTTCAGGGGAAAAGTAGCTAGAATTTATTCCCACTTATGACAAATGACAACCATGTCTGAAGACATTTCCAAACTGTCCTTGGGTTTCCAGTGCTAAATGGAAAACATGGAGTCCTTTCATTCAAAACAGGTATCGACATTTTTTTTTTTTTTTTGCTCAACAGTGGGTGCAAAAACTTACTGGGATAAACAGATAACACTTGAATAAACATGCCCCTGATGGAGAAGGGCACATTTTCCCCAAGAACCAACATTTTCCCTCCCTCTGTTTTTATCTGGCATTGGTCAAAACCTTCCTCTGCCAAATTTAATTGTGTTTTTTTTTTAAAAAAAAAAATATGCAGTCTTTCTCTGCTTCTTTATGAACAACGGGGAGAAGGAAGTCAGCCTCTGTGGTTCAGAGTCGGGTCCCTTCAGGTTTCCCTGGGGTATGTCTCTCTTGATCTTTGGCTGGACCTCACAAGCACATTTCACGCCCCTCCAAGGTGGCGTGACTTTTGTTCAGGGCTTCCTGCGGTGTTCCGGAGTTCCGGTGAGAACTGGAGTCCTTCAGCTGTTGCTTAGTACACTTGGTACCAGTTCCACACTGGCCAGGTCAGTGTTGGTTCCCATCCTTGATTCTTTTCTTTTCTTTTTCTTTTTTTTTTTAGTGTATTTCTTACATTTTGGCTGCACTCCAGGGTATATGGGATCGTAGTCCCCCAACCAGGGATCAAAGCCATGCCCCCTGCATTGGAAGGCCAAGTCTCAACCACTGGACTGCCAGGGAACTCCCCCTCTAATTCTTCATTCTCTATTTCTTGTTCTTCAATCACTCAATCCTGTCTGTTTGCAACCCAAGGGACTGCAGCACGCCAGGCCTCCCTGTCCATCACTAACTCCTGGAGCTTGCTCAAACTCACGTCCATCGAGTCGGTGATGCCATCCAACCATCTCACCCTCTGTCGTCCCCTTCTCCTCCTGCCTTTAATGTTTCCCCACAGCAGAGTCTTTTCCAATGAGTTGGCTCTTTGCATCAGGTGGCCAAAGTATTGGAGCTTTGGCTTCAGCATCAGTCCTTCCAGTGAATATTCGGGCTGATTTTCTACAGTATTGATTGATTTGATTTCCTTGCAGTCCCAGTAACTCTCAAGAGTCTCCTCCAATGCCACTCCTCCTCCTGCCATCAATCTTCCCCAGCATCAGGGTCTTTTCCAGTGAGTCAGCTCTTCACATCAGGTGGCCAAAGTATTGGAGTTTCAGCTTCAACATCAGTCCTTGCAATGAACACCCAGGACTGATCTCCCTTAGGATGACCAGGAAGACACAAAAATTTGCCCATTAGCACCAGATAAGGGCAAATGTGGGTGGCCACCATCTTGGAAGCTGGAACGCCCCTGTTCATATTCTGGAAGAATTCAGGTGACACTTTTTTATCTGTTTGGGAGTCAATGATTCATTCATTTCATTCAGTCATTCATCACGCAGATGTATCTAGCTTTCTTTTTTAATTAAGGGCCGTGCTGCGTCTTGGTTGCTATGTGTGGGCTTTCTCCAGTTGCAGTGGGCGGGGGATACTCTCCTCTGGGCTGCAGGGCATGGACTTGTCATTGCTGTGGGTTCTCTTGTTGCAGAGCACGGGCCCTAGATGCACGCAGTTCGGTACTTGGAGCTCGTGAGCTCTGTAGTTGTGACATGATGGCTTAGTTGCTCTGCAGCATGTGGGGTCTCCCTGGACCAGGGGTCAGATCCATGTCCCCGGCACTGGCAGGCAGATTCTTGACCACTGGACCCACCAGGGAATTACCCAAAAATGTTTCTTAAAAATGCTAAATTTCCTTGGAGGAAGGGCTAGAGGATTGGGTCAGCAGAATGTGGGCAGCCCTGGACAGCGTTCGTGTCCTCAGGCCAGAGTTGGTGTAGTCTGTGGAAAGGGTGATGCCACCCTCGGGCACTTCCTTTCTCTGTACTCCAAGAAGTGCCCTTCCTCCCCGTAAGGCCAGAACTGATGTACGAAATAAACGGAAAAATGCTAAAGAGCTTTTTGAAAAGCTCCCCCTGGGGTAATTCCACCAGCAGTCCCAGTCTGGCTGAACTGCAGTGGTGTTGTCTGACGTAGGGTGAAGTTCATAAGATCATTAACTTGGATGTAGAAAGCACTAGAACTTCCTTTTATTAGTTTATTTCTTTCTCCTTGAGTAGTTAGGAGGGTGACTAAGATGTACTGATTGTTTTTCTTTTTTGGATTCCACGTGTAAGCACCATCGTATGATATTTGTCTTTGATGTACTTCACTCAGTATCGTAGTCTCTGAGTCCATCCACGTTGCTGTGAATGGCATTATGTCATTCTTTTTGAGGGCTGAGTAGTATTCCGCTCTGTGTGTGTGTGTGTGTGTGTGTGTGTGTGTGTGTGTGTGTGTGTGTGATATCTTGTTTATCCACTCATCTGTCAACGGACAAAGGTTTCTTCCATGTTCTAACTATTGTAAATGCTGCTGCAGTGTCCTGTGGGATGCATGTACCTTTTAAGGTTACGGTTTTCACCAGACACACGCCCAGGAGTGGGACTGCAGAATCAAGATACAAATGAGCTTATTAACAAAATAGAGTGAGGCTCACATAGACATAGAAAACAAACTTATAGTCACCAGAGGGAAAAGGTTGGGGGTGGGGAGAGGGATTAAATAGGAGGTGGGGATTAACATATACACATTTCCCTGGTGGCTCAGACAGTACAGAATCTGCCTGCAATTGTGGGAGACCTGGGCTTGATCCCTGGGTTGGGAAGATCCCCTGGAGGAGGGCATGGCAACCCACTCTAATATTCTCACCTGGAGAATTCCATGTACAGAGGAACCTGGTGGGCTACAGTCCGTGGGGTCGCAGAGAGTCGGACACGACTGAGCGGTCTGTAGCCCACCAGGCTCCCTCTGTCCATGGGTATTCTCCAGGCAAGAATACTGGAGTGGGTTGCCATTTATGTAAAATAAACAACAAGGACGTACCACATAGCACATGCAACTATGCTCAGTAGTTTTTAATAACCTGTAAGGGAAAAGTATCTGAAAAAGAACATAAAGACAACTTCGTAACTCTACACCAGAGACTAACGCAGTATGGTATGCACACACACATATAAAAGGTGCATAGATACATAACAGTCAGCCTCATATGGATTCCTCACTTAGTGCCAGGGAGACGGGATGTGTCCTGTCCCAGGAAAGCAAGATGTCCTGAGGGCTAGTTGGGACTCTGTGCCAGCCGCTGTGAAGTCTTGTGCAGAGTTCAGCTGACCTCATGTCACAGAGGGGCTGCAGCTGCCCAGCTCACGCTGCCTAGTCCGTGGGCAGGACGGAGATCCTGCCCCATGTGTGACTCCCACTCCACCCCCCATCCACCCTACACCCTCCCTCCCCCAGCCCATAGGGTTTTCTTTTGCTTTTTACAGGTGCTGGCTTGTCAGCACCTGGGTGAACACCCATGTTTTGCTCCAGAGAACAGTCCAGCACTCGTGAACGCACAAGGACGAAGGTCCCTGGTGGTCTGCGGGGGGGCCAGCCTGTGCCTTTCCTGCTGTGGGAACAGAACCGGGCCAGGGCTTGGGTCTGGAACAGTTCTGGGAATCCCTGGGAGAGGCTGAGGTACCGGCTGATAGCTGGGGCTGTGGCGGGCTTGGGGGGACCGTGTGTGATCACCTCCTGACACAGGTATTGTTCGTGTCACTGGTCGGCGGGTCCTGGGGCATGTAGCAGCAGCTAACTCTGAGCATCTGTGCCTCCCGGCGAGGAGGAGGCTGCCTTGATGTTGGAGGCGTGGCTTCATTTTCAGACTCCCTCATTCCCCTGCTACCTGATCTCAACCACTGACTTGCTTTCTCACTTGTACTTCTGAGCTATAAGACACTCCCTGCTCCCCCCGCCCCCCCACCCCCCACTGCCCCAGGGATGGTGGAAGAAATGAATGAGTTAATGCAAACAGCACCTTTAGCCAAACACAGTACCGTTAGTGCTGTCTTAGCTCGGACTGATTCCATGAGTTGAGTCTCTAAAATGCAAGGGCTTCCCAGGTGGCGCTAGTGGTCAAGAACCTATATGCCAATGCAGGAGACTTAATGAGACGTGGGTTCAATCCCTGGGGTCCGGACGATCTCCCGGAGGAGGGCGTGGTAACCCACTCCAGTATTCTTACCTGGACAATCCCCATGGACAAGAGGAGCCTGGCGGGCTGCAGTCCCTGGGGTCCCAAAAGAGTCAGACACGACTGAAGTGACTTAGCACGCAAGCTAAAATACAAAGTTGGGGGGGTGGGGGGATCGTTGGATCACACCAGGGCAATTCCAGGCGGGTCGAATCAACACAGGAATGAAGCATGGTTTCCATCATTCGTAATGAACCTAATTGCCTGTGATGGGATGTTGTTTGAGATGGGGAGGCCGATACCGGGGTTGAAAAGGTCAGCCAGCGTCGACTCAGGGTGGCACACGAGCTGATGCTGTAGGCAGGCCCCCTGTTCCATCCTAACTGACTCCTGAGATTGCGTTTAAATCACTCCAAGCTGCCCGTCTGAAAGCTCTTTTCCAGCAGCTAGGGAAAAGACGCAGTTCCTACTCACTCACACCCTGCTGCCGTTTAGTTTGCTGAGCTGTGTCGGACTCTTGCGACGCCGTGAGCTGTATGTAGCCCGCCAGGCTCCTCTGTCCGTGGGGATTCTCCAGGCCAGAATACTGGAGTGGGTTGGCATGCCCTCCCTCCAGGGAATCTTCCCCACCCAGGGATGGAACCCAGGTCTCATTGCAGGTGGGTTCTTTACCACTGAGCCACTTGGGAAGCCCAGGACCCCCTAGAACATCCCAAACTGTATCTGACTTCCCTGTGTTTTATCACTGCTTCCCACAGTAAATTCGCAATGATGCCCCAAACACAGAACAGGAGACATCTACATGTAGCAATGCCCACATCCATCTACGCAGCTATACCACTGCGCCCACCCAGAGGTAGGCACCTCTGTCTTTGTGCATAATTTACTCTGGCATAAGAGTGGGGCAAGAAAGCAACTCTGTTTTCCTGAGCCTTTTAACTTCTTCAGCTCCACGAGCAGGATGCTTGTTAACAGGTAACAGCGTCTGCAGGACTGGTTCTCACCGTGGGTTCATCTTAGAGTTATCCGGGGACCCTTAATTTACTTATTCATTTATTTACATTTGGCCTTGCTGTGTGGAACTTGGGGATCTTACTCCCTGACCAGGGATCAAACCCGTGTGCCCCGCAGTGGAAGCCTGGAGTCTTAACCACTGGACCCCCAGGCAAGGCCCCCGGGGACCCTTGAACATGGCTCTGATGTCCACGCTTCACTCTAGACCTGAGGGTGTCATAGGACTCTAGCGAGGTCTCCCCCAGGATCTAACCGACAGTGAGTTTTGAAAGCATATGGGCTGAACTGAGGTTGATATCAAGTGGAGGCAGTTGTTCAAAACTCGTCTCTCAGCTTTATGTTAACCTGAAACAACAGTGTGTTTACTACTTTGGGCAAGGTCTGACTTTCTAAACAGGAATGAATCTCACTGTTTTCCTTTTTTTTTTTTTTTTTTAAAAAACCCTCCCTAAAACCCACATCTCGACCATAAATATGCACCTATATTCCTCTCAATCCATGAAATGAGTTTTCAGATCTGTGGATTTTATTGACACATAGGTTTAGTTTCATTGGACAAGACAGAGCTTTATAGGCAGAACTGGTGGTGGGTATGCAGCTTTAGGAAAACAAGTCATAGCCTGAAATTCAAGACACTGTCAAATGTATAATGGGCTGATCGTTTCGATAGCGTTGAAATTAACATCACCCTGAGACAAATGGCATCCAGCTTGAGGGAAATTGCGAAAACACACAACACTTCCTTAAAGTGAGTTTAACTGATTGTGGTTTAGATGTTCTTTTGCTTAGAAAACAGGGCTGTTCAGTCGCTAAGTCATGTCCAACTCTTTTAAGACCCCATGACGTGCAGGACGCCAGGCCTCCCTGTCCATCACCGTCTCCCAGAGCTTGCTTAAACCCATGTCCATCGAGTCAGTGATACCATCCAACCATCTCATCCTCTGTCGACCCCTTCTCCTCCTGCCTTCAGTCTTTCCCAGCATCAGGGTCTTTTGCAGTGACTCAGTCCTTCGCATCAAGTGGCCAAAGTATCAAAGCTTCAGCCTCAGCATCAGTCCTTCCAGTGAATATTCAGGGTCGATTTCCTCTATGATGGACTTGTTGGATCTCCTTGCAGTCCAAGGGACTCTCAAGAGTCTTCTCCAACACCACAGTTCAAAAGCATCAATTCTTCAGCACTCAGCCTTCTCTATGGTCCAACTCTCACACCCGTACCCGGCTACCGGAAACAATCCATCGTTTTAACTATACAGACCTTTGTCGGCAAAGTGATATCTCTGCTTTTTAATGATGCTGTCTAGGTCGGTCATAGTTTTTCCTCCAAGGAGCAACCCCATGCACAGTATGAAAAGGCCAAAAACAAAAAAACAAAACAAAACAATGGCATGTATATACATATAGTAAAATCACGTAGAACTAAATACAGTCACACGTTATGTGCATGTGAATCCAGGGACACCTGAATCATCTGACTAAGTTCTCTGGGTGGTGTCGATGGCAAGTTTGTCCTGTAAGTTTGAATGACGTTACCGCTGGGGGAAAACCCGGATGAGGTGCTCGGGCAGTGACCTGTCTTGACTCTTTGTTCTTACTGCTGAACTGGAGTTGATTTGCAATACTGTGTTAGTTTCAGGTGGACTTCAAAGTAATACATATATTCTGATTAATTAGCATTACAGGTGATTCCAAGAAACTATCATTCCCTCTTGTTGCGGTTCAGTCAGTCGTGTCCGACTCTTTGCAACCTCACGGACCGCAGCATGTCAGGCCTCCCTGTCCTTCACTGTCTCCCGGAGCTCACCCAAGTGTGCTATACAGTAATTCCTTGCCGCTTATCTATTTTATATACTGTACTCACCAAAGGGAAAAGGTATCTGTTAACCCCATACTCCTAATCTGTCCTGTTCACGTTCCCCTTTGGGAATCACGAGTTTGTTTTCTATGTCTATTGGGCTGTTGTATATAGGTTCCTCTGTATCACCGTTTATATTTCACACAGAAATGATACCGTATAACATTTGTCTTTGACTTACTTCACTTACCATGATCATCTCTGGCATCATCCACGCTGATGTAGATGGCAATATCTGATTCTTTTTTATGGCTGAGTAATATTCCAGAGTATCTGTGTGTGTACACACATATATGCAGAACTGACTCATTAGAAAAGACTCTGATGCTGGGAAAGATTGAAGGCAGGAGGAGAAGGGGACGATAGAGGATGAGATGGTTGGATGGCATCACCGACTCGATGGACATGAGTTAGAGTAAGCTCTGGGACTTGGTGATGGACAGGGAAGCCTGGCGTGCTGCAGTCCATGGGGTCGCCAAGAGTTAGACACGACTGAGTGACTGAACTGAACTGAACACATATATATTGATATGTAACACATCTTCTTACATCAGTTGTCTGCCAACGGGCACTTGGCTTGTTTCCATGTCTTGACTGTTATAAACAGCACTGCTGTGAACATTGAGGTCCATGTATCTTTTTTCAATTAGAAAAAGATTTTTCATTTCTTTCCAGAGACATGCCCAGCAGTGTGATTGCTGGATCCTATGGTAGCTCTATTTTTAGCTTTTTAAGGAACTTTCCAAACTGTTCTCCATAATGGCTAGACCAACTTACATTCCCACCAGCAGTGTAGGAGGGTTCCCTTTTGTCCACACCCTCTCCGGTATTTGTTATGTGTAGACTTTTTAATGATGGCCATTCTGACCAGTGTGAGGTGGCACCTCATCGTAGGTTTTATTTGCAGTTTTGTAATAAATAGTGATGTTGAGCATCTTTTTACGTGCCTGTGGTATGGCCATCTGGATGGCCAACAGACATTTTGGAGAAACGTCTATTTAGGTGTTCTACCCATTTTTTAATTGGGTATTTTTTTTCTTGTTGAATCGTCTGAGCTGTTTGTGTATTTTGGCGATTAATCCCTTGTCAGCCTCATTGTTTACAAATATTTCCTTCCGTTGTGTAGGTTGTCTTTTCATTTTGTTTGTGGTTTCCTTAGCTGCGCAAAATTCGGTTTGATTAGGTTACCATTTGTGTATCTTTTGCTTTTATTTCTTTTACCTTGGAAGACCGACCTAAGAAAATATTGCTATGACTTATGTATGAGAATGTTTTGCCTGTGGTCTTTTCTAGGAGTTGAAGGGTATCATGGCTCATATTTAGGTCTTTAAAGCATTTTGAGTTTATTTTTGTGTATGGTGTGAGGATGGCTTCCCAGGTGTGCTAGTGGTAAAGAATCCACCTGCAATGCTGGAGCCTCAGGTTTGATCCCTGAGTCAGGAAGATCCCCCGGAGGAGGAAATGGCAACCCACTCCAGTGTTCTTGCCTGGAGAAATCCCATGGACAGAGGAGCTGGTGGGCTACAGCCCAAGGAGTCACAAAGAGTTGGACGCGGCTGAAGTGACTTAGCACACAGCCCATGATGTGAGTGAGTGTTCTAACTTCTTTGATTTACATGCATCTGTCTGGCTTTCCCAGCACCACTGGCTCAAGAGACTGTCTTTCCTCCATCATATAGCCTATGCAGAGGCTTATTTAGGTGATCGCCAAGGCCTTTCTCGTGTGTTTGCTTTCCCTACTGTTGATTGCTCTCTTTCCTATGTATTCTTGCTTCCGTTTTCTATGTAGAGAAGAACTTTCAATTTTTTTTTTTTTAATTTTAGGATAGGTTGAGTGTTGCTGTCTTCTTTGAGGTTTGTTTGTGTGTTTTTTTTTTTTTTTTTTTGCTCCACTGAGAAATTCTTTTCTCTTTCTCCTACATTGAATGATAATCTTGCTGGGTAAAGCACCCGCGACTGCAGACGTTTTCCCTTTCTCAGGACTGTGAATAGATCTTGCCGCCCACCCCTACGCCCACCTTGTGGCCTGTGGAGTTTCTGAGAGACATCCGCTGAATGTCTTGGGCCTGAGCTCTGAGCCCACAGTCACCTCTGGGCTGAGTGCACAGTCCCTCTGATCTTGGCGGGAGTGGCTGGAAAAATGGAGGGTGGAGGCCAGACAGAGGGGCAGTGGGCTTTCCGCTGCCAGCAGGTGGAGCTCAGGCCCAGCGTGGACGACGGGTCCGGGGAATGGTGGCGTCATGGACCCGAGGACCCGATGGGGTTGAAGTGGGGTTCCTCGGGGGTGAAGCCTCAATGTTGAGGGTGAGTCAGGCAGCTGGTGTTGGGGGCTCAGCGGCAGGGCCGCCGTCAGGAGGGACACCTCCCGGGACCGGATTCGGGGCGCCAGGAGTGGGACTGAGACCCAGCACGCCCTCCTGGTTAAGATCATGGCCAGGGGCATTATTTCTTCCGTGGCATTTCTGCTTGCTTTTCCTTTGAAACTCAGATAATTCGTTCTGCAAATAAATTGCATTTGTACTCAAACCGGGTTATGATATGTAACCTATGTTTGTATTTGGAAACCACGTGGTGTTGCTTTTTTTTTTTTTTCTAGGCTTGCATTGCATAATCTGGACCGTTTTAAAGAGTGTAATTCAGTGGCATTTAGTTCCTCTTCAAAACGCACAACCATCCCCTCTATAAAGTTGCAAAAGCTTGTCATCACCTCCAGACGTGAACGCTGTCCCCATGAAGCAGTTCCCACCTGGTCCCTCTCCAGTCCCTGACACCTAACCCAGGTGTTTTCTGCTTCCATGCACTTTGCTTTTCTAGAAAGCTCCCAAAAGCGCAGTCAGGCAACAGCAGACCTTGCGTGTTCAGATTTTTAGGTGTGGCTCATACAAATTTTTAAAAAAAGAGTCCATCACCATTGTTTGAGAATTTACTGGGCCACTGACCAGCACAGTGTCTCTAGATGCAGCCGCTTCTGATTATAAAGAAACGCAACACAAACGTTTGACTTTTGTCAGGAAAATCCCATCATTTTTTTTCAAGGAGAGATTAGAAAACAACAGAAGGAAAGGTAAGTGGTTCCGGAGGTCACTCAGGAAGCCCAGGCTCACAGCTTAGAGGTCCCGTGTCTCCCTTTGGGTGCCCCACATCCATCCCTTGGGTAGCCGCCAGTTTCTTTACCTTGGGGGGGTCTCAGTCCACACTGATCCTGCTTAAGAACACGAAAGTCAGGACCCCACGGCCTCTCACTCACCCAGCGCTCTGCTTTCTCTTCCTCCTCGGGTTCCTCACACTCTTCAGTTCTTTCTTCCTCATCGCTAGTCACCTTCTCCTAGAAGGAACAGCCCTTGAAGACCTGGGACCTGCCATCATAGTCAATATCCCGCCCATAAAACAGCTCCAGGCAGTGGCAGAAACTTAAGGACGTTCCTGCCGGTTGAACGCACAGAGATTATAAAGGAGGTCATTTGATGGAGACAGAACTCATCTCGGCTTTCCGATGGAGTAGCATCCTCCTACATCACGGGTGGAGATGCCCATGGGCGTAGCGCCCACCCAGTGTGGGGGTCTGCAAGACCCTCTGCTGGGGAGGGGACCTCCCGCCAGCCCCGCCTGCAGTGACTGTGCTGTTGAGAACCCGGGGGCGTGGCTGAAAGCTTATGAGCACGTCTATCTGGTAGCATTTTATGGACAGCTCCTGGGCTCGGGGGTGGTGGTGGGGGACAGTTGTTTAAGCCTGTGGACAAATGGATGGAAAATGCCACCCAAACCATTGAGAGTCATGCTTGGAAATAGAGTGAAAACCGTGACGCCGTGATCCCTGTCAATAGTCCAGAACGCTCTGTTCAGGGTGACGAGCTGCCTTGTTGCATTTTTGTTTGTTTTGTTCAGTCGCTCAGTCGTGTCCGACTCTTTGTGACCCCATGGACTGCAGCACGCCAGGCCTCCCTGTCCATCACCAGCTCCCGGAGTTTACACAAACCCATGTCCATTGAGTTGGTGATGCCGTCCAACCATCCCATCTCCTGTTGCCCCCTTCTCCTCCCGACTTCAATCTTTCACCAGACCTTGAGTTCCATTCATACTTATAGGAGAATGAGGCTTTTTCAATCTCCCCAGCTTCATAGGAAACTGCTCATTTTTCTTTCTAAATGAGAAGAAAATGTGTGTGTGGGTGTTTTCAGGAAAGTAACGAGTCTAGTCCACCAGGCAGGTTTAAAGATCCTTTATTACGGAATCAGTCAGTATATACAAACTCTAACATGAAAATAATGAGTGACAGAGATCAGACTATTTACAATGCTTTTCTTTTTTTTTTTTTTTTTACAACATTTCTTTACAGGATTATTTCTCTCTAACATGACACACAAACAAAATCATTTTTTATTACATACATAAATAAATATTGACTTTTAAATGACCTGTCTAAGGGACATGGTTTCTACAGGCTGTTTGGATGAGAGGGTAGCCATTCTGTTATCTGCGCACTATGGTTACATCAAGGAAAAGCCCCAATAGCTCTGCAGAGAGACCTGTATGAGTCACTCTGTGAATGGTGGAACTTGCCAGCTGACCAGGAGAGGTGAGAAGCTGAGTTTGGCCATGCAAAACCACAGACACGAGTCGCCGGCTTTGTGCATTTGTATTGTAAGTGAACGTACATGCATCGGGCATTTAGCCTCTGTGTTCTGGTGACCATGTGCAAGTGTGCATAAGTTTAGATTGAGATATTTGCAGTCACAGGACTGAAGCTGACAAACCCCACGATACGTGGTGTAAGAAAGGGCGTTAGGTAAGACTCCCATCATCGTGAATGATGCTGTCCCGTCTGTAGGACAAAATGAATATTTGTACTCGCATGATACCCAAATTTAGCCTTTTAATCAGATTCTTCAGTGGAGATAAAAGATACCGCTAAGCGCTTTTTTGGTCCAGTGTAACCACTTCCCAGGTGTGTCTACTCCAATTGACCCAGTTGCCCCTTGCAGAGGGCAGTTATTCAGTGAACATTGTTACGATGCAGTGATTCTCGTCGGGGGTGACTCTGTACCTCAAGAGGGTGTGGGCCGTGACCACAGAGCGTGTGGTCATCACACCCAGGGTGGCGTGCTCCTCGCCTCTGGTGGGTGGAGACCAGGGGTGCCTCTCCACGCCCCACAGGGCCGAGGGCAGGTCCTGCCCGCTGACAGAGCACCGTGCAGACCCACATCTCAGCAGTGCTGAGCTGGAGGATGGGTTCTTCTGCTCTCTAGATGGGTTCTGGGTTCTTCCAGGTCTTTCTAGGACAGAGATCTGTTTTGGAAACTTTGGATTTCGGAAAATGTAGCGTCATAAACGTTACTGTCTCTTGAAGAAAATTTTATTGGAGTGTAATTGCTTTATAATGTTGTGTTAGTTTCTGCTCAGCTCTAAGTGTACATGTATCCCCTTGTTTCTTGATTTCCTTCCCATTTATGTATATTAAAAAAAAAAAAACCTGACTGATGTGAAGGGCACACATTCGTTTATAAAGATTGCTCCCAGAGCCCACTTAGAACAAGAGAATAGCCCAGATAAATAAACCCATCGCTGAGGAGTGAATATTCTCAGTAAAAAGATGCACTTAGCCTTGATGTATATTGGGTTAGACACCTGTATTTGATGACTTTATATGTTTGATGAGCTTGACTTTTTTAAAGAGTAAATACTGTCACTGAATATACTTTGTCTCATATGAGAGAAATGCATCTAATTTCAATAAAACAGAGAATCAGCTACTAAATTGGTTTTAAAATTAAACAACATAAACTTTTAGACCTTTATTATGGCAAATGTTTAAAAATTCAAAAAACTGTAATTATATTTTTGCTCTTTTAAATATTATTGAAATTTATAAAGGAAACTCAGCTTTCTTTTATTGCCTAATTAACAGTTTTCTCTTCCAATAATACTAATAAAATTTATTGAACATTATAGCAGAATGAAATGCTCATAAGACCTGCTTCAGGTATTTTAAGGAAGACAGAAGCTTCAGAACCTTGATCCGAACTAAAAATGTATTTGCTCAATGGCTATAACCCAGGTAAAAGAAATGTCATTAAATTTTACAAAATTAAGTGTGTTTAATAATTTAATAATATTTGCATCTATGTATACACTCCCGCGTTTTAAACTATACAACAGTACAAAGATGGGCTGGCACAAATACTTACGGATATATTTAGGACAAATGAAGGCAGACGATAAACACACAGCCAATAATAATTTGAAGCCTTCCCTTCTGAGATTCTGAAGGTTTGAAAATTCAGATGCTGGGCACGGTGTCTTGGGAAAACGCGTGGTTTCAGCGACGATCTCTGGGTTTGCGCATGCGACCTCCGTGAAGGCGGTCCCTCCCGTCTCCGTGCGGAAGGAGAGTGCTGACTCTGCAGGACACTCTGTTGCAGAGTCCACCCCAGACCATGTTAGGAGCTGCAGAGAAACAGCCCGAAGCACCACGAGCCGGCTGCACCCTTGAGATCCCTACGTAGCCCCTCGTGCAGGGCTGCAAAGCACCGCCCGCCTGATCAAGCTTCCAAGCTCGGTTGAAGACGCAGGAAGTAGTTTTTTCGACCTGTTCTGTCGGAGATCCATGCCTACCGGCCCCGGGGTTCTCCGGGGAGAGAGGCGTGCATGAGATAACAGGAGTCCTCTCTCTGCCTGGTGTCCGCACTGAAGAGCCGGGACCTCCCGGGGCGAGTCGAGACCCTCACGTTCACGCCCCTCATCGCTAACTCAACCCCAGGCAACCAGGGCGCTCACCGCAGGCTTTTGGGAAGGAAGACAACGGCAGGCTTCCGGGCCCACAAGAGCACTGACCGAAAACATCCTCGTTTTCCCTGTGTAGATAATGAGATGAGGACGCCCTTCCGTGAAAATGTTTAATTTGGAGAAATTGCTGTTTTCTCATAGAATTGATACCGATGGGGAAAACAGATTATTCCAATTATCGTTAGAGTTGCATCTGCCACTGGTGACTTGGGAAAGCAATTTCTGCAGCGACTCCTACTCAAGCTACCCACGTGTATATGTGTGCGTCTGTGTATGTGTGTGTGTATTTACATGTATGTATATATTGTACGCTGCTGCTGCTGCTAAGTCACTTCAGTGGTGTCCGACTCTGTGCAACCCCATAGAGGGCAGCTCACCAGGCTCCTCTGTCCTTGGGATTCTCCAGGCAATACTGGAGTGGATTGCCATTTCCTTCTCCATATATACTGTATACCTACCCGGAAGTATACAGACACATACATACATGTGTATACACATGGGTGTTCCCTCAAGCAAAAAATATATTAAAACATCTCTGGTTTAAGGGTGCCCCAGTATCCCCCTCAACACTATATACTAACACCGTGTCTTCACTTGAGTTCATGCCATGAGGCATTAGTATGGAGCCTCATAATTCTTCAATTAAATTTTTCATAATTTTTCATAAAGTTTTCAAATAAGATGTAATAGATTTGAAGGAGTTAAGAAAGGTTTCCTGTTTAGTTGCTAAGTTGTGTCTGACTCTTTGCGACCCCACGGACTGTAGCCCGCCAGGCTCCTCAGTCCATGGGATTTTCTCCAGGCAAGAATACTGGAGTGGGTTGCCATTTCCTCCTCCAGGGGGATCTTTGCAATCCAGGGATCGAACCCGAATCTCCTGCATTGGCAGGCAGATTCTTTACCACTGAGCCACCTGGCAAGCAAAGTCCCCCTCTACCTTCTCTACATTGTGGAGAATATTCTACCAAACAAAGAGCTTGCTTTGATTAAGAAAAGGGGGGAAATCTCAGTAAAGATTTGAAAATATTCAATAGTTGGGATTCTTTCATTTCAAGCAACAGGTTTTGTAGTGTGTTAGACACATGTAAGCGTCAAAACAAAATGTACCAGCAACTGTTTTCCCCATTAAGGAAAAAAGGAAAATATAAATAAAAGTATCAGGGAAACTTCTTGTAGGATGAAGTATTAAAAAGCAGCCCCAGAAAGCAGTTTTAATTTCTCCAGGGCAGACTCTGGGTAGCAGTGTTGACTCCTCCTGGCTGGGAATGTCTTAACAGAAATTGTCATTTAGAGGCCAAACTCATCTATGTCTTTGTATAAAATGGAGCTGAAATGCTTGAAGCTGGAGCATTTTAGGTTTAAATTAATTGGCAATATTTCGGGTTTACAGATTTTTCAGTTGAAAAAAAAAAAGAAACCACAGGTGATTAAAAACAAAAAATTCATCTTCAGAAATCTTTGAATAAATATTAGGGCGTAAAAATCTGGATGCTCTTCTGTGGATCTGGCAAATCAAATCAATAATTTAATTTCCAAGTGTTCAGTGAGTAACTGCTTACGTGCAGGCCTATTACGTGTGTAAATTGTGTAAATTGCTTCTTTGGAGAATCTGTTGATGCAAATTCGGGGACATCTCAGACCTGCATTGGGAGGAGCTCCACCACACAGGCAGGCAAGAATTAGACGCGGAACAGGGCTGGGCTGCGTGTCGTCCGTTCTCACGGGAACCGGTCCGTCCGCCTTCACAAGACCCACTGCACGTCCCTGGTTTTCGGGGCGCATTTTCCGAGGCAGACAGAGCGTTGAGTGCCCCTCGGTTATTAGGCAGGGGCGGGCGGTCCTCTGGGAAGGGCCTGGTGCCTCCCAGTGGGCACGGCCAGTCCTTGGGGGGTTGTGCCAGCTTCCACACTCACTCAGGGTTCAGACGGGCTCTCGGAGCATCTCAGTACCTTTCTTCAGGAGGCTTGTAGTGGTGGGGATGGCGGTGTTTCAGATGGGGGCCTAGAGACAGAATGACCTGTCAGTCCAGCCGCCGTCCCCAGCTGGACCGACCGGAGGAACAGCTGCGTGTCTGGACCCTGCCCACAGTCCCTGCCACCCAGGTCCTCCCGGCCCTGACTCTGAACTTGCAGACACACATCCACCCTGCCTCTCTTTTCTCTCTGCCTTCCCCGGCTCTCTGGTTCCCTCCGAAAAACCGTAAGATCACAAGAGAAAGAAGACAAGCCTCTTTCTTTATAGTTATATAAGCCGGCCAGAGCCCTTTGTATTTCCTCGGAAAAGTTTAGAAATTAACACACACTTTCATGACACACACACTTTTCGGTGGAGAGACACTGTAAGTGGTGGGTGGATGTGGTCCCAAACGGGACGGGCTGTCACACAGGGCGCTCCCACTGGGGTGGTTTTTATTTGTCTTTAAACTCCTAAGTGCAAAAAGCTACTGGGGCAAATTTGATCCATCATTTAAAAAAATAAAACCAGGATCATTAATTCTTATCAACACATAAAGCTTTGACATGGCTTTTTAAAGTTTAAGCTGAGAAAGCAATGTACATAATCTAAAACCCAACAGGAGGCTCTCTTTGTTTTAAATACACAATTGTTACCATTTAGTTTTGCTAAGGACTAATTTTTGTAAACTCACAATTGTTACCACTTAGTGTTGCTAATAACTAATGGTTGTAAATACACAATTGTTACCACTTAATTTTGCTAATAACTAATCTTTGTAAATACACAATTGTTACCACTTAGTTTTGCTAATAACTAATCTTTGTAAATACACAATTGTTACCACTTAGTTTTGCTAATAACTAAAATGAGCTTCCCTATGTTTTTACTAATAGAGCAGAGACTTAAGTGTGAAACACTGGAGGGGCTGGATGCCTACTATTTCTAGCACACCATCTACATGAATAACTTAAAGTGACGGAAGAATTGAAGCAAAAAGAATCTGATATTTTAAATGATCTGTTTGAAAACAGGAAGAGAAATGAAAGCATTGCTCCTAAGATACAGCTGTTGAAATGACTGTTAAAAAAAAAAAAATTTGGTATTTAGCCACAATAATTTGGGAAGACTATCCTCCACGTAGATTCTTCTCTTTGCCCAACACCTTGAGCCGCAGTGTTCCTAGTTTCCACAGCACTTCCCCTGGTCTTGTCCAAGCCTGACTCTCCTCACCTTCCTGACCTCCAGTACACACCCCCACGTTGAGTTACTACCCATATGCCGATGACCTTCAAAGCTTTCAGCGCTGGACCCTGCAGTCCCGAAGGCCTTCAGGAAGTCTCCATCTCACTATCCCACAGGTGACTCAGATGCAGTCCTCTCTCTGTTAATCTCACCATCCTCCCGTCTCACACCCCGACCTAGGCCTCAAGCACCTTGGACCATGGTTCCAGCAAACCACATCCTCTTGCACTAAATAACTCTTGGCTTCCTTCTGCACTTATTCCACTGTGTGTACTTTTTGTTCCCCAACACATACATTTTTAAGTTTTATTAGTATATAGTTGATTTACAAATGTTGTGTTTAATTTCTACTGTAGACCAAAGTGATTCAATTTTACATATACAGTATGTATATATATATAGTACAGTTTTATATATACTGTTTTTATATGTACACACACACTATATATATTCTTTTCCATCATGGCTCCCTGGTGGCTCAGATGGTAAAGCGTCTGCCTGCAACACGAGAGACCTGGGCTTGATCCCTGGGTCGGGAAGATCCCCTGGAGAAGGAAATGGCAACCCCACTCTGGTGCTCTTGCCTAGAAAATTCCATGGATGGAGGAGCCTAGTGAGCTACGGTCCATGGGGTCCCAAAGAGTCAGACACGACTAAGTGACTTCCCTTTCTTTCCTTCTTATTGCAGAATATAGGATACAGTCCCCTTGCTCACACACAATGTATATTCTTTTCCATCGTGGTTTATCACAGAATATAGGATGCAGAATGTTCCCTTGCTCCACGATAGGACCTTGGTGTTTATCCATCCTATGTATACTGGTTTCTATAGTCCCAAACTCCCGCAGGTCTGTTCTGTCTATCTGTGAGTCTGTTTCTGATTCATAGTTAAGTTCCTTTGTGCCGTACTTTAGATTCCACGTGAGTGACATCTATGAAACAAGAACAGACTGACAGACATAGAGAACATACTTGTAGCTGCAGAGGGTGGAAGGGAGGGTGGGGTTGGGGGCGGACCATGACTTTAGGGTTAACAGACCCAGCACATATTCAATCATTGCCAAAGCTAACAGTTCCAGCCCCTGAAGAGCTCACTAGATTTTCCTTCCCGTTTTTTTAACATCAGTAAACACACTTGGATGAAAACTCCTTTATGGTAAATAACTGCAACCACTCCCCAACACATCTCCTTAGTGCTGCCCGGGAGGCTGTTTGTTTTGAAACAATAGGTGACGATTATTTTTAATCTACTTGATTTAGCAGGAAGTCAAGTAGATTGATTTGGGTTATATTGGGAAGAAAATTTATGTAATATAGATTGTGAAAGTGAAAGTTGGGTCAGTGGTGTCTGACTCTTTGTGACCCTAAGGACTATACAGTCCATGGAATTCTCCAGGCCAGAATACTGGAGTGGGTAGCTTTTCCCTTCTTCAGGGGGTCTTCCCAACCCAAGGATTGAACCCAGGTCTCCCACATTGCGGATGATTCTTTACCAGCTGAACCACCAGGGAAGCCCAAGGATCCTAGAGTGGGTAGCCTATCCCTTCTCTAGGGGGTCTTCCTGACCCAGGAATCGAACCAGGGTCTCCTGCATTGCAGGCGGATTCCATAATAGCTGAGCCACCAGGGAAGCTGATAGATTATATATAGTAGAAATATATGTAATAAGCTCTATAGCAAAGTAGTATTTCCTATATAGTTATATTTGAATGTCTTAATTCTTTAAAAAATTTCAGAATGATATGAGATGATAGATTTTTTTTCCCCTTGTGTGGGTGCATGCTAAGTCACTTCAGTGGTGTCCGATTCTGTGCGACCCCACGGACTATAACCCGTCCAGGCTCCTCGGTCCATGGGACTCTCCAGGCAAGAAAACTGGAGTGGGTTGCCATGCCCTCCTCCAGGGGATCTTCCCGACCCAGGGATCAAGCCTTATGTCTCTAACGTCTGCCTGCACGGGAAGCCCTACCTCTTGTGTATTTACGGTTAGAAGATAAGGAAAAAGCATGCCTTCTGTAGGGCAAGAAAGTAACAAAAGGGGAGGAGGAAGCTGCATGGGAGGGAAAAGGGGAGCGAGTCAGGTCCGCTGGGAGGAAGCACGTACAAAGGGGAGGGAGGGCTTCAGGTTCAGAGAACTCCCCGTGGGTAGGAGCCTGCAATGCTGGATCCATGGATTTTCGTTTTTTCACTAAGACTTTCTGTGTGTCTGCAAGGCGGGCGGTACCCCCCGACCCCGGCCGGGACTCACGGTGCACATCGGGCGTCCGGAAGGTCCTAATGGTGGCGGGCCCCTCCCCGCCCGCGGTCAGCACCTGCACCTCCAGGCGGTAGAGGGTGGCGGGCCGCAGACCCGGGACCGAGAGCTCGGGGTGATCCTGGGGAAGGGGAACACGGGCCGTCAGGCCGCCGCCTCTGACCACGACCCGCGTCGGGACTCTCCTCCAGAGACCACGCCCCCTCGTGACGTCACCGTGTTACACGCGGTTCGCTCGCTTGGACTCCACCGTGTTCGCGAGTCCCGTGGTCTGTCCACGTTCGCCGGAGACCATCCCCCCTCCCGGGTGCTCTGGGCAGCAAGGAGACCCCGACTCTTGGCAGCCAAGAGCTCAGATGAGCCACGCCAGTTCTTGGTGCTCACCCCCGCCCCCTCCCAGGGACTATATTTTCCATTCCTGAACCTAAGACTTTCCCAGGCTTTAAAAGTTTTCATCTGCACATCTTGTGATGTGAATTCTTGATAATCCACATCTCGGGGAAACGCGCCAACTTGCGCTCCTTAAAAGACAGTATCTGTCAGTGCCGGCAGCCAAAAAAATGTTTCTTTTTATGCCAACGCTTTTTTTTGTGGGGGGGTGGGGTGGGTGTCTCAGAACTCAATAGAACCTAAGCACATACACAGAATAATTACTGTCCAATTCCATGGAATTTTTTTTTTTTTCCTTCCGGGATTTAAGTTATTTTTTTCTCTTCTTGGAGCAAGAGTTGCATATTCTAAGGGTGTTTTGAGAGTTGGTAAAAGCCCACACATGCTTTTTTTTCTCCCCCCCAAGCCAAAGAATTAAGTTGGCCTGGAAGGCACTCCAGCTCATTATGTGCTCTGGCCAGATTTGAAGGGGAAAATGAAGAGAAAGAACAAGGTTCTTTTAGCTCTTTTACCCCCAAATTTAACACTTCAAACGGGGCATGTCCGCTTGGCCCAAAAGGACAGGGATTCAAAAGAAGATAAAATGGTGAAACCTTTGCGTTCTGTGTGGACAGGAGAGGTCTCCTTAAGAGCTGGCCCTGGTCATCACGTTTAGCTAGATGACAGTTTCTCCTAAGTTTATGGTGATGATAATGAATCTACAGGAACCCTGGTGTTGTGTTCCGATTCTCACAAAAGAATTCACTGGGGTCCCACAGGAACCCTGGCAGTGTATTCTGACTGTTGCAAAAGAATTCATGCAGGAGAAGAAAGCCTACATGTGAGTCTCAGCAAGCCGGCCCTGCAGTGGGGGTTTGGGGTGCCCCAGTGCCTCCCCCAGGGATGCTCCGGCCGCGTGGTGGGGGGACCCACCCCGAGATGGGGTGGGCGGACGGGTGCTCACCGCGGGCAGAATCTGGGACTGTGAGATGATGCTGTTCGGGAGGCTGTTGGGCCGGCTCTCGGTGGTGACCTCGGCCCAGGTCACCTGGAAGCCGGTGGCCGGCCGCGGCAGGCCCGCCTTGCTCACCGTCCAGGAGAAGTGCCCCGTGATGTTGGTGTCGTGCACCGCGAAGGAGGCGGACAGGTTCTCGGGCTTGGCCTGCACTTTGGGGCGCACGTGACTGCGACCTGTGGGTGCAGGAAGGGGAACCGCAGGGTGGGGGGTTAGGGGGGTGGAGAGAGAACAGTTGTGCACCCTGGGGAGGAGGCAGTGTTCAGACTGCAGTTCTCTGGGCCCCAGGGTCAGCAACGCAGCCTCCGTTGGCTGGGCCGGTGGGGGGTGGGGGGGGGGGGGCGTCCCACGGCCACCTGGGCGGATGGCATCTGAGTTAGACCCTCATCTCTGCAGTCTCAGCCCAGTGGCTGCTCATGGCTCAGGGTCATTTTTGAGTCCAGCTTGCACATGGGGGTGGACAATGCAGAAAAGAGTGCCGTGATCTCAGAGGACCTGGCCACCGAGAGGGCAGGAGTGGGTGCTGGGGGAGGGGGCGGGTGGGGAAGGCTGGGGTCGCCATGAGAGCCATCGGCAGTGACCAGGATGAGCTCCCACGGGGGCCTCTGAGGATCAGTGTCCCTCGATGTGGGCTGGGGCTGCAGAAGGTGGAGACAGGGGATGGAAAGGGTGTGAAGGGTACTGCCCCTGGGGCCGGGCTGAGCACGAGTCAAGTGAATTAGACGAGGTGCCCCGCAGCACCTGCGGAGAGGTGCCAGCCCCCGCTTCTAAGGGTTTGGGCTTCCAAGCTTGGGCTTCCCTGGTGGCTCAGCTGGTAAAGAATCCGCCTGCAATGCAGGAGACCCTGACTCAGTTCTTGGGTTGGGAAAATCCCCTGGAGAAGGGAAAGGCTAGCCACTCCAATATTCTTGGACTTCCCTGGTGGCTCAGCTGGTAAAGAATCCGCCCGCAACGAGGGAGGCCTGGGTTCCGTCCCTGGGTTGGGAAGATCCCCTGTAGAAGGGAAAGGCTACCCATTCCAGTATCCCGGCCTGGAGAATTCCACGCCATGGGGAATTCCAAGTCCATGGGGTCGCAAAGAGTCAGACACGACTGAGCGACTTTCATTTTCTAGTTCTAAGGGCTGATCCTTCAGCAAAGCCTGTGTCGCTAAGTGCAGCTGGACTTCTGAACTGATGGGAGCATTCATACACAGGTTACCTTCAGACAGGGCTGTCCTAAGGCCGTCTAGAAAGGGGTGATCCTTGTGGGTCTCAGGGCCTTGTGAATCGCGCTTTGGAGCTGTGCCCACCGCTGCACCCCCCGGGATTCCAGGTGACACGTACCCTCCTCCACGCCGGGGCAGCTGAAGTGCTTGTGGGTCTTCCCCTTGAGCGCGGAGCATGGCGGGGTCGTGAAGGACGCGCTCTCCGCCTTCCAGCGGCCCAGGGGCCGTGCGGCTTGCACGATCACCTTGTATTTGCAGGAGAACGACAGGTCTGGAAGAATCAGGTAGTTTTCCTAGAGCGAGATGGAGACAGAACAGGCCAGCTGTAAAAATCTCAGGAGGGAATGGACTTGGCAGGAGATGCAATGATGTCCCAGGCGGTTGTCTGCTTGTAATGTGGCAGGGCGGTGAGTGTGTATGTATGGCCTTTACACAAAACGCATAGGGTCCCCGCCGAGATGAATCACAACCATGACCCACTCCCTGGGCGAGGGGGGTCACCCAGGCTCTAGAACAACCCGGGGGAAGCGTTCGGTCCACGGCAGCCCCGTTCTGACCGTCACGACCCGCCGTGGAGAGCTGGCTGGACAGGGAGGGTGAAAAGCTGTGACTGTCAACCTGATTTGTTATTAAAAAAGAGAAAAAAAAAAAGCTAGCTCGGGCTTCCTCCCAGATGCAGGCTCAGTTTAGACCTGAGTCTTTCCTGAAGGCAGAGAAGACATTCTAGAGCCATGTCTCTCCTCCCCTTTCTGGAGGCATCTCTCTGGTTGGTTCCGGCCAGACTGTGATGATTAAACAGGGTTACAAGGCCAGACTCAACAGTGGAGGGCTGAGGGGCTGGGAGTGTGGCCTTGCAGGAAGAGGAAGCTGACGGTGATGGTGGTAACAAGCTACTGTGCTGTTTCTCTCTGTGTGTGAGCGTGTGCGTGCCCACTGTAGGATGTCGTTGTTGCGGCCTCCTGCACACATACAGAACCTTACCGGAACAGGAAAAGCTGACCATGACGGTTGTAACAAGCTAGTGTGAGGTTTGTCTCCCTTGTGTGTTAGCGTGTGTGTGTGTGTGTGTGTCCATTCTGGGGTGTTGCTGTCACGGCCTCGTGTATGCTACATATATAACCTTATAGGAACAGGAAAGCTGACGGTGATGGTTGTAACAAGTTAGTGCGATGTCTCTTTCCCTTGGTGTGTCTCTTCTAGGGTGTTGGTTCAGGGCCTTGTATACACATAAATAATCTGCCACCAACAGGAAAGCCGACAGTGATGGTTGTAACAAGTTAGTGTGATGTCTCCTTCCCTTGGTGTGTGAGGGTGTGTGTGTGTTCCTTCTAGGGTGTCGTTGTCAGGACCTCGTGTATACTACATATGTAACCTTACAGGAACAGGAAAGCTGATGGCGATGGCTGTAACAAGCTAGTGTGAGGTTTCTTACCCTTGGTGTGTTAGAGTGTGTGTGTCCATTCTAGGCGAGCAGTTGTGTTAGGGGGTGTGTGTCCATTCTAGGCCAGCAGTTGTGTTAGGGGGTGTGTGTCCATTCTAGGTGAGTTGTGTTAGGGTGTGTGTGTGTCCATTCTAGGTGAGTTGTGTTAGGGTGTGTGTGGGTCAATTCTAGGCGAGCAGTTGTCACGGCCTCCTGCCCCTGTTCAAGAGCTGCCACTGGCATGGTGTCTGGGACCCTTAAGGTCAGAACGGCACGTGCTGGGACCCAGGGCAGGCAGGTCATCCACCCCCTGCAGGAGCTGGCGTGAGATAGGGATGTAGCTAAAGGCAATGCTGAGGGATAGGGTGGCAGAGAAACGCCCTGGGAAAATGAGGCCTTCAGGTCACGGGGGTATCCGACTCAAAATGGAGAAGAGAATTCAGGGCTTCTGTTTGATTAAGATGAAGCATACTCCCAGGCTCTCCGCATTTGCCCTGGGAGTGCCTTGTGAGCTGTGTCTGGAAATTCCACGTCTCAGGGTCTCCCCCCACCCATGCTGACAACATGCAGGGGTGAGGGGAGAGTGAACACGTGACCCTGTGTCTCCTCCCCACCTGTCCCGAAGGTAACGGGTCGGTGAACGAGTCACCCCACGGCACGTCCAGCCTGCACCTCTGCCCGCCCAGCTGTACCCACAGGCCGGGTGTGTCTAAGAGCCACCGAGCACACCCCCCACCCCACCCCCGCCCCCGCCGTTTCAAGCCTCCTCCTCCTCACCTGGGTCACGGCCGAAGACGCCTCCAGCCTGGCAGATTCGTTGTGGGCGCAGACTTCCGGAAACCACTCCACATGATACTGTCCGACACCCGAATCTGTAAGGTGGATGCAGTTAAGCCAAAAAAAAAAGAACAGTCCGCAAGCAAGAGGGCTCGTGGTCAGATGTTCCCGAAGCAGAGGGCTCGTGGTCAGATGTTCCCGAAGCCGGAGACAAAGGCAGGAGGCATAGGACCCTGCAGGCAATGCAGACAGGTACCCGCCAGGCCGAGGAGGGAGGGCTCCCCAGATTCTGCCTACACTGTTTCCTTAGTGAAAAATCAGCTCAGGACTTCCCCGACGGTCCAGTGGTTGGGACTCTACCTTCCAATGCTGGGGGTGTCAGTTCCAGCTCTGTTTGGAGAACTAAGATCCCACACGCCTCGTGGCCAAAGAACCAAAACATAAAACGGAAGCGATACCGCTTCACACATTCCATGAAGGCTTTAAAAAACGGTCGGTATCAAAGAAATCTTCAAGAATGGAGTCAGGGGAAAGAATGAAGTCGGGGGGGAACGTAACAGCATAAAAGGAAATTGAGATACGAGAACCAGATAGAAAAAGAAATCATGAGAAAAGTGACAGTGTGATGCGTCCGCAGAGGTCTTGAGCCTAACCGAGCCGTGGCGCCCATGGTAAGGAAACCCGATGAGAATGGGGGACGCTCAGCGTCTGTCCTCTTGTTTCCTAGGTGATGAGCGAGACTCCGCATGAGTCTCTGAATCCTGCATGTTTCTAAGGAAGCTGGTGGAAGAAATCCTGAAGCCGGGCAGGAATAAATGCCTGGCCCTGCCTCACCCCGAAGGCCTGGCGGCCCCGGTGTGCTCAGTGTGTGCTCCGTGTGGGCTCTGTGTGGGCTCGGTGTGTGCTCCATATGGACTCTGTGTGTGCTCCAAGTGACTCCATGTGTGCTCCGTGTGGACTCTGTGCTCTGTGTGGACTCCATGTGAACTCCACGTGTGCTCCGTGTGTGCTCTGTGTGGACTCCATGTGTGCTCCAAGTGACTCCGTGTGTGTTCTGTGTGGATTCTGTGTGTGCTCTGTGTGGACTCCGTGTGTGCTACATGCGTGCTCTGTGTGGACTCCATGTGAATTCCGTGTGTGCTCCGTGTGGACTCCATGTGTGCTCTGTGTGGACTCCGTGTGTGCTCCAAGTGACTCCGTGTTTTGTGTGGATTCTGTGTGGACTCTGTGTGTGCTACGTGTGTGCTCTGTGTGGACTCCATGTGAATTCCGTGTGTGCTCTGTGTGGACTCCATGTGGGCTCCATATGGACTCCGTGTGTGCTCCGTGTAGACTTGGTGTGTGCTCCATGTGAACTCCGTGTGTGCTCCATGTATGCTCTGGGTGGACTCCATGTGACCTCTGTGTGTGCTCTGTGTGAATTCCGTGTGTGCTCTGTGTGGACTCCATGTGTGCTCTGTGTGGACTCCTTGTGTGCTCCAAGTGACTCTGTGTGTGTTCTGTGTGGATTCTGTGTGTGCTCTGTGTGGACTCCGTGTGTGCTACATGTGGACTCCATGTGGACTCCATATGAACTCCATGTGTGCTCCGTGTAGACTCGGTGTGTGCTCCATGTGGATTCCGTGTGTGCTCCACGTGTGGACTCCATGTGAACTCCCTGTGTGCTCCGTGTGGACTCCGTGTGTGCTCTGTGTGGATTCCGTGTGTGCTCTGTGTGGACGCCGTATGAACTCCGTGTGTGCTCTGTGTGGACTCCGTGTGTGCTCCAAGTGACTCCGTCTGTGTTCTGTGTGTGCTCTGTGTGGACTCCATGTGTGCTACGTGTGGACTCCATGTGGGCTCCATATGGACTCTGTGTGTGCTCCAAGTGACTCCATGTGTGTTCTGTGTGGATTCTGTATGTGCTGTGTGTGGACTCCGTGTGCTACGTGTGGACTCCATATGGACTCTGTGTGTGCTCTGTGTAGACTCTCTGTGTGCTCCATGTGGATTCCGTGTGTGCTCCACGTGTGGACTCCATGTGAACTCCCTGTGTGCTCCGTGTGTGCTCCATGTGGACTCTGTGTGTGCTCCATGTGGACTCCGTGTGTGCTCTGTGTGGACTCTGTGTGTGCTCTGTGTGGACTCTGTGTGTGCTCCAAGTGACTCCGTGTGTGTTCTGTGTGGAATCTGTGTGTGCTCTGTGTGGACTCCGTGTGTGCTACGTGTGGACTCCATGTGGGCTCCATATGGACTCCATGTGTGCTCCGTGTAGACTCGGTGTGTGCTCCAGGTGGATTCCGTGTGTGCTCCACGTGTGGACTCCATGTGAACTCCCTGTGTGCTCTGTGTGGACTCCGTGTGAACTCCGTGTGTGCTCCATGTGGACTCCATGTGTGCTCTGTGTGGATTCTGTGTGTGCTCTGTGTGGACTCCGTGTGGACTCCGTGTGTGCTCCGTGTGGACTCTGTGTGTGCTCTGTGTGAACTCCGTGTGGACTCTGTGTGTGCTCCGTGTGGACTCCGTGTGTGCTCCGTGTGGACTCTGTGTGTGCTCTGTGTGAACTCCGTGTGTGCTCTGTGTGAACTCCGTGTGTGCTCCGTGTGTGCTCTGTGTGAGCTCCGTGTGGACTCCATGTGTGCTCCATATGGACTCTGTGTGTGCTCCCTGTGGATTCCGTGTGTGCTCTGTGTGTGCTCCGTGTGAGCTCCGTGTGTGCTCTGTGTGGACTCCATGTGTGCTCCGTGTATGCTCTGGGTGGACTCCATGTGACCTCTGTGTGTGCTCCGTGTGAACTCTGTGTGTGCTCCATGTGTGCTCCGTATGGACTCCGTGTGTGCTCCGCGTGTGCTCTGTGTGGACTCCATGTGTGCTCTGTGTGTGCTCCATGTGTGCTCCGTATGGACTCCGTGTGTGCTCTGTGTGTGCTCCGCGTGTGCTCCGTGTGGACAGGGTCTCCTCCTTGGGAGACAAGGGTGAGACAAGTCTGCAGTGAGTGCGTGCCAGCCTCGATGGCTATGTGACTCCAGCAAAAATCAGACCTGCTCCCCCAGCACCCAGAGAACAGGGCCCCTTACGTAACGTCTTCATCTCCAGCCCAAGCGGCGCGTTTTCTGTCCGCGTCTTTTCTTTGGGCGATCAACCGAGTGGAAAAAAATGACAAAAGTGCTGCGGAGCCAGGCCTGAGTGTGGGAACAGGGGCTGGGCCGGGCTTATCAATCACCCAGTGAGTCCCCGGGCGGCCGTGAAAGGCATCGTCCCCACCCACCCACACCCCCACCCCCAGGGTGATCAGCCTCGCATCCCGGCCGCACTCAAACCAAGCGTTTGATGGGAGGTTTTCAGAGTGCAGACCTGTTTGATGGAGTGCTCGGTCCACTGGGAACTTGCTCTAGGGCACTTTGGGAAATGAGAAAAGGAGGACTTTTCCACCAGAAAGTAAACTGATACCAGGCAGGCATCAATGCTGTTTAGCTAAAAACGGCAAGACCTGAATGGAGGTTGTAAGTGCTTACGCAGTAGACATCAAGAGCTGTGGGTTCACTGGAGAAGAACTGTACATTATACGCGAAGTATGAAATCAACCAATGAGTGGATTCATACCCTTTCTTTGAACAGGTGGTGCTGCTCGACCCATCGTGCTGAAATGACCTCCGTGGACCCGAAATACGGAGGCGTCTGGGTAAGTAACAGAGTGCCTGGGTGACATCCAAGTGAGGTTGGATGGAGGTGGGATACAGGTGAATACAGAACAATCACGACAGAAGCACGGTGTACTGACAAGTTGGTTATGGCGATGACTACGGCGTGGGCACGGCTCACGGAAGAGGTGGGGCAGTGGCTTGGGCAGGGCAGGTGACAGTGGGCAGGGCGTGAACCAATGCCCCTGTGTGCCCCGATGGCAAACTCACTTCTGTATGTGGTGAACTCCTGCATCCCTCGAGCCCAGAAAGCAAATCGAAGCATTTGCTGCTGCCGCTGAAGGGATCAGACTCTTCCTTTCGGTTCACAGGAGCAGGTACCGAGCCACACATCTGATGGCCATCCCCGCCCCTTAGCTCTGCAAGCCTCTGGCCTGAGTGCACGCCCTGGGTCTCTGGACACAGACCCCCACCTTGGTGAGGATCTCTGTGCAAACCGAAGGCTTTCCAATCACTTCCCGTGGCTGGCTCAGTGGACTCCACACCCTCGATTCCTGCTCTTCTGCGTTCCCTCTGCCTTTATCTAACGATGCCTTTGGTTTCCTGTATCTGTGAGGTTCTGACCTCCTGGGGCCTGGCGAGACGGCCCTCCCCAGGATGGCCTTATGTCCAGAGAGCAGACGGCTCACCTGCAGGCATCCATGTTCTGTGCAGACCGGCCAACCCAGAGCCCACACCCCAGCACGTCCTCAGAGTGGGGACCCTCACCCTCGGGGCCCCAGGCCCACCCTCATCACCACCCCAGGGCCAGGGGACTGGGGCAGCCAGTGCCCAGAGCCTGGGCTTCCTTGGTGGCTCAGCTGGGAAACAATCCGCCTGCAATGCAAGGAGACCCGGGCTTGAACCCTGGTTTGGGAAGATCCCCTGGAGGAGGGCATGGCAACCCACTCCAGTATCCTGGCCTGGAGAATCCCATGGGCTGTATAGTCCACGGGGTCGCAGAGAGTCGGACACGACTGAGCGACCTGCACTGTTACTTTCTTCCCCTTTCTCAGAGCAGCCTCACGGGCTCTCGGTGTGACCCCGGCCTCTGACAGGCAGCCTCAAGCCTGAATCAGCGGCTCTCCTCTCGCTGTTTCTGGAGGCGGCTCCGCGTTACTACCTCCCTCACACTGAGCCACATCTGCAGGGAGACGGGCCTGCCCCCCATCTGCACTGCCAGATGGGGCGTCGCCTTCCTACTGGGGAGCCTTAGGGGGCAGCGCTGCGCTCCGGGCCTCTATTACACAGAACAGATCTCAGTGAGACAGACACAGCGTCCACGGCAGGAAAGCAGACCACGCCCAGGGTGTGTTCCCAGTTTGAGAGGGCAGCATCGGGTGGGAACGTGGATTCAGGGCCCCTCCAGCCCAGCACCACACCCTGCATTAGTCTCTTCACCAAGGACAAGCACCCCAGGACTGGCGCATAAACCTCAGTGACTCCACGAATCTGCAAGGACACAGTCCCGTGGGCACGGACGATCCACAGCCTGTCTTTCCTTTTCAAGTCAGTAGCATAAGGTAGCGGAGAAGGAAATGGCAGCCCACTCCGCTGTTCTTGCCTGGAGAATCCCAGGGACAAAGAAGCCTGGTGGGCTGCCGTCTATGGGGTTGCACAGAGTCGGACACGACTGAAGTGACTTAGCAGCAGCAGCAGCGTAAGATAGAGCCTTAAAGAGACAAATTCCACAGCATGTTCACGTGTTACTTTTAAGCCATGCATGCATGCTCATTCACTCGTGTCCAACTCTTTGCAACACCATGGATTGTAGTCCACCAGGCTCCTCTGTCCATGGGATTCTCCAGGCAAGGATACTGGAGTGGGTCGCCATGCCCTCCTCCAGGGGATCTTCCCCACCCAGGGATGGAACCCGCATCTCTTACGTCTCCTGCATTGGCAGGCGGGTTCTTTGCCACTAGCACCATGGGGAAGCCCTCCTTTGAACCCGTCCTCACCTTTTGCTGCAAAGATACTGACTCAGCTGATTCCAGAGCCATCACTCAGTGTGACTAGTGACCACGTGCCGGACCATGACTCCAGCACCTCACACGCCGTCTCAGGGTGGTTCTGACCTCACTCACCCCTTCCCTCCTCTGGAAACCACCCCGGTTCCTCTCCGCCTCTGTCTCAGAGCTCCCCAGGGTTCTCCAGTTCCTCTGGGCACTCACTGTCGGGGTCCCCGGCCGCCTCACGGCACTTTGTGCGGGCTGTTGAGAGGGGTCTTGATTCCTCTTCTCTCTAGAGCACTGGTCCCCGACCTTTGTGGTAGTAGCAGGGACTGGTTTCCTCGAAGACCATTTTTCCACGGATAGGGGTGGGGGGTGGGGGTGAATGGTTTTTGAGATGATTCAAGTGCATTCCTGGAGAAGGAAATGGCAACTCACTCCAGTACTCTCGCCTGGAAAAATCCCACGGACGGAAGAGCCTGGTGGGCTACAGTCTGTGGGGTCGCTGAGAGTCAGACCAGACTGAGTGACTTCACCTTCAGAAATGGCATTCTCTTTATTGCGTGCTTTCTCTGATTATTTATTCCATCAGCTCCACCTCTGAGCATCAAGCATTAGATCTGAGATTGGGGACCGCTGCTCTAGGGGATCTTAAGTTTTACCCTTACTTAAGAAAGTATTCTTAAAACTCCATGTTACTCTGGTCTGAGTACTACAAGTGAACCGTGTTTTACATACGATGGTTGCTTGCAGATACTTAGTTGCAATGATTTCTCTTACTTATAAATAATACTACCACCTGTTTCCATATTACTAGTGAAACAGTTAGACCTGTTTTCTAATTACTGGTAAATTGATCAAGAAACCCAGAAGAAAGCAAAGAAAAAAGTGCTTCTGACTGATCCTGATTTTGAATAAACAGAAATGAAAGAGGCAGAAAGGAATTTCAAGCAAACATGATGTCTGTAACCATGACTTCCAGTCAACATTGTACTCAAAGCCTCGGCCAGCGTAAAGACAGGGCAAAGAAGCAAAAATGTGCAAAGCCTGGAAAGGAAAATGTAACTTTCTTATGATTTACTGACAACATGATGATTTTCATAGAAAATGCTGAAAATCAACTATGCTTCAATAAACAAATTCTTTCTGTTGGGGGGGAGAAAAAGAGGGAAAGAAAAATAAAGGAACATTGATGCCCTATGTTGGATCCTTATGACAGAAATGAAATCCGAATGAAAGTCAGCTGAGAAGCAAAGATGGAACAACGCCCCTCCTGGGATGTAAGGAGGGCACCCGAGTGACCGTGTGTGAGAAGAGCGCTCACATAGGACACGGAGCAAAGTGAACCTGAAGGAAACGAAGTGATGAACTGGTCATCTCTTAAAGGAAGAACTATTAAGAAACCGAAAAAAAAAAAAAAGTAGAGACAGACTTAGATAAAACCAGGAAAGACCTAGATTAAAACCAGCATAGCCATTTCCCTTCTCCAGGGGATCGTCCCAACCCAGGGATCAAACCCGGGTCTCCCGCATTGCAGACACATCGTTTACCACCTGATCCAGTAGTGAAGCCCTGAGTGAAAGTGAAAGTCACTCAGTCGTGTCCCACTCTTTGCGACCCCATGGACTATACAGTCCATGCAATTCTCCAGGCCAGAATACTGGAGTGGGCAGCGTTCCCCTTCTCCAGGGGATCTTCCTGACTCAGGGATCGAACCCGGGTCTCCCGCATTGCGGACACATTGTTTACCATCTGAGCCTCAGGGGAAGCCCAAGAATACTGGAGTGGGTAGCCTATCGCTTCTCCAGGGGATCTTCCTGACCCAGGAATCAAACTGGGGTCTCTTGTATTGCAGGCGGATTCTTTACCAGCTGAGCTGGAAGCCCAGTGAAGCGCCAAAGTAAGAACTACTAAGAAAGCAAGAGAAATAAAAGTGGAAAGAAACTGAGATGAAACCAGCAGATGACTCGTATACCCCATACATAAAGGACTCTTGCAGGACAGACTGGCTAAACCCCCTGGAGCGTGCTTTGGAAAAGAGGAGCCCCATCGCCAATAAACTCACGACGAGGTGTTCAACCCCTGGATGATGTGAAACGTGCAAATACAGAGCAGCGAGCCATCACAACACGTGTACCAGAAGCGCTGAGGTGAGAAAAAGATGGATTCTCCGCTTGGGGAGACTGTGTGGAGAACATCTAAGCCTCCTGGTGGGTGGGTGCATGGTCCAAGACCTGTGCAAAACTCTTCTAGGGGTCGACACCCTCTGACTTAGGCGTCTCACCTCTGGGTGGGGGGAATATGTACGCACATGTGTGACTAAGAAGGTGTGTTCACAGGATGTTCACATCGGTGCTGCTCTTTTCCATCTTTAAGATTCTTTGATGCGGATCCTTTGAAAAGTATTGAATTTGCTACAACATCCCTTCTGTTTAATGTTTCGTTTTGCTTTTGGCCCCAAGGCATGTGTGATCCTAGCTTCCTGACCAGGGATGGAACCTGCCACCCCTGCGTTGGAAGGTGAAGTCTTGACCACTGGACCGCCAGGGAAGGCCTTCTTACCAGCCCATCACTGGGGCAAACCAAATCTCCAGCAACTGCTGACAAGAAACGTCACAGCTGGAGGTGTCCCGGGGACAAACGGTACAACGCAGCATGAGTGGCTGAATCACTGCTTCCTGCAGGAGACTGGGAGAGTGTCCCCCGTGTACTGTTCACTGCGAGAAGCCAGGTACGGAGAGCTAAGATCCCGTCTGTATAGATTCAAGTACATGTACAACACATGTGCACGTTCAGAAGTCAGGATATTGGTGGTTTACTCTTGTGTGCCTGGGATGTTTGCATCTCCTGTATGTTTACCTTTTCATTAGATGAACTGCTTACATGTTCGATGATAAAATGTGTTAGTTTATTGACACTAATGCCATATGGACGTACAATGCTAATCTTAAATCGGTAAGGACAGTCATCCTCTGGTACCACTGGGGGTTGGGGATCGGACCCCCTGCCTTGGATACCAAATGGATGCATGCTGGAGTCCCAGAGTGAGCACTTTGTACCTCTGGGTTCTGCATCGTTGGGTTCAACCAGCTGCTGACCGTAGACAAGAGTATGGGACCCACAGGCGGGTGAATATGCAGGTACAGAACCCGCTGATGTGGAGAGCTGACTGTACAAGAGATTAAATAAATTCTACAATTTAATGTTAATTTAATATTAATAGTAAAATTAATCAATTAATATTAAGTTAAATGTCGCAATATGCATACATTCTAATAGTAATATTGAATAAATTTAAATTAACATATGATAGCAATAAAACACTAAACCTTATTGGTAATGTTATTTTGGCTACAGAATGAATTTGAGCAGCTTGGAAGAAAATTCCAGAACAAGAGCTCCAGCACCAATATCCCGCATGGCACACGAGCTGATAACACTGAGTAAAACAGCGCCTCAGAAAAGTTAAGAATTCTGAAAACTAATTCATGAAACAATTTTGCCCGAAATAGATTTTTGTGTCTTAAAATGCACAGAAGGGATAATATGTATGTCAATGATCTCTAAAAGCAGTTTTTCAGTAACGCAAAACAAATACTCCTAGGAAACAAAACAAGGGCATGAAAGGAATTTATCTCGGAGATAAGAAGAAAACAGAATCTATCCTAAGGATGAATGTTCACTGCAGTATCAATGATAAGACAGAAATTCTGAAGGCAGCTAAATGTTTGACTACATTGCAATTATGACAACAGGTAATATCAAGGCAGCCATTTCAAAATGTTATTAAAAATACTAACAGTATATAAAATGCAAATATAGTATTTGAAAATGTGTTCATTTTACACACACACACACACACACACACACACAAATGGCTTCCCTGCTGGCTCAGTCTGCAATCCAAGAGACCTGGGTTCGACCCCTGGGTTGAGAAGATCTCCTGGAGGAGGGAATGGCAACCCACTCCAGTATTCTTGCCTGGAGAACCCCATGGACAGTCCACAGGGTCGCAAGGAGTCGGACCCCACTGAGAAACTAATGCGTACACATACATATATAACTGGGTGAGAAACCAGAGAGGTATAATAAACTTGTGTAAGCAAATCTGCTAAAACTCTACTTCTGTGAAATACTACGAAGAGAATAGGCCTTTTTCCTGTCTTTCAAATTATTTGTGTTATGCACCTTTTTAATAAATAATTACTTTAAAACAGAGCTTTACTGTGCAAAATAATGAGTATTTTGAGTGTTTAAGACACAAGACCAGCTTTCTAGGAAAGAGGTGAAGACAGGTCAATATCCCTTAAATTATGCAATGTGAGTAGCAGGTTTCAGAACGTGATACACATTCCTGGGAACCAGGGGCAACCCATTCAAACTCCAGAACAGCAAGGCATTTGATAGAAAAGAAAGCGTGCACGCGTTTTGCTCAGCTGTTTCCTTAATAGCAATAGTGTGGCTTGATGGTGACATTTGCACAAGCATCCCAACAGCTCAGAACTATTCAAACATAAACATAAACAACAAACATAAAACTCTTAGACAAAACACTAAACTAGCAGGCAGAACACTCTCTGAAATAAATCACAGCAAGATCTTTTTGGATCCACCTCTTAAGAATAATGAAAATAAAATCTGAAAATAAACAAACGGGACCTAATTAAACTTCAGAGCTTCTGCACAGCAAACGAAAGAATAAAACAAAAAGACAACCTAGAAATGAGAGGAAATATTTGCATATAGCTGATAAAGGCTTAATTTACAAAATACACAAGACAGCTCATACGCCTCAATATCAACAAACAACCCAATCAAAAATCAGACCTAAAAAGACATTTCTCCAAAGACATGTAGATGGCTAAGAGGAACATGAAAAGATGGTCAGCGTTGCCAAGTATTACAGAAACACAAATCAAAACTACAGTGAGTTACCACCTCACACCAGTCAAAACGACTCTCATCAACAAATCTACAAACCATAAATGCTGGAGAGAATGTGGAGAAAAGGGAACTCTCTTTCACTGTTGGTGGGAATGCGAACTGGTACAGCCACTACAGAGAACAGTCTGGAGGTTCCTAAGAAAACTAGAAACAGAGCTACCGTGTGACCCAGCAATCCCACTCCTGGACATATACCTGGAGAAAACCATCATTTGAAAACCTACATGCACCCCACCGCAGCACTATTTACAATAGTCAAGACATGGTAGTGACCTCAGGGTGTGTCGAGAGAGGAATACATATGGTACATGTACACACAGAATACTACTCAGCTTCATAAAGACTGAAATAAAGGCCATTTGCAGTAACATGGGTAGGGAGGTAGAGATGATCACAGTAAGGAGAATCAGGGAAAGAAACAGGATATCACTTTTCTGTGGAGTCTAAAAAAAAACTGATACCGATGAACTTATTTATAAGACAGAAATAGATTTACAGACTTAGAAAGCAAATTGACAGTTACCAAAGGGGCCTGGTAAGGGTGGGCGGGAATAGACTGGGAGACTGGCTGGACAGGTACACGCTACTATCTTGAAAATAATTAACAGGGTCCTACTGTATATAGCACAGGGAGATCTGCTCAGTGTAATAACGCAACTGGACAAAGAATCAATCTGTATATATGCATAACTGAATCTCTTTGGTGTACGCCTGAAACTCACACAACACCGTACATCACCTGTACTCCAATATTAAAATAAAACTCAAGGACAACAAGGACTAAGCAAGCATCTGCTCACCTTCGGTCTTCTTCCAGTAGACCTTGACCTGCAGCTGGTTGTCTTGGAAGAATGGAGCCCCGACTTCCAGGAGGCGAGCGGGCCGGCGTCTCTGAAGGGGAGGCTGTGTGTGCATCACACTCTTTCTACTTTTCCCGAGCTGTTCTTCTGCAAGAGTGCACAACATTCTGATTTACTCGTTAAAAAGCCACATGGAACTTGAGGCTAATCCCAGTGCATCTGATTTCCCTCTGTGATCCTTTCGTATTTACTACCTGTTTTTTAAAGTAAAACGTAATTCATCCACAGATTCCTTCCTGCCCAGGTTGACCACACTTCCCCCTTCATCACAGGCTGTTAATGCAGACCTAAAAGCACGCCGTGTAGATTACACAGAAACCCCAAACTTAACTTGGTAAGAAACACACATTCACCAACCTTGATAAGATGCTCTGATTTCAGTAATAAGTGGAAATAGTATTTCTCACAATACATGAATTTTTTTTTTGGCACTTGTGAAGAAAGTCAGTGAAATAATATTAAAATACCATTTCATGAAAACAATATACTCAGTGGTTTTCACTGAAGGACCAGCATGTTGGATTCCTCCATCTTGAGAGAGACAGAGGAGAGTTCACATGGCTTAGTAGGAAAGATGCCAAAAATTCCTGGCCTCCGATCTTGCCTTTTGCAGCTCACTGACTTTTAGAAGTTGCACTTGTAGAAATAATGTCCTTTTCTGCTTTCAGAATTCCAAGTTACTCCTATGAGATATAACATCTCAACCTGTATTGATGATAAACCAATAAGCAATGTGAAAAACTTCACTTAAAACTTAGCATTTAGAAAACTAAGATCATGGCATCTGGTCCCATCACTTGATGGCAAATAGGTGGGGAAACAATAGAAACAGTGACAGACTTCATTTTGGGGGGCTCCGAAATCACTGCAGATGGTGACTGCAGCCATGAAATTAAAAGACACTTGCTCCTTGGAAGAGAAGCTACGACCAAACTAGACAGCATATTAAAAAGCAGAGACATTACTTTGCCAACAAAGGTTCGTCTAGTCAAAGCTATGGTTTTTCTAGTAGTCATGTATGGATGTGAGAACTGGACTATAAAGAAAGCTGAGCACTGAAGAATTGATGCTTTTGAACTGTGAGGTTGGAGAAGACTCTGGAGAGTCCCTTGGACCGCAAGGAGATCCAACCAGTCCATCCTAAAGGAGATCAGTCCTGAATATTCATTGGAAGGACTGATGTTGAAGCTGAAACTCCAATACTTTGGCCACCTGATGTGAAGAACTGACTCATTGGAAAAGACCCTGATGCTGGGAAAGATGGAAGGCGGGAGGAGAAGGGGTCGACAGAGGATGAGATGGTTGGATGGCATCACCGACTGAATGGACATGAGTTTGAGTAAACTCCGGGAGTTGGTGATGGACAGGGAGGCCTGGTGTGTTGCAGTCCACGGGGGTCGCAAAGAGTCAGACACGACTGAGCGACTGAATTGACTGATCTTCAAAGGTAGTAATGCCTAAGCGTGAAATCTGATTTAGATATATGAAAAAAGAGAAGAAAAAAGGATCTAAGTCAGGAACAGCCAGATGGCAGAGAGCCTTGGGGTAAGGGTGGGGAGAAGCGGGTGGGGCTTCCTGCTCCAGGGAGTCCCCCTTCCCAGCACGGGTTCACCAAGCCCAGAGCCCTCTGAATTCTGGCTTTACAGAGGCTTCATTACACAGACATGACAGATTATTCGCCACCGATGACTGAACTCCACCTCCAGCCGCTCTCCCTTCCGCAGAGGTGGTGGTAGGAAGTGGAGACAGAAAGTTCCAATCTTCCAGTCACTAGTACGTGTCTTTCATGCCCACCTTGTCCTTAGGTGCTGTCCAAAAAAAATCACCTCATTCACGTAAGAAAACACACCTTCACGGCTCTCATCGCTTAGGGAATTCAAAGAGTTTCTGGAGCCGTGTGCCTGGAACGTGCCAACGCCAGGGTCATCTTTAAGTCACAACATCACAAGCTGTGAGGAGCCCTACATCCCAGTCTGCAGACCCCAGCACAGCAAGCCTGGGGCCCAGGGTGGGGGCAGGATCACAGGGAACCCGCAAGACAGGCACCCAAACGCGCCCCTTTCCGGACGCCACTGTGGGCTTACAGAATCCCGCTGCTTACACCTAAGGCATTCTTAAAAAGAAGAGAAGGTGTAATGGAATATTACTCAGCCATAAACAGGAATTAAACTCTGCCTTCTGCACAGACATGGAGGGGCCTAGAGAGTGTCATACAGTGTGAAGGAAGTCAGAAAGACAAATACATTAATGCACGTACATAGAATATAGAAAAATAGTGTAGATGAACCTATTTGCAAAGCAGAAAGAGAGACACAGACGTAGAGAACACACTCAGGGATACAAAGGTGGTTAAGAGTGGGGTGGGATGAACTGGGAGATAGAAATTTACATACATACAGTAAACTACTGAGAACCTGACTCATTGGAAAAGACCCCGATGCTGGGAAAGATGGAAGGCGGGAGGAGAAGGGGACGACAGAGGATGAGATGGTTGGATGGCATCACTGACTCGATGGACATGAGTTTGAGCAAGCTCCGGGAGTTGGTGATGGACAGGGAGGCCTGGCATGCTACAGTCCGTGGGGTCCCAGAGAATTGGACACGACTGAGCGACTGAACTGAACTGAAGGAGAACCTGCTCTATACCACGAAGAACTCTACGCAATGCTCTGTAATGGTCTATATGAGAAGGCATCTAAAAAGAGGGGATATGCATGTATAGCAGAAACTAACGCCAACGCTGTAAAGTCAACTGTAGTCCAATAAAAAGCTTTTGTAGAAGGTTTAAGATTTTTCACAAATCTTAAATTTTTTACAAGCTCACTTATGCATCTAATTCCTTTAATAACCTGTCGTGTTAAGAATTCACTGGCAGATAACCAAGACAGTCTAGACGGTTGTTTAACCTCTCTGTGAATATTGTCCTCCTTCGGCCTGTTATATCCCATAGAAATCCTTAGTTTTCACTATGGATGTGAAAAAGCGTATATATCTCAGCACTGAGTGTCTGCTGCTTTACTGAATGATTCCAATGTGAACATGCGTGGACACGCCCCACACACAGAGGACACGCCCCACAGAGAGCACATATCGCAGAGGACACGCCCCCACACTGGGGACACGCCCCCCCCACAGAGGACACGCCCACACAGAGAGCACATGTCCCAGAGGACACGCCCCCACACCGGGGGACACGCCCACACCGGGGGCACGCCCACACACAGAGGACACGCCCCACAGAGAGCACATATCGCAGAGGACACGCCCCCACACTGGGGACACGCCCCCCCCCACAGAGGACACGCCCACACAGAGAGCACATGTCCCAGAGGACACGCCCCCACACTGGGGACACGCCCCCCCCCACAGAGGACACGCCCACACAGAGAGCACATGTCCCAGAGGACACGCCCCCACACCGGGGGACACGCCCACACCGGGGGCACGCCCACACACAGAGGACACACAGTCTCACCTCAGCCCTGGGGGAACATCCCTCCCTCTGGGCGTGTCCTCCACTTCCAGCAGGAAACAAAAATGGAATATAAAAGTCATTTTTCCACATCCTGAAAGTGTATGAGGCCTGATTTATACTCTTTAATAGTTCTGAAAGTTAAAGAGAAGTGAGTGACTAGGCCGTTTCTCCGGATGTCAAAGTTAAGATGAACTTTACCAAGACTGGGAGACTTTTCTCTCTGCCCCATTTTTATTTTGCAGAGCTGGAATATTCTTCCAGCTCCATGAGGCAACTACATCAAGCACTTGGAATCTGTCACCCCCAGAAATGTTCCTCCTGCCTCCCAAGAGAGCAAGTTATGATTCCATTAAAGACAGTATTATGTCTTTCTTTCCTTCAAGGGACCCTTTTATAAAACTGTGTGAACATGCAGGCTTTGCTTTCATAGAAACATTTATCATTAAAACACCTAGTAGCCTGCAGGCCTGGAAAAACAGCATTCAAAAAGTAATTTATATGCTGACATTTACAGCACTGCTTCCTATAAAATATAATTTCCCTTGCTTAAACTGGAAAGTTGTAATGAGTCTTTACTTCTGGTTGGTTCATGATGAAAACACATTGTGTTCCTGTCACAGGCGCACATTAGTGTTTATGGGATTATACATCAACATTGGGTTACAAAGCATGTCCTGACACATACTCAGCTGTGTCCTGCCTAATCCTGTGTAAAGACAGTGTCTGCTGGAGGCCACCCTGAAACCCAAGTAACATGTATTATGACAGGCACTTTGCAGTATCACTTATTTTTTTATTTTTATTGTTCTGATCCTTCTGACAGGAATCAGCTAATCCTAGAATAAAGTGGCCTTTGGTAGGTTAAGTATCAGATCTCTGTCTTGGTTAGGTGAAACAGTACACACGTGCTCAGTCGTGTCCAACTCTTTGCGACCCCAATGGTCTGTAGCCAAAAGTTATGACAAACCTAGACAGTATATTAAAAAGCAGAGACATTACTTTGCCAACAATGGTCCATCTAGTCAAGGCTATGGTTTTCCCAGTGGTCATGTATGGATGTGAGAGTTGGACTATAAAGAAAGCTGAGCACCGAAGAATTGATGCTTTTGAACTGTGGTGTTGGAGAAGACTCTTTAGAGTCCCTTGGACTGCAAGGAGATCCAACCAGTCCATCCTAAAGGAGATCAGTCCTGGGTGTTCATTGGAAGGACTGATGCTGAAGCTGAAACTCCAATACTTTGGCCACCTCATGTGAAGAGTTGACTCATTGGAAAAGACCCTGATGCTGGGAGGGATTGGGGGCAGGAAGAGAAGGGGACGACAGAGGATGAGATGGTTGGATGGCATCACTGACTCAATAGACATGGGTTTGGATGGACTCCGGGAGTTGGTGATGGACAGGGAGGCCTGGCGTGCTGCGGTTCATGGGGTTGCAAAGAGTCGGACACGACTGAGCGACTGAACTGAACTGGACTGTAGCCCACCAGGCTCCTCTGTCCATGGTATTCCTGGTTGTGGGCAGAAACACGTATTAAATTATGGGACTCATATGGCCCCCTCATGGATCACAGCCGTACCAGCCTCTAAGGGGGAAGGACGGCTGTTTATTGGGAAAACCGGAAAGACACCAAAAGGCCAGCTTACTTTGCAGAAGACAGAAATGCCCACCACTGGTAGAAGAAAAACTATAGTCTCAGGAGAATCAGACGTTTACAGCATTTTGGTTTGAGGAGAAATCGGGGAGTGATAAGTTGGGGAAACAGGAAAGCATGCGATCTGGGCAGGAGTGAAGACAGGAATACGTGACAGTCTTGAGAAGAAGTCTGTGATGCTGGATACTGTTTTCTAGAGACTCCTCTGACAGTCATCTATAAGAGAGATATGGAAGAAAGGCTGGAAACCAATAAGAATTAGGAGATGAATTGTATAAGGAAAGTGGCAATGACCTGGACAAGGGCAAGAACTGGACAGGGCCCCACGTCGCAGGTGACATTAGGAGACCAGGGGACTTTGATTCCTAATGAACTGGATTTCTGGAGAGAGGTAAACTGAGGCATGAAAAACGCCCTCTGCTGACCTCAGGCTCGAACAGAAGGGCTGAGAGACAGGTGCTCTGGGTGGGTGGGGAGGGGTCAGGAGGGCCATGCAGACAAACAGGGGTAAGAAGACGGGAAAAGCGTGGTTTGGAGGACGTTCCAGTTCAAGAACCTGTCAGCCGTCCCAGCGGCAGTGCTGGGCAGGCAGCCCAACATACAGCTCTGGTTTCGGGGTTGGGGGCGGGTGTCAGGTCGGGGGGCCCAGGGTGGCCTCGGCACACGGACGGCAGGACACCCACAGGACTGACCGCAGTCTCCAAGGGCGGGGAGTGCTTCCCCCTGCTTTGTTCCCCGCCCACCTCCCATCCCCACGCTGGTTCTCTGCACACACAGCGCTCTATTCCAGCACTGCACGCGTGCGGTGTGATGACCGGTGCTCCATGGAGCACCCGCACTGCAGGGCCCGGGAGAAGGCTGGCAGGCTCAGTGCCTACCGCCACATCAGTCTGTCTGCCTCCACAATTCCCCTGCAGCTCTCTGCACCATGGGCTAGTCTCTCTGTTATCCTAGCCACGCGTTTACAGGCTCCACACTGGGCTCTCGGAAGGCCGACATCAAGTGTGTCTAATGCGGTAACATGTGCGTGAGTTCCTGTGAATACATGAAGACACACTATTACATAGAATACATAGAAATACATAGTACATACAGACTGTATAACGTACACATACACATACTCTATATAGTATATATACTCATTTAAATATATACTTTTTGCTATGTATATGACATATTTGTTTATACTCTAGTGCAATCTGTGATAGTATAATATAGTAACTATTCCCACAGTTAGACACAGTTTGATGAATTAATTAAAGTGTGCAAGCTGCTCAGTCGTGTCCAACTCTTTGCGACCCCATGGGCTACACAGTGCACGGAATTCTCCAGGCCAGAATACTGGAGTGAGTAGCCTTCCCCTTCTCCAGGGGATCTTCCCAATCCAGGGATTGAACCCAGGTCTCCTGCATTGCAGGTGGGTTCTTTACCAGCGGGGCCACCAGGGAAGCCCAAGAATACTGGAGTGGGTAGCCTTTCCCTTCTCCAGGGGAATCTTCCCAACCCAGGGATCGAACCCAGGTCTCCCGCGTTGTAGGCAGATTCTTTACCAGCTGGGCCACCAGGGAAGCCCAGGAATACTGGATGAATGAATGTAGGACTGCATTTAAAGAAATTAGTGAATGGTGGGTACAGCCACTATGGTACAGTATGGAAGTTCCTAAAAAAAACTGAAAGTAGAACTATCATATGATCCAGCTACCCCATTCCTGGGCATGTCTCCAGATAAAAGTATAATCCAAAAAGGTACATGCACCTCTACATTCATTGCAGCCAACACATTGCATTCACAACAGCCAACACATGTGAAACAGCCCAAAGGCCCATCAACACAGGAATGGATAAAGAAGATGCAGTACATACAGACAGTGGAATATTACTCAGCCATGAAAAAGAATGAACCAATGCTGTTTGCAGTGACATGGATGGACCTAGCGATGATCATACAAGTGAAATAAGTCTGACAGGGAAAGACGAATACTGTATGATATTCCTTGCTTGTGGAATCTAAAATATGACAGTAATGAACTTACCTATGAAGCAGAAACAGACTCACAGACATTGAGAACAGACTGGTGATTACCAAGGGGGCAGGTGATGGGGAAGGATGGAGTGGGAGGTTGGGGTTAGCAGATGTGAGCTTTGATATGGAGAATGGATAAGCAACAAGGTCCTACTGGTATCGCAGGAAACTATATTCCATATCCTGTGATAAAGCATCATGGCAAAGAATATACTTTCTAAAATGTGCATATATATATATAACTGCAATGACTTTGCCGTACAGCAGAAAATAGCCACAACGTTGTAAATCAACTACACTTCAATTAAAAAAAAACTTCTTTAAAAAAATCAATGAAGTTATTAAATGTTCAGAAATGTTTCCATGAGAATTTTTACATAAAAGTTGTAGGGTACCCAGACTTACACACAGAAATAGTGGACTTTTCAAATCCATTTAATCTCCCAAAGGACCATTTCTGAGATAGGTGGGAAGCTCTTGTCTCGAGAACTCTTTTGGAAAACACCGTTTCAAGTGGACCTGCTCCTTTGGACCCCATTATCTTCTAAGTGGTACAAGATAATTAGGGCTACCCAAGTGGTTCAGTCAGTGGTTAAAGCATCCGCCTGCCAATGCAGGAGACACAGGTTCCATCCCTGGGTCGGGAAGATCCCCTGGAGAAGGAAATTGCAACCCACTCCAGCATCCTTGTCTGGAGAATCCCACGGACAGAGGAGCCCATGGGGGTCACAGAGTTGGACATGACTGAGCATGCACGCAAGCTCAAGGAAGATGGTTATGGACAATCCCTGCATCTAACTTAGAGGAGCCAGCCTCAGTTCAGTTCAGTTAAGTCATTCAGTCGTGTCCGACTCTTTGCAACCCCATGAACCGAAGCATGCCAGGCTTCCCTGTTCATCACCAACTCCTGGAGTTTACCCAAACTCATGTCCATTGAGTCGGTGACGCCATCCAACCATCTCATCCTCTGTCGTCCCCTTCTCCTCCCACCCTCAATCTTTCCCAGCATCAGGGTCTTTTCCAGTGAGTCAGCTCTTCGCATCAGGTGGCCAAAGTACTGGAGTTTCAGCTTCAACCTACTCTTTCCTAAATTCTAGACGCTTTGTCACACCATCCTGGTCGGACCGACGCCCAGAGCCATGACAAAAGGCAGACCCTGTGAGTCTGGGGCAGCAACACTTGCAGAGATGCCTGTGGCCTCTCCCGGGCTGGCCTTCCATCAGCCCGGCCCCAGGAACCTCCCCACGGCCCTGCCCGCCACTCCCCAGCTGCCGGCAAAAGTCAGAGACACCACACCACCCAACATCTGGCTCAGAGACGAGGGTCTTGTACGCCCTTCCTCTCTCTGTACTAAGTTCATGGTCATAGACGAGCTTGGTAACACCGGCGCCTAGGACGTGGGCGTGGGGTGACGTGGTCACTGCTCCCAGTGCGGTACTGGGTAGCCTTCTGCCGGAATTGTTACCACAGTTTGAAACCCACACACAAAACAAGGGGTTAAAAGCCTCAAATGCAAGTTGCATTTGAGGAGGGAATCAACAGTTTCTGAGAGTTTAGCTACAAGGATCCTCCTCGAAGAGCAGTACACATGTGCGTGAAGACCCGATTGTGTGAACACAAGCGTTTGCTGGAATGAGACACCTTCGTAAGTTTCCATTGTGACACCACAACTATCTATGAAACAGATAGAAGTCATACAGAAAGCTCCGAGGCAGGGCTTCCCTGGCGGCTCAGTGGTCAAAGAATCCGCCTGCCAAAGCAGGAGACACGGGTTTGCTCCCCAGTCCGGGAAGATCCCACACGTCGTGATTCCATGCTAAGCCCATGTATCACAACTAGTGAGCCCGTGTCCCCTAGAACCCACGGTCTGCAACAAGAAGCCAGCACAATGAGAAGCCCCTGCACCTTAACTAGACAATACTCCCTGCTTGCCGCTACTAGAGAAAAGGCCTCACACCTACAAAGACCCAGCACAGACACATTAAAAAAAAAAAAACTATAAAAAATAAGGATACATTTGCATACGGAGCCAGATTCATGTTAATATTGGCATCTGCTAGGATGAGACACCTTTTCTTCTGAAGTTTCCATTAGAATAAAGACTCCGAATCATGTCAATATTGGCATCTGCCATGATGAGACACCTTTCCTTCCAAAGTTTCCATTAGAATAAGGACCCTGAATCACGTAAATATCAGCATCTGCTAGGATGAGACACCTTTTCTTCTGAAGTTTCCATTAGAATAAGGACCCTGAATCATGTCAGTATCAGCATCTGCTACAGTGAGACACCTTTCCTTCTGAAGTTTCCATTAGAATAAGGACCCCGAATCATGTCAGTATTAGCATCTGCTAGGATGAGACACCTTTCCTTCTGAAGTTTCCATTAGAATAAGGACCCCGAATCATGTCAGTATTAGCATCTGCTAGGATGAGACACCTTTTCTTCTGAAGTTTCCATTAGAATAAGGACCCTGAATCATGTCAGTATCAGCATCTGCTACAGTGAGACACCTTTCCTTCTGAAGTTTCCATTAGAATAAGGACCCCGAATCATGTCAGTATTAGCATCTGCTAGGATGAGACACCTTTCCTTCTGAAGTTTCCATTAGAATAAGGACCCCGAATCATGTCAGTATCAGCATCTGCTAGGATGAGACACCTTTCCTTCTGAAGTTTCCATTAGAATAAGGACCCCGAATCATGTCAGTATTAGCATATGCTAGGATGAGACACCTTTCCTTCCAAAGTTTCTATTACGACACCAGAACACTGCACGCGAAATAGACAAAGATGGCGAGCAAGATGCCAAGGTCACACGTGCACAAGTGCTGGTTCACAGGACACAGTCGCACGCGGGCTGGTAGGAAGACCTGCCTGGTGAAGACGGGAAGTGAGGGGACGGAGCCGTGCACACTCACTGTTGTGGGCGGCGTGCGCAGACGTGAACCGCAGGGACACCTTGGCGCTCTTGAGGCGCGTCTGGCCCCAGTACGCGACGGCTTGCAGCTCCACGGCGTAGTCGCAGCCCAGCTGCAGCGGCTCCAGGGTCACCGAGTTCTGAGACTGCAGGCGGAGGGGAGACGAGACTGCGTCACAAGCCGCCCGCACCCTGGGCCTCCCGCCAGAGGTCCCGGGTCCTCGGGGAGCCCGCCCGCTCCCACCTGACCTCCGTCCAGACTCACATCACAGAACCTGCTACATCTTTAGCAGAGCTAGTCGTCCCGTGGATCCAAGTAAACGTCACGCAAAAGCATCTTTTTCTTTTTTTTTGGACAACTGTGTCACTAATCCCATTATCGGACGCTCTGCAGTCACGTGAGGGTGAATAACTCACTCCCAGAGAGTTCTAGGACTGTATGTGTGTGTGAATCGTGTGCCACTGGCAGGATGTATGTGTGTGTGTGTGTGTGTGCGTGTGTGTCCCTCACTCCTTCCTGGACAGCAGCCGGCAGACACAACGAGAGCCCTTTATAACAGACTAGCAGAGGCTCTCGTCAGCACACGCGTGGAAAGACCCAGCGAACTGACATTCCCCAACATGGGAACTGTATCTCCCTGATACGGATCCTCCGTCTTCTATGAGAAAATTTCCACCGAAAGTCGTTAAGAAAAATCAACCTGCAAGAGTGCTTTTTAAAGCACATTCTCATGGCTTGCGGGTATGATAATAAGGTCCCTTACAAGAACTGGGAATTAAAGAGAAAGAAGCCAGTGGTCTTAGAATGCAAACATTTGCCGAAAGGTAGTACACGGGCAGTTCCGTGGTGGTCCGCTGGCTAGGATTCGACGGTTTCAGGGTTGGGGCCAGGGTTTGAGTCCCTGTGGAGGAACACACACGGCAAATGCAACAGGACACACACACATGCACCATGCAAACGACACAGGGTACATGTACACACACATCCCACAAATCGCACACGACACACACACATATACATGCATCCGGCAAACGGCACAGAATACCCACACACACACATCCCATGAAAGGCACAGGATACACACACACACGCCCATCCTGCAGAAGGCCCAGGATACACGCACACCAACATATCCTGCCAGGCACACGGTTCAAACACATACGCAATCCTAGAACTGGCATAAAATACACACACACACACACACACACATATCCTACAAATGGCATAGAATACACAAACACAAACACACACACCCCACAAATGGCTGAAGACACACACACACACAGCAAATAGCACAAAATACACACAGACACACATCTTGCAAATGGCACTCACACACACACGCACAAACATCCTGCAAAAGGCACAGGATTCACACACACACACACACAGAGATATCCTGCAAGTGATACGGGAAACACACACACACCTTCCAGGATCACAGGACACACACACAGACACACACATCTTGCAAATGGTAGAGAATACACAGGCATACCCTGCAATGGTGAGGAAACACATATACTCTGCAAACGGCACATGATACATACACACACACATCCCACAGATGTACAAAAAACACACACACATCCCATAGATGCACAAAATACACACATACACACATACATCCCGCAGATGCACAAAATGCAAACATACACACACACATCCTGCAGATGCACAAAATACATACATACACACACACATCCCACAGATGCACAAAATACACACACACCCCCACACACAATCTCCTTTTAGTCTAGGGGCCACCTGATACCCCGTGTACTATATATACACTGCTGCTGCTGCTGCTAAGTCAAGTCAGTCGTGTCCGACTCTTAGCAACCCCATGGACCGCAGCCTACCAGGCTCCTCCATCCATGGGATTCTCCAGGCAAGAGTACTGGAGAGGGTTGCCATTGCCTTCTCCTTATATACACTATACATGGACTATACGTACACTATACATGCATATATTTTATCATGTCACATTCTGATTGCCCTTTCTGTGATTTCCCACCTTTATCTCTTTCAGCACTTTCTATGAGATGAGCACCCATTATCAGTTATCGCTTGTTGCAGAGTGCCATGAAATAAAACATGGAACTGTCAGAAAGTTTCTGACAAATAAACCCAAACAGCATCGCAACTGGTTATCAGTGAGATGGACGGGTAGAGACATGTTTGACAATCCTCCATGGCACAGATACTAGAATGTTCATTTTTTAAAAAACTTGCTATCTTTTTAAAGCACTTTTCAACAATAATTTATGGAATTCAACCTTATAAATTAGAGGGGAAGTTGTTCATTTACGTTTTATAAGAACAAGATAAAGGAGTGTGTACTAAAAGGACATGTTTTTATACAATTAAGCATGTCACACAATGCAAAGTGTTCAGTGTTATGGAGATCTCATTGCATGAAATGTTTCGGTTTCTTGGTATGTGGACAATGAGCCATCCCACGTCCTTTTAATCAGTGAGAAACATATATTGTCAAACGTACATCTTGTAAACTGTCTCCAGCTCCAGCAATGACATAACAGATGGGAGCACCTTGCAATATACAACACAAAAGGTACGAACTTTAACTCCCCCATTCAGAAGGATCACTTAAAAAAAAACAAAAAGCAAACCTCAATGTCAAGGATATTTTGAACTGTACCATTTTCAGTGACTAGACAGGTAAGATGGACATCATTCCAGTTCCTTTGATTTCTGGAGTTTGTGCCGGCCCTTTGGATATGAGTAAGTCAACAGATGACATTCAAGCGTTCTCAACCTAAAATGTCCCAGGCTGAATGGCCAGTGTGGTCCTCTGATCGCTGACCCTCCTCGGTCAGTGGAAAAAGATGGAAATTCGTCCCTCATCCACCCCTCTTCTGGGCTCACCAGAGGCTGTTCCTAAACTGGATGCCTTGAGTTCAACCCCTCCATGAGACGCTGGGCCCCCTCCCCGGAACGAGCACTTACCCCGTCTGTGGTCTTCCTCCTCTTCTTCTTGGTCGGCACAAGGGACTTGCCGCTGACCGTCCAGCTCCAGAAGACTTTGTAGTGGTGCACCGGGATGTCTGGTTCCTCGGGGACATCCCACGCGATGGTCACGGCCACGCTTCCGTCACTGTGGACGGTGGAGTTCGCCAGCCGGAGGTTGGCTGGGGCCGGGGGTGCGGACGGATCTGAAATCGCAGGAGACAGAGTTCGGTGTTGAGGATGACCACGAAAGCACCATCGGCTCCACGGACAGGAGTTTGAGCAAACTCTGGGAGACGGCGGAGGACAGGGGCCTGGGCCTGGCGTGCTGCCCGTCCATGGGGTCACAGAGAGTCGGACACGACTGAGTGACTGAACAACTGCCACGGAAGCACCATTTCTGCACATGTAATGACCGCAGGGTCAACGCAGGAACACTGCCCTTTACATGTAGGATAGCTGAAAACAAGCACTTCGGTTCAGTTCAGTCGCTCAGTCGTGTCTGACTCTTTGCAACCTCATGGACCACAGCACGCCAGGCCTCCCTGTCCATCACCAACTCCCGGAGTTTACCCAGATTCATGTCCATTGAGTCGATGATGCCATCCAAGCATCTCATCCTCTGTCATCCCCTTCTCCTCCTGCCTTCAATCTTTCCCAGCATTAAGAACCACTTTTTAAGCCTCAAACTGAAATACAGTCTACACAACAGTAGTGAAAGTCACTCAGTTGTGTCCAACTCTTTGCAACCCCATATTCTCCAGGCCAGAGTGGGTAGCCTTTTCCCTCTCCAGGGGAATCTTCCAAACACAGGGACTGGACCAGGGTCTCCTGCGTTTCAGGTGGTTTTTTTTTTTTTTTTTACCAAATGAGCTATCAGGGAAGCCCACTGAATGATAAGACATATGCCTTTGGACCATGTTTGTAATCCAGGTGGCTTCACACCACTACAACCCTGCCAAATTTTCACTGTCCTGAAATTGACAAAATTCTATAAAACAGAGTCAAATTCTTTTCAGGTTGGGTGACATTAAACACATCAGCAATGGTGAAATAAATACCTTTGAAAATTCTGAAAAGAAAAAAACAGCCATCCAGGGCCAGCTCACACAAATAAGTTTTCATCCGACTGGACCTGGAGCTTAACATCCTTTAGTCCAAAGTTAAGAGCCACATGGACACATCAGCAAAAACAAACCATTTTTTTTGTTTAATCCACATTACAAATGGGATGACAGACGGCTAACATGTTTGTCATTTCACCGTTTCTCGTTTGTTGCATAAACCCAGACCTTCTCAGCTGTCAAGAGAGACCAGGTCCTGGAACAACTCCCCCGCTACCCCGACAAATCTCCGTTTGAGATAGGTGCACGAGGATGACTAAGTGTGTGTGAAATGGGGGGTCCTTCCCTCATTTTTTGCCACGTGCGTGTACATCTCAGTCACTTCAGTCATGTCCGACTCTTTGTGACCCCATGGACTGTAGCCCGCCAGGCTCCTCTGTCCATGGGATTCTCCAGGCAAGGATACTGGAGTGGGTAGCCTTTTCCTTCTCCAGGGGATCTTCCAGGCCCAGGGATCAAACCCGAGTCGCTTGTGTCTCCTGCATTGACAGGTGGGTTCTTTGCCACTAGCGCCACCTGGGAAGGCCAGAAACTGAGCAAATATAGATGCCACTCACCACAAAGGACTTGTAGATGGTTTCGCTTCAAGACGCCTGCCCAATAGTTCTAACACCATCTATATCAGAGGTGCAAAGAAGCTAACTCGATATAAATGAAGAAGACAGGAGGGAAATACTCATGTTTTAATTCTCAGGATGCTTTGCATTTTTGGAATGATGGAGACATGAATTATTATTTTCTTAAATCTATTGCTTTCCTGAAAGATAGCTAAGTTCTGGAGGTTTGCTGGATTATTATTATTATTTTTTTAAGTTTTGTAATTGCTTTTCTAGGCTACTGATCCAAAGCACATTACATGGTATTTTTGACCAAGTGGTTCTCAAACAATCAACATTAGGAACCCTCCGGGAGGGCCCAAGACATATACTGAGATAATGCCATTTCAGGGAGTCCTGGGAGGGCCCAGAAATATATTCATGTGAAATATAGTTTTATATAAAATAACTGTTGTTGTTGTTTAGACACTGAGCCGTGTCTGACTCTCTGCAACACCATGGACTGCAGCCCGCCAGGCTCCTCTGTCCATGGGATTCTCGAGGCTAGAATACTGGAGTGGGTTGCCATGTCCTTCTCCAGGGGAATCTTCCTGACCCAGGGATCGAACGTATGTCTCCTGCCTGGGCAGACAGATTCTTTACCACTGAGCCAGTGGGGAAACTGCCAACACCAGAGTCTCAGTCCCTCCAGTCCCTACTCCCCACCACAGACACCCCATCTCAGGAAATGCACATTCCTCCTTCACACGGCTCCTGCCCCAAACTTCCAGGCTGTATCCTTCCCGAGCTCTCATTGAACAGCTCCCGTGGGCATATCAATACTGTAGAGTCTGTCTGAACTCCCATTGTCTCTACCAGTATAACACCCCGGGCCCAAGACAACTTCCTCTTTCCTGATTATTGAGAAGGCCTGTCTGAGCCTTTCTCGGTATGGCAGCTGGTGAATAATTTTTTATTTATTTATTTTTATTTATTTGGCTTCCCTGGTAGCTCAGCTGGTAAAGAATCCTGCAATGCAGGAGACCCCGGTTCAATTCCTGGGTTGGGAATTGAACTGGAGAAGGGATAGGCTTACCCGCTCCAATATTCTTGGGCTTCCCTGCTGGCTCAGACACTAAAGAATCTGCCTGCAATGCGGGAGACCTGGGTTCGATCCCCGGGTCAGGAAGATCCCGTGGAGAAGGGAATGGCTACCCACTCCAGTATTCTTTTATTTCTGTTTACGTCTCATTTATTTTGTTTTTAAATTTATTTGTATTTCTTTGGCCACGCCGGGTCTTCATTCTGGCATGTGGTATCTTTAGTTGGGACATGGGAACTCATAGCTGTGGCAGGTGGGACCCAGTTCCCTGAGCGGGGATTGAACATGGGCCCCGTGTATTGGGAACACAGACTCTTAGCTACTGGACCACCAGGGAAGTCCCAGCTGGTGAGTCTTCTTGACACAAGTTCAGGAGCTCTCACCCGCCCCCCCAATCCCCCGCCAAAGAGATGGCAGCCTCCCCAAAGCCCTGTGCGTTCCTGCCACATATAACGTCCTGATTCTGCTTTCCTGTCCCTGCTCCTCCTGCTGCTCTGGCCGTGCTGGTTCCCAGGTTACTTCCTGGAGATGAAACCAGGAGCTACTGAGGCTCTTCCAATGGTTGTTGAGTCTCAACGCCTTCCCCCAGGGAGCCCTGACCTGACTGTTCACCTACTGCGAGTCGACCAGATGTCTCACTATTCAAGTCCATTATATATTTTCCCCTCTTCTCACTAGCGGAACACCACCACAGTTTCCTCCTGGCTTCTTGTTCTCTGAGGCCCTTAGAACCAAATCTGTGGCGTGATTCAATCGTGAACCTACAGCAGGTCACTGCAGACCCTTCTCAGGGGAAGTTGGTCTTCAAGCTCATCACCGCTTCGAAGCAAAAGAAAAATTAAAACGTGTAAAGATAATCACAGCCATTCACATTCTCAACGATGCACCTGGATGCCTATGTGCTGAAAATACACAGTTAACGCTTCCAGAAATTCGAAGTTCACAGCAAAAGTGCAGAATCATCTACATTTCTAAAGAGAATTCCCAGTTTAGGAAAGTCAACTGGTGGTATTTCATCATTTCCTTAATCTACTTCATTCATTCTATCATTACTCACTGCCCTAGAAAAACATCTCATGCCTTACATGTGACTGCAATAGTCCAGGATAGCATCACCTAGTTTGTGAAACATGAAACAACAGAATTGATGAAATGGCATTAGGAAATTATGCCTTTAAGTAAAGGAATGAATAGTATTTGGCTCAAAGCTTCTTCCCTGGAGGCTCAAACAAGGAAGAATCTGCCTGCAATGCAGGAGACCCAGGTCTCCAATCCCTGGGTAAGGAATATCTGCCTGGAGAAGGGAATGGCAACCCACCGCAGTATTCTTGCCCGGAGAATCCCATGGACAGAGGAGCCTGGTGGGCTACAGTCCACAGGGGTCACAAAGAGTCAGACATGACTGAGTGACTAACTCGTTCACTTTCACATTCTCTTAAACATAAGGCCCAATTCAGTGTTCAGAATACCAAGATGGCATATTCCCATAACGAAGATAAGACACTCCAATCTCTTCCTCCCCGCCCTCCGCCGCCCCCAAATAATCACTTTAAAATTACAGAGCCAAGAAGAAATAGCAGAGGTGGTCTGTTTATCAGTCCCAATCAGTCTCTGTAAACCAGCTTTTCATTTATCTGTTTAGTCACGGAAGACTTCAGATGAGAGTCTGTCTGTCCCTTCTAAGCTGAAGGATTTCAATCAGTCCCAACAAATGTCCACACTGCAGCCATCCATGGCCTTGTGAAGTGGTTCCCTACATTGTGAAATGAAGTATATTCACGTTGTTGAGATGTACAAGATGTTTTCTTTCAATTTACATATGTTTGGATTATACGAAAACTTTGAAATGCAGTTGGAAGTCTGTGGGAAACAATTATGTGCATATAGCTGATGCCACATTATGATAAAGACTTAAAGGATTCTACAAGCTACTTCTCTGATCTTTTTTTTTTTTTTTTCTGAACTGGTAAGGATCGTTCAACCTTTAGATCCGCAGGGTTGAACTGGTGAAGTGACCTGCCTGAGGTCATTCACGTAACTGGTGGCAGTCAGAAGTGAGAAAGACAGGGAGGGGAGACAGAGGGGCTAAGACTCTCATACCCCTGCATGTCTGTATTTATTACTCTATAATAACCTTATGGTCACCAGGGGGGAAGGATGGGAGAAGGGATAGTCAGGGAGTCTGGGATGGACATGGACACACGGCTGTATTTAACATGGAGAACCAGCAAGGACCTGCTGGACAGCACGGGGAACTCTGCTCAATGTCATGTGGCAGCCGGGATGGGAGGGGAGTTTGGGGCAGAATGGATACATGTGCATGTATGGCTGAGTCTCTTTATTGTCCACCTGAAACTATCACAATATTGTTAATAAGCTATACCCCAATACAAACTAAAAAGTGCTTTTTTAAAAAAAGCAGCCATAGACTCATTAAAAAAGACCCCGATGCTGGGAAAGATTGAAGGCAGGAGAAGGGAGTGACAGAGAATGAGATGGTTGGATGGCATCATGACGCAACGGACATGAGTTTGAGCAAAGTCCAAGAAACAGTGAAGGACAGGGAAGCCTGGCATGCTGCAGTCCATGGGGCCGCAAACAGTTGGACATGACTGAATGACTGAACAACAACCACAAAGCTTGACAATATGGCAACAAATGAGCGTGGCTCTGTGCTAATGAAACGCTATTTGCAGAAACAAGTAGCAGGCCAAACATGGACCACGGGCCACACAGTGCCAACCCCGAGTCAGTCTTTCTAAAGCAATGACACCATTTAGTCTCTTGGAACTGGACATAAAAGTGTTAGTTGTTCAGTTGTGTCCAATTCTTTGCAACCCCATGGACTGCAGCCCTCCAGGCTCCTCTGTCCATGGGATTCTCCAGGCAAGGACACTGGAGTGGGCTGCCATTTCCTTCTCCAAGGGATGTTCCCAAACTAGGGATCAAACCCAGGTCTCATAAGTGGTGCTTATTTCTAATGAACATATGGCTGTAGTTTGTTTTTGAAATGTTGGCATCGTGTTCCCATTTTACAGATGAGGAAACTGAGGATCAGAGTTTCATTCAGTTGTTTGGGAATGTAGTGTGAGAGGGCCAGAGTCACATCACAAGATGAGAACTTCCTTGAGGCTTAAATGAGAGCATTTCCCCCCATCCCACTTCTCTTTCTGCCTCATCCACTCGCTCTTTATAAGCTTCCCAGTCATCTACAGGAACACATCTCATGGGGCAGGAAGCAAACACACCCTCAGAGATAAATGGAAGAGGAAGGCCATGTTAGCTCCTTTTACTATTTGTGTGATTTCCAGGGCAAGATACATTCAGTATTTAGCAGGACTCTCCAAATTCAGCCTTGAAAACAGTTCCTTTTATTAACAACTCTGTGTAGTGCTTTTGGCAAAGGAAGATGGAACACTTGGATTTCAGAAGAAAGATTTACGGTTTCCTCTCTGAACCTTTCGTAGTTAATTCCACGAGTAAAAAGTAACAGGCACAATGTTGGAACAACCTAGTGCCTACGATGTGGAACATGCCAAATGAAATCACTTGTCACCCCTGGAGAAATGCAGGTCTATCATCACACTGACATGAAATCCCTTGAGAAAGGAGCCCTTGCTCTGTCCTGCCCGGGGAGAAAGGCCATCACCTACTGTGAGCCAGGCACCTCAAGGTGTCCCAACAATGCTAGTGTTTACATAAAGAAACCCACCTCCACATTTGCACAGAAAACCAGTGTGCAAATGGCAACAAAGAGACCTTTAAATGATCATACTTCTGAAGACAAGCTTCATATAATATCACTTACATGTGGAACCTAAAGAACTGATGCTTTCAAACTGTGGTGCTGGAGAAGACTCTTGAGAGTCCCTTGGACTGCAAGGAGATCCAACCAGTCCATCCTAAAGGAAATCAACCCTGATTATTCATCGGAAGGACTGATGCGGAAGCTGAAGCTTCAATACTTTGGCCCCTCGATGTGAGGAGCCGACTCATTAGAAAAGACCCCGATGCTGGGAAAGATCGAAGGCGGGAGAAGAAGGGGATGACAGAGGATGGGATGGTTGCATGGCATCACTGATGCGATGGACATGAGTTTGAGCAAACACTAGGAGATGGTGATGGACAGGGAGGCCTGGCGTGCTGCAGTCCATGGAGTCGCAAAGAGCTGGACATGACCTAGTGACTGAGCAACAACCACAACCCTTAGCCGCATCCTGGAAGAATCAGCTTCAGCTGCTTAGTGGGTCTGTGAGGGTCCCATCATTCTGTGATGCGTCTTCAGTGACGACACGGGAACCTACCACGAATTCCAGGCGTGTGTTTTTTGCTTCAGACGTGCATTCTGCAATGCTGAATGCTGGGCGCGTTTGTAAAACCAAGAAATAGAACGATTTAACGGTGAGTGCGGGGACTGCCCAAACGGCGCACCTTCATTCAGCGAAAGCCCATTTCAACTGACGGACAGAGGGCTAATCCGAGACCCGAGCAGTGCTCAGATACGCAGGAAGGGCTGGGGCGACATGACCCTGCTGTCTCCCCGGAACATGTGCCTCTTTGGAGGTTGGCAGCCACGGTCATGGTCATGGCACCTCTGCTCAGGTCCCGCCCAGCTCCAAAGGGGATCCGTCCCGTGCGTGCCGAGACTGCGCACCACTGCCTCGTGCGTGCACGAGCATCTGAGATCGCCAGACCACAAGCAGGCAACGGGGCCAGTGGGAACACGGTGTGACGACAGCACGCCTGGACCACGTGTGAACTGGGAAAGTCAAGGCCCAGACTTCCAGAGCCCCGTGCAGATCCTCGCCTCTGAACCCACCGCTGACTATTCACACGGCCTCTCTCGATCGTCACACCACAGGGAGACAGTCCTGATTCGAGAAAGGTCTCACGTCTCTGTTAGGTCTCTTTCCGGCTTGCTCAGTGTTTCCACCTCGGAGAGGGGTGTGCGGGATATACCATTCTTAACGGGGCTTTTTAAAAGGAAGAGTTAAAAAAAAAACCTACAAGACAGGGGACTTCCCCTGGTGGTCCAATGGCTAAGACTCCGCACGCCCGGTTCAGGGGGCCCGGGTTCAATTCCTGGTCAGGGAACTGGACCCCCACATGCAATTAAGACTGAAGGGTCCGCCTGGCACAACTCAGACCTAGTGCAGTCAATTAAAAACAAAAAAAAGTCTACAATAAACACTGGAATGGCATCCAAATATTTAAATTATTTTGGCTGCAAATCTTCCACTTGAGACCTGGAATTATCTCGATAAAGGCGTGGCAGTATTATTCTAGCGAGATATAGACAGACTAGCTGAAACATAAGAGGGTGTATGGGCTCAGTCGCGTCTGACTCTTTTGCTACCCCATGGACTGCAGCCCACCAGGCTCCTCTGTCCATGGGATTCTCCAGGCAAGAATACTGCAGTGGGTTGCCATTTCCTCCTCCAGGGGATCTTTCTGACCCAGGGATCAAACCTGCGTCTTCTGCATTGGCTGGCAGGTCCTTTACCACTGAGCCACCTAGACATCCAAAATGGAAAGGAACTGCAACTTATAGCAGACAGTGCAAACCTTCCCATCTTGAAAGACTGATGTTACGCACCTCACATTATTTATTAACATCACAATGCCTGCCTAAAATGAGCCTGAATGACCTCCTGTCGAGGACGATAACTGCTGATTAGTAAGTGAATAACCTCACTAACCTTCTTCCATGAAAATGGACCTGGCTGATTAGCCACGCAGCTGTATCATTAATTCAGAACGTCCAACACAGCTGGAGAAATAAACACAGAGCTATTCTTAATATCCAGTCCAATCATGTCCTTGCACTATCCCAGACTAAACCAACCACAAATGGAAAACAGTGAGTATTCATCACACTTACAGAGGTTTTAGAACATCAGCGAAATGAGAAGGGAAGAAAGTGATAGCCACGATAAAGTGCCTCAGGACGCATTTAAACTCTGCCTGGTGTGAAACAGGAGGGGAATGCACACTCAGCGGAGCCACTGGTTTCAAGAGACCTGCACCGTCTGATGTGGCAGACACGAAAGCTGAGAAAACATCATCGTGATGACAGTTTCCGGAGCCTCGCAGAAGTCAAGACCCAGGGATCCTCCTAGCCGTGAATTCCTGCGGCTCCTTCAGAGGCATCTGGTCCCATTCACTCAGCACTGCAAAGCCACGTGCTGGCTAAACACACCCGTACCAGCCTGGAGACTCCATGGATTTCCCCTCCATCGCGAGGTGGGTGGGTGGGCGGCAAGCACCACTGACCTTTGGAGGAGCGGAAGTGCTTGCTGGGGGCGGTGAAGCCTCGGGTCCCGTGCACGTTGACGGCCGCCACACGGAACTGGTACCATCTGCTGGGCCGGACGTCCGTCAGCTGCACCCGCTCGTCCGTGGTCTGAGAGGGAAGAGGCACACAGAAGCCTGTTACCCTGATGAGCCCGCTGCGTCTGCTTTGTAAACACACGCTCAACTCGTCTGCGGACTCTACAGTCCTGCTCTCCCCCTGCCCTTCTGGGTGAGGACGGGCGACCCTGCTGAGTTCCAGGGAGGGCTGTCGGGATCAAGGAATTTCCAGGGGAGGTTCCAGCGGCTCCATGCCACTCACAGGTATTTATTCCCAATGACTCTGACGGCTCTGTGGAAGTCAAAGTCTCATGGTAAATGCACGGGCTGGTTTTTACCTCTGGTGGCTATATACCGCATTGGAGGGTTTTCATTAATGAAGTATACATACGAATGAATAAAGGGCTTCCCCTGTGGGTCAGAAGGTCAAGAATCTGTCTGCAATGCGGGTGACCCAGTTTCGATCTCTGGGTCAGGAAGATCCCCTGGAGAAGGGAAATGGCAACCCACTCCAGCATTCTTGCCTGGAGAATCCCATGGATAGAGGAACCTGGTGGGCTACAGTCTGTGGGGTTGCAGAGAGTTGGCCACGACTGAGTGACTGTCGCTTCACTTCATGAATGAATAAATATATGAAGCGATCATTACATTACTGAGAACATGCAATCATCTGTAGATGACAGAAGGAAAATGCCTCATACTTTCACACCAAAGATAAATCTGGAAGTAGGTATGTGAACTCACACACTTACATTCTGAAACTACATGGCAACTCAAGGCTTTTTCTTTTCTTTTCTTTTTTTAGCTTGAGTTAATCATGTAAGATGCGCATAGATTCATGTTCCTGAAGGGTGAGGTGTGTTACTATGTGGAGGTGGTTTACTCACTAAGTTTGTCTGACTCTTTGCAACCCCAGACTGTAGCCCACCAGGCTCCTCTGTCCATGGGATTCTCCAGGCAAGAACACTTCAGTGGGTTGCCATGCCCTCCTCCAGGGGATCTTCCCGACCCAGGGATCAAACTTGAGTCTGCTGCATTGGCAGGTGGGTCCTTTACTGCTGAGCCATCAGGTGTCGCTGTATGAATATATCTTTATATATAGAAAACTGGACACAGGGCCACATCGATAGGGCTTGCTCTCCCTCTGATTAAGTCCCGAGATCTCAGACAGGGCGACAGGCCCACTTCCAACAGTGTCCTAGGGAAGACCTGAGCACTTGGCCATGACGCTGAGAGAGTCACTTCCTAGGCAGGTGGATAAGAAGTCCAGGGGTCCCCGAGGAGAGAGGGGTCTGGGGTTCTCGAGGAGGAGATAGGGATCTGGAATTCTCAAGGAGGAGGAAAGGGCAAACATCTTTTTTTTCCTCTACATTGCTTAGTCTTAGCCACATAAAACTTTTTTTTTCCCTTTAAGCCTGGAACTGATGATTACACAACAAACAACTCAGTTTAAACTCTATACTAAGGATTATATATACTAAGGATTATATTCCAGTAGTCATGTATGGATGTGAGAGTTGGACCATAAAGAAAGCTGAGCACTGAAGAATTGATGCTTTTGAACTGTGGTTTTGAAGACTCTTGAGAATCCCTTGGACTGCAAGGAGATCCAACCAGTCCATCCTCAAGGAGATCAGTCCTGAATATTCATTGGAAGGACTGATGCTGAAGCTGAAACTCCAGTACTGTGGCCACCTGATGCAAAGAGCTGACTCATTGGAAAAGACCCTGATGCTGGGAAAGATTGAAGGAAGGAGGAGAAGGGGACGACAGAAGATGAGATGGTTGGATGGCATCACAGACTCCATGGACATGAATTTGAGTAATCTCTGGGAGTTGGTGACAGGCAGGGAGGCCTGGGGTGCTGCAGTCCATGGGGTTGAAAGAGTCGGACACGACTGAACAACTGAACTGAACTGAACTGAGAATGTATATTATGGGAATGGGTCTGGTAGGATCTTTCTGTTGTTAAGTTCTGATCCTCTTATCCTAAAATGTAAATTGTGGGAGTGGGTACGGTAAAATTTTTACAACCTTGAGACATTCTTTTGATTTATTGTCATAACTAATTTAAAAAGCATATGCTCCCTTGCTAACACTAGCGAGGGGGGCACTCTCTGTCCTGCTTCTGATGTCTTTGTCAGAAGCTTCCCCTGTCCCTTTGGTCACTTTAATAAAACTCTGCTACAGAAAAGCTCTTGAGTGGTAAAGCCTGGTCCCTGGTCCCTAAGCTAAGTCTTCTTCTTCGGAGATCGTGAATCCAACATCGTTCACCATAAGCTATCAACTCCAAGGAATAAATGTCTGAGTTTTGTGGGTCATCTAGGCCTAGTGCCAAATGAGCTCAACGTGACACTCCGTGAATGAAACTGGGTAACAGAACGGAATTGAAACCCTCCTAAACCTCAGCTTGTGATGAGTTACTGAAAAGGACTGCCACGTGTTCTTCAACATCAAAAGAAGCTAAGCATTTCCGTGATTAAAATAAATAAACAGGGTTGTCATTACCATCTTTCTAAATTCCATATATGTACGTTAATATACTGTGTGGGTGTTTTTCTTTCTGACTAATTTCACTCTGTATAATGGGCTCCAGTTTCATCCACCTCATTAGAACTGACTCAAACACATTCTTTTTTATAAGCTGAGTAATATTCCATTGTGAATATGTACCACAGCTTTCTTATCCATTCGTTTGACGATGGACATCTGGGTTGCTTCCATGTCCTAGCTACTGCAAACAGTGTTGCGATGAACACTGGGGTACACGTGTCTCTTTCAATTCTGGTTTCCTCAGTGTGTATGCCCAGAAGGCCAGGGTGGGATGGTTTGAAAGAACAGAATTGGAACATGTATATTACTGTATGTGAAATAGATGATCAGTGCAAGTTCAATGCATGAAGCAGGGCACTCAAAGCCGGTGCTCTGGGATGACCCAGAGGGATGGGGTGGGGAGGGAGCTGGGTGGGGGTTTCAGGATGGGGGACACATGTACACTCGTGGCTGATTCATGTCAGTGTATGGCAAAAATCACCACAATAGTGTACAGTAATTAGCCTCCAATTAAAGTAAATTAATTTAAAATAAAAAATAATTTTTTTTTTTAAAAAGGAAGAGCGTGACTTCTAAGTATGCCTTTCTACCTTATCTGGCTGAATTTGAGACAACATTTCCATTGACTTCTTTGTCTAGTTTCAGCCTCCAGTTTAACGAACTAAAGTCGGCATGCTCTGCAGACACACAAAGGAAGCATTTCGTGTGGCACTAACCACTGGAAACAGCAATAATAATAAAAATGATAGAGCAAGGTCTTTCCTCTCTCCAAGAAAGAGAATATGAAAGAGAAAGTCTTGTCATCAGTTACTTTCATAAATCTTCAAATTTGTAATTTGGAAATTCTACAAGTGATCACTGTAGCACCATTTAGGGGAGAATGCCACATAAACCAAACATAATTTTAGGCTGTGTTCTGAACATCTTTATGTTTTGTTAAAGCAAAAGGTTTTTTAACAAGATAGATATGGAATAAAATTACCAAATATTTCTGACCAGTTCTTTTTTTTCCTCCTAATTGAAGATGTTTCTTTTGGATGTGGTACATATACACAATGGAATATTACTCAGCCATAAAAAAGGACTGAACCTGAGTCAGTTGTAATGAGGTGGGTGCGCCGAGAGCCTGTGCTACAGAGTCGAATACGGCAGAAAGAGAAAAAAATAAATGCCAAATATCGGTGCATATACATGGAACCTCACAAAAGGGCACTGATGGACCTATTTGCAGGGAAGAAAGAGAGACAGAGAACCTATAGAGAATGGATGTGTGGACACAGAAGGGGAAGGAGTGAGTGGGACAAATTCAGCAAGTAGCACTGACTATACACACGAATAGCACTGACCATATGCACTACTTTATATGAGAAATAGGAAGTTAGCAGGAACTTGCCGTGTAACACAGGGAGCTTAGCCCGGTTCTCTGCGATGACCTAGAGGGGCGGAAGAGGCGGGTGGAAGGGTCAAGAAGGAAGGGATATCGTAGACATGTGATGGATTCACTTTGTTGTTCGGCAGAAGCTGACACAACATTGCACATTATCCTCCAATTTTTAAAAAATATAATTGTTTTAACATCACATTTCTCACTGCTTTTGAGGTCTCTACTCTCGTGTTTATCCTCTCTGAGACACTACTGATGAAAAAGGGATTACATTTTTCTTTCAAACACCTGAGTATCAAACTGTAGTTTACGTGTACTGAAGAAAAAAAAATCAAGGGAATCTTGTCCTTGGAGAAAGACAGTCTTACACACATCAGCAGAGATTTCCTTAGAGACCTACATGTGGAGAAGGCATGTTTACTTGTTGAAAAGCATGAAGCGGTTTCATACTGATCACTGATTCTTTCCTCAGCACTGGCCAGATGACCCCCAGGAGGGGTGCTGTCTGGTGGCCCATTTGTTGGGGAGCTGACCAAGAGGAAGGAGAAGGAACCACTCAGGGAAGATTCAAGACCCGCCCGCTGCTCCCCACCAAGCAGTTTGGTGACAGGACTCTGCCTTCAGCCACTCAAGTCCTGTGCGGAATGAAAGCTTAAATGTGGGAGTGAGAGAGTCAATTCCTAGGCAGGTTGATAAGAAGTCTGGGGGTCCCCAAGGAGAGAGGGGTCTAGAATTCTCAAAGAGGAGGAAAGGACAAACTTTTTTTCCTCTACATTCCTTAGGATTATGTAACAATAATGTATCCAGCTTGAGGACAGTTTCTGGGGAAAAAAATACCTTCTGGCTAATCCTGTTATCTTAAAATGTAAATTATGGGGTGGGTCTGGTAAGGTCTTGACAACCTGCAGGCATTCTTTTGATTCACTGTAATAAGTAATTAAAAAGTATGTAACTCCATTGCTAACACTAGTAAGGGGGCACTCTTTCTGCCCCCCTTCTGATGTCTATGTTAGACACTTTGTCTCTTTTATACTTTAAAAAACTTTATTACACAAAAGCTCTGAGCGATCAAGCCTTGTCTCTGGCCCCAGATTTGAATTCTTCTCCTCCGGAGGCCAAGAATCCCAGTGTCTTTTCATGGTTCAGCAACAATGTTTCAGGAGCAACACGGGAGAAGACGTCAAGATGATCTCATGGCGGGTTAACGAGTCCTACGGGTGCTTGCGTTTCCCTCAGTCTAGTGGGTTCTGCATGTGTCTCAAGGCTTAAAAGCGTGCAGTTCTTGGGGGAAATAAATGTGAACATTCATCGGAAAATGGCTTCCCTGATGGTCCAGTGCTTTAAGAACCCGCCTTGCAATGCATGGGACACCACTTGGATCCCTGTTCTGGGGAGATCCCACAGTCCTCAGAGCAAGGAAGTCCGTGGGCCACAACTTCTGAGCCTGAATTCTAGAGCCCACATTCTAGAAGCCACGGCAATGAGAAGCCCTCACACCACAATGAAGAGGAACCTCCGTTTGCGGCAATGAGAGGAAGCCCGAATGTACTAACAGGGACTCAGCACAGCCACGAATAAGTACATGGATCTTCTGAAACGGAGAATTATGTCCTTCCACCATGCACTGGGACTTCTCTGGTGGTTCAGACGGTAAAGCGTCTGCATACAATGCGGGTGAGCCGGGCTCAATCCCTGGGTCGGGAAGATCTTCTGGAGAAGGAAATGGCAACCCACTGCAGTGATCTTGCCTGGAAAACCCCATGGGACAGAGGAGCCTGGTAGGCTACAGTCCATAGGGGTCGCAAAGAGTCGGACATGACTGAGCGACTTCACTCACTCACTCATCATGCATTGTGAGCACATGGAGCCAACTTTCTTGTGGTTAATACACTCCTATCTTTCACCCCACAGGATGCGGGGTGGAGGTGAGGTGTATACACACCAGTTTAAGTGACTTGCACGCTCAGGCGATTTTGAGCAAGCCACAGGATGTTAACCTCCTCTGTGTAGGTGTGTGGGAGATGTCACCTCAAGGGTGACATCAGGAGACCCAGGTTCAATCCCTGGGTTGGGAAGATCCCCTGGAGGAGGAAAGGACAACCCACTCCGGGATTCTTGCCTGGAGAATTGCACGGACAGAGGAGCCTGGAAGGCTGCAGTCCACGGGGTCGCACAGAGTCGGACAAACAGATCTGCCCACGGAACACTCACCTGTGCCACGGTCTGCCACGGCGTGGCGTCGTCCTCACTGGGATGGATCCCGTAATTCCACCTTCTCTGCACCACGTAGATCACGGGCTCAATGGACACGTTGAACTTCGAGGACCACTTGACCTCCAGCTGCCCAGACTGCAGTTCCGTGAACCTCAACTCCTTCCTGGGCTTCAGGGGGACACCTGAAATAGAACCACGCCAGTCACCACAGCCTGCGTGCGACGCGGACCGCGGCGAACGCTGAGGAAGGAGAGCTCAAGCGGAGACGAAACTCATCTCACAACAAAGGGCCGTCTGTTTCCTTTCGTAACAGCAGCGTCTCCCTATCAGGGGTTCAATCTGAAATCATATGATGCCAAGTTCAGTTTTGCGTTCCCGCTGTTTTCGAGGGTCTAAATCGATTCTTGATCCTCAACAAGGTTTTGTCTCCCCGGTAACCTCGAGTGTGAGTCACTTAGCTGTGTCTGACTCTTTGTGACCCCCAAGAATGGTAGCCTGCCAAGCTTCTCCGTCCATGGGATTCTCCAGGCAAGAATACTGGAGTGGGTTGTCATTCCCTTCTCCAGGGGATCTTCTTGAACCAGGGATTGAACCCAGGTTTCCTGCACTGCAGGCAGATTCTTCACCATCTGAGTCACCAGGGAAGAAGCCCATAGCCTTGAGAGCAGTTCTTTTATGTGCATTCTTTCAAATAAAAAAAAAAAAGTGCAAGAACTTTATAGATGGCAGTGTTAGAAAACATTCCTGCTAGGGTTAAAACTTGATAAATGGGCAGACGAAACCTTTTGTAAGGGGAAGAGAAATACCTAACATTTTCTATGCGCCCGGAGTCCTTCTGTTTAATCCAATTTGGTTTGTAATGAAAAGCTGATAGAATTCCCATTTTCTAACGCATAAGTGAACAGGTGGAATTAGGTCTTGACTTGTTACATAAACGGGTTTCCCTGATGGCTCAAGCGGTAAAGAAGCTGTCTGCAATGCAGGAGACACGGGAGACCCTGGTTTGATCTCTAGGTCGGGTGGATCCCCTGGAGGAGGGCATGGCAAACCACTCCAGCATTCTTGCCTGGAGAATCCCATGGACAGAGGAGCCTGGTGGGCTACAGTCCATGGGATCAGTCCATGGGATCGCAGAGAGTCGGACACAACTGAGTGCACATGTACACAGCCAGCTGCACAAGCGAGCTTAATACGGAATCCACCAGAGATGACAGTCATTAGGAGTCTTGAGTCTTTCTTTTCACATAACATGCTCTGCCTCTGCTGCTATATCTCAGGGTGCTTATGACATGATTCCCGAGTTTCCCCTCCTCTCTGTCTGAGTGAGTTTTCCTTTTAAGGAAAACATTATAAAGTCCAATGCTCTCACATATGTGCTCACAGCATACAGGAATGATTTCTGAAGCACGGGTCTCGTGGATTTCCCCAAGTGATGGCCAGAGCTCTCCCCTGCTGACTTGCTGTTTAAAATTGGAAAAAAAAAAAAGATGAATTTATAATGTTTGGGTTTCGGCCTGCGTGAGTGCCTGGCTTCCAAAAAAAGTCCCTCACAGGTGGCTCGTTGGAACATACTTCATCATTTTGATTTCTCTTTCCCCCTGATGGAGCAAGCAAGTTGCCTGGTAACCCAAAGATGTAAGAACCACGGTTCAAAATAGCAGCCATGATGGAAAGGGGGACTTAGAACAAATTCCTAATACCAAAGGGATAGATGAAACCGACCGAATTTAGGTAGAGTGCTCAGCATTGTGATGTTCACTGCCATCGCGCAACAAAAACACCAGCTGCCCGTAAAGCTGTTCTGCACCGAGAATGAGCGTTTGCCTAGAGCGCTGACAACTCCTTTGAAACGGTTAGTTCGGAAGGCTGCATTTCGGTTTCCATTTCCTAAGTTTCAGTGGCAGGAAAGCTACAAAACAGAGAGAAGATCTGACGCAGCTTAGCAGCGTGGCTGAAATTTCACCTCATCTCATTTTGATCTGAATTCACAACTGAGGTCTTATGGTGGGCAATTCTAAAGTCATTCATCATTGATCTGGATGGAGCTGGGTGATTTAAACGCAGCACATGTGTATCTGCTCAAAAGCTCACTGATGAATTTTTTTTTAATTAATTGATTGATTTTAAGTGGAGGCTAATGACAGCATTGTGGGGGTTTCTGCCACACATCGACACGAAATCGGCCATGGGTGTACATGAAAAAAACTATCTACTTATGTGTTTTTATTCATTTCTGGCTGTGTTGGGTCTTAGCTGCAGCTTGCAGGAGTCCTAGAGTGCGGGCTGCCAATCCACTCCAGCATTCTTGCCTGGAGAAGCCCATGGACGGAGGACACTGGTGGGCTACAGTCCATAGGGTTGCAGGGAGGTGGACACGACTGAACGACTAAATAGAAACAACACACGACCTGCCTTTGACACCCGGCTTCCCCAGACCACACTGCCAGGCGTTCCCTAATGCCATGGTCTGGTCACGTGGTCTCCTTCACTCTGAAATCTCTTGCCTTCCGTTTTCTGACACAGACTCTGGAATACGTCCTGGCTCAGCCCAGATGCCGCCCCCTTCTCAGCCACCTTCCTGCAACCTCCAGCTCCATTCCTCGGTTGAACCTGTGACCATCGATATATGCATTCAAGTGCCTCTGACCACAGCCAGCTCGCCAAATGTCTTGTCTTCCCCATGAAGCTAAAGCCCCTGGGGGAGGGGTGTGTGTGTCAAGAACTGAGTTCTTCTCCACCCTCCCCAGACCCCCCAGTCAATGTCCCCATAGGTATCACTCTGCAGAAGCAAACAGTGTGGAGCTGTTCAGCGAAGAAATGGCCTAGCCCACTGCATTATTCTCTCAGGAATATGCCTGGAAAAGTAGGAGTAGCCCACTTCTTTATTCTTTTCTCAGGAAGAAGGAGGAGGAAGACATGGCAACAGGGGTAAAAATCTCCGCTGGAGAGTCTCAGAGAGGAATGAGAAGGCTCATCGCAGGCATTCGCTGCCACCTCCTCTGGGATCGTAGCTATTCAAGGAGCTCACATCTCCCTCCGCCGTCAAGGTCCTGGGACTCAAACATTCCTTTGCTTCCTCTTTAAATAGAGCAAGGCGAAGCACCAAGAAAATCTACAAACAATAAATGCTGGAGAGGGTGTGTAGAAAAAGGGAACCCTACTGCACTGTTGGTGAAAATGGAGTTTACTCAAACTCGTGTCCATCGAGTCGGTGATGCCATCCACCCATCTCTTCCCCTGTCGTCCCCTTCTCCTGCCCTCAATCTTTCCCAGCATCAGGGTCTTTTCCAGTGACTCAGTTCTTCGCATCAGGTGGCCAAAGTATTGGAGCTTCAGCTTCAACATCAAGTCCTTCCATACGAACCAGCAATCCCACTACCGGGCATACACCCTCAGAAAACTGCAACTGAAAAAGACACAGGTACCCCAATTGTTCATGACAATAATAGCTAGACCATGGAAGCAACCGTGATGTCCATCGACAGACGGATAGATAAAGAGGCTGTGTTACATATACACAGCCAGCCATAAACTACTACTCAGCCACAAAAAATGAACGACTCTAGTCCTAGTGAGATGGATGAAACTAGAGCCTGTTATACAAGTAAATCAGAAAGAGAATAATAAATATTGTACATGAACACATGTATATGGAATCTAGGAAAACAGTGAAAGTTTAAGTGTTAAAGTTACTCAGTCGTGTCCGACTCTTTGGGACCCCACAGACTGCAGCACGCCAGGCCTCCCTGTCCATCACCAACTCCTGGGTTTACTCAAACTCATATCCATCGAGTCGGTGATGCCATCCACCCATCTCATCCTCTGTTGTCCCCTTCTCCTCCCGCCTTCAATCTTTCCCAGCATCAGGATCTTTTCCAAAGAGTCAGTTCTTCACATCAGGTGGCCAAAGTGTTGGAACTTCAGCTTCAACATGAGTCCTTCCAATGAATATTCAGGACTGCCTGCCTTTAGGATTGACTGTGCTTTATACATATACATATAAAACATATATATATATATACATGCTGTATTGTATATATATATGTTATATATGTGTGTGTGTATTGTAACACACACATATACTTATGGCTGATTCATGTTGTACGGCAGAAACCCAATACAACACTGCAAAAGCAATGATCCCCCAATTAAAACTAGATTTTTTTTTAAAGGGACAGAAGATGGCTAGTTACTTCCCTATCCTCACAGAGCACTGTCTCTGAGACTGCGAGCCCACCCTTCTCCTTGGCTCTCCACGGAGAATCCTCTGGCGTAAACGCAGCTCCAGTAACTGGTCCAGCGCTGAAGTACCCTGAACTCAGCAAGGGCACCCCCTGCCCCCACACTCCCAGACCCTGAGGCTGCGGTCATGAATGTCATCTGACGGCCACGGGCCTCCACACCTCACGACTGAGCATCAGGGCGCTGTCACCTCAAATTCCTTCCCTTAAGCATCTCCTTAATTCTGATGGGCGACTATCTCGCCCCGTGCGTGTGAAGAAACGGTCCATCTGGTCTGCATTAAGGTCGGCTGGCTGCCCTGATTGGGAGGAACTGCACCCTCTGGGTTGTTAATTGTGTGCAGATGGGGCCCGCCCCCCACCGTCGCCCCTCCTTCCAGGGGTCCCGTTCTTGCGAGCTCCCCCAGCCTCCTGACGGCATCCCCGGAGCGGAGGGCGGAGATCTGGCCTCAGTGTGGTTTTCATTATGTAAATGACTACCATCTTTCTTGATTGGTTTCAAACAACCTCGTCATCTGAAATGTAAACGGTTCCGTTAAAAATGTCAAAACGCCACGGTATAGCATCCCGCAGTATGTGGGGGTGTTTTTGTAAAGCGTAGCAAGTCTTTTGCTGAAATCAAAGGTCACGGAAGCCCCAACACTTCAAAAAAATGTTCAAAACCGATTGATAGAAAAATCGACGACGGCTGGCAATCGGCAGTTGCAAATCACCAGAGGTGACTGTTCAGAAGAGGACTTGTCACAAGTCCAGGTGTAAAATCGCGCCAAGATAGAGCATATCAGTGAGTCATTCATTAGTTACTGCGCAACGTCTCTCATAAAGACAGCTATACTCAGGGCATCTGTGTTCCTATCACGTGAGGGCATGTGGTCACTGTATTCAAAGTGCGAGGGGTTCATTTGTGAAAAGCGGTCCACCTCGAAAATCCTGAGGTTGACAGATTTCCAGTACTGACAGGTTCATGGAAATATTAAAGCAGTGGCGTCATCAGCTCTTTTCGAAAAGAAACAAACTGATATCGTGATTGATTCCAGGTTAGCACCAGCTAAAGATGAGCCCTGGGGTCACGGCCATCTGTAAAACCGAAGGGCATGGCTACCCGGCATTTTTCTGTCCGGAAAACAAGTTCAGCGTTTCTCTTTCCCTGCCCAAACTAACCGCTGCAGCTGGGCGTCAGGGAAGTGAAAAGTGAATGTAAAGTTCGCTCAGTCGTGTCCGAGACTCTTTGCGACCCTGTGGTCTATATGGTCCATGGAATTCTCCAGGCGAGAATACTGCAGTGGGTAGCTGTTCCCTTCTCCAGGGCATCTTCCCCACCCAGGGATGGAACCCAGGTCTCCCACACTGCAGGCGAATTTTTTACCATCTGAGCCACCAGGGAAGCCCAAGAATACTGCAGTGGGTAGCCTATCCCTTCTCCACGGGGAATCTTTCCAGCCCAGGAATCGAACCAGGGTCTTCTGCATTGCAGGCGGATTCTTTACCAACTGAGCTATCAGGGAAGCTGTGGGCATCAAGAGAGGCAGTAAAATAAGGAAGCAACACTTCTAGACAGAAGACAGTTCGAGGAAGCTGTAAAGTAAACCAGAACTCAACTAGGGAAGAATCAAAAGAGAACCACCCCCCTCAACAAACCAGAGCTTGCATGTCACAGAAGGTCAGCTTGTGAACATCCCACAGCCTCATGAAGGCACATGTTTCAGAGACAGCACTCAAGAGCCTGGTTCACCTAGAGTAACACTGTCATGTCTTTTGAGGCTTGTAATAGCCTTCACTGGAAGGGTGGAGGAAAACCTCACTGCTGTTTTCCTTCCTGTCAAACCCCAATACCAGCCTGCAGAGGTAACGTGAGGCATCAGCCAAGGACAGTTCTCACAGCACAACCCCACGTTACATGCTCCAGTGTCACTCCGTGGACCATTTTTTCAAAACATACCGTGTTTATAAAAAGTCAATTTTCCGGCATATAAAGCCTCTGAAGTTATGAAGTCAGCCCGCATCTCCTACACACATGGACTGCACAGAAAGGATACAGGTGTTTCCATGAATTTTTATAATTTTTCCTTAGCCCCATAAGAGAGAAAGAGGAAAGAAATTAGGGCAGTGGTTGGCCCGTATCAGTTAATGGCAAAAGTTAGGAAAGCTGAGTGGTCCACTTAAACACCAGCGTGTGTGTGTGACCACCTCGATGAGTTCACTGCTGGGCTGGGCAGCGTCTGTGTCCTTGGGTTCTGCATGTCAGTGCCAAATAAGGGTCATCATCATCAAAGTCAGGCAATCCTCATAACTCCTAACCAATGGTCAACATTCACCCAGCAAACAGGGATCCATACTTGTAGACTGAGCTGACTCTTCAGAACTCAAACTGGGGAAGACATTAAGAAAAATGCTTTGTGGGCTTTGATTGGTGGCTGAGTGGTGAAGAGTCGGCTTGGCAGTCTAGGAGGCACAGATTTGATCCCTGATCCAGGGAGATCCCACATGCCAGGGAGCACCTGAGGCCATGCACCACAGCGAGAGAAACCACCGCAATTAAGAGAGTAGCCCTCACTGCAGCAACTGGAGAAAGTCTGGCAAAGCGACAAAGACCCAGGACAGTCAAAAAATAAAGTTATAAACAAAGAAAATTGCTCTTTGGGATTTCCCATGAGACTGACACGTCAGTAAGTTAACAATGAACAAATGAAAATTGAGGAACTTACAGGTGTGTCCAGGAGAGTCTGGTTCTTCAAGGGTGTGTGTGTGTGTGTGTGTGTGTGTGTGTGTTAGTTGCTGAGCTGTGTCCGACTCTTTGTGACCCCATGGACTGTAGCCCACAAGGTTCCTCTGTCCAGGAGAGTCTGGTTCTTCAAGGGGGTATGTGTGTGTGTGTGTGTGTTAGTTGCTGAGCTGTGTCCGTGTGTGTGTGTGTGTGTGTGTGTTAGTTGCTGAGCTGTGTCCGACTCTTTGTGACCCCATGGACTGTAGCCCACCAGGCTCCTCTGTCCATGGGACTGTCCCGGCAAAAATACTGGAGTGGGTAGCCATTCCTACAACTCCAGAAATTAGCTAAAAGTTACCTTCAGAGGAAAAAAGCTCCATGTTCTTTATTAGCCTAAAACGACTGCTTAATTAGTGACGGTATTAGATTTAACCTAACTGATGCTGATATATCTTTCAACCGACCTATAATGTAATAATACAGGGGTGCCCAAAGACAGGTTGAGGTTGAGGGCCCTCTTACAGTAGCTGGAAAGAGTCACAATGAAGATGAGAGAACTGGGCAGGTGGGATTAGGCCCTGGAGGCGTGTCTGACGCCAAGCACCAGATCGCCCCAGAGACACCTGCAACCTCAGCCTCAGCACGGCTGAACTGACAGCGGGACTGGTCCAGCTCAACATGTGATGGAGCGTGTTCTACCTGAGGAAAAAGTCTGCACTTCAGGACCAGTGTTCTGTATCCCACATTTATGTGCTAATATATAATACTTGGGTTTCCCTGCTAGCTCAGCTGATAAAGAATCCGCCTGCAATGCAGGAGACCCCGGTTCAATTCCTGGGTCGGGAAGATCCCCTGGAGGAGAGAATGGCAACCCACTCCAGTATTCTTGGGCTTCCCTGGTGGCTCAGCTGGTAAAGAATATGCCTGCAATGTGGGAGACCTGGGTTCCATCCCTGGGTTGGCAAGATCCTCTGGAGAAGGGAATGGGAAGGCACTCCAGTATCCTTGCCTGGAGCATCCCATGGATGGAGGAGCCTGGCGGGCAGCAGTCTATGGGGTCGTAAAAGAGCTGGACACGATTTAGTGACTAAAACAACAGCAACATACATGCGCCAGATCTTCCTTATCCCCTCATCATTGATGGACATTCAGGTTGCTTCTGTGTCCTGATCATTGTAAACAGTGCTGCAATGCATACTGGGGTGCATGTGTCATTTCGAATTATGGTTTTCTCAAGGTATACGTCCAGTAGTGGGACTGCTGGATCATATCAACGCATGTATGCAGAATCTAGAAAAAAATGGTATAGAGGAACCTATTTGCAGGGCAGGGAGTGAGACTCGGACATAGAAAAAGAACTTGTGGACATCGTGTGGGAAGGGGAGCGTGGCGTGACCAGAGAGAGTACCACTGACATATACACACGGCATATACACTAACATATACACACGGCATATACACTGACATATACACACAACATATACACTGACATATACACACGGCATATAGACTGACATATACACACAACATATACACTGACATATACACACGGCATATACACTGACATATACACACGGCATATACACTGACATATACACACGGCATATACACTGACATATACACATGGCATATACACTGACATATACACACAGCATATATACTGACATATACACATGACCGTGTGTAACACAGATAGCTAATAGGAAGTTGTTGTATAGCACAGGGAACTCAGCTCGGTGCTCTGTGATGACCTGGAGGGGTGGGAGGTTTAAGAAGGAGGAGATATGTGTACAAATTATATGCTTCAGAGAACAAGGGAAAATACCTCTATGTGTACTTAGATTTTTTTTCCCCCAAAATAATCCTCTATTATCCTTATGCTCCTTATGCTAAAGTCACTGCCAAGTCAACAGAGCCTGTTTATCGTCTTGGTGGCTAGTCCTCTGTGAATGCCCTCTCTCCACAAACATCCAAGTCCAGAGTTGCTGGTAGCAGAGAGGTGACTTCAGCCCTGGAAAAAGTGCATCGTATGAAGGTTAAAGTGGAAGCGTCCTGGGACTTCCCTGGTGGTTCCAGTGGTGGAGAATACGCCTTGTGGTGCAGAAGGTTGCAGGTTCAATCCCAGGCCAGGGAACTAAGATCCCCCATCAAGTGGATGAATTAATAAGCTCGTGTGTTCTACAAGTACTGAGCCCAGGCGCCTCAAGGAGAGAGGCCCGGGTCCCACAAACTATACAGAGCCCCCCAAGCTCTGGAGACCACACACCACAGCTAGGGAGAAACCACACACTGCAATAAAGAGCCCGTGCACTGCAACTAAAGATCTCCCATGTTGTAACTAAGACGGAACACACCCATAAGTAAAGAAATATTAAAAAAAAAAAAATAAATCGCAGGTATCTTTTAATCATTAATCATTTATGCTGGCCCTCTCTGGACTATTCCCCTTATTCTCCGTGAAGCAGGCAGGCATACTTGAAATTCACAGTGACTCCTCACTGCTTTAGACGAAAAGCATAATTTATTGCGCCTCTTTAAACCGCCTTACTTTTAAAACAAAAAGGTTTTGCAAATGGGTTTTCAACAATCATTCTAATAGCATCCTATTTTTATGGTAAACGCAAATAGTTAAATAGCAAATGATCTATAATAGCAGAAAAGGTTTCCTAAGAGTAGACTGTTAAAAACTTAAGTGGTGTGAGATTTTGGTAGAAATCATTCTATGTAGTTTGTAACAAAAAGCATGGAAATAATAAAACTTAGATCCATTAAAGAAATGTCAGTCTGTTAAGAAAGGAAAAACAGCAATTATTTTGAATATGAGACAATCTTTGTGCCAGATTTTCAAGGATCTTAGGGTGAAAAAAAAAGGAAAATGGGATGGCTTACACAGACTTCAGATAAGAGTGTTTCCAACAGGAAGCTGGAGGAATGTGGTGCAGATATGTGGCTTCTGGGTCACCTGAGTTGTTCTAAGTGTAACAATGGACTTCTGAAAATATAAGTAATGACTTGGGAAAATGCTCAGCAAGCACTGATTTCAAAATCAGCAGTGCAACAGTGTCTACTTGATGTATGAGAGTGAAAGTGAGGAAGCAAGAGAGATTTCTTTTTCTGCTTGTAATGCATAATGCCAAGTGATTCTGTTTTTCTCTTCAAATCACACTCCAAAAAGTAACCAAATCCTGTGTCTCTCGTAGTATACTTTGATGGCATCCAAAGCTTGTACATAACACAATAGCATCGGTTTGTCATGAAAGAAGTTGGTGACATTTGCTCAGAGAGTCAAATAACACTTAGCATATAGGAGTCAAGTGCCCTAGAAGCTGCCTATGAAGGTAAACATCAGCTAAACTGTTTCAGGAGCCTCATCCAGGTCTTTTGGAAGAGGGCAATTTTAGCATCTAGGATCTCAAGTGAAAGTGCAAGTTGCTCAGTCGTGTCCAACTCTTTGCGATGGACTATGCAGTCCTTGGAATTCTCTAGGCTAGAATACCGGAGTGGTTTGCCTTTCTCTTCTCCAGGGGATCATCCTGACCCAGGGATCGAACCCGGGTCTCCTGCATTGCAGGCGGATTCTTTACCAGCTGAGCCACCAGGGAAGCCCAGGATCTCAAGAAGTTACTCAAAATACTGAAAGTCCCTGCAAACAGCCCCTCTTTGTTTTTCGTAACTTTAAACTTTGTATTTTGTATTGGGGTACAGCGCAATTAACACTGTTGTCATAGTCTCAGGTGGACGGCAGAGGGACTCAGCCATACCTGTACATGCATCCTTTCTCCCCCAAACCCCCCTCCCATCCCAGCTGCCACGTGACATTGAGCAGACTTCCCCGTGCTGTCCAGCAGGTCCTTGCTGGTTCTCCATGTTAAATACAGCAGTGTGTCCACGTCCATCCCAGACTCCCTGACTATCCCTTCCCCCATCCTTCCCCCTGGTGACCATAAGGTTATCACAGAGTATCGAGCAGGGTTCCCTGGGCTGTCCAGCAGGTCCTTGCTGGTTCTCCATGGTAAATACAGCAGGGTGTCCACGTCCACCCCAGACTCCCTGACTATCCCTTCCCCCATCCTTCCCCCTGGTGACCATGAGGTTATTACAGAGTATCGAGCAGAGTTCCCTGGGCTGTCCAGCAGGTCCTTGCTGGTTCTCCACGGTAAATACAGCAGTGTGTCCATGTCTATCCCAGACTCCCTGACTATCCCTTCCTCAGCCTTCCTCCCTAGCAACCATAAGTTGATTCTCTAAGTCTGTGAGTCTGTTTCTGTTTAGTAAGTTCAGCTGTATCATGTTTAGATTCCACATATAAGAAAAGTCATAGGACATTTCTCCTTCCATTTCTGACTTACTTCCGTCAGCATGACACTCTAGCAAACACACCTCTGTTCTTGGATTACGCAAACAGAAAACCCACAATACTCATGTATGCATTATGGCTTTTTCAAGGGTGCCACCCCTAGCCTATTTTCCAAGGATTTAACACAGTTCCTCCTAGGAAGCCAGTAGAGCCTCAATGGTTTACTCACGTTGGATAAAAATACAGCATAAAGTCACTGAATTAATGATGGCCTTCCTACAAGTTCAATTACGGCAGGATTCATATAACACAGCCATTATTTTTTAAAGACTTTTTTTTTTTGATGTGGATCATTTTGAAAGTAATTGTTGAATTTGTTACACCACTGCTTCTGTTTTCTGTTTCGACTTCTTTTGCCAGGAGTGAAATGTTAGCTCCCAGACCAGGGATCAAACCTTCACCCCCTCCATTGGAAGGCAAAGTCTTGACCAGTGGACTGCCAGGGAAGTCCTGATAATAACTTTAAATGGAGTATAATTGATTTTTATTATATTATATATATATTTATACATTTTATAATATATATTTATTTATAGAATGTTTTATTATATATTTCATTGTTTTTACTATATTTATAAATATATAAATATGTTGTTTTATATTTTTATGTTTATTATATTTTAATATATTATGATTTTATATTATGTATTAAACTTATATATTATATATATTTTTATATATTTATATAAAATATGTTTTATATTTATTTTTAGTATATATTTCATTATTTTACTATATTTATAAATTTATTATATTTAATATGTTTGTTATTATATTTTATTGTTATATTTATTATAACAAATATTTGTTATATTTATATTTAATAATATGTTTATTATATTTTAATATACATTTATTGTAATAAATATATTTATTATATTTTTATATTTATTATAACAAATATTTGTTATATTTATTGTATTTAATAATATGTTTATTATATTTTAATATACATTTATTGTATTAAATATATTTATTATATTTTTATATTATATTTGTTATAATATTTGTTATACTTATTATATTTAATAATATAATGTTTATATTTTAATATACATTTATTGTATTAAATATATATTTTTATATTATATTTATTATAACAAATAAATATTTGTTATATTTATATTTAATAATATAATGTGTATATTTTAATATACATTTATTGTATTAAATATATTTATTATATTTTTATATTTATTATAACAAATAAATATTTGTTGTATTTATTATATTTAATGTTTATTATCTTTTAATATACATTTATTGTATTAAATATATTTTTATTTAATAACATGTGTATTATTATATTTTAATATATATTTACTGTATTAAAATATATTTATTACTTTTATTATATTGTATTTGTTTATCATATTTTGATATATGTATTATATTAAAATATACTTAATATATATTTATTATATTAAATATATTTTATTGTACTTGCATTATACCTTTTATTCTATGTATTACGTTTTATTATGATTATACTCAATATGTTTATATTGCGTCACAAGGTCGTCTACCAGAAGCTAATCTTGCAAATGGACCGCACTGCAGTGGAAACACGGATAAGCGTTCCCGTGAACCACTCACCGCCCCACAGTGTGACCCCGCGTGTTTTCCGCTGTCTGTGTGACGCAGGTACTTTCTCCCAGAGTTCCGCGCTCCCCGGCGCTCGTCGCGTCCCTGACCGACGCCCCGGCCCGGGCGCGCACGCGCCGCTGCGAGGCTGGAGGCCCCTCCCCGCCCCCCGCCCCTCCCCGCCCCGCCCCGCCCCGCCCCCCCGCCCCGCCCATCCCCTCCCCTCCCCGCGCCCCGCCCCTCCCCTCCCCGCGCCCCGCCCCCCGCCCCTCCCCTCCCCGCCCCTCCCCTCCCCGCGCCCCGCCCCCCTCCCCTCCCCTCCCCTCCCCGCGCCCCGCCCCTCCCCTCCCCGCGCCCCACCCCGCCCCGCGCACGCCCCGCCCCTCACCTTTGTACAGAGTCCTGGGCGGTTGGCACGTGTGCCCGCAGCCGTTGGGGCAGCACTTCTTCACCCCGGAGCACTCGGCGTCCGCGTCGCAGCTCTCCACGCAGGCGGCGGCAAACCCGCTGGCCTTCTCCGGGGACGGGCAGTCCCCCTGCTTCACCGACACGATGTACTGGAGGAACTCACAGCTGGTCACGCACTCGTAGTTCTTCTTGGGGAACAGAGACTGCGAGGGAACGGGAGAAAGCCTTAAATGAGACTCACGGGGTCTGATGTCCACGACACCGGAGGCGCAGGTCAAAATTCGGACGCAACTTCAGTGTCCTTCAACAGAGCGGTAGATAAAGCGGATCTGGTACCTATATAGGACGGAATATTACACTGCCGTTAAAAAGGATGAGGTCATCTCATCTGCACCAACACGGATGGACCTACAGATTGTCACGTTCGGTGAAGAGAATCAGGCAGAGAAGCAGAAGCATTGTATGACATCCCTTGTGTGAAGGATCTAAAGAGAAATGATACAAACGGACTTATGCACAAAACAGAAATAGATGCAGAGACTTAGACATGAACTTATGGTTGCCAGGGGGGAAGGATGGAGGGACGGGATGGTTAGGGAGTTTGAAAGCACGGACATGGACACACGGCTGTATTTAACATGGAGAACCAGCAAGGACCTGCCGGACAGCACAGGGAACTCTGCTCAATACCCTGTAATAACCTTATGGTTCCCAGGGCGAAGGATGGTGAGAAGGGATAGTCAGGGAGCTTGGGATGGACATGGACACACTGCTGTATTTGCCATGGAGAACCAGCAAGGACCTGCTGGACAGCACAGGGAACTCTGCTCAATACCCTGTAATAACCTTATGGTTCCCAGGGCGAAGGATGGGGGAAGGGATAGTCAGGGAGCTTGGGATGGACATGGACACAGTGCTGTATTTACCATGGAGAACCAGCAAGGACCTGCCGGACAGCACAGGGAACTCTACTCAATACCCTGTAATAACCTTATGGTTCCCAGGGCGAAGGATGGGGGAAGGGATAGTCAGGGAGCTTGGGATGAACATGGACACACTGCTGTATTTAACATGGAGAACCAGCAAGGACCTGCTGGACAGCACAGGGAACTCTGCTCAATACCCTGTAATAACCTGATGGTTCCCAGGGGGAAGGATGGAGGGAGGGGATGGTTAGGGAGTTTGAAAGGATGGACATGGACACACTGCTGTATTTATCATGGAGAACCAGCAAGGACCTGCTGGACAGCACAGGGAAGTCTGCTCAATACTCTGTAATAACCTGATGGTCACCAGGGGGGAAGAAATAGTATCTTTTGTGTAAACTCCTATTTTCATATACAAACTACATTTTAGAATTTAAAAAGCTATCGCAAGTCCTTTCTGGAAAGAGTGGAGTGTAAATTTCATCATCAATACTGTCAAAATGGAAAAAGAGGAGGGATGTGTGTATTTGTGTCTGCATGTGGCTGGAGAAGGAAAAAAAAAATCTTGCTCCATCAGATGTTTCCCTTGAATTGTTTACAAAATAAATGTACTTGCTTTCTTTCCCTCTCAGTCACATCTGACTCTTTGCAACCCCACGGACTGCAGTCCACCAGGCTCCTCTGTCCGTGGAATTCTCCAGGCAAGAATCCTTGAGTGGGTTGCCATTCCCTTCTCCAGGGGATCTTCCCAACCCAGGGATCGAACCCAGGTCTCCCGCATTGCAGGCAGATTCTTTACTGTATCAGCCACCAGGGAAACCTCAAAGAAATGATGTACTAATTTCCTGAAGAAGTATGATCCATGAATTGCAATTTTATATTACACGCAACAGATACACATCAATGACACACACATCCACAGATTATTGTTAATACATTCTGAGTTCTGACACTGAATGTACAAATTTAATGTACATGTCATCAGTACTCTGACAAATACCAGGGGTAAATTTCACACTCTTTAATACAAAAAGTGGAAAATTGGAAGTACTAGCTAGAAAACGTACAGTTCCAAGGTTTGAATTCGAATTGTAGATGTCAATAAAATTGATTGTTAATAATTGCATATAAAGAGTCAGACACGACTTAGTGACTGAACACCAACAACAATCATGTATAAAATTTGAAAATGATATGAACTGACTGGATTAAAATCGCATCTCAACTCAAGAACTATCCAGGTAAGATAGAAAAAAGGCCATGCTTTCAATATTGAAGTAACACGAATCTGTAGCTAATTAAAAAAAAAAAGAAACAACTTTATAAAACATTTAAAGCATTATCATTCTTAAGGCTTTTCTCTCTCATTCAATTTCACAGTTCACTGTTCTTACTTGCGAGATCTGTTTTACTTCATTGGATTTTGAAAAAGTTCTAAATTCCAGTCCAAATGTAAGGAATCAAGGAAGCATGCAAAAGGATTGGGAACAATTGCGGAGTGTCGGCCAACTTTGCTCTTTCAACAAAATGTATATGTTGCATGCGCTGAAAGCAAGCACTAAAGTTACCGAAATCACTGGCCCCTGCAACACAGGCTGGGCTTTGCAAGTAGAAATGGTTTTATTCAAGCTGGCAAGTGTTTACTGCTGGCTAAGTTAGCAATCACAGGGACTTAAGTGTGCATCATGGTGTAATCAAATCAACTCAGTGCAAACTTCTTCACATATGAAAACGAGGTGTAAGTTGGAATCAGAAAACAAAAGAAAGAGCTCTCTGTCCACGTGACTCTAAGCACCCATGTGCCAACCACCGTGCCCTGGAACTGAGAGAGAAAAACAGAGATGTTGTCTCCTCCTGTTGCTAGTTTCCTCGCCGAGCTAACAGGTCAAAGTTAAAACCAAACACAGTGGCGGAGACAGATCTGGAACATTTGCTCCCACTGAGGGCGAAAACAGAATGATCATAAAGTCAAAATGTTAGTCGCTCAGACCCGACGGACTCTTTTCGACCCCATGGACTGTAGCCCGCCAGGCTCCTCTGTCCATGGGATTCTCCAGGCAAGAACACTGGAGCAGGTTGTGATATCCTTCCCCATGGACTGAAAGCCCATCAGGCTCCTCTGTCCCTGGGGATTCTCCAGGCAAGAATCCTGGAGTGGGTTGCCATGCCCGTCTCCAAGGGGATCTTCCCAACCCAGGGATCGAACCTGCATCTCTCACATCTTCTGCATCGGCAGACGGGTTCTTTACCATCTGAGCCACTACGGAAACCCTGATATAGGGGGACAGCAGGACTATTAGCCGATTAGTGAGCTAAGTCACCCCAGTTACTATGTGAACTATTGTTCCATCAATTGCTTCCGTGTGTAGTCACCGTGAGAAACCCTTAACAACATTCCTTTTTTTTAAAAAAAAAATATGAAAGCAATGTTTTTAGTGTGTAATCTAAATTCAACTTTATGGTCTTCTCAAACATTTTATTTAATTCTCTTTGATTTGTCTGTGTGTGTTAGTCACTCAGTCGTGTCTGACTCTTTAAAACCCCATGGACTTGTAGCCGGCCAAGGCTCCTCTCTCCATGGGATTTCTCCAGGCAGGAATACAGGAGTGGGTTGCCATGCCCTTCTCGAAATGATCATAATTTGTACAATAATTTGGATCTTCCAGTTGATGTAAGGGTTGTTCCGTACAATTACATACATCTCCTTTTCGTGAGGGTTTCAAAAACGCGATTTTGTGGGAGGGTGATTATTTTGAGGTCCACAGAAAGAAGTTGGGAAAGTTCCTGTCTGCGCTGGAGCGTTCTAGATTGGTCCCTGAGCTTGTCACGTTGCAGATGAGATGCTGAGGATTACGTGAGATTGTGCGTACAGACAACCAGGTAATGCCGTGCAGAGTAGGTCACACCAGCTACTCAACAGGACTGGACCCGTGGACATCTCTTTCCTTTCTCCACCACTACACATTTCCTGTTTAACATTTCCAGATTCTTCTGTTATTCTGACCCAAATGCTATAGAGCTCAGAGCAAGAGTTGGCTCTGCTTCTCCAATGATATGACCACCCACCAGTCTCTAACATGCCCCCCTACGAGGCCCGGGCCTGAGACCTCTAAGGAGGGAACTGGGCCCCCTTGGAACTTACAAGAAACCATCTGCACGCTGAACTTACATGAAGACCGTCTCACAAATCTGTGGATTCAGTAATCTTTCAGAGGCGTTCTACTTAACAGTTCCAATGTTTACACACACAGAAGGCAAATTTTGACGTTCTCTGTCAGTTATCTTGGATAATCCTCTGGGATTAGGTTGAAAAATATTATTGGTCTGAATGCAAGTGAGAGAACATTTGGCATCCGTACAAGAGGTCTCCCCCCACGTCTTTCATCATCACTTAGAATTGACAAGTCCAGTGGCATAAGGACAAAAATGCTTACAGGTGAGAGAAAATGAAGTCGGAGTAAGAAAACACGTCAGTGTTAGTCACTCAGTCGTGTCCAACTCTTTGCGACCCAGTAGACCATAGCAAGGCTCCCCTGTCCATGGAATCCTCCAGGCAAGAATACTGCAGTGGGTTGCCATTCCCTTCTCCCGGGGATCTTCCCCACCCAGAGAGCGAGCCCAAGTCTCCTGCACGGCAGGCGGATTCTTTACCATCTGACCCACCAGGGGAGCCCAATACATTCAAAGAAGGGCTCGGAAAAGCAGCGCACTCAGGGAAAAATGCTGTTGAATGCACTGGATGAAGGGGGAAATCCTTCATGTTTTAATTAACACTCTACAGAATATGAATTAATTCTTATAAATCTCTCCTACCTCCCCATCTCTTAGCTCAAAACTAAACTTGTGTTTTCATTACCCCACCTGCGCAACATGCTAAGATCAACTTTCTGGTGGCCGATGGTTAAACGAAAATGAAATACTAACAACAGCAGCTGATCGTTCTTGGATGCTTTTTAAAAAACACACCGTTATCTTCATTTTGGTGTGAAATGAAGGTGATGGTAGTCGTGTGTTAGTCACTAGGTCGTGTCTGACTCTTTGCGACCCCGTGGGCTGTAGCCCGCCAGGCTCCTCTGCCCATGGGATCACTCCAGGCAAGGATACTGGAGTGGGTGGCCATTACTGTACATTAAAATAATTAGTGTGGAAATCATGGGACGATAAACACAAACACATCGAATTCAGCAAAATAAACAAATGCATAAGAAATGACCTCAATAGGAGGCCTCAGTTTCTCCCTAACTCCCTTGCAGCTGCAACGGTAAAGACTCTCTGTGATGCAGGAGACCTGGGTTCGATCCCTGGGTCGGGAAGTTCCTCTGGAGAAGGAAATGGCAACCCACTCCAGTATGCTTGCCTGGAGAATCCCACGGACAGAGGAGCCTGGCAAGTTATAGTCCATGGGGTCGCCAAAGAGTTGGATACCATTGAACACAGGCACACACACATAAATGATATATATGTAAATCAAAACAACAGTTATAGTCCAGGAATACTGATAAGAATGAGCAACACTGAGATACATCATGCACTAGTGAACTTCAACAGTAAAGAGATAATTTCTCAGGCATGCAGGTAGAAAAGGCAAGCTGATTACGATGGGGAAAATAAGCTTTCTCCTGGGTTAATTTCTCTCTATCAAATTTAATGTGTGAGGCCAGTAGAAAAATATATAATACTAAACATATATATATGTAATATATATTACTACCTAATATCAAAGAATATATAATAATATATAGATATTACTGTATAATACTAAAGAATATAAAATAATACTATATATACTATATAATACTGAATATATATATAATACTAAAGAATACAAAAAAATAAAATCAGCTCAACTGTTATTTAAATATACATATGACAGAAATATTCTCAAAGACATAAAGACTCAGAGAGTATAACACTCACGAGCCTTTCTTGCAAAACTATGCAATGGTAAAATTCAGCTGTTTCACAAGTTAACAGAAATAAAGAGTAGACTGGCTAGCACGCACCCCCCCCCCAAAATAAAGTTTATACATACATATGTATATGTAGGGCTTCCCAGGTGGTGTTAGTGGCAAATATAAGAGACATGGGTTCAATCCTTGGGTCGGGAAGATCCCCTGGAGGAGGGCATGGCAACCCATTCCAGCATTCTTGCCTGGAGAATCCCATGGACAGAGGAGCCTGGTGGGCTACAGTCCATGGGGTCGCAAAGAATCAGACATGACTGAAGTGACTTAGTATGCACATATATGTTATGTGAGAAAAAGAGTTTGTGCAGATCAATTTGGACTTCAGGCATAGCAGAAGGCAGAATCTGTCATGAATAATCCCAAAGAAAATGGTGACTTTTAAAAGATACTGAGGCGGGATCAAATTTAGAAAGCCAGAAATAACAGAAATTAGCATAAAAGAATTACTAATCATTTTCTCATCCACATATATGGAAAACTAAAATGGAAACATTGAAGGCAGGAGGAGAGGGGGACGACAGAGGATGAGATGGTTGGATGGCATCACCGACTCAACGGCCATGAGTTTGAGCAAGCTCTGGGAGTTGGTGACAGACAGGGAGGCCTGGTGTGCTGCGGTCTACGAGGTCGCAAAGAGTTGGATACGACTGAGCAGCTGAACTGAACTGAAAATGGAAAAAGTTATGAATAGCAATTTTTTAAAAAAAGAGAACATGATATAATAAAACTAAAAATAAAAGAATATGTCTTTGAAACTACGGTGGCTTAGAAGGAATGGGGCAGGAAACCTTGAACTTAAATTTAGGACCCCCATACTCAGGGCTGTGATGGACTGCAGTAGAAAGATCCAGAGCAAAACAGGCATAAGGGAATGACCCGTGGGGAGAAGTCCAGAAGAAACCAGGTGAAGTCTCCCATTAGAGCCACACAGGACGCACTCAATCCGTCCAGCCACAGGTTCTAGCAGCCCGTGTGGAATGCCGTCATCTAGAGAAGTTCTGGGGGCGGACCTGAGGCCCAGAGTTCTTCTGGGAGGCTGGTCACTGAGGTTCCTTCTGCCCAGCATGGACCAGAGTCCAGACTCCCAGAAGGGAACAGGGGCCAACAGTTTAGGAAGGGCGAGCCCCTCTTATCAGTTAGGGGCGGGGGGTGGGAAGCCCTCCCCTCCAATTCTTAACTTTTCAGAAGCCAGCCAAGGGTCAAGCTTTTAAGCAGGAATTTCTAAAGACTGTTTTGCTATGGTTAACTCCTCTGTGCAGGTAATCATAGCTACTTCCAGATGGGAGTTGTTGTTGTTTAGTCTCCCAGTCGGGATTAAATGTCATGACCATCAACTTGCTTCCCAGGCAAACTGTACACCGTGGCCGTGAATGCTATCAAGTTAGGAGAAAAATCAGAAACACGTATTTTCAGAACGCCACCTTCCTACTGCTACTCTGATAAAAGTGTATGACTCTCACACTTTACCGGAGCCGTTCAGATAAGAGCCCCCAGGTTGCACAGGGCTGTTTCCTGAGAGTGTACACACAGGAGGAGACCCCAGAGAGGACCAAAAACGCACGCCCGGAGGCGGGTTCCAGTCCATGGGGCTGGGCCAGATGTTGAAAGGTGCTTCTGAGCTGAGCAGAAAGAGATCAGAGTTTGAGAAGGCTGGGACTTCCCTGGTGGCACAATGGATAAGAATCACCGCCTGCCGATGGCGGGGACATGGGTTCGATTCCCGCTGGGAAGATGCCCTCATGCTGCAGAGCAACTAAGCCCAAGCGCCAGAACTAACTGAGCCCACGCTCCAGAGCGCCTGAGCTGCAGCTCTCAAGCCTGAGTGTTGCAGTTGCTTAAGAAGCGTGTGCCTAGAGCCCGTGCCCGGCAACAAGAGAAGCCACTGCAATGAGAAACGTGTGCAGCCCCTACCTGCTACACATAGAGCAAAGCCCGTGCAAATCGACCAAGACTCAGCCTAGCCAAAATGCGAGTGTGAGGAGGCTGAAATGCATACGTCCTGTGAGCAAAAAAAAATAAAAAATAAAAAAAAAATCAGGAAGGATGGAAATGGACAAAGAAACCCAGAGAGGTGTGAGGGACGCCCCTGGGGTTGGGCTGAATACTACTTTTTGAACATGCACGTGGTGAAAGTTCACAAGAACGGCAGAAAGCGCCAGAAGAAAAAGCACCAGGGCAAAGCACGCCTAGACTTCCAAGGAGCCTAGCACCTCCCATTCCTGCCGTCAGAGCAGAGAGCATACATAACACACGGGGCCTCGGGCAGAGTCCTAACAGAAGCATCACCTTAGCGCTCAGCGGCTCATTCATGTCTGACTCTCTGCAACCTCATGGCCTGTAGCCCGCCAGGCTCCTCGGTCCATGGGATTCTCCAGGCATGCATCTTGGAGTTCAGGGCCATTTCCTTCTCTAATCACCTTAGTAATGGGGATACATGAGCTCTGGACTAAAGGCTGCTCTGACTCTGCCCTAAGAAAGTTTAAAAGCAAGTCTCTGCAGAAGAAATGGATGTCAAGTAACTATCTACACGCCAGAAGAGTCCAGTGCTTTTTACAGAAACACAGCAGAATTGAGAACTCGAAAAAGTCACATCAGCTGGCATGCAAAGAAGCAGGAATCTATGACATGCAACCACAAGGGACACGGAGAATCTAAAGGTGATGTAGTTAGCAGAAAAAGACATGTGAGAGGATATTTATAAATATGCTCTGCATACCTTACGGATATACAAGAAGACATGGACACAGAGAAAAGAGAAACAGAGGATCCAAGAAAGGCCTGCAGGCAACTTGCAGAAGCAAAGACGAAAACACAAAAAATATACCACATAGGATTTTAAAAGTGTCAGACGCTGTCGAAGAAAAGATCAGTTGATGGGAAGTTGAAGTCACAACGATGAAAATTATCAAACTGAAGCAGAGCATGGGGGTGGGTGGGGAAATGAACACCACCACCACCAACAACAAAAAAACAAGATCAGAGAGTCCCTGATGAGAAGGCCATATAAAGTCTATCATATAGAATCAGGTTCCCAGAAGACAGGACATGGAGGATGTTAAAGAAAAAACTTGATTAAAATTATAAGCCTACAATTAGAAGAGTCTTACCCCAAACAGAAGACATATAAAGGCTACCCCATCAAGGTACCATAACCATATTACAATCAGACACAGAGAGAAAAGAACTGAAAAGTAGACAGAGAGAGGGCTTCCTCGGTGGTCCAGCGGTTAAGAATCTGTCTTGCAACGCAGGGGACGCAGGTTCGATCCCTGGTCGGGGAACTGAGATCCCACATGCCTTGAGACAACTAAGCCTGTGTACAATTAGATAGCTCGCATGCTCCGAAATGAAGACCCAGCACAGATGAAAGAAAGAAAAAAAAAAAAAAGAGAGAGAGAGACAAAGAAAGAAACAAGGAAAACAGGAAGAACAAATACATCACCTCAAGAAGTTTTTTAAAAAAAGCCAACACTGCATTTTAAATGATAAGAAGAGGGAGGGATCCCCCTGCCACCTTAAAACACCTCTATGAGTCACTGTATACTTTCTTTCTACGGAATACCAGAGAGGATAATGACAAGACTTCATCAAGCCGAGCCCTTACACGGAACCCCAGGATCAGTGAGCAGCACCACACGCACACTTGTTAGTCCTTGACCAGCATCACCGGGACACACGGACCCTCATGCTCACGGCCCAAGCCTGCTGGGTCTGAATCTGCACTTCAGCAAAAAAAAAAAAAAAAACTCTGGGTGATGTATGTGCAGCAGGACCAAGTCTGGTCCCTGGAAGCTGTATGGAGAAGCCGTCTCTCTTCCATCTCTGCAACTGAAACGTGATTCAAAAACCTCGTCTCTGACTCCAGAAATCTGGGCTTTTTCCCCAGTGCATCTCCCACTGCATGCTCCTGTTCATGTCCCCGTGGCGTATAGTCAGGCCTTTCTAAGGTGAGAACATATAAGAGTCATTTCCCCAAAATGAACGCCCTGACCACAGCCCCTTCTTTTTCATCTTTCCCACCCTGACAGTCTTAGGAAGGAAGGTAAGACTTAGGAACAGACCTGTAAGCATTTGCTCTGTTTCCTCCATGACTGAGCTTTGCTGGGGGGTCAGATGGTAAAGAATCTGTTTGCAATCTGGGAGACAAGGGGTTCAATCCTTGGGTTGGGAAGATCCCCTGGAGGAGAGAATGGCAACCCACTATAGTATTTCTGCCTGGAGAATCCCATGGATGGAGGAGCCTGGCGGGCTACAGTCCATGGGGTCGCAAAAGAGTCAGACCCGACTGAACACTGGACACGTTCACTTTTCGACTGTTCAGTGGGACGTTATCGTGGAATCTTCAAAGCGATGACCTTGCACTTTGCCTTCATCATAAAAACACCTACTATTTACCCAATCTCTGTTATGTTCTGCCACTGCTTAAGTGCTTAAATGTATCTTTTACCTAAATTAGCTTTAGCAATTTCCAAGACATTCCCCTAACTTGTTGTGTGGCTACCTGCCTAATCCCTCTTCTCAGACAGGATAAGTCTTTAAATCATTCCAAACAGCCTCCAGTCTCAGTCTCTTAAACAAATTTTCAAACCTCATCAGTTCTCCTCAACAGAGTCTCATACAATTCTATACTCCCCAGCGCCACATAAAAATTCACTGAAAATTGAGCCTCACTGCTCGGGGTGGGGAAAAAAAAGGCTACATTCCATGGAGAACATGTTCCACCCAGAGAATAACTCACCCAGTGACAATAAAACGTCATTCAATATTCTTGATATCCTCATTTTCCAGGACAAACTTGTTCTAATGAGGGCAGCTTCTTTCATAAAACGATGGCAAATGAACTCTCATAGTGATTATAAAATTCTTCACCATTGCACAAACCGTTTCAGTTCCATGACTTCCACCCCAAGTCGAAAACTTGAACCGAAACTGTACCTGACCCAAGGATCACGACCCAGAGTCTATCACCAACACATTTCTTTACTATAAAAATATAAAAGTAAACGCCCAGCATTTGTAAAAAGAAAACCTTATTCGTTGTAGTCATAGGAGCTAACACTTTTGGGAAATGTGCAGGTCCTGCTAGCCACCACTTTTCTCAGCAAACCACTCCATTACACCAACAGAAGGACACTTCCACGCGTCCCCCTTCACAGCTTCCCATGCCTGGAAGCTGGGCCCACATGCCCTCAGTTCAGTTCAGTTCAGTCGCTCAGTCATGTCCGACTCTCTGAAACCCCATGGACTGCAGCACGCCGCACCCCCCTGTCCATCACCAACTCCCAGAGTTTACCCAAACTCATGTCCGTGAAATGTTCTCGCAGCTCCCCTCCTCTCCGCAAGCTGCCTGCCCACTCCTCTGGAACACGTCCACCAAGCTTTCTCTGCAGCCACCTTCTAATTCTGCCCTTATGAAGGTGGCCCATGACCTTGATCAATTTTCAGACCTCCCCAGTGTTGCAGACACAGTCCATTACTGCTTCCTTCTTGGGATTCCCTGGGAGCTCGGACAGTAAAACAATCTGCAATGCAGGAGACCCCAGTTTTATCCCTGGGTCGCAAAGATCCCCTGAAGAAGGGAAAGGCTACCCACTCCAGTATTCTTGCCTAGAGAATTCCATGCACAGACCATGGGGTTGCAAAGAGTTGGACATGCTGCCGTTACTGCTAAGTCACGTCAGTCGTGTCCGACTCTGAGCGACCCCGTAGATGGCAGCCCACCAGGCTCCTCTGTCCCTGGGACATTCTGGACATGACTGAATGACTAATACTTTTCTTGAAAAAACTGTTGCCGTGTGTCCTTTAGACCTCCACCCTGGACTTTCTCCCCTGGGAGCACAGAGTCTCAGCCACTGTACCACTAGGGATGCTCAACTTTCTCCCATCTTAACAGCTTCCCTTAGTCCACTGTGGTGTTAGAGAAGTCTCTTGAGAGGCTCTTGGACTGCAAGGAGATCCAACCAACTGACTTCCAAAGAAAATCAGTCCTGAATATTCATTGGAAGGACTGATGCTGAAGCTGAAGCTCCAATACTTTGGCCACGTGATGTGAAGAACCGACTCATGGGAAAAGACCCTGATGCTGGGAAGGATTGAGGGCGGGAGGAGAAGGGGATGACAGAGGATGAGATGGTTGGATGGCATCACTCACATGATGGATGTGAGTTTGAGTAAACTCTGAGAGTTGGTGATGGGAGGCCTGGCGTGCTGCAGTCCATGGGGTCACAAAGAGTTGGACACGACTGAGCGACTGAACTGAACTTCCTCCACTTGCTGGGTCTTCCTAGGCTCCCATCCTTATACCACTGCGATTCAGGGCATAACTCAGTAAGCTCCTGTCTTTCTACCACTTCATCCAGCTCCATGACTTGAAATGCTGCCTATCAGCCATGACGTCTGCATTTCCAGCCTGATCTCTCCCCTCAACTGCAGACTCATGGATCAGTGTGCCCATAACGCATCTCAGGTGGCAGCATGGTTTGCGTCTCAGACACAGTCTCCGATCATCCTTTTCTCCTGCCCCGCCAAAATCTGCACCTGCCATGTACTCCACATCTTGGTATCAGCTCAGGATCATCTCAGCTCCCTTCCCTGCGCTGTTGAAGACAAAGACTCCAGGCTCATCATCAATTCTTCACTCCCCATCCCCATTTTTCCTATGCCACCTGTCATCCGATGTGGTCAGCTCTCCATTCAGAATACGTGATGAGCGCTCTGCCCACCATCTGGACCACCACCCTGGTCTAGCCCACCTACATCTTTCACCTGCTGCAGCGCTCACGCTATACAAGAAAAAAGAACCTCTGCTTCTGACCAGCAGGCTTCCACCTCAAGAGCCATCCAATTTGCCCCCCAAATACGAACAACTCCCCTAAAGGGAGTACCCAGGAGCCATACTATAACTTTTCTTTAGAAAACATTCCCAAACAGCAAACCATTTCAATACAAATAGAGTCCATCTCTTTATACTGGACACTAACTTAATGGACTCAGAATGGGCCACTAATTGACTTTTCAAAAGAACAGAAGTGACTGGATCATGTCTCCCAAAGTCAGCTTTGTTTTAGCACAGCTCTGGTGTATCCCCAACCCCAAGAAAGAGAAGATATGACTGTGTTCCAAGTTCAGTTCAGTTCAGTCACTCAGTTGTGTCCGACTCTTTGCGACCCCGTGGACTGCAGCACTCCAGGCCTCCCCATCACCAACTCCCGCAGTTTACTCAAACTCATGTCCATCGAGTCAGTGATGCCATCCACCCATCTCATCCTCTGTCGTCCCCTTCTCCTCCTGACCTCAATCTTTCCTAGCATCAGGGTCTTTTGAAATGAGTCAGCTCTTTGCATCAGGTGGCCAAAGTACTGGCGTTTCAGCTTCGACATCAGTCCTTCCAATGAACACTCAGGACTGATTTTGTTTAGGATGGACTGGTTGGATCTCCTTGCTGTCCAAGGGACTCTCAAGAGTCCTCTCCTCCAACACCACCGTTCAGAAGCATCAGTACCAAAGTCCATCTGCACATGTCCCTTCACAGGGATGTTCTAATCAGGTCGGCTATTGTTCTGACACTCTGAAGCCAAAGACTGCTAACGTGTAGCAAATTCTATGGGCTGATCCGCTGTCTCATGCACACACCTGGGCCAGATTATACAATTTTATCTGTTTAGCCCTCATCAGTTTCTTTCAGTACCTTTAACTCTTATAGAAACACACCTAGACAGGTGAGGGCTCTGCCTGAATCCCTCAAGCGATGCATTTACTTAACACCCCAGATCTGAAGACAACAAAACTGGGTTACGAAGGAGCAGAAGGAAGACAAGTTTTGATGGCAAGAAGTGGGGTGTGATGAACACCACAGTTTTGGGGGTCTCCTTCCAGTCATGTTGGAATATCCCAAGGACGAGGAGACCCTGAAGTTACTGAGGAGCCTTGCTCTTCCTTTAATTCCTTGGAGGACCTTGAATGAACTCTGATTTTGCACAATCAAAGCTTCCTTCTCATTTGAGAGCAAGTCTGTGAACACACTAGTGGTGGGGACAATGACTTCACCTAACAGATAGGCTCATTCTGTACTTTCTGCTGAGGGACGTAAAACTCCTATCTTCCACTCTGGGTGTTGTGACATGGAGCAGGTTAGACGGCGGTGCCTGGGACAGAGGATGGTGGGAAAGAAACATAACTAGAAATCACATGCCCTAGATTTTAGGTCTCATCTCTCTGCCTCTCAACAATGTCATCTCATTGTCTCCTCGTGTGTCAGCTTCATGGCCTGCAACGTTCACCTAGCAAAATTCAGACATAACTTCTCCTGAGAATTGCCATGAAAATAAAATGGGGTATGGCGGAAAAAAAATATTTTGAGAATCAGAAAGCACAAAGAAATAAATCAACGCTGCTGTCTGTGGCAGAGAGCCAGCCTCCTTTTTGTTCCTATTTTTCACCCTGACCAGGACCGGATCAGCAGGCAGACGGAATGTCAAGTTCAATACCAGGCAGGGACGGCTTCCCTCACTGACTGACCCCTGATACAGGTGAGCTCTCAGCTTTCCAAGACCCCGAGTACACAGCTCAGATGGCCAGTGTTGACTGTCAGCTGACATCCTGCTAGGGTGGGCATGTTAGGAAGTCAGAAACATCACAGTTAAAGGTGGGAGGTGTGACATCACCAAGAAGGCCATGTGTAAACTACGATGCATCATGCGCCATCAAAAGTAAGGCAGGTTGGATGCATGAGACAAGTGCTCGGGGCTGGTGCACTGGGAAGACCCAGAGGGATGGGATGGGGAGGGAGGTGGGAGGGGGGAACACATGTAAATCCATGGCTGATTCATGTCAATGTATGGCAAAAACCACTGCAATATTGTAAAGTAATTAGCCTCCAACTAATAAAAGTAAATGAAAATTTTTAAAAAGTAAGGCAACAACAGCTATAACACAGATGATTATCTATCTACTGCTAGCAAGGAAAAAAGGTGCTTTCTTGTATAATTGAAGATTCCATCGATCATAGAAAGAACATTTAAACGTAGGAAGACATGCATTTTATGACTAGTAAGATGAACTGTCATGGTTTATCATGGTTCTTCAGTTCAGTTCAGTTCAGTTCAGTTGCTCAGTCGTGTCCGACTCTTTGCGACCCTATGAATCACAGCACGCCAGGCCTCCCTGTCCATCACCAACTCACAGAGTTTACTCAAACTCATGCCCATCGAGTCGGTGATGCCATCCAGCCATCTCATCTAGGATCTTATGAAAGTAAGAGGAAGGGAATAATAGTTAATAACTCAGGCAACAAAGCACCGTCTATCCATGTATCTATTGTGGGAAAAAAAGAAAACATATTTCATAAACATGAGAAATCATGCATTATGACCCCACAGAAAGAGTCCTGAAAGATTCCTGTCCTAGTACATTTAACTTTTTTTGGTTAAACAATAAGATTGTTGGCTTTGCCTGTAGCCTGAAAGGGTAGCGGAAGCAGAACTGTGTCCATAATCAAAAGAGTTAATACGTGAGAAGGTGATGAATCAGTTCTAGGTATGTTATTATCTATCTATGCCCCTGGGGGCTTCCCTGGTGGTCCACTGGTTTAGAGTTCACCTGCCAATGCAGGGGTCATGGGTTCCATTCCCTGGGCCGGGAAGACCACACATGCCACAGAGCAACTAAGCTTGTTCACCACCGCTAGTGAGACTGTGTTTCAGAGCCTGCGTGCTGCAACTACTCAAGCCCACTCGTCTAGAGCCCATGCTCTGCAACAAGAGAAGCCACCACAATGAAAATCCTGCACCACACCACAAACAAACAGCATTTTCTCCTCGCTGCAGCTGGTGAACCCCGGCGCCCAGCACTGAAGACCTAGCGAAGCCAAAAAAACAAACAAACAAGATGCCCCTGAAAATCTTTTCCATGCAGGATAATTCTAAGACCAAAATGACCAAGAACGATGCTTTGTGTTTAGACTTGGGTGCTGGTGATACAGATGAAGACGGGATGGCAGTCTGACTGTGTGTGGGGGGGGGGGGGGCGGGTGCGTGGGTATCACGATGCCTTGTGGTTCTTCTTCTCTGCTGCCTCAGAAGACGGTAAAAGCATATGCCTACAATGCAGGAGACCCGGGTTCGATCCCTAAGTTGGGAAGATCCCCTGGAGAAGGAAATGGCAACCCCACTCCAGTTCTCTTGCCTGGAGAATCCCACAGACGGAGGAGGAGCCTGGCAGGCTACAGTCCTTGGGGCTGCAAAGAGTTGGACACAACTGAGCGACTCTGCTCAGAAAGTGGAACATACTTTCTGGGAAGGGCCAGATTTTCGCCAAAGTTTCAGCTTTATGGGCCACACGCCGTGTTGCAACTACCCAACACTGCTGTTGTAAGACAAGAGCAGTCGTAGATAATACATTAAAAAAAACAAAAAACTGTTTTGACGACATTCCAATAAAACCTGATTTACAAAAGCAAGGGCCAGACTGGTTTTGCTTTTTGGGGTGTGGTTTGCAAGCTCACACCTTTGAAGATAAAGCTTGGACCATTTTACAAGTGAATACACTGGACCAATTATCTCTAACTGTCTAGTTGTTTCTGCCGTAGAAGACTAAAATCTGGAGTCGTCCTGGGTTCGGACTCTTACAAAGGGAAAGCTTAGGTTCTTGACAATACGGAACCTGGATACCTTCTTAACACAAAATGTAATAACCAGGAGGATGGACAGGTCTTCTCAATGAATGCCTAGCCTTGAAAACACTGAAATAGGAATGGGTCCTTCCAGGATTCAATCTCAGTAAACAAAACAGTCAGACATTTACAGCACAATAAAACAGGAGCAAAAAAAAAAAAAAAAAAATCCAGAAATAAGAATAATCAAAGCAACTAAAGTTGAATATTAAGGGTTGAGCTTTTGGACCATTGGGCTGGGAGCTCTCTACAAAGTTCCTCACGTTAAGTAGCCTCTCTTTTCCCCACCTTTCAAGCGTCAACGAACCTTTCTGCCACAGCATATCACAATTTGTACACACATCCCATTTTAAAAAAATATTTATTTTTGGCTGTGCTGGGTCTTTGCTGCCTCACGGGCTTGCTTAGCTGTGCCTAGCGGGGTCCAACGCTAGTTGTGGTGTGCAGGCTTCCAATCTCATTTTATTAAACCAGACGTGGTTCAGAAGTCCCGCACGGTTATTTCAGACAGAACGAGAATCACAGAAGCCCACTATCACGTCTGAAATGTCACGGAGAAAGGTTTCAAATGACCTGCAGTTGTATTTCCCGTTTCAGGGATCTGACATAAACCTACTTAACCCAGACTCAGGGATGTTAATGGATAATGCATTTATCAAGTGAATAATAGCACATCTTGTTCCTCTAGACTTGCTAGCCTCACGTTTTAGTTCCTATAGATGTGCGGTTTGTGTACGGAATAGAATACAAAATAAAACAGGAGCACGCTTTACAGAATGTAGGGCATGCAGAGGTGGCCTCACACCCCTGGTCTCTGCACGAACTCACTACTTTGCTTTGCTGAGTTCCACTTCTGATCAATGTGGTCTCAAGAGACCTGAATCCCCTGTTTTTATCTGCTTCTGTATTAGACACGGGCTTCCCTGGTGGCTCAGTCCGTAAAGAATCCGCCTGCAATGCAGGAGACCCAGGTTCGATCCCTGGGTCGGGAAGATGCCCTGGAGGAGGACCTGGCAACCCACTCTGGTATTCGTGGACTGTAGCCCGCCAGGCCCATGAGATCACAAGAGTTGGACACGACTTAGTGACCAAACCACTGATTAGACTCTCGAATAGACAGGGCGCAGAGTGAGCCTCACTGAGTCATAACTTGCCTGATGTCATCACCTCCCCGTGTGTGTGTTTGTGTGTGTGTGTGTGTGTGTGTGTGTGTACACTTCTAATCAACAGAACCCGGCCGAGGTGAAGCACCGTCACTGCTGAGATTATGTTGCATGACATAAAATTCTGTCTCAGCAGGCTGGAGATCAGGATTCTGCTAAAAGCCATTTTGCGATCTGCCGCTGAAGGGGGCCACACAGGGAGGTATCTCAGGCACCTTCCAGGAGCTCAGAGTGGACCCCAGCCACGCGTCATCAAGGCGACAGGACCACAGCCCCACCCCTGCAAGGAAACGGATCCTGCCAACAGCTGCGATGAGTTGACGGCAGACTTCTCCCACAGTCGAGCCCCCGGCTGAGAAGGCACCCAGCCAATGCCTTGACTTCACGTATGAGAGATGCTGGGCAGACAGTGCAATGAAGCTCTACCCAAGCTCCTGACCCAAAGAAACAGTGGGATGACAGACAGGTGCTCATGAACAGAATGTTAGATTTCTAATTAAAAAAAAAAAAATATGCAACAGGCAACAAAAGTGTATAGCACATGAAACTGTAGTCAATATCTTGTAGTAACCTATGATGGAAAATAATATGAAAAATAATGTATGTGTATATGTATAACTGAATCAGTTGGGAACCTGAAACACTGTAAGTCAACTATACTTCAATTTAATGTATGGAGGGCTTGGGGGGAGGACCAGCCCCACTGTGTTCGTCTGGAACAGCTCGGAAGTTCCGATCGGCCCTGGTTCCATCTGGAGCAGAGCTGAAGCAAGGTTTCCCTCTGAGACCACTCGGGCACGTCTCTGCTTCCCTGCCCACTTCCCTGCTGCTCTGGTTTCCCATGGTGGATGGGCCCAACTCACATCCTCGAGGTCCTCGTGGACTTTCTCACTCCCCTTACATTGAGTGGCCACCGTGTGGTCAGGCTCTCTGCAGGCTCACAGCAGGGCCCCTGGTCTGCCCTGGAGAATTGCTCTTGTTCAGTTACTAAGTCACGTCTGACTCTTTGGAACCCCATGGACCGCAGCACGCCAGGCCTCCCTGTCCTTCAGCATCTCCCCGAGTTGTCTCAAACACATGTTCGTCGAGTCGGTGATGCCATCCAACCATCTCATCCTCTGTCATCCCCTTCTCTTCCCGCCTTTAATCTTGCCCAGCATCGGAAAGATGCTGTGAGTCAGCTCTTCACATCAGGTGGCCAAAGTACTAGAGCCTCAGCCTCAGTCCTTCCAACGAATCTTCACGGCTGATTTCTTTTGGGATGGACTGGTTGGATCTCCTTGCAGTCCAAGGGACTCTAAAGTCTTCTCCCTGCCCTGGAGGATATGGTGCTGCAAAGCAGCACCCTCTTTCTTTGGCACAAGCGGTGAGTTTAGACAGCAGTTGCCCGGGACAGGAGTGCTCTGTTATCTAACTGAGAGCATGGGGAAAGAAAGGTGCCTTCTACACAGGAAAATGTGGGCCAGTCTCAACCCGGGGGTGTGGGCAGCCGAGAGGAAGATCAAATGGTCTGAGAACCCCGCCACCCAGAAAACGTGAGTGAAGGGAAATGAAGGGCAAGTCGCTCAGTCGTGTCCGACTCTTTGAAACCCCATGGACTATCCATGGAGTTCTTTAGGCCACAATACTGGAGAGAGTAGCCTTTCCCTTCTCCAGGGGATCTTCCCAACCCAGGGGATCTTCCCAACCCAGGGATCGAACCCAGGTATCCCGCATTGCAGGCAGATTCTTTACCAGCTGAGCCATCAGGGAAGCCCATAAAACTCAAGGCTCTTTCCAAAAGGCACGAGAATTTCAACCTCATGTCGAAAGCCACTCAGAGAAGGGTCATCATGTGAGGTGGAGAGGCTGGCAATGGCTTGTAATTTTTTTTTTAATTTATAGTAGAAAAAATAATAATAATTTACCTGCCTAATTAATAATGGAAGCAGTGAGTGGCTAGGCTTTAAGTGCACGCAAAGTCACTTCAGTCGTGTCCGACTCTCCGTGACCCCATGGGTTGCAGCCTGCCAGGCTCCTCTGTCCATGGGATTCTCTCCAGGTTAAGAACACTGGAGTGGGCTGCCATTCCCTTCTCCAGGGGATCTTCCCGACCCAGGGATGGAACCCATGTATCTTAGGTCTCTTGCGTTGGCAGGCGGGGTTCTTGACCAGTACCGCCACCTGGGTTTTTAGAAGTCTGAACAATTTTGTTGGCTGTGAATTACACACACAGACAGGCACACACACCGCAGAAGCAGAGTGAGCCTCCCGGCCCCAGAAGGACACGATGCCCTCCCTGAATGCCCAGGACCTCCCCGGCCCACAGCTCGGCCTGTGGCCGCATGCACGCCCCTTACCTCGCAGAAGCTCTGGCATTGCTGCTTCCGCAGGTCCCCGGACAGCTTGCAGGGCTCCAGGCACTGGGAGAGAGAAGGGTGAAGACCGATCAGTGGACACAGGTGACGGACAAGGCCCCAGAGGAAAGGCACCCCACCTGTGCACGCCCCGGACTCGTCAGCGCCAGCGTTTCCGAGCGACGCTGGGAGATCCAGCTAAAGCTCACCCCATCTTAAATGTGCATCCTGGGAAGCTGATGGGAATCCCCTGGTAGCTCAGATGGTAAAGCTTCTGCCTGGAATGCGGGAGACCGAGTTTGATCCCTGGGTCGGGAAGACCCCTTTGGAGAAGGAAATGGCAACCCACTTCAGTATTCTTGCCTGGAGAATCGCACGGACGGAGGAGCCTGGTGGGCTACAGTCCATGGGGTTGCAAAGAGTCGGACACGGATGAGCGACTTCCCTTCACTAGGAACCTGAGCGTAGTATAGAGCTGGGAAGACAGAGGGTTGTGTCCACACGGTCGGCAGGTAAGCTGCCCCGTCTGAGGTGACAGGCAAGAAAAATAGTGACAGCCACCGTCAGGCACAGCAGCGTGGATATTTACTTTTAGTGAATCAAATTGATTTTCCAAAGGGGGTTAACAGGTGAATTTTTTTTCCCTCGTGAACTTTACCAGTAGCTGGCTTTTCAGTGGACAACACCAGGCTATTTTCTGAAGGCGCTTCTGTAAATGACTGAAGCATTGCATTAAGTCTGTGCATGTATACATCTGGGCTTCCCTGATGGCTCAGCTGGTAAAGAATCCGCCTGCAATGCGAGAGACCCGGGTTCGATATGTGTGTGTGTCTGTGTGTGTGCATGCTTAGTCACTCAGCCATGTCTGACTCTTTGCAACGCCATGGACTGCAGCCCGCCAGGGTCCTCTATCCATGGGATTCTCCAGGCAAGGATGCTGGGGTGGGTAGCTGTTCTGTTTTCCAGGGGATCTTCCTGACCCAGGGATTGAACCCAGGTTGCCCACATTGCAGGTGGATTCTTTACCATCTGGGCCAGCAGGGAAGCCCATGAACACTGGAATGGGTAGCCTATCCCTTCTCCAGGGGATCGTTCTCAAGCAGGAATCGAACTGGGGTTTCCTGCATTGTACGTGGATTCTTTACCAGCTGAGCTACCAGGGAAGCCCGTACATATATATATATATATGTATATATATATATATGTGTGTGTGTGTGTGTGTGTGTGTGTGTGTGTGTGTGTGTGTAAATATCACACACATTATTGTTAATTTATGTCTTTATCTCAGTGATCCCAGCAGCACTGAGGATTACCCAGGTTAATTACTCTATTAAAATATATTGAATCAATCTGAATATGAGATTCTGCCATGAGAGCTTCAGAATCAAGTGTGGATATATATATATATATATATATATATATATATATATATATATATGTCTCTGTGTGTGTGTATATGATATACATAATTTACTATTTCCATAATTTACTGGGAAAGATTGAAGGCAGCAGGAGAAAGGGCCAACAGAGGATGAAATGACTGGATGGCATCATCGACTCGATGGACATGAGTTTGAGTAAACTCTGGGAGTCGGTGATGGACAGGGAGGCCTGGCGTGCTGCAGTTCATGGGGTCACAAAGAGTTGGACACGACTGAGTGACTCAACTGAACTGAACTCTTAAATGTGATTTATACACATGATTTAATAAATCAAAGATAATAGCCAGGATCCATTGTTCAGCAACAATTTTAATAAGAAATAATAATATTATGGAATAAACAAGGTAAATGCAGTATGTTATATATACTTTGCTTATATAACACATAAAATATACATTGTCTATATATCAAAATGAAGAAGAGATAACAATCAGGCCTCATGATTGAGATGAAAATGATACTGTCATATGAATGGATATATGATTCTCAAAATATATTTTAATACATTTAATTATTAACTTATCAATTATTAAATATTCATTATGTCTGGTTAAATGCCAGTTATCTAAAGATTGGTATGCTTATGACTCCCACAAGCTCATGATTATTTCAGAGCTTTCATATATCCAAAACTGCCTATATGAAAACTAACTACTGACTATCAACTGACAGTCTGTCATAGGACTGCTCTCAACGTGTGATCAGTGACCAGTAATATAAGCATCACCTTTCAGGTTATCAGAAATGCAAGCCAACGGCCAGCCCCTACACCAACAGAGTCAGATCTCTGGGATCAAAACCCAAGATCCTCTCTCAGCAATTTCACCTGGAAATCTTGGTGCTGACACTGATCTTTAAAAAGAACTATGTTAGTGTGGGAAACATTTTCCAATACACACATGTATCCAATCTCACACTGTATATCCTAAACTTAGACAATGTTACATATGTCAATTATATCTCAATAAAACTGGAGGGGAAAAGAACTATATAGGATTTGATGACAAGTTTCTTTCTTGTTCCATGTAGACTTCAAGGGGCAAGCTATTTCTTCCGAGAACATTCTAGATTTTATATTCTTCAATAGTGAATATAAAAGATTCATTCTTGGTGCCTTAATGAAAAAAAAAAAATGTTGAGCTCATCAATGCTTTTCCAAGATCTGTACAAGCTTGTCCCAAGTTTATTAGTGTTCACCTCTCCCAAGTACGTTCCAAAACAAATGTATAGATTTTCGTCAATATAGCGATTCTAAAAGAACGCCATTTTCTAACAGTAAAGAAGCAATTAAAAAATGTAAATGAAACAGTTTAAACACTTGCCCACCTTACATATTTTATAAACTCCCTAAAGAGTTAATTCGTTTGCTAAACGTAAGTTCAACACCTTTCCCTCTAGAGCTGCCTTCCTTCTTTTCAGGACCGTGGCTCCTAGCCAAAAAAGCTGGTGCTCAGCCATTTAATAAATATGTTTAGCCCAACTCCTTCTCAAGACTGCTCAAAATGAATCAATGGTACTCCTTAAAAATAACCTGCAATTTTTTTTTTCATCTGAAAAAAGCGTCGTATGGTGGAGAAGGACCACTCCACAAGACCTGGGGATTTCTCCCAGACAGAGGCTCAGCTACTGACACGTCTCTATCATTTCATTCAGGAAACATCCAACAAGCATTCATTCCGTTTAAAAACTGCTCAATGCAATGTGGCTAAAAATACCTCAAAATAATTGTGTGAAATCTTTCTGTCATTGCTGAACATGTAAATTAGGAAAACAAGGTATTGTATGTACACACTTGCATTTTTACAACTATAGACACCAGTGTATTAAAAAGTCAGTCCTCTCTGATGTCCATAGTACCAAATAACCATAATGCTGACAACTTGTGGGAAAAATACCTTCTAGAACACAGACATCATTTACAAAAAGAGGCATGTATCTGAAACACTAATGGCAGAGATACATGTGTGTGTGTGTGTGTGTGTGTGTGTGAGTCATTCAGTCGTGTCCGACTCTTTGCGACCCCATGGACTGTAGCCCACCAGGCTCCTTTGTCCGTGGGATTCTCCAGGGAAGAATACTAGAGTGGGTTGCCATTTCCTTCTCCAAAAAGGCTGGTGAAAGTGTGTAAAATCAAGAAACTACATTTATCTTCTTGTTAATCCACAATCTCCGTCTGTCAAATCTAGCACGAGTGTATGCAATTTAATGTTCTATTTTAATTGCATGCTTGCTTCTTATCCAATCACCACTAATCAGAAGCATTTAAATAAACACATCAAAATGTTATTAATGACAGGCAACATTTTCCTTTAGTAATCTTCCCTGTAGATGGTAAACAATCTGCCTGCAATGCAGGAGACCCAGGTTTGATCCCTGGGTCAGGAAGATCGCCTGGAGAAGGGAATGGCAACCCATTCCAGTATTCTTGCCTGGAGAATCCCATGGACAGAGGAGACTAGTGGGCTATAGCATCGCAAAGAGTCAGACATGACTGAGCCACTAACACTATTGCTACTGTGAAAATTACAAGAACAACCTAGATGTAAACATTTGAGGAAACCTTTGCAGGATGAGTTTGCCAAAGCTCTATTTCTTTATGATGCTACCGGCCAGGTAAAATGATTTCAACAAAAGCCAAAGATTAAAAAAAAAGACAGCCATTTCTCTCACACCTCCAACAAGAATAGAACACTTCCTATTTCTCCAAGCAATAAAATTTGCCAAAAAAAAAAAAAAAAAGGTAGCCCCCAAAACTCTCTTCCACATGTGAAAGGAATTGTTGTTCAGTCATTAAATCATGTCTGACTCTTTGCGACCCCATGGACTGCAGCACGTAGCGAAGGGAATAGGAGAGAAATAACACTACAAACAGACAACTGCAACTTTAATTGCCGTGATCACATACTGCCTCAAGCTATAAATCAATCAGTAAAGAACAGCAATCAAAATGAATGTTCTAACAAGTGTTTCAGGCTTTCAAGTTTTAGGATGATCAACAGTTTTGAAATCACTTTCTCCTAGGCTACTGATTGAAACTCAATGAAAAAAAACTTCAAATTTCAAAGAAACCAACAAACAAAAAAGCTGAATGAGCTAATCACATTGATCGTCATTTAGAATGGAGCTATCAGTTTCTTTTTTTACTTAATCTAGAAAGATACCCAGGGGTCATGTATGGATGTAAGAGCTGGACTATAAAAAAGCTGAGCACTGAAGAATTGATGCTTTTGAACTGTGGTGTTGCTGAAGACTCTTGAGAGTCCCTTGGACTGCAAGGAGATCCAACCAGTCCATCCTAAAGGAAATCAGTTCTGAATGTTCATTGGAAGGACTGATGCTGAAGCTGAAACTCCAGTACTTTGGCCACCTGATGCGAAGAGCTGACTCATTGGAAAAGACCCTGATGCTGGGAAAGATTGAAGGCAGGAGGAGAAGGGAACGACAGAGGATGAGATGGTTGGATGGCATCACCAACACGATGGACATGAATTTAAGCAAGCTCTGGGATTTGGTGATGGGCAGGGAGGCCTGGTGTGCTGCAGTCCATGGGGTCACAAAGAGTTGGACATCACGGAGCCACTGAACAACAATAATAGCACCAAAGTGTTCAATAAATGATGGAAGAAGAACATCCCATGAGAGGCCAGAGAAGTGGTGTGTTGTTCCATATGCAATAAATGGAGAAGGTTTCACAGAATGAAGGGCACGTGAATCAGCTTAGAAGGATGAGGACGATCTGATCCCTGGTAAACAGGTTTGGGGCCTGAACAGGACTGTAAATACATGGAGTACGAAAGCTAAAAAAGAGAAGATGCCATAAAATACACGGCTAGGAAGATGGCCCTTGGAATTCAACAAGGGCCACTGACATTCTTATTGGGTGGGCCAAAAATTTTGTCAGGGTTTTCTGTGATATGTTATGGAAAAACCTAAAGGAACTTTTTGGCCAACCCAGTAGAGCAGAGTTGCTTGCCCCGGTTTGTACTTAAAATGACTCAAGCATTAGAATGGGAGGTGGATGAGGGAGGTGAGACACATAGGAAACGACACCAGAGCAAAATTATTATAGAGTCTCCCAAACATCCTCCATACCACTTGTAGTGTCGACAGGCCCTTTGGATAGCAGACGACAGCGAGTGAAAGGCAGAGAAGAAAATCAACCCGTGAACGGCAAAGTAGGAGAAGTGAGAATGGGACGGGCACCCAAGTTGCTAATCCCCACCGGAAAGGAGCTGAGGGTGTCAATAAGACGGAGGGTGCAGAAGGCGGATACACTGGGAAAGGGCTGGAAGTCCACATTTAACGCGGTGAGTCTGAGGTGTTGAGTGCATATACAGGGTTGCCCACTGAACTGCACAATCGTGGATCCGCAGTTCTGCAGAAAGGTTACGGCGAGTGAGCCACATTCCCGATGTATCTTTTCTCTTTCTTTCTACATCACTCGTTCATTTTTTTTTTCATAAACATACGCTGCATTCCATTACCACCATGTCATGCGAAGTGATGGTTCTGCTTAATTTATAAACTATACACACACACACACACACACACACACCCTATCTTCAAGTTCTTCATAGGCTAGAAAGGTATACATATATCCCCTCTGTTTTGGATTTCCTTCCCACTGAAGTCACCACAGGCCACTGCGTAGAACTCCCTGACCTACAGAGTAGGTTCTTATTAGTTATCTATTTTTTACACAGTAATATGTATATCTCAGGCTCAATCTCCCAATCCACCCCATTCCCTTTTCCCCCCCTTGGGTATCCATAACATCTACGTCTCTATTTCTGCTTTGCAAATAAGTCCATCTGTATCCCTTTTTTCTAGATTCCACATATAAGCAACAGTACTCAATATTTATTTTTCTCTGACATCCTTCACTCTGTATGAGCGTCTCTAGGTCCAGCCACATCTCTGCAAATGGCAGGATTTCGCTCCTTTTCGTGGCTGAGGAGTATTCCGCTGTGTATATGTATTGCTTCTTCTTTATCCATTACTCTGTCCGTGGACATTCAGGTTGCCGCAACCGAGTCTTGGTTATTGTCAACAGTGCGAACATTGGGGTCCATGTATCTTTTTGAATTATGGTTTTTCTCCAGATATATGCCCAAGAGTCAGGTCATATGTAGTTCTATGCTTAGTTGCTTAAGGAATCTCTGTATGGTTTTCTATAGTGGTTTTACCAATTTTCATTCCCACCAACAGTTTAAGGGGGTTCCCTTTTCTCCACACCCTCCCCAGCATATACTGTTTACAGATTTTTTGATGATGGCTATTCTGACTGGTGTGAGGTCAGAATATAGTTATATATTCATTGTAGCTTTGATTTGCATTTCTCTATTAATGAGTTACCTGAGCATCTTTCCACCTGTTTGTCCCCTCTTTTTGTATTAGTGCTTGGGGGAGACTGACACAGGAGCAGACATGAAAAAGAAGAGACGAGAACATATTCAGTTCAGTTCAGTTCAGTCCAGTCGCCCAGTCGTGTCCGACTCTTTGCAACCCCGTGAATCGCAGCATGCTGGCCTCCCTGTCCATCACCAACTCCCGGAGTTTACTCAAACTCATGTCCATCGAGTCAGTGATGCCATCCAGCCATCTCATCCTCTGTCGTCCCCTTCTCCTCCTGCCCCCAATCCCTCCCAGCATCAGGGTCTTTTCCAATGAGTCAACTCTTTGCATCAGGTGGCCAAAGTATTGGAGTTTCAGCTTCAGCATCAGTCCTTCCAATGAATATTCAGGACTGATTTCCTTAGGGTGGACTGGTTGTATCTTGCTGTCCAAGGAACTCTCAAGAGTCTTCTCCAACACCACAGTTCAAAAGCATCCATTCTTCGGCACTCAGCTTTCTTCACAGTCCAACTTTCACATCCATACATGACCACTGGAAAACCATAGCCTTGACTAGATGGACCTTTGTTGACAAAGTAATGTCTCTGCTTTTTAATATGCTGTCTAGGCTGGTCATAACTTTCCTTCCAACATATTAGGAGGCAAAAAGAAAGGACCCAATGGAGGCAGTCTGACTGCAGGGCTAGGAGAAACAGGAAATACGTATCAGAGAATGCTCCAGGAGTTACCACATGGAAACACAGAATTTTGGAAAAGCAAGCATCTCCGGCGGCATCGAAACGAACCCTGCAACTTGCAGATTTGGGAACCAAAACCTGTTTACAGGAGCAATGGCTGGGTAGCTAGATTCATGTCCACGGCTCCATCTGTGATTGGACCCAAATCATTGAATTCACTGCTGAGCTTAGAGGATGTGAGAATCCAGATGCAGAGACACACGATGATGATCATGAGAAGCACCCTGTGTCCACAGCTTTCCAATGTGGTGGGAAAGCGCTGATGGCCACATGTGTGTGCCCTCTAGGTGCAACTCCTGTGACTAAGCTCGAGAGGTCATGAGTCGAAAGGTAACACAAAATGAGGGACCCAGAAATGGATGATTCCAGCCAGGTCTGAGCTTTCTAATACGCACTGTGGCCTGCCAGGTTCATCTTGTCCATAGAATTCTCCACGCAAGCAGCCTGGAGTGGGTTGCCATTTCCTCCTCCAGGGGATCTTCCCGACCCAGGGATCAAACCCGTGTCTCCTGCATTGCAGGTGGATTCTTTACCATCTGAGGCACCACGGAATCCCCCTCCCACCCTAACCAAAGAGTAATACTTGCCTCAGAAGGTTCTTTCTAAAAAAAATTTGTACAGACAACATTTTTAAATGCCCACACGGTGGCAGGTATTCAGCAAATCTGATTCTCTGCCATCTCTAAAAGACCAGTAAGGAGAATTTATTTTCGTTCTCTCAGATTTCCCTGATAACTGTTTTTTTTTTTTTTTAATTAAAGAAAAGAAAATTTGTTTTAATTTCAGTCTCTCAGGCATGTTTCAATAATTGTTTCAAAACTGCCAGTTGTTTCAAAAGTTGCCAACTGCCAACTGCTGAATTCTCAGCCTGAATTCCAACAGTTGTGGTTGGATGGGATGGCAGGTTCTTGGGTGTGGCTGGAAGCTAGAATCAGAAGGAAAATCCTGAGACCAGAGCACCGTACCATTTATAGGATATATGGAATGCTCTCATACACAAACATTTCTGTTGAATATGAAAAAGTTGAATAGAGATATATATTTCATTTTGCCTGCATGTAAAAAATAAATTTGGAGTTTCACACACACACACACACAAATCCACTTTTCATTTCACACAGGTATATACTCAAAAATCAGATAATAATGCTCTCAACAAAAGTTTCCAAAGATCTTTTCTATTTTCTGAATTAAGGGCAACAAGTTTCCTTGGAAAACTGTGGATCTGTTTTGTTGGTTTTTTTTTTTTCTCCCAATGGAAATCATCTCCCCCCACCCAATACATTTCCTAAAATATGTGTACTGTGCTGGCTTTAGAAGTATTCATGGACTCTCTCCAGCTCTAAATTGGTAGAGAAATTGTTGCAATCCTGTGTGTCGAAAAGCATACTGTGCCTTGCCAAAATAATGAAATCTTTTGGCGGTCGGCCCACGGGCGCACAGCTGCATGACCAGCAGAGCCTAAACCCGAGAAGATCAGCAAACTAGCCCGGCTCTGCCGTGTCAAGCCGCCTCCCGCGTCTCACATCAGAGAAAGTCAGCTTTCCCTGAAACGCTCAGAGGAGAGTCACTCTCCCACCGTGATGACTGTCGAGAAAACTGGGTCTCACGTTATCACAGCTACTGATCCCAATAAAGGGGATTCTAACCATCAAGAGCTCTCTTAGTTGCAATGAAATCGAAACCAACAAAAAATTAAAAAGGAAAAAAAAAAGTGAATCAAGGTAGCTATTATCAGAAAACCACCCACACACTGTCTTGTTTTTCCTCAGGTCAACTGCACCATTAGGCTTATCATCAAGTCTCTTCAAATAGATCCATCAGGGGAATTCTGTTTATTGAAGACCAAGCATATTTCCTTAGCATCCAGATTCTCCACTGCTCCTCTGCTATGGCATTTTTGGGCACAGTACTGAAATTCCCAATAACAGCACATAGTTACTTCTCAAGTTAAAAAGGTATTATGTATACTTGGAATTTGGGCTTTCCTGGTAGCTCCGTTGGTAAAGAATCCGCCTGCAACGCAGGAGACCCCAGTTCAATTCCTGGGTCAGGAAGATCCCCTGGAGAAGGGAACAGCTACCCACTCCAGTATTCTGGCCTGGAGAATTCCATGGACTTTATAGTCCATGGGGTCGCAAAGAGGAGGACGCGACTTAAAATGACTCAGGATCACAAACCTCGCCTGGTATGCTGCAGTCCACAGGCTCACAAAAAGTCGGACAGGACTGAGCGACTAAATAACCACAGATTTCCTTTAGCAGGCATCACTGAAATCTAGTACAGACGTGGATTTGTTGGCAGAAGGTGATTTAAAAAATAGTAAAGGGGTGATGGGAATTTGCTGCATGCCTCAGGAAACTCAAACTGGGGCTCTGTAACCACCGAGAGGGGTGGGATGGGGAGGGAGGTGGGGGGGGGGTTTCAAGAGGGAGGGAACACGGGTATAAGTATGGCTGATTCCTGCTGATGTTTGGCAGAAACCAAAAAAAAAAAAAAAAAAAACCACAGCGGGGGAAAGCAATTATCCTTCAGTTATAAATAAATAAATGTAATTAAAAAAAATCAAGATAGCAAAGTGGCTATACACAAGTTGTGGGAAGCCACGGAGAGTCAAAGACGGAGGCTTGGGACCTGAAACCTCATGCTGACTGTAGGACGGGTCTTCCCACACAGTGGTTCACAAGAACCTTCCAGGCTCTGCAAAGGTGTGTAGAAAGGTTCTGCAAACAACTCTTTTTTTTTTTTTTTAATCTTTTTATTTGTATTGGGGTATAGCCAATTATACAGCCAATTGTAGCAATGCCAAAGAATGTGCAAGCTACCGCACAGTTGCACTCATCTCACACGCTAGCAAAGTAGTGCTCAAAATTCTCCCAGCCAGGCTTCAGCAATACGTGAACCGTGAACTTCCAGATGCTCAAGCTGGATTTTAAAAAGGCAGAGGAACCAGAGATCAAATTGCCAACATCCGTTGGATCATCGAAAAAGCAATTAGAGTTCCAGAAAAACATCTACTTCTGCTTTATGGACTATGCCAAAGCCTTTGACCATGTCGATCACAACAAACTGTGGAAAATTCTGAAAGATGTGGGAATACCAGACCACCACCTGACCTGCCTCTTGAGAAACCTGTATGCAGGTCAGGAAGCAACAGTTAAAACTCAACGTGGAACAACAGACTCGTTACAAATAGGAAAAGGAGTAGGTCAAGGCTGTATATTGTCACCCTGTTTATTTAACTTATATGCAGAGTACATTATGAGAAAAGCTGGGCTGGATGAAGCACAAGCTGGAATCAAGATTGCTGGGAGAAATATCAATAACTTCAGATACGCAGATGACACCACACTTAAGGCAAAAAGTGAAGAAGAACTAAAGAGCTTCTTGATGAAAGTGAAAAAGTTGGCTTAAAACTCAACATTCAGAAAACTAAGATCATGGTATCTGGTCCCATCAGTTCATGGCAAATAGATGGGGAAACAATGGAAACAGTGACCGAGTTTATTTTCTTGGGCCCCAAAATCACTGCAGATGGTGACTGCAGCCATGAAATTAAAAGACGCTTGCTCCTTGGAAAAAAAAGTTACGAGTAACATAGACAGCATATTAAAAAGCAGAGACATTACTTTGCCAACAAAGTTCTGCCTAGTCAAAGCTATGGTTTTTCCAGTAGTCATGTATGGATGTGAGAATTGGACTATAAAGAAAGCTGAGCGCCGAAGAATGGATGTTTTTGAACTGTGGTGTTGGAGAAGACTCTTGAGAGTCCCTTGGACTGCAAGGAGATCCAACCAGTCCATCCTAAAGGAAATCGGTCCTGAATATTCTTTGGAAAGATTGAAGCTGAAGCTGAAACTCCAATCCTTTGGCCACTTGATGTGAAGAACTGACTCATCTGAAAAGACCCTGATGCTGGGAAAGATTGAATGCAGAAGGAAAAAGGGGATGACAGGGGATGAAATGGCTGGATGGCATCGCCGACTCAATCGACATGAGTTTGGGTAAACTCCGGGAGTTGGTGATGGACAGGGAGGCCTGGCATGCTGCGGTTCATGGGGTCAGACATGACTGGGCAACTGAACTGAACTGAACTTATGGTCAATTAACAATGTCGTGATGGTTTCAGTTGGCACAGCAAAGGGACCTAGCGATACATATAGATGTATCCATTCTCCCTCAAACCCCCCTCCCATCCAGGCTGCCACGTGACATTGAGCAGAGTTCCCTGTGCTGTCCAGCAGGTCCTTGCTGGTTCTCCATGGTAAATACAGCTGTGTGTCCATGTCCATCCCAAACTCCCTGACCATCCCTTCCCCCGTCCTTCCCCTTGGTGACCATAAGGTTATTACAGAGTATTGAGCAGACTTCCCTGTGCTGTCCAGCAGGTCCTTGCTGGTTCTCCATGTTAAATACAGCCGTGTGTCCATGTCCATCCCAGACTCCCTGACTATCCCTTCCCCCACCCTTCCCCCTGGTGACCATCAGGTTATTACAGAGTCTTGAGCAGAGTTCCCTGTGCCGTCCAGCAGGTCCTTGCTGGTTCTCCATGTTAAATACAGCAGTGTGTCCATGTCCATCCCAGACTCCCTGTTTCTTTCCCCCATCCTTAACTGTCAGACAAACAACAGTCTCAGGAACCCTGATGGTGCCAGAGTAGCCCTTTCAACCTGGAGTCCCGGCGTAAATCCATGGTGGGTATGTGATGACCCCAATCACCCCTTCCCTTGTCTCGGCTTCTAATTATAAATACAGGAAGCAAGTTCACTCGGCCCTGTGGTCCACTTTGCCTCTGAAAAAGGGCCTCCCTCCTTTGTACTAAAGAAACCCTCTGATGACATGAGAGCAAAATGTGTCCCGTGGTGAAAACAGGAAAGAAGGATAAGCCACTTGTTTCGCTGTTGCAAACCTCTCGGTGATACATCCTGTGAAATTATCAACTTTCAGTAGTATTTGCCCAAGCTGCCTTAAATTCATACCTAAATTCTAAAAGCGGCAGAAATCAGCCCTTCCCTATTACAAGTCCAGTGAGGAAAAACTGATGCTGCTGTCTGGCCAAGACAGGGGTGTAAGAGAAGGGTGATTTCATTGATTTTTGAATCCGCCCCATTCTTCGTCCTGATGCCATCAATTCCCTGAGGGCAATGGACTGTAGAGTCGGGTGGCCCTAGCAAATGATGTGCATGAGGAGACAGCCCTTCCTCCGGGAAAATAAAACATGTCTATTTCATCGGTGTGGGCAGAAAAACCAACAACGGCTAGGAAATATGACCTCTATGTCATTTCAAAGCCAGAAAGACACACACACACTCTCACATGCAAAAAAATATAGTTTTTAATAGTTTGGTTATTGGCATCTCTGTCTCTTGCAGGCTACCAAATCAACCAGTCCTCATTCTCCACGAAGGACCCCCAGGTAATCAAAGTAACTCGGGAAAACATGTCTCCGCCATCCGTCAAGATTTCCCAGGCTGAGAACCGTCTTGTGTTTTCATCATTCAGTCAGACTCTCTGCACAACCTGACGGGGATGCCCAGTCACAGCATCCTGAGAGCTTAACCAGCCGCCCCCCGCCCCCGCTCCGTGGTGAAAAGCCAGAGTGTGTAATCCGCCCAGCACGCTCCTGACAGCTCAGAGGCCAGGTCTGAAAACCCTCCTGACACACCACACACCAAGTGGAGATTAGGGGCCCCCCGCATTCGTGCGATGCTGAGATGCTGAAGCTGGTCCAGCGCTGATCCTTACCTCCAAACATACATATTTCCCTCCCCACCGCCCCACCGCACATTTTCTTAACAATGCACAGTTCCTAGGGAATCACGTCATCAGTGCTGTTGGAGAACCGTGTCAACCGTATTCCCTCGCTGGGTGGCCTGCTGTCGGTCTGCCCTTATGAAACCGTGCCTAAGTCAACAGCAGTGAGTGACTCTGCCATGGGTCCCTATGTTCCACCTCACAAAGCGACTTTGGAACTTTATATATACGTATATATAATATGTGGTCTGGGTTAAGAAGATTTACATGAGCAACGCCTAGGTGGGATGGACACTGCGGCTACTTAATTCCAGGCAATTGGATCTATCTGTCTGGGAGGTGAGTGACTGTCGCAGCAGGTCTCCAGCAAGGACGGGGGAGCAGAGCGAGTCCTTCCAGTTGCACAAATCATCGGGATTGTCAGCGTTCATCCTTTGCAGAGAGAAGCAGCCTGTTACCACTGATGGCTTAATTTGTGTGTTTGTGGCCGGGCTGTCTGACCACGTCCAGCTCCAGGAAGGCATGGCGTGCTCCTGAAAAGACGGGAGAGGTGAGCAAGGTTCGTGAGGACTTCCGTGTTTCCTGTCTCCCGCGCCAGCAGGTCAAGTCAGCCCGGCTTTGTGTACTGAGATGGGCCTCGAGCACATCACGCCATCCCTGAGCAAACCCATTCAAGATGGCCTGATGCAGTAGGTCTGCTCCAACTTGAGTGAGTCGTAATATCTGTAACTTTCCAGAAGCTGAAAGACTCAGAGAGGGGGATATACTGTAGTGATGTGTGGGAGACCCTGTTTCTATAGAACCCATTCTGCCTTTAACCCAAACTCAGAACACGCCGAATTTCACTTGGGTGTCTCATTTTGCTGTCCTTTTACCCGGAAAAGAGTGATACTGAGCATCTTGTGTCCAGTAGAATTCCACTCTGATAAAATAACAATGAAAGCTACTTCCATCCATCCATGATGACTGGAAAAAACCACGGCTTTGACTATGCACACCTTTGTCAGCAAAGTGATGTCTCTGCTTTTTAATACGCTGTCTAGGTTTGTCATAGCTTTTCTTCCAAGGAGCCAGCGTCTTTTAACTTCGTGGCTGCAGTCACCATCCACAGTGATTTAGGTGCCCAAGAAAATGAAATCTGTTTCCACCTTTTCCCCACCTTTTAACTTTTTCCCACCTTTTAAAAACCTTGGAGCATGTTAAAAGTACAAGAGTGCACGTTCAACACCCATTACACACTTCTCCTGGTGGGAAAGGAAATGAAAACTACATTCCCCAGATGACCTTGTCATGAAGACTTGGAACGTCACTTGGCCGTGCTAGTGAACCCACTGAGGTGACCTCTGAAGGAGGAAGATGCTGTTTCCTTGCCTGCCTGCTCCCCGCCCCCCATCACCATTTCTGCTGTGCAGAATGTGTGGACCTGTCCAGGTTTTCTCCTGTCGTCCTCAAGTCTTTGCTGCTCAGCTTCTGGGTATCTGGAGAGTCTCCATAGGCAAAGACCTCTGGACCTGAGATCATTGTTCTAGAGAGATCCCTAGAGTGACCAAGAGGGTCAGCTCTGCACTGCTCTCGACTCACCTCTGGAGGTTTAGTGGAGAGCCCAATTCCTTCCACACTTACATTTTAGAAGCACTTGATTCCCCAGATTAAACTCCTTCCAATGTGTGTACCTGGCGAGGTTTCTTCTCTTGACTGACACCCAAGCCACCAAGATGATAGATGTGCGTTCAAATCTAACCTCGACGCCATCAACAACGCAAACAGAGGCATGGCTTTATAGGTCATACCTGTAAGTGGATAACCACTTTGGTACCTCCCTACCTCCCCTGCATACTCTTTGTTGGGCCACATCTGTGTGCCCAACACCCAGAGACATGTCCAACACCCATGGACACACAAGACAGACAGCCTGCTTCGATCGTGTGTGCGATGGCAGAAAAATTAATCAAGTGCAACACGAGGGATCAGTGAGGGATCAATACCATGGAAGAAGAGAAGTACAGACAGGGACTATGTAATCCTAGCATAAAGCTGGACAGAACTCTCTGGAGGAACAGATATTCACGCAGCAAACAGAATGCCAAGTGGGAGAAAAATGAGTAGCAGAAGCAAGTGGGATGTTCTTGTCGGATCCGACCTTCAGAAGCATGAAAATAAGGTTGTAAATTTCAGCAGTATGGATCCACCCCCAACAGTCTCTGCTGGTTTGCGACAGGAGAGACATACACGATTTACAACACACAGGCTTCTCAGAGTAAACTTCAGCTATTGGGAAATGAGAGCTGGGATCTTAGCCGTCCTTGGAGTAATTGCTGAAATGTGTTTCCAGAAGCACAGCAGACATGATGTCAAAGTGTAAAACGGAGGAAAGAAAATGACTCTGCTATTAAAGAAATTTATGCTCCCTTTATCAGAGACAAATGATCTAGCTTCCGTTTCTCCAAATACCCAGTGCCGTTTATAGAACCAATTCTTTAATCATCTAATAAATACAGCATGCAGAGTGCTGTTCTATGAAACAGGAACGTTATAAAGACGTTATAAAGAGTCCACACGCTTGAAAATAACGTGTGTTAGGACACTCCTATATTAGAAGAGACATGTGTGGTGTTTGTGACATAGCTGGTATATTAAGACTGCTTCTTCCATTTTAGGGGAGCTTAAAAATGGTCTCATTCATACATGAGAGCATTTCCAAATTTTAGATAAGGTGCTGTTGCTCAGTAAGTCATATCCGATTCTGAGATCCTATGTCCCAAAGCACGCCAGGCTTCCCTGTCCTTCACCATCTCCCGGAGCTTGCTCAAACTCATGTCCATCGAGTCAGTGATGCCATCCAACCATCTGATCCTTTGTCGCCCCCTTCTCCTCCTGCCCTCAATCTTTTAAAGCATCAGGGTCTCTTCCAGTGAGTCGGCTCTCCCCATCCGGTGACCAAAATATTGGAGCTTCAGCATCAGTCCCTCCAGTGAATTCAGGACTGATTTCCTTTAGGGTGGACTGGTTGGATCTCCTTGCAGTCCAAGGGGACTCTCAAGAGTCTCCTCCAGCACAATTCAAAAGCCTCAGTTCTTCGGTGCTCAGCCTCCTTTATGGTCCAACTCTCATAGGCGTGTGTGACTACTGGAAAAACCATACCTCCGACCACACAGATAAGGTGTACAAACCCCACAAATCTGAGCTGGCAGCTCAGTATAACTGAGACCACTCAATCTGGCAGGATGCGTGGTTGCAGACACACAAGAGGAAAAGTAAAGGGTGGTTCGTCCACATGTTCTATCATTTTCCGTGCAGTTCCTTCAGTTTATTGTCCACCTGTTCTCTCCCGAGAGTGACCTAGAACGCTGTGCAAACGCAGAGCGACGTTGCAGTGACCTCAGCCAGGACACTGCTGACTGATGGTCAATGGACCCACATCAGGAACGGCCAACCACTGCTTTATTCCTGAGGGCACGAAGGAAGGCATTTCCACACCCCGAGGAACGCTCTTCTTCTGTGTCTTTTCATATGCTCTCAACGTCTGCACGTTGCTGATACGAAACATTAGCACCTTGCACCCGAGTCGTTAACTTTACCCGAGAAACGTGAGCGACTCAAGCATGCACCTGATTGCAAAGAGCACTCCGGGAGCTGCAGGAAGCCCAGAGTGCTAAGTACTTTTAGACTCAAACAAGACTTGTCTTTTCCATGAAAGGATGAGCTCCTCTCCCTTCTGTTATTATTATTATTATTTTTTTGGAAATGAAGCTGCCGCTGCTGTTTGTCAATGAGAGGAAGCCAGGGACCATCCAGAGCGGAGACGTCAGTTTCCTGCTGCAGCCCACCCCCACCCGAAGCGGCCCAGGGACAAGAGAATGCTCTTGTGCCCCCCGTGATGGGTCCTCAGGAGCTTTGCAGACCACCTAGCAATCCAGGAAGGGGGGTGGGGGGCCCGGCCGCCTTTGTGTGCTGGCCCGTATTCTGTGCGTCCATTCTCCCTTCCTCCCTCCGGGGGCAGCAGCGTCGTTATCGCTGCCCCGCATGGTTAGGCAGCCGGAGGCAAAGGGCTTTTCTCTCCGAATTTCACGGCCTGATAAGATGCTGGGGGCTGTTTCCCCCGGGGACCTGAAAGCCCTCCTTTGTGAGCTGCCGGAGGGTCAGGTTAAGTCCTGCGATTTGGCTGCAGGCATCTGTTTGTCTTCAGCAAGGTCTCCTGAGGGGAGGGAGAGAAGGGAGGCGGGGTAGGGGAGAGGAAGGGAAGCCCTCTCTGAAAGCCATCTTCGGGGTAAGGGATGCAAATTCCCTCCTGCCACTTGGCAGGAATCAGGCACATGTAAAAGGGCTGCCCCCTACAAGGAGAGCCCCCCACAAATCAGCTCCATTAGGTGTGAGATGCCCAGTCTTCATCCCACAGTCTCAGCCTTCTCTTCTAGCTCAAAAGTGATAAGCGAAGCAGAACCTTTGCTCACACTTTTTAATCAGCAAGAACTGCAGAAAATAATATTGGAAACATTGAAGATGCATTTCTTGTTTTTGTTGGGTTTTTTTTTTTTTTTTGCATCATTTGCAATAAAATCATACATAGAACTGGGAAATGAATTCTTCTCAACTCAGGAACCCTGTTGGCCTGAAAGAAGAGATATTTGCTATGCAAGGCTAACAAAGAGGCCATTCTATCTAAAGACAGTCTCTATGAGAAGAGCTTTACAGGACGTGGTTAATATTGAATTATTTCTGTAAGTTATAGCTGGGGCTTCCCCACTGGCTCAGCGGTGAGGAATTCACCTGCCAGTGAAGGAGACATAAGAGACGCAGGTTCAGTCCCTGGGTGGGGAAGATCCCCTAAAGGACAGCATGGCAACCCACTCCAAGTATCCTTGCCTGGAGGATCCCATGGACAGAGGAGCCTGGCGGGCCACAGTCCATGGGGTCAGAAAGAGTCAGACACGACTAAAGCATCTGAGCAGGCATGCACAGGTAAGTTGTAGCTACAATTCTTACTGCGGAAAGAAACTAATGGGTAGAGATGGCCCCCAAAGAAGCTAGATCACTGAATATGACCCAAACAAGTAGTTCAAAAACAAGAGTTTTCTAAAGTCATTATAATCAACAGATCGGTGTTTTTCCATTTTAACAGGACTGTACTACTTTCTTTGATGTTAAGGCTATATACTTCAATAGCTCGGCTGATGTGAAGAAAAAATATACACTTTACTATCATGAGAAAATTACCAGAAATAAGTAGGTTAGTCAGACATACAGAATGCCCAAAAAGCAAAGAATTTTACAGGGAAGAAAGCAATAAACAATACATTTTATGAATCTGAAGCGTCATTATATATATATATATATATTTATATATAATATAGTTTATATATAACATATTATATTATACAATTTATATAATATATAAACTATCATGTATAACAATAGTATAATATATTATATATGTATACTATAATAGACAATATAATAGATAATTTATATATATCATATATATAAAATCACATATAATATAGTATAGTATAATATATAATATAATAATCAATCATATACAATATATTATAATGCAATATATATTATAATATATAATATGAAAATATGTATAAGAAACCATGTATAATACACTATATAAAATATAATATTATAATAATATAATTTATATATCATATATAATATAATACAATTAATATATCATATATAATACAATATAATATAGTATAATATATTATGTATAATTATATACATATATAATATATTATATTATAATAATATATTGTTATAATATAACATATTATAACAATATATTATGTAATAATATGATGGTGTAATATATAAATATATAATTTTATATATAGATATAGATATATGTATGAAACCATACACACACACACAACAGAAAAATAAAAGCAATACACTGCCAACTATCTAATTTCCCCTTGGTGAGCAAGGGAGTGATCAATAATCTGATGTGTGAGAAGAAGAGAAAAAAGAGTTTTCAAGGAAGTGGTGAGTGAAATAAAAGAATGATCCTTAATACTCACTTTTTTGGTACACTATTATTCCCTAGGATCGTTTCCACCCATTCACTGAGGTGGATGCAATTATCCTACCAGTCTTTTTAAAAGAAAGACAGTATCAGTGGAAAATCAATCTCATTTACAACTGTGCTCCTTCCTTGATTCATTAGAATACTATAAAGTACAAGACCTGAAAATCCAAAAACTGAAAAGCAAATAAAACATACCTGCATACACACAGAAATACACACACTAGTTTATAGGAAATCACTGTAGATATACTAAAGCCCATGAGATAGCAGCTCAGATACTAAATGCAGACCCCAGTTAAGCCTGTGTGTTCAAGGGAATGTCACTCTGAACGAACGTGGGTATGTGCAGGAAGCCTATTCATCTTTTCTTAAAAGAATTAAGCAAATTTCCTTGAAAGCTGATTTAAGGTTATCGCTTAGTGCTCCAGAAACACATCCACTCTGGGTTTGTTTAGTTTTGTTATTTTTTTAATTTAATTTTAGTTTTAATTAATTTATTTTTTATTGAAGGAACTCTTTACAGAATTTTGCTGTCTTCTGTGACACCTCAACATGAATCAGCCACAGGTATACATATATCCCCTCCCTTTTGAAACCCCCTCACATCTCCCTCCCCATTCCACTGCTTAAAATCTTATTTTTAATTGGAGGATAATTACTCTACAATATTGTGATGGCTTCCACCATACATCAACATGAGCCAGCCATAGGTAGACATACATCCCCCTCCCTCCCAAACCTTGTTATTATTGTTTTGATAATGGGCATGAGTTTTATTACGCCAGGAATTTACAATGGGGGTAAAGGATGAAAAAGGTCATCTTAATATTACAACAGGCAACTCAAAGAATAAATTTAATGCAAAATTTTCAGGATAAAATATATGTCTAGTAGGTTTGTAATTCCGTCCATACCACCCAAAATCTGTACACAAATGTTCATGAGAGCGCTACTCATTAACAGTCAAAAAGTGGATACAGTCCTAACGTGTATTAACTGAGGAAGGAATAAATACAATGAAAATGTACAATGGAATATTATGTGGCAATGAAAAGGAGCGAAACCCTGATGTGATACATGGGACAGCAAAGATGAACCTTAACAATTCTGTACTCGGTGAGAGAAGCAAGGCACGCCAAACTATGGACTCTGTGATGTCATCTTTATGAAAAGTCCAGAAGGAGCCAGTCTACGCAGGGACAGAAATTAGATGAGAGGTTCTCTAGGACCGGGGACGTGAGAGAGAGGGGAAAAGGCAGGGACTGCTAACATCGATGGTACTTTTCGAGGGATGGTGTTGAAAATACCCTCTTATTGTGCAATTGGCGGCACAAGTCTATGAGTACACGAAAAACCAATGAATTATGTACATAGGTAAACTGCATGGCATGTGAATCATATCTCAATAATGCTACTACTTCTTAAAAATTGCGCTCATAACTTCATCAGTATATAATTTCTATTGACTAATAATTGAACGTGAAGGTCATATAGGTTGAGGTTTGCCAGAAAAGAGCAAAATTCTGTAAAGCAATTATCCTTCAATTAAAAAAAGAAATTAAAAAAAAAAAAACAAAACAAAAACCGTAGTGCTGTTTGCCCCATTTCGAACAGATTCACGTTGTCAGCCACCTCCGTTCCCCTCAGTGGACTGAAGACGTACAACAGTCTTTCTCACTGTGTGGGAGTGGTCCTCCCAGCCCCACACCTCACCAAGACTGGGGTTCAGTCTGAAGGAGCACCCCGGAAGAGATGTCAACAGGGACTCCGGGGTGAGGCTGCAATTGAGGACCACGGCCCAAGTGATAACGGTGACTTCAAGTCACACCCAGTCCAGAAGAAAACCCTGGCCACACGAAACTGGGGCTCTTTTGGGGACTTCTCTGGTGGTCCCATGGTAAAGAATCTGCCTGCCAATGCAGGGGAAGTGGGCTCAATCCCTGGTCTGGGAACAGCCCACATGTTGCGGACCAACTTAGCTTGTGTGCCAGAATCACTCTGGAGTCTGTGCTCTGAAACAAGAGGAGCCACTGAAATGAGAAGCTCACACACCAAAACTAGAAGGTATCTCCCGCTTGTCACAACTAGAGAAACCCCGAACAGCAAAGGAGACCCAGAGTAGCCTAAAATAAATAAATAAAAATTTTTAAGTGAGATTAAAATTTTTAAGTGGGATTAATATCTTTAAATGTTTCCACTTCCATGTTAACTTTGGGATAACTTTTTTTCCCCCATGCAACATATTTAACCACCCTCCAGCAATAAATCTAGGAAATGCTAGAAAATAACAGCATTATCTTAAGTTTTACAGGGTAGTCAAACATTTTTTTCTATTTGTTTTTCACCTAGAAAAAAAATGACCTCTTGAAAACGAAATGACCTGCTGAAAAAAGAAATTCTAGACATACCAATGCCAAGACTCAGCACTCATTCATGGATTCCTGACATTGCAATATGGTATCTGGGAAAAGGTCACTACAATGAAACAAAATAGAAGCTGCCTTTGCAGCTTGAAATCCTTAGACTCTTTTCCCAACAATGTAGCAAAGTGATGTACCATCCTGAGATGCTCAGATCAGTTCAGTTCAGTTCAGTCCCTCAGTCCTCTCAGACTCTTTGCGACCCCATTAACCTCAGCACTCCAGGCCTCTCTGGCCATCACCAACTGCCCGAGTCCACCCAAACTCATGTCCATTGAGTCGGTGATGCCATCCAACCATCTCATCCTCTGTTGTCCCCTTCTCCTCCTGCCCTCAATCTCTCCCAGCATCAGGGTCTTTTCAAATGAGTCAGCTCTTCGCATCAGGTGGCCAAAGTATTGGAGTTTCAGCTTCAGCATCACTCCTTCCAATGAACACCCAGGACTGACCTCCTTTAGGATGGACTAGTTGGATCTCCAAGAACTAAAGAGCCTTTTGATGAAAGTAAAAGAGAGTGGAAAAGTTGGCTTAAAGTTCAACATTCAGAAAACTAAGATCATGGCATCCAGTCCCATCACTTCATGGCAAATAGATGGGGAACCATTAGATGACTTTATATTTTTGGGCTCCAAAATCACTGCAGATCGTGATTGCAGCCATGAAATTACTCCAGTATTCTTGCCTGGAGAATCCCATGGACACAGGAGCCTGGCGGGCTAAAGTCCATGGGATCACAAAGAGTCAGACATGACTGAGCAAACTAACACACTAACACTACTCCTTAGAAAGAAAGTTATGACCAACCTAGACAGTGTATTAAAAAGCAGAGACATTACTTTGCCAACAAAGGTCTGTCTAGTCAAAGCTATAGTTTTTCCAGTGGTCGTGTATGGATGTGAGAGTTGGACTATAAAGAAGGCTGAGTGCCAAAGAATTGATACTTTTGAACTGTGGTGTTGGAGAAGACCCTTAGAGTCCTTTGGACTGCAAGGAGGTCCAACCAGTCCATCCTAAAGGAAATCAGTCCTGAATATTCATTGGATGGACTGATGCTGAAGCTGAAACTCCAGTACTTTGGCCACCTGATGCAAAGAACTGATTCACTGGAAAAGACCCTGGTGGTGGGAAAGATTGAAGGCAGAAGAAGGACACGACAGAGGATGAGATGGCTGGATGGCATCACCGACTATGGACATGACTTTGAGCAAGCTCCGGGAGCTGGTGATGGACAGGGAGGCCTGGCGTGCTGCAGTCCATGGGGTTGCAAAGAGTCAGACACGACTGAGCGACTGAACGGAAACAAATCAAGATTGTCTCGATTAATGTTTCTGGGGCACTTTTGAAACTTTTATGTAAAGAAGTCACATCTGTTAGTCTCCAAGAGAAGGAATACACTCCCTCTTATCCGTAAGCAGTAAGCAAGCAGAGTTACTATGTTCCACATTGTTGAGAAAAGGCCTAAGAACTCCAGGAAGATGAAGGACATGGGGAAAAGTGAATTGTTACATTACTGAAATTCCCTCACTCTGCTCAGATGAGCCAAAGGAGCGCTTTAAAGGCACACATTTTGATTGCATCTCATCTGGGCACTGTGTTCTGTTCCACTCAGCCATCTAATTGAGGGCAACAAATACCATCAAAACTTTCTATTTCTATAGTACTAAGCATCAGAAACCCGGTGAAGTTTATTAAATTGTAATGATGTCACAAAATGTTAGATGAGCCGATTAAAATAATGCTTCTTGGGTTAACCTTCAGAGTGGGAAATACTTTAAATGTTTCTTTGAAAGTGGACCGATACAATATATTAAGATAATTATACAAAGAGAATTCTAAAACAAAGGAAGAAAATTTAATCAGGTCAAGTAATTGCTAAAAGAAGGTATTCAACAAACATTCAAACTAAGCTACTGTTGACTGTAAGTCTGGAATCTAAAATAAGCAAAATAATTCAAAAGTGGGAAAGTTGCTGTTTTTTTTGTTTTTTTTTTGTTTTTTTTTTTTTTTTTATCATTTTGCTATACCTAAGGCAAGCTGAAGAATGAAACTTCTTAAATATGTATTAACTTTATATTCTTTGGGCTTCCTTGGTGGCTCAGACAGTAAAGAGTCTGCCTGCAATGCAGGAGACCCAGATTTGATCCTTGGGTTGGGAAGATCCCCTGGAGGAGGGCATGCAACCCACTCCAGTACTCTTGCCTGGAGAATCCCACAGACAGAGAAGCCTGGCGGGCTACACTCCACGGGGTCGCAATATACTGTCACTTTACAAAACTAAAGAACCATAGAAACTTGCTACTCTACTTTTATTAACAATCTGATGTTTTTAAATTACTTTTCATTGGAGTACAATGACTTTACAATATTGTGTTACTTTCTTCTGTATGACAAAGTGAACCAGCTATATGTACACATATATTCCCTCTGTCTTGAGTCCCCTCCCACCACCCCCGTTCCACTCCTCCAGATCATCCAGAGTACTCTCAGTAGCGAAATCGCTCAGTCCTGACCCCAGGGACTGTAGACTGCCAGGCTCCTCGGTCCGTGGGATTTTCCAGGCAAGAATCCTGGAGTGGGTTGCCATTTCCTTCTCCAGGGGATCTTCCCGACCCAGGGATCGAACCCTGGTCTCCCACATTGCAGGCAGACTCTTTTACCGACTGAACCACCAGGGAAGTACTCTTGGGAATCTCTAAAAGGACCAGAGTTACTCAACAGACAGTTTTAACATACACGCTCATTTCCTTATTAATTTACCTGTTAATTTCGTTTCCAAATTATGTTACTGAACAGTCCATTTTAACATAAGATCATTTAGTTTTTAGTTAAATTTTTAAAATGTGATAGCTTGTCTAAACATATGCTTATAGACCAATGGGGGTATGGTCTTTTAAAGGATGTCACACAAGACCACGTGCCCTCTACCTGTTTAATAAGTACAAACTGAACCCATGACTGGACATCTTCCTTCAATATAGAGAACCAAGCAAGGAGTGGCAATGTCTCAAGTCAGCATTGCCTTTATCACCAGTTCAGTTCAGTCGCTCAGATATGTCTGACTCTGTGACCCCATGGACGGCAGCACGCCAGGCCTCCCTGTCCATCACCAACTCCCGGAGCTTGCTCAAGCTCATGTCCATAGAGTCGGTGATGCCATCCAACCATCTCATCCTCTGTCATCCTGTGTCATCCCTTCTCCACCAGACTCTCTGTTATCACCAGATATGTCCTTAAAAGGGTTCCAACAGAGAAAGGTTTAAAGACATGAAAATCCACGAGCAAAAAGTCTATACTGCCCCAGTGAACGTCTCTCCCAGGAAGGACAGCCGAATTACTTGAGCACCCGGGTGAATTTACAAAGGGGCTCATCCTTAACTCCAAGACACTTTATAAAGCACAAAATCCAAACGGTCCCAACGTGTCTGATGGGATGAGACATGGCTGGGATCATCGGAACCACATGTGAGATGGAGAAAATAAAAAGGAAGAGTTCTTAAGTCACGGGAATGATCCAAAATAGTCTATGGGACCCCAGTTTCCTGCTGAGGACCTGATGGCCCAGGGAACTGACACGTGTGAGGAACTTAAGGCAACACGTGGTCTCAGGACAAATGATGGTCTCTTGACAGTCACAGGACTGGATGACTCGTCTCCTAACCTGCCTGCCAACGTCTCCCCCCTGGCCTCCAAATGCTCATCAGGCCCCTCCAGTGCTTACTCAGCCACCAGGAAAAGCATTCTACCTGAGCCCATGCCTGTCTCCCCCTTCACTTGACCTTCTGCTATGGCCCCACCAGCCTCTTCTCTTGTGCTCACAAAGAGAAGAATTCTTCTCTTCGTTCTCAGATGCACTCTGCATAAGCAGCAGGCATCCCAGGAATGAAGGCAGCCATCACACTCTGGCGCCCTGGACCAGCGCAGGACCAAGTCCCACAGTGTAAAATTTGCCACACACAGGAATGCCCAGGTTGTTGTTCAGTCGCTCAGCGGTGTCTGACTCTTTGCAGCCCCAGGGACTGCAGCACGCCAGGCCTCCCTGTCCATCACCAGCTCCCGGAGCTTGCTCCAACTCGTGTCCATTGAGTCGGTGACGCATCTTGGCTTTCCCCAGCGCAAAGTGGGGCTCCCGCAAGAACCAGCCATTTCTGAGGTACGCCTTCTCAGGACAGCCCTCATTCTCCAGGCGCTTAAGCAAATTCCCCAGGGTTGCGCCTGAAGCTCAAAGCTCAGGGCTCCTCACCTACCACGAATCCTCTCAAAGCCCTGGAAGAAGTCCACGTACAAAATTTACATAACTAACAAATCTTCATTTATTTCTCTTAACTATAGAAGGAGATCAAACCAGTCCATCCTAAAGCAAAGCAACCCTGAACTTTCATTGGAAGGGCTGATGCTGGAGCTGAAACTCCAATCCTTTGGCCACCTGATGCGAAGAACTGACTCATCTGAAAAGACCCTGATGCTGGGAAAGATTGAAGGTGGGAGGAGAAGGGGACAGCAGAGGATGAGATGGTTGGATGGCCTCACCGACTCCATGGACATGAGTCTGAGTAAACTCCGGGAGTTGGTGATGGACAGGGAGGCCTGGCGTGCTGCAGTCCATGGGGTCGCAAAGGGTCAGACATGACTGAGCGACTGAACAACAAGAAACTGCAAGATGACTTCTGTTTCACACAGCTCCATCACATGATGGGGACAGGCTTTATTTCTGGCAAAGGGTCGGTCGGTATCAAGTTTGATCTGCTGCCCACGACAGCTGCCAGGGCATTCTGCCACGGTCCCCGCGTGGAGACATGCTACCGTGTCTTCCAGAGGGCAGAGGTCTCCAGGGTCTGTCCTGGGTGTGAAAATGTTCCCTCTGTCTGCTTCGGCCCTGTCCATGTGTCCTTTTATAAAAACACCCTCCAGGTCTCCTGAACGATCAGGAAGGGACACGTGAGAATCAGAGGGTGTCAGATCACGTTCTACTTGTAAAGACAGAACAACACTGTCAGAACAGAGAGGCAACGAGAAGATGGGGTAAATAGGACAACTGTGTGTGTGCGCGTGTGTGTGTGTGTGTGTGTGTGTGTGTGTGTAAGAGACGCTCAGTCTTGTACATCTGTTTCCGACCCCATAGACTGTAGCCCACCAGGCTCATCTGTCCGTGGGATTCTCCAGGCAAGAATACTGGAGTCGGTTGCTGTTCCCTTCTCCAGGGGATCTCCCCGACCCAGGGATCGAACTGCGGTCTCTCCAGCATTGCGAGCAGATTCTTTACCATCTGAGCCACCTGGGAAGCCAAACGCACAATTACACACACAATAAAGAAAAGAGACAGCCAACAAGAGTGGATGGAAGACACCCTCTTATCGGACACAGTCTGATGATGGCAACTGGTACCTTCAGGAAGGAGTCTGTCCTTTTAACCACAGGGCCAAGTCCAAGGAGAGGTACAGACAGGCGGGAGGGGTGAGGGGGGGATGCAATTTGTAATCACAGAGGGAGGACTGGGTGAAAACTCTGTGAAAAGGGAGTCAAGGCTTAACTGCACTAGTTTATCAATGGAAGACATTTCAAAGCCCTAAAAGGAAAATCGCTAATGACCATTGCTAATGAATCATTCCACAGATTCTCATGCAAATGTCCCCGGGGTGGCTTTGATCGGCATTGACACCTGAAAGAAAGCAGCAGCCTCTGCACTCTGGACAGATGACTGGGAAGAAATGGCCAGGCCAGGACACAGAGCCCCGCGCCGCCTACCCTGGGAACGCCGGGACGGCTGGCGCGGGGTGGCTGGGCACGGGGGTCCTTCCCAGCCCACCCGAGGGACTCGGAGATGCTCGGAGGTGGCCCGACCACCTCTCAAACCACAAAACACGTAGCCTGCTCAAAAGCAGACGGCCTTCTCACGCCCTCTGTCTTCGAACCAATGCAAATCACTTCCCAGGGCCCTCCAATAGTACTCTGGCCATGAAAAGGACCCCAGAACACATTAAGGCCTCGAACTGGGGGGAGAACACATGAAATAAAATTCGCCAGAGAGTGGCAAAGTGATAGAACTCTAGGGCGAAGAGAAGATTACTAGGCAGGAATTAGAGAGAAATCCTTTTCCAGGACCGCATTCTCATCTACTAGGTGGCCAAGTGGCCTGACATTCATTTTTTATCAGATTATTTAAAAACAAGAGTGTGAAGGATGGGCTGCTGATTTGTGGACTACGCAAGTGGGTGTTCTAAAAACCATTTAAAATGCTATTAAATCAAGAAACAATTTCCCCAGCTGAGATTTCTGCACCGGCTTCCCACAAGGTCATTCAATAAAAACACGTCAGAGTGGAGAACCGCACAGAAAGAAAGTACTGAGATGGCTCTGCTCTAATCTACGCGAAATAAACGCCTGTCAAACCAGTAGTTCAGCTGGAATTGCATTTCCTGTCCTAAAGGTTCCATCGTAATTAGTGAGGCAAGGGACTGGGGGTCGGGGCCAGGCTGAAACACGCGGACAGACACGGTGGACAGTAGCCACAGACCATGGGGATGGGCCAGCGGCGGCCTGGGGTACATCAGAGCCTCGGGCTTTCTTTTTAGGAATGATTTTCAATGATACACTTATTCAAAAAAGATAGAAAAATGACCTTCATTGGAAGACAATGAGAAGAGATAAGAGGAAATGAACCATAAAGAAGGCTGCGCGCCGAAGACCTGATGCTTTTGAACTGTGGTGTTGGAGAAGACTCTTGAGAGTCCCGTGGACTGCAAGGAGATCCAGCCAGTCCATCCTAAAGGAAATCAGTCTTGAATACTCATTGGAAGGACTGACGCTGGAGCTGGAAACTCCAGTACTTTGGCCACCTGATGCGAAGAGCCGACTCACTGGGAAAGACCCTGATGCTGGGAAAGACAGAAGGGGATTTCAGAAGGTGAGATGGTTGGACGGCATCACCGACTCAATGGACATGAGTTTGCGTAAACTCCGGGAGCTGGTGATGGACAGGGAGGCCTGGCGGGCTGCAGTCCATGGGGTTGTAAAGAGTCGACACGACTGAGCGACTGAATAACAAGGGGAAATAAGGACAGGATGAGGAATCAATAATCTGATACCAGATTACACCCTGTGGAGGTCTTAACACAAATACTGGTCTCAGCTTGTGACCAGCCAACAGGAAACGGAGACCCTGATCAGTCCACACGATTCAAGTTTGCAGAGGTCACAAGCAAGTAGGCTGCAGGAACAAGTGCTCTCAACACAGATACCAAAGAGACCATTCTGATACCATCCATGAGGAGCCCCTTCTGGTGACAGAACTTACACCACAGGGAAGGCTTCCCTGGCGGCTCAGTGGTGAAGAATCTGCCTGCCAATGCAGGAGGCGTGGGACCGATGCCCACGGTCGGAAAGAACCCCTGGAGAAGGGAACGGCAACCCATTCCAGTGTTCTTGCTTGGGGAATCCCATGGACAGAGGAGCGTGGTGGGCAACAGTTCATGGGGTCTCAAGAGTCAGACATGACTGACTGGGCATGCATGCATATCTCTTTATAAGACGTCTTCTGGGTTTGGGGATTTTGAGGAAGAGGGAAGAGACCAAGATCATGGTACAGCCCTGTGTGGACATGTCCACCTGAACCCACCATCACTTGGCTGAGTCGTTCTCCCGGGTGGAAAGGAAGTGCCCAGGTGATGACCTTGTGGTGTCCACCCAGCAGGTGAAGTCGCCTCTCCATCCTTGGAGTCATCCTGGATGCCTTGCTCTCTAAGCTCCCAACTGTGAACCCATCCATCACAGTTCTTGGCGACTCCACCTTCAAAATCCATCCCAAACATGTACCCTCTCCCCTGACTTCCTCCAGAGACGCAGCCCATAGCTCAGGTGGTAAGGAATCTGCCTGCCAATGAAGGAGATCCGGGTTCCATCCCTGGGTCGGGAAGATCCCCTGGAGAAGAGAAAGGCTACCCACTCCAGTATTCTTGCCTGGAGAATCCCATGGACAGAGGAGCCTGGCGGGCTACAGTCTAAGCGTCACAAAGAGTCAGATACAACTGAGAGAAATGTGCTTAGCAGGAGCCTTTTGCTAAATAAACACTCCCTTCCCCAAACTCCGTCTCTCCCCCAAATCTGCTTGCTCTCCTCGCCACCTGTCGTTAATTTAGATTTGCTTCTTGCATGTCTTGTTTCTCCTCTACCCTAGATGGTCCTCCGTGAAGATATGGAGTGTGTGCAACACTTTCATTCTAGAATCACCAGAGTCCTGTACAGTATCAGGCAAAGAGTAGGCACTCTATATACGTTCAAAGCAGGAGTGAGGAATGAACAGATACGGGGCCATGTCTTTGTTCTCCAGATGAACTGGTGAGTGCCAAGCAGGGTGCCAGGTGCTGGGCAATTCAGTGGGCACCAAAATAGACATGGCTCAGCTTCCAAGGGGACTTCTCAGCTGGCTCCCTGGGCACTGGCCTCAGTGGGATGAAATTCAAGGCTTCGCGTTTCAGCTTTGGCCTCAGACCGTCTCTGGTCTCACTTTCAAAGGCCAAACCATCCAGGCCCAGGGCCAGAGCGGACACCTCTTTTGCCAGCCGTGTGCCCTTGAGACTGACCTTGTGTGTTTCCCATCATTGGTCTGCATCAAGGGAGGCAGAGGTTCCTGGTACAGGATGCCGGCACTGGCATTTAGATATTTACAAACGACATTCAACAAAGCTGAATACAACTCCCCCCCTACAAAGAAATCTGTCCTCTGCTAGCAGGAAATATCAATGTAATCCCCATAAAAGAAAGAACAGCTGTGGTCCTGGTGAAGGTCAGTCTCTATGCCGTTTGCCCAATAGCAACAACATATATTTCTGACCTTTGGCTACAAATTCACCATGATGAGGACCAAAAAAAAAAAAATGTCCATGTTTGATGCTTTCAAACTGTGGTGTTGGAGAAGACTCTTGAGAGTCCCTTGGACTGCAAGGAGGTCCAACTGGTCCATCCTAAAGGAGATCAGCCCTGAATATTCATTGGAAGAACTGATGTTGAAGCTGACACTCCAATATTTTGGCCACCTGATGCAAAGTGCTGACTGATTGGAAAAGACCCTGATGCTGGGAAAGACTGAGGGCAGGAGGAGAAGGGGGAGCCAGAGGATGAGATGGTCAGATGGCATCACTGCCTCAAGGGACTTGAGTTTGAGCGAGCTCCGGGAGATGGTGAAGGACAGGGAGGCCTGGCGTGCTACAGTCCCTGGGGTTGCAAAGAGTCAAACACGACGGAGCTACTGAACAAGAACAACAAAATATATGTCTGATCTTTTGCTACAGATCTACTACGATGACAAAAAGCCCATGTTGAGCAAAAGACAAGAGTTGCTATTCCTGCTTCTTGCTTTTTATCTGCATTTAATCCACCAAGTGGCTCAGATGGTAAAGAGCCTGCCTGCAGGGCGGGAGACCCGGGTTCGATCCCTGGGTCGGGAAGATCCCCTGGAGAAGGAAATGGCAACCCACTCCAGTACTCTTGCCTGGAGAATCCCATGGGCAGAGGAGCCTGGCGGGTTACAATCCATGGGGTCGCAAAGAGTCACGCACGACTGAGCGACTTCACGAATCCACCACGTATAGGAACTGTAAGCAGATTTTTAAAGAACTGAACACAGAAAGCCTTTAACTTCTGTCCAGTAGCAGAACTTAGCCCAGGGCCTGAGCCAGCAGGCCATCTGGCCTGAGCCCATCTGTGCCCCATGACCACAGAGCTCACTACAGGGAGCTGGCCTGACTCATCTCCTTGTTGATGACACCCCTAGAATCCTCAATGAGCTCCTTAAACCAGGGGCTGGTGTGGTCATTCAGGGCTTGGCAACTTCGGGCCAAACTAGCCTGACACCTGTTTCTCTGCAGTCCACGATCTAACTGCAATTTTTTTTTTAATAATTTTTTAAATGTATTTTTATTTTTGGCTCCGCTGGGTCTTCGCAGCTGTGTGGGCCTTTGTCTAGCTGTGGTGGGTGGGCGTCTCATTGTGGTGGCTTTCTCTTGCGGTGGAGCGTGGGTTTCAGGGCAGAGGGGCTCAGCAGTTGTGATGGAAGGGCTGTTAGCTGCTCCCCGGCGTGTGGGATCCTCCCGGATCAGGGATCCAACCTTTGTCTCCCGCACTGGCAGGCGGATTCTTTACCACTAGGGCCACCTGGGAAACCTAATATATTTCATATAATTAAATTTATTTCATTTTAAAAATTAATTTTAAAAAGAAAGTCAATTTACAAAACTAATTTTAAAAACAAACTAAAACAAATTACTTAGATGTAAGGAATTTCATTAATAATTAGATTTAATGCATAAATTATTTTAAAACACAAATTAATTCAAGAAACAAGTTAATTTTTAAAGTAAATAAAATGGTTGGAAGAGATCACACGAAGAACAAGAGTTTCACAGTATCGGACAGTTACATGGAAATCCCACGTCAATGTCCAGAACCCAGGTGGGACAGCCACACGAGCCTCACAATGCCCGCTGCCCTCAGCTGCTCCCAGGAGGGCAGGACTGAGTCGGTGCTACGGGGCATTCGGCCCCGCAAAGTCCCAAGTCCCTGCTCTCTGGCCCCTTTAGGGAAAAACGTGTCAAGTTCATCACTCCACCCCAGGCGACGGCAGGAAGCTGGGACATGGCCGGTCCTCCTCAAATCTGTATCAAATTCCCATGGGCAGAACTCTCACCTCTGGAAAGAATCCGAGACCTCAGAATTGTTTACTGTGCTCTCAGAGCGTTAGTCGCTCAGTCGTGTCTGACTCTTTGAGACCCACCAGGCTCCTCCGTCCATGGGATTCTCCAGGCAAGAACACTGGAGTGGGTTGCCATTCCCTCCTCCAGGGGATCTTCCCTTCGGCCAGGGATGGAACCCAGGTCTCCTGCCTTGCAGGCAGATTCTTTACCGTCTGAGCCACCAGGAAAGCCCCCCATTCAGTAGCATCAACACAGCAGTGCCCTGACGGGTACAAAGCAAGTTGATCACCTCTACGCACTTCCCCGGCCAGGAGGAAGGAGAGAGCGTGGTTTTAATCTGCGGGCATCATTCAGCCCAGTCCAGCAACCTCAGTGGGGTCGGCATAACTGGGAGGTAGGTTCCCTCGGTTTTGCAGAATCTGAGAATTGATACCGAAGCCAGCGATCATGGACACCAACACGTCCCTCCCCCAACATGGTCCTGCCCCTCAAGAGCAGCACATGTGATGAAGAGAACAGAAGGAAGGAACCCAGGTGCTGAAAGAGGCCTGTAGGATGTAGGTCGGCAACACCTAACCCACGCCGTCCGTATTCCCAGCGCCTTCATAAGACCTGTTGTTGCATTTCTGCAATTGCCTCCAAGGGGAAGAACCACTCCTCACTCCTTATATTCTAGCAGGGTTTCCCTGGTGATTCAGCAGTAGAGAACTCGCCCGCCCATGCAGGAGACATGGGTTTGATCCCCCAACCCACTCCAGTACTCTTGCCTGGAAAATCCCACGGACGGAGGAACCTGGCAGGCTACAGTCCATGGGGTCGCAGAGAGTCGGACATGACTGAGTGACTTCACTTTCACTTTCCAGGAAAATCTGGAGGAAGAAACGGCAACCCATCCTAGCATTCTTGCCTGCAGAATCCCAAGGACAGAGGAGCCTGGCGGGCTACAGTCCATGCAGTCGCCAAAGAGTCAGACACGACCGGGTGACTGAACGACAATAATACCATAGCAAGGAGGCTCCTGACACCAGAGCAGTGCTGGTGAAGAACACAGGCTTTGAGGGGTAAGAAAGCCCCGCTGTGACACGCCGTGTGAACCCGGCAACTTACGTAGCGGTTCCCTGCCTCGATTTTCTGATCAATACCACGGGGACAAAAAGAAACCTCCTGGTCCTGCCTACTGCTACGCAAGGCAGCCACCTTTCTCTTTCACCCTAGCAAACGACCTGCCTACACCCTGTTCACGTAGCTCAGCCCTGGGAGTTTTGTATTCCCTGGACCAGTCCCTGGTCCACAGTTCAAAAGCATCAATTCTCCAGCGCTCAGCTTTCTTTAGGGTCCGGCTCCCACATCCGTTAGAAAGGAGGAGTGTAAGAATTTAGGAATTCAGGAGCACGCGCACCGGTTGTCTGCGACGTGGTGAGCGACCTTGAAAGCGAATGCTATACATTCTGCGGTGGCCAGGAGGGAACCGCAGACAAGCTGGTTTTGTAGTGAATGAAACCGTGGCGTCTCTCCAAGACACGGAGATTGGCATCGCCTGTGAGAAGTGCCCTTCAAGGCGGTATTTCCTCCCAGCCTCCAGACATCTTGATAACTGGAAAATTCGACCCTTGGAGGGCTCCGTTCAACCTTCGGAGTCCTGGGATCATAGCCAAGAGCTGACACCATCACCGCATGCCAGCAATCCACTTTCCGCTACCTACCCTGGACAAGCACGCCCAAGTGTTCACAGGAGGAGCAGTCTGGGAGAAAATACATCCTGCTCCAGGGCAACCAGACACGTGAAGAGAACTGAAACTCCAGCCATCACCGATGGGTGCAGAACTCTGAACATAAATTCCGTCCATGTTCTTCCACCAAGCCCTACCCCATCAGATGCTCTCATCGGTTGCTGACCCTTTCCCTCCAAATCCCAGGATGTATCTGAGAAAATTCAAGTCTAAAATGAAGAGGAAAGTGAGCTTACACTTTGCTGGTAAGAGATTCAAGCTTTCCTGGGGGGGCTTCCCTCATAGCTCAGTCGGTAAAGAATCTGCCTGCAAGGCAGGAGACCCCCCGGATTCGATCCCTGGGTCGGAAAGATCATCCCCTGGAGAAGGAAATGGCAACTCACTCCAGTATCCATGCCTGGAGAATCCCACAGACAGAGGAGCCTGGCGGGTTACAGTCTATGGGGTGGCAAGAGCTGGACACGACTGAACGACTAAGCGTACACAGTGGAGGGTGTTTGAGCCCACACACCAGCCAGGTGCTGGCAACTGCCAGGAGCAGGGAGAGAAAGGTGACGAGTGTGAAGAGGGGGAATCACACCCCAGGCAGACTCAGCCTCTGGCCCTGCCCTCTGGGGACACTGCCCTAACCGTTCGTGATGCTAAGTCCCTGCCCGCCTCCATCAACACAGCAGTGCTTATGAAGTCACCACGTCGAGGAAGCAGTGATGGACACTCTCTCCACGCACACAGAGGGCAGCCACCCAGGGGTCCTCCTAGGGAGCTGCAAACCACCCTGCAGTCACGGAAAAGACAACGTCACGTCTCTCGTGCCACCTTCTCAGCCGGAGACCTCAGACGTCTCTGCCTACGAGCTCAGTCTGTCATGTCCAGGAGGGAGTTTCCAAGTGGTCCAGCCTTCCTTGCCCAACAAGGAAGAGCACGTACGGATGTGAGGCTTGGACCATACCGAAGGCTGAGCGCCAAAGGATTGATGCTTTCCAACTGTGGTGCTGGAGAAGGCTCCCAAGAGTCCCCTGGACTGCAAGGAGAGCCAATCAGCCCATCCTAAAGGACATCAGTCCCGAATATTCTTGGAAGGACTGATGCTGAAGCTGAAGCTCTGATACTATGGACACCTGATGCGAAGAACTGATTCACTGAAAAAGATCCTGATGCTGGGAAAGATGGAAGACGGGAGGAGAAGGGGACGACAGAGGATGAGATGGTTGGATGGCATCACCGACTCGATGGACATGAGTTTGAGCAAGCTCCGAGAGACAGTGAAGGACAGGGAAGCCTGGCGTGCTGCAGTCCATGGGGTCGCAAAAAGTCGGACACGACTGAGCTACTGAACAATAACAACAGTCAAGCTACCTGTTATGCGGGAGACACTCTCAATTCCAGAACACAGAGGTTAAACACCAGACTCTCACGAATATTTCCAATTTGAGGCATGTATACAAGGTCAGATAATCTACTTCAGGGAAAGATGTCTTCATCTCCATGAAGGGAAATGGCTTAATTTAAACATTTAACATTCAAATATATATGTATATATATTTCCCCAGAAAAGTGGGCCAAGGCATGCAGAGATCAGATAAGAGGCTATCTGTAGAAAGGTGCAAATTACATTTCCCCTCTGGTTGTTACTGAGGGACACAGGGCTAAACTAATCTTCTGAACAGTAATTTCCTGCTAATTTGTAAAGAGAGAAAAAAGAGAACGTGGTTGCGAACCTTAGTGCGGGGCCGGGGTGTTACGTGCGTTCCTCTGATTTAGGAAAGACTTCTGCATGCTCATGAAAACCAACCTTGCCTCAAGTAAAGCAACATGGACCCGTACTTGATATTATGACGGTACACATTATGTGTTTATATACTATGTGTGGTAAAGATTCCGCCAGCAATGCAGGAGACCCAGGTTCCATCCCTGGGTCGAGAAGATCCCCTGGAGGAGGACATGGCAACTCACTCCAGTATCCTTGGCCTGGAGAATCCCCATGGACGGAGGAGCCCCGCGGGCTACAGTCCATGGGGTCGCCAAGAGTTGGACATGACTGAGCGACTTCCCCATCACCAACTATGTTTGTATGAAAGGCCATTCAAAAAAAAATCCAATGACACATTAATTTCCTTGAATGGATTAAAACAATCACTTCTGCATAGAAATTGCAAACACACACACACACACACACACACACACATAGTCCTATTTGAATCATATGGTTCCCCAGACCTTAGAGAAAATTTAAACTTGGACCCACCTCATTGACAAGGCCAAGGAGAGTTTGAAACCTGCTTTACAAGAGGAAAATGCCAGGCTCTCCCTGGTGGCTGCAGGTAAACGGAAGGATGTACGCGGTATCCAGCTGCTGCTCTAAACTGTGTGTAAAAAAATTTCAAATCCGTCAGCCCAGCTCCAATGAACGGTGTGTTTAGGCTTGGCCAGAAGTAGTGTGAAGTGTCCCATGACGCCACAGCACTCCCCGACGAGTGACTGGGGGTCAGCTGCTCATCCATGTCGGGCTCCGGGGTGTCCTTGCTCCCAGTGTGGGAGTCGGGCATCGCTAACAAGTCTGGGTACAGCTGGGCTCCGGGGCTTATCTCCTGGCACCCGGACGAGAAGAGAGAGAGCTAGACGGCTTCACCCTCAACCGGCCCACGACAGGGCTGAGCAGCCTGTTAATTCATCATCTGGGCCCTTCAACGTGAACACCAGTCATATCCTGATCATAACGGGAAAAAAGTCCTCACCCAGAGGGTGGCTGGTTGCTCAGAGCAGGAGAGAACCACGGACCCTCCCAGTCTTCTTCCCGGAGGCAAAAAAAGGAAAACAAGAGTGTGAACAGGGGGTTTTCTGAATTGCTCCAGGTGACATAAAAATAAGGAAGACTTTACTAAAATAATAGAACCAGAGAAGTTAGAGGTTCATCGAGGTAAAGTGAAAAGCGAAAGTGTCAGTCGTTCAGTCATGTCTGATTCTCTTGTGACCCCGATGACTCGAGGCTCCTCTGTCCATGGGACTCTTCAGGCAAGAATACTGGAGTGGGTTGCCATGTCCTTCTCCAGGGGAATCTTTCTGACCCCGGGATTAAACCGGGGTCTCCTGTATTGCCGGCAGATTCTCTACCATCTGAGACACCAGGGAGGCCCAGTTAGGTAAGCACAGAACTAAATAAATATTACTTACTGTGGAGAATTGCTGTATTCAACGTTATTACATACAGTACAGAATAAAACAGAACCGTGTGGCTATTTTTTTAACACTGAAATCATTTGTTACCTTAGATGTCCTTCAACAGAAAAATAATGGGGCTTCCCTTGTGGTCCAATATGAAGGTGATGGAGCATCATTTTAAGACAAACCTCATATTTAAATTTTCTTTTTTACCGCACCACCATCATCCATTCAGCTTGGGGCATTAATTAGGCACATGCTTACTTAATGCTTCCTGCACAACCAGCCAGGTGGCTCAGTGGTAAAGAATCTACCTGTCCACGTTGGAGACGCGGGTTCGATCCCTGGGTCAGAAAGAGCCCCTGGAGGAGGGCATGGTGACCCACTCCAGTATTCTTGCCCGGAGAATCCCATGGACAGAGGAGCCTGGTGGGCTGCAGTCTACGGGGTCGCAGGAAGTGACAACCCACTCTAGTATTCTTGCCTAGGAGGATTCCATGGACAGAGAAGCCTGGTGGGCTACAGTCCATGGGGTCGCAAAGAGTCAGACATGCCTGAGCGACTAAACACAGCAAACCACCTACCACTGATCTCTTGTACTTTAAAACACTGGTGTGAACACTGAACTTGGCCCTTCTCTGCGTTCACTGACATCATAAAGAATGATGCTCCGCTGTTCTTTTTCAGAAACTGACAAGAGATGTCACACGATTTGACGGCACTTCAAAAACGACGCTGGGGACGATGGAACTTGGCAGTTGCATGCGTTTCTGTTCACCATGACGACAGTCTTCACGGAAAAGCAACGTCTCTGGCGGACAGAGCTGGGGAGGTTTTCCAAACGCTGTCCAAAACAGAAACCCCAGTTCGTACAAAGAGTCAGAGCAGCCTGGAGGCACGCCAGACGCTCCAGACTGAGGATGCCACGGGCAGTGATGTCCCCTTACGGGTGGGTCTCAGGGGCTCTGCTGTGGTACCCTTGACAAGTCCTGTCTCCAGAGCATCCTCTTCTATGTCTGCATTCCAGGAGGGATAAGAAATGGACAGTGGGACTTCGCTAGTGGCGCAGTGGTTAAGATTCCGCCTGCCAATGCAGGGAACACGGGTTCGATCCCTGGTCCGAGAGGATTCCACATGTCCAGGGGACCACTGGCCCCGTGTGACACAGCTATTGAGCCCGTGTTTCACAACAAGAGAAGCTGGAGAATTGTGGTCCACCCCGACCAGGGACCACAACCGCTGGACCACAATCGCAACGAGAAGCCTACACACCACAACTAGAGAAAGCGCGCATGCAGCAATGAAGATTCAGACCAGCCAAAAATAAAATAAATACAAATGTAAAAAAAAAAAAAATAGGGAAATGGACAGTGAGTTCTGTTCTGCCTTGAAGCGTCAGATAAAGTTAGCTCGTGTTTTGAAATGATGGTTGTGGGATCCTTACCCGGGATCGCCACAGAGATGATGACCCTTAATCCATCTTCCAGGCTGAGAGTTGTCAAGTGTTTCAGTGAGACAGACGGGCCAGAAGTGCAGGTGCCCGGGGAACGTGACCAACAGGGCAGATGGAGTGTGGAGGATGCTGGGTTGAGCCTGACACCCCCAGGCAGGCAGGCCGGCCTCACAAGGAGCCACCCCAACCCTCCCCACCCCCCCAACCTTCCACCCAACCTAAGTTCTGCCCTGCAAGGCTGCCTGTGGTCTCTCTCTCTGCCCAAGGTGTCAACCAGCCCATTGCCAGACTCCAAATGTCAGCAGTAAAAAGAAACTTCACAGGCTCCCGAGAAGGGATCCATAAACAAAACGTGAGCACCTTTTGGCTTATTTCTTTACACCGAGAAACTCACGGTCTGGATTTCTTTCCTTTCTCCTTTTTCTTAACGTGGGAAGACTCTGCAAAGCCCCTTCACTTTTATGTGATTGAAAAGGGAGACACAGAATCTCCAAACTGTTTGCAAAACCAAGAATGGATTTCCTCAGGGTCTCAACCAATGTAAGTTTCAGAAATATTACTCTTGTTAATTTCTTTAGAAATGTTAAGAATGCCTACTTTGTTTTGTGATTTACGTTAACATTTCTGTGAGCCCATTAAGTCAGACTTATAAAAGCAACAAGTCTCACAAATAAAACCACAAATGTTACTGAGGGATGGGATTGCTGTATCTGAATATTCATTGGAAGGAGTTGGACTATAAAGAAAGCCTAGCGCCAAACAATTGATGCTTTTGAACTGTGGTGTTGGAGAAGACTCTTGAGAGTCCCTTGGACTGCAAGGAGATCCAACCAGACCATCCTAATGGAAATCCATCCTGAATATTCATTGGAAGGACTGATGCTGAAGCTGAAACTCCAGTACTTTGGCCACCTGATGTGAAGAGCTGACTCATTGGAAAAGACCCTGATGCTGGGAAAGATTGAGGGCAGGAGGAGAAGGGGACGACAGAGGATGAGATGGTTGGATGGCATCACTGACTCAATGGACATGACTTTGAGTAAACTCTGGGAGTTGGTGATGGAGAGGGAGGCCTGGCGTGCTGCGGTTCATGGGGTCGCAAAGAGTCGGACACGAGTGAGCGACTGAACTGAACTGAACTGATGCTGAAGCTCCAATACTTTGGCCACCTGATGGAAGAGCTGATTCATTTCAAAGACCCTGATGCGGGAAAGACTGAAGGCAGGAGAAGAGTGGGGTGATTAGATGATCTAGAGGGTCAGATGATTAGATACCATCACCGACCCAGTGGACATGACTTTGAGAAAACTCCAGGAGGTAGCGAAGGACAGAGGAGGCCTGGCATGCTGTAGTCCACAGGGTCGCAAAGAGTCGGGCACGACTTAGCAACTGAACAACAACAATTGCTTTATCTCCTTCCTGAGGTCTTAAAGACATAGATGCCTGAAATGACGAGCATAAACCTCTAGGCATGAAGAGTTCCTAATAAAATGCATATGCCTCACTGAATGGTGAAATTCACCATTCACGCACAGAAATCCCTGAGTTGTCTCTAAAATGTGGGGCATCCCAGGAGCAATAGAGGAATTCCAACAGGAAACCGTGGCATCCATACATGAGACCTCTTGACGTGGCCATCTCTGCCCTGTCTCCGCATAGTCAGCTCCACGCATTCTAAAAGCAGGTTCTCACTTCCCTGGCCCTGTTTCAACTGCAGGGTCATCCCCTTCCAAAGACGATCTGAAAGGCATATGTGGGTCACATAAGGCAGTCAAGAAATTGAGTCTTGCGTGCGTGGAGTGCCATATACCCCATCCCAGAAAGGAACTTCTCGAATCCCACAAGCTATGAATTTGGCACTGCTTGACAAGAACAGAAATTTCCTTTCAAAAGCTGGCACTGCTCAACGGGCACAAAAGTTAGCAGAGAGGATCACCCCGAGTATTCTGTAAACATAATGTACTCCATGTTTTTTCCCAGGCATTGTTTTGAGGCCAAAACATGTGCTAATATATAAATACATGAACTGATCAAATGCTGCCTGCAACTTTCAAAGCATAGGAGCAAGATCTCCTCAAAGGAAAGGCATGGGAACCGTTTCCCCAGAAATCTCCTCCTCTCTGGCACGTTGAGAGAGAGTCTGTCCAGATGCCCGGTGAAGTCATAAGAAATCCATACCAGTGGCAGTCTCTATATCTGAATGTGCTCCTAAACCAGCTCTGGGTCTCAACCTCTGGGAGAATGCAATCATCAACATATGTAACTATAAGAAGAAGTCCTGGTCTTTGGTCTCTAAAATCACACATTTCGACCTCAACAGTTCTGTTTGCTTAGAAATGGTTATGAGGAGTTTCTCCTTGGGTGTCCTAGCTTCTCTTTCTTGCTGTTCTGACTGATTTTCACTTATCTCAAGTGGCAAACTACCCAGTGTTGACTGTGGGGTTCCTTTATAACTTGTTCACTATCATATATTTTGATTTCCTCTCCACAGTCACTCTCACTGGGTTGAAATACCATAAGTGTAACTGTGTGAAGACATTCACAACTTTCCCTTTGAGGGAAACTAAGAAATCGTAAGAAAATTCAGTTCAGTTCAGTTCAGTCGCCCAGTGTATCCGACTCTTTGCGACCCCATGAACCACAGCACACCAGGCCTCCCTGTCCATCACCAACTCCCAGAGTTTACTCAAACTCACGTCCATAGAGTCGGTGATGCCATCCAACCATCTCATCCTCTGTTGTCCCCTTCTCCTCCTGCCCTCAATATTTCCCAGCATCAGGGTCTTTTCCAGTGAGTCAGCTCTTCACATCAGGTGGCCAAAGAATTGGAGTTTCAGCTTCAACATAAGTCCTTCCAAGGAATATTCAGAATGGATTTCCATTAGGATGAACTGGCTGGATCTCCCTGCAGTCCAAGTGACTGTCAAGAGTCTTCTCCACTGGGCATACACACTGAGGAAACCAGATCTGAAAGAGACACGTGCACCCCAATGTTCATCGCAGCACTGTTTATAATAGCCAGGACATGGAAGCAACCTAGATGCCCATCAGCAGATGAATGGATAAGGAAGCTGTGGTACATATACACCATGGAATATTACTCAGCCGTTAAAAAGAATTCATTTGAACCAGTCCTAATGAGATGGATGAAACTGGAGCCCCTTATACAGAGTGAAGTAAGCCAGAAAGATAAAGAACATTACAGCATACTAACACATATATATGGAATTTAGAAAGATGGTAACGATAACCCTATATGCAAAACAGAAAAAGAGGCACAGAAATACAGAACAGACTTTTGAACTCTGTGGGAGAATGTGAGGGTGGGATATTTCAAAAGAACAGCATGTATACTATCTATGGTGAAACAGATCACCAGCCCAGGTGGGATGCATGAGACAAGTGCTCGGGCCTGGTGCACTGGGAAGACCCAGAGGAATCGGGTGGAGAGGGAGTTGGGAGGGGGGATCGGGATTGGGAATACATGTAAATCTATGGCTGATTCATATCAATGTATGACCAAAAAAAAATTAAAAAAAAAAAAAAGGCTTCTCCAACATCACAGTTCAAAAGCATCAATTCTTCTGTGCTCAGCTTTCTTTATAGTCCAATTCTCACATCCATACATGACTAAGAAAATTAAGCACATGCATATGCTATCTTTATTTGCAGAAGCTAATCTGGGGGAAAATGATCTTTCCAAAGATGAAAAATAAAAAGATACTTTTGGGAGCATGGTACATAATTCATCAGTAAGTTCTACTGAAGCTGGTCTGGATGGGGCGGGGGGGATGTCATCTCTTCTTAAATTGAGATCTTACAGTAAAAACATATTTATGAAAACTTGACTTGTCAATTTAAGAAGATCCACACCTATCTCATGATTGTTTGATGAGGGGAAATAAGAACCGCATTTTCTTGATATCTTTCTCTCCCTTCCGAGACTGACCATGGAAATGTGTGATGCAAAAACGACTTGGGATTTGAAGAGTTGGCCTATTTCTGAACATCATACACTGGCTACTTCAGACTGCTTTCTCAGAAGTTGCAGTGGTGGTAACAATGTAGTGAGGGCGTCAGCTCCGAAACCGGGAGACCTGGGCTCCACCCCTGTGGTACGGGGGTGACCCAACAGATCTTCTGTTGAAAATACATGAGTTCATTCACATATGAAGACGGTCAGAGGCTTCGTTTCACACCCTCATTTTTACACATCTGTAAAATGCAAGGCTGATCTGCGTTAGGCATCTGCAAAACTTCAATGGGACAGTTGGTGGTGAAGTAACTGTCCATCGTGGATTACACATAACTAAGGTTGGGCATTAACATTACTAACAGTGTGACTTCGAGGAGGGTCGTGATCTCCCGAAACTTAAGAAGAGATCGTCTATGGAAGTGGAATCTAGGGACTTCCCTGATGGCCCAAAGCAGGGAACACGGGTTTGATCCCTGGTCCAGGAAGATCCCACATACTGAGGGGCAACTAAGCCTGAGCTCCACAACCGTGAGAAGCACGTGGACCTCGGCGGGAGAGTTGCCCTATGCTCGCTGCAACTAGAGAAAAGTCTGCTCAGTGACAAAGACCCAGCACAGCCAAAACTAAAGGCTTTCTTTTTTTTTAGAGAAGAAAAGGAATACAGACTCTGCAGTACCTCGTTCAGAGAAATCACCTTTAGAAGAATACCACTTCCCTGCCCTCGACCGGAGAGAGTCACTACAAGTCACGTCTCCTCTCTCACCTTAGACAGGGTGGTCCGGCAGAACTGGGGGAAGTGGGGTGGGTTTCGGGGTGATGTTCTCCATCTGTGTGGTTCCCCCAAACACACACAGCAGCCTCCAGCTGTGAGTGGTCACTGGCCCCTGCAACGCGGCGAGTGGGGACTCTTTCTACTTGAGCGTTACTGACATTTTGGGTCAAAGACTTCCTTGTTGGTGGGGCTGCCCTGGGCACTGCAGAGAGTTGAGTGCTGTACCCCTTCCCTCCGCAACTGGATCCCAGCACCACCTTCTTCTCCCAGCGGTGACAACCAAAGCTATCCCTAGACACCGCCAAATGTCCCCGGGGGAGCAAAACTATCTCCCGTTGAGAACCATGGGGTTACTGGAGCTGAATTTCTAACTGCATTCAACTTAAATTAAATAGCAAACCTTAAATATTCATTGGAACGACTGAGGCGGTAGCTGAAACTCCAATACCCTGGGCACCTGATGAGAAGAGCTGACTCACTGGAAAAGACCCTGATGCTGCAAAAAATTGAAGGCGGGAGGAGAAGGGGGCAACAGGGGATGAGATGGTTGGATGGCATCACCGACTCGATGGACATGAATTTGGACAAACTCAGGGAGACGGTGAAGGACAGGGAAGCCTGGCGTGCTGCCGTCCACGGGGTCGCAGAGAGTCGGACACGATTGAGCGACTGAACAACCGCAGCGAATATGTTGAGCAGCTACTATTTGGGACAGCATTATCTTAAAACCCATGAGATTATTATAAAAAGCTAGACTGTCAGTCAACAAATATGATGAGAAGTTTAGAATATTTTTTTTTTCCCCGCTGAAGGGGCTGAAGATTAAAAACAATAAAAAAAACTTCCACTTTATTGGCACACAATGATTATTTTTTCTGCTGTCTTCAGCTCAGGGCACCAAGAGCAACGGTAGCCCAGCAATGTGTGAAAAAGGTACACGATTCATCATAAAAGAGGATCTTTAAAAAACCACCACAGGGTTTTTTTTTTTTTTTTTTATCCCTACCTGCCACCCAGGGAGGGGATAATGAGATGAACAGAGATCCCAAAGTAGCAGCAGCCTGAGCCAAAGAGGGAGTTAAGAGCCGTGACCACCCCAAGCTGTTCCTGCTGGCTCTTACTCCCTTCTACGTGAATAATTTCTCCACCCTCCACCACACACACACACACACAGACACACACATGGGGGACCAGGTGCAACTGCTTTGGGCAGCCGGACTGACCTGATCCAGCACGCTGCACCCCCCCCAGCCCGCTGCGGTCACCCCACTTCCACTGCTGGACACTGGGCTAATGCCAGGGCCTTTCAGGCGGGGTTACAAGGGTTGATCCAATCCACGGGAGACACGTTTAGAGACACGCACGCTTTCATTTGAGCAGAAGGGACAGTCCCCGGGGACAGGAGATGACTGTGTCAGGTCAGAGAACCCCAGGAACAAGAGTGAGACCCCGCCCCCCCAGAGTGAATCCAAGTTCAAAGACAGAAGATCAGAGAGCAATCCGCCTTGCTGGAATGTCGAAGGCAACAGCCCCCGAGGCTGAAATGTCTCACCTCCCAAGGCTACATCCCGGGGAACACACAGGTACTACTGCAAAGAAACAATATTCAGTGTGGTAAAACACACTAACATTTTATTATTTCCTCCCAAATGCTCGGAGGGGGCATCTACTCAACATTTCTGATGCCAGCAACACCGGGTTAAAGTCCAAAGAAGGAACACCAGCTATAGAGACCAACTGTCCCGACATTTAGCCCACCATCGGCCAGTTTCGGGGACCTCAGACAAGTCATGATTCCAGCCGAGGTCCAGCTTTCTGAACTGCAAAAGGAGAAAAATAATAATAGGCACTTCCTGGGGTTCCTGCAAAAACTGAAAAGAGCGTCTTGCAGAATGTGCCAACCATTACATTTTGCCCATTTCACGTGCCCTAACTTCCAGTCTCCTTTGACCCAGAGTATTTTTTGGTGTTCTCGCGCTGGAAGATACAGAAAAGAATAGAGTGTGCCCCGCCCCGCGAGGCGCTCTCGGAGCCCCAGACGCAGTGAGCACACAGCCTCCTGCCTCCAGGAGACAGGCACATAAACACCGCCGTAGATGAAAGAGAGACACGGTGGGAACACACCACTTACCGTCGGAGCAAGCCGGACGCCACGGCTCATATACTTTGCAGAGGAAATGCCCCTTAAGTGAACAGCTACCAAAAGAGAGCAAAATAAACAACTCTCTTTAATTGTGAAACAAACAAACAAACAAAAAAAGGCGGGGGAGGGGACAGTCTCGGGCAGCTGTGAATTTCAAGAGCTCTTCCTATGGGAGAAATAGTTCAAAACCCATTCATTTACACGAGTCCGTATTCAACTCAAGAGTCCTAGAGATTAAATGATGACACTGCTCCCAACAATTTTTGTTTAGACAATTCAGATTAGGAAGGAAAAAAAAAATCAATGAGGATCAGCTCAGCAACAACTTGATTTTAAAAAGTGTATATTCGGACACACAGAACAGACTTCTCATGATTGCCGAAGGGGCAGGGGTTGGGAGAGGGATGGAGGGGGATGTTGGGGTTAGCATATGTGAGCTTTGATAAATACACAGAATGCATAAAGAAGTTCCCACTGACAGCACAGAGAATGGTTTTCAATATCCTAAATAAACCATCATGGAAAAGAATACTTTAAAAAAACAAGCACGCATATATATGTATGTATAACTGATCACCTTGCTATGCAGCAGTAATTAACACAACATTGCAAATCACCTATACTTGGATTAAAAAAATTTTAATTGAAAAAGATTAAAAGATGAGCATTATGGTAAGGGAAAGGAGTTGGACACGAAAGGACCGCACGATCTCATTTATATGAGGCTCGGAGAGGAGTCTCGTTCACAGGGGCAGAGGGTGGAAGGGTGGGTGTCAGGGGCTGGGGGTGGGAGAGAAATGGGGAGTCAGAAGTCTGGTGAGTGCAGAGTTTGGGATGATGGAAAGGTTCTGGAGGTGAATGGTGGTGATGACTGCACAGCCTTGAGTGTGAACTGAATGCACCTCAGGGTGATTGACAGTGGGAACTTTTTAACCTGATGTGCCTTTTATCACAATCAAAAGAAAAGATGGGGACTTCCCTGTGGTCCAGCGGTTAAGAAGCTGCCTTCCAATGTAGGGGACGTGGGTTCCTGGTCGGGGAACTAGCATCCCTCGTGCTGCGGGGCGACCAAGCCAGGGCGCTGCAACGAAAGAGCTCACCTCCTATAAGATCCCATATGCCGCCACTGAGACCTCAGGAAGCCAAGTGGAGAAATACGTAAATATATTTTTTAAAAAAGGAAAAGAGAAGATGAACAGCCCGGTTATACAGCACTCTTAGCTATGAGGCAGGTGTGCGTACACACACACAGACACAGGCTCACACACATACACACACAGGCTCACACTCACACACACAGGCTCACAATTACACACACGCACAGAGACACAGGCTCACACTTAGACATACACACACAGAGACACAGGCTCACTTACACACACACACATTTACAGACACAGGCTCACACACTCACACAGACACAGGCTCACACACACAGACACAGGCTCACAATTATACACACACACACACACACACACAGGCTCACACTTGGACATACACACACACAGACAGAGGCTCACTTGCACACATACACATTTACAGACACAGACTCACACTTACACACACACAGACACAGGATAACACTCACACAGACACAGGCTAACACACACACACACAGGCTCACACACACGGACACAGGCTCACAATTACACACACACACAGAGACACAGGCTCACACTTAGGCATACACACACAGAGACACAGGCTCACTTACACACACACACACATTTACAGACACAGGCTCACACACTCACACAGACACAGGCTCACACACACAGACACAGGCTCACAATTATACACACACACACACACACAGAGACACAGGCTCACACTTGGACATACACACACACAGACAGAGGCTCACTTGCACACATACACATTTACAGACACAGACTCACACTTACACACACACAGACAAAGGATAACACTCACACAGACACAGGCTAACACACACACACACAGGCTCACACACACAGACACAGGCTCACAATTACACACACACACAGAGACACAGGCTCACACTTAGACATACACACACAGAGACACAGGCTCACAATTACACACACACACAGACACAGGCTCACACTTAGACATACACACACAGAGACACAGGCTCACAATTACACACACACAGAGAGACATAGGCTTAGACTTAGACATACAAACACAGAGACACAGGCTCACAATTACACACACACACAGACACACAGGCTCACACTTAGACATACACACACAGAGACACTGGCTCACAATTACACACACACACAGAGACATAGGCTCACACTTAGACATACACACACAGAGACACAGGCTCACTTGCACAGACACAGGATAACACACACAGACACAGGCTCACACACTCACACAGACACACGTTCACACACACACACACAGACGTAGGCTCATAATTACACACACACAGGCTCACACTTAGACACATACACACAGACCCAGGCTCACTTACACACATACACATTTACAGACACAGGCTCACACACACACACAGACATGGGCTCACACTTATACACACACACACAGGATCACACACTCACAGACACAGGTTCACACACACAGACACAGGTTCACACATAAACACACACAGAGACACAGTCTCACATACAGACACAGGCTCACACGCACACACACAGACATGGGCTAACACCTACATACAGACACAGGCTCACACTTACACACACACACAGGCTCACACACACAGGCTCACACACACACAGACACAGGCTCACACACACAGACACAGGCTCACATGCACACACACAGAAATGGGCTAACGCCTACACACAGACAGACACAGGCTCACACTTACACACACACACAGGCTCACACACACAGACACAGGCTCACACGCACACACACAGACATGGGCTAACGCCTACACACAGAGAGACACAGGCTCACACACACACACACAGGCTCACACACACAGACACAGGCTCACATGCACACACACAGACATGGGCTAACACCTACACACAGACAGACACATGCTCACACTTACACACACACACAGGCTCACATACACAAACACAGGCTCACACACATACAGACACAGGTTCACACACAGAGACACAGGTTCACACATAAACACACACAGAGACACAGTCTCACATACAGACACAGGCTCACACGCACACACACAGACATGGGCTAACACCTACACACAGACACAGGCTCACACTTACACACACACACAGGCTCACATACACAGACACACAGACACAGGCTCACACTTACTTACACACACACACACACAGACACAGGCTCACATGCACACACACAGAAATGGGCTAATGCCTACACACAGACAGACACAGGCTCACACTTACACACACACACAGGCTCACACACACAGACACAGGCTCACACGCACACACACAGACATGGGCTAACGCCTACACACAGACAGACACAGGCTCACACACACACACACAGGCTCACACACACACACACAGGCTCACATGCACACACACAGACATGGGCTAACACCTACACACAGACAGACACAGGCTCACACTTACACACAGACACAGGCTCACATGCACACACACAGACATGGGCTAACACCTAAACACAGACAGACACAGGCTCACACGCACACACATAGACATGGGCTAACACCTAAACACAGACAGACACAGGCTCACACTTACACACACACACAGGTTCACACACACACACACACACACACACAGACACAGGCTCACACGCACACACACAGACATGGGCTAACACCTACACACAGACAGACACAGGCTCACACTTACACACACACACAGGCTCACATACACAGACATACAGATACAGGCTCACACGCACACACACAGACATGGGCTAACGCCTACACAAAGACAGACACAGGCTCACACTTACACACACACACAGGCTCACACACACAGACACAGGCTCACACGCACACACACAGACATGGGCTAACACCTACACACAGACACAGGCTCACACTTATACACACACACAGGCTCACATACACAGACACAGGCTCACACTTACTTACACACACACACATGCTTGGCATCTATGGTCCCCTTGGCATCGAGATGGGAGATGACAGCAGAGAAACCTCGCAGCTGCCTCTCACGGCACACTCCACTCACAGGAAACAAACAGCCCCAAAAGCATGTCCTGGGACACCCATCTCTCCAGGGGGTGAACCGCAGAAGCGGTGCTGAGGGGAGAATGCTAGATGACACTCTCTGCTGCAGAAATGCTGCTGAAAGTGCCTGCCTGTCTCTGGCTGGTAGGGCTTTCCTGGTGGCTCAGTGGTAAAGAACACGCCTGCAATGCAGGAGACATAGGGTTTGATCCCTGGGTTGCAAAGATCCCCTGGAGAAGGCAATGGTAACCCACTCCAGTATTCTTGCCTGGAGAATCCCATGGACAAAGGAGCCTGGTGGGCTGCAGTCCGTGGGGTCGCAGAGAGTTGGACAAGACTGCGTATGAGCACTTCTGCCCAGCGCCCGTGTCTTGAGGGTGGAACGTGACCCATTTGTCTTGTGACCACAGCAAGCAAGTTTTCTTGATTGATGAGCGAGCAGCTGACTGTAAGAAAAACATTTTTAAAATTCCTATTTTAGGCAAGTATCTCCTCTAATGACAGGAGAAGTTCTTGGAACTCAGCATGTCTGGGTTACTTTTAGTTTTTGGAGAAATACAGTCCATTTGTGGCATAGGAAACAGAATCATTTCCATTAGGAGCAAAAAAAATAAAATAAAAAAGATGAACCAGGTATACATAGTAAAAAGGAAAGTTCACTCAACTATGTGTCATAACCTTTGCCACTAATGGACACTGGTATTCTAGACACGGTGCTACCCCCACCAAGGGCTGCGATGTTTACAGTTAATTGGTTAGAGCCTTGCTACTTGAGTTGTGGTCCACAGACCAATGGCCTTGGCATCACCTGAAAACCTGCTGGAAATACAGACACTTGAGTCTCAGCTGGACCTGCTGAACCGGAATCTACACATTGGCACAAGACCTCCAGGTGATGCAAACTGAAGCTTGAGGAATCCCATCTAGGTAAGCAGGCGCCCAGACAAGGTCTTGACACGTGGGCAAACTGCACTACCTGGGAGACGTAACTCCGGTCACGTGTGGTCTGTAATAGCAACAACAGCTGTCAAGGTCAAATAAATCCATGTCGCTTGCTTGGCTTCCCAGTGGCACAGCCATGTCCGACTCTTTGTGACCCCGTGGACTATAGCCCGCCAGGCTCCTCTGTCCACGGGATTCTCCAGACCAGAATTCTGCAGTGGGTTGCCTTTGCCTTCTCCAGGGGATCTCCCCGACCCAGGGATGGAACCCAGGGCCTCCTGCACTGCAGGCAGATTCTTTACCATTGGAGCCATGAGGGAAGCGGGAATACACGTGGGCAAATCCATGTCATGCTTCATCTAAAATGAAAATCTCACATGTTTGCATTTCTCTATAAGGTTCCCTAGCTGGGAAACAAAGTGAGGGGAAGGGAGAAGACATAGTCAAAGCCAGAAATTTCCCTGGCTGCACCCCTGGGAGAATAAAGTGTTACTAACACATGAAGCAGAGAAGGCAACGGCAACCCACTCCAGTACTCTTGCCTGGAAAATTCCATGGACGGAGGAGCCTGGTGGGCTGCAGTCCATGGGGTCGCGAAGAGTCGGACACGACTGAGCGACTTCACTTTCCCTTTTCACTTTCATGCATTGGAGAAGGAAACGGCAACCCACTCCAGTGTTCTTGCCTGGAGAATCCCAGGGACGGGGGAGCCTGGTGGGCTGCCGTCTGTGGGGTCGCACAGAGTCGGACACGACTGAAGCGACTTAGCAGCAGCAGCAGCAAGACATCAAGATGTTATGTAGAGTAAGGTGAAATAATTCAAAATTTTAGCTGATAGAAAAATTATTTCCAGCAGAGTATATTATGCATATGCGTGCATGTTCAGTTGCTCAGTTGTGTCCAACTCTCTGCGACCCCATGGACTATAGCCCGCCAGGCTCCTCCGTCCATGGGATTTCCCGGGCAAGAATACTGGAGTGGGTTGGCATTGCTTCCTCCAGGGGGTCTTTCCTACCCAAGGACCAAGTCTGCATCTCCTGAACTGGCAGGCACATTCTCAATTGCTGAGCAACCTGGGAAGCCCCATGATCAGTGCCCATTAAACACTGCATGGGAGTTTTAAGAACCATCCCAAGATTCTGCCATTTTTCTTTACCCCGCATCTCAAAACTAGCACACATGCCGAGTTTAGCCAACACATCAAGCTGGGGAAACTAAGAGGGTAGCAGAAATGTTTTCCTTCTATGCTGGTCTAGGCCCCTAGCAGCTATATAGCAGGCCAAGATCAATACCCAAAAAAACTAAATAGAGCGCGAGGAGGAATATTTACTCATATACATGCAAGAGAATATAGCTAAATCTATCGCTTTTAAGAGATTGTCCTGTTTCTCAAAACCTTTATGGTTTTCCTTATGGCCAAACTATAAAACAAGGGGGCCCCATAAAGAGAATCAAATCTCCTCATTTGCACATTTTCAATGCATTTGCAGTCAGGTTCTTGTCACCCAGGCTCACGTGTCCTCTCTCCCTCAAGTTACCAAGGACACAGATGTGAGTCCCCTGTGCCCACGTCTTACACATTAGCCTAAACACACTGAGGAGGCTATTCCCCATACTGTACCTTACACAACAGTCAAAGAAAGTCAGTCCTTTCCCTGTTCAGAAAGATGCTTTGAAAAGCAAACGGTATTAATTTCTGTGAAGACGTCCACAGGCTGTAAATCTTAACCAAACAAAAGATCTGAACGTCAGGACTGAACATCTAGCCAAAGTCGCCATCAACACACTTCGGGAGCAATCTAGAAGTAATAAAAATGTCAACTTACCAGCAATGTACGTTAAGGACGTGAAAGAATTCTACTGATCAGAAGGTACTTCTGAGGACACAGAACTGAAGAATTCTGATTGGATGACGAAATTTATACCCAACCCTTCTCCTCGTCCTGCTTGACCCTGCACAAGCCCTGGGTCAGGCACACAGATAAAACACAATTCAAGTTGGAACAATGGACAATGGAAAGGGAGTGAAGAGGGATAAGCAAACTATAATAAAGGGGGAGAGGGTAATGAGGTTCCATATGCAAACACACAGAAGAAAAAAAAAAAAAAAACTCCAAGAAAATGGACATGAAAACATACCATCTTGTTAGTGCACAGGACAGGCTGAATCCTCAGTCCTGGGGCTGCAGAAATGTAGAGGTCAGGAAAGGCTGCCCAGAAGAAAGGAATTAATGTGGCGTTTGGAAGAAAAGGAGAACTGCACGGCAAAAATATACAGGGGGACGTCCAGTTTCCAGGTTCACAGGCTAGGGACCTGGAAGCTGCCACTCGATTTTAACAGCAAACAAAAAGCTGAACAGACGGAAAAATCAACCACTGGCCTCGGACCCATAAGACAAGGGAGGACACAGAACAGACCAGGGCTCCCAAGACTGGAGAGACAGGCAAATACAGGCAGTCACGGCTTCCCAGAACACAGATTTGTGGGTGCAAACCACCGTGGCGATCAGGGTTGGGATCGGGAATCTGAAATTGAACTGACCAACTGCTGGAGGCTCTGGGGGACAAGTCTGAGGGTTACAATCCAGAAGGACTCCAAAAGGAACCCTTCTGAAATATGCTTAGGCATTCCCTTCTTTCTGGGAGGACCAGTGTCAGGGGAACTAGCTCAGAAGACCCTAACTGGCAGGGTACTATCACACCTTACCTGTTAGACAGCATCACTGATTCATCTGCATCAATGCATCAATACACACATCTGACCAAACTCCGGGAGCTAGCGGAAGACTGAGGAGTCTGGTATGCTGCATGCAGGTGGCCAAAAACCACATAAAAAGATGCCCAATGTGGCAAATCGTTAGTGGGACGCAAATCGAAACTACCATGACGTATCACCTCACACCAGTCAGAACGGCCATCATCAAAAGGACTATAGAGAAATGCTGGAGAAGACGTTGGAGGAAAGAGAATTCTCCTCAACTGTTGGTGGAAATGTAAATGTTGCAGTAACTATGGAGAACAGTATGGAGGTTCCTTAAAGAGCTAAAGATAGAGTAGACATATGATCAAATGATCCCACTCCTGGGCACACATCTGGAGAAAAACATAATTCAAAAAGATATGTGTACTCCAACGTTCACTGCAGCAGTATTTACAACAGCCAATCTGTGGAAGCAACCTACATGGCCACTGACAGATGAATGTCATGAAGAAGATGTGGTACATTGACACAATGGGCTATTACTCAGACATGAAAAAATAATGAAATAATGCCATTTGGAACAACATGGATGGGCCTAGAGATTATCGTACCAAGTGCAGACAGAGTAGACAAATATCAAGATACCACTTAAATGTGGAAATTAAAAAATAATTCAAATGAATTTATTTGCTAAAGAGAAATAAACCCACAAACATAGAAAACAAACACGGTTACCAAAGGGAAAAGAGACGGGAGGGATAAGCTTGGAGATTGGGATTAACTACATGCTAGAATATGTAATGGAGGAGGAAATGGCAACCCACTCCAGCATTCTTGCCTGGAGAATCCCAGGGACGGGGGAGCCTGGTGGGCTGCCGTCTACGGGGTCGCAAAGACTGAAGTGACTTAGCAGTATGTGTAAAATAGGGAAACAACAAGGACCGACTATAGAGCACACAGAACTATATTCAATATCTTATAATGTACAACAGAAAAATATGAAAAAAAATCTATGTATGTAAACTGAATGACTTTGCTATACACGTGAATCATTATAAATCGACTAGATTTCAATTTAAAAACGAAAACAAAAACGGGAACAAAGAACGACAGCAACAAACAAAACCGTATCAAATATGATAGATATGAGTCCAACTCAATCAATAATCACTATAATGTCTAAAGGCACCAATTAAAACACATTGATTGTCAGAGTGAATCAAAAAAAAAAATAGACCCAGCTATATGTTATCATAAGAAGTCTGCCTTAATTGTAAAGACATATATACAATAAAAGGATGCTAACACTAATTATAACAAACCATGAGTAGCTACATTAATTTCAGAGCAGATTTCAAAGTAAAGAAAGTTATCAAAGATTTAAAAAAATAAAAGAGCATTACCTAATGACAAGGTGGTCAATTCTCCAAGAAGGTGTTAATGGTTCTTAACAAACTCCAGGAGACAAAACCAAGTAGAATCATGAGGAGATATACTAATAGATGCCTTCACTATCATAGCTGGAGACTTCAACACGCCCCTCCCCACTCAGCAACAGACAGATCCAGCGGGCAGAAAATCAGTGAAGACAAATCTGAACTCAACTACGTATATGCCAAGTTGCTCAGTCGTGTCCGACTCTTTGCAACCCCATGGACTGCAGTCCACCAGGCTCCTGTCCATAGGGGTTCTCCAGGCAAGAATACTGGAGTGGGTTGCCATGCCCTCCTCCAGGGGATCTTCCCAACCCAGGGATCGAACCCAGGTCTCCCACATAGCAGGCAGATTCTTTTACTGTCTGAGCCACCAGACAAGGCCCAACTGTATATAATTGATGTCAGATGTACATAATTGATATTATATATAGACGAAGTCATTCAACAACAGCAGAATACACATTTTTCTCAAGCTCACATGGAATCTTCATCAAGAGAGGCCACATTCTGGACCACAAAACATACCGTAACAAATTTAAAAGAAGAGATAGCCTATAATGTCTGCTCCCAGATTACAATGGAATGAAAACTAGAAATCAGTAACAGAAAGATCACTGGAAAACCCACAAACATATGGAGAGTGAGAAGCACACTTCTAAATAACACACGGGTCAAAGAAGTCTCAAAAGGAATTCAAAATTATTTCAAGCTAAACGAAAATAAAAACACAACTTTTCACAATCTGTGGCATATGGTGGAAAGAGTGCTTAAAGAAAAACATACGGCATTGATTCTTCCATTAGAAAAGAAGAAAGATCTAAAATCAATAATCTAAGTTTCCAATACAGAAAACCAGAAAGAATAAATTAAATCCAAAGTGAAGAGAGGAAAGGAAGTAATAAGAATTAGAATAGAAATTAAAGTAGGAAGTCCATAAGAAAATCAACAAAACCAAAAGCTATTTCTTCAAAAAAAGAGCTATATATAATATCATTAGGATTCTAGTCAGGCTAACAGAGAAAGAGACGACACAAATTACTACTATTAGCAATGAAAGTGGGGACATCACTATGGATGACATGGAAGTTTAGAGTATAATAAAGGAATATTATGAACAATTCTATGCCCCCAAATTCAATGACCTAGATGAAATCCACCAACTCCTTAAAAGGTACCATCTGCCAAAATTCACACAGGAAGAGATGATCTGAATACGACTGTCTCTATGTGAAGACATCGAGTCAATAATGAATATAAAGCAGCAAGCCCAAATGGGTTCACTGGTAAATTCTACCAAACATTTAAGGAGGGAATTATACTAATTCTCTTGGAGAAGGAAATGGCATCCCACGCCAGTATTCTTGCCTGGAGAATCCCACGGACAGAGGAGCCTGGCAGTTTACAGTCCATGGGGTTGCAAAGAGTAGGACACGACTGAGCGGCTAAACATACTAAGTCTCTACAGTGTCTTTCAGAGAATAACAGCAGGGGGAATACTTCTTTACTCATTCTATGAGGCCAGCATTACCCTAATACCTAAAGCAGATAGAGACAACACAAGAAAGCTGTAGAAAATATCTCTCGTGAAGAGACAGACAAAAATCCTCAAGAAAATATTAGCAAACCAAATCCAAAAAAAAAAAAATGTATGAAAAGAATTCACAATTGACCAACTGGGATTTATCCCAGCATTGAATGTCATGATGGTTCGACACTCAAAAAAATCAGTTCATATAACTCATCAGGCTCCCCTGATAGCTCAGTTGGTAAAGAATCCACCCGCAATGCAGAAGACCTCGGTTCAATTCCTGGGTCAGGAAGATCCCCTGGAGAAGGGATAGGCTACCCACTCCAGTATTCTTGGGATTCCCTGGTGGCTCAGCTGGTAAAGAATCTGCCTGCAATGTGGGAGACCTGGGTTTGATCCCTGGGTTGGGAAGATCCCCTGGAGAAGGGAAAGGCTACCCATTCCAGTATTGTGGCCTGGAGAATCCCATGGACTGTGTAGTCCATGGGGGTCACAAAGTCTAGGAAATATATTAATTCATAATATCAACAGCCTAACAATGAAAAACACAATTATATTGACAAATGCAGAAAAATCATTTAACAAAATCTCATTCATCATAAAGACTTTCAGTGAACTAGGAATAGAGGTGAACTTTCTCAACTTGATAAAGACTATCTACTAAAATGGTTTCTCAGGTATTTCAGTGGTAAAGAACCTGCCTGCCAATGCAGGAGACATGGATTTGATCCCAGGGTCAGGAAGATCTGCTGGAGTAGGAAACAGAAACCCACTCCAGTATTCTTGCCTGGAAAATTCCATGGACAGAGGAGCCTTGTGAGCTACAGTCCACAGGGTTGCAAAGAGTCAGATATGACTGAGTGTGCACACACACACCTACACACAGAGGCATCTACGAAAATACCTACAGGTATCATCAAACTTAATGGTGAAAAACTTGAAGCTACCCTGGACTGGCAACACCCAAATCCACTGGAAGTCTCTTAGAAATACAGCATCTCAAACCCCACCCAGACCTACTAAATCAGAATCTTTGGAGGTGGGACCCAGGAAACTGTATCTGAGCAAGCTCCCCGGGAGACACTTCAGCAGGTTGATGTTTGAGAAGCACTGCTCTAAGAAGTTGGGATCCACAAAAAAGTAGAAATAGGCAGAAAATGGAAGTCATGAGACTAGTATATTTCAGAGACAACTCATATGTAAATAATAGAGAGGATGGTAAATTAGCTCAAGACATGAATCTCAAGAGCTTTGCAGAAAGATGCGTATCAAGGTAAAGGAGAGGATGGCACTAAAGAGGATTTTGAGTTTTTAGGCTGAGTGACTGAATGAATACTCATGTTTTTCATTAATATGGAGATTCCAGGGAGAGCAATTGGTTTGGGGAAGGCAAATAAGCAACTCGGGCCAGGTCACAAAGTTTACAAATCACACCCCTCAGGCCCGGAGCCCAAAATGATGGATATGGAGTTGAGTCCACACCTGAGGATAGAAATACTCTTTCAGGGAAGAACCTGTTTACGTTAACCTTTGCTTCCCAGTGCTTTTACTAAAAGGGTACATCTGTACATGATGGCCTGCCTCAGGGAACCCTGCTCTCTGCCTGAATGTTATCACATTCCCCTTCTCAACTCTCGCCAAGGCTGGCCATTCCAGGAGGTATTTGCAAAATTGATGGCTTTTTTACTTTACTCCCTAATCTCCTGTCTCTGTGTGTCCTATAAAAGAACCTGGCATCCAGACTCCAATAAGACAGTTATTTTGAGACATTAGTCTGCCATCTTCTCGGTCTGTTGGCTCTCCCAATAAAGTCATTATTCCTTGCTGCATCACCTCGTCTCCCAACTTACTGGCCTGTCATGCACTGAGCAGAGCGAATTTGGACTCGGTAACAATATGGCAGTGGTTTGTGCACATATGGACACAGTGATATCAGAGAGAATGAGGCAGGGAAAGAAAAGACATTTCATTGATCAAAAATGAAGTTCTCATTCTGCCTTTCAAATATCAGAGAGCAAGTACCACTGTCCCATTTCCATGAGATGCTAGTGACTCAGGAAAAGCCTACAACACCAGACATTAAGTGTCTTAAGGCTTGATTTATACTACTAAGAAGGCATTGCTGATGCTCTCTTACAAGTGCAAGGAGAATGCAGGCTGACTAGCCCTGACTTCCTCCTGAGCAAGACACAACCTCTCAGCAGGATGGCAGCTAACGTGATAATGTGCAAGATTTCTGCACAGTGGCTCACAGAGGCCTGGAGATGGGACTCACCCAACCTAGGTTATTTTTTTTTCCTCCCAACTCTGTCCCAGGAGTAAGCAGAAAATGATTTAGAAGTCATGGAGAAGGGCCTCCGAGTGTGCATAACTCAACATTCCACCAGAGTTCACGTCTCCTAATAATATTCTCCATTACCAGTGGGAAAACAAAAGTTGTAAGGAGTTTCATTGTCTTTTTGTCTCCAAGTGACAAAGAGATGAAATAAACATACGTGGGATCCCAAGAACAAAAGTGGAGGACGGGTGCAGGACAGAGCTGCACCTCAGGCCTTTAAAATACAGCAAATCGATATATGTTGGTGGCAAACCTGCCCTGGGGTCTTGAAATTAGTCTCGGTCTTTAAAGCAACAGGCTTTCCTGGGGATCAGGACACTTTTCGATGCAGCTTCATGCAGTAGTTTGGGGATGGCCAAGATTTACAGTTGATTAGCCTGCATAGCTGAGTTGCTTTCTCAAAGGCTTCTAGGAAGGGATTACTTCTGTGCCCAAAGAGCCCAAGAGAATAGGGAGGGCGGCTCTCGGCCATAATGTGCATTCCCCGGGCTCCGTACACTGTGCTCATTGAAGCAGATAAAGCAAAGTTAAAGAAGCATTTAGTTCTTCAGAATGGCAGCCTTAATAAGTATCTTTTTTTTTTGTGGAAGGATTTAGGAGGAGGGGAGGGTGAGCCTTAGTGCAGGCATTATTTCCTCATACAAAAAGGGAAAATGTGCATACAGTGAAATGTATAAAAAGCCAAAATGCACACGACACCCCCTCCCTCCCTCCCTCCCCCAAGGAAAAGATGCTGAACACACACTGCCCAAACTCCAGAGCATGAATCTTCACAGCTTAATAGTCCTGGGGCCATTGTGCACTTTCTCCTGGGAAAGTCGGCTCATTCATCTGCAACTGCCCAAGTTCAACCTTTCAGCTGTGAGAACTGGGGTGAGGTGGGGGTGGGGGGGTGCACGGCCCTCCAGAGTCCCACCGCCTTTAGCAGGAGGAGGCCAGAAGAGGTGCTGTTTCCGTCCGGTGGCGTCCTGAGGAAGAACGGCTCAGCTCCCCCGACCCCTCCCCACAAGGTTGCCATTGAGGCACGTGAGAAGAGCCTGCGAAAGCCTGGGCCGGCCCCACCTGCTGGCAGCTGAACCCTCAAAGTGACCTCTGCCTGCACAGTGCAAGGTCAGGGAGCCTCCACGGCTCTCATCGCAAACAGCATTCCTTCCATGGAATCTTAAGAGTCAGTCCCTTATAGTGACTTCAAACGCACAAATGTGCTTTAATAAGGCAGTGGCTTATGATCCCACTCCTCTTTCTCAGCTCAGCCTTATCCACAACCTGTCTTCCAACACGAACAGACATTAACAGGAACAGGAATGGTGTAAAGAAAAGCACATCAGGGTTGTGGCACTTGTCCCTTGAGCGGGGTTTTCCATTTAGCGAAAGAAGGTGATTAACCCACTTGATCCGCACCTGTGTCTCTATGCCGAAAATTTTCAAGAGGGATTTCCCATAACCTAAGGCAGATTGGGAAGGTCTCTCTTTGAAGTCCACAGACATTTGGGGCTATAATAGAAAGAAGGAAGGAAGGAAAGGAAAGGAAAAAGAAAGGAAGAGAAAGAGAGAGGCAGAGAGAGAGAGAGAGAAAACAAAAGGAAGGAGGAGGCAAGGAAGGAGGGGAGAGAGAAGGCAGGCCAGCCTTACAAAGTGCACATTTGAAGCCACTGGGTCCCTCGCACCAATGGAAAATGAACTCACCCACACTGGTCGCTCCTCTCTGAAAGGACGCAGTTGAGAGAAGTCCTTTCTTTACTGTGTGCTTTTAAAGACTATTCTTTGACCTCTGCTATTTACGACTTGAAAGCTGTGAAGACAGGGCCAGACCCCTTTGGCTCCAAAAGGCGCTCACAAACAAAAGCTTTTCACCTTTGTTCCACTTACCTCATCCCACCCCCCCACCCCCCACTCAGAACACGTCGTCCACACCGCAGCCCCCTGGTTTCACAAACTGAATTCTCCCCTTTCTCTGGCCCAGTTACAGCCATTGCCGAGCTGACAAGTGGCCACCTTCGCTCCTTTGCAGGGAAGGATGCCCTAGTCATCACCACCCGGCTGAGAGGGGGTCTGGTAGGAATATAGATGTCTTGTCATCTCACGTCAGTTAACCATGAAATTGTAGACAGAATGGTTCAGGAAACTAAGCAACACACGGGGCAAGTTTCAGCCACCGTGTGGGATTTCTTGAGTTATTATTTACGGATTTATCTGTTGCCTTTCTCACTCTTAATAGCATTCAAGACAGTTTTCAAAGTTCATTCGGACACAGCCAGAAAAACAGATAAAAACTGGACAATAAAAACTGGAGTCAGTGATAAAGCTAGTTCCCAAAATACATGGGATAAATTTCAGTAACCTTGTTAAAGTGTGGCGATTTTATTTATCATTCGGCCTTCCAACAGCCAACTCTAAGGGGAAAATACAGTGTCCAAGGACTAAAATATATACCAGTTTCTAGGGGAAGAATAATCACTGTTGATTAGATGAACATGCCTGGGGGAGGCATGGCAACCCACTCCAGTATTCTTGCCTGGAGAACCCCATGGACAGAGGAGCCTGGTAGGCTCCAGCCCACGGGGTCGCAAAGATTCAGACATGACTGAGTGTCTAAACACAGAACAAGGTGAATATAATGAATGCCCTCCCAAGTTTTCTCCTAAAAACGGCACGGAATAACAGACTGATGTCCTCGGCAAGTTCCTCAGAGTGTTCCCTGACGGCTGAGTTTCTGAGACAGTCTCTGAGAATATTGCATGCCTTGCACTGCAGCAACATGGGGTTCAGTAAATGTCGTTCATTAAAGGACAATTTTGAGACCATGAAGGGACATAGTTTAGTCCTGTAATCAAGGTGTGGACGGTACAGCATCTGGAAACTCTATATGCAAGAAAGTGAAAGTCGTTCAGTTGTGTTCGACTCTTTGTGACCCCACGGACTATATAGTCCATGGCATTCTCCAGGCCAGAAGACTGGAGTGGGTATAGCCTTTCCCTTCTCCGGGGGATCTTCCCAAACCAGGGATCGAACCAGGATCTCCTGCACTGCAGGCAGATTCCTTACCAACTGAGCTCTCCATGAGGCACATACAAATGTTGGTGCTCTGGTTGACTCTCTGAACTGCAAGAATACAAAAGGTTTGAGCCTCTAGCCCTTGGCAAGTACCAGCAAAGCAGTGGTGTGTGGATTATCACTGTCATTTCACAGGCAGCAGAGCTGCTGTTAGCTCGATACCCAAAGCAAAAATTGCATATCCTAACGAGGATGACTGTTTGAGTAAGAATGTCACCCTAACTGCCTAGACACACAACAAAGAAGGTGAAGGAAGTCCTTGGTCAAGATCCTCCATAGGAAATAGTATTTTCTCTTCCAACGTGGAAGAAACCAAAAAGGTACAAGCTCAATGGAACATCCTATCCATGGCTGCAGTAATTTGAAGCTGAAAAGAGTTTAGAACAAGTGCCCAGCTTAGCCATCAAATACACATACACACTTCATATTGGAATTAAGCAGAGCCCTATGGGACTTTCCCAAGATAGACCTCTCCTATGTCCTCTGCCTTCCTTCTGATTATTGGAAAACTTTAGCCTCCTAGGCTTTCCCTGAGATCCAAAAAGCAAATTTAATCTGAAAAGTGAGAAAATGCAGACAGACAGGAAAACAGTCAAGGACGACAAAATAATAACAGTGTATCCATTAAACACAATCAAGGATGGCTGTTTCTTCCTCAGGGGCTACAGATAATATTCTGAGCTATGTCCTTGAGCTGTTTTGCAGAAACCAGAACCCCCACCATGTGGAGGAAGTTTACCTCATGTTGGCCACAAGCATTCCAGACCAGATAGAACCAGAAGGCTGATGAGGTTGACTCCCAAAATGCCACTTGGTTACCTCACCACCAACCAAGCAGAATAATGTCCATAAGCTGATCACACACCTGCAACCCCTCTGCCGTACCCAGTCATTAAAACCCTTTCCCTGTATGCTATGTCATCCCTGATATGTAGAATCTATGAAGAAATTATACAAATGAACCTACTTACAAAACAGAAAGAGACTCACAGACTTAGAGAATGAACTTATGGTTGTCAGGGGGAAGAGAGTTAGGGAGTCTGGGATGGACATGTATGGATGTGTGGGATGGACACGCTATATTTAAAACTGATAACACCAAGGAACTATTGTCCAGTACAGGGAACTCTGCTCAAGGTGGCAGCCAGGATGGGACGGAAATCTGGGGAAGAATGGATACATGTATATGCATGGCTGAATCCCTGCGCTGTTCATCCAAAACTATCACAAGATTATTAATCGGCTATACACCAAAACAAAATAAAAAGGTAAGAAAAAAATTTCACTGGACTTCCCTCGTGGTCCCAGGTTAAGACTCTGCTTTCACTACAATGGGAACACGTTCAATCTCTGGTCCCCTGGTTGGTTAAGTTCCACTTTCTGGCTAACCCAAATGTTGTTCAGTCCCTAAGTCCTGTCCGACTCTGCGACCCCATGGAATGCAGCATACCAGGCTCCTCTGTCCCCCACTAACTCCCAGAGTTGGCTCAAATTCATGTCCATTGAGTTGGTGATGCCATCTAACCAACTCATCCTCTGCACACCCCCTTTCTGCTTTAGCCTCCTATCTTTCCCACTGTCGGGGTCTTTTCCAATGAGTTGGCTGTTCGCATCAGGTGGCCAAAGTGCTGGAGCTTCAGCTTCAGCATCAGTCGTTCCATGGAATATTCGGGGATGATTTCCTTCAGGATGAACTGGTTTGTTCACTTTGCTGTCCAAGAGACTCTCAAGAGTCTTCTCCAGCACCACAGTTGGAAAGCATCAATTCTTTGGTGCTCAGCCTTCTCTATGGTCCAACTCACACCCATACATGACTACTGGAAAAACCATAGCTTTGACTAGATGGACCTTTGTCGACAAAGGGATGTCTTTGCTGTCTAGGTTCATCATAGCTTTTCCTCCAAGGAGCAAGCATCTTTTAATTTCATGGCTACAGGCACTGTCACCAGTGATTTTGGAGCCCAAGAAAATAAAATCTGTCCCTGTTTCCACTTTTTCCCCTTCTATTTGCAGTCAAGTGGTGGGATCAGATGCTATGATCTTAGTTTTCCTAATGTTGAATTTCAAGCTAGATTTTACTCTTCTCTTTCACCCTCATCAAGAGGCTCTTTAGTTCCTCTTTGCTTTCTGCCACTAGAGTGGTATAATACATAGCTGAGGTTGTTGACACTTTTCCTAGCAAGTTTGATTCCAGCTTGTGATTCATCCAGCCTGGCATTTACCATGATGTACTCTGCGTATAAGTTAAATAAGCAGGGTGACAATATACAGCCTTGATGTACTCATTTCCCAATTTTGAACTAGTTGGTTGTTCCATGGCTGGTTCTAATTGTTGTTTCTTGACCTGCATTTAGGTTTCTCAGGAGGCAGGTAAGCTGGTCTGGTAGTCCCATCTCTAAGAATGTTCCACAGTTTGTTGTGACTCACACAGTCTAAGGCTCTTGTGTAGTCAATGAACCAGAATAGACATTTTTCTGAAATTCTCTTCCTTTCTCCATGATCCAGCGAATGTTGACTATTTCATCTCTGGTTTCTCTGCTTTTTCTAAACCCAGCTTGTATATCTGGGAGTTCTCAGTCCATGTACTGTTGAAGCCTAGCTTGAAGGATTCTGAGCAAGTATTACCTTGCTAGCATCTGAAATGAGCACAAATAAACTGTAAAGTAGTTTGAACATTCTTTGGCATTGTTCTTTGAGGGTCATTGTCAAAGGAGTCTACACTGAGGTGAAAACTCTCCCTTGAACTTCGGGGGAGTTAGCATTCCCTTTTCTATGTTCATGACTGTGACCCCATCCTAGAGTTAATCCTTGACAAGGAGGGTCAAGATGTTCTATCTAAGCATACACAGGAATTCCTTTAGAAACCTAACTAACTTGTGTTGGTAAATGGTCAGAGATATCACTTTGCCAACAAAGGTCCATAGAGTCAAAGCTATGGTTTTCCTAGTAGTCATGTATGGATATGAGACTTGGACCATAAAGAAGGCTCAGCGTGGAAGAATTGATGTTTTTGAACTGTGGTGTTGGAGAAGACTCTTGAGAGTCCCTTGGACTGCAAGGAGATCCAACCAGTCCATCCTAAAGGAAATCATCCCTGAATATTCACTGGAAGGACCAATGCTGAAGCTGAAGCTCCACTTCTTTGGCAACCTGATACAAAGAGCTTAATCACTGGAAAAGACCCTGATGCTTTTTGAAAGATGCTTTTGGAAAGATTGAAGGCAGCAGGAGAAGGAGGTGGCAGAGGATGAGATGGTTACATGGCATCACCAACTCGATGGACGTGAGTTTGAGCAAACTCAGGAAGACAAGTGGAAGACAGAGGTCCATGGGGTGGCAGAGAGTCAGACACAACTTAGCAAATGAGCCACAACAACCACCCCTGGGAGAAAGCAGGGTAATATGGCACAATGATATACTCAATGCCCACAAATCCTGCCCTACCCAGCTATTGAAACCCAATGCTGTCTCCTTTGCAAAACATAACTGCTACCCTCCTTCAATTGGCAGCGACGCTCTTCGCCAGTCGCCAGCTCAAACCCAACATCTTCAGGCCATCATCGGAGCTCTTCCGGCTCCTCCGTGTGCCTCTGATGAACACATTACAACCTCAGAACATCTGGCAGACCATCATCACCATGTAACACCTGTTGACAGAGATGTTTTTCATACGTTCCACGTGCAATCACTTTCTCAAGTCAGCTTTAGGGAACTCTTCCTCAGCTGTGAACTCTTCCTCAGTCATGGGCCAAATAAGAGAATGTGTTTGTGTCTCCTTCCATGAGATGGGAGGAGAAATTGAGGAAGAGACACAGAAGGGGTGGGGATCACGAGTTACATGGAGGTACTTTTCCCCTTTCCCGTGTCTTTGCTTTGAAGTTTACGGCAGGTGGAAATTCTTTCATCGCCGTAAAAACTGGTACGGAATTTTGTTAAGGATTTTTGCATCTATGTTCATCAGTGATATTGGCCTGTAGTTTTTTTTGTGGAAAAGTCAGAAACACAGTGGGCTATTCGCATGCCACATGCTGGACTTGAATCCAAATCAGAACCTGTTCTTTTCCTTAAATATTGATTGTGCTACAAGCCTGGGCCAAGTGTTGCAAGTTACTGCCGCACACAGGCTAGCTTCTAGGCTAAAAAAACCTCAGAATGTTCCAGCTGCTGCTGGCTAATGATGCCTCAAAGCACACTAATATGTTTGATAAAAGTTCCCAGCGTGAGGGCAGAAAACACTTACCATGAGAATGACGGTGTGAGGGAAAGCAAATCAGTGATACTGCCATAGCCTTCCTTCCACGCTAGAGGCTCCAATTAGAGCTGTGAACCTGTGTTCCGGGAGGCTGCCTCAGATGGAAGGGTGCCTCAGATCTCTCTTTGTTAAAACCATTAACTCACCAATCCACCTGCCAGGCCGGGCTGCGACCCTGCTAAGAGCCTTCAGCACTTAACCACTTCAGACACGAAGTTCTGAAACTAGGTATTTATTTAGCTGCACCATCTGCCTCAACCTGATGCAGAGAGACCACTCATGGAAAAAGACCCTTGATGCTGGGGAAGACTGAGGGCAGGAGGAGAAGGGCGCGACAGAGGATGAGGCGGTCGGGTGGCATCACTGTCTCAACAGACATGAGTTTGAGCAAATTCCAGGAAACAGTGAAGGACAGGGAAGCCTGGTGTGCTGCAGTCCATGGGGTCGCAAAGAGTTGGACACAACTTTGCAACTGAACAACAAACAACCATCTGTCAGTCGTTTTTGATAAAAGTTTTTTCATCTGCTCCACATTCTCTCACTTCGTTCTTTCTTTTTTTCTCCACTTCTGCCTTTACCTCGGAGATCACACCGACTTGCATGTTTCCCCACAGCGATACTGGATGGAATACTCGAGAATAAAGTGGCACGTGGAGCCCTAACTCAGACCTGCTGACTGTGTGATCTGCAACTGCATGGAAACCATGAACTCTAAGAGCTCAGGTCTCCCAGAGGAGAGACTTCATCGCTTGGTGAGCACACAATGTTTTTGGAGGCACTTGAGATTATGCCATTTACTCACACGATGTTATAGGACAGTCTGACAAACGTGCATTCAACAGTTTTTATTCATCATGCTGGCACAATATTGCATTACAGACCAATTTTTCAAAAGAACAGTAGCCAAACTTTAACACACCTCACAATTTCTTTTCCTATGCATTCCATACACATTTTAATTGCACCACTGGTTTAAAGAAATAGAATATTTCTCTTCCTAAATTATCACATCCCATTTACCTAAAAATCATGTCATAATCAAGGGGGTGGCAGAGGACAAGATGGTTGGATGGCATCATCAACTCAATGAACATGAATTTAAGCAAACTCGGGGAGACGGGGAAGGACAGGGAAGCCTAGCGTGTCCATGGGGTTGCAAAGGGTCAGACACGACTTAGCAACTAAAGAATAACGTCATGATCATTACTTATGGAAATAATAACACTAATATCAAAAATAAAGGGAATTAATTACAACAGTGGAGAAGTTTTCTACTCTTCCAGCAGCGTAAACCTACAACTTCTCTTGACAAGTCAATGGGGACTGTACCTATGAAATACTTGGTAAACTCCCAAAAGATATCAATACGTTAGACAAGAGATGCTCAATATACTTTGTCCTTGAAGTGGATGTGTGTACAAAGTCAGGGAAAACTGCATGAATATCAGTAAGTGTTACCATAGGTTTTAAGTGTTTTAAAGTATAAGGAACAACTGAAATTTCAAACTGTTGCATATTACAATACTGCAAAAGATAAACTGTCCAACTTTGGTTCCTTGAGTATTTGGACATAGTGCATCTCCATGGGTGCCTGAGTTTTCGTTTTCCTCCTTAAGATGCATTTCCCTGGGGCTCTATGGACTTACAGTCATTACCACATAAATTATGGAAAGCATCTAACACAAAACAAAAACCTCCAACAGTCACATTCAGTTATGTTTCTGGGGTTTGACCTTTATCCAGTAAATTTCACAGATGCCAAATGAAGCCGTCCAGATGTTCGTACACGCAAAACCAATCTTCCTCACCTCTAAATTTGGCTCAGAATAAGCCTGGAAAATCACAAAGAATCTGAAGTGATGGCCGTTATAAGAACTGAACTCCCACTGAGATCAAAGCAACGGGCCACCACACCAAGATTGAGCCCTCAATTACTGCTTTTCAACTCAAATCCTCACAACCAGATGGGAAACAAAAGTCAACTGAGAGAGTTAAAACATCCAGAAGGAGAAGGATGAGCATGCATTGCACCCCAGATGGGTGGTTGTCACCAAGAGTGCCTTTCTGAGGTCCAAGGTTTAGAAAGGTCACAGAGCATAAGGTCAAAGCATACTTACCTTATAAATGCATGATTCTCGCGCAAATATAAAATGAACACGTGCCAGATATTTAACTCATGAAATACCGCAAGGACCAGGAATATCTTCCACGTGGTTCAAAGGAGAAATCCAAGAAATACAAGCATATGGACACACAAAAAGGATCGCTTGAGTGGATTTACAAATACACGCAAAATGGTCTGTTGATGGGGAAGCTTCCACTGCAATCCACCGCACACGGCCATTTGCATTTCCACGGACAAGAGTCATCTGCATTATTATCAGCCTCCTACCATTTGCAGAGGAAGAAAACAGCTCAAAGATATGAACAATGTAGATAACCCGCAAGATGCGAGAGGGAGAGCATCCAGCCACCTTTTATTTTGCCCATTTTGAAGTCCTCCACAATTCTTATATTTGTGGCAGAGGATGAGGTGGTTGGATGGCATCACTGACTCAATGGACACGAGTTTGAGCAAACTCTGCAAGACAGTGAAGGACAGGGAAGCCTGGCGTGCTGCAGTTCGTGGGGTTGCAAAGAGTTGGACACTAAACAACTGAACAACAAGTCTTGCTGGGATTCCCAGGCGGCGCTAGTGGTAAAGAACCCGTCTGCCAATGCAGGAGATGTAAGAGACAGGGGTTTGATCCTGGGTTGGGAAGATCTCCTGGAGAAGGGCATGGCTACCCACTCCCATATGCCTGCCTGGAGAACCCCATGGATAGAGGAGCCTGGCGGGCTACAGTGCATGGGGTTTCAAGAGTTGGACACGACTTAAGGACTTAGCATGCATACACAACTCTTACTGGCTCTAAAAATCACTGAACTTTCAAAAATTAATTGTGATTTAATATTCTCTTCCTGTTGTTTGGGCTTCCCTGTGACTCAGACGGTAAAGCATTTGCCTGCAATGTAGGAGACCCGGGTTTGATCCCTGGGTTGGGAAGATCCCCTGGAGAAGAAAACGGCAACCCACTCCAGTATTCTTGCCTGGAAAATGCCATGGACGGAGGAGCCTGGTGGGCTACAGTTCATGGAGTCGCAAATAGTTGGACACGACTGAGCAACTTCACTTTCCCTTTCCTATTGTTTCCCATTCATTCAGTCAACGAAGCCTCAAAAGCTGATTAACAATGTTCTACACATGATGTTAAAAACGGTCCGTTCATTAGTTTCAATACATCAACATATGTCTTTGTATTGGGAGAAAAATACGACATTACTGTTTTGTTTTTGCTTGCTTTTGCTCATGGAGCGCCTTGGCAGACAAGAGAGGCTGGCAAACTACGGCAAGTGGGCAAACCCAGCTCAACACCTGTTTTTGTACAGCTGGTGAGCACAGAATTGTCCTTACTTTTTTAAATGTGGCTGGGGAAAATAAAATTTCATGACACGGGAGTTCTATGAGATTCCAATTTCCGTGTCCGCATATAACGTTTCATTGGAAAACAGCCACTTACCTTTGTTTGTCTACTATCTATCACTTCTTTTTCAGGCTACAATGGCCACATGAGGAGTTGCTACTGCGACCTGAAGGGCCACAAAGATGAAAATATTTACTATTAGGCCTTCTACAGAAACTGTATATGATGAGAATCAGAATGCCTAACATTATAATGAGCCCCTGAAAAGGTGCTTGGTGCATACCACATGTTCAGTAAATCATGTGTTTATTTTCCCTCCAAGTTATAAAGTAAAACTACTGAGAATACAACTGTGTTCTTCAATGTTTTTGGCTGTTGTTCAGTCGCTCAGTCATGTCCTACTCTTTGGGACCCCATGGACTGCAGCACACCAGGCTTCCCTGTCCATCACCATCTCCCAGAGCTTGCTCAAACTCATGTCCATTGAGTCAGTGATGTCATCCAACCATCTCGTCCTCTGTCATCCCCTTCTCCTCCTGCCTTCTCCTTAATTCTTTTTAAGACTTTGCAAAATGCACAGACCAGGGCTTCTGAACCTCTCTTGGCACTGCTGAGACTGAAGTCAAGAAACTCTTCACCATGAGGGAGTCCTGTGTGTCGCGGTTTGTCAGCATCCCTGACCTCCACCCATTAGATGCCAGTAGCTTCCCACCACCAGTAGTGACCACCAAAAAAGTCTCCCGCCATTGCCAAATATCCCCCGGGGAGCAAAATTGCTCCAGCTGGGTAACCACTGGCCTCAAGCTATGCTGGACAGTAAATCACTGTTCCAACTCACGAAGGAGCTGAAAGATGCTAATGAACCCTGACTTCATTACAGGAGGAAGATTTCCCTAATTAATAATGAATGATCTTTATTTATTATTAATTAGGAAATAATTAATTGCCTGCCTCCTGAGAAATCTGTATGCAGGTCAAGAAGCAACAGTTAGAAGCAGACTGGAACAATGGACTGGTTCCAAATTGGGAAAGGAGTACGTCAAGGCTGTGTAACGTCACCCTGGTTATTTAACTTACAGGTAGAGTACATCAAGCGAAATGACGGGCTGGATGAAGCACAAGCTGGAATCATGACTGCAGAGAGAAATATCAATAACCTCAGATATGCAGATGACACCACCCTTACGGCAGAAAGAAAAGAGGAACTAAAGAGCCTCTTGATGACAGTGAAAGAGAGTGAGAAAGCTGGCTTAAAGCTCAACATTCATAAAACAAAGATCATGGAATCCAGTCCCACCACTTCATGGCAAATAGATGGGGAAACAATGGAAACCATGACATTATTTATTTTCTTGAGCTCCAAAATTACTGCAGATGGTGACTGCAGCTATGAAATTAAAAGACGCTTACTCCTTGGAAGAGAAGCTATGACAAACCTAGAGAGCATATTAAAAAGCAGAGACATTACTTTGCTGACAAAAGGTCCGTACACTCAAAGCTATGGTCATGTATGGATGTGAGACTTGGACAATAAAGAAGGCTGAGCATCAAAGAATTGGTGCTTTTGAACTGTGGTGTTGGAGAAGACTCTTGAGAGTCCCTCAGACTGCAAGGAGTTCAAATCAGTCAATCCTAAAGGAAGTCAGTCCTGAATATTCACTGGAAGGACTGATGCTGAAGCTGAAACTCTAATACTTTGGCCATCTGATGTGAACATCTGACTCATTGGTAAGGAGTCTAATGCTGGGAAACATTGAAGGCAGGAGGAGAAGGGGACGACAGAGGATGATGAGATGGTTGGATGGCATCACCGACTCAATGGACATGAGTTTGAGCAAGCTCCAGGAGTTGGTGATGGACAGGGAAGCCTGGCATGCTGCAGTCCATAAGGTCGCAAAGAGTCAGACAAGACTGAACGATTGAACTAAACTAAGTAAATGATCATGCTACATTACTCAGGTACAAAATGGATTATATTACCTGAAGGTAGTACAGTAAGGATGTACTTTGGAGGAGGCAGAAAATGTAATGTATACATTTCATTCATGGATCATTCACAAACACTTAATGAGCACCAGCCAGAATGGCTATCATAGAAAATATCCACCAACAATAAATGATGGAGAAGGTGTGGGGAGAAGGGAACCCTCCTGCACTGTTGCTGGGGATGTAACTTGGTACAGCCACTATGGAGAACAGTGTGGGGGTTCCTTAAAAAACTAAAAATAGAACTATGGCCCTGCCCCCCTGGAGAAATGAAATGGCAACCCACTCCAGTATTCTTGCCTGGAAAATCCCATGAACAGAGTAGGCTGGTGGGCTACAGTCCCTGAGGTCACAAACAGTCAGACACGACTGAAACAATTTAGCATACGCACATGACCCTGAAATCCCACTCCTGGGCATAGATCCAGAGAAAAACATGACCCAAGAGGGTACATGCACCCCAGTCTTCACCGCAGCAGTATTCACAACAGCAAAGACATGGAAACAACTCAAACATACACCAACAGGAGAAAGGCTATAGAAGCTGTGGCACATACATAACATGCAATATCACTCGCCATTACAAAGAATGAAATTACGCCATCTGCAGCAACATCCATGGGCCTCGAGATTGTCATGCTAAGTGAAACTACGTCAGATGGAGAGGGAGAAATATCGTATGACACATAATATATGTGGAATCTACAAAGAAATGATACAAATGAACTACGTACAAAACAGAAAGAGACCAACAGACCTGGAAAACAAACTTTCTTTTTGCCAGGGAGAAGATAAGTCAGTGAGTTTGGGATAGACATGTACTCTGTATATTTAAAATGGAGAACCAGCAAGGACCTGCTGGACAGCACAGGGAAGTCTGCTCAATACTCTGTAATAACCTGATGGTCACCAGGGGGAAGGATGGGGGAAGGGATAGTCAGGGAGTCTGGGATAGACATGGACACACTGCTGTGTTCAACATGGAGAACCAGCAAGGACCTGCTGGACAGCACAGGGAACTCTGCTCAATGTCACGTGGCAGCCGGGATGGGAGGGGAGTTTGGGGGAGAATGGATACATGTGCATGCATGCACATACACTTCACTGTTCACCTGAAATCACAACATTGCTTGTTAATCAGCTATACCCTAATACAAAATAAAAAGTTAAAAAAAAAAAAAAAAAAGAGTGAAATACTCGGTAAGCAACGCCTCTGTACCCAAACACGGTTCTAGGCTTCAAGATACCACAATGAGCAAAGCGGATACAATCAATGGCTGCCTGAAGCTTCTTTTCTGGTGAAGGAGACAGACATGCAGAGACAAAGAAATAGGTATATATAGTGACGAGGGTGTAATATGGCCGAGGACACTGTAAAAGGGCTGGGAGGTGATACGGGAGGGCAAGGCTGAGGAGGTGGCATTTGTGCTGAGACGTGAATGGCGTGGGGTGCAGTGGGGTGGGGGGGGGGCTGAGTGGTGAGCTGGGTGCCTTTGGGATAAGCTTTCTAGGAGGAGGGAAAAGATAGATTGATGAGGGTTGAACACAGGAGAGAGACCACAGGCAGATGAGATAGTGTTTTACACTGAAGGAGATGCTTAGATACTAAAGGGCATGAGGCAAATGGCAGTATGATTCAGATTACATGTGTAAAGGGTCTTTCCAACACCCACGTTCACATAGTAGAATCTGGGAGACCAGAGAGCATTCTCATGGACTGGTCCAGGCAAGAGATGCTGGCAGACGGGACAAGGCGGGCAACTAGATGGGAAGGAGAACCCATGTTCTGGAGCCATCCTGAAGGTGACAAGCTTTGCAGACACAATCAGAACTAATTAGAAACTGTGTACTTTCTATACAAAGCAGAGACTTCCCTTTGCCAACAAAGGTCTGTAGAGTCAAAGGTCTTATGGTCTTTCCAGTGGTCATGTATGGATGTGAGAGGTGGACCATAAAGAACTCTGAGCACCAAAGAGCTGATGCTTTTGAACTGTGGTGTTGGAGAAGACTCTTGAGGGTCCCTTGGACTGCAAGGAGAACCAACCAGTCCATTTATAAGGGAAATAGGTCCTGAATATTCATTGAAAAGACTGATGCTGAAGCTGAAACTCCAATGCTTTGGCCAGCTGATGCGAAGAGTCGACTCATTTGAAATGACCCTGATGCTGGGAAAGACTGAAGGCGGGAGGAGAAGGGGGTGACAGAGAATGAGATGGTTGGATGACATCACTGACTCAGTGGACATGAGTTTGAGCAAACTTGGGGAGATAGAGAAGGACAGGGAAGCCTGGCGTGCTGCAGTCCATGGGACTGCAAAGAGCTGGACACAACTTAGCCACTGAACAACTTTCCATAAAATATTATGTAAACTTTATTTTTAACATACAGTTAGTTATCTCATCAGCCTAACTTTTTGACTTGGTGGGTGTTTTTTTTTTAACTCTTCTGTCCCAATATTTGTTCAAAACGGTTTTAAAAAAGTTGTAGATCTTTATTCAAGGCCACGCATGAGACGGCATCTCTAACTCGAGTTGCCTCTATCGATTTGCTCGCCTGGGAAGTCTAATGGACAAGAGGATCCTGGCGGGCCACCGTTCATCGGATGACAGAGTCAGGCACGACTTAGTAACTGAACAAACCACCACAACTGATTTGCTGAGTTATTTCAGGACCGTTATCCAATATGTATGTGCTTGAATTTCCCCACGTATAAAATGGAGTTATCATCGCTTACCCTTCACTTCATTAACCAGAAGATCAAGAGGAAAAGCTTACACAGTGCTTCAAAGTCTCAAAAGATATGCAAACTAATTATCTGCGAGTGTACCCGGTGATGATACTATCCAAAGGATATAAACTTTGATTAACATGTAAGGTTCATCCCCACGGATTCAGACTAAAGACAACCCTGAAATTTATGTGAGCTTTGTAATATATTCCAAAGGTTCTGCTGGAGTTAGCCGTGACTTATTGATTCATTTTTGCTTTCAGGCAAAAGGAATTGATTTCTGTTCTTGTGAAATTCAGTCTCTCGTGTCAGCCTTGATCATTCAATTACGAAATATGGTTCAACCATCTGTATTCCCCAGAGTTGCAATGTTCTTTAATTAGGGTATTTTAAAAGCAGTTCAAATGAATCTCTTCCATTCAAATTTCAAATGTACAAAAAAGAATTAATTTCTTGATGGGGTAAGGATAAAAGGGGTGCTAAGTAAAAAATAATACAGACACAAAAAATTACCATCATGTAATACCCAACCAACAAAACTGGAAAAAAAACTGACTTATGAAATTTAGTCACATAGCCATATATTCTTACACACACACACACAAAATCTTTTTCTGCAGTGATGACATAAACAAATTACCCAAAACACTAGTTGAAGAACAATTAACATAAAAGATACCAGAAAATGTCTTATCAGGGCCAATGTTTACGATACTATATAAAAAAGAAGAGGATCGTAAACCAGACGTCCCATTTCTGCCCAGGATCTAGAGAGTCAGAGGTAAGCACACCTTGCTTTCACCAAATTACTTCACATTCACATGATTATACAAATTTGACTGTAAGATAAAAGAATGCTTCAATTTTCAGTCTAATAGTAGCACCCACGAAAGGAATCTCATCAAACTCTACTACGATCACAAAGCGCTCCGGTATGTATAGCAGGTTTCAACTGTATTCACTTATACTATCTGAATATAAAGCCAACTTTCAGACTAGAGCTGAAGCATATACCTACATGTATCTTACATATATACACACTTACAGATTCTTATAGCTTATGATGTTTGGGGATTGAGAAACATATGCTATCAAACATACGATTGAGAATAATGTGAACTTTACGATTGAGAATAATGTGAATAGAAATTTATGCTATCAAACATACGATTGAGAATAATGTGAGAATAATGTGAATGATTGAGGATAATAATGTGTGCAATGAGAAGTACTCAGAAATAGAAAAGAGACTGCTTACTGAAAGAATCGAATTACTCAGTGAGCAGTTCCTGAAACACAAAGGAAACACATACAAAATAACTTAGCTGTAAGTCGAATGCATTAAGTCTTCCATTGGAATCAGAAGATGTTTTCTCCTTAAAAACATTTTTGACTAACATAACTAGAGAATGGAGAGAAAAACCAGGTAATATATAGAAATACTGATACATATATCTTGATTGCAGCAGTGACTACATTAATGGAATCTATACATGTGATAAAAACCTTACAGAACTATATTAATACCTCCCTTGTACCAATGATGATTTTCTGCTTGTGATACTGTGCTATGAATATATAAGGTATAAACATTGGTGGAAAGAGGGTGAACAGTACATGTGATTTCTCTCTACTAACTTTGCAGCTTCCCGTGACTTTACACTTATTCTAAAATTAATTTAAAAAAAAATGCTGATACAGTTGTAGGGAACATACCTTTGAACATTGCTTGTGATTCTGGCACCAAACCAGGGAACCATTGTTCTGCAAAACGAAAAAAGAAACACTGAGTCATTAAATACTTTTCTATTGGAAAACTGCATACATCTGTGTGCATTAATATAATTTTAAAATATCAGCCCTAACGAAAGGCCAACTTGCCACCCTGCTATGTCTCTCTTCCTGAAACAGAAAAGTGGGTTTCTAATGGAAGTTGTGTTTTACCCTTGACTTCATGATACAAACACATATAAAATAATGAAGAATTTCAAGCTGTTTGGGAAGGAAAAGTGTGTGAGCCATCTCTCAGGGGTGTGCTGAGTGATGAAATACAGACCAGCAGGAAAATGACCCACAGAGGTGTCTTCCTGGAGGCTTTTCAATTTCAACCAATCAGTAAAAAGGGTTTGAGCCTGGAAGTCAGATCCCATGGGAAACACGTTCTCTCTCTCTCTCTCTCTCTCTCTCTCTCTTTCCCCCTTCCCTGGATGTGTGACTCTGGACAAGGGACTTACTACGTCTGTCCCTCAGTTTATCCATCTGTAAAGCATAAGGACATTACCTCCTGCATGTAGTCAGTGGTATAACTAAGTGAGGGGATATGCACAAACCACTCAACATGTATACCAAAGACCAGGATTAGGATTTATTCAAAGCCATTCACTCCATTCATTTTATTGAAGTATAGCTGATTTATAATATTGTGTTAATTTCTCCTGTACAAAGTGACTCTGTTATACATACATACACACACACACACACATATATACACACACTTTTTCATATTCTTTTCCATTATGCTTTATCAGAGGATATTGAGTGAGTGAGGACTGATGCCGAAGCTGAAGCTCCAATCCTTTGGCCACCTGATGCAAAGAACTGACGCACTGGAAAAGACCCTGACGCTGGGAAGGATTGGGGGCAGGAGGAGAAGGGGACGACAGAGGATGAGATGGTTGGGTGGCATCACCCACTCGATGGACATGAGTTTGAGCAAGCTCCGGGAGTTGGTGACGGACAGGGAGGCCTGGCGTGCTGCAGTCCACGGGGTGGCAAAGAGTCGGACACGAGTGAGCGACTGAACTGAACTGAACTGATTTGAGTCAAGTTTCCTGTGCTCTCCGGTAGAACCTTGTTTATCCATCCTATATATGTGTGTGTGTGTGTTTCCATCTGCTAACCCCAAACTCCCAGTTCGTCCCTCTCAACCGCCCCGCCCCCTTGACAACCAGCGGTCTGTCCTCTGTGTCTGTGAGTCCCTTTCCGTTTCATAGATAAGTTCATTTGTGTCGTATTTTAGATTCTACATGTAAGCGACAGCATACGGTATTGACCTTTCTCTGACTTACTTCACTTAGCATGATCATCTTTGCATCCATCCATGTTGCTGACAATGGCATTATCTCATCCCCCACCCCCACCCCACCCCCGTCGCTGACTAGTATTTTATTTGTATATATAATTTTCTTTACCCACTCATCTGTTGATGGATATTTACATTGCTTCCATATCTTGGCTATTGTAGACAGTGAGTGGCACTATGAACATAGGGCTGTATGTGTCCTTTTGAATTACAGTTCTGTAGGACTACGATTTACTATCCCTAGATTCTGAACTTCTCTTTGAAACTTGTCATCGTACATGACTAAAATTTTGGGTGGATTATGATACTGTACATCAGACTGTGCTAGGCAGGGATAGGTTGGGAGAGCTAACGGAAATGGTCACCTGGTAATTAAGACGCTGTGACCTCCTGTTTTCTGAAGTTCAAGGTTGGCTATGAGATTAAAGTAGCCCGTTACTTATGTCTGAATGCCTAAACTTTTAATTTTAAGAAAATCATAGTGAATAGAATAGTATCACCTTTGTTTGCATGCAAAAGAACACTGAATCAATAATATACCTTTTCAAAAATATTCTTATTACAAATTTACTGATATATAATTCACATACACAAAAATGACTCATTTAAACTGTATAATTCGCTGGTTTTAGTAGAAAGGCAGTGCTTTCATCATCACTAATTGTTGGACTTTTTCATCACCACTGACACAAACCTATCCATTTTGCAGTCCCTTTCCTCAGACTCTGACAACCACTAACACACATTCTTTCTCTAGAAATTTCCCTACTCTGGACCCTTCATGTAAATGGAATCAGAACATACGTAGTCTTCTGTGTCTGGATTATTTCGCTTCATCATGTTTTACATTATGCTCTTGAGGGTCCCTTGGACAGTAAGGAGATCCAACCAGTCAATCCTAAAGGAAATCCGTCCTGAATAGTCAATGGAAGGACTGATGCTGAAGCTGAAGCTCCAGTACCTTGACCACCTGATGCAAAGAGCTGACTCATTAGAAAAGACCCTAATGCTGGGGAAGACTGAAGGCAGGAGGAGAAGGGGACGACAGAGGATGAGATGGTTGGATGGCATCATCAACTCGATGGACATGAGTTTGAGCAAGCTCCGGGAGTTGGTGATGGACAGGGAGGCCTGGCGTGCTGCAGTCCATGGGGTCGCAAAGAGTCAGACGCTAGTTAGCAACCAAGCAAACAGTATTTTTGCTTCATCCATACTGTCACATACATCAATACTTCATTCATGCTTTTTTTTACTATCAGATTCTATTGTATGGATATTTGCTCTTCCGTTCACAATAACATATTTTCCTAATGCAGGATTCTCAAAATCACTGGGTAGATCTCAACTGTTTAGGATTAGAAATTTCCCTCTTCGATTTAAAAATCATTTGGCTAAGAGATCTCAGTCCTGCAGGAAAGCTTTCCCCATTAAGTATCTCCATCATACTAACTCGAGTCTCCTTTACAAGCTTAACTCTCCAAAATCGCTGAATGCCCCTAACAATTTTAGATAATCTGGTATTAACCTCCTTACCCCCTTGCTGAGCTGCACCCATCCTCACTGGGCACTGATATCTCCCTACATTATCAATGTCCACCAGTCCAACAATAAGGGCTGGAGCTGTGTATGAATAGCCTGGACTGAGGTCAGGCATGGTCTTTTGTAGGCTTGACATCAGAGAAATAAGAATTTAATAGACTGGGTGGGGGCCAAAGCTGGACAGCGGACATGGTTTAATTACTGGTAATAACGTGTTCAAGAAAGAGGCCATTATGGGAAAGCCCGGTGTTTCATAAAAGCTGGTGACAAAGTTCACAAGGGCATTAGGCAGACCAAGGTGCTGGCCATAAGCAGGGTGTGCTGTGTTCAGACACTCAATCATGTCTGAGTCTTTGCGAGCCCAGGGACTGTAGCCCGACAGGCTCCTCTGTCCATGAGACTTCCCAGACACGAATACTGGAGTGGGGTAACCATTCCCTTCTCCAGGACATCTTGCTGGAGATACCGGGATCGAACCTGCATCTCTAGCACTGGCAGACGGATTCCTTACCACTGAGCTGCCTGGGAGGCCCATAAAGAGCGTTAACAATAGCAACAAGAACCGGGGGCCAGATGCTGAGAAGTATGTTGTTATGGCAACACTGGGGGCAGGGTCTGGGGCATCGGGACAACTTCTCCCCTTGTCGTCCTGTCTGGGAAGAGTGTTCCTCGTCTGTCCCATGTGGGGTTGGGTCCTGCTGGGACTTGCAAGGACCAGGTCTGGCAGACCACAGCCTGACCCCAACTTGAGTGCCCTGTGCTCATGCCCCAGAGATGGAAACCGGTGAGGTTCCTTCCAAAGAGGCATGGGGCTAAAGCGAATGGACTCCCAACCTTGGAGACTTGGTCAAGGCCAGATCTTGGCCACCTCCTTCAGCAGGGTCATGGTCTGAGGGGGGCTTCCCTGGTGGCTCAGATGGACAAGAATCTTCCTGCCAGTACAGGAGACCCGGGTTTGATCCCTGGGCTGGGAAGATCCCCTGGAGAAGGGAGAGGCTACCCACTCCAGTATTCTTGGGCTTCCCTTGTGGCTCAGCTGATAAAGAATCCACCTACAATGTGGGAGACCTGGGTTCAACCTCTAAGTCAGGAAGATTCCCTGGAGAAGGGAATGGCAACCCGATTCAGTATTCTTGCGTGGGAAATCCCGTGGACGGAAGAGCCTGGCGGGGCTACAGTCCATGGGGTTGCAAAGAGTCAGACATGACTGAGTGACTCAATGAAAACGACACTGTGGTCTAAGGATCTTCTGCATCCCTGAGTCAAGTCAGCACATCCTGCCCCTTGCGCTGGGATCCTTGACCTGGGACTGGCTTCCACCGGCTTCCCTTCCAGCTCTTCCTTCTCCTGGACACACGGGCAGGCCCTCTGCAGCTCGGCCTCTGCTCTTGAGAGATGCATCACACACCCTCCTGCTCTGGGATCTCTCTTCCCTGATCTGAGCTCCTCAATGGGAATGTGGTCCTGGAGACAGGGCTTCCTGTCTCCTCTCCGCTTGAAACCTTCACACTCGCAACTGGACCAGCTTCTTAGGCCAATTGCAAGGGGGCCTGGGGCTGCAGAAGCAGGCATGGCAACTGCCCCCTGCCCCCAACGACGGGCTGACAAAAATATTACCAGCAGGGTCAAATGCCACTGACCTGCGTACTACCGATAAATATCATGATCGAGACAGTATATGCATTTGCTCTGGTTATCTGTCGTAGTCACCTATATGATCGTTCCATGGACCACACAAGCTTCCTCTGCCTGTTTAACAGTGAAAGCACTGGGAGTCCAAGAAGGCAAATTTTATATATACACATCCTGCAGCCAGTGGTGAAACTCAGCTACGAGGGCCATGGTGAAGAAAGGTGACGGAGATAGACAGAGAGGTTGAGAGCAGGCTGTGAGTGAAATCTCCAGATGTATAAACCGTAAGGAGAGTAGGAATTGGACCAGAGAGTTCCCAACATTGCAAGCTTCGGAGACTATCAGGTGGAGGGGCTGGAGCAGGGAATAGGAGAGGTGAACACACAGAAAGTGGAGCAGGTTACAAATTACTGGAACAAACACTTTTCACTTAAAAAAAAAAAAAAATAGAAGATCAGAGCTGTGAGCAGCTCTGTTCATGGCACATCTTGGTTAGAATCCTTCTGTTCGCTTGGGAGGTAAAATGGTCAAACCTCAACAACAGGCGAATCCAGGGAAGGGTGCCTTCAGCCGACTGGCAAACGCTAACACGACTGCCAGCCCCAGGCTGAGACACGCATTGCTGCGTTCCCACTGGCCTGCACACCCTCTTCCGGACAGTCACGGAGCCCATCTGTCATTGACATTTTCCTGGGATTTAATACCGACGCATTTCCTCTACCGAAGCGCTTTCATTTGAGGCCAAATTTCCCATTAATCATAAAAAAATGAAAAGCTGTCCTCAGAAAGAAATATGGGGGGCAACAGCAAGCAGGCATGAAAGGTTTATTACGATTACAATCGTTAACTTTTTTATTACAGAAGATAGGTTGTCATCGCTTGCTGGGGAAGATTAACAAGATAATCCAAGTAAAGTGTTTAGCAAAATGGTTGGCACAGTTAGATGCAAAAAAAAAAAAAAAAGACGATTGTGATTATAAATTTTACTATGTTTGCCATTATTTTTGTTCTGAGGAGTGGGAGAGTAATCCTGGACTTTCAAACTCCCAGCTCCCATGTATAACATGCATCCTATGCTACCTGGTTTCATCTTATTAGTGAGGCTCAGAGGGTGAGGGGGTTTGGGAGAGTGAGATGGGTCGGGTTGGGGTGGCAAGTACCATGTTATCTTCCCTTCAGTTCAGTTCAGTTCAGTTCAGTCGCTCAGTCGTGTCTGACTCTTTGCGACCCCATGGACCGCAGCATGCCAGGCCTCCCTGTCCATCACCAACTCCCGGAGTTTACTCAAACTTATGTCCATTGAGTCGGTGATGCCATCCAGCCATCTCATCCTCTGTGGTTCCCTTCTCCTCCTGCCCTCAATCTTTCCCAGCATCAGGGTCTTTTCCAGTGAGTCAGTTCTTCCCTCCGCAATAGCAATTTTTCCAACATTGGCCAATGTGATGACAGGGCAATTGCTTTAATTGCCTTTGATTGGTCATTTGTATTTCCTCTGCAGTGAACGGTCTCTGAATTTTACCATTTCTATTTTGGAGAGTCCACCCTCTTCTTAGATACTGTAGCAGCTGTTAGTATCAATTAGACTTAGTAATAATTTGCCTGTTATTTACTGCTTTAAGTAAAAGGTTTCCAGTACATCATTTGTCTTTTGAGTTTACTCATGGAGTTTTCTCCATGTAGAAATTTTTACACACAAACACACACACACACACACACACACACACAAACTTCCCCACCCAAAGTGTCTCTATTTCCATTCGGGGTTCTGAGTTTCCTGTTTTCTTTAAAACAATCGCCGCCCCCCCCCCCCCCCAAAGCCCGCCCATGACAAGATTTTGCAGCTGCCCTACGCTTTTGGTTTTATCAATCAGCATCTCCCACACAGTTTATCTCTACAAAGAACGTCTAAGAACCCTGCCTAATGGCAGGGCGGATGTCTGTAAACCCCCGATTAGCTCCGGCCACTGTGTTTGGGCCAGGTGTGCACGAAGACCACACCATCCACCTATGCAGCTTACCTGGAATGCTCTCTGAGCAGAGAAGCAATGGAAAAATATAAAACCCCAGAGCATTTCAACATCCCGCCCTGGGGGGAAGTTTTTAGCCTGATTACAATAGCCTTCACCAGTTAAGCCACTTGACAACAAAAAATAAAACACAGTATCTGCAATAAAGTCTCGCTCTGGCTGAAAGCCAGCAAAAGTAAAGAGCCAAAGTACATTAGGCATGAAAGACATTTGCCTCTAGAATCATCACTTTAACCTCCAGGTAGCACCAGACAGTGGGACTTCGGTAATTATAGAAAGATTACATCCTGTATTTTATTGGTTTAACGAGATCAAACATGAATGCCAGTCAGTCCAACTTTCAAAGAGTTTATGTAAGTTCAGTCAGCTGCACCCAGACACTATTTCAATGATATTTTCAAAGTCTCTTCATTTCTAGCCTTTTGATTTTTCCCTTCAAGAAAAAAAAATAATAATAATTCTTCAAACGCTTCAAGTAAAGAAAACACTTCACTCAAAGACGACCCACAAGGGAAGGATAAAGACAGATGAAAACTAGCTATCTCAATGCAGTCATTTGCCGAGAAAAAAGAGAATTAGAACAGATCCCTCTTGTTTTGGAGGTGATGGTGTGGCATATCCCATAAGGACTAACCAGGGTGCAGTTTCAGGAATGTGACACGGAATGAGCGCCCAACAGCAAGACGGAACATCCGACCTGAAACCGTTCCAGAGAGCCCATGACAGACTGAAACTTAGCAAACCAGCCCTTTGAAACCACAATACCATTAGCTGTGACTCAGTAGATTTTCTTTTCCTGGTAAGTGGAGGGTTTTTAAAAAGAAGGCATGGGTTGAAATTTAGGAATTTCCTTTTAATCCGGAACATTTTTCTATTACCTTGGAATTAAGAAGTAAAATACTCGATTTCATTCATCGTTGCAAGGATATTCCACTGTATTGTCGATACACTCACAAGTTTCTCGTATATTCAACAGCAGATTTGAATATACGTTCACGAGACTTCTATTGAGACTAGACATTTTCATGGCTCAAACTATTTAAAAAACTGTTTTTAACATTTGTTTTTATGTATTTGGCTGCACTCATTCTTAGTTACAGCAAGCAGATCTTTAATAGCAGCATGCAAACTCTTAACCATGGCCCATGTGCAAACTACTTCCCCGACCAGGGATCAATCTCAGGCCACTTGCATTGGGAGCACAGAGTCTTGGCCACTGGATCACCAGGAAAGTCCCTCGAAGTACTTTTTTTTTTTTAATGAGTCCTTGCTAGTGACCATCACAACTGTACATGCATTCTAAATATGTCTCAGGAAACTTAAATGCATATTGCTAAGTGAAAGAAGCCAACCTGAAAAGGCTACACATTGTATGATTCCAGCTTTGTGACGTTCTAGGAAAGGCAAAACCATGGAGACAGTAAACGGATCAGTGGGGGCCAGGGGTTGCAGACAAGGAGGGATGAACAGGTGGAATACGGAGGGTTTTCAGGGCAATGAACCAACTGTGTGTGATACTCTCATGGTGGACACATGTCATTATACACCTGTCCAAAACTCGCAGAATGCACAAAAAGATGAGCCCTGATGGAAATTGTGGACCTGGCATGGTGACGGTGTATCAGTGAAGGCTCCTTAGCATAGCAGATGCACCACTAGGGTGGGATGTTGGTAACAAGGGAGGCTGTGCATATATGGGGTCATGGGGTGTATGGGAACTCTTGGTATTTTCTGCTCAATTTTTTTTGTGAAGCTGCTGCTGCTGCTGCTGCTAAGTCACTTCAGTCGTGTCCGACTCTGTGCGACCCCATAGACGGCAGCCCACCAGACTCCTCTGTCCCTGGGATTCTCCAGGCAAGAACACTGGAGTGGGTTGCCATTTCCTTCTCCCTTTGTGAAGGTAAGACATTCTAAAACAAAATCTACTTAAAGAGGAAAAAAAAAAAAAAGCTCCGTGTTTATATTTGTTGTTTATAGTATAAGCTCTTTTGTTATGGATTATCCTCAGTAAATAAGCAACCTTTTCATTAACCCCTCCCCATAAATTTCCCTCTACATTTGACAAACATCTCACAGTGAACTGAATTCTACAGGAAAACACAAACCTACTCCGTCAGATGCCCAGCCCTCCCCTGTGGCCCCCACCACTGGAACCCAGGGTCTGGCCACATTCTCTGCTTCACTTCCTGACACCTGGCAGCTTGTCCAGGAATGAGAACCTCTGTAAGGGCTGCTCTCCCATCTGGGACTTGTCGGCTCGCCAAGGTGACTTCCACACCACTTCTTCCAGGAAGCCCTCCCTGATGAGGACACCTCCCCAGCAGTACATGCCCTGGGCCTCCCCGCACGTCTGTTCCAAAGCACTCTAGGTGGTGGTCAAGTATAAGTGTATTTGTATTGTTTTTCCTTAATGATCATCACCACCACCACCCCGCCCCCGTCTGTGACTTCCTCAAATACAGAATGTGTCTGTATTTCCCCCTTACCACTGGGTCCCTCATGATCTTAAAGATTGCTGGCTGAATAGATAAATGAATGGAATAGGGAGTCATAAATGAAGTTACACTTTAATCATTAAGGCATGAGGAACTGAAAAGAAGGAAATAAAGAGATAGAGCTGAACAAATTGTTCATCTTCATTAGGTAGAGATTTCGGGAAATGGCTTCACTAGTTTGCTTCCTATAGAGAAGAGATTCGGAATCCAAGAGATTCAGCATGAGAATATGAAAAACTGAACAAAGGCTTGTATACAAAATCAAGTGTAAATTATTTAAGAAATAATCGTGCTAACAATCTTTTTATAGATGTAAATAAAGTCATCTAAAGAAAATTAATAGAACAGCAAGCGTTAGACAATGCCATATGGGAAAGCATTCCTTTTATTAGCACTTTGCTATGAATTTTAACAAGGAATTTGCTTACAAATTCCATCTTGGGGAAAGGACTGCATGCAACTTTTATTGCTCACTCTCCCCGATGGAATGAGGGGAGCCACCATGGAATTACGGAATTGGAGGTACCGGCTTCTGTTAGCACATCCCAAGGAACAGTCTTCTGATTTTAATCTCCTCCAAGAAGATGTTTTAATTCTGAATTCATCCTTGCCACAGCTGTGACTGCAGATATGTAAACCACATTTGGTATTCAAATGTACATTCTCAGAAGAAAATTCTGATAAATCGTGCACTCTCCACGAAAATCACATTAAGCCCTGGAAGATTTCAAGATGGAATAAGTGACTCGTGTGGAAAGAAATCCAACCTGAGGTAGGTTGAGAGGGAGCATTAAAGGTAATAACAAGAATTGAGTTAATGACTCGTATTACAAAGTAAGGGAAGCGTGAGCAACAGAGCATCTACATAAATGAAACAATGACAGCATTGTTCCTGGGAAACCTAAAAAAAATAAAGAAACGTCTGTATAAACCTCATCCTCTTCCCACCTCCTCCTTCACAGCGGAGACAAGGAACAGTGATGAACACAGACTGTGAAAGCAGGCGTGCTCAGACATCACTCTCAAGCTCTTGCTTCGCTTGTAAATTGTGTGGATCCTCCCAGTTCCAGGAATTTCTCCCCCACCGCCATACCTGCTTGTCAAGAAAGTAAACAGACACCTATGGAATAGAGTGTCCAGGCTGGAAAGGCAGAGATGCGGCATTCATCGGGTAGGAACAACCATCGACTTCAAGGTGCTGGAAGGCTTCTTTCCAAGGTGGGAAACACACCTGTGTTTCTAACCCTTACTTCAAAGTGGCCCTAACTTCAGTCTGAATCACCTGTGTGGGTCTCAGTGTTGCTGGGAGAGATGAGACTGGGAAGAGGAGATGAAAAGGGGCTATAGGTGAGGAAGCAGAAGAAACAGGGAAGAAAGACAGGAAAGATCCCAAAAGTCTGCGGTAAATGGCATATCAGGTCCCAGGGCATAAATGTGAGAAGTTAAAAACCCCTTCGAAATTTAATATTAAAGATAGACTTTATTTTCTTGGGCTCCAAAATCACTGCAGATGGTGAGGGCAGCCATGAAATTAAAAGACGCTTTGCTCCTTGGAAGAAAAGCTATGATGAACCTAGACAGCATATTAAAAAGCAGAGACATTACTCTGCCGTCAAAGGTCCGTCTAGTCAAGGCTATGGTTTTTCTAGTGGTCATGTATGGATGTGAGAGGTGGACTATAAAGCTGAGCGCTGAAGAAGTGATGCTTTTGAACTGTGTTGTTGGAGAAGACTCTTGTGATTCCCTTAGACACAAGGAGATCAAACAAGTCAATCCTAAAGGAAATTAGTCTTGAATATTCATTGGAAGGACTGATGCTGAAACTGAAGCTCGAATCCTTTGGCCACCTGATGCGAATAATGGACCTATTGGAAAAGACCCTGATGCTGGGAAAGACTGAAGGCAAGTGGAGAAGGGGACTACAGTTCAGTTCAGTTCAGTCGCTCAGTCGTGTCTGACTCTTTGCGACCCCATGGACCGCAGCATGCCAGGCTTCTCTGTCCATCACCAACTCCTGGACTCATGCCCATTGAGTCGGTGATGCCATCCAACCATCTCATCCTCTGTCGTCCCCTTCTCCTCCTGCCCTCAATCTTTCCCAGCATCAGGGTCTTTTCTAACGAGTCAGCTCTTCGCATCAGGTGGCCAAAGTACTGGAGTTTCAGCTTCAGCATCTGTCCTCCCAGTGAATATTCAAGGTTGATTTCCTTTAGGATGGACTGGTTGGATCTCCCTGCAGTCCAAGGGACTCTCAAGAGTTTTCTCCAATGCCACGGTTTCAACAAAAGTAAGTAGATCTGAGGTGTATTTCTCGGAAGAGGTGACGTTGCTGAAGGAATTAACCTGTGTCGGGAAGACCTAAGAGCAGTGTGTAGGGGTAGCCGCTTCAGTGTGGAAGAGGAACGTGAGTTCACACAAAATAGGAGGTGAGGAGGTCACCACTTCCGCCCAAAGACACATCTCCCCACTTTAAGTTCCAGCAAAGCTCTTCCTCAATGAACCAAGCTAGTTTAGGGGACACTGCAATTTCACTGGAGGTTAGCATATTTTTCCTGAAACTAAGAGGATCGTGGTGTCTTGAGCGTATTCACCCAAGAATGTATTGTTGTTTCGATGTGTTTAGACTCATTACCGGCAGCTGTGTTCATCTGTACTTTTGCGTCAGCCTGCGTACCCAGGAACTGAAAGGAACAGTGGAAATATTGCTTAAGAAAACACGCCAAAGTTTCTGTGGAAAATTCAAACCATGATCAAAGGAGAAAAAAAAAAATGCAAGAGCAACGTGGAACCGCAATTTAGAAACATAACTTTACGCAACTGTTAATTACATCTTTTACTACCATTCTCTGGAAAAACAGTGATGTACGTATTCGCAGCTCGCTAAAAATTGGGGTCAGGAGATGAAATAGTTGGATGGCATCGTCGACTCGATGGACGTGAGTTTGAATAAGCTCCGGGAGATGGTGAAGGATAGGGAAGCCTGGTGTGCTGCAGATCCATGGGGTCACAAAGAGTCAGATACCACTGAGCGACTGAACAACAATAACAAAAATACACTCTAGGCAGCATTAGAGGAGTAGTAATATCTAGAAGTCCTCTTAGGTCTTTTCTTTCCTTAATTATTGTTGCTCTTATGTTTTTATTGCAGGCTGTTTCATAGGTGAACAAAACAGAAAATTAGGAGACCTCCCAGCAAAAACTAAAGTGACGTAGTCGGCTACTAGAGCAGTGACTTCAGTAGATTTCTGAGCTACAACGGGATTTAATCTTGTCCTGCCTGGGAAGGGTAGTGTACAAAAGCTGCTCTGATCTGTAAGCAATTGAAAACCAATTTTTTTTAAACTATTTCAAAGCTAGCTGAGGGCTCTTAGAATGCTGACTCTGCATAGTTTGTAAGGTAAGTCAAGTGGGATTCCAGGGCTCTCTGAGACCTCCTTCAAAATTACTACCAGGCGGGCTTCCCTGGTGGGTCAGATGGTAAAGTGTCTGCCTGCAATGCAGGAGACCCGGGTTCAATCCCTGGGTCGGGAAGATCCCCTGGAGAAGGGCATGGCTATGCACACCAGTATTCTTGCCTGGAGAATTCCATGGACAGAGGAGCCTGGCAGGCTACAGTCCATGGGGTCGCAAAGAGTCAGACACGACTGAGCAACTAACACTTTTTTCACATTTGACTTCTTTTCAGGCTTTCTCTTTTTTTTTTTTTTTTTAATCTTTCATTTCCTGTCTCTTGAAAGTCCTATGCAGAGGTGTAGGTTTGGGGCATTTCTGCCGCTTGTGCAATGAGCTTGTGGGTCTGAAGTTTTTGCATCTGATGGCTTCCCTGGTGGTTAAGAACCTGCTTGTCAGTACAGGAGACCCGGGTTCATCCCCTGGGTCGGGAAGACCCCGCATGCCCCTGAACAGCTAAGTCCGTGTACCACAAGTATTGAGGGTGTGCTCTAGAGACTCTGGGGGCGGAAACTACCGGGCCTTTCTGCTGCAACTGCTCAAGTCTGGATGGTATAGAGCCCCGTGCACCACTGCGATGAGAAGCCACCGCAAAGAGAAGCTCACACACCGTGACTAGAGAGGAACCCCAGCTCTCCGCAACCAGAGAAAAAAGCCCATGCAGCAATGTAGACCCGGCACGGCCAATAAATAAACAAATAGAATTATTTTTGATAATCACTAACAGTGACCTTCTGTGTGGAGCATCTGCGTCAGTGGGCATCTCTCTCTTCAAAGTGTTAAGATCTATCCGATACTAGCACCAAGCCTGTGCTCTAACCACAAACAGGACAAGGAAAGGAACCCCCACCATGACTCCAAACACCCACTCGAAATGTTCAGAAATTGCAGGATTCTGAGTCAGACACTACCAGCAGAATTACAAGTCAGAGAAGACCCTTGGAGGGTCATGCAATCCCTCTTCTTGCTGAAACGCAAGACGCATGTAAACTGTGAATGACACGTCATTGTCTTATAATACAGGGAACTTTCCAAGGGAAAGAGGTTACAGGGCCCCAGTTAACATGTAAGCCAGTCTCATCGGCTTTTCCAACCCCGCAATCCAACTCAAAACTCTCAAATCCACTCGAGAGCAGAGGGGTGAGAGGTTATTAACTTTCAGAGCTTCTGCCTGCTAACATTTTATCCTCTAATAAACTAGCAAGTCTAACTGTTGTTTCGGCGCTAACTCAGGTCCAACTCTTTGCAACCCCGTGGACGGTAGCCCGCCAGGCTCCTCTGTCCATGGGATTCTCCAGGCAAGAATACTGGAGTTGGGTTTGCCACTTCCTTCTCCAGTGAGTGTGAACCTCAGTGCAGAGTGTGGAATTTTGCGGGCAAGAATACTGCAGCGGGTTGCCATTTCCTACTTCAGGGGAAATGTGCAAATGGTCGTGTCTAGGTGTCAACATGCAAATCTCTCAGGCTTCCCTGGTGGCTCGGTGGTAAAGAATCCACTCCCACTGCAGGAGACACGGGTTCCATCCCCGATCTGAGAAGATTCCACAGGTCACGGGGCACCTAAGCCCGTGTGCCACAACCATTGAATCTGTACTCTATCGAGTCTGGAATCACAACTACTGGAAGCCCACGTGTGCCCTGGAGCCTGTGGTCAGTAACACGAGAAGCCACTGCAATGAGAAGCTCTGCTGGCCGCAACTAGAGAAAGCCCACGTGCATCAAGGAAGAAACATTGTTCCAGTAAATCTTTGTTACCAGTACGGCCAAAAAAATAAAACAAAAATAAAAACTGATGCAAATCCACTTATAGGAGAGCTCTCAGCGCAAGAAATGACTCTTAATAATGTAGGAGACATTCACAGAAAGTTCTGGAGTCCTGCCTGGCTCACATGATTGATGGACTGTGGAGAAGTCAGAATTCTGAGAGCCCTCAATAAGTTCTGATGTAATGATAAAGAAAACGATTTTACACTGCTTGGGAATAAGGTCAGTGTTATGAACTGCTACATCACGTGGCTCTCTGGAGTCCTTCTAAAGGCACGTGGTCTGCGAAAAGCTTAGAATCAGAACACTGCTTCAGGGCAGAGCGGCGCTAAAATGAAATCCATAAGTCGTAGCCCCATTTGGGGGAACATAAAAGTCTCATATCAGCAAACACTATTTCTTTGGGGTTCCTGGACCCAAGTCCAACATGCATGCTGCCAGGGGGTGGGAGAGATGGTGGTTTTCCCACACCACCAAGCAATTCTCTTGCCCCAACAGGGTGACTTGACTCTGACACTACCCCGAGACAGCTCAGAACCCATGGGCTAAGGGCTCAATCCCATTGGACTGCCCCTACCCCACCTTCAGATGCCAACAGCAAGCCCAGGCTACCATCAGAGCTTCAGACCCGCCAACTACAGATCAGAGGTTCCGACAATCCCTGTGGTGTGCCAAGTCACCTCAGTCATGTTCCCACTCTTACTGACCTTACGGACCACAGCCCGCCAGGTTTCGTCTGTCCATGGGATTCTCAGGCAACTATACTGGAGTGGGTTTCCATGTCCTCCTCCAGGCGACCTTCCCGACCCAGGGATCAAACCTTTTTCTCTTAGGTCTCCTGCATTGGCAGGCAAGTTCTTCATCACTAGCACTACCTGGGAGGCCCCCAACAATCCCTCCTTGGCTTTAAACACCAGCTGCAAGTCCAAGTTGGTACCTGTACTTCTGGCCAGCTGTCTACAATAGATATCCCCATGACCTCCACGGGGTTTGATTGGATTGGATTAACTTTTGATTTACTTGCTGGAAGCAGCCCCCAGAATTCAGACAAACATGTCACTTCCCAGATTACTTGGCTAGAACTCGGGACCAGAGCTTCCCAAGTGGTTCAGTGGTGAAGAACCCACCTCTCAATGCAGGAGACACAGGTTCAATCCCGGGGTCAGGAAGATCCCCTGGAGAAGGAAATGGCAACCCACTCTAGCATTCTTGCTTGGGAAATCCCATGGACAGAGGAGCCCGGCGGGCTACAGTCTGTGGTTGGAAAGAGTTGGACACAAACTAGTGATTAAACAACAACAACCTAGAATGAAGGTCGGTCAGAACAAGAACATAGGGGCAGGGAGGCAGAGAATGGAATGTGTCAATACTTTGAAGTTGGCACAAGTCACCAGGCAGAGAAAGACAGCAGAGAGAAGCCCTAGGGCATACATAACACCACAGAAGTGGTTCTCAAAGTGGGATCTCGGGACCAGCAGCATTGGCCACACTTGGAAGCCTGTTAGACACGTCAGTCTTGAGTCTCACCCCAGGCCCACAGAATCAGGTGTTCGGAGGGTGGGTGCCACGAAATGTGTTTTAACAAGGCTCCCGATGATTGCCATCCTCACTGAAGCTCGATGACCTTGTTGTAAAAGTAGAAGGACAGTCCGTCCTACCAGGCTACCCGGGACCTCAAAGAACCACGCGGAACCAGCACTTCAAATGTTGGCTCCGTCTCCCTCTCCACGTTACCATAGAGTCTTCCGAGCACTTCATTTAGCTCCTCAGGTATCTCCTAGGGATCCAGGTACCGAGAAAGACAATCCCCTTTATCAACTAACAAATTAATCACTGGATGCACATGTGTGCATGCATCATTTTCCACCAGTCCAAGTCCAGTTCTGCTTCTCAGCCTTTGGGCTGATCTCCCTCGGGGAAGCGTGGATTGCCCAGGGCAATGACCCCCAGCGCGGTCCAGGCCCCTCTGCCCTGCCCTCTGTCTCAGCGTTACCTCGGTCTCCATAGAGTCAACAACTCCAGGAAGATGTTATGTGTTGATGGGGATGACAGTGAGGGGGGAAAGCATAGCCAACTCTAAAGGCACCCTCAAGTTCCCTGCTCTTCTTCAAAATAGATGCTTGGCAGCTGTGAAGCTCGATAGGGCGATCCGTGGTTCATAGCAAAAAGTTCCTGCGAGGCACATGATGGCCTGGATTCTAGCATGCTGAGCAGCAGAGGTTAAGGATTAATTCAAAATTGTCAAGCTAGTTACTCATAAGCGTTAACAGCAACCAGAGACAATATATCGTTAGACAACATGAACTGGATTCTCTTCTATTGCTGTTATCACCCGATTGTGGTTGTTCAGTTGCTCAGGCGTGTCTGATTCTTTTGGACCCCATGGACTGTAGCACTCCAGGCTCCTCCTGGAGTTTGCTCAAACTCATGTCCATTGAGTTGATGATGCTCTCTATTATCACCACAACCATTTAAAAAATGTTACTTGAAAAAATATATAATACCCCGTAAATGAAAACTGTTTGCATTCCTACAAAATAGTTTTAGTATCCCGTTTGGGGATACAACAAATCCTAGAAGTACTTATTTTACTACTAAAGCAAAATCTACCACCTTGATAAACACACACATGGGATGGAAGATTCAGGACTGGTTTAGCTGAGGTTCATTTGTAGTGGGGAAAATCTAAGCAGGAAAAAACAATGACCAGCCGTAATACATGGTTTTCCCATTCTACTTGACTTTACTAAGTCAGATTCCTGTCGCGTGGTTTTCTTGTGATATATGCTTCTTCGCTGTGCTAATTTATGTGTTATTCATTAGAGAGTGTAGGGTAATTAATCAAATTAAAACAGAGCATCTCATAGTCCATAATACCCTGGCTCATATGGTATTCTAGCCCATTCATCATGATACTGAGTTATTTTAATATGAAGTTCAAAAGATAGCCTGTTTTAATGAGAGATCACTTGACAAAACATGATGAATTAAATCGGCTGTAAGAGAAGGAGCAATAACCCCAAGACAAGACCTCGATTTGCAGGGAAAAAAAATTAATTGCAAGAAAAAAAATGTCATATCTGCAGATTTATAAGCACCCAGCATCTGGGAAGGCAGGTTATGTTTTCCTAACAGAATAGATGACCTAGAATTCAGTGGTCTTTCCTCCTTGTACAATAGCTAGGCAGGACTTCAAACTACAATTTAAAAATCTACTTAAGCTATTCCCATGCATCACACAGGAAAATCTTTAAGTGGCGAAAGCAGATAAGGGATCTGAATTTCATTCTCTACAGAGAACTAGGCGTTTTCCGAGAAATTTCAAAGGGTAAGGTTTTCAAATTAAATAATACATTAAAAATTATTGAGTTTTCACTTTTAGAGCATTTGTAGGTTCACAGAAAAATTAAAAGAAAGGCACAGACATTCTCATATGTCTCCCCTGCTCCCCAATACGCACAGCCTTCTCCACCATCAACACCCCCACCAGTGGCTCATTTGTTACATGTGATGAACCTACAGTGAAACATCATTGTCTCCCAGAGTCTATAGTTCACTCCACGGTTCACTCCTCATTGTGCATTCTAAGGGTTTGGACAAATGTATGACCACATAAATTCATAATAATAGTATACAGAGTTTAGTTTCACTGCCTGAAAAAAAAAAAAAAAATCCTCTGTGCTCCACCTGTTCATTGCGACCCACCCGAGCCCCTGCAACCACTGATCTTTTCACTCTCTGCATAGTTGTGCTTTTTCCAGAAGGACATACAGTTGGAATCCTGCAATGGGCAGCGTTTTCAGATGGGCCTCTGTTACCCAGTAATACGCATTTTAGTTTCCTCCATGTCTCGTCATGGCTCGACAGCTCATTTCTGTGCAGTGCTGAGTAACAGTCCATAATCTGGACGGACCTCAGTTTATTTATTCTGTTTATCCTTTCAGCTACCGGAGGACATCTTGGCTGCTTCCAAATCTGGACAGCAGTCGATAAAGCTGGGTCTGTACATTCGTGGGCACGGATGTCTGTTTCATCGCGTGCAGACGCTTTCATTCAAACAAATGCCGAGGAGTAAGGGTGTGTTTCGTTTTGTGAAAATCTGCCTGCCTCATTTTGCACGCCCGGCAGCAAGGAGGAAGAGTTCCTGGTGCTCCATCTCTTCAGCATCATCTGATGTCATCAGTCTCCCCGATTACGGCCACTCTCATGGGTGTGTGCTGGGGCCTCGCTGTTGGAATCTGTCCTTTTCCTGATGACATGCGACGTGGGGCGTCTTCTTCATATGCTTCTTTGCCATCTGCCTGTTTTCCTTGGTGAAGTGTCTGTTGCTGTCTGTGATTCCTTGGTTCGATCGAGTTGTTTCAATTCCCCTGCACTGCCCTCACGTGAGGGGTGCCCAGTATTCATTTTTGCATCCCAAGCTCTTCAGCACCAGGGCCTCGCTCATCTTAACAGCAGCAGCCAAGACTTCTGCAGAGCTGAGGATTGATACATCTGAGCTTCTGACCCAAGTGAATCGTGTGGCATCGTAGCAGGGTCCAAGGAGGCAGTGTTACCACGGCCACCGCTTTACAGGTGACATACTAGATGTAAAGAGCACGTGGAGGGCTTACCTGGTGGCTCAGTGGATAAGAATCCGCCCACCAGTGCAGGAGTCACAGGTTTGATCCCTGGTCCGGGAAGATCCCACATGCTGCAGAGTAAGTAAGCCCATGCACGGGGGTCCGTGCTCTAGAGCCTGGAAGCCACAACTACTGAGTCCACACGTCCTAGAGCCCGTGCTCTGCAGCAGGAGAAGCCACAGAAACGAGAAGCCTGCACACCGCCAACTAGAGAGGAGCCCCTGATCACCTCGATTGGAGAAAAGGCCATGTAGCAATAAAGAACCAGAACAGCCAAAAGTAAATAAGTTATATATAAAAAAAAGCACGTAAGCAGGCTCAGAGACAAAAGTGTTTTTGAAAAAGGCAAAGAGTTTACTTGCAAAGAAGTCACAAGGGAATCAGATTTTAGGACCCGCTCACCACATTTTAAAAACATAGCGGGTATTTAAAGGAAAAGATGCTCTATGATCAACTTTATATTAGCCTGCTCATGGCTGGGGGAAAAAAAAACAATTTTCTTACAGGCTATCACATCCACATATGCCATGACCCATCTCCAGAATCATCACTGCTGAGGAGAGAGATGCAGCTGTTTGCATTCAGGAGAATGAACTGCTATAGAATGGGAGCCAAGCAATTTTTTCTAATTGCACTTTGTAGAAACAAGTAACTCATGCTTTCCTAGAATCTCAAATGGAGACAGAAATGAGCACCTTTCCAAACTCCCATGTTATAAGGGAAAAGTGAAAAAGTCGCTCAGTCGTGTCCGACTCTGTGACCCCATGGACTATACAGTCCGTGGAATTCTCCAGGCCAGGATACTGGAGTGGGTAGCCTTTCCCTTCTCCAGGGGATCTTCCCAACCCAGGGATCGAACCCAGGTCTCCTACATTGCAGGCAGATTCTTTACCAGCTGAACCACCAGGAAAGCCCAAGAATACTGGAGTGGGTAGCCTATCCCTTCTCCAGCGGATCTTACTGACTCAGGAATTGAACCAGGGTCTCTTGCATTGCAGGCAGATTCTTTACTAATGAGCTGTCAGCGAAGCCTAAGTGAAAAAGAACGTTGTTACTGCAATTGATCTGCTGTCTCCCGTATCTAAGTTTACCCTTTCAAAGAGGATGACTGTATATGTCATAGGAGACTCATATGTATACATTTAGATATGGATATGCATGTCTGAATACAGATACTGAACTAGACACACATTGATCGAGAGAGATGATAAGTAACAAGAGAGAAAACTAGATCAGTGGTTACAGGGGTGACTTTACTCTCTGCCACAGATTGTAATGTCCGGAGATATTCGTGTGTGTGTGAGTGTCATGATTGGGGGTGGGAGGGATGCTACTGGTATCTACTGGGTAAAGACCAGCAGGTTGCTCAGTGCTAAAGAATCCACCTGCCAATACAGAAGACTCGCGAGACACAGGTTTTGATTCCTGGGTTGGAAAGATCCCCCGTAGGAGGAAATGGCAACCCACCCTGGTATGTTTGCCTGGGAAATCCCGTGGACAGAGGAGCCTGGTGGGCTACACAGTCCATGGGGTCCCAAGCAGTCAGGCATGACTAAGCACACCCACTGGGTGCTGCTAATCAGCCAACAATGTACAGAACAGACCCCACAACACAGAATAATCTGGCCCCGAAGATCAACAGTGTCAAGGCTGAGAAACCATGAACTAGACACTCTTGGGTAATACACATACAGACATAGATATGAAAAAAAAATGGGGGCCCTAATTTCATACAGTTGTTCAAAAAGGAAGATAAAAAGCTTCCTCCTTTTTTTGCAAACTTGTGGAGTAACAAATGACATTAGAGTATACAAATCCTGCCCACGAAAAACAGGTTTAAAATATTATACAAGTCCATGGCCTCCAAATAACAGACAGATCAAAATACAAATGGAGATCTGTTCTCATGGAACCTCACCTCTACATGTTTTTTTCTGGTGATAGTTAACAAGTAAATATATTCTGCACAAAAGTTTTTGTTTTTGTTTTTGTTTTTTTTTCTTTGCAGCTGTGAGGACATTATCTCATAGCTCCGGATACAAAAACGTGGAAACAACAACAATGGAAAATGTTCCCTACTTTCTTTTAGATTCTGGCCCAATGGGAAAAATCACTTCCCAGATGTTGGCCATTTCTGGAACGATCAGCGAATGGGTTTGACTGTATGGCTTTCAAAACGGGACAGCCAAGTGTCAAAATAAAGGAAGGAGAGGAAGAGAGGAGGGGGGGTGACAGAGAGGGAGAGGAGATGCATTTCTAGTCAAAGATGCCTCGGGGATATTTGCCAAAACCCTACTGCAGGCCTATCTATGTCTAAAAGAGGAAGAAAGGACCTGGGGTACCTACTTTAGGTTTTAAAGGCAAAGTTTCAATTCTAAACGGCTATGACAGCCCAAAACATGGAAGACAATATCATTAGAAGCCAAGTAAGTGCCTATCTTCAACCAATGACTATCTTTAATTGTGGAGAGCATCTCAGGTGATGCTCTGCAGTTTCTTGACACAGAAGAAATGAAAACAACTGCAGTTACCAATCGGAGAAGGCAATGGCAACCCACTCCAGTACTCTTGCCTGGAAAATCCCATGGATGGAGGAGCCTGGTAGGCTGCAGTCCATGGGGTCACTAAGAGTCAGACATGACTGAGCGACTTCACTTTCACTTTTCACTTTCACACACTGGAGAAGGAAATGGCAACCCACTCCAGTGTTCTTGCCTGGAGAATCCCAGGGACAGGGGAGCCTGGCGGGCTGCCATCTCTGGGGTCACACAGAGTCAGACATGACTGAAGTGACTTAGCAGCAGCAGCAGCAGTAGTTACCAATACATATCAATGGCAACCGGCAGCTCACTGTTTCTGAAAGTCATCAGTAACTTCTACACATACTTGGCATTCTTATCATTAATAAACTTCCATTCCAGAAAGTGAGCTTCAAGTTGGGATATGCTGTAGCCTGTAACATTACCCCTATTTGACTCACCCATACGGGAGGACTGCTGAGCAAGAATGGACCACCCCAGAGGCCTGGCCTGGGGGTGGGGGGTCCTTCTGATCCTTGTTTCACACCAGGTTTCTCCTCTGCGGTGAGCAAAACCCCATTCATCAGGGGAATGGCCAAAAGGGAAGGACCGACTTCAGTAAGCAGGGGCAAAGTAAGTAGCCCCATCATGATGTGTAAAGTGTGGAAATCTGAGTGTCTCGACAGAATTGTTTGTAGAGAGATTTCTCAGGGAATAGTGTCACACTTCCAAAGGTGGGGATGTTGATGATGAAGATGGGAAGATGGGGGTGACGATATGATGCTGGTTATGATGCTGGTGATGGTGGTTATGATGGTAATGATAGTGATGACAGTGGTGGTGCTACGGTCATGATGGTAATGCTGGCGATGGCAGTGAGGGTGGTTATGATGATAATGATGGTAGTGATCATGGTCATGATGATGAAGGTGTGAGGTGGTGGTTATGATGGTAACGATGGTGATGATGACAGTGGTTGTGGTGGTGATGACAATGGTGATGATTGTCATGATGATGGTGATGGTGATGATGGTGATGATGGTGATGGTTCTTATGACGATGGTGATGATGAAAGTGGCTGTGGTGGTGATTATAATGATGGTGGTGGTAATAATGATGGCGATGATGATGGTAGTGGTGATGGTGGTAGTTATGATGACGGTGGTGGTGGAGGTGGTAGTGACGATGGTCATGATGGTCATCGTGGTGGTTATGATGGTAACGATGGTGATGATGACAGTGGTTGTGGTGGTGATGACAATGGTGATGATTGTCATGATGATGGTGATGGTGATGATGGTCATGATGGTAATGGTTCTTATGACGATGGTGATGATGACGGTGGCTGTGGTGGTGATGATGATGATGGTGGTGGTAATAATGATGGCGATAATGATGATGGTGGTGATGATGGTGGTAGTTATGATGATGGTGGTGGTGGAGGTGGTAGTGACGATGGTCATGATGGTCATGGTGGTGGTAATGATGATAACGATGGTGATGATTGTCATGATGATGGTGATGGTGATGACGGTCATGTTGGCAGTGATGATGGTTATGATCATGCTGGTGATGGTGATGATAATGGTCATGATGACAATGGTGGTGGTGGTAGTGATGGTGATAATTATCATGATGATGGTGATGATTATCAGGATGATGGTGATGATTGTGATGGTGGTGATGCTGGTGGTGATGATGACGATGGTGATGATTATTGCGATGGTGACCATGATGATGGTGGTGGAGGTGGTAGTGATGATGGTCATGGTGGTGGTTATGATGATAACGATGGTGATGATGACAGTGGTTGTGGTGGTGATGACAATGGTGATGATTGTCATGATGATGGTGATGGTGATGACGGTCATGTTGGCAGTGATGATGGTTATGATCATGCTGGTGATGGTAGTGGTAATGGTCATGACGACAATGGTGGTGGTGGTGGTGGTAGTGATGGTGATAATTATCATGATGATGGTGATGATTAGCAAGATGATGGTGATGATTGTGATGGTGGTGATGCTGGTGGTGATGATGATGATTACTGTGATGGTGACCGTGATGACGGCTGTGGTGGTAGTGATGATGGTGGCAGTTATGGTGATAAGGATGGAGATGATGACAGTGGTTGTGGTGGTGATACTGATGATGATGGTTGTGGTACTGATGATGGGCATGATGATGAAGATGGTGGTGGTACTGATGATGGGCATGATGATGAAGATGGTGGTGGTGGTTATGATGATAACGATGGTGATGATGACAGTGGTTGTGGTGGTGATGGTGACGATGGTAGTGGTAGTGATGATGGTCGTGATGGTGATGGTTGTTATGATGATGGTGATGCTGGCTGTGATGGTGATGATAATGATGGTGGTGGTGATGATGATGGCCATGATGATGGTGGTGGTGGTGGTGGTACCGATGGTGATGATTATCCTGATGGTGATGATGGTGGTGGTGGTAGCGATGATGGTTACAATGATACTGGTGATGGTGGTGATGATGGTGGTGGTGGGAGTGATGATGGTCATGATGGTCATGGTGGCGGTTATGATGATGATGGAGATGATTATGATGATGGTAGTGGTGATTCCCTCACAACTGGAAACGGTCTTGGTATTCGCATCCTGCAGGGGTCTGTTCAAGAGTTGGAAAGCAAGCTAATGATCCAGAGATGCCAGTTTCCTTAGCATCAACAGTTGGAAAGCAAGATAATGATTCAGAGATGCCAGTTTCCTTGGCATCAACAGTTGGAAAGAAAGCTAATGATCGAGAGATGCCAGATTCCTCAGCATGTTTGCTTTTTTATAACAGCACTATGCAGGGGCTAGGGTATCACATCACTTGGAAGACGTGAGTCCTCTTCAAAATCTCTCTCTCACTCTTCTAGGTTTGCAAGTCTTTTGTCAATTTTGCTTCCAGCCCACAGAGTACAACAAACAGTATACATTCATTCCTCTAGTGCAGGCATTTAAAGACAAGGGCTGAGACATCTATAAGACTACAAACTGCCATCTCTCTCAATTATGTCTTATCAGAGAATGAAACAAGTGTTGGTAGACTGACATCAGAGGGACCGTTTGTATGAATACAATAAGGACACCGTTAAGTAATCGGTAAAAATCACGTTTAACCTGAAACCTTTATTTTTTGTTTGCATTTAGAATTTCCTGACTGTTGTGGTCTTTCTTTGAGAGAAGCTCTCAGTCACGTCCCAAGAATGTGCCCCATCTGGCTTGTTCTTAGATAAGAACATGACTTGCATTGGAGGGAGAGAGGAAGAACAGAACGCTGCACTGCATTTTGAACATATGAATTATTAACGCATTGGAACAGTACAGTGGGATGAAAAAAGGTGCAGACTGAGAAGACAAGACGGAGAAAAGAGCTGTAAATTGCTTATGTACATGAATTCCCAACACTTCTGTTGTCCCCAGCAGTGGCATGATTAATGACATTTTTGGAAGGTGATGGATTACTTTGCAAAATTAATATTTCTTGCTTCATTAAAAGGACTCTGTTTTACATTTGCATTTATGGACTTATAAAATTGTCACTTCTTTGGCTATCATCAGAAATCAGCTATGAAATTTTAAAAGTCATCAGTGATGATTAAATTCAGAACTGAGGGGGAGAACATGCATTTTTGTTCTCTGAAGGTTCTTTGAGATCCTGCAAGTGCCAAAAGGAACATGCACTTCCTTAAAGTGAAGACGCTGATCACCAGCGATGATATGACTCTTTCCAGCAGAGACAGAGTATCTCCTTTATCTTTCAAAGAAAGAAGGTACCAGGCAATACGAAATTACGTATTTTGAGGTCACTCTAACAGAGCATCATTTTCTACAGTTGGCAGGGTTATTAATCACTGGGATACCAAAAAGCTTACTAAATGACGGAAGCGATAATTTAAAATGAAAGCATAAATAGCATGTGAATGAAGAGTTTTATATTAGCGTTTTTCCCCCTTCTTGATGAGCCACTGTTCCTCAGGTTACCGGAGTGGGTTGCCATTTCCTTCTCCAGGGGATCTTCCCTGGAGATAGACTGTTTAACTTTGGGGGAGGGGGTGGTTACAGAATCCCAGGTCATCACCATTTTCTTTTCATGTGCAGCCTTGAGAATTTTCTACATTCTTTCTCAGAATTCCTTATTGTCTAACTTTTATGTATTACAGGGAAGCTGGAAAGAATGATCAAGTGTAAACACACACACACACACACCATTCAAAAGAAAGACAAAAAGCAAGTGAGTGAGCATATGACAGGTCTTGGAAGCAGCTGTTCACACACCTACAAGCTACCATCACCACTGGCAAATACTCCGAATATGTCCCGTTACAGAACGGCAGCCAAGAATGAACGTCAAGGCTGAAGCCCTGAGACCCCTGGGAGTCCCTGACAACAAACTCATCCTCTATGACATCAAGAACTCCAGCTATTCGTGAAACATTTCTGCGAGGATCATAATACTTCTCTGCTACTTGGCTAGACAAAGGGGAATTCTGGGTGGACCTACACAAACTCAGGACTTCCCAGGTGGCGCCAGTGGTCAAGAACCCACCTGCCAATGCAGGAGACAGAAAAGCCACGGGTTCGATCCCTGGGTCGGGAAGATCCCCTGGAGAAGGAAATGGCAACCCACTCCAGTATCCTTGCCTGGAGAATCCCACGGACAGAGGAACCTGGAAAGCTACAGTCCACGGGGTCGCAAAGAGTCGGACACGACCAAAGCGATTTAACATGCATGCACACAAACTCAAGTTTTAAGGGAAAAGTCTTCATCTAAGAAATTACGACTGTGCGTCAAATGGCTGTATAAAGATTTAAAAGATGATTAATGATTATAATGCTTTCTTCACTTCCACAACTATTCACATAAATGTCTATCAGTCTCTCTCGTAGAAAATAATTCTTCTGTGGGCGGGAATCATGAGACACTTACGCGGGGTCCCCAGAATCTAAGGTACTTGAATGATAAAAACTGCATGTGACAGACTTGTGTTGGCTGGAAGAAGAACTGGGGTAGACTAGGGCAGAGGGGATATTGCTGATGGAATGATATTTTTAACGTATCTTTTTCTCCTATCACACCAACAAACTTTCACTTCGATACGTCGTGACGCAATGGTGGTTCCAGGAGGCAATGAACCCATGTCCCCCCAAACTCAGGGACTCCTGACGATATTACAGCTTACATAGTAACTCCGTCTTCTGTCACTGTTAACATGTTGAGAAGCGGGTCATTCAGTACAAACGTCTGGCAATGTGACAATTAGGGCTTGCGTTTCTGCCATGAAGCCTTGCTTATCTCACCTTCCAAAAGCTTCTGTTGTCCTATCTATCAAAATAACACTCCCGACCTCAAAAGAGTTGCTGTGAAGGTCAAAGAGAGATTTTAGGTGAAACTACTCTGTCAACTGCAGATGGTGACTGCAGCCCCGAAATAAAAAGACACTTACTCCTGGGAAGAAAAGTTATGACCAACCTAGACAGGATATTAAAAAGCAGAGACATTACTTTGCCGACAAAGGTCCATCTAGTCAAGGCTATGGTTTTTCCAGTAGGCATGTATGGGTGTGAGAGTTGGACTATAAAGAAAGCTGAGCGCCGAAGAATGGATGCTTTCGAACTGTGGTATTGGAGAAGACTCTTGAGAGTCCCTTGGACTGAAAGGGGACCCAACCAGTCCATCCTAAAGGAAATCAACCCTGACTATTCATTGGAAGGACTCATGCTGAAGCTGAAACTCCAATACTTTGGCCACCTGATGCGAAGAGCTGACTCACTGGAAAAGATCCTGATGCTGGGAGGGACTGGGGGCAGGAGGAGAAGGGGACGACAGAGGATGAGATGGCTGGATGGCATCACTGACTCAATGGACATGAGTTTGAGGAAAGGGAGTTGGTGATGGACAGGGAGGCCTGGTGTGCTGCAGTCCATGGGGTCCCAAAGAGTCAGACACGACTGAGCGACTGAACTGAACTGAACTCTTCAACACCAAGACTGCATAAAAAAGAGTGAACGCCAAATAACCTTCTAACCTGTGGCTCAGTGGTTCAGCAGAGATTCTGCCTGGGATCCAGTCTCACCAGTTCAGAACTGGGATCCTATTGTAAGCCAAAACGTAACCGCAGGGAGAGGGGAAAGACAGCCCTTTCTCTCCTTTTGACGCTCAGCTGGGGCTCTTTCTCAGGGAGTCCTGGCAAGGATCTCCAAAGAGATAACTCAATAGCCTGAGGGCAACTGGTGGTGGAGCCTGAGGTTCAACCAGATCGGCAAGAACCAGGAAGACTTCTCTCAGTGTGATGACTTGCTCTCAACCTGTCCTGAAGAACAAAGGACTTGCGCTTTGTAAGAGCTCTCACCAAAAGTCCCCAACGCCTGGCTGCTGGCTGGGCGGGCTGACGCTGTATCCTGTCCATCATGAGTCACCAAGAGGCCCCCAGCAGACAGACCGCACTCCCGCAGGACTCCGCATTGAGTCACGTTGGCCGTTTTACGTTGGAAGAGCATGCGGTGGCTGTGCTCAGCTCGTATCATCTCCCTTGGGAAACGTCCACTCAAGCAACGGGACCCCTCCTCTGAGATCTCACACAAATAACTCTCCCCAGCCACTCCCTGGTGGACCGCCGTGGTCTGTTTACAAGACTTAGTTCTTACACCAGACTCTAAACCCCTCAGGATTTTACGGCCTCATCTCTGAAATTGCAGCAATCCATCGATATCAGCTGAAATAAATGGAAGTGATTAAAGTGACATGCTTTTTTTTTTTTTTTTTTTGGTAAAATGGAGAAAGAGATCCAGCATCTACAGCCTGAAATTTACATGAAAATGAGCCACAGACAAGCCTTGCATCAATCACTCTTTACTTGTTGGCTGTCAGAGAAGACCACCTTTATCCAACCGTCTGTCCCAGCATTGGAGAAATGCCTCAGCTCACCACTTTGAAACCACGTGCATGTCGAGTCTTTTAAACATATGGAGGGGACCCTGGGTCCCTGGTGGCTCAGTGGTAAAGAATCCGCCTGCCAATGCAGGAGACGCAGGTTCGATCCCTGGGTAGGGAAGATCCCCTGAAGGAGGAAATGGCAACCCACTGCAGTATTCTTGCCTGGAGAATCCCACGGACAGAGGAGTCTGGCGGGCTACAGTCCATGGGGTCGCAAAAAGTCAGACACGACGGAGTGACTAAACAATAACAACGAGGTCCTGGGGGGACGTGGCAGCCTTGGTCGCTTGCTGAGTAAATCCAGAGCTGCCTAGTATGTGAACTAGCTGGCCTGCCTTTGCCATCTTCTTAGAGCTGCCGGGGGTACCGAGGTTAATGATGTCCCTTGACGCTACCTATGGTCCATCTCGCATACACTGTTTCAAGCTGGCTTCATAGTACAGTTGCCCCTTGAGAACTGTGGGCTTCCGGGACCCCCGTGGGTATCAGAGTCTGCGGACGCTCAAGTCTCATACACGGTGGCAGAGTGCAGCTGGCTGGCTGGCTCTGCAGGGTCCTCAGCCCCAGATTCACCCAACTGCAGCTGGCAGAGACAGCACACACCCAGCGCCGGCTACATTTACGCACACATAGATGTGCGTGTGTATTTGTGTGGATTTCACACGGGCAGTGAAGCCGCATGATATATATGTTTATGTGTATTTCACACAGGCAGTGAAGAAGCATGATGTATGTGTCTGTGTGTGTGTCTGTGTGTGTGTATTTCACACAGCCAGTGAAGAAGCACGATACATATGTTTATGTGTATTTCACACGGGCAGTGAAGAAGCATGATATATATGTTTATGTATATTTCACACAGGCAGTGAAGAAGCATGATATATATGGTTATGTGTATTTCACACGGGCAGTGAAGAAGCATGATATGTGTGTGTGTGTCTGTGTCTGTGTCTGTGTGTGTGTATTTCACACAGGCAGTGAAGAAGCATGATGTTTGTGCATGCGTGTGTGTGTATTTCCCAAAGGCAGTGAAGAAGCAAGATATATATATATTTATGTGTGTGCATGTGTGTGTGTGCACGCGCATGTGTATATTCACAGGGTCCTCATTCCCAGATTCAACCAACTGCAGATGGCAGAAACAGCACACACACAGTGACAACTATACATGTGTGTGTGTGTGTGTGTGTGTATATTTCACACAGGCAGTGAAGAAGTATGATACACATGCGTGTTCATGTGTGTATTTCACACAGTGAGGAAGCATGTGTGTGTGCACACGTGTGTGTGTTTCACACAGGCAGTGAAGAAGCATGGTATATGTGTGTGTGTGTGCATGTGTGTGTATTTCACACAGGCAGTGAAGAAGTATGATGTGTGTGTATTTCACACAGGCAGTGAAGAAGCATGATACACATGTGTGTTCATGTGTGTATTTCACACAGTGAGGAAGCATGTGTGTGCACGCACACGTGTGTGTGTTTCACACAGGCAGTGAAGAAGCATGGTATATGTGTGTGTGTGTGCATGTGCGTGTATTTCACACAGTGAGGAAGCATTATGTGCGTGTGTGCATGCGTGTGTGTGTTTCACACAAGCAGTGAAGAAGCATGGTATATATGTGTGTGTATTTTACACAGGCAGTGAAGAAGTATGATACACATGCATGTTCATGTATGTATTCCACACAGTGAGGAAGCATTATGTGTGTGTGTATGCACCCGTGTGTGTTTCACACAGGCAGTGAAGAAGCATGGTATATATGTGTGTGTGTGCATGTGTGTGTATTTCACACAGGCAGTGAAGAAGTAGGATGTGTATGTGTTTCACACAGGCAGTGAAGAAGCATGGTATATATATGTGTGTGTGCATGTGTGTATTTTACACAGGCAGTGAAGAAGGATGTATGTGTGTGTATTTCACACAGGCAGTGAAGAAGTATGATATGCTTATGTATTAGGATCAAGATTTTAATCTTTTCACTGAAATCATCAGGAGAGATAAACTAAAACAAATAACAGAAAATGTCCTGACTCTCTGAGTGCTTCCTGATCTAGAACGATTATTATTTTTAATTTGTATTAACTGTTTTTTTTTTTTTTTGAAAGGGGAGAGTGGGTTACAAAAGAGAAAAAGACTCACAGAGTTAGACACCAAACTGATGGTTACCAAAGAGGAAAAGGGAGGCGGGATTATCTCCCCCCTTAGGATTTTGGGACTAACATGTGTACACTACTCTATATAAAATAGGTAACTAACAAGGATGTACTGGACAGCACAGGGAATTCTACTCAGCACTCCAGAATTACCTACACGGCGAAAGAATTGGAAAAAGAGTGGATACATGTACATGCATAATCTATTCACTTTGCTATGCAGCAGAAACTAACGCACCATTGTAAGTCAACTATGTGAAAGTCGTTCAGTCGTGTCCAACTCTTTGCGACCCCATGGACTCTACAGTCCATGGAATTCTCCAGGTCAGAATCCTGGAGTGGGTAGCCTTTCCCTTCTCCAGGGGAATCTTCCCAACCCAGGGATCGAACCCAGGTAGACGGATTCTTTATCAGCTGAGCCAAGCAGACTTCAAGCCAAGCAATATACTGAGCTGAGTTAGGTATACTTCAATCTAAAATAAACATTAAATAAATAAAGGGGATAGTGGGGAAAAGTCTGAACTGAGAGTTGTGAAAGCTGGGTCGTATTTTTATTTCTACAGTCTATTATCTGTACATGACTGAATGAACAATTCCTATAGGAATCAAGCCATGTAACCTTCTAGAAGAAGGGGCTGAATTAGAAGACATACCTGAAGGGAGGTGTCTGAGGCTGGGGTTTCCTGGAGGCAGAGGCTGAAAGGGGTGTCTTTGTGAACGTGATGGATGGGGGAAGCTCTCAGCGGAAGTGGAGGGGACAGAGGTGATGGCAGGCATGCCATCTCGGGGAGAGCCCTGAGAGGCTTGGCCCCATGCAAGTGCGGAGCATAAACTGAACCAGAGCTGATCCCAGTGAAAGGGCTGGCCTCCCAGATACCCCCCCCCCCCCCGCGGTGAGCCAATGACCATGATTTGCCCTCATCAGGAAAGGAGGGTGCGCTACCCTGCTGGCAAGTCGGTGCCCAGGGGCTAAAGGTCAGTCTCCAAGGGGGAGCAGCTGTAAGCTATTAGCAGCTGATCCAGGGGTCGGGGTAGGGGGGCGGTGGACTGGGGGCCAGAAGGTCACCAACAGCATCTCCTGAGATGGGATAGGCGGCTACGCCCCACATCCATTGATTCAGGGAAGCCAAAGGAAATTACACATTCTCCTTAGATGGATGGTGCAAAAATAACTACAAGGTCGACAATATCCGTTTTATCAGTCTACCTCGGTAATGCTGGACACCTCACGCTGATCTGAGGTTTGAAGGACTTATGGATATCTTTTGATTAACGGGAAGAGCAAAAAGTAGGTCACACTTAATAAATGCCATATGTTGACAGACAACCAGACTTTCAGAATATGGAATCCAGGGTGAGTGCAAAAGAAATGTGGAAAAGCGGCTGACTTCAGAACTCTCAATCGGGGCTTGGCGCTCAGACAGTGCACCAACAGGGCTCGGAGTTATGGAATAATTTGACAAAGCCTCCCAACAGTTCAGTTCAGTTCAGGCGCTCAGTCGTGTCTGACTCTTTGCGACCCTCCATGGATTGCAGCACACCAGACCTTCCTGTCCATCACCAACTCCCAAAGTTTATGCAAACTCATGTCCATTGAGTCAGTTATGCCATCCAACCATCTCATCCTCTGTCAACCCCTTCTCCTCCTGCCCTCAATATTTCCCAGCTTCAGGGTCTTTTCAAGTGAGTCAGCTCTTCGCATCAGGTGGCCAAAGTATTGGAGTTTCAGCTACAACATCAGTCCTTCCAATGAACACCCAGGACTGACTTCCTTTAAGATGAACTGGTTGGATCTCCTTGCAGTCCAAGGAACTCTCAAGAATCTTCTCTAACATCACAGTTCAAAAGCGTCAATTCTTCGGCACTCAGCTTTCTTTATAATCTAACTCTCACATCCATACATGACCACTGGAATAACCATAGCCTTGACTCGACGGACTGGCATATGCTATTTCCCCCAGTACTACCATTCAGATACAAAACATCTGTCGATAATATGGATATGCTTCACTGATCATCTTCCTAAGCCCAACCCTCAAAACTGTTTAAGAGTCAGATTTCCGGAAAGCAATAACAAGTCACACATAGGGACTTCTCCATTTCTGAGTTAAATCAAGCAGTGCCCACTGACAGTGTTACAGGTTTCTTTATACAGCCTGAAAGTTGTATGCCCATTCACTGGAACACACCAAGAGAGGTTATACAATGAAATCTGATGGATCTATTTAAAATATATATATATATATAAAATAACCTAGCATAATTTTTTTAGAGCGGGACCAACTGCACCAACAACATTAAGTTTAACTTTTAAATGGAAGTCTCTAAATGTATATACATGTGTGTTTTTTATTAATATGAATGAGTGCATGAAAGTCACTCAGTTGTGTCCAACTCTTTGTGACCCACGTACAGTCCATGGGATTCCCCAGGACAGAATACTAGAGTGGGTAGCCGTTCCCTTCTCCAGGGGATCTTCCCAACCCAGGAATCAAACCCAGGTCTCCCACATTGCAGGTGGATTCTTTACCAGCTGAACCACCATGGATAATATACTGAAATGTATATATATATATACTACATGCAATATATAAAGTATATAAATATATTTCTCCTCTAATGATACACTGCACAAAGAAATCAATAAGTCCACAAGTATTTTCCAATATAGTTTTATAACATTCTATAATGGTCACAACAAGATAGACTTTTGAATCGTGTTCACTGAAGGATGGGATAGGGAGGGAGGTGGGAGGGGAGTTCAGGATGAGGAACACACGTAAACCTATGGCTGATTCATGTCAATGTATGGCAGAAACCACTACAATATGGTAAAGTAATTAGCCTCCAATTAAAATAAATAAAAAAAATAAATCATGTTCAATGAGAAACACTTTATTAGAAGCAAGAAAATTTGCCATGCATAACCTAATGTTTGGGCTTCCCCAGTGGTAAACAGTCGGCCTGCTAATGCAGGAGACCCAAGAGACGCAGGTTCGGTCCCTGGGTCGGGGAGGAGGAAACTGCAACCCACTACAGTATTCTTGCCTGGGAAATCCCACGGACAGAAAAGCCCAATGGGCTACAGTCCATGGAGTTGCAAAACTTAGTGACTGAGCATCCATGCAAGCTAATGTTTCGTTTGGGTCAAAGTTAGAAATTCTTGGAGACACAGCCAGAGATCCAGTGACCTAGACCAGGAAATATGAAGGTGAAACTTGAGGATGACCTTTCTTCCCAGAGACTTTCTAGCATGTCACTTCAATCTCACTGCAGGCCCAGCAGACACACTAAGACTTGAGGATATTCACCACAAGATCGTTGCTTCAAAACTCAGCCAGCCTGGGGCTGATTTGCGGCTGTCGAAGGCTTCTGATGTGCTAATTATTTGCTTACTTCTTCTGAGAGCAAAGGCTAGTCCTCTACACAGAATGAGTTAATCACCAGTTCCATTCTCTCTTCTGCCAAAACAAACAGCTTCCAATCACTGCGAGAAGAAAGCCTCTGATCTCTAATCAGTTACCTAAACCAGGCTCTCAGTGGTACTTGGAAGAGTGAATAATGTCCCATTAAGCAAGAATCTCTTTTGCACTAATAAAATCCTAGAGCCCTAGGACCAGGGCCGCCAGCAACCTGCTACTTATCTTCCAAGACTCCATCCACTTCCCCCCATCAGGTCCCGAGATCTGGCCAAGAAATACACTCCCTCAGACTCTTTTATTCCACTCGGGCTACTTTTTCCTCAAGCCCTAGTCTACGGCACCTCCACTGAGGATACCCAGGCATAGGAAGAGCAGGTTGCAGGTCTGCTAATATTCACTGACAGGACTCTTCTCCGCGAAGCTCAGCTCCATCACGGCCGTGATGCGCAGAACCTGGAGAGACAGGTGGGGTGGCCACCAGGAATGTCCCAAGACAAGCGAGGAAGTCACTGTGCAGGCAAATGAGATTCACCCAAAAAAGACACAGAGCTTCTTTCAGGCTTAGTGTCCCTTTTCTTTAATCTTCTAGTGAAGGACGCTCCAATATTTAGGCCACCTGATGGGAAGAGCTGACTCACTGGAAAAGACCCTGATGCTGGGAAAGATTGAGGGCGGGAGGAGAAGGGGACGACAGAGGATGAGATGGTTGGATGGCATCACCGACTCGATGGACATGAGTTTGAGTAAACTCCGGGAGTTGGTGATGGACAGGGAGGCCTGGCGTGCTGCAGTTCATGGGATCTCAAAGAATCGGACATGACTGAGCGACTGAACAGAACAGAGAAAATAAGTGCAGGGCCAGGTTACTCCCAAGTGAACATGACAGTTATCAGATCTCTGAACACTAAGGACAGCCTATGAATAATCGCCAGGACAAGCAGGCGTAACCGCTGCCAGGGGTTGAACAATCCAAACCAGGGCCAGCCCCAGGGACACAGATCCGTGCACGTGGTTGAAGCTCAGAAAGAGCCTTGCAGCTTGGGGGCGACCGCGCCAAGACCGCCATGATGGAATTCTCAGTGATCTCGTTTCTGAGTCTGCATTCTGCAATGTGGATTCTGCTGGGCTGCTGAAGCACGTTCTGGAGATCTCCGCAGGCGTGATGCCTCTCACCTCCCTCTCCTCTCCAGCGAAGGTTCTGAGCTGCCTAACTTCCCTGGGGCTCCCTGGAGCCCCGGTCCTCCTCAACCGCTTCCTGCCTGACCCCCTCCCTCAAAGCACTGTCGCACTCTGCCCCCTGCAGGAACCTGAGAGCGGGCACCAGGAACGCTGGGGGGCACCTGCATGTTTAGTGGCGACCGTGCCCGTCCCACGCCGGGAGCTGCAAGCTGTGTTTGTGCACGACCAGCCAGAGGCCACAACGCCACAGGAATGAGCCTGTCGCCCATTCCTGGTGCAAGCACCTAACTGCCTCCGGTAAGGGGGTCTGAGCACCCTTGGGCGGTTGGGCTGCCCATCCACTACAGGTTGAGCAGGAGGACGCGGAGACCCCTGGCTCGACTTCCTGATGTCGCTCAGTCATGTGCGACCCTTTGCAACCCCATGGACTGTAGCTTACCAGGCTCCTCTGTCCATGGGATTCTCCAGGCAAGAGTACTGGAGTGGGTTGCCATTTCCTTCTCCAGGACAACTTCCCGGCCCAGGGATCGAACCTTGGTCTCCCGAATGGCAGGCAAGACAGTTTACCTGCTGAGCCAGCAGGGAAGCCTAACTTCCTAAAAGTGAACGTTGCTCAGTCGTGTCTGACTCTGCGACCCCATGGACTATACAGTCTATGGAATTCTCCAGACCAGAATCCTGGAGTGGTTAGCCTTTCCCTTCTCCAGGGGATCTTCCCCACCCAGGGATCTAACTGGGGTCTCCCGCGTTGCAGGCGGATTCTTCACCAGCTGAGCCACAGGGGAAGCCCAAGGATACTGGAGTGGGTAGCCCATCCCTTCTCCAGGGGATCTTCCCAACCCAGGAATGGAACTGGGGTCTCCCACATTGCAGGCAGATTCTTTACCAACTGAGCTGTCATCTAGCTAACACAAGGCCCAACGCATTGGCCCAGCAGCTGGCAGGAAAGGACACCAGGCGCGCGCCATGCCTGAGCAAGTGCGCCTGCTCGTCAGATCCTGGGTATCCATGACGGTCAACACACATCCTGCGAGATTCCCTTGTGGGGCACCCATTGAGTACACCCCCACACAGGGCTCTTTGGGAGGTGGGCTTCCCTGGTGACTGAGACGGTAAAGAATCTGCCTGCAATGTGAGAGACCCAGATTTGATCCCTGGGTCGGGAAGACCTCCTGGAGAAGGGAAGGGCATCCCACTCCAGTATTCTTCCCTGGAGAACCCCATGGACAGAGGAGCCTGGCGGGGCTACAGTCCATGGGGTCGCAAAGAGTCGGATATGACTGAGCAATTAACACTACCTCTGCCTCCTTCCCGCCTTTCTGAATCTGGCCCCAGCTTGGCCCTCGAGGGATGAGCCAGGAAATCCAAGTTGTGTACTGCTGGAAATTCCAAGTGAAACCTCTGGTGTTTGGGTGTAACACAGGCACTGCACCAGAGAAAGATGAACAGTGAAATCCACGCGAATGACTTCATCTTTAAATTATTCTTGACCGAGAACAGCGCTGGAGAGCACATTTAAAACACGGAGAAGCCAAGAGAGAAGGGTCACAGGAGAAGGAACAAGTTTGATAGTTTAGTTCCTTCCACAACACTTCTTACTCTTTAATAACGGACAGCACGTTTCTATGTGGCCCCGGGGCCAGAAAAAGAGGCAGCCGGTTTTGAAGTAAATTAACCCACTAACCTTGGAAGAAAAGCTATGACCAACCTAGATAGCATATTAAAGAGCAGAGATATTACTTTGCCAACAAAGGTCCATCTAGTCAAGGCTATAGTTTTTCCAGTAGTCACATATGGATGTGAGAATTGGACCGATAGAGAAAGCTGAGCACTGAAGAATCGATGCTTTGGAGCTGTGGTGTTGGAGAAGACTCTTGAGTGTCCCTTGGACTGAAAGGAGACCCAACCAGTCCATCCTAAAGGAGATCAACCCTGAATATTCATTGGAAGGACTGATGCTGAAGCTGAAGCTCCAATCCTTTGGCCACCTGATGCAAAGAACTGACTCATTTGTAAAGACCCTGATGCTGGGAAAGATTGAAGGCAGGAGGACAAGGGGATGACAGAAGATGAGATGGTTGGATGACATCACCGACTCGATGGACATGAGTTTGAGTAAGCTCTGGGAGTTGGTGATGGACAGGGAAGCCTGGTGTGCTGCAGTCCATGGGGTCGCAAAGAGTCGGAGACAACTGAGCAACTGACTCGAACTGAATTGAAGGCTCAAGGCTGCTCCAGCCTCAAGGCTGCGGGCGAACCTTCCTCCAGCCTTACAAGCAGGCCAGGAACCACGCAAGAGAAACTGGGAACCACTATCTGCACCAGAGACAGCCTTCCGCTCCAGTTTACTTGCACAAGTGTGTGGGTGGCTGGGGTATCCCTGACAGAAGGCACTATTCCAAGCCCTTTCTTCAGCCCAGCCTTTCCCACCAGTTCACAAATCCCACCTGCAGTTGCCCCCTGCCTGATATCTCAGCATCCTTCCAATTATTTAAAGAGGGGAGGGACGGGGAAGCTTGAGGTTTTATAAGGAGCGTGCGCCTCTGTCTTTTCAAATCTTAAGGAAGCTTAATCCCTGCAATTTAGATAAATCAGATAGGCATTACCAGGTTAGGGTTAAAACCTCCAAGAATGGCTTTGCAATTGATTGCAGAAACAGCAGTTATTAAGTCCTAACTGAGTAATTTGCAGCTTAGTTCACCCCCCACCCCCCAGCTAATTAAAATGTAATCAGGATTGTCTGGCAATGTGTATTCTGTCAGCAGTTTTTTCTTCCGAAGAGAAATCATGCCAAGAGACCACAAGAAAAGCCTTTCACGGGAATTGGCTTGATCTGCACTGTTTCTTTCGGCGCTGAAACTGTAAAACAAATAAATTACAGCGAGTGACAGTTCAATTTAAAGAAGGAAGGAAGGGAAGAAGAAAAAGAAAAGATAGTCTTTCTCCCTGGGAACAGGATGCCGTTTTATGTTGTTGTTTGAACAATAGGGTGGCATTGCCTCAGAAGAGCGACCGCAGGGCAGGGCATGGGGGCAAGAAACCAGGTGGCTGGGAGGGACCCTCTGCAGGGTGTCCGCGGAATTTCAGCGCATGAGACCACACCCCCCGGTCCCTTCCCTGAAGACCGAGGGGGATCGCAGAGTTCTCTGGAACCTACAGATGCCCCTTCTCTGCGAACACGCAGAACCGCGCGTACTCGGGCGCGTGGAGACTTGGCCAGCGGGTTCACTCTCTGCACATCCCAACTTTTAGCTCTCCGTAGGCCATTCCGGGCAAGGTTTCATTAGCTCTCTCACGCCAGAATGAACGGGGCTTAAAGGCTTCGGAGACTCGTCCCAAACTCCACGGTCACTACGATGGCCCCCATCGTAGCTTAGTGCCCGGGAACCCTTGGAAGGCCCCTTTGACCCCGCGCAAGCGCGAGAGGCGCCTCGTTTATTTCAGAGGGGCTCAGCTTAGAAACTCACCGAGGAGCCGCGCGGCCCCTTTCTGGGAGCCGCAGTTTTCCCTGCGGCCAGAAGTTGGGATCTTGTAACAGGTGAACGACTTCAAGGCTAGAGAGGAGACGGCGAGGGCGAGAAGCGAGCACACGAGAGGAATTGGGTTATACGCGTGAATGATTGCAGAGTGCGCGCGCTCCGATCAGCTGGGGACCGCGGCTGCGAGGCGCGCCTGGGGCCCGGCTCGGGAGCGGTTCCCGCGTGCCCATCGGCACCCAGGGTCCCTGAGTCACTCCTCGCTGTGACTCCCCTCCACCCACCCACCCAAGTATCCCAGCCATCTACTGGCATCAAGCGGCCTGTCCCCTGACCCTTCTACACACGCAAAAGCGCCCCTCTACCCCCAAGCCGCCAGAACCTACAAGGGTTGGAAGAGATACCGGTCCCGGGAGTCCTCTCGGAACATCCGAACTCGGCGCCTCCAAGTCCCTTATCCGTTGCCATCTCTTCCCTTAGTCTCCACGCCATTCGCTGGCGACACCTAGAAGCTCTGGGGCTCCGAATTGGGGTGGCACAGTCACCTGCGGTAACCACCCCCCCCCCCCAACACAAACTCGCTGGAAGACCAAGTGACCCCTGGCTGAGGCTCCAAGGGTGGACCGCGAGCTCCCGGCCCGCCGAGTGCGAAAGCAAAGCTCAACACAGACAAAAAAAAGTGTCGGCCGGCAGGGCACCTGCGGCGCCGGGACTGGTCGCGCGGGGTCCCCGGGCGCAGCGGAGCGCGGGCCTCGCTCGCTCTGCCCGCGGCGCGGAGGGCCCGGAGCGCCCGGGGTCTTTGAGGGGAGACTGGCCACCGGTCCGCAGTCCCGCGGCGGAGGTCCCGGGGCAACTCACAAGCCCACAGCCCACCCCACTCCATCCTCCCTCCCGTCCCAAAGGAAACCGCCTTTTGGTTTTCCCCGGGGAACAAGGGAGTTAGGTCGGGAGCCGGCGAGGGGCTGCAAAGCCGGGATCGCCCACCCCCCCCACCCACTCCTCCCGCTCCCCAACGAAGGTACAACCCACCCCGCGCGTAAAGCCGGAACCCCGGCCGGCTGCCGCTGAGCGTGAAGTTTGAGCCGCGAGGCTGGAAGGTGCGCGCCCCGCAGCGCAAGGGGAGGACCCGGGCGCGCGGCGGTGCGTACCTGGAAGTGCTGGAAGAAGGCGGAGATGCGCGTGATCTGCAGGCTGAGGCACCTGGAGGCGCAGCGGGCGCGCTGGACGCTCCCGGCCGCCAGCGACTCGTCCAAGCGCCGGGCAGTGGCCGCGCCGGAGCCGGCCGCCAGGCAGCCTCCGGAGGCCGCCAGCCAGAAGCAGAGGGTCAGGGCCGCGCCGGGCGCCCCGGCCGCCATGGCTGCGGGTCGGAGGGCGCGCGGGCGCCGGGCGCTGGCCGAGCCTCCCAGCTCCGCACCGCCGCCGGGGATCGCGCGGCCGCTGCAACTCCGCTGGCAAAGTTCAATCAGGCCACTCCCGCCCCGCGCCCTCCCCCGGCCCCGCCTCCGTGGGGGCGGAGCGAGGGTGACAGGCGGCCGCGCCATTGGCTGCGAGGAAAGTGAGTGACGGAGGTGGGCGGGGCGGGCGGAGGGCCGTGGGCAGGTCCAAGGGAGCCAGACGCGCGACCGCCTGCGGCGGTGCGCCCCTCTCCTGGGGGTCCGCTCCCCCGCACTCCGCCTTCGCTCCCTCCTGCCCCCCAGCACCCCCTCGCCAATCGGGCATCAACAGCAGGCCCCGGGTCTGGGTGTCGAGTGCTGGCCTGGGCATCAGGGCCTGGGACCCCACCTGGACGTGAGAACAGGTTAAGGATGGACGGAAGCGCCCCCCGAACTTGTGGGCTTCCATCCCCGCTTCCGACTCCGGTGGTCCCAGGTCCTACTCATATGCTTTGGCGTATTTGGATTTTCCCTCTTCCAAAGAGCGGGAAGGGAGCGAATGGACAGAACAGCGCTGGGTGCAATAAGAGGAGACAGAGGCCATGCAGAGACGTTTGACCCGCCTCCCCCCAGATGCCCCCATCCTCCACACCCCCCTCCCCCGTTCCTTCTTTCCTCATCCTTTGCCGTCTTCCTTCCTGCCTGCTTCCTTTCCTTTCTTCTTCCCTCTCTTCTTCAACTCCGTCCATTGAGACCTTTCACTAGTCCTTTCCTTCCCTCTTAATGAGCATCCATCACCTGGAAATTGATCCGGGCAGGTCGCTAGGAACATTTATGGAGGAGAAGGGCAGGACAGAGCAGGGGATGGTTGGATGGCATCACCAACTCGATGGACGTGAGTTTCAGCCAGCTCTGGGAGATGGTGATGGACAGGGAGGCCCGGTGGTCAAGAGTGGGACACGACCGAGCGACTGAAATGATGACATGGTCACACACACCTCGTCCCCACAGGTGTCTCTTCCAGTAAGGCCTTACCTGGCCAGCATGACGGACCTATTCAAGACAGCAATCTTTCCTGCACCCTGCTCCTCTTTGCCTCCAAGTCTTTTGATTTGGCCCTGTGAGCAGCAAGACGGCCACTCTGTCACCTCCTGTAATCTGGCCTGGAGAATCCCCAGGGTCAGAGGAGCCTGGTGGGCTACAGTCCGTGGGGTCGCAAAGAGTCGGACACGACTGAGCGACCAGGCAAGCACACCACACCTCTTGTGATCTTTCCCCACGTTCTTTTACCACCCACGCTCTCTGTCCAGAGGTGGACACACTGCATCATCTGAACTACACCCCCTCCCTCTGACAAAGCTCTGTACTTCGTGGAGCTCCACGGGGAAGGGACAGTGCTCCAGCCCTCTGCAGATAGGAGATCCCACAGACAGCTGGGGTCTGAGGAAGGCTGAGCTCCACACCTGGGACATTTATGTAACACGATTGAGTCCAGAGGACACAAGGGCACTAGCTGGAGGCGGGACAACGGGACTGATACTCACTTCAGTGCACTGACGTGAGCTGGTCCTCAAGCAGGACTTCACACACACGTTCTAAAGGGGAGACCTCGGTTAGCACACCACCAAACGCAGCGGCAGTTCCGCCTAGACGCATGCAACCTGCTCAAAGACACAGCGAGAAGCCGGAGCCCACGGCTTGCTCCAATTTCCAGTTCTCTGCTCCTAAAATTCCCCATGGTTTCCACCCTGACACTCTGAGATCTTCCTGTGAAATGATAGTGACAATGACAACCATCTGCCGTGATCCTTTCATACCCACTTTTTCCTTCACATCATCTTCTGTGTATATTTCTTCATATCGTTCAAATCAGCAAGGCCAAGAAAATTAACTGTTTAGCGTGTTTCCCCCAGTGGGTTTCAAAAATCAAAGTTTCTTTGTGCAAAAGGCTCTGTAGGCAGAACTGGTCTCATGGCTTGTGTGATGTTAGAAGGATCCACACTTCGTTGAATGTTCATCTGTTGCAATCTTGATTTTAATTTTCAGCATGGCTCTCTGATTTTTCATTTTTCCCAAGGCCCGACAAATGACACAGCCAACCTCATCGGTAGCTTTTAGCATGACAGTTCTAAACATGAGCCGGAACCATAAAAAGTTTAGACGTGAGCTCACGTGAACTCTTAAGTTTGTTGAAAAGATGTTAAGAACTGTGGATGGAGATCTTTTTAAAGCATGTTAAACATACTTCCTAAAGGTCATCAACCCTGAATATTCATTGGAAGGACTGATGCTGAAGCTGAAGCTCCAATACTTTGGCCACCTGATGCAAAGAGCTGACTTGGAAGAGACCCCAATGCCGGGAAAGATTGAGGGCAGGAGGAGAAGGGGACGACAGAGGATGAGATGGTTTGATGGCATCGCTGACTCAGTGGGCATGAGTTTGAGCAAACACCTGGAGATGGTGAAGGACAGGGAAGCCTGGCATGCTGCAGTCCATGGGTTGCAAAGCCTGGAACGTGACTTACCGACTAAACAACAAGAAACACACTTAAATATTGAGTAAGAGCAAAGAAGAGCACCTTCTTGGAGACCCCAAGCAGGAAGGTGTGTTGAGCCTTAAGTCAATGAATGGAGGACAAACATCTGAACACAGGACTTGTCTTCTGAATGTTATCACTTTCATCTGGGAATTACTAAAAACATTTCCAAAAGCTGTAGCAGATCCTTCTATGGAGTTTGCGTTTTAAAGTTAAGTGAAGACCTGGTCTCAATGAATCCAAGGATATCATGCATGCCTATATTTTCTTACGGTATGTTTGATTTATAACTCTGCATGTTATATCATTAAATTTATATTCCAGAAAGTGAAGTGACAAGGACAAGCATACTGAGCTTTTAAGTGTTCAAAGGGATCACTGTATTTTTTTTTAACAAAGCAATATGTTTGCTGCTCATATGTATGACATAGCATAGTCATTTCCATGAATAAATGCATTTTATGATAAACTACAAAAGAACATCTAGTGAGCGGCACAGGAAGCTTAGGTTTAAAAGTATAGGGTCTGCTTTCTTATGCATATGTTACAATAGTACTTGTGGTTATATAGCTTTCTTCTTTTAGAAGTATCACAGACATCCTCTATGATTATGCTAGTCTTTTTCATGTTCTTTATTTTAATTGCAGTTGAAAGTCACTTTGAAAAGAAAGCATTTTGGTAAAGTCGGAGTAATGCTCAAAATCTAGTATTTTACTCTGTTCACATATGTCCAATCTATTTTGCAGCTAACCTTTTGAGTTGGCATCTGCGTGCATGCTAGCTAAGTCACTTCAGTCATTGTCTGACTCTTTGCGACTCCATGGACTGTAGCCCGCCAGGCTCCTCTTTCCATGGGATTCTCCAGGCAAGAATGCTGGAGTGGGTTGCCATGCCCTCCTCCAGGGGATCTTCCCAACCCAGGGCTCGAACCCTCATCTCTTAGGTCTCCTGCACTGGCAGGCGGGTGCTTTACCACTAGCGCCACCTATGAAGCCAGAAATTCTCTAACTGTTGACATGACTGGTTAAGCCACACCGTACGTTAGTCAAGACCAAGTACCCGGGAGGGGAGCCTGAAGTATGTCTGGAAGGAATGATGACTGATAAATGGCTGAGTGGGACTTGTCCAGGTGCATTAGTAAAAAAGAGCTTAGTATGTCTTTCCTCAAAGCCAAGGTGGACCTGATCATCAGAATTTGTCTGCAGAAGAAATGAACCTTGTAATGACTTCAGCGGGACTTGGACAAAACACCCAATCTATGAAAGAGAATCTAGGAAAAAACCCTTGGTTAACTCCTTGATGAACTCCATGAAAAAAGAGCAGAACACACAGCCTGTCTCAGGTTACTGATGAGACAGAAAACAAGGCCCGCATTCCTGGTTTCCAAAAAGTTAGCGATGCTTTTCCTGCAACTGATTTAGGTTATCCACTTCTTCTCTCTTTTACCTTTTTTTTTTGTTTTTTTTTTTAAATCCTTAATCAGAGAGGCTTACTAAAGGTGTACTCTAGGACTCCCATCCAGAGATTCTGGGTCAGCCTGTGTGAGATAAAGCCGCGCTCCATTTAAAATGGAGCAGAAGCTTTGATTGCAAGAGTATGCGTTTGCTTCTTCATTTTAAGGACGTTTTTTCGGTCTGTGTACTGACGTGCCTGTCGACTTCTTAATAATCACACTGATATATTTTCCCCAGAAACGTTTAGCCAAGACCCTCTTAGACTCATTTTGGTGGGGGGGAGGGGGGTGGGCAGCAGCTTGTCTTTTTAAAGGCTTTTCAGTGACATTCGAGAAGGATAAACTGTGTAGGAGACAGTCACACTCTTTTTCGGACGTTCCCCTGTTGGAAAAGCAAATTGAGAATCCGCTCTAAAACTGGAGAAGACCAGTGCTTTAATTTGATGGCATTTGTGAGCTGTCGTGAGTGTGGTCCATGGTCATCGGTTATGGGTCATAGGGGACGGTGAAATGCGGGTAAGGAACTCACATATGGTGCCCAGTTTCCGTCTTAATTGGGGCTTTTCCTGGTGGCACAGATGGTAAGGAATCTGCCTGCAGTGCAGGAGACATGAGTTTGATCCCTGGGTCAGGATGATTCCCTGGAGGAGGAAATGGCCACCCCCCCACTCCAGTCTTCTTGCCTGGAGAATCCCCTGGACAGAGGAGCCTGGTGGGGCTGCCGTCCATGGGGGTCTCAGAGACTGAGACCACTTTCCTTTTTCCTCCCAATGGCTCTCATTTGATGATGCAGTAACAAGCCTCTTCTCTCAGAAACGGCAGTCAACACCCAGAGAAATGAAGGCTGTGTTTTAAAAATTAGAAATTAGCATCATGAGAAGAACCAGGAACCAGGAAGTGAGCTAGGCTAGAGCCTTGGCCCGCTCTCACCTCGACGTCTTCATGCAGAGTTGTCAGGATTCAGCGGCCAGATCTCTTCTGAAGATCACTCTTCTTCAAGCATGCCTTCCTCCTCCCGGGCAGATTTCATTCTCTTCTGCTCAGCTTTGCACCTCAAAACAAGAAGAACTGAGTGGATAAATCATCAAATCTGCATCCTTCGTAACATGATTTCAGGCAAGGATGGAGTGACCCCCCCCATCTCTGGGGCTGTACCCATCCGCTCCCTCATGGCAGTTTTAACCACCGACAAATGAAAATTATAGCTTTCTGCCCTGGGGTCACTGAACATACACTCTGCTTTTTGGAGCAGGACAACCGTGTCCATCTGCCGCGATGCACTTTATTTTATCATCTTGCAGTGGAAACAGCCTACTTGGAAATAATTTTAGCTTCCTTTTTTTTTCCTCTTCAGCAGGATTATAAAAATTCAGCTGCACTAGACACAGGTTTAAAGGTATTATTTTTAATCACCTCGATGTTTACTGAGATGTTACTGAAAAACATCAGAAAGGTGTTTGCTATTACTTTTTGTGGGCGAAGGCATATTTTAAGGAACATTTTTGCAAAATATACAAAGAATTGTCAAATGTCAAGAATTTGTCTTCTTGCTTCCCTCCCTTCCCCCAAAGTCACCATCAATCCATCGATTAGTGTTAAATATGATAACTGTTTTTGTAGTCATGCTAAGAGCCTGTTCTACATTAAGTGATTGCTACACTTTTATTCTGTCCCTGCCATAGTTACTAAAATTTAATTACTAAAAAGTAAACTGTGTTAAAGTGTGCATTTTTACATTTCAAGGATCAGTTGTATGGCGATGAAGATGTTTGACTGTGAATATTTTTTACCTCCCAGCCCCTCTGCCCCAGGAGATTTTAACTTTAGCTTATTTGAGGACTTCTTTTGATTTTAAGTGTCTCATTGAGCATAACAGCTTCTGGACCTTACAAGGAACACAGAGTTTCTTTTAAAAACCCAGTGGTTTCAAAGAATGTTCAGGGTCAGTCAAGTTGAACACTTGTCTCAGTGACCAGGGAAATTAACTGATTTTTCCCAAATTTAAACGCTGGCAACACTACAGTGAACAACCAGAAAGAGCCAGGGTCCTCATGTCTGATTTTACATGTGAACCATAGATATTGAAAAACATCCACGTAGCAGTAGAACAAATGCTACATAACAGCCAGATGAAAAAGACTAAAATATCAAAGGTAATTTTTGTACTTCAGGTCCTTGACCTATTAAAATATTACTGGTTTGCTCCCAAACATGCATTTTGAGAAGCATAAGCAAGTTCGTAGACATGGAAATTATGCAACTTTAACCAAAGTTACAGAATTTGAACTTTCCTTGTGGCTCAGCTGGTAAAGAACCTGCCTGCAATACAGGAGGACATGGGTTCAATCCCTGGGTTGGGAAGAGATCCCCTGAAGAAGGGAAAGGCTATCCACTCCAGTATTCTGGCCTGGAGAATTCCATGGACTTTATAGTCCATGGGGCCACAAAGAGTCAGACACGACTGAGTGACCTGGTTTTTTTTTTAATGATATAACCTTTTCATTTCTTACTTCTGAAGGACCTGCTTTTCATGGGAAAGGAATAATGAATTTCTCAGTAAAATTCCTATTTAACACTTGGTAAAATGACACTCCTTTAGCTTTTTGAAATGAAGCTCAAATAAATAATCATACTTTTTATTCTGATTTTCATCCCCAGACATGAAAGAAATCAACACAGGTGCTCTTTAGAAATACTGAAGCTCTGTTCTGTTGACAGACTTAAGTGGGGCTGTTCTTTGATGCTGTTAAGCCCATGGAAATTTACACTGAGCCATGTAAATACCAGAGATTTGGATAGACCTTAATCTGATAAAGAAACGAACAAGGCAACTTTTAACAGGAAACAGCGCCACATGGCGGCCATCCGGATAAAACGCGACAGCCTAGTTCTGTCGCTCAGTCACGTCTGACTCTTTTGCAGACCCCCCATGGACTGCCCACCAGGCTCCCCGCCCTGGCGACGGCAGTCAACTATCCCGTCTGATAACCTTGTTTGAAGACTGCGTTGTCAACTACAAAGCAGAAATCCAACTGGCCTATTCATGTACCCTCCTCGCCTAACACCAGCTAGACTCATTCCACTGCAGACTTAAGCAAGGGGACGGTTTCCCGCGTAACTACAGTCACGCTGAACTAAACTGGGGAAATGTGCAAAGCTGTCTTCAGATTAATTTTAAGCATGTCTCTGCTCACTGTAAAACTAAACGACAAAGGGAGGACTGTGTGTGTGAATTATATCCGAAGTACGTCCTGGTTTGGAATACCTCTGCAGCTCACGCATCACATGGCTTGTTCAGATTGTGGATAAAATTCAAGGCCAGGGAAAACGAAAAGAGACAGGCTTTATCTTTGGTGTCTGCAAACGGAAAGAAGACCCAGACACTGCCTTTCGTCACTCCATGGCCACTGCATGCTTGATGAAGCAACAGTCAGAAGGTTAGAATAAACACATTTGAGGAACTCAGGGAAGCACCATGATACTCTGGAGCCAAGGGAAAAGACCCATGAATGGAACTAAGGCCTGAATTAATATTTTTCCTCTTCTGAATCCACAAATGTCAGTAGCTCCGTTGTGTCTGACTTTTTGCAACCCCCTGGACTGCAACGAGATCCCACCAGTCCACCCTAAAGGAAATCAGTCCTGAATGTTCATTGGAAGGACCGAGACTGAAGCTGAAACTCTAATATTTTGGCCACCTGATGCAAAGAACTGACTCATTTGAAAAGACCCTGATTCTGGGAAAGATTGAAGGCAGGAGGAGAAGGGGACGACAGAGGTTGAGATGGCTGGATGGCATCACCGACTCGATGGACATGAGTCTGAGTAAACTCTGGGAGTTGGTGATGGACAGAGAGGCCTGGTGTGCTGCGGTCCGTGGGGTCGCAAAGAGTCAGACACGACTGAGCGACTGGATTGAACTGAACTAATGGACTGTAGGCCACCAGGCCCCTGTGTCCATGGGATTCTCCAGGCAAGAATACTAAAGGAGCGGGCTATTTCCTCCTCCAGGGGATCGTGTCAACCCAGGCATCAAACCCAGGTCAGCTGCATTGCAGGCATATTCTGAGCTACCGGGGAAGCACTCTGAATCCACAAGGGCTTTAAAAAAAAAAAAAAAGCACACCCTGGGACCAAAACAAAAGTGTTTTGGTGTACGTCCAGAATTCTCTATCGTGGCTAACTGGAACCAGCTGGAGAATACTCTGATCCACTCCGGGTGCTTCCAGGAGTCAGAAATCAAAGGTCATTCCCTCTCCTCTGTCCATCCAGTAGCCTCTGGACCACATGTACCGTCTTCTCACACAAAAGGCTGACTTTGAATTCCAGGCGAGTAATGCTAAGCCCTCTTTGCTTGTTATCTGAGCAATCTGTGCTTCTCCGGGACACAGGCTGTCGAGAGTGGGCTCTCAAAGCTGGTAAGCGGGGTTCCCCTCGTGTGTAAGTGGGATTCCTAGCGGGGCTGTGTTCCCTGCGGTCCTTCTGGCTGTTGAATCTGACGTAGAGCGAGTCCTTGTTGACAATGCAGCAACTTCTCAGCTCAAGAAGAACTTAAGGGAGGGCACAGACAGGAACTCCATACATCCCTTTCTCTTCTCCTGCAAATACTTAGTAGCTACCATTCTGGATGATTCTACAGACACCAGTCATCCTAGAGATATTTATTTTCAGCATCTTGGTATTCGTCCCGCTCTTTCTATGTGAGACTAGGAAATGTTCAATTCAGAGCAATGTTGCGGGTGGACCTGTTCCTGGGTCACTGATCCAGAATAAGCCAGTTGAGATGAGATTGGGATGTTAACAGCCAGCTGACTCTGTCATATTAGCGGGATCTTACTAAGTGAATTACAGTTTCCTGGCTTTACTACGGACAATGAAAGTGATCTAAGCCCCTTTCTGTTTTTTAGAGAATTAGGTGCACATGTTCAATGTCAGTTTAATGCCAAATCTACATAGAGGTTTTTCCCTCTCTGCCAAAGTAATTAACTAAAATTATACCTGCATCGACAAAAATTTTAAAGTCATGACTTCACAATCGCCTTTTCCGATACTAAGGGATTATGAGAAATGACGTAGTGTGAAGACTCAAAGGGGTGAAAAGTATCAGTTCAAAAATCGACCTGGGGTTGAAATCACAGCAGGAGCAATGGCAAAACGTGCTATCCACACAAATTCCTTCACTTCCCTTCATGTCTGTGTCTTTGCCTTATAAAACAGAGATCATAAAGGAAACTACCTCCCAGGGTTATTCTCAGGTAATGGTCAAGAATCCGCCTGCGGTGAAGGAGACCTGGGTTCAATCCCTGGGTTGGGAAGATCCCCTGGAGAAGGAAGTGGCAACCCACTCCAGTATTCTTGCCTGCAGAATCCCCTTGGACACAGGAGGGCTATAGTCCATGGGGTCACAAAGAGTCAACTAACACTTTCACACTTCTGCTTAAATACTTGTAAAAGATTAGGTACAGACCTTCAGTTAATAATAAGTGCCCAAACTAGTCAAGGTAAATATAGCATTCACAGTATTAACCAATGGATTTATAACATACATTTTGGTTTTAACTATTCTTTCAGAGCCTAGAGGATCCCACAGACACAGGAGCGTGGCAGGCTACAGTCCGTGGAGTGGCAAAGAGTCGTACACGGACAATCGACTTTCACTTCTTCTTTGCTCTTTTTGTATTAGTTTCATACCTAGGTTTCCCCCATGCTGCAGGCCATGGGGTCGCAAAGAGTCAGACGCGACTCAGCGTCAGTTCAGTTCAGTTGCTCAGTCGTGTCCAACTCTTTGCGACCCCGTGGACTGCAGCACGCCAGGCCTCCCTGTCCATCACCAACTCCTGGAGTTTACTCAAACTCACGTCCATCGAGTCGGTGATGCCATCCAACCGTCTCATCCTCTGTCGTCCCCTTCTCCTCCTGCCTTCAATCTTTCCCAACATCAGGGTCTTTTCCAATGAGTCAGTTCTTCACATCAGGTGGCCAAAGTATTGGGGTTTCAGCTTCAGCGTCAGTCCTTCCAGGGAATATCCAGGACTGATTATCCTGAATAATCAGTTTTCCAGCCTCGGCACTATTGACACTCAGGGGTAATTTCCCATAGGGAGCTAATCTGGTTTCTACCCACTAGATGTCAGTAGCATCCACCCCACCCCCCAACAGGGACAGCTAACAAAACTGTCTCCAGAGAGTACCTCGTGTCCCCTGGGGGCAAAATGACTTCCAGCTGAGAACCGCTGAGTTACAACAATGCCTCTTTAGTTTGGAAGAGTCAATTCCCAGTAATGGAAAGGTAAAGATGATTTTTAAATGAGCGCTGAAATGAACATTAGCTTCTGAACACAAAAATGAAGTTCACTTTCCAAAATGATTTCTCAGAACAACTCATTTGAGATTCACGTTGATGTATGGCAGAAATCAGCACGGTATTGTCAGGCAAATATCTTGCAATCAAAAAATTTAAAAAACTGAATGGCTCATTTGACAATCTATTGTGGTTCAGTCGCCAAGTCATGTCTGACTGTTTGCAACCCCATGGACTGCAGCACACCAGGCTTCCTAAACGATGGCAGACTAAAGAGAAAAGCAAATACCCAGGTACAACTCACAGGTGCCTGTCCAGAACATTCAAGATAAACAGTCCAGCCACAGATATTATCCAAAAAGAACCTGCACGGCAGACGTGAACACCAGAGTCGCCTTTCGACACCTGGTCAAACACTCTACTTGACTTTAAACACCCCCTCTTTAAGTGCTTGCAGTATAAAATTTCATCGTCGTGGAATTAGATCATACATTTTTTTTCCCCCTTTATTTAACTCTTTACTTCTCAGTCAGTTTTATTGAGGTATATTTACTAAAATAGAATTGACTTACAGAAAATAACAATTTGTACACTGTAAATGGGCAATTTGACTGGGAAGACATAATTTTGCCTTAAAGTATGCAGCCGTGTGACTACCAATTCGACTGTCATCTAGAATATTTCCAGCACCACACACACTTCTCTTATGCCCTCCTGTATCAATTTCCTGCCCTTGCTCCCTGCCTTTGGCAACCAAGGATCTGATTCCTGTCCTTCCATTTCTGTGTTTGCCAGAACGTCATATAAATGACAGTAGGCGGTGTTATGTCTGGCTTTTTTCTTTCCCCCCGCCCACTGAGCATAATGCTTCTGAATTAAACATATTTGGAACAGGAGCAGTTTATTCCTTTGTTCATGCAAGCTTTATTTTTAAAATTTTTATTTCTTTCTTTACGGCGGTGCTGGGTCCTCTTTGCTGTGGAGGCTTTTCTGTAAGTGTCGGGGTGCGGGCTACTCATTGGGGTGGCTTCTCTTGTTGCAGGGCCGGGGCTCTAGAGTGGGTGGGTTCGGTAGTTGTGGCTCGAGGCGGGGCGGGCTTTAAAGCACAAGCTCAGTAGTTGCTGGGGCCGGGGTTTAGTTGCCCTGCAGTACGTGGGGTCTTCCCAGACCAAGGATCGAACCGTGTCTCCTGCATTGGCAGGCAGATTCTACACCACTGAACGGGGAGGGGAGTCCCTATGCAAAGTTTTGGAAAATATGATGGGGGCGGGGGGGACGTTGGGGCAGGGCTCTGTTTACTAACAGCAGAATTAGGTGACATTCTTGAGACTTGAAACAAATGCTAATGCACCGGACCACGTGGTTCTCTCTGCTTCCCAGCATGCAATTGGGCTGATTTAAAAGCAGCAGCCCCTGGTCACAGCTGCCTGCAGGGGGCAGCAAAGGGCTGGGGGGCAACACCAACCTTTGCACCCAGAGTCGGAGAAATGGAACCCCCCGGCGGGAAGCTCTTTCCCTGGGGAAACTGCTTTCAGCTCAAAGCTTCAGAAGGCAACCCGGATTCACCCTCCAGCAAAACCTGAATTAGACTCAGGGAAGTGAGGAAGTACCCAAACCAGTATCTGATAGGAGAGAACAAACCCAGGCTGAGATCAGAGATAAATCCTGAACTAGAGACCAGACAAAAGACTCCTTCAATAAAACACACAATGCATTCACTTAAGTGAAAGATATATGCAGTTGCATTAAAAATGTACAACACAGTGTTCATCAAAAACGTCCTAGAGAAAAAGAGTCAATACAAAGTGGAAGAAAATATTTTCACAGTACAACTGACAAAATACTAGAATGAAAACTAGGGAATGGATTCTGACAAATCAATAAAAGTAGAATAAACAGACCAAAAGAAAAATAAGCAAAAGTTATGAACAAGCAGGCACAGATGAAGAAACACGTATTTTTAAAAGATAGATGAAGAGATGCATCATTGATGACCAGGAAAAAAAAAATATCTAAAGTAAGACCAAAGTGAAGGGACTTCCTTGGTGGTCTGGTGGCTAAGACCCTAACCCCCGCCAATGCAGGAGAACTGAGTTTGACTCCTAGTTGGGGAACTCGATCCCACAGGCCACAACTAAGACTTGGTACTGTCGAATAAACAAATAAAAATACATATTAAAAAAAAAAAAAGCGCAGAGGGGATGTGATCTCATACCCTTCTCTCGCTTACAACTGAAAGCCTGCCCAGGCGACCTCTTAAAGAGCAGATGCCTCCAGAGAAGCTTTTATGCACGACTGGTGGGGCTGTAAACTGATGTAAATGATCAGGGAGACGTGTCAAGCATTCCCTTAGACAACCAACCGCGCACATAGCTGATGATCTTGTTACCGAGTCCAAGCTTGCTCTGCTTGCGCACGAGAGGCCAGTGAATCCGAGAGAGAGGTGCTGAGGGAAGGAAGAGATTTTAATCGGGGAGCCAGCTGACCCGAGAAGATGGCAAGCTAGTGCCTCAAAACAGTCATCTTATGGAGCCTGGGTGCCAGGTTCTTTCACAGATCAGAGATGGGGGGAGGTGAGGAAGCAACGTGAAAAGGCCATTCATCTTGCAAACATCTCCTGGAATGGCAAGCCTCAGGCAGGGGATGTGTTCATTTCTTCCTTCCTGCTATCTGCAGGTGGACAGTGTTCTGAACAAAGGCACTTTAGTCTAACAGTCAGGCAGAGGGGCAGGGTCCTTCTAAGCAGGCCATTACAAACGATTACAATCACAAAAGCAACGGAAAAGCAAGTCAAAAGAAACAGTTCCAACATGGAGTCAGAATTGGCTTCTTCTCTGCAACCATCAGTCACAGCCCTGGGCAACCCAACAGAAGCTAGAGCATGTGTACTGTAAAAACTACAGACGAGTCAGTTTTTAACAGCACAGCTTGAAAGGAGCAGGACACTGAAACCCAATAAAATGTCCGTCCGTGGAACAAACTCTCATGTATTCATGTGATGAAGCAGCATATAGCTGTCACAATAAATCAATTACTGAGATGTATATGCTAAAGATCAACCATAAAAATATAGCAGCAGAGTGAAAACAACCTCCAGGAGATTAATATGGCAGGCTATCATTTCGATAAAGGTAAAGATAACTAGAATACACACTACTTAATTAGTAAGCATGCATATGCCATAAACCTATATTAAAAAGAAAGAAAAAGGACTAGTTGACACAGATTGCAGAGTTACGGTGAAGAAAGTCAAGAGGGCTGGTTATCTGAAAAAGACCTAGCTTTTGTTGTTTGTAATAAGCTTTTCTTGTGTCTGATATACTCCTTAAGAATAACTAATTAAATAGCTAGCTGAAGACATAAAAGGGGCTATCTCTGGAATATGGTGAAAACGTCATGGACCAGAAAGTATAATTCATTCAACTCCATGTTCCTGAAATTTAATTTTAAAAATATAATGAAGTAAAATTATCAGTGCCAGATACTCGATGTTTATTTAAGCAGCAATTCAGAGCCCCAGGCCTTCTAGAGCAATATTAAATGTATTCTTTGTTGAAAGAAAGAGTCAAAAAGCAATTCTTTTCTTCTGCGTGCCAAGCCAGAGAAGAATAAGGCTTAGTCGTCAAATGTTATTCTTGGGAAAAGTGAGGAACAAAAAAGTAGCGTTCAAATGACTGAAGAATGTTGATCCTGAGAATGCAATAGCTCCCTCCAGACTTTGGAGAACTGTTTCCAGTCCCGAGGAAGGCGATATGTCACTGTGAGAAAAACCTAAGGGTAAATAGTATAAAACTGTGAACTGGCTTACTAGAAAAGACTCAACAATTGAGGTTTCAACAACGAGCAAGCGCAGGCCAACGCCCATGACACCGTCTCCTTTGCACCTCCCACCTGCCTACCGACAGGGGACACCTTGCTTCTAAGCTCATCGTTCTCGTGATAGAGGAAATTTTAAGGCTACCCATGAAACAGAGGATATTTAAAGGCATGGGCTGAATGAGGTCACACAGGGTGCAAGGATGGACATATGTAAAAGGGAAGAGCTGCAGGAATTAATTATGAACCTCCAGGGTGGCTCAGAGATAAAAGAATCTGCCTGCCAATGCAGGAGACTCAAGAGACTCCTGGGTCGGGAAGATCCCCTGGAGGAGGAAATGGCAACCTGCTGCAGTATTCTTGCCTGGGAAATCCCGTGGACAGAGGAGCCTGGCGGGCTATGGCCTATGGCGGTCGCAAAGAGTCGGACATGCATGAGCAACTCAGTACATGCAAATAAGCACACATGTTAAAGATGACTGCGTTCCAGAGAAACAGCTCCTACACTAACAAAGCCTTCCCAAGACTCCTTGGTTGGTGATGTCTGGAAACCCCAGACCAGTAATCCAGAGCAAGTCTCCAGTTACGTAATAGTAGGGAGAGATATGTTCCTGATTATATCTGAGTCAGATATAACCCGTGCTTAGTCGCTCAGTTTTGTCAGACTCTTGGCGACCCCGTGGACTGTAGCCCGCCAGGCTCCTCTGTCCATGGGGATTCTCCAGGCAAGAACACTGGAGTAGGTTGCCATGCCCTCCTCCGGGGAATCTTCCCCACCCAGGGATTGAACCCAGGTCTCCCACATTGCAAGCAGATTCTTTATTGTCTGAGGCACCAGGGAAGCCCCAGATATAAACTAACCTAATCTAAATCCTATCAGACTTGTGAGGGTTTTCCATTACTGTGATATTACCAAGCTGTTTTCTCCTTGTGTGTTAGACTTACCTTTCTTCCTGATTACTTGAGTGAGTTTCAGGAAAAGACTCTCTTCAAACATGACCTATCTCATCCTACTGGGAGACCGTTTATTATTAATACAATACAGGAACTGTGATGGCTAATTCCATGTGTTGACTTGACTGGGCTAAGGGAGGCTCAGATGGGTGATAGAAACGTTATTTTGGGGGGATTTCCCTGGTGGTCCAGTGATTGAGACTCCGGGCTCCCAATGCAGGGGGCCCAGTTTCTATACCTAGTCAGGAAACTAGATCTGGCGTGCTGCAACTTAAATACATACATACATATATATATATATATATATATATCCTGCATGCTGCAATGAAGATCAAACATGCCACATACCACAAGTGAGATCCAATGTAGCCAAATAAAAAAATAAAAGAAATACTAGAGGGGAAGAAAACCCCTTAAACTGAGGTTGTGGTTTTAATATGGTGCTTGAATACACCTCAAGTCTACTTGGACTCAGTATGACTATAATCACCACCCTGGTTACAACTCAGCTGGACTTTTTTCTGTATTCTAAATGCGTGTGGGCATTATTTGTTTCCGACCTCACAAGATTTCTAAAAGATAGTTTAAAAGCCATTCTGGAACCGCCACCCCAGACTTTACCATAACAGTCACTGACTGTATTGATTTTAATTTTTCAGGCTAAATGACTAGTCTAGCAACTGTGAAATGTACGTGAAAAAGAAACTGTTAGTTCAAAATAATGTAACGAAACTTGGGATGTAAAGATGTTGGTGGGTGGCTATTCGCTGGGTTTCTAAGCCTAGCAACCCACTCTGGTATTCTTGCCTGGAAAATCCCATGGATGGAGAAGCCTGGTGGGGCTACAGTCCATGGGGTCGCAAAGAGTCGGACATGACTGAGTGATTTCACTTTCACTTTACTTTCACTCTCTGAGCCTAGCAGGAACATTAACCTGACCGACGAGGAAGGGCCAAAACAAAAGGCGTGGTACTTTTTATGACACTCTCATAATGTCGATGCTTACAGATGCAAAATGTGAGGTCTGCAGTTATATCTATTTATGAAGCATCAGTAGATGGTTTAAAACATTTTGAGTTCTGTGACTGTGACCTACCGACTGTATGTGTTAAAAATCTCCATCCTCATAGAGCTATTCACTGAGTCTGTCTCTGTATATTGGTATGGCATTTAAACGAAGGGCTTCCCTGGTGGCTCAGATGGTGAAGAGTTTGCCCACAGTGCTGGAGACTCAGATTTGATCCCTGGGTTGGGAAGACCCCCTAGAGAAGGAAATTGCAACCCACTCCGGTATTCTTGCCTGGAGAATCCCAATGCACAGAGGAGCCTGGCAGGCTATACAGTCCATGGGGTCCCAAAGAGTCGGACACGACTGAGCAACTAACATGTCACTTAAATATTTAGAAGGTGTGGTTTCCCTGCACTACATCTTGTATTCCCTAAGAACAACCCATTAGTTCACTATCTCTTATTAATACATTCTTACAGTTTATATGCTTCATTTGCAAATAGAACAGTCAAATTAAGGGGTCACTGGACCTTTATGAAAATATTATAAAACAGTAAACTAATAATTGGAGGTTTCATAAATCATAGCATTTTTTACTGGGTTCAGTGATTTGTTCAGTTTTCTGACTTGACTTGTTATATCTTAAGGAAGAAATCCTAAATTGCTGGGATGCAGTTTGGTACTTTAGGATTATCATTTAATGTTAACTAGGATGCAAAGGAACTATCATTATCTGAGTCTTACAGATAAGGAAATGAATGTGCACAGAAATCAATCAATTGCCCAATTTGCACAATGGTTAAGTATGGAACTCTTATCCAAACCCAGGTCCAACTACTCCAAAGTCCATGTGTTTTGCGTCAGACCATCTTCCCAGGCACCAAAAATAAACAAAAGATTTCAATGGAAAGAAGAAAGTCATTGGAGGCAGAATAAATACACCCACGGCTTCACCTGTAATAACCTGAAGTTAAAGGCTAGCATTAAAATCTTAGGCAGAAGTAAAAGATTAGTTAGTAAAAAAGTAAACACTAAGAACAAGGATATTATTTCAGTGAACTATGAAAAGGATCATCTTAGTCAAGAGATTAAGTGAACCTACAAGGCCAGGTTGTGCTAGTGGTGAAGAACCTGCCTGCCAATGAAGGAGATGTAAGAGACATGGGTTCAGTCCCTGGGTCAGGAAGATTTCCTGGAGGACGAAAATGACAGCCCGCTCCAGTGTTCTTGCATGGAGAATCCCATGGACAGAGGAGCCTGGCGGGCTACAGTTCATGGGGTCACAAAGAGTTGGACACAAATAAGTGACTTAGTACACACACACACACACACACAAATCAGGAGTCAGGATGGGGGTGGGTACTGACCGGGTCAAAATGTCCTGTAGAATGGACCCTTGGAAGCATGACCAGATTACGTGGCCACAGTCTCTTGCATGGACCAGACATCAGGAAATGTTTCAGGTGGTCCAACACGCTAAGGTAGGTGGGTAGGTTTAGTTGCTCAGCCGTGTCCAACTCTTGGGACCCCACGGACTGTAGCCCACGAGGGGCTCCTCTGTCCACAGGATTCTCCAGGCAAGAATACTGGAGTGGGTGGCTATTTCCTTCTCCCCAACATTCTAAAGCAGCTAACGGAATCCTGCCTGCCCTCTCTTGGTGCAAATAAAGTTTTATTGGAACACAGACACTTCCACTCACTAGCATAATGCCTACTGCTGCTTCCACATCACAAGGACCGACGTGAGTAGCTGCAATAGAAAAACACATGATTGAGCCAGCTTCAAAGATGGACTACCTAAGCCTTTACGGAACAAGTCTGCCCACCCTGAGTACAAAGCGGGGGCCGAGTGTGCGGGGCAAAGGCGTGCTCGACGTGATGGAAGCGCCTGGCTTCCCTCTCACCTGTGTGCTTTTGTCCGAGTCTTTTGCAATATCGTGTTGCACAGCTCCAGATACACCTCGGTCACATCTGACCTCCCCGCAGGCTGCTCTTTTCTGTTCGATTCTCCCAGGCAAGAATACTGGAGTGGGTGGCCATTTCCTCCTCCAAGGGATCTTCCCGACCCAGGGATCAAACCCATGTCTCCTGCATTGGCAGGTGGGTTCTTTACCACTGAGCCCCCCTCTGAGCCCTCCAGGCACAAAGCAGATGCTGGATCTCTCCTCCTTCGAACCCCATGGACCCCCGTGATTGGTAGATTACATTCAATCTCTCTTCCCGTGTCCTCTAGTCCATCCTGGTTTGCCCGGCCTCCCCTCTGGTCTTGTGTCCTCTCTGGATCTGTCCATTCCAGCCCCAGCACTTATCCGGCTGGACTTCCAGCTCATCCCTTCCTCCAGAGACAAGGAAATACTTCCAGAGCCAAAGACGTTTTTACACCCAGCCAGCCCTTCATCCTCCAGTACCCACTCATGTCTCACCACCCCTTTCTTGGCTGCAAGGAAGATAGTTCTGAAAAAATTCCAGCAGAAATAACTCTAGTCTTTACGAGTAGTGCATTTTGAATGTCATCGAACAAGAAATGGCAAATATCCTCAAAATTCTCGATACATAAACCGTGGCATATAAAAAGAAAAAGGAAAAAAGAGCGTGGCATATCAGTTTATTTTTGTTTCCCTATCATCACTATACAAAAAAAGTTGAAAACTGGCTTGTAATAAGGCAAGAAACATTTTTTTTTTTTTTTTTTGAGTACTCATTTATCCGTCTCTAGTCAATGGCACCCCACTCCAGTACTCTTGCTTGGAAAATCCCATGGACGGAGGAGCCTGGTGGGCTGCAGTCCATGGGGTCGCTAAGAGTCAGACACGAATGAACGACTTCACTTTCACTTTTCACTTTCATGCATTGGAGAAGGAAATGGCAACCCACCCCAGTGTTCTTGCCTGGAGAATCCCAGGGACGGGGGAGCCTGCTGGGCTGCCGTCTATGCCGTCTACAGAGTCGGACACGACTGAAACGACTTAGCAGCAGCAGCAGCAGTCATGTATATACTCTTAATCCCATCACTCACTAGACCCTGTTTTACTTTTCTTCCTGACGTTTATCTCTGCCTGAAATTCTATTTATGCGTGAAAGTGCAAGTGTTAATCTCTCAGTCGTGTCCAACTCTCTGTGACCCCCATGGACTGTATGTAGCCCATTGGGCTCCTCCGTCCATGGGATTTCCCAGGCAAGAATACTGGAGCGGGTTGTCATTCCCTTTTCCAGGGGATCTTCCCGATCCAGGGATTGAACCAGGCTCTCCTGCATTGCAGGTGGATCTTTACCATCTGAGACACTAGGGAAGCCCATTTTTCTTTTTATTAGTACAACTATTTATTTATTTAATTTACCTGCTTGCTATTTGTCTCTAATCAGAATGTAACTTTCACGGAAGCAGGGTTTGATGTGTATCAGACTTACCATCCTTGACACGTAATAAGAACTCAATATTTATAAAATATGGGGTGGGACTTCCCTGGTGGTCCAGTGGCTACGGAGCCATCCACCAATGCAGGGGGCGCTGGTTCGATCCGTGGTCTGGGAAGACCCCACATGCCTTGGGGTTTTCTAAGCTTCTGCCCCACAACTACTGAGGCCACATGCTGCAACTACTAAAGCCTGTGCACTCCAGAGCTTTTGCTCCACAACAAGAGAAGCCAGTGAGATGAGAAGCCCTGTACCGCAACTAGAGATAGCGTCCGCTACTAGTTGGAGAAACTAGAGAGTAGCCTCCACTACTAGTTGGAGAAACTAGAGAGTAGCTTCCACTACTAGTTGCAGCAACTAGAGAAGGGCCAGCAACTTGTAGCAACAATGACCCAGTATACTGAAAAAATAAATATTTTTTTAAAAAAATAAAATATTAGGTGGCCTGTCCATGATGTCAGATAAAATAGTATTTTATAACACGTAGCTGGGAGAGTGGAAGCCAAGACCAAGTGCAGGCGGATTCAGATCAGGGCACTAATCCACTCATGAAGGCTGCACCCTCATGACCGAATCACCCCCAAGGGCTCCACGTCCTAAGAGCACCACACTGGGGGGAAAGCATTTCAGCAGATGACTCTGGCCAGGGGAGGGGGCACGAACAGTCCCTGTGTTGCACTGTCCTCCTTTCCTGACACCAGGGAGTGTCCCCAGGCTCTCCAAGGAGCCAACTTCTGTCCAGCACTGGCCCACATCAGGTGACCCCCAGGAGGCCGTGTCTTTCATGAGATCCCAGCATCTCCGTGGGTCCAGTTCCCAGCAGGCAGTGCAGCCCCTGGGTCTGAGAATCACTGTCTCCTTCCTGCCTGCCTTCCCTGAGCCCCACTCAGGGAACAAGACCCCATGTGAAGCAAGTGGGAGCTCACAGGACTTGCAAATAAAATTCCCTCATGCCATGACAAAGACTGACGGTCCCCTGTGCCACCACGAAGACCCAGAGCAGCCAAATAAATAAATAAAAACAAATATTTAGCAGAGACATCATTTTGCTAACAAAGGAGGTCCGTGTAGTCAAAGCTATGGTTTTTCCAGTAGTCATGTGAGAGCTGGACCATAAAGAAGGCTGAGCACTGAAAAACTGATGCTTTCGAACTGTGGTGCTGGAGAGGTCTCTTGAGAGTCCCTTGCACTGCAAGGAGATCCAATCAGTCCATCCTAAAGGAAATCAACCCTGCATATTCCTTGGAAGGATGATGCTGAAGCTGAAGCTCCAATACTTTGGCTACCTGATAGGAAAAGAAGACTCATTGGAAAAGACCCTGCTGCTGGGGAAGACTGAAGGCAAAAGGAGAAGAGGGTGGCAGAGGATGAGATGGTTAGACAGCATCACTGACTCGATGGACATGAGTTTGAGCGAACTCTGGGGTCACAAAGAGTCGGACATGACTCAGCGACTGAAGAACAGCCAAATAGTTATCATTATGTAAACTATAATAATACTGTGCAATATAGTTATGAGTAATATAAAATGCTGATGGTTTAGCAGGTCTCCCTAAAAGGCAAGCTTCAAGAAGTCTTCCTGGAGGTTGCTCTCTGCTTTGCCTCCCCGCCCCCCCCCCCCCCCACCCCGCATGTTGCCTGTTTAGTTTTTCAGTCAACTGGCATCACTTTCTTGAATTGTTTCCACTGTTTTAAATGGCTTCCCTGCTGACTCAGACAATCCCTGGGTTGGGAAGATCCCCTGGAGGAGGAAATGGCAACCCACTCCAGTATTCTTGCCTGGAGAATCCCATGGACAGAGGAGCCTGGTAGGCTACAGTCCATAGGGTCGCAAAGAGTCGGACATGACTGAGCGACTTCACTTTCTTTCTTTCTTTCTGTTTTAAATACTCAGAGTAGTTTTTGTTTTCCTGGAAGACTCTTTGAAATACACACTTATATTTCTTCTGGCTTTTAGCACCTTCCCAGAAGTCAGGTCAGAGAAAGCGTGGTTGCCGACACGCTCATGACTCACTGCAGACTGAAACCAAGCGACTTAGCCGCTCAATGGGTTTAGCAGATAAGCTCTGGTTTAATAGGTTTCCTCCATTATCACAAGAGAGATGCTCTATAAATCACCGTTGAAGACAAGAGCTATAACCCCATGTACCGTAGAATTGCAGTCATATACGGCAAACTCATTCATCATGTGGTTTTAATTATATGAAGAGACACCCTGGACTCATCTTTGTGTCCTCATCATCCACTTCCATGCCTGAAATGTTAACAGACATCTGATAAATGCTCATTTAATGGTGAAATGGATGAACTGAAAATATTCCAAATTACGCACGCTGCGCTTTTCACATTACGGTATCAGACGGCACAAGAATTCTAATAAGCCACAAGTATGTGAATGAGGAAAAATCTCTCTAGAGTTTGAAGCAGGAAACTGCTTAGGGTGAATGCTTGCGCTGACGCCCAGGAATCATGAGAGGAAGGATCTCTGGGGGCACCTAGCTCGCAAAGGGGCTTCCCTGGCAGCTCAGCCAGTAAAGAATCTGCCTGCAATGCAGGAGATGTGGGTTCGATCCCTGGGTAGGGAAGATCCCCTGGAGAAGGAAAGAGCAACCCAGTCCAGTATTCTTGCCTGGAGAACTCCATGGACAGAGGAGCCTGGCAGGCTACAGTCCACGAGGTTGCAAAGAGTTGGACACGACTGAGTGACTAACAGACGGCTGGGAAGATCTCCAATAACCACATCTCTGGTCACTGCCTTCTCCTCAATCTCTGCACATCTTGGAACGGGCCACGGAGACTGACATTTAGGATGGAGATGGATGGACTCAGAAATCAGGCCTGTATGGGGACGGTCACTCCCACGGGATTCCAGGCACGTTTCAGGGCACTGGGGTGTCATGGACAGACACTGAAATAGATGCAGGACACAGACCAGGAGGTGGGGGAACACAGTACAGAGGAAGCTAGTTTATCTGGTTGTCTTGGGCGTTGTCACCTTTTCTGAATGAGTAGCCAAGAGAAAGAATTCAAATTCACTGAGTTCTGGTCTTGGTTTCAGGATCACACACGCCCGTGTAATCGTCAACACTCCCGAGCCAAGCCTGGCTGCAGAGACTCCTTGGAGAGTTACTACTGTGAAGAGTTACGACTCCTATGCAGGAGACAGGGTGCTCGGGGCTGGTGCACTGGGCTGACCCAGACGGATGGGATGGGGAGGGAGGTGGGAGGGGGGTTCAGGATGGGGACACATGGACACCCATGGCTGACTCGTGTCAATGGAGGCAAAAACCACTACAGTATTGTAAAGTAATTAGCCTCCAATTAAAATAAATTTAAAAAAAGTTACGACTCCTGTTACTACTGCAAGACCTGCTGAGAGATCCGAGGGGACCCCGGCTGTGGAGTGGCGAGGTGCACAGATTCCGTCCCTCTGACTCGAGGCGATTCTCAGTAGGAAATGCTACATGGTGGGACCCAAGCATCCTGCATGTCCCGCCCAAGGGCCACGCATGCAGAGCTTCACCACGCTCTGGTCCACATCTTGGTGAGGTGTTCTGCAATTCCACGGGCAGCTCCAGACCTCTGCCGTCTGCGTGCCTGAGTTCTCTGCTACCAGCTGGGACCCGATTCACGGGGCGCTGATGCCAAGCTGACCGTGCGCTTGCTGCCTGTGTAAATCACAGCTCTCTGCATCTCTCTGGGTGCCTGGTGTCCTCAGCGGCCAAATCCACAGAGCAGTGGCCAGTACCGACCGACCGGCAGACACTGCAGGCCAACGCTTAGCAATGGAGAACCCCGAGGCATGGTTTCATCTCCTCTGCACTCTCTGTTAATGAACTCCGTGGCCCCCAGTTGCTCGTGACGCTCCACAGCCCAGGCTGTCGGTGTCTGCCGCAGTTGTGTGGGATGCCCTCTCAGCGATGTGGCCACAAGGACTTTTCACTGTTTTAATGTTTGCTTTGCTTTTGTTTAAACTTTTTTTTGGCACTGGAGTACAATTAGCAATATTGTGACAGATTCAGGTGCATAGCAACAGTACTCAGCCACACACACACACACACACATACATCCATTCTCCGCCAGAGAAGTTGAACGGTTCAATGAAGACCAACAAGACCTTCTAGAACGAACACCAAAAAAAAAAAAAAAAAAGACGTCCTTTTCATCATAGCTCAGTTGGTGAAGAATCTGCCTGCAATGCAGGAGACCCCAGTTCAATTTCTGGGTTGGGAATATCCTCTGGAGAAGGGATAGGCTACCCACTCCAGTCTTCTTGGGCTTCCCTGCTGGCTCAGCTGGTAAAGACTACGCCTGCAACAGGGGAGACCTGGGTTTGATCCCTGGGTCGAGAAAATCCCTTTGGAGAAGGGCAAGGCTACCTACTCCAGTATTCTTGCCTGGAGAATTCCATGGACTGTAGAATCCATGGGGTAGCAAAGAGTCGGACACAACGGAATGACTTTCACTTTCACTTTCATCGTAGGGAACTGGAATGCAAAAGTAGGAAATAAAGAGATACCTGGAGTAACAGGCAAGTTTACTGGAGTACAAAGTGAAACAGGGCAAAGGCTATTAGAGTTTTGCCAAGAGCACGCACTTGTCATAGCAAACACTCTATTCCAACAACACAAGAGACGACTCTTCACATGGACATCACCAGATGGTCAACACTGAAATCAGACTGATTATGTTCTTTGCAGCCAAAGAAGGAGAAGCTCTATACAGTCAGCAAAAACAAGATTGGGAGCTGACTATGGCTCAGATCATGGACCCCCTTATTGCCAAATTCAGACTTAAGTTGAAGAAAGTAGGGAAAACCACTGGACCATTCACCTATGACCTAACTCACATCCCTTACAGTATATGTGACAAATAGATTCAAGGGATTAGACCTGATAGACAGAGTGCCTTCTGAAGAACTATGGATGGAGGTTCATGACATTGTACAGGAGGTGGTTATCAAAATCATCCCCAAGAAAAAGAAATGCAAAAAAACCAAAATGACTGTCTGAGGAGGACTTACAAATAGTTGAGAAAAAAAGAGAAATGAAAGGCAAAGAAGAAAAGGAAAGATATACCCATCTGAATGCAGAGTTTCAAAGGATAGGAAGGAGAGATAAGAAAGCATTCCTAAGTGATCAGTGTGAAGAAATAGAGGAAAACAATAGAATGGGAAAGACTAGAGATCTCTTTAAGAAAATTATAGATACCAAGGGAACATTTCATACCAAGACTGGCACAATAAAGGACAGAAATGATATGGACCTAACAGAAGCAGAAGATATTAAGAAAAGGTGGCAGGAATACACAGAAGGACTATATTAAAAATGTGTTAATGACCTGGATGGCTTCCCTCATAGCTCAGATGGTAAAGAATCTGCCTGCAGTCCAGGAGACATGGGTTAGATCCCTGGGCCTGGAAGATCCCCTGGAGAAGGAAATGGCAACCCACTCCAGTATCCTTACCTGGAAAATCCCATGGACAGAGAAGCCTGGTGGGCTGCAGTCCATGGGGTTGCAAAGAGTCGGGCACAACTGAGTAACTAACATTTGTGACTTGTGACTTGATTAATGACCTGGATAACCACGATGGTGTGATCACTCACCTAGAGCCAGATAATCTTGGAGTGCCAAGTCAAGCATGCCTCAGGACACATCACTACAAATAAAGCTAGTGGAGGTGATGAGCTATTTCAAATCTTAAAAGACGATGCTGTTAAAGTGCTGCACGCAATATGCCAGCAAATTTGGAAAACTCAGCAGTGGACACAGGACTGAAAAAGGTCCGTTTTTATTTCAATTCCAAAGAAAGGCAATGCCAAAGAATGTTCAAACTACCACACAATTGCACTCATTTCATATGTTAACAAGGTAATGCTCAAATTCCTTCAAGCTAGGCTTCAACAGTATGTGAACTGAGAACTTCCAGATGTTCAAGCTGGATTTAGAAAAGGCAGAGGAACCAGAGATCAAATTGCCAACACCTGTTGGATCACAGGAAAAACAAGAGAATTCAAGAAAACCATCTACTTCTGCTTTATTGATGACCCCAAAGTCTTTGACTGTATGGATCACCACAAACCGTGGAACCTTCTTCAAGAGATAGGAATATCAGATCACCTTACCTGCCTCTTGAGAAACATGTATGCAGGTCACAAAGCAACAGTTGGAACTGGACATGGAACAATGGACTGATTCACAACTGGGAAAGGAGTGCATCAAGGCTGTATATTGTCACCCTGCTTACTTATATATAGAGTACATCATGTGAAATGCTGAGATGAATGACTCACAAGCTGGAATCAAGATTGCCAAGAGAAGTATCAACAACCTCAGATATGTAAATGATACCACTCTAATGGTAGAAAGTGAAAAGCAACCAAAAAGTTTCTTGATAAGGGTGAAAGAGGAGACTGAAAAAGCTGGCTTAAAACTCAACATTCCAAATATGCAGATCATAGCATCTGGTCCCATCACTTCATGGGAAAAATTGGAAGCAGTGACAGGTTTTATTTCCTTGGGCTCTGAAATCACTGCAAACAGGGACTGAAGCTATTAAATTAAGATGATTGCTCCTTGGAAGGAAAGCTATGACCAACCTAGACAGTGTATTAAAAAGCAGAGATATCACTTTGCAAAAAGTACTCTGATTTTTCCAGTAATCAGGTGTGGATGTGAGAGTTGGACCATAAAGAAGGCTGAGCACCAAAGAATTGATGCTTCCGGACTGTGGTGTTGGAGAAGACTCTGGAGAGTCCCTTGGACTGCAAGGAGATCAAACCTTTAAGAGTCAGTCTTAAAGGAAATCAACCCTGAGTATTTATTGGAAGGACTGATGCTGAAGCTGAAGCAATGATCTACATTTATGCAATAAGAATGTGTACCCTTCTGGAACGCTGGGCGTGAGGCTCCAGCTCTCACCAAGCAGATTGAGAACCTTGACAAGTTCTGCAGGAGAACAAGCAACACAGCGTAGCCCAGCTCAGACCCGAGACCCTAATTCACAGTTGGGGAAAAGAGTTGCGTTGAAAGAGCGCTCCTTTTCTCCCGGGTGTTTCTCCATGTCCATTATTGGGGAAGTCCCCTTCTATCGTGAAAAGGAAATGCCACCATCCCTTTCTCCACCATTTTCCTGAATACCAAGAGCAACCAGTGTGTGTAAAGTAGTGGTTACCTTCTACTAGAATTTCAAGACTTGATGTGGGGATTTTTTTCCCTAACTATTTAAATTTCCTAAGTCAATAAACACTCCATAATTTGGCTATCTCTCCTCTGTGAGATTTTTGTACCCTGTGTCTAAGGGGCTCCTTAGACATGAACAGCATTTCAACACTTACAGAGGCATTTGGTCAAACAGCTAGAAGATTGAGATGTTTTTCACTGGATAATTTATTCCATATGCACCCAGTGGCAAGCAATTGGCAAGAGACCAACAGGTATGATTTAGAAAGCCTGAATAGCTCATGCAGGAAATAAGTAGCTGGCAGATAAAGGAAAATGGCAACTTTATGCTTTAAAGGCAATGTGAAGTATCTAGAAGGGACATTTATCAGTTCAACAAGGATCGATTTTCTTCCACTCTCTACCCTTGGAACAAATCTTGTCCTCTGGAAAGGTGGGATCACTGGGCCTGGTAATTTATTTGTTTGTGTGTATAAATAGCCCGTTTCGAGACACCCTATAAGACACCTCTCTCTGACACATATTTTATCTTGATCCTGGGTGGAAGATAATAATAACCGAGTGACCTGTTGAACAAGGCACCCTTGGGGTTCAGGTAGGGAGATGTGATCTAACGTGCATTAACACTCATCAAGGCAAGTGTTGTCTGAACACTCAGACAGGGAGGCAGACGGCTGGGTGACCTCTGCTCCTCAAAGAGACGTGAACTATTTGAACCGTCTGATTGTGTCCCCCTTGATATTTTAAAATGATGTAAGTCAAAAGAGGAGTAACTTGTTAACTAGTGAAAATCTCGAAACAGAGCATTTCTGGTTAATTCACAGAAAATGGGAAGTTTAAATACATTTCAAGACAGCGTTTTCACTGGGGGGAGTTAATTCTAGCTTGAGCTGAACACACAGAGAATGGAGAATTAATGTTTCTTCAACATTATCCAACTTACTCCTCCGATGATCAATCATTCATTTAGCAAATGTTTATTGAGCTCCTCTCTACGCCTGGGTTCCAAGAATAAGACTATGAATGCACTAAAAGATTCTCCTGTTAAGTAAATAACAGCCACAACACGTGGTCAGAGAGCTACAGAACCACTACAGAGAGAAGAACAAACACATTTTGTTTGACAACCAACAGATAATGGTGCTAGAAAAGGTGAAGGATAAAGTGATTTTTGACCCAAGCCTCAAATGAAACAGGAAGTGAAAGAAAGTCTCTATAGACAGAGACTATGACATCTGTATAGCCAGTTATGATGGTTAAACATCAGTTACATCCATCTTTACCAATTACTCACTATTTATTCAGAGGCAAAATACTTAAAATTCTATTCTGTCTTTATGCCCATAAAATAGAGGTACTAATAATACCTAATTTACAGGCTATTAAAGGATCAATTGAGATAATAAGCCTTGAACAGCGTAGCCCATGGCCCTGAAAGGTTGATCTTATGGTGCATTCCAGTTAGTTAGGTTACAACTCCTAAAGGTTCTCCTCTCTTCTCCCCAAGAAGGACATAAGTCAACTTTGAAGACAACACGGAGCAGGAAATTAAAGTTCTGTTCCTGTTGTTTAGGCAAAGCAATTCAAAGCTCTCTTCAGCAGCTCCCTGGATTTTACTGTCCTTCATATCTCCAATTTTTCTGTCCCAGAAGTTCTTGTCATTTTAGCATTGATTTTTCCACATCATCTTTTATGCACAAAAGATTTCACGTGAGGTCAAACTGTGGTCAAATCCCATCCCTCTTTAGGGACCGACATTTTTGCTACTGTACCCTTCAAGATTTCTCTTGAAGTAGTTCCAGTTCCGAAATTCTTCATATTTTCTGGTAGTTTGGTCACTGATTTATAATCTTATGGGATTAAAATTAGTGAAGGTGAGCCATATACAATCGCTGGGTTTTTGCAGTTTCTACTCCTTCCTACAAGGGGCTTCCCTGGTAGCTCAGGCGGTAAAGAATCTGCCTGCAGTTCAGGAGACCGGGGTTTGATCCCTTGGAGAAGGAAATGGTGACCCACTCCAGTATCCTTGCCTGGAAAATCTCATGGACAGAGGAGCCTGGTGGGCTGCAGTCCATGGGGTTGCAAAAAGTTGGGCATGACTGAGTGACTGACACTTCCTTCCTTACACTCTTGACACTCATGTGTGGCTTCCCTCTGTGTTCATTGTTGGTTGAAGGGATGTTGTTGGCCCTTTGAGATGTAGAAAGAAAGTGAAAAGGGGATGTCCCGGGCCATCCAGGGGTTAGGAATCGCCTCATAGTGCAGTGGACTGGGGTTTGATCCCTGGTCAGGGAACACAGATCCCACATGTATTTAGTCACTCAGTCATGTCTGTCTCTGTATGACCCCGTGGACTGTAGCCCGCACCCCCCACCTCCCCAGGCTCCTCTGTTCATGGGATTCTCCAGGCAAGGATACTGGAGTGGGTTGCCACTTCCTCCTCCAGGGGATCTTCCAGACCCAGGAGTCGAACCTGGGTGTCTTGCATTGCAGGCTGATTCTTTACCAGCTGAGCCACCAGGAAAGCCCAAACTCTCACATGCCGCAGAGCAACTAAGCCTACAAGCCACAACTGCTGAGCCCGCATGCCACAACCAGAGAGTCCGTACCCCGCAATAAAAGATTTGCATGACGCAATGAAGAATCCACACGGCACAACTACGACCTGAAGCCACCACATAAATAAAACAAAAGCGAGGGCAAGCCCTTGATCGTCTGCTCTGGGGAAGCGGGCCGCACCGATTGGCCATCGGATGCCCCTCCTGGTTCACTGGCAGATGGAAGAGGGACTCTGTATGCTTAGTCATCCTCCTAGTCCCTGGTTCTGACCGATGGTACCTACGCAGTAATATTCTGTAAGTAAGTGAATATTTACTCTGAATTTCCTGCAAGGAGCAATGCCTAATTGTATAACATCTTAGTAGAAACAGAAGCCAAGAGTAAAAGAATCTTTTGACAACTGTCTTCGTTTTTGGACATTTAATGCATTCCACCAGTCCTCGGGAAGGATCGAGGGCAGGAAGAGAAGGGGACGACGGAGGGTGAGATGGTTGGATGGCATCACCAACTGGATAGACATGAGTCTGAGCGAGCTCCAGAAGATGGTGAGGGACAGGGAAGCCTGGTGTGCTGTAGTCTGTGGGGTGGAAAAGAGTTGGACACGACTGTCTGACTGAACAACAGCCAGTCCTCTGTTGACAGCAGTTGGAATACCAACTGCTCCCTGTTATCAGTAAAGTACTTACCGCAGCACAAAGACAAAATTATCATAAGCATGAGTTCCAAGTTGAAAAAAAAAAAAAAAAGTACAAACACTGAAAAAAAATGTGAAAGCATGATGATAGTTCTTCAAGTAGCCAAATGCACTGAGAAACTATCTCTTGGTCTAACAACATCATTAGACTTGAAAAGCCAGAAGCGAGAAATGAAATATTAACTGTGGCATTGCTTAAAGTAATTCCTCTTCTTGTCCAAGGGTTTTTAGCCCAAACACAAGCTACCAAAGGCAGCCAGAATGAAAAATGTAGCAGCATATCAAGGGGAGTTGAAAGGAAAGACATGAGCTTTGTGCATATATCATCAGACACTTTTTTTTTTTTTTTTTTTTTACTTTTACTGGTGACGGAATGATAGGAGAAATTGAGGTTTTCCAAATGCCCTCAATATGTCTTTGCCTCACGCTATTCACGCATGTGTGAAAAAAAATCTGCAATATCTCAAAACATTGGAACCAGAGTGAAGACTTACATGAAGAAAGCTATTTACTTAACTGGGATCCCTAACTGTACATCATTATGCATTATTAGATGTGACTGGGGACTCTGACAAATGAAATTAAAACTGCTAAATTAGATGATTCTTCAAAAAAAAAAAAAAAAATGACACAGCTGGGATTTCCCTGGCGGTCCAGTGGTTAAGAGTCTGCCTTGCAATGCAGGGGACTCCGGTTCAATCCCTGCTTGGAGAACTAAGATTCCACATGCCATGGGGTTGTAGAGTCTGTGCTCTTTAATAAGAGAAGCCCGCCAACTACAACTAGAGAGAAGTCCCCACACTGTAACTAGAGAAAACCCAGTTGAAAAAGTATATAAGTGAAGTGAAGTTGCACAGTCGTGTCTGACTCTAGCCTACCAGGCTCCTCCGTCCATGGGATTTTCCAGGCAAGAATACTGGAGTGGGTTGCCATTCCCTTCTCCAGAGGATCTTCCCGACCCAGAGATCGAACCCGGGTCTCCCACATTGTAGGCAGATGGTTTACTGTCTGAGCCACCAGGTAAGTCCCCGAAAAAGTATGTAGCTCCCCTGCTAAGACTAGCTGTAACAGAAGGGGAAGGGGCAGGGCACAACTTTTGAAAGAATGACACAGCCCAAGGACACAACATAGACCGATGAGACTCCAATGGGACCAAGATGGCAGACGAGACTAGCCTTGATTCTCAATCAGCAAGTGAAACGACACTCCCAGAGGTGTCAGGACAGTTTCAGTTCAGTTCAGTCGCTCAGTCGTGTCCGACTGTTTGTGACCCCACGGACAGCAGCATGGACCAGGCCTCCCTGTCCATCACCAACTCCCGGAGTCTACTCAAACTCATGTCCATGGAGTCGGCGATGCCATCCAACCATCTCATCCTCTGTCGTCCCCTTCTCCTCCTGCCTTCAATCTTTCCCAGCATCAGGGTCTTCTCTAGTGAGTCAGCTCTTCGAATCAGGTGGCCAAAGGATCGGAGCTTCAGCTTCAGCGTCAGCTTCAGTCCTTCCAATGAGTATTCAGGACTGATTTCCTTTAGGATGGATTGGTTGGATCTCCTTGCAATCCAAGTCTCTCAGGAGTCTTCTTCCAACACCATAATTCAAAAGGCATCAATTCTTCAGCACTCAGCTTTCCTTTAGTCCACCTCTCACATACATACATGACTACTGGAAAAACCAGAGCTTTGACTAGATGAACCTTTGTTGGCAAAGTAATGACGGTTCCAAGGCACTGTTAAAAGACCAGGGAGTGAGCAGTAGCCCAGATCCCGGAAATGTCCTCCCCTTCACAAAAATAGTTGGAATCATCCTCCCACTCATTGGCATATGAAACTACCCAGCTTATAAAAACGAATCACACCACATTCTGTGGCCACACTCACCCTCTGTGATGGCCCACACTCTGTGTATGGAATGTACTTCTCTCTGAATCGGAATAAATCCACTTCTTACCTATCACTGAGTTCATTTTAAGATGAGACGTCAAGAACCTGAGATTCATGAGGTCCTGAAACCAGGTACCACGGCTTTTGGCTGGGTTTGAGTCCCAGCCACATGGGTTCAAGTCCCAGTCACGTGGGTTCAAGTCCCAATCTATGGTAAACAGTTTCATAGCAAGGGGGTCACTCTCCATCCCCCTTCTGATGTCTATGTCAGAAGCTTTCTCTGTTCGTTTTTATACTTTAATAAAAATTCTGCTAATTGCTAAATTAGCATTGAAGACCCAGTGAAGCAAAAAAATAAAAAATCACATAGCTATCAAATTAAGTAGGATCAGTATTGGTTCTCAGTTCTCATTTCTCTTAAAAGTTTCCATTACATCCTCTGTGGTAAAATCCTTTTAAGTGCTTCACAGAGAAACTTAAAATAATTTTTTCCCTTATCTTCAAATGGAAATTAATGAGTCCCCCCCCCCCCATTTTATTGAGATATAACTCACATACACAAAATCCACCATTCTAAAGTGGACAGGTCAGGGACTTTTAAAATTAATTTATTTATTTTAATTGGATGCTGATTACTAAAGTGTATAGGTCAGGGATTTGACTCTAGTGAAGCCAACACTTCCACTGAACCCTGGAATATCAGCGTGACTCCAAAAAGAAGCCCATGCCAATTAGTGATCACTCTCTACTCTCCTCTCTGCGAAACCCCCAGCCACCACAAATCTACTTTCTCTCTCTATGGATTTGCCCGTTCTGTAAGCGCAATCTTAATCGAATGATCCAACAGGTGGCGGTTCATGCCTGCTTCTTTCGTTGGGCAGCACGTTTTTGAGGGTCATTCATGTCATAGCTTACAATGATAGGTGAATGATATCAGATTTGTGATCTCTGAAGAAGAAGATTTAGCTGCAGGACCAGGAACCAGGCTGGATCACTCAAGAGCTTTTGTGTAACAGAGTTTTACTAAAGTATACAAAGGGACAGAGAAAGGGGGACATGTGTCATATGTCCTATGTATCATATATGACATAATACATATGTCCTAAGTCACATGTCTTCTGACAGAGACATCGGAAGGGTAACGCAGGGTGCCCCCCTCGCTAGACTTAGCAAGGGAGCTAGATACTTTTTCTTTCAACTGGTGATTACAGTTAATCAAAAGAATGTCTCAAGGTTGTAAAGGTCTTACCAGACCCACTCCCACAATTTATATTAGAATTAGTCAGAAGGTTCTTAGGAAGGTGAAACATGTCCTCAAGCAGAATACATTGTTCTTATATAATCACTGGCATAGCGTTTAAGGAAAAACATACCCTTGAGCAAGAGGACTCTTGAGAGTCCCTTGGACAGCAAGGAGATCCAACCAATCCATCCTAAAGGAAATCAGTCCTGAATATTCACTGGAAGGACTGATGTTGAAGCTGAAACTCCAGTACCTTGGCCACTTGATGCGAAGAGCTGACTCATTTGAAAAGACCCTAATGCTGGGAAAGATTGAGGGCAGGAGGAGAAGGGGACGACAGAGGATGAGTTGGTTGGATGGCATCGCCGACTCCATGGACATGAGTTTGAGTAGACTCCGGGAGTTAGTGATGGACAGGGAGGCCTGACGTGCTGTGGTTCATGGGTTCGCAAAGAGTCAGACACGACTGAACAAAAGAATATTACATAGGAGACCACAGATAGCTCTCCAAGAAAACCTCACCTACAAGGTCAGCCCTTGGCTGGCGGCGGCTGGGAACGTGGGGCTCAGAAAGGTTGCTGTCATTCTTGATAAGAAGGGTTCACTGAGCTACATGTGGTTTATGATGAATATCTGCTCCCCTGAGAGCCTGGAATTTTGGCAGGAGCTGTGTCCGTAGAGGGGGTGGGCTTCCCAGGTGGGGCAATGGTAAAGAACCCACCTGCTAATGCTGCAGACTCAGGGGACCCAGGTTAGATCCCTGGGTGGGGAGGATCCCCAGGAGGAGGGCATGGCAACCCACTCCAGTATTCTTGCCTGCAGAGTCTCATGAACAGAGGAGACTTCTGGCAGGTTACAGTCCATGCGGTCGAAAAAGAGTGGGACATGGCTAAACTGAGCATGAGGCAGAGGGTACCTATGTGACCAGCCCGTGATTCTTTAATGAACTTCCCTGGTGGGTGACATTGCACAAATGCTGTCTCTAATAAATAATTCTCTCTCTCACACAAGCACACACACGAAACAAGCAAACAAAAGCCCGACCCCTTTCATTTACAAAGGACAGAGTCCGTCGCAAGTATAGAAGTGATAGACTGTCACCACTTGATTCTGAATGAATAAAAAATTTTAAATGTGGTTTAAATAGGTGAGGGGGAAGAAAAAGACACTTAGGCTCCTTAATAATGGGAAAGAACTTCGGAAGCTATAGTCCAAAAACCTTGAACAATCAAAATACTTCTGTCATACAGCAGAGATTTTTTTTTTAATTGTGAATTTCATTCCACATATAAAGAGTATTAAAAAAAGAAAAAACCCTGATCATAAAGGTAACAGCCAGCATGTTAAAATGAAGGAGTGTTTTTAACCTGGTCTATTGATTTTGGCATAAGCTGATGACCTTGATGCTAGACAAACCACAGCCTGGCGTGTTGTTAGATAATGACTTGTGTGAACAGAACCTCAGCCTTATTATTCACTGACTTTACAAAGCAACGTTCCCTTGTTCGCTCCATTACTCCTCCAAACTGGGGGATCATTTTTAGGCAACCGTCCTGGATCACGAGCCCCTTTGCTTGATTTTATGATACAGGAAAATTAATGTTCTGTTGTCTTCAGGCCGAGGGGAAAAGATGACCTTCATCAAATTTGTAAATGTCAGCTTCTTGCAAGAGCAAAGTCCCCGGAAGCCTCCTAATGACTTCTGGCATTAGCCTTCAGACAAGCAGTGACAATCCCTCTTATTTTAGGAAACAAAAAAATTTCAAGTACAAAAATAAATCCTTTTCCCACCCCATCTCCATTTTCTTTATTACTATTGTATTGTATTTTTTCTTTTAAAATTAGTTTTAAACATTTTCCCTTCTCTGTATGAAGTGGCCCCAAAATGTTTTCCATATGAGGACAGATGCATTTTAAATTGTATTTTTTAAAAGATATATGATAAAACAGGATCTATATTCTTAGAGTTAGCTTTTCTATTCAGGCTTCACAAGACCTCACAATTCTTGCCAAATACTGAAAGTCTAAGCATCACGGACTCAGTGGACATGAGTCTGAACAAACTCTGGGAGAGGGTGAAGGACAGGGAAGCCTGGCATGCTGTAGTCCACGGGGTCACAAAGAGTCAGACACAACTGAGCAACTGAACAACATCAAAGCCAACTCAACACATGTGTATGCGCTAAACCTTCAAAACCCATTCACATATGCAAAAACTACAAGCTTTGGAGACAGTAGGAAAATGTGAAAAGGCCACTTTGGTGTAACCCATGAAACCAAAATGTATATGAAAATTCTAAAATGCAAACGAAGCCAAGATGGTGTTTTCTCACATCCCGGGGGATAAGTTATCAGCGCTGCAATAGTTATAGTTTTCCACCAGTGGACAAGATGTCATGAGTAGCTCCCGCCATGCTGTGGATATCTTTTACTGCTTGAGAAATCAAGAAACATGGATCGCAATGAAAGCCCCAAATAAGCTGCTGATAGGTTTCCAGGGGTTCAGAGGCGTGAAGGTGGAAACAGACTAGATGGTGCACTGGAGGACTAGTGAGACTCTCACCTCAGGTCCAAGACTGAGGAGGTCTGGAGAGGAAAGCAGAGGACAAGAGCTCGTTTAGGTTACAGCAGCGTGAGATGAACAGGGGACGTGAACTCGTGGATGCCAGCAGCTTTTTATCATCTTTGCAAGACCTCTGGCAATGGATTTATCCAACACACCCAGAATCAGAAAAGAGAGAGCGAACGCAAACTGGGGCTTGCCAGGGTTTGGTCAGGGGACACAAGTGAGCCCTCGTGGTTACAGGGCTTCCTTCTGGAGGGATGAAAATCTTCTGGAACTTGCCAGAATATTTCTGGCTGCTAAACATTTCTCATGGACTAAATAAATGCCACAGAACTGTACGCTTCAAAATGGTTGAAGACTGGGATATGCACACAGTACTATATATAAACTAGGTAAGTAATAAAGACCTCCTGGACAGCATAGGGAACTCTAGTTAATACTCTGTAATGACCTATCTCGGAAAAGAATCTAAAAAAGAGTGAATATGTGGGTGTGTCTAACTGAACCACTTTCCTATAGAGTAGAAACAAATACAGCATCAATTATACTCCAAGGAAAAAATTTCTTTAAAAGAGCTTTAGATTTTAATACTGAAATGTCTAAAATAACCTGACAAAGATAACATTTAAAAAACTTTTAAAAAGCAGTGATAAGTCATGCCTAAAAGAATAATTAAAAGGAGAGTCTTACACTTGGGAAAAAAAAAAAAAAAGGTTGAATGCCATTTTTGGACAGTTAAAATGGTTATTTTATGTTGTATGTGTTTCCCACACACTAAAAATATGATTATGAAAGGAGAGACAGATGTGAGGTGATGGGAACACATTTATTATTGTTGTTTTTTTTCCCGAGGAAGGAGATAATTGTCCATTTTGTATAGGTTTTCATTTTACAGGGCTTCCCTGGTGGCTCAGATGGTGAAGAATCTGCCTGCAGTGCAGGAGACCCAAGTTCTATCCCCGGGTCAGGAAGATCCCCTGGAGGAGGGCATGGCAATCCACTCCAGGATTCTTGCCTGGAGAATCCCAGGGACAGAGGAGCCTGGTGGGCTACAGTCCATGGGGGTTGCAAAGAGCTGGACAGAGCTGAGCAACTAAGCACTTTCACTTTCTTCGGTTTTCACAGCTTGACGCGGTAGAGACACTGAAGCTGAAAGAACTGAGAGTGGGTGCTGAGAACAGGCCTCTGGGCTCAGGCAGGGAGATGACCCTGACGAGCAAGAAAGAGAAGAGACTAAATAACAGGCATGGTCAGGTAGTTCTGACATGATCGTTCCTCCGTCCACAATAGAAAGGAAACAAGTTATCCGAGAATCCAGGGAAGCAAGAATTGAAAACGATGCTGAAGTGAGCAGTAAAAGTGGTGCTTAACCGTCTTGGGTACCGTCGGAGGAAGCTGTGAAGAAAAAAGGAGGAGCATCTCTTAAGTGGTACCCAGAGCCCAGGTGAAACTGGAATTCACAGCAGTGCCCTTCGGCACCCACTCTGCTTGGGCTGCTCTGCTTGGTTCCTTGTCTTTATTTTTCATGTCAGGGCACGGTTGTCTGATGCTGGATCAGAAAGAGCAGATGGTTGTCTCAGTCTAGGGTTGGGCTTGGAAGAATGGCCAGAACAGGAAAGCAAGGGGAGATCTCGAATTTCTGGCAGGAGAATCCAGAAATGGTAGGAGAATCCAAAATGCTTTGCTGGATCTTGTATATCCTTTGGTGGGAGTTTCCAGAACTGACGTGCTATTTTTGATGCTCTTTCCCAGTTTGGTCAAGGCTTTAGGGGGAGCCGGTTTGCTAAGCTCATCATGCAAACATTCTGGAAGTCTCCCCCTTCAGCCCAAGAGATTTTGGCCTCTTTAACGCCACTGCATCTAGATATTAGTAAACATCATTCAAAATTAGGTTTCAGTGGGCCTATTACTTTCAGAAATGCTGAGTGACAAATGATTAAGAAGAGAACAATCATATGACCCAGCTATCCCACTTCTGCAGGAAGGCATGGCAACCCACTCCAGTATTCTTACCTGGAGAGTCCCCGTGGACAAAGAATATGGAAGAGAAGATGAAAACACAAAAAAGACAAATCCATCCCCATGTTCATATGACAGTATTTACAACAGTTGAGATATGGAAGCAAAGTGCCCATCAATGGATGAATGGATTAATGAGATGTGACACACACGCACACACACGCACACACACACACACATCAATACATAAAATGGAATACTGCTCAGCTATAAAAAAGAGGAAATATTGCCATTTGCAACAATGTGAACAGATCTAGAGGACACCATACTAAGTGAATTAAGTTAGATAAAGACAGATAACCATATAATTTTACTGATGTATGGAACATAAAATACTAATAAGCACATAGAATATATGAACAAACCAAATCAGACAGAAATAAGTACGTAGATACAAAGAAGAGAGTTCTGTGCTTAGTCGCTCAGTCTTGTCCGACTCTTTGTGACCTCATGGACTGTACCCCGGCAGGCTCTCCTGTCCATGGGGATTCTCCAGGCAAGAATACTGGAGTGGGTTGCCATGCCCTCCTCCAGGGGATCTTGCAAACCTAGGAATCAAACCTAGGTCTCCTGCATTGCAGGCAGATCCTTTAACTGAATCTGAGCCACCAAGGAAGCACCCTCCCCCCGCCACCAAACATAAAGCAAAAACAAAACAAAAACACACCGCAGTGGTTATCAAAAGGGGAGGAGTGGGCCAAGAGCAAAGTGGGTGAAGGAGGTTAACTGTATGGTGACAGACAGAAATTAAATCTGCGCAGTCAGCATGCTGTAAGGGTACAAAGAAGGAAGAAATATAATATTGTACACATGAAACTTATATAATGTTACGAATCAATGTTTCCTCAATAAAAAAATTCTTAAAGACAGAAACGCCAGCTGAAAAAGAATCCATAGGCTTTTTTCCCTTGCTCCTTTTCAAATTAATGTGAGATTATCATGGCTCAGAGGTTAAACCATCTGCCTGCAATTCGGGAGACCTGGGTTCGATCCCTGGGTCGGGAAGATCCCCTGGAGAAGGAAACGGCAACCCACTCCAGTAGTCTTGCCTGGAGAATCCCTTGGACGGAGGAGCCTGGTGGGCTACAGTCCACGGGGTCGCAAAGAGTCGGACACGACTAAGTGACTTCACTTCACTTCACTTCATCATACTTGGTAAAGTAAGTCAGGCAGAGAAAGACAAGTGATATCATATGATATCACTTATATGTGGAAAGATGTAGTATGTATGTACAGTGGAATTTGAAAATGAAAGTGGCTCAGTCGTGTCTGACTCTTTGTGACCCCATGGACTATACAGTGCATGGAATTCTCCAGGCCAGAATACTGGGGTGGGTAGCCTTTCCCTTCTCCAGGGGATCTTCCCCACCCAGGGATCAAACCCAGGTCTCCCGAATTATAGATGGATTCTTTGCCAGCTGAGCCAACCAGGGAAGCCCAAGAATACTGGAGTGGGTAGCCTATCCCTTCTCCAGGGGATCTTTCTGACCCAGGAATCGAACCGAAGTCTCTGGCATTGCAGGCGTATTCTTTACCAACTGAACCACCAGGGAAGCCCAGAGTGGAATATTACTCGGCCGTTAAAAAGAATGAAATGATGCCATTTGTGTTAGGGAAATCACCTGACTGAAACCACTTGCCCTGGCCAGGCGCAAGAGTAACCACTTGCCTGAGCTGGCTTGCAGCAAGAGGTCCTGGTGTGGAACGCAGCCCTGATGGGCCACCACGGGCTAGGAGAATCATCAGAAGGAGAGAGGCCTGTGCAGACATCCTACCAGCCTCCCGGAATGAGTGGTGTGCCCCCAGGAAGGACCCTGAGTCGGAATGACGGGCCAGAGACAACCCAGAAACTAACCGCCACTGAGGCTGCTAGCCTCGTGGCAGAGAAATTCTCCTGGGTTCCCTCCTTTCTTCCCCTTCGTGCGCCCCTTTCCCAATACAGTGTCTTGCTTTGTAAGCACGTGTGTCTCCTTGGACAAGTCATTTCCGAGTGTTTTTACAAAGAGCCCACTCCCTGGCTGGAAGGGGTTCCCCCTGCTTCCTGCCACATTTGCAGCACCATGGATGGACCATCCTAAGTGAAGTAAGTCAGACAGAGAAAGACAAGGCTCATCACATCACGTACATGGAGAATCGAACAAAAACGATATAGATGAACTTCTTTACAAAACAGAAACAGATTCACAGATGCAGAGAACAAAGCCACGGATACCAGCAGGGGGAGGCTGGAGGGGAGGGGTAGACTGACAGTTTTTGAATTTACACATACACATTGCTATATTTAAAATGCATAACCAACAAGGACCTACTATATAGCACAAGGATCTCTGCTCAATAGGCTATAATAACCTAAATGGGAAAAGAATTTGAAAAAGGATAGATACAGGTATAACTGAATCATTTTGCTCTATACCTGGACACTGCTAATCAACTATACTCCAATATAAAGTAAAAATCAAATAAAAAGAAAAAATGTAAATGTTCTGATATTACAGTGAAATTGGTTAAATGCAGACCAACGAGACTAGTTTTGAGCCTGCTGCTAACTAGCTGTGTGACTTAAGATAATAAATAATAAAGATAATAAGTTATTATAATAAGATAATAAAGTTCAAAAGCTTCTGTGAAGTGGCCCGGACTGACTAATTTCACCTTGAAAGTCCCATGAAATGATGAGGTCATGGACTATAGCCTTCTGGTCTTTATTAGGAAACTATATATTAATTTGCAGGATTCCTTCACCAGGTTAAAGGATTTCTCTTTCCTTGACCACATACTATATCTTAAACTGTTCTCATGGCTTATCTCTATTTCTGTTTTGTATTTGAATGACACTCCACTCACCCAGATTTTTAAGAGAGCATTGCTAAAACTCTCAGGAGACTAGGCTGGCAGGCATCATTTATAAAATATTTATAGCATATTGTAGAACGCTGTGAATAATAAATGTCTTCTGTTTAAATGATGATAGGCTGTTTAACATTTTCCACTTGGCTTTCTCGGTAGATATAAAATATTCTCAATCTCACTTGACTTGTGATCTTTTTAAAAATAGCTCTAATGAAATATGTAATTTAATAATCTTATCCATAGACAATTTTTAACATATATTTTTGGTTTTGTGTTTTTGTTTTATGACTGTAATAGGGAAAGATCTCCCACAAAATCAGTTCTCTTAGATTAAAGTTGAAAGCCTCTGGTTTTATTTTTGAAAAGCCACAGTTAGTGTGAAATGCATTTAGTTGTTGGTAATGATATTTCAAAGCTGGAGGAGTTTAATTCCACAATAGCTGTTTTATTTTTAAAATTTGACACATCTTCAGTTTATGCAACATGTCGGAGGCTGCACAGCTGTTTTTATTTATAGTCCAGCGGGGGAATTTCACTTGTCAGAGACGTTATGAGAAATAAATGTCTTTGTGTGCATTGCATTCTGGGACACAGTCCACTTACAAGCCAACAAAATGTCAAGGAATATGATGAAAACCCTTTTGGCTGCAAAGAGACTAAATTATCATTCTTCTCAAGTTCTTCCTCTTCAAGGACTATTACTGGAGAAGTTCACATGCAAAAAGAGGCAATTAATTTACGTAACATATCTACTATTTTTAATTAAGAAAGTCAAAGTCATCTTCAGACTTTACTAAGGGCAACATACATCACTAGTAACAAGAGGGCGATGTATTACAAGGATGCAAAGACTCTGATAACCCAGCAGGCAGTGAGGAGGTGTTTTTAAGGAGTTCCACTGAGCAGTGATGGGTTTACATAGAGGAGAGATACCTGGTCATCCGCCTGCCTCTGTCTGATGTGGGTTACGTCCTGGGCTTCTGTCAAAAAGCTGCCCAGTACAAAGACTGCACATATTCTAGGGACTAGCGTTGCCACTTGTCAACTGCCTGGCTCTCTCACAAAGCACACGTTGGATGTATTTTCCTACCTACAAGTGCACGATCAATTGTTATTTCCAAGCAACGATGACTACAAGATACCACGTGGAAGAACCTCTGCCATTTCTTCTTCAATAAACCTCAGCTAGTTCCCTGCTCATCCTTCGCATTGAAAGTTGGCCATAGGAACCCATAGTGACCTGGGCCTTCCTTCTCCATGCCTTATAGCTGACGTCCAGGTGTTACAGGGAACACTGATCAAAACTGCCTACCCTGCAAGGCACCATAGTTCCCATTTTCGAGAGTTCTTTTACGACAGGAGGTCCTGGTGAGGAATACGGGACTGACAAGCTACTACCACCAACCAGAAGAATTTGGGAAAGGTCAAAAGGAGATGCAATGAGTCCTACCACCTCCCAGAGGCCTTCTCGCTGGCCTCCATCTTGGCAGAGAAATACGTGAGCCACCAGGAGGGACCCTGGGTCAGAATGATTGGCCAAAGACAACCCAGAAACTGACCCCATCACCATAAAATGCAGGACCGGGAGCCGCGTGGCTAAGTAGTTCTCCTGAGTTCCAGTTACCTTGCTGTCTCCACCTGGGCACCCCCCCATCCCCTACACACACAATGAAATCTCTTGCTTTGTCAGCATGTATGTTTCCTTGGAAACTCATTTCCCGCCCCCAGTGTTGCATAAGAGTCCCCTTTTGGTTCCTAGATGGAGTGGCCCCTTCTTGCAACTTGGGATGCACCCAAGTCAAGGTTTTTTGTTCAGGATCAACACGGTCCACGTGCCATGGATTGATGGTCTTTCCACGCAAGGCTATCTGAAGAGGTAATAACAATTCGTGTATTTTTATTTCTCTCTCCTTTGGCTTGGCTTGTTTTAAAATGCAGTTCCGCTCGTGAATATTTTGTCACCAAAATTTATTGCAATGTACAAGGCGTGTTACCTCATTGTACGTCTTTCACGTTTGTGTCTCTGGGAGCTCTATGGCAGTGTTTTAGGTACAACGTAGGACCAGTCTTTGGTAGACAGTAGTAAAACCCCAGACATGAATAATGGGTTTGCTACAAAACAAAATTTATGGTACAAGACAAAAATTTACTGCAAAGATAAGTCAGACATGATTGTGAGCAGAAAGTTCTGTCTGGCTACTCTTCTTCATATGACTTGGAAAACACCTGCCTTTTTCTTGGATTTCTTATTTCACATTGTTATTTTTTTCATTTGCTTCTGAGAGTTGCGTTTTTATAATTAAGGCTCCCTTTTCTACAGGTTTGGTCTTCTTATGAAATTACTCCACACTACTTTTCTAATTCTACAAAATGTGGACAATCACCATTTTTTAAATTTAGGGTGAATTATCTTTCTCCCCAATGGCATGACAACATTCTGGCAGTTGGGAAACTGAAAGAAATGGTGGGATTGCAAACAACAGTGATACACCCGTCAGAGAGGTACAAGGTTGGCTAACAGACATCACCCAAAAGCCCTTTCTGTCAATTCATTTCAGAAAAAGCAGTGAAAGTCCCTCAGTCGTGTCTGACTCTTGGTAACCCCGTGGACTGTACAGTCCTTCAAATTCTCCAGGCGAGAATACTGGAGTGGGTAGCCTTTCCCTTCTCCAGGGGATCTTCCCAACCCAGGGATCGAAAAAACAGTACACTTACCCACCCCACTCCCAGATAGAGGTCTCTTTCTGATTCTTCAGCAGTGACGTTGTTGGGTCAGAGACCAAGGCTTTCCATTAAAAATTCCTAGCCTGCAAAGTCCCTCTAATGCAAGCAATATCAGCAGTCTTTTCTCTCCCTCATCTCAAATGAAAATAGCATTTTATTCTGCAGTTTTAAAATAGAAATTTTCAATCTCCAGTAGCAGATGGACTTGCCTGAATTTATATGACAATATCTATTGGTCTATTTTCATACTTGCTTCATTGTATGAATGTGGAAATCATCTCAGTGAGACAAGCATTAATTTTAGTAATTACCAAAAGCTACCTAATACAGACTCCTCATCAAAACACACATTGATGTTTTAAAGAAGATATTTGAGTTTTAAAGACTAAAGCTCCACTGTAATCTCTGGGAGTTATAAAAAGGTGACAAAGGATGGATTGGTGTAAGCCTGCATCAGTCAGTTCAGTTCAGTTGTTCAGTCTTTGCGACCCCATGGACTGCAGCACGCCAGGCCTCCCCGTCCATCACCAACTCCGGGAGTTTACTCAAACTCATGTCCATCGAGTCAGTAATGCCCATCCAACCATCTCATCCTCTGTCGTCCCCTCCTCCTCCCGCCTTCAATCTTTCCCAACATAAATATTTATATGAGATCACCTGATGCGAAGAGCTGACTCGTTTGAAAAGACCCTGATGTTGGGAAAGATTGAAGGCGGGAGGAGACGGGGATGACAGAGGGTGAGATGGATGGATGGCGTCACCAACTCAATGGACATGAGTTTGGGTCAACTCCGGGAGTTGATGTTGGACAGGGAGGCCTGACGTGCTGCAGTTCATGGGGTCACAAAGAGTCGGACACGACTGAGTGACTGAACTGAATTGAAAGTATTATCACTGTTTTTCAGTCTATAACTCCTAGAGTTGGCTCAAATTCATGTCCACTGAGTCAGTGATGCTGCCTGACCATCTCATCCTCTGCCGCCCCCTTCTCCTCTTGCTCTCAACCCTTCCCAGCATCAGGGTCTTTTCCAACGGGTCGGCTCTTCGCATCAGCTGGCCAAAGTACCGGAGCTTCAGCGTCACCATTATCATAAAGCTTCTCATAAGGACTTAGCAGCGCTGCTTCAACACGATCATCCAAAGACACAGAAATGGTACAGACGAAAATAAAGAAACTAGAGAAGTCAAATCCTGCAACTAAGCTCTGAGAACCCAATCCCACCAAAGGGAAGCCGAAAAGAGTGGAGAATACCCTCTGAACACCTCAGAAACTCCTGTTATGGTAACTCAACATTGAAATACTTTCTATGGATGCCAACCAGAGTGCAATCTCTGAGTACCCTTGGGTTCTGCAGGGTGAATCCACTTTTTGCAAATCCTGGGTATTCCGATCCCATGTCTTGCCCACACTCCTTAGACAGTAAGTGACATGGGGACTTCCTTCAGCCATAAGCAACAGCACGCAAGTCTCGTAATTATTCATTGCTCTGTTTGGAATCCAAGCCCCTCTTTCTAGTTCATTGATGGCACTTGGGACAGAACTTCTGCAGAACTGTACTTGGTCCAGCACACAGGGGGTTGCTCCTCGGGTCTGCAGGAGAAGCTGAGCTGTGCCTACGAACCTAAGTTCACATCCTTCCGCCCCACGAGGCTGTGTTAACTATCAGCGGGCGGCAAAGGACAGGCGAAGACAATGGGAAGACTTTAAAGCCGTTGGTTTCTCAGGAGGAAAACATACTGTACAACCTAATGATTTCCTCCCTTTGTGTATGTTATTGTATATAACCCAGATTTCAGGGCTGTCAGAGCAGACCTCGGAGATGGGGGAAGGCTGACAGGGGAAAAAGCCAAACAAAAGAGCCCCGTTTTTTTTCAAGGACGGGGACTTTCAGTTCAATTAGATTTCCTCGCTATCTAAATAACGGGCTGCAGTGACCCATCAAGCCAGAGGAGAAAATAAGTCAACACAACAGCGTCCGAAGAGTTTACTCCTTTTCCTATCTGCTTCGCTTCAGCCCATTCCACTTGAATTTCTATTACTGGAATTGACGATAAATACATTGAATGTCGTGGGGGTGAAAGTAACAACCTCTTTTAAAGAAAGGATCAAGTTTTCAGGGGCCACAGACAACAAATCATTTTTTTTTTTTTAAGACTCAATGCCAGGTAGTTCACTGAGGTCAGACATTTGCCATCATCTGTCCTTGGTTTAAAACCCTTAAATCTTTGAGGCCTAGTGTCCTTGGGGGTCTCTCTGGAATGACACGTGAGGGAAAAACAAGAGTCATCAGGAGGGAGGTCCAGGCAATGCGGAATTAACTCTGCTGAGTATAAAGTGGAGAAAGAAGATATATATATATATATTCAGAACTGTTTAAATAAAAGTCACTCTGTTTATCGAAACAGAAAAATCTGGCGGGCGCTTCTTGCCATATGGGGCTTTTGAAAATATATGAGAAACATGTGATTATGCGTTTGGTTGAATATTATTAAAACTGTATGCAAACCACTGGGAGAGCTTTTGGCCAAAGTTCCCTAAAATCACCCTCTGGAGCATCCTGTGTATTTCTGTGCATATAAAATTATCCTGATATAAATAAAGCAGAGCATCTATGAAAAACACACAATCCTCCATTACTGAGCTGATTCCATGAGGAACCGCTAATTATAAACATCCAGAAGCGTTCGTTTTTGACTTGAAGGATAATTTAATAAAGCCAGAACCTGTAATTTGTGATAGCAACAGGATCAGGATAAAAACAAGGGTCTCAGTTAGGAAAGATAACTATAGCCCACAAGCCGGAAGAGCAGGTAGCTAGGAGACTGAGGCCTGGGAAGGAGTATGACCAGCGGTCAGTCACGTTCCCCCTGAGACATCTACACAGCATCAGGTCACAACCCCACGTCCACTGTTTAAAAACCAAAGTTTGCTCCCAAGGAATGCAACTTCAAAACCAGGAACCATCTAAAGGCCTGGGAGGTCAAGGACACTCTTATTTCCTCTGTACTTGCAAGTTCAACCAGCAGTCTACCTAATGAATAGATTTAGATGTGAATTTCATGTCAACTGGTTAAGCAGACCCTGATGGTAAATATTTCAGAGTCGGATATACAGAAAGTAAGAGTATCTCCTTGGAAGAGAAGCTGGGATAAAACCAGACAGCTTATTAAAAAGCAGAGACATCACTTTGCCAACAGAGGCCCGTCTAGTCAAAGCTATGGTTTTCCCAGTAGTCATGTATGGATGTGAGAGTTGGACCATAAAAGAAGGCTGGTGTTGAAGAACTGATGCTTTTGAACTGTGGTGCTGGAGAAGACTCTTGAGAGTCCCTTGGACTGCAAGGAGACCCAACCAGTCCATCCTAAAGGAGATCAGTCCTGAATATTCATTGGAAGGACTGATGCTGAAGCTGAAACTCCAATCCTTCGGCCACCTGATGCAAAGAGCTGACTCATTGGTAAAGACCCTGATGCTGGGAAAGATTGAGGGCAGGAGAAAAAAGGGGTGACAGAGAATGAGATAGTTGGATGGTACCATCAACTTTAACGAACATTAGTTTTTGAGCAAATCCTAAGAGATAGTGAAAGACAGGGCAGCCTGGCGTGCTGCAATCCATAGGGTCACAGTCAGACATGACTGAGCAACCACAAGAGTATTCTTATGAGCAGGACTTTAAAGCTGCTGCCGTTAATGGGTGAGATAAAATATAGTCAAAACCATTGTTTGCAAACATCAGTTTGAAACCCGCAGTCTCAGTATATCAGGTTCCGGGGACAGGTGAGTGCTCAAGTAAGGACAATATCCCGATGTCCTTCTCAGACCAGGATTCCTCCTTGATGTGAAGCCCATCACTCTGCCTTCATCAACATACACGGATGGCTCACTCATTCATTCATTCATTCCCTTACTGTCTCTATTTTCTAAAATATTTGCCTGATGAAATCTGAGGGGGGTTTTTCCCTTTGCAGTTCTTGGGGAGTGACCTATAGGAAGTGGTGTTGAACACTCAGATTTAGGAAGGTCAAGACAAAACTCGGGGAGAGACGGAGCAGAGTTAGGCCATCACGAGTGTGCGTGAAATCACTGGAGCTGTGACCCAGCAGTTGTCTTCACTCCGTGGCAATTCCGGCACCTTCTGAAATCTCTCATTTTTGCTGCCATCTGTACCGACCATCCAGAGACGATGCAATAAACATTTATGAAGGGCTAGACTCTATGCTAATTTCCTACCTGTGGAACATGGGGTTTTGTTTTTTTTTTTTTTTTGCTTGTTTCTCCCAAGTGTGTAGAATGTCTCATCAGTCTAGGTTATGGCATAATTGCTTTGAAACAAGGCATCAACTACTGTCTGCATAAATCTGTTTCTTCAATGGCTGTCATCAATCAACACAACAGCACGCATTTCTAGAAGTGGAGGTTTTGGTTCGTTATTTCAAGTCTATTTGTCATTGTTGGGGTACGTTCCCCAGAGCTCTACCACCATGGAAAACGTACATGCTATAAATTTAAATCATAAACAGAGTCGCTAGATAAAAACCCAACTTGCCCTATTAAACTTGACTTATATTTTCTTGGAAAGTACTTCTCCTAAACATTGATCTGATGTTTATAGGAAGTTCAACTTTAACCAGGCAACTTGTATTTTTATTTGCTGAATCTGGCAAAGCTAGCCATAAATGAAAATCGGACGTGTTCACAAAAGCGCCAGCATTAGAGGAGAACGAGTTAATATCTGTTTTCATTCCTGCATGATATAAATAACAAAACACAAGGAGGGTACAAGTCAATAATCCTATTGGTGGTAACTCAAGGAAGACGGGCGGTGGAAAATCCCTCGATCAAAGCAAAGCTTTGATCAACTGTGAAATGGAAGACCCACTCGCATGTGCCAGACATATGTTAATGGGCATGGCAAGAATAAAGCATGGCAAATATATTAGTCAGAAACATCTGTAAGTGAAGCATCTGGAATTGCCCACAAGTAATTAATACAGCTTGGCACGGAGCAAGCCAGCGTCAGGGGACCCGGGATGACATGGCCCATGTAGAAATCTATCGTCTGTCCCGGCTACCCGCCTCCATCACTGTAACTCCAATGCAGCCACAGACAGCACAGAACGGAATGGGCGTGACTGTGTCCCAATAAAACTTTATTTACAGAAACAGGGTGCTGGGTGGGTTTGACTTCCAGGCTCTAGTCTGCCATCCCCCCAACCTAAGGCAAACAGAGTCTGGTAGGAGCTCCTTGTATCCATGATAAGTTTTTTACTTATCAGAGGAGGGAAAATCAATTGCAAGAATTACTGAATGCTGTCAATCTATTCTAATACAATACCCAGGAATTTTCATAAAGGCTTTTGGTTTGGTGATATTATGTTTTTAAAAAAATCTCCATGATGGCCAAGAGGAGTTAGTTTGTCTTGTTAACGAAGTCAACTCGCTTGTTCAATAAGGTCTGAGTTTGAGTTTTGGAATGATGAAGAGGTCTGCATACCCGTGGTGGATTAGAAAGAAAGAAAGTGAAGTCGCTCAGTCGTGTCCGACTCTTGGAGACCCCACAGGCTACTGTAGCCCACCACGTCAGTGCCTGTCCACGGGATTTTCCAGGCAAGAGTAATGGAGCGGGTTGCCATTTCCTTCTCCAGGGGGATCTTCCCGACCCAGGGATCGAACCCAGGTCTCCCGCATTGTAGGCAGACTTTTACTGTCTGAGCCACCAGGGGAGTCTAATCAGGAATTGATTAGAAAAGCAAGTAGAACTATAGATTCGAGCTCTGCTCACACGCTCTGTTCCCATTTCAGGAGAGCGGTGGGCTCTGAAATGAGGAGTCTGGGCTCTTCCTGACATATTCTGACCTGAGACGTGCTGTAGAAGGTGGGCACTCTGACACTGACATTGGTTTTTCTTAACCAAAACCTCAATCTCAGCGTTCCTCGAAGATAAGGCTGTCTTTCAAGAGTCATCCTCTGCTGGTAATAAAGAAAGCATGATACCAAAATATCGAATAAGAAAAGTTATTTGTCTCATGTAGCTCAATGCAAACAGATCTCGGTCTCAACAATGGCGTGTCATGAGTTTGAAAGAAAAACATCTTCCAACAGCTAAATCAATACAGGTTAGTAACCTTGATTTTATTAAATGCAACTGACAGGTGTCAGAATATACCAATCTTCACATGACTTTGGATGTAAACTTTTAGAAGAAAACAATTCTGAAGGCATTTCTTTGGGATTTGGTGTGTTAGCTCAGACGTAAAAGAATCTGCCTGCAATGTGGGAGACCCAGGTTCGATCCCTGGGCCAGAAAGACCCCCTGGAGAAGGAATTGGCAACCCACTCCAGGATTCTTGCCTGGAGAATCCTATGGACAGAGGAGCCTGGTGGGCTATAGTCCATGCAGCTGCAAACAGCTTGACATGACTGAACAACTAATACTTTCATTTTTCACAATAACAATGGAAATATACTTCACCAAAACGAGCAGTACTGTATTTACTTAAATTAGAGTCAATCCTACCTTATTTCATCGTATAAAATGTTTAATATTTTATTTTTCATTCAGTTCAGTTCCGTCACTCAGTCGTGTCTGACTCTTTTCGACCCCATGGACTGCAGCACGCCAGGCCTCCCTGTCCATCACCAACCCCCGGAGTTTACTCAAACTCATGTCCATCGAGTCGGTGATGCCACCCAACCATCTCATCCTCTGTCGTCCCATTCTCCTCCCACCTTCAATCTTTCCCAGCATCAGGGTCTTTTCAAAAGAGTCAGCTCTTTGCGTCAGGTGGCCAAAGTATCGGAGTTCCAGCTTCAACATCAGTTCTTCCAATGAATATTCAAGACTGATTTCCTTTAGGATGGACTTGTTGGATCTCCTTGCCGTCCAAGGGACTCTCAAGAGTCTTCTCCAACATCACAGTTCAAAAGCATCAATTCTTCGGCGTTCAGCTTTCTTTATAGTCCAACTCTCACGTCCATACATGACCACTGGAAAAACCATGGCCTTGACTAGACAGACCTTTGTTGGCAATGTCTCTGCTTTTTAATATGCTGTCTAGGTTGGTCATAACTTTTCTTCCAAGGAGTAAGTGTCTTTTAATTTCATGGCTGTAGTCAACATCTGCAGTGATTTGAGCGTCTGTGGTTGAGCGTCTCCTGTGGAGGTACAGGCCGGCAGTGGTCTGCTGCAGGTACAGAGGCTCTGGGTGCGGGAATGGCATAAGCTGTCTTAGAGGAGCTCACCATTAACCCCACCATAGCGCTGCCAGAACTTACATAGGACTGGGAAATAGACTCTTGGGGGGCACAAGAGAACCTCGTGTCCCAGGACCAAGGAGAAAGGAACAGTGACCCCACAGGAGACTTGCCTGTGAGTGTCCAGGAGTCTCCGGCAAAGACGTGCGTCGATGGTGGCCTGCTGCAGGGTTGGGGGCACGGGCTATAGAAGAACATGCCTGGCATCTTTTGAAGGAGGTCACCATTGTCTTCATTACCGCCACTATAGTTTAGTGAGTGATTGAAGTCGTTCAGTCGTGTTCGACTCTTTGCAACCCCATGGACTGTAGCCTACCAGGCTTCTCTGTCCATGGGATTCTCCAGGCAAGAGTACTGGAGAGGGTTACCATTTCCTTCTCCAGGGGATCTTCCCAGCTCGGGGAGCCAGGGCTCCCGCATTGGAGGCAGAAACTTTAACCTCTGAGCCACCAGGGAAGCAATAGTAGGGAAGGAACACAGCCCCACCCATCAACAGAAAAGTGGATTAAAGATTTACTGAGCACGGTCCCGCCCATCAGAACAAGACCCAGTTTCCCCCACAGCCAGTCTCTCCCATCAGGAAGCTTCCATAAGCCTTTTATCCTTCTCCATCAGAGGGCTGACAGACTGAAAACCACAATCACAGGAAACTAACCAATCTGATGACATGGACCACAGCCTTGTCTAACTCAATGAAACTGTGATCCATGCCATACAGGGCCACCCAAGACGGGCGGGTCATGGTGGAGAGTTCTGACAAAACGTGGTCCACTGGAGAAGGGACTGGCAAACCACTTCGGTATTCCTGCCTTGAGAACCCCATGAACAGTATTTCTCATTAATAAGACATAAAACACACAGGCTCCTGGGATGATTTTTAGTTTGTTATCTTTTCTTTTTCATTAAATAAAGAGGAAAAACAAGATCATGACGTCTCACAGAATTAATATAGTTATGTCTGAGTTTTCATAGATGATTCTTAATTACTGATCGCCCAAAGCCTAACACCTGCACATATATTTCCCAAAAGAATATTATGTCATTTATCACATCCCTTGCTTAGAAAAAAATCCCTTGCCATTTTAGACAACACATCACATTGCATTACTGCAAATTAAGTAATGAGCAACAGAATTGTAGATTTATTCTTGTTTGTACAATCTACGATAAAAATGGATAAATTCATTATATTAGCTCTTTACTCCTTTTCATAATTAGTCTTTAAAATGTCTACTGTAATTTATTCCCCAGCAGGGCTTATAGTATTCTTTGAAACACAAATAAACTCATTCAACTCACTTGAGCTATTTCATCTGAATGTTTTGACGGAAAAGAAATCTGATATGGTTGATTACTTTGGGGAAAAAAGGCTCATTTGCTAATTAGTTTTACGGTACAAATTTCTCATTTACTGAGAAAGGAGTATACATAGATGCAAGGTTTTGACAAAAGGATGTGTAGAGCACATTTTTATTTTTAAAAAAATGTGTTGGGAAAGGTTTATTGTAATTCAACAATATTTCGATTGTTGTCAACCTTGTTTATAGGGGCTTCCCTGGTAGTCCAGCTGGTAAAGAATCTGCCTGCAATGCAAGAGACCTGGGTTTGATCCCCGGGTCAGGAAGATCCCCTGGAGAAGGGAACAGCTACTCACTCCAGTATTCTTGCCTGGGGAATTCCATGGACAGAGGAGGCTGGCAGGCTACAGTCAATAGGGTCACAAAGAGTTGGACACAACTCAGCGACTAACACTTTCACTTTCAAAGGAAAAATTGTAAAATTAATCATCATTTTACAAGTCCTGTTATAACTCTTTTTGGCTTAATGATGAGAATTTGAAGGAAAGCGAACTTAGTGATGGGTCGTAAATCCTTTTGAAGGTCATTATTTCCAAGAGTTTGTTCTCAGAAAACTGAAGGATGACTCAGTGGAATAGCTGGCAGGGTCATTTTGGAGGGAAGGGGAAATATGTTCCCTCGAGGAAACCTGGCAGAATCTGTAGGCATTTTTGGACGAATCAGCTGACATCTAGTGGAAGAGACCAGAGACATCCTAAAAATCCCACAACGTACAGGATAGGTCCATCCCCCTCCAAAGGGATTATCCCGCCCTGATATCAACAGTGTCCAAGCTGAAACACTCTTATATACAGAAATATATAAATAAATTTAAAATGAGGGGGGAAGCTTCTACATATGCCAGTGAAAGATTCACTTAAAGAAATTTCATTTAATCATCATAAATGCACATGCTTCACTTAAACAACGTCTGTTTATATGGCTTTAACTATGTAATGATGATAAATTCAATGACAACACAAGCTAGAAAAAAGTTTTTTAAACTCTTCAGTCTTATGGTTACAAGACACTTTTTAAAAGTAACATTTAGGGAGTTCCCTGGTGGTCTAGCTGTTTAAAACTTTACCTTCACAATGCAGGGGCTGTGAGTTTGACCCCCTGCTTGGGGAGAGAAGATCCCACATGCCTCCCAGCCAGAAAACCAAAATAGAAAAGGATAATGTGACAAATTCAATACAGACTTTTAAAAAATAAATAAATAAAAGTGAAGTTTAAAATAATTTATCGTTTTGTTTCGGGTGTCTTAGTGTGTTCAGGTTTCTGTAACAAAATACAGGCATATCTTGGAGCTTCTGCATGCAGGTTTGGCTCCAGGCCACTGCAAGAAAGCTAATATTGCAATAAAGCAAGTGGTGCTAATGTTTTGCTTTCCTGGTGCATTATGGAAGGAATGTTCACCCTATATTGTAGTCTGTCAAGTGCACGGTACCACTGCACTTGAAAAACAATGTATAGATCTTAAAGTGCTTCATTGCTAAAAAGGGCTCACCATGACCTAACAACCCAGGCTTGACACAAATCTTCAGTTTGCAAAACCCGAAGCATCCTGCAGGGCAGCCAAGTGATACAAAGTGCAATGAAACGAGGTTTGTCTATACTGGTCGATCATAACCCTACCAGCTTTTAAACAATACAGGCAACCTTTCCACTTAAATAAAGCCATTACGGCTGCTGCTCGCACTTCAGTCCTGTCCGACTCTGTGCGAATGCCCGTCCCTGGGATTCTCCAGGCAAGAACGCTGGAGTGGGTTGCCATTTCCTTCTCCAAAATCACTCGAGATGACTAAATAATAATTTTGATGCCATGAGATCAAGACCAAAAAAAAAAAAAAAATTTCTGCATTGCTAGATGTCAAGAGTGATTCTTCTGTATGAAGAGAGAGGATGACTCAGATGCTTCGCAGGATTTTGAATTTAAATATTCATTACAGGTATTTAAAAAATATACCTCATACTCAGTCCCCGATGATGAAGGGAAAAAAAAGCTATTTATAAGAGATGAAGAGCTTTCCCTACTTAGTGAAACCCAGGAGCTAGAAATATAAAGGTTTTATTTCTATTTTTCTCTAAGGCAGTTGAATAACACTTAACAAATGCAACACAAGATGGCAGTCATTCCATCCTTTAATTCTGTTACATACTCAAGAGAAAAAGAGTTGGTGTTTCTGTGGTGACGAACGTGGCCCCCGCTCCACTTGTAAAATCAGCACTGCCATTAAAGACAGACATTTCAGTCCGTGAATTCTCTTTACACTTTAGATGTGACGAATTTTCTCATAAAGTTCACTTAAAAAGCATTTCACAATCATTGATCTTTTTCTTGTCTATAAAGGCAGCACCATACAGATAGATTACCTATATTAACACTGGCAAAGAGTAAGAAGGAAAAATGAAGAAAAAACCGAAAGTGAAGTTGCCAAGCTAGCATACAATATCAGCAAATTATGGCTTAATTCAAACGTTCTTTTTTTCCTTTGGGTTAACAACTCAGGGTAACTTTACTCAAGTCTGATATAATCACGTAGATGCCTAATACTTGGGCAACTGAACCGAACTAAACTGTTCCTCGTTCAGCGATGCAAACCCAGAGCAACCATTGTAACTAGGGTCACAACGCAAGTCAAGGGGGAATTCCTGAGATTTCAGCAAACGTCAGTCTTTTCCCAGTTCACACTGCACTAATCTAATCCGCCACACTGCTCTTGGATACTTTTTCATCTTTCTTAATGAAAACATAAAGGTCAGCTGAGCAGAGATGTTTTGGAGAAGGCTGCCGGGAGTTGGGGCTGATCATTTGCAAGGAAGGCTTGCTCCTGAACTCAAGAGCAAAGTCTAGCCCAGGCGTCACCAAGGAAGTGTCCCAGCCATCATCCTCCTGGACTGGTCTCCTTTTCTGGGCTTCTGCATCTATCGTGACTCCGAACCTACGTCTGCTGCCTCTGCTCAGAGCATGCTCTTAGCTCTTACAAGAACTAATAAGAGTTCTCTCAGGTCAGTCAGTTCAGTCACTTAGTCATGTCTGAGTCTTTGCGACCCCATGGATTGCAGCACGCCAGGCCTCCGTGTCCATCACCAACTCCCGGAGTTTACCCAAACTCATGTCCATCGAGTCGGTAATGCCAGCCAACCATCTCATCCTCTGTCGTCCCCTTCTGTCTTCAATCTTTCCCAGCATCAGGGTCTTTTCCAATGAGTCGGTTCTTCGCATCAGGTGGTCAAAGTATTGGAGTTTCACCTTCAGCATCAGTCCTTCCAATGAATATTCAAGGCGAATTTCCTTTAGGATGGACTGGTTGGATCTCCTTGTAGTCCACGGGACTCTCAAGAGTCTTCTCCAACACCACAGTTCAAAAGTATCAATTCTTCTGCACTCAACTTTTTTTGTGGTCCAACTCTCACATCCATACATGACTACCAGAAAAACAGTAGCTTTGACTATTTGGACCTTTGCCAGCAAGGTAATGTCTCTGCTTTTTAATATGCTGTCTAGGTTGGTCATAACTTTTCTTCCAAGGAGCAAGTGTCTTTTAATTTCATGGCTGCAGTCCCCAGCTGCAGTGATTTTTGGATTCCCCCAAAAGAAAGTCTGTCACTGTTTCCACTGTTTCCGCATCTATTTGTCATGAAGTGATGGGACCAGATGCCATGATCTTTGTTTTTTGAATGTTGAGTTTCAAGCCAGCTTTTGCACTCTCCTTTTTCCCTTTCCTCAAGAGGCTCTTTGCTTTCTGCCATAAGGCAAGAAATCTGTTGTGGGTCCTGGAACTTTCTTAAAGTGCAAGAATTTATTTGGGATAACTGTTCTGCAGTTTTGTGGGTCGTCTGCTCGGCGGCTCTGTGGTGGGATTAATGGTGACCTCCTCCAAGAGGGCTGATGCCACAGGCTATGTATGCGACCCGGGTCTGCTGCACTCAGAACCCATGGCCCTGCAGCAGGCCACTGCCGACCCGAGCCTCCGCAGGGGACACTCACACGCTCAAAGGCAGGCAGGACCCCTTAGACCGGGAGCGCCCTATTTACCTGCCGTGCCGGCGTGCAACCTGCAGACACTGACTTCTCCTCACCCCATTAATGATGACGAATCCCCATCATGACCGTGACCACCACATGGGGCTGGCCTGGTGGCTCCGTGGTCAAGAATCTGCCTGCCAGTGCAGTAGACATTGAGCCCTGAGCCTTGATCCCCGCGTCAGGAAGATCCCCTGGCAGAGGAAATGACAACCCATGCCGCGGAGAACCTCATGGACAGAGGATCCCGGCGGGCTACAGTCCAAGGAGTCCCAAAGGGTTTGAGACGGCAGCTGAGCACGCATTCTTCCCTGCAGGCTTCCTCCTAGCTGCTGAAACGCTGTGGAAATCGCGCACGTCCCAGGTTGCCCTGATGATGGCGCTGAGCACATGTAAACCCCCAGACCGATCTTTCCAGAAGGCACAGGCTGCTTCCCAAGCCTTCGAAATGAATGATATTTTCTATTAAACGCAGAGTCTTGACGGCGGAGCTCCCAGGAGCCACAAAACCCAGCTGCTCTCACCCGGACAGCATCATAGAAAAAAGGTCGTATTTCATCCCATTCATTGGACTATCAAGGAGTCCGCAGTCAGTAAAATAAAGCAGAGCTGGCTGTTTCCAATAAAGAACCTGGAATCCCAGGTCTTCCTCCCCCAGGGTGCTGTCGGCAACTTCAGACGAAAAACTCTAGGCCCCTCTCTGCTAGGCCCCTGTCTCTGATGTCGGGTTTTGTGGTTTCCCTCCCTGGATATGGATGTGGTATTCTAGTTCAGCTTCCCTAATAGATAAGTTGGTGAAGAATCCGCCTGCAATGCAGGAGACCGCGGTTTGATTCCCAGGTTGGGAAGATCCGCTGGAGAAGGGATAGGCTACCCACTCCAGAATTCATGGGCTTCCCTGGTGGCCCAGCTGGTAAAGAATCTTCCTGCAGGGCGGGAGACCTAGGTTCCATCCCTGGGTTGGGGAAGATCCCCTGGAGAAGGGAAGGGCTACCCACTCCAGTATTCTGGCCTTTGAGAATTCTCATGGACTGTATAGTCCATGGGCTTGCAAAGAGTCAGACACGACTGAGCAACTTTCACTTCACTTCGCCCTGGTTCATGTCTAGGTTTCAGGATGAACACACACACTCTCTTGGAGGAGGAAATGGTAACCCGCTCCAGTACTCTTGCCTGGGAAAGCCCTGGGACAGAGGAGCCTGGCGGGCTACAGTCCCCGGGGTTGCAAAAGAGCTGGACAAGAGTGAGCACATAAGTACATACACATGTATTATGTGTACACGACCACAGGCCGCCATCCGGCGAGGTAGAGACCCAGTTCCGAGAGGTTCGGTCTGCAAAGACCAGCACCTGCCGGTTGCCTCCACTCCTGCAACTGGGCATCGCTGTGCATAAGCACGCTCACGGGGCAAAGGGCTTGTCAGGGACACGAGTCCACACACATGTGGGTAGCACTCACATGGCCCCACGGAAGCTCTGAGGTCAGGTGGGCACTGGGTCTCCGCCAGGCTTGTTCCACCAGATTCTGCTGTTCTTAGGCACCTTCGCTCAGTCGTGTCCAACTCTTTGCAACCCCGTGGGCTGTAGCCCACAAGGCTCCTCTGTCCATGGGCTTTCCCAGGCAAGAATACTGGAGCGGGTTGCCATTTCCTTCTCCAGGGGATCTTTCCAAACCAGGGTCTCCGGCACTGCAGGCAGATTTTTTTTTTTTTTTTTTTAACCATCTGAGGCATCAGAGAAGTCCTTGCTTCTTCTCACATTCTCTTTATTGACTTAAGCCCAGAAGGGTTTTTCGGAATAAGCTCAACTTGTATCCAAGGAGAAAGTGAAAATATTTGGGGCTGACCATAATCTCCTGACACCGTTTTACTTTACCTCTTAAACATTACTCAGGTCGCCTGGCATTTGGCTGCCTCTTGCAGGACGGATAATCTAAACACTGTCAAACGTTGCTCCGAAAGCTGTCGAAACGTTTGTCTAAAACTTGTCAAATATTAGATTACGTGATGGAGGGTCTCTGTTGCCTTCATGCGTTTTCCCTCGTGGCATTAAACTGCCGCATGAACTTAAAATATCCAGTTCTCAGAAATACCCGTTTCCTGTGGACCTCAGGTTCAGCACCGCAGAACTAACTTGTTGCTGATGACCACTCCCTGGAGAAAGATGCTCTGTGAGTGTGCTAGCCCTGTATTTCCAACTAGACCTCACATCAAGTCTCGGATATAAATAATGTTTCTCTGCAAGTGAATGATTTCCTGAGTTCGCCATTGTCTAACTGCTAACTAAACCCCTGTATGACGTGTTCAGTGGAAACACTCATGGTCCAGCTAGAAGGAAATCTGTCTCCAGCTTCGCATCTTTGCCAAAAGTTCTCCCTGTAACACAAATTTTGGCCTTCACCAGGCCCATGGGTTCCCTACGATCCCTTATTTTGACCCCTTGATTCTCCAGAGATGACAAAAATAGAGAAGACACCCTTATCATTCAGAAACACTACTAGAAGCGGAGATCGTTTTACCTTTACTCTCTTATTAATTTTTAAATTATAACAGAAATTCTTAAACCTAGCCCCAAATAGAATAGAGTCATAAGCCTTTAGGTACCTGCTGCTCAATTTCACCATCAATATTTTCCAAAGTGCCATCCGTGTCAAAGCAAACCTCAGACGGAAAGACCCACTGTCCGTATCTGCCCTGGACTATCCCATTCTTTCTGCCTTTTCATACTATCCATGGGGTTCTCCAGACTGGAATACTGGAGTGGGTTGCCATTTCCTTTTCCAAAAGGAGAAGGGAGGTAGCAGAGACTGATATGGTTGGATGGCATCACCGACTCAATGGACACGAATTTGAGCCAACTCCAGGAGACAGTGGAGGACAGAGGAGGCTGGCATGCTGCAGTCCGTGGGATCGCAAAGAGTCGGACACAGCTTGGTGACCAAACAACAATAACACCACCCCAATCTTAGCACTGAAAGTCCCGTGTCTCAGGAATCCACTCAGTCCCAGGCAAAACAGTATGGTTGGCTACCCTGAGTCAAAATACCATCCTTTACCTAAAACTTTCTTCACCAGCTTTCTCTAATTTGGGCTTTTAAAAACTCAGCCACAATACCACAAACAAAATTAACAAGTATTCCTAACTATCATTTCATACCAGCCATGTTCATTTATTTATTTGTTTGGTTTTTACTTCCTGCAGAAAGATAAAGCATCAGTAGCTAATCCGAGTCAGGACTCCTATGACTGATATGTCAGCTAAAACTTCTTTCAGTTCCCCAGCATTTTTCCCCTGTGCCATTTATATCTTTAAGCACTCGAGTCCATATTCCTGTAAGATTTCCCACCATCTGGGTATTACATGTTATGTTCTTGTGGTGGCTTTCTTTTTTTTTTACATACTTCTTTATTGCATGCATTATTTTATTTTTTACTGAAGGATTATTGCTTTACAGAATTTTGCTGTTTTCTTTCAGACCTCAACATGAATCAGTCATAGGTACATACATAGATATACAAAGTGCTGGTACATACATAGATATACAAAGTGCTATCTAGCTCTAGAAACTTGATTCGATTCAGAGTTGATTTGGTGGGGGAGTGGGGGGGGCATTGATCATACTGCTAAGACTGACCTGTGTGGTTCTGGAGGGCTCACCCCGATGGGACCATCTGAAAGCCCCCATCAACCTTTCACATAAAGATTCTGACAATCACCCATGATCACAGTTTTGATGTATGACATCATTGCAGGGTAGCAAGCATGATATGCTCATTCTATTATCCCTCCTTACGTTTCTTAATGTGATTCTCTACAAGGAATAGCTTTCCGTCATGAAATATCTGGTTATCTTGAAGTAGAATCCATTGGGAAAAAGACCAGAATAAATGTGCGATATTTTCATTGATTACATTTCAGGATAAACAGCAGGAGTCCGAAAGACGATCAGTAAAACTTCGGGGCGGGGGCGGGGGTGGAATAGAGGAGGGAAAGCATTTTGAATTCTCTGGGGCCTGCTCTTTGATGCATTCTCATAACTCACTGAGCTGAGGTACACATGCAAATAGATTTGCTGCTCTATCATAAATTCCTGAGCAGGTGTGCACAGGCAAATTTGCAAAAAAATCCATAAATATGTGGCACAGTACCTTCCTTCCATTGTCCTTACTGGGAAATCTTCACCCATTTCAGGGGCAGGCATTAGGACGACCATGGCAGGCAAATCAACACATCAGGGAAATGTGTGTGTATACTTCTGTCTGGGCACTCTTTTCATAGCTCCTCATCTGTGCACTTTGATTTCTTGGATGACTAAACTTCATGTTCACGGCATCTAGCCTAGCAATCACCCAGCCACCCTAGGCTTCAAAAGTGTCCTCCCTGGTGAAAACCATAATTCCAAAAGATAGACGCACCGCCCCCCCACCCTCGCCCCCGCCCCAGCCCCCGCCCCAGTGCTTCACAGAGGCGCTATTTACAATAGCTAGCCCGGACGTCAGTTCAGTTTAGCTCAGTCGTGTCTGACTCTTTGTGACCCCATGGACTGCAGCACGCCAGGCTTCATCCATCACCAACTCCCAGAGTTTACTCAAACTCACGTCCATTGAGTCGGTGATGCCATCCAACCATCTCATCCTCTGTCGTCCCCTTCTCCTCCCGCCTTCAATCTTTCCCAGCATCAGGGTCTTTTCAAATGAGTCAGTTCACATCAGGTGGCCAAAGTATTGGGAGTTTCAGCTTCAACATCAGTCCTTCCAGTGAGCATTCAGGACTGATTTCCTTTAGGATGGACGTGACTACTGGAATGGACAATAATCTAATGATTCCATTTTAGCCTTCCTTTCTGGATGAACAAATATGATTTTCTTTACACATGATGCTATTCTTCCCAAGCCAGGTTGACTTTGGCTGGTAAGGCTAATAAGAGACATCTTTCCCTCACTTACGGTCTTCCAAACAATGTTTCTCTTTGGGACAACAGCTCCAGGAAACACCAAATGCCCCCAGAAATGAATTCTCTTGTCTCCCCTCAACACCTCCCCCTCTTTAGGGTACCAGTCACCTTTGTGAAAATTTCAAGGCATTTCTAAAAACCAATCCATACTCTGCAAGCATAAGGAGTACAGACTTTGCAGATACAGTACAGATAATTGTTCTGAAGACCTGTAAAATGCATACATAGTGTCCATCATAACTCACTTCTGTAAAGTTCCCCCTTTGGGCATTATATACGAGAAACCCTGCATACACTATCAGAGGCCAACAAATACTCAGTATCCCTTTCTGTTGACAGAAAAGGCTATTCTTTGGCAAAGTGAGTAAAGTGAAGTCGCTCAGTCATGTCCGACTCTTTGCGACCCCAGGGACTGTAGCCTACCGGGCTCCTCCATCCATGGGATTTTCCAGGCAAAAATACTGGAGTGGGTTGGCATTTCCTTCTCCAGGGGATCTTCTTGACGTGGGAATTGAACCTGGGTCTCCCGCATTGTAGGCAGACACTTTACCGTCTGAGCCACCAGGAAAGTCCAAATTCTTTGGCAAAAGGTGAATAAACTCTTGTCTCTAGAGGCCTGAATTTCATTCACATTCAATGGGTTTGATTAAATACCAAACTCAGCAAATTAGGTTCCCAGTTTGAGGAAACCCCTTGAGGCTCCATAGGGAAGAAGAGTGACTCTTAAAGTCATCACTGGGATTTGACGCAAGACCCCGTCACATTCTGTCTCGATAATATCCAAGTTTTAAATCAGCCAAGGGCACAAAAGGGTTAAAACAGTGTCAGACTATTAAAAGACCTTTTCCCATTCACAGGAAGGAGATAAGAAAATGTTGACAGTTTTCTACTTTGCACAAAAGAACAGTAGTGATAAGAATCTGCCGATAAGAAGAGGAAACTGACAGTGATCACCATGAGAAAAAGAAATCACAGACTATTTCTGAGAACACAGAGAAATCAACGCTAGGTTGCTCTCTTGTTATAGTCTCCCCGCTCCCTGGTCCAAGTCAGCACAGACACATCTCAACTCTGTAAATTTCCAATAAAAACGCATGATCAGATACAAGAGGAACGCAGAAAATACAAAATGGCACCATTCATATGCAGCACAAATTGTCTAAAGAATGAGATGTCGAAAGGAGAGATTTGTTGCCGTGAGGCTCCATCCTTTGTCATGAGATGGCTACCCTCAGCCTTGAATCTGACAATGGAACTGTGTCTCAGGTTAAAAAAAAAAAAAAAAAAAGTCAATGGTCAAATGGTTCCATTTTCAAGTACTGGGACTGGATTATAGACTTTGGAGAAGTGAGCATTACAGAAAACAATCTTATCTTGGAGTCTTTGTAAGATGCCACACCATTTGTGCAGACAGGGGATGCTCAAGATAATAGAGGATGCTCCCTCTCTTGTGGGAGATGAGGTCTTCTGGCTGCAGGATTGTAGGACACGGCTTATTTACAGCTTACGAGCCAGGACTTGGTGGGTGTCTGACAATAACTACATTGGAATTTGGCAAAGAAATGGTTCTTCTACTAACGTGTGCTTATCTATGGAAACATCTGACAGAAGATCTCTAAATCAGAGATGATTCATTCCACCATGTAAACCTGTAGTACGCACATGGGTTAGTCTCTCAGTCGTGTCTGATTCTTTGCGACCCCATGGACTGCAGCTAGGCAGACTCCTCCATCCGTGGTATTTCCCAGGAGTGGGTTGCCATTTCCTTCTCCAGAGGATCTTCCCGACCCGGATACTGAACCCGTGTCTCTTGCCTCTCCTGCATCGGTGGGTGGATTGCTTACCATTAGCAAGCTTCCCTAGTGGCTCAGATGGTAAAGAATCTGCCTGCAGTGCAAGAGACTCAGGTTCGATCCTTGGGTAGGGAAGATTCCCTGGAGCCAGAAAAGGCAACCCACTCCAGTGTTCTTGCCTGGGAAATACCACAGAGAGGAACCTGGCGGGCTACAGCCCATGGGGTCGCAAAGAGTTGGACACGACTGAGCGACTAACACTAGCTAAAACGCACCATCTAGGAAGCCCTCAAACCTAACTATTCACAGCTCCATGACTTTTTACATTTGCAAGTAACCATAAACCACCACCCAAATCAAAAAGAACAGTCTGGTCCCTCAGAAAGTTTCCTCCTGAGCCTCCCAGAGACTGAATCACAACAAGTAATAAAACCTTAAGATGAGGCTCGTGTATATATAAGATTTATAAGACTATGACTTTGGACACTTCTTTCCAACCTGTAAAGGGCAAAAACTTCAACTGTTGTATGTGAATTTTTGAATAATTGCTTAGGAGAGAGTTTGAAGTGATCTGCCAAATAGATGGTTTTGATTCCTTGTTGCATTTGCCGCACAGCCCAAGACACGACACTTCATAGCTTTCTTAGGAAAATGAACATAGACTCAGTGTAATTAATCCCACGTACAATGATTGTATCTAAGCCTGTGCAAGCCATTACTGGTAACTTTACAGGTTATAACTCAATTAATTTGATCTATTATGGATAATGGTTTTTTACCTTGCAAGTCCAGAATAGAAAATGATCTTTTGACTTAAGACACAGTTCCATTATTCATGAAACAAGAGTGCCTGAAGGGGCGATCAATTCACTCAATTGATTTGACAGTCTTGTTTTTCTGGGGGGTAGAAATGCTGAAAGTTCTCTGACAGGAGGATATGAGAATGAGGTGACTGTTTTCAGGAGAGTCAGCATCGAGTTTTCTGGTACTTCTTCCTGCTTTTGTCATCGTGAGAAGTTCTGGATCATTCCTTTCCGATAAGACATTGTTCATGCGGGGATGGTGACCTCTAAGCAGAATTTGATCAAACTCTGGGAGAGAGTAAAGGACAGGGAAGCCTGGCGTGCTGCAGTCCACGGGGTCGCAAAGAGTCAAGACACGACTGAGCAACTCAACGGCAAGAGAGCAGTTTGCCTAGATGACTTTCTTTCCTGGGTTTTTGCTCACCTTGGAAAGCAGGCTCTCTTCCAGCACTTCTTGCTTCATCTCCCTTGTGAAAAGGGTGCTTTATTGAGGTACAACATCCCAAGTGTTTAAGCGGCGGGGGAGAAGACACGTCGGGGTTAGGGTTAGGGTTAGAGTTAGGCTCCTGGAGATGGACGTAAGTTTCAATACCTGGAGAGGGAGAGAGTTGGCAGGCTTGGGGAATGGCAACAAGGCTACTGGTTGGGCGTGCAAGAGTCACAGAGCATCTGACCTCCTGTGTGTGTGTGTGCATGTATGTGTATGTGTCTGAAAGAGAAAGAGAGAATGAAGGACTGCCTCCGTGGGCAGCTCTTGGTTACCTCTTCCTATAGACACCACAACGTGCCTCCCTGAGAGCAAGGATGACATTTCACTGAGCTTGCATCCTCTGCTACAGAACGCTGGCCCCCAACAGCTGAGATGCATGTGAAGGGAACGATTTCAGGGACCCACCAGATGCTTGCATCTTCCCAAACATGTGCTTAGTCTCTTCAATCTTGTCCGACTCTTTGTGACCCCAGGGGCTGCACCCCACCAGGCTCCTCTGTCCGTGGGACTTCTCCAGGTAAGCATACTGCAGTGGGTTGCCATGCCCTCCTCCAGGGGATCTTCCCGACCCAGGGATGGAACCAGGGTCTCCTGCATTGCAGGCGGATTCTTTACCAGCTTAGCTACCAGGGAAGCCTCCTTCTCATACACAGAAGAATGCTAAATTCCTTAACTTGAGATGTCTGCTTTTCCTTAAGTAACAATAATTTCTGATGTTCAGACGACCTGTCCCCCTTTGTTGCAAACTTCTATATAACCTGGCTCCCCCCAACCCCCCAACAACGGTCCTGCCAGGGGCACTTGTTGCTGCCTGCCAGGCTCAAAGTCCTAAGAATTTCCACCGAATAAAACAACTCTCTGCTCTCAGCTTGTCGCTATCTTTTTTTAAGTGGACAACAGCGAACGCCACCCAGGAGGGGTACTGAAGGCTCGTGGGACGAACTGGATTTGAGTTCTGATGCAGAGTCCACGCACAGCCCTTTCACCCTCCTACCTGCTGCTCCCTCTCTTCTTCTGCGCCCGTTCCAGCCAAGCAGCCACAGGACCTCCCACCTCACCTTGAACAGATGGCCTAAGGCCCAGCTTAGCAAAACCAAGGAGGCCGTCAGTGGGAACCGCTTTATCTTCTTGCCTCTCAACTGAGCTGCAGCTGACACTTTGCTTTTATTCTCTGTTCATAAGCGCCTATTTCCAAGGACCACTGACATGTAAAAGCAGACTTGTTCAAAATTGGGAAAGGAGTACGTCAAGGCTATACACTGTCACTCTGCTTATTTAACTTCTAGGCAGAGCACATCATGCGAAATGCTTGGCTGGGTGAATCACAAGCTGGAATCAAGACTGCTGGGAAAAATAACAACCTCAGTTACGCAGATGATACCACTCTAATGGCAGAAAGCAAAGAGGAACTAAAGAGCCTCTTGATGAAAGTGAAAGAGGAGAGTGAAAAAGTAGCGTAAAGCTCAACATTAAAAAAACTAAGATCACAGTATCTGGTCCCATCACTTCATGGCAAATAGATGGGGGAAAGAATGGAAACAGGGACAGACTTTATTTTCTTGGGCTCTAAAAAATCACTGTGGATGGTGACTGTAGCCATGAAATTAAAAGATGCTTGCTTCTTGAAAAAAAAAGTTATGACCAACTTAGACAGCATATTAAAAAGCTGAGACATCACTTGGCCAACAAAGGTGCATATAGTCAAAAATATGGTTTTTCCAGTGATCATGTACATAGGTGAGAGCTGAACCATAAGGAAGGCTGAGGGCTAAACTGATGCTTTCAAACTGTGGGGTTGGAGAAGACTCTTGAGAGTCCCTCGGACTTCGAGGAGATCCAACCTATCCATCCTAAAGGAAACTGGTCCTGAATATTCACTGGAAAGACTGATGCTGAAGATGAAACTCCAATCCTTTGGCTACCTGTTGTGAAGAACTGACTCATTGAAGAGACCCTGATGCTGGGAAAGATAGAAGGCGGGAGGAGAAAGGGACGAAAGAGGATGATATGGTTGGATGGCCTCACTGACTCAATGCACATGAGTTTGCATAAACTCCAGGAGATAGTGAAGGACAGGGAAGCCTGGCATGCTGCAGTCCTTGGGGTTGCAGAGTCAAATACGACTTAACGACTCAACAACAACAGTGCCCAGGAAACCCTAGCTGCCAAACAGGTGCTTCTCCAACATCCAGGCTGTGAACATTAGCCGCCCTCTCTCTCCTGAGTTCCTCTCCTCCCTTCTTCACTGGCTTCTTGTCACCAGTATTCAAATATGGTGATGTCTCTCCTACTTTAAAACAAAGAAGTGTTTCCCTGGAACCTCTTTTTCCAATTAAAAACCACCTTTGCTTTCCCCTTCACGAACAAGCTGTATAGGTCTGGAGGTCTGATAATTAAGAAACTACCTTGCAACGCAGAGGACCTGGATTCGATTCCTGGTCGGGCAACTAAACAGCTCGCTCTAGAGTCCTCACTCTGGAGCCCATACAACACAAGTGGAGAAGCCCATATGCCACAACAAAAGATCCTGTATGTTGCAGCTAAGACCCGTTGCAGCCAAACATACATATACATATACATGCATACACACACACACACATATATATGCACGTATACATATATGATATGTATGATATAGGGCTTCCCTGGTAGCTCAGACAGTAAGGAGTCTGCCTGCACTGCAGGAGACCCAGATTCGGTACACACACATACACATAAAATCTATGTATATGTACATATGTACGTACATAAAAGCCATGTGTGTGTACATATACATATACACACACATATGTAAAAGCTATGTAGAACCTCTGTGGCTTTATTTTATTTCCCTGTGCCTCTTCACCTACTGTAGGCAGGCTTCTGCCCCCAACCATAAAATGAAACCTTCTGTGCTACGGTCAATGGGTGAGCAGTGGTCCTAATTACTCTCAATTTCTTAAGGGTGCTGATGACAGCCCCTTCCACCAGACTGCAGGAAACAGCCCTCACCCTTTTTTTTCTTTATGCTCATTATCATTGTCCATCACTTAAAGCCAAGCTTCAATCACTATTGCAAGTGCAACTCGTTTGTGGCTTAGAAATCTCTGCTTTTCGAATAGCTCCCAGGAGATTCGTTTATGCTAAGCTTTCAGAAGCACTGTGATAAGTACGGATATTCCTCAGAGGCCGGCTCCACGTCTCCAGTTCACCATTTATAGCAGAAGTTGGTAAACGACAGCCCAAGGACCAACTCAGGCCCGCCCACCACTCATTTTTGTAAATAAAGTTTTATTGGAACACGGCCCACTGGTTGGCATACTGTCTATGGCTGCTTCTGAGCTGCTGTAGCTGAGCTGAAGCGTTGCAGTGGAGACTCTACGATATACAAAGCTTAAAACATTCACTCTCTGACCTTTCATAGAAAAAGTATGCCCGCCTCCCCCCTTCCCCCCCAGGTTACAGTCTCCCAGCTGCCCTCCTGACATTCAGAGCCTTTTCACGTGAACTGTCTGCCACACTTCAGACCCAGAAAGCCAAGAGTGTATTAGAAACCTACACATGAATATGATGACGCTCACCTCTGAAGCCCAATGTATCCAGCTGCCTTTCCCATCTTCTTCCTGACTTGCTCCTCCATCCACAACGTTATAGGTTTCCCCGGTGGCTCAACTAGTAAAGAATTCACCTGCAGTGCGGGAGACCTGGGTTCGATCCCTGGGTGGGGAAGATCCCCTGGAGAAGGGAAAGGCTACCCACTCCAATATTCTGGCCTGGAGAATTCCATGGGCTGTGTAGTCCATAGCTCAGGAGCAAGTACCACCACCTACCCCCATCACCCAGCTCCCGAGCATCATCTCTTCCAGTGGAAGAGCAAAGGGCGTGGGGATCCAGTTTGCTGTAAGGGTAAATGATGGTCCTGTCTGGGGAAGCCGGGGAAAGGGGCACATCAGAGGGAGCCATCATCCTGAGAAGTTATGGCTTGAAAAGTGTCGAAAGGAAAGTGCGTGTCTAACTGTGGGCAGAGGCCCAGCACACAGGGAACTCAGACCTAGTTTAAATTCAGAGAGACACACATCGCATATTCAGATGCAATCAAGTGGGTGCCAGGATTGATTATCTTTCATCTGAAGAACTCGGGAGTCATATTTCCCCAAAGCAGACGCCGGGCATTTTTATTACGGCACTCCTGTTTCCTATGCAATGCTGTTACTGGATCAAAAGTCACATTATCGAGGGAAATACAGTTGTCTCCGCTTAACGTTTCTTCACGTGGGAAAAGAAAAGGTCTACTGTTGCACTTTTTAAGCTGCATGATGTAAATAACATCATTTTTGGTCCCATAAATATCCTCTTTTACTGACTTTCAAGATTGGGAAAATGTTGAAAGGCCCAATTTTCTTACTTTCGGCCTCTTATCCAATATTATTTTCGCTGAAAATCACAGCTTGTCTTTTGAAATACTCATTTGCAGAACTGAAGACTTGGCATTCAATATGCCTAGGGTTAAATGGTGAAGAAGCGGGTTTAAGTTTCAACACATGCAGGTTTTCTATAAGCGATTGTAACTAGTTATATGAAATCTTCCACTTGAGGAGGTATTATCTGACTCACTCATATAACTAATTGACCTGTGTAAAAGAATGTATACTGCTTGCAATCTGAGTTATAAAGGTGCCTCCAGATTTCTAGTGTACAGTCATATAGTTAGCAATGTGTGGAAATCTACAACTCAGAAATTCTCCCCAAAGAGGTCAGTTCCTGCCCTGATGGAATACATGTTTTATCTTCCATGTTCTGTCTTTCTTGCGGAGTCTTAGGACGGCCTTTAAAGTCACTATTCCATCCCATGGAGGGCCTTCATAATGCCAGCACTGAAGGAACTAACGAGACAGCTCATTATAGCAGCAGTATTTTCTATAAAATGGAAATAATGGTACCATTTCCAAAACAATAGCAGAGAGTACTAGGGTTTAGAACTTTGTTACACTCTGCTGACCCAAAGAGGAGCTACATATTTCAGGCCAATCCTTTAATGAAAAGATAATGAAAGAGTGTTCATCTGTCTGGAAATATAGTTCAAAGAATTTGTGCGACCTTAAAAAGACTGAACACATTCTACTTGCTTGGCCAGAAAGTTTATTCAGCTTTTCCATAATGTCTTACACAAATGAACTTTTTGGCCAATCCAATTTAAAAAAAACAGAAAACAAAAAACTTCACATCTACTGAAAGGAATGACCCTTCATGACAAGAAGTAGCTCTCCAAATTAAAATTTTTAATGATCTGAGACTGGCACAAAATCTTCTTTTTTTTTTTTTCCCCCGTACAAATGTACTGCTTACAGTTCTGACATAAAATGTAATATATAATTTCTCTCTTCATTTTGGCAAGAGTTGCCAGGAACCATTCCTTCTTCAAAGTCAGATCTTCCACAACTGGATTTTGAAATATCAACTGATAAAGTTTCATTTTAGTTTGAGTTTCTAAAAAATATAGAAAGATAGTTGCATCCTATAATCCTCTACACACATATGCCAAACATTCGTTAGGACAAAATAAGCAAAAGGTGAACGATTATTGCAAATTCTGAAGCAAGAAAAGACTTATAAAGATCAATAACTGCTTTTTCTGCGATACTAGCTTTGCTATTAAATTTCATACTCCAAAGTCACATCTGATGACATAAAATCAATAAAGATCCTTGAGCTAGTCACCGCATGAATTCTGACTTACAAGGTGTGTGTAATTGTTTAGTGTGTATGCCTTGCAGGAATCCACGTATGTTGCATAGTTGCATGGTGGAAAATGAAGGAAGAGCTTTATCTTCTATTGCAAGCAAAGCTTCGGGTCAGGTTTCGGATTATGCATTACGGTTTGCACACCTTCCTTTGTGAGCTTTTCCAGGCCCTTTGTCATCACTGAAAGTAGACTATTGTTTCTGAGTTTTAATCAGGTCTCTCTTGCCATGAATTAATTCCCTCGCACTCCTCCTTCTACTAATTCTAAGTTTGCTTCTAACTCTCTTTCTTCAGCCTTCTGCAACGTTCCCTTCTCTTTCCCCTCTTTTCCTCCCTCCTCCGTATTCCTTACGGATATATACAGATTCCTTATCCACTATAAGCAAAGTAAGCGACCTCTCAGTCTTTGCTAAGCCTCCCGTGACTGTATGAATGCCTTCCCCATCACCGTATCCTTCACACACGGCTGACAACCGCGTGCCGTCAAGTCTGGTACTGGGGACAAGCGAATGGGCTCACATCCCTGCCTTGCCAAGCACCAGCTTACTCGACCCTCCCGAAGGTCGCCGAATGCCAGCCACTCTGTCTGCGACATTCTCATGATAGCGCCAACTTTGCAGAGCTGTTGCAAAGAAGGGTGTCATAGGAAAAATTATCTGGCCCGCCACACGACATTGATAAATACTGAATTGAGGAAGAAATTAGAATTATGCCACTGACATATATCAAGCACCAGTCATAAGCCAGGCAGTTTGGGAAGCGCCGCGCATCATCAAGAAGGTCGTCATTACCCTGGATGAGCCTCTGTGATTCTTACTGAGGAACTGTTTTGTCTTTTTATTTTATTTTGTTTAGGCTTGAAGTTTTTTTTAAGTTTTTAATATATTTATTTTTTAATTGAAGGATAACTGCTTTACAGAATTTTGCCATTTTCTGTCAAACGTTGACATGAATCAGCCATAGGTAAACATACATTCCCCTTCCTTTTGAACCTCCCTCCCATCTCCCTCCCCACCCCACCCCTTGTGGTCACAAAGTTCTCTGGAAAACTCCTTTTCTACCAGACAGTAGGTGAGACGATATAGTCTTTGAAATCTTAACCTAGAGACACCAAAGAAGATCATTATTTTCTCTTTCGTTTGGGGGGACCCTGAAACAGATTGGTGTCATTATTGTCATGCCATGCATGACATAGGCCTGTTTGCAGACCCACTCCTTTCCAACACCCTGAGAACACAGAAATTCTCTTACATTTTTAGAGCACGTAGATTTTAGAACGCATAGACACCACCTGTGCCATTTCTTGCTTATGGCTTCTGAGCAACTAACCTACCCTGGACAACTTATTTTCTTCGCTCCTATTTCTGAATATTCAAAACTAACTGATATCCTGAGACTTCCCTGGTGGTCCAGTGGTTGACAACCCGCCTTCCAGCGCAGGGGACACGGTTCAATCTCTGGTCGGGGATCTAAGAACCCACAAGTGGAGGAACAGCTAAGCCCATGCATCATTACAGAGTCTGTGCACTCTAGAGCCTTCACGCCACAACCAGAAAGCGTGAGGAGAGCTGCAGCAAGACCTGATGGAGCCATATAAAAAGGAAAAATAAAAACCCACGGATAACCTCACATTTCTTCTGTTGCTCTTAGTGGTCTGGATGCTGACCTCAAGTGGAAAGCTGCGATGAGATGCCCTGTATTTTTCTTTTAAAAACTATGTATCTCATTTGCTGAATTATACTTATTATAGAAAGTGCATCAGAACAAATGTTTCAAAATCTGTGCCCATTCCATTAGATTAAGATACTTTTTCTCTGCTTCATTCATCTGCTGATGACTCTAGCTCATTGACTGAAAAACACTGTTTTAAAGAGTTAGTTCCCTATCAGTCTCATTTAAAGTATATTAACAATAACGGTAAGCAAGAAGTCAATGGTCTTCATGACTCTAGGAAGCTGAGTTGCTCAGGCCACTTGATTGTTTAAAATCACCACTGGGAGGAATCTGACTTTCCAGGAGAATTAAATGCAGTTTCTTGTGGTGAGTGATTATTAGCACAAGAGCTATGCATTTTTCTACTACAGTAGAGGAAATAATTTAATTAGTCTGTTATTGTAAATGTTCTTGATTTTAATACATTAACTTGTGGCCCACGGCTGATAGAAAAAGAAATTAACACTGATTCCTTTAGACTGTGGAATGAATTCGACTTTCCGGGGTAAGAAAATTAATTATAGATGTTCCTTGCTTAAGACTGCCAGATTTTTTAAATGATAAATGATGCAATTATTATCTGTCAAGTATACAAATAGTCATGCATTGACATTTCAGCTTATTAATTCCAACATTCACCACGGTGTATAACATATTCATCACACTTAATTGCTCGATAAATGGGAGAAAAAAAAATAATCATTGTTCTTATGGTCCTCCCCGTGATTTTTGGGCGGTAGATTTCTGAAGAGACAGAATGCCGATACACTAAATTTCTGATGACAGCCTCCTGTTTCGTTTTGAGCCAAGACCAAAGCAAACAAAAAGAATCCGTGCAGAGGAGGTTAAGTCTACAGAAGCAGAGACTAACTGCTTGGGAAGTATGACTCGGCTGAAGTTGGTCCAAGCGTCCTGTCATATATGTTTTCCCTTCTCTCTTCTACGTGCTTGCTGGGGTGGGGGGCGGAGTACCCACTGCCCTGAGGGTCCCAGGAGCATCCGCTGCCTAAGAGATGCCCTTCCTTACCAATCAGCTTCCAAATCTTTGCAGCACAAAGGCAACTATATAGCTTCAAAAGACCCTCTTCCCTGAGAGTCACATGAGCTGTGACTGATGAAATACGTCATCCTTTTACCCAGGAAGGCGGGTGGGCTCTAAAAGCTAGGACTTCCCTGATAGCTCAGCTGGTAAAGAATCCACCTGCAATGCAGGAGACCCGGGTTTGATCCCTGGGTGGGGAAGATCCCCTGGAGAAGGGATGGGCTACCCACTCCAATATTCTCAGGCTTCCCTGGGGTCTCAGGTGGTAACGAATCCGCCTGCAATGGGGGAGACTTGGGTTTGATCCCTGGGTTGGGAAGATCCCCTGGAGAAGGGAACGGCTACCCCACTCCAGTATTCTGACCCACAGAATTCCATGGACGGTAGAGTCCATGGGGTCGAAAAGAGTCGGGCACGACTGAGCGACTTTCACTTTCTAAAAGCTTCAAGCCAGGACCAAGGAACCAGCCCTCCTGACACCTTGGTGTTACCCCAGTGAGGACCACTGTGGACTTCTGGTCCCAAGGACTGGAAGGTAATACAGTGATGTTGTTTCACACCACTAAGTTTGTGGTCATTTGTTATAGCAGACATAGGAGACTAATATACTTTTTGTTTAATGTCTTTAAATTTTTTTTAAACATAAAAAAATGAATAGTATTTCATGAATCATGGAAATTATGTGATGTTGAGATTCCAGTGTCCATGAACTTTTTTTTTAAATTGGAGGATAAAAGCTTTACAAGGCTGGGTTGGTTTCTGCTGCATAGCAATGTGAATCAGCCATAAGTATACATGTAGCCCTTCCCTCTTTAGCCTTCCTTCCCATCCCCATCTCATGCCTTGAGGTCATCATAAAGGACCGAGCTGAGCTCTCCCTGTGATATACGGCAGCTTCCCACTAGCTGTTTTACACATAATGGTCTGTATATGAGAAGACTAATATACCTAATATATTTAAAAGGTCTGTAGGTAAATTTAGTGTGATTATTCAATCTACACCTGTTCAGTGCTTCAGTTCAGTTCAGTTCAGTTCAGTCACTCAGTCGTGTCCGACTCTTTGCGACCCCATGGACTGCAGCACACCAGGCCTCCCTGTCCATCACCAACTCCCGGAGCTCGCTCAAACTTATGTCCGTCACGTCTGTGATGCCATCCAACCATCTCATCCTCTGTCATCCCCTTCTCCTCCTGCCTTCGATCTTTCCCAACATCAGGGTCTTTTCCAATGAGTCGGTTCTTCGCATCAGGTGGCCGGAGTATCGGAGTTTCAGCTTCAGCATCAGTCCTTCCAATGAACATTCAGGGTTGATTTCCTTTAGGATGGACTGCTCAATTCTCATACATCCTCATGTCCTTGTAGTAACTCTGTGGTACCTGCAGACAAAGTGGCAAAGTGAAGCTGCTCAGTCATGTCCGACTCATTGCGACCCCATGGACTATAGCACAAGAGACTCCTCCGTCCATGGGATTTTCCAGGCAAGAGTACTGGAATGGGTTGCTATTTCCTTCTCCAGGGGATCGTCCGGACCCAGGGATCAAACACGCGTCTCCCGCATCATAGGCAGACGTTCTACCGTCTGAGCCACCGGGGAAGTCAGTAACCTGCAGAGCCAGAGTCTATGATATCTGCTGTGACCAACCACAAAAGTCAAGAGTGGGCATGAAAACAACTCCCTTTGGTGCTGGCTGCAGCATTTCCCATGAAGCCTGGACATGGTCTCACCACCCTTCTCCAGGCAGCCCCATCTAGACACGCAAGGTGGAAGCTCTGGCCAGCCCCATAAGTGACCTGTGACTTTTTCGGTTCTCATTTTCCATCCGTGACGCGCAGAAGTATCGTAGGGACCCCAAGATTCCCTCCCCTATTCCCACAGAGGACGTGCGTACATCCTATGTCCTCCGCTCCCCATGACTGTGGGCAGAACCTGTGACTGTGAAGGACTTCAGTCCCCTGACTGGGTCCCTAATCGAAATAACTCTGAGCTTAAATCTAAAGGGAGACCATCTGTGTTGGCCTTGGAAAAAGGGACAAGGAGCAGCAGCAGATACGGTCCTGGTCAAAGAGGGGAGCAAAAGCCCTGTTGTAACATGCACACAGGGCCCATGTGGAAGGAACTGCAGGCAGCTTCCCAAAGCTTCGCCTTGGAGAAGGAAACGGCCTCCCACTCCAGCCTTCTTGCCTGGAGAATCCCACGGACGGAGGAGCCCAGGGGTGTTCCATTCCATGGGGTCGTAAAGAATCAAGACACGACTGAGCGACTTCCACTCCTAAAGCTGACAGCAGCCCTGGATGATGGCCAGCGGGGAAATGGGGGCCTCAAGCACACAGCTGCAAGGAAATCCACTCTTTTAGCAACCTTCTGAGCTTAGTGGAGGACCCTGTGCATGAGAATGGAACGGAGCCCGGCCAACACCGCGATTTCTACCTGGCTGAGACCTCAGCAGAGGAGAGACAGCCTCAACCATGCCTGGGTTCCTGACTCATGGACACTGGGAAATAGTCACTTGTGTGGTTGTAAGCTGCTAAGTTGGTGGTCGTTGTTTATGCAGCAAGAGAAAATAAATCCACCACTTTGCAGAAACGCATTCCTCAGCTGGCTAAACAGGTAAAAGTAAGCTATGTCATTAATAGTTTATAACCTTGAGTGTGCTACAGAGCATGGGGGATGCTTTCTAGATGAAGAGAAGGTGTGGTCTCAGGAGAATGAGAGGTTGAAGAGTTCCATTTCGGCAGAATAAATGTCGCCTCCAATCTCCCCAAGTAAGGGGATGCCTACGTGTTCACTTAGATGCTAGACCAGCCCAAGTGACAAGGAGATGCACTGAACCCTGTTTGGACCACTGGCTCCCACATCCTGCCATCTCCCATTGCCCTGAGGTCTTTGTCACTCTCTGGATCTTGTGCGCAATGATGGACTCATGGAATTACCTCTCTTTTGGGAAAGGAGAGTTCCATCTCCCCAGTGTGTGCTCAAGTGTCCAGTCGTGTCGACTCTTTGCGACCCCACGGACTGTAGCCCACCAGGCTCCTCTTTGCATGGGGTTTCCCAGGCAAGAACACATGGAGTGGGTTACCATGCCCTCCTCCAGGGGATCTTCCCAACCCAGGGCTCGGACCCACATCTCTTGTGTCTCCCGCATCGGCAGGAGGATTCTTCACCACTGTGCCATCTGGGAAGCCATCTCTCCAAACAGATCTGAGAATCTCTAAAGGCCTGGTCAAGGAGGTAGGACTTGGAATCTTGAGAGCTGGTTTACATCGTGATATTCCATTTGACGCCTACACCTTACGTGGAAAGCTTTTTTACTGTCTCCGCACCAGATATAGAAGTAGCCATACCACATGAGGAGATTGGTAAAGATCATATGAGTCGGCTTATCTGGAAGTATCTTGCACGTGACCTTTCAATCACCAAGTGTTCAGAAAAAAAGTTCATTCCCTTGTTGTGGAAACACAGCACCAATTATGGCTAATTTATGATACGATTCGATTTCTCTGTCCCCTGAAATTGCCATTTGCGGCACGTTGGTTATTTGTCAGACAAGAAGAGCTTGAACAAGTTGTGCCCCCGGGAGGCACACCCCCAAATGTGCCTGGGGTTTTAGTAGATTAGACACCCCACATCCCACACACAGTACTGAACCCAACCAAGAGCTGCCTCTACAATTCCCCTGGAGAGAAAAGCAGAGATTTCCCTCCTATCAACAGCACTTCTCTTTCACCTCATTAACAAACCCCACTGGGTACGACTTTCTGAGAATGAGCGCCAAAGAAGTGTTAGGGGAAGCACATTGATTGAAATCGCCCACCCTGGCCAGGCACCATAGTAACCATTTGCATGAGTTGTTTTACGACAGGAGGTCCTGGTAAGGAACACGGAACTAATAAGCCACCACCAACCGGAAGAGTTCGGGAAAGGTCAAAAGGAGACACCACCTGTCCGACCACCTCCCAGAATCCTTCTCTCTGGCATCCACCTTGGCTGAACAAGGCCTGCACCACCAGGAAGGAGTCTGAGTCAGAATGATTGGCTAAGGACAACCTGGAAACTAACCCCATCACCGTAAAACCCGGGACTTTGAGCCACATGGCAGAGCTGTTCTCCTGGGTTCCCTTCCCCTCCTGCTCTCCACCCGGGCACCCTTTCCCAATAAAATCTCTTGCTTTGCCAGCACATGTGTCTCCTCGGACAATTCATTTCCGAGTGTTAGACAAGGGCCCAGTTTCCAGGCCCTGGAAGGGGTCCTCCTTCCTGCAACAGAAAGAGACCCACGTGGAGGAAGTAAAGAAGGCTGTTCATTCTCAGACTGCAAATAGAGAGCGCGATTTCCACTTCAGCTAAGTTCTCTCTCTCTCTCCACCAAGTCTAGTAAATGCTAACGAAGTCAAGCCCATTTCACATGGAAATTTCCAGATTCCGCCCCCCTCCCACCCCCAAATTAAGTTCTTACAAGTGATTTAAAGAGGAACTGGCTGCTGGGTAAACCTGCCTTCGTATATATACGTTTTCCAACCAATGACACCAGTCAGAAGCTTGTTGTCAGAGGGTAATGCTGCCTGTTCAAGCTGCCTTTTGGAAGAACTCTGATAGGAGTGGTTGTGGGGGTGGAGGGGGGGCGGGTGAGGTGGCGAGTGTGTGTTTATCTCCCCTGTTTCCATAACTAATGCAGCACTTCTCTCCAGCAGATAGCTCAGTGGGTAAAAAATTTGTCTGCAATGCAGGAGACCCAGGTTCGATCCCTGAGTGGGGAAGATCCCCTGGAGAAGGGAACGGCTACCCACTCCAGTATTCTGGCCTGGAGAATTCCATGGACTGTGTAGTCCCTGGGGTCGCAAAGAGTCGGACACGACTGAGTGACTTGCACTTTCCTTCACTTCTTCCTCCAGCAGAGAGAGCTGTAAAGGGGAGTCTACATCACTAGGAATGGAGGAGACGTGAAGGGTGTTTTTGCCTTGTCTCCCAAATCATCATCGAATCACACATTGCCACAGTGTTCATTTCTTTGCTTCTATCTCCAAATAATGTACCCGATGGCAAATGCCAGGAATCATTCGACAGATGTGGTAAGAGTCCTTGGGCTGTAACTGTTTTGAAAGTTAGATTTGCAGGAAACTGGTGCAAAGGTGGGAATGCAAAGAAGGGGACGGGGCTTCTCCAGTGTCTCAGCGGTAAAGAATCCACCTTCCATGCAGGAGACCTGGGTTCAATCCCTGGGTTGGGAAGATCCTCTGGAGGAAGGCAGGGCAACCCACTCCAGTTCTCTGGCCTGGAGAACCCCATGGACAGAGGAGACTGGTGGGCTGTAGTCCAGGGAGTCCCAGAGAGTCAGACAAGACGGAAGCGACTTAGCGTAGCACACAGATGGAGCGAAGGAAGCATAGGTCTAGTGCTTGCGGCTATGAAAACAGCAGTGAATCAAGCAGAGGGAGAGCTTCAGAGTTCTTTATCACCATGTCTTGAGTCTGCAGCTGAGACGTTTTCAGAGTGGCTGTGTAGGAAAACATGATTCACGGGAAACCAAGGGCTACTGTGATTAAGAGAATGCTTGATGGTTTAGAATCAGTTGTGTCCACACCTGCACAAACTACATCCCAGCTACCGAGAAGACGTAAAGGCCAGAGCTTGGAAATGCCAGCATCACAGTCTGAGGAAGACAGAGAACGGGTCAAGTTTCAGACTTTAGGCAAATACTCCAGTTTTCAAAAAAGGAATTATGGGTATATTCAACCACCTGTTTTTTTTTTTTGTTTTTTTTTTTTTTTTTTAGCATCACACTCATTCCTGATTAGATATTTTTAAAGAAATAATGCAAATGTCCTCGCTTACTGTGTTACTAGAGAAAAAGATCCTTGTAGAAGAATCCACCTACCCAACCACCCATCCATTCATTCAGTTCAGTTCAGCTCAGTCGCTCAGTCGTGTCCGACTCCTTTCGACCCTATGGACTGCAGCACGCCAGGCCTCCCTGTCCATCACCAACTCCCAGGAGAGAAAAAAATCCTTGTAGAAGAATCCACATACCCAACCATCCATCCACTCATTCAGCAACTACCTACACTGCTACTGCCGAAGCCAGTTACTACGAGAGACACATGGTACATAAAAGAACTCCTAGGCAACCTCTCCCTCTAAAGGAGTGTTCTGGTTAGAAGGTGCTGCATGGACTGCAATAAGGACTATTACGGAAAAGTACACAACCATATACAAGATCACAGGCGAAAACAGCATAGAAGGCTTCCGTGAATGTTAGGAGATCTTTCCCTCTGTGTTTATGTTTGTTCAGTCATTCAGTCGTGCCTGACTCTTTCGTGTCATGGACTGTAGCCCTCCAGGCTTCTCTGTCCATGGGATTTCCCATGGCAAGCATACTGGAGTGGGTTGCCATTTCCTTCTCCAGGAGATCTTCCCGACCCAGGAATCGGACCCGAGTTGCCTGCATTGCACGCAGATTCTTTACTGATTGAGCTACGATGGAAAGCCAGGGGTTGTGTAGGGGCTGGCAGCCTGGAGATTCAGGTGAGCAACCATGCTGCAGTCTTGAAGCCTTGGGTCTCAAGGCTGGAAACTCAGGCAGAATGTCTATACTGCAGCCTGGAGGCAAAGTTTCTTCTTCCTTGAGAAATCTCAGCGTTTGCTATTAAGGCCTCCATCTGACTAGATGATACCTACACGACAGCAGGGAGGGTCATCTGCTTTACTGAGAGTCAAATGATTGCTAATGTTCATCACATCTCTAAAATACCTCCATGGCAACATCTAGGCTAGTGTCTGGCCAAAGAACTGGCCACCGTTTCCTAATGAAGCTGACACATCAAATTAACCAGCATGGTCCAGTCAGAGTGAACCATGACAAGAAAGGCAAACCACAGCCTGAAACATTTCAGCAGATGCTCACTTGGGGAAGGCAAGTTAGGGGATGGAAACTGGCGAGAGGAGAAAAAGAAAAAAGTGAAAGTCACTCAGTCGTGTCTGACTCTTTGGGACACCGTGGACTCTAGCCCGCCAGGCTCCTCTGTTCATGGATCTCTCCAGGCAAGAATACTGGAGCGGGTAGCCATTCCCTTCTCCAGGGGATCTTCCCGACACCAGGGATCAAACCCAGCTCTCCCATATTGTAGGCGGAATCTTTACCAGCTGAGCCACCAGGAAATCCCAACAGACTCCTTTCTTTCTGCAGCTCCTGATCAAATGTTTACTGAGCTACGCACCATGCTGAGGGCTATGGACACAGACAGGAGCCAAGCAGAAATGGTCCTTGCCCTCCTCGGACTGACAGTCAAGACCAGGGATCAGCACACTGAAGCCCTGTCTGGTCTGCCTCCTACTTTTGTAAATAAAGTTTTATTAGAACACATCATGCCCATATGTCGACATACTGTCTTACCTGGTGAATCAGAGTCTGCCTGCAATGCCGGAGACCCAGGTTTGATCCCTGGGTCGGGAAGATCCCCTGGAGGAGGGCATGGCTGCCCACTCCAGTATTCTTGCCTGGAAAATTCCATGGACAGAGGAACATGGCGGGGCTACAGTCCATGGGGTCGCAACATGACTGAGTGACTCAACATTTTCAGTTATGTGCCTATATGTTGACCTACTGTCTACAGCTGCTTCTGCACAATGAGGACAGAGCTGCCCGTGTGGCCCACAAAGTCTACAATATTTACTTCCTGGTCCCTTATTTTAAAACGCGTCCTCACCCGTGGTACAGACCTTTGCATAATGAGGCCGTTAAAACCTCTGGGACTCCAGTCTTTGGTATGGTGAGCAGTTAGCCAAAGCTGGATGTGAACTGCTTCTCAGGAGTAAGAGAAAATGAACAGGAAGGCTTCAAATATGGGGACTTCTGGTAGAAAAAGTATTTACTGTAGGAACTGGGGAAGAAAAGAAGACTCTGCCTCTGATGTTGCAATCGAGAAGACATGGCTTCTGTGACAAAGAGAAGTCCACAAGGAGAGAACAAGCGAAAATGAAAAGTCGATGAAAAAGATGTGCAAATACAGGCAGGCGTGGAAAGTAAACTCAGGGACACAAGCCGTGTGGTTCTCAAAGGAGCCGGAGCAGAAGATCAAAGTTGACAAGGAGAAAAACCCAAGTCAATTGTGTACGGAACAAACGAGATACTCTCAGAACTCAGAGAAAAGGAACAGAAATAAGAAGTAGATTTAAAAAAAAAAAGCAGCACAGAAGATAGGAATAGAGACTCAGTGAAAAGGAATTGATATTCTCAAGGAAACCACGAAAATCATTTAAAAAGGAAGAGGTTACAACTTGCATTAAGTAATTATTATGTTCTCCACTCTATGGTAAGCACTTTGCATCTGTTATCACTTTCATCTTTACAACAACCCTTTGAGACACAAACTAATAAAATATTTCTGCTTTGCAAATGAAAAATGTGTTATGCGAAATGTGTAAATTAGCCATAAAGAAGAAAGTCGCTCAGTCGTGTCTGACTATTTTGTGACCCCATGGACTGTAACACACGAGGCTCCTCTGTCCATGGGATTTTCCAGGCAAGAATACTGGAGTGGGTTGCCATTTCCTTCTCCAGGGAATCTTTCTGACCCAGCGATTGAACCCAGGTCCCCTGCAAATGCAGGCAGATTCTTTACCGTTTGAACCACCAGGGAAGCCTCTTTGTAAATTAGCCATATTTAGCTAGTAAATGGATAAAAGTGAAAGAAAGTGAAGTCACTCAGTCGTGTCTGACTCTTTGTGGCCTACCAGGCTCCTCTGTCCATGGGATTTTCCAGGCAAGAATACTGGAGTGGGTTGCCATTTCCTTCTCCAAGTAAATGGGTAAACCAAGAATCAAATCCTAATCAGACTAAATTTAACACCCGGTATTCTATATCCCTAATCAAAGAAAAAATGAGTTTCACAGAAAGAAAAAAAAAAAAAAAAAGACCCTATCTCATGAGCAAAACAGTTAACCCTTGTGTTCCAAAGTAATGAAGAGCAATACACACGTCCAAATATTTTGTCACTTTTATGCAAAACAGGAAACAAGTGTATATACATCTGGGGGACGATTTCAATCACCCTAGGAATCAATAATGTGTTGTGCAAAAGCAGTAGAGGCAATTTCAGGCTGTCTCAATGAGAATGTCATGTTTGGTGGGGGAAAAGGCAATAATATTCTACACCTGACCAGTTCACTTCAGTTCAGTTCAGTCGCTCAGTCGTGCCCGACTCTTTGCGACCCCCGCGGACCGCAGCATGCCAGGCCTGACAAGCGACGTGCAAACCAGAGTCCAGTTCTGGGAGTCATCTTTCGGGACTGATGAAACGAGCCCTTTCCTCACAGGCAACCGACTGAACGCAACTGGCTGAGGTGTTCAGAGGACGTGTGTAGGTATGCGCTGACTCGGCTAAAGAGGGGAAGGCCAAATGGTGCTACAGGAGGGGAGCTGGTGAATGCTAGCCTGTCTTCCAGACTAGACATGCTGCCAATACTGCTTATGCTGAAGCATGACACGGGCGGTGCATTTGCAAAGCAGAACGCAGTCCTCCTATTTTATCACATAAGCACTGTTCCAATGAGCTCCTGAGCGGGACGAGTAAGTCTTGCTTGAAATATTAGAGGAAAATAGCATTTCTTTTTTTTTTTTTTTTTTTTTGCTAATTCGCCATTCTGTTGTTTATGAAATTACCTGGCCCATTTCGGTCATCATTATTGTCATTTGGGAATTACCATGTACAAACGAGGCAGAAAAGAACCCTCACAGTCTGAAGATAACCCCACTCTAAGCTGCCCCCAGAAACCCTGGAGCTGCCTGTGGATGCTAACAACAGCTCTGTAAACGTTCAGCCCAAGCTCTTAAGAGGGAAAGAGTAGCCAAAAGAAGCAAATATATGTGCAGGGTGTGGTTTCATAATTTGTTTCACTCATGCATTAGTAATACAGAATAATCAAAGGGAATATATTCAAAGTTTTGCTCAGAACATGCTGAAACAGCGACTATTTTGTGACTACCCCTCACTGTCAATTATTATTTATCACTGGTACTCCACCATCAGATTAAAAAGCAGACATACACGTGTGTGCTCTATTTCACTCTGGTCTCTGTCCTCATCATAACACTCAGTTCCTTCATAAGTAATTAAAGTGAAAGTGAAAGTTGGTCAGTCATGTCTGACTCTTTGCAACCCCATTGGCTATACAGTCCATGGAATTCTCCAGGCCAGAACACTGGAGTGGGTAGCCTTTCCCTTCTCCAGTGGATCTTCCCAACCCCAGGGATCAAACCCAGGCCTCCCACATTGCAGGCAGATTCTTTACCAGCAGAGCCACCAGGGAAACCCAATAAGTATTTAATGTTCTGGCAAACTTAGACAGTGCAGTCTAACTATCAGATACTGAAGTTGATATGGGGGGACATTCTCTTGTGTTCTCTGGTTGTTTATAAAATTTTGATTGCTGGTGACTATATGATACTTTTTCTAAGATCTACTTCCAAGTAGCCCTATGTGATTATCTAATTCTTGTTATTCTAATTTTGCAAAAAAGACTCAACTCTACATAACCTTCAATTTCAAAGCGTTTCCTTATTTCCATATATGAGTATGATGAGAAGGGCTCCCAAGAGGTGCAGGTAGGTATTTATGTCAGTACAACCAGTTGCATGGTTATCTCTGAACTCTGACTCAGGGAAATGAGCGGGAATTCTTCCATAAAGTGAATTTCCCCCTTGAAACGTCTGAGGCTGAGCTTCCAGACATTGGTACATCACATAGTTAACAAAAAGCTATTGCTATTCTCACTTAAATCTCAATAAAGTCCTATGAAGTAGCTATTTCTAATTTCCGTATTGCATACGAGGAAACTGAGATGTGGACCCTGAGTTCCTCAGAGTCTAGGAGCTTTGAAAGCACACAGCCAGGTGTTCAAAATACTGGCCAAATTCACTCCACCTGCCTGGCTGCCTCTCTGCCTGAAGAAGGGGACTGAGGAGCAGATTGAACCCTGATGATGACGTCCCTTCTTCTCCAACGTCAACAGGGACGCGACACTCGAGTTGATCTGGGGATTTTATACATTTTTAATGTGACTTTCCTTGGAAGTTGCAATCCTCGTAGGGGTCTTGAGGAGACTTATGTGATAGATAATGTAGTCACTGAATATGGGGAATGCGTCTTAAACGCTTTTGCTTTTTCATCAGAAGCTGGCCCAGGGCCTCGTGTGAAGCAGTCATGTGGTGATATCTGCAGATGGAATTTGAAGCTGAGCTTCTATGTGCCTGCAGCCTATGTGAGTGAGTGTTGACTGCCCTCCTTTAGATTCTGGTTTTACAAGGCTCAAGAAAAAAAAAAAATTCCATTTAATCCATTTAGCCTATTAATAAGTGATCACTGCAATGAGAAAGAGTCAAGCTAATTGACTATTTTTATCGAGTTACCAAACTGACCTCTCCTCTCTATTAAACAGCCTGTCAGTCCAACCAGACCATTTGGTCCCAGGGACTGACACACAGATGGGGCTCCCTGCTCGGAAGATAAGGACTTGATCCAACAGCCCAGCACAGCTTCAGTGCCTGGGGCCAGAAGGGAACAATCTGTTCTCCTTTGGACGTTTTGATATGAGAATAATTAAAAAAAAAATGATCACACTGGATTCATCCCCAAACCTTACAATCATCACCGGAAGTTGAGAGAAACCTGACACCACCCCAAAATGAGTCTACATTCACCAAATTTCAGGCACAGTATCTCACAGAAGGGTGGAGAAAGTCCAGTCAGTCAATGGAATTCAGAGCTTAAGAATTCAGCCACTAAGAGGCATAATTACTGTAATTAGTCAAATGGTGTAATTACAGTAAACACACTATAAGTTGCCACTGAAGCACGTAATTGCAGAGTATAATGGCGTTATTATGATTTCTGATGATATCATATGATTTGGATATATTATAAATACCCATGACAATAAAGACATTTTTCATTTCTGAATTTTCCTAGAACTTCTGATTTGGCTTTCTTAAAATTTCTAGGTTTCTATCTCAGTCACATAGGAAATCAAGCTATTTTTTTTTTTTTTTAATGAAAGGAAACATGAATATTATCCAACATAAGATCTTGGTGAGAAGATAGGTAGAAAGAGATGAAGGATTTGAAGCTGAGTGTATACAGTCATTAGAATGACCCCTGGTGGCTCAGATGGCAAAGAATCTGCCTACAATGCAGGAGCCTGGGGTTCAGTCCCTGGGTCAGGAAGATCCCCTGGAGAAGGGAATGGCAACCCACTCCAGTATTCTTGCCTGGAGAATTCCACGGACAGAGAAGCCTGGTGGACTACGGTGCATGGGGTTGCAAAGAGTTGGACACAACTGAATGACGAATACTAGACTAAAAGCAGAAATTAATGACTATAATGCAAGACATAAGACCATTTGTACAAATGTGGTTATTATGTCACTATATTCCATTTTAGGACTTTCCATTTACCTTAAATATGGCCACCTGATGCGAAGAACTGACTCCTTGGAAAAGATCCTGATGCTGGGAAAGATTGAAGGCAGGAGGAGAAGGGGACAACAGAGGATGAGATGTTTGGATGGACCTGAGTTTGAGCAAGCTCCGGGAGATGGTGATGGACAGGGAAGTCTGGCGTGCTGCAGTCCATGGGGTCGCAAAGAGTCGGACACAGCTGAGCAACTGAACTGAACTGAAACTATCCATGAATTCTTCCTCTTCATAAATTCTACCCTGCAGTCTTCTTCTCTCTTCCAGGAGAAGGATGATGCTTCTAAAGTATTTGAATACAACTAGCATCTCAAGGCGTTTCTCCCCTAGAACATGTGTCTCTATTGTGAATAGAAAAATAAACATCTCTGTTAATGATGCCTCGGTGCTGCTTATTCTCTGGTGGGTCACCACCAACCCATTAAGATTCTGTGTAGAGTGGGACACGCAGACTGAGACCACAGGTCGGCAAACGTTTTCTGAAAACGGTCAGATGGTATTTTCAGCTTTGCAAGCCACAGAGCTCTGTGACAACCACTCCACTCTGCCACTCTTTGCAAAAGTGGACACGCATAATAGGTGAACGAAGAAGGGTGACTGTGTTGTCATCAAACCTTATTTTCAGAAAAACAGGGATCAGGCTGGAATGGATGTGCCGTCTGCTGACTGCTCATCTAGGTGAGTCTGAAGCAGAAAAAGAGCCCTGGGGAATTGTGACTGCTCTTCTCTGCACGCTAAACTTCTGTTCATCTAGATTAGTGTTAAAAAAAAAAAAAAAAAAACACGAAGCATATTACCCATTTTAACTGAGGATACAACTAACAATGCTTCTCTAGACTGTCCCTGTCTAACAGAACATTCTGTGATCATGGAAAACTCTCCGTGCTGCCCAGGATAGTAGCCCCTAGCCACAGGTGGATACTGAGGACTCGGAACATGCCTGATGGATGTTACAGATGGAAGGCTTCTTTATTTTACATAACAAATGTTTATTGAGCTCTGCTGTGTTCCTGGAATCATGCTGGACTGAGGGCCATTAAGATGGGCACATCATGATGTCCATCCTCAACAGGAGAGGAGGACATACAAGTAAACAACTGCAAGTGGAGAGTGACCAGCTTTACTTGGGGGGTATATACAGAGACTCACAGAGGCACAAAAAAAGGAGAGGTCCATTTAACCTGAAGGACACCCCTGGACAGCGTACATAGTAAAAAGCAGAGACATCACTTTGCTAATGGGTTTCCCTGGTGGCTCAGATGGTAAAGAATCCGCTTGCAATGAAGGAGACCTAGGTTCTGTCTCTGGGTTGGGAAGATCCCCTGGAGAAGGGAGTGGCAACTCACTCTGGTATTCTTGCCTGGAGAATCCCATGGTCAGAGGAGCCTGGTGGGCTTACAGTCCAGGGGGTTGCAAAGAGTCAGACATGACTGAACGACTTCACTTTCACTTTGCTGACAAAGGTCTGTCTAGTCAAAGCTATAATTTTTGCAGTAGTCATGTACAGATGTTGAGAGTTGGACCGTAAAGAAGGCTGAGCACCAAAGAATTGATGCTTTCAACTTGTGGTGCTGGAGAAGACTCTTGAGAGTCCCTCAGATGACAAGGAGATCAAACCAGTCAATCATAAAGGAAATCAACCCTGAATATTCATTAGAAGGACTGATGCTGAAGCTCCAATTCTTTGGCCACCTGATGCAAAGAGTTGACTCATTAGAAAAGACCCTGATGCTGGGAAAGATTAAGGGCAAGAGGAGAAGGGGTTGACAGAGGATGAGATGGTTGGACGGCATCATCAACTCAATGGAGATGAGGTTGAGCAAACTCTGGGAGTTGGTGATGGACAGGGAGGCCTGGCGTGCTGTGATCCATGGGGTAGCAAAGAGTCGGATACCACTGAGCTACTGCACAACTGAACAAAAGGAACTATTTCTCAGAGGTAGTAACAATTGAGCTAGACCTTAAAAGATAAGACAGTCTCCATGCCAACAGAGGGCAAAGGCAATCTAGGCAAGGGAGCCCCTGGGACAAATGACCGAAGTCTAAAGACAGAAGAAAACTCATGGAAGTGCAGTTCCATGAGAAATGAGACATTTATGAGTCAGACATAATGTACATAAACATCATCTCTTACATACATAGGATACACATATCTTCCTATCCTTGTGAAATTGACATTGAATAATTATTCCCCCTTTGTTGGCACATGTGTCATGAACTTACGCTCCCTATGCCAAGAATTCATCTGCTCATCTAGTACGTTTTTAATTTATTCTTTAATTGGAGGGAAATTGTTTTACAATGTTGTGTTGGTTCTGAACGTCTGATCCCAAATAACTTATATTTAAATTTAAAAACCCCTTAAGTGGCAACCACATTGGACAAAACTGTTTTTTCTGTGCAGACTACTCTTCCAAACCACTCTGCTCACTAATGCACTGAACATGATCGTTGTTAGGTTCACACAACAAAGCATCTTACCAGCATCTAAGCAAATATACGGCTCTGAGCATCAGAGACATTCCATAAATATTAATGGCGATCAGTAAATTGAATCATTACAGATAATGAAACAGCACAACAAAATACAAGACGTAATTGGAATCTGTCTTCCTTTTACTGACAAAGATTTTCCATGGAACCGGGAGCCATGATCACACAGTGGTGGAGGGTTTCATGATTTTAAGTTATTTTAATGGATTTCACACTTTAGATACTTACCTGAAGGTAATCCAAGCTTTTCCTATTTCACATGCCCCTGCCAAGAATGCGGATCAGAATGTGAATTTCCAAGCATCTTTTTTTTTTTCTTTTGTACCTTGAAGACTCAAATTTGAGCATGCATTCTTTGTTGCTTCATTTCATTCAGACTCTAGAGAAAGGGGAAAATATTGCTTTATCCTAATTTTGAAGAAAGAAAGAAACCAGAACAGTAGACAACAACAACAAAAATGAAGAACTGTATCCTGCTGTAAAGTTTATGCTCTGAGGACACAAGAATTATTCAAAAAGCTTTGCCTTTACTACACACCCAAACTTATTTATACCACAGAAACTTCTCTTACCCTTGCAAATTCAAGAGCAAACTGGAACAAACGCAGATTCTGCCGTCAGGGAGCTGACATCCCAGGCAGATGACAGACATTATCAAGAGACCTCAGAAAAGGAGAACCACTTAAAAGTGATGTGCTGGAAATCCGCACAGCACACTGGGGGGGGGGGGGGGGGGGCAGATGACCAAGGGGTGTGGACCTGACCAGGAGGAGGTGACATTTGGGGTGACCTCTGAGACCAGAGCAGCAGCATATGCATGTGAACGAGAAGGAACACGCAGATGACAAGTGAGGAGAGAGGGAGGCCTCTGGGCCCAGGGCTGGGCCTGAGAGTGGACACTTGGGTTCTGGTCACCATCCCAAGACAAGCGTTGCTGTTCAGTCACTCAGTCGTGTCCGACTCTTTGCGACCCCATGGACCGCAGCACGCCAGGCCTCCCTGTCCATCACCAACTCCCGGAGTTTACTCAAACTCATGTCCATTGAGTCGGTGATGCCATCCAACCATCTCTTCCTCTGTCGTCCCCGTCTCCTCCCGCCTTCAATCTTTCCCAGCATCAGGATCTTTTCCAGTGAGTCAACTCTTCGCATCAGGTGGCCAAAGGATTGGCGTTTCCGCTTCAGCATCAGTCCTTCCAATGGACACTCAGGACTGATTTCCTTTAGGATGGACTTGAGAGTCTTCAAGGGACTCTTAAGAGTCTTCTCCAACACCACAGTTCAAAAGCATCAATGCTTCGGCGCTAAGCTTTCTTTATAGTCCAACTCTCACATCCACACATGACCACTGGAAAAACCATAGCTTTGACTAGATGGACCTTTGTCGACAAAGTAATGTCTCTGCTTTTTAATATGCTATCTAGGTTGGTCATAGCTTTTCTTCCAAGCAGCAAGCGTCTTTTAATTTCAAGGCTGCAGTCACCATTTGCAGTGATTTTGGAGCCCCCCCCAAAATAAAGCTTGCCACTGTTTCCATTGTTTCCCCATCTATTTGCCATGAAGTGATGGGACCGGATGCCATGATCTTAGCTTTCGGAATGTGGAGCTTTAAGCCAACTTTTTCACTCTCCTCTTTCACTTTCATCAAGAGGCTCTTTGGTTCTTCTTCACTTTCTGTCATAAGGGTGGTGTCATCTGCGTGTCTCAGATTGTTGATATTTCTCCTGGTAATCTTGATTGCAGCTTGTGCTTCATTCAGCCGACATTTTGCATGATGTATTCTGCATATAAGTTAAATAAGCAGGGTGACAATAGGCAGCCTTGACGTACTCCTTTCCCAACTTGGACCCAGTCTGTCGTTCCATGTCCGATTCTAAATGTTGCTTCCTGACCTGAATACAGATTTCTCAGGAGGCAGGTCAGGTGGTCTGGTATTCCTATCTTTTTCAGAATTTTCCGCATTTTGCTGTGATCCACACAGTCAAAGGCTTTGGCATAGTCAATAAAGCATAAGTAGATGTTTTTCTGGAGCTCTCTTGTTTTTTGATAATGCAATGGATATTGGCAATTTGATCTCTGGTTCCTTTGCCTTTTCTAAATTCAGCTTGAACCTCTGGAGGCTCACAGTTCACATACTGTTGAAGCCTGGCTTGGCAAATTTTGAGCATTACTTGGCTAGCATGTGAGATGAGTGCAAGTGTGTGATCGTTTGAACATTCTTTGGCATTATGTTTCTTTGGGATTGGAAGGAAAACTGACCTTTTCCAGTCCTGTGGCCACTGCTGAGTTTTCCAACTTTGCTGGCCTATTGAGTGCAGCACTTTCACAGCATCATCTTTTAGGATTCAAAATAGCTCAACTTCCTTCCAACCATGCCTCAAAGCAGGCAGCCAGTGCTTCCCAAATGCTGCCAACTGAACACAAGCAATGTACCGTGGACCTCAGAATCGCCATTGCCTTGGAATGAAAAAGGGCAAATAATTGCCGTCCACAGGCTTCAAGTTTTTGCTGATTCACACAGGCTATTTCCAATCCTTCCCTGCCTTTCCCTAGTTTCTAGAGTCTGCCTGCAATCCTTGACTTTCCCTGATTGGCTTTCCCTGATTTCCTCCAATCTCTGCCTTGTGCGTCCTCCCCGTCTGTCTCTGTGTCCAACTTTCCCTCTTCATTGAATACCAGTCATGTGATTAGTGTCCACCCTGATGGCCTCATCCTAACACGATTTTATCTGCAAAGATCCCTGTTTCTAAACAAGGTCATGTGCATCGGTCCCAGGGTTAGCATTTCAACAAACCTGGGGAGACACCACTCAACCCACAACACCAAGCACTGAAGCATTTGTGAATATTTCTTCTCTACTCTCCCCCGCCCCTGTAAGTCCAGGTATGAAAGGAAAAAAAACAGAGACAAATGTTCAACCACATCCTGGTTGTCTCCAGTATTTGCACATGATTTTATTAGCATCTATCTGACTGTAACAATTATTTGACCATGTATCTGTTCCCCCACCTGGCTTGGAAGTGAGATCTTTCAAGACATAGGTTATTAAATAGGATTTGTGTGTCATTCACTAAAAAAGACATGTTAGACACAGATCTTATTCTAACTTAGTGCTCAATGCAAGTTACACAATGGGGTCTTGATAAATGTTGAATGGAGAGAAAGGGGAGAGGAAAGAAGGAAAGAGAAGTGGAGTGCACCAATTTTCTGCCTCATGTTCAGCTTCAGTTTTAACTAGACTAACCTGCCCTTTCCCTCAACCTTTCCTGATGGCCTCCATTAATTCCTCTCTAGCCCTGCAAGGACTGAAACTCATCATCAGACAGTCCTGATAAGCCATGAAGTGAGTGATAAAGAGGAACGGTTTGAGGATTAATCTGAGATCAGACAGATGACTTCTGGCGGGAGGGGGGTTCTCCTGAGGACCCGTGATTCTGCAGACCACTAATAAAGAAGGCTGTGATGGGGGGTTTGCCGGGCATGGTCAGGAATTGAATGACATTGAAGGAAGGAATTCAACTTCATTTAGAACAGTGGTGGGTACCACCTCCCCTCAAATACTGCAGCTTAATACCAAGTACCCAAATATCTCATCTGAAAAATGTCCTCGGCTACAATAAAGGGTTCTGTTTGAACAACCTCCATGACCAATCCCTGCGTTGCATTAAGTTTCCCACTGCTGCCTAACAAAAGGCCCACAAACTTGGCAGCTAACGACAACAGCTATCACCTCACTCTTCACTGCACTTGCCAACCAAGGCTGGATTTCTCAAGAAAACTCGAAGGGCACAGGCTTTGACGGATCCAGTGTGACAAGGATAAGCCGGCAAACGCGTGAGTGTCTACACACCGTCATCCATCAATGACTAGCTTAATTCGGACTGAAGACGTGCTCTCTCACTGTTTGCTCATCAAGTATTTATTCAGCAGGTATATCAGCGAAATAAAGAAAGCGAGTATGTACAACTTGCACGAAAAAAGGGGCTTTGATTCCTGGAACACACTCTGTTGGCATACAGCAACTACACTTTCTAGATAAACACGTTTACCAGTAGCTTCGGGATAATGGTTGCACAGACGCCAGAGAGGCCAGACACGACAGGGATGCATGAAGGAGGTGGTGTAAGGAAACCTGGAAGCAGAGATCTGTCCCTGTTGGTCTGGTGCTCATGTTGTCAATACCCAAGTAAAAGGGATACTTGGTAAGTCAAGTCTCCTTGCAACCCCGTGGACGAGAGCCCGCCAGGCTCCTCTGTCCATGGGATTCTCCAGGCAAGAATACTGGAGTGGGTAGCCTTTCCCTTCTCCAGGGGATCTTCCTGGCCCAGGGACGGAATCCAGGTCTCCTGCATTGCAGGCAGATTCTTTGCCACTGAGCCACCACGGAACCCCTGGAGATGGGGCCAAACTCGCGGGGAAATTGGCTCTGAGACTCCTGCAGACTCCTGAGCCTCAAAGGGCAGGAACCCTGGGGAGAAAATGCTCCAAGGCGAGTGATAAATACATTTGTCTGACGGGGCTTTAGAGGGACTGCAGAAAACCATAATTCTTAAACCCTGAGTTCTCGCCTACTTGCTTCCAGATTTGCCAGTAGTGATGCCTGAAAGACTGCAAGCCACAATTTTATTCAAAAGTACCCTGTGTTTCTCTCTACCTGCATTCCGGAAGTACACAGAAATCCTTGCATACCGCTTTCTGATGATTCTTGTGCTGTGTGTCAAATGACCAGCTTTGTTGTTGGTGCACAGAAACGGAGTTTATGTATCTTGATCTTATTTTTGGCAGCCTGCTAAAGTGTCTTATTCATTCTGCTGCTTCCGTAGGTTCTTTAGAGTTCTTTCAGTGATGATTCATTTCATTTGCAAATAACTGGCAGTAATTTTCTTTCCAATTTTTAGGTTTTGTCTTCCTTTTATTTGGGGCTCAGTAGAGTACACCAAGGCTGTATATTGTCACCCTGCTTATTTAACTTTTATGCAGAGTACATCATGCCAGACTAGATGAATCACAAGCCGGCATCAAGATTGCTAGGAGAAATATCAACAGTCTCAGACACACAGATGACACCACCCTTAAGGCAGAAAGCATAGAGCCTCTTGATGGAAGTGAAACAGGAGAGCGAAAAAACTGGCTTAAAACTCAACATTCAAAAAACAAAGATCATGGCATCCTGTCCCATCACTTCATGGCAAATAGATTGGGGAAAATGTTGAAACAGTGTCAGATTTCATTTTCCTGGGCTCCAAAATCAATGCGGATAGTGACTGTAGCCATGAAATTAAAAGAAGCTTGTTCCTTGGAAGAAAAGCTATGACAAACCTAAACAGTGTATTAAAAAGCAGAAAAATCACTTTGCCAACAAAGGTCTGTCTAGTCAAAGCTATGGTTTTTCCAGTAGTCATGTATGGATGTGAAAGTTGGACCATAAAGAAGGCTGAGCATCCAAAAATTGGTGCTTTTGAACTGTGGTGTTGGAGAAGACTCTTGAGAGTTCCTTGGACTGCAAGGAGATCCAAACAGTCAAATCCTAAAGGAAATCCACTCTGACAATTGATTGCAAGGACTGATGCTGAAACTGCAATGCTTTGACCACCTGATGTGAAAAGCCAATCGATGGGAAAAGACCCCAATGCTGGGAAAGTTTGAGGGCAGAAGGAGAAGGGGAAGGCAAAGGATGAGATGGTTGGATGGTATCACCAACTCAAGGGACATGAGTTTGAGCAAGCTCTGGGAGTTGGTGATGGACAGGGAAGCCTGGTGTGCTGCAGCCCACGGGGTCGCAAAGAGTTGGACACGGCTGAGCGACTGAACATCAAGGACTGCTCATATGATGCAGCGTGGAAATGACAACAGGCTGCTCACACAGGCTTTTCTGGAGGATAACCTGAGCCAAGACCAGAGCAGTGACCTGACTGCAGGCATGTTTGACCTTTCTGCACGTCCCTCTACAGAAAGCAGAGGGATGGAAGCTTCCTGCAAAGAGAACAACACATACACAGCCTCTGAGTGGGGAACACATATGGTGTGTCTGAGCAGTGGAAGCAAGGCTGGTAGGCTGAGTACTGAGGTCAGGCCGGAGAGCTATAAAAATCAACTGTTGCCTGTTAACTCGGTCAGCTCTGGAAAACTACGTCACACTGGCAAGGCCACATGCAACTAGGTACTTATTAAATGGTTTCCATTTGGTAGGTTGATGAAAATAACCCCTAATGCGCGGAATGACTGGTGCTAGACGCCCCTGGGTCCCGCCGGCGTGAGGTCACAACCATGAAGTCAGCAGTTTGTCATGACGACTGCTCTATTTCACATTCCCTACTTCCCTCTGCATCAGAGCATACAAGTGCTGTGTTCTCTTCCCACTACGTTCACTTGGGTCAGTCCCACCTAAAGAACAGTACCATCTGTAGACTGCGTGGTGTGCGTGCTCAGTCATGTCCAACTCCTTGTGACTCCCTGGACTGTAGCCCGCCAGGGTCCTCGGTCCATGGGCTTCTCCAGGCAAGAATACTGGAGTGGGTTGCCATTTCCTTCTCCAGGGGATCTTTCCCACCCAGCGATCGAACCCGAATCTCTTATGTATCCCGCTTTGGCAGGTGGGTTCTTTACCACTGAGTCGTCAAGGAAGCAGTCTTAAGTTTGCAGACGTAGCCTTTCCTACGCAAACCCAGCTCAGCGTTGAATCACTGCTTTCCACAGTGATCGGAGACACACCAGATGTGTGGTTTAATATGACAGCCTCCCTGGACAGTTGTTCTTTAGAAGAGAGCTACAGTATAGAAAATGCCTCAGCTATATTACGTCAGCTCTCTGCATCCTACGTCAGTTCCACATCCTCGGATTCAACAACTATGGATCAAAAATGCTTGTTAAAAAATTCCAGAAAGTTCCAAAAGGCAAAACTTGAGTGCCACGGGCTGCTAACTATTTACATAGTATCTCCCTTGTATTTGCAACTAATCACACAATGTTTACACGGTACTGGTATTGTAAGTTACCTAGAGATGATTTAACCCTGGCGGCCCTGAAGAATCTGCCTGCAATGTCAGAGACTGGAGACTGGGGCTCGATCCCTGGATCGGGAAGATCCCTTGGGGAAGGAAATGGCAACCCACTCCAGTATTCTTGCCTGGAGAATTCCATGGACAGAGGAGCCTGGTGAACTACAGTCCATGAGGTCCTAAAGAGTCAGACACGCGCGATTAACACTTTCACAAAGATGACAAAGGATCGGGAGTGCTACAGTTATACACTCCACAGACCACAAAAAAGATCAAAGACCCCACCAGCCAAAACGAAGACCTAGAGCAGCCCCCCACCCCAAATAAATAAATAAACATTTTAAAAAGTATATGGAAGGATCGCATAGGTTATATGCAAGTACTAAACCACTTTACACTAAGGGCTTGAGCATCCTGGGATTCTGGTTATCACTGGGGGTCCTGGAATCAAATCCTGCCATGGATACTAGGACCACTGTAGCAGGTTTAGTTGTGACAGCATCCTCAGACTTGAGTTAACTTTCCCCTGCTGTGACTCAGACATCCTGGGTGAGCATACAGCCGTGGGGATGTTCATCGGTGCTAGTTAAGAAAAAGCGGAGAACTGAGATTGAGGAAAGGGAGCCCTGCACTCAGTAGCATCTATCATATATATTCTTTTAGACTTTGCATTAAACGGCGATCTCTGTAATTGCTCTCTGCTTCCTACACTAGATGTCACTGTGCCGCTCATCATTAACCAGCCGAAAGAAAACTCTCCAGAGAGAAGAGGAGATTATAAATTCTGACGACAGAAGCCTAACATGGCAGCCTTCTCCTCACCCAGATGACATTTGGCAAGGAGACAGCGTGTACCCTGTACACGACTCAGCGTGAGGGAAATGCCAGGCAGACAGCGTGTACCCCACAGACGACTCAGCGTGAGGGAAATGCCAGGGAGACAGTGTGTACCCCACAGACGACTCAGCGCGTGGGAAATGCCAGGGAGACAGTGTGTACCCCACAGACGACTCAGCGTGAGGGAAATGCCAGGGAGACACCGTGTACCCCATAGACGACTCAGCGTGAGGGAAATGTCAGGGAGACAGTGTGTACCCCACAGACGACTCAGCGTGAGGGAAATGCCAGGGAGACAGCGTGTACCCCACAGACGACTCAGCGTGAGGGAAATGCCAGGGAGACAGTGTGTACCCCATAGATATCTCAGCATGAGGGAAATGCCAGGGAGACAGTGTGTACCCCACAGATGACTCAGTGTGAGGGAAATCCCAGGGAGACAGCATGTACCCCATAGACGACTCAGCGTGAGGGAAATGCCAGGGAGACAGAGTGTACCCCACAGACGACTCAGCATGAGGGAAATGCCAGGGAGACAGAGTGTACCCCATAGACGACTCAGCGTGAGGGAAATGCCAGGGAGACAGTGTGTACCCCACAGACGACTCAGCGTGAGGGAAATGCCAGGGAGACAGTGTGTACCCCACAGACGACTCAGTGTGAGGGAAATGCTAGGGAGACAGCGTGTACCCCACAGACGACTCAGCGTGAGGGAAATGCCAGGGAGACAGCGTGTACCCCACAGACGACTCAGCGTGAGGGAAATGCCAGGGAGACAGCGTGTACCCCACAGACAACTCAGTGTGAGGGAAATGCTAGGGAGACAGTGTGTACCCCATAGATATCTCAGCGTGAGGGAAATGCCAGGGAGACAGTGTGTACCCCATAGATATCTCAGCGTGAGGGAAATGCTAGGGAGACAGTGTGTACCCCATAGATGACTCAGCGTGAGGGAAATGCCAGGGAGACAGCGTGTACCCCACAGACGACTCAGTGTGAGGGAAATGCCAGGGAGACACTGTGTACCCCATAGACGACTCAGCATGAGGGAAATGCCAGGGAGACAGTGTGTACCCCACAGACGACTCAGTGTGAGGGAAATGCCAGGGAGACAGCGTGTACCCCACAGACGACTCAGCGTGAGGGAAATGCCAGGGAGACAGCGTGTACCCCACAGACGACTCAGTGTGAGGGAAATGCCAGGGAGACAGCGTGTACCCCACAGACGACTCAGTGTGAGGGAAATGCCAGGGAGACAGCGTGTACCCCACAGACGACTCAGTGTGAGGGAAATGCCAGGGAGACAGCGTGTACCCCACAGACGACTCAGTGTGAGGGAAATGCCAGGGAGACAGCGTGTACCCCACAGACGACTCAGTGTGAGGGAAATGCCAGGGAGACAGCGTGTACCCCACAGACGACTCAGTGTGAGGGAAATGCCAGGGAGACAGCGTGTACCCCACAGACGACTCAGTGTGAGGGAAATGCCAGGGAGACAGCGTGTACCCCACAGACGACTCAGTGTGAGGGAAATGCCAGGGAGACAGCGTGTACCCCACAGACGACTCAGTGTGAGGGAAATGCCAGGGAGACAGCGTGTACCCCACAGACGACTCAGCGTGAGGGAAATGCCAGGGAGACAGCGTGTACCCCACAGACGACTCAGTGTGAGGGAAATGCCAGGGAGACAGCGTGTACCCCACAGACGACTCAGCGTGAGGGAAATGCCAGGGAGACAGCGTGTACCCCACAGACGACTCAGTGTGAGGGAAATGTCAGGGAGACAGTGCATACCCCATGCACGACTCACCAGGAGGGAACTGCTAAGGAGACAGCATGTACCCTGTACATGACTCACCGTGAGGGACAAGGTAAGGAGACAGTGCATAACCCGTGTAGGATTCACCATGAGGGAAATGCTAGGCAGGCAGTGCGCATGCCGTACACAACTCACCACTATGGAAACGCTAAGGAGACAGCATGTACCCCGTCCACGACTCACCACTCTGGAAATGCTAAGGAGACAGTGTGTACCCCTACAGGACTCACCGTGAGGGAAATCCTAAGGAGACTCATCAACGGCTTTCACACCTTCCTGTCTTTCCCCCATTTGCATGCCTGTCAACCTGATACAGAGTGAGAATTTGGGAAATGCAAATTGCCTGCTTATGAAATTCAATGATTGCACACATGTTCTATTCTGGAATGCTGCAAAAATACGAATTTCCTTGATACTTAGCAAAATGATCCCTTCCAACACTGGGGAGCTGAAACAGAGAAAGGAGCTAACTTGACGACCTTTGCTTTTCTGATTTCCTTTTTCTGTTGTATCCCTGTCTTTAAAGTCAGAAAAGAGTTGAATATTTTTGATAGGTAGAGTGACCAACTGTCCTGGTTTGCCCAGGTCTCGGGGAGATTGAAAACCAAGACGAGTTGATGGACACATGAAGATTCATTTGTTCGCATCAGTACGAACTCCCTGCCCCATGGGAGAATTTCTCTGTGCACACACAGAACCCCAAGTTCTTACACTTAAGAACCAAATCAAGACAAGCAATGTTACTCAGCCTACAAGGCTCTTTGAATTCCACCACTAGAATGACGGGTTTGAGTTGCTAGTTGGCACTCAGAAGGAAAAACATTATTTTCCAGGACGCTTTCCAGGAGAACTATTTGGCCATGCCCAAAGCTCTAACAAGGGCGACTCCAGAATTGGAATGGTTTGAACAATCTCTAAAGAGTGCAGGGTAAGGAATGTCCAGGCTATGGTAAGTACAGTCTGGTAAAAAGGGAGTTCCTATGCTAGATAAGAGGGCTAACTTTTTCTTAAAAAAAAAAAAAAAAAAGTAAAGAACTGATGAGATGCATGGGTCTCAAGCATTCTACAATGTGATAATCTACAGCATGCAATTTAGGCAGTAACACAGATACAAAAGCCAGAGTTGCAATGCAGTATATGTGTGCTTGCAAAGTTGTTTAACTCTTGGGTGTCTCTTTGCAACCCTATGACTGTAGCCCCCCAGGCTCCTCTGTCCACGGGATTCCCCAGGCAAGAATACTGGAGAGGGTTGTCATTTCCTCCTCCAGGGGATCTTCCCAATCTAATATCAGATCATCTTTGTCCAGTGAAGTGCAGATCAAAATGTTCTATTACTGTGTTAGGAGATGATGACCATGACGATGTGTACCTCTAACTTCATTCCTAACTCGTCCACAACTACCCTGCCAGGAACGTATCCTTATCTCCACTTTGAAAGTGAAAGAAAGTGGAAGTGAAGCCGTTCAGTCGTGTCTGACTCTTTGTGATCCTGTGGACTGTAGCCCACCAGGCTCCTCCATCCATGGGATTCTCCAGGCAAGAGTACTGGAGTGGGTTCTGGGTGCAAACCTGCTCAACTCTGCACATGGAAGGTGAGAGAAGCAGCTTACGAAACTAGCCATCTCTGATGCGGGAAACAGCACATTTTTCCTCCATTCTTTCCTGTGTCGACGGTACCCGTCCGGGCTTCGTCCACCAGGAGCTGGGTCTTCCATCACCCCTTATCCATGGCAGCCAGTTACCTGAGTCCTGACTGCCAGCATCTGGAGGAACACCAGGTAAGGTCACACTGCTTTCATTTCTCATCTGAAAGTTCTTTCATCTGAGGAGTTTACAAAAAAAAAAAAAAAAAAATGGTTCAAATGAATAGAGTACACAAATTGTTTCCTACAGATTTGATTTTATTTTACTTTTTCCATTTATTTTTATTAGTTGGAGGCTAATCACTTTACAATAATGTAATGGTCTTTGACATACATTGACATGAATCAGCCATGGGTGTACATGTGTTCCTCATCCCGATCCCCCCCTCCCACCTCCCTCCCCATCCCATCCCTCTGGGTCATCCCAGTGCACCAGCCCCGAGCATCCAACCTGTCTCATGCATCCAACCTGGATTGGCGATCTGTTTCACAGTTGATAATATACATGTTTCGATGCTGTTCTCTCAGATCATCCCACCCTCGCCTTCTCCCAATTTTATAGAGCATATAACCTAAGGAAATAAAAGTAATGTATTGTATTTTTTTTAGCAGGAAAAAAAAATGGAATTGAGGAAGGTTTAATGAACTGATTCTTTTCAAAGATGTTGGAGAAAAAATGTTGACGCCCAGGCGCGGGAGTACTGGTGAGCAGCTCCTTCCTCCAGACTTTCCGTGGCAATGGATAGTCATGGTTACCGGAATCTTATGGCAGCTGCATCTCAGAGTTGGCCTCCTGCTTCCTGTCTGTCTCCTCCCAGAAGCCAGCATGACGTCAGCTGGTGGATGCCAACAGATACAGTCCAGTGGATCTTCCTCTTAGATGACCAAGGGAATGGAGAAGGTTGGAGGTGTAGCTCATGGGGCAGACAAAAATACTCCCCACAAGCTCTTGCAAGCCACCTGTGTCAGTCCTGGTTGGGTTCTCTGATTTCCCTACACTCCACGCTGCTCTAAATGACTTCTGTCCCTCTAATATCCCTTCAAAGATCTATCTGCTTGTTCTTCTTACAAATGCTCCTAAAGTGCAAGCGTTAGTCGCTCAGTTGTGTCCAACTCTTTGAGACCCCATGGACTGTAGCCCGCCAGGCTCCTGTGTCCATGGGATTCTCCAGGCAAGGATACTAGAGAGGACTGCTGTTGCCTTCTCTGGGGGATCTTCCTGACCCAGGGATTGCACCCGGGTCTCCTGCATTGCAGGCAGATTCTTTGCCATCTGAACCACCAGGGAAACCCCACAAATGCTCCTAGTTCTATTGCAAACACACAAATTTCAGCCACAGAATATCAACCAGTAGTTACAGTCTCCCCCAAACACCCGCATGCTGATTAAAGCAGATTCAGGAATTTTAGAAAGTCTTACACGTCTGAAGAAAACACATGCTCAAAAGATTCTGCTCTGCCCTATGAGCCCAGCTACATAACCTGTGCGGAAAGTGTTGGGTTGGCACCATGGTTGTAAGGGAGCTTGATGTAGTCCAACAAGTCGATGCTGGAGAAGACTTTGAGGTTTGTGTGTTCTGAAAGGTGTCCCCCCCAACCCCGCCCCGAAGGTTCTCAGAAGCAGCTTCCGGCAGGGTTACTTTCAGTCTCTCACTTTCCAATGTTCACACGTTTATAGCAGATGAGTTAAGAGGCCCCTGTCCACTGCTGTGAAGAGCGGTAGAGATGGACTCTCAGGATTCCGCCTCTGCTGGGTTCCCGCAGAGTGGCATCGTCAGCTGAGATAATGACGCAGCCTTAGGCAGGTAGGCCTGGGACAAGGAGTCACACACCTCCAAAGTGACAGTAACCCAGGACCCGGGACTTGCTGCGTCTGACCTCTCCTGCCACTCGGAGGCAAATGTTTCCACTGAGATTGGTGGTGCTTCGACTGAGTTACACTGGCAAAGAAAGAACTTGATGCAGGAGTCCCATCATGGTGTTCAGAGAGCCTACTAAGCTCTGTGTGTGCTTCCTGGCTTTGCAAATAGAAAAACTAAAAAAGCAGTCTCATGAGGAGACTGCATTAGAAATACGTAGACCAGAGAATGGACTTGTGGACATGGCGGGGGAAGGGAAGGGTGGGATGAACTGAGTGTAGCATTGTCATACACACTGTGTGGTTAATCACTCGGTCGTGTCCCACCCTTTGCGACCCCCATGGACTGTAGCCCCGCCAGGCTCCTCTGTCCATGGGGATTCGCCAGGCAAGAATACTGGAGTGGGTTGCCGTGCCTTCCTCCAGGGGATCTTCCCGACCCAGGGATGGAACCCAGGTCTCCCGCATGGCAGGTGGATTCTTCACCAAGTGAGCCACCAGGGAAGCCCATATACTCAGCACCATGTGTGAAGTAGACAGCTAGTGGGAAGCTGTGTATACCCCACGGAGCTCGGCTGGGTGCTCTGTGATGACCTAGACGGGTGGGGTGGGGCGGGGGAGGTAGGGGTATATGTGTATATATATTAAGAGGGAGGGGATATGTGTATACATATGGCTGATTCACACTGTTGGACAGCAGAAAGTAACACAACACTGTAAAGTGTTTATCTTCCAGTTAATGACAACAACAAAGAACCAAAAAATAAAAATAAAAAATGAGCCCAGGAGAAGAGAGAGAAGCAGTGCAGATGGTGGGCTATCTGCAGATGGGGTAGACGCAGCATCATGGTGTCCGTGGCATTGGGGCTGGACCTCATCAGATGCTGAGAAAAGACACCATTGAAGGCCCCGGGAAGGACACGAGAGGCTAAGACTGTGGACAATACCTGGCCGGGAAATTAGAAGTGAGATGGTTCTAGGCTAGCCGACTTGAGCACCAGGTGAGGTCTCTTGCAATTTTTCCTCCTAACAGTTGATGTGCCAGGTGCTAAGAGGACGCTGCCTAAGGGCTGGTCCTGTTGGGAGTTTGAGGCTAGTTTTAGAAGACAGGACTCTTTGGAGAAAGTCACGAAGGGAAGAAAGAAGATGGAGATGTTTCAAGTGGGCAACTGTCAGAACCCGGGCAGGGGTCACATGTGTAGATGAGCATAAAGCGGACGGAAGAAAGAAAACGAGGGATTTGTGTCCGACGGCTCACTGGAGGTCAGAGAGAGGGGGTCAGAGGGTGCAGAGGAGCTGGTAAGGAGCAGAACGGAAGACGCAGAGCAGGTCCGCGGCACGGCTGGTACGTCAGCTCGTCCCCTGGACGGATGTGGATGGAGGAAGCCACGGGCAAAGGCAGCAGCTGGGGCTTTGTCTTTCCCAACTGACGCTGGCTCTGAAGTTCGTTTCTGCAAGGCCTGTCTGACTGCACCCAGGATGCATCCTGACAGTGCACTGAAATTAAATAACACGTTGATTGTACGCTTTACTGGGGGCAATGAGAAAAAGTAATACATATTATTTCTGAAGCCGGACCCCAATATTCCTGTAGGCTTGAGAAGTAGAAATATATATATATATACATATGTGTATGGGTATATGTTGGAGAAGGAAATGGCAACCCAGGCTCCAGACAGAGGAGCCTGGTGGGCTACAGTCCATGGGGTTGCAGAGTCAGACACAACTGAGTGACTGACACACAGACACACGTGTGTATGTACATATAGAGAGAGCTATTTACATATTAGAGCTATTATACATTTATATATATATACATACATATATAAATAACTCTTGGCAGTCTTTCTTTAATCTAGCAGGAGAGTCAGATCTCCTTTCTGGAGGAAGACTGAGCTTTCACCTGGGAACAGAAATATCGCAACAGGGTGTTTGGATACATAAAGAGGAAGCCTCATCATAGTCTCAAAAGACCAAGTTGAGAGTCAGGAGGAGTTACGCGATTTTGCACGTTAACACAGGCTGCTTCCACCACTGTGGGCAGAGACGAGGTCCCTGAAAGAGAGCACAACTTCTTCCACTTACAATGGGGTATGTCCACTCCCCTCCCGAACTTAGCCCAGCCTACCTGACGTGTGCTCAGAATCTCGACATCAGCCCATAGCTGGGCAGAGCCATCTAGCACAGTCTACATTATAATAAAAGCTTTGACCGTCTCAGGTAATTGATTGAACATTATACCGAGGGTGAGATGGTTGGATGGCATCACCAACTCAATGGACATGAGTTTGGATAGACTCTGGGAGTTGGTGATGGACAGGGAGGCCTGGTGTGCTGCAGTTCATGGAGTCACAAAGAGTCGGACACGACTGAGCGACTGAACTGAACTGAACTGATACCGAGGGCGGAAAAGAGAACAGCTGTCTGGGCACAGGATGATAGTAAGCGTCCAGGTTGTTGACCGCCGTGATCGCGTGGTTGATGGGGAGCCGTGGCTCGTCACCTCTTCTCAGCATCATGAGAGAGGACCACACCCAGCCCAGGAAAGCTTCAAAATCCAAAAGTCAACGTCCAGATCTGGGGACCTCCATGGTGATCCAATGGCTAAGAGTCTATGTGCTAATGCAGGAGACATGGGTTCAATCCCTGGTCCGGGAAGATCCCACATGCTGTGGAGCAATGAAACCCGAGTGCCACAACTACTGAGCCTGTACTCTGGAACCTGGGAGCTGCAGCTGCTGAAGCCCGTACACCCTAGAGCCCATGCTCTGCAACGAGTGAAGACCACTGCAATGAGAAGCCTGCAATGAGAAGCTCTGTACCCAAACTGGAGAGTAGCCCACGCTCTCTGCCACTTGAGAAAGCCCCCCGCAGGCAGCAGCAGAGATGCAGTCCAGACAAAAATAAATAAATAACATTGTTTTGATAAATAATTTTTTGAAGTATGGATTCTACTGACTGCGTCCTGCTTTCACATAATGTGAGTTGGGATCATTCACGACGTGAGACCGACTGTGGGAATGGAAGGGTTTCCTGCTGTCTCTGGGGAAGAACAGAGAGAGATCCTGACTTCCCCGGGGGTGGTCAGGCCCTGGAATTGGCAGTAGGCGAGGAAGTGGGGAGGGAGAAAGAGGAGGTGGACGGATGTCGGAAGCCTGCATGCAGGAAAAACAACAAAGGCGCTGACTTTGGGGACTACAGGTCCCGAGACCCGGCTCACTGCCTCAATGTGAGACCTTCCAAGACTCGGACGGGGGTGTGCACATGCAGACTCTGATGTGGATGCCGGTGTGGGCATGGACATGGACGTACATGGACATGGAGACCGATATGGACACACATACTCTTAAGGGTGGTCTTCCTTCTCTCAGGGCTTCCCTGGGAGATCAGCTGGTAAACAATCCGCCTACAATGCAGGAGACCCCGGTTCAATTCCTGGGTCAGGAAGATCCCCTGGAGAAGACTTAGGCTACCCACCCCAGTATTCTTGGTCTTCCCTGGGGGCTCAGATGGTAAAGAATCTGCCTGCAATGTGGGAGACTCTGGTTCGATCCCTGGGTTGGGAAGATCTCCTCTCTCCCCTCCTTCCTTTCCTCCTCACAACCTTTCTTTTCCTTTCTTTCTTTTCCTTTTCTTCCTTTCTTCCTTCCTCTCTCCTCCTTCCTTTTTCTCTTTCTCTCTCCCCTCTTCCCTCTTTTCCTTTCCTTTTTCCTTCCTTCTTTTCTTCTTTCTATAACAACAGCAGATAATCTGCTGACTCCTATGATGAAAATTCCCAATCTGCCTTAGGTTACGGGAATCCCTCTGGAAAATTTTCAGCATAGAGAAATGGGCGTGGCTGAAAGTACACCCACAGAGAGAGGTACGTAGATGTAGATACACACGCAGTCACAGAAGCATGTGTATCTTTGCATGTTATGTGTGTTAATCACTCAGTCGTGTCTGACTCTTTGCGACCCCATGAACTGTAGCCTACCAGGTTCGTCTGTCCATGTAGTTCCCCAGGCCAAAGGAGTGGGTTGCCATTTCCTTCTCCAGGGGATCTTTCCCGACACAGGGATCGAACCTGGATCTGCTACATTGCAGGCAGATTCTTTACCACCGAGCCACCAGGGAAGCCCTTAGTGTATCTTTAGGTGTATGAATAAATGTAGAATAAATATGGACTTTTTGGTGGCTCAGACTATAAAAGAATCTTCTTCCTGTGCAGAAGACCTGCACTGGGAAAATCCCCGGGTTGGAAAGACCCCCTGGAGAAGGGAATGGCAGTCCCTAGTTGAAAAGTTACCGCCATAGACACAGATAATGAAAAAGATAGCGTCAGAAACAGGTGTGGATACAGAAGTAGGTTTTGGTGTAGATGGCATCACCAACTCGATGGACATGAGTCTGAGCAATCTTCGGGAGCTGGTGATGGACAGGGAAGCCTGGCATGCTGCAGTCCTTGGGGTCTCAGAGATTCGGACATGACTTACCGACTAAACAATGACACTCCCAGGGGGAGACGTAAAGACACAGGGCACATGGGCTGGGACTGCCGCATTCTTCCCACTCTCGGGGACAAACCTCACTGAGGTCAAACATTCGGGACATCAGGGAACAGACCCAGCTCTCGGGACTTTTCAGGTGATGGCGTGCATGCCCCCTGACTCACACAGAGTCAGCAGTAAGGAAGGACAAGATGATGTGGTTTGCCGAGCACCTGTGTGCTTCATCGGCAAACACAGTCTTGTCTTCACAGCTATGAAATAAATATTTACTTCAAAACGCGGGGCATGCCTCAAAATCAGAGTTGATTGTTTCAGTTCTACCAGCTCTAATGAGTCACGATCTTCATTAGGTGTGAAAAGGGTCTCTTGGATAAGCTTGCCGAGGGTAACTCACACTAAGTCATTTAAGAGCATGCTAAAAATCTGGTAGCCATGACAACCAGCTATCATAATACAATGTCTTTGTTTACATCGTACCTGGGGAAAGAGATTTACGATTATCTTGGCTTATTAGATAACTCCATAATGACCTGTCACACTCACTCTGCATTTACTTCAAAAGCAAATAATTCACTTTCTGAGTATATATATTTTAAACAATGAAGGCGAACGTTACTCTGTAAAATAAAGTCCGTGGCTACATGCTTATTTTACACCTTCTACTGGCAGAGTAAGTAGAGTTTAAAAAAAATAGTCAAACTAGCATCAACTTTAAATTGTAAAAAATATGTGCTATGTGTATACTAAGTCATGTAAGATGTGTCCAACTCTTTACAACCCTATCTATGAACTGTAGCCCACCAGGCTCCTCTGTCCATGGGATTCTCCAGGCAAGAATACTGGAGTGGGTTGCCATGCCCTTCTCCAGGGGATCTTCCCCACCTAGGGATCAAACCCAGGTCTCTTATTCTCCTGCACTGGCAATCAGAGTCATTACCACTAGCGCCACCTGGGAAGCCCTCATATAAAATATAGATAATTTAAATTTCTAGTATACAAAATTCCTTTTCAATGATCATACGCTTAAAAATTGGACCCCTAAATATCATATATCCTACTTTATTGCCCTATGTTTCCCCAATTCATTCCAACAAAATTAAATGGGACACAATTTGTGTTTTAAAAAGTAGGTATTCTGTTTAGAAATTGACATTTGCAAAGAAACCTTCCTTCATCTGAAGGCCTGTGTACAACCTGAGATTTGGGTCCTCCGGGGAAGGAAGTGGTACGACAGCTGGATCTGAGCCCAGGTCAAGGTGTTAGAGATGAGAGCTGTCAATTTATGGAAACGACACAGCAGGAATGATGCAGAAAACCAGAGTAGGCAACGCTGAAGGCTCGATGTAAAACTGAAACCCTGTACATGAGGTGAGATCAATGCCAAAGGAGAAAAGAGCTGGAATCTGGGTCGATTTATCAAATGCAAAATGGAACAAGGGCATGGATTTAGAACTGTGGATAAACTCCAGAGGAAGATGACCAGGGGCTTAACCTTCCAACAAAGCAGGACCAATAGAACAGATACTTGCGTGGTGAAGAAAAACTCACATAAGTATTATCCAAGTGTCATGGGACTTCTCTAGAAGATCAAAGCTTTGCAAGATCAGAACTGGAGTTAAAGAAACACTAAGAGGGAGAAAAAATATTTTTTGAGGATTTTTCTTTAAGGAAATAAGACAAAAATACAGAAAAATCTTGTATACAGAGATTCTTCTAAGAATATGGTTTATAATAACAAAGATTATAAGCAAACAATTCTAAGCAAAGATTAGAAAGAATGGAAACACAGAAAGTTAAGGTATTGCTAAGTAAATTATGGTTCCTCTGTTCAACAGGAAAGCATACAGAAAATTGGACTTTCAATAATGATAATAATAATGACAATAATAAAAGCTAAGAAAAAAGTCATGGTTCAGGGAAGCTAGCTAAAATATCTCAAACTAAATGAAATGTCTATTATGGTAATTTTTCAGACCTGGGTGCATCCTTTTGTTTTCAGAGTCCGAGTATCTTTAATAAGAAAAGATACCAGCACACGAGTCTGGATTTTTCCTAAAATTTTCCAGAAGATTTCTAACACTGTTAGAATCAGTGACATCAGGAATTTTCAGTTGGCCACGGGAGTGAGCCCTGTAGTACTATTTCTAACTGTGGGCTTACTTTGAGTTTCAACACATTATCCTTAGATTCAACGGCAAATCTTCAGATGAAAAACAAGCAAAAGAGGGTGGAATGATGCTCCTCTGAAGCAGGGATCTGGAAACGGTTTTTATCTGTTCTTTCATCCTCAAGACCCCACTATAAAGACTTCATTTCATCCTGTTCTCACCCACTGCCAAGAATGTGGTCGACCTTGGTTTACCATCTTCTCTTTTCCGACTAGCTTTCTCAAGACTTTGGCCTTTAAGTTTCAGCCTGCTGGGATTCACAGATTCAGATTTCACTAGATTCATTCATCTGTTTTTCAAATAAGTACTTATTGTGCATCTGCTTCTGTGAAGCAGACATGTTAAGCAGACACACACACATAGATGCCCACCACGCAGGCAGGGAGACAGGCTTGGAATCCAGAGATAACCACACAGTCACAGTTCAGATAAGGGCTGATGAAGAAACGGAGCACTTGGAGAGGACTGCAGTGCTAGACCTCTTTAAACAGGGTTCTCGAAGAACCAAATCCCAAAGCTGAGATTCGACCGCGAGTGGTCTGTTTGGAGGGACTCACTGGGGAGAGGAGAGGGAAGCTACGGAAACGAAGGCAGCCCACTAAAGGGATGCCAGTAACGAGGTATCGTGAATCACAACTGGAATTTAATCCCGTGAGCAAACTGTGCAGGCTGGGGTGAAATGCCCCTGCTGGGATTATCTCACCCAAGGGGCGAGGAAGCCGGGACATTATAGAGCAAGCTGCATCTGTCTGGGGAGAAGGGACAGTCAGGGAGTTGGGGGTGGACATGGACACACGGCTGGATTTAACATGGAGAACCAGCAAGGACCTGCTGGACAGCTCAGGGAACTCTGCTCAATACTCTGTAATAACCTTATGGTCACCAGGGGGAAGGATGGGGGAAGGGATAGTCAGGGAGTCTGGGATGGACATGGACACACTGCTGTATTTACCATGGAGAACCAGCAAGGACCTGCTGGACAGCACAGGGAAGTCTGCTCAATACTCTGTAATAACCTTATGGTCACCAGGGGGAAGGATGGGGGAAGGGATAGTCAGGGAGTCTGGGATGGACATGGACACACGGCTGTATTTAACATGGAGAACCAGCAAGGACCTGCTGGACAGCACAGGGAACTCTGCTCACTACTCTGTGATAACCTTATGGTCACCAGGGGGAAGGATGGGGGATGGGATGGCCAGGGAGTCTGGGATGGACGTGTACACATTGCTGGATTTAACATGGAGAACCAGCAAGGACCTGCTGGACAGCACAGGGAACTCTGCTCAATGTCACGTGGCAGCCGGGATGGGAGGGAAGTTTGGGGGGGAATGGATATGTGTACATGTATGGCTGAGACCCTTTGCTGTCTGCCTGAAGCTATCAGAAGACTGCTAATCGGCTATACTCCAATGCAAAATAAAAAACTTAAAAAAAATTGGTTTAAAATTTGCATGTGTCATCTGCAGAGGACGCGTCTCAGGGAGTGCTGCTCCCCAGCGCTCTGGGGCCCATGGCACACGCAGGCACGTCAGCCTTCGAGGTCCTGGAAGCTACCGGCACAATGGTATGGTTCAGGTCCTGGGGACGCAAGGCGCACATGGATCGCATCTGGTCCTGGGCGCGATCTTACAGAACGAGCACTGTGCTGACGAAAGACGACATCAGCTGAAGGAAAGTCCTCGCGGAAACAGATCTGACTACGGGAAGCCAGGGTTACTTCTTTAGAAGAACAGAGGGGGCAGTGTAGCCAGAGTGTCCAGTGAAGCAGTCAGCATGGGTAAGGCGTTTCAGGACCTCCAAACCCACGTGCAGAGTGAGGGTGGGCGAGGGGGTCTGGATGTGGGTGATGGAAGCGAGTCAAGGAGGGTCTCTGGGCCCCCTTCACACACACACATGAGGCTGAAGGAGTGCTCTTTGTCGGCCCGAGGGGACACATCTTACACGGCATCCCGCCCCAGCTAACGGCACTTCATTAATCATGGGATTACTATAAGGAAAGCTGAGCACCCAAGAATGGATGCTTTTGGACCATGGTGCTGGAGAAGACTCTTGAGAGTCCCTTGGACTGCAAGGAGATCCAACCAGTCCATCCTAAAGGAGATCAGTCCTGAATGTTCATTGGAAGGACTGATGCTGAAGCTGAAACTCCAATCCTTTGTCCACCTCATGTGAAGAACGGACTCATTGGAAAAGACCCTGATGCTGGGAAAGATTGAAGGTGGGAGGAGAAGGGGATGACACAGGATGAGATGGTTGGATGGCATCACCGACTCCGTGGACATGAGTTTGGGTAAACTCCGGGAGTTGGTGATGGACAAGGAAGTCTGGCGTGCGGCAGTCCATGGGGCCGCAAAGGGTCGGACACGACTGAGCGACTGACTTGAACTGAACTGAAAGGATGCCTATATAATTTTATCATCCAGACCTGGAGCCTTGTACTAGTAAGAAGCGAAACTCGCTATTAATTATGCCAGGACTGCAGGGTTGAACCTGCACTGTTTCAGGAAAGGTGGGAGGCACATGTCCATGTGCACAATGAACACGATGTAGGTGTAAGGAGTTCACACCATCATCTCAGCGAAAACCAGCCGTGCTTCATCGTCAGAAGATTAATGCTTGATTTACACACTTGCATTCATATCAATGACATTTACACGCTTCCCTGGTGGCTCAGTGGTAAAGAATCTGCCTGCCAGTGAAGGGGATGTGAGTTCGATCCCTGGATCGAGAAGATTCCCTGGAGTAAGAAATGGAAACCCACTCCAATATTCTTGGCTGGGAAAGCCCACAGACAGAGGAGCCTGGTGGGCTACAGTCCACGAGGTTGCAAAGAGTTGGACAGAACATAGCGACTAAACAACAACAATCAACAACATGTGTGGGTGTGGTTGAAGCTAGAAAAACAACTCTGGAGAGAGGACCCACTGAGAATGTCATTTCTTAAGTACCCCAAACCACCATTCCAGTATCGGGTTCTCCAGCGAAGGTTCAGTGGTTGAGCAAAACAGACGGCCGGGCAATTAACTTTTCATTATCCTTTCTGCAGAAATGCCTTCTCTCTATGTAGACAAATACTGCAAGATTATTATCTGGCCCACCACCAGCCACTGAAATGTACCTTTCTGGCAGGAGTTTGCACAAGAGGCTAGCTGTGGAAAGCAAAAGGCTGGAGTAGAGAGACTCATAGGGTTGAAAAAGCCATGCTGTGAGTGAGGAAACCCTGTTACCTCTCAGGTTCCCTTTTATTTTTAAAAACTTTTTATTTTACACTGGAGGATAGTTGATTAACAATGTTGTGTTAGTTTCAGGTGCATAGCAAAGGCACTCAGCCATACACATACACATATCCACTCTCCCCCAAACTCCCCTCCCATCCAACCTGCCACGTGACATTGAGCAGAGTTCCCTCTGCTCAGTTCAGTTCAGCTCAGTCACTCAGTCGTGTCCGACTCTTTTCGACCCCATGGACTGCAGCACGCCAGGCTTCCCTGTCCATCTCATCTCCCAGAGTTCACCCGAACCCATGTCCATCGAGTCGGTGATGCCATCCAACCATCTCATCCTCTGTCATCCCTTTCTCCTGCCCTCAATCTTTCCCAGCATCAGTATCTTTTCATATGAGTCAGTTCTTCACATCAGGTGGCCATAGTATTGTAGTTTCAGCTTCAGCATCAGTCCTTCCAGTGAATATTCAGGACTGATCTCCTATAGGATGGACTGGTTGGATCTCCTTGCAGTCCAAGGGACTCTTAAGAGTCTTCTCCAACACCACAGTTCAAAAGCATCAATTTTTCAGCACTCAGCCTTCTTAATGGTCCAACTCTCACACCCATACATAACTACCAGAAAAACCACAGCTTTGACTAGACAGACCATTGTTGGCAATGTGATGTCTCTGCTTTTTAATATGCTGTCTATGTTGGTCATAGCTTTTCTTCCAAGGAGTAAGTGTCTTTTAATTTCATGGCTGCAATCACCATCTGCAGTGATTTTGGAGCCCCCACCCCACCAAAATAAAGTCTGTCACTGTTTCCACTGTTTCCCCATCTATTTGCCATGAAGCTGTGCTGTACTGTAAGACAAAAGATTCTGAGGCTTTAAAAGCTTTTCTGACTCCTGACCCTTTTCTTAATATCTTTGACAGTAACAAAAAATGTCAGAATCTTTGAGCAGATCTCTCGACCACCTCCTCGCTTCTGTATGTGATGTCTGTCCTCTGAGAGCTCTGACCCAGCCTCCAAGCTGACCCTCTTGTTACGAGCATCACCATAACTACAGAAGACGGTTAATCCTGCACTGGTTGCATAATCCACCCACCATGAGGGCAAAGATGGTGCCTCGGGTCCGCTTGGAAATGCCATCACCTTGTCAGACACCCCCTCCCCTGACTGTGTCTTTGGGCACCTGTCAACTTCTCTAGGGTGCATCATAGGAGTGGAATAGCTGGGATTCACGGCAGGCACTGTTGCCACATCCCTGGATATCGGCAAACAGCTCACGCACACTGGTCTTGTTAATACAGTGTTCCCAGGTTCAGAGATTTTGCCGCTCTGATGGAAGTAAACATGCTTCTCTCTTTTCTTTTTAATTGCACTTTCTGCAATACCACTGAGCTTGAGCTTGAGCATCTATTCAAGTTTTATTGCTATTCCATCTGACTGTTGTTATTGCTAATTTACATACGGTGATGAATTTTCTTTTCTTTTTTTTTGGGGGGATGAATTTTCCATGCAAGGTTTTTAATCATTTTTCCGTTGGCTGTCTTTCTTTTCCAATTGACTTGCTGGGTTTTTATATCCAAAACAGTAATCTCTTGGTCTGATAAAGATACATGGTGTGTGTTTGTGTGCATGCTTAGTTATGTCATTGTGTCTGACTCTTTGCGGCCCCATGGACTGTAGCCCACCAGGCTCCTCTGCCCGTGGGGTTGTCCAGGCAAGAATACTGGAGTGGGTTGCCATTTCCTCCTCCAGGGGATCTTTCTGACCCAGGGATGGAGCTCTCATCTCTTGCATTTTCTGCATTGGTAGGCAGATTCTTTATCACTGAGCCACCTGGGAAGCCCAGATACATGGTAGAGATAGAAAAACAGATGAACAGCTATTAATATGAGATAGCAGATATTGTCATCTATTCTTCTGTGTACCTTTAAGTTTTAAATTCATGGAGAATCCAGGATTTTATTGCAACACTTTGCAAAAATCTTGATTTTTTTCAGTTACAAAAGAACCCTTTATTATGTTCTTATTTTTGAGAATTTTCATTATTATTCTGGTTATTCTGCAAAGACTGCTATTATTCATAAACCTAACCATGCTTGCCAAACACCAACAAAACAAAATAAATTTATTAGGATTTTTATTAAATGTTCTCTGAAGTTTATCACCTCTTTCTTGAGAATCAATATTATGATCATAAAGTCTATCCATCAAACAAGACTTCAGGTAGCTCACTGGTAAAGAATTCATTTGCCAAGCAGGAGACACGGGTTCGATCCCTAGGTCAGGATGATCCCGTGGAGGAGGAAGTGGCAACCCACTCCAGTATTCTTGCCTGGGAAATCCCATGGACAGAGGAGCCTGGCGGGCTATGGTCCATGGTGTCACAAAAGAGTTGCACATGACTTAGCAACTAAGCCACAACAACACCATCCATCAATCAACTCATGTCATTCCGTTTGTCTATCTATACTGCTGAGCATTATTTCATCATTTTTCTCTGTGCAGAGTTCATACATGTTTTGCTTGGTATATTCCTGGAAAATGTCCTGATGGCCAGACTGGTTATTCCATTCTCTAACATATTCACTTAGAAGTCCAAAAATGGAAATAGTTACTCTACTTTTTCCCTGGGAGCTGGGGGTCCTGTCTTCCTATGTCCATAAAAAGCACTGTTATCCATTCTGCCCCTTGCTCAAGCTGCTCACAAGCCTTCCCTGGTTTAACCTCTCGCCTCATATTCAATCCATCTGGGAGTCCTACACGTTCTACCCTCTCATGAAAGATTTTACAATTTCCACTAGAGACTGGTGGCTTCAGGTCTCCTCACACACAGATCTACACACACAAACACACAGAATTTAATAGGCACAGTATTTATGATGTGATAGATATTGTGCATGTGTGTATGTTGAAGTAAAGTTGCTCAGTCGTGTCCGACTCTTCTGCAACCCCATGGACTGTAGCCCGCCACACTCCTCTGTCCAGGGGATTCTCCAGGCAAGAATCCTGGAGTGGGTTGCCATTTCCTCCTCCAGGGGATCTTCCCAACCCAGGGATTGAACCTGGGTCTCCAGCACCGCAGGCAGACTCTTGACTGTCTGAGCTACTAGGGAATCCCGTTGTGTGTGTTAAGTCATACACTGTTACATGACAAATACTACAAAAGGAAGGGCTCGGCTTTCAAACATTCATTAGCAACAAGCATTTATTACCTCACAGATTCTAGGCAAGGTATAACCACAGAGTCTGCAGGGGCTGTGATCACGTTAAGGCTCAACTGAGCGTAGACAGGCTCGCGACCTCACTCAGATGCCTGTGTGCCATGCTTACGCCTCGCTGGCCATTGAACCAAAGATGCCCTTTTTTCTTTATCTACATGGACTTCTCCACAGGGCAGCTCCCAACAGTGCAACTGGGTTCCTTGGAGCAAGCCAGCACAATCAAGAGAAAGAGCGTGCACCCAAGAGAGAAGTCACAGTCCTTGACATTTTCATCTCGGTGTGGCATCCATCACTTACGTTCTATTCTATTTGTAAGCGGCAAGTTACTAGACCTGGACGACCCTTGAGAAGAATGGATTATAGAAAGACACGACATGGATCCAAAAGACCATTAATGTTCCCCTCAACTCGTCCAGACTTTAGACAGATTGCTTCTTGACTACCTTTTCTTAAGACATTCGCTTCAGAAAATTGGAATTGCAATTTCTTTCTGTGGCCCTTTGAGATCGGCCGGCTTCCCTGGTGGCTCAGCTGGTAAAGAATCTGCCTGCAATGCAAAAGGCCTGGGTTTGATCCCCTGGTTGGGAAGATCCCCTGGAGAAGGAAAAGGCTACCCACTCCAGTATTCTGGCCTGGAGAATTCCATGGACTATACTTGCCAAGAGTCGGACACGACTGAGTGACTTTCACTTGAGACCAGTACCTTCTGCCAGGATCCTGCCAGTCTCAGCACCCAGGAAAGTCTTTTTCAGGCATCTTGGAGCCCTCCTTTGGAAACTAAATCATCAAGGAAGACAGGACCCCCAGCTGCCAGTCTCTGCACGAAGTCAGGAGTCTAACTCTTACCAATCAGCCAACATAGATGACCTCACCACCCTGAGCAACATCCTCCAATACTTTTCAACTAGTTTTCCACAGGACTGAAAATCTCTACCAATTTTTTGTTTCAGCAAAATTGAGCTCAATTTCTCTCCCTTACTGCAATAGTCTTGCATAAAATCTTTCTTGCCACTTTGAAGCAACATCCAGTGCAATTTTTCTTTTACAATAGCAAGAGACAGGGATTCTAGAGACCCTTTTAGAAGCTGTCTACCACTGCGTGTTACTAGACTGCATGTACATAACAAAAAATGTCATTTTAGCTCCTTTTAACTGGTACTTTTTTTTTTTTTTTTTTTTGGTATATGTACATATTAAAGAGACACATTTGGTATTGTGAAGTTGAGCTGGCAGATTCTAATGGATACAAACAAAAGCTTTAATGTCCTTTACAGGATCAATGCTGTTTAGATGACCTGGTACTGACAACCTACAGAATCATCAAGAAAAACCCCAGAATTTTTGGTACAACCAGAATTATCACATCTCAGCAGCACCCCCTCCAGAGGGGGAAAAAGATTACTTTCTCACCGGTGTGCAGTAATCTGTGCCCCATTAGACCGAGGGCCGCCCCTGGCCCTCATCATGAATACTCACCAAATGAAAACAAACACAATTTAGGAGAAATAAACAAACCTCCACTGCCTTCATTGGGAACTTATTACACTACAGCCAGACTTGACATTAACATCTTAATAGCTCTGACAGAATCACTTAGGAGCCAAGCTTCATGTAAACAGGAAAAAAAAAATGTTAATGAGGAGAAAATGTGAGTGATTAATAAATGTGATTGAAATGAAATGACCTTTTCTTATTCACTGAGTAATTAAAGTAATCAGGGGTGATCCAGCCATGATAAAAGCTATAGGAGAATAGACCAAAAAACAGTTTAAAAAAGAAACACCAGCATTCAGTATGCTTTGCAGAGGACAGTGCTTTTTAAAATGGCTTTTTAAAGTAAAATAGAGTTGTTGTTGTTGTTTCTTCCTGATTGTCTGGAAAATGTTCTTACTTCAGAGCAGTGTGAGCAGTATAAAAACATAAGACTGAAAAAGACAATCCCTTTGGGGATAAAAAAGGAACGTGCAAAAAGATCTATCTAATGAGTCCTGAGATATCCTTTGAATTGCAATCAGGCATTCCCCGTGGTATGTGACATCAGTCAGGAAACAGTGGCTCAAAGGTACCAGATCACCTCAAGTTCCTCTTGAGGAAGGAGGGGGCCAGGAATGCCTCTGGTCCCTAAGAGGGCCCAGCCCCTTTCTTTTGGCAGCGAAACAAGCAACCTCGTCCGAAGAGCTGGGCAGAAAACCACTCTGCATTCAAGGGTCAGTGATCCAGCTGTCCTCTATGGGACTGGCCAGGGGCATCTGGGCACCACCCCCTTAATTCCAGCATTAATACATGTAATATGAACCAGTGATGTCACCAAACTCTTTTCCACTCCTTTCATTTTGTGTATAAATACAAGGATGCTGGGAAAGATTGGGGGTGGGAGGAGAAGGGGACGACAGAGGATGAGATGGTTGGGTGGCATCACTGACTCGATGGACATGAGTTTGGGTGGACTCTGGGAGTTGGTGATGGACAGGGAGGCCTGGCGTGCTGCGGTCCATGGAGCCGCAAAGAATTGGACACGACTGAGCAACTGAACTGAGCTGAACTGATTGTGGATGTGTGCACGCGAGCTCAGTCGCTCAGCTGTGTCCAACTCTTTGCAACCCCATGGACTGTAGCCCACCACGTTCCTCTGTCCATGGGATTCTCCAGGCAAGGACACTGGAATGGGTTGCCGTTCCCTTCTCCAGAGGATCTTCCTGACCCAGGGATCAAACCCGGGTCTCCTGCATTGTAGGCAGACGCTTTACCGTCTGAGCCACCAGGGAAGTTCATCACTGAAGGAGAGATTTGGGCAAAAGGAAAAAAAAAAACCTTTTCATTTGGTGAGCTCCTCACTTTCATCAAACACGTTAATGCAGGTGGTAAGGGTGGAATCCCACATCGATATTTCTTCCCAGGGCAGGGGGCTCTGTTTTGCTCCTTATTTTGAAATAACTGGGGGAGTATTAACTTCAGAGCTGCAAGGGGATCGGGTCACTTGTTCCAGAGTCTTCCGTTGCCTCTGGAATGAATGACAAAAGGCCTCTTAATCATGTTTAAATGTCAGGCCAGGGGAAATATTATATGGAAGATTATCAGGGTACACGGAGAGAAAAGGAGGGTTGTTTTTCTAGACTCCTGAGACCATCTTGGGAAAAGAAATCTCCATTCTGCGCTTGGTTGTTTCATGGCTTGTCTTTCTTTTCTTTGTTGAGAAACTTTTCTTTGGTACTTTTCCACTTTTATCTGCCTGCCCGAGCTGTGTCTCTCCTTCTTACCGAGATGTCAGATGTTTCCTTTTGCCCAATTTTCTTCAACTTGCTGGTTGTTTTTTCCCTGGTAATATATATATATATTTTAAATCCTTCTGTTTATGGCCCTCCCTTCTCCTGATTCACTCTTTTCTTCTGAGTCCTCTTTTTCCTTTTCTATAGCTGATGTGTTGGCTTGGATTCATCGCAGTTATTTAAATACTTGTCTGACATCCATAGCACAAGCAGGAGCAGCCAAAAGGGAACCGGGATTCCAAGAGCAGCGGCGAAGTCAGGAGTGACAACTCCCTTCGTGACAAAGACAAAGGGAGGCTCTGCTTATCTTTCTAAAGAGAAATTGAGCAGCTACATGGAGAGATAGATGGTTAGGGCAAATTGGGCACAGGCTGGAAATGAAATACACAGGAAAAAAAATACATGTATATTTATCACCCTGCCAATGCCTGCCATGGTCTAATTTTAGGCATTCAGCATTCAAGCAAGAAATTGTAAGATATTCAAACTGAAATGGAACCTCTAATTGTAAATCCTAGCCCTCTCCTTCCACGGTGTGAACGTGATATCAGTATATTCCTAGTAAATTCTTGCGCAGACAAAAAGGCCAATCCGATTTCATCCCTCCGGAGGCCAAGCAGGTACGTCTACAGATGGGTCATAGCTAGAAGACCTAACTGGACTGAGCTCAAAGGCCATTCCAAAGAGTTTTAACATGGTGATTGTGAATTTCATGTCCACTTGACTGGGTCACGGAGCGCCCAGATATTTTGGTCCAACATTACTCTGGATGTGTCTGTGAGGGCGTTCTGGGAGGAGGGTAACCTGTTAGTAGACTGAGGACAGCAGACTGTCCTCCATAAGACAGATGATCTTCATCCACCAAGCTGAAGACGTGAGTGGAACAAATGGGCTGACCGCCCGCCATGTAAGAATTCTTACTGCCTGATGCCTTCAAACCGGGATATCAACTTCTCTCCCGTGCTCAGACTTGAACTGACACATTGCCTCCGCCTGGGTCTCAGGCTCTGGGATTCAGACGAGAACTAAAACCTTCAGCCTTCCCGAGCCTGCAGCTCTCTGACACACCCTGCAAAGTCTCGTTTGACCTGCCAGTTTCCACCATCACGTGAGCCAACTCCTCAACCATCGATTAAAGAACACCTGTCGTGTTGATTCCGTTCCTCTGGAGGACCTAGATTAATATGAAAATGTGGCCACGGTAAGAAAAACTCAGAGTCATTTATCAGAGTGTCGTCATATTCTTACGTGTAAGGCAAACAAGGCCTGTAGCCCAGACAGCAAGGAATCCACCTGCAATGCAGGAGACCGGGGTTTGATCCCTGGATTGGGAAGGTCCCCTGGAGAAGAGAATGGCAACCCACTCCTCTATTCTTGCCTGGAGAATCCCATGGACAGAGGAGCCTGGTGGACTACAGTCCATAGGGTCGCAAAGAGTCGGACACAACTTAGCAACTAACACTCCCATATTCTTATGTGTGAGACAGACAAGGCCTACGAAGACTAAGGAACCTGATGAAAAGTTGAACAACAGATTAGAGTTGTTGCTCACTCTGTATCTTTTCAGGTCTCAGGAGTTCTAGGGGCATGCATGCTAAGTCGCTTCAGTTGTGTCCAACTCTGCAACCCCATGGACGGTAGCCCACCAGGCTGCTCCATCCATGGGATTTCCCAGGCAAGAATACAGGAGTGGGTTGCCATTTCCGTCTCCGCTGACTTCTCTAGCAAGCCTAATAACTCTGGTGTACGATCTCCTTTCTTTTCTGAAACATAAGCACAGAATAGGGGTGTGTGGGTGGAGACACTACTGTTTGGGGAATGTGTTTTTCATCTCTTTGTGAAATATCCATGACGTACTCTGAGGTACACAGATTAAAAAAAAAAAAAAGACTTAGGAGCTTGGGTAAAGAGTGAAGATTTTAAAGGGAAAGAAAACACTCATTTTAAGGTGCCAGAAAATGGAGAATCACAAGCCCTTCATTCGTCAAACACAAGCCTTCTGGGGGGCCCAACCCATCCACCCCCTTCCCAGCATCCTGCAGGTACCCCAGGCAGGCTCCTTCAAGTCGGCTTCAACATCCATGAATCCAGTCAAGATGGACCTACTCTGGGCTTTTTGTCTGGAACAACTGGGGTAAATTACCTGCGGTGTCCATAATAAAATTTAAAAAATCTAATCAGCATGCATTTGGAGACCTGAGAAAATAGCTATGTGTTTGCAATACAAAGAACAAGGAAAAGGAACATAGAGGGGCGGTAGGCTCTTTCAGAGCAGAAGTCACGAAGGAGGGATGCTTGAACCCCACTCAGGTTTGGTCCTCTCGTCTGTATGAGGTCCACCCGTCTTTATCAGGCAGAATCAGGCATTGTGGGTTCAGTGCAGCGTATAGAGAGACATCTGGGCAGAAATTCAAAGGTCATCGCCCCGGGTAGTTTTGTCAGCCTCAGCAAGATGATACACAGTGTACATGCACGACCAGCGTTACTGGCTCTTCTAGTTTTTCAAGGAGAGCAGGAAAATGTGGATTTTTTTTTTTTAACGTGAAATGCTCTTCTTTTTAAAAGTTGGCAAGCCACTCAATGTTTAATTACTGCAATCCAAAGAAATGATTGTGTATAAAGTCACATGCTTATATTTGACTGAGGAACCAACTTAAGGTTCAGCTACATCATCCCTAACATTTAAGACTTAATGAGTTCTAAAACACACTGCGAGGTTGAAACCGTGCTTACTGTCGGGAAACGTGTGGTCCTGTGAGCAGGGCTTGCTTGTGTTGCTATGTGCTCCTCCAGCTAGGGAGGTGTTTACTGATGGTAGGATCTTTGTACTGCTAAGAGAAGTTTGTTTCATCTGTAAGGGTCAGTTTTGACAGTTATGCTTTTGGTTTATTTTTAAGGTCTCATCCTAACTCTAAAATCTTTCTCTACTTGGGTCATCTATCTTCTTACTACGAGGATGAAAGAGAAGGAAAATAAATAAATCCTATGATTAAGCAAGCACTCGATCCAACCATGTATCTTCTCTGAAGAAAAATAAGCAAAACCCTGCACTGTAAAAAAAAAAAAAAAAACTATGGATGTGATAATAGGGGGAGAAGAAACAGCCGTGAGCACTTCAATTGGGAAATTTACAATTAAAATTAAATGACTGATAATAATACCCCTGAGAAGTACAACGAGTGTTATCACTCTTAACATAGAGGAAGCATGCTATAAAATTACAAATAATGATGATGAAGCATAGGATGTGACTTGTGGTGAGAGAGAGCACTAAAAAATAGAAAAAGATGTTTTCTTGTTTCTGTAGCAGGAAGACAGAATAGCTATGGATCCCTGGACATTAATGGAAGAATCCAACGTAGAAGGGTTATAACAGTGTGAGAGAGGAGAGAAGCACAAAAAGATCCCTTCTCTTGATCTGGTGTAAAGAAGCCACAGAAATATTGAAATTTACATACACAGAGATCTGAGTACAAAAGTGACTTTAAGATTCACATTCATACTATTTAGTTAAAACTAAGTATTGGTTTGGCCAGAAAGCTCCTTTAGGTTTCCCTATTAATAAAACATCTTACGAATAAACGCAAACGTTTGGGGGCAACCCGATTTTAACTTACCAGTTAATCATTACTACTACCTACCAGCGTGACCCACCCATTAATGATTAGTATTAACATTGGTAAGCAGTACTACCCAAGAATAAGCAGAAAAGCTTGTGGTCTTGCCAGATACTTCATCCAGGGAAATGGAGAGAAGAAATCTAGTCAACGGAGGAATAAGTTTAAAGGGGAGTTGTGTGTTTATTCCATGAAACGCCACTGTTTCAGTATGATAGTAGTAGTGATACTCATTCAGTAGTATCTGACTCTGTGAGACCCCATAGACGGCAGCCCACCAGGCTCCCCCGCCCCTGGGATTCTCCAGGCAAGAACACTGGAGTGGGTTGCCATTTCCTTCTCCAATGCACTAAAGTGAAAAGTAAAAGTGAAGTCGCTCAGTGGTGTCCGACTCTAAGCGACTCCATGGACAGCAGCCCACCAGGCTCCTCCGTCCATGGAATTTTCCAGGCAAGAGTACTGGAGTTGGGGTGTCATTGGAAATGTCCCTTAAAAAGAGAACTTTAAATTTCACAAGTCCAGGTTGGCAAATATTAGCATGCGTGGTTGAAGACACGGCTGGCTAGTTTTCTGAGACGGCCAGGAGGAGAGGGGAGCAAGCCTCTTTGTGAACCATCTCAGGTTATGATGAAGGGAACATGGTCAAGCTGATCACAACCAGAATAGTCACAAACGGAGGCTGTAGATGTATATAACACACCCCATGTGCGTGAGCGGCAGACACGCATGTACATTTCTGCCTGTCCGTACATTTAAAATTTCAGAAAGCGCACATAAGGCTACAAAGAATTTCTGCAGAGGGTGGCCCTCGATTACTTTGGAATGCTTTGCTTTGCTGTTCTATTTCTTTTAAGCCTGTACACGTGTGTGTTCAAAAAGACATGGTTGATAAGAATAAAGGGGGAAAACCAGGACATAAAAAATGTTGACATCAGAGGAAGGAAGTGAGCTGGGAGACAGCATTAAGATTGCTTTCGTTTTGTTCCTGGTGTAGATTCTGCTGCTGTGCTGGCCCCTTTAGCTTCGTTCATCCCAGGGAGAAGGCGGGAACGCTCTCCGGAGGGTTACTGATGTAACCTCTCCTCGAGGCTGGGCGAGGAGGCATTTTCTACGAGAGCCAACTGCTGAGTATTGTGCGCCTAGCAGCACAGTCACAGACATGCTCCGGTGGGGAGATTTACTTGGAAACAGGATGACAAGTGGCTGTGAAAACACACCCGTGCTGTCCTTGAACTCTTGGCTGGGTAGATTTCCCCTGGATTAACGAGGTCTTCTAAGGACCTCAAGCATGCATGCTCAGTCCGCAGTTGAGTCCGACTCTGTACAACCCTACAGACCGTAACCCACCAGGCTCCTCTGTCCGTGGCATTCTCCAGGCAAGAAGAATGGAGTGGGTTGTCCTTCCCTCCTCCAGGGGATCTTCCCAACCTAGGGATGGAGTTCACACCTCCTGCGTGGCAGGCAGATTCTTTACTGCTGGGCCACCTGGGAACCCCAGGCGTCTTCTCAATCCTGGGTCGATGCCAGCTTCCCTTCCCCAGACATTCAACACCACCAGAGGGTTCCCGAGCAATGCTCAACGCGGAGAAACACCAGTTGCCACTGGGTGGACCCCACCCATACCATGTTAAATTGCCAGGATTGGCACAGACATCCGCCATCCCCACCCAGCCCTCGTCCCAGGGCAACACCCTGCTCGAAAAAAGGCCTTTTTCCGCCATCCGACTATCCTTGTAAAGGAGCCGTCAACACTTCATGAGGTGAGTGTCTAGTTACACGAGGCACCCACAGATCTCAACAGCTGCTCTCAGTGAGAAAGGTGCCCACCACTTAACGCCTAACTGGGTTTCACTCCACATGACAGATACTCTTGGTCAAAACAGTCCAAATCCTAAATAGAGAGCTCAGGCAAATCTTCCAGGAAATTGTGAACATTCTGCAGGAATGCCTGGGTCTTCCTTACCTGCTCACTGCAAAAGGCATAAGAAGAGACTGACTACCGCGACTTTGAAAATTTGTTCTTATTGTTCAACTCTTTGCGATGCCATGGACTGCAGCACACCAGGCTTCCCTGTCTTTTACCATCACCCAGAGTTTGTTCAAACTCATGTCCATTGAGTCAGTGATGCCATCCAACCATCTCCTCCTCTGTTGTCCCCTTCTCCTCCCGCCTTCAATCTTTCCCAGCATCAGGGTCTCTTCCAATGAGTCAGCTCTTCACATCGGGTGGCCAGATTATTGGAGTTTCAGCTTCAGCATCAGTCCTTCCAATGAATATTCAAGACTGATTTCCTTTAGGATGGTCTGGTTGGATCTCCTTGCAGTCCAAGGGACTCTCAAGAGTCTTCTCCAACACCACAGTCCAAAAGCATCCATTCTTCGGTGCTCAGCGTTCTTTATGGTCCAACTCTCACATCCGTACGTGACTACTGGGATAGCCCATAGCCTTGACTAGACGGACCTTTGTTGGCAAAGTGATGTCTCTGCTTTTTGGTATGCTGTCTACGTTTGTCATAGCTTTCCTTCAAACCTTGAAAATGGAAATGGTTAAAAGTTCTCTGCTCACAGCCCACTGTGAGCAATCCCCTCCAAACGCCTGGGTTACTCCAAAGCAGTGTTTTAAATCACTTCCTCCCTCCTAAATCACTTCCTCCCTCCCAAACAATGTAAACATCACCAGGAGAAAAGGTAACTGTGGAACTGAAGCCCCATTCAACAGCCCAGGGTGGGACGGTGGAGGGGGGAGGGGAAATCCAAGCCACTGTTTTTCCTTCCCTTCTGCAGACATCACTTTAGTCTTGCATCCTGGAGGGACCACTCTCACTGTTAATCATCATTCTTGGATTCTGCGCTAATTCAGCTCGAGTTACAATACCATTTAGAAGCCTCCAAAATGTACCTCTTAGGACCTGACTGAAAGCTAATGAGACGTAACTACTTGGTCTTTGCTCCCAAGGTGCCCTCCAACACACGACAGCCCTTAGCACGTGGAGCATCGTTCCCATATGACTTATTCCCCCAGTGAGGAGGGAGGGCGCGTGGCTGTTTCCCTTTAGAAGTCTTCCTGTTGTCAGAGCAAGTTGCCCTTTCAGGGTGAGCTCTCCCAGCTGAGCAGCTGATAATGTCAGAGCAGTGCTAGGTGTGAGTGTGCAGAATAGCTGTTCTCATTGGAAATGGACCAAAGAGAGAGCCTGGGAGGATTTCTCCACTGTGTTTTATTCGGCTCACGTGTAGATATAATCAAGGGTAGAAATGAGGGGCGATACACTCAAATGATTTTAAAGGTTCTTGATGTAAAAGTTTAACACAGAATATGCCAACTGAAAACTCACTGAATTTCAACGGGCGGGAATGTTCAGTGTAAAAATCTGACCTCCAAAAATATCTTTGGCTACGGACATCCTTTATGGCTCAGCTGGTAAAGAATCCAGCTGCGATGTGGGAAACATGGGTTTGATCCCTGGGTTGGGAAGATCCCCTGGAGAAGACCACGGCTACCCACTCCAGTGTTCTGGCCGGGAGAATTCTATGGGCTGTATAGTCGATGGGGTCGCAAAGAATCGGACACGACTGAGCGACGTTCCCTTTCACTATGGACATCCCACCCCGATGCTGGGAAAGACTGAAGGCAAAAGAAGAAGAGTGGACAGCGGAGGATGAGATGGTTAGACAGCATCACCGACTCAATGGACATGAATCTGAGCAAACTCTGGGAGATAGTGGAGGCCCAAGGAATACAGAGGACATAGGAACCTGGTGTGCTGCAATCTGTAGGGTCAAAAAGAGTCAGACACGACCAAACAAGAACAAAAACAATATGGACACAGGTGTTTATATATAAGGTTTTTTAAAAATAATTTATTTATTTTAATTGGAGGCTCATTACAATATTGTGGTAGTTTTTGCCATACACTGACTTGAATCAACCATGGGTGTACATGTGTCCTCCATCCTGAACACCCCCTCCCACCTCCCTCCCCATCCCATCCCTCTGGGTTGTCTCAGACCACCGGCTTTGAGCGCCCTGCTTCACGCATCAAGCTTGGGCTGGTGATCTATTTTACAGGTAGTCATATACATGTTTCAGTGCTATTCTCTCAAACCATCCCACCCTCGCCTTCTCCCACAGAGTCCAAAAGTCTATTCTTTATATCTGTGTCTCTTTTGCTGTCTTACATATAGGGTCATTGTTACCATCTTTCTAAATTCCATATATATGCATTAATACACTGTATTGGCGTTTTTCCTTCATTCTGTATAATAGGCTCCAGTTTCATCCACCTCATTAAAACTGAACTCAAATGCATTCTTTTTAATAGCTGAGTAATATTCCATTGGGTGTATCTACCACAGCCTTCTTATCTTTTCATCTGCTGATGGACATCTAGGTTGCTTCCATGTCTTAGCTATTGTTAACACTGCTGTGATGAACATTGGGGTACACGTGTCTCTTTCAATTCTGGTTTCCTCAATGTGTATGCCCAGCAGTGGGATTGCTGGGTCGTATGGCATAAATCAAAACTCCCCAATCCCCAACTCCACAAAACAAAGTGCCTAAAATTGGACAGTAGGTTACTTCCTGTTACAAATCAATACATCTTTGAATTAATCAGATACCTCTTTCACTGGCTAACTTTTCCCTATGTTGATGAAAATCATCATTCAAGTTACATAGAAACTTAAGGGTTATTGTCCCTTCTTCAACCGGAACTATTTTATTTCATTTTCAAGGACACAAAGAAAATAGCCAAGAGCTAAAATAAAGATGGATGACTAGCTCATATGAGGAAAAAGTAACATGCAAATCCATGTTTAAAGGCAAAGATTTAGCTTTAATTAATAGCTATGTAAGTAATCATGTCATACTTTTGAGGAGAGAATAATTTTCGCAAGCAAAGAATAAGCAAAGAGATTGAGTCAGTCAATCCTAAATTAAATTAACCATGAATATTCATTGGAAGGACTGAAGTTGAAGCTCCAATACTTTGGCCACCCGATGCCAAGAGCTAGCTCATTGGGAAATACTCTGATGTTGGGAAGGATTGAAGGAAGGAGGAGAAGGGGGCGACAGAGGATGAGATGGTTGGATGGCATCACCGACTCAGTGGACATGAGTCTGAGCAAACTCTGGGAGATGGTGAAGGACAGGGAAGCCCAGCGTGCTGCAGTCCATGGGGTTGCAAAGAGTCAGGCACGACTGAGTGACTGAACAGCAACAAAGAATGACTGGGGATTTCCCACCTCACGGAACTGGAGTGAGCTGGCCTCAAGTGAAATAGGAGTGGATAGCGAGAATGTGGAGTGATCAGAAAACGCCTACAAGATCTCCTTTTTGTCATTAAATTGGGTTAAACCCTTTCTCCAAGTGCTTAAGTGCTTAATAACAAGGAAAAATCCTCTTGTGCATGTAGGGAGCATTAAACTTTCCAGCAGGATGGTAAGGGTTAGGGCATGCAGTAGGTGGAACATACATCCCGAGTTGTGGAATACTTTATCACTGACTTTGCACAGAATTGCCAGTGCATGGTGATAATAGACAGAAAGCAGACATTTAGCCTGTCTTATCATTGCACTTAGTTCTCTGGAACTCCTGTCCACAGCATTTCAGGCTGTTCATAACCTGCCCTTAGACAGACATTGTTTTGGTGTTGAGTACTGGAGGGACCACTCCCATTGCAACCCCCCCCCCCCCCCAGACACCACCTCCAAGGATCCTACATCTCTGAGATGCCGTGGATGTCATTGCTGGTATTTTAAGGTGAGGACACTAAGCCTCAGAGCTGCTAAATGACTTAAGGAATTAACTAGCTAATGAACTGACCCTGAATGGAGAGCATGCATTTTAAACCCATATCCACGGTTAACCAGGCGACATAGTCCATATTCTGAACATACAATCTGACAATCTATGATTGCCAATGTCTTTAAAGATTTTTTTTTTAATGTGGCCCATTTTTAGACTTGGCTTCCCTGATAGCTCAGTTGGTAAATAATCCATGTGCAATGCAGGAGACTCTGGTTCAATTCCTGGGTTGGGAAGATCCGCTGGAGAAAGGATAGGCTACCCAATCCAGTATTCCTGGGTTTCCCTGGTGGCTCAGCTGGTAAAGAATCCGCCTGCCATTCGGGAAAACTGGGTTTGCTCCCTGGTTTGGGAAGATCCCCTGGAGAAGGGGAATCCAGTATTCTGGCTTGGAGAATTCTCATGGACTGTGTAATCCATGGGGTCACAAAGAGTTGCACATGACTCAGCGACTTTGACTTTCATCCCTTTTTTCAGTCTTTATAGAATTCATCACAACCTTGTTTCTGTTTTCTGTTTTGGTGTTTTTGGCCTCGAGGCATATAGGATCCCAGCTCCCCGATCAGGGATGGAACCCACACCCCCCCCCCCAACTCCCACTTTTCCCCACCAGTGGAAGGTGAGGTCCTAGCTACTGGACCACCAGGAAAGTTCCTGACTCCTAATGTCTTAACAGCAGGATGTATCTGTTCCATGAAATGATATTCATAATCCAGTGTTCTTGCAGATGAAATCCGAAGCTCCTTCTGCTCTGTGGCCCCAAGGACCCTCCCTGAAGACTGGAGAACAGGGTCTCAGTTGGTCTTGGAGGACGGGAGACTCAGAGACCATACAGGGTATGCTGAGAGACCACACACTAGGATGCTGGGCCATCAGTAAGTCCCAGCAGGGGCTCCGGAGACATGGAAACCACATGGGCAAGCACACCCAGTCCTGGCTTTATAATGTTCAGTCACTTGAGTCCTGTGCTGGGAGATAATTCTGTTTCCAAAGAGAATCCGTCTTGATTCTCTCAGCTGAGTACTCCCTTCAAGGCATCCCCAAGAAGATTCTTTATAATATGTGCTTACATTTCAACGCCTTTGATTTCTATGGTCAGACTTGACCTTTCTACACCACTGGAAGGGAAAAATAACTCTCAAGTCCAAGTTTAATGCTCGTGTGTGTGTGATCCTATAATTATTGTCCTTTGAAAATATGAGTTTAACCTTAGGACACCGGCAAGCTCTCGTGTTATTAATCCTTGGTTTTCCCCTAGGATTGGAAAGGAGTTCTGAGAAGCTGGAGAGAGCCTGGACTGGCTTCAAACCTTGGCCTTTTCTCATCTCTCCTGCCTCTGTTCGAACAGCGTGGAGAGAATGGCTTTATCTGGCCACCTCCCACTTTCTGCAGCTCTCTGCTCCGGCCGTCTCCCATCTCAGCTAAGCCAGGAGGGGCTTCCTTTGCACAGTTGAGCCTGCTGTTCCAACTGTCAGTGCATTTTTCCAGGAAAGAGGCAGGAGACACTCTCGGTCAACAAGCAGGATGCGTGTACCAGCCCAGACAGATCTTTGCAAGTCATTCTGTCTGCCGAGGAGGAGCACAGAGAGTGAAAAGAAATGAAGAGGGCAATCTTTTCTGTATCTCTGGAATTGCAATTCTTTAAGGAGATAAAACTCTTCCTGGCCCTTTCCCTCTGATTATGTGAAGCTAAAATGATGTGATACTGAAGTGAAGCTGAAGCTCCAATACTTTGAATACCTGATGTGAAGAGCTGACTCATTGGAAAAGACCCTGAAGCTGAAGATTGAAGGCAGGAGGAGAAGGGGACAACAGAGGATGAGATGGTTGGATGGCATCATCGACTCAATGGACATGAGTTTGAGCAAGCTCCAGGAGTTGGCGATGGACGGGGAAGCCTGGAGTGCTGCAGTCCATGGGGTTGCAAAGAGTCAGACACGATTGAGCTGCTGAACAACATCCTAATCTTAGCACTGCAAGTCCCGTATCTCAGGAATCCACTCAGTCCCAGGCAAACCAGAATGGTTGGCTACCCTGAGTCAAAATATCATCCTTTCGCTAAAACTTTCTTCACCAGCTATCTCTAATTCAGGCTTTTAAAAACTCAACCACAATACCACAGACAAAATTAACAAATATTCCTAAGTATCATTTCATACCAGCCATGTTCATTTTTTTTTTTTTTTACTTCCTGCAGAGAGATAAAGTGTTAGCAGCTAATGTGAGTCATGACTCCTATGACTGATATGTCAGCTAAGACTTTTTTCACTTCCCCAGCATTTTTTCTCCTGTGTTATTTGTATCTTGAAGAACATGAGTCCACGTTCCTGTAAGATTCCCCACAATCTAGGGATTACATGTTATGTTCTTGCAGGGAAGGGAGATATTGATGGACAGGGAAGCCTGGTGAGCTGCCGTCCACGGGGTCTCAAAGAATCAAACACGATTGAGTGGATGAACAACATCATGTGATGCTAAGGATGCCCCTCTATGGAAACTCCCTGGGGCAGATCAAGTCTGCCAGGGCCTCCAGCCATGTCAAATTCCACCACCTGGGAGATGTTCCCGCAGTGCAATCTGAACCGAGGTCTTGTCACAAGATTTTTATATGAACTGGATGCTGGATGACCAAGCTCATCACCTAATTTTGTCTTCTTTCGTTCTGGAAATTGCACACCGTGGTACCTGATCATTATTTGCCTGCACACGGGAACTTCCGCACGGTGGCGTGGGTTAGGTATAAATGCACACGTGTGTCTACCCCTAATGTACGTGTCTTGTTCTCCTTGGTCCATAGTCCTCTTCCCATCCCCACAGAAACAAGTCTGCCTAATGCACCTTTGTCATACATGTGTGTGTTAAAATGTGCATTGCTGTTCTCAGCTCCAGACATATGTGGTATCAGTTCAGCTCAGTCGCTCAGTGATGTCCGACTCTTTGCGGCCCCATGGACTGCAGCATGCCAGGCTTCCCTGTCCATCACCAACTCCCAAAGCTTGCTCAAACTCATGTCCATTGAGTCGGTGATGCCATCCAACCATCTCATTCTCTGTCATCCCCTTCTCCTCCTGCCTTCCGTCTTTCCCATCATAAAGCTGTTTTCCAAGGACTCAGCTCTTCGCATCAGGTGGCCAATGTATTGGAGTTTCAGCATCAGTCCTTCCAGTGAATATTCAGGACTGATTTCCTTTAGGATGGACTGGTTGGATCTCCTTGCAGTCCAAGCGACTCTCAAGAGTCTTCTCCAAACTACAGTTCAAAAGCATCAATTCTTCGGTGCTCAGCTTTCTTTAGAGTCCAATTCTCACATCCATACATGACCACTGGAAAAATCATAACCTTGACTAGATGGACCTTTGTTGGCAAAGTAATGTCTCTGCTTTCTAATGTGCTATCTAGGTTGGTCATAGCTTTCCTTCCAAGGAGCAAGCGTCTTTTAATTTCAAGGCTGCAGTCACCATCTGCAGTGATTTTGGAGCCGCCAAAAAATAAAGTCTCTCACTGTTTCCATTTGTCTATAGGATGTATCTTCTTTCTTTTTTTTCTTTTTTTTTTTTTTGCATGTGCTGCCATATGCTGGGCACAGCTGTTTTGTGTAATAGGTTACATTCAGCCTCTAACCTGTTCTAAGTTGGCACTGCTGTCTGGATCTATGTGTGAGGCAGCCTACACACACAGTACATGGCTTCTGACCACAGGACAAGGGGCCCAAGCAAGCACCCTCCGCATCCCAATACACAGTCTCTCCCCACTCTCCAGGGACGTCTATGGTTGCTGGCCAAAAATACAACACCAGGATGAACACTATCAAATGTGACTCTCAGCAGACCTGCTGTAAAAATTTACTGGAGTTAATACTCAGAGCACAAATGTGGGTCTTTTGATGCTGAGAGCGATTAAATAAGACATATTTTTTGTACTGTTCCCATATGGGTCTTTCGAGAACACCCCAGTTGTCTTGTGTTTTTGTCCTTATATATCAAACTGTGCTGTTTTGATTATAACAGCTTTTGTGTATGCTTTGATGTCTGTAACTGGAGTAGGAAATGGCAACCCACTCGGTATTACTGCCTGGAAAATTCCATGGATGGAGGAGCCTGGCAGACTACAGTCCATGGGGTTGCAAAGAGTCGGACACAGCTCAGCGACTGAACTACACAATAGCGTCTATCAGGGCAAGTCTTCCCTCTTCGATATTTTTTGCCATACTTTTGTCATTTTCATGGAAATGACCCCCCAAAATCAAATTCTTCAATAAAAATTTTAGATGATGTTCCTCATGTTTCTGGAGAAATCCAACTGAAATATTGAATTTATAGATTAATTAGGAGAACTGACATTTCTATAATACTAAAATGCAATCATCTCAAGAAAGTAATGTCTCTACACATATTCAAATTACCTTCTATGTCCTTTAGGAGAATTTTACCTTTTTCTTTATAGCTGTTGTGAATAAAGAAGACACTGGATTGCTTTCATTGTCATTGTGAATGGTATCTTATGTTTGATCATACATTCAAGCTGCTGGTATACACAAAATGCTTTAAATTTTTTTAAGTTTACCTCGTTTCCAGAAACCTTGTTCAATTGTAATTACAGCTGTTTATTTATTCTATTGTTTTTTGTATTTAAATAATTGTATCATCTGCAAATGTTGAAACCCTGTTCCATAGCCAAAGGAGAATAAAATAAATGGGAAGTTTAAGGATGGGACTATTTAGATGTATGCCCTGTGAGTTTGCAAAATAATGCATACTGTTTGCTATCATAGGGTTTTAACTAACTATAATATCTCAAGCTTATTAGTCATATAATTCAGATCTTTATAATGGTATTGGGGGGGGCAGCGTTATCAAACAATTTCTTAAAAGAATCACAAACTGCAGCTGTTGGTAGATCTATTTCTCCATAATACCCGGTCACAGTGATTTGGAATTCTTATAGCAGTGTTCCTCATACAATCTAGTATATCTCTTTGTCCTTCACGATACATCTTGAAATCTGTATTGCCCTATTTGAAGTTTGCTACCCCATCGTTCACTGTCTCATAATGGACATCCACTTACTTTCATGTTTTCTCTAGCCTACAAGCATGACTCTACTTGGCAACAAATGATTGAATGTTATTTTGTAGCCTCCAACGTTTATTTGGTAAGTATAGGATTTCTCAAATTTTATATATGCATTTGTTCTACCATCTATGACACATCTCTATTCGCTGTATCTTTGTTTCTACACTCTTTTGTGCTTCCTATAGATAGATGATTTTTTTCCCCTCCCTTGCTGATGTAAAATGTAACACATTTTATTTTTCTTCTGTTCGTGGACACTCTTTATTAGATCCATATTCAGTTGTTCCCTGTTGTTCAGTGGCTCAGCGGTGTCTGACTCTTTGCGACCCCATGGACTGCAGCACACCAGGCCTCCCTGTCCTTCACCATCTCCCGGAGCTTGCTCAAGTTCACGTCCATTGTGTCGGCGATGCTATCCTACCATCTCATCCTCTGTCGTCCCCTTCTCCTCCTGACTTCAATCTTTCCCAGCGTCAGGGTCTTCTCTAATGAGTCAGCTCTTCACATCAGGTGGCCAAAGTACTACAGCTTCAGCATCAGTCCTTCCAATGAATATTCAAGGTTGATTTCCTTTAGGATTGATTGGTTTGATCTCCTTGCCATTCAAGGGACTCTCAAGAGTCTTCTGCAACACCACAGTTCGAAAGCATCAATTCTTTGGTGCTCAGCCTTCCTTATGGTCCATCTCTCACATCCATACATGACTACTGGAAAAAAAAAAAAAAAAACCTACCTTTTAGTATAAGCACCTTTGTCAGCAAAGTGATGTCTCTGCTTTTTAATATGGTGTCTAGGTTTGTCATAGCTATTCTTCTAAGAAGGATTTTCAGTGCTGGTTTCTTAAACTTAGGAGTATGCAGCTCTTTCTTCAATAGGACACATGTTTAAGCAAGTTCTCTTATGCCTTTAATCTCTCCACCATCACTCACCATTTGATGCTGTCTAGAATGTTACTTCTGGGTTAAGATCTCCTTTGCCTTATTCTTTTCTTACCCTGGTCTTATATTAGACAAGAACAAATCAACATAATAGGCATCACCTCCCTTCATCTATATATCTTACAGCCTCTTCCTGGAGCTGACCTATTTTTCAGACTATTTTCAAAGTGGATTTTTGTCTAGAAAAATCTTCTGAAAACTAGCACGCCTGAAAATATTCTTGCCACACTCTCACATTTGAGCGACATTTTTGCTTAGAAGGAAGGTTTCTAATGTTTGAAGGTATTCTAAAAATATTAGTCTGACTGCATCAGTCCGCTCCCAGGGCCGTAACAAAATGTTGGGAAGGCCAAAAAAGTTCTTTTGGGTTTTCTGTAAGATCGTCAGGAAAACACTGGAATGAAATTTGTGGCTAACGCGATGCCAGAGCCAATGTGGTTTAAACGACAGGGAAATGTCTTTCCCTGCGGTTCTGGAAGGTAGAAGTTCCAGGTGAAAGTGCCAGCCAACCTGCTTCCTAGCAGAACTTTCCTCCTGGCTTGCAGGTAGAACCTTCCAGCTGAGTCCTCCCATGCCCTTTCCTCCGTGGACATGGTGAGAGACTCAGAAAGCAGGCTCTCTGATTCCCTGCCTATAAGGGCACCAATCCCATCATGAGGACTCCCCTCTGACGAGCCCACCACCTCCCAGACATAATCACACGAAGGACGAGGGCTTCCATGTACGAAACTGGGGAGGATGCAGACATTCAGTCATGACACTGACCTCTCAGAGGTTAGAGTGGATGTTGAGAGATGCACCGTCAGTCTTGTTCTTGGGAAACCTCCTTCCTTCTCCTTGGAGCTCCCCGAATTCCCTCCGTTTTGCCCTCTGAAAATTTTCCCCCTCTTCATGTGCCCTCGTGTGGGACCCATTTCCATCAAACATGTCTCACCTTTCTTTTTTCTTTTAATAATGGAGAGTTCTCATGACTTTTTTTCTGACAACACTGCTCTGTTTTTCCTTTCACTTTCTGGATCTCCTCTATGTGTTGCTAGTTCTCTTTCTGTTCAGCACGTCCCTGGTGTTTCTGCTGTAATTCTCTCCTTTTTAGACTTCTCTGATGTTTTATGGGACAGAGAACGTCGGACGTTTTTAAGTCTTAAAACAGATCTTGCAGCTTACCCATGCGGCATGCTTTTTTCGGCTGTATTCATTCTGCCGCTCAGTCCATTGCCTGTATTGTTTTTCAACTGAGCCTCTGGCTTGTGATGGGATTGGTGCCCTTATCAGCAGGGAATCAGAGAGCCTGCTTTCTGAGCCTCTGGTTCAGTTAGTAAAGAATCTGCCTGCAATGCAGGAGACCTGGGTTTGATCCCTGGGTTGAGAAGATTCCCTGGAGAAGGAAATGGCAACCCACTCCAGTGTTCTTGCCTGGAAAATTCCACGGACAGAGGAGCCTGGTGGGCTACAGTCCATGGGGTCACAAAAGGGTCGGACGCAACTGAGCGTGTAAACACACAGGAGCGTGTTTTCCAGACTACACATTTCTACTTGGTTCATCTGTATGACTTGCTATTACCTGCTTTATACTGCTACTTTCTTGCATTATGTCACTGAGTATATTCAATAACATTCAGATTCCTGGGCCCTCTCTGCAATTCTGCCTCAGTGGGTGCACGTTTTCCCACTTGCTTTCTCCTTAGAGGTTGGGCTCTTTGGGTCTCTAGTTGTTCCAGTCCAGGAGTGTGTGTGATTCCGGGATGGAGCTCTCACCTGGAGGCAGCGTCGCCTCCCGGGAGACACACGGCAGCCTCTGCTGCTATTTTTGGTTGTTACACCAGGTGAATGGAGATACCGTGGGCACCCAGTGGGTAGAGTCCAGCCACGCGGCTCAGCAGTGCAGTGGATGGTTCCCCAACCCCCACAACAAACGAAGAGCCGGACCCCCAGATCTCACTACTGCCGAGACTGAGAAGCCCTCAGCTAGAAGTCCCAGCTGCCGGCCAGGGGCCGGGTCCCCGGGCAGAAAGCCCCAACAGTGGAGCACTGTGGCCACTTCCCTGCCCTGCACAGGATCAGACGATGCCCTCTGCCCAGGGTCTCCTCTGAGACTCTGCTCCACGTCTTGTCTCCTGAGGAGGACGGGTTCCCCTCTGCTGGGAGTTTAGACGGGGTGTGGGCTGGGGAGAAGATGCCAGAGGGAGAGGGAGGTGAGGCCCCAGGAGACCCTTTCCATCAGGTCCTCATCGCCGTGCAGACGCTGTGCTGGCCAGGTCTGAGCGCCCACCCCGAGGACGTCAGTGGCCTGGCTACTGAAACAGCTTCCTGCAGCAAAGGGGGGCAGAGCAAGGAAGACCACACACACACACAACACACACACACACACACCATACACACACAACACACAAACACACACACCACACACACACACAACTCACACACACACACACACACACACACACACACACACTTGGCTACTGAAACAGCTTCCTGCAGCAAAGGGGGGCAGAGCAAGAAAGACCACACACACACACACACACACACACTACACACACACACACACACACACACACACACACACATATACACACACACCTGGCTACTGAAACAGCTTCCTGCAGCAAAGGGGGGCAGAGCAAGAAAGACCACACACACACACACACACACACACTACACACACACACACACACACACACCACACACATATATACACACACCTGGCTACTGAAACAGCTTCCTGCAGCAAAGGGGGGCAGAGCAAGGAAGACCACGCGCACACACACACACACACACACACACACACACACCATACACACACAACACACAAACACACACACCACACACACACACACACAACTCACACACACACACACACACACACTTGGCTACTGAAACAGCTTCCTGCAGCAAAGGGGGGCAGAGCAAGAAAGACCACACACACACACACACACACACACACACACACACATATATACACACACCTGGCTACTGAAACAGCTTCCTGCAGCAAAGGGGGGCAGAGCAAGAAAGACCACACACACAACATACACACACACATATACACACACACCTGGCTACTGAAATAGCTTCCTTGCAGCCAAGAGGGTCTGAGAAAGACCACACACACACACACACACACACACACACACATACTATCAGGCAGTAGTAAGAGGAGAAATTCCTTCTTCCCACCAATCCTACCACTACTCCTTCATCAGCCTAAAGTGGAGTGAAGTATTAATCGCTCAGTCGTGTCCAACTCTTTGCGACCCCATGGACTGCAGCCCACCAGGCTCCTCTGTCCATGGGATTCTCCAGGCAAGAACACTGGAGTGGGTTGCCACTTCCTTCTCCAGGGGATCTTCCTGACCCAGGGATCAAAGCTGGCTCTCCTGCACTGAAAGCAGATTCTTTAGCATCTGAGCCACCAGGGAAGTCCCAAAGGTTTTTGCCTCCTCTGCCCCCTGAAGTTAGGGCCCTTACTTCCCCCACCAGGGAAGCCACAGTGTCATTGGTGATAGCGCAGAGTCCTAACCACTGGACCACAAGGTTCTAGCTTCATGAAGCAACCTCCCAAGTGAGATGCGCTTCCCTTTCCAGCATCCTTTAGTCACCATAGGGAGCTCTGTGGGTTTTTATACAGAGTGCGATCCCCTCTCTTCCAGCCCTCCCTTCTGCTTACACAGCTGTCTACAGCTGCTCTTGGTGTTTCATAAGAAACTTTCTACTTAAAAAAAAAATGATTGGACTTCCCTAGGGGTCCACTGGTTAAGAGACCATGGCCCGGCCATGAAGGGGGACATGGGTTCGATCCCTGGTCTGGGAGGATTCCACATACCAAGAGGCAGCAAAGTCCATGAGCCACACCTACCAAGCCTGCACATCTTGACAGCCTGGGAGTCGCAACAGGCAGAGACCCCACAACAATAAGAGAAGCATCTCATCTAGAGAGTAGCCCCTGCTCACCACGAAAGCCCATGCTACAAACACTCAACGTGGCCAAAAAATTAAAAAAAGATTAATTGTAAGTGCATTGTAAAAACCAAGATATTGAAATGAATATTTCTATAATTACATTCTAAATTACATCCTCCATCTGTTTTACCATCTATAAATTACATTCTTCATTACTTGGGTTTCTCTTCTGTTCAGCAGTGCTTATGATAGAGTGGAATTTGACAAAATTCTACTTTTATCAAATGATAAAACAGAATCTTTAAATATGTTTTAATGACATGGGGTTATATTGATAAAACAGTATATCTTTAAATATGGTTTAATGACATGGGGTATATTGATAAGACAATATATCTTTAAATATGTTTTAATGACATGGGGTATATTGATAAGACAATATATCTTTAAATATGTTTTAATGACATGGAGTATATTGATAAAGCAATATATCTTTAAATATGGTTTAATGACATGGGGTATATTGATAAGACAATATATCTTTAAATATGTTTTAATGACATGGGGTATACTGATAAGACAATATATCTTTAAATATGTTTTAATGACATGGGGTATACTGATAAGACAATATATCTTTAAATATGGTTTAATGACATGGGGATATTCACAAGTTATTAATTTTCCTTTGCCTCAGACACAAAATTATTTTTCCCTTGGCTCTGACAGTTACTGCATAGATAAATCTCTAAATAATAAAAGAGAACCTAAGTGTTTTTCCCCTTGTTTGGTTTCTACTGAACGCTGTTTAACATCACAACTCCTTCTTTTATATCAGGAAACAGAATCTCATTCTAAGCCACTGATAACATTAATCAAAGCAGTCTTTTATGACATTTAAACAAATGAATTTTCCATTGCACACACAAGGACAATACAGATGACCTGTAAAAACTAGGTGTTTATCACAAGGATATATTCCTGTTATCACACTGCCATTATTTAGCCAGTGATTCAGGGAAAGCAAACTGCTTAGAATACGAAAATAGCAGGATGCCAACATAAACGATGGAGAAGGAAATGGCAGCCCACTCCACTATTCTTGCCTGGAGAATCCCATGGAAGGAGGAGCCTGGTAGGCTACAGTCCACGGGGTCACAAAGAGTCAGACATGACTGAGCAACTTCACTTTCACTTTCAACATAAACAAAGAAAGAGCTCAGGGAAAACTCAAGGATGGCCTTCGTGGCTTACTCTCTCTGCTTTCCTGTCAGAAATTACTTCTGTGGCTTACAGTCATACTTGAAACTCAGACTTAATAGGAATAATACTTTTTCATGAGCAAGCAGTTATTCACATATATGTGTGATACACATGCAAAGTATCTTTTTCAAAAAAAAAAAAAATTTAAAAAGAAGCCTAAATACTCTTCCTTGAAATGAAGTTTGTATCTATTCAAATGTCTAAGGGAAAGCTTATTTGTTTTCCAGCTAAATATCTGTTTACTGGGACATTCTCCTCAGTGGTAAGACTCCAAGCTCGCAATGCAGGAGGTCCAGGTTCAATCCCTGGTCGGGGAAATAGATCCCACATGCTACAACTCAGAGTTTTCATGCTACAACTAAAAAGAATATGCATGTCACAACAAAGATCAAAGATCCTGCTTGCTGCAAGTAAGACCTGGTCCAGCTAAATAAATATATATATATATATATTTTTTTTTTTACATCTGTCTAGTGACCAATCATTTATTTTGCTGATTTGGTACATAATAATTTTCCATAAAGTGCCAGTTAAGAACAACTAGTTGGAGAAGGAAATGGCAACCCACTCCAGTATTCTTGCCTGGAGAATTTCATGGATGGAGGAGACTGGCGGGCTGCCGTCCACAGGGTCGCAGTTAGTAAAGTACAGCCCATATTTTTCAAACTGTAGAAGCAATAACTACAGATGCTAGGTTTTTTTTTTTTTTTTTCCAAATTCTACTATATCATAAGCACTGCTGAACAGAAGAGAAACCCAAGCTGATGAAAGTGGAACACACAATCTCTGATAATGCGAGAGTATAACTGGATGCTGATAAGATTTTATTCAGGTAAATGAATACAAAACTTGCACATACTCCAGATAACACACACACTAACCAAGATAAAGAAAGCTGGGCGCCAAAGAATTGATGCTTTTAAAACCATGGTGCCAGAGAAGACTCTTGAGAGTCCCTTGGACTGCAAGGATATCTAACCAGTCCATCCTAAAGATCAGTTCTGAGTGTTCTATGGAAGGACTGATGCTGAAGTTGAAACTCCAATACTTTGGCCACCTAATGCCAAGAGTTGACTCATTGGAAAAGACCCTGATGCTGGGAAAGACTGAAGGTGGGAGGCGAAGGGGATGACAGAGGATGAGATGGCTGAATGGCATCACCAACTCGATGGGCACGAGTTTGAGTAAAGTCCGGGAGTTGGTGATGGACAGGGAGGCCTGGCGTGCTGCGATTCATGGGGTCGCAAAGAGTCAGACACGACGGAGCGGCTGAACTGACCGACTGAACCAAGATAAAACAATCATCTCCCAGTTCAGGTTTTTCCATTCTGGCCCTCTGTTTCAGAGGCCGGCCAACCTCTACTTTTCGGTCCAGTCTGGCCCACCATCCTTTCTGTAAATGAAGTTTCCCTGGGACACAGATACATCCACTCGCTCACGAACAGACTATAGCTGCTTTCGCGTTGCCGGAGTCAGGGCTGAGGTCCTCTGACCCACAAAACCCCTTATGGAGAGAGTTTGCTTGCTGAATGCTGTCACGGGCAACACACACACGCACTCACTCACACACACACACACACACACACACACACAAACACCTGTGGAAATGGCTGCATATTGGCCATGGCTCCTCCTTCCAGCGGTTGGAATGGTCTCCCCATCACAGTAGGGCTGACCTGGGGCCCTCCCCGTATCTCCAACACAATGGATCTTATCCTCGAGTACTCTCTTTGGCTGTGGACTGCCATGAACACCTTTCTCTGCCACTCCAGCTCCTCCCAATAGAATCCAAGTAATCTCACAACTTCACTCTTGACCTGCTCTAAAAGTGTACGCACAAACATTCCCCTCTGTGCTAAGCTTGGACGAGCAGTGCTTTATACGTTTGTCGGCGAGGTGAGCATCTTGGTTAGAATCAATAATGTCAAATAGCTGCCATTCATTAAAAATGCTTCCAACCAAGCTTCAGTCACAGAGTTTTATAAATAGGTATGGTCTTGATTTATTAGGGAGTGAGGTGGCTGCCCTGTGAAAGGTATTGATTTTTTTCTGGGTTTGCTTTTCTTTTTCTTCCAAGATACTGGTAGCATACAATTGATTTATGGTATCATTAGTATTGTAATGGTTCTAAGCATTTTTTTTAATTACTGTTGTTATTTCTCCTGTGACCCAGGAGTTATTGAGGACTGCATGTTTCAGTTCCCGAATACATGGGGTTTTACTATCTTTCTTTTTATTATGATTATTGACTTCTAATGTATTGCCTTGTGATCATTCTTCATATCTGGGGTGTATGTTTGTGTATGTAAAATATACCACACTTCAGAATGTCATTACTTAAACCTTCTGTCTACGTTCTACCGTTCTGTCATCCTGATCTACCAATTTCTGGCTGGTTGAACCATCAATCTTCCTACCGAGCAAGTTAATTCTTAGGGAGGTTGATAAGGAGTCCAGGGCCCTCAAGAAGGAAGGGTTCTAGGGCCCTTGAGAAGGAAGAAAGAGGTCTGGAGCTCTCAAGGAGAAGCAAAGGACAAATGTTTTTTTCATGCATTGCTTTGTCTTAGTCACATAAGACGTTATTTTCTTCAAGCCCAGAGCTGATGATTACACAGCAAAACAACTCCTCTTAAACTCTGCACACATGATTCTATAACAACCATGAATCTTGCTCGAGGACATGTTTCTGCTATTAAGCAAGAACCTTCTGACTAATCTTGTTATCTTAAGATGTATATTGTGGGAGGGTAAGACCTTTCCATTGTCAGTTCTAATCTTGTTCATTTAAGATGTATTTTGTGGGAGCTGGTCTGGGAAAAGTAGTTAAGGCCTTGCTAAGACTAGCGAGGGGGGCATTCTTTGTCCCCCTTCTGAAGTTTATGTCAAAAGCTTTCTCTGTCCCAGTTTATACTTGAATAAAACTCTGCTGCACAAAAGCTCTCGAGTGATCAAGCCTGGTCCCTGGTCCCGAAACTCAGTCTTCTTCTTCGGAGATCACATATCCAACATCGTTCACCAAAAGCCATGACTATGATGGTTAACTTTATGTGTCAACTTGACTTGACCAAGGTGGCCCAGACATTGAGTCAAGATCCTCTGTATGTTTCGTGAGGGTGTTTTTGGATGAGATTAACATTTTCATCGCTGGACTTGGAATAGAGCACACTGCCCTCCAGAAGGTAGGCGGGCCTCATTCAATCAGTTGAAGGCCTGAATAGAACAAAAAGACTGACCTCCCCTTGAGCAAAGAGGAATTCTGCCGGAAGGTGACCTCCAGACTTCAAGCCAGCATCAAGCTCTTTTCTGACGTTCCAGTCTGCTAGATTACCTGCAGACTTGGGACTTGCCAGCCTCCATAATCATGCCAGCCAATTCCTTATAGAAAATCTTTCTCTCTCCCTCTCTCTCTGTATCTCTCTGTCTGCCTCTCTCTCTCCACTTGTCCACACAAACACACAGACCCTTAACTGTTGGTGACGTTTCTCTGGCGTGTAATAACTAATACACACCTCCAGCTCTGTCCAGATGAGATGTAATAATGGCGTGTCAGGCTTCTGTTCTGTGAAAGAGAAATTCAGCTAGATCAGACCTTGTTCCTGAGTGACTGGACGACTTAGTCCAATCGTTGATCTTGAGGCTCTGTGTTCCTCAGCCTTTCTAAGCCCATCATTGGCTTTAAGACAGAGTCTTAGGCGGTGGGCCGTCAGCAGCTTTGTCCCCCAGCCTCTTCACCGGGGTGGGGAGGAGAATCGCCCCTAAGCTCTTAACATGACAAAGTTAACATGGATCCAGAAGCACTCTGGCAGGAAACTCACAAACCACACCTACAGACGAATACCAAGTATGCACATCTGTGTCTTCTTTCTATGACAATCAAGGAACAGAAAAGAGTGATGACTTCTACGGGCATATATTTTGAAAAAATACATTTTGGAGAAAAAGGACGTCACCTACAAGAGCCAGAAGGTCTTTTGCTAGGGAAGAAGTTTTTATAATTGATTGATAGCATCCCTGGGCATTCTGTGTGTGTGTTTAGTCACTCTGAGTTGTGTCTGCCTCTTTGCAACCTCATGGACTGTAAGTCTACCAGGCTCCTCAGTCCCTGGGGATTCTCCAGGCAAGAACACTGGAGGGGATTTCAATGCCCTCCCCTCCAGGGGATCTTCCCAACCCAGAGATGGAACCCAGGTCTCCCACATTGCGGGAGGATTCTTTACCATCTAAGCCATGAGGGAAGCCTTGCTCAGACCCTATTCCTCCTCTTCATCACAACCATCACTTACTGATTTAATTTCCCTTCTGCTTGCTCTGAGGGACACCCAGGGTTTACCCTACCGGCACATTCCACAGGTGTTGTTAGAACGTGCTCATTATCAGCATCACTCATGATAAAATAAGAATCTCTCAAGGGCTGAGATCTCTTCTACCTTATGGACATTTGAGTTGGCTGTACCCGGATCTGAGTTTGGTATGTGATTAACCCCCCAAAGAACACATCTTGGATGGTCGACTGGCTTCTCTGGCTATGCCTGGGCATTTAGGGTCTAAACACAAAGGGATTCCCATGAGACTGTATATTTTGCCATATGCATGCGGTTCACTGAGGCGCTGTTTTTTTGGGGTGCATAGTAGAACCTGTTGTGTTTCTCTGCAAACTCTTGAGCATTTTCTGAGGTGGGAGGAAGACCCTCAGCCTCCCATGCCATTCCACCCCAGCCTACGGAGGCGGACTGTTTATGAATTTTCCATTATACTTTCCTGCTGTGCTGGGCTAAGTCGATTCGGTCGTGTCCGACTCTGCGACCCTCTGAACCGTAGCCTGCCAGGCTCCTCTGTCCACGGGATTCTCCAGGCAAGAATCCTGGCGTGGGCTGCCATTTCCTACAGAGGGTGACGCAAATCCAAGAAGACTTGCAGCTTACAAAGAGCCTCAGGATTTTCGAATCTTACGCGGTGGAACGCTGCAAACCCATGATTACAGGAAAGCAAATTTAAAACACAAGCAGCCTGTGAGAAGTTTTTCTCACGTCTTCCAATTGGAAGCCCGCACAAAGGAGGAGAGGGTGGCAGCGGTCTGATGTGAATGCAGAAAGGTTTGCACTGATTACGGCATCCGCCCTCCCTCATCAGCGGGAAGGGCCGGGAGTGCCTCTTGTAGGAAAAAAGAGCCTCACCGTGGGAGAGTCATCATGCCCCACCTCAAACGCATTACGAGGCCGTGAACACGGCAACTGAAATGATTTCTGGGGGAAAGCCGCCCCACCCCTCGGGTCTCCAGCAATTAACCTTGGGAGAACTCTTCAAAACACAGACTGTCATCTAAAACAGGCATTTGGAAGGGTGATGTGATACAGAACAAGCCTTACATAACCAGCACCTGATAAAGATGCGTGGCATCAAGAAGGAAGACACAGAGACTCAGCTCCAGGCAAAGATTTCTTTTCTCCCTCAGACTCAAACGTGTGGATGTCACCTAATGTTTCAAAAGCGTAGGGCAGAGGGAAATAAAGGCATCACCCCACACACATCCAAATGTCTCAAGGAAAACAACAGATTCTCAAAAAATAATAATAATAATAATAACAATAAATTTTAATGTTTTCTCCACTAAACTTGCCATGACTTTCTCAAATGATTCACAGGAGCAGAGATTTGTGTCCATGTTCATATAAGCCCTCTGAGCCCTAAGCCACAGAAGGAAGCCGCTTTCAAATATTTTAGTATGAGGTTTCCATCTAAAGGGGGCAAAGACGAGTTGAAATGATGATGGTATCAGTGGAGAAAGGAGATGAGGGGTTGGCTGATAGGATAAAAATACCATAAAAGCTTTTATCTTTTGCAATTTCATTGATTTACTTTTTGGCTGTGCCAACTTTGGCCACCTCATGAGAAGAGTTGACTCATTGGAAATGACCCTGATGCTGGGAGGGATTGGGGGCAGGAGGAGAAGGGGACGACAGAGGATGAGATGGCTGGATGGCATCACCGACTCGACGGGCATGAGTTTGAGTAAACTCTGGGAGATGGTGATGGACAGGGGGGCCTGGCGTGCTGCAGTCCATGGGGTCGCAAAGAGTCGGACACGACTCAACGACTGAGCAACTGAACTGAACTGAACTGACTGAAGTATTCATTGCTGCCTGGGCTTTTCTCTAGTTGTGCAGAGTGAGAGCTTCTCTAGTTGTGGTGCAAGGGCTTCTTACTGCTGTAGCTTCTCCTGTTGCGGATCAGGGGTTGTAGGGCGCACAGCCTCAGTCGTTGTGGCCCCAAGTCTCTACTGCACAGACTCATTACGTGTGGTACACGGACTTGGGTGCTCCAAAGCCTGTGGGATCTTCCTGGACCACGGATCGAACCCTTGGCTCCTGCATTAGCACGTGGATTCTTTCCCACTGAGTCACCAGGGAAACCCCCAAAGAAAAACATTAAGACAAACACTGACTGGACGATCTCACTGCACTTCTTATCGACTTCCTCTAAGTGGAGACTGCAGATCTTTATTCTACCAAGTAAAGACCAGACCAGTCCATCCTAAAGGAAATCAACCAGGAATATTCACTGGGAGGACTGATGCTGAAGCCGAAGCTCCGATCCTTTGTCCACCTGATGCAAAGAGGTGACTCATTAGAAAAGACCCTGATGCTGGGAAAGATTGAAGGCAGGAGGAGAAGTGGGCGACAGAGGATGAGATGGCTGGATGGCATCATCGACTCCATGAACATGAGTTTGAGCGAACTCTGGGGAATAGCGAAGGACAGGGAAGCCTGGCGTGCTGCAGTCCACGGGGTCACAAAGAGTCAGACACGGCTGAACAAGAAAATTAACCAAGCAAGCCTAAGGCAACAGGGCCCACAGCCCTCGGAGGAGGGTATACAGAACTTCCCTCTTCCCTCATCAGCCTTAAGAAACCCCAATCCTTCCAATGATTGCTGGTATCAGAGCCTTGGGCTAATTTACACAAACATCAAAGAGTCCAGAACATCACAGAGAAAACATCAAAAAGTCCTTTTCTTTGGAATCTCCAGCCCAAAGGAGGGGGGGGCGCAGTCCTGCCAGCAGGAAGAGGATACCGTTTGAGCTTGTGGGCATCTAGGCTGGCGTCCCGTGCCCATGTGTGTATGTGTGTGTGCTCATTGCTTCCGTAGTGTCCGACTCCTTGCGACCCCACGGACTGTAGCCCACCAGGCTCCTCTGCCCATGGGATTCTCCAGGCAAGAATACTGGAGTGGGTTGCCATGCCCTTCTCCAGGGGATCTTCCCAACCCAGGGATCGAACCCACATCTCCTGTGTCTCCTGCACTGCAGCTGGACTCTTGACCCACTAAGCCCCCTGGGAAGCCCTGTCCCATGCTCATGACAAGAATCCAAATGGTGACAAGGAAGAGTTGGTCCTGAAAAAGCCATTGGCCAAGCCCAGGAGGTCCCCTAGCCTTGGCAACAAGGAGTGGACAGCGGGAATGAGGCAAAAGGCTCTGACTTGCTTGGGAATCTCCTCCCAGAATGCAGGAGTCGTCCCGGGTGTCAGACACAACCCCAGGGTCAGACAGCAGCATCCCCAAAGCAGCAGGCTGCTATAGCGTGGTCCCTGGGCAGAATCTGGAAACAGAACTGACTTGCACGGCTTCTCCCTGGAGCCTGCTTCACCTGTGAGCTTCCCGACCGAAGACCAAGCGATTGGCCTTCCCTGAGCGCATATGGACACCATGCAGCCCAGGGAATTTAGATCTCCATCTATTTACTCTTCTGTCCTGGTTACTTAGTCACTGTCCACAAAAATAACAGCAAACAAGGCTTCCCTAGCAGCTCAGTGGTTCAGAATCCACGCGCCAATGCAGCAGATGTGGGTTCGATCCCTGGTCCGGGGAGATCCCGTATAGCTCAGAGCAACTAAGCCTGTGAACCACAACGACTGAACCTGTGCTCTAGAGCCCGGGAGCTGCAACTATTGAGTGTATGTGTCACAACTACTAAAGCCCACGTGCCCTAGAGACCGTGTTCCACAACCGGAGAGTAGCCTCTGCTCGACACGACTAGAGAAAGCCTGCGAGCAGCAATGAAGACCCAGTGGAGGCCAAACATAAACAAAATGACATACATTTACATTTTAAAAAACAGCAAACACAATGAAACACCGTTGCCAAACAGCACTAAGACTCACAAAGAGACGCAACTGCTTAGCACCTACTGATGCCTACAGATTGTCTGCACATATTATGTGTGACACCCCGCTTTGCATTACTTTGCCAACAAAGGTCCATCTAGTCAAAGCTATGGTTTTTCCAGTAGTCATGTATGGATGTGAGAGCTGGACCATAAAGAAAGCTGAGCACCCAAAGAATGGGTGCTTCTGAACTGTGGTGTTGGAGAAGACTCTTGAGAGTCCCTTGGACTGCAAGGAGATCCAACCAGTCCATCCTAAAGGAAATCAGTCCGGGGTGTTCATTGGAAGGACTGATGTTGAAGCTGAAACTCCAATACTTTGGCCACCTGACGCAAAGAGCTGACTCATTGGAAAAGACCCTGTTGCTGGGAAAGATTGAAGGCAGGAGGAGAAGGGGATGACAGAGGATGAGATGGTTGGATGGCATCACTGACTCGATGGACACGGGTTTGAGCAAGTTCCAGCAGATGGTGATGGACAGGGAGGCCTGGCGTCCTGCAGTCCATGGGGTCGCCAAGAGCCGGACACGACTGGGCGACTGAACTGAACTGAACCCTGCTTTAAGATGCTTGAGAAGGCTGAACTGTGCCAACACCATTCATTTTCTCATTACATACATCTTCATCAGCAGGGAAAAGTAAATTCCAGGCCAGTCGGGGATGGCATGAAAAACTGGGTTTCACAGCAACTAGTAGTGAATATTTGTAAGTGTTTTCCACTTCCAAGGCTACCAAAGCTATTTAATTCATCATCCGTGTGCTATTCTCCATGCTCATGTAAACAATGCTGACCTTTTAAAACCCTTTAACATAGTCACGTCACAGCTCTGGTTGAGGATTCAGCCACTGGCAGCTGCGTTTCTGGCCGTGGTTATAGGCTGTTAAAGTGCATACCCGTCAATGTGCAAATGAACATTCTCTCTGCACAGAAGCTTGTAAACTTGTGGTCTCCCTACCCTGCACCCTGGTTTCCCTACCCCCTCCCACTCCCCTAATGTGCCCTTAAACATTTGTTGTCGTCTCTACTCTAAAATTTCCACTCTGGGTCCGTGTGCAGAGGGGTCTGTGCTCTCTGTGTGTGGAGGACATAAATTCTACATGGTAAGAGTTTACCCACTCACCCTTACCCACCCCTGATGGCTCAGATAGAAAATAATCTACCTGCAATGTAGGAGACCTGGGTGTGATCCCCTGGAGGAGGGCATGGCTACCCACTCCAGTATTCTTGCCTGGAGACTCCCAAGGACAGAGGAGCCTGGCAGGCTAGAGTCCATGGGGCTGCAAAGAGTTGGACACGACTGAACGACTAATACTTTTTCACTTTCACCCATTGCTGATGCCACCTCTTCCAGGTAGGCTTCCCTGATATGCCAAATCCCAGCACTCTTTACCTGTCCTCTCAATGACATTTATCATCTTCTCCTTAATACACATCTAGGTGTCGTGCTGTGCAAGTCACCTCGGTCATGTCCAACTGTTTGCAACCCCATGGACTGTATCCCTGCCAAGCTCCTCTGTCCATGGGATTCTCCAGGCAAGAATACTGGAGTGGGTTGCCATGCCCTCCTCCGGGGAATGGAACGCGTGTCTCTTACATCTCCTGCATTGGCAGACGGGTTCTCTACCACTAGTGCTGTCTGTATCTATCTGTATTCAAATCTTATTCTTCCAGTTCTCTTTAAGAGCAGGGAATGAGACTTTTTTGCAATTCTAAGCTCATTTTTCTTCCCTCGGCTATAATAGCCATTCAACCCCAAAACATGGCATGCTGATTTCCAACTTGCCCTGCCAAAGCAGGGGTGCCTCTGGGCAGGGACCATCTATCCGCCTTCAAGAATCTGAGGTCTCCCCTGCGTGGAAGGTGACTCTTTTCCTTCGGCACCACAAACCAGAAATTCCGCAGAGAGAAAGCAGGTATTTTCCCAATGAGCCCCAGACTCTACAAAAGGCCAGTCGTCGGGGGAGAGATCACGTCCTGTTATCTGCCTGTTCTGTTTTTTTCTGATGCTTTTCTTGAGAGCAACAGAGATGGAGCAGACCACACAAGGACTGACTCTTACAAGGGAAGACAGATCAAAAAGGAATAGGTCAGGGCGCTTCCCTGGTGGCCCAGGGGTAAAGAATCCAACTGCTGATGCAGGGGACATGAGTTCGATCCCTGCCCTGGGAAGATTCCCATATGCTGTGGAACAGCTAAGACCGTGGACCACAGTGACTGAAGCCCGTGTGTCCCTGTGAGCCTGGGTTCTGCAACAAGAGAAGCCACCGCAAGTCCAAGCAACCTAACTAGAAAGTAGCTCTGCCTCCCTGCAACTAGAGAAGGCCCCGGCTCAGCAGTGACGATCCAGAGTGGCTAAAATTAAATACATAAATCTTTAAAAAAGATACAGAAAAGAAACAGGTCAGAAATGAAGGTGGAAGCACCCGTCTTCATTGAGTTCATTCAACTTCGTTCAACCAGCACCCATCTAGTTATGTAACTGCTGTTCCATCTGTTTTCCCCTCTCCAGGCCTAGCCCTGCAGAGGACAGGTGGATTCTCAGAAGATCCTGTCGTGAGGCTGGTCCACGTCTTCTGATCAGTCTCTGCACATGAGTTCACCTGCCAGTGAGCTAAGATCGGGTGCTGACTACAATACCACCTGCCTACAGGCTGTGGTCACTGCACTGGGATTGATCATCGCTGTGAATTTCAGATATGCTTCAGCCCTTTGACTTGAAAGGGAGATCTTCCAGGGTATATTTGATTTCAGTTACTATTAATAAATTCATTCTTCTTTGCATCCGAATTGCATTTCCGGAACCACTATAATTAGACTGAGAAGCCATTGCATGTTTACCCTCCACATGGTCATGAAGATAATTAGGACATGAAATGGCTGGACATTTTAGGGATGGGGCTAGGGCACTGGAGAATCGAAAAACAACCCCAACTCTACCTCGTGCTAAATATCTCCAAGCGCCCAGTGGGCTTGTTTATAACCCAAGTGGATCGTAGACAGACAGGCGCATGCTGACGCACCAGAGAGAAGGTAGGAGTGGACACAAATTGGGCAGCAGTATGTGAAAAGGGCCAGTGGAATGCACAATTATTCAATGCGTCTGCACAAACAAGAGGCAATTGTCCAAGTCACCGTGGCTCTTTCCTGCTGAGCAGAGGCAAACGGCACATTTAAAAATTTTTCCACTGAGTGTTTGTCCATTCACGGGAGGCTTCGATTTCATAGCTGGCAGTGAGAGGCAGAGGCTTCGCAAAGTTCAGTGATTCATTTCACTGTGGGACAGTTAGAGAAGAGAGAACAAGTTTCTGTAAAAGATACTCGGCTGCCGGCATGGCAGAAGCCAACCCATCTGCAGCGGTGCCTAACCGGCTCGCCTTAGAGCAATTAAATGTTGCAGAGAAGTGAGACCTAAGTGCAGATTGAAAGTCTCCTGCTGCCTTTAAAGGGCGCCTCCAGCTCCGCTGGTGAGAAATGAGTGCAGGCAACCCCGGGCCGGGGTGCTTCTCGGTGACAAACAGGTGACAGTCCTTTGGCAACGACCCTCCACGCAAAGCAGGGCATCAGAGCACGGGGCTTGCGGCTCGCTTCCACCAACCAACCTCCAGATTCCATCTTAAATGCCACTTGTTCAGAAAAAGCTCCTTTCCTGAGACGTCCCATCCGAAAGTACCCCCTCCCCACTAGGGACTCGGTCAAAGTGTCTACTCCCTTCAACGTATTTATCTATCTGCAATTTCTCATCTATGTGTCTAATTGCGTGCTAACTCTCCTTCTGCTAGAATATAAGCTGCATGGAGACAAAGTCACCAAGTGTATTCCCAGATTCCAACACAGGCTGTGGAGTGGAATAGATGACCGTTTTTCAGTGTAAAAGTTAGAGAACCTCCTAGGGAATAATTGTGCCTCCCAAATCAAACCAAGACTATGCCTTTTGACTCCATGGACAGAAGAGCCTGGCTGGCTACAGTCCATGGGGGTCACAAAAAGTCAGACACGACTGAGCTTTTTTCATGCCTTTCTAGGGGCTTCCCAGGTGGTACCAGTGGTAAAGAAACCACATGCTAATACAGGAGATGCAAGAGATGTGGTTCCATCTCTATGTCAGGAAGATCCCCTGGAGAAGGAAGTGACAACCCACTCCAGTATTCTTGCCTGGGAGAATCCCATGGACAGAGGAGCCTGGCAGGCTACAGTCTAAGAGGCCGCAAAGAGTCGGACAGGACTGACCACACACACACACACATGCCTTACTATATGAACAAACACCACACTTTTCTGAACCTGTCTGAGTGCCAAAGACAACATAGGACTCACAGAACATCAGTAGACTCTTATTGCATAATAATAACAATCTTGATCCTCACTCGGAAGGTCACTGGAGGTCCACTCTTAAGAATATTTTTTGGTGAAAACCATCTGGCATAGGAAAGGCCGCTGCAGAAGACCAAAGGTACTAGAACTCACCTGCCTCTTAACTTGTTCCTTGCTTCATAAAGAAGGGTCGCTTGCCAGCAAGTTTCCTACCACAGGAGCGGACCTCCCTAAACCCAGGTCGATGGGGAAATAGCAAAAAGACAAAAAGGCGGTCAGACCTGCCCAAGTCACTCCTCTCTTGGGAGACAAACATCCCTTCTCTAAGATATAGTTCCTTACCCCAAAGAGCTGTATTAACTGAGATCATATTGGTTGGCCCCCCAAAAAAAAAGTTTGTTTGGGCTTTCCCAAGAGATGCTATGGGAAACAAACTTTGTTAGAAACTCTCTGGCCAACCCAACACATCTAAAGAGCTTGCTGCCAAGTCCAGTATGAGGTGGATGTTCAGTTCATGACATCTTCCTAGTCTCTAAGGCCTGTGGCTATAAAGTGGCAATAACTCTAATCCTGAAAGTCTTCCCTTTGTGTATTTGACATGCTTTACATCTAAGTGAGGTGATAACTTTTGTCTTTTAGCTTCAAGCAAAGGGGACGTGAAAGGACCTGGGAAAGGACCACGAGAAATGCAGTGCTTCAACGCCACGTGTAATCACGTGAGCGGAAAAGGCTTCCATTGGCGTGTTCCGTACGGGCTTGAAAGGGATTCATAATTGACCCTGGGAGACGCTCTATCAGTACCTCAAGGCCATCAGAAGAAAGCAGGGCTGACCTCTGCTAATTTTCTGAACTACACTGGCTAAAAAAGGTTAAGGAGAAAGAAGGGGTACTTGTAACGAAGCTAATAAGTCATAAACACTTAGAATAATGCTAGATACCATGGAGACAAATAAAAAATGTGTGAGTAAATTATGTGAGTAAATGTGTGAGTAAATTATGCTGGTCTTCCTGGCCTTTCAGAAGAATATTAAGAAAGAGATTTCAAATGCACAAAAACAGCCGTGAACTCTAGTTTCCTCTGCTAAAGAGAGATGACCTGGTTTATAAATCACACGTGTCACCAGCATATTCTGTTTTTCTGGCCTCCAGCCACCAAGCTTTTGATCCAGTCACCAAATAATGAAAAAAGTCATTCCAAAGGGGAGCCAGATGACAAGAGAATTATAAAATAAAAGGAGCTCCTTTTTTGCACGTAAGGTTTCTCTTGCCAATTTGCCGATAGCTAGAAGAGCTGAAATATGTTCCGAGGTAATATTTAGATCACATTGAGCTATGCTTTCTCTCACCTCTTTGTAGTGGTAGTTGCAAATTATGCTGCTGCAAATAAAATATCGGTATATCGGAGAAGGACATGGTAACCCGCTCCAGGATTCTTGCCTGGAGAATCCCGTGGACAGAGGAGCCTAGAGGGCTATAGTCCACGGGGTGGCAGAGAGTCGGACGTGACTGAGCGACTGACACTTTCACTAAAAAAAGTACAGCCCATTTAAAGAAAAATTATATATATGAGTGAAGAAAAGGAGAGAAGGGACACCCCATTGATTTGCAAGAACAGAACATACAAGGTATAGATTTGGCAAAAACACAGTGTTATTTCAAAATATCTCTTTAAGCATACAGTGGTTTTTGTTTCCTTTTTACTACATTGAAACCATAGGAAGACCTATTCCTCACTCTACTGCTATTGTTCATTTGCTAAGTCATGCCTGACTCTGTCCATTCAGGTAATATCATAGACAAGGGCTCAGCAAACTTTTTCTCTCAAGGGCTAAATAATAAATATTTTCCTGTGTTGTTCTGGCATAAAAGGAGCCATAGATGATGCATAAATAAATGAGTGTGGTTATATCCTAATAAAATTTTATTTTTAAAAAAAGATGGTGGGCCAGATGTGGCCCATTTGTGGTTATTTGCTGACCCCTGCAACAGAACATCATAAAATCTACACTTCCCAAAACAGAGGCAGCTCTAAAGTGGAAAAAAATAAGCTAAAATGTACATGCATATGTGAGAATAAGCCACTGGAAAAAAAAATAATAAATGTCAGTTTCATATTGTGTTTTAGTCACTACCAAAGACAGATAACTCTGTCCTACTGTCCCTTCACAGTGACCCCCACCTCTAACTCCTGGCAACCGCTGACCATCACTAACAGTTCCTCTTTTTGAGAATCACAGATAAATGGAATCATACAGCGTGCAATCCCTTGAAACTAGCTTTCTGCCTTATGCAGGATTATGTCTTTAAAATTCATGCAAATTGTTGCAGGCATCATTTTATTGGTGAGCAGTAAACAATTGTAACCAAGTAGATTTCCTTTTTATTTTTTAATCCATTTTCCTATTTGAGGATATCTGGATTGTTTCTGGGGTTTGATTATCACAAACAAAGCTACGATGAACATTCAGCTTGAGGCCTTTATGGAATGTAAGATTTTGTTTCTCTAGGATAGATACCAAGGACCAGTATTGCTGTGTTTTATAGGAAAGGTATATTTTCTACTTGTTCAGTCGCTAAGTCGTGTCCGACTTTTTGCAAGCCCATGGACTGCAGCACACCAGGCTTCCCTGTCCATCACCAATGCCTGGAGCTTGCTCAAACTCACGTCCATTGAGTCGGTGATGCCATCCAACCATCTCATCCTCTATCGTCCCCTTCTCCTCCTGCCCTCAATCTTTCCCAGCATCAGGGTCTTTTCCAATGAGTCAGCTTTTCACATCAGGTGGCCAAAGGATTGGAGTTTCAGCTTCAGCATCAGTCCTTCCAATGAACATCCAGGACTGATTTCCCTTAGGATGGACTGGTTGGATCTCCTTGCAGTCCAAGGGACTCTCAAGAGTCGTCTCCAATACCACAGTTCAAAAGCACCAATTCTTCGGTGCTCAGCCTTCTTTGTGGTCCAGCTCTCACATCCATACATGACTATTGGAGAAACCACAGCTTTGACTCTATGCACCTTTGTCAAGCCAAGTGATGTCCCTACTTTTTAATATACTATAAGAAGGGTATATTTTCCAAAACTTCCAATCCTTTTTCCACTATAGAGGTTTTCTAATCACTGCACTTTTTTTTTTCCATACTGGGAAGTAACATCCCGCCAATGAAGATCCCACAGGTATTGGCTGAGCCACCCTCTTGGGCAAGCTCTTCAGCCTTTAACGCTGGCACCTCACTTTTAAAAATGAGGATAACCCTGGCTCTTAACTTCACATGAGTCATGAAAATACATGAGATGATGGCGCTAAAGCACTTGGGCCAGAGACCACGTTAGTGGCTCGAGAAGAGGGCAACTACATCGTTAGGTGCCTTGGCAACACCTAGAGGTACCTTAAGCTGTCACAGGCCAAGGGAGACCCTCTCAGAAAGCTGATGGGTAGAGACCACAGATACCACTCAACACTGCAACAAACAGGAACAGCTCCTTCAACAAAGGCGGACCCGGACCCAGACTTGAGAACTGACTCCAAAGTTGAGAAACGCTGGTCTACACACAGGAAAGCACTCAATAAATACCTATGTCATCATCATTACCATCATCCATCATCACCATCAAGGAGGGTATTTGTTCAAACTCAGCATATGACCCAACTCACTCAAAACTTCTAGGCAAATAAACTCCTCAAAAAGAATACCGACTTTAAAGTAAAAAAGAGCAATTCTATATTATCTTAAAATCAAGAAAGTGAATATGCAATCAAAATAAATCATCACTGATTTTTTTTCTCTTAAGATTTCTTTAGAAAATGTTAATGTCCAAAGATTTTCTGAAGCTCCCCTTAAAATCCTGCGTATGTCTAGAATCCTCGTACCATTATCATCCATGCTAAAAATAATTTTTAAAATATTTCCACATTTTCTACCACACACAAAAAAGCTATCTTTTGAATTTTAAAATACACTGTCAGTGTTGCTAATCACCCATTCAAATCAGCTCAGTTCAGACATTCTTTATGAGTAGGAGGACGGCTACAGATTTAATCCAAGATGAAGCTGGGATGACAAAAGGAAAGGATAAAAATGGTCCTGACCCTGAGTGTGACTTCAACAGATGTGTGATCCCCTGAGGTTCTCTTCCCCAGCCTTATTCTCTTGGTGGATGTGAACAAGTGGAAATTCAACACTATGTAATGCCATTGAGCTTGACATGACTCTGGGCCTCGTGGACCTGTGGTCTCTCCATCTGCAAACAGATGAAGGTACCATCAAGGCACCAAAAGTACCATCAAGGCGCCCAGCAGGTCAAATGTGCCCTGGGGAGGTTCCATCACCAGTTACTTGTAGACAAGCCCTCGGAAGGAGCCTGGGGAGATGCTTCCAGCCACACCTCCACTTTTCCCACAAGTCCTAGAGCAACCTGGAGCAGCCAACCTTCTCGGGGATCCCACTGCTGGATTCTTGCCTGGAGAATCCCATGGACAGAGGAGCCTGGTGGGCTGCAGTCCATGGGGTCACAAAGAGTCAGACACGACCGAGTGACTATCACTCACTCACTCAGAATTTATACAAATTGCATCGAGCACCCTTGGCAAGAATGTTAACATGACTGTGTTTGCATTTATTGCTTTGTTTTCTTTTTCCTTTTTCCTGTTTTGCTATTTGCGATAGCTTTTTCAATATGCAGCTCACATATCCATATATGTCACTCACGGAAAGTGTAGACTTCACAGGTATTTAGCACGTTCACAGACTTGTGCAACCATCACCACAATAATCTGAAAGCATTTCACCCCCCCCCCCAAAATAAACCCCGTATTCCTCCGAGTTGTCCCACACCCCAACACACCAAGTTTAGCTCTGCGAATATTTGATCAAAGTAAACTTCACAAAACCCTTCAAAGGCTGCTCCATGCCTGTTTTACTTTTTAACATAACTGACCGTTATTTGCTCTGGTTTTTCACTGGCAACATTTATTGCAAGGTTATGCCTAGGTGAGGTAAGTAACTGGTCTCCAGTAGAAAATCTAAGGCAACTCCAAAGCACTCAGACACCAAGATAATGAATACAGTAATGCAACATTTAAAAATAAAAAGGAACACAAAAGCTCCCGTATTGTAAGCTTCTTCTTGCTGTGGTTTAGTCGCTCAGTCATGTTTGACTCTTGGCAACCCCATGGACTGTAGCCTGTCACGCACCTCTGGCCAAGGGATTTTCCAGGCAAGAATACTGGAGTAGATTACCATTTCCTTCTCCAAGGGATCTTCCCAAAACAGATTGAACCCAAGTCTCCTGCATTGGCAGGTGGACTCTTTACTGCTGAGTCACCAGGGAAGCAACAAAAAGAATTGCAAGCTAGAATCCCCTAATCCTTTCTGTGATGAAATTTTGTTTACAAAAACAGGTGGCCAAAACTTGGCCATAGCTTACTAATTTGATCCTTGAAAATACTGAATCATAATATTACATATCTTAGGGGCAGGGTAAGTAGGCGGATGGTAAAATTTGCTGGCGTTAATTTATTAAGTTAGTAAAAAAATACAAGTTCAGTTCAGTTGTTCAGTTGTGTCCGACTCTCTGCAACCCCATGGACTGCAACACCCCAGGCCTCCCTGTCCATCACCAACTCCCGGAGTTTACTCAAACTCATGTCCACTGAGTCAGTGATGCCATCCAACTCATCTCATCCTCTGTCATCCCCTTCTCCTCCTGTCTTCAATCTTAGCTTCAGGGTCTTTTCCAATGAGTCAGTTCTTTGCATCAGGTGGCCAAAAGATTGGAGCTTCAGCTTCAGCATCAGTCCTTCCAATGAATATCCAGAACTGATTTCCTTTAGGATGGACTGGTTGGATCTCCTTGCAGTCCAAGGAACTCTCAAGAGTCTTCTCCAACACCACAGTTCAAAAGCATAAATTCTTTAGCGCTCAGCTTTATGGTCCAACTCTCACATCCATACATGACTACTGGAAAAACCATAGCTTTGACTAAATGGGCCTTTGTCAGCCAAATAATATCTCTGCTTTTTAATATGCTGTCTAGGATGGTCATAAGTTTTCTTCCAAGGAGCAAGCGTCTTTCAATTTCATGGCTGAAGTCACCCATCAACAGTGATTTTGGAGCCCAAGAAAATAAACTCTGTCACTGTTTCCATTGTTTCCCCATCTATTTGCCAAGAAGAGATGGGACCGGATGCCATGATCTTAGTTTTTTGAGTTTTAAAAACTTCAAAAAACTATGAGGGAAGATAAAAAAACAGAGCAATCTAATAGGGCTAAGTGAGCTGTCTGATAAAATGTTAACCCAGAAGGGAATAATTTCAGAAATAAAACCCAGAGGTACTTAGGAAAAACAGCCAATGATATATGGCCCTAAGAAGCCACTGTTTTGGCAACATGTGGAGTAGAAAGGTGTTTGACTACCTTAGTGAAAGGATATGGGAAAACTCAGAGACATATTAGACTGTGTTCAGGGCCTAACAAGCTTCCTCCTCCCATAACTCCCTCCACCATCTCCCACACAGTGGGAGATTTTTAAAAGAATTCTGACCCTTTTGATTAAGGAGCCCAAGATGGGGGAGTCAGAGGTCCTGCACACAGTCGTATTTTCACAAAGCGGTCTGAAGAGGTCACACCGCTCAACAATAAGGAGGCCTGTAAGACACGTGCAGATGAAATGCCAACTTTGGGGGCTGACCCTCAGAGAGGATGGGAACACCTGGGATTATGTTATCAAGTGTAGGAGGTATCAGAAGAGGAAGGAGCAGTGATCAAGGACTCGTGCAAGGTCGTGAGTGATGAGATACACGAGTCAGGTGATGGGAAACAGGCGGCGGAAAAACGAAACGCTTCCTGCACGGGGTACAGTAAATCCGAGGTGCCCACACTCGGCTGTGAGCTCACGGTGAGCTATGCTGGAAAGGGTGAGAGTTGGCACAGTCAGCCCAGGCAGAGAACAGCACGGGGGCGCCTCCTGGCTCCAAAGCAGAGGGGAAACCAAAGACCCTCCCCCCCTCATGATGAGCTGTGTCTCAGCGCTCAGGGACCCCATGGAAGCTGGACCCGCGACTGGACCCGCGTCACGTGGGTTTTGTCTGTGTGTGCTCAGCGACGCTTTCTGCTCTTTGCTGCCCTGGCTGAGCTCTGAGAGCCTGACCTCTCTGGGATGTGTCCGTGGGTTCTTCCGTCTCCAACTTCTGGCTCAGTAATGGGCAGCCCAGGAACAGCTGATGGAGAGTGCCCCCAAGGCTTTCCAGGGTTTATAGAGCCACGGAGACTGCCCAGGACAACTGGGGAAGACCTAAGATCTAGCCCACACCTTCAGTCAGGACCTGAGGCTTCTGCCTTCTGTGCCTGGTGGGTTGCAGCAGCAAGACCGCGCAACCTAAGCTCACGCCAAGACCGTCGACATTGGGATGACCCCTCGAATTTCTCCAGCAGAGGCAGTCTAAGAATGTCCACTGTACAGACAAGGGTCCCGTGACAAAGTACGGCCCTTTCGTGACAAGCCGTGGATGGTCTTCTTCCCTTCAGGCTTGTAGTGTTTTGTTTTTATTTATTTACTTTTTATTGTGGCCTTCTCCGATGGCTCAGTGATGAAGAACCCACCTGCCATAGATTTTATGTCAGAGCAACTCCTAGGTCGCTAAGAATCACGCCAAGGAGTTACAGGATCGCAGAATGGAGCCCTACACTGCTCTTGCAACATCACTGCAAATCTATCTATGTCCCCCGTTTTTGCGGTATGTCCAAGTTTTTAAATCTCTTATGACTGACGAATGGGTCACTTCAACGAAAATGGGGCCCCTCTGCGTCCACTCAAGAGCCAAGATACTAAAAATTAAGCATAGATATTGTAGAAAATTGTTGGCCTGGCTTTCAAATTAGCAAACTGATTTTTGTGTCTTATGGTCCATGAACGTGTTTCAAGACTACAAAGTGAAGAGTGAAGAAAATGTTAAGGCAGAAAAAATGTACTGTTTAGATCTATTTAAATATTATCGATCAGTTTTGATCTAGTTTCTTAAAATTTTTGGAGGCCTTTTATAATCACTATAATAATTATCTCATTGATCGTGCCTAATTTTTTTTTATAGAAAGCATTTACATGTATTGTTACGAGCGGAATTCTGTCCCTCCAAAATTCATATGCTAAAGTCCTAACCCCTAAACTTTTTGGAGGCAGTTTATAGTCATTATGTCATTGATTCTGCCTAATTCTTTTTTTTTTTTTAAGAGAAATCATTTACACATATTGTTATGAGCTGTATTCTGTCCCTCCAAAATTCACATTAAAGCCCTAACGCCTAGGACCTCAGAATGTATTTGAAGATACGGCTTTTAAAGAGGTAATTAAGTTAAAATGAGGTCAGCAGAGTGGACCCAAATTGAATAAGACTGGTGTCATTACAAGGAGAGATCAAGACACAGCTTCCAAAACCATGAGAAACAAAAAGTCTCTTTTTAACCACCCAGTCTGTGGTGCTTTATTCCAGCACACTAAATATATGTATTATCTACATCAACTGCTGAACTCCTGTGGATTCCACAGCCGCCCACTTTACTGAGGGCCTGCCACGGACCTGGCCCAGGACAACGGGTTTTATATCCATCCCTCAGCTTATCCTCTGAGCAAACATAGACAATATCCATGGGCAGCCCCAGTTTATGAACAACTGCAGCAAGACCGTGTGATGCATTTGCCCAAGATCACACCAGAGGTGGCAGCCAGACCTCCACGGCAGACACACCCCAACCAAGTCTTGCTCGGCCTCACTAGGGTGACCTCAGCCTCCGGGCCTCAGCGGGCTTAATGAATGACGTGTGTGCCCGCGAACTGTCGGGAGAAACGCAGGTGCCGTGGTGATGCCTGGAGCCAGTCGGGAGCTGGGTCACGCCCACCATCAGCTCCCTGATGACAGGGTGTGGACCACCCTGCAGGGGAAGGAGTAACGTGGGTTTCCCAGGCCACCTCGTCAGCCGCAGCAGAGCATGTGTGTGGACTACCTCAGGGGAGACATAACAAACACTTGTCTTCTCTGCCCCGTGCCACCGTGTCTCCATGGGCCTGATTCCATTAGCTGCATCTCTGTATTTGTTCGCTATTGCTGCATAACAAACTGTGTAAGATTTCAGGATGTCATCTGGAGATGGCACAAGGAATCCATTTCCAGGACCATTCAGTTCAGTTCAGTTCGGTCGCTCAGTCGTGTCTGACTCTTTGTGACCCCATGAATCGCAGCACGCCAGACCTCTCTGTCCATCACCAACTCCCAGAGCTTGCTCAAACTCATGTCCATCTAATCGGTGATGCCATCCAAACATCTCATCCTCTGTCGTCCCCTTCTCCTCCTGCCCCCAATCCCTCCCAGCATCAGGGTCTTTTCCAGTGAGTCAGTTCTTCGCATGAGGTGGCCCTAGTATTGGAGTTTCAGCTTCAGCATCAGTCCTTCCAATGAACATTCAGGACTGATGTCCTTTAGGATGGACTGGTTGGATCTCCTTGCAGTCCAAGGGACTCTCAAGAGTCTTCTCCAACACCACAGTTCAAAAGCATCAATTCTTTGGCGCTCAGCTTTCTTCACAATCCAACTCTCACATCCATACATGACCACTGGAAAAACCATAGCCTTGACCAGACGGACCTTTGTTGGCAAAGTAATGTCTCTGCTTTTTAATAGGCTGTCTAGGTTGGTCATAACTTTTCTCCCAAGGAGTAAGCATCTTTTAATTTCATGGCTGCAGTCACCATCTGCGGTGATTTTGGAGCCCAAAAGAACAAAGTCTGACACTGTTTCCACTGTTTTTCCATCAATTTGCCATGAAGTGATGGGACCGGATGCCATGATCTTTGTTTTCTGAATGTAGAGCTTTAAGCCAACTTTTTCATTCATGTTGCTGCCTAAATTCAGTTCCTTTGGTTGTAGGACTGAGGTCCCCGTTTTCTTCCTGGCTGTTGGTCAGTGAACACTCTCAGCTCCCCCAGGTCCCCTCTGATGCTTCCTCTCACAGCCCCTCCATTCTCCAAACCACCAACATCGTCTTCTGCTCTTAAAGGACTTGTGTGACTACATCAAGCCTGCCCCACCCCCAATAATCTGTGTTTGTGCAACATACTAAGAAAGTGATGTATTGTAACAGGTTCACCCTACACTCAATGCGGACGGGATTATCTGAGGCTGAGGGTCATCCTCAAGAGTCTGTCTCCCACAGCACATCACAAATACCCCTGTTCTTGTCATCTCTTCCTTCCATCCCACACCACTCTGCTAACTGACCTCTCCTCCTTCTAACCAGGCCTCCGAACTCCCACTTTCCAAAGTGGAGAGAGGGTGATTTGTTCTCAAACCTCAATATGACCGAGTGATTGCTGAGGCTAAGTCCTCGTTCCATTCACTCCACATTTATTGAACACCTCTACGTTTAATCAAGCACTCCCTAACTCTTCTGAGCTCCATGGAGAAGCCAACCAGAAAGCTCATGAAGAAGGTTGTGCCCTCACGGAGGGAGAGTGACCATGGAGAGACTTAATTCTTAGGTAGGTTGATAAGGAGTCCAGGGCCCTTGAGGAAGAGAAAGAGGTCTGGGGGTCTCCAGGAGGAGAAAGGGACAAATGCTTTTTTTTTCTACATCCCTTTGTCGTAGTCACATAAGACATTTTTTTTTTTCCTCTAAGCCCAGAGCTAATGATTACACAGCAAAACAACTCATCTTGCTCAAGGGTATGTTTTTCCTTAATCTGTGAACTAATGATTATATAACAACAATGGATCTTGTAAAGTAATTTGCCTCCAACTAATAAAAATAAATGAAAAAAAAACCACAATGGATCTTCCTTGAGGACGTGTTTCCTTTTCTTAACAAGAATCTTCTGACTAATCCTGTTATCTTATAGGGGAGTGGGTCTGGTAAGACCTTTCTATTGCTAGTAACCAATTGAAAAAGTACACAAGGCTTAAGTGTAGCGAAGGGGGGGGACACTCTCTGTCTCCCTTGTGATGTTTATATCAGAAGCATTCTCTGTCCTTTCTCACTGCAATAAAAATTCTGCCACACAAAAGCTCCTGGTGGTCAAGCCTGGTCCCTGGTCCCGAAGCGAAATCTTCAGAGGTCACGAATCTGACGTAAGGTGTCAGACTCCTTCCATTGGCTTTTCCAGGCAAGAGTACTGGAGTGGGTTGCCATTTCCTTCTCCAGGGGATCTTCCCAACCCAGGGATTGAACTCAGGTCTCCTGCGTTACAGGCAGGACTCCTTAACGTCTGAGCCACCAGGGAAGTCCCTTCACTCACGGTAAGGTGTCACCGCCAACAGGCAGGCAAGTTTAACGGGCAGGGCTGCCAAAGAGCCGTGACCAGAGTGACGAAGAAAGTGAACAGATGGTCGGACTGCGGAGGTGGCAGGGCTACTGCAGGGAGGTTTGGCTGAGGAGGGAGAGAGTCCGGTGGAGAGAGGGAGCCACACCCACAGGGTGGTCCGCTGAAGGTGAGTGTTCCTCCGAGAGACCCTGACAGGGGAGAGCTGGACTGACTGTCTGAGGAGCTGGGGGACACGTGTAAAAGAGGGCCAACCCAAGAGAAGCTCCATGAAGAAATGCAGTCACCCAGGGAGCTGCACCCACAATAGAGGAAAACAGACATCTGGAGGTGAGCTCCTGGGCACAGACGGGTTTGGGGAACAGATACCCTGACCTTCCTCCCTCCTCTCTGCTGCCTTCCATCTCCTCTCAGGGACCCACTCTTGGGTCGCATTAGGTGGGACCCAACCAGAATCCCGAGGTCATGCCTCCAGTTGACGGCGGTCCGTGGCGATAGCCTCTGGGGCAGACAGGGGATGAGAAGACCACAGGGTGGCTTTGCAAGAGTGAAAAAGACCAGCATAGCCCTCACCTTCGAATCTGGAAAGGTGCCCAGGTGGATGGGTGGACTCTTACGCATATAAAATGCATCCGCAATAAAAAATGCCATTTGAAGCAAGATGGATGGACCCAGAGATGACCATACAAAGTAAAATAAGTCAGACAGAGAAAGACAAAAGTCACATGGTTATCACCAACAGGTGGATTCTAAAATACGACACAAGTGAACTTATTTACAAAACGGAAGCAGACTCACAGACATAGAAAACAAACTTATAGTTACCAAAAGGGAAACGGAGTGAGTGAGGGATAAATAAAACTTGGGAATAACATATACACACTACTACACATAAAAGGCAAAAACAGCAAGGATCTACTGGATAGCACAGCGGTATTAAATATGTCTATATCTATATCTTATCTATATATATATATATATATACATACACATACATGTGTATATATATGTATATATACATATACATACATACACACAAACATTCTGCTGAATTGCAAAACATCCAGTCCCATCTGCTGCTGCTGCTAAGTCACTTCAGTCGTGTCCAACTCTGTGTGACCCCATAGACGGTAGCCCACCAGGCTCCACCATCCCTGGGATTCTCTAGGCAAGAACACTGGAGCGGGTCCAGTCCCGTCACTTCATGGCAAATAGATGGGGAAACAATGGAAACAGTGACAGACTTTGTTTTCTTGAGCTCCAAAATCACTGCAGACAGTGACTGCAGCCACAAAAAAAGATGCTTGCCCCTTGGAAGAAAAGCTATGACAAACCTAGACAGCATATTAAAAAGCAGAGACATTACTTTGCCAACAAAGGTCTGTCTAGTCAAAGCTATGGTTTTACCAGTGGTCATGTATGGATGTGAGAGTTGGACCGTGAAGAAAGCTGAGCACTGAAGAATTGATGCTTTTGAACTGTGGTCTTGGAGAAGAGTCTTGAGAGTCCCTTGGATTGCAAGATCCAACCAACCAACCCTAAAGGAAATCAGTCCTGAGTATTCATTGGAAGGACTGATGGTGAAGCTGAAGCTACAATACTTTGGCTACCTGATAGAAACAGCCGACTCATTGGAAAAGACCCCGATGCTGGGAAAAATTAAAGGCTGGAGGAAAAGGGGATGACAGAGGATGAGATGGTAGGATGGCATCACTGACTCAATGAACATGAGCTTGAGCAAGCTCTGGGAGTTTGTGATGGACAGGGAGGCCTGGTGTGCTGCAGTCCATGGGATCGCAAAGAGTCGGACACGACTGAGCGACTGAACAATAAGAATCACAATACTGTAAATCAGCTATACTTCAATTAAAAAATAAAATAAATTAATTTCATCAATGGGGAAGCATTGCTGATTTGCCAGGCCCTTTATTTCAGGAATCTCAAGTTACTTACAAAGCCAATACCGAGAATCCTCTTTCCCTCTGGGCTCTGTGCTGACAGAGAAGGGGTATTTACTTCCCTAAAAGCAAGGGCTGGCCATTGGAGACACAACCCAAAAATTCGGTTTCTAGTCATACGCCCCAGAACAATTTTCCCAGTGCCCACAAAGAGGGAGGGACATAGATATTTAACCGTATCATTGCTTGTTATGGCAAACAACAAATGCCACACACACACAAAAAAAAAATCTAAGGTCTAGCAGTAGGGAAATGAACGCATCATGCCATTTTCATAAAATGAAGTGTATCATGACAATTAAGGTTTTCCCAGATGGTTCCGTGGTAAAGAATCTGCCTGCCCATGCAAGGAGATGATTTGGGTCCCATCCCTAGGTTGGAAAGATCCCCTGGAGGAGGAATGGCAACTCACTCCAGTATCCTTGCCTGGGAAATCCCATGGACAGAGGAGCCTGATGGGTTAACAGTCCATGGAGTCACAAAAGAGTCAGACACGACTTGGTGATTAAACAACACAAACTGACAATTAAAATAAAGAAACCAGAGCTGCTTGTGGAAACGTGGGTATACCTGGAAACACTATGTTGAATGGGGCGGGGAGGGGGGAACGAATTCAGAGAAGTCTTTCACAAAATTTGTATGAATTTAAAAAATTGCCAAAAATCCACATGCTGGAAAAAATCTTCACAAAATTTGTATGAATTTTTTTAAAATTGCCAGCAATCCACATGCTGGAAAAATCTAAGAAAGATGATTTAAATTACACTGACTGGCTCTGGGAGGGAGGGAGGAAGGAGAGGAATGATGACTACAGAACCATACCCGTGACACTGAGTTTCCTTTAAAACACTCTGAAGCAAAATGACAAGATGTAAAGACCGTATCAAATCTTTTTGCAAAGAGGGACACCCTTAAGATATCATTTCGTAAATGAGATTCTGGACCATTCAGGAGGCCTGTCGGCAATAATAACTCAGCTCGGTGGCAGAATCGGAGTCCTGTCGGCAATAATAACTCAGCTCGGTGGCAGAAGGATTTGGGGGAAAACTAGAGCAGTTATTGTTCCTTACTAGTAGGGGACTCGGGTTGCTAAAAAAATAAATGCAACATCAGCTGGATTGCCGAAGGGACCACACATCCTTCATAATTAACAACATTCACATATTATTAAAGCTTTCTCTTTTTTTCCTGAAGAATTGTGACCTCAAGCTCTACCCAAGTAATCTCATGTTTGTCTTTTTGGAAAAAAAAAATAATGAATTGTCTAGTAATCTGAGAATGCATTTCCTACGCTTTATCTGTAGAATTATTAACAACACTAGTTCTGTATTACTCATGAGAAAAAAACAGAAATCTCCTGAACGGAAATGTGGGTTGCAGCTTCCAAAAAAAAAAAAAAGAGAAAAGTGCTAGCGGGGGGAAAAAATGCAAAAAGAGACCTGGATTAGTCAGTATGGAATGTGTTCACTGTTGTTCAAAGAATATTATGTAATAGCATTGCTGAACCTGAGTAAGCTCTTATCAGATGGTAAGAAAATCTCTCACTTCCGTTTCTCCAAATGACCCTGAAATTGCAAACTTCCAGGGAAACACTGAATTTCAAAGTTGGTAAAATAAAATTGAAATGTGCAGTAACGAGGGGAAATTATGAGAATCTATAGTTGTTACTTATGTTTTCCAAACATATCATTAGCAGCAGTGACATTTCTAATAACAAGCTTTCTTTTTACATCTACTGGCATGATAAGTAAAAATATGCACTGCTATTTTCTGTAATTCTTCATTTGAAAAGTTGCAGTGCCTGTACTGAACTCATTTGGGGAGTGGTCTGTAATCACGTGAACTAACTCAGCACAAATAGATGAGGGAAAGTCAGTCAAGAAGCATGTTATAGGTAGCATCTGCCTTTCTCTTGCTTCCTGTCTTCAGGAATATTCCTTCAGTCCATCAATTCCGTATGATATGGAACATGCTTGGTGTACCATCATCCTCCTCCAAGTATTTGATCCTAAATGAAAAGAAAGAAGGAAAGCAAACTGGTTCTTCATAGCAAAAATAGAGCAAGAACCTCCAGATCGGCTCGTTTCATCTTGATGAGAGGAGGCCATGAACCTCGCTGACCAGAGACCCACAAAATTGGAGAGAAAAGACCCAGGGATTTTAGATGAGCATATGAAAATATATTACTTAAAAGCTGTTCAGTCACTAAGTTGTGTCTGACTCTTTGCAACGCATGGACTGCAGCATGCCAGGATCCTCTGTCCTTCACTATCTCCTGGAGCTTGCACAAACTCATGTTCATTGAGCCTGTGATGTCATCCAACCATCTCATTCTCTGTGCCCCTTTTCCTCCTGCCCTCCATCCTTCCCAGCATCGGGGTATTTTCCAGTGAGTTGCTCTTGGCATCAGTCAGCCAAAGTACTGGAGCTTCAGCTTAAAAGTACCCTCACCCATTTTCTTTTGTTTAAATAGATGCTCCCCAGGGAGAAGCCCCCATCATCCTACTGGGTAATGAATGAATGAAAGAGAATGAATGAATATTGAAAGAGACTCATGACTGAATGAATGAATCCTGAAAGAGACTCATGACTGCTTAACCCCTGAACAAGCAGACTGCCCCTTGGGATGCAGAGGGTTTACCTGAGGGACCCAAATGCCACTCATAAATGTGCCCCAAATGCCAGAACCTCGGAACACGTTCACTGTCTGATGTCTCAGTGCACAGACACATCTGATTAAAGAACTGCCTTATTTAGTGTCTCAGGACGTTCTCAACTTTTCAACTAGCTGATTCGATATGATGCTATTTAAAGCCAGATATGTACCATACGGAGCTTACTATAATTCTAAATTTTGGCACCGAGAACTGAAAGTTTGGTTAAACGGGAGCTCCATGGTGATTTCCTAGTTTTGCGATTGAAACACGTGTTTTAGGAACACCACCAGAGCAGAAAATGCCACATGTCCCCAACACCACACGTGGAGACCTAACTACAGAGATTGCTTGGAGTACCACTCTGCTTCACTTATCCATTCATCTGATGGTAAATGTCGTGAGCACGTCCTAGGGTGCCCGGCCAGCAGCAAAGGCTGGAAACCATGCAGGCAACAGAATCTGAGATGCTGTTATGACAAGGCATGGATGCTGGTGGAGAAAGAGCTAGGGCTCAAGAAAGGGGAGACACAAGAGAGCCGTACTGGGGAGCACTTTCATACGGATGAAGGAGGCAGTTGCGGACAAGTGGGGAGAAATAAGGGGATCTTGGAGGTAAGACAGCAGATCCTGGAGATATAGCATCAGTAGGAAGAGCCAGACGGAGATGGTGAGACCCAGCTGCATGAAGCTAGGGCAGGTGAGAGGCAGGAAGAGATGATGGAAGGATCACTCGAGGGGAGTAGGAAGCTGGAGCCCCCATGGAAAGCCTCGCAGGTCTGTGTAGGAACAGCACGCATGCTGTCAGAGCATGTCAAGGAAAGGGTGGACTCGGACTAAATTCTGCTCTGGAAGAATGACTCCACATAGAAAGAGGAAGAAGGGAAGTGGACAGGGAAGAAAAGCAAAGACAGCATCTCTGCCATGCAACAAAGGTCAAAACATCACAGAGAACAGTCCACACATATCCTGACCAAGATGTGGAGTGCCCTTCACCTCTAGTCATGTGCTTGCCTACATCCCCAAAACCCAACCTGACCATGAGAAATCAACAGACAGACCAAAAGGAGGGTCTTTCCACAGAAAAATACCTGACCAGCCCTCCTCAAAATGGCCATGAAAGACAAGGAAAGAACACGAAACGGTCATCGCTAAGAGTAGGAGACGTGATGACTACACACAGTGTGGGATCCTGGAGAGGACCCTGGGACAGAGAAAGGTCATTCGTGGAAAACCTCGGGACATCCAAATGCAGTCTCTAGCATCGCTAATGCTACTGTGACCTCATTCATGGCTTTGTTTTGATAAGCATACTGTTGTGAAAGGTGTTAACATCGGGGCAAGTTGGGCAAAGCATATATGAGAACTGTCCACGCTATCTGCAATTTTTCCTAAACTTGAAAACCATTCTAAAATAAGAAGGTTTTGTACAAAAAAAAAAAAAAAAAATAGTCTGGCCATTTCACAGAGACAAGTATGACGTTAAGAGAACTAGTTAGACATGAGCAGTGATTCACAAGAGGATGGGAGGAATAGAGGTGAGGACGGTAGACAAGTGGGATGTTTGGGACACGTTTGGCAGAAGAACACAGGGAATTTGCTGGCAGGTTGGATGTCAGCAATGAGAGGGAGAGAAGGTCTGGGATGATTCCAAGTCTGGGAGGCTGGGCAACAGGAAGCATGGCTGAGTCAGTGAGTGAGCTGGGCGGGGTGGGGCAGGCAACAGGACTTGAGGAGAAATCAAGGGTTCGCTTTGGATGTGTGAGGTCTCAAATGCCTATGAACAGTCTGCACAGAGAAATAAAGTCAATACACTGGAATAAATGCATCTGCAACTCAGAAGCGATCAGAGTTTGCGGTATGGATAGGTCATCATCAACAACAGGTATATGGATCCCCCATGAAAGTGAGAAATGGTCTGCAGGAGCTGGAGGCGGGTGGGTATTCTGGAGGGAGCTGAGGGAGAGAGGGAAGGAGAGAGGGAACAAGGACAAGAGCACAGGGCAGGCAGGCAGGGAGGGAGAGAGGTCAGTTAGGGAGTCTTGTCCATCACCAGACAAAAATCCTGCACATATTCCACTCCCGGGCATACACACCAAGGAAACCAGATCTGAAAGAGACACGTGTACCCCAATGTTCATCACAGCACTGTTTACAACAGCCAGGACGTGGAAGCAACCTAGATGTCCATCGGCAGATGAATGGATAAGAAATGTGTGATATATACACACCATGGAATCTTACTCAGGTATTAAAAAGAATGCATTTGAATCAGTTCTAATGAGGTGGATGAAACTGGAGCCTATTATACAGAGTGAAGTAAGCCAGAAAGAAAAACACCAATACAGTATACTAACGCATATATATAAAATTTAGAAAGATGGTAACGATGACCCTATATGTGAGACAGCAAAAGAGACACAGATGTAAAGAACAGACTTTTGGAGTCTGTGGGAGAAGGTGAGGGTGGGATGATTTGAGACAATAGCATTGAAACTTATCTATTGTCATATGTGAAATAGATCACCAGTGCAGGTTTGATGCATGAGACAGGGTTCTCAGGGCTGGTGCCCTGAGATGACCCTGAGGGATGGGATGGGGAGGGAGGTGGGTGGGGGAGTTCAGGATGGTGGACATGTATACACCCATGGCTGATTCATGTTAATATATGGCAAAACCCACTACAATATTGTAAAGTAATTAGCCTCCAATTAAAATAAATTAAGTAATTTTTTAAAAATTCCTGTAACCTAACTAAGCTTAGGTTAGTTTCACAACTTTCACAACTCAAAAAGGATTTTTGATGGAGGCTTTGCTGTCAGGATGGTGAATAGCCAGGACAACTGGGCTGGGAGTATGTCATGGAATTGTAAGAGTGTGCAAGTGTACATGTTCAGTCACTGGTCATGTCCGACTCTTTGCGACCCCGTGGACTGTAGCCCGACAGGCTCCTCTGTCCGTGGGATTATCCAGGCAAGAATACTGGGGTGGGTTGCCATTTCCTACTGCAGCATGTGTGTATACACACTATATAACACACACACACACACACACGCGCGCGCGTACGTATTTCACTTTGCACATTTTCATTTCTTAAATATAGGTCGTTTTTGAACCCTTCTGCATCGTTGGTGGGAATGTAAATTGGTACAGCCACTATGAAAAAGAGTATGGCGGTTCCTCCAAAAACTAAAAATGTAACTACCATATGACTCAGCAATTCCACACCTGGGTCTACATCCAGATAAAAACAGAAACGTTAATTCAAAAAGATACGTGCACCCCAGTGTCCACAGCAGCATTATTTACAATAGCCAAGGCACACAAGCAACCTAAGTGTCCATGAGCAGATGAATGGATGAAGCAGATATGGTACATCTATACAATGGAATACCACTTAGCCATAAAAAAGAATGGAATGACGGCATGTGCAGCAACATGAATAAACTTGGAGAATATTATGCAAAGTGAAGCAAGTCAGACAGAGGAAAGTAAATACTGTACGCTGTCAATATGTGAAATCTATAAAGCACAACAAACTAGCGAACGTGGCAAAAAAAGAAGCAGAATGCAGGGACAGGCAAGGGGGAGGGCCAATATAGCGGCTATGAATTAAGAGGTACAAAATATTATGTATAAACTAAGCCACAAGGATATATTTCATAGCAGAGGGAATATAGCCAGTATTTTGCAATAACTATAAATGAAGTATAACCTTTCAAAATTGTGAATCACTAATATTGTACACCTTTCAAAATTGTGAATCACTAATATTGTACACCTGTATTTTATAATACTGTGTATCAACTCTACTTCAATGAAAAAATGGGTCCCTTTCCAAGATCCTCGAGGATTTCTGATGTGTTGCATCATCACCTGCATCCATTCACTTACAATTCACTTGCACAGCAAGACCCAGGTATCAAAGGAAAATATTCTGTGCCAAAGGGCTTAATCTGGACCTAATTACCACTGACAGGGGTAATGCCTCTCCTGACTCGGATAGTCAGGAAAAACTCTTCTGGCTTAAGAAAAGAATAAGCTCAATAAATCAAGTCCACCCATCTACCCAGAAAGCAAAGTTCACAGTGTTTAGTACAGACGAGGACGTTTTCCCCTTGCACCCTAGCCTTCACACGGCATTCACGGAGTCCTGTAGAGAGAGTTCTGTATAATCCTTTAGGAGACTGGAGAGCGCTGAGTCACAGACCCCGTGGGGTTTCTTACTGGGAGATTTGACTGTAATGAAATCTGATGCTACATGATCCACGTTACTCTTTTAAGTGGGTGTTTTTCAAATCGTTAACCCACACAGAAACAAGTGGGTACGCTATTCCACTTACATCTTTCTTTGCGTCACCTGCTTATTTTCCTTCAGCCCTCCTCAAAGCTATTTCTCTGGGCTTTCAGAACCAGTTTTCATGCACACTTTCTGACGGTGAGAGTGTCACAAGTGACTCATGAAGACACATCATCTCTTGTTCCTGCTGGGAACCATTTTCCTCTAAGACAGAGAGGCATGAATTCAAGGAGGAGTCGCAAATGGTGACTCAGATGTGCATCATCTCTCCTTCCTGCTGGGTACCATTTTCCTCTGTAGAGAGAGGTGTGAATTCAACGGGGAGTTGCAAATGGTGATTCAGGTGTTGTCGTTTTTTTTTTTTTTTAAAGGATCCTGTCAGATAATTACAGACTCAGGAAGTATATTTCGTCACCGACTCAATGGATGTGAGTTTGAGTAAGCTCCAGGAGTTGGTGAAGGACAGGGAAGCCTGGAGTGCTGCAGTCCATGGGGTCGCAAAGAGTCAGACACGACTGAGCGACTGAACTGCAACTATACAGGGACTGACTCCTTGAAGTCAGTGGTTTTCCAGAACACAGATTTATTTCATTAAATTAATTAATTAAATAAATCTAAATATGTGTTAGATTTAGATTTATTAACCATCACAATTTTTCATGCTCAAGGTTTCGTTAAAGTATGATATTGTCAGTACGAATGAAAGAAAATATTCTAAAGTATGTAATCAAAGGACAAAGCTGGGCACTTAAGTGTGAGAAACTGAGAATCTAGGCAACCAGGAAAGCTTTCCGTAAGTCACCCCCAGAAATACACACTAATCAGACAAACCCATCTTGTAATTTCTTGAAATCAAGTAACTGCTGTTCTCTTATGTCAGGAGAAAATGAGAAATCCTATGAACTGGAAACGTCGCTGTCAGAGTTCGTGCTGCTCATTGCGATTGTAGACATAAAATCACCACCACCAAAATGCATAAGCAGGACTACAGTTTTCAATATAACATTGCTATTCATGCTGACTGCGTGAATTATGTTTAATTCTACTTAGTTGCACATTGAAACTATCGCGGAGGAATCAATCCCATTATTTTTGTTGTTGGAAGCTCTTATACATCAGAGCAATTTCATAGGTGACTATGAAAATGCCAAGGCCCCCTGTCATTTAGAGCTTCTTGGAAACTAAAACGTAGAGGAATATCAAATATTTGAGCCATATAAGCCTTGTGATCACCTTGAGACCAGATTTGAGGGAAGGACTGAAGCAGTGAAAACTCCACACTTGCCTTTTCACCACGGCAGAGTTCATTTCCTTTCACCCTTCATTAAAAAATATATTTTGCAGTTCTCCTTTAAAAGGTCCATGCTTCTATTTACAATAGAAATATTGGAAATGGACATGGAAGAAACCTAAACGTTTCATCGACACATGAATGGACAAAGTAGATGTGGTACGTGTGTACAGTGGAATATTACGCAGCCATGAAAAAGGAGTGAAAACTGAGCCATTTGCCGTGATGCGGGTCAACCCAGAGCCTGTCATACAGAGTGAAATAGGTCAGAAAGAGAAAAACAGGTATCATATATTAACACAGGTATATGGAATCTGGGGGGAAAAAAATGGTACTGATGAACCTTATTTGCAGGGTGGGAATAGAGGCACAGACTTAGAAAACTGACTTGCAGACCCAGAAGGGGAAGGAGAGAGTGGGACGAATTGAGAGAGTAATACTGATATATATATACACACACTAGCATGTGTAAAATAGACAGCTAGTGGGAAGCTTCTGTAGGGCACAGGGGTTTCAGCTGGGTGCTCTGTGATGACTTAGGAGTGGTGGGTTAAAGTGATGGGCTGGGGGTTGGGAGGGAGGCCCCGCGTCACATTGTCAGAAACTAACATAAGGTTGTAAAGCTGCTGCTGCTGCTAAGTCGCTTCAGTCATGTCCGACTCTGTGCGACCCCATAGACGGCAGCCCACCAGACTCCTCTATCCCTGGGATTCTCCAGGCAAGAATACTGGAGTGGGTTGCCATTTCCTTCTCCAACATAGTAGAGCAATTCTACTCTAATAAACAGAACGGAATAAAAAATTTTTAAGTCACTGCTTCTGGGAAGGACCTCAAACGGAGAAGAAGCCCCTGTTTTGATTTCGTTCGTTCACTTTAAGAGTGGACAGAGGGTTTTTATCTCAATGTGTCTCATGTAAGCACCACCCCCTTGCAAAAGCTCACTTGCTTTCCCTTCCACACCTCCGTGGGGATGGACCTGTGTTCTTCACCACCTCACGGGCTGCTGGACACGGCGGAACCTGCCCTCTGGGGACTCATGCACGTATGCATCCATGCATGCTAAGTCGCCTCAGTCGTGTCTGACTCAGCGGCCCTATGGACAGCAGCCCGCCAGGTGCCTCCGTCCACTAGATTCTCTAGGCAAGAATACTGGAGTGGGTTGCCATTTCCTTCTCCCCTGGGGACTCAAAGAGTTTCCCATCTCAGGGGACTCCAAGTCCAGTACCGCCTTTCTATAAATGTGTGCTTTCCACATGACAGTGGTTGATTTCACAAAAAGGCTACCGTTATGAAAAGACTCAGTCACATGTTTTCTTAGGCAAGAAAATTCACAAACAAACAAAAAATAACACTGCTGTTGCACTTATTCGCATGTTACGGAGTCACTGTAGTGGTAACCATTTGGATGGCTTGTATTGATTAACATGTAGTGGCTCAAGTGGAGGAGAGAGCACATTTCAGAGTTTATGCTGCTCATTGCCAGGGTAGACATGAAATCACCACTGCCAAAATACATAGGCAGGACTGCAGTTTTCAATATAGCGTTGCTATTCGTGCTGCCTGTTTGAGTTGTGTTAAATTTTACTCAGCTGCACATTAAATCTATTACGGAGAAATCAATCCCATTATCTTTGTTATTGAAAGCTCTTTATACAACCGAGCAATGACTCTATTAAAAATGAATCGAGGAGAAACTTGGCATCCAGTTTCTAAAGGAAGCTGAACTACACCAGGGGTTATGGGCTGAGGACTCGCTAACCACCTAGAAAGCCATGTCCCAAGGCTTTCTGACAATCCTCACTTGGATTGTCACTGCTTAGTCTAGGTCAGTAGCATTCTGGATCCTGGGCCTCTGTGTCCAAGAATCGAATTCAATGAGTGCTGTAAGCAAGGGGTTTAAGGTTCATTCCTGCCCACTTAAGTTATAACACCAGTAGAGAGACTACATAAATTTTTCCGTGAACACACAGAATCTACTTGTGTCTCTTAACAGAGTTGAGGTGGCAAACACACATTCCCACCACCGCTCTTGACACTGCTGGGCGGGGGGGGGGGGGGGTGGGGGGTGGGGTGGAGTGGGCGGGTAGGTAGGCAAAGGCAGTTTACTTTGGGAAAAGAAATGATAAAAGGCTCCTAGAGGGAAAATTGGTGAACAGGTGTTCACAAGGAATCAAAATTTTTAAATGGACACAAACCATATACAGCAAGTCAAATGCCATTTGCGCTGGTTTCGTGCACACTTGCAAAAAAAAGATTCAGGGGAGATGGTTGGTGAGGTGGTCTGAAGAGACAACTCATTGAGAATTCGTGATGTGATTCTCGCAGCTCGGTTCTACAAGTGGGAGATCTTAAGAGCTGGAGCCACTTAACATTTATTTATATTAGTGATACTTACCGTGGCAAAACCCACAGAGGCTGGGAGAGTTAGAAGTATTATCGTAGAGAACAAAAACACTATCAGATTGTTTTTATCTCAAGGTTTTTTTCAAGGTTTTTAAAGAAAAGCATTAGATTTCAATGCGCATTATAAATACAGGACATGAAGTCTCCTTAGATGAATAACGTTTTATCAAGTTAACTCCCCATTAACCTCAAGCAGATTATCTACAATTCAATTTGATGCAATTATTGACTATCACAAGGCTCCACCGTGCTAACTGCTGCAGATAAGAGAATAAAACATCAACCATGCTGAGTACTCACAGCCTAATGGAAAGAAAAATACATAAGCAAGCAATTACAATGAAATATGATAAACGCCACTTGGAGAAGAACAACAAAACCAGTCTGCCTTTTTTGGGGGCAGGGGTGGAGTTTGCCAGAAGCTGAAGTAGGTATCAGAAAGTTAGAGATGGACAAGATGAAAGTTGAGCTGGGCATATAGTGAAAGTGAAAGTCGCTCAGTCGTGTCCAGCTCTTTGTGACCCCATGGACTATACAGTTCGTGGAATTCTCCAGACCAGAATACTGGAGTGGGTAGCCTTTCCCTCCTCCAGGGGATCTTCCCAACCTAGGGATCAAACCCAGGTCTCCCGCATTGCAGGCAGATTCTTCCCTAGCTGAGCCAGAAGGGAAGCTCAAGAAGACTGGAGTGGGTAGCCTGTCCCTTCTCCAGCAGATCTTCCTGACCCAGGAATTGAACCGGGGTCTCCTGCATTGCAGGCGGATTCTTTACCAGCTGAGCTATCAAGGGAGCCCCGGGCATACATTTCTCTGGGCTTTAAAAAAAAAAAAAAAATGGGGATGGATATTCCCGGCTGAAAGAGCAGGATAATCAAGGCACAAAGGTTAGGAGTTGGGGATATGCCCTGGCAACCAGGGTGAGTCCAACATAGGTGGCAACACAGAACACGCAGAGGAGAGCATAGGGCGGGAGCTGGAAGGGCATGGGAGGGACAAGGCGGGAAGACTCATCAGCAGTTCATACTCGGTGGAGTGGGTTGCTGGGATCTGTCCTTTAAGGCCCATAGCTCAGTGTGGGGGACGATCAGAATGGGGGGATGCCAACGGTCCGGAGACCCCTTGGGCAGCCAAATGGTGAGGGACGTCTAGGGCAGTGCAGAGCATCGGGCAGGAAAACATGAGCGACTGGGAAGCCTCAACCGAGGGAGCTTGATGACCACGTGGAGGCGTGAATTCAGCAAGGGAGACCCCCGAACACGACACCTCCTCAACTAGGCAAGTGGAGAGTGTCACGGCTCACTGTGCTAGGAAATAGCGGGGGAGATGCAGGTGGGCAGGGACTCAATGGGGACTGGGTGTATCAGCTTTTGGGGAACACCAATCGTGAGTGGGACATAGGACATCCAGGTGGACACAGATGACCACAGGCAATTAGGAGAGGGCTCAGAAGAGGACTGTGGTTGTTCACTCAGTCGTGTCTGGCTCTTTGCGACCACATGGACTGCAGCACGCCAGGCCTCCCCGTCCATCAGCAACTCCCAGGGTTTACTCAAACTCATGTCCATCAAACCGGTGATGCCATCCAACCATCTCATCCTCTGTCGTCCCCTTCTCCTCCCGCCTTCAATCTTTCCCAGCATCAGGGTCTTTTCTAATGAGTCAGTTCTTCGCATCAGGTGGCCAGAGTATTGGACTTTCAGCTTCAGCATCAGTCCTTCTAACAAATATTCAGGGTTGATTTCCTTCAGGATGGACTGGTTGGATCTCCTTGCAGTCCAAGGGACTCTCAAGAGTCTTCTCCAACACCACAGTTCGAAAACATCAATTCTTCAGCTTTCCTTATGGTCCAACTCTCACATCCATACACAACTACTGGAAAAACCATAGCTAGAGGTGGAAAACAGACTTGAACACCATCATCACATGGAATCTGATAAAGATGCAGCAGTCCTTTTAACACATCTCCTAGAAGCAGGGCAATTCAAGGAGCCCTGGGCAAGGTGTGAATCCAGTTTGGAAAAGGTTTCCTCCTCCTCCTCATCTCCTTCTTATGGCCTCTGAATCCCAGTTTCTTCCAGGAGAAACGTTTGCACATCCTGTTTGGATTTAGGAGTTTTCTTTGCGATTGCAGTGCTGGGTCATCCGATTCAATGCTGCTTCCCAGTTCTTGATCTGAACCTCTCCCTTCCGCACGGACAGATGCTCAACAGCTCTCCTTAGTTGTGATCTGCATCTTTTGGTCCTGACTTTGCATTTCAAGGAGAACAACTTGTACAACAGTTTCCAAGTGGAGTGAGAGTGGGGATATTACCGAGTACAAGTTTGCTCTGCTCGCTGCCCAACAGGCCAATGAATCCGAGAGATGAGAGAGGTTCAGGCAAGGAAGAGACTTTAATCGGGGAGCCGGTAGACCGAGAAGATGGCAGACTAGCACCTCAAAATAGCCATCTTATTGGGGCCTGGATGCCAGATTCCTTTATGGATCAGAGATGGGGGGAGGTGAGGAAGCAAAGTAAAACAGCCGTTCATCTTCAAAACATCTCCTAGAATGACAAGCCTCAGGCAGGGGATCTGTTCATTTCTTCCATCCTGCCATCTACAGGTGGACAGGGTTCTGAGCGAAGTCAGGTGGAGGGGCAGGAGATTCTCTGAGGCAGGTCATCACGTATGATTATAACAACAAAAGCAATGAAAAGCAAGTCAAAGAAACAGTTCTAACACAGAGTCAGAATTGGCTGCTGCTCTGAACAGCTTCCATTGTGGCTCAGCTGGTAAAGAATCTGCCTGCAGTGTGGGAGACCTGGGTTTGATCCCTGGGTTGGGAAGATCCCCTGGAGAAGGGAAAGGCTACCCACTTCAGTATTCTTGGGCTTCCCTTGTGGCTCAGCTGGTAAAGAATCTGCCTGCAGTGCAAGAGACCCTGGTTCAATCCCTGGGTTGGGAAGATCCCCTGGAGAAGGGATAGGCTACCCACTCCAGTATTCTGGCCTGGAGAATCCCATGGACTGTATAGTCCACGGGGTCGCGAAGAGTCAGACACGACTTGAGCGACTTTTGCTTCCTGCAACAGTAAGAGGAGAGGGCTGAACGTGCCACCCAGGGGAGCATCGACATTTTAATGAGTGAAGGAAAGCTGGAGAAGGGGGGCAGGGAGGCAGGCTCTGGGGACAGGGATGAGACGGTAAGAATTCTCGGTCAGAGAGTATTTCCAAGAAGTTGATGTTGGCTACCTGGAGCCAGGCAAACAGGAGTTAACCTCTGCAACTCCAGTTTGCAAGGGTAAACACCTCTTTGTCGCCATGAGGATCTCTGGCATGCAGTACTTGTTACCTTCCCAGTATCAATTTACCTTTTCTTATGACTGTCAGAATCCCGTATTTACATAGACCAGCAACATTTTGAGCCAAGAATACTCATTATCAAAACTTCTCCAGTAGCTGTAAGAGGCAGGGAAGAAACTGGGATGAAACACGATTCTAGATCATGAGACAGAGGGAGAAGTCCCCAGGTCAGGAATCTGTATGTGAATCAGAAGATACAAAGGCTGGAACAGGAAGGATTTAATCCCTGATCATTTGAACAGATCATTGAAAACGTGATCTTAGGGTATCACGAGATTTTTGCAAAGGATAAGAAATACAGAACTTGCTCTTTATGACTCATGACCTTCTTTCAAATGGGAAGAACGAAATGCTATTGAGGTTCATTTCTTTTTTTCTAAGATGGGCTGCCTTTCAGCACACATATCTGGACCCAAATAACTCAGCAGCAGGAACTTCCAGTCTCAGGGAGCCATGGGTGACATCTCAGGCTCTTAGGAATGTCAGGGCTGTTTAGGAATGTCAGGGCTGCTGGGGCCTGGGTAGCAGAGCTGACCTCTGGCAGGACAGAGCCTTTTCAAAGAAGAATGGAGGAGCTCTGCCTCTGCAGTGGGTGTTTTCCAATACCAGTGTGTCAGTTAGCTACAGCTAAATAACAAACATCCCTTTGTGTTTTAAAGGAACAAGGACATATGACTTCTCATGACTGTGGGGGGTGACTGGGTACTTCTGCTGATGTGCTCAAGATCTCTTGTGTGGCTGTAGTTATGAGCTGAATAGGACATTATCTGCCTATTCAGTTGAATAAGTGCCTTATTCAACTCTCTGAAGCCTTGGAGGAGACGTTAGGATGCTGGGAATGGCTGGTCCCCCTCTCCACGTGGTTTCTCCTCTCTGGATGCCTCAGAAAGGATGGTCTCAGGAATCTAAGAGTGGAAGGTGCAAAACTTCCAGAGGTCCTGACTGGGAGGTTCACAGCGTCCCATTCTACTAGACAAAAGGAAACTACCGCAGATTTGAAGGGATGGAGAAAGAGACGCCACCTCTAAACAAAGGAGCTGGCAAGAGTCAGAGGCCATTTCAATTCACTTCAGAATATTAGAAAGCCCTCACACCTCCACCTTGCCCAGTCCCATCCCAGCCTGAACAAAAACTGATGGTTAATTAAGAGCCCCCATCACCTTACAGGACTTCAACAGGGCCTCCTTAAAGTGGGATTTTCTACAGCACAATTTCTACAGTGGGATTTTCTGCCAGCTGAAGTGGCAGAAGGAAATAGAATGCCATGTAATACACGAAAGCTGTGAACAATGAAAGTGTTAACAGGCATCTTTAACTGGAGTAGGAACCACAGTCAGACAACAGGGCTGTAAATTTGCAGACATCATCTGCAAAGTGTGGTGATTCTTCATGTGACATTTACTAGTTTTAAAGAAACAACCGATTATAAATGCAGGAGAAATTATCCTCAATGAATCCTTTCATATCAGAAATTCCCAATTAATAAGTGACAAGCTACAGACCAATTGGCGTGTATATTTCTACACTTATGAGAAGAATTTACAAAGGCTTATTGCCATTACCCTGTCAATATATGGAGTCAATATAACCCACCTCACAGAGTCTGCTTGATATTCAGATATGTTACTGGGTGCCCGTTTCACTGAACTGTCTGGAACATAAGCAATCTATAACATTCCATGTAATTAAAACTACTAATGATGTCGTCAAAAGAGTCTATCTTTCCAGTAGTAGTAAATTCTGTATTTCATGTCAGAAATCAAAACAGCACTCCATTCTTGCTTTTAGTAGGGTATAACAATGAAGGTTGGTGTGTGTAGGGTATACAACACACACAGGCTATCGGAACTTCCTCAACCAAAACTTTTGGAGTGAAGGAGTTGCAGCCTGCCTTTATAGTGACTTAATTTAAAAAAAAAAAACACATATACTATGCTTGCCTCATGTCATGGACTGTTCTAGAGAGTTTATGGACATTATTAATCATTTGCTCCCCAGAACAAACTTATAAAGTGGGTACTTTCATTGCTGCTGTGGTTCAGTCACTAAGTCACGTCCAGCTCTTTGTGACCCCATGGACTGCAGCACGCCAGGCCTCCCTGTCCTTCACCATCTCCCGGAGCTTACTCAAACTCATGTTCATTGAGTCGGTTTTGCCATCCAACCATCTCATCCTCTGTCGCCCCCTTCTCCTCCTGCCCTCGATCTTTCCCAGCAAGAAGGTCTTTCCCAGTGAGCTGGCTGTTCACATCAGGTGGCCAAAGTATTGGAGCTTCAGCTTCAGCATCAGTCCTTCCAGTGAATATTCCAAGTTGATTTCCTTTAGGATGGACTGGTTGGATCTCCTTGCAGCCTAAGGGACTGTCAAGAGTCTTCTCCAGCCCCACAGTTCACGAGCATCAATTCTTCTTTGCTCAGCCTTCTTTATGGTACAATTCTCACATCCATACATGACTACTGGAAAAATCATAGCTTTGACTCTGCTTTGCTGTGCTTAATCGCTCAGTCATGTCTAACTCTTTGTGACCCCATGGACTGTAGCCCCGTGTCCATGGGATGCTCCAGGCAGGAATACTGGAATGGGTTGCCATTCCCTTCTCCAGGGGCATCTTCCCGACCCAGGACGGAACCCAGGTGTCCCGCATTGCAAGGCGGATTCCAGGGAAGCCTCAGTATAGCTTTGACTATACTGACCTTCATTATGTACATTTTAAAGACAAAGAAGTCCGGGTGTAGAAAGGTCCATGCCAGTAAGTGGAAGAGCTGTGACTCCAGCACAGATGGTTCTGCTCTAAGAATCATCACTCTGGCCTCTACCCTATCTTCCACTCCGCATCCTGCTGACCCACTTCCTAACTCAGAGCTCCGCATGGCAATGTAGCTAGCAGGGTGCATCCCGTTTAAATTAAAAGCCCATGAGAACTAATGTGCTAGGGAATGCCGTGTGGGGCACCGGCCTAAATATCAACAATTAACGGATGAAAAGACAAGTATAAACTTAGTTTATAAGCTTATGAAGCTTTGTTCTAGGTGTTCAGTTGCTTTATTGCAAAAATATGTATCAGGATGCCTAAGGGGGAGGGGGGACTGGAGAACACTAGGGTTCAGGACTGTAAGTTCAAGGCCATCTGTCTTTACACTCCAACTTGGCCGAGAGGGACCGTGGATTATGTAGTCCTATAACTGTCCAATTCTGACTTCTGAAAGCAAACACTGCCGACAAGAGGCAGTGCTCTGAGGATCAGCTTCATTCCATGGGCAGTAAGAATAAAGAGAGGCTGCAGGAAGACAATTACTCATTTTTTATGAAAACGGGACATGCTTTGTGCGTGTTTATTCATGTTTCTCTGCAAAACACTGAGAAATGCCCAGTAATCATCACTCTGCTTTGGTTTGAATTAAAACTGAAGATGAACCATAGAAGGTATAGGTGACGAGTTCTCTTCTGAGCCCTCACATTTATTCTTCAATTCCCTGCAGTTACCAAAAAAAAAACTTTGCAGCAAATGGAGTTCCTTCTCCCATGAAGCCAAAAAGTGTTGGAGGTGGGGAGGTGGTCTTGGCAAAAAATGGGTGACTTCTAGGAGTGAAAAAGTCCTCAAAAGAGACATTGTGCGGTGTTGAGAATTCAACCCATGACGATCAATTCAAACAGCAATCAGGAATATAAAGAGGGTCCCTTCTGCTTTCATACTGTCATGAAATGTAGAAGTCGAGTTAATTTGGGAGCCTGGCTCAGCTGCCACTGACCTCCACCCACAGCTCAGTGGAATGATAAAAGGCACGCTCTTGCTAAAATGAGTTTATGCTTTAAGGTCATTTTAATCCTAGCGGTCTGTTCCAAAGAGCAGAGCATTCTTTAAAAGCTTTATATTGTGATTAGATGATTGGGGTTTTAGGGCTGAAGCGCTATTTTCCCTTCGGCAGAGATCTGCAAAAATTGAATAACTTTTCAACAAATATTTGACCGAAATGAAAAAGCCTTTCATTTTTCTTAGTGTGATTGCAACCTTGACCGTATCATCATTGGACTCAGCTGCTCTTAGATGGCTTGGCTTAGCTAGGCAAGAAAATGCATGGAAAATGCCTTCATCCAAAAATACACAATTTTCCAAGGCAAGTTTTTGAGCACAAACTAATTTCACCCATTCATTTAGGGACAATTGGCCACAGGAGGTGAGATTATTAAGAGTATCCGCTGGTATATGTGCCTGTGTGTTTGGTCACTTCAGTTCTGTCCAACTCTTTGCAATTCCATGGACTGTAGCCTGCCTGGCTCCTCTGTCCATGGGATTCTCCAGGCAAGAATACTGAAGTGGGTTGCCACGCCCTCCTCCAGAGGACCTTCCCGACCCAGGGATCAAACCCATGTCTCTTGCATCTCCGGCACTGGCAGGCGGGTTCTTTATCACTAGGGCTACCTGGGAAGCCCATCTCCTCGTAGATGGGCCTCGTTTCAGGAGACTGAATTTCCCAGGGGAGACAGTCTAGGCTCTTGGCTCACAAGTTTGTGTCCGGACAGCCTAGACATTTCTACAATGCAGTCCGTGATTTTTTTCAAAGACACTGGTTACGTCTTAACTTTCATGTCTGACAACCCGGAAACTAAACTTGAGACACTGTTCCAAGCATTGTGTACAAATGCTGCACAAAAATACAATCCAGTTCTGTTAAGTGGTTTAGTTTTACTTGGGAAACAGAAACCAGAAGGACATCCCCCCAGGGACTCAAAAAAAAAACGACAATGACACGGAAGAGCAAGTCCTGGGCAAGAGTCTCTGAGCACGTCCAGAGTCAGCACAGTCGCTGACATCCAGGGAGATGGCAGAAAGAATGAAGACCCCATGGAAAACTGGGGGCCCACTTGGAGGGACCCAATGGACCCATGGTTCCTGCCTGGCTCTGGTGTGGGTAAGGGTTGGCACCAGTATTGAAAAATGAAAGCTGGCCCTTGGACAAGGCAAGAAATCAAATCGTGATGTCCTATGTCGTCCGGTGACACCCATGATAATATTTCTTTTTTTTCAAGTCGCCTTGTCTTGCCCAGGAGGCCCCATGGGAAATAGATTTTTTTTCTCAAGTCTTTGCTAGACAGTCACCTTGTGAGTGGGGCCTGCCCTCATCACGGGATGAAATGCGCATTTGCCCGACTCTGTCTTCCTCACCACCCTCATGGCCTTCTAGCAACATACGGTGTACCTTACTTCAAGAATTGGGCTGTTTGCCTATCTCCACCCCTAAGGCTGGAATTTCCGTGAGGACAGGAGCTCTGTTCCCTGCACTGAGGAGGCGCCCCTAACTGGTCTGTTAGGACTGGCACCCACACATGCTGAGAGGCACCGTGGCACGCCTGTCTGGGCAACAGCGTTTTGGAGACCCGCCCCCCTTTCCTCAACTGACTGAGACATCTCTGCTGAGTTTGCTGGGGGTGGGCAGATGGATGGGAACCGGCCAGTAGCAAAGTGAGATAAAGACACTGCAAGCTTGTGAGTGGGGAAAAAAGAAAAAAGAAAGTGGTGGAGGTGGGAGGGAGCAGGAAGTCTCAGAGGAGTGAGGAGACCTGTGCAACATGGATCTGGTTAAGAAAGCGGACAGAAAATCACACAGGCCCAGCTGGTCCCAGGACAGGGGGTCAAAATCATGGAGAGACTGACAGGTCTGGAAAGGGCAGACACCACACTGGATCTGAGGTGGACGAAAGGTTTGAGTGAGCCTTCGTGCAGTCAGATATTGACTAAGAATGTTGGAGTCATGCAAAAAAATCAAGCAGGGCCCGGCAAGGCGGGCTTTTCCAGTCTCAACTGCAATGGAAATGTCAGCTATTCATCAACCCACTTTAGCTTTCTTCCAAGGTGGGGCCCAAGCAAGCCACTCAGCGGATGTCACGGCCAAGACAACAGACTGCAATTCTGCTCAGAACACAGAGCCCCGTCGACACATCTGTGGCGTTCGTCCTCAGGCACACTCCCCTCTTCTGCATCAGCAAAGTCTGGCTGTCCCTTCTGCTGATTCACTAACACGCTAGCGGCTGCTTTCCGCAGGTGTCTAAAGAGTCTTTCCAAAGACGGTCTTGGGGGACTTGCAGTTTTACACATGTGAAAGACATTTCCTGTCAGCGTTCACCTGTGGGAAGCTTTTCTGAGAGAATCAAAGCAAAGAGCTGGTGCCTCCTTTTTGCTTTTTTTTAAAATTTTATTTTGTTGCTTGGTTTTCCTTTTTATTTTGAACGCTCCACTTAGTTCAACTAACCACAGACACAAAAGCCTCCCTTTTCCCCATTGCTTGTCGTCCATTTCTTATGTTCTTTGCGTCGCAGTAACATTTAAAAAAAAAAAAAAAATTCTCCAATTTTACTTTTTAAATAGCTTTTTGCAAGGAGGGCTCTTACAAAGTAAATCTGGAATTCCTGGGTATATACCCTGGAGTCTTTCCCTGACTATTTTCGGCCTTGATGAATTCATATTTAAACCAAATCAGTCTGGAAATGCATTTATCAAATTGAGTACCACAAATTATGACAAGTATCACAAAATATGAGATACAATACTTAGCAAGGTGCCTCAAGACCTGTGAACAAGAGCCGTTGTTCTGCGCGCCGAGACACGGAATCTATTTTCCTACGCCGTGTAACATAAAACAGCTCTTTTCAATTCGTATTTGGTACGGACAACAATTAACGTGATTCTGCCTGAAGAGTAGCGGGCTGTGATTCATTCTCACCAAACTGCATGCATACAAACGAGCCGCAGCAGCTTCACGGACCTCGGCGGGAGAGACAGCATCTTTCCGGGGTTTCAGAGAGTGGGAACAAGAGCAGTGGCTCCTTTAGGAGATGAAGAAAGCTCTCGGAGAATACCAGGTCACGCGGCATGCAGACCTCGAGTCAGCCAAGACAGTAATGCCAGGAGGCATGCTTTGAGCTGTTACTCCAAGGTGGGGATCTGTACTTGATTCAGGGCTCAGAAGAGCTTACAGTGGTTGGCAGAAAAAGGGTTCCCAAAGGACCTGATCTCCAGACCCCGTAAATATGTTTCTTGTGTGTGCTCAGTCGCTCAGCCGTGTCCGACTCTTTGCAACCCCATGCCAGGCTCCTCTGTCCATGGAATTCTCCAGACAAGAGTACTGGAGTGGGTTGCCGTTTCCTTTTCCAGGGGAGCTTCCTGACCCAGGGATTGAACCTTCATCTCCCGCACTGGTAGGTGGTTCCTTTACTGCTCTACCGCCGGGGAAGTCCAAATATGTTTCGTGACACAGCCAAAGGAACTTTGCAGATGTGATTAAGAACGTGGAGATGGGACTCCCCTCGTGGTCCAGTGGCTAAGACTCCACGCTGCCAATGCAGGGAGCCGGGGTTCAATCCCTGGTCAGCGGCAATGAAGAGTCCACATGCTACAGCTTGGAGGAGGAAATTGTAACCCACTCCAGTAGGCCTGCCTGGAGAATCCCCACGGGCAGAGGAGCCTGGTGGGTGTACAGTCCGGGGAGTCGCAAAGAGTCAGATGTGGCTGAGCAACTGAAGGAGAAGAAGATGCTACCACTAAAGATTCCCAACGTCAACACAAGTGTCCTGCCAGGAGGGCTGCAGAAAGGGGGCTCTGATTCCAGAAAAGGAGTGTCACAGTGATGCAAAATCACACAACGAGAGACAGACACTCACCCGGCCATCGCTGGCTCTGAGGCTGGAGGATGGGGCCTGATTCACTCGGCTACATCTCTGAGACGAGCACAACATTGTCAATCAATTATACCCCAATACATTTTTTTTTTTTAAAAATCAGATACATGTCCATGAATGCTGGCTGCAGCGTTATTCACAACGGAAACAAACGAAAGATTTACCAGGAGATGAACAGATAAACACACTGTGGTCCATCCACACAAAATCAAATTAGATGGTCACGAAAAGGACCGAAGAACTGATACGTGCTGTAGCATGAGTGAACCTGGAAAGCATTACGGTAAGTTAAAGAAGCCAAGAAATTAAAAGACACTTACTCCTCAGAAGGAAAGTGATGACCAACCTAGACAGCATATTAAAAAGCAGAGACATTACTTTGCCAACAAAGGTCCGTCTGGTCAAGGCTATGGTTTCACGTATGGATGTGAGAGTTGGTCTGTGAAGAAAGCTGAGCACCAAAAAATTGATGCTTTTGAACTATGGTGTTGGAGAAGCCTCTTGAGAGTCCCTTGGACTGCAAGGAGATCCAACCAGTCCATCCTGAAGGAGATAAGTCCTGGGTGTTTATTGGAAGGACTGATGCTGAAGCTGAAACTCCAGTACTTTGGCCACCTCATGCGAAGAGTTGACTCATTGGAAAAGACCCTGATGCTGGGAGGGATTGGGGGCAGGAGGAGAAGGGGGCGACAGAGGATGAGATGGCCAAATGGCATCACCGACTCGATGGGCATGAGTGTGAGTAAACTCTGGGAGTTTGTGATGGACAGGTGGGCCTGGCATGCTGCGATTCCTGGGGTCGCAAAGAGTCGGACACGACTGAGCGACTGAACTGAACTGAACTGAAAGAAGCCAGTCCCAAACAGATTCACATAACTAATTGTGTGGTCCCATTCACAGGAAGCATTACGCACAATAAGGAGTGATTTATCTAGACACGAAGTAGGTTAGTGCTTATCTGGGCTGGGGTGGGAGGTAATGGGGAGTGAAGGCTTAACAGAGACAGCAGTTTCATTTTTAAGTGATGAAAATGCCCTGGAATAGGAGGTGATGGTTGCATAATCCCATGAATGTACTAAATGTCACTGAACTGTTCACTTTATGATGATGAACATGGCAAATTTTTACTGTATTTGTATCCTACTACATTTTTTTTAAAAAAAAAAGCTCAAGAAAGACAAGCAACTCTCTTGATGTCAGGAAATCAGACCACTGTTTTCCCATTTCTGGGAGCAAAAGTCAGTGAAATCTCAAGAGTGTAACAATCAGCAAATTGGGTCCGAGTCCTAATTCTACTCAGCGCCAGACAGTCCAGCTTGTGTGAGGGTCATTTTCTGCCGATAGGGGAGGGCTACATTCCAGGTCAGCTCAGAGGTGAAGAGGGAGAAACAGGCAAATGCCTCCGGCACACGGTAGGCTGTGTGATAAAGGTAAGAGGCCAGCCATCCCGGCCTGGGTGATTCCATCCTACCCGACAATGCGCCCATTCCTTCTGCAAGTCCACACGAAGCCCCCATTTATGGGCTCACATTTTGCAGACTGTATCTAAAACCTGAGGCCAGGGCTAACAAGTCAGACACCAGCCTTCATTTACAGAGAGCAAAGGCAAGCTATGTCTTGTAAGACTAGTATTACTTAAGGGCCACCAGCATAGCAGGAACTCTACCCAGACTGTATCTTCCAATCAGGCAACCCCTGGTGAGCCCTGGTCTCTACTCAGCTCATGGGGTTGATTCCACAAACCCTGCCTTACAAAGAACAGCAAAGCAAGGCCCTAAAAAGGAAGCTGAAATGACAGCATAGTTTTTGTCATCTTCCACAACTTTCACCCGAGACACACTTGGCTGGGCTTATAGTTTTAACAAAAATCTGTTGTTGTTTCGATGCTAAGTCATGTCTGACTGTTTGCGACCCCATAGACTGTAGCCCACCAGGCTCCTCTGTCCATGGGATTCTCCAGGCAAGGATACTAGAGTGGGTTGCCATTTCCTCCTCCAGGGGATCTTCCCAGCCCAGGGATCGAACCTGAATAGCCTACCATAGCAGATGGGTTCTTTACCACTGAGTTACCAGTTGCCACAGAGGCTCTCTAAGCATTTCTTCCCTTTTTTTCCTCCAAGAGGTTGCTAGGAGGAAAAGAAAAGCGTGATTCTTCGCCATAGGAAAATTGATGGCTTAGCCAGGCAGAGTTCCACCAATGCAGTTTGTCAAATCTTTTTTTTTTTTTTTTTTTTGCCTTTAGAGATGAATCAGATTTATGCAATAAAATATCTCAGCGGGGTTTTTCTTTTATTTGGCTCATTCTTCACTATCAGGAGAACATATGTCCCCACGATACCATCTGAATGAAAGAGAAATGAAAGTGAAGTTTGTAACTAGGCAAGGAACTCGCTCGCCACGCACGGGCAGAGTCCTTGGAGGACATGGATCCAGGGGGCAGCCTCCAGTCCAGACTCACGGAGCAGGCCTTGGTAACCGTGGTGCCCACACCGGGGTCACCTGGGGGCTCTGTTACCAGGCAGATCCCTGGGTCACCCCCAGATGCCCTCGCAGTGAGTGTGCAAAGAACACCAAGCGTCTCTACCAACCCAGCATCAACCGAAAGTGAAAGTGAAGTCGCTCAGTCGTGTCCGACGCTTTGCGACCCCATGGACTGCAGCCTACCAGGCGTCTCTGTCCATGGGGATTCTTCAGGCTAGAATACCAGAGTGGGTAGCCTTTCCCTCCTCCAGGAAATCTTCCTGACCCAGGGATCGAACCCAGGTCTCCCGCATTGCAGGCAGATTGTTTACCAGCTGAGCCCCAAGGGAAGCATCAACTGAAGACTCTTGTTAAGTCAGGACACATTGTCCACAGAAGTTGCTCGTTGTCCCAACCAGCCTCCTTCATTTTTTTTTTTTTAATTTTTTTTTTTTTTAGTATTTATTCATTTGACAGCATAGGTCTTCACTGCATCCTTTGGGATCTTCTGCGGGCTTACTTGCCCCACAGGATGTGAGATCTTAGTTCTCCGACCAGGGATCAAACCTGTTATTCTCCTGCATTGCAAGGCGGATTCTTAACCCCCGGACCTCCAGGGAACTCCCCCATTTTTAAGTAGGCACGCCAGGCTCTGAATCTCTTCCTCCTGATCCTAGTCTTTTTGCTGTTGTGCGCCATGTGGAGTGAAAGGGGAATTCAGCGGGTGGGTGAAGTCAAGGGCAGGACAGGCAAAGAAAGGAGCCGTAGGAACTTGCTTGTCTCTGGAGACACAGTGTTAGGGCGTGATGGCTGTTGGTTCGCCCCTTCCATGAGGCATCTCCCCGGGCATAGGCAACTTGATTCCAGGTGTGCTGAGCCCCCCGCGTTCAAGAAACTGGGGTCCCCAGGTGTTGTCTATGTGTCTCTGAAGCACTACGCTGAAGAGATTTGACATTACTCTGTATTTGCCCGGAAAATATCTGCCGGCCTCCAAGTAAACAGCCCATCTGCCTATCACATTTGGAGACGGAGACTGAGGATGCCAATGTGTCCTGGAGGAAACTGCAAGGCTGATGACTTCTCTGCAATAGTACCTGCGTGTGTCAGTCACTCAGTCATTTCTGACTTTGCGACCCTATGGACTGTAGCCTGCCAGGCTCCTCTGTCCATGGGATTCTCCAGGCAAGAATACTGCAGTGGGTTGCCAATTCCTCCTCCAGGGGATCTTCCTGACCCAGGGATCACACCCAGGGTCTCCGCATTGCAGGCAGAGTCTTTAACTTCTGAGCCACGAGGTAAGCCCAGCATAGGTCCATTTTATGTGCAATACTGCCTTTTAAACCAGTGACTAAAGCATAAAATGGACATATCCATGACAGATGAGCTCAGAGCAAAATGGCACTTGGACCAGGCTTGTATGTGGTAGCTCAGTGGAACATCTGAGGTCCCTCTGAGCTCCAAACTTGCAGGATTTATTATTCTTACTTGCTTAGGTTATCAAGGGGCATATCAACCTAGAACAACTGCATGACTGAGGGGTTTTACTGGGTAAGAGAACACGCCACACTTCTCAGCTCCATGTTGACTAGTCCATCCTCACAGAAAGAATAGGAAAATTGGGTAACTTAACATCTGCAGAGCAAGCTCAGTTCAGTTCAATCACTCAGTCGTGTCCAATTCTTTGCGGCCCCATGAACCGCAGCACGCCAAGCCTCCTTGTCCATCACCAACTCCCGGAGTTTACCCAAACTCATGTCCATGGAGTCAGTGATGCCATCCAACTCATCTCATCCTCTGTCGTCCCCTTCTCCTCCCACCTTCAATCTTTCCCAGCATCAGGGTCTTTTCCAATGAGTCACCTGTTCACATCAGGTGAATTGGAGTTTCCGTTTTAACGTCAGTCCTTCCAATGAATATTCAGGACTCATTTCCTTTAGGATGGACTGGTTGGATCTCCTTGCTGTCCAAGGGACTCTCAAGAGCCTTCTCCAACACCACAGTACAAAAGCATCAATTCTTCTGCACTCAGCTTTCTTTATAGTCCAACTCTCACATCCATACATGACCACTGACTCCAGCATAGACCGATCTGGAATGGGCTGCCACAGCCCTCACCTGGCCAGCCCAGTCACAGAGATTCACAGTGACACACGACAGGATTTAGAGAGTTAATATTTTAGCTATCCCTCCTTCAATGAGCTTATTATTGAAAAATCAGCCATTTCTCCACTGTGTATCCTAAATGAGAGACGTGATGGACCGTGGTTTCTTTAAGGAAGGTAAAACAGCCGACCCTTTCTATGGGCTGAATGATTACTTGAGCTGCTAACTTCTAAGGGAGCTGACAAAGACCCTTTGTCCCTGGCTTGGGAGAGGAATGCTTCTTAATCCTGGATGTGTAACCCACAATGCATCCTTTCTGGTAACTTGGGAGGCTGAAGGCCACAGAGGGATGAATGCACAGGAGCATCATCTGAAGACCACCAACCGCTGACCTGCTCAGCCATGTGGGCTCTCTGTGGGGCGCTGGTTGTCCATTGAGTTGATCTGTTATTTCTGACTCTTTGCGATCACCTGGACTGCAGCACACCAGGCTTCCCTGTCCTTCACCAACTCCCAGAGCTTGCTCAAACTCACGTCCATGGAGTTGGTGATGCCATCCAACCATCTCATCCTCTGTCATCCCCTTCTCCTGCTGCCCCCAATCCCTCCCAGCATCAGGGTCTTTTCCAATGAGTCAGTTCTTCACATCAGGTGGTCAAAGTATTGGAGTTTCAGCTTCAGCATCAGTCCTTCCAATGAATATTCAGGACTGCTTTCCTTTAGGATGGACTGGTTGGATCTCCTTGCAGTCCAAGGGACTCTCAAGAGGCTTCTCCAACACCACAGTTCAAAGGCATCAATTCTTTGGCGCTCAGCTTTATTTATGGTTCAGCTCTCACATCCATACATGACTACTGGAAAAACCGTAGCTTTGACTAGACAGAACTTTGTTGACAACATAATGTCTTGGCTTTTTAATATGCTGCCTAGGTTGGTCATAACTTTTCTAGGAGAAAGCCTCTTTTAATTTCACGGCTGCAGTCACCATCTGCAGTGATTTTGGAGCCCCCCGAAATAAAGTCTGTCACTGTTTCCACTGTCTCCTCATCTATTTGCCATGAAGTGATGGGACCAGATGCTATGATCTTAGTCTTCTGAATGTTGAGCTTTAAGCCAACTTTTTCCCTATGGTTGTTAGGTAGGTCTTATTCCCCCCCACTAAGCTATATCAGAAGCTTAGGGACAGTTTCACATATGTCTGTGTGTCAGGGAGCACAGGTACATTGATTACACTGAATCAAATAAAACTGGAAAAAAAAATGGACCTTTTTATCTTAGGACAGCTCTTCAGAATAGAAGAAAATGCAAAGAAAAAGCCCAAATTGCATAGTCCTCCGATGTGAGTGGTTTTACCAAGTGGTTTTTTTGAGGAGTCCTGAATGCTCTGGCTGTACATCCCTGAAAGACAAGATTGCAGATGATAGGTCTGCTCCACACAGACACATCAGAAGGTGATTCTGACCTGTGAGGGGTTTGGCTTGCTGTTGTTTTTCTCAGAGTATAGGAAAGGCTTCATAATTTGCATAACAGAGGTCAGCACCTTTCTGAATGGTGGGTGGACCACACCTGTGTGTCTAGGTTAGATGAGCCAATGCCTTTACTGAATCTCTCTGTGCATCCATAGAGAGTCCTTGGACAGCAAGGAGATCCAACCAGTCCATCCTAAAGGAAATCAACCCTGAATCCTCATAGGAAGGACTGATGCTGAAGCTCCAGTACTTTGGCCACTTGATGAGAAGCGCTGACCCAGTGGAAAAGTGGGTAGCCTTTCCCCTGATGCTGGGAAAGGTTGGAGGCAGGAGGAGAAGGGGACAACAGAGGATGAGATGGTTGGATGGCATCACCGACCCAATGGACAAGAGTTTGAGCAGGTTCCACGAGATGGTGAAGGACAGGGAAGCCTGGCGTGCTGCAGCCCATGGGGTCGCAAAGAGTAGGACATGACTGAGCAATGGAACAATAATGGATCCATTATTGTTTCCTAACTCCAAGGGAGTTTCTGGGGCGCTTTTCTCCCTGCACAGTTGCAGGTCACTACAGGTAATAGAATCCAGAAGTCAAAAAAGAGCTCTCTTTCAAGTGACTATAAAGTAATAGGAATTACATGAGATCATATAAAGAGCATCTCAACCACCATGAGTGGCAACACTCTCGTCCACGTGATTTCCCAAAATAGTGAAACTCTCTTTCAAACTTATGAAGAAAGCAAGGTGCAGTCTATCTTCAAATCTCATGAGCATTATAGTCTGGAAAAATCTAATACACATTAACGTTGTAGGGGAAAGTTTTCCTTTACATGTTAAACTGTGTAACTCTAGCTTTAGACAATTCTTTCTTTTTTTTTTTTACTTGTTTGGATGTCAAAACCACATCTGGATGATCATGCTGCATTGTTCAAGCTATTTGTCAGACTCCCCCCCCCCCCCCCCGCCCTTCTCCACACGGGCTCAGCTGGTAAAGAATCTGCCTGCAATGCAGGAGACCTGGGTTCGATCCTTGGGTCAGGAAGATCCCCTGGAGAAGGGAAAGGCTACCCACTCCAGTATTCTGCCCTGGAGAATTCCACGGACTGTATAGTCCATGGGGTCGCCAAGAGTCAGACACAACTGAGAGACTTTCACTTTCCCCATCCCCATCAGATGCAGTAAAACTCTCCAATCAATAAGCCTATAAAAGACTCATCTATAAAAATCCAGAAGTCTCCTGGGGCAAACCGCCAAGTGCAATGAAAGTTCACTGCACTGCCATGTAATGGTTAAACATTTCAGTTTGGTGTAAAAGTGGCTTCCCTGGGAGTCAGACACAAAGAATCGGACAGCAAAGCAGGAGATGGTTTGGGGACGAGGGTGATCCCTGAGTCAGGAAGATCCCCTGAAGGAGGGCATGGCAACCCACTCCAGTATTCTTGCCTGGAGAATCCCATGGACAGAGGAGCCTGGTGGGCTACAGCCCATGGGGTCGCAAAGACTCTGACACGACTGAGCGACTAACGCTAAGACTTGGTGTAAAAACCTCTCTTGGCTGGAACAAACTCTTCAATGACCTGATCACATATAAAGGTTAAATAGCAGGGACATGGTGGTTATTTATTTCCAAAGTGTTAAACACACTGGGTTCTGATAAATATGCTCAACGTGTCACAGTCAATTAGAAAGCCGTCCAGAGTGAATGAGCTTCTGACTTTGAGAAATGCCACTGGCATGAGATAAACAGAGAGCTGGACAATGTCTGGGAGCTCCACCCTCCTTCAGATACCAAATGCAATTCCAACTGACTGCAAGGGCAAGAGTTCAAAGGAGCTGCCTCATTCTTCGGAACTAAAAATATATTGTTTTTCTTCAGGCAATGGGGTTTCTTGTGACCCCAGCACAACTTCATGTAGCTCAAAGATAAAGAATGGGCATAACACATCACAAGTTTTAGCTGAACTCTTTCTGTAAGGATGGGACAGTAGGCATATATGCATAAGGATGGACAGATGGAACTAAAAGTGTCTTCCTCACAATATGACCAAATTTTAGTCTGACTCATGCCTAGGAATAAGACCCCTTAGGGAAAGCATAATTGTCATAAAGAGTCTGACTTGCTTTGTTGTTGTTTGGCCGCTAAGTCATGTCCAACTCTTAGCTACCCATGGACTGCAGCACTCTAGTCCCCTTTCCTTCACTATTTCCTGGAGTTTGCTCAAATGCATGTCCATTGAGCTACCATGACAGAAAACTAGTATATGTAAAGGGTTGATGCCAAATTACTTGCTGTAAAGTTATACAAAGGTCAACAAACGTCCTTTTTGCCAACAGAGGTCTGTCTAGTCAAGGCTATGGTTTTTCCAGCGGTCATGTATGGATGTGAGGGTTGGACTATAAAGAAAGCTGAGCGCCGGAGAATTGATGCTTTCGAACTGTGGTGTTGGAGAAGACTCTTGAGAGTCCCTTGGACTGCAAGGAGATCCAACCAGTCCGTCCTAAGGGAGATCAGTTCTGGGTGCTCATTGGAAGGACTGATGTTGAAGCTGAAACTCCAAAACTTTGGCCACCTGATGCAAAAAACTGACTCATTGGAAAAGACCCTGATGCTGGGAAAGATTGAAGGCAGGAGGAGAAGGGGATGACAGAGGATGAGATGGTTGGATGGCATCACCAACTCAATGGACATGAGTTTGTGTAAGATCTGGGAGTTGGTGATGGACAGGGAGGCCTGGCGTGCTGGAGTCCATGGGGTCGCAAAGAGTCGGACACGACAGAGCGACTGAAATGAACTGAAAGTTATATGGTACAGAGTGAAGGAACGCAAGATATGTGCGTATTTCTAACACTACAGCAGAGGATAGCAACTATGCAAATGAACAAGAAGGAAGCAGCATTTATCAAAGTATTTGGTGAAATTTTAAAATTCAACTAAAACTGTATTTGGGAAGATGGAGGCAAAAGTATGGGTTGTTTTATGAGCAGTCTTAGGTCAGCATTAACAACACATGTCTAATGTTCTTGACTACTTCATTCAACAGAAAGCTAGTAACATGTATTATATTACATCCGAGTTTTGAAAACTGTGTCATATTCTACACAGTCCAGGAGCAGCCTGTTAACAGAGTGGTAGACTGTCTCTGTTTGCAAAGTGCAGAACATCTTCTTATGTAAATATTACCCTTTTATCTCTTTGACAAAAAAAAAAAAAGATATTTATTTACTAGTATTTGGTGATCTTAGAATAGCTGTTTTCATCTGTAAAGTGTAAAATCATAGTCTCACTGTAATTTAAAAGTAAACTGGAAGTTTAACTTATTTATGGTCAGTTCAGATGACCTGAATCAAATATCCTTATTTCTTACCTCAATAATAGAAAGTTGGGTTGAGTTTGGTATTATTGAATGAGCAGGTGTTCTTGTGTGACTAGAATATTATCCAGTTATTCTTACTTACCACATGAATTGCCTTTGAAGACTGCCTAAATATTCTACATTTTTCTCTATTAAGGTAAAATATTGAACAACATTATTAACCAAACTGACTGAATTGCCATTTACCCAAGACAGGTACCAAAGACAGCTGGCTAATACACATTTCTTTCAAGAGCATTTCGAACATTCACCGGGATAGACCACGCGCTGGGCCATAAAACAACTCGAAAGCAACTTGAATCACACAGGAGACTTTCTCAGACTACAATGGATTTAAAACAGAGATCAATCACAAAACAAGATAAATATAATTATCTTCAAATATTTTAAAATCTGGCAACACACACCTAAATAACCCAAAGGCCAGAGAGGAAATGACAACTGTAGTTATAAAATATTTTGAGGTAAACGTTACAGACTTCTAATGTTTAGCTTGCAGCTATGGAAGTGTCTAGCTGCGTTTTGCCATTGTTTGTGTATTTTTAGATCTTGACTGTCATTTGATTGTCTTTCAATCTAACAGAAGCTAGGTTTTGTTTTCCTTTCTTTCTTCTTCCACTTGATCGATTGCTCAAGGAACAAAACCTTACATAAGGTCTGATTTAAATGCCAACACGCACATATTCAATTTTCTTCAGATGCGTTAAGAAAAATCTCTCTTATATCAACAAAAATCATCTGTTGTGTTTGTGCACCCTTGTGTATAACCCACCTCCAGAACTCCAGGTGGTCCCAGTGATAAAGAATCCATCTGCCAATGCAGGAGGTACAAGACACACAGGTTTGATCCCCGGGTGGGGAAGATCCCCCTGGAGAAGGAAATGGCAACCCACTCCAGTATTCTTGCCTGGGAAATCTTATGGACAGAGGAGCCTCACGGGCTATAGTCCTTGGGGTCACAAAGAGCTGCACATAGCTATGTGACTGAATGCACACAGTCCCCCAGCACAGAAAACAAGACTCTTAGGATGACCAAAACGAACGTTACTGTTGACTTCCTGCCCCGCAGAGCCTCAATCATGAATGGAATCTGTGCAATCCTTGTCCTGAAGAATTCTAAACAGGACAATAAAAGCCTTGGTTGGCCCACCCCATTCCTCACATTTTTGGTTGAAGGATTTGCCCAGTGTTTCAGGTGAGCGGACGTCCTCGACTTCCACCTACCAGGTAAGGACGCAGGTGGACAGGGAGGGGGCTGGGATTGACAGGTACACACCACTATAGTTAAGGTGGACAATGAGGGCTTCCCTGGTGGCTTAGGGGTAAAGAATCCACCTATCAGTGTAGGAGACTTGGGTTCAATCCCTGATCCGGGAAGACTGCACATGCTGAGAAATTACCGAGCCAACGTGCTCTAACTACGGAAGCCTTTGCAACCTTAGAGCCTGTGCTCCCAGACAAGAGAAGCCACCGCAGTGAGAAGCCTGCTCACCTCACCTAGAGAGTCATCCCTGCTGTCCACAACTAGAGAGAAAGCCCCTCTGCAGTGATGAAGACTCAGGACAGTCAAAAATAAATTAATAAAATTATTTTTTTAAAAAATGGATAACCATATACACCATGGAATATTACTCAGCCATTAAAAGGAATTCATTTGAATCAGTTCTAATGAGATGGATGAACCTGGAGCCCATCATACAGAGTGAAGTAAGCCAGAAAGATAAAGACCAATACAGTATAGTAACACAGCATATATGTGGAATTTAGAAAGATGGTAACGATAACGATATATGCAAAACAGAAAAAGAGACACAGATGTACAGAACAGACTTTTGGACTCTGCGGGAGAAGGCGAGGGTGGGATGTTTCGAGAGAACAGCATCGAAACATGTATATTATCTAGGGTGAAACAGATCACCAGCCCAGGTGGGGTGCATGAGACAAGCGCTTGGGCCTGGTGCACTGGGAAGACCCAGAAGAATCGGGTAGAGAGGGAGGTGGGAGGGGAGATCGGGATGGGGAATACATGTAAATCCATGGCTGATTCATGTCAATGTATGACAAAACCCACTACAATGTTGTGAAGTAATTAGCCTCCAACTAATAAAAATAAATGAAATATGACTAAAAAAAAAAAAAAGGATAACCAACAAGGACCTACCGTATAGCACTGGGAACTCTGCTCCATGTGATTACAACATCCTAGACGGCAGAGGAGTCTGGTGGAGAAGGGATAACATGTATACATGCAGCTGAGTCCCTTTGCCATGGACCTGAAACGGTCACAACACTGTTCATTGGCCGTGCTCCGATACAAAGATGTAAATAAATAAAACGGACTAGGTCCCATCCCAGGGAGCCCTCACCTAACTGAGTAGCTTCTATGCAGGCAGGTCAACAAGGCCACATATGGAGCAAGACTATTGCTGCTTGGTGAGACTGTGGATGGCCTTCAGTTCACTGAGCTTCACCCCAAGATCTGAAAGGCCCCAAGATTTCCGAGGACTTTCTCAGGGGGTCCCGCAGGAGACGAGTATGAGAGAATGAACACCACTTCCACCACCACCGCCTGTACCCGATCGGGCAGCTTCATGTAAAGCTGGTCCTGGCTTCTGCATGGAACTTCTGAGTAAGTACTTGACGCCCTGCCAGATACCACGATGAGGAGAGCACACGGTCATGGCCCCAGGGCCATCCAGCGCCATCCAGCTAATTAAAGGCCAATCCAAGCATCCACACGGCCCAATGCAGCAGGGTGTCTTTTTCTACCAACACAGGATTTAAGAAGCACTTGCAGGCTCCCTTCTCTAGAAGCTCTCTCACCATCACCCCTCATTTCCCCACAAACGGTTGAAATTTGCGAGGGTGGGGAGGGTTAAGATACAGTCTTGAGAAAGCGCTTGTCAAAATGCAGCTGTTTACAATAGCTTGGGCATGGAAGCAACCTGATGCCCATTGGCAGATGAATGGATAAGAGAGCTGGGGTACATATACACAATGGAATATTACTCAGCCATTAAAAAGAACGCATTTGAATCAGTCCTAATGAGGTGGATGAAACTGGAGCCTGTTGTACAGAGTGAAGTAAGTCAGAAAGAAAAACACCAATACAGTATATTAACACGTATATATGGAATTTAGAAAGATGGTAACAATGACCCTATATGCAAGACAGCAAAAGAGACACAGATGTAAAGAACAGACTTTTGGACTCTGTGGGAGAAGGCGGGTGTGGAATGATTTGAGAGAATAGCATTGAAATGTGTATATTTTCATCTGTGGAAAAGATCGCCAGTCCAGGTTCAATGCATGAGACAAGGTGCTCGGGACTGGTGCGCTGGGATGACCCAGAGGGATGGGATGGGGAGGGGGGTTCAGAATGGGGGAACACGTGTACCCCCATGGCTGATTCATGTCAATGTATGGCAAAAACCACTACAATACTGTAAAGTCATTAGCCTCCAATTAAAATAAATAAATTAATTTTTAAAAAGTGCAGCTGTATTACCAGCAAGGGGTTCTGAGCTCACTGGTTTGCAAACCTGGTCCTTAATGCCCACAAGGAAGGGCTTTGCAGGTAACGAGCTAAAAGGCATGCTTCCCATATCTCAGGCATCCACAGAGCATCTCCTCTAAGTCATTCAATACCAGGCAGAGCCCTGAGACCTTGTGAAGCAGAGAACCCCTTATGTGCCTTCTGACAGGTTTCTCTCATGTCACACCATGGTGACAAGCAAGAGAACTGAAGGGGCCTGGGGCTAAATTACTCCCCACTCCCACTGTTTCCTCAGATAACCAGAGAAACGAATGGACAGCCCGTTTCTGCAGGAACTTCACATGGCTATCAAATATTCCCTCAGAGTCTGCAAATGACACCACCCTCATGGCAGAAAGTGAAGGGGAACTAAAGAGCCTCTTCTTGAAAAGTGAAAGAGGAGAGTGAAAAAGCTGGCTTAACACTCAACATTCACAAAACAAAGATCATGGCATCTGGCCCCATCACTTCATGGCAAATAGATGGGGAAACAATGGAACAGCGAGAGACTTCATTTTCTTGGGCTCCGAAATCACTGCGGATGGTGACTGCAGCCATGAAATTAAAAGACGCCTGCTCCTTGGAAGAAAAGCTATGACCAACCTAGACAGCCTATTAAAAAGCAGAGACATTACTTTGCCAACAAAGTTCTGTCTAGTCAAAGCTATGGTTTTTCCAGCGGTCATGTGTGGATGTGGGAGTTGGACCATAAAGAAAGCTAAGTGCTGAAGAATTGATGCTTTTGAACTGTGGTGTTGGAAAATACTCTTCAGAGTCCCTTGGACTGCAAGGAGATCCAACCAGTCCATCCTAAAGGAAATCAGTCCTGGGTGTTCATTGGAAGGACCTGATGCTGAGGCTGAAGCTCCAATACTCTGGCCGTCTGATTCAAAGAGCTGACTCATTGGGAAAGACCCTGATGCTGGGAAAGATTGAAGGCGGGAGGAGAAGGGAACAACAGAGGATGAGATGGTTGGATGGCATTACCGACTCAATGGACTCGAGTTTGAGTACGCTCCGGGAGCTGGTGATGGACAGGGAAGCCAGGCCTGCTGCAGTCCATGTGGCTGCAAAGAGTCGGACAGGACCAAGCAACTAAACTGAACTTAAGCATATTTTATCAAACCGTCATTTTTCTCCACAGGTGTACACGCCCTGTTCCCCCTTCCAGATGAGCCTTCAGGACATCTTTGCAACATGGCAGCCCTATTTGTCTTTTGAAGAGTAACTCAAGAATCCCTCCTCTTGGAAGTATTTCATGAACCCCCAGGAAAAAAGTCAATCTGTGCTCCTGTGGGCCTTGAGAAACACATTGGAAGTTGACTTAAGAGTTGACTTCTTTATGACTTAAGAGTTGACTTCTTTATCTGAACAGGAGATGAGTCAAACAGTGACAGGGTTCTGAGGCTGGAAGCCAAGAAAAATGGTGAGCAACTATCAGAGAGGAAGGAGGGTAAGGTTTTACAAGAAGGGTGAAGATCTATAAGCTTACTTTTATTTATTCTTTAAAATTAATCTATTTTATTTGGAGGACACTTACCTTACAATATTGCCATGTTTTTGCCATACATCTGGATGAATCAGCCACAAGTATCCAGATATTTTTTAAAACAAACTTTTTATTGATGTAGAACATATGTAAAGGTAAGTGTGTAGCTTACAGACACGAGAACCGCTAACATTGAAGAGACAGACAACACCAATTGTTGGCAAGGATGTGCAACAATACTCAAATGCTCCTGGGGCGTAAACAGTTGCACCATTTGGGGAAATTGCTGGGCAGTATCAAAGAAAACTTAACATGCACTCACCCTCAGTTCAGTTTAGTTGCTCAGTCGTGTCCAACTCAGACCCCATGGACTGCAGCACGCCAGGCCTCCCTGTCCATCACCAACTCCTGGAGTCTAATGAAACCCATGTCCATCACAACAGTGATGGCATCCAACCTTCTCATCCTCTGTCGTCCCCTTCTTCTCCTGCCTGCAATCTTTCCCAGCATCAGGGTCTTTTCCAAAGAGTCGGTTCTTCGCAGAGTACTTCGGATGGCCAAAGTACTGGAGTTTCAGCTTCAGCGTCCGTCCTTCCAATGCATATCCAGGACTGATTTCCTTTAGGATGGACTGGTTGGATCTCCTTGCAGTCCAAGGGACTCTCAAGAGTCTTCTCCAACACCACAGTTCAAAAGCATCAATTCTTTGGCGCTCAGCTTTCTTTATGGTCCAACCCTCACATCCATACATGACTACTGGGAAAACCATAGCTTTGACTAGACGGACCTTTGTTGGTAATATCTCTACTTTTTAATATGCTGTCTAGGTTGGTCATAGCTTTTCTTCCAAGGAGCATGTGTCTTTTAATTTCATGGCTGCAGTCACCATCTGCAGTGATTTTGGAGCCCCCAAAAATTAAGCCTCTCACTGTTTCCATTGTTTCCTCACCTATTTGTCATGAAGTGGTGGGACCGGATGCCATGATCTCAGTTTCACCCTAGAACCCAACAATTCCATTTCTAGGAATACACCCCACAGATATGCTGACCTAAGCTCACCAAGAAACACAGACAGTATCTTCAGAACAGCTGTATTCATGTGACAAAGAGTAGAAATGACCCAAACGTCCACCAGTCCATGAATGGATGAGTAAGCTGTGTTACATTTACACCATGGGATACTATCTGACCATGAGAATGAACAGCACACCACATGTAAAAGTGTGGATGGCTCTCAAACCCAGCGCTGAGTAAAAGAAGTCGGTACAAAAGGGGACATATTGTATGACACGCCAGGTACAGAAATGAACACAGTCAGTCTCTGCTTTTTGAAACCAGGATGGCACTCAGTGACCAGAAAGAAGTGAAAGAGGTGATCCTAAGGTATAAATAGGTTCTATCATTCATTTAGTTGTTCATTACTGGTTGTCTTCCATTTGCAAAAAATTCGAACTGCACACACAGGGTGTCTGCATTTTCTATATATCAAGCTGCAACAAAAGGTTTTTAAGGGTATACAGCTTAAAGAATTTTTACTCAGTGAACATTCGCATGGTAACTAACATGGAGCCATGAAACAGCATATTGCCGGCACCTCAGAAGCCCCTTCACACTCCAGCCCTTATCAGTGCCCTCCAAACAATTTCTGTTTTGACTTTTAGCATGGTGGCAGAGATTCCCACCTGTACTGTTCAGTGCCGTTTCCTCCATTTCAACAAAATACATCGGCATGCTACAGACGTTTTTATAGATACACGTCAAACTAATAAATCATGGGCAAAAATGGAGGAGTCAGCAAAGATATCTGAAACCTTAAGTGTGGTTCAGTTCAGTTCAGTTGCTCAGTCGTGTCTGACTCTTTGTGACCACATGAACCTCCAAGTCCATTAAATTAAAAGGATAAAGTGAGGAAAAGAAGCTAAGAGGGAAAGTGTCATTCCTTAGAGAATGTCTATATTGCGTAGGAAAAAGCAATACTGAAGGGTAGTCTGAAAATCAAACCATATTTTCACTTCATAAACGCAATGTACTAGTTTCTTAGCAACCAACTGATAAGAGATCTGGTTTGTACAACTAGGGACTTCCGTGGTGGCTCAGATAGTAAAGAGCCCGCCTGCACGGTGGGAGACCCGGGTACGATGCCTGGGCCAGGAAGATCCCCTGGAGAAGGAAATGGTAACCCACGCTTGTATTCTTGCCTGGAAAATCCCATGGACGGAGGAGCCTGGTGGGCTACAGTCCGTGGGGTCACAAAGAATCAGACACGACTGAGCAACTTCACTTTCGTCCTTTCTTTGTATGACTAACCAACTACGGACCAGTTGAAAGCATTTCACTTATGCGTTCGTTCTGGTGGCTTACAAAGCATCTTTTTTCTCACAATGCGAGGCTTCGAAAAGTATGCCTTAGATCCATGTTGTGTACTTTTTTAAATCAACTTGAAAATAGAATTTCATCTTCCAAACAACCTTCGGACCAGAGCTGTCAGAAATTGCACAAGGATCACAAAATCTGATGTAAAAAAATTTACAGCATTTGAAAAGCCCGCAAGCCACACCACTGATTTTTGCTCAACTTCCTGGTTCATTATACCTGTTATTGGGTGTTCATTGTATAGAATGGAAGAGGCTGGAGGACCCAGGGTGGGAGGCTGGCTTGCCCATTCATTCGGATCTACTCTACTATGGCACCTCTCATGTCTGAGCCCCAGGAAAGGAAAGGCGGATCTCCAGGCAGTGAACTGTAAATTATTGTAAAATAAGAGCATACGCTTGGGAGTGGACTTTTGCCTGCCCCGAGTTTGTATGGTTGCGTATGTGGAGTCTCCCAAATCACAGCAGTGCCCACAGCCCATGTACAACTCTTTCTTCCATTTACATTCTGTTCGAGTTTCACTCTGGGCTCGAACGCATTCCCTCCCTCTGGACTTGCATCGCGCCCAGGGTGTGAAATAAGCGATGGGATTCACTGGTGTGATTGACGCTCTGCTGCGTCATCGGAATTGGTCTGTCATCCCAATTAGATTAAGTCCCTTGACTCGAGGCGTGAAGACTCTGACATCCCATTTGGATCACAAAAAAGATAGTATGAGGCAAAGAGAGAGGGGAAGACCTTGAAAAAGGTGTTCACAGTGGTTCTTTTTACATTTAGAAATCTTGCAGATTCTCCCCAAACTGTTGGACTTCCATGAACGATAACTGAACTTGAGAGTTGTTTAGAGAAAGATGATGGTTTGGGAAAAGATGTTTAGTGACTCACACAGATAAGTAATTTACACAGCGTCCACGGACAGTGCTGACGTGACAAAGTGCTTAGAAGGGGACGGCAGCTTCGGCTCATTAATCAGCAGAGACAGGGCAAGGAAGGCCACACGCTTGGCAAAGCCCCAATGCACAGCTCAATGCCAAGGACACCGTACTAGCTTCCCCCTCTCGAGACAGAAAGACAGTATCAGGCCCCTTTCACAGGTCACGTGGCAAGAAATCTGGGCCTGCTCCTCAAGGGACTTATCATCTGGTATTTCCTCGGTGGCCTTTTATCATTAACCAACTCATATTTATTTTTTAAAGTAGCGCAAGTTCATCGAAATTGGAAAATTTTCAAAAAAGTAAAAAAAAACAGAGATCATAAACATTTACACTGTTTTTGCATGTACTTGATCTTTGCTATGGATATTTTTATGTAGGATGATGACGTGGAATATACCAGGTGACATAAACTTTATAAATCAGCAGTCACAATTTCATAAAGAATATTTATTAAAAATTTCATTATAATAAACTTGAAAAAATGATCCAAGTCAGTGCAGATTTTTCCAGGGTGTCTCTTGATCTGCTGACTCTTCTTGAATGAATCATAGTTAACCTTTTCAACAAAATCTCACAGAGAAGTCCATGAGGACCCAGCCCTCTCAGAGGGCAGACTGTGGGCAGATGTTCTATTAAACCAAGCACAGAACATTCCACTTGTGGAAAGACCTCCATCCTTGGTCCAAACAACTTTGACCTGGGTCCCATGATCACGTTACAACCAGCATGACCACTTCTGACCTCAGCAGGGACTGTGGACACAGAAGTCCAGGGGACAATGTCACAGTGGTCTGGCTTGCATCATGAGCTCAGCTCTGCTCAGAGGCTGGGTATCCTAGTCAATGAGCCTGAGTCCCAAAGTCGGTTTTACACTGGGCAACACAGCGCTTCCTAATAAATGAGCTATGCCACCTAAAAATAAATGAAGAGCCATGTGTGTGTGCACTCATTTATGTGCAACTCCTGCACTGTGGTCCGACAGGCTCCTCTGCCCATGGGATGTTCCAGGCAAGAGGACTGAAATGGGTTGCCATCTCCATTTCCAGGGGATCTTCCTGACCCAGGGATCAAACCCAAGTCTCCTGCATTGGCAGGCGGATTCTTTACCACGCACCACCAGGGAAGGTCATAGATAGAGAGCTTCCAAAGAAAGAAAGACCTATGTCATCCAAAAAAAAAAAGGAAGAAGAGATTCTGGAATTTCCAGGGGGAAATTCCACTGAATTTTTCATACTTTGTAGACAAACTTTTTTCCTACTTCTAGTGTGTACAATGTCAACACATTTTCCTAGGAGCACTTCTCATTAAACCAAAGCAATGTTTCCATGATGTCTTTTCTGCTTTTCACCTGAAACCCATCTCAAGCGCCTCTAATGGCCATTTTAATTCTACCAGCACACGTTTTATTCCCCTGCATTCCTCTCTCCTCTCACCTGTCTTGTTTCCTCCTGTCATTCTTGGGTTTTTTATCTCCACCAATCTTCCCCTTAGCACTTCATTCTCTACCTTATCGTCTTGCATGATATGTTGAATCCCACATAGTTTTCTAGGACTCCTTTCTCCTTCCTGCCTTGCTTCATATTATAGCGGAAATACACTCTCCTGAGTTTTCAGGGCAATGTTGCTTTTAAGCCTGCAGCTTCTCCCACAGGCTGTGTGTGTTCTGGTCTTTTCTTGTTTACTTGTCACGTGGAAAGGAGACTTCTCCACTTGTGGCGTGTGTCCAAAGTCAGGCTGCATGTGAGCCCATAGTCTATATGGGGTCCTCTGTCCATGGGACCCTCCAGGCAAGAAAACAGGAGTGGGTTGCCATTTCCCAGAGAGGGGTGCAGCTATTAACATCCCAGTGGGGATGGAAATGAGCACCTCTGCCCTGAAGGGGGACCTGGGAGCACGTTACAGGGTCTTCTGCAAGGACAGAGTTTCCACACCCTCTTACGTCAGACGTCCAGCAGGCTGTACAACAAATAACCCTGGAATTCTGACCACTTCATAAAACGAGTTGCTGCCGACTCAAGCTGCTTGACCAACAGACAGTGAGCCCTACTCATCCATGTCATTTGAGGACCCAGGTTTGTTTACAAAGGCTCCAAAGCAGCAAGTATTCTCATGATAACTTAGGTCGAAGAACGGAAACATCAGGAGTCACGGACTGCCTTAAAGAGGCCCAGAAGCATGTCATGTTTTGCCCAATCAATTCTGTTGGCCAAATGCTGTCACATGGCCTAAAATCTACCCAGTGTCCAGAAAAAAAGGAGAAGCAGAATACCCATGACCTGATAACCACCACAGAGAAACAGCCTAGCCTGGGTTCTACAGATGTGACCTGGCGATCAAAACACTGACATGCCTTTTGTTAATCTTTGCACATTTACTCTTCAATCACAACTGAAGGAGAAGCGGAAGAAAAAGGTACATTTGAGAAGCTGTAACTTCTAGATATCAAAAGTAAAAAAAAAGTTGAATATTCCCGTAAAGCCCTGCCACAAAGGAATCACAAGAACACACAAAGAAAGCAAGCATGGATGGCATTTAAGAAGGGACTGGAGGAACTCCCCAGTGGGCCAGGGGTTAGAACTCCATGCTTCCACTGCCAAGAGCACAGGTCCAAGCCCTGGTGGGGGAACCAAGATCCCACAAGCCACATGGCACAACTCAAAAAGAGAGAGAGAGACAGGAAACTCTACTTTCTCTGATGCTTTTGTCCATCTTTTAAGTCCCTGAAGGTTTGAGCATAAAAGCCCTCAGAACAAAAGTCTCTCTGTGTTTTGGACAGAGGGGCAAAGTGAACAAACCAGACAGGGTGGACTTCTTCATTCCATTAAACAGTAAAGCTGGAGGAAGAAGAATCCTCAGACTTAAGGAATGATAGTATCTTAAAAAAATAATTAAAAAAAAGAAGAAGGGGAACATGAGATCTTCTGCAAGGAAGAAAGTCTCAGTTCAGTTCAGTCGCTCAGTCATGTCCTACTCTTTGCGACCCCATGGACTGCAGCACGCCAGGCCTCCCTGTCCATCCCCAACGCCCAGAGTTTACCCAAACTCATGTCCATTGAGTCGGTGATGCCATCCAACCATCTCATCCTCTGTCGTCCCCTTCTCCTCCCGCCTTCAATCTTTCCCAGCATCAGGGTCTTTTCCTGTGAGCCAGCTCTTCGCATCAGGTGGCCAAAGGATTGGAGTTTCAGCTTCAGCATCAGTCCTTCCAATGAATATTCAGGACTGATTTCCTTTAGTATGGACTGATTGGATTTCCTTGCAGTCCAAGGGACTCTCAAGAGTCTTCTCCAACACCATAGTTCAAAAGCATCAATTCTTCAGCAGTCAGCTTTATGGTCCAACTCTCACATCCATATACGACTACTGGAAAAACCATAGCCTTGACCAGACGGACCTTTGTTGGCAAAGTAATGTCTCTGCTTTTTAATATGCTGTCTAGGTTGGTCATAACTTTCCTTCCAAGGAGTAAGCGTCTTTTAATTTCATGGCTGCAGTCACCATCCACAGTGATTTTGGAGCCCAAAAAAATAAAGTCTGACACTGTTTCCACTGTCTCCCCATCTATTTCCCATGAGGTAATTGGACCAGATGCCATGATCTTAGTTTTCTGAATGTTAAGCTTTGAGCCAACTTTTTCACTCTCCTCTTTCACTTTCATCAAGAGGCTTTTCAGTTCCCCTTCACTTTCTGCCATAAGGGTGGTGTCATCTGCATATCTGAGGTTATTGATATTTCTCCCGGCAATCTTGATTCCAGCTTGTGCTTCTTCCAGCCCAGCGTTTCTCATGATGCACTCTGCGTATAAGTTAAATAAGCAGGGTGACAATATACAGCCTTGACGTACTCCTTTTCCTATAGGGCAGCACATAATTGCTGACAGCCCCATTCCAAAATAAAATAAATATGCAAGTGAGTCTACGCAAACACATTTCCGCAATTGCAATTGCCTTTTTCCCCGAAGCATATCCTCTGATTCCTGTTTCTCCATTAAAGGTGGAAAAAGGTGAAGAATAGGTGTTTCTTTGCTGCTAAACTCTGTCACCAACTTACTTTTTTTCTTGCTGTTTTACAGGAGAGACTAACTAGAATTACTGATCATCAAGTTAACATTCGCATCAAAGGAACACTTTAAAGTAATAAGCAATAAAACCATAAATGAACGTTTTATTTCTAAGTTGAGTCTCCCCCCCTGAGTTTTCTAAATGGTGAATTTCCAGAGTCAGCTCTAGGCTGTGCTTCCCAGCCTTCAGCAATGAGAAATGGCAGATAGGAAAAAGACTGGCGATGAAACAAACTCACACACGTTATCAGACCATGCTGAGGATTTAAAGTTAATATTATAGGTTTCCAGGTGCTTTTCTGTTTAGTAGGTAAATCTCAGTTCCCTAGGTCTGTAATCTGAGAACAAGCAACTACTCATTTTGATTTTTTAAAAAACACCTTCCGTCTCAAACATAGTTCCTTCAAAACTTGCTGTATTTAAATTGCCTTAACTCTGTCTGTGAATTGTGTTCACTTGAAGAAAGCACGTGAGGAGTTTAAAGGATAATGATTTTCTAAAAATACCAATGATTTGCACATTCTTTCCATCTCAAAGCAACTGGATTTACTATGTATTTTTATCCACTTGTCAGGCATGGAGAAAGTGGTGAGCAAGAACTCTCAAGTCCTACTGTGCTTTTTAAAATTAAATGATCAGCCCAAAATCTAAATTTATCATGCTAATGACAGCGCCTTTGTCCTCAGTGAGACAATGGCAGGCACTCTTCCTGTAAACCAGAAGATCACTTTATATTCTCTAGGGTTACTCATGGCCTTGCATTTCAGCTTTTTCAGCAAATGGGGTTGTGGCAAGCATCTTTGCCCAATTTCTTTAGAGAAGGGAATACATTCCACAAGTCTGAATATATGGATTACTTGTCCGTCATTATTATAGCAGTTCCTCCCCTGGACATCTGATCAATAGTACAAAGTCTTGCTCACTTGTCTCCTCTCAAATCTTGTTAAATAGTTTCTAAACGTAACGACATGCAACAGAAGGGCCAAGAGATTTATACATATATTTTCCAGTAAACAGTCTGTGAGGTGCGGTCAGGTAAAAATGCAAAAACACCTTTGTCATTAAAAGTTGGAGAAAGAGATTAAAGTTGCATAAATTCTTTAGGCAATATGGCTTTCAAAAGTGTCTTAATCACCATTGTTAACTGAATCCAAAAGGTGAATGTATATAGCTTAGCCATTTGTGAAAAGACAATATTCCAACTGAGTCTTTATCTATACATTTGGGGGTTTCTTTAAATTCTATGAGAAGAGGGATAATAATAACTCTTTCCACATGTGATATTAAAAGTATTTCAGGACTAATATGATCTGGGCTCCAGCCAAGAAAAAGGGGCAGTCACAACTTACACTGACCATGGACCACCGTGAGCCATACCAAAGGGCATCATTCAGCCTGGCCTCGATCACCAGTGGGGGTATTAGAAGATAAGGGTCCTTAGCAGAGTCTGACATGTTGGATATATTCGGAAAATGTCAGCATTCTCCAAAGCAGGTCTCCTGCTCCGGTAGGTCTTTAATGCAACTGTATACACAGTTATAGGGTGCTTCCTGTGAATATTAAGTCTGGACTGCAGGGAGATTACACCAGTCCATCCGAAAGGAAATCAGTCCGGAATATTCATTGGAAGGACTGATGCTGAAGCTGAGACTCCAATATTTTGCCCACCTGATTCAAAGAACTGACTCATTCAAAAAGATCCTGATGTTGGGAAAGATTGAAGGCAGAAGAAGGGGACTTCAGAGGATGAGATGGTCGGATGCATCACCAAATCGATGGACATGAGTTTGGGTAAACTCTGGGAGGTGGTGATGGACAGGGAGGCCTGGCGTGCTGCCGTCCATGGGAGATGCAAAGAGTCGGTCACGATAGAGCAAATGAACAGAAACAACACTAAATATTAAAGAGTGACACCCAAGTATCTGAAACATGGGTGTGAAAACCTCATTAACTGACTCTGCATTTTTAATCCAAAGGGTGGAATGTATACAAAGTTCAAACAACAGTCAAAGAGGCAGGGAGAAGCATAAACTCTGATAGATGTGAAGGCTTCTGAAGCCGTGGGGCACTCACGACCGACAGGGAGAGGGGAGGGAGAACTCTCATCTCCACAATTACAAGGTGCTTCCTTAAACACTGAGGAGTTAGAAAAATAGAACTGGATAAAATTTTCAGAGATGCACCTTGCTCACATTCAATGTGGCTTATACTCCAAAGAAATTCTCCCGGGGGAATAGAAATAGCCAAATCATTAGATGATTCTTCATCGACTGCCTCCCCAGTCCAAGGACTCCTGATATGCTGAAATTTTACTGGATTTTCAGGAATTTCGGGGGCTTCCCTGATGGCTCAGTTGGTAAAGAATCCGCCTGCAATGCAGGAGACCCCAGTTTGATTCCTGGGTTGGGAAGATCAGCTGGAGAAGGGACGGGCTACCCACTCCAGTCTTCTTGGGCTTCCCTGGTGGTTCAGCTGGTAAAGAGTCCACCTGCAATGCGGGAGACCTGGGTTTGATCCCTGGGTTGGGAAGATTTCCCTGGAGAAGGGAAAGGCTACCCACTCCCATATTCTGGCCTGGAGAATTCTCATTGACTGTAATGTCCATGGGATCACAAAAGAGTCGGACACAACTGAGTGCCTTTCACTTTCAGAGTGCATGTTTTCAGGAACACACGTGTCTATGATGCCAAGCACATAGCCACGATTCTCATTTTTCGAAAGGAGATACCGGGACCTGTGTCTGTCCCAGTTGCCAAGGAGATGACAAAGCTCTTGGATGAAGTCCACAGTCCAGAGCTTGCAAGGGCCCACGTGAAGCAGCTGCAGGAGTCAGAACCTGCCACGTGGATTCTGCAGCTGCCAGACCAGAAGTTGGTTTTTTTTCCCCCCAAACTTTCGTATTGCCGTAGAGCCGATTAACAATGCTGTGGTCATTTGAGATGAGCAGAAAAGGGATTCAGCCACACACACGCATGAATCCTTTCTCCCCCAAAACCCTCCTCCCAGCCAAGCAGACCAGCAATCGTACAGAGAGGAGGACAGATTGGAGACGGAGAACTCTGCTTCCTGCTGAAAACAAGGGGAAAGGAAAACAAGCAATGGGCGAGTGGTTGCTCTAAATGCTATTACTGTACTTAATGAATCCACCACTGCCCACACTATTTTAAACCATCTCAAATGGTTAGGAAATTAATTCTAGCGTGACTTTAGTCACAGAGCATTTATGGGAGGAATTCACACAGTCTGAGTAATTGCAGCTATCAGCTGAAATCACAGCAGGAAGATGAGAAAAATAGGTCAGCTATTCTAGGAGATGTACCCTCTGATGTCTTGCGCACAACCTTTGTGAAAAGCAAGGCAGTCCCATTTTTCTAACTGTCTTCAAACCTGTGTGCAGGGGTTATACGTCTGCAGTTCAAGGGGGCTGGCCGATGATAATGTCCTATGACCAATTACTTTCCACTGCAAGATGAGGTAATTACCTTTCAGAGATTTTTCTTTACAATTCTGTAACATTTCAGAGAGCTGGTACATGAGTAGAAGTGGACTCTAACAGAGCTTATGACAGTGGTAGACTTTCTACAGACTTTGAGATTTTTTTTTTTTAAATCAACTGCAAAATGATTTATTAATTCACTCTCTATTTAGTATTTTGCAGTGCACGTCCAAGAACTGACAGCATAGGGCGTGTACGGAGAGCTTCGCTTTGCTGATGATTATCTTGGGATTTTGTTTTCTTTTCGCCTGGAGACGTTATGAGCTGGTGAAGAGACATGTTGTCATATGCATTAGACTTTTTTTTTTCCTTCTTTTTTTCACTTCAGCTGGAGAAATGAAAGCCAAACAAATGTCCTTCCAAGTGTGAGGTCAGAGATGAGTTATTACCTGGCTGATGGCCAAGGCATTCAGTCATTCCTAGGAAGCACGCTGTTCCAGGGTCGTGTCAGTTAGTAAAAAAGGACAGGAAAGCATGGCCCCTACGGTTCATCTGCCGTTAAGTTAGATAAGGCATCTATACACGCAAAGTAGTGACGTCCCGATCCCACACACCCACTGCAGCATCTTCTTCTCTAGTTAATGCTCAGTTACATACTCTGGTCTCTTTACAGTTTCTCATTATTAAGCTGTAAGCTGTCATTAGTAAGCCTCTCCACACAGTGGAGAAGGCAATAGCACCCCACTCCAGTACTCTTGCCTGGAAAATCCCATGGACGGAGGAGCCTGGTAGGCTGCAGTCCATCGGGTCACAAAGAGTCGGACACCACTGAGCGACTTCACTTTCACTTTTCACTTTCATGCATTGGAGAAGGAGATGGCAACCCACTCCAGTTGTCTGGAGAATCCCAGGGACTGGGGAGCCTGGTGGGCTGCCGTCTATGGGGTCTCACAGAGTCGGAAACAAATGAAGTGACTCAGTAGCAGCAGCAGCAAATTTCTAGTACTAAAGCAGATGTTAGGAAAGACGGAATAAAAAACAAAGTCAGTTTCCTTTTCTCAGAGAACCAAGAATCAAATAGGGTTTGGGTTGTCAAAATGGGCATGTGGGGAGAAATTCCAGCTTCCCCTGTGGCTCAGCTGGTAAAGAATCCGCCTGCAATGCAGGAGACCTGGGTTCAGTCTCTGGGTTGGGAAGATCCCCTGGAGAAGGGAAAGGCTACTCACTCCAGTATTCTGGCCTGAAGAATTCCACAGACAGTATAGTCCGTGGGGCCGCACAGTCGGACAGGACTGAGCAGCTTTCACTTTCACTTTCCAACTTTCCTGATTCCAGCAGTGGAAATGCCTCGGAATCTCAGAATATGCCTCTGTCACACTTTGGGCAAGAGCTCTGGTCCTCGGGATTCAGCAGAAGCTGAACACAGAAGGGGGAACCTAAGTAACAAAGCTTCTTACTGTTATTAGTAAGCAAAAGTGAAAAAGTGCAAGCCACTCAGTCGTGTCCGACTCTTTGCAACCCCATGGACTTATACAGTCCTTGGAATTCTCCAGGCCAGAATACTGGAGTGGATAGTCTTTCCCTACCCAGGGATTGAACCCAGGTCTTCCGCTTTGCAGGTGGATTCTTTACCAGCTGAGCCAGCAGAGAAGCCCATTAGTAAGCAAAATCTTATGGAAGAGACTACTGATGACTGGTCCATGTGAGTCAGAAATAATGTGATTTACAGTTACTGAAAGGAGAAGAGGACAGCAGAAGATGAGATGGTTGGATGGCATCACTGACTGAATGTATATGAGTTTGAGCAGGCTCTGGGAGTTGGTGGAGGACAGGGAAGCCTGGCGTGCTGCTATCCATGAAGTCGCAAAGAGTCGGACACAACTGAGTGACTGAACACCAGTTACTTATGATCTTCTTCTTTATGTTCACGCTATTTCATGAGCATGAGCTAAAAACTTCCTTCCAATGGAATGTTTAATTGAATGGCTTCACTGAAGCGCTTCAGTGGAACCAAATCAAGAATTTTCATCACTCACTCAGTCGGACAACATATATTGCATTCCGCACATATGGTCTTCTTATAATACTATTTTTCCATTTACTGAGAAAGCGCCCTAGGCAATGCATCGTATGAGTAGCTTTATTTACATTGCTTCTTGCTCTTAGAGCTGTTCAAAAAGGTAAGAATTATGACCCCCGTTTTCTGGACGCATGACTATCTTCAGAGGGATTAAGCCACTGACCTAACATTATACTGTGAGGGCAACGGTGAAACCCACAGCCCTCACGCTCCAAAGCCAGACTGTCAACCACGCATCGCAGCTTCGGTCACTTGTCAGCTCTGCCACAGTCACAGAAAATTAACTCCTCACTTGCTTTTAAAAGATTCCCCCATAACATCAGAAAGGAAAGATGCGAAAGCTCAAAGTGCAAATTCTACCCACATCAATGAATAACTAAGGCTTTCTAAGGTAGCCAGGAATTGGAAGCGGACCTCCTGTACACTTTGAATATAGTTCCAGGTTACCCAGCTGAGAAGGAAAATGGGCGACTGAGCTTCACGGAAGGTCTAGAGTCATTTCAAATCGGCCCACACAGAGGAATAAGAAGCGAAGGCCTCTGTCAGGAGGCAAATACTAAGTATATTCCAGGGCGAGACCCAGGACGATGAAATTAACAGAACACAAAGGCAAGACAAACCCTGAGACCTTACCCTCAGCCAGCTGGATCAATGATTTTTTTCAAAAGAGAGAACTGGAGCGACGCTGCGAGGTTTTGACAGGAATTCAACAGGATCCCTCCTTTCACACACCAGATGTTCTCTTTAGCTCATCTTCTTTACAATATTGATTTTTTTTTTTTTTTTTAATTCCTGGGAAGACTGCACAGTCAGCTTCAAACCTGTCCCCTTTGGGTTCTGCCTCATTCCCACGGCAGAAAACATATCAAAAAATACCATCACTGGTGAACAATGTTATGAACATGTGCACAGCGACAGATTAATGAGCTCACACAGGGTCAGGGGGCTGTGAATTCACAGGGCATGACGTGAAGCATGATGTGTCTATACTCGACACGTTCCCATCGTCTCGGGAACGTGTTTTAAATCATCGTGGCTCCAAACAAACAGCTGTAACCCTCTTTCATCCACATCCTTCTCCCTGAGTGGGGCTGGGCTGGGAAGATGTCAAAGATCTAGCAGGGGCTCAGCAAACCACAGCCCAGGGGCCAAATCTGGCCCACCACCTGGTTTTGTAAATAAAGTTTTATTGGAACACAGCCACATTCATTCCTTCACATACTGCACATGTGTTCGCCTTCCTGTTACTACGGCCCAGTTGAGTCATTGTGACAGAGATCATACAGCTTACAAGTGGAAAATATGTGCTATCTGTCCTTTTACAGAAAAAAAAAAAAAAAAGTGCCAATCCCTTGTTAGGACATGGAAAGAAAAGACCGAGGTCCAGAGAAAGTCAAGTGTGACTCATGAAAAGAAACCTAAACTCTTAAATACAGAGGGGAAAAATCAGGAGAGAATCAGGCATGCAAAATGGCACGAGGTTTCTGCCACCCTCTCCGGAAGAAACGTGGATTTTAAACATGGATTTTAACTCCCAGAGGACAGTACCTCTGTGGAAGTCCAGGAGTCCAGTGGAGAGGTCCCAAGGTATCCCTGGGCGGGGGGGGGGGGGGGGAATGAATTAAAAAAACCCGAGGTTAGACACAATAAAGAGGGTGAGGAGGAACAGTTGGGTTCTGCCACGTCGTCCCTTCTCCCAGGCAGCACAGACCAGCTGTTTCCTGCCCCATCCAGAAAACTGAGAGGGGTTGCATGCCTGAGGGTAGCGGAGGGGCGGATAGCACAATAGCCACGGGCTCTTGGAGGATACGTCTGCCCATAATGTGGGAGACCCAGGTTCGATCCCCGGGTCAGGAAGATCCCCTGGGGGAGCAAATGGCACCCCACTCCAGTACTCTTGCCTGGAAAATCCCATGGACGGAGGAGCGTGGTAGGCTGTAGTCCATGGGGTCGCAGAGTCGGACACGACTGAGCGACTTCACTTCACTTGGAGGATGAGAAAGGCGCACAGAGCCTTCTAACTGCTTCATGGGCTCCATCGATAAGCCAGCACTTGAGCTAGTGGTGCCTCCCCCAGGGATCCCCCAGCGGGCTCCTGGGCACCCCCGATGGTCCGTACGCCTCACCCACACACCCTCTCATGAGCTCCAGCCGCCCGAGTGTGGGACTGGAAGACAGCACACAAATGTGAGCGTCCAGCATCACTCCAGGGAAAGGGAAGGGATGCTCTCTGGCAGTCAACCTGGGTCTGCAACGTCAAGAGAAGGCACCTGTCCTTAACCACTCCCCTCTCACGAGGGATCAAATATGAGCAGTTGCAATCACAGAAAAGGTAGGAGAAAGCCTCAGAATCCCCAGCAGGGCTGGCAAAAGTGTTGCCCTTCTGAAGCCCATCAGTCAGGTCTGGAGGAGTCGACTGCTTCTTTGAAAGTGAAGACAGTGATGCAAGACTTCAAGGAACACAGAACATCAAGGAAACATGACCACCAATGAACATGGTAGTTTTCCTGTGCCCGACTCCAAGGAAATGGAGACCTGTGATTTGTTTGCCCAATCAGTTCAGTTCAGTCTCTCAGTCCTGTCCGACTCTTTGCGACCCCATGATCCACAGCACGCCAGGCCCCCTGTCAATCACCAGCTCCTGGAGTTGACCCAAACTCATCTCCGTTGAGTCGGTGATGCCATCCAACCATCTCATCCTCTGCCAGCCCTTTCTCCTCCTGCCCCCAATCTTTCCCAGCATTAGGGTCTTTTCAAATGAGTCAGGTCTTCACATCAGGTGGCCAATTATTGGAGTTTCAGCTTCAGCATCAGTCCTTCCAATGAACACCCAGGACTGATCTCCTTTAGGATGGACTTGTTGGATCTCCTTGCAGTCCAAGGGATTCTCAAGAGTCTTCTCCAACACCACAGTTCAAAAGCATCAATGCTTCGGCACTCATCTTTCTTTATAGTCCAACTCTCATATCCATACATGACTCCTGGACAAACCATAACCTTGACTAGACGGATCTTTGTGGGCAAAGTAATGTTTCTGCTTTATAATATGCTATCCTGGTTGGTCATAACTTTTCTTCCAAGGAGTAAGCGTCTTTTAATTTCATGACTGCAGTCACCATCTGCAGTTATTTTGGAGCCCCCAAAAATAAAGTCTGTCACTGTTTCCACTGTTCCCCCATCTATTTGCCAGGAGATCTGTGCAACAAATAACTCAAAATAGTTGTCTTGAGAAAGTTTAGGGAGCTACAAGGAAACACAGAAAGAGAAGTCCATAAAATCAGGAAAACAACATACAAACAAAACACGAAATCTAACACACAGATAGAAACCATAAGCCTTGAGAAGGGAATGGCAACCCACTCCAATGTGCTTGCCTGGAGAATCCCATGGACAGAGGAGACTGGTGGGCTACAAGCAAGCAAGAAAATATAAGAAAGACTCAAACAGAAATTCTACAGCTGAAGAATGCACTTAATGTAATGGAAAATGTGATGGAGAGCTATCTCAAGGAAAAGCATTTAAAACGCCAAGAAGGACAAGTCTGCACTGGGAAGGCCCTGCCTTTCACGGGAAAGGGGTTACATCCAGTAATTGCGTTGACACTGGCAAGCTACTCTCTGGAAACTGATGCCATAATCACGTGGAACAGAGCTGTGAGGAGTGGAAATACCAACCAAATTCCTGACTAATGCCTGTGGGGCAAGTGTTTCCTTAGGTACAAAGGGCTTATAGCCTGGCAGGCTTCAGTCCATGGGGTTGCAAAGAGTCGGACACGACTGAGCAACTAACACTTTCAACTTTGACTTTTTCAACAAATACATTCAACAAAGGCTGCATGTCAGGCGCGATTATTTGTTGTTTTGGCTCACTCACAACGGAAATGGATGTGACAACAATTTATGAGATTCTCAGCAGCAACCACTGGGTGGGAGGGGTGACCCAGCATCTGCTTTGCTACCATCCACATTGTTCCCATGAGAACACACCTTTCCTGTCTGGCAGACAAGCACAGTGGTGTCAGCTTTCCAGCATCTTGTATCCTGATGCCACGGGCTTTTTTCCCCAGTCATTCATCTCTCCCTGTATCACTCCTTCACAGACCTTTTCTCCCATTCTTCTCTCCACCTACCTCTTTACTGCTGACAACAGGCATTCATCATGGCCCTCTCCTTCTCTTTTGCCAACAGAATCACTACTACACTATTAATTTTGGTTGCTGTTTAGTTGCTCAGTTGTGTCCGACTCTCTGCAACCCCATGGACTGTAGCCTGCCAGGCTCTTCTGTCCATGGGATTCTCCAGGCAAGAATCCTGCAGAGGGTTTCCACTGCCTTCTCCAGGGGATCTTCCCCACCCAGGGATCGAACCCACGTCTCCTGCACTGCAGAAGGATTCTTTACCGCTGAGCCACCTGGGAAGCACCATTAAATTATTCTGCATCTCGGTAAGTGATTCTTTCATCCGATTCAGAGCAGGGGACACAGAGGTACCACAACTAAATTCAACTGCAAGGTTTTTCTCTGATTTTCGATGCATATGCTAGGAATAGCTGAAGAGCTGGAGGGGACGTGTATGTACCTGTGGCTGGTTCATGTTGATGTATAGCAGAAAAACCAACACAATAGTGTAAAGCAATTATCTTCCAATTAAAAAAAAAAAGAACAGCTGAAGTTGAACGTTGGTGACCATGAACACTATCTAAGAGATCAGCTATACTTGCTCAAACTGTTGTGTTGCTGCCAGCCTTCCCGGTTCTTTACAGAGTCCAGTCTCTACCTTGCTACTCTTTCCCCATCCCCTTTATACTTGACTTCACGCCTCCCTTTCTCTATTCCTTGCCACCTGATCTCCCAGAAAGCTGAGCCCATTGGCTAATAATTCTCCCCACTACCTTCAGTATTCTCTATGAATCAATGCTTTCCCCATCCGGTCTGTCTTTTGAAGGCCCTTCCAGGGACCCCTTGTTCCCCAACCTCCACATCTGGACAGTCTCTTCTTTGCTGTCACATAAATAAACTAACTGCAAAACTCGTGGAGGAGTCTTCTGTTTCTTTACTGAGATCATATGAAAGTGATCAAGGACAGCATCACGACAAGATGCATTTTAAAATATGACTAGGTCGTAAAGGAACATCTTTAAATATTTAAACAAATGAGACATGACATCTTAGTTTCTTGAAGTGCTTTCAAGCCATTTGACCTTGGTGGCCACAAGACAAGATTTGTTGATGCAGAAGGAAAGAGTTGTTATGATGTCCTTTCTTCACCAAGAGTTTTGCTGTTGATATTTGGCGGGGGAGGGGGGATGGGTGGAAACATGTTCTTAGAAATTGCTAAAAAACACTTTTCCAATACTTATTCCTCTCCTCATGATCAAAACAGGCATGGCAATGTCTTCATTTGCCAGGAAAAAAAGTACAATATTTTCCCGCAGGTTTTTGAAACCCCTTGAAAACCTCTGTAACCTGCTGCTATGTTTTCAAAGTAATTGAAGCTAAATTGGGGCTTAGAGAAAAATGAGGCATTCAATGCAACTGAAGGAATTCCATTGCAACGCTACACAGATTTTCCAAACGCTCAACTTTTCCCCCCTGGTATAAATACAGCCTTTATCATGAAATTGAACAAACATTTTTTCTAAATCTGTCTCTCAGGAGCAAGCCTCCTCTGCACATCATGGAACATTTTATCCTCCAAAGATAGGCTGAAAGCTCTAAATTACTCATTATATGGCTTAACAAAAGAAGCTCATCGTTACTTAATTGGAGATAATACGGCCTTGTTCCCTGATGCAGATATATTAAAATTGCTGGTTATTTATGTAGCTAATCTCTTCTGGAAAAAAAAAAGAAAAACTCTCAGTCATAAAATTTATCTTCCTGTGATAAGAAATGAGATAGTATGAGATAAATGTAGGATTTGGAGCTAAGGGATGGAGCATACTAAAGAGGAGAGGACTCTTATTTCTGAAAAACTTGCAGAATGTCAAACTCTCCCAAATGGTATTCAACCCAGTCAGCTCAAAGAAAAGATATTTCAGTTAAGGCCATGGTTAGGGTGAGGCAAGTGCTTAGGGTGCAAAATTTCACTTGCCTTGCCCTAGTCCTGGCCCCTGTTGGACACCTGATCCATACTCCTTGAATTTGCCTCTTACCTAATCTTGAATGAGTCATTTAATCACTCCCTTGTTTTTGGACTTCTCTCTTATACTTTTATTCCTTTTTCCCTTTGGAACTTTTATACAGTCCATGACAGCTATGACACGGATACAGGGTTCCTAAGATAACGGATGGCCTGGCGATCACAACGCCCCTGGAAGACGCGGCTACAGCTGTCAAGGGCTTACGCTCTCCGAGAGGGGAGATTTCAACAGGATGACGGTTTCTTCTTCCCCAGAAAACCCTCGCAGGGACCGTCCTCTGCCCTTCAAGCTGGGGTCCGAATTACTCAAGCCTTGCCTTGCCAAATGTCACACGTGTCCCAGCTGTTCAGTCTCCAAGCCGTGCCCAGCACTCTTCTGGGCGTGAACTTGAATGAAAGCCCTGTGAGACCGCGGGAGACCTCCTACATCACGGCCAACCCGGAACTGTGTAAACATCACTGCATGCCATTGACCCGAGGCTCTTTATGTCATTGAACACCCCTTCCCCTCTCCAGCGTTTCTCCTCACTCTCATGACGGCTTGCCTCCAGCAGCTGTGATCCCTCTCCACCTCCTTCAACAGCATCTCCATGCTTTCTGACCCCATCAGCTCCTTCCTAAAGGTTGACACTGTTTAGACTTAGAACCATCTTCTCTTCCTGCTGACTGCGACCTCCCTGGACAATCCCAGCCCTTGAGAGAGTCCAGTTCACGCACACACACCATTGGCTTCACAATCTGGACCCAACGCCAAACCCCTCCCCGGGGGCCCATGTGCTTCTCTTTCTTCAGATACACTTACTAAATTGCTAACTTCCTAGGTATCCACAAGGGTTTCCCTGGTGACACAGCAAGTAAAGAATCCACCTGTTATGTGGGAGACCTGGGTTCAATCCCTGCGGTTGAGAAGATCCCCTGGAGAAAGAGAAAGGCTACCCACTCCAGGATTCTGGCCTGGAGAATTTCATGGACAGTATAGGCCATGCGGTTGCAAAGAGCCGGACACGACTGAATGTCTTTCACTTTCACTACTTTCTTTGAGTTATCCTGAGCGCCTCGATGAACCAGACGGCCTGAGACTGAAACCCAGTGGACGATCCTAATCTGTTTGGAAAAGCTCGCGGCACAATGCATTACTGTTGTTGTTCAGTCGCTTCAGTGGTGTCCAACTCTGCAACCCCATGGAGTGTAGCCCACCCGTCTCTTCTGCCCGTGGGATTCTCCAGGCAAGAATACTGGAGTGGGCTGCCATGTCCTCTTCCGGGGGAACCTTCCCGACCCAGAGACAGAAATCAGGTCTTCTGCGTTGGCAGGTGGGTTTTTTTTCTTTTAACATCGTGCCACCAGAGAAGCCAATACGTGTTATAAGTAAAGCATACATCTGTGCTCTAGGGCAGTATTGCTCAAACTCCAGTGTGCAACCCACCAGACACCTTGCTAAAATGAAGATTCTCAGGAGGACTGGGGTCTTCAGAAAGCCTGAAGATTCTGCACCTCCGCAAGCCTCCCAGGTGGTGATGCTGCTCCTGGTCCATAGAGCACACGGTGAGTAAGCCAAGAGATCCTCCCGACCCAGGGATCAAACCCGCATCTCTTGCATTGGCAGACGGATTCTTTACCACTGAGCCACCAGGAAAGCCCTAAAGGGTGTGTAGTCGATTTCTTTTGTTGTTGTTGTTCAGCCACTAGGTCAAGTCCAACTATTTGGCTTCGACTCTTTGACCTGCACCTACTTACTCGCTTACCCTGTGAGCTTGGTCAGCTGAGTTTACCTTTCAAGCACCGGCCTGCCTCATCTGACACTGAATCAGCTCGACAAGATCCGTGACCCCCTATGCGGTAAGGCCCAGAGCCTGAAGACATGGTGCTGCAGCAAACTAGCCTGAGCATTTCGCAGGGCGGGGCCGGGGCAGGGGTGAACGAATGGACATTACCGCAGCTATCGGCCTGGACATCCCAATCTTAAAGCAGCTTCCTACACTCTGAAAGAGGGGGAAGCACGACACTTTTAAGATTGCTGAGGTCGGACTTCCCTGGTGCTCCAGTGATGGAGACTCTGTGCTTCCAATGCAGAGGTCACAGTTTCGATCCCTGGTCGGTGAACTAAGATACCCACAGGCCATGTAGCCTGGCCAAAAGATTTTAACAAAAAGAAAAAAAAAAGATTGCTAAAGAGTTTAAACCAGTCCATCCTAAAGGAAATCAACCCTGAATATTCACTGCAAGGACTGATGCTGAAGCTGAAGCTCCAGTACTTTGGCCACCTGATGCGAAGAGCCGACTCATCAAGAAAGACCCTGATGCTGGGAAAGGTTGAAGTCAAGAGGAGAAGGGGGCGACAGAGGATGAGATGGTTGGATGGCATCACTGACTCACTGGACATGAGTTGGAGCAAACTCCAGGAGATGGTGAAGGACAGGGAAGCCTGGCGCGCTGCAGTCCATGGGGTCACAAAGAGTTGGACATGACTTAGTGACTGAATGACAACAAGATCACTCCAGCTCAACACTTGGTCCTATTTGTGGGGGCTTATAGGGATGCTTTCTGGTTTGGGGTCTTTGTATTTTGTGGTGTTTAGGGTTTGGTTCTTTTTATAATCCACAAATAGAGGCAAAAATAAAGCAGTAGCTTGTGCATTATTCACTTGATTGGAACTGACATATTTACTGCATTCAAATGGTAGAGAAATAAGTCTATAAACTCAGCATCTGCTTCCACACTATTTAAAGTTAACTGAGCAACAATCAGGCCTTTAAGCACCGAAGAATACACAAGTGACAAAATGAACACTGCCTTAAACCAAGGTCAACTGCAGGGCTTCAGAGAATGACACAGGAGAGTCTGTGTTTCCTTTCCTTTTTCCCAGAAGGTCAGCAGAACGTACTTCACAGCTCAGTCTCCTAAGGAAACTCTTTTGTATGCTTTTCATGTTCCAGTTTGAGGTTGAACAAATCAGGGAGCCTCTTGCAGGACAGGGTTCCATATTCAGTTCTGTAAGCCCAATGTTGGCCGGGGCACCCAGCACCCAGCTGGCACCCAACGGGTGCTTCTCAGGTTTAAGAGACAGCACTGCCATCCTCGCCACGGGGCCTTCCAACATACTGACTACACGTGGCAAGCGAGACTTACACAGTGCCCGTGGGAGGAGGGGCAGCGACCATGGCATTGAAGAGGCAGAAGGCAAGTGGACCAAGATTCAGAGGAAGCTAACACAGCTACGTCCACACCCATCACCTCAGAGACAATGAGACAGCAGGGAGCCGCCTCATCTTCCTCACCCCAGTCCCGGACCAAACACTGCAGCATTTTTTTTTTTTTTCTACCTTAACAAAAGCCTTTCTTTTCAATTTATTTGACTTGAAAATCTTTTTATACACAGACACAATTTTGAACTCACCCGGTGGCTCTGTGGTAAAGAATCTGCCTGCAAGGTGGGAGACCTGGGTTTGATCCCTGGGTTGGGAAGATCCCGTGGAGAAGGGATAGGTTACCCACTCCAGTATTCTTGGGCTTCCCTGGTGGCTCAGCTGGTAAAGAATCTGCCTGCCATGCAGGAGATGCAAGTTCAATCCCTGGGTCGGGAAGATTCCCTGGAGAAGGGAATGGCAATCCACTCCAGTATCCTTGCCTGGAGAATTCCACGGACAGAAGAGCTTGGTGGGCTACGGTCCATGGGGTCACAAAGACTCTGACATGAGTGAAACAAACTTAGCATGCAATAAACTAAAGGAAAATCAATTCACAGGAAGAAAAAAAAAAAGAGAGAGAAAGAAATGATAGCCGGACATTACAGCCCTTCTTTCCCTAAGGGCATCTGGTCAACCTAGTGGATATTTTCTTTTTTTTTTTTTACTTTTCATTTTTAATTTCTCATAGAGTACAGAAGACAGAAGACAAAACCCGGGGCTCACCCAGGGTGGGAAATCTAATAGAGGACACTTCTCAAATTTGGGATCTCTGAAATGCTACACCTGCAATGTAAGTTGGAAGCGAAAGGGACTCTTACCAAACTGCACGGAAAAACACAATAGGGACACATCCTTAAATGCTGAGAAAAACAGCAAAGGAGTAAATATTGAGAAGCTGCAACAAAAACTAGCACTCATGTGAATTTGCAACCTAACTTGTCAATACGCATTAAGTGGGAAGTCCAAAATTTGTTATCAATTTTGTTCAAAACATAACCTCTAAAAACTACCCATGGTGAAGGACTGGGTTGTTTGCTGCCTTTCCAATGCATGAGAAGTTTTGTAAAATGCAATAAAAACGAACCACACAAAATAATCATATGGAAACCAAAGGGCAAACACAGAACACCGATGCTATCTATAGCAATGTCAAGTCGCTGTAAAAATTTCCAAATGTCACTGTCATTTTCCATACTCAGTGCGCAAAAAGTTAACGAGATTTTGTGGAACAAGACCTGGTTCCAAGAATAGAGCAGAAGAAATAACAATTCTTCTCTGTGGAACACGCTCGCCTCTCAGCCTTAGGGAATTCTCACAATAATTTTCCAAGGAAAAAGCACGTTTCACAAGTAAGAGAAAAATCACCAAACATACCAGGCATCTAAGCACCACGAGGAGAAATTAAAGAGACAGAAAACCAGACTTTCAAAACCCTCAGATACTGACATCATCAAAACCTGAATCTGAAACAAAAACTGGCTGATTATATGAAAAAGAATGATATATAAGAGACTGCTATAAAAGTGAGCTGTTCTCAGTTGCATCCGACTCCTTGAGATCCCATGGACTGTGGCCCACCAGGCTCCTCTGTCCACGGGATCTTCCAGGCAAGAGTACTGGAGAGGATTGTCATTTCCTCCTTCGGAGGATCTTTCCAATCCCAGGACTGAGCCCAGACCTCTGGCCATCTCTTGCATTGGCAGGCAGATTCTTTACCACTGCACCATCTAAAAGTGACCTAGCAGACTTGAAAAGAACCAAATAGGAAGGGCAAGTAAAGCAATATACAGAAAGACAGATATCACATGACACTGTTTCCTTGTGGAATCTTAAAAAAACAAAACAATACAAGTGAACCTATTTACAAAACATAAATAGAGTCACAGGATGTAGAAAAAGTTGGGGGAAGAACAGGGATCAATCACAAGACTGATCCTGACATCTACACACTATTGTATATTAATAACTAACAAGGACCTACTGGGTATCCCAGGGAACTCTATTCAGTACTCTGTAATAACCTAAATGGAAAAAGAATTTGGGAAGGAATGGATATATGTATATGCGGAATAAATTCACTGTAAGGTACAGCAGAAACTAACATAACATTGTAAATCAATTATACTCCAATAAAAATTTATTTAAAAAAATTTCCATAAGAGAGTGTAGCAGCAGTTTAAACAATTAGGTAATAGAAATTAGGTAACAGAAAGATAGGGCAGAGGGTCCCTTGGATGGAAAGATCCAACCAGTCCATCCCAAAGGAAATCAACCCTGAATATTCACCGGAGGGACTGACGCTGAAGCTGAAGCTCCAGGACTCTGGCCACCTGGTGAGAAGACCTAACCCACTGGAAAAGACCCTGACACTGGGAAAGATTGAAGGCAGGGGGAGAAGAGGACGAGAGGGTTGGATGGCATCACCGACTCCGTGGACATGAGTTTGAGCAAGCTCCGGGAGTTGATGACGGGCAGGGAAGCCTGGCGTGCCACAGTCTATGGGGTCACAAAGAGTCAGTTCAGCTTGGTTCACTCTCTCAGTCATGTCCAACCCTTTGTGACCCCATGGAGTGCAGCACGCCAGGCTTCCCAGTCCATCACTAACTCCTGGAGCTTGCTCAAACTCAGGTCCATCAAGTCGATGATGCCATCCAACCATCTCATCCTCTGTCATCCCCTTCTCCTCCTGCCTTCAATCTTTCCCAGCATCAGGATCTTTTCCAAGGACTCAGCTCTTCACATCAGGTGGCCAAAGTATTAGAGGTTCAGCTTCAGCATCAGTCCTTCCAATGAACACCCAGGACTAATTTCCTTTAGGATGGACTGGTTGGATCTCCTTGCAGTCCAAGGGACTCTCAAGAGTCTTCTCCAACACCACCGCTCAAAAGCATCAATTTTTCATCACTCAGCTTTCTTCACAGTCCAACTCTCACATCCATACATGACCACTGGAAAAACTATAGCCTTGACTAGATGGACCCCTGTTGGCAAAGTAATGTCTCTGCTTTTTAATATGCTGTCTAGGTGGGTCATAACTTTCCTTCCAAGGAGTAAGCGTCTTTTTATTTCATGGCTACAGTCATCATCTGCAATGATTTTGGAGCACCCCCCAAAATTAAGTCTATCACTGTTTCCATTTTTTCCCCATTTGACATGAACTGATGGGACCAGATGCTATAATCTTCGTTTTTTAAACGTTGAGTTTTAAGCCAGTTTTTTCACTCTCCTCTTTCACTTTCATCAGGAGGCTCTTTTGTTCTTCTTTGTCTTCAGCCGTGCTTTAGTTCTTCTTTCCTTTCGCAAAGAGTCGGACGGATATGACTAACAGAGTGAATGACAGCAACTAAACAGAACGCCGCAGCACTGCAAAACAAAAAGTAGTACAAAAGATGAAAGAGAAATTTGGAAACACACAGGGTGGAGATGATGGACAATGCTTTCTCAGAGTCCCAGAAGCAAAGAAAGCAAGGGAAATAACACAAGGAACATTTTTCCAGAATGGGTGATAGATGTCTATCTAGCAGCTTGACATTCCCCAGAAATGCTGAGGGAAATTCCTAAAAATACACACCCACCTAAGCCATTGCAACACCTAAGCTTGCCAAAGAAAATCACAGAAAGAGAAGAAGAAAGACTGTCCTCCAAGGAGTGACAGACTGACAGCTGATTTTCGACAAGAAAGACAGAAGCTGGGGGAGAAGGGACTCAATCCTGCTCTCAGCCACACTAAGGAATTGGGAAGTAAGGCCTCTTCCAGGGAGCCTGGACACTGCAGGCCATCACTCTGACTGTATATATAGCCAGTGAGAGACTCTGAGCTAGAGGACCCGGCTGACATGCACCTACTTTCCTGCGGAAATGGTGACCAGATAAATCCACAAGAGTGAGCTTATACATGACTGCAATGTTGCTTTATTGTCTAAGCTTGAGGGTAATTTGTTCTGTAGCAATAGACCACTCATACTGTTACACTCTGCTAAGTTGCTTCATTCATATCCGACTCTTTGCAACTCTGTGGATTATAGCCTGCCAGGCTCCTCTGCCCATGGGATTCTCCAGGCAAGATGATTGGAGTGGGTTGCCATTTCCTCCTCCAGGGGATCTTCCCGACTCAGAGTGGAACCTGCATCTCTTTTGTCTCCTGTGTTGGCAGGCGGATTCTTGACTACTAGCGTCACCTGGGAAGCCCCACCAATACCTTTAGCATCCATAATTTCTAGGGCTTCCCCGGTGGCTCAGCGGTAAAGAATCTGCCTGCAATGCAGAAGAGCCGTGAATTGGAAGCCTGAAGGAGGAAATGGTCACCCACTCCAGCACTCTTGCCTGGAGAATCCCACAGACAGAGGAGCCTGGTGGGGTACAGTCCATGGGGTCACAGAGAGTCGGACATGACTGAGCAACTAAGCACTCACACACACATCATAATTTCTACCTGCCAGCAATTTCCACCACTCAGCAATTTAAAAATGAAGATACAGTGCAGGCTGGGGGATGGATAACCCACATTGTTGTTGACTGTCCCTGGAGAAGGGAGAATGCACTGTGAAATATTATTAACAGCTTACCAAGGCTGCCATTGAGTTTGAGTAAACTCTGGGAATTGGTGATGGACAGGGAGGCCTGGCGTGCTGCGATTCATGGAGTCGACTGAGCGACTGAACTGAACGGAACTGAACTGAAGGCTGCCATAGGGAAGCCCCATAGTCTGGGAGCATAAAAGCAACAAGAATCTATTGTCTCACAGCTCCGGGGACTGGAGTGGGTCCCTCCCGGGGGCTGAGAGGGAAGGACCGTCCCAAGCTATTCTCCCTGTGGCTTGAGGATGACTGACTTCCATCTCTCTTCACGTGGTCTCCCCTCTATACGTGTCTCTCTCTTTGTGCAAATTTTTCCTTTGAACAAGGATACGAGTAATATTGGATTCAGTTCAGTCGCTCAGTCATGTCCAACACTTTGTGACCCCATGAACCGCAGCACGCCAGGCCTCCCTGTCCATCACCAACTCCCAGAGTTTACCCAAATCCATGTCCATTGAGTTGGTGATGCCATCCAACCATCTCATCCTCTGTCGTCCCCTTCTCCTCCTGCCTTCAATCTTTCCCAGCATCAGGGTCTTTTCCAAGGAGTCAGCCCTTCACATCAGCTGGCCAAAGGATTGAAGTTTCAGCTTCAACATCAGTCCTTTGGGACCCATCAAATGACTTCACTTCACCTTGATTCCCTCATAAAGACCCAATCTCTCTAAAGGGTCGCAATCTGAGAGACGTGAGGTTTAGGACCTCAAGGTATAAATTTGAGAGGGGGCGCAATTAACCCCATAACACACAGGGAGGGACATTTAGAAACATACTGCATATTGTTCAGAGACTCCTCTATGTTTGGAATCACAAGTTTATACTAGCCCCAAATACTTCCGGCATATTGTTTCACTTGATTCAGATGGAGGTTAGCACTGCAACATTCATTTATCTTGCCTGTCATTTATGCAACGGTGGGATGTGATACGGTTTGGAGGGTTTTTTTTTTATGGTTTTGTTCTTTTGTCATCAGATTTAAGAACCGTAATAAAAGCCAACACACTGTAAACATGTCTACTTGGTATGAGATGTAACCAGGATAACGTGGCACTCTGCTAAGTTCAATCACGGCATTGTTTACGGGTGAACTTTTCAGTTCATCCACATGAATCACATATAAACTAATGAAAATCTCAAATGGAAGTGTGTGTTGGTTGTCCGGTAGCCCAGTTCTCCACTGAATCTATCCATAATGAAATATGAAGATACTAAAATTATTCTAGGGGTCACAGCCTACGACGTGCGAGCTCAGTCACTCCGTCGTGTCTGACTCCTTGCGACCCCACAGACTGTAGCCCGCCATGCTCCTCTGTCCATGGGATTCTCCCAGGCAAGAATACTGGAGTGGGTTGCCAGTTTCTCCTCCAGGGGATCTTCCAGACTCAGGGATCAAATGCACGTCTCCTGTGTCGCAGATGGATTCTTGACCGCTCAGCCACCAGGGAAGCCCACAACCTATGTACACTTGCACAACTTATCAGCCATCCCCTGCATGCCCACCTCAGCTGACACAATAGCAGAAACAAAGTCAATGAAGTCAGGGGGTGTGTAAGATGTTCTAATCGAGTGCGGCCTGCACTGTGAATTAAAGCTTCATCTCCCTGGATGGAGGCTAGCAGATAATGGCCAGAGGTGCAGGAATCAAGCTCATGTTTCAAAAGCAGCTCCATTTTCTTTAAACACAGGAACTACATTCGTTCTAAGACTGGTCAGGTGTGAGTCTGTGTGTACCTCATTCCAGGCAGCCCTCAGTTCAGTTCAGTTCAGTCACTCAGTCGTGTCTGACTCTTTGCAACTTCATGGACTGCAGCACGCCAGGCCTCCCTGTCCATCACCGACTCCCGGAGTTTACTCAAACTCATGTCCATCAAGTCGGTGATGCCATCCAACCATCTCATCCTCTCTCGTCCCCTTCTCCTCCTGCCCTCAATCCCTCCCAGCATCAGGGTCTTTTCAAATGAGTCAGCTCTTCGCATCAGGTGGCCAAAGGATTGGAGTTTCAGCTTCAGCATCAGTCCTTCCAATGAATATTCAGGACTGGTCTCCTTTAGGATGACCTGGTTGGATCTCCTTGCATTTCAAGGGACTCTCAAGAGTCTTCTCCAACACCACAGTTTGAAAAGATCCATTCTTTGGCGCTCAGCTTTCTTTTTTTTTTTTCCAGCTTTCTTTAGAGTCCAACTCTCACATTCATACATGACTACTGGGAAAACCATAGCCTTGACTAGGCAGAACTTTGTTGGCAAAGTAATGTCTCTGCTTTTTAATATGCTGTCTAGGTTGGTCATAACTTTTCTTCATGCAGCCCTCGTTCCCCTTAATAAGAACAAAGCCTTTAAACCAAAGACTTTGGGTTAAGGCTGCCCCAGAGGACATCTGGGAAACAAGGAATGAGCTGGGCAATGCTGAGGACGTCTTTGCTGCTGAGAACAAGGATTACATCAAGGCAGTCCAATTTCTGCTACACTGGGCTTTTTGGGATGAAAGAACAATAAAGCAATTACCCCTGCAGAAAACCACATGGAAAGGTTGAGAGTCAATAGAGTGAAACCGACTTGGGAAACAGTACAGTTTACTAAGTTCATTGAGTAATACTAAAAATTGCAACACTGGGGAATTCCCTGGTGGTCCAGTGGTTAAGACTCCGCTCTTCCAACGTGGGGGCAGCGGGGTGGTGGTGGTTCAGATCCCTGCTCAGGATACTGGGATCCCACAAGCCTTGATGCACAGCCAAAAAAAAAAAAAAAAAAAGTTGCCACATTGTCTGAAGGCTACGAAAAGATCCATATTCTTGGAGAAAAAAAACAATAAAAGAATAGCGTTATTTCAGGCAAGGCAACATACTAAAGCAATGAATGTTCAAAGGGGGATATATGACCCAATAAATAAAGCGATATTGCAAGCAAAGGTTCTTAGCTAATGCCTCCCAAACTCCAGGGGAGGGCCAGTGAAGTAAACCATGGGACAGAGAGTCCTGAAACAGACAGGGGTGCCTTGGCTGGCAAAGAACACTGCTCCTCAAAGGATCCGCCTGCAGTTTTGTTCCGCTTAACGAGGGGCTATGCTTTCTTAGTTCTCATGTGATGGCTTTCAAAGAGAGCTGGTTTTTCACAAACCACAAACCCTCCAGAACGGGCTCCTGAACAAGAAATTAATATGCTTGTGAACCGTGCTCCATCAAAGTAAATGCTCAGATTCACCAGGGTTTCAGAGAAAGAGGGGTCCTCTCCATGAAGTCATCAACAAGACTGAAAGCAGAAATGAGCCAGGGACAGACAGGCACGCTGGGAAGCTTCTCTAAGCAAGATGGACACAGTTGTGATTGAAGAAGATATTTAAATAAGATTACTGCAAATTTTCCTTCTGTCCTTAAAATCTGTATCATTGTTCACAAATTTCAAAAACGCTCCCCTCGTTGGGGAAGAGAATCAGTTTGTTTTTTTTTTTTTTAAATACCCATACATATATGTCAATCCCAAAGGAAATCAGTCCTGAATATTCATTGGAAGGACTGATGCTGAAGCTGAAATTCCAATCCTTTGGCCACCTGAAGTGAAGAACAATCTTTTGGCCACCTGATGTGAAGAACTGATTCCTTGGAAAAACCCTGATGCTGGGAAAGATTGAAGGCAGGAGGAGAAGGGGACGACAGAGGATGAGATGGTTGGATGGCATCACCGACTCAATAGACATGGGTTTGGGTGGACTCCGGGAGTTGGTGATGGACAGGGAGGCCTGGCCTGCTGCGGTTTGCGGGGTCACAAAGAGTCGGACACGACTGAGCAACTGAACTGAACTGATACATATCTGAAATATAAACAGGAGGAACAACAGAAATTAACTTAGCCTACATAATTAGCAGATGATTATTACAAAGAAGTTAAAGAGATATAACTCGCCCTCAGAAGCAGAAGTTCTTCAAGTCTACCGTGATCCTAAAGCAAGTAAAAGGACTGATAAACGAACCTGTGTAGGATGGACCCATTCACAGACACCTGAAGCCTTCTATATGGGCACATGAGCCAGCCTGTCGCCATAATACCGACGGAACAAGTGTTTATGGCAGACCCCCTTTGTGCAAAGCCATGTTCAAACTGTCAGGGCCATTGCCGTTACTGTTGTTGTTGAGTTGCTCAGTTGTGTCCAACTCTTTTCGACCTCATGGACTGTAGTCCGCCAGGCTCCTCTGTCCATGGGACTCTCCAGACAAGAATACTGGAGTGGGTTGCCATTTCCTTCTCTAGAGGATCTTCCTGACCCAGGGATCGAACCCGTGTCTCCTGCACTGCAGGCAGATTTGTTACCGTTGAGTAACCAGGGAAGCCCATGGGGGCCATAGTAAGAAAATAAAATAGTTAAAGTTGTATGCCCTCCTAGCATCCACAGTCTAGCAAGGGAAGAGAGAAAATAGAATAAAGGAAATATATTTTAGATGTTAGTTATGGATTGCCTATGACTACTGTTAGAAATTACAACAAACAGTGATTTAAAACTGGTTTAAATAACACAAATGTGTTATTATGTAGTTCTAGGAGTAAAAAGCCTAAAACCCTTCCTTGGAGTTGGACATATGAAGGCAAATGGGACACTTGGTATTTCTGTGAGAGGCTATAAACTGCATTCCAAAGCAACAGAAACCACCGCAACAAAAATAAGACGCTATGTGAAAACAATAAGGTTATAGGAAAATCAGACAAGACAATTTCTACAACGGAGAAAATATAGTCAGCCTATTAATGGAAAGAAGGTTGTCATTCAGCCTCTCTGAAACAGGTAAAAGACGACATTGTGTTTGGAATTAGTGACCCTCTTCATTATGTTAAACTACATACCTCAAGGAATAACTTACTTGACCCTCTGCCAAGCTCCCATACCAAGATTCATTGTTGTTTAGGCACTCAGTTTTTTCCGACTCTCCGCAACCCCGTGAAGTGCAGCACACCAGGCTTCCCTGTCCTTCACCATCTCCCAGAGTTTGCTCAAACTCATGTCCATTGAGTCGGTGATGCCATCCAAGTACCAAGATGATCAACCTGAATAACTGGAAGATCAAAGAGCAGAGGTGACTCTTCTCTCAGCTGTCGCCAAAGCACCATTTCTCTATATTCTTTCCAGGTCCTCTTTTGTATTCTATGATGTGGGATACTATACCCAAAGTTACAGAAGCATCAAGTTCATCTCCTTCAAATGTCTTTCAGAATCAGAGAGGAGATAAAAATATCTAAGTCCTGGAGCTCCGGAAGTATTCAGGGATCCAGGTATTGGTACAGACTGCAGTCCTAACCCTCTCTGTTCTAAGATGACATATACATAAAAGGTTGTTAAGTAAAATGCAGTGAACAAATTTCCTATCTGTTATAAATAGAATTTATATTTCTCTTACAATACAGAAATTACAATTGAAGCTGTACAATGGTACAATTTTCTGTTGTGTGTGCCTTCCATACAAGAAAGGATATGTGTCAACTGAGAAATAATATAGCTTGGATGACTCGCCAAAACAAAGGTAAACAGCTGCAGGAACAGTTATAAACTTAAAAATACTTCTTGAGCACTAGGGTGTGTACCTTGAGATTTCAAACTTAGTTAGCAATAAATATTTTGGGGAGCCACTAATAACTGAGTAGCATGTTATCTAAGCAAGGATATTAACTAGATAAACTAAGCCTTCTACATTCTAAAAATAAGACTTCCAAATGTTAAGCTATGATTTCCCCCTAGATCAAAGTGAGGAACTCAACTTTCTGAAGTGGAATGCTAAAATGGAACTCATCCTTCTGAAAATATACCCTAGATGCTGGGAGTTCAGAAGTGGTCTGTTTCCCCTATTCTATCTTCCCCCTGTTTAATTTCAAGTCAGCTTAGGGAGTCCCAGTGAGCATGACCTGTGATTCAGAAGATGGTACTGCTGCTCTATCTGCATGGATGAATGCAAATACATGCTAGAAGGCACCACCTGATGGGATCAGTCATCCAGTTCTCACCGGAAATGCTTCCTGCTAAAAGCAGGACAAGAATAGCAGTGAAGGTCCTTAAGGACTCAGTTGTCACTTGTAATGAAAATGTCCTTCATGCAGAAGATGCTTCAGACAAAACCTGCAGAGGTGACCGCGCTTATTTTTCTGTTTAGAAGTGGGGGGGGTGGGGGGCGGTGGGGAAGTCACTGTGTTGCAAACATAGAAATTAACCCACCTGGGAGATCCACAAAACACAGAAAGTTAATATGAGCTGTGGATGATAAGTGCTAAGTAACAATAAAATTAAAGTGTTCCTTTCAGATCAATTTGCCATCCTGAAACTACTAAATCAAGAGCAAACACAAATCCTCTCACCGTTCACTTCATATCTAGCGGGTATACGTTTTAGGAAAAGGACTCACTATCCAGGTACAGAGAAAAAAAGAAACATTCCACCCTTCTACCTACCTACCTACTTTTCTATTAAAAGGACACAAGTATCCACACTAGAGAAATATTCCTGTCTGTGCCTCTTCCCACCCCCATCCGTGGTCAGAGGCAGAACACAGAACATCAACGAGAGGTTTAACTAACTTAGTGGAAGTGAAAAGTGAAAGTGTTAGTAGCTCAGTCGTGTCCAACTCTTTGCAAGCCCAGGGGCTGTAGCCCGCCAGGCTCCTCTGTCCATGGGATTCTCCAGGCAAGAATACTGGAGTGGGCTGCCATTTCCTTCTCCAGGGGATCTTCCTGACCCAGGACTTGATCTTGGGTCTCCTGCATTATAGGCAGATTCTTTAACCACCTGAGCCATCAAGGAAGCCCTTAACTAACTTGAAGTGAAAGAAACTGAAAGTGAAAGTCGCTCAGTCTTGTCCAGTTCTTTACAACCCCATGGACTATACAGTCCATGGAATTCTCCAGGCCAGAATACTGGAGTGGGTAGCCTTTCCCTTCTCCAGGGGATCTTCCCAACCCAGGGACTGAACCCAGGTCTCCCGCATTGCAGGTGGATTCTTTACCAGCTGAGCCACAAGGGAAGCCCTAACTAACTTAACAACTTCTTAAATCTTTCCTCCAAGTGTTCCCAACAGCACCAGAGGCAGAGGGACATAACTTGGGAAAGCCACAGCAACACTACCAGTGTGGAATTTCTTTCAAAATAGCTGTATTTTTTTTAAAACACGTGATTTATCTCAAGAAATTAATGCAAATTTTGCCTTTGACAGCTTCTCCAAGTCACATATATATATATATATAGGCAAGTTTTAATACGGAAAATTTTAAGTTTTAATATCGTCAGGACGCTTTAGATTACTTGCTGTCTTATAAACCGTAGACCGAGGTCTATGGATAGATAAGCTGTTTATCTTATGGCTTCTCAGATTCCCTGCCACACTTCCTCAAACCCCTGAGGATAACCCACACATCATATTGTGGACATGAGGTCAACGGATCTTAAAGTCGGCTGGACCACCGTGAAAACTCACAGCCCTGAAACTCACCTTTGACAACTTATCCAGGTAGAGAACTTTGAAAAATAGAAACAGTTTTGCTAAAAATGGTAGAGAGAGAGTGCATGATCAAGCTCAGTCAGAGACTTAACTTTCCTGCTAGGATCGTTATGCACTTCACAAATCTTGTACTGACAGTATAGCTTGTCTATATCGCCATAGCTTGTCTATATCACCGTAGCTGGTCTATATCACCATAGCTTGTCTATATCACCATAGCTCTATGGAGCTATGTTTCACCTTTCAACTATGATGGGTCAACTGGTCAACTCATGAGAGGCAGGGACTCTGCCTTGTAATTTTCTGAACACCCTACTACCTTTTCGCAAAATAGGTCACCAATATTATCATATGTGAAACAGACCACCAGCCCAGGTTGGATGCATGAGACCAGTGCTCAGGGCTGGTGCACTGGGATGACCCAGAGGGATGGGATGGGGAGGGAGGTGGGAGGGAGCATTCAGGATGGGGGACACATGTACACCCGCGGCGGATTCATGTCAGTGTATGGCAAAAAACACTACAATATTGTAAAGTAATTGGCGTCCAATTAAAATAAATTAATTAAAAAAAGAATGCATGACTAGGGCTTCCCTGGTGGCCCAATGGTTAAGAATCTGCCTGCCAATGCAGGGGGACACGGGTTCAATTCCTGGTCCAGGTGGATCCCACATGCCATGTGGATCCCACAACTAAGCCAGTGCACCACAACTTCTGAGCCCGCGAACCGCAACTACTGAAGCCCACACACCCTAGAGCTGGCGCTCGGCAACAAGGGAAGCCACTGCAATCAGAAGCCCACAACTAGAGAGCAGTCACCATCCACCGCGCCTAGAGATAGCCCACACGTGGCAACAAAGATCCAGGGCAGCCCAAAATAAAGAAAAGTAAATTATAAAGTTATACCACCACCACAACGATATCAGCAATATCCAACAGCAATATCCAGGAAAAAATAAAAAAAAAAAATTCCAGCTCTCCTGACGGACTCAACCCACAACCCAACGTCCTAGCATTATAAGACATGTGTCCGTTCCAGGCTTAAATATTATTTATCTCAGTCCATACGTATCTACACATTTCGTATGTCGAGCATCCAGTTAAAAGGAAAGTGAGGCACAGAGAAAAGCAAAGGAAAAATACAGACACACACAAGCTCAAGAGAAAGGGTAACCAGCATAAGCAAATGAAGAGACAGTCATAGGCTAGAAACTATCACACAGTGAATCATTATATGAATATATGTATTCATATTTGTATGAATATCTGAGAGTAACTACGAATAATATGCTCAAAGTACTAGCGGACTATGTGGAAAAGATGCATGAAGAAATGGAAGACTTTTAATAACAACAAAACAAAGTATGCAAGCAAAACATGGCACAACATCTGAATAGACATTTCTCCAAAGAAGACATGCACATGGCCAACAAACACACAGAAAGATGCTCGTCATCGCTAATGATTAGAGAAATGCAAATCAAAACCACAAAGGAGGTACCAATTCACACTGGTCCTAATGGCCATCATTAAAAACTGTGGAAATAAGAAATGCTGGAGAAGGTGTGCAGAAAAGGGAACCCTCTTAGACTGTTGGTGGGAATGTCCGCTGGCATAGCCATTATCAAATATAGTACGGCGGTTCCTCAAAAAACTAAAAACCAAACTATTAAATCGCATATAATTCGGCAGCCTCACTCTTGCATATATTTGGAAAAAATGAAAACAGTAATTTGAAAAGATATATGTACGTCAATGCTCACCACAGCACTATTTATAATAGCCAAGCCACGGAAGCAACTCAAGTACCTGTCAACAGACAAGTGGGTAAATAAGATATGCAAGGAGATCCAACCAGTCCATCCTAAAGGAAATCAGTCCTGAGTATTCCTTGGAAGGTCTGATGCTGAAGCTGAAACTCCAATCCTTTGGCCATCTGGTTCGAAGTGCTGACTCATTTGAAAAGACCCTTGTGATGGGAAAGATTGAAGGCAGGAGGAGAAGGGGATGACAGAGGATGAGAAGGTTGAATGGCATCACTGACTCAATGGACATGAGTTTGAGCAAACTCTGGGAGTTTGGTGATGGACAGGGAGGCCTGGCATTCTGCGGTCTATGGGGTCGCAGAGTAGGACATGACTGAGCAACTGAACTGAACTGAACATGCATACAATGGAATATTATTTAGCCATAAATATAAATGAAATAACGCCTTTCGGAGCAATGTGGATGGACCTAGAGAATACTGTCCTTAGTGAAATAAGTCACAGAAAAACAAATACTGTATGATATCACTTACATGTGGTGATCATGGAATCTAAAAAATAATACAAATGAATGAATATGCAAAAGAGAAACAGACATGCTGATGGAGAAAACAAACTAGTGGTTAGCAAAAGGGAGAGTGAAGGGGAAGGGACAAATTAGGGGCATGGGATTAACATGCAAAAATACTGAATCACTATGATATATACTCAAAACTAATAAAATAAAACATATTGTAAGTCAACTATACTTGAATTAAAATAAAAATAAGCACAGAGATACCTGACAAAACTCAGTGTAATCAAATTGTAAAAGCTAAAGATGAAGAGATCATCTTTAATGGTAGCAGGCTGGGGTGGGGGGTTGGTTTGTGTTATATAATTACACAGAGGAATAAAGATAAGCATTACAGCGGACTTCTCATCAGAAAACTATGAAAGCTGAAACATGATGGTGTGACATCTTTAAAATGCTAAAAGAAAGAAAAAGAAAAACTGTCAATCCAAATTATACATCCAGAGAAAACAGCTTTCAAAATGACAGAAATAAAAACTTTCAGACAGAGAAAATCTTCATTACCAGAAGATGTAAGGTATAAGAAACCTTAAAACAAGTGCTTTAGATAAAAAGGGTATGATAACAGATTCTAAACAAAGAAATGAGGATTTCCAGAATTGGGAAAAAATTTAAAATACCCTAAAATACCAGATACTATAAAACTCTTAGAGGAAAACAGAACACTGTCTGATATAAGTCACAGCAACACCTTGTTTGACCAACCTCCCACAGTAATAAAAATTAAAAACAAAAATAAACAAATGGGACCTAATTAAACTTAAAATCTTTTGCATAGCAAAAGAAACAAAAAGGACAATCCACAGAATGAGAGAAAATAATTGCAAATGAAGCAACCAACAAGGAGTTAATCTGCAAAATACAGAGACAGCTCATGCAGTTGCAAATCAAAAAAATAAACAGTCCCATCAAAAAATGGGCAGAAAATCTAAACAGACGTGTCTTCAAAGAAGACATACAGATAGCCAAAAAGCACATGAAAAGATGTTCAACATCGCTAAGTGAGAAGCACAAATGAAAACCACAATGAGCCATCACCTCATACCAGTCAGAACGGCCATCATCAAAAAATCTAGAATGAATAATTGTTGGAGAGGGTGTAAGAGAAAAGGGAGCTCTCCTAACACTGTTTTTGGGAATGTATATTGGTACAACCGTTATGGAGAACTGTATGGAGCTTTCTTTAAAAACTAGGTACAGAGCTACTGTGTGATCCAGCAATTCAATTCAATCCAATCCAAAGAAAACTATAATTTGTCAAGATACGTGCACCCCAATATTCACTACAGCACTACACAGATCAGCCAAGACATGCAAGCAATTTAAATGTCCATCAACAGAGAAGTGAAAAAAGACGTGAAGTGTTACAATATTGTCTGTAGGTAGATTTTAACTAATAAAAGGAGTATATTTTAAACCACAGGACAACCAATAAAATTTTTAAGAGGTGTCTATAATAAGGGGCTTTCTTGATGTCTCAGATGGTAAAGAATCCGCCTGAAATGTTGGAGACCTGGGCTCAGTCCCTGGGTTGGAACGATCCCCTGGAGAAGGGAATGGCAACCCACCCCAGTATTCTTGCCTGGAGAATCCCATGGACTGAGGAGCCTGGCGGGCTACAGTCCATGGGGTTGCAAAGAGTTGGGTTGGACACGACTGAATGACTAACACATTTCGACAATAATAACACTTTGATAACAAGGCAATGTAGAGATAAAGATGAATCGTAAAAATAATTTATCAAGACTAGTAAAATAACTGATATATCATGAATTTTTAAAAACTGGACCTTCATAAGTGCTTTACACTCTATGCATCTAAATATATAGAGGCAAGCGTGGAAATCAAGGATCCAGTCTGGGTTCTAAGGATCCCCAGCAACAGTCATCAATCAAATGCAAAGAATAAACATTTACCTTTTTAAAATGAAGTTAAACTGTGAGAACACACACTAATTACAGACATGACTGAAGATCTGAAAAAATAAGCTATGACAGTAGGCACTCCTTTCTCGTGAACACGTTATCTAATCAAGAAGGTCACATTAGCCATTGAGCAACTCAAGCTATTGATTCATATTCACTTTCACACTGAATCACTCATTCCTGACCTGCATTTTTTAATCCTCTATTCTCTTTGACCTTTCATTGCTGGAGAAGGAAATGGCAACCCACTCCAGTATTCTTGCCTGGAAAATCCCATGGACGGAGGAGCCTGGGAGGCTGCAGTCCATGAGGTCGCAAAGAGTTAAAGCTTCTCTAGCAAAAGCTCACTAAAAGCCATTTCATTTGATTTTGGTGTTTGAACGTGAGTCAAATACATTAGTGCAAAGCTAAATGGTCAGCCGGCTTCATCAGCGTTATATGAACATTCCCCATTAGGAAAAAAAAATCAGTCTTAAAATTCCCTAGAAGGACCTGCAGTAGCTCAATCCCCACTATGGAAACAAATTTAAAGTCACTACAACGTAATTGGAGGTTTATAGAATAAGACTTGTTCATAATCCCACCTCTCCTAAAAAGAACATACTGTTACCATCCTTCTCCACCTCTCCATCTCTTAAGTTATCGGTCATTATGTAACATATTCACCTTCCAGCTCCAGAGATATTTATAGATCTATGTAATGCTGGTTCTAAAATCTAAATTAAATAAAGTTCTAAATTAAACTCTTTCCATTTCTAGTCATGATAAATTGAAGCAACAAAGTTAACAGGTCACAATATACTCAGTGGAAGAACAAGAGAATCATTAAATTTCCAAAGTATGTTTCAATGTACTGATTTAGGACACAGTTACAAAAAAGGTCAACCTCAAGCGTTCATTTCCTATTTAATTTTTTTTTCCCCCAACAAGTCAATTCTGAAACTCAACAGGTCATGGAAACAGTATTTAATTTGGAGACTTCTGCGTTTTCTGTTAATCCATCAGCAGATACTTTTGATGGTGTTCATACAAATATCTAAGGTGACAAGATGTTTAATACACCCCACATGACATTCACCTCCTGGTTCTATCCCCAGCCATTTATATACATCAATATAAAGTGAAGTGAAGTGAAGTGAAAGCCACTCAGTCGTGTCCAACTCTTTGTGACCCCCATGGACTATACAGTACATGGAATTCTCCAGGCTGGAATGCTGCAGTGGGATCTTCCCAACCCAGGGGTCGAACCCAGGTCTCCCACATTGCAGGCAGATTCTTTGCCAGCTTAGTCACAAGAGAAGCCCAAGAATACCGGAGTAGGTAGCCTATCCCTTCTCCAGCAGAACTTCCCAACCCAGGAATCGAACCGGGGTCTCCAGCATTGCAGGCAGATTCTTTATCAACTGAGCTATATGAAACTGCCAATTGGACTTGTTTTGACTTGCAAAAGGGCAACTTCATAAGGTTCAGCTGAAGGTCTTAGTGACCTGGACAAGCAGCAAAACATTCTTCCATCTCTAAATTGTTCATTTACCAGATCATCTCTGAAAAATGTTTTTGGTCATAAAAATGCACAATGTGTGATCCTAAAAAAAAAAGAGAGAGAGATAAAGACAACAACCCAAGGAGTTGACAGTATATTTCCAGAGGGAAAAATAGACACACACACACAAATCCCAAATACTAGAAATCTGTTCAGAGAGTAAAGTGCCCCAAAGTGTTGGGGTTTTTTGGTTTCTGTTTGTTTGTTTGTTTGATTGATTTCTTACAGAATTTGTGGCCAAAATTTTTGGTGAGAAAAAGGACACAGGAAAAGTGTTGAAACATATCTCACTCTCATGAGGCAATTTCTGTTAAGATAAAAGAAGTCACCTCCTCATTTCAGTTATCTGCCTTGGGACGTACTCGGGATTATTTTTTCAAAGCTGGGCTATCTGCTTACCACATGCCTGCATAAATAGCAGAGACTGTCCGTAACACTTACATAACCAGGAGTTATAAGCCTTGGCTATAAATTTCCTGTCTTCCTCATATCACCAACACCACAGGATATACTTTCCCCAGAGTTGCCTAAGCCATCAGTCTTCCTAATAAATCCCAAACTAGAATATAGCTGTCCAAGACCTGTTTATCTTTCCACCACCTTTTCCAAAAATTGATAATATGTTATCTTTCCAGAACAACTGCCTCACTCCACCTTATTTCTGTTTTCATTTTCCTATCTTCCAACCCAAGATAGTTGGTTTCTGCTAATTGAAAATTCTTACAGCAAGCTCCTGAGGCCTCAGAGAAGCCAAATATTTCTACCCAGTGACTTCTCATCTGCTGAAAACAGACTCTACAGTTTTCTCAACTAAGATTTAAAAAAAAAAAAGTGAAATGTTAATCACTCAGTCGTGCCCAACTCTTTTGTGACCCCATGGACGGTAGCCCGCCAGACACATTTGTCCGTGGAATTCTCCAGCCAAGAATACTGCAGCTGGTTGCCATTCCCTTCTCCAGGGGATCTTCCCACCCAGGGACAGAATCCACATCTCCTGCATTGCAGGCAGATTTTTTACTGTCCCAGGCACCAGGGAAGCCCCTTAAAATGTTAATCACTCAGTCGTACCTGACTCTTTGCAACCCCATGGACTGAATGATCCGCTAGTGGGCTTGCCTTCAAGCGGGCAGAGGACAGGAACATGACATCACTGATACTTAGAAAAATGAGCAGTCGGAGTATGCTTGACAAGGTCACAGCTGAGAGCTGTTTCAATATTCACAGCTTTTTTCTCTCCCTTCATTATTCTTATTATTCATTTCAGAGTTTGAGAAAGCTCATCACAGATAAACTCCTATGAGCACACACTTGCCTTGGACATCTTGCCCCAATAATAAGTTCATGCATGCAGGCTAAGTTCCTTCAGCTGTGTCTGACTGTTTGCAACCCCATGGACTGTAGCCCACCAGGCTCCTCTGTCCATGGGATTCTCCAGGTGAGAATACTGGAGTGGGTTGTCATGCCCTCCTCCAGAGGATCTTCCCAATCCAGGGATCAAACCCACATCTATTAAGTGTCCTGCATTGCAGGCAGATTCTTTACCACTAGCACCACCTGGGAAGTGAAGTGAAGTCACTCAGTCTTGTCCAACTCATAGTGACCCCATGGACTGCAGCCTACCAGGCTCCTCGTCCATGGGCTTTTCCAGACAAGAGTACTGGAGTGGGTTGCCCTTTCCTTCTCCAGGGGATCTTCCCGACTCAGGGATCGAACCCGGGTCTCCTGCATTGTAGACAGACGCTTTACCGTCTGAGCCACCAAGGAAGTCCTCCAATAATAAGTAACCTCACCTAATTTACTTGAGTGCCTTTCACAACCATGATGGCTCTGCATGGCAGCCATGGCCTCAAAACCTGAGGAACATACTGAAGTATTTATTCTGAGGGTGGTGACTTGTGTTTGCCCATGAGGGAATCTACTTTTAAAAACTGTTGCATAGATCACAGTGCAGTGAATATGCACAAGGACCTCAGTCAAACTCATATACCAGAGGTGATTTACTCAGCATAACCAGGAACTGACACCTCAGAGGTAATTTTCAGGCACTTCTAATGTTGTTGTTGAGATAGACACCAGAAACCATATTAATTACAGGCACGAGTGCTGTTTGATATATGTGTTTGTGAACAAGGAAGTATAAGATTCAGCAAACTGGGCTTCCCTGGTGGTTCATGGTAAAGAATCTGCCTGCGATACAGGAGACCTGGATTCCATCCCTGGTTTGGGAAGATTCCCCTGGAGAAGGAAATGGCAACCCACTCCAGTATTCTTGCCTGGGAAATCCCATGGACAGAGGAGCCTAGTGGGCTGCAGTTCATGGAATCGCAAAGGGTTGGACACAACTGAACACACGTGTATGCACGCAAGTTACGTGATCAGAATCCCTGCGATCTAAGCTTTTTAGTTCCTTCAGCATTTCTGGGTTGCCCAGATTAGTGACAGGTTGATTTCCTCTGGAGAAATTTGAACCTTCCAACAGTTTACATGTGATTGGTTCTCAAGCTACAAATCAGTCTGGTGGGGGCACCCAATACTGCAAACTGACCTCAGCCAACATGGTTGGTCAGAATGATGAGGACCTTTCAGTAAACACAGGTAGGCTCTGAGGCTAAGAGCTTTACTTTTATCTGTCCTACCTCCTGGCCACTGCTTGCAGGCTGGCCTCAGTCTTCTCTGCCCTCCGGGAGGCAGGTGTTCCAGGCTGAGCCCCTGAAATCATGATGAAAAGGAAGATGAAAGAAGTTAGTAAATCCTCTCCCACAAAATCAAGCTTTGAACCTCTTATCAGGTTTTCTCCTACCCCCGAGGCAACTCGCTACCTAGGTCTTGTGTGTGTTTGGGGTTGGATGCTGGAGAGAAACTGAAATGGAAAATGACATGCAAGGGGAGCTATTTGTAAAAAAGAAGAAAAAAATGATCCTCTCACACGAGAAAGAAGAGATGACGCAACGGGAATGGCTCAGGTCAGTGGTTAAACCCACAAGTGGTCTAGAACTCAGAGGGGTAGAAGCTCAACTCTGGAGACTTTGTGGGAATCCTGATCGCACAGGTAATGAGTTTACCAGACAGGAACTTTGGACAAAATTGTCATTCTGTTTCTAACTTACAACAGTCAATATTAGTAACAGTAGAAGTTGTACAAGTTGTTCGGTTACATGATTTCTGTTGATAGATGTACATGAACAGGTATTAGAGGGATTATGCAATATGGCTTTAAAGCATTTTATGTGCTAAAGAGAGTTCCATGTCAACTGAGTTTAAGACAAGTCGGGGTCAACGTCAAACAAGAGTACCGGGGAATCCCAGATGCTCTTATTCAATGGAAATCCTCAGTGGAAACACAAGAGCAAAATGCAAAAAAGAAGCATTTTCCTAAACATATTTCACCAGAGCAGCCATGTGGGCATTTGCACTTTGTTCTGTGTCTGTGGGGTGGAACACACTTTGGGCAGAGCTGATTTCAGGTATGAATAGTTCACATTATAATTATTATTACTCCTACTGGTAGACAGGCTCTTCAACATCAGGGAAACTGAAATTTGAAGTTTGCGAGGCCCTGTTATAAGGGAATGGAGGGAAAGAGTAGGTGAAAAGTTGTTCTGAAATATCTGCAGCCCAGTGGTGTCAAAGACAATAGAGAGGGTTGCAGACACTCAGCCTGGGGCCGTCAGGGAGACAGCTGCCATCTCCCCCACTTATCTTGACACGTACACCAGGGAAGAAAGAGACAGGGTCAGGGTGCAGGTCCTATCCTCATCACCACACCCAGGCCCCCAGGACCCCAAGTCCAGCCAGCTCCGGCGTTTGGCAGGAGGAAAGAGCTTTAACATCGGTAAGAAATTTAAGTTCAAGATGGACAGCACCAAGGTTTAACAACCAAATAAGAGTCTTTCAGGAATAGAAATTCAATGTTTAGTCACTAAGTCGTGTCTGACTCCCTACGACCCCATGGACTGTAGCCCGCCAGGCTCCTCTGTCCATGGGATTCTCCAGGCAAGGATACAGGAGTGGGTTGCCATTTCCTCCTCCAGGGGATCTTCCTCACCCAGGGACCGAATCCACGTCTCCTGCATTGGCTGGCGGATTCCTTACCACTGAACCACCAGGGAGGCCTAACCTCAGATGTGCAGATGATACCACTCCAACGGCAGAAAGTGAAGAGGAACTAAAAAGCCTTTTGATGAGGGTAAAAAAAGTCAGATGTCATAAAAGACATCCCCAAGAGATTTCACAACGAATAGGAAAGAGGGGCAGAGATCCCCATGATGGCTCTTCCTGGAGGAAATAAAAGTACTTTCCTACTTATGACTCATTTGAAAAGACCCCGATGCTGGGAAAGATTGAAGGCGGGAGAAGAAGGGGACGACAGAGGATGAGATGGTTGGGTGGCATCACCGACTCAATGGACATGAGTTTAAGCCAACTCTGGGAGGCCTGGCATGCTGCAGTCCATGGGGTCGCAAAGAGTCGGACAAGGCTGAGCCACTGAACTGAACCGACGTGATAATCCTCAGCCCTGCCGAGGACCCTTCCTAAATAAACCAGTTTAACACCTCCGAAGTCCTCTCCAGCTCAAAGTCTATGAATTTCTCATTCCTCTTCTCTAAACAAAATGCTTCAAAGTGCTTAGCCTGCTCTAAGCGGACCTTGCCAACAAAAGCAAACGGTGGTGTGCAGGGTCCAAAAGTGTTCCACGATTTGCCTTCTAATGTCAAGCTCTTCTCTTGCTGCCGAATCCTAGCATTCAGGCTTAACTTTTCCTTTCAAGGACAGTCTCCCTTACGCTCTGTCTCAGTTGGGGAAGGCAGAGAAGGACCTTTAGTCTTGTTCAGCAGGAGTCATCTGTGACTGAAACAAAGTCACAAATTGCATCTCCCTTAGGAAGCAGCAGAGCTAGGCACCACAGTGAGCCAGTGGGGAGAAACAGTTGGCTTATCTCCTGGTGCTCTCTTAGCTTCCTTCCATGATGCAAGGCTGATAATTGGAAAGGTTCTTTTTTTTTCCAAGACTCTTGTCCCTTTTTAAAGTCTGGCACAAGTAGCTGTTTGCTAGTCTTGCCTTTGCTGTGATACAACTGACTTAGAATCACAAATAAGGCATCTCCCATCCTCTGACACTGTCGGCTGATCCAAAGTATTAATACGTATGGCAATGTACCTACAGATCAACAGAATCTCACCCAATTTCATGCTGTCCTTCACTGTTTGCTTTTTTTTTTTTTTTCAATAGAGATTGGTTTACTGCAGAAATGTTACACTGACAGTTTTCAAATTTATTCAAAGTCCTAAGACTGTCATCCTAAGATTTCCAGACCCCCATGCTACTTAGGTAATCTTTAATTGTCTATGTTCACCCTCATCCACATTTACCAATTTAGCCTGTCTTCCGTGTGTATGTGAAACTGCTCCTTACCCTGCCGGTTAAGCTGGTAACTTCTGGGTGTGACAATTCACCTTTATCTGGGTCTCCGTCTATCTCTTCTAGGCCTTCATTTTCAAAAGAGGCTTACATCCCAAGTGGTTTACAACAGGGTCTCTCAAACCCGTCAGTCTTAGCTTCTGAAGCTAGATAATTCTTTTTCTCCTTTGAACTTCTAATTTTATATTGGAGTATAGCCAATTAACAATGTTGTGACAGTTTCAGGGGAACCGCGTGTATGGACCCAGCCATGCACGTGTCCATTCTCCCGCAAACTCCCCTCCCATCCAGGCTGCCGCACGACATTGAGCAGAGTTCTCCCTTTGCTGTCAGGGTCCATCCTGTGCATTCAACGTTGGGAACCATCCCTGGCCTGTACCTCCTAGACGCAGTATTCCCTGCCGCCTCCCAGCTGTATCTCCCGATATTGTCCAACGCTCCTCGGGGAGAAGGGACAGAAATCACACACACACACATACACAGCCCACTGAAGTCGCCTGCCACATAACAATGGGGAAAGGATTCCTCGGGCCCCTCCAGTGTCCTTTGTGGGAAACACAGTCATCCAGGCTGCCAAACGAAGCGCTTCCTCAGACACCAGCCTGGGGTCGCCAGGAGGATGTGAGCAGAGTAAAAGTAACGTCCCGAGAACACTGACCCTCTTCCTTCGGATTCACAGTCACCCAAGCGTCCATTTGAGCAGAAAGGGTGGGACATCCGCAGACGACGATCCAGGAGAGGAAGCCAGGCTTGAAAGCAGGTGATGGCATTTAGGTGCTAGGCAAGTTGGAGGAAGAGATTCGGGAAGACTGGGATAAGTGAAGTGCAGGATATCAAAGCATGAAACAGGACCGCCAAACTGGGAGCTTAGGGGGTCAGAAAGGCCGAACTAGATGACGCAGGCTCAAAGAGGCTGGACCCACAGTTCTATGGGTCCAGGAATCAGAAAGCAGGAGCTAACCCGCAGAAAGCACTGGAGTGGAGCCAGGTTCCAAGGCAAGGCTGGCCTTGCTCAGAGCTTTGCTGATGTTGTTGCAGAAAGGGGGCCAGGCCCAGAAATGACTCAAAGATGACTCTAAGGGGAGCAGGTGTGTGCATGCTAGGCTGACGGGAGGCGCTCCCTTCACTCCTACCTCTCAGCCCACCCCACCCCTGAGGGCTGCCTCCTAACCTGGCCACACTCCCTCCCCTTTGGAAGCCTCTTACTTGTCCACATGTGGAGATTTTTCAGCACCTCACACCCCCACTCAGCTCAGCTTAGTCCAGTCATGTGGGACTCTTTGCGACCCCATGAACTGCGGCATGCCAGGCCTCCCTGTCCATCACCATCTCCTGGAGCTTGCTTGGATTCATGTCCATCCAGTCCGTGATGCCATCCAACCATCTCATCCTCTGTCATCCCCTTCTCCTTCTGCCTCAACCTTTCCCAGCATCAGGGTCTTTTCAAATGAGTCAGCTCTTCACATCAGGTGGCCAAAGGAATGAAGTTTCAGCTTCAGCATCAGTCCTTCCAATGAACACCCAGGACTGAATTTCTTTAGGATGGGCTGGTTGGATCTCCTTGCAGTCCAAGGGACTCTCAAGAGTCTTCTCCAACAACACAGTTCAAAAACATCAATTCTTTGGCAGTCAGCTTTGTTTATAGTCCAACTCTCACATCCATACATGACTACTGGAAAAACCATAGCCTTGACTAGATGAACCTTTGTTGGCAAAGGAGTGTCTCTGCTTTCAACATGCTGTCTAGGCTGGTCAACTTTCATCTTAAGTCATGACTTAAAATCAAGATATGTTTGGAAACTTTAAATTAGTTCCAGTTCTCACATAGGGCATAGCATCCAGAAATTCAAATGTTTTCCCATTCTCTGATCCTGGCTAGGGCCCACATATCCTTGAGGATCCTCAGTGACAAATCACACCTGAGTCTCCACTAACTGTTTTCCATGAGGGTGGGCGGTCATAGATACTGGCATCTTCTTAGATGAGAGGCTACTCTGGACACCACAGGACAACCTGGAGTCTGATCAGTCTGATCAGGGGGCTGCTTCTCAGGCTCTGGCAGTGGTCAGTACCAGCCAACGGGCTTTTTCACACCAGATCCCTGGGTTCTGTCTCTGAGCTTCGGATCCAGTGGCTTTGGGCTAGAGCTAAAGAGTCTGAAGGTCCAGCAGTCTCCCAGGTGGCGCTGGTACTGTTCATCCCGGCAGCAGGCCGGGATGGCTTGGGTTCGGGCTGGTGGGTCAGAACCGGATGTGTCTATCTTTCTAAGAATTCACTCAGAGCAGCTAAAATACCACCCACCTTCGTTCAAAGGGCCTGGATAAAACTGATGGTTACCACCATCGGACGGATGGTTGTAACTTCTGTAACTTCTAGTGCTTGTCATGTTGCTCTTGGCAGGGGTGAGCACACTATTTCTGGGTAATTAGTTGGGGAAATTACACTAGAGTCTGATATCTGTCTTAAAAGCAGATGACTCGGATGACTAGATTGTCTTTTTTTTTTTTTTTAAGATTCATCTTTATATCTATTCTTTTGGTTCTAGCATTCTAAACTTTTTCAATTTAATTTCTTACACATATATATGCTGAAGATCTAGATGTAGGAATACCAAGATCACCACGGTTTTGCTCTAGATAGTTTCAGGGGTAATAATGTAAACCTCTTCTTAGTCGCAAGTTGGAAATGAAACAGGGATTCGATGCAAGAAAGGATTCTCAGAAGACAGCCTCTCTGATGACACCTGGGAGGCCACACAGGCTCCACCCTGGGCTGCCTGGGAAAGATACAGATGAACAATCCACAAAGGCAATGAAACCATAAAATAGAGATGGTAAGAACACAAGGAAATTGTTTACCACAAACATCGCTGGTGTGACACCATCCTGCAGCTACGTTCTAAAGTCAGCCAATACCGACAGGAGAAGATTTTTTTAAACGTTGAACAAATTCAAAGGAGGGCAAGAAAATGTTTTTCAGCAAAGTCTCAGGGCATCTGTTTGCAAAGCGTGAGGGTAAACATGAGAAATTTCCTGGAAATTCAGCAGGTAATACTTTCCTAGACCAACACTTGAACCCACTGCCTCTCCTCGGAGCATCTGAGTTAATTTACCCCGACAGTGTATTTCTGGGCTCCCTCTCTTATTTATTTCCAGCTGGCCACAAACATGGACTCGGGAGTCAAAAAGCCTGGATTTGGCTCTCATCTGTGCCACGGATGAGCCGTGTGACTTGCAGCAATTCACCAAACTCTCTGAACTCCTCTTCTTCTATCTTTTAGATGGAGATAATAAAGCCTGTGTCCCAGAAGTCCAGACTAAACCAAGCATTCAAATGCACAGCACTCACTAAGACTCAAATATAGCTTTTTTAATTTTTACTTTATTGTGGTGAGAACACTTAAGAGCTACGCTGTGCTGTGCATAGTCACTCAGTTGTGGCCGACTCCTTGTAACCCCGTGGCCTGTAGCCCCACCAGGCTCCTCTGTCCATGGGGATTCTCCAGGCAAGAACACGGGAGTGGGTTGCCATGCCCTCCTCCAGGGGATCTTCCCAACCCAGGGATCGAACCCAGGTTGCCCTCACTGTAGGCAGATTCTTCACAGACTGAGCCACCAGGAAAGCCCCACATAAGAGCTACCCTATGAAATTTTTAAGTGTTCAGTACAGTATAACTATACTAGGTACCACGTGGGAGAACAGATCCCTAGAAGTCATTTGTCTTGCCTTACTGACGCTTTACGCCTGTTGGTTAAATCCAGCCTAACCACTACTGGGTTTTGATGCAAATGCATTGAAATCACATCTCAAACAGATAATAGCACACCCATATGCACTTAGGTACTACCCACAGTAGCCAAGATGGATCCTTATAAATGGGCTTCCCTAGTGGTTCAGATGGTAAAGAGTCTGCCTGAGACGTAGAGACCCAGGTTTGACGCCTGGGTCAGGAAGAGTACTCGGAAAAGGAAATGGCAACCCACTGCAGTATTCTTGCCTGGAGAATCCCATGGACAGAGGAGTCCAGTGGGCTACAGTCAGACATGACTAAGCCACTAACACACACCCACGCCTCAATATAAATAACCTAAATGCCCATCGACAAATGAATGGATTAAAAAAAAAAAAGGTGGTATATACATACACTGAAATATTATTTCCCCTAAACCAGGAAATTCTGCCGTATGTGTCAATATGAATGAATTATAAGGACGTGATGTTAAGTGGAGTCAGTCAGTCACAGAAGGACAAACATTGCATGATTCAAATATATCCATTAACACCCCCATTCTGACTTACATAGTGTCATTACCAAAATGGGCTGCCCAGGGCTTCCCCAGGGCTTTTGAACTGTGGTGTTGGAGAAGACTCTTGAGAGTCCGTTGGACAGCAGGCAGATCCAGCCAGTCCATCCTAAAGGAAATCAGTCCTGAATCTTCATTGGAAGGACTGATGTTGAAGATGAAACTCCAATATTTTGGCCACCTGATGCAGAGAGCTGACTCATTTGAAAAGACCCTGATGCTGGGAAAGATTGAAGGCAGGAGGAGAAGGGGGCTACAGAGGACGAGATGGTTGGATGGCATCACCCACTCGATGGACATGAGTTTAAGTAAACTCTGGGAGTTGGTGATGGACAGGGAGGCCTGGCGTGCTGCAGTCCGTGGGGTCGCAAAAAGTCAGACATGACTGATCGACTGAACTGAATTGAACCCCCATTTCTGTTGGACTTTCCTCCTTGCTTCAAAAATTCCCAAGCATGAAGTCCCATTTCTCTCACCAATGCCAACTAGCTCCACGAGCCTGTCACAGGCACCAGGGCCCGTGGCCGGCCTCTTCTAGCCTGCCTGGGCCTGGCTGGTACTGGCCGTGCACCACGGCTGTGTTAAGTCAAGGAGCTACTGGAGTCTAAGCAGAATTCATCCAGGTCTAATAAAGATGTCCATGAGCACAGGCGTCCCAGCCCATTAGCTTTGGAGAAGTGGCAGAAACAACAGTCAAGATCTGCAAAGAGCTATCGACACTGTCACCGGTGACCCGCCCACCACGCCTCCCCTGAGCCACAAAGTCATGCGTGGGCACTGTTAAGTAGGAGGAGAAGCTTCCAGAACGATCGCTGCTCCCACCTAATCTCTGCCTCCCCACCATCGCCTTGCCTGGTCGTCAGAGCTGACCCTTTTCCACCTGTTTCCTCCTACCAGTATCCTTCAAAAGGACGATCATAACTCCAAGCTTCTCTAACTCTGTCACACACTTTTCAAGCTCTAAATCTGCACCATCTAATTCTGGATCAATAAATGTTGAAGGAGGATATAAATCTCTGGGAAAGATCCTGCAGCTGTAATGACAAGAGTGCAAGGATTAAAGACTCATAAATAAGAACAAATTCATGTGCTGCTCTCAGAAAAGAGTTCTTGATATACACGAGCACGTTCACTCAATCAGTCTAGTTGAATGTTAAACTATATTGGAAGATAGACATATACAAATGCCCTTCACAACACTGAGCCATCTTTATATCTCATTTCCTAACAGGGAACTGAATCAAAGCTTAGAGACTGCTGTTTTCAGCTGCCCAGACCAGCTTCTACCATCAGATTACCTGAAAGTGAAAGTTGCTTGGTCATGTCTGACTCTTTGCGACCCCATGGAATATACAGTCCATGGAATTCTCTAGGTCAGAATACTGGAGTGGGTAGCCTTTTCCTTCTCCAGGGGATCTTCCCAACCCAGGGATTAAACCCAGGCTTCTTGCCTTGCAGGCAGATTCTTTACCAGCTGAGCAACCAGGGAAGCCCAAGATTACTGGAGTGGGTAGCCTATCCCTTCTCCAGTGAATCTCCCCCACCCAGGAATTGAACTGGGGACTCCCGCATTTCGGGCAGATTCTTTACCAACTGAGCTATCAGGAAACCCACCAGTTCTACATCCTAAGGGTAGATTGAACCCAGGATTCTACTGCTTCTCAATTCTGCACCCTAAGAGTTTAATAAATTGTTGGTGAATAAAATATTCCAAAAGTGGGGACAAAGCTGAACAGGCTTGGTCCATTCTCTGAGTCCCTTGCTTTATTACATTGTCATCGCTTATGGCCCTGGAGAGGGTGTCTGCTGCAATCAATATGCAGTTAGGCAGAGTTCTTGACTCACTGTCGCATATTTTAAATCATGTGCCACCTAATATTTTCATTATTTTTGCATAAGGTAAACATTTGGGCTTCTCAGTATAAGGGACTACAGTTGTGATCAGTTCAGTTCAGTTGCTCAGTCGTGTCCGACAAAGAGTCTGACCCCATGGACTGCAGCACACCAGGCCTCCCTGTCCATCACCAACTCCTAGAGTTTACTCAAACTCATGTCCATCGAGTCTGTGATGCCATCCAACCATCTCATCCTTTGTCGTCCCCTTCTCCTCCTGCCCTCAATGTTTCCCAGCATCAGGGTCTTTTCCAATGAGTCAGTTCTTCACATCAGGTGGCCAAAGTCTTGGAGCTTCAGCATCAGTCCTTCCAATGAATATTCAGGAACTGATTTCCTTTAGGATGAACTGGGTTGATCTTGCGGTCCAAGGGACTCTCAAGAGTCTTCTCCAACACCCCAGTTCAAAAGCATCAATTCTTCAGCGATCAGTTTTCCATAAAAAAGGTTTTCACAGTGGTGATCAGTTTTCCATAAACACTCCCAAGGAAAAGTGTCCTGTGAATGTAAATTTCTTAGCATGCTACACTTCAGCAAATCAGAGCGTGCAGCTATTTAAAAGAAAAAAAGATAAAACTGGACACTTATTATTTTAAAATACAGAAATTAAGTATTTGGTCTCAATTCCTCCTAAATTACCAAAGCACAATGGAAAGCATTAAAAAAAAAAAAAAATAGCCTCAAGAGAAAAAGGCTCAGAATAACAAATGCTCTGCAGGGTAGCTTTGGGGAGCATGCTTGGTGCACCTAAAGATTCACTCTTGTTTGGTTTTCCTAAGGATGACAGGTGAAAGCTGGGACTCAAATCCAGGTCTTCTGGCTTTAAGACCAGCAAATCTGCCAGACAATCAAAACCATCTGTATCACAACAAACACACGCTGGGCTGGAACCCATCACGGTTCTTGTCCGTGGTCAGCACCGTAAAGAATGCAGATGAGGGCATGCTGATAGGCAAACAGTGGGCAGTTCACAAGGGCTTGTTCCTTGCTGGTCTTAAGAGCCCTCCCTAGCACGTTTCAGGTTCCTAAAACAGATCGGTGGGGCCCCACAGCTGAGATAGGTCACAGTTCATGCATGAGACGGAAAGGTAGGGAATACCAAGATCCACAGAATTATCTGCAGCATCAATAGAGCCTCCACAGGACTGCTCACAAATATTAGTTTTAATTAATATTAATACCTGGTAGCTCAGATGGTAAAGAACAATCTGCCTGCAATGTGGGAGACTCAGGTTTGATCCCTATGTCGGGAAGATCCCCTGGAGAAGGGAATGGCTACCCACTCCAGTGTTCTGGCCGGGGAAATCCCATAGACAGAGAGGAGAGTGGCAGGCTACAGTCCATGGGGTTGAGAAAACAATCAAGTCTTCTCTATCCATGTTAAACACATATTTAAGAAAAAGCTATTGGACCAAGAACTGGTTTAGGTGCTGGGGCTGCTATGCTGGGCAAGTGAGACCCACAAGATGCCCTGGTAGAGACTGTATTACGGTAAGAAAACTGCTCGCCTCCGAGAAAAGTAACTCAATAAGTAAAAGGGTTACAAGCTCTGCTCGACAGAAGAAAGATGTTCAGAATCTCCCGACTTCAGAAGAAAACAAGTTAATCTTTTCCTTTGACAGGCAACTGTACTTCAGTTAACAGGCGTCATCTCTTAGCCTTATGTGTGGGCTTTATGTTTTACAGAATGAGGCTTAAGAAACCACTCTACGTGTAGGCGTGCTAAATAGCTTCAGTCTTTGCAACCCCACGGACTGTAACCTGCCAGGCTCCTCTGTCCATGGGATTCTCAGAATCCTAGAGTGGGTTGCCGTTCACTTCTTCAAGGGATCTTGCTGACCCCAGTGATCAAACCCACGTTTCCTGAATTGGCAGGCGGACTCCTTACCATCTGAGCCGCCAGGGAAGTCCTCCCCTTGGAAGTGAGTGATAGTTGGTTGCTCAGTCAGGCCTGACTCTTTGCAACCCCATGGACTGTGGCCCGCCGGGCTCCTCCTCTGTCCATGGATTTCCCAGGCAAGAATACTGGAGTGGGTTGCCATTTCCTTCCTCAGGGGATGATCTTCACCACCCGGGGATTGAGCCCACATGTCCTGCATTGCAGGCGGATGCTCTCCCTGCTGCTAATTTATTTTTTAACGGGAGGAAAATTGCCTTGCCATGTCGTGTTGGTTTCTGCCATACAACAACATGAAGCAGCCATGCTTTTATGTAGATATAAGATATATACCTCTTGAGCTTCCCTCCCACCCCCAACCCACCCCTCTAGGTCATCACAGAGCATCAGGCTGAGCCCCCTGTGGTAGACAGCAGTTTCCCACTTGCCATCTATTTCACACAGGATGGTGTATATATGTTAAAGCTACTCTCTCAGCTCATCCCACCCTCTCCTTCCCCTGCTGTATTCACAAGTCTTTTATCTTACGTCTGCATCTCTATTCCTTCCCTGCAGGGAGGCTCATCGGCACCATGTTTCTAGATTCCACATATATGCGTTAATATACATAATCTTTCTCTTTCTGTCTTCCTTCACCCTGAATAACAGGCTCTGGGTTCATCCACCCAACTACCATTTCTGTGAAAGACAAAACCTCCTCTTCCAACCACAGCCTGTCTCTGCTGCAAAGGGATTTTTCCCGGCTGGAAATTTCTTGGACACAGATTCTCTGAGCTTCAAAATCTTATGATAACATTTATGTGTAGGTGACCTTTGGAGGTGGGCTTCCCAGGTGGTGCTAGTGGTGAAGAATTTGGCCTGCCAATGAAGGAGATGTAAGAGACATGGGTTTGATCCCAGGGTGGAGAAGATCCCCTGGAGGAGGACATGGCAACCCACTCCGATATTCTTGCCTGAAGAATTCCATGGACAGAGGAGCCCGGCGGGCTACAGTCCGTGGGGTCGGAAAGAGTCAGATCTTTGTGACTTAGCACACATGTATGCATGACCTTTAGAGAGATTTCTTTTAAATCACTTCTCAGGGAAAAAAAAACAAATGTTTACTCTCCTCACACTCACATTTCTGTATAAATTTTTACAGATTTGCTTTAATTTTGTTCATCTTTTGTTACGTCCCAATTTTTATTTGCCCTTCTTCAGTGCACATTTTCTTACGTAGGTGAGGAATTCTCACTTTTGTTATTTTTGGAGTTTTATTGCATCGCATTGTATTTTTCTCACATATTTAAACCGAACCTTATCCAGTTGACACTAATTTACATTTCCAATTGCCCACCATGTTGTAATATTGTGCTAGCTTTTAGGTATTCACCACTGACGTGCATATTTTTAGTTCCCCAAATGCCATGTGAGGTCAGTCACTGTACCTAGTTCATAATCCACCATTTGGATCTTGAAGTATGCCTGTTCCTGGTATCTTTAATCTCATTTTCACTAGATTTACTACCTTTCTTGACCTGAGAGACTTATTACAGTTTTTAAAGTCCTGAACTTATTACCAGAGACTTTTTTTTTTTTTTTTTTTTGTAGCAAAGGAAAATTGGTTCTACTTTTTGGAGGCTGTAATGCACATGAACTTCATTTCATCCAAGGTTCTTCTTTATCACCCTTGGAGGAAATAAAATTTATGTGAAAATGTTCTCAGCTATAGATAAACACTGATATAATAGAAAAATGAACAGTGACAGAATACCCCGAGAAGATAATAATGAGAAAAGCATCAAGAGGTCTTTTCTAGGCTCCCATATTTGAAAGGTTGACCAAGGTTACGCTTTAAACTAGTTTTGGAAGTCTCCGTCTGCTGTTCAAAGGACATCATTTGCATTCCACTCCCATATACCCATGTGCTCAAGTGGTCCACAGTCTGACTGATGCTCTGTAAGCTCACGTACATTGTAATAGAGTTCATCTGACGTGGCCGTAATATAGAACATTTTTAGAAAGCAGTTAATCACAGTTTAGAAAGCATAATTTGAAAGATAGTTACATTCGTTTATTTTTCCCACCTGATGGGTTCAAGGGCTCCTAGGCTTATTAAACCATTCCTGCAACACCGTCCATTTAAATCCAGATTACCATCTGGATTTCTCCCTCTCTCTCATGTCTATTCCCGTTCACATCAACTGTTTGCTTAGAAAATAGAAAATCAGAAGGACAAACTGGCTCTTTTTACACACACATGCACACATACACACACACTCAAGCACCAGTTTTTCCTCTTGGAAAATCTTCTGAGTTGAGAACAAGCTTCTCCAGACTCGTCAAACTCATGTGTCACATTCTCTGTGACCCTAAACCAAGGGCGTAGTGGTGAGGAACATCCTTCTGCAAAGATCAGACTCTTCTGGGCTCTGAGAGTTCGCACTGTGCTTAACTATGACAGGAAATCGTGAGAGGCTGTGAGCTATTTCCTTTTATACTTTTTCTTCCCTTACTGTTTAATGGGGCTTCCCTTGTGGCCCAGACAGTCAAGCATCTGCCTGCAAGGCGGGAGACGCGGGTTCAATCCCTGGGTCGGGAAGGTCCCCTGGAGAAGAAAATGGCAACCCACTCCAGTATTCTTGCCTGGAAAGTTCCATGGACGGAGGAGCCTGGTAGGCTACAGTCCATATGGGGTCGCAAAGAGTCGGCCACGACTGAGCGACTTCACGTCACTTCTTCCCTTCACGCTTCTGTCAATTCACATCTGAAAAGTAATGAAAAAGAATTCAGGGTTTTCCCTATAATGATCGTCTCCCCCTCACGAGGGCAAAGCAACCAAAGTCGCTGTTGGTAACGTGGGCATTCTAGGAACCCTTTACAGCTCCTGCTGAAATTCACCAGGCCAGCCTTGTCACCTTTGTGACCTTCTTGTCCCCTCCATAGTCTAAACCTCCGCTCTTGCAAGTCTGATGTAACATTCACAGCTTCTACTAAAGCCATTCCCCAAGAAGGTCCCCCCAGAGGGAACAGAAAGACAATGTAGATATTTGTTAAACCTCGAGTTCTACTGATGTCTATTTTTATGTTTTAGTATGCAGACACCACCTACTCACCTCCAGCCAAATGATACTTGAGGAAATGATGTCTCCACCAGAGTAAACGAAATGTAACCATCCCCGTACCCCCATCCCAAGCAAACTCCCAGAAGGCCAATAGAAAAGCCTTGTCCTGGTTAAACTCTACAAGCTTTTATTTTTACATGTTCAGGTCCCTGTCCTACTTGTAAAGACATTGCCTAATAACACAGACTTGGGAACTCACCAGAGCTGACAGACTTGTTATTCATACAGGTTCTTCCTTTTTGGCTCTGATCCTTAAGCTTCTATTCTGCCACCACTGTTCCCTAGTATCTCTCCCTATTTAAAAAAAGCACACCCAATGAACCCGAGATATTGTCTTCTGAGAAGCTTTGTGTTGCTTGATTTGAGCAACGATGCAGTGTAACAATGAAAAGCAGCTTAAAATCTCTGCTCTACGATGTACTGGCTTGTGTTATCTTGGGCAAGCTACACACCCTCTCTGTTCCTCAACTCCCTCTATTATACGGGTATAGGGATGTCACTTTAAAAAAAACAAACCTTTTACTTATTTGGCTGCCCTGAGTGTTCAGTTCAGTTCAGTCGTTCAGTCGTGTCCGACTTTTTGGACTGCAGCACACCAGGCTTCCCTGTCCTTCACCAACTCCTTTCACACCTCGCTTTGAGTTTGGGTTTGCTCAAACTCAGGTTTGAGTTTTGTGCTCAGTGACTCATACCACTGAGTCAGTGATGCCATCCAACCATCTCATCCTCTGTCGTCCCCTTCTCCTCCTGCCCTCAATCTTTCTCAGCATCAGGGTCTTTTCCAATGAGTCGGCTGTTCGCATCAGGTGGCCAAAATATTGGAGCTTCAGCATCAGTCCTTCCAACGAATATTCAGCACTGATTTCCTTTATGATGGACTGGTTGGATCTCCCTATGCTGGGTATTAGATGCAGCATGTGGGATCTACTTCCCTGACCAGGGATCGAAGCCCGGGCCCCCCTGCACTGGGAGGGTGGAGTCCTAACCACTGCATCACCAGGGAAGTCGCAGGGACGTCGCCCTTTCCACGAGGATTTAAGAACACGTGTGAACCACCCTGACCAGAAAGGCAACGACGGGAGGATGGACTTGGTCTGTGTGGGTGGTACAGGTCTCTCACCTGTCCCACATCTTGATCAGAGGCTGCAAAGTCCCACCTTCTCTCTCTCTTTCACGCTGTGCTCCGAGACCACACCACCCAGACCCCCTCTTACCTTCGTCAATAGCCCTTCTCAACCATAGGGGCGAGTTTTATTTCTGTCCTCCCCTTTAAAGGCGTGATGATGTCAAGTAGAGCAAACCACACTGAAAGGTGGGTGGGGGGGGGGGGGTGGTTTCCTTCCTGTAGCCGTCACTGTCTGTATCCTGCACCCCGTCTCTGGGGCTGAGAAGGGTTAGCTGAATAATGCGGTGGGTCGGATGCCATCACCGACTCGATGGACATGAGTCTGAGTAGGCTCCGGGAGCTGGTGATGGACAGGGAAGCCTGGCATGCCGCCAGTGGGTACCACTAATGCAGGCATTAGGGAAGCAATGTGTGAAAACGGAGCGGGGGAGGGAAGACTCTCTGAGAAGCTTGTTCTTCTTGTCTGCTGTCTAACAGGAAGGGGGACAGATTTCAGATGGCCTTCTTTCTATTCTTTTCTTTTTTTTTAACCTAAGAGCTGCCTTAGTTTTTTTTTTTTTTTATGATACAGTGATTTTATTTATTTTTTTAATATAGATTTATTTATTTTAATTGGAGGCTAATTACTTTACAATATTGTAGTGGTTTTGCCATACATTGACATGAATCAGCCACGGGTGTACATGTGTTCCCCATCCTGAAATCCCCCTCCCACCTCCCTCCCCATCCCATCCCTCAGGGTCATCCCAGGGCACCAGCCCTGAGCACCCTGTCTTATGCATCGAACCTGGACTGGCGATCTGATTCACATATGATAACATACACGTTTCAATACCATTCTCCCAAATCATCCCACCCTCTCCCTCTCCCAAAGAGTCCAAAAGACTGTTCTATACATCTGTGTCTCTTTTGCTGTCTCGCATATAGGGTCATCATCACCATCTTTCTAAATTCCATATATATGCATTACTATAGTGTATTGGTGTTTTCCTTTCTGGCTTACTTCACTCTGTATAATAGGCTCCAGTTTCATCCACCTCCTTAGAACTGACTCAAATGTATTCTTTTTCATGGCTGAGTAATATTCCATTGTGTCTATGGACCACAGCTTTCTTATGCATTCGTCTGCCAATGGACATCTAGGCTGCTTCCACATCCTGGCTATTGTGAACAGTGCTGTGATGAACATTGGGGGCACACGTGTCTCCTTCAGACAGCCTTCTTTCATTTGTCCCTGGTAGTATGTGCTGGGCAGGGCCCTAGAATTCTTTGTGAAAACAGCACAGAGGAAGGGGGAGGGGGAATGATGGACGATAAGGTAATAATCAGAAGGGCTGTTTCTGAGTCTGCAGCCGGTACCAGTCCCAGGGCTGAGGGTCTCCCTGCTCACCACCCCCACACAGAAGTCCCCATGCTATGCAGGGCTTGCGCAGTGACCCAGTTCTCCCAGCCTGGGCAGGCTTTTTCAGAAGTGGAGGGTAGGGCAGGCACATTCCTAACTCCAATTCAGATCCTTTAGGAACCTCTTAGTCCTCTCTTATTCCTCTTAGGAATAATGAAAACAAACAAACAAACAAACAAACCTACCATAAGTCAGTTTGCACGCAGCACAGATGAGCTATAGAAAAATGATCTGAACTTTGGGAGCGTATACATGTTAAGATACATGGAGACACACACGTAGGTGTAAAGGTAAGTCAGTATGTGGACACAGACGCCAGGCCTTTAAAGCATGGACATCGTCTTCGTTTAAAGCATTGAAATCTCTCAAATTCTGGAGATATTTTGTATCCCCTGGCCCAAATGGAAAAATACTCATCTGTTAATTACATAACTGAGTAAAGCTCTAGACAACCAATAGGTGGGTGGATAGATGAGACAGAGAGATGACAGATACAGAGATAGATCAATAGATAGGGAGATGATTAATAGATAGATCGTAGATAGGGAGATAATTAATACATATGGCATAGTCTTAACAAATGGCTCTATAATGGAGACTTGATTAATCACTTAGTTTAAGGAAAAGCCAGCCTAGAATTGACCAGCAATGAAGACCCAGTGCGGCCAAAAATAAAATAATAAGAACAAGTTAGTTCAATCAGTCGCTCAGTCGTGTCTGACTCTTTGCAACCCCATGAATCGCAGCATGCCAGGCCTCCCTGTCCATCACCAACTCCCAGAGTTTACCCAAACTCATGCCCATTGAGTCAGCGATGCCATCCAGCCATCTCATCCTCTGTCATCCCCTTCTCCTCCTGCCCCCAATCCCTCCCAGCATCAGGGTCTTTTCAAAAGAGTCAGCTCTTCGCATGAGGTGGCCAAAGCACTGGAGTTTCAGCTTCAACGTCAGTCCCTCCAATGAGCACCCAGGACTGATCTCCTTCAGGATGGACTGGTTGGGTCTTCTTTCAGTCCAAGGGACTCTCAAGAGTCTTCTCCAACACCACAGTTCAAATAGGCAAATAAAAATAAGCTCTGAAAAGAAAAGAGGTTGGGGGGTGGAGTGGGAGCTGGGTGGCAGTAATATGCAAGTGTGTTAGGCATGAAGAAGCAATCAAGCGTCCATGGGGAGGAAGAGACAGGACCAGGATGACTGGGCCGGGTTCACTGGTTTTGTGGGCTCTGTGGCCTGAATGCCAATGGTCCCCAGATAACAGAGGCGGGGCCATGAGGCTACACAAGGGGACGAAGCTTGCCTTGGCCCCTTCAAGGAAAGCCAGCACCCTCGAAATCTGCCCACTCCAAAAGGGAAATGGAAAAAATTCCCCAGGGGTGAGGGACCAGACAGGTCTGCCATGTCCCCAGCCTGTGTCAGGAGAAACAGTCATCTGAAGACATGAAAAACCTGGGCTTTCACTGTGTTCACATGCTTCCGAAGTTCAGACTTCGGCTTTATTCATTTGTTGGTATGGAACCTGAAACCCAGAAATTCACAGAACTCAAAGGGGGACTCACAGAAGCAAAGATAACATTGCTCTGGAGCACATGTCTCAGCGCCCAGAGACGGCACACGGGACTGCCGTTAAACACTTTTCGAAAATGTGTTGCAGATGAGCTAAAACAAAACAACAAAATGACAGGAAAGGAGCTAAGAGGGTAGACAGAGGCTTCCAGCAGGAGAGCCAGCATCCCGAGGATGCAAAAATGACCATACTATCCAGAAGAGACAGTAAGCTCATAAGCAGAATGAAAGAAAAGAACAGAACAGCCCTGCAATAAGACATTGTTTATTTATTTATTTTAATTGGAGGCTAATTACTTTACAGTAATGTAGTGGTTTTTGCCATACACCGAGATAAATCAGCCATGGGTGTACATGTGTTTCCCATCCTGAATCCCGCTCCCACCTCCCTCCGCATCCCATCCCTCTGGGTCATCCCAGTGCACCAGCCCTGAGCACTTATCTCATGCATTGAACCTGGGCTGGGGATCTGTTTCACACTTGATGATATACATGTTTCAATGCTTTTCTCTCAGATCATCCCACCCTCGCCTTCTCCCACAGAGTCCAAAGGAACAAATAGAGAAACTAAACATTCAAAAAAATTATTAAATGTTGGTTTAAAACTCAACATTCAAAAAAAAAAAAAAAAAAAAACTAAGATCATGACATCCGGTCCCATCACTTCATGGCAAATAGGTGGGCAAACAGTGGAAAAAGAAAACAATGGCTCCAAAATCACTGCAGATGGTGACTGCAGCCGGTAAATTAAAAGATGCTTGCTCCTTGGAAGAAAAACTATGACCAACCTAGAGAGCATATTAAAAAACAGAGACATTACTTTGTCCACAAAGCTCCATCTAGTCAATGTTATGGTTTTTCCAGTAGCCATATATAGATGTGAGAGTTGGACCATAAAGAAGGCTCAATGCCGAACTGTGGTGTTGGAGAAGTGTTGAGAGTCCCTTGGACTGCAAGGAAATCCGACCAGTCCTTCCTAAAGGAAATCAGTCCTGAATATTCATTGGAAGGACTGATGCTGAAGCTAAAGCTCTAGTACGTTGACCATCTGATGCGAAGAGGTGACTCATTGGGAAAGACCCTGATGGCTGGGAGGGATTGGGGGCAGGAGGAGAAGGGGAAGACAGAGGTTGATGGTTGGATGGCATCACCAACTCGATGGACATGAGTCTGAGTGAACTCTGGGAGTTGGTGATGGACAGGGAGGCCTGGCGTGGTGCAGTCCACGGGGTCACAAAGAATCGGACACGACCGAGCAACTGAACAAAACAAACCAACAGTAGAGAAACACGTCCATGGTCTTCCCGGGTGGCTCAGTGGTAACATATCTGCCGGCCAATGCAGGACACACGAGTTCGATCCCTGGGTTGGGAAGATGCCCTGGAGCAGGGCCTGGCAACCGACTCCAGTATTCTTGTCTGGAGAATCCCATGGACAGCGGAGCCTGGCGGGGCTACAGTCCATGGGGTCACAGAGAGTCAATGACAACTTAGCGACCATACGACATAGAGAAACACTAGGCAGAATTTCAGAACGTACACAGCAGAAGCCAGTGGGGGACCTCCCAGGTTGATTTTTTTTTTGGGGGGGGGGTGCGGGGTAGGAACGCTGTGCTGGGTCTATTGCTAGACACGGGCTCTCACCAGCTGCAGCAACTGAGGGCTACTCTCTAGTTGCAGGACAGAGGTTTAATTGCGCCGCAGTATGTGGAATCTTCCCAGACCGAGGATGGACCCTGTGTCCCCTGAATTGGCAGGCAGATTCTCAGCCGCTGGACAACCAGAGAAGTCCTCCAGGCTGAGGTTTAGGTGAACATCTGGGGCTGGAGAAGAAAGCAGATATCAGACACAAAGTCATCTATGCCTGTGCGTCTCTGGGAGACAGGCTGTCACAGAAACCTTTAGTTCCCACGTTGTAAGAAGCAGCACCAAGATGATAGAACGCTGGTGGGGCTTGGGGGACACCTTGCCCTGGAAGCTGGTCCCCCGAAGGGCTAGAGAGATAAGACAGAGAGCAGAGAAGGTGGGCACGACCTCCCTCGGCCCAGCCCAGGAGGCTTCGATCCGAGCAGACAAAAGAGAAAGGAAGGAAGCAAGCGGGAAGCGCATAGGTGGACGCTGTGGACAATTGCTCACCCTGATCAATCCAAGAAGGAGGAAGGTAAGGATAGCCACTATCGCCTTTTCTGTTCATGGTTCTGGAAACCTTGGTGTGAACTAAGGGTTTTTTTAAAAATGATATACAGGGGCTTCTCTGCTGGTCCAGTGGTTGAGACTTTGCCTTCCATGGCAGAAGGTGACAGTTTGATCCCTGCTCTGCTCAGGAAGTTAACATTCCCACCTGCCTCACAAGTCAAAAAAACCAAAACACAAAACAGAAGCAATATTGGAACACATTCAATAAAGACTTCAAAAAAAAATTATATAGAGATATAGCTTCACTTTCCAAGATATATATATATGTGTGTATTTGTGTGTACACATATATAATGTATAAATATCTATTTTTAGATAGATATAATAGAGAGAAATATGCACGCATAAAGACAGAAACATATTTTAGCACAAAACAACATCTTCATAAATTGAAGACATATGCCTGTCTAATCATGAAAATACTAAGTGAATCTATAATCCAACTCTTGGAACTAGGAAAACAGTCTGGCAAAGTTTTTGGACACAGTATCAAAACACAGACATGGAAAGGTTCCCACACGCCAACGAAAATTAGCTGGAAAAAAATGTTAATAATCTCATTCGCACTAGCAGTAAAAATACGTTGTGTGTGTGTTTGTGTCTGACTCTTTGCAACCCTTTGGATCATAGCCCACCAGGCTCCTCTGTCCACAGAATTTTCTAGGCAACAATACTGGAGTGAGTTGCTATGCTTTCCTGCAGGGGATCTTCCCAACCTAGGGATCGAACCTGCATCATTGGCAGGTGGTTTCTTTACCACGAGCACCACCTAGGAAGCACCCCCCACCCCCCCCCCCCCCCGCCAAGATACATTCCTAAATAGTCCTAAAAGATCTTTTAGGACTTCCTAAAAGATAGTCCTAAATAAAGGAAGTATAAAATCTGTAAGGAGAAAATGATAGGGACATATAAGAAGACCTTGCAATCTCACTTCTAAGTGTTTAGCCCTCAAGAGGTAAAAATGTATGTATATGCATGTGGTAGCTCTATGCATAATTACCAACACCTGAAAATAACAGAAATGTCCGTCTGATGAGTAAAGAAGCAAAACAGAGCACATGGATACAATGGAATACTACTCAGCAGTAAAGTGAAATGAACTACGGAGACACGCAACCTGGATAAATCCCACAGGCATTATGAGTGAAAGAAGGTTGTCATGAAAGATTATGACTTCATTTATAGGACATTCACCAAGAGAAAACCGTTGTGTTGGAAAACAGACCAGGGGTTGCTGTTGTGAGGTGTAGGGGAGGTTGTCACTGCAGAGGGACAGAATGAGGGTGTTTGGGGCGTGATGAAACTGTTCCATATGCCGCCTTGGGTCGTGGTTACAGAAATCGATGTTATGTGTTAGACTTGCCAGCACTGTGCATGTTAAAAAGTCAATTTTACTGTATGTTAATTGAGAAAAAGGGCTTCCCTCATAGCTCAGACGGTAAAGCATCTGCCTGCAATGCAGGAGACCTGGGTTTGATCCCTGGGTTGGGAAGATCCCTTGGAGAAGGAAATGGCGACCCACTCCAGTATCCGTGCCTGGAGAATTCCATGGACAGAGGAGCCTGGCGGGCTATAGTCCACGGGGTCGCAAAGAGCCAGACACAACTAAGTGACTAACACACACACACACAACTGAGAAAATAACATACAGAGTTACAAGAATATTTTTTAAGATGAAGACCTAAAAATGCTGTATATGATGTGATGGGAAGATAATACGGTAAAGATGACATTCTCCCCCAAATTCATCTATACATCCAGTGGACTTCCTAAACACCCAACAGAGTTTTAATGAAATTTGACAAACTGATACTAAAATGCCTTTGGAAGAATAAAGACCTGGGTGGAGCCATTTGGAGACCAATGGAAAGGAAGGAGGAGGGACATGCCTTAGTGCATATGAAGAAGTCTTATAAATCTCTAAGAATTAAATCAATGAGAATGTGGTACAGGCGTAAACAGATCCCAAAGTGGTGAGTATTTTCTTGTTGTTCAGTCACTCAGTCGTGTCTGACTCTTTGACATCCCATGGATGGTAGCACACTGGCCTCCCTGTTTATCACCACCTCCTAAAGGCTACCCAAGTTCATGTCCATTGCATCGGTGATCCAGCCATCTCATCCTCTGTCACCCACTTCTCCTCCTGCCCTCAGTCTTTCCCAGCATCAGGGTCTTTTCCAATGAGTCAGTTCTTTGCATCAGGTGGCCAAACGACTGGAGTTTCAGCTTCGGCATCAGTCCTTCCAACAAGTATTCAGAGTTTGATTTCCCTTAGGATGGACTGGTTTGATCTCCTTGCAGTCCAAGGGACTTTCAGGAGCCTTCTCCAGCACCGTAGTTCAAAGGCACCAATTCTTTGGTGCTCTGCCTTCTTTATGGTCCAGCTCTCACATCCATACATGACTACTGTGAAGACCACAGCCTTGGCTATACGGATCTTTGTTGGCAGAGGAATGTCTCTGCTTTTCAACAGGCTGTCTAGGTTGGTCATAGCTTCCCTGCCGAGAAGCAATCGCCTTCCGATTTCATGGCTGCAGTCACCATCCGCAGTGATTCTAGAGCTCAAAAAGAGGAAATGTTTTCCCCTCCTATTTGCCATGAAGTAATGGGGTCAGATGCCATGATCTTAGTTGTTGTTTTTTTTTTTTTATAAGTATAGCAGGAGCTTTATAAATGACTATTCATTTCTATAAAGACATTAGATATGTAGGTGTGTAGGTAGATAGATAGATCTCTATTTAGTTCCCCCATTACCGCAGGCACGAAAATCAATTTCAGTTGTATTACAGTCCTACATACAAAAAGAACAACTTAAAAAAGAGAATATAAAGAATTGGTACAAATCAATATTTAAAAACAAACCAAAAATAAATTTGGCAAATGATATGAAAAGGTATGCTCCAGCCATGAGTTAAAAAAAAAAAAATTAAAGCAGTAATATTCCATTACATGCCCATAGAATATGCCAAAGTGTATGCTTGGCGTACAAAGTGCTGGCCAGGATGGGGGAAATGGACCTTCCTGATGGATTTTTTGAGAGCATCTTTACGTGAACAGAGACATTTCAGAAAGCACAGGGAGGTCCCAACCATGCCTCCACAATTAACATTTTGTGTTACTAAGGTCCTTTTGTTGCAATTCACAAATCCACATTCATACGTTGTTATGAAGCGAACTCTGCAATCTGCATTAGAGATCACGCTTTGCGGCACACACTTTACGTTTTGACAGACGTATACTGTGATGTATCCACGATTCCAGAATCAGACATGATAGTTTCTGATTGCCTTGAAAATCCTCTGTGTGTGTGTGCCTGTGTGTGTGTGCGCACACGCCAGCGCTGGCTGACCTTTTTACTATCTCTATGGTCTTGCCTTCTCCAGAACGTCACAAGAGTTGGAAACATACAGGCTTTTCAGATAGGCTGTTTTCTTTTTTACCTAGAAGCATGCATGTCAGCTTCCTCCATGTCTTTCCGGCTTCCCAGCTCACATGCTTACATTGCTGAACAATTACCGTGACTTGTGAACGACCCACGGTTTACTTATCCATACACCACCGGAAGAGCTAACTCGGTCGCCATGAACTTTTGGCAGTTATGAGTAAATGGACTTTTTATACGCCGCTGGCAGGAAGACAACATCCGAGAACTGGTTTGGAGGAAAGCCGGCCACATCTAGTGACGGTGAAGACGTGGACACCCGGAGCTCAGAACTTTCATTCCTGGGGACGTATCGCAGAGAAACTCATGCAGGGAGACATACAGAAAAAGGTTCAAAAGCCAACAGACTAAAACCGTGCCAACGAGAGAACTGGAATGGGAGACAATTCTCCATGTTGTTGATTTGCTATTTCCTGGCTAAATCCTGTCTGACTCTTTTGTGGTCTGTAGCCCCACCAGGCTTCTCTGTCCATGGGATTTTCCCTGGCAAGAGTGGGTTGCCATGCCCTCCTCCAGGGGATCTTTCTGACCCAGGGATCGAACCAACGTCTCCTATGTCTCCTGTCTTCGCCCCTTGAGCCATGAGGGAAGCTCTTATAATTAACAGCTGTTGTTCAATCGCTCAATCATGTCCAACTCTTTGTGACCCCAAGGACTGCAGCACGCCAGGCTTCCCTGTCCTTCACCATCACCCTAACAGTTTTCTGCTATATACCTGAAAGTTGCTAAGGGAGTCAATCTTAAAAAAGAAATCACCAAAAAGAAATGGGAAGTACGTGACGTGATGGAGACACTCAGCTACCCCACAGTTGCAATCACCCGGCAAATATACGTGTGTGTCAAATCCATGTAAGTTTGTACACCTTAAACTTACACAAAGTTCTGTGTCAACTATATCTCAGTACAGCTGGGAAAAAAGAAAGATAATAGTGTATGCCTGTTAGAGGTGGGACTTCTTTTTTATCAGAGTGAGTCCCCGCTCCTGGAGATGAGCTTGTGTGGACGCATCCGGATTTATCGGACAAGTGTCACAAAAGCCAACAGGCCGGGTCCTCAGCTTCGCTCCTCTGACCCCGAAGCACAGATACAGTAACACACCCTCCGGCCTGGATGCTTCCCCTTGGCGTTTTTAACGCCTGCTCAAAAGCAGCAGAGTCAAACAGCGGTGACTAAGCCACGCTTGTCGTCCCCTCTGACCTTCCGCGTCGGCACCAACTATAACTTCACTTCCTGCCATCGGCCACGCTCTGCAAAGTGATAAATAGAACCGAGTGTCTTTTTTGATTTTTTTTTTTAGGACGTTTTTATTGCAGCATATTTTTCCCGCCTCCTGCCGTCTTATTACGTGATTGCGCCAAATGCCGGAGAAACATGAAACAGATGTTCCAAAGAGGAGACACCAGAAAGGGAATTTCCCTTCCAGCCTCCACAACAAGGAAGCTCTCAGAGCTTCACTCTGCCAGTCACTCGTAAGGCTTCGAGCCCTGAACTACAGGACAGTGACAGGCTCGAGGACCAAATGGATGGATCTGTTTGCCTCTGTGGAGTAATGCAGAATTTAAAAAAAAAAAAAAAAATGCCTTGGCAGTTCAATAAAAACAGGAACCTAGAGGTCAAACGCCTCTAATGGCAAATGATTCGAAATAGTATCCAGATGTCTTTGCAAAAATGGGGGGAAAGATTTGCAAAAATAGAGGGGAAAAGATGTGCAAAGATGTTGTTTGGAATTAACGATACATTTTTTTGCAAATACATTTTTTTTTCCTTGGATGGCATGGCTGTATTTCAGTGGTGTCTTCAATTTAACAGATTGAACTGTGCATTTTCTATACTGACCTACACAAAAAGCCTCACCTTATCACTTGTGAGAAAAGAATGAGAAGAAAAATGAGGAGCAGGAGATAGGACTTTGTAAAGTCCTGGTTGGTTCATTTAAATATATTTAAAGACAGCTATCAGATTATCTGTAGTCTCAGGGAACTCTGTGTCTGTTATTGCAAATATAAATACGAATAATTAACAATGTAGCTCTCAGGCCTCCAGTTCAAGAAAGGACACTTGGCACATATTTTATATGATCTCTCTCTTACAAATTTTTTACAAATAGTTTTCTTTATCCTTGCATTGCTGATGGGTATATAAACTGATATAGCCACGGTGGAAGATGGTATGGAGATTCCTTAAAAAGCTAGGAATAAAACCACCATATGACCCAGCAATCCCACTCCTAGGCATATATCCTGAAGAAACCAAAATTGAAAAAGACACATGCATTCATTGCAGCGCTATTTACAATAGCCAGAACATGGAAACAATCTAGATGTCCATTGACAGACAAATGGATAAAGAAGCAGTGGTACATATATACAGTGGAATATTACTCAGTCATGAAAAAGGAACACAATTGAACCCGTTCCAATGAGGTGAATGAACCTAGAGCCTATTATGCAGAGTGAAGTAAGTCAGAAAGAGAAATGCAAATATCGTATACTGATACATATATATGGAATCTAAAGAGATGGCACTGGTGAATTTGTTTTCAGGGCAGCAAGGGAGAAACAGACATAGAGAACAGACATATGGACGTGGGAGGAGAGGAAGGAGGGGGGAGATGTATGGAGAGAGTAATGTGGAAACTTACAATGCCATGTGTCGAATAGAGAGCCAATGGGAATTTGCTGTATGGTTCAGGGGATTCAGACACGGGCTCTGGGACAGGCTGAAGGGTGGGATGGGGCAAGAAGCTGGGAGGGAGGTTCGGAAGGGAGGGGACACGGATGTACCTGTGGCTGATTCTTGTTGATGTGTGACAAAAACCCACAAAATTCTGTAAAGCAATTATCTTTCAATTAAATGTTTAAAAAATGAATAATTGTATTTATTAATTTAGTTTTGGCTGGGCTAGGTCTTTGCTGCCGAACGGGCTCCTCTGTAGTTGCAGAGAGTGAGAGCTGCTGTCTAGTTGCAGTGTGCGGGCTTCTCCCTCCGGCGGCTTCTTTTGCTGTGGAGCACCGGCCCTAGGGCACACGGGCTCGGGAGTTTCGCTTCCCAGGCTCCAGAGCACAGGCTCAAAAGCTGGGCTTCGTAGCCCCGCCTGCAAGTGGGAATCTTCCCAGACCAGGAATCAAACCCGTGTCTCCTGCACTGACAGGCGATTCTTTACCACTGGGCTACCAGGGGAGCCTGCAACTTTTTAGACTGACGGTACATACGTGGTTAAAATAATACATCCAGGACAACAACCATTTTGCGGTGTGAAGTCACTAACGGATGTGCAATTTCAACAAGACTCTCAGTTCAGTTCAGTCGCTCAGTCGTGTCTGTCTCTTTGCGATCCCATGAACCACAGCACGCCAGGCCTCCCTGTCCATCATCAACTCCCGGAGTCCACCAAAACCCATGTCCATCAAGTCAGTGATGCCATCCAACCATCTCATCCTCTGTCATCCCCTTCTCCTCTTGCCCTCAATCTTTCCCAGCATCAGGGTCTCTTCCAATGAGTCAGCTCTTCACATCAGGTGGCCAGAGGACTGGAGTTTCAGCTTCAGCATCAGTCCTTCCAATGAACACCCAGGGCTGATCTCCCTTAGGATGGACTGGTTGGATCTCCTTGTGATCCAAGGGACTCTCAAGAGTCTTCTCCAACACCACAGTTCAAAACCATCATTTCTTCGGCTCTCAGCTTTCTAGATCGCCATTTTTGAGCCAAGGCACTGTCAACATCTGGGGCTGGATGTCTATGGGGTGGGAGCTTCCCTGTGCCATTGTGGGAGGTTTAGGGGCAACCCTGACCTCCACCCACTAGATGCCAGGAGCATCTTCCCCGATTAAAACAATCCAGGCATCTCTGCAGACATTGTCAAGTGTCCCCTGGGGCCACCACTGCCCTGATTAAGAACCGATGGCCTGACGACAGAGAGCGCACGGAGGAATATTGAGTCACACCGCTGAGCGGAGGAGAGTGAGTCGGGAAGATCCCCCTGGAGGAGGGCATGGCAATCCACTCCAGGATTCTTGCGTGGAGAATCCCATGGACACAGGAGACTGGCGGGCTACAGTCCATGGGGCCGCAAAGAGCCAGGCAAGAGCCTGAGTGACTGACACGAAGCTCCAAAGGGGGGTCCTGAATGCTTGAGAGAACAGTCGCGGGATAGGACGTGGTCGGAGAAGGCAAGTGAGAGGCTGGCATGGGATGGTGAGGGGGGTAAAGGCAGTGGAACAGTGAGTAGGGGACCCTGACCCAAGGCTCCCTGGCAGGGACTGAGGCTGGTCCATGCCAAGCTGGGGTAGGAAGAAGGCCTTCACTTGGATGAGACATGGAACTTTGGCTACTAGATTACAACCCCCGAATGGATGTCTGCTCAGTGCCAGAGATATGTGGTCACCAGGGGGGCTGGGAAATTCAAAGCAGGGACCACAGGGTAATAAGGCTACAATCTAACGGCCCCCTTGCTGAGACCAACTCATGCACCAGGGTGAGTGACTACACTTATAAATCCTGAAATCTGTTCTCCTCCTTCACCTTTGCCCACCCTTCTGGCCCTCCTATTTACTACAAAGCCCTGCTATTCAAATCCCAGCATCTTCAGGGGACTTGTGATAAATGCAGATTTCCTGACCCCAGCCCAGAACGACATGAGAAACTGAAAAAAGTGTTAAGTGGCAGTGACTCAGTTGTGTCCGACTCTTTGTGATCCCGTGGACAGGGAGCCCACCAGGCTCCTCTGTCCACAGACATCTCCAGGCAAGAATACTGGAGCAGGTTGCCATTGCCTTCTCCAGGGGAATCTTGCCGAACCCAGGGATCAAACCCGCATCCCCTGTAGTGGCAGGAGAATTGTTTATCCCTGAGCCACCAGATGAGACCTGGGATATTGACCTAGGTGCCTTGAAAGAAGACTGTCATTCAACAGCAGGCAAATGGAAGTCAGATGGACTCCTCCAAGGATGAGAGGCAAGAAACTCTGAGGTTAGTTCCAGGTGACTGAAATTCCAAAGTGAAGTCTTCTCTTTGACATAGTTATGACTCACAGGACAAAGTGAGGAGAAGCTGGCAACGCCTGAATATTGACATTTGAGTGTGCAAAATAATGGAATTATACGTTTCAGAAACCTATAAACAACAGAGATACAGCATCTCTCCCTGTCTCTCGAAGGCACACCCTATCTCTTTAATTTATATTTCATGTGGTGGTCGGGGACGGTGGTTTAGTTGCTTACTAAGCCGTTTCTGACTCTTTTGAGACTCCGTGGACCTTAGCCCGCCAGGCTTCTCTGTCCGTGGGATTCTCCAGGCAAGGATACTGAAGTGGATTGCCTTTCCCTTCTCCAGGGGATTTTTCTGAGATCATACGACAATTGGAATAGGGTCTGCCAGAAGGAATCCTCAATAAATTCGAGCTCTCTAAGATGCTGTGTCTTTGGCGATACATCACACAGTTTCAGTTGCGACAGAACTAACACAGTGAGCTGGTGAATCTGTCGGAAAGAGGGCTGAGGCACAGTGAGTATAACTGTAAGGAAAGGATGTGATTGAGTCACCCAGCAAGTACCCAGTGGAGAGTGTCTGTATTCTCTACATCCAGAGTGAGGCCTCTCAAACTACGGTTACAGAGTCATCACTAAGCAGGAAAAGAAGACTTGAGAGTGGATCTGTGATTTGCAGCAACAGCGACGGTAACCTGGAGAGTGTCATAGTGAGCCAACTAAGTCAGACGGAGAAGGAGAAATATCGTATGACAGCCCTTATTGAGGAACCTAAAAAGAAATGATACATGTGAACTTAGCAAACAGAACCAGACTCACAGACTTAGAGAAATAACTTATGGTCACCAGGGGGAAGGATGGGGGAAGGGACAGTCAGGGAGTCTGGGATGGACATGGACACACGGCTGGATTTACCATGGAGAACCAGCAAGGACCTGCTGGACAGCACAGGGAACTCTGCTCAATACTCTGTAATAACCTTATGGTCACCAGGGGGAAGGATGGGGGAAGGGATAGTCAGGGAGTCTGGGATGGACATGGACACACTGCTGGATTTACCATGGAGAACCAGCAAGGACCTGCTGGACAGCACAGGGAACTCTGCTCAATACTCTGTAATAACCTGATGGTCACCAGGGGGAAGGATGGGGGGAAGGGATAGTCAGGGAGTCTGGGATGGACATGGACACACTGCTGGATTTACCATGGAGAACCAGCAAGGACCTGCTGGACAGCACGGGGAACTCTGCTCAATACTCTGTAATAACCTGATGGTCACCAGGGGGAAGGATGGGGGGAAGGGATAGTCAGGGAGTCTGGGATGGACATGGACACACTGCTGGATTTACCATGGAGAACCAGCAAGGACCTGCTGGACAGCACAGGGAACCCTGCTCAATTCTCTGTAATAACCTGATGGTCACCAGGGGGAAGGATGGGGGAAGGGATAGTCAGGGAGTCTGGGATGGACATGGACACACGGCTGTGTTTCACATGGAGAACTAACGAAGACCTTCTGTCCAGCCCAGGGAACTCTGCTCAATGTCATGTGGCAGTCTGGATGGGAAGGGAGTCTGGGGGAGAGAGGATGCATGTACATGTACGGGTGAGTCCCTCTGCTGTTCGTCTGAAACCATCACAACATTGTTCGTAAGCTATAGCCTGATAAAAAATAAAGTTTTTTCTTTTTAAAGTGGGCCTATGAACAAGAAGGGACAGGGGGTACCCTGTGGACTATGCTGTTTCATTATAAACATTTCATTACTCTTTGAGATTTCGACCATATCCTAAAAATTCTACCTGTTAATTTAGCATTTACGGATCAATTGAATCATAGTGTTGGGAGATATCTTAAAGGTTTCAGTCCAGCATCCCAACCAAAACAGAAATCTGTGAAGTCAGTCACAAAGGGAAAAGCACATATCATATCTTAACGCACGTGTGTGGAATCTAGAAAGATGGTCCTGTTGAACCTATCTGTAGGGCAGCAATGGAGAGGCAGGTGTAGAGAACAGAGTGTGGGCCCACGGTGGGAAGGAGAAGATGGGATGGATTTGAGAGGGTAGTATCGAAACATACACATTGAAAGTGAAAGTGAAGTCGCTCAGTCGGGTCCGACTCTTTGCGACCCCATGGACTGTACCCCACCAGGCTCCTCCCTCCGTAGGATTCTCCAGGCAAGAACACTGGAGCGGGTTACCATTTCGTTCTCCAGGGGATCTTCCCAACCCAGGGATGGAACCTGGGTCTCCCGCATTGTAGGAAGACGCTTTACCGTCTGAACCACCAGGGAAGCTCCAACATATACATTATGCCAAGTGTAAAATTAGACAGCCAGTGGGCATTTGCCACAAGACTCAGGGACCTCAAGCCGGGGCTCTGTAACAAGGTAGAAAGGTAGGATTGGGAGGGAGGAGAGAGGGAGACTCAAGATGGAGAAGACATATGTACGCCTGTGGCTGATTCATGATGATGTATGGCAGAAACCAACACAATATTGCAAAGCAATTATCCTCCAACTGAAAATAAATTTAAATAAAAAACCGGCATCTACAGAGACTGTCATACAGAATGAAGTCGGTCAGAGAGAGAAATAACAAGTCTTCTGTAGTCACACACTTCTATGTGGAATCTAGAAAAAACCGTACAGATTAATCTATTTTGCAAAGCAGAAGCGTAGACTCGGATGTAGTGGGAACAAATGTATGCACCAAAAGGAAGGTCAGGGAGGTGGGATAAAGCGGGTGATTGGGACTGACATATATTCACTATTATGTATAAAATATTGAACTAACGAGAACCCAGCATACAGCACAGAGAAAAAGAAGATACACTCTATTCGTAGGACATATTGCTAACCGTAAAAATGCATTGCAGTATACAGCCATTCATTCATTTCAATCACTCAGTCGTGTCCGACTCTTTGCGATCCCATGAACTGCAGCACGCCAGGCCTCCTTGTCCATCACCAACTCCCGGAGTTCACCCAAACTCCTCTCCATTGAGTCGGTGATGCCATCCAACCATCTCATCCTCCGTCATCCCCTTTTCCTCCTGCTCTCAACCTTTCCCAGCATCAGGGTCTTTCCCAATGAGTCAGCTCTTCGCATCAGGTGGCCAAAGGATTGGAGTTTCAGCTTCAACATCAGTTGAAGCAGCATCCAGTAGGTGCAGACAAATACTGTTTGATTCCACTTAGACGAGGTACCTGGATTAGTCAGATTCATAATCTGAAAGCATACTGGTAGGCAAAGGGGTAAGGAGATAAGGAGGGGAATGGGTATTTAGTGTTTAAAGGGGAGAGAGCTTCAGCTTAGGAAGGTGAAAAATTTGGGAGATGAATCATGGTGAGAATTGCCTGACAATGTGAATGTCCTGAACTGTTAAAGTGAGTGAAAGTCGCTCAGTCGTGTCTGACTCCTTGCGACCCCATGGACTGTAGCCCACCAGGCTCCTCCGTCCATGGGATTTCCCCAGGCAAGAACACTGGAGTGGGTTGCCATGCCCTCCTCCAGGGGATCTTCCCAACCCAGGTATCGAACCTGCATCTCTCATGTCTCCTGCATTGGCAGGTGAGTTCTCCACCACTAGCGCCACCAGGCCGAAGGAATGCTTCACTTCACAACGCCAAACGCCAGCCTTGAGATCACGGACAGTGTCTTGAGATCACGGACACTGTCTTGAGATCCTCGTCCCGCTAGACGTTCTTCGGACAAAACACCCCTGTACATTCAGCTCTTCTCCAGAGGACGTGATGCCTGATTTCCTTCCAGAAACATCCACCACTACCCCCACCCCCCACCATCCTAACATTTCTTAGACTGGCGCTGTCTCACTTTAAAGTTGCCTCCACAGCCCTGCAGGATCAACCTGATGTGGACAGAGAAGGCAGACCGAGACTTTTGGGATCTGCCCATGTGACTGCCTGCATTAGTCAGGTTTCAGCCAAATTTCAGCCAAATCCTCACAGCCTCTCCTACCAACTTCCCTATCAAACGAACGCTCCTTCAGCACGTTCTTAGTTTTTAAACACAGCAGCAGACTTGGCATCCCCCGGCTCATGTTCTGTCCCGTTTCTGCCAATTATGTGAGGATTTTGCAGAACTTCACAAGTAGACACACAGGGCAACTTCTAAGGTGCCAGAACTGTGAGCCTTTCACAAATACGCAATCCCATGACCTTCCCAGCCATCCCAAAAGGGAGGTGCTAATATCATCATAGGTACGGATGCAGAGACTGACAAATGAGTTGGGGAACGCGCCAAGATCTCTTTAGCGGGCAGGACGGAATTCCCACCTCAGCTGGCCTGCTGTAGGCGGTTTTATCCTCTCTCTCTCTCTCTCTTTTGAATCTTCTTGCCATTCATTTATGCTGTTGTATTAATTTCTGCTGTACGGCAAAGTGATTCAGTTACACATAGACATGTTTTCATATTCTTTTCTGTGATGGCTTATCACTGGATGCTGAATGTAGTCCCCTGCGCTGAACGGTGGGCTCTTGCTGTTCACCCATCCCATACATACTTTGAGATGACCACATTGTCTTGATGACAACGCTCAGCTCCCAGAGTCCCAATTCTGCCATGTCGTGTAGGCGCCATCCTTTCCCGACGTTTTTGTTGCTGACACCCGGTTGCCAAGTCGTGTCTGACTCCCTGCGGCCCCACGGACCCCAGCACGCCAGGCCTCCCTATCCATCACCATCTGACAAGCAGGTTCTTCCACGCCAGCCCCTAAGACGGAAAGAAACGTTGAGAAGGATGAGACCAGGGAAGACCCCTTTACAAGAACAAATCTAAGGCAAAGCTATGAAGACCCACTCAACACCCCCAGCAGGGAGAATGACCCCTCCTTCTGAGAGCCTTCGGGGACCCCGAAAGTGATGCTGGCGAGCATCCCTGCAACTGAGCTGTTTTGGGTGCGGATGTTCTCCCAGCTTGGGGAGGGTTCTTCTGAAGACAGTGCAGCTTGTCCCCCTGGGGTGAGGTGTGGAAGGAGTGCTATCATCATCCTGAGGGTAGAGACCAGGGATGCTATGAGACATCCCACAGCATGAAGGACAATGCCCTCCCCAGCAAAGGATGAGCCTGCCCAAAACGTCAGCAGGGCCAAGGCTGAGAAACTCTGCTCTAGAGGGTCTACTCACAGAGTCAAAGGCAATAATACATCCTAAGTTTTGATATGTCGGACGACACGAGGGAAGAAAGGTCCAGGTGAATTGGTGACAGATACCTTTCACTTAAATTTCTGCAAGCCGGCAAGGTGGAACCATCAACAAATCAGAATCAGGCACCTCCTCTAGCAGATTTCTCCACGCCTGGGTTTACACTCTCCAGGCAACAAGACGGTGTGCTTAGGTTGCTTGCTTTTGATTCTAAAACATCATCAGCTACAGAGAAGGGACTTGTGGTTGCCCAGAGGGAACACGGTGGGGAAGGACAGGGCTGGGAGTTTGGGGTTAGCACATGCAAACTCTTACATATAGAATGGGTAAGCAACAAGGTCCTACTGAACAGCGCGGGGAGCTATACAGTATATATTCAATATACAGACACAATGAATCAAAGCAAAAGTGTCATGCTCAGTCGTGTCCAACTCTTTGCGACCCCGTGGACTATAAACCCACCAGTCTCCTCTGTCCGTGGGATTCTCCAGGCAGGAATACTTCGGAGTGGCTTGCCATTTCCTTATCCAGATATATTCAATATGCTGTGATAAACCATCATGGAAAAGAATGTGAAAACAAATGTATATATGTATAACTGAATCCCTGGACGTTACAGCAGAAACTGATAGATTACAAATCAACTATAGTTCAAAAAAATTTAAAAGCAATAAACAGTCATCAGTTGCAGCTTTATTATTTTTTTCAACTATATAGAATAAGCAGGGTATTCCTCTTTTTTTTGGCCTCGAGGCACGTGGGAATCTTAGTTCCATGAAGACAGATCGAACCCACGCTCCCTGCAATGGAAGCAGAGTCTAAACCACTCGACTGCCAGCAAGTCCCTAACAGAGTATTTTTTAACATAAGCCGTTGCTCTGAGATGCTGAGCATAAACGATTAGTTCAGAGCATTACACAATTATCATTTCAAAGCATTCTCCTATTTCTTCAGATTTCCTTGTTTGCATTTTTAATGCGATGCTTTCATGTCAACCAACCTCTGATTTATTCTCCTTAACAGATAAACTTCGGATGTTATTTCTGCTGTGTTTTCTTAGTATGTCTCTACTTTCGTAAACAGCACAAAGGTGATTTATTTATTTGCAAACTGAGCACCTAGCAGAATGTCAGCAAGTAATTATGACTTTTTAATTATCTTTGACATTTATTTTTATCACACTCAAAATAACACTCCAATTAAAACTTGTTTCTCCATAATTGAAAAGACACATGTATCCAAATGTTCACTGCAGCGCTATTTACAATAGCTAGAATATGGAAGCAAAGTAAAAGTCCACCAGCAGATGAATGGATAAGGAAGTTATGGAACATACAGCCAATGGAATTTTACTGAGCTATAATAAGGGGCACATTTGAGTTAGTTCTAATGAGGTGGATGAATCTAGAGCCTATTATACAGAGTGAAGTAAGTCCGAAAGAGAAAGACAAATGGAGTACATTAACCCATATATATATATGGAATCTAGAAAGATGTTACTGACAAATCCTCTTCGCAAGGCAGCGAAGGAGACACAGACATAAAGAAATGACTTTTGGGCACAGTGGGAGAAGGAGAGGGTGGGATGCTTCGAGAGAATAGCATTGAAATATACATACCATTAGAAAAGACCCTGATGCCGGGAAAAGATTGAAGGCAGGAGGAGAAGGGGGCCACAGAGGATGAGATGGTTGGAGGGCATTACCGACTCAATGGACAAGAGTTTGAGCAAGCCCCAGGAGATGGTCATGGACAGGGAAGGCTGGGGTGCTACAGTCCGTGGGGTCACAAAGAGTTGGACATGACTGAGCGACTGAACAAAACCATGCATTACCATATGTGAAATAGAGACCCAGTGGGAGTTTGATGTATGACACAGTGAACCCAAAGCCGGTGCTCTGTGAAAACCTGAAGGGGTAGGAGGCTCAGGAGAGAGGAGGCATGTGTATGCCTATGACCAATTCATGCTGGTATATGGCAGAGGCCATCAAAATACGGTAAACTAGTTATCCTCCAACTAATATAAACACACTTTTTAAAAAAGAAAAAAAAAAAAAAACTTGTTTCTTAGGTATCTGATTTCTACCGTGACTTATTGGCCAAACTAATGGAAATAATGAATAATAAAGAATCCATAAATCTTTTACTTTCCTACAACTACCTGAAATATAAATACAGATAGGTCAGAAACGTCCAAATTGTCCATGTCACACAAGTGACCACAACAAGCCGGTGGCCGGTGACCTTCGTTTTTCGGATTCTCAGTGGTCAGAGGGCGTTGCCTTAAGAATCACCCTGTCATGCAGTGATAGAAAAAGGACCTTTTTATTTTATCTTCCCCAAAGACCCTGATGGCTGGGAAAGATTGAAGGCAAGAGAAGGGAAAGACAGAGGATGGGGTGGTTGGATGGCATCACTGACTCGATGGACATGAGTTTGAGTAAACTCCAGGAATTGGTGATGGACAGGGAGGCCTGGCATGCTGCCGTCCATGGGGTCGAAAAGAATCGGACACGACTGAGCTGAACAGAGAGTCCTCTAAGAATGGATTGCAGAGCATTAGAGAATCATAATATAAACATCTTCCAGTCAAAGACCAGACAGGAAAACAACTGCAGATAACTGTGGTTGGCTTTACTGATTCACTGCAGCCAGGGGGACCACCCATCTTGGGAACTCGCGGGCGTCTCCCTGGGGAGTTACTACACAATACGGGCTTGCGTTTAGGTGATGTGAGGAAGGACTCGAGAACGTGGGGCTTGGCTTTGAAGTGGATGCTATAAGAAGGCAGAGGTAACTATATCACTGAACATTTTCATGAAGTCTTCTAGAAAGGCAGGAAGTGAGACTGAAGCTATAATCGGTAAGGAAGCAGCCGTCATTCATATTAACCAGGAAAAGGGGCATGTTTGGACATTTGGTGGTTTGGAGAATGTGTTTTTGTTCACGTTTTGACTTGACGATGGAATGGTCTTGGTTTTTTTTGCTTTTTCCTTGACCACTGTGGTTTTAGATTGGCCTTGTCTGACACTGGTAACTCTGTGAAATTGTTTCTCAACAGCCAGAGAACATCAAGGAGTATTAGTTGCTCAGTCGTGTCCGACTCTCTGCGACCCCATGGACTATGTAGCCCCTCAGGCTCCTCTGTCCATGGGACTCTCCAGGCAAGAATACTGGAGTGGGTTGCCATGCCCTCCTCCAGGGGATCTTCCTGATCCAGGGATCGAACCCACACCTCTCATGTCTCCTGCATTGGCAAGCAGGTTCCTTACCACTAGTGCTTAGAGGTTACTAAATTGGTTAACACTTAATTACTTCAGTCAAACAACGACCTTTTTTAGTCAAACAATTACTTTAGTCAAACATCAACCAACCCACCGCTAAGCTTCTTCCTTTTGTTTGAACATGCAATTGACTTTTAAAAAAAAATTAGTATGAGGCTATTAATTATTTAACTGTTTGATTTTTTAAATTTAAAAATCAGTACTGTCAATGGAGAAATCGAACCCAAATATTTCTTTTTTTTTAGAAGTCTTTATTGAATTTGTTATAATATTGTTTCTGTCGTTTTCAGGTTTTGGCATTTTGGCCCCACAGGTTGTGAGAATCTTAGCTCCCTGACCAGGGATTGATTATTTTAGTTATTTATGCTGTGGTAACCTTTTGAAACAGTAACAATTTTTGCTAAAGAATTCTTAACTTTTTATCCTGGAAGAGTTTGAAATTTGTAGCAGAATCACAAGAAGCCTAGAAAGCATTCTATGTGCCCTCAGCAAATTTACCAGCTGAAACTTTTCACTCACTTGGCTTATCACCTGTGTGAGTGTTTTCTGAGCCATTCCTTTGCAAGTGGACTGTTGACACCCTATCCTTTAGCCCTAAATACTTGCGGCCCCATGGACTATATACAGTCCATGGGATTCTCCAGGCCAGAATACTGGAGTGGGTAGCCTTTCCCTTCTCCAGGGGATCTTCCCAACCCAGGGATTAAACCCAGGTCTCCTGCACTATAGGCAGATTCTTTACCATCTGAACCACTAGGGAAGCCCAGGAATACTGGAGAGGGTAGCCTATGCCTTCTCCAGCGGATCTTCCCCACCCAGGAATCGAACCGGGGTCTCCTGCATTGCAGGCAGGTTCTTTACAAAATGAGCAATGAGGGAAGTCCCTTCCTAAGAACAAAGTGATAATTAAACTGAAGAAATTTAATACTGATACATTACTATTGCCCCATTTAGATTTCGCCAAATTTCCCAGTCATATTTTTATGGAAAGCTTCTCCTCTGATCCACACTGTGTTTACTTTCCAGGTCTATTTTCTCTGTCTTAAATGACACTGGCATTTTCCAAAAGTACAGGCCAGTTATTGGGCACAGTGCTCTCAATGGGGGCTGGCCTGAAGCTTTCTTCTGATTAGATTCAGGGAACACAATTTTCCTTTTTTTTTTTTTTTTTTTGGCAGAAATGTCAAATTTGACAGCAATGCCAGAAGTCAAGGTGTGGGAGCAGGGTCCAGGATGGGGACCACATGTCCACCCATGGCTGATTCATGTCAGTGTATGGCAAAAACCACTACCATATTGTAAAGTAATCAGCCTCCAATTAAAAGAAGTAAATTTTTTTAAAAAAGCTGCGTTCACAGCATTTTGTCCCACTGTTGGTAGTGATGAGAAATAAGAACTTTCTCTTTTTTCATTTTGTTTACTTGTTGTAGTTTTGGCTGCTCTGGGCCTTCGGTGCCATGCACGGGCTCTCTCTAGCTGCAGCGAGTGGGGGCTCCTCTCTAGTTGCGGTGCACGGGCTTCTCATTGCGATGGCTTCCCCCCATTGCAGACCACGTGCTCTAGGTGCTGGGGCTGAGTAGCTGCAGGTCCCAGGCTCTAGCCTCCAGGCTCACTGGAGCGCAGTCCCCTTGCGGCACACAGGCCTCGTTGCTACACAACATGTGCAATCTTCCCTGACCTGGGATCGAACCCGTGTCCCCTGCATTGGCAGGCGGATTCCTAACCACTAGGCCACCAGGGAAGCCCCAGAAATAAGAATTTTTTTTTTTTTTTCTTTTCAGCAGTTCTTTAATGTTCCCTCCGGCCCATCTTGTGAACACAGACCCTCGCTGGCTTCGTAAATAAGAGGGCTGCACGCGATGTCGTGACTCCGTCTTTAAGATCTCTGCCTCTAGGACATTTCTCTTCTAGTCTCCTCAGACAAATCGGCTCTGCCCACTGATCTTCGTTTCCCTTGAATAACATGGCAACGAATAAACAGACTGACGCAGATGGTTGTCAGTGTGGCGATGATAACCACCGAGAGCAGGTCTACAGAAATATCCAACTCGCTAAACTTTCCATACGAAAACCTGTCCTCGTCTAAAAATGCCCCGAGCGGTTGGGCTTGCGGGATTATTTTTAGAAATTGATTATCCTAGATTATTGCTCAGAGCAGACAGGCTGCCACTGTGGAATACACTTTAAACAATGGGTTAGCGGCCTCAACTTGGGAGCCAGCTGAACTAAAAATGGAAACCGAAATTCGGCCCATAAATAGTCATTTCACACAGATCAGCAACAGAGTCCTGGGACTGGAGAATTGTTCTTTTCTGCCCTCCAACCCCTTATGGAATGACTGAACTTCAAACTTCTCCCCAAGATTGTTTCCTCACCCTTGCCTAGAAAGCTCCCTGAAAGGAATTTTCGCACTTTCGTCGGGAATCCCTTCTGAAGTCTCAGGATACCTTTAGCTGCTGTTTGTTGTTCAGCCTCTAAGTTATATCTGACTCATTACTACTCCATGGGCTGCAGCACGCCAGGCTTCCCTGTCCTTCGCTGTCTACCGAAGTTTGTTGAAACTCATGTCCTCTGAGTCCATGATGGCATCAAACCATCTCATCCTCTGTCTTTCCCTTCTCTTGCCTTCCATCTTTCCCAGTATCAGGGTCTTTTCCAGGATACCTCTAAGCATGAGAATTTAATATTTAATCTGGGGCCGGCGGGGGGGACAGTGTACCTGAAATTCTTCCTTTCCAATTTTATTCTGGTCCCAACCCCCCCTGTGAAGAAGTAAGAACATTTTGCTTCTCTTAAGAATCAATTGGAAGAATCAATGAAAGAGAAGTTATGACCAACCTAGACAGCATTAAAAACCAGACACATCACTTTGCCAACAAAAGCCTACTTAGTCAAAGCTATGGTTTTTCCAGTGGTCATGTATGGATGTGAGAGTTGGACTATAAAGAAAGCTGAGCGCCGAAGAATTGATGCTTTTGAACTGTGGAGTTGGAGAAGACTCTTGAGAGTCCCTTGGACTGCAAGGAGATCCAACCAGCCCATCCTAATGGAAATCAGTCCTGAATGTTCACTGGAAGGACTGATGCTGAAGCTGAAACTCCAATACTTTGACCACCTGATGCAAAGAACTGACTCCTTGGAAAAGACCCTGATGTTGGGAAAGATTGAGGGCGGGAGGAGAAGGGGACGACAGAGGATGAGATGATTGGATGGCATCACCGACTCGATGGACACGAGTTTGAGTAAACTCTGGGAGCTGGTGATGGACAGGGAGGCCTGGCGTGTTGCAGTCCATGGGGGTCGCAAAAAGTTGGACACGACTGATCGACTGAACTGAACTGACTGAAGAATCAATTGTATGTGGGAGCACACAGTAAGGGAGTGAGCAAGAGGCTGGAGGGGGGATTCTAACTCACTGAATTTTTTTTTTTAAGTACCCCTTATACTTTACTGGAGGATAGTGGTTAAGAGAACAATGACATAGAGATGTAGATTCTGTTCTTCTTTAGTCTTACAAAACTCTCATTACAAACCTCTGGATCCTCCCATAAGCTTCATGATAACTGTCTTCCGACTTGCTAACAGTGCTGGATATGTCATACTTTTTATCAGTAAACATTGTTCAATGAATGCACAAATGAATAAATGCCTTGTCTTCTTTTGAATTTGCAGTCACTCAAATTGTAACTTTGTTATCATAGTGCATTGAAATACTCATTTTTCCCTTTTGTCAAGACATGATTCATTCTATAATTAATTTGGGCAATACATAGATGACATTAAACATGCTATCTGCAAAGGTGACTGACTGGCTGAGTTAGAGATCAGCATTCTGGTATTCTAGTGTATCAGTTCACTCTTGCTGTGTAACAAGCATCCCCACAATTTTAGCAGTAAACAAACAAAAAAAAATAATTGAAAAACATTAACTCACTCACAGGGCTCTAAGTTGGCTTAGGGTTGGTTGACTTAGGTGGCATTCAGATTTAGGTGGTTCCGCTGATTTTGGCTGGACCTGTTAGTCCAGGAGTCAGCTAGCTCAAGCTGGTTCTTTCAAGCCTCACTACATCACGTCTGCTTGTATCCCACTGGCTAAAGCAAGTCACATGACACCAAGAGCATGAACAAGAATCTTCCCCAATGAAAGCAAAGAGAAGGAATATATCTAGAAAGCAACCTAAACTAAAACACCCTCACAACACACAAACTAGCTCCCAGCTCTCACTTGAGAACTATAAAAATAAATGCGGATTTTTGCAAAATATCTGGCTTTCTCTTGCCTCTGGGCCTTTACACATGCTGTCCCTCTGCCTAGAGTAATCTCCCACACCTTCCTCCCCTCTTATGCCATACATCCACCTCTATTACTTGCCAGGTTAACTCTTGCCCACCCTTCCAGACTATTACAGAAGCATCTTCCTTAGAACCCAGAATCCAATATTCTTGCCAACCCCAGATTCTCCCACTGTGCCTTATGCTTGAAAATTGCCCATTTCTCTCTCTTCTCACAGGGTCATCTCTGTGAGTACAGACTGCATCCTTCTTACTAACCTTTGGGCCCCCAGCCCCTAAATTGCTATCTGGTATACAACGAATACTCAAAAAATGTTTGCTGGATGACTCATTTGGATATAATATTCATCCTCTGTGAGACACACACCCTGATCTGGCCATAAATAGCCTACCTACTGACATTATCTCTTGCCAATTTTTTTTCTTATTATTGTTAAGACTAAAACCCATTTAAAACTCTGCCTAGGCAGAGCTGTAAACTCAAATCAAACACATGAGCTCAGACTCAAACTAAGCGATCTGCCCCATTCCTCAGGAGATAATCTGACATTCACTAGAATTTTCAAAGCACAAAAAAAGGAAAAATGGACTATTTGGACCAAAACAAAACCCAGAAGTTGTAGTGTGAACTCTTTGCCAGTTGGGGTGTATTTCTGACATTTAAAACATATTTTCATGACACGGGGACAAGGACCACTGCAAATTGGAACTGCCGGTTTTATTGAAGCTACTAACATCCCTTTCTCCAGCTGATCCCTAACAAAACCTGTAGGACAAAAGGTCCCCGAAGACTGAATGCTCATTCCTAAAAAATAATGGCTTGAAGAAGATCCATGGCTGCCTGCTCATCTAAATGCAGTTGACGTTTGTCTTTCACGGGTCCTTTAAAAAATACGGGCTTCTCAGGAGGATTTACAGGCTTCTCGATGACATCTGAAGGACTTGTCTATTTAGCATCACCACTCAAAGCATCATCACATAAGCACTTCATCATACATCCATTCATCAGAACTAAACCACTGAACCCACTCCTCTCCAACAGACTGATTCTCTTCTCCCAATGCACTGCAATGAGCTCCACAAACACTAAATTCACGGTGACAGAGATTCTCAGAAAGAGCATTCAGCAGCATACTCTCTAGAGTATTTACTTAGGCTTACAACATGATGATCCAGAACGCATTTGAAAGTGGCTGGTAAGAGGATTTCAACAATCCACTGCACCCTCCAATCAATAACTAATTCATCGCTACTAAATGGCTTCTTCAGAGCGCAGACACGAGAGAGAATCAACGAAATGGAATGTCTGTCACGGCATCTCCACACACTCTCTTTAGGAAACTGCAAGAGGCTGGCAGAAGTCGTCAACGACTTTTACTACGCGCAACTAAAAATAACACATTGGGGTGTCTGTGACTATTTCTTACAGTCTTGGTATCATTGGATGATGTCTGGAAGATGTTTTCTGTGGTGGCATCCTACAAGGGCAGAGATACTGACATCTAGTAGGCAAAGGCAAAGATGTGTGTCTTGTCTGACTCTCTGCAACCCCCATGGACCACTCTCCATGGGATTTTCCAGGCAAGAATACTGGAGTGGGTTTGCCATAAACATCCTACGGTGCAGAAGATAGCCCTCCCTCCCACTGCACAATAACAGGATTATCCAGCCCACAATGTTGATAGTGCCAACCAAGAATGAGAAACCCTGCCCTAGAGAAAGTTCACAAATGTAATTCCTAGAACTGCCCAATATGGCAGCCACTAAGCAGAAAGATCCCCTGGAGAAGGAAATGGCAACCCACTCCAGTACTCTTGCCTGCAAAATCCCATGGATGGAAAAGCCTGGTAGGCTACAGTCCATGGGATCACAAAGAGTCGGACACGACTGAGCGCCTTTACTGGTCACTGGTAAGCACATGGAACTAATGAGCTTCTCAAATGTGGCAGGTCCAAATTGAGAGGCCCTGTAAGTGAAAAATACACGCTAGATTTCAAAGACTTAGCATGAAAGAAGAATGTAAAATATCTTAATGCTTTTATGATTAGATATAGAAATGATGATGTTTTGGATATTGCACTAAGGAAAACATATTATTTAAATTAATTTCATCTCTTTATACTTTGCAAAAATATATCTACTAGAAATGATATGTTGTACATCTTTATGGACAGCACTCAGCTAATGCTCTTTTTGTTCCTTTGATGACAACCTGTCTCTACCCATGAAACCTGCATTTTGGTAAGAGATTCTCTCAAAGTAAGTTTAAGTTCATAAAGCCCCAGTCTGTGTCCATATAAGGTGAGTATAAATGCCAAGCTATTTAATCAGATGAAAGATACTTGAGCTGCAAGATGAAGCTTTCCTATTTATAGTCATTTACAAAACTGGGCTGAGGTTAAGAAAGCAGAGACACGGACTTGTGTTTTTCTTTATACTCAAATGATTAGGAATTAATTCATTAGCAAAATGTTCCACAGGTAAACAGATTAAAAAGCTAGAAGTCAAATAAAAGGGGGGTTTCAACAACAGGCAAATATTTCCAAGAGGCAAGCACAGTATCTAGCTCATTAGAAAGAATGACCCTGAAAACAGCAGAGAAGTTAGACAAATCCGTGAAAGAGCCTGCTGATGAAAGTGAAAGAGGAGAGTGAAAAAGCTGGCTTAAAACTCAACATTCAGAAAACGAAGAACATGGCCTCTGGTCCCATCACTTCATGGCAAATAGATGGGGAAACAATAGAAACAGTGACAACGTTTATTTTCTTGGGCTCCAAAATCACTGCAGACGGTGACTGCAGCCATGAAATTAAAAGATGCTTGCTCCTTGGAAAGAAAGCTATGACAAACCTAGCATATTAAAAAGCAGAGACATCACTTTGCCAGCAAAGGTCTGTATAGTTAAAGCTATGATTTTTCCAGTAGTCACGTACAGATGTGAGAGTTGGACCAAAAAGAAGACAGAGCACCAAAGAATTGATGCTATCTAATTGTGCTGGGAAAGAGTCTTGAGACAGTAAGAAGATAAATCAGTCCATCTTCAAAGAAATTAACTGTGAATATTCATTGGAAGGACTGACTCTGAAGCTGAAGCTCCAATCCTTTGGCCACCTGGTGCAAAGAGTTGACCCATTAGAAAAGACCTTGATGCTGGGAAAGATTAAAGGCAGGAGGAGAAGGGGATGACAGAAGATGAGGTGGTTGGATGGCATCACTGACTCAATGGACGTGAGTTTGAGCAAACTCCGGAACATGGTGAAGGACGAGGAAGCCTGGTGTGCTGCAGTCCATGGGGGTCGCAAAGAGTTATATATACATGACTGAGCAAAACTGAACAAAAAACCACAACAAACTTGTCACTCATCCTCGAAACCCCCACTATTCATAGCACCGTGGAGCCAGTGATGGAGCGTAAAGGCCCTGGCTCCTTTTTCAGGGACTCATTTGACAGGACAGGACAGAACAGAACAGAAACACTAAGTAAGAAGTGATGACCATGACTGGTGATATTCCAAGTGAGAGTTCACAGTTGAAAAATCTCAATCGCCAAGGCCGTGGGTTTCAGGCCTGGAAATAAAGGTAGAATTTAGACCGACGAAGAGATGTACTGAGGACAGAAGTCTAGAAAGAGGAAGCCTGGTAAGTGAGCCGACGCTCAGAGATGAAGTTGGTCTGAGGTTTGCAACAGACATTCAGTCGACTGAACGAGGCACTGCATTCATTCAGGGAAAAGTTTAGCGACAGAACAGAGTTCTTCATCTTAATGACCAGGCTGTGAATCTGGAACTTTATTCTATGGGCAGTGGGGAGCCAGAGTCAGGAGGAGAGTGTTGTCGACACGCATGTGAGATGAAAGAGAGGGAAGAAATAGCGGGAGACAAGTCATCAGCCCAGAACGCGCAGCAAGGAAGCCAGGGTGATGGCAGCCCGTCTGGGAGAGGAAGCGTCAGGAATGGAGAAGAAAGATGACTCTGATTTTCAGCCTGAGTATCTGGGAGAGGGAACCTGCATGGACATTGTGAGAAATGCAAAGGGATGGCCTGAATCGTCCGGTATTTATCTTCAACAGAACGCCAAGCAAAGCTAAACTCGGCATTTTAAAGTTAAGTGCGTTGGCCCTGAGAACACCATGATGCCTGACAACTATTAAGCACCAAGATGGTAACTGAGAATGGCTTTTAAATGAGTGAATGAGTGAAATCGCTCAGTCATGTCTGAATCTTTGCGACCCCATGGACGGTAGCCCACCAGGCTCCTCTGTCCATGGGATTTTCCAGGCAAGAGTATTGGAGTGGGTTTGCCATTTCCTTCTCCAGGACATCTTCCCAACCCAGGGATCGAACCCAGGTCTCCCACATTGTAGGCAGATGCTTTACTATCTGAGCCACCAAAGAAGTCAAAAATATTATGTTTTAAAACATCCTATCATCTATCTCCAAAGACACTGAAGCCAACAATGAAGCCGATTTAACTAGGATGTAGTGTTAATCACTCAGTCGTGTCTGACTCTTTGGGACTCCGCGGACTATCACCCACCAGGCTCCTCTGTCCATGGAATTCTCCAGGCAAGATTACTGGAATGGATTGCCATGCCCTCCTCCAAGGGATCTTCCCGGCCCAGGGATCAAACACACACCTCCTGTGTTTCCAAGTGGCTCAATGGTAAAGAATCCACCTTCCTTGCCAGGGATCGATCCCAGGCCTCCCGCATTGCAGGCAGACTCTTTACCATCTGAGCCACTGGGGAAGCCCAAGAATACTGGAGTGGGTAGCCTATCCCTTCTCCAGTGGATCTTCGCAACCCAGGAATCAAACTGGGGTCTCCTGCCTTGCAGGCAAATTCTTTACCCCATGAGCTACACATATTAGAAGATAAAATTCAAGACAAGATACCACTCAAAATAACAATCATAATGATAAAATGCTTAGAAATAAACTTAAGGAAAATGTAAGACTCCAGGAAGATAATTTTTAAGTTCTTCTGTTGTGGGGCAGCAGAAAATTCAAATACATGATATGCATTTCAAGTTACAAAGTATGATGAATCAATATTTAGTGTGAAGAATCTAAATCTGTTTAAAATAGAACCCAAAAGATTTGTTTTAGGGATTATTTTAGCTGGTCCTAAATTTCATAGGAAACCATAGATAAGTAAGAATGCGTGTGTGCATGCATGCTAAACCACTTCAGTCATGTCCCACTCTTTGGGACCCCATGGACTGTAGCCCACCAGGCTCCTCTGTCCATGGGATTCTCCAGGCAAGAATACTGGAGTGGGCTGCCATGCCCTCCACCAGAGGATCTTCCCAACACGGGGATCGAACCCACCTGTCTTACCTCTCCTGCACTGGCAGCCGGGTTCTTTACCGTTAGCACCACCTGAGAAGCCCTAAATATGAATAACGAACAGAAATCTAAAGGAGCTCACTTATGAAATGAAAACCATTCAATTGAAAACAGGTAAAGATGTTAATAGACAATTCATAAAGGCAAGATGTTCAGAAAAACAATAAGCATGGTAAAAATGTTCAACCTCATCACTTAGCCATCAGTCAAACGCAAAAGAAAACCACGGTGGGAAACCACCATATACCCACCCAGAATGAGGAAAATGTAACAGACTGACAACATGAAAGAGCACTGAGGAATGAACACAACTGGAACTGTTATACACGTTCTGTCTCAGTTCAGTGGCTCAGTCGTGTCCGACTCTTTGAGACCCCATTGACTGCAGCACGCCAGGCTTCCCGATCCATCACCAACTCCCGGAGCTTGCTCAAACTCATGTCCATTGAGTCAGTGATGCCATCCAACCATCTCATCCTCTGTCGTCCCCTTCTCCTTCTGGCCTTCAGTCTTTCCCAGCATCAGGGTCTCTTCCAATGAATCAGTTCTTTGCATCAGTTGGCCAAAGTGCTGGAATTTCAGCCTCAGCTGTATGTGCTATATATAATACATGCTCGTGGGAGCATAAAATGGTTCAGTCACCTTGAAGAAAGACTGGAGGTTTCTTTAAAAGCTAAAAAACCTACCATGGGACGCAGCCTTTTCACTCAATCTGTGTTTTCCCCCCTGCCCTCTAAAAAGGAAAAGAAACTCATGGGCCATAAAGTAGAGGGTGCCAGAACCTTCATGGAGACTTTATTCAGAATAGCCAAAAACTGCAGAGTCCAGCTGTTGTTGAATAGGACAAAGAAACCAAATGTGGTACATTCGTAAACAGAATATCACTCATCAGTAAAAAGAAAGAAGCTACAGACATATGTAAGTACATGGTTAAGTCTCACTTGCACTTAGAGACAGAAACCTTCCACAAAAGCATGCCCCCTTGTGAAATCAGAACAGCTGTACCTCTGGGGCTGGGTATCAGGATTGACTGGGAAGAGGCATGAGAGAATTTTCTGGGGTGGTAGTTTTGCTCTGTAAATGGATTGATTGGAGTTTGGGTCATGCAAAAACAGTGTGAACGTCACTCAGTCGTGTCCAACTCTTTGTGACCCCATAGACAGTATAGTCCTTGGAATTCTTTAGGCCAGAATACTGGAGTGGGTAGCCTTTCCCTTCTTCAGGGGATCTTCCCAACCCAGGGATCAAACCCAGGTCTCCTGCCTTGCAGGCAGATTCTTTACCAGCTGCGCCACCAGGGAAGCCCAAGAATACTGGAGTGGGTAGCCTATCCCTTCTCCAGCAGATCTTCCCAACCCAGGAATTGAACCAGGGTCTCCTGTATTCCAGGCGGATTCTTTACCAACTTAGCTCTCAGGGAAGCCCATGCAAGCACATGCACTCAACAAAACCCACTGACTATGCGTTAATGATTTGAGAAGGTCACTGTGTGTAAGTTTTAGCTCAAAACAAGAAAATATCATAAACAGATACTAAACTCTAGGTAATGATAGTGCATGCTAAGCTATTTAGGCGGAAGTGTACTGCTATCTCTGATTTACTTGGTGGTGGTTGTGTTTTAGCCAAGCCGTGTCCGACTCTATGCGACCCCATGGACTGCGGCACATCAGACCTCCTTGTCCCTCAGAGTTTGCCCAAGTTTGCCCAAGTTCATGTCCATTGAATCAGTGATGCTGACCCTGATGCCAGGAAAGACTTAAGGCAGAAGGAGAAGAGGACAACAGAAGATGAGATGGTTGGATCGCATCACCGATTCGATTTACTCGGATATGGGTTGAAAAAAAAAACTAAGGTGGATCCAGTGTATAGAGAATAGATGTATGTAAAGCAATGTTATTAAAATGTTAACGGTAAAATCTACGTGGTAGGCAAACAAATGTTCACTGTAAAATTCTTTCAACATTTCCGTGAGCTTGAAATTTTTTTAAATAAAATGCTGAAAAAAGCCTGAAGAAACTAAAATAGTAATGAAGACTAGTCTTACAGCATGCTAAAACTTACTTGTGTAACATATTAAACATAAATAGAAAAAAGATCAATGGATGAGTATAAACTTTAGAAATAGAACTCCCAAAATATGGAAATTGAGTGCTATCGATGAGTACAAAATTTCAGCTATATGAGATAAGTTCTAGAGATTCGTTGTAAAGTGACCAATACTGTAGTAGACACTTAAAATTTTGAGGGTGGATCTCACATTAAGTGTTCTTACCACAATAAAAAAAAAATTATGGAAATATAGTATATGTTACTATTCATGGGGTTCTCACGGAATGCGAAGTCAAGTGGGCCTTAGGAAGCATCACTGCTAACAAAGCTAGTTGGAGGTGATGGAATTCCAGTTGAGCTATCTCAAATCCTAAAAGATGATGCCGTGAAAGTGCTGCACTCAATATGCTAGCAAATTTGGAAAACTCAGCAGTGGCCACAGAACTGGAAAAGTCAGTTTTCATTCCAATCCCAAGGAAGGGCAATGCCAAAGAATGCTCAAACTACTGCCCAATTGCACTCAACTCACAAGCTAGCCCAAAATTCTCCAAGTCAGGCTTCAACAGTACATGAACTGTGAACTTCCAGATGTTCAAGCTGGAATTAGAAAAGGCAGAAGAACCAGAGATCAAATTGCCAACATCCATTGGATTATAGAAAAAGCAAGAGAAGTGCAGAAAAACATCTACTTCTGCTTTATTGATTATGCCAAAGCCTTTGACTGTGTAGATCACAACAAACTGTGGAAAATTCTGAAAGAAATGGGAATACCAGACCACCTGACCTGCCTCCCGAGAAATATGTTTGTAGGTCAAGAAGCAATAGTTAGAACTGGACATGGAACAATGGACTGGTATCGAATAGGAAAAGGAGTATGTCAAGGCTGTATATTGTTACCCTGCTTATTTAACTTAAATGCAGAGTACATCATGAGAAACGCTGGGCTGAATGAAGCACAAGCTGGAATCAAGATTGCCAGGAGAAATATCAATAACCTCAGATATTCAGATGGTACCACCCTTATGGCAGAGAGTGAAGAGGAACTAAAGAGCTTCTTGATGAAAGTGAAAGAAGAGATTGAAAAAGCTGGTTTAAAACTCAACATTCTAAAAACGAAGATCATGGCATCCAGTCCCATCACTTCATGGCAAATAGATAGGGAGACAATGGGACCAGTGACAGATTTTATTTTCCTGGGCTCCAAAATCAGTGCAGATGGTGACTGCAGCCATGAAATTAAAAGACACTTGCTCCTTGGAAGAAAAGCTATGACCAACTTAGACAGTGTATTAAAAAGCAAGAGACATTATTTTGCCTACAAATGTCCATCTAGTCAAAGCTATGGTCTTTCGGTAGTCATGTATAGATGTGAGAGTTGGACTATGAAGAAAGCTGAGCACCGAAGAGTGGGTGTTTTTGAACTGTGGTGTTGGAGAAGACTCTTGAGAGTCTCTTGGACCGCAAGGAGATCCAACCAGTCCATCCTAAAGGAAATCAGTCCTGAATATTCATTGGAAGGACTGATGCTGAAGCTGAAACTCCAATCCTTTGGCCGCCTGATGCAAAGAACTGACTCTGGAAAAGACCCTGATGCTGGGAGGGATTGGGGGCAGGAGGAGAAGGGGACGACAGAGGTTGATGGTTGGATGGCATCACTGACTCTATGGATATGAGTTTGAGCAAGCTCCAGGAGTTGGTGATGGACTAGGAAGCCTGGCATGCTGCAGTCCATAGGGTCGCAAAGAGTTGGACACAACTGAGCGACTGAACTGAAGTGAGTACATGTTACAGGTTGCAACTATGATCAGAAGGGAAAAGATGGATCACTTAATGAGTAGTGTTGAGACAAATAGGCAGCCTTCTGGAGTCATGTAATTGGATCTATGCCTCACACTTTATGCCAGGATAACTCCCAGACAGATCAAATATTTAAACATCACATAAAGTGTAGAATGAACTAATAAACCAAAGAAACCACAAGATAAATCTTCTTTCAGCACTAGAGGGGAGAAGTCTTTTCACAAAAAAAAAGTCTTTTCACAAGTAACAAAAATACTGATGAATTCAACAACATAAAAGTCAGAACTCCTCAGGGCAAAACTACAGTAAGCAAACTCAAAGGCAGATGACAAACAGGGGCAAAATTGTAATATATCACAAAGCTAGTTTCTCTGAAACATAAGTAACTCATAGATATAACGTCAGCAACTCAAGAGGGAAAAAAAACGGGAACTATATCAACAGAGCATTCACAGAAAAGACAAATGGTTTTAAGCCCTTTGAAAATATCCTCAGCTTCAAACATGTAATTGAAAAAAATATACGTATCTGTGAGGTTTTAATTTGCACTGGGACGGGGGAGCCCGGTGGGCTGCAGTCTACGGGGTCGCACAGAGTTGGACATGACTGAAGCGACTTAGCAGCAGCAGCAGCAGACATGAAAAAATAAAGCTGTAGTGCCAATAATTCACTTTAAAAAGGAGAGAAAGAAAACACACATATACATAACACACATAAAAATGTGTTTGTACATATTTTTTAAAGCACCAGAGAGGAGCAAAAGAAATAATAACACACATTGTTTTTTCACAGTGACAGAGATTTCTTTCACCGTATAACCTTCTATACTTTTTGAGTTTTTAATCCCATAAATGTAGTAACTGATAAAAAAAAAATTGGGCTTCCCTTGTGGATCAGCGGAAAAAAATCTGCCTGCAATGCAGGAGAGGCGGGTTCAATCCCTGGGTCGGGAAGATCCCCTGGAGATGGAAATGGCTACCCACTGCAATATTCTTGCCCGGACAATCCCATGGACAGAGGAGCCTGGAAGGCTACCATCCGTGGGGTCACAGAAAGTCAGACACGACTGAGCACAACCACAGGAAAAAAAAATTAAATGTAAAAATGTGAAAAGAATTCTAATCCGCCCAAAGGCAGCAGAGATGGGAAGGCAGCCCCAGTCCTAGCCCAACTCTGTTAACTAACTATGTGAACTTGGGCCAGCCTCAGAATCACTGACTGCTCTGGCTACAAAGGATCTCAGGAATATTCTCATCCCTCACTCTGGTTCCACAGAACAGAAAACAAAACACAGAATAAATTAAATGGCTTAGCCACCCCCACCCCCGCCGCAACTCCCCATCACAGGCAGTCAGTTTACGGCAGAGCCAACAAAAGCAGTCGATTGTCAGTTCCTCCTCATGTAAGATGGGAGAAGTGTCATGAAGAGACGAAAAGACAAGCCACAGAGACCGGGAGGAAATATTTGTCAACCACAGAAATCACCAAGAACTTGGATCCAGAATGTAGAAAGAAGTCTCACAGGTCAACAGGAAGAAAGAAAACAAACCAGCACCTGAAAAGATGCCCACCATCCTTAGCTCTCGGGGAAAGGCAAATTAAAACCACAATAAGGATACCAGTAGGCATCTAAGATCCCAATCGCCGTCTTAGAATGGCTAAGACCTTTAGGCGACACTACCAAATGGTGGGAAGATCATGAAGCAACTAGAATTCTCATACATTGCTTGTATACAAAATGCAGAAGGGTGCAAAAATAACATTTTGGAAAATGTGCTTACCGTATATCTCAAAAATCTGCACACAAATGTTTATAGCCGTTTGATTTGTGACACCCCCCGAAAATCTACAGAAACAATCAAAATGTCCCTCAACTCTTGCACATCCATACAACAGGGCACTGATGCTCTTGTTGCTGAGTTGGTAAGGTGTGTCTGACTCTTGGCAACCCCACGGTCTGTAGCACTCCAGGACTATGCAACGACAAAAAGTAGCAATGTATTGATGCAGGCAGCAACCTGGATGGATCACACAAAGGCATAATATTGGTTGAAATCAGCCAATCTCAAAAGGCTACAGACCTCATGATTCTTTCAGCTACACCTTGCCACTTGCCACGGGCTCTCATCATCGACCCCTGTGTGTGTAAGTCTCTCAATCATTTCCGACTCTTTGTGACCCCATCAGCTGTAGCCCGCCAGGCTCCTCTGTTCATGGGATTCTCCAGGCGAGATCACTGGAGAGGGTTGCCATTTCCTCCTCCAGGGGTCATCTACCTCTACAAGGATTCGATCCTGGGCTGTTACAGCTGCTGACCTTCAATCCACGCTGAAAGGAGTTCAAGGTAGAGAGCAGAATGAGGCATCTATGCCCTGGGGAAAACTGGCAGGACAGGTCTTCAGACAGTAAGATATTTTCAGGAGCTGATTTCATGAGCTCAATTCTTTGCATCTCTTCATGTCTAGAAAAGCACTAACTTCCTTCGTGATGATGACTGTTCCTCGAGACTAGTGAGACCTCCTCAAAAATATGTGTCTGATGACAGGCAGTTCCCCTTCACCAAAATCACTTATATAATGACCTCCCCTCCCCGACCCACTCCGCATCTCTTTGGAGCCAGCCGTTCCTCAGAGCTATCTGAGGTGCTGTCTGCTGGGGTACAGTTTTCATTCTCTCTCACGTGAAACTTAATTTGCAGCTCTCACACTGTGAATTTTTTAAGTCAACAGTCCCGTTTATATGACCCCTGGCAACTGCAAAACTGGAGGCATGGTAGTGAGGATCAGAATTGCCAGGAGCTCATACAGTGAAAGAGGCTGACCAAAAGGGAGGCGTGAAAAAATACGGGGGACACGAGAGGATGACTCTGTCTCGTGATTGTGGCCCAGGAGGCACAGGCCTGTGTGTTTGTCAAAAACCATAGAATTGTGACTCACAAAGAATAGCTTTGTGAACTGTGTGTGAATTGAAAAAATGATTTCTTAAATGGAGTCTGGAATCAAATGATGTCTGCGATGCTTTCCATATTGATACAGCTTTCTCACTTTTTAAAGGCTGACCAAAAAAAAATAAAATAAAATAGAAGGCTGACAATTTCACTGCAGCAGACTAGCAAGGATTTGCATTACACGTGGGAAATTCTTTCTTTTTTTTTTCCTCGGCATGTCTAAAATAAACTTCCTTCTGTTTATACCAGCCTCTGATGCCCTCATGCTTTCTTGCCAGATGCCTTTGGAGCAGGTGTTTTCTGGGTGGGAACTTTCCAATCCTAAGCTTTGAGGGGCTTTCTAGGTGGTGCTAGTGGTAAAGAACCCATCTGCCAATGCAGGAGAAGTGAGAGATGCTGGTTCGATCCCTGGGTCGGGAAGGTCCTCTGGAGAAGGAAATGGCAACCCACTCCAGTGTTCTGGCCTGGAGAATCCCAAGGACAGAGGAGCCTGGAGGGCTGCAGTCCATGGGGTCTCTAAGAGTCGGACACAACTGAATTACTCACACTTTCACACTGCCTTCTCTCAGGGTTTTCAGACATACTTCTGGCAGGCACTATATGGGAACTGAAGGTTGAAGTCAGGGAGCAACATGCATTAGAAAGGCGTAGCCTGTCTCCTCACTTGAGTGCAAGGTTTATCCATCAAAGCCCTGTTCTGATCAATACCATCTATAATCATAACCAGCTTCCCAGCACGAGGCCCAAAGGAGACACAGGCCATCCTGCCAAGCTCCAGGAAGCGCTGGAACACCATCCTGGTGGCAACTGGCCAGAAGACTTTTCTTGTTTCCTTTTGAGAAGAAAAGCCCTGAAGAACTACAAAATTCACAAAGAAATGACAATATGGAGAAATAGGAGGCCCAGAAAAGGGCCTGTGAAAACAGTGGCTCAGAATTTCATCTCAGTTGGAAATGCTTGACAAACAGCAAGATGGAGCCAGTCTCAGATCCTACTGTTTAAAGTTTGCTCTCATGTTTTTAAGGACTTCCCTGGAGGTTCAGATGGTAAGGAATCCACCTGCAATGCAGGAGACCTGACTTTGATCCCTGGGTCAGGAATATTCCCTGGAGGAGGGCATGGCGACCCACTCCAGTATTCTTGCCTGGAGAATCCCATGGACAGAGGAGCCTGGCGGGCTACGGTCCATGGGGTCGCAGAGTTGGACACATCTGAATGACTAACACACACACATACATCATGTTTTCAAATTCCTTTTTATTTAAAGGTGGGGTCATTGGTTGCATAAAGTGTGGATCTCCCTCTACGTATTCTTCCATTTCCCTCAAAGCGTGCTTTTGCATCATTTGGACTGTCCAGAGGGACACCATCCTTCAAACCATTTGTTGTTTAGTTTTGGTTTCTTTGGCTCCATAAACTTAAGGGGAAAGACACCTTACTTGGTGTTTCTTACCCTTTAAGGGTTATGTATCCCTTTGAGAATCTGATGTAAGCTATTGACCGTATTTATGAGGATTAGAAAAAAAAATCATGTGCAGAGACTCCTCTGGTGGTCCAGTGGTTGAGAATCTGCCTTCCGATGCAGGGGACGTGAGTTCAATCCCTGTTCAGGGAACTAGGATCGCACGTGAAGTTGTTATTGTTCAGCTGTGTCCGCCTCTTTGCGATCCCATGGACTGCAGCACGCCAGGCTTCCCTGTCCTTCACCATCTCCCGGAGTTGGCTCAAACTCATGTCCATTGAGTCAGTGATGCCATCCAACCATCTCATCCTCTATCGCCCCCTTCTCCTCCCGCCCTCAATCTTTCCCAGCATGTGGAGGGACAACTAAAACCATGAGCCACAACTACAGAACGCTACCCGCGGCAACGAAGACCCAGCCCAGACAAGACTATAAATAAATAAATGAACTCCCTCAATAACCCCACAGACACAACTCCAGTCACAAGCACAGAATCTGAAGGGTTCCCTGAGTCCCCCCGTGGGTGCCGGGGCTCCAGGATTCCTGGTGTGAAGAGGACAGGCTCCCGAGAGGAGCCCCAGGGTCAGATCCTCACACTTACTCCGTGCAGACGTGCGTGGACTCCACACTGAGACTTGAGACGTAAGTTTCTGACCTCAGACTCAGTCTCCTCATCTGTACAATGGGGGGAAGAAATTGAAACTGTCTGACACCACATAGACACATTTATCCCCGCTCTGCCTCCGTCTGCTCATCTGCCAAGTGCAAGCCAGTGGTGACTCCAGGATTCCACTTCGCCTGGCCCCTGGAAAGCCTCCAAGGATATGAGCTAGGAGGAGCTGGGCAGAGGTCCTGACATCCTCTCAGCAAACAGGAGGCAGAGCAAAGACTACAGAGCTGATTGTAAAACTGATGAAGGCAAGTTCCCCTGAGGCTAACAGGGTGCATGGCCGGGAAGGGGGTGGGAGCACCCGGAGTAGACCCTAGTTCCCCCGCCTGTCAGAAATCTCTCCATCACTCAGTAAGCCCTGGAAACCTCAGCCCACTGTGCAAATAATGGAAGGTATCATTTCCACGCCATTACACCATGTCCCCGGCAATAAGCCAAACCTTTTTATTGCAGAGATATTTTTTTTAAAAAATTGCTAGGGGAAACATAGAAAGGCATTTATTTATATTACTGCAAGCTTTTTAAAAATGACTTCCCCTGAATAGGCCACTTTTCGGTCCAGCTATTACCATTTTTATCTACCGGTTGTAAAACATTATGTTTGCCATCTGTCTGAAGAAGCCTGCGACCCTCTCCAGTTCATCCGTTTATCAACCTCCCACCCCTCTTCAGGGAGGGGACCTCCGGAGGAGAGAGGCGTCCTGGGAACGTGCAAGGAACCCACAGCCTTGAATGCACTTCCCTCCAGCACGGCACAGAGGTAGGAGGAAGAAGGTTAGTCTGCAAAGAAGGAGAATCACCTACTTTCTAACCAGCAGCTGTCGTTAAAGCTATTTTCCAAGCAATTTAGTCAGCTAATTTCTGGAAGGCGATTTGATTCTTTTGGCCCGATGAGGCAATGAAATGAAAATATTAAAGAGAGAGAAAGACAGAGAGAGAATACACAGGAGTTCTTTCTCCCGATCACGATTCAACCGCTGTAATTTCTCAGGACTGCACTGAAGGGGCTATTTGTGTAAAGCGTCCTCTGACCAAACTTGAAAATACTCTCGGTCAGATGAGCAGAGCCGAAGTCCACAGCTTCTACGCGTCCTGTGACCCAGAACTTCAGTGCTGAAATTCAAGGCTGGGTCGAACGCTGTCTCTGCTACAGAGAAAACATGCTCGGGGTACACACTGACTTGAGACGTAAGTTTCTGACCTCAGACTCAGTATTCCCATCTGTAAAATGGGAAAAAAAATTGAAACTGCCTTACATGGCGTACACACACACTTATTCATGTGCATAAATACATAGGTAAACTTGTACTCTTTTTCTTTCTTAGCCACCATGACTGCTTGAGCTTAAAATGCGGAGAGTACACCTGATCTGAAACAATGGAAACAGTGGCTGACTTTATTTTTCTGGGCTCCAAAATCACCACAGATGGTGACTGCAGCCATGAAATTAAAAGACACTTACTCCTTGGAAGAAAAGTTATGACCAACCTAGACAGTATATTAAAAACCAGAGACATCACTTTGCCAACAAAGGTCCGTATAGTCAAAGCTATGATTTTTCCAGTAGTCATATACGGACATGAGAGTTGGACTATAAAGAAAGCTGAGTGCCAAAGAATTGAGGTTTTGAACTGTGGTGATGGAGAAGACTCTTGAGAGTCCCTTGGGCTGCAAGGAGAGCCAACCTAAAGGAAATCAGTCCATCCTAAAGGAAATCAGTCCTGAATTTTCATTAGAAGGACTGATGCTGAAGCCAAAACTCCAATACTTTGGCCACCTGATGCAAAGAACTGACTCATTGGAAAAGACCCTGATGCTGGAAAAGATTGAAGGTGGGAGGAGAAGGGGACGACAGAGGATGAGATGGCTGGATGGACTCACCAACTCAATAGTCATGAGTTTGAGTAAACTCCAGGAGTTAGTGATGGACAGGGAATCCTGGGCTGCTGCAATCCATATGGTTGCAAAGAGTCAGACAGGACCGTGTGAACTGAACTGAACGGAACTGAACACCTGATCTAATCACTGTCCCTCCTGACAGTGGTCATGGGACTTTAGGAGTCATATTAGGCAGCTCTGAAGAGCCTCCTAACTGCCTGGGACCACGGCTGGTTTTCTGCCTTGATTGTGCCACCCTCTTGCTCTTCCGAGCTGGCCACGGCATTACCAAGTTCAAGCTTGCTCTGCTCGCCACACGAAAGGCCAATGAATCCGAGAGACGGGGTGTCAAGGCAAGGAAGAGATTTTAAATCGGGGGAAGAAAAAAATAAATCGGGGAGACAGCAGACCGAGAAGATGCCAGGCTAGCGCCTCAAAATAACCATCATGTTGGGGTCTGGATGCCAGCTTCATTTATAGGTCAGAGAGAAAGAAGCAATGAGGAACTAAAATTAAAAGGCAGAATAAAGAAGGAGGGGCAGTGGGGAAGTAAAGTGAAAGGGCCTTCAGTCTTACAGAACATCTCCAAGGGAATGTCCCGCCTTCATAAGGTCTGTGCTCATCTCTCCTAGTCAGAGGTGGACAGGGACAGACTTATCTGTCCTTCAGCTAAACAAGGGCACTTTAGTTTACAGTCAAGCACATGGGCAGGGTCTTCTGTTGCAGTTCAGTTCAGTTCAGTTGCTCAGTCGTGTCCAACTCTTTGCGACCCCAAGAACCACAGCACACCAGGCCTCCCTGTCCATCACCAACTCCTGGAGTTTACTCAAACTCATCACCACTGAGTCGGTGATGCCATCCAACCATCTCATCCTCTGTCGTCCCCTTCTCCTCCTGCCCCCAATCCCTCCCAGCCATCAGGGTCTTTTCCAGTGAGTCAGTTCTTCACATCAGGAGGCCAAAGGATTGGAGTTTCAGCTTCAGCATCAGTCCTTCCAATGAATATTCAGAACTGATCTCCTTGCAGCCCAAGGGACTCTCAAGAGTCTTCTCCAGCACCACAGTTCAAAAGCATCCATTCTTCAGCGCTCAGCTGTCTTTATAGTCCAATTCTCACATCCATACATGACCACTGGAAAAACCATGGAAGGGTCTTCCAGGCAAGCCATTGAGTATGATGATAACATTAAAAGCAAGTCAAAGGAACATTTCCAGCAAGGAGTCCGAATTGGCTTGCTCCCTTGCAACAAGAGCAGTTCCCGTGGCGTGCCTCGGTCTTCACGGCATGGGGGCTCAGAAGTTTGGTAACTGGCCCGGGGTCGGGTCCGCTCCGGAGGTGCTGAGCCAGATTCAGACTAGCAGCAGAGCCGATCTTCTGTCTGCTACACCTCCCCACCGTCAGAGACCCTGAACAGATTCACCCCAGGGAAGGTTTAAAGCACCCAGAGCTCTGAGACAGGCAGCGTGCCCCCTTGATCTGTTCTTCCAGGACGCCCTGCCCACCCAGACCCTGGAGAGGGACCAAATTAAGAACATGCAGGCAGGCACAGAGGCTGACCAGAGAAAGCACGCTCTGAGGCCCTCACCCAAGGGTGCGTGCTCAGCGGCTCCGTCGTGTCCAAAAAAAAAAACAGAAAACCAACAACAAAATGATTACCATGACTGCTTGCCTGCTGCTGCCTGCTGTCGTGTCCAACTCTGTGCGACCCCATGGACTGTAGCCCACCAGACTCCTCTGTCCCTAGGAGTCCCCAGGCAAGAATCCTGGAGCGGGTCACGATGCCCTCCTCCAGGGGATCTGCCCGACCCAGGGATCAGACCTGTGTCTATCACGTCCCCTGCATTGGCAGGCGGGTTCTTTAGCACTGGCTGTACCTGGGAAGCCCGATTAGTGTGACTAACGTGTATAGAATAGATCATCAACAAGGACCCACCATATAGCACAGGGGATGCTACTCAATACTCTGTAATGACCTATATGGGAAAAGAATCTGAAAAAAAGAAGGCTATATGTATAACTGAATCACTTCCTATATACCTGAAACTAACAAAACACTGTAAATCAACTAAACTCCCTTATAAAAGTTAAATTAAAAAAAATTAAAAACTTCCCATTTCCCAAACAATTGTAAAGCCAAAGTCTTGATTCTTAGGAAAGAATTACAAGGTAAACAGAAGTATGAATGTATTATTTGTACTTCAATTTTCATTTAATCCTCAAAAGTGAGTTTGTGCCATGCAATTTCTAAATCGGTTCATGAATGTCAACAGCTAAACAAAAATGGTTAGTGTATGTCAATTGGCTGAGACAACTCAGCAAGTCAGGGGGTAGAAGGATGACAAAACTTGTTAGCTGCTTGTGTTGATTAAAATCAAACCTGCTAACGTAATAAAATCAACTAGAATGTACTTGACAATAAGAGCCAAGATTCTGAGAACAAAAAAGCTGAAGAGAACCGATATAAAATAGGAAAAGGATGACGAGGGCTTCCCAGGTGGCACCAGTGATAAAGAAGCCGCCTATCAATGCAGGAGACACGAGACATGAGTTCAATACCTGGGTTGGGAAGACCCCTGGAGGAGGGCAAGACAGCCCACGCCAGAATTCTTGCCTGGAGAATCCCATGGACAGAGGAGCCTGGAGGGCTACAGTCCATGGGGTTGCAAAGAGTCAGACACAACTGAAGCGGCTTAGCACACGCACAAAGGATTCATTGATACAATCTTTTGGGAAACCACTATTTTCAGTAATAATTAGCTATTGTTTGCAATAAATATGCAACTACCAATAAAAAATTAAATCTGTTAATGTGTCAGCTTTAAATTCCCAATTTTTAAGAATTTAATTGAAAATTCTATAGATGCAAATTAATAATACTGCTTGAACCACTTGAGAAATTCCATGTATTACTTGGCTGGCTTTTAGACTTGAATCAAATTTTAAATAACTTTCCAAAGTATTTGGAAGATTTTTCTGTTTTTTTTTTTTTTTTTTTTTGTAAAGAAGACAAACTGGCTGACGAAAATCGGTGACTTTGGGTCACTGTGCAGCAATTAATCACAATATGTTTGAATAAAAGTCATTAAATGCCTTATCACACAAGACATGCTTAAGACATAATGATTATCAGTAAGCATAAATGTGAACAAATGTCCTAAAAACGTCAATGACATCCCATTAACTTCTGTAAATGGCCCTTAGGCACGTTTCCCATCTGTATCTACATTTATACCAGCAAAACACAGTTGACTTCAGAGAAATCCCTCAACTATGTTGATATTTAAATAGAAAATTATGCTTATTTATGTGTTTTAACATAAATCAGACCTTTGGAAGCATTACTGCTGAATGTGATTAAACTTCTCTTTGCATTTGTGTTTATAATATACGGAAAATAATTACTTAACACTAGACTTGAAGTGCGTGTGTTTGTCACAGTTTCTTATCCTCTGAGAAAGTTATCTCCTTCAATACGCAGCTGTGAAACTTTATCGAGTGTTTAAGGCTTTTGGCTCCAAGAGTGTACGTGCGTGTGTGCCCAATCACTTCAGTCACATCCGACTCTGCGGCCCCATGGACTGCAGCCCGCCAGGCTCCTCTGTCCATGGGATTCTCCAGGCAGGAATCCTGGGGCGGGTTGCCGGGCCCTTCTCCAGGGGATTGAACCTGGGTCTCCGGCTTTGCGGGCAGACTCTTCACCACGTGGGCTGCCAGGGAAGCCCTGACTACACAACAGATGCAGCCAACTCCGCTCCTCCAAACACAAGTCGTCTGACCTGTCACCCAGGCCTGGGTTTTCTTCATGTCTTGTTCTCTTAGTCAGGTGCTTCTGCAAAATACATGCACACACACCACACACACACTCCACACATGACACACACACCCCACATATGACACACACAGCCCACACATGGCACACACAGCCCACATGTGATACACACATTCCACACACACCCCACACACACCCCACATATGACACACACACTCCACACATGACACACACCACACATGACACACACACCCCACATATGACACACACACACCCCACACATCACACACACAGACACTCCACACATGGCATACACAACAGACACACACACATCACACACACACCACATGCAGCACACACACTCCACACATGACACACACGCCCCACACGTGACACACAGCCCACACATGGCACATACCCCACACACATGGCACACACACTCCACACATGACACACATGACACACACACTCCATACACACCCCACACATCACACCCCCACGTGTGACACACACAGCCCACACATGGTAGATACACTCCACACATGACACACACACACCCCACATGTGACACACACTCCACACATGGCACACACCCTACATATGACACACACAGCCCACACATGACACACCCCACACACACATGGCACACCCCCACACACATGGCACACACCCCCACACATGGCACACACACTCCACACATGGCACACACACACCCCACACATGACACACACCACATACAGACTCTACACACGATGCACATACCACACACACCCCACATACACCCCACACACCCCACACACGACACACACGCCCCACACATGGCACACACTCCACACATGGCACACATGACACACACACCCCACGTGACACACACACCCCACACATCACACCCTCCTACATATGACACACACACAGCCCACACATGGCACACACACTCTCCACACATGGCACACATGACACACACACCCCACATGTGACACACCCCACACATCACACCCCCCTACATATGACACACACAGCCCACACATGGCACACAGACACCCCCACATGTGACACATATGCTCCACACATGGCACACACGACACACACAGCCCACACACGACACACACAGCCCACACATCACACACACACCCCACACATCACACCCCCCTACATATGACACACACACAGCCCACACATGGCACACACACTCTCCACACATGGCACACATGACACACACACCCCACACACAACACACACACACCACATGTGACACACACAGCCCACACATGACACACACAGCCCACACATGGCACACACACTCCACACATGACACACACACCCCACAAGTGACACACACACACCCCACACGTGACACACACACACCCCACATGTGACACACACACGCCACACACAACACACACACCCCACACATCACACCCTCCACATGTGACACACACAGCCCACACATTACACCCCCCTACATATGACACACACACTCTCCACACATGGCACACATGACACACACACCCTACACACAACACACACACCCCACATATCACACACACCCCACACATCACAGCCCCCTACATATGACATACACAGCCCACACATGACACACACACACCCCATACGTGACACATACACACCACATGTGACACACACTCCACACATGACACACACACACACCACATGTGACACACATCCCACACATGACACACGCAACGCACACAACACACACATCCCACACATGACACACACACCCTACATATGATACACACAGCCCACACATGATGCACACTCCCCACACATGACAGACACAGCCCACACACGACACACACACACCCCACATATCACACACACAGCCCACATATCACAGACACACACCCCATACAAAACACACACATCCCACACATGACACATAACCCCCACACACGACACACACCACACACACCACACACACACCACATACAGACTCTGCACATGATGCACACACCACACACACCCCACACACCCCACACACATCCCACACACGACACACACACCCCACACATGACACATAACCCCCACACATGACACACACCACACACACACAACACACACCACACACACACTCTTCTCATGATGCACACACCACACACACCCCACACATGACACACACCCCACACATGACACACACACCACATGCATGCGCAAACACAACACCACACACACACAGAGGCACACACACGTGCTTTATCTGAGTACCGACAGCTGTAAATGTTTTCTTTCCTACAAGTACTGACGTCTTTCAAGATCACCTATAAAAACCATGTACATAGTGTCAGGTAGCCCAGAAAGACGTAAAGAGCGGCGGGAAAAGAAGCCAGAGCGCCAGGCACACTGTGACTGGTGAAGAGAAGAATCTGAAGCTGAAGAAGAGGTCGGCTTAAGTGTGGCCCATGGATCCGAGTCCACACCGTGGGTACTGGCCAGACCCAGCCGGCTCCAGAGCTTCACGAGAAGCCCAGAGATACAGAAGTGTGGAAAGGAGCAGGACACGTGAAAGCTACCTAGAGAGAGACCGTGCTGACTTATCAGGCTTGTGGGAGAAAATCATGAGTGCATTGAAGAGAACGTGGGTGTACCTGGCAAATCATCACTATTTTAAGGAATTTGAAAGGCAAAGGGTAATTAAATCTCAGCATGAGTCTCATACCTCAGCTCATTTAAAGGGGGGAAAAAAAACTCCCCCAATCTCAGGGGAGCATTTCCATGCCTCCAACAGGAAAGAAAATGTCCTGTGCCACCAGCACGTGCCCCAGAGGTGGACAAGTCTCCATCTGATGGTTGGAAGACTTCACGCCCAGCCTTACGCCTCTAGACTTCCCTGCCCTGCTGCTTCCTCCAGTAGATGCGAGTGCGGACGGGTGATGGGTGGAGAGAGATATAGATTCAAGCAAAGCTAGCCTCAACTTCCTGCCCAAGGTGGAAGCTTTCTGTCCACTCCCTCTTGCCCAGAGTGACGCGGAAAGCCTCTAGCAGTCCTCAGGCAGCCCGGTTCAGTTCAGTTCAGTCGCTCAGTCGTGTCCGACCCTTTGTGACCCCATGGATTGCAGCACACCAGGCTTCCCTGTCCATCACCAACTCCTGGAGCTTGCTCAAACTCATGTCCATCGAGTCGGTGATGCCATCCACCCATCTCATCCTCTGCCGTCCCCTTCTCCTCCTGCCCTCAATCTTTCCCAGCATCAGGGTCTTTTCCAACGAGTCAGCTCTTCGCATCAGGTGGCCAAAGTATCGGAGTTTCAGCTTCAGCATCAGTCCTTCCAGTCCTTTGCTCAACCCACCTTCACTCTCTGTCCTCCACTCGACAATTGTTACAGGCAAGCTGCTCTGTGACCCGGCGGGGCGGGACACTTCCTACCCAGCTGCTTCAAGCCTTCCACCATGTGCATCTCTCCTAAAGTTATTTCATCTTTTTTTATGGGGACACTAGCCTCTTGCATGTGGCTGCGTCAAAAGAGTCACACTGGAACGAGAGAAGGGTCAGCACGGAAGAGGAGAAAACGGTGGGTGGTTAGATGATGCCCATCAGTTCGGAGACCGCTGCGGTTCACTCTACTAGTAATTCAACTCCAGGGGGACACTGCACACACGTCCACACTTTTGCACTTTTCCCAAAGCTCTTCCCAACTCTTTCCCAGCAGCTCTTGTGAGGGATGAAACCGAAGAGCCTGGGACCCCATTTAGACACAGTAAAACCAACCACTTACCCAGATCTATACAGTTTTAAAGGCAGAGCTGCAGGCAGAACCCAGCTCTACCTGACTACTGATTTTTTTTTTCCTTACTCTTGCTTATTATGTGACATTCAGTTTCCACTAAAAATTGGTCGTAGTTATTGTTTTGTCAAGTTTGTTGCTGTTATTCTTTAGTCACAAAGTCACGTCCGACTCTTTGCAACTCCATGTATTGTAGTTTGACAGGCTCCTCTGTCCATGGAATTCTCCAGGCAAGAATACTGGAGTGGGTTACCACGCCCTCCTCCAAGGCATCTTCCCTACCCAGGGATTGAACCCACGTCACCTATGTCTTCTGCATTGGCAGGTGGGTTCTTTACTACTAGCGCCACCTGGGAAGCGCTCAGTCATGTCTGATTCTGTGACCCCATGGACTGCAGCACACCAGGCTTCCCTGTCCATCACCATCTCCCGGAGCTTGCTCAAGCTCATGTCCACCCAACCATCTCATCCTCTGTCACCCCCTTCTCCTCTTCTCCTTTATCCCTGCCCTTCTCCAAACACCACTTTCAAGTACATGCCCTCTGGGACCCAAAGGTTTGATGACCACGTGACTCCGTCTAAAGAGGTCCTTCCTCTCTGGGTCCTCACCATCTCTCTAGAAAGACCCCAGCTACAGGCCATCCTGTCACTCATATCCTCATACTGGAGAAGGAAGGGTACCCATGCTGGAGTTGACCTCGGCCCCTTCTTAACTTGCCAGAGGAGTGTCTTCTCCCCCAGATGTTTGCCACTGGGAATGGACTTACACATGGGAACAAGACTTCTGAAAGTGGGAAGAGCAAAGAGGTAGCTTTTAGCCAGCAAGAGTCTACACAGCCTCCATGGACGCATTGCTGAGCACCAAGTCCAGCCACCCCCACCCTCACAGGACCGCCAAGAAGCTGTACACACAGTGAGGAGACCAGCCCAGTGGCTCCCACTCAGGTGCCCCAGATCCTCCAGGACCCCAGGACACTGGGTCCATCACTAATCAACGCTGTGATGGGCAGCTGGTGGACACATAGGCTACTCCTTGGCTGCAGACAGTGCTAACAGGGTTCATTCTCCTAACTCATGTGGACTATTAGATTCTTTTTTTTTTTTAATGAAAACCACATTTCAGGGACTGTGATTTGCCCCAGAACACTGTTCTTAGTGAAGTCAAAGTCGCTCAGTCGTGTCCAACTCTTTGTGACCCCATGGATTATACAGTCTATGGAATTCTCCAAGACAGAATACTGGAGTGGGTAGCCCATCCCTTCTCTAGGGGATTTTCCTGACCCAGCAATCGAACTAGTGTCTCCTGCATTGCAGGTGGATTCTTTACCAACTGAACTATCAGGGAAGTCCCAACACTGTTCTTGGGCAAACATTACAACTCCTAAAGTGATAATCACCCAGTTGGGTCCAACTCTTCATGACCCCGTGGACTGTAGTACACCAGGCTCCTCCTCTGTCCATGGGATTCTGCAGGCAAGAATACCGGAGTGGGTTGTCATTTCCTTCTCCAGGGGATCTTCTCTGCCCGGTCCAGGAGTCGAACCCAGGTCTCCTGCATTGCAGGCAGATTCGTTATAACTTGTACTGCTCCAAAAATGAAACCAATGTCCCACAGGGCGCCTGTACCCCCAGAGGCCAACTTACTGGGTGGTGTCCCGAGCTCTTGCCTAACCTGGTTTTAATCTGTTAGGTGTCTTCTATTACAGGACAAAATTCTTCAACCTACTGACATAACATGGTCATGGATGCCTGCAATTTTTTGAAGTTTTTGATTGGGATTTTTTTTTTCAATGCCAAAAAAAAAAAAGTCTAAAAATCAAGGAAGAGAGGGATGAAAAGATGGAAGAAACGAGAGAGAGAGGATAGAGGGAGAAACCAAGACAGATAAATCAGCAAGACAAGGAAAGACAGAGAGATCAAACCCACGGAGAAAGAATTACACGGGGCCCAAAGACTTTCACACGTCGGTTAATCCCCGTCACGCACAGGGCTCCACGACCTTCAAAGTGAGCCCATCCCACGCTGTGTGAAGGGATCAGTGTTAAGACAACTGCGGGTAGACTTTCCCCAAGAAAAGAAAACAGGCACAGAAGAACATGAGGCTTTTTTTTGCTTCATCCAAGGAATCGAACAATGACTCGAGAAGCGCACATCAAAATCAAAGATGACGGCAGCTTCAAAGCTTCCAAGAAGATCAAAGGCAGAGAGAAAAGAGAAGTACGAGATGGCAGGAGGAGGGTCCTTGCGGCCAAACGTGAAGCCGTAATAACCATTAACTCCAGTTCAGTTCACTGCTGCTTGTAAAATCAGCTTTGAGGCTTCTCCTATGGAGCTCTAGGCAAAACCCTTTAGCACGAACAAAAAATGAGGCATTTTAGCAAAAATAGTGCAATCAAACTCTACTGGCAGACAGCTTTCAGGACATTATCTTGTCTTGCTCCCCGCCTAGAAAGACCGTCCTGCTGGACTTCATATATTTTAAATTGAATTTCACTAGACAGCCCCAGAGCCTGGGAATATTTTCAGCTAGATCACAGTGGAAGGGTTTTTTAAAATTTTATTAAAGTTGTTTTACAATCTTGTGTGAGTTTCTACTGTATGGCAAAGTGAATCTGCTATACATATACATATATCCCCTCTGTTTTGGATTTCCTTCCCATTTAAGTCAGAGTAGACGGGTTTTGAACTCAGTATATGTACCTAGGTGGTAAATACCTAGGTAGCATTGCAAAATGTGACTTTTGACAACCTCACCAAATGCTGGAAAGAAGAAAGAGTGGTAGGCAAACGAGTCTTGCATTCTTAGAATCTGATGACTGATTTCTGTATAGTTGGTCAGAAGCTGTCTCTGCCTCATTCTGCTGCCATTATAAAATATTTCTCCCTTTGACTCATGTCTTCCAGAATACTCACGCTATGCAATTACACAGAAGTAACTCTATAGTATTTGAGTGGAGTGGATTCACATAGTTGGACATAGGTGAGCAATTATGCCTGGTTATGGATGAAACTCACAGGTCCTCTTACAAAGAAAAATTTCCAGGACAATGGTGTGTTGACCCAACAGTTGTACAAAAGCACTGGTTACAATACAATCTCCATTTCTTTTTTTTTGTTGTTGTTGCTCTGGAAACATTGTTTCCAAATGAAGTTGAGCACCACTCCAGGGACTAGGATTCCATCTAAGTCCAAAACAGCATCTGCCCCAGCATCCTTTCCTTAGTGGTCCTCAATCAGAGCGCTTGTAAGGGAACACAGCGAAGGAAGTCAAGGATATAGCATAGTCCCTGCCGTAATAGCTGTCCAATAAAATGCTGCCTGAAAACGAGCTCCTCAGAAAGCTTACTGACACCTCCTTGGAAGAGAAGACATAAGACACACACACTTTGGATCTCACCCCACCCCCTGTCTCCATCCTTCCTGTGTGTAAAAATAGATGTTTCCTGCTGCCCCAGGCCCTGTACAACCACATGTTCCTAAAAAATAGTCCTGGATACTTGAAGGGAGTGACAGAGGATGAGATGGTCAGATAGCATCACTGACAAATGGACACGAATTTGAGATAATGAAGGACAGAGGAGCCCAGTGAGCTGCAGTCCATGGGGTCACAAAGAGTCAGATACGACTTGGCGGCTGAACAACAACTTGAATGGCAGTTTCTACCTAAATAGAAAACTTGATTATTAAAACTCAGGTCCGAAGTATGAGGTCTATAAGAATGAGTCTTCCCAAATACTTTCCCTATGCCTTCATTCCCGTAGAATGTACGATGCTGGAGCAACAGACACACACAAATGTACACATACACCCGAGGTAATAAACGTGAAGATTCAAAACAATCTGACAAAGTGTCTATGTGTGTGGGTGTGTTGGACGCTCAGTCAAGTCCAACCCTTTGCGACCGCATAGATTGCAGCCTGCCAGGCTCCTCTGTCCCTGGGATTCCCCAGGCAAGAATACTGGAGTGGGTTGCCATTTCCTTCTCCAACAAAGTATCTATACTTGTCATCAATGTATTGCATCACCCTGAATCATATGGAGGATTGTACTTTATCCACACCTAAATGCCACGGCAAAAGTATATCTTTTGCCATGTTGGAATAGAATGTGGGGACAATGTGCAAATTCGTAAATAATCAAGTAATATATATTACTGTATATACTCACTGTATATACCTCAGTGAGTGTTTTTTACTGTATTTATTATTTTGTGCTCCTACATTCAGGCTACTTCTATAAAGCACACTCAAGTTTGCCAACCACTAAAGCACTGGGCTTCCCTAGTAGCTCAGACGGTAAGGCATCTGCCTGCAGTTCAGGAGACCTGGGTTCAACCCTGGATTGGGATGATCCCTTGGAGAAGGGAATGGCAAGCCACTCCAGTATTCTTGCCTGGAGAATTCCATGGACAGAGGAGCTTGGCGGGCTACAGTCCATGGGGTCGCAAAGAGTCAGACCAGACTGAGCAATTAATACACACACAATAAGCATTAACTTTTCAGAAAAGCTATGTACTCCGTAAATATTCTGCTCTGATGTTTGTTCCCCTGAAACAGGTTAAAGAGTTTTTTTAAAAAAAAAAAAAACTGGCTGATTTTTAATGCAACCAGCTTTACAAAAGCAGATGGTGTATGACCCGTCTAATTAGGTAACACGGAAAGAATCTCATTCTGAAAATAAAGATATCCTTTGATGAAACCTTCTATAAATCAGTTAACCAGCCATAAAGATGAGTCTGCCAAGGTTTTCTCTCCCCCTGATAGCATCAGTCATGTTGCTTCCCTTTCTCTGCCTCATCCCTCCTGCCCTTGGGTCGTTTCTCCTTGTATTTACCGACCTTACGACCAAAAAAAAAAAAAAAAAAATAGAAGAATAACAGAAGTACAGCAGTTAACTCTTAACCATAAGAAGACCTGAACATTAGAAAAACTCTTCCCAATGAGCACTTTTAAGTGCCAAGCAAGTCCACAGGCATCTATTTGTTTTATCTATTTATTTATTGGCCATGCCGTGTGGCATTCAGGATCTTAGTTCCCCGATCAGGGATTGAACCCACACCCCTCGAAGTGGAAGCATAGGGTCTTAGCCACTGGACCACCAGGGAAACTCCTATTTGTCTTAAATACTGCAGTCTTCCATAGCTGGGCTTCCCGGACGACTCAGACGGTAAAGATTCCTCCTGCAGTATGGGAGACCTGGGTTCATTCCCCGGGTTGGGAAGATCCCCTGGAGAAGGGAACGGCTACCCGACTCCAGTATGCCTGCTTGGAGAATCCCATGGACAGAGGAGCCTGGAGGGCTACGGTCCACGGGGTCGCAAAGAGTCAGGCACGACTGAGTGGCTTCCACCTCACTGCCATAGCTAAGAGGACCGGCTCTCAGTGACAGAGCCATGACATCAGATTAGGAACTGTCTGTACACTTGGAATCGGTCTTTCCGTCCCAAGTCATCCGCAGTGCATACCTGGAGTGGTATCAGTCAGCTCTCACCACGTCCGCTCTGAAATGGCAGCAGGTAGATCCCCTAAACAAACTCTTTAGTTCACTCCATCTCTGCATAAAAAACTCCCCCAGGGGACGTCCCTGGTGGTCTAGTAGCTAAGACTCTGTGCTCCCAATTCAGGGAGTTCAATCTCTGGTTGAACTCAGTGGGTTCATTCCCTTGTTGGGGAACTATATCCCACATGCTGCAACTAAATATCCCATTGGAAAAGACCTCGATGCTGGGAAAGACTGAAGGCAGGAGGAGAAGGGGGCGACCGAGGATGGGATGGTTGGATGGCGTCACCGACTCAATGGACATGAGTTTGGGTAAGCTCCGGGAGTTGGTGATGGACAGGGAGGCCTGGTGTGCTGCAGTCCATGGGGTCGCAGAGAGTCGGACACGACTGAGCAACTAAACAACAAAAGATCCCATGTGCTGCAACTAAGACGCGGTTGCAGCAAAATAAATAAATATTTATGAAAACACCCCCAAAGAATCCCTGAGTTCCTCAATCTCCATATCAATGTGGGGATGTATCCAGGGCTATCTATTGTCCCAGATGTTCAGGTGGATAATTATTGGACTGTGGCACCAAAAACGCCCTCCAGAGCACACATATATGTACACACACACATAAACACACACACAAGCATGTTGGTTTTCTGAAACAACAGGGTCTAAAAACGATGAGGAGAAGAAACCATTTATAGGCAGTCCTTTCATGCATCACTTAGCTCTTCCCTTTCACATCGTTGTACGCAAATTTAAAAACGGGTCAATTTCCAGGCCACAAGCCCTTTAAGTCCCGTACCTTTCCATCACACAAAGAGAAATACTGAAAAATATAGTTCCAGTAAGGACTTCATTAAACTCCCAGCACAGAAACCTGAGTTGTTTTTTTTTTTTTTTCCCTCTGTTTCAATTTGGAAGAAAAGGAATAAATACTTTGCTCATTCCATTGTTTAACACTGATGAAGCTTCTTGGCTTCAAATTCTAGTCTTCCTGCAAACTGAGACCTCACGAAAGGTGCAAAGGGCGAGTTCTTCATCCGTGTGTCCCCGGCTCCTGGGACAAAGCTGAGTACAGGCAATGCTCAATGACTCTGGGGCAGGAGGTAGACGGGGCCGGCAGGGTAGAGCAGTTTATTCCCTGTGGACTGAGACTCCAAGACGAGAGAACAGCAGGATAATTAAGGGAGGAGCCTGGACCCCATATTTCTCGTTCTGGAAGAAGTCATGAGACCTCCCGGACCACGCATGTGCAGAAAGGCTCCTTGAAGCTCAGAGGGCAGGGGGCAGTGTCAAGAGATGCTCTACCCATAGGCCTTTGTGGTAAAATCCATCTTGGCTAAGCGATGCGTGCTCACACATAGGAGGATCCTAAGATATGCCAAGTAAATACAGACTGTGAACCAGCAAATCATAATGACTGGCCAAAGGAAACCTGGAAGAAACGCCCCATAAAAGTGATTTAAACTGCCCCAGGGGGTGACTCAAAGACGCTCCCTCTGAGTCTTGCTCACATGTTTATCCCACGAGTACTGTACTCTTTTCCCTCTTAATAAATACTTGCTTCACTACTGCCTGTCTTTGTGGAAATTCTTCTCTGCAAAGCCGAAGGGCCTTGTCACTGACCACTGGTCTAGTGGCTAGGATCTGGGGATCTCACCGCCGCGACCCAGCCTCCTTCTCTGGCTGGGAACTCAAGCCCCACTCCAAGACGCTGCAGGCGGAGGCCACCGGAGATCAATCGTTTCTGCCTTTAGCTGGTGTGCGCTGATGCCTTGAGGGCTCCCACGTGCCTCACTGTGCTCCTCTTGCACACTCCTTTACACAAGCATTGAGATCCTGGCCCGTTCTAGATGCTCTTACTTAGGTGTTCAGGGATTCATTTTGCTAGGTTACAACCATGCATTGCCATGCCAGACCAAGGGATGAGGTTTAAACTCCTTTTGTTAGGTCCCTATGACCTGTTGCGCTCAAGACATTCATGGATTGTCACCGTTTAGCAATGTTCCAGTCATATTTGGGGAAGAAACAGCTACAGCAGCGGCATGATAACTGAATGCAATATCAGTAAATATCCACATTAAAAAAAAAAAAAGGACAGAATAACCAGACGGCAAAACCAGAAGTGCATGCACCATATTGAGACAAACTCCGGTGATACTAAGTAGCCACACTCCATAAACCACAAGATGTAGGAACCAGCAGCTGTGGGAGAGGAAGCTGGGGGAAGCCTGGGGTCCCTGCAGACCCGGGAGGAAGAGAACCCCACAAAGAGCTAGCAGGTTTGCGCTGGCAAGTGTACTGAGCCAATTTGAGGTCAGCAGCTGGAACTGAGATAGATCTTGTTCAGCTCAGCAGCAAACGGGCACAAGACATCCATGCGGGTCTGAAGGGACTCAGGCAGTCTGGCCCCCCAAACTCTTGGAACCAGCCCACCTGCTTCCCTTCAGGGAGAGGATCCCCCCAGTGAAGTTCAACCCGAACTGATGAGGGGGGGCGGGGGGGAAGCCAAAAAGACAGGCAAAGAGAATGGCCCACAAATTCATAATTGTTTTTAACATGAAAACAATGGAACAGTGAGACGGGGAAGCTACGAAGCACCTGTGAAACAGCTACTTCGAAAAGCTTAGGGAAACTAACTTCGTGTGAAACTGAACAATAGAACAGGGATCACAGCTGAATCTGATTCAAATTTACTATAAGAAAAGAAAGAATGTGAAGCAGAGTAACATCCCAACAGACCAAAAAAAAAAAAAAAAAAAAATTGCATGCCAGAAAATGCATCCTTATAAATTACTTGCAAATGACAATTTGATATTTCAAAAAGACCTAAAAGGCACTAATCAAAATGACACATAAAAGTACAACATAAATCAGAAACAGAAAGTCTCAGCAATCAGGTGACAGAACTCAAGACAACTATAAATAAGAAGAAAAAAAAAGGTTCAGAATAAAGAAAAAAACTAGGGGAGGGGATATATATAATCATGACTCATTTGTGTTGTCTTATGGCAGAAACCAACACAAAATTGAAAGGCAATTTCCCACCCATTAAAAAACAAATGAATTTTAAAAATTAAACAAAAAACTAGGGAAAAAATGTGAGAATAAGAAAGAAATAATGGCTTATGAGATATAAAAGGAAATTTTCAAATTAAAAGAAATTTGAAGAGATACAAGGATTTGAGAGAAGGTGACAAATAGTTACGTTAGCAGAAAAGATCCAACATGCTGACAACAGAAATCCCTGGAGAAGGAAATGGAAACAAGAACCAAACCAAAAAAAAAAATTACTAAAAATGATACAGAAAAAAATTCAAAATAAAGTTTTGACGTGACATAGGAAATGGCAACCCACTCAGTATTCTTGCCTGAAGAATCCCAAGGACAGAGAAGCCTGGTGGGCCACAGTCCGCGGGGCCGCAAAGAGTCAGACACGACTGAGCGGCTAACACCCACACTCACATTCAAAGAGCAGCAAAATCTCTAAGGATATTGATTTAGGACAGCCCACATGGAAGAAAAGCCATGATAAACCTAGACAGCGTATTTAAAAGTAAAGACACCACTTGGTCTACAAAAGTCCATCTAGTCAAAGCTATGGTTTTTCCAGTAGTCATGTACGGATCTAAGAGTTGGACCATAAAGAAAGCTGAGTGCAGAAGAATTGATGCTTTTGAACTGTGGTGTTGGAGAAGACTCTAGAGAGTCCCTTGGACTACAAGGAGATCCAACCAGTCCATCCCAAAGGACATCAATCCTGAATATTCATTGGAAGGACTGATGCTGACGCTGAGGATCCAATATCCTGGCCACCTGGGGAGAAGAACCAACTCATTGGAAAAGCCCCTGATACTGGGAAAGACTGAAGGCAGGATGAGAAGGGGACGACAGAGGATGAGTTGGTTGGATGGCATCACCGCCTCGATAGACATGAGTTTGAGCAAGCTCTGGGAGATGGTGAAGGACAGGGAGGCCTGGAGTGTTGCAGTTCATGGGGTCGCAAAGAGCTGGACAGGACTGAGCAACTGAAGAACAACCATCTGTATATTCTAATTCTATCCTTCCCACTATTCTTGAGACCGTAGATCATTGGTGTGAAAATAGGAGGAAAACTTTTCACAGAAAAATGCTAAAGTCTCACTATAAACTCATACAGTAATCTATCTTTACAAACAAAAATCCCAGTTCTGTCCACGGAAATGTCCTGGAAACTACAACTAATCCAATAGTAAGGTACATTCCTAGCACCGAGATTGTGGGATTTTTTTTAAAAACTTTTTTTTTTTACAGATCACTTTAAAAGTCTTTATTGAACTTGTTACAACGTTGCCTCTGCTTTATGTTTGGGGTTTTTTGGCTGTGAGGCATGTGAGCTCTTGGCCAGGGATTGAAATTATACTCCATGCCGCAGAAGTCTTAACCACTGGACCACCAAGTTAAGTCACAAGATTGCGTTCTTATAATATCATTTCCCAGTGAAATGATCCCAAGGAATTTTGAAGAATTAGCCAGTCCCTAGCCTAGGATGCAAAATGTACAAGATGACCTCTAATATATACCCAATATCAAGAAACTCATATACCTAAAGACCCCACTCAAAAACTACCAGAACTGAGAAACAAATTCAGCAAGGTGGCAGGATTAACGTACAGAAATCTGTGGGGTTTCTTTACACTAACAATGAAATAGCAGAAAGGGAAAGTAAAAAAAAAACCCTTTAAAAGTCACATCAAAAAAAAAGAAAGAAATAGGAATAAACCTGCCCAAGTAGGTAAAAAGACTTATACCCTGAGAACTATGAAACCCTGATTAAAGTAAAGTGAAGATGAGTTAAAGAAATGGGGCTAGCAAACTATTATATGGAATGGATAAACAGTAAGGGCCTACAGTATAGCACAGGGAACTATATTCAATATCTTATAATAAACCATAACGGAAGCACTTCCCTGGTAGCTCAGCTGGTAAGGAATCTGCCTGCAATGCAGAAGACCCTGGTTCAATTACTAGTTTGGGAAGATCCGCTGGAGAAAGGATAGGCTTACCCGCTCCAGTCTTTCTGGGCTTCTCTGGAGACTCAGATGGTAAAGAATCCGCCTGCAAAGCAGGAGACCTGGGTGCGATCCCTGGGTCGGGGAAATCCCCTGGAGGAGGGCACCGCAACCAACTTCAGTATTCTGGCCAGAAGAATTCCATAGACCACAAAGCAGGAATCCTGGGGCGGGGAATAATAATAATAATGGAAAAGAAGATAGATACATGTATAATTGAATCGCTTTGCTATTCGCCAGAAACTGATCACACTGCAAATGAACTATACTTCAATTAAAAAAAATATCAATAAAAAACCCCATCCATGAAGATGAGGGATGTGTCAAAACAAGTCAGGAGTCAAGGTGAAAAGGGTGTCACCCACCACAGATGAGACAACTTGAACTTCAGGGGAAGATGAAAATTTCAATTTAAAACCAGGAATTCAGAATTAAAATTTTAAAAGCTAACAGGTCATTTTCTGAGATTTAGAATAAACAAACATGATCTTGGAAGCTGGTAAACAATCAGCCACGTGGGACTTCCCTGATGGTCCAGTAGCCAAGGTTCCTTGCTCCCAAAGCAAGGGGGCCCCAGTTCAATTTCTGGTCAGGGAGCTAGATCCGACGTGCCGTAACTAAGAGTGTGCATGCTTCAATAAAGATCCAGATGTCTCATGCTGCAACAAAGACCTGGTGCACCCAAATATAGGTAAATAAATATAAATTTTTTTAAAAAAGAATCAGACATTTTTTGTGCCTTTACTATCTGAATGATGCCGCGAGGCCATCCAAGAGTAACTGAGAAGAAGTGACTCCTTAAAATGTCCTTCAGTTCAGTTCAGTTGCTCAGCCTTGTCTATTTGGGACCCCACAGACTGCAGCATGCCAGGCCTCCCTGTCCATCGCCAACTCCTGGAGTTAACTCAAACTCATGTCCGTTGAGTCGGTGATGCCATTCAACCATGCCATCCTCTGTTGTCCCCTTCTCCTCCCGCCTTCAATCTTTCCCAGCATCAGGGTCTTTTCCAAGGTCTTTTCTCATCAGGTGGCCAAAGGATTGGAGCCTCACCATCAGCATCAGTCCTTCCAATGAATATTCAGGACTGATCTCCTTTAGGATGGACTGGTTGGATCTCCTTGCAGTCCAAGGGACTCTCAAGTGTCTTCTCCAACACCACAATTTAAAAGCATTAATTTTTCAGCACTCAGCTTTCTTAATAGTCTAACTCCCACATCCATACACGACTACTGGAAAAACCATAGCTTTGACTAGATGGACCGTTGTTGGCAAAGTAATGTCTCTGGTTTTTAATATGTCACCTAGGTTGGTCATAGCTTTTCTTCCAAGGAGCAAGCATCTTTTAATTTCATGGCTGCAGTCACCATCTGCAGTGACTTTAGAGCCCAAAAAAATAAAGTCTGTCACTGTTTCCACAGTTTCCCCATCTATTTGCCAGGAATTGATGGGACCAGATGCCATGATTTTAGTTACAAAGTGATGGAGTTGAATATCACCATTTTCCAACCTCCAATGTACTGGAGACCCAGCATGTTATTTGCTGCTAACATAACAAAAAAAAAAAAAAAAAAAAAAGAGCGAGTGAAACTCAGATATTACTGTGGTTCCTAAGGAAAGAACTCAACACCACTTATATATAGTCTTGCCAAACAGACTGAACGTCAGTCTGAAGATGAGCCTGTACTTGCAGCTGAAGAAAACGCAACAAGCAGAGGAAAACACTGATCTTCACCATAAGTAAGCCGTCAGCAAAGTCCAGACTTTGGGAAGCTCAACAGGTCCCATAACCCAGGTTCCTCAAGAGATAAATTCTAACAACAGTAACAGTCGCAAAAGGAATGGGGAAAACCACAGATTAAAAGTGATTTAAAAGGCCTCAGAGTACAACAGCAGACAAAACCCATTACGCCTAGCGATGCGTATCCAGGGAACGGGACTGCACAGAAATTCGAGGAAGTAATTACTACAAAAATTAGTACAGGCGCTTCCCAGGCCTCTCAGTGGGAAAGAATCAGACGTGGGTTCGAACCCTGGTTCGGGAAGATCCCACAAACCGTGGAGGAATTAAGCCCATGCTCCACAACTACTGAGCCTGGGCCCTGGAACCTGGGAGCCACGGCTCCTGAAGTCCTCGTGAACAACAAGAAAAACCACCACCACAAGAGACCTAAGCACTGCAACTATAGACAATCTCACACAGCAACTGAAACCATGTAGAAGTCCGTGTGTCCTTGTCTTTTGAAGTGACGTGTTGACTCAAGAACACGTGGACTACAAAACGGGAATGATTTGGGATGACTGGGAAATGTGAAGGTGTAGAAACCAGGAAAATAAAGCTGCTGGGCCAAGGAACTGGTGACAATTTAGACTATCATCCCACCACATGACAGAATCACCAAAAGTCCCAGCTTCCTGAAAGATACAGATCAAGGTCTGATACACATTCCCAAGTAGTTTTTACAGGAAGCGGTCCCATCTCCAGATGAAGACTGCTGATCAGAAGAACATAGACCCTAAGCTAGTTGAAACCAGAAGGCTGATGATGCTTGAAGCTTCACCTGGATGCCAACCAATCCAAGAGCTGTCCACAAGTTTGATCACGGCCTGCCCCTTGAACACAGTTAAGCTCCTCACTACCCCATCCAGGGTAGGTCACAGGGTCTTCACGGCATGAATGCGCTGTGTTCCCCTTTGCCTGGCAAAGCAATAAAAGCTACTCTTCTCTGCTTCACCCCAAAATTTGTCTCTCTGTTTCCGATCAGCAGCAGTGAACCGAGGCCGAGTTTCGGCAAGGCGAGCAATACTCAGCGCAGCCTAAGATAAATGAATAAAATTATTTTTACAAATTAGCACAGTGCTCTCAGCCTTAGCAGCATCTTTTAAGAAAGCTCCACGCTGGGAAAGATGGAAGGTGGGAGGAGGAGGGGACGACAGAGTGTGAGATGGTTGGATGGCATCACTGACTCCATGGACGTGAGTTTGGGTAAACTCCGGGAGTTGGTGATGGACAGGGAGGTCTGGCATGCCGCGGTTCATGGGGTTGCAGAGAGTCAGACACGACTGAGCAACTGAACTGAACTGAACGCCTTGAGAGCAAAGTGGAAGAGGAAGCGAACATGCAGGCTGAAGCCCAACAGAAGGAAGACAAGGCCGAGGCTCAAGTCAACGTGTGCACCCATGGAAGCCACGGCACCTGAAAGAAGAGACTGCTCTCTAGACCTTGTCTCGGTGGGTCTGCAACCCCTATGACAGTTCTGATCACCTCCACCACCTTTGAGAGACCCGCCTTGCTCGTCTCAGAGCAGTCCCTTTGGGTCCCCCCTGCCCTGGACCTGTGATACTGTGGACTAGGTGTCTTCTTGGTTGCAGCTCAATGTATCTTGTGCACAACAAGTCATGCATTTTGCTGTCTTAAAGAGAAAAATTCACGTAGTGTGTACGTGGAGGTGCACGAATGGGGTGTGACTTGGAAGGGGCATAGTTGGTTGATCTTCTACCAGCATGCCTACAAGGGTGATTGCCATGTAATCTTTATGCACTTTCTGGGGCGGGGGGCACTTTTCTGTAATTATGTCTCCGTTTACAATGAAAATTTGAGTTTCAGAGGTAAAATAATCATCATAATCATGTCGCCTCAAATTCTTAAGGAAAAGGAACACTCAGAGGTCAGAACTACTGGAAGAAGATCTGAAAATCTGGGGTGAAGCCGGGACTGGAGTCCCGCGGTGGTGAGCAAGGTGGACTGGCTGGGAAATTCAGACATCCTGAATCCCTGGGGGTCAGGTGTGTGGATTGGGAGGGAGAGCAAAGCACCAGCACCTCGTTAGGGAAAGCGTTAGGGAAACATAGGCTCAGGTTCCCAGGCACAGACGCGTCCACTGCTAGGTGAAGGAGGGCAAGGCGGAGAAAAACAACACGGCAGAAAGCCTTAAACATAGGGCTACACCTCATCCCAGCCACATCCAAGTACTGACGGGATACAAACAGGCTGTAAATATAAAAGCACTTTGAAAGGAAAAGACGTTCTGGAAGGTGAGGTGTTTTTAAAGAGATCTGTGATCATTTTTTGAAGAAGAAGAAGAGGTGTGTGGGACGTATCCCGGAGGGACCCGAAATGAATGTCCTATAGGCCCCTGTGGTTGAACACCCTCCCTTTCCTCTTCCTGATTCAGACGGCGTCATTTGATCATCACCCCCTGGCCCGGTCTGTCCCTGGGACTGTCTGCCACGTATCGACCTGGCCGCCACTGCAGCGACCAACACGAGGGGCTCACGCTGACCCCCGCCCCCCCGGGCACACGTTGACAATACCCTGGCTCCTGCCTCATCAGACACCTCTGACTTGGAAGATAACATGTGCACCATTGTTGTTCAGTTGCCAAGCTGTATCCAACTGTTTGTGACCCCATGACTGTAACACGCCAGGCTTCCCTGTCCGTCACCATCTCCCAGAGTTTGCTCCAACTCATGTCCACTGAGTCAGTGATGCCATCCAACCATCTCATCCTCTGCTGCCTCTTTCTCTCTTTTGCCCTCAACCTTTCCCAGCATCAGGGTCTTTTCCAATGAGTCAGCTCTTTCGCATCAGGTGGCCAAAGTATCGGAGCTTCAACTTCGGCATCAGTCCTGCCAATGAACGTTCAAGACCGATTTCCTTTAGGGTGGACTGGTTGGATCTCCTTGCAAGAAGATCAAACACAGGCACTGCTTCAGGATGTGTTTGGGCAAGCCACGGTCCCCTCTCCTTCCCTGTCTCTGCTTCCCTGGGATTTCGCTCCTCAGTAAAACATTTCTACATAAGCTCTGGGCTCAAGCTACACTTTCGAGAAAAATCTGACTCCCAAGATAGTTGGGACCCACAGTGCCTCGGGCAGTCCACCTTGAGGATAGGATTTTGAAAGTGGGTAAACCTGTCCGACAGCAATAGGGACCTGATCACTGATCATAAACAGGATGGTGACCATTCCTGGGGTGGATCGGCATCATAGCTACTAAGGCTTCACTGTGGTTAGTGGAGAAGAGACACAGGTGGAAGGGGAGGTTTGCAGAGGGGTCAATGTGGTCACCAGAACTGAGTACAGGAGGAGTTCTCTTGATGGCATTGGAAGCTTGGCAAGACATGCATAGGCTTAGGGAACTTAGGCACCGATTTAGGACACTCAGCTCCAGCAAGCACAGGGCCCGCCATCCTGAAAATAAGACCCAGGTTCTTATTTTCTGAGCAGCAGAGTTGCCAGAGGGATTGCATCCCGACTCCCAAGTCAAAGCCAGTCAAAAATGCCAAAGTCATTAAGAAACCCAAGTCGAAAGTCATTCAGGAAAAAGGTCATCTTTTTAAAAAGTCTGCAAAAGTCATTAAAATCAAAGCTTTAGTGAGAAAAGCGTGAGACTCTGAGACCGCAAATGAGTGATGGTTGCTCAGTCGCGTCTGACTCTTTGTGACCCCATCGACTGCAGCCCGCCAGGTTCTTCTGTCCATGGGGTTCTCCAGGCAAGAATCCTGGAGTGGGTTGCCATTTCCTTCTCCAGGACTGAGACAGAGAGGCATACTAACCAGGACCAGCCTGAGCATCTCCGACCCCCAAATTCTTTCGCAGAAGCAGAAGCACTCCTTGCTGTCAGAAGAGATGAGCGGCCCTTGGTCGGAGGCCTCACAATGGCCACACCCGAAATAGGTGTTTCCCCTGATGCTGCTGCTCCTCTTGAAGATGGCAGGTCCCCAGATCTCTACAGTCTTCAAAGGCTCCTTCCAGCAGCCTCCCTGTCCAGATCTCTGCCCAGAGGGCGGCTTAGACACGGCTTCTCCTGGACAGTCCTTCCACGCACACCTCCTCTTCTGCAGTCCTGCTGCTGCTGCTGCTACTAAGTCGCTTCAGTCATGTCTGACTCTGTGCGACCCCATAGACGGCATCCCACCAGGCTCCCCCGTCCCTGGAATTCTCCAGACAAGAACACGGGCGTGGGTGGTCATTTCCTTCTCCAACGCATGAAAGTGAAAATGAAAGTGAAGTCACTCGGTTGTGTCCGACTCTTAGCGACCCCGTGGACTGCAGCCTACCAGGCTCCTCCATCCATGGGGCCCCAACAAATATTTTCCAGTTTCTTGGCAAAGCCATCTCTCCTCAGCCCAGAAAACTCCTTGGATTTCTGAGCTAAGAAAGAGCACTGTGCTTTTCCTAGGATCTGCGGCTCCTGGAAGCCAAAGCCGAGCAGAAAAGGGTCCTGTCATTTTCTGCTTTGTGCAGTGAGGCAACCTCACTGCTTAAATGTGGGAAAGGAGAGATAAAGGGAACCATCGGGGGCGAGGGATGTACAGTGTCGAAGAACAGGAACACAGACGTGAAAAAGTAAGTGGAAAAGTGATGCAGGCGCTCACAAAGCCGAGGGAGGAGGAAGAGTCCACGCCAGACCTAAATTCATACAGAGACATCAAACACTGCACACCGGCTGTATTGCAATCACTATTGGGCGTCTAACTTAAAACGGGATGTGAAAAGAACTTCCCTGGTGGTCCAGCGGCTAAGACTCTGCACTTCCAATGCAGGACGCAAAGGTTTGGGTACTAAGACTGTACATGCTGGGCAGCGTGACCAGAAAGGAAATAAATACAATAGGATGTCATAAAAGCAAAACAGAGGGACAGGCAAACCGACTTGAGCAACTTACCACAACCTTGGTTCCCTCCCAATAGCTTCTGAAAGGCCCTTTCAAGTAATAATACTGACTCAAAAGGAACCTGCTTCAAGTGTTAAGATAAGAACTAAGGACATATAAGGGGACAAAGGTCCATACAGGCAAAGCTACGGTTTTTCCAGCAGTCATGTATGGATGGGGAGTTGGACCATAAAGAAGGCTGAGGGCCAAAGAATTAATGCTTTTGATCTATGGTGCTGGAGTAGACTCTTGAGAGTCCCTTGGGTAGCAACAAGATCAAACCAGTCAATCCTAAAGGGCATCAGTCCTGAATATTCATTGGAAGGACTGATGCTGAAGATGAAGCTCCAATACTTAGAGCACCTGATGCAAAGAGCCGACTCATTAGAAAAGACCCTGATGCTGGGAAAGACTGAAGGCAGGAGGAGAAGGGGACGACAGAGCATGAGATGGTTGGATGGCATCACCAACTCCATGGACATGAGTTTGAGTAAACTCCGGCAGTTGGTGATGGACAGGGAGGCCTGGCGTGCTGCAGTCCATGGGGTCACAAAGAGTCAGACATGACTGAGCAACTTAACAACTAAGGATGGAATGTACAACACGATAAATATAATTAACATATTTTAATTATAAAATATTATTTTTAGATATAAAATATACCATATATTATATACGAAACTTAAGAAGTCCTAAGATTTTCCATCACAAGGAAAATGTTTGTTTTCTATTTCTTTAATTTTGTATCTGAGATGATAGCTGTTTACTAAATTTATGTGATGATCATTTCATGTTGTATGCCAGTCAATTTATTATGCTTTATGCCTAAATTTATATGCTGCTATATGTCAGTAATATCACAATATAGTTGGAAGGGGAAGAAAAAGGAATCAGGGCATCAGGGTAGACAAAGGTGATTCTTTGGAAACCGAAGAGACCACAAACTGTTGATTACTAATTTAAAAAAAAGATGCAAACTAAAAGTACCACTGACTCAAATTTCTCTAATTATTACTTGGCCCCATGGAATGACATGAGCTTTTAATGTCTTTTAGGTGAATTTTTTTGATTGTCTTGTTTCAGAAGTACATCAGAAGTCATTGCTGGGGCTTCCCTGGTGGTTCCATGGTCCAGAATCCGCCTGCTAATGCAGGCAACACAGGTTCGATCCCTGGTCCGGGAAGATCCCACATGCCACACTAAGCCAGTGAGCCACAACTACCAAGCCTGTGCTCTAGAGACCACAAGTCAAAAGAACAAAAAAAAAAAAATTAATTGCTGAAAGACACTCATAATACCCCAGCAAGGCACACATCTCTGAATGCAAACAAAGGCACGGATATTGGAAAATGATTTTCATGGGCCTCATATAAATGCACACCTTTGTCCGCTGCTTCCAAATCCATGTCACACACTCCTTTTGCATTTACAATCTCATCCTGAAGCAACCCTCTCCCAGGAAGGGATACGCCATGGCCTAAGGTTGAAAGGACAGATCGAGGATGTATCTAACATCAGCACTACTATACGAGTGTCCCCAAAATCCCAGCGGGAAATAGAAATCAATCTTTGGTACACTGATTTGTTCATAGCCCCAAAAGCAACCCGTCCGTCAGCCAGTAGTCAGGAGAGACTGTAGGGCAATCTAGATGTCTTCAACCTGTATATTACGGCTGCCATGAGTTGTCCTAGAAGAGTTTGTCTCGTTTCATTCAAGAAATGATACAAGTTGATCCCTTAAACTAGAAGTTGGAGTCTTCCCCGAAGCTGTCCCGAATGCAGACTGCAAATCTCACCATCTGGAGAATTTTTCTTCCCAGCTCTCCACCACTTTGATCATCACCCCTACTAAACAAAGAGGACTCTGATCAGAGCTCCAGGACAGAGCGCGTCCTGTTAGGGGATCCGAAGGGCAAGATATGCCTGAGATGAGCTGGAAGGCGTGAATTCTCTGGGGGCCAGTCACCGGCCTCACAGCCCCGAGCAAGTGGAGGATGGGCGCGCTTTCCATCTAAGGATCAGCTTGCATTCCAGCTGCTCCTTAAAGAGAGGGAATTAAACTGTGTGGATCGGTCACACTTGACAACCGCCTGGAACTCGTCTGGGACGCAGCCAGTCTCAGCAGAAGCTTCCTCGTACGCACCGAATATAATGGAAACTTCAGCCAGGAACAATGCAAACGGTATCTGGGGCTGACAAGAGCTGAAACACAGCCATGCTGCCTGCCAGGCTATCTTAGCTTTTTCCTTACAGAGGCAGGCTTATCTGCTGCTTTCCCCTGCCATTCTCCTGCAATAAACTGAAGAGTGGATATAAGTATATTATCTTAAATGGATATAACGGGAAAATATACCTGCATGTCTTAAAAAGAGACACAAGACTCAGATGGATATACCAGTGAGAGGGAGAGAAAGAAAGAGACTGAGATGTTTATATGTAGCTACAATTATGGGCTTCCAAGATAGCTAAGTTGGTAAAGAATCCACCTGCAATGCAGGAGACCCTGGTTCCATCCCTGGGTCGGGAAGATCTGCTGGAGAAGGGATAGGCTACCCACTCCAGTATTCTTGGGCTTCCCTTGTGGCTCAGCTGGTAAAGAATCTGCCTGCAATGCAGGAGACCTGGGTTTGATCCCTGGATTGGGAAGATCCCCTGGAGAAGAAAGGAGAGGCTACCCACTCCAATATTCTGGCCTGGAGAACTCCATGGACTGTATATATATATTATAAATATATATATATTATATATATATATATATGTATATATAATATATAATATGATATACATATTATAAATAAATTATATATATATACATGAATGTTTCAAATTTCATTTTCAAAATTCATATTGTACAGCATAGGGAATACACCCAATATTTTATAACCATCAGTGGAGTATAACCCTTTAAAAACTGTGAATCACACACACAAAAAGTTGTGAGTCACTATACTGCACCCCTGAAACATGTAATATTGTACATCAGCTGTTGCACCTCACAAACATTGTAAGAAAAATAGAATTTAAAAAATAGCTTGTCCCTGCATCACATCCTGGTCTTGGCAGAGTCAGAATCTAGGTTACGGGCAGCAGAGAAACACTAAAGGGACTGAAGTTTTCATTGTACACAGACCCAAGACAGAAATCGTTTTCAATAATTTACAGTGGAAGGGACAAAGAGCTTTTTGGTTTCTGACATGTGAGTGAAAATTCTCATCTCTTAGCTCTTTCCCACCGGAGACCCAAGGCGAGCCTGCCTCCTCAACGCACTTCTATACACATGTGCGGTATCTTTAGTCATAAAGCCAAGTAACCACCTCCACCAAGATGTAGCCAGGTGAGGCAATTAAAAAAAAAAAAAAAGGCAATAGAGTCGGGTAAATGCAAAGACAGAGCCTCATTTGGAAGCGGCACTGTCCAATGCTACATTGCGTGGCTAGATAACATAAATAGATTTTGTAACAATTTCTCACCAATAGGCAACCATTTCCAGTTTCAAACTCCAGACCTCTATTTCTTCTCAGTTATCCTTCTGACAGCGTTGCTTTCTTTTTCATCCTGTGCTATACGGAGCATGCTGAATTCTCTGCCCTGCCTATCTCCTTCACACATGCCCAGGGATCTGGGCCCCCTGTAGCTTTCTCTCTGCCAGCATCCTGTTTGGATTATTGATTGGGGTTGGGGGGGGGGGGGGGCGGGGAGAGAGCTGGGTCTTTGGAAAGCTCTCCTCTTTGAAAGAGTTGTCAAGCTGCAGTTTTTGCAAACAGCAGCGTGCAAACACTTCAATATTTATGCTCCATGTACCGACACTGAGTAAATTAAGACCCTGGAATACCTGCCTGATCCAAACCATCTGCTTCACGGCATTTTTTTTTAAATGAGTAGGTGGGGGAAATTTATGAGCACGTTCTCTTATCTCTTGTTGCTAGGGAACCTGTTTTTTCGGGTAGGGATAATCCTCGCCATTTCAAAAGAACCAGGACAGGCTTCCTTCGGCTCCTTCTTGAAATGAAACCTATGGTCTCCCCCACAGACCTCTCTCCGAAGTTACACTGGCCACGTGGTCCCCAAGGACATGATGTGTGTTCCCCAGCTAGTTGAAAACACACACACGGGGCTGAATTTTCACTTTCATGTTTTCACCGTCGGCCTCAGCCAGATGGAAGAGTCTGCCAAGTTTATCTCAAAAAAAGGAAAGGACCGTTTCCACCCGAAGCATTGTACAAAGGGTTATTTTGCCATTTGTGCCCCTGTGACCTGGGGGGGGGGGGGGGGGGACTAAAAGATCCATTTTGCCTCCATCAAACTGGAAGCCGTTTTACTGAAAGAACTCCTTGTATGATGACGACGAAATTTAAAAAAAATAATAATTATTATTATGTTTGGTTCCATGAGGCTCTCTGCCTGAAAACATAAGAGTCCCTGCAAGCAGAGGGGGAAACTGCCCACAGAGTTTTCATGTCCTCCGGGGGGTCTCTGGAAAAACATTGCTGCTCCAAGTACACAGCCCACATCCTGCCAGAGGAGAGGAGGCACTGAGAAGAACTTTTGAAATACGGCATTTGTGGATTTCTGAGCTTGCTTGTTTCTGCGCAGCGTGAGTCCCCAGCAGCACATTTTAGGAAGGTGGCTGCGTGCACAAGGGAACACGGCTGTGGACAACCAAGTGATTTGCCTTCCGCCCTGGGAGACAATGCCATCCTACCCTAGTTCAACTCAGACGTGCAGAATTCGGTTACGGGACACTGGGTTTCATTCCCTGAGGCCACAGCTGCGGTTGGGGCTGCAGGTGGGAAGACCCAGCTTCAAATCTTCTCGCCCTTAATCCCCAGAACTGCTGGTGCTAGTGGTAAAGAATCTGTCTGCCAATCCAGGAGACACAAGAGATGTGGGTTCGAACCCTGGGTCAGGAAGATCCCCTGGAGAAGGAAATGGCAACCCACTCCAGTATTCTTGACTGGAGAATCGCAAGTACAGAGGAGCCTGGCGGGCTACAGTCCGTGGGGTCGCAGAGCCGGACACAACTGAGCAACTAATACACGCACACATATGATCCCCAGAGCAGAGACCTTGTGCATTGCAGTTAAGCAAGGAGGCCCAGCTGCTAAACAAGGACAAACCTCAAAAGACTTTCTGCCTTTCGCTTAGTGTGATATCCAAGAAAGCAATCAAAGAGAGAAATGGTCAAGCATCCCAGCTGCTGATGACAAAACTAAGTCACCGTTGAATCTGAATCAATTTACAAGTGGTTGAGAAAAAACTCTTCTTGGATTACCAATCCCCCATTTATAACACGCAGGGAAATCAGTGCAAAAAGAGCCTCAAAGCTTAACTGCAATTTTTCACGTTAACTCAACTACACACGCATAGCTTGATGAGATCCACAATCAATGCCATCGATGGCCGGTATATATGAGACCAATACAAGACCCAAGCATGGGGCTTACTAACTCGCTTGTCTATATTAAGTTGCCAACAGCAGGCTTAGCCGAGTCTGTAAAAATTATTACCAAGACCTGGTATTAAAGCAAATCAGTGTGCGGTCTTTGGCTCAGCGGCTGCATCAGCTAGGAGTTTGCTAGAAATTTATACTCTCAGATCAAACCAGTCCATCCTAAGGGAAATCCGCCCTGAATATTCATTGGAAGGACTGATGCTGAAGCTGAAGCTCCAGTACTTTGGCCACCTGATGCGAAAAGCTTGCTCACTGGAAAAGACCCTGAGGCTGGAAAAGATTGAAGGCGGGAGGAGAAGGGGACGACAGAGGATGAGATGGTTGGATGGCATCACCGACTCAATGGATGTGAGTTTGAGCAAACTCTGAGAGATGGTGAAGGACAGGGAAGCCTGGACTGCTGCAGTCCATGGCATTGCAAAGAATCAGACACGACTGAGCAATTGAATGACAACACACTCTCAGGCCCCACCCCAGACCTAGCAGGTCAGAATCAAGGGTTGGAATTCCCCCATCTGTGTTTTAACAAGTTCTCCAGGTGACCCTGATACACTCTCCAATGTGAGAACCGCTATACTCCAAAACCCCCAACAACCTCATTTCTGTCACTGATGAACTCTCTGCTTATTATAGAGATGAGATATGTATCACTGTTAGTATCATGCATGATGAAACCAGGCCACAGAAATACAGACCACATTAGCCAAGATCTTATTCAACAGGCAATAACTTCATAGACCATGGGCTTCCCTTGTGGCTCAGCTGGTAAAGAATCTGCCTGCAATGCAGGAGAGCTGGGCTCAATCCCTGGGTTGGGAAGATCCCCTGGAGAAAGAGAAAGGCTTCCCACTCCAGTATCCCGGCCTGGAGAATCCCATGGACTGTATAGTCCATGAGGTTGCAAAGAGTCAGACACGACTGAACGACTTTCACTTCACTTCAGAGACCATAGTTTACTGAATCCTTGAAGAGATGGGAAAAAAAAAAAATAAGGAAATAGAAAGAGGAAAGGGAAGAGAAATTATTTAAGAAATTATGCTGCCTCGGACTTCCCTGGTGGCCCAGGGGTTAAGAATCCATCTCCCAAGGCAGGGGGTATGAGCACCAAGGTGAAGAGTAGTCCCCATTTGCTGCAATTAGAGAAAGCATGAACACAGTAACCAAGACCCAGGGCAGTCAAACATAAATAAATTTTTAAAAAAATTTTTAACAGTCAACATCAAAAAAAAAAAATACATAAAAAGCAAAAGCCTTTTTTAAAAAGGAAAGAAATTACGTGGCCATTAAATATGATGTTTGAGAGTAATAAGTAAAAATTTGGAGAAATACATTATAATATTCGACTTGAAGAACAAAAGTCGTTCAGTTGTGTCTGACTCTTTGCAACCCTGTGGACTATACCAGTCCCTGGGATTCTCCAGGCCAAAATACTGGAGTGGGGTCGCTGTTTCCTTCTCCAGGGGAACTTCCAAAGCCAGAGATTGAACCCAGGTCTCCCACATTGCAGGTGGACTCTTTGCCAGCTCTGAGCCACCAGGAAAGCCCATGAAGAATACAAAATTACATATTTCTTGTAGTCCCAATCTTAGAGTCTAGACTTCTTTTAAGGCTGGAAGGAGACTCACTGGAACGTCAGCAGTTAATGTCTTCCAGTGGTAGAGATGACAAACGATTTTGCCCCCTACCTCTTTTTACTGTTGTCTGTTTTTCGTGGTTATTGATTGCTCTTTTAGTGGAAAACACACTTGAAAATACACATTAAGGCAGGAAGGGGTTACAACCTGCTAATGCACCGATAAAGCAAGCATGTGTCTTTAACACATACTTGCACTGTTTTTCAGAGCAAGTTATATACTCCAGCTCACATAGGCCAGATGTGAGGCAGAACTGAGTCTCTCCTGGGGCTGGTACTACGAGGCAGATACAGTGATGCTACGTTATCAGACGACGCTGTGGAGCACCTCACACATGTGAGGAGATGATCTAACAGCCTGGAAATAGCTGGGGGCGGTGGGGAGGAGATAGATAGATAGACAGATAGATAGATAGATAGATAGATAGATAGATAGATAGCTGGGCTTCCCTAGTAGCTCAGATGGTGAAGCATCTGCCTGCAATGCAAGAGACCCGGGTTTGATCCCTGGATTGTGAAGATCCCCTGGAGAAGGAAATAGCAACCCACTCCAGTACTTTTGCCTGGAAAATTCCATGGATGGAAGAGCCTGGTAGGCTACAGTCCATGGGGTAGCAAAGAGTCAGATATGACAGAGCAACTAACATATATACGTATACAGCTACGTAAATTTTTATCTTCCCCAGTGACTCAGCGGTAAAGAATCTGCCTGCAGAGCAGGAGCTGAAGGAGATGTGGGTTCAATCCCTGGGCCAGGGACGATCCCCTGGAAGAGGTCATTGCAACCCACTCCAGTATTCTTGCCTGGAAAAGCCCCAGGACAGGGGAGCCTGTCGGGCTACAGTTTGAAGGGTTGCAAAGAGTTGGACACGACTGAGGCAACTTACAGCATATATATATTTATTACATATAATATATATATATATATACATATAGAGCTCAAGGGGTAGCTTGGAAATCACACAGGTGTCCAACACAGGTTCCTTTCTGAAAGGAACAACCCGTTCAGGTTAAGATGTGCATGCTAACTGGCTTCAGCTGATTCCAACCCTTTGTGACCCCACAGACTGTAGCCCACCAGGCTCCTCTGTCCATGGGGATTCTCCAGGCAAGAATACTGGAGTGGGTTGCCATGCCCTCCTCCAGAGGATCGTCCCAACCAAGGGATCGAACCTGCATCTCTGTCTCCTGCGCTGGCAGGCAGGTTGTTGGCCACTAGCGCTACCTGGGAAGCCCAAGACATCCATACATAATTCACCTTTCCTGTCTCCTGCCCAATGTCTCCTCAACGACCTGAGAAGGACAGACACTTGAGGGGAAACCTAGGCTCCCAACTCTGAAATCAAGTCATTTCCTGACCAGTTCCCTAGCTACTGACGTACTTAAGCTTAAAACCATCCCAGCTGCTTCCAGCCTTCAAATATTTCCTGACCCCAGGGAAGCGGACGTCACAGACATTCAGAAGCATAGGAAAAGTGATGCCCCCAAATCCTAGAGAAGATGGATTTACTGTGTCCTTTCGGCTGATTCGAAGGAGACTCCCATAGAAGGCTTTTCTACACAAACTGACGTCTGCTTTTCCATAACATCGGTGACTCTGGCCACTAACAATGAACGAGAGGCAAGAAGCGGTCGCCAGTGAACACGGTGTGGGCTTCAGACTCGGATGGAGCAGGGGCTGGAGTCTGGTATCTATTGACTCCGAGTTAATTCTGGATTATGCCACATGCATCAGCTATAGTTTCCTCCTCTGCAAAATGAGCATAATGGTGCCTGTTTCACAAGGTCGCTGAGAGCGCCAGGGGTGCAAAGAATGCAACGCGCCCCTCTTGCTTTTTGTAAAACGGTGATGCAGACGGCAGTGGATACGCTGGGGCGATGGACAACTGAGAACCATAGTAGTGAGTCCTGTCTGAGGAGAGGAGTCTGTCCCTCCATTCTAAAGGACCGAAAGAGAAAATCACTGTGCTGTTGAGAGGAGAGACTGGTTATCTTCCAGGGAAAGGATGCCTGGCCTCTGTAGACCTACTCCAACTCCTAAGACCCAAGAGAAGATTAGCACACGTGCTCCAGGAGATCTGACTGACAGCCCACTCCCAGCAAGCAGTGTTTGTAAGAGCAAAAGGCTCAACACAACCCAGATGCCCTAACACAGTTGAATGGATAAAGTCATCGTGGCATAGCTCCCCGGTGAAATACTTAACAGACCTCAAACTGGATGAATTACATCATTGAAATAAAGGCTGAGTTAATAAAAAAAAAAAAAAAAAAAGGCAAGTCCCTATAGGATATTCTTTATATGAAATTTTTAAAAAGCAAGCAAAAGCAAATCACATGTGATTAATGCAAATATATGCATGGGATAGAAAGAGCAAGAAAATCAAAACAAGGGAATGGAAAATCCAGACATCAGGTTCCTGGTTACCGCTGGGGCCAGGAGGCAGGAAAAATAACGAAGTGAGTACTAGTGGGCTAAGTGATTAGCAACTTTCTAATTCTTCCGTTCGGTGAATGTTCCACATATTATCTCGTGAATGGAAAAACAAAGCAAAAGCCGTGGTGGACTCATGATAAGAGCAGGTCCAGTTCCGTGCCATCTTTTACTCCATGCCAGATTTTTTTTTTTAATGCTGTTTAAGACGGACACAACATTTCCTCTCAAAGATGTGCCTAGACTTAGAAAGAAGTGGAATCAGGAGAGGAGACTCAAATTGTTGAAGGGTACTTAAGGGCGCTGAGAGTGGGGAGATAAAGGTTAACCAATTTATAGAAGCAAAAGCAGCTAAAGCAAAAGAGTTGTGAGTACGCCTATACTTAAAATGGAGAAGCAACAAGGACCTGCTGGACAGCACACGGAACTCTGCTCAATACTCTGTGATAACCTTATGGTTCCCAGGGGGAAAGATGGGGGAAGGGACAGTCAGGGAGTCTGGGATGGACATGGACACACGGCTGTATTTAACAGGGAGAACCAGCAAGGACCTGCTGGACAGCTCAGGGAACTCTGCTCAACACTCTGTAAATAACCTGATGGTCACCAGGGGGAAGGATGGGGGAAGGGACAGTCAGGGAGTCTGGGATGGACATGGACACACTGCTGTATTTACCATGGAGAACCAGCAAGGACCTGCTGGACAGCCCAGGGAACTCTGCTCAATACTCTGTAATAACCTTATGGTCACCAGGGGGAAGGATGGGGGAAGGGATAGTCAGGGAGTCTGGGATGGACATGGACACACTGCTGTATTTACCATGGAGAACCAGCAAGGACCTGCTGGACAGCACAGGGAACTCTGCTCAATACTCTGTGATAACCTGATGGTCACCAGGGGGAAGGATGGGGGAAGGGACAGTCAGGGAGTCTGGGATGGACAAGGACACACGGCTGTATTTACCATGGAGAACCAGCAAGGACCTGCTGGACAGCCCAGGGAAGTCTGCTCAATACTCTGTAATAACCTTATGGTCACCAGGGGGAAGGATGGGGGAAGGGATGGTCAGGGAGTCTGGGATGGACATGGACACACTGCTCTATTTAACATGGAGAACCAGCAAGGACCTGCTGGACAGCACAGGGAACTCTGCTCAATACTCTGTAATAACCTTATGGTCACCAGGGGGAAGGGTGGGGGAAGGGATAGTCAGGGAGTCTGGGATTGACATGGACACACTGCTGTTTTTAACATGGAGAACCAGCAAGGACCTGCTGGACAGCACAGGGAACTCTGCTCAATACTCTGTAAATAACCTGATGGTCACCAGGGGGAAGGATGGGGGAAGGGATAGTTAGGGAGTCTGGGATGGACATGGACACACTGCTGTATTTACCATGGAGAACCAGCAAGGACCTGCTGGACAGCATGGGGAACTCTGCTCAATACTCTGTAATAACCTTATGGTCACCAGGGGGAAGGGTGGGGGAAGGGATAGTCAGGGAGTCTGGGATGGACGTGGACACACTGCTGGATTTAACATGGAGAACCAGCAAGGACCTGCTGGACAGCACAGGGAACTCTGCTCAATACTCTGTAATAACCTTATGGTCACCAGGGGGAAGGGTGGGGGAAGGGATAGTCAGGGAGTCTGGGATGGACGTGGACACACTGCTGGATTTAACATGGAGAACCAGCAAGGACCTGCTAGACAGCACAGGGAACTCAGCTCGATGTCACGTGGCAGCTGGGATGGGAGGGGAGTTTGGGGGAGAATCGATTTACGTATATTCATGGCTGAGTTCCTTGGCTGTCCACCTGAAACCATCAGAACACTTTGTTCATCAGTTATACCCCAGTACAAAATGAAAAGTTAAAAGGAAGGGAAAATGTGAGTTGTGAGTAACGTCTAAACCATGGAGAGGAAAATCAACAGTGAGAAAGGCTGACAGGTGGGAGTCTGTGAGGTTCAGAGACACTAACCTTCCAAATTCACCACTGGAGAGCCCCTGGGCTGAAGGCTGGAAAACTCCTGCAACAGTGGAAGGAGACTCCCATCTGTCTACCGAGCTCCATCCGAAGTAACTCTCTCCTTTGAAGATTTCTTGCTCCAATTAACACCTACACATCACTTTACATATATTTTTAACGATGCCTATTTCCACATTTTCACCGTCCTTTGAAAGAGGGGAGGAAAAGGAAAGAATCTTCACATGCTGAAACATGCTGTCACTGCTTGAGAAAGAAAAAAAAAATAATAGAGATGGAGCACAGTAGCACTACTTTCTGCATTTATTGAGCAATTACTAAGTACCCCTCACTCTTTAAGTGCTTTTATTTATGAGTTCATTTAAGTCTTGCTACACGGCACTGACCTGGGGCCGCCAGCATCTTCCTCTGTATCAGATGAAGAAGCCTTGTTCTTCCGTCACTCAGTCGTGTCCAACTCTTTGTGACCCCATGAACCACAGCACGCCAGGCCTCCCTGTCCATCACCAACTCCCGGAGTCCACCCAAACCCATGTCCATGGTGTTGGTGATGTCGTCCAACCATCTCATCCTCTGTCGTCCCCTTCTCCTCCCGCCCTCAGTCTTTCCCAGCATCAGGGTCTTTTCAAATTTGCAGCATGGCTTAAAGAAAAAAAAAAAAAAGAAAGAAAGAAAACACAAGGACTTTAAGAAGGAATAAACACCATAGGCATTTTGAAGAGAGGGGAAGCAACAGCCCAGATGAGAAAAGCGCTGAGAGACAAGGGCTGGGCACTGGCCTGAATAATCCAACACGAAGCCCTACTTTTTGACTGATTTTACAAGGCTCTTCTCTGGAAGCTGGAAAGAAATCTGCCAAGGAACAAAAAGTAAAGGATAAGGGGCTCTTCTGAAGTGTATTAGTTATCCAGTCAGTTCAGTTCAGTCTCTCAGTCATGTCCAGCTCTTTGCAACCCCATGAACCGCAGCACGCCAGGCCTCCCTGTCCATCACCAACTCCCGAAGTTTACCCAAACTCATATGCATCGAGTCGGTGATGCCATCCAGCCATCTCATCCTCTGTCGTCCCCTTCTCCTCCTGCCCTCAATCTTTCCCAGCATCAGGGTCTCTTCCAATGAGTCAGCTCTTCACATCAGGTGGCCAAAGGATTGGAGTTTCAGCTTCAACACCAGTCCTTCCAATGAACGCCCAGGACTGATTTCCTTTAGGATGGACTGGTTGGATCTCCTTGCAGTCTGAGGGACTCTCAAGAGTCCTCTCCAACACCACAGTTCAAAAGCACCAATTCTTCGGTGTTCAGACTGAGAAGACTTGAGACGGCTTACAGGATGAGGACTTAGGTCTCTGTGAAGACGGCCCAGCTGGGCTGAGTTCTATGCTGCCCGAGCCCATTTTCTCCTCTGCCCCCCATCACCTTGGAAGAGGAGAAGGTGAGCTGGAAGGTCACCACTCCACCCAGCTCCCTGGCAGTATTCTGGGCCACACCAAAGCTCCCCACCCTCCAGGACCACCCTGATTGCCTGGCTATTTAGGCCCCTTAATCCACCCTAGGAACCCAAACCTGCAATTGAAAGGGAAGGAAACAGTGAATGCATTTCCCACCTCACAATCTGGGGCTGGGGCTGGTGAAATCAATCATTTTTCTGGTCCTTTGCATCACAAATGAGCATCCCAGGGCTTTAGCACAGACAGGACTCTGCACACAAAAGCAACAACACCCATTTGGGACCAGAAGGGTCCAATGAACGCAGACCTTGATGGCTTTGTAGTTCGAAGGAAGGGCGTCACTTCTTTTGATCACAGGGGTGAGAATCACAAAAATTAAACGCGGTGTGCTGAGACACTGAGACGTCTTGGGTGATTACATAATTCTCCTCTAATTACGTGAGAAGGGAAGGGGGCTTGGGGGGAAGGGCTGTTAAAAAACCCCGACGCCTACGTCACATCCCCAACTGTAACACTATCATCTCTGGCCGGGGACAGGGACCCGGCTCCCCGGGATGCCTCTGGGATGTCAGCACCCAGAAACTTGGGAGAGAATGAAACGAACACAGAGATAATAACTGGAAAGGAGCTGGCAGATATTCAGATGGTTTTCATTTACAGTGAAGTCAGGGGAACAAAATCAATTATCCCTATGTCTTCTCGCACTGAAACATTTTAATTTTTGGACAAAGTGTTATGCACAAACAGTACTTACTAAGGGGAAAAAAGGAGAGGTTTCATCCAGTTAGGATGCTTTCATCTCTCTCTGAAGTTTTGATTCTGGGCGGGTCCGCCAGGGCTTTCTGCCCTTTGATATTTGTAAAAACGCACCAAGGAGCCTTCAAAAGGACACTCAGTTGAAAGGGGCCCCTGCCACCCCCACCTCTTGGGAGTGTGGGGGAGGCTGGTTTTATCTGCGGGACTCACTTGTACTTGAACTTTATCTTCCCTTAAATGAGTGAGCGAGTGAGTGAACGTCGCTCAGTCGTGTCCGACTCTTTGCCACCCCATGCAAAGTCCATGGCCTGAATGTTCTCCATGCCAGAATACTGGAGTGGGTAGCCTATCCCTTCTCCAGGGGATCCTCCCAACTCAGGAGTTGAACTAGGGTCTTCTGCATTGCAAGCAGATTCTTTACCAACTGAACTATCAGGGAAGCTCCTTAAATGAGTATGTTATCTCTGTTAATTTTCCAAAGAGAGCAGAGCGCCCCTCTAAATGCTGTCTAAGGTTCCCAGAAAAGACAAATAATCATGTGTCCCCAAAATTTACATTACTAATTACCTTGGGAACCCAATGGAAAAGTCTGTTTATTTTTTATTCAGATTACATCCACTGTTTTTCCAGAAGTAAATTAAACTCCAGTTCCCCACTCAGCTTCTAAAAACAAAACCCTTCCAAAACAAATGCGGGGGATATTTCAGATAAATGTATCCTCATTATGTATCTCCTCCACTGCCCTTTACCTAAGAAGGATATATTCTGATACGCGTATACACTTTATATACTATTTCTATGTATGAAGTTGATTATAGACATATCAAAAATAAGTTATCCGGTTATATGGCTGTAACTGGGTAACATGTACATGTAATCACACATGAGCTTATGTTCAGATATTCATATGGGGCTTCCCTTGTGGCTCAGACAGTGAAGAATCTGCCTGCAATGCAGGAGACCCGGGTTCAATCCCTGAGTCCTGAAGATCCCCTGGAGGAGGACTTGGCAACCCACGTCAGTGTTCTTGCCTGGAGAATCCCATGGACAGAGGAGCCTGGAAGGCTACAGTCCCTGGGGTCCCAAAGAGTCAGACATGACTTAGCGACTTCACTTTCACTACTTTTTCAGATATACATATAAGATGTTGATTTTTATATTTTGCCTGTTTTAATTTTTGTTTTTTTCTTCATGGTTATTTTTAAAAATTTTTATTTTATATTTGACTATAGATAATTAACAGTGTTGTATTACTTTCAAGTGTCCAACAAAGTGATTCAGTTATAAATCTATATGCACCTATTCTTTTTAAAGTTCTTTTCCCATTTAGGTTATATATATATTTTTAATATTTTGTTTTATTTATTTGGATGTTTGTGCACATTGATATACATTTCATATATTCAAAATGATTCTAAGCAATGAAGTTCAGCCTTGTAAACTCAGAAAGTTGATTTCAGTCAGACAAAGCTAATTGAAACTTAATTTGATCGATTACTTCAAGATGATAATGGATAGTCCTATTCAGTACAAAACAAACTAACAAAAAGTATCTCAGGAAACTTAGTTTTGCAGAGTTTCAGAGTTATTTACTGAACTAGCTTATTGAAATCCATCTAAATCTCATTTGGCAGGTTCACGGACAGATGTGAGTGTTGGACTGTAAAGAAGGCTGAACGCCAAAGAATTTTTGCTTTTGAACTGTGGTGTTGGAGAAAACTCTCGAGAGTCCCCTGGACTGCAAGGAGAACCAACCAGTCCATCCTAAAGGAAATCAACCGTGAACAGTCACTGGAAGGACTGAGGCTGAAACTGAAACTCCAATCCTTTGGCCACCTGATGCGAAGAGCAGACTTATTGGAAAAGATTCTGATGCTGGGAAAGACTGAAGGCGGGAGGAGAAGGGGACGACAGAGGATGAGAGGGTTGGATGGCATCTCAATAGACGTGAGATGGACGTGAGTTTGAGCAAACTCCGAGAGACAGTGAAGAACAGGGAGGCCTGGCATGCTGTAGTCCATGGGGTCGCAAAGAGTCAGGCACGACTTAGCAACTGAACAAGGAGAACAATAAGAGGAAAAGGGGAGAGAAAGAGTTCTTGACAATATTCAAATGGCTCAGCACGCAGGCCAATTTGTTTCCAGGGTGAGAGGGAGACTCCACATTCCTTTCAAACGTGCGGACCACGTGTTAGTCATCGCCATGAGAACTTTCCAGAAGCAGCCGGCTTGGATGCAATGAGAGAACACGGCCGTCGGCCCCAAACACCCTGAATTCTTGCCAGAGTGAGGAACATTATGGTTCTGTTCATTTTCTTCTCCATGTTTGAACTGGCATCAGTCGACGGACACGTCGTAATGGATCTTATTTTAGAGGGACTCATATTTCCCAGCCTCCTGCCAATCCTTTTACAAACGGTTACCGATCGGCCTTCGAAAGCCAGGCTCACAAGTGGGATGTTTTGGTTCCACTGATTTGACAGAGTGGCAGAATGTGCTCTTCTTACTTACAAGTTGCATATGTTTTTGTTCCACTTACTTTTACCCCGTGACCTCAGGCATGGCTTGGCAAGCTTCTTCTGCAGAGGGGCAGGCGGTCAGTGTGGAAGGCTCTGGGGCTCCAACACACCGTGCACGATGTGTGAGCCCTGCATAATATGCAAACCAGTGGGTGTGGCTGGGCTCCATAAAACTGTATTTGGAGGTGCTGAAGTCTGACTTCTATCAAGTGTTCACATTTCAGGCAATTCTATCTTTTGATTTAAAAAAAAAAAAAATTTTAAAATACCAAATCCACTCCCCCGTGGGCCAGACAGGGATATCGTTTGCCAACCTCTAGCTTAAGATAAAAGGAGTTCTTGCAGTGGTTCTTAACCTTGGAAAGGCGCTTTCCAGACCCTTCACTCAGTCTCCATCCCCGACGTGCACATGGCTACAGGAAAGTTCTCTTCAAGCCCAGGGACGGAAGCCGCTGCAGAAGTCCATGACACGGGACGCTGGGCTCGGACCACAGGACGTGGCCGTCACGCGTCCACGGCTTTCTCCTCTTAGGTGCTGGAGAGTCAATAGCTGCTCACGATCACCTCATAAAAACACAAGCAGAAGGGACTTCCCTGGGAGTTCAGAGGTTTGGACTCCGAACTTTCACTGCAGGGGACGGGGTGGGGGTTCGATCCCTGGTCGAGGAACTAAGATTCCCGAGTGCCCCATGGCTCAGTTCAGTTCAGTTCAGTCACTCAGTCGTGTCCAACTCTTAGCAACCCCATGGACCACAGCATGCCAGGCCTCCCTGTCCATCACCAACTCCCAAGTTTACCCAAACCCATGTCCATGGAGTCGGTTTTGCCATCCAACCATCTCATCCTCTGTCGTCCCCTTTCTCCTCCCGCCTTCAATCTTTCCCAGCATCAGGGTCTTTTCCAACGAGTCAGTTCTTCACATCAGGTGGCCAGAGTATTGGAGTTTCTGCTTCAGCATCAGTCCTTCCAGTGAACATTCAGGACTGACTTCCCTTAGGATTGACTGGTTGGATCTCCTTGCAGTCCAAGGGACTCTCAAGAGTCTTCTCCAACACCACAGTTCTAAAGTACCAATTCCTTGGCACTCAGCTTTCTTTATGGACCAACTATCACATCCATACATGACTACTGGGAAAAAGGATAGCTTTGACCAGATGGACCTTTGTCAGTAAGGTAATGTCTCTGCTTTTTAATATGCTGTCTATGTTTGTCATAGTTTTTCTTTGATGTGTATCCTTTGGTAATCCTACCCGTGGGAACTCTGCCCAACAGAGGTAGCCTGATGACACTGACTCTCAAACACGGCTTCCCACGGCACTCGTACTCAGCTGGGGTACCAGTAAGACGCCCATCCTCTCTCAGGGATTCTGATGTAATGGTGAGGGGTGGGACCTGGACATGGGAACAGCCACAAGCCCCCCAGGGAATTCTGACTTGCAGACTGGCAGCAAAGCTGGAGAGACCGGCTGCCTTGTGGAGTTACAGTGACAGTGATGAAGCAGTGAGATGCTGAGGACTTCCAGTGCTGGAGTGCCCAGGAAAAGGCGCTTTAGTTATCCTTGTTTGGGGGAGAATAAGACGCTAAAAGTGAGAGGACTGAAAGGCCCAAGCTCACACTTTTTTTAAAATATTGATTTCTTTTGGCTGCGTTTGGTCCCAGTGGCAACACGCGGGATCTTTGTTGTACCACGCGGTATCTTTCCCTGCAGTGCACAGACTCCCAGGTGCCGCTAGTGGTAAAGGACCCGCCTGCCAATGCAGGAGAGACGAGAGACCTGGGTTCAATCCCTGGGCCAGAAAGATCCCCTGGAGGAGGGCATGGCAACCCACTCCAGCATGCTTGCCTGGAGAAGCCCATGGACAGAGAAGCCTGGCGGGCTGCAGCCCATGGGGTCGCAAAGAGTCAGACACGACTGACGTGAATTAGCACAGCACACAGACTCTCCAATTGTGTTGCTCAGGCTCAATAGTTGCAACACGCAGCGGGGCTTGGTTGCTCTGGACATGTGGGATCTTAGATCTCCAACTGGAGATGGAACCCGTATTCCCTGTATTGCCCTGCGGATTCTCAACCACTGGACCTGCAGAGAGATTTAGTCGCATATTAAAGTAGGAGGTCTAGCATCAAAATACAGCTCAACCTTGTAGCATCTGATTTAAAAGGGCCACAGACTATCACTCTAGGTCACTGTTCTTTAATTTTGTCCAAACTTAGGTCCTCAGAAAGAAACCCATGGAACAGGGGTCATTACACGGCAGCCTGTGGGCTAAATCCTACCATTGCCAACTTTTGTTTAAAAAAAGGGGGCGGGGGGTGGGCAGTAATAAAGCTGTATTGGAAGTTGCCCACTCATTTATTGCTTCTGTGCTACCATAGCAGAGTTGAATAGTCAAGACAGAGCTGAAAATATTCAGTATTGCCCTTTATAAGAATGCTTTGGTCAGTGCTGCAATAAAGAATTGATAACCAAGAGGATGCTTTATCAGGGTGGGGGACCTAATTGGTCTCCATGTAGTCTATGTGGAGTTTCCCAGAACGTTAAAGAGAGGATACACTTGAATAACTGAAACCTTCAACTTCCCAAGAAAGTAGACTGAGGCCATGGGAGGTACTGGACCAGCTCAGGTTGTAAGGGCCCCCAGGAACCAGGACATAAATGGAATCCAGATTTTCTACCTTCCACACAGTGCTGCTTGCAAGCCACTGCAATTTATCTTAAATAAAACAGCTAATCAAGGGGTGGGGCAGTAATTTCCTTCGGTTTTCTGTTTGCTCCTGCAGAATCACCAATAATTTCAATGGACTGGACAAAAACACTGCAGATTTTAATCACAAGAGATGCACTCTAGCGTTAGATGCTAATTATCTGGATAATGTAAACAACTTTCTTCTTCTTTGAGAAGAGCTAATGAAATAGGCCTCTAAGTGGGACCAACACCGTGTTTAAAAGCTTTGAAGAACCGCTCCACTCTATTCAGCTCGGAGTGGGTGAAATTTCATTCCCCGGTGAGCCCTGTTTTAAATGGAAATCTTTCTCTTTTGTTGCTTCAAGTGGTGTAAGCCTTCTGTGTGCAGGATAAGCAAGTCCTCCTCAACAGAAAGAGAAAATCACCTCTGGGAGTTGTTTGTCTTCCTTTGAAGTCTCTTGGCTGCCGGTTATCACATTGCAGATATTTCCCAGGGTCAAAAATCATTGAATTTCAAAAATATTTTTAAATCATTCTTGTCATTCAGTCGCTAAGTTGTGTTCGACTCTTGGTGACCCCATTGACTGTGCAGCATATTGGGCTTCCCTGTCCTTCTCTGTCTCCCAGAGTTTACTCAAACCCATGTCCATCGAGTCAGTGATGCCATCCAACCATCTCATCCTCTGTCATCCCCTTCTCCTCCTGCCCTCAATCTTTCCCAGCATCAGAGTTTTTCCCAATGAGTCAGCTCTTCACATCAGGTGGTCAAAGGATTGGAGCTTCAGCTTCAGCATCAGTCCTTCCAATGAATCTTCAGGACTGATTTCCTTTAGGATGGACTGGTTGGATCTCCTTGCAGTCCAAGGGACTCTCAAGAGTCTTCTCCAAAACCGAATTACAAAAGCATCAATTCTTCAGCGCTCAGCTTTCTTTATGGTCCAACTCTCACATCCATAGATGACTACTGGAAAACCCATAGCTTTGACTAGGCGGACCTTTGTTGGCAAAGTCACATCTCTGCTTTGTAATATGCTGTCTAGGTTGGTCATAGCTCTTCCTCTAGACTGATTCAGTATCAGTGGGTCAGTAACTAAGTTATAGCAGTGATGCTGCCTTCAAGTCACAGGGTCGGCTCACACCCAAGCGGAGGGGAATCACACAGGGGTGCCCGCCATGGAGCAGACCCCTGCGAGACATCTTAGAATTCTGCCTCCCACACATGGAGAGCCCAGACGAGGGAAACATAAGGGCAAACAGCAGTGACATGCTTGAGCCCATTTCTGTTCAGAGAACAGTTCAATGCGTATTCTCAGTTAAGAGGAAATTGTGAATAAGGAGGACAGAGGCTGGATAAAAGGAGTGGATAAACTTGAAGCCAGGAAGGATATTGGATGAATCCAGTGAGCCTCAGCTCTGTGCTATTCAAAGTGGAGTCTTTAGGCCGACTTATAGCACCACCTGGGAGCTTGTGAGAAACATACATTCTTGGGCCTTCAGCCTAGCCCTACTGAACTAGAGTGTCTCCAGAAATATGATCAGACCCCAGAGATGGCTATTCTTCAGCCTTTTCAGCAGCTGAGCCTTCTCAGACACATCAATGGGGTATCTGGTATACCATCATCAAGAAGCTCTCAAGTCAGGACCTCCTTGGCGGTCCAGTGGTAAAGAATCCACCTTGCAGTGCAGGGTGATGACTTGTGTGGAAGGGTGGCCTGAAGACATATAAGCTCTGTTCACCGGGGAAACACTTGCTGCTAGGACTCCCGCGACTCACACCAGGCATGTGAATACATCACAGGGTGAAGCTCAGGACAGAAGAACAGTAGCTGGGGGTTAGGAGTTGAGGCGCGGGGTCTCACAAGCCTGCAGGGGAACTCCAGCTCTCCCACCAGCCAACTTTCCATGTCCCAGACCTCCTCATCTACACGAAGGAGCCAACGCTAGTGCCATCTTTCTCTAGTGAGGGCCAAATAATGCAGACACCATTCAGCAATAAGAAGAAGACAACCCAGCTGGAACTGAACAAAGGAGTCAAACACGCCATTTCTCCAAAGGAGATATACAAATGCTCAACGAGTGCGTGAAGAGATGCTCAGCATCATTAGCCATCAGGTAAACAGAAACCAAAACCACAGTGAGATAGCGCTTCATGTCTAGTGGGATGGCTAGACTCCAGCAGGATGGCTAAACTAAACTACAGGTAATAACAAGTGTCGGTAAGGATGTGCCAAAACTGGAATCCTCATACACAGGGGATGGGGATGCACAGAGTACAAACAGTTTGGCCATTCTACTCAAGGTTAAACAGATTTACCACACGACCCCCAGGTAAATGCAAGAGAATGGAAAATGTATATCAACACAAAAATTTATATAGAGACATTCATAGACGCATTATTCCTAACAGCCAAAACACGGAAACAACCCAAATATCTGTTAGTTGGTGAGCAGATAAACAAAATGAGGTCCCTTCATACAATGGAATATAATTCAGCTATAAAAATAATAATATAGTACCAATCCTTACTACCACATAGGTGAACCCTGAAAACAAACTAAGGAAAGTCAGTCACAGAAAACCACAAATTATATGATTCCCTTTCATCGAATGTCCAGAACAGGCAAACCCATAGAGGCAGAAAGTGTGTTTAGTCGCTCAGTCGTGTCCAACTCTTTGCGACCCCATGGACTGTAGCCTGCCAGGATCCCCCGTCCATGGAGTTTTCCAGGCAAGAATACTGGAGTGGGTTGCCATTCCCTTCTCCAAGAGACAGAAGGTAGATTAGTGATTACCAGAAGCTGGGAGAAGAGAAGAATGGAAAAGTCAATAAGATCACAAGGGAAATAATCTAGAACTATTTAGAATACTGAATTCTTGCAAGATTTTGTGAATATATTAAAAGTCATTGAATTATACACTTTAAAGAAGCAAAGCTTCTTTATGCAGATTGTATGCAATTGTATGCAAATTGTACCTCAATTTTAAAAACTAGAAAAATCCACAGAAGACTTTATCAGTTTCCCCAGCACACCGACAATGAAAAAAAGTTATCAACACAATAACGAGACTGGCGGCAGTGTGAAGTAATGATGCAGCCACTGTGAAAAACAGTATGGTAGCTCCTCAAAAATATTAAATACTGTATTGTCACATGATCCAACAATTTCACTTCTGGGCATATGTTAGGGAAATTAAATGAATAGTGCTGTTTAGGCTTCATAGACAAAGCAGAGCAGGCTTCTGACCTTGCTTCTAACCTGCCTGGACACTGCCCTGACCTGGAGTGACTGGGAGTGACTACCCGCTGTGAGTGCAAGACTTTTTGCAGCACCAGAGATAAGATGAGTGAGAAAATCTTGAGATTGTTGAGCCCCTGGAGGGGGCCTGGCCAACCAAGCCCCAGGCTAAGTCACATTCCAAGTTTTACAAGACCAAACCAACAGCATTAACATGAAACCAGAGCTGCAATTGGCTCACAGATTGATGATGATACCAGTTGGTGACCATCCTGGGATTAGAAGCAGGAACCCAAACTGCAACCTTTGAAGTCTAACCCACAGAGTGGACTCGGTGCCTGGAACCCTTTTCCCAGCTGCCTGGGTGTGCAGATATACTGTGACACGAGAATTCCCAGAGCTGATTAAGCCCGGATGTTGGTCTAAACCCAATTTGGTGATGTATTCTCTGCTCTTTCTTTTCTTTTTTCTTTTCAGTTCAGCTCAGTAAAGTTACTCAGTCGTGTCCAACTCTTTGGGACCCCATGGACTGCAGCATACCAGACCTCCCTGTCCATCACCAACTCCCAGAGTTTATTCAAACTCATGTCCATCGAGTCAGTGATTCCATCCAAACATCTCATCCTCTGTCATCCCCTTCTCCTCCCGCCTTCAATCTTTCCCAGCATCTGCATCTTTTCCAATGAGTCTGTTCTTCTCATCAGGTGGCCAAAGTATTGGAGTTCCAGCTTCAACATCAGTCCTTCCAGTGAATATTCAGGACTGATTTCCTTTAGGATGGACTGGTTGGATCTCCTTGCAGTCCAAGGGATTCTCAAGAGTCTTCTCCAACACCACAGTTCAAAAGTATCAATTCTGTGCTCACCTTTATGGTCCAACTCTCACATCCATACATGACTACTGGAAAAACCATAGCCTTAACTAGACGGACCTTTGTTGGCAAAGTCTTTTCTTTTAATGGTAGTATATTGAGAGTAAGCTAGATAATTCTCTAATAAATATTTGTATTATTTATTTGTATATAACGAGTGGCTTCTTTTGTTAACAAATCCTTGAATCTGAGACGGAAGTGAAAAGCATTGGCAAAACAGCATATACCCAAAGGAACTGAATTCAGTGTCTTAACTATGTATCTATAAAATCACATTCACGGCAGCACTACTCACAACAGCTAAAAGGTGGAAGCAACTCAGGTGTCATTTGATAGATAAACAGATGAACAAAATGTGATACACACAGACAATGGGGTATGTTTCAGCCTTGAAAAGGAAGGCTATTCTGATGCTACAACCTGAATGAACATTATATCAAGTGAAATAAGCAGACACAAAAAAACAAATAGTTTATGATTCCATAGTCAAACTCATAGAGACAGAAAGTTAAAATACCAGGTGCCAGGGGCTGAGGGAGGGGGAATGGGAAGTTACCATTTAAAAGGGAGAGAGTTTCTGCTTCAGTTCAGTTCAGTTCAGTTCAGTCACTCAGTTGTGTCTGGCTCTTTGTGACCCCATGGACTGCAGCACGCCAGGCCTCCCTGCCCATCACCATCTTCTGGAGCTTGCTCAAACTCATGTCCATTGAGTCAGTGATGCCATCCAGCCATCTCATCCTCTGTCGCCCCCTTCTCCTCCTGCCCTCAATCTTTCCTAGCATCAGGGTCTTTTCCAATGAGTCAGTTCTTCACATCAGGTGGCCAAAGTCTTGGAGCTTCAGCTTCAACATCAGTCCTTCCAATGAACATTCAGGACTGATTTCCTTTAGGATGGACTGGTTGGATCTCCTTGTTGCCCAAGGGACTCTCAAGAGTCTTCTCCAACACCACAGTTCCAAAGTATCAATTCTTTGGTGCTCAGCTTTCTTTATGGGCCAACTCTCATATCCATGCATGACTACTGGAAAAACCATAGCTTTAATTAGAGGGACCTTTGTTGGCAGAGTAATGTCTCTGGTTTTTAATATGTTGTCTAGGTTGGTCATAATTTTTCTCCCAAGGAGCAAGCATCTTTTAATTTCATGGCTGCAGTGATTCTGGAGCCCCCAAAAAAAAAAAAAAAATAGAGTTTCTGCTTGGGAGGATGAAAATATTCTGGACATGGAAAGAGATGACATTTCCACACCAATGTGACTGCACTTAATGCCACTGAACTGTGCACTTAAAAATGGCTAAAAATTAAAATAATATTTTAAAACTTTAAAAAAAAGCCTACAAATGTAAAAAAAAATTTTTTTTTTTAGTTGAGGGAAAGATTCCTTAAATTCTATGTGTTATGAATACTGAGGAGCATGTTTCTTTTCAAATTAGTGTTTTTGTTTCTTTCCAATAAAAACCCAGGAGCGGAATAGATGGGTCATATGGTAGTTCTATTTTCAACTTTTTGAGAAACTTGCCTACTGCAAAACTGTAAAACTATGTGTATTTTATCACAGTTTTTTAAAAATTAAGATGTTGAGTCAATTCCTAGGCAGGTTGATAAGAAGTCTAGGGATTCCCAAGGAGAGAGGGGTCTGGAATTGTCAAGGAGGAAGAAAGGATAAACTTTTTTCTCCTTCTACATTCCTTAGGATTATACAACAGTAATGTATCCGGCTTAAGGACAGCTTCTGGAAAAATCTTCTGGCTAATCCTGTTATCTTAAGGTGTAAATTATGGGAGTGGGTCTAGTGAGGTCTTTACAACCTCCAGACATTCTTTTGATTCACTGTAATAACTAATTAGAGAGTATGTGACTCCATTGCTAACACTAGCAAGGGAGTACTCTTTCTGCCCCTTCTGACGCCTATGTCAGAAGCTTTCTCTATCTCCTTTATACTTTAATAAAACTTTATTACACAAAAGCTCTGAGCGATCAAGCCTCGTCTCTGGCCCCAGATTGAATTCTTCTCCTCCGGAAGCCAAGAATCCCGGCGTGTTTGCGTGTTCAACAACAACCTTTCAGTGTAGGAAATAAACTTATGATTATCAGGGGTGCAGTTAGGAGAAGGGAGGGATAAATTGGGAGATTGGAATTGACATGTACACACTACTGTATGTAAAATATCCATGCCAAGTCACTTCAGTCGTGTCAGACTCTTTGCGAAACCATGGACTATAGCCCACCAGGCTCCTCTGTCCATGGGATTCTCCAAGCAAGAATACTGGAGTGGGTTGCCATGCCCTCCTCCAGGGGATCTTCCCGAGCAACCCAGGGATCAAACCTGCATCTCTTAACGTCTCTTGTGTAGGCAGGTGGGTTCTTTACCACCGATGCCACCCGGGAAGCCCATATATATATAATACATAAGTAAGAAGGACCTATCCTCCCTTATGGCTCAGCCGGTGAAGAATCCGCCTGCAATGCGGCAGACCTGGGGTCGACCCCTGGGTTGGGAGGATCCCCTGGAGAAGGCAACAGCTACCCACTCCAGTGTTCTTGCCTGGAGAATTCCATGGACTGTATAGTCCATGGGGCCACAAAGAGTCGGACAGGACGGAGTGACTTTCACTTTCACTAAGGACCTACTATACAGCACAGGGAGCTCTACTTGATACTCTGTAATGGCCTATATGGGGAAAAAATATTTTAAAAAGTGGATGTCTGTGTATGTATTACCGATTCACTTTGCTGTATTACCACCGATTCACTTTGCTGTACATCTGAAACTGACACGGCACTGTAAATCAACCATACCCCAATAAAAATTAAAAATGAAAAAAAAAATTTTTTTAAGAAAATAAAAGTACAAAGTAGAGGTGAAGAGATGAAGTCCATGATGGAGGCCATGTCTTTCAATAAATTACTCAATAATTACTCAATAATCAAGCTCTAGTAAAATGATCATTATGTTTGTCTTGTCTTTAAATAATGAGAAGTTATACATTCCCCCTCACTGCAGTGGGTCAAGAACCGCAATGCATTCCCAGGGGAACCACAGAGGGCCTCCATTGGGATGAGGTGGGTGGGGTGGGGCAGGGGTGAGGTGGGCGGGGGCGGGGCGGGGCGGGGCGGGGCAGGGGTGAGGTGGGCGGGGGCGGGGCGGGGCGGGGCGGGGCAGGGGTGAGGTGGGCGGGGGCGGGGCGGGGCAGGGGTGAGGTGGGCGGGGGCGGGGCAGGGGTGAGGGGGGCGGGGCGGGGGCAGGGGTGAGTGGGGGAGAGACCACTGAGGGAGCCTCCGCAGGACTCCTAGATAGTCTCCGCTTTCTGGAGCGCAGATGACCTGACACGAGAGCTCTGAAATACCCGCACTCCAGCTTTTCCGCGGCCGCCATCTTAGCCGTGCGTTCCCTGAAGAGACGTCTCTGGTTATCTCTGGAGCCGAAGGAATCAGGCTAAACCCAGAGGCAGTCACCACAGAGGGACTGCCTTTCAGGGGACGAGTGGCCACGCTTATCCCCCAGGCCACACTTTGAAAGGCTAGAAAGAGCGATCCAACTGGGGGTGGATGAAGTCTTTGGAAAGATAACTACACATTATCACGATGCTAGGCCTTCGTGTACTCACTACTTGCCTGGAATGAATAGCAAATTTTCTTCACAGAAATGTTTATCTGGCTGGCCCTGTTAATGGTTTTCAGTCTCCATCAAAGAATTTCAGAAAATGCTATACATGCAGAACAAAATAATGATCATAATCTCTTAAAAGTATTCAGGAAACTCCTCAAATTCCCGAAAGACACTATAATTACATAAGAGTTCTGCTTGGTATGCTTAGCTTTATTTCATGAGGCACACAATACCTCTTTGGTTTGATTTAATACCTCATCTTATACCCCCAAGAGAAATTTGTAGGGGGAAAAAAAATGTCATGATACATACCTGCTGTTTATTGTGCAATTTCTCATACAAGTTGTGGTGTTTGCTCTAGGAGCTTCACAAAACAAGTGAAAAGACCAATAAATAGTCAATGTGTCTCTAAGGAGACAATACGTACACACCAAAAAATGAGTTTTGAAATTGTTTTCCCTACTTCGCTATTGAAAGATAACATTTCAACTGTTTACCTGAATGATTAAACCAAATTTCTGCACCATGTAAACTCAGTCCACTTTTTTAAAATGACTTGACTTCCGGTTACATCTTGCACGTGTAACCCATGCATTAATCTCTAATCCATCCCAGGGTTTAGTAAAATGAGAACAAAGCAACAAAAAGACAGAAGAATTTAAAAAACAGAGGAGGCATCTCCCTGGTGGTCCAGTGGTTAAGAATCTGCCTTGCAACTCAGGGGAACGTGGGTCGGATCCCTGGCTGGTTGACTAAGTTCCCACAAGCCTCAGAGCAACTAAACAACCACACCACGATTATTGAATCCGCAGCCTGGAGCCCGCATGCCTCAATGAGAGCCTGTGTCCCACCAGGGAATATCCTGCATGAGGCAACACAGATCCTGAGTGCCAAAACTAACACCCAACGCAGCCAAATAAAGAAATAAACAGTTTTTGTTTTTTTAAACAGAGGAGCCGACAGCAGACAAGAGTTGCCAACAAAAGGTGTTGAAAGTAGAAAGCAGGTGTGAACAATTAGCAATTGTTCACTGAATGCCCAAGACCCAGAAGAGCAGAGGCCAGAAATAGTCAAGCCTGTTCCTACAGCATAACCCCAGAAAAACTCAGGTACGGTTGCCAGAGATCTGCTAGCAGCTATGGGGCTGAACACCCTGGATGAGTTGGAGGTCAGTCTAGAAAGACTGGCCCACATGTCATCTCAAGGTCAATATGTTGAAAACAACAACCCAGGACTTCCCTGGGGAGTCCAGTGGTTAAGAATTTGCCTGCCAACATAGGGGCTCCATCCCTGGTCTGGAAAGATCCCACGTGCTGTGGAGCATCCAAGCCCGTGTGCCCCAACTACTGAGCACGCACACCACAACAAGAGGAGCCACTGAAATGAGAAAACTGGACGCTACAACTACGGAGTAGCCCCTGCTCAACACAACTGGAGAAAGCTCGCAAAGCAATGGAGACCCAGTGTAGCTGTTAAAAAATAATTTTTAAAAAACACCCACTTTCTCAAAACCAGCTGCCTCCCAGTCTGCTGCACCTCTATCCTTGTGATCACCAGGCTGCAAAAGCTACAGTTATGCATGGTACACTCACGCCTCCTTGCAAGGACTGATGTGGAAGCAGAAGCTCTGATACTTAGGCCACCTGATGTGAAGAGCTGACTCATAGGAAAAGACCCTGATGCTGGGAAAGATTGAGGGCACAAGGAGACTTATGGATGAGGTGGTTGGATGGCGTCACCGATTCAAGTGACATGAACTTGGGCGAACTCCAGGAGATGGTGAGGGACAGGTAAACCCAGCATGCTGCAGTCCATGCAGTCACAAAGAGTCAGACCCAACTGAACAACAGCAAGCGCTCCTCTTCATTTGCCATATCCACAGAGAGTCAGAGTCCTGTGGACCTTTTTCCGTGAAAGGCTTCCAGGATTATAGAAGTCTCCAAGATGGCCTCCAGTGGTCTTGCCTCCCGGTACTCAATTCATATTGGTTTCTCTGGTGGCTCAGGTGATAAAGCGTCTGCCTGCAATGCGGGAGACCCTGGTTCAGTCCCTGAGTCGGGAAGATCCCCTGGAGAAGGAAATGGCAACCCACTCCAGTACTCTTGCCTGGAAAATCCCATGGACAGAGGATCCTGGTAGGTTACAGTCCACTGGGTCGCCAAGAGTTGGACACGACTGAGCAACTTCACTTTCTTTTCTTTATTCATACCGCAGTATAACCCTTTCCCACATTAAAATAGGGCTTACTTAGACCTCCCATGGAGGAGGAAATGGCAACCCACTCCAGGATTCTTGCCTGGAGAATTTCATGGCCAGAGGAGCCTGGCGGGCTATACAGTCCATGGGTTCATAAAGAGTCGGACATGACTGAGTGACTAACGCTAGACCTCCCAGGAGGCCCACTGGTTAGAAATTCCCCTGCCAAAGCAGGAGACATGGGTTTGATCTCTGCTCCGGAAGGATCCCACATGCCACTAAGCCCCTGCCCACAAGCCACAGTTACTGAAGCCTGAGCCCCCTAGAGCCTGTGCTCCACAACAAGTGAAGACATCACAGTGAGAAGCCCGAGCACTTCAACAAACAGTAGCCCCCGCTCTCCACAACTAGAGAAAGACTGTGTGCAGCATCAAACACCCAGTGCAACCAAAAATAAACAAAAAGTTTTTTACAAAAAAATCAGTCGCTCAGTCATGTCCGACTCTGTGACCCCAAGGAATGCAGCACACCAGACTTCCCTGTCCAACACCAACTCCCGGAGTTTACTCAAACTCATGTCCATTGAGTCGGTGATGCCATCCGACCAGCTCATCCTCTGTCATCCCCTTCTCCTCCCGCCTTCAATCTTTCCCAGCATCAGGGTCTTTTCAAGGAGTCAGCTCTTCACATCAACTGGCCAAAGTATTGGAGTTTCAGCTTCAACATCGGTCCTTCCAATGAACACCAGGACTGATCACCTTTAGGATGGACTGGTTGGATCTCCTTGCAGTCCAAGGGAGTCTCAAGAATCTTCTCCAACACCACAGTTCAAAAGCCTCAATTCTTCAGCGCTCAGCTTTCTTTATAGTCCAACTCTTACATCCATACATGACTACTGGAAAAACCATAGCTTTGACAAGACGGACCTTTGTTGATTTTCAGTTCCGTACTACAGAAGTGCTCCATGACCAGGTCAGCCTTCACTTTGACCTCTTAGATCGCTTTTTTCTGGGTGTAGCCTGTCACCATGTCATGAGGACACTCGAGCATCCATAAGACAGCCCACGGAGAAAGGAACCAACTCGTCAGCCTCAAGTTGTGAGTCAGCCATCCTGGAAATGGATTTCTCAGCCCCGGTCAAGCCTTCAGATGATAGCAGTCCCAAGAGACACCTACTCTGCTCTCTCTCTCTACTTCTGCTATGACTCTCATCATCCTACTAGACCAACATCAATGACTAGCTAGCTCAGATCTTGTTCTCTTTTTCCTTTTAACTGCTTTATTTCGACTCAATTATATAATCACAGGAAGTTGCAAAAATAGTTCATAGAATCTTGTGTGCATTTCAGCTACCTGATGGAGACATCTTATATATAACTATAGTATAATATCAAAGGGCTTCTCCTGGTGGCTCAGACAGTAAAGAATCTGCCTGCTAATGCAGAAGACCTGGGTTCAATCCCTGGGTCGGGAAGACCCCCTGGAGAATGGAATGGCAACCCACTCCAGTATTCTTGCCTGCAGAATTCCACAGACAGAGGAGCCTGGCGAGTTACAGACCGTGGGATCACAAAGAGTCCGACATAACTGAACAACTAACACAATGTCAAAAACAAGACATGGATAAAACAAAAAAGAAGTTATCTCTTTTCACCTAAACTTTACTTAGTGGCTATGTAACCCTTGGCAAGTTACTTATTATCAAAAGCTCAGTTTTCTCATCAACAAAATGGGGGTGATAGCTCCTGCTCCAAAGGTTTATGGGAGAACTGAGATCATATTCCTAAAATATCTAGAATGATACTGAATTTGGTGTTAACGGGAGCTGTTGTGGTTATTCTGTGAGTTTCACAAGGAAAAACAAACAGTGAGTTCTCAACTCATATACACTGACTATCACTATCTCTGCTTCTGTCTCCCTGGGATTGGTAGCAATAACACTGGATTTTTCATTAAGAGTGCCTCAAGACTTGATGCCATCAAGACTTCAAGGTTAAAGAAAACATACTTCAGACACTCAGGAGGCAAAGGCAAAGGCAAACCACCGATAAAATAGGGGGAAAAATTATACTTCTCTGCAGCAACACTGAACGCAATCAGTAAGGGAGAAATGACTAGCATCTTGAAGAAGGAACTTGAGACCCACATGGAACCCAGTCAAGATGTCACTCAAGCAAAGAGGCAACATACAGATATTCTCTAGCATGAAAGAGCTCAGAGAACACAGACCCCATGAACCCTCTTGATAAAGCTGCTTGAAGATGAAATCCAGACCAATAAGAAGTGAAGCATTAGTCACTCAGTCACGCCCAATTCTTTGTGACCCCATGGACTGCCAGGGTCTTCTGTGTATCGAATTCTCCAGGCAAGAATACCGGAGTGGGTTACCATTCCTTTCTCCAGGGGATCTTCCTGACCCAGCGATTGAACCCATGTCTCCTGCACTGCAGGCAGATTCCTTACCAGCTGAGCCACCGGGGAAGCCCAAGAATACTGCAGTGGGTAGCCCACCCCTTCTCCAGTGGATCTTCCTGACTCAAGAATTGAACCAGGGTCTCCTGCATTGCAGGTGGATTCTTTACCAACTGAGCTATGAGGGAAGCCCTTAAACAGAACTAATATTAACCAATTGTGAGAGGTATCATTACAAAGCACAATGTGACCGTTATACAAGTTATCACAGCAAGAAAATAATATATAATAACGAAGAAAGTCAGAAGTGAAATTGGAAAGAAATGTGAAATTGCTAACGCCCTCAAATTTCATAGCAGACAAGTCAGTCAGTATCTAAAATTGAAAGCTGTAATTCAAAGATACACACTGTCCTCAACTTCTTCATGTTATTCATCATCTACTTTCTTGACCTTGGATCAGTCCTTTAAGAGCTAGTTTCTCTTGAAGGAAAAAAAGAAACATCGTCTATTTGAAGTTTAGCCTTTCTCTCAGTTCTAAATCAGTTTCATTTCTCCCTGTGAAATGCTGTGAAGTCAATCATAATACTTAATGCAAAATTGGATAAACACCGCACACCAACATGCAGATGCATTTTGGTGTCATTGTAGGTCCACCTTCCATTCTTCCTTCTGGAGATGGACTCTCCAAGATGTTCCGTGTGATGGCGGCTTCTAGGTGATGTTTAGTTGCGGGTGATGGGGAAGGTGGATGATGCGTAGTTCTAGTTGGTGGGGATTCTAGGTAGGACTTTATTTTGTCCTTCATCAGTTTCTGTATTGTTTCCTCTTTATAACAATTCCTATATTCTCTCTCTTTTTTTTTTAAAGAAACAATTGCATTCATTTATTTGATTTTTGGCTTGCTGGGTCTCCGTGGCTGTACGGGCATTCTCTAGTTGTGGTGAGTGGGGGGGTCTACTCCCTTCCTGTATGTACCTGTATGTACCTTGTGTCCTGCACTGGCAGGGTGATTCTTTACCACTCAGCAACCAGGGTGGCCCCTGTGTATTCTCTTTCTGCAAGGAACAAAGTCATCATGACTTGGTCTCTCATTCACCCTTTTCTATTTTTATTCCAAGTACTGCTCAAGGGGTGTAAACTAGAAAAAAAAAAATTTTTTTTAAGTGGGTTTTGTTATATATCCATGCTGTCTTCTATGAAAACTCAAAAGTCCAGCCCCTTGCTTCCTGTATGCAACAAACATGGTCACGGAAAGCCACAGCATCATACTGGAGCCCAGAAAGAAAAGTCCTCGCTGCTTGGGTGGAGTCTGTATTTAAAAGCCTATTATTGCAGGATCTTTATTATCACACTCGCTTCTATAAGACATGTGAGTGAAGTGAAAGTCGCTCAGTCATGTCCGACTCTTTGCAACCCCACAGACTGTAGCCCATCAGGCTCCTCTGTCCATGGAATTCTCCAGGCAAGCACACTGGAGTGGGTACCCATTTCCTTCTCCAGGGGATCTTCCCAACCCAGGGATCGAACCCAGGTCTCCCACATGGCAGGCAGATTCTTTACCATCTCAGCCTCCAGGGAAGCCCTACAAGCTGTATGAACTATACCCCCAGAAGAGTTAAATTCTGAAGTGCTAGATGAATCCATTCTCCTGGGTGTTTTTTTTTTTTTTTTGGCTTCGATACAAAGATTCTATTCTCTCTGAAACTCGGGGCAAATAAGTAAGCCTTTTTCTGGTAAGTTCTTGGTTAATTTTCACTGATCAACAACAAAAAGTCCCCTTTTTTTTTTTTTTTGGAAATTTCTGCAAGGTGCTAGTGCTTCGGTTAATAAAATTCAATTCTGATTTATATCTATTATCAACAAAACTGAGATTTTTCCTTCAACGTGGCAGAAAGGAATACTTACCACAAGCTGCTGAGTCATAGGCTCTGATTGTGTCAGGTAAGGTATTCTGGAACAAGCCAGAAATGCTGACTTCCACGGAAACCAGCAAGGATGGATGTGTGTGCTTGACAGATTCGAACCAACGTGCATCACTTGGGTGACAAGCCAGCGTGAATCTGAAAGGACTCTGACCTACATAAAACCCCCAGAGTTCATAACGGAAGTCTATGAACTTCAGGAGACTCAGAATCTTCTTGGAAGCTTGCAGAGAAGAGAAAGAGACTCACGGGGCTCGAGAAGCCCTTTTCCTCTCTGCTTTTAGTGACTTCAGCTCGGTCGCTCAGTCGTGTCTTTGTGACTCTGTGGACTGCAGCACGCCAGGCCTCCCCGTCCATCACCAGCTCCCAGAGTTTACTCAAACCCATGTCCATGGAGTCCTTGATGCCATCCAACCATCTCATCCTCTGTCGTCCCCTTCTCCTCCCGCCTTCCATCTTTCCCAGCATCAGGGTCTTTTCCAATGAGTCAGCTCTTCGCGTCACATGGCCAAAATATTGGAGTGACTTAGCAGGAACCTTTGCAGAAGGGCTGTGGAAGCCGCTATGCTTTCTAACCACACATGGTCTCAGTCGTTTGCTCCCAATAATGAGAGTCACCTTCTCCCACTTCCCCCCCCACCCCGCCAAGAAGTGTAGGGTGCAGGATTGTGGGGTCCCACCCAAGCTGCGCCTGGTCTGCACTGCACAACTAACTTCCTCTCTGTAAAGTGCAGGAGCTTCAGGAATGGACATCACGGCACTCTCTGTCTGCGCTTCCTCTTATAGCCTGGGCCACACTCATGGTAACAGGCGGTACTCTGTATGTGTGTCCCCAGGAATCCGCCATATGACACGAATTATGAATATACATTATGTACATTTACTACCCCAGTGGCTTAGACGGTAACGAATCTGCCTATAATGCAGGAGACCCAGGTTCGATCCCTGGGTCGGAGGGATCCGCTGGAGAAGGAAATTGCAACCCACTCCAGTATCCTTGCCTGGAAAGTCCCATGGACAGAGGAGCCTGGATGGCTACAATCCATAGGGTCACAAAGACTCGGACATGATTGAGCAACTAACACAAATCACAAGTTGCACTAATGGTGTGCGTGTGTATGTGTGCATGGTATATATTTGCGTGCTGCATCTAAGGTCCCCTTTTTTGTAACACGTCCTAAAATATGATTCTTGAGCAAAAATTCAAATTATTTGTGAATACTTCAGGATCCCGCAAAAAGTGCTGATTATGAAAGGTAAAAAAGAAGCTCAGTTTAGGGCAATTCACGCACCCCGCCACCTAAACCGTCCACAACCCTGATACATCATACTTCAGCGTATTTGGCCAGGAGGAGGACGTGGCAACCCCCTCCAGTATTCTTGCCTGGAGAAGCCCACAAACTGGCCCCTACTGTCCATGGGTCGCAAAGAGTCGGACACGACCGAACACACACACTCAGAGTGTCTCGGGGGAGGTGGAAGACCCTGTGTAATCTAGACTCACAGGGCACCTCTCCTGTGTTGATTTGTGAGCACAATAGCTTTCTTTGCATGGAAATATGTGTGTCAGATCTGCCCTTGGGCACATCTGAGAAGTAAGCAGAGCTTTATCTTTCTGCCCCCTTTTCCCGTCCTTCCCCTCTTTCCTGGGACCCACCTCCCAGGACCCTCAGGACTCCCCACAGGCTTCCTTCTTTCCCAACTGAAACCTCATCTCTCCACAGGAAAGGATTTGAAAAAATGCATTCGCCGGGAGCTCTAAACAGTCAGTTAAGTATTTTCCGGAGTGTGTCACATATGCACCTTCTGTATTAAAGCAACGGGATTTGTTAAGTGCTCAGAAGAGGGTTTTGCAAATAGGCAGCTGCTCAGAGAACGCTCGTGAAATTAGAACAAAATTTCCTCTCCATGGGGGAGTCCTCACATTTCAGCAAAGATGAAAGGCTGGGACCCAGGCAAGGAAAATGTAATGGACAGAAATCCTTTTCCTGCAGGCATGTCTGCATCAGTGAGGCCCTCTGTGGGTCCCCAAAATGCTGCAGAGGCAGCCACCTTCCTCCTGGGGTTGCTGGCCTGACAATTTCATTAGCCCAAGTTTCAATCCATTCATCCTTCAATCCACAGCCGGGATTCTCAAAAAGCGTGCATTCTGCAGGGTGTTAACACACAGGATAAAGGGATCCTTAGTCAAATAATTTGGGCAGACACTAATGAAATGAAGTGGCCATGTCTATGGTGGATGTTCCGAGGGTTAACCAGGCCCGGGTGTGTCTCAGGAGCTTCAAGAGCAAAATGTATTCCTTCAGGCTCCTCAAAAGTAATGTCTCTTAGCTCTAAGCCTTGAAACACAGATCTTAAGCAGTGGTTCTAACATGCAGATTTCCACTGAACAAAATAATCAACCTGGGGGCTGCTGCAGCAATGCATAGGGTCTGCTCTCCCTCCCAGCAGATCTGCTGCAGGGAACATGGTTGACATGTTACCATCCACATATTACACCTATAGACATATTACCTATAGACATGTTACCATCCACATATTACATCATAGACCACATGCTTGCATGCTTGCTCAGTCACTCTGTCGTGTCTAACTCTTTATGACGCCGTGGACCATACACCCTCCAGGCTCCTCCGCCCATGGGATTCTCCAGGCAATAACACTGGAGTGGGTTGCCATTTCCTTCTCCAGGGGATCTTCCCGTCCCAGGAGTCAAACCCATGTCTCTCCTGCATTACAGGTGGATTCTTTACCACTGTGCCACCGCAAGTGTCTCTCATGGTTCTCAGGCTGAAAAGTCCAAGATGAAGGCATTTGCAGAGCTGGTTTCTGATGAGGGCCTTCCTGGTTCTCTCTGTGTCCTCGTTAGGTGGAAAGAACAAAGGAGCTCTCTGGGGCCTCTTTTAGGAGGGCGCTAATCCGATTGATGAGGGTTCCACCCTCATGGAATAATCATCTCCCCAAAGACCCACCTCCTCCTACCCTCACACTGTGGATTAGCATGGACACAGGAATTTTGAGAGGCACCCCAGCAGTCTGGCTACAACTTTTGGAGACTTTAGATCTGCAGCGTAGGATGAAGCCCTTCCCTCATAACCCTTCTTTTTCTCTTTACACAAGGGACAGGTCTGCATCACTCTCTGCAGGCTCTCCCTGCCTTCTGCTGCACCATATGTCTTTTTCCTTCACCCTATATTTCTCCCTCACAGGCATCGTGAATGCCAAAAGATATGTCCACCCAGAACCTGTGAGTATGACTTTATTTGGAAAAAAAAAAAGTAGTCTTTGTAGATGTTATTAAGTATCTTGATATCATTCTGGATTTGGAGGTCAGCCCTGAATCCAAAGACAGTGTCTTAAAAAGCGGAGACATCACTTTGCCGAAGAAGGTCCATGCGGTCAAAGGTATTACGTCTTTTCAGTAGTCACGTATGGATGTGAGAGTTGGACCATAAAGAAGACTGACCACTGAAGGATTGATGCTTTTGAACTGTGGTGTCAGAGAAGACTCTTGAGAGTCCCTTGGACTGCAAGGAGATCAAACCAGTCAATCCTGAAAATCAGTCCTGAGTATTCACTGGAAGGACAGATGCTGAAGCTGAAGCTCCAATACTTTGGCCACCAACTCATTGGAAAAGACCCTGATGCTGGGAAAGATGGAAGGCAAAAGGAGAAGGGGACGACAGAGGATGAGATGGTTGGATGGCATCACCGACTCAATGGACGTGAGTTTGAGCCAACTCTGGGAGGTGGTGAGGGGCAGGGAAGCCTGGAGTGCTGCAGTCCATGGGGTCGCAAAGAGTCGGCCACAACTTGGCAACTAAACACAACAGCAGAAGCATCGGGAGGGCTCATCACAATGCAGACTTCAGAGGGAGTTTCTCAGTCAGCAGGTCCAGGACGGGGCCCGAGAACGTGCCTTCTGACAAGTCCCCAGGTGCTGCTGCTGCTGCCGGGAACAGAACACACTCTTGAGAACCACCAAGCTAGAGGAAGACCCTGACAACACGATCCCCTGAAGGATTCTCAGGACCCCTTCCCACCTCCCAGAATACAAAAGTGCCACAGACAGCTGAGACTGTCCCACCATCATTGCTTCTAACTCTCTCTCTCATTGGACACATGAGCAAACTGGGGCACGGAGACGTGAGGTGACACCTCCTGCTACAGACTAGAGTGTGCGTCCCCTCAAAACTCACGGTGGTGGTGGTGGTTTAGTCACTCAGTCGTGTCCAGCTCTTTACGACCCCGTGGACTGTAGCCAGGCTCCTCTGTGCGATCTCCCAGGCAAGAAGACTGGAGTGAGTAGCTGTTATACTCCGATACAGAATGAAGAGTTATTAAAAAAGAAAAGAAAAAAAAAAAAAAAGAACAATCACCAGCTGGATCAGGGGCAAGCACACAGGAAAGCCGGTCACATGTGTAGGCACAGGTGAAGCAGGCCCTGGTCCAGCAGGGGGCATGCAGAGAACAAGAGCGAAGCCATCTTGTGGGGCCTGGGCCTCCAGGACTCAACCCGTCTCTCCAGTCTCGGGCCGCGGGAGTTAGAACGCTTGTCAGCAAGCCCCGACGCCCGTGTCAGTCACACGTCAGGCTGTCAATCCGTGATTTCTGAAAGTTGGAATCAAGTCAGAAGTTACGAAAAGAACCAGCACCCCCAAGTTTTGCTTAAAAAGTCACTGAGCAAATGAAGCGCTCTTTTAATGTTCTTAAGATGCTTTGGCTAAATTTAGAAGTCACCTAAATAGAGGCAGGCCAGTGGAGCTCTAAATAAAGCAGTACGTCCTTGAATTGGAAAGGTACAGTGCCATTAATCACCATAGTTTTGTGGAATATATAATGGCATGGGAAAATGCTGAGGACACAGCGATTGCTGCTCTTTGCGACCCCATGGACGGTACCCCGCCAGTCTTCTCTGTCCATAGGGTTCTCCAGGTAAGAATACTGGAGTGGGTTGCCATGCCCTCCTTCAGGGGATCTTCCTGACCCAGGAAGGGTCACGTCTTCCTGCCACGTCTCCCATGTCTCCTGCATTGGCAGGTGGGTTCTTTACCACTAGCGCCAGCTGGGAAACCCTATATTATACATATATATTTGTCCAAAATAAAAAGCTAAAATTTAAAAGAAAAAAACTGTGGTGTTGGAGAAGACTCTTGAGAGTCCCTTGGACTGCAAGGAGATCCAACCAGTCCATCCTAAAGGAGATCAGTCCTGAATATTCACAGTAAGGACTGAGACTGAAGCTGAAGCTCCAGTATTTGGCCACCTGATTCAAAGAACTGACTCATTGGAAAAGACCTTGATGCTGGGAAAGACTGAAGGCAGGAGGAGAAGGTGACGACAGAGGATGAGATGGTTGGATGCCATCACTGACTTGACGGACATGAGTTTGGGTAAGCTCCAGGAGTTGGTGATGGACAGGGAGGCCTGGCGTGCTGCGTGGGGGTCGCAAAGAGTCAGACATGACTTAGCGACTGAACTGAACTGATTTTCTGTAAAAACCATCTTGACATTAAATTATAAAATTATAGCTTTGCTCAGAGGAAGCGGCTGCAAAATACAGTCAGTTATCAAGACTATTTTCACATCTAAACTACCTCCTTCTTCCCGCGGCACCAATGGAAAAACCCAAGCAAGACAACACTTCTTCACTGGAAGCAAGGCCATGTGTTTCCAGCAATCCTTATCCTCTTTTGCCATGGGGTGATAAACACTGGTATCGGTTTGTGGATCTCCAAGAAAATTAATTTCTAAATTAAAAGCCGAAAAGGAAACAAGTCTCCACTCCCAAGTGAACTCACAAGTGAAAAAAAGTCTAAGACATGACAAGCATTTTTAAAATATAGTGGGGTATGTGACTCAGATCAGGCGGCACTGAAGACATTAGAAATGGGAGGTTTAGTGAGGATGCTGGGGCTGGTAGTATGTATTTTCGGTGGTGTTGTTCGGTCACTAAGCCACATCCGACTCTTTGAGACCCCGTGGACTGCAGCACGCCAGGCTTCCCTGTTCCCATACTCCTTATGGGGTTCTACAGACAAGAATTGGAGAAGGACATGGCAACCCACTCCAGTATCCTTGCCTGGAGAATCCCATGGACAGAGGAGCCTGGCGGGGCTACAATCCATGGGGTCGCAGGAGTCGGACACGACTGAGTGACCAAACCACCACCACCACAGTCAAGAGGACTGGCGTGGGTTGCCATTTCCTCCTCCAGGGGACCACGTTTTGTCAGAACTCTTCACTATGACCTGTCTGTCTCGGGTGGTCCTGCATGGCCATGGCTCAAGGCTTTAAGGAATTACGCAAGTTCCTTCTCCAGGACCAGGCTGTGGTTCATGAAGAAGGGTGGTGTGTGTGCTGCCTCCCATCTCCACACCTTCTGATGGCTGGGTGAAAAAGACAGAATGACAGAGGAAAAAAGAAGTCCAGTGAGGAAGGTCAGAGGTGAGGAGGTCGGGGGAGGTACATGTCCAGGGCTCCAGCAGGTAGCAGTGAAAACTAAATCAAACGTGCAAATGCGCTCAAGGCCACAGAGTCAAGGGCAGAGCAGAAAGGTGAGCCGTCTCTTCTTTGCCATCCCACCCTGCCTTCTATGCTTTCCACCAGAGACGCACCCATATGTCTCAACCAAGAAAACAGAAAATGACTCAGGATGACTAGAACGGCAGCCAGGTGTGAACGTCGCTGCCAGGGGCAACACCCTGAGCTGCGCTGTGACTCCTTGGAGACGGGAGGTTACATTGGTGGTTAACTGTTGCTTTGAGATCCTTCCACAGTTCCTCGGGAGGTTCCAAAGGATGGTTTGTGATACCTTGGGCCACTTGTCTACAATGTGGATGCAAAAGCAGGTGAGCTTGAGACACCACCTGGAGAATTTTCAGAGCAAGAATTTCCTGAAAATAAAGGCAGCTAAGCCCGGAAACATTTATTGGAAGGATGGATGCTGAAGCTGAAGCTCCAATACTCAGGCCACCCTGTGAGAAGACCTGATTCATTGGAAAAGACCCTGATGCTGGGAAAGATTGAAGGCAGGAAGAGAAGGGGATGACAGAGGATGAGATGGTTGGATGGCATCACCAATTCAATGGATGTGGAGCAAGCTCTGGAAGTTGGTGATGGACAGGGAGACCTGGCCTGATGGAGTCCATGGGGTTGCAGAGAGTCGGACACGACTGAGCGACTGAACTGAACTGAAACCCAGAAACATTCCGGGCAGGATTTCCTTCTGAAGCATGTTGTTGTTGCTCTTCAGCCACCAAGCTGTGTCAGACACTTCGTGACCCAATGGACTGCAGTACAAGAGGTTTCCTGTCCCTCACCATCTCCTGGAGTTTGCTCAAGTTCATGTCCATTGAATTGGTGTTGCCATCCAACCATCACATCCTTCATCACCTCCTTCTCCTCCTGCCTTCAATCTTTCCCAGCATCAGGTGGCCAAAGTATTGGAGCTTCAGCTTCAGCATCAGTCCTTCCAATGAATATTCAGGACTGATTTACTTTAGGATGGACTGGTTGGCTCTCCTTGCAGTCCAAGGGACTCTCAAGAGTCTTCTCCAACACCTCAGTTCAAAAAGCATCCATTCTTCCAAAGCCTAGTGTCATGCAGAACTAGGCAGAGCCAGGAGGCCTTCGAGGGAACATCCTCCATGACCCTGTCTAACGCTCAGCTTCTCTCAGGCCTATTTTCCTTATTCCTGAGAGTTTGGGGCAAGATAAACCCTAAGGCCCCCTCTCCAGTTCTGAGATTCCAGAAATCCGCAAATTCTTGACCATACAGATGACATCTCTGCCACAGGGGACTGGTGAGGTTAAGATGGGATGCAAGTTGAACTGCATTCACCGCAGCCGTGTTTAGCACATGTCTCTTGGAATAGAGAGACGGATATTCGGGTTCCTTCGTGGCTTCTCCACCCGAGAATTCTGACACTTTCCATACGCCAGTGTAACAGGGTGACTCGGCAGCTGCGCCTTGGGTGTGTGGCCTTGTGCTTGGCTAAGCCTGCTGCATGACCTGTTTGGCCTTCTCTGCAAACAGTCTGGGCTCAATGAGATGCAGCAGAGGCTCCAGTACAAAGAGATCAGCAACAAACAATCGGTTTTCACCCCTTATTTTTCCATGCCAGGGCCAAAGGCAGTGAGATACCAGTATGGCACTCAATCACACCTGGCAGGGGTACCAGGGCCTCCAGGACATTCATTCCCAAGGCCAGCCAGGGCTGTTTCATTTCTTTCCACAGAAGCAAGGGCATGGGGGCGGTGGGCAGGGGCAGGTTCCTTTGGGTTTGGCTGGATGAGAACTCCATTCTGAACTTTTTCATTCCTCTCTGCAGTAATATTTCTTAAGAGCGATGAACGCTCTTTGCATCTCATTTCGGGGCTGCGCTCACACTGATCAAAGATCATGACATTCTTGGCAAAGCGAAAGATACCATTACTTTCTCAGCTCCGTCTTTTCCTAGGACAGGGCGCTGGAGCAGATTTTCGGAGAGGCTGGGAAGTGAGGGGGAGGACGCTGGCTCCCGTTGCTGTGGCAGCCCCTACACACACATAAAAAAACGCGCTCACTCCGTTTCTGAGTGAGTGAGCTTTCTACCTCTTCAATATCGTGGTTTGCTGTGACGCAGAGATGCAATGAGCCAGGTCTATGGGGTGGGGGGGGGGGGCGGGGGCGGGGGCGGGTGGCTTCTTGCTCACTCTCACTCAAGTAGATGCTAGAAGGTCAGGCTGAGATGAAGCCTTTTCACGGATACAATCACTGGGAGTTTCAAAAGCAGGTGCACTTGGGATGGAGCGGGGCAGGGTGTACATGAAGGCATCCTGGAAGATAGGCACTTTGGGAAGGGGGCGAGGTCATCATGATGTGATGTGCTTAGCCGCTCAGCCGCGTCCAGCTGTCTGCGACCTCATGGACTATAGCCCGCCAGGCTCCTCTGTCCATGGGACTTTCCAAGAATACTGGAATGGGTGGCCATGCCCTCCTCCAGGAGATCTTTCCCACCCAGGGATCGAACCCAGGTCTCCCGCACAGCAGGTGGATTCTTTACCGTCTGAGCCACCAGGCAAGCCCGTGATGTAATAGCTCTCAGCATAGAAGCCGAGAACCTGGCACACCTGATCTGTATCACTTGGAGCGGTTCATCCCTCCCCTGGGATGCTTTTAAGTCTCCCGCGTGGTGTGGGGAAGCTTTGTAGTTCTTGTCTAGGACAACTGTCAGAACAGGTACGGAGCATCCTTTCTCTGCAGGGCAATGGTTAATGAATGCCCTGTGGATGGCAGTGGAGTAGGTGCTACCAGCAAAGACACAGGAATCACAAGGCCGGCCTTTAGGAGCTTCATCGCAAACGGAGGAAAAGTGCAAATAAATGACATAAGAATACGCACCACACAGACCTCCTCTCCATCCACTGCATCCGTCGTAACACTTGCCAAGGAGATCTTCTAATTGAATTTCATTTTTTAATGTGCTTTTCTCCATGCGGATCACTTTTAAATTCCTTGTTGAGTTTGCTACAACACTGCTTGTGTCTTATGTTTTGGCTCTTTGGCCACAAGGCATGTGAAACCTTAAGCTCTCAGACCAGAGATCGATCCTGCGCCCCCTGTGCTGGAAGGCAAAGTCTTAACCCCTGGACCACCAGGGAAGTCCCAAGGAGATCTTCTGAAATGGAAGCCATGCTTCTCAGGAGTAAGCAATGGACCCCCCCCCCCCCCCCACTGCCTACAGAATAAAATTGCATTTGTCCACGTGGAATTCTCAGCCTTCTTTCTCGTGCCCCAACTACATGTCCACCATACTTGTTTTGGAAGCCTCTCGCAACATACACAAGCCCTTTGTCTCCAAGACCTCTGACCATCATTTGTTTTCCAGCTAGCGGACCATCCCTCTCACCTCTGCCTGCTACCATGTTGCTCCTAGGCACTGCCTTTGTGTGCATGCCTGCCTGCTGAGTCGCTTCAGTTGTTTTCGACTCTTTGCGACCCTACGGACCATAGCCCACCAGGCTCCTCTGCCCCTGCGATGCTCCAGGCAAGAACACTGGAGTGGGTTCCCATTTCCTCCTCCAAGGGATCTTCCCGACCCAGGGCTCGAACAGGTTCTCCTGTGTGGGCAGGTGGGTTCTTTACGGTAAGCACCACCTGGACCTCTGGCCCTCTCCAAATTGGCAAAGTGCCCTCAGCTTTCTTAGATGATCTCAGACACCACATGTTTTTTTTTTTTTTCAAGAAGTCAGCCCCAAGGCTCCCTGCCTTTGTGTTCTCTTGCCTCTCTTTCAGTATCTGGGATCTACTGTTTATTTGCCTGTTTTCCTCCTTGAGGCTGAAGCCTGGGCCTCATTCAACTCCAAATTTCCACACAGCTTACCAGACTGCATTGCACAAAATAAGCCCCTAATAGTAACTGCTTGTTGCATGAACACATTCACACACAATCTGCAGGTGTGGGCGCGTGCTTGTGTATAAAGTGGGCACCTAGCAACATAGACCCAATCAAGCTTTGGCGTCTGTGGGATGGATTAGAATAGGTTTGGGATCACCTAGTCCCAAAGCCCCACCTTTAGATAAGGTAACGTGGGGCTTATCTAAAATTAGACGATGGAGGAACCTTGAGCACCATTTTGCAGGAGAGATTGGAACCTGTGTTGCTTTTTTAAAAACATGATTGAAGTACAGATGGTGTACAGTATTAAATATGTTATACAGTGTGGTGAACAAGAATCTGTTTTTGCAAAGAAATGAAAGTGCTTTCCAAACACAGGGGCCCCAGCATGTGGAAAGGCTGAAAGGTCAGGAATGTAGAAGTCACATGGAAGTTGGTGGAGAAGGAAATGGCAACCCACTGCAGTACTCTTGCCTAGAGAATTCTGTGGTCAAAGCAGCCTGGTGGGCTGCTATCCATGGGGTCGCACAGAGTCGGACACAACTGAAGTGACTTAGCATGCATGCATGCATTGGAGAAGGAAATGGCAAACCACTCCAGTATTCTTGCCTGGAGCATCGCAGGGGCAGAGGAGCCTGGTGGGCTATGGTCCTATGCTATTTACCCTTCCTTCTTCCGTGAAGAGTGCAAGATACAGTGGACGGAATGAGGGCATGGAGCTGAGCGGCCTATTTATAAAAGCCCACTTCTACTGCTCAGCATCTATGTGATACAAACTACCTAACTTCCGCAAGCCTCAGTTTTCTTACCTGTAAAATGGGAACAGCGCCTTGTAGTATGGATGGGACAGCATATTACAGAGAGCTGCCTTCACTCCATACAGAGACAAAAACTCCTCCACCTTTTCTCCCGCCGAGTCACATCTTACTGAACACATGTAAGGAGTTAATTCCAGCTCAAAGCAAAGGTCACCAATACCTGTCACCACTAAGGACAATGCTCTGTTGTTGTGTTTTAATTAGAGTATAACTGGCTTATAGTGCTGTGTTAGCTTCTGCGGTACAACAGTGTGACTCAGCCGTTAAGTATGCACACGTCCCCTCCTTGGTGAACCTCCCCCCCGACCATCCATCCTACCCCTCGAGGTCATCACAGAGCACCAAGTGGGGCTCCCTGTGTTATGGAGCAGCTTTCCCGCTAGCCAGCTCTTTTACACAGGGTGACGTGGACATGACAGCGCTCCTCTCTCAATTCATCCCACCCTCTCCTTCCCCTGCGTCTACACATCTGTTCTCTACATCTCTCTGCATCTCTCTTCTTGCCCTGTGTGGGTTCGTCTGTACCATTTTTCGAGATTCCATAAACATGCATTCATATATTTGTTTTCCTCCTTCTGGCTTACTTTGCTGTTTGACAGACTCTACGTTCATCCGCATTACTACAAATGACCCAATTTAGTTCCTTTCGTGACTTGTATGTGTGGACCATATACTGCTGATCCATACTATATATGTGGACCATACACTGTTGTATCTTGTGTATATGGACCATATACATGTGACTGTTGTCCATTGTATATATGGACCACATCTTCTCTTTTCATCCTTCTGTCAATGGACATTTAGGCTGCCTCTGTGTCCTGACTATTGCATATTGTGCTGCCATGAGCAGTGAGGTACATGTGTCCTTTTATGATTTTCTCAGGGTACATGGTCAGTAGTGGGATTGCTGGGTTACATGGTAGTGTATTTTTAGTTTTTTAAGGAAATGGGCTTCCCTGAGAGCTCAATTGGTTAAGAATCCACCTGCAATGCAGAGACCCCGGTTCAATTCCTGGGTGGGGAAGATCTGCTGAAGAAGGGACAGGCTACCCACTCCAGTATTCTTGGGCTTCCCTGGTAGCTCAGATGGTAAAGAATCTGCCTGCAATGCGGGAGACCTGGGTTCCATCCCTGAGTTGGGAAGTTTCCCTGGAAAAGGGAACAGTTACCCACTCCCGTATTCTAGCCTGGAGAATTCCCTGGACTGTATAGTCCACGGGGCTCTCAAAGAGTCGGACACGACTGAGTGACTTTCACTTTCACTTTTCCATATTGTTTTCCATAACGGTTGTACAATCTACATTCCTAGCAACACTGTAGGAGGGTTCTCTTTTCTCCACGCCCTCTCCAGCATTCATTGTTTCTAGATTTCTGATAACTACCGTTCCGACTGGTGCCAAGTGATACTTCACTGTAGTTTTGATCTGCATTTCTCTAATAATGAGCAAAGTTGAGCTTCCTTTCATGTGTCTGTTGGCCATCTGCATGTCTTCTTTGGAGAAATGTCTGTTTAGGTCTTCGGCCCACTTTCTGATTGGGTTTTTTTTTTTTTTTTTTTTAATATTGAGCTGCATGAGCTGCTTGTATATTTTTAAGATTTCTTTTACTATTTCTAAGTGCCTCTTTTCTTCTATAAACTCTATTTCATCATTACAGTGGTGGCTATGAGCTGCAAGCATACTGAACCAGAATTATAATTTACAGATGCTCACTCAGGGCTGTGTATGCAGCCGAAAGAAGCCTATAAAATTAATGGTCACCCTGGACGGAGTGCCTTGAGTCCAAAGAACAGAGTATGGAAATTGAAAGCAAAGGGTAACTACAGTGGAGACCGCTTGGCCAGCCAGCATTGCCCTAAACTAGCAACAGAGGTCAGCATCACCAGTCACCCACCAGCGGTCCACTCCTGAGCACCTCATGGCCCCTAACAGAATGCAGTGGGAAGGGCACTGCACCTCTAAGTTGCTTGTTGTTGTTTGGTCAGTAAATTATGTCCCACTGTTTGAGACCCCATGGACTGCAGCACGCCAAGTCTCCCTGTCCATCACCAACTCCCAGAGTTTACTCAAACTCATGTCCATCAAGTCAGTGATGCCATCCAACCATCTCATCCTCTGTCTTCTCCTTCTCCTCCTGCCCTCAATCTTCCCCAGCATCAGGGTCTTTTCCAGTGAGTCAGTTCTTCTCATCAGGTGGCCAAGGGGATTGGAGTTTCAGCTTTAGCATCACTCCTTCCAGTGAATATTCAGGGTTGATTTCCTTTAGGATGGACTGGTTGACTCTCCTTGCCATCCAAGGAACTCTCAAGAGTCTTCTCCAACACAGTTCAAAAGCATCAGTTCTTCAGCGCTCAGCCATCTTTATGGTCCAACTCTCACATCCGTACATGACTGCTGCTCCTTATTGCAAAGTTCAGAATTAAGTTGAAGAAAGTAAGGAAAACCACTAAGCCATTCAGATATAACCTGATTGGTCATATGATTATACAGTAGAAGTGACAAATAGATTCAAGGGATTACATCTGGTAGACAATGTCTGAAGAACTATGGAAAGAGGTTCATGACATTGTACAGGAGGCGGTTTACTAAGTTAGGAGGGGAAATGCAGACAGAGCACTCAGCTTAGAGAGGTTAGCAAGCAATTGAATGAATCTGATCATCGTGATAGTGGTGGAGCCAACATCTACTTTTTGGCTGGAGACAGTACAGAGAAACAGAATAAAAAAGATTACATGGGGGCATTTATTGCAAATATCTGTAAAAGCCAAACGATCCTATTTTTGCTGTTGGAGCAGGGAGGGGGGAGTCTGTGCCTTGTAGGACTTGACCATCCCGGGCCTCTGCCAAAGTGATAAAATGAAAGTCACTCAGTCGTGTCTGACTCTTGGCGACCCCATGGACTATACACTCCATGGGATTCTCCCAGCCAGAATACTGGAGTGGGTGTCCATTCCCTTCTCCAGCGGATCTTCCCAGTCCAGGGATCGAACCCAGTTCTCCCACACTGCAGGCAGATTCTTTACCAGCTGAGCCACAGGGGAAGCCCAAGAAGACTGGAGTGGGTAGCCTTTCCCTTCTCCAGGGGATCTTCCCAACCCAGGAATTGAACCGGGGTCTCCTGCATTGCAGGCAGATTCTTTAGCAACTGAGCTATGAGGGAAGCCCTATATACCTATTGGCAAGCGTCCCCTGGGGTGGGAAAGAAGAGGGAGATGGAAGCTGAGGACATATCTGTGTCCCTCACTCATGCCTTCCACCTGCTTAAGAGCCACCAACACAAAAAAACTGGGCTGAGCTTCCAAAAGGGCAACGTCATGGAAAGCAAACAACAAAAAATAAAAGATGGAAGGTGGGGGACTATTCTTGATAAGACACAATAACCCAGTGCGTTCCGGACACCTGAGCAGCAAGCATTTCCTAAACGTAAACACCGAATTCACATATAGATGTTCTACCATGCTGAGAGCTCCTTGCAACTGTGATGCATTTTCACAGGCAAACCAATCCCCTTCCCACCCCACCACCAGCACGCTCCTGTCATGCAGGCTCTGACTCTGCAGACCTGGGCAGGGCCGTGTCCGCCCTGATGATGAGGCTGCCCTCAGACCACAGGTGGAGGAGCGAGGTCACTAGAGGGAGGCGTGTCTGCGTTAGACCCGTGAGAATCTGAAATTCACCTCTTGGTAAGGAGGTGCCATCAACTGGACATGTTGTTTCCAAACATATACATATGTTGTCACTGTTCTTTATCTGCTCAGTCCTGGTTGGCTCTCTGTGACCCCCATGGACCCTCCAGGCTCCTCTATCCATGGGATTTCCCAGGCAAGAATCCTGGAGCAGGTTCTTGAAGCAAGAATCCTGAGTTTCCCTGATAGCGCAGTTGGCAAAGAATCCACTTGCAATGCGGGAGACCCCCGGTTCGATTCCTGGGTCGGGAAGATCCCCTGGAGAAGGGAACGGCTACCCACTCCAGTATTCTGGCCCGGAGAATCCCAGGGACGAGTCCACGGGGTCACAAAGAGTCAGACAGGACTGAGCGACTTCCACTTCACTTCTGTTTCCTACTCCAGGAGATCTTCCTGACCTAGGAATCGAACCCACGTCTCTTGCATCTCCTGCACTGGTAAGTGGATTCTGTACCACTGAGGCCACCCTGGGAAGCACCCCCCTCCCAAAAAAAAATACTGCTGACAGGCTTGGTGTAAAGATTTCCTGAAACAATCACGATATCACTCCACCATGGAGAGGAGAAGCGAGGTGCAAGCAGGTTAAGACAATTGGGTCAGGATGCTCTAGTCTGTACTCCGGGTCTGCTTGCTTAGCTGGTTCATTTGCTGCCCCTCCTGACTCTCAAAGGCGGGGGTGGGAGGGGCGCTTAAAGCAGGACCACCGCCTCACTGCTCCAGCATCCATGATCTCCATCACTTACGCGAGCTCTTTGCTCAGCGGGTACCACCTACCTTTCCCCGTGGCATCCTGCTATTTTTCCCTTCCGTTTCCTTCACACTCCCTGCCACCAGATACTCTTTTGTCCTCTGTGAATCCCTTCAGAGGCTCACCTATCAGCACGATTTTGCAACTCGGTTCTGAAACACTCTGTGGTTTCATTACCAAGCCCGGGAAGTTGGGTTTTTTTGTTTTTTTTGTTTTTTTTCAAGCAGCAGCAGTGAAACGCAAAACTAGTTCCGGATTCTGGCATGCAGACCGTCCCGCTGACCCTACACTAGAGAACAAAAAAAAAAAAAAAAAAAAAGGATGAAATTACCTCTGCCTCTCACCACGTTTCCGAGACTGAAAGACATGTCCCCGCAGCAACCCGTGAGAGCCATGAACGAGTGCTTCATTATGGGATACGGCCCCTAGAGTACCGTCTGTCTCTTTAATTATTTGTACGAAGACCGCGCTGGACGTGCTGGGCAGACCTCAGAGAGGTGGCTGCTGAGTTTCGGCGTTTAAAAAAAAAAAAAAAAAAAATAGGGTTTGCGCGGCCCCAGGAGAAACGATGCCGCATTCAGGACGTAACACATTTGGAACATTTCCTCCTCCTCAGTTCCTGCTCCTCCTGTAACATCTGGAATGGTACCACCGCAGGTGATCTTGTCTACTGGGCGCATGATAAACCTGGGACACAGACCTTTGTAACAGCATGCTATTGCTTCTCTTTGCCTAACAAGTCCGTTTTCTTCATTTTTACGGTTGGAAATGGGCTGCCTTCTTTCCGGGTGAAGAGGGCAATCCCATGGACATGGACACACTGCTGTATTTACCATGGAGAACCAGCAAGGACCCGCTGGACAGCACAGGGAACTCTGCTCAATACTCTGTAATAACCTTATGGTCACCAGAGGGAAGGAAGAGAAAAGGGATGGTCAGGGAGTCTGGGATGGACGTGGACACACTGCTGTATTTAACACGGAGAACCAGCAAGGACCTGCTGGACAGCACAGGGAACTCTGCTCAATGTCACGTGGCAGCCTGGATGCGAGGGGAGTTTGGGGAGAATGGATACATGTATTTGGATGACTGAGTCCCTTCACTGTTCAACTGAGATTATCACAACATTGTTAATTGACTATACCGCAATAGAAAATAACAAGTTTAAATTAAATAAAGAGGGCAATCCCAGGTTGCCTGGAGAAGCTAACCAAATATCCAGGCTTGTTTACGATGGTGTGTCTCGGTGGCCCAGGGAGGGAGGACCACCAGTCACAGGATCACCCAGGGAGCTGGTTATGCTGGTGGGTTGCTGGATGTTATCCCAAAACCACTGAATCCAGCTGGTGTGTGTGTGTGTGTGTGTGTGTGTGTGTGTGTGTGTGTGTGTGTGTGTGTGTGTGTGCTGGATGTTATCCCAAAACCACTGAATCCAGCTGGTGTGTGTGTGTGTGTGTGTGTGCATGCATGCATACTCAGTCGTGTCCAACTCTTTGCAACGCCATGAACTGTAGCCTGCCAGTATCCTCTGTCCTTGGGATCTTCCAGGCAAGAATACTGGAGTGGCTTGCCATTTCCTCCTCCGAGGCGATCTTCCCCACCCAGGGACTGAACCTGCGTCTCCTGCAGCTCCTGCATTGGGCAGGCAGATTCTTTACCACTGAGCCGCCTGCAACAAATCCCCCCGGGGGGATTCTCGCACTAAAAATGGAGGGAAGTAGAGGTTTCACGTTTCTGGAGCTGAGATCCACCCCCTCAACTCCTAGGGTTCCGCAACACCTGGAAGCTGCCCGTGGGGCTTGAGAGAAAAGGCTGATGTGATAAGTTTATTCCTCTTTGGAGCATCCATACTAGCGTCTGCCATGAGTGTGTCTTCTCTTTGAGATATGCAGCAGGCCCTTCTAGCTTTGCTGACGGCTGTGCAGGAGGAGAACGAAGGGGAGGAAAGGGGTCTCTAAAGCGAGAGAAGGGGAGAGGCGCTCCATGGAAGAGTGAGACAGGGATCCTGTCCTTTGGCCATCTTCACAGCCCGTCCTGCGGTGGGGGGAAAAGCTTGTCTTCTCAGGCTTGTGACGGGCAATCCTGGCAGGCTGATCTGCTCCCTTGGTGGGCTGTTTTCCAGTGAGAGAAATGCCAGGGGAGCAGCGTGGAACACAGTCTTAAACAGCCGTGCCAAGAGCCAGGCCGTGAACTCAGCCCGTGGCTTCTGTGTGGGAGGGAGGAAGCCGTGATGCTGAAACCCCACTGGGAACACGCAGGGCCTCCCAGCTTCCTGCCGGTGAGACGTCTCTGAGGAAGTTACCACCCACCAGAGGGTGCATTTGGCCCTGATTATGTTGGATCGGTCTGACAGTGCTTTTCAGGTCGCCTGTATTCTTCGGGGCTTCCCGGGTGGCACTCGTGTTAAAGAACCCGCCCTGCCAGTGCAGTGAGACGTAAGAGACCCGGGTTCGATTCCTGGGTGGGGAAGATCCCCTGGAGGAGGGATGGCGACTTGCTCCGGTATCCTTGCCTGGAGACTCCCATGGACAGAGGAGCCTGGCGGGCTGCAGTCCGTGGGGTCTCAAAGAGTCGGACATGATTAATAACTAATAATTTTTATTTTAGAGCATTCCTTATATAATTATTTTTATTTAGGTGATTACTTATAAAAATAATTGTGTAATAAATATAACATTACATATAAGCATAAATATTATATATTATTAATAATTATTATTATAAATATGATTACATATTATTATATAATATAGTATATATTTTATATAATATGTATGTTTGTATAATATGTATGTTTGTATAATAGTATGTATAATATGTATATTATTATAATGTAATTATTATATGTATATGCATATATTACATATACATATTATACATAGATTATACATATATTGCATGTATATGTATAGTATATTATTATAAAGTATATAATATGTATATTATATATAATATAAAATATATATTAATATATTTTATATATTATATGTATATATCTATGTATAATAATATGTATAACATGTATATGTATGTATAATATGTATATAATAATATAGAATAAATATATATTATAATTATACTATATTATTATAATTATAATTATTAATACATCAATATATGATATAATTTATTAATATATCATTAATCATGTAATAAGTATATTACTATATTTATATTATATAATAATATAATTAATTATATATTAATTATAATTAATAAAATATATTATAATACATAATATTATATAGAACATATATAAGTCACATATATGCTGTATATCACATATATTATGTATATGTAAATAAAGATATATATAATTATAAATGCATAATATTTATGCTTTAATATAAGTGAGACTTCCCGGTGGCTCAGACAGTAAAGCGTCTGCCTATGATGCAGCAGACCCAGGTTAGACCCCTGGGTGGGGAAGATCCCCTGGAGAAGGAAATGGCTACTCACTCTAATATTTTGTCTGGACAATCCCATGGACGGAGGATCCTGGTGGGCTACAGTCCAGGGGGTCACAAAGAGTCGGACACGACTGAGCGACTTCACTTTCACTTCACTTTCATAAGTGATACAGCGTATAATGATGATACATATACAAATCACAAATATATAAAGTTATATTGAAAATCCATGCTTATTTATATTTTAGTATACAATAAGCCCCACACATACAAACGAGCTCCATTCTGAGAGTGCATTTGCAAGTCCAGTTTGTTCGTAAGTCCCGTGGACAGTGCAGCCTGTTGGGCTACAGTCCGTGGGGTCACAAAGAGTCAGACGTGACCAAAGTGACTTGGCACGCACCCCGACAAAGTCAGCCTGGCTACTTGACCGACACAGGCGGCCGTACCGTCCGGCCCTGTAACACATTTATAATACCTCTCACACAAATGCAGTGCATGGAAAGCAAACACAAGAAATAAAGTAGCATCTCAAATCTCACAGGAGAGGACCTGGAAAAAAAAATAGGAGGATGATGCAGCTGGCATCGAGGGGCTGGCATCCATCGAACGGGCAAGAAGACTGCCCTGCTGACTAAGGAGGCACGGGAGATGGGAGATGGCAGAGCTAAAGCGTCAGCTACAGGGGTCGGAGGGCAAGCTGCAAAGTCACTGCAATGTCACTCACAACTGATGTGGACGGAACCCACGTTCGCATCTTTGAAAGCCTGCAATTGGAAGGCTCACAGGTCGGGGATTTAGTGCATAAATTATTTGAGGGAATTTATGTATAATTCTATAAAAGTTTGTATGTTTAGAAAGAAAGAAAGTGAAGTTGCTCAGTCGTGTCTGACTCTTTGCCACCCCCTGGATTGTAACTCATCAGGTTCCTCCATCCACTGGGTTTTCCAGACAAGAATACTGGAGTAGGTTGCCATTTCCTTCTCCAGGGGAATCTTCCCGACCCAGGGGTTGAACCCAGATCTCCCACATTGTAGGCAGACGATTTTACCGTCTGAGCCACCAGGGAAGTCGCATGTTTATCTTAATTCAAATGTAAAGATTTTCATGTTTTTAATGACCCCTTGTGTAAAGATGAATCTAATCTATGCTGGATCAACATCGTGCCTTTTCTCTTGATTTCAAAAGAAAATAAACCATTTTCACAGGCCGGAGGCATTGGGCCTCCTACGCCAAGAATTCCGTGCTGTTATGAAGGTACCTATAATACTGTCTTCCAGGAGGTGAAATAAGTGGATATTCTGCCCTGGAGAAGATGAGACATCATAAACTCAGCAGGATTCTGTACCCAGCCCACGGGAACTCAGTAAATGTTTCATGATGATGCTTGGTGTTATTTATTTCCAGGCAGTTTTATGTGGCTCACTTTGAGGTGTATTATAACCCCCGAAATCCAGGGAATTTAATTGAATTTCTCTGAGAGTTCAGGTACACACATCACCAACAGACCAGTGGAGGGAAAGCCCGGGGGAATTCTATGCTTCTCTGCAAAATGAAAGTTTTGCACAGCTTGATTCTCCCCATTAGGAACAACCCTGCTCAGTAACAGACGCTGATGCTGTGGGCGCAGGACTCTGCTTACCTGCACCTTTGGTATCAGGGGAAAAAAAAAAAAAAATGTGGAAGATTTCATTCTTCTATCTAGAGTGAAGTACAAAATCCAATTTAAAAAATGTGAAATGGCGTGGGGAAAAAAAAAAAAAAAAAACCTCAACGGGTGATTACATTCACTGGAAAGGATTTATCACTTGCCGAAACGATATTCATCTGACGAGAACACAGTGCCCAAAGCATTTTCCTGCTGAGAAAAGTAAGGAGACACAGGAGCAAGGAAATTCATTTCTCTAGATCCCACATATATGCGCCAGTACGATATCTGTTTGTCTTTTTCTGACTTACTTCACTTCACTACGTATGTCACACTCTAGGTTCATTTGTGTCTCTACAAATGACCCGATTTCACTCCTCCTTATGGCTGAGGAATACTCCATTGTTGAACCGACTTGCCGGGCAGGAATAGGTTTAGATGCAGCTGTAGAGGACGGTCTTCTGGACACGGGGCGGTGGGGAGGGGAGAAGCCAAGGGAGATTGGGCTTCACATACATGCATATATAGACTACCCTATGTAGATACATGTATAGACTATCATGTGTATATATGTATATACATTACCACGTGTGTAGGAAATGGGAACCCACTCCAGTATTCTTGCCTGGAGAATCCCATGGACAGAGGAGCCTGGTAGGCTACAGTCCACGGGGTCACAAAGAGGCGGACACGACTAAGCGATTTCACTTACTTATATGTATACATTACCCTGTGTGTAGACGTGTATACACTATCACGTGTGTATACGTATATATATGACCATGTGTAAGACAGAGAGCTAGTAGGAAGCTCAGCATATTGAAAAGCAGAGACATTTCTTTGCCAGCAAAGGTCCGTCTAGTCAAAGCTATGGTTTTTCCAGTGGTCATGTATGGATGTGAGAGTTGGACTGTAAAGAAAGCTGAGTGCTGAAGAATTGATGCTTTTGAACTGTGGTGTTGGAGAAGACTCTTGAGAGTCCATTGGACTGCAAAGAGATCCAAGCAGCCCATCCTAAGGGAAATCAGTCCTGGGTGTTCATTGGAAGGACTGATGCTGAAGCTGAAACTCCAGTCCTTTGGCCACCTGATGGGAAGAGCTGACTCACTGGAAAAGACCCTGATGCTGGGAAAGATTGAGGGCAGGAGGAGAAGGGGGTGACAGAGGATGAGATGGCTGGATGGCATCACCGACTCAATGGACATGAGTTTGGGTAAACTCATGTAATCAATCACACTTGTGTAATGAAGTCCCATTAAAACCAAGAAGATGGGGTTTGGAGCATGTCCGGTTTGGTGAGCACGTCACAACTGGGGATATCGGCACTGGCTGGGGAGGACACGGACACGCTGCATCCTTTGCCCACATCCTGGCCCATCTCTTTCATTCGACTCCTTCCTAAATCACATCCTTTTACACCAAACCGGTAGTCTCGTAAGTGACATGTTTCTCTGGGTTCTGTGAGCCACTCTAGCAAATGAATTGGACCCAACAAGGAGGTCGTGGGAAACTTCAATGTATAGCCAGTTGGTCAGAAGTGCCTGGACTTGCAATTCAATATCTGACAGGGCAGGGAACGGACTGCAGTCAAGTAGGACGGATAACCTGTGCAATCTGATGTTATCTCCACATACAGTGTCAGAATTGAGTCAAATTGGATACCCAGCTGGTGTCCCAGAATTGCTTGGTGTTTGTATGGATCACACACACACACACACACACACACACACACACTGGAATTGGTACCAGAACCCATGTACTATGTTTCAGTTACATGACTGAACTGTTTTCTTCCCAAATAGAAAATACTCAGAAATATTTCAGGACTCCCAGAAAGGAAAATGAAGCTGGAAGAATCAGGCTACCTGACTTCAGACTGTACTACAAAGCTAGAGTGATCCAAACAGTATGGTACTGGCCAGAAATAGAAATATAGATCAGTGGAACAGGATAGAATGCCTCCAAAATAAACCCACATAGCTATGGTCAATTTATCTGCAATAAAGGAGGCAATAATATACAATGGAGAAAAGACAGTCTCTTCAGTGGGTGGCACTGGGAAGACTGGACAGCTATATGTAAAAGAAGGAAATTAGAACATTCTCTAACACTATACGCAAAAGTAAATTCAAAATGGATTAAAGACCTAAATGAAAGACTGGACACTATAAAAGTCTTAGAAGAAAACACAGGCTGAACACTCTTTGACACATATTGCAACAATATCTTTTTAGAACAACCTCCAAGAGTAATGAAAATAAAAACAAAACTAAACAAATAGGAACTAATTAAACTTTAAAGTTTTTGCACAGCAAAGGAAGCAATAAGCAAAATGATAAGATAATGCACAGAATGGGACAAAATATTTGCAAACAAAGCAACCAACAAGAGATTAATCTCCAAAATATTCAAAAACAGGTCATGCAGCTAACTCACAGAAACAAACAACACAATCAGAAAAGGGGCAGAAAATCTAAACAGACATTTCTCCAAAGAAGACATACAGATGGTCAAAATACACACGAAAACATGCTCAATATCACTAATTATTAGAGAAAAGCAAATCAGAACTACAATGAGTTATCACCTCACACCGGTCAGACTGGCCATCGTCAAAAAGTTACAAACAATAAATGCTAGAGAGGGTGTGGAGAAAAGAGAACCTCTTGCACTGCTGGTGGGAATACAAATTGGTACAACCACTGTGATAAACAATATGGAAGTTTCTTAAAAAACAAAAACCAGAACTACCATACGATCCTGCAGTCCCACTCCTGGGCATATATACCTGGATAAAATTGTGGTTCAAAAGGTGCATGCACCCCAGTGTTCATTGCAGCACTATTTATAGTAGCCAAGACATGCAAACAACCTCAATGTCCATTGACAGAGGAATGGTTAAAGAAGATGTGGTACGTATATACAATGGAATATTACTGAGCCATGAAAAAGAGTGAAACAAGGCCATTTGCAGCAACAAGGACGGGCCTAGAGATGATCACATTATGTGAAGTAAGTCACACAGGGAAAGACAAATATCATGTTCTCACTTAAATGTGGAATGTAAAAAAAAAAAAAAAGATAAAAATAAACTTTGTTTATAAAACAGATTCACAGACTTTGAAAACAAACTTACAGTTACCAGAGGGGAAGGGTAGGGGAGAGGGATAACGTGGGAGATTGAGATTAACATATATGCACTACTATATATAGAACAGATAATCACCAAGGACCTAGGACTCTATAGCACAGGGAACTCTACTCCATATTCTGTAGTTAACTATATGGGAGAAGAATCTGAAAAAGAATGGGTGTGTATACATGTTTAAGTGAATCACTTTGCTGTTACCCCTAAAAGTAACACAACACTGTCAACCAACTACAATATAAAATAAAAATTAAATAAATTTAAAATATATTTTTTATACCTCACTGAGTTTCACTACCTCAATGAACATGGCAACAACCGCAAAACCCACAAAACTGCAACAAACCTACAGTTTTCCTATTATGATGTGCTGTTCATTTCCAGTGAGATGAGAACCACAATACCACCTTGCCATGTAAGTAAAGGATGCTGCAACCATCAAGCCATCCATGTTTCAGCCTCCAGCCGGTGAGCCCTGAAAGAACTCGAAATGCAGACCAAGGGAACTGCCAAGTCCGTCTAGCAGTCAGCCACTGAAACCACCCTGATGGTGCACCCAGAGAAAACTCCAGATGTGAGAAAAGAGAGGATACTGGCTCCAGATAGCTGGGGTGCACGTTCAAGGAAAGACTTCAGTGACCCCAGACTCCTGCTTTCTTCCAACACACAGAAAAAGCACTAAATTCCTTAACTCAAGATATCTCGGAGAAGGCAATGGCACCCCACTCCAGTACTCTTGCCTGGAAAATCCCATGGACGGGGGAGCCTGGTAGGCTGCAGTCCATGGGGTCGCTAAGAGTCGGACACGACTGAGCGACTTCACTTTCACTTTTCACTTTCATGCACTGGAGAAGGAAATGGCAACCCACTCCAGTGTTCTTGCCTGGAGAATTCCAGGGATGGGGGAGCCTGGTGGGCTGCCGTCTATGGGGTCTCACACGGTCGGACACGACTGAAGCGACTTAGCAGCAGCAGCAGCAGCAAGATAATCTGGTTTCTTTTCTTAACTGTCATCGTTTGATGTTTAGACGACCTGGTCTTTTGTAGGAAAAAAAAAAAAAAAAAAAACTCCTATATATCCTGACTCTCTGACATGCATCTTCGGAACAGTTTTCTCAGCATTATCTGAGATGCTGTCTCCCAAGCTTGAAGTCCTAAGAATATCTGCCAAATAAAACACAACACTCAAGTTTTAGGTTGGCTTTTTTTTTTTTTCTAGTGGACACAGAAGGAGATGGAATTTTCCATTAAAGGAAGATTAATTCTTCTGCAGCATTATTCCTTGTAAACACCTTATACAGCACATTGGTGGAGGGTTTTGAAACTATGGTGATAACTTGACATATGATTTGTTTGTTCACCTTTACAACGTTGCCAGTGCCCATACTGACCGATCCTTGGATTTTAAGTTATGTTTCTTTCCCCTCTTTCAGCAGGTGCAGATAGAGGCCATAGGGGAAAGTAACAATTGTTAAATACTCTGAAATAACACAGATTCCAGATGATACTGCATGCGGGGTCCTCTTGCTTCTGTAACAAATTACCACCAATGGAGTGACCTAAAGCAACACCAGTTCCTTCTCTTAGAGTTCTGGAAGTTCAGTTCAGTTCAGTTCAGTCGCTCAGTCGTGTCCGACTCTTTGTGACCCCATGGACTGCAACATGCCAGGCTTCCCTGTCCATCACCAAGGATTGGGGTACACAATCATTTTTTTCTAATTTTATGAAAATCAACATCATCAGGATTCAAAATATTTCCTCTTCAAAAGGCAGGAAAGAAAGCCCAGAGGAAATCCACAATCTGGGAAATTTTTGCAAAACACATCTGACAGAGGGCTCATATCCAGAATATACAAGTAACTCTTATAATCAATCAATGGGCTTCCTCGGTGGCTCAGAGGTAAAGAATGCCTGCCAAGGCAGGAGACCCGAGTTCAATCTCTTGGTCAGGAAAACCCCCTGAAGAAGGAAATGGCTACCCACCCCAGTATTCTTGCCTGCGAAATCCCATGGACCGAGGAGCCTGGAGGGCTACAGTCTGCAGGGTTGCAGAGAGTCCTGGACACGGCTGAGCGCACAGGCACGCTAACAATAGTCAATAATGAGGAGATAACTCGATTTTTTAATTGGCAAAAGAGAAGACATAAAGAGTCAGTATGCACATGAAAAAGATGCTCAAAATCATTAGTCATCAGGGAAAGCCAAATTAAAAATTCTTGCACACCTACTGATAACTGCTAAAGTTAAAGAGACCTACGATAGCAAGTCCTGATAAAAATATGGAGCTAGTGGGGCCCTCCTACATTACTGGTAGAACTGCACAATGGTTCCCACAGAGGTAAACACTCACTCACCAGTACAAGCGAACCGTTCCCCTCCTTGGCATCTCCTTAAGGGAAGTGAAAACATACGTTCCCACAAAGACCCGAGCGGGAATCACTCTAGTCACTTTATTCACAATCGCAAACCCCTGGAAACAGGCCAAACATCGTTCAACAGGCGGATAAGCAAAGGGTGACCCACCCATAAAACTGAAAGTTCTTCAGGGATTAAACACATGCAGCAATGTGGAGGAACCTCAAAAGCATTATGCAAAGTGAAAGAAGCCAGCTACGAAAGCCTTATTCCATATCCTTCCGTTTATGTGGCACATTCAGTTGCTTGGCTATGTCCGACTCTTTGCGACCCCATGAACCGCAGCACGCCAGGCCTCCCTGTTCATCACCAGCTCCCGGAGCTTACTCAAACTCATGTCCACTGAGTCGGTGATGTCATCCAATCATGCCACCCTCTGTTGTCCCCTTCTCCTCCCGCCTTCAAGCTTTCCCAGCATCAGGGTCTTTTCCAATGAGTCCATTCCTCGCATCAAGTGGCACTTTAGGAAAGGCCAAGCCGGCTTCCCTGGTGGCTCAGTGGTAAAGAAGCTGCCTGCCAATGGCAGAAGTCACGGGTTCCACTCCTGGTCCGTCAAGATCCCACGTGCCGATAAGTGACTAAGCCCGTGCACCACAACTACTGAATCTGTGCTCTAGAGCTGGGGAGCTGCAACTACTGAACCCCAGACCCCTAGAGCCTATGCTTTGCAGCAAGAGAAGCCACTACAATGAAGAGCCCTCACGTGCCATCTAAAGAGTAGACTCCCCCGCTCACTGCAACTAGAGAAAGCCTCAGGGCAGCAATGAAGACCCAGAATAGCCAAAAAGAAATAAAAATTATAATAAAAAGAAAAGTTTTGGGCCAGAACCCCACTCTGGGTTTCATGCTGTTGCCATCTTTAAATACTTGATGATTTTTGAAAGCAGGGCCCCACATGTTCCGGCTTCACTGAACCCCACCAGTTTTGTAGCTGCTCCTACTCACTTCGGCCAATGGAGTGTTTTTAAAAGCAAGTGCAAATGTGGACAGTTCACCTCCTATGCATTCTCAGCACTCCCAACTTTTTTATACCCAGGGTTACTTCAAACATGCCCACGACAGCCTGACCCCAGAAGGCAACTTTCTGAGGTTTTGAAAATGTGCAAAAGCACATTGGTCTCCTGCTCTCAGAAATCACTAAAAAAAAAAAAAAAAAACCAGAAATGACAGAGGCACAGGTGTTCACAAGGAACACTTTCTTTATTGTTGCTTTGGCCAACTCTCACGTCTCGAAGGCGTGGCCAACTCTTTTGAGACGCCATCGTTTATAACTTGCCAGGCTCCTCTGTCCATGGGATTTCCCAGGCATGGATCCTGGAGTGGGTTGCTATTTCCTTCTCCAGGGGATCTTCCTGACCCAGTGATTGAACCTGCATTTCCTGCTTTGGCCGCTTTGGGTTCTTTACCGCTGAGCCACTAGGGAAGCCCTACATAAGGAAGAAGCTGATACCAAAGTTACACTCACTCCCTTTCATTCTTTGTTCTAGTCTATGGGTTGAACCACAGTCTCGGGCACCAAGGCTCCTGGGACGTGTGAACAATTCAGCCCATCGTCTGCCTGCATGAATCCAGATGTTCCGAGGACCAACCAAATTTTTTTGTCTTCTATGTGGGCCCCTACCCAGGAAGGCCTGGTGTGCTATGCCAAGAAGGAAATGTTGTCTTCTGTACCAGAGAATCTTCATACAAGCTGCTGCTTCCTAAAAGTATGCCCCGTGGCCCAAATGACTTCCTCACACCCCATCAAGCTTCTGGCTCCCTTTTCTGAAAATAGTCTTTTACCCAAGATAAACCACCAGCCTCTCCAATGACAAACGGTGTGCAATTGCTAAGTAACAAAAGAAATTGCATGTCGTCAACTCCAAAGAGCAATGGACACCTGGGGATGACAAATGATTCTCCAGGCCACGAACAGGGCCTTGGCTACTCCTGGCCAAAGTGGGAGGCCTTGCATTCAAATTGGCAGAGTTGACTTCCTGCTAAAGCCACAGGAAGGAAAGTTATGACCAACCTAGACAGCATAATAAAAAGCAGAGACATGACTTTGCCAACAAAGGTCTGTCTAGTTAAGGATATGGTTTTTCCAGTGGTCATGTATGGATGTGCAAGTTGGACTATAAAGAAAGTTAAGCGCAGAAGAACTGATGCTTTGGAAGTGTGGTGTTGGAGAAGACTCTTGAGAGTCCCTTGGACTGCAAGGAGATCCAACCAGTCCATCCTGAAGGAAATCAATCCTGAATATTCATTGGAAGGACTGATGCTGAAGCTGAAACTCCAATCCTTTGGCCACCTGATGCAAAGAGTTGACTCACTTGAAAAGATCCTGATGCTGGGAAAGATTGAAGGCGGGAGGAGAAGGGGGCGACAGAGGATGAGATGGTTGGATGGCATCATCGCCTCAATGGACATGAGTTTAAGCTCCGGGAGTTGGTGATGGACAGGAAAGCTTGGCATGCAGCGTTTCATGGGGTCGCAAAGAGTCAGACACGACTGAGCAACTGAAACGAACTGAACTGAAAGCCACAAGCCCATCCCCAGAGTCCACACACGTTCCCGTCAGTGAGGAGAACCAGTGACTATGGTACAAATAAGTTTCCACTAGCGCTGAGGATGGAAGCTGTCTGGAAGGAACCCTGCACTGCCACTGCTTCCATATAATTCTGAAGGCAATTCCTCCTGCTTGAGGGAGAGAAGCGCTCTTCCACCAGGGAAACTTTTCTGAATTGACATGAAGGTTGAAGCAGCAATTTAGGTGGGACACTCTGATTGCATTTCCAAATTATCTGATGCTGTCAGCAGGATGCTCTATACAGCCTTGCCCCTCACATGGCAAAGTGCTTTACAAGCACGAGCTCATAATTCCACCCCACACGACTGTGAGGTAGGTGGGAAGAAAGTTGTTATTTTCCCCATTTTATGGGTCTCTAAAGCCTGTGAGGGTGTAAAGGGTTGACGTGTGTTCTATTTTTGAAGTCACAGAGTTGCCATAGTACCATTCTCCAGTGATGGAAGGAGGGCAGCTAGAACTGAAAACATTTCCATTCAATGCTCCTCTCTCCATTCTTTGGATTCGTGAGAATTCAAGTCACACAGATGGCGTTTTATAGTCCCCAGGAGGAGGGTGAGTGAGCAGGCTGGCAGCTTCTGAAGACCTGGCCCCAGCAGACCTCGAAAGCAAGGCAAGGGGGGAAAATCATAAACATTCTTGACGCCTTTGAAGAAAAACGCTTGTGAGAAGGAAGGCAAAAAGAAAGATTTCCCTGTGTTCATTGGGTCTAGAGCAGAGCCACCAGTAATATAAGAAGGTTAAAGGACACCGCGTTATAGCCAGAGGCAGGTCGTAAGGTTGACCTAAACTCAGATGAGGGGCTTCCCTGGTGGCTCAGATGGCAGAAAATTTGTCTGCAATGCAGGAGACAGGAGTTCAGTCCCTGGGTCAGGAAGATGCCCTGGAGGAGGGCATGGCAACCCTGTCCAGTATTCTTGCCTGGAGAATCCAACGGACAGAGGAGCCTGGCGGGCCACAGTCCACGGTGTCGCAGAGAATCAGACATGACCAAGCGACTTTCACTCACTCACATGTATGCACACATGTGATGTGGGGGGGGGGAGGGGGAAGCCATTTAAACTTATTCTGCTGTACACTAATTTATCCTTATTCCAGAAGAAGATTTTTTTTTTTTCATTGAGAGACATCAATTGAATGCAACAAACGAATTTTCCTCAAAAAGTGCACTGCTTATTGAGTCTTATCTTGTGTTCTAGTTGCTATTGTAGCAGAGCAAATTATCTCAGATTTTGTTCACAGTCTGCTGGGGGTAGGGGGTTGGCAGAGGCAGCTCATTTCTGCCCCTGGTGGTCTTCATGGCAGCAGCGCAAAGGCTGCGGCTGGAATCATCTGAAAAAAGAAAAAGAAAGTGAAGTTGCTCAGTCGTGTCTGACTCTTTGCAACCCCACGGACTGTAGCCTACCAGGCTCCTCGGTCCATGGAATTGTCCAGGCAAGAGCACTGGAGTGGATTGCCATGTCCTTCTCCAGGGGGTCTTCCCGACCCAGGGATCAAACCTGGGTCTCCCGCATTGCAGGCAGATTCCTTACCATCTGAACCACCAGGGAAGCCCCAGCATTATGCGCTCTTATGTTTGGAAGCTGATGCTGGCTGTCGGCTCAGATCCCAGCAGGAGCTATTGGTTGAGCAGCCTACAGAAGGCCTGTTAAGTGCCCTGGGATTCCTCACACCATGGTGTGATTCCGAGAGTAAATATTCAGGAAAAGAGGTGGAAACATGCTGAATTTTATGACCTAGCCTAGGAAACCATACTTCCACCACGTGCTATCATTTCTGATGGTCATAAAGCCCCACTCAGGTTTAAGGGGAGAGGAAATAGATTCTACCTCCTGATAAAGAGGGTTTCCCTGGTGGTTCAGCTGGTAAAGAATCTGCTTGCAATGCGGGAGACCTGGGTTCAATCCCTGGGTTGGGAAGATCCCCTTGGAGAAAGGAAAAGGCTACCCACTCCAGTATCTGGCCTGGAGAATTCCATGGGGTCACAAAGAGTTGGACACAGCTGAGCACCCTTCACTTTTTTTCTGATAAAGAACAGTGAGTTGGACTCCCTGGGTGGCACAGTGCCGATGCAGGGGACATGGGTGGGATCCCCGGTTCGGGAAGATCCACATGCTTCGGAGCAACCAAGCCTAGGCCCCGCAACTGCTAAGTCTGCGCCCTAGAGCTGTAACTAGCTGAACCTGTGAAGCACCTGTAACTATCGAAGGACGTTCGCCTTAGAACCTGTGCTCTGCAACACTTCTTTAAGAAGTCACCACAGTGAAGAGTAGCCCCGCGCTCTGCAGCTAGAGAAAGTCAGCAAAGAAGATTCAGTGCAATCAAAATAATTTAAAAACAAACAAAAAAAAAAGGACAGCAAGTTGCTAGAAGAGCATATGGGATCAGAGAGCTTGCCAGAATCCACGGTCTCCACTTTGTCAACTTAACAGGGTGGCTGTCCCTGATGTTTCTACTGAGTGTCTTGGAAACACAAGCGCTTGGAGGTGATTGTGGGGCCATCAAGAAACACCATCAAAGGGTCACTACCCACAGATCAGCCACAGGAGAAGCAAAAGTCCCTTACTGGTTCTTTATCTATCCACAGCAAAGGTACAAGGCTGTTCAATCTCAAGCTTACTAGAAAATTTAGTGTGAAAGCAGACATTATCTCAGAATATAGGCCCGATGTCTTTGTCCAAAGAAATTAGGATGAGACGCGTAGTTTGTTCACAAAGCAGCATTTCCTTTCTTGCATGCTGCTTTTGAGACAGCAGCAGCGATGATTTTTGATTTGTTATGTGTTAAACATTTTAATTACATTCTGAAGTAAGCAGCACTCCGGAAAAGACAAATAGTCAAAGGCAAACTAATTAATTCTTGAAGGTAACATCCTAATATATGCATTTTTCATGGCAGAAATTAATTACGCTCAAGACAACTGTCTTTTCCCTTGTAAATTAGGACATTTCTCCCCTAATTAGTTTAAACTGCCTGTAGGAGATGATCACCACTGAGCTACGGAATTTCCTTCAGCAGGTGATTCCGGCTACCAAAGAGAAGAGTTTAAAATACAAATAAGAATCTTGACTTGCTTTCTTTCTCAGAGTCTTGGACTTAGAGATTGCCATGCTGAGTGAAGTATGTCACACAGAGGAGGAATACCATAAAGGTTTATGCTATATAACATAAATTAATATATTTATTATATATAGTAAATAATTAATTTTTTAAAATTACTATACAGTCCATGGAATTCTCCAGGCCAGAATACTGGAGAGGGTAGCCTTTTTCCTTCTCCAGGGGATCTTCCCAACACAGGGATCAAACCCAGGTCTCCCGCATTGCAGGTGGATTCTTTACCAGCTGAGCCACTAGGGAAGACTTTATTATATATAATATATGTTATATATTTATATACATATACATGGGAGGGGATTTTGGGGGAGAATGGATACATGTGTATATATGACTGAGTCCCCTTTGCTGTTTACAGTGAAACTATCACAACATTGTTAATTGGCTACATTTCTATACAAAATAAAAAGATTTTTAAAATTTTTAAACTTTTTAAATAAAATCCTGTCTAGACTTTTAAAAATATGTATACCTGTGGCTGATTCATGTTGATGTATAGAAGAAAAAAAAAAAAACCTCACAATATTGTAAAGTCATTATTCTCCAATTAAATTAATTTTAAAAAATAAGAAAATGCAAAGCAGAGTCTTGGCCTTTGGCGTGTTTCTGTTCAGCAGGGTGGAGAATAAAAAATATAAACCCACCTATGACTACATCATCAACTATGTTCTGGGTGTGCTTAGCCGCTCAGTCGTATCCAACAATTTGCGACCCCATGGACTGTAGCCTGCCAGGCTCCTCTGTCCATGGAGATTCTCCAGGCAAGAATTCTGGAGTGGATAGCCTTTCCCTCTGTGAGGGGATCTTCCCAACCCACAGATCAAATCCCGGTCTCCCACATTTCAGGCGGATTCTTTACTGTCTGAGCCACCAGGAAAGCCCTTGTCCCAGGTGATGATACGGTGATAAAGTGACCAATATCCCTGCTTCGTGGAACACACATTCCAGTAGAATTTCATAGATTCTACTCCATGTTATGTATAGAAACAGATCAAGTGCACGAATATGATTTTAAACCAATTGGCCATGACTTGTTTTCAAGTTGTTTGGCAGAATTCTCTGTCAAGTTGGTTTCCATGTATAAAACCTGTGACCGGAGTTTGATCCAGTTTTTTTTTTTTTTTTAAATCTCTTACAGAGTATTTCTTTTTCGCAAGATGTAATCTCTTGCAAAGCCAGGAGCACAAAGCTATAACAACCCGCAGGCTGTTCTACGTCAGTCTCGCTGCAGGATAACAGAAGACGACGACGTTTTCAGATCCTTCCTGTGCCTGGATCAGGCCATACCAACGTGAATTAAACGTAATGCTGAACAAACAAAAGAGCCTGTGGAACATCCGTGGTGGTCCGCTGGTTAAGAATCCTGCAAACACAGCGGACGTGGGTTCAATCCCTGGTCCGGGAAGATCCCATGGACTGCAGGGCAACTAAGGCCATCTCAACTGTAACCTCTTAGCTAATACTATCCATGGAAAGCAGGGTCACCCTATGCAGGTTAGTGCTTGCTATTCAGAACCTATTTCAGGTAGATACACAGATAGATAGGTAGACAGATATGGGTAAAAGACTAGACGGAGAGATAGTAGATTGGCGAATAGGTAGATGACTGGATGGATGGATGAATACATGATAGATAGATCACCTTTAGGATTTATGCATGTATATCATTGCTAGAACAGTCAGATGAAATTCTTTTATATATATATATATATATTTATATATATATATATATTTTTGGCTGTGTCTCTAGTTGAGGCACGCAGGCATAGTTACCATGTGGCATGTGGAATCTTAGTTCCAAGACCAGGGATTGAATCCATGTCCCCTGCACTGAAAGTCAGATTCTTAACCACTGAACCACCAGGGAAGTCCCAGATGAAATTCTTGAATAGACTGATACACGATTAACGTATGATGATGGTGGTGGAGGTTTAGTCGCTAAGTCGTGTCTGACTCTTGTGACCCCACAGACTGTAGCCCACCAGGCTCCTCTGTCCACAGGATTCTCCAGGCAAGAATCCTGGAGTGGGTTACCATGCCCTTCTCCAGGGGGATCTTCCTGACTCTGGGACTAAACTCGGGTAATGTATGATACATCACCCAAATCAAATCTCCTATGTTAGGAACACATTCATGTATGAACTTATTTACTCATCATATCCTCATTTATATACTCCAGCATAGTAAGGGGCGAAAGATTTCGGGGGCTTGGGGTGGTACCTGAGCGTGAATGGTCAGAAAAGGCCTCTTGGGAAAATGAAGAGTTTTGTGCATATCTGTGTGTGTGTGTGCGTGTGTATGCGTGCTCAGTCACTTCAGTCGCTTCTGACTCTCTGCGACCCCATGGACCAAAGCTCCCCAGGCTCCTCTGTCCATGGGGATTGTCCAGGCAAGAATACTGGAGTGGGTTGCCATCTCCTCCCCCAGGGGATCTTCCCGAGTCAGAGATCGAACCCGCGTCTCTTGTCTCCTGCGTAGCCAGGCGAGTTCTTTACCACCAGCCCCCCCACCGGGGGAAAGAGCTGCAAATCAAGAATGCTGCACATGCAGACGCCCCAGCCCAGGACTGAACTAGGCAGGCTGGAGGCACCCAGAGAACAGTCTGCTACTCGCACATAAAAACACAAGGAGACGACGGTCAAAGAGAGGGAGTCGGCACCCCTGGGACTCCGGGTCAAATAAGCCATCGGACGCCATAGACGTCACCCTTGGCGTCCACACACCCATCACCACTGGAAGACTCAGCTAAAAGCCTTCAGGATTGCAGAGGAACTTGCAAAACCCCACGGGAAGCCAGCCTCCTGTTTTTATCTCTGGCGTCCACCGGTTCCTGAAACCCAGGGCAGCCTGAATCAGGCGCACACAGGCTGTAAACCTTGGCCTGGTGAGCGAGGCGTTCTCGGTGAGATAGACGTTCCGTCCCCGCTCTGCTTTTCTGGCCTTTCATGTGTGACTGTCTTATGTTGCTTTCAGACCATGCGTCTCTGTGCAAAAGGTGCCAGAGGCAGCTCTGTCTATTTCTAGGTCCAGATCTCAGTGACGCTCCCGGGTCTCCAGCCTTACTTGCAAGGGGCAAATGAAAACGTGCTGAAACCCAGCCCAGCCTCCCAAAGCATCCAGACCATGTTTAAAGCCATTCTGGAGCCAAGGACGTTTTTCCTGAATCCGTTCCAAAGTAGAACGAAGACGCTGGTGCATGATATTTTTGCAAAACAAGCAGGCTCAGGAATGGACAGACTCTACGTCAAACATGGAGAACCGTTTTCCAGTCCTTGCTGCAGAAACGTGGCTTGTGTGGAAGCCAAAAATAATAGCATGAAGAATAATAGTAAAACAAAGCTGGCACGAAACCTCATCTTCTCTTGAAGAGGGCCAATTTTTACTCTGATAGCGTTAATTCTTGGAAGCCAAAAGGGAAATAAATTCCTACCCACACAGTCCGCATTGTTCCTCCCCGCCTCCTGTTAATTTTATCTCACACCTCCAACGCATTATACTCATTTATTTTTTTTCCTATTGAAAGTGCAAGGTGTTTGTTCTAAAAATAAGTCGTCTGCATCTGACTCCATAAACAGTTTCTTCCTGACGACTGCTTTAACTGAAGTTATAGGGAAAAAATTAGACATTTTTTTCTTCCAGTGTTCTTTTGAGATGTGTGCGTGTGTGGGTACACAGTGTTCGTAACATGAAAGCTAACTGCCCATTACTGATGGTGGTTTAGTCACTAAGCCATATCGAACTCTTTGCAACCCAATGGATTACAACCCTCCAAGCGCCTCCGTCCATGGGATTCTCCAGGCAAGAATACTGGAGTGGGTTGCCATCTCCTCCTCCAGGAGATCTTTCCGACCCAGGGAATCGAACCCGTGTCTCTTGTGCCACCTGGAAAGCTCCCGCCGTAATACACTTGATCTCAGCCAAATGGGGACAGTGACCCTAACACAATCCGCTGGCCAGCAAGGAGCTGCTAAGAGGACTCTCCCACGATGACTGCGAGAGCGCTTAGAGATGCCCACCACTAGGATACCCCCACCCCCACCCCTGCGAACCTTCCAGGAGGTCACATTTATCATCTGAAAATCCCCTGGGTTGGGACTGTCCTAAAAGAGAGATAATAACTGACAAGGAAGCTTATGGCAGAGAGGTGAGCTCCCCGGGCGATATAGAGATGGGGAGAGATGCCCATCATCTGGAATTTCCCGCGTGGCTCAGCTTGTGGCTCAGCTGGTAAAGAGTCTGCCTGCAGTGCAGGAGAGCCCAGTTCAATTCCTGGGTCGGGAAGATCCCCTGGAGAAGGGATGGGCTACCCACTCCAGTATTCTTGGGCTTCCCTGGTGCCTCAGCTGGTCAAGAATCTGCCTGCAATGTGGGAGAAGCAGGAGATGCGGGTTTGATCCCTAGGTCAGGAAGATCCCCTGCGGGAGGGCATGGCAACCCACTCCAGTACTCTTGCCTGGAGAATCCCATGGACTGAGGAGCCTGGCGGGATACGGTCCACGGGGTCACAAAGGGTTGGACACGACTCAGGCGACTTAGCACACACGCCTGTCATTCCCACACAGGCCCTGGAGCACAGCGTTTCTCAGGGAAAATGGTGTCCACCCGGAACCTCATGGGACACGTGGTCAACTGTTTAGCCTTTCAAGTCCCTTTAAAGCAAAATTCTTCATGAGCTCTTAGAGTATGAAACGAGACGTTCCACAGATCACTACATCATGATAAAGGAATCCTTTCCTATGGTTTGCCACCAGATACAGTGACAGCTGTGATGGATGTTTCAAAGACATATTCTTTGAGAGAGAAAGTGATTTCTGGCCATGATTAAGGCTCGGCACCTGTAGTGTGGTGCTATTAATAATAGTTAATATTAGTTAACTATTGATAGTTGATAATAGTTAATTAATAGTTAATAATAGTCAAATAAATTTATTTATTTAATAGTTAATAATTAATAGTTATATATTATATATTATATATAATATATATAATAGTTATATATATAATATGTATAATATATAATATAGTTATATATATAATTAATAGTTAATAAATTTATTATATAAATTTTATATATTTTATGTAAATTTTATAAAACATAAATTTATATAATATATAATACAATATATTATAATAATATGATATATAATAATATGTATATATACATTTATATATAAATAATATATTTGTATATTTTATATAAATAAATAAAATTTATAAATATTAATAGTTAAATAAATGTTAGTTAAAATATTTAATATTCTATTTTAATTTAATTATTAAATAAAAATTATTTAAAACAGTTAAATAGCTAAATAAATAAAAATAGTTACCTACTTGCTCTGCTGCTCTTGAGGTCTTTTTTCTATTTTTTATTTTGAGACATCAATGGTATATTGGACAGAAGGGTTTACACTCTGTTTTTTTCAGCTACATCTTTGAAATGAACTGCTTTTCTTAAACACGAGTGGAACAGATGCAAACCAATGAAAGCGCGACAGTCTGAGGAAAACGCTCAAATTTCTACGTCTTTTCTGGAAAAATTAGGACTAACATAGGATCTGGGAGAAGACGTTTCTATCTGTGAATAACACCAAGATACATTATTCCAGTCGACGGGACAAAACCTCGCAAAGCTCCGTCCTGTGATGCTTCTGAAAGCAAAGATCTTATGCCCAAGACACAGACTCAGCTGTGGATTTTAATAACTGTCTGCGTGCATGCGTGTGTGCTAAGTTGCTTTGATCATGTCTGACCCTTTGTGAGCCTATGGGCTGTAGCCCGCCAGGCTCCTCTGTCCATGGGAGTCTCCAGGCAAGAGTACTGGAGTGAGTTGCCAAGCCCTCCTCCAGGGGATCTTCCCAGTCTAAGGATCGAAATTGCATCTCCTATGGTTCCTGCATTGCAGCCAGATTCTTTACCGCTGAGCCACCTGAGAAGCCCATTTAAAATGTAAAGCTCTAACTAATTTAACTTAATTATTCTCTACCAACAAGGTTATTTATAATATGCCAGGAACTGGGATAAAGGCTTTACGTTTATTATGATTAATCCTTATAGAACCTGGTGAAATCAGGTTCTTCCCGTCTTAAAGGATGAGTGAACCCAAAAGTGAAACGCAGAAAGGTCAGGACTTCCCTGGGGGTCCACTGGTTAAGTATCTGCCTTTCACTGCAGGGGATACAGGTTCAATCCCTGGTCAGGGGACTGAGATCCCACATGCCGTGGGACAACCAAGCTCACAAGTCGCAACTACGGAGCCCAGTGTGCCAACAGCTACAGCAAGAAGCCCGTGTGCCACAACTAAGACCAAACACAAAGAAACAGAGAAAGGAAGGCTAATTCCCTGCTCAAGATCACACAAGAAATTATTGGGGGGTGGGGAATGGCGGCACAAACCCAGGTGTATCTGATCCTGAAGTTCCGGCTTCTAACTGACATTTTATATAGTTTCTCATCACCTTCCCCAAAGTCTGGCAAACACCTGCCTATGGACCAGTTTACACAATATTAATGAGAGGGGGCAGAACTGCCTCTGATCCTCAAAGCACCTAGGCTAAACTGATGCTTTTGAACTGTGGTGTTGGAGAAGACTCTTGAGAGTCACTTGGACTGCAAGGAGATCCAACCAGTCCATCCTAAAGGAAATCACCCCTAAATATTCATTGGAAGGACTGATGCTGAAGCTGAAACTCCAATATTTTGGCCACCTGATGCAAAGAGCCAACTCATTAGAAAAAACCTGATGCTGGGAAAGATTGAAGGCAGGAGGAGAAGGGGATGACAGAGGGTGAGATGGTTGGATGGCATCACCGACTCACGATGGACGTGAGTCTGAGTAAGCTCCGGGAGTTGGTGATGGACAGGGAAGCCTGGCGGTACTGCAGTCCATGGGGTCGCCAAGAGTCGTACATGACTGAGCGACCGAAATGAACTGAATTACCTAAAGGCTCAGTTACATACCAATCAAACTCTGCAGAGGAGCAAAGAAATCCATTACATGCAGAAAACCTTCATCCTAATACAATCATTAGCTTCAAGAGAAAAAGGCGTTGTATTTCAAACTTTGAAAGCACAAGTGTCTGATGATGGCTTATGACATTGCAAGATTCTATCCTGCATGTAAAAGAAAAAAAAATTGTTGGTGTGTCCTTTTTGTCAGATGAAAGCTGTATCACCCGGCAGAGCCTGCCTGTGGGGAGAAGTCCTTTTTCCACCCAGGTCATGATGAATGCCTGCCAAGAGGTCCCTCTCTGTTCAATAATATTCAGAGCACAAGTTACGTGGCAGCAGGACAGATGTACTGTTGTCCCTAAGAAAATAGCCAGGCATGTTTTTATCACCAAAAAAGAGAGGAAAAGCAGAAGACTATTCTGTGTAATCAAACTAAGCAGTGAAAGATCCAAAAGCAACATGTCAAGAAACTCTCGTCGGTAGGTAGAATTAAAAACAACACAACAAAAAGACTGACGTATGCCTGAGGTTCATCTGGGGCCGTTTCAGTTCTTCTGCCGTGGAAGGTATCAATCGGGGCTTACAGCCACAGCAATCAGACTTCATGACGGACAGTATTTACATCTGAGAGTTCTATTTTGTCCCCCCCACCCCCCATGCCCTGTCCCCACCCCCCAGAAACTGCAGTGTGAACTTAACCTGAAATCCGGAGAACGCAAGTAGCATTCCCAGCGGAAGGCAGGAGGCTCCTTCTCCCATTGACAGTGGCGCTGTCTGTCTCTGACACCCTGTTGCAGACGGTTCCCAAGCTCTCTATCTTCACGCCTATCCCTGGCTTCATGCCTCTGATGCTTTCTCAACACTACAGCTTAACAGCTCTCCGCTCCGTCCCGTAAGGACCAAAACCCAGCTGTGGTATCAATGGGCCTGGCCACGGAAGAGAACGCCAGAGGTTTAGCAAAGGGTAAACAACTCCATCACTTTGCTCACAAATGTTCACCTAGTCAAAACCTATGGTATTTCCAGTAGTCACGTACGGACATAAGAGCTGGACCATAATGTAGGCTGAGCACCAAAGAATTGATGCTTCCAAACTGTGGTATTGGAGAAGACTCTTGAGAGTCCCTTGGACTGCAAGGAGATCCAACCTGTCAAACCTAATGGAAATTAGTCCTGAATATTCATTGGAAGGACTGATGCTGAAGCTCTAATACTTTGGCCACCTGATGCGGAGAGCCAACTCATCAGAAAAGACCCCAATGCTGGGAGAGACTGAGGGCAGGCGGAGAAGGGGACGACAGAGGATGAGATGGTTCGGTGGAATCATTGCATCAATGGGCATGAGTTTGAGCAAACTCTGGGAAATAGCGGAGGACAGAGGAGGCTGGCGTGCTGTAGGCCGCGGGGTCGCAAAGAGTTGGACACGACTTGGCAATTGAACAGCAACAGCTCCTCCCAACATCCACAGAAGCGTTTTAAAGAGCTCTTCTGCAGAGCGCTTAGAGTCCTAGACCCAGCGTATCTATTCTGTCATCTGTCATGATCGTGCACTGTCTCCCTCCCTCCACTGGCATGCAGACCTGTGATCCTCGGGCATTTCTGTATTTTTCCATACACTGATACATTTATTATCCCAAATGTAAGTGCAGTGCCTAGGAATTCCTGGCCATAGGTGCTCCATCAACATGTGTTGAATCAAGAGTTAATTCCACAATATGTGTTAAATGTGTTGAGACTTCCCATTTTCAGTGCACATATTTTTTTTTTTAGCAGTATTGGCTTGTAGTCAGACTATATTTATGCCCCCATGGGGAATTATGAGAGTTAACAGTTGCCAAAAAAAAAGGCAATAGGAGAAATAAAGAGCCTACAAAAAACAATTGCGATCATATGTTGCTCCCTATGGAATCCCATGGACAGAGGAGCCTGGTGGGCTACAGTCCAAGGGATCACAAAGAGTCGGACATGACTGACCAAGTAACATCCATCTAAGAGAATGATGGGCGGCTAAGCAAAGATGATCAAGGTCAGGTGTCAAGGACAAATGGTGGGGATCTCAGGTCCTGCGACGCGTTCATGCAGAAGATATGTGCGTCCATGGGGTTTCCTCAGCCCCATAGAGGTGACTTTGCCCGGCGTGATGATCGTTTCTGTAGAAGTCTATGGAGTGGACTCCTCCATCCTGTTTAGGTTTTGAGATGACAGCTGTCTTGACCTGACAGGAGGCTGCTTATACGGACACTTCTCAAAGCATTCAGGGAAAACGGGTTAAATGGAAGTGCGTGCTAAGTCGCTTCGGTCGTGTCCAACTCTTTGCGACACTGTGGACCATAACCATCCCAGGCTCCTCTGTCCATGCGGGATTCTCCAGGCAAGAATACTGGAGTGGGTTGCCGTGCCCTCCTCCAGGAGACTCTTCCTGACCCAGGGAGCGAACCCCCATTTCCTGCAACTCTTGCATTACAGGCAGATTCTTTACCTGGTGAGCTATTAGGGAAGCCCATGATAAAGGACGTGGTGGACAGCTATGCAACTTGCATTTCTGAAATTCAGATCTAACAACGTGCAGATTCTCACCTGCACATCCTCAAGGAGTCCCTATTCCCCACGAACTACGGGCTGATTTCTTTGTGTGGCAAATTTGCTCAGCTCTCTGGAACATTCTCCAGCCAGCCATCTCCACATTCAGGGTTTCATCACCCCCCCTTCCCACCTCCCACAGATCTTTGGACCTGGGGCTCCAGGTCCACCTTCATGAAAAACCGAGACAAAAGCATCCTTCAATTTGTCACGTTCTCATAACCCCTAAGTCGCTCTCTGTCCAATAACCATCAATTTATTTTATTTTGTTAATATTTATGTCTTTCTTTGGCTGTGGCAAGCAGGCTCTCCTACCTTCATTGTAGAATGAGGAGTTTTTAGTGGCGGCCTGCAGAATCTTTAGTTGTGGCATGTGGGATCTTTTTCCCTGACCAGGGATCAAACCCGAAACAACCCAACGTCCATCTCCTGATGGGTGGATAAACAAACTCCAGTACGTATACCCATACAAGGGCAGACTACTCGGCAATAAAAAGAAAACACTACTGATGTTCTCCACGAGTTGGATGACCCTCTGAGATCGTAAGCCAAGGGAAAGAAGCCAGATACCAAAGCCTCATTCTGTATGATTTATTTTACATGAGATTTTGGAAGAGGCCACATTGTGGACAGAGATAAGATAGGCAGTTGCCAGAAGCTGGGATGGGGGAGGCGTTGACCACAGAGGGAGAAGAGAGAACATTTCAAGGGTGAAAGAACAATTCTGTATTGATTACAGGGTTGTAAGCGTTTGTCAAATCTCAAACTACGTCATTAAAATGGATGTGTTCGGATGTAAACTACACATTAACAAAGATCAGAAGAAAAAAACAATCAGTCAACAGAAAGAAACACAAGGACCGTGTCACAGACCACAGGGCTCGTTTATGGTCAGGCTGGAGCTTGCAGTTGCAATATGTTTATTTACCTATTTACAAATGGCTTATCAGTAGTAACGTCAGTCAGGAATATCTCACGACACAAATACGTACACAGGGAAACAACTATCGTTATCAAACTTGGACATACAACCATACAGTCTTCTTGATAATTTTTATTTATTTTTTTCCGGGGGAAAGGGGAAGAGTGTTAACTTTTGGCCAGATCCAACCAGCATGATGTTTTGACATCACAATATCAAATACAAATGAACCATTTTCTGGTGGTTTGCCGCGCTTGGAGAATTACTCTTGACTTCAATAGGCTGTGTGTTTTCCAACATCTTTTTTTAAGTTAGTCAAATGTGCTCCGGGGGTTAGCGCTACATGCACTCAATGATGTGATCTCAAGATTGCCTGCCCACACTCGGGTAAGGTGAGATACACACTGGTACTCTGGGTGCTGTCTCCTTGAATTCTCTCTCATTTTGCTCGTTGTTTTTTTTAAAAAAGTATATTTATTTATTTGGGTGCTTCGGGTCTTAGGGGTTTCTCCGATGACTCACATGGGAAGGAAACCACGCACACTGCAGGAGATGCCGTGAAGCCATCGTAAAGCCATCCCTGGTTTGGGAAGATCCCCCTGAAGGAGGGCATGGCAACCCACTGCAGTATTCTTGCCTGGAGCATCCCATGGACACAGGAGTCTTCACTGTGGCACTTGGGATCTTCTCTTGGGGCACACGGGCCCTCTCAGCTCCAGAACACGAGTTCCGGAGCACTGGCTCAAGTTGTGGCGTGCCAGATTATTAGCCCCGCAGCATATGAGATCTTCCTTCCCCCGAGCAGGAATCAAACGCGCATTCCTTGCCTTGCACGGTGGATTCTTAACCACCGAACCAGCAGGGAGGCCCCTCATCCTGCTTCCGACATGCACACCTACCACGCTGCTTGGGTGTGAGCACCTGGACGGATCTATGTGCACGCCAGCTATGCAAGAGACTTCCCGGTACTGACCTTGATTGCTTTATTCTTTCAGAACTTTCTAGCGGTTTCTTCCCGCAAGCAACAGACGGCTACAAACACTTCCTTTGACGTTCACCCGCCTGTGGAGATGTCTACTCTAACTGGCCCCCTCTCCCTAATATACCTGGAAGACTTTTCACAGATTTGATTTCTTGGCCAAGCCTTATCCATCTTGAAGCCATCAGACCTGAAATACACTGGGCATGCGTCTGACTCCCCTTTTCCCCATTTACTGAAAATGATCCTCTTTCTTGCGAGTGTCATTCTGGACATGTCTCCAAGAATGACATTTCTAGGACTCTTCCCCAAGAACGACATTTAGAGAAAACTCTTCAGCGCATGTTGCTTGTGGATTTCCAGAAACAAGTATAAATAGTCTCCAGGTCTCTTGCGGGTAACTTAACTGCCCTCGTTTCCTAATCCCAACTTTCAAGGTTGGGAGTTGCTTTGCTTTCCTTTCCCAGGCACCAAATGGAGGGCCAGGGTAGTCACTTTCCTTTAGTTTGATGACTTTTTTTTTTTTTAAGATGCATTTATTTTTTGACTCTGGCGGGTCTTCTTTGCCGCATGTGGCTTTCCTCTAGCTTCGGCGAGTGAGGGCTATTCTCTGGTTGCGGTGCACAGGGTCCTCATTGCGGTGGCTCTCTTGTTGCAGAGCACGACTCTAGGGTGCACAGACTTCAGTAGCTGTGTTTCTTGGGCTCTAGAGCAGTAACTCAGTCATTGTGGTTCACGGGCTTCATTGCTCCTTGCCATACGGAATCTTCCTGGACCAGGGATTGAACTGGTGTCTCTGACATTGCAAAGCAGATTCTTACCCACCGGACTACCAGGGGAGCCTCCATCTGATGACTTTCTATGGTGCTGTGCTCATTAAAAACTAGGGACTCCTCCACAGTCTAGTTTTTTGTTTTTGTTTTTTTTTTCATTCACCCAAGAAGGCTGGATTAAAATTTTATTTCAAATATTAAGAGTTGAAGTTGAGACAAGTAATTTATTTTTTTTAACAAAAACCTCAAAATCAAAACCCAAAAAACTAGGGCCACATAGAGCCTATTGCCTAAAATACAATCTCTGATCAAACATAGGAAATCATACTATCTTACATGACAAGTGTGTATTCACAAATGATGGCTCCATCCCATGCAGACTCACACCAGACTGAGACCCTGACCTTCCTTCTCCTGCTCTGCTGACCGGTCACAACAAAGAGGTGTTTTCACCAGACAGACCAAAACTCTTTGTTAAGACCAAAAGTCTTAACATCATAGGTCGGATGCATAAAACACTAGGCATAAAGAAGTTTCTAGATCATGTGCAGATGTACCCAGGGTTGACTCTGTTGGTGTTATCCTCATTCCTGTAGTCATCTGTAACAAAAGCTAAAGCTCTTGAAAGGGGCTTCCCAGAACCTGCCTGCCAATGGAGGAGACGTAAGAGATGAGGGTTCAAAAAGATCCCCTGGAGGAGGAAATGGCAACCCACTCCAGTATGCTTGCCTGGAGAATCCCATGGACACAGGAGCCTGGCGACCTACCGTCCACAGGGTCACAAAGTCTCAGACAGAAGCGACTTCGCATGCACACATGCACGCATGCGAAGCATTTGGACATTCCTTTTTCTACCTTTCTTCCCCCCCTAGCATTTGTTTACTGCAGACACGACAGTGATTGGAATAATGACATTATGGGTGTATAAGTGAGGTCAGATGAGAAATCGGCCCAAAGTCAAGACGGAAAGAGAACCCAAAGCACAACATCTAATGAAAGCCAGTCTCCATGCCAGAATTAATACCTAAGTCATACAGTTTGAAAGAAAACGGGAGGTGGGGGTTAGTGGGGGGGGGGGGGATCTCAGCCTGAGTTTCCCACTTTGGGCCACACTCCTTCAATTGCCACTCCCCGTTGCTATGTGTAGACCCTCGGGTTTTCCATTTGATAATTCTCTTTCCCTCTAAGTTCCAACATCAAACCATGAAACAGGTTTTTCTCAACTCATCGCTGTGGACATTCGGGGCAAAGCACCCTTTCCTTTGGTGGTGGATGGGTGGGTGGGGAGAAGATCGGGGGGTGGGTGTACCCTGCGCACTGTAGGATGGTGCTGGAGCCGCACCCATGGGTGTCCCACCCCCCGACACCCCACCCCACCAGATGCCAGGAGGACCTCTCTGCCCGGTTGCGACAACAAAGATGCCTCCAGGAAGCAGAGCCACTCCCGTGTGTAGAACAGAGAGCCGATGGGAACTTGCTACATGACTCAGGGGAATCAAACCGGGCTCTGTAATTAAACCTGGGGGTCGGGGCCGGGGAAAGGGCTGGCAGATGGGGGGGACGGTTCAGGAGGACGGGGACGTGTGTAAACCTACGGCTGACTCATCTGCATGTATGGCAGAGGCCAACACAATACTGCGAAGCGGTTATCCTCCAATGACATCAGTTTATTTTAAAAAATGATTTTAAAAAATATTGTGAAGCGGTTATCCTCCAATGAAATAAATTTATATTAAAAACTGACCAAAAAATTGTGAAGCAATTATCCTCCAATGAAATAATTTGTAAAAAATGAATTAAAAAAACATTGTGAAGCAATGATCCTCTAATGAAATAAATTTGCATTGAAAATTGACCAAAAAATTGTGAAGCAATTATTCGCCAATGAAATAAGGTTCCTTTAAAAAATGATTTAAAATATATTGTGAAGCAATTATTCCTCAAAGAAATAATATTTTTTTAAAAAATGATAAAAAAAAATTGTGAAGCAATTATCGTCCAGTGAATAAATTTATTTTAAAAAACGACAAAAAAATTGTGAAGCAATTATTCCCCAGTGAAATAAGTTTATTTTAAAAAATGATTTAAAAAATATTGTGAAGCAATTATTCCCCAAAGAAATAAATTTTTTTAAATGATTAAAAAAATATTCCAAAACAATTATCCTCCAATGAAATTATTTGTAAAAATTGATCAAAAAAATACATTGTGAAGCAATTATCCTCCAATGAAATAAATTTGTTTTAAAAAATGATTTTAAAAATATTGTGAATCAATTATTTCCCAATGAAATAAGTTTATTTTTTTAAATGATTTAAAAATATTGTGAAGCAATTATTCCCCAATGAAATAAATTTTTTTAAAAATTATTTTAAAATATTGTGAAGCAATTATCCTCCAATGAAATAATTTGTAAGAAATGATAAAAAAAAAAAACCTTGTGAAGCAATTATCCTCCAATGAAATAAATTTATTTTTTAAAATGAAAAAAAATTTCTTAAGCAATTATTTGTCAAAGAAATAAGCTTATTTTTAAAAATGATTTTAAAATATTATGAAGCAATTATTCTCCAATGAAATGAATTTATTTTAAAAACTGATTTAAAAAAAAATATTGTGAAGCAATTATCCTCCAATGAAATAAATTTATTATTAAAAATGATTAAAAAAATATTGGGAAGCAATTACTCACCAATGAAATAAATTTATTTTCAAAAATGATGGGAAAAAAATGTCTCCAGACATTACCCAAAGTCTCCTTGGGGACATGACTGTCCCCAGTTGAGAACCAATACTATGAAATGACCCATTTCATTTAAAAGAAGACCCTCGAAGACTTCCATGCTGGTTCAGTGGCTGGGACTCTGAGCTCCTAATGCAGGGGGCCCTGGGTTCAATCCCTGGTCAGAAAACTGGATCCCACTCCTTGTAGATAAGGATCTGTCATGCTGTAACTAAGACCCAGTGCAACCAAATAAATAAATAAAAATAGTTAAAAAAAAAAAAAGAAAGGAAAAAAACACCCTCAGCACTAACAGTTCAGGGGTGCTATAACCAATGAGAACAATGATTCTATTAAACTTTCCAGCAAGCTGCAAGCAAAATCAAGCAACCAGTTTCTTAGCAAAACAAAAGTACTCAATTTCTTAGGGGAGACTGAGAAAGTCTTCCTCTTCAATAATGAAAAAAAAAAATCATTCCAGGTATTTATCCTGCTTCTCTAGAGAAGTGCCACCTAAGGATATCTGTTCCTTCTCCCACGACAACTCCTGGAGACGAGAGCTTCCCCTCACCTCCGGCTGCAAAGAACAGGCCAGCCACACCCACCACACCTCACGCTCAGCCCATCTGAGCAAAAACGGGGATAATCCGGCTAGCGCCTGCTCACAGGAGCAGCAGGAGGGTTACATCAGTTAACACAGAGCATCTGAGATAGCACTCCTTTGCAGTGAGCAAAGCACTTTCTCACCGCTTCATAAGGAGTAACTCCCAACATGATTATAGACCCATGCATGTGTGCCAAGTCGATTCAGTCGTGTCCGACGCTTTGCGACCCTATGCACTATAGCCCATCAGGCTCCTCTGTGCATGGGATTCACCAGGCCAGAATACTGGAGTGGGTTGCCGTACTCTCCTCCAGGGGATCTTCCCGAACCAGGGATCGAACCCATGTCTCCTGCATTGGCAGGCGGATTATTCACCACTAGCGCCACCTGGGAAGCCCCTGATTATAGACAGAAACCACCATTACTCGATCGCTCAAATTCTCACTTCACATCAACTAGCCTCTCTTAAATTTTTATTTATTTATTTATTGTCCTCATCAAGCATCACGTGGGATCTTAGTTTTCCAACCAGGGATGGAACCACTCCCCTGCAGCGGAAGTGCAGACAGCTAACTGGACCGCCAGGGAATTCCCGCACATCAACCAGTCTTTACTGAGCATCTGTGCTAAGGAGACGCTCTGCTGCAGCAGAGTCACTGTGCTCAAGAAGGTTACGGTCTGTAAGGAGATGATGGTGATGAACGTGTAAACCAGATACAAAGCCTGCAGACACAGGCACCTGCATCCGGTCCCATCACTTCACGGCAAATAGATGGGGAAACAATGGAAACAGTGACAGACTTTATTTTCTTGGGCTCCAAAATCACTGCAGATGGTGACTGCAGCCATGAAATTAAAAGACACTAGCTTCTTGGAAGAAAAGCCATGGAAAACCTAGACAGCGTATTAAAAAGCAGAGACATTACTTTGCCAACAAAGGTCCATCTAGTCAAAGCTATGGTTTTTCTAGTGGTCATGTATGGATGTGAGAGTTGGACTATAAAGAAAGCTGAGCACTGAAGAATTGATGCTTTTGAACTTGTGATGTTGGAGAAGACTCTTGAGAGTCCCTTGGACTGTGAGGAGATCCAACCAGTCCATCCTAAAGGAAATCAGTCCTGGGTGTTCATTGGAAGGACTGATGCTGAAGCTGAAACTCCAATACTTTGACCACCTTATGGGAGGAGCTGACTCATTGGAAAAGACCCTGATGCTGGGAAAGACTGAAGGCAGGAGGAGAAGGGGACGACAGAGGATGAGATGATTGGACGGCATCACCAACTTGATAGACATGAGCATCAGGCTCTGGGAGTTGGTGATGGAAAGGAAAACCTGACGTGCTGCAGCCCATGGGGTCAACTGAGCGACTGAACTGAAGTCAGGGAGGACTTCCTGAAGGAGATGGCAGTTGAGCTGACACCCGAATGACAAGAAGGTTAGAGGACACCTCATTCAGAAGTAAAAAAAAAAAAAAAAAAAGGCTAAAAGTCCAAGGGTGTGAGGTAAACATGACATTTTTAGGAAATGAAACTTTAAAATCACTGTCAGTAAAAACGTGTTTGGGGGAGTACTGGAAAATGAGGCTGAAGAGGAAGCCGGGGTCAGCTCGTGACTCGGCTTGTTCGGAAAATCCAGCCCTTTCCCAGAATGCACTGGGAACACAAATGCCATGGGGCGTCAAAAGGCCGGAGGGTGGGAGGTGCGGGGTCACCCAAGACCATGAGAAATGCCAGGTCAAATCTAAATGAGTTTCTTTGACTGCAGGGCCTTCCAAAACATTTTAAAAATGCCGAAGGGGGCTGTGAGTTTCCAAAAAGAAAATCTGTAAGTGGCAGTAGCCAACCTGGGGGATAATCTGGCAAGAAGAAAGCTCTGAAAGGGACCTGGACATGGAACTATCACTGAGCAAATGAGACAGTAAAGACTGCTTTAAAAAAAAAATAGATAAAAGGAATTTCATTGCCAGTTTTGCACATGAGAAATGTTACTCTAATCTGACCAACATGGACAGATTAAATGGGATCAGAGTAAGCCAGAGAGGCTGGGAGGAAAAAAAAAAAAAGAAGGGAGACTCATGCAATATTTCAAGAAGGGAGGATAACAGACCCAGTTAGGGCCACAGGCAGTGGGCATGAACAGGAGAGAAAGCCATGGAAAGATTGCTAAGAGGTAAGAACGAGGTGATGGTGGGTAATGAACGTGAGGTTAAGACAGAGCAAGAAAACTCTCCAAATGTCACTTGAGGCAATCAGTTTGATGCTGGAACCACTTACTAAGATGAAATCAGGAAGGAAAAAAAAAAAAAATGGTTTGAGGAAGAAGACAAGGAGTACCATTTTTATTTTATCGTTCAATTCATTTCTTTCTTTTTGCCTGTGCTGGGTCCTGCTTGCTGCACAAGGGTTTTCTGTAGTTACGGTGAGTGGGGCCCACTCTCTATTTGCGGTGTGTGAATTTCTCACATAGATGGTTTGTGTTGTTGCAGACCAAAGGCACAGTTGCTCCAAGGCATGCGAAATCTTCCCGGACCAAGGATTGAACTTGTGTCCCTTGGGTTGGCAGGGGGATTCTCAACCACTGGGCCACCAGGGAAGTCCCAGGGAGTCCCGTGTTAGAGTGTCGCATGTGAGGGGCGTGTGAATTTTCATGGGGGTGGGGGGTGGGCGCTAAAGACCGAGATTGTAGATAGAAATCCAGAAGCCGTTGACAGAGAACTGTATTGAAACCTCTGGCATCAAGAGGAACTGCCAGAGATAGCAGGCAGCGTGAGAGAAGAAAGTGGCCCAGACCAGACCAGCAGAAGAACACCATTTACCGGAAGGAGGAGCAGCCCGAAACACAAGTCACGGAAACAGTGGCATTCAGAAGGATGGAGCGCTGCCCTGTGACGAAGGAAGGGCAGATAAAGACAAAGGAGAGACCAGCTTCGTTCTGGCAGAAGGTGACATCAGGGAGCGATGTCAGTGATCCCACAGAAGATGCTTCTGATGACACCCCTCCAGGAAGACAGCTGCGGGAGCCCCGGTTCCGTGGCACTCACACTGAGTGTGCATCATGATCAGCTGCAGCCTGTGGGGGCTGCCCCCAGAGTTTCTGACCCCCAAAGTCCCAAGAGATGCTGATCCGTTCAGTTCAGTTCAGTTGCTCAGTCGTGTCTGACTCTTTGTGACCCCCTGGACTGCAGCACGCCAGGCCTCCCTGTCCATCACCAACTCGCAGAGTTTACTCAAACTCATGTCCACTGAGTCGGTGATGCCATCCAAACATCTCATCTTCTGTTGTCCCCTTCTCCTCCCGCCTTCAATCTTTCCCAGCATCAGGGTCTTTTCCAATGAGTCAGCTCTTCGCATCAGGTGGCCAAAGGATTGGAGTTTCAGCTTCAGCATCAGTCCTTCCAATGAATATTTAGGACTGATTTCCTTCAAGATGCGCTGGTCGCATCTCCTTGCACTCCAAGGGACTCTTCAAGAGTCTTCTCCAACACCACAGTTCAAAAGCATCAATTCTTCAGCACTCAGCTTTCTTGATAGTCCAACACTCACATCCATACATGACCACTGGAAAAACCATAGCTTTGACTGAGGGACCTTTGTTGGCAAAGTAATGTTTCTGCTTTTTAATGTGCTGTCTAGGTTGGTCATAGCTTTTCTTCCAAGGAGCAAGCGTCTTTTAATTTCATGGCTGAAGTCACCATCTGCAGTAATTTTGGAGCCCAAAAAAATAAAGCCTGCCACTGTTTCCACTGCTTCCCCATCTATTTGCCATGAAGTGATGGGACCAGATGCCATGATCTTAGTTTTCTAAATGTTGAGATGCTGATACTGCCCGGGAACTCTTCTTCACAAGCACAGCTCTAGAGACCGGAACCTGACCTTTCCTCCCGCCATGAGCAGAAAGGACAGTTGGTGAAACCACAAATGTTTCATCTCTCTTTCCCTCTCTGGCCTTCTAATTTCAGAAGACAGAAGTAATTCAGTTTATTGCATCCTTTTTAGTATCTTTTTAGGGTTTTTTTCCATGGTGGACCATTTGTAAATTCTTTATTGAATTTATTACAACACTGTTTCTGTTTTATACTTTTGTTTTGTTTGTTTGTTTGTTTTTTCTCAGCTGCAAGGCATGTGTGATCTCAGCTCCCTGGCCTGGGCTAGAACCAGCAACCCCTGCACTGGAAGGCCAAGTCTTAACCCACTGGACCACATGAGAAGTCGAAGTTTACTGCATTCTCATTCCAACTCTGGAGGAGGAAATGGCAACCCACTTCAGGATTCTTGCCTGGAGAGGCCCATGGACAGAGGAGCCTGGTGGGCTACTGTCCACAGGGTCGCAGAGAGTCGGACACAACTGGGCGATTCAACATTCCAACTTCAGGAGCCCAAATCTGCCACATTTCACCAAACGTTACAGGGTTTCAAGCACAAGACAAACATTTAAGCAAAAAGAAAAAAGACACCAACAATTATGAGAGGCGGCCGCTTGTAGGAAACACTCTGATTTCAGAATATGCAATCCTACCAAAATGTACATTTCGGAATTGACAGAATGCGGCTGGCCCTGTCCTCTGGGGCCATCTGGGAGAAGGCTGCATGCCAGCAGACAGTGTGATTCTGTGTGTCGTCCACTCTTCGTCTGGTGGGATATATACACGCATAGTGACACCCACCCACCAGATCTCTTCCCGGGACGTCCGTAGCTGGTTCTTCACCTGTGTCGAATATGCCTAGGGGGTACAGTCACCTAGGACAGCTCCCCAGTTTCTCAGAAGGTGTCAAAACTCATTATTAAATGTATTCGCTCAATCTGCATGCATTTCCCACACGTACCCGGGACAATGAGTTAGCCTGTGTGGTTCTACTCCGCACAGTCTACCACAGGAACGATCCGTTCAAGAAGCGGCATCGCCATGAACAGCAAAAGTTGAAAGGAAGCAGATATCCTCACGCTAACTTTCCTCCTCTTCACCAGGAGAAATCTTCTGAGTCGCTTCTATGATGAGTTGCAGAGGGCTTATAACCAGTGGTTACTGTTTAAGTGAGCCTAGCTGCATGACAGATGTTTGTATCTGTATGTTCTTTCTCAAAAGAACCCCTCGAGGCAGATATTTTTAAATGTGAAACCGAGACTCAGATGTTGGTGGTGGAGCCAAGATTAAACAAATAATAGGGGATTATTTCAAGAACGTAAAATTTTCGTACAGAAGCTATTTTATGAATACTCCCCCTAACTTGTAGTCATGAACAGATGTGAGAGTTGGACCGTAAAAAAGGCTGAGCGCCGAAGACTTGATGCTTTTGAACCGTGGTGTTGGAGAAGACTCTTGAGAGTCCCTTGGACTGCAAGGAGATCCAACCAGTCAATTCTAAAGGAGATCAGTCCTGAATATTTGTTGGAAGGACTGATGCTGAAGCTGAAACTCCTATCCTTTGGCCACCTGGTGCGAAGAGTCAACCCACTGGAAAAACCCTGATGCTTTCCTAAAGATTGAAGGCAGGAGGAGAAGCCGGTGACAGAGGATGAGATGGTTGGATGGCATCACCAACTCAATGGACATGAGTTTGAGCAAGCTCTGGGAGATGGTGATGGACAGGGAGGCCTGGCGTGCTGTAGTCCGTGGGGTCGCAAAGAGTCAGACACGACTGAGCAACTGAAAGAAAACCCCCTAGCCTGACACGGGCCAGTGTCCACAGACACAATACTGAGGCAAAGCCCAAAGCACAAGAGATCCTTTGACCTTCTGCGGCACCCAGAAGAAAATGACCTTGACTCCAGTCTATGGAGTGAACTCTGGATGGAAAGTCACCGCAAAACAGCCATCTCTGCTCTTTCAGGGGGTGGGGAAGACGGATCTCACAGCACTTCTCTCTCTTCGGTGAGAATTCTGCTGACCCACTTTGTGCCTTTTTGCTCTCAGAAGTACAAGGTGAAGGCAACGTGTCAATTTCCAGGCATCGCCGAGGGCATCGCGTTGCAATCACCAGCCACGCTTTTATCTCCAACACCCTTTCTGTCAGGTTGAGCCCTTTACACGTGTTCTACAAAATATGAAAACGTCTACACGGAGACATCAGAATGAGAGGCAGACCCAGTTGAGACACTTCTTGGGTCTAACCCTGGGATCTAACGCTTCCTCCGAGGGGACCCAGAGCTAGAAGGAGCCACAGTCAGGACCTTTTACACCATGTCCCTCTCACGTCATAAAAACACAGCCGAAGAAAGGTCAGCTGAAACAACTGCCTTGCACAAACAGTCACCAACATAAAGTCTTTTTTTTTTTTTTCCCTTGAGAGGGGTCTCTGAAATGACAGGCAGAAACCTGATCCCTACCTGAATGTCCCCCGGAGAGTGCCCCATAGTAGCAAATCCTCCAAGAGGGTCAAAGTTGCCTGTGATGTTTAAAACCTGAAACTTAAAATAATCCCAGACCCCCTTAGCCACATGTCGTAAAAAAAAAATTCAAGATAAGTTATACACATGGAATTGATTCCAACAATCCACCAGAGAAAGGGAGGTTGGGGCGGGGGGGCATGGGGGGTGGGGAGTGGGTTCTCTCGAATTTGGCAACATCTAATTTCCGTATGGAAAGAATTAGTGGAACTAGGTAGAGATGGAAGTCAGTGGTGGGGGTAGCGGGGGAGAAGGGGGCTGGGGAAGGCTGGCAGTGATTCCAATGAGATGAGCCATCAAGTATGCGGAGCGGTCAGAAGGCAATTCACACAGCGCAGGGCTTAGAGGAAGATCCTGGAGAAAGCTTATCCTCTTAAAGATAGTTTCAGATGTCTGTTTCTTGCTCTGGCAAGCTTTTTTTTTTTTTAAATCTTTCCCAAATCTGAAAGCAATTAGTCCTTGGTCCTGGAGCTCCGGTATTTGGAAAAGTCATCGTTGTGAAGAGGTCGGCTCTGAAGTACCTGCAGGATTGTCAGCCCTCCCACATGTGGGAAAATTCTGACCCGACATCTGTTTCCCGGTAAGATCCTGTCTTGAACAGAATTTGATAAGTACATCTGCATTGTCCCCAGGTGTTTGGAGGTCAAGGAGAGATCCACAGAAAACCAGGCTCCCTTTTAATGACCGCAATTCTTCTGGGACAGTTTCAGAAGTAAATGGGTTCCAGGAAAGCTGAGAGGACATACCCCGTATCTGCGAGTCTGGTTTGGTTAGAAGACGCATCTAAATAAAGCACCATTCCCACAGTTTTCTTCTGAGTTTAGATATAGCCTCTCAGGCCCTGTCACTGAAATTCTGTGAAACTGTGCGGCTCTCTGGAACCATCACCGACCTCTCCTGGTTCCTTGCAACTGCCGATTTTATTTACAAAAAGGGGATGTTATCGAAAGCCTCGGTCCTTGACACGTGTTTTAAGAGGCAGCGGCACCAGCATCTCCTGGGAGCTTGTTAGGAGCACAGAACCTCTCCCCCACCTCGGGTCGACTGAAACATAAGCTTCATTTTAACAAGCTCCCTAGGTGATCTCTATGCAGACTGAACCGGAAGAGGGCTTCCCTTGTGGCTCAGATGGCAAACAATTTGCCTGCAATGTGGGAGACCTGGATTCGATCCCTGGGTTGGGAAGATCCCCTGGAGAAGGGAAAGGCTACCCACTCCAGTATTCATGGACTGTACGGTCCCTGGGGTCGCAAAGAGTCGGCCATGACGGAGCGACTTTCACTTTCACTTCAAACCAGGGGAAGTGAGACAATGGCATGTAGGACAAACCCAGGGCCATCCTTGTCAATAAAGTTTTATTGAAACACAGCCAGAGCCATTAACTGGTCCGTGCCGGCTTTCACACTCACGGTAGAACCGAGAAGCTGCAGGTATGTTCCCTGCGGTCCTTTACAGAAAAATATTGACTCACGCCTGCCCTCAGACTTTCCCTGTGGTGGCAAAAGGGGTGTTAGACACCCAAACCTGCTAAAACCATGGCAGGAAATTGCCCTCATGACAAAGTGGTCCTTGTTTAGTTGTCCAGTCGTATCTGACTCTTTGTGATCCTAGGGACTGTAGCCTGCCAGGCTCCTCTGTCCACAGGATGGATCCTCCAGGCAAGACTGGAGTGGGTGGCCATGGCCTCCTCCAGGACATCTTCCCGACCCAGGGATTGAACCCCGGTCTCCTGCAGGTGGCTTCTTTACTATCGAGCCACTCGGGAAGCCCAATGACAAAGTAGACCATCTCTTTTTTTTTTCTTATTTATTTGTGGTTGTGTTGGGTCTGCATTGATGTGAGCCAGCTTTCCTCTAGTTGCAAAAAGCGGAGGCTATCCTAGTTGCAATGTGCTTCTTGCTGAGGTGGCTTCTCTTCTTGTGAAGTATGGGCTCCAGGGCCCATGGACTTCGCTAGTTGCAATATCTGAGCTCAGCAGTTGTGAGTCTCAGGCTCTGGGCCCAGGTTCAGCAGTTTTTGGCAAGGTTTTTGTTTTTGTTTCTTTTTTAACCTTGCACAGGTCTTAGCTGGGCTTCCCTGGTCGTTCAGCTGCTAAAGAACCTGCCTGCCAATGCAGGAGATTCAAGAGAAATGGGTTCGATCCCTGGGTCAGAAAGATCCCCTGGAGTAGGAAATGATAACCTGCCCCACTATTCTTGCCTGGAGAATCCCACGGACAGAGGAGCCTGGCGGGGTACATTCCATAGGGTCACGTAGAGTCCGACACAACTGAGTGACTAACACTTTCACTTTCAGGCTTAGTTGGTCCTCAGCATGTGCAAGCTTTCCAGACCAGTGATCATCCCATGTTCCCTTTGTTGGCAGGCAGATTCTTCACCACCGTACCACCAGGGAAGTCCAACGTTTGTCTTATTGAAGGTTGACGGGACCATCGTGACCTGACTTACGTGGACAGCTGCAGGAATCAAAGATTTTGACACCAAGAAATGGCAAGCCAAAACCCCTCCCCTTTTAGTATAAAAGAAGCCTGAATCCTGACTTGGCAAGATGGAGTTCTGGCACATTCGTCTGCCACCTCCTCAGAGTCCTCACTTTCCAGATAAAGTCATTATTCTTTGCTTCAACACCTCATCTCCCATTTTATTGGCCTGTTGTGCAGCAAACAGAGCTAGCTTGGACTCTGAAATGGTTCTGGCAAAAACATTGTTGTTGTTCAGTCGCTAAGTTGTGTCCGACTCTTTGAGACCCCATGGACTGCAGCACGCCAGGCTTCACGGTCCATCACCAACTGCTGGAGCTTGCTCAAACTCATGTCCATTGAGTCGGTGATACCATCCAACTGTCTCATCCTCTGTTGTCCCCTTCTCCTCCTGCCTTCAATTTTTCCAAGCATCAGGGTCTTTTCCAATGAGTCGGTTCTACACATCAGGTGGCCAAAGTATCAGAGTTTCAGCTTCAGCATCAGTCCTTCCAATGAATATTCAGGACTGATTTCCTTTAGGATGGACTGGTTGGATCTCCTTGCAGTCCAAGGGACTCTCAAGAGTCTTCTCCAACACCATAGTTCAAAAGCATCAATTCTTCGGTGCTCAGCTTTCTTTATAGTCCAACTCTCACATCTGCATGTGATGACTGGACAAACCATAACTTTGACTTTATGGAGCTTTGTTGGCAAAATGAGAAGATGTGGGGAAAATGAGAAGACCTTCAATTTAAGTCCCACCTCCACCACGTCCCTGGCCAACAGGAAGCATACAGGCTAGACCCTGCCTGGAGAAGGAGAAAAGCAGCTAGGTGGAGAAAAGGATCCCAAAGAGAAGATCCTGGGGACACACTGGGGCTGAGACTCCCAAAGCCACGTGTGTGGTACCTTCCAGGTGCCTCGACACCCACATGGCCCCCGGCAGGCGGGCATCCTGCTACTACCCTGCTGGCTGTTTGTTCTTCTTCACGTGCTAACTGGTCTGTGGTTAGGTTAGCTTTATGCAAAGTGTGGCTGATCATTCTACTATATGGTTTCGGTTATGCTCAAGTAAACATTGCTGTAAAAAAAAAAAAAATCCCAAGTACTAAAAAAAAAAAAATTTGTTTTCATTAAAAACGTTTAGAGTAACAGAGTCAAAAAAAAATAAACAGACAACATTACTCAGATGAGCAGAAAACGTGCTCAGCGGTTGTCCATAGATTATCACGCCCCACCACCGAGACAAACTCTCCCCTCTGACCTAACCACGAGCAAGAAAAATTAACTTTATGTCCAAGGCAGGGCCAAGCATCCTATGCTTAGTCGCTTGGTTGTGCTAAGAGAATAAGAAATACGAGTGTGCAGTTTCCATTCCGTAAACATACAGCCTGGGGTGTGGTTGTCCTAAAGTGCGGTTGAGAAAGCCCACGAATGGCAGGCCAAGGTTTCAGAGGTGGAGACGAGAAAAACACCATCTTTTTCAGCCAGGTTGTGATGAAATCACGTTTAACTCGTGAAGTAGCTCGTCCTTTGAAGCCAGCTGTTGTCCATGGGCCAGTTTTATCCACACGTACAGTGTCTTACCAGTACCCAGGAATGGCGTCAAAGGGATCGGAAATGTCTGTTATCCCTGGCACATCCAACACCACTAACCAGTTCACAAGTTTTCTCCTTAGACTGTCCTTTCTCTACACTGCAATCGGGGCACAGCTAAACCCTCGGTCGTCCGTAAGATACAAAAATATATGAAGGGAAAGGATCCAGCAATTGTGCTTCCTGGTGTTGGCTCAAATGAGTGGAAAAGTTATGTCTATACAAAACCTTGCACGTGGATGTTTATAGTATATATAAAAAGCTATATTCCTTTTTTTTTTAAACTCTCATAAGTTCATGCACTTTATTTCCCTTCTCAATAAAATTAGGAATTGTGATCACTTCAGATGTGGCAACGAGAGTCCATTAAATCATCATTTCTGAATGACCAATCCAAAAAGGACAGTTAATCTTGGCAAACAGCGGTGACAGAGTAGAGAGAAAGAGAGATTTCTTTAGGTCTTACTCAAGGATAGAAAAGTCTATTCCATTGCTAATCATAAATTTTGGAGCTTTTTAAAACTAAGTTTTGTTGGAGTAGAGCTGTTTGACAGTGTTATGTTAGTTTGCGCTGAACGGCAAAGAGAATAAGCTATACGTACATATATATCCATTCTAAGGGAAATCAATCCTGAATCTTCACTGGAAGGACTGATGAAACTCCAATCCTTTGGCCACCTGACGCAAAGAGCTGACTCATTAGAAAAGACCCTGATGCTGGGAAATATTGAAGGCAGGACGAGAAGGGGACCACAGAGGATGAGATGGTTGGATGGCATCACCGACTCAATGGACGTGAGTTTGAGTAAACACTGGGAGTTGGTGATGGACAGGGAGGCCTGGCGTGCTGCGGTCCATGGGGTCGCAAAGAGTCGGACACGACTGAGCGACGGAACTGAACTTATTGATGCCTATTACCCATCTTTTTTTTGGATTTCCTTCCCTTTCAGGTAACCAAGGAGCAGTGAGTGGAGTTCCCTAAGCTACACCATCGTTTCTTAGCACTTACCTATTTCATTCACGGTATTAACAGCGTCTATGTGTCAGCCCCAGTCTCCACGTTCATCACATCCTCCCACCTTTACCCCTTGGAGTGGCTTTATTCTTAACTGCTAGAATTTTGAAGCATCCAAGATGTCCTTTAACAGGTATGCATGTGCATGCTCCTTCAGGTGCATCTGACTCCTTGCCACCCCATGGACTACAGCCCGCCTGGCTCCTCTGTCCACGGGATTCTCCAGGCAAGAATACTGGAGTGGGTTGCCATGCCCTCCTCCAGGGGATCTTCCTGACCCAGGGATCGAACGCTTGTTTCCTGGGGCTCCTGCAGTGGCAGGTGGATTCTTTACTGAGCCACCTAAGAAGCCCTCTTGAGTAGCTGAATGGACAAATAAGCCATGGTACATATAGGCAATGGAATATTACAAAGACTCCAAAAGAAATGAGTTATCAAGCCATGAAAAGACTTGGAGGAACCTTAAATGCATATCGCTACGTGAAAGAAGCCAATCTAAGAGCACTACATACGGTATCATTCCAACGATACGCCATTCTGCAAAAGGGGAAACAGCAATAGCGGTTGCGTGTGGAGAGGAAGGAGTTGGCAGAGCACAGAGGATTTTTAGGGCAGTGAAAACAGTCTGTATGATACAATAATGATGGATGCCTGTCATTATACAGTTGTGCAAACATAAAGAAGCTATCACGCCAAGACCAAACCCTATGGAAGTATGGACTTTAGGTGATAATGACGTGTCAGTGTAGGCTCATCAACTGAAACAGATGTACCACTCTGATGGGGGATGTTGACTAAGAGGAAGGCTATGGGGAGAGCAAGGACTCTATGGGAAATCTCTGTACCGTCTGTTTAATGCTACCGTGAACCTAAAACTGTTCTAAAAACTAAACTATACAGGAAGAATGGGTGGGAGACAGATAGGGAGTCTGGGATGGACATGGACACACTGCTGTGTTTACCATGGAGAACCAGCAAGGACCTGCTGGACAGCACAGGGAACCCTGCTCACTGTCGTGCGGCAGCCAGGATGGGAGGGGAGATTGGGGGAGAATGGATACATGTATATGGATGGCTGAGTCCTTTCACCGTCCTCCTGAAACTCTTACAACACCGTTAATCAGCCATACCTGTGTGCATGCTAAGTCACTTCAGCCGTATCTGGCTCTTTGTGACCCTACAGATCATAGCCCAGCAGGCTCCTCTGTCCGTGGGGATTCTCCAGGCAAGAATACTGAGAGTGTGAGCTGTCATGCCCCCCTCCAGGTGATCTTTCCAACCCAGGGATCGAACCGCATCGGCGGGCAGGTTCTTTACCACTAGAGGCACCAGGGAAGCCTGTTCATCAGCTATACTCCAATATAAAATAAAACACTTTTTTAAAAATGCACATATAGGTATATGTATGTATATAAAGGTCTAGTCCATCATTTATCAATGTACACACAAAAAAATTTTTTTTATAATCTGACAGGTGGAGAGGTGGTTGGGAGATAGGTGTAGACTGGGGAGGGGACGGGGAAGCCCCTCCTGGAAGGGAAAGTAAAGATGAGGGCAGACCCAGAGCATGCTAGGATGCACCCGCCCCTTACCCTCCACCTCTGCCAGGATCAGAACCTACCTCAGATCTTGGCACCGATGTACTAACCAGCTTCGTATAAAGTCTGGATTCCAGGTCTGGAAACATGCGAGACAAAATCTTTACGGCCTGCAGACAGCTAGTCCTTTCCAGATTTTAGTGTTTGGAATCTTAGTAGAGTTCCATACACCAAAGGCCCTTTGCCAGAATGAGACCCTGGATGCATGACAAGTTGGTTTTTTTTTTTTTTTTTTAAAGAATCATATTTGAATTGCACAAGTTCAAATAAGTCAGTAATATAAGGCAAATAGCCTGTCTCTTGGAGAGCTGGAAAGCGAGAAGGCTCAGGACGGGAAATCATAAAATATACAAATCGCCGCTGCGAAAATTTACACGGCTCACGCCACCTCTGAAAGGAGAGTTCAAAAGAGAAACGCTTACTCCCTAACCCTGCTTATTGTATCAAGATGTGCTGAATTCGTGGCTTTGCCGAGTGCCATTTTTTCAGCCGTGCAGCGTATTTCTCCACGATAGATAGATCTCCCACCCGCACTGGTTGGGTTTGCTGCCTCCTCCCCACACACCCAGATAACCTGAGAGCAAATCCCATTTAGAAGATGTTTTGTCTAGAGGCAGCCGCACGGTTTCATAACAAGGCAGATGCGGGGATGCAATTTCCAGCACTATCGTGGAGAAGCCCAGAGCTAATTACCTGTAACTGGGGAAAAAAGGCAGAGATAGATGCCCTCCTGTGTTCAGGCCGGAGGCACGCGAAAGGGCTGTCTGTAAGCTGGGGCAGGAGAGAGCAAAGCTCATCCTCACCAGCACCATTGCAGCCCCAGGTCCCATCAGGAGCTGGGGCGGGGGGTGTTGCTATAGGGGCAGGGGGCCCTGGAGGCATGGCCATCACATCGCAGGGTGCTGTCCTGAGACGTGTGAACTGGGAGCCACTAAAGCAAAACGACCTTGCAGCTGTGCTGTCAAAGAGGAGGCCCGTGACCCTGCCCCACAGGAAGTCCTGGCTAGATCGCAGAGGGTGGGCTGCACGGAGAGACGAACATGGAAACTTACATCACCGTCTGTCAAATAGCGAGCCCACGGGAATTTGCCGTGTGATTCGGGGAACTCACACAGACGGTAAAGCGTCCGCCTGCGATGCGGGAGACCTGGGCGCGATCCCTGGGTCGGGAAGATCCTCTGGAGAAGGGAACGGCAACCCACTCCAGTATTCTGGCCTGGAGAAATCCCATGGCCAGAGGAGCCTGGCGGGGCTACAGTCTGTGGAGTGGCAAAGAGTCAGACACGACTGAGCGACTTCACTTGGCTTCACTCAGGGAACTCAAACCGGGGCTCTGAGACAGCCTAGAAGGATGGGATGGGGAGGGAGTCAGGAGGAAGGTTTGAGAGGGAGGGGACATAGGTATCCCTACGGCTGATTCATGTCAATGTTTGGCAGAAACCGACCCAACACTATAAAGCAATTATCCTACCATTAAAAATAAATAAATATTAAAAATCAACACATGTAGTCGATGGCTTAGTTGGTAAAGAATCCACCTGCAAAGGAGGAGACTCCAGTTCTATTCCTGGGTCGGGAAGATCCGCTGGAGAAGGGAGAGGCTACCCACTCCAGCATTCTTGGGCTAGCCTGGTGGCTCAGCTGGTTAAGAATCTGCCTGCAATGCGGGAGACCTGGGTTCGATCCCTGGGTTGGGGAAGACCCCCTGGAGAAGGGAAAGGCTACCCACTCCAGTATTCTGGCCTGGAGAATTCCAAGGACTGTATAGTCCATGGGGTTGCAAAGAGTTGGACACAATTGACTGACTTTCACAAGATGCAGTCCACGGGGGCCAAAAAACCAACAATACACAATATTAGCCCACACTCCATTTCCTTAGATCTTTTCCCTTCACTTTCTTTCTCTGTTTTCCATTTAACAGCTCTCTCTTTTTCAGAGAAGTAATCAGTGATGAAAACTTGGTATACTTTAAAAGTGTGTTCAAAAGGGAAAAGATGGCCCAAATGGACTCTGGTATTTTAGAAAGCCTGACTTTGTTCAAAATTAACTCATTGCAGTTTAGATGGGGGAAATGGAGAAGGAGGAAGAACAGCAAAAGAGACCGGATACACCTCGAAATTTTTTAGTGCTAAAGATGCTTTTAGCAAGTTCTTGGAATTTTTAAATATCCAACCTTTGAAAGGCTCGATGTGGGAGATCCTGATTCCACAGCCTTCCTGTTTCGCCTGTCTATAATATCCTACCTACTTACTCTGCCTCATCTTGCAAAATCCACAGTGTTACCAACTGCAGCCCCTGAGTGAGGGGGATACAGGCTGCAAGTTTGGAATTAGCAGATACCAACCATCTTATATAGGGCTTCCCTGATTGGTCAGTTGGTAAAGAATCCGCCCGTAATGCGGGAGACCTGGGTTAGATCCCCGACTTGGGAAGATCCCCTGGGGGAGGGAAAGGCTACCCACTCCAGTATTCTTAGGCTTGCCTGGTGGCTCAGCTGGTAAAGAATCACCCTCAATGCGGGAGACCTGGGTTCGATCCCTGACACAACTGAGCGACTTTCACTCACTCACTCAACCATCATATATGGAACGAACCAATAATAAGGTCCCACTGTATAGCACAGGGAACTATATTTAATGTCCTGGGTTAAAACACAAAGTAAAAGGTTATTAAAAAAAAAAAAAAATGTGTGGGCTTCCCTGGAGGCTCCATGGTGAATAATCTGTCTGCCAATGCGGGAGACACGAGTTCGATCCCCGGCCCAGGAAGATCGCACCTGCCACAAAGCAGCTGAGGCCGTGAACCACAACTCCTGAGTTTGTGCTCTAGGGACCGGCAGCCCAAAAACTGCTGCACCCACATGCTGCAACGACTGAAGCTTGTTTACCCCCCAACCCGAGGGGCCACCACAATGAGAAGCCGTGTGCATCACAAACAGAGAGGAGCCCCCCGCTCACTGCAACTAGAGAGAAGCCCACACAGTAACGAAGACCCAGCAAAGCCAAAAAATAAATAAAATTACTCTTAAAAGATTGTCAGAGAGTATAAAATGCTGAAAGAAAAATAATGTGAGTGTGTGTGTGTGCACGCGCGTGCATGCGGAGAGAGAGAGAGAGACAGAGAGGTGAGTCTCTTTGCTATTCAGCAGAAATTACCACAATCAACTATCAGTTCGGTTCCGTCGCTCAGTCGTGTCCAACTCTTTGCGACCCCGTGGACTGCAGCACGCCAGGCCTCCCTGTCCATCACCAACTCCCGGAGTCCACCCAAACTCATGTCCATTGAGTCGGTGATGCCATCCAACCATCTCATCCTCTGTCGTCCCCTTCTCCTCCCGCCTTCAATCTTTCCCAGTATCAGGGTCCTTTCCAGTGAGTCAGTTCTTTGCATCAGGTGGCCAAACTATTGGAGTTTCAGCTTCAGCATCAGTCCTACCAATGAACACCCAGGACTGATCTCCTTTAGGATGGACTGGTTGGATCTTCTTGCAGTCCAAGGGACTCTCCAGAGTCTTCTCCAACACCACAGTTCAAAAGCATCAATTCTTCAGTGCTCAGCTTTCGTTATGGTCCAACTCTCACATCCATACCTGACCACTGGAAAAACCATAGCCTTGACTAGACGGACCTTTGCTGGCTAAGTAATGTCTCTGCTTTTTAATACGCTGTGTAGGTTGGTCATAACTTTCCTTCCAAGGAGTAAGTGTCTTTTAATTTCATGGCAGCAGTCACTATCTGCAGTGATGCAAACCAACTATATTTCAACTCAAAACTAAATAAATAAATTACTCAAATTGCAGCTCGTTGTCTAAGCACCTTTTGTAAGCACCTACCCCAAATTATTTTCCAGTGCTTAAGAACTGACTACCCTAATTCTCTGCTTGTAATTCTTAGGTATCTTTTCCATGTATTTCTCTCCTACATGCTTGACTTGCTTGCAAGCTCCTTAGAGGCAGACTGTATCACGTGTCTTCTTTGCCACATCTTTGTATCTTCTGTCACTCTTTGTATCTTGTGTCACTCGGAAGTGTTTCCACCATCAGATCAAAGTAAAAAGCAGAAGCCTCAGATTTTCAACGTAGGTAAAGAATACTTTCCCCTCATATGCTTAAACAACTGCGGGCAAATTCAAGTTTAAATCTGAGACAGCAGGGCCATTTCTCCACTGCCTAGCAGACCGAGCTGATCCAGACATACTTAAAAAACATGATAAACACCATGAAAAGTGCCAGCTGAAACCTGCCACTAAAGCAAAGCTTTCCAAGGACAAACTGACTTTGAAATACTATTTTCGTTTCTGATGTGTAATTAGTACTTTATAAACCAGGTTGAGTGAATTTAGACTTTTTCTTGAAACATAGTCAAGAAAAATTAACTGCAAGCGTAATATTTTCATTAAAATATTTGGAAGAATGGTGGGGGGAGTAACAAACATTCTACTCTAATATAGTGTATTGAAAAATTAGTCATCATGTCTTTTACAATTAACTGTGAAACTACATATTACATAAGTACAAATGCGTTATGTACAAAGGAGATCCAACCAGTCCGTCCTAAAAGAGATCAGTCCTGGGTGTTCATTGGAAGGACTGATGTTGAAGCTGAAGCTCCAGTGCTTTGGCCACGTGATGCGAAGAGCTGACTCATTTGAAAAGACCCTGATGCTGGGAAAGATTGAGGGCACCAGGAGAAGGGGATGACAGAGGATGGGGTGGTTGGATGGCATCACCGACTCAATGGACATGGGTTTGGGTGGACTCCGGGAGTTGGCGATGGACTGGGAGGCCTGGCGTGCTGCGGTTCATGGGGTCGCAAAAAGTGGGACACGACTGAGGGACTGAGCTGAACTGAACTGAAAAGTGTATTACAAACACATACACTTTTTTGCTCGGCTTATTTATTTTATATGTAATGTGTTTGTTTTTGTTTTGTTTGCTTGTTCTTCAGTCCCACCATATACAGCATGCAGGATCTTAGTTCCTCGAGCAGGGATCAATCCCACGTCCCCTACAGTGGAAGCTCAAAGTCTTACCCACTGGACCTTCAGGAAAGTCCCTCTGCTTGTTTACTTTGGATCAGTTTAATGGTTTGGATTATTAGAATTTGAGCACTGGCCTCAGTTCCCAGTTAAACGATACATTCGGAATCAGGGGTCCTGTTTGAAATTTCAGTTGGGCTTTCTCGAGTTGAACCTCTCACCCCTACCATTATATTAAGTGTTTTTCTCTTTTTGTTTTGTTAATATTTGGAGCTGTGTCTAATGCCTTGCTCCTTTAGATGCAATGCCCCCTTACAGATTGCAAGGAACCAGTCAGGGTAAATGCAACCTGGCTGCAGAGACTTAGGGCCTTCCCGGAGGGACGTCCCCATATTTAGTGTCGGAGCCACCAGATAAATGGAAAATTCTGATGGTGACAGTTTCAGATCCATAACAATAAGCTCACGGTGTCTAGCTGGTGTGACAAGCTAAGGTTAAGAAAGACCAGGGAACATCCCGAAGCACCGTAAAAGATAGCCCTGCGTGTGGTAGGAGTCCAAGAGGTTAAGTCCTCTGAAGGGGAGCAGCTGTGTCTGACCATGAAGACATTATCTTTAGGCAGGAAACCTTACAATTAAGAGAGACAACCAGATCTGGCCTTCCCTGGTGGCTCAGATTCAAAAGAATCCACCTGCAATACGGGAGACCCGAGTTTGATCCCTGGGTCGGGAAGATCCCCCGGAGAAGGGCATGACAACCCTCTTCAGTATTCTTGCTTAGAGAATCCCATGGACAGAGGAGCCTGATGGGCTCCAGTTAAGACAGGCAACCATACACACTTTCCAAATGTAAACCTCAGCCTTGCCAGCATCAAGGAGCACTCAGACCACTTTTTATTTGTAACGGTTCTCACGACTCCTGATGTAAATGCTCTCCCATAAGGAAGCATGGTGAACCCAAGTTGTCCAATCAAGAATGCAATGGTGGTGGTGGTTTAGTAGCTAAGACGTGTCCGACTCTTTTGGACTCCATGGACTGTAGCCCGCCAGGCTCCTCTGTCCATGGGCTTTCCCAGGCAAGAATACTGGAGTGGGCTGCCATTTCTGTCTCCAGGGGATCTTCCCAACCCAGGGATTGAACCTGGGTCTCCGGCATTGGCCAGCATATTCTTTACAACTGAGCCACCAGGGAAGCCCAAAATCAAGAATGCGTCCAGCTTGAGATAACTTCCTCGGGTCCCGCTACACGGGAGCATGGAATGCTTCCATGAAATGCTAACTACGGCATCCAAATATCTCCATGCGCACAGTCGACTGTCTCTACTCACCTGACGGGGTCCGTACTGTGAGGAGACAGCGTTTCCCACACTCCAGCCTTACTATCCAAGGGCCTTCCGGGCAGGAAGCTGCAAGGACAACGCACAAGAAGCAATCAGTCCTGGTGCAAGAGCTCCATGTCCAAGTTCAGCCTCCGTTACCCCGTGGTCTCAAGTTCCCTGGTTCTGACTCTACTGCACTCCACATTCCATCTCCAAAATCCCACCCGCTCCCTTTTTTTTTTAATTATTTTCCTTTCTGGCTGGACCACAAGGCACATGGGATCTGTTCCCCAACAAGAGGTTGAATCCACTCCTCGTTCCCAGCAGTGGAAGCGCAGAGTCTTAACTATTGGGCCACCAGGGAAGTCCCTTGAAGATTCCTCTCTGTGCCATTTGCTGGAGGAGCCGTTTAGGACCCGACTCATCACAACATCCTGGACGGGCTTTCAGTATCTGCACCGCCGCCCCCCATCCCCAAGGCTGCCCACAGGCACAGAGGAGGAGCTCACGCACTCCCACCAGCCCTGCCGACAAGTCCTGCCATATGGGGCCAATTCCAGGCCAGATGGGAACCGAGGCTCTGCAGAAAATCAGGGATAAATCTTAACCACAGGCTTCAGTCTGGAGTGAGCACCACCCAGCACACTCCCCCTTTCAGACTTTAGCTGATGGGGCCTGAAGATATCTCAGAGCAGATTAGCCCTGTTGCTTGAAAAAGACAGTAAGACTGCAAGACGGACATACACACCGAACTTCCAGAAAAGCACCGACGCCTCTCTGGGTCCCAAGATGACAGGTGCGTGTTTCTGTTCCATTTCAGTCTGGCCGACCTTCCACGTGATTCTAACTCTCTGTGACCCCCTGGACTGCAGACCACCGGGCGCCTCTGTTCATGGGACTCTCCAGCCAAGAATACTGGAGTGGGTTGCAACGCCCTCCTCCAGGGGATCGTCCCGATCCAGGGATCGAACCTGTGTCTCTTATATCTCTTGCACTGGCAGAGGGGTTCTTTACCACAGAGCCATCTGGGAAGCCAGAGGGGAAGAGAAAGACTCTTCAAACTGTCCTTTTCAGGGCCAGGCAGTCAGCTCCACTGTGGGGCACAGACGCAGGAGTCTCTGAAGCCCGGTGAATCTTTGAAAGAATTCTGAGAAGAAATCTTTTTTGATTTCCTGTGGCATTACACACAGCTGTGTTCACCTTCCCTTTTGTGCCTGAAACCCCAGGATTCCTGAATAAACAACTGGAAAGTTTTGGTTTCCCACCCCCCCCCCCCCCCAAAGGACATTGTTCAACAGTTTAGAACACCTGGAGATCTATTCTTGAAACTCATTTTTGAATTGGAATAGTAGAGTGTCAAAACTTGGATGAGTCTCCTCCAAACAGTTACTCCCAAACCAACTTGTAACTTGCAGAAACAATGACTCTCTAAGCAAAGAAAAATGCACCATTTACACACATTTGGAGCAACACTAGCCACAATTGTCAAAAAGTGCAAATGACTCAAATGCCCATTTAAAGATGAATGGATATACAAATGGTGCATTATACATACAATAGAATATTATCCAGCCATAAAAAGAAAAAAAAAAAAAAAAATACTGCCACAGGCCACAATGTAGATGAACCCTGAAAACAGTGTGCTAAGTGAAAGGAACCAGATGTAAAAGGACAAATACTGTATGGTTCCATTTAGATGAAATATGCAGAAGGGGCAAATCCACAGGAACAGAAAGCAGACTGGTGGTAACCAGAAGCTTAGGGTAGGGGAAAGGGCAGTGACTGTCTAGTGGGTACACGGTTTAATTGGGGGTGATGAAAATGTTTTGGATCTACGTAGAGGCAGTGGTTTGTACCTGGGTTTCCCAGGTGGCGCTAGTGGTCAAGAAACCGCCTGCCAATGAAGGAGACGCAGGTTCGGTCCCTGGGTTGGGAAGATGCCCTGGGGAAGGGAATGGCAACCCACTGCAGCATTCCCGCCTGGAGAATCCCGTGGGCAGAGAAGCCTGATGGGCTGCAGTCCATGGGGTCGTAAAGAGTGGGACAAGCCTGAGCGACTTAGCACACATGTGCAATGTGTGAATGTACTAAATGTTGCACAATTCCAAGGTTGCACAATGCTGTGAGTGTGCTCAAGGCCAATGAATTGCTCACCCTCAAATCATTAGCTTTATTTTTATGTAAACTTCAACTCAATTTTTTTTTTTTTATTGATTTAAAGGTCAGTCCCTGACTCTCTATAGAGACCAGCAGAATCAGCGTCACCTAGGAGCTTCTTGGAAATACAGGTTCGGACACAGGATCAACAGGTACAAACTATACACACACACACACACACACACACACACACACACACTTAAAATAGATAAGCAACAACGATTTACAGTTACAGCAGACAGAGGGGAATTCCCTGGTGGTCCAGCGGTTAGGGCTTTGTGTTTTCACTGCCAAGGGCTCAGGTTCGATCCCTGCTCCCGGAATTAAAATCCCACACTTGATACATAGAAAGAAAAAGATTCACTCCCTCTATGTGTGCGTGCTAAGTCGCATCAGTCATCTCTGATGCTTTGCGACTCCCTAGGACTGTATCCCTGTCCAGGGGGACAGGCTCCTCTGTCCATGGGATTCTCCAGGCAAGAATACTGAAGCAGGTTGCCAGACTCAACTCCAGGGGATTCTTCCTGACCCAGGGATCGAACCCATGTCTCTTACGTCTCCTGCATTGTCAGGTGGGAAGCCCCTGGGTCCCTGCTGCAACGTTTGTAAATCCACTATCTTTCAACTTTTTTTTTTTTTACTCTTTTTAATTAAAAAAAAAAGCACAGTATAGCCCAAGGAATTATACCGAATATCACGTAATAACCTATAATGAATTATAGACTGCGAGAATAACTGAATCATGGTGGAGTCTACCTGAAAGTATCACACTATTGTAAGTCAATACAACTTCAATTAAATAAAAGAAAGAAAAGAAAACAAAGGCCAGAATCCTGGAGCAGGTTGCCAGGCCCTCCTCCAGGAGATCTCCCCAACCGAGGGATCAAACCCAGGTCTCCCGTATTGCAGGCAAGATTCTTTACCATTGAAGACACCAGGGAAGCCTAAAATAAAAGAAAGAAGACAAAACAAAAGTCGTGGAGGATCTCAGCCCCACTCAGAACTACAGGATCAGAACCTGCACTTTAAAACCTCCCCAGGCATTTGCATTATTGCTCCAGGGTAGGCTGACTGGCCCTCACCGTGAAGTCGTGCTATTTTGCTTTTCAACAAAATGCCTCCCCAAGGCCTTCAAAGGGCGTCTGCACAAACCTGGCTTCTCCCCCTCCCTCCAAGTCACCTAAGAACATTCTAGGCTGCCTCCTTCTCCATCGTCATCACCCACCGGACCCCTGCAAAGAGGCAAGACTCTGTCAAGCGATGCCACACAGCCTGGAAGCCCAGGGAGAATTTTCTCACCGAATTCTTACCGAGCAAGCAAGGCTTGATCTCCTCACTTAGAAACAGTTATGTCCTCCTTCTGTCTTCTGTCACTGACAAATAGACCAGCTGGTCCTTCTTCGGGACTTCCCTCAGCTGGTAAAGAATCCACCTGCAACGCAGGAGACCTGGGTTCGATCCTTGGGTCGGGAAAATTCCCCTGGAGGAGGGCATGGCGACCCACTCCAGTATTCTTGCCAGTGACCCCAGGATAAATTGCTTGACTTTGGGCTTCCCCCATGGTTCAGTGGTAAAGAATCCGCCTGCAACACGGGAGACCTGGGTTCAGTCCCTGGGTTGGGAAGATCCCTCTAGAGAAGGGAAAGGCTACCCACTCCAGGATTCTGGCCTGGAGAATCCCATGGACTGTATCGTGCATGGGGTTACAGAGAGTCGGACATGACTGAGCCACTTTCACTTCACTTGGTTCTATTTCAGGTCCTCTGCTCCTCACAGTTCTTATTCACCTGCAGACCCCTTTATGTCTCTTCTATTGCCTCCCCCTCAAAATCACCTCTAACTACAGTTGATGTGTATTAAAGTAATGTTCAGAGGGCTGCAGAAGGAAGATGGTGGTGGTTCAGAGCAGGAGAGGTTGGGTTTGCTAACTCACTCAGTCGTGTCCGGCTCTTTGTGACCCTATGGACCCTAGCCTGCCAGGCTCCTCTGTCCATAGGATTCTCAAGGCAAGAATACTGGAGTGGGTTGCCACGCTCTACTCCAGGGAATCTTCCTGATCCAGGGATCAAACCTTTCTCTTGTATCTCCTGCATTGGCAGTGGGGTTCTCTAGCCCTGAACCACCGTCGTGACCCATGAAAGTCACACGTCATTCAAATCTGAGTGTCCACGCACCACGCTTCACAGGAACGCAGCCGTGTTCATATGCTTAGATGTCTCTGTGGCTGCTTTCCACGCTACACCAGACGAGTGGAATCCTTACAACAGACAGTGCGCCTCAAAGAGCTGAAAATATTAGCGATCTGGCCCTTCCTGGTACAAGTTAACCAACCCTTGGTCTGAGCCAGACGGGTTCCTTTCTGTTGTCAGATACACCACATTTTGTTTCTCCAGGTGCGATACGTTCAGTGTTCAGGCGTTTCCGTGTCTCTGGCTAAACCAGGTAACAGGCTGGCAATTCTTCATCTATTCCCTTCGCTTCTGCAGTTCCTGTCCACCAGTTCATACAACACAGGGATCTCAGTAAATACAGCCGCTCCAGTGATTTGAGAACACGGGTCGTGGTTGTTATTCAGTCACTGGGTCATGTCCGACTCTCTGCAACCCCGTGGACTGCAGCGGGGAGGCCCCCTTGTTTTTCTCTGCATGAACTCGGAAGGTTTTGCTCAACTGCAAAAGTGCGGAGCAGAAGAAGGACTCCTCTGGCCTCTGTATGATCTGGAAGGTTTCCACCATTTCTTCCAAGCGCTCGCCTCCATGGCACTTTTCTCCATCTCGTGTATAAACACCGCTGCTTCCCAGCTGTAGCGGCTGGGATTCAAAAACCACTTCCTGGGCTGGTGATTTATCATTTCACTGTTTTACACACCAGCTTCCCCGGGCTGCCATAACAGAGTCAGAGCCAGCATTTTACAAAGTCTGTCTGAGCTCAAAGCCGAAAATAATTCCCACTAGTCCATCTTTTCTGGCGCTCTCTCCACAGGGGGAGAAAAAGTCATGAATCTACTCCCTATCTTTCCCCCACCATATACAGATCAACTGGTTTCATCTGACCCTTTCTGGTTTAGGGACCCTTTTTCCTCTGCCTGGAAACAAAACGTGTGCTTCAAGGTTTTCACCAACTCCATACTGGAATTCCTAAACTCAACCTTGCCCTTCACGTACTCTTTTGTACACTTAACACTGGATTTCCCAGGTTGGTGCTAGTGGTAAAGAACCCGCCTGCCAATGCAGGAGACGTAAGAGAGGCATGTTCGATCCCTGGGTCGGGAAGATCCCTTGGAGGAGGGCATGGCCACCCACTCCAGTGTTCTTGCCTGGAGAGTCCCATGGATGGAGGAGCTTGGCAGGCTACAGTCCACGGGGTCGAAAAGAGTTGGACACAGCTGAAGTCAGACTTAGCATATGCACACACATACTTAGCATAATTTGACAGAGTAATGATGCAACGGGTGAAAATTATCAAGAACGTTTTATACCTGCATTAAAGGTTTATAATTTGTCATGAATTTTTTTTCTTTTATCATGAGTTTTTATTTATTTATTTTTAACTGACTTTCACGTACAACCTGCCCAGCAGGGTCCTCCAGGCTTACTCCTGGGGGCCCACCATAGCTCCCCGCAGGCCAGCTAGTATGTCTTAAGATACAGTATATAATTAGCTTCCCACATCAAACTAATTTCATGACTACACTTTGGGCAACTATTGCAGTCATTTGTAAGTGACCACCACCGGATGAAGCCACATATTTTTTATTTATTTTAGGTCATTTTTTTTTTCTTGCTCTTCCAGCCATAATTTACCTGTGGCCTACCAACTACTCTTTCACTTGTGCAAATTTCCCTGACACCATATACATCCCTGGGCAATGACTTGATATAATCACTAAATAAAATCCTCAAAGCTTCAAGGTGTTTTTAAAAACAAGTTATTTTATTATCAATAAGTCGTGGACACACCACTGGGACCAACCCTCCCCCACCCCCACCCCCAAAACTGTAAGCCAAAAAACTATTATGTGAAGTTACAAATTCTACAATCAAGTGATTATTCCTTTTAACGGGATGGGGGAAGAAAGGCAACATTAGCTGCTGCCCAAATCCAAAAACTGGAAGTAATTGGAATCACCACCAAACGGTCTTCAGGCAGAACAAAGACCAAACATTTCATAATGTAGCCAAGATCCTGATCCAAGTTAACTCATAATAATGAATTAATGGCACAGATGGTTGTCATGGTGACCTAATTTTGGCTTTACATAATCTAGATGTCAGATGACACATTAGAATATTGCTAAAATAATGAACAACTCATATGCTTTAGATTCCCAGCATCTTTGACCTTCTTACATTTAAACTGCTCTCTAAATCCATCTGAAAATATTCAAGACTGCACTTAGGCCTCCTGATTTATGCTAATAATTTGATCGTCTTTCCCTTCCCTTAGCAAAGCTAACCACATTTGAATACACTGAATGGTTTAACTACCTCCACAGATTTCCGATCAAAGCAAGTGTGAAATAATTTTCCCCCACTTTGTACAGCAAAATCCTTTATGCAAGTGAGTCAACAATACGGGGAGGAGATAATGCAATTCAAAAGGCGTGAAGACGGAGCTTATGGAAGACGTATTTGCTAATATTATCATGCCAAATTTGTTTCTTTTGTTTTCCTAGGTCTCAGCTGGGAGGCGGCGGCCTCTGAAACGAGGTTCTGCCACTGTAGCCTGGTCTTTAGCATACTTGAGGGGATGAGATTACTTTCTAATCACGAAATCCACCAGACTGTGGAACAGCCTAATAAAAGCAGTCACGTCGTGCCAGCAAAGCTCTGGGTCATTCTGAAGTGAACTCGCAGGGCCCTGCAGTGACCTGCCCGAAGCCACTGCTGAAATGGAAGTCAGTGAGAGACCATGGAGAGACAGAACCCCAGAGCCCTGCCTCCTGCTTCAGCATCCCATTCTCATTACATCGGCCTCCTAGGGGTGAGGAGCCTGCGGGTCAGGAGTGGGTAGGAAGAATCTGGAGTTTGTAGTCAAACTGAGGAACCAGCTTCTTCCCTGTGAAGGAATCCCCCGAGCTGTGACCCTCTGAGAAGAAAAGGTGCTGCTCGGGAATAATTATAAACCCAACGGTTGGCCTTTTGACCCTGATGGCAGAGAGCTGGAGCACTGATGACCACGTGGGGAGCAACCTGAGTGTCTCTCACGTGCCCTCCCCTCTGCCGTGAGTATCTGCATTCTCCCTCCTGCTCAGCCCCCGGGGCCCCGCTAGGTAGGGATCATATTGTGGGAGGAGAGAAAGCGACCTCAGGATCTTCAAAGACTGCAGAGCTCAGTGGGGCCATGAGTCCCAAACTTCGGCGCCAATGACAATCAGCAAGTCCCCGGAGGAGGACTGGTTTGGACACCAAGAGTGTCTCCACCTGCTTCCAGAGTGTCCCAAACAAGTTCCACGGGTGCATACTTCTTTCTTTTTTTTTTTTTTTTTTTAATTTTGATTGATCTGGCTACACCAGGTGCAGCACGCAAAACCTTCGACCCATGGAGCCCGCCATCAAGGTCGCAGATGTAGAGTCTTGTACCAAGGCCACAGAGATGGGGGTCTGCACCAAGGTCATCTTGGAACTGACTCAGCCCCATAGCAACCATTGCTATGAGCCCCCTCGTCCCCTACCCGATCTAAACCAGGCAGCTCCCTGACCTCATTTTAGGTAGAAATACCCACCCTATGGGCCTCCCAGGTAGCTCAAGTGGGTAAAAGAATCCGCCTGCAAAGCAGGACACCAGGGTTCAATCCCCTGGGAAGATCCCCTGGAGAAGGGTATGGCAACCCACTTCAGTATTCTGGCCTGGAGAATCCCCATGGACAGAAGAGCCTGGCAGGCTGCAGTCCATGGGGTCGCAGAGTCGGACACGAGTGACACTTTCATTCACCCTATTACTCACCCCATAGCAGCCTAACCAATCACCCAATGTCACCATCCAGCAGGAATTTTCTTTGTCTGGAGCCTGTAAAAACTGGCTTCTACCCCACCAAAGGGGTTGCCTCTCCCTAATCCGTCAAGAGGTCGGCCCGCTGAAGTTGCAGCGCCGTCGTTATCTGCGCAGCTTGCTCTTAACACACTAACCGTTTCTGAAATACTCCTGTGCCTGAACATTCTTTCCAACCCGTGCTCCAACCACGCCGTGATTTTCGTTGCAGCGTGGAGGATCTTTAGTCTCAGCGTGTAAACTGTTGAGTCGTGGCATGTCGGATTCAGTTTCCTGACGAAGGATGGAACCCAGCCCCCAGGCATTGGGAGGGTGGAGTCTTAGCCGCTGGACCATCAGGGAAATCCGCCAAGAGGGCATCCTTCCAACCAGCTCGCCCTCACCCACTCTTGCAAAACCACCTAGAGTCGAATGAAATAAGCCATGCGGAAGATCTGGGATCCCGATTGCAAGCTCATCCTTCAGTGATGCCTTTGGAGTCTCAGGCTCACTCGAGCTGTGTTTCTGCAAATTTTCCTTTCACACCTGTCTGACTCCGGCACATGTTGGACTCAGATGGGAAGCCGGCTTCCCCGGCTTAGAATCACAGCTTCCTGGTCCTGTGCTGACTTCAGGAGAACTCACACCGTCTCTTGGTGACTGGAAGGGAACTGAGCAAGGCTGTTACCGAGGACCAAGGCAAACACAGCAATGAGACAGCCTGCAAGGCCCCCAGGAAGCGTGGTGGCTTTTAGCGTCGCCTTGACTATCTGTCACCTGGCTCACGGAGCACAGCCAGCGATAACAAAATCAAGATCATTCGTTAAAGCACGCTGGTCAGCTGCTTGTGTTTCCATGATGCTTCTGCACTGTGGTGTTGGAGAAGACTCTTGAGAGTCCCTTGGACTGCAAGGAGATCCAACCAGTCCATCCTAAAGGAGGTCAGCCCTGAAGATTCATTGGAAGGACCGATGTTTGAAGCTGAAACTCCAATACTTTGGCCACCCGATGCGAAGAGCTGACTCATTAGAAAAGACCCTGATGCTGGGAAAGACTGAGGGCAGGAGGAGAAGGGGACTACAGAGGATGAGATATTTGGATGGCATCACCAACTCAATGGACATGAGTTTGGGAAACTCTGGGAGTTGGTGATGGACAGGGAGGCCTGGCGTGCTGCGGTTCATGGGGTCGCAAAGAGTCGGACACGACTGAGAAACTGAACTGAACTGAACTGAACTGTGACAGCCTGATAGGCAGTTTAGAGCCTCCTCAGGCCCGCATGATACTGGTTGGCCGTAGCTGGTATCTATCTCAAGCTTTTACATTTAAGAAGACGACTTACAAACGATACAGAGAATGCATACCTAGGTCTCCTAAAAGGGAGCATGTTGAAAGTTGAAGGGTTTGTGAACGTAATCTTTATCTGGCTGAGGAAGTTTCTTTGAGTTCCGAGTTTAATAAAAGGTTTTGTTCATTTTTTTTTAATATTTTACAAAATTTTTTTTTACAAAATAAAAAGATATTTTATTTATTTGTTTTGCTGCACCAGGTCTTAGCTGCAGGGTGTAAACTCTCAGTTGTAGTATGTGGGTCCTACTTCCCTGGCCAGGGATCGAGCCTAGGCCCCCTGCACTGGGAGCTCGGAGTCTCAGCCACTGAAGTCCCAAAAAGCTTTTATGATGAGGTACTGAACTGTCTCATTTTTGTTCTCCTGTATGTACTTAAAATCTTTGATGTTGCTCTTTAGCGTAATAATGTAGCATGCATCACTGATGAAATGTTCTCCTGTTAAATATCATTGAACTCCTGGAATAAATTCTGCCTGATAATCCTGTACATAAATATATACAGATATAGATACAAAGTATGGACATGCTTTTTGTATCCATGCATTTATATTTATATTTTATTTTGAAAATAAAGTATTAGCTACATGAACTCAGCATTATATATATAAATTTATGTACAGGATTATCAGGCAGAATTTATTTATATCATCTATATTATTTAATCTATTTGTATTTATTATTATGTTTATTTATAATATGTAATATGTTAATATTTATTATTATTTATATTTATTAAATTAATTTATTTCTATTTTATTTATATTATTTATCTATGCAAAAAGTATAGTTACAAAGTTGTATTTTTTGTACCTATACTTTTTGTATCCATATTTTTATATTTATATTTTATTTTGAAAATAAAGTATTAGGTACATGAATTCAGCATTTTATATATATATATTTATGTACAGGATTATCAGGCAGAATTTATTTATATTATCTATACTATTTAATTTATTTATATTTATTATTATATTTATTAATGGTATATAATATATTGATAATATTTATTATTATTTATCTTTATTAGATTAATGTATTTATATTTATTTATATTATTATATATGCAAAATGTATAGATACAAAGTATAGATATACTTTTTGTACCTATACTTTTTGTATCCATACTTTTTTTATCCATACTTTTATATCTATACTTTATTTTGAAAATAAACTATTAGCTACGTAAATTAGCTACATGAAAAGTATACAAAAAGTATACTTTCTGTATTATATTGTGTTATATACAAGTGTCATATTGTATTGTATATTATACTGTATTATAAGTGAAATGATACATAATTTTCTTTTCTTGTATTATCCTTTCCTAGTTTTTGAGTAAAAATTACACTAATCTCAAAAACAAGAAGAAGATGACTTAGTAGGAAATTTAGCAAAATATGGGAATAAAGATAAGGAAAGCTTAAGGACTGATCGTTACATCTACAGGAAAAACAGTGATGTATCAAGACAAAATACTGTGCCTGATTTTTCATCAAACATGAGTGCTGCCTATAAAAATGATTTTATAACTGTAAAATTTTTTAAGAAAGGGGGGAGAGAGAGGGGGGCGAAAAGGGGTGAAGAGAAAGGCGAGGGAACAGAAAAAAAGAAATGAATAGAAAGGGACACGGTGGCAAAGGAGCCTCTCCGAGATCAGTCAGTCTCTTCGTGGTTGAGCAGACAGGCCGCGGCGGTCCGAGGCAGCACTGGTTTGTCCGCTGTCCCAATACCAAGCTCCTCCCACAGTCCCACTGGGCAAGGGGGAAGCCCAGTGCTCCGCAGACACCTCACCCCTGCCAGCTGCTGCCCTTCACAGGAGCCCCAGAGCATCTTTTGTTACCGGAGCCCTTCACCCCCAGTCTCCAGGCAACGGGCACCCTCCCACCTGGAGCGAGCGGGGGCGGGGAGAAGGAAACCTGCTCCCGGGACCCGTTCCTTCCCGCTGCCCCTGATTGCTGGGAGTTGTGTTTCAATAACTTCTCTCTTCCATAATCAGCCTGCCCCTCCTGACCCATTAACTCCGCGAAGCTGCCGCCTAGCATTCCGGGGGGGCCTCGAAATTATTTCTGATTACAAACATCAAGCAAGAACCCGTTGCGGGAAAACAAAAGCTAAAGGGGATGTTATCACAGGTGGTGTACAATGAGCAAATCTCTCTCTTTAGTTGCTAAGTCGTGTCCAACTCTTGCGACCCTGTGGACTGTAGCCTGCCAGGCTCCTCTGTCCATGGGTTTCTCCAGGCAAAATTACTGGAGTGGGTTGCCATTTCCTTCTCCAGGGTATCTTCCCGACCCTGGGATCGAGCCCGGGTCTCCTGCACTGCGGGCAGATTCTTTACTGACTGAGGTATGAGGGAAGCGCAGTATATAAACTAATATAGACATGCATAATATAAACAAATATAAGCATGCATAAATGCACATACACAGATGCACCACGCATACACATATACACATATGTGTATACACACATATACATCTGCGTGCCTGCACATGCACACACGTGAAGGCACGCGAACCTGGACACACCCATGCACGCACACACACGTGCACCCGCAGACAGACAGATGCACCCACGGGCACACTGTTAAATTAACGAAACACCGAGGCTCTAGACAAGACTTAGGGGGCTCTAATTCAGTGGAGGCCCAGTCAAAAACCAAAATCCAAGCCTGTGAAGGCCTCAAGGTTACCAAACTGAAACCTAAGCACAGCCGACCCCAAACAGCCAACTGGGCTCGAAGCGACAAGCAACCAATAATTTCCTTACTTCGCTTCTGCTTTTTCTTTATCAAAGTCTACCTCACGCCTGTCGGGGGAGCACTCCCAACCACTTCTAACGTTTGCTCAGCTAGACTCTTAAAATTGTTAACATGCCTCAGTTTACCTTTTAAGCACACTCAACCATACAGACACACAGACGTACCCATACACATTCATCAACTCTCTTTCCAAGAACTAACAAATTGCAACAACATTCTCAAGACAGAGACTTTGACATACACCACCCGCACACCCCCCCCCCCAAACCCCGTGGCTGACAGTACACTTTCATCACCATTTCAAGGTGGTCGATGTGTGTTCTCTCACCCAAGTAGACAAGGTCTGATCTCAAGCTCGTAGGCACGCGTGCTAAGTCGCTTCAGCCGCGTCCGACTCTTCGCAACCCCGTGGACTGCAGCCCGCCAGGCTCCTCTGTCCCTGGGATGCTCCAAGCAAGAATACTGGAGTGAGAAGTCATGCCCTTCTCCAGACCATCTTCCCAACCCAGGGGCCGAACCCGAGTCTCTTGTGTCTCCTGCACTGACGGGAGCGTTCTTCACCCCTAGTGCCACTTGGGAAGCCCCTAGGAGGCACAGGGAAACTTTTCATACCTGGAGCTTGAGTCAGAAGGAGGCAGTTGCCACTACATCTCCTGCGTTAACCTGCCACTACCAGGCTGGTCATAAATTTAGCATGAAGGAAAGCAAAAGTGAAGTCACTCAGTGAAGTGTCTGACTCTTTGCGACGCCATTGACTGTAGCCCAGCAGGCTCCTCCATCCATGGGATTCTCCATGCAAGAATACTGGAGTGGGTTGCCATTTCCTCCTCCAGGGGATCGTCCTGACCCAGGGATCACACCTGGGTCTCCCGCGTTTAGGCAGACGCTTTACCGTCTGAGCCACCAGGGAAGTCCTTCAATTTGAGCCACCAGGGAAGTCCTTCAATTTAACATACTAAAACCAAACTTCTTGTATTCCCAGGTTTGCTCCTGGAAAAATAAAAAATAAGGTCCCTTGAGCCAAACTGAGAAAATCATGAAGCAAGCACAACACAGAAAAACAGTCAAATAAAATTAGATCAGCTCAGAGAGTAGGAGACAGGGACCTGCTCTCTGCACCAGGAACTGGGTCCTCCTGGCAGCTAGGTAGGTGCCCACCCAGGGCCCAGCCATGGATGAGAGGGGAAAGGACCCGAAGCCAGACAGCGCGTAGCAGACATATTCCCTCTCTGCAGACCTGACTCAGCACCCCCTGGGCGTGAGCAAAGAAGAACAATCCATCGTTAAAGGGTTTCCGGATGCCTGCCGGGATCAAAGCCTTCGGAAGAAAGCCGCCTTTCACTCTCCCTTTAAGCCTTCCCTCTTATGTAAATGTATCCCTACCCCCAACAACAACAACAACAACAAAAAAACCGCCTGCAGTGTTTTCAGTAAAATGACACCACAAACCTGCCATTGGTCTTCTGGCTGGCTGGGTGCTTGGCAAAACATCTTTACCATCCCTATTAAAATGTGGCTTGGATCTGCAGAGTACAAACCGAAGCAGATGAGCAGGAAGGCGGGGTCCCTGGGGGAAGGAAGGAGGATATAGCTAGGCAGAAGCTTCAGATGGGCCTCTGGTCCTGATCTTTATCAGATAATCCCAAGTAACCAGGACAAATCGACTTGCAAATGAAACCTGATTTTCAGACTCCAAAGTCGCGAATGGAAAGAGTTTCTATTTTGGGGTGTAGATTTCACCCAAAGGGACAACCGTGAGAATTACAGTCAGCAAGTTCTGATGTCTGACATCCCCCAATTCTATCAAGAGTTTCCGCTTAATTTCAACGCTGTTTCTGTCCTACGTCTTCCAAAGTAAATAAGCTGAACGTTGGAGATGTTCGTGAGGAGTTAACGTTCAATTGTTACGCTGTCTCCACTAGGAAGAAAAACAAAGCCATTCTCTGAAGGCACTGCATTTTCAAAAACTGTCAACCTGTTGTGGAAAATCCTTCCAAGTTACACACTGTTTCTTAGTTTTTCATTCCAGGGCTGACAGGGAAGAAGATTATGTTTCATATTAGCTTTGTCTATTACGTTTTTTTAGCAATTGATAATCAGGATGAAAAGATGCTTTGTGCTAATTGTACTGGTAAAAATTCAGGGTTATCCTGGTGTATACATGATCATGTTTTTGTTTTAATCATGCTAAGTCAATGTGCTGGTCACCACCCTGCGGTTTGATTTGGTTAAATATCAGCTGAGATGCATCAGGCTCGGGTTCTATTCTGCATTGTAATGCACGCTGTTTGAGCTGTCCCTTATAACCGTGTTTGTCTTTAATAACGCAGTTACTTACAGCAGTTTGACTATATATCATAACCACAACAAAAAGAGAACGGAGTGGAAGCAGGCCCAGTGAAGTATCTTTTCAGAGCCTCCCAAGAACCTTCCGCTACCTCCCCAATCACAAAAGCGCACACAGATGCAGAAAATTAACGACCTGTCCAGGATCCACGGGGCCAGGTTGGATGCTAACCCACTCAACCTGCCTCTCTCGCATATACTACCTGTGAATCCTTGACGCTTTACAGACGAAACATACAATTTCTCACCTACAACGAAACATCCAATTTCTCACCTCCAATATACAGGCTTCCATTCTGGCTCCTGGGCAGGGCTCTCATATTATATCTTTGCAAGTGAGAAGGAAAGAAATCTCACCCTCAAAAGGTAAAGAGCAGGATGAAGGAGACGGCATACCAATTCCAGCAGCCTGTCGTACCCATCCAGGGTCTCAGATACACTCAGTGGGGAAATGTCTGGCTCCTGCAGCCGACATGCTCATTTTAATTCAATTACATTTGTGATCTCAATTACATTTTAAATTCTACTTCACCTTTGGTCTTTGCGTTCTCACATCATGTCTGATGTTTCCAAATTAATAAATGCTGAGAAGTACTGAATTACTAAGTACTAAGGTACTTTTAACATATCAACTACTTTAAAAACACTTATTCATGTCCTGGGCTTCCCTCAGAGCTCAGTAAAGAATCCGCCTGCAACGCAGGAGACCCCGGTTCGATTCCTGGCTTGGGAAGATCCCCTGGAGAAAGGAAAGGCTACCCACTCCAGTATTCTTGGGCTTTCCTGGTGGCTCAGCTGGTAAAGAATCCGCCCGAAATGTGGGAGACTTGGGTTTGATCCCTGGGTAGGGAAGATCCCCTGAAGAAGGGATCCAGTATTGTGGCCTGGAGAATTCCATGGACTATGGGGTTGCAAAGAGTCAGACCTTAACTTTCACTTTCCCTTTTCATTCATGTCCCAGATGGAAAATACAATATGGGCACTTTTGTGACACAAACATAATCATCCAGCAAAAAAGGCAGGGGACTTTGCGAAAAAAAAAAAACAAAAAACCAGTGGTGGCCACGGCTGGGCCCTGAACTATTATATATACTTCTTGTTTCTGTGTAACAAATTGCACTGAAGCTTGGCCCTCTAAAACAATCATGACCGTTACCTCCTGGTTTCAAAGGATCAGGAATTTGGGAGCAGCCTATCTGTGTGGTGCTGGTTCAGGGTCTCCTGTGAGGCTGCAGTCAAGACCTCAGCCAGGGCTCCAGTCATCTGAAGGCTTGACTAGGACTGAAGGAGGATCCAGTTTCAGGAAGAGGTGTGCACAGAAATGTCAAGTTGGTGCTCGCTAGTGGTGAGGAAGCCTCAGTTCTTTATCAGAAATACCTTTCCATCGGGATGCTTCACTGTCTTCATGACGTGAGAACTGGCTTCCCCCAGAAGCCAGGTGACCCCAGACAGAGCAAGGCAATAAGTGGCAATGCCTTTCATGATGCATCTGCTAAAGGCACGGTCGAAGAGGTCCATAACATTCTATCAGTAGTTATCATCCTGGTAAGCCCTCAAGGATGAGGAGGCAACGGCACAAAGGCAGTGACTATCAGGAGGGGTGACTCATTGGGTGTCTCTTGGAAGCTGGCTGAGCCATGCTGTTTCCCAGAAAACAATGAATTTTCCAACCCCATAGACCCGCTCGCTGGACCCTTGGTGGGAAAAGAAGGGTCAGGACCAAGTCTAGGGCTGGAGACTGGTTCACCTTGTACCGGAAAGGTCCCCAGTGCAAATTTCAGCATCCAAAGGTGTATGGCAAATTCCAGGGTCCTCCTGAGATAATGAAAATGCCAAAGATCAAAGGCGATCCACTCCCGTGAATGGCCAAGGCAGCGAGAGAATCGCCCGGAGTCAAACAGATGGCAAGAGTCCAGGGGCAGAAGCTGGGGGCAAGAGTCCAGGCAGAAGCTGGGGAAAGAGAATCCACCCCACTCCATGAGATAGGAGTTGGCCGCAGATCAGGGTAAGTCTCCAGGCTGTCAAGTGAATGATGGCTAATCGCGAACCAAAGACCCAGGTCAGAGGCTAAAGCAGATGCCTGTGACCCTCAGGTGCCCGTGACCTTTCCCTGAAATACTGCAATAAGCAAAGGGATACCAGTACAAATCCAGAGTCCATTCCTGGGTGGATCTGACTTTCCTACTTGTTGTGGAAAGTTCTGGATCTAGAGGTTTTTTTTTAATAAAAGAAAAAAAAGAAGAAGATGATGATGGCATTTGGCATCATCTCAGTGAGCTGAGAAAACCCCAGCGGTTTCCAGGGACATGTGTCAAACCAGATGCCTGCATCTCAGGACACGTTCCATGATGAGCAAATAAGCTCCCTACACACACACACACACACACACACACACACACACACACTCTGCCCATTTCATGCCAAGCACGTTCCATGCCAAGCAAATAAGCTCCCTACACACACACACACACACACACACACACACACACACACACACACACACCCTAACCATTTCTCACCAAGCCTTGGAGCTCCAATCTGAGAGGTGAGCCTGTTAAGAGCCGATGCTTGTGGGTCTCACAGATGCGAGCCTCCTTGCTCTTGAAGGCTGTTTATTGGGGGGCTCCTCTCTTAGATGCACGCTTTCAAAGGTGGGGGGCCTCAAGTGGGTTTCCAAGCCTTCCCTCCTCAGGAGTGAGGTCAGGATTCACCAAACCCCGGGTCTTCCTCAAACCTTCTCTGCGCGGCTCCTTTCCAGGACACAGCGCTGTCCCAGAAATCACGCATTACTACAACTCTGCCCAGAGCAGATTATTTCCAGGACAATAATAGTTCTTCGAGTTCCTCCCTGCAAAATGAGAATTTTACACTGGACAAGAAAACATTGATGTTGCCCCCATTTGCCACCGCACAAAGCAAAATCTTCAGTAAATGGCTGTGAGAAAGCTTTGGCTCTATGTGACAGATTCTGACCTTCCCAGGTTCTGTCTTCACCTTCATTCTCAAGTAGACAAGGCTGACTTAGTTTCCTAAAGTGCTTTGTAAAAAATATTCACCTTCCCAGCTTCCCTTGAAGCTGCTGCTAGCCTTGGTGTATCGTTCATAGGTGATGAGACCTGAGGGGCATACTCCTGGAGATTTCAGGAGTATTTCAGGAGTATTTCTAGCTTTCTGCTGAAATCTAGGAGATTTCTAGCTTTCTGCTGGAAGCATTTTTCCTCCCTTCCTCCGTCCTGTTTTTAAATTTGATCCTCCAACACACACATTTGGGGAAACCGTCTTGCAAAAGGAGGCAGTGAGCATGAACACTGAGGGTATGAGCTAAAGACAGCGGGGTGAGGGAGACAGCCTGGGGTGCTGGTGGTAACATGGAATCACTTCAGCTTTGTCACAGGCAATCACACCCCAGCATAAACAACACGATTAGCTCAGTGCGGCCCAAAGTTATACAGACGCAGAAACTCTTTTTCTCTGTAGAATCTATTAACCGTAGCTCACACAATTGGTGTTCTGCCGAGCATATTTTCGGAAAGTCTGACCAGTGACATCCGAAAGGATTTAAATAAGGCAGGAGTTTGGGGGGTGGAGTTCAGCTCCTCTACCATGCCACTGTAAAGAGCTGGTGCTTATTTTGAATTATCGTACATGGAAGAATGTGAATTATTGTACATGGAACCTACGTGCTGCTCCTTGGGACGGGAAAGGGCGGAGAAGCCTGGGAAACAGGGGTGAGTTTTAATGGAATGTTACCACAATTGAAAATAACTCAAAGCATGAAAATCAAACCCTGGAAGCCTCAGGTCAAGGGTATAATAGTCACCTTTCTCTTCAGATCCCAAATATTTTAAATATCATCTCCCAAATATTTTAAATATTATCTCCCACCGTGAAGTTGATGAGGCAGTTTTTATTACTCACCTGCACTCACCTGCACATCTTGTATGCATGCTCAGTCGTGTCCGACTCTTTGAGGCCTCATGGGTGGACTGTAGCCCACCAGGCTCCTCTGTCCATGGGGTTTTCCAGGCAAGAATACAGGAGTGGGTTGCCATTTCCTTCTCCAGATTTCCATATCTTGGACAGGGGCTAAAATTTAAAACATCTCCCATGAACGAAATATACCTCCCCAGTGCTTGCTGTCCCTGCTGTCTTCCATGTGCAATAATTCAAAATAAGCACCAACTCTTTACAGTTAATATTCTACAGGTTCTAAGCCTGGGAGGCAGGGTGCGGTTGCTGGGAAGGAAATGACACAACGCTTAAGGGCTGTTCTGAATCTATGCCATCCAGGAGGGCAGCCTGTGGCCACATGCAGCTGCTGAACCCTTGAAATGTGACTAGCCTGAATTGAGATGCCCTGTAAGCATGTTTCAAAGACTTGCTGTAAAAAAAAAAAAAAAAAAAAAAAAATGTAAAATATTCATTAATAACACATATTAATTACGTGCTGAAGTGATAATATTTTTGATGTATAGAATTGGTTGCATGTTTTATTAAAGTTAATTTCATCTGCTTCTTATTGCCTTTTTCATGGCACTGCTCGGAAGTTTAAAACTATAAATATGGCTTGTCATCTGGGGCTAGCATTATATTTCTCTTAGAGCTTGTGTTCTAGAGGCTCTTTGTCCATGACTGTCTTGAGAGTCTTTGGGGAACTATTGGGGGACTCTGTTTCCCCACCCATAGAATGAGGTGGCTGGAACATGTTGCTCCCAGTTTCAGCTGCATGAATTATAAAAGCTATACATTCCTCTTTTCGTTTTTCGTCTCTTAAGTAAGATAGTCATGTGTATGTTTTCCTGGGAAGAACTCTTGAGTTAAGTGGCAGGAAGCTTGGTTTGAAATCTGTTGCTTCTCTTTCATGGCCTGGTCACTGGCCATTCATTTTTTAGTATCAGTTCAGCTGTGGGAGGCACCCTGATTTGCCATGTTCTGGAGAAAGTGAAACTGACTCTCAGTAGATACATAGTTGCATTGAATGTGTTTATAAGCACAGAAAGCAGCATACAGGAAAAAAAATATTTTAAGTGATGGAGGAACATCTCAGCAGGTTGCAGCCAGCAGCCTGAAGTAGGGAAGGACATAAAATGCCTCCCACAAGGACCCCAACATTACTGTTTCATTCTGCAGAAGGCCAAGCCATTACCACTTTGGTTCCCAGCAGCACGAGAACCTCAGTGAGAAAACAAATATATGCCAGGTGCTATTCAGCAACTGGGAATACAGTTGGGGGAAAAAAAAAAAAATCAGGCCTGGCTTCCTCTGCTTGTGATGGTTATTTTTCTGCAAAGGCCATAAGGTATACCATTGCACAGATCCATGCAGTAGCCATCAGGAACATAAGCGGCACAGTAGGCGGGCAGGGGGCAACTTTTCTCTAAACCTGATACAGACTTTTCTCTAAACATGACACAAAGTTCCTCCCTGTAACCTTTGAAAGAGTCCATGTAAATCATCTTAAGAATTCTGCAGTGAGTTTTTGTTGCTGTTTTGCTTTTTTTTTTTTTTTTTTGAAGTGCTTTATTGATTTATCTAATTTTGACTGTGGTGGTCTTGGTTGCTGCAGGCAGGCTTTCTCTAGTTGCAGTGAGCTAGGATCTCATTGCAGCAGCTTCTCTTGTGGTGGAACACGGGCTGTCGGGCTCATCAGCTGCAGTGGTTGTGGTGTGTGAGCTTAGCCGCCCCACGGCGTGGGGGAAGTCTAGTTCACAACTGAGGCATGCCCTTGCATGCCCTTGCATTGGCAGTTGGGTTAACCCCTAGACCACTAGCGAAGCCCTGCAGTGAGTTATATCTTCTGTGATACCAGTAAGTGACCAGTCAGGGTAGGTTAAGGACTATAGGATGAATAAGAAGAGAAGAAGCAACTCAGAAGATAATAGATACCCAGGGTGATGCCACACGCCAAATGACCGAAAAGTCTGGCGATTGCATGGGGCCGTTTCTTGAACTTACACGTTAGAGTAAAATCACTCCAAAATCACTGCAGATGGTGACTGCAGCCATGAAATGAAAAGACGCTTGCTCCTTGGAAGAAAAGCTATGACCAACCTAGACAGCATATTAAAAAGCAGAGACATTACCTTGCTGACAAAGGTGCATCTAGTCAAAGCTGTGGTTTCTCCAGTAGTCATGTATGGATATGAGAGTTGGACTACAGAAAGAAAGCTGAGCACAGAAGAATTGATGCTTTTGAACTGTGGTGTTGGAGAAGACTCTTAAGAGTCCCTTGGGCTGCAAGGAGATCCTACCAGTCCATCCTAAAGAAATCAGTCCTGAGCGTTCATTGGAAGGACTGAAGCTAAAGCTGAAGCTCCAATCCTTTGGCCACCTGATGCAAACAACTGACTCATTGGGAAAGACCCTGATGCTGGGAAAGATTGAAGGCGGGAGGAGAAGGGGACGACAGAGGATGAGATGGTTGGATGGCATCACCGGCTCAATGGACATGAGTTTGAGTAAACTCTGGGAGTTGGTGATGGACAAGGAAGTGTGGCGTACTGCAGTCCATGGGGATTGCAAAGAGTCAGACATGACTGAACGACTGTACTGAACTGAACTAAATTGAACACGTTAGAGTAGGGGATTTTAAGACCTTGGGCTGAGATGTGGGTTTTCAGACCTTTGGACCAAGGTCCGAACTTAAAGGTTTACCTCTGGGCTAACAGGTCACATCAGAACCCACTCTAGGTTTAGCTGGATAGGCTTCCTTCCTAAAAGTCTTTGTACATTTGTACTTTAACTGTTATGAAACAATGTGCAATTCATACACTGTCACAATTGACATCACTCAAAACACCTGTGTTTATAAAGACTCAAGATAAAACCCTGTACTTAGATACTTTGTGGAATTCTAGCTCACGGAGTAGGTATAATCAGACACACGCTATCGCCTGGCCACTTGGACACGGAATAGTGCCCAGACAGGCTCTTTTCCCTGTTTCATTTTTCATTCATTCACTGTGTATATAAGCATGTGCCTATGTTGTGGGTCAAATGGTGTCCCCCCGGCCCTGACAGAGTTCATGGGTTTGAAATCCTAAACTCCCTAGGAGCTCAGAATGTGACCTCATTCGGACACAGGTCTGTTTCAGGAGTGGTTAAGTCAGAATGGTACTTCTGAAACTGACCTGTTTCCAAGTGAGGCCACGTGGGATCACAGAATGTTGGACACGGCTGAGTGCCTAGCACGCTGAGTGAAAATGAGGCCATACTGTCACGGGAGCAGGGGAAGGGACTCATTCAGTGTAACCGGCGTCCTTATTTATTTATTTTTGGCTGGGCTGGGTTGATGCGCTCGGGCTTTGTTTCGCTTCAGTGAACAGAGGCTACACTCTAGTTGCAGGGCTCGATGCCTCACTGTGGTCCTTCTCTCGTTGTGGACCACAGGCTCTAGGACTCACACATGTCACTAGTTGCGGCTCAAGGGCCCGGTTGCCCCTCAGCTTCTGGGAAATTCCCAGACCGGGGATGGAACCTGTGTCCCCTGCACCGGCAGCCAGATTCTTAATCACTGGACCACCAGGGAAATCCCAGGTCCGACATCCTTACAAAAAGAATTTGGCCCCAGAGACGGACAGGCAGGAGAACGCCTTGTAGAGGATGGCGTTCGGCTGTCACGAGCCAGGGAACTTACCAGCTGCGAGGAGAGAGGCCTGGAAGGCACGGATCCTTCACTGCTGTGTTCAGAGAGAGCCTGTCCCTTGCCAACACCCGATCTCAGACTTTCAGCTGTAATACCGTACATGTCTGTTATCTAAGACCCACCCCCGCCCCCACCATCTGTGATATTTGTGCAGCGGCCCTGGAAAACTAACAGACCCCTGCTGAGTGCCAGGTCTGATTCTGACTGCTGAACAAGACCCATGAGGTCTTGCCCTCACAGAGTTTAGGTACTGCAGGGCTGAGATAGAAGTCCATGAGATGATTTCAGACAGTGATCAGGAACACCCCTTATACAGAGCGCATTGCGGATTCTTCTCCTTTATGTTTGTGATCACAGAACTGTGAGCACGTAAAGACCTAAACTTGAATAACTGTGATGGTAGTGTGCATCCCACTCTGGAAATGAATGGCCTGCCGACACGCAGACTCTCCCGTGACAGAACCTCATAGTTGTAATTTGGGTTGTGTGTTGTTTAGTCGCTCAGTCGTGTTTGACTCTTTGCGACCCCATGGGCTGCAGCACGCCAGGCTTCCCTGTCCATCACCATCTCCCAAAGCTTGCTCAAACTCACATCCATTGAGTCGGTGATGCCATCCAACCATCCCGTCCTCTGTCGCCCCCTTCTCTTCCTGACCTCATTCTTTCCCAGCCTCAGGGTCTTTTCCAGTGTAAGTCCAAAGACTTAAAATTCTGTCTTCCATTCTTCTTTCTCGATGTACATTGTCACTGTTAGGTATGATATCTCTTCATCAGCATTATTTCTCTTATATTCCTTCTGTGTAATATAAATTTATATCTTTACACTACAAGTCCGTAAAACCTTACATAACATATAGCCAAGTTACCTAGGCAGCTTTTAAAATATAATTGTTTTCGTTGTATATCACTGGGCATTTTTTTTTTTAGTTTTTTAATTTATTTATTTTTATCTCAGTTTTATTTACTTATTTTGCTTTACAGTATTGTATTGGTTTTGCCATACATTGACGTGAATCTGCCACGGGTGTACATGTGTTTCCCCATCCTGAACGCCCCTCCCACCTCCCTCCCCATCCCATCCCTCTGGGTCAACCCCACTGGGCATTTTTAAAAATGTTAACTGGGGATTAGGGAATCATCTGAACTAAAAAAGTGGAAACCTGGGATGATTTATGGGCCACGCGGTGGGCACCCTCCGGGAGAGTGTACTCAGGAGTGTGTCGTGTAGATTAATGAATGAATAAAACAATATTGTCATGAAGGCAGAGAAACAAGCTGCCTAGCTGGAGGTGCTCATGGAGCTTTTCATGGGTTGATCTGAACACATAAATTTAAATGTGTAATATACAGTGTCAAACTTAAAAAAAAAAAAAAAGGGCCGTTGACAGTATACACTTTGCCATTGCCTCAAATAAGTCTTCACCAGAAAAAAAAAAAAAAATTTTATGTATGCACATTGACAAATAGCAGATGAATCGATAGGTCCATAAATAGCTGGCTATAGATCATTGTGTCTAGGAAATAAAATGGAGAGATTTTCCAAGTCAGTATTTCAAGCTGTCCTCCTCAAGTCCAGAAGTGCCCCCTTCTCTCTGGTGGGACCTTTGCATTATTTTCCGGATAAGTCTTCATTCTGCAGAGCTCTGCATCACTTCAGGTGTTTGGCGTTCCTGGACTCTATCCAATGGACCTACCAAACCTTTGTCTTGGGGGTGAGGAAACCCCTCCCTGGACCCTCTTGAGTACCAACCTTTATGTGTGTGTGTGTGTATATATATATATATATGTGTATATATATATATATATATATATATATATATTTGTGTATATAAAATTTGGGGGTCCTCCTGGTGACTCACACATTAAAGAATCTGCCTGCAATGCAAGAGACCCAGGTTCCATCCCTGGGTTGGGGAAGAGCCCCTGGAGGAGGAAATGGCAACCCACTCCACTGTTCTTGCCTGGAGAATCCCATGGACAGAGGAGCCTGGCAGGCTACACACCCCACGGGTTTGCCAAAGAGTCGGACACGACTGAGCAGCTAACACACTTATACAATTTTATTTATTTACTTATTTTTGGTTGTGCTAGGTCTTCATCACTGCGAGGGCATTTCTCTAGTTGCAGGGAGCAGGGACTACTCTCTCGTTGAGGTTTGCAGACTTCGCAATTGTGGTGAATTCTCTTGTTGCAGAGCGCAGACTCAAGGGCCTGTGGGCTTCAGTGGTCGCCGCACACGGATATTGTTGCTCCACGGCACGTGGTATCTTCTTGAAGCAGGGATCCAACCTGTGTCCCTGTCATTGGCGGAGTGTTTCTTGTGTTTCCTGCATTGGCAGAAGGATTGTTTACCACTGAGGCATCAGGAGAGCCCCCTGAGTGCCAGTCTTGATCAGAGGCCACCCAACAGTGGGTTTTCTGTCCTACCCAATGCTATCCTCCTCAGTGTTTCATGGAAATCTGGATTAGGTGATAACAGGTAAAAAAAAAAAAAAAAAATCCACTGTTTTCCCATCAACCATCCAAGTGCCTCCTGGAGGAGGAAATGGCAACCCACTGCAGTATTCTTGCCTGGAGAATCCCATGGACAGAGGAGCCTGGCGGACTGCAGTCCATAGGGTCACAGAGAGTCAGACACGACTGACCACACACACATCCAAGTGCCTGGCCTTCTTGACAGCCTGAGTATCTGGAAGCTGCTGGGTCCATATTTCCACACGGCCACCGCCTGGGGGTTGCTAGCCGTCTTCCACTACAGCCAGCTTGCTTCCCTCTTCAAGGTACCTATGTGCCCCCAAAGGCATCTCGTTTACAACCTAGTTCTGAGATTCTGCCTTTATTTTCCCCCTCTTTCCTGGAAAGTATTCTTTTATTTTTATTGGAGTATAGTTCATTTACAAAAGGGGCTTCCCGGAGGTCCAGTGGTAAAGAATTTGCCTGCAACACGGGAGACCTGGGTTCAGTCCCTGGGTTGGGAAGATCCCCTAGAGGAGGGCATGGCAACCCACTCCAGTATTCTTGCCAGTGACCCCAGGATAAATTGCTTGATTTTGGGCCTCCCCCGTGGTTCATTGGTAAAGAATCTGCCTGCAACATGGGAGACCTGGGTTCAATCCCTGGGTCGGGAAGATCCACTGGAGAAGGAAATGGCAAACCCACTCCAGTATTCTTGCCTGGCAAATCCCATGGACAGAGGAGCCTGGTGCATATAGTCCCTAGGGTCGCAAAGAGTCAGACACCAACACTCACTTTCATTGTATGTATACTAGTTTGCGTCTGTTCATCCCACACACCTTATTTGTTCCTCTCTCCTCCCTTCTCCCCACTGGATACTGCACCTTTTGTTTCCCACATCCATGAGTCTTTCTATTTTGCACATGCGTTCATTTGTGCCATTTTTTAGATTCCACAGGTAAGCGATAGATAGCATAGGTTACTATTTGTCTTTTTCAGTCTGACATTTCATTAAGCATGAGATTCTCTAAGTCCATCCACACTGCTGCACGTGACAGTGTTCTATTCTTTTAATAGCTAATATTCCAAGGATGTGTATAAATCACAGCTTCTTCAGGCAATCATCTGTTGATAAGCACTTGCATTGCTCCCACGTCCTGGCTACTGTAAATAACGCTGCTGTGAACACCGGGGCGGATGTGTCTTTGCGGCTGGGAGTTTTCATCTTTTCCGGATGTATGGTCAGGAGTAGGGTTGCTGAATCATACGGTAACTCTGTAGTTTTTTTTTTTTTAGGAACCTCCAGACTGCTCTCCATAGTGACTGGACCCACTGACATTCCCAGCTGCGGTGTACATGGGTTCCCTGGTCTCCACACCCTCTCCAGCATTTCTTATTTGTAGACTTTTGGACGAGAGCCGTTTGGCAAGGGTGAGGTGATACCTCATTACGGTTTTGATTTGCATTTCCCTAATAGCTGGTGGTGTCGAGCACCAGAGTCTGCCTTTACAGCCGCGGGTGACCAAGGATGGTCCTCCGAGATTCCATGGACTGCTCTGGGCTGAAGTCTGAGCAGCAGGACTTTTTACAGCTCCCTGGGTGCGTGGGACGTGCACCAAGGCTGAAAGTGCTGATCTTAAACCTTCTTACTCAAAGTCCGCTCCGTGGATCTGGTTACTGCGAGTGTCCGCATCACACAGGGGCTTGTTGGAAATGCAGATTTGCAGGTCCCATCCCATATCAGAACTTCCTATGCGAATCTGCGAGCACCTTTAAATGCCATTGACTAATAAGCCCCTTCTCGTCTCCTTGGCTGTGGCTCAGCTGGTTGAGAATCTCCCTGCCGTGCGGGAGACCTGGGTTCGATCCCTGGGTCGGGAAGATCCCCTGGAGAAGGCAAAGGCTACCCACTCCAGTATTCTGGCCTGGAGAAGTCCATGGACTGTGTGGTCCATGGGGTTGCAAAGAGCCGGACACAACTGACCAACTTGCACTTCACTTCACTTCCTCTCTTTGGTAAAGTGGTTATTCCGGTGCCTTCAGATACCAGCTCTACACAGATGAGTCTCAGATGGATCTTCCCCGATACGCTAAAACACTGCTTGTGCCGGAATAATGTAAAACTGCGCGGGCCTCCCGCTGGTTGTGACTTTGAGAGCCGCGCTTGTGATTTGAAGCCTGCCCGTGTTCTCTGACTCCCGGATTCCCTAAAAACGTTGAGTTTGCTGTCGTTTTTCTTGTCGCTTCGTGTGTTTTCTGTGAGGAGGAGACAGTTCAGAACTGAGCTGCCACCGTGTGCCTATCTGAAGCGGAAATTACTTTCTCGGACTTTTGTAAAAAATTATTTATGACTTATTCCTTCTGGTTTTTTTTTTTTTTTTCTTCTCTTTCTGGAGCTCCTGTTCTTTAGATATTGGACCTACTGGAGTGATCCTCTGATGTCCCATTCTTTCTGCCCTGTTATCCATCTCCTTGTCCTTTTGTTCCATTTCTGATGAAGTTCCTTATTCCTAACCTCCAGTCTTGTATCCACTTGGCACAGACATTTTCATCTCTGCCAGCTGTCCTTCAGTTGCTGACACCCACGACTCTTGGCCGGGACCTTTGTGTGGCAACGATTGCTCTCTTGCTCTCGTGAGTAGCAAACCAGAAATGCCAAGGAATAATCCCGCCAGCGGAACAGCCTTCAGTTAAAGGCTCACTGGCCTTCTTCGGTCAGCATATTTCCCCGGCAAGACATCCAATGTGTTGTATGGATCCACAGCCTGTCCCTTTTCGTTGCCTAGTAATATTCCACACTATAGTCATAACGCAGTTACTTTAACCATCCGCCTGTTGAAGGACGCAGGGAGCTGTTTCCAGTTTGGGGCAATTACCGATAAAGCAGCTGTGAACACTCATACATGGATCTTTGTGTGAACATAAATTTCTTTTCTCTGAGACCAGAGCCCCAGAGAGCAGTTGGTGGGTTTCAGAGTATTTGCACGTGTCACGGTTTTTGATGGATCATCAGTGCTGACCTGGAGGTGTTTGGACTTCACCTAACAGGAACAGAAAGTGTTACATGCTTTTGGGCAGATAGGATGTGACCACAGTATCGTTCTATGGAAAATAATCATCTCACGCAGTGTGGAGACTTAAATTGGACGCCAGTCTGAGCCACCACTATAATCGTTAACTTGAAGGACGAAGGGCAGGAACCGGAAGTGGGTCAGTGGGAGTGGAGAAGAGAAACCAATCCAAGGTTAATTCCACACTGGAATAAGATACCGTTGTAAAAATACGACCCATGGACTTTAACCCCCCCAGAGGATATTTGAGGAGAAATAAAAACAACAAAGCAAAGCAGAAAGGAAACTCATTGTGCGTACATTTATTTTTAATTCACGTATTCATATAACATTAAAAAACATTTCCTATAAACAAAACTCTGGCTTAAAGAATAGCAGAGGGAAAAAAATCTCCACCTCATTTTTTTCCTGTCTGCACCCTCTGTGTACCGCTTTTAATAAAATGAAACATGATGTGCCTCTCTGGGTAAATGATGATTTTTTTTTCCCCTAATATATTCTGATTCAGACTATTTTCAGAGAGCCTGATCTGAAAATGGCTCCCATATCTATAAAAAGCACATGTATTTTAAGAAATAAAAGATGAGAAACAAGAAGGAAAAATATACTTTAAAAAAAACAAAAACAAAAACACTGCAGCCTGTCTGGTTATAACTGGAGCCAAGAATTTGATGCCTTGAGAAAATAATTCTCTCCAACAGTTTTAGAAAAGGTAGAACCCAGATAAAAATAAGCCTCTAGCAAATGGAGCCTGGACAAGAATCCATCCCCCACTCCCCCTCAAAAAAAAAAAAATACTAATTAAAAATATGTATTATCTCACTTGCACATGTTATTTTTGGTACCTTGAAGACAAATGACTATTAAATCTTTTCAAAGAACTGTCCCATGCTTCTCATAGCTCCCTATCTCTTTGTGGTTTCTTATTAAAGAGGTAAAATTGGGGGTCAGGGCTGGGAGTTTGTTTTGTTTTCCTGGTAAAGTTGTTTTTCCGGACAAATTCTTCGAGGTGGAGAGCAAACCCATCATTCTGTTTTCCAAATTTGGTTGGTCAGGAAAGCCAGTTTCACTACAGAAGAAAAATCAAGCGAGGAAACCGAAAACCTACAAAGGTCCAGTGGGTTCCATTTGGATGAGCTGGAGGGTTGCACCATTGTTGAAATCTGGTCGTATGAAACCCTAGTCGGAGAGACCAGGGACTCAAGAAGCTGGGTGTGGCGTTCCCTGTATTCATCTGTTTCTGCAGTTAGCTCATTCTCCAGCCTGTGCCAGAGTTCTTCTACACAGGGGACATAGGGTTTCTGTTCCAAGGCTGTCTTTAATGAGGCGTTAGGCCTTGCTTCAGGTCGTGGTGCGTGAATGCATTCTAAGTCGCTTCAGTCATGTCCGACTCTTTGCGACCCCATGGACTGTAGCCCAAAAGGCTCCTCTGTTCAGGGGATTCTCCAGGCAAGGATACTGGAGTGTGTTGCCTTGCCCTCCTCCAGGGGATCTTCCTGACCCGGGGATCGAACCTGGGACTCCTGCATTGCAAGCAGATTCTTCACCATCTGAGCCACCAGGGAAACCCTCATGTCGTGGAGCTACCCCCCAAGCCCCCAAAACGCCTTCTCCTGAGGACATATCAGAAGCATCTCAGACACTCTGAAGCAGACAGTTGGGGGTTTTCTACCATATTTATAGACGCCAACATGCTCCTTCCACAGCCTCCAGGGGTGGAGAGGTTTTATGGAATCGGTCATACATCAGACTTTTTTACCTTGCAGATCCCAAATTTCCCAGGTTCTCTTCCGTATCAGTGAGGCCATTATCGAATCATAGCACACATACAGGTATGTTCTGTATCTAATGACCAGTTCCTTGAATAGGTGTTAAAGTCCTCAAGTATATATAACTTCTAGCCAAGCAAAGGCGAAAAGTGTGATTCCAAGCTTACGAACAATTGCATGCATAACAGCTTTTAAATCTGTTATTCCTTTAAGAAGGAAAGTGAAAGTCACTCAGTCATGTCTGACTCTTTGCAACCCCACGGACTATAGAGTCCCTGGAATTCTCCAGGTCAGAATACTGGAGTGGGTAGCCTTTCCCTTCTCTAGGGGATCTTCCCAACCCAGGGATCATCGAACCCAGGTCTCCCACATTGCAGTCAGATTTTTTACCAGCTGAGGCACAGAGGAAGCCCTTTAAGAAGGAAGTGCCTTTAAAACCACTCTTGTGTGCAAAAGCACATCACGTGCATGGTTCTCAAAACTTGCTGTGTTTGTTCTTTTTAAACCTTAAAATTATTTTCCTCCACGTAGATCACATCCATTCGTTTGTGGGAAAATTGGTATTTTTACCAAGCACACTCTCAAACGTCGATAAATGCAAGTGATGAAAACACGTGTTCCATGCAGCCAGGCCCAAGACGACCCCCACGGATGCTGACCAGCTGAATTCATGCCCTTGCGGACTCCACTTCCACACTCGGTGAGGACCCTCAAGCAGCATCTGGCAAGGCAACAGAGGGGCCAAATTGCCAATCAAGTGAGGTTGCTCCCTGGGAACCACACCCCAAGCCTTCAGATCATTGCAGCCCTGGCCAAAAAACTGACTGCAGCCTCCTGAAAGAGACAGAGCCAGAATCACCTAGTTTTAATACATAACTCTCAAATTCCTGATGCATAGAAACCTGGGGAGGTAAGAAATTATGAGAGACAGATAATCAGTGTTAATTGTTCAGTGGTGTCCGACCCTTTGCGACCCCAAGGACTGTAGCCTGCCAGGCTCCTCTGTCCATGGGATTCTCCAGGCAAGAATCCTGGAGTGGGTTACCATGCCCTTCTCCAGGGGGATCTTCCCAACTCAGGGGTCGAACCCAGGTCTCCTGCATTGCAGGCAGATTCTTTACCAGCTGAGCCGCCTGGAAGATAAGAAACTATTGCTATTGTTTTAAGTCACTGCATTCTAGGCGTGCTCTATTACATAGCCATAGTAGGTGGAACACACACACATATAAACATATCAAACACAGATTACCCAGAAAAGGATTCAGCTCCAACAGATAAAGTTTTTTGTTTTATTTTTTTTACAAAGTGTCAGCCCTTCCAGCAGAGTATTCAGTGAACCAGATAAAAAACTTTTTTTTTTTACTGATGGTCTTTATAGTGTCAAAAATGAAACAAAGATACTATGCACGTTAGTTAGCTTTTTTCTTCTTAGAACCACTGTACCTTTTCCTTCAAAGTTCCTATTTCTAATTATATTCTGATGAAAGGAGCAGAGTTGGTCTGTATTCCTCTCCGAAATTTCCCATAACTGGCTAGATAACCGTTGCCCGCAATCCTTGTGAGTTTTGAAATTATGTGATACGTAATTTAGTTGACAAAAAAAATATTAATCAAGTCGAATCCGTGTAGAGCGTGATTTAAATTTTTCCATGAAAGAGAGCTTAATTGAGTTGAGAGAAAGTATTGAGATAAAATTTAAAATGCTCTCTCAAATATTTGCACTGAAGAAGGATTAAAGTCATGTTTTTTCTTTACTCTGTGCATGTAAAGGACTGAATATTTTTAAAGCTACATTACAAATAAAACTACTGCATATGCCAAGCCTGATGGATTTTTAAGAAACAAATTATTTGTATGTAAAGAGAGTCCTCTGAACCAGACTTGCTGTATTTTGCGACAGATGTCCTATCTTGCCAGGAAATTTTTATCAGGTTACCAATCTCTCTTGTAGCCAAATGTATCAAATTATATTCATGGAACCAAATACATTAATGCTCCCAGATAGGTGAAGTAACTCAGTTCTTGAAATTACATGAGCCCATCCAGTATTAGAAGGCCTCTAAAGAGAACACAGCCTGTTATGTGCAAGAAAATTTAGAACAGAAATTAAGAAGATCCGCTGTAGCAGGGGGTTTCCCAGTGACAGAAAAATGCCTTCTGTACTCTGGGTAATGACCCCGCATGCAGAATACTTTGAGTCTTTTCTTTATCCAGACATTTTTTTCCTACCCACAGATACCACCTTCTCATCCCAAAGTCCACTCTCTAACTTCACAAGGAGATAGCCTGTAACAATTAAGGAAGGACATCCTGGTTCTGTGACTCTCTTGCTGTCTTGTGGTTTGGGTTTTTATTTTCACCCTTTATGTGAGGGGATAAATAAGTGGCACAGATTGGCTTTTTTCCTTGTTTGTCTGATGTTTAGTGGGCCCTTTCTCTGAGCAGAGAGCTGATCTAAGCATTAGAGTGCTGTTGGTCATTTAATCCCCGGTAACCAGGGTGAGCTGGGCTCCCCTGGCGACTCAGAGGTAAAGAATCTTGCCTGCAACGCAAGAGACCCGGATTCGATCCCTAGGTTGGGAAGATCCCCTGGAGGAGGACACAGCAATCCACCCCGGTATTCTTGCCTTGGAGAACCCCATGGACAGAGGAACCTGGTGGGCTACACTCGATGGGGCCGCAAAGAGGCGGACACGACCAAAGCGCCTAAGTAGCAACAGCAGCAGCAACCAGTGTGGGTTATTCCCATTTCCCAGTAAGAACCTCCAGCCTCAGGGAGACTGAAGAACCCTACCTAGCTCATAAGAGGAGTCAGTCCAAGAGAGGACAAGGATTTGAACCTGGGAAGTGCAATATAAACCACAGCCTCAGACACCCACAGCCCACTACTGGTCACTTGAACCACGAGATACGGCCACCACGGGCACCTGTTCTCAGGGGTTTGAAAACAAGCCACTTGATCATCTGTCGCAGGGTCATGAAATAGTAGAATTCCCAGGAGACTGGGGACTCTTGGGTGCATGTGGTTTATACCTTATACTGATTTCAAAGTATAACAAAACTTAACAAAAGTAGCTCCAGAATCACTGCAGATGGTGACTGCAGCCATGAAATTAAAAGAGGCTTACTCCTTGGAAGGAAAGTGATGACCAACCTAGACAGCATATTAAAGAGCAGAGACATGACTTTGTCAACAAAGGTCCATCTAGTCAAGGCTATGGTTTTTCCAGTAGTCATGTGCAGATATGAGTTGGACCATAAAGAAAAGCTGAGCACCGAAGAATTCATGCTTTTGAACTGTGGTGTTGGAGAAGACTCTTGAGAGTCCCTTGGAATGCCAGGACATCCAACCAGTCCATCCTAAAGGAAATCAGTCCAGGGCGTTCATTGGAATGACTGATGCTGAAGCTGAAGCTCCAATCCTTTGGCCACCTGATGCAAAGAGCTGACTCATTTGAAAAGGCCCTGATGCTGGGAAAGATTGAAGGCAGGAGAAGAAAGGGACAGCAGAGGATGAGATGGTTGGATGGCATCTCCAACTCAATGGACATGAGTTTGAACAAACTCTGGGAGTTGGTGATGGACAGGGAGGCCTGGTGTGCTGCAGTCCATGGGGTTGCAAAGAGTCGGACACGACTGAGCAACTGAACTGAACTGAACTTAACAAAGGTATCAGTGCTACTGCTACACATGCTCAATGTGTGTATATATATATATGTGTGTGTGTGTGTGTGTGTGTTTATATGTATAAATATGTATATATTTATATGTATTTATATGTGTATAAATACATCCAAAGGGGTTTTCTCAGTTTAAAAGACTAACTGAAAACTCAAGTACTTGTCTAATTCGGGTACAGAAGCGATTCTAAAAGCAGAGTGCCTTTCTTTTCCGATTTACATTTTTTAGAACTTCTTTTTAATTGGAGGATAATCGCTTTACGATGTGGTGTTGGCCTCTACCACACCGCAGCATGAATCAGCTACAAGCGTACATGTGTCCCCTCCCTCTCGAACCCCCCCCTCCGCATCCCGCCCCTCTAGATGGTCACAGAGTACCCAGTCGAGCTCCCTGTGTCACACAGCCACTAGGCAATGCTTGGAGAAAAGGGCTAGGCTGGTATGGGTCAATGTCAGATTTCAGGCAGCATCAGTACAGAGTTCGCTGTTCCAGTCTCACCTATTCCAGCGTTCTGTATAACATCGTACACATTCTCCATCAGTTTTAAGGTGAGACACATGCAGTGGGCAGTTCGCAATGAAAATCAGTTTCTGAAACACGTTCGTCTAGGGAAATTGACAGCAAGTATGCAACTGGGGAAAACTTAGCTATTTGGACATTGGAGAGTGAGATTACCTTCTACTGGCAATCTGTCTATGGGAAACCTACATAGGTGTTAACCGATAAACAGGTGGTTCAATTCCTTCATGCTGGGGACTCAGCAAACTGTTACTGGGCAGATTTACAAAGACTCACCGAACAGGGAAAATAATTAGAATGGACGTAAGGGGTTAGGGCTTCTCTGGTGGCTCAGTGGTAAAGAACCCTCTTGCTGATGCAGGAGACGGGGGTTCAATCCCTGGGTGGGAAAGATACCACTTCCAGGGATTAAAGAAGGGAATGGCAACCCACTGCACTCTTCTTGCCTGGGAAATCCCATGGACACAGGACCCTGGCGGGCTACAGTCCATGGGGTTACAGAACTGGGCATGACTTAGTGACTAAACACGACCACCGCCAAGGGGGAAAGGATCGCAGAGGAACTGTCAAATTATTAAAATGTTGCCTCCCTGAAGGTACCTGAGTGGGATCACAACGCCTAAGCACAACACAGGTGAATTCTGTAGCTGCTTTCCACAGTCAAGCACCTTAGGAAGAGAAGAAGAATGGTGATAATGTTAATTCAAAAAATATCATCTTTGGTTTACGTACGTTCCTGAAAAACGTTACTTCCTGAGAAAACATCCCTGGATAAAACTTAACTACAGTGTAGCACTGCAGTTGTTGATTGACATCTCTCCGTGAGGTTTTTTTTTTTTTTTTTCCTGAGATATCCACCACGTATCTGAAAATTTAATTTAAAATCTTTTTTTAAAAAAGTAATTGCAGAGTCTCTAAAGAGCATTGATGCAGTTATCTCATTTTGCAAACAATGAATCTGAAAGTTAAACAAATGGACTAAATTATCCATGATCCTACCTTTAAGGACTAAATTACCCACGATCCTACCTTTAATTTTTTTCCCTTTGTCATCCAGCAAACACACTGTAAGCCAGGAGTTGAGCTTCGCAGCCGTGATGCTGACCCTGGATTCCCTGCCCCCAAATCCCTGTTAATTGATAGCAAAGCTCATAATATTAGATGTCCAGATCTTCTGACTTCTAGCAGATGGCCCAGAAGAAGCATCAAGGTACTTAAGTCCACTAGAGTGGGTGAACAATCTGTCAACAGAGAGCCTGTCTTGCTTAATTCTTGATAGCAATTTGTACACCCAGAGCCGTATCCCCAACGGCTGTCGTTACAGAAGCCTAAAGGAATCTGGCAGGCATGGGGAAGTCCAGTCATTTCAGAAATGCTAACAGCGCGTTCTGGAAAAAAATAACACCCGTGCCTCATTTCCTTCAAACAGATAGCGCTTGGCGGAGAAGAGTGAATTCTTAAGAATAGGGTCGTTGTGGTGGTTTGGTTGCTCAGCCCTGTCCAAGTCTTTGTGACCCCACGGACTGCAGCACACCAGGCTTCCCTGTCCAGGAAACTTCCCAGGGAAGAATACTGGAGTGGGTTGCCATTTGCTTCTCCAAGGGGTCTTCCCGACCCAGGGATCGAACCCACGTCTCCTACATTGGCAGGCAGACTCTTGACCGCTGACCCACTAGCAAAGACCAGGGTATCATCTCCGTAAAGATTGAATGAGCCAAGAACCTCGCATTAGGAGGTTTCTGTTGCAGCCCTGTGTCAGTCCTCAGGCGCTTCTCTCATCCTTTTTGACACTGCCCTTGGGGAAGAAAGGGGGAAGTGAGGTTCGCAGAGGAAAGGTCAAAAATGGCCAGTATTTGGAGAGATATACAGCTGTCCAAAAACAGGCACATAAGCACTCTTGCTAAAAACACAGGGATCATGGGCGGAACTCGGGATGTCAACAGATGCGAAGTCCAACACTCACAGGACGGCAAACCCGCATCGAAGCCCGATCAGATGATGTCGCTGACCTCTGCACGCTAGCGGCTTACAGACGAGGAAAACCGGAGCCACACAGGAACTCAGAAAGCGGAGAGTAAGAGATAACAGCTAGTGCGTTCACGCTGCATAGCAACTAGTGTGTTCACATATTCCAACCGGGATTCAGAGCATCACTACTCCTTGTCAGTACGAAGGCGATCAGGAAGACACCAGGAGACATGAGGCGCTCATAGATAACCCTCGGGATGGTTCAGGGACGCACTGACTCTGTGTGATGCTGAGGCATTAATAGTTGCTCTTCTTCAGCAGAACTTCCTCTTTAATTGTCCACAGTCGTTTCTTTGCCATCCCCTCTCTGCGTGTCTGTGTTGCTGTGACACTTTCAGCTTGTAAACCCCTGGTGTGCAGAGATCAGCAGCATCTATGAATGGAAGCAAATGTCGGGAGTGAAGAAAAATAGCAGGTGGGTGGGAAAAACAAATTAAGCATCCTGGGGACAGGGAGGGGAGAAGACGGAAGCTTCTCTATGCTGAAAACAGCCAAGAAAGGAATTTATGATTAGAAAAGTCGCATCAGGGAATCTACTCAGAACAGAGATGCAAAGAGTTAAAAACCGGTTCAAGCAAAGGCAGGTTGAAGGGCTCCAACCTGTATCACACTGGACTCCTGATAAAAGAGAATGAGGTTGAAAATGGCAAAGAAAGCATTCCACAGCCCAGATCATTGCTGCATCATCAAGGATTCTCTTCATTGTTCAGCAAATGACCTCAACTAAGCAAAGGGGAATTTTGTAAGCTTGAGGCTCCGTGTGTCTCTGTGTGTGCATACTCAGTTGGTTCAATCATGTCCGATTCTTCAACCCCATGGACCGTATCCTGCCAGGCTCCTCTGTCCATGGGATTCTCCAGGCATGAATACTGGGGTGGGTTGTCATGCCCTCCTCCAGGGCATCTTCCCGACCCAGGGATCAAACCCGTGTCTCTCATGCTCCTGCATGGCAGGCAGATTCTTTGCTACTTGAGCTGGATACGCCCCATGTATCTCTCTGCTCTTTCCTAAATGACCAACCTTCACATAACGCGTAAGAATTTGCCAAACTTTCTTCACTTAAGGTATCTCACTGAATCCTCCCAGCAGCCTTGTGGGGGTGGGTATCATTCAATGTACCTCTCACCCGAGAAAACTCTCCATCCCACAGCTAGAGGAAAAATGACGGCAGGGTAGGCGCCATGGATTTATAAACATGTCCACAAATTCTGTGGTATCTCCCCCTTCAGAAGTGGAGCTGGGTTCCCCTTCCCTCGAGGGTGTGACGTAACCAGTAGGTTAAGGGTGAAGCCAAGGTTTGTGGCTTTTCAAGCCTCAGTCATGTGAGGCTTCAGTCTTGGACCCCTCCCTCCAGGGAAGTCGACTGCCATGTTGCAAAGATACCCGGGTGGTCCACCAGGCAGGAACACTTGATGAGGTTCAGGCTTTCAGCCAGATGTCAGAGCAGAGAGGCCTCCTACGAAAAGTCGTGCAAAGGAGCCATCCTCAGAGCAGATCCTCCAGCCTCAGTACGGCACCGGACGCCTCCAGCTGCGGCTGACATCCCAACTGCAGTCTCAGAAACGAGCCTGTGTCCCCACCACAGCTGAAGTTAAAGTGAACGGCGCTCAGTCATGTGTCCGACTCTTTGGGACCCCATGGACTATACAGTCCATGGCATCCTCCAGGCCACAGTCCTGGAGTGGGTAGCCTTTCCCTTCTCCAGGGTTAGTTGCCCCCAAATTCCTGCCCCTGAAAATGATGAGATAGTAAACATTTGTTGTTTTAAGCTGCTAGGGAGCTATTTGTTCTGCACCAGCATCAGGTAACTGATACACCAGGAAGGAAATTCAGATGCCTTGACCCCCAAAGCCAGTGCCCCTTTATTTCACAACACTACTTTTTCTACCACTTTTTATGAAACATCAGGATGTTCTCGCCCAACTGACCTCCATTTTCCTGGCAGTTCGGTCTTTGCTAACTATGACACATTTTTCTGTGGCCATTTAGTTTTTGTGTTCTTAAAAAACTGGTTTCCCCTTCTGTATTACAAGGGCCATGAGAATAGGGGATAGACCTGTTTGAGTGTTCACCACAATCCCAAATGTAGATCAATTCACCCAATTCAGTCTTTGGTCAGTACTAAGTACTCAGGAAAGAATGTGCCTGCAATGCAGGAGACCCTGGTTCGATTCCTGAGTTGGGAAGATGCCCTGGAGAAGGGAAAGGCTACCCACTCCAGTATTCTTCAGCTTCCCTTGTGGCTCAGCTGGTAAAGAACCTGCCTGCAACGCAAGAGACCTGGGTTTGATCTCTGGGTCGGGAAGATGCCCCTGGAGAAGGGAAAGGCTACCCACTCCAGTATTCTGGCCTGGAGAATTCCACGGACTGTATAGTCCATGGGGGTCGCAAAGAGTCAGAAACGACTGAGCAAAGTCGACTTTCACTTTACTTCAAAAATTCTTGGATGAATCAATGACCAAAACACACATGATACAACTAGCCTGTCATTGGGACTTTGTTCTCATTTTATGCTGAACCAAAAGGGAATAAGTTCTAAGAAGGAAGAGAGGATTCTGTTGGAGTTATGGTTGTATTGATTCGAGCTCGCCAGAAGAAGCTTGTTTTATTCTGATAAAGAAAATGCCTTGAAGAACAGAATATATTACAGCTTTTCAACAACATACAAAAATCTCCAGGGCATGCAAAAATCTAAGAATATTTTCCTAATCAAAAAGATCTTTCCTTAAAGGATGAATGGGGAAAAAGAAAAAAAGGATCTTTCTTGTTTGTTCCTCCATTAGTTCTTTCGCTTCCCGTCCCAGGCCGACTGGAGGTTTTCGGCAGCAAGCCCTCAGACAGGAGTGGCCAGGCCAGCCGCTGACCTCACCCTACCCTGCAGAGGGGGCCAGGAGGCCTCGGTTACAGACAGCGTTTTTCTGGGCAAGTTATTTGTTCACACACGAACCATAAATCAACATGTAGTACTAAGTCATGATCGATGGTTTTTGACTTTGTGGGAAATGGCCTAACCACCCAGATTCTATTTCACAGCCAGGAAAAAAAAAAAAAAAAAAGGAAAAAAAGCAATAATAATAATGTGTGAAAGAAAATAAAATGTAGGAAACATCTTTGAGACATGACTGAAATGCTTAAAAACCAGGAACAAATAATGTTCCTACAGCAGGGCTGCAGCTTTGATCAAAGACCAGACATTTTTATAGTAACCGCCAAGACGGGATGCGACAGACTGCACATGTATGTGTTTAATCCAGTCCTCGCCCCTCCCTTCAGCATCTTATCCTCTCTTCCAGTGCCTGCTAGGACTCTCAGCAGAGACGCAGACATTCTGTGCTAACATAGCAGCTGCTCCCCAGTGTGGATAAGTGGCCAGGGTGACAGAATTGAAGTTTCAGTTCAGTTTTTGTTTTATTCACTGATTTAATATTAAACAGTCTTTAGTTATTTAATATTATTAATTTTAATAGTATTCTATTTAATATTATATTAAATTTAAATAATGCTAAATTAATATTACCGACTAGCTCAGTCGGTAAAGAATTTGCCTGCAATACAGGAAGTCCAGGTTCAATCCCTGGGTCGGGAAGATCTCCTGGAGGAAGGCATGGCAACCCACTCCAGTATTCTTGCCTGGAGAATCCACATGGACAGAGGAACCTGGCAGGTTACACTCCATCATAGGATCTCAAGAGTTGGACACGACTGAGCGACTTAACACTTCCACTTTCATATCTGCTAAAATGGACCACTCCTACTCCTGGGTCTTGGACGGAGGAGCCTGGTAGGCTACAGTCCATGGGGTTGCAAAAAGTTGGACACGACTGAGCGACTTCACTTTCTTTTACTTTCCTACTTCTGGGTAAACACATACCCAACAAAAGCATGCACATATTTTCACCAAAAGACAGGCACTCTAGTAGGTTAAGCAGCACAATTTCAAAGTTCCCTCGAACTGGGAACACCAGAAATCCCATCGATGTGAAGTGGGAAAATGGGGTTATATTATACCACAGAATACTACACAGTGACGAAAACAAACAACATCTGTGTCTCACATCGTGAGTCCTCCAGACACAAAACAACATAGCTCATTCCTAACAGGTGCCTTTTACGTCATTCAATGTATGGAAAGTACAGAGGTGAGCACAGTTCATTTATGCTGTTCAAAGAAGTGGAGACGGGTAGTCACAGAAAGGGACGGGGGTGGGGGAGAGTTCCAGGGTGCCAGGAACGTTCTTTTCTTGATCTGTGTGCTGATCAGATCAGGTGTAAAAAGTCAGCAAGCTATATACCCTGAAGATACATACATATATATACTTTTCTGTATGTATTCTCCAAAATACCTCTTATCCATCCTCAAAGTGCAGCTCAAAACTTGCTACTTTGATAAACCATGAAAGTATCCTACTGTGATCTCTCATTTTCTCATCATTTTCTTTTTAAAGCTATTATTTTTTTCAGACACACATGTCTCATTGTATCAATCAGAATGTAAGCATCCCACTGCTTAAATCTCCCTCAGTTTTGGCACAGTACTAGTCACAAAATGGGGCTTCCTTGATATCTCCATTGGTAAAGAATCTGCCTGCAGTGCAGGAGACCAAGGTTCAATTCCTGGGTCAGGAAGATCCACTGGAGAGGGGATAGGCTATCCACTCCAGTATTCATGGGCATCTCTGGTGGCTGAACCTGCAATGCAGGAGACCTGGGTTTGATCCCTGGGGGAGAAGGGAAAGACTACCCACTCCAGTATTCTTGGGCTTCCCTTGTTGCTCAGCTGGGAAAGAATCCACCTGCAGTGCAGGAGACCTGGGTTCAATCCTTTGGTTGGGAAGATCCCCTGGAGAAAGGGAAAGGCTACCCACTCCAGTATTCTGGCCTGGAGAATTCCACGGACTGTATAGTCCATGGCATCGCAAATAGTCAGACATGACTGAGCGACTTTCACAAGAGGACAAGAGTCACAAAATAACGTATATATTTCATAAACTCTTTGAACGGAACACATCTCTCCTGCCCTTACTTAAAATTGCTTAAATGGCAAAGACCAGGTATTATCTCATATTTTCTATGAATTTTTCAAACAGCTGAGTTCAGTTAAGCGCACATTTCCTCGCACATATAAAAACGGAAAACATTGCAACAGAAAAGACTCGGGAATTTTCCATCCAGGCAGCTGTTGCTACACAGCGCCTGTGCTGAAACGTTCTCTTCCTGGCAGTCCATCCCACAGCCCCACACAAGAGAGATGATTTCATTCTGCTGCAGTCCCATTACTGTCCTGGGCAAAGGCATGAGAAATAATCGAGGAAAAAGAAAAAGACTCCTCCTCACCCCCCCCCCCCCCATCAAATGTGATACGCATGAAAACACTTACAAGGTGCTAGATCCACAATTTAGAAGATTGGTGGTAACGCCTATTTGCCCATTTCCAGATGACAGTGACTAATTCGTGTGCTTATTCTTTCATAAATTACCAGGACGGAGGATGAGAAAAATGTGAATTCCTGGATGATTCCTAAATTAGAGCAGTCATTTATGAGACCTCACTGTGAGCACCAAAAAAAATTGATGCTTTTGAACTGTGATGCTGGAGAAGACTCTTGAGAGTCCCTTGGAAAGCATGGAGATCAGACCAGTCCACTCTAAAGGAAATCAACCCAGAATATCCATTGGAAGGACTCATGCTAAAGCTGAAGCACCAATGTTCTGGCCACTTAATCCAAAGAGCCGGCTCTTTGGAAAAGACCCTGATGCTGGTGAAGATGGAAGGCAAAATGAGAACGGGGGCGACAGAGGATGAGATGGTTAGATGGCATCGCTGACTCAATGGACGCGAGTTTGAGCAAACTCCAGAAGATAGCGGAGACCAGAGGAGCCTGGTGTGCTGCAGTCCACGGGGTCACCGAGAGTCAGACACAGCTTAGCGACTTAACAACACCGTGACCTGAGGACAGACTAGGGTGGATTTTCACTGACCGAGTCTGCCAGTTACGTGGCATCCGTGAAGACCTCTTTCCTTCAAGACCTGTTCCTCACTTCTTCTTTTCCTTCTTGCCAAGTAACTGCCGCAGACCAGGGTTGGCCTCTCACCGTGTTCTCCCATTGACTTGGTTTCATAAGTTCTGCAGAAAAGAAGGGCAAAGAATCCGTGGCTTGCAGAATCGAGGGAAAAAAAAAAAAAAAGAGTCAGGAGATTGAGGATTTCCTCAGCACTTGACCTCCGCGTCTAAATAAACAGTTGCCGATGATTAATCTCCGCGTGCCGCTGACAGCTCCATGGGGGAAAGCTGGGTGCCATTGGACGGGGGCGCAGTCTGACATTTTTACACACGTCCAGAAGGAAAACAGAGCAGGATGTCAAGCGTGTGTATTCCCCAAAACGACTCTTCTCAGACCTCCTCAGAGCCATGAGGACTCCGTAAGGAAAGTCAAGTCCACCGCAGACAAGAACCAGCCCAGCTCCTGCTCTCTGGGGAGGTCCCTGGGTGTCAGGCTGACCTGTGAGGCTTCACTGGGTAGCAGCTACAAAATTCTTTACTCTTGGATGAAAGAACTTCCCAGAAAGAGTCATATTCATCATCTCTCTTCTAAGGAGTGGATTAAAAGCAAAAACTTAGTCACACAGACACTCCCTTCTTCCCTCTCTCTCTCTCTGTCTCTCTCTGGACCATTTTATTTTTTTAATCAAAATAAATTTTTTTCACTTTTCTTTTAAGATAAACAGGAGGAAGAAAAACCACATTGGTCATACCATTCTTTTCAAAACAAAACTTTCCTCAATACTTGGTTCTCCGAGCTCCATAAACAATATTTCTTTGAGGTGGTAGATTGTCATACTTTATATGCCATTATTTATCATTTATGTCTCTGTCCTTTACAAAATAATGCAAGCTGCAGCCCTCAATATAACGTGAAGCTATGACTTCCCTGGTGGCTCAGATGGTAAAGCGTCTGCCTACAATGTGGGAAACCCAGATTCAATCCCTGGGTCAGGAAGATCTCCTGGAGAAGGAAATGGCAACCCACTCCAGTTATTCTTGCCTGGAAAACCCCATGAATGGAGGAGCCTGGTAGGCTACAGTCCATGGGGTCGCAAAGAGTCGGACACAACTCAGCGACTTCAATTTCCTTTTCACTTTCCTTGCTATAAAGATAGAATGTATTTGGACCAGGCACTTCCCTTTAAGCAAAGGCCCAGTCTCACTCAGTTTCAGAACTCTTTTCAGCTCAGCAGTTCCACTTCTTGTATTTACCCCAGAAAACTGAATGCCTATGTCCACACAAAAACCCATGAATGACTGTTCCTGGCGGCTAAAACGTCCAAATGTCCATCAGCTGAACAAAATGTGTCGTATCAGTGCAATGCAACATTATTCAGCTGTAAAAAAGTAATCAGGTAGTGGACTGCTTGGTGGTCTAGTATGTTGGGAACCTGCCTGCCTATGTGGGGGACACAGGTTCAAGTCCTAGTCTGGGATGATCCCACATGCTGTGAAGCAACCGGGTCCTTGAGCTACAAATACTGAAGCCTGTGTGCTCTAGAGCCCGTGGCCTGCAATCAAAGAAGCCACCACAATGAGAAGCCTGGACACCCCAAAGAAGAGTAGCCCCCACTCGTCAAAACTAGAGAAAGCCTGAGTGCGGTGACTTCTGCCCGGCAAAGCTGGAGACGTGACCATCACTGCACTTTGCCACATTCACAGTGAAACAGGCCCTGGGACTCTGCAGGTCAGAGCTGCTCTCCAGGGCTGCCTTCTCAACAAGACCTTCCCTGCCACCTCTGTGACATCTTGCCTTTTCTCCTCTGCCATCTCTTGCTTCCCCCTCTTCCATCTTTCTCCACAGCACTCAGCTCAGCTCAGTTCAGTCACTCGGTCATGTCCGACTCTTTGCGACGTCATGGACTACAGCACGCCAGGCCTCCCTCTCCATCACCAACTCACAGAGTTTACTCAAACTCATGTCCATCGAGTCGGTGATGCCATCCAACCATCTCATCCTCTCTCATCCCCTTCTCCTCCCGCCCTCAATCTTTCCCAGCATCAGGGTCTTTTCCAATGAGTCGGCTCTTCGCATCAGGTGGCCAAAGGATTGGAGTTTCAGCTTCAGCATCAGTCCTTCCAATGAACATTCAGGACTGATTTCCTTTAGGATGGACTAGTTGGAGTCCCTTGCAGTCCAAGGGACTCTCAAAAGTCTTCTTCAACACCACCGTTCAAAAGCATCAATTCTTCAGCGTTCAGCTTTCTTTACAGTCCAACTCTCACATCCATAGATGACCACTGGAAAAACCACAGCTTTGACTAGATGGACCTTCGCACTCAGGGCTCATGAACTAGTACACCTTTGCAGTTTGGAGCCATAAACCCATTGGACCATGCATTTCCTCAAAATAGAGAGTGTCCACTTTGGCCACTATGCAGTCTTCTGCCTTGCTGCACTTGTCCAATAAATAGTAGGCGTTGCTGTACTTCTCCAATAAATAGTAGGCAAAGGAAAGAATGAATGAGAGTTTGATTAACAGATTAGAAATTATTAGCAAGTTCTGTTTTCAGAAGGTTAAGTTCTGTTATAAAACCCTCACCTATAGCGTAAGTGTGTATATCAGGTGTTTTTATCATTCCATGAGGGTTACACAGTGGGCATCAGTTACACTTATTTAGTTACAAGGAACAGAGATGCCTTCTCCAACAAACTTCCACACTCATGTCCAAAGGGCATGGCAACCCACTTCAGTATTCTTGCCTGGAGAATCCCAAGGAGAGAGGAGCTTGGTGGGTTACAGTCCCCAAGGTCTCGAAGAGTCAGATATGACTGATGTGACTCAGCACTCATAGCACATACTTACTCCTGGACTTCTCCAGCAGGGATCAAACCTGTGTTTCTTAAGGGTTCTTTCCCACTAGCGTCACTTGGGAAACCCAGCAGTTAAGTCTAGAGAGAGGCAAGGCTGGAATCTGGGCTCACGAACTCAACAGAACCAGGAGCTGGATTTTCTGTGCGGTTCTCAGCTCTGCCCAACCAGCCTGGGCGTGAGTCTCACTTTCACGCCAGACCTCTGTCTTGGGCTCCCGTGGGTGCCAGGCGTTCAAGATACTTCCTCATTCAGGTCCAAGAGCGAACAATCTTTTCAGGCAGCATTCCTTGTTCATGCGTAGTTCAGAAATCTTCCAACTATATACAGCATGTGGGTCCCGCCTGGCCCACTGCTTGCTGTGTAAATAAAGCTTTATTGGAACATGGACACTCATTCACACGTTGTCCATGGCTGCTTTCACCCCAAAATGGCAAACCATTGCCCAGAGCCCTTGCATCCCATTGACTCTGTCATACAGCCATCCCTGGATCACTGGGACTGATCCCAGCTGATCCCGGGACCAGCAACCATAGAAGGAGCTTCGACCACAATCCAGCCCACCCACACGTCAGACGAGAAAACAGTGGAGGGTTAAATTCCTCAATAGGAAATCAGAGTTCTGTCAGGGAAAGAAGTGGGGAATCCCAACTGGAAAAACCACAAATATCCAGGATATAGCGTGTGCTGGGGAGCCTGGTGGGCTACCGTCTATGGGGTCTCAGAGTCAGACACGACTGAAGTGACTGAGCAGCAGCAGCAGCAGCAAGGATTTAAAATGTCTAAGCCCTAAGTGCAGTTTTAAACAGAGAATAAAATTTTACTTCTCTAAAATCATTTCTTACCAAAAATCGTCAGTCGGTTCAGTCGTGTCCGACTCTTTGTGACCCCACGGACTACAGCATGCCAGGTTTCCCTGTCCATCACCAACTCATGGAGCTTGCTCAAACTCATGTCCAGTGAGTCAGTGACTCCATCCAACCATCTCATCCTCTGTCGTCCCCTTCTCCTCCTGCCCTCAATCTTTCCCAGCATCAGGGTCTTTTCCAGTGAGTCAGTTCTTCCCATCAGGTGGCCAAAGGATTGGAGTCTAGCTTCAACATCAGTACTTCCAATGAACATTCAGGACTGATTTCCTTTAGGATGGACTGGTTGGGTCTCCTTGCAGTCCAAGGGACTCTCAAGAGTCTTCTCCAACAACACAGTTCAAAAGGCATCAATTCTGTGGTGCTCAGCTTTCTTTATAGCCCAACTCTCACATCCATACATGACTATTGGAAAAACCATAGCTTTGACTAGATGGACCTTTGTTGGCAAAGTGATGTCTCTGTTTTTTAATATGCTGTCTAGGTTGGTCATAGCTTTCCTTCCAAAAAGAGCAAGCATCTTTTAATTTCATGGCTGCAGTCACCATCTGCAGTGATTTTGGAGCCCAGAAAAATAAAGTCAGCCACTGTTTCCACTGTTTCTCCATCTATTTGCCATGAAGTGATGGGACCAGATGCCATGATCTTAGTTTTCTGAATGTTGAGTTTTAAGCCAGCTTTTTCACTTTTCTCTTTCACTTTCTTCTTCACTTTCTGCCATAAGGGTGGTGTCATCTGCATATCTGAGGTTATTGATATTTCTCCCAGCAATCTGGATTCCATCTTGTGCTTCCTCCAGCCTGGCATTTCACATTATGTACTCTGCATGTAAGTTAAATAAACAGGGTGACAATTTACAACTTTGGCATACTCCTTTCCAGATTTGGAACCAGTCCATTTTTCCATGTCCTGTTCTAACTGTTGCTTCTTGACCTACATACAGATTTTTTAGGAGGCAGGTAAGGTGGTCTGGTATTCCCATCTCTTGAAGAATGTTCCACAGTTTGTTGTGATCCACACAGTCAAAGGTTTTGGCATAGTCACTAAAGCAGAAGTAGATATTTTTCTGGAACTCTCTTACTTTTTTGATGATCCAGCGGATGTTGGTAGTCTGATCTCTGGTTCCTCTGCCTTTTCTAAATCCAGCTTGACCATCTGGAAGTTCTTGGTTCACGTACTGTTGAAGCCTGGCTTGGAGAATTTTGTGCATTACTTTGCTAGCGTGTGATATGAGTGCAATTATGCGGTAGTTTGAACATTCTTTGGCATTGCCCTTCTTTGGGACTGGAATGAAAACTGGCCTTTTCCAGTCCTATGGCCACTGTTGAGTTTTCCAAATTTGCTGGCCTATTGAGTGCAGCACAGTCACCGCATCATCTTGAAGTAGCTTAGTTTCCTTAATTGTTAAGAGCAATGAAAAATTTTTAAATCTTAATCATGGTGGTGGTTACATGACTGTTAATTGGTCAAAATTTGTAGAACTGTAGCCAAGATTGTCCATGGGATTGCAAAGCGTCAGATACAGCTGAGCCACTCACTTTCTTTTTCAGTCAAGATTGTAGAATTTATGTAAAGGTCTAGAGAACAAATGTATTTGCCTTTGCAGACCAAGACTATAGCGAGTACTCAGGTCTGCCATTGCCGCACGAAAGTAGCCACTGACAATATGTCAATGAGTAGGAGTGGCTGTGTTCCAATAAAACTTTATCCACAAAATAATCTGTGGGCCAGTTTGGACCCACAGCCTGTATACAGTTTGAAGATTTCTGAACTGAACTGCACACTTAAGAAAGAGTGAATTTTACTGCATGCAAATTATACCTTGATAAAGCAAACAAGAAAAAGATAAAGCAGAAAAAAAATGTACTCTGGGCAGGGGAAAAAAAACCTGAAGTCCGTTCAGCTTACTTAAAATGAGATTTTATCAGGAGAAGAGAGGTATTTGTATTGTTGGAAGAAGGACTTGCTAAGGCTATTTGTACAACAATAGTTGGCCAGAAGGGTTACAAAAAGTTAAGCAGGGAATTTTAAACTTGACTTTTGAAGATTATCTTACACACTCACTTGAAAAATTCACCAGGACATCTGCTCCTTTACCTCTGTCCTCAACAGAGTCAGTCACCTGCAGCTGGCTGTTCCCCAAGTCAGCAATCCAGAATTGAGCTCTTTTCATTTGGTTTTATTTAGCAGGACGACTTTAAGACCCAGTGTCTTGTACTTCTTGTTTTTCACCATTTGCTTCTTTTATGGCAAAGCCATCTTTATCAGACAGAGACTGTAAATAAGATCCGATGGTTTCATCCCCTTCCCTAAGTAATGGCAGAAACAAAACATCTCTGAGGATGTTTCAGCCCACCAGAATTGAAAGAGAAATCAAACTGTTGGGATGCAGAAAGGGAACTCTTTCGAGATAAAAGAAAAAAATAAATGTTTTTAAAGCAGGAGAGTTTAAAATGAGCTCTCATCAGCTAGCATTCTAACACCCAAGTGTGATGTAGGCAGGGTGATGTGAGGGTGTCACCACATTGTGGAAATGCGGGTTGTCTGAGAGTCGTACAGTCAGATTTCAGCTTCTGGATTTTTTCTTTAACATGTAAAATAGACAACAGCGTTCCTCTCTGAGCAGGAGAGATGCACTTTTCAATCAAAGGTAGCTGATGTGCAGATGAGCTGGAATTTTCCATGAAGATGTTCATTCCTCCCCACAAGCATCAGGCCCTCAGAGGATGCTACGTGAAGGGGCAGATGGCATGCCAGGCAGGGGACGAATAAGACGTGAGCGGCCTTCCAGCACCTGAGAGCCCAATTAGGAAGACAGATGAAAACACAAATATTTAAGAAAGCGTGTCGTGTTATAACAGAGTCTCTAAACACTTTTAACAACTCCAGGCCAATTTCATTTACGCGAGGCGCCGTTCAACATGCAAGCACTATGATTTCCCTTTGAACCAATACTACTAAGAAAATATGATCAAAAGAGTCATGCAAGAGAAAAAAAAATTGTCATGCCTAATTCATTTTCCCCCCTCTCCTAAGCCTGGTGCTATCACAGACAGTGGTGCAGAATTTTCGTTCTTTAAAAAAAAATAATAAAAGCCAATTAAAAAAAAAATGCTTATTGCTGTTTGATAGGTTTGTGCTTCTTTTGTTGTGTTTTTGGTTTCTGAAAGTAACAAGGTTCATTTGACCAAGAGAGATGAGGAGTAACATAAAGAGAACGTGGACGATCAGAGTTAATTTTAGTCACAATCCTGGTCTCAGTAACCGCCGGAACACTGTAGACACAGAATTTCGATATGGTTGTAGCAACCGAGCTAGGAAGGTGGAATTAAGTTGAAAACACACGGTCACTTTTTCCATTGAGTCATTTTGTAGAATGAGACATAAATATCCCCAACAATCTTTGCCCTGGACATAAGATGGATAAGTCTGAGGAATAGTTTCTACAGTTGATTAGACTCACTGCGGGACCTGAGACCCTGTATGAGGGCCTCTCAGATGGCAAGGATACCTCAGAAGGGTCACAAAGCGTTCTTGTGTGTGCAGGTTCCCAGCAACCACTCCCCGGACAGTTTGATGCCGAGGACTGACATGGGGCCGGGAATATATTCATTCATCCAGCAGACTGCATGGTACCCTCCTGTGGGGCTTTCCTGGCGGCTCAGAAGGTAGAGAGTCTTCCTGCCAATGCAGGAGACGTGGGTTCCATCCCTGACTCGGGAAGATCCGCTGGAGGAGGAAATGGCAACCCACTCCAGGATTCTTGCCTGGAGAATCCCACAGACGCAGGAGCCTGGCGGGCTAACAGTCCATGGGGTCGCAAAGAGTCAGACACGACTGAACACATACACCCCTCATATAGACAACCAGGGACCAGGAGCTCTGGCTATATGTGTTTGCAATAGTCCAGGTTACACCTCACCCAGAGGTTCCCAGACCTCATCACCACTGACTCTTCAGGGCTCCCTTGACCAACCAAGAAGACTTCAGAAGGGACCTGCATCTGACACGATGCTGGCAAGAGAAGTACAGTCTGTGGTCTAATCTACTTTATAACCATTCCCAGTGAGCCAGAGTTTTTTCAGAGAGGGTGCATTTGCAGTTACATTTCATGAATTCCATGAATGCCTTTCCGTGAATTGTCACGGAGATGTTCATTTCCTAAAACGACCGCTAATCCCCCCTTCATCTGAAGTCCCCAGTTTCCCCAGGTCAGCAGAATACACCATATCTGTGTTTCAGCCAGCCTGAGAAATGTACCAGGCCCCTTGCAACTGCAGTCATGGATTTGTGTTTTGACAAATGGAACAATCTCAGACCCAAATGCCTAGAAAGAAATAGGGCTCACAAGTCACATGCGTGCCTGCTAAGTCACTTCAGTTGTATCCGACTCTTTGAAACTTGGTCTGTGGACTGTAGCCCGCCAGGGTCCTCTCTCCATGGGATTTCCCAGGCAAGAATACTGGAGTGGGTTTCCATTCCCTTCTCCAAGGGATCTTCCGGACCCAGGGACCGAACCCGTATCACTAGCAGGTGGGTTCTTTACCCTTAGCACCACCTGGGACGCCCACATACAGTCACATAACTATGTTATTTGTCGAGTGCATTATGTGAAACACTGTTCTGAAGCAAGCCATTAATGGAGCATGGTCTGTTTAACTTTTGTAATGACAGCTCTGTATTCACCGTTTCTCTCCAAGTAAATAACACCAGGGTGCCTCAGTAGTCCATCTGAATAGGAGACTTTCCTCTTGTCTCCATCTAGTCCAAGGGTTGTCCAACTACACTCTGGTGCCTCTTTCTGTAAAATAATAATAATGTTTAATTGGAACCCAGACATGCCCATTTTCATTTAGGTGTTGTCTGTGGTTGCATCCCGGCTACAACACAGCAGAGTTAAATCGTTGCCACAGGGCCCTGCGGCCCTCAAAACTTAAAATAGTTACAGTCGGGCCCTTTGCGGAGAAAGCTTGCCAAACCCTGATCTCGACGCCAGAGACCCCCAGAATTAGAACTCAGCCTGATAGATGAAAATGCTAGATGCTGACAATGAAGCCGTACAAGTCTGTGCAAAGAACTGCTCTGAGTAAAAGCAGGAGAAGAAATCACATGGGAAAGATCTACAGATTTTAGCGTATTTGGGGTTCAGTCGCTAAGTCGTGTCTGACTCTTTGTGACCCTGTGGACTGCAGCACGCCAGGCTTCCCTGTCCTTCAATGTCTCCTAGTTTTTGAAAACTCACGTCCGTTGAGTCAGTGATGCCATCCAACCATCTCCTCCTCTGCCATCCCCTTCTCCTCTTGCCCTCAATCTTTCCCAGCATCAGGGTCAGCTCTGCACATCTGGTGGCCAAGGTATTGGAGTTTCAACATCAGTCTTTCCAATGAATATTCAGGGCTGATTTCCTTTAGGATGGACTGGTTGGATCTCCTTGCAGTCCAAGGGACTCTCAGGAGTCTTCTCCAGCACCACCGTTTGAAAGCATCAATTCTTTGGTGCTCAGCCTTCTTTATGGTCCAGCTCTCACAGCCATACATGACCACTGGAAAAACCATCAATCCTTCCACGATTTAAAACATCTTTAAAATTACAAGAACAATAAGGGAAAACATTACCAAAAAAAAAAAAAAAAAAACAACCCAAAGGGATTAATGTGCCCCATATCTAAAGAACTGTCCCAAATCTGTGGGAAAGGCAGCTGACAGGTCAACAGAACAGACCAAAAAAGGAGCAGAGAAAAATGGCCACTTTACAGGAGACAGAGCTGAGGAAGAAGAAAAAGATGTTCAACCTAACTAGTGACTAGCGAAATTAAAAATATAATGAAATCCAGGTTTCAGCTTGGGGGATAAAAATTGAGTGACACAGTGAGTTCTGTCCACTTCATGATGATATGTGAAAGAAGTGTCCTTGAGTCCCGATCAATCAGGGTGGGGTGGGGTGGGATCCATTCTGAAGGTCACTTGGCAACATCTCTTAAGAGTAAACACAAGGCCCTTTGACCCCTGATGGCTTAGACAGTAAAGAATCTGCCTGCCATGCAGAAGACCCAGGTTCGATCCCTGGGTCGGGAAGATCCCCTGGAGGAAGGCAACCCACTCTCTCTTGCCTGGAGAATGCCTTGGACAGTGGAGCCTGGCAGGCTATGATCCATGGGGTTGCAAAGAGTCAGACACGACTAAGCAACTTAGCAAGGCACCCGCCACTTGTTGCTCCCGAAGGTGCCAGTGAGGACCAAGTCAGGCCCCCTGGGCCGGATGGAATCCTCCCCGTCGGCATAGCTAACGACCTAAGCCTGGGACACGCTGGCCTCCGTGTCCACTGCTGGGCAGGGCCAGCGGTTCTGGTGAGAGGGCAGACAGCTGCCTCGGAAGGGAAGCAGAGGCGATGGATGAGCCATGTCTGTGACAACCGGGGGCTTCAAATCCTCGATTCCAGCTGCTGCGGAGACCAGCTGCGCACCTCCGTCCTGACTTACTTACCTGGCCGGATGGTCTCTGTCTCCAGTGCAATTTGGAATGACGTTTCTGTTGCATTCACAGACGTGAACATCCTGTGTTCCCTTCTACACAGCCCTACGCAGACAAGAACAGGAAAACGTAGGAGAATAAACACATAACGATTCTCAACATTGGGTGGAAAAGCATTCCATCTTTGTCATCATTGGAGGAGTACAAATTCCTTTCAAATGGGGGAATTTGCTTTCTTTATAGTCCAACTCTCACATCCATACTTGACTACTGGAAAAACCATAGCTTTGGCTAGATGGACCTTTGTCAGCAAAGTCACGTCTCTGCTTTTTAATATGTTGTCCAGGCTGGTCATAGCTTTTCTTCCAAGGAGCAAGCGTCTTTTCATTTCATGGCTGCAGTCACCATCTGCAGTGATTTTGGAGGAAAATAAAGTCTGTCACTGTCTCCATTGTCTCCCCATCTCTTTGCCGTGGGGAAGGATTAAACATCCCCACCCAGCTGAACTCGGGTCTGGCCAGGTGACACGTCTCCCCAACGAAGATGAGAAATGTAACACATCAGGAGGAGACTTGAGGGCAAGGCTGTCATTTTCCCCCCACCCTCCTCATCTCCACCTACCTCGGTCCCCACGTGACTACAGCAGCAGGGGCCTCGGGCCAGCTTGCAGTGACACGTTGCAAGAATGAGAGAAATGCTGCGTTGTGAGTCCCTGGGGTCGTCGGTGACTGTACCATCTCGCGAGCTCCCCTCACGGATACGGCGGCAACCCAGGGAAAGATGCCACGGAGGATCTTTGGAAAGAAAAGGAAGCTTGCACACGCTCCCTGGATTGCACAACACACGTTAACTCTTTTGACCCGCTGTTCTGTTCTCTGGCTATTTTTACACACTGTCATTATTCTTCGTGATATTTCACTAACTTAGCGAGAAGTCCTCCGGCTTTTCTGAGCCTGATTAACAGGCGAGTGAGGGGAACGTCTTGGCTGCCTCAGAAGGATTAATATTTCTAGCACAGCTCACGCTCTGTACTAAATGACACTGCCATCATCATCAAGCACCAAGAAGGCCACGTTTCTGTAACACATTACCCAGCTCTTGCATCCCTCGGCGACCCACTCCCAGCCCCAGGCTCAGAAGTAGAACAGAAGGCAGTGAGAAGCAGCTCCAAGTAATTTTTCCCAGATTCACTCTACACCAGCTCTAAGATGCGTGTAAAAAGTTGCAATGCTTTGGCCACCTGATGCAAAGAACTGACTCATTGGAAAAGACCCTGATGCTGGGAAAGATTGAAAGCGGGAGAAGAAGGGGACAACAGAGGATGAGACGGTTGGATGGCATCACCGACTTGATGGACATGACTTTGGGTCAACCCCGGGAGTTGGTGATGGACAGGGAGGCCTGGCGTGCTGCAGCCCATGGGGTTGCAAAGAGTCAGACACGACTGAACAACTGAACTGAACTGAAGATGAGTGTAGACCAAAGATTGCTGCCTCTTGGAAGCTAACTTTGTGTCGTTAGATTCACACTCAGCTCGTGAAGTGTGTATATCGGGGGGCAGAAGTGCCCCTGTGTTGCATGAGGGATTTACAAACGGAAAGAAACAGCCCCTCAAATGACCGTAAGAACATTTTTTCATAAAACTGGATGGAAGTCATCTTCAGTGACCTTGTGCGTAAAAGGAATGCAGGAAAAACAGTGAGATTGCTTCTAAGAACTGAACTGAGATCATTATCATTTGGAGCCAAGGAGCTTCTCGTGAGCTGAACTACAGAGAAGGGGACGACAGAGGATGAGGTGGTTGGATGGCATCACCGACTCAATGGACATGGGTTTGGGCGGACTCCGGGAGTTGGTGATGGACAGGGAGGCTTGGCGTGCCGCAGTCCGTGGGGTCACAAAGAGTCGGACACGACTGAGCGACTGAACTCAACTGAAGTGAACTGGACCCACACAAGTATGCATACTATCTTCACTGAAGCAGTGCACACACATTCACACCTATAGACACACCACCGCCTACAGCGGAGCAATGCACGCACACACAGAACAAATGCCACAAGAAGTATCCGCAGCAAATTGAAATGAAATTTGTGTATTGCTATGACTTCTCCAAAAAAAAAAAAAAAAAAAAGCCTTTCTGGGCTTCCCTGGTGGTTCCGTGGTAAAGAGTCCACCTGCCGGTGCAGGAGACACAGGTTCGATCCCTGGTCCTGGAAGATTGCTTGTGCCAAGGAGCAACGAAGCCCCGTGCACCACAGCTGTGGAGCCTGCGCTCTGGAGCCCGGGGGCCACAACTGCTGACCCCACGCCCTGCAAGTCTGGAAGCCCGTGAGCCCGAGAGCCTGTGTTCCTCAGCAAGAGAAGCCACCGCAACGAGAAGCCTGTATGCCACAGCTAGCGAAAAACTCTCGAGGCAGGGAAGACCCAGCCCGGCCAAAGATACACACATAAGTAAATTTTTTAAATGCCTTTCTTCCCAAACCAGTAAGACCAGGGGCTTCGTCTTACACATTGAGGCAAACATTTGGGGGTTGCTCAGTGAATTTCTGAGCTTCCCTGGCGGCTCAGCTGTTAAAGAAACTGCCTGCAATAGAGGAGACCTGGGTTCGATCCCTGGGTTGGGAAGATCCCCTGGAGAAGGAATAGGCTACCCACTCCAGTATTCTTGGGCTTCCCTGGTGGCTCAGCTGGTAAAGACTCCGCCCGCAATGCGGGACAACTGGGTTCAATCCCTGGGTTGGGAAGATTCCCCTGGAGAAGGGAAAGGCTACCCACTCCACTATTCTGGCCTGGAGAATTCCATGGATTGTACGGTCCACGGTGTTGCAAAGAGTCGGACACAACTGGGCGACTTTCACTTCACTTTCAGTCAATTTCTGCTGTCGTAAAATGTTCAGCAGACTTGAGCCTTGATTTAAATAGGTACACCACCATGTTGTATCAACCCAGAATTTCTCTGTGGTCAGGTGAGCTTTGGAATACTATTGGTATAATTACATCACAGTAATGCCATGCAGCGCCATCATTGCCCAAGATATTCATCTTCAACAAGTTAAATGCTGTGTATTCTGGCTGAAGCAGGAAGACTGGGCAATGTACAGTAACACCAGAAATATCAAATCTGTTTTGTAGTTCTTTTAACCACGTCACATGTAGGAGGTTTTGGGGTGCGTAGGAATCTGCCTCTTAATAGTGATAGGTGCCAAAAGGGGGCTTCCCTGGTGGCCCAGCAGTGAAGAATCCACCTCCAATGCAATAGACCCAGGAGACGTGGGTTTGATCCCTTGAGTGGGAAAGATTTCCTGGAGGAGGACACGGCAACCCACTCCAGTGTTCCTCCCTGGAGAATCCCACGGACAGAGGAGCCTGGTGGGCTATGTAGTCCGTAGGGTCATAAACAGTCAGATACCACTGAAGTGACTTCCCATGTGCACAAGCATGCATGCCAAAAGGAGTTCGAGTGGCCAATTTTATGGACAATTTGAGCATCCAAAAAATGATAAAAATTCCTCGGTAGTCCAGTGGTTAGGGCTCCACACTTTTTCAGTGCTCAGGGCCGGGGTTCAATTCCTTGTCAGGGAACTAAGATCCTGCCAGCCTCAAGGTATGGCAAAAAAAAAAAATAATAATAATAACAACAATAATGCTAATTGATTATAACACATACAACCGAAAAATAAAACTAACAACAGCAATTACCAAAAAAACCCCATGAGTCTGTAATGATGCTAAAACATTGGGGTATAGAAGTCAAGCTCTTCTTCCTAGAATAATTTCAGCTCAGAATTTGTAGAAGACTTCACACACCATGTTAATGTGTCCCTCATATCTTAATAAAACTGGTGGTGTGGCGAATGAAAAACTAATTTAGAAAAGAAAAGATTAAATTGGTAATTCACCATTCTGTCACCAGCAAGGCAGTACTTCCAAAAGGAGTAGTTAGGGGGTGGGTGTGACCAGATCTTCAGAGTCCCCAGATCTGGCCCATCCGCCCCCCAGTTAACTCATCACTTACACAGGAAAGGAAGTGCCCGCTTGTCAAGGGTACTGAGTGGGCACAGCCCTAACCAACTAACCAAGGTCAGCCAGAGCAATGCAAGGTCATCTTGAGCATCGGATCCTCCTGTTACAACTGTGAAAGGGATACAGTAACACCTCTGCAGGGTTCTGGCCAAAAAAATGTCCAATCTGCATGGAGTCACGCAGAAATGAGCAAACAGACACAGACCCTGGGACACTTACAGAAGACTGCAAGCCAGCGCTCTTCAACAACGTCAAACTAAAGACAGACAGACTGTTCTAGATTAAAAGAGATTACAAGGTCATGCTTCGTAACAGTGCCTTGGAACCGTGGTGTTGGAGAAGACTCTTGAGGGTCCCTTGGGCTGCAAGGAGATCCAACCAGTCCATCCTAAAGGAAATCAGTCCTGAATATTCATCGGAAGGACTGACGCTGAAACTGAAACTCCAATCCTTTGGCCACCTGATGCGAAGAGCTGACTCAATGGAAAAGACCCTGATGCTGGGAAAGATTGAAGGCGGGAGGAGAAGGGGGTGACAGAGGATGAGATGACTGGATGGCATCACCGACTCGATGGACGTTGAGTTAGATTAAACTTCAGGAGTTGGTGACGGACAGGGAGGCCTGGCATGCTGCAGTCCGTGGGGTTGCAGAGTCGGTCAGGACTGAGCGACTGAACGAACTGAATGAAGTCGTAGCCAAATGCAGGGCAGGATTCTTAAGTGGATCTCAGACTTTTTAAAGGCTCCAAGAGTACATTCTGTGATGACGCCGGAAGTTCCTGGCAGCTACTAAGTGGACAGAGGGGTCAGTGGCCAAGCAGGTTGGGTGGCCTCCCACTGCCGTGGAGACTTCCTGCATTGGAGGGGCAAGGGGTAGGTCTAGGGATAGGCTGCCTTGGTAGTGGCATTTGGGCAAGGCTGAGGCAACCTGTCCAGGTGAGTCCCCTGGTACTGACATGCAGGCCACGCCCCCCGTGCAGCTGAAACACACACTGCAGCCCTGGGACCCAGGGTCCCATTAAGGGGAAGTCCCCTTGGGCTAAGTTCCTTTGGGTTCCTCTAGCAAAGTACCATAGACGGGGCAGCTTGTAAACAACAGACATGCCTTTCTCAGTGTTCTGGAGGCTGAGACATCCAAGATCAAGGTGCCTGCAGATTTGCTGTCTGGTCAGGGCCTTTTCCCCGATTCACAGAAGGCACAGTCTCCCTGTATCCTCACGTCGACAAGAGAGGAGAGGGAACTCTGCAGGATCTCTCTTGCTGAGTTGCTTTGGTCGCGTCCAACTCTTTGCAACCCTATAGACTGTAGCCCACTAGGCTCCTCTCTCCACGGGATTCTCCAGGCAGGAATACTGGAGTGGGTTTCCCTGCAGGGTCTCTCTTATAGGGGCGCTAATCCCATTCAAGAGGGCCCCACCCTCAGGGTGTAATTAGCAGTCAAAGGCCCCACCTCCAAATACCTGCATTCAGTATGTAGCATTCCTGCAGTGGGACTTCCCAGGTGGCTCAGCGGTAAAGAAAGAAAGTTGTGTCCAATTCTTTGGGACCCCACGGACTATAGACTGCCAGACTCCTCTGTCCATGAGATGCTCCAGGCGAGAATACTAGTGCTGTATGTACTGAGTTGCTCAGTCAGGGACTGATCCCGGCTCTCCCGCATTGGCAGGCGGATTCTTTACCAACTGAGCCACTAAAGAACCTGCCTGCCAATGCAGGAGTCTCAGGAGACATGAGTTCGAGGCCTGAGTCAGAAAGATTCCCCTGGAGAAGGAAATGGCAACCCACTCCAGCACTGTTGCCTGGAGAACCCCATGAACAGAGGAGCCTGGCAGGCTATGGTCCACGGGGTCACAAAGAGTCAGACACGACTGAAGTGACTTAGCATGCACGCATTTCTGGGATAGCTTACCACAATTCCCTCTATCAAATCCTAGCATTGTTTTGTTAGTAGCAACTGTCTCAAAGATCCCACCAACAATTCCTAAAAGGTAACCAATGATTTAGAACTTAGAAGCCCAAGAATACTGCAGTGGGTAGCCTATCCCTTCTCCAGGGGGATCTTCCCAACCCAGGAATCGAACCAGGGTCCCCTGCATTGCAGACGGATTCTTTACCAGCTGAACCACCAGGGAAGCCCAAGAAGACTGGAGTGGGTAGCCTATCCCTTCTCCATCCAATCTTCCCACCCCAGGGATTGAACCACGGTCTCCTACGTTGCAGGCAGATTCTTTACCAACCAAATTATCCGGGAAGACTTAAGAACTTACTAGATGGATCATTTGGAAATCATCAGATGGATAATTTGTGCCTCAATCTATATTACTTGGAAGGCAGGATGTTTTTTTTCTTTTTAATTTTGCTTGTATATTTTTGGCTGTGCTAACTCTTTGCTGCAACACAAGGGCTTCTCACTGGGGATGCTTCACTTGTTTCAGAGCACGGGCTCTAGGCTTTGAGGCTCAGTAGTTGCAACACGTGGGCTCTAGAGCTCATGGGTTTCAGCAGTTGTGGCACACGGCCTTAGTTGCTCTGAGGCATGTGGGATCTTCAAGGACCACGGATCGAAACTTTTGTCCCCTGTCTTGGCAGGTGGAGTCTTAACCCCTGGACCACCAGGGAAGTCCGGAAAGCAGTTTCAATGATACATGGTTTAGTGAGAGCATAAAACAGAATATTTTAAAACTTATATTCATTTACATTACCAAGTATTTTGTGCTTTATAGGACTGTAGATTTTGCATTTTATTACTAGTCAGCGTGTAATTTTGATAGCGAAATAAAATATGTACAAATCTTAAATTAAGTTCCCAAGACACAGCAGCATTCACTGTACTTTTACTTACTTCTCTCCTCCAAGAGAATAAGGAGATTTTCGACAAAGTAATGAAAATCAGGTATTAGTCGCTCAGTCGTGTCCGACTGTGTGACGCCATGGACGGTATGTAGCCCGCCAGGCTCCTCTGTCCATGGGATTCTCTAGGCAGAAACACTGGAGTGGGTTGCCATTTCCTCCTCCAGGAGACCTTCCCAACTGTACATAAATAACCAAGAGCTGCCCCGAAATAGGCACTCGTGTGCAAGCCAGTCACTGGGATTCCCCCAAGGCTGTCAACTCTTACAATCTGAGAAGTGCAGCCCATCGCCACCCCTAACTTAGTCCCACATCAGCCCCCCAACGTCCCAGCTACTTAAGCCAGTGTTTCCATCACAGCAAAATAAATCACATTTATGTGGCAGGGCCAAAAGAGACAGTAGCCATGGAAATGGAAATTCAACTTAAGGACTGACACTTTGGCCCCATTCGCGGACTACGGAACCAAAGGGACAGAAATTATTCCCAGGTCCCCTCAGTGCTGAAAAGGAAAGCATGAAACAGGTACTAAATCAAACTCTGATTTGTGAATGTCTTGGGCTGACACTTTCAGGGATGAATATTTATTGAATTCCAGAACTACTCCTAAGCTCCCCCCCACCCCGCCCGCCCCACCGCCTCGGCAGTAAAAGAAATATATACAGCGCTTCGTTTATGGACCAATTGCAACTAATTGCCCTGTTTCACCTCCCCAGAGAATATCTGCACCTGTCACTGGTATATATATATTTTTTTTAATGTGATCCCGAAAGCTTGTACATTTCAGGGCATTCCCCAATCACATGGAAGTCAGTTCTTAGAAAGTTACCTCATGCCAGGCTCTCACTAAATAAAACATTTTAACTGGGTGAGAAAATGGGATTTAATACTCGTGCAACTCTTTGTAAAAAAAAAAAGATTCCCTTGGCTTTATCAGCGTGACAGCCCCCATTTCTGGTGTTTCGTGGCTTTACCATCTGTCAGATAGATTTGCCGTGTCTCGCGTGGACTACGGGTGAGGCGTATGCCCTGACGCTTTTGCGGCATCCGGGACAAAAATCTTATCCCAGGTCCTCCCTGGGACCCCTCTGGTGGCTCAGCTGGTAAAGAATCTGCTTGCCAATGCAGGAGACCCCCAGGTTCGATCCCTGGGTGGGGAAGATCCCCTGGAGAAGGAAATGATAACCTGCTGCAGGATTCTTGCTTGGAGAATCCCATGGACGGAGGAACCTGGCAGGCTGCAGTCCACGGGGTCACAAAGAGTCAGATGTGACTTGTGACTGAACATCAGGGCAACAACAGGGCCTCATTGTCTCTGCAGAATAAAGGGCAGGCCACCTGCACTTTCCTGGGGGAGAATCCAGGAGGCATTGACACAAGACTGCCCCCGACTCCACCCCGCCCCCCACAAGAGTCACCGTGGTTTTCTTTCTCCTTTACTAAGAAAAGAATCAATAAACTGTCAGTCATTTCATATGTAGTGCTCAAACCACCTTTGGGAAAGTTAAATTGTCCACTTGCAAATATTTTCTCCCTCTGTCCAAGTCAGAGGACTGAGCCATGGAGATGGTGGTTTAGTCACTCAGACGTGTCTGATTCTTTGTGACCCCCCCCACCCCCCGCCCCGTGCACCGTAGCTCCTCTGTCCACGGGATTCTCCAGGCAAGAATACTGGAGTGGGTTGCCATTTCCTTCTCCAGGGAAGAGCTATGGAGATATTCCACTTAAAAATACAAATAAGACCCCCAGGTGTCTCAAGCAGAAGTCAGCAGACCACACCCTTGGGCCAAATAAACCCTAATGGCAATCCACTCCAATATTCGTGCCTGGAGAATCCCATGGACGGAGGAGCCTGGTAGGCTACAGTCCACGGGGTCGTAAAGAGTTGGACACGACTGAGCGACTTCACTTCACTTCACTTCATTGTTACAAATAAAGTTTTACTGGCACTCAGCTACACCTGTTTGTTTTATATGGTTCTCAGAGGCTACAAGGGCCAAGTTGAGAATTTTCAGCAGAGATCCTGTCCATCATGAGCCCACTTGAGTCACTTCCCTAGCCGTTAACAGAAAAATGTCTGCCCATCCCTGCTTTGAAGCCTTGTGATCTAACAGAAATAGGACGCAAACCACATATGTAATTCTAAATGATTTAGTAGCCCTATTAAAAATTGAAAAGAAACAATTCTAACAATGTATTTTAGCCCAGTACATTGCCAAACTAGTATGATTCCAACATATGACCTAATAATACTAAAGCTACTTAGGTGGCTGAGACGGTAAAGAATCTGCCTACAATACAGGAGACCTGGGTTCGATCCCTGCGTCGGGAAGATGCCCTGGAGAAGGGAACGGCAACCCACTCCAGCACTCTTACGTGCAGAATCCCACAGACGGAGGAGCCTGGCGGGCTACGGTCCATGGGGTCACAAAGAGTGGATCACGACTGAACGACTAAGCACGGCACAGCATAAAGTTGTTAATGGGAAACCTTGTTTTTGCTTCATGTTAAAGTCAGAAGCCTGGTGTCTTTTTATTTTTCTTCACGTGAGGCCTGAGAAGTAAAACTCACGTAACAGCTGAGACAAGCCACGGTTGAGTAGCTTGCCAGTCACTTGTGCCGAGCGGCTACCACCTTGGGGCCTGTAGGTCTAAAAGGTGTGATAAGTGAGAGGCAGAAAGGAGATAAAGAGTGAGTTCTCAGCTGGGATTTTTCCAGGCAGGAATGCTAGAGTGGATTGCCAGGCCCTGGGATCTCCCAACCCAGGGATCCAACCCAGGTCTCCTGCATCGCAGGCAGATTCTCTACCATCTGAGTCACTGGGGAAGCCCTCTTTGGAATGGACGTTAATACTAAAACATCATTCGCTGTGTGTCCAAAATTCAAAAGTAACTGGGTGTCCTGGACTTTACCTGACCCTGAATTCTGTTTAGTGAAAATGCAAGTGGGAGGCAGCAAAAGGCAGGGTGGTCTGTAGGACGCTTTCCACTCCGCTTGGTTGCCTTAACTCATTATTTTTCATTGATTCTGCAAATTGCTGGTATGCGCACACTCACTGACCTGGTAAATCAGTTAAAGCTACATTCATGAGGCCCAAGAGCTCCCAGGGGTCACACCAGAGGTCAGGCTGCAGCCCTTCGGCAAGGGTCAGCCGTGACATCACCAACCAGGGAGTGGTCACGTTGAAATGCAGAAGCAATCTTCCTTTCAAGAAGGTTTTGCTTTAAAAAAAAAAAAAAAGTGTGTGTTTTCCCACCAAGGCACTAGAATCAGGGACTTCCCTAGTGGTCCAGTGACTAAGATTTCATATCCTTAATGCAGGGGACCAGAGTTCGATTCCTGATCAGGGAACTAGATACCACGTGCTACAGCTAAGACTTCTCCTGCCGCAATTAAAGATCCCACGTGGTGCTGCAACTGAGGCCTGGTTCAGTCAAATAAAGAAAGATTTTTTTTTTTTTAAAGAAGGAAGAGTCCGCACAAATGGAGAGCCATGATAAAGGTGGACTACAAGTAAGTTTTCTTACTCCTCTTCGGGGAGAAAGACAAAGCGAAGGTCTCCTTGCAGCTTCTTTGCAAAGGAGGACAGCCCTTCTTGGAAGCACTGAAGGGTGCACGATTAGGGAACGCGTCAGGAGAAGACCCGAGTCGTTTTTTAGAACTTGAGAGCTGTCTGGAAATTCACATGGAAATCCAAGTTGCGGGAACCAAGCCCGGTGTTCTGTTTCCTCTGGTCAGAAAATTCCCAGGTGTTCTCTCATCACGAGGCAGTTCAAAGCCCGGGATGAACATCGAATCGTGTGGCGCTGAGCGAGAGGGCCTTTCGGTTCGGTGGTAGGGGGACTCGGCAGATGGATGAATTGCTTGGCAACGGCAGCATGATCAAAGCTCTCTACAACGCTTTGAACCAGGAGGAGGAGTAAAGCCCAAAAATGAAGGAGAACATGATCTAGGGACAGCCGCAATTAACGCCATCTTTTTTTCTTTTTGCTCATGAAAAATCGTCCGAGAGAAACTTTCTCACAGAAGGAACAGAGAACCTTGGTGTTATTCTTTTTCAAATTAATTTACTTGCTGAGCTCAAGATTCAAAGCACTTCACCACCCCGTTATTTAACCATCGCTCAAAAAAGATGTTTCTGTGCAGACCGAGGGCTATCTTTCCGTTGGAACAAACTCTTTTTTTTTTAATTGCGTCACGTTACGGGGTCCAGATGAACATCAGAATCCAGGAGAAGACTGAAATAGCTCCACCCCATCTGGGGTGCTCAGGGTTTCACTTGCTATTTCGACTTCTTAGCTGTAGTTACAAGTGAAGGCACCAGGAGGACTTGAAAGGTGTCCAGAATTCCACAGACACTCATCAAGTTCTCACAGGCTCTCCGTCTGGATGGGTACCACGATTCAGTCTTATTTTCCTGACATCTTGCCCACTTTATCTTGAGATTCTTTTATCCAACCAGCCAGAAAGTTCACTCCAAAATAGGAAGCACAAAAATGCCCTGGGGGGGAAAAAAACCAGCCTGCACCTTGTCCTTAGATTTACAAACTAGTTTTTTTTTTTTTTTTTCTTCTCTCTGTACCAGAAGGACATCAAGAAAATAGTCCATCAAATTCTCAAATGTGTTATTGGACATAAAGACTTCTTTCTCTCATAGGTTTTAAAAAAAAAAAGAGCCAAGTGTCTGCAGTTTCAAGGCAGTTTTAAGTTATGCTATATGCACTCTTGAATTCCTCACGAAGGTGAAGTAAAATCACTGCTAAAGTACTTACTGCCTCTGAACTGTACTGTTAAAGATGGTGAAAATGGTAAATTTGGGGTTCTGTACATTCTATTACGATTAAAAAAACTGCAGAACAGATACAAAAATGGAATAAAACCAAATGGCCATAAAATGTCATCTATAACACAGTCTTGACGGCTAGGCTTGTTCCTATATTCCTGGCATCTCAGTTTAGCTCAGTTCAGTTCAGTCGCTCAGTCGTGTCCGACTCTTTGCGACCCCATGAATCGCAGAACGCCAGGCCTCCCTGTCCATCACCAACTCCTGGCACCTACCAGATGCCAAACGTGCTTTTCCTCCACGACCTGAAATTGTTCCCCGTACTAAGTACATTTATTTTATTATTTTTTTTTTTTTGGGTCTGGCTATTCCGTCCTACATGTGAACAGGGCTGTAATTTAAATACGCTGTGAAAATCCAGGATTAGCTAGACCACTCACATCACGGTCCAGTTATTTCGCCCTGCAGTATAGGCAACCAGAGTTTCATCTCGATATTACCATAATAACCAGTTACATCTTCAAATTCCATGGCCACCCTCCCCTTCTCTGTAGATAGGCATCAATTGCCTCTGTGTGCAATGGGAAATTGCAGTTGTCATTTTCATAAGCCATCAAATTCTTTAATGAAGATTTTTTTGTTGTTTTTTTCCCGAATGCGGTTATTCAGTCACTAGCAAGTAGCTTACGTGTAGGTGTATTTTGACTTTAAACATTGCATATAAAACTTCACACGTTTCCCATCAGCTGTACGGACGGTTGGCTTTGGGGATGGTTTTCAGCTGCGTGCTCTGTTACTTGGGGGTCTGCACGTGGCTCTCTGTGGACCTGGAGAAACATGAGGGAATCCACAGGGAAGGAGACTTAGTAAGACGTTGCGGAACAGAGACTCAGTAAGACGTGGGGGCCGGGGAAGGGGGTGGAAGGACTCAGAAAGGGGCAGGAATGAGGGTCATCAGGAAGACTGCAGAGCCTGAGAAAGGTGGTCCAGGCCGAGGGGCGTAGGTCATCCCCAGAACAGACGTGGGGTACCACCGAATGATTTTCAGCAAGGACGCATGTAGCAGGGTACGTGAAAGTGAAAGCATTAGTTGCTCAGTCTCATCCAACTCTTTCAGTTCAGTTCAGTCGCTCAGTCGTGTCCAACTCTTTGAGACCCCACGGACTGCAGCACCCAAGCTTCCCTGTCCATCATCAACTCCCGGAGCTTGCTAAAATTCACGTGCATCGAGTCGGTGATGCCACCCAACCATCTCATCCTCTGTCGTCCCCTTCTCCTCTTGCCTTCAATCTTTCCCAGCATCAGGGTCTTTTCCAGTGAGTCAGTTCTTTGCATCAGGTGGCCAAAGGACTGGAGTTTCAGCTTCAGCATCAGTGCTTCCAATGAACACCCAGGACTGATCTCCTTTAGGATGGACTGGTTGGATCTCCTTCCAGTCCAAGGGACTCTCAGGAGTCTTCTTCAACACCACAGTTCAAAAGCATCAATTCTTCAGCACTCAGCCTTCTTTATGGTCCAGCTCTCACATCCATACATGACAACTGGAAAAACCCTAGCTTTGACTGTACGGACCTTTGTCGGCAAAGTGACGTCTCTCGCTTTTTAACAATAATCCAGATGAGAACAGAAAAGACCCACGAGTGTGGCAGGGATGCTGAGGGTGAGGTTATCAAGGCTACGTCTTTTCACAGACATCACCAACCTCGGGGTGGGGAGTGGGAGCCAAGGATGGAGCTAGCCAGTAGGAGAGAGGGCAAGGCAGGGAGGTGTTACCGGAGAAGGAAGAGCAACTGGACCCAGAGCTGGCGGGGAGGATGCCTGTGGATGCAGTGAGCGTCAGCATGGCCGAGGTAAGAAATGAGTGGCTTTCTGCCTGCTGACACTGTCATCCGCTTGAGGGTGAGTTCAGCAGGGGCTGGGGGCCAGCACTTGGGGCTGGGGGTCGACCAGAAAGCCACCCAGGGGCTCACAGCATTGCCTGCTCTCAGGAGGACCCAGCTAGGGGTGGAAGACCGTGATCCGGGGTAACCTGAATTCACCCAGTTGTGCAATTCGTCTGACAGCAGTCATCGCCAGCTTGGACAGGGACCAAGGACCGCAGATGGCTTCCACCAAGAGCGGTACGTCCCCGTTACAGTGTATTTCCAACAGGAGCTCTGTTGGACTGATCAACTTCAATAAATCCCCCGCTGTAAACATCAGGTACAAAAAAAAAAAGAAATAGTCCCTAATGGATACACTGTGGCACTGTCCTCTGCTGAAGGCTCTGATAGCAGTTGAGTGAATGAGCTATATATAGCTAAGCAGAGAGGAACATCCAGCCAAACGCTGAGTGATACATGTGGGATCCACAAGGTACACGCAGTATGATACATGAATACAAAAGGCATCATGTCTCTCCGGGTCCACAGAGAGCCACGTGCAGACCCCCAAGTAACAGAGCACGCAGCTGCAGACGGAATAAAACTGCAGAGATGATTGTCCCCCCAGTCAAAAGAGTGGTAACGACTGATGGGGAAAGAGGGGTGGTGATAGCAATGTTCTCCTTCATGAATTTTTTTTTTTTTTTTTTTTTTGGCAGGAGTCGGGGTGCATTATACGGCTTGTGGGATCTCAGTTTCTCCGACCAGGGATTGAACCTGCCTCCTCAGCAGCGAAACCGCAGAGTCCTAACCACTAGACCGCCAGGCAATTCCCTAATTGTACCTATTTTTGTTATTCAGTAAAATATACGTACCTCGAAGGCATTTTTATGTCCGTAGATAATACATCCTAATGAAAGAGGAAGAAAAAAAAAGGAGGGAATCTCTGTGACTCTGAACAGCATTCAGTATCATTTTAAAGTGAAAAGTGAAGGTCGCTCAGTCGTGTCCGACTCTTTGCGACCCGGTGGACTATACAGTCCATGGGATTCTCCAGGCCAGTAATCCTAGACTGGGTAGCGTTTCACTTCTCCAGGGGATCTTCCCAACCCAGGGATCGAACCCAGGTGTCTCGTATTGCAGGCAGATTCTTTACCAGCTGAGACACCAGGGAAGCCCAAGAATACTGGAGTGGGTAGCCTTTCCCTTCTCCAGGGGATCTTCCTAACCAAGGGATCGAACCCAGGTCTCCTGCATTGCAGGTGCATTCTTTACCAGCTGAGCCCCCAGGGAAGCCCAGTATCATTGCAATTCTCTACAGAAAAAGAGGTTAGTATTCTAATAAACCAGGATATTTTTTCCCCAATGGCAAGCCTTAGCAACACACATCAAATTGTGCTTAATAAAAAGGGAAGTGGATAGTTAATGTTTGGCCTTCAGGCTGGGCAAGGTCCAGCTGCTGAAATACTCTGTATTTCTCTCTCCACTCCTTGACTCCGTATTTTTCAATGCCTCGGTGCCGTCTTTAGCCTCAAATACTGATAAAGATGGATTTATAAACAAACACAATTTTTTTTTTTTGATTGGTTAGAAATTCGGGCAAAAGCCCACCTCCGGCTGTCTCTAGATCACGAGTCACAGACTTCTTACCTGACCAGTCGCTGTAGCCGGGGAATTTGAAATGTTGTCTGGCCAGACCTGGCTTCTATACAGCACAGTACTTGAGAGTGACTGTCGGATGTTCCTTAAGGAAAACTTGACTCCTTTCAACCCCGAGACGTGGAGTGGACGCAGGAGCAGACAAAAAGTCACCTCAGTCGTGTCCGACTCTGCGCAACCCCATAGACGGCAGCCCACCAGGCTCCCCCGTCCCTGGGATTCTCCAGGCAAGAACACTGGAGTGGGTTGCCATTTCCTTCTCCAGTGCATGAAAGTGAAGTTGCTCAGTCGTGTCCAACTCTTAGCGACCCCATGGACTGCAGACTACTAGGCTCCTCTGTCCATGGGATTTTCCAGGCAAGAGTACAGGAGTGGGGTGCCATTGCCTTCTCCAACACCCACCTGGGTCCTCTGCAAATATTTCCACCTTCCTCTGGTTGTATCACCACGCAGGCTTTTCCTCTCATTTCCTAACTCCTGTACTTCAAACTCCTCACTTCCTTTCTTGCCCTCTCCAAATAAAGAGCAAAGGCAAACAAAATAAAAACAAAATACACCAGAAAAGACCCAAGGATTTAGCAGGAAGCAAAGAAGGAAGTGGCAACCCAGTCCAGGATTCCTGCCCAGAAAACCCCACGGACTGGCGGGCTACGGTCACTAAAGAGTCGGACGCGATTTAGCAACTAAACAATAACCCAAAAAAAAAAAAAACAATAACCCAAGGGACCGGTCCCCAGTGGTGCTCCTGGTAAATAATCTGCCCCGCTAATGCAGAAGATGCCAGAGATGTGGGTTTGATCCCTGGATGAGGAAGATCTCCTTGAATAGTAGATGGGAACCCACTCCTGTATTCTTGTCTAGGAGATTCCACAGACGGAGGAGCCCGGTGGGACTAAAAGAGTGAGTGAGTGAGTGAGGCCATTTCTCCCCCAACCTTTGGCCTGCCGTTAATGACCTAATGGAACTTCGGGTCACAGCTCGGCGTCAGCCCAGATACGTAATCGCTGGCCACTTGCCCACAGCCTATGACTGCTCACGTGGTGCAACTGATTAGAAGTGTTCTGCTTGGCAGGACTGTGTAGGCCACCGGATAGTCCCAGCCCCCCCGCCCCGCAGCCTTGCCCAGTGACCAGCAGCTTCTGCCCCAGAGCCTCGGGGGACAACAGAACTCCCCACGCTTCCCAAAAGTGCACAAAGCTGGGGTCACCAATTACCCTGACAGTGTCCAGGACAACATCGATCCGCCAACCCCCACCCCCCGAAGCAGAAGACAAGCTGTCTATCAGTGACCGCGCCAGTGGCTGACCATTCCAAGATAATCACCAGCGACAATGTCCCCCCAGAAGGATGGCTGGGCTTCACTGAGTCCTCTCTGCTTCTGGCTGCCCTGCCAAGGCCGAACTGCAAGGCTCGTGCAAGTATTTAAAAGCATCTCGAGCTCCACAAGGGCTTCCCTGGGGGCTCAGTCGGTAGAGAATTTGCCTGCAATGCAGGAGACCCTGGTTCGATGGTGCCTGGGCAGGAAAATTCCCCTGGAGGAGGAAATGGCAACGGACTCCAGTGTTCCTGCCTGGAGAATCCCATGGACAGAGGAGCCTGGCGGGGCTACAGTCCATGGGGTCGCAAAGAGCTGGACACGACCAAGCGACTAAATGACCACCACCACCATGAGATCACCAATTCCTTCCAGCCACCCCTGTGCTGGAATCAACTTGCACTGGAATCAACCGTTAATAAGGTCCTCTGAAGTGGATACTCTCAAACTGTGGTGCTGGAGAGGACTCTTGAGAGTCCCTTGGACAGCAAGGAGATCAAACCAGTCAATCCTAAAGGAAATCAACGCTGACTATTCATTGGAAGGACTGATGGCTGAATCTGAAGCTCCAGTACTTTGACCACCTGATGTGAAGAGCTGACTCACCGCTGAAGACCCTGATGCTGGGAAAGACTGAAGGCGGGAGGAGAAGGGGACGACAGAGGATGAGATGGTTGGATGGCATCACCAGCTCGATGGACATGAGTTTGGATAAACTCTGGGAGTTGGTGATGGACAGGGAGGCCTGGTGTGCCGCAGTCCATGGGGTCGCAAAGAGTCGGACACGACTGAGTGACTGAACAACAGCAGCAGTAACTGAAACAGACAATCCAACACACTGTAAGCTCAGTACATCTGCTTCCCGAGAACGGCTTGAGGAAACCTGCAACATCACAGCATCCACAGCCGGGATACTTCTTTCCAGCGAAAGCGACCAAGAACGAGAAAACGCTGTCTCTTTTCAATAATTACCACTGATCATCACACAACAAAAGGCTCTGCGGTTCCTGTCACACACACAATCAATGACGATTAGAATGGCATCTTGAAAACCCACATGACTATTCCACGGATAAACCTCAGGCTCCCTCCGAGGCTGCCCAGAAAGTGAGGTCGCTCAGTCGTGTCCGACTCTTTTTGCAACCCCATGGACTACAGCCCACCAGGCCTCCTCCGTCCATGGGATGTTCCAGGCAAGAGTACTGGAGGGGGGGTTGCCATTTCCTCCTCCAGAGGATCTTCCCGACCCAGGGATCAAACCTGGGCCTCCCGCATTGCAGGCAGACACTTTACTGTCTGAGCCACCAGGAAGTCCAGCCCTCTAGCAAACACTAGGGACCCAAACGTTCATAAGACACATCTCGTGCCATAAACAGATATTACTCGAGCAGCATTTTCCGATGACACGGAGGCCGTGTTGAAGATGGAATAGAAAAGGAATCTCTTTAAAAAAAAAAAAAAATCTGTCCTCTCCCAAGAAGGAGGATACACAAGGCAGCTGTCACATGGGCGCACAGTCCAGATCCGGGAGTTACTGACCGCCCCCCACACCATCCAGCATCCAGCAGGTCTCTCCCCTGGCCCACCCACTTCTCTCTCCGCAGCACACAGCCCAGGTGCTCAGAAGGCATGGGGCACCTCCAGGCCGGGGGGTGGGGGGTGGAGGATGGACAGGAGTCCTTCTCCACCCTCTGCCCGTCTTCCTGTAGCTCACCCGCCCTTGGTCCTGTTAGGACCTCAGCTGTGACCCATCTACCCCTTCAAAATTCATACCTTGAAATCCTCCCACCTGGTAGCCCGGAGCGTGACTACACGTGGAAAGGGGGGGGGGGGGTCTTTAAAGAGGTGATTAAGTCAAAATGAGGTCACTAGTCAGTGGCTCAGAAAGTAAAGCATCTGCCTGCAATGCGGGAGACCCGGGTTCGATCCCTGGGTCGGGAAGATCCCCCTGGAGAAAGAAATGGCAACCCACTCCAGTCTTCTTGCCTGGAGCATCCCATGGACGGAGGAGCCCAGTGGGCTACAGTCTCCACGGGGTCGCAGAGAGTCGGACACGACAGAGCAACTTCACTTTAAGTTAAAATGAGGTCACTAGGCAATCAGTGACTCTTTGCGATCCCGTGGATTGCAGCACGCCAGGCCTCCCTGTCCATCACCCACTCCAGGAACTTGCTTAAACTCACATCCATTGCATCAGTGATGCCATCCAACCATCTCGTCCTCTGTCGTCCCCTTCTCCTCCCGCCTTCAATCTTTCCCAGCACCAGGGTCACTAGCATCAGAGGTCACTGGGGTGGGCCCTAATGTCCAACTCTTGGCGACCCCATGGACTGCAGCTCCCCAGGCCCCTCCGTCCATGGGCTTCCCCAGGCAAGAAGACTGGAGTGGGTTGCTGCTCCCTTCTCCAGGGGATCTTCCCCACCCAGGGATCGAACCCACGTCTCTTGCATCTCCTGCGCCGGGGAGGGGGGCAGATTCTTCCCTACTAGTGCCCCCTTAGAAGAAATCCAGACCACCACTCTGCTGCCAGAAGACAGAGACCCTACAGAAACTGTCACGTTCCTAAGGATGCCTTTTTCTTCTTCTTCTTGTTCCCAATTTGCAAACCCCAGGCAGTTTCAATGCCAGAGATTTCTCAATCCTTCGACTGAAATAGTATAGCTTACTAAACCCAAACATGTGCAAGCACTCTCCCTCCCCCACCCCCCACCCACCCAAAAAAATTACACAAGGCAACCAAATCCTGTCTTCTCCCCGTTGGCTCCGGGGAGGGGGGGGAGGGGGCCTGCATCTCACAGACAAGTCCCTAGACTGTGTTAAGGATTTTAAGACAGTTGCATAACCTGGCTTGGAGGAGCCAGCCAAGCTTTTTTTTTTTTTTTTTAAACTGAATCTGGCTTCGCTGTGATGGTAACAGATTGTGAACTATACATCTACCAGTGTTGCTCCTGTGCCAAACCTTTTTAAGTTATGTGTGCACAGAATGGCATTTAAAGGCCTTAAATATCTCTCAAGGGAAAGGAGAGCACGGAAAATAGCTCACGAAATTCACATAATGTGAGCAACAGCTGATGCAAGGTTGGGGGTGGGCTGGGTTGGATTTGGGGTGGGTGACAGGCTGCTTTTCTGGTTGGTTTGGTTTTGTCATTTTGCTTTGTGGCTGAAGGAAAGGAGTAGGGAAGAGAAGGGAAGGCTGGTCCAGGCAGCTATTTAGGAAACTCCTTTCTGAACCAGAGGGGAAGGGCTCAGGAGTGCTTCGGCTGAAGGTCCAGTGAGCTTGGAGGGTCCCTATGTACTGACCCTGCAGGCGGTTCAACTCCCCGGGGCTCAGGGTGCCCAGCCTCCACTGCAAAGTCACCCCATCTCAATCTGGACAAGTGGTTGTTTGAAAAAAAAAAAGTGGTGTTTTTTTTTTTTAAAGCAGACTTCCTGTTATGTTCAAGGAAGGCTTGGGCCGTTTTATTATTAAGCAATTTTCTTTTTAAGTTTCAAAAAAAAAAGCCACATTTCTCCCAGACTAAAATCTGCCTTATTCAAACATCCATGTTTTAAAATCCCTTATTTTCTTAAGCCCTTAATTAAGCCTTCCAAAAGCTCGGCTATGTTTTAATTTGCATTCCGAAACAGAAAAGCTAATGTGTTTTAACATTGTCTGCTTCAGCTGAGAAGGAAACTAAATTTATACAGTCTGAGTTTTGTTTTTCGGGTTGTTTTTTTTCTTAATTGTCAATTGCATCCTAATGAGTCTTGCAACTGGGTTTCTTATGCCCTGGTCCTTGGCCTTCCATACACATCTCTCCTGAACTTCCTTCCCCGTCCCCTCACTCTCCCCCTCCTCCCCCATCCCTCCTCCCTCCTCCCCCATCCCTCCTCCCCCCTCCCCCATCCCTCCTCCCCCTCCCACCTCCGACCCCCTCCCCCTCCTTCCCCCTCCTTCCCCCTCCTTCTCTCTTACCTCACATCTTCCCCTACCCCTCCTCCCCTTCCTCCCCCTCCCTTCCCCTCCCACCTCTGATCCCCTCCCCATCCCTCCTCCCCTCCCATTTCCCATCCCCTCCCCCTCCCCTCCTCCCTCCTCCCCTCCCACCTCTGCTCTCCTCCCCCTCCCTCCTCCCCTCCCACCTGCGATCCCCTTCCCCTCCTCCCTCCTCCCTCCCTTCCTCCCTCCGATCCCCTCCCCTCCCCCTCCCACCTCCAATCCCTTTCCCCTCCCCCTCCTTCTTCCTCCCTCCTCCCCTCCCCCCTCCTCCCTCCTCCCCTCCCACCTCGGATCCCTTCCACTCCTCCTTCCCTCCCAGCCTCCCCTCCCCTCCGCCCCTCCCCTCCCCTCCCCCGGCCCGCGGCCCCGACCCCTCGCGGCGGGGCCTGGCCGAGTCTGGACCGGTTAAGCGGCCTCCTCGGCCTCCGCCTCCGGGGTGCGGGGGAGGGGCGGCGGCCGGACCGGTTCTTTGTCGGGAGGTCAGCGCCCCGAGCCGCCGGGAAAGAATTACCGCCGACCTTCGAAGAGCCGCGCACTCGCGGCCCCTGCCCCCACACCTGCGGGCCCGGGTCAGTCCAGCTCAGTTCAGCCGCTCAGCCGTGTCCGACCTCACGGACTGCAGCACACCAGGCCGCCCTGTCCATCACCAACTCCTGGAGTTAACCCAAAACTCATCTCCTTTGAGTCGGCTGATGCCATCCAACCCTGTCACCCTCTGTCGCCCCCTTCTCCCGCCTTCAGTCTTTCCCAGCATCAGGGTCTTTTCCAATGAGTCAGCTCTTCGCATCAGGTGGCCAAAGGATTGGAGTTTCAGCTTCAGCATCAGTCCTTCCAATGAACCCTCAGGACTAATTTTTAGGACTGGTCGCATCTCCGCCTGGCCCTGCTCTCTCTAAACCCTGAGCTCCCAACACACTTCTCCGGCTCTCAGTTTCGGGGATCCTGGGGCTCTCTCGGGGCGGGGCAGGGGAGTGGGGGCTGCAGGCAAACGGGGAGATAGATGGATTTGGGGGCAGAGGTAAAGGGGGAGCCCTGGGAGACAGAGACGGGGGCCTCTAGTGAAGGAAAAGTGAGGCTCAGAGTCTAGGGCTGCCGGTCCTCTTGGTGGACATGGGAGAGCGTCAGCATTTCTGCTGAAGGTCCAAGTGGTGGGGGTTCCTGGCCACACAGTTTGAGAACCGGTCCCTACTGCCCAGCCCTGCCATTAAACCCTCAGGTTTCCCAAAGTTATCACAGACGCTTGTGTGCATTCTCAAGCCCCCCTGTTGAAGGCTGTGTGCCTTTACTATGACTTTACAGCTCGGCTGTTAAATAATCTTTACTCTTCTTAATATAAGTCGAAGCAAAGCCAACTTTCCATTCAAGAAAATAGATTCCCGGAGGAAGCTGGCGTTCATGTTTGCATACACGACATGCCTGTCTTTCTTCTCTGCAGGGGAAAAAAAAAAAAAAAATTCCATCCAAACATGGGAGTTGAGGGTTAAGGGGAGATTAATAATAAAATGGGGCTCACGCACTGTCTAAATAGCTTGGCATCCTGATTTTATTACCTAGCCTTAAAAATACTTTTTCTAGGTCACTAAATATTTTTCAAAGACATACTTTTTAACATTCCACCTTCCCCAGTTTCAAATTCCAGAAGGAATACTAACCATTCCCGCAGGGCAGAACATTCTTTTTTGTTTAACCCTAAAGAACTATAGTATCCTAAATTACCCCCTTGCGTAGTTATACAAGTAACATTTTAGGTGCCAAAAAAGAAAAAATGGATACAGTTTCCCCCTGCCATGGACAACTGTGTTGATTGCTTGCCTTGGGTTTGTGGGGTTCCTGTTTGAAGCCCTCCAGTGTAGAGAATTGACCTGCAATGCAGGAGACCTGGGTTCAGTCTCCTGGATCTGTTGCAGAAAGGGGGACCTCTTCCAGGGCCCGTGAAAGTGGGCTCTAACCGTCGGAAATGAATTGTCTGAGGAGACACATGAGCTGACAAAGAAAGATTTTAAAGGGGCTCCCGGCGGGGAAAGCAACCAGGTAAGGGCACCCAGGAGGCCTGCTTTGCCACCTGGCTCACAGTCTTGGGTTTTATGGTGATGGAATTAGCCTCCGGGCTGTCTCTGGGCAATCGCTCTAACTCAGGGCCCTTCCTGGGGGTGCACGCATTGATCAGCCAAGGGGGACACCAGCAAGAACGATCCAGGGGAGTGGTCGGACATGTAGTGTCTCCTTCCGAACTTTCCCAAACTCTTCTGCTTGGTGGTGGCTTATTAGCTCTGCATTCCTTACTGGGACCTTCTGTCATAAAGTGAAAGTCACTCAGTCGAGTCTGACTCTTTGCAACCCCATGGACTATTTAGTCCATGGAATTCTCCAGGCCAGGATACTGGAGTGGGTAGCGTTTCCCTTCTCCAGGGGCTCTTCCCAACCCAGGGATCGAACCCAGGTTTCTCACATTGCAGTCGGATTCTTTACCAGCTGAGCCACCGGTGAAGCCCTCTTGCATTCCACTGTCAAAGCTGGCACAAATGGTTACTATGTTGCCTGGTGAGGGTGGGCAGTTTCAGTGAGTGTGCTTCCCCTAACAATGAGGAAGATCCCCTGAAGAATGAGGTGGCAACCCAGTCCAGCTTTCTCCTCTGGGAAATCCCATGGACAGAGGAGCCTGGTGGGCTACAGTCATGAGGTCTCAGGAATCGGACACAACTCAGCAACTTAACCAGCCAGCCCGGTCAGTGTTAGAAAAAGAGGTGGGCCGCTGTTCCAAGCCGAGAGCAACTTCCTATCCTTGGAGACCTCAGAAGAGGTGGAGAGAACCAGAGATACCCGAATACCCCGGTCTTGGCAGGATCCAGGATGCGAAAGTCCCAAAGCACCACCTGTCGTGTTCCCTGGGACATCCGGCAAACCTGAAGTCTTCGTGGCGAGGAGTGAAAATTTTCCCTCTGTTGTATTCTGTCAGATACACCCTTTTGGCGCTCATAGACAGGTGCACGTTTTAGGGGCATGGTGCAAATGACTGCTTCCCTATAAACTGAATCACTTTGAAGGCCCCAGATTATGCGGTAGGAGAGGGAGGCTCCACGGCAAAAAGACGTCTGTGTGTGTTTGTGTGTGTGTATGTGTGTGTGTATGTGTGTGTGTGTGTGTCCCGGTTAATGACAAACATCAGACTGTGCTTAGTTGTTCAGTCGAGTCCAGCTCTTTGCGACCCCATGGAATGTAGCCCAACAGGCCCCTCTGTCCATGGGATTCTCCAGGCAAGAAGGCAAGAAGTGGGTTGCCATTTCTTTCTCCACATTACTTAGATGACTAAGCTCACGCGCTCAGTCATGTCCAACTCTTTGCAACCCAATGGACTGTAGCCTGCCAGGCCCCTCTGTCCATGGGATTCTCCATGGCAAGAATACTGCAGTGGGTTGCTGTTTCCTTCTCCAAACACTAGGATGATGAACTGGAATCAGTCCCTGTTTGGTGCCCGTCACACAGACTTTGTGAGCAGATCGTGTCCCTGAGTTGCGTTTTGGCCCACTTGGACGTGGACTGTAAAAAGAAGAGATGAGAGAAAGAAATGGAGCTTTGCATTTCACAAAGCCCCAGCCCCCAGCTCCTGCTCTGCAGTGGAGAGCTCATGCCAGGGCCATCCTTGCATCTGCGCAGAACACTCACATAGTGAGTTTTCTGTTCTTTGTATCAACGGCGTCTATGTTACTGCGTGACCGAGCGTATCTGAATACCCGGAGGAAAGAAGACATGTGCACACGAGCTCCTCCGTGAGTTTTCACGGCAGCATTATTCACAGAAGTCAAAAAGTGGAAACACCCAGGATGTCCATCAACAGATGTTGGATACACAGAATGTGATCTGTCCACACAGCAGAATCTGAGTCAGCCGGAAAAAGAGGTACTGGTGGGTCTGCAACGCGGTAGCAGCTCAGATGCGTTATCAGTTCAGTTCAGTTCAGTTCAGTCGCTCAGTCCTGTCCGACTCTTTGCGACCCCATGGACCGCAGCACGCCAGGCCCCCCTGTCCATCACCAACTCCCGGGGCTTACCCAAACTCGTGTCCATTGAGTCAGTGATGCCATCCAACCGTGTTGTGCTGGGACACCAAAGGCTGACTGTCGTTTGATGCCGTTTCTGTGAGGTGTCCAGGATGGATCAACCTACAGAGACGGGACGTAGCTGAACGGTGGTTGTCAGCTCCAGGAGGGGACAGCGCTAGGTGGTTGTCAGCTCTGTTGGGGGTGATGAAAAAATGTCTGAAACTAGATGCGGGAGTTACGGTTGCACACCTCAAAATACACTGAAATTGGGACTTCCCGGGTGGTCCAGTGGCTAAGTACCTCCGAGCGCTCAACGCAGGGGGCTGGGTTTTATCCCGCGTTGCAGAACTAGATCCCACATGCTGCAACTAAGAGATGGCACATTGCAGCAGAATGATTCCATGTGCTGCAATAAAGGCTCAGCGCAGCCAAATAAATACATAAAATAAATATTTTTTAAAAAGAAATACACGGAAAGTGCTTCCCTGGTGCCCCGGGAGTGAAGAATCCAAACGCCAGTGCAGGGGACACAGGTTTGATCCCTGGTCTGGGAAGCTCTCATGTGCCAAGGGGCAGCAAAGCCCATGTACCGCAACCACTGAAGCCCGTGCATTGTGGAGCTTCTGTTCTGCCACAGGAGACGCTGCTGCCAAGGGGATCCTGAGCGCTGCAGCTAGAGAGTAGCCCAGCTAGAGAATCGCCTCAACCAGAGAAATCACTGCAGCTAAGAGAAAGCCAGTACATGGCAATGAAGACCCCAGAACAGCCAAAAATAAAAACAAATAAATAAATTTAAAATTAAAGAAACGTCAAAACGTACTGAGAAATAGCACTGAATTGTACATTTTACAGTGGGTGAATTTTATGGTATGTAAAGTGAAGTGAAGTGAAAGACAGTCATGTCTGACTCTTTGCAACCCCAGTCCATGTATATTCTATACAGTCCATGGAATTCTCCAGGCCAGAATACTGGAGCGGGTAGCCTTTCTCCAGGGGATCTTCACAACCCAGGGATTGAACCCAGGTCTCCCGCATTGCGGGCAGATTCTTTACCAGCTGAGCTACCAGGGAAGCCCAAGAATCGTGGAGTGGGTAGCCTATTCTTTCTCCAGTGGATCTTCCTGACTCAGGAATCAAACCAGGGTCTTCTGCGTTGCAGGTGGATTCTATACTGTCTGAGCTACTAGGGAAGCCCCAGCCTTCTACTCCTTTGCAAAGTTCCTCCTCACCAGCCCTGCCGTAGCTCTCCTTTCTTCTCACTTGAGAACCCAGGAACCGTTTGCCTGGCACCTCCTCCACTTACCCCCTGCTCCGAATCACACATTCCCTGCTTTTCAAAAACACGATGGCCAGAAAGCCACCCCCAGGGATTCGGGCTCCTTAGGTCTGGGATGCGGTCCACCCATCGGAATTTTTTTTAAGTTACTTGGAGGGCTTCCCTGGTGGCTCAGCTGGTAAAGAATCTGCCCGCAATGCGGGAGACCTGGGCTCAATCCCTGGGTTGGGAAGATCCCCTGGAGAAGGGAAAAGCTACCCACTCCAATATTCTGGCCTGGAGAGTTCCGTGGACTGTACACAGTCCATGGGGTCGCAGAGAGTCGGATACGACTGAGCAGCTTTTACCTTCTTTGGAGATCCAAAGGGGGGGGGGGGCGGGCAGGGGAAAATGTTTTTAAAATGAAAGTTCCCAGGTGCCCTGGTGGTTTGGATTTCAAGCTATCAGAGTCAGGGGGCCAGATTCAGTCCCTCGTTGGGAAACAGAAATCTGGGAAGCAATGCACTGCAGTCAAAAAAATTTTTAAATGCCTAGAGATTGCCATGGGCAGCCGAGGTCCGCGCTCCAATCGCGCCCACCCCCGTTTCTCACCTTTGCTGCTTCCCAATGCACCAATGCATTTCTTCACTTTGCTCCCCTTGGAAGCACTCCGAGTACTCCCAGGTTTTTCTTTGGGGAGACATTTTTCCTGTAAGTTAATATTCTGGATGCTGAGTCATGGAGCCTTCTCCCAGGGAAGAAATAATGCTAGATTATTGCTGGCAGGGATGGAATTCAGGAGCTCTCCTTGATAAGTGTCTTTTTCATTTATATCAACTTTGGCAGTGTTGGCATTTGGGACTGGATAGTGCTGCATGCACGCTGGGTGTTGGGCAGATTCTTCTTCCAGAAGGGAAGAATCCACAGGCCAGGGTCTCCTCTGAAATCCCTAACATCGTTCTAGAGACATTACAAACTTTTAAAGAAAACTCCACTGATGCTGTTTCTTCTGAAAGATCCCTCCTGGTTGTCTTGTTTCCCCTGCTGCAGCCCTATGCAGAGAAGAGCTTGGATGGTGTGGAGACCCCTGGTCTTCCCCCACCAGATGCCAGACCCACCCCCTGCCCCCAGCTATAGCAGTTCCAATGTCTCCAGACGTTGCATACATCCCTTGAGGGGAGCAAAAATCACCCCAGTTGAGAACCACTGATTTAAGAGTATACAGAAGTGTGTTTACACTTTGCTGATTTTCAAGTGTGCTTAAAAAATATATAGCTTTTCAAAATCTTTCCCTAGTGACTCAGTTGGTAAAGATTCCGCCTGCCATTGCCGAAGACTGGCTGGAGCACGGGAGATCCAGTTTCGATCCCTGGGTCAGGAAGATCCCCTGGAGAAGGAGACGGCAACCCCCTCCAGTATTCTTGCCTGGAGAATCGCGTGGTCAGAGGAGCCTGGTGGGCTACAGTCCATGGGGTCGCAGAGTTGGACACAACCAAGCAACTAAACCGCAACCACGGAAGTGTGTCTCCGTTTTGCTGGTTTTAAACTATGTTCAAAAATATCTATACTTTTTCAAAATACTGTTCAGTCTTAATTGATTTCTAAAGGAAATCAGTCCTGAATATTCACCGGACGGACTGATGCTGAAGCTGAAGCTCCAATACAGGAGACAGATCCACGTGTGACTTGTACAGAGACCTGCTGCCTGATGGCGTGGGGCTTGGCATGGAATGGGGACACAGGGGCCTATGTTCCAAAGCCCTAGAGAGGACATTTGTTCAGTTCTGCAGTCTCTCTTGACCTGCCTTGGCCTTTTTCAAGGTCATACTTCCTTGGGCACAGCCAGTCACAGGCAGACGGTCACGGGTGCCGGGGTACCAAGGGGGACACGTGTCTGCTGACCTCAAGCACTGCCCCCAGGGCAGAGCTGGGCCGCGGTCCTGGACCAGGGACAGAGAAGGGGCCTGCAGAGCGGTGGTTCTGGCGAGGTTCCCAGCCCCAGCTGTGTGCAGTGTTATCCTCAGACTCGACCTTCAAAAATGCACACTCAAGAGATACAACTGTTACAGCTTTCGACATGACAGTCCCGGATGTTATACCCCAAGCCAGGGCCAAATCAGACCATGGGGACCCTGTGCCTCTGAAGAGTCACAGGACCTTGAGTCTGGGCCCGCTCACCCCTAAGTGAAAGTGAAAGTGATGGTCGCTCAGTCGTGTCCGACTCTTTGCAACCCCACAATGGACTGTAGCCCACCGCTCTCCTCTGTCCGTGGGATTCTCCAGGCAAGAATACTACAGTGGGTTGCCAATTCCTCCTCCAGGGGATCTTCCCTACCAGGGATTGAACCTGGATCTCCTGCATTGCACACAGATATCTGAGCCACCGGGGAAGCCCAGCATCAGTCAGTCTTTACCTAGCTAAGGAAAGGAATAAAGAAGACATTTACCCAATCACAAAATGATGCAATAACCAGGTGCCCAAATAATTCATTCTATCAGAATTACCTTTTCACATGCTTTCGCTTTTCTCAGTTGCTGAATTCCTTTTTCACAGCATTAGTGTCTGTACAGAGAAAACATGCAGTGTACTTTTCTTTTTTTTCTTTAAATCAGTTTCCTTATTTTTGTAGTCTGCCGTATATTTCTCGACTAATTTGCAAAACATCCAAAGAAAGAAGTGAGGATCTGTTGTGGGCCAAATATGTACACTTCACGAAATTCAGGCTGTCCCTTGCTCAAAAGATCATGAAGTCACTTGCCTGGCATTGGCCTTCGCAGCGTGTGTTAAGTTGGAAAGCGTGGTCGTAAAGGATTGTCACCGCAATCTGTTACTTGTCGGCCAGGGTTCCTTGGCGGAGGGACCTTGCGCGGAAATCTGCCCAACCCCAAGGACCACAGCTTCAAGGCTGACATCCCGGGTGTCTGCCTTTGTGGCAAACACCCCCAGGTGACCTAACATACCCACTCTTGAAGACACACTGGCCCAGTTGAACATTGTGGCTACTCAGGCCCCAGGCAATCGGTAAACCACACTCAGTTCAATTCAGTCCAGTTGCTCAGTCGTGTCCGACTCTGCGACCCCATGAACCGCAGCACGCCAGGCCTCCCTGTCCGTCACCAACTCCCGGAGTTTACTCAAACTCATGTCCATCGAGGCGGTGATGCCATGCAACTATCTCATCTTCTGTCGTCCCCTTCTCCTCCTGCCCCCAATCCCTCCCAGCATCAGGGTCTTTTCCAATGAGTCAGCTCTCCGCATCAGGTGGCCAAAGGGTTGGAGCTTCAGCTTCAGCATCCGTCCTTCCAATGTATACTCAGGGCAGATTTCCTTTAGGATGGACTGGTTGGATCTCCTTGCAGTTCAAGAGACTCTCTAGAGTCTAGCTCCCCCCAGAAGCAGGGTGAGCTCTCTCGTGTTCTCACTTCCACGCTTGGTTCTTAGACATCATTGGAGGGAATGCCAGGCCACTGACACACGGCTTCTAAAGGCATCTCGAGATGCCACAGAGGCAATGAGTCAAGCAGCAAAATTCTGAGGACGTGGGGGCTGGGCTCCTGGCCCTAGAGTGGCCTCTCCAGCCACGCTGGATTCAAGGTACACATTCAAAAACTCCTCACGCTGCTTTGTCTAGCTTCTCCGCCTCCCAAGCCAAGCGCTGAGACCTACAAACACACCCTGCGTGCTCCCAGGTGACAATCCCGACGTCCGATAGGAGGGAAGACTCGAAAGGCAGGCATCTGGTGCTCGGAAAACACACCCCTGTCTTCTTAGCAGCTGACTTTCTTAACTTGGGCTTCCCTGGTGGCTCAGTCGGTAAAGAATCTGCCTGCAATGGGGGAGATCTGCGTTCGATCCCTGGTTGGGAAGATTCCCCTGGAGGAAGGCATGGCAACCCACTCCAGTATTCTTGCCTGGAGAATCCCAGGGACAGAGAGGAGCCTGGCGGGCTGCAGTCGGTGGTGTCGCAAAGGGTTTGACACGACTGAGTGACTTCACCCTTTTCCTCACTTGAAGAAATCCTCCACCTGTAAGATGTTTTTGTTATGTTCTTGAGACAGAAATGAGCCAGATTGGGGAATTATTTGTATTTCTTATTGACCACGCTGGGTCCTCACTGCTCAGCCTGCTCTCTGCTTGCAGCGCTTGGGATCAGTAGTTTGTCCTTGAAATCTTCCAAGGGATCGAACCAATGTCCCCTGGCATGACCAGGTGAATTCTTAACCACTGGACCACCACGGAAGCCCAGTGGAGTCTTTCTTAAACACGATGCACTCTCTGTAGCTGTAAACGTCTTTCTTTTGGGGGGATCAGTTCAGTTAAGTCGCTCAGTCGTGTCTGACTCTTTGCGACCCCGTGGACTGCAGCACGCCAGACCTCTCAGTCCATCACCAACTCCTGGAGTTTACTCAAACTCATGTCCATTGAGTCGGTGATGCCATCCAACCATCTCATCCTCTGTCGTCCGCTTCTCACACCTTCAGTTTCTCCCAGCATCAGGGTCTTTTCCAATGAGTCCGCTCTTCACATGAGATGGCCAGAGGATTGGAGTTTCAGCTTCAACATCAGTCCTTCCAAAGAATATTCAGGACTGACCTCCTTTAGGATGGACTGGTTTGGGGGGATAGGGTTGATTAATTTGCACTGGACAGAGTGGACATCAGCCTTCATCACTGAGTGTCTAGAACAAGGTTTTCCTGTCATATCTGTTCTCCCAGACGTCCATCCCTTACCTCCACGACACTCGGGAGGAGGAGTTGGTCTTCTTTGTAGCAGCCCATTTGTTTCTGGAAGGATCCCATCTGGCAAAACTTTGTCTTCTTTCCCTGAAATTTTTTATTTTATTTTTTTTTTTTTTGGCCTCAGTTCCATTTAAACTACGGAAACATTGTAAAAATACTCCAGGAGTCCTAGATGCGAAAAGAAAAGAAAAAAATTTAGGGTAAAATAGGAAGCAAATAAAAAGATTACTCAGAGAGCTTCTGAGAAGCTTTCATAAATCATGCAGCCTGGTGATAACGGTCGACAAGCTGGCAAGTGTTTCGGGGAAGCCTGCAGGAAGCGAAACCCACTGCATGCATCACAGGAGCCAGCGTTTCAGCGTGTGAAGTCCCTCAAGACTTTGGGGTCCCCACAAACACTTTGTAACCCACACACTTCCCGGAGGAGATCCCCTCACCCCTCCATCCCACCGGCTGGCTAAAGATCTCCTGGCCTGGAGGGTCTAGTGGGACAAAGCTTTGAATCAGCAAACAAAGACGGGAACAAACTTGACTCTTTCCCAGAGTTGCAGAGTGGCTGGGCTTTCTTCTTCTCTCTGACCCCCGCCGGTTTCTGGTTTCCCCATTGTTACTTTGAGTCAGCAAAGAGGAAAACGTCAGGGGATTCTGCAGCAACACTCCCAACAGGCTGCTGTTCTGTTGCCGAGTCGTGTCCGACTCTTCGCGGCCCCGTGGACTGCAGCACGCCAGGCTTCCCTGCCCTTCACCATCTTCCGGAGTTTATACTCAAACTCACGTCCATTGAGTCGGTGATGCCGTCCGACCGTCTCATCCTCTGTCGTCCCCTTCTCTTCCTGTCCTCAATCTTTCCCCGCATCAGGGTCTTTTTCAGTGAGTCAGCTCTTTGCATGAGGTGGCCAAAGTATCAGAGCTTCAGCATCAACCCTGAATATTCACTGGATAAGCTACATGGCTTCCCTTGTGGCTCAGTGGTAAAGTATCGGCCTGCCATGAGAGAGACCCAGGTTCAATCCCTGGGTTGGGAAGATCCCCTGGAGAAGGGCATGGCAACCCACTCCAGTATTCTTGCCTGGAGAACCCCATAATGGACAGGGGAGACTGGTGGGCTAGAGTCTGTGGGGTCGCAAACAGTCGGACACAACTGAGCTACTAACACCTCACCTTACCTCAGGCTACATGAGCAAAAACGGCAATATCTCTGCTATTCTTTCTACCCAGAAATCTTTGTTTGATTTGAGGGTGTGCTGCTGAGAGCAAAGGACTCTTTGGAGATCCTTGGGATAAGAAAGACACACAGACTCAACCAATTCAAGGTCAGGCAGATGGGGTTTTGTATGGCTTGGTTCGGCCTCAGGCTCTCCACCACGCCCAGGCGTGCAAGGGCTGGGTGTCTCCCCACGCAGAGTCACTTCTCAAAAGGATCTGAAGGTGCAGGGGGAGTGTCATCCAAGGACAGCTGCCAAAAATCGCTGACTTCCAGGGCTGCGGAGAAATTGCAAGACCCAAGTCACTCCCATTAACCCTTGCATGCCAAGTAGGAGGCTAGGTGATAAAACACCCAGCGGGAAGACTTCTAAGGGACGAGTTAATCAACCGGAACGTGAATGGGGCTGCAGTTCAGCTAGCTGCAAAGAAAGTGCATCATAGAAACTCAGCAACGTGCATCGCAGTCGAGAACCCCCAGGGCAAGAATCCTGACCAGTGAGCATCACCAGACAGACCAGTTATTGGCCCTCTGGAGTAGGGGAGGGGAGGTTGTGTTTCACACAGGCTTGTAAGGATGCTCTCTCTCTCTCTTTTATTCTATAACTAATTTTGAGCTTTCCCAATAGCTCAGTTGGTAAAAAATCCGCCTGCAGTGCAGGAGACCCCGGTTCAATTCCTGGGTCAGGATGATCCCCTGGAGAAGGGATAGGCTACCCACTCCAGTATTTTTGGGCTCCCCTGGTGTCTCAGCTGGTAAAGAATCTCCCTGCAATGTGGGAGACCTGGGTTCGATCCCTGGGCTGCAAAGATCCCCTTGGAGAAGGGAAATGCTACCCACTCCAGTATTCTGACCTGGAGAATTCCATGGACTATATAGTCGGTGGGGTCGCAAAGAGTCAGACACAGACTGAGTGACTTGCACTTCCATTTATTTTAATTGGAGGATAATTACTTTACAATATTGTGGTGGTTTTTGCCATAAAGCGACATGAATCAGCCATGGGTGTATGTGTCCCCCTCCCACCTCCCTCCCCACCCCATCCCTCTGCAGAGGGTTGTCCCAGAGCGCTGGCATTGAGCACCCTGCTGCATGCATCAAACTTGCCCCGGTCATCTATTTCACACATGTTTCAATGCTATGCTGTCAAATCATCCCACCCTTGCCTTCTCCCACAGAGTCCAAAAGTCTGTTCTTTACATCTGTGTCTCTTTTGCCGTCTTGCATGCAGGGTCATCGTTTCCGGATGCCGACCTCTTGCATCTCAGGCCTGGGCCGTCTGCCAGCATCTGCATTTTATAGCCTAACAGGAGGGGAGAGCGTGCGTGGGGCTGTCAGATGGGGGTTCCCAGAGCTGGGAGTATAGCAGCTATACTATCAGTCACTGGGTCGTGTCCAACTCTTTGTGACCCCGTGGACCAGAGCCCACCAGTCTCCTCTCTGTCCATGGGATTCCCCAGGCGGGAATGCTGGAGTGGGTTGCTATTTCCTTTTCCAGGGGATCTTCCCAACCCAGGGACAAAATCCCAGGTCTCCTGAATGGCAGGCAGATTCTTTACGATATGAACCACCAGGGAAGCCCTAGCAGCTTTAGAGCTCACCCCTTCCCCCGGTATCCCCCAGGACTGGCAGTTGGCATCGTCCAACTGCAAGGGCGACATGGGAATGCCGTCTCCCTTCACGTCCTGAAGAAAACAGAAACAGTAGTGGGCTTTGATGAGCACTTGTATTCTCCTTAGACATTCTGAATTTCCCGTGCATGTTGATTAAAGCAGAACGCATTTTCCAGTCCTCACTAGGAAAATCATGAGACCTCAGCACTCCCAACTCCCCCAGAATGGACGTAAAATGCTTTCACAGGCAAACGTAAGATTGCCCGTGTTCTCAAAGACCAGACTGCTAGCTTCTGAAGGGATTTAAGACAGAACAAACGCTGCAGATTCAGTAGATGTGAACGGGCTTCCTTGAAATCGATTGTATCTGCCTCTTTTAATCAATCTCCTCTCACTTCTGTAGGAAACAGTTCTTGATCACATTCAGCATAATTGGGCACAAAATGTGTTTCTGTGAAGACACACCATTCAAACAGCTCAGAACCATTTTAATGTAATTCATGATATAGAAACAATCTCAGATGCATTTTCTTTGTTCCAGCATGAATGGTTTTGCTCTCATAGCCATTCTGATTAGCTTTGCTACACATATTTCACTTAACGTTTGTAAATAGATAAGGTATAGAAATATTTCTTACCTATTTAGAAAGATAGATGTAGACAGGCTTGATCAATACAGAAAGGTTCTTAGTGGAGATTCTCAATTCTTACTGAAGGAAAATCCTCCACTAGAACTTCTGCACACTCTTTCTTCTCTGTTGGCTTACAGAATGCAAATCCTAGGAGACAGTAGCATTGTTTGGGGTTGTGATATTTTCTTGCCTTTTTTGTCTTATTTCCTAGTAATCAAAGTCCTTGTCAGAGGCCACTTCTCTTTCTCCTCAAGATTCCCAATTCCCTTGCTCCCTACTAAGGAGAAATGCATAGACTCCTATTCACAGGGCAACAGTTAACAATTCTGATTACTCCCTCAAAAAGACCTACTGTAATTGCTAAAGGCAAAGATTTTTGAATGAAGAATTTTTAAAATTCCTCTAAAACACTGCTGCTTTGGAGTAGCTAGAAAATAATTTTCAGGTGACTACTCTTGTCCGCTCACTAGATTAAAATTTTAGATTAATTTTTAGTTCGAATGTTTGCATCAGTCCACTTTTTCTGCGTAACAAGCATTCCCAAAACACTTCATGACTGAAAACAGCCACCGTTTCCTTTGCTCATGATTCCGTGAGCTGGAGGCAACTCTGTGGCTGGACTCAGTCTTATCTGAGCTCGGTCACCAATCTGTAGTTGACTTCCAGGGGTGCTGAAGACTGACTGCTCAGTAGAGGACTTGTCTCTGCCATATCTGGTCTGTGGCCACCACCACCCCCCCGCAACCCCACCCTTGCAACAGACTACACAGACTTCACAGAGGGAGGAGGGGTATAAGGCTCTTGATGTCTACGCCTGGAACTCACACATTGCCCCTGCTACCACATTCTTTTGACCCAAACAAGTTACAAGGCCAGGCCAGATTCAAAGGAAGGGAAAATAGATGTGACTTAAGGATGGGGGTCATCCCAGAGTCATATTGCAAACAGGCATGCATTCAGGTAACCAGTGAAGGATCGTGGCCGGTTCTTGCAATCTGCAGTAGTAGCTGTTTTTGTTTTCCTAATCACATTCTCTTATGTGGAATTTTTTTGAAAATTTCAGAAAGAATAAGGCAAAAGAGTTGAAAATCAGACATCTACGTTGGATTCTCCTTTGACACAAGCTCCGAATAGAATATCCTGAATGGACTTTTTTTTTTAAACTTTGAGAAGTCTGGCTACATATCTGTCCTCAAAATATTACCTTGAATATCATGAGATTCTTAAATTGCTCCCAAAGCCGCCTGTTTTCTTGCTTGGTAAAATAATTACCCATCTCCTGTAGCAGTGGAAAATCACATATGATCATTGTAGAAATAGAGCTGTTCAGTTCAGTTCTGTCGCTCACTCGTGTCTGACTCTTTGCGACCCCATGGACTGCAGCACGCCAGGCCTCCCTGTCCATCACCAACTCCCGGAGTTTACTCAAACTCATGCCCATTGAGTCGGTGATGCCATCCAACCATCTCATTCTCTGTCGTTCCCTTCTCCTTCCGCCTTCAGTCTTTCCCAGCATCAGGGTCTTTTCCATTGAGTCAGTTCTTCGCATCAGGTGGCCAAAGTATTGGAGTTTCAGCTTCAGCATCAGTCCTTCCAATGAATATTCAGGACTGATTTCCTTTAGGATGGACTGGTTGGATCTCCTTGCAGTCATGGCAATGGAAAAAAAAAATGTTGATTTGATATATAAAGTCTACATAGCTAAAGATTACGGATGTTGATCACAACAACTTCATTATTTTTGCATTGCATTCAAAATGCAAAGGGTGGTGGGGGAGGAGAGGCAAGTCAACTTTATTAAGCGGGGGCGAAAAAAAGCAGTAGGAGAAAATCATTAATGTCTTTTTGACAAGTTGGCGGCATTAACCAAGGATGAAGAAGAAGGGAATCCACAGGATTGTGCCTGGTGAAAACCCTGCTGCTGACCCATGGCCCAGAGCCTGACCCATGGCCCAGAGCCTGTTTCCTTTCTCCCCCCATCCCACCCCACTGCCCCAATCCCACCACTCCACAGGGTCATGGGTCCACTGTCTGCAGGTAGTGGCATGATTTCCTGAAACATCACAAGGAGGCTAGGGAGCATCACCAAGGTATTTCATTGCGTTTGTTTATGTTGATGACACATTTCCAAGGATAAAAATACCCATTCCCTCTCACTCCCCGATAACTTTGGTGTTGAAGTAAGAAGAAATGCTTTGGGGGGCAGAGGTGGACAATTACACGTCATAGAAGGTATCTTGATGGCATGCTGTTGCTGCTGCTAAGTCACTTCAGTCGTCTCCGACCCTGTGTGACCCCACAGACAGCAGCCCACCAGGCTCCTCTGTCCCTGGGATTCTCCAGGCAAGAACACTGGAGTGGGTTGCCATTTCCTTCTCCAGTGCATGAGAGTGAAAAGTGAAAGTGAAGTCGCTCAGTCGAGTCCGGCCCTTTGGGAATCCAATGGGCTATAGACTGCCAGGCTCCGCCGTCCATGGGATTTTTCCAGGCAAGAATGCTGGAGTGGTTTGCCATTTCCTTCTCCAGGGGATCTTCCCCGCCCAGGAATCGAACCTGGGTCTCCCACACTGCAGGCAGAACTCTTTATCATCTGAACCATCAGGGAAGCTGCGCCATGTAGTTGACCAAAAATATCTGAAGGGAAGCCAGATACAGTGAAGAAATGATATCATGAACCTCCGAACCACTACCCATATCCTCCTTTTCCTTTTAATTAATTTAATAAATTATTTACTGGGCCCGTAAAGCGAGAAGGGCTTTGGGCTTGTTGCGGGGGAAGCGTAGAGATGAATTAAACGTGGCTCTTCTTCTTGAGGAGATTGTCACTTAGCAGGAAAGAGAGGCACTCACTCAATAACAGTTACCCAAGGTTAAAATGAATAGAGTCCGTCCTCATTACTCGTGAATTCTCGATAAGAGTTATTCATTGAAATCAATAGTCCTGGCACTTTCACAGTTATTCAAAGACACATACTCAACGGTGAGAAATGTTTGGTTGCTTGACACGCATGTTGCTAGCTGAGGTTTTTTCACAGCCCATTTAGTGCCAGTGTTTTTTTGGTTTTTTTTTTTTTTTGCCTGTTGGTGCTTTATCACCATTTAAAATGACCCACAAATGCAGAAGTACTATCTAGTTTCCTAAGCCTGAGAAGGCTGTGGAGTGCCTTATGAAGAAAATATGTGTGTTAGACGAACTTGCTCCAGGCATGAGTTATGGTGCTGGCCACGAGCTCCGTGTGGATGACATCAGAAGCATTTATTAAAATACGGTGTGTGTGAACAGGGCCCATGCATAAAAGAAGCATAGGTAGTGATCCGTTGATGAAATAGTGTAGCAGAGTCACACAGGAATCCAACTCTGTCTGTCTCCTCGGAGCAGTGGCTCGGTGTCCGCTCATTCAGAGTTCCTGGCGACTTTGGGGTTTCCACCACTACTGCAAAGAATAAGTATCAAACGTGTTCATGAAATGAATGACTTAAATGAAGAGTGTGTGTCACACAGGGAAGCTACAATGGCTGGTACGTTCAGAGTCAGCTTCTAGTTGAAGGAAACCAGAAGAGTTCATTGGAGGAGGAAGTATACTCACTGAGCTTTGCAGACTGAGCCACTTGTGGATTGGAAAAAAAAAAAAAGTTGCTGATGCAGGCCCTGCGGAGTGGAACAGCATGGGCCAAGTCATAGACCTGGAAAACGCTGGCATACGTCCTGTTCACAAGCACAAGTCCCAAGGTCAGACCCTCTGAGGTTAGGAAGGCACTTCTGTGGCCCTGGCTAAGTTACTCATTTTCGTGTAAAGGGGGTTGACGATAGCATGTCTCTCATAACGTTGCTGTGAGGGTGAAAATCTGTGACGCCTTCATCAGGGGCCCCGTGTGTGTGTTGAATATCTATGACTAGTTAGCTGTCATTGCTGTTACTGTTCCTATCACGCGAGCATGCCTGGCCGCTTCCCTTGTGTCTGACTCTTTGTGATGCTAAGGACCGTAGCTCCTCCGTCCGTGGGATTGGTGCCATGAGGTCCGTGGATTTTCACTCGGCTCAGTCATGAGCTGTAGAGGGCAAAGCTGTGGGGAACAGAGCTGGAAATACAGGTTGCTGTCTGGTCCCCGAGAACCTTGCATGCTTGATGAGGAAGTAGACTTTACGCCTCTTGGTACCGGGGAACAAGAGCGGGTTTCTGAACCGGGAACAGATGACATTCAGGTTGTTCTGCAGCCTGAGACTGCCAGTGAGCAGGATAAAAGATGGCAAGGGACATAGATGGGGACTGAGAGATCAATGAGACGATGAATCCGAGGGGAGAGAGGGTTCTAGGAGGAAACAGAAAGAGTTCAGAGTTCATGAGATCTAGGGGGAAAAAAATCAGCTCAAAAGAGGAAAAAAACATTATTCATAGGGCGCCAATACTGTCTCACTTCTTCATTTGGTGCCAGTTTCATGAGAGCATTTACATTGTGAAAATTTCAGGGAGCTTAAAATAGTGTGTGTGCTCTTTTCTGTATGAATATTGGCTGAGATGGAGCTGAAAAGTGATTTAAAGATGTCAGGCGGGATGGCGAGTTGGAGGATGGATCCATTTTAGTAAACAAGACGAAAAAGGAGCAGACTTGGGTGGGAGAGATGCAGTTCACTTTGGTGTCTGGGAAGTCTGAGACACTTCCAAAGTAGGGGTGATTTTGAAAGGAAGCTGATATCCCCATGGTACCAAAGGGCACCATCTGAAACTTTCCATCCCAGAGTCAAGACTCTTTTTTTTTTTTTTTAAATAAATCTAGGTTTTATTTCCCAGCAGTCTTTCCCATCTGGGAAAGATTGAAGGCGAGATGAGAAGGGGACGACAGAGGATGAGATGGTTGGATGGCATCACCCACTCGATGGACGTGAGTTTGGGTAAACTCCGGGAGTTGGTGATGGACAGGGAGGCCTGGCGTGCTGCAGTTCATGGGGTCACCAAGAGTCAGACACGACTGGGCAACTGAACCGAACTGAACTGAGGTTTTATTTATTTCACTGATTTTTTTAAAAAGTGGTTTTTTTGCTGCGCCCAGTCTTTGTTACTGGCGTTCTCTATTTGCAGCAAGTGGGGGCTACTCTCTAGCTGCAGTCCATGGGCTTATTGCAGTGGTTCCTCTTTATCAGCAAGCATGGGCCTTTAGGTTGCTGTGCTTCAGTATTTGAAGCTCACAGGCTTACTTGCTCCACCGCCTGTGGGAGCTTCCCTGACCTGGGTCCCTTGCATTGGCAGGCGGATTCTTAACCACTGGGCCACCCGGGAAGTCCCAGAATCAAGAATCTTGAAGCAGGGCTAGAGTTCTTTGGATTCGTAAGTGAAGCACATGAAGGCAGAAGGAGTGAGGAAGGAAAGAAGGGAAGGAGAAGGGGATGAAGGAAGGGTAGGAAACAGGGGAAGCCTGGCCTTAGGTAGCAACATGTACGGTTCAGTTCAGTTCAGTTCAGTGGCTCAGTCGTGTCTGACTCTTTGCAACCCCATGAACCGCAGCACACCAGGCCTCCCTGTCCATCACCAACTCCCAGAGTCCACCCAAACCCATGTCCATCGAGTCGGTGATGCCATCCAAACATCTCATCCTCTGTCATCCCCTTCTCCTCCTGCCCTCAATCTTTCCCAGCGTCAGGGTCTTTTCAAATGAGTCAACTCTTCACATCAAGTGGCCAAAGTACTGGCGTTTCAGCTTCAACATCAGTCCTTCCAGTGAACATTCAGGACTGATTTCCTTTAGGACGGACTGATTGGATCTCCTTGAGGTCCAAGGGACTCTAAAGAGTCTTCTCCAACACCACAGTTCAAAAGCATCAATTCTTCAGTGCTCAACTTTCTTTATGGCTCAACTCTCACATCCACCCATGATTACTGGAAAAACCATAGCCTTGACTAGACAGACCTTTGTTGACAAAGTAATTTCTGCTTTTTAATATGCTGCCTAGGTTGGTCATAACTTTTCTTCCAAGGAGTAAGCATCTTTTAATTTCATGACTGCAGTCACCATCTGCAGTGATTTCATTGACAATTAGGCTGACATTGCTGTCTTCCCACAGCTAAGCAGAAGGTGCCGGGGTACATATTTCTGAGTCCTGTAAAGACCTGGCTTCCAGTTTTTCCTGTAAAACAGGAGTGTACCACAGCCTGACTAACATTCTAATAGAACTCTAAAAAGCTTTGTCAGCATCTTAGTTTTCCTTGAAACACCAGTTCTCCAATGGGGAGTAAATAGGTGCCAACAAAGAAGGTCTTACGTATCTTCATTCCTCCTCAGTTAATCCACCTCCTTTTACTTTGGGAAATAGGCTGGGGTGGGGCGGCGGTTAAAATCAAAGAGGTGAAATTCCGTGTCTCATAAAAGCAAGCCTCTTTTTCTACTTGCAAGTGCAAAAGTCAATAATGGGAGATGGCAGCTGTGACTCGCCTCCTTGCGAAACCGTGTGCAATCATTAAATTGCAGGGGGCACCCCGGGCACTTATTTCATTAAAGACAATTAAGCATATACGTTTTGTCTGCTCAGCGTTAATGATTCCCCGTTGACAAGGCTGCGTGCAGGGCACTTCCTGAGTTTCAAAGCAAGACTGCGAAGCAGAAATGAGTGGCAAGTCTTATAATTTGGGTGACTGCCAAAGAGACCAAGGGTAAAAGCATGACTGAAAAGAGATCGACTACCTGCAGCACTTTCATATTTTTTTTTCCCCCTATCGGAAACATTACCTTTGAGGTCCCAACACTTATCAGCTCACACCATGCAGCTACCTTTGAGGTTTTCCCACTTGGGTGTAAGCCTGGGAAATCACTCCTAAAACAGCTCCAGGGCAGCAAGGCCAAGATGAAGAATTAATCAGGGGAAACTCTTCCCTGGTGACTCAGACGGTAAAGAACCTGCCTGCAATGCAGGAGACCCAGGTTCGATCCCTGGGTCGGGTAAGATCCCCTGGAGGAGGGCATGGCAACCTACTCCAGTCTTCTTGCCTGGAGAACCCCATGGACAGAGGAATCCGGCGGGCTGCAGTCCATGGGGTCGCAAAGAGTCAGACACGACTGAGTTACTAATACCATGAAGCAGAAGAAAAACCATCGAGGGCTCTATTTCCGATACAGCTTTCTCTAGAGTTCAAGGGGCTCATGCCTCGGGGGCACCTGTCTTTGATTTTCATAATCTCACCCCCCTAAGAAGACAGCATCTGCCCTACCCTTGAAAAGCATTTACAATATCGTATGTTCTCAAGGAGTCAGAACATACCCCAATCAAGATTAAGCGTTCCGAACCTGATTTCATAAAAGAAGTGAGTGATGAGGAGCAGAAAATCTTCCGGACTACATCGAAAGTACCACTTCCAAGAAATCATCACAGTGTTGCAATTATTCACCCTGGAGGAGGGCATGGCAACCCACTCCAGTGTTCTTGCCTGGAGAATCCCATGGACAGAGGAGCCTGGCGGGCTACAGTCCGTGGGGTCGCAAAGAGTCAGACACGACTGAGAGACGAACAGATTAAAAATAAAATGTAAAAAAACAAAACGAATGTTGTGATGGTTTGTGGCAGGTAACAAAGGGACTCATCCATACTTATACATGTATCTCTTGCGGCTATATAATATTTTGAATTAAAATGTAGGTATATTTTTAATTAATATAAACATAAATATTTTGCTTAAAGTTTTTTTTTAAAAAAGAATTCCACTTCCATAGTGTGTGTGTGTGTGTGTGTGTGTGTGTGTGTGCGCGCGCTCTAAATCAATTCAGCACAGTCCAACTCTTGGCCACAGGACTGTACCCCGCCAGCTCCTCCATCCATGGGATTCTCCAGGCAAGAATACTGGAGTGGGTTGCTGTTCCCTCCTCCAGGGGATCTTCCCAACCCAGGGACTGAACCCAGGTCTCCTGCACTGCAGGCGGATTCTTCACCACTGAGCCACCTGGCAAGCCCTCCAGACTGTATACCCGGGCCATTAGATAGAAATCAGCCCTAAAGGCCGTGTTCCAATGCAAAAGTCAGACCAGCGCACTGCACTGCCTTCCGGACAGACGAGGAATGAAATATTTTTTGTGTGTGTTGCTGTTCCCGGAAGGTAGGATCCAGCTGCTTGTCGCCCAAAAGTCAACAAACAGGCTGGGTTGGTGGAAAGTTTCCTTTATTTCAGATGTCGGCAACGGGCAGGGAGGGCAGACATCACTCCAAGGTCGACTCTCCCCACTGACTGTGTCAGTGGGGAAGAGCTTTTATAAACAGAGGGTAGGGGCTACATGCAGAAGCAGCACAGTTAGCTCTGACGGTCTTCTTCAAATTGGTCTGACCAGTGTAATCCTGATTGCTTTTAGATACACAAGATGGTTGGATGGCATCACTGACTCGGTGGACATGAGTTTGAGCAAGCTCCGGGAGATGGCGATGGACAGGGAGGCCTGGCGTGCTGCTGTCCATGGGGTCACAAAGAGTCGGACACGACTGAGCGGCTGAACTGAAGTGAATCTTCTACAGTGGCGGGGTCAGCTCGTTTCCGTTTCTTTGAGGCCAGTTCTCAGAATCGTGGGAGCTTATGTTGTAGGTGGAGTCTAGTCATCACGTAATTAACTTCTCCTACTGGGGGTTTCGGATTCGGTAAGACAGCTTCACAGGGCATGGCTCAGAATGTTATCTATAGCCCTTGAGAAAGAACTCTAAGTCCTTGACTATGTTTAATGATCATGTTAAACTTGATCATTTAGCTTATTAATTATCATAATGTACAGTACATTTTTATAATTTGGTCTCCGTTAACAAACCATTCATTTTTGCATGTTCTCGCTTCTCTGATTAAGCTTGTTCCTTGACCAAAATTTTCCACAGCCAAAACGGCAGGCAGAGGACGGGAGGGAGGTGGGTAAGGACCATAGGGATTTAATTCCATCTGCAAAAATCCCCTCACGGCTAGGTTTTACTGTGTGACTGAATCCCTCAGAGGTGTGTGTATCCCAGGGATTAGGAACTCCAGGGGTCTTAGAATCCTGCCTACAGCAACCTCTCATGTGAAAATGGTGACTCCCTGCACTAGAAAATTACTGCCGTCCCAAGGAATCATCCATTCGTTCATCCATTCATTCTGCCTTTACAAGCACAGAACACGCAAGATGCCCTTCACCTGATAGTGAAGTGAAAGCCGCTCAGTTGTGTCCGACTCCTTGCAACCCCGTGGACTATACAGTCCATGGAATTCTCCAGGCCAGAATACTGGAGTGCGAGTGCGTAGCCTTTCCCTTCTCCAGGGGATCTTCCCAACCCAGGGATCGAACCCATGTCTCCTGCATTGCAGGTGGATTCTTTACCAGCTGAGCCACAAAGGGAAGCCCAGGATGCACTTAAGTAATAATCATTGACCTAATGTTTTTGAGAAGTAAGTTAACCCATTCAACAAACATTTATGGAGCCTCAGTAGCTCCAGTCGTGTCTGACTCCTTGTGACCCCATGGACTGTAGCCCGCCAGGCTCCTCTGTCCATGGGATTCTCCAGGCAAGAATCCTAGAGTGGGCTGCCATTTCCTTCTCCTGGGGATCTTCCCGACCCAGGGATCGAACCCGCATCTCCTGTGGCTCCTGCATTGACAGGCAGATTGTTTACCGCTGAGCCACCGGGGAAGCCTTTTCTAGGCGTGCAGGACACAATGGTGAACCGTCAGAGAGGAGTCTTGTTCCAACGGGTGACCGAACAAATGAACAGACTTTTCTGGAGACTTCTCACTGGGTCCTCACTGGCCTCAGGTCTGGGAAAATTCCCTCGAGACCCGCGGGAGCAAGTCTACGTGAGAGATGCCTGCCTCCCTCCTTGCTTGCTGTCACGTGGTTCCCACCTCGGATAGGATGAGGAAGCGGGTGTTTTAAGGGAGAGCCAAGTGTGTCTGTGCTTTTTAAACAGCTTTGCAGCAGAGATGACCACCTTAGAAGAACACTTCTGCCCCTGACCTCCCAGCCTGTTGCCTCCACAGCGGCAGTTCTCAACTGGAGTGGTTTTGCTCCCCAGGGAACACGTGGCAATGTCCAGAGACATTTTTCATCAGCACACCTGGGAAAGAGGGGGGATCCTGGTGTCGAGTAGGTAGAGAATGGGATGCTGCTAACCATCCTGGGATATGCAGGACACCCCACAACCAAGGGCTGACCCTCTGTGACCCCCATGGACTGTAGCCCGCCAGGCTCCTCTGTCCATGGGACTCTCCAGGCAAGGAATACTGGAGTGGATTTGCCATTCTCTCCTCCAGGGGGATCTTTCCAACTCAGAGATAGAACCCAGGTCTCCCACGTTGCAGATGGATTCTTTACCATCTGAGACACCAGGGAAGCCCAAGAATGTTGGGATAGGCAGCTTATCCCTTCTCCAGGGGAACTTGCTGACCCAGGAATTGAACCAAGGTCTCTTGCATTGCAGGCTAGTTCTTAAACCAACTGAGCTACCAGGGAAACTCCGCAACCAAGGGCCACCCAGTCACAAATGTCAGTAATGCCAAGGCTGATGGGACTTCCCTGGTGGTCCAGGGGTTGAGAATTGATCTTGCATTGCAGGGAACATGGAGTCGATCCCTAGTCTGGGGACTGAGATGTCCACGAGCCACAGCTAGAGAATCGTGCAAAAGATCTGCACGACGAGATGAAGACCCCGCATGCCACAATTAGGACCTGATGCAGCCCGATAAATAAATAAATGAGGTCTTAAAAGAATAATACCAAGACTGAAAAACCCTGATCTTACAACCACTGATGGCCCAAGACTGAAGATCAAAGATGCCAAAGAAAGTGATGGAAATGAAGCATGTCAGCTCCCACCCACAGGTAGGTTCCTGCGTTTGCTGTATTTGATGTTCATCTGTGGAAAAACAGAAAAGAGAAAAAAAAAAAAAACCACCATTAATTCTCAGGTTAAAAAAAATTTACTGAAATCCTAGCCACATGAGGACAGCGTGTAGATGCCCACAGAAAAAAAATACAAGATGCAGGACAGTTTGGGAGCCTCCTGGGCAAGCCGCCCCAGGATGAGATGGTGCTGGGTAACTCCTGAGAATCAGGAGGCTGCCTGTCTACACCCGCTGGGGCTCCCCGCTTGTTGCCGGCCTGGCTTTGCTTGCAGGGTAGATATGAGGCCTCTGCGAGGTGGGGTAGACGGGTTTAGGCCCTGGGATCAGACCCCAAGCCAGATGCCATGAGTTATCCTTCTGGGAGCTTCCCTAGGAAGATCAGGTGTCATCAGTGGGGCCGGGACGCCTGAAGATGGACGGTAGATGAGCTGGCCACCATCAAGCGTTCCAGCCCAGACAGCGCGACTCTCCAAGTGGCTTCGTAGATGGACAGGAAGACAGCTCAAGTAATGGTGAGCAGAGCTGTCTCCAGTTTTAGGCCTTGCCAAATATCCCGTTTCCATACACCGGGATTGATGGAAGCGCGTTAAGAGGCAAAGACAGAAGCATCCATTTCATCTTGTCTTTCCCTTTTGTTGTGGCAGAAGCAACCGGCCTTTCAACAGCTTCCCCGGAAACGCGAGGGCCCCCAGGACACTTGACTCCTTCCGCACTAGCGTGCTCTGGTGCTTGTAGCCAGGTCTCCCTTTCTGCCATGCCTTTGCATCCGTTCATCACGTTCCGAGTGAAACAGCGCACGTTCCGAGTGAAACAGCGCTTCCTTCAGGTCCAAGAGCAGTCTCTTCCTTCCCTTCACGTGAGCTCGGTGGCCCTAATTCCATCCTCATCCTAGGATAGAGTGAACTTCATTTTCAGGCATTTCACTACAAGGATTTACTGATGATTTTGAGCTCTTATCCTCCGATTGCCGCCCTTACTCCCACCTCCAGCATTTTTAAATTCCATGAAACAGCCTTTATCGACTGCTTGCCTGTTTGAGTGGGGTGGGGAGCACCCCTCAAGTTGGCTAGAGCAGGAACCACAGGTTGAGGATGGAGGGGAAAGGGTGGGACATGGAGGCTCTAAGAAAACCAGCCACCAGGATGAACTGCAAGAAGGAAGACACACAGAAATGGATCAGGGCTGGGTCTGACGTGTTTTCACCACACGCAGTTTTTAACAGCCTCCCATCTGCGGTTGCCTGAAGGAGCCGAAGGGGTGCTGGAAATGTCCTCAGCCAGAATTTTGGATGCCAAGGTGTCAAAACCCAGCCAACAGCACACCTAACACCTGTGCATTTTGCTGCATACTAATGAAACCTCCATGGGTCGAGAGTTTTTTATGATGAAGTTTCCAGCCGGCCAGCAAAAGTAAAGTGATACTGTGGTTCAGTCGCTAAATTGTATCCGACTCTTTGCGACCCCATGGACTGCAGCACGCCAGGCTTCCCTGTCCCTTCACCATCTCCTGGAGTTTGCTCAGACTCATGTCCATTGAGTCGGTGATGCCATCCAACCGTCTCATCCTCTGTCATCCCCTTCTCCTCCTGCCTTCAATCTTTCCCAGCATCAGGGTCTTTTCCAATTAGCTCCGCCCTAAAGGAGCTCACACAGACACAGAAATAAAGCTCAGTGATCAGGACAAAGGTGAGGTGCAGGATGAAAAGGGAAGGGCTGGTGTGCGGGGACGGTTTGTGCTGGGTGGTGATATCTGAACTGGGTTTTGAAGAATAAATGGGAGCTTGCTTCCTTGGTGGTTCAAACGGTAAAGAGTCTGCCTGCAATGCAGGAGAGCTGGGTTCGATCTCTGGGTCAGGAAGATTCCCCCCGGAGAAGGAAATGGCAACCCACTCCAGTACTCTTGCCTGGAGAATCCCACGGACAGAGGAGCCTGGCAGACTACAGTCCCATGGGGTGGCCAAGAGTCAGACACGACTGAGCAACTGACCCTCTTGAAGAATATTTGGAATAAACTGTATTGGGAATAAAACTGTCAGAAAAAGGTAGAAATTCTAGTTTGCAGGTGACTCATCGCATGATCAAGTTCAGATGCCTTTACTGTGATGTATTTGAAGGCCTTGTGCAAAGATGCAGAAGTCTATGCCTGTACAAGAAGGCAGCATAAGGCAGGGGAAGAAGTTGGGTCTGGAGGTGGACCGTCCTCGGGGTGACCCCAGCTCCACCTTCTAGGGCTTGTGTAGCACTGGGCAGGTTCTGTCGTCCTCCTGGGAGCACATATGCGCCTTTCTCAGCCATCTGGTAGCGTTGAGAATTAGGTGAGGCAGGGAAAGAGAAAAGCCTAGTCCATATGAGTGTACATGAGTGTAAACTCGTGATGTGATTATGGAGCAAGGGCTTAGTATTCAAGTGGTTGCTAAAATAACATGCCAGAATATACCCATATGGCTATGTGGTGGCAGTTTAGTTGCTAAGTCGTGTCCAACTCTTGCGACCCCATGGACTGTAGCCCGCCAGGCTCCTCTGTCCAGAGGATTGTCCAGGCAAGAATACTGGAGTGGATTGCCGTTTCCTACTCCAGGGGATCTTCCCGAGCCAGGAATCAAACCTGGGTCTCTTGCATTGCAGACTGATTCTTTACTGACTGAGCTATGAGGGAAGCCATACATCTGTGTACTTCTTTTCAAATATTTCAAGTCCGATCTGAACGTTTTCAGTTTGGTTTTCTCACCTGCAAATCCTGGGGACCTCTTGAATTTAATTCAGGATTCTCTGCTGTGTCTTTTGTTATATCCCAGTGTGTCGAACATTTATCACGGTGATGTGTATCTCAGAGAGCGTTCTAAGCAGATGTGTGTGGAGCGTGTGTACGTCATGTGTGCTATGGTTGGCTTTTCCTGTCCAGTGAGAAGAATACACGTGGAGGTTCCTTGCTGATGGTGTGCAAGGCAGAGAATGACGCTGCATGTTCTAGAACAGTCCCACACCCTTGCTGTGGTATCAGAGAAGACTCTTGAGAGTCCCTTGGACTGCAAGGAGATCAAACCAGTCCATCCTAAAGGAAATCAACTGTTAATATTCACTGGAAAGACTGATACTGAAGCTGAAACTCCAACCCTTTGGCCACCTGAATGCAAAGAGCCAACTCATTGGAAAAGACCCTGATGCTGGGAAAGACTGCAGGCAGGAGGAGAAGGAGGCGACAGAGGATGAGAGGGTTGGATGGCATCACCGACTCAATGGACATGAGTCTGAGCAAGCTCCAGGAGATGGTGATGGACCCGGGAAGCCTGGCATGCTGCAGACCATGGGGTCACAAAGAGTCAGATCTGTCTCAGCGACTGCACAACAACACACCCTTTCTGAGTCTTCGAGGCCAAGGAAGTCACCGGCAGGAGGGTATTTTGCTTTAAAATGTTTCTTCCAGAAGCTGTCGAACCCCTGACTCGTCTCACTGCTGATGTGGCCATGAATGACCTTTCCCCACCCCCAATCACTTGAATCAAGGAAATCACCTTTCAGCGTGTCCCTGGACCACTTAGCAATCCCGGCTTCCAAATGGTGCTTCCGAGGGGACCTTTCTTGCTGAATGTACCTAGCACTTGTCTCAAATTGTTCCTGACACGACGTATTGGAATGATCTCTGGGAGACAGAGGTAAGTGGAGAGAGTGATTCGAGTGTTGAGCTCTTTCAACCATTATATTTAGAACTGTCTGCTTCCCCAGCTGCCAGAATCCTTGCCAAGGTGGTCAGGTTTCCACGTTTCTGAGCTGACATTGGTCTACTTGGCTTCCCTGGTGGTTCAGCTGGTAAAGAACCTGCCTGCCAATGCAGGTGACTCGAGAGACACGGGTTGGATCCCTGGGTCGGGAAGATTCCCTGGAGGAGGACATGGCAACCCACTCCAGTACTTTTGCCTGGAGAATCCCATGGACAGAGGAGCCTGGCACAGGCTTAAATCTGTGGGGTCTCAAAGAGTCAGACAGGACTGAGCTCGCATGCTCAGTCATTGGTTTACTGTCTAACATGTTATAAAAAGCCAGTGGGGTTTTTCTATTCATTTTGACTGTTGGGGAGAGGACCTGGGGGAGAGCGAGTGTCTTCTGACTTCCATGTTGCCTTTAGTTTACTGCCATGACAAGGACTGTCTTTTAAGTTATGGACATGTCCAGAAGCCACTCGGAAACAGATTTACTTCAGTGAAGTGAAGGACAGACTAAAACGGAAAAAGGAATCTGAAAAGCTTATTTGTAGGCAACGCAAACGAGTGAGTCAGAACTATCTCTGAGTGTGGGAAGTACGTCCCACAGACGAGGAAACCATATGTAGGAAGGGAGCTGTTGGCGATTCGTCTCGTAGACTGGGGGACAATCTGAGGAGGAAGGTATTCTAGGAGGAAGTCATCACGTCTTCCACTGGAGACACTCTCCAAAGTGTTGCGACTCTGTGACTAACTGGGACTGTGAAACCTTCTGTGTCTTCAGCCATAGATAACCTTTCAAGATTCCCTGTCTATTTCACATTAGCCACCAGCTAGCTAGCACCCAGCATGCGAGTCCTTTCATCAGCCACCTAGCACCCAGTATGCGAGTCCTTTCATCAGCTCCCAAGCCCTCATCTGTGTTCCGGCAGCAGCGTGCTGTCAGACTTGGGCAAGAGGTCAGGGTATCCGAGTCCACACTTCAGCAGGAGAACAAACCAGTCCCTTCTAAAGGAAGTCAACCCTGAATATTCACTGGAAGGACTGATGCTGAAGCTGAAACTCCAATACTTTGGCCGCCTGATGGGAAGAGTCGATTCGTTGGAAAAGACCCTGATGCTGGAAAAGATTGAGGTCAGGAGGGGAAGGGGACGACAGAGGATGAGATGGTTGGATGGCATCACTGACTCAATGCACATGAGTTTGAGCCAACTCTGGGAGATAGGGAAGGACAGGGAAGCCTGGCATGCTGCAGTCCATGGGGTCACAAAGAGTTGGACACAACTGAGCGACTGAACAGAACATCAAACTGAGTGCGGGGTGATGTCTCCAGTCCTCAGGAAAGGCTGTGCATTAATCTTGTATTGCTGCATAATAAGTCCTTCCCCAATCCAGTGAGGTAAAACAGTCATAAACATTGATTACATGTCAGAGTTCCTTTAGGTCAGGAATACAGACAGGGCACAGAAGGGACAGCTTGTCCTGAATTCACAGCGTTTGGCCTTCTGCGGGAAGACTGAGAGACTGGGGACCACAGCGTCTAAAGACTGGAGCCTGGAGGGGTCCCTCCACACAGCGTCTCAGTTCATTTCCACGTGATGTCTGCACAGTCCCTCTGCACAGGACAGCTTGAGCTTCTTCACAGCATGGCAGCTGACTCCCCTAGAGTGACCAACCCAAGACTCCAAAAAGGACCCCAACAGGACAGGTGGAGCTTCCTCACAACATGGCAGCTGGCTCCCCTAGAGTGACCAACCCAAGACTCCAAAGAGGACCCCAACAGGACAGGTTGAGCTTCCTCACAGCATGGCAGCTGGCTCCCCTAGAGTGACCAACCCAAGACTCAAAAGAGGACCCCAACAGGACAGGTGGAGCTTCCTCACAACATGGCAGCTGGTTCCCCTAGAGTGAGCGACCCAAGACTCCAAAGAGGACCCTAATAGGACAGGTTGAGCTTCCTCACAACATGGCAGCTGTCTCCCTTAGAATGAGTCACCCAAGACTCCAAAGAGGACCCCAACAGGACAGGTTGAGCTTCCTCACAACATGGCAGCTGGCTCCCTTAGAGTGACCAACCCAAGACTCCAAAGAGGACCCCAAGAGGACAGGTTGAGCTTCCTCACAACATGGCGGCTGGCTCCCTTAGAGTGAGCGACCCAAGACTCCAAAGAGGACCCTGACAGGACAGCTTGAGTTTCCTCACAGCATGGCAGCTGGCTCCCCTAGAGTGAGCGACCCAAGACTCCAAAGAGGACCCTAATAGGACAGGTTGAGCTTCCTCACAACATGGCAGCTGGCTCCCCTAGAGTGACCAACCCGAGACTCCAAAGAGGACCCTGATAGGACAGCTTGAGCTTCCTCACAACATGGCAGCTGGCTCCCCTAGAGTGACCAACCCGAGACTCCAAAGAGGACCCCAACAGGACAGGTGGAGCTTCCTCACAACATGGCAGCTGGTTCCCCTAGAGTGAGTGACCCAAGACTCCAAAGAGGACCCTAATAGGACAGGTTGAGCTTCCTCACAACATGATGGCTGGCTCCCTTAGAGTTAGCAACCCAAGACTCGAAAGAGGACCCAGGGATGTTTGTCGTGACCCAGCCCTCCAAAGTCACACACCGTCACTTTCTCAGTATTTTGTGGCCACAGAGGGCAGCCATATCAATGAGGGAAGAGGTGAGGCGAGGGTGTGAACCCCAGGAGGCGAGGATCATCGGTGACTGTCTTGAGTCTTGCTACCACAGGCAGAACAAGACCGCAGACAGTGGGGTACACTGGCAGGGTGTGGTAGGCACAGGATGGTGCTGTGACATAGGCTGGGTCACGTCGGCTCTTGGACCACACCACTGGGGTGCATGCCCCAACCTGCCACTTTCTCTCTGGTTTTATGCAAATTTCTTAATCCCTTTGTGATTCCCAAGCACAGAGGAGCCTGGCAGCTACAGTCCATGGGGTTGCAAAGAGTCAGACATGAGTGAGCAAATAACAGCTTTCATTTTGGGGGGCTTCCCTGGTGGCTCAGACGGTAAAGAATCCACCTGCCAAGGCACGAGTCACAGGAGATGTGAGTTCAATCTCTGAATTGGGAAGACCCACCCCCCTCCGCCCGGAGAAGGAAATGGCAACCCACACCAGTATTCCTGCCTGGAGAATCCCATGGACAGAGAGGAGCCTGGCGGGCTACAGTAGTCCATGGGGTCACAGAGAGTCGGACACGACTGGGCAAGCTCACACACACAATAGTGGGAAAATGCCGCCTCCGCTTCACCTTCTCCCACCTGCCTGGGAATCTGTGATTTGTTATTTCTGTTTGTTTGTTTTGAACCTTTACTGGAGTCAAGGGCTCCCTTTTGTCTCCCACAAGAGGAATGAGTCACGGGAGCAGTTCCAAAGAGAGATGAAGAGAATGGGGCAGGTTGTCACAGGCTGGGAGGCGGGGTGGGGGAGGGTTGCTGAAAACGCAGGACAGTTTCTTTGAAGCTGGTGGAGCCCTGAGGCAAGCTGGGCTGTCTATGAACACAGAGGTCCCATTCATAGGACTGCCAGGCCCTCCACCTAGGTACAGGGCCAGATATCTCCACCTCGGCATGCAAGTGGTCATCACTGATGCCGCAGACATCATCAGAGGAGCCGAGTGGTGGTGGGGGTCCAAGGTGCAAAGCCTGGAAACACAGGGAGCCTCTGACCTAACCCTCAGGATGGGTAGCAGAGGTGGGAGGTTTTAGGGGAGACTTGGACAGATGAGGAAAGAGAGAAAGATAACACAAGAGGAAAAGAGGGTAAGACTTCAGTGTGGAAGAGGGACTTCCCTGGTGGTCCTGTGGCTAAGACGTCACACTTCCGATGCAGGGGGTCCGAGTTCGATCCCTGGTCGGGGAACTAGATCCCACGTGCAGCAGCTGAGGAGCTTGCATGCTGCAATGAAGGTCTGGAATGCCACAACTAAGACCTGGAGCAGCCAAATAATTAAATAAGTTCATTTAAAAAAAAAAAGATTAGGTGGGAAAGAGATTGGGTCAGAAGAAAAAGGAGATAGAAGACGCTTGGGAGAGTTAAAAATAAAGGAATTACTCCCAGTGGGGAGAAAGGACAACCAGGGAAGTGCAGAGGGTTAGGGTGAACTGTGTTTGGAATCCAGAGAACAAAAAGCATAAATGTGTAAAGCTCAGATGGAATTTTCATTCCTACAAACTTTCTCAACTAGTCCTGAAAGGGGGAGGGAAAAAAAAAGAAAGATAATGGAGACAGCATTGAACCTAAACGTTCAACGTGGAAATTGACATGTTCCCATGGGTCTCAGGCATGGGAATTGGCCTTTGTGAGCTCTTCCTGGAATATCTGCCTGACTTCTGAACCTGAAGAACAAAAGACCTAAGTTTTAGAAGGGGATCATGGGTGAATCTTAATGAGGCCGATTGTATCAGCCTGGGTTCTTAGTTGTGAACAACAGGCCTTCACTCTGGCTAGTTTAAACAGAAAAATGAATTTATTAGGGAGTAATAAGTAGTTCACAGAGTCTCCAAGAGGGTGCCCCAGACGTGGAGCTGACAAGGTCAGAAGCAGCGGCAAAACATCGCACAACAGCTCCCGTCAAGACTAGAGGGGGTGTCAGACGGGAAGGAACCCATTTTTCAGGCAAGGGATGGTGTTGAGCTGCGTGTCAAAGTCCATCCTCACCTCCTTCTGCAGTGGAGTTGGGTGATTTTACCCACGGGGAACATCGGGCCCTGTCTGGAGACATTTTTACTTGTCATGACGGGGGGAGAGGATGCCACTGCTGTCTGGCTCCCGCAAGCAGGGTTCAGCACACAACTCTGGGAGCCAGAGTATAAATACCCCAGCTCCCTCCTCCTGAACAAGGAGAGCTTCTGAGGTACAGAGCTATACCAGCTCCCTCGGGGCCCCAGGGAAATGGGGCTTCCTCTGCCCATGGCGCTCACACTCACGGGCTTGGTGAGGCTTCCTTCACTGTCTGCCTTCACTTCCCTTTCTCATTTCCTCAGTCTGCCAAGCTGCCTCCCAGTTTTGCTCACCCATCAGCCTGTTGCCTGCACTCAGACACTGCCTCGGGGTCTGCTTTGCAGAAACCCAGATCTAGATAGTTATCCGACCTGGAGCCCAACTGTAGGCATGAAGAGGACTTTTCGTTGTTCAGTTGCTAAGTTTTGTTCCGGTCTTTGAGACCTCGAGGACTGCAGCACGCCAGGCTTCCTTGTCTTTCACCATCTCCTCAAACTCACATCCATTGTTTTAATGATGACATCCAACCATCTCATCCTCTATTGTCTCTTTCCCCTGCCCTCAATCTTTCCCAGCATCAGGGTCTTTTACAATGAGTAGGCTCTTTGAATCAGGTGGCCAAAGTATTGGAACTTCAGCTTTAGCATCCGTCCTTCCAATGAATAGTCATTGTTGATTTCCTTTAGGATTGACTGGTTTGATTTCCTTGCTGTCCAAGAGACTCTCAAGAGTCTTCTCCAGCACCACAGTTTGAAAGCATCAGTTCTTGAGTACTCAACCTTGTTTATGGTCCAATTCTCACATCTGTATATAACTACTGGAAAAACTATAGATGAAGATTCAGATCAACTAAAGTTTTTTAAATAACAACGATGCAGCCAGACAGAGCTTGGACTTTTTAGCTGATGGTCATGGGAGTTCACAGACTGTTGTTGGCCATAGTCTAAAGAGAGGGTGTAGTTCTAACAAGCACCTAGGGAGTCTTGATGGTGAAATTCAGGCCCCAAAGTAGATAAAATTCTGTTCAGTTCAGTCGTTCAGTCATGTCTGACTCTTTGAGACCCCATGGACTGCAGGACACCAGGTTTCCCTGTCCATCACCAACTCCAGGAGCTTGCTCAAACTCATGTCCATAGAGTCAGTGATGCCATCCAACTATCTCATCCTCTGTCATCCCCTGTGAAAAAGCAAAAAAAGATATAACTAAGGTTTTGTGTTTTTTTTCCTATTTGACTCATAAATGTAACATTTGTGAAAGCTAAATCAATTGCTCTACAATTCAGAAATCCAGCCGTTCAGAAAATAATATCTTTGTGGAAAAAAAGAGCGACGAAAATAGGGAACTCATAGGACCCCACATCACACTCTCAATTACCTGACTAACTGGATCAGACTTCTCAAGCAGAAAAGATTAACTATTGATTCTCAGTGGGGGCAGGGACGGCACCATCTTTATTTCTCCTTGTCTGTTCCTGTGTCTGCACCATTGCCCCCGTGGAGAAGGAATAGTCACACCCTGCTACACGAGTGTCCATTACAGATTTTTTAGGATAAATGACTTTCGGAAGAACCATTTTCCTGAGATTGTTACCTATTAATCGTCACTGGAAAAAAAAAAAAAAAAGTTGCCCTGCCCCCGAAGAGAAAATTTCTTTCTGTAAGTACAAGTGAAATTTGAATGTCAGATTACTGTTGTTCAGTTGCTCAGTAGTATCTCACTCTTTGCGACCCCATGGGCTGCAACTCACCAGGCCTCCCTGTCCATCACCATCTCCCAGAGCTTGCTCAAACCCATGTCCACTGAGTCAGTGATGCCATCCAACCATCTCATCCTCTGTCGTCCCCTTCTCCTCCCCCCTTCAATCTTCCCCAGCATCAGGGTTTTTCCAAAGAGCTCTTCACATCAGGTGGCCAAAGGATTGGAGTTTCAGCTTCAACATTAGTCCTTCCAATGAATATTCAGGACTGATTTCCTTTAGGATGGACTGGTTGGATCTCCTTGCAGTCCAAGGGACTCTCAAGAGTCGTCTCCAACACCACAGTTCAACAACATCAATTCTTCAGCGCTCAACTTTCTTTATGGTCCAACTCTCACATCCATACATGACTACTGGAAAAACCATAGCTTGACTAGGTGAACCTTTGTTGGCAAAGTAATGTCTCTGCTTTTTAATATGCTGTCTAGGTCGGTCATAGCTTTTCTTCCAAGGAACAAGATTCTTAGCTGTTGGCATTAAAACTTAATACACATGTGCAAGGTTGAAATGACTCTTCTATTATCTCTCCTAGTCTTCGTTAGATTTCTATTTTAACATAATTTGCTTCTACTTAATAGATGGGAAAGTCAGTATTACATATAATAAGTAAATGATAAAAAGAAACCAACTAGATGTTAAAAGATGCTTACATCTGCTTCTAATTGTCCTTTTCTTCTAAGCATTCAAGTAGATAATACTTCTGTTTTTAACAAGGAAACATCACAGTTTCCTTCTTACTGTGACTTCTTAAAACCTGAAATCGGCAATGATGGTTCATCAACCATTTAATCTGTCTGTTCTTGGTTCTGTGATGATCAAACCAGAATGCACAAAAAAATTGCACAATGGATTGCTCTTTTTCTGTTGTAGCGTCGTCTTAAGCTTCAACCACGTCTGGAAAAGACCCTGATGTTGGGAAAGATCGAAGGTAGGAGGAGAAGGGGATGACAGAGGATGAGATGGTTGGATGGCATCACCAACCTGATGGATGTGAACTTGGGCAAACTCCGGGCGATGGTGAAGGACAGGAAAGCCTGGCGTGCTGCCGTCCATGGGGTTGCAAAGAGTCAGAGACGACTTGGCGACTGAACAGCATTCCTGTTAGCTTTTGGCTTGCATCTTCGCAAGGAGTTTCTTGCATATTTTCAAAAAATACATCAAGCTTGCTTTTCTGCTACTTTAGTGCTGGGGAGGACAAACCAGCTGGCTTCTACTGTCAGGAGGATCTCCAGCCCTACTCCACAGAAGAAGCAAACTGAGAAAGAAGGCCTTTTCAAGATGGGAAGAGTGGGGTTGCGGAAGACCAGTGGAATGAACTCGCTTCTGCCTGCTGGTCATGCCTGTTTTGGATCCCCACAACCTTAGCCCCTTCTTCAGATATTACAGCTGCTGATGGCACGTGTGGCTAACTCAGTCTTTTTACAAGCAGGAAGGTAACAGCTCCGCACCGCTGAGCCCAGCAAGGCCAGAAGAAGCACCTGCCTGAGCCCAAATCCAGATTGCTGGCCCAAGAACCATGAGCAAGATTAACAGTGTCTTTTTTAAGCCATTAAATTTCACGGCCGTTGATCAAAACAGCAAAAGCTCACATACAAATACCTCAAAGGGTTTTTGGTTTTTTTTAACTCTAATGAGCATTCAAGAGTGAGGGTCTGAAAATTATTCAAATACAGCAATATTTTCAATGGTGAAAAAAAATCTAATCTTTAGGCATCTTTTAAAAAATTTTTTTTTAATTGGAGGCTAATAACTTTACAGTATTATAGTGGCTTTGCCATACATTGACATGAATCAGCCACGGGTGTACATGTGTTCCCCATCCTGATCCCCCCTCCCACCTCCCTCCCCATCCCATCCCTCAGGGTCATCCCAGCACACCAGCCCTGAGCACCCTGTCTCATAGGCATCATTTAAAAAAAAAAAAAATTAAATGACTATAGAGTAGAAAGCAAAGAATGCCACCAAATACCACCACCTAAAATATGGTCACAGATCCTGTGCGATTAAATTGTTCCATAGAAAACGTGTTAGTCACTCAGTCCTGTCTGACTCTTTGTGACCCCATGGACTGTAGCCCACCAGGCTCCTCTGTCCATGGAGAGTCTCCAGGCAAAAAATACTAGAGTGGCATGCCGTGCCCTTCTCCGGGGGATCTTCCCGACCCAGGGATCGAACCCGAGTCTCCCACAGTGCGGGCAGATTTCTTTAACTTCTGAGCCACCAAATTTGTTGGCTCAGGGAAGCCCCAAAATTGTTCCATAGACCTAACCATTAAAACAAAAAAAAAAAAAAAAAAAAAACAAGCAGGTATTTACACACATCATCTTGTCTTAAGGTTTATTTTATTTATTTATTTATTTTTTTGCTATAGTGGGTCTTCCTTGCTATGCGAGGCTTTCTCTAGTTATGTTGAAGGGTGGTGGGGGGGGATACCCTTCTTTGTGATGTGTGGGCTTCTCGTAGCAATGACTTCTCTTACTGCAGAGTGTGGGCTCTAGGCTCACAACCTCCAGTAGTTCCAGCATGTGGGCTCCTGGGACCTGGAATCAACCCAGTGATCCTTGCATCCAAGGTAAATTCTTAACCACTAGACCACCAGGGAAACCCGCGCCCCATATGTCATCTTTTTATTTACAAGTAGCAAGGTGACTTTTATTTCACATTTTTAAGGTTGAAATCTAGTTTTCACAGACGGACATGCATAAGCCTCAGTGTTCTGTTTGATCAGTTTTGGTGATACACGTGCCTGTGTAACTCAAGCTGCTATCAAAATACAAAAATTTACATCATCAGGTAATTCCCTGTCACTCTTCCTCGTTAATCCCCTCTCTACCCAGAAGCAACCACTGATCTGCCTTCTGCCACTAAAAATTAGATTTGTCTCTCATAGAATGTCCCAAATCATCTAGTACATACTCTTTTGTGACTGGCTTCTTTTACTCAGCAAAATGTTTTGGAAATTTATCCTTGTATGTTGTTGCATATATTGATCATTCTTTCCTTTTTAGGGCTGAGTAGCATTCCATTCTATGGATGTGTATGCGTGCTCAGTTGGGTCCGACTCTTGCAACCCCACGAACTGTAGCCCGCCAGGCTCCTCTGTCCATGGGGTTTCCCAGGCAAGAACCCTGGAGTGGGTTGCCAGTTCCTCCTCCAGGGGATCTTCCCAGCCCAGGGATTGAACCTGTGTCTCCAGCATCTCCTGCCACTAGCAGGCAGCTTCTTTACCACTGCGCCACTTGGGAGGCATTCTAAAGCGAGGTAATTGCTCATTTAGAGGTTTTCCTAGTGAAAGATGCCTGGACTGTTTCCAGTTTTTGGTGACTGTAAATAAATCAGCTGTGAACATTCTTGCACAAAGCTGATGTAGACATAGTCTGATTTCTCTTATGTAACTACCTGTGTGTGAAAGTGTTGGGCATAGAATGGATGCATGCTGAATTTCTTATGAACCTCCTATCAGCTTTCCAAAGAAGCTGTGTTATTTTAAATGCCCACCATCAGTGCGTGAGAATTCTGGTGGTTCCTCATCCTTGCCTTTCTTCCATGTGGAAAATGACAAGAGCCATTCTACAATACGGTATTTCTTTCTTTCTTTTTTTTTTCCAGCTATGCAGCATGTGAGATCTTAGTTCCCCAAAAGAAACAGTGAAAATGTTAGTTCCTCAGTCACATCGAACTCTTTGTGATCCCATGGACTGTAGCCCACCAGGCTCCTATGTCCATGGGATTCTCCAGACAAGAATACTGGAGTGGGTTGCCATTCCCTGCCTGAGGGGATCTTCCCGACCCAGGAATCGAACCCCGGTCCCCTGCATTGTAGGCAGATTCTTTACCATGTGAGCCACCAGGGGTCAAATCTATACCCCTTGCTTTGGAAGCCCAGAGTCTTAATCCCCTGGACCATCGGAGAAGCCCCTGCTGCTGCTGCCGCTAAGTCACTTCAGTCGTGTCCGACTCTGTGCGACCCCATAGATGGCAGCCCACCAGGCTCCCCCGTCCCTGGGATTCTCCAGGCAAGAACACTGGAGTGGGTTGCCGTTTCCTTCTCCAGGAGAAGCCCCTAGGACGTGGTGTTTCATTGCAGGCCAAATGACTTCTTCTTATAAGTTTCATTTGCACGCAAAAGTTGAACAACACTTGTTTCACTGAACAATAACTACTTCTGGATAACTAAGTGGCATCATAGAGGCAGCTTGTTCAACATTGTGGGAAAAGAGTAAATCGGAAGCAATAGGAATCTAATTCTTAACAAGCACCCATCTAACAACATTGCAGTTTTAAGTGAAAAGTGAAAGTGAAAGTCGCTCAGGCGTGTCCGGCTCTTTGAGACCCCATAGACTATACAGTCCATGGATTTCTCCAGGCCAGAATACTGGAGTGGGTAGCCGTTCCCTCCTCCAGGGGGTCTTCCCAACCCAGGGATCAAACCAGGTATCCCCCATTGCAGGCGGATTCTTTATGAGCAGGTTTAAAATGGTTATGTCACGAGCCAGAACCCCTTACCTCAGTACAAATGGCTTCTAAGGACCCCATCCTAAGACTGAGAGCCACTGAGACACGTGAAGACAGTGGGTACACAGAAATAAGGATTCGGGACAGGGAAAGGCTAGAAACCAGCTCAGTGCTAACCAGGATGAAACATGTGTTAGATCCCTTCATCACCGTTGTCAGTCTTGAGCTTGTCATGGGTGACACTTGGAATTTAATGTGTTCAAATACCTAACTGTGCTGAGAAGTGAGTGTAAGGTCCTGAGTAGGACAGATGTTTCCCCTGCCTGCCTGGAGGATATTATTAATATTTAGTGGGTGACATTCACCAAATAGAAAGGAGCTTTCCTGATAGCTCAGCGGATTAAAGAATTCTCCTGCAGCGTAGGAGACCCCAGTTCGATTCCTGGGTCGGGAAGATCCCCTTGGAGAAGGGATAGGCTAGCCCACTCCAGTATTCTTGGGTTTCCCTGGTGGCTCAGATGGTAAAGAATCTGCCTGCAACGCGGGAGACCTGGATTCGATCCCTGGGTTGGGAAGATCCCCTGGAGAAGGGAAAGGCTACCCACTCCAGTATTCTGGCCTGGAGAATTCCATGGACTGTGTAGCGCGTGGGGTCACAAAGAGTCAGACACGACTGAGCAACTTGCACTTTCCTGACAGTGCAATGAGGGCTGTGATGGCAAAGCCCATCAGAGGCATCCGTCTAAGACTTGAGGGCTTTGCGGGGAAAGTCTGGGCGGGTGAACTGGTTACACAAGTGAAAAGACAGGAGGGCTCTAGTCAGAGACGTGAGCTCACAGGACAAGTGAGCAGCGTGTGGTGGGAAAGACCACGGTGAGCAGAGGACACCATGTGTGGAACAGAAGAGGGAGGCAGTGGGAAGCCACTCGTTTGGGTTGATGATGGAACATGAGTGGGGATGTAAAATGGTACAGCCGCAGTGGGAAAGATGTTCATGGTGCCTCAGTCACTTAAATCTGCAATTCAATAACTTAAATATAAGATTCTCCAGACTTCCCAGTGGTTAACACTCTGCGTTTCCAATGCAGGGTATGTGCGTTTGGTTTCCCAGGGGGTTGGTGCTCGTCCAAAAAAATACATATTTTTACATTTCTCATGTGACCCAGCAATTATTCTCCTGGGTATGTACCCAAAGAACTGAACATATGTGCCCGAATATGTGCAGTTCAGTTCCGTTCAGTCGCTCAGTCGTGTCTGACTCTTTGCGACCCCATGAACCGCAGCACGCCAGGCCTCCCTGTCCATCACCAACTCCCGGAGTTTACTCAGACTCATGTCCATCGAGTCGGTGATGCCATCCAGCCATCTCATCCTCTGCCGGCCCCTTCTCCTCCTGCCCCCAATCTGTCCCAGCATCAGGGTCTTTTCCGATGAGTCAACTCTTCGCATGAGGTGGCCAAAGTACTGGACTTTCAGCTTCAGCATCAGTCCTTCCAATGAACACTCAGGACTGATCTCCGTTAGGATGGACTGGTTGGATCTCCTTGCAGCCCAGGGGACTCTCAAGAGCCTTTTCCGACACCACAGTTCAAAAGCATCAATTCTTCAGCGCTCAGCTTTCTTTACAGTCCAACTCTCACATCCATACATGACCACTGGAAAACTATGAAATACGCATACATGCACTTTGTACAATAACCCCAAATTGGAAACAACCCAAAAGTCCCAACAGGTGAACGGATAAATAGAGCGTGGTATTAAAATGAAATATTGTGTGTGCTGAGTTGCTTCAGTCATATCCAACTCTGTGTGACCCTCTGGACTGTAGCCCACCAGGCTCCTCCGTCCATGGGATTCTCCAGGCAAGAATACTGGAGTGGGTTGCCAGGCCCCACCCAGGGATCGAACCCTGGTCTCCTGCATTGCAGGCAGATCCTTTGTCATCTGGGCTACCAGGGAAGCCCAATGAAATATTATTCCAGGGTAAAAAAGAAGTGAAGGGACTTCACTGGCAGTCTAGCGGCTAAGACTCCACGCTTCCAACGCGCGGGGCCCAGGTGTGATCCCTCATCAGGGGACTGAGATCCCACATGCCACACCCTGCCGCCAAAATATTTTTTAAAAAAACTAAATTTTAGAAAAAGGAGTGAAGTCCTGATCCATGCTCTAGTGTGGATGAAACCTTGAAAATAGTATGCTAAGCCAAAGAAGCCAGCCACAAAACCATACTGTGTGATTCTGCTTACCTGAATGATCCAGATTTGGCAAATCCATGGAGACAGAAAGCAGAGAAGAGACACAGCTGAGTGGGCTCAGGGCTGCCTTTGAGGGTCATGGAAATGTTCTGGAAACAGAGAACTGAAAGTTGTGCAACACTGAGAATGAGTGTCGCCGGTGGCCAATTTGTGTGTAATGCACGAGTTATCACGACTTCCCTCCGAGGGCAGGTGGTAACCATGGGGTTTGTTCTCAGAAGATCGGTGTGACTGTGATTTTTCTCTTTTCCTATTGCTCATCTCTTCGCTTCTTTTGTTGTGGTGGTTGCTGCTCAGTGGCTATGTCGTGTCCGACTCTTTGGGACCCCATGGACTGCAGCACGCCAGGCTTCCCTGTCCTTCACGACCTCCCGGAGTTTGCTCAAACTCGTGTCCGTTGAGTCGGTGACACATCCAGCCATCTCGTCTTCTGTCTCCCACTTTGGGGGGTGCTTACTATGGGATCCTACTGGATAGTTCGGATTCTGCACTGGAAATATTTCCTTTTTATATACATAGCTCTGTTTGCTCCGAAGCACGCTGGCTTTCTGCCGATGGAGAAGGGGCCCAAGTGCCTATGGAGAGACAAGCATTGACCAGCTCAAAAAGCTGGCCTGCTCCTCTGGCATTTTGACCATTTCTAGGGCCATGCTGACAGAGGTGGAGCTTTCCCAGCTCCACAAGTGGGGAAGGTGGTAATTTCTGGTTCAAACGACAAGTACAGAGAAAATCATAGTTTATCTGATAAACTCATCACTGAAGGATAAAGTCGACCTTGGGGAAACAGTCATTATAGTGATCAAATCAACCAAAGAGCCCTGCTATTTACTCCGTGCCAGGCACCATAACTCAAGCTTTAAATCTATGCGTGTGTGTGGCCCGCCCCTACCCACACCCCCTGTCTCCCACCCCCCATCACCACCTTCCTGCCCAAGAGCCCAGGTCCTCATCTCAAATATTCAAGGCCCAGAGCCCAGTGAGGGATTTTCAGGGTTCTCTCTTCTTAGAATTCTATTTCTCCTCCCCGCCTCCCCTTGATAAGGTGAGAAGAAATCCTATTCAACCCTGAGGTTCCATAGTGTCGACAGCCCTAGCAAAGTCGTCTTAAATTCAGGAGAGACAGATGGCTTCAGTGGGGTTCTAAACCAGAGGCCAGCAAACTTTTTCTGCAAAGGACTGAGAATAAATTTGTGCAGACTTTGCTCTCCCTTCGGTCTCTGTCACAAGCACTCAACTCTGCCACTGAAGCCAAAAGTAGCCAGAGGCTCCGTGTTCATGAACGGGAGTGGGTGTTGGCAATAAAACTTTATTTGCAAAAATGGACGGTGGGCCAGATTGACCCATGGGCTGTAGTTTGCCAGCCCTTGTGGTAAATCGAGGGTTTGGGGTCATGTGGTGGCTCAGAGGATAAAGCGTCTGCCTGCAATGCGGGAGACCGGGTTGGATCCCTGAGTTGGGAAGATCCTCTGGAGAAGAAAATGGCAACCCACTCCAGTATTCTTGCCTGGAGAATCGCATGGACAGAGGAAGCTGCCGGGCTACAGTCCACGGGGTCGCAAAGAGTCAGACACAACTGAGCGACTTCACTTTCTTTCTTTCTTTTGATTTTACTTACCTACAGTTGGCCTGGCATTACCAACTCAATGGAGATGAGTTTGGGTGGACTCCAGGAGTTGGTGATGGACGGGGAGGACTGGCTTGTTGCAGTCCATGGGGTTGCAAAGAGTCAGACATGACTGAGCAACTGAACTGAACTGATAGTTGGCCTGATCCTCCCCAGGATGGATGAGTGGGCTGCCACGAAAGGAACCATGGGCTTCGGTTGAAAGTAAAGATCTCTGCTTTCTGCCCCCCTCCCCGCCCCCAGCAGGAATATGATGATGACTACCCTTTAGCCATTACATGCTCAGATGTCGTTGAGGTAATGGCCTAGTTAGAGGCTGCTCGGGGTTCTGTTCCACTCAGCAGTGCCTAGCCCTTCCTCCAAGCAAACAGGGAGAAAGAAAAGCCATGCAACTAATTCATTCTCGGGTCCCCGGCAATTATGCAGGCCAGGACTTGTGAATTATTTAAAAGGGAAGATTAATTATTCAGTGAGGGTTCCCAGGATGCATCTCTGGCTTTGCAGTCAGAGAGAGGAAAAGCACACCATTCTGCCACTTCAGAATTCAGATGCAATAGGACTGGCATCTGAACTGGCTGGGGCGGGGGGACGGTGTGGGGGGGGGGTGGGGCGGTGTGGGATGGAGGGAGCCACAGAGGCTGCCACAGGCCGGAGAGCTATCAGGCACCCGTGGGCCCCGCAGTGGACCACACGCTTCAAAAGACGAAGGGTGTAGACCTCAAACTTGGACTCGGTCTTCAGGAGGATGTGCCTACCTGCTAGCCGACCAAGACTGACCAAGCCTCCTTCATCTTGTGTCTGGCTTGCATTTTACTCTGTAGCAGTGGATTCTTAGGGGGGGAAAATGGGATTTTTTTTTTTTTTTTTTAGATAAATGTACCTTAAACATTTTGCTTCTATTAGTATCACCAGCTCTGTACTTGCCTGGAAGGACACGCCTTCCACTCCAGGTCAACGTGTCACCAGCTGTGTGAATGAACTAACCTAACAGATCCCCCTGAGGGTTCCCTGCGAGTCAGGATTTTCCCACCAAATAACGTGTGAAGGTGAGAGTCGCTCAGTCGTCGTGTTCGTGTAACCCAGCAAGACCAATGTGGGTCTCTCGTGGACAGACACACCCTCCCGTGTCCTCCGATCTAGCCTCTTTCTAGAGGACCTGAAATGCATTCCTGAGCTGCTCTACAGATGTTAACCCCCTCACGCCCACCAGATGAAAGAGCTAGCTAATTGCTGACCTTGAGCCCATAGCCCCTAGGCCTAAGGATTGATAAGGTTGCCCCTGTGACCCCCGAACTGTTACCGCACCGACAGCCAATCAGAGCTGATCACATGCATGAGCTGATCACACACCAGACAACCTTCCTCCCTCACCTGGCCTTTAAAGATGCTTTTCTGAGACTCATGGACTTAGAGAAGAAATTTATGGTTGCCGGGCTGGGGGGGTGGGTAGGATGAGGGGAAGGGATACTTAGGAAGTTTACGATGGGTGTGTATACCCTGCTGTAATTGAAAGGAATAACCAGCAAGGACCTGCTGGACAGCACAGGGAACCCTGCTCAATACTCTGTAATAACCTGATGGTCACCGGGGGGAAGGATGGGGGAAGGGATAGTCAGGGAGTCTGGGATGGACATGGACACGCGGCTGTATTTAACATGGAGAACCAGCAAGGACCTGCTGGACAGCACAGGGACCTCTGCTCAATACTCTGTAATAACCTGATGGTCACCAGGGGGAAGGATGGGGGAAGGGATAGTCAGGGAGTCTGGGATGGACATGGATACACTGCTGGATTTACCATGGAGAACCAGCAAGGACCTGCTGTCCAGTGCAGGGAAGTCTGCTGAATGTCATGTGGCAGCCGGGATGGGAGGGGCGTTTGGGGGAGAATGGATGCATGCACATGAGTCCCCTCATGAGTCCCTCATGAGTACATATCCATGAGTCCCTTCGCTGTCCTCCTGAAACTATCAGAGCACTGTTCCTCGCCTACAGCCCAATGCAAAATAAAATCAATCAATAATCAAAGAAGAGCGCCTTCCCAAAACCCATCAGGGAGTTTGGATTTTTGAGCACCTGTTGCCCTGACCTCCTTACACGGCGCTCTGCAGTTAATGCTCCTCCACTACAGCCCCAGGTCAGCAGACCGCCTTCACTGCCCACAGGCACGCAGACTCAGGTTTGGTTCAGGAGGAGCTGGTGCTTTGAGAAAGCAAAAAAAAAAAAAAAAAGTTTCTAAGACTTGTCTGTCAGAGGCCCAAGAAGTCCAGGAAACAATGCAGGCTTTCAACCGGCAGGCTCACGTGGAACAAGATCTCCTCGGAGATGTGGATCGGGTTCGACCCGGTCCCGTGTGATCATCTGCAGCACCTGCTGGAACTCACCGATGCTCAAGAGAAGCCACTTTGTATGGCAAGCGGCGTTTCCTTTCCAGTCTCTCCGCCTTGGACTTGAATCTGAGACCTGAGGCTTGGTGACGGGACGTCTGTCAAGACCGGCCAAATGGCTGGGCCCCAGCCCGCCTCTAATGATGTCATATTGGCTTGGGTTGTTTTGAAATCAGCTCCTCATTTATGAAGAGTTGTTGTCGTTCAGTCGCTCAGTCGTGTCTGACTCTTGGAGACCCCATGGACTGCAGCACGCCAGGCCTCCCTGTCCATCACCAACTCCCGGAGCTTGCTCAAACTCATGCCCATTGAGTCGGTGATGCTATCCAACCATCTCATCCTCTGTCGTCCCCTTCTCCCCCTGCCCTCAATCCTTCCCAGCATCAGGGTCTTTTCTAATGAGTCAGCTCTTCGCATCAGATGGCCAGGGTATTGGAGTTTCAGCTTCATCATCAGTCCTTCCAATGAATATTCAGGACTGATCTCCTTTAGGTTGAACTGGTTGCATCTCCTTGCCGTCCAAGGGCCTCTCAAGAGCCTTCTCCACCATCAGACTGCAAAAGCATCAAATTCTTTGGTGCTCAGCTTTCTTTACGTTGCAACTCTCACATGTGTACATGACTGGTAAAGAAAAAAAGCAAGCACTCCCCACAAGGTTAATTTTTCAGTCCGTTTTGTTTGCCTCGTTAGTTTCCATTGCCCACACTAGAGACTTGAGCAATGATTTTTATGCTCCAGGGGAAACAATGCTGAGTAAGAAGTCGAGTTTGAACAACTCGCCAGGAGACAGCATGTCCCACAACCCTGGAAGAGGAGGAAAGAGACCAGCGTCTCCTGCCCAGGTCTGCCAAAGGGGCAGTCTGGGCAACATGGGGCGTGAGCCGCACACCGTATTCTCCACTCGCCCAGCCCAACGCACGGATGAACGACGCGATCCCTGTTTCCAGAGCCCAACAGGCAAAATCTCATTCCTTTTCAAGGATGCAGAGCGCAAGGACGCTGTGTGCACCGCCCCCACCTCCCCGAATGTCAGTTGTGTAGTCTGAGATACGCCAACACTTTCTCCGAAGATGTAGCTGGCGGGTTGGGGCGGGGTGGCGATGCAGTTAGGTAGAGAACAAGAGCCGCCTTGCACACGCTTTCTGGAGCTGAATGCAGGAGAGAAAGGAGGGCCCTGAGTGTATCCTTCCCATTGCTCTGTCTATTTTGGGATCCAAACTGATTCCTGTTAAAATATGCATGCCGACATTTTGTGTTTAACAAATGCCGGCCCGAGGATGCATTTGCGTGGTCTCCTCCGTCTCTGAAATCGCGCACCGGTGTCCTGCATCACTGGGCCGTGATGGGAGGAAGGAAGATTTTTGAGAAGGATGCAGAGACAGAAGTTGCGCTGGGAACTGCACCCAGGAGGGAGAGGGGAAACTTGCTGGCTTCGTGGCCCCCGGGGGGCAGACTCCCCAGTAGCCTTTGAGAGGAGACGGACGACAGGACTGAGAGAGGAGGTGGGGTGGTGGGATGGGACTCGCAGAGGATGCCCTTAAACCCACCAGCTTGGGAGACTCATGTGCAAGGAGAGCATATTTTTGAAACTTGCTTCTTTTCTGTTGTGTGAAGAAAATCATACTGTAAAGCCTCAAATTCTGGTGACATTTCATTTCCTACAGGGAAGCTCAGCTGGTGAGGAATCTCTATGTACTTGAAAAAAATACTGTTAAAGTAAGTCCAGCTCAGTCACTCAGTTGTGTCCAACTCTTTGCAACTCCATGGTCTGCAGCACGCCAGGCCTCCCTGTTCATCACCAACTCCTATTGAGTTTGCTCCAAGTCATGTCCATCGCGTCGGTGATGCCATCCAACCATCTCATCCTCTGTCGTGCCCTTCTCCTCCTGCCCTCCATCTTTCCCAGCATCACGGTCTTTTCTGGTGAGTCAGTTCTTTGCATCAGGTGGCCAAAGTATTGGAGTTTTATCTTCGGTATCCATCCTTCCAATAAATATTCAGAACTAACTTCCTTCAGGATGGACTGGTTGGATCACCTTTCAGTCCAAGGGACTCTCAGGAGTCTTCCCGAACTGCAGTTCAAAAGTATCAGTTCTTCGGTGCTCAGCTTTCTTTATAGTCCAACTCTCACATCCATACTTGACTACTGGAAAAAGCATAGCTTTGACTAGATGGACCTTTGTTGGCAAAGTAATGTCTCTGTTCTTTAATATGCTGTCTAGGTTGGTCATAAGTTTTCTTCCAAGGAGCAGGCATCTTTTAATTTCATGGCTGTAGTCACCATCTGCAGTGATCTTGGAGCCCCAAAAAATAAAGTCAGCCACTATTTCCACTGTTTCCCCATCTATTTGCTATGAAGTGATGGGACCGGATGCCATGATCTTAGTTTTCTGAACGTTGAGCTTTAAGCCAACTTTTTCACTCTCCTCTTTCACTTGCATCAAGAGTCTCTTTAGTTCTTCTTCGCTTTCTGCCGTAAGGGTGGTGTCATCTGCGTATCTGAGGTTATTGATATGTGCCCCAAGGTCGATGTTTGAAGCTGTGATTTAAAAGGTAAAAAGAAAGATGTGAAATTAATTTTAAGAATATATTTTATTTATCCAGTATATCAAATATGAAACTTCCCTGGTGGTCCAGTGGTTAAGACTCTATTTCAAATATATCGAGTGCAGGTTTGATCCCTTCCTGGAGAACTAAGATCCCACATGCCATGCAGCCCCCCCCCAAAAAAAGTCACGGTTTTAATCTGCAATCTATAAAAAAATGATCAACCCAAGGGTTTACCTTGGGCAGGTCTTTGAGGTCGGGCGTGTGTATCACCCTCTCAGCCCACTGGGTTCGGACCTGACGTGTCTTGAGCCCTGGCGCTCGCGGGTCTGGGTGAAGAAGAGGGTCTTTTGCTGATGGAGAGCTGGCCCGCCTTCCTGGTTGGTGGCCATCACACAGCAAGTCCCGTCTCTGCCATGGGGGTTTCTGCAAGCCTCTGCCAGAGGGCCCCGCCATTCAAGATACATTCTTGGAATCCTGCAGCCTTCTTCAGGTCGTCAACATTTTCCGTGAAAGATTCAGAAGCTCCTGGAACAAGTGACTCCTTGGTCCTTACTGGGAAAGTCGCTCAGTCATGTCCAACTCTTTATGACCCCATGGACCGCAGCCTGCCAAGGTTCTCCTCTGTCCATGGACTTCTGCAGGCGGGAATACCGGAGTGGGTTGCCATTGCTTTCTCTGTCGGTCTTTACTTAGTGGTGGGCGGAAAGGAAACTGGGTGTGTGTGGCTGGCAGAGAGCCACCCCCTGCCCCGTGTGGGTGTCAGGCAGGGTGGGTCTCAGGTGGCAAAGAAATCCTGTACATGGCGTTTGCCACTGTTGTTAAGTGAAAGTGTGTCCAACTCTTTGCTACCCCATGGACTATAATAGCCTGCCAGGCTCCTCTGTTTCTGGGATTTCCCAGGCAAGAATACCGGAGTGGGTGGCCATTCGCTTCCCGGGGGGGATCTTTCCCACCCAGGGATCGAACCCGGGTCTCCTGCCTTGACAGGTGGACTCTTCACCGTCTGAGCCTACAGGGAAGCCCATTCATTATCCTGACAGCCCTGTCCCCATTCTACAGATGAGGACACTGAGACCCAGAGAGGGTCAGTGGATAGCCCCAGGTGTGCCCCTGGGCAGTGATTCCACCCTCCGAGCTCCTGGTCACCCCTGTGGCCCCCTGTCTCCCCACCCCACTCCCCCAGGGGGGGTTTCCTGCTCAGTCAGACGGAGCAGTGGAAGTGTTTGAGTGTTTCACCATAAAGTGATCTGCTGTGAAATCGGAGCCCGCCGGCTTTGAACTGAATTTTTGCAAATTGGGTTTAAAAGCAGAGCCGAGGCTTTGGTCAGAGCAAGTTCTGACCTTTAAATCCTCCCTGGGGCTTCCACCCTGTCCCTTCCCCATCTCACCCCGATTCTGGTTCCCTCACCCACCCTCACAGCTGGAGTCAGAGGGCATAGCTCACCAGCCCTGTAAGAGCTTAAAACAAGAAACTCCTGCTTAAGCACATTCCAGCCAAATTGGGCTCCCCTCTATTGCCAACTGTGAACATTTAGTCTCTGCTCTCCTTTCTGCCTTATTCAACTTTTCTGCTGCTGGAGTTCCCAACGCGTTTGTGCCTCTCAAATCGCTTGGATGTGCCTTGCTAGGAACCGGCAGGCTCATAATTTAAAAGATCAAAAAAAAAAAAAAAAAATTCTGGACTCCACTCATCTGCATTCCGTGATGGTTTTGACAGGAACTGGACCCGAGTGAACCTTCACTCCATGAAGAAAAGGCTGGCTAATCACTTTAATGGAGCAAACATCGCAGGGACTGGATTCATCTGGTTTTCAGGTCATGGAGCTGTGATGATGGTTTACACGCCTGTAACAGCACATGCCGTTTCACGCGTGTGCGCGTGCCTGCTACTTTGCTTCAGTCGTGTCTGACTCTGCCACCCCGCGGACTGTAGCCCATCAGCCCTGTCTGTCCATGGGGATTCTCCAAGCAAGTATACCTTAGTGGGTTGCCACGCCTTCCTCTAGGGGATCTTCCCCACCCAGGGATTGAACCCATGTCTCTTACATCTCCTGCATTGCAAGGAGGGTTCTTTACCACTAGCGCCACCAGGGAAGCCCCATGCTATTTCATACATGTAGCAAAAATAGCTGATTTTTTTTTTTTCAAGAGTGTTGGTTTAGCTATCACGTCCTTAGGTAGTACAAATGTCTTGCCTTTTTTTTTTTTTCTTTTTGGCTTTGTTGTTGAATCTCTGTTTGCCCAGGCGTGGTTTCCCCTGAGCCTCTTGCAGCCACGCAGACCTGGGAATGTATAATTATGATCGCATCTCTTCAAAATCCTACGCATCCTGCACTTCAACAGTTCTGAGATGTTGGTGCTCTTCCGTAACAAGCCAACCCTAGGTCGAGAACTTCCTAAAAGAGAAAAAAAGCTTTTCTGAATCAACAAGCAAAACTGGGCTGTAAATTCCCTAAAGATAACACTGACAGGATAAACAAACATTCCACATTTGGAAACAGACGCACGTGAGATAAAGCCCCGTTTGGGGAGACGGCGAACGGTCAGGGACATATATTCTAGTCTGAGAAAAAGAAGTGGAAATTGCAGATCTGTGTGTAAGCTGTAAGGAGCCCGCATGCTGGTGGCAATGCAGTTACTTTTGAGTTAATCTTCGGGAAGATGAAAGAATACAAGAGTGTGGCTTTTGACTTTTAATATAGTTTTTCAGTAATAACTCTGTAGGAATAATTTACTAATTCGGGACAAGTGTCTTCCAAAGTCTATTAAGATATAGCTCCGGTAGATTAATTGGCACCATTTCCTCATGCTTCTCTCTTTAACAAAACGAATAAAAATATTTCTCATGCATGTCATAAATATTAGATAACTTAAAATTGGGTTTTCCCTTATTGTGGGGCTGATATTTTTAGCACGCATCCAAAAAAATGCGACATTGGCTCTTCCAGATATATTTCCTGGGTTCTAGCCTGATAATTAGTCCTTAATTTCACTAGGATTATTTTCCCCAGGCTCCCCAAAAAAGTGCACGCTAATTATGAATTATCCTCACTTGTTCATTAACGCGAGCCCTCAAAGGGCTTCATTGAGATGACAGTTTATGAACCTGAAACAGGCTCTCCTATGTTCTTAAAATCATTAAGGCTTTCAAAATATTTTACATGCAGAACGTTCCTATGAATTTACAGCAACCTTGCACGTAAGCTGACTCCCGGTCATTTTACCCTTTGTCCTGACCCATCCTTTCAGAATGAGCACAGACAGTCCCGTCTGTAACCACCGAGGCCGAGGAGTGAAAACCTCCAAGCGGGCGATGACAGCTGTCCTTTTTGGTGGCTCACCGCCCCCCTCCCCCGCCCCCAGACGGCTGAGATGTAGTCCACCTTGGCATGCAAGACACGTCGAGGCATGGACAAAGGTGGGGAGCATCACCTTGGCTAGATGACCCCCCCCCAAAATGCAGAGCATAAGCCCCTTAGAGTGGAGTCCGTCTGTCTCCACTGCCTTCCCTGGAGGATCCACACGGCTGCCTCTCCCACCCTTCCTTGGGTCCCCAGCAATGTTCAAATGAAGGTGCCTCCTGTTTGGTAGGTTTTCAGAAATAGATCACTGGTGATACACGCACGTGCATACACACACATACACACACAGTGGAATACTACTCAGTCATTAAAAAGAATGAAACTTGGCCATTTGCAATGAGATGGATGGACTTGGAGGATACTACACCAAGTGAAATTAAGTCAGCCAAAGACTGTTTGATATCACTTATATGTGTAATAGAAAAAATAAATATATAAAGCCCATGCACTGCAGCCAGAGAGTAGCAACCACTTGCCGCAACTAGAGAAAGCCAAAGCATAGCAACCGAGTCCCAGGCAACCCAAAAAACATATTTAAAATAATTTTTTTTTAAGAATTAAAAAACTAGTCCTCAGGGCCTGTGATTCTGTGGCCTCGCATGGCAGGAGGGACTCTGCTCAGCTCAGCTCAGCTCTTTCTCAGCCGTGTCCGACTCTTGTGTGTGACCCCATGGACTGCAGCACGCCAGGCCTCCCTGTCCATCACCAACTCCCAGAGCTTACTCAAACTCATGTCCATTGAGTCAGTGATGCCATCCAACCATCTCATCCTCTGTCGTCCCCTTCTCCCCCTGCCCTCAATCTTTCCCAGCATGATGGTCTTTTCCAATGAGTCAGCTCTTCATATCAGGTGGCCAAAGTATTAGAGCTTCAGTTTCAATGGATATTCAGGACTGATTTCCTTTAGGATTGACTGGTTGGACCTCCTCGCAGTCCAAGGGACTCTCAAGAGTCTTCTCCAACACCACAGTTCAAAAGCATCATTCCTCAGTGCTCAGCTTTGTTTATAGTCCAACTCTCACAACCATACATGACTACTAGAAAATCCAAACTTTGACTAGACAGACCATTGTTGGCAAGGGATGTCTCTGCTTTTTAATATGCTGTCTAGGTTGGTCATAGTTTTTCTTGCAAGGGGCAAGTGTCTTTTAATTTCATGGCTGCAGTCACCATCTGCAGTGATTTTGGAACCCAAAAAAATGAAGTCTGACACTGTTTCCACTCTTTCCCCATCTATTTGCCATGAAGTGATGGGACTGGCTGCCACAATCTTAGTTTTCTGAATGTCGAACTTTAAGCCAACTTTTTCACTCTCTTCTTTAGATGTCATCAATTACAGATCTGGAGACAGAATCCTTGTCTTGGGTGGTCTGAGCGGGCCCCGGAGTTCCAAGGACCCTTGTAAGAGGAAGGCAGGAAAGTCAGGAGCAGAAAAGGAGACGTGAGTCTGGAAGAAGGGGTCCGAGTCAGGATGGTGATGCTGCTTCACTGCTGGCTTTGAAGATGCAGAGAGGGGCCAGGAGCCAAGGAAAGCAGGGGCCCTCTAGAACCTGGAAGAGACAGAGAAACAAGAGTGTTCCCCTTTCCCCAGAGCCTGGAGAAGGACCCGGCCCTGCCAACAACCTGTTTCAGACTCCTGACCTCTAGCCCAGTGAGAGCTTCAGCGTGTGTTGCTTTAAAGCTCTTTCAGCTTGTGGTAATGATAGTAGCCACGGGCGACCGATGCGGGGAGGATTAAGGACCAGCGATGGACCATGCAGGAAGGAAAGCATGCCCAAGGAGGAGTGGAGGTTATTCCTGCCTTCTACGTACCACATCTCTCCCCCAGGGGCCACTGGACAGAGGCAGGGCACCCAGGTGGGCATGGAGTCCCAAGAGGGAGGGGGGCTAACTCACTGCTTCCTCAGGCCAGCCCTGGAAACCTGCTTGCTTGTAGCTTTCACCTCTTGGTGTTCGATGTGATAGAACTTCTCGGTCTCCATCATCTCCTCTTTGGGAGGCCAATTCCAGAAGAGCGCTTGTCGCTCAGTCGAGTCCATTCTCTGAAGATTCCTTGGGAAGAGGGCATGGCAAATCACTCCCGTATTCTTGCCTGGAGAATCTCCATGGACAGAGGAGCTGAAGGGGTACAGTCCATAAGCACACAGTGTCAATCAAAGGGCAGACTAGCCTGGGTGGGCCTGGCCTAATCAGTGGTGTCAATCAAAAGGCAGGCTGCCCTGGGTGGGCCTGGCCTAATCTGTAGTGTCAATTGAAAGTCAGGTTACCCCCAGTAGGCTTGGCCTAATTCGTGGTGTCAATCAAAAGGCAGACCAGGCTGGTTGGGCCTGGCCTAATCACTGGTGTCCATCAAAAGGCAGGGAAGCCTGGCTGGACCTGGCCTAATCCATGGTCTCAATCAAAAAGGCAGTCTAGTCTAGGTGGGTCTGGCCTAATCAGTGGAAGGATCAAAAGGCAGATCAGCCTGGGTGGGCCTGGCCTGATCCGTGGAAATTTCAAAAGTCAGGCAACCCTTGGTGGGCCTGGCCTAATCTGTGGTGTCAATCAAAAGTCAGACTACTCTGGGTGGGCCTGGCCTAATCTGTGGTGTCAATAAAAAGTCAGACTACTCTGGGTGGGCCTGGCCTAATCTGTGGTGTCAATCAAAAGTCAGACTACTCTGGGTGGGCCTGGCCTAATCAGTGGTGTCAATCAAAAGTCAGACTACTCTGGGTGGGCCTGGCCTAATCTGTGGTGTCAATCAAAAGTCAGACTACTCTGGGTGGGCCTGGCCTAATCTGTGGTGTCAAATGAAATGCAAGCTGCCCTGGGTGGGCCTGGACTAATGCAAGGTGTCGATCAAAAGGCAGACCAACCTGAGTGGGCCCGGCCTAAATCCGTGGTCTCCATCAAATGGCAGGATAGCCAGGCTGGGTCTGGCTTAATCCATGGTGTCAATCAAAAAGCAGTGATGTTGATCAAAATGTAGACTAGCCAAGGTGGGCATAGCATAAAGAGTGGCATCAGTCAAAGGGCAAACAAGCCTGGGTGAGCCTGGCCTTATACGTGGTGTCTATCGAAACACAGGCTACCCTGGGTGGGCCTGGCCTAATCCGTGGTGTCAGTCAACAGGCAGCCTAGCCTGGGTGGGACTGACTGAAACCACAGTGTGAATTGTAATACCATGGGTGGGCCTGACCTAATGCGTAATGGTTTCGCCCAATTCATAAAGATCAGACTGGCAGGAAGACCACCAAACAGTGACCATGACCTATTTTTGGTGCAAGTTTGGTTTGGGGAAGTGCTTTGGAGCTTTTCTCGACCCAACTGCTGAGCTGGTCGTCACCAATTTGGTGTGGTGTTGATCAAAAGGCAGGCTGGCCAGAGTGGGCCTGGCCTACTCCTTGGTCTCCATGACACAGCAGGGTAGCATGGGTGGGCCTGACTTAATCAGTGGTATCCATCAAGTGGCAAGCTAGCATGGGTGGGCCTGGCCTAATCAGTGGTATTGATCAAAAGGCAGGCTAGCCTGGGTGGGCATCGCCTAATCAGTGTGTCAATCAAAAGGCAGGGTAGCCTGGGTAAGCCTGACCTAATCTGTGGTGTCGAGCAAACGTCAGGCTAGCTTGGTTTGGCCTAAACTAGCACGTGGTGTCGATCAAAAGGAAGGCTAGCCAGAATGGGCCTGGCCGAATCCATGGTGTCAGTCAAAAGGTAGGCTAGCCTGAGTGGGCCTGGTCTAACTGTGGTTTCCATGAAATGGCAGGTAGGTTAGGTGGGCCTGGCCTAATCCCTCATCTCCATCAAATGGGAGACTGGCCTGCATCAAAGAAAGGGTCTCAAAAAAAATGCTGGGTAGCCTGGGTGGGCGGACCTAATCTGTGTTGTCAGTCAAAAAGCAGACAGGCCTGGGTGGGTCTTGAGTAATCTGTGGTGTCAATCAGAATGTAGACTCCCCTGGGTGGGCATAGCGTAATCAGTGTTTCAGTCAAAAGGCAAACAAGCTGAAGTGGGCCTGGTGTCAATTGAAACAGGCTACCCTGGGTGGTCCTGGCCTAATCAGTTGAGTGATCAAAAGGCAGGCTAGCCTGAGTGGGCCTAGCATAATCCATGCTGTCAATCAAAAAGCAGGCTAGCCTGGGTGGGCCTGGTATAGTCTGTGGTGTCCATCAAGCAGGAGGCTAGCATGGGTGGGCCTGGCCTAATCAGTGGTGTCAATCAAAACGCAGGCTATCCTGAGTAGGCCTGGACTAATCCGTGGTCTCCAACAAATGGGAGGTTATCCTGGGTCATACTAGCCTAATCTGTGGGGTCAATCAAAAGGCAGGCTAGCCTGAGTGGGCCTCGCCTATTCCTTGGTCTCCATGAAACAGCAGGGTAGCATGGGTGGGCCTGACTTAATCAGTAGTTTCCATCATTGGCAGGCTATCTTGGGTGGGCCTGGCCTAATCTGTGGTATGAGATCAAAAGTCAGGCAACCCTTGGTGGGCCTGGTCTAGTCCATGGTCTCCATCGAAAGGGAGGATAGCCTGGGTGGGCTGGTATAATCCATAGTGTCCATCAAAAGGCAGGATAGCCTGGGTGGGCCTTGCCTAATCAGTGGTGTCAATCAAAAGGCAGGTAGGACTGAGTGGGCCAGGCCTAATCCTGGGTCTCCATCACATGGGGTCTAGCCTTGGAAGGCCTGGCCTCATCCGTGGTGTCAATCAAAAGGCAGGCTGCCCAGGGTGATCCTGGCCTAACCCGTGGTATCTATCAAAGGGCAGGCTAGCCTGGGTGAGCCTGGCCTAAGCAGTGGTGTGAATCAAAAAGAAGGCTAGGCTGAGTGGGCCTGGTCTCACCCATGGTGTCAGTCAAAAGGCTGGCTTGCCTGGGTGAGCATGGTCTAATCCATGATGTCGGTCAAAAGTCATCTCACCAGGGAGGGTGTGGCCAAATCAGTGGTGTCAATCAAAACACAGGCTACCCTGAGTGGGCCTGGCCTAATCCGTGGTCTCCCTCAAGTGGCAGGCAGGTCTGGGTGGGCCTGGCCTAATCAGCAGTGTCAGTCTAAAGGCAGGCTAGCCTGAGTGAGCCTGGTCTAATCATGGTCTCCATCAAACAGCAGGCTAGCATAGGCGGGCCTGGCCTAATCTGTGGTGTTGATCAAAAGGCAAGCTAGTCTTGGTGCGCCTGGCCTTAACCGTGGTGTTGATTAGCAGTGGTGTTGATCGAAAGGCAGGCTAGAAGGAGTGAGCATGCCCTAATGAGTGATGTCAATCAAAAGGCAGGCTAGCTGGGTGGGCCTGGCCTAATGTGTGGTTTTGATCAAAGGCAGACCAGCCTGATGAGCCTGCCCTGATCCGTGGTGTCATTCAAAAGGCAAGCTAGACTTGGTGGGCCTGACCTTTTCAGTGGTATGAATCAGCAGTCAGGCTACCTTGGGTGGGCCTGGCCTAATCCATGGTCTCTATCAAACGGGAGGCTAGCCTGGGTAGGCCTATCATAATCCATGGTCTCAATGAAAAGTCAGGCTAGCCTGTGTGGGCCTGGCCTAATCACTGGTGTCAATCAAGAGGTAGGATATCTTGGATGGAAGTGACCTAATCAGCGGTGTCAATCAAAAGGCAGGTAAGCCTGGGTGGGCCTGGCCTAATCCATGGTGTTAATCAAAAGGCAGACAGGCCTGGGTGGGCCTGGCCTATTCAGTGGTATTGATCAAAAGTCAGGCAACACTTGGTGGGCCTGGCCCAATCTGTGATCTCCATCAATCAGGAGGCTACCCTTGGTAGGCCTGTCGTAATCCATGGTGCCTTCAAAAAGCAGGCTAGCCTGGATGGGCCTGGCCTAATCCATGGTTTCCATCAAAAGGCAGACCAGCCTGAGTGGGCCTGGCCTAATCCGTGGTGTCAGTCAACAGGCAGCCTAGCCTGGGTGGGACTGACCGAATGCATGGTGTCAATCAAAAGCCAGGCTAGCCTGATTGGGCCTGGTCTAATCGTGGTCTCGTCAATGGCAGGTAGCTTAGGTGGGCCTGGCCTAATCAGTGGAGTCGATCAAAAGGCAGGTTAGCCTTTGTCAACCTGGCCTAATGCATTGTGTTGATCAAAAGGCATGTTAGCCTGGGTGGGCCTGGCCTAATCCTTGGTCTCCATGAAACAGCAGGGTAGCATGGTTGGGTCTGACATAATCAGTGGTGTCCACCAAGTGCCAAGATAGCATGGGTGGGCCTGGCCTAATCAATGGTGTCAATCAAAAGGTAGGCTAGCCTCGATGGGCTTGTCCTAAACCATGGTGTTTGTCAAAAGGCAGACTAGCCTGGGTGGGCTTGCCCTAATCAGTGTTGTCGATCAAAAATCAGGCCACCCAGGGTGGGCCTGGCCTAATCAGTGATATCGATTAAAAGGCAGGCTAGCCTGAGTGGTCCAGACCTAATCCTAGGTCTCCATGAAACCTCAGGGTTGCATGGGTGGGCCTGTCTTAATCAGTGGTGTGGATCAAAAGGCAGGCTAGCCTGGGTGGGCCTGGCCTAATCAATGGTGTCCATCAAAAGGCAGGCTAGCCTGAGTGGGTCAGGCCTAATCCTTACTCTCCATGAAACGGCAGGCTAGCCTGTGTGGTCCTGGCCAAATCATTGGTGTCCATCAAAAGGCAGGCTAGCCTGAGTGGGCCAGGCCTAATCCTTGGTCTCCAAGAAACGGCAGGCTAGTCTGAGTGGGCCTGACTCATCTGTGGTTTCCATCAAGTGGCAGGCTACCATGGGTGGGCCTGTCCAAATCCCTGGTCTCAATCAAATGGTAGGCTAGCCTGGGTAGGCCTGGCCTAATCCGTTGTGTCAATCAAAATGCAGGTCACCTGGGCGGGCCTGGCTTAATCCGTGGTAACAATCAAATGTCAGGCTAGCTGGGTTGGCCTAAATTAGCACGTGGTGTCGATCAAAAGACAGGCCAGCTTGAGAGGGCCTCGTGTGATCCATTGTATCGATCAAGAGGCAGGCAGGTCAGGGTGTGTCTGGCCTAATCCATGTTGTCAATCAACAGGCAGAGTACCCTGGGTTCACTTCAGTTCAGTCGCTCAGTCGTGTCCCACTCTTTGCGTCCCCATGAATCGCAAAATGCCAGGCCTCCCTGTCCATCACTAAGTCCCAGAGTTTACTCAGACCCATGTCCATCAAGTAGGTGATGCCATCCAACCAACTCATCCTCTGTCGTCCCCTTCTCCTCCTGCCCCCAATCAGTCCCAGCATCAGGGTCTTTTGCAATGAGTCAACTCGTGGCATGAGGTGGCCAAAGTACTGGAGTGTCAGCTTCAGCATCAGTCCTTCCAATGAACACCCAGGACTGATTTCCTTTAGGAGGGACTGGTTGGATCTGCTTGCAGTCCACGGGACTCTCAAGAGTCTTCTCCAACACCATAGTTCAAAAGCATCAATTTTTCGGCGCTCAGCTTTCTTCACAGTCCAACTCTCACATTCATACATGACCACTGGAAAAACCATAGCCTTGACCAGACGGACCTTTGTTGGCAAAGTAATGTGCGGGCCTGGCCTAATCCATGGTGTCAATCAAAAGTCAGTCTAGCCTGGGAGAGCCCAGCATAATGAGTGGTGTCAGTCAAAAGGCAACCTAGCCTGGTTGGGCCTGGTCTAATTACTGGTGTCAATCAAAGTGTAGGCTTGCCTGGGTGGGTGGGTCTGGCCTAATCAGTGCTGTTGATCAAAATAAGGCTACCCTGGGTAGGCCTGCCTGATGAGTGGTGTCAAGCAAAAGGCAGACCACATGGGTGGGCCTGGCCTAATCTGTGCTGTTGATCAAAAGGCAGTCTAGCCTGGATGTGCGTGGCCTAACCCATGATTTCAGTCAAAAGACAGGCTATCCTGAGTAGGCCTGGCCTAATCCGTGGTCTCCATCAAAGGGGAGGTTATCCTGGGTGGGACTAGTGTAATCCCTGTTGTCAATCAAAAGGCAGGCTAGCCTGGGTGGACCTGGCCTGCTCAGTGGTGTAGATGAAAAGTCAGGCTACCCAGGGTGGGCCTGGCCTAATCCATTGTCTCCTTCAAATGGGGAAGCTACCCTGGGTGGGCCTGGCATAATCCATGTTGTCAGTCAAAATCACACTAGCCTAGGTGGGCCTGGCCTAGTAGGTGTGTTGATCAACAGCTAGTGAAGCCTGGTTGTGCCTAGCCTTATCCATGGTGTCAATCAAGAGGTAGGCTAACCTGAGTGGGCCTGGCTTAAAGCGAGGTGTTGATCAAAAATGCAGGCTAGCCCTGGTACACCTGGCTTTATCCATTGTCTCAATCAAATGGCAGTCTACCCTGGGTGGGCCTGGCCTAATCCATGGTCTCCATCAACTGGGAAGCTAGCCTGGGTGGGCCTGGCCTAATAAGTGTTGTTGATCAAAAGGCACACTATCCTGAGTGGGTCTGGCCTAATCTGTACTGTTGATCAATAGGCAATCTAGCCACAGTGGGCCTGGCCTAATCATTAGTGTTGAACAAGGGCAGGATACCCTGGGTGGGCCTGGCCTAATCAGTGGTGTGATCCAAAGGCAGGCTAGCTTGAGTGGGCCTGGTCTAATCCATGGTCTCAATCACAACGAGGGCTAGCCTGAGTGGGCCTGGCATAATCCATGGTGTCAATCAAGAGGTAGGATATAGGATATGAGGGCGATCTGGTTGCGACATCTGTCACCCCATTGATCGCCAGGGTTGATTTGGCTGATCTGGCTGGCTAGGCGGGTGTCCCCTTCCTCCCTCACTGCTCCATGTGCATCCCTCCTGAAGCTGCGCGCTCGGTCGAAGAGGACGACCATCCCCGATAGAGGAGGACTGGTCTTCGGTCAAGGGTATATGAGTAGCTGCGTTCCCCTACTAGAACCTCCAAACAAGCTCTCAAGAGGTATGATATACTGGGTGGGCATTGCTTAATCAGTGGTGTAGATCAAAAGGCAGTCTTGCCTGGGTGTACCTGGGCTAATCCATGGTCTCAATGAAATGGCCGGCTATCCTAGGTCGGCCTGGCCTAATGCGTGTTGTCAATCAAAAGGCGAGCTAGCCTGTGTGGGCCTGTCCAAATCCCTGGTCTCAATCAAATGGTGGGCTAGCCTGGGTAGGCCTGGCCTAAACGATGGTGTCAATCAAATGGCAGGCAAGCCTGGGTGGGCCTGGTCTAATCAGTGGTGTCATCAAAAGCTAGGGAAGCCTGGTTGGGCCTGGCATAATCAGTGGTGTCAATGAAGAGGAGGGCTAGCTACAGTGGGCCTGTTCTAATCCATGGTGACAATCAAAAGGCAGGCTCCTCTGGGTGGGTCTGGCCTAACCAGTGGTGTCAATGAAAATGAAGACTACCTTGAGTGGGCCTGTTCTAATCCATGGTGTCAATCAAAAGGCATGCTCCTCTGGGTGGGCATGGCCTAATCAGTGGTGTTGATCAAAGGCAGGCTGGCCTGTGTGGGCCTGGTATAATCCTTGGTCTCCATGAAACCTCAGGCTAGCCTGGTTGTGCCTGGCCTAATCCATGGTTTCAATCAATATTCAGGCTACCCGGTGTGGGCCTGGCCTAATCCATAGTCTCCATCAAACATGAGGGTAGCTCAGGTGGGCCTGCCCTAATCCATGGTGTCAATCAAAAGATTGGCTAGGCTGGGTGGCCTGGCCTAATCAGTGGTGTTGATCAAAAAGCAGGCTAGGCTGAGTGGGCCTGGTCTTATCCTTGGTAGCCATGAATTGGTACGCTAGCTGGGGTGGGCCAGGCCTAATCAGGGGTGATAATCAAAAATCAGGCTACCATATTTGGTCCTGTCCTAAAGTGTGGTCTCCATCACATGGGAGGCTAGCCTGGGTGGGCCTGGCCTAATCTGTGGTCTCCATCAAATTGGAGACTAGCCTGTGTGGGCCTGGCATAATCCCTGTTATCAATCAAAAGTCAGACTAGCCTGGGTGGGCCTGGCCTAATCTGTGGTCTCCATCAAATTGGAGACTAGCCTGTGTGGGCCTGGCATAATCCCTGTTATCAATCAAAAGTCAGACTAGCCTGGGTGGGCCTGGCCTAATCTGTGGTCTCCATCATAAATCAGGCTAGAGAGGGTGGGCCTGGCCTAATCCTTGGTTTCAATCAAAAAGCAAGCTAGCTTGGCTGGGCCTGGCTTAATCAGTCTTGTCAATCTAAAGGCAGGCTAGCCTTAGTGGGTCTGGTCTAATCCTGGTCTCCCTCAAATGGCAGGCTAGCCTGGGGGAACTACTCTAATCTATGGTGTCAGTCAAAAGGCAGGCTACCTGGGGTGGGTCTGGCATAAACCATGGTGTCAATCAAAAAGCAGGATAGCCTTGCTGGGCCTGGCCTACTTAGTGGTGTCGATGAAAAGGCAGGCTAGCCTGAGAGGCCCTGGTATAATCATGGTCTCCATCAAATGGCAGACTAGAACAGGTGGGCCTGGCCTAATCCGTGGTGTCAGTCAAAAGGCAGGCTGCCCTGGGTAGGCCTGGCCTAATCAGTGGTGTCAGTCAAAAGGCAAGCTGCCCTGGGTGGGCCTGGCCTAATCTGTAGTGTCAATTGAAAGTCAACCGGGAGGCTACCCCCGGTAGGCCTGGCCTAATGCATGGTGTCAATCAAAAGGGAGTCCAGGCTGGTTGGGCCTGGCCTAATCACTGGTGTCCATCAAAAGGCAGGGAAGCCTGGCTGGGCCTGGCCTAATCTGTGGTCTCAATCTAAAGGCAGGCTAGCCTTAGTGGGTCTGGTCTAATCCTGGTCTCCCTCAAATGGCAGGCTAGCCTGGGTGTGCCTGGCCTAATGCATGGTGTTGATCAAAAGGGAGACCAGCCTGGGTGGGCCTGGCCTGATCCGTGGAAAGATCAAAAGTCAGGCAACCCTTGGTGGGCCTGGCCTAATCATGGTCTCCATCAACCGGGAGGCTAGCCTGCGTGGGCCTGTCATAATCCATGGTGTCAATCAAAAGGCAGGTTAGCCTGGGTGGGCCTTAGCTAATCAGTGGTGCCAGTGAAAAAGCAGGTTTGCCTGTGTTAATCTGTGGTGTCAATCAAAAGTCAGACTACTCTGGGTGGGCCTGGCCTAATCTGTGGTGTCAATCAAAAGTCAGACTACTCTGGGTGGGCCTGGCCTAATCTGTGGTGTCAATCAAAAGTCAGACTACTCTGGGTGGGCCTGGCCTAATCTGTGGTGTCAATCAAAAGTCAGACTACTCTGGGTGGGCCTGGCCTAATCTGTGGTGTCAATCAAAAGTCAGACTACTCTGGGTGGGCCTGGCCTAATCTGTGGTGTCAATCAAAAGTCAGACTACTCTGGGTGGGCCTGGCCTAATCTGTGGTGTCAATCAAAAGTCAGACTACTCTGGGTGGGCCTGGCCTAATCTGTGGTGTCAAATGAAATGCAAGCTGCCCTGGGTGGGCCTGGACTGATGGGAGGTGTCGATCAAAAGGCAAACCAACCTGGGTGGGCCTGGCCTAATCCATGGTCTCCATCAAATGGCAGGCTAGCCGGGGTGGGTCTGGCTTAATCCATGGTGTCAATCAAAGCAGGCCAGCCTTGGTGGGCCTGGCCTAATCAGTGCTGTCAATCAAAAGCCAGGGTACCCAGAGTGTGCCTGGTCTAATCATGGTCTCCAACAAACAGCAGGTAGCTTAGTTGGGCCTGGCATAATAGTGATGTCAATCAAACAGCAGGCAAGCCTGGGTGGGCCTGGCTTAATCAGTGGTGTCGATCAAAAGTTAGACTAGCGTAGGTGGGCATAGCATAAAGAGTGGCATCAGTCAAAGGGCAAACAAGCCTGGGTGAGCCTGGCCTTATACATGGTGTCTACTGAAGCACAGGCTACCCTGGGTGGGACTGGCCTAATACATGGTATCGACCAAAAGGCAGACCAGCCTGGGTGAGCGTGATCTAATCAGTGGTGCCCGTTCAAAAGGCAGTCTAGCCTGGGTGGACTGGCCTAATCCTTGCTCTCCATGAAACAGCAGGGTAGCATGACTGGGCCTGACTTAATCAGTGGTATCCATCAATTGGCAAACTGGCATGGGTGGGCCTGGCCTAATCAGTGGTATGGCTCAAAAGGTAGGCTAGGCTGAGTGGGCCTGTCCTAAACCATGGTGTCATCAAAAAGTAGGTTAGCCTGTGTGGGTTGCCCTAATCAGTAGTGTAGATCAAAAATCAGGCTACCCATGGTGGGCCAGGTCTAATCAGTGATGTCTGTCAAAGGCAGGCTAGCCTGAGTAGGCCAGGCCTAATCCTTGGTCCCCATGAAACTGCAGGGTTGCATGGGTGGGCCTGTATTAATCAGTGGTGTGGATCAAAAGGCCTGAGTGGTCCAGGCCTCATCTGTGGTTCTCATCAAGTGGCAGGCTACCATGGGTGGACTTGGCCTAATCCTTGGTGTCAGTCAAAAATGTAGACAAGCCTGGGTGGGCCTGGCCTAAACACTGGTGTCAATCAAAAATGTAGACTAGCCTGGGTGGGCCTGGCCTAATCAGTGGTGTCAATCAAAAGGCAGCCTTGGTTCCGCCTAAACTAGCCCATGGTGTCGAAAAAAGGAAGGCTAGCTGGGATCGGCCTGGCCTGCTCCATGGTGTCAATCAAAAGGCAGGCTAGCATGGGTGGGCCTGGCCTAATCACTGGTGTCCATTAAAAGGCAGTCCAGCCTATGTGGGCCTGGCCTAATCATTGGTGTCAATCAAAATGTAGGATTGCCTGGGTTGGCCTGGCCTAATCAGTGGTCTCCAGCAAATGGGAGGCGAGCCGGGGTGGGACTAGCCTACTCCATGGTGTCAACCAAAATTCAGGCTAGCCTGAGTGGGCCTCTCCTAATCTGTGGTCTCCATTAAGAGGCAGGCTGGGTGTGTGTGATCTAATCCATGATGTCAATTTAAAGGTAGACTAGCCTGGGGGTCCTGGCATAATCTGTGATGTAGATCAAAAGGAGGGTAGACCGGGTAGGTCTGGGTTAATCCATGGTGTCAATCAAAAGGCAGGCTAGCCTGGGTGGGCCTGGCCCAATCAGCGGTGTTGAGCAAAAGGCAAGATGCTTGAATGGGCCTGGTCTAATCCTGGTGTCAGATAAAGGGTGGGTAGGCTGGGTGGGCTGACCTAATCCCAGTTGTCAGTTGAAAAGCAGACTAGCCTGGGTAGGCCTTGCATAATCCGTAGTGTCAATCAGAATGTAGACTCCCCTGGAGTGTTTGAGTCAAAAGGCAAACATTCAGTGTTTGAGTCAAAAGGCAAAGAAGCCTAAGTGGGCCTGGCCTAATCAGTGGAGTCCTTCAAAAGGCAGGCTAGCCTGAGTGGGCCTCGCCTAATAATTCGGTGTCAATGAAAAGGCAGGCTAGCCTGGGTGGGCCTGGCGTAATACGTGGTTTCGATCAAAATGCAGACCTGCATTTTGGGGGCCTGGCCTAACTCATGATGTCAATCAAAAGGTAGGCTACCCTGGGTGAGCCTGGCCTAATCCATGGTGTCAATCAAGAGGTAGGGTATACTGGGTGGGCATTGCCTGATCAGTGGTGTCCGTCAAAAGCAGCCTTGCCTGGGTGGGCCTGGCCTAATGAGTGGTGTCCATCAAAAGGAAGGCTAGCCGGAGTGGGCCTGGCATAATCCTTAGTCTCCACTAAACGGAATGGTAGCTTGGGTGGGTCTAATTTAATCAGTGGTTTCCATCAAGGGCCAGACTAGCCTGGGTGCGCCTGGCCTAATCAGTGGTGGCACTCAAAACGGAGACTAGCCTGGGTGGGCATAGCATAATGAGTGGCATCGTGAAAAGGCAAACAAGCCTAGGTGGGCCTGGCTTTGTTCATGGTGTCAATTGAAATGCAGGCTGCCCTGGGTGAGCCTGGCCTAATGTGTGCTGTTGATCAAAAGGCAGACCAGCCTGGCTGAGCTTGGCCTAATCAGTGGTGTCCATCAAAAAGCAGTCTAACCTAGGTGTGGCTGGCATACACCCTGGTGTCAATCAAAAGTTAGCCTAGCCTGAGTGGGTCTGGTCTAATCCGTGACCTCCATCACACAGGAGGCTAGCCTGGGTGGCCCTGGTATAATCCATGGTGTCAATCAAAAGGCAGGCGCTCCTGAGTGGGCCTACCCTAATCCTTGGTCTCCATTAAAAAGGAGAAAAGCCTGGGTGGGCCTGGCATAATCAGTTGTGTCCATCAAAAAGCAGGCTATCTTTGGTGGGCCTGGCCTAATCAGTGGTGTTGATCAAAAGCCAGGCTATCCTGAGTGGGCCTGGTCTAATCCTGGTCTCCATCAAACAGAAGGTAGCAATGGTGGGCCTGGCCTAATCAGTGGTGTACATCAAAAGGCAGGCTAGCCTGAAAAGCCTGGTCTAAGCCTTGGTATTCATGAAACGGCCTTGTAGCATGGGTAGGCCTGACTTAATCAGTGTGTTGATCAAAAGGCAGGCTATCCTGAGTGATCCTGGCCTGATCCATGGTTTCAGTCAAGCAGCAGGCTAGCGTGGGTGGGCCTGGCCTAATCCGCACTGTCATCAGAAGTCAGTATAGCCTAGGTGGGCCTGTCCTTATCCTCAGTGTCAACATAAATGCAGGGTAGGCTGGGTGGGCCTGACCTAATGTGTTGTGTCGATCAAAAGCCAGGCTAGCCCTAGTGGGTCTGGTGTAGTCGTGGTCTCCATCAAGGGACGGTAACTTAGGTGGGCCTGGAGTATTCAGTGGTGTCGATGAAAAGGCAGGCTAGCCTGGGTCGGCCTGGCCTAATGATGATGTCGAACAAAAGGCAGCTTATCTTGGGTGGGCCAGGCCTAATCTGTGGTGTCAATCAAAAGGCAGGTTAGCCTGGGTGGGCCTGGCCAAACCGTGGTGTGAACTGAAATGCAGGCCAGCTTGGGTGGGCCTGGCCTAATCTATGGTGTCAATCAAAAGACAAGCTAGCCTGGATGGGCCTGGCCTAATCAGTGGAAGGGTCAAAAGACAGGCTATCCTGAGTAGGCCTGGCCTAATCCATGGTCTCCATCAAACGAGAGGCTAGCCTGGGTTGGCCTGGTATAATCCATGTTGTTAATCAAAAGGCAGGCTAGCCTGGGTGGCCTGGCCTTACCTGTGGTGTTAGTAAAAGTCAGACAAGCCTGGGTGGGCCTGGCCTTATCAGTGGTGCCGATTAAAGGGTAAAATAGCCTGGGTGGGCATAGCATGAAGTGTGGCGTCAAGTCAAAAGGCAAACAAGCCTGGATGGACCTGGCCTTATATGTGGTGTCAAATGAAATTCAGGCTACCCAGGGTTGGCAGGGCCAAATGCGCGGTGTCAGTAAAAAGGTAGAACAGCCTGGGTGAGTGTGGCCTAATCAGTGGTGTTGATCAAACTTCAGGCTACCCTGGGTGGGTCTGGCCTAATCCATGTTGTCAACCAAAAGGCAGACTAGCCTGGGTGGGCCAGGCCAAGCTGTGGTGTCAACTGAAACCCAGGCCAGCCTGGGTGGGCCTGGCCTAAACCGTGGTGTCAATGAAAAGGTAGGCTAGTGTAGGTGGGCCTGGCCTAATCAGTGGTGTCGATTAAAAGGTATAATAGCCTAGGTGGGCACAGCATGAATAGTGGCGTCAGTTAAAAGGCAAATGAGGCTGGGTGAGCCTGGCCTTATACGTGTTGTCAATTGAAGTGCATGCTACCCTGCGTGGGCCAGGCCTCACACCTCATGTTGGTCAAAATGTAGGTTAGCCTAGGTGGGCCTGGCCTAATCAGTGCTAAGCATCAAAAGTCAGGCTAGCCTGAGTGTGCCTGGTATAATCATGGTCTTCCTCAAATCACAGGTATCTTAGGTGGGCCTTGTCTAATCAGTGGTGTCGATCAAACCATCAAATGTTAGGCTAGCCTGGTGGGCCTAGGCTAATCCGTGGTGTCAATAAGAAAACATGCTACCCTGAGAGGGTCTGGCTTAATATGTGGTCTCCAACCGCAAGCTACCTTCGGTGGGCCTCACCTAATCTGTGGTGTCTGTCAAAAGGCAGACTAGCCTGGGTGCCCCTGGCCTAATCTGTGGTGTCAATCAAAAGGGAGACTAGCCTGGGTGGACATAGAATAACGAGTGGTGTCAGTCAAAAGGCAAACAAGCCTGGTGGGCCTGGCATTATCCGTGGTGTCAATTGAAACCCAGGCTACCTTGGGTGAGCCTGGCCTAATGTGTGGTGTTGATCAAAAGGCAGACCAGCCTGGGTGAGCTTGGCCTAATCAGTGGTTGCAATCAAAAAGCAGTCTGGCCTAGGTGTGCCTGGCATACACCATGGTGTCAATCAAAAAGTTAGCCTAGCCTGAGTGAGCCTGGACTAATCCGTGGTCTCCATCACACAGGAGGCTAGCCTGGGTGGGCCTGGTGTAATCCATGGTGTCAGTCAAAAGGTAGGCTAGCCTGAGTGGGCCTACCCTAATCCTTGGTCTCCATGACATGTTAGGGAAGCAATGGTGGGCCTGGCCTAATCCGTGGTGTATGATCAAAAGGCAGGTTACTCTGAGTGGGCCTCACCTAATCCATGGTCTCCATTAAAAAGGAGGAAAGACTGGGTGGGCCTGGCATAATCAGTTGTGTCTATCAAAATTCAGGCTATCCTTGGTGGGCCTGGCCTAATCAGTGGTATTGATCAATAGCCAGGCTAGCCTGAGTGAACCTGGTCTAATCCCGGTCTCCATTACATGGCAGGCAAGCCACGGTGGGCCTGGTCTAATCAGTGGTGTCGATCAAAAGACAGGCTAGCCTTAAAAGCCTAGTCTAATCCTTGGTCTTCATGAAATGGCCTTGTAGCATGGGTGGGCTTGAGTTAATCAGTGTGTTGATCAAAGGTCAGGCTATCCTGAGTGGGCCTGGTTTAATCTGTGGTTTTAGTCAAGTGGCAGGCTAGCAGGGGTGGGCTTGGCCTAATCCGTGGTGTTGATCAAAAGTCAGGATAGCCTGGGTGGGCCTGTCCTTATCCGTGATGTCAACTGAAATGCAGGGTATCCTGGGTGGTCCTGGCCTAATGCGTGGTGTCGATCAAAAGGCAGGCTAGCCTGTGTGGGCCTGGTGTAATCGGGGTCTCCATCAAAGGCTGGTGACTTAGGTGGGCCTGGAGTAATCAGTAGTGTCAATGAAAAGGCAGGCTAGCCTGGGTCAGCCTGGCCTAATGCATGATGTGGAACCAAAGGTAGGGTAGCCTGGGAGGGCCTGGCCTAATCCATAGATCAAAAAGGGGGCTAGCATAGGTGGGCTTGGCCTAATCTGTGGTGTCAATCAAAAGGCAGGCAAGCCTGGGTGGACCTGGCCTAATCCATGGTGTCAATCAAACCTAAGCTACTGGAGTGGGCTTAGTCAAATCTGTGGTTCACTCAAAAGGCAGGATAGCCTGGGTGGGCCAGGCCTATTCCATGGTGTCAATCAAAAGGCAGGCTAGCCTGGGTGGGCCTGGCCTAATCTATGGTGTCAATCAAAAGGCAAGCTAGCCTGGGTGGGCTTGGCCTAATCAGTGGAAGGGTCAAAAGGCAGGTTATCCTGAGTAGGCCAGGCCTAATCCGTGGTCTGCATCAAGCAAAAGGTTGTTTAGGTGAACCTTGCTTAATCAGTGGTGTCAATCAAATGGCAGGCAAGCCTGGGTGGGCTTGGCCTAAAAAGTGGTGTCAATCAAAAGTTTAGACTAGCTTGGGTGGGCATAGCATGAATAGCGGTGTCAGTCAAAAGGCAAACAAGCCTCAATGGACCGGGCCTATATATGGTGTCAACTGAAACGCCGGCTACCCAGGGTTGGCAGGGCCAAATGCATGGTGTCAATAAAAAGGCAAAACAGCCTGGGTTGATCAACAGGCAGTCTAGCCTGGGTGAGCTAGTAAACTCCCAGAGTTTACTCAAACTCATGTCCATTGAATTGGTGATGCCATCCAACCATCTCATCCTCTGTCATTCCCTTCTCCTCCTGCCCTCAATCTTTCCCAGCATCAGGGTCTTTTCCAATGAGTCAGTTCTTCGCATCAGGTAGCCAAACTATCAGAATTTCAGCTTCAACATCAGTCTTTTCAATGGTATTCAGGACTGATTGCCTTCGGGATGGACTGGTTGGATCTCGCTGCAGTCCAAGGGATTCTCAAGAGTCTTCTCCAACACCACAGTTCAAAAGCATCAATTCTTCAGTGCTCAGCTTTCTTTATAACTTAACTCTCATATCCATACATGACTACTGAAAAAAACCAAACTTATCCTAAACTTATCCATGGCCTAATCCATGGATTCAATCAAGAGGTAGCCTACCCTGGGTGGGCGTGGCCTGATCAGTGGTACTGATGAAAAGGCAGACCACCCTGTGTGCGCCTGGCCTAGTCAGTGGTGTGCATGAAAAGGAAGGCTAGCTTGAGTGGGCCTGGTCTTATCCATGGTGTCAATCAAAAGGTAGGCTTGCCTGGGTGAGCCTGGCCTAATGCATGGAGTCCATCAGAAGGCAGACCAGCCTGGGTGGGCCTGGCCTAATCCATGGTGTCCATCGAAAGGCAGGCTATCAAGAGGGACCCAGCCTAATCCGTAGTGTCAATCAAAAGGCAGGCCAGCCTGGGTGGGCTTGAACTAATAAGTGGTGTTGATCAAAAGGAGGGTAGCCGGAATGGGCCTGGCCTAATCCATTGTGTGAATCAAAATATAGACAGGCCTGGGTGGGCCTGGCCTAATCAGTGGTTGCAATAAAAAATCAGACTACTTTTGGTGGGCCTGGCCTAATCCATGGTCTCCATCACATGGGGGCTATCCTTGGTGGGGCTGGCTTAATCCATGGTGTCAATCAAAAGGCGGGCTAGCCTGGGTGGGCCTGGCCTAATCAGTGGTGTCAAACAAAAGGCAGGCTTGCCTGGTTTGTCCTGACCTAATCTGTGGTGTCAATTGAAAAACAGGCTACTGTGGGTGCGCCTGACCTAATGCATGGTGTTGATCATAAGCCAGGATAGCCTGAGCACGCCTCGTGTAGTCGTGGTCTCCATCAACGACAGGTAGTTTAGGTGGGCCTGGAGTAATCAGTGGTATCGAAAAAGGCAGGCTAGCCTGGGTCACCCTGGCCTTATGCGTGATGTCAATCAAACAGGAGGCTAGCCTAGGAAGGCCTAGGCTAATCCATAGTGTTGATCAAAAAACAGGCTAGCCTTGGTGGGCCTGGCCTAATCAGTGGTATCAATAAAAAAACCATGCTAGCCTGACTGCAATTGGTCTAATCGTGGTCTCCATCAATGGCAGGTATCTTAGGTGGGCCTGGCCTAAGCAGTGGTGTCAATCAAAAAGAAGGCTAGGTTGATTGGGCCTGGTCTCACCCATGGTGTCTGTCAAAGGGCAGGCTTGCCTGGGTGAGCATGGTCTAATTCATGATGTCAATCAAAAGTCATCTAGCCAGGGAGGGTGTGGCCAAATCAGTGGTGTCCATCAAAACACAGGCTACCCTGAGTGGGCCTGGCCTAATCCGTGGTCTCCCTCAAGAGGCAGGCAGGTCTGGGTAGGCCTGGCCTAATCAGCAGTGTCAGTCTAAAGGCAGGCTAGCCTGAGTGGGCCTGGTTTAATCTGGTCTCCATCAGGCAGGCTAGAATAGGCGGGCCTGGCCTAATCTGTGGTGTTGATCAAAAGGCAAGCTAGTCTTGGTGTGCCTGGCCTTAACAGTGGTGTTGATCGAAAGGCAGGCTAGAATGAGTGAGCATGCCCTAATGAGTGGTGTCAATCAAAAGGCAGGCTAGCTGGGCGGGCCTGGCGTAATACATGGTGTCAATTGAACCAAAGGCTACCCTGGGTGGGCCTGGCCTAATACCTGGTTTTGATCAAAGGCAGACCAGCCTGGTGGGCCAGGCCTAATCCGTGTGTCATTCAAAAGGCAAGCTAGCCTTGGTGGGCCTGACCTTTTCAGTGGTGTGAATCAACAGTCAGGCTACCTTGGGTGGGCCTGGCCTAATCCATGGTCTCCATCAAATGGGAGGCTAGCCTGCGAAGGCCTATCATAATCCATGGTGTCAATGAAAAGTCAGGCTAGCCTGTGTGCGCGTGGCCTAATCACTGGTGTCAGTCAAGAGATAGGATGTCCTGGATGGAAGTGACCTAATCAGTGGAGTCAATCAAAAGGCAGTCTGACATGGGTGGGCCTGGTCTAATCAGTGATGTCGATCAAAAGCTAGTGAAGCCTGGTTTCACCTGGCCTAATCCAGGGTGTCAATCAAAAGGCAGGCTAGCTTGACTGGGCCTGGCCTAATCCATGGTATTGATCAAAGGCACTCTTGCCTGGGTTTCCCTGGCCTAATCAGTGGTGTCCATCAAAAGCTAGTGTATCCTGGGTGGACCTGGCCTAATCCATGATGTCAATCAAGAGGTAGCCTCTCCTGGGTGGGTATGGCCTAATCAGTGGTGTCAATCAAAACGCAAGCTAGCTTCAGTGTGCCTGGTTTAATCCATGGTGTCAATCAAAAGGCAGGCAAGCCTGGGTGGGCCGGGCCTAATCAGTGGTTTCAGTCAAAAGGCAGGTTACTCTGGGTAGACCTCACCTAATCCATGGTCTCCATCAAACAGGAGGAAAGCCTGGATGGGCCTGGAATTATCGGTGGTGTCGATCAAAAGGCAGGCTAACCTGGGCAGGCCTGGCCTAATTCATGGTGTCGATCAAAAAGCAGGCTATCCTTGGTGGGCCTGGCCTAATCAGTGGTGCCAATCAAAAGCCAGGCTAGCCTGAGTGGGTCTGGTCTAATCCTGGTCTTGATGAAACCGCAGGCTAGCCATGGTGGGCCTGGCCTAATCAGTGGTGTCGATCAAAAGGCAGGCTAGCCCGAAAAGCCTGGCCTAAGCCTTGGTATTCATGAAACAGCCTTGTGGCATGGGTGGGCCTGAGTTAATCAGTTGTATCAATCAAAAGGCAGGCTATCCTGAGTGGTCCTGACTTAATCTGTGGATTCAGTGAAGCAGCAGGCTAGCATGGGTGGGCCGGGTCTAATCCATGGTGTCATCAGAAGTCAGTATAGCCTGGGTGAGCCTGTCCTTATCCGCAGTGTCAACTGAAACGCAGGTGTCCTGGATGGTCCTGGCCTAATGCAAGGTGTTGATCAAAAGGCAGACCAGCCTGAGTGGGCCTGACCTAATCCGTGGTGTCAATTGAAACACAGGCTACCCAGGGTGGGCCTGACCTAATACGTGGTGTTGATCAAAAGGCAGGCTAGCTGGGATGAACCTGGCCGAATCCACGGTGTCAATCAAAAGTCAGGCTAGCTTGAGAGGCCCTCGTGTGATCCATGGTATCGATCAAAAGGCAGGCAGGTCGGGGTGGACCTCGCCTATCCATGTTGTCAATCAACAGGCAGACCACGCTGGGTTCAGTTTAGTTCAATTCAGTCGCTCAGTCATGTCGGCCTCTTTGTGACCCCATGAATCACAGCACTCCAGGCCTCCCTATCCATCACCAACTCCCGGAGTTTACTCAAACCCATGTCCATCGAGTCGGTGATGCCATCCAACCAACTCATCCCCTGTCGTCCCCTCTCCTCCTGCCCCCAATCCCTCCCAGCATCAGGGTCTTTTCCAACGAGTCAACTCTTGGCATGAGGTGGCCAAAGTACTGGAGTTTCAGCTTCGGCATCAGTCCTTCCAATGAACACCCAGGACTGATCTTTATGATGGACGGGTTGGATCTCCTTGCAGTCCACGGGACTCTCAAGAGTCTTCCCCAACACCATAGTTCAAAAGCATCAATTTTTTGGTGCTCAGCTTTCTTCACAGTCCAACTCTCAGATCCATACATGACCACTGGAAAAACCATGGCCTTGATCAGACGGACTTCTGTTGGCAAAGTAATGTGCAGGCGTAGCCTAATCCATGGTGTCAATCAAAAGTCAGACTAACCTGGGTGGGCCTAGCATGAGTGGTACCAGTAAAAAGGCAAACAAGTCTGGGTGGGCCTGGCCTAATGCACAGACTCAATCAAAAGTCACTCTAGCCAGGAAGGGTGTGGCCGAATCAGCTGTGTCAATCAAAATGCAGGCTACCCTGAGTGGATCTGACCTAATCTGAGGTCTCCATTAACCGGCAGGCTAGCCTGGGTTGGCCTGGCCTAAACAGTAGTGTTGCTCAAAAGGAAGGCTAGGCTGACTGGGCATGGCCTCATCCATGGTGTCAATCAAAAGGGAGGCTGCCTGGCTGGGCATGGCCTAAACAGTGGTGTCATCAAAAGCTAGTTAGCCTGGGTGGGCCTGGCCCAATCCATGATGTCAGTCAAGAGGTAGGATATCCTGGGTGGAAGTTGCTTAATCAGTGGTGCCAATCTAAAGGCAGTCTGACCTGGGTGGGCCTGGCCTAATCCATGATATAAAGCAAGAGGTAGGCTCTCCTGGGTTCCCCTGGCCTAATGGGTGGTGTGGATCAAAAGTCAGGCTAGCCTGGGTGGGCGGGGCCTAATCAGTGGTGTCAATCAAACACTAGTGTAGACTGGGTTGGCCTGGCCCCTATCATGTGTCAGTCAAGAGGTAGGCTATCCTGGGTGGGCGTAACCTAATCTATGGTGTCAATCAAGAGGTAGGCTATCCTGGGTGGGTGTGGCCTCATCAGTGGTGTCACTCAAAAGGCAGTCTCGCCTGGGTGGGCCTGGCCTAGTCCATGCTGTCATTCAAGGGGTAGGCTATCCTGGGTGGGCTTCCAGAATCAGTGGTGTCAATTCAAGGAAGGCTAGCCTGGGTGGCCCTGTCCTAATCCATGATGTCAATCAACAGGTCAGCAATCCTGGGTGGGCATGGCCTAATCAGTGGTGTGGATCAAAATTTAGGCTAGCTTGAGGTTCCTGGTCTAATCTGTGGAGTCAATCAAAGGCAGGCTGACCTTGGTTGCCCTGGCCTTATGTGTGATGCTGATCAAAAGGGAGGCTAGCCTGGGAAGGCCTAGGCTAATCCATAGTGCCGACCAAAAAGCAGGCTAGCCTTGGTGGGCCTGGCCTAATCAGTGGTATTGATCAAAAGCCAGGCTAGCCTGAGTGCGCTTGGCCTAGTCGTGGTCTCCATCAGTGGCAGGTGTCTTACGTGGGCCTGGCCCAATCCATGGTGTCAGCCAAGAGCTAGTGTATCATGGGTGGGCCTGGCCTAATCAGTGGTTTCAATCAATAGCTAGTGACGCCTGGCTGGGCCTGAGATAATCCATGCTGTCAATCAAGAGGCAGGCTAGCCTGGTTGTGCGTGACCTAATCCATGATGTCATCAAAAGGTAAACAAGCCTTGATGGGCCTGGCGTTATCCTGCTGTAAAGTGAAATGCAGGCTACCCTGGATGAGCCTGGCCTGATGTGTGGTGTTGATCAAAAGGCAGACCAGCCTGGGTGAGCTTGGCCTAAACAGTGGTGTCAATGAAAAGGCAGGCTAGCCTGAGTGGACCTGGTCTAATCGTGGTCTCCATCAAAAGGCAGGCTAGCATAGGTGGGCCTGGCCTCTTCAGTGGTGTTGATCAAAAGTCAAGCTGCCCTGGGTGGGCCTGGGCTAATCCACTGTGTCAATCAAAAAGCAGGCCAGCTTTGGTGGGCCTGGCCTAATCCTTGGTGTCAATCAAAAGGCAGCCTATCCTGGGTGGGCCTGACTTAAACCATGGTGTCAATTGAAACAGGCTACAGTGGGTTGGCCTGACCTAATGCATGGTGTTGATCAAAAGCCTGGCTAGCCTGAGTGGGCCTAGTCTAATCGTGTTCCCCATCACCAGCAGGTAGCTTAGGTAGGCCTGTCCTAACTAGTGGTTTCAATCAAAAGTCAGGCTAGCCTGAGTGGGCCTGTCCAAATCAGTGGTTTCAATCAAAAGCCAGGCTTGCCTACAGTGTGTCTGGTCTAATCGTGGTCTCCATCAAACAGCAGGTAGCTTAGGTTCGCTGGCCTAATCACTGGTGTCAATCAAAATGTAGGCTTGCCTGAGTGGGTCTGGCCTAATCAGTGCTGTTTATCAATAGTCAGGCTACTCTGGGTAAGCCTGCCTGATGAGCAAAAGGCAGACCAGTATGGATGGGCCTGGCCTAATCTGTGCTGTTGATCAAAAGACAGGCTAGGTTGAATGGGCCTGGCCTTATCCTTCATCTCCATGAATCAGTATGCTAGCCAGGGTGGGCCTGGCCTAATCAGGGGTGATGATCAAAAGTCAGGCTACCCTATTTGGGTCTGTCCTAAACCGTGGTCTCCATCACACGGGAGGCTAGCCTGGGTGGGCCTGGCATAAACCATGGTGTCATCAAAACTCAGACTAGCCTGGGTGAGCCTGGCCTAAACCGTGGTGTCAATCAAAAAGCAAGCTAGCTTTGGTGGGCCTGGCTTATCCGTCTTGTCAATCTAAAGGCAGGCTAGCCTTAGTGGGTCTGGTCTAATCGTGGTCTCCATCAATTGGCAAGCTAGCCTAGGTGGGCCTAGCCTAATCCACAGTGTCAATAATAAGGCAGGCTAGCCAAATGGGCCAGGCCTAATCAGTGATGGCAATCAAAAGGCAAGCTAGCCTGGGTAGGCCTGGCCTAATCCATGGTGTCAGTCAAAAGGCAGAGAAGCTTGGGTGGGCCTGGCCTAATCCATGGTGTCAATCAAGAGGTAGGCTATCCTGGGTAGGTGGGGCCTAATCAGTGGTCTTAAACAAAAGGCAGGCTACCCTGGGTGAGCCTGGCATAATGCCTGCTTTCAATCAAAATTCAGACCAGCCTGGGTGGACCTGGCCTAATCCGTGGAAGGATCAAAAGGCAGACCAACGGGGTGGGCCTGGCATAATCAGTGGTGTCCATCAAATGGCAGGCTAGCCTGGGTGGGTGTGGCCTAATTGTGGTCTCCATCAAATAGGAGGCTAGCGTGTGGGCCTGGCTTAATCCCTGTTGTCAATCAAAAGGCAAACTCATCTGGGTGGGCCTAATCCATGGTGCCAAATGAAAGTCAGGCTAGCCATGGTGGGCCTGGCTTAATCTGTGGAATGATCAAAAGGCAGACCAACTTGGGTGGGCCTGGCCTAATACATGGTGTCAATTAAAATCAGGTTAACCAGGGTGGGACTATGCTAACCAGTGCTGTTGATCAAAAGACAGGCTACCCTGAAAGGACCAGGCCTAATCCATGGTTTCTGGCAAGTGCCATGCTAGCCTGGGTGGACCAGGCCTAATGTGTTGTCAATCAAAATGCAGGCTGCCCTGGGTGGGCCAGGTCTAATCCATGGTGTCAATGAAAAGGCAGGCTAGCCTGAGTGGGCCTGCCCTAATTCTTGGTCTCCATGAAACTGCAGGCTAGCGAGGGTCATCCTGACCTAACCGGTGGTGTCCACCTAAAGGCAGGCTAGCCTGACTGGGCCAAGCCTAATCCTTGGACATCGTGAAACGGCAGGCTAGCCTGAGTGGTCCTAATCCGTGGTGTCCACCAAGCGGCAGGGTACCGTGGGTGGGCCTGGCCTAATCCATGATATCAATCAAAAAGCAGGCTAGTCTTGGTGGGCCTGGCCTAATCACTGGTATTGATGAAAAGGCAGGCTAGCCTGAGTGGGCCTGGTCTAATCGTGGTCTCCATCAGACGGCAGGGAAGTGTAGGTGGGCCTGGAGTAATCACTGGTGTTGATGAAAAGGCAGGCTAGCCTGGGTCACCCTGGCCTTATGCGTGATGTCGATCAGAAAGCAGGCTAGCCTTGGTGGGCCTGGCCTAATCAGTGGTATCAATCAAAAGCCAGGCTAGCCTGAGTGCGCTTGGTCTAATTGTGGTCTCCATCAATGGCAGGTATCTTAGGTGGGCCTGGTCTAAGCAGTGGTGTTGATGAAAAGTCAGGCTAAGCTGGGTTGGCCTGGCCTCATCCATGGTGTCAATCAAAAGGCCGGCTAGCTTGACTGGGCCTGGCCTAATCCATGCTGTTGATCATAGGCACTCTTGCCTGGGTTTCCTTGGCCTAATCAGTGGTGTCCATCAAAAGCCAGTGTATCCTGGGTGGACCTAGACTAATCCATGATGTCGATCAAGAGGTAGCCGCTCCTGGGTGGGCCAGGCCTAATCAGCAGTGTCGATCAAACGCTAGTGTAACCTGGGTCAGCCTAGTCCCTATCATGGTGTCAATCTACAGTGGGGATAACCTGGGTGGGCTTGAATTAATAAGTGATGTCTATCAAAAGGATGGTAGCCTGGGTGGGCCTGGCCTAATCCATGGTGTTAATCAAAAGGTAGCCTAATCAGTGGTTGTGATTTAAAAAATCAGGCTACTTTTGGTGGGCCTGGCCTAATCCATGGTCTCCATCACATAGGGGCTAGCCTTGGTGAGCCTGGCATAATCCATTGCTAGCCTGTGTGGGCCTGACCTAAAGCATGTTGTCCATCAAAAGACAGACCAGGCAGGGTGGGCCTGTTATAATAAGTGGTGTCAAACAAAAGGCAGGTTTGCCTGCCTGACCTAATCCGTGGTGTCAATTGAAGAACAGGCTACCATGGGTGGGCCTGACCTAATGCGTGGTGTCGATCAAAAGCCAGGCTAGCTTGGGATGGCCTGGTGTAGTCGTGGTCTCCATCAATGGCAGGTAGTTTAGGAGGTTGGAGTAATCAGTGGTGTCGATGAAAAGGCAGGGTAGCCTGTGTCACCTTGCTTTATGCGTGATGTCAATCAAAAAGCAGGCTATCCTTGGTGGGCCTGGCCTAATCAGTGGTGTCGATCAAAAGCCAGGCTAGCATGAGTGGGCCTGGTCTAATCTTGGTCTCCATGAAATGGCAGGCTAGCCATGGTTGGCCTGGCATAATCAGTGGTGTCAATCAAAAGACAGGCTAGCCTGAAAAGCCTGGCCTAAGCCTTGATATACATGAACCGGCCTTTTAGCACAGGTGGGCCTGACTTAATCAGTTGTGTCGATCAAACAACAGGCTATTCTGAGTGGTCCTGGCCTACTCTGTGGTTTCAGTCAAGCGGAAGGCTATCATGGGTGGGCCTGGCCTAATCTGTGGTGTCTATCAGAAGTCAGTATAGCCTGGGTGGGCCTGTCCTTATCCACAGTGTCACTGAAACGCAGGTATCCTGGATGTTACTGGCCTAATCTGTGGTGTTGATCAAAAGGCAGGCTAGGCTGGATGGGCCTGGTCTTATCCATGGTGTCAATCAAAAGGCAGACCAGCCTGGGTGGGCCTGGCCTAATCAGTGGTGTCAATTGGAACATAGGCTACCATGGGTGTGCCTGACCTAATGCGTGGTGTCGATCAAAAGGGAGGTTAGCCATTGAGGGCCTAGCCTAATCCATATTGTAGCTCAAAAAGCAGGCTAGCGTTGGTGGACTCGGTGTAATCAGTGATGTGATCAAAAGGCAGGCTAGCCCGGGTCGGCCTGGGGTAATGCACGATGTCATTCAAAAGGGTGGCTAACCTGTGAGGGCCTGGCCTAATCCACAATGTGGATCAAAAAGAGGGCTAGTCTTGGTGGGCCTGGCCTAATCAGTGGTATTGATCAAAGCCAGGCTAGCCTGAGTGCACCTGATCTAATCATGGTCTCCATCACTGGCAGGTAGCTTAGGTGGACCTGGACTACCCAGTGGTGTCATTCAAAAGGAAGGCTAGGTTGGGTGGGCATGGCCTCATCCATGGTGTCAATCAAAAGGGAGGCTAGCCTGGGTGGGCATGGCCTAATCAGTAGTGTCATCAAAAGCTAGTTAGCCTGGGTGGGCCTGGCCCAATCCAGGGTGTCAGTCAAGAGGTAGGATATCCTGGGTGGAAGTTGCTTAGTCAGTGGTGCCAATCTAAAGGCAGTCTGACCTGGGTGGGCCTGGCCTAATCCATGGTGTCAATCAAAAGCCAGCCTAGCTTGCCTGAACCTGGCCTAATCCATGGTGTCAATCAAAGGCACTCATGCCTGGGTTGCCCTGGCCTAATCAGCGGTGTCAATCAAAAGCTAGTGTATCCTGGGGGGCCTAGCCTAATCCATGATGTCAATCAAGAGGTAGGCTCTCCTGGGTGGGCGTGGCCTAATGGGTGGTGTGGATCAAAAGTCAGGCTAGCCTGGGTGGGCAGGGCCTAATCAGTGGTGTCAATCAAACACTAGTGTAGCCTGGGCTGGCCTGGCCCCTATCATGGTGTCAATCAAGAGGTAGGCTATCCTGGGTGGGTGTGGCCTCATCAGTGGTGTCACTCAAAAGGCAGTCTCGCCTGGGTGGGCCTGGCCTAGTCCATGCTGTCCGTCAAGGGGTAGGCTATCCTGGGTGGGCGTTCCAGAATCAGTGGTGTCAATTCAAGGCAGGCTAGCCTGGGTGGCCCTGTCCTAATTCATGATGTCAATCAACAGGTCGTCTATCCTGGGTGGGCAAGGCCTAATCAGTGGTGTGGATCAAAAGTCAGGCTAGCTTGAGCATTCCTGATCTAATCTGTGGAGTTCAATCAAATGCAGGCTTGCCTGGGTTGGCCTGACCTAATCCGTGGTGTCAGTTGAAGAACAGGCTACCGTGGGTGGGCCTGACCTAATGCATGGTGTCGATCAAACCCAGGATAGCCTGAGATGGCCTGGTGTAGTCGTGGTCTCCATCAGTAGCTGGTAGTTTAGGTGGGCCTGGAGTAATCAGTGGTGTCGATGAAATGGCAGGCTAGCTTGGGTCGCCCTGGCCTTATGCGTGATGTCGATCAGAAAGCAAGCTAGCCTTGGTGGGCCTGGCCTAATCAGTGGTATCGCTCAAAAGCCAGGCTAGTCTGAGTGCGCTTGGTCTAATCGTGGTCTCCATCAATGGCAGGTATCTTAGGTGGGCCTGGCCTAAGCAGTGGTGTTGATGAAGTCAGGCTAAGCTGGGTTGGCCTGGCCTCATCCATGGTATGGATTAAAAGGCAGGCAAGCCTAGGTGTGCCTGGCCCAATCCATGGTGTCAATCAAGAGGTAGTATATCATGGGTGGGCCTGACCTAATCAGTGGTGTAGATCAATAGCTAGTGAAGCCTGGCTGGCCCTGGCCTAATCCATGCTGTCAATCAAGAGGTAGGCTAGCCTGGTTGTGCATGACCTAATCCATGATGTCGATCAAAAGGTAAACAAGCCTGGGTGGGCCTGGCATTATCCGTGTTGTCAATTGAAATGCAGGCTACCCTGGGTGAGCCTGGCCTAATATGTGGTGTGGATCAAAAGGCAGACCAGCCTAGGTGAGCTCGGCCTAAACAGTGGTGTTGATCAAAAGGCAGTCTAGCATAGTTGTGCCTGGCCTAATCCATTGTGTCAATCAAAAGGTAGGCTAACCTGGGTGGGCCTGGCCTAATCAGTGGTGTCAATGAAAAGGCAGGCTAGTCTAAGTGGACCTGGTTTAATCGTGGTCTCCATCAAACGGCAGGCTAGCCATGGTGGGCCTGCCCAAATCAGTGGTGTTGATAAAAAGGCAGGCTTGCCTGCGTGTGTCTGGTCCAATCGTGGTCTCCATCAAACAGCAGGTGGCTTAGGTTCATGGCCCAATCACTGGTGTTGATTAAAAGGCAATCAGGCCTGGTTGGGCCTGGCCTAATCACTGGTGTCAATCAAAATGTAGGCTTGCCTGGGTGGGTCTGGCCTAATCAGTGTTATTGATCAAAAGTCAGGCTACCCTGGGTAGGTCTGCCTTATTGAGTGGTGTTGAGCAAAAGGCAGACCAGGATGGCCTAACCCATGATTTCAGTCAAAAGGCAGGTTATGCTGAGTAGGCCTCGCCTAATCCATGGTCTCCATCAAAGGGGAGGTTATCCTGGGTGGGACTAGCCTAAATTGTTGTCAATCAAAAGGCAGGCTAGCCTGGGTGGACCTGGCCTACTCAGTGGTGTAGATGAAAAGTCAGGCTACCCAGGGTGGGCCTGGCCTAATCCATTATCTCTGTCAAATGGGAAGCTAGCCTGGGTGGGCCTGGCATAATCCATGTTGTCAGTCAAAAATCACACTAGCCTGGGTGGGCCTGGCCTAATCACAAGGAGGGCTAGCCTGAGTGGGTCTGGCTTAATCCATGGTGTCAATCAAGAGGTAGGATATACTGGGTGGGTGTTGCCCAATCATTGATGTCCATCAAAAGGCAGTCTTGCCTGGGTGTCCCTGGGCTAATCCGTGATCTCAATGACATGGCCAGCTATCCTAGGTCGGCCTGGCCTAATGTGTGTTGTCAATCAAAAGGCAAGCTAGCCTGTGTGGCCCTGTCCAAATCCCTGGTATTAATCAAATGGTGGGCTAGCCTGGGTAGGCCAAGCCTAATCCATGGTGTCAATCAAAAGGTAGTCTAGCTGGGTAGACCTGGTCTAATCAGTGGTGTTGATCAAAGGCAGGCTAGCCTGCGTGGGCCTGGTATAACCCTTGGTCTCCATGAAATGTCAGGCTAGCCTGGTTGGGCCTGGCCTAATCCGTTTTTTCAATCAGTATTCAGGCTACCTGGGTGGGCCTGGCCTAATCTGTAGTCTCCATCAAACATGAGACTAGCCCAGGTGGGCCTGGCCTAATCCATGGTGTCAATCAAAAGGCAGGCTAGGCTGAGTGGGCCTGGCCTAATCCTTGGTTGCCATGAATGGTACACTAGCTGGGGAGGGCCTGACCTAATCAGGTGTGATGGTCAAAAATCAGGCTACCCTATTTGGGCCTGTCCTTAACTGTGGTCTCCATCACATGGGAGTCTAGCCTGGGTGGGCCTGGCCTAATTCGTGGTCTCCATCAAATGGGAGGCTAGCCTGTGTTGGCCTGGCATAATCCCTGTTGTCAATCAAAAGTCAGGCTAGCCAGGTGGGCAGGCCTAACCCATGGTTTCAATCAAAAGGCAGGCTAGCTTCAGTGGGCCTGGTCTCATCTGTGGCATTGATCAAAATGCAGGCTAGCATGGGTGGACCTGGCCTAATCAGTGGTGTCAATCAAAAGCAAGCTAGCTTTGGTGGGCCTGGCTTAATCAGTCTTGTCGATCTAAAAGCAGGCTAGCCTTAGTGGGTCTGGTCTAATCGTGGTCTCTATCAAATGACAGGCTAGCCTGGGTGGGCCTGGCCTAGTCAGTGATGGCAATCAAAAGGCAAGCTAGCCTGGGTAGGCCTGGCCTAATTCATGGTGTCAATCAAAAGGCAGAGAAGCTTGGGTGTGTCTGGCCTAATCCATGGTGTCAATCAAGAGGTAAGCTATCCTGGGTAGGTGGGGCCTAAGCAGTGGTCTTAAACAAAAGGCAGGCTACCCTGGGTGAGCCTGGCTTAATGCTTGCTTTCAATAAAAGTTCAGACTAGCCTGGGTGGGCCTGGCCTAATCCGGGGAAGGATCAAAAGGCAGACCAACCTGGGTGGGCCTGGCCTAATCAGTGGTCTCCATTAAGCAGCAGGCTAGCCTGGGTGGGCCTGGCCTAATCCTTGGTCTCCATGAATGGTACAATAGCCGGGGTGGGCCTGACCTAATCAGTGGTGTCAATCAAAAATCAAGCTACCCCGTTTGGGCCTGGCCTAAACCGTGGTCTCCATCACATGGGAGGCTAGCCTGGGTGGGCTTGGCATAAACCATAGTGTCGATTAAAATCACACTAGCATGAGTGGGCCTGGCCGAATCCATGGTCTCCATCAAACGGGAGGCTCGCCTGTGTTAGACTATCTTAATCCCTGTTGTCAATCAAATGTCAGACTAGCCTGAGTGGCCTGGCCTAATCTGTAGTCTCCATTAACTGGCAGGCTAGTGCAGGTGGGCCTGGCCTAATCAGTGGTGTTGATCAAAAGACAGGCTAGGCTGGGTGGGCCTTGCCTACTACATGGTGTAAATCGAAAGGCAAGCTCATCTGGATGGGCCTAATCCATGGTGCCAATTGAAAGTCAGGCTAGCCACTTGGTGGGTCTGGCCTAATACATGGTGTCAATGAAAATCAGGCTAGCCAGGATGAGCCTATGCTACCCGGTGCTCTCATCAAAAGGCAGGCTACCCTGAGGGGTCAGGCCTAATCCATGTTGTCAAACAAAATGCAGGTTACCCTGGGTGGGCCTGGCCTACTCAGTGGAGTCAATAAAAAGGCACCCTAGCCTGAGTGGGTCTGGTCTAATTGTGGTCTCCATCAAATGGCAGGCTAGCCTTGGGGGACTACTGTAATCCATGGTGTCGATCAAATGGCAGGCTAGCTTGGGTCGGCCTGGACTAGCGCGTGGTGTTGATCAAAAGGCAGGCTCCCTGGGGTGGGCCTGGCATAAACCATGGTGTCAATCAGAAACCAGGATAGCCTTGCTGGGCCTGGCCTACTTAGTGGTGTTGATGAAAAGGCAGGCTAGCCTGAGAGGCCCTGGTCTAATTGTGGTCTCCATCAAACAGCAGGCTAGAACAGGTGGGCCTGACCTAATCAGTGCTGTCAATCAAAAGGCAGGCTAGCCTGGGTGGGCCTGGCCTAATCAGTGCTGTCAATCAAAAGGCAGGCTGCCCTGGGTGGACCCTGGCCTACTCTGTAGATTCAATCAAAAGTCAGGCTATAAGAAATCTGTGGTACATATGCACAATGGAATATTACTCAGTCATTAAAAAGAACACATTTGAATCAGTTCTAATGAGATGGATGAAACTGGAGACCATTATACAGAGTGAAGTAAGCCAGAAAGATAAACACCAATACAGTATACTAATGCATATGTATGGAATTTAGAAAGATGGTAACGGTAACCCTATATGAAAGACAGAAAAAGAGACACAGATGTACAGAACAGACTTTTGGACTCTATGGGAGAAGGCGAGGATGGGATGATTTGAGAGAATAGCATTGAAACATATACATTATCAAGTGTGAAACAGATCGCCAGTCCGGATTGGACGCATGAGACAAGTGCTCGGGGCTAGTACACTCGGATGACCCAGAGGGATGGGAAGGGGAGGGAGGTGGGAGGGGGGCTCAGGATGGGGAACACATGTACACCCGTGGCTGATTCATGTCCATGTATGGCAAAAACCACTATGATACTGTAAAGTAACTAGCCTCAAACTAATGAAAATAAATAAATAAATAAAATTCTTATGAAAAGTAAAAAAAAAAAGGAAAGTCAGGTGTCCCTGGGTAGGCCTGGCCTAATGCGTGGTGTCATGCAAAAGGCAGACCAGGCTGGGTGAGCCTGGCCTAGTCCATGGTCTCAATCAAAACGCAGGCTAGCCCGGGTGGGCCTGGCCTAATCCGTGGAGTAGATCTAAAGTCAAGCTACCCAGGGTGCGCCTGGCGTAATCCATGGTCTCTGTCAAAGGGGAGGCTAGCCCGGGTGGGCCTGGCATAATCGATGTTGTCAATCAAAAGTCAGGTAACCTGGGTGGGCCTGGCCGAAAACATGGTGTCAATTGAAAGGCATGCTCGTCTGCTTGGGCCTGGCCTACTTCATGGTGTCAATCAAAAGTCAGGATAGCCAGGGAGGTCCTGGCCTAATCCGTGGTGTCCATCAAAAGGCAGACTAGCTTGAGTGGCTCGGTTCTGATCTGTAGCATTGTCCAAAAACAGGCTAGGCTGGTGGGCCTGACCTAATCCATGGTCTGTATCATAAATCAGGCTAGACAGTGTGGGCCTGGCCTAATCCGTGGTTTTGATCAAAAGGCAGGCTAGCTTGAGTGGTCCTGGCCTAATCAGTCGTGTGTATAATAAAGCAAGCTAGCTTTGGTGGGCCTGGCTTAATCAGTCTTGTCATCTAAAGGCAGGCTAGCCTTAGTGGGTCTGGTCTAATCATGGTCTCCTTCAAATGACAGGCTAGCTTAGGTGGGCCTAGCCTAATCCACAGTGTTGACCATAAGGCAAGCTAACCTGGGTAGGCATGTCTAAATCCCTGGTCGCAATCAAACGGCCGGGGTGGGGGGCGGGGGGGGCTACCTTGGGTAGGCCTGGCCAAATCCATGGTGTCAATCAAGAGGTAGGCTATACTGGGTAGATGGGGCCTAATCAGTGGTCTTAATCAAAAGGCAGGCTACCCTGAGTGAGACTGGCTTAATGTGTGCTTCCGATCAAAATTCAGACCAGCCTTGTTGGGCCTGGCCTAATCATGGAAGGATCAAAACGCAGAACAACCTGGGTAGGCCTGGCCTAATTGTGGTCTCCATCAAATGGGAGGCTACCCTGTGTGGGCCTGGCATAATCCCTGTTGTCAATCAAAAGTTAGACTAGGCCTGGGTGGGCCTGGCCTAATCAGTGGTGGTAGTTTGAAGGCAGGCTAGCCTGAGCGGGCCTGACCTAATCTGTGGTGTCAATCAAAAGGTGGGCTAGCCTGTGTGGGCCTGGCTTAACCCCTGTTGTCAATCAAAAGTCATACTAGCCTGGGTGGGCCTGGCCTAATCCATGATGTCAATCAAAAGGCAGGTAGCCTTGGTAGGCCTGGCCTAATCAGTGGTGTCTATCAAAAGGCAAGCTCATCTGGGTGGGCCTAATCCATGCTGCCAATTGAAAATCAGGCTAGCCACGGTGGGCCTGGCCTAATTCGTGGTGTCAAGCAAAAGGCAGGCTAGCCTGAGTGGGCCGGGCCTAATATGTGTTGTCAATCAAAATGCAGGCTACCCTGGGTGAGCCTGGCCTACTCAGTGGAGTCAATAAAAAGGCACCCTAGCCTGAGTGGGTCTGGTCTAATGTGGTCTCCATCAAACGGCAGGCTAGCTTTGGGGGACTACTCTAATCCATGATGTTGATCAAATGGCAGGCTAGCTTGGGTCTGCCTGGACTAGCACATGGTGTCTATCAAAAGGCAGGCTAGCTGGGGTGGGCCTGGCATAAACCACAGTGTCAATCAAAAAGCAGGATAGCCTTGCTGGGCCTGGCCTACTTAGTGGTGTCCATGAAAACGCAGGCTACCCTGAGAGGCCCTGGTCTAATCGTGGTCTCCATCAAACAGCAGGCTAGAACAGGTGGGCCTGGCCTAATCAGTGGTATCCATCAAAAGGCAGGCTAGCCTGGGTGGGCCTGGCCTAATCAGTGGTGTCTATCAAAGGCAGGCTAGGCTGCATGGGCCTGGTATAATCCTTGCTCTCCATTAAACAGCAGGCTAGCCTGGTTGCACCCGGACTAATCCGTGGTGTCAAGCAAATGGTTGGCTATCCAGGGTGGGCCTGGCCTAATCAGTAGTGTCGATAAAAAAACAGGCTACCCTGTTTGTGCCTGTCCTAATCTGAGGTCTCCATCACATGGGAGGCTAGGCTAGGTGGGCCTGGCATAAACCGTGGTCCCCCTCAAAAGGCATGACTTTTGAGGGTTTGCAGTACACCCAGGGCAACGCCCAAGAGAAAGAATAGGACCCCACGAAGCTTATCATTGACGAGGCTGGCTTTTCTGAACCCCCTGTACGTTCTTTAATGTCAGGAACCCAGCCTTACCACACTCTGGAGATTCCAGGAAGGGGCACTCTCATAAGGATGTGCATTGGTAAATGTGTCCCACGATGCCTGTGCCTCACTCCTGTCACCAAGAGATGTAAGGAAGACAGGAAATACAACGGCAGGGATAATCCAGGCCTTTGCCAGTGATGTACCGGTCACCTTGCTGGATTCTCTGCAATGTGTACACTGGATCGAAACCAAAAAAAAAAAATGGATTTTCTCATTTTTCTTGGTGACAGTCTGACCTCAATCTTTACTCATTCTGTAAGATGAAATCTTGCTGAGGAATTAGACTTTCCAATATTTTCAATTAGAATCATACACAGGGCACTTTCTTGGTGGTCTAGTGAGCAAGACTTCCACTGCATGGGGCAAGGGTTCATTTCCTGATTTGGAAGTAAGATTCTGCATGCTGTTTGGCGCAACAAAAAATTTTTTATTCTTTTGTAGTTTTTAAAATAAAATTTAAAAAAAAAAGAGAGAGAGAGACTTCTCCACAGGAGAGGTCCAGGGTCTTAAACAGGAAGACCTAGGTCAGCAGTCAAGGTAGCAGAGGCTTTGCTAGGGAAGCAAGACTCGGCTAGAGGGTGACCCAACCAGAGTGGACAGAGGGCATTCTAAGGTGGGGAAGACGGGTGTGAACAGTTCCTCAGAGGAGATGCAAAAAGGTCCCCTGCCCCAGGGGAGAAAAGAACTCACGAGGCCACATTGTCATGACACACCTGCCTTGTCCGCTCCGAGAGGTGACGGGGAAAGGAAGCGCTGTGCTTAGAATCCAAAAATTGTCCCGAGCTAGTGGCACATTGTAGCTTTGAAAATGCGTGTGGCCTGGATCCTGCCCCCAGTGAAGTCGATTTCACTCATTGTTGTGGGGCGTAGTCTGGGTTATGGGACTTTTAAAAGCTTCTCTAGTATTTTCAGTATGCAGCCCAGATTGAGACTTGCTGATCTAAAGCGTGGTTCCCCAACTTTGGCATGCACCGGGGATTTTTTAAAACACAGATTTCTTTTCCACGGAGATGTCGGATCCAGCGATTCAGCAGACACTGGGAGCCAGGCCTGCAGTGCGGAAGTTTAAGGCCTGCAGGACTCAGTTGGGAACCCAAGCCCTGCACCCCGAGACTGACTGAGGGCTCATGAGCGGGCATCCTTAACCCATCTTTCCCTCTCCTTCTGGGAATCCCCGGTGACTCAACAGTAAAGAGTCTGCCTGCTAATGCAGGAGACACAGGAAATGTGGGTTCGATCCCTGGGTCGGGAAGATTCCCCTGGAGGAGGGCATGGCAACCCACTCCAGTTTTCTTGCCTGGAGAATCCCCATGGACAGAGGAGCTGCAGGGCTACAGTCCATGGGGTTGCACAGAAATGAACATGACTGTGGTGACTTACACAAGCACACAGTGTCAATCAAAGGGCAGACTAGCCTGGGTGGGCCTGGCCTAATCCGTGGTGTCAATCAAAAGACAGACTAACCTGGATGTGCCGGGCCTTATCCGTGGAAGGATCAAAAGGCAGACCAGTCTGGGTGGCCTGGCCTACTCAATGGTGTAGATCCAAACTAGCCTAATCCATGGTGTCAATCAAAAGTCAGGCTACCCTGAGTGGGTCTGGACTAATCCATGGTCTCCATCAAACAGGAGGCATTAGGCCTGTGTTTCAACTGACACCACTGATTAGGTCAGGCCCATCCATGCTAGCCTGCCTTTTGATTGAAACCACGGATTAGGCCAGGCACACCTAAGCTACCTGCCATTTGATGCAGACCACGATGAGACCAGGCACATTCAGGCTAGCCTGGCTTTTGATGGACAGCACTGATTAGGCCAAGCCCACCCAGGCTGGACTGCATTTTGATTGACACCATGGTTTAGGCCAGGCCCACCCAGCCCAGCCTGCCTTTTGATCAAAACCACTGATTAGGCCAGGCCCACCCAGGCAAGCCTACATTTTGATTGACAAAACGGATTAGGCCAGGCCTATCCAGACTAGACTGCCTTTTAATCTACACCAGTGATTAGGCCAGGCCCCCCCACCCAGGCTAGCCTGTCTTTTGATTGGACCATGGATTATGCCAGCCTCCCCAGGCTAGTTTGCCTTTAAATTGACATCATGGATTAGGTCACACACACCCAGGCTAGCCTACTTTTTGATTGACACCATTTATTAGGCCAGGCCCACCCAGGGTAGCCTGCATTTTTATTGACACCATGTATTATGCCAGGCCCACCCAGGATAGCCTCCAGTGTGATGGAGACCACTGATTAGGCCAGGTCCACCCAGAGTAGCCTCCCTTTTGATGGAGACCATGGATTAGGCCAGGCACACTCAGGTTAGGCTGACTTTTTATTGACACCATGGAGTATGCCAAGCCTACCCAGGCTAGCCTCCTGTTTGATGGAGACCATGGATTAGGCCAGACCCACCCAGGGTAGCCTACCTTTCAGGTAGCTACCTGAAACAGGTAGCCTGTTTCAATTGACATCAAGGATAAGTCCAGTCCCGCTTAAATTTGTTTACCTTTTGACTGAAACACTGATTATACTATGCCCACCCAGGCCAGTCAACATTCAGATTGACATCAGAGATTATGCCATGCACACCCAGGTTAGTCTGTCTTTTGATTGACAACACGGATTAGGCCAGGCCTATCCTCACTAGCCTCCCACTTGATGGAAGCCCTGGATTAGGTCAGGCCCACCCATGCGACCCTCCCATTTCATGGAGACCAAGGATTAGGCCAGTCCCACCTCCCGTTAGTCTGCCTTTCAATGGACACCACTGATTAGGCCATGCCCATCAAGGCTGGCCTGCCTTTTGATCAACACCAATGATTAAGCCAGGACCACCAAGACTAACCTGCTCTTTGATCAACACCGTGCATTAGGCCAGGCTGACCCAGGCTAGCCTGCCTTTTGATCGACACCACTGATTAGGCCAGGCTCACTGAAGGTAGCCTCCCTTTTGAGTCACACCACTGATTAGGCCAGGCCCACTCAGGTTAGCCTGCCTTTTGATTCACACCAAGATTACGCCAGGCTAGCCTGCCTTTTGACAGACACCATGGATTAGGACAGGCCCATAAAGGGCCTGCCTTTGATCAAGAAATCTGTGCTTTAACAAATCTCTAGTGCATGTCAAAGTTGGGGAACCACTGCTTTAAATCAGCAAGTCTCAATCTGGGCTGCATACTGAAAATACTAGAGAAGCTTTTAAAAGTCCCATAACCCAGGCTACGCCGCACAACAATGAATGAAATCGACCTCACTGGGGGGCAGGATCCAGGCCACACGCATTTTCAAAGCTACAATGTGCCACTAGCTTGGGATAATTTTTGGATGCTAAGCACAGCGCTTCCTTTCCCCGTCACCTCTCGGAGCGGACAAGGCAGGTGTGTCATGACAATGTGGCCTCGTGAGTCCTTTTCTCCCCTGGGGCAGGGGACCTTTCTCCATCTCCTCTGAGGAACTGTTCACACCCGTCTTCCCCACCTTAGAACGCCCTCTGTCCACTCTGTTTGGGTCACCCTCTAGCCTAGTCTTGCTTCCCTAGCAAAGCCTCTGCTACCTTGACTGCTGACCTTGGTCCTCCTGTTTAAGACCCTGGACCTCTCCTGTGAAGAAGTCTCTCTCCCTTTTTTTTAATTTTCTTTGAAAAATTAAAAAAAAAAATAAAATTTTTCTTGTTGCACCATACAGCATGCAGGATCTTAATTCCCAAATCAGGAAATGAACCCTTGTCCCCTGCAGTGGAAGTCTTACCCACTAGACCACCAAGAAAGTGCCCTGTGTATGATTCTAATTGAAAATATTAGAAAGTCTAATTCCTTAGCAAGATTTCATCTTACAGAACGAGTAAAGATTGAGGTCAGACTGTCACGAAGAAAAATGAGAAAATCCATTTTTTGTGTGTGTGTGGTTTCGATCCGGCATACACATTGCAGAGAATCCAGAAAGGTGACCGATACGTCACTGGCAAAGGCCTGGATTATCCGTGCCTTTGTATTTCCTGTCTTCCTTACATCTCTTGGTGATGGGAGTGAGGCACATGCATCGCGGGACACATTTACCAATGAGAGTGCCCCTTACTGGAATCTCCAGAGTGTGGTAAGGCTGGATTCCTGACATTAAGGAACATACAGGGGGTTGACAAAAGCCAGCCTCGTCAAGGATAAGCTTCTTGGGGTCACCCCAAGGCACCGGGGTCCCATCCTTTCTCTTGGCCTTTGCCCTGGGTATACTGCAAATCCTCACAAGTCAAAGAAGGGGCGTCCTTCTGCGTTCGAGTCTGCTGAAAAGGGGCCACAGGTCAGCGCCACGCTGTCCTGGGAACAGTCCTCTCCACGCTCCTTTCCCCTCCTTGTTCAGCCTGCGTTGCTGCAATGAAGTCTCTGGTCCATAGCTCCTCGTGAAAATAAATTCTCTAGGTTCCTTCCACCATGTTTGGGCATCATGGTTCCTGATGGCTCCTGTGGGTCTCACACCCATTCCCAGACCTTCCCTGTCATGCAGCCTGCCATGGAGGCTGGTCCTTGCACATTGCACCCTGTGCTGTAATTAGGCCAGGCCTACCAAGGTTGATTGATTTTGATCAATACCACGGATTAGGCCAGGCCCACCCAGGCTAGCCTGCCTTTTGATGTGCTTTTGATTAAATGGCAGACCAGCCTGGGTTGGCTTGCCTAATCAGTGGTTTTGATCAAAAGCTAGTCTAGCCTGGGTGGGCCTGTCCTAATCAGTGGTGTCAATCAGAAAGCAGGCTAGCCTTGGTGTACCTGGCCTAATCAGTGTGGTCGATCTAAAGGCATGCTAGCCTTACTGGACCTGGTCTAATCGTGGTTTCCATCAAACAGCAGGCTAGCCTAGGTGAGCCTGGCCTAATATGCGGTGTCGATCAAAAGGCAGTCTAGCCTGGGTGGACCTGGCCTAATCAGTGGTGGTGATCAAAAGGCAAGCTAGCCTGTGTAGGCCTGTCCAAATCTGTGTTTTCAATCAAATGAAGGGCTAGCCTGGGTAGGTTGGCCTAATCCGTGGTGTCCAATAAAAGGCAGGCTTGCTTCAGTGGCCCTGGCCTAATCTATGGTGTCAATCAAGAGGTAGGTTATCTTGGGTGCCCCTGGCCTAATCCAAGGTGTCATTTGAAACCAGGCTACTTTGGGTGGTCCTGGCCTAATGAGTGCTTTCCATCAAAATTCAGACCAGCCTGGGTGGGCCTTGCCTGAAGAGAGGATTTGATCAAAAGCTAGTGAAGCCTGGTTGGACCTGGCCTAATCCATCGTGTCAATCAAGAGGTAGGCTATCCTGGATGGGCATGGCCTAATCCGTGTTGTCATTCAAAGGCAGGTTAAGCTGGGTGGGCCTGACCTAATCAGTGGTGTCTATCAACAAGTAGTTTACCATGGGTGGGCGTGGCCTAATCAGTGGTGTCCATCAAAAGGCAGGCTAGCTTGAGTGGGCCTGGTCTAATCCTTGGTGTCATTCAAAGGCAGGGTATACTGGGTGGGCCTGGCCTAATCTATGGTGTCAATCAAAAGGCAGATTAGCTTAGGTGGGCCTGGGCTACTCTGTAGTGTCAGTCGAAAGGCAGGCACCCTGGGGAGGCTTGGCTAATGTGTGGTGTTGAGCAAAAAAGCAGACCAGGCTGGGTGGGCCTGGCCTAATGCATGGTCTCAATCAAATGGCAGGCTAGCCTGAGTGCGCCTGCCACATTGGTGCTGTCAAATAAAAGGCAGGCTAGCCTGGGTGGCCATGGCCTAACCCATGATTTCAATCAAAAGGCAGACTAGCCTGGGGGGGCCTGGCGTATGAATGGTGTCATTTCGAAGGCAGGCTAGCCCGAGTGGGCCTGACCTAATCTGTGGTCTCCACCAAGTGGCAGGCTAGCATGGTTGGACTGGCCTAATCCGTGGAGTGGATCAAAAGTAGGGTAGCTTGGGTGGTCCATGGTGTCAATCATAAGTCAGGATAACCCTGAGTGGGTCTGGACTAATCCGTGGTCTCCATCAAACAGGAGGCTGGCCTGGGTGGGCCTGGCCTAATCAGCAGTGTCAATCAAAAGGCAGGCTAGCCTGAGTGGACCTGGCCTAATGCAGTTAGGCCAGGCCCACCCAGGGTAGCCTGCTTTTCACTGGTCATGGATTAGGCCACGCCCCCCTAGGCTAGACCACCTGTTGATCGACACCACTGATTAGGCCAGGCCCACCTAAGATACCTGCCATTTGATGGAGACCACAATGAGAGTTTATCATGGGTGGGTGTGGCCTAATCAGTGGTGTCCATGAAAAGGCAGGCTACCTTGAGTGGGCATGGTCTAATCCATGGTGTCAATCAAAGGCATGCTAGCCTGGGTGGGGCTGGCCTAATCAGTGGTATGGATCAAAAGCTAGAGTAGCCTGGGTGGGCCTGCCCTAATCCATGGTGTCAATCAAGAAGTAGATTATCCTGGGTGGGCGTGGCCCAATCAGCTGTGTCAATCAAGAGGCAGGCTATCCTGGGTGAATATAGAGTTTTGCCAAGAGAACACACTGGTCATAGAAAACACCCTCTCCCAACAACACAAGAGAAGACTCTACACATAGACATCACCAGATGGTCAACACCAAAATCAGATTGATTATATTCTTTGCAGCCAAAGATGGAGAAGCTCTATACAGTCAGCAAAAACAAGACCGAAGCTGACTGTGGCTCAGATCATGAGCTCCTTATTGCCAAATTCAGACTTAAATTGAAGAAAGTAGGGAAAACCACTAGACCATTCAGGTATGACCTATATCAAATCCCTTATGACTATACAGTGGAAGTGAGAAATAGAAATAAGGGATTAGATCTAATAGAGTGCCTGACGAAGCATGGATGGAGGTTCGTGACATTGTACAGGAGATAAGGATCAACACCATCCCCATGGAAAAGAAATGCAAAAAGGCAAAATGGTTGTCTGAAGAGGACTTACAAATACCTGTGAAAAGAAGAGAAGTGAAAAGCAAAGGAGAAAAGGAAAGATATTCTCATTTGAATGCAGAGTTCCAAAGAATGGCAAGGAGAGATAAGAAAGCCTTCCTCAGTGATCAATGCAAAGAAATAGAGGAAAACAATAGAATGGGAAAGACTAGAGATCTCTTAAAGAAAATTAGAGATACCAAGGGAACACTGCATGCAAAGATGTGTTCAATAAAGGACAGAAATGGTATGAACCTAACAGAAGCAGAAGATATTAAGAAGAGGTGGCAAAATACACAGAAGAACTGTACAAAAAAGATCTTCATGACCCAGATAATCACGATGGTGTGATCACTCACCTACAGCCAGACCTCCTGGAATGTGAAGTCAAGTGGGCCTTAGAAAGCATCACTACGAACAAAGCTAGTGGAGGTGATGGAATTCCAGTTGAGCTATTTCAAATCCTAAAGGATGATGCTGTGAAAGTGCTGCACTCAATATGCCAGCAAATCTGGAAATCTCAGCAGTGGCCACAGGACTGGAAAAGGTCAGTTTTCATTCCAATCCCAAAGAAAGGCAGTGCCAAAGAATGCTTAAACTACCACACAATTGCACTCATCTCAACACGCTAGTAAAGTAATGCTCAAAATTCTCCAAGCCAGTCTTCAACAATACGTCAACCGTGAACTTCCAGATGTTCAAGCTGGTTTTAGATAAGGCAGAGGAACCAGAGATCAAACTGAAAACATCCGCTGGATCATCAAAAAAGCAAGACAGTTCCAGATCCATTTCTGCTTTATTCACTATGCCAAAGCCTTCGACTCTGTGGATCACAATAAACTGGAAAATTCTGAAGAAGATGGGAATACCAGACCACCTGACCCACCTCTTGAGAAACCTATATGCAGGTCAGGAAGCAACATTTAGAACTGGACATGGACCAACAGACTGGTTCCAAATAGGAAAAGGAGTACGTCAAGGCTGTATATTGTCACCCTGCTTATTTAACTTATATGCAGAGTACATCATGAGAAAGAAACGCTGGTCTGGAAGAAGCACAACCTGGAATCAAGATTGCCGGGAGAAATATCAGTAACCTCAGATATGCAGATGGCACCACCCTTATGGCAGAAAGTGAGGAGGAACTATAAAGCCTCTTGATCAAAGTGAAAGAGGAAAAAAAAAAAAGAAAGTGAAAGAGGAGAGTGAAAAAGTTGGCTTAAAGCTCAACATTCAGAAAGCTAAGATCATGGCATCTGGTCCCATCACTTCATGGGAAATAGATGGGGAAACAGTGGAAGCAGTGTCAGACTTTATTTTCGGGGGCTCCAAAATCACTGCAGATGGTGACTGCAGCCGTGAAATTAAAAGACGCTTACTCCTTGGAAGGAAAGTTATGACCAACCTAGACAGCATGTTAAAAAGCAGAGACATTACTTTGCCAACAAAAGTCCGTCTAGTCAAGGCTATGGTTTTTCCAGTGGTCATGTATGGATGGGAGAGTTGGACTGTGAAGAAAGCTGAGCGCCGAAAAATTGATGCCTTTGAACTGTGGTGTTGGAGAAGACTCTTGAGAGTCCCTTGGACTGCAAGGAGATCCAACCAGTCCATCCTGAAGGAGATCAGTCCTGGGTGTTCATTGGAAGGACGGATGCTGAAGCTGAAAGTCCAATACTTTGGCCACCTCATGTGAAGAGTTGACTCACTGGAAAAGACGCTGGGAGGGATTGGGGGCAGGAGGAGAGGGGATGACAGAGGATGAGATGGCTGGATGGCATCACCGACTCGATGGACCTGAGTTTGAGTAAACTTGGGAGTTGGTGATGGATAGGGAGGCCTGGCGTGCTGCAGTCCATGGGGTCGCGGAGTTGGACACGACTGAACTGAACTGAACTGAGCTGATCCTGGATGGGCCTGACCTAATCAGTGGTGTCAGATCAAAAGCTGCTGAATCCTGCCTGGGCCTGGTGAATCCATGTTGTCAATCAACAGGTAGTTTATCGTGGGTGGGCGTGGCCTAATCCGTGGTGTCAATGAAAATACAGGCTAGCTTGAGTGGGCCTGGTCTAATCAGTGGTGTCCATCAAAAGCTAGTTAAGCCTGGTTGGGCCTGGCCTAAGGCATGGTGTTAATCAAGAGGTAGACTCTCCTGGGTGGGCGTGGCCTAGTCAGTGGTGTTGCTCAAAAGGCAGGCTAGCTTGCCTGGGCTTGGTATAATCCATGGTGTCAATCAAGAGGTAGCATATCCTGGGTGGGCCTAGTCTAATCCTATGGTGTTCATCAAAAGGTAGGCTAGCCTGTTTGGGCCTGGTGTAATCCGTGCTGTCAATCAAAAATCAGGCCTCCCTGGTGGACCTTGCATAATCAGTGGTGTCAGACAAAAGGCAAACTAACCTGGGTGGGCCTGGCCTAATCGTGGTGTCAATAAAATGGCCAGCTAGAATGATTGGGCATGCCCTAATCAGTGGTGTCAGACAAAATGCAGGCTATCTTGGGTGGGCCTGGCCTAATCCTTGGTGTCAATCAGTATGCAGGATAGCCTGGGTAGGCGTGGTCTCATCAGTGGTGCCAAACAAAAGCTAGGGAAGCCTGGTTTGGCCTGGCCTAATCCATGGTGTCAATCATGGTGGCAATCCAAAGTAGGCTATCCTGGGTGGGTGTGGCCTAATCAGTGGTGTAGATCAAAGGTCAGTATTGCCTGGTGGGCCTGGCCTAATCAGTGGTGTTGCTCAAAAGGCAGGCTAGCTTGAGAGGGCCTGGCCTAATCCATGGTGTCAATCAAAAAGTAGCATATCCAGGGTGGGCGTAGCCTAATCAGTGGTGTCAATCAAGAGGTAGACTCTCCTGGGTGGGCGTGGCCTAATCTGTGATCTGTATCAAAGGTCACTGTTGCCTGGGTGGGCCTGGCCTAATCAGTGGTGTGGATCAAAAGCTAGTTGAGTCTGGTTGGGCCATCCTAAAGCATGGTGTCAATCAAGAGGTAGGCTCTCCTGGGTGTGCCTGGCATAGTCAGTGGTGCCAAATAAAAGCTAGGGAAGCCTGGTTTGGCCTGGCCTAATCCATACTGTTAATCAAGAGGTAGGCTGTCCTGGGTGGGCATTGCCTAATCTGTAGTGTTGAACAAAAGCTGGTGAAGTCTGGTTTGGCCTGGCCTAATGCATGGTGTCAATCAAGAGGTAGGCTGTCCTGGGTGGGCGTTGCCTAATCCATGGTGTTAAACAAAAGCTGGTGAAGTTTGGTTTGGCCTGGCTTAATGCATGGTGTCAATCAAGAGGTAGGCTGTCCTGGTTGGTCCTGGCCTAATGCATGGTGTCAATCAAGAGGTAGGCTACCCATGGTGGGCGTGGCCTAATCAGTGGTATTGATCAAAGGTCAGTCTTGCCTGGTGGGCCTGGCATCATTCGTGGTGTCAATAAAATGCAGGCTAGAATGAGTGGGCATGCCCTAATCAGTGGTGTCAATCAAAATCCAGGCTGTCCTGGGTGAGCCTGGCCTAATCCATGGTGTCAATGAAGAGGTAGGTTATTCAGGGTGGGCGTCACTAATCAGTGGTGTGATCAAAGGTCAGTCTTGCCTGGGTGGGCCTGGCCTAATCAGTGGTGTCATCAAAAGGCAGGCTAGTTTGAGCGGACCTGGTCTAATTCATGGTGTCAAAGGCAGGCTAGCCTGGGTGGGCCTGGCTTAATCAGGTGTGGATTAAATGCTAGTTAAGCCTGGTTAGGCCTGGCCTAAGGCATGGTGTCAATCAAGAGGTAGGGTATCCAGGGTGGGCATGACTAATCTCTGTTGTTGAACAAAAACTGGGGAAGCCTGGTTTGGCCTGGCCTAATCCATGGTGTCAATAAAGAGGTAGTTTATCATGAGTGGGCCTGGGCTAATCAGTGGTGTCATTATCAAAAGGTAGGCTAGCCTGGTTGGGCCTGTCCTAATTCGTGCTGTCAATCAAAAAGCAGGCTAGCCTGTGTGGGCCTGGCCTAATCAGTGGTGTCAATAAAAATGCAGGCTGTCCTGGGTGGGCTGGCCTAATCCTTGGTGTCAATTAAGAGGTAGGCTATGCTGGGTGGGCCTGGCCTAATCCATGGTGTTCAACAAAACCTGGTGAAGCCCTGGTGGGCCTGGCCTAATCCATGCTGTCCATCAAAAAGCAGGCTAGCCTGTGTGGGCCTGGCCTAATCCGAGGTGTCCATCAAACGGTAGGCTAGCCTGATGGTCCTGGACTAACTAGTGTTGTCGGTCAAAAGGCAGACTAGCTTGGGTGGGTCTGGCCTAATCAGTGGTGTCAATCCAGAGGTAGGCTATCCTGGGTGGGCGTGACCTAATCAGTGGTGTTTCTCAAAAGGCAGGCTAGTTTGAGTGGGCCTGGTCTAATCCATGGTGTCAATGAAAGGCGGGGTAGCCTGGGTGGGCCTGGCCTAATCAGTGGTGTTTCTCAAAAGGCAGGCTAGTTTGAGTGGGCCTGGTCTAATCCATGGTGTCAATGAAAGGTGGGGTAGCCTGGGTGGGCCTGGCCTAATCAGTGGTGTTGAACAAAAGCTGGTGAAGCCTGGTTTGGCCTGGCCTATTCATGGTGTCAATCAAGAGGTAGGCTATCCTGGGTGGGCCTGGCCTAATCCATAGTGTCAATTAAGAAGTCCAACGTGTCTTGGGTGGGCATTGCCTAATCAAGTGGTGTCATCAAAACGCAAGCTGGCCTGAGTGGTCCTGGTCTAATCCATCATGTCAATCAAAGGCAGGCTATCCTGGCTGAGCCTAGCCAATCGTGGTGTTGATCAAAAGGTAGGCTAGCCTGGGTGGGCCTGGACTAATCTGTGCTGTCAATCAAAAAGCAGGCTAGCCTGTATGGCCCTGGCCTAATCCAAGGTCTCCATCAAATGACAGGCTAGCCTGGTGGGCCTGGGCTAATCTGTGGTGTCAATCAAAAGGCAGACTAGCCTGGGTGGGCCTGGCTTAATCAGGTGAGCCTTATGAAAGTAGACAGTCTCCCTCTCATCTCAGACCCAAAACACACAGCATCTTATGAGCCTTCTGTGGACAGGAGTTTTCCCCAGGCACTGAGGGCCTGTGTTCTACCCCCATGAGGGAATGAATGAGACTGACACCCGAGCCTGAAGAGAACCCTCAGCTTCAGGTGAAAAACGCAGTGGCTGTCAACACCTTGACGAGAGCCTGAGCAGAGGACCCAGCTATGCTGTGTGCACACGCCTGACCCAGGAAACAAGAGAGGACAACGGTGTGTCTCTACTTTGGGGGTCATCTGGGACACAGCGATAGGAAACCGGTCCACTGGGGAATATCTACAGCTTCAGTCAGGGACCACGTGTACACCGTCTCTCTTTGCTTAAAATTGGTTAAAGTTTTATTTATTTATAAATAATGTGCTTGTATATGTATTATATATATAATAATATATTTAATATATATTATTCATTATTATTTACTTTAAATATAATATATATTTAAAATATAATATTTATTATTATTATCCAACATATACTATATATTTATATATTGCATAATATATACTTTATATTATTATTTATTATTATATGTTATTATGTATTATTGTTATGCATTATTATATATTATTATTCATATAAAATATATAATATTTATATATTTATAAATATTATATATTTATATATTTATAAGTATATTTATATATCTATATAAATGAATATATTATATATTTATTGTATATATTTATACAAATGAATATGATATATATTTATAGAAATGGATATGTTATATATTTATAGATATGGACATGTTATATATTTATAAATATTTTTATATTTATATAAATGAATGTTATATATTTATAATATATTTATATATTTATATAAATGAATGTTATATGTTTATATATATTTATAAATCTATTTGTATATTTATATAAGTATGTATTTATAAACATATATATTTTTATAAATATATATTACATAAAATATATTATAATTTATTATAGTATATAAACATAACAAATAATATAATAAATATATATTTATTTATATAAAATAAATATGTTACATATTTATAAATACATTTGTATAAATAAATATATATTTAAATATATTTATATATCTAAATATATAAATGAGTATATTTATTATATTTATATAAGTGAATATATTGTATATTTATTGTATACTTATATAAATGAATATATTATATATGTATTATACAATTTATATATTTGCATAAATGAATGTTATATATTTATAGTATATTTATGTGATAAATATATTTGTATATTTATATCAATAAGTATATAATACATTTATATATATAATATATAATTATAATTATATATTATATTAGTTATAATTATAATATATATTATTATATAATTATTGTTGTATATATTTATAAATATATTATATACTTGTATAAATAGATGTTGTATAGTCATAATGTATTTGTAAGTTGATCACTTATAAATTAAGTGACTATTTTTGTGCGTGCTGGGTCCCCGTCGCTGCGCAGCCTTTCTCTAGCCGGAGCGGACGGGGGTCCTCTCTTGTTGGCGGCGAGCCGGCTTCTCATTGCATGAAGCCTTCTCGTGGCATTGCCCGTCTTGCCGTGAACCCGGGGCTCTAGAGTGCGGGCTCAGTCCTTGCGGCACTCGGGGTTCAGCGGCCCCGCGGCCTGCGGGATCTTCCCGGCTCAGGGATTGAACCCGCGTCTCCTGCATCGGGAGGATTCTCTACTACTGAGTACCAGGGAAGCCCTGGTACTTTCTTTTTAATGGCCGGGATGGAGGGGGGTCGAGGAGAAAATGAAGTCGGGTGCCCTCGTTGTTTGTTCGCCTGACCTCTGGGAGGAAAGCGGTGGTCCTGGAGAAACCAGGGGCCTTGCTGCTGGCCTGCGAGAGTCTCCTTCAAGGGTAAATGGAGGCCTGTTTCCTTCTAACAGTCACAGCACCCTGTGTATGCTCTTGACTTACCTGGATCTCCCTCCACCCCAGGCTGGTGGCAGGTCCCTCCAGGCAGGATCCCTGCCCAGGACTCCCCAGCCCTCTCTTCCCCTGTTAAAGCACTCTCTTTTTGCTAGTGTGGGGTTGGCTTCCATGCTTCCCTTAGCATCTCATTTCTCCAGGCAGGAATCTGCCTTCACTGTCTCAGATTTTCTGAGCTCCTAACTAAATGTGCACTTGTGGTCCCCCACATGCTGGGCACATGCATGTTGTCACATCAGGTGGCCAGAGTATTTGAGGTTCAGCTTCAGTATCGGCCGTTCCAATAATTTTTCAGGACTGAAATTATTTCCTCTATGACTGACTGGTTGGATCTCCTTGCAGTCCAAGGGACTCTCAAGAGTCTTCTCCAACACCACAGTTCAAAAGCATCAATTCTTTGGCACTCAGCCTTCTTTACAGTCCAACCCTCACATCTGTACATGACGACTGGAAAAACTGTCGCTTTGACTATTCCGACCTTTCTTGGCAAATGTCTCTGCTTTTTGATATGCCATCTAGCTTTGTCATAGCTTTCCTTCCAAGGAACAAGCGTCTTTAATTTCATGGCTGCAGTCACTGTCCACAGTGATTTTGGAACGCAAGAAAATGAAGTCTGTCACTGTTTCCATTTGCAGTCCTCCATATGCTGATTGCATGCATGTTGTTGTTCAGTCGATGAGTCGTGTCCAACGCAGCATGGACTGCAGCACACCAGGCTTCCCTGTCCTTCACCATCTCCCAAAGCTTGCTCAAACTCATGTCCATGGAGTTGGTGACGCGGTCCCTTCTCCTCCCAGTTGAAGCGTCTTTTCCAATGAGCTAGTAATAACATCCCAGTGGCACGTTCCTGCAGCACAAAGGTTCTCAAATTGTGCTTCTCAGACCAGCCTCAGCCTCTGTTCGGAACTCGTCCGAAATGCAAATTCTTGGCTTTCCCCCAGACCTGCTGAATCAAAAACCTCGGGCCGGGGGCCCAGCCATCTAAGTTTGGTTAAGTCTTCCCAGAGGTTCTGCTGCACTTTTCGTTTCAGAATCACTCTTCTAGCCTAAAGTTTTGTGTTTTTTTCAGGCAATCACTCTCTTAATAATACCCAGGTCTCATTCCCCAGATTTTTTTTTTTTTTTTGGTAGTTGTTTTATTTAGGATTTTGCAGTGAAGTCCTTCAAGTCATATAATTAATACTATATCTGATCACATTCTAATTATGTGACACGCATATTTCAGGGGAATCATTATAGTTCCGGTGTGGTAAGCGGTGATGGTGTGCTAATTGTAGTGCTAAACGCAGAAATGCTCCTCTCAAATCAACCTCAGTGGAAGACGCAGCCTTGATCCAACATTTCAGAGGCAGAGCCTGGAGCGGAGCCCCGAAAATGACATATGCACCAACCCCACAGCCAGCACCTGGACAGTCAAAGCCTCGCTGTCTCAGTCCAAAATCAGTGCTTGTAACCCCAGACCGAATACTTTCAGAACCTTAGACTCTGATATTTAAACTTCGTGCGTGCATGCTCAGTTGCTCAGTCGTGTCTGACTCTTTGTGACCCCATGGACTGCAGCCCACCAGGCTCCTCCGTCCCTGGGATCCTCCAGGCAAGAACACTGGAGTGAGTTGCCATGCCCTCCTCCAGGGCATCGTCCTGACCTGGGGCCTGAACCTGAGTCTTCCTGCATCTTCTGCCTTGGCAGACGGGAATCTTGACCACCGACTGTTGCCTGCACCCAAATATTTTGTCACCAAAGCCCCTCCGATGCAGGCAAACTGAAGTGTCCCCAGGGGAGCTTGGAGGGCATCAGACAGAAGATCCCTGCCTTCCGTGGTGCAGCTTAATCACATACTGTGTTTGTCCCGGAGCCAATTTGACGAGCTCTTCTTTCTGTTCTGGGGACAACCTACACCCCTCTAAGGAGCAGAGTAGACCATGGCCAAGAGTCTTCTTTGTCAGCGTCGCTCTGCTGGGCTGTGAAAGCCACTTGGCCCTTCCTCTTGACTCCCAAACTCCATGATGCCTCTGGTTGGTCTTAGAGTTGGCTTCCAGGGCCACCTTCAATCCCCTTGTCACCCAGGACCCCTCCCCAGAGGCTGCTAGCTGCCCCACCCCCTCCACATCTGGCCTCTGCATCCTTTCAGGCATCTCTGCATCCTTTCAGGCATCTCATCTCTGCATCCTTTCAGGCATCTCTGCATCCTTTCAGACCATCCCCACCCCCCTTCAGGCCATTGCCACCAGCCACCTCTGTGACATTGAATGTCTCAGCACCGTTATAAGGTGGGAGGGGAGAGTTCCTTAAGCAAAGCCCCCAGACAAAGCCTGGCAGTTCCCCCTTCCTGCCTCCTGGCCCTCTCATTCCTGCCCTTTTGGGGAGTGGTCACATGGTGGCTTAGCTCCATGACAACTGAGGGAAAGATGATTCCTTCCCCCTGCACCCCTTCCACCCACCGCCACCTTGCTTCCACATCCTCCCTGTTCCACGCTAATGACAGAGTCCTTTGGGGCCTTAAAACATTTCCGTTTTCAGGACTCTCCTAATACAATGGAGAAGTAACGCTGTAAAACCTGGTCATGGTTTGTTTGGATGTTTATGTGGTGCTAAAGGATACCTAACAAAATCTACCACTTGAATCCTTTTTAAGCATTCAGTTCAGTGACATTAAGTACATGCATGTTAGACGCATGTAAGATGCATACATGTCATGCATCTAACACTACTATCTGGGGGCTTCCCAGGTGACGACTCAGTGGTCAAGAATCCTCCTGCAATACAGGAGAGGCAGGTTCCAACCCTGAGTGGGGAAGATGCCCTTGGAGAAGGAAATGACAACCCACGCCAGTATTCTTGCCTGGAGAATCCCACAGAGGAGACTGGTTAACCAAAGTCCATAGGGTCACGAGGAGTCGGACACCCACTGAGCACGCAGGCATGTACACATGCCTACCGTCCACATCCTGAACTTTTTCATCACCCCCAACAGAAACCATTTCCTTTAAATAACGTCCCCACCCTTTGTCCCTTCCCCCTATCCCCTGGCGATGCCTACTCTTTGTGTTTCCATGAATTTGCCCATCCTGGGCACCCTCCCCCTCTAAGTAGAATCGTGTGATATTTGCCCTTTGGTGTGTGCATCACACTATTTTTAGAAAGAGGAAGATAATGAAAAGGGGAAGAGGCAGCGGGTGCCTAGTGATGAACACGGAATTGGTCCAGGTCCAGTGACAGTACGTCCTGTGGAAACAGAATAAAGCATAAGTCCCCGCGCGTTAGTCCTCTGTTGCTCCGTCACACACTGCTGCAAGTTCGGTGGCTTTAAACAGCACACATTTGGGGAATTCCCTGGAGCTGCAGTGGTTAGAACTCCATGCTTTCACAGCGGAGGGTGTGGGTTCGATCCCTGGTTGGGAAAGTAAGATCCTCCTGCAAGCCTTGCAGTGTAGCGGGAGGCGGGGGGAGGGGGGCGGGCGGTGGCAGGCAGGGACACACACACACACATACACACATCTTTTATTTAAGGTCACATTTCTAGGGGTCAGGAGTCCAGGCACAACTTAGCCAGCTCCTCTGCCCTGCTTCCTGGGGTGGGGGGAGGGATGGCTCACAGGCCTGCAATCCAGGGGACAGCTGGGCTGCGTTCTCATCTGGAGGTTCAACTGAGGCACAGTCAGCTCCCGAGCTTCCCTTGGGTTGTTGGAAGAAGTCTTTTCCTTGCAACTGTAGGATGCAATTTTTTTTCTTGTCCTTGCAGGATATAGGACCCTGGGGTGTGGAGGGAGGGGTGGGTGGGCGGTGGCTCACAGGCCTGCAATCCAGGGGACAGCTGGGCTGAGTTCTCATCCGGAGGTTCAACCGAGGCACAGTCAGCTCCCGAGTTTCCCTCAGGTTGTTGGAGGAACTCATTTGCTTGCAACGGTAGGATGCAATTTTTTTTTGTCCTTGCAGGATATAGGACCCTGGATTGTTTCCAGTTCCTCTCCACTCCTGACATAGCACCTTACCTCCTCAAGCCAGCCAGGAGGCCTCGGGCATCTAGCTCCAACTTGATCATGGGCATTACCATCCTCCCCTTTGCCACATTCTCTTGGTGAGAGCTGAGTCATGAGTCCTGCCAACAGTCCAGGGGATGGGAGACCTCCAATCCACAAGCACCAGTGGGGCTGCCTGGAGTTGTCCAGCACACCTTTGGTTGGGGCGGCGGGGGGAAGACTGATGGAAGAAATAGTCATGGAAAGCCAGCAAGAGGGACATTTTGCTCTTTTCCTGAGTTTTCCTGAAGTTGCCCCAATTTTGACCATGCACACGTGAAAAATATGTAGACGGACCTTTTTCACCCCAAGAACGTGAGGCAGGTGTTTCATAAAAGCTCACCATTAAGACTGGGATGAAACGCAATCAAGAGACAGATTAGTTTCAAATCTCAGTCATCTTCCCTCCACCTGCAACTCTCGGCTCCAAAATATCTTGGGGGAAAAAAAAAAACCCTGGTTATTTACATTTGCTCTCTATTTTTAACCTCCTTTCTGTTTAAAACATTTAATATCTTCCAAAGCCCTGTTTGAACCCAGTGAACCTGTAGCAGGATATCGCATTTATTTTTGTAGCTATTTTCATCCGCTTAGAGAACTTTTTGTTTTTCATCTGAGCTTTTAAGGGGAGGTGAGGCAGGTCAGCATGTCTGGCCCATTTGTCAACTGGGCTGTGCTGGCTTCTTAATAAAATGGTGCTAAATTCAGAGCTACTTATCATGTGTCACTTTTTATGTGGCTCAGTTTTTCCATTACTTGAAGTTCCCAAATGCTAATAAACCCTAATGCACTATATTTGGTGGGAATGAATGCATTATGCTTTTCAGAGTTGATGTTTTTACATAAATAGAACACGTTCTGCAAAGAGAGGGGGAAAGCCACCCTCGGAGGCCGCACGTAAATTTGATTTATTATTTTTTATATTTCCTCCTATTGATCTGCAGTTTGTTTGAGCAGGGGAAAGGGAAGGGAGATAAAGAAGGCAGAGGGGAAGACACCTACAGGTTCTGCCCACCTCCTCCACCTTCTGTCTTGGGGTTGCAGGTTTCTTCTGTATCTGCTGATTTCAGGATCATCGATCCTACATTCTCAAGTGGATCTGATGAGAAAGATGTATCCGGGTGACAGCGGGGTGACTTCGGTAAGACTCCATGCGACAGTACGTCTGTTGTTCTTCCAGCTCTGCTGAGAATAAGCACTTGGCCGAGAGTGACTTGGCGCTCATTAACACCCCAATGATAAAAATCATCTCTGGTGAGGTTCCCCTGGTGGTCCAGTGGCTAAGACCCCGAGCGCCCAATGCACGGGGCCCGGCTTCCATCCCTGGTCCGGTAACTAGATCTTGCAGGCCTCAACTAAGAGCTGGCACTGCCAAATAAATAAATAAGTAAATAAAAAAAAAAAAAAAAACAATTCATCTCCAGTGAGAGAAATCAGAAGAGCATTCACGATGTTCTTAGCCACTCAGTCGTGTCTGCCTCTTTGTGACCCCATGGACTGCAGCACGCCAGGCCTCCCTGTCCATCACCAACTCCCGGAGTTTGCTCAAACTCATGTCCATTGTGTCGGTGAGGCCATCCAGCCATCTCATCCTCTGTCGTCCCCTTCTCCTCCTGCCTTCCATCTTTTCCAGCATCAGGTGTACACATGATTTTTTTGCATTTGAGGTATGTGAGTTCTTACCCCGAAGTTATAGAGAAAAATCCAACCTAACTCAAGGCTGATGTTAACAGACACTTTGACAAAATGTGAAACCAGTGACTAAACATCAACAGACATCTGGAATATTCTATTCCACTTACCACCCCACTTCCTCCGCTCCCCTCTCCCCTCCAATCCCTATCTTTGTAGTGTGTGCGTCCTAAATCACTTCAGTCGTGTCCGACTCTCTGTGACCCCGTGGACTGTAGCCCGCCAGGCTCCTCTGTCCATGGGGATTCTCCAGGCAAGAATACTGGAGTGGGTTGCCATTCCCTTCTCCATGGGATCTTCCCCACCCAGGGACCAAACCCACGCCTCTCACGTCTCCTGCATTGGCAGGTGGGTCCTTGACCACTCACGCCACCTGGGAAGCCCATCTTTGCGGCATGTTACTTTATTCTCTTCCAACCAGCTTCTGGCACAAAGATGCAGCATTTTAAGAGTCTCATATCAGATTACTCATATTTCCCTCTTGAAATGTTTTCTAATTCCATCCTTGGAAGGAGAGGAAGAAATAAAGAATGTGCCGCTCTGCCTTGGTCTTGCTCAGCGGGCGCTCGTCGTCAGCATGGCTGGGCAGTGTTCCTGGGATCGGGCAAACCAGTAGGTCGGTGCAGCTCTTAGTGTGAGATAAATGAAACCTGGCATTGTGTACCCTTTTCCTGTTAGCTGAGTAGTTATCATTTACTGCTTCTATTCATGTTAAGGAAAATATGGCTCTTTGCCTCAAGAATCTCAAGCAGCTTGTATCCAGGTTTCACTCTGAGTAGCTGTGGGGTCAGTTCTGTCAGAGAGTGGGTGGCATCTGAACCACGCACAGCGAATTTGTGTATTTGCAGGGCTTCCCTGATAGCTCAGTTGGTAAAGAATGCACCTGCAAGGCAGGAGACCCTGGTTCGATTCCTGGGTCGGGAAGATCCGCTGGAAAAGGGATGGGCTACCCACTGCAGTATTCTTGGGCTTCCCTTGTGGCTCAGCTGGTAAAGAATCCACCTGCAATGTGGGAAACCTGGGTTCAATCCCTGGGTCAGGAAGATCCCTGGGTTCAATCCCTGGGTCAGGAAGATCCCCTGGAGAAGGGAAAGGCTACCCACTCCAGTATTCAGGCCTGGAGAATTCCATGGAGTGTATAGCCAATGGGGTCGCAAAGAGTCAGAAACTAACTGAGCGACTTTCACACAAATACAGTACCTCCCAGGTAGGGCTGGCAATAGAAAACCCACCTGCCAATGTAGGAGACCCTAGAGATGTGGGTTCGATCCCTGGGTTGTGAAGATCCCCCGGAGGAGGGCACAGCAACCCACTCCAGTATTCTCGCCTGGAGAAGCCGTTGGGCAGAGGAGCCTGGCGGGGCTACCGTCCATGGGGTCACGAGAGGCAGACACGACTGAATCGACTTAGCATGTAGCACAGTGAGTGGGTCTCACTAAGCCGCAGACACACATCCAGTGAAGGAGTCTTTCATGTTTCTGCAGTTTGGTGGGAAAAGAACTGAGGTTACTTTTTCCAAATTAAAATTAATTTTATTTTGAAAAAATTCTTTGCATTTCAGGAACTTTCCTGGCACTTTTTTTTTTTTTTTTGCCAAAATGAAATTCCTATAACATAAAATTAGCCCTTTTAATGCAGGTGATTCCGTGGCATGTAATATATTCACAGAATTGTGCTACCTTCACACTTAGTCCTCGTTCTAGTCCGCCTTTGCTCAGCCCCAGGCAACCATTAACCTGCTTCCTGTCTGTAATGATTTGCTGGTCTTGGACATTCTGTATAAGTGACATCATGGGATAGGTGACCTTTCCTCTCTGGCTTCTTTCACTCAGCCTGTTTTAGAGATTCCTCCACATGGTAGCATGTGTCAGTAATTCATTTAATTCACTTTCAAATGAAAATAATTTTATATTTAAAACAAATAATCTTAAACACACTTTAGGAGTTTGTTTATTGAGCACCTGCGGTGTGCCAGGCACTAGATTGTGTATGAAAGTGAAAGTGAAAGTCACTCAGTCATGTCTGACTCTTTGCAACCCCGTGGACTATACAGTCCATGGAATTCTGCAGGGCAGAATACCAGAGTGGGTAGCCTTTCCCTTGTCCAGGGGATCTTCCCAACTCACGGAGCAAACACGGGTCTCCCATATTGCAGGCAGATTCTTTACCAGCTGAGCCACAGGGGAAGCCCAAGAAGACTGGGGTGGGTAGCCTATCCCTTCTCCAGTGGATCTTCCCAACCCAGGGATCGAACCGGGGTCTCCTGCATTGCAGGCGGATTTTTTTTTACCAACTGAGCCATCAGGGAAGCCCTGATTATGTATGGCATGATGTAAACATTGACATAAGGGCTTCCCTGGTGACTCATATGGTAAAGAATCTGCCTGCAATTCAAGAGACCCAGGTTTGATCCCTGAGTCACCAAGATCCCTGGAGAAGGGAATGGCAACCCACTCCAGTAGTCTTGCCTAGAGAATCCCATAGACAGGAGCCTGGTGGGCTAGAGTCCATGGGGTCACAGAGAATCAACACAAGACTGAGCCAGCACTTTCACTAGCACATATTTGGCTTCCCAGGTGGCAATAGAGGTAAAGAACCCGCCTGCCAATGCATGAGATATAAGAGACACAGGTTCGATCTCTAGGTGGGAAAGATCCCCTGGAGGAGGGAATGGCAACCCACTCCAGTATTCTTGCCTGGAGAATCTCATGGACAGAGGAACCTGGCGGGCTACAGTCCACAGGGTCCCTAAGAGTTGGACATGACTGAAGTGATTTAGCATGCATGCACGCAAGCACAGGATAGATGTCGAAACTGGCCCAGAAGAAAGGGAAGCCAAGGGAAATTAACCCCTGTCTGACGTTGCTTCCTCCAACCTCCCCATGGTCAGTATCTGATTCCGGAGCTACTGCAGCTTAGGTGGGAATGACCACAGATGACCTCTATGAGATCTCCCTGCACCCAAGGGCTACAAGTTCTATAGCTTCCTGTGTTTATACTCAGTCGCTTCAGCCATATTCAACTCTTCGTGATCCTATGAACTGCAGCTCCTCTGTCCATGGATGCCCCAGGCAAGAATACTGGAGTGGGTGGCCATGCCCTCCTCCAGGGGACCTTCCCAACCCAGGGATGGAACCCACCTGCGTCTCTTACGTTACCTGCATTGGCAGGTGGGTTCTTTACCACTAGCACTGCTTGCAAAGCCCCTGACAGCTTCCTGCGTGACACCAAATGAATTTCCCATCATGCCCCTCTTCCCATCCTTATGGCCCTCTCAACAAGTCTTGTGTGTGCAGACTTTGCCCTGGGTGTCAGACTTCTGTCCTCTCTCGTCTCCTCCCCGTGGGGACCTCCTCCCTACTCTTCCATACCCGTCTCGCCAATTCCCAAGCACAGCACTTCTCTGCTTTGTATCATCACCAAGTGTATCGCACTCTTAGAATAACTGTTCAAACAAAAAAAAAAGATATGACTTTTCTGCCCAGGTTCACCTTGGTCACTGCAGATGATGCTAGGGTCTCACGGGTGTTCCAACTCAGCTGGAGAAAAATATATAAAAATAAAGGGGAAAATTCCGTTGGGATCCAAAGCAGACTACAGCAAGGTACCCCTGACTGGGAGAGCTGCTAAGTGCGCCAGATATTCAAGGAGGACAGAAAACCCCATGGACAGAGGAGCCTGGCGGGCTAGAGTCCACGGGGTCGCAAGGAGTCGGCCACGACCCAGCCACTGAGCAGACACACACATATGAAAGAATAGATGAAGGTGTAGCGTTCACTCAGGGGCTTGGAAGCGTGAAGGATAGGAGATGCAGAAAGAGCTGAGTGCCATCGGTAAAGCAGTCAGAGGATGACGTAGGTGGAGAAGAGTAGGGAGGTCACAACAGAGTCATGGAGAAAAGAGACCCGCTACTGTGCATGCAAGGGGAGGCTGGGGGGCCCGGCTGGGCAGCAGATGCCTGGCAGAGTCCAGCGTGGGTGACGAGGTCCTGGGTGGGGGGGTCAGGATGGAAGGGCAGGTGGGGTAGACAGGCCAGACGGATCAAAGGGGCTGGAAGGGACAGCTGGAATCAAGTGCCTGGGAATCTGTGGGGCGCAAGCAGCGGTGGCTGAGTTTCAAGGGTGGAGTTGGTGTAACTGGGAGAAAACTGGAAACGCAGAAAGGGGGACAGAAAGGCCTGCTTGGGCCAGGCCATGATGGGGAGCGGACGGGGTCACCCCTAAGCCCCTCAGGCCGGGTCACCCTCCTGCAGTGCTGGGCAGCTTGACGGCAGTGAGACACACGCAGGCATCACGGCCGAGTCTTGGCAAGAAGCGTGACGCCTGTCACATGTGTTTATAGAAGGCTCAGCTCCCGGGAACTCTGGGAGACTGAAGAGGGTACAGCCCTACGCGCCCCGAGATGCTACCTGTTTCTATGGAGAGGCTGAATAATGCACGAGCCGCAGGCAGACCGCTCCTCTCGGCAGTGGAAGTGGTATTCCCACTTCCCGCTCCTGTCTCAGGAGTTCAGCCAAGTGATAAACGTGTCCAGAGACGTGTGGGCGCCCCCCACCCTCCCCATCACAGGATGTTCTGCTCCTCCAGCCACGGCCCTGGGGTCAGAGACCTGAGCGCTGAAACCCTACAGCCCTGCCCACCCTCTCTGGCACGAAGACCCGAAAGGAGCCCTTCACTGTCCTTATTTTCAGTGATGGGTGTTAGTCACTCAGTCGTGTCCGAGTCTTTGCAACACTGTGGACCATAGCCTACCAGGCTCCTCTGTCCATGGGATTCTTCAGGCAAGTATGTCGCCATGCTCTCCTCCAGGGGATCTTCCTGACCCAGAGATCGAAGTGCACTGAAGGCATATTCTTGACCATCTGAGCCACCAGGGAAGCCCCTGGGGGTGGGGTGGGCATGGCTAGGTGGCTAATTACTGATGCACAGTGAACAAAAACGAAACATCCCCTCAAACCTCCCAGAAAACCCACCAGCAAATTAAACCTAGATAAGGTCTGGGAGAGGTGGAAAGGTTCCACGTGGAGAACAGGTCTGTGCCAGTTTGAGCATTTTTCAGGCTGGCGCCGAAATCTACCTTGTCTATTTTGCGCTGAAATCTACCTTGTCAGATTTGCCACCCTCGACATTTTCCTTCAGGAGTTCGCTCAATTACCTGAAAGGGTCGAGGGTCATGAAGTCACAAGAGACATGCTTTTTCATTTCATTTTAATAATTCCGCGTTTCCTTGAAGGAAATTATATGCAGGGCAGTTTCAAAAAGAAAGGAACACGGAATTCCAAGGTTTTAGAACACCTGCTAGGCAAAGTACAATTTAAGGAAAAGATGAATCCTTATGAGATAATGAACTTTCACACACACATACACACGCACGCGTGCACGCGCACTCATTTCTACCATGTATTCCTCACAAGTTTTAGTTAAGTTTGTCTCCTACCAGCCTAGAAACTTTTGAAAGGTAGGGCTGTGTCTTACTGGTTCATTTTCCTCCCCTATGGATCCATAAAATAAACTCAAGGTTTGCTTGAACAGAATTAAGTTCACTTGACTACAATAGTGTTTGCTTCAATTTGTGTATTTTTTTTTTCTAGATGACCCATTGAATGGCTATTTTAGGAACAGTTTGCTGCTTAGGAAGTTACATTTGTATTAAGTAATTCCTAAAAGTACCCACATTTGGTAAGAAGTAAGTAGTAATAATGCAATCTGGAAGGGAAATTGAGTTCTACTTTTCATACAAGTTAACAGTTTTCTATGATTTTAGTCCAGATGTATCCTTACAAAGTTTTCCCTACCTTAAATTAATTTATCCAACTGTTGTTTCCAATGTATTTTGTATACTTTATATCCAACTTCATGCCTGTAACTTCATTTCAGTCACTTTTATGCAACCTCTGAAATCTGCACATAGGTTTTGGCAAAGCTGTTTTTTTTCAAGCCAACTGAACTCACAGTTAAAAGAGTCTAAACTGTTTCAGCCTGAATTTTTTTTTTTTTTTAGGTTGTAGCAGAAACATCTCCTAAAGGAGAAAAAGCCTTTATCTTCTCCACCTGCACAGACTCTGACACAAATACATAATTTAGACGGGATAGGTGGAAATTAGCACATGCAAAGTTTTGAGCTACATTGATTTTAAGCATAATAGCTGATGCACCTTTTTGCCTCTGCCCAGGGATGAAAGTGCTATTATCACCATTACTGTTACGGTCCCCTCCCTACTGATCCATGACTGCTGATCACCCCAAGGGAAGATCGTGGCACTCAGAGGACATTGCAACTCTTGCCCCTTTAACTAGGTCCCTACCCAGCGGCAAAGCCCTGTATCCAGCCTCCAATCTGCATGGTCTGGTATAAAATATTAAAACTGGGCCTTCCAGAAGCCGAAAAATTCTTTTTTTCTTTTTCCTACGTCAAACACATTTCATTCGTTGTTTTCATGCTAGGTCAAACTAAACGACAAAGACCCAATTTGAATGGATTTTTTTTTAATATGGCTATGTGTACATGGACAACGGAGAATAGGGGAAAACCCCCAAATTAATGTTTTTAGCAAATTACAGCTGTTGCTAAAGATGGTACGCTGGGATTTTAAGGAAACAGTCCAACAAGTGATCAGCCCCTCGTTCAATCTAATTAACCAACCCCTCTTTGAATAAAAACACACTCCAGCGGCAGAAGTTTATCATGTTTTAAAAACACTCCGTAATAAAACATGTGCTTCCTCAGTGTTCCCTCTCCTTTCAGTATTTAGTTACTAGCAGTCTCTCAAATGGTAAAATAAAATTGAGTTTATATTATCAAATGCAAGTGCAAGTTTGTACAGCCAAGCTCAGCGGTGGGAGTGAAGGCTGAAAGTTGATGGATGCCACACAGAACAAGGACCTTCGTGAGGGTGTCCAAAACATTCTTTATTGAGTGTGCTCAAGTAGAAACTAGCTCCCGAGCACTCAGTTCAACACGAAGCCCTCGGAATCCGTGTGGCCTGAGCTAAACGTCACCTCTGCACATGGGGGAATCTGGCTCCGTGGAGGCTAAGTGGGCAGTGTTGGAGGCCTCTCGGATCAGAGGCCATACTTGGTCCTGCTGAAAGTAAAGGTGTCAGTTGCTCTTTTCAACCCTGCGGACTGTAGACCGCCAGGCCCCTCTGTTCGCGGGATTCTCCAGGCAAGAATACTGGAGTGCATTGCCATGCCCTTCTCCAGGGGACCTTCCCGACCCAGGGATCCAACCTGCCTCTCCAGGATTGCAAGTGGATTCTTTACCATAATCCTGCTAGATACGTATATGTACGATGTATACTATGTAAACATATTTGTGTGTATATGTATGTATCGATATATACACGTGAGTATATGTATACACTGATGTACGTCTTTATTATGTGTGTGTATTTTGTTGTGTTAGTTAACTCAGTGATGCCTGACTCTGTGGCCCCACGGACTGTAGCCCACCAGGCTCCTCTGTTCTTGGGATTTCCCAGGCAAGAATTCTGGAGTGGGTTGCCATTTCCTCCTCCAGGGGAATCTTCCCGACCCAGGGATCGAACCCGCGTCTCCCGCATTGGCAGCTGGATTCTTTACCACTGAGCCACCTGGACAGAGATTTTAGGGGATACTAAAGGTGGCCACAAGTCATCTAATTACTTCTCATGGATCTTAGGGGGCTGGGAGGGTGAGTCTTCCTCCAATAACACAATAAGAACAGTAGTGAAAAGATAACTTCTGTCCTCAAATCCTTCGTACATGGTGCCACTTTTAACTCCCTTTCTCTTTGCACTGTTGGGTTTTTGTTTGTATATAATAGCTTTATTGAGGTATCATTCACGTGCTGCTAAATTTATCCTTTCCAAGTGTGCGATTCAGTGGTTTTTCCCATATACTCACACAGTTGTGCCGTGACTCTCTAGTCCCGGAATGTTTTCCTCATTTGAAAACAAAATTCTCTTAGGAAAAACACGCGCGCACACACACACACCAAAGACAAATCACTATGCTGTGTATCTAAAGCTAGCACAATACTGTAAATCAACTGTACTCCAATTAAAAAAAGAAAAAAAAGAAAAAGACGCTGTGTATCCCTTAGGAGTCACTCCACGTCCCCACCATCCCCCAGCCCCTGGCAACCACTAATCTAGTTTCTATATCTAGGGAATTGCCTTTTGTAGACATTCCATATGTTACGGGGCTGGATGGCGTCCCTCTAAATTCACACGCTGAAAGTCTTGATTCCTAGTATCTCAGAATGTAGCCAAATCACGAGATGAGGTTTTTAAAGAGATGACTAGGGTCAAACGGGGTCCCTAGCGTGGGCCCTACTCCAAAAGGCCTGGTGTCCTTGTAGAAAAAGGGAGATCAGGACACAGACATACACAGAGGGACAGCCACATGAAGTCACAGGGAGGAGACGGCCGTCTGCATGCCCAGGAGAGGGGTCTCGGGAGAAACCAGCCCTGCTGAGGCCTTGATCTTGGACTGGGAGAGAGTAGGTGTCTGTGGTTGGGGTCACCCAGTCTGTGGTGCTTAATTACGGCCGCCCTAGCCAATTCCGGGGCTTCCCTGGTGGCTCAGCGGGTAAAGAATCCGCCTGCAATGCGGGAGACCTGGGTTCGATCCCTGGGTGGGGAAGATCCCCTGCAGAAGGGAAAGGCTACCCACTCCAGTATCCTGCCCTGCAGAATTCCATGGACTATACAGTCCATGGGGCTGCAGAGTCGGACATGACTGAGCGACTTTCGCTTCACTTCACTTGGCCAGTTCCAGGTGGCTCAGTGGTAAAGAATCTGGCTGCAGTGCAGGAGACACGGGTTTGATCCCTGGGTCTGGAAGATCCCCTAGAAGAGGAAATGGCAACCCACTTCAGTATTCTTGTCTGGGAAATCCCATGGACAGAGGAACCTGGCGGGATACAGTCCGTGGGGGGGGTCGCAAAAGCATCGGACAGGACTCAGCGACTCAACAGCAGTAGCAGAAGAGGCAAATGAATACAGCATGTGAAATGGAATCACACAGCGAGTGATTTCTCTTGGTCTGGCCTTCCCACGCTTTCAGACTGGCTGACACCGCTCCCTCACCTTCCTCCTCTGTTCCTAACTCTTGGTGCTCATTGACTTTCTCCTTTGGAAAAGCTCTGCTTCCTCGCCACTATTGCCAGCCCATCTCAATGGTCATTCATATCCTGGGGCCGCTGTAGGAAAAACCTGAAATACTGTTGAAGCAGAACCAAGACGATCATTTGATTTTTAAGAGACAAGGCCACATGTCATCTGAACCCAGTGGCTCGGAAGCACAAGTTACAGAATTTGAACAATGCATTTCCCTACCACGCTCATTTTTTTTTGTTTGTTTTGTTTTTTTTTTTAGCACTGAAGATTACTTATTTCTAGCTCTCTTTATAAATGACTTAGTGTTTTCAACCACAATATTCTGGGTTATATTCAAGGCATATCGTAAGCATTTTCAGGCAGTTTACTACTGCAGATAAGATATTCTGCTTTGGGACTCTACGTGTATATACTGGTAAATTCAAGGCAATTCTTCAGTTTCAATATAATAGTTTTGGTTCAAACAGAACCACTAGAAAGCGAAAAAGTATCAGTTGCTCAGTCGAGTCTAACTCTTTGTGATCCCAAGGACTGTAGCCCACCAGGCTTCTCTGTCCAAGAAATTCTCCAGTCAACAGTAATGGAGTGGGTTGCTGTGCCCTTCTCCAGGGGTTCTTCCCAACCCAGGGATCGAACCTGAGTCTCCTGCATTGTAGGCAGGTTCTTTACCATCTGAGCCACCGGGGAAGCCATTTGTTGTTGTAAGGATTGGTTTGTGCCATTGTGGGGGCAGACTACGCCAAGTCTGAAATTTGTAGGGCATGCAGTTAGGAAGTTCAGGTCAGAATATTCTTGGGAACTGGCTGCAACTGTTGTCCCCAAAAGAAATTTCCTCTTTTTCATGGAAACCTCAGTCGGGCTCAGCGGGCCTTTTGCCTGACTGCATGGGACCCACCCAGATTATCTGAGATAATCTCCTGAGATAATCTCCTTAAAATCAACTGATTATGGCCTTTGATCACGTTTACAAAATACCTCGACAGTAACACTTACAATTTGCTGTTGTGGTGGTTAATGTCGAAAAGTCCTGTGCAACTCTTGGCAATCCCATGGACTGCAGCACGCCGGGCCTCCCTGTCCTTCACTATCCCCCAGAGCTTGCTCAAACTCATGTCCATTGAGTAGGTGATCCCATCCAACCATCTCATCCTCTGCCTTCAACCTTCCCCAGCATCAGGGTCTTTTCCAGTGAGTTAGCTCTTCACATCAGGTGGCCAAAGTAGTGGAGCTTCATCTTCAGCATCAGTGCTTCCAATGAATATTTAGCGTGAATGTTAAGTTGAATTGTGTCTCACCCAAAAAGGTATGCTGAAATCCCAACTTCTGGTATCCGTGAAAGTGATCTTATTTGGAAACAGGTAGGGTCTTTGTGGGCTTCCCTCAGTGGCTCAGTAGTAAAGAATCCACCTGCAATGCAAGAGCCACAGGAGATTTGGGTTTGATCCCCAGGTCGGGAGGATCCCCTGGAGGAGGAAATGGCAACCCACTCCAGTGTTCTTGCCTGGAGAATCCCATGGACAGAGGAGCCTGGCGGGCTACAGTCCATGGAGCCACAAAGAGTTGGACACGACTAAGCAACTTTCAGTTTCATACTGAATTAGGGTAGTCCTAAATCCAGTGACTGGTGTTCTTCCAAGAGAAAGGAGAGGGAGGTTTATTTAAAAAAAAATTTTTGGCTGTGCCACATGGCATGTGGGATCTTAGTTCTCCACTCAGGGATCGAACCCACAACCCCTGCACTGGAACCATGGAGTCTTCATCATCAGGAAAGCCCCTGAGAGGGAGGTTTAGACTCACACACGCAGAGCCACGTGAAGATGCAGACAGAGATTGGACATGAGACAGCTCCAAGCCAAGGAGGAGTAAGGATTCTGATAGACTGAAAAAGAAGCATTCTCCCCCCCCACCCCGCCCCCACCCCAGAGCCTTCCATGGCAACCTGTTCCTCCAGGTACCTTGAGTTTGCACTTCTGGCCTCCAGGAAAAAAAAAAAAACTTGTATGGCTTTAAGCCCCTGTGGTATATGGTACTTTGTTACAGCTGCTGCTGCCCCCGGAAATAGACACAGCGTCTGATTGAATCACCGCCAATTGTGTGAAGATGTGTGAGGTTAACACATCAAAAGATCCTGACACCTGCCTTCGCTGCTTATCTGTCTGTCCTCACCTTCTGCCCCTCCATGGAGCTCTTATCCTAGTTGGGGAAAACCCAACAAAAACATAAACATCGACATGTTGGCTCATGAGAGAGAGAGAGAGAGAGAGAGAGAGAGAGATGGTTGGAGGGGGGAGGGGTCCCTCATCCCAGCAGAGAGCCTTAAGTCCCGAGTTGCCAAGGAAACGCATGGGAGGTGGGGGTGGGGTTGGAGGGGAGGGGTGGGGGATGGGGGGAGGGGTGAGTTGAGAGCATTTAGGAACCAGCTCGGGCTGGGGTGGGGGTGGGGAGGGGGCTGGAACCAAGTAGGTGCCGGGAAAGTAGAAAAACCAGAGCATCCCGCCTCTTACTAATTTTCATTTCTCTTTAAAGACACAAGAAATGGGCTTTCCCGGCGGCTCAGACAGTAAAGCCTCTGCCTGCGTGCGATGCAGGAAACAGTGGGTTCGATCCCTGGGTCGGGATGATCCGCTGGAGGAGGGCATGATAACCCACTCCAGTATGCTTGCCTGGAGAATCCCATGGACAGAGGAGCCTGGTGGGCTACAGTCCCCGGGGTAGCAGAGTCGGACACGACCGAGCGGCTAACACACACCGTTAACTACAAGCCTGTGTGTCCCCTCTTGTCCATATGTCTTGACATTTTCATATAAAATTTTTTTCTTGTCTCCTCTCCAGAGGCCTCTTTCATTTTCAGTTTCTTCAAAATGGGATTCTGCCTGCGTGTACAAACTCAAGTGTTTTGTATTTTAAAAATAGCTGTCTCCATTGAAATAGACCATTCTGAGTTGCTTAAGCAAAGCTTCTGACATTTTAAAATAGTCAGAGAGGCACACACAGTTAGGGCTGAGACTCTCATCTGCCCCTACGTATGAATGGCTTTGTCACAGTGAACAAATTGACCTGGGTCCATGACAATGAACTAGACTCCAGACGGGTTGTGGATTTCCCCAGTTCTTCCGCTAAGATTCTTTTCTGTCTGGAATGGAGTTCAGTTGTCTGCTTGGGTGCCTCAGGGCTGGGCTAGGGTCTCCATCCTTCCTTGTTTTTGATGACCTTGTCAGTTTTGAGCAAAGATAGGCAGGTATTTTACAGAATGTCTTTCCGTTTGAATTTGTCTCCCGTTTTTCTCATGATTAGACTGGGATTATGGGATTTGGGAGATGCTCAAGCTTTTCCTGACATTTCTTTGCTTATAATGTTTCAACAGATATGTCACGCGTGTGTGCTAGACCTGTCTGACTCCTTGCGACCCTGTGGACTGATGCCGGCCAGGCTCCTCTGTCCATGGGATTTCTAGGCAAGAGGACTAGAGTGGATTGCCATTTCCTTCTCCAGGGGAATCTTCCCGACCCAGGGATCAAACCTCGGTCTTCCGCATCTCCTGAATTGGCAGGTAGATTCTTTATCACTGAGCCACCTGGGAAGCCTCAGCAGACATCAGTATATCCTAAATAAGAACCATACTTAAACTAGGAATCATGTGTTTAGCAGCTGTTATCATTTATTTACAATCATTTACTAAGTAGCTATAATCTTTGTCCTATTTCCTTCAGAGTACAGAAAGCTAGGGGAGACGCAGCCACCATTTGGTATTCTTCTTAGCTCGTTATGTGAAACCTTTCCATCTTCAAATTCTGCCATTCTGGGAAGAACTGTAACATTTAAAACTTCAAACCTCTTTGGAATTATCTAGTCATTTGAAAAAGTTATTTTCGTCATCCAAGGGGATCTATGCAAAGGCAAACTACCCCCCTTTTGGATCTTATTTCTCATCTCCCTGCCCCAGAAATCATCTCAAATCAATCCCATGCTTTTAGCCACTGTTCAGACTGTGCCTTGGAAACCCGCTGGCTGCTGGGGTCAGCTCCACATTGGAGTGACCGGACAGCAGTGTGCAGCCGTGGGATTCCGCAGCTAGGGAGAATCTTATCCGAAGCAGTCATTTCCAGAAATGTGACCGATTCTGATGCTTATCTCAGAAATACATTAAAACGTTCTTTCCCCTCCTCCCTCCCTTAGGGACATTTTAAGAACTGTAGACTGACATACATCTGACCTCAGTAAAGGACTTGAGTCAAGTGGCCATAAGAACAAATGGAAAGAGTTTCTCACACATGTACTAGGGAGAAGCCCTGTGTTCCAATTCCTTTGAGTTTTATGGTGCTTTCCTGAATCTGCTGAGTTTTCTGCTTTTTTGAAGTCAAACTTCAGTTCAGTTCAGTTGCTCAGTTGTGGCAGACTCTTTGAGACCTCATGGACTGTAGCATGCCAGGCCTCCCTCTCCATCACGAACTCCTAGAGCTTGCTCAAACTGATATTCATTGAGTCAGTGATGCCATCCAACCATGTCATCCTCTGTCGTCCACTTCTCCTGCCTTCCATCTTTCCCAGCATCAGGGTCTTTTCCAGTGAGTTAGTTCTTCCCATCAGGTGGCCAGAGTATTAGAGTTTCAGCTTCAGCATCAGTCCTTCCAATGAATATTCAGGACTGAGTTCCTTTAGGATGGACTGGTTGGATCTTCTTAGGATGGACTGGTTGGATCTCCTTAGGATGGACTGGTTGGATCTCCTTGCAGTCCAAGGGGCTCTCAAGAGTCTTCTCCAACTCCACAGTGTAAAAGCATCAACTCTTTGGCGCTCAGCCTTATTTATGGTCCACCTCTCACACCCATACATGACTTCTGAAAAAACCATAGCTTTGACTAGATGGACCTTTGTCGGCAAAGTAATGTCTCTGCTTTTTAATATGCTGTCTAGGTTGGTCATAACTTTTCTTCCAAGGAGCAAGTGTCTTTTAATTTCATGACTGCAGTCACCATCTGCACTGATTTTGGAGCCCAAGAAAATAAAGTCTGTCACTGTTTCCATTGTTTACTGAGATGTAATTTACAAGCTTCCCTGGTGCCTCAGATGGTAAAGAATCTGCCTGCAATGCGGGAGACCTGGTTTCGATCCCTGGGTTGGGAAGATGCCCTGGAGGAGGGCATGGCAACCCACTCCGGTATTCTTGCCTGGAGAATCCTACGGACAGAGGAGCCTGGTGGGCTAGAGTCCAGAGGGTCGCAAAGAGTCAGACACGACCAAAGCTACTTAGCAACAAGCACATAGAGCATCAATGTGCATGTATTGTAGTGAGTTTGTCCCTTCCCTTGCTGAAGGACATCTGGGTTGTTTCCAGGATTGGGCATCTATGAGCCAACCTACAAGTGTACAGCCTTTTCTGTGAACCTACATTTTCACTCTCTTAGGTGACGAAGTAGGGGGCAACGGCTGGGCTGTCTGTGCCCATCTGATCTTATCAGGTGGCTGTTCATTTCACAAAAACCCTTCTGACAAAGGCAGCGGAGGGGAAAAAAAAATGCAAATATTCCACCTCCACGTAGTTTCACCAGTGCCTTGCTTTTCTTGCAGCTGCTGAATGTTCTTTGTCAATGTAGTGTCGAGCTTGACTATGTGGGAGATGATTTTTGTGCAGAGACTATTTATAAAATCTTCTCCTCTCCCAGGCTCCTTCTCCACAGTGACTTTTAAACACTAAATGCAGAAGTGGAAACAAACGGAGGGAAAAAATATATATAAAAAAAAACCACACATAATGACTTATAATGAAATACGGTTACTAAAATAGAGAGGGAGGTGGAAAGGCCTTTTGACAATCATCTTCTCCTGTTATTTTGTAACTGTAACAGCCACGTACTTTGAGTAAACCCAGGCAGCTCCTTGGTTGCCATTCTGCGTGTTGCTGGGTGGGTGGGCTTGGAAATTGTTCGCTGATCCAGAGGCGACGTGGTTTGTGTTTAGGAGGGCCGTAGGATTTGGAACTACAGCAGATGGGCCACTTTGGAAAGTAGAATGTGAATACTGGGGCTTCCCTGGTGGCTCAGATGGTAAAATATCTGCCTGCAATGCAGAAGACCTGGGTTCCATCCCTGGGTTGGGAAGATCCCCTGGAGGAGGGCGTGGCAACCCACTCCAGTATTCTTGCCTGGAGAATCCCATGGACAGAGGAGCCTGGCAGGGCTACAGTCCATGAGGGTCGCAAAGACTCGAACAGGACTGAGTGACTGATACACACAACAAAACAGGTCTACACTTGAGTGCCCTGAAACCTGTATGTCGAGGCCACCTTCTGTGGCAAAAGGGGACTTTTGCAGACGTGGCTCAGTTTAGAACCTTGCGATGGAAAATTTATCGTGGCTTATCCAGTTTGGGCTAATCGAATCACCAGGATCCGGTAGCAGGGGGGTTGTGCACTGGGAGAAGAACCCGCCCAGACGGGGGTCGCCTGTCAAGGCCTTTGGGATCGAGACACCGAAAAAGGCAAAAGGAGACAGATTCTCGCCTGGAATCTCCGAAACAACCAGCTTGCCAACAGCTCAGTGTTAATTAGCCCAGTGAGACCCACAGGGGACCTCTGGCCTCCAGAATGGTCAGATAACAAGTTTGGCTTATTATTATTATTAATTTATTTTTGGCTGCCCTGGGGCTTGGTTGCCGCATGGGCTTCTCTCTAGTTGTGGTGAGGGGGGGCGGGGGGTGGGGTTACCGTCTAGATGCGACGTGCAGACTTCTCACCGTGCCGGCTTCTCTGGTTGTGGAACTTGGGCTCAGTCGTTGTGGCCCAGGGGCTTAGCTGCCCCCTGTGGCACGTGGAATCTTCCCAGATCAGGGATCGAACCCACGCTCCCCCCTGAATTGGCAGGGGGATTCCTAACCCCTGACCACCAGCGAAGTCCAAATAATAAGTTTTATTTTATGTATTTTTTTTATTTAAGCCATTAAGTGTGTGGTGATTCGTTATAGCAACAAAAGGAAACTGATACAGCCCTTAACCTCTGTGAGACTGAACTTTCCTCCCCCGTGAAACGGATACGATCCCTACTGTAGCTCCCCAGCCACGTCATAGGTTGCTATGGCAACGGATGAGGTCATCTTTGAAAACCCTTTAGGAAACCGTCAGAATACTTCCGCAGCTAGGAAAAGCCTGGGTTCTTCCTTTGCCCACCTGCGTCTGCTCCTGTCAAGAGAGGTTTAATTTCCCCGAGTCCTTCGATCGGCCTCCACCCTCTCTGAGTGGGTGGCTGTCCCCAGGCATCTTTGCGCCTTTTTAGGACCCATCCCTGAAAACAGGATGGGCTGGGTTCCTGAAGACACACTGCTGCTTTTCCACCATCGTGTTCCTTCTGCCTTTTCTTCAATATGAAGAAAAAGGGGGTTCCCTCATATAACATGTTATGAAAAGTGTTTTCTTGGTAGTTACTTTCGCCGTGCCGAGGCTTCGTTGCAGCATGTGAGCTCGCTAGTTGGGCTGAGTGGTGGCCACACTCTAGGTTTGACGTGCGGGCTTTTCACTGCGGTCGCTTCTCTCATTGTGGGTCACAGGTTTAGTTTCCCTCTGCCACGTGGGATCTTCATTTCTTCACTGAGGATTGAACCCAAGAAGGAGGATTCTCAGCCACTCAACCGCCAGGAAAGTCCCTCTGAAAACTTTTGGAAAACACACTATAAAAAAAGAAAAGAATTTCCTAGGAGGAGGTCGGCAAGTTAACATGAAGAACCTTGAGTCCTTCAGTTCAGTTCAGTCGCTCACTCGTGTCCGACTCTTTGCGACCCCACGGACCGCAGCACGCCAGGACTCCCTGTCCATCACCAACTCCCAGAGTCCATCGAAACCCATGTCCATTGAGTGAGTGATGCCATCCAACCATCTCATCCTCTGTCATCCCCTTCTCCCGCCTTCCATCTTTCCCAACATCTGGGTCTATCCCAATGAGTCAGCTCTTCGCATCGGGTGGCCAAAGAATTGGAGCTTCAGCTTCAGCATCAGTCCTTCCAGTGAATATTCAGGACTGATTTCCTTTAGGATGGACTGGTCCTTTAGGATGATTTCCTTTAGGATGGACTGAGTCCTTCGGTCGCCTAGAAACTTGGGTTTCTAGGCCAAGTAGTCAGTATCATTCAGGCTTCACTGGGTCACTGACCTCTGCTTTTACAGTGCTGTGAGCTGAAAAGGAATGGACACACGTGTGTTGCAATAAAACTTTATTGATGGACACTGAAATCCAAGTGTGACCTAATTTCCATGTCACAAACTATCACTGTTCTTTGGATTTTTTTTCCCCCCAATTAAAAAAAAAAAGATCTATTTTTGGCCACGTGGGATCTTCATTGTTTCCCTAGTTGTGGTGAGTGGGGGGCTAGTCTCTGGGTGCGGTGTGCCGGCTTCTCATTGCCCTTGGCTTCTGTTTTTGCAGACCAGGGGCTCTAGTGGGCTTCAGCAGTTGCAGCAGGTGGGATCCTGGGCTCCAGAGCACAGGTTCAGCAGTTGTGGTGCACGGGCTTAACTGCTCTGCGGCAGGTGGGATCTTCCCGGACCGGGGATTGAACCCACGTCTCCTGCATTGCAGGTGGATTCCCCAGGGAAGCCCAGTGTTTCCCCCAGTCTTTAAACAATGTATCCTTAGCTTGCAGGTTGTGCAAAAAACAGCTGTCGGAGCTGTCCACTGCCAGCTCCTGTCCTGGCACAGAAGCCCCACCAGGGCAAGGAATTTTGCCTGTCTTGTTCATTACAGGTTCCCCAGAACCTGTGTTTTTTAACACCTTTTGATATTTTGTTCCTCACGGAGGCATCTTTCCGGCATCAACTCAGCGTTTAAAAATATGGATTAGGTTGATGAGTGAAGTTTTTGGCACCCTCTTAAAGTCACCTGGATCTAGGGTCCTGGCCCATGAACCGCGGAAGGGGATTCCATGCTGGTGACATGGATGAGTCCCAGGGCCATGGAGAGCCATCACACTTTCTCGCTCGGTAGACAGATTAAAGGGAGTCCTTGAACTTGGGTGGGAAGAACCCCTGCAGTGAATCCAAATGTAGCATTTCTAAAAAACTATGACTATAGAGGAGATGACAGTTAACAGTACCTTTGATTTGCCACCAAGCTGTCACCAACAGAAGTCTGATGTATTTTCAGAGCAGGTTACAGTTGAAGCGAGTTTTGTTTACGTGCACCACTGTTTTGAAATGATGGAAGTTATTAGTCCCACCTCCAGAGCTTATGACTGGAAGGACTGAGAAAGAAGGGCATGTATCAGGACATTGGAAGGCCTGGAAAAAATTTTAACTGCATCTTAACAGACTCGAGTTTCTTTGTAATCTTATGTGTATTATGTATGTATGCTTTTGGCATCAATATAATCACTAAATTGCCAGAGAAGGTCTGGGGCATAGAAATGGTTACAAAGCCCCTTCCTCAATCCTTTAACTTCTTGAAAGTGTACCCCACGGACTGTAACCTGCCAGGCTCCTCTGTCTATGGAATTATCCAGGCCAGAATACTGGAGTGGGTAGGCTATCCCTTCTCCGGGGGATCTTCCCGACCCAGGACTTGAACCTGGGTCTCCCGCATTGCAGGCAGATTCTTAACCAGCTGAGTGACCGTGGGTCCAGTCTTTCCCTCTGAACCCTGGAGATAAAAAAATCCCTGCCCTCCAGTATTACGGGGAGGATCGTATTCGATACTGTTGTACCAGCTCCCCCATGCCAAGTGCAAGGTGTTCTCAGTATTGGAAGGATGCAAACTGAATGTGACATTCCAAATGGAAGGAAACAGCCACGACTCACATGAATTACTCTGCCGCAGTAACAAAGCACCGCAGATTGGGTGGTTCAAGGAAGAGAAATTGACTGGGGCTTCCGTGGCGGTCCAGTCCTTAAGACTCTGCACTACCAAAGCAGGCAGCAAAGGTAAACTCGTTGGATCCCTGGTGGGGGAATTACGATCCCACCCGCAGTGCAGCGAACGTTTAAAAAAAAAAAAGTAATTTCTCACGATCCTGGAGGCTGGAAGGCTGGGTCAGGATGTTGGCTGGGTGGGGTTCTCCAAAGAGCTCCCTTGGTGTTTGTGTCCTAATAGCCTTTTCTTAGAAGGACACCGGTCAGATTGGATCAGGAAGGGTCACCGTAATGACGGCCTCTGATTTACTTATTACTTTATAAGCTGACTTTCCAAAAGCAGTTGCTTTCCGCATGCTGCAGTCCATGGGGCCGCCAAGAGCCAGACACGACTTAGTGACTGAACTGAGCGGAAGGTATTAGGGCTTAGGACTTGAACACAGGAATTTGAGTGGGGAGACACGATTCACCCCACCTTGAAGGAGAGATGAGGGACTTTCCCGGTGGTCCGGCGGTTAAGAATCTGCCTTCCAGTGCATGTGGGTTAGATCCCTGATCAGGAACTAAGATCCCGCATACCTCATAGCAACAAAGCCCACTTTATCGTTGGGTTGTCTTTATTTACTGCTAAACGCCACAGTGAAGATCCTGTGTGTTGCAACCATGACCCGATGCAGGCGAAAATAAATAAATAAAAATATGCTGTTGGCCCAGCTGGGAAAGAATCCACCTGCAATGCGGGAGACCTGGCTTCAATCCTTGAGTTGGGAAGATCCCCCTGGAGAAGGGAACGGCTACCCACTCCAGTGTTCTGGCCTGGAGAATTCCATGGACTGTATAGTCCATCAGGTCGCAAAGAGTCGGAGGTGACTGAGTGACTTTCACTTTTCTAAAAAAAAAGAAAAGAGAGATTTGATGTCTCCCCAGCTCAAAGGGGAGAAGAAAGGGTACCACCTACCTCATCTCCCCTCCCTGTCAGATGATGGACCTCTCTGTCGTCACCCGTTTACTTCTCCAGGGACGTTCACACTTAGCCTTCTTGTATAACCAGCCCATTTTATGGTTTCCATTCCGGTCTCCCTAAGGAAAATTAGAAGCAAGCCCGCAAAGCAAATGGGCTTCCCTGGTGGCTCAGCTGTAAAGAATCCGCCTGCAATGTGGGAGACCGGGGTTCGATTCCTGGATTGGAAAGATCACCTGGAGAAGGGAAAGGCTACCGACTCCAGTATTCTTGGGTTTCCCTGGTGGCTCAGCTGGTAAAGAATCCACCTGCAATGTGGGAGACCCAGGTTCGACCCCTGGGTTGCAAAGAGCCCCTGGAGGAGGGCATGGCAACCCACTCCAGTATTCTGGCCTGGAGAATCCCCATGGACAGAGAAGCCTGGCAGGCTACATGGTCCACGGGGTCGCAGAAGAGTCAGATGCGATTTAGCGAGTAAACAATAACAACCCTAAAGCAAACAGTGGCCAGAGGTTTGTAAGTCAGGTTGGCGAGCACTCACCCCTTATTTGTTTCATAAGGGAAGCTTGTGGTAGGGAGATGCTTCCTCAAAAGTGAGGCATCCTCTGCTACCATCACCGAGGCATGCAGCACAGCAGTCATGGAGTCTCAGTCCTTTCTGAGATTTGCAAGCAAATATGTGGGCTTCCCAGGTGTCTCTGATGGTAAAGTGTCTGCCTGCAATGCGGGAGACCCGGGTTCGATCCCTGGGTCAGGAAGATCCCCTGGAGAAGGAAATGGCAAACCCACTCCAGGACTCTTGCCTGGAAAATCCCATGGACGGAGGAGCCTGGCGGGCTACAGCCCGCGGGGTCACAAAGAGACAGGACTGAGCGACTTCACTTTCACTTTATTAGCCTATGTCTGAGCAGCTGTAGAAAATCACACGGGCCTCGGTGAAATAAGATATTGGATTCGATGAAAACTGAGCAGTAATTCTCGAGAGAAGCTTAATGCCTCTTCCTACTGTCTCTTTTTTAAAAAAAAAATATTAATAGACTGTTTTTTAAAGAACTGTTTTAGATGTACAGAACAATTTAGCATGCAGTATAGAGAGTTCCATTTTCCCACCTCCTACACGGCATTTCCAATGTGAACATCTTTTGTGTGAGAGTGGTACATTTGTTACCACTCTTTATCGAATCAACATCGATAAAATCCACAGTTGATATTTGAGGTCACTTTTGGTGCTGTATCAGGTCTATCTGTTTGGACAAATGCAGAATGTACGTCACACACCCAATACTCCAGTTCCATACGTAATGGGTTCATGGCCCTGAAAAGTCCCTTGGGAGCCCCACGTTCAGCCCTACTTTCTCATCCTCGGAGGCCCCCGGCAACCACTGACCTGTTTTCTAGAATGTCAGAAATGTTTATTCCTTGGAAGAAAAGTTATGACCAACCTAGACAGCATATTAAAAAGCAGAGACATTACTTTGCCAACAAAGTTCTGTCTAGTCAAGGCTATGGTTTTTCCAGTGGTCACATATGGACGTGAGAGTTGGACCATAAAAAAAGCTGAGTGCTGAAGAACCGATGCTTTGGAACTGTGGTGTTGGAGAAGACTCTTGAGAGCCCTTTGGACTGCAAGGAGATCCAACCAGCCCATCCTAAAGGAAATCACTCCTGAATATTCATGGGAAGGACTGATGTTGAAGCTGAAACTCCAGTCCTTTGGCCACCTGATGGGAAGAATGGAGTCATCGGAAAAGACCCTGATGCTGGGAAAGATTGAGGGGAGGAGGAGAAGGGGAGGACAGGATGAGATGGTTGGATGGCACCACTGACTCAATGGACATGAGTCTGAGCCAGCTCTGGGGAGTTGGTGATGAACAGGGAGGCCTGGCATGCTGCGGTCCATGGGGTTGCGAAGAGTCGGACACAAGTGAGTGATTGAACTGAACTGAACTGAGAATGTCATAGAGTCGGACTTATACAGGCCATAGACTTTTCAGACTGGCTTCTTTCACTCGCTGATGTGCATCTAAAGTTCCTCCATGTCCTTTTGTGGCTGGATAACTCATTTCTTTTCACTGCAGAATAATATTCTATCGTATGGCTGTGTTCCACTTTGCTTATCTGTCCACCTACCAACCAACATCGTGGCTGCCTTTGGCGTTGGGTGACTAAAGCTGCTAGACATCACTCTGTGGGTTTTTCTGCAGACACAAGTTTTCAACTTAGTTGGGTAAAATCCCTGGAGCATAGTTGTATGTTTCTGCTTTATAAGAAACTGACAAACTGCCTTCCCAAGAGGTCTTAAGTTTCACATTCCCACCAGCAAGGCATTCAGAGTTCCTGTTCCTCTGCATCCTGTTAGCATTTGATTTTTTCCTTTTCTTTTTTTGCCCTGCTTGCACTCTCGGTCTCCAGACCTGGAACAGAACTGGGGGGGGGGGGGGGGGGGGGGGGGGCGGGTCTCTGAAGTGAAAGTGTTGGGTTCTAACCACTGGCCCGCCAGGGAGTTCTCGGTACTTTGTCTCAATGTGATATTTCCCTGTGATATATAATATTCCACATCTTTTCATGTGCTTGTTTGACACCTGTTTATCTCTTTGGGGAGATTATCTTTCCAGACCTTTTGCCCACTTTTATTTTGGATTTTTATCTTGCTGTCCAATTTTGAGATTTTTTTTTTTTTTTTTTGCCTATTTTGGGTTCAGTCCTTTATCAGAGATGGATTTTTGCAAATATGATCTCCCAGTCTGTGACTTGTGTTTTCATTCTCTTAACAGTCTCCTTTGTAGAATGTTAAGTTTTTCATTTTAATAAGTCCAACTCATCAACTTTTTTTTAACATGGATCATGTTATTGATATTTCATCTGAAAACTCATCGCTAAACCCAAAGCCATCTACATTTTTCTCCTATGTTTTCTTCTAGGAGTTTTGTGCTTTTGCCTTTTGCATTTAAGGCCAGTGATCCATTTTAAGTTAGTTTCTGTGAAAAGCCTAAGGTTTGGGCTAGATTAATGGTTTTGTTTGTTTTGTGAATGGATGTCTGTTGTTCCAGCACCATTTGTTGAAAAGGATATTCTTTCTCCATTGAGATACCTTTGCTCTTTTGTCAAAAATTAGTTGACTATATTTGTGTGGGTTCCGGCTGCCCTTTTATTACAAATTTGGCTGCTCTTTAGGGGGAATATTGATAGTATTTGTTGCAAGCAGATTCTTGTATTCCAGCTCCTTCCACCAGCAACCAAAAATAATTGTTTGGGATACAGATATTGTGCAGTGGATAACTGTGGAAATCATTGCTGCTGAGGCCTCCACAGTAGCCTTTATACCCTTGTCAGAATGCACTAGCTCCTTTCCTGCTTGACTTTAATGTGCTTTTCTTTTTTCTTCCACCATTTGAAAAATCTGAAAGCCAGATTAAATATAATAGTCTAATTTACCACCTACCTACCACCCATCTAGCATTCAGAAAGTGGGATTTCAGTGTTATTATGGTAAATGTAGGGGGTGGCCTTTCCTATCTGGGGTCTTACAAAGTCCCTGGGGTCTCCTAGGACTCTCTGATAAAGGTGCTCCAGTCTTTACTTCTAAGAAGACCCCTGGGATTGCTGGGAGCCGATCAAACAGGAACGAAGGACTCCAAGCTCCCTTTCATTAGTTAGAAGCAAGTGAAAAGTCGCTCAGTCCTGTCCGGCTGTTTGCGACCCCATGGACTATACAGTCCATGGAATTCTCCAGGCCAGAATACTGGAGTGGGTAGTCTTTCCCTTCCCTTTCTCCAGCGGACCTTCCCAACCCAGAGATCGAACCCAGGTCTCCCGTATTGCAGCCGGACTCTTTACCAGCTGAGCCAGATCAGCTGCAAAAACCGGCCACGCTGAGGCGTAGGAGGGAGCGAGGATTTCCCCCACTTTCCCAAACTTTAAAAAGTGATTGGTATCTGCCAAGCCATCAAAACATACAAAAGAAGCCTTTCTCCTCGTCCGGTTAGGTTCGGAATTTCCAAGCAGCTCCCGACCAGCAGCTAGCGTTGGCAAGCCCGAGAGGGCCAGGTTTGGCTGCGCGGCTACTAGAGAGTGTGCGGTAGCCGAGGGCCGACGTCCCCGTAGAGCGGAGCGCGGTAATGATGTCAACTTGTTATTTACTTTCCAAATCTGAATGACTGAGCAAGGCGAAAGGAGAAATCAATCAACCGCAATGTGACCCTACAGGCGGAAAAAAACGCAGCGCTCCCACCAGCGGGCGGTGGGGGGGAAGGGAAGCACGTGTAACCCGCAGAGTTGCATCAGGCGCGCTTGCCTGCCCGAGTTTTCTGTTGCATAGCCTTGGGTTTTTTTTTTTTTTCCGATTGCATGAAAAGACCTCAGCCTCAGTCCTCACAAGCCCTGGGAGCCCGAGAGCCAGGCCGGGCAGGCTGGAGGCAAGGCCCCGCCACGTCCTTTTGTGTGTGTGTCTCCGTGTGTGTGTGGTGGGGGTGGGGAGAGGCTTGAATGGCAACCGGTAGAAAAGAAGGGCAAAATCTATTCTGCTGATTCACAATTATGGAGACCGTGTAAGTGTCTTTTTTTTTTTTTTTTTATTGGTGTGCTCGAATAATGGTGCAGTCACCGTCGTTTGAAATCATTGACGTTTTACAGCAATATTCGGCAACGTCATTTTGAGGCCGCCTTTTAGAATGGAGGATCAGCCCCTTAAAAAAAAAGTCACCTCGCCACCCCTCCCCACACGGTCAGGAACAACAAACGGCCCAGTGTCCCAGAAAGGAGCAAGCGAGGTTACAGTGCAAAATGCTGAGTGTCCTGGGCTCTTTAGGGCAAAAAAACCCCCCAAAAAAACTCGTTAGGCACCAAAGGGAGGGGCCGGCTTACTTGAAAATATTCGCCAAAGCAGACATCCAAGGTGCTGGGGTGCGTGTGCAGCGCGCGCGTGTTTGTTTCAGCGAATTGAGGTCACGCGTGGTGGGCAGTTCTCACCAACCCGGAGGGGGAGAAGGCAACCTGGGGCCTTGGGTTCACCGAGTCAGCTATTGCAACAGCAAACAGCTTTGCAAATGTCCCAGGTTCTGCAGCCTGCGGCTGGAGGTGGGGGTGGGGACGGGTGAGAAGGCCTCGGGGTCCCGGTTCTACCACCACGCCCCCCCAAACCCCCGCCTGGAGCCCCCACACCCCAGCTCCTGGCGTCCACCCCAGTGTGTCTTGAGTTTCTTTTTCCCCAAGCGCCTTCCCTGCTAGAGATTTTTGCAAAGGTGGAGGCTTCACTGGAGCCCCCACTTTTGGGGGGAAGGGGAAGAGACCAGGGTTGGGGGTGTCCTCTCGGCTGGCGACTTGGAGGGGGCTGGCACCCTCAGGCAGGTTCGGGGAGGGGGGTTCATCTTTGAGCTGGGGGAGGGTGGCCCTGTCTCCCTGCCCCCCTCCTCCCCGGAGACCACGGGGTGGCGACCCGGTTCCTGTCCCCTCCTGGATAATGGGTTTGGGACTGGGTGGGGGGTAGGCCGGAGTTTCCTGCTGCGCACCCCCCTCCCCACGGAGGCCTCGGGGTTGGGACAAGGTTAGCAGAGAGGAGGGAAAAGGCCCGGGTTCCCCTCACCCACCCCAGGCGTGGCGGGGAGGGGGGAGTACAGGGGAGGGGGGAGTGAGGGACAGGGTAGGATTAGAGGGTCCCCCTCCGTGGGGGAGGGGCTGGATTGGGACGCCAGTCTTCCCCCCCCCCCCCCGAGGCCGTGGGGGAGGGGCCCGGGCTCTCACCCCCGGCGCCGTGGGGGAAGGGCAGGCCTGGGTGTGTGTGGGGGGTGTCCCTATCCTCCGTGGGGGAGGGGCTGGCCTGGGACGCGGCCCCTTTGGGCGTGGGGGAGGGGGCAGGGGACCCGGGCTCCCCTTCCCCGGCGGTGGGGGAAAGGGTAGGCTGGGGGCCATGGGGGAGGGGGGGCTGGACTGGGACGCGGCCCCTTTGGTCGTGGGGGAGGGTGACGGGGAGGGGACCCGGGCTCCCCTTCCCCGGGCGGTGGGGGAGGGGGCAGGCTGGGGGCCATGGGGGAGGGGCTGGCCTGGGACGCGGCCCCTTTGGGCGTGGGGGAGGGGGCAGGGGACCCGAGCTCCCCTCCCCGGGCGGTGGGGGAGGGGCTGGCCTGGGACTAGGCCTCTTTGGGCGTGGGGGAGGGCGATGGGGGGGCCCAGGTGGGGGAGCGCGCAGGGGCCCCTGGCTGTGGGGGAGGGCGCACACTGGGGGCCGTAGGGGGTGATGGGGGAGGGCGATGGGGGGTCCCGGGTGGGGGAGCGCGCAGGGGCCCCGGGCTCCCCTCCCCCGGCGGCGGTGGGGCGGGCGCAGGCTGGGGGCGGCGCCCGGGGCCGTCCTCCCGGCCGGGGTCGGCGTTCCGGCGGCCGCTCCCCAGCGGAGGTCACTGGCCGCGCCGGTCCCTGCCGCGTCCCGCCCTCTCCCGCCGCCGCCGCCGTTTCCCCCCCCACCCCCGCCCGCCCCGTCCTCCGCGCTCGGGAGCGAGGAGCCGCCCGCGCCCCCGCCCCGCCGCCGCCGCCGCCGCCGCCGCCGCAGCGCCCTCGCCGCCATTCGGCACCCGAAACTTTCCAGCGCCCGCGCGTCTCGGGGACTCGGCGGCGGCGGCGGGGGGCGCGGGCGCGGGGCGGGGGCGGCCCGGGGGGGGCGGTGCGCGGCGGCTCCGGGCGCCGGGCCCTCGGCGGCCGCGGCGCGGCCCGGGCTCGGCGGCGGCGGCGGCCGGCGGGGCGCAGGCTCGGAGCGGCGGCGCCGGACACAAGTTGCGCGGCTCGGGGCGAGGTGAGTGCGCGCGCGGGGCTCGGCCCGGGCCGGGCGCGCTGCGGAAACTTCTCTTTCTCGGGCTTGGGGGGAGGCCCGGGCCCAGCTCATTCCCGCCCTCTGAGGGGTCAGGCCGGCCGCCGGGCCGCCCGAGGACCCCCGTCTCCGGTAGGGGGCGGGGGTGCAGTGGAAAGGGGGTGCCCAGCTTCCCCAAGTGTCCCCCGGGGGCTCGGGCTGGGGTGCTGCGCGCGCTCCCTGCAGGCTGAACAATACCCCGATGGGGCCGCTCCCCCAAAGTGCCGGCGCGTCGGGGGTTGGGGGGGGGGCGGGCGGAGACTGGAGCGTGGGTGGGGAAGCTTCTTTGTTTTGGGGAGGGGGGAGGTGACCGGTAAGTTTTGGCGAGGGGGGTGGGGGTGGGGAGCGCTCCATTGGTCTCCCCGGTGCTGCTTTTGTCTGCTGGGCCCGGGGCTGGCCGGGCGAACCTGCGCGGCCGCGGGGACCCCCCCCTCATGGGGGAGGGGAGCCCCATTCATCGTCCCCCGTGGGGGGCGCGGGCCAGGACACCGGGGGACGTGCGGCGGCGGCGCGCACAGGGCCGCTGAGTGGCGGGCAAGGCAGCGCGGGCCCGCGGCGCTTCAGTTTCTGCGGCGCGGAAACTGTCAGGAAGTGGGGAGCCCCTCCCCAACTTGCGCCCCCAGCCACCCACCCCGGCCCGAGCGAGGAAAACAGGGTGGGGACCACTTGGGTGGGTTGGGGGGCGTCCCTGGGCGATCTACAGAGCGCGCCCTGGGAGGGGGGGGGCGGCTGTAAACCTGTTGCGCCGGGTCTGGGGGGGAGGGGTGCCCCGAGATCCGCGTGCCAGGCGGTGCTTCCTCCCGCCCACCCCCCCACCCGGCCACCGCCACCCTCCCGAGGGGACCTCGCCCACGGAGGTGGGGGTGGCCGTTGCTCGGAATGGAGTGAGGCGCGCCATCGTGGGGGTCGGGGGCCACCGGAGGTCGCCGGGGACTGTGACACTTGGGGGTCGCTAGAGGGCCCCCCCCCCCCCCCCCCCCCCCCCCCGCCTTCCCCGGGCGCTGGGACTTCACGTGCGTGGCCCGCGCCCAGAATGGTTTTAAGCACGGCCTGGCCTTCTTCCGAGTCCACTGCAAATTCCACGAAGTTAAAAAGTCCGAGGTGTGTTGTTGTTGTTTATTTTTTTCCCCTCCTGTCGCCGATGTTGTAGAGCGAAGCCCCCAAAGAAATAGAAATCCGTTTCCCCTATTCCTTCTGCCGCGATTTGGGCTCTCGCTAGGTTTTGGCACATGTGGCTTGAGCTGCCTTGGATGTTTTTCTATCCAGACGCGCCGCCTGAGCCCCTGGGTTAACCTGGAAGGCGAGGGGCGGGACTCCAGCCTGGGGCGGGGGCGGGGGGGTGGTGATGGCCGGGGAGGGTCCGGTTAAGTCCAGCCTGATCGGTGGCCTCGGGGGTAGCAGATGCTGGAAAATCTTCTGGAAAGTTTAGCCATTCCTAGAAAAGACAGCGATCGGGTGGGGGTGGGCGAGATGTCGATTATGGAAACCATTGAGACTTGAATACGCTTCTCATGTGAAAGGGATGTTCAGATATCTCAGATGTGATGCACATTGCCGCGGACTACCACCCAGCTGGATAAAGAATCCGGAAATGAAAGTTTGAAGTCCCATCCCTTGACCCACGTCTTAACATGGCCCCTGAAGGATCATTCCATGTGAAGTTCCTTAACTGAACACACACCTGTGGAACAGCCCGTGAAGACTCTTAAGGTGTTTTTTATTTGGTGCTCTGCGAAGCAGGGAGGTTGGCTCTGCTCTTATTCCAGGACTTAGTCACTCCAGGTATCATCAGCTCCCCTCCTCCCCATCATTGAAATTTCACCCCTGGAGCCTGAGTCTCGTCCCTCCTGTAAATTGGGGTGTTTTTAGTTAAAGTGCCTGCAGTCAATCCCCTTTGAACCAGAGGAGCGTCAGTGTTCTCATCCCTGCTGACTTCCTGAATGTACCTGGGTGGGAGGTTTGGAGCTTTCAGTGCTAGGCGGCCAAAGATGGGTATAGAGTCCCTGAGTCCCGCTCTGTGGGGACATGTAAAACTGCTTTTGCTGGAAAAGCAACCTTTGTCCCCTGTCTGGCCTGAACTAGTGAAACCAGCCCACCCTGCCGTTCTGCTCCGCCATTGACCTTGAAGTCCTGCCAGTTTTCCGAGTGTCATTTGCTATATGTGTAAAACTAAAAAACGGGAACCGAGATCACGGTACTCATTGGGTAGTGCAGGGGCAGAGAGGAGGAACTGTTATGTGTGAGTTTTTTGAAAACGTTGAGTTTGCCTGTAAATTTTCACTGTTGCTCTGGTGCAGATAGATTCATCGTCCTTTGGTTACTCGAATGCCACGCACTGAGGGTTTTACAGGCAGTTAACGCCCTGTGTGCGCAATTATTATTTCCATTCAGCTGCAGAAGACACTGACTTTGCTAATCTATGGTGGAGGGAAGATTGTTTGATTCCGGAAACCCAGCTCTGAAGCATAGTGTTATTTTGTCTTCCTGTGTTGACATGGGTTGAATGTTCCTGTTTGGAGCCTGGCTTGTTAAATTACAGAGACACATGCTTTTTCTCCCCCACACAGAATCTTAACGTTGAACTGTCTTTCTCTATATAAACCTAGATTTCTCAACAAATCACCAAAGGTCAATCACAGTGGAAGCATTGTTTTGTCCATAGCTTAATTATCTGGTGTGGTAACCTCTACCCGCCTGGGCATTTTTAGATTCCAGTTAATTAAAATTCGTTTAATAGTGGTGGTGTTACTAAAATGCCCAGTTCTGTTGTTTCACTGCTCTGTCCATAATTCAGATACTCAATAGATGTGTATAACTGGGGGTTATACACATACTGCAACAGTGCAGAACTTGAAGAAAGTCCAATTTGGGAGTGGTGCTCTGCCGTTGGGCTTCCTTGGTGGCTCAGTGGTAAAGAGTCTGCCTGCAATGCAGGAGACCCAGGTTCGATCCGTGAGTTGGGAAGATCCCCTGGAGGAGGAAATGGCAACCCACTCCAGTACTCTTGCCTGGAGGATCCCATGGACAGAGGAGCCTGGTGGGCTACAGTCCATGGGGTTGCAAAGAGCCGGACACGACTGAAGTAAATTAACATACACGCATTCTGTAGTTACTACAAGTAAGGATCCTTAAAGAAACTGAAGTCACTCAGTCGTACCCAACTCTTTTCGACCCGTGGGCTGTAGCCCACCAGGCCCCTCAGTCTATGGGATCCTCCAGGCAAGAGTACCGGAGTGGATTGCCATTTCCTCCTCCAGGGGATCTTCCCAACCCAGGGATCGAACCCTGGTCTCCCGCGTTGCAGGCAGATGCTTTACCGTTTCAGCCACCAGGGAAGCAAAAAAGAAAACAGTAAAGAGTTAGTCTGCTCCTTGTGGGAGGAGGAGAGAGGCTCTAAGAGTTTTAGACAGTTTACTGGTAGACCTTTTGAAACAAAACAAAACCCATTTTAGCTAGCGCGTCACCTGGGAAAGTGATTCCTGTGAGACTGACGGCTGCGGTTTTATGATTGAGGCGGTGTGGATCACTCCTGAATTAGAAAACCGGGACTCCCAAGCGGGAGTCTTGGTGAGGATTCAACTTTGGAAAAAGGGCGTGCCTCAGTTTCCCTTTCTGAAAAACCCTGCGAAACCAGTCCCCACGTTGCCTGCCCGAGTGTGTTGTGGCCAACATCCTTTGGGCTCTCAAGGTGTTGCCAACAGCGTGGCCCCATGTAGCTGATTGAGAGGCCGTATCTGATATGCCCCCCTTTCCCCCGCCAAGCCAAGTTTATGTCCTAAGTTTTAACGTCTTGAGGGCAAAATCTTCTGTATCAAGAAGGCTGACAAGGAATCCTCCCTACAGATGAGACTTCATAACGGTCAACGTGTTTTTAACAAGTGGCTGAACGGTGGTTATTTTTAATTCCTTAGTTGATGTGTTCTTTGCATAATCTTGTTTTTTTTTTCTTTAATAGCCACGGATTAGAAATTTTACTTGTAAATCAGGAGGGAGGGGTGAAAACCCAGTTTTGCTTCTGGGAGAGAGGTGACTTCCCAGATGGCCCCATTGTGCCATTTGACTTTAGTCTTGCTTTCATCTCAAGAGCTGTCGGCCTTTGAGACACCCGGGATAGTCGTGATGATTTCGCTTCCAGAGTCGCAAAACGGGTTCCAGGAGGGGGAAGCCAGACCCAGAGATGGCATCTTATCTAGGTCCTGAGCCTCAGGAATTCACAGTCTCCCTCAGTGACCCGTTGGAAAGGAGGGCTCCTTGTCCCAACCCTGGGGATGCCCCCTTGTCCAGCTGTCATCCAGGAGCATCGCCAGGCCTGACCGGGGCCAGGGCACCAACCTGATCGCCCTGTCCACGGAAGTGAGACCCCCAGATGTGGTGTCCCCATACCTCGCAGTTGCCTCCTGCTTTTCCTTTGGAAAAGTACGTGACCTGCAGTAATAAGCTGTTCCTCTTTCAGCACCGAGACACTTAAAAAATAGTGTTCAATCAGGAGGCAAGAGTCAAGTCGTTTTGTAAACATGTTTAAGTTGGAAAGATGATAAACCTTTTTTTTTCCATAACTATTTTTAGTGTGAAGGAAGTAACGGGATGCCAGTTGTCCCCTCGGGGCTGGCCCTCTCACCCCATCCCTCCTTCCCATGAGGCTGGACTAAACGGATGGCCCTGGCCACACCACCAGCCAAACCAAAAGAAAAGCTGGATGTGGGAACGGACAGACAGAGTTCACGTGTTTTTTTAAAGAGAAAGGGAGAAAGTGAGTTTAAAACCTCAGGGGGGAGAAAAAAAATGCAGGCAGTCACTAATGTGCTCCCCAGAAACTTGACCTCAGGTGGTTGTAAGCTCGCAGAGGGGGTGGCCTCCTTCCTGCAAGCCCTCTTGTGTGTGATAACCGCCATCAAATATTTCCTGGGAATCCTCTGCCAGATGGAAGGATGCAGATGTGAACTGGAAGCCATTGAAAAAAATTAACTTGGAGCAAACTTACACTCAGAAACAGAGGGGAGATTATTTCCGTCTTATGCCAGAAGTTGGGTACCACGTCCATGGCTCTTGGTTTGCTCTTGGTGGGTGGAAGGGAGTCATGAAGCTTTGGCTTGCATGTTGAAGACAGAACTTGGAAACAGAGGGGAGACTATTTCCATCTTTCGCAGAAAGTTGGGGACCATTTCCACAGCTCAGGTTTGCTCTTGGTAGGTGGAAAGGAGCCTTGAAGCTTTGGCTCGCAGGTTGAAGAGAAACAGGAGTCTTAGCAGGTGAAGGCAGAGGACATGTTTGCATATGGAAGTAGTGTCTTCAGCGTTTGGACGCGGGAAGCACGTCGACAGCTCGTGGTCCTTAGTTCAGGCACTTTGTTCCCTGCAGTGTTTGGCAGCGTCTGGAGACATCTGTGGTTGTCATGTGTCAGGGGCGAGGGGATGGTGGTCTCCCTGGTGGACCCACGGGTGTTGGGTCCCCTCTCACGGTGCTTGTTGGCACAGAGCCACGCCAAAGAAGGACCCGGCGCTGTTGAGTCCTGAGTCCTGTTTTGGTCCGGGGGCCAGTGGGATGGTGGGACAAGGTAGGCATCGGGTGCTGTGGTCCTCGCAGGCCATTTTAGGATGCTCTCGAAGGAAGTGAAGACAAGGGCACATGGAAGGAGGTGGCCAGCTGGATGGCCTTTGGGGACCCCAGAAGCTGGAGGGGCTCGGGGGGCCGGGCTGTGTTCATCCCCAGTTCACCTCCAGTTCTGGCTTCAAGCCCAGTCTTTTCAGAGCCCTTGACGCTCACACACCTGCACCGCGCTCCTTCCTGTGGGTTTTGCCGATGTCACTGCAGATTTGCCCAGGTCTCACTCTCAGTCAGCTTCTGGGGACTTTGGGTATTTATCTGGGCGGGGGGAAACCCAGTGCCTGTCGGCTGTTTTCAGACCTTCACAGGGCCCAGGGCTGCGTGGGTTAACCTGGACTGGGGGGGCGACCTCCACCGCTGGGGGTGCTCTGGAGGGCGGGGTGATGGGGTCCCCTCTCCTGTGACTTGCTGGATTAGTGGGCAAGGGCTGGGGGGCAGTGGGTCTGTGGACGTGCATTGGGGGGACCACCCCTGGCACCCAGAGTCTGGTCCCTGTGTGCGCTGGGGTCCCCAGGAGCCAGCCTGAAGTGCCTTCCTCTGGGAGCCCCAGGGGAGTGCCAGACACACCCGGGTTGGGGGGCCTTGTGACCTCCTGGTGGTCCTGGAGGTCAGAGGGCAGGGCTCTGAAGGAAATCCGGTTTGAGGCCAGCTCACCATGCACTGATGTCGCCTTTGGGCACATCGGTGATCTCCCCTGGCCTTAGTTTTCTCATGGCGAGAGAGAGAGAGAGACAGAGAGAGGGAAAATAAAATTTATTTCTCAGGCTTGTTGTGTTAGCAGACGGGGTTATCATCATGCTTGGAGCCCGCTGTGCTTACGTCTCCTCTGAAGTTGGGAGTGGCTGTGGAAACCTGCAATAATAACAAGAATACTATGTCTCTGTTAGTTCCGATGGTCTCCAGCAATTGCCTGCTTGCTTTCCCTGTCTTTTTCTCCCTTCTTGAGTTAAATTTCAGGGCTGGCGTATGCACACGTGCACACACACACACACACACGCATGCTATATATAGACACTATATACTCTGTGTGGTTCCCAGATTTACTATATGATGGAGTATGAATTTCTGCATGCGGAAATATTTGTAACCAGCATATCCAGAATCAGGGTGAAAAGTGAAAGGGAAGTTGCTCAGTTGTGTCTGAATCTCTGCGACCCCATGGACTGCAGCACGCCAGGCCTCTCTGTCCATCACCAACTCCCAGAGTTTACTCAAACTCATGTCCATTGAGTCATCTCATCCTCTGCCATCCCCTTCTCCTCCCTCCTTCAATCTTTCCCAGCATCGGGGTCTTTTCACATGAGTCAGCTCTTTGCATCAGGTGGTCAAAGTACTGAAGTTTCAGCTTCAACATCAGTCATTCCAGTGAACACTCAGGACTGACCTCCTTCAGGATGGACTGGTCGGATCTCCCTGCAGTCCAAGGGACTCTCAAGAGTCTTCTCCAACACCACAGTTCAAAAGCATCAATTCTTCGACACTTAGCTTTCTTTATAGTCCAGTTCTCACATCAGAGTACATCATGCTAAATGCCCGGCTGGATAAAGCACAAGATGGAATGAAGATTGCCAGAAAAGTATCAACAACCTCACATGACACCACCTTTACGGCAGGAAGTGAAGAGGAACTGAAGAGCCTCTTGATGAAAGTGAAAGAGGAGAATGAAAAAGCTGGTTTAAAAACTCAGCGTTCAGAAAACTAAGATCATGGCTTCACTTCATGGCAAATAGATGGGGAAACAGTGGAAACAGTGGCAGACTTTATTTTTTTGGGCTCCAGAATCATTGCAGATGGTGACTGAAGCCATGATATTAAAAGAGGCTTGCTCCTTGGAAGAAAAGCTCTGACCAACCTAGACAGCGTATTAAAAAGCAGAGACATTGCTTTGTTGACAAATGTTCATCTAGTCAAAGCTATGGTTTTCCCAGTAGTCATGTATGGATGTGAAAGTTGGACCATAAAGAAAGCTGAGAGCCTAAGAATTGATGCGTTTGAACTGTCGTGTTGGAGAAGACTCTTGAGAATCCCTTGGAGTGCAAGGAGATCCAACCTAGGATGGAGATCCAGTCCATCCTAAAGGAGATCAGTCCTGAATATTCATTGGAAAGACTGATGATGAAGCTGAAACTCCAATACCTTTGGCCACCTGATGCAAAGAGCTGACTCCTTGGAAAAGGTTCTGATGCTGGGAAAGATTGAAGGCGGGAGGAGAAGGGGACGACAGAGGATGAGATGGTTGGATGGCGTCACCGATGCGATGGACATGAGCTTGAGCAAGCTCCGGGAGTTGGTGATGGACAGGGAGGCCTGGCGTGCTGCAGCCCATGGGGTCCCAGAGAGTCAGACGTGACTGAGCTAGTTAACTGAACACTTGGGCCAGTGTGTTTTCCTGAGAATCATTCTGCACCGTGCATATCATCAAAAGCAAGGAAAAGCCACACTTAGAGCTTCTTAATACTTGGAAGAGAACACAGTGAAAAAATGTCAGGTGTCTTGTCTTAGGTGCCTGGGAGTCACTCTCTTCCTATGCCGGGCAGTCCTTGCTGTGAGGTCAGTTGAGGTGGGACATTTTTTGGAGGGCCGCATTCAGAGACTTTTTCCAGCTGTCCCGCGGAGAGACATTGAATATGTTCCGTGTATTCATAGGTCATGTCTTGAGTTTCAGAAACTGGACTTGGCCTTTTTGAGGCAGTGGTTTTCCCAGTGGGTTAATACTGGGGCCATAAGGCAGGCTAAAAATACCTACTTGTTCCTGCATTCGCTTGTCATAGAAATAAAATTCCTACAGCTGTGATTCTGTGTGGTTGCTGACCTACATTCTACCTTGGGTCGTCATTTCACTGTCTGTGGTCAAGTGAGAAATGGCGTGTTCTCTTAGGACAAGCCTTCGCCTGGCGTGTTGGCCAGGTGAGTCCCGCCTTGGGCTTGTGTGGAAGTCTTTCGACCTGTGTGTGTCCTCAGGCGTCGCGTTGAAGGCGTTAAGGAGCTAGCCATGGAGCCTCTCCCACGTCTCGTGTGTGCGGATTCTCATGTGGAAAAGGAAGACTGCTTCAGTGGTGACGATGGCTTAATTTTTTTAATTGGTTGCAGTTTTTTGGCTGTGATGGGTCTTTGTTGCTTCGTGCTGGCTTGCTCTTGTTGCAGCGAGCAGGGTCTGCTCTTCACGGCAGTGCTGAAGTTTCTCGTTGTGGTGGCGTCTCTTGTGGCAGAGTAGGGGCTATTGGGTGCTCGGGCTTCAGTAGTTGGAGCTCAGGAGCTCGGTACCTGTGGCCCTCGGGCTTAGTTGCACTGTGGCCTGGGGGATCTTCCCTGGCCAGGGATTGAACCCGTTTCCCATGCAGCGCAAGGCACATTCTTAACCACTGGACCACCAGGGAAGCACCCCCCCCCCCCTCCAATCTCCTTTTTTTGAAAGACTTTTATAGGTTAAGGTTTCAGTTCTGTTCAGTTGATCAGTCGTGTCCGACTCTTTACGACCCCATGGACTGCAGCACACCAGGCCTCCCCGTCCATCACCAACTCCCGGAGTCCACCCAAACTCATGTCCATCAAGTCGGTGATGCCATCCAACCATCTCATCCTCTGTCATCCCCTTCTCCTCCTGCCCTCAGTCTTTCCCAGCATCAGGGTCTTTTCCAAGGAGTCAGCTCTTCGCATCAGGTGGCCAAAGTATTGGAGCTTAAACATCAGTCCTTCCAATGAATATTCAGGACTGATTTCCTTTAGGATGGACTGGTTGGATCTCCTTGCAGTCCAAGGGATTCTCAAGAGTCTCCTCCAACACCACAGTTCAAAAGCATCAGTTCTTTGGCACTCAGCTTTCTTTATGGTTCAGCTCTCACATCCATACGTGACTGCTGGAGAAATCATAGCTTTGACTAGATGGACCTTTGTTGGCAAAGTAATGTCTCTGCTTTTTAATATGCTGTCTAGGTTGGTCACAGGAGCAAGCGTCTTTTAATTTCATGGCTGCAGTCACCATCTGCAGTGATTTTGGATCCCGAGAAAACAAAGTCTGTCACTGTTTCCACTGTTTTCCCCATTTATTTGCCATGAAGTGATGGTCCTGGATGTCATGATGTCTGTGTTTTGAGCGTTGAGTTTTATGGTGGTTTTATATTAGCTAGCGGTTTGGGCGAACTGTGTGTCATGCATTGTCATGTTTCCCATGATTGAAATAGGCAGTCCTCAACATTGCTAAGTCAGTTGCCTACTTAAAAAAATAAAAAAAAACCCTGCAGCATTTCAGAGGACACTTTGGGCTGTGAGTTGCCTCCAAGTAATTCTTAGGAGTGTTGTCCTCCCCTGATCTCGCGAGACCCTGTGAAAGAAGCAAAAATGATGCTCAGGGCAAAAATTCAGTGTTTATTCTTGTCAAGAGTGTCTCTTGCCTGGAATTCCTGCCATTTATTCCTGTCATGGTGTGTATAGCTGGAATGCTGAAAAGGAAACATGAGCGATCTCTTTATTTACTTCTCTTGAGCCCGAAGATGACCCCGAATAGCCATCCCCTAGCACTTTGCCTTCTGGAACATTTGCCACCAACCCGCCCCATCCATCCCATCCCCCACCCCCCTTTCCCCCCCGCCCCGCACCTCCTCCTCCAACTTCATCAGCCTCCCTGTTTTCTCCACGAGGTTGAAGACTTCTGTGACTCGGACAGTCAGCCTCATCCATGGTGGAGCAAGGCTATACAGAGACGGCCGTTCCCGTCTTGGAGTGCTGGACTCGTAACCGTTACAGACTTGCCCCTTGGCATCCAGCTCCTAGGGTATCTGTGAACATCCGTTATCAACTTTGCAAGCATTCCTGTTAGTTAAAACTTTCCGGCCGACAGAAATGTGGGCAGGAGAAGTGTGTGTGATGCTATGTTTCTTAAATCAGGAACAGCAAATACTTTGATATGGTAAAGACCTGGTAAGTTACGGTGAAGAATTGGAGAAAATCCTGTGTCACTAAGCAGTGATTTTTGTTTCTAGTGCATTCTTAGGGTCAGTTCCGTGGCTCAGTTGTGTCCGGCTCTTTGCAACCCCACGGACTACAGCAGCCCAGGCCTCCCTGTCCATCACCAACTCCCAGAGTTTGCTCAAACTCATGTCCATTGAGTCAGTGATGCCACCCAACCATCTCATCCTCTGTCGTCCCCTTCTCCTCCTGCCTTCAGTCTTTCCCAGCATCAGGGTCTTTTCCAGTGAGTCAGGTCTTCGCATCAGGTGGCCAAAGTATTGGACTTGGCCAGGTCAACTATGCCTTTCCAGGTACCCTTGTTATCCTAACATGCGTTTGAAGTTGAGAACCGAGAAAGCACAACCTGCTTCACGTCTGTAGTGCCGGTTATGCAGACGTAATTCTCAGCATCTATAAAGTTAGCAGGTGATTGCCGAGTTTTACGTTGAATTTCAGAAAAGCAACTGAGCAGAGAATTGATTCATCTAGGAGACAGGTTCAAGTTGGGTCCTTGCCGAGGTGATTTTTCCAACAGAATCGTATCAGGCATTTTAATCCCTTCAAACTTGAATGCCAACTCAGTGTTGGTTAAAGACTCAGGTATTCACGATTATCAACGTAGGAACAACGGTTGCTAGTTTCTGACAGTTGCGGGTCAGTCCTGGGAGACACGCTTTGGTGTAGCTCCTAATTTGATCATGAAAAAAACAATCACGTTAGGTTTGTGTTCCTAAGACGCATGATGATTCTGTGCCAATTTCAACAGTTTCCAGGGATCTGAAGTGTAATTGTTCAGAAAGCTTTGCCAGGAGAGACAGTGGTGGAGGGGCACCCAGCCCAGAAGTTGGTGACAATGAGAATTAATGATCTCGTGTGTCCAGGGCATGACAAGAGATGGTTGTACACTGGCCGAGAACCAGCGGAGCGGTCTATGGAAATGGGACTTGCCTGTTCAATTTCATGAGCCTCTGACTGCGTTTCCTCGAAACCCAGAGTCTCCACATTTAGTTGGGGGCCAAGGGGGACACAGATGCCTTGTTTCTGCTTTTAATTCCCGAAGTGGGCTCCTGAGGAGTGAATTTCATCTCTGGCAGGTGCCCTGTGAGATTAACTGGAACGCAGGAAGAAACTTAAGTTGTCTTTTTTTTTTTTAAATTTAATGGTTATAAAATGTCTGTTTGTGGTCTATGAAAAATGCATACAATGTTAGTTGACTGTTATCTCTAGTTAATGCTTACAGGAGTTGGGGTTAATGCTTCAGTGGTTTTCACTGAGAGGTATATGGTGAAAAAGCGTCTTATAGATCACTTGTGAGGTCCTTAGAGGTGATGAAGGAAAGAAACTTAAGTCCCTGAGTAAAGGAGGGGGCACAGATGTTGTGTGTGTGTGTGTGTGTGTGTGTGTGTGTGTGTGTGTGTGTGTGTGTACACACGTGTGTTAAGTGAATGAAGTCTCCCACCTTAAAGATCGGACCTCCCCCCAGGGGTGCAGCTATTAATGATGACATTTGGAGAAGACAGAATATACAGGGACAGGGTATTGGGCACAGTTTGGGTCTCCTGGGTTCTGCCTGCTTTGAAAGCTGAGAAACGATTTGTGTTTCGGAACCAGATGACCGTATCTGGGTTGCAGGTGCATGGGGAAACATCGGAACAATGCTGTGCTTTTTGAAGCCTTTCTTAACGCCTTGGTGTTTTCATAATCACTTAATTCTATTTGTAAATTGGCTGCCCTCATTGACGGATGCCCTCGGGGCTCCCAAGAACCAGGTTTTTTTTTTTTTTTTTTGTGGAAGACGGGATTCAAACTGCACAAGACGGGATAGCGCTGGAACTGGCTTGTCATACAAGCCTTTGCATGCCTTCAGTCTGGCTGTTTATATTGTGTTGTTCTGTTTTTTCCCCCTCCTAAGACATATTTCATCCATCATGGTTGTTAATTTTTTTTTTGCATATCGCTTGAGAGGCTTTTTAAAAGAGAAAACTGCTGTTTCGGTTGATGCTTGTTGATAGCGTTGCAAAGAGTAAATACATAACAGAAGTTATATTCACAACCCAGACCACACTGTGGGCTGCGGAGGTGGGACCTGGGACTCACCTCCACACTTCAGGTCGTTGCCTGAGAACGGCTGAAGCTTCGTTTTGCAGGACACTGCGTGTCGACCGCAAGTAGTTCCCGGGTTTCCACAGCAGCCGTTGTGTCTGTGTAGCTTGAAATGATTGATGTGTCAGCTTCGGGTTTTGTGTGTGAGTTACGGCGTCCGAGTCTTATTTCTCTTTTTGTGGCTCCTGAGTTTGCAGTGTAGCTTTTGTGAGCCCAGGAAAGCAGAGAACCAGCCCTGTGCACCCAAGACGCCTGCAGCTGACGACGCTCTTGTTCTGTACAGTTCAGGCTTGTCAGGATCCACTCAGACATTCATTCGTCCTTTGGTAAACCGATCAAACCGGTCCATCCTAAAGGAAATCAGTGGAATATTCAATGGAAGGACTGATGGTGAAGCTCCAATACTTTGGCCACCAAAGAGCTGACTCATTGGAAAAGCCCCTGATGCTGGGAAAGATTGAAGGCAGGAGGAGAAGGGGACGGCAGAGGATGAGATGGTTGGATGGCGTCACTGACTCGATGGACTTGAGTTTGAGCAAACTCCGGGAGTTGGTGATGGACTGGGAGGCCTGGCGTGCTGCGGTCCATGGGGTCGCAAAGAGTCGGACACGACTTAGCAACTGCACAACAACAAAACTGATCCATTTAATCTCCTAATAAAGAAAACAGAAGATAGTTTCTTTTATGGTAATATTCAGAAGACACCGACTGTAAAGACAGAGAAGCAACAGGAAGTAGATTTTTTTTTCTTTTTTTTTTTTAAATTTAAACCTTGTGTCTTGCAGGATCTTTAACCCCCCTAAGCAGGGATAGAACGCAGGCCCTTGGCACTGAACGCTTGGAATCCCAGCCAGCAGACCTCCGGGGAATTCCCGGGAAGTAGAGTTTTTGATGTCTATATTATGCCCCTTTTTCTCTGCTCTCCAGAGATCAGCGTCTTGAAGCTCCTGTAACAAATGTGGTTTCATGAAAGTCTTTGGGAATGTACCCTGTCTGCCCCGTCCCTGATCATCTAAGAGGCGAGAGATATTTACGCAAAGTATTTTGCTTTTAACTGGATGCCTTAAGCCTTGTCCGCGCCCTGACCCTCCTCCAGGACGGGTCTTAGTTTTAGCAGACGGGGTCTTTGTTGTGACCCCGAGACTCTCTAGCTGTGGTGCACAGGTTTTGTTGCTCCAAAGGGTGTGGGAGCTTACTTCCCTCACCAGGGATTGAATCCCTTGTCCCGTGCATTGGAAGGCAGATTCTTAACCGTTGAACAGTCAGGGAAGTCCCGACGTCCCAACGTCTTATTGCAGACAGGTCAGCTCAACACCGATAAACTGCTTCAGCTTTGGACAGGAATCTTTTTTCTGTTTATGTTGTTGATAACTCGCTAATAATTATTTGTTTGGTTATTTGCGAGCCAAATTACACTAGATAATATTCAGAGACCTATCGGAGAATAACCGCATCCTGAGATTGCGTGAAGAAACGGGTATAAAAGTTGGTTTTATTTCCTAAATGCGTACCGCAGGTACCCATGAAGTGCAGAGATCCATGTATGTGTTCTCATTTCTAAGCTGTGTCCGACTCTTTGCCATCCCATGGACCATAGCCCGCCAGGCTCCTCTGTCCGTGGAATTTTCCAGGCAAGAATACTGGAGTGGGTTGCCATGTCCTCCTCCAGGGGATCTTCCCCACCCAGGCATTGAACCTGAGTTTCCTGCATTGGCAAGTGGAGTCTTTATAACACTGCGCCACCAGGGAAGCCCAAGATCTATCTATCTATACTCCTGGGGAATTAGTCACAGGTGTGGGAAGCAGGAATATAGAGGAATAGAAGCGACACATGGTAAGAGCCAGCAGTTTGTGGAATATCTAGATATGCTAACCTTTCAGGTGACGATGTAAACACATGAGCTTGTCATGTTGTGAATTACCATCCACGTAATTTCTATCAAAGAAGGCTGTTACTTCTAGGGACACTTGGGTTATGAAAATGAACTGTTTTCATTTTCCCGCAGAAATAAAAATCCATTGCAGTTCAAATAATTGTATCTGAAGCTTTGTAATTGGAAACCTGAATTTAGCAACATTATATAACCCTGGTTAATTACATTAGTATATTCAAACTAAATATTTATAGAATAAGATTAGTTCATGGAAGTGTTTCTTTTTTCTCCCAGTATAGCTCATATTCACCCAATCGTTAATAGGTTCTAATTGCCTTGTATATATATATATTTGATCATACTGTATGTGTTTTCAGAGAAGTTAGTTGCATAAAACCAGAGACTGTCTGTTTTCACGACTTCCCAGTTCATATTTAAACCTGAAATGGTCTACAGAAGCAGCTGTCCTTTTGGTGAAGTTTAATTTTCTCAGTTCCTGGCCCAAGAGAAGGGGTCAGCTCGGGTCCCATTTGTCCGGGTGGCGTTTGCTTTAAGGGAAGTCTTGGGTTTGATTCATTGTTTGCTATCTACAAGTAAATGTTCAACCTCCTTGAATTTCCTGTCGTGTTTGCTTTTCCATTGAATGTTCTATATTTGGACCGCAAATGTGTTTTTTTCTGTATGGGTCTCTGATGGCCCAGATGTTCGTCAGAGTGAAATTTCTCTCTGTACACACTGCTGGCGTTGGGCAGTTTGCTTGTTGAGTCGTTCCTAGAACTGAGGTGGACACGTTGTAGATTCAGGTTGGGCTTGTCCTTGCTTCTGCGGGCTACGTGTTGCTGTTTGCGTTAGCCATCCATGTTTGCTTTGCCTTTGGGTGAGTGTCGATGGCCACTTGCGGTGATTCATTTAACACAGAGCTCTAAGTCCCACTTAAGACCACATTGGTTTTCTGCAGCAGTGTTGTTGAGGGGAGTCATATCTTTGCTGTTTCGTCACTCAGTCGTGTCTGCCTCCTTGGACCCCATGGACCGCAGCACACCAGGCCTCCCTGTCCATTACCAGCTCCCAGAGTTTGCTCAAACTCATGTCCATTGAGTCGGTGATGCCATCCAGCCACCTCATCCTCTGTCGTCCCCTTCTCCTCCCGCCTTCAGTCTTTCCCAGCATCAGGGTCTTTTCCAATAAGTAAGTTCTTCGCATCAGGTGGCCAAAGGATTGGCGTTTCAGCTTCAACATCAGTCCTTCCAACGAACACCCAGGACTGGGCTCCTTTAGGATGGACTGGTTGGATCTCCTTGCAGTCCAAGGGACTCAAAGGACTCTTTTCCAGCACCACAGTTCAAAAGCAGCAATTTCTTCAGCGCTGAGCTTTCTTTATGGTCCAACTCTCACATCCATACATGACTATGGGAAAAACCATAGCTTTGACTACATGGACCTTTGTTGGCAAAGTAATGTCTGTCCTTATTAATATGCTGTCTAGTTTGGTCATAGCTTTTCTTCCAAGGAGCAAGCGTCTTTTAATTTCATGGCTGCAGTCACCATCTGCAGTGATTTTGGAGCCCAAAATAATAATGACTGCCACTGTTTCCACTGTTTTCCCCATCTATTTGCCATGAAGTGATGGGACCGGATGCCATGATCTTAGTTTTCTGAATGTTGAGCTTTAAGCCAACTTTTTCACTCTCCTCTTTCACTTTCTGCCATAAGGGTGGTGTCATCTGCATATCTGAGGTTATTGATATTTCTCCTGGCAATCTTGATTCCAGCTTGTGCTTCATCCAGCCGAGCGTTTCTCATGATGTACTCTGCATATAAGCAGGGTGACAATATACAGCCTTGACATACTTCTTTCCTGATTTGGAACCAGTCTCTTGTTCCATGTCCAGTTCTAACTGTTGCTTCCTGACCTGCATACAGATTTCTCAAGAGGCAGGTCAGGTGGTCTGGTATTCCCCTCTCTTTCAGAATTTTCCACAGTTTATTGTGATCCACACAGTCAAAGGCTTTGGTGTAGTCAGTAAAGCAGAAGTAGATGTTTTTCTGGAACTCTCTTCCTTTTTCGATGATCCAGCGGATGTTGGCAATTTGATCTCTGGTTCCTCTGCCTTTTCTAAAACCAGCTTGAACATCTGGAAGTTCACAGTTCACGTATTGCTGAAGACTGTCTTGGAGAATTTTTAGCATTCCTTTACTAGCGTGTGAGATGAGTGCAATTGTGCAGTAGTTTGAACATTCTTTGGCATTGCCCTTCTTGGGATTGGAATGAAAACTGACCTTTTCCAGTCCTATGGCCACTGCTGAGTTTTCCAAATTTGTTGGCATATTGAGTGCAGCATTTTCACAGCATCATCTTTGAGGATTTGAAATAGCTCAACTGGAATTCCATCACCTCCACTAGCTTTGGTCGTGTCTGACTCTCTGGGACCCCATGGACTATATAGCCCACCAGGCTCCTCTGTCCATGGGGTTTCTCCCACTGGAGTGGGTTGCCATGCCCTCCTCCAGGGGGGTCTTCCCGACCCAAGGATCGAACCCATGTCTCCTGCATTGGCAGGCGGATATTATTATTATTATTATTTTTTTTTTACTGCTGGTGCTGCCTGGGAAACCGACATCATTTTCTGGGGGTGGGGGGAACGGTCAACCTCTGAGCCCCCTGAGAAGTACACATCCCTGCCGGGGCCCCTGCCCTTACACCTGCCTCTCCTCCTCTTTCCTGCTTCTTAAAACGGGGGTCTCCCCGCACCCCTGCAGCTCCTGTTTCTAGCCTGGGGCAGGGTGGGGGGACCTCTTCCTTTTCACACTGCTGCAAGCCTGCCTTGCTTTCCGGGGTGAGGGCAGGGCTTCCAAAATGCAAGGCTTCTCCCCTGAAGGAATCCTGTTTGTTTCTTTCTTTTTCCCATTCTAAGCTCGCTCCTTTGTCTAAAATCATATAGGTAAGGATAGGCTGTATTCCCCTGCATTCAAGCAAGGCGGACTTGTAACTTTCTCCTGTTCCTCCCACGGAGTATGAGCAGGATTAACCGTCCACAGTGGGATGCTGTGGATTCTGTCTCTGGCTTGTTCAGTGGCCCACGTGCAACTAGGTAGTCTTGTCTTTTTGTCTAAATGGAATCACATTGCAGTGGTTTCGCTTCATCTGCAAGCTTTCCTTTTACAGCTTTGTTAAGGTATGGTTGAAGTCCAGTAAGCCAGCCGTGTATAAGGTGTGAGGGCTTCCTGGGTGGCACAGTGGTGAAGAACCCGCCTGCCTATTCAGGAGACAGAAGAGATGCCAGTTTGATCCGTGGGTCGGGAACCTCCCCTGGAGGAGGGAATGGCAATCGACCCGCTCCAGTATTCTTCCCTGGAGAATCCCGTGGATGGAGGACCCTGGCGGGCTACAGTCCACGGGGTCGGAAAGAGTTTGATGAGACTGAGTGACTGAGAATGCACGCACATATCAAGTGTGCACTTTGATCTGTTTTCTCCTACATTTGCTGTGATTATGGCGTGGTCTCTGAGACACGCGCATGTCAAGATAACACGCATTTCCATGGCTTCCAAGTTTTCCTGTGCCCTTCTGCAATCTTCCCATCTCCCTCCATCCCGCCTCCAGACAGCCACTGGTGACTTTCGCTTACTAGATGGATTCCTTGGCATTTCCTAGAATTCTGTATCGGTGAAATCACACACTGTGGACTCATTGTTTTCGCCTGGAGTCTTTCGCTTGGCGTAATGACTTTGGGCTTCGTCTGTGTCGTGGCCTGAGTCACTGAGTCTTCCCTTCTTATCGCTGGGGGAGGATTCCATCGGGGGCTTCACTGGTGGCTCAGTGCTGAAGAACCCGCCAGCTTCCCGTTTGTGTCTGGTTGAATGTGGCGGTCTGTCCTTTCGGCTTCCTTGTGTCAAGGGGGCTAATACCAAGGACAGCTCGGGGTGCGTGGATCTGAGTCCAAGTGTCCCCCAAATGCCAGCCGCGATTCCTCCCACCCCCGACGCCTGTGGGCTCTGGCTCGGGCCCTGTCTGTGGTTGTGGTTGCCAGGATCGTCTTGGAGGAAGAAGTTCAAGCGCAGGTGGGACAGGCTTGGACCCAGGCCCTGGCCTAGGGGTGCCCCATGCTGCTGGGTCCCCTGGAACCTCAGGGCTGCCCGCCTGCATCTCGTCTCACAGGGAAACAGCGTCCGTCCTTTCTGCATCCCACCTGGAACAGCCTGTCCCAATCCAGAAAAGCAGATTTGACTTCCTGTGTGCTTCTCAGGAATCCAGTCTGAATCTGCTAACTTGGATCAGCCAGACGTTATCACTAGACGCTGCCATAGCCAATGTATCTATCAAAATTATTATTTATTTTGGGGAGAGAGAATACTTTCTCCGTAGAATTGTTTGTGGTTGATGTTCAGCGGCTAAGTCGTGTCCGACTCTTTGCGACCCCCATGGACTGCAGCACGCCAGGCTGAGCTTGCTCAAACTCGTGTCCATCGAGTCGGTGATGCCATCCAACCGTCTCGTCCTCTGTCGCCCCCTTCTCCTCTTGCCCTCTGCCTTTCCCATCAATCGGGGTCTTTTCCAGCGAGTCATTAGACAGAACTGTTGCTTTTGCAGTCATCTCCCTGCATTTGATCATGAACCCCAGGTCTTCCCACTTGGCGCCCCAGTCCTTTCCGTTAAACCACCTGTGGCCACATTTTGCTACTGACCTCTGCTTGTGTGTTTCAGAATCTTGACTGTGGAGTCAGTTGGTGTGCAAGATTCCAGGCTTGTTAAGTAAACTCACCTCCTTGGGATGGTTAATTTTTTTTTTTAAAGTTTGCAGTGTCTTGTAATCATTGGCTAATATCCTACGGGTTGTTTCTTCTTCTCCTCCGCTGTCTTTTTTTATTTCTTTAAAAAATATGACAGCTCTATTGAGATAGAACTCGCCTACCATGCGAGTGTCTCATTCATTCAAAGTGTGTAGCTCACTGCTTTCCTGGTATTTTTATGAAGTTGTGCAGCCATCACGGCTGTTTGAGTTCAAGAGCATCTTTGTCACTCCAGAGAAGATCCCACGCCCATGAAGCATCACTCCTGGCCCCCTCTTTCCACCCAGTCCCTGGCAACCACCGGTGTGGTCTCTGTCTCCGTGGATCGGCCTGTTCTGGAAACTTCCTATCATTGGGATCACGCAGTAGGCAGCCTTTGCTACCTAGCTTTTTTCACTTTGAGTCCATATCTTTGAGGTCTCTGCCGTCATGTGCGTTATCCCAGCTTCTTGGTAAGCCTTGTGTGGTGTCTCCGGGTGATGGAGCAGGGCTTGGGGGTGGCGGTGGGGAATTTGGGTGGACACAGTGTATCGGTCTGGGTAGAGGGCTCCTCCGGCCCCTCTCAGATGATGCTGAGATGCAGACTGCTTCAGCAGTGAGGAATGTTTATAAAGCCCTTTCCAGTTCGGCTTCCACTCTGGCAGAAACCGTAACCTGCTTTCTCTTTCTCTTTCTTGATTCCATTATTTCCCCTAAAGATGGATGGAAAAAAACAGTTTTGTTCAATTAAAGCTGCACCTGCTTACTGTATTTTTTTTTTAAGTTTCAGTGGTTTGGGAGAGATTGTGTGTGTGTGTGTAATTTTTTTTTTTTTTTTTTTTTTATTGGAGGACAATTGCTCCGCAATACTGTGTGGAACAAAGGTATGAATCAGACACAAGTTTACATACATCCCCGCACTCTGGGACCTCCTTCCCGGTCTTGCACCCCACGCCTCGAGGTCATCCCAGAGCCCTCAGCTGAGTTCCTTGTGCTATATAAGCAGCTTCCCATTAGCTATTTCACACGTGGTCGTGCATTTGTGTCAATGTGACTCTCTCAATTCCCCCCACCCTCTCTTTCCCCTGCTGTGTCCCCAAGGCTGTCCTCTGTGACTGGCTGTCCGTTTTTGCCCTGCAAACAGGGTCATCAGTAGCATCCTTCTAGATTGCGTACACACATGCGTTCATATACTCTTCTTTGGTGCTGCGTTTTTGGGTGCAGTTTTAGAGCATCCTTGTCAAGACATTGGAAGCCGTATTTACCACAAGGCTGGTATGAACTTGCTCTGGGGTCGCGGGGTTCCAACCAGCTAGTTGCTTTTTGAGGCCTCCCCTAAGCCACAATGTCCGCTTAAACTGGAACAGAGTAGCAGACTTGTTGCTTTTCAGAATTTATACACTTTCCCGGTGGGGCCAGAATTACCATTCTGGGGCCAAGTGGGAGATTCTCGAGGCTGATTTTTCTCAAAGTATCCATGGCTGCAAGTTTCTAGGGTGTCCTTATCTCTAACAAAGAGCTTACTCTCAGGAGCTGAAGTGAAGTGAAGTGAAAGTCGCTCAGTTGTGTCCAATTCTTTGCGTCCCCACGGACTGCGGCGCACCAGGCTTCCCTGTCCATCACCAACTCCCAGAGTTTACTCAAACTCATGTCCATTGAGTCGGTGATGCCATCCAACCATCTCATCTTCTGTCATCCCCTTCTCCTCCTGCCCCCAATCCCTCCCAGCATCAGGGTCTTTTCAAATGAGTCAGTTTTTCACATGATGTGGCCAAAGGATTGGAGTTTCAGCTTCAGCATCAGTCCTTCCAGTGAACACTCAGGACTGGTGTCCTTTAGGATGGACTGGTTGGATCTCCTTGCAGTCCAAGGGACTCTCAAGAGTCTTCTCCAACACCACAGTTCAAAAGCATCCATTCTTCGGTGCTCGGCTTTCTTTATAGTCCAACTCTCACATCTGTACATGACTACTGGAAAAACCGTAGCTTTGACTAGACTGACCTTTGTTGGCAAAGTAATGTCTCTGCTTTTTAATATGCTGTCTAGGTTGGTCATAGGTTATCTTCCAAGGAGAAAGCATCTTTTAATTTCATGGTTGCAGTCACTATGTGCAGTGATTTCGGAGCCCAAGAAAATAAAGTCTGTGTTTCCCCATCTATTTGCCATGAAGTGATGGGACTGGATGTCATGATCTTAGTTTTCTGAAGGTTGAGCCTCAGCTGGGGATGGGGTGGTTGGCGGTGGGGTGGATTGATGGGGTGGAGGTGAGCAATCATGTCCCCCCGCCCCGCCCCAGGGACATTCAGCAAGGTTTGGAGACTTTAGGGGATCTCGTGGGCAGAGGCCATGGATGGTGCTCAGCCCCTAACAATGCACAAGTCAGCCCCTTGTAAGGAGTTATCTGGCCTGGAGTCCACACGTGCCCAGCCGTAAGAGCCCTGCACAAATGCAATTTCCAGGTGACTCTTGTTCACTTTGCAGTTGGAGCACCACATCTTGAGTATCGTCAGCACCGGGAAGGGCAGTTGGCAGTCTTTTCCACATAAAGACATAAAGCCCTCCGCAGGAAAAGGGGGTCATTTAATAGTCTTAGAGAAGGCCGTATGCGGGCAATTGGAAACGTTGAGGGTCTTGACTAGGTCTCTATGATTTCTGTGACTTATTCTTACTGGCTTCGTACTGCATTCATCCTTTCAGTTTTATTACATTTCTTTCTTTCTTTTCCTTTTTCGGTTGCCCAGCCTATCTAATACATGGACCATTTATTTGGTGTTGAAAAATCTGTTTTTTATTAGGGGATTTCCATTACGAGCTGAATTTTTTTTTTTCCCCTCTCCAGGTGGCCTTTTGCCAACTGTTTCTCTTCTGGGTGTGTTTTCTTTTCCCTTGTCGGTAAGATCACAAGTCCTTGACAGCAAAGATCGTGCCTTTTAGGTTTGCTTTCTGGTCTGCGGCACGTCGAGCATATGGTTGTTAGCGTCAGTTGCTAGCCGTGTTTGTTGCAATTCATGTTGTGTCTCGTGGTTAAGCTTCATGAAGCACGTTTCCGTAGACCAGCCGTTTGTATCTTGCTGTCGATTCCGGTTCCAGTCTTTGGGGGCTGAGGGGTTAGCGTGTTGATGCTCAGGTGCTAAGTGGCAAAAAGAAGCCTTTGACCTCATTCGAGGAAGGGAGAGGCTGACAGCCTCATTCCTTCTCCTACGCAGGTGTGGTTTTATTTTGGTGATTGAAATGTTGGAGGTGTGGGGAAAAAAAAAAAAATCAGGTTATGTGGCCTGCCGGCAGGACAAGCAGAGGACAGGGAGTGAGTTGATGTCTCCCTGGACCACACGTACCTTGCCCACCGGGCTGATGGAAGATTGCTTCTAAAAAGCCGGCTGGGGGAAAGCATTTGCCTCTGAAGGTTCTGAGTCACCTCGAATTTGCAGTCATCACGGTGATACTGAGCCCAAGCATCATCGTTTGGGGCTATCAGCAAGTTTTAGGAAAAGAACTTTGTTATGGAAAACTTTTTTTTCTTCTTTTCCTTGATCGAGTGATGTTTCATTGCACTGGTTCTTATTGAATGTGTCTTTGGGACAGCAGTTTTAAGGGGAAGACTTTGTGTTCTTCGTGATTCTCCGTGTGAGGCATGACGTTTCCTGACTTGGGGGGCAGGGGAGAGGGGCAGGACCCACAGAGACGGTTCCATCCTTCAGCTGTCGTTGGTTTTGTTTTTGGTTTTTGAGTTTTTTGACTGTGCTGGGTCTTCATTGTGTAGCCCACGGGCAGTTCATTGCTCCACACCGGGTTTCTTTAATTGTAGCAGCAGGCTCTGTCGTTGTGAAACTCACCTCACGGGCGCTCTTCCCAGACGAGGGATCCAGACCCGTGTCCCCTGCATTGGTGGGCAGATTCTTAACCACCGGACCACCAGGGGAAGTCCCCAGCTGTCCTTTTTTTTAAATTTTCATTTTTGTAGAAAGTGAGGTATAGTTTGACATGTAACCTTGTATTCTGGGCTTCCCTGGCGGCTCAGATGGTGAAGAATCCCCCTGCAGTGTGGGAGACCTGGGTTCGATCCCTGGCTTGGGAAGCTCTCCTGGAGAAGGAAATGGCAACCCAGCCCAGTATGCTTGTCTGGAGAATCCCATGGACAGAGGAGCCTGGCAGGCTACAGTCCACGGGGTCACAAAGAGTTGGCCACGCACATTGTATGAGCTTAAGGTGTGCGACATGATGATTTGATATACGTAAACGTTGTGTGAAGATCACAGTGGGTTTAGTAAAGCGTCGCCACACTTGGTTACTGTTTTATTTTTTCTCATAGTGAGAACTCTTAAGATTCATTCTCTTAGTAGTGTTCAGATACAGACTCCAGTGTCAACTAGAGTCATGTATTTGTTTTTTTCTCGTGATGAGAACTTTTAAGATTCATTCTCTTAGCAGTGTTCAGATACAGCGTTATTAACTGTAATCATGTATTGCATCGACTCCCCCGGATTTATTATTTACTTGGCTGTGCTTAGTCTTAGTATTAGCATTTGGTGTTCCACGCTTCTTGACGGCATTTGGGGGGGGGGTCTTAGTCCCCCGACTAGTAATCGAACCCGGGGCCCCCAGCATCGGAAGTGCAGAGTCGCAACCACAGGCCCAACAGGGCAGCCCCAGGACTGACTTTATGGCTGGAAGTCTGCACGTTGGACGCTTGTGTGACCCCCGTCCCCTCTCCCCGCCTTCTCCGCTCTGATTTCTGTGACTTTGAGGTGTCTCTGCTTCTTAGGAAACCAGCTTGTCCGACCTGACTTCCCCCTAAGAGGCACTGCGGATGTCACTCGTCCTGAACACGTTTTGAGCCTAGGAGGGAACACACCTTCCCTTTCTGATTGGCGTGCCTGCATCAGGGCGATCTGAGCCCCCGAGTCCTGTCCCGAGAGCAGAAGACAGTTCCTGTGAGTGTCTCTCGAACGTGAAAAGGGAGTGTCAGTCCCTCAGTCCTTTCCAAGTCTGCGACCCCATGCACTGCAGCCCCGCCAGGCTCCTCTGTCCATGGGATTCTCCAGGCCAGAATTCTGGAGTGGGGTTGCCACTTCCCTCCTCCAGGGGATCTTCCCGGCCCAGGGAATCGAACGCGGGTCTCCCGCATTGGCAGGCAGTTTCTTTGCCATCTGACCCACGGAGAAGAGACAGTTGTAGAGATTGGGGATGGGTGTGGCCGTGTGTGTGTGTGTGAGTGAGAGAGTGTGTAAAGAGGAGAGAGGGATAATCTGATGAAAGCGCCTGGAATGCAGGGAACATGTGAGGAGATGTGCTTTCGAGGACAGGCGGCAAACCTTTGCCAGCGGGCTGGGTGTGCAACCTGTGACTCAGAGTGATGAGGGAGATCCCAGGGGTCATTTCCTCCCAGCCTTCTTCTTGTCGGAGCCACGGGGCAGTGTCTCAGTTCAGATCTCTGGAACCCTCTCTGGGAACTCTTTATGGTCGATGGAGATGATATTGCTCCGCTTGCCTCACTGTGTTTTAAAGAGCTGGCATCATCAGATGGGCAGTCCCCGTGCTCCTTTGATGACTGTGTCGTTTGTCGGTGGAGGGTTGCGGCCCAATTGTCCTGGAAGCTTTGACTTCTCACAGGGAATCGTCTCCCCTCCCTGTCCGCATGCAGAACCACGCACAGTGGGAAGCAAAGACTTTCAGAAATAAGGTGGATTCTCCCGTTGGGAAATTGGGGTTATTTGAGCCAAGTAAAGTTTCTGACCTTGTCCAAGATTTGCTGGATGAAATCAAAGGAGAGCCATGTAAACTGTAGATTATAATAATTATTATTATTTTTTTTCCTTTTTGCAATACCGAGGCTCTTGAGAGCCCCTTGGTCTGCAAGGAGATCAAACCACAGTCCGTCCTGAAGAAAATCAACCCTGCATGTTCCATTGGAAGGGCTGATGCTGAAGCTGAAACTCCCAATACTTCGGCCACCTGATTGGACGAGCTGACTCATTGGAAAAGACCCTGATGCTGGAAAAGATTGAGGGCAGGAGGAGAAGGGGGCGACAGAGCATGAAATGGTTGGGTGGCCTCACCGACTCGATGGACATGAGTTTGAGTAAACTCCGGGAGTTGGTGATGGACAGGGAGGCCTGGCGTGCTGCAGTCCATGGGGACGCAAAGAGTCGGACACGACTGAGTGACTGGATGAGATCATGACTGATGTTTACTGGGAAGGACCCCTTAAATGGGAGCCACGTTCTTGAGTTTTAGGCCTACTTCTCTCCGTAGCCGCCCATGTGACAACTAACTCACTGACCCCAAGAGAAGAAACAAATCATCCTGTTTCTTCTTTCGGCCGGACCCTTGGGCTCCATGCCCTCCTAAGGTTCCAGCTCACAGTACGGTCGATCCATCTTCAAGACTGTTCACATTGACTTGCCTGGGCGGTCCTGTGGTTAAGAATGCGCCTTGCAATGCAAGGGACGTGGCTTCAGTCCCTGAAAGGCTTTGTTTCAGACCAAAACGAAGGTCCCAAGTGCCACAACTAAGACCCAATGCAGCCAAATAAATTTTTTTTTTTTTTGGAAGGGGAACTCTTTACAGCCTGTAGGTTGAGTTACTGGAATTATGGGGGGCTAGCTTTGTCACTCGCAGAGGTAAAAGTTATGTGTGGTGAAACCTGGTGGCCAGAACTCTGTCTTTGGAATGTTCTTTTGTTACCTTTTAGGGAATGCTCTATGCTGGTTCTGTTCCCTGGAACTTACTAATGACGTAATTGCCTTGAACAGGAACTGGGAAAGGACCCACCTTCCAGCAGTTTGCATCCTGTAGGGCTTGTCTTAGAGTGAGATCTGAGAGCCTTTCTTGATTATCTAGCCAGCTGGATGTGGCCTCACTAAAGGAAGGCCTGTTTGGACCACCCTCCTATCTTGGCAACCACAGGCCTGTTTTCTCTGGTCGTGAGTCTGTTTTGTGGATAAGTTTGTTTGTATCATATTTTAGATTCCGCCTCTCAGTGATACCATTTGATATTTGCCTTTCTCTTTCTGACTTACTTAGTGTGAGTGTCTCTATGTCCATCCATGTAGCTGCAAACGGCATCATCCCATCCTTTTTCATGGCTGAGTAATATTCCACCGTATATACGATGTACCATGTCTTCCTTATCCATTCCTCTGTCAATGGACATTGAGGTTTTTTCCCTGTCGTGGCTATCATGACTCAGGCTGCTGTGAACATAGGGGTGCGTGTATCTTTTCAAAATCTTAGTTTTCTCCGGGTACATACCCAGGAGTGGGATCATAGGGTGCTGGGAAGACCGTCAGCGATTTAGAGTTCCACATTTCCAGGACTCGTCAGCGATTTAGAGTTCCACATTTCCAGGACTCCTCTCAGAGGTTAGCGTTCTGTGAATTATGTTCCAATGCGAGAATAGCAGAGCCTGGCTGTGAATGCTGGGCTGCCTTTTCTCTTTCACTTAATACATATTTGATTGTGAGAGTAGATGGGTGATTAATCGGCTGGGTCTCTGCTGCTTATTGATCGATCATTTTTAATATCACGCATTGAAGCAACTGGATGCGGTCCTGGCCTCATCGGCTAAGCTTTCGATGCTGATGGAAGACCTCCGTTAACGCCTGCGGACCCTGACCGTGACCACGACTCAGGGCTGTGGAAAGCCAGTCTCAGTGGAGGTGGAGCCGTAGAGATGACATTTTTTTTTGCGCTTTCTGTTTTGGAGTTTTGGCTGTATTCTTTCTGATGCTTTTTGCGAATGATGTCTCCTTAATTTCATTTTCAGATTGTTGATTGGTACTTGCAGGATATTACATTTTCATGCAATAGCAGGCCTTTTTTTTTTTTTCCTTGTTAGAGGAAGAGATTTTTTTTTTTCTCTTTTCCTGGTGCACTGCCTGTGTTTGTGACAGTGAGTTTGTATTGACTTGAAAGACCTTCTGAGGGCTTGTTTGCACTGTTTGGTTGGCACCCAGTTTTTAGTTCCCCGGAGCATCAGTAAGAGAGGCTGCTAGATTAAAAAAAAAATTATTTAGACAACTTTCATTTAAGATGATTTACTTTGGTTGGTTATAAACCACAGCAAGTTCCAGGAATAGTGCCGAGAGGTCCTGTGTCCCGCCTCCTCCAACGGTGCCATTGTTACATAACTTCAGACCAACAGCCAAAGCAGGAAATCGGCATGGCGCAACATCATTAGTTTGTCCGTGGTCCCTGCAGGGACTGCAGCAGTTTCTGCTTGCGCTCATTGGTGAGTTACACGTTTTTAAAGATCAGCATACGTAACGTCTCGTCTCGCAGTCCTTGAGTGGAGGATAAATGGAACGAGGGGATGGAATGAGTCAGGGCTTTAAACAAGCACCCGTTAAAAGATTCCCTTGACTTTGCTTGGCGGCCGAAGTGGACAGAACAGGTGGCAGCCCACCCTCCCCTCCCCGGAAGGCACAGGACGCTTTGCGTGGTTAAAAATCCAGAGGTGTGCGGTGCCTGAGCTCCCATCAGGGGTGTGCTCTTTTGGTTTTCAATGCTCAGATGAGACAAGCCAATTTCCAGCTCTAGGCAGGGTAATGGGAGAAACACAGTGTGGAAGAGAAACCACCTAGCCTCCCCGCTTCCCCCGCCGCCCCCGACAACTTGTCTATTGCAACTCGAAATCACTGAGTCTGGCTTCATGTCCTTACTCAGTTGCCATGGCCCTTCCTCAGTAAATGGATGAAACAGCCTCTTCTGTTCCTGTTTGGTGATGGTTTGCTATTTCCCATGCCATCGAGATCCCTCTCTGGGATTTCTTCCTTCTCTTCCTTTCGGATGATGGTGTACCACGCCTCTGGCCGGGACAGTGGAGATGCTATTAATTAAACTGATACATAGAATGGACGTGACTCTCCCACCCCATGGAATGTGCTAGAATGGTTTTCTCTCCCTGCCCCCACCCCCACTCCTCTTGGCTTGAAAGCGACGAGTTTGGAAATGGTCAGCAGTAGTCATGAGACAGCCCGGAGATGCTGTGGGGTCGCGGGGGTGGGACAGCATCTCTGGGACAGTAGCTGTCGGTCTGGGCATCGAGAGGCAACCCCCTGTGTGTGTGAGGTGTGCGGGTGCAGTTTCAGGAGCTGCTGCCGTGGCTTGAGACCCTGAGACGTGATGATAAAACTGGGAAGTTGGCTGTGAAGGTCACTGACCCAGGGCAGGCTGTCAGATTCTTACAGAGGCTTGCGGGCTGAACCAGAAAGGGCGTGGTGGGCAGAAAGGAGATGACTATTGCCTGGGACTGGGGAGCTGGGTGTTGCAGCTCGGGAGCGCCGACGGGGAGGGGGTTCAGGACTGCTTCTGGGGTTCCTGGAAATGCTCTGTTGATTGAGCTGATGACCGTTGTACGAGTCTGTGAATCTTCGCTTGCGCACCTTCCACTGGGTGAATTGTCTTGGTGTGTGCTATCTCAGTAACGCTGTTTTGGAAAAGACCCTAATGTTGGAAAGGATTGAAGGCAAAGGCAGAGGATGAGACGGTCAGAGGGCATCACCGACTCGATGGATGTGAGTCTGAGCAACCCCGGGAGTTGGTGATGGGCAGGGAAGCCTGGCGTGCTGCGGTCCATGGGGTCGCAAAGAGGTACACATGACTGAGCGACTGAATGAAGACCACATTATGTAGGGGGATCTTTCGTCATGCATTTGGCAAAAAGTACTTAGCTCTCTCTGGTGACGCTGGAGAGTCACGGGGACCAGAGTCGGACACCACTTAGCGACTGAGCAGCAGGAGCTGTCTACAAACAGATACTGCTTTCATACTTTGTACCCTGAACATCCATCCCGTGATCATGTGTGGCGGTCAGAGCCCCCCCACCCCCCCCACCCCCACATGTGCAAGGACAGGGTGTGACTCCGCGTGTGGGGAGAGCAGATTCAGAGATTGTGGCTCTGGAAAAACATGTCCCGGTCTGTTTGTTATCTCCGCTCCGGCCCCAGTTAGGAACCAGGCGTCCACAGTGAGTGGGCAGACAGTGGCTGCTATCAGAGGGAAGTGGGGTGGTGTCGTCTCTGTGTGGACATTTTCCCTTTTCTCAGCCCTGTTTGACTCCTCTCCTTCCGCAGACAGGCAGCCAAGGGAAAGCGGTGAGATTGGGGGGGGAGGGGGCGTGGCATGCTGCATTCATTTAGAACAAAACGCACATCCGGGAGGGAAAATAGAGCTTCCCACCCTTCCAACACAGAGATAAAGATGGAGACATCAAAGGGGGAGACTTGTAAAGCGTCCTTCTGAATATTGAGGGGTAGGAAAAATTTTGAAAACGGGGGTACTTCAAGTCACCCTCATCACCTTGCGTGAAACTGACATCAATTTGGTTCTGTGCAGTCCTGTTTGACTCTTTTGTGACCGCATGGACTGCAGCACGCAAGGTTTCCCTGTCCATCGCCAACTCCCGGAGCTTGCTCAAACTCATGTCCATCGAGTCAGTGATGCCATCCGACCACCTCATCCTCTGTCATCCCCTTCTCCTCCCGCCTTCCATCTTTCCCAGCGTTAGGGTCTTTTCCAGCGAGTTGGTTCCTCACATCAGGTGGCCACAGTATTGGGAGTTTCAGCTTCATCATCAGTCCTTCCGATGAAGATTCAGGGTGGTTCCTTTCCCCGCCGTGGAGTGGAAGTGCTTGACGCACGTGTGTGCTCGTGTGTGTAACCCCCAGTTCTCTGATTTGCTTTCCAGTGAATCCTGCTTGGAAATGATTATTCAAGCACGTCCTTCAAAGTCATGTGAACTGTTTCTCCATTCATAAGCAGAGCTCTATTAAAAAAAAAAAAAAAACACATCCAGGTGGTCATTTCATTTTCCTGACACTCAGCGATTTTTGCCACGAGCTTTGTACACTTGGCCCCGTGCTTAAGCTAATCAGGGAATGGCTGAATTGACCCTCGGGCACGAGTGAGCCTAGATGGCAGTGAGGGAAGACATGGAGTTTGTGTCTCCCCAGGAACTTAGCAGGCATTAGTGGGGGGCCTTGGGCGGAAGGAAGGCAAGACAGCCCCAGGGACCACTGGAGTTGTTATTTTTTATTCTTTGTTCCGGTTATTTTTATTTGTTTTTCATCTCTTTTTTTTTTAATCTCCTTTTTTTTTTTTTCTTTGTATTCCTTCCAAAATCCCACTGCTTGTGGGATCATGGTTCATGGGCCAGGGATCAGGCCTGAGTCCCTGAGGTTGGAGTGCTGAGTCTGAAATGCTGGAATAACAGAGACCCCCCCCAGGTCCCAAGGAATAAGTAATCTGAGTGAGGTCTCCATTTCAACACCAAGACCCAGCTCCAGTCAACTGCCCACAAACTCCACTGCTGGCAATCTCAGGCCAGACTAGTGAGACAGGGACACAGTTTCCAACCCATCAAAAAAAAAAAGAAACAAGAAGAAAAGATGAAATTGCCCATCAGGTTTAAAAAAACATCTGCACTTAGTCTCCTAAAGAAATGTTGTCTACTTGTTGTACATAAGAAACGAGGAAAAAATAGGAAATTGCCCATCAGGTTTAAAAAACATCAGTGCTTAGTCTCCTAAAGAAATGTTTTCTGCCTTGTACTCAAGAAACTTGAAAAAAAAAAAAAATGAAATTGCCCATCAGGTTTAAAAGACATCAGTGCTTAGTCTCCTAAAGACATGTTGCCTACGGTTGTCTAAACAGCTGTCTGTTATTTTTTTTCTTGATCGGGGTGTTGGTTGGAGCTCTCCTGGGGGGTTGGTAGAGCTTGTGGGATGATCGTGTTTCCTGACCAGGGATCAAACCCAGGCACCCTGCATGGAGATTGCAGTCTGCACCAGTGGCCAGCCAGGGAGGTCCCTGAGGAGTTTTCCTTTGGTACTTTGTTGTGGCACATGGGGTCTCGTGTCTTCCTTGTAAGCAGGTGTGCAGGCCGCATGGCAGTGAGGAACGACAGAAGAGGCAGGCTGGGGATTGAAAGAGCTGCGTGGGGAGGTGGCTCAGGACCGCGGGGAGGAGGGGACCCCCCACCCCCGCCTTGCCCCACTGAAACCAGCGCTCCTTTGTTTCATCTGCAGGCAGAGGCTTTCTCGGTGTGACTTCCTACGTGTTGCAACCCGAGCAGCCTGTCCTGACTCTGACCTCTGCTGTTGGGACTCCAGCCTCATTCCTGGGTACCTGGTGTCTTCTCAGTGGCCAGGGTCACGTCCCCAGCTTGGCAGCTGAACCGGGACTTTGGGCCTGGAGTTAGGGGGTGTGGCCAGGCACCGCAGGATGGGGTGGGGAGAGAAGGATAAACGCCATCGGTGATGGACGTGTGGTTTCTTCGGGTGCCCGCTGTCTGCAGGCAGGAACGTCTCTCCTTCTCTCTGAGTCTGCATGAGGCACCCGTATCCGTGGAAAGGCTCTTCCTTGTCTGGCAAGCGGGGCAACCAAACTCAGGGCGTTGATGTGCCAGGTCGCCAAGATGGAACGGGGACTTCAGGGTCCATGCTGTCTGCAGGGCAGGGCTGTGTTTCTCGACTGCCCGAGGTTTATTCACCTCGAGTTTGTGGCATTGATGGCTCTCAGGAGTCTACAGGGACCTTGGGGTGCAGGGTGGGGTCACGGGCCGGGTAGCTGGAGGCCCTGGGCGGGTGCATGGGAGCCCTGGAAAAATTGGACGGTGTCTGGTTCCAAAAACCATCTCTTGAGCCGCAGCGTGAGACAGGCTTCCTTGAAGGCAGAGGCCAGACTTGGCCTGCCACCTGTTTTGGTACAGCCTGCGAGCTAAGAATGGTTTTGTATTTTTAAACGGCTGGAAAAAGCCTCATATTCCATGACACATGAAAATACTATGAAATTCCCAGTTTTGCTGGAACCCAGCCATACCTGCTTGTTCAGATAGCATCTGTGGTTGCCTTCTCCCTCCAAAGGGTGTTATAACAGAGTTTACCTCGGGCCCCTGGAAGCCTCCAGTGTTGACACTCTGGCCCTTTCAGAACCAGCCTGAAAAGGGATCAGAAACGGTGGGATCCGTGCCTGTCCGACTCTCTGCGACCCCGTGGACTTGTAGCCCGTCAGGCTTCTCTGTCCATGGGGGTTCTCCAGGCAAGAATACTGGGGTGGGTTACCATGCTCTCCTCCAGGGTAGCTTCCCCACCCAGGGGTGGAACCCACGTCTCCCGCATTGCAGGCAGATTCTTTACCAGTGAGAAACTCTGGAACCTGATATTCCACAATTACAGACTCATTTGTTTGACATGACATGGTGTCCCAGTTAAGATGTGATGGTCCCAGGAAAGATAGTACATTAAATGGTGTGTGTATGTGCATGTGTGTGTGTGTAAAGTCGCTCAGTCCTGTCTGACTCTCCGTGATCCCACAGACTGTAGCCCCTCCAGGCTCCTCTGGCCATGGGGTTTTCCAGGCAAGAATCCCGGAGTGGGTTGCCATGCCCTCCTCCAGGGGATCTTCCCTGCCCAGGGATGGAACCCGGGACTCTCACATGGCAGGCAGATTCCTCCCTGTGTCAGCCACAAGGGAAGCCCACATCCAGCTGTATCAGTCGTATATACGGCAGGGTTGCGGTGGATGGGGTGCTGGCTTCATCAGAGCAGATCGGGGCCGGTGCATAAAAAGAGTGGTACAGGGCTGTCCCTGTGCATGGTGGTGAGAGGTGGTCGCTAGGAGCCGTGAACGATGCCGGGATTCTCGGGCCTCCGAAGGACAGGAACTTGTTCCGGGGCCTGTGACGAGGCCTCATGGCTCAGAGCTTCCGTGTGATAAAGTTTTAGTAAAGTATAAAAGAGATGGAGAAAGCTTCTGACATAAGACACCAGAATGGGACACCCTGCTAATTTTTAGCAAGAAGTTATATACCTATTATTAGCAAGCTGCTAAATTAGAGGAAAGAAATGTCTCAAAACTCAGAGAGTGGCACCAGGCCCCTCACCCCCAAGATGCATTTTGAGATAACATTGGCACCAGGTGAGTTATTCTGGGCCATGAAACAGTTGACATGAACCTTGAAGAAAGGCAGGTTTCCAAGCAAACGTGTAGTTTCATTAACATCGCTTAAGAGAACATTTCTCTGGGTCACACATACTGGTTTGTTGAGCCCTTACGGTCTTAGGCGGAACCGACTTGAAAGACAGAGTCTAGGGTAAACAAATAGCTCATTAACATAGCTTCAGAAAAACACTTCCATAAGAAAAACTCATTGGTGAGCTCACGGTTTGAGGAAAGTGAAGTTCAGGTGGAACCAGGGGTCGTCATGGCAATGCAGAGTTTTAACAGAAACCTCCTTTAAATTTTGTTTAGAGCAAGGGGAAAAAAAAAAAAAAAAGTCTGACACTTGTGGTGTGTTTCCTCCTGCCGATTAAGAGAGAGAGAAAAAAACGTCTGACACTTTGCAGCCTGTTTCCGCCACTTAGGGACCCGTGGACTTCCTGCCCGTTACTCTCTCAGTGGGAGAACAGAGGAAGTTGGGTCATCCAGAAGAGACCTTTTTCAGAACTTCCCTGGTGTCCAGTGGCTAAGACTCTGCGCTCCCAATGCTGGGGGTTCGATTCCTGCCCAGGGAGCTAGATTCCACATGCTGCAACTGAAGACCCTGCATGCTTAAACAGCTAAGACCAGGCACCACCAACCAACCAAAAACTCCCCCAGAGAGGCCTTTGTTTGTGTCCTGCTTTCTCTTCATCCCCGTCTCAGTCTCCTGGAGGCTGGGAGTTGCTGGTGGACAAAGGCGAGAGCTAAGCTCCATCTCCAGAGGATGAGAAGGTTGGATGGTGTCATGGACGTGAGTTTGAGCAAGCTCCGGGAGTTGGTGATGGACAGGCAAGCCTGGCGTGCTGCAGTCCATGGGGTCGCAGAGAATCGGACACGACAGAGTGGCTGAACTGAACTGAAGCTCCTCTCCTCCGAGGAAGGTGTTCTGCTCGCTGTAGATCTGGGGCACGGCCCAGCGCCATTGATACTCAGAATGCAATTGAAAGGCAGGGCCCACAGCTGGGAGGTGGTATAGCTAGAATTTGGCATGCACTCTTCTTCCTGGGTGCTGACTACATTCTAGCACCTTCTGTGGAAGTCTTGGCTTAACGTACTGAGGGCGGTGACCCATTTTTTGCCTTTCTACCCTTTTTTTTTTTTTTCTTTTTGATGTGGATCAGTTTTTAAAAGTCTGTTGAATTGGATACAGTATTGCTTCTGTTTTATGTTTTTGTGTGTGTGTTTTATGGGAGAATTTTTAAAAGTCTTCATTGACTTTGATACAGTATTGCTTCTGTTTTCTGTTTTGGTTTTTTTTGGCCTCCAGGCAAGGTGGGATTTTAGCTCCCCGATCAGGGGTGGATCGTGTACCCTTTGCATTGGAAGGCGGAATTCTTCACCACTGGACCACCAGGGAAGTCCGTTACCCACTGTCATTTTTTCCGGGTTGCTGCTCCTGAAATCTGGGGTTTTCCAGGTGGCGCTAGTGGTAAAGAACCCACCTGCACAAGCCAGGAGATTTGAGAGACCCAGGTTCTAACCCTGGGGTCAGGAAGATCCCCTGGAGGAGGAAATGGCAGCACACTCCAGTATTCTTGCCTGGGGAATCCCAGGGACCAGAGGAGCCTGGCGGGGCTACAGTTCATGAGGTTGCAAAGGACTGGACTTGACCGAAGCAAGTTAGCATGCACTCACCAGAAGAACACTTCTGAGTGACAAACCAGTGCAGCCTTGGATGATATCACACTTGTAATTTGGAGCCTGCTTTACTTTCTGATTTCTTCTTTAAACCTGTCTCGTGTTGATGGGCATGGTATGAAGCCAGGGCATCCCATTAGCTGTGGTATCCTGGGTGGCTTCCTTTTTCCTTCCCGTTCTTCGCTTTTCTTTCTAGATTTCTCAAACCCTCATTACAACGTGCTGGAGGCATCCACCTCTTCTGGTTGGGAGTGGCCTGGAGAGGGATGTTGGGGGAAGGGATAAAGTTTAGGCTTTAAACAGTGACAGAGCCTGGGGTGGGCGGGGGGAGTGGGGGGCGGGTATTGCTGGTGGCTCAGATGATAAAGAATCGGCCTGCAGTGCGGGAGAAGCCAGTTTGATCCCTGGGTCGGGAAGATCCACTCCAGGATTCTTGCCTCGGGAATCCCATGGACAGAGGAGCCTGGTGGGCTGTCGTGCGTGGGGTCACATAGTCAGACACAACTGAACAACTGAGAGATAGACAGACACATGCTCCCACAGCCCAGATCTTTTTCCCCTATTAACCTACTTTGAAAGCTGCCAGAAGAATCGTAGTGTGGAAATTTCTCTGCCTTTCTCCTGTGCTCCTCTGACAAGATCTACAGATAAACCTCAGGGAGAGCTGGGCACATGGCCCTTTGGTCTCCTTGGCCTGGGCGGTATCGGGCTAGGAACCGAGGCTCCCAAGGGCCTTGGTGTTCTTTGGGAGATGGTGGGTGGAGCCAGTTACTCTATTTTCCCTGGACCCGCCCCTGCCTGCCATTTCTTGTCCCTTTAAATATGCTGGGTTCACACCTTCCCTTCCTGTCCCAGGAGCTGGAACAGGTGTGTGGAAGCATGGAACAGGACAGATCACGGCTTTATCAGGAGCGGGTCGGACTGGGATGCTCGGCTGTTTTAAGCCTGAAGTAGGAGAGCCTTTAAGAGGGGCCTCCTCTTGTAGATGAAGAAGTGTGTGACTCTGAGAGGCCCTGTGATTTAGTTGGGCAGTGAGGTGGCAGAGGGGTTGGGTTGCATCTGCAGCAGAGGGTGTCGCAGGTGCCCTGAAGCTTTGATGTGGCGATTGCTTCAGTGGAGAGTGGGTGAAGTGCCCCGGAGCCCGGCAGGGGTGGGGGCAGGCAGCAATGAAGTGGGGCAGCTCTGGGGAGGAGAGCCGTGAAGGAGCGTGTCCGCACGAGCTCAGGGAGCCGGGGGAGTTGGGAGGGAGAAGCCGGAGAAGCAGGGGCTCTCGGGCCTGCAGAGATGGTGCAGCATCTAGAGGTTGGGAACCACCTGTGAAAAGCCTAGGGTGGTTTTTGGCATTTGGGAGCAGCTACTGGAGACGCGGTGACGGGCGAGAGGCTGGAGGTGGCTGGGTGCATGCATCTTCTGGGAGGTTCAGCCCTGAAGGTCAGTGGAGAAGTGCAACAGTCTTTGGGCTTCCTTGGTGACTCAGTTGGTGAAGAATCTGCCTGCAGTGCTGGAGACCCAGGTTCGATCCCTGGGTGGGGAAAGATTCCCCTGCTGAAAGGGAACAGCAATCCACTCCAGTATTCTTGCCTGGAGAATCCCCATGGACAGAGGAGCCTGGCGGGCTGCAGTCCATGGGGTCGCAAAGAGCGGGACGCGACTGAGTGAACACACACAAAACAGCCTTTGGGAAGGAAGCTAATGTGCAGAGAGGGATTTTAGTGTGGGGGAAGACTGGGTGATTGAGTGGTTGCTAACAGAAGCTGAGGGCTTCCCCGGTGGCTCGGACCGTAAAGAATACATGTGCAACGCAGGAGACGTGGATTCGATCCCTTGGTTGCAAAGATTCCCCGGGAGAAGTGCATGGCAACCCGCTCCAGTATTCTTGCCTGGTGAATCCCCGTGGACAGAGAGGAGACTGGCGGGCTACAGTCCGTGGGGTTGCAAAAGACTTGGACACGACTGAGCGATTAGTGCTTTTTTTTTTTTTAATAGGAGGTGAGAGAGAGGTTCAGGAGTTAACATACAGGATGCAGGCTGTATTTCTCTCCCTTGGAAAAGGAGAGGTGGGTACCTTTCTTCTGAGACACACGGGAAGGTGGTGAAGGTGTAGACTTTCAGAGGGATGGATTCGAAAATGACTTCTCTTTAAAAGTTTCACCAAAGGATGACCAAACATGGAAGTCTCGGTTTTGTAAGAGAGCCGGGAGGTCCTCACCCATGGGAAGCCAGACGTTTTGGGGCCAGCTGATGCAGGAGACGGATGAGCCTTTCAGACTGTGCTTTGGAACAGAGGGTATAAGCTTGGCGTAAGAGAGCTTGGCGATGTCTCTCCTTCCTGCCTGCTCTTGTCTGCGATCACCGGCTGTACCTGGCATCACAAGAGTCCTGTTCTATCTACCCTAGATAAGGGTTTCTGTTTATACAGGCTGTTCGAACTCTCACTGCTTTGGTTTTTAAAAATCAGTGGATTGGGACTTCCCTGGTGGTCCACTGGCTAAAGATTCTACACTCCCTATATAGGGAACCTGAACTGTACAGTCAGATCCCACGTGCTGCTGGTGGTGGTTTAGTTGCTACGTCGTGTGACTCTTGTGTAAGTCTCCATGGACTGTAAGCCCACACAGGCTCCTCTGTCCATGGGATTCTCCAGGCCAGAGTACTGGAGTGGGTTGCCATTCCCTTCCCCAGGGATGGAACCCAGGTCTCCTGCATTGCAGGCGGATTCTTTACCCACTGAGCCACCAGTGTGTGTTTGGGTGGGGGGAGGGGGCTTTCCTGATGGCTCAGTTGGTGAAGACCCAGTGCATCAAGTAAATAATTAAAGAGAAAAAAGAAAAGGCTTGAAGCATAAACCAGGGCAGACTGAAAAGGATTGCTGGAAGATAGTCTGATTGAGCAAATACTCTCCAGCAGGGCTTTTTCCTCTGTGATGACGCATATTTATACCTTTGCCGTCCAGTATGGGAGCTGCTGGCCACTTGTGGGTGTGGATTTACGGGGCGTCTCATGAGCCTGCAGGATGAGGACTTCTGTAACGTTCTGTCAGCAGAGCCTCCAGGGGCCAGGGCTTGGGGAAGCTGAAAGTGGCTGGTGGGAAAACGGCCTGGGTCAGGTGAACGCAGAGGATTGGTAAGGGAGAGTGTCTACGTACTCTTGGCCCCTGTGAACCAAAGCTGGGATAGCTGTATTTCCCTCTCTTTTCGCTTCTGTTTGTTTCTTTGTATTTATTTTCTTATCTTTGGCTGTGCTGGATCTTTGTTGCTACCTGCAGGCTTTCTCTAATTGCAGTGACTGGGGGCCACAGTTCTTTGCACGGTTTTTGCACGCTGCGAGTTTCTTCTGTGCAGACCTCCGGCTCTGGGCGTGCAGGCATCCATAGTTTCAGCACTCAGGTTCAGTAGTTGCAGCTCCCAGGCCCTGCAGAATACAGGCTCAGTAGTTAGGGCACACGGGCTTCATTGCTCCAGGCTTTTAGGATCCGGGATCCCACGTTCCCCAAATTGGCAGGCAGATTCTCACCCACGGCGCCACCAGGGAAGTCCTGGCTTCTCTTTCTTCTTATTGCTTTTGTCATTCACTCACTCGTGTCCGACTCTCTGTGACCCCATGGACCGCAGCAGGCCAGGCCTCCCTGTCCTTCACCAACTCCCGGAGTTTGCTCAAACTCCTGTCTGTTGAGTCAATGATGCCATCCAACCATCTCATCCTCTGTTGCCCCCTTCTCCTCCTGCCCTCAATCTCTCTCAACATCCGGGTCTTTTCCAGTGAGTCAGTTCTCTGCATCAGGTGGCCAGAGGATTGGAGTTTCAGCTTCACCATCAGTCCTTCCAATGAATATTCAGGACTGATTTCCTTTAGGATGCACTGGTTGGATCTCCTTGTAGTCCAACAGAGTCTCAAGAGTCTTCTCCAGCACCACAGTTCGAAAGCATCAATTCTTTGGCGCTCAGCCGTCTTTATGGTCCAACTCTGTACCATCCGTACGTGATTACTGAGAAAACCATGTAGCTTCGACTATGTGGACCTTTGTCGGCAAAATGATGTCTCTGTGTTCGAAAATGCTGTCTAGGTTTGTGATAGCTTTCCTTCCAAGGAGGGAGGCGTCTTTCAATTTTCTACTTATTTTCTTAACATATTAAGAGGAGAAGGGGACGACAGAGGATGAGATGGTTGGATGGCATCACCGACTCAATGGATATAAGTTTGAGTAAACTCCGGGAGTTTACTCCTTGGGAAAGTGATCAGTACCAGGGGCCTTTGCTAATTCGGATCATTGCCGGCCATCATTTTGATGATCATTTTGGATCATTGCCGGCCTTCTCTGATGACAGCAGGGAGGAGGTGAACGTGCTCTCCTTGGGTTCGGGGAGGGCGGGAGAACGCTACAGCACACACATCTCCATTTCATGCCCATGCTCAGCAGCCCCCATCTTTAAATATCAAGTCTTGTCAAGCCCTTCACCCTCTCTGTGGACATTTCAGCCTTGAGAAAGGAAAAGATCATCTGGAGGTTTCCATCTGCGCGCCAAGGGGACTGAGCCCGTTGAAAGCGTGGGCTCAAATGTTTTGTGCTCCAGCAAGCAGTCACGGGGTTTGGGGAATCTGTTAAAAACCCATCGGTTTTGTCGGGAGAGGAAGAAAAAAAATCTCTCGCAGCTCTGTCTTCTGCAGCCTCCTCAAGGCCTTTTAGTCTAGCGCTGCAAGCACAAGCTGGGCGTCATAAAAAAGGAAAAAATTAGCAGAACCCGTTGCTTATCTGGGAGCTCCTCACTCTATTTGTGTGTCTCTCCCCACTCATCGCCCTTCTGCAGAGAACAGTTCCCCCGGTCTCCTGCCTTTCCCTCTCCGCAGAGCAGCTTTGCTCCACATGCCGTCTGGCATCTGCCCCCCCCCCCCCCCCCCCCGCTGCTCGGCAGAAGTGCCGTCCGAGTCGCCGTGAATACCAGATTGTGGGGGGGACCCCTGCCTCGCCCCAGCTGCTCCAGCGCCCTCTGCTTCTAGCAAGCCCGCTTGTCCTGGGTCCCGGGGCCATCCTGCCCTCCCCACTCCCCCTCCCTTTGTTCCCCTGCCCAAGGGGCTCCCCAGAAACCCCCATGCAGGCAGCAGCATGGGGGGGTAGGCATTGCGGCATGTCCCCGCTTGGTTATCCTAACTTCAGACTCCAGTGCCCACGGCTCTGAACAGCTTGCTTATTTGACCCATTTGCTTCCCTGGTGGCTTGGACGCGAAAGAATCTGCCTGTGGTGCAGGAGACCCGGGTTCGATCCCTGGGTCGGGAAGATCTCCTGGAGAAGGAAATGGCAACCCACTCCATTATCCTTGCCTGGAGAATCCCATGGACAGAGGAGCCTGGCGGGCTACAGTCCATGGGGTCACAGAGAGTCGGACACGACTGAGCGCTCACACACACGTCACTATCTTTCTGCACCACCTGTTCATCTTCCCAGACTGAAGATGCCAACTCCCCGTCTCCCTACCGTCAGCCCCTGGCCCCCAGTACTTTTCTGTTTTTGTGCTTCTGACTATATTGTAGGTGCTTACTGCCACTGGAATCACAGCATTTGTCCTGTGTCTGCTTCTTTGACTTGGTATCATGTCCTCAGGGTTCACCCCTGTTGTGGCAGGTGTCAGAATTCGCTTCTTTTTTTTTTTTTTTAAAGTGCTGAATCCTATGTCATTGTATGGAGAGACCTTATTGTATTTATCCACTCATCTGTGGATGGGCATTGAGGTCCCTTCTGCTGGAAGAGGGGTGTTCCCCAGTCTCTGGGCTGCAGACCGGTACCTCCTGTCAGATCAGTGGTGGCATTAGGTTAGAAATAAAGTGAGTAATAAATGTCATGCACTTGAATCTTCCCCCAAAAACACGCCCCCATACCCCAAGCCCATCCCCTTCCCGGTCTCTGGAAAAACTGTCTTCCGTGAAACCGGTCCTGGTGCCAAAAAAGGTGGGGGATTGCTGCTTTATTCTTTTTCTGGCTGTTGGGACTGCTTTCAATCTGAATGTACAAACATCTCTTTGAGATCCACTTTCAGTTATTTATCATGTGCTTTTTGAACACGATCAGTTGAGTCACTCAGTCATGTCCAACTCTTTGCGATCCCATGGACTGCGGCACGCCAGGCTTCCCTGTCCATCACCAACTCCCAGAGTTTGCTCAAACTCATGTCCATTGCGTCAGTGATGCCATCCAACCATCTCATCCTCTGTCGTCCCCTTCTCCTCCCGCCCTGAATCTTTCCCAGCATCAGGGTCTTTTCCAACGAGTCGGTTCTTCGCATCAGGTGGCGGAAGGATTGGAGTTTCAGCTTCAGCATCTGTCCTTCCAATGAATATTCAGAGCACGACCTAGCAATGGCTTTAACCACCGCCATCATTTCAAAGTAGCCGTGGGTGTCAGCGGTATTTTTTTTAAAGTACCTGAGACATCTGAGAGCTGATCCGAAAATGCCTACAGGGTCCTACCGGTATCTGAGAATCTCAGGCTCTGCAGTTTTCAGGAGGGCCCTTTGACCTCGTTTCTAATGCAGTTACCGATGGAGTTACGCGAAAGCTGAAGGAAAAGAAAGTTGTTGCTTCTCCCCAGCCCCCATCCAAGTTCACGGACGCCCCTGAACTGTGGCCTGCGTGTCCATTCCAGCGTGGTCTGCAGGCTGGGTTTCCCGGGACGCACGTGGGACCTGTCTCCTCTGTTCGCTGCGGGGACCGGTACCTCTGCCCTGGTAGCTCCAGCTGGTATCCCAGCCAGGGAAAATGCTTGCTCAGCTGTGGGGCAAGCTTCCCTCTCCCCCACTCGTGTGTTCATTCACCCCACAAATAGCTTGGTTCAGGCTGTGTGCTGAGTGCTTCCCTGGGTGCTCGGGACAGCAGACAGGGCAGGGATGAGCAAGCGTGTACACTGAGATTGACTGGATCTCAACAGTGATGAGCATCACGGGGAAACGCGGGCGGCCATGAAGAAAGTCTCTCCTCCTTAGTCATGCTGAGGGGGAGCGTCTTAAGGTAGGACCAGAGGAAGGACTGGAGTCAGGACGCATGCCCGGCCAAGAAGCAGCTTGTGCAAAGGCCCTGAGGTTGCCCGGAGCGGAGGCGTCCAGGGAGAGAGGGGAGGGACTGGCCCCTTTGCTGGGCGTCTGGAGACTGACTTAGAAGTTAGCTCTGTCCTGGGAGTATTGAGCAGTAGCTCGGAGGGGAATGCCGGGCTGATGTCCATTCTGGCTTCTCAGTGGAGAGAGACTTGGAGGACGTCAGGAAGGGAAGTGCGTTGAGCGACGCCGCCTGCTAGAATATTTTCACAGGAGTGGTTCCTTGGCCTAGGGCAGGTGGCCCACGACACGGGGAAAGGAGAGGATCGGTTAGAGACAAGACTTTGGAACTTCGTTAGATGTCTTAGGTAAGCTCAGTTGGTTAAAGAAGCCCCCTGCCAGGCAAGAGACTCAAGTTCCATCCCTGGGTCGGGAAGATCCCCTGGAGGAGAGCATGGCAACCCGCTCCAGTGTTCTCGGCTGGAGAATCCCACGGACAGAGGAGCCTGGCGGGCTACAGTCCATGGGGTTGCAAAGAGTCGGACACGACTGAGGACAGCATCCTGATTTACGCCACCTTTCTCCTCCCTTTCATATTCCTCCCACGGAAACCCACGACCCGATCCTTCTTAATGCGTCTTTATTCCTGTCTTACGGTGTATTCCTTTTAAATCTCTTTGAGACTTGAGGGCAGAGCCTTAGCTTTCCTGGCTTTGAGTGTTTTAAGATCCAACCCATATTTCATTGAACGGAATGGAACGTATTTTTTTTTTTTTCCCCTGGGTCCTGCATTCCTTGGTGTTTGGACATGTTTCCCGATGAGAACAGTGCAGACATCACTCTAACTTATAACGGAGGACATTGTGGGTACCCTCTGAGCTGGAGCTTCTGTTCCTGGACCTTCCCTGGAGTCTCTAGACTGGGGAGTGGCGGGGTGGGGGGGGGGGAAGTGGGTATCATTGCTATATAAGAAGGCGTTCTTACTGTTTGCATTTATAGAGTTTGCTGTTTTAGGAAGAAACTATCTGGATTTTCGTGGAAAAATTATAGTCTCCCGAGTGGTGTTTTGCCTTTGGTTCTGTTCTAACAGCTGGCTGTGAGCAGGGGGAAATAACCATCTCGTCTGTAATATAAACGAGTTGGTCTTTATAGCGTACATGACCTGTAAAGTGGTACCAACCGGGCCGCCGTGTCAGCGGTTATGTACGTCCGCTGTTTTGGAAATCAAATATTTTGGTGTGCGTGCACTCTCTGTATGTTTCCTTATTTGTTGGGGGTGGGGTGGGTATCACTGCTATATAAGGAGGGCTTCTCACTACTTGCATTTATAGAGTTTGCTTTTTTAAAAAGAAATTATCTGGAGTTGCGTGGAAAAATTACATAGTCTCCCGAGTGGTGTTTTTGCCTTTGGTTCTGTTCTAAGAGCTGGTTGTCAGCAGGAGGACGTAACCCGTCTCGTCTGCAGTGTAAGTGTGTTGGTCTTTATAGTATATATGACACGTAAAGTGGTACCAAACCCGGCTGCCATGTCAGTTTTGGAAATCAAATATTTTGGTGTGCATGCACTCTCTGTACTTTTCCTTATTTGCACGGGGAAAATTATTATTTTTTTTCCCCAGAGGGATTTTGAGTGTAAACAAGTCCCGATCCTGTTTGAAGTGCAGACTGTCTTGGCTTTATTTTTCCTCTTTTTTCTGCCCGAGAGGGTTGAAGACTCAAGCACCGGGCTATGTGAGTGCAGAGGCAACATTCCTGCTTTATTTTTCCTTCTAGTCCTGTTTCCTGTGGAAGAAATAAGAGTAATAACTGCAGCTGCAGGCAGCGTTCAAAATGAAGGGGTGTGTGTGTGTGTGTGTGTGTGTGAGAGAGAGAGAGAGACTCAGAGAGAGGGAAGACACAGGCTCTCTTTGTATAGCCCAGCCAGCTCTGTGCAGAAGTCTGGCTCGGGGAACTTCCCTGAACCTCTCTGGCTGCGCATTTCGGGGTGAGAGGTTAGAGGTGCGTTCAAAGTAAGCAAACAGAGATGGCAGAAGAGACCACGTGCTGTTAGAGATGACACCTGTGTCTCCCCCCATTCTGTATCTGAAACCCTCATTCTGTGTCTGGGTGCTCCGTGACTGGTAGGTTTCAGAATCGGTCAGAGTATTTATTAACAGGGAGAGAAACGTGGGTGACTGTCTGGTCCGGTCTTTTCCAGGCTTGGATGTGGAGCTTGGGGAGGGCAAGGTGGCCTCCTGGGTCCCTCACAGGCAGCACTGGGGCCCTGGTGTGGCCCTGGGATCCTGTCTTCAGGAGTGGTCGACCTCTGTCTGGAGGGCCAGGTCGTATCTGTTTTGGCCATGGAAGTCCCCCTGGTCTGTGTTCCCCTCTGCCTGGAGTGGGCATGCAGCCCGAGACCCATGTGATGAACTGAATGTGGCTGTACCTAGTCAAATTGCTTTGACCTCCAACTTATTGCAAATGGAAAGGTTCCATGCTTTTTTATGGCTGCGTAATATTCCACTGTGCATACGCCACATCTCCTTTATCCATTCATCTATCGATGGATGTTTAGCTTGTTCTTATGTCTTGGCTATTGTGAATAGCGTTGCTCTGAACACTGGGGTCCATGTATCTTTTCAAATTACATTTTCTGAGGTTTTTGGAGATAGACCAGGAGTGGAACTGCTGGGTTGTATCTGAGTTCCAGAGGTTGGGCTTTTGAGGAATGAGTGTAGCTGAGAAACACACCAGCCGTCGCCTCTGCAGAGGTTGTGTGCGCTTCTTTCTCAGATACCGTGGTCTATTTTTAATGTCAGAGAGGAAAATATAGAGGAACAGAGAGGAGACACAATAGTTGTACAAAGCTGTTTGAGGAAAACGACTGTTCACATCTCGTGTGTGCATGCTAACTCTCTTCAGTCAGGTCCGACTCTGTGTGACGCTGTGGACTGAAGCCCACCAGGCTCCTCTGTGCATGGGGTTCTCCAGGCAAGAAGACTGCAGTGGGTTGCCATTGTCTTCTCTGGGGGATCGTCCCGACCCGGGGATCGAACCAGTGTCCCCTTACATCTCATGCATTGGCGGCTGGGTTCTTTACCAGTAGCGCCACCTGGGAAGCCCAGGTCACATCTCATCACTGCTTTATTAACTGCAGCGTGACTTAAAGAAATAATACACCAGAATCCTTTTAGCCTATATTTAGTCACTAACCCTACACTTGTACTAAAGCAGTTTGGGGCGGAAGTATTTCAGTTCATTTTTGTCATCAGCCAAATTTTCTGTAAGAGGCTGGATGGTGGATATTTGGGGATTTTTAGATGGTATGGTATCTGGACGTTGGGGGGCAAAAAGCGGCCATTGGTTGTACAGACAGACATTTACACTGTTGGGCGGCCAGTCACTGGAACGTCTTTCCCCTCCCAGGAGTCAGCTCTCTGCCCAGTAAGCAGCAGCTGCCCCCTCCCCTCCCCCCAGCCCCCCAGAACCTCTGCCTTGCTGTCTGTGTATGTGACTTGGAACACTCCAGAACCTCACCGTTTGTCCACTTGTGTCTGACTTTTTTTTTCAGCGAACATCACATCCTCAAGGTTTACCCGTCAAGTAGCGTCTGAAGCTCTTTCCTTCTTTATGACAGAATAATACTCCATTGTATTGTATACCAGTAAGTTCGTTGCTGGAAGTAGATTTTCTTTGGTTACTTGGAGTCACTTTAGCTCAGCACAGTTCCCTGGGAATCGTCCTAATGGAAGGAAGGCTTAGGAACACACAGTCTTGCCCATTTGAAGGTCAAGGAGGTCTTGAGAGGCCCTGGAACTCACCTGCCTGTGAAAGTACATGCTGCATGGTGTTGGAGTCCTGAATCGGGGAAAATGTCTGTGAAATAGAAGATAGGAGGGATCATCAGAATGCTTTTCAGTCATTCAGTTGTGTCCAACTCTTTGCAACCCCATGGACTGCAGCATGCCAGACTTCCCTGTCCTTCACTATGTCCCTGGGTTTGCTTAAACTCATGTGCATCGAGTTGGTGATGCCATCCAGCCATCTCATCCTCTCTTGTCCCCTTCTCCTCCTGCCCTCAATCTTTCCCAGCATCAGGGTCTTTTCCAGTGAGTCAGTTCTTTGCATTAGGTGGCCAGAGGATCGGAGCTTCAGCTTCAGCATCAGTCCTTCCAATGAATATTCAGGACTGATTTCCTTTAGGATGGACTGGTTGGAACTCCTTGCAGTCCAAGGGACTCTCAAGAGTCTTCTCCAACACCACAGTTCTAAAGCATCAATTCTTCGGTGCTCCGCTTTCTTTATGGTACCAATTTCACATCTGTCCTTGACCGCTGGAAAAACCATAGCTTTGACTCTATGGTCCTTTGTTGGCAAAGGGACGCCTCTGCTTTTTAATGCGTTGACTAGGTTTGCAATAGCTTTTCTTCCGAGAATGGTCACCTGTATTCACCAGGCTCTCCTCATTTGCTCACCTGGGAATTTTGCGGCCCCCTGAGAAGGTGACCCCACTTCTGCAGATTGGGTTTCCTGGGAAGCCGACTCTGGGTGGGGGGTTGGATATGGGAAGTTCGGGCTGGGGGTGGTACCCCCTTCGGGATGGGCGGCTGTGGGTGGAAGAGGAGGAGGCGGCCAGTATTGGAGGAAGGGGTTGCCGGGCATGATGAAGCCACACGGCCTCAGGTGACCGCTGGTGCCAGCATCACCCACTTCTGTCAAGAGGCCTTTGCAACCGTTGCCTGCCCACTGACTGTTATTCACTGGGGGCATGCCTTGAGGTCAGGGACATTCCTGGCAGTTGGGGGTTTCTTGGCAGCAATGATCGCCTCTGTTACCCGAATAAAGTATGTTGTTGGCCTTTCCCTGGAAGCCGACATCGAAAAATACCGAGTCCAGAAGTTCTTAGATGGTTTTGTTGTTTGTTTCTCTTGTGTGTGTGCATGTGTGTGCTCAGTCACTGGCTTGTGTCTGACTCTTTGCGACCCCATGGGCTATAGCCCTCCAGGCTCCTCTGTCCATGGGATTCTCCAGGCAAGGATTCTGGAGTGGGTTGTCATGCCCTCCTGGATCCAGAGATCAAAACCTGCATCTTCTGTGTCTCCTGCATTGGCAGACAGGTTCCTTACCACGGGTACCACCTGGGAAGCCCACGTATCAGGATATGACTTGCTAAAATTCAATCATGAAGGAAGTGCCGGGAGGTAGAGTCTGATAAGGCTGTGTGTCAGGGGAAGGTACTTCCAGTGGCCCGTCTTGAAAACCAATTTTTACTGGGACATTTGGCCACATCCATTGTTTATCCTGAGACTTTCTTCCTTGGGGGCAGAGCTGCGTAGTAGCAACGGAGACAGTCTAGACCATGATGTTGAGAATATTTATCATCTGGTTGGAGACACGGGCCACCACTGCTGTGAGCAATGTCTAGAGCTTTCTGGGACGCAGAAGGCAAAGGTCGTCTTTTTGTTGTTCTTTTGTCTCTTCCAGTTTTATGGAGAGATAATTGACATACAGCACTGTATAAGTTTAAGGAGTGTAGTTTAACGGCTTGATTTCTATACATCATTTAATCATGACCACACAAAATTCAGTGAAGAGCCATCATCTGTAATCAATACAAAGGCTTCCCTGATGGTTCAGTGGGTAAAGAATCCGCCTGCAATGTGGGAGAGCTGGGTTCGATCCCTGGGTTGGGAAGATGCCCTGGAGGAGGGCGTGGTAACCCACTCCAGTATTCTTGCCTGCAGAATCCTGTGGACAGAGGAGCCTGGTAGGCTATAGTCCAGGGGCTCTGAAAGTCTCAGACTGACCTACTAAGCATGCAATACATACCAAAAAAAGAAAAAGGAGAAAAATGTTTTTCCTCATAATGATTTGCTCTCTTAACTTTTATATGTAACATATAAGCAGTGTTAATTACAGTCACCATGGTGTACGTCACATTCCCAGTACTTACAAAAACTGTAAGTTTGCACTTTATGACCACCTTCGTTCACTTCCCTCTGCCCGCCCAGCACTTGTCTCTGGTATCCAGGAATCTGGTCTCTTTTTCTGTGACTTTGATCATCTGTCTGAATGTTTTTGAAGCTGTAATTGACCTGTAGTGCTGGATCTTTTCCAGGCGCAGAACATAGCGATTCAGTATTTCTGAACCTTTGAAAATGATCCCCAGGGTAGGTCTGTAGTTACCGGCTGTCATCATACAAAGATATGACGTTATTACTGACTGTATTCCCCACGCCGTATGTTTTTCATGCCTGTGACCCACTTATTTTGTAACGAAGGTGTGTACCTCTTCAAGACCATCCCAAAGAAAAAGAAATGCAAAAAGGCAAAATGGTTGTCTGAGAGGGTCTTACAAATATCTGAGAAAAGAAGAGAAGCTAAAGGCAAAAGAGAAAAGAAAAGATGTACACATGTGAATGCAGAGTTCCAAAGAATAAGGAGAGACAAGAAAGCCTTCCTCAGTGATCAAAGAAATAGAGGAAAACAATAAAATGGGAAAGACTAGAGATCTCTTCAGGAAAATTAAGAGATACCAAGGGAACATTTCATGCAAAGATAGGCTCAATAAAGGACAGAAATGGTATGGAGCTAACAGAAGCAGAAGATATTAAGAAGAGGTGGCAAGAACACACAGAACAACTATTCAAAAAAGATCTTCACGACCCAGATAATCACGATGGTGTGATCACTCACCGAGAGCCAGACATCCTGGAATGTGAAGTCAAGTGGGCCTTAGGAAGCATCACTACAAACAAAGCTAGTGGAGGTGATGGAATTCCAGTTGAGCTATTTCAAATCCTGAAAGATGATGCTGTGAAAGTGCCGCACTCAATATGCCAGCAAATCTGGAAATCTCAGCAGTGGCCACAGGACTGGAAAAGGTCAGTTTTCATTCCAGTCCCAAAGAAAGGCAATGCCAAAGAATGCTTAAACTACCACACAATTGCACTCATCTCAACACGCTAGTAAAGTAATGCTCAAAATTCTCCAAACCAGACTTCAACAGTATGTGAACCATTAACTTCCAAGATATTCAAGCTGGATTTAGAAAAGGCAGAGGAACCAGAGATCAAATTGCCAGCATCCACTGGATCATCGAAAAAGCAAGAGAGTTTCAGAAAAACATCTCCTGCTTTATTGACTACACCAAAGCCTTTGACTGTGTGGATCACAACAAACTGTGGAAAATTCTGAAAGAGATGGGAATACCAGACCACCTGACCTGCCTCCTGAGAAATCTGTATGCAGGTCAAGGCGCAACATGGACATGGAACTGGACATGGAACAGCAGACTGGTTCCAAAGAGGAAAAGGAGTACACCAAGGCTGTATATTGTCACCCTCCTTATTTAGCTTATATGCAGAGTACATCATGAGGAACACTGGGCTGGATGAAGCACAAGCTGGAATCAAGATTTTCAGGAAAAATATCAGTAACCTCAGATAGGCAGATGACACCACCCTTATGGCAAAAAGCGAAGAAGAACTAAAGAGCCTCTTGATGAAAGTGAAAGAGGAGAGTGAAAAAGTTGGTTTAAAGCTGAACATTTAGAAAACTAAGATGATGGCACCCGGTCCCATCAATTCATGGCAAATAGATGGGGTAACAATGGAAACAGTGACAGGTTTTATATTTTTGGGCTCCACAATCACTGCAGATGGTGACTGCAGCCGTGAAATTAAAAGATGCATACTCCTTGGGAGGAAAGTTATAACCAACCTAGACAGCATACCGAGAAGCAGAGACATTACTTTGCCAACAAATGTCTATCTAGTCAAAGCTGTGGTTTTTCCAGCAGTCATGTATGGATGTGAGAGTTGGACTATAAAGAAAGCTGAGCACCGAGGAATTGATGGTTTTGAACTGTGGTGTTGGAGAAGACTCTTGAGAGTCCCTTGGACTGCAAGGAGGTCCAACCATTTGCGAGGCTGAATTTCTAGCTGGTTGAAGGAAGGTCCCCCCCCGAAGGTGTGATGCTTCCAGATTCTTGCAAGAGCGGGTACCGGAGTCTGGTGTTGTGTCTGTCTGTCTGCCCCATGACAGTCAGAGCCACGCTGGTTCCAGGGCTCAGCACACCGCCCTGGGTTGTGGGCACTGCGTATCCTCAGCTGCACTGGAGGATAATAAGAAGGGCTTAGGAGACTCTGGGTGGTAACCTGTAGGAAACCTCGATTCCAGAAGCTTTTCCTGTTCGTAGCGTGGATGACGGAGAAGGCAATGGGACCCCACTCCAGTACTCTTGCCTGGAAAATCCCATGTTCGGAGGAGCCTGGAGGGCTGCAGTCCATGGGGTCGCAAAGAGTCGGACACGACTGAGCGTCTTCACTTTCCCTTTTCACTTTCCTGCATTGGAGAAGGGAAATGGCAAGCCACTCCAGTGTTCTTGCCTGGAGAATCCCAGGGACAGGGGAGCCTGGTGGGCTGCCATCTATGGGGTCGCACAGAGTCGGACACGACTGAAGTGACTTAGCGGCAGCAGCAGCGTGAATGAAGAGGTTAATGTCTAGCAATGCAGTGAATTAAAAACAAAACCCAGGACAGAATAGGAAAAGCTCATCAATGTGGGGAAAGCACTTATGAATTCCTCTCCTTAGAAGACTTAAAGAGCCTTAAAAGGGTGGTTCTGAGAAAACCAGCACCAGAAGGATCCCGTTTATAGCTGTCTTTCCAGTGAACGTGTGTTTATACGCCAGATGTTTTCCTTAATGGAATGAGGTGGTCTTTCCTCCCCTCCTCCTCCGTTTCTTTTGTTGTATAAATAGCTTCTGGGTCTGCCTGACATTGTGGGTTCACCAAGTCAAGCAAGATGTGTTTTATTACCTAATGATTTTTATTGTGTGTTCCAGCTTGCCTGCTTCTAATAAATTGGCAGAAATTAAGAGTTTCCTTAAATTTTGCCAGCAGGATTTAAAAGCAATTAAAGCAGATTCAGTTATTACATTTGAAATTATCGTCTGGGTAAATTATAGTTTAAAATTCAATTTATACTAAATCCTACACTTTAATGAACAGACCACATCACACATTTTTTATGTTCTTACATTATCCATGGCTTTAAAGCAGTAGAACAGTGCTCTTTTTTTTCTTTTTTTAAATGCTATATGTTTTCTTTCCTTCCCCTATCCCTTCAAAAGTATTTATGTTTTTCTTTCAGTATAGAGTGAGAAATTCCTACCGGCTTCTCACTTTTAAGGAATAATAATTTGTCTTTCTGTCTCAAAGATGTGTGTATCTGGCTTGACTTCAACCCGTGAAATCTTAACATGTAACCAGAGGAGAACGTCTCTGGAAGTGTTCCCAAATGTGTCTATTTTTGAATGGCACATTTTACCCTTTCACCTTCATTCGCACCTTCTCGTCACATTTTTAGATGTGTTCAATTATAGAAATAGCTCCCCTTCTCAAAGGGCCTCCCAACTGGCTCAGTGTAAAGAATCTGCCTACCGATGCAGGAGACATGGGTTCCATCCCTGGGTCAGGAAGATCCCTTGGAGAAGGACATGGCAACCCACTGCAGTATTCTTGCCTGGGAAATCCCACGGATTTCCCTGGCAGGCTATAGTCCGTGGGGTCGCAGAGTTGGACACAACTGAATACCTAACCACGAGGCAGGCTTAACTGGCCCAGGTGCTGCCCAGTTTTAAGAATGATAGTGGGTATTGAAAACGAAATTGAAAGACGCTTGCTCCTTGGAAGAAAAGCGGTGACCAACCTAGACAGTATATTAAAAAGCAGAGACTTGACTTTGCCAACAAAGATCCATGTGGTCAAAGCTATGGTTTTTTCCAGCAGTCATGGATGGAGTTGGACCATAAAGAAGGCTGAGCACCAAAGAATTGATGCTTTTGAACTGTGGTGTTGGAGAAGACTCTTGAGAGTCCCTTGGACTGCAAGGAGATCCAACCAGTCCATCCTCAAGGAAATCAGTCCTGAATATTCATTGGAAGGACTGATGCTGAAGCTGAAACTCCAATCCTTTGGCCACCTGATGCGAAGAACTGACTCAGTGGAAAAGACCCTGATGCTGGGAAAGACTGAAGGCGGGAGGAGAAGGGGACGACAGAGGATGAGATGGTTGGATGGCATCACCAACTCAATGGATATGAGTTTGAGTAAGCTCCAGGAGTTGGTGATGGACAGAGAGGCCTGGCGTGCTGCAGTCCATGGGTTTGCAAAGAGTCGGATAGGAATGAGTGAGTGAACAAGCAAACTCTTTTGAGCGCTTGGGAGGTCTGAGAAGTTTGGCTGGCTACTGCGTATTCCCTCTCTCAGGGAATCCTAATAACGACCTTCCTGTTATGATCTCATTATACAGGTGAGAAAAGAGAGGCTTAGAGAGAGGAGCGGTATTCCACCCAAACACACCTGTTGTTCTTATTTGTAGGGGACAGGCGGCCTGGGGCCGAATAGGCTGCGAACTTCCTCTCTGCTGCTCTTTTGGTCCACACGTTGGAGCAGCACAAAGCCTGATAGAGCGGGTGTTAGTCGGCTCTGACTGCCCTACCTAAGTGGTGCAGACTGGGCTTCCTGAAGACATGGGTTCCTCACTGTCCTGCAGGCTGGAGTCGAGAGATGCGGGTGTCCTCGGGGCTGGTTCCCCTTCCGGCTTCTCCCCTTGGCGCGTGGATCCTGGCTCCCTCTGTGCTCACGTGATATTCCCTCTGTGTGTGCGTGTCTGCATCCTGATGGGTTTCACTTACAAGGACGCCCCTCATAGGGCAGCCGTGCCCACCCTGATGATGTCGTTTACCTGAATCGCCTCTGTCTCACACACCCGTCATCACCTCCAGCCACATCCTCGCTCGGGTCCTGGGAGGTCGGGGTGTCATCATCTGAGTTTTGGGGGGAGACACCATTCAATCCCAACAAGCGTGAACACTTGATGCAGGTGTGTTAGTTGTGTGAGTACCTGTTTCCTTTCTGTGTCCTTCGGGATAGTTCTCTCTGTTTCCTTATTTCACATCCATGCATTCTTCTCCCACTGCCCTTTGGGTTTTTGTTTTTTTTTTTTTTCCCCCTTAAAGATTTTCTTTAATTGGAGGATAATTGCTTTACAATGTTGTTGGTTTTTTCCGTAAAACAATGTGATTCAGTCATAACTCTGTATATATCCCCTCTCTCTTGAGCCTCCATCCCTAAACAGAGTTTCTCAAGTAGCAGTTTTATAGTCAAAATTTCTCCTCCATTTTTAAAATGGAGATGGAATTGACATATAACCAGGCAGATTTTCTATTATATAATAACTTTAAAAATAAATTATCAAAAGGTGAAGAAAAAAACTTTACCTAAGGATTAAAGAAACATGTACCTAGAAAAATCTTTTGCTTAATGAGACAAATCAAAAGGGAAATTTTTATTGCTTAAAAGCAATAAAGAGGAGAAATGTAAAACTAAAACCAATGACCTAGCAAAGGCTGTCCTGAGAAAAACGTTTATGACCTATTACAGTTCTCTTTTAATTGGAGAAATAAAGCTGAAAATAAGAGAACAAAGGATTTCTCTTAACTAGTGAAATGACAATCAAACCAAACAAACAAAAAACGCTTGTAAGTCTGTGTGTGTTACTAGCTCAGTCGTATCTGACTCTCTGTGACCCTGTGGGCGGTAGCTGCCAGGCTCCTCTGTCCATGGGATTTTGCAGGCACGGATACTGGAGTGGGTTGCCCTTTCCTTCGCCAAGGGGAATCTCCCCGGCCCAGGGATCGAACCTGCGTCTCCTACACCGGCAGGCAGGTTCCTTTACCCGTCTTGCCCCTGACTGGTGTTTGCACGAAATTTTGTTGAATAGAGCAGTTCTGCTCTTCAGAAAAGTGTTCTGATGTTAGGGAGCTAGATCAGGAAGACAATTGTGGCAACGCTTTGCTTTCCTTCTGAGTGAAAATCTTCAGTGAGAAGACGTGCTTCCCCTTTTCAGGTGTTGAGAAAATGCACTTTTCAGGTTCTGACCCCCAGAGAAGAGCGTCCGCGTGCTCTGAATTCCTCCCTGGACATTGCAGATGCTCGTTCGTTGACCGTCAGGTCAGGACAGTTTCCAAGGCATAAATGGACTCCCTCGCACAGTTAGACCCAGAGTAAAGACGTGGTGATGGTTTGGTATTTCTGCGGTATTTTGAGAACATGAAGGCCAGGGGTGTTGAGTTAGCAGCCCAGAAGGATCGGGTTGCCAGGAATTCAGACAGTGTCTCTGCCTCTGGCTGTCACACTTGGGGCCACGGTTGAGTTCAGCTGACAGTGCTACTTGTTTAGAAATCAGTTGTTGAGCCTGTTTGTCACATGCAACTCTTTTGCGACCCCGTGGACTGCAGCCCACCAGGCTCCCCAGTCCATGGGACTTACCAGGCTAGAATGCTGGTGTGGGTTGCCATTCCCTTCTCCAGGGGATCTTCCCCACCCAGGGATCGAACCTGCACTCTCTTGCGTTGCCAGGTGCCACAAGCCAGCAGGGAAGCCCTTTAGAAGCCAGTAGATCATCGTTAATGCCTAATGCTTAGTGCTAACGAAAACATGCTTTATATTCTCCATGATTAGATACAAATAAGATGTTGTTGTTCAGTGGCTTAGTTGTGTCCGACTCTTTGCGACCCCATGGACTGCAGCACGCCAGGCTTCCCTGTCCTTCACCATCTCCCAGAGTTGGCCCAAACTCATGTCCATCGAGTCGGTGATGCCAGGTAACCCTCTCATCCTCTGTCGTCCCCTTCTCTCACCTTCAGTTTTTCCCAATCGATATAAATGTGCACGTGTACTCAGCTGATAAATCGTGGACTCTTTGTGACCCCATGAGGTTCCTCTGTCCATGGGATTTCCCACGCAAGAATACTGGGGAGGGTTGCTGTTTCCTCCTCCAGAGAATCGTCCCGACCCCAGGGATCGAACTCAAGTCTTCTGCGTTGGCAGGCGGATTCTTTACCACTGAGCCATCTGGGAAAGCCAGTCTATATAAAGAAGTACATCTGTATAAATAAGTCTCTATATAAACTCTGTATCTAGGTACACCTCTATATAAAACTACTGTGAAAAGAGTATTTAGAGGGAGGTATTTTATTGTAAGTATGGGCATGGGAGGTTTTAAAGGGATGTAAATTTAACAGAGCAGCAATAGGATATTGGTGAGAAAGACGGGTGACATTGGGATCTGGAGGCATGAATGTTTAAGATTCTACGGTTTATTCCCCAAGTGTTTTTGAATGATTCATTTTATACATGGGTTGCCATTTCCTGCTCTGGGGGATCTTCCTGACCCAGGCCTCGAACCCGGGTCTCCCCCATTGTAGGCAGATGCTTTACCGTCTGACCCACCAGGAAAGTCACTCTTTAACACTAGAATGAATTGAAATTGATTGACCCGGATTAGCCAGTATGTGCCTCAGAACTCGTATATACCAGTGAGATACCCAGTTGTGGCAAGATTGTTAAGGAACGCTTGACGACCTGAAGTGCTCAGTCATAGGTGTTCTTATCCCGTGAGATGGTTGGATGGCATCACCGACTTGAGGGACATGAGTCTGAGCAAACTCCGGGAGTTGGCGATGGACAGGAAGGCCTGGTGTGCTGCAGTCCACGGGGATCGCAGAGAGTCGGACATGACTGAACGACCGCCCTGAACTGATCCCGTGACGGGCCCAGGAGTGTCCTCTCTGTTTGAAGAGTCCCGTCTGCGCGAGGTATTACAATGCTTATTGTGTGGCCGTTACGTAACACTCGTCACATTCTGAGTTTATGGGGCAGCCCTTGTCTGGCCAAGCGTGGGAATCGAGCACTCTTCATCACGCGGTGTTGGTGTCATATTGCCAATAACCGTGGCAAGTGAAGTAAGCCCCGTTCGGCACACACAGGTAACAATTATGAAATAGTTTGCAAGGAACCCGAGCGTACACATTGACCCAGCAGCGTGGTTCGTGTCCCATTTAAGCAAAGGGCAGCTTGCCCACCACCGTGGTTCATTTAACCTCGCCGGGAAGCAAGCATAGCTACATATTGAAATGACGTGGAGGTCACAGGCTGCTCGTTGAAATTCACCATAAAGACCCTTTCTGGCTACGACACGGAAGCAATGACTTTAGTTTCTCTTCTGCTTGAAGGATGAGAGCCATCTCCCTTGGAACAGAAAACTCAAGTGCAGAAACCTGTCCACCGATGTCTTTCTCTTTAGGTAGATTTAACCTGGAGTGGTTCTGAGCCTCTCCCCTGCCGGTCTTTTCCTTTTCCGTCTTGATGTAATTAATTGCTCAAGGGTCAGTCTGCTGATGCCTTCCAGAGTTACCAAAGGCCTTTGAGGCGATCCTTTGGAACTCGTTTTCTCTGTGGGGGCTCAAAGCGCTGAGTCTGAGCGGAGGTCAGTGTGGGGGCCTGGCGGGGGTGGGGAGGGAGCGTCTCAGGGATCTCGGACCTTCCACCAGTTGAGACACGTGACGTATTGCCTACCTGTGTGTGTTGGTGTTCGGGGGTGTGGAAGACTTTGCTGTCGGAGGTAAGGTTGCTTTCGATTGTACCTCGCTCTCCAGCACTGTGTTGGCATACATTGGTGGCGATGGTGGGTGGCGGTGTAGTCGCTAAGTCGTGTCCAGCTCTTGGGACCCTGTGGACTGTAGCCCACCAGGCTCCTCTGTCCGTGGGATTCTCCAGGCAAGAATAATGGAGTGGATCGCCATTTCCTCCTCCAGGGGACCTTCCCAACCCAGGGATCGAACCTTGGTCTCCTGCACTGCCGGCAGATGCTTTACCGACTGAGCTGTGAGGGAAGGCATACTGTAGGTGCTTACTAAGTCCCTGGGGGAGACTGGAAGGATGACCACGACCCGCCTGCAGTGGGCATTATGTTATGTGAGAGGATTCAGCTGTGTTGAGGACCATTAACCCTAGATCTTTGTTAATTTTTTTTGTTTGTTTTGTTTTCAATTTAAGAAAAAATTTTATTTTTGACTGCATTATGTGGTCTGGCGGAGTGGGGGATGTCTTAGTGCTCCGACCAGGGGTTGACCCCTCCGCAGCCCCTGCATTGGAAGCATGGAATCCTGATCACTGGACCACTCACCAGGGAAGTCCTAGGTCCTGGTTAGTTGATGCTGCTCCTAACCTTGAGGACTGACTACCTGGAAACCTGAGACCTTTGAATCTGTTCAGGGTGGCTTGCCTTAGTCCCTCTGTCCGGCTCTGACGGAACCTTAATACCATAAGCTTATTGCTGTTGATCGGTCACCGCAGAGCCCTCAGGAGGGTTCTCTGTGCTGTGTACTAGGTTCTCATTAGCTGTCTATCTTATACATAGAATCTGTAGTGTGCAGGTTTCAATTTCAGTGTCCCAGTTCCTCCCACTCCCATTCTTAGAGTTTTGGTTTCCCCTTGCCTGCCTTTTGCTTTGTTGTTGAGTTGCTGAGTTGTGTCTGACTCTTTGCCACCCCATGGAGTGAAGCAGGGCAGGCCTCCCTGTCCCTCACGAGCTCTTGAAGATCTCAAGACTCACGTCCGTCGAGTGGGTGATACCACCCAACCATCTCATCCTCTGTCGTCCCGTTCTCCTCCCGCCTTCAGTCTTTCCCAGCATCAGGGTCTTTTCCAGTGAGTCAGCTCTGCCCATCAGGTGGCCAAAGGATTGGAGCTTCAGCTTCAGCATCAGTCCTTCCATTGAATAGTGAGGGTTGATTTCTTTTAGGATGGACTGGTTTTATCTCTTTGCAGTCCAGGGGACTCTCAAGAGTCTCCTCCTACACCGCAGTTTGAAAGCATCAATTCTTCGGCGCTCAGCCTTCTTTATGGTCCAGCTCTCACTTCCACACACGACTGCTGGAAACAACATGCATGCTGAGTTGTTTCAGTTGTGCCTGACTCTTTGCGACCCCATGGACTGTAGCCCACCGGACTCCTCTGTCCATGGGATTCTCCAGGCAAGAATACCAGAGCGGGTTCCCATGCCCTGGTCTGGGGAATCTTCCTGACCCGGGGGTGGAACCCATGTCTCTTACACCTACCTGTGTTGATAGATGAGTTCTTTACCACTAGTTCCGCCTTCTTCTGGAGAAGGAAATGGCAACTCACTCCAGTACTTTTTGCCTGCAGGAGGCCATGGACAGAGGAGCCTGGTGGGCGACAGTCAGTCCCTGGGGTCACACAGAGTCAGACGCGACTGAGTGATTAACACACACCACCTTCTTTGGCTCTGCAGCCTGTTGGGCTGGAGTCCATGGGGTTGCGAAACAGTTGGACAAGACTGCGTGGCGAAATACCATAAAGCGGCTGCCTTATAGACCACAGAAACGCCTTTCTCGTGGTCCTGGAGGCCAGAAGTGCCACGCGCTGCGGGCACATTTGTTGGCTGGTGAGAGCCTGCTTGCTGGTTCATAAGATGGTCGTCTCCTTGCTGTGTCTTCACCGCTCGAAGGGCCGACAGAGCTCAGTGGGATCTGGTTCATAAGGGCACTCCTGCCCTTCTTGAGGACTCCACTCCCAAGTCCTGTCGCCTCCCACAGGCCCCGCCTCCCAAGTTTCAGCATCACCTTGGGGCTCGGGTTTCCACGCATGGGTTTTGGGGGAAACACACAAGCGTTCAGTCGTGGCAGGGATCACATAGGCAAGAGATGTCTTTGATGATGGCCTGTCAAGTACGCGCACTCATGAGGGGCATGCCCAGTTAGACAGAGGAACGGGACCTGTTAATTACGCAGCAGAACCGGTTCCCCGATTCACAGGTGAGGCAGGGATTTGTGCAACCTTGCCGTATTGGTGCTTCGTGGTGATCAGGGTGAGAACAGCTCTTAGAATTTAACTTCGGATAGCCCCGTAGAAATGAGAGTTCTCACTCTTTATTTTTTTTGGAAGGGGGGAGGGTTGCGTTTTATTAAATTTTTGTTTTTAATTGAGTTAGCGTTGATTCACAATACTATGTAAGCTGAGAGCTCTTATTTTTTTTAAAAAAGACAAGGGTATCGGGGATAGCTCCTCCTTGCCGTCTTGGGAAGATCATACGACAGATGAGGGATGCATGCGTTGGTGATAGTGCGGGGAAGGTCACTGGAATGGGAGATGGTGGTGTGTGTAAGTGTGGTGGTGTTTGCTCGGGGCTCCACACGTGTGAGAGATCTCAGGGTGAGGACCACCGGTCTGGGTGTATGCAGGTCCAAGGCAGGATGGAGCAGGCAGGACAGAGTGGGGCCATTTGGGTGCTGCTTGGAGGTGTTTAAAGGGAAGTGGGGAGCTTGGACTTTCAGGGGGTGACTTTCAGGGGGTCTTAAAGGTCCATGCTTGGAGAATGGAACATACTGTATAGAAAGAGGGGAAACACCAAGTGTTGTGGTTTTTTTTTTTTTTTCCACAGAGAAACGGACACACCAAAAGCTGTACCTAAAATATATACAGTGGAATATCACTCAGCCATGAAAAAGAGTGAAGTAATGCCATTTGTAGCAGCATGAATGGGGCGGGGGATGGTCATACTCAGTGAAGTAAGTCATTCAGAGAAGGAGAAATACAGCATGACATCCTTTATAAGAGGAGTCTAAAAAGAAATGATACAAATGAACTTATTTATAGAACAGAGACTCTCAGATTTAGAGCATGAACTTATGGGGATGGGGGGAAAGGATAGTCAGGGAGTCTGGGATGGACATGGACACACTGCTGTATGTAACGTGGAGAACCAGCAAGGACCTGCTGGACAGCACAGGGAACTCTGCTCAATACTCTGTAATAACCTTATGGTTCCCAGGGGAAAGGATCGGGGTGGGGGGTGGATAGTTAGGGAGTCTGGGATGGACATGGACACACTGCTGTATTTACCATGGAGAACCAGCAAGGACCTGCTGGACAGCACGGGGAACTCTGCTCAATGTCACGTGGCAGCCGGGATGGGAGGGGGGTTTGGGGGAGAGAGGATGCATGTACATGTATGGCTGAGCCCCTTTCTGCTTAACCTGAAAGTACCACAACATTATTCACTGGCTATACCCCAGTACAAAATGGGCTTTCCAGGTGTCCCAATGGACACCTGCCAATGTAGGAGACGCAGGTTCAATCCCTGGGTCGGGAAGATCCCCTGGAGGAGGAGGAGATAGCAACCCATTCCAGGCAAGAATACCGGAGTGAGTTGCTATTCCCTTCTCCAGGGGATCTTCCTGACCCAGGGATCGAACCCGGGTCTCCTGCATTGCAGGAGGCAGATTCTTTACCGTCTGAGCCATCAGGGAAGGGCGGTTCTTTCTTTGAGACGGTGAGCGGGAAGACTCCCTGTAGAAGGTGAGCTTTGGGGTGTAGAAGATGGGACTGGAGGAGACTCTGTGCATCGCACCAGGGTCCGGGGTGAAGGGAACTGGCCCCGTAGCAGCTTGGCACTTTCTGCAACCTGTGCTGTGAAGAGCAAAGTCCTGAGGCAAGTGGCGTTTGCGTAGGTGGGTGAAACGTCCGACGTCTTCTTACCTGGTGACTTTCTCCATAAAACCGCATGCTCCTTCGTCATCCTGGGAGATGTTCAGCAGTCCAGGACGTCTTGATGATTTTTGTTTATGAGCGTTTGGAGCGAGGACCTGGCATTGGATGAATGGTGTTGGCTAACGCTTGCTGAATGAATGAATGAGTGAATGGGTTCTGGATGGCACAGCGGGCCAATTAAATATGGGGAACATCCCTTTTCAGTTGCAGTGATCAGGACAGTTCCTCAGTCAAGTAGCCACTAACCAGGGTTAGCCAAGAAGTTTGTGCAGAGGGGTGGAAGCCTTCGATCATCTGTGCCAGCCAAGCCATTCCGGCCAGGCCAGTGAACTCCTGAGATGGGCCTTGCCAGAGAGAAGGACTGAGTTGTAAATTTCGTCGATACCTTTTTCTGGGTAACAAAGATAAATAGAGCAAAGATCACCATTTTAAGCAGTGTAAAAGGTCGAGTTCTGTGGCTTTCAGTTCAATTCCCAGCCTTTACCATCATTCGTGTCCAGAAGCTTTGCACCTGCCCACACCAAAAACTGTGTCCCCATGAAGCACTAACTCCCCAGCCTCCCTGTCTCCCAGAGCCTGATCATCCCTGTTCTGCTTTCTGTCTCTCTGGATCTGACTGTACTGCCATGAGTGGAATCAGACAGCATGTATCCTTTTGTGATGACCTTACGTTCGCTTGGCATCCTGTCCTTGAGGCTCATTTCATCTTGGAGCATGTGCTAGACTTCCTTCCACTTGAGGTTGGTACATTCGCTTGGCATCCTCTCCTTGAGTCTCATTTCATCTTGGAGCATGTGCTAGACTTCCTTCCTCTTGAGGATGAAATCACATTCCATTGCCTTTCGAACGCCCTCGAACTGTGGTACTGGAGAAGACTCTTGAGAGTCCCTTGGACTGCAAGGAGATCCACCCAGTCCATCAATAAAGGAAATCAGTCCTGAATGTTCACTGGAAGGACTGCTGCTGCAGCTCCAGTACTTTGGCCACCTGATGGGAAGACCCGACTTGCTGGAAAAAGAGCCTGATGCTGGGAAAGATTGAAGGCAGCAGAAGCGGGTGACAGAGGATGAGATGGTTGGATGGCATCACTGACTCAATGAACATGAGTCTGCGTAAACTCCAGGACTTGGTGATGGACAGGGAGGCCTGGCGTGCTGCAGTCCGTGGGGTCACAGAGAGTCGGACACGACTGAGTGACTGAACTAAATTGTCAGTATTCCTTCGTGGGTGGGTATATGTCACATTTTTTTTCTACCTGCTCATCCATCGACAGACGCATGGCTCATCTCTGCCTTTTGGCCTACAGTGAGTAATGCTACTGTGAACGTTAAGTGAGTTTATCCTTTAGTTTACAGAGGCATGGATGGATGTGTGTGGGGGCGCTGCTCACGGGAGCGGCGGGTGGCGTGGTGGAAACTGGAAGATTGAAGGCTTTGGAAGGGGTGTGCGTCTTTGTGATCACGAGCAGCCGCGAGCTGGGAAGTGTTTGAGATGGTGGGAGTGCGTCTGCGGTCAGGTCATGAGCGTCGAGGGCGGTGGAGGGGTTGAGACACTGACTCGGGAGTTCCAGTGTTAACCACGCGGGCGTCAGTGCCGTGTGTCTGAGGATTCAGTTCATTGTTGAAAACGTTAACGATGTATGGAGACCGGAGATTAGGTTTACTTTGTCTGGCTTTGTTCTGCTTTCTCCTTTCTTATTCCCTCAAGGGTCCTACCTTTGCGACGGTCTTGCTGCTCTTCCTGTTTTGATGATTTCTGTCTGGTTTATGGGACTTTTCTTGTGGTGGAGAGATGGGTTTTGAAAACAATTATTAAAACAGTTTTTTTGGTTTCTGTTTTAAATTTAGGACTTCCCTGGTGGCTCAGGTGGTAAAGAATCTCCCTGCAATGCGGGAGACCTGGGTTTGATCCCCTGGGTTGGGAAGATCCCCCTGGAGAAGGGAATGGTGACCCACTCCAGTGTCGTTGCCTGGAAAATTCCATGGACAGAGGAGCCTGGCCGGTGACCGGCCGTGGGGGTCTATGACTTTTGTGACAGTCACGCTGCTGATCTAGTTTTGATTGTTTCCGTCTGGTTTATGGGACTTTTCTTGCCGTAAAGAGATGGCTTTTGAAAATAATTTGTAAAACAATTTTTTAAATTTCTTATTTGGCCAGCGCTGGGTCTTCATGGCTGTTGACGGCTTTTTCTCTAGCGGCAATGACGGGGACTCTTCGTTGATGATGAAGGCATTCAAGATGACTGCTCTTCATTGTGGTGGGCAGTAGCTCCTGTGGTTCTTGGAACACAGACCCTAGAGCTCAGGCTCAGTAGTTAGGGTGCGCGGGCTTAGTTGTCCCGAGGCATGTGGAGTCTTCCTGGACCTGGGGTTGAAGCCAGGTCCCGTGCATTGGCAGGCCATTCCTAACCGCTTGGACCCCCGGGGAAGGCTCCCTGTCGTAAAGAGTGGATGGGAGGTTTGTGTCCCTGCCTCGTGCTATAGTAGTTTCTTCAGTGGCATCTGCTCTTTCTTATTGCTTGATGTGTGGGGAGGGGTGTCAAGCGTCCAGACCCCAGAGCGTGTTGAATTGTCTATGGATGACCGTTTGGGAGGTACAGATGGCCGGGGGGAGGTTGCATGCTTCAGTGCTGCGGTGTGTGTGCCTTTGGGAGAGGAAGACCTGGGGCTGTCCCGTCTAATACGGGCCAGACTCTCTGCAGCAGGGTGGAGGGAGGCGGCTACATGGAGCGTGTGTAGTCCCCAAACTTCAGGGCACACGGTGCTCAAATAGGAGGGCTGAGGGGGGTCCAGGTTACAGTTAAAAGTAGGGGAGACGCTGGCAAGAAGGAGTTAGAATATTGATCTCCCTGACAGCTCAGTCAGTAAAGAATCCGCCTGCAATGCAGGAGACCCCGGTTCGATTCCTGGGTCAGGAAGATCTGCTGGAGAACGGAAAGGCTACCCACTCCAGTCTTCTTGGGCTTCCCTCGTGGCTCAGCTGGTAAAGAATGTGCCTGCAATGCGGGAGACCTGGGTCCAATCCCTGGGTTGGGAAGATCCCCTGGAGGAGAGGAAGGCTCCCCAACTCCAGGATTCTGGCCTGGAGAATTGCACGGACTGTATAGTCCACGGGGTCTCCAAGAGTCGGACAGGACTGAGTGACTTTGACTTTTTTCCTTACCCTTCGAAGATCTTGTTAGAGGGGCTGCAAAGAGGAAAAGGATAGATTCTGGGTGGAGGGGGTGAAAACGAATGTCTGGACGCATGTGAACTCACTCTGATGCACAGAGCCCTTCTTGTGACCTTCATCACGGCACTGAGGGCCCACGGAGGTCGTGGGTGTCCTGGAAGTGCCGTGGTCTTGTCTGGAAGGTGACTTGGGTCCGGGTGGATCGAAGCTCCTCCGTTGCACAGCTGTGGCACCCTGTCAGGGTCACCTCTAAACTGCCTTGGCTCTTAAATCAGGAGGAGGGAGTTGGCAATATGGCTTTCCTAAGGTGGTTGTGTGAGTTCAGTGAGATGCCGCAGGTGAAAGTCCGGGTGCGTGGACACTTGGGAAAGGTTCGTTTCTGTTAGGCACAAGGGTCATCTTGTGGTCCCTACACCCTGTTTCTTTCTCGTGAGTGATTTAGGTTATTCTGGAAAACTGGGCTCTGGCGTCACCTTCTCCACGGGGCGTCTCCCTCTCTCTGCCACCCAGATGGTACTTTCTGGTCTGTTTTGTAATATGCCGAGGGCAGTCTGTTACGGCACTGCTGTGTTGTCTTATGATGATCTGTAGATACATCCCTCTCTCTTTTCCCACGACACTGCCCTTGGTGTTACGGCCAGGGCTCTAGCACATTTCATCATGTAGCCCCACCGCTCACAGAGAGCCTGACACGCCACGGGTACCCAGGCAAACAGGTAAAGGGCACTGGTGGAATCGTCTCCTCCCCACCCTTGATATCAAATCAACCTGAAGGGCATGTCCCAACAATTGCAGGTGATCCTTGCAGGCTGTAGGCGGAGAGTTAGAGCTAGCCTGACCCGGTGGGCTCCCAAATGGTGCCCGGGGGAGGGGGATAGATTTGGTTCTGGGCAGAATCCTAGAAGACCTCCATCACTGGCAGCAGAACAGGGTTTGTGCGTGTAGGACAGGTGGTCCTGGTAGCTCAAGGAGGAAGCAAGGAGCGAAGCCGTGGATCCTGTGGACAGAGATTGCATGGTCCGTTATCAGCATTGGCGTGATCCAAGGGTCAGGAGCTCACACGTGCAGAGCGCTCACTGAGGGCCAGGCAGGGGGTTGCTGATGGACAGGGAGGCCTGATGTGCTGCGGTCCGTGGGGTCGCAAAGAGTCTGACACGACGGAGCGACTGAACTGAACTGATCTGAGGGTTTGGGTTCTAGAGGATCTCGTGTACTAGATGGGTTACCAGGACAAAGAATGAGCTACTGAACTGAACTGAAAACTCGGGGTTTGGGTTCCAGAGGGTCGAGTGTACTAGATGGGTTACCAGGACAAAGAATGAGGCATAGAGCACAAGTTACAAAGAAACGACTCTCACGTGTCTCCTGGGTCACGGGACCCAGACCTGCTGGAGCCTGATCAACACATTTCAGAGGACGTAGTCAGAGCCAGGCGGCAGCCCGGACTTCCCAGTGCCCTAATTAAGGGCTGTTGAAACTTGTTCTGTTTACGGGAGAGACCAGGTCATCGGACCCGTGACTTTGCTTCTCCTTTGGACATAAAGGCAGAATGTCCTTCTGTATAAGTAAGGTATAAGCATAAGAGCAAACAGAATGTCACTCACCAGGTTAAAGAAGTACCTGGGGAATCAAGCAATATAAGAACGAAGCCAAACCAAAAAAAGAAAAAAAAAGGCAAAGGTGTGTGTTGTGGAACTGAGCTATAATTAGCTGTGCTAATTCGGTTTTGTAGACACGGATGATTGTGAGGCCATTATGATGCAACTCAAGTCATTCTTGACTTAAATTTTTTAACTTATTAAGCGTACAGCACCTAATGTGGAAATCTCAGTAGAGTGGGCCTGAGCTCCTGAAGCTAGATTTGGCAATTCAGTTCCGTCTCTCTCAGACAAAAGAGGTTTTCTCTCTTGCTGCTTGGAATACTGCATGGCCAGATTGAATCTGCCCCAGAGGTGGAGGTGAGCCTCAGGGTGGATATCGTCAGAGGGAGCTGCCTTAGGAGGAAGAGGGGAGAGAGATTGCACAGGAGATTTAGCAGTTCTCGTGGGTGAGAGTGTATTCTCTGGGTTTGGCCCTCCGTTTCGTTTTGTGTATATGGGTTACAGTCACGCTGTTTGTGAAGAGCACGCACGTGTGCTCAGTCGTGTCCGACTCTTGTGACCCCATGCACTGTAGCCCGCCAGGCTCCTCTGTCCGTGGGGTTTCCCAGGCAAGAATACTGGAGCGAGTTGCCATTTCCTCCTCCAGGGGATCTTCCCAAGCCAGGGATAGAACCTGGGTCTCCTGCATTGCGGGCAGATTCTTTTCCACTGAGCCACCCGGGAAGCCAAAAGACCCTGCTTTTAGTTTTGAATGTATTGGTTATAGTAATGCTGTTTAGTTAACTTAAAAATTTAAAACTTCAGAGTCCTGAGGGTGTGTGTGTTAGACGCAAAAGCACTCTCTCCCTCATAATCTCACTGCCCAGAGTAACCACCGTTGATGGTTTTCCTGTGTATCTTTCCCAATGTTTTGCAAGCAGTTATAAGCATGTATGTTGTGTGTACTTTATTTATAGTCTGGTTTTGAACAAAAACAAACCTGTCAATAAGATACACACACATATGCATACATATGGGCTTCCCTGATGGCTCGGTGGGTAAAGAAAGTGAAAGGAGCTCAGTCATGTCCGACTCTTTGCCACCCCATGGATTATATAGTCTGTGGGATTCTACAGCCCAGGATGCTGGAGTGGGTAGCTTCTCCAGGGGATCTACCCAACCCAGGGATCGAACCCTTGTTTCCCGAGGGTAAAGAATCCGCCTGCAATTCAGGAGACACAGGAAATGGGGGTTCGTTCCCTGGGTCAGGAACATCCCCCGGAGGAGGAAACGGCAACCCCACTCCAGTATTCTGGCCTGGAGAATCCCATGGACAGAGGAGCCTGGCAGGCTATAGTCCATGGGGTTGGCAAAGAGTCCAGCATGACTGAAGAGGAGACTAACAGGTGCACACGTATCTTGGACATGTTGGTATACCAGTGACACTTTGTAGATCACGTGAGTGTCCGGCAGGGTTCCTAGTTTTAAACAACCAAATCAGTTCCTGCCTAACATAAGCCAGACTCATAGGAACTGAAGAAAGTCAATGAAACCTGTCTCAGGAGCTGCAGGAATCAAGGGCTCTCTGCGGAATCGACCATTCTCACCCCAGCAGGAACTCCGTGGTCGGAATATCATCATGCCAGTGTAACCAAGGGGAAAAGAAACTCCCGATAGGTCTCTGTTCTTGAGTTGGTCACTCAGGATTCAGTGGATGTGTGTTTATGCACGTGGGTGAGTGCCCTTGCATATTTCATTGGCTGAACCAGAGTCCTGTGCCATCTCTAGGCTAGACCACGGCTGCCGGTCGAGCCAGCCGGTGGCACTTAACTTTTTTTGGCTTCTGAAGTTTGGAAAAGTCTCTGATAATTTGCTGTGATAAATGGTAAAAATTTGACAAACGATTTGGTCTGTGAGAAAAATTCTGTGGAAGAACTTTCCATAGGCTAGTAGCTTGTGGCTTTGATACGTTCCATCTTTGTTTCTCCTCTGCCTTCATGGTGCTTCAGTTCAGTTCAGTTCAGTCTGTCCGTCGTGTCCGAGTCTTTGTGACCCCATGGACTGCAGCACGCCAGGCTTCCCTGGTCCATTACCATCACCTGGAGCTCGCTCAAACTCGGGTCCATCGAGTTGGTGATGCCGTCCAACCATCTTGTCCTGTTGGAGTTTCAGCTTCAGCATCAGTCTTTCCAGTGACTATTCAGGACTGATTCCCTTTGGGATGAACTCGTTGGATCTCATGTTGTTTAGATTTTATTTATTTTTTTGGCCTCACCTGGCAGTGTGTGGGATCTGAGTTCCCTGACCAGGAATCACATCCTGGTCAGGGAATGCGCCGAGTTTTAGCCACTGGAACACTAGGGAATTCCCCCACATGCTCTTCATGATATTCTGTCTGGCACTGCGCGCTGTGTTCTGACGTTGGATAATTTGTCCTAAAATAGAGTGTTTCTGGAAGGCATTCTTACACCAGCACAGCCAGCGATAGCACAAGCAGGGTGGGTATCTCAAGATGGCCCTGCATCCCCTCATTCTCTCTTGCCCAGTAGAAAGGGTAGAGGGCTTCACTCATCACTGGTGGTCATTGTTTTTTTACAGTTGCATAGTCGTGTCTGACTCTCTGTGACCCCACGGACTGCAGCATGCCAAGCCTCCCTGTCCATCGCCAAATCCCAGAGTTTGCTCAAACTTAAGTCCATTGAGTCGGTGATGCCGTCCAACCATCATCCTCTGTCGTCCCCTTTTCCTCCCGCCTTCAGTCTTTCCCAGCATCAGGTTCCTTTCCAGTGAGTCAGCTCTTTGCATCAGATGGACAAAGTATTGGAGTTTCAGCTTCAGCATCAGTCCTTTCAGTGAATATCCAGGGTTGATTTGCTTTAGGATTGACTGGTTTGATCTCTTTGCATTCCAAGGAATTCTCAAGAATTTTCTCCAGCCCCACAGTTCGAAAGCATCAATAGCCTTCTTTATGGTCCAACTCCCACATCCATACATGACTACTGGAAAAAACCATAGCTTTGACTGTATGGACCTTTGTCAGCAAAGAGATGTTTCTGCTTTTTAATACACTGTCTCGGTTGGTCATAGCTTTTCTTCCAAGGAGCAAGCGTCTCTTAATTTCATGACTGCAGTCACCATCTGCAGTGATTTTGGAGCCCAAAAAAATAAAGTCAGCCACTGTTTCCATTGTTTCCCCATCTATTTGCTATGAAGTGATGGGACCAGATGCCACAATATTGGTTTTTTTAAATGTTGAGTTTTAAGCCAGCTTTTTCACTTTTCCTCTTTCACCTTCATCAAGAGGCTCTTTAGTTCCTCTTCGCTTTCTGCCATAAGAATGGTATCATCTGCATATCTGAGGTTGTTGATATTTCTCCTGGCAGTCTTGATTCCAGCTTGTGCTTCATCCTCCCTGCATTTCTCATGATGTACTCTGCATAGAAGTTAAATAAGCAGGCTGACGATCATACAGCCTTCACGTACTCCTTTCCCAATTTTGAACCGATCCGTTATTCTGTGTCCGTGACATTTTGAATTTTGTCAGGGATAATTTGGAAGAAATCTGTTTCCTCTCTTGTTATGTGTAATCTCTGCGTCACACTCTCAGTTTCGTGCTTTGACTCACCAAGCTTCAGCTGTTTCCTGTTTGGCCCTTTGAGAAAGATCCACTGACCCCTAGATGTATAGAATCAGGTGTTGGGCATTGTGCATACTCGTCTGTTGTAAAAGCCATTCATGTCCCTATGTTTTATGACTAGAACTCAGAGGACTGGTCTCCTTCCTTCTGCACCAGACAGACTCCTTGCGGACAGGAGTTTTGTTCTTCCCTAAACTTTGTGATGCTTTCAGCTACCAGTGGTTTCTGAGCATGGAGTGTGTGTGTGTGTGTGTGTGTGTGTGTGTAGGGGGTTGGTCCAGCGTGACTTGCACACCTCAGGGACTAGACCTAGTTTCATGCAGCTGTTCTTTCCCTTTGGAACTTGGGAGAAGAAGATGATGAGGTTGGCCCCTCTCTGCTCGGGTCCTGAAAGCAGCACTTTTTCCAGCGTCCACCATGGTGTGGAAGCCTGGAGGAGTGGTTGGAAACAGATTGAACAGCGCTCCGAGGATTTGGGGCAGGGTGGTGGGCAGACAAGGCCCGGGCCCGTTCCCCACCTCCGTTCGAAGCTGGAGAGGTCTGTCTTAGAAATCGCAGAGAACCCTTTCTCTTCTGATCCCGGTCGTTTTCAAGAGGAGCCGTGGGGGCCTGAGATCTCAGAAATGCTCCTCTCTGATCGTGCCCAAGTCTCCATTCCATTAGTGAGGCGGGGGAAAAGAGGTAGATGGAAGCGTGCAAATTCATATGGGTGTTCTGGATAAAGGATAAAGGACTGGCTTTTATATAGACTCTGTTCCCCAGCAATCCAATTCATTCTCTCTCCGCCAATTGGAGGAAGATAAAACAGTTATTTCAAGGTAATATTTGTGTAACGTACAAAATTCTCGGTTAGGTGAGGGAAAGGTGGAATCTGGGTTAATATGACCGTCTCCTGAGTTCTCTCCCTGACTGCAGGCTTTGGTGTGAAACTAATGAAATGAAGGCGATTTTGATTTGTGTTAGATTCTTCAAAGTCATCTCAGTAAAATAGTCTTTTTTTTTTTTTTGCATGGCAAAATGACTTCTAAAGCTTTCCTTTGTAAAAACTTAACATCCTCGTCCTTTTAACTGAATGTCAGTCAAAACAGTGTTAGGCAGAATTTATTGCATTTTTAAGACCCTCCCAAAGGAAAAGAATCCTAAAGGAAATCAACCCTGAATATTCATTGGAAATAACTGCTGCTGAAGCTGAAGCTCCAGTCCTTTGGCCACCTGATGCAAAGAGCTGACTCATTGGAAAAAACCCTGATGCTGGGAAAGATTGAAGGCAGGAGGAGAAAGGGATGACAGAGGATGAGATGGTTGGATGGCATCACCGACTCGATGGACCTGAGTTTGAGCAAGCTCTGGGAGATGGTGACGGACAGGGAAGCCTGGCCTGCTGCAGTCCATGGGGTTGCAAAGAGTTGGACATGTTTGAGTGACTGAAGAACAAAAGGAAGATAATTCCGACGGTAATGCATAATAATCTGGGAAAGGAGATTGCTCTGGCTTTGAGGACCATGGATGCTTTAAGTACAGGCCACACCCATCCTGGGGACCGTTCTGTAGCTGAGAGCCGTGGTTCTTAGCCAGTGACGACTTGTGTTCCCCAGGGCTCATCTGGCAGTGCCTGGAGACTTAGTCCCAGGTGGGGGTCAGGAGCAACGTTCTTGAGTTCTGGTCTGTAGCAGGCCAGGGATGCTGCTTGACAAAGCCTCAGTGGCCTCTACAAGAGCTTTCACTACTGAGACCGCGTGTGTGTGTGTGTGTGTGTGTGTGTGTGTGTGTGTGTGCGCGCGCGCGCGCGCTCATTCAGTCGTGTCCGACTCTTTGCAACTCCATGGTCTGCAGCCCTCCAGGCTCCTCTGTCCATGGGATTCTCCAGGCAAGAATACTGGAGTGGGTTGCCATTCTCTTCTCCAGGGGATCTTCCCGATTCAGGGACTGAACCCACGTCTCCTGCATTGGCAGGTGGATTCTTGACCACGGCCCCACCTGGGAAGCCCCGTGCCTGTGATGCCATGTCCCCAAAAAATGTCTGCGGAGTGGCTGCAGGGGCTTCAGGTATCGCTGAGGTCTTTACTCTTCAGCTGTGGAGTCCGGAGAGGAAACGTCACTTTCCCCTGGACTGCGGACCGCGGACACAGTTCTTAACCGTACAAACAGCGAGAGGAGATCTGGAATATTTGCAGGAGATTTCTGAGCACAGCAGGTCTGTTGAGTCAGCTGAGGGAAGCAGATGATGCCTTGTGAGTCTGTTGGGGTGTCTTGGGTTTGTAGTTTGGGGGTTTGCAGGCCGCAAAGCGGGTAACCGTCTGCAGAGGTTTCTCTCAGGAACGTGTGTGCACGCTCAGTCCACTCAAAGTCGTGTCTGACTCCATGCGACCCCATGGACTGTAGCCCTCCAGGCTCCTCTGTGCGTGGGCTTCTCCAGGCAGGAATCCTGGAGTGGGTTGCCGTTTCCTCCTCCAGGACACCTTCCCCGCGTCTCTTATCTCTCCCGCGTTGGCAGGCAGATTCTTGACCACGGAGCCACCTGGAAAGCGCCCCGAATGTTAACAGTGCTCATCTTGAGAAACTGGAGTGCAGACTGTTTCGGAGCCTCACTTCATGACTTTTAAAACACGAGTGTTTAAACTTTTATTATGCATGCATAGACACACGTGCACGTACACAGGTGTGTGCACTCAGGCCACCTGCGTGGGCACACCCAAAGGACCGTGTCAGCATGCACAGGCCGTGTGCCGCGGGGCTGGACCCCGATACCTGGTTTTAATGCCCAGCATTTTCCCCTGGTGATTGTAACTTCTTGTGCCTGCTGCCGGCATCTGGTTGATGATGTGTGTGGCAGTTTAGGACCACAGGACCTCATGTCTTTCTCTGCTCAGGAGTCCAAGGTAGAGTTGATCTCATGTTTTGAAAGTGTAGTTTGCAAGATTTAATTTTTAGTGCGGCAGATTTCAACGCGGTTTTCTTTTGCACCATGAGTTGGTTATGTCGTACCGACTCCTCTGCACCTTCCTGCTACAGAAGCGGAGATGGTTAGCCAGAGGGGCTCAGATGCAGATATACAACCCCCTACAAATACAGAGAAAGAACCCTCCTGGCGCGTGATATAGATAGTCTTTTGAAATGCTTGTGTTCCAGCATGTATGTGGCGAGAACGTGAGATGTTTTTCCACGCTCAGCTTTGACCGTGGAGGTTGAGAGCGTGGGTTTGGGTGAACGGCAGAGGGACTCAGAGACACATATATGTGTATAACCGGTCTCCCCCAGACTCCTCTCCCCTGCAGGCCGCCACGTGGCCCTGAGCAGAATTCTCTGTGCTGTTGTTTTTGGCTGTACCCCAATACAAAATGGTTTTGGTGTTCCAAAAAAAAACAGGAATTAAAAAAAAAAAAAAAAAAGAAGTATGGATTTGGGACTTCCCTGCTGTTCCAGTGGCCAAGACTCTGTGATCTTAAGGCAGAGGCCCCACGTTCAATTCCTGGTCAGGGAACTAGAGCCCTCTAGAGCTGCAGCTGAGAACCCAGGGCAACCAAATAAATAAATACTTTTTTTTTTTTTAAGGAAAGAAAAACAAGGTTGATTCAGGGGGCCAGCATTTCATAGCCACACGCTGTGGCTGCTGGTTGGTGGCTGGGAATGGTAAAGAAGCCTTTGGCTCGGCTGGAGAACTTTTACCTGTTTGGAGAGACGGGTGGGGTGCCAGCCGCACCTGGTGCAGGGGGCAGGGCTGGGATGAAACTGTGGATGGTCACCCGTTGCCCTGAGAAGGACCCCCGGGATTTGTTGGGCCCCGAGTGGGTACAGGGCCGCCTCCAGAGCTGGGCTCAGCTTGCCCAGGGTGGCCTCGATTGGGCCTCCTGTTTGGCTCTGAGAAAGTTGTGGTTGCATTTCTCTTGACCTTTGAGGTCACACGCTTCTGGTTGGGGTGTTTTAGGGGGAAAAGACGGTGCAGGCGTTGAGGGGGTGAGGACTGGGCTGATGCCCTAGCCTCAGAGGGAAGGCAGATGCCGTGGCCTCTCTGGGACTGCGAATTTGCAAAAAATGCCGCGTGGTTTTGCGATCTTGCGGAAATGGTCCACCGTCGGTCTGATTATCCATGGTGGAGGGGTGGTCATCAGTGTGTGAGGATTACGTAGGCTCAGAGGCAGAGCTGAGTGAAAGTTGACATCCTTTGAGGTCCAGCCTCCCTGGAGGAGGAGTTGACTGGGTTTTGCCCGCCACCAGCTCTGGGGATCAGTATTGCTCCAGCCTGAAGGATGAAACTTAAAAGACAGAGGGCACGTGCGGCCTGCTCCCTTGACTACAGTTCTGTAGAGACAGGGAGATGGATGCAGACCCCTAGGGACCTCTAGAAAGAGCCAGAAATGCGTGGATTTGCCTAAAGGCATAGAAAGGCGATTACTACCACGGGTCCACATAGTTGAGCGCGAATTCTGCTGTGTCTGGTCACTTCCCTCTGCCACCACCTGACTCTTGCGTCAAGTTTCATAGGTTCCAGGTTGTTCTCACATTCTGCCTAGGTCGGTTCTCAGTACTCATCCTAGGCAGAGCGATGGCGCGCCGAAGACATCCCAGGTCTGACGGTGCAGCTCGTGACCCTGTGACATCACACGGCCAAAGGGACAGTGCCCATGGGGTCCGGGATCTTGAAAGTTGGGGCGGGTGTCGTCTGCTTGAGCCCAGAGTCCCCACCCTGGGGGAGGGGGCGAGGGGGCGTCTGAGGGAGAGGAGGGCTCGGACTCAGAGATGACATGTGTCCCAGGAGGCAGAGGTTGGGAGTGAAGGGGGGCCCGTGGGCCAAAGAAGACGGGTGGCTTACAGGAGCTGCACGAAATCAGGACCCTGTATTCTTCCCCTGGAGCCTCTAGACGGAGCCCAGCCCTGTGACCCCCGTAGACCCCTCACCCCTAGACGAAACAGATTAGTCGGTGTTGCTTAAGAGAACTGAGTGTGTGTTAAGCGGCCGTGGGAGACTTAAGACGGGTGCACACCTGTCCAGGTGCTATGGTCAGGAGTTTTACATGCTTGGATGATGGCGTTCCGTTACCAAGGGGTGTGCAGTCATGCTCCAGGACCTTGCAGCCAGCAGTGCAGCCTGGCTATGTTCGATTGTGTCCCTTCTCTCTGATCCTTATTATTCTGCCCGGTGCGTGACAAGTGCTGCTAAGATGGGCCAGGTTTGACCGCGTTCTTTGGCATGGCCTGGCAAAACGACAGTCCTACAGAAATCCGATTCTGTAATGAGGATGCTTACTCCTTGGAAGGAAAGTTATAACCAACCGAGACAGCTTATTGGAAAGCAGAGACGTTACTTTGCCGACAAAGGTCCGTCTAGTCAAAGCTGTGGTTTTTCTAGTGGTCATGTATGGATGTGAGAGTTGGACTATCAAGAAAGCTGAACGCCGAGGAATTGATGCTTTTGAACTGTGGTGTTGGAGAAGACTCTTGAGAGGCCCTTGGACTGCAAGGAGATCCAACCAGTCCATCCTAAAGGAGGTCAGTCTGAATATTCATTGGAAGGACTGATGCTGAAGCTGAAACTCCAACACTTTGGCCACCTGATGTGAAGAGCTGACTCCTTGGAAAAGACCCTGATGCTGGGAAAGATTGAAGGCAGGAGAAGAAGGGGACAACAGAAGATGAGATGGTTGGATGGCATCACTGACCCAATGGACATGACTTTGAGTAAACTCTGGGAGTTGGCGATGGACAGGGAGGCCTGGCGTGCTGCAGTCCATGGGGTCGCAAATAGTCGGACACGACTGAGTGACTGAGCTGGGCTGAACTGAATGAGGATGCAGTCCAAAATAGAAGGGCGCTTTCACAGGAATGAGGTAACACTAAAGTGCGTGAGCTCCGTACATCTTTTCAGCGGTGCCAAACATGACTACGTCTGTGAAAAGCCCCTGCAACAGGTCAGTTAGCTGCTGGGCAGTTTTAAAAGATGTATTTCCCTGTCATTCCTGAAGCTTTTGTCATGTGTCACAAGAGAAAATTGAATTTCTTAATCCACTTATATCGAATCTGAAATTCACTTAAACTGGGGCTTCAGGTGTTCGTTAGGATTCTGCCGTCCTCATGAGCAGATTTTCTGGTGAGTTTCCGCTTCTGGATTCTGTTGTGACTACGCCAACAAACGGCTCACACGTTCAGTTTTCATCTCAGACCGGCTGAAAGTCATGTTATGTGTAAATATGATTTGACTCAAGAGTGTTTATTGTTCAGGTGTAATTTGAATCAGAAAGCCGCTCTATAGGCCTCTTCCCAACTAAAATTGTGCAGTTATGCATTTCACATTAGAGGCAGGGCACTTATTTAAATCCTTTGTACCGGAGCGAATGAGTTTCATTTTTTTAAAAAGCTGCAACTTGTCTCTGGATTTTTCATTGCATGATAACCACGTAAGTATGGTTTGTTGAGCATTTGTGTATGTATACATAGATGATCTTTGCTTTAAGAGTCAGAGAGATGTTTTTCAAAGAGCAAAACAAAGCAAGTTTTTGAGACACAGTTGACATATCAGAATTCACCTATTGTCAGTGTTCAATTCAGTGATTTTTAGCACATTTACAGAGTTGTGTGGAATAGGAGCCCCTGGTGGCTTATTGGGTAAAGACTCTGCCTGCAAAGCAGGGGACCTGGGTTCAGTTCCTGGGTCGGGAAGATCCCCTGGAGAAGGGCACAGCAACCCACTCCAGTATTCTTGCCTGGATAATCCCATGGACAGAGGAGCCTGGTGGGCTACAGTCCGTGGGGGTCGCAAAGAGTCGGACACGACTGAGAATGTACACGTGGCCTATACACAGAGTTGGGCACTCAGTGCCACAATGTAATTTCTAAAATACTCCCTTTTCTGCTTTTAAATTTGTTTTCTTGGCTGCAGCACGCAGCATGTGGGATCTTACTTCCCGCACCAGGGCTTGAACCCGCACGCCCCCTGCGTTGGAAGTGTGGCGTCTTCACCACTGGACCACCAGGGAAGCCCCCACACACAGTTTTTAGAACACATATCACCTAAAAAGAATTCCTGTGTCAGTTGGTACTACCCTGCTCCCCATGAAGCCTCTGGGAACCGCCTCTCTGTTATGTGTCTCTGTGAATTTGCCCATTCTTGGCATTTCAGATAGGTGGAATCATACAGTGTGGTCTTTTGGGTCTGGCCTTTGTGGTATAAAGTTTTCCGAGTTCATCTATGTTGTAGCATGAATCAATATGGCACTCCTTTTTTTTAAACTGAGTGCTATTCTGTTGTGAATGAATATACCACATTTCGCTTACCCTATTCCTCAGTTGCTGGACATGTGGGGTTTTTTTTTCCACTTTTTGGCTGCTACGAATAAGCTGCTATGGGATTTCCCTGGTGGCTCAGATGATAAAAGAATCTGCGGGGCAATGCAGGAGAGCTAGCTGGGTGTGATCCCTGGGTTGGGAAGATGCCCTGGAGAAGGGAATAGCAACCCACTCCAGTATTCTTGCCTGGAGAATCCCATGGACAGAGGAACCTGGCGGGCTACAGTCCGTGGGGTTGCATGGTCGGACGCAACTGAACGACTGACACTTTCATATAACCTGCTCTGAACATTGTATTCAGGTTTCAGTGTAGACATGCATTTTTGTTCCTCTTGGGTTTACTCCTCAGGGTGGAACTGCGAGACTGTGTGTGTGTAACTTTCTGAGAAACCTCCAGAGTGTTCTCCAGAGTGGCTCTGTCGTTTCATGCTCCTATCCAGGACACGAGAGTGTTGGACTTTCTCCACATCCTCCCCGGCATTCCTCATCGTCTCTCTAAGAACATCCTTACCTCCGTTTATAAGGCCCAGCGCGTCGCTTGTCGAATAGGGATTTTAGGGGATGTTCCTCACCTACTTGATGAAAGACCGTGCGTTCCTTAAAGCAAGAAACTGAGCTTGCTGTCTCTCTGTCTTTGTGAGTTTCTGCAGTGTGATGAGCTTGGTCTGAGTGGATGGGAGAATTGGTGAAGGATTCTGAACAGGGGAAGGCAGGGTGGGCACTCCCAGCCCTCAAGGGTCCGCAGAGACTCGGGGCTTGGGCACAGACCGTGAGTTAGGGCTTTTCGCTGTTTCTGTGCAGTTTTTCCTGAGATCCTAAATTCCCAGATGGAGCACCGCTCCTTATGAGTCTCTGCTCTTCACTGTGCGTTCCCGAAGTCCCTGCTAGAAGATTCCCTTGGACGCTTAACTCCCCTTTCACTTATGAGTTTCGACTCACTGGAAAAGACCTTGATGCTGGGAAATATTGAAGGCGGGAGGAGAAGGGGATGACAGAGGATGAGATGGTTGGATGGCATCACTGGCTCGATGGACATGAGCTTGGCCAAGCTCCGGGAGCTGGTGATGGACAGGGAGGCCTGGTGTGCTGCAGTCCATGGGGTCGCAAAGAGCTGGACACGACTGAGCGACTAAACAACAACTCTTCGTCTTTAGGCCTCCACTGTCATGACCTGATGACCTGCCAATGACACATCGAGAAAGAAAAATGGAAGATTGAATTGTAAGTCTTTGGAAAAGACCCTGATGCTGGGAGAAATTGAAGGCAGGAGAAGAAGGGGATGACAGAGGATGAGATGGTTGGATGGCGTCATCGACTCAGTGGAGATGAGCTTGAGCAAACTCCAGGACATGGGGAAGGACCGGGGAACCCCGACATGCTGCAGTCCGTGGGGTGTCAAAAGAGTTGGGACGGTGCAGTCCACAGAGTTGGACACGACTTAGTGACGGAATAAGAACTCTTCTTTATGCAGAAACCCACGTCTGGGACCCTGGCATCCTTAGTTCGTTGTCCTAGAGCCTAGTCCATCTTAGTTGTTGACCTGTCTCTAGTACCTCGAGTGGCCGTATAATTTATTTCTCCAAATTGGGACTGTTCTGAGAGACAAAAGGCCTTCCCTGGTAGCTCAGCTAGTAAAGAATCCGCCTGCAATGTGGGAGACCCCGGTTCGATTCCTGGGTCGGGAAGATCCCATGGAGAAGGGATAGGCTACCCACTCCAGTCTTCTTGGGCTTCCCTGGCAGCTCGGCTGGTAACCAGCGCTTTTAACCATTACCTTGAGGCAGTACGAATCAACTCAGATCATCCCAAGCAAAAAGACAAGAGGGATTTGTTACTCTCCTGAAATAAAGGTCATAAGTAGCTCCGGATGTTTTTCCTGAAATTTCCAACTCAAATTTTGCGGAAGGTCTTTTTTTTAAAATTTTATTTAAAATCATTTATTTACTTACTTGGCTGCATTGGGTCTTAGTTGTGTCGCTCATGATCTTTGTTGCATTCATGATACCATGCCATCTTTCATAGTAGCGCACAGACTCTGTAGTTGTGATACGCGGGATCTCTGGTTGTAGCCCTCGGGCTTAGTAGAGCCACTGGCATGTGGGAATCCCAGTTCCCCGACCGGGGATTGAACCTGTGTCCCCGGCCCTGCAAGGCAGATTCTTAACCACCCAACCACCAGAGAAGTCCCTGGAAAACTTTCAGGGCCAAGTATTTTGTCATTGTTTCTCAGGAAACCAGGAAATGTGTTCGGACATATATACACACACACCCCAGTGTGATTCCCATATCGTGTGTGTGTGTCTGTGTGTGTGTGTGCTGTTATTCTGCAAATAACCTGCATACCCGTATATTGTGATGATCACAAACAGAAATAATTACAAAGGCTTCCTGAAATGTACTGCCATGAGGTGGGCTTGCCTTTAGGACTTTTCCCCTTGAACAGGAGGTAATAAAATGTAGCTTTCTTTTTCTAGCGTAGGTGGTTTTGCACGTAGGAAAGATGGTTCTGTTCGTGTTATTGGGGCATTGCTTACAATCGCAAGAATTGTTCGCGGCGGTGGAAGTCGCAGTATGATCTTGCCCATACTGTGGGTTACTAGGCAACTGTTAGAAGCAATACTGGCGAAGTGGTGTGTTTATTGGCTCTGAAATGTGTTTACGATACACAGTGATGTGTTTCTGTGATACGCCCCCCACCCCCCCCACCCCAAGAGACCTGCAGCCCCTTTGGGACTTGCGGCACCTGTGAGATGTACCCCTGGAGTAAGCCAGGCCATGGGGCGGTCTGCAGGCTGCTGCCACATTCAACTTGGTTTTTACTTAGCTGGGCTTTGGTGCCGCACGGTTATCTGACACCACGGGTTATTTTAAGAAGTGGCCGGGTGATTTGCTGGACGAGGCGTCCGTAGTCTCCCCTCTAGGACTCAGGGGAGAAATTTTGCATGCGAGTCTAACTCTGGAAGCCTCTGTGTTTTGGACACTTGTATCTTCTTTAACTTTTGCTTGCTGTGAATCAAGCACCTGTCTAATCATATTTGTTTCTTTGAAGAGACATCTAGGAAACTGAGAATCTTGCAGCTGATGTAAAGTTGTATCTGATGGCCGACTTAAGCTACCGTGCTGACCTTTCAGCTTTATCTCATTTTTCTTGTCACTGTCTTTTGTTGGCCCTGATTTTTTTCCCCAGTTAGGGCTTCCCTGGCGGCTTGGTGGGTAAAGAAATCTGCCTGCCATGCAGGGTTCGATCCCTGGGTGGGGAAGATCCCCTGGAGGAGGAAATGACAACCCGCTCCAGTATTCTTGCCTGGAGAATCCCCGTGGACAGAGGAGCCTGGTGGGCTACAGTCTGTGGGGTCGCAGAGAGCCAGGCTTGACTAAGCACACACGCAGTGAGTTATTTTACTTCTGCTACTTCGTGTGTGTGTGTGTGTGTGTGTGTGTGTGTGTGTGTGTGTGTTTGGGATCTACCTCAAATCTTGTTCTCCTTCTCTTTTCCCAGGTGGGAAATTCTTAGGTATTTTCGTGAATGAGAGCACGGTGGCTTCTTGGAAGTTCTGTTGGCTTCCAGTGGCGTTTGAATTCTGATGGTGGCATCTGATTTTAATCTGGAAGCTTCCTGATGAAGTCCGTCAGGGCAGAGTGTGTGTCTGAATTTAGTATGAGGAGGGCAGTGTCAAAAGCAGCTGGTGAGCAGACCCTGGTTAAACTTTCTAGGGCCTTGTAAGCCTGAAAATTAAAGTTCTTTAAAAGCAATCTCTGAAAGGATGATTTCGAACGATTAACAAAGGTCCTGAATCGTTTAAATTTACTGGCGGTGGGGTGAAGAAACCCATTAAGAAATGAATTCTTGGGCTCAAAGTTACATTGAGTGAAGTGGAAATTCTTTTTTCCGTCTCCATTGGTGTGGCAGAGCAGTTGCCTCTAAACTCCACCGAATAGTGGGCTTCAGAGCCTTGAATATGCATCATCACTTGAGTGGAAAAGCAGGAAATGAAATCGAGGTTATGGAAGTAAAAGAGTTCACACTGATCTCCCCCTGAACAAGTGTAAAAGAGTTGGTGCAGGCAGCTTAGCTGTTTCTCCACTTAGGAGGAGAAGAGATTTGGGATGACTTCCTGGATTAGTTCAGGGCCTCAGCATCTCCCTGTCGATAAGAGCCGCTGATTTAATAGCTTTGATGGGCCAGGAGCTGTTCGGTGTATTTTTACATCCTGGGTCTGTGTTTTTCCCCACTGCCGCGTGACGGGCTTTGTCCCATTTTTACAGGGAGAGGGAACTACGAGGTTCACAGATTTCTTGTCTGGGGTCAGAAGTATCCTTGGTGAGCAGGCTGTGAGCTGATCCCAGAATGAATGGACGACGTTGGTGAAACTGATTTTATCCAATACTTGGGTGGTGTTCTGGGCTTCCTGGGTGGCACTCGTGGTAAGAGATGAAAGAGACGTGGGTTCAATCCCTGGGTTGGTAAGACTCCCTGGAGGAAAACATGACAAGCCACTCCAGTATCCTTGCCTGGAGACTCCCACGGACAGAGAAGAGTGGCGGGCTACAGTCCGTGAGGTTGCACAGAGTCGGGCACACACGCCATGTGGCCCGTAGGCATGGTCGTGCGTGCAGTGAATTCTCTGAGTTCGTTCCCCTAAGGTCAGTTAGATTTCTGTCACTTAGTCATCTGTCCCCCTTTGGACAGGGCTTCCCTGGCGGGCTTACTGGTAAGGAATCAATGCCTGCCGCTGCTGGAGACGTGGGTTCGATCCCCGAGTCGGGAAGATGGCGACCCGCTCCAGTGTTCTTGCCTGGGAAATCCCAGGGATGGAGGAGCCTGGCGGGCCGCAGTCCGTGGGGTCACCGAAGAGTCAGGCACGACTTAGAGAACTCAGCAGCAGCAACCCTTTTCATAGAGATGCAGGGCTGGAGGCGTGAGGAAGCTTGGTTTCAGCGGGGAGCTTGCAGGCAGGGTGAGACGTGGCAGGAGACTTGAAGATGCTGCTGGGCTGGACTCGTGGGTTCTCTCAAAGGCGTGAGGCTGGGGGACGCGAAACCAGTGAGGGGAGCTTGTGAACAGGTGGGGAAGAAGGTGGGCTTGGGTTGTGGCCGGGCCAGACGGAGTCTGGGCTGTGTGTGTGAGCCAGGTGTGGACAGATGGAGGTGTGCATGTCTGGTGAGCTGCCAGCACTTGCTGTTTGTGAGAAACCCTCTGTTTCAGCCCCAACTGCGGCAACCTGGAATGTCTCCAGCCTACGTAGCATATTAAAAGGCAGAGACATCACTTTGCCAACAAAGGTCCGTCTAGTCAAGGCTGTGGTTTTTCCAGTAGTCATATATGGATGTGAGAGTTGGACCATAAAGAAAGCTGAGTGCCAAAGAATTGGTGCTTTTGAGCTGTGGTGTTGGAGGAGACTCTTGAGATTCCCTTGGACTGCAAGGAGATCCAACCAGTCCATCCTAAAGGAGATCAGTCCTGGATGTTCATTGGAAGGACTGATGCTGAAGCTGAAACTCCAGTACTTTGGCCACCTGATGCCAAGAGCTGACTCATTGGAAAAGACCCTGATGCTGGGAAAGATTGAGAGCAGGAGAAGGGGACAATAGAGAATGAGATGGTTGGATGGCATCACTGACTCAATGGACATGAGTTTGAGTAAACTCCGGGAGTTGGTGATGGATAGGGAGGGCTGGTGTGCTGCGGTCCATGGGGTCGCAAAGAGTCGGACATGACTGAGTGAACTGAACTGAAATGTCTCCAGACGTTGCCAGATATCTCTTGGAGGGGGGTGCACAGTCACCCCAACTTGGGAAACCACAGGTCCAGGACTGACCTTCAGTGTCAACTGAAATAGAATTTCCAGTGACACACACCCTCCCAGTTGTTACTCACACACACACACACACACACACACACACACACACACACACACACACACACACATTTCCCCTTTTGTGAAAAGGCTGTGGTTTAAGTCATTTTGAGGACGTCTATTTCTGAAGGGGAAAGGATGGGGACGTTGCCTCCTTTGGGTCTCTGCCTTCTGGGAAGTTCTCCAGCTTGCTTCTAGGATGCCAAAGCTCTGGTGCGTTTGTGTGAGAGCATCGGATGCTTTCATTTTTAATTGATTTGGCCGCGTTGGCTCTTCGTTGTGGCGTGAGGGGGATCTTTCTTGCTGACTGCAGGGTCTTTCGTTGCAGCTGTGGGGTCTAGTTCCCTGACCAGGGATCACACCCGGGGACCCCTACATTGGGAGTGGGGACTCTTAACCACTGGACCTAGACTGGGGAAGTCCTGGGTGAGGTTTTTTGTTTTTTAATTAATTTTTTATTTGAAGGAAAGTTGCTTTATAATGTGGTGATGGCTTCTGCCATACAACAGCGCAAATATTTATTATTAATTATTAGTAATATTATTATCAATTAACATTTTAATATATGTTAATTATACTTATATCCCTTCCCTCTGGAATCTGCTTCCACTCTGCCATCCCAACCCGCCAGGTCATCAGAGGGTCCTTGGCTGGGCTCCCCCATGTTACACAGCAGTTCGTCATCAGCGATCCGTTTTATACACGGTAGTGTGTATATATATATATATATCTATGCTACTTTCTCCATCCATTACTTTGGATATCTTTCTGATGTCCCAAATACGGAGGTGAGATTTGCAGAACAACTTAGATCTGTGAATGGGAAGATGTGTGTGTGCGTGCATACCTGTGTTTTAAGACAGTGTTCTTGAATGAGCTGATGGTTGCCATTGGTGTCCTAGATTCTGAGGTGTCTATGTAAGCACAGAGTTGAATTTAATCCCCACAGGCATTTTCTTAGAGGTGTGTCGTTAAACAAAGTTGAGGGCCCTACTGGTGAGCTTTCCAGGTGAGGCGGGGAGGTAGTAGGAAGTGTGTGCACCTCACAGAAACGTGAACGCCGGCGCCAGACGGTGCTCAGAAACTTTTATGACGATTTCAGCGAGTAGATAACATGTACTGTGCTGGATAATTACATTGAACTGCTTAGAAACGAAAACAGAAGTGAGAAGCAATGTTGTCACAAATTCAGTCAAGCCTTAAAAATGGTCCACATCAGGGCGGGGGGAGAAAAAAAAAAACATTCTCTTAATGCTCATTGCCAAATGTGGAGGGAGTGCTTTGGGAGACGAGGGAGAAGATTAATGAGGATTGTTTTGTTCCCAGTGGTGCACTCACGGTGTCATCTGTAAACCAGAAACTGCTGTGTCACCTGAAGGTTATTTTTATCCTTCGGTGTGGTCTCTTTGTAGAGAGATCACAGTGGCTGTTGATGGGCAGTTTGCTGAACAAGAAAAAGATCATGTTATCCTAATGCTTGAATATAGCCTCTTTAAGTGGCTGTGGTTGGTTTTCTCTCGTTAAATAAAATTTCACGCCACCGAATCAAATTGCCTGGCCGCAAATTCTGTGCGAGTGGTAGATAGCTTATTAAAATTTGCTGTGGGCCTGTTTTTTCTTTTTTTTTTTCTGTTGATCGTAGCTCTGGATGGCTTTTGTGAGTAGCAGACCACTTGCATCCTGTTCTGTTACCTGTCTCATACCATATTTTCAGGTGACAAGTCCCGTCTTAGTCTCTCTGTGTGAAATTTATTTGGCCTATCGTGGTGTCAGTTGGGAAAGCATTTTTTTTCATTTGTCATGTGTGACATGTGTCGTAGTTGTTCAGTCGCTCAGTCGTGTCTGACTCTTTGCGACCCCGTGGACTGCAGCACGCCAGGCCTCCCTCTCTGTCACCTACTCCCGGGGCTTACTCAAACTCATGTCCGTTGAGTCGGTGATGCCATCCAACCCTCTCATCCTCTGTCGTCCCCTTCTCCTCCTCCCCTCAATCTTTCCCAGCATCAGGGTCTTTTCCAGTGAGTCAGTTCTTCGCATCAGGTGCCCAAAGTATTGGAGCTTCGGCCTCAGCGTCAGTCCTTCCAATGAGGCAAATGATGCATGTGTCTGTGTATCAATATATACACGCTCATATATGTCAGTACAGGCTTGCAGGTATTGATTTTGCCAGTTCTACAGGCATGAAATACTGGTTATTAGCGTCATCATGCATTGAGGAAGAAATCAAGTTTATATAAATGTCTTGGTTGGTGTCCTCACGTGAATAACTCATACTTTTAACACTTGTAAAAAAAATCTACAAGCGTAATAAAACGCCACTTTGCAGGCCGGAGTGCGTATTAAATGACTTACCAGAAGAGCAGATGAAGAAAATATGTTTCCCCGTTGATCCTTAAATTTAAAATGAATGGTGTTCCCTGAATTTTTATTTCCCTTTGCCTGGAGTACAAGTGCTAGCTACAAGGGCTTGCCTTGTAGTTCAGTCGGTAAAGAGTCTGCCTGCAATGCAGGAGACGGGTTCTGTCCCTGGGTCGGGAAGATGCCCTGGAGAAGGAAATGGCAGCCCACTCCAGTGTTCTTGCCTGGAGAATCCCACGGACAGAGGACCCTGGCAGGGTACAGTCCATGGGGTCGCAGAGCGTTGGACGCGACTGAGCGACTTTCACTCCACTCGTATGGTTGTGTGTGTTCAGAGTTGAAATAAGAAGAGTGAGTTGTCTTTGCATGGCGATCCTCCTCTTTGTTGTAAAGGCACAGTTGTGGCCTGCCAGCTATGTTCTGTTCTGAACTTTAATAAAGTGGTTCCCAGTGGTTCTGACGAAACAAGACGCTGGGCATCTTTGTGGCGGTTTGTCCGGTTTGATTTTGCTCTGTTTTCTGTCTCTGTGTACTGATCATAGATGGATGCCAGTTTGTGATATTTGTGCCGTTTGTTGAATGAGTGAATGAATGAAGGCACAGAGAAGGCCTTTGCCAGCTGCTCTAGTTTCTGTCCCCGGGAGCACCCGTCACGCAGAAGCAGTGTCTTTTTTTGCTAGAACACCTGTAGAGGACCGTGTTCTATTGCCAAGTGTGCTGAGATCAGGGCTCCATGACGGCCATCAGGGGTAGCATTCTAAGAAGTTGCCATCTGCAACTACCTGTTTTCTGTCCCTTGTGTTTTATTATTTCTAATGTTTCGCATCTACTTTATGCTGTGATGCTGTGAGTATGATACAGATTTCTCTTCGAAATATGGAGGCGACCTGGGCTTCCCTGGTAGCTCAGATGGTAAGGAATCTGCCTGCAGTGCGGGAGACCTGGGTTCCATCCCTGGTCTGGGAAAAATCTCCTGGAGGAGGGAACGGCTACCTACTCCAGTCTTCTTGCCTGGAGAATCCCATGGACAGAGCAGCCTGGCGGGGCTACAGTCCACGGGGTCGCAAAGAGCTGGACACAACTGAGCCACTTTGATTTCCTATCTCCCCCCTCAGGAGAGAGAGGACCCTTGGCTGCCCTGTTTACACACCAGGTATAATAAAACATCGTCTTAGGGGCAGATGCTGTTTCTGCTTGTCTGACATCATGCTAAAAGGTCCTCCAACTTTTCCGAGGAAGGAGACCCGAAGGAATTACATCCTGGGACCTCAATGCTGGAAATAGTAACTGGAGGGGATTTAGAAATCGCTCTCACTGTTTTCTTCCGTGTTTAATATCATCTTAGGGTTGATGCTAAAGGCACTGACCTTCCTTGGTTGCCTTTTTTTTCCGCTTGGTCGTTATCTTTAGATTTGTGGGGTGATATGGGGTCACACCTGGTAGCCCCTGGCCATGTGTGACTCTTTAAACTTAATGAAAAACAAATGCGAGTTAAAGTCAATTCCTCAGTTGTACTGTCCACTTTTCAACTGCTCAGTAGTCACACGTGGCTAAATGAATACCCTTACTTGTGTGTCTGACTCTCTGTGAGCCCCTGGACTGTGGCCTGCTAGGCTCCTCTGCCCATGGAATTTTCCAGGCAAGAATACGGGAGTAGGTTGGCATTTCCTACGACAGAGGATCTTCCCAACCCAGGGACAGAACCCAGGTCTCTTTCATCTCCTTCATCGACAGGCAGATTCTTTACTACTGACGCCACCTGGGAAGCCCTTACTTCCCAGTGAAAATCGCTCAGCTGTGTCCGACTCTTTGCGACCCCATGGACTCTACAGTCTATGGAATTCTCCAGGCCAGAATATTGGAGTGGGATTCCCTTCTGCAGGGGATCTTCCCAACCCAGGGATCGAACCCAGGTCCTCACACATTGCAGATGGATTCTTTACCAGCCGAGGCAACAGGGAAGCCCCAGAATACTGGAGTGGGTAGCCTATCCCCTTCTCCAGGGGAACCTACCGACCCAGGAATCGAACTGGGGTCTCCTGCATTTCTGGTGGATTCTTTACCAGCTGAGCTAGCAGGGAAGCCCTTAACTTCTCAGATAGGAAATAAATGAATACCTTACTGGGCAGCAAAGATACAGTGCAGGAAGTTTTGTCAGACAGATGAGAGGTGGTTATTCAGATTTTGCCTAATAAGTAAGTATTCCAGGGAAACAGAGGTGGGGGGGGTGGGGGAGGGAAGGGAATCTCCAATCTGAAGAAGACAGAAATTTCAAACCAGATGACTAGAACAGAGAATAGAAATTGAGCATATCAAAAATTACAACTTGAAATCTCATCAGCATTTCATTGTAGAAAATCAGGGATAAAGGCAGTGTCTAAGCACTTTTTTTTTTTTTGGATGGAAAAGAGACATAGGAAGGACCTGGAATCAGAATGACATCATATTGCTTAAGTCGGAAAACTGAGGTTAGAATTGAGCTTAGAATTCTATGAAAATTTATTTTCACTCAGATTAGACTGAGCTTAGAATTCTATGAAAATTTATTTTCACTCAGATTTTTGAAGTCGATCCCTGAGCTTAGAATTCTATGAAAATTTATTTTCACTCAGATTTTTGAAGTCAATCCCTCATGGGTTGTTAATTCAGAGTAGCATAAAGAGGTTTGTCCATACTCAGGATATCAGCAGACTTTCAGCTTTCATATATCATTTCTCTCAGGAAGCTGCTAGAGAATGTGTTCCATCGAAAGGAGACAGTAAACCAAGAAAGGGGGGAGACTTGGGGTCCCTGAGACAGAAAGAGGCGGAAGGCATTGTCAGGATGCTGGTGGTGTGATCTTGGGGCATCTGGTCTCAGCAGATCTCACTCTGACAAATATAGGCTGGAGCAGAGTTCAGAAATTTCAGGAGAAAGGTCTCGTATGTATATATTTGGGAGAGGGCAGGAGACTGATGGTTGGGATGAACATAGAACTGCCAGGTTATCTGAGTGAAAGATTGAAAGACGGTGGAGGGTTGTTGGAGGAATTATCGAAGAAAAACAGAGGCAGCCAAATCATACCAGGAAGATGAGAGAGTCAGACTGAGAAAGGCATCATAACCCTACCGCTTGCTTGCTTGCATGTGTCTATTGCACTGTCAAAATAGCATGTGTAGACTTTATGTGTAACCAAAACATAGTTACAGTTTTGGAAAACTGTGGGAGGGTAAGCCAGGATGGGTGGTGGGAATTTCAGTTCAGTTCAGTTCGGTCAATCAGTCGTGTTGGACTCTTTGCGACCTCGTGGACTGCAGCACGCCAGGCCTCCCCATCCACCACCAACTCCCAGGGCTTACCCAAACTCATATCCATCGAGTCGGTGATGCCATCCAACCATCTCATCCTCTGTCATCCCCTTCTCCTCGTGCCTTCAATCTTTCCCAGCATCAGGGTCTTTTCCAGTGAGTCAGTTCTTCGCATCAGGTGGCCAAAGGATTGAAGTTTCAGTTTCAACATCAGTCCTTCCAATGAATATTCAGAACTGATCTCCTTCAGGATGGACTGGTTGGATCTCCTTGCAGTCCAAGGGACTCTCAAGAGTCTTCTCCAACACCACAGTTCAAAAGCATCCATTCTTTTGCTCTCAGCTTTTCTTATAGTCCAACTCTCACATCCATGCACGACTACTGGAAAAACCATAGTCTTGACTAGACGGACCTTTGTTGGCAAAGTAATGTCTCTGCTTTTTAATATGCTGTTAGTTTGGTCATAACTTTTCTTCCAATGAGTAAGCAGAGTTTACAAAACCAAAATCTTCATCCGTACATGAGAAAACCAAGTAAGCGATCTCTAAAGTTGATAGGGTATATTGTAAAGCAGCTTCTTTAGAATCATGCGAGTCCATACCAAGGAATATTGCCAATGGTAGAAGCAGTTCTGTGATTTGAGTGTGGTTGCTTTGGAGAGCAGAATTGAGGAATAGATGATGATGGAAAGCTTGCAGCTAAGTTGAGAGGTCTTGCCTCACCTGTAGTGTATGTATTGTGTTACTTGGAAAAGAGTAAAAATGATCCACAGTGTATGCCTTCTGCAGAATTATAGACGTGTTAGTGTGGGGACTTGCCCAGTGGTCCAGTGACTAAGACACCTTGTTCACAGTGCAGGGAGCCCAGGGTTAAATCTCCCTTCAGGAACTAGATAGATCCCACATGCCATAACTAAAGAGCCTGCATGCTATGACTGAGACCTGGCACCACTAAATAAATACTTTTTTGTTTGTTTGTCTTGAGAAATTTTAGTATGGTCCAAATGAGGATTTGTCAGCCGTGGTCATATTGGTATTTGAGCCAGATATTACCAGCTGTTTATGAAGGGAGCTTGTTCCATGTTTTGTAGGAGCGTTAGCAGCATCTCTGGCCTCACTTGATGCCAGTAACATTCTTCCTGGAGTCCTGAGGACTGGAAATGTTTCCAGACACAGCCCGGTGTCCATTGATGGTGGCTGGGGGAGGGGAGGGCGGGGGACACAATTAGTGTCGTTGGAGAAAGCACAAATTTAAAGGATAACCATCTGGTAGGTTCTAGTGACTCGATGGACCTGAGTTTGAGCGAGCTCTGGGAGCTGGTGATGGTCAGGGGGGCCTGGCGTGCTGCGGTCTACGGGGTCACCAAGAGTCGGACACGACTGAGCGACTGAACTGAACTGACGTTTCTACTGAGGTGACTGTACCTAGAGTGTGTTATTCAGAGGGAAGTTGCTGAGAAGGAGAAAAAAATGAATGTTGTGTATTAAGGCGTGTATATGGAATGTAGGGCTTCGTGGCTCAGATGGTAAAGCGTCTGCCTGCAATGCGGGAGACCCAGGTTCGATCCCTGGGTCAGGAAGGTTTCCCCTGGAGAAGGGAAAGGCTACCCACTCCAGTATTCTGGCCTGGAGAAGTCCACTGGACTGGGCAAGTCCGTGGGGTCGCAAGGAGTCGGACACGGCTGAACGACTTTCACTTTTCGCTTTCACTGGTAAAATAACTAGCCAGTGGGAAGCTGCCCAGGAAGCCCAGCTCTCTGCTTGTTCTGTGATGACCTAGACGGTTGGGGTGGGGTAAGGGGACGAGAAGGAGGTTCAGGAGGGAGGAGACATACATATACATAGGATTGAAAAGCAATTATCCTCCAATTAAAAGTAAATTAAAAAAAAATCTAATATGGACTGAGTCATCCGAATATATAAAAAGCCCTGGCCGGTATTGATAGCGCAGGAAACAACAGCTTCATCATATAGAACCTGAACTCTTCAAGTACATAGCAAATGAAGTGGTTCGAATTCTCTGGCAGTGAGACCCCTCCCGCCGGAATGTGTCTTAGCTGGGTTGATTCCGGGCTCTCTTTTTAAAAAAAAAAAAAAAAAAAGAGGAGGACTCAGGAGGAAACTGCAGCTCCTGTGACATGCTCCATGGCTTGGGGAAACATATTTTAGATTTTTCGCATTTTTTTTTCATGATGGTACAACTTGAGTTTCTCCAGGGTAAACATGTTAATCATTATGGCAACTTCAGAGGTGGGGGAGGAAAAAAAACTTGCTTTGGATATATTTCTGTGCTCAGGTGCGTGTGGAACACAGATGAATTCCTCTTCACACCCCTCTGCCCCCCACCCTTTCTCCCCCACCCCCCACCCCAAGTCCTCCCAAAGCAATCCTTTCGCAAATTCTTGGTGCAGTTCCTTGCAAGGCGTTTTCTCTTAGAATTTACCAAGGAAGTCAACAGGAAAATGGTTCCTCCGATTTTCCTTTTTGATGTGGGTGAAACCTCATAAATAATTTAATACCCTCATTTCACAGCTGAGGAGTCTCTGGTCTGGAGAGAGTTTCTTTATAATTAATTAGGAGCAAAGTGAGGCTTGTAAGTCTGTTTCTCTCCCCCCCTTTTTTTTAAACTTCTTCTTTTTGTTTTAATTAAATATATGTGCATAGTAGTTTGGTGGAAGGAAGACAGAATGGAACAGTAGAGTGGATTGTGCATGGGGCACCTTTTGTCAGCCCTTTGATAGAGTTATCCCTTGGACTACAAGGAGATCCAACCAGTCCATTCTAAAGATCAATCCTGGGTGTTCATTGAAAGGACTGATGTTGAAGCTGAAACTCCAATACGTTGGCCACCTGATGCAAAGAGCTGACTCATTGGAAAAGACCCTGATGCTGGGAAAGATTGAGGGCAGGAGGAGAAGGGGACGATAGAGGATGAGATGGTTGGATGGCATCACCGACTCAATGGACATGAGTTTGAGTAAGCTCCGGGAGTTGGTGATGGTCAGGGAGGCCTGGCGTGCTGCGGTGCATTGGGTCACAAAGAGTCCGACATGACTGAGCGACTGAACTGAAACTGATGAGTTAAGGGTTCTGGGCACTGTCTGCGAAGAGGGTGGGCCCTTCCGTGTAAGCTTAGACAACACGTTGAGGGGGAAGAAAAGAGAGCAAGACTGGAAGTTCATGAGGTGCCCTTTAACCCCAATTCCTGGTGGTTCAGATGTGTTCCTTCGAGGGGTAGGGGGATTCGGGATGGTTTGAGAGCAGGTCAGAATACGGCTTGGCTCTGGTCCCCTGCTGAAGCTCCAATCCTTTGGCCGCCTGATGCGAAGAGCTGACTCCTTGGAAAAGCCCCTGAGTCTGAGAAAGATGGAAGGCGGGAGGAGAAGGGGACGACAGAGGATGAGATGCTTGGATGGCGTCATCGACTTGATGGACAGGGAAGCCTGGCGTGTTGCAGTCCACGGCGTCTGCAAAGAGCTGGACTCGACTGAGCCACTGAACGGAACTGGTCTCCTGCTCTCCTGGCTCTGGGCGTTGGGCGGCCCTGGAGCCAGCGTGCACCACCACTAACAGCTGTTCTTACGCTGGGTAGCCCCGAGACTGAGGTTGGTCCACGCTGGTCGGGCGGTGGGGGAGAGAGGGGTCTCTTCCCTGTGCTGGGTGGGGCACCCTTTTCTCCCCCACCAACCAGCCCTCCCGTACTCTGCTCTCAGCATCCTTGTTTCCAAGCCCCACCCCCCGCCGAAATTTTGGGAAACTTCCATGCCCTCTGCTTGCGCCCATCCGTTGGCCTCCTATACTGCTCACGTGGCAGCCGCTTGACCTTCCTCTTCACCTGACTTCTTGCGGCAAGGGACGGCCGCCGCCTCCGTGAAGTCTCCCTAGGTTTCTTCCATGCAGGGAGCAGGTGCAGAGAAGACGGCGTGTTGTCCGTCCTTGTCATCCCGTCAGCCGCGGGTCCCCCCGGTCCTCCGACTCAGCGGCCGTTATTTGCTAGTCTGCCCCTGATAGCCTTGAGTGGCAGCTATCCGATGTCATGGTTTGTCATCCCGCCTTGCCAGATCCTCCTCCTCTGGGTTCAGTGGTGGCCTTTACTTTTATAGAAATACCATCGAATCGATTCTTTATCAGATCCTTTCTCGTGATCGGTTATGAGAAAAATATTGTAATTCCCGTGCTGTACTAAAATTTTAGTTGTGTATCCATTTTGTATATATTCATAGTAGTGTGCCTCTCTTAATCCCAAATTCCTCCTTTACCCCAACCGCTCTCCCCGCTTTGGTAACCATCCATTTGTTTTCTGTGTTTGTGAGTCTGTTTCTGTTTGGTAAAGAAGTTCGTCTGTATAATTTATTTATTTATTTCATTGTTTATTAATCTGCTGTGCTGCAGAGCTTGTGAGATCTTAGTTTCCCCCATGACCAGGGGTTGATTTTGGGGCCCTGGGCAGTGAGAGCTCACAGTCCTAACCACTAACCACTGGACTGTCAGGGGTGTTACATTTCTTTTCTAGACTCCACGTTTAAGTGATGGCATGTGATATCACTTAACTTCAGTCGTGTCTGACTCTCTGCGAGCCCATGGACTGTAGCCCACCAGGCTCCTCTGTCCATGGGATGCTCCAGGCAGGAACACTGGCCTGGGTGGCCATGCCCTCCTCCAGGGGGATCTTCCCAACCCAGGGACCAAACCCAGGTCTCTTGCATCTCCTGCGGGCAGATTCTTTAACACTGGCGCCACTTGGGAAGGCTTAGTGTGATAATCTTGAGATCATCTCAGCGGGGTGACCGTGCTGCCCAGGGGACACTGAACTCTGAGTCAGTTTGCTTGTCACAGCCTGCCTGGATGGCAGGATTCCTCTGGCGTCAAGTGGGTAGGGCCCCAAATGCTGTTTAGTACCCTTTTTCAGGAAGCACAGCCTCCCACCCCCCACCCCAGAGAATGCATGCACGTGTGCTGAGTTGCTTCAGTTGTGTCCGACTCCTTGCGACCCCATGGACTGTAGCCCACCAGGCTCCTCTGTCCATGGCATCCTCCAGACAAGAATGCTGGAGTGGGTTGCCATGCCCTCCCCAAGGGCATCTTCCCGACCCAGGGATTGAACCTGCATCTCTTAACATCCTGTGCATTGGCAGGTGGCTTTACCACGAGCACCACCTGGACCGCGTAGAGTGATCTGGTCCCAAGGCCAGCGCTGCTGAGGATGAGAAATCCCACCCCAGGTGCATCCCAGCCAGGCCCACAGCTTCAGGGGTCACGGTTGAAGTGAAGTGAATTGAAGCGAAGTTGCTCAGTCATGTCCGACTCTTTGCAACCCCACGGGCTGTAGCCCGCCAGACTCTTCCGTCCATGGGATTTTCCAGGCAAGAGTACTGGAGTGGGTTACCATTCCCTTCTCCAGGGAAATCCTCCCTACCCAGGGATCGAACCCGGGTCTCTCCACATTGTAGGCAGACAGCTTTACCATCTGAGCCACTAGGGAAGCCCAATGGTTACACAGACCTAACTCTGGGACTGTAACCTCTGCCACCTGGTCAGACGTGTGTGATCACCTAGTTAAGAACCCGCTCAGAGAGCAGGAGTTTCAATAAAAGTTCACACCTTCAAAAGCTTTTGCTCTCTCCTGCACTCTGATATCCCACGTTTTGCTTGAGCTCTGACCCTGGAAGGCATCCTTACTGCTTCTGCACCCCGCCCCCAGCACACAGGCGCTGACCCGTGCATCCCCCGGGTCTCATCTCCAGGACACCACGGACTCCATGCGTCTTCTCTCCATCTGTGTATTCCCTGCCGGCCCTTTGCGAGCTGACCTGTGTTCCTCTGCTGGGCGAGAGCTTCTCTAAGCCTTTTGTCCTGAGAATGATGGGAGCCCTGAGGGTTTTTTTTTTAAGTGGGAGGATGGTCAGATTTTCTTTGCTCCTTGAGCCTGGTGCCAAGTGAAGAGAGATGAAAGAGGAGGAGTCGGACTCCTTTGCGAGGCGGGCAGAGTCCTCCGTGGCCCAGGATCCTCTGTCGCTCACTTCTGCAGCACCATCACCCGGCCCCTCCTCCACGTGTCTCCATCTCCCAGGTTGCCGTCGCCACTGGACATTTGTGCTCGTGGCCTGCTTTCGCGCACGTTCAAGGGCTCCCTCCTCACGGTGCCCCAACTCGGCCCCCAGTGTAAGCTCAGCTCCGTGTCCGAAGGTCACTGCTCCCCAGTTCGAGTGTCCTCACTTCTCTTGCGTGGGCTTGTGCGTTTTCTTACTCATTTGTTGTCACCGCTGTGTACTCGCTGAGATCACCCCTTTTCTCACCGTCCGGATACTTAAGTGTCCCACGACCGCAGACATCAAGTGTTCCCTGATGCCAACAAGAGCATCACCGAGCGGCGTTTGCACTTTCCACACGGCTGGACGTGGACTTCTCCGTGAGAATGTGCCGTGTTGCATCGAATCGAGCGAGAAATAACCTGTGTTTCTCATTTAGTGTGTTTTCGGGTGCTTAGAGAACCGTGAGAGCTGGCGAGATGCTCTAGCTGGCTAGGCGACTGTTCTTTGAATCTCATCCTTCTGGAGTATTGTGGAGTGTGCGGAGATGAGTGAGGTGTGTCTCGTGTGTTGGGATGATTGGAGTATCTAGGGAGGTGATCATTGCTAGTTTGAGAGCTTTGAACAGATTTTGTGTGAACAGGCTCACTGTATGCTTTGCACAGAGACAAAAGACTGAATTTCACTGGTGGTGGTTGTCCATCGTTAGTGTTTCAGCTTCCTAAGACCCCTCCTGCTTCAGAAGTCTGCCTAAGTCTTTGAACGGTTGAGAATGTAGTCGAGATGTTTTTGTTGACTTTTTTTTTGAATGGCCACAAGAGAGATCTGGCCATTTTTATTAAATTCACCAGGATCTATTTTCTGGATTCTATTGTAATATTTACTGCATTTAAAAAAAATGTTAAAAAATACTCAGTGTGATAAAGTACAATTTGTTGTTGTTTAGTTGCTAAATCGTGTCCAACTCTTTTGAGACCCCAGGGGCTGTAACCCATCAGGCTCCTCTGTCCGTGGGGTTTCCCAAGCAAGAATACTGGAGTGGGTTTTGTTGACTTTTTTTTTTTTTTTGTCCTCATTTTGGATGTTCTTTTGTTGACAGGTAACTGAAGACAGAAAACAGGCTTAAAAATAAACCCCAGAAGGAAAACGAGATTTGCCTACATTTGTCTCTGAGTAAGTAAAATTGTAAAATGGATTAATTTCTTATTCCATTATGAAGTATCCTGTCAACTGGTCCGTGTTTTTAAAAAAATTAACTGTTACTTATCGGCTGTATGTACCAGAAACAGTAATTTCTCAAGGTGTTTTGTAATGATTTGGTAATCAAAACATGCTGTGTATCTATCTGTGTTGGCACTTCGTGACAAACTCCTGTTTCACGGAATGTTTGGGAAGTCAGAAATTTTAGGAAAGAGAGATGGAGATGGTTATTCTGTGCTTTTGCAAGAAACATCATTTCTTTCATGGTTTCACATTCCTGTGAACATTTCAGGTACTTATTTTCCCTCTGATGGCTGATTTATGAGAAACAGAAGTGGTTTTTTTTTTTTTTTTTTTTTTTGATGCTTGTCTTGTACATGTTTGGAAACGACAGACATCCACGGCCTAGTTTGTGGTCCAGGCAGAACTTTCCATAAACACCTTGCCGGGCAGCATCGTGAGGCCACGTGGCCTGTGCTGGGGGCACCTGGGGAGGCATTTTCCTTCCGTCTGAGCCCCACGTGGACTCTCATGAGGGCACAGAGACTCAGACAGGGTTCCTAGGACGGGGACCTCTGGGGTCTGGAGCCATCATCTTGGCTGCAGAATTTCACCCAGCTTACAGCAAGGCCCGGGGTCTCACCCAAATCAAGAACTTCCTTTTCAAGACCCCTTTGTATGAAAGTCTTCTGTTTCTGGGATGACCGTTCTTTGAATCTTACTTCTGGAGTACTACTTCTGGAGTGTGCGGAGATTAAGTGAGAGGTCTCTCGTGTTTTGAGGGAAGGCGTTACAGGTCTTAGAAAGCCGTGGCATGGTGTCTGGGTCTCTGGTCTCTGGGTGTCCCATGGACGGTGCAGACGTCTCCTGCTGTGGGAATTCCCAGGAAGGATCTACTAACCTGCCTTGCAGCCGCTGAGGAAGGCTGGACCCTCATCTTGAAGGGGAGACGTGGGCTCGCTTTGGTGGCGCTTGGGATCTCAATGCATAGTGAAGATACACGTTCTAGATGGGGGACTCTATGGGCAAAGGTGAGGAACGAGCAATGAGAAAGATTTTTTTTTTTTTCCTTTAAAAGGAAAAGTTGATAAGCCAGTCTGGTGGAATGCAGGGGAGTGATGGGGGGTTATTGTTGTTTAGTCGCTCAGTCGTGTCCAGCCCTTTGCGATCCCATGGGCCGCAGCACGCGAGGCTTCCCTAAGGAAGAGGCAAGGACCCTGACGTTAACCCTGCCTACACAGTGCCCAAAGGGGTCTGATTTTCTTAGCATCAGAGCTATCTCCATTTACCTAGACACGCCTGGGGTCACATGCCCAGAGTGATTTGAAAGAATATCCTAGGTGACCTTTTGAACCAACCACCCTCGGCTCCCCTGGGGTGAAGAAAAAACAGTAAATCATGGCAAAATACTTATGTAACAACTTGTGTGCCAGACATGGCTGTAGTCTGTTAACAACTTAATCTCATTGTTATTCACATAGCTGACAACTCGCCCATTCAGAGTGTACGCTTGGGTGCTTTTTAGAATATTCAGAGTTCCGCAACCATCGCCACAACTGATTCTAAACCATTTCCTGGCTTCCCAAAGAATCCCATGGACCCATGAGAACTCACTCCTTGTTCAGGCCTCCCCCAGTACCCAGTCACCACCCGTCGATGGTCAGCATCTCTGGATTTGTTCATTCTGGATGTTTCGAGCAAATGAAATCACGGAGTGTGTGTGCGTTTCGTGGCAGGTGTACCGTTTTCAAGGTTCACCCGCGTTGTTGCATTCGTTTTGATTTCCAGACCCCATTCTGTTGGATGAAGAGCCCACGTTTGGTCTATCTGTTCATCACTGAGACACTGTTACTTTTGACGATTTCTATGTTGAAATAACATCAGACTCACAAGACGTGGCAAAAATAGCTTGTGCGTGCGTGCTCAGGTGCTTCAGTGGTGTCCGACTCTGCGACGCCATGAACTGTAGCCCACCAGGCTCCTCTGTCCATGGGATTCTCACTGGAGGGAGTTGCCCACGCCCTCCTCCAGGGGATCTTCCCGACCCAGGGACTGAAACCACAGTCTCTTACATCTCCTGCATTGGCAAGCAAGTTCTTTACGACTAGCGCCACCTGGGAAGCAAAAAAAAAAAATAGCAAATGGAGGTCTAGGGCACCCTCCCCTGCCTTCCCTGGTGGTAACATCTTTCGGTGAAGATACTATGTTATCAAAAGTAGGAACCTGACATCTGCAAGTTTTGCACAGATGCAGCCCTTGTCTATATTTTAGCAGTTTTGGTGTGTGTGCATGCGTGCATGTGGACAGTGTGTGAGCTATAATCATATGTGGAGCTTTAAGCAACCCCCTCCATAATCGGACCCAGAAACTGTTCCATCCACACTGGAAAACCCCTGCATGCCCCCATGGCATGATCACCCTCTGTGGCTCCTGGCAGCCACTGACATCTCCGGCTCTGTAATTTTGTCCTTTCAAGAATGATCTTTCTGCCGTTAGGGTGGTATCATCTGCCTGTCTGAGGTTGTGGATATTTCTCCCTGCAATCTTGATTCCAGCTTGTGCTTCATCCAGCGCGGCATTTCACGTGATGTTGTTCAGTTGCTCGGTTGTGTCCGACTCTTTGAGATCCCCACGGACTCCAGGCTTCCCTGTCCTTCACCATCTCCCAGACCTTGCTCAAACTCATGTCCATCGAGTCACTGATGCCATCCAACCATCTCATCCTCTGTTGTCCCCTTCTCCTCTTGCCTTCAGTCTTGCCCAGCATCAGGGTCTTTTCTAAGGAATCAGTTCTTTGTGTTAGGTGGCCAAAGTGTTGGAGCTTCAGCTTCAGCATCAGTCTTTCCAGTGGATATTCAGGACTGATCTCCTTTAGGATGGACTGATTGCATCTCCGTGCAGTCCAAGGGACTCTCCAACACCACAGTTCAAAAGCATTACTTCTTCAGTGCTCAGCTTTCTGTATGGTCCAACTCTCACATCCATACATGACCACTGGAAAAACCATAGCCTTGTTGACCAAGTAATGTCTCTGCTTTTTAATATGGTGTCTAGGTTGGTCATAACTTCGGCTGTATTCTGCATATAAGTTAAATAAGGAAGATGACAATATACAGCCTTGATGTACTCCTTTCCCAATTTGGAACTGGTCTGTTGGGGTGAGGTGTTTTCCTAGTATAAGGGGAAGGGTGGCCTGTTCTCAGCAACTCTTTTCTGTTCATAAAATCCTAAAAGGGTTCAAAGGACTGCGTTTAGAATTAGCCATGACGCTGAGACAGGTGATTGCCTGGAGCCTGGAGACATTCCCGGTGGAATTGTTGATGATTAGAACCAGACACTATAGCAGGGGCAAAACACCGTGTTTTGTGAATCTCATCTGGACGGTCCGCCGTGTTAAAGACCAACCCGGTTGCAGGGGTTTTTTGTATGAAGGTGCAGTTCAGACAGTGGCCCTGGTTGGGACGTGGGTATTGTTCGGCAGGCTTGGGGTGCCATGGGCTAGATGTAGGGTGTTGCTCATTTTTCTTACCAGAAGCCATAAAGCATCCAGGTGCCCTGGCAATCATACCTGGTTGATTTGAAGACATGAATTCCACATGGATAATGGTGGAGTGCAGTTTCATTTCCTGAGGTCTCCCACTGATGAAAAGTGCGTGATGAGGTGCTGTTTGACAGCGTGATTCAGCCCTTGCTTCCAACCTTCGCTTGAGATTTGTTCAGTGTTCTTTTCGTCCAGACAGCCTTTGCCTTCTTGAATCCCCAGAACACAGAGGTAGAGCCCCACAGACATGCTCTCCCTCCAGGTTTTCAAGAAAAAAACCGCTTTCTCTTGAGAAACCACTCCTTTCTTCTAGAAGCCACGGAAACTCCTGCTGTCGGCAGGGGCATGCCCGCAACGGATGGATTGAGAATCCAGTGAGTCTCTTCTTGATAGAACTTGATGCAAATGGACATTGTGCTCTGCTAATTTGCTTCCGTCGTGTCCAGCTCTGTGCGAACCCGTGGACGGTAGCCCGCCAGGCTCCTCTGTCCATGGGATTCTCCAGGCAAGAATACTGGAGTGGGTTGCCATGCCCTCCTCCGGGGGATCTTCCCGACCCAGGGATCAAACCCATGTTTCTTATGTCTCCTGCGTTGGCAGGCTGGTTCTTTACTGCTTAGCACCACCTGGGAAGGTACAAACGGACATTGAGTTCCAATTAATTAAAATTCAAGAATAAGCTGTTGAAACTGGCTGTAGATTCTGGTTGTAAAATGGCCTGAAGGTGACGGCAGGTTTCTTTCATTTGTGACATCTGTTACTACTTCTGACTCTTAACGCCAAATCAGAGAGGGGTGTTTTTCTTAGCGTTGCCTTTTGGTTTTCTTCGTGAACATGGGCGGTTCCTGAAGATCTCTTTCTTGGTTTAGGACCGGGGTTCTCTACTGAGGGCAGTCTTTTCCCCCGCCCCAGGGACACTGGGCAAAGTCTAGAGACATGTTTGGTTGTCATATATGATTGATTTGATGGGAGCGGGGTGATCCCGTCATCTCAGGGTATTGCCAAACACCCCACCATGGACAGGACAGCCTCTCCCACCTTCTCACACACCAAACAATTACCTGACTCCAAATGGGCTTCCCTGATAGCTGAGTTGGTAAACAATCCGTCTGCAATGCAGGAGACCCCAGTTTGATTCCTGGGTTGGGAAGATCCCCTGGAGAAGGGAGAGGTTACCCACTCCAGTATTCTTGGGCTTCCCTGGTGGCTCAGATAGTAAAGAATCCGCCTGCAATGCGGGGGACCTGGGTTTGATCCCTGGGTTGGGAAGATCCCATGGGGAAGGAAAGGGCAAATGAATCCAGTATTCTAGCCTGGAGAATTCCATGGACTGTATAGTCCATGGGGTTGCAAAGAATCGGACACGACTGAGTGACTTTTACTTTCATTTTCAAATGTTGGTAGGATGAGCTTGGCTGGTTTAGGATTTGCTCCCAAAAGTGGCATATATTGAATATTGCCCTTCATCGTGTTTCACAGTAGGTTAGCGACTATTGGCATTGGCTCTGAAGCTCTGCGATAAGGAGTAATACACTTTGAGTCCTCCTATGATGACTCTGTGGCTTCCCAGGTGGCTCAGTAATAAAGAATCTTCCTGCCAAGCAGGAGACATGGGATTGATCCCTGAGTCAGGGAAGATCCCTTGGAGAAGGACATGGCAACCCACTCCAGTATTCTTGCCTGGAGAATCCCATGGACAGAGAGGAGCCTGGCAGGATATGGTCCATGGGGGTCACAGAGTTGGATATAAGTGAGCACGCAGGCATGCACACACGCATGATGACTCCTATACTCAACATGACTGTACTTTTAGAAATGAATATACTTGGGTGTCCGTAAATTTTTGTTTTTCGACATAGGAAGAAATACATTGTTGACAATGTGATCATATGGATAAATTCATAAGCTTCAGTTGGAATCATTGTCATGTATGGTCTATTAAAATGTTTGCATAATTTTCTTAATGGTCAATAGTAATTCTAAGTCTTATTACTTAGAATACTTGTGGGGAGTTCCCCGGTGGTCCCAAGTGGTTAGGACTTGGTCCTTTCCCTTCCAAGGACGCAGGTTTGACTCCTGCTTGGGAAATAGATTCCACAATGTGTGCTGTGAGGCCACCAGGGGAAAAAAAAAATTGCAGAATCCTCTACATTCCTGCTTTTATGAGACACCTGTGTGCACAATTAGCAAATTTTTAATAACAGAATCCTAAGATGAAGTTACAGTCCAGAAAGCTATGACTGAAAGGTCATGCCTTCACTTAATGCCTATTTAAGTCAGATTTACAAAGCATTATGTTTTACAGTGATAAAATATGCATAACATATAATATGTCATGCTAACCATTTTTCCCCAGTGGGTGACAGTTTTATTTCCTGTCTTAACCATTTTTAGAATGCACAGTTCACTGTCATTGGGCTTCCCTGGTGGCTTAGCTGGTAAAGAATCTGCCTGCAATTCGGGAGACCTGGGTTCGATCTCTGGGTTGGGAAGATCCCCTGGAGAAGGGATAGGCTACCCACTCCAGTATTCTGGCTTGGGGAATTCCATGGACTGTATAGTCCGTGGGGTGGCAAAGAGTCGGACACGACTGAGCGACTTTCACTGTCCTGAAGTATGTTCACCTTCCTGTACATCCATCACCACTATCCACGTGTAGAACTTTTTCCACCTTTCCAAGCTAACATTACATACCCATTGAAACAACTCTCTATTCCCCTCCCCCCAGCCCCTGGCACCCACGGTTTCGCTTTGTATTAATATCTCTTCTGTTGGGACTTCTAAGCACCGCACACGTAAGCGGAATTACATGAGATTTGTCCTTTTTGAGCCTGTTTTAGTTCTCCCAGGGGAATGTCTTTGCAGTTTAATGATGGTGTAGCTTGTGTTTTCCTTCTTGTGGGTAAGCAGTGTTCCATTGTGTGTGTGTGTCTGTGTGTGAGTATGGTGGTTTGTTAATCCCTTACCCCATGGATGGATAGTTGAGTGATTTATGGAGAAATCTTTTAAAGCTGGGTCCGGTGACTTGTCTGCTGGTCCTGTGGCTAAGACTCCACACTTCCAAGGCAGGGGTACAAAGGAAGGCCCAACACAGCCCAAGAAATAACACATCAATTTTGAAAAAAGAAAGAAAGCGGGGGGCTCCTTTTACATTTGGCCTGTGACCACTCTTTAGACCTAGAAAGTGATGGCAGGAGGCATGTGGGGTCCATGGTATGGTACTCACATGGAAAACTCCAGAATCTTCATACTCCTCCTCGAGTGCCTTAACGCCGTCTTCCGCTGATTTAGGAACTGTCTTCTGAGATGAGCTTCTGTTAGTTCTTGCCACCTGCCTCTTTCCATTCGAACTCCACGGGAAAGAGCTGCAGAAGAAATGTCTGGATGCCTACCAGAACTGTGCCCTGCGCTGGCCAGCATGTCCCCCATGTTGTTTTCTAGTGAGATGGCTTCCTCCTGAGCTGTCTGTAAAAAAAAAAATAGATAATTTTACTTGTTCATTTATTGTTTAACTCTGCTGGGTCTTCCGTTGGGCTTCCCTGGTAGCTCAGCTGGTAAAGAATCCGCCTGGGACGTGGGAGACCAGGGTTCGATCCCCGGGTTGGGAAGATCGCCCCTGGAGAAGGGAACGGCCGCCCACTCCAGTACCGATGCTCTGTGGGCTGGCTTTCTCGTGGCAGAGATCGGGGCCTCCTGTCTATAAATCTGCAGTGCACGGGCTTGTCTCTGTGGTGGCTTCTCTTGGTGCAGAGCTCAGGCTCAAGAGTGTTGGGTCTTCAGTAGTTTCCGAGCACTGGCTCTCGGGGGCATGGGCTTCGGAACTTGGGGTGCACAGGCTTCCTAGTTCCCGTGGCATGTGGGATCTTTCCCGGACCAGGGATCAAACCCACGTCTCCCGTGCTGGCAGGCGGATTCTTCACCACTGAGCTGCCAGGGGTACCACCTCCTTAGGAGTTGCCCGCAGCCCCGAAGAGGGATGTGTGAATGTCCCCTACTGCCCCCTGACTCCGCTTTCCTGTTCCCACCTCATTTGCCTCCTCTGTGAAACTGTAAACTCCAGCGCTGTGTGTATACACTCGTGAGACACTTTGCAATCAACGTGATGAAGTCTTTATGTGAAAGGGTTCTTGATGATTGTGAAATGGGTCTGTAACTCCAACATCATCTACCAAAAAAAAAAAATAAATAAAATCAGTGCTCTATATTGGGATCTGATTCTGTCCTGACACGGTGATTGCAATACTAAAATCCCAAAGCAATTGCTGTTTGCTGACAGGGGTACACAGCGATGTCTTTCAACTTGGATAAGCTTAGAACTTTACACAGAGCAGCTAAAATGAATTTCTTTTGACACTCGGTTGCCGAGTAGGAACCCAGAATGGATGTTGAGGTTTTCTGTTCGTCTGTCACAGGTGAGCAGGGCATTTGGAGTGCTGCATGCTAGGATTGGAGTGGGATACTGGTTTGGCCAGGCGTGCCACACAGATATTTGATCTGAGTTTTGCTTTGGGGTGGAAATTGTAGGGTGCAGACTTGGAGTCTTGACAGAAGTGCATTGGAATAGTTGAAAATCTGCATAAAAAATTTATATTCTCTCTGGCAAGTTACCTTGCTCAACAAAGTGCTCTGGTGGAATCTTTTAAAACACACAGCTATCTCTTGGTTGCCTTTTTTTTTTTTTTTTTCCAAACTAAATAAGCTGCTGCAGATGGCTTTTATTTTATAAACCTGAAGTAAAGCTTCATGGGTAAGGCATATCCTCATGGCTGTGGGATTTTCTGGTTTATGTGACTGATTAATTTGAAGCATGATTCACGGTTTAACTTACAGTTTCTGTGTTAAATTAATGACGTTACTGGGTTCACATTTTGTTTTTATTTTAGTGTTGCTGATTAATTTTAAGTGTGATTCACATTTTAGCCTACAGTTTCTTTGTTAAATTAATTACGTTATTGGGTACTTTATTCTTTGTTTTACAAACCTTCTAATTGGAGGCATTGCATGTCAGAGTGATAAATGGCTGGGTATTTCCTGACCTCTAAAATTTTTTCCATCCACTTTAAAGACATTTTTCTGTGTGGCCACATAGTGTTTGGTTTACAAAATATCAGTTCAGTTCAGTAGCTCTGTCGCTCAGTCCAACTCTTTGTGACCCCATGGACTGCAGCCCACCAGGCCTCCCTGTCCATCACCAACTCTCCAGAGCTTGCTCAAACTCATGTCCATTGAGTCGGTGATGCCATCCAACCATCTCATTCTCTATCGTTCCCTTCTCCTTCTGCCTTCAGTCTTTCCCAGCATCAGGGTCTTTTCCATTGAGTCAGTTCTTCGCATCAGGTGGCCAAAGTATTGGAGTTTCAGCTTCAGCATCAGTCCTTCCAATGAATATTCAGGACTGATTTCCTTTAGGATGGACTGGTTGGATCTCCTTGCAGTCCAAGGGACTCTCAAGAGTCTTCTCCAATGCCACAGTTCAAAAGCATCAATTCTTAAGTGCTCAGCTTTCTTTATAGTCCAACTCTCACATCCATACATGACTGTTGGAAAAACCATAGTTTTGATTAGACGGACCTTTGTTGGCAAGGTAATATCTCTGCTTTCCAATATGCTGTCTAGGATGGTCATAGCTTTTCTTTCAAGGAGCAAGCGTCATTTGATTTCATGGCTGCAGTCACCATCTGCAGTGATTTTGGAGCCCAAGAAAATAAAGTCTGCCACTGTTGTTTCCCCATCTATTTGCCATGAAGCAGTGGGAGCGGATGCCATGATCTTCATTTTTTGAATGTTGAGTTTTAAGCCAAAATATACATTCCTCTAAAACACGGAAGTTAAGCTGCAGATATGTTTTCAACCAAGGCTTTTCACAGTGTTTACTTACATAGAATACTGTCACTTTGCGTTCTGGAGCTATTTGTCTTTGCCTAGCCTAGGATGTAGGTAGAATATTAATCTCGTGTGAAAGTGAGATAAGCAGGGAGCAGATGGATTTATGGCTCTCGAGACCTGTGAACTCTGCCGCGGCAGAGAGTTCTTGAATACGAATCAAGAAATTCCGGGCTGTGGCTAGCCAGGGCTGGCGTGACCTGATTTGCCACACAATACATCATCCTGCCGGGGATCCGTTTCTTGCGACGTGCCTACTCGGGTTTGGTCCTGACTCTCTGATGTTGCTGCACTGGGCTCCCTTTGAGAGAATGAGACGGCTCCTTCACGGTAGGAGCCCTGGGCGTGGGTCGGGCCAGGCTTGCTCCACAAGCCCCCCGGGGGGGGGGAAATTCTGGGTCCCGGGGGCTGCAGCAAGTTCTCAGATGCGTTCAGTCACTGGAGGTTGAGGAGCGTCTGCACCCCAGGCTCTCTGTAGCCAGGTAGGGTGCAGAAGAAACTTCCCAGGTGGCTCAGTGGTAAAGAACCCCCCTGCCAATACAGGAGACAGGGGTTTGATCCCTGGGTCGGGACGATTCCCCGGGAGGAGGAAATGGCAACCCACTCCAGGATTCTTGCCTGGAGAATCCCACGGACAGAGGAGCCTGGTGGGGCTACAGTCTAGGGGGTCGCAAAAGAGTCGGACACGACTGAGCAGCAAGAAGAGGGTACTCACGCAGCTGTGCAGCCATCGCCACAGTTTAATTTTAGGAGTATTTTCAGTGCCCCCACAACGAAACCCCACCTCCCAGAGCCGTCACTCCCTACTTTTCCATCGCTCTCCTCAGCCTCCCCGCAGCTGCAGACCGGTTGTGTATCTCTGTGGATTTGCCTGTACTGGGCGTTTTCCGTAAATCATATGTTGCATGACTTCTCGTGAGTTTGTTTCTCTGACTTCGCACGGTGTTTTCAAGATTCACGTATGTCGTAGGCTGTGACCGTGGCTTCCTTCCTTTTTATAGCCGAATCGTTCTATTTCATGGTTCAGTTCAGTCGCTCAGTCGTGTCTGACCCTTTGTGACCCCATGAACCGCAGCACGCCAGGCCTCCCTGTCCATCACCAACTCCCAGAGTCCACCCAAACCCATGTCCATTGAGTCGGTGATGCCATCCAACCATCTCCTCTTCTGTCATCCCCTTCTCCTCCCAGCTTCAATCTTTCCCAGCATCAGGGTCTTTTCCAGTGAGTCAGTTCTTCTCATCAGGTGGCCAGAGTATTGGAGTTTCAGCTTCAGCATCAGTCCTTCCAATGAACATGGTGGGAACAGACTATATCTTCTCCATCCATTCATCAGTTCATGGACACGGGTTGTTTCCGCTGTTTGACAATGTCAGTCACGCTGCTGTGAACGTTCCCGTCCTGGATATGGTGTAGATGTGTGCTAAGTGAGATCGCTATGGCCCAGTGAACCGCTGGCTGCCAAATTGATAAGGGGTGGTCTTTAAAATGAAAATGTGCATGCACACACACACACACACACACACACAAAATGTGTGGAAGTGCATTCAAAAAAATTATATACATAATCTTATATACATAGGATTTATGTTTATATCATTGCAGAGAGATCAGGGGCTGGCTGCTCCAGGTCTGGTGTTGAGCCTTCTCATTTCGGGGGGCTTCTGTTGTTGCAGAGGATGGGCTCTTAGCCGTTGTGGCCTGCGGGTTCAATTATTGTGGCCACGTGACTTCTTCCTGGACCTGGGATCAAACCCTGCTTCAGATTTCCCAAAGCTGACCTGGTCCTTCCATACAGTAGAGATGGCTGCGGCCCCGTCTTCCCAATGAAGAGAAGGTGCCAGCTCACCAGGTCCACCAGGGCGTCCACCCTCCGTGTGGCTTGCCCACCAGGTGTCAGACTTAGGAGGGTGAAGTTCGTCGGATCAGCCTCTGAGCGTTTCCGGGTTGAGTGAGAGGAGCCAGCATCTCTTCCATGCTGTTTGCCGCTTTGTCTCAAATCGAATTCTGGGAAACCCGACCCCATCCACCAGCATATAGGGAGATGGTCAGGGGGCCTGGGTGTGTCCTCATCCCTTCCTGTTTGTTTGCTTACGGTCCAAGATCGTCAGCCTCTGGAAAGGGCCTTTTCTGCCAACCGGCCTTGACAATGGTTGTTTAGTTTCTTTAAGTCGCGTCCAGCTCTTTTGCAACTCCGCGGACAGTAGCCCGTCAGGCTCCTCTCTGTCCACGGGGATTCTCCAGGCAAGAATCTTGGAGTGGGTTGCCATGCCCTCCTCCAGGGGAATCTTCCCGATCCAGGGATCAAATCCGCGTCTCCTGCATTGGCAGGCCGTTTCTTTACCGCTCGGCCACCTGGGGTGTTGGCAGTATCGGGGCCCCAGATCCTCTGGGTAAAACTACAGAGGAAGGTCCACTGCTCGTTAAGGCTGTGATGAGACGCTTCAGACTGTTCGCTGAGTACAGTAAACCTTCCCCCACCCGCCCACTGTCCACATACCCCCAAGTGGAGGTGGTACACCCCCCCTGGCTTCCCTGCACCCTCGTCTCCAAAGTAAAATGCTTCAGTGGGAGGTGGGCCTGGCGCTGAAAACGATGGATCTGTAGTAACAGGCCACACCTGTGAGCGTCCAAGCCCAGCGGTATGTCACCCCCAGCTGGAGGATGGAACAGAAGGGAGCCCTGGAAATGCTGGGCTGAAAAGGACTCTGTTGGTGGGGTCACACAAGCGACATCCTGTCCTCCGTGGTCCCCCGAGGCAGGATGCGTGGGTGTGTTTGGCACTGAGACGAACCTGGCAAGCAAGGCGGCCTCGGGAGGGAAACTGAATTGGCCGTTTCTTCTAAGGATACTGAGAACTGTCGCAGCCTCTGGCGTCCCAAGGAAGCTCAGGACAGCTTGCCAGACAGATAGCATGGATAATAAATAACAGAAAGAGAAAAAAAAAAAAAAGAAATGAAACCACGATGCTTTCTTTTCTGTGAAAGTCATTTTTATCCTGTTTGCAAAAAACCATGGATTTCAGTGGGGGCAGCTGTGTTAGCAAGTGTACCAAAGACAGTTATCCTAGGAGTTAGATTGAAATCATTCACAGAAGTAAGTTCTCTGGCAAACTGGAAACCCCAGGGGGGAGATTTTGCATCTTATTTAATGTAAAAATTCCTCGAAGCAAATATGTTGTGGTTCCAGGCAGTTTATTGGTTTTTTGTTTTGTTTTGTTTTAATTTGATTTTCCCTTAAATATTTGTGAATGTGTGAATTACTCTGTATGCCAACTGTGGAAAATAAAGCCACAGAGAGACGGGAGGAGGGAGATGTCAGATAAATTCCTCTTCAGCAGAGAATTGAAGACGCGTCCTTTTATAACAGAATCGGTCTCCTGTTATAACAGAATCCATCTCTACAACAACCTGATGCAAGAAAGCTGTAACAGATTTGAAACTTGCAACTGTGTGTCCACCAGCGGGGCCTTGGGAAGCCCTCCCAGGCATCCTGGCAAGCTCCCTTCTGAAATTCTTGCTGTCATGGGGCTTTGGGACCCCTGCCTTTGGGGTGGTGAAGAAGGCACAACTTTATTTTTAACCTCTCACAGGGAACACCCCTGACGTGTTGTGTCGATGCTTACTGATGGGATTGGAAATTGGAGCCAGAATAATTAGACTGACTCTCCAGATGTCACGTGTGAGCTGGGAAAGGACTCGAATGCACACCCTGTTTGCTCTTGCAGGGACTGAGGGAGGAAATGACCCGGAAGGTGATCAAGCTGGTTGTCCGGTTTGCGGTTGTCGCTTTCCCTTACTTGCATGGAGCTGCAGTTGGGGATTCCAGATCCCCATACAGCCACACCCGGAGGGGGGCAGTTCTTTGTTTTCCTGAGCCCCATGGGAGACAGAGACACATACTGATGTGAAGAGAAGCCAGAAGCCAGCATCGTGGGGCTGTGAGCTGGTTTAAACCCCTGCCCCGTCTCTGCACGTCAGCTCTGTGATTCTTCTTTCCCTGGAAGCCAGACGGCACACTTTGCACGCTGGGTGTGAGCTCTCTTCAGCCACTGGGAGTGGCAAGAAAGTCGAGCAAGGAACAGGGGAAGGTGGCGATGACCGGGAGAACCTTTTTCGTGGGTTCATGAAAGTAAAGGGAGCCACGCTGGTACCAGCTTTTATTTTTTCTTGGGACTGCACTGCCAGAGAATTCCTTGGTACCAGTGTTGATACAGGATGAGATGGTTGGATGGCATCACCGACTCAATGGACGTGGGTTTGAGCGAGCCGCGGGAGTTGGATGGACAGGGAGGCCTGGCGTGCTGCAGTCCTCGGCGTCGCAGAGAGTCGGACACGACTGAGCGACTGAACCGCAACCGGGCTGAGCACCGCTTTGCTGATGTTGCCGTGGCAACCTGATTCCCACGGTGGTGGTCTTAGCAAGGGTCGTGTGTCTGACAGGTTGAGTCTTAGCAAGGGTCGTGTGTCTGACAGGTTGATTCCTTTACTTGGCTCCGTTCGAGCGCTATGAGCCTAGCGCCTGGGAACAAGAATTCCTTGTGTGTGTGTGTGTGTGTGTGTGTGTGTGTGTGTCTGCATGCGCATCCTTAGATGCTCAGTCGTGTCTGACTCTTTGCAGACCTCCTGGACTGTAGCTGACTAGCCTCCTCTGTCCATGGGATTCTCCAGGCAAGAATCCAAATAAATAAATAGCGAGTGTGTATTTACTTACAAATATATAAATAGGTGTTAAATGTATTTATGTGGTTGTTCAGTTGCTAAGTCATGTCCAACTCGTTGCGACCCCATGGACTGCAGCGGGTCAGATCCCCCCCTCCCTGTCCATCACCACGTCCTTCCCAGAGTTTGCTCAGACTTGAACTCATATCTGGGATAGGTGTGAAGGGAGGGAAACAACCTTAAGGAATTCACTTGTTAACAAGTGGTCAGTCTGACATCAAGCACTATATATTTATATTTACAAATGCATTTATTTGTAAACATATAATATTATATTTATGTTATATATTAATATTATGCAGTATAATATGTACTAATAATATATTAATAATATATGCTATTAATATAATATACATATAATCAATATATTAATATAACAAATATAATATGCTAATATGACTATAATTAATATAACACGACTACAGTTAATATATTAATATAACATAAATATAAATATTTCTTTATTTGGGTACACCACATCTCAGTTGCAACACCCAGGATCTTTAGTTACGGCACGCACCACCTCTTAGCTGTAGCATGTGGGATCCATCTCCCCAACCCAGGATTGAACCCACCTGCCTCCCTGCCTGTCCACTGGGACCACAGAACCCTTCCCTCCCCGCCTCCCGCCAAGGAAAGTCCCAAGAATTCTTAATTTTTATCCAGTGCACATAAGTCCTTTGTGCTTGTGATACTAAATGTGTGATTAAGCATTACAGGGAGATGAGGTTTACGAAGTGAAGGTTGATTTCCAAGAAACTCAGGTGGATGACGCAGGGCTGGCCCTGCGTGACGGCGGTTCCAATGAATGGGATTCCCACGGCTTTGCTGCTGTTTCTGTTTGAAAGAGGGTAGGGAGTAAAATCGGATATTGAAGTGGACAGCGTCGGTTCGGAGGAGGGCGTGGCAACCCACTGCAGTATTCTTGCCTGGAGAACCCCCATGGACAGAGGAGCCTGGTGGGATATGGTCCAAGGGGTCGCAAAGAGTTGGACACGAATGAGCAGCTGATCACGCAGCATGGCATCGGTTATGGATTGTGCGACAGAACGTTGTAACTATAGTTTAGACGCTGTATGTCTGCTCACATCTGACATACATATACCCTTATCTTGTTAACATAAACTCGGAGAGGCGGGGGGCGACCCCCCAGCCCAAGTCATGATGAGGTCTGGGGAGCTTATGGGGGGAAAGTCACGGAGAAGGGTGGTTGAGGGCAGGAACCACCTGGCAGGGAAGACCCAGTACGGATCCCGGAGATGGAGCTGGTCCACCATTTATTGGGCTCTGCCATCCCAGCTAGCGAGGGCTCCTGTTCACTCCGTGTCCCCTTCAGCAAAAGCTCTGAGGTTTAAGCCTCACTTTTGGTGCCCTGCGGAAGAGTGATATCTTTGCCTTCGTGTGCGCATTAAACGCAGGTGTCCACGGAAAGCCCTTAGCACAGTGTCGGGCCCTTCAGCGGCCACTCGGCCTGTGCGGTCTTAACGTTTCGTCATCATTTTGCAGCAAAAGAGATGCTGGGGTTGCACAGCCTCCTGTCTGTCTGCTCTCAGATGCCACGTTTCATGTCCCAGGTCACTGCTATCCCATGTCCCAGCCGATTTAAGTTCTTTTTTGTTTCTCTTTTCTTGCTTCCCTGGATGGCTCAGCTGCTAAAGAATCCTCCTGCAATGCTGGCGACCTGGGTTCGATCCCTGGGTTGGGGAGATTCCCCTGAAGAAGGGAAAGGCTACCCACTCCAGGATTCTTGCCTGGAGAATTCCGTGGACTGTACAGTCCATGGGGTTGCAAAGAGTCAGACGGGACTGAGCGACTTTCACTTCACTTCATGTCATTCTGAAAGGAACACAGTTGTGTCCGGGTGCATTTTTAGGCGGAGAGTAGTATGTGTGTGTTCTCAGGGATTCCTAGACCGTCATTTGACAGCGTTGGGTATTACTAGTACTGGGTCATGGGGGAAATTTCCCAATAACAGCATTCCATGTTAATGCAGCCCTCCCTGTCCCCACCCCCTACAGCCCCTTTCTGCTTTACTGTCTTCCTGGGGTTTCTTCTAGGAATTCGTCCTTAGCCATCTTTAGTGGCTGTCTTCCCGGGTGGCTTAGCAGTAAAGAACCTGCCTGCCAGTGCAGGAGCCGCAGGAGATGCCGGTTCGATCCCTGGGTCCGGAAGATCCCCTGGAGCAGTCAATGGCAACCCACTCCAGTATTCTTGCCTGGAGCCTCCCATGGACAGAGGAGCCTGGTGGAATACAGTCCTTGGGGTTGTACAGAGTCTGACACAACTGAACGACTGAACCTGTGTTTTTGCGGTCCCTTGCCTGGAGAGGGGAGAATTATTTCGGAGCTGAACTTCTCAAGAAGCCCCAGGAAATACATTTTTAGCCTCGAGGGATCCTTGTATTGTCTTCGAAGATAAGAGACATGTTCAAGCAAAACCTTTTTTTTTTTTTTTTTAGAGTGGCAGACTAGAATCACTGTCGTACCTCTGTGGGTTTATTTCATTTTCCTCTCTTCCATTTATTGGCATATACCTGTATTCTTGCGGGCTTCCCCAACTCTCTCTACGGCACAACTTGCATTTCCTCTGTCTGAGGCAGACTGCTTTAAGAGCATCTGGACATTTCAGAGCTTGCATTTCATTGTCACCTCGGTGTCAGCTACCCGAGTGGAGATGTCACACTTTCAGAAGTCTCCAGAGCAGTGCGTGCATGTGGACTCGGTCGCTTCGGTCGTGTCCGACTCTCTGCGACCCTGTGGACTGTAGCCCACCGGGCTCCTCTCTGTCCGGGGGATTCTCCAGGCAAGAACGCTGGAGTGGGTTGCCGTCTCCTCCTCCAGGGGATCTTCCTAACCCAGGGATGGAACCCACGTCGCTTCTGTCTCTTGCACTGGCAGGCGGCTTCTTGATCATGGAGCCACTGGGAAGCCCCACTCCAGAGCAGAGTTTCAGTCGGACAAAGTATAAGTTCCGTGATGTTAAGATGTAGACATACCCAAACAGACTGGAACTGACCTGGCCAGGTGCCCGCCCTGCCTTTGCGAAGCCTCTCACCTCTGAGATGTTTTCCTGTCTCACCTGTGTGTTTGCACAGCTGTGCTTTTCTTCTAACGAGGTTATAGAAATTAGGTTTTGCAGAGAGTGGAGCTTTGGCATCCTGGTGAATGGGGAGGGGACTTCAGAATGTCCAAGTGAGGGGGCCAGCCCGTGTCCTGAGTCTGTGTGTGGTCTGTCCCCTCTGCCTTGTAAGATACACAGTGGTTCTTAGACCCCCGTCTGACACTGTCAAAAACGGGGCTCAATCACTGGGAAGGAGTCCGCCTGGCCCATGCAGGAGACGCAGATTTGATCCCTGGGTCGGGAAGATCCCCGGGAGAAGAGAATGGCAATGCACTCCTGTATTCTTGCCTGGAGAATCTCATGGACAGAGTATCCTGGAGGGCTGCAGTCCAGGGGGTCACAAGGAGTCAGACACAACTGCGCACCCAAGGCCATGGGCGGCTGGGTAATGGTCCAACGACTCAAGAGTCCTGAAGGTTTTGTTGCCAATAATGAGATTAGATGGGCGTATCATGTTTTATTTCCCTTTGCTGGCAGCGGAAGTGGCTTAACAGCTTTGTTGATAAGAGGGTGCTCAATATTCCGTGTTTGAAATGTAAATACCCTCTTGCCCAAATGTTAACCTGGCTTCAGGGTTTCGACGTACAGGGTTCATATGATAAATAATTCCCTTGATCGAATGGCTGGCTGCGTGGCTCCTGGGTGCCGCCGTGTTTCAGACGCCCTCCTCGCCAACGTCTTGCTGGCTTTTAGGCAGAGGTCGGCAAACGTGAAAGGGAATCAGGAACCGTGGCTCGACTCCCTGGGACATTGGAAGAGTTGAACCACCCTCAGGGGAACCAAGCAGAGCTTATAAATTGAGGTGCTCTTTTTTGTGTGTGTGCCAGCGCCCCCGGTGGGCTTGGTCACCAGCCTGAGTTGAACACAGAGCCAGATTCTCTCAGCTGACGTCTGGTAACAGTCTGCTACACCTGGAGCAGTTTGCCATGAAATCATGCAAACTGTGTTGGGAACGGTACTTCCTGAAAGTTTAGGCCATTCTGTTTCAGTGTCATCATTTACATACAGTCATTTCTTCCAGACTTCAGGAGGGCTGAACATCAACTACACAGAAACCTAGTCATCATATTTTGTGGGGTTTTTTTGTTTTTGTTTTTGTCTTTTTCTGCAGTCTGCTCTGGGTGACTTTTCACATTCACCTGCACTCCGCACAGTTGATTTTGTCAATAAAATCACAGGGAGACTGTTTAGTCTAGGGAGGGAGCAGACGGCCGCACTCACGGCGAGAAAGACATTGCAGGCAGACGCGTGGCTTCATTAGTGAAGAGTGGATGTGAAGTGTTTCGTAAGTACTTTGAAGATGCTGAGCCAGGATGGTTAGATGCGGCTCTCGTCAAGCTGCTTACGGCTCGTAGGGCAGATGAGAAATGCTCATTGCTATTATCTCTCGTGCCAGCCAGCCCTCTAAAATCGTGAGTATCTGTCATAAGCGCGGATGAGCAAAGTCGGCTGGGTCAGCAAAGTCAGCCGTTCACCATAGAATGCCACCAGGGTAGTTTTGCCTCCAATCGGGGCCATCAGGCAGGGTCTGGAGATGCTGGTGTTTATTAACAACTTGGGTAAGAGTGCTCCGGGTTTTTCTCGTGGGTGGAGGCAGGTGGGAATACCATCCCCCCCAACGAGGAGTCAACACCAAACACCATCCCCCAGTATCCGTGTCTACCTGGGACAGCCCGCAACGTCCACAGACAGGGTCCAGCCTCCTGGTTGGGACCACCCTCCCATCTCTGAGGTTCTGAAGCCACCCATTAAATGCCCTTCCCTCTCCATGTGGACTCTTCTGTTCAGGGGGAGTTAAGGGGACCCCCTGGGTCTGGCTCAGTGTCATGTAGGGGCAGAAGGGGAACCCCGAGGTCCTCACTCCCCACCGTCTAGAGTGCCGCCCACTGACACGGCTCCCCCGCCTTCCGTTGTAGTCTCTGGAAATGCACGTGTCAGCATCTTGCATCGCCCTCTCTGGGATGCATGAGTTTCATCTTGTTTTAGATTTCGCTTTAAATTCATTCCACGGCTTCTTCCCTGGTGGCTCAGATGGTAAAGAATCCGCCTGCCAATGCAGGAGACCCTCGGTTCGATCCCCTGTGTCGGGATGATCCCCTGGAGGAGGGAATGGTAACCCACTGCAGTATTCTTGCCTGGAGATTTCCACGGACGGAGGAGCCTGGTGGGCTGCAGTCCCTGGGGTCGCAAAGAGCTGGACAGAACTGAGCACCTAAGGCGTTCACTCTCCACTTTCAAGTTGCTCATGAGGCTGGTGGGTGTGTCGGGGGGTCTTTGCTGGACACGTGCGAGAGGGTGGGAAGTCATCACAGGACTTTCCAGTTGTGAACTCGAGTGTGGATGAGGTTTGTTGCTAAGGTATACTCAGTAGTCCGTAATGTGCCCAGGATCGTCCTGTAGCTGTCTTTTTTGTCGCACAAAGGCAGACAATTCACTTGACTGACTCAGTGGAAGGGTGCAGAGCAATTGGGCTTCCCAGGTGGCTCAGTGGTAGAGAATCCACCAGCCGATGCTCCAGGAGACCCGGGTTTGATCCCTGGGTCGGGAAGATTCCCTGGAGGAGGGAATGGCACCCCACTCCAGTATTCTTGCCTGGAGAATCCCCATGGACAGAGGAGCCTGGCAGGCTACAGTCCCTGGGGTCGCAGAGAGTTGGACACGGCTGAGCGACTAAGCAGCAACAACACAGAGGCACAGAAGGTGCAGGTGTCCAGCTTGAGTGGGGAGAGCTGTGTCCTGGTGGCGTGGGCTTGCAGTGACCCCTCATCTTCTTGGGGAAACCCAGGGAGTAAGCTGGTGGGGGCCCTGAACCTGCATACCACTGTTTACCTTGACACCCATCACACCGAAGCATCTCGTTATGCATAATCAGGTGGAGGCTTTACATAATTGACACTGATGCTCAAACATTAATGAACAAAAAGTCATAAATGAGACTAATCATTAAGGGGGAGACTCAGGTCCTCGGTGGATACAAGGACCCAGGGTAAAGCAAATTAACAATACAGATTCAACGCTGGTAGAAACAGAGAAGGGTGTTTAAAAGGCTTCATGCTTGAAGCTGAGCCAAAGAATTGATGCTTTTGAACTGTGGTATTGGGAGAAGACTCTTGAGAGTCCCTTGGAAAGAAGGGAGATCCAAGCTACCCATCCTAAAGGAGATCAGTCCTGAATATTCATTGGAAGGACTGCTGCTGAAGCTGAACCTCCAATACTTTGGCCACCTGATGCGAAGAACTAACTCATTGGAAAAGACCCTGATGCTGGGAAAGATTGAGGGCAGGAGGAGAAGGAGACGACAGAGGATGAGATGGTTGGATGACGTCACCGACTCAATGGACATGAGTTTGAGCAAACTTCAGGAGATTGTGAAGGACAGGGAAGCCTGGTGTGCTGCAGTCTGTGGGGTCCCAGAGAGTCAGACACGACTGGGCGACTGAAGGACAACAGAGAGTTGAAGCATATCTGCTGCTTTATTTTAAAATGCAAGCATTGTTGTCATGCCAGAGGACTGAACTGCCCCGACAGTGGACCCTATAGAATTCTTCGCCTCTCATTTATGTTGTGAAATTCTGGGGGCATTTTTCCTCCCAGAGATATTAATTGGGAACAACAGTGAATGCCCACTCTCTCACGGTTTTCTAGCCCACACACATACTCAGCCACCCACCGGTCAGAATATATTCTGAATGCCCAAAGTCACTGGGCATGATAGACGCTGATAGAATGCTTTTTTTTTTTTTTTAAAGAAAGAAATGCATGATATGCCCAAAATTTATGGGAAATGTTTAGGTCAAGCAGCCCTTGAGTCCAGAGTATGTGTCCTTTGGAAGTTGTACCGTGGGATTGCCCTTGGCCTGGTCCAGCCCCCACTGGTGCTCGTTGAGATGTTTTATTGAAGCAAAAACTTGAGCAAGCAGTTCTGAGTCCACCCTGGTCCTGTCTTTAGGCAGTGTTCTCCTTCAGTTGGCGCTAGTGATAACGAACCCGCCTGCCAATGCAGGAGTCACAAGAGACTTGGGTTCGATGGGTCGGGAAGATCCTCTGGAGAAGGGAATGGCGACCCCCTCCATCCAGTATTCTTGCCTGGAGAATCTCATGGACAGAGGAGCCTGGCAGGCTACAGTCCACGGGGTCACGAAGAATCCAGCACAACTGAAGTGACTTAGCACGCATGCGTGCATCTTGATGTCAGGGTAAACTACATCCCGTATTAGAACCCAAGGAGAAAGAGGGTTCCCTTGTTGCTGTTGTCTTGATTTTTGTCATTTCATCTGAATGTAGCAATAACACCAATCCATCGTGAATGGCCAAGCTTAGAATCTTGCATGAATAATTTGGCTCAGGATATGGAAGGATTCCCGGTGGGAGGCATAATAAACGTCTGTCTCCTGCGATGGGTGATATCCGAGCACTCACAGATGTTAAGAGGTGGGGGAGAAGCAGAGACACTGACAAGCACCCATGGTTGTGTTGGGCCGGGGCTGACCGTGAACTTCCAAGAGAACTTTGGAGTGTTCTGCCAGACAGGCTGCCCCTGGGAAACTCTTCCTTGCACTTGGATGTGAGAGCCACCCCCAGCTGGGGCTCCCTGGTGGAGACAGGAAAGAGTCAAACCTCTCCTGGGTTCACAGGAAGGCCATAGCGGTGATGAGAAATGTAAATGTGTGTCTTCCTACCAGGATCTGCTGACTCGGTCTTGGTGAGGATGAGAAATTAGATGGTAGAGCCCAGGCATTTGTTTGTGTGTTTGTTTTGGCAGCACCTTGAAGCACAATACAGGACGGACCCATGCCACTTTGCAAGTTTTCAAGTAGCTACAGGGGCCATGGTTCCTTTAATGAAAGATCATGAACATGGTGTGTGGGTGGGAGAAGGATGTGGGGAAGAGTGGTTACATGGATAGTGTAGCTGAGTCCCTTCCTATTCACCTGAAAAGGTCACAGCCTTGTTAACTGCCTATGCTCCAGTGCAAAATAAAAGGTTTAAAAAAAAATTAGAATGTAGCTTTAACAATGTAGCCATTTAAAAAAAATTTTTTATTAAGCTATTTTATTTAAATGCCATGCACCTAAAAGTATCTAGCATAAGAACTTCCTTGGTGGTCCAGTGGTTAAGAGTTTGCCTTCCAATGCAGGGGGTACAGGTTCTTTTCCTGGTCGTGGAGCTGGAATCCCACATGACTCGTGGACAAAGGACCAAAATATAAAACAGAAGCAATATTGTAGCAAAATCAGTAAAGACGTTAAACATTTTCTTTTTTTTCAAAGTGTCTAGTGTATAGTAGATGCGTGCTGTGTGTGTGTGTTCAGTTGTTCAGTCATGTATGACTCTTTCAGACTGCATGGACTATAGCTCACCAAGCTCCTCTGTCCATGGGATTCTCCAGGCAAGAATACTGGAGTGGGTTGCCAGTTCCTCCTCCAGGGGCTCTTCCCAACCCAGGGGTTGAACCCGCATCTCCTGCATTGGCAGGCTGATTCTTTCCCACTGGGAAGCCCTATAGATACATACCAAGTATCCAGTCGATAAGTGAATGGATTAGTCAGTGGCTTTAAATGCGATCTCTAGTTTTTGAAAAAGAGCGTGAACATTGGACTTCTCTACAGAGTATTCCTGACACTTCCCGTTTGGGGAGATCTTTATACAATGGGAAGGTGTGCCCCTCTTGGACCGTCAGTCGTTTGGGAACCCCACCGAAGCACGGGACAGGCTGACAGACCCAATGACAACACCTTTCTGGTCTGTGGTTGTCTGCTATCATAGGGATGTATTCAGCCTGCATCCTTGATGGGAAATCAATCTTTGGCACTGCTGTGTCTCTTGACTGGATCGATAAACCTCCCTAGGTCTTCATTTGCTCTTAACTGCCTGTGATGGAAACCCAGCAGGTCGTCTCAGCCTGGAGAAAATACCAGAGAGCAACATTCCTTCATAAGAGAGAAGACTCCTGATCCCTCCACTTAGGTAATATTGGTAAGCATTGCTGACCCCCGTTGGAAATGCTCGTTGACAGGTGCTTGAGTCTTAAAAGCTTGCCTGTGCTTTCCCGTGATCTGTGCAAAGCCATGCTTCATCATATAGTGTTTTCATAATATCATATGCGAATTTAATTCAGTGCAGCAAACCCTTGCTGAGTGTTTTTGTGTGGATCGGGTGCTGTGCTGGGCACGGGAGATACATTGATAAATAAAACTTCATTTTTTTTAATCATCTGATTGGACTGGGCAGACCTGAAAATGGCCAGACCCCTCAGTCACGTGGGAGCAGAGGGACGAGTCTTCTTTCTTGGTAGAGGGATCAAAGACCAGTTAGGACTTGTGGCCTGAGTTACAGGCACTTAGGGGACCACTCAGGAGTTGGTTAAATGGAGAATACAGTAATCAGTCTGTTCTAGGGCAGTCTGTGTTCTAGGGCATTACCTCTTTTTTTCCTTTAAGAAAAATATCTGTATATCAACTAAAAAACTTGGGGACTGCTCTTTGTTGTGGTGCTTGAGTTTCTCACTACGGTGGCGTCTCTTGTTGCTGAGTACAGGCTCTAGGGCACACAGACTTCAGTAGTTGCAGCACACGGGCTCAGTGGTTGTGGCATGTGGGCTCAGTCGTGGCACGTGGACTTGGTCGTCGTGGCACGTGGACTCAGTACTTGGGGCACGTGGGCTCAGTACTTGTGGCATGTGGACTCAGTACTTCTGGCACACAGGCTTAGTGGTTGTGGCATGTGGCTCAGTACTTGCGGCATGTGGACTCAGTTGTGGCACACAGGCTTAGTGGTTGTGGCACACAGGCTCAGTAGTTGTGGCACGTGGACTCAGTTGTGGCACATGGACTCAGTACTTGTGGCACACAGGCTCAGTAGTTGTGGCATGTGGACTCAGTACTTGTGGCACACAGGCTCAGTAGTTGTGGCATGTGGACTCAGTACTTGTGGCACACAGGCTCAGTAGTTGTGGCATGTGGACTCAGTACTTGTGGCACGTGGACTCAGTACTTGTGGCACACAGGCTCAGTAGTTGTGGCATGTGGACTCAGTACTTGTGGCACACAGGCTCAGTAGTTGTGGCATGTGGACTCAGTTGTCCACATGTGGCTCAGTAGTTGTGGCATGTGGACTCTGTAGTTGTGGCATGTGGACTCAGTACTTGTAGCATGTGGACTCAGTACTTGTAGCATGTGGATTCAGTACTTGTGGCACACTGGCTCAGTAGTTGTGGCATGTGGACTCAGTTGTCCACATGTGGCTCAGTAGTTGTGGCATGTAGCTCAGTAGTTGTGGCATGTGGACTCAGTAGTTGTGGCATGTGGCTCAGTAGTTGTCGCATGTGGACTCCGTAGTTGTGGTATGTGGACTCAGTACTTGTAGCATGTGAACTCAGTACTTGTGGCACACAGGCTCAGTAGTTGTGGCATGTGGACTCAGTTGTCCACATGTGGCTCAGTAGTTGTGGCATGTAGCTCAGTAGTTGTGGCATATGGACTCTGTAGTTGTGGCATGTGGACTCAGTACTTGTGGCACACAGGCTCAGTACTTGTAGCATGTGGACTCAGTAGTTGTGGTACGCAGGCTCAGTAGTTGTGGCACATGGGCTCAGTACTTGCGCACACAGGCTCAGTTGCCCCACAGCATGTGGAATCCTCCCAGGCCAGGGACAGAGCCTAGCCTGTGTCTCCTGCCTTGGCAGGCAGATTTCCAGTCACCAGACCACCGGGGAAGACCCGGGGCATTACCTTTTGCAGCAGTGGGGTCCGAGACTCTGGGGGTGGCAGAAATCTGGGGGGGGCAGCTCAGGGCCTGGGCAACGGCACCCCTGTACCCCACCTTCGGCCTTCACCAGTTACTCTGTGTCCTCACAGATGGGCCAACATGAACATCGGGGTCAAATTGTGCTGGGATCCTGGTGCCTGCAAGCGGGCCCCGTGGAGATTTCAGGAACGGGTTGTTGGGTGAGGGCTGGGCTCCCCTGGAGGACCGTGCTCCCCGGGCTGGGTTACACATGTGGGGTGTTTTATCACATGAACGGCAGAGGTTGCAGATGGTTGTCCAGCTTCAGGCAGTGTCTGTAAGGACAGAGCTTGTTTCTGGAAGGGAGCAGCAGACACTGACCCATTAGCTCCCCTGGAGATGTGACCTGGGACGCCCACTCCCCTGGAAATGAAGATCATTGGAAGGAAATAAGGCTCGTGATGTCTTTGATGTCTTCCATCCGGACCCTCTCAGTTCACACTGCCAAGGTCTCCACTTTCTCGTTCAATCTTCCGGGGCCACTCTCCCACTCTTCTGATGGGGGGTGCAGTGAGGGACTTCAGAGTCTCGGGTGGCCAGCGCGAGATCCTAGGGAAGGATGTGCAAGCATTTGCAGCCTCAGACCGCCGCTGTGTGCCCAGAGTGACACTGAAATGCTGGCCATGTCCACGGGAACCTGGGCATGATCAGCCTCCAATGGCGTTTTCCCTTCTTGTCAACATGATCATAGGCAAATGCTGTTTTGTTTGTTTGTTTGTTTGTTTTGCACAAAGAGGTAGTTAATGACCAACGGCAGCATTCTGTGCCGTGTGCCATCTTGCAGAACCATCTGTAACATCTCATGGCGCTATGGAAGCTCAGTGTGGTGACCGCAAGCAAACAGTCAGAGATCATTAAGGACACAGTTGTCTTCAAGTTCCTCTCCTTCCCTCGTAGACTGGGGGTGTTGGGATTTCAGCTTGTCTTGCCACCAATTTTCTGACCCAGGTGAATTTTTAACCTGCTATAAGCCCTTCTGATTGGTTCTGAGAATTCCTGGGCTCGGAGACCTTTCTTGTGAAATTGGGTCAAAAGCAGTCACTGGTTGTGGATTCAGAGCTCATCTGCTGTGAAATACCTGGATTTGAAGTTGAACGTCAACTTGTATTTTTAAAATGATAGTTGATTAATGAGCTAAAGTCAAGAGGTGGTTTCTCTCCCACCAGATGGATAACAAGTATTGGGTTGGTCAGTTGTTGGCTCACTCGTATCCGACTCTTTGCGACCCCATGGACTGCAGCACCCCAGGCTTCCCTGTCCATCACAATCTCCCAGAGCTTGCCCAAACTCATGTCCATCGAGTCGTAGAGTTGACTAAAATGTCTTCACCTTTTTTCATCATGTATAAATAAGTTTCAGTTCTTATAAGATCAGTTCAGTTCAATTGCTCAGTTATGTCTGACTCTTTGTGACCCCATGGACTGCAGCACGCCAGGCCTCCCTGTCCATCACCAACTCCTGGAGTTTATTCAAACTCATGTCCATTGAGTCGGTGATGCCATCCAACTATCTCATCCTCTGTCGTCCCCTTCTCCTCCTGCCCTCAATCTTTCCCAGCATCAGGGTCTTTTCCAATGAGTCAGTTCTTTGCATCAGGTGGCCAAAGTATTGGAGCTTCAGCTTCAACATCAGTCCTTCCGATGAATACTCAGGACTGATCTCCCTTAGGATGGACTGGTTGGTTGGATCTCCTTGCAGGCCAAGGGACTCTCAAGAGTCTTCTGCAGTAAGACAGTTGAAAAGCATCCATTCTTTGGCATTCGGCTTTCTTTATAGTCCAACTCTTACATCCATACCTGATTACTGGAAAACCACAGCCTTGACTAGATGGACCTTTGTCGGCAAAGTAATGTCTCTGCTTCTCAATATGCTGTCTAGGTTGGTCATAACTTTTTTCCCAAGGAGGAAGTGTCTTTTAGTTTCATGGCTGCAGTCACCATCTGAAGTGATTTTGGAGCCCAAAGAAATGTCTGTCACTGTTTCCACTGTTTCCCCATCTATTTGCCATGAAGTGATGGGACCGGATGCCATGATCTTAGTTTTCTGAATGTTGAGTTTTAAGCCAACTTTTTCACTCTTCTCTTTCACTTTCTTCAAGAGGCTCTTTAGTTCTTCTTCACTTTCTGCCATAAGGATGGTGTCATCTGCATATCTGAGGTTATTGATATTTCTCCCTGCAATCTTGATTCCAGCTTGTGCTTCATCCAGTGCGGCATTTCTCATGATGTACTCTGCACAGAAGTTAAATATGCAGGGTGACGATATACAGCCTTGACATACTCCTTTCCCTGTTTGGAACCAGTCTTGTTCCATGTCCAGTCCTAACTGTTGCTTCTTGACCTGCATACAGGTTTCTCAAGAGGCAGGTCAGGTGGTCTGGTATTCTCATCTCTTTAAGAATTTTCTACAGTTTGTGGTGATCCACACAGTCAAAAGTTTTGGCATAGTCAATAAAGCAGAAATAGATGTTTCTCTGGAACTCTGTTGCTTGATAATCCAACGGATGTTGGCAACTTGATCTCTGGTTCCTCTGCCTTTTCTAAAACCAGAAACCCCATGTTTCTTTGCAACCCCATGGTCTGCATAGTCCATGCAATTCTCCAGGCCAGAATACTGGAGTGGGTAGCCTTTCCCGTCTCCAGGAGATCTTCCCGATCCAGGAATTTAACCAGGGTCTCCTGCATTGCACGCAGATTCTTTACCGACTGAGCTCTCAGGGAATCCCCCTCTTATAAGTTAGATGCTGTTTAATAAATGATGATAGACTGTGTCTTTTTGCTTTTATAAATATCAGGAAAGCCTCAAGGTGGTATCCTTTGTTCTTTGTAATAATTGGTCTTGGTTGACTGCTCATGGAATAACAGAATCCAGAAGTTCAAAAGGTAGATTTTGTTTTTTTTTAAATTGGATTATAATCGATTTGCAATGTTGTGTTAGTTTCAGGTGTAAAGCAAAGTGAATCAGTTATACGTACACATATATCCACTCTTTTTCAGATTCTTTTCCCATGTAAGCCATTGCAGAGTATCGGGTACAGTTCTCTGGGCTATACAGTAGGTCCTGTTAGTTACCTATTTTATATCTAGTCGTGTGTATGTTCATTTCAGTCTCCCCAATTTTTCTTCCCTCCCCAGCTCCCGGTAACCATAAGTTTGTTTTGTAAATCTGTGACTCTCTTTTATTTTGTAAATGTATTCATTTGTACCAGTTTTTTTTTTTTTTTTCTTTTTGTAGCTTCCACATATAAATGATATCATATAATATTTATCTTTCTTTGTCTGCGATACTTCACTCTGTACGACCTTCTCTGGGTCCATAGTGTTGTAAATGGCGTTATTTTGTCCTTTTTTATGGCTGACTAAGCAGACTTAGCTCTTAATCACATATAGAACTTAATCCACATGGAGTCGGCATTCTTGTCAGTCCTGTTAAACAAGAGGCATGATGTGTTGGCTGATAACACTGGGGAACTCCCGGAGTACATGAAGATCGCTTGACTTTGCAGACGTCCTAAAACATGAGCGTAACGGTGGGTGAATAAGCATGCACGCCGATATGAGCTTGTTTCTTCTGCTCCCTTCAAGAAGCCCACCTTTCTGCTTTCAGAGAAGCCGTGTCAGGATTCTTAATTAATTCTTCAAGAGGGCTCATTACCGGGAGGAACAGAGAGCTTCCCATTATGGCGGTGGTGTCTCATCCGTGCTGAGATTTGATGTCACGGACCCTGGGGGCCTGGCTGAACTGGAGTTCAAGGGCCTCTCCTATTGGTCTCAAACCCACACGCCAGCTTGGTTTTTAGAAGAATCATCTAAGCGATGTTAGACACAGTAGAAATTAACGAAAGATTTAAAAATGCATGCATGGGCATGCATGTAGATACCAGTCATGTAAACAAACATGCTTTTGATCTGTGCATTTGTGGGCAGCATTTTTCAGCCCCGAAAATGTCAACTCGGTAACGTGGAATCTTGTACCTCACCCCACTCCATCCCCAACTGAACCCCAGCTTCCTCCGAGGATGTGGAGGGGATGCAGTGGAGGCCTGGGTGATTGAGGTTGGATGTTGGGTTGACCACCTGGGTGTTGAAGGTCTGAAGCCCCAACCCAGGACCAAAGCCGGCCAGAGGGACCTTTTCTTTACGCATGGATTCCCTGACAGTCTGTGAGGGAATTCCTTTTATTTGATTTTTTTTTTTTTTCTCTTTTAAAGAAATGAATGTCTTCTCTTAAGAAAATTGCTGTTACATTACATTCGGAAACAATAATTTATTAATAAACGCTTGTCTTGATTATAAAGTAGATTAGAAACCATGCTTCTTAGTGGTCATAGTGGGTTCCTAGGGGAGCCCGAACAAAATTCCACCAGCCACATGACTTAGAACAGCAGGAGCCCATTCTGTCACAGTTCTGGGGGCCAGAAGTCTCAGATAGAGACGTCATCAGGCTGGCCCTCTGCTGAAGACTCTGGCCGGCCTCCTTTCTTGCCCATCTTCTAGCTTCCATGGTTTCCAGCAACCCTGGATATTCCAAGACTTACACATCAATTCAGTTCAGTCGCTCAGTCGTGTCCGACTCTTCGCGACCCCATAAACCACACACGCCAGGCCTCCTTGTCCATCACCAACTCCCGGAGTCCTCCCAAACCCATGTCCGTCGTGTCATTGATGCCATCCAACCATCCCATCCTCTGTCTCCCCTTCTCCTCTTGCCCTCAATCTTTCACAGCATCCGCGTCCTTTCAAATGAGTCAGCTCTCTGCATCAGGTGGCCAAAGTATTGGAGTTTAAGACTTAACACCTACGTCACCCTAATCTCCACCTTGTCTGGGTATCTCTGTCTTCATGTGGTCGTTTTCTTACATGGACACCATCATAGTGGGTTAACAGCCCGCCCTGCTCCACTATGACCTCATTTGATGAATTCTCTGTGTGTGTGTGTGATTGGATGTACAGTGAGCCGTGAAAGGAGTGAAAATGTTATTCGCTCAGTCGTGTCTGACTCTTTGCGACCCCATGGACTGCAGCCCGCCAGGCTCCTCTGTCCATGGGATTCTCCAGGCAAGAACACTGGAGTGGGTTACCTTTCCTTCTCGAGGGGATCTTCCCAACCCAGGGATCGAACCCAGGTTGATTCTTTTACCGCCTGAACCACCAGGGAAGCCCAAACTGACCTGGCAACACTGTGTTAATTCCAGGTGCATGACCAATAGCTCGATATTTCTATATATTACAGAATGATCACCACGACAAGTCTGGTTACCATCTGTCACCGTACTAACATGTGACACTATCATTGACCGTATTCCCCAGGCTCTGCGTTTCATCTCCTTGACTCACTTTGTAGCTGGAAGTTTCTCCCTCTTATATATTTCACTCACCTTCACCTCCCGCCCCCTGCCAACTACCTCTTTCTATGAGTCTGTTTTCTCTTTTGTTGTGCTTGTTCATTTTCGATTTTTAGATTCCATGTGTAAATGAAATCATGCAGTATTTCTCTTTGACTTATTTAGTTTCATGTAATATCGTACACTGACTCAATGGACATGAGTTTGAGCAGGCTCGGGGAGTTGGCGAAGGACAGGGAAGCCTGGCATGCTGCAATCCATGGGGTCGCAAGCAGTCGGACACAACTGAGCGACTGAACTGAATACCCTCCTGGTGCATCCATGTGGTCACAGATGGCAAGATTTCATTCTTTTTTTATGGCTGAGCCGTTTTCCTCTGTGTGTGTGAGAGAGACATTTTCTTTATCCGTTCATCTCTCGGTGGACGCTGAGGTTGCTTCCAGATCGTGGCTATTCTAAATGATTCTGCGGTGAACATAGGGGTATGTATATCTCTTCCAGTTTGTGCTTTTGTTTTCTTCAGGAAAACGCCCAGAAGTGACATTGGCTAGATCATGTGATTTTTCTGTTTTTAATGTTCTGGGGAAGCTCCAAACTGTTTTCCACAGTAGTTGCACCTGTCTACATCCTCACCATCCCTGCATCGTACGGGTTCCCTTTTCTCTGCATCCTTGGCGACACTTTTATTTGTTGTCTGTCTGGCTGAGCCCATGCTCAACAGTCTGACAGGGTCAGGTGGTACCTCACTGTGGCTTTGAGTTGGCGTTTCATCTTGATGAATTCTATCCATGACCCACCTATTTCCAAATGAGGTCCTGCTCTAAGGTGTCCAGGGGATTGGGACCACAAGATATATTTTGTTGGGGGGTGAGTTCAACCCACAGTAGTGGCGATCTGCCTTTACCCTTGGCCATTTACAGGGCGGCCGAAGAAATTCAAACCGGTATAAATTCTTTGTCTTTAATTAAATGAATGAGCAGGCGGTAACCCGCCACCCGCCAGGCCTGCTCTTTTGGGGCCTGGGTGACCATCACGCCCAGACGCCCTGGTGCACTGTGTCTTTCCTGATGTTCTGGAAGGCCTGGGCGCTCTCGTGGCCTGTCCTTCAGGAGGTGCTTTTTCGTGAGCCGCAGTTCACGGAGGTGTGGGCGGCTTTGCTGGTGCGTGGAGCCTATTCTCGGTCACAGGTGAGCAGGAGGCGGTGGGCTTTCCCCTGAGACTGGCCCAGAGGGCTGCTGGAGGGGGTTCAGGGGATGAAGTGGACGGAGTGGAGACTGTGGGCCCACTTAACCTGGTCCCTGGAATATTCCATGATTCAACCACGTGACGTTGACCGTGCAAAGCCCCCAGCTGCCAGAGGAGGCCCCAGAACGCATGGTCCATGTGGACTGTGGCTCCGCTTAACCTGGTCCCTGGAATATTCCGTGATGCATCCACGTGATGTTGACTGTGCAAAGCCCCCGGCCGCCAGGGGAGTCTCTAGAATCCACAGTCTGTAGTACAGCTCCCTTCCTTTTCCCACCAGAGGTGATTGAGGGTATGACCAGTTGTTCCTCTGAGTGGTTTTGGTGCCTGGAATCCCCAGGCCCTTCCACAGAGTCTTGTCCAGTTTCCTCTGAAAGAAATTGCACCGTGGAAGACTCGGTGGCAAAAGTGAAAGTCACTCAGTCGCGTCCGACTCTTTGCGACCCTGTGGACTGTACAGCTCGTGGGATTCTCCAGGCCAGGATACTGCAGTGGGTAGCCTTTCCCTTCTCCAGGGGATCCTCCCAACCCAGGGATCAAACCCAGATCTCTAGCATTGCAGGCGGATTCTTTCCCAGCTGAGCCACCAGGGGAGCTGGAGTGGGTCTGACACATATTTCAAGGCTTCCTGGAGCTTTTCAGGGAAACGTTGTTAAACAGACAGCTCGTCCGCTCAGAAACGCTCCAAACTTGGAAGTCTCAGAGTGTGGCAGGTGACACCTTGACCTTGGGGTCGCCTCTCTCGGCAACGGTGGCTTCACGTAGTAAATAGCAGGTCACCTGGGTGCCCCATCACCGTGTTCACCCCTCAGGGATGGACCTTGGGGCCTTGCATGGTCAGCTTCCAGTAGCACTTGGACAACGGAGGATATGATTTTCCATCGTAATTACAGCCCCTGAGCCCGATCCAGCTTCATAATTAGGGTCCCAGTTAGAATATGTGCACATCCACCGTTTAGGGGCATTGCTGTGAGTACTAACCAAAAATGGGAATTCTGCATGTGAGAAAAATAATCTAGAATAGTTGAAAGGCACAAGTGGGGACTCTTCTTTCAGGTCAATCTACTTTTTAACGACCTAGACAGCATATTAAAAAGCAGAGACATTACTTGACCAACAAAGGTCGGTGTAGTTAAAGCTATGGTTTTTCCAGTGGTCATGTGTGGATGTGAGAGTTGGACGATAAAGAAAGCTGAGCACCAAAGAACTGATGCTTTTGAACTGTGGAGTTGGAGAAGACTCTTGAGAGTCCCTTGGACTGCAAGGAGATCCAACCAGTCCATCCTAAAGGAAATCAGTCCTGAATATTCATTGGAAGGACTGATGATGAAGCTGAAACTCCCAATCCTTTGGCCACCTGATGTGAAGAACTGACTCTATGGAACAGACCCTGATGCTGAGAAAGATTGAGGGCAGGCGGAGAAGGGGATGACAGAGGATGAGATGGTTGGATGGCATCACCGGCTCAGTGGACATGACTTTGAGTAAACTCCAGGAGTTGGTGATAGACAGAGAGGCCTGGCGTGCTGCAGTCCACGGGATCGCAGAGTTGGACACGACTGAGCGACTCAACTGAACTGAACTGAGACGCAGCCCATCAGAACCTCCCAGCGGGCACTCCACCAAGAAGCATCTAATGCCAGCTCGTTTTTACATAAAAGGCAGAAGGCACAATCAAAACAGTAAGGTATTCTTGCTGTGCACAACACAGCGTCTCAAGACTTTGTGTCAAGAATTTGCTAAAATAAGGCAAACACGTTTAGGATTCATCTCATTCTGAATCAAAAACTTTATGCTTGATTGGAAGGAACTTTTCTTCTAATCTAATGGGAAATGGTGGCTCAGTGGTAAAGAACCCACAGGCCAATGCAAGAGACACAAGTTCCATCTCTGGGTCAGGAAGATCCCCTGGAGGAGGGCATGGCAACCCACTCCAGTGTTCTTGCCTGGAGAATCCCATGGACAGAGGAGCCTGGCGGGCTACAGTCCATGAGATTTCGAAAGAGCCGGACATGACTGAGCGACTAAACAACAAACAACAGCCGTGGGAAAATGCCTCTTTTGTACCATTTGGACGTGGAAATGCCTAACCGAGGGGAGCAAGTGATTGCTGGGGATTTAGGGGTGAAAATGTCATTGTGGTGTCTAAGCGTGCATGGTTTACGTGGTAGACCCAGGTTCTGCTAAAAGAGAACTATGTGATGGGGGCAAGATAGACGCATGTAGTTTTCTGGGTCTTACGTTTGCAGCTGTTCGTGTGTTTGCCTGCTTGGTTGAAAGCAAACAAATGGAATTAGATACTAATTGGCTTGGAGGGGGTGGCGAGTTGTGGGGAGGGAATGAATGGGGTTAGTTTCTATGCCAGTGTTCTCTGACGTCCACCAGTGCGTTCCCAGTTCCAGCCCCCTGTGTTGTTTATCCGCCGGGGTGTGAGAGATAACCCCAGCACTCCACAGCTGAGCACTGCAGACCCAGATCATCTCCCGCGGGTTCTGAGACTCGGGAATCCGAGCGCAGATGAGCCGCAGTGTTCCCGCTCGCCATCTCCCGTGAGTTTGCAGTCGGCGCGTTGGCCCCAAGACTGCCGTCTCTTGAGCCTCGTGCCGGGCCAGAGGCTCAGCCCCAAGCGCGTACACGAACGTGGTGATTGGTGGGAGACTTCAGTCCCCTCCCGCCTCTGTAGGGCTGCCGGTGACCTGGCTGTGCATGATATTCTTGGACAGAAAATCAGTTTCCCTCCCGTGAAATGGAAACATCCATTGAGTCCCCAGTGGACGTGGCCGGTCAGCTCTCCCATCTCCTCCTTAAATGCAGGTAAATAAATCTTTAGTGACTGTCTGAATTATTGCTGCCCCTGCACATGCACCTTCTGCCCCAAGACATTTAGGAAAGGTTGCCCTTGCCTTTTCTAAATAATGAATTGCCCTCTTATTATTTTTTATTGTCTTCTAGGCAAAGTTAATGGGGGGAAGAAATGAATTGAGAATTTCCCCCCGACCTCCCCCACCCCCCCCAGCTCTTTCTGACAGTTTCAAAGATGATAACATCTTTATTGCATTTCAGTCTCAGTGACAGCATCATTCATTCATTCAGCAGATAACCTCCATGTGCCGGTGAGGCTATAAAAGTGCACAGGTAAAGTGTAAGCTCAAATGACCTCTTCACAGTGATTTAAAGGCACGTCAGATAGAAGAAAGGGTTTCCCTGGTGGCTGAGACTGTAAGGAACCTGCCTGTCAGTGCAGAAGACGCAGGTTCAATCCCTGGGTCAGGAAGATTTCCCCCTGGAGAAGGGCATGGCAACCCACTGCAGTATCCTTGCCTGGAGCATCCCAGGGACAGAGGAGCCTGGTGGGCTACAGTCCACAGGGTCGCAGAGAGTCAGACAGGACTGAGCATAGACATAAGAAATGAACCTGGTGGGTAGGAAATCGCATTTTGTGAATTCTGCACCCGCAGCTTGACTGAATGAACATCTCGGAGGATCTTCAGAGTCAAGATTGTCTTGTTCACGTTTTCTAGAAAGGTAACTACCGTGCAGAGAGAAGGGGCTTTCCCAAATAGGGAACCGGACCTGGCCCGAGGTGGACGCCAAAGGGTCTGACCCCCCAGGCCGGTTGTGTCTGCAGCCTTCATGCGTAGAAGCCTTTGCACGTGGAAAGGCTGCATGGGAAGCCCTTGACTTGCCCTGAATGCTTCTGGTCTCTCTGGCACGAGGCTGGAGATGTTGCCACCTTCACAGCTGGTGGCCATCACACTGTGATCCAGGGCTTCGCCAGTATCCTTACCCCCACCCCACCCCCAACTCCAGTTTTTCTCCCATAGACTCTCATCTTCCCTACCTTTTCAAGTTTAGCTAAGGCAGATAGCCAAAATTTCTAAGGGAGGAAAGGTGGAAAATCAAATAGAATTGGAAGAAAATGGCATTTTGAAGGGTGGAAATGCAACTTGATAGGCTCAAGTGTGTGTGTGTGTGTGTGTGTGTGCACGTGTGTGTTTATTCCAGGGTTGCCAACACCGATGATTGCTGATGTGTCCGAAGATTTGGAGTCAGGCTTGCTCATAACTGTGGAAGAATTATTGGTGGTTTTCCCGCAGTAACAGCTGTTGACCCAGATGGGGGTGCGTTTGGGAACCTGTGTATGTGTGCGGATTTGCTACCCAGAGACACGGACCTTTATGTAGGTGGCAAGTACGACCACTCCTGCACAAGATTTCTTAACCGTCATGGTTCAGTTGTCTTTGCTGGAAGAATGAGACCCCTCTCTGGGCTTTTCGTCATAAAGCAGCCATTACAAAGAACGCATGGAATCAGTTCTAATGAGGTGGATGAAACTGGGGCCTATTATACAGAGTGAAAGAAAGAAAAACACCAATATGGTATACTAACACATGTATATGGAATTTAGAAAGATGGTAACGATGACCCTATATGCAAGACAGCAAAAGAGACACAGATGTAAAGAACAGACTTTTAGACTCTGTGGGAGACGGCGAGGGTGGGATGATCTGAGAGAATAGCATTGAAACATGTATATTATCATATGTGAAAGAGGTCGCCAGGCCAGGTTCGACGCATGAGACAGGGTGCTCAAGGCTGGTGCACTGGGATGACCCAGAGGGATGGGATGGGGAGGGAGGTGGGAGGGGGGATCAGGATGGGGGACACATGTACACCCCTGGCTGAATCATGTCAATGTATGGCAAAAACCACCACAGTATTGTAAAGTCATTAGCCTCCAGTTACAATAAATAAATTAATTTTTAAAAAATGAAATACATGATTTTAAAAAATCATGATTTTAAAAAATTTTAGCCACTGTATATCACATTATTTTTCACATTTAACCTTTTCTCGATCTGTGTCCTTTTTCTGTCTGGGAATTCCACCCCCGGCATCACACTGAACTCAGTTGTCCTGGCTCCGTCTTTCCTTTGGGCCGGGGCAGCGGCTCAGACTTCTCCTTGGTCGTGGTGGCTCTGTTTAGAGGGATACTGGCCACGACTTTTGTAGAACGTCTCTCACTTTGGGCTTGGCAGGTCTGTGACACGTGATGAGACTGGGTGGGTCAGGAAGATCCCCTGGAGAAGGAAATGGCAACTCACTCCTGGATTCTTTTCTTTTTGTTTACCTCTTGGGGGCTGCACCACGCTGTGCGTGGGATCTTACTTCCCCCACCAAGGATAGAACCTGCGCGCCCCCTGTGTGGGAAGCATGGAGTCTTAACCAGCGCAGTCCCCTACTGCGGTAATCTTGCCTGCAAAATCCCACGGACAGACGGAGCCTGGCGGGCTCTCCAGTCCACAGGGTCGTGAAAGAGTCAGACACGACTTAGCACCTAAACAGCAGCAAATTTAAACACAGGTTTCTTCACTCGTTGCTCGATAGAAGGTAATATAGCCTCGTCTGGAATATGGGTCCAGTAGTTCTAGTTTGGGGTCGTCTTTCCATAGTAAACTGTACCCATGATGCACCCTCTGCCGTTTCCAGGGTTGAGTCCCGTAAAGCGCAGTGGTTCCTGAAGGAAACCGTTTCTGCGCAGAGTCCATCTGCCTGTTTACTGCCTTTTCCCACATCTCTTCACTCTTGTCCACCCTGCCGGCATTTTCATGATATGTTTTTTTTTTTAATTTTGGGCTGCACTCTGTACCGTGAACACAGCATGTGTGATCTGAGTTTCCCCGACAGGAGATCAAACCCACATCCCCTGCGGTGGACGCTCAGAGTCTTAACTGCTGGACCTTCCAGAAGTCCTTCCTGGTACATTTTTGTCTGACCCATGATGTGTCTGTTAGTCTGTAACAAAGCATCCAAAGTAGTTTTGGTTGGGGGAAAAAAGACTGTCTTCCTAGCTGATGAGCTTATGCAATATTTCGTTACATTTCCTCGATGGAGTAAGATGCCCCATCACATAAGCGGACTTGGGGCCCCATCGACACTGGGGTTTGATGGCCCCAGGGTACCTGGCTCAGGTGGAAAGGCCCCCCGGGGGGGTCCACTGGAAAAGAAGGAGGCACTGGCCCACGGATTTCCAGGGCCTGTGGGTGGCTGTCAGCGCGTCTACAGAATCAGCAGCCTTGGTGATTTCCGCGAGAAGGTCTTGCCTTTCAGCGAGAGGCCTTGTTAAGAGACCTTCTCTTCCATGTTATTTTTAGAAGCAGCAAATATCAACCGTAAATATTTAATGTTGTGTTTATAGACTCTGGCATCATAAAACTTCACAAGGTGACTCAGAGGAGGCTGATCACTGTGAACCCCTGAGGAGAAGGAATCTCGCCCCCACCCCGGCACACCGCACCGTGTGAGGAACATCGTTGACGTTCTTAGGAAAGAGGTGAACAGGTACATCGCTGTCTTTATTCATCTTCTTCATCCTCGGCAGATGAGGAATTTAGTCATTACTCCTCGCTGGCCAGGATTCTCGATCCCTTTTTTTTCCTGATGTTTAAAAGCAACGTGTGCTGCATAGAATGAGCAATTTGGGGGGGAAAGAGAGAGAGAGAATGGAATCTGGAAACAAAATCAACACCTCTGAGCCCACCCACGCCTGTTCCCCCATCAGCCTGTTGCTACCTGTTCTCCCAGCTGCCTGTCTTCCTGTGCCTGAAACGTCAGGAAGGTTCAGCTTTGTAACCCGGCTCTCCCAACGTCACCGTAACGGAGTGCGCGTTTGATCGCGTTTGATCGTCGCTGACGTTCATTGAAAACAATTTTCAGGCGTCTATCCCGTCAAGCGCGTGTGCTGCCATTGATGTAACGTGTGTGGCCGGAGCTTCAGACTGCTTCCATTTTTTTTTTTTTTTTGCTTTAGGCGAGATGGCTGGGAATGGAGCTGAAGGGCTCTTGAGACCGATTACCAAATTGCTTTCCTTGAAAGGTTGTGCCAATTTTGCACTGTTGCCGGGGAGCCCGGGGTGGGGTGGGCTGGGGTGCGGGCGGGGGCCTGCCTCTCAGACAACTCAGGACGTTATGTTGTTCAAGTGAGTTGGGAACGCGGGCACTTTTTTTTTGGTTTTGTTTTTGCATTTCTTTGATTTAAAAAAAAAATGAGGTGGAATATTTCATCCTGTTTGCCAGTCATTTGCATTTCTTTCTTTCTTTTTTTTTTTTTCCCGTGACTTGAACGTAAGTTGCTCTGCAAGCAATGGCTCGGGGTTCTGCTTGGGATTCCACGTCTCTGGGTTCCACGTGAATGCCGCCTGTTTTAATAAAGACTGCACTGTCATAGGTTTTAACTACGTGGGCGGTTTCTGGCGTTTGCCGGGAAGTTGAGTCTCCCGACCGGAGCCAGACTGTGTGAGTCTGCACATCGGGGCTGCGTCTCAAACAGGAGTTGAGTCCAGAAAGCGGGAAGGCGGGTCAGCGCCTGCACTTATTACTGAGGTTATACCAGAATGCGTTCTTTGCTCATTAACTCTTTGACCCCTTTCCTTAAAGCTGGGGGGAGAAGGTGTGTGTGCGCTCTTGTCTGCTCATGGATGAGAATTGATGCCTTTGAATATCCCTCCTCTACGTGGATTCAGCTCATCTCCCGTTTCCTGGTGTGTTTATCAGAAGACGGTGTTTTTACACAATGACATCTGGAGGAAAAGCGCAGATGCTTAGGTTAGCCAGGAAAAGATCTTGAGATATTTATAATTATCGATTGGCCGGCTTGCAGTTTGTTTCTACTTGTCACTAGCCCAAGTTTGTTTCCCAGAGGTGTGTCTCTGTGTGTGGATGAGTGTGTGCGGCTGACAGAGGTTTTGTTGTGCAGATGAATTGATTGAATGTCTCTGCTGTGTCTCTGAAGCATGGTGCTGTTCATGGCACACTAGGGACAAGGGGGGGATTGTTTGTTTTCTGCGTTGCTCTGAAGTCGTCAGTGAGACGTCTCTGCGTTTGCTGTTACTTCTGTCTCCTTTCGCTGTTGTATAACATCACACATTTGGAAAGCTTTGCAAAGATCTATTTCAGTTTCTCCTTTTAGAGCGTTTAAGTATTTTTTCTTTTTTTTTTTCATTCTCCAAAGAATGGTTTCCAAACCTGGAAAGGAAAGGAATGAAAGGCGAGGAAAAAGGTGACACAGCAGTGATCAATAAAAGGACTCCCCTGACGGTCGGGGTGGTTAAGACTTGGCACTTCCACGGCAGGGGTTGCTGGTTTGATCCCTGGTCAGGGTACTAAAATCCTGCATGCCTCTTAATGTGACTGCAAAAAAAAAAAAAAAAAAATCATCGATAGATTATTAAAAACAAATGTTGTAATGATTTTGGGGTACGGTTCTTGTCAGCTTATAGCTTAACGGCCTTCGCTTCTCGATGATGTGTGAATGTTTTTGCTCTAAATTATGTTCAATAGGTGCGAGTCTAGCCATGAATCATTTCCTGCCAAATTTCAATCGATGAGGTAATGCGTGGAGAAATGGCCTTCTTTCTATAATAACATGCATCTTCTCAGGTCTCAGGGCTCTTTCCCCCTCAGTATGTTACTGCTACACACTAGGAGTTTCCTTGTTTCTGCATTCTGTGCGATGACGCACAGGAGTGAGGAATGTCAGGTTCCCTTCCAGTCTGTGGCTCAAGGTCAGAGATGCTCAGTTTGAACTCCGTTTCCCAGGACGTGTGGGTAACACACATACGTGCACGGTACCGGCTCCAACTGTGGGCAAACGGAAGCCATATTCCCTCCACCCAGATAATAAAAGGAGAAAGCTCTCCTGTGCTATCCCACCATTTATGCAAAAATGAATTCCTTCTTAACACCATCCTGACCTTGCCTGGTGGCTCAGCGGTAAAGAATCAATGCAGGAGACTCAGCTTTGATCCCTAGATCGGGAAGCTACCCCTGGAGGAAGAAGTGGCAATCCATTCCAGTATTCTTGCCTGGAGAATCCCATGGACAGAGGAGTCTGGTGGGCTACAGGCTATGAGGTTGCAAAAGATTGGAACATGACTCAGTAGACTCAGTAGCTAGACAACAACTCAGTGGCTAGGCAACTCAACCAACCCGTCTCTGGATGGTGGGTTTTTTTTTTTTTTAGTTCAAAGTAGAACTCAAAGTGACAATAAAATGCCTCTTGCAAAAAGAGTGTTGAGTTTGTCATCATTGATGAGATGCACGCAAGCTACCAGTGCTGGGTGCCCAAGCATCTCTAGCTGTTGGTTCTCCAGCGCTTTGAGTGGGTGAGGCTTAATTAAATTTTAAAAGTGATGGTCAGACCAATGCAGTATACTAACGCATATATATGGAATTTAGAAAGATGGTAACAATAACCCTGTATGCAAAACAGAAAAAAAGACACAGATGTACAGAACAGACTTTTAGACTCTGTGGGAGAAGGGGAGGGTGGGATGTTTTGAGAAAACAGCATCAAAACATGTGTATTATCTAGGGTGAAACAGATCACCAGCACAGGTTGGATGCATGAGACAAGTGCTCGGGGGCTGGTGCACTGGGAAGACCCAGAGGGATGGGGTGGGGAGGGAGGTGGGAGGGGGGATCGGGATGGGGAACACATGTAAATCTGTGGCTGATTCATGTCAATGTATGGCAAAAACCACTACAATATTGTAAAGTAATTAGCCTCCAACTAATAAAAATAAATGGAAAAAAAAATAAAAAAATAAACTGGTCAACTTTTAATAAAAAAAAAAGTGATAGTCAACAGTACAAGGGGTAGGAAGTGTTGTCTAAAAGGAGGTTTAATACAACAATAACAGCAAGAGAAACTGTGTGTAGTCCTGGCTAAAATATCTGTTCAGCGGCACCCCATCTTAAAAACAGAATGTGTGCAAGCTCAGTCGTGTCCAACTCTTTGCGACCCTTTGGACGGTAGCCCACCAGGCTCCTCTGCCCGTGGGATCCTCCAGGCAAAAATCCTGGAGTGGGTTGCCGTTTTCTCGTCCTGACCCAGGAGGTTGAGCCCATTGAATCCGCGTCTCCTGTGTCTCCTGCATTTGCAGGCGGATTCTTTACCCACTGAGCCATCAGGGAAGCCCATCTTAAACACGGTCGCACTGAAATTTGAGCTGTGCTGTTGACTGTGGTACAGAGTCCGATGTAGCATCATCACCCTTGGTCTCCCGTGGCAACCTGCTAGGAAGAGGGATGCAGCTCTGGTGACGTCACCCCCAGGTTATAGATGAGACAGCCTCAGCCAGACGGGGTCCACACCCAGGTGCTCTGCAGTGAACCCTGGGGTTCACAGCTCACCTTGCTGTCTGCTGGGCCAGGTGGTGCTGAAATCGAAAGGTGTGCTAATACACACTCAGACGAGAGGTCGGTGTTTGCCCACAACGAGAGCAGCCTGCTGATGACTGTGGCTTTTTTGAGACCCACAACCCTTTCAAAAGGTGTCTTAATAGAACTTGTGATAAGTCCCTATATTAAAAATATCCTCAAACAGAAAATTGCTTTTTTTTCCCCTAGGGAAAGCTGGTCTTCATTTAGAACAATTTGTGATTATTAATCTGTCTTGAATTGGTCAAGGAATTAAAAAAAATGATGCTATGAGCATACAATTAAAATTTTGCAGTGGACACGAAGCTTGAAAAAATGCTATGGTTTCATCTTGTTGACTATTAGCAACACATTTTAGAGCCTGCAGGTACCATAGAAAGTGTCTGAGTTTTTGCACTCTCCAGTAGAAATTGAATGCAAACCATAAGTTTAAGCTTTTCCAGTAGCCACAGTAGAGAAGTAAAAAGAAATCATAAATTATGTATCTAAATATGTGCTACGTTAGTATTATTTGCAACAGGGGAAAAAAAAAAAAAATCAGTCTCTCAGTCATGCCCCAACTCTTTGGGACACTGTGGACTGTAGCCTGCCAGACTTCTCTGTCCATGGGATTGTCCAGGCAAGAATACTGCAATGGGTTGCCATTCCCTTCTCCAGGGGATCTTTCCAGACCAGGGATTGAACCCGGGTCTCCTGCATTGCAGGTAAATCTAACTGAGCCACCATTATTTGCAACATGTGTATTAATATATAGTAATTCAGTAATCTGATCAACTCACTATCCAAAATAGTATCATTTCAATAAGTGATTCATGTTTAGAAAGATTATTCAAGACATATTTTATGTTCCTTTCCTTTCTATACTAAGTTTGCAAAATCCAGAGTGGAATTTAAACCTGTAGCACTTCTCACTTTGAACTCATTGGCTTGGTCAGTCCAGTCCGAGATCCCAAATTCCAGTGTCTATGTAGAAATATGAAAATAAGTTTGCATCATGAAAGATAATTTTGTAGTAGGAAGTTACACTATTTTGAGAAGGGGATAGTTTAAAAGTTGGGCAGTTTGTTTGGTCTTCTTTTTAATCTATTTGGAATTGGTCAAGGGAAAAGAAAAATGTTGTGGGTGCATAATTTAAGAATTTGCATGTGGACCAGTTATAGAGGAATCGTGTGGCCTGGAACATTCCCAGGTGTTTCCATCCTGCAGACCACAGTCATCGAATTTTAGCTGCTGCAGGCTTCTTAGCAGCCCTGCTGACCCGCATCATCCAGTTTAGGGGCCACAAGCCTTATAGACCGAAGGAGCACCCTCAAACATGGCTAGGGTTACTGAGGATCAGATTTAGAGATTCTGTTTCCTTATTGATTTAAATTTCGGTGCTGGGTTCAGCTGTTCCATAAGGTTTATGTTGGGAATCACATGGGTATGTGTATCTGTGTTTTCAATGTATGCAATACATCTTCTGAACTATAATAGCAGTGGTCAATTTGCTTTGAAAATTCCGTTTCCTAATTAAGACGTGGCGCAAGTGGAAAATACACTGGCTTTGGGAATTTTGGAGATTTTGTAGGTAAAAGGAATCAATAATTGAAGATCTCAGTAACTTTTTAAAAAAAACCAGTATGAAGTACAGTTGAAATGATGCTATTTGGGAAAAGCTGGGTTAAGTTTAAATACGTCGTGAGAATTACTTTGCATGTAAACATTCTTTAATTAGATGTAAACTTGTCTCGTGTTTCTGTTGGACCATCCACATCTCCATCAGAGCTCTCACGCCACAAACGAAAGAAGCCGTGCTTGAGATCACAGGCGGTGGGTTGGTTGTGACATCCCCGTCTGAATACAGGCCCTGCTTTCGCTATCGGCCTTTGTAAAAGCATTCTGTACGCCCAGGTGCATGAGGATTTGTTTGGCTCGCTGTGGGCCGTGTTCATCATGCATGGCCACCTCACATTACCTTTGCCAGATGTATGGGGTACAGAACCCCCCTGCCAATGTGGGAGACATACAAGACGCAAGTTCGATCCCTGGGTTGGGAAGATCCCCTGGAGGAGGGCATGGCAACCCACTCCAGTATGCTTGCCTGGAGAATCCCATGGACAGAGGAGCCTGGTGGGCTGCAGTCCATGGGGTCGCAAAGAGTCAGACACGACTGAAGTGACTTAGCACTCATGTACAGGTTCAGTAGTCTGACCATGACATGGCACCAGTGATAAAAAACAAACAAAAAAAAAAACCCACCTGCCATTGCAGGAGATGCAAGAGACGCCAGTTCGATCCCTGGCTCGGGAAGATCCCCTGGAGAAGGCAGCCTGCTCCAGTGTTCTTGCCTTCTTGGAGAATCCCACAGACAGAGGAGCCTGGCAGACTATAGTTCAGGGGTCCCCAGGAGTCTCACACACTCATGTGCACACGCTTTGAAACTCACACGGGTTCAGAGCCAGAAAGTGATAAGCTCAGGGCTGCCTCTCACTGATGCCTCCTCTGATGAAAGGGATTTCCTTCAGGCTATTTGTTTATGTGGTAAAACACCCTAGGGTGCCCGTGAATTAACATGGGTTCCAAAACACACTGTCAAGTCTCAGGTTTCTGATCAGGAAATCATTAGCAGCTGTAGTTTTTTATTTCTCCACTTCCTCTTCCCTGTTGATGAATGTCTCTGTGTTACAAGAGGCCGGAAAGCAGCTTCTAACCTTTCTACAAGGTAATTTGACAGAGTCATTTAAGTCAGCTGAGATGTAACTTTGGAAGCAGGGTGTTGGACCGCTTGTTCCCTAAAGCACTGCTTCACAGTAGGACCCCCAAGGTTCTGTCCTCCTCTGTGTCTGAGATGGCTGCCCCAGCTCCTGCCCTCACGTCACATCCCTGAGTAGGAGTGAGGGGGCGGATTTCATGGCCTTTAAGAGCACAGACTAGAGGTTTCATATTTGACTTCTGCTCGTAGCCGTTGGCCAGAACTGGGTTACAGGGAAAGCTTGTCCTTCTGAGAGGGGTGTGACCGTGTGCCCACACAGAATCTGGGTGTCCTGTTCTCAAAGGGTGAGGGGTGGAAGTGGATAATGGTAGTCTAGCAGACTCTTACCGTCCACCCTGTCCTCACTCTAGTGGGAACAAGGCGTTGCCAAAACAACCACGTGTTCAAGGCAGAATTCTGGACTGTGGGACAAGGATGGGTATATGGTACAACAAGGGCTCCTGCAGAGAGCTTCTGGGTTCCGTCTTCTGCTCAACTGTGAGCTGTTTCCTGTCTTGCCCACCACTTACTCAGCCAGGTGACCAGGAACCTCTTTCTTTGGGCACCAAGTGGGAATATGATCTCCCCTGAGTTTATAGTGGTTGCATGAAGATGAAAGGGCACGCCTTTGTTGCCTTCCTCATACCTCAGTCAGAGGTAGTCTAATGAGCTGTTTGTTGGGAGTTACCTTTTTACGAAAAGCCTGGGTGGTCTGTAGCACAGGCTTCTTGTACAGGATGGGGCTTAGTCGTCTGTCTCCACCGTCCTTCCGCACCACGTAGCACGTTGCACAATATTTGCAAGTGAAGTTCTTGATGAACTTGTGTGGTCTTCGCTCATTTCATTCACTCCGTCTCTCAGATTGAACGCATTCACCTAACCGGTAAATAAATGTTTCTAGAGCACCTACCACCTGTCTCAGGAATTCTTCTAGATGCAGAGACTATAACAATGAACAAATTAGACAGAACACTTACATCCTGGTGGATGAAAGTATGTGTTGGGTATGACACATTGGGTGTTGTTATTTTGTCGTGTCTGACTCTTTTTTGCGGCCCCATGGATTGCAGCCCACCAGGCTCCTCTGTCCGGGTGATTTCCCAGGCGAGAATACTGCAGTGGGTTGCCATTTCCTTCTCCAGAGGGATCTTCCCAACCCAGGGATTGAAGCCGCGTCTCCTGCCTTGGCAGGTGAGTTCTTTCCCGCTGAGCCAGCTGGGAAGCCCACATTGGGTGTTGTGGTGTCAAACATGTGCGTGTGAAATCCCTTTGATGTTTGCAACATCCGTTGCGCTTCCTAATTTTTAAATATCGGCAGTATTTACTAGAGAGCAGGTTCTAACAATCATACACACATCCCCACCCAGTGAAAAGAGATAGAGTAGAAATGTTGAGTGTTCACTGAATATTTTTAAATGTGAATATGGTGTGTGTGGATTGTTTGTTCATAATTTTTCAGCCATGTAAATAGAAAATTAAAGTTCATTTAACTTCTCTCTATGTTTTCAACAAATATGTAAGCTATCATCTCCCTTTATATTAATATAATAGTACTTGAGGGAAAAAAAAACCGCAGCACTCTTGAGCACCTTTGCCAATTGGAAAGATTGTAAGGAAAAATTGATTCCTCCTGGGTTTATTTATTTATTTTTTTTTAGAAATTAGCACACATAATGATTTTCTGAGCGTGATCTCCTTTAAGCTACTGAGAAATTTTTAGTCGTGCAGGCTGAATGGAGTGGATAGTGGTTTAGAGGAGAATTGAACTGATTAATGAGAAGCCCCTGATTTTGTTTTAATCACATACCCTGACGCAGTCAGGAAAATTGACACTATATTTTCTTACAGTGGTCGTGCTGTTAAAATGTATGCAGATGGAACACGTTTGTGTATTACTGGGCCTTTCAGGCTGTTTTGCTTTCCAGGGCTCTTGGTAAATCATTATAATTATTTTTATCCAGGGTATCAGTTCTCAACGCTCTTCTTGACCTGACACCGTGAATTTTCCATTCTGTGAAAATCGTATTGTTGAACGGAGGCTTGTGCCCTGGAGAAATTAAGAAGAGATAAATGCAGAGACCTAGCTATGTGAGGTGCCCCCCACTGTGTCTGATGATGGACTTCCTTGCATTTAGGGTGGACTTTTACCTCCCTCGTGTGGACAGAGGAGCAGACCCAGTTATCACAAGTGCTTAAATGTGGACTTCATCTGTGTGAGCCCGTTTTGACTCATTGAGCCATTAAAATCCAGTAGGAATAATGCAATTGGGGCGGGGACGGGGAGACAACACAAACAGCTACAAGACACCGTGTTCTTTTATTATTATTATTATTTGACCGACTTGGGACTGAATAGGCTGAATTTGTGATGTCTGGGAGGTCCAGCTTTTCGTGGTAGACACTCTGATCAAACAGTGTTCCTGATGGCTGGTCTGCAGCATTTGAAATAGATGCCTTGTGAATTCTTAGCCCGTTGATGTCCGAATGACCACTGTGGTCTTCCTTTTCTTGCCTGCCCGCTCCGTCCTTTCCACAAAGCCTTGCCCTGATCGTAGACCTGGGTTCTCTGGTCAAAACAGGACCACACATAGAATGTCTTCTCCCTGGAGCAGAAGGTCAGCTTCGTTGTCTTCTAGAAGCTTCAGAGCATCCTTCAGTTTTGACCTGCTGTGTTGTGTTTGTTTTTTTTTTTTTTTTTTCCCCATCTCAATGAAGCTGATGCTTTAAATGTTTGCAGTAAAAGATGATGCGTTGATGGTGGGATTATCTGACCTAGATTTCGTCAAGTTGAGTGGCATCATCTCCAGTGTTTTTAAGTCTGTTCAGTTTGGGGAGAAGGTAGAAGTCTCCCGTCGAGAATTAACCTGTGGAGACTGAAGGAGATTTATCTTTGTGAGGTAGTAGCTTTGGAAGAGAGGTACGTTGACCTCCATAGTGGTCCAGTGGCTGAGACTCACAGCTCCCAATGCAGGGGGACCTGGGTTCGATCCCTGGGGAGGGAGCTAGGTACCACACGCGGCCAGTGAATTCAGATTCCACAACGGAAGGTCTCGTGAGCTTCAACAAACGACCCATGTGCCCTGAGGCCTGGCGCAAGCAAATAAAGATGAATAAGAATAAATATCAAATAATAAGACAGAGGGGTCAAAGGTATCTGGATTGCCAGTCCATGACGACTTATTCCCAGCAGCTGTCCACTGTGACATGAAGAGTCTCTGAATGCTGGGAAGACAGAAGCAAGACTGAGTTCCTACAAAAATGAAAGTGTCTTACGGACAATTTAGGAAAAACGCGGGGTCAGGGGGGAAAGATACAACTTGTATAGAACGTGGAAACTGGCTCCAGGAAAAAGAGATAAATTCCCCAGGTACATAAGGGGATAGAATGGGTTTCTGAACCTTGGCGCTTTTGACATTTGGAGTTGGAGAAGACTCTTGAGAGTCCCTTGGACTGCAAGGAGATCCAACCAGTCCATCCTAAAGGAGATCAGTCCTGGGTTCTTTGGAAAGACTGATGCTGAAGCTGAGACTCCAGTACTTTGACCACCTCGTGCGAAGAGCTGACTCAGTGGAAGAGACCCTGATGCTGGGAAAGATTGAGGGCAGGAGGAGAAGGGGATGACAGAGGATGAGATGGTTGGATGGCATCACCGACTCAATGGACATGGGTTTGGGTAAACTCTGGGAGTTGGTGATGGACAGGGAGGCCTAGCGTGCTGCAGTTCATGGGGTTGCAAAGAGTCGGACACGACTTGCGACTGAACTTAACTGGATGTTGGGGGAAGCCTCTCGGGAGTCTTCTCCAGCACCACAGTTCGCAGGCATCCGTTTTTTGGCACTCTGCCTTGGTTACGGTCCAGCTCTTGGGCACGACTGGGCAACTGAACAGAACTGTTCTCTGCATTGTGGGGTGTTGAACAGCATCCTGGGTCTCTATGCAGTAGTGTACAGTAACTCTGTCCCAACAGTTGAAGCAACCAAACATGTCTCCACATATTGGCAGACGTCCCCCTACTCTGGGTTCTTGGCAAAATCACCCCCAGCAAGAACTACTGCAATAGATAGTAGCTCTTGCATTTTGGGGGTGCTTCTGAAATGAAAGAAGCCATCAGAGGGCACTAATGTAAGTTCTCTCTCTCTTTTTTTTTTTTTTAATGTTTTCAAGTTAATCCCTTGCAGTCTTTTTTTAATTGTAAATATATTTTACAAGGAGGCTATGTTACATCGGCTAGTACTTTAATTTGAATAGTAGTTGCAAAGTCATTCTGTGTATATTGAGTGAATTAGAGCTGGATTAGTTACATCATAGGGACTTAAATCTTGAGGATAAATTCAAATCCCTATGTCAAACACAACTGATAATTTTAAATGAAAAACCTTTTATAAATATATTTGAACAGACATAATCTTCTAATAAATCATACACTTTCAAGGTGACAAGTCAACATGGAGAGTGAAGTAAGTGAGAAGGAGAAAAACAAATATTGTATACTTGGCTTCCCTCGTGGCTCAGTTGGTAAAGAATCCACCTGCAATGCGGGAGACGCTGGTTCGATTCCTGGGTCCGGAAGCTCTTCTGGAGAAGGGGTAGGCTACCCACTCCAGTATTCTTGGGCTGCCCTGGTGGCTCAGCTGGTAAAGAATCCGCCTGCAATGTGGGAGACCTGGGTTCGATCCCTGGGTTGGGAAGATCCCCTGGAGAAGGGAATGGCTACCCACTCCAGTGTTCTTGCCTGGAGAATCCCATGGACAGAGGAGCCTGGCGGGCTACAGTCCATGGGGTCGCAAAGAGTTGGACAGGACTGAGCGACACACAGCACATATATATGGAATCTACAGAGATGTTACTGATGAAATGATTTGCAGGGTAGCAATGGCAACACAGACATAGAGTAACATGATGAAGTAGGTTCTTTCATGGCAATGCCCACGAGCGTACCCTGGAGCCCAAGCAAGCAACCAGCAAACCATTCCTCTTGAGGCCCAGAAGGCTTTGACTTAACCATCTCCTGGGGAGATAAATTTAAGCCACTGAAGGCAAAAGTAGAGATACGGTGAGGGTGTAGATTAAAAGGATCAGCAGGATGTATCCTTTTTTTAAAAATTTATCGTATTTCACGGTTATATATCTCACTTCACAGATAACTGCTTTCCAAAAAAACTGTCATAAATGATTTTCTATAAGCTAATGCATTCAACAAAGTGCAGAACGTACTCATTTCAATATGAATTTAGTTCCAATTCCATTGTGTATCCTTTCTAATATTAAGAAACCAGTTGTGAAAAAGTGAAACTGTTAGTCACTCAGTCATGTCCGACTCTTTGCAACCCCATGGACAGTACCCCACCAGGCTGCTCTGTCCATGGGATTCTCCAGGCAAGAATACTGGACTGGGTTGCCATTCCCTTTTCCGGGGCATCCTACTGACCCAGGGATTGAACCCGGGTCTCTCACATTGAAAGCGGATTCTTTACCATCTGAGCCGCCAGGGGAACCCAAGAAGCTAGCTGTATATATTCTTAATTTATCTGTGTTATATAGTCAGCAGTCAGACACTACTATCTTGTGAAGGGGCTTCAGAGTACTAGGGGTGTCTGGAATATTGTTGTGATTTTGCTACATTAATTTCATATTATAAAGCTCTGGCCATTTAACTCTCGGCTTTCTCAGGACTCCAAAATGTGTGAGTAATTAATCACTGTTAACTGTCATAACCTCCCGGCATTTGGAAGCACAAATGAGTTCTTGATTTGTGCACGTTCAGTTCAGTCGCTCAGTTGTGTCTGACTCTTTGCGACCCCATGGACTGCAGCACACCAGGCCTCCCTGTCCGTCACCAACTCCCGGAGCTTGCTGAGACTCGTGTCCCTCGAGTCTGTGACGCCACCCAACCATCTCCTCTGTCATCCCCTTCTCTTCCCGCCTTCAATCTTCCCCAGCATCAGGGTCTTTTCCAGTGAGTTGGCTCTTCGCATCAGGTGGCGAAAGTTTTGGAGTTTCAGCTTCAACATCAGTCCTTCCAATGAATATTCAGGGCTGATGTCCTTTAGGATGGACTGGTTGGATCTCCTTGCAGTCCAAGGGACTCTCAAGAGTCTTCTCCAACACCACAGTTCAAAAGCATCAGTTCTTTGGTGCTCAGTCGTGTCCAGCTCTTTGCAGCCCTGTGGACTGTGGCCCACCAGGCTCCTCTGTTTATGGGATTCTCCAGGCCAGAATACTGGAGTGGGTTGCCATACCCTCCTCCAGGGGAATCTTCCCCACTGAGGGATCGAACCCATGTCTCCTGCATTGGCAGGCAGATTCTTTACCACTGAGGCACCTGGGAAGCCCCAAGCTTGCAGGAGATCAGAATTAGTGACCCAGCCATCAGGAGAGTTTTTGACAGAAAATGCATTAATTCATTTTATTCTTACTCTTTTCTTTTAAATAAGGGAAATAGCTTCCACCAAGAATTATGCTTAAATCTACCACCCCCACCCCCAATTTTACCCCTCACTTTGCAGATTTCATTTTAGGTGAGACGAAATGATCCACCTAGATTATTTTGCTGCTGTTTTTTTCCTGGATTCTAGAGTTTTTACTAACAACCACAAGTACGATCCTGAGAATCACATTACAGCATCATGTGTTCGTTTTCTTTGAATGACTTTTATGATGAACCTTGATTTACCAAGAACATCAGTCACATTTCCCAACCACAAAGATGAATACAAATTCAATTAGCCAAGATGTGTCATTCTGCTTCCGTGAAGATAAACTCTCCAAGGACAGAAACTGGCTTAAGAATTTCTAGGTTTGACCAACATTCAGAAATTCCCGAAGTTACCCACATTTTGAGACTGTTTTCTAGGGAATGCCTCTGCTGCACTGGGAAGTATCTTAAAATGTCATCTGTGACTTTGAAGATAACTGAGGGTGGCTTCTTTTCACAGTGAAGGATTTGGCTCTGGCTTATGGAAAAAGCAGATATTCTTGACTTTTCTCCAGAGTAGACTGAGCAATGCACATTTTAACTGTCACACACATTTTGATCTAAGTTTGTAACTAGCCACTGGGTCTTTGGAAGAAGTACATTTGTGCTGAAGGTTCATTTCCTTTGAGATCTCTTTTGTTATGGTCAAGTATGGACGTTACATAAAAGTTACCCTTTTCAACCACTTTTAAGTACACAGTATATTGTGCTGTGTTGCATTGAATACATTCACCATCCACCTGCAGAACTTTTCCCTCTTCCCAGATTTAAACCCTTCAACTTAACTCTCCTCTCCTCTCCATTCGCCCCTCTCCCTAGCTCCTGACAAGGCCATTCTACTCTCCGTCTCTATTTTTAACGACTCTAGATACTTTCCATAAGCGAGATCATACATCATTTCTCCTTTTGTGTCTCACTTATTATTATTAGCACAGTGTCTTCAGAGGGACAAGGTAGTGACAACCCACTCACTCCCAGTACTCTTGACTGGAAAAATCCATGAACATTGGAGCCTGGTGGGCTACAGTCCATCACTTCATTTCAGCCACTCAGTCGTGTCCAGCTCTCTGCGACCCCATGGACCGCAGCAAGCCAGGCTTCCCTGTCCATCACCAACTCCCAGAGCTTGCTCAAACCCATGTCCATCGAGTCGGTGATGCCATCCAACCATCTCATCCTCTGTCGCCCCCTTCTCCTCCCGCCTTCAATCTTTCCCAGCACCAGGTTCCCAACCAGTGAGTTGGTTCTTTGCGTCAGATGGCCAAAGTATTGGAGCTTCAGCATCAGTCCTTCCAATGCATATTCAGGACTGATTTCCTTTGGGATGCAGTCCATGGTGTCTTGCAGAGAGTCGGACACAACTTAGCAACTAAACAATGTCTTCGAGCTTTGCACATGTTGTAGGATGTCTCAGAATTTCATTCTGTTTTTAAGCTGAATAGCATTGCACTGTATGCATAGACAACACTTGTTTTAATCCATTCATCCGTCGGTGGACATGTGGGTTGTTTCTGTTATTTGGCAATTGTGAATATTGTTACTGAGAATATTGGGGTGCAAATATCTGTTCAGGTTCTTACTTTCTGTTCTTTTGGTTTTATAGCTAGAAGTGGAATTCCTGGATCATTTGGTAACTGTGTGTTAAATGTTTTGAGGAATCATCATAATGCTTTTCTGGAGGTTCATTTTTCAGTAATTTTTGCAAGCTACGATAGCAGTGGAATCTAACCATGCCTCATCTTATCTAAGACCGCTTTAGCAGAGTCGCCTGCAGGCCAAATTTAACCCTTTGTCTACTTTTGTACATTAAATATGCTAAGGATGGTTTTTACATTTTCTTTTTTTTGCCAACCCAATACTTACTTACCTAGACAGCATATTAAAAAGCAGAGACATTACTTTGCCAGCAAAGGTCCATCTAGTCAAGGCTATGGTTTTTCCAGTAGTCATGTATGAATGTGAGAGTTGGACTATAAACAAAGCTGAGTGCCAAAGAACTGATGCTTTGAACTGTGGTGCTGGAGAAGACTCTTGAGAGTCCCTTGGACTGCAAGGAGATCCAACCAGTCCATCCTAAAGGAAATCAGTCCTGAATATTCATTGGAGGGACTGACGCTAAAGCTGAAACTCCAATCCTTTGGCCACCTGATGCGAAGAACTGACTAATTTGAAAAGACCCTGATGCTGGGAAAGATTGAAGGCAGGAAGAGAAGGGGATGACAGAGGATGAGATGGTTGGATGGCATCACCGACTCAGTGGACATGAGTTTGAGTAAACTCCGGGAGTTGGTGATGGACAGTGAGGCCTGGCGTGCTGCAGTCCACGGGGTTGCAAAGAGTCGGACATGACTGAGCAACTGAACTGAACTTAAACTTATGCATTCATTTCATTTAGCTGCTCTGGGTGTTAGTTTTGGCAGAGGGAGTCATTACTCGAGGTATGTAGGATCTAGTTTACTTGACCAGGAATCGAACCGGGGACCCCCGTGTTGGGATCATGGAGTCTTAACCAGCGAACCACCATGTTTGATTTTTTTTTTTTTTTTTTTTGACCACTTAAAAACGTAAAACCCAGGGACTTCCCTGGTGGTCCAGTGGGTAAGACTCCACACTCCCAATGCAGGGGCCCTAGGTTCAGTCCTGCTCAGGGGCCTAGATGCCACATGCTAAGAGTTTGCATACCGCAACTAGTCCCAGCCAAATAAATAATTTAAAAATAAAGCCAAGAAGAATTGCAAGTTATCATACATGAAAATTCTGTCAGTTTCATTATACATAGTTAAGTTTCCTTGGAACACAGCTACACCCACTGATGTCTGTATTGTCTGTTTCTCCCTGCAGTGGTGAAATTGCATGGTTGTAGCTCTCTGTGGCTCATGGAGTGAAAAGTATTTAGTCTCTGGCCCTTTAAGAACATATCTACCAACCTCTAATCGAATTGAACAGGTTAAGATGCCAGTAGTCAGACGAGCATGTTCACACATACTGAGCGCTTGGCCCGTGTACAGGGGCTTTTCCAGGGTCTCAGAGGGTACAAGTGTCTCCTTAATTAATCACACTGTTCTGAACCCTTTTTCTGTCACTGTTTCACATTTAAGTCTCAAAAACAAGCCCCAGGAAACTCTAAAACAACTCATGATTCTTTGAGGACAAATAACCCGTGACTTGCATCAGAGTCGGTCATAAATCTCACTGGGCAACTTGAAGAACCTTTTGAACTCTATCTTTACAAGCCCCTGGTTCTTTCTCTTCCCCGAATGCTTCCTTTGGTTTTACCTGAATCTGTGTCTGCTGGACTGTGGTTCTTAAGATCCCAAATAGAGATTTTTATTCTTTATGGGGGGGGAGGGAAGCCCCCAGGAGACTTCCTTCAGTAGGAAATTTGTTGTGTTTGATCATTCATATCCGACTGTCTGTGACCCCATGGACTGCAGAATGCCATGGTTCTTGTCCATCACCAACTCCCGGAGTTTACTCAAACTCATGTCCATCGAGTCAGTGATGCCATCCAACCATCTCATCCTCTGTGGTCCCCTTCTCCTCCTGCCTTCAATTTTTCCCAGCATCAGGGTCTGTTCCCATGAGTCGGCTCTTTGCATCAGGTGGCCAACGGATTGGAGCCTCAGCTTCAGCATCAGTCCTTCCAGTGAATATTCAGGGGTTGAGATTGACAGGTTTGATCTTGCAGTCCAAGGGGCTCTCAAGAGTCTTCTCCAACACCACAGTTCAAAAGCATCAATTCTTAGACACTCAGCCTTCTTTATGGTCTGACTCTCACATCCATACGTAACTACTGAAAAACCATAGCTTTGACTATATTGACCTTTGCCAGCAGAAGATGCAGAATGTAAAATCCCCAGTCAAATTTGAGGGTCACCTGTTTCAGACACATTAACTTTTCTACTCCCACTTCCAGACTGTCTCCTTTTCCTTGTAAGGGGCCGTCTCTTCTCTCCTTATTTGAATAAGTAAATCTCTGTATAATGGAGGAACCAAATTGAGAAAGATATCTCAAAAGTTCACTTTACTTTTCTCATATACTTTTTGGAGGAACAAAGTTTCTGTCCTACCAAAAGACACTGTCTTTTATTTTTAATCTGTGGTATTTCTATAAAACCATGTAAATGTCATACTTGACACTGCAGGGCATTTCAGCATTTTTTTTTTGCAGAGAGGTTTTCTGTGTGTGGGGGGCTGCGTGTGACTTGTGAAAAGTTCTGTTTGCACAACCAGATAATCTGAAACAGCACCTGTTCCCTGTTCCCAGTGACACCTTCCCATTACCATTTCAGGGTCACACTTTGTTCTGTTTAGTGTCTTGTCAGAAATCGCACCCCCAGAACATCTTAATATACCTTCCAAACTGTAGCACAGACGTGCTAAATCACTTCAGTCGTGTCTGACTCTTGGAGACCCCAAGGACTGTAGCCCACCAGGCTCCTCTGTCCATGGGATTTCCCAGGCAAGAATACTGGAGTGGGTTGTCGCTTCCTCCTCCAAGGGATCTTCCATCTCTTAGGTCTCCTTCATCAGCAGGGGAGTTCTTTACCGCTAGCACCACCTGGGAAGCCCTATACTACACACTCCAGTATATTTAGGCATTTAAATATTGCATAATTCATGAAGCTGATCTTAGGACCCCAGAGAAATTTGAACAGGCTCAAAGGAAATCAGATTAAGCTTAAACTAAGAAATTCACTTAAATCCTATTTTTCCTTTATACTTGATTTTTATAGGACATAAAGCATTTGTATTTTACTGTGTTTGAAATCATTGGGCTGCCCTGGTGGCTCAGACGGTGAAGAATCGGCCTGCAATACAGGAGACCCAGGTTCCATCCCTCGATCGGGAAGATCCCCTGGAGAAGGGAATGGCCACACACTCCAGTATCCATGCCTGGAGAATCCTGTGGACAGAGGAGCCTGGCGGGCTACAATCCATGGCATCACAAAGAGTCAGAGGCGACTGAGTGACTGACACTACACTTGAAATCATATTTGCATGAAGCCTGTTGCCTACTAGGCTATTAAAGGGGATCAGTAAAAGAGAAAAGTAGGCAGATAAAATCATTTGATGGGTGTAGCATGAAGATACTGCTGTAGCCAAGAATTGTAGCGTCTACACTCTGTCTAACCTGGTTGGTTTTTTTCCTTCTTCTGACCCTGTTCTTTTTCTTCCTCAGACACATTTGCTCACTTAAAAATTCAGGTGTTTGAAAACCAAGCAGTTTCTGTTTAACAAAAAACTAGAGATAACTGTGATTATGTTCCAGTTGAAACAAAAACATCATTCTCTTGTGCTTACAGTTATGTGACTCTTTTAATCCCATTAAAGAACCTTCTGACATTTATTCCTTTGTGGGAGTGACTGAAAATGTAGATTTATCTTGGCTTTTAGGTTTTTATATATATATATATATAAAATAAAAGCTAAGCTGATGAAATATATTAATATATTAATTTATCATTTACATATCATTTATATATTATAATTTGTTTTTATATTCATATGTTGTATATTTATTATTTATAATAATTTATTTATATATTAATTTTTATATGTGTTAATATATTCAATCATCTTGCTTTTTATTTTTTCTTTAAAAATTGAAACAAATGATGGAGCAGACCAGAGGGAACACAGCAGCATTCCATTGACTACTTCACAGCTGTTAGCCTGCTGCGTTAACTATCATTCTGTACAGGCCCACACGTCCGGCTTTATGCGTCTTTGAATCTGTGAATTTCGGCAGTGTCACTGTTAAACACGCCACGCTCCTTTACTGGCCCAGAGAGGTTAAGTTCCTCACCAGGGGACACACAGCCCCGAGCGAAGGAATCTGGGGTTCAGCCGAGGTCACGCCAGGACCACACTGCTTCTCCGAGAGTCTGCCAGCTTGTGTCGGAAGGGAACCACTACCCTTTCCAAGCACTGAGCATAATTTCTGGGAAATTACGTGCTGGCATCTGGAGGAAAAGGAAGCCAGTTTAGACCGGGCATAAATAACAGCGTGATTGAGACTCGCCACCCAAGACAGAGACAAGAGTTTGGCCTTCAAGGCAAATATAAAGGGCTAGAAGAACCAGCATGTGCATGTGTGTTTATTTATTTTTTTAGTACCTCAAAAGTGCATCTAAAGATAGGCCAGTGGTACGGTGGAAGGGAGATGGGATATATAATGCCAGACCACCTAGGATGACTTCCAGGTTCTGACTCCTCAGCGATGGGCTGTCCCAAGTCTCTGAGATGGCAAAGGGTGATGATTAAATCACTTCGGGGACCGTGTCCATGCAGACTTGAAGCATGAGGCACATGCCGTGTTGCTCTGTCCTACACGTGCACCTTTGATCCCTGATCACGCAAGGTGACATTCTCTCTATTTTACGTGACTTCCGTGGCCCAAGCCCTCTCTGGAAAGCCAGCGGGGACCATCACACCCTGGGATGAATCTGGGAATTCTGACCGCCAGCCAAGCAGGGCTTGTTAACCCATGGATGTTCGTTAAATTTTTTTTTTTTTTTTTTTGCATTAAACTGTGTGTCATTTTTTTCTGTCTCAAGAGTCAGTCGCCCTCTGAAACTGTAGGAAAGTACAAGTCTTTTTTAGACGTTTGTGCTGCCAGTCCCTGCACTGCCTCCTGCTTCCATGGGGTGTGTTATCTTTAGATACCCCACGCCATCCGTTTACAGAGGTGGTACCTGCCTCGAAGAATTTATGTCAGATTGCTTTAAAAGGGGGGCTTTACTAAACCGATAGATTTCTTGGTCTTGCCTCAAATGAACTGTCTCAACTGTTTGTTTCTCCAAATAATTGCATACTTGCTGTTGTCCGTTGTTCAGTGGCTCAGTCGTGTCGGACTCTTTGCGACCCTGTGGACGGCAGCACACCAGGCCTCCCTGTCCATCACCAACTCCTGGAGCTTACTCAAAATCATGTCGATTGAGCCGGTGATGCCATCCAACCATCTCATTCTCCGTCGTCCCCTTCTCCTCCTGCCTTCAGTCTTTCCCAGCATCAGGATGTTTTCCAGTGAGTCAGCTCTTCACATCAGGTGGCCAGAGTATCGGAGCTTCAGCATCAGTTTTTCTTATGAATATTCAGGACTGATCTCCTTTAGGATGGACTGGTTGGATCTCCTTGCAGTCCAAGGGACTCTCAAGAGTCTTCTCCAACACCACAGTTCAAAAGCATCAATTCTTCGGCGCTCAGCCTTCTTTGTGGTCCGACTCTCACATCCATACATGACCACTGGAAAAACCACAGCCTTGACTGCATGGACCTTTGTCAACAACGTGATGTCTCTGCTTTTGAATCCACTGTCTAGGTTGGTCATAGCTTTTCCTCCAAGGAGCAAGCTTTTTTTAATTTCATGACTGCAAGAAATTTCACTGTCCCCAGTGGTTTGGGAGCCCATAGTAGAAATTGCCCTTTGCACGTGAGGACAAACTTGTGTCATGAAAGCTAGGAAGAAACAAACTGTGAAACTGTTGAGTCATCTTATCCACGACAGACCAATCCACGCGTTCTCTTGGTCCCTGGCTTTTGAGGACTGACCGACTGGCACCCACACATGAGTCTGTTCTGGTTAGCAGTGTCAGATGGGAGGAAAGGGCAGTGAGGAATCAGAATTCTCACAGAGGTGGGCAGGGACTTCCCTGGAGATCCAGTGACTAAGACTTTGCCTTCCAATGTAGGAGGTGCGGGTTCTATCCCTGGTGTCGGGGAAGCTTAAGATCCCATAGGCCTAAAAACCCAAACATAAAGCAGAAACAATACTATAACCAAAAAAAAGACTTTTTTAAAAAATGGTGGGTGACAGTTTTTTTTTGTTTTTTTTTTTCTTTTTGTTTCACTGCACCACAACAGCTTATGGGGTCTTAATTACCCGACCAGGAATTAAACCCAGGCCCTTGACACTGAAAGCACAAGAGTCCAGGGAATTCCCAGCTTTCATTTTCTGGTTTGGAGAAGTCATATTCAGTAGCTGTAGTTGCATGAAATGAGGCCTGATGTAAGAATGCACATGTACGTATTTAGCTGTGGTTGTAGAGTCATCAGTGTGTGTGTGCATGTATATATATATATGTATATATAGGAATACATGTGTATATATGTATACATATGTCTGTGTGTATTTTGGCTTCACCTCGAGGCATTCAGTATCCTAGTCCCCCAATTAGGGCTCAAACTCATGCCCCTTGCAGTGAAAGTGCAGTGTCTTAACCGCTAGACCCCCCCCAGGGAAGTCCTCAGTCATTCCATTAGTAATAATTGGTGCTTGTGATTTCACAAGGCTCCAGTACCAGTGATGGAACAGGAGAAGCGTTAGCATCTTGAAGGCAGATGAACTCAGAGAGTAAGAATTTTATTTTATTTTTTTTTGACATCTTTATTTTTTTTTCCATTTATTTTTATTAGTTGGAGGCTAATTACTTTACAATATTGTAGGGGTTTTTGCCATACATTGACATGAATTTTAATGACAAATAGGGTGTGTTTGATCTCCAAAGAACTGCATTCCATGAATCAGGAAGGAACCGCCTTTTCCGCACTTCCGTTTTCCTCAGCCAGCTGCACACGCTGCTGCTTTCTTGGTTGGGATGAGGGTGTTCTTGGTCATCCTGCTCGTCTATAAATAAATGATTGCTATAAATAAGACATTCGCTGTTGATCTAAGTTTGACGCCCTGGGAGAGACGCGCACGTGAACGGAATGCAAAGCCCCAGGATGACTCACTCCCGTTCTGGCTTTGATCTTCTATGTGTCGAGGCTAACTAAAGAAATCTGAAGTCAGTCGGGTGAAAAAAAAAAAAAAAATCACACTAAATCCAAAACTGGATATAGCGCAGTTGCTTGTAGATATAGTGCAAATGAGGGCTTCCCTGGTGACTCAGATGGTAAAGAATCTGCCTGCAGTGCAGGAGACCCCGGTTCAATCCCTGAGTCATGTAGATCCCTTGGAGAAGAGAATGGCTACCCACTCCAGTATTCTTGCCTGGAGCATCCCATGGATAGAGGAGCCTGGTGGGCTACAGTCCATGGGGTCACAAAGATTTGGAAATGACTAAGCGACTAACACACCTATATACGTAGTGTAAATGACTTAATATATTTCAGACCAGCTCAGGAGTGTGAGATCAAATTGCCAACATCTGTTGGGTCATCAAAAAAGCAAGAGAATTCCAGAAAGACGTCTACTTTTGTTTCATTGACCACACTGAAGCCTTTGACTGTGTGGATCGCAACAAACTGTGGCCAATTCTGAAAGGGATGGGAATACCAAACAACCTGACCTGCCTCCTGAGAAACCTGTACGCAGGTCAGGAACCAGGACAGATAGACAGGACATGAAACAACAGACTGGTTCCAAATAGGAAAAGGAAGATCAAGTCTGTGTATCGTCATCCTGCTTATTTAACTTCCATGCACAGTACATCATGAGAAACGCTGGGCTGGATGAAGCACAAGCTGGAATCAAGATTGCTGGGATAAATATTAATAACATCAGATATGCAGATGACACCACTTTTATGGCAGAAAGCGAAGAGTCTCTTGAAAGTGAAAGAGGGGAGTGAAAAAGTTGGCTTAAAGCTCAACGTTCAGAAAACTAAGATCTTGGCATCCAGTCTCATCACTTCATGGCAAATAGATGGGGAAACCGTGGAAACAGTGGCTGACTTTATTTTCTTGGGCTGCAAAATCACTACAGGTGGTAACTGCAGCCATGACATTAAAAGGCGCTTGTTCCTTGGAAGACAAGCTATGACCAACCTAGACAGAATATTAAAAAGCAAAAACATTACTTTGCCAACAAAGTTCCATCCAGTCAAGCTGTGGTTTTTCCAGTAGTCGTGTATGGATGTGAGAGTTGGCCTATAAAGAAAGCTGAGCACCAAAGAATTGATGCTTTGGAACTGTGGTGTTGGAGAAGACTCTTGAGAGTTCCTTGGACTGCAAGGAGATCCAACCAGTCCCTCCTAAAGGAAATCAACCCTGAGTGTTCGTTGAAAGTACTGATGCTAAAGCTCCAATACTTTTGCCACCTCATTCGAAGAGCTGACTCATTGGAAAAGACCCTGATGCTGGGAAAGATTGAGGGCGGGAGGAGAAAGGGATGACAGAGGATGAGATGGTTGGATGGCATCACCGACTCAATGGACATGAGTTTGGGTGGACTCCGGGAGTTGGTTATGGACAGGGAGGCCTGGTGTGCTGCAGTCCAGGGGGTCGCAAAGAGTCAGACACGACTGAGCGACTGAACAACAACAAACAAATTTTACCATTTTTTAGCTGTGAAACCAGTCTGGACCGTTCCGTTCACTTAGACTCTCCAGAACTTGTCCTTTTTCATCTAGACAGTAGGAATAAGGAAAGGATTGCTGTGATGGTGAAGTTATATCATGGACCCAAAGGGGACTTTACAAAATGTACACTTCCTACGAGAACGGGTGAACAATGAGTTATTTTATGTGGGTGGGTCCAGAGCAGCCTTGGTGTTGAAAGATTTTAGTGATGAAAACAAGTGTCGCACACCTCTCATGACTCAAATTCAGAGATGATAGTTAGCAAAGCGCATTTGTGTTAAAAATAAGAGCGCCACACAGCGGGCACGTGTAGGACTGTAGAAGAAGCTGGGAAAGAGAGGCAGTCTCTGGGAGGTGAGACTTGAGTGGACCTAGGTAGAGGGGTCCGTGGGGTCGCAAAGACTCAGACACGACTTAGTGGATGAACAGCAGCAACAGGGTTTCTCAACCTCAGCACTAGTTACATTTGGGGCCCAAGAATCCTTTCTCACGTGGGAATGCGTTGTCCGACCTCTATGCCTTACATGCTAGAGACCGTTCCCAGAGTCATGACAGTGGGGAATATCTCTGGACATTGACTGATGACCCCTATGGGGGACACATTTGCCCACAATTGAGAACCTCTTAAAATCTTTCCCATCAACATCGGTTAATTAGATAATTCTTTAAAAATATGTTGATTTATTTGGCTGCCCAGGTCTTAGTTGCAGCACTCTGGATCTTTAGGCTTCATGGCATCATCCAGAATCTTTAGTTGCATATGTTGGATCTAATTCCTTGACCAGGGATCGAACCCAGGCCCCCTGCATTGAGAGCGTGGAGACTTAACCACTGGACCACCAGGAAAGTCCTTAGTTATATCATTGTAATGGCTTTTTTTTTTTTTAATGTATCAAAAGGAAAAACCTGCACACACATGTTGATAACGGCTTTGATTCATCATTGCCGAAACTTGGAAGAAACCAGGATGTCCTTTTATATGTAAATGGATTAATATTTGAATGTTCCATGTAGACAGTGGAGTATTAGTTCGGTTCAGTTGCTCAGTCGTGTCCGACTCTGCAACACCATCTTCAGTGCTAGAAAAGAAATGAGTTCAAGCCAGAAAAAGACACAAAGGAACCTGAAATGCATATGTAAGAAAATGAGAAAAGCCACAGAAAAGGCTACGTGGTATATATAAATGACAACTCTGACATTTTGGAAAAGGCAGAATTAAGAAATAGCAAGAAAAAGATCAGTGGTTGCCAGTGTTCAGGGAACAGAGCGACATGAGCCCCTGGAGCACAGAGAATTTTTAGGGCAGTGGAACTATATTCTTGATGATGGTGTGGGAGCAGACATGTGTCTTTTTGCATGCGTGCGTACTAAGTCGCTTCGGTCATGTCTGACTTCTTGCGACCCCATCAGTCAGCTAAGCCTCGGTTTTCTTGAGTGAGTGACAGTCGCTCAGTCGTGCCCGACTCTTTGCGACCCCATGGACTGTACCCCAACAGGCTCCTCTGTCCATGGGCTTCTCCAGGCAAGAGTACTGCAGTGGGTTGCCATGCCCTTCCTTCCCCAGGGGATCTTCCCCGCCCAGGGATCGAACCTGCGTCTCTTACGTCTCCTGCGTTGGCGGGGGTGTGGTTTTTTACAACTAGGGCTACCTGAGAGGCTCAGGTCATTTGTCAAAACCCATAGAAGATACAACACCCTGATATGAGCTGTGGGCTTCAGGTGATCATGTCAGTGTAGGTTCATCAGTTCTAACAGATGTACCCTCTGGTGGGGGGGCACCTAGATAATGAGGGAGACTGTGAGCCTGTGTAGGGGCACAGGGCATACAGGAAATCTCTGTAGCTTCCTCTCACTTTCGCTGGAAATCTAAAACTACTCTTAAAAACAAAACCTGTTAAAAATCATGTTTCACGAGGGAAAAAAAAATAGAGATGTCATCTCCACACTGATGAGATTTATTCCGTTCAGTTTCACACTTCTGCGACCCATGAAAGAACTGGGAAGTTTCATGAGACTTTGCACTTGGGTTCTGAAAGCATCGTCTAAACCTAGTATGGCATTTGCGGGGTGTGTGTGTGTGTGTGTCCCAGGGACCAAGAACCTGAGCTGAAATCCACCCCTCACTCCAACTGCACCACCTCCACTGTGGTCATTTCCAGAAAGAAAGCACAGACTTGTTTTACTTCTGGAATAGACCACTTCTGTCATATGCTAATTGTCTAAAGTCACCCTGATGATATTAGAAGGTTGTCTATTTTAATGTAATATGGGTCTTCCCAGGGGACACTAGTGGTCCCATCTGCCAATGCAGGAGACATAAGAGATGGGGGTTGGATCCCAGGGCCGGGAAGATCCCCTGGAGGAGGGCATGGCAACCCATTCCTGTATTCTTGCCTGAAGAATCCAATGGACAGAGGAGCCTGGCGGGCTACAGTCCATGGGGTCACAAAGAGTTGGACACAACTGAAGTGACTTTGCATACATGCACACAATGAGTTTTGAGTACACATCGTAATGAAATGAACATGATACTGTCTTGGGCTTCTCTGATAGCTCAGTTTGTAAAGAATCCACCTGCAATGCAGGAAACCCTGGTTTGATTCCTGGTTCAGGAAGATCCGCTGGAGAAGGGAACGGCTACCCACTCCAGTATTCTGGCCTGGAGAATCCCATGGACTGTGTAGTCCATGGGGTCGCAAAGAGTCGGACTCGACTGAGCAACTTTCACTTTCCCTGATATTGCCCTAAGGCGGGACTCGGCAGACCCCTGCCTGTCGGCCAACCTCACCTGCCATCTGTTTTTTGTAAAGTTGTGTTGAAGCACACCCAGCACCCATTTATGTACCGTCTGTGGCTGTTTTTGAGCTGCTAAAGCAGACGTGAGCAGTTGTAGCAGACTCAGTTTGGCTCTCAAGGGTCCAAGATTCCTGCAGAGAAAATGTGCTCACCCCTGCTTTACCAGTCTAGAACTTTTCCCTCTTTTGTCGTCATAGCCTGAATATCTCCCGATTTTTAAACTCGGTTTCAGAAAAGAGGAGGATTGTCAGCGGAATAGCCTAGTTAGACAAGTAAGAGAGATGGACAAGTACATTCCCTTCGAAGGATCCTGCGACGTTACTCCTACCCTCTTCTGCATGTGAGATGCACACCCTGTGTACTAGCGTGTCTTTGTTGAAATGCCTGCTCCTTGGGCTTTTTAAATCGAGGATACAAGACACCGAGCTTCCCAGGATGCCCAGTCGGTAAAGAATCTGCCTACCATGCAGGAGACTCGGGTTCGATCCCTGGGTCGGGAAGATCCCCTGGAGAAGGAAATGGCGATCCACTCCAGTATGCTTGCCTGGAGGATCCCATGGTCAGAGGAGCCTGGCGGGCTACCGTCCACGGGGTCCCGGAGTCTGACATGACTGAGCGACTAAGCACAGCATAGCATATACAACGTATGTGTTAAATACACATACAGGCATTCAGAGACATCAGGTCCTGACAGAGGAGTGGGCTTGTTGTCGACAGGGCTTGCTACAGACTGGAGTGTGGCTTTTTAATCTCGTCTCACAGACTCGCCCTGTTCATCCGAAGGGTTGTACCGTTCACCACCGGCTAGTCCTTTTCTGTTGGTGTCATGCGTTCTGTCTTTCTTTAGCCCCACCATTCCTGCACGTCTCCATAAACCGAGAACTTTCTATGATTTCACTTCACTGTTGGCTTATTAGCTGAGCCTCTCTTATTTTTTACGGCATTGCTCTCGTGCTTATAGTATTCACTTTAACTCATCACCTCTACGTTTGAATGATATTTTAACACCTCCTGTATAAGAAAGTTGCAACAATGTGTTTTTGTTCAGCCCTGGTTCTTCCTGCTGCTGTTACCGAACTGTCTCTCATATGTTTAAAAGGCTACATAATACATAGTCATTTTGCATGAAGCATGTATATGTGAAAGAAACTTCAAAACGAGAAGAAAATATTTTTCTCTTCACCCCTGTATTTACCGTTTCTGTCACCCACTCCTTTGCATGAATCCAGATTTCCATCTGAGATCATGCTGCCCCTGAAAGAACTTCCATTGATATTTCTTGTGGTGCAGGTCTGTAAGCACTGAAGTCTCTGTGCATTTGCTTGTTTGAAAGAAAAGTCTTTGCTCTTTGCCTTCCCAACTTTGAAAGATGTTTCCTCTGAGTGCAGGATTTTAGGTGGACGCGTTCTTTCAGCCCTTTGAGGATTTTGTTCCATTGTCTTCCAGCTTGCATTTTTCAGGAAAAGACGTTTGTGGGGTTTGTTACCATTTTCCTCTGGATGTAATTTGCATTTCTTTCTTCTGACTGTTTTGAGGAGTTTCTTTTGTTGTTGATTTTTAGAAAATTGTGTCTTCTTGAGGTTTCTGGTGGTGCTTATCCTGCACGGGGTTTGTTTAGAGTCTTAGATCAATTTTACCTTTTTTATTTGTAGAGTTTCCTGGGGGGAAAAAAAATCAGATCTTGAAACCTTTGTTATAAATAACACGTGGTGAAAATTCCCTGGCAATCCAGTGGTTTGAACTGGACGCTTTCACTGATGAGGGCACAAGTTCTATCCCTGGTCAGGGAACCAGGATCCCACAAGCCACGTAGTGTGCACCTCCTCCCCCGCCCCCCCCCCCCAAAAAAAAAAAAAAAGAAATAACGTGCGTTGTCCTCTCCTAAGAGCTGGTGCTTTAGGAATGAATGTTACAATGAACATTAAATCCACTTTGGGAAATGGTTAAAATTAGTGATTATTATTTTTTGTATGATTGGAAGCTCCTATTAGAGGCTTCCCTGGGATCTCAGTGTTAAATCATATGCCTGCCAATGCAGTACACACGGGTTCTATCCTTGGGTCATGAAGATCCCCTGGAAAAGGATATGAAAGGAATCTCCTTCCCCTTCCTTCCCTTTCCCTTCCTTCCTCCCCCTGCCTTCCTTCCCCTCCCTCTCCCTTCCTTCCCCTCCCTCCCCCTCCCTTCCATCCCCTTCCTCCCTCTGCCTTCCTTCCTCTTCTTCCCCCTCCCTTCCTTCCCCTTCCTCCCTCTGCCTTCCTTCCCCTTCCTCCCTCTGCCTTCCGTCCCCTTCCTCCCCCTGCCTTCCTTCCCCTTCCTCCCCCTGCCTTCCTTCCCCTTCCTCCCTCTGCCCTTCTTCCCCTTCCTCCCTCTGCCTTCCTTCCCCTTCCTCCCTCTGCCTTCCTTCCCCTTCCTCCGCCTGCCTTCCTTCCTCTTCCTCCCCCTGCCTTCCTTCCCCTTCCTCCCTCTGCCTTCCTTCCCCTTCCTCCGCGTGCCTTCCTTCCCCTTCCTCCCTCTGCCCTCCTTCCCCTTCCTCCGCCTGCCTTCCTTCCCCTTCCTCCGCCTGCCTTCCTTCCCCTTCCTCCCTCTGCCTTCCTTCCCCTTCCTCCCCCTGCCTTCCTTCCCCTTCCTCCCTCTGCCTTCCTTCCCCTTCCTCCCCCTGCCTTCCTTCCCCTTCCTCCCTCTGCCTTCCTTCCCCTTCCTCCGCCTGCCTTCCTTCCCCTTCCTCCCTCTGCCCTCCTTCCCCTTCCTCCACCTGCCTTCCTTTCCCTTCCTTCCCCTTCCTCCCCCTGCCTTCCTTCCCCTTCCTCCCTCTCCCTTCCTTCCCCTTCCTCCCCCTGCCTTCCTTCCCCTTCCTCCGCCTGCCTTCCTTCCCCTTCCTCCCTCTGCCTTCCTTCCCCTTCCTCCCCCTGCCTTCCTTCCCCTTCCTCCCTCTGCCTTCCTTCCCCTTCCTCCACCTGCTTTCCTTCCCCTTCCTCCCTCTGCCCTCCTTCCCCTTCCTCCACCTGCCTTCCTTCCCCTTCCTTCCCCTTCCTCCCTCTGCCTTCCTTCCCCTTCCTCCCCCTGCCTTCCTTCCCCTTCCCCCCTCTGCCTTCCTTCCCCTTCCTCCACCTGCCTTCCTTCCCCTTCCTCCGCCTGCCTTCCTTCCCCTTCCTCCACCTGCTTTCCTTCCCCTTCCTCCCTCTGCCTTCCTTCCCCTTCCTCCACCTGCTTTCCTTCCCCTTCCTCCCTCTGCCTTCCTTCCCCTTCCTCCACCTGCTTTCCTTCCCCTTCCTCCCTCTGCCCTCCTTCCCCTTCCTCCACCTGCCTTCCTTCCCCTTCCTTCCCCTTCCTCCCCCTGCCTTCCTTCCCCTTCCTCCCTCTCCCTTCCTTCCCCTTCCTCCCTCTGCCTTCCTTCCCCTTCCTCCGCCTGCCTTCCTTCCCCTTCCTCCCTCTGCCCTCCTTCCCCTTCCTCCACCTGCCTTCCTTCCCCTTCCTTCCCCTTCCTCCCTCTCCCTTCCTTCCCCTTCCTCCCTCTGCCTTCCTTCCCCTTCCTCCGCCTGCCTTCCTTCCCCTTCCTCCACCTGCTTTCCTTCCCCTTCCTCCCTCTGCCTTCCTTCCCCTTCCTCCACCTGCTTTCCTTCCCCTTCCTCCCTCTGCCTTCCTTCCCCTTCCTCCACCTGCTTTCCTTCCCCTTCCTCCCTCTGCCCTCCTTCCCCTTCCTCCACCTGCCTTCCTTCCCCTTCCTTCCCCTTCCTCCCCCTGCCTTCCTTCCCCTTCCTCCCTCTCCCTTCCTTCCCCTTCCTCCCTCTGCCTTCCTTCCCCTTCCTCCGCCTGCCTTCCTTCCCCTTCCTCCCTCTGCCCTCCTTCCCCTTCCTCCACCTGCCTTCCTTCCCCTTCCTTCCCCTTCCTCCCTCTCCCTTCCTTCCCCTTCCTCCCTCTGCCTTCCTTCCCCTTCCTCCGCCTGCCTTCCTTCCCCTTCCTCCCTCTGCCCTCCTTCCCCTTCCTCCCTCTGCCCTCCTTCCCCTTCCTCCACCTGCCTTCCTTCCCCTTCCTTCCCCTTCCTCCCCCTGCCTTCCTTCCCCTTCCTCCCTCTGCCTTCCTTCCCCTTCCTCCACCTGCCTTCCTTCCCCTTCCTTCCCCTTCCTTCCCCTTCCTCCCCCTCCCTTCCTTCCCCTTCCTCCCTCTGCCCTCCTTCCCCTTCCTCCACCTGCCTTCCTTCCCCTTCCTTCCCCTTCCTTCCCCTTCCTCCCCCTCCCTTCCTTCCCCTTCCTCCCTCTGCCTTCCTTCCCCTTCCTCCGCCTGCCTTCCTTCCCCTTCCTCCCTCTGCCCTCCTTCCCCTTCCTCCCTCTGCCCTCCTTCCCCTTCCTCCACCTGCCTTCCTTCCCCTTCCTTCCCCTTCCTCCCCCTGCCTTCCTTCCCCTTCCTCCCTCTGCCTTCCTTCCCCTTCCTCCACCTGCCTTCCTTCCCCTTCCTTCCCCTTCCTTCCCCTTCCTCCCCCTGCCTTCCTTCCCCTTCCTCCCTCTGCCTTCCTTCCCCTTCCTCCCCCTGCCTTCCTTCCCCTTCCTTCCCCTTCCTCCCCCTGCCTTCCTTCCCCTTCCTCCCCCTGCCTTCCTTCCCCTTCCTCCGCCTGCCTTCCTTCCCCTTCCTCCCCCTTCCTCCGCTTCCCTTCCTTCCCCTTCCTCCCCCTGCCTTCCTCCCCCTTCCTCCGCTTCCCTTCCTTCTCCTTCCTCCCTCTCCCTTCCTTCCCCTTCCTCCCCCTCCCTTCCTTCCCCTTCCTCTCCCTTCCTTCCTCTCTCTCCCTTCTTCTTCCTTCCCCTTGAAATTCATGCACATAATTAGTGTTTATCATGAACGAAACAACACAGAATCTTTGTGTGTGTGTCATAAATAGAACTCTTAACAGAGAATGGATCCCTTTACTCTTGTCTGCCAGTTTGCATATAAAGAGAATCGGGTACCCTTTTAGTATAGTGACAGAAAATAACTAATCCACCTAAATAAAGAGTATTCCAAAAATGAATGGTTTTCAAAGAGGAAGGCGATGTTAGGAAATGAGGACGCCATTAATACACTGTGACCTCTCACGTCACGGTACCCACGTTCCTAGTTCAGTGAGTGAAAAGAGAACTGATGATGATGGCCTGATTTTAATTCCCAGTGGGTAAAGGCTCATGTAGAACTGCCCGACTTCTTGACACTATTATGACACTATTAAAAGTAGCGTTTATTTTTGTTAAGTCATTACCATCTTGGAATACTTGCATTCATTTTCATCAAGCACTGTCATCTTTAGCTTGCAGCCTTCCAGAGTCTAGAGAAATGCGCGTTGGTTTTATATTTGTTTTGGAGAATCTGTAGTCTTCCAGCAGGAGAACCTCCCATTTATTAGAATGTCTAGCAACTGGTGTATTCAAAATCTGTCAGGAAGTCGTCAGGAACATCTCGGCATGTGTCTGAAAAGTCAAAGTTTGGGAGAGTTACATACTGACCATGGAGTGTCAGTACACAGACAAGCTAGACAAGGAAAATGAAAGTGAAAATCACTCAGTTGTGTCCAGCTGTTTGCGATTCCATGGACTATACAGTCCGTGGAATTCTGCAGGGCAGAATACTAGAGTGGGTAGCCGTTCCCTTCTCCAGGAGATCTTCCCAATCCAGAGATCAAACCCAGGTCTCCCTCATTGCAGGCAATTCTTTACCAGCTGAGCCCCCAGGGAAGGCCAAGAATACTGGGGTGGGTACCCCATCCCTTCTCCAGGGGCTTTTCCTGACCCAGGCATCAAACGGGGGTCTCCCGCACTGCAGGTGGATTCTTTACCAGCTGAGCCACAAGGGAAGCCCCTAGAGAAAGACAGTGGTTCACAAAATGTCTGTTGCCTGCAGCTCAGAACCAGGAAAACATCATGACAAAGTGATAATTTGCTATGTGTGAACCCCTGGTATAACGCTGCTTGTGGTGGTACCTTGGTTCCTCTTTGGAAGCGTGTTATATTCCGGTAGGAAGGATTCTGTCATTCTTTATTAGCAGGATTGCATAACTTTACGGCACTTAGAACAGATCTACAGTAGATGCAACTATGGATAAACCGTTTTTATGGTCAGTTTTCTTTTTCATTATAGTTTATTATATGATATTAACTATCGTTCCCTGTGCTTCACGGAAAGACCTTGTTGTTTATTTGATGTATGTATAGTAGCATGTGTCTGCTAGTCCAAAAGTCCTGGTTTATCCCCTCCCCCAGTCTCCCTTGGGAACCATAGATCTGTTTTCTATGTCTGTGAGTCTCTTTCTGGTTTGTAAATAAGCTCGTTTGTGTCATATTTTAGGTTCCACATATAAGTGATACGTTTGCTCTTGTCTGACTTCCTACAATAATCTCTAGGTAGGTCCATCAATGATGCATTATTTCATCCTTTTTTATGTCTGAGTAGTATTCCATTATATGTATATGTGTGTGTATATATATATGTATGGATGGATATGGATATATTGGAGAAGGGCATGGCAACCCACTACCATATTCTTGCCTGGAGAATCCCATGGACAGAGGAGCCTGGCAGGCTACCCCAGTCTATGGGGTTGCAAAGAGTTGGACACAAGTGAGTCACACACACACACACGCACATATATACACACCACACGTTTGGGGCTTCCCAAGTGGCTCATTGGTAAAGAATCCACCTGCAAATGCTGGTGACGTGGGTTTGATCCCTGGGTCAGAAAGATCCCTTGCAGGAGGAAAGGGACAACGCGCTCCAGTATTCTTGCCTGAGACATCCCGTGGCCAGAGGAGCCTGGTGGGCTACCGTCCATGGGGTCACAAAACAGTCAGACATGACTTAGTGACTAAAGAACGTACCACACCTTTACCATTTCATCTGACCGTGAACATTTCTTCCTCCTCCTAGCTATTGTGCATACTGCTGCTGTGAATATTTGGGTGCGTGTATCTCTTCAAATCAGGGTTTTCTCTAGATATATACCCAGGAGTTGGGACCACTGAATCCTGTGGTAATTCTACTTTGAGGTTTTTAAGGGGCCTCCATACCGTTCTTCAGAGGGGCCACACCAAATGCATTTCCACCAACAGGGTAGGAGAAGTTCCCTTTTCTCCACACCGTCTCCAGCGTTTATTACCTGTAGACTTTTTGATGACGGCCATCCAGACCTGGGTGAGGTGATGCATCACTGTAGTTTTGGTTTGAATTTGTCTAGCAGTTGGCCACATTGAGCATCTTCTCATGTGCTCATTGGCTCTTTGTATGTCTTCTTTGGAGGAGTATCTGTTTTCGTCTTCTGCCAATTTTTTGGTGGAGTTGTTTGGTTTTCTGTCATTGAGTCGTATGAGCTATTCGTGTATTTTGGAAACTTGAGCCGCGTTGAATTTCAGCCCAGCCTGTAGGTTGTCGTTTACAGTTTCCTTTAATGTGCAAAATCTCGTGAGCTCAGTTCCACTTTCCTTTTGTTTTTCCAGGGCAGCAGTCATCAAGCCACACAGTAGTCTTTTCTCAAAGCTCCAGTTCCCTGGTCCTTTCCTCTGGGAGGCTCTTTTCTACCTTCTTGTTAATCATGGACGTTTAAGTGAATATTGGTGGGAACTCAGACATAAACTGCTTGAAAGCAGGGAGTTAGACCCTTGACATCCTCTTGGTGACTGTAGAGAGCAAAGGTTGCTTCCTTCTCTCTCTAATTTGCTGCTTTGTGATTGAAAAAAAAACAAGCCAAACTTGGAGTCTCTTCACCTGTGCTTTGGAAAAGACTAAGACGTGACTTGATCACCTGGCCAGGTATTTCTTTGGTGTCTTGGTGAGTTAAGAGTTAAGCATAAGCAGATACACTGAATCTTGATAGCAGGGAATCTCAGAGCCAGAAGACACTTAACTGTATCTAGCTCCCCCCTAAAAAGACATTCTGTTTGTAACATTTCAACAGACCCTGATGAGCTGTTTATCACTGAATGCAGAGTAATGCGTTAGCCACAGTGAAGTATAAAGAGATGGTATAAGGCATTGTTCTTGCTTTCAAAGTAGCTTACAGCCTCGTAAGCAACAAGGGCAAATCAATAAGTTCACAGATCTTTTTATGTGAATAATTAAAAAAAACCCTTTTACTCTGGCAGATTTCAAACATACTAAGAAATGAAGAGAATAATGGACCTCCAAGTATTCATTACAAAGCATCAGAAATTTTCAACATTTTGCTAAACTTTTTTCAGGACTTTTTATTACAGAAAGCATTTACATGTTATGTATTTACAGGAAGGGATAAGTGTATAAATTTCCTCTTTTATAATCTTTTATACTTGATTTTTCAAGCCCTCCCACTCAAATTTCAGTTTTATTTTGTTAAAGCCATATTCTTTTTTTTTTTGCAAACACAGATATTCTTCTTTGAAATGAAAGATAAAATTTCTTCTTCCATGTGTACCTCATTAAGTGATGGAATTGTCTGCTGAACCTTGAATGTTTTGGTATTCCTATTTTTCCAGATACTTTCTCTCTGTAATAGTTACTATTTTGCTTCATTGCTCTTAAATGTTTTTTATCAGTTTTTTTTTTTTTTTTTTTTTTTGGCTATGATTCAAAGCCTGTGGGGTCCTAGTTCCAAATTCCCAGGAAATGTGCCCCCTGCAATGGGATCCCCCTTTTATCAGAATTCTTTGTTATTCCCATGCTCTTAATTCACTGAATGTCTTGAATTATTTTGTAGGTGGATATCTGATGTTTTCATGTTTTTGTGTCTCTCAGTGAACCATTTTCTCTACACAGAATCCATAATTGACCTCGGTAACCCAGTTTAGATTGTGACAGTCTATGCTAAAGTGTCCCCTGGGTAATCCTTTCTGAATCTAAGGCCCGTGTGAAAGCATTACTTCTCATAATTCACAGTAAGAATAAGGCAGAAGTCGTGAAGAGAACTGTCTACTTGGTGAGTCTGTCGAGTAGCTTATTTTTCCCCTCTGTTCTTGTCACGTCATAGCAAAGAATTAAAACAGCAGACTGACACAGCTCAAGCAGGCAGGATCTATTAGGCAAGCCACATGCAGGAGAGTCTTGAGAGATGAGAATGGACCCACACCTATTGGAGTGGTCTGGTCTCATATTTAGGTTTCCCTTTGTATACATTTTTCTCTTTCCCTTGGTGGTTCCTAGGCCTCCGTTGACTATTTCCCCTTGCAAAATAGGGCTTGTATCTGCAGCCAATCAGGGAAGGGAATGCAATTAGGGTGTATGGTCAAGCCAATCAGGGAAAGGGGCGTGTTAGGCTTCTCCCCTCTGTGCTCACCCCCCCGCCCCCCGCAGAGGTTCTTATCCCAGGTCTCAAGTTTTCCTTCCTTTCCATGGGCTTTTTCCTTTCCTTTGTCTGCCCTGCACGTGGTTCTTTTAGTCGTCCCTTCCTCTGACTACTATCTTGGAGTCTGTTTCCCTAGTCTAACCTACCTAACACTAGAGTCTGTCCTATTAAAATATAGTTTCTGGGTAGTATTGGCATTTGGGGGCCTGATCCGTCTACTGTGTGGAAGACTGTTCTGTGAGTTGTAGATGCTTAATGCTATGCCAGTAGCTTCCCTCCTCCCATTGTGACAACGGAAAAATGTTTCCAGACATCGCCTAATATCCTGGAGTCCCCTGGTGCAGTGGACATAGCCACCTCTGGTTGAAAGTGCTTTGTGTCTCTGTGGACGTGCCATGATGCTTCCATGTTTTATCAGGGGTTACTTGGCTCAGTCGGCAAAGAATCTGTCTGCAATGCAGGAGACCCGGGTTCAATCCCTGGGCCGGGAAGTTCCCCTGGAGAAGGGAGTGGCAACCCACTGCAGTATCCTTACCTGGAGAATTCCATGGACAGAGGATCCTGGCGGGCTACGGTCCACAGGGTCAGAAAGACTCAGACAAGGCTGAGGGACTCACGCTGTCACTTTCGTTTTATGTGTACCTTTGAGCATTAAGGAATATATTGCATTTGTTAAAATCTTTTGCATATCCCACCAATACTTTTCAGTCCCATAAATTCTTGCCAGCACGGTTAATGGATAGTGGTTCTCTTTGGTTGTTCATAATGGGAAAATCAGCAATGACAAGGTATTGGAAGGTCAGATTTCTCACTTTAACTTCTTATTTTTAGCAGTAAACTAATTAATTTTGTCATGTTGCATAACCAGAATGTCATTAACCAAAGTCATATTTCACATGTTTTGTGTGTTTATAACACACAGATGATGTTAATTACTTACTGAATTTAACAACTTCTATCAAAGATAACCTTCACTTTGTGAGTTACCATCTGTTTTGGACCAAAGAATAGGTCCAAATACTAAATAATAAGGCTTTTTTTTTTTTTTTCCTGAACAGCTTGTAATAGGAGCTGTTTATATATTAATTGCCTGATTGAATTATTATGGGTTTTAATGTTTTAATTTTCAAGCAATGTGGGGCTTATTGTGGTGACATCTGCTCATATTTTGATAGTTTATGGTATTTAGCAGTCTCATCAGAAGGCTATTCTGGGTTTGCAGCGCAGGCCTGAAAATAGTCATTTGCTTTCTGCGTCAGGTTACTCTCAGGAGTATTGTCCTATTTCATCTCTACTGCAAAATTTATTTCATAATGAAATGCATTTTTATTTTATAAGAAAAGTCCGTATTCCCTTGTCCCTGCTTCAGTCTAATGCCCTTAAATGTCTGTTCAAACAACTGTAGAGTTTTGTTTAAATCTTATTTTCCTTCAGCAGTAGATTTTTTTTTTTTTTCAGTTGTTCTGGTTATTACTTTCATCTTACAGATCCTTATGATGTTTTAAAAATGCGCTGTAATGAAACTTAACAGCCTATGAACCTGCTTATAGAATCTTTTTAATCTCCTTTCTTTGAACAGTGTAACTATAAACATACCTCAGTGGGAATAATTTCCTTGAATTTCCTTAAAAACGTTTCAAGAGGTTCTGATTAATTCCCTAATAAGAAACAGCTTCATTCATAGCCCTGCTTCTGAATTTGAATTACATTAAACCTGGCACCTTTTTATATCACTTAAGACTATTGAATAAGAATTTACAGAAAATGGCAGTCATTTCATTTCCTTAGTTTTTGAGCGTGTGGATAGGTTAAACCCTGTAAGGAGCCTGGATTCACTCACAACCAAAGACATTTTGTAAGGAAGAAGGTACATATCCTTAAATATGTGCTGGCTGACTGCTTTGTATTTATATTGACTGAAAAATGAAAAACGAGTTTCTGGTCTGAAGGATTATCTTGTGAGATATACTCCTGGATTCTTCAGAAATCTGTGCAAATACGGAAGAGCTCTGAAATGGAAATGTAGGAGAACAGTAGCAGAAAACTTGAGACCTAGTAGTCAGTGCTTCCTTTTGCTTTATTTTAGGAAGCCAAAAGAAGGGGGGAAAGAAAAGATTCTAATGTTTCCCTGTTCGCATGAGCACATAAATGAGTGACTATCTGCACACAGACATGCATGGCGTGATTACTGTAACATTGGCCCGAGCACTGTTTATAAACTTTCTGTGAAGCATCTTTCTTCTCTTTAGGGCATCTGCAGTTTAATTTATTGATTGTATATGATACACTCCATAAAACAAAGATATTTCAAGTGGGCGTTCATTATCATTGAATGGTGCAAGAACACTTGTCTGAGCTAAAATCTGTTTTATTTACTTTGAGACGTTTGCCTTGTAATTCTCTGCGTGTACCATAATGCTGATGGCTGGTTTTAATTACTTCCTTTTCCACATTGCAAATAAAACTGCATAGTTTGTGTCAAAGTTGAAGACAGAGGGTATGAAGCAGTAAAATGTGTTTGAGATGACAAAGGAAAAGAAGAATAGGAGAGATCAAAGGTGAACAATTCCCAAAGAATTTTCAGGTTTTTTTTTTTTTTTTTTTTCTGTTTTTCAATCTCCTTGTTTCTCACCAGGCAGGTCCCAGCAAGCAGACACTTGGTGGTTCCTATGATCGGGTGCTGGGGAGGCCACTGGTTCAGAGATCTACACATGAAGTCACCCTAAAGGTACACCCCTGCCTTTGATCTTCGTTCTCTACCTGAAATTCCTTTCAAACTGAACTGCATTTTGCCAAAACTGTGAATACCTTCTGTTTTAAAATGATCTCTTTAGAAGGAGTCTGAAGTCTTGTCTTCTTGCTGAAGTTTAAAGTAATTGTTTAATCGCTAAGTCATGTCTGACTCTTTGCGACTCCGTGGACCGTAGCCCACCAGGCTCCTCTGTCCATGGGATTCTCCAGGCACGAATACTGGAGTGGGTTGCCATTTCCTTCTCCATGAAGGTAATAGACAAAGCGTTATTAAATAATGATGTGCTACTTAGTTGAATCTTTAAGATGAATTGGGCTTTTTTGCCTTCTAAGAATTTTGGAAAATTCTTAGAGATGGGACTACCAGACCACCTTACCTGCCTCCTGAGAAATCTGTATGCAGGTCAAGAAGCAGACAGTTAGAACCAAACATGGAACAACAGACTGGTTCCAAACTGGGAAAGGAGTACGTCAAGGCTGTATATATTGTCACCCTGCTTATTTAGCTTATATGCAGAGTACATCATGAGGAACGCTGGGCTGGATGAAGCACTAGCTGGAGTCAAGAGATTGCTGGGAGAAATATCAATAACCTTAGATACGCAGATGACACCACCCTTATGGCAGAAAGTGAAAAAGAACTAAAGAGCCTCTAGTTGAAAGTGAAAGAGGAGAGTGAAAAAGTTGGCTTAAAACTCAGCATTCAGAAAACTAAGATCATGGCATCTGGTCCCATCACTTCATGGCAAATAGATGGGGAAACAGTGGAAATGGTGAGAGACTTTATTTTCTTGGGCTCCAAAATCACTGCAGATGGTCACTGTAGCCATGAAATTAAAAGATGCTTGCTCCTTGGGAGAAAATCTATGACTAACCTAGACAGCATATTAAAAAGCAGGGACATTACTTTGCCAACAAGGATCCGTCTAGTCAAAGCTATGGTGTTTGCAGTAGTCATGTATGGATGTGAGAGTTGGGCCATAAAGAAAGCTGAGTGCCCAAAAATTGGTGCTTTTGAACTGTGATGTTGGAGAAGCCTCTTGAGAGTCCCTTGGGCTGCAAGGAGATCATACCAGTCCATCCTGAAGGAGATCAGTCTTGAATATTCATTGGAAGGACTGATGCTGAAGCTGAAACTCTAGTCCTTTGGCCACCTGATGCGAAGAGCTGACTGATTTGAAAAGACCCTGATGCTGGGAAAGATTGAAGGGAGGAGGAGAAGGGGACGACAGAGGATGAGATGATTGGATGGCATCACCGACTCGACGGACATGAGTTTGAGCAACCTGCAGGGAACAGGGAAGACAGGCGTGCTGCAGTCCATGGGGTCGCAAAGAGTTGGACACGACTGAACTGAAGATGAAGCTGAATACTGAACCAGCTATTTTAAACTTTTCTGGGTCTTACCAGGAGCAGATGACACCTTCTGAAATCAACCCCTCTCGTCAGCATTATGAATTAAAATTAAGCTGCAAAATTGATTATAATTGAGGGCATGAGTCCGTGTCTTATCTGGCTCCTGTATCTTAATTCTTTGGTTTATTTAGTTTCTTAATATGATTTGTGTCTATCTGCAAATGGATTTCCTACTTAACCTTGAAAGTTATTAGAAAAACATGTGGCTTACTATCGATAGATCTAGGATGATAAGGTATATACCCAGAGGAGCAAACCAAACAATCATAGATGTGCAGACGTCAAGAATGGAAACCCAGGGAGTTCTTTGGTGGGTCCAGTGGTTAGGACTCTGCCCTTTTCCAATACAGGAGGCGTGGGTTCCATCCCTGATCAGGGAACTATGATCCCGAAAGCCTTGTGGCCAAAGAAGAAGAAAAAAAAAAAACGAAAAACGAGAGTTGAAGCCCACGTCTCAACCTAAAGCTGATGGTTCCCCTCCACCCTCAGTCAAAAAGAAGCACTGTTAATATTTTAGAAGATGGGATTTTAGGGTTTGATTTTATCCTTTACGTTTTATGTTTTCTGGTTCTTTAATTGTTTTAATGAGAAAAAAAAAACGGATAGAAGTTTTGTAATTTTAAAAACATATAAAAGATGGAAATTTGCAGAAGATTTTTTTTGCTGTACTGTTTTTAAAAGAACCAATCAGAACTAAAATGATAGGCCCAAATTTAACCACAGGAACAACAATCTGATGAGGTATTTTTATTTAAGGCCAAACATGTAGCAAGGTAAGTATGTACTGTTGTTGGCCCTTGACTAAGGTCATCTGCACCAGTTTGAACTGCACCAGTCCACTTATACATGGATTTGTTTTTTCAGCAAATACCTTCTGCTTTATATAGTCACGAGTGAATCCACAGATGATGAGCTAAGGATATGGAGGGCCCACTGTAGTTATAAGTGGATTTTCAGCTGTGTGGGATTTTCACCCCAAACTCCATATTGTTCAAGGGCCAGCTATATTAGAATTTCAATATTTTACTTAAATATCTGGAAGGGGTAGTTTGATTTTTTTTTTTTTATGAAAAATTAGAAAAGGTTAATTGAGTCTGTGTCATCGGATATTCAGGTTGTAGCATGAGGCTTTTAAATGGCCAAAGAGTATTCCATTTGTATGGATGTATCACTGTGTCGTATTTATCCATTCATCAGCTGATGGACATTTGAGTTGTGTTTGCTTTTGTTGAGCTGTTCAGAAGAGCGCTGCCGTGAACATTTGTGTACAAGTTTTATCAGGATGTGTACCCTCATTTCCTCTTGGGTCTGTACCTGAGAGTACAGTTGCTCCGTCATATGGTAACTCTGTTTAACATTTGGAAGAATCATCCCAACTTCTCCAAAGTGGCTGCGCCGTCAGTCAGTATTTTTAACACGCAGTGAAGTCATATTTTAAATGTCAGAGGGAAGAGGGGAGAGAGAAGGCCTTTTGCTCGTCAGTGTCTTGATTGAGTCTGAACTCAGTATTCAGGGAACACGTAAGCTTTGAGGGAATTGAACTGAGCACACACGTTGACTTCCTGCTGTGAGTTGGGCATTGGTGTTGAGCTTCATAGATGACTCTGGAAATTTGTGTAGCCTTTGATGATTCCGTGTGTGATTTCCACGTGCGGATGTTCATTTGAGATTATGCTGGGGAGTGGCATTGCTGCTCACATACCACAATTCCCATGGCGGCTCCATGACCATGAGCTTGGGAGTCATCTGTAAATCACAGCCCTTTCTCTCTGCGCTGGATGCTGTGCGTCAGAAAGTGAGGGCTCACATCTGTTCCTGTTGTTCAGTCACCAAGTTGTGTATGACTCTTTACGACCCCATGGACCGCAGCACACCAGGCTCCCCTGTCCTTCACCATCTCCCGGAGCTTACTCACACTCCTGTCCATCGAGTCGGTGATGCCATCCAACCATCTCATCCTCTGTCTTCCCTTCTCCTCCTGCCTTCAATCTTTCCCAGCATCAGGGTCTTTCCCAATGAGTCATTTCTTCGCATCAGGTGGCCAAAGGATTGGAGTTTCAGCTTCAGCATCAGTCCTTCCGATGAATATTCAGGACTGATCTCCTTTAGGATGGACTGGGTTGGATCTCCTTGCAGCCCAAGGGACTCTCAAGAGTCTTCTCCAGCCCCCCAATTTTAAAGCATCGGTTCTTTGGTGCTCAGCCTTCTAGATGGTCCGACTCTCCAATTCGCCAGGACTACTGGAAAAACCATAGCTTTGACCAGATGGCCTTTTGTCTGTCCCCGCTTGACTTAACCTAGTTTCAGCAGGTGTCTCCTCGGAATGCAACGGACACACAGCAGATGATGGCTGTGGTGTCTTTTTGGCTCTTCATTGCAGAGTGACCGGTGGGTTGTCCCCGCGGAGTGTCCACATTCTTGGGGCATCACCCTTCAGGTTCCCAGACAGGAAGATCTCTGGTTAGAAATCGACAAGGCGGGTGTGCGCTAATGTAGCCAGGGGAGAATCGTTGGGAGAGCAAGGTTGGCAGATGTTTTCCGTCAAGAGTCAGAGGGTAGATGTTGATAGTTGATGCTTTGTGGGCTCCGGGGTCCCCGTTGCTTTCTTCTGCCTTTCTCCTGTTAGAGCTGCAACTGATCATACACAAATGAGTGAGTGTGGCTGAGTGATGGTAATACTTTGCCGACAGGCACTGGAATTCCAATGTCATCACCATTTCACGAGTGGCAAAATAGGATTCTTTTGATTTTCCTTGCAACCATTTAGAAACAGAGACAGCGTTGATCGCTCCTAAGCCTCACGGGAGGTGGTCGATGTGTGAGTGTGCCTGTGGGCTGCAGTGCGCAGCCTTGACCTCCAGAAAGACACCTATTTTATTTCTCCGTCTTCTAACTGTGACCTTTGAGTTGAAGGGCCTCTGTTTTACAGCTCTGCGAGGTCCGTGGCGAGCTTAAGATAGCGTCCACCTTATGGCTTCCCTGGTGGCTCAGATGATAAAGAATCCAACTGCAGGGCAGGAGACACAGGTTCAATCCCAGGGTCGGGAAGATCCCCCTGGAGGAGGACATGGCAACCCACTCCAGTGTCCTTGCCTGGAGAATCCCCATGGACAGAGGAGCCTGGCAGGCCACAGTCCCTGGGGTCTCAAAGAGTTAGACACGATTGAAGTGAGTAACACTTTATTACTAAGTTGTGGTTGCTTGGCCACGGCCCTGCAGTTGCTCATAGACTTTAGGGAACTGCACGGCCTTCCATGAGCAAAGTGGCTCTGGACGTATGTAACCAGTCTTCCCCAGGGGACGTTTGATCGTGTCTGGAGACCTTTGAGGAAGATGTTTGCTCCTGACACCCAGTGGGTGGAGACCAGGGATGTTGTTCAACATCCTCCAGGGCATCAGGGAACCCATCACAGAGATCCGTGTGGTCCCGAGTGCCCACAACACCGAGACCGATGACCCCTCCCTGTCGGTATTTCTGTGTTTTGATCCTCACAGTCCTCTGGCTGGGAATTTCACCTGCCGAGCGTTTGATGACAAAACTTGAATGCCTTCGGCTTGCTGATTTTAAGTGTCAAAGGACACTCCTGGGATACTCGACTTCATGATGCTTTTAGTATTTTCCTTTTACACGGCATGTTGTTGTTGTTACTGTGTGTGCATGCATGCTCACTTGCATCCAGCTCTTGGAGACCACATGGACTGTGGCCCACCAGGCTCCTCTGTCCAAGGGATTTCCCAGGCAAGAAGACTGGCGTGGGTCACCACACTGGTTTAAAGCTGAAGCGTCACAATATACTTTTGTTGTCGTTGTTCGGTCACTCAGTCATGTCCGATTCTTTGCAGCCCCGTGGACTGCAGCATGCCAGGTTTCCCTGTCCTCCACTATTTCCCTGAGTTTGCTCATGTCCGTTGAGTCGGCGATGCCATCCGACTATCTCAGCCTCTGTCGCCCCCTTCTCCTGCCCTCAATATTTCCCTATTTTAACACCAAGGTTTTTGGGATGCATGCTGACTCAAATGGCAAAGCATCGCCTGCCTTTTTATCTACAGAGAAAGCCACAGGGTTTTTTGTTTTTGTTATTTTCCAAAACTCTGGAGACCACATTATAGGAATCGATGACCTCACATAGGACTCCACCTACCCCAGCAAAGAAACTCATTCAGGCCAAGATAAATCTTGCATATGTGGCTGAAAGTCACAGTGTCTTGAGAGCTTTTGTAACCAGCCTGTGTACATTCTTGTGATTTGTCAGAGGGCCCCAGGGACAGAGGAGCCTGGTGGGCCGCCGTCTGTCGGGATTGCACAGAGTCGGACACGACTGATGCGACTTAGCAGCAGCAGCAGCTAGTGTAGAGACTCATTCCAGCCCCTCAGTCTCAAAGATAATTAAAGTCTGTAAATTAATTTACAGACTAATCGGAAGCCTTAGCTGGCAGACCCACGTCCTCCAGCAAAGAAGGGAAAGAACATTTTTACATTGAAGCTGTCTGTATCTTCCGAGGCCCTTTGCTACAAAAGCTTGGGCACCTGAGCTTGAATTTCACTGAGTGGACGGAAGACTGTAAAATGAAACTCTGTTCTTGGACTCACGTGTGTGTGTCTGTCTCTCTGCGACGCAGACCTTACTCAGCAGTGGCTTTCGGTCATCGGTATGAACTTTTTTAGGAAGGTTTCCCTCTGGACCTGCCTCCCGATCGGGCAGAGAAGTGTGGGGTGGGCAGGGTTCATGGCTCAGAGGGTTTGAGACGGGGACCCGTGGCCGCTCGGGGGAGGCACACGTGGTCTTGGCCGCACGTCTGGGTCAGGACGCCCCGTCCTATCCTGTCTGCAAGCTTCGTGCTTTTGCGCACGGGGTCGGAACGAAGCCCACCAACCAGCCACTAATGAATCCAGGCGGGCAAATAGGCACAGAAAGGCCCCTTTCTGAAGGCCTCACCCTGGGGATGCTTTTTGATTTCTGTGAAGCGTGTCATTATTTTTCTAACCCGAGGAGGCTCCCTCCTCCCTGCTGTCTCAACCCTGCCAATTTCTTTCCTCCTTAGCTGGGTTGTTCTCATACTGATTTCTGAAGACGCTGCCAGATTTTAATTACATCCTAATGAATGTGACTGCAGTTCACGTTCGTAGGAGGAAATTTGGAAAATACTGAAAAGGCACGCACACGTACACGGATTTAAGTCCAGCAAGATCCTAGCCCTGGAGAGACCGGTGTATTTTATTTTACTGTTTATATTTTAGAGGGTATCTTTTATTTGTGCATGTGTGTTTGTGTGTGTGTGTGTGTGGTTTGTGTGGTTTGTGTGGTTTAGTTGCTAAGCCATGTCCGACCGACTCTTGGCAACCCCATGGACTGTACCCCCAACCAGGGTTCTCTGTCCTTGGGATTCTCCAGGCAAGAATACTGGAGTGGATTGCCATTTCTTCCTCCAGGGGATCTTCCCCACCCAGGGATCGAACCTGGGTCTCCTGCATTACAGGCAGATTGCTTACCCACTGAGCCACCGGGGGAGACCTTGTGCGTGTGTACAAAATGAAAGTTAGCCATTCCATTTGAAGCCTCCTTTTTTTTTTTTCACATGGCACTGTATCGTGGACATCGTCCTAGGTCATGAAAATCCTTTTGAGGGCTTCAGTCTTACCAGGTTACTTCATACTCTTATGTAAATGGTGGCGCTAGTGGTTAAGAACCCACCTGTCAATGCAGGAGATGTCAGAGACGTAGTTTCAGTCCCTGGGTTGGGAAGATCCCCTGGAGGAGAACAGAGCCTCCCACTCCAGCATTCTTGCCTGGAGAATCCCATGGACAGAGGAGCCTGGCGGGCGAAGGTTTGTAGGGTTGCAAAGAGTCGGACACGACTGAAACAAGTTAGCACGCACGCGTGCCACTGCTGGACATGTGAACTCTGGTGAGGAATAATAATTCTTTGATTATGTTTATAATTTTGGATCATTTGGCTCCCAAGTAAATAAATATAACTATAAAATTAGTGAAAAATCTTACCTTTGGGGGGGACTCTTTTTCTTACTATAGAGTGATATGCATGCAAATACTCTTTAGTAAAATGAAGATGAGTCTATGGGGGAAGAAAAGAAGGTGAAACCACTGTTGGTATTTTCTTGTTCCCTGTCCAAACTATTCTGTGTATATATTCTGCAATAACTGAAGTCAAGCTATAAACACCATCGTGTATTGAATCGTACTCATTACTGTCATCGGACAACAAAAACAGTTTGAGGTAGTTTTTTAGCAGTTCCTTGGCGGCTTCGTTTCAGTTAATGCAAGCAGAGCAGGTGTGCAACGTGGTGAAACAGGCTTGCTTCCTCTCCACCTTAGTCTCCAGCAGTGGATTTATATGTAAATATATGTTTATATGTAAATGTTGATGCACACGTTAAACCTCTCATCTCATAACTGGCCACCGGGAAATACAGTTTCCATTTGAAAAGAGAGAGCAATGTTATGGGCTTCCCTGGTGGGTCAGTCAGTAAACAATCCCATCTGCAGTGCAGGAGACCCAGGTTCAATCTCTGAGTTGGGAAGATCCCCCGGAGGACGAAATGGCAACCCACTCCAGTATTCTTGCCTGGAGCATCCCATGGTCAGAGGAGCCTGGCGGGCTACGGTTCACGGGGTCGCATAGAGATGGAGGCAACTGATCGGCTAAACCACCCCCAGTGTTATGGAAAAGGGAAGCCAGGAGGTGAGACCCTACTGCATTGCAGTCAGCAGAGAATCTGTGAAAGCGCCTTGCTGCACTGAGGTCATTTATAGCAGGTTTTCCAGCATCTCTGGCTCTGCACCCTCACTCTGCGTGGAATCAAGTCCCAGAGCCCTGAGCCTCGTCCAGAAAAATCACTTTACGCAATGCCTTCTTCCAGTGTCCAGGCGAGCAGACTCATAGCAGAGACAAGACCTCAGACCGACTTTTTCTTCCATCCCTGGAGAACCACGGAAGGGGCTGCACGAAAGGATGTTCAGAGACCGCGTCCTAACGGCACGGATTGCTAAGAGAGAAACTTCTGCCACGAATGATATCACGCTGAGCACCACGCTCCCCGCCCCGGAGTCACTGTGTACTTGTTCCATCACTGTTTCCGAAGCAGGCTCCCCGCCCGTGGGCAGGGAAACTCACTCGCCCTTTCTGTCTTCATCTCGCAGAGCCGGCGCTCAAGTGGCTCCGTGGTCATCACATCCTTGAAGATCATCAGAGAGCAGTTCAGATTTTGTTGTTTGGGGAGCGGTCCTGTCCCTTCCCAGAGCATGAGAGCATGTTAAATACTGTACACGCAATAAGAGCCAAACTGTTAGACACCATTTCCCACTCCCTGTTTTTTAAGAAAACTTCATCTATTTTTTTAACTTTTTATTTGGTATTGGGGTGCGACTGATTAACAGCATTGCTATAGTTTCTGGTGGAAGGCGGAGGGACTCAGCCGTACATTATATGTTTCCCTTTTCCCCCAAACTCCCCTCCCATCCCGGCTGCCACGTGACATTGAGCAGAGTTCCCTGTGTTGTCCAGCAGGTCCTTGCTGGTTCTCCATGGTAAATACAGCAGTGTGTCCATGTCCATCCCAGACTCCCTGACTATGCTTTCCCCCACCCTTCCCCCTGGTGACCATCAGGTTATTACAGAGTATTGAGCAGACTTCCCTGTGCTGTCCAGCAGGTCCTTGCTGGTTCTCCACGTTAAATACAGCCGTGTGTCCATGTCCATCCCAAACTCCCTGACTATCCCTTCCCCTGTCCTTCCCCCTGGGAACCATAAGGTTATTCCAGAGTATTGAGCAGGGTTCCCTGTGCTAAACAGCAGGTCCTTGCTGGTTCTTCATTTTAAGTATAACATCATAGACACGACTTCTCTTGCAACTGAATTTTGAACTGTTTTGTGACCGTGGTTATTAAGAGTTTTTTGCCACCTGGAAATTAAGTTATTAAAAAAAGAAAAATACCGTAAATAATCTTCCCTTCAGCTTCCTGATGGATTTCAGCCCCCAGTGGTTATTTATGTTGGAATACTCATGTTAAGCAGGAAGACTCCAGACGTGTCATCAGCTCACACAGATTTTTTTCTTCTTCTGAAACCAGAACAGTGAGGCAATGTGTGGTTTTTACCTTGCAGTGAAGATGGTCATTTCCTTTCTGCATAGTCACAACTGCAAAGACCATAGATCTACTTAATGGGAGGTGCCTCTGATGAAAACTCTGGAGAAGGGAATGGCAACCCACTCCAGTATTCTTGCCTGGGAAATCCCATGGACAGAGGAGCCTGGAGGGCCACAGTCCATGGGGGTCACAAAGAGTCGGGCATGACGGAGCACTCAAAACTGGGTCAGGCAAGAAAACAAACACCATATCACTAATGAAGAACCCATTTTTGTTGTTTTTGGAGGCGTGTTCCTCGGGGAGGGGGGAGGTGGTCTCTCTGCTTTGAGGATGCTTGCAGTGGGGGGGTGGAGTAGGATTAAGAGCCCTTTAGAGCCCTCCTGCACCTCTCCGGGGCTCGGGGCCCTGGTCTGGAAGTGTGTGTAGAAGCACGTCATCCTCACCACCTTCCCGGCGGGGAGCAGCAGGTCTTAGCATCCGCAGTTTGGCAGAGGTGGAAAACTGAGTCCTCTGGTCCACAGCTCCATAGGGATGAAGGTGCAGTTAGCATTAGGCCTCCGGGCTCAGCCTCAAGCCCCCCCCCCAACCACCACCACCACCACACCCCGAGTCCCATGTTCTCTGTTTTCCTCGGCTCCCTCAGGACATGATTCCCCTTACCTCCAGCCGATCGATCAGTCCTTGGAGATCCAAACCACTGCCCTGGTATTCCCCTAACTTTATTGCAGCCAGCACAAGCGTTTCCCTGGAGGAGGGCGTGGCAACCCACTCCAGTATCCTTGCCTGGAGAATCCCAGGGACGGAGGAGCCTGGTGGGGCTACACGTAGTCCATGGGGGTCACAGAGAGTCAGACACAACTGAAGCGACTTAGCACGCACAAGCATTCTGAGCTCCAAAAGAAACCTGCTTGGCCGACTACACAGGCTGACACCTGCCACCTTACAGTCCACGGGGCAGGCGCAGAGGGCAAGCTTCCTGCCCCTGGGTCCTGGGGAGCGCTCGGTCCATCCTTGAAGATGCCGTGATCTCGGCCAGTCTGCCGCAGAATTTAACGCTGTCGGTTCGCTCTGTGTCCATGGGGCGGCTTGCTGACTCCCCGCCTCTTAATAGAAGTCACATCGTCGTGTCGATGACACAGCACCTCGGTGATGTGTGTCTTGGGGCCACGTGCACCCTGTCGGTTTGGTGACCATGAGGTTCGGCAGGGAACTTCGATGTGTGGGAGGTTGCTGTGAGTCATCTCTGCTGCAGACCCACAGGTGTGACCGGGGCCACGTGGTCCCCCCAGCTGGCGGTGTTGGCAGGACCGCGGGGGTACCCCCGGTAATCTCCCTCATCTGTCCAGGGAAGGGCCAGCAGGTGCAACCAGCCACCGTCTGTCCTGGGGTTCCGTTGAGGCTTGGTATGAACTGCTGTGTGATCCTATCACACGCGGGATCTTGAGTGAATCAAGTTGCAGTGTTTGTGCTCATTTTCTGGTGCCCCTGGTTTTGTCTCTCTTAATGTAGTTTATAGACGAGTCCCTGCCAGGGTTATAAAACGCATCAACTCATATTTGGGGGGAAACTTTTCACCTGTATGTTGATATGTTTACGTAATTATAAAAGCTTTATGTCACCAGGAAATACAGGGGAAATTTTTCACCTGTATGTGTATATGTTTAGAGAATTAGTTATAAAGCCTTTATGTCACCAGAACATACGACAGGAATCAGGCATTAGTTACCTCCTGAGTATTACATATGTCAATTGTTTTCCTAAAGAAACACAGTCGAGGAGGAACATGTAGGCAGTGTCTGAAACATCTCTCCGCTTTCTCCTCTCTCCTTTTCCGACAGAGGGTGGTGGCTGCTGCTTCGTAAAGACCTCATCGCCGCCAGGTGAGGCTAAGATGAGCATTACCAGTGACGAGGTGAACTTCCTGGTGTACCGATATCTCCAGGAGTCAGGTAAGAAGCCGGCTTCCTGCCCGGAGCGGGGTGGGGGGTGGGGGGGGAACACCTTTTTCCAACGCGCCACGGGCAGGGGCCAGCAACCACGGAAGGCAAACGCGGGCTATAGAGAAGAGAGAGCTCGGGATGCTCTTATTGAGAGTACCGAAGGGCCTGGGCCCGTGCTGCTCCTGGGGCGGGATGAGGGAACGTGCTCTCGTTTCTGCTGACATTTCTGTTCACCTGAATGAATGAATGAATGAAGATCAAGTGAAGGGAAAGTGAAAGTCGCTCAGTCGTGTCCGACTCTGCGACCCCGTGGATTATCCAGTCCGTGGGATTCTCCAGGCCAGAATACTGGAGTGGGTAGCCTTTCCCTTCTCCAGGGACATCTTCCCAACCCAGGGATCAAACCCAGGTCTCTTAAATGGCAGGTAGATTCTTTACTGTCTAAGCCACCAAGGAAGTACCTCTAATAAAGTCGAGTGTTAGTCACTCAGTCCTGAGTCTTCATAACCCAAAGACCTATGGCCAACCAGACTCTTCTGTCCATGGGATTCTCCAGGCAAAAATACTGGAGTGGGTGGCCTTTCCCTTCTCCGGGGGAATCTTCCCCACCCAGGGATACAACCCAGGTCTCCCGCACTGCAGACAGATTCTTTACCAGCTGAGCCACAAGGGAAGCCCATTAAGATCAAGAGCAGTTGTGATAGATGTGGTGAGGGGCGGGGAGGATTTGGTGTTCTGGGTCCCCACCCTCGGGAGGGCATTTGTGGTCTGGTGTATACGTATGGTGCATCTATATGGGGCTGGGGCAGTGGGTGTTCTTGGCCCCGACCACAGGGGAGCGTATTTATGGGCTGCTCTATGCATATGGTGTATATTCATGGGGAGGTGGAGTGATTGGGTGTTCTCAGCCCCCACCATACGGTAGGCATTTGTGGGCTGATATATAAATACGGTGTGTGTGTGTGTGTATGGGAGTGGGGTGATTGGTGTTCTTGGCACCCATCATAGGGATGGTATTTATGGGCTGGTGTATACATATGGGCTTTCCTGGTGGCTCAGCTGGTAAAGAATCCGCCTGCAATGCAGGAGACCTGGGTGGGGAAGATCCCCTGGAGAAGGTAAAGGCTACCCACTCCAGTGTTCTGGCCTGGAGAATTCCATGGCCCGTATAGTCCATGGGGTTGCAAAGAGTTGGGCACGAGTGGGCGACTTGTACTTCACATACATATGGTGTATAGGTGTAGAGGTGGGGTGATTTCATGTTCTCAGCCCCCACCACAGGAAAGGCATCTGTGGGCTGGTGCATACATATGGGGACTGCCCTGGTAGCTCAGCTGGTAAAGAATCCGCCTGCAATGCAGGGGACCCGAGTTCAATTCCTGGGTCAGGAAGACCTCCTGGAGGAGGGCATGGCAACCCACCCCAGGATTCTTGCCTGGAGGATCCCATGGACAGAAGAGCCTGGCAGGCTGCAGACCACGGGGTTGCAAAGCATTGGACAGGACTGAGTGACTAAGCACCCAAGCAAACATATAAATGTGGTGTGTATCTATCTATCTATAGATAGATACACACACACACACAGAGAAAGAGAGATAGGTGGGGTGTTTGCTATTCTTGGTGCCCAGCATAGGAAGGGTATTTATGGGCTGGTTAATACATATGATATATATATATGAAGGTGGGGTGATTTTATGTTCTCAGCCCCCACCATAGGAAGGGCTTTTGTGGTCTGGTGTATATATATATATGGTGTATATATATATACATATATATATATGTACATATGTATATGTAGAGAGAAGGTAGAGTGATTGGTATTCTTGGCCCCCACCATAGAGAGGGTATTTATGGGCTGGTGTATATGTATGGTGTATATACATGGGGAGTGGGGTGATTGGGTGTTTTCAGCCCCAACATAGGGAGGGCATTGTGGGCTGGTGTATACACATGGTGTACATAGCGGTTGGGTGATTGGCTGTTCTCAGCCCCCACCATAGGGAGGGCATTTGTGGGCTGGTGTATCCATATGGTGTATATATATGGAGGGTGGGGTGATTGTGTTTTCCCAGCCCCCACCATAGAGAGGGCATTTGTGGGATGGTGTATCCATATGGTGTATATATATATGGGGCTGGGGTGATTGGGTGTTCTCAACCCTCACCATAGGGAGGGCATTTGTGGGCTGGTGTATCCATATGGTGTATGTATATATATGGGGCTGGGGTGATTGGGTGTTCTCAACCCTCACCATAGGGAGGGCATTTGTGGGCTGGTGTATCCATATGGTGTGTATATATATGGGGCTGGGGTGATTGGGTGTTCTCAGTCCCCACCATAGGGAGGGTATTTATGGGCTGGTGTATCCATATGGTGTATATATATATGGAGGGTGGGGTGATTGTGTTTTCCCAGCCCCCACCATAGAGAGGGTATTTATGGGCTGGTGTATACATATGGTGTATATATATATGGGGCTGGGGTGATTGGCTGTTCTCAGCCCCCACCATAGGGAGGGCATTTGTGGGCTGGTGTATCCATATGATGTATATATATGGAGGGTGGGGTGATTGTGTTTTCCCAGCCCCCACCATAGAGAGGGCATTTGTGGGATGGTGTATACATATGGTGTATATACATGGGGAGTAGGGTGATTGTGTTTTCCCAGCCCCCACCATAGGGAGGGCATGTGTGGGCTGCTATATAAATACTGTGTGTGTATATATGGGGGTGGGGTGTTTGGCGTCCTTGGTCCTGACCACAGAGAGAGCATTTTTGGCTGGTTAGGGATCCGTGTGCAGAATTGGTGTGGGGTAACTCGGTGGGGTGACTTGAACAGAAATGCACCGTCCCAGCGCCGTGGAGGACAGCCGTCCGAAGCAGGGTGCCAGCTGGCTTACTTTCTTCCCACGATTGTCTGCCGCACGGGGGTCTGCCCCAGCCTGTCTGCCAGCTTCGGTTGGACTGATTTCTCCTTTTCGTGCAGACGCGGTCATATTGGATTAGGGGCTCACGGTATTCTAGCACCACCTCGTCTTAACGAAGGACATCTGCAGGGACCCTCTTCCAGATGCCGTCACATTCTGAGCCGTTACCATGGGCTATGCAGTTGCAGGGGGACACAGTTTGAGCTATAACAGTCGGTTCTGCGCATATTGAAGCCTTATTCACTTTGTGTCACGTTTTATGTAATCTGCAAATTGATTATTCAAGAAAGAAGCCAGTTCTCACATCCCACTTCCACAGAGCCACGTGCTATCATTGAGGGTGATCCAAGTGTGAGTCCCTCGGTCCAGACTCTTTCAGAATCAGCCCAGAAGGGTGAGATGGGCCAGTCTTGCAGGTGACCCAAATGGTTTGATTCTGATCCTTGAACAAAAAAGACGAAATAGGTGGGGCATGCCACATGTTATAAATAAACCTCTCCCTACACAAGCCTAAGGTCCCTGTTTCTGCTGTCAACCCTCGCTAGCATTATTCAGGAAAAGGACACCTTCTTTCTACATATACATTTGACCATTTGGATTAGCTCTTGCTAGATGTTTTGTATAAAAACAATGGTGAGCAGAACAAAACAGGTACCACCTCATCCCTCGTCAATCAGGGAGGTCATGCCCACGGCTCTGATAACTTAAACTCGGAAATTAGCCAGGAAGTCTCCCACCTGGCATCCAAGTGTCCTCCCAGCACTGATCTCAGATTCCCAGAGATGTTTGCAGATGAAAATTCCACGTACCAAACTCTGCCTCCCTGAAGACTTCCAGCACTGAATTCAGAATTCCTTCCCTCTGGAAACACCTGCACAAAAATAGCCTGAAAAAGCGCGGTCCAAATGTGTAAACAGTCTTAAGGTGAAATTGCTGTCCCTCTGTTTGTGAACATGAGGGTAAATAGAGACTTGTGAAAGAAAACTTTTGTGTAACCCAGAGAAAGGTTTTTCCCGGTGGGCAGTCCCTAGGGCCCCCCTGGGGGCAAGAGCGTTGCTGGCCTCTTTGAATAAACACAGAAATGTCTATCCTTCCCCCCAGAAAAGCGAGACTTCCTTTTTTAGGATTTGTTTACATTTGTCTCTCATTTGTTGAGAAACTTTCTGTTACCAGGCAACTCAGAAGGGAGCCTTGGGAGACGCAATGTATAGAATTCCATCAGTGCTGATTGTGTGCAATATCTGCTAAGCTGCTGTCGTAATTTGTCAGAGCCTCGAGTAGAATCCCATAGACCGAGTGAGGAGTTAAGAGACGTCTGTGTGTGCCCCTGATGACTTTGTATGTCCAGGAACTGCCTCTGGTACCCCCACGAGGACATACTCCAAAGAAGAAACGCCTAGTGTTGTAAGCGTTCATTGTGGGCTTGTTTAACATTTATCTCCAATCCTCACGCCTTGGTTAGGTGGTGGTTTAGTTGCTCAGTCGTGTCCGACGTTTTGCAGCCCCATGGGCTGTAGCCCACCAGGCTCCTCTGTGCATCAGATTTCCTGGGCAAGAATACTGGAGTGGGAGCCGGTCCCTTCTCCAGGGGATCTTCCAGACCCAGGGATCGAACCCAGGCCTCCTGCATTTCAGGCGGATTCTTTACTGACTGAGCCACCAGGGAATTTATTGACCCAGCCATCAAGTGCAAAGAGCACGTTCTTGGCCTCATAATGTCTCCTTTCTAGCTGAAAGGAAGGAAGGAAGGGGAAGGAAATGGAAGGAAGGGGGAGGAAGGGGAAGGAAGAAGAGGGAATGAAGGAAGGAAGGGGGATGAAGGGGAAGGAAGTTTTTCACCCAATGTGAAAAACTGAATCATTGGAAAAGACCCTGATGCTGGGAAAGATTGAAGGCGGGAGGAGAAGGGGACAACAGAGGATGAGATGGTTGGATGGCATCACCGACTTGATGGCCATGAGTTTGAGCAACCTCGGGGAGTTGGTGATGGACAGGGAGGCCTGGTGTGCTGCAGTCCTCGGGTCACAAAGAGTCAGACACGACTGAGCGACTCAACTGAACTTGATATGCTTAATCCCTAAGTCATGTCCTACTCTTTGCGACCCCATGGACTGTAGCCCGCCAGGCTCCTCTGTCCGTGGGACTTCCCAGGCAAGAATACTGGAGTGCATTGCCATGCCCTTCTCCAGGGGATCTTCCCCACCCAGGGATCGAACTCACGTCCTCTGAGCCTCCTACATGGACAGTCAGGTTCTTTACAATTGCCCCACCTGGGAAGGCAGAAGCTAAAACTCCCCGTGCATTGATTTGCATGGGTATTCGTGCAAATTCACCCAAGGTATTCATGGCTTGGGGGCAGTATTTCCCCTACCTCTAGTGTTGTGATGTCTGCACACCGTGAAACAGACAGAGCCCTTAATCAAAACTGCTTGACAACTGTGGTGGTAGCTTGGACCGCACACAAAAATCACAAGTGAGAAATTGAGTTTCCCTAATGTGTTGTCAGGTGTTAACCAGGCTGGGTGTCCCCAGTGGCTGTCATTTGAAACACTTTAGACAATGAAAGCAGCCTTTCGTGATGGCAGGTGGCAGAAATTCATTTCGCATATATCAGAAATCAACACAATGGTGAATTTCTCTGCTTATGGTGGGGACTTTAAAACATTCGAGCCTGGCGTGCTGCAGTCCATGGGCGTCTCAAAGAGTCTTGGGTACGACTTAGATCCTAAACAACAACAACAAAAAGACCTTCGAGGGACTTCTCTGGTGGTCCAGTGGTTAAGACTTCACCTTCCAATGCAGGGGTTGTGGGTTCGATCCCTGGTTGGGAAGCTAAGATGCCGTGTGCCTCAAGGCCAAAAAGCAGAACATAGAATAGAAGCAACGTGGTGACAGATTGAATAAAGACTAAAAAATTAAACACCTGTGAACAAGTTTGAAAAATCCTTACACAGCGAAATAGACTTCCTGCTTTGTCATGATTCATGGTCAAGAGGCTAATCTGTTATGCATATCTGTTGCCTGCGTTAGCACAGCCATACCTGCCCTCTTCTTGCGAGGAGAGCCAGTGGTTTTCAAACATAAGCATCTACACACTGCACAGGTGCTATTTTCTGTTGTTGTTCAGTTGCTCAGTTGTATCTGACTCTTTGCGACCCCACGGACTGCAGCACGCCAGGCCTCCCTGTCCATCGCCGACTCCCAGAGTTTGGTCAAACTCATGTCCGTTGAGTCGGTGATGCCATCCAGCTATCTCATCCTCTTTGGTCCCCTTCTCCTCCTGCCTTCAATCTTTCCCAGCATCAACGTCTTTTCCAATGAGTCTGCTTTTCGCGTCAAGTGATCAAAGCATTGGCGCTTCAACTTGAGTATCAGTCCTTCCTGTGAGTATTCAGGGTTGATTTCCTTTAGGATGGACTGGTTTGGAGCCCATCTCTGCACTCACGTGACTGGCCAGGTAGAATCAGGCATGTTTCCTTTGGTTTGCATAATACGCTCATGGCTCTGTGTTATATATTATCCTTGTGAATAAATGTTACGTAACTAGACTCGTGAGGTTTTCAATGGAAGGTAGATGGCATTTTTTCATTCATTTCGTGGAGCTTCTGTTAGGAGAACGGTAACAGATTTCCTGACCACGTAGCACACGCATATCCCCTGTCTTGCCGCACCACCCCCCCCCTCCCCCCGCCCCAACTCACGTCAGAATTAGAGTAAGATTTAGGTGGCATTTTCTCTCCACAGCCGAGTCCAAGCACAGAGCCGAAGAATGGTTCTGTTCTGAACACACAGAGGTATGACTCTGCAGAAATATTCCTGAGCAGTGTAAAAATTGTGCATATTGGTGGTCCAGGGATTAAAAATCTCCCTGCCCGTACAGGTGACACAGGTTTGATCCCTGGCCTGGGAAGATCTCACATGATGTAATTCACTGAATAAGTGCTTCCCAGGTGGGTCAGTAGTTTAAAAAAAAAAAAATCTGCCTGCCAATGCAGGAGACCTGGGTTCGCTCTCTGGGTCAGGAAGATCCCCTGGAGAAGGAAAGGCAGCCCACTCCAGTATTCTTGCCTGGAGAATGCCATGAACAGAGAAGCCTGGTAGGCTACCATCCACAGGGTCACAAACAATCAGACACGACTGAGTGGCTTTCACATAGACGCTATGTACCTAGGTGATGCTCACACACCGATCAGAAATGAGGAAAGCTGAAGGTTTGCACTCAGCTGAATGTCACTCCCTGGTTTTGATACTGTCCTATGACAAGAGAAGATGTCACTGTTGAAGGTGACTGGGTGGGATGACTCCACTGTTTTCGCAGCTTCTTTTGAGTTCATGGTAATCTTGAAATTGCTAAAATAAAAAAAGACCAGCAATCATAACTTTGCGCTTCCATGGTCTGCAGAGCTTTGCCTATTACTGAGACGGAGAAGGCGGTCAGTAATACAAATGCAGCTGAGACATTTTTTAATTAGATTTTGCAGGTTGTTAGCCATGGCGCGGTTCTGATGGAGCGTCTTTTGTGTAATGGATTCGAGTGGTACCGTGTTAGCTTAGAAGCGGATAGCCACACAGCCATTCTGGGGCTTTTGGAAACAGAAAAATCATAGAGCCATCTGAAGGTGAACAGCGGTTATCGTGTATCCCAGAGCTTCCTTGGTAATTCAGCAGACTTCAAGTGTGCATCATAGGCCAGGCTCACCTGGCCGGCTCCTCCTGGGACATTGTCATGAGCAGCCGTTCTGCATTTCATTGACACCATAGGTGCTATACTGGCTGTATCATTAGCAGAAGGATAAAAGGACTATTCAGGGGCTTGCCCTGGTGGCGTCATGGATAGGAATCCGCCCGCCAGTGCAGGGGACCCAGGTTCGATCCCTGGTCCGGAAAGATTCCATGTGCTTGGGAGCCACTAAGCCCGTGAGCCTAAACGACTGAGCCCACGTGCCCCTAGAACTCATAATCTTGCAACAAAAGAAGCCACTGCAATGAGGAGCTCGGGCCCTGCGACTCGAGAGTAGCCGCTGCTGGCCACAGCCCCGAAGACCCGTCACAGCCGAAAATCAGTAAATACTTCAATAGTGTTCTTCGGTGTGCTTCTGCACTTCTTGTCCTGTGGCTTGCCAGGTTTTCAATATCCCCTTTGTGGCCTTTACTTTGCAGATTTCTCCTAGGTGGGCAGAGTTGAGGGTCTTAATCTCTTGGAGTGATGGTTTTGCGCTGTGGTGTTGGAGAAGACTCTTGAGAGTCCCTTGGAACTGCCAGGAGATCCAACCCGTCCATCCTAAAGGAAATCAGTCCTGAATGTTCATTGGAAGGACTTGATGCTGAAGCTGAAGCTCCAGTCCTTTGGCCACCTGATGCGAAGAGCTGACTCATTTGAAAAGACCCTGATGCTGGGAAAGATGGAAGGCGGGAGGAGAAGGGGACGACAGAGGATGAGATGGTTGGATGGCATCACTGACGCAATGGACATGAGTTTGAGTAAACTCCGGGAGCTGCTGATGGACAGGGAGGCCTGGCGTGCTGCAGTCCGTGGGGTCGCAGAGAGTCGGACACGACTGAGCGACTGAACTGAATCTCTTGGAGGGACTCTGAATGGTCAGAACAGCATACATTATCTAAAGATGCTCAACCTTTCCTAGAGGCCAGGCTTCCTGAAACTCAGCACTGTTGACCTATGGGCTGGGCGACTATCCTGTATTGTAGGTTCTTAAGACCGCATCCCTGGTCTCCACCCACTGGGTGACAGGAACACCCTGCCCCCCTCGCCCTCCATGCTGACAACCAAAGATGTCTCTGAGTTTTGCCACATGTCCCCCGGAGGGCAGAACCACTGCTAACTGAGAACCACTGATAACACATCCTTCAGTTGTGGGATGTGTTTCTTCAGTTAGTTTTTATTGCAAAGTGGAGTTGTCACGAGATTGTCGTTTCTTCTCTCTTTTTCATCTTCTTGGGTTGCATTTTGATTTTTTTCTGCAGCACACAAGTGAACTCTTAACAGTGGTCCTAGTGGTCCCTGTTTTTATTAAGTTTTTCCAGAGTAGTTTTCCCCTCGAGGAAGGCGGGGGGGGGGACCTCTGCCCCTGTTCTGTAGCAGATAATAAAATAAGTGGGAGTAGCTGTCTTCAATCTGGGTTTTGTTTTTCTTCGGGTTTTCGGTTTGTTTTTTATTTTTTGGACTCCGGTGAGGAGATTAGATAACCAGGAAAAGGGTGTTACCCTTAACATTTGTGAATAATTGCGTCTCCAGAAATGATTCAGCAGCATTGCCCTCTAATTCCAGCAGCTGACAGTTCACCCCGTAGGCTCCACTGTGTTTCCTGGGAGCTTGGACTGCCTTCTTATGCTAGACGCGTTCCCCGCCCCGGATTCAGGAAGGCATTTTAATGCTTCAGCTATCTTAATTTAAACCCAGGTTCAGGGCTCATTGTTCAGCTGAGTTGCTAAAAATATTTCTCTGACTGCGGTGGCATTTTTACATTGCTAATGTTGTCCCTGTTTAAAAAGAGAATCTTTATGAGACGATCAAGACAAGCACTTCTGTGAGGCAGGGGTAGCCTTTGCTTTAGAAAGCGTACAGGGAAATATTCGTTTCATCAGATTATAAGGAAGGAATACCAGAATGGGTTGTCTGCATGAGTAATTTTAAAAGTAATTTAAAAGCAGCTGAGGGAAATCCCTGCTGGTCCAGTGGCTAGGACTTGGCGCTTTCACTGCTGGGACCCAGTTGGTTCGATCCCCAGTTGGGAATCTACAATCCTGCAAGCCGCGAGGAAGGAAAGGGAGGGAGGGAGCCAGGAATTAAGTCAGGTGGAACAGAAATATCTCATGGTTTCCAGTTCTTTGGTGATGTGTCCCTGTCTCCTAGACAACCCTCAAGCTCTATGATTTGCTAGAAGGATTCACAGAATTTGGGCTTCCCTGGTAGCTCAGTTGCTAAAGAATCCGCCTGTAATGCAGGAGACCCCGGTTCGATTCCTGGGCTGGGAAGATCCATTGGAGAAGGGATAGGTTACCCACTCCAGTATTCTTGGGCTTACGTTGTGGCTCAGCTGGTAAACAGAATCCGCCTGCAGTGTGGAAGACCTGGGTTCGATCCCTGGGTTGGTAATTGGTAAGATCCCCTGGAGAAGGGATGGGCTACCCACTCCAGGATTCCTGGAGAATTCCATGGTATAGTCCATGGGGTTGCCTCAGATAGGACTGAGCGACTTTCACAGAATTTAGTAACCATTACACTCGCAGTGGATTACAGCAAAAAGATACGGACTATAACCTATTGCATGGTGACTGTGCTTCATAGTGGTATATCGGGTACTTGAAGGTTGCTAAGGTTACTGAGATGGTGGAAGTGTTCTCAGTGAAGTAAATAAAGGTTAATCATGTGAGATGCTGCATATGTGAGCTGACCTTGTTGTGTGATTCTTCCACAATGTATATCCATGTATCAGATCATCACAGCATATACCCCAAACTTCCACTTTGTTACATGTCAAGAAAAGTCAATCGAAAAGATCAACAAGTTAATCAAAGTTGGATGCTATGTCTCCATTTTTGTTACATTCCTCTTAATTGTATACAGTTGGGTGTGTATTTTGTTTGTTCAGCCGTCTTGTTTACACAGAATCCAATAGAGCCCTTTGTTTTGAATTGATAGCTTCAGTTTTTCTCCATTGGGATGTAATCCGTACGTGCATGCCAAGTCACTTAAAGTGACTCTTGGCGACTCTGGCGACCCTATGGACAGGGGAGATTCTTCAGGCAAGAATTCTCCAGGAGTGGGCTGCCCTGCACTCCAGGGGATCTACCCAACCCAGGGATCAAACCCGCATCTCTTAAGTCTCCTGCATTGGCAGGATGGTTCTTTACCCCTAGCAGCACCTGGGAAAACCACCCCCCTCCCAAATAAAAAAGAGACAGGTTACAGTCAGCTAAGGGCAAAGGTGCATGGGGTCCATCCAGTCCAGGAGAGCTGGGCACAGACTTGTAGGTGTCCCCTCCTGGCTGAGCAATGTGATGACACCTGGTTCTCCCAGCAACATGTCTGATGGCAAAGGGGCTGAGTTGCTAGCCACCCGAGCTTTTGCCATCCAGGCTTTCATGTGGACCTGCCGCTCCTGTCGAGGGCGCGGTAGCACCTGAGCAGACCCAGGCTGTCCACCCAGCCCCGGTCCCCCCCAGGTGGACTCCTGCGGTTGTGGTTGTGTATCGATCGCGTATGCACTTGGGTGTTTTTACCTCACGTTTGAAAACTCACTGTAAAGAGTGTAGGGGTGGGTAAGTACCTGGAGAACGTGATACCCACGCCTCTCACAGAGAAAAGCATAAAGCCACCCCCCTGGAGAGCTTTGTGGAGGCAGGGTTGCACACGCCTCCCGCAGCAAAGCTTTGCCCACGCTTCCTTTGCAGAACAGAGCTGTCTGCGGGCCAATCTCCCCTTAGGGCTTTGGAAAGACCCTGCACTGTGTGGGGGTCATCTCATCCCAAAGCCTTCTTCCAGTGGTGCCCATTGCCAACCAGCTCCTCTTCATTCAAAAAAAAGAGTGTCTCCCTAAACTACCCTCTGGGTGTGATGATAACCCACTGAAGCGTAGCAGAACGGAACCATGGAGAAGTTGCTCTTGGGACGTCCCCGAAGTTCACAGGCGTCCCAGTTTCCACTGCGCTTGGGGTTGTGCCGTCTTTTCTGAGTTTGCTGCGCTCCGCCGTTTGTGCATTAAAAGCTCAGATTCAGGGTTTGCCATTCCTGTGCTTCTTTACTTGTCAGAGAATGGGGAGAAAGCAGTTCGCTAGAAAAGCATTTGAAAATGGGCCGAGTATAAGTTGTTGTCATTTAGTCTCCCAGCCACATCTGATTCTTTCGCGACCCCGTGGACTGTAGCCCTCCTCAGGCTCCTCTGTCCATGGGATTTTTCGGGAGAGAATACTGGAGTGGGTTGCCACTTCCTTCTGCAGGGAATCTTCCCTACCCGGGGATGGAACCCGCGTCTCCTGGGTCTTCTGCCTTGGCAGGTGGATTTTTTACCACTGAGCCACCTGGGAAGCCTGCATGTAAGTTACACCTGTTTCAAGGTGTGTCTTGCTCAATACAGCCAAATCGTTTCCGTGGGTATTGCCATGGGAGAAAGGTTGGGTGCCGTTGAAGAAGTCCTTAAGGCTTCTTAGGCCATTGCTTCTTCCTTTAAAGGGTAGGGACGGTATGAAAAAGCCTCAGATGGTTCCCGTTTCCTTTTTTAGCTGAGATGAATTACCACGCTTACCACGGTGCCTCTTTTCCAAAGTTCATACACCATCACATTTAAGATCTGGCTGCTCTGAAATTCTAATGTGACCTTCAAAGTGTCCAGCTTTGATGTACTTCATTCTGCCAGTCGCAGTTCCCTTTCTTCCTTCCAGACTCAGCAAGCTGGTCATCTGGACTGTCAGACACAGCACTGTCCCTTTTCTCCTGGGTTTCTGTCTGTAGCCCTAGTGAGGTCTCCTCCGTCCACGTCTAAAATGCCACTCTCCCCAGAGTGACATCATTTTTTCTTTCCCTCCTGTATCCAGGTCTACGGACAGTGGGCTGTTCTTTTCTACAAGTCTAGGTTTCTGCCCCTAACTCACGTCTCATCCCCCAGTTTGGGGTGGAGGGGGGTGGTTCTCTCAACCAGCCTCTCCTCAGATCCCCCAGTCTGGGGGGGGCCTGCCGCCAGCCTCTCTGTTGCTTTCTGTACTGCTGTGTTCATTATGTATTTCCCAAGCGTTCTTCAGCATTATCCCACACAGAGAGCATTGCCGTTTCCTGACCACTATGCCTCCCCTGCAAAGAAGAACTTCCTCTGACCCCGTAACCTCCTCCAGGTTTCACGTGAAAAATGTCAGAATCACTGTCGTATGTTTCTCTTTCATGGTATCTTTCCGACTGCCTCCATGCCCTCTTGCTCTCATCCTCGCCTCTCCGTCAGCCAGGCACTCCCTGAATCTTGTCAGGGTTTCCGTCTGTTCCATTGTTTTGCCTGAATGATCGTAGCTCCCATTTATTGAGCATGAGCTGTGTGTCAGGCGTGATGCTCAGTTCTTGATCAGTCAGACTGTTTCCCCCTAAGATGGAGATGGGGCTTCCCTGGTGGCTCAGACGATAAAAAAAAAGGAGTCTGTCTGCAATGCAGGAGACCCAGGTTCGATCCCTGGGTCGGGAAGATCCCCTGGAGGAGGGAATCACAACTCACTCCAGTATTCTTGCCTGGAGAATCTCACGGACAGAGGAGCCTGGCAGGCTACAGTCCATGGGGTTGCAAAGAGTTGGACATGACTGAGCGACTGAGACTTTCATTTTGTTTTCAAGAAGCAGAGAGACAAGCTGCCTCCATCGTTGACAGGCGAGCGACCCAAAGCATTGAGAAGATAGCGGCTTGTCCAGGTCACACTGCCAGGGAGTCATAGAGTCTAGAGCTGTGAATTCATAGAGCCAAGAGCCTCTGGCTCCAGAATCTTCCACTTAAATGATTTTTCTTTGCTCTTAACGTGGTGAGATGGTTGATTTCTTTTTCAGCATTAAATCTGCACTGCTGAAACAAACCCCACATGGCCTGGACGTTTTGTCCTCTTTATATGCCACTGAATTCAGTTCTAATAGTCTCAATAGGTTTTGCTTCTTAGGGTTATACTGGCCTCATCAAACAAGCCAAGGGATCTAAAATTGCTCTCCTAAGGACCTGTAGTCCCATAATTTGGGTCTCTCCCCTGGATTAGTTGGCAGAATCTTTCTTTTTAAAAGGTATTGTTTTGGTCTCTATCGCAACCAGTCATTTCTGTCTTTGTAGTCCAAAAGCAGCCGTCGAAATTACATAGACCATTGAGAGTAGTTGTGTTTCAATAAAGCTTTATTTATAACAGCAAGCCAGGGGCCAGATTTGGCCCAGAGGATACAACTTGCAGACTCCTGTCTTGAGACTGCTAATGGAGTATGTATGTGTCTTCCTGTCCAGGGAACATGGATGCGGTGTTTGTAACCTGAGTATTTACTACTTCCTTGTCCTCTGAACATGTCTGTAGCCCTTCCTTGTCTCTGCACGTATTTCCCATCCTTGGTTCTCTTGTACCTGAGACATCATTTTGCCATATTTACATACATCTAAAAGTACTTTGTTAATATTTACTAACATTTTTCCTTAAATTGAAGCAGTTAACTTTTCACTAAATTTTCAAATACATCTACTATTGTGTTTGCATAATGCACAATTTAAAAAAAAATAATTGTGAGGTTTTAAAATATCTGCCCCCATGCTTTGTAAAATTGTTTCAGGTACCATCAGAGGTACAGGCATCTCTCCAGGAATCTGACGTGCCTGGATTAAGCAGTCGTCAGGATTTCCAGCTCTACCAAATGTCTCTCTCTGTCTCACCTGTTGAGTGGTGATACTGTCCTAGTGCTAGGGTTGGAAGGAGACACATGAGAGGAGGAAGTCTTTTTCTCTCCACCTAGGGAATTAACCAGGCGTCTTGACACAGGGGCAGCTAAACGTGAGGTTGGCGGTGTTCACAGAGGAGCACGCGAGGGGTGCCAGACAGAAGGAGGCATTTGAACCAGCACTCTTCAGGGAAAAAAGGAAGCAGAGCATTTCAAGCAAAATCAAGAGCCCGCGTTAATGTCCCGAGGCTTGGCAAAAGCCGGTTTACACTGTTGAGGGGTGAAGAAGCATCTTGGCGAGAGGGACAAAGGATACAGGATGGGAGGAACGGGAAGGAAGTACAGGGACGCTGGGTCATGGGCAGCAGGTGAAGGCCAGGGTGCCCAGTGGGAAGCCCATTGGCTATTTTTGAAAATTAAATCTGAAAACTGTGTGCATCAGAGGTGGCTCTCAGTGAAAACTGAGACTCCACCAGGATGGAGTGCATGCTAAGTCGCTTCAGTCTTGTCCGACTGACTCTTTGCGACCCCACAGACTGTAAGCCCACCAGGCTTCCTCTCTCCGTGGGATTCTACAGGCAGGATGACTGGAGAGGGTTGCCGTGTCCACCTCTAGGATCTTCCCGACCCAGGGATCGAACCCGCGTCTCCTGCCTTGGAGGCAGACTCTTTACCATCTTCAGCCACCAGGGAAGGAAGCCCCAGGCAGAATGGTGGCCAAGACTAATGAGTCACTGGGAGAAGTGCTAATACTGTGTTAGGTAAGAAAGAACTGGGGTGTCAAATTCTAGGACCACAAGAATTAAACGTGTAAAAAAAATCAATTTACAGAGGTAAGAGGGACTGGAGGAAATTACCCCCCGGGTAAGAACAGCAGTTGCATCAAGCGTCTAGTGATGTGACTGTTTCCCCTCTCTTCCAAACTGCTTTCTCTGCTTCTCCTCCCCCTGAGTCCTGTGTGTGTGTTTTTTATTATTGTAATTTTTAATGGTGTCATCCATCGTAAATCTCCGTGTTGGCGGTCGTGGTCGAATTCCCCAATTAACAAAGTAGCGAGTCCAAACTTTATGAGGGTTCAAGGGCTGTTGGGGGTGATGGGGCCAAAAGGGGCTGGCTCCAAACCTTGCTTCTCTGCATGGCGGCTGGAAGCCAGGGCTGGGGTCTGGGGGAGCGTGCCCCGACGCCCCTCGTGGGCGAGCTGCCTCCCCTCACGGTTTGTCAGCCCCGGGAGGAAATAGCCCCCTGCATTTATAACCTGACTAGTGCCTTCTCCTCCTGGAGCCCTCCCAGGTTTGGGGGACATTAAACGTCTTGGCAGGTCCGCACTCAGCCGCCACCCCTGGGGTCCAGGCCAGATGTTAGAAGCGAAACCCTATTTTTAACAAGGTCCTCCTGCTATTTCTTTTGGGCGCCTTCCAAGCAGTTCCATTTTACACCAAATTCCACGTTGCAACAGGTCAGCGGGAATAGGTCTGCAGCTCTTGAGAGCAGCCTGCCTGTGCTCAAGTTTTTCTCCAGCAAGATAGTAGAAAATTAGGACAGAGAGCGGGGGCTGGGGCGGGCGGCGGGGTGGGGGGGTGGTTTAGATACAGATATTGAAACGTAAAGTTGACGTGCCTGTGTGCAGTGATTGCAGATTGCAGAGTCAAAAACAACTCTCAGCGAACGTTTGTGCTTTTGACCATGAATGAAACTGGGGTTAGCGGTTTTGTGTGACTTCCCTGGGCAGAAAAGGTAATCCTCTGGCGAGACGAATCCATCACGCCCAAAAAGAAGAAGTGAACTGATGATAAATTAGCCCCCAAAGATGAGGGGATGGTATCTTATTCTCCCGCCTTGCCTGTTTACAGCTTCTCAGAGTGAGTGAGTGTGTGTGTGTGTGTGTGTGTGTGTGTGTGTGTGTGTGCGCGCGCGCGTGTGTTCCTCTCTTTGATTTATTGGACCCAGCTGCCACTTAACTGGGCTTCCTTGGTGGCTCAGACAGTAAAGCGTCTACCTGTAATGTGGGAGACCTGGGTTCGATCCCTGGGTTGGGAAGATCCCCTGGAGAAGGAAATGGCAACCCACTCCAGTAGTCTTGCCTGGAAAATTCCATGGATGAAGGAGCCTGGTAGGCTATAGTACATGGGGTCCCAAAGAGTCGGACACGAGTGAGCAACTTCAGTGGTTCAGGACTTAACTGGGCTCAGTGGTAAAGAGTCCACCTGCTAGTGTAGGAATCTTGGATTCGATCCCTGGGTTGCGAAGATCCCCTGGAGGAAGAAATGGTAACCCACTCCAGCATCCTGCCTGCTGTGTGTCCAGGGATGTTCCAGAAACAAGGAAGCGCACTGCATAGACCTTCGCAGTCCACACTTGTGTTCCCAAAAATGGTCCCATTGTCAGGTACCATCCCCGTTTATTTCTTCTTCAGTCGCTCAGTTGTGTCCGACTCTCTGCAACCCCATGGACTGCAGCGCGCCAGGCTTCCCTGTCCATCACCATCTCCCGGAGTTTACTCATGTCCATTGAGTCGGTGATGCCATCCAACCATCTCATCCTCTGTCGTCCCCTTCTCCTGCACTCAATGTTTCCAGCATCAGGGTCTTTTCCAGTGAGTCAGCTCTTTGCATCAGGTGGCCAAAGGATTGGAGTTTCAGCTTCAACGTCAGTCCTTCCAATGAACACCCAGGACTGATCTCCCTTAGGGATGGACTGGTTGGATCTCCTTGCAGTCCAAGAGACTCTCAAAGGTCTTCAACACCACAGTTCAAAAGCATCAATTCTTCGGCGCTCAGCTTTCTTTATGGTCCAACTCTCACATCCATACACGACTACTGGAAAAACCATAGCCTTGACTAGACAGACCTTTGTTGGCAAAGTACTGTCTCTGGTTTTTCATATGCTGTCTAGGTTTGTCATGGCTTTTCTGCAAGGAGCAAGCGTCTTTTCATTTCATGGCTGCAGTCACCATCTGCAGTGATTTTTGAACTGGTCTTCCATCCACATAGCCAGTTGGAATGGATGAGCGTGCTAACCAGGGGCTTCTTGGCATTCATTGATTGTAGCGTTGGACTGATGGCCAGAGCTGGTGGGTTCTCGCTCTCTCTCTCTCTCTCTCTCTCTCTCTCAGAGGTGGCTCCCGTGAAAGTCATGTTACAGACCTCACAAGCACACAGGCTCTGTGTCATCTGTCCAGCCGGAAGCGTTCCCACTGAGCTGCTCTCTCAGCCTCGTTCCCATAAAACTGTAGTCTCGGTTCCTCTCTTTTTCTCTGCGATGTGGGCCCTGATGCGATAAGGGTTCTTGTAGCCCTGGCAGCGTGGCGTGGCCCCTTCCCACGGGAACTGCAAGTAAGTCATGGGTTCTTCTCTCTGTGGCCTTAATGTCTGCGTGTCATCACTCACTCATCTCCATAAATCAAAATCTCGTGGATTCACTTGGGACAATGAGGTTGTTCCTTCCTCTCTATAGAATTTTAGAATTGAAAGGGACCTTGGCGATCACCTAATACCACCTGTTTGTTGGTCAGAGAAGGAAGCCAACGAGGGCAGGCCTAGGCTGGTGAAATTTGTTCTCTCCACAAATAATGAGTTGTTGTTTAGCCACTTAGTCGTGTCTGACTCTCTGCGACCCCACGGACTGCAGCGCACCAGGCTTCCCTGTCCATCACCATCTCCCGGAGCTTGCTCAGACTCATGTCCATTGAGTCGATGATGCCATCCAGCTACCTCATCCTCTGTCGCCCCCTTCGTAATAAAAATAAATGGTAGCAAACGCGTGGAATGTTGTTCAAAGACTTAGCGACCAAACCGCAACACACACCCTCTGGTGACAAGCAAAAATATTTCCAGGTGTTGCCCATGTCCTCCTCTGACCGACAGAAGTGCCCACACTTCACAAGCACGAACCGCTGTTCTAGACCAAGGGAGCAGACCCTTAAGCAGAGGTGTCCTGCGGCAGAGTGGTATAGATGCTTCTCGCAAAGGCGGCCTGGCGAGGTCTAGTGAGAGATGGCCCAGCTTCTTAACGCACGAAATGAGAGGCTTCCAAGGCCACACTCGGGTCTGCAGCCTCTTCACTGCTTTTGAGAAGGAGAGTGAGTCCTTAGTTCCTTGTGTCCGACCAGCCCAGGTTACTGTGACGGTCTTGGGTCCCGTCGACTAGCACCTAGAAAGCTCTGATGCTGCCGGCTGACACTTAGGGAAGCGCTCGGTGAACGGCGGCTACTAGTACCGTCACCTTGTCAATGACGCCAAGCAGAAGGCGTGTCTCAGGGCCTTTCCTGCTGCTGTGACAAAAGGCTGCAGACCCAGTGGCTCATGCACCCGAACACTTCATTTCTTTTTTTTTTTTCCTCAAGGCCAGGTTGTCTGTGCATCTAGAGCAGGTGGGAGGCAGTGTGCTTACTTCGGGGGACAGCAAGGATGTGTTGGGTGTGGCCCAGACTCTGGTGGAAGGGACAGACTCCACAGGGCAAAACCTGGCCCTGGAGGAAAGGGATATGGGAAAACAGAATTCCCTGGGGAGCTTAAGCTGAGTGTGAGGGGCAAAACCCAATTGTGTGTGTGCTGGGCGTTGGGGTGGGGTGCCTTCATCTTCTCTCTGAGGCAATTTGTATAGAATTTCCTTCTCCACAATGACATTCCATCTCTCTGTCACACCAGCACTGAAACATTCTAGCAAATGTACCTATCTTCATTTTATCACCGATGCCACCTGGGGCCTGCGCCTGCACGGACTCCCTTCCAGCCTCTGTTTTCCCATCTGCGGAATGGGATCATACGGTTCCTACCTCAAGAACTTCTGTGCCTGTACCTAATGAGGATTTTTTGCCTTAGCTCTTATTTCTCTTGGTAGTGTTCTGGGGGCACTGGTACAACTGCCTCTTTTTCGGGTGCCCTCTGACGCGGAATCCCAGGGCCCAAATCCCTGATGTCCCTCAACACTACCGCAGCTTGGCAAGCCGGGGTCGGGGGTGGTGGCAGGAGCAGCCGGTCGCTGGGGAGAGCCGGGGAAGTGGGCGGGGATCAGAGAAGGGGCTCTGGTATAGAAGTTCTGGGTCGAGGTCCCGGGTTATGGGGTCGGGGACTGGGGTCCCGGGTTATGGGGTCGGGGACTGGGGTCCCGGGTTCAGGCCCCGGAGTCCGGGATCGGGTTTCAGGGTCTGGGATCGAGGCCAGGGGCGCCCGCCTAAGCTCCGCCCGCGGGAAAGGCGACCCCGCCCCGTGCAGCCCCAGAGGGCGGTGGCCTCTCACCGTCCATGGCTGGTCCGGCAGCGGCAGGCCTGGGAAAGGCAGACCCACAGGATCTTCCAGCGGCGTCAACAGAACCGACCAGGCGAACACTTCATTTCTCACCGTTACAGAGGATGGGAATTCGCAGGTGCCGGCAGAGTCGGTAGGGGCTGCTGAAAGGCCAGGAAGGTGTTGAGGGGAAAAAGTCATACATCGTCCTGCAGGGTAACAGTCATGACCTGAGTGCCCATGTCGATGTTTGGACACTAACCCCATTCGTGAGGACCCCACCCTCGCATCCTGATCACCTCCCGGACACCACCACCTGAGGGAGTGGGCTTCCAGTGTATGAACGTTGGGAGACAGGCATTTAGTACATAGCAGTAAGCAGTGGAAGAACAGATACAGGGGAGACCGTGACAGCCGCTTTCGTGTGATCTGTGTCTGCGGGTCCACGTATATATACATGAACATGTGTCTGTGGGTACACATAGATAAATGGCAACCCACTCCAGTATTCTTGCCTAGAAAATTCGTGGAGGGAGGAGCCTAGTGGGCCGTGGTCCATGGGGTCACAAAGAGTCGGACACGACTGAGTGACTTCACTTTCTTTCTTTTCTTTACCACATATATATACATACATATGTACACAGATACGTGTATATATGGGCTTCCCAGGTGGCACAGTTGGTAAAGAATCCCCCTGCCAGTGTAGGAGATGCCAGAGACCCGGGTTCGATCCTTGGGTCAGGATGATACCCTGGAGGAGGAAATGGCAACCCACTCCAATATCCTTGCCTGGAGAGTCCCATGGACAGAGGAGCCTAACGGGCTACAGTCCATGGGGTCCCAGAGAGGTGGACACAACTGAGCTACTGAACACACAGACACATGTAAAAGTGTGTATTTACAATATACACATAATAGTCAAGTTGGCACACTTTTCCTATAAAGGAGCATATCCTAAATAGTTTTGACTTTGTGACCCATCTGGAGGAGGGCATGGCAACCCACTCCCGTGTTCTTTCCTGGAGAATCCCCTTGGACATGGAGCCTGGCGGGCAACGAACACTTGTACTTTCAGTTGCGGCCCATGATGTATCTCTTGTGACTACTCAGCTCTGCCATTGCAGTGTGAAAGCGACCACAGATAGCATATCAGCTCATGGGCAATGACTACTCCAGTAAAACTTTGATTCATAAACACAGGCAGCGTGGGCCCTGGGCTGCACATCCATGGTCTAGACAATTTTCATGTCATGCCCGCTGGCTTTGGATAGTTGTCAGTATTCCCAGTATCAAGTCTATGAAGTCCTCAATAAACACTCTGCATTTAGTGCCTCAAACAAATGCCTTCAATGCTGCCTTTACTGTTAAGAGTTGGGCATGCTCAGTCGTGTCAATTCTTTGCAACCCCATGGACTATACAGCCCACGGGATTCTCCAGGCCAGAATACTGGAGTGGGTGGCCGTTCCCTTCTCCAGGGGATCTTCCCAGCCCAGGTGCCTTTGTTTCAGCTGAAGGGGCAACACTGTCTACACAGCTGCCCAAATATTATGTATCTGCCTTTCTCCGCTGAATAAGCAGTGTTTCCAAGGGCCAGTGAGTGATTCTTTAGCAGGTTCTGCTGATGAATCAGGCCGACATTAATTGGGCAGGACGGTTCACTGCACAGCTCGAATGGTTTGGGAGGCCATTTGTGAAAGAGGTCCGGCTTAGTGGTTTAGCAGGAAACAAAACATGTGCTTCGTTTTTAATCTGTTTGGGTTGCCTAGTGGGTGAGGCACATCCATACACACCTTGCTTTTCTCTCATGAAACTAGCACCTTTCACCCCAAATAGGAAGAACAGTGCTCTTCAAGATCTTTTTTTTTTTTTTTTTTTAATGTATTGTTTTTTATTGAAGTGTAGTTGATGTACAATATGTGTTCATTTCGGGTGTTGAGCCAGTGAAAGTGAAAGTCGCTCAGTTGTGTCCAACTCTTTTCTACCCCATGGACTATGGGATTCTGCAGGCCAGAATACTGGAGTGGGCTAACTTTCCCTTCTCCAGGGGATCTTCCCAACCCAGGGATCGAACCCAGGTCTCCTGCATGACAGGCGGATTCTTTACTGTCTAATCCACCAAGGGAAAGTTGGATTTTATGCTACATTTTTGCAGGCAGCTTCTGTACCAGCTGAGCCACCAGGGAAGCCCCATCAATGTATATATTTATATGCTTTTTAAACTTCTGTTACCTTATAGGTTATTGCATGGTGTTGACTATAGTTCCCTGTGCAGTGCTTTTGGTCCTTGTTGGTTATCTGTTCTCTGTATGGGAGTGTATATCTGTTCATCCCATATTCCTTCCCTACCTTCCCTTTTAGTAACCATAAGTTTGTTTGCTAAGTCTAGGTGCCTGTTTCTGTTTGGTAAATAAGTTCATTAGTGCTTTTCTTTTTTTTTATAAAGATTCCATATATAAGTCATATCATTTGGTTTTTGTCTTTCTCTGTCTGACTCACTTCACTTAACATGATAATGTCTAGTTCCATCCACGTTGCTGCAAGTGGCATTGATTCATTCTTTTTCATGGCTCAGTAATATTCCATTTTCTCTATGTACCGTGTCTTCTTTATCTGTTCATCTGTTGATGGACATCTAGGTTGTTTGCATGTCTTGACTATTGTGCCTAGTGCTGCAGTGAACAGATGGGTGTATACTTAACTCTTGATGGTCTTACTGTGCTTTATAAAAAAATGTAGTATAAAATCCAACTTTCCCTTGGTGGATTAGACAGTAAAGAATCCGCTTGTAATGCAGGAGACCTGGGTTTGATCCCTGGGTTGGGAAGATCCCCCAAAGGAGGGCATGGCAACCCACTCCAGTATTCTTTCCTGGAGAATCCCATGGACAAAGGAGCCTGGCGGGCTACAGTCCATGGGGTCACGAAGAGTCAGACAACGACTGAGCGACTAAGCACCTTTCCCATCTTATCGTGATTATACCCTTTTTTCTCCTCAGAAATGCTTTGACTTCACCTGGTTATCCCCAAATTACTGTGTGTTAACCTGGATTCTCTAACTTGCTTTTCAGTGGCAGGAATCCACCCATGGTGTTTATAAGTGAACCAGAAGTGGGCATGGTGTAGACCTGAGGAGTGTGTCACTTAGGGGGTGTGGTTCCTGTGGGTCTGTGGTTCTCTGCTGTGGTGGGGTTGGTTAGATATTTTCGGTTGTCGTGACTGGGGAGGGCTTGCTACTAAATACTAACATCTAGTGTGTTATGAGGCGTCCCCACTGGTGCAGTGGTTAGGACTCCACACTTTCACTGCCACGGCCATGGGTTCAGTCCCTGGTTCGGGAACTAAGATCATGCAGGGCAGCCAAAAAGAAAACCAACCAACCCCAAAACAGAAAACAAACTTCTAGTGTGTAGAGGTCATAGATGCTGCTAAACATCTTGTAATGCCTAGGACATAGCACTCCTCACAACAAAGAACAGTTTGGTCCAAATGTCAAGCGTGTCATGGTGGAGAAACCTTCCCGGGGAGTTATTCATCAGGGATGCCTCCTACTAAGTAGTGGGCAAGTCTGCGGGCTTCAGCGACTGCTCCAGTGGACCCCAAGGGCGCTCGCACTGAACCGTCACGTGGAATGGTCATCCAGGTGCCACCAAGCTCTCTGTTCTGCCCCTTTTCACCAGCTTCCACACCTGCCACTGAGCAAGTTCTGAGTGTTTCCGTCTCTACCCACTGATACCCTGTTTTTTGTTCCTCCGCGTCTCTTTGAGTGGAAGAAGGGGTGCGCTCAAAGCTGGGGGAAGGCTGAAGTGAATTCACCGCAAGTGAATATGCTCAGTAGCCCTGGAGTCCGATTGGGAGGGCTGGGTGCTCATGGTGTTGGAGGCTGGGCCACCCCAAGGGTAACATCCTTCCCGGAGATGGCAGTCTTCCAAGATGACTGCAGACGGAATTTTGCAAGCCTTCCCCCAAAACACATGCTTAAACATAACCCGGGTCCGTAGAGTCAAAGCTACAGTTTTTCCAGTGGTCAACGTATGGATATGAGAGTTGGACCATAAAGAAGGCTGAGCGCTGAAGAACTGATGGTTTTGGACTGTGGTGTTGGAGAAGACTCTTGAGAGTCCCTTGGACTGCAAGGAGATCCAACCAGTCCATCCTGAAGAAAATCAACCCTGAGTGTTCACTGGAAGGACTGATGGTGAAGCTGAAACTCCAGTGCTTTGGCCACCTGATGTGAAGAGCTGACTCAGTGGACAAGACCTTGTTGCTGGGAAGCATTGAGGGCAGGAGGAGAAGGGGACGACAGAGGATGATGAGATGGTTGGATGGCATCACCGACTCAATGGACATGAGGTTGAGCAAGCTCCAGGAGTTGGTGATGGACAGGGAGGCCTGGCGTGCTGCAGTCCATGGGTTTGCAGGGCCGGACACAGCTGAGCAGCTGAACGACAATCCCCAGTGGAATATTTGGAAGTTCAGTCTTTAGGAGTTGGTCGGGTCCCGCGCGGATGGGGACTTCATGAATGCAAGTAGTGCCCATGTAAGAGCTTTCTTGCTTCTTCCACCTTGTGAGGTTACGGGGAAAATGTGGTCATCTGTGTGGTCCATAAAGTGGTTCTCAGCAGACAATGAATGTGCCAGTGCCTTGATCTTGCAGCTTAGCCTTCAGAGCTGTGAGAAATAAATGTCTGTGGCTGACACCACATAGCCTGTGGGATTTTCTTACAGCATCTGGAACGGACAAAGACATACACCAGAAGCTTGACCTCTCTCCTCTCGCTGCTCCGTCAGTTGCTGAGATGTTATCTGTCGGGGGCTCTGGCCACAGTCCACGCTGTGCCCTGGGTAGACGCTCCGTAGAAGCTTCTGGGTGGAATTTTGTGGTGGGCTGAGAGATGGGTGTCCAGCCACTAGCTTGGAGCTAGTGCGTGGCATCTGTCAGACCCCGAGGGTGATCTCGGGACCCAATTCATAAAAGAAAGGAAGGGTGCATGGGAGAGACTGCAGGCGGTCCTGTGCATGCTTAATCATGCAGTCGTGTCCGACTCTTTGCGACCCCGTTGACTTGTCTGTCTGTGGGGATTCTCCAGGCCAGAATACCGGAGTGAGTTGCCCTTCCCTTCTCCAGCTGATCTTCCCAACCCAGGGATCAAACCCAGGTCCCTCCCACATTGCAGGCAGATTCTTTAACGGTCTGAGCCATCAGGGAGGGGAGGTGGTCGTGGGGAGGCTTGCATGAATTAGGAAGCGTTCTTCAATTAGAAACAAGACCTGGTCAATTGTGGGCACCGTGTCGGGGCTGCCGGGTGGTGTCTTGTTATTACCCCCGGTGGGCGTGGTCCTGCTCGGGACCTTGTGAAGACACCGGGAGGGAAGCAGATGACTCTCAGCCCATCGTCCTGTCCCACCTGCTGGTGGAGACACGGATAAAGAGATGGAAAAAGCCAGTGGGTCAGATGGTTACCTGGGAAGAGCTGTGTAAGACAGAAACCACTGTGGTCCAGAGTACGTAGGAAGGGGGCCCGTGGGGTTGGGGTGTTTCTCAGCCGACGATACCCACTCTTCTCTGTCCGCCGACCTGGGGCTTTTCTCGTGCACCCTTGCCGGAAGCTGAGTGAGAGAGCTTGGAGATTAAGAGTCTCTGCGTGGCGGTGGAGATGAGGAGAATAAGGTCGTGGGTGAAGACAGGGGTGGATGTTTCTGTTGTGGTGGGAGTGGTTAGGGCAAAGGAGGGCCAGAGACAGAACAAGTCAGAAGGAAAAACATAAGGCCGATTTGCAAAGGGTCTTCTTTGGCTCGTGCCCTTCTGGCAATGGGAACGGAAGGACCCTGTGTTGGAGAGAGAGCCTCCAAGGCGCTCTCCTACACAGCCTCAAGTAGGTGGTTCCGGCTTGTAAAAAAAATAACACAGGAAGTTAATAGCAGGCTCTACAGTATTATTCTGGAAATAAATACGAATCAAGTGCCTATTGCATATATTCTTAATAATCAGGCCATGAGGAGGAGGGGTGGGTGGAGAGAAAGGGACGTTTGCAGACAGGGCTCTCCTTGCGTGGAGCAACATTGCCATCTTGCTGACCGTTGCATGTGTTGCAGAGGCTGGCTGTATTTGTTGACCCGGATGGAGGCTGGGGGACCTGGGGGCGGGCGGCCCATCATCCGACTAATGAAGGGGGGGGGGTGTCCTAGGAATGTGAGGTGGGGAGGCAGTGTGCAGGCTCCCCCGTGAGACTCCCTGCTAACCCCCCTACCCATCCCAGCACATAGGATGAGCCGGTCTTGTTGGGAAGATGTTCATAAGGGATGGAGGTAGGGTGCCTGGGACCCCCCCCCCAAACAGGTGACAAAGCAGAGGGGAAACTTATGCCTCAGACCATTCCTCCCCACCCACCCACAAGCCCCCCAAACCTCCTTCCTGGCCCTGAAGCCTCCTCCTTTGAAACGCGCCTCATTTGTTACGTGTAGTCACCGGGTCAGTCTTTCTCCCTGCATATTTTCATCCTAGCAGCTCCGCGCCCACCTTATCTATGAGCACCTTTCACCTGCCTGGTGTTGTCCGCGTGTTCATGCAGAGGCATTTGACGAGGGTGCCGCAGGGGCTTTGCAGGATGTGGGGGACCCTTCAGCCCTTAGCCAAGGGGGTGAGGAACATGCCCAGTTCAGTAAAGCGGCTCAAGGTTACCCTCGATGGGTGCAGAACTGCCTCTGTTTTTTTCCCATGGTTGGTGGTGAGCTTCATTTGCTCTGAACACTTGGGAGGGGGCTCCTGCCGACAGACACCAGCGTGAGCTTCTGGAAGAAGCCGTGCAGAACCCAGGCAGAGAGAGCCTGGGGTCCGACTTCTGTAACATCTACCCTGGGACAGACTGTGGCCTCTGTTTTGCTTTTAATAACGCTGGAAAGGGTTAGTTAGGGTGGGGGGAGGGGGAAACTTCCCTGGTGGTCCAATGGTTAAGACTCCCGAGCTCCCAGTCAGCAGTGGGGGGGTGGGGGGGGGGACACAGGTTCGATCCCTGGTCTGGGAACTATGGTATCCAAAAAGTTTTTAAAAAACAAAATAATAATAATAATAATAATAATGTGCTGGAAAGCCCCTGCTTTCTTTCTTTCTTTTTTTTTTTTTTTAAGCCTCTGCTGTTTTGCCAGCTGATTCATGCAGGCACACCTTGGTCTGCCATCTGTCTCTGGGACACCACCCACACGAGAGGCCGGGCGTCCTATGACCACGTCTCCACCCCCCTGCCCCGTCCTCATTAGGCGCACCTGACCCCCCAGGGGTGCCTCGTACGAGTCCAGGCCTCACAGAACGCCGCCCGCCCCACCTCCCCTGTGTTTCCGCAGGTTTTTCCCACTCGGCGTTCACGTTCGGTATCGAGAGCCACATCAGCCAGTCCAACATCAATGGGACGCTAGTGCCGCCGGCCGCCCTCATCTCCATCCTGCAGAAGGGCCTGCAGTATGTGGAGGCCGAGATCAGCATCAACGAGGTAACGTGGGCCCTCCTCCCGGGGCTTGGGGAGGCGGGGGGAGCAGGACGGAGGCCCTGCGGCCCCCACCCCCGGGAGCCTGGGCGAGCTGGGAAGACCTCAGCTGGGGAGTTCGCCACGGCCTCTCCCAGTGCATTAGGGTCCCCGTCTCCCTTTGTGGTAGTCCTTTTTTCTCCAGCAGGGGATCCCAGTGCTGTGATACCCAAGGAGCCAGCTCCCAAGGCCCCATAGATGGTTGTGGACTGGTTGGTCACGGCGGTATCACTGAGAGAGGCAATGCCTAGGCAGGTTGATCAGAAGTCCGGACTCCAATGCCTAGGCAGGTTGATAAGAAGTCCGGAATCCCAGAGGAGGAGATGGAGAAGGAAAAGGAGAAAGGGGTCTGGGGTTCTCGAGGTTCTGAAGATAGGGGCCTGGAATTCTCAACGAGGAGGAAAGGACAAATATCTTTCTTTTTTTTCCTCTCGACATCCCTAAAGTCTTAGTCACATAAAACGTTTGTTTTTTTTTTCTTAAGCCTGAACTGATGAGTACATAAGAAACAGCTCAGTTTAAACCCTGGACTAAGGATTGTATAACAACAGTCCATCTCCTGCTTGAGGACAGTTTCTCCTTCCTGAAAACCTTCTGGATAATCCTGTTATCTTAAAATGTAAATTTTGGGAGTGGGTCTGGTAAAGTTTTCACAAACTTTGAGACATTCTTTTGATTTATTGTAATAATTAATGAGAAAGGAGATATAATTCCCTTGCTAACACTAGCAACACTCCATCTAGTCAAGGATATGGTTTTTCCAGCAGTCATGTATGGATGTGAGAGTTGGACTATAAAGAAAGCTGAGCACCAGAGAATTGATGCGTTTGAACTGTGGTGCTAGAGAAGACTCTTGAGAGTCCCTTGGACTGTGAGGAAATCCAACCAGTCCATCCTAAAGGAAATCAGTCCTGAATGGTCATTGGAAGGACTGATGCTGAAGCTGAAGCTCCAATCCTTTGGCCACCTAATGCAAAGAGCTGACTCATTGGAAAAGACCCCGATGCTGGGAAAGACTGGAGGCAGGAGGAGAAGGGGATGACAGAAGATGGTTGGATGGCATCACTGACTCGATGGACATGAGTTTGAGCAAGCTCCAGGAGTTGGTGATGGACAGGGAGGCCTGGCATGCTGCAGTCCATGGGGTCGCAAAGAGTCAGACACAACTGAGCGACTGAACTGAACTGAAAACTAGTGAGCGGGCACTCTCCATCCCCCTTCTGATGTCTGTGTCGGAAGCTTTCTCTGTCCCATTTTATACTTTAATAAAACTTCTACTACACGAAAACTCTTGAGTGATCAAGCCTGGTCCCTGGTCCGGAAGCTAAATCGTCTTCTTGGGAGATCAAGAATCCGACACTGTTCACTGTAAAGCTATCATCATGATGTGTTGAAAGGAATGCTGATTTATATGGTCGTCTCTCAGAATCCGCCAGGAATTGGTTCCAAGACCTGCCGTGGGTACCAAAATCCACGGGGTGCTCAGGTCCCACAGTCAGCCCTTCTGTATCCGCGGATTCCGCCCGCCACGGAGGGCAAACAGAGTGGTAAACGCGCTGAAACACATCTGCGTGTGGTGGACCCTGGGAGGTCAGACCCACCTCGTTCAAGGCTCAGCCGTGCCTCATGACGGGCGTGGGCCTGCCACGGGCACAAAAATCACCCTTCCTCCTGGGTGTCTCTCAGCAGTTCGGTCGAAGAGGGTCCCTGTGAGTCATTTTGCCTAGAGTCTGTGTTTTGCGTGAACCTGACCGAGGGCACTCCCAGAAGATCAAAGTGGAGAGATGAGTACTTTGAGTTCAACAGGGTTATCTCAGGCGATGACTGTGTTAGAGCGCTCACTGAACAGCTGCCTCCGGGAGGTTGGGACCAGACGTGTACATTTAAGTCACTCCTGATTTGCTTAAATACCCTCCCTCTTTATAGATCAGGGCTCGTGAGTATCAGGTCCAATTTTACACCAGTTTTTAAATGGGTTATTGTAACCTTTTTTAAAACTCAGCATTCCGGAAAACTAAGATCATGACATCTGGTCCCATCACTTCATGGCAAATAGATGGGGAAACAATGGAAACAGTGACAGAGTTTATTTTCTTGGGGCTCCAAAATCACTGCAGATGGTGACTGCAGCCATGAAATTAAAAGACGCTTGCTCCTTGGAAGAAAAGCTATGACCAACCTAGAGAGCGTATTAAAAAGCAGAGACGTTACTTTGCCGGCAAAGGTCCATCTAGTCAAAGCTATGGTTTTTCCAGTAGTCGTGTATGGATGTGAGAGTTGGACCATAAGGAAAGCTGAGCGGCAAAGAATTGATGCTTTTGAACTGTGGTGTTGGAGAAGACTCTTGAGAGTCCCTTGGACTGCAAGGAGATCCAACCAGTCCATCCTTAAGGAAATCAGTCCTGAAATGTTCATTGGAGGGACTGCTCTTGAAGCTGAAACTCCAGTCCCTTGGCCACCTGATGCAGAGAACCGACTCATTGGAAAAGACCCTGATGCTGGGAAAGATTGAGGGCAGGAGGAGAAGGGGACGACAGAGGATGAGATGGTTGTATGGCATCACCGACTCAGTGGACATGAGTGGGTAAAGTCCGGGAGTTGGTGATGGACAGGGAAGCCTGGCGTGCTGCAGTCCAAAGGGTCACAAAGAGTCGGGCATGACTGAGTGACTGAACTGAACCTTTTTAAAGATAAAGGGTGAGGGATCGAGACAGCTCCCCTTCCCACCTGCTTTGCTTCCGTCTGGGGACTGGCCTGTGATGACTGGGTCTTCCCAGAGTCTCGATCTGAACTCCGTCTGATTGTAACTGCACTTAGCGCCCTTTCTCCTTCATCCTGCTCCCTTTATCTGTACCCCACCTCTATCCAGCATACCGCTGTGCCCCGGTCCCCGTTTTCTGTTCCAACACGTCCAGCACAGGTACCCCGTTCAGTGGCCACATGCACCTCCCCTTTACCACCAGAAGTCCACTTCCACGGTCACCCCCACCCTCGAGCCCGTCTCCCTGAACCCTTCCACACTTTCCTCTGCCTGCTCTTCCCCTTTCTCATCCTGGCAAGCCAGTCTTTTCTTCGTGGCGTTTGCCTCCACTTTCCCTTCGGCGTTTATGATCACTGAAGTAGCGTATCTCACGTCCTCTCACATGTGTTCCTCTGCCGTTTTCCAAGTCCCGGCATCTCGGAGAACCCTCGGCTGTCTGCCGACACTGTGGGCTTTCCTGCCCGACAGGAGGCAGTCTCCTCTTTCATTGTCTTACATTGGGTGCCCGGGATCTTCCGCTGACAACGTGACCCCATCTAAATCTCTTTTTTTCTTTTTTCTCACAGAACAAGTGTGAGGATAGGGATACAGGACCCCAGATCTCAGATTGTGTGAGGCTGTGATTGGATTTCCCTACACACACACACACACACACATATATAACAGGTACATATATGCACACACATACACACACAGGCACAGATACACACACATACCCACAGACATACACACACACACGTACAGGCTTCACTTGTAAAGGCAAAGAATCTTCAGCTGGTAAAGAATCCGCCTGCAATGAAGGAGACCCAGGTTTGATTCCTGGGTCAGGAAGACCCCCTGGAGAAGGGAACAGCTCCCCACTCCAGGATTCTGGCCTGGAGAAGGGGTCACAAAAGTCAGACATGACTGAGTGACTTTCACTTTCACACACACACACACACATACACATGCACATACACACCCAGGGTCCATGCCTTTCATCCCCATACCTTCTCTCCCTTGGCAATTCAAAAATCCAGCGTTGCCTAGAGGAGACTGAAAGGTCATCTCATTTGTCATCTAGCTTTCCGGTTGTTACAAGTGAGACAGTGTGTGTTTAGAGTTTAAGCAAGGAAGTGCTTTATTACTCTGCGCAGTTACTACCTTTTACAAAATCGTCATCCACCTGGGGCATGAATGAACGAAGAAGAAAGTGACGTAGAAATCGGCTGGCCAGCCGGTCAACACTGGCCACTCCATCGGCAGAATCAGCGGATGAGGGCGGCTTCTTTTTTCCATGTTCTACATTGTTTTCTGTTGTCTTGTAATTTTCAAATATCGTGTAGTATCCGGTAGTCAGCTGGGGTGCTGTTTCATTCGGGTACTGTGTAGTTGATACGTACGTCCTTCAGTTCTTCCTGATTTATGAGGGAAAAAAAAACAGTCTAAAACCTGTCTGCACATCTAGCAGACACAGCGAGAGGCCCTGAGTTTTGTGTGACTCAAATAATCAGAGCACCTTCTGAGGAAAGGACTGTCTCACTCTCTCCTGTGTTTTCTGAGTGGGTAGGGAGATTTTTTTCTTTTCATCCTCGATGGAAACTAGGAGACTCAGAGGAAGCTGAGGAAATAGGCGTGGTAAGTCAGCGGTGCCGTCCTTAGCAATATCACGGCTGCGTCTGTCTGCACGCTGAGTCCCTGAAAGTCACTTCACGTGGCAGTACATGCGTTTGATGACGTCAGATGGACAGAAGTGCTCACAGTCAGAGTTGAGCAGGCAGGACTGTCCAACTTGAGCCTGAGACTTGTCAGAGCATCCGGCAAGGGTGGTCTCTCTCTCCCTCTGCACGCTCCACTCTTGAAGACCACACCGTTCCTCTCTGGGGGTGGAGCCGGGGGCATCCTATGCACTGCAGGATGTTGGGCGGCATCTCTGGTCCCTCCCCGCTACTTGCCAGCTGCACCCCCTGCAGTCGTGACGAGCAGACACACCTCCAGGTTTTCCTTCCCCCTGAGGGGCAGGATCGCCCCCTTCCATTGAGACCACTGCGTCAGCGGGGCAACCCTCGGGTCGTGACGGGGAATAGGAGGCTCAGGGTGGGCCCCCTGACATCTGGATTCACGTTGCTATCGACCGAGTACTGGGTGTGTACTGGCCGCCCCTTCCCAGTCCAAGTCCCAGCCTCGCCGGGGCCCCAGGCACCTGTGTTTCCGACCCAGGAGACGCCCAGTGGGAACTGACCCCCACCCCCCAACCGGGGACTCTTGTCCGCAGGACGGCACGGTGTTCGACGGCCGCCCCATAGAGTCCCTGTCCCTGATCGACGCGGTGATGCCGGACGTGGTGCAGACGCGGCAGCAGGCCTTCCGGGAGAAGCTGGCCCAGCAGCAGGCGGCCGCGGCTGCGGCAGCCGCCGCTGCAGCAGCCGCAGCGGCAGCGGCCACGACGGCGGCCCCCGCGGCCGTCTCCCAGCAGAACCCACCAAAGAACGGCGAAGCCACGGTCAACGGGGAGGAGAACGGCGCGCACGCCATCAGTGAGTGCAGGGTGCCCGGTCTCAGCGGGCTTCTCTGGTGTCCTCCAAGTCTGGCTGGGTCCGCTGGACGGTGCCCTGCAGGCCACGGCTAGCGTTTGCTTACTCTGCACCCAGGACAGCTTCTTCCTCCAATTTTTCCGTCGAAATCCTCAGGCATGATCTTCTCTTTTTTGTTTTAATTGGAGGACAATTAATGAGCAGTATCGTGTTGGTTTCTGCCATCCATCAACACCAACGTCTGCATAGATATACATAGCTCCCCTGCCATCCATCAGCATGAATCAGCCATAGGTCTACACATGTCCCTTCCCTCTTGAAGCTCCCTCCCAGCCCATCTCATCCCTCCAGGTTGTTCACAGAGCTCCCTGCATCACAATAGTGTACTCCTGTGCAAGTATGCTAAGTCACTTTCGTTGTGTCCGCCTCTTTCGTGACCCCTGTGGACACTCGCCTGCCAGGCTCCTCTGTCCATGGGATGCTCCAGGCAAGAATACTGGGGTGTGTGTAGCCATTCCCTTCTCCAGGGGATCTTCCTGACCCAGGGATCAGACCTGCATCTCCTGCATTATTAGTAGGCAGGTTCTTTACCATCTCAGCCACCAGAGAACCTCCTGCTTACAAATTCAGAGACAGCTTCAAGGAAGTTCTACGTTCAGAGTGTGTATGTGTGTGCGTGCATGTGAGTCTCTGCCAATGCAAGTGTGTTCTTCCCTGTTTTGAATGCCCCTTCCCTCCGAGCAGCTGTGCATCCCTGAGGCGGCAGCTTGTCATCTCTGGGCCGAGCCTCTCCCCACTGGAGTCAGGACATGGCTCCACCCCTGGGCAGAGAGAAGGGCCAGGCTGCCATGCAGGACGGCTTCAAGAACTGTCTGTGTACAATGTCAAATCAAATGACCTTCCAATAATCAGTGTTCACAAGATTCGCAAGGAATGGGGGGCCAGGAAAGGAGAAGAAAAGATAACATGGCTTGTGCCTACACGTCACTCGTGGGCTGGCCCACTCCCCTGGGGTCTCTCCGTCACGGCGCTCAAAGTAAAACAGGAATAAGGTGGACGTCCTTGCTTGCTTCAGCCACCAGCCCAGAAGGTGAAAGTCCCTGTTTTCTTCATCTTTCACCCCAGAAAGGAAGCATAATTGGTGAGCTTTGAGAAATCTACTTACCTACTACTGTGACAGAAATCTTGCAAACTTTTAAACTGAACCGTGTCTTTCGGTCTAAAACCCCAAGGGAGCGTACCCTCATGGCACACAGCTTAAGTTGCGCTGGAAGCTCCCGCTCCTCCTTCGTTTGAAGGGGCCTCTACAGTGGGGTTAGTTTCCACCTGAGGGCTGGCCACCACCCCCATCAACCTCCCCCCGACAGACATACACACACATGCAACGTCCACTGGTTTCCAACTTCCATTCTGTCCCACCGGCTCTTGTTAAAAGGCAGCTGCAGCCAGACATACAGAGTCTGAAGTTAGACTTCATCCTGACCTTCAAGAAAGTTCTTCCATGCGACACATAGAAGGGAAAAAAATGGGTCCACTTTTCAGGACTTTGCTGGGGTCTCAGATGGTAAAGAATCTGCCCACGGTGCAGGAGACTCAGGTTCAATCCCTGGGTGGGGAAGATCCCCTGGAGGAGGATATGGCAACCCACTCCAGTATTCTGGCCTGGGGAAATTCCATGGACAGAGGAGCCAGGCAGACTACAGTCCATGGGGTCGCAAAGAGTCGGTCATGACTGAGCTACATGACTACAGCATGATCCGGGATGAGTCTCTTCTGGGTGGCATCTACCGTGACTTGTCGCCACCACCCTTTCACAACCTGGAGTCCCCGTTGGGTCGTCTGGCTACATGGCTTCGAGAGCCTGGAACACACTTGGCTCTGGTAGGAAAACAGCATTTGAGTCCCAAGACCATGAGGGTATTTGCAGGCCGAGGGGTTGTGGGTGGTGAGCCTTCTGGAAGAAAGATGGTGTGTCCACATGGGAGCTCCGTAGGTAAGCAGGTGACACCTCAGGAAGGTGTCTTATAAAATCACTTGTCCCGTCAACAGGAAGGAACTTTGGCTGAAAATACTTTATGTGTATCCTAGTTATTCCCAGTGTCACTTGAATTGTAATTTGCATTCTAGCAGCAACGTTTGCAACTGACTTGTTCTTCAGTTGCTAAGTTGTTCACCAGTAAAGATCTCGTCTGCCGATGCAGGAGATGTTTAAGAGATGGCAGGTTCGATCCCTGGGTTGGGAAGATCCCCTGGAGGAGGAAACAGCAACCCACTCCAGTATTTTTGCCTGGAGAGTCCCCATGTACAGAGAAAGCGAGTCACAAAGAGTCCGACATGACCTAGGGACTAAACAGCACCAACACAGCTTAGGTTCTAGGCGTATACCAAAGAGCGAGATAGCCTTTGGTATTCAGAAACCCCTAATTTCACTTGTGTTGTTGTTCATTCATTGGTGTCTGACTCTTTGAGACCCCATGGGCTGAAGCACTTGCGTGTTCCCTGTCCATCACCATCTCCCAGAGTTTGCTCAAACTCACATCCACTGTGTCGATGACTGCATGCAACCATCCCATCCTCTGTCGTCCCCTTCTCCTCATTGACTTCTTAAGAAAATATAACAGAATATGCTTCTTTTTACTGTAGAGGTAAAAGAGAGAGAAGGAACCTTCAAAGTCTGCTCAAGAGACAGCTGTCTGTTGTTTCTTTCCAGTCTTATTCCCGTTGTTATTACCTATGAGCCTGGCCCTAGTTAGAAAGAATAAACGCCGGCTGTTACTCCCCTATCAGATTGGGAGGCTGTGAGGAAGTGTGGCTTCACAGAAGGTTACACAGAGGCCGTCACCTGGTTATAATTGTCACAAGTGACCTGACATCACAGCGGAGGAAGTTGTCCGTAAAGCTCACGTGCCCTGAGGAGGGATGGGTTTCTTCGGTGTCAGACACGTGTCCTGTCCTGTCCTGTTCCCCTCGACAGATAATCATTCGAAACCAATGGAAATCGACGGAGACGTGGAGATCCCGCCCAGCAAGGCCACCGTCCTTCGGGGCCACGAGTCCGAGGTGTTCATTTGTGCCTGGAACCCTGTCAGTGACCTCTTGGCTTCAGGGTAAGGGGTCAGGCCGGGGGTGCCCGGAGTCAGGGTGTCTGAGGCCTCCAGGGTCAGGTTTGGAGTGCCTGGGGTCCAGGTGTTCCACTCCTCCAGGTTCAGGTTGCAGGGTCCCCAGGATCCAGGAGTCCGAGTCCTCCAGGGTCAGGTTTGGGGTGTGCCTGGGGTCCAGCTGTTCAAGTTCTCCAGGGTTAGGTTTGGGGTGTGCCCGGGGTCCAGGTGTCCGAGTCATCCAGCATTAGGTTTGGGGTGTTCCCAGGGTCCAGGTGTTCAAGTCCTCCAGGGTCAGGGTTGGGGTGTGCCCAGGGTCCAGGTGTCCATGTCCTCCAGGGTTAGCTTTGGGGTATTCCCAGGGTCCAGGTGTCTGAGTCCTCCAGGGTCAGGGTTAGGGAGTGCCTGGGGTCCAGGTGTCCAAGTCCTCCAGGGTCAGGGTTGGGGGGTGCCCGGGGTCCAGGTGTCCATGTCCTCCAGGGTTAGCTTTGGGGTGTGCCCGGGGTCCAGGTGTCTGAGTCCTCCAGGGTCAGGGTTAGGGGGTGCCCTGGGTCCAGGTGTCCATGTCCTCCAGGGTTAACTTTGGGGTGTGCCCGGGGCCCAGGTGTCCGAATCCTCCAGGGTCAGGGTTGGGGGGTGCTGGGGGTCCAGGTGTCAAGTCCTCCAGGGTCAGGTTGGGGGGGGGTGCCCGGGGTCCAGGTGTCTGAATCCTCCAGGGTCAGGTTGGGGGGGGTGCCTGGGGTCCAGGTGTCTGAGTCCTCCAGGGTCAGGTCGGTGTACCTGGGGTCCAGGTGTCCAAGTCCGGGATCAGATGGGGGTGCCCAGGGTCCAGGTGTCCAGTCCTCCAGGGTCAGGTTGGGGGGTGCCCAGGGTTCAGGTGTCCGAGTCCTCCAAGGTTTGGTTTGGGCTGTGCCCGGGGTCCAGGTGTTCAAGTCCTTCAGGGTCAGGGTTGGGGGTGCCGGGGTTCCAAGTGTCCGAGTCTTCCAGGGTCAGGTTTGGGGTGCCCAGGGTCCAGGTGTCTGAGTACTCCAGGGTCAGGTGGGGGGAGCCCAGGGTCTGGGTGTCTTGAGTCCTCCAGGGTGTGGTGGGGGGGCGCCCAGGGTTGAAGTGTCTGAGTCCTCCAGGGTCAGGTTTGGGGTGCTTGGGATTCAGGTGTCCGAGTCCTCCAGGGTCAGGTTTGGGGTGCCTGGGTTCCAGGTGTCCAAGTCTTCCAGGGTCAGCTAAGGGGTGCCCGGGTTCCAGGTGTCTGAGTCTTCCAGGGTCAGGTGGGGGGTGCCCAGGGTCTGGGTGTCTGAGTCCTCCAGGGTCAGGTGGGGGGTGCCCAGGGTCTGGGTGTCTTGAGTCCTCCAGGGTGTGGTGGGGGGGCGCCCAGGGTTGAAGTGTCTGAGTCCTCCAGGGTCAGGTTTGGGGTGCCTGGGTTCCAGGTGTCTGAGTCCTCCAGGGTCAGCTAAGGGGTGCCCGGGGTCCAGGTGTCTGAGTCTTCCAGGGTCAGGTGGGGGGTGCCCAGGGTCTGGGTGTCTGAGTCCTCCAGGGTGTTGTGGGGGGGCACCCAGGGTCAGGGTTTCCGAGTCCTCCAGGGTCAGGTTTGGGGCACCCAGGGTCAGGGTTTCCGAATCCTCCAGGGTCAGGTTTGGGGTGCCTGGGTTCCAGGTGTCTGAGTCCTCCAGGGTCAGCTAAGGGGTGCCCGGGGTCCGGGTGTCCAAGCCCTTCCTCCTGGGACAGACACTCCCTTCCTACGTCGTGTGCAGCATCCTCCTAGAGTGTACGGAGCAGGGCTTTGAGTGGGGGGACCTCTTGGGGTGTCTAAGACTGTGCAAAAGTCCTTACTCAGCCGTTTTCTCAGCCACGTGGAAAGCTATGCACAGACGTTTAAAATGATTCAGGACGCCTACGGCTGGAAAGAGAAAACCCCCGTGATTTTTCTTTTTGAGCAACGTTATAAAGGCGGGGGGCCCCAGCCGTGCGTCAAGCGGCGGTGGGCGGTGCCTGCTCTGGGACCGGGCGCTGAGTGCCGGGTGTGTTCCCCGCGCAGGTCCGGAGACTCGACCGCCAGGATCTGGAACCTGAACGAGAACAGCAACGGCGGCTCCACGCAGCTGGTGCTCCGGCACTGTATCCGGGAGGGGGGCCACGACGTCCCCAGTAACAAAGACGTCACCTCGCTGGACTGGAACGTAAGCCGCCTGCCTCCCGGACGCCGTCGGGGAAGCCGGCGCGGCCCCTGCGGCCTCAGCCAGGGCTGGGGCGTCGGACGGAGCTGGGGCGGACCCCGGGAAGGCGGCGGGGTTGCGGATCAGCCCCCCCGGGGGTCGGGGATCAGCCCACCCGGGGGTCGGGGTGGGCCCCGCACCCCACCCCACTCCACCCCCCGCTTTCTGAGCGCTGCTCCTGCGGCTGTCCGCATCGGCACACCGCCAGCCGGGTGGTGTTCAGCAAGCCACGCGTCGGCAGGAGCAGTCTGGCGGCTTTATCGGGGAGCCTGTTAGGTGGGGGTACCCTGTGAGGTGTGCCCAGGGAGAAGCTGACTTCCCACCCGAGCCTCCGCATCTGTGCCCGGACATACACACAGCTCTCCAGCGTCTTTTCACTTCTTCTTTATCATGTTCTTTTTTTGGTTTTGGACTATACAGTTTACTTACTTATTTTTTCTATTTTCCATTTTATTTTTTTTTTAAATTTATTTATTTTAATTGGAGCCTAATTACTTTGCAGTATTGTAGCGGTTTTTGCCATGTACTGATAAGAATCAGCCGTGGGTGTACATGTGTTTCCCATCCGGAACCCCCCTCCCACCTCCCTCCGCATCCCATCCCTCCGGGTCATCCCAGTGCACCAGCCCTGAGCACTTGTCTCATGCATCCAACCTGGACTGGCGATCTGTTTCACATATGATAATATGTATGTTTCAATGCCATTCTCTCAGATCATCCCACCCTCGCCTTCTCCCACAGAGTCCAAAAGTCTGTTCTACACATCTCTGTCTCTTTTGCTGTCTCGCATATAGGGTCATCGTTACCATCTTTCTGAATTCCATATATATGCCTTAGTATAGTGTATTGGTGTTTTTCTTTCCAGCTTACTTGACTCTGTATAATAAGCTCCAGTTTCATCCACCTCCTTAGAACTGACTGAAATGCTTTCTTTTTTAATGGCTGAGTAATAGTCCATTGTGTCTATGTACCACAGCTTTCTTATCCATTCCTCTGCCGAGGGACATCTAGGTTGCTTCCATGTCCTGGCTATTGTAAACAGTGCTGCGATGAACACTGGGGTGCACGTGTCTCTTTCAGATTTGGTTTCCTCGGTGTGTATGCCCAGCAGTGGGATTGCGGGGTCATATGGCAGTTCTTTTCCACTTTTTTAAGGACTCTCCACAGTGTTCTCCACAGCGACTGTACTAGTTTGCATTCCCACCAACAGTTTATCGCATTCCTGTGTGTCCTGTCATTTCATCACAGACTCTTCTCTCGTCAAAGTGTCTGCAGCTATTTCTCAAAGCTCGCTTAGGTCTCCCAGAGTCACACAGTGTCTTTCAAATGGTGTCTTGTTGGTGTCGTCAGTGGTGATGGGGTGCGCTGTGTTTTGCTTGGCCCCTGGCCTTGCGCTGATTTGGGGTGGGGGAAGTCTGGGACCTTCCTGGTGGTCCAGGGGTCAGGAGTCTGCCCCTCTATTGCAGGGGCCGTGAGTTCGACCCCTGCTCGGGGAATGCAGGTCCCGCGTGCAGCCTCTAATAAATTGTGTTGGTGTGTGTTTCTGGCCCACAGAGCGACGGGACACTGTTGGCTACGGGTTCCTATGATGGTTTTGCAAGAATATGGACAGAGGATGGTAAGTAGTCCTGGCCCCACCTCCCTCGCGTTAGGGTTGGAGAAGGGGGTGCTGTGAATTGTCATCCCTCCGGGGTTACAGACCTGGCGGGTCTCAGAAGTCACCCTGCTTTCTCTCTTTCTTTCTAACATACCAGGTAACCTGGCCAGCACCTTGGGCCAACATAAAGGCCCCATCTTCGCCTTGAAGTGGAACAAGAAGGGGAATTACATTTTGAGTGCTGGAGTAGACAAAGTGAGTGTTTGCGTAAGATACACTGCTTTTTCATCTGTGTTTAGTCTCTCGGGAAACATCACGGTTTCCTGGAATTCTGAAAATTCTGCCTCCCCTTAAGAAATCAGAGGGGACTTGTTTAGGTTTTGTGAGCTTCTGTGATTTTGATCTTCTGGAATTCTAGAAGCCTCTGAGTGAGAGACTGTCTCCCGTGATGAATCAACTATGGCAGGAATAATAGCAATGTTCTTGAAACTGATACATTCTCAGGGAGGAAATTTAAGTTAGGGACACTGGCTGTGACCCTCAGTGAACTAAAATCCTATAAACCACACAGTGGAGTGGAGGATAAAACTGTGAATTAGTCTAGAGCTTCCCAGGTGGCGCTAGCGGTAAAGAACCCGCCTGCCAGTGCAGGAGACTTACAAGCGACGTGGGTTCGATCCCTGCATCGGGAAGATCCCCTGGAGGAAGGCATGGCAACCCATTCCAGAGTTCTTGCCTGGAGAATTCCATGGACAGAGAAGCCTGGTGAACTTATAGTCCATGGGGTCACAGAGAGTCAGACACAATTGAATTTACTTAGCGCTGGAGCTGGCCTGAAGTTTTTCAGACACACTCAATGCTGTCAGTATTTCTCCAGGAACATTAACGCAGTTGATACAAAAAGAGAACCAGTCCTTCGTAAAGGAAGATCTTTGTTAAAATGTCATTGACAGGGAGGTGTCAGGTTTCCAATTTAGCTGAAAATTCCACTTGAGAATTAATTCCAAATGTTTTGCATCGAGCTGCCTCCAGCTTCTTCCCCAAGTGTCTCCCCAACACTATAATGTGTTCATAACCATTCGTGACTTCCTTTGTCTTCTGGGGTTGGAGATCCTTTTTTTTTTTTCTCCTTAATATGGGGGGGGGGGGCAATGCATATCTAATACCACCTTTTGGGGCAATTTTCCAATTGTAAACCTGCAGAATAATACCCCAAAAGGCGGTATTAAATATGCATTCCCCCCCCCCCCCAATAGTTTTTCATGTTTGGGAATTCCCTGGTGGGTCTGGTGCTTAAGACTCTGCTTTCTGGTACAGCGGGCCACACGTTCCATCCATGGCTGGGGAAGCTTAAAGATCTCACGTCCTGTGGAACCAAAAATCTTTTCATTTAAAAAGGAAAAGTTTTTTGTTTTTTTTTTTTAATGATAGGTTTTCAAGTTTGAGGATATAGATGGGATTCCCACCAAAATTGGTAGTTTCCTGCATATCAGTTATGGCTGCCGTTGTCCAGAGGAGTATAATGAACAGACACGTGTGGCTGAGTTCATAAGTGTGACGTCTGGGTGATTTAAGTCTGTAAGACACACCCTGGATTCCAAAGAGCGGACTAAAAAGACGCAGGCCACGTGATACGAACATATAGATTCACGTTGAAGTGACAACATTTTCACCGTACTGGAGTGAAATAAACTATATATTGTGAAAATCAGTTTTACTGGTTTCTTTCTTTCTTTTTCTTTTTTTTTAAATTTTTTACCATGCCTGCTAGAAATTTTTTAAGTTGAGCAGTGCTGGTTTAGAAAGAAAGAGGGGAAAAGAAAAAAAAAGAGGGGCTCGCTGTGTTCTCGTGTGTGACAAATTTTTCAGGAGAAAACATTGCAGGAGGCACCAGTCTTTAAATTTTTTATTTATTTATTTTTTTTGCGGAGCACAGACAACCATAATCTGGGACGCTCACACAGGAGAAGCCAAACAACAGTTTCCGTTTCATTCCGGTGAGTATTTTTGTATTTTTCCTTTTTTTTTTTTTTTCTATTTTACTTTTCTTGTTTTTAATTCAAAAATAAGAATTCGGAGTCCTGAGATGGGTCTCTTAAAATAAGGGTGAATGCTCGGAAGAAGGCATGCCTCAAGGGCAGTGCTGAGCGTGCGGGGTAGACGTTTGCTGATACATCGGGTGGCCCCGAGGTGATGTGTTGGCAGATATCCGAGGGTCTCTCCTGCTGGGCAGATGTGGGTTCCTGGTGATGCTCAGACCCACAGGGCTGGCCCCCAGGACTCCCCAAGCCAGCGCGATCCACCTCAGTACCTGGGAGGGGTCCACGCAGGCGGGGAGGGGTGTGGTTCTCCAGGAGCAGGCCGAGAGGACAGGTTCCCCGCAGGGCCCTCGACGCGACTGTGGCAAAGGCGCGCGGTCGTTCGTTCCCTCTGGGCTCGGCCGGCAGAGCCCCGGAGGCACCCGTGCATACCTCGCGTCTCCGAGAGGCAGTCAGCCCGTGTCTTCCGTGTATGTCTTGTGACGGGGCAGAACCTTGCCAGGGTTCTGATTCCCGGTGCGTAGCACCAGTATGCTCCTGTGACGGGGGCGGATGTCTGTAACACACACAGCTCTGGCTTCTGATTTCCTCAGAGAGTCATGTGCCCAAGATAAACTCGAAAGAGTTTATTAAGTGTATTAAGTCTTTCAGCAGGTTGTAAATTTTGCCCAGAGCATTCCCAAGGTCCCAGGCTTTTATCCCGTGGACCATGTGTCTCTTCTGTCCTCAGGGAGCTTCTGACCTGGGGTGTTGCTGCCCACGAAATCGACCCGTATCCCGTCGCTGGGTCGGCTCTGGGTGTCATTTCCTCTTGCTTTTTAAGCGTGAAGCGGTGTGGTAGACACTGTCCAAGATGGAAGAGGAGGGAGCGTGCTTTTGGTTCAAGCTGGAGGGACAGCCGTCCTCAGCATGTGATGCATTGATCTCAGCAGCTGCCTTGCCTCTCCGGAGGTGTTCCCCATGAAGGCCTGGTCGGGGTGTCCTCGGTCAGCAGGAAGCATTAGGCCTCAGAGCCTAACAGTGTTCCACCACTCAGCACTGAGAAAGAACAGGTTTAAAACAAGTGCAGGGGCTTCCCTGGCAGCTCAGACAGTAAAGAATCTGCGTGCAGTGCAGGAGACCCAGGTTCAATCCCTGGGTCGGGAAGGTCCCCTGGAGGAGGGCATGGCAACCCTCTCCAGTATTCTTGCCTGGAGAATCCCATGGACAGAAGAGCCTGGCAGGCTACAGTCCATGGGGTCACAAAGAGTCAAAACTGAGGGGCTGGTTTTTTTTTTTTTACAGTTTTCTGCCACTCAGCCATGAGAAGGAATAGATTACCAATAGAATGTTTTAAAATTTTTTTCAATAGACTGTTGATGATACTGTCCAAGTCACAAGGGTCAAATCACGACTCAGATAGGACCTAACTAGTGGCTCAGATTGTAAAGATCTGCGTGCAATGTAGGAGATCCAGGTTTGATCCCTGGGTTTGGAAGATTCCCCTGGAGAAGGAAATGGCAACCTACTCCAGTGTTCCTGCCTGGAAAATTCCATGGACAGAGGAACCTGGTGGGCTGTACAGTCCATGGGGTCGCAAAGAGTCAGACACAGCTGAGTGACTCATAAGATGGGTAATACCCAACGGCTTAGATAGGTCTCAAGGGGGTTCTGCAGTTAGGGGGAAAAAAAAAAGTGAGACTCCCAAGTACTACATGCTGGGTGACATACCATTTGTATCTCAGTCCAGGGAGGGGATGGTGGGCCAGTAACATGGCCCAAGGGAGGTCCCGGTGGTGTTGGAACACGCTTGTGGCTCTTGACCGCAGTGGTGGTTACATGGATTGGCCCTTGAGATCATTCACCATCTCCCAGAGTTTGCTCAAACTCATGTCCATCGAGTCAGTGATGCCGTCTAACCCTCTCATCCTCTGTCATCCCCTTCTCCTTCTGCCTTCAGTCTTTCCCAGCATCAGGGTCTTTTCCACTGAGTCAGTCCTTCCCATCAGGCAACCAGAAGTATTGGAGCTTCAGCATCCATCCTTCCAGTGAATATGCAGGGTTGATTTCCTTTCGGATTGACCGGTTTGATCTCCTGGCTGTCCAGAGGACTCTCAAGAGTCTTCTCCAGCACCACAGTTCCAAAGCATCAATTCTGTAACCTTTTCTCGATTAAAAATTAAAAGGAGAAGGCAGAGTGAAGCTTGCCTGTACCTGGAGCGGTGCAGATGGTCAAACGTCATTGGCCAAGTGTGAGCAGGGACGTCACCCGGACCCGCTGGAACAGCTGAGCCCTGGATCACGACTAATGGGGGGAGGGCAGGGTCCCAGCAGCAGCGTGGACGCAGAACGACGGCCCGTCAGCTGAGTACGCAGCGTCCTCCGTTCAGATGGCCGGGGCTCAGCACACGTTAGTTTTTATGGCCAGGTGCCGCTCCCCGTCCCCGGAACCGCGTGCCAGATTGTCACCCTTCCAGGCGTATTAATTGCACGCCCGAAGGCACAGACCGGCCTGGGACATCTGTGACTTGGCTCACGCGTGCGGTGTGAAAAACAAGGGCAGCTGCGGGCTTTGCTTCCTTGCTCCCTGGATCGTCCCGCTGAGCGGATCCGGCTCCTTCATTCTGTCGGGCGCGTGTGGCACATTCAGCAAGAGCCGTGGATCTGTGCTGAGCCCCGCCTTCGTGGGTTGCTGAGAAAAAGCCAGCGTTGCCTCTCCACGAAACGCTCCCGCCCCAGGCTCTGTAAGGGGATGGGGCTAGGCGTGGAAGCTGATGGGGTCCGTCCTGCAGTTCTGGAAGGCAGGAGGGTGGACGGGGTACATCTCTGGTCTGAGGTTAAGAACGGGGGCTTCCCTGGTGGCCCAGTGGTTAAGAGTCTGCCTTTGCAAGGCAGGACACAGGTTCGATCCCTGACCCGGGAAGGTACCGTCCGCCACGGAGCAAGTAAACGCATGCCCTCCAACTCCCGAGTCTGTGCTCCCCGACAAGAGAAGCCGCTCAATGAGAAGCCCCGCACACCTCAGCTAGAGAGTCACCCACACAGCAACCAAGACCCAACACAGCCAGAAGTTGTTGTTCAGTCACTCAGACGCGTCCGACTCTTTGTGACCCCATGGACCGCAGCACACCAGGCCTCCCTGTCCATCACCAGCTCCTGGAGTTTGCTCAGACTCATGTCCATCGAGTCGGTGATGCCATCCAACCATCTCATCCTCTGTTGTCCCCTTCCCCTCCCGCCTTCAATCTTTCCCAGCATCAGGGTCTTTTCCAATGAGTCGGCTCTTTGCATCAGGTGGCCAAAGTATATTTTAAAAATTAATAAATATGTGTTGAAGGCTAAGGATGGGAGGGGGTCGTCCAATTTATCATGTCCTGGGTGAGCTGAATTCTTGTCCTACGTCAGTGCTGCCTTATGTGTAAGAAACACACATGAGACAAGGTTTTGGTATTTATCAATTGATGAAGATCTGAGCAGAGGCTTGCAGAACTTAACCCTCCTTTTCCGTAGAAGCAGGGACGTGTCCGGAGAGAATGAGGGGTGCTGAGTCGTCTCCTGGGGAGGATGGCATAAGGGAAGAGGGCCGTCACATCCCCCAAACCTTCACAGAGGTCTTAAAGCCAGCGGCCCCTGAGAAAGGCCCAAGACCTAGAGACGGTGTCCATCCTGAGGCCACCTGTCTCCCCTCAGATGTCCTCGTCAACTCAGCATCTTCAAGCTGTGGAACGCAGTCACGGGTTGTGGGGCATTTTCTTTTCAACACTGATACCTTGAACGTGGGGCTTCCCTGGTGGCTCAGATGGTGAAGAATCTGCCTGCTGTGCAGAAGACCTGGGTTCCGTCCCTGGATCAGGGAAGATTCCCTGGAGAAGGGAATAGCAACCCACTCCAGCATTCGTGCCTAGAGAATCCCATGGATGGAGGCGCCCGGTGGGCTACAGTCCACGGGGTCGCAAGGAGTCGGATATAACTCAGCGAGAGACACATGCTCGTTGAACTTTACGCTGTGAAGTCTTTTTCACATCCATCAGCCAGCCCGGTGGTGTTCCTGGGAGCAGCAAGGTGCTTCTCCCCTCCCGTCCCATCTGCACCAGGGGAGTGAGACGCTGTGTGCTCAGTGCACCCCAAGCGTCACTTTGGGTGATGCTTTCAGGGTAAGGGGGGGAGGTCTCTCTCTGGAGCCGTCTGGTCGTCTGTGCAAACAGAAACGACAGATCTCAGGGTCTGTGACGGACCGAGGCCGTGTTGGCACGGCGCGTGTTGCTTCATCACATCGTCAGATTTCTCAGCTCTGCTGCTGCTCCTTCTGAGTCAGCTGAGGTCTTCACACCCGCTGAACGCCCGTGTCGTCCCCTCTCCCCCACCCCCTGCCCCCTTGGCCTCTCCGCAGCCCCTGCTCTCGACGTGGATTGGCAGAACAACACTACATTTGCCTCCTGCAGCACGGACATGTGTATTCACGTCTGCAGACTCGGCTGCGACCGCCCCGTCAAAACGTTCCAGGGACACACGGTGAGTGTGAGTCCTCACTGTGGGGCCTTGGGTTCACGAGAGGTGTGTGGGGAGCTGGGAAACCGGCCAGTCTCTGCCTGGGATGAAAAGCCCACTTACTGTGACTGCTGACTCATTCTCCTACAGGCTCCTCGGGGCTATTGTAGCTACACCTCTGATGGTCAGCTGTCCACCTGGGTTGGCAGTGTTTTTTTTTTTCTTTTTTAAATATCTGGTATAAGCCAGGTGTTGGATTTTGCAGGAAAGACTTTAAAGTAGCTATTATAAAAATGTCTGAGGACATAAAAGGGTGGGCGGGGGAGTGAGTAGGAATATCACTCTTAAACTCAGCTTTGAAATAACTTACTAGTTTTATACTGGTTTCTAGGTAAATTCATTTGGCTTCCTTCTTAGATGTGATTTTTTTTCCCCCCTTGGAGAAATATGGCTGAGGGTGGCTGGTTGTATAGGGCGTATGACTGTGCACTTTCTATCAAGGAGGAAGGAGAAAAGGAAATGTGCCTGAAACCTGGGGTGGTGCTTGCTTATCCAGGGTGAATGCAAGCAGGCTTCTTGCAGAGACGACAGGGCGCTCCTGCCCGCTGCTGGAACGTTGTGTTAGCTCAGTTCCGTCGCTCAGTCTTGTCCGATCTTTGCTACCCCCTGGACTGCAGCACGCCAGGCCTCCCCATCCATCACCAACTCCTGGAGCTGGCTCAAACTCATGTCCGTTGAGTCAGTGATCCCATCCAATCATCTCATCCTCTGTCGTCCCCTTCTCCTCCCACCTTCAGTCTTTCTCAGCATCTGGGTCTTTTCAGGTGAGTCAGCTCTTCGCACCAGGTGGCCAAAGGATTGGAGCTTCAGCTTCAGCATCAGTCCTTCCAATGAATATTCAGGACTGATTTCCTTTAGGATGGACTGGCTGGATCTCCTTGCAGTCCAAGGGACTCTCAAGAGTCTTCGCCAACACCACAGTTCAAAAGCATCTGCTCAATTTTCTTTATAGTCCAACTCTCCCATTCACACCTGACTACTGGAAAAACCATAACTTTGACTAGATGGACCTTTGTCAGTAAAGTAATGTCTCTGCTTTTTAATATGCTGTCTAGGTTGGTCATAACTTTCCTTCCAAGGAGTAAGCGTCTTCTAATTTCATGGCTGCAGTCACTGTCTGCAGTGATTTTGGAGTCCCCAAAAATAGTCTGCCACTGTTTCCACTGTTTTCCCATCTATTTGCCATGAAGTGATGGGACCGGATGCCATGATCTTAGTTTTCTGAATGTTGAGTCTTAAGCCAACTTTTTCACTCTCCTCTTTCACTTTCATCAAGAGGCTCTTTAGTTCTTCACTTTCTGCCATAAGGGTGCTGTCATCTGCATATCTGAGGTTATTGATATTTCTCCCGGCAGTCTTGATTCCAGCTGCTGCTTCTTCCAGCCCAGCGTTCCTCATGATGTACTCTGCATATAAGTTAAATAAGCAGGGTGACAATATACAGCCTTGATGTACTCCGTTCCCTGTTTAGAGCCAGTCTGTTGTCCCATGTCCAGTTCTAACTGTTGCTTCCTGGTGTGCATATAGATTGCTCCAGAGGTAGGTCAGGTGGTCTGATATTCCCATCTCTAAGAATTTTCCAGAGTTTGTTGTGGTCCACACAGTCAAAGGCTTTGGCGTAGTCAATAAAGAAGTAGATGTTCTTCTGGAACTCTCTTGCTTTTTTGATAATCCAGCAGATGTTGGCAATTTGATCTCTGGTTCCTCTGCCTTTTCTCAGTGCAGCTTAAACATCTGGAAGTTCACGGTTCATGTACTGTTGAAGCCTGGCTTGGAGAATTTTGAGCATTACTTTACTAGCGTGTGAGATGAGTGCAATTGTGCAGTAGTTTGAGCATTCTTTGGCATTGCCTTTCTTTGGGATTGGAATGAAAACTGACCTTTTCCAGTCCTGTGGCCACTGGTGAGATTTCCAGATTTGCCGGCATATTAAGTGCAGCACTTTCACAGCATCATCTTTGGGATCCGAAATAGCTCAACTGGAATTCCATCTCCTCCACTAGCTTTGTTCGTAGCGATGCTTCCTAAAGCCCACCTGACTTCGCATTCCAGAATGTCTGGCTCTAGGTTGGTGATCACACCATCATGATTATCTGGGTCTTGAAGATCTTTTTTCTACAGTTCTTCTGTGTATTCTTGCCACCTCTTCTTAATATCTTCTGCTCCTGTTAGGACCATACCACTTCTGTCCTTTATTGAGCCCATCTTTGTGTGAAATGTACCCTTGGTATCTCTTAATTTTCTTGAAGAGATCTCTAGTCTTTCCGATTCTATTGTTTTCCTCTATTTCATTGCATTGATCACTGAGGAAGGCTTTCTTGATATTCTTTGGAACTCTGCATTCAAATTGTGTTACAGGTCCCAGGCTTTTTGCAATGTGGACAGAGCGCTCCTGCCCCCTGCTGGACGCTTGTGGTTACTACTCCCAGGCATTTTTTGAACAAGAACAGAGCGCTCCTGCCCCCTGCTGGACGCTTGTGCTTACTACTCCCAGGCGTTTTTCAGCGAGAACAGAGTGCTCCTGCCCCCTCCCTGATGCTTGTGCTTGCTTACTACTCCCAGGCCTTTTGCATAGAAGACACAGCGCTCCTGCCCCCTGCTGGACGCTTGTGCTTACTACTCCCGGGCTTTTTGCATAGAGGACAGAGCGATCCTGCCCCCTGCTGGACGCTTGTGCTTACTACTCCCGGGCTTTTTCCATAGAAGACAGTGCTCCTGCCCCCTGCTGGACGCTTGTGTTTACTACGCTCAGGCCGGTTCCCGCCCCCCACCCCCATTTATTTTTATTCTACTCCTGGGCTTTTTGCATAGAAGACAGAGTGCTCCTGCCGCCTGCTGGACGCTTGTGCTTACTACTCCCGGGCTCTTTGCTTAGAAGACAGAGGGCTCCTGCCCCCTGCTGGACGCTTGTGTTTACTACGCTCAGGCCGGTTCCCGCCCCCCACCCCCATTTATTTTTATTCTACTCCTGGGCTTTTTGCATAGAAGACAGAGTGCTCCTGCCGCCTGCTGGACGCTTGTGCTTACTACTCCCGGGCTCTTTGCTTAGAAGACAGAGCGATCCTGCCCCCTGCTTGACGCTTCTGTTTACTACTCCCAGGCTTCCCCCCGCCCCCAATGATTTTTATAATACTCCCAGGCTTTTTGCAGAGAAGACAGAGCGCTCCCGCCCCCTGCTGGACGCTTGTGTTTACTACTCCCAGGCCTTCATTTCTTTCTTTTTAACCCTTTGGCTCTCTTGCAGAATGAGGTCAACGCCATCAAATGGGATCCTTCTGGCATGTTGCTAGCCTCCTGTTCTGATGACATGACATTGAAGGTAAGGCTGGAATGACCCTAGGTGACCCCCGGAGCCCCCGCGCTGTCTTCAGTCCCAGTGCTGCTCCCGCAGCTGACCGTTGTGTCATGAGCTCCCTTGCTGTCTCTGTCGTCTTTTCTCTTTGCAAACGGCATGCCGCTTGCCCCGGCAGTGAAGCCCTGTTTATCGGCCACAGTCCCACGGAGCTTCCTTTCATTCCCGAGGCCTTTCTCCCATCCAAGTACTAACTAGACCCAACCGGACCCTGCCTAGCTTCTGAGATCAGATCAGGGTCCTTTGGACCGCCACCCGCCCCCAGCCTTTCTTACGGGCGCCCCCTGGTGGTCAGCGGACGCCTCTGCCTGTGAAGCACCTGCCCTTTGTCAGCCGCCCAACCCGCTGGCCGTGAGCTTACCAGAGACAAGAGAAACCTCTGCAATGCTCCAGGCAGGAACCTCCCCTCCCCTCACCCGGTGGGAGAATCAGCCTTTGCTCACTGCGATCCCGTTGTGTGCCCTAGATCTGGAGTATGAAGCAGGACACGTGTGTCCACGACCTTCAGGCGCACAGCAAAGAGATATACACCATCAAGTGGAGTCCCACCGGTCCGGCCACCAGCAACCCCAACTCCAGCATCATGCTGGCAAGGTAATGGACAGACAGCCCGCAACCCAGTCTCGGTTCCCGAAAGCTCCCTTGATTGCTGAGGCTGTGCCAGCCACGCAGCCGGTAAAAGTCACTCACGTCCCCAAGAGACCATGAGATGCTGTCAGGGTGTCTTACAAACGTGTTTATGCCCTCAGATGCTAAAGAGTCTGCCTATAATGCAGGAGACTTGGGTCTGATCCCTGGGTTGGGAAGATTCCCCTGGAGAAGGAAATGGCAACCCACTCAAGTATTTTTGCATGGAGAATCCCATGGACAGAGGAGCCTGGTGGGCTACAGTCTGTGGGGTCGCAGAGAGTTGGACACGACTTAGCGACTCACACTCAAAGTTACTTAGAAACCAACTAACTCAAACAGAGAGACCGCTCACTGTGAAAGGGCTGCGAGATAGAGATTATCACGTCATGGCTAAGTTGGGATGAACATGCTTTTAACCTTGAGGCTGGAAGAAGGAATCGCGTACCTCCAGTCTCTCGGCACTTTGCTCTGATGAAGCTTTTTACTACAACTGAAAAAAGGAAACAATTTAGCTTGGACCTCGCGCTTGGTTGGGCTTCCCTGATAGCTCAGTTGGTAAAGAATCCACCTGCAACGCAGGAGACCCTGGTGCGATTCCTGGGTCGGGGAGATCCCCTGGAGAAGGGAAAGGCTATCAACTCTAGTATTCTGGCCTGGAGAATCCCATGGACTGTGTAGTCCATGGGGTCCCAAACAGTCAGACACGACTGAGCGACTTTAACTTCGGGCTTGGTTTACTTGGGCCAACTTGGCTGCAGCTGGGAAGAATGTTGAATGGTGATCAAAGGTCCCCCAGCCGATACCAGATCCAGGCTAACTGTTCATCCTGGCTGTCCCTTGCTTTTTTGCCACCAGGGACCAGCTTTGTGGAAAATCACTTTCCCAAGGTTTCAGGATGATTGAAGCGCACTACATTTCCTGTGCCCTTTATTGCTGTTATGATTGCATCTGCTTCAGCTCGGATCATCAGGCATCAGATCGCAGGGGATGGGGACCCCTGGTATAGGCAGTAAACCCCCTTAGACGCCAGCATTGGAGGCAGAGGACTAGTCAGTCAGTGATACGCCAGAAGGGAGCAGAGTGGTTAGACGTTCACAAAAGGTCATCACTGAGGCTGCGTTCTGTAGTCTTGTGTGTTCCTGGTCCTGGTCTGATGTCACGCAGGATACAATGTTGCACTCCCAATAGGGTATTTTAGTAAGAACCTTGAGGGACACAAGCTAAAGATATTCCAAGTGAAGGAAGGATACCCTGAGGCTTCTAGAAACCATGATCCCACGAAGTGTGGGTGTGTCTGGCCTGGGAAAGACAGGACTTGGGAGGAAGCAGCAGTGGGTTTTTTTTCTGCGTAGTTGCCGAGAATGGCGTGGTGGGGAGGAGTGGCCGGTGGCCCAGCCTTGCTGTAAGTTAGAGGTAGCCCCCCTCCCCTTGTCTTTGTCCCATAACAGTGGGATGAACAGTCTGTTACTGAAAGTGCATGACCCAAGGCCATCTCTCAGAAAACACAGAAAGGAATTGTTGCATCAGCTGAAAAGCTGATCCAGAAAAACATGAGAGGTGTTATCCTCTTATTGCCAGTCACTGTCCTCAAATCCACTGAAAGGTCTAGGAACAAAACAGTGTCTTTTGCTTCCCGTTGTTTTGTTTCTGAATCACATGGTACCCGTGACGGGTGTAAGTGAGGCTTCCAGACAACCAAGCATAAAGAGATGGATGTAAGTCCCAGAAGAGGGAAGAAATGCTGGGAGAAACAGCTTTGTGGTGGGTGGTCTTCCCAGGTGGCACTAGTGGTCAAGAAGCCACCTGCCAGTGCTGAAGATGTAAGAGACATGGGTTCGATCCCTGGGTCAGGAAGACTCCCTGGAGGAGTGCACGGCAACCCACTGCAGTGTTCTTGCCTGGAGAATCCCATGGACAGAGGAGCCTGGCGGGCTGCAGTCCATGGGGTCGCAAAGAGTCGGACATGAATGGGACAACTTGACACACATATGCGCCTGCTCTTCTTTCAGATTTAGACGTAACTCAAATTTGCAGCTCCCGGAAGTGTGATTATATATTTGGATGTGATTATATTTTAATTCACATGGGATTAAAATTTGTGTTCGCTCACTTAGCTATTTCCCCAAATATGGCTCTCGGCTCTATTTTTGGCATTGTTTTCGTTGGCAGCGATAACATGTGTTGTCAGTGGTGGGACTGTTTTAGAAAATGTCGCAAAGATATATCGTTCATGTCTCAGAGAAATGCAGAAATGAATGAGTGTGGTTGTCAGTTTGTTCCCCTGATAACAGCATCCAAAAAGAGAAAGAGATTTATTGTGTGACTCTTTTTTTTTAATTTATCCTAATTGGAAGAGAAACACTTTATGATGTTGTGATGGTTTTTGGCATACCTCAGCACGAATCGGCCACAGGCATGCATGTGTCCCCTCTCTGGACCGTGGCTCTGTGCTCAGTGCATCTTGAGTCATGTTCTAGAAGAGGAAGAGGTACCCATTTACAGTCTCTGAAACGTCAGAGTCTGCGCAGGAGAGCCACTCTTTTACTGTGAGAGTCGCATCCTGGGGAGACTGGCGGGAAACTGCTGGCAGCTGTGGTGAGTTTTTCTGAACCCACGGGCATCCTCGGTGACCTCTGTGTCCTTCCAGCGCCTCGTTCGATTCTACCGTCCGACTCTGGGACGTGGAGCGGGGCGTGTGCATCCACACACTCACCAAGCACCAGGAGCCCGTCTACAGTGTGGCCTTCAGCCCCGACGGGAAGTACTTGGCCAGCGGCTCCTTCGACAAGTGCGTGCACATCTGGAACACTCAGGTAAGCCCCCTGCATTCCCGCCACCCGGGTCTCCCCCCTCCCCAGCCCCACACCCAACACAGTCAAGTTCTCACTGACCCGTGGGCTTCCCTGGTGCCTCAGGTGGTAAAGAAGCCACCTACAATGCGGGAGACCCTGGTTCGATCCCTGGGTCGGAAAGATTCTCCCGGTGAAGGGAACGGCAACCCACTCCAGTGTTCTCGCCTGGAGAATCCCGTGGACAAAGGAGCCTGGCAGGCTACAGTCCGTGGCGTCGCCAAGAGTCGGACACGACTGAGCGACTGACACTTTGATTTCACTTTCTTGGTGACCCCAGAACCCGAGTTTGCACTCAGGAGTGCCTCGCCTCGGACACATATCTAGACACATCCTCGGTTCCCTGGAGGGGAGCATAAGCCCACCCAGCGCCATCTACCCAGGGCTCTTTGTGGGAGCTGGGTCGCCCCTGCCAGGGACTCGGGTTATGTTTTTTCTGAGTCCTTGGCAGGAAACGTTGCACCCGCCACTGCCCTCCATTGGCAGCAGCAGACATTGCGTGTGGTCCCAGGATGGACCTGCCCTCTTGAACCTCCCTCTCCCCAACCATCTCAAGCCTCCAGGTCATCACAGAGCACCGAGCTAAAGTCCCCGTGCTCTATCCAGCAGCTTCCCATGTTTTGCATTCTCCCCCCCCCCCCTGGCCCCCCGCCGTGGCCTTAGTTCTGATTCAGACTTCCCGCAGCCGCCAGGGCCCCTTTCACTGAAAGTTCTATCAGCATCCGTGTCTTTGGAAGCTTCTGGGCCGACATCCCCAGCGGGGGGTGGCTTCGTCAGTGTTCCCCTCTCGAGTGATTACGCCCTTGCTTTGCAGAGCGGAAGTCTCGTCCACAGCTACCGAGGCACCGGGGGCATCTTCGAGGTGTGCTGGAATGCCCGGGGCGACAAAGTGGGCGCCAGTGCGTCAGACGGCTCCGTAAGCGGCACCCTGGGGTTCCCCCGGGCGGGAGAGAGAGGGGATGCAGGGGCGGGGGGCGGTTCAGGGAAGGGGTCACGAACGGTCCAGATCCCTGAGACCCACGTGGGCGCACTCCCAGGGCCGGGACGGGCCTCGGAGATGCCTGTTGGCGAAGGAAGCATCTGGGCTGGGCAGTGCTCTGGGAGCGGACGTCTCTTCTCGCTTCCTGGATGTTGTTTTTCTTTTCTGGCGGAATTGGTGGTTCTCAGCTGGAACGATTGCACCCCTGGAGACATTGGAAGTGTCTGGAGGCATTCGGGCTGTGGGTTATTTTGGGGGTGTGTGGGGGGCGTTGCTGGCATCTGATGTGGAAACCGTGGCTGCTGCTGGAACTCTCGGGGTGCTCGGGACCTCCCGCCACAGCAGAGAAGTGCCCCCCATATCCCAGGTGCTGAGCAACCTGGCCCACCCTTGGCTTCCACGTTCGTCCTCCCACCCGGACCCTCTGGTGACGAAGGCCCAATCTTCCATTCCACCGGTCTCCTGGGTCCCAGTAACCGTCTGCTGGTGCCCTGAGGTGTCCAGCTTGCGGATTCACGCCTGCACTCTGGAATTGCCCTGAGCTGTAAGGCAGGGCGCTGGCTGGCTGAGTGTCAGCCTGCCCCCCTGCCCCAGATGTGTGCTGAGGCTTCAGTTCCCTTCTGCTCCGCCGTGTAGTGGTCTGGGCTGTGACACCCACCCACGGCCGTGGCCTGCGGTTGGGTGGTAATGATGTTTAGACAGCCACCTGTCCGCTAGAGCTGGTGGGAATGAGCCCTGAGTGAATTCACTCTGAATGAAGGTTCATTCAGGCTGAATGAACACAGAGTGGACTGTGTGCAAATAAAACTTTATTTATAAACAAGTGGACGGCAGGCCAGGTTTGGTCCATGGGCCGTGTGCCATCCTCTGGTCTTAAGGGCATCTTATGGTGCCTCTCAAGATAACAGGTGCTTTTCTCTCTCCTTCCAGGTGTGCGTGTTAGATCTGCGAAAATAAACACACACAGAAAAAAATATTATAGACACGAGAAGAGAATTCTAATGGACCAGCAGTGAACGTGTGGGCTTGTAGCACTATTCAGACACAATTCCGTCAGCTCCGAAACAGCGCCAGCCTGACCTTAGGGAGTGTCCTTTGAGACCAAGTCATCCCTGGCTACCGGAGTCTCTATTTTTTTTTTTTTTTTTGTGGTAACCTTCACCAAGAAGTTTAAAACGGAAAACACACACGCAAGTCCTATGAAAGGGGGAGGAAAAGGAATGGTTTCCACCCGGAACATCCAGCCCCAGGGGAGCGCAAAGCCGCCAGCTTGACGTGGTGCACAAATCGGTTTCCACCCAGAACAGGCTCTGATGGTTGAGAGGAACGAAAAAAAAAGGAAAGGCTGTGCCAAAACGAAAAGAAGGAAAAAAAATGCTGTGATAAACCAGAAGGGGAGGGAAAAACGCCTCCTGTCAATGGGTTTTTTGTTCTTGGGTTTTTCCCTAAAAATTTGGACATTACAGTTAAACTCTCACAAGGACGTTCGAAAGACCAGTTTGTATGGATGAAATGGGTACCTTTGTAATCCCAACAGTTTCTATTTTCTAGAATCTTTGTCCCCGTGGTTTTTCTATGGGCTGGAATCCTGTCGTCTTGGTTGGTGGGCTTGGGGGGTGGGGGAAAGGGGCGGGCCTTGGGTCCGAGGTGGAAACTGTTCCTGGGTGTCTTGCTTCTTTGCTGTTCTTTCACCCACCGTAGACACAGCCCCTGTCTCTTGGATGCGGTGACAGTCTCTGACGACAGCTTTCTTGCCTGCATCTTCCCCTCCCCACTGCCCCACGCCCCTCCCCCTCCCTATGCCCCTCGCCCTCCTTCCCCCATGCCCCTCCCCCATCCCTCTCCCTCATAGTCACCTCACATCTTCTGTCTCAAGGGCACTTTCGGCGCATAATAAGTGCTTTATGTAAGAAGGCAGGGCAAGGGGGACTTTTTACAGGAGGGGGAAGAAGAAAAAAAAAAGTGACTTATAAGAGAAAGAGCCCGGAGTATTTTTGGAGAAGAAAAAAAAGATATTTTTTATGTTAAAACAATTTTAAAATCGTAAAATGGCCATTCAGACATGAGAGCTTTGTGTGATTCATATTTAACAAAAAAGAAAAAGATACCTTTAAGAAGAGACAGGTAGAGGAGTCCCTTCACTTTCAGCTTGGTGGAAGGCAGCGAGGGGACTCTGGGTGGGCAGCTCTGGGGTTGGCCTCAGGGCTGGTCTGTGCAGCTGGAGCGGAAGACCCCAGACCCTTTTCTGCTCCAGGAAGACCTGGGCCTTTTGTTTTTTTTTTTTTTCCTGGTGCGTCATACCGTAGCCGCGGACAAGGGGATGCCCTGGAACCCAAGAAGCGTTCCCAGAACCAGCATCAGTGAAAGGGGGCCGACAGAACCGCCCTGCTCCACACCACCAATGCCACCTAGTTCAAGACTCGGGGCCAAGGTGGGCCCCCCACCCCAAAACCAGGAGCAGTTCGGCCAAGTCCCTCAAGGGCTGACCAACCAGAGGGGCCTCTGGGACCTCATGGGGTTTCCCAGCGACAGAAGCAATCGGGGAGAGCTTTTCAGTCCTGGGGGGTGAATTAACAGATGTAGGGTGTCTTCACAGGTCATCTTCACAGTTTGCTTCCTCTGGCAGCAGGTCAGGAGAAAGGAATTGTCGTTTTTTTTTAAACAAATCTTTTTACTGTTTTTTAAAAAAAAATTTAAAACATGGCTTTGTGTGTCCCTAGGGGAGTTTTCCTTTCCCTTGGATCAGGTGATCTTTGTACTTAACAGTTGTCTTGACCCGATGCTAACCCAGCTTGTAAATTAGCACAGGGCCTCTGGGCTTATATGCCTTCCCCCAGCCGGCAGTGGGGCTGGCCGTGGGTGAGTAGGTTGCAGCCCTTTTGTGTCCCAGCAACCAGCCCGGATGGTATACGGAGGGTGGTGGTATCTGCCCATGGACCCAAAAGCCAACCACAGGGCACGGCCAGGCCTTTATGCAGAAGTTGGATTGTCCCGGGAGCAGCCCCAAAGCCAGAGTGCATTCATCTCTCTCAGTGCATTAACGAGTCTCCGTGGATCTGAGAGTTTTTCAAACCGCCCCCCCACCCCCACCCCCAAAGGTACAAGACCAAAAGGCACTCTGTTCACAGGTCGGGCGTGTTATTCAGGCTCTGCTGTATCTAAACGCTTAACCTTTCAGAAGAAGGTCAGTGTTCGGTTGGAGTCTCCACTCCCACCTTTGAAGACAGCAGACGCCCTCAGGGGTCCACGGATAATCACTGCTCCCCCTACCACCCCCTAAATGACTAACTTTGAGATGCAGTTTGCAGAGGGCTAGTTGAACACCATATCTGTACCCCTCCCCGAGTAAAAACGTGGCACTCTCCACACAGCATCAGCTGTCCGGGTTCCGGACACAATTTGCGTTTGATGAGCCAAATGCTGCTGGAGGGTGATGATGGTGGGATTCAGTATAAAAGGCTCAGGAGAGGATCATCACGGGGGAGGTCAGTACGCACGGTCTCCCAAGTGTTGACATTGGCCTCCTGGTGAACCTGAACCAGTCTGGAAGTTGCCGGGTTGGAGCCAGTGGGAGGTCAAGGACGCGGACTGGATACCGGGCGCGGCGATGACGTGACGCTGCTGAGATAGGCAGAACTGCCGGTGTACCATCGGGGAAGAGGCCCCGGGGTGGGGACCACGAGGAGGAGGCAGCCAGCATCCCTGGAAGCCATGCCTACCCTGAGTCACGCCCTCTGTGCCTCCTGGCAGCGCTCGGCGGGAACATGGCCTCGGCAGTGCAAGCAGCTTCTAGACGTCGTGCAGAGCGCTTCGCGGTCCTCAGTGCCCGGATGGGACCTTGGTGCTGAAAGCAGAGAATAACGCACAGATCCATCCCCGGAATCGTCCGCCATGCAGGCGAGCTCGTCCGGTGCGCATGCACGCAGGCAAGCCCGTGGAAGCGAGTCCGATGCCACTCAGCGGCTACAGAACCACAATGTTCACTTTGTATTTCTGAAAAGAGATCTCGGAGCCAAGGGAAGTGCACTTTGTCGGGAGTAAGGGTCTACTTTGTTCCGTGTTTTTTTCTTTTTTTTTTTTTAACCTTTCAGCCCACTTTTTTGTTGTTGGTTTGTTTTTTTTTTTTTCCGATCGTGTTTCCCATCCAATGCAGAGTGTCTCCCTCCCTCCGCTCCCCGAGGTTTGTGAATTTCTGGCTTCTGCGGTTTTTATTGTCTGTGTCAGACGTGCAGCCAGATGTCCTGTCCGCATCTTCCAGCTTCTGTTCCATCTACACGGCCCCCACCCGCCACCCCGTTCCGTTCTCTCCCCCTATCCCCCACAGCAACCCTCACCCTCACGCGCTCCTGGAAGGAGAATCACCGTGTGTGTATGTGTGTGTGCGTGTGTGTGTGTGTGTGTGTGTGTGTGTGTGTGTGTGATGGCTCATTTGTTCCAAGAGAGAATCAACAAACCATATTCGGTTGTCTTGAATAAATTGCTCTATTTTGATAGAGAACTTTCCGCGTGTGCTTTCTTCTTCGTCTGGGGCGGTAATTTTGGGGGGCCCACCCTGACTGCTCTGCTGAGTCAAGTCCCCAGGCTCTTGTGTTTTTTTTCTCCAAGAGAGATGGGCAGGAGCCGGGGCTGCTTTTACAACCAGCTGGTTGTAAACCAGATGAAGAGACCAGAGGGGTGTAGACGCATTAGGATGTGAAAGGCGAGCATGCTTTTTTTTTTTTTTTTTGTAACTAGTTTCTTTCTCGTTACTTTGTTTCAGGCTGGCTGTTTTAGAAAAGTCTTAAAGCAGATGGATGTTCTGTCGGCAGGCTTGGGTCACTGGCAGTTTTGAGTTCCTCCATGAATAGACTTAGAAGAACCTAAAGTCATAGGGATGGCCGGTGACCGCAGGCAGACACGTGCAGACGGTGACCAGTTCCCTTTATGCCGCTGTAATCCGTAAACAGAAGCCACATTGTCACTTTGAAGCGATGTCCGCCCCACCCCCAGTGACAGGCAGCGGGGAACTGACACAGAGGCGGCCAGACGGGCTGCATCTGGCCATGCATGTGAGTCACCCCAAAGAGCCTCCGGCCACAAGCTGACCCTGCGTGGGAATCGCACAGGACCTGGGCTGTTGGCTTCTGCCCCAGTGTCGCCGGGGTGCAGACCTGCCTGATTCTAAATTTCTCTCTCTCTCTGTATTTTTTTTTTTCTTGTAATAATTACCGAGCTGACTGAGCATGCTCCCACGCGGCAGAACTGGGGTGAGGCTCTGAGCACTCTCGAGCCCCTCTGCTGAAGAGTCTGGGGTGACCCGTGTCATGAACCCACCAGGGTACAGGTTGTGTGGCAGGGCTTAAGCACCGGTCAATGAGGGTGGTGGAACTCGGGCTTCCGTAGCTGCAGCCACGGACGCTGGTAGCTCGGTCACAGCTTCAAGGAGGTCCCTTTGTGCTGTGATGGAAACTGGGTTGAGACCAGATGGCCCGAGCTTTTACCTAACTATCATCTCTATGGAACCCTTTGCTGCACTGATTCTAAAAATATTTGTCCATTGAGACCCCTCCCCTCCCCAATTTGTTTTGGGAATCCGAGTTTCCACTCACAGAGCAGAGAGTTTGTTGTTTTTTCAGGAGCCCACCTCTGGGTGATGTTCCTAAAAGGTCTTTGAGGTGTTCTTCATACTCACGGGGAGGTTTCTGTGCCCCTGTGGGCACTGGTCTTGGTCACTGTTGGTGATGGGAGCCTGCAAATCACTAGTTTACATGCATGAGAAGGCGTGGGCAGCAGATAATGGACAGTCACAAAAGAGTCAGAATTGGGTGGAATTTTGGGGTTTTTTCCCCCAGCCTAGCTCCCTTTTTCTGCAACGTGTCTTCATCCACACACAAGGTAAGCAAAGTGAAGATACAGGTCCACCCAGAGAGCCACATGGGAAGTCGAGGGGAGGGAGACCACAGGGGTCGGGGCAGGCAGGGACTGTTAGAAGTGTTACCTTCCCCTGAACCTTGAAGTTAATAATAACTCGAGCATGGGAGCTCCTATAAAGAGAACCACTTATGCTTGAGCCGAATTACTGAGAGAAACTCCACCACAAACATGATTGTGAATGAGGAGGTGGGGAATCTGCAATAGGGCAATGAGTAGGCTCATTTAAGCACTTTCCAAGGCTATGGTTTTTCCAGTGGTCATGTGTGGATGTGAGAGTTGGACTGTCAAGAAACTTGACCACTGAAGAATTGATGCTTTTGAACTGTGGTGTTGGAGAAGACTCTTGAGAGTCCCTTGGACTGCAAGGAGATCCAACCAGTCCATCCTAAAGGAGATCAGTCCTGGGTGTTCATTGGAAGGACTGATGTTGAAGCTGAAACTCCAATCCTTTGGCCACCTGATGCGAACAGCTGACTCACTGGAAAAGACCCTGATGCTGGGAAATATTGAGGGCAGGAGGAGAAGGGGCTGACAGAAGATGAGATGGTTGGATGGCATCACCGACTCAATGGACATGGGTTTGGGTGGACTCCGGGAGTTGGTGATGGACAGGGAGGCCTGGCGTGCTGCAGTCTGTGGGGTCAAAAAGAGTTGGACACGACTGAGCGACTGAACTGAACTGAAAGTGAAACTGTTAGTCGCTTCAGTCATGTCTGACTCTTTGCTACTGTGTGTAGCCCGCCAGGCTCCTCTATCCATGGAATTCTCCTGGGAAGAATACTGGAGTGGGTTGCCATTTCCTTCTCCAGGGGATCTTCCCGACCCAGGGATTTAACCCAGGTCTTCTGCATTGCAGGCAGATTCTTTACCAGCTGAGCCACTGGACTCTGGCTAACGGAGGCCAGAATGACTGAAGAGTATACTAAGCAGCTCTGGGGTATCCCAGGGGTGGGGGCAGGACAGACAGAAGCAGCCAGAGCCAGGCACAGAATCGGGCCCATGCAGGTAACAGACACAGCACTGGGGAGCTGCCCACACCTCAATGCCAGATGCTGGGCTGGCCCCTAGGAATTCACCCAAGCTGCCTTCCAAAGCAGACCTTCCAGCTGCCAACCCCTTCCCGGAATTGCTTCTGCACAGCCCATTGCCTTGTGCATCAGCTTCCAACGTTGAAGTGGGGCATGAGTCTCCTCAGCTGCGCCAGGCCCGTCTGAGACATGCTCTAGCTGCAAGGGAGCCTGGGAAAGCCAGCAACTAGCATCTTTGCTCTAGACTTGGGCTGGGGCTGTGTCTTGCTCGGCAGGAGGAACCCTCAGAAGAGAGACGTCAGGGCTTCTGATGATTTGGGCAGACAGGATATCAATACAGAGGTTAAGAACCCAGAAAAGCTCAAAAGTCCTCTTTACTGCTGCTGGACATCTTGGGTCAAGGTGGCTGTGACGTCATAACAAGGGCAGCTTTAGGAGCTTGCAGCCCTGGGTACCACGGTCATGGTCATGGGATGCCCTGAATCCCCTCTGTGGCCCTAGGACTCTGAAAGCACAAATCCAGCAGCAGCCTGGACAGCTTTCCCCAAGCGAGACAGAGTTCTGATCTTGATGTGAATGAGGGTCACATGGCAAAACAGGAAATGGTGTGTGCTTGTGCCATAGACTTATCTAGGTGGCCTGTGTCTCCTGTGTGTAGTATGTACAAAATTTTCGTCCCCTAAAACGTATATGCCCGTGTGTGTTTATAATACATAAAGTCTGTAAACAGACAGTCCTCCACACTGCCCCGCAAATGTAGACCATGCAGATGTGGAGGGCATCTGTGGATTTTGGTATCCATGGGGGTCCCAGAACAAACCTCTCATGGATACCAAAGGACAGTTTTATATTATTATATATGTAAAATTATGGAAAGATGGAAACGTTGGCAATGATCTGAGCAGAGTCAGGTCCTAAGCCCATATAATCAAAGCTACGGTCTTCCACATAGTCATGTGTGGATGTGAAATTTGGACCATAAAGAAGGCTAAGTGCCCAAGAATTGATGCTTTTGAACTGTGGTGTTGGAGAAGAAAGACTTGGACTGCAAGGAGATCCAACCAGTCCATCCTAAAGGAAATCAGTCCTGAATATTCATTGGAAGGACTGATGCTGAAGCTCCAATACTTTGGACACCTGATGCGAAGAACTGACTCCTTGGAAAAGACCCTGATGCTGGAAACGATTGAAGGCAGGAGGAGAAGCGAACTACAGAGGTTGAGATATTTGGATGCCATCACCAGCTCAATGGACATGGCTGTGAGCAATCTCCGGGAGCTGGTGATGGACAGGGAGGCCTGGCGTGCTGCAGTCTATGGGGTCGCAAAGAGTCTGACACGCTGAGCGACTGAACTGAATGGAAGCCTCCCTTAGACTGAATCACCACCGCTCAACACAGCTGAGGACCGACCGAAGGCTAACCTGGTGGTCCAAGCCTGCCCTCCTCTGCCCCCTAGTGGTGGATGAGGAACTTGCTCCCAGGTGCGTCACCGGTCCCTGCATCATCACTTATCTTATACAAGAGCCTTCGCTTAGAGGTTATTATTCAGGCAGACCCCACGTCAGGCTGGGAGCTCGGACACAGCTACTTCTTTATTATCATTATTAACTCTTCCAAGGACCTGGGTCTGGCATTGACATTACAGCCAGATCAGAAAAACGAACGTCCACGGACACTCAGGACAAGCTGCTGGCGTCGAAGGGAATCTGCCTTTCGTTCCCAAGCACAGGCTCACGGTAGGCCTCTGCATCACACAGAGGCTGCCAGGGAACACGCTGTTAACTGTGATGGCAGGAAGATTCAGTGGGGGGGGGGGGGGGAGGGCGGTGTATACTACACCCCGAAGTGTGCTGACTGCGGGGGCGAGCGCACTGTGTGAGGGATGAGAACCCTCGCGTCTGAAAACACACACAGAGGGCCTGACAATCCGCCCTGCCCCCGCCCCAGCCCCGTCGCGTCCTCTCTACGCGTCTCCTTGGACTTGCGGAACAGAGTCCGCCGCCTTGCCGCTGCGGGACACGCTTGCGACGTGGATTTCGATGGTGCTGCCGTCGGAACCTGGGGAGGAAGAAAGAATGTCACGGGTCAGTGTAAGTGTCTGGGAGTGCCTTCCACAAGTTGCACGGCCGTATTCAAGAGAGAAAAAAGAAAAACACACAATATGTCCACCTACGTGGGATTAAAGCGTCCCTAAAGGACAGAGCGAACCCTACAGAATCATCTCGGGCATCTTGACTGATGTCATGACTGTATCCACCCCACTACCCTGCCTGGAGACACTCTCAGCCAAACCCCGTGGATGCCGCAGAGCAAATGGAAACCGGGCCTGCTGACACCGTGCAGCTTCCGGGCCCTGGGACTTGCGCTGAATCAGGGGTCCCGAGATCTCAGAGCTCTGTGGTCCTAGAGGGTCCCTCGGGCAGTGGTCACCCGGCAACCACTGCACAATTCCAGGAGGTGCCCGGAGGCCTTCTCTTGCTAAAACTGAGAGTGGCCTTTTCACGGATGATGCCACGTGGTTGGAAGAGGAGGAGGCAGGGTGTGGGGAGCAATCAGTGGAATGAAAAGCCAGGCGTCACTTGCCAAAACTGTGCTCCTAGAGGCCATCCCAGTGACACACCTTCCTCCGGACCCTGTGGGAGCAGATGTGCGAATTATTCTCTCAAGGCAGAAATACCCAGGCTTGCCTGCTGTTGTGCCAGGTTCTAGGGTATGCGTGTGTGTGTGTGTGTGTGTGTGTGTGCGTGCGCGCATGTGCATGTGTGTGTGTGTGTGCGTGTCTGTGAGGAATGAGCCGTGGAAGGGTGGCCTTTTCAACTATGCATGAGGCAGATGAAAACCTGCCATTGCTGAAAACCTCCAAATGCCAAATTCCCTCAACCTACACGCCCTACGGATGGCTGCAGCCTGTTCCCATCACAGCCCTCTGCTGGCTCAGAACCTTCAAGCACAGGCTTCTTTACACCCAAGCTCAGTCCTGCCACAGGGCCTTTGCACATCCCCTTTTCTGCCTATGAAACTCTCTGGATTTTCTTGTGGCTCACTCCCACACTGCACTCAGGTCTCAACTTAAATGTTCCTTCCTTGTCAAGGAGATGTCATGGACGACTAGATAAAACCAGTCTCCTGCCCTCTATGGATATGCCATTGTTCACAGCACTTCCCCTTTCCTTTATTTATATTTTTAACTTTTTTAATTTCGATGATGTCCAACCTTTTTTTTTCCTTGAGTCACTTGTGCTTTAAGTGCATTATTTTAAATTATTTGTTATTTTTAACTTATTTAATTTCGATGATGTCCAACCTTTTTTTTTCCTTGAGTCACTTGTGCTTTAAGTGCATTATTTTAAATTATTTGTTTGTAGCTGTGCTGGGTCTTTGTTGCTACACGTGGGCTTTCTCTAGTTGCGGTAAGCAGACTTAGTGTAGCGGCTTCTCTTGTTGCAGTGCAGATTCTATGGTGCACGGATTTCAGTATTTGTGACTCATAGACTGAGCAGTTGGTGGCACATGGGCTTTGTTGCCCTGTGGCATGTGGGATCTTCTTGGACCAGGGGTCAGACCCGCGTTCCTTGCATTGCAAAGCAAATTCTTAACCACCGGACCACCAAGAGTCCTTCACAACACCAAGGACCACCAAGGAACCACTGGGGTCCTTCATAGCACTTCCTGGTCAGGACTTGTGGTGCATGGGCTTAGTTGCCCCCCTCCCCCCAGCATATGGGAGTCTTCCCGGCCCAGGGATCGAACCTGTGTCCCTGGCACTGGCCAGTGGATTCTTCCCCATAGACCACCAGGGACATCCTTCAATTATTTGTGATTTTCATTCTCTCTGCTGCTAGAATGGAGACTGCCATGGACATTGCACTCATCTCTCTTAGTCACCGTATTATGTGTGGCCCCTGACACATAGAAGGGGCTCCATAAACAAATGTGGGATGCATAAATCTTGTGGGGTCACGGCCTTGACATCAGGGGGAGGCCACATGGGTCCCTCTCAGCATTAAGACACTAAGTATCAAGACAGGCAGAAACGAGCCCTGTTTAATGCGTGCAGAGTTTTGGAGACTACTCAAGGAAGAGAAGAGAGAGCCTCAGGGACGTAAATACCTGGAGAAGCCTGAGATACAGGAAGAGGCTATGATTACGACCAAGAAAAAGCAAGTGTGTGCCTGTAGCATCTCCATGACCACCACACGAAACCCTACCGTGGCCTGCGTGGGGAGAGGCACTCGGAGAGTCCTCTCAGGGCAGGATGAAGATGAGTCCGGGGGGATCTAGGTCAGAGTAGGTCACACCAAGAGTGATGAGCCCTCAGAGAGCAGAGGAATTTAGAAGATGGGGGGTGGGGGAAGGGCTCACGTCAACGGCCATGGACCCTGCAGCCACATCTCAGGAGAGTCCAGGTTGCCCATCGAGATGGTGGGAGCAGCCGTTTTACTGGAACAGAGAACCCGCTCCTCCTAGAGACCAGGCAGTCAGTTCAGTTCAGTCGCTCAGTCGTGTCCAACTCTTTGTGACCCCATGGACTGCAGCACACCAGGCTTCCCTGTCCATCACCAACTCCTAGAGCTTGCTCAAACTCATGTCTGTTGAGTCAGTGATGCCATCCAACCATCTCATCCTCTGTCGACCCCCTCTCCTCCCACCTTCTCAGCATCTGGGTCTTTTCAAGTGAGTCAGCTCTTCGCACCAGGTAGCCAAAGGATTGGAGCTTCAGCTTCAGCATCAGTCCTTCCAATGAATATTCAGGACTGATTTAGGACTTTAGCATGGACTGGTTGGATATCTTTGCAGTCCAAAGGACTCTCAAGAGTCTTCTCCAACACCACAGTTCAAAAGCATCTGCTCAATTTTCTTTACAGTCCAACTCTCCCATCCATACATGACTACTGGAAAAACCATAACTTTTACTAGACGGACCTTTTAATGTCTCTGCTTTTTAATATGCTGTCTAGGTTGGTCATAACTTTCCTTCCAAGGAGTAAGTGTCTTTTAATTTCATGGCTGCAGTCACTGTCTGCAGTGATTTTGGAGCCCCCCAAAATAGTCTGCCACTGTTTCCACTGTTACCCCATCTATTTGCCATGAAGTGCTGGGACCAGATGCCATGATCTTAGTTTTCTGAATGTTGAGTCTTAAGCCGACTTTTTCACTCTCCTATTTCACTTTCATCAAGAGGCTCTTTAGTACTTCTTTGCTTTCTGCCATATGTGTGCTGTCATCTGCATATCTGAGGTTATTGATATTTCTCCTGGCAATCTTGATTCCAGCTGGTGCTTCTTCCAGCCCAGCGTTCCTCATGATGTACTCTGCATATAAGTTAAATAAGCAGGGTGACAATATACAGCCTTGATGTACTCCTTTCCCTGTTTAGAGCCAGTCTGTTGTTCCATGTCCAGTTCTAACTGTTGCTTTCTTGATAACTCTGCATTCTTGGAACTCTGCATTCAAATTGTGTGACAGGTCCCAGGCTTTTTGCAGTGTGGACAGAGCGCTCCTGCCCCCTGCTGGAAGCTTCTGCTTACTACTTCCAGGCATTTTTTCACCAAGAACAGAGCGCTCCTGCCCCCTGCTGGCCGCTTGGGCTTACTAGTCTCAGATTTTTTGCATAGAAGACAGAGCATTCCTGCCCCCTGCTGGCCGCTTGTGCTTACTACTCCCAGGCGTTTTTCAGTGAGAAGAGAGCGCTCCTGCCCCCTCCGGGACGCTTCTGCTTGTTTACTACTCCCAGGCTTTTTGCATAGAAGACAGAGCGCTCCTGCCCCCTGCTGGTCGCTTGTGCTTATTACTCCCGGGCTTTTTGCATAGAAGGCAGAGCGATCCTGCCCCCTGCTGGACGATTGTGTTTACTACGCCCGGGCTTTTTTTTCTTTCTTTCTTTTTTTTTTTTTTTTTTCCCCCATTTAATTTTATTATACTCCCAGGCTTTTTGCAGAGAACACAGAGCGCTCCTATCCCCTGCTGGTCGCTTGTGCTTACTACTCCCGGGCTTTTTGCATAGAAGACAGAGCGACAATGCCCCCTGCTGGACGCCTGTGCTTACTACTCCCGGACTTTTTGCAGAGACGACAGAACGTTCCTGTCCCCTGCTGGACGCTTGTGCTTACTACTCCTGGGCTTTTGGCATAGAAGACAGAGCATTCCTGTCCCCTGCTGGACGCTTGTGCTTACTACTCCCGGACTTTTTGCAGAGACGACAGAGCGTTCCTGTCCCCTGCTGGACGCTTGTGCTTACTACTCCTGGGCTTTTGGCATAGCAGACAGAGCGCTCCCGCCCCCTGCTGGACGCTTGTGTTTACTACACCCAGGCCTTCATTTCTTTCTTTTTAACCCTTTGGCTCTCTTGCAGAATGAGGTCAACGCCATCAAATGGGATCCTTCTGGCATGTTGCTAGCCTCCTGTTCTGATGACATGACATTGAAGGTAAGGCTGGTATGTCCCTAGGTGACCCCCGGAGCCCCCGCGCTGTCTTCAGTCCCAGTGCTGCTCCTGCAGCTGACCGTTGTGTCGTGAGCTCCCTTGCTGTCTCTGTCATCTTTTCTCTCTGCAAACGGCGTGCCACTTGCCCCGGCAGTGAAGCCCTGTTTATTAGCCGTGTTCCCACGGAGCCTTCTTCCGTTCCTGAGGCCTTTCTCCCATCCAAGTACTAACTAGACCCAACCGGACCCTGCCTAGCTTCTGAGATCAGATCAGGGTCCTTTGGACCGCCGCCCACCCCCAGCCTTTCTTACGGGCGCCCCCTGGTGGTCAGCGGACGCCTCTGCCTGTGAAGCACCTGCGCGTTGTCAGCCGCCCAACCCGCTGGCCGTGAGCTTACCAGAGACAAGAGAAACCTCTGCAATGCTCCAGGCAGGAACCTCCCCTCCCCTCACCCGGTGGGAGAATCAGCCTTTGCTCACGTGATCCTGCTGTGTCCCCTAGATCTGGAGTATGAAGCAGGACACGTGTGTCCACGACCTTCAGGCACACAGCAAAGAGATATACACCGTCAAGTGGAGTCCCACCAGTCCGGCCACCAGCAACCCCAACTCCAGCATCATGCTGGCAAGGTAATGGACAGACAGCCCGCAACCCAGTCTCGGTTCCCGAAAGCTCCCTTGATTGCTGAGGCTGTGCCAGCCACGCAGCCGGTAAAAGTCACTCACGTCCCCAAGAGACCATGAGATGCTGTCAGGGTGTCTTACAAACGTGTTTATGCCCTCAGATGCTAAAGAGTCTGCCTATAATGCAGGAGACTTGGGTCTGATCCCTGGGTTGGGAAGATTCCCCTGGAGGAGGAAATGGCAACCCACTCCGGTATTTTTGCTTGGAGAATCCCATGGACAGAGGAGCCTGGTGGGCTACAGTCTGTGGGGTCGCAGAGAGTTGGACACGACTTAGCGACTCACACTCAAAGTTACTTAGAAACCAACTAACTCAAACAGAGAGACCGCTCACTGTGAAAGGGCTGCGAGATAGAGATTATCACGTCATGGCTAACTTGAGATGAGGATGCTTTTAACCTTGAGGCTGGAGGAAGGAATTGTGTACCTCCAGTCTCTCAGCACTTTGCTTTGATGAAGCTTTTTACTACAACTGAAAAAAGGAAACAATTTAGCTTGGACCTCGCGCTTGGTTGGGCTTCCCTGATAGCTCAGTTGGTAAAGAATCCACCTGCAATGCAGGAGACCCTGGTTCGATTCCTGGGTCGGGAAGATCCCCTGGAGAAGGGAATGGCAACCCACTCCAGTATTCTTGCCTGGAGAATCCCATGGACAGAGGAGCCTGGTGGGCTGCCATTCATGGGGTCACAAAGAGTCAGGCACAAGTTAGCGACTAAACCATCCCCTTCAATCTTTCCCAGCATCAGGGTCTTTTCCAAGAAGTCAATTATTCGCATCACATGGCCAAAGTATTGGAGTTTCAGCTTCAGCATCAGTCCTTCCAATGAAGGGACTCTCAAGAGTCTTCTCCAACACCACAGTTCAAAAGCATCCATTCTTTGTCGCTCAGCTTTCTTTATAGTCCAACTCTCCCATCCATACATGACCACTGGAAAAACCTTAACTTTGACTAGATGGACCTTTGTCAGTTAAGTAATGTTTCTGCTTTTTAATATGCTGTCTAGGTTGGTCTTAGCTTTTCTTCCAAGCAGCAAGCATATTTTAACTTCATGGCTGCAGTCCTAATCTGCAGTGATTTTGGAGCCCCCCAAAATAGTTTCTCACTGTTTCCCCATCTATTTGCCATGAGGTGATGGGACTGGATGCCATATTCTTGGTTTTCTGAATGTTGAGTTTTAAGCTAAATTTTTTAGTCTCTTCTTTCATTTTCATCAACCGGCTCTTTTGTTCTTCTTCACTTTCTGTCATAAGGGTGGTGACATCTGCATATCTGAGGTTATTGATATTTTCCAGGCAACCTTGATTCTGGTTGGTGCTTCCTCCATCCCAGCGTTTCTCATGATGTACTCTGCATATAAGTTAAATAAGCAGGGTGACAATATACAACTTTGATGTACTCCTTTTCCTATTTGGAACCAGTCTTTTGTTGCATGTCCAGTTCTAACTGTTGCTTCCTGACCTGCATACAGCTTTCTCAGGAGGCAGGTCAGGTGGTCTGGTATTCCCATCTCTTTAAAAATTTTCCACAGTTTGTTATGAGTCACACAGTCAAAGGCTTTGGCGTAGTCAATAAAGCAAAAGTAGATGTTTCTCTGGAACTCTCTTGCTTCTTCAATGATCCAGCAGATGTTGGCGATTTGATCTCTGGTTCCTCTGTCTTTTCTCAACCCAGCTTGAACATCTGGAAGTTCACAGTTCATGTATTGCTGAAGCCTGGCTTGGAGAATTTTGAGCATTACTTTGCTAGTGTGTGAGATGAATGCAATTGTGTGGTAGCTTGAGCATTCTTTGGCATTGCCTTTCTTTGGGATTGGAATGAAAACTGCCCTTTTCCAGTCCGGTGGCCACTGCTGAGTTTCCCAAGTTTGCTGGCATATTGAGGGCAGCCCTTTCACAGCATCATCTTTTAGGATTTGAAACAGCTCAACTGGAAACCAGGCAGCAGCTGGGAAGACAACTTCCGGTTCCGAAATAGCATTCCTGCTGGAGGCGCTTCACAAAGGCTTTGATTTCTCACAGGGTCACCCCACACTGTTAACGCTCACATCCTGAGCATTAACAGTTTCTGTAGTTCTTGCAGAAAGACCATGGCCTGGAGGGTCACACGGTGGCTCATGATCGAGGTCTCAGCTGAGCACCCACCCTCGTGACCTGACACTTTAGGGCATGCTCTTCACCCTGTGTTTTTTTTTTTTTTTTTCCTTCAAAGTTCTTGCATCCTTCGCTGTCCTCTCAGGCTCCACAAAGGAGACCCCTTCTTGCCACAACCACTCTACGAGTCTCAGATGCCAGCACCGTTGCAGATGACCCCTTCTCCCCTCTTCCCAAGCCTAGCCCCACCTGGGCTGAGATGGTCTGCTGTCTGCACCGATGCTTTCCAGCATGTCTGCCTTTCCATGGGTTTCTAGTCTGGTCTTAGCAAATCCAACAAGGCCATGGTGGGTGTGTACTCATTCTGCATCAGTGGTGTGTGAATACCCGAGTGTCCTTGCAGGAAGTGCAGCTGCTGATGACCTCACAGTGCCCAAGGGCCAGGGCCCCTTCCTAGCAACTCCCGGCAGTGAGCCTCGCCAGTCAAGGCGGGCTCTTGGGAGCTTCCCGTCTCCATGTAGACCTACCATTAGGGGAGGCATGTCGTCTCTTGGGCCCTGGGCCGTTGTCTCTTGGATCCCTTGACACCTCAAAGCCCTAGATGGGCAATCCCAACTGGGAGGCACGGAGCATAAGCTATAGAGAACGTATGATACCTTGCCCTGAATCCCCGGCAAGTTGTGGAATCGCCTTCAAGGTTTAGCTGGCCTGACAGATTGGAGGCCCTGGGGTGTGTTAACTCCCTCACTCCCCTGGCATTGGCAACCCATGGAGCCACCTGGAGTTATGTGGACCGCACGTGGGTGGCAGGAAAGGATAAGAGACAACAAGACGGATGAGACAGAATAGAAACACGTGGAAGGTAATGGGGAAGTGTGGGAGAGAACAGGGAACTCTGAAGATCAAGGGAAGAATTGTGCAAAATAGAACCGTGTGTGGGGGGAGAACAAAGAAAGAGGAAACAGGGAGTGGAGGGAAAGACAAGGTCTTGTGAGAGCAACAGAATTGCAGAAGAGGAGAAAACTGCAAGAGGGAGATGAGGGATGATGGGGAAAAAGAGAACCATGAGAAAGACTGGCATTCGGGAGAGAAAAAGGAACTTTGGGAGCCACAGAATTGTGTCGGAGGATACAGAGAGGTGGGGGAGACAGAATCGTGAGAGAGGGTGCTATGGGAAAGGACAAGAACTTGTGGGAGAGATATGGAATTGTCAGAACAGAGAATTAATGTTACCAAAAGGTATGCATGAAAGGGTCTGGCTGCTCACTGTTCAAAAGCCAGTAAATGGGCCAGGTTGGTGGAAAGGAAAAATTTGCTTTATTTCAGATGCCGGCAACTGCAGGGGGAGGGTGGCAGATGTCTGTCCAAAGGCCAACTCCCCGATAGTCAGGGGGTGAGAGCTTTTATAGACAAAGTTGGGGGGGGGGGTTACATGCTGAAACGGTATAGTCATCTCTGATAGTCATCTTCACACTGGTCATCGGTTATCTGGCTAGCGTCATCATGGTTGTTTTAGGTACAGATAATCTTTAGTTCCCAGGTGCAAGTGTCCCCATGTCTTTGCAGTGAGTTCTGGGAATTGTTGGCAGCTCAAGTCCTGGGTACAGTCAGGTCATCATGTAATTAACCTTCCACCTGGTCTGTTTTGGTATCTATAAGACAGCTCACAGGATGTGGCTCAGAATATTATCTATAGCCCTTCAGAAAGAACTAAAGGTCCTTGTATATGTGTGTTAGTCGGTCAGTCATGTCCAACTCTGCAACCTCGTGGACTGTAGCCCACCAGGCTCCTCTCTGTCCATGGAATTGTCCAGGCAAGAATACTGGAGTGGGCTGCCATTCCCTTCTCCAGGGGATCTTCCCAACCCAGGGATCAAACCTGGTTCTCCTGCCTCACAGACAGATTCTTTATACTGTTTGAGCTACGGCAGAAGTCTCACTATACTTAATGACTACATTATTATTATTTGGTCTCCTCTGATTGTTTTCCTTTGTTTCAGCATGTCTCACCTCTCTGATTAAACTTATTCTTTGACTAAACTTCTCCACCGGCAGCAGGCAGGCAGAGAAGACGATGGAAGGGCGGAGGGTGGGCAAGAACCATACAGTCTTACTCTGTTTCATTATGGGGAAAGCGTGTTGTGGGAGAGGCTGGTCATCGTGGAAAAGAGGGTTGAGGGAGCCCTGGGAGAATAATTCTGGGATGAATGGGCAGTTGTGGAAAAGAAAAAAACAAAAATGAGAACAGAAAATCGTAGAAGAATAAAATGGCAGAACTGAAATGTGGTCGGGAACAGAACCGTAGGAGATAAAATGGCGATATGAGACTGACCACAGATAGCAAAGACCTGTGGGAAAGTAAAATTATTCGAAAGAGGAATTTTGGAATGAAACTGAAAGTTGTGGGCAAATGGAGAGTTGTGGGCAAGGCAAGGATTATAGGAAAGAAACTGTGGGATAAGTGTGGAGCTTCAGAAAAGACGCGGGGTTGGAGAGAGAAGTAGGGAATTACAGGGAAATAGAGCTTTGTGGGAAACACGGGATTGCATGGAGAAGGAGGACGTATGGAAAAGCAAGGGATTATTGGAAAGATGGGACAGCTTGTGGGAAATCCTGATTCTTCACAAAGGTACTCTTAGTATTTTGAACTCAAGTTGTCATCAGGAATTATACACAAAATCCTCTCACTGTGAACTGTTGCCACAGTCGTGAAAGTGAAGTCGCTCAGTCGTGTCCGACTCTCTGTGACCCCGTGGACTGTAGCCCCCCAGGCTCCTCCATCCATGGAATTTTCCAGTCACTAGGTTAGTCCTACGAGCAAATGTAAGCGTTCTGTCTCCGCTCAGAAACCTTAACTGGCCTTTTGCTGGCCGCAAGATAAAAATGCAGAATCTGTAAACACCCGTTGACAGATCTCTTCCCCACCTGCCTCTCTCCAGCTTCGCACTGCCAAACGACATGCAAGTTCAGCCTTTTATTTATTTGTAAGTCTTTATTTCTAAGTTCCCCACGTGATACTCCTCAGAGATGCTCACACCCCAGCCCCCGCTGCAGCTAAAGTGGTTTTGACCGGGTTGCAAGCACTCAATGAATATTTGTTCAAATTCAGTTGACTTCTCTGTTAAGTGGCGAGTAAGTGCCAGACACCGCATTAGACGCTTAATGACAGAGGCTCGGTAGAAGCCTGTTGGCCTGGAAATGAATCCTGAAGTAGCAGATAGAGGCTTAAGGATATGATAAGTAAGTCAAGCTTCCTCCTAACAGTGCAGACGGGGAGAGGCTTCGAGTTTGTATCTCTGGGCTTTTCTCTGACACGTAACAGTATTTTCTGTCTTATGAAAGCAAAGTGGCTGGAAAGGAGAAAGGAAACATGCCCGAGATTAAGGCAGCCTTATCTCATTTCCAAGATTACCACTTTATTCGAAAATGCCTCCAGTTCCTGAGGCCTTGCGGTTCCTCAGCATACAGCCTATGGTATAGACGCGGGGGTCTAGTATGTAGGAGTCATTCTGTTTGCTGACTTGTACCCACATCTTTAATTGTGGTGTTGGAGAAGACCCTTGAGAGTCCCTTGGACTGCAAGGAGATCCAACCAGTCCATCCTAAAGGAAATCAGTCCTGAATATTCATTGGAAGGACTGATGCTGAAGCTGAAACTCCAATCCTTTGGCCACCTGATGTGAAGACCTGACTCATTCGAAAAGACCCTGATGCTGGGAAAGATTGAAGGCGGGAGGAGAAGGGGACGGCAGAGGATGAGATGGTTGGATGGCATCACCAACTCGATGGACATGAGTTTGAGCAAGCTCTGGGAGTTGGTGATGGACAGGGAGGCCTGGCGTGCTGTAGCCCATGGGGTCACAAAGAGTTGGACACCACTGAGCGACTGAGATGAACTAAACTGAACCCACATCTTTAGCCCAGATTGCTCTACCTTGATATTTTAAATGAAGATTGGAAATTTTCATGACCCTTTTTTTTTTTTTGGCCACACCACATGGCATGTGGGAAGCTTAGTTCCAGATCAAATATTGAACCCTTGCCCCCTGCAGGGGCAGGGCTGAGTCTTAACTCCTGGCCCAACAGGGAAGTCCCCTTCATGGCCATTTAGTTCTATTCCTCCCCAACATTTGCTTCATCTTCCCACTCAAGTGAAAGTTTCACTTTCAAGCTTTAGAGAAACATTATTTGGGCCTTAAAATGATACTTTCATCCTCCATATCAGTTGGGCTAATGGACATTAACCACAAATTAGCTGAAAAGTGAAAGTGAAGTCACTCAGTTGTGTGAGACTCTTTGCGACCCCACGGACTATAGCCCACCAGACTCCTCCATCCATGGGATCCTCCAGGCAAGAGTACTGGAGTGGGTTTGCCATTTCCTTCTCCAGGGGAATCTTCCCGACTCAGGGATTGAACCTGGGTCTCCAGCATTGTAGGCAGACACTTTACCATCTGAGCCACCAGGGCAGTCCAAATTAGAAGAACAAGATTTTAAAAAGAGGACCGATTTGAGGACCACAGTGCGAGAGTCTTGAAATGAAGAGGACAGAGCGGAAGAGCCAGCGATTTCGTCTTAAACGACCTGCATTTCGTCTTAAACGCCCCCGGATGAAGTGGACAAACCAAAACTGCACGTAAAAATCTCCAGAGGTCAGGTCACCTACTGTCCATTGTCTTACAGGAAATGTCAGCGCCGGGCGAGAAGTGACCATTTATCTCAGACTCAGAATGTCATGCATCCCAAGGCAGAGCTAGTGATCATTAACACAAGGCTATGGTGCTCAGTCCCTGGGTGGGGAAGATCCCCTGGAGGAGGGCATGGCAACCCGCTCCAGTATTCTCGCCTGGAGAATCCCCATGGACAGAGGAGCCTGGTGGGGCAACAGTCCCTGGGGTCGCAGAGACTTCGACAGGACTGAAGCCAAATAGCACGCAGGCAGAGAAAAGGCACCACGCTCACATTATAAGGAGAGGTGAGTGATGAGCTGCAAGATTAAGGTGGTCCCTTTCCACTCATGCCCTGAAGCTGGTTCCAGAAAACGGGGCAGAGAGCCTCCTGGTTGTTGACAAAGGAGTTCCTGGGGAGCCCGGGGCCCCCAAACTAGGCCTGCCCCTACCCAGAGGCTTTTACCTTCAGACAGCAGGCTCAAGGCCTCGTCAGAAGTGTGTGCGCCGCCTGGAAGCTCCTTCTTGGGAGTGGGGCTTTCCCCGGGCTTGTGGGGGCCCCCGGGGGATGGGGGAGCCCCCTCGGTGGCCGAGGTGGTCATCGAGTCCCATAGGATCTCCTTGCTGGGACCTGGAAGCATCAGGCGGCAGCCCGTCCAGCCGTAGAAGGCCAGGGACAAGAGGAAACCTTGGGCTGGATTCAGGATCCCCTGGGAGGGAGGAGAAAGAGACAGCATGTAAGTCAGGGCGCCGACGGGCATCAGGGCTCACGGGGGTCACTCTGGTGCACAGGGCTGGCCTCAACTGGGACGTGCCCCGTTGGCTGGTTTGGGGCAAGAGAGAGACTGGCTTGGAGGTGCTGGGCCTTCAGAGGTGCATGGGGGACACAGGAAACCAGGGGGGCGGAGAGGAAGGCCCCGGGCATCACCCCACAGATGTGGGTTGTCTAGAACGCTTTGTATTTATGGACAGTGTTCCAAGGGATACCTCCAACTCTGTGGCTTTTTCAGTCTGCAACATTTCTTCCAGAGAAATTCCCAGATATTCTTAGTCTGCCTCAAAGGTTTGAGACACTTGCCAAACTGACTTACCAGAGTCATATCCATTTAATAATGATGCCAATACTGAATATACAAGTATTTAATTGAGGGCACGGCACGCCTCTCACTTGTTTATTCGCTAAGTCGTGTTGAACTCTTTGCAAGTCCATGGACTGTAGCCCGCCAGGCTCCTCTGCCCATGGGATTCTCCAGGCAAGAACACTGGAGTGGGTTGCCATGCCCTTCTCCAGAGGAACTTCCTGACCCAGGAATCGAACTGGGGTCTCCTTCATTGGCAGGCGGATTCTCTACTGCTGAGCCACCAGGGAAACCCAGGCACCTCTCCACTAACAGCTCCTGTATGGAGTTTTTGTAGTGGAGACACAATATATTGGAAACATTGAGGACAATGTATCCGTGATCTTTCCACCATATTATGGTGTTGTGTTTCTAGGCAATAATTGTTGCCTACATGTGTGATTAGGGAGTTGAAATGAGTATAATCTCTACATCCTGCATTTTTCACTTATTACGAGATTTCATAATTGTCATGCTTTACATTGTCATTTTCAACATCTGCATACCATTCCATCAAGATCAAAGACAGTGATTTACTTAACCATTCCCTTTTTTTAAAAAAAAAAAAAAAAAAGATGTGGGTTGTCTAGAATGCTTTATATTTATGGATAGTGTTCCAAGGAATACCTCCAACTCTGTGGCTTTTTCAGTCTGAAACATTTCTTCCAGAGAAATTCTCAGATATTCTTAGTCTGCCTGAAACGTTTGAGACACTTGCCAAACTGACTTACCAGAGTCATATCCATTTAATAATGATGCCAACATTGAATGCACAAGCTAGCTCATGGACCACAGCCAGATATGGGGGCCCCTGCCACCTCTTCAACTCACTGCATATTTAATCATAGATCATACTTAGATCATACATAGATCATACTTCTCAGTAGTTTTTATCCTCTCTGGGTTTTTTTTCTTTTTTTGGTTTTTTTTCTTTAGGAAGTACATTTTAAATCACAATTGACCTACCATCATGAACCATGTGGTCTTGGCTGCATTTCTGACCTGTTTCAAAGAGCTCCCGTTGATATCTGGTTGCATTTCAAGATAGAACAAAAGGCTTTCATTGATGACATTTGAGAACCAGCTGTGAGAAAGAAAATGGGCCACAGGTAAAGAAAACATGCGATATCATTTGCTTTTTAAAAATTTTTGCTTATTTTTTAGTGGGAGGATAATTGCATCACAATATCATTTGTTTTCAATGCCAGAGGTCAGGGCACATGTCTGCATGCATGAGTGCTGAGTATCTCCGTCATGTCCATCTCTTTGCAGCCCCCATGGACTGTAGCCCGCCAGGCTCCTCTGTCCATGGGATTTCCCAGGCAAGAATACTGGAGAGGGTTGCCATTTCCTTCTCCAGGGGAACTTCCCAACTCAGGGATCGAACCCACATCTCTGGCTTTACAGGTAGATTTTGTTTTATCCACTGAACCACCTGAGACGCTCCAGGTAACATGTCTCCCAAGACCTAGAAGTCCAGGAGGGGTGACCAATTAGCTGCAGGAGGAACCAGCACCCCAAGAATTAGACCTCAGAGATGGCACCCCACTCGGCCAAAAGCAGAGACCAAGAGACCCTTCCGAAGGTCACAATCAACATCACATTGGGTGGAAGGTTCTAGCACACGTCAAATAGCCCAGAAGTCATTCCTCCTTTGACGAGCAAGCTGCCATCTTGCTGGAGACCAACACAAACCTTGATGTTTTATGTCGGAAATTTCTGACGTTAGTGTCGGCAGGTCGGTGAAGTTGGAAATGGCGGGCTCGGGCTATTTTCAGATGGAGGTAACTCACAGCTCTCCCAGGAGAATGTCCAAACCAGCCTCCTCCCATCAGATAAATTATTAACCACCACCGTGTGTCCTGTCTTGCAAATCACTCTGTCACTGCAGCAAAGGGCTTTCTGATTTGGTACTTGTCACAGGTCTATTTGCACAGAACACACCCACCTGAGATGCTGGGGCAGGCTGCCTGTGGGGGGCAGGCCACTGAGGGGATGAAGATTGCTCTCTACGCTTCTTTTTTTTTAATTATTATTTTTAGTTGTTTTTCTGGCCGTGCTCCACAGCTTTCGGGATCTTAGTTTCCTGAACCAGGGATGGAACTCTTGCCCCCTGCAGTGGGAGCTTAGAGTCCTAACCACTGGGCCGCCCGGGGAGCCCTGGTCTCTGTCCTTGTTGCCCTGAGCTGTGAGTCATCACACAGACAAGGGCCATTGCCCCTGTGTCTCATCAGATACAGGAACCCTGCTGTCAAGACAAATGCAGAGACTTCCCTGGCTGTCCAGTGGTCAGGACTCGGTACTTTAGTGCAAGGGATGAGGGTTCAATCCCTGGCTGGGGAAGTAAGATCCCACATGCTTCACATTGCAGCAAAAAATAATAATAATAATTAAAAAATAATACAAAGATGGATGCAAAAATAAAAGATGGGTTTAGAAGGCATGATGAAGCATTTGATTTGAACATTAACCCCGGCGATGGGACAATACTCGGGAGGCAAGTGGTTGGGATGTGTCCACGTTAAAGTGAGGATTTTCTGTTCTTAGGGATTCTCTATAATTGGAGCGGACGTGAATATCTTTCTAGAAGGTCATGACTGTAGACCGGCCTTCCTGTCTGGACAGAATTGCCTCCAGGGCCATCTGGACAAGCCTCAAAAGGTTTCCTCTCCCAAGACTCTGCCTCTGGAACCCAGGTCACACTTGGGAAGGCACCTGACAAGCAGCTTGCATTTCGCTTCCCAGGGACAGTTTAAAGAAAAAGAAGCACGTTACCAAACGATGAAAACCAGCATTATTTTGAAGAATCGGGTCTTGATCACGGCTCCCAGGCGTCTCTCGTTCTCCGTGTAAACGCCTTGTCTTCCCTTCAGTAAGGAGGCCACTGTGGAGAGCAGGGCGGGACGGTGTGTGATGTTCATGATTTACAAAGGGCAGCAAAGTGGATGGGAGCCCGCAAGTCACCCTGGAGAGCAGGAAGCAAGATACTAACCATGCTTCTCTCACCACTGCATGGGGTGGGGGGGGGGGGGGGCGCTTCTCAGACACTTGGGGCCGGGGTGGGGGGGGGGGCGGGGATACATAGCTTTTAAAGGTTTACTTTGAAATCTTTGTGGCTTCCCTGATAGCTCAGCTGGAAAAGAATTTGCCTGCAACGCAGGAGACCCCCTTTAGATTCCTGGGTCAGGAAGATCCCCTGGAGAAAGGAGAGGCTTCCCACTCCAGGATTCTAGGGCTTCCCTTGTGGCTCAGCTGGTAAACAATCTCCCTGCAATGTGCAGACCTGGGTTTGACCCCTGGGGTTTGGAAGATCCCCTGGAGAAGGGAAAGGCTGGCTACCTACTCCAGTATTCTGGCCTGGAGAATTCCATGGACTTTATAGCCCATGGGGGTCACAAAGAGTCTTTCGAATGACTTTCACTTTCACTTTTGAAATCTTTTAGATTTATATAAGATACACAGAGATAGTAGAGTCCCCATATAGCTACAACCAGCTGCCCCCAGTGTTAACGTCTTCCACAATCACACTCACATTGGTCAGCATGAAGAAAACAAGACTGGTACAGTGCTGTTAACTAGACCCCCAATTTTATCTAGATTTTATTAGTTCAGGAACTGTATTTTTAACAGTTTATACTTTTTGTTTTATAATAAAAATTATTTTTATAAATATAAAATATAAATATAAAATTATTTTATTATAAAAATATAAATATAACAGTTATATTTTAAATATAAAAATTAAATTTTTATTATAAAAATAATTTACTAGAGGGCTTCTCTGGTGGTTCAGTGGTTTATAAGACTCCATGCGTCCAACACAGGAGGTGAAGGTTTGATCTCTGGTCAGGGAACTAAGATGCCCCGTGCTGAAAGGTGCAGCCAAAAAAATTAAAAATAATAATAATTTATCCTTGATTTCTTTCTTTCTTTGGCCAAGACTCTCTGCATGTGGGATCTTAGTTCCCCAACCAGGGATTAAACCCAGGCCCCCCTGCAGTGAAAGCTCCTAGTCCTAACAACCCTGGACCACCAGGGGAGTCCCATACTTGCTATTTTAAAATGTTGAAAGATTTAGCATCCCTCCTTTAGACAAGTTGGAAAATATAAAAAGAAGTGTAGAAAAAAAATTAATAACCCATGGTCAACCCAGAGACAACTACTGTTAGCATCTTACTGTATTTCTTTCCAGTGTTTTTTCTACACGCAGTTTTCACTTATTTGATGTAAATGAATCATTATTTTTTAATCACTAGGTTTTAATGCAATGTTTTTAAAAAAGCTGTATGTGGCTCAGACGGTAAAAGCGTCTGCCTAAAATGAGGGAGGCCTGGGTTCAACCCCTGGGTCGGGAAGATCCCCTGGAGAAGGAAATGGCAACCCACTCCAGTACTCTTGCCTGGAAAATTCCATGGATGGAGAAGCCTGGTAGGCTACAACCCATGGAATCACAAAGAGTCGGACACGACTGAGTGGCTTCACTTTCTTTCTTTCTAATAGGCTATGGGGGCTGTGTGTTTTTAAATTTTTATTGCAGTAGAGTTGATTTCCAACGTTGTGTTAGTTACAGGTGTACACACACTGGTTTTCAATGCAGATACAAAGAGGGAGACCCAAAGAGCCTTGGTGATGTTGTCTCCCTAAGTAGCAGAGCATGTCGCTTAAAGTTCTGCAATCCACAGTCGATCCTCCGGTGACCTTTCTGCGGAGGTGTGTTTCTTTATTCCAATTCTGCCCATGAGGGACCCACAGGGCACACATTCTGGTGCCTCTGACTCACATCCTGCACGCCCCTTCCTGTTTGCTGCCCAGCTGGGAGAAGACACGGGCCCAGACAACAGGGGGAACCAGCCCCCTCCAACCTACCGTGGACATCTCCGCCCCTGGCCCACGGCTGACCTTTCCTTTCCTCTCCTGTTTCCATCTCCCCCTCCGCCAGTTTTCAAGGACCCTGGGTCTTTGGGGACACGCCAAGGACAGACTCAGGATGAGTCCAGATAGAAGGGAAAAAGTCCACGGGTCCCCGGGCTGTGCGCTAACGGATGCTGGCCAAGACTTCATCTAGCCCGTGACTGAGTAGGCTCACTCCCTGTCACTGATGTAAACCCACTCACTCTCCCTAGCTTCATTCTGCTCATCTCTGCAGGATGACAGATGAGGTCAGAGGTCCTAGATAATGACTGGGGCCCAAGACCTGGGGCTCATCCCGTGGCCTCCTCCCCGGGGAAGCTTCCCTGCCCTTTACCTGCAGTCACTGTCTTTCGGAATAGGATGGGGTTGCCCACGAGGACCAGTAGCAGCGGCAAGTACGTGGTGATGTAGTGGGGGATGGCGTGCTCCAGGCCCCTCTCGCACCTGGGGGCAGGGGGGAGAAAAACTCAGACATTCTGCAACAATGAGGCTTTGCCTGAAATAACCCGCTGCCTTATCTGAAAGCGGAGATAAGAGGACCCAGTGCACAAAGGGAAATGCACAGATCACTTCTGGCTGCCGGAAGGAAAGCTGACTCACATCTCATCATGTCTGTGGACAAGCAAGTAATCACAGATGGAGAATCACAGAAGGAGGATCAATCACAGTTCTGTCTGTCTCAGAAAGCGGGCTGCTGTTTCAAGCTCCCTGCCGGAAAACAGTAAAGACAGGAAAAGACTCCGGGATGGTGGACCCCCCCGACCCCCACCACAACCCCCCTGTTGGGCCCCTTCAAAGAAAACACACACACTGTTCAAGCAAGACAAAGGCACTCAATAAACTGGTAAGGTGCTCAGCAATTTACTACGTGCGAGGCCTGGCTGACATCACCCATAAGATCCAAGCTCTGCCCTCGGACAACTGAAAACACCCGAGCTGCCTGTTTCTCAGGACACGAGTTCTCAAGGTGACCCATAATCATTTTGGTGGTTCTTTCCAGAAGGAAAGACAGGAATGTCTACTGATGGGTTGGGAGACTCATTCGTCAGCAACAGGACATGGTGGTGTGCTACACACAGGTATGTTACCAAAGCCGGGAGTGTCACTGAACAAATGCATAATTAGAGAAAGTGGCAAAGGGGGAGAGGGAATCCAAAGGAGAAGTTGCTCAGGTCGGACCCCAGATGAGGTGGAAAACCAGAGGAGGGCGCAGCCCTGGTGGCCGGGGCAGGTGGGGATGATAAAGATGCCGGTGCTTTCATCAGTATGGAGTGCTCAAACCAGAGATGAAAGTGGCCAGAAAATGCATGAAAACAGGCATGAAAAATGCAGTGCCCATCTTTTCTTGCCCTAAGGATGGCAATACCATGTGAAGATGGTGAGTTCTTTTTTAAAAGAAGCTTTCTTTTTCAGCTGTGAAAGCTAAACCATGGTCTATAAGGGCTTGAGGGGAGAAATGAGAAATGGAAACACGAGGAGCAAAAGATGAAATCTGAATGATGAGCATGAGGGACAAATGAATAAGGGTGGGAGCCTGCACAGTCCTGGGGGCTGTGGGTCTCAGGCTCTGAGGATATAAATGATGGAGGGTGGAGATGATGGAGGGTGGAGATGATGGGATGATGGAGGGAGAAGGTGATGGAAGGAGAAGATGATGGAGGGAGGACAGGATGGGGAGTAGATATGATGGAGAGTGGACACCATGGAGGCTGGAGATGATGGTGGGTGGTGATGATGGAGTATGAGATGATGGAGGGTGGCCATGATGGGATGGTGGAAGGTGGAGTTGGTGGAGGAATGGAAATGATGGAGGAAAGAGATGAGGGAGGATGGAGCTGATACCGGGTGGAGCTGAGGGAATGAGATGATAGAGGATGATACGGTAGAGGAGGAAATGATGGGATGATGGGGGGTGGACATGATGCAGGATGGAGGTGATGGAGGAGGAGATTAGGGGATGATGGAGAGTGGATATGGTAAAGAGTGAAGATTATGGAGGATGAGATGATGAAGGTTAGAGAAGATGAGATAATGGAAGTTGGAAATGATGGATATGGGAGATGATGGAGGTTGGAGGTGATGTAGGGCAGAGAGGATGGGATGATGGAGGAGGAGAGGATGGAGGATGGACATGATGGGGTGATGGAGGCTGGAGATGATGTGATGATGAAGGGTAGACGTGATGGAGGGTGAGAGATGATGGCTGGAGATGATGGTGGCTAGAGACGATGGAGGATGAAAATGGTGAAGGATGGAGATGATGAAGGATGAGATGATGGCAGGTAGAGATGATGGAAGATGAGATGATGGGATGATGGAGGTTGGAAAAGATGGAGGGTGAAGATGATGGAGGGTGCACATGATGAAAGATGAGATGATGGTGGCCAAAGATTTTGGTGGCTGGAGATGATGGGGATGGATATGATCAAAGATGGAGATGATGGAGGATGGAGATGATGGAAGATGTGATGATGGAGGGTGGAGATGATGGGATGATGGAATCTGGACATGATGGAGAGTAGAGATGATGTAGGATGAGATGATGAAGGTTAGAGAAGATGGGATGATAGAAGTAGAGATGACTGATGGAGGGTGGAAATGACAGAGGGCATTTTGAAAAGACCCTGATGCTGGGTAAGACTGAGGGCAGGAAGAGAAGGGGATGACAGAGGATGAGATGGTTGGATGGCATCACCGACTTGATGGACATGGGTTTGGGTGGACTCCAGGAGTTGGTGATGGACAGGGAGGCCTGGCGTGCTGTGATTCATGGGGTCACAAAGAGTTGGACACGACTGAGCAATGGAACTGAACTAAAAGATGATGGAAGGTTGTGATGATGGAAGATGAGATGATGGAGGCAGGAGATGATGGGATAATGGAAATGATGAGATAAAGGAGGTCAGAGATAATGGAGGGTGGACATGATAGATGGTAGAGATGATTATGGATGAGATGATGGAGGTTAAAGATGGGATGATGGAAGTTGGAGATCATGAAGGGCGGGGATGATGGAGGGTGGAGATGATGGAAGCTGGAGATGATGGAGGCTGAAGATGATGGGATGATAGAGATAATGGGATGATGGAGGGTGGAAATGTTGGAGGGTAGAGAAGAAGAAGGATGGAGATGATTGAGGGTGGAAATGTTGGAGGGTGGGGATGAGGCAGGGGGAAGATGTTGGAGGATGAGATGATGGAGGTAGACATGATGGGATGATGGAGCGTGGAGATGATGGGACAGTGAAGGGCAGACTGGGGGGTGGAGATGGTGGAGGGTTGACATGATAGAGGGTGGACATGCTGGCAGATGAAATGATGGTAGCTGGAGATGATGGAGGATGGAGATAATGGAGGATGGTTCTGTTGGAGGATGTAGATGATAGAGGAAGGAGATGATGGAGGATAGGGTGATGGGATGATGGATGGTGGAGATGATGGAAGGTGGAGATGATGGAGAGTAGAGATGATGGAAGATGAGATGATGAGATTTTAAAGGATGAGATGATGGACGTTAGAGAAGATGGGATGATGGAAATTGCAGATGATGGAGGTTGGAGGTGATGTATGTTGGAGATGTTGGAGGGTGGGGTTGATTGAAGATGGAGATGTTGGAGGGTGGGGATGATATAGGGTGCAGATGTTGGAGGATGAGATGATGGCCTATGAGATGATGAAAGATGGGCATGATGGGATGATGGAGGTTGGAGGTGATGCATGTTGGAGATGATAGAAGGTGGGGAAGATTGAGGGTGGAGATGTTGGAAGATGAGATGATGGAGAATTAAGATGCTTCGGGGGAGGCCTTGTGTTAATCTCAGGAGCACCTGGGCTCAAAGGAAACAGCCCCAGGATCCCACAGGTGGAGGTGAGGGATAAAAATTCTCTTTCCGAGAAAAAAAAAAATTCTCTTTCCGATTAAGTGCATCCCTCTGTAACAGCTGCTTACTCTGTCTTTGTCCTTTTAAGGTTCCTGGGGAGAGCAGGTTGTTTTGAGGGGTCTACACACAGGCCTGGAAGTAGTCACAGTTGACAAGGCAATAGGACTGTGGAGACATTTGACTGAGCAACTACAAGAAATTAAGAAAGATGGGGAGAAACAGTCTACACCACAGGTCAGCAAACTTTTTCTCTAAACAGACAGTAAATATTTTAGGCTTCAGAACCCTCATAGCCTCTGTCAAATCTACTCAACTCTAATGGAAACAGCCATAGACAATACATACACAAATGGGTACGGCTGTGTGCCAATAAAACTTTATTTACAAAAGCAGGCGAAGGGCCGGATCTGTACTAAGGGCCATGCTGTACTGATCCTTGGGTATGTGCTGTGCTGTGCTTAGTCACTCAGTCGTGTCTGACTCTCTGCAACCCCATGAACTGTAGCCTGCCAGGCTCCTCTGTCCATGGGATTCTCCAGGCAAGAATACTGGAGTGGTTTGCCATGCCCTCCTCCAGGGGATCTTCCCAACCCAGGATCGAACCCAGGTCTCCCGCATTGCAGGTGGATTCTTTACTGTCTGAACCACCAGGGACGTCCAAGAATACTGGAGTGGGTAGCCTATCCCTTCTCTGGGGGAACGTCCCAACCCAGGAATTGAACTGGAGTCTCCTGCATTGCAGGCAGAGTCTTTACCAGTTGAGCTACCCAGGAAGCCCTTCCCTGGGTCTACACCACCTTAAAATCACCAAGACACCATGTCCAACCTCTGATTTCCAGTTTTCCATTAAAACATAGAGTATATCTCCTTAGAGGGGCCTTGAGGTTTTATAAATGGTAAAGGGCAGGGATTCAGACTCAAAGAAATGTCTGAGACAGTTTCAGAGGCCACATCTCCCAGCGTGTGTTCAGAAGAGCACAGGATGGAGACATGAAAAAAACGTGCAGACAGCAGAGGCTGAAAATGAGCTATTCTAAAAGCAACCCTTTGAGTCTCCCAGACATCTGCAATGCATCCTTGGGATGTTCAACTCACCTGTGTGCCCAGAGGAAGCTGGTTTGAAGGATAAAAAGAAAAAGGAGCAGGTAGGGGAAAGCCATGCCCATCACAGGCGTGTAGAGAGAAGAGATGCACCCCCAGCTCTGATTGTGCCTCTGAGGTTGTTTTTTTGTTTGTCTGCTTAAACACGACCCTCAGTACAGATCCAGCCCTTCGCCTGCTTTTTGTCAATAAAGTTTTATTGGCACACAGCCATGCCCACTTGCTGTATGTATTGTCTATGGCTGCTTTACCCATTAGCGCTGAGTAGTGAAAGTCATGTAACATCGAACTCACCATTGTAAAGTGGACGACTCAGAGGCATTTAGGACATCCACGGTGCCATGCAAGCCCCACCTCAAGCTGTGTATCCACACTGGGCACAGCACCAAACCAACACACACGTGACGGGCAGGAGCGGGGGACCCTGACCGACTCAAGGAGCCAGTTATGTGCTCGCGGCTGCACGGATCCTGGACAATGGCCCGCCCACCCACGCGGGGTCGGCATCCAGGCATGTCCTGCAGGAGGATGCCCCAAGGGGGTCGGGCGTTGGGGGAGCCCCGGCTTACCTGGTCATGGAAGGATAGTACAGCATCAGGGCTCCCTCCATGCTCAGCAGGGCAGCCAGGCCCCAGGCCATCAGGTGGTACAGCAGGATGGTACTGGGAAAGGGAGAATACAGGTCCAGAACCTCAGGTCCAGCACCTGCCCAGCCCCGCACTCCGCCAACAGAGGGAAAACACATGCAGAGCAGACTCTCGGCAAACAGCCCCCTGATTGTGCCTCAGAGGGTGGCTTTGTTTGTTTGTTTAAACATGGCCCTCAGTACAGATCCGGCCCTCTGCCTGCTTTTGTCAATAAAGTTTTATTGGCACACAGCCGTGCCCACTTGTGTATGTATTGTCTATGGCTGCTTCACCCATTAGCGCCGAGTAGTGAAAGTCACGTGACATCAAACTCACCATTCTAAAGTGAACAACTCAGCGGCATTTAGGACATCCACAGTGCCATGCAAGCCCCACCTCAAGCCAGTTTTGAAACATGTTCATCCCCCTAAAGGGACACCCAGACCGTTCGGGGGTCTCTCCCCATCATGCCTGCACCTCCAGCCCCAGGCAACCACTCACCCACCGTCTGTCTCTATGGATTCGCCTATTCTGGACATTTCATCCAAGTGGAAGCATAAATAACGTGGCCTTCTGAGTCTCATCTGTTTCCCTTAACCTAAGGCATTCACGGTCCCTCTAGTCAAAGCTATGGTCTTTCCAGTAGTCATGTGGGGATGTGAAAGTTGGACCATAAATAAAGCTGAGCACGAAAGAATTGATTCCTTCAAACTGTGGTGTTGGAGAAGACTCTTGAGTCCCTTGGACTCCAAGGAGATTAAACAAGTCCATCCTAACGGAAATCAGTCCTGAATATTCATTGGAAGGACTGATGCTGAAACTGAAACTCCAATTCTTTGGCCACCTGATGCGAAGAACTGACTCATTGGAAAAGACCCTGATGCTGAGAAAGATTGAAGGTGGGAGGAGAAGGGGATGACGGAGGATGAGACGGTTGGATCGCATCACTGACTCAATGAACATGAGTCTGAGTACAACTCTGGGAGTTGGTGATGGACAAGGAGGCCTGGCATGCTGCAGTCCACGGGGTCGCAAAGAGTCAGACACGACTGAGCAACTGAAGTGAACTGAAGTGAAGGCTTTCAAGATTGACAGGAGGGACAGACATTTGAGGTGCACAGCAAGATTACCTTACTGTTTTGATTGTGCCTTCCGCTTTTTATTTAAAAACAAGCTGGCATTAGATGTCTCTTGGTGGAGTGCCCGCTGGGAGTTTCTGATGGACTGCGTCTCAGTTCAGTTCAGTTCAGTCGCTCAGTCATGTCCAACTCTGCAATCCCGTGGACTGCAGCACGCCAGGCCTCCCTGTCCATCACCAACTCACAGAGTTTACTCAAACTCATGTCCATCGAGTCAGTGATGCCATCCAACCATCTCATCCTCTGTCATCCCCTTCTCCTCCCGCCTTCAAACTTTCCCAGCATTAGGGGCTTTTCCAATGAGTCAATTCTTCACATCAGGTGGCCAAAGGATTGGAGTTTCAGCTTCAACATCAGTCCTTCCAATGAATATTCAGGACTGATTTCCTTTAGGATGGACTGGTTGGATGTCCTTGCAGTCCAAGGGACTCTCAAGAGTCTTCTCCAACACCACAGTTCAAAAACATCAATTCTTTGGGGCTCAGCTTTCTTTACAGTCCAACTCTCACATCAATACATGACTCCTGGAAAAATCACAGCCTTGACTAGACAGACTTTTGTTGGCAAAGTAAGTCTCTGCTTTTTAATATGCTGTCTAGGTTGGTCATAACTTTTCTCCCTAGAAGTAAGCATCTTTTAATTTCATGGCTGCAGTCACCATCAGTGATTTTGGAGCCCCTCCCCCCAAAAAAATAAAGTCTGCCACTGTTTCCACTGTTTCTCCATCCATTTGCCAGGAAGTGATGGGACTGGATGCCATGATCTCAGTTTTCTGAATGTTGAGCTTTAAGCCAACTTCTTCGCTCTCCTCTTTCACTTTCCATGTCTACCCTACAGAAATAAGAGTGCTCGTGGTCTCTCCAACGTTCCCTTTGGGCAACGAGCTGGGGCAGAAGAACCCAGCTGCTCGCTCTGAATACCTCTGTCCCGCCGACCTCCGGATCACCAGGTAGGCGTCCACCGCATAGCAGAACAACCACCAGAAGCAAGCGCTGTACAGTAGCTGGATCCAGAGCTGTAATCACAAGCGGGGCATCCCAGCCCCTGGGTGCGGGCTGCAGGTGGCCCCGCCCCGCCCCTGACGTCATCCCAGCCCCTGGGTGCGGGCTGCAGGTGGCCCCGCCCCACCCCTGACGTCATCCCAGCCCCTGGGTGCGGGCTGCAGGTGGCCCCGCCCCGCCCCTGACGTCATCGGGGGGGGGGTCCCAGGAAAGCCCTCCGCAGACACGTGGCAACCCTTGGAAGCCCAGACTGGGATGTGGCGTGGGGACAGGTGGGTGCCTTGGTTCCCCCGTCTGCTCATTTGGACAGGTCCAGCGAGCCCCGCCTGGTGCTCACGCGTATAGGCAGAGAGATGAAGGGCTCAGAGATGAAAGGCCTGGCCTGGCACTTTGAACCAGAAGCCCTTCTCCTGAGGATGAAAGAGGATGCGCAGGATGGACCTTCCCAGGAGAAGCAAGGCAGGGACGTGCTGTAATGCTAAGTCCCTTCAATGGTGGCCGACTCTTTGCGACCCCGTGGACTGTAGCTCGCCGGGCTCCTCTGTCCATGGAGATCATCCAGGCAAAAAATACTGGAGTGGGTGGCCATTCCCTCCTCCAGGGGATCTTCCCGACCCAGGAACTGAACCCACGTCTCTTATGTCTCCTGCATTGGCAGGCGAGTTCTTTTACCACTAGCATCACCTGGGAAGCCCACGAATAGATGTACTTAGATACAGTTTTGATAAGTACATACCTGCAATAAATCAATAACTTTCTTTTTTCTTTTCCTTCCATTTTTTTTTTTTTTTTTTACTAACCAGTTTGTTTTACCTGTGGCTAAATTTTAGGTAAGGATTAAATGTGTGCTTAAGGATGGGGGAAGGAAAATATTAGTGCAGTGGTTCTCAAACTGGAGTGAGGGTCAGAGGCCACTGGTGGTTGTGTAGTCTCTGAGTCGTGTCTGACTCTTTGTGACCCCATGGACTGTAGCCCACCAGGCTCTTCTGTCCATGGGATTTTGCAGGCAAGAGTACTGGAGTAGGTTGCCATTTCCTCCTCCAGGCGATCTTCCTGACCCAGGGATCAAACTCACATCTCCTGCATTAGCAGGCAGGTTCTTCACCTGTGAGCCACCTGGGAACCTCCAGAGACCCCTGGAGGGTTTGTTAAATCACAAACAGTTCCCCTAACACAGGGTTCCTGGTCAGTGGGGTAAGGGTGGGGTCTCTGAGCTTTTCTAAAAACTGCACTGGGTTGGTGGAAGGGTCAGGACCACACTTCAAGGACTCAGTGTAACAGAGGGGAGTGAAGGGGTGGGGAGGGGGACCAGGGGAGCCACACTTACTGCACTCCCCATGCAGAAGACAGCTGGCCACACGTCTGTCCTGTTCACGGCAGAGATGTCGTCCACGAAACTCGGAAACCCTAACCACACCGCAGACCGGACCACGATACCTAAGGGACAACCAGGTGATAATGCTTTCTTTGTATCTGCTCCTGATTCATACCTAAAGGGGACCTGGTGACTGTAAAAATGGTGGATGTAGAAATGGATGCATGGACAGATGAGAGGATGGATGGATAGAAGATAGGAAGGGAGAGACAAAGACATGAGGGAGGCAGAGAGGAAAGATACACATGTTGGTGGGTGCAGGAGAGACTGAGAGAAAAAAAAAAAAACAACAGACTCAGACGATAAGGATTATGGTTGCGGAGCAATTGCAGGCACTTTGATTTCCACTTTCACTGACATCAGCTACAGTCATGTCCCTTATTTTGCTTGTTCGTTTATTTGCCTCTAAGAGGCGATGGTGTGAATAACAGTGTGTGTTTCTTGCCTATATTTTTAGTGTCCAGCTTAACTAGTCATCATGTTAAAAAAAAAAAAAAAAAAGAATGACTGAAAAAAAGCACATTCTTTCTTTTTTAATTTTTAAAAAAACTATGGATTGATTTATTTTATTGATTGGTCTTTGTTGCCACTAACAGGACTTTCTCTAGGTGCAGCGAGCAAGGGCTGCTACCCTTGGGCTTCTCGTCTCTGTGGCTTCCTTGTTGCAGAGAACCAGCTCCAGGGTACCTGGGCTCCAGTAGTTTAATTGCCTGGGCTCAGTAGTCATGGCTCGAGGCCTCACTAGTTGTGGTGCACGGGCTTAGTCGCTCCACCGCACGTGGGATCTTCCCAGACCAGGGATCGAACCCATGTGCCCTGCATTGCAAGGCGGAGTCTCAACCACCGGACCACCAGGGAAGTCCCAAAAAAGCTTATTCTGAAGTTGTGAAAGAGAGTTCCTCCGTTCTTTAAAAAAAAAAAAAAATGAAGATTTTCACAATGTAGCTCTTGATAATCTACTTCTGACATTTATTATTTGTGAGTTTTCCTTGCTCTTAGATTCAGATACCTAATTCGCCTCTAATCAGTATCCACACTCAAGGTGTATATTAGGGTTGTTAGGTTTGCAATAACATCTGTTTGAGTGTACACTGCATAACACAAAATGCTCAAGGGGAGATGAACAGTACAGACTTGTATACTACTAGCATAATGTGTATAGTTGGCATACAACACATATACTTCAAAATAGGCAACCAAATATACACTGTGTCCTACGCCACCAAAGGGAATTATGGACGCTAAAATTCTAAAGATGTCGCTTCTCATTCTTCAGCGCAAATAACATAAATAATGTTTTCTTCCAAATAGTGCTTTGTTGTTTTCACTAGAGAGTTCTGCTTTGAGCTCAATAAACATCTTATTATTATTTTTTTGCATGTATATGAGGTAACGGGTGTTTAGGAAACATTTTTGGTAAATGTGAGTCTTTGTGCTGGATACATAAATGTTTCCTGGTGCTGTGTGTCCATGAAGTCTCAGTAAAGCTGGGGCAGGAATTCCCTGGTGGTCTAGTGGTTAGGATTCTGTGGTTTCACTGCCATGGCCCAGGTTCAATCCCTGGTCAGGGAATCGGGATCCCACAAGCTGTGCAATTTGTCTAGGGGAAAAAAAGAAGATTTTAAAAAATACTGGGTAAAAAAAACACCCCATGAGACATGCATCTGTATTTCTTTCTGTCTTTATTTTGGCTGCACTGGTCTTTGCAGGCTTTCCCTAGTTTCAGAGAGTGGGGGCTACTCTTCACTATGGACTTCTCATCGCCGTGGTGTCTCTTGTTGTGGAGTGCAGACTCTAGATGGGTCGTGGGCTTCAGAAGTTGTGGACCTCCGTTTCTACAGCGGAGGCTCAGTAATTGTGGCTCACAGAGACTCTGCAGTATGCAGGATCCTCCCGGACAAGGGATCGAACCCGCGTCCCCTGCATTGGCAGGTGGGTCCTTTTCCACTGGACCACCAGGGACGCCTTGGCATCTGTGCTTGTTATTTTTCAGCAAGGAGGTCCAGACACCTCCTGCCTTGCCCTGACTCCTGCTTCTGCTCATTTGCCCACAGTGCCATGTACCTTCCTTCAAAAGGCCAAAGGATGTACCAATCTTATTTCCTGACCCCCAGAAGATGTTTGGCTGCAACTCTATTTCCAGATATTCAAGTTTCTGAAACTATTAAGATGCTTCCCCCAAATGCTTCAGCAGAATCAGGGAGAACACCGATTTTTTTTTTTTAATTTAATTATCTGGTACCACATTCGCTTGGTCGCTAACAGAAAGGGAAGTATTCCTTCCTGTCTTACTCCAATCTGAAAAAGTGACTAAGAGGTTCAATAGCACGTGTCTGGAGTCCAGATTCTTGAGCATCTCCAAGCACAAAACAGCAAGAGGAGCGGGAGAGCCAGGCCCTGGGACACATCCACCAGATATCTGGTCCAGGTGGCTAGAAGCTGCTCTTACACCCTCAGGACACAGAGGTGGAAGGCACTCAAATACCATCAAGGCCTGTCCTTCAAGAGCAGATGATTCCAACATGGCCAGCACCTGTCAGCGCTCACAGAACACAGACGCTCTTTGGATCCTGATTTGAACTAACTAACCGAAAACTGGCATGTATGACATGCCTGAACATGTAGCGGTGATATGAAGGAATCGGTTTTCCTTATTTTTTAGAGAGTAATGATATCAGTGTGATATATATATATATATATATATATATATATATATATAATTACATATTATGATACTATATTATACTTAATATAACATATTGGGCTTCCCTGATGGCTCAGAGGGTAAAGTGTCTGCTTGCGATGCGGGAGACCCAGGTTCGATCCCTGAGTCAGGAAGATTCCCTGGAGAAGGAAATGGCAACCCAATGCAGTATCATCGCCTGCAAAATCTCATGGACAGAGGAGCCTGGTGGGCTACAGTCCATGGGGTCACAAAGAGTCAGACACAACTGAGTGATTTCACTTCACTAATATAACATAGTAAATATATTATATATTGTAATATATAATAATATTGTAACATACTACACAGTATATGGCTTCCCTGGTGGCTCAGTAAAGAATCTGCCTGCAATGTGGGAGACCCGGGTTTGATCCCTAGATTGGGAAGGTCCCCTGGAGAAGGGAATGGCAACCCACTCCAGTATTCTTGCCTGGAGAATCCCATGACAGAGGAGCCTGGTGGGCTACAGTCCATGGGGTCACAAAGAGTCAGACACAACTGAGTGATTTCACTTCACTAATATGACATAGTAAATATATTATATATTGTAATATATAATAATATTGTAACATACTACACAGTATATGGCTTCCCTGGTGGCTCAGTAAAGAATCTGCCTGCAATGTGGGAGACCCGGGTTTGATCCCTAGATTGGGAAGGTCCCCTGGAGAAGGGAATGGCAACCCACTCCAGTATTCTTGCCTGGAGAATCCCATGGACAGAGGAGCCTGGTGGGCTACAGTCCATGGGGCTACAAAGAGTCAGACATGAGCGAGTGACTAACATAGACACACATGTAGTATACAGTATGTTACAAGAGACATAAGTTATATATTATAATTATGTATATAATTATATATGTTGAAATCTTCTATAGTTACATACTGAGATTTGCGTGGATGAAACGATATAAATTCTGGGATCTGCTTCAAATTAATTCAGTGGAGAGTGGGGTACAGGGATGAGGTATAGAGGAAGCTAGGTGATGAGAACAGGGGGTTCATTATACAGTCTCTCTACTTTTGCATATATGTAATAAAGTCCCAAATAAAAAGTTTAAAAGGTCAGCAGTATCGAGCTTAGAGTTCGTAAAACATGCCATGCTAGGGTTGAAAGCAGGGGTCAGCAAAGTTTCTGTAACGGATCAGAGAGAAAACATTTTAGGCTCTATGGCCCACACTTTGTCTATACAACACTCACTTCTGCCCTGTGGGGGATCGGGTGGGCGGAAGATGTGGCCTCGACAGGATACAAGTGCAGGGCATGGCTGTGTCCCCGTCAGACTCCACTTGTGGACGCTGACATTCACGGGATGCTTACGTGTCAGAAATACTGTTGTTCTGTAGATTTTCTTAAAAGCATTTATTTACTTGGCTGGGCCAGGTCTTAGTTGCGGCAATGTGAGATCTTGTTCCCTGACCAGGGATCGAACCCGGGCCTCCCACCTTTCAGGCAGACATTTTACCATCTGAGCCACCAGGGAAGCCCCTGTAGATTTTTAAAACACACTTTAAAATGTAAAAACGTTCTTCACCCATGGCCCGTACATAGAAACGCAGGCTGGATTTAGCCTAGAGACTACAAGTTTGCACACCTGTGATAGAAAACCAAAACTCAGATGGATACATAGACAAAAAAGGAAATAAAAATTTTATCATATATATGGAGTTTTCTTCCTGATCCTGCTAAATTGGTTTGGAAACAACTGCATGTGTGTGCGCTCAGGCCTGATAATATTAACTATTAGTCTCTCACTGGTGTAGCAATCATGGAACCATTGTATTTTCTGGGTTCTCCTTCACAGCACTGCCTAAAGTTTCCCTAATAAGAGCAGTAACAAATACATCAAAGTGTTAAAAAAAAAAAAAAAGAAAAAGAATAAAAAAGAAGTCCCGGGAAGCAACCACGCACATCCGGTACCCACTCCCGGGGGGGGCGGGGGTCCCATTTGCACACGGAGGGGTCCCCACTCACGGCCGCTTGCGCTAAAACATGTACCACCCGCCGGCTGGGCACCCCCACTCGTACACGGGGCTCCCCACTCGCAGGCCGCACACCTTCAACTGTGCACAGATGGGTCCATACCCATGGGCAGGGTGCCCTCATCCTTGCACGGAGGGGACCCCACCCGCCTGCCGGGCGCCCTCAACCACTCACAGACGGGTCCCCCACTTGCGGGCCTGGCGTCCTCACCCGCATATGGAGGGGTCTCCAGTCTCGGAGACCAGGTGCGCTCAACCGCGCATGGAGTGGTCCCCATCTGCAGTACGCACACCCTGAACCATGCTCACCACTCCCGGGACGGGTGTCCTTCCCTGCACATGAAGGGTTCCCCTGTCGAGGGCCGTGTTCCCTCAACTCCCAAGAAGGGGGTCCCCACTCGCGGGCCCCGCGCCCTCAACTGGGCAGGGAGGGGTTCCCACCCACGGGCCGTGTGCCTTCAACCGTGCATGCAGTGGTCCCCACCACAAGGCTTTGCGCCCCCAAACGCTCACGCAGTGGTTCCCACCCGCGGGCCGTGAGCCCTCGAACACACACAGAGGGATTCCAACTCGCGGGCCACACACCTTCAACCGCGCACGGATGGGTCCTTAAGGCTGTACGCGCGCCCTCAACTGCATACCAAGGGTTCCCCACCTGTGGGCTCTGCGCCCTCAACCGCACACGGAGTTGTCCTCACCACAAGGCTGTGCGCCCTCAATTCCCATAAAGGGCGTCGCCACTCGTGGGCCACGAGCTCTCAACTGGGCACAGAGAGGTCCCCACTCGCAGACCCATGGGCTGTGTGTCTTCATCCGCGCACGCAGTGGTCGCCACCACAAAGATGTGTGCCCTCAACCGCTCACGCAGTGGTTCCCACTCGCAGGCCATGGGCCCTCAACTGGGCACGGAGGGCTTCCCACCCGCGGACTGGTGCCTTCAACCGCGCACGCAGTGGTCCCCACCTGCGGGCCGTGCGCCTTCAACCGCACACGGAGGGGACTCCACTCTCCGGCCATTGGCCCTCAACTGGGCACGGAGGGGTCCCGACCCGTGGTACTTGACTCCTGGAGAACGCGCAGATGGGTCCCTACTCATGGGCCTGGTGTCCTCACCCACACACAGAGGGGACCCCACCGGCAGGCCGTCTGCCCTCAACCGCGCACGGAGTGGTCCTCACCAACAGGACTGTGCGCCTTCAACTCCCACGAAGGGCGTCCCCACTCGCGGGCCACGCGCTCTCAACAGAGAGGTCCCCACTTGCGGGCCATGGGCCTTCAAATGGGCATGAAGGGGTTCCCACCCCGGGCCGTGTGCCTTCACCCGCTCATGGAGGGGTCCGCACTAGCGGGCAGCGCGCCTTCAAGCACACACGGAAAGATCCCCACTCGCGGGCCGCGGGCCCTCAACTGGGCACGGGGGAGTCCGCACCCGTGGTGCGTGCGCCCTAGAAAACGCACAGACGGGTCCCTACTTGCGGGCCTGGCGTCCTTACCCTCACACGAAGGGGTCCCCACCGTTGAGTGTTCTCAATCGCGCACGCAGTGGTCCCCACCTACGACGGGCCGTGTGCCCTCAACTCCCACGAAGGAGTCACCACTGGCGGGACGCACCCCGTCAACCTCGCACGGCGGCCCACCCGCGGGGCCGCGGGGTCCTCAACCGCGCACGTAGACCCGCCCTGAAAAGACGCACAGACTGGTCTGTACTTGGGGGCCGGGCGTCCTCACCCACAAACTGAGGGAGCCCTACTCGCGGGCTCCGTGTGCTCAACTGTGCACGGAGAGGTCGCCACCTTTGAGCCGTGCGCCCTCAACCGCGCACGCAGTGGTGCCCACTTACGACGGGCCGTGCGCCCCCAACTCCCACGAAGGGGTCCCCACTGGCGGGCCGCACCCCGTCAACCTCCCACGGAGGGCCATCCGTGGGCCGCGGGCTCTCAACTGCGCACCTAGGCGCGCCCTGAAAAAACGCACAGACGCGTCCCTACTTGGGGGCCCAACATCCGCAGCTACAGAAGGAGCCCTACTCGCGGGCCGCGCGCGCTCAACTGCGCGCGGAGGGGTCTCCACCCGCGCAGTACGCGGGGACCCTGAACCACGCACGGAAGGGTCCGCAGCCGTGCGCCCTCACCTCCCAAGGAGGGGTCCCCACCCGCGGGCCGGGCGCCCTCACTCGCACACCGACGGGTCCCCCCCTCCCCCCGCCCGCGCGAGTCGCGCGCTCACCCAGGCAGCCGAGCAGGTCGCAAGCGGTGGCGGCGCGCACGATGCGCACGGAGGCGGGGCCGCGGGCCGAGGTCCGCGGCGGGGCCAAGGCGACCCCAGGGCCGGCGGGCCGGCGCCCGGGCCGCAGCAGCAGAAGGCCGAGCGCCAGGCGGAGCGCGCCGCTGCCCAGGCACAGCGCGTGGAAGGCTCGCGGCTGGAAGCCCAGCGCGAGCTGCGTGGCGGCGTCCCGCGTGGGGCAGCAGAAGGTGCCAAGGCGCGGGGAGGCCATGGGTCGTGCTGGGGACGCGCGCGACTCGGGTCTGCCGGCCGGCCTGGGTCATGTGCTGGGCGCGGGGGCCGCGGGGAGGGGGCGTCATGTGCCCTGGGCCTCCCCGCGGCCCCCGCCCGATCCCCGCCCCTCGCTGGCAGAAAAGGCGCCAGGCTCGGTGAGGGCAGCGCGGAACGCCACGAGGCCTCACGAGGGTGATGCTTGGTAGTGAGGAGGAGGGGTGGGGGGGGAAGTTCGCTTTCTTGCGGGTCAGCAGGCCTTCCCAGGGTGGGGGGCGGTTAATTCTCCAGAACCCAGAGCCCCCAACACTGCTGTCTCATCTTAACCCATCTCCCCCAGAAAGCACGCACTCTTGCCAGGTCTGACCAGTCTGAGTCTCTGACATCCTTCATTTTGATCCGTTGCCAGTTCATAAACAGTGACCCTGCGGTGATTAGCCTGAAAATACTGCTTTTCTATGGGCGCTCTCCACCACGGAAATCACCCCACAGAGCTAGGACTTTCGCTTGAAATCAACAAACCTTTGAAGAAAGGGGAAATTCTTTTGCCAAACTGGACACACACACACACACACACACACACACACACACGCACACACACAAGTTTTGTACCTTCAGGTCCGCTCCATTTTTAGTTATCTCAATAATGTAGGGTTAGATTTTTCACATTGTATATTAGCTTTCAAGAGTAACTCTGTTTAGGAAAAAAAATGTTCAAGTTTATCCAGATTTTCTTAAAGTGTGTTAGTCGCTCATTCGTGTTCGAGTCTTTGTGACCCCCGTGGACTGTAGCCCTCCAGGTTCCTCTGTCCATGGGATTCTCCAGACAAAAATACTGGAGTGGGTTGCCATGCCCTCCTCCATGGGATCTTCCGGACCCAGGGATTGAACCCAGGTCTCCTTCACTGCAGGTGGATTATTTACCGTGTGAGCCACCAGGAAAGCCCAACTGCTTTCATTTTTAGAGGAATTGCATTACACATTGAAAATCATGCTGAATTCTATACGCGTAAGTTTCAAAATGATATTAGTACTATTGGTAATATACTGAGTGAGCTTTAAAAAAAACAAACCAACAACAATTCTTCAAGCTTGAAAAATAAGAGCCCCATCTAAGTTACAGCTTTACCAAAAGTGAAAGTGAAAGTTGCTCAGTCCTGTCCGACTCTTTGCGATCCCATGGACTATATAACCCATAGAGTTCTCCAGGCCAAAATACTGGAGTGGGTAGCCTTTCCCTTCTCCAGGGAATCTTCCCAACCCAGGGATCAAACCCATGTCTCCTGCATTGCAGGCAGATTCTTTACTAACCAAAACTTGAAAAAAAGAAAAACACCAACTCCATCATACTTATCATCAGGAAATTTAACAGGCCCATTTGCAGCCAGGAGCAGACAGTCTTTGACCTCCTCCCAGCAGTAAACATGCCGTCTCAGAATTTTTCCAACCAGAGGTAAGGCGTCCCTATGCTTTTCCTCCACCTTCTCCCATGCCAGAGGTTCATCTCCATTTCCACCACCAGCTTTGCAGTTTTAAGACAGACAGAGTTTGGCCTCAGCTCCTCAGCCTTCCTCCTGGGAAACCACAGGACTGGGCTTCTGTTGGGGCGGAAGGCAGAGGGGAGGTCACTGCGAGATGGAAGCAGAGCCTCTAACCAGGAGCTGCAGACGCTGCCGCTTCAGAAAGATCCACGCTGGCTTGTCTGGAAGCAGGGGGAAGCGGCTTTGATAGAAGTCAGAACACACACTGATGCTGTGGAGATCTTAACCACCCTTGGAGAGTATGCACTTGCTTGTAAACACAGGACAAACCATCGTAGGACTACTCACCACACCCTGATTCCTTCAGAGAGCGGAGATCTCAGTACCTGTTTGGAACAGTTGATCTTCTACTTCCTTGGCTCCTGGAAAGCAGAACATTCTTTTGGAAGACCGTGTGTGGAACGTGCCTTAAAAGATGAAAATGCTGCATCTGTTCATTTGCCCTGATGCCAAAGGTTCCAGGGGCAGATCCATGCAACAATGTCACTGCATTTCAGTCTGTTTCTGCCCAGTGTCCTCCAGAATGGAAAAAATGCTCAAGGTTGCCTACAGAGCTTTAAGAGAATAAAAAAAAAAGCATTGTGGTGAGTTACATCTTGGCATTCAACTCCTCTTCTGTCCCCCTACCCCCCACCCTGGGGGGAATTCAGTAGCTCTTCAAATATTGCACACAATGGATAGGTTTTGAACCTGGGGCTTAGTGGCTCAGTAAACAATCTGCCTGCAATGAGGGAGACCAGGGTTCCATCAGAGGTTGGGAAGATCCCCTGAAAAGGGAACAGCGGCTAGCCATTCCAGGATTCTTGCCTGGAGAATTGCATGGACAGAGGAGCCTGGCAGGCTACAGGCCATGCAGTCACAAAGAATCAGACTACAACTGAGTGACTGAGACTTAGAAATCAAAGAGTCTGGCCTGTGGTGTTTGTGGGGAATTAACCTCACCTGACTTGGCTTCCTGAAGGAATCCCAGCCTTTGCTCTGAAGAAACAGCAGAAATGGATGGCTTGAGAAATAGTGCCTAAGAGAGCAGTCAGCAGAACATGCAGTGCTGCCGCCATCAGACTGGCTTGAAGTCCATGTCTCAGCCTGCGAAGAGATGAGCCCAGGCTGGAAAGGAGAGGGTGGAGTTTGTGTCCAGAGACAAAGAAGGAACCCAAGCTAACTTGAGTAACCTTATCCGAGTGCCTTCCGTGAGTTGGCTGCACTGGACAACTTCAAGTCTGACTTAACTGGCACCCCCCACCCTCGTGGCTCATCTTTCTAGCTCCAGTTTCTGTCCAAGGCAGCAGAAGACGTGTGACATGTCCAAGCTCACAGAGGTCGTAGAGCTGAGACTTCAATCCAGGCAGATCACTCTGTAAGCTCCGGCAGGGAATAGGAGGTTCACCGCCCCGTCAACGTGAGTGTCCGCAAAGGGGTCAGACCGACCTAAGCACTCTCTGCGACTTGCATCTCAAAGCAACAAGAAGTCCACTTTTGAGAGGCTGGAGGCAGGTCGCAGGTGGTCTCAGATGTGATGGCATCTGAAGGTCACCGCACTTTCAAGGAAGTGTGTGTTGGGGGGAGTGTTGTGGTCTGTGCACCGGTTGGAAAAGTTTCCAGAGATGAGGCAGAATGAGAGGAGAGGAGAGTTTATCAGAGTGGGAGAGGCTTTTAGAACAGGGGGCCGGCTCAAGGGAGGGCTGACCCCTTTGATGGGCTAGCTGCACATTTTTATAGCCTCAAGACAGAAAATTCCTACTCGAAGGGTGGCATTAGGTGATTGGTTAGGATACTATGTGTGTTAAGTCGCTTCAGTCATGTCCGACTCTTTTTGAGATCCTATGGGCTGTAGCCTGCCAGGCTCCTCTGTCCATGGGGATTCTCCAGGCAAAAACACTGGAGTGGGTTGCCATGCCCTCCTTCAGGGGATCTTCCCCACCCAGGGATCAAACCTGGGTCTCTTATGTCTCATGCATTGGCAAGCTGTTTCCTTATTTCAAGTGCCATCTGGGAAGCCCCTAGGATGCTATCGGGTGGATAACAGAGTGGGTATTTTAGCTCATATGGGGTCAGGAAACTGGCCAGTTTAGATCTGGAGGCTCAGGGCACCAGTTGCTATAGGACTTGATCAGTTCCAGAGATTTTTATCCTGTGACCTTGGTCCAAGGGCTCCACACCTGTGACCTTGGTATAGGGTCCCACAGGGAGATGTATAGAATGGACACATTTATCAGTCCAGTTCAGTTGCTCAGTCATGTCTGACTCTTTGCAACCCCATGGACTGCAGCATGCCAGGCCTCCCTGTCCATCACCAACTCCCAGAGTTCACCTAGACTCATGTCCATTGACACATATACACATATTACATATTTCAACCTTCATTTAAATGTTATATTCCTTTCTGAGGCACAGTATACTAACATAGTAAAGTGAAATGACTGTTTCTGGGCAGGCATGTGCTCTGAAGTCAGATCTCAACTAATAAAAGAGGCAGTGTGCTCACTAACCACAGACTCTCGCTGATATCGAAATGACTGCTACATTGCTTAGGGAAGCAGCTGTGAGCAGGTGATAGGAAATCCACACGAACCTCAAGGGCTTGACTTGTGGCGAGAACTCGTGTTTGCAGATGACACAAATTTACGTGCAGCTGGTCACATACATGGCGGAAACATGTCTGATACCCAGACCAGAGCAACAGCTCCATCTCGGAGGGACCGAAAGGCACTCACAGAGAAAGTGTGGGTCTGTCCGCCCCCTGAGGGAGCCCATGGTTTGAACGTGGTGGCTCTTCCCTTCGGGTCTTTGGGTCTCATCGTGATGTCCTTGGTGTGGGTCTCATCCACAGAGAAACATGTCCATAACCCCGGACTCTCAAACTTGTGACAACACTTTAGTCTATCAAGGGGTCAGAAAACTTTATTCTGAAGAGAAAAGTGAAAGTTGCTCAATCATGTCCGGCTCTTTGCGACCCTGTGGACTCTACAGTCCATGGAATTCTCCAGGCCAGAATACTGGGGTGGGTAGCCTTTCTTTCTCCAGGGCATCTTCCCAACCCAGGGATCGAACCCATGTCTCCTGCATTGCAGGCAGATTCTTTACCAGCTGAACCACCAGGGAAGGCCTATTCTGAAGAGGCCAGATAGTACATATTTTTGCCTTTGCAAGCTGCATGATCTCTATGGCAGTTACCCACCACTGCCCTGGGGGCCCCAGAGTAGCCACTGGCAGAAGGTAAGTGAATGGATAAGGCATGGTACCAATAAAGCTTTATTTACAAAAAGAGACAGCCACATGCCACAGGGCATGCGGGATCTTACTTTCCTGGAGATCTTACTTCCTCTGCCGGGGAATCCATGCCCGCTGCAGTGGACGCACAGAGTCTGAACCACTGGACCACCAGGTAAGTCCCAATCTAAAATTATTCTGAAATGTAGGAAACTAAATTGTTTTAAAAGCCAATCACACAATAGTTCCTGCAGGCTTTCTACAAGTCTAATTGTGCAGAGCTAAGGAATGACAACCTATCCAACTTTTAGAAACACGCTATGTGTGCCCGGAAGAAATCTCTCCGTTGCAGTAAAAATTCCACCACCTTTCAGACAGCGGTCCTCCGTCGTTTCCTGTTATTTCTACCGCTAGTCAAATACTGCTATGTTCTTTGAAGGGGGGCCACACAGACTCAGTTGAAACAAAAGTTTTGGCCGGCGGCCAGTGAAGGAATTCCCAGCATCCGAGGCAGTAGCTGTGGAACACCAAAGAAGCAGAGGCTTCCGTTTCAGTGTCCTTCTTCCTGTGAAGCCCTCGAATTATCTCAGCCTTAAGGATGCACAGATGACCGGTCCCTTTTGCCGTGTGTGTGTGTGTGTGTGTGTGTGTGTGGTCATGACTGTACTGGGAATGAGAAGGAGGAAACTGGATAAACTTTGTGTGTGTGCTAAGTTGCAATTCTTTGTGACCCCCATGGACTGTAGCCCGCCAGACTTCTCTGTCCATGGGATTCTCCAGGCAAGAATACTGGAGTGGGTTGCCATGCCCTTGAGTTCCCCTGAGCAGTGATCAAAGCTGTGCCCCCTGCATTGGCAGCATGGAGTCTTAACCACTGGACCACCAGGGAAGTCCCATCTAAGAATCTCTTACAAGTATCTCTATTGGATTTTTTGGCTTCCCAGGTGGCCCAGAGGTAAAGAATCTGCCTGCAGGAGAAGCAGTTTCAATCCCTGGGTTGGTAAGATTCCTTAGAGAAGAAAATGGCAACCCACTCCAGTATTCTTGCCTGGAGAATCTCATGGACAGAGGAGCCTGGCAGGCTACAGTCCATGGGGTTGCAAAGAGTGGGACACAACTTATTGACTGAACATGCACACATTGTTTTTGTTTTTCCCCTTAAAATGTGCCATATGAAGCTAGAAAGGCATTTATTGCATAATCACCCAAATGATATCACAGTGAAGGAGCAGAAATTTCATTCTGCCTTTGGGCAAAGCAGTACATTTGAGGTTATCTTGCTGAAATCTCACACGTGGAATCTTTTTTTGCAGCTTCAAAATCGCTTGCATTGGTTTCCACTAGAACCACCTCCATGACACCGGTGTCGCGTTTTCAGCCGGCAATTTCATTGGCAGAACTATCCCCAAGTTACGAGCAGGTTGGGACCCACAAGGCATGCAAGATTTGAAAAAGACGTTCCCAAATATAATACTAGGGATGAAGGTAAGGATGCCAGGTGGGCATCAGGGCTCCTGTTCTCTCAGGACCCTCAAGCCTGCCCCCTGCCCAGCTCTGTGACCTCCAGACCCTGACCTCAGCTGAGGGTCACTCATGGGGTGGTGATCGTGGCCTAGGCTGGGAGTTACTTCACACGTCTTCTTTATCCATTCATCTGTTGATGGACATCTAGGTTGCTTCCAAGTCCTGGCTATTCTAAATAATGCTGCTATGAAACTTTGGGCTGCATGTATCTTTTTGAATCATATTCTTCTCTGGATTTACGCCCAGGAATGGGATTGCTGGTTCATATGGTAACTCTGTTTTCAGTTTTTAAAGGAACCTCCACACTGTTCTCCATAGTAACTGCATCAATTTACATTCCCATCAACAGTGTAGGAGGTTCCGTTTTTCCCCACCCCTTCTCTGGCATTTATTATCTGCAGACTTTTTAATAATAGCCATTCTGACTGGTGTGACGCAATACCCCTTGGTGGTTTCGATTTGCATTTCCTTTTATTGGTGATGTTGAGCATCTTTTCGTGTGGCCTGTTGGCCATCTGTATGTCTTCTTTGGAGAAATGTCTATCTAGGTCTTCTGCTGGTAGGTATCCCAGATCTTGGAGAAGGAAATGGCAAACTACTCCAGTGTTCTTGCCTGGAGAATTCCCCGGACAGTGGAGTCTTGTGGGCCACAGCCCATGGGGTCACAAAGGGTCACACACGAATGAGCTTCTGAGACATGCCAAATCTTTATGTGAGGGCTTCCCTGGGGGCTAGTCCTCCCTCAGCTGAAGGTTGGGGACTAGGCTTCTGCAAGCACCACCTGAGCTCAGCAGATCCTTAGCCTGACTCCTGCTCCTCGCGAGGGGAAGCCGTGTAAGTCAGCTGTGGGGCTTTAGCCAGGCTTCTTCCAAACTAACCAGCAAAGTCCCCTTCATTCTCCAGGACACTTTTGAGTGGTTTCCATTTCTCCAGTAAGCTGACTAAATGTTTCCCAAAGGTGACAGGTCTGGATCCTGGGAAACCTGTCAACGTTACCTTATTTGGGAAAAAAAAAAAAGAAAAAGGTCTTTGCAGATGTGATTAAACTAAGGATTTTGAGATGCAGAGGCGATAGTTGATTCTTTAGGTGGGGCTTTAGGGCAATCACAAGAAGCACCTACAGCCATCCAAAGGTGGAAGTGGGGAGGAACAGAGTCACCGCTAAAACCTCCAGGCATGTTATGGCCCCACTGACACCTTTTTTAAAAAATGTACGTGTGCGTGCTCACTAAGTCGTGTCCGACTCTTTGCGTGACCCTGTGGACTGCAGCCCACCAGGCTCCTCTGTCCATGGGATTTCCCAGGCAAGAATACCGGAGTGGGTTATGCTTCATTTGACTGTGCCAGCTCTTTGTTGTGGCATGTGGGATCTTGGTTCCCTGACCAGAGATCGAACCTGGGCCCCCTGCACTGGGGGTGCAGAGTGTTAGCCACTGGACTGCCAGGGAAGTCCCTTCTGCTGACACCCTGATTCCAGACTTCAGACCTCCCGAAGGGAAAGAATAGCTCTTCACTGCTTGATAGTACTTTGCTAGAACAGCCCTAGGAAAGATAAGACAGTATCCGGAAAGCATCTCAGATTCCACCTGCCCTAAAGAAACTCATAATTGCCTCCCTTCAAGTGTGCGTCTGCCCAAAATTCCATTCAGGAACCCTTCAACTCAGCTAACTTCAGCCGAAAACCCAGGAAGTTGTTTCTGACGACCTCCAACCCCCCGGGATATACACCAGCCCTAGGAGAGGGGGTGTATGGAGACTCGGGACAGATTCAAAATGAACTCTGGACTCATGCGCTAGGCTGCCATCAAGTCCTGACACTTGCAACTTCCCCACAGAGAAGAATCCTTTCTTTGCCCCTGGGGCCCCTACCTGCACCATCACCCCACGTCCTCTCAGCTGGCAGCATAATAGCCCAGTCACTCCTTCCAGGATGTGTTTTCAGACACTTCAGAGGAAAAAAAAAAGTGGATGAGAAGGAAACACAAGAGGTCTATTTCTTTCTTTTTCTTCTCTTCTCTACTTGGATTTCTCTGCTGCTGCTGAACCTTCTGCAGGGAAAAGCCATTTTTGCACGTTAATTGTGCCCTCATTGTTTCATGGCAGCTAATGATGTTTTCTTTATAGCCAGAGTGAATGTTTTCATATTTCTTGCATCCTTTACATTCCTTCACAAGTCCTCCCTGGTGCTGGACAAGTAAAAAGGCCTCAAGAAACACATGCTCATTGGCTACCTGATTGAAAAAAAAAAAAAAAACATTGAAAAATAACCAATGGCTTTCTAAAAATGTACTTTAAAATACAAAAAATGCTTGGGACGTCCCTGGCAGTCCATTGGTTACGACTTGGTGATTTCAACACCAGGTCAGGGAACTAAGATCCTAGGAGCCACACCGCATAGCCAAAAAAAGAAATCAATAAAAACTTTTGCAATAGTCGTTTTAACTAAGTACTCTTTTTGAAGGACTCCTGATCAGCATAGTTGGGTATCGCTTTATCTATCTGTGTGTGTATATTATTTTAACCATCGTGTATTTGCTGTGTGTGCTGAGTTGCTCAGTGGTGTCTGACTCTTTGTGACCCCCATGGACTGTAGCCAGCCAGGCTCCTTTGTCCATGGGGATTCTCCAGGCCAGAATACTGGAGTGGGTTGCCATGCCCTCCTCCAGGGGATCTTCCCGCCCCAGGGATCGAACCCTCATCTCTTACATCTCCTGCAGTGGCAGGTGGGTTCTTTTCAACTGGCACCACCTGGGAAACCCACTAAGCTCTCCGGGTTCTCCTTTATAAAGTCCTAATCCCATTCATGAGGCTCATGACCTGATCGGCTCCTAGAGACCCCACCCCTTCATTCTATTTCACGTGGGTCAGGACCCCACATATGAATTTGAGGAGTGAGCACAGGTATTCTCTTTGTTGCCCTGAATGCCTGACTTAACTATACAGAGAATAAAGCAAAGGGGCTCGTAGCATAATTAAAAAAAAACACAACTGAACTGAGGAACACAGTTATTCCACGCTCATCATTTCTCAGTCATCATCAAAATCTCTCATTAGAGATCTCCGCAGCTTAATTAAGTCTTTGGGGTGAAGGTAAAAAGAAAGATGACCTTTAAAACCAAATTGGCATTGCCTAAGTCATAGACAAATCACTTTTCTCAGTCTTGTTACAGTTATATCTGTGGGAGAAGATCTAATTTTTTCTTTTCATAACTGCAAGGAGTGGAATTATACAGATGCCCCCAAGATCCCCACCCCACTGGTGTGTGCATCCCATAAAATTCCTGCTTTTCAAGGTCAGCCTGGTCCTTGCATAGGATGGATGTCAGTCTAGCGATGAGGATCCAGAGATGATCTTCCCTGGTGGCTCAGTGGTAAAGAATCCAGCTGCCAATGCAGGAGACCTGGGTTCCATCCCTGGTCCAGGGAGATCCCCTGGAGGAGAAAATGGCAACCCACTGCAGTATTCTTGCCTGGAGAATCCCATGGACAGAGGAGTCTGGTGGGCTACAGTCCATGGGGTTGCAAAGAGTCAGACATGACTGAGTGAGCACACAGCAACATATAGCAGACGTGAAGGGTTTTTAGGAATGATGATACTTATTAATGCAGGATTAGGGTTCCCTAATGCAAGTGAAAGAGAAGAGTGAAAAAGTTGGCTTAAAGCTCAACATTCAGAAAACTAAGACCATGGCATCCGGTCCCATCACTTCATGGCAAATAGATGGGGAAACAGTGGCTGACTTTATTTTTCTGGGCTCCAAAATCACTGCAGATGGTGACTGCACCCATGAAATTAAAAGACGCTTACTCCTTGGAAGGAATGTTATGACCAACCTGACAGCATATTAAAAAGCAGAGACATTACAAACAAAGGTCCATCTAGTCAAAGCTATGGTTTTTTCAGTGGTCATGTATGGATGTGAGAGTTGGACTATAAAGAAAGCTGAGTGCCAAAGAACTGATGCTTTTGAACTGTGGTGTTGGAGAAGACTCTTGAGAGTCCCTTGGACTGCAAGGAGATCAAACCAGTCCCTCCTAAAGGGGATCAGTCCTGGGTGTTTGTTGGAAGGCCTGATGATGAAGTTGAAACGCCCATACTTTGGCCACCTGATTCGAAGAGCTGACTCATTTGAAAAGACCCTGATGCTGGGAAAGATTGAAGGCAGGAGGAGAAGGGGATGACAGAGGATAAGATGGTTGGATGGCATCACTGACTCAATGGACATGAGTTTGGGTAAACTCCAGGAGTTGGTGATAGACAGGGAGGCCTGGCATGCTGGGGTCCATGGGGTCACACATAGTCAGACATGACTGAGTGACTGAACTGAACTGATCTGAACCAAAGCACAGACTTTGAGCTTTCGCTCAAGAAGAAATTGTTATCAATGGATCAGACCACCTCCGTGAGCCTTTCCAAAGAAGGTTTACAGCCAAGACTCTCAACACAGGAGCATCTCTCTGAAGCCACCCATTGTGAGTTTGACAGCCCCAAAGAAATGTTTTCTTCCAACAGCCAGAGAGCTCAGAGGAGAATTCTCTTCTGTAGATGAGGACTCAGCCTCTGGCTGTTCCTCCAGTAGTTTTAGAGCAAGGTAAATGCTCCTAAGAGCCAGGAGAGACGGGTGTTAACACCCGAGATGTCCTCTCCAGGGCTTGTGTTAATCGCTCAGTCGTGTCCCACTCTATGTGACCCATGGACTGTAGCCCACCAGCCTCCTCTGTCCATGGGGATTCTCCAGGCCAGAATACTGGAGTGCATTGCCATGCCCTCCACCAGGAGATCCTCCCGATGCAGAGATGGAACCCAGGTCTCCCACGTGGCAGGCGGATTCTTTACTGAGCCACCAGGAAAGCCCAATCATGTATATATAGTCCCTTCTAGCTGCCAGCATGAAACTTGGCCCTTTGCAGATACAATATTTTTAAAATTTATAGAGTTATATTTTTTTGGCTGCGCTGGTGTCTCTGTTACTGCTCTTGGGCTTTCTCTATTTGCAGCAAGGGGGGACCAGCCAGGAGAGGTGTGGGGTGCGATGTTTTTGGTACAGGAGCTCTAGGGCCTCAGATTCAGCAGTTGTGACACACAGGCTTAGTCACCCTCTGGCACGTGCGCTCCTGCTGGCCCTGTGAAAAAGGTGTTTCAGTATGCTTGAGCTTACAAACTGAAAGGTACTTGACCCTGTAATTTGAAAAGTACAAGGAAAATTCTGGAACTCCATCCTCCATTACATTTTATAGTTATACATCTGTTAGAATAAAAAAATGAAACAATCTGTGCCCTACTTCATGAAGAGGATTAGCTACTGATTCAATCTCTTCCCTGGTGGTTCAGACAGTAAAGAATATGCCTGCAGTGCGGGAGACCCAGGTTCGATCCCTGGGTTGGGAAGATCCCCTGGAGAAGGGAATTGCAATCCACTCCAGTATTCTTGCCTGGGGAATCCCATGGCAGAGGAGCCTGGTAGGCTATAGTCCATGGGGTCGCAAAGAAGCAGACACATCTGGGGGACTAACACATACAGATATAAATCTCTAAAAGTTGGTCCAATTCGCCTTGTTGATCGATGCACTGCTTGCTGATAAGTGAAAGCAGGACCACTTTCATTTAACTTATCTCTACTCTATCAAATGAAATAAACCTTAGACTTGACAAGGTGGTACACACATTCCTGAGACTGTCAAACGTCTAGGTTTGGATGCTCAGAGGGTCCAGAAGGATACATGCTCGTCTCGTGTCCTAAGCAATGAATATCCAAAAAAGTGAGAAAACCCATAGAATAAACGTGCTCTGCCTTTCCAGAAGAACAAAATCTACATTCCTGTTGTTCAGTCACTAAGTCCTGTCCGACTCTTTGTGACCCCACGGACTGCAGCATGCCAGGCTTCCCTGTCCTTCACTATCTCTTGGAGCTTGGTCAAACTCATGTCCATCGAGTCAGTGATGCCATCCAACCATCTCATCCTCTGTCATCCCTTTCTCCTCCTGCCTTCAATCTTTCCCGGCATCAGGGTCATTTCCAATGAGTCAGTTCTTCGCATCAGGTGATGCTTTCAAACTGTGATGTTGGACAAAACTCTTGAGAGTCCCTTGGACTGCAAGGAGATCCAACCAGTCCATCCTAAAGGAAATCAGTCCTGAATATTCATTGGAAGGACTGATGCTTAAGCTGAAGCTCCAGTACTTTGGCCACCTGTTGTGAAAAGCTACATGCTGACAAACATGGGAACATGGGAAATTCTGCCTGAGTTGTTAGTAATTAGAAAAGAAAGCGGTCACCAGCAGAAGTCCACATGGGCTCAATGTCATACTGAATGCTTCCCAAAGGGGTGCAAGGTTGATACATTGTGGCTATGCCTTTCACTCACAAGACAGAGGTAATGTCACACCATGGATGGTTGACAGCCTTGTCATGATATGTGAAACGTGATACAGAAGCCTCGGTGGGATGGGACCACAGACAGATGGGCTCAACGGTGTAATCCCAGGAATGTTGAAAGATTTATGAGGGGCTGAGAGAAGGGCACCTATCTGACAGCAGGCTTGGTGCTGTCTCTTGCAGCATGTTTATTAATGTCAGTATAGACCGTGGTGTTATGAATATTGAACTGATCCTAAGCAGAAAGCAAAGAGGAACTAGAGAACCTCTTGAAAAAGTGAAACAGTAGAGTGAAAAAGCTGACTTAAAACTGAACCTATGAAAAATGAAGATCATGGCAACCGGTCCCATCACTTCGTGGCAAATAGATGGGGAAACAATGGAAACAGTGACAGACTTTATCTTTTTGGGCTCCAGAATAACTGCAGATGGTGACTGCAGCCATGAAATTAAAGCTCCTTGGAAGAAAAGCTATGACCAACCTAGACAGCATAATAAAAAGCAGAGAGATCACTTTGCAGACAAAGGTCTATCTAGTCAAAGCTATGGTTTTCCCAGTAGTCATGAATGGATGTGAGAGCTGGACCACGAAGAAAGTTGATCAAAAAAAAAAAAAAAAAGAAAGAAAGAAAGAAAGAAAGTTGAGTGCAAACAATTGATGCTTTTGAACTGTGGTGTTGGTGAAGACTCTTGAGAGTCCCTTGGATTGCAAGGAGATCAAACCAGTCCATCCTAAAGGAAATCAGTTCCGAATGTCTACTGGAAGGATTGATGCTGAAGCTGAAGCTCCAATACTTTGGCCACCTGATGCAAAGAACTTACTCATTTGAAAAGACCCTGATGCTGGGAAAGATTGAAGGCAGGAGAAGGGGATGACAGAGGATGAGATGGTTGGATGGCATCACTGACTCGATGGACATGAGTTTGAGCAAGCTCCAGGACTTGGTGTTGGACAGGGAGGCCTGGTGTGCTGCAGTCCCCACGGGGTTGCAAACAGTTGGATACGACTAAACAACTGAACTGACTGAAGCTGGAAAGGATGCCTTATGTGAAGATTAAAAAAAAAAAAAAAAGCTCAGCAGCATGATGTTTAGTGAGGATGTAGGTATAATTACACCTGAGTTCAAGGAATGACAGTATAACCCCTCTGAATGGCAGATGGGTGATCAGACAATGATTACACAGTGAACGGAAAATGTGATAGACGACTGCTGCTGTCATTTATGGAGACAAGGATTTCATGCGTTAGTGGACCGAGTGGCCTGAATTTCAGCCTTAGGTAAGGTCTAAGGTTTAAATTGAGATGTTTTAGTCAACACTAGCTTTCGGGCTGGGGTTGACCAGTGGGAGGGTGAGGGGAGCAGCACTGTGTTGTGGAAGTGGAAGGCACTCAGTCGTGTCTGACTCTTTGTGATCCCATGGACTATAGAATCCACTGGATTCTCCAAGCCAGAATACTGTAGTGGGTAGCCTTTCCCTTCTTCAGGGCATCTTCCCAACCCAGGGATCGAACCCAGGTCTCCCCCATTGCACAATTCTTAACCAGCTGACCCACAAGGGAGGCCCTGTGTTGAGACAGGGCACGTCCAAAAACTGTAGGTGCATTAATATGGTCTTTCATCTTTTGGTTGATCATGTGCTCAGTCTTGTCCAACTCTCTGTGACCCCATGGACTGTAGCCCACCAGGATCCTCTGTCCAAGGGATTCTCCAGGCAAGGATACTGGAGCGGGTTGCCAAGCCCTCCCTCCAGGGGATCTTCCCCACCTAAGGATGAAACCTAGTGTCCGCCGCCTCTCCTGCCTGTTGTCCGGGCGCAGGTAAGGACTGGGCCTCGAGCTGCCGCCCCAGCCGGACTCTGGCCCCACGGGGAGCGCCAGTCACCTCTGCACCCCCCAGGTCACCGCGAGCCCCGAGCCGCAGCCCGCCCCCTCCCCGAGCTGCAGTTGTAGCCTGCAGCTCCCTACTCCCCGCGGGCGGCGGGAAGTCCCAAGTGCACTTCCACCCCAGGCCCCCTCACCCCAGTGCGCCCACCTCTACCCGCCCCTCACACCCTCTGGGCACCTCGCGGTAGCCCGATTGCTTCCCGTCCCTTGACCGGGATAGGCGCGAGCCCCCAACCCCCCACGTGCAGGATCAGCTCTTCCCCCATCGCGCGCAGGGCGCGCCCTTCCTTTTCTGTGCGCGCAGCGCGAGTTCCCCGTTTCCAGCGCGTGCGGGGCACCCCTGGCACGAGCTCTCACTTCCTGCGCGCGTGGTGCCAGTCCTTCCCCCGGCGCAAGGCAGATCTTTCCTACGCACGTGACGTGAGCCCCCACTTCTTGCGCGTGCGCGCGCGGCACTCCCGGCACACGCGCCGTGAGCCCCCACTTCCTCCGCCTGCGGCGCGGCGCGAGCCTTCCCTTCTTGCGCGTTCGGGGACCCTGCGACCCGCGGCACAAGCCCCCCTTCCTGGATGCGTGGCGGGAGCCGACCCTTCTTGCGCGTGTGGGGCCCCCTGGCATGTGCCGCGCGAGCCCCCACTTCCTGTGCGTGCGCCACAGCGCGAGCCCCCCGGTTCCTGAGTGCACGGGGTCAGCCCTCCCCCCAGCACGCGCGCCGCGAGCCCCCCCCTTTCTGCCCACGCGGCACGGAGAACACCCCCTTCTTAAGCATGTGGGTGCCCACCACCCGCGGCGGGAGCCTCCCTTCTTTCGCACGCGGGGACCCCTGGCACGCGTGGCGCGAGCCCCTGCTTCCTGGGTACGTGGAAAGAGCCCCCACATTTTGCGCGCGCGGAGACCCCGCCCTCAGCGCACGCAGCGCCACGCGAGCTCCCCTTCCTATGCGCTGGAGGCCCCACTTCCTGCGTGCGCAGAAGACCCCCACTTCCGGCGCACGCGGCGCGGCGCGAGCCCCCCACCCTCCGCCCCGTTCCTGCGCCCGCGAGGTCATCCCTTACCCGGCACGGCGCGAGCTCCCCCTTCTAAAGCTCGCGGGTTCCTGCCACCCGCGGCGCGAGCCCCCCTTCCTTTGCACGCGGTGACCCCTGGCACGCGTGGCGTGAGCCCCTGCTTCCTGGGTACGTGGAGAGAGCCCCCACTTCTTGCGTGCGCGGGACCCCTTGGGACTCGCGGAACGAGCCCCCACTTCCTGCGCACCCCGGGGTCAACCCTCCCCCGTCCGCGCTTGGCGCGAGACACCCCTCCAGCGCATCCCTTCTTGCGCGCGCGGGGATCCGCGGCACGCGCGGCGCGAGGCTCCACTTCCTGCCCGCGCACTGTGGCGCGAGCCCTCCAGTTCCTGCGCGCGCGGGGTCAGCCCTCCCCCCGGCACGCGCGACGCGAGCCCCCTCCCCTTCTTGCCCACGCGGTGCGGCGCGAGCCACCCCCTTCTTGCGCGAGCTGGGGTCCCCTGCCACCTGGGGCACGAGCCCCACTTTCTGCGCGCGCGGGGACTCCCGGCACGCGCGGCGTGAGCCCACACTTTCTGCGCTCGAGGCGCGGGCCCCCCACACCGTTCCTGCGCGCGCCGGGCCAGCCCTCCCATCCGCGAGCGCGGCGCGAGACCAACCCCCCCGACTCCTGCGCACGCGGCGCCGCGCAAGCTTCTCACTTCCTGCGCGCGTGGTGCTGCACGAGCCCCCTGGTTCCTGGGCGCGCGGCTCCAGCACCCCCTTTCCTGGGCGCGCGGGCCAGCCATACCCCCGGCACACGCGGCGCCAGCCCCACTTCCTGCCCGCAAGGCGCAGCGCAAGACACCGCTTCCTGGGGGCGTGGCGCGAGCCGCTCCCTTCTTGCGCGGGCGGGGCCCCCAGGGACTGGTGTCCTTCCCTGCACAGGAAGGATTCCCCAGTTGAGGGCCGTGTTTCCTCAACTCCCAAGAAAGAAGTCCCCACCCGCGGGCCGTGTGCCCTCAACCGCGTAAGGAGAGGTCCCCACTCGCCGGCCGCGGGCCTCAACTGGGCATGCAGGGGTCTCGACCCGTGGTGCGCACGCCCAGGAAAAGAGAGACGGGTCCCAACTCGCGGGCCTGGCATCCTCACCGGGAGACACAGGCGTCCGCACCCGCGTGCCGTGCGCCCTTTACTGCGCACGCAGTGTTCCCCACTACTGGGCTGTGCGCCCTCAACCGCACACTGAGGGGTCTGCACCTGCGTGCCGAGCACCCTTAGCCGCGCACAGAGGCGTCCCCACGCTCGGGCAGCGCGCCCTTAAGCACGGGAAGGGCTTCTCACCCGCACGCCGTGGGCCTTCCACCGCTCACGCAGTGGTCCCCACTAGCAGGCCGCGCGCCCTCGAGCACACACAGAGGGCTCCCAACTCCCGGGCCACGCACCATCAACCGCGCACGAATAGGTCCTCAAGGCTGTACGCGCTTCCTCAACTGCACACCAAGGACGCCCCGTCTGTGGGCTCTGCGCCCTCAACCGCGCACGGAGTTGTCCTCACCACGAGGTTGTGCGCCCTCCACGCCCAGGAAGGGCGTCCCCACTCGCCGGCCATGGGCCCTCAACTGCGCACGGAGGGGGTCCCCACTCGCGGGCAGCGCGCCCTCAACTGGGCACGGAGGTACCCGATCCCTAAAAAATGCACGGATGGGTCCCTACTGGTGGGTCTGGCGTCCTAACCCACACACGGAGGGCACCCTACCCGTGGGTCGTGGACCCTCAACCGTGCACTGAGGGGTCCCCACCCACGGGCCGTGCGTCCGCGACTGCGCACGCAGTGGTCCCCACCGCGCGCTGAGGGGTGTGCACCAGCGGGTCGTGCACCCTTAAACACGTACGGAGGAGATCCGCACTCGCGGGCAGCGGGCTGTCAACTGCGCACCGAAGGGGTCCCGACCCGCGGTACCCGAACCCTGAAAAATGCACAGATGGGTCCCTACTGGTGGGTCTGACACCCTAACCCACACACGGAGGGCACCCTACCCGTGGGTCGTGCACCCTCAACCGTGCACTGAGGGGTCTCCACCCACGGGCCGTGCGTCCGCGACTGCGCACGCAGTGGTCCGCACCGCGCACTGAGGGGTGTGTACCAGCGGGTCGTGCACCCTTAAACACGTACGGAGGGCCCTCAACTGGGCACAGAGGGGTCCCGGCCCGCAGGTCGCACAAGGAGGGGTCCCCACGGCGGTACCCGCGTCCTGAAAACACATAGATGGGTCCCCATTCGCGGGCAGCGAGCCCTCAACTGGGCATGGAGTGGCCCGCACGCCGGAGAAAATGCACAGATAGGTCCCTACTCGCAGACCGGGCGGCCTCACCCGCACACGGAAGTGTCCCCACACGTGGGCCGCGCGCCCTCAACTCCCACTAAGGGGGTCCCTACTCATGAGCCACGCCACCTCAACCGCGTAAGGAGGAAGCCCCACCCGCGGGCCCGGCACCCTCAACCACCCACGGCAAGGTCCCCACCGAAGTATGGGGGCCCCTCACACGGAGCGGTCCCCACCTACGATGGGCCGGGCACCCCCAACTCCCACGAAGGGATCCCCACTGGCGGGCCGCGGGCTCTCAACCACGCACCTAGGCGCGCCCTGAAAAAACGCACAGACGCGTCCCTACTTGGGGGCCCAACATCTTCACCCACAAAAGGAGCCCTACTCGCGGGCCGCGCGCGCTCAACTGCGCGCGGAGGGGTCTCCACCCGCGCAGTACTCGCGGGCCCTGAACCACGCACGGAGGGGTCCCCGGCCGTGCGCCCTCACTTCCCAAGAAGGGGGTCCACACCCGCGGGCCGGGCGCCCTCACTCGCACACCGAAGGTTGCCCCCGCCCCGCGCGAGTCGCGCGATCACCCAGGCAGCCGAGCAGGTCGCAAGCGGTGGCGGCGCGCACGATGCGCACGGAGGCGGGGCCGCGGGCCGAGGTCGGCGGGGAGACCGAGGCGACCCCGGGGCCCGTGGGCCGGCGCCCGGGCCGCAGCTGCAGGAGGTCGAGCGCCAGGAGGAGCGCGCCGCTGCCCAGACACAGCGCGTGGAAGGCCCGCGGCTGGAAGCCCAGCGCGAGCTGCGTGGCGGCGTCCCGCGTGGGGCAGCAGAAGCTGCCGAGGCGCGGGGAGGCCATGGGTCGTGCTGGGGACGCACGCGGCTAAGGTCTGCCGGCCGGCCTGGGTCACGTGCTGGGCGCGGGGGCCGCGGGGAGGGGGCGTCCTGTGCCCTGGGCCTCCCCGCGAACCCCGCCCGATCCCCGCCCCTCGCTGGCAGCAAAGGCGCCAGGCTCGGTGAGGCCAGCGCGGAACGCCACGAGGCCTCACGAGAGTGATGCTTCGTAGCGAGGAGGAGGAGGAGTGAGAGAGCTCAGGGTCGGGGAAGTAGGCTCTCTCGCTCGTCAGCAGGCCTTCCCGGGGTGGGGGGGACGGGGTTAATTCTCCAGAACCCGGAGCCCCCAACACTGTTGTCTAATCTTAACCCATCTGCCCTAGAAAGCACGCGCTCTTGCCAGGTCTGACCAGTCTGCGTCTCTGACATCCCTCATTTTAATCCGGTGCCAGTTCATAAACAGTGACTGTGCCGTGATTAGCATTAAAACCCCGCTTTTCTACGGCCCCTCTCCGACAGAGAAATCAACAAATCTTTGAAAAAAGAGGAAACTACTTTGCCAGAGTGGACACACCTACCCACCCACCCTTTTCATGCGCGCTGCGCGAGCACTCTCATCCCTCCGCGCGCTGCCAGCCCTTACCCCGGTGCTACTTTGCCAGAGTGGACACGTGGACACACACACACACACACACACACACACACACACACACCTTTGCCAGAGTGGACACACACACACACACACACACACACCTTTGCCAGAGTGGACACACACACACCCACCCACACACACACACCCTTTTCATGCGCGCGCTGCGCGGGCACTCTCGTTCCTCCCCGCGCTGCCAGCCCTTACCCCGGTGCACGCGGTGCGAGCCCCCCGTTCCTGCCCGCGCGGCGCGGTGCAAGAACCCCCCCTTCCGCGCGCGGGGCCCCCCGCCACCGGCGGCGCTAGTTCCCCTTATTGCGCGCGAAGCCACCCCCGGCACGCCGCGGCGAGAGCCCCCGCTTCCCGGGCGTGCGGCGCGGCGCCTTCCCTAAGGTTCCTGCGCACTCGGGGTCAGCCCTTCCCCGGGAGCGCAACGCGCTAGCCCCGCCCCTCCCTGCGCACCAGGTGCGACGCGAGCCCCCACTTCTAGCGCGCGCGGAACCTCCCGTCACGAGCGGCGCAAGCCCCCCGTTCCTGAGCTCGCGGCGCAGCGTGAGCGCCCCGGTTCTTGCGCGCGCGGGGCCGGCCCTCGCCCGGGCGCGCGCCCCTCCTTTTCTGCGCGCGCGGCGCGGCGCGAGACCCCGGTTCCTGCGCGAGCGTGGGGCCAGACCTTCTCCGTCCGCGCGCGGCGCGAGGCCGGCCCCTTGCTGCACACGCGGCGCGAGCATCCCCCTTTCCTGCGTGCGCGGCGCCACGCAAGCACCCTGGTTCTTGCGCTCGCGGGCCGGTCCTTTGCCCGGCACGCGCGGTGGGAGCCCCCGCCCCAAGCCACCGGGTTCCTGCGCGGGCGGGTTCAGCCCTCCCGGGCGCGCGCGGCGCTAGCCCCGCCCCTTCCTGCGCACGCGGCGCGACGCGAGCCCCCACTTCTTGCGCGCGCGGAGCCTCCCGTCACACGGGGCGCAAGTCCCCCCATTCCTGAGCGCGCGGGGCCAGCCCTCCCCCCGGCGCGCACGGCTCGAAAATCCCTCCCTTCCTGCGCGCGCCGCGAGTCAACCCGCACTTTCCTGCGCGCGCGGCGCGGCGCGAGCCCTCACTGTCTCTGCGCGCGCCGCGGCATGAGTTTCCCGCCCCCCGTTTCTGAGCGCGCCGGGTCAGCCCCCTACCCCCGGGGCGCGTGCCCCTCCCACTTTCCTGCGCGCGTGGCGCGAGACCCCAGTTCCTGCGCCCGCGGGGCCAGCTCTCCCCCCGTCACGCGCGGCGCGAGACCCCGGTTCCTACGCCCCCGGAGCTAGCTCTTCCCCCGGCGCGCGCAGCCAGACGCTGCCACTTTTTGCGCACGCGGCGCGAGACCCCCGTTCTTTCGCGCGCTGCGCGAGCCAAACCCCATCTCACGCGCCCCGCCCCCTACCCCGCGGCTCCCCGCCCGCTCCCCGCGGCTCCCCTCGACTCCCCGCCCCCTCCCCTCGACTCCCCGCCCCCTCCCCTCGACTCCCCGCCCCCTCCCCTCGACTCCCCGCCCCCTCCCCGCGGGCCCCCGCCACTCCCCGCCGGTCCGCCCCCTTCGGCGCGGCTCCCGGGCCCCTCCCCTCGGCTCCCCGCCCCCTCACCGCGGGGCCCCCGCCACTCCCCGCCGGTACAGCCCCCTCCGCGCGGCTCCCCCTCCCCCTCCCCTCGGCTCCCCGTCCCCTCCCCGCCGGTCTGCCCCTCTCGGCGCGGCTCCCCGCCTCCGCCGCGCTGCTCCCCGACCCGTCAGCGCGGCTCCCGGCCCCTTCCCCGGCCCCTCCCCGCGTTTCCCCTCCTGCTCCCCGCGGCTCCGCCCCTTCCCCGAGTGTCCCTGCCCCCTCCCTGCGGCTCCGCCCCTCCACGCCTCTCCCCGCGGCTCCGTCCCCTCCCTGCCGGCCCGCCCCCTCCCCGCGGCTCCCCGCCCCCTCCGGGGCCCGCCTTCCCCCGTGCGCAGCGCAGCGCGTCCTCCGGGCTCCCTCCCGCCCCGGGCCGGCACTTTCCTTGTAAGTTGCAGCGCAAGTTTGCCCGCGGCCGGCAACGGGGGCGCCGAGACTCTCCCTCGCCCTCGGCCGGCTGGGCTTCTCCGGAGCGTATGGGCGCGGGTCAGGCGGGCCCGGGGGCCTGAGCGGCCGCGCCGCTTCTGCGCCCTGCGCCATGGAGGGCGCCGAGCCCCGCGCGCGGCCGGAGCGCCTGGCGGAGGCCGAGGCTCGGGCGGCCGATGGCGGGCGCCTGGTGGAGGTGCAGCTGAGCGGCGGCGCCCCTTGGGGCTTCACCCTGAAGGGCGGCCGCGAGCACGGCGAGCCGCTGATCATCACCAAGGTGAGGGGGGGCGCGGGACTTGCACGGTGACAGCCGGGAGGTGGCCTCGGGGGCCGGGAGACTCGTCGAGGTCAGGAGCGCTGCGGGGGGGGGGGGGTGTCGGTTCCGGGTGGCGCCCCGGGCCCGGGACGCTCGTTTACCTGGGTCTCCTGCGAGAACGTGGGGCGCTGGGACCCGCCTCAGGTGTGTGGTCCGGGCGCCACCTGGGCCTCCGTTCCTTGTTTCCCAGCCCTTTTCGGCTCCCGGCGCCTCCGAGACTTTCAATGGCTCCCGTTTCGGATCTCTCCCCTCCCCCTCTTGGAAGGGGCCCAGCCGGGTCCCCTGTCACTCCCGGCCTCGCTAGTGCCGGGCTGCACCTGTGGGCCAGCCCAGAGGTCGGGAGGGGAACGTTCCCACGTGCGCCGGGTGGACAGAGCCGGCCCCTCCTGTGTTAACCTGTCAGGATGCTTGTTTCTGCACCCCGCCTTGGACCCGCACCCCTTATCTCTAGGACGTGTGGGTGAGCAGCTGCCGGCAGGCCAGCTTCTCCATTCCCAAAAGCCCATCAATATTTACTGACGTTTGGCTTCCAGCCATAGATCCGCGGCGCCCTGGATACTTAAAAAAAAAAAAAAAACCTTGGAAGTTTTCAGAGTCCTTTATAAAAGTGGGATTTGAACTACCATAATAAGTTGCTACTGTGTGTGTCCATGGGGTCGCAAAGAGTCGGACACGACTGAGCGACTGAACTGAGTGTGTGTGTGTGTGTGTGTGTGTGTGTGTGTGTGTGTGTAGATTTACTTTAGAACTTTGAATTTTCTTGCCTTGAAATAGAAAACCCATCTTGAGACTTAGCAGCTGAGCTTGTATAAACCTGTAGAAACACACACAAACCAGTCGTTTTGTTTTCCACTGGTTAAAACTGTCTGTTGGTCAGTTTCTTTTGGAAGGTCTGGGCCTTGACATTCCTGGGGACAAAGTTCTCTTTAAAATGCAAAAAAATTCTTGGCTTCCAGAAGGCTTTGAAGGTGACTTACTGTTTTTGTTTTTTTTTTTTTTCTCTGCTTTCCTGCTTCACTGCGGCTGGAAGCACTGAAGTGACTTCTAACCTGCCCCACCGGATTGAATTTAGGAGGTGGTGTGGTTTTGTTACCTAGATAACAAATGAGAGAGCGAACTAATCTTTTCTCTCTTTTTTTCTGGTTATAAACTAGAGACTCTGAGGGAAAAGGGTGCACTGAATTTATGTTGAACTGGGGATGAGGCTGTCTTTGTTGTAAATTTCACCCAGGTGCAACCTATTAATGCATTGAATTCTTTGAAAAGTGGGAGGCAGCCTAGTGGGCAGACCTTGTGCAGGTCTGGTGCTCCCTGCATATGCCTTATAGCATTGTAGCTTGAGCCTTTTAAATAATGGGTTTTACCAGGCGTTTTGGATGGTAAAGGTTAAAAAGTTACCAGGTGAATCCCCCAAACCTTTAGAACTTCAGGTGTTTCTTTTAAAAAAGAACACACGCAGATCCAATTCAAGCTGTCTTCCTCGGACCTGTCCTTACAGCAGATGGAGTAAGTGGTACAACATTGTTTAAGGTAACGTCTTGCTTTGGGGGCTTCCACTGGGTAGGAAAAGAGGCCTAAAAATTCAGTTGTTTTACCAGAGGAAAAGAGGCCTAAAAATTCATTTGTTTTACCAGAAGCTGGGGAAAAGGACTTCAGAGTACCTCCTCCTTTCTCTGTACCCCGAGTCGTAACCCCCCACCTCCTCCCCCTAGTTATTAGTGGTATTTCATCTTCCTGTGCAAGAGGGCCCCCCTTCTACAAACCGAAGGAGCTGGGCGGTAGAGTCTGTGGACACACACCAGGGCCTGTGCAGACCGCAGGGGGCTGTTGACTCTTGATTTAGCTCCAGTGGGCTCTCCGGGTGGTTGCTATGGTTTGTGTGTGGGTTTGTGTGTGTGTGTCTTGGGGGGGGGGTGTGTCTTGGGGCTGTGTGTGTGTGGCTAGACTGGTAGCATTGTACACAGTCTGTGTGTGTCTGTGTGTGTGTCTGTGTGTGTGGCTAGACTGGCGGCAGTGTACATGCTCTGCCTTCCCAGATTTGCCTCGGGGTTTTGCAGAAATAAAGCTGCTTGTGATTGTAATCTGAGATGCTCCCGTGTCCTCCCTTAAACTGCTGCTTGGGTTTCCTAGGCGTTCTACTGTGACTGGAGATAACGTGGTTTCTTTGCTTCGGATGGAGAGGATTCTGGACAGTTTGGGATGCCCGTGCTAAATCTCCACGCACATTTGTGTATACCCATGAACACGTGCATGCTGCCACACGCGCATGTGTATTTCTTAACCACATGTTGTATTGCGTGGCATTGGAGGTGTTTCACCCGCTTGCGTTTTTTTTCCTGGATTAAATCATCTGTGATGCTTGCTTATGATCCAACAGCTGGTTGTTAACAACTAAAGTAATTAACTGTCACTTTATTAAGAAAGGATGGAGAAAAGTGTGCCCATTATAATCTCTTAAAAAATGAAAGTAGATTGTTGTGATGGAGACTGGGGAAACATGTTCAACCACCAGAATTTGGATTAATCCAAGCTTTGAATCTTTTCTTTCCCAGTAGCTACTGAAACATCTCTAGGGCTCATTAAATAATGAATCTTCGAATAGTTTTTTTTTTTTTTTTGCATTTAAGAAACACTGAAATTACATTACATATTAGAGCGCTGGGTTATTTTACAGCTCATTTCTAACAGAATCTGACTTGGAAGAAGCCTCATCCCGTGTAAGAGGGTGCACTCTTTGGATAATGAAGAGTGTCTTGGTTGAAAGCCTCCTGGGAATGTACAGCTTCAAGCTGGAGGTGATACCAAGAACAAGGCCAGCTCAGTCCCTGATTTCCTGATGGAGTTTTATTAGCCCATTTTATAGATGGAACAGCTAAGTCCTAGGAGGTTAAAAGGTGAGCCCTGAGGTCACCTCTCAAGAAGGGCCCTGAGGGTCGGATCTTGACCTTGCGTATCTCTGCTGCTTCTCCGGTTGGAGGAGACCGTGGGCTCGATCCCTGGGTGGGGAAGATCTCCCTGGAGAAGGACATGGCAGCCCACTCCAGGATTCTTGCCTGGAGAGTTCCACAGACAGAGGAGTCCACAGGGTCGCAAGAGTCGGACACGAATGAGAGATGAGATTAACACCACCACCGCCACGAGGGCTTTTCAGCCTTGGCACTTCTGATGTTCTGGGCTGGGTCCTTTTTTTGCTGAGTGGGGTGGGGGGTTCCTTTCCTGTGTATTGTAGGGTGTCTAGCAGCAACTCTGACCTGTACCCACTGTCAGTGTAACCCCCTCTCACACGTGTGACAACTGGAAGTGTCTTGTATTGCCACGTGGCCCTGGCACAAAATCACCCTCGCTCGATGAACTGTACGCCACTTTTGCTTTGAAAGGATTTTAGCTTGGAAAGCTGTGCTTGATTCTTCTTTTGGAAGGTGCTCGGGAGGCCCCTGGCCTGGCCAACCTGGGTGGGGAAGGCTGTTTTCTTCCTCAGGGCTGGCCCTGATAATAGGCTTTATTTACATAGTAAAACTCAAACAAATACTTGCTTCATCTGCATTTTTTGTAGCTGGAAAAAAGGAAATGGGAGCAGGAACTCCCGAGAGCTGGGTTTTATGGGCGCTCGGCGGGGGCTGCTGGCCGAGGAACTGCCTTTTCTCTGGGTCGGAGTCGATGTTAAAGGGACCCTGACTCCCCTGGAGTGGCATGGTTGGAATCTCAAGTGCGCGCATGGTGAGTGAAGTGCAAGTAGCTCGGTCATGTCTGACTCTTTGTGACCCCCCTGGACTAAACAGTCCATGGAATTCTCCAGGACAGAATACTAGGGTGGGTTAGCCGTTCCCTTCTCCAGGGGAATCTTGCCAACCCAGGGATCAAACCCAGGTCTCCCACATTGCAGGCGATTCTTCGCCAGCTGAGCCACATGGAGTCAGTCCCCCAGAAAGGCGGCCAGCAAGATTTGTAACTGTTCAGCGCCTTGACACTGACTTGTAAGCTTGAGGTTTACCAGGGCCGGATAAAAAACACAAAAGGCCGTTTTTGGTGTTTTTTTCTCCCCCGTGCAGCAGAAATAATATCTGTGCCCTAAGGAACTCCAGAGACCTTGACGTGTCCGCGTCTCCGAGGCTCTGCTTTGATGAGGGCCCTCTCAGGAGCGTTGTCAGTAGGTTGAGCGCGGCAGTTGGTGGGAGTTCGTCTCCATCAGCTTAGCAAGTGGAAGACTTGGGTGGGATTGTGGGGGGGATGGTGCGCAGGTTTCGGAGGGCCTGACTTCTGAAATGTCAGCGGAGGGCCTCTGATTCCAGAAGGGCCACCTGGGGGGATTCACTGGAAAGCCTGAAGCGCGCCAGCTGGGTGTCAGCGGGCCCCCTGCGGCCTCAGGAATGTTTGTTAACCCCGGGAAGGAATGAAGCCTTGCTTCTCCTTTTCATCACGTCTTAGATTCCCCTCCTTCCCCTTTCCCCTCCAACCGAGAATGCTGGAGCCTTTCTGTGAGCGCCCCCCAGAAGAAAGACAGTCACCCGGGCTTTCCCCGGTCCCAGGGGCGGCTCCTTTGGGACCTTGATGAGTTTCAGGTTGCCTCTTGGGAACCAGGACCTCCTGGGTATGTGCGGGGGCAGGGAGCTGGCCAGTGCGACCCCTCTCCTGGGTCTCCAGGCCCTTAAACCCCTTAAGGCTACTGTCTGTAAATGTCCTTCCCAGTTTGCATGGCGAAGGTAGGCTGGGTAGGGTGGGGGGGCAGTCGGGACACACACTGGGGGTGCAGGGTGGGTGCGATTGGCCCACACACCCAGGTGAGTGATGTCCCAGTTCAGAGCTCCTCCTGATAGTGTAGGTTCAGAGCCGTTGGCGGGGCGCCTTGTGGTCTGAAAGGGGCTGCTTTTTTTATGGGTTGTGCTGAGTCATGCTGATCGGTGACCCGGTAACCCCTGATCAGGACAAGCTGTTGTCACTGATGTCCCTATATTTGCCCCCCCAAGAGCCAAGCTCTTTGTCAATGACCATTAGAGGTTTTGAAAACGGAATCTGTAGACGTGAGCTATGAATTTTTTTTTTCACTTTAAAAAATTAATTTACTTTAATTGGAGGCTAATTACCATATTGTGGTGTTTTTTGAAACATGTATATTAGCATATGTGAAATAGATGACCAGTCCCAGTTTGATGCGTGAAATAAGGCATGCAAAGCCAGTGCTCTGCGACAACCCAGAGGGATGGGATGGGGAGGGAGGCGGAAGGGGGGGTTCGGGATGGGGGACACGTGTACACCCGTGGCTGATTCATTCATGTCATTGGGCTGTGAATTTTTGTTTAGTCACAAGTCCTGTCTGTTTGCGACCCCACATACTGTAGCCTGCCAGGCTCCTTTGTCTGTGGGATTCTTCGGGCAAGAATCCTGGAATGCGTTTCCATTTCCTCCTCCAGGGGATCTTCCCAAGCCTGGGGATCGAACGTGCAGCTTCTGCATTGGCAGGGGAGAAATTCTTTACCGCTGAGCCCACCTGGGAAGCCCCGAGCTATGGATTGGGAGCTGATTTATCTCAGCCTCTCTGCGTTTTGCTTGATGTCTGTGTTGAAGCAGAATCCCACAGCCGCTTTCCCCCGGGTCCATAGACAGAAAAGGTGGGTGGATGAGGGTTGGACGCCCCTGCCTTAGCTAACTTGGCTACTGTGGTGGCCAAGGCAACTCCTGGCCGCGGTGAAGTCCTGGCCACTTTGAGGCCAGCTGCAGTTTGCAGTTTGTTCGAGGGAAGAGTAGAGTTCCAAAGACACGCTGGCATTTAAAAATTCACAGTGCGGTTTAAAAAAAGGGGGGGGGGGTGAGTTTTTCTTCCCCCCGTGCTGAAATAGCTTTGCAGTTGGTAGACCTGCCTGACAACTGGCCTTCAGGTGTATCTTTCTGCCCCTGTGCCGTCCTCTGCCTCCCTGGGTCCTGCGAGTTCTCACCTCTGGTCCTCGGGACGTGTTTTCCATGCGGGGATGGGAAGTTGGGCAAAAAACCTCCAGTCCCATCCCCAGCTCTGGTGCTGGAGCTTTGACGTGCAGAAGGTGGAGGTGGATGGTGGGGGGTGTTCTTCCTTTCCTAGAAATTAGCTCAGCTTGTTACGAGTTAGTCAGTCCAACTCTTTACGGCCCCATGGAGTGTAGCCCGCCAGGCTCCTCTGTTCGTGGGATTCTCCAGGCAAGAATACTGGGGTGGGTTGCTCATTTGCATTGCCAGGGGATCTTCCTAAGCCAAGGATTGAACCTGCATCTCTTAAGTCTCCTGCATTGGTGGTTGGGTCCTTTAACACACTAGTGCCACCTTGGAATTCCCAACTCATCATGACTCACCCATAAACCCAGAGGCTTCTAAGCGTGAAAAGCTGTAAACTTGAGGTTTGCATCACACTTCCCCACCAGGAAGGATTTTTGCCCTTCCTGGTCCAGTTACGAGTAGTTTGGAACATGTCCTAACGTTCATCTTTTGAAAAAAGAAAACGACTTTGCCAGAGAGCTAAATGTAGAAAAGAGAAAAAGAGTGAAAGACTCATAAAAAAAGTTAGTGGTTTTCACCTTGTCCTAACGAGCTGGGATTTCTGCACTCACCTTTCTATTTCGTGGCGGAAGAAACCAGACTTCCATCTTGGAGACGGCTGGTTTTTCTATTTGGTGAAAGCGTTTTGGAGCGGTCCTCTTGCCAAAGTTGTTTTGTGTCAGCAAATAAACGCCGGTCTGTGGATTTCTTTGGGGCCCTGGGGAGCCTTTGCTCCTTGTACACTGGGTGCAGTGTAAACAGCCAACGAGATTATTTCAGGATTTAAAGGCTGAACAGACTTTTTATTCAGTCTCATTACCTCTTTTACTTTTCACACACCGCAATGAGGCCATCCTTTGAGGAGAAATTTCTGCAAGCCGAGCTCTCCCAGGCTGAACCTTCCACCCACATGGACTTTGAAAGCGCTCAGGGTTGCATGGTTCTTTTTTGGTCTTTTAAAAAAAAAAACAAAAAACTTGCCAGTGTCCCAGAGAGGGAGGGTGTAACTTGTGGAACAATTGTTTTCCTGTTACCTGGCTGGATCGGATATCTGCATGGCTCTGGGATACATGGCGTCTCTTGCGTTGACCAGTAGGGATGTTAAGGCCCCTCTTTGGGGGAACTTGTCTAAGTACAAGCACAGTAGGTTATCATTGAAAAAATAATTGGACTCACTTGATGAGGGTGAAAGAGGAGAGGGAGAAAGCTAGCTTAACACTCAACAGTCAAAAAAACTAAGATCAGGGCATCCGGTTCCATCAGTTCATGGCAAATAGATGGGGGAAAAAGTGGAAACAGTGGCAGATTTTATTTTCTTGGGCTCCCAAATGACTGTGGGCAGTGACTGCAGCCATGAAGTTAAAAGAGGCTTACTCCTTGGAAGGAAAGCTATGACAAACCTAGACAGTGTATTAAAAAGCAGAAGGGTGGTCCAGTGGCTAAGACTCCCATTTCAGGGGGCCTGGGTTTGATCTCTGGTCAGGGAACTGGGTCCTACATGCCATGACTAAGACCTGGCACTGCCAAATAAATAAATCTCATTTAAAAAAAAAAAAAAGCAGACATGTCACTTTGCCAACAAAGGTCCATATAGTCAAAGCTATGGTTTTTCCAGTAGTCATGTATGGATATAAAAGTTGGACCATAAGGAAGGCTTGATCGCTAAAGAATTGATGCTTTTGAACTGTGGTGTTGGAGAAGACTCTTGAGAGTCCCTAGGACAGCATGGAGATCCAACCAGTCCAACCAGTCCATCCTAAAGAAAATCAACCCTGAATATTCATTGGAAGGACTGATGTTGAAGCTGAAGCTCCAATCCTTTGGCCACCTGATGTGAAGAGCTGACTCATTGGAGAAGACCCTGATGCTGGGAAAGGTTGAAGGCAGGAGGAGAAGGGGGCAACACAGGATGAGATAGTTAGATAACATCATCGACACAATGGACATGAGTTTGAGCAAGCTCTGAGACTGGTGAAGGACAAGGAAGCTTGACGTGCTGCAGTCCAAGGGGTCACAAAGAGTTGGACATGACTTACTGAACACAACTTTATTTCAGGTTTGAACAAATCAGACTGTTCTGAAAAGCCAGGATGTTCTGAATTGCGCAGTCACATTTTTTAAAAAAATCTGGGCTTTTTTTTTTCTTTTTTTTTTTTTAATCTGGCTGTAAAGTTGGAGGCAGTATCTACTGCCTTGGTTGGATGAATTGGAAAGAGTTGGGGTAGCTTCTAAGGTGACCAAGACTTTCAGATCAAAGGCGAACTGTGAAGGTCAGGGAGAAGCCAGGCAGAGTAGATTACAGTGAGGGCTGTAAAGGCAACATTTTTACTTCTTCAAGGGAAGAAAGGGAGGCAGTTGTTAGTGTATCTTTTTCAGTTTTGTTTTTATTTTTTATCAAAGTGGCTCTTGCACAGTTTAAATAATCAAATAGTTCTTCGGGGCTTGTTATTAAACCCAGCAGCTCCCCACTGCCGTTTCCTCTCCCCTTAGAAAAGCTGTTGAAACTTTTCAGCTGATTTCTTTGGGCATTTGCTTACATTCTATCTCGGCTGCTGCTTCTGTTTGTTCCGTTTCTGGGTGACTGTCGACTTCCCACTTGCGATGTGGTCTCTTTTCCACGCACCTCCTTCCCACCAACTACCCAGACACATATCTTGGGGCCCCTGACTTTCCAGTGTAACTACTATCATAATTTTGGTCAGAAGAGGGATTTTTTTCAGCCTTAGCGCTGTTGATCTTTGGGGCCAGATATCTCTTTGTGATGGGCACGGCCCTGTGCAGTGTGGGCCAGTGAACAGCACCTCCGACATCACCCGCGAGATGCCTGCACAGACGTCTCCATCTCCTGTAGTCAAGATGATCAAAAAAAACCTTACCAGGTGTTCCCTGCTGGGGGGACAAAAATCTCCCAGTTTGAGAACCACTGGGTTAGCAGTTTTCAGTGGGTATGGTTTTTTGAATATCCATGCCAATGCGGCTGAACCTGGTGGTTTCAATTTTTTTTTTGCCCCGCAGAAAGTTTTCATTATCACCGAGGTTAATGATAGGCTTTGTTTCTTTGCCTAATTTCCTGTGCGCTTTATCATTAATTTATTCTCCGCATCTTCCTGAGTTGTGAAAAATCGTTTTCTATATTCAGACACACAGGGGTGGGGGAGCGTCTTTATCGACCTTCATTGTTTGAAAATGTCGTTAACGTCCCGTGACAGTAACTGGATTACTGGATGCAGAGGCCTGAGTTGGAGACGGTTTTTCCTCTGCACTTTCTTTGCAGCTGGTGTTCTCATCTCTGCTGATGTGCAGTATTGTTGGGAAGACAGCAAGCCTTTCTGTCTCTTCATCCTTTGGGCTGGCTCTGATTTTTTTGGTCTTATTTTTCTCTTCTCTGGACTTTGCTTCGTCTGGGGAGATGGCATGCAACGCGGTCTTCCAAACCATTGAGTTTTTTTAGTGTACATTTTTCCTTTTTTAAAAAAAATTTATTTTTGGCTGTGCAGGGTCTTTGGTGCAGCGCAGGCTTATCTCTAGTTGTGATGCATGGACTTCTCATTGCAGTGGTTTCTCTTGTTGCTGAGCACAGGCTCAGTAGTTCTGGCTCATGGGCTTTGTTGCTCAGCCGTGTGTGGCATCTTCCCAGATTAGGGGTTGAACTCATGACTCCTGCATCGCAAGGCAGATTCTTTACCACTGAGCCACCAGGGAAGCCCCTCGATTATATTTTAAATGTGTGTTTTCAGTTTTTTTCCCCCAAGTTCCAAAGTGTTCCCCCCCCCCCGCCCCCACACTGTTCTTTTTAAGGGACTTCCCTGTAGCTCTCAGATGGTAAAGAATCTGCCTGCAATGCAGGAGACCCTGGTTCGGTCCCTGGGTCAGGAAGATCCCCTGGAGAAGGAAATGGCAACCCACTCCAGTGTTCTTGCCTGGAGAATCCCATGGACAGAGGAGCCTGGTGGGCTACAGTCTGTGGAGTTACAAAGAGTCAGACACAACTAAGCGACTAAAAAAACGATTTATTTTTGGTTCTTCCAGTCTTCATTGCTCTGCAGGCTTTTCTTCAGCTGTGCCGAGCAGGGGTCACTCCCTAGTCACGGTGCATGGGCTTTGCACTGTGGTGGTTTCTCTTGAGGAGCACAGGGCTCTGGATGTGTGGGCTTAGTCGTTACAGCCCCCAGGCTCGAGAGCACCTGCTCAGTACTTGTGGTGCTTGGGCTTAGTTGCTCCGCAGCCTGTGGGTTCTGACCGGCCCAGGGATTGAGCCGTGTCTCCTGCATTGGCAGGCGGAGTCTTTACCACTGAGCCGCCAGGGGAAGCCCTGTGTTATTGCTCTTGAATGTTCCTTTTGGATACCATGCTGATCATGTTTCATGGTTCTTCTTTCACATCTGTGAGTATATTCAGCTGGTTTTAAAAAATGTCTTTTGTGTAGATTCCATTTCTGAGCTCTGCTGCTGCTGCTGTGTGTGTGTGTGTGTGGCTTCTGTCTGCCCTGTTGGAGGCTCAGTCTGAATGTCTAGTGGACGGACCTTGCTGTCTGCCAGCATGTAAGAGCGGGTGACCACCTGGTTTAGGGTGAGTCACCCGCCTGGGTGAGTGATCTAGCCAGGCTGCTTCCCGGAGCTCTCCTTTAAGGACACCGCTTTGATTGTTTCTTTGGGGCCAGGCACATCCCTGTCAGATGCTGTTTTCCTCCAGTGAGAACAGCTTTCTGGTGTAGGGCAGGTTCGAAAGTCGATCTGAGGTTTGCCAGTTTAGAGGAACCCTGCCCTGCCTGCTGAGGTCAGAGTGGTCATTGCTGGCCTGGCCTGGCCACGGTGGTTCCAGTTGGGAGGGAACGTCTCACAGGCATAGCTAGATCTTACTGTCCATCCTGACCCTTTGCTGATCCTTAGTTGTTCTGGCCATCAAACTAGAATCACTCCCACTTAAGTATATTATTAACATGGGGATGAAATGAGGCCGAAAGGAAAGCTAGTTGTGGTAGATTTAAACTCCATCTCTCCTCCCTCTTCCCTTCTCTCAGCCTCTTACTGCTTTATTAAGAATTTGGAAAACTGTGGGACGGATATGGACACACTGCTGTATTTAACATGAATAATCAAGAAGGACCTGCTGGACAGCACAGAGAACTCTGCTCAATACTCTAACAGCTTTCTGGTTACCAGGGGGGAAGGATTGGGGGAAGGGAGAGTCAGGGAGTCTGGGATGGACATGGACACACTGCTGTATTTAACATGGAGAACCAGCAAGGACCTGCTGGACAGCACAGGGAACTCTGCTCAGTATGATGTGGAAGCCTGGATGGGAGGGGGATTTGGGGGAGAATGGATACCTGTGTATGTGTGGCTGAATCCCTTTGGTGTTCACCAGAAACCATCACAGCAGTGTTTGTTAATTAGCTATACTCCAATACGAAATAAAACATTAAAAAAAAAACAATTTGGAAAGTTATGAAAGTAGTGTTAATGTATTGAACTGATAATTTACCATAGAAAAACTTTAGCCTGGATTTTGTGTGGCAGCATTTTAATAGGTCTCCTAGAGATTTTGTTACTGATTTTGACCATTTAGTATTGGATTTGTAGAAAAGCATTTAATTCAGAAACTCATCTAATGCCCAGCACCAGTACATTAGTTGTGCTATTTACAGCTCGCTGAAAGTGATTATTCCCTCTTCTCCACCAAAACTTGTTCTGAAAAATACAGATTTTTTTTCTTTCTATAATATTCTTGAAAGGTAGCTCTTTCAGACCAATGTGATATTCAATAGCAATGGGATTTTTATTTATTTTTTTAAAATTTATTTTAATTGTAGGCTGATTACTTTACAATATTGTGGTGGTTTTTGCCATACATTCACATGAATTGGCCATGGGTGTAGATGTGTTCCCCATCCAGGACCTCCCTCCCACAACAATGGAATTGTTAAAAAGTCGTTTGGGAAGTGAAAATAGTGGGGAAGATGAAGGTTAACTGTCCCCATGACAACAAACTGCATTTCTTCACTTGCTTGGCTTTCTGGTAGTAGATCATCTTTGAGGGCATGGAGTTGGACCCACGGGTTTGGTAGAGATGCTCTCTGCTCATTGGGGACAGTCTCCTCTTCCTTGTGGATGCACTGCTGGACTACACTTCCCAGCGTCCCTTGGGGGCTATTGGACTACACTTCCAAGCATCCCTTGGGGCTATGAACTGGAGACAGTCTCCTCTTCCCTCTGGATGCACTGCTGGACTACACTTCCCAGCGTCCCTTGGGGGCTATTGGACTACACTTCCCAGCATCCCTCGGGGCTATGAAATGGAGACAGTCTCTTCCCTCTGGATGCACTGCTGGACTACATTTCCCAGCATCCCTTGGGGGCTTAGAGGCCATGTGACAATTCTACCTAATCAGATGCAAGTATAAGTGATGCAGGCGGGCCTGTTTGCAACCTATACTGTTTTCCCCTCTCCTGGTTGTCTGGGATGCCCGTGATTCTGGAGCAGAGCCTCATGCACACAGGTCCCTGAATGCCTGGGAAGGAAGCTGGCTGTCCACAGCACCCCTTGCCCTCCCAGTAGTACTAGGATGTGAGTGAGAAATAAGCCTCTGTTGTGTTTGGACCGTTGCATGTTTCTTCAGTTACTTGCTGTTAAGAGTTAGACCGTTCCAACAAAGGAAATATGGGAAGAAATGAGAAGTTTTCCTTTTGTTTTAACTTTATACTGGTGTGCAGTTGGTTTACGATATTGTGTTGGCTTGAATCAGTTATGCGTATACATATATCCATTCTTTTTGAGATTCGTTTCCAAATAGACCATCACAAAGCATTGAATAGAGTTACGTGTGCTATATAGGAGGTCCTTATTAGTTATCTGTTTTATATGTATTAATAAGTGTGTGTGTGTGAATCCCAATCTCCTAATTTATCCTGCCCCCCCCCCCCCAAGTTACCTCCTGGTTTGTTTCCAAAAGTTTTCCTTTTTTGTTTTTAATTTTAATTTTTTTTTTATTTGGCTGTTAGTTAGTTAGTTGGGTCTTAGTTGTAACGTGTGGAATCTAGTTACCTGACCAGGGATGGAACGTGGGTCCCCTCCATTGGGAGCTCAGAGTCTTCACCAGTGGACCATCAGGGAAGTCCCTAGGTGTGTTCTTTTTAACAAATACACCTAGCCTTAAGAAAGTGAATAAATAATGCCTAATTTGGTGGTGGTATTGGTGGTTTAGTCGCTAAGTCATGTCCCACTCTTGCGACCCTATGGACTGTAGCCTGCTAGACTCCTCTGTCCATGGGATTCTCCAGGTAAGGATACTGGAGTGGGTTGCTGTTTCTTTCTCCAAATGCCTAACTTACACCCTTGTAAAAGGGAATGACTACTTACCTTGTCCCAGGGGTCACTGCGGGTGTCCAGTTAGCACGTACCTTATTCCCTGCACATTTATGAATGTAAAAATGAGACCTGCACGCTCAAAGATTCAGCTTCTTTCCACCTTAGCTTTTCCCTCCACCAGTAATTTAATTTTCACCAGGTTGCTTTGCCTTCCCCTTCTTGCACACGGTCCCTTGGGAGCTGTTCACGGTGGTGGTGGTGGGTCAGAGCAGAGAGAATCCCCGGTCCAGCTACTTAGCTCTCAAGGAGGGCGGGCCAGAGGAGAGGAGGGTGGCTGCCATGATGTCAGGGAGCACACCTTTTCCCTGGCTGAGTTGTCCTTTACTTAACTGCTTTGGTTCAAGTGCAGGTGGCACGTGTGGCCATTGCAGGAGATGTAAGAGATGTGGGTTCGGTCCCTGAGTCAGGAAGATCACCTGGAGGAGAGCATGGCAACCCACTCCAGTATCCTTGCCTGGAGAATCCCCATGAACAGAGGAGCCTGGTGGGCTAGAGTCCGTGGCTTTGCAAAGATTCAGATACGACTGAATGGCTAACACAGACATACACCAATCCCGTGGACAGAGGAGCCTGGCAGGCTACAGTCCATGGGTTTGCAAAGATTCAGATACGACTGAGTGACTACGCACACACACACACACACACACACAGAATCCCCGTTGAATCCTGATAGCCTCAGAGCAGTACATGTCCACTGGTCCTGGTTAGGGCTTCCCTGGTGGCTCAGATGGTAAAGAATCCACCTGCAATGCAAGATACCCTGGTTCAATCCCTGGGTCGGGAGGATCTCCTGGAGAAGGGCATGGCAGCCCACTCTGGTATCCTTGCCTGGAGAAGCCTCATGGACAGAGGAGCCTGGTGGGCTACAGTCCATGCCATCACAAAGAGTTGGACACGACCGAAGCGAATTAGCGGGCACGTAGGTTCAAGGGCAGACGGTGTTGCCTGGGGAGGGCTGTGCATTCAGTCCTCATTAACCAGGCTGCCTCTGTCAGATTAATTAATTATGATCTTGTCGGGCAGCTTGTTCTTTTCTCCAGGGGATGGAATGCAGACGCCAGGTAGACCGTCAAGGAAAGGGAGACAACGACCAGTGCAGAATAAAGCGGGTGCCCGGAGGAAGGTGGCATTGGGGTGGGCACCTGAGGGTTAGGGGCAGCGGGTGATGAGGGGAGTGGGCAAGGGAGAGTCTCTTCTGTTGACATGCTTAAGGGAAGCCTGGGAAGGTCAGGGGGAAGCTGAAGGAAGGTGGACACGTGAATATGTCATTGAACCCCTGCAGGTTAGAAGGATGGGAGGAAGAGGGGATTCACATAAGAAAGGGCCAAGGAGAAGATGGTAAATGTGTTAAAAAGTCATAACCCTGAAAGAGGATCTAGGCTGAGCAGAACCTTAGGGTCCAGTTTGAAAACTCAAGGATGATGGACTCGGGATGAGTTAGGAACGAGCACCAAGGTGTTTGGGAGTATGGTCAGTGTATCGTTGCTAATGAGGAGCACAGCTCAGGGGCCTCGGGGTCCTAGGCTTTCAGAGGAGGTGAAGGGGTTCTTTGCCTGTGGCTTGGAAATGGTGAGGCTGACGAGACAGTGCTGCTGGGGCGACTCTGCTTCTGTCTGTGTGAACTGTGCCACATTTGTAAACGTGTACACATAGTGGGCAGCATCACCGAGTTGATGGATGTGAGTTTGAGCAAGCTCCGGGAGTTGGTGATGGACAGGGAGGCCTGGCGTGCTGCCGTCCACAGGGTCGCAAAGAGTCAGACACAACTGAGGCTGAACTGAACTGAAACATGATGATATTTATCTGTGCTAATTGCCCCTGTGCTTGTCAATTACCAGGTTGGCGAAACTTTTCTTTCTTGTTGCAAAAACAGTAAAACCATCTTGAAAAAAACTGAATGTAAAGGAAAAGATTGGCAGCAGCCCAAAGCATATAATAATGTTGTTTTTGGTTGGAGAGCTATATTGAATTCCCCCTGCCCCCTGCAGTCTGGAATTCTTTGCTTTGTATCACTGTAGAGCTAATTATGTTTTTTGAAGGTAATTCTCTTCAGAGTTACATTGTCTTACTCAGTGCTGTCTAGAGACCTAAATGGGAAGGAACCCTGAAAAAGAGTGGATGTACGTATATGTATAACTGATTTCCTTTGCCGTACAACAGAAAGTAGCACAACATTATTGAAGCAACTGTGAAGAGAGATGAAAGTTGCTCAGTTGTGTCCGACTCTTTGTGACCCCCTGGACTGTAGCCTGCCAGCCTTCTCTGTCCATGGGATTCTCCAGGCAAGAATACTGGAGTGGGTTGCCATTTCCTTCTCCAGGGGCTCTTCCCAAGCCAGGTCTTCCGAACCCAGGTCTCCCGCATTGCAGGCAGATTCTTTACCGTCTGAGCCACCCGGGACATTTAAAAAAAAAAAAAAAGAGGGAGTTCCCTGGTGGTCCAGTGGCTAAGACTCCTTCCTCCCAGTGCAGGGGGCCCAGGTTCGATCCTTGATCAGGGAACTCAATCCCACATGGTGAAACTAAAAGATCCCACATGCTGAAAGGAAGACCTGGTGTAGCCAAAATAAATATTTTAAAAAAGAGTTACATTGTCAACAGTCTTTGGACTCAGATACAAGCTTAAGAGGAAGCTTAGCTTTGTGTAGGCCACTTGGAATTGTAAAAAGGATATGTTTCGTTAATTGCGGTGTGTACTGAGTTTTATCATTTAGCTTTTTTTAGGCAGGCATATAACAAAGAAGAAAACTTTAACTTCTGCAGAACTGCGAAATGAGGGAAAGTCTCTCAGTCGTGTCTTTGCGACCCCATGGACTACACAGTCCTTGGAATGCTCCAGGCCAGAACATTGGAGTGGGTTGCTGTTCCCTTCTCCAGGGGGTCTTCCCAACCTAGGGATCGAACCCAGGTCTCCTGCAATTGCAGGCAGATTCTTTACCAGCTGGGCTACCAGGGAAGCCCTGGGGAATTAATAATTAATTTTTAGTGATTAACTCATATTAATCAAATAGGTTGGTCTTTAAAACAGCTGTGCGGGTTTTTGGTGCGTGCAGCTTTGCTCGACTGTTACTCATGTTTAGATGGCCCCAAGTCGCGAATGAAAGTTTGGAAAGGAAACATCTGGAGTTGAAAAGACAGTCTTGTTGCTTCTTGAGTTGAATTTATTCCATGGTGATTTCAGCATGGAGATCACACAGAGCCCAGGCCACTGCACGTTTTTGAGCTGGGCCGGGGGCAGTCTTTTCCCTCTCCCTCCCCATTTTTAGGGGCCTGGGGTTTTGCTTTCCTTTTGTTCATTTACTTTTGCCTGTACTGTGTCTTTGTTGCCTCATGGAGTTTTCTCAAGTTGCAGTGAGTGCAGGCTAGTCTTTTCAGCTGTGTGGGCTTCTCATTGCGCCGGCTTCTCTGGCTGCCTAGCAGTCTATCCTCAAGGAGGTCAGTCCTGAGTATTCATTGGAAGGACTGATGCTGAAGCTCAAACTTCAATCCTTCGGCCACCTGAGGTGAAGAACCGACTCATTGGAAAAGACCCTGATGCTGGGAAAGATTGAAGGCAGGAGGAGAAGGGGATGACAGAGGATGAGAGGGTTGGATGGCATCACCGACTCGATGGACATGAGTTTGAGTAAATTCTGGGAGTTGGTGATGAACAGGGAGTTCTGGCATGCTGCCGTCCATGGGGTCACAGAGAGTCGGACGCGACTGAGAGACTGAGCTGAACAGGCTCTAGGGCGCATGGGCACAGTAGTTGCGTCTCTTGGGCTGTAGGGATCGAGAGAGTTTGGTAGTCACTGGCGCACAGGCTTAGTTGGCTCCTTGGCATATGGGACTCTTGAGAGTCTTCTCCAACACCATAGTTAAAAAGCATCAATTCTTCGGTGCTCAGCTTTCTTTATATGGGATCTTCTCCAAGCAGGAATCAAACCCGCGTCTCATGCATTGCAAGGCCGATTCTTAACCACTGGACTACTAAGGGAGGTCCACTAGGGAGGCTGGTGTTTTGCAGAAAAGGAATTAGAACCTCATATCACTCTGTGTAGCTGTGAAATTTTTACTCCCAAAGGTGAAATTAACATTCTCTGCTGGTCAGTAAGGACACTTCTTCATGTGCTCCTGGCAAGGACTTGGTTTGCTTTTACAGGGTGTAGTTCATATATATATATATTTTTTTTTTCTTTTTAATTTGGCGGAGCTTGCTGACTTGCAGACGTTAGTTCCCCCCGACCGGGGATCAAACCCGTGTCCCCTGCAGTTGGAAGCCCCGAGTCCTGACCACTGAACCACCCAGAACTAACTCCCAGAGTATAATTCTTCAGTTAACCCGTGCGGCGATGGGCCATCCACACAGAAGTCCCGTTCACACAGCAACACTTTTGCGACCCTCACGGAAGTGCCCAGTCCTGGCCTTTCCTCCTGGCCCCCTGCAGTGTTGGTTTCTGCCGCAGACCCCTCCTCTCTCCTCTAGGTGGTCTCCAGCGCTTGTTTGACACTATCAGGTTTCCACTGCATTCCCAGCTTCCAGACCGGCCCGATGGGTGCTTCCCCCAGCTGCTTCCACCTCAGCCTGATATGCATGGACATCTTGCAGAAACTTCCCTAATTTTCCTGCACTTCCGGGGCTGGCCCAACTGGTCTCTCCCCAAATCCGGGATGCCTGCCTGCTTCTCCTTGACCTTGCGTGGCCGGCCAATCATCTAGTCCCTGGAGCCTACGTGTCCCATGTCTGTAGCTTCCCTGTCACCCCCCCTGGTGTCACACAGCCTCCTCGTGGCCTCAAACCATTATTTAAGGAACCCAGGCTACAGGAGAAGCCCTTAGTGAACTGCACTTTTCCCGGGGCTGGGGGTACCTCGATGTATCTGCATGCCACATGGTGGAGTTTATCCAATTTTCTCTTCCTCCTTGTTATGTAACAAGGCTGCTGGGAGGCTTGACGAGGACCATTTGCATTTATAGCCGGGGCCTTTGCGGACACACGTGCATGAAAGCTTGCCCGGGACAGTCACAGGACCCGTCTTTTCCTTGCATGACCTCTGGACTCTTCACATACCAGCCTCCGCAGCACCCCGAGCCGTGGTGAACCTCTTGTCTTGGAAGGAAGACCTTGTCTTTCCTTTGTGGTACCCTGCTGACTCAGTTCTTCAGTCGAGGCTGCCCTGTGCCTGTCTGGAGCGGCGGGGGGGAATGCTGGGGTGCAGACACAGAGCCAGGGTCTCTCTGGAGCCAACCTCCCCTCCGACCAGCCCTTTGAGAAAGGAGCTTCTCTGTTTTCCCTTTTCTCCTCTCTTTGCGGGAAACCCAGCTTCCAATGAAAAAAAAAAAAAAAAACCTCCAGGTCTCAAACCATGATCATGATTATTTGAATTTTCAAACTCTTCTTTAGTTAATTGTTGGCCGAGATGAGTCTTTCTTGCTGCCCAGGAGGTTTGTCTAGCTGCTGAGAGTGGGTCCTCCTCTCTAGTTGCGGTGCGGAGGCTTCCGATTACGGGCGGCTTCTCTTGCGGTTCCCCGGCTCCAGCGCAACGTGGGTTTGGGTCGTAGGCTTAGTTGCTGGGCGTGGGCATGTGGGGTCCTCCTGGAGCAGGGACCAAACCGTGTTCCCGACTTTGGCAGGTGGATTCTTAACCCCTGGATCACCAGGGAAGCCCCTCAAAAACCATTATTTAAGGAACCCAGACTGCAGGAGAATCCCTCGATGAACTTAAACTTTTCCAGGGCTGGGAGTACTTCGATGTGTCTGCATGCCACCTGATGGAGTTTAGGTTTTCTATTGAGTCTTTTCTCTTCCTCCTTGTTGTGTAACAAGCCTGCTGGGCAGCTTGACCAGGGTCGTTTGCGTTTGTAGCCGGGGCCTTTGAGGACACACATGCATTAAAGCTCTTTTAAAAAAAAAGAAAAACTTTTAAAACTTTTGTTGGAGGATGGTTGATTCAAAATATTGTGTTAGTTTCAGTGGTACAGGAAACTGAATCTACGGGAAAGTGAATCAGTTATCCAGACATCGACTCCTTTTTGGATTTTCTGAGTTCTTTTCTCGTATAGACCATTACAGAGTTTTGAGTACAGTTTCCTGTGCTGTACAGTAGGTCCTTGTTAGTTATCTATTTTATATTTAGTGAAATTGAGGTCGCTCAGTCGTGTCCGACTCTTTCCGACCCCATGGACTGTAGCCTACCAGGCTCCTCTGTCCATGGGATTTTCCAGGCAAGAGTACTGGAGTGGGTTGCCATTTCCTTCTCCAGGAGATCTTCCCGACCCAGGGATTGAACCCGGGTCTTCTGCGTTGTAGGTCGATGCTTTACCATCTACCCTTTAGAGGGGTGAATTTTATGGTACGTGGTCTGACTCTGTGTGACCCCATGGACTGTAGCCTGCCAGGCTCCTCAGTCCATGGGATTCTCCAGAGTCCTGGAGTGGGTTGCCATGACATTCTCCAGGGAATCTTCCTGACTCAGGGATTGAATCCATGTCTCCTGCATTGCAGGTGGACTCTTTTGTGTCTGAGACACCAGGGAAGCTCTGACTGCCAGTCTTTAGAGAGGGTGAATTTTATGGTATGTGGCTCATAGCTCAATAAAATTGTAATTTAACATAAGGAAATGGATGGAGGTGTTCCGCCTTATCCTGGAGTCGCCCAGACGTGGCTGGGAGGAGGCTGATGACAAGGCCCTCCTAGGTTCATCCTCCGGGTGGGTCTTCCACGTCACAGGGCTTTCTCTACTGCAGCTGGCTGGACCCACGGGCGGAAGTCAGCCTGGGGAAGAGAGTCAGTGTTCCCTGTCTGGAGTTGGGGGTACCCAGCCACACCCTGGGTGGTTAGGGGTGGGGCAGGGGACCGCAGTGGGTGCGGTGGGCTCTGTGAGCCGGGGGAGAGTTTTGAAGCAGGAGTTGGCGGCAGGTGTCTCTCTGCAGTGAGGGCAGATGGTTGCAGGAGTTTTGGGAGCCATCTGGAAGCTCCTGGGCCTGGTGCCGACAGAGAAAAGGCAAGTGGTCTGGGTGGTACCCCAAGGCATGGCAGGGTCCCCTCTCCCCCAACCCCGGCGCTTGGCTGGAGGATGCAAGAGGTGTGGCTGCAGGTACCGGCTGCCTCTTCCCCTTCCACGTGGCGGGGGTCCAGAGCTGGGCAGGGGTGGGAGACCCAACTCCCACCTGCAGGTGGCCCCTTCCAGAAAGCCCCGGGGGCGGGAGCGGCTGCGTCCAGGGCAGACCCGGCCGCTCCTCCTCGCCAAGGTGTGGTTGGGGGTGATGGGCAGGTGTTCCCCTCACCCCCAGGGGCCAGGTGGAGCAGGTGTGCCCAGGGCACGTCCTTCCCGAGTCCCTGTCTCTTCCGGAGGGCTCCCCACAGACACTCGACTCACTTTTTGCTGCTTTCTTTTTCTTGCTTGGTCCTAGCTGTGTGTAAAGTAATCAGTTGAGGGGGAAGAAAAACCTCCCTTTGAGTGATAAGACTTCCCTGGTGGCTCAGATGGTAAAGCGTCTGCCTGCAATGCGGGAGACCCGGGGTCAATCCTTGGGTGGGGAAGATCTCCTGGAACCCTCTCCAGTATTCTTGCCTGGAGAATCCCAAGGATGGACGAACCTGGTGGGCCATAGTCCACGGGGTCTCAAAGAGTCGTACACGCCTGAGCGGCCTCACTCTCTTTTCTTTCTTGAGTGATAACTGTTGAAAAGTAGTTGTCTAGTTCAACCACATGAGTCACTTGGAGTCAGCTTTTCTCCTCCTTATGAAACATCACTCACTGTAAGGATGTCACAACAGAGGCTCCTTATTGGTTGGGCTTCTTGGGAAGGGAAGAATAGATGTCTTCCTTTTTTTATTTCCTTGATGTGGACCATTTTTTATTTTTATTTTTTTAAGTTTTTTTTTTCTGTTTGATGTGGACTATGTGAATATTTTATTGACTTTGTTCTGGTATTATTTCAGTTTTATATTTTGGTGTTTTGACACATGCGATCTTAGCTCTCTGACCAGGGATTGAACCCACACCCTCTGCTTTGGAAGGCAAAGTCTTAACCAGTGGATGGCCAGGAAAGTCCCTCATTTTAAAAGTCTTTATTGAATTTGTTATATTACCACTGCTGTTTTATGTTCTAGTTTTTCTTTGGCCTCAAAGCATGTGCGATCTTAGCTCTATGACCAGGGATGGAACCTGCACTTCCTGCATTGAGAAGTGAAGTCATAACCACTGGACTGCCAGGGAGGTCCTTTCCTTTTATTTTTTTCAATGCCAGTGATTCCTTGTTATTCAGCCGCTCATTGGTGTCCGATTCTTCACAATCCCATGAACCGCATCATGCCAGGCTTCCCTGTCCATCACCAACTCCCGGAGCTTGGTCAGACTCATGTCCATTGAGTCCGTGATGCCTTCCAACCATCTTGTCCTCTGTTGTCCCCTTCTCCTTCTGCCCTCAATCTCTCCCAGCATCAGGATCTTTTCCAATGAGTCGACTCTTCACATCAGGTGGCCAGAGTATTGGAGCTTCAGCTTCAGCATCCATCCTTCCAATGAATATTCAGGGTTGATTTCCTTTAGGATGGACTGGTTTGATCTCCTTGCTGTCCAAGGGACTCTCAAGAGTCTTCTCCAACACCATAGTTTGAAAATATCAGTGATTCCTAGTGAAGATTGAATGTCATAATGATGATTTCCATATCTCTAGAAGTGACCAACCTAGACAGCATATTAAAAAGCAGAGACATTATGTTGCCAACAAAGGTCTGTCTATTCAAAGCTATGGTTTTTCCAGTAGTCACGTGTGGATGTGAGAGTTGGACCGTAAGGAAAGCTGAGCATTGAAGAATTGATGCTTTTGAACTGTGGTGTTGGAAAAGACTCTTTGAGAGTCTCTTGGACAGCAAGGAGATCCAACCAGTCCATCCTAAAGGAAATCAGTCCTGAATATTCCTTGGAAGGACTGATGCTGAAGCTGAAACTCCAATACTTTGGCCACCTGATGTGAAGAATTGACTCATTGGAAAAGCCCCTGATGCTGGGAAAGTTGGAAGGCGGGAGGAGAAGGGGATGACAGAGGATGAGATGGTTGGATGGCATCACTGACTCGATGGACATGAGTTTGAGTAAACTCAGAAGTTATGGATAGACAGGGAGGCCTGGTGTGCTGCAGTCCATGGGGTCGCAAAGAGTCGGACAAGACTGAGCAACTGAACTGAGAAGTGACAGATAGCTGAAGGGTGAGATGTCCTTGTCATTAAAGAATTAGGAAGAGTGTGTCTACATGGATGTGTATTCTCCGCTGAACAACTTACAGACCATGTGTAGAAATGACCTCTGTGTGGAATAAAAAAGAATGTAACTTACAAGTTCAGTAAATATCAAACAGCCCTGGGCTGAGTGGCCTGCACTTTGGGGACCCAGTTCCAGTAGCAGCCTTGAAGACCACACCTCCCTGGTCATTGAGCCCCAGGCTGCAGCCCAGTATAAATAATATTAATCCCCACAGAACTGTCACTCATCAAGTCGATTGACTAATTATGCACAGATTATCAACCATTCTGGTTATGTAATTCTTCGGCTTCCCTGGTGGCTCAGACCGTAAAGAATCTGCCTGCAATGTGGGAGACCTGGGTTCGATCCCTGGCTTGGGAAGATCCCTTGGAGAAGGGAATGGCAACCCACCCCAGTATTCTTGCCTGGAGAATCCCATGGACAGAGGAGCCTGGTGGGCTACGGTCTATGGATGGGGTCCCACAGAGTCGGACAGGACTTAGTGGATAAGCAGAGCACGTGACTACTGCCAAATTGATTGCACTCTAGGGTAAAAATAAATGCTTATATAATCAAATCTTTACCACGCTTTATTCTTTTACCTTTCTTGTTATTCTTTGTTTCTTCTTTTTAAAAAATATGTTTATTTATTTAATTTATTTATTTGACTGTGCTGATTCTTGGGTGTGGCATGTGGAATCTAGTTCCTTGACCAGGGATTGAACCCAGGCCCCCTGCATTGGGAGTGCGGAGTCTTACCCACTGGATAACAGGAAAGTCCTTCCTGTTATTTTTAATTGTAGATTGTGATTGAATGGTCACTATTATAGTTTTGTACTTATGCTTTCCGTTCATGTAAGAGTATGTGATGTGGTGTGAAAATGTAACCAGGTATTAACTTTTCTAAGAAAAGGAAAGGATCTGTACAAAGTCATTTTGGGGTTTTTTGCTTTGCTTTCTTCTTGGTAGTAATGGCCCTTCCTTGGTGGCTCAGACAGTAAGGAATCTGCCTGCAATGCAGAAGATGGGGGTTCGATCCTTGGGTTGGGAAGATCCCCTGGAGAAGGAAATGGCAAACCCACTCCAGTTTTCTTGCCTGGAGAATCCCCATGGACAGAGGAGCCTGGCAGGCCACAGTCCATGGGTTCGCAAGGAGTCAGACGCGACTGAGTGACTAACACTTGATAGGAATCAGGAAATCACGTCTTGGGTGAAAAGGGAGAGACAACACTTAGGTTTTAGGTGAACGAGGTGAGTGCATTCTGGATTTTTCCCTCGACGCTTTCTAGTTTAATTGTTTAAACAGTTTAAAAAAAAAAAAAGGCAAAAAACATTGATTTCTACAGAGAGGAGGAAGACATGAATGCTAAGTTCAGACGCAGAAAACCTACAAGGCTTCCTCCGATTCTCCATCCGTCCCAGGAGTGACATGTGTGGGCAGAGGTAATGGCCGGAAACCCTTGTTAGTCCCAGGAGTCGGAGCCCCTGAGTCCAGGGAACAATGCTGGGAAGCCGGGGTTGCATTCTGCGGACAGGAATGTGGGCCAGCGGATCAATAGCCCCGCTGTGCTTCTGTGATCCCAGCACACAAGAATTCTGCCCTTTTGAACCCAGCAGGGTCTGGCTGGGGCCCGCCCGGCCGTTCATGTGGGCTGTTTTTCCCTCCTCATCCCTGGACGCTGCACCAGGCCAGGCTTCAGAACCTGGGCAGGGTCGGCGGGGTGGGGAAGATGCTCCAAGCCAAACATTCCCAGACATCCCGGGTGGGGTGCAGGGGGAAGGTGGGGTGCAAGGGAACGGCAACCTCCCCACCCCCTCCCGGGACAGCCAGCATCTCTGCTGCTGGTAACGCTCCCCTGAAAGTAACAAGGCAGTTTCACTTCCGTCTCATTTTCAGATGTGATGGGGCTTAAAAGCAGGAGAGATTTCTCCTGAAGTAAAGGTTACTGTTCTTAACACCGGGAGCTTTGGGAAAATCACCCCTTGTTATCAAAATACATAGTTTATGGAAGACTGTGTGCTTGGAATGGCTTTAAAGGGGTCAATCTAGAAAGTTCCAAGTTTTAAAAAATTTCTCTCTGTAGCTCTGTATTAAAGAAAAGAAAAAGAAAAAAAAAAGCAGACTGCTCTTGAACAGAATAAAAGGAATTTTCAAGGAATGTAAAGTTTTTAAAAATTTCTCTCTGCAGCTCTGTATTAAAGAAGGAAAAAGAAGCAAGCAAACCTCTTGAACAGAATAAAAGGAATTTTCCAGGAATGTCTTTAAAGCGTGCCTCATTGACTGGGGGTAATTACCCCATGACTCTTTCTCCTGAGTAGAGAGCTCCTGCATTGTGTATTAGTTTTTGCTTCAAGAAAACAATCTGTACAAATACGCTCCTGGTAGCATGACATTTTAGTTTTTATAGCTTTTGGAGGTTCTCAGTAAGGGATGAGAATTTGGTATTTTCTTCCCATCGTCCACTTGGCAGTGCTGAGAAAACTCATGGGCTGGCACTTTGGGGGAGTCTTAGAACGGGCTTCCCCGACCGCTCAGCGGGTGAAGAATCTGCCTGCAATGCAGGAGACGTGAGTTCAGTCCCTGGGCTCAGAAAGAGCCCTGTCGTTGCAGGAGATGCAGGAGACTCAAGTTCGATCCCAAGGTGGGGAAGATCTCCTGGAAAGGGGGATGGCAACCCACTCCAGTATTCTTGCCTGGAGGATCCCCCAGACAGAGGAGCCTGGCGAGGCTATAGTCCGTGGGAGTCACAGACAGTCGGACATGACTGAGCGACTCAGCACACAATATCTCATGGTTTCTTCTCTTCCTGTGTTTATATCCGCCCGGATAACGGTGCACCCTGGCTCATTGTTCGGGCGTCGCGTGTTGGGGACCATCTGCACAGCCCTGGAGAAGCAGGCATTCCCTAGTAGCTTTTACTGGACCCCTGGGTGCTCGGGCTGTGTTCAGTAAGTAAGGATCTGTTCCCGCTGGGAGGAACCCGAGGGTGTGTTTGAAGCTCTCCAGGTGTGTCCTCCTTGGCCTGTGGCCTCCTGCAGCTCTCGGCCCTAAGCCTGAACTTGCTCAGCTAGCATCCCCAGGGCCTGGCTTTGGGCAGCGTTCCCCTGGGTCAGCATCTCCACCTTACCCACTGCCCAGTGCCTGACGATGCTTTAGCCACTCAGGGAGTGTGGGATGCATTGACCTTTGTCCAGGTCGGGAGCGCAGTCCGTCTGTGCCTTTCTCCTTGCACGTTGAGTGTGGCAAGCAGGTTATAAAAAAAAAAAAAATGTCTTTTTTTTTTTAAATAATTTTATTTATGTATGACTGCTGGGTCTTGCTGTGTGCGCTTTTCTCTAGTTGTGGTGAGTGGGGGCTACTTTCTAGTTGGCAGTGGGTGGGCGTCTCATTGTGGCGGCCTCTCTTGTTGTGGAATATGGGCTCTAGGGTGTTTGGGCTTCAGTAGTTGTGGCTCGTGGGCTCCGTAATTGCAGAGCAAGGGCTCCAGAGCGCAGGGTCAGTAGTTGTGGCACATGGGCTTAGTTGCTCTGTGGGATCTTCCCGGACCAGGAATCGAACCCACGTTGCCCTGCGTTGGCAGATGGGTTCTTATCTGGTTGTACCAGCAGGGGAGCCCTTGGCAAGCAGCTCTGTGGTCATCCACACTGAGCTCTTTGTGGATAACCTAACCATGTGCATCCCTGGTAGTTCAGTTGGTAAAGAATTCGCCTGCAATGCAGGAGACCCTGGTTCTATTCCTGGGTGGGAAAGATCTGCTGAAGAAGGGGATAGGTTACCCACTCCAGTGTGGACTTCCCTGTGGCTCAGCTGGTGAAGAATCTGCCTGCAGTGTGGGAGACCTGGGTTCGATCCCTGGGTTGGGAAGATCCCCCTGGAGAACGGAAAGGCTACCCAGTCCAGTATTCTGGCCTGGAGAATTCCATGGGGATAGTCCAGGGGATCGAAAAGAGTAGGACATGACTGAGTGACTTTCACTTTCACTTTCACACGTCACCACTGGGCTCAGATGACAGAAGAGACTGAATGGCTTTGTGAACAATATAAAGTAATCAGTTGTAACATCTAACGTTTATTCCAAATGACTTTTCTGTCTTTGATGGCTATCATTTTTCTTGCTTCACGTATTTATCTCTAAGAATAACTGTGGTAAGGATCTGTTCCCGCTGGGAGGAACCCGAGGGTGTGTTTGAAGCTCTCCAGGTGTGTCCTCCTTGGCCTGTGGCCTCCTGCAGCTCTCGGCCCTAAGCCTGAACTTGCTCAGCTAGCATCCCCAGGGCCTGGCTTTGGGCAGCGTTCCCCTGGGTCAGCATCTCCGCCTTACCCACTGCCCAGTGCTCATCGGTACCCGCCCCAGTCTCCTTTCTCCACCTTGGTTGTATTTGTACTGACTTGTCACTTCTTTTGTCAGCTGTTTTCTACACCCACTCTTTTCCCCCTGCCCGGTAGGTATCATTTCTTATTTAACCCCCTCCGTTTCTTCACATGCTGTCTGCAGACCCTGATGATGTCTTCGGGCAAGAAGACACTTGGGGTTACCCACTCTGCTGGGATGGAAGGAACACCCAAGTCCAGAAAAGTAAAAACCGCTCCCCAAGGTCCTGCCGTCGGTTTGGGACAGGATAATGTCTTAAGTGAACAGAAGGAAGCTGAAAAGGTTTGGTTCGGGGCTGTTTCTTTAAAAAAAAAAAAATGACAGAGTTATATAGTTACTTCTAAGGAGTTACAAAAACAGTGGTGGATAGTGATTAAAAAAATATTCAACTTGAGATTTCAGGGATTTGTGCAAAATAGATGCACACTTATCTCCTTTGAGTCTCTTTATTATGTGGCATCTTTTCTTCCAGTTAAACTTTTGTGGGATGTTAGTTCCACGACTAGGAGTCGAATCGGGGCCCTCCCGAGTGAAACTACCAAGTGCTAACCACTGGACCAGCAGGGAATTCCCTGGGTGTTTTTTATGACTTTATTTTTGTTGTTGTTCAGGCGCTCAGTTGTGTCTGACTCTTTTCGACCCCATGGACTGCAGCACGCCAGGCCTTCCTGTCCTTCACGATCTCCTGGAACTTGCTCAAACTCATTCATGTCTTTTGAGTAGGTGATGCCATCCAACCATCTCATCCTCTGTCATCCCCTTCTCCTCCTCCTTCAGTCTTTCCCAGCATCAGGGTCTTTTCCAATGAGTTAGTCCTTCCCATCTGTTCGCCAGAGGATTGGAGTTTCAGCTTCAGCATCAATCCTTCCAAAGCATATTCAGGACTGATTTCCTTTAGGATGGACTGGTTGGATCTCCTTGCAGTCCCAGGGACTGTCAAGAGTCTTCTCCAACACCATAGGTCAAAAGCATCAATTCTTCAGCGCTCAGCTTTCTTTATGGTCCAACTCTCACATCCATACATGACTACTGGAAAAACCATAGCGTTGACTAGATGGACCTTTGTCGGTGAAATAATGTCTCTGCATTTCAATACGCTGTGTAGGTTTGTCATAGCTTTTCTTCTAAGGAACAAGCGTCTTTTAATTTCATGTCTGCAGCCACCATCTGCAGTGATTTTGGAGCCCAAGAAAATAAAGTCTGTCAGTGTTTCCATTGTTTCCCCATATATTATTTTTCCACTTCTTGCGGAGAACTTGTCGTTACAGAAAGCTGGTTGGATCCCATCAGCCCTGGAAATAGCTCACTGACGGAAATAGCACAATCCCAATATTTACTGTAAACATGGTGACCTATAATGCTTTCTGCTAGGCCCAAACTGGAGAGTCGGAGAGCTTCAAGTGCGGCTCCTTTTTTAATCCCCCGACAGGTGACCTCAGGTAAAGCATCTCACGTGCACTCTGTGGTTGATTGGAGGACCCGGAGGCCGTAGGAAGGAGGGGTGGATCATACTATGCCATGTAGATGTGCAGGTGGCAGATGACTTCTGGGCATCAGCCTGTCTGTCTCCCCACTTACAGCCTTCTCTTCTTCCTGGGTTCCAGTGCCTTCATCCCACCCCCCCCCCCCTTTTTTTTCTTGACAGGTGAGCTCAGGTAAAATAGTTCACCACTTGCCTCGGTTTGTGCGTGCGTGCTCTGTGGTGTCTTGACTCTTTGTGACCCGTGGACTGTAGCCTGCCCGCCTGCCCGCCAGGCTCCTCTGTCCATGGGATGTCCCCAGACAAGAATCCTGGAGTGGGTTGCCATTTCCTACCCCAGGGGCTCTTCCCAACCCAGGGATTGAACTTGTGTCTCCTACCTTGGCAGCCGGATTCTTGACCACTGAGCCACCTTGGAAAGCCCTCAGTTTGCTCATCTGTAAAATGGGTGGAAAACCCTCCCGTGCCTTTGTTTCCGGGACTCCCAGGGCCGCCTGATACATAGGCTGTGCTCAGCGGATGGGAGGCTGAAACCACGAAGCATGGGGGCCGTCTCTGATCCTCATTTGTGTGTCTGTCTTCCCTCGGTGCTGGCTCCTTCCTTGCTTGCCTCTCTGTTTCCTTTCCCTCCTCCTCTTCCTCTCTGTCCATCCTCCTCCCTGCAACTTTCTTCTGCAGGTTTCAGTAGGTGTGTGTCATCTCCACGCTAGATAATGGCCCGTTTCAAGTGTCCGGTGCAGTGACTTTTAGTAAAGTCAGAGTTGTGCATCCATTCCGACCATCCAGTGATTCAGAACACTCACCTAAAAAAGATCCTTTGTGCCCATTCAGGTGGCACTAGTGGTAAAGAACCTGCCTGCCATTGCAGGAGATGCAAGAGACGTGGGTTCAATGCCTGGGTTGAGAAGATTCCCCTGGAGAAGGAATAGGCTACCCACTCCAGTATTCTTGGGCTTCCTTGTGGCTCAGATGGTTAAGAATCCCCCTGCAGTGCAGGAGACCTGGGTTCGATCCCTGGGTCGGGAAGATCCCCTGGAGAAGAGAATGACAAGCCACTCCAGTATTCCTGCCTGGAGAATCCCATGGACAGAGGAGCCTGGTGGGCTGCAGTCCACGGGGTCGCGAAGAGTTGGATGTAACGGAAGCGACTGAGGACACGTGTGGGCATGCACACCCATGCATTCCTTCATTCACAAATCCATTCATTCCACGGTCCCACCCCAGCCGCAGGCAACCAGGGCTCTCCGCTCCGTCTCTCTGGATTCGCCCATTCTGGACACTTGGTAGAAATCTGTGGGAATCATATAAAAGGTACTATCTGTGGCCTTCGGCGTCTGGCTCCATTCCTTCCGGCTGATGATGTGAAGGTGTTTTAACCGTGTTGTAGCCTGTGTCAGTCATTCATGGCTTTTTCTTGTTGAACGCGAGCCCGTGGTGTGGACAGACTGCATTTGTTCATTCATTGGTTCATCAGCTGGTGGACGTTCTCGCGGTTCCCTGGGTGTCACCCCCATAAGTGTGTGTGGGCGAGTCCCCACTTCCTGCGGAAACGGGGGCGTGGTCAGGGGGCTTGGTCAGGCACCTTGGTCAGAGGAGGGGAGTGGAGGGAAGGGGAGGGGAGGGGGGAGGGGAGGGGAGCAGGCAGCTAGCTCCTTTCCTCGACTGCTTGTCAGTTCTCTCACTTGCGAGCAGGCCTTCTAGAAACTATCACAAACGCGTTGGGAAAAATCTAATAGACCAAATATTTGAAAAATGCATGTCGTGTCGTGTCCGCCTGACTCTCAGGAAGCACCTCTGACTTCCTGTAACGTGGAGGAAAAATCCCCAGCTCCGTCACGCTGACAACTCAGTGGAGACTGGCTTCGGGAGGCATCGTTTGGCAGGTCGTTCTTCTCAAGATAAAGCGGGCAGCGCGCGTGTCTGGCCCTGCCTGTGCAAGTGTGGAATGTGTGCGGGTTGTGGAGGCGGGTCTCGGGGTGTCCGGGGTGGGGGGGGGTGCCCGCAGACTGAACGTCTCCTGTTCCACTGCTGTGCCTTTTCTGCTGTGAGGAGTGCGGCCCCACGTGATCATGGACACTGTGTCCCCAGTCCTGGTCCTCCGCAGCAAGGGGACCTCAAGCAAGTCCCCAACCCAGGTCGATGGGTAACACTTGTGTCCAGGCTGTGAATCAGGCCACCAGGAGATGGGTGGGCATGACTCGTTAGTAGATGCATGGGAACTGGGTGGTCCCGGACGCTTGCTAGGGGAGCAGGGGTGCAGAAGGAGGGTTGGGGTGAAGTGGCGGGCTGCCTGGAGTTGACCTCATCACAGCTGGAAACTGCTTTTATTCTGATCGGTGGTGACTTGAGGGCTTCCCAGGTAGCGCCAGTGGTAAAGAACTCACCTGTCAATGCAGGACACGTAAGAGAGGTGGGTTCGATCCCTGGGTCAGGAGGATTCCCCTGGAGAAGGGGATAGCCACCCACTCCAGTATTCTTGCCTGGAGAATCCCATGGACAGAGGAGCCTGGTGGGTTACAGTTGCAGAGTTGCATACGACTGGATCGACTTAGGCTGCCTGCGTGCCTTGAGGGGGCCTGGGGGTGTCCAAAGCCCTCAGCGTGAATCTAGTCTTGACCACTGAGGAAGGGTGTAGAGTCATTTTCGTGTTTGCAAATTTCCACACGAGCGGGCAGCTCATCCTGGAACATCCTCTGTTTCTTCTGAAAAAAGATATTTAATTAATATATTTGACTGTGCTGGGTCTTAGTTGCATCATGTGGCATCTAGTTCCCTGACCAGAGATTGAACCCCGGGGGTCCCTGCACTGGACGCGCGGAGTCTTAGCCACTGGACCCCCAGGGAAGCCCCTTTTTGGAAAACTTTCACGTCAAATCCAGTGCAAACCGAAGCCCGTGAGAGTGAAAACAAGCAAGCCAAACAAACAACGAAAAAAAAACCAAGCAAGCAGAAAGGAAGCCAAACCTTAGAGAACGTTAAGACATCTTCCCCGTCCTGCCTCAGTGTAATTTGGAGAACGTCCATGTGGGATGATCAGAGAGGGCTCTCTCTGCTTTGTCCCAGAGCTGTCTGGGCCCTGGGACCTTGGGGGAGCAGTTGGCCCCTGAGATGCAACACGAGTCTTCTGTGGAGGGGAAACGGGAGACGGGGCCGAGGGCTGGATGCATGGAATGGGCAGCCTTTTTGAGACTGAAATTTCACCAGGTGGCTCCCGGTGTTGAGATCGCCAGACAGAGAGGGTGGTGTCAGGTTCCACTCAAAGAGTGATGCTTTCTTGTCACTTCCCTAGGTGTGCCCCAGGCTGGCAGCCTTTGCCTGCCCACTGGATCCACGGGTGCTGAGTTTCCATAGTGACATCCGCGCCCGGGGTGGTGGGGAGGGTTTTCTGTGGGTCACCTGCTGCGGATTAGGTTGCTGTGTGTTCAAGTGATGAGTTTCCTGGCCGAGGTCTGGAATCTGGCCAGAAAGGAAACCTTGTGTGTTTGTCTGAGGTTTGAGAGCTTCCCCCAGCTCAACCCCCACCCCACCCCGCCCCCAGAAAACCAGTGACTGAGGGTGAGTCTTTGAAAACCACATCTGGCATTCCTAGGGCCTTCTGTGCTTCCTAATTGCTTTGCAACCCAACCACCAGGCCTTGCAGACGCCCTTGGAGAGGAATTCTCTCCCCACCCTTTAGCCAGGTCCCCCATACCCACCCCGCCTCGCTGCAAGTTCTTGACCAGGGATCGGATCTGTACTCCCTTCATTAGAAGTGCAGGGGTCTTAACTACTGGACCACCAGGGAAGTCCCAAGTGGAATTCTTCTGAAAGGCTTTCATGGACTTTGTTGTGACTCAAGGTCCTACCATATAGCACAGGGAAGCAGGTTTCATATGCTGTGAAAACCGTAACGGAAAGGGATAAAAAAACACACACACAAAAAAACACACCTATATGTGTATAACAGTCACTTTGGTCTACACAGAGATTAGTGAAAGAAAGTGAAATCGCTCAGTCATGTCCGACTCTTTGCGACCCCATGGACCATAGCCTACCAGGGTCCTCAGTCCGTGGGATTTTACAGGCCAGAATACTGGAGTGAGTTGCCATTTCCTTCTCCAGGGGATCTTCCTGACCCAGGGATTGAACCCGGGTCTCCCGCATTGTAGGCAGACGCTTTACCATCTGAGCTACCAGGGAAGCTACACAGAGATTAGCACATTGCAAATCAACTATACTTCAATGAAAGAAAATTTCTTTTCTTTCAAGACTTTAAGAGGAATTGCCCAGCAATGTAGTGGTTAGGACTCTGAACGGTCACGGCCGCGGTCTGGATTCAGTCCCTGGTTTGGGAACTGAGATTCTTTGAGACAAGCGGTACAGCCAAACAATAAAAGGCTTGAAGGAATAGACTTCAGTTGAATGAGTCAATGGAGGTTTCCATTTTTTTGTTTGTTTTGGTATCATATATGTATGTATGTGTGTGTGTGTGTATATATATATATATATGTGAAAGTGTTAGTCACTCAGTCGTGTCCAACTCTTTGCGACCCATGGACTATAGCCCATCAGCCTCCTCTGTCCGTGGGATTCTCCAGGCAAGAATGGGTTGTCATTTCCTCCTCCAGGGATCTTCCCGACCCAGGGATCTAACCCAGGTCTCTTGCGTTGCAGGTGGATTCTTCACCATCTGAGCCACCAGGGAATTGCATGCACACACACACACACACACACACACACACACAAAATCCATGCATGTATTTCTATACATGAATGTATGTAAATGGAATGCACACACAAACATTTCTGAAGCCATCCGCTTCAGGAGGCTGAGTAGCAGCCACCCCCCGAAAGTGTCATCTCACTGCATCTTCCCAGTTTCCTCCTCCAGCCTCGTCTCCCAGCCCCAAAGCCGGCCCGCTTTCCGCCCCTTTGGGTCAGCCTGTGAGTTCTGGAATTTCATATAAGTGGACTTTTCGGTTGGCACTTATCCCTGCCTGGCTGCTCTCACTGAATAATTATGTGAGATTTTTTTTTCCCCCATGTTGATGATGATACCGGTAGTTCGTTTGTCTGTTTGGCTGAGTGGTTTCCTGCACTGCAGGTTGTAGGTTACATGGCGGTGGAAATATATATATATATATATTTTAATATTAGAGGATGCTCTTGAGAAATGGTTGAAAGAAGAACTGCTGAGAACAGAGCCGACTTCACGTGTGTGTGAAGGCTTGCCGCTCCTGGTGGAGGGCGAGAAGGGTACCTCTGCCTCATCCAATTCCCTGGTTTATTTACAATGCCAAGAGCTCAAACCTCAAGGTTGACTTAACCTTCCCAGTTTAGACAAGACCTGTTTTTCTACCATGTTGGAGGTCATTGGAGACCTTCATTTTATCCCCAGCAGGAGAACAGAGGAAGGGTTTTTTAAATTAATTGTTATTATTTGTTTTTAATTTTTTTTGTTTGTTTTTTAATTTTTTAATGGAAGGATAATTGCTTTACTCAAAATTTACTCAGGTCCATTGAGTCAGTGATGCCATCCAACCATGTCATCATCTGTCGTCCCCTTCTCCTGCCCTCATTCTTTCCCAGCATCAGGGAAAGCATCACTTTTCCAGTGAGTCAGCTCTTCTCATCAGCTGGTGGAAGTGTTGGAGCTTCAGACTAGGGGTCAAAGCCCACCTTTTGGGAGTTTGTAGCCACTGGACCACCAGGAAGTCCCTGGTGGAAGGTTGTTACGTGATCCTTAAGGGGCATGATGCCAGTTTGGGAGGAGAACACGGTTCTTCACAGAGCCTTGCACACCCACTGCAGATGCCATTCCCAAGCCCTCCTGCTATGCTAGTATCTGTTTTAAAAAATTAAAAGAATGTCTGTAAATCCACTTAAAGGCAGTCTTTCATGCAGAAATTACTCTCAATTGAACTCCTGGGAATAGTTGATTCCTATCTTAAATTCTTGTGACTGTGTATTAGAAGAGAAAAATTTGTGAACCTCGGGGTTAAAATCTGCCGTTTGCACGGTTGCTGAGTGAAAACACATTCAGAAATCTTTGCAGGTATTCAGCCTGTGGAGTAGTCTGCAGCAGTTCAAGGCTACTGTTTATGAGGAGTTCATAGGAGGGCAGGTGCTTATAACTTGGTGTAAAATTGCGTGTGCAACGTAGACCCTGATGCTGGGAAGGATCGAGGAGAAGAAGGGGGCAACAGAGGATGAGATGGCTGGATGGCATCACTGACTCAATGCACATGAGTCTGAACAAACTCCAGGAGATGGTGAAGGACAGGGAAGCCTGGCGTGCTGCAGTCCACGGTGTCACAGAGTCAGATGCAACTCAGTGACTGAACAACAAAATAGGAAGAAAAAAAAAAGAGTACAGCAAGATGTTACGTGTTTGTCTTGTGATTGCATGATATCGGTGAATTCTCTGCTCTCCCCATTTCTTTATATATTTATATTTAAATACATATATTTCTGTATTTAAAACTTTTCTGTAGTGAATAATTTTTTTTTTTTTTTAAATACTTATTTTGGAACTGTGCTGCGTCTTAACTACAGCATCTGGAATATAGTTCCCTGAGCAGGGATTGAACCTTTACCATCTGCATTGGGAGCTCAGAGTCTTAGCCACTGGACCACCCGGGAAGTCCCCTGGATATTAATTTTTAAGAAAGCAAAGACATATTGTGCACAGCCCGCTTGGCACAACTGGGCCTTCCCAACTAAGAGTTCCTTCCAGACGAACAGATTCTCTCTTTAAAAGTGAATATGGTTAAAATGTGTATGCAAGGATTTTTTTCTTTTTTTATGATGCAGGAAATAACTAGTATAAATTATCGTACAGGCCTTTGATGTGTTTGCTGTCTTCTCCCTTTGGCCGATGTCATAAATGATGAAAGCCCCGTGGCGTTTCCAGCTGCCGCCAGCCAGGGTGAATTCCTGGGGAGGGAAAGGGGAGTCGGCGGGAGGCGAGAAGCAGGGAGAGAAGGTGGAATGATGGTGTCTTCCTCGTTCTCTGGTCTTCTGTGTACCAGATATAGGAGACTCCCTGCACCATCCTACGTCCCCCCCAAGGTCAATACTCCCCTCCTGACCCGAGGTCACCCAGCTGGGCAGGGGCGCTGGCAGTTGAGTCTGAGTTGCCCCAGTGTTTGCTGGAGACATTGCTGGGCATGTCTCAGTAATCAAGCCCTGTAAGTTATGTGCACAAAACACCAGAGCTTTTTCAATAACGGGCTACAGTCATTGAATCTGATATCCCGATGCTGTGTGTGTGTGTGTGTGTATATGTGTGTTTCTGCATGGGGTTGGAACTTGGCATTTTTTTGGACTATATCCAGTGGCATGTGGGATCTTAGTTCCCCGACCAGGGATTGAACTCCATGTCCCAAGCATTAGACGCGTGGGGTCTTAGCCACCAGACCGCCAGGGAAGTCCTGGCAACTTCTTCCGTAAACATTCTGTGCTGTAAAATGTCCGTTATTTATGACTTCCTGAGATTCTTTCCGCTCTTCTTAAAGCAGCGTACGTTTAGGGAGTTTGGACCTTTCTTCATCTTGACCTAGTGTTCCGCTTGATGACTGATCATGTGTTTAAAGGAATTCCCAAAGTGTCCCTGTGGAATTCTGAGCGGTTTGTGAAATTCTCCTCATCCTTGTCCTTGGAATGCGGGCAGCCAGATGCCTGTCCTGGGGTCCTCTGCAGAGAATTGTCGCTGCCGAGGGGGGTCTTTTAGTCCTAAACTCTTAAGCATGGTGGGCCCTTAACGGGGCGTGGAGGTCCCCTCCTGGCTGAGTCTGAAGGTGCTGTGTCATCTGATGGCACTCACACCCTTTGGTTCATTCCGCGCTTTCAAGGGCTCCCATCATGAGGAAGGCTACGGAAGCTGGCAGGATTCTCTCTGGCCCTGAGGTTTCTGGTTCTTCAGTTCAGTTCCGTCACTCAGTCGTGTCTGACTCTTTGCGACTCCGTGGACTGCAGCATGCCAGGCTTCCCTGTCCATCACCAACTCCCGGAGTCTACCCAAACTCGTGTCCATTGAGTCGGTGATGCCATCCAACCTTCTCATCCTCTGTTGCCCCCTTCTCCTCCCGCCTTCAGTCTTTCCCAGCATCAGGGTCTTTTCCAGTGAATCGGCTCTTGGCGTCAGGTGGCCAAAGGATTGGAGCTTCAGTCTTAGCATCACCATCTGTTTTTTTTTAATGTATGTGTTTTTGGTAATGTTACTTGTATTCAGAAAACTGACCCCGAAATGATAAACAGCTGGGTGGATTTTCATGGGATAAGCCCCCTGTGTGACCCACTGTCTAGATCAAGAAGTGGAACATTCCTCTTTCTGTTCTAGAAAGGTCCTAGTCTCCCAGAGGTGCCTGTGCGTCTCCCATCAAAGGTACTGCTATCTTGACCATCCATTCCCCAGCTCAGCCCCTCTTAAACCTTTATATAAATGGAATAATAGAACACTCATTTGTGTCTGGCGTGTTTTTTCCCCAGTCTTTGGTGAGATTTGCTCCTGATCTTGCTGGTGGCAGTCCTGGCCCGTTGTCCTCTGTTGAACTTCAGTGTTTCTCTTTCTAAGGGTGCTGGTGGAAATTCTTAGTAGCTTTGACCTTGTTGTGGTCCTTTACGTTCTTCCTCGGAGACGAGCCGTCTTGCACAAAGATTGGTCATCTGTGTCCCCTGAGAGCCTGTGCCTGGCTGCTCTTGATGTTGGTGTCTGCCTTCCAGAAGATTCATTGTTGTCCACAGCCGCACGGTGAGAGTCCCCCTAGAGCCTTCGGAGTTAATGCGAGCTGCTGCTATATGAAGGTTTGGAGGTGGTGCGCGCTCAGAGATGAAGACTGCTTTCTCGGACATGTCACCTTCCCACTCCAGCTGTCAGAAGATGGCCTTGGACCTGTGGGATGTCCTTGCTTGGGTTTCTGAAGGCTGTTTACCGTGTTTATGCTTTTTCCAGTAGTCATGTATGGATGTGAGAGTTGCACCATAGAGAAGGCTGAGCGCTGAAGAATTGATGCTTTTGAACTGTGGTGTTGGAGAAGACTCTTGAGAGTCCCTTGGACTGCAAGGAGGTCAAACCAGTCTATCCTAAAGGAAATCAACTGGGAATATTCTTCTTAAGGACTGATGCTGAAGCTGAAGCTGCAGTAGTTTGGCCACCTGATGCAAAGAGCTGACTCATTGGGAAAGACCTTGATGCTGGGAAAGATTGAAGGTGGGAGGAGAAGGGGATTGCAGAGGATGAGATGGTTGGATGGCATCACCGACTCAGTGGATGTGAGTTTGAGCAAACTCCGGGAGTTGGTGATGGACAGGGAGGCCTGGCATGCTGCAGTTTATGGGGTCGCAGAGAGTCAGGCAAGATTTAGCGACTGAACAATAACTGTGTTTATGGTTCTGTGCTTGCCTGGACTTCAGCTCAGTGTTGTCGAACCAGAGAATCTGTAGAGTAAGCCCAGCACGCCAGACTGATAGCATTGCAAGCCAAGGGCGAGGGATGGGGCCTTGAAATTGTACTTGCATCTCTTGGCCTGTCACTGGTCAGGGCTTTGGTTTGACTACGAGATAGTGATTGGGGTGCAGTGGTTATGTTGGGGGGCTTTGCGGGTGCCTCCTGGTCTGCTGGGTGAGAAGTCCTATTTCCTAAGCTGTGGTGTGGTGAGAAGCAGCATGCACCAAAGGACTGTAGGATTTTTTGGGAGCGGAAGTCACAGTAACCACGTGAACCCAGACGCAGCGGGAACATATAGTCGTGTACTGCCCAGGGGCTCAACGCCGATGAACGTGAGACACAGTGTCTCGGGGACGTCTGCATACATAGGAGTCTGGTGAAAGCTATACGAGCGGGCTGCAGGAAGCATCTGGTAAAAGACTTACCAGGAGAACAGCTTCCCTGGTGGTCCGGTGGCTATAAATAAGACTCTGTGCTCGCAATACCAGGGGACACAGGTTCGATTCTGGGTCAGGGAACTTACATCCCATGTGTCACAGCTAAGACCCAGTGCAGCTAAATAAATAAACATTTCTTTAAAAAAAAAAAAAAAAAAGTTGGGAGAAAAACCGATTCAACATCCAGTTGTATAAAATCCGCTGTTCTTAAGAAAGTCCGTGGGGCAAGGCATGGCCAGTCCCAAAATGAGTGTTCTCTGGGGTTTGTTCTCATAGGTGTTCTTGTCCTCAGAAAGTGATGAGGGAACCTGCTTGTGTTAACTTTGGTGTGCACACTGCACAGTCCACTTTTCCATTTTTAATCCATTCTGACACACTCTGCTTTTTATTTTTATTTACTTTTGGCCACTGTGAGCCCCCATGCAAGATCTTAGTTCCATGACAGGGATGGAACCCATGTTCCTGCCTTGGGAGCATGGTCTTTATTTATTTATTTTTATTGTTTTGGGTCTTCATTGCTGTTCGGGCTTTATTTATTTTTTGCCTGTAATTGGGGCAGGGTGACTACCCTCTAGTTGCAGGGCTTCTCATTGTGGTGGTTTGTCCTCTCGCAGACAGAGCATGCACTCTAGGGCACACAGGCTTCAGTAGTTACAGCTCCCAGGCTTTGTTGCTTCAAGGCATGTGGGATCTTCCCAGACCAAGGGATCAAATCCCAGTCCCATGCATCGGCAGGCGGCTGGCTTCTTTACCACTGAGCCACCATGGAAGCTTGGGAGCAAAAGAGTCTTAAGCCACCGGATCACCATGGAAGTCCCCTCCTTGTTCTTTCTAAAGATTTCTTCCATTCGACTTACTCGAGTCCCTGTGACTTGGTCAGTTTAAAAACACTGCTCCTCTTTTAATCTCTGGCACCTGTAGCCTGCATTTCTCCTGAGTGCAGGGAAGGACTGGAAGCAGGAGAATATTGTGGGGTTGAAGGGCTTCTGTTCTAAGGAGGTTAACCCCACCCAGGCCTTTGCAGCACATGTCTGCTGGGTTCCAGATGAGTCCACGTTTGGTGAGCTGAATTCAAGATAGCTTTGCATGACCTTGCCTTTGTCTTCAACCCTGACTGCGGAAATGTGGTTGTTCTGGTTCTCAAACTTGACCTTTACACTGAACCTTTTCAAGAGGCTTGTTGTCAAAATGCTCCACACAAAGACTTGCTCGTGGGTTCTGAGTATGGTGGGGATGACCACTCAGTCATACACTGTTTGGGGTCTTTGTTCAGAAAATAGGTGAGCCCTTTCCATAAGCTGGGCTACCCAGGTGGCGCTATTGGTAAAGAACCCACCTGCCAGTGCAGGAGACGTAAGAGACGCGGGTTCGATCCCTGAGTCGGGAAGATCCCCTGGAGAAGGGCATGGCAACCCACTCAAATATTCTTGCCTGGGAAATTCCATAAACCAAGGAGCCTGGTGGGCTACAGTCCATGGGGTCGGAAAGAGTCGGACACAACGGAGTGATTAACACTTTCCCATAACCCAGGTTCTGTGCTGGAAGGTTTGGGGACACTTCCAGGAAGAGGGCTTGGTTCTGATGTGAGTGAAAGTTGCTCAGTCGTGTCTGACTCTTTCCGACCCCATGGACTGTACAGTCCATGGAATTCTCCAGGTCAGAATACTGGAGTGGGTAGCCATTCCCTTCTCCAGGGAATCTTCCCAACTAAGGGATCGAACCCAGGTCTCCAACATTGCAGGTGGATTCTTTACCCGCTGAGCCACAAGGGAAGCCCTCTGATGTGGGTATATGACACAAAGCAGCCCCACTTTGCAGTTTGTGTCCTGACCTTGGCGGTCGGCTATTATTGCAGAGTTGACCATCAGCAAGTTTGTTTTAGTAGTCAACCCAAAGGAAGCCAGGACAAAGCTGATTTTCTCTCATTGACCTCAGGGGGCTGTTCATTTACAAACTGCCCATTAAATTATGCACTCAAATGAGTGTGTAGTTGTCAGTCTCATACCATACAGATATCGTATGGTTCCGTTAAGTGCAAACGGACATTGCATCTCATTCCCAGGGTTTTGTTTAAGTGAATTAGATGGGTTCACATCAGCGAAGCGTAAGTGATGTCGGTGTCTAGCCGTCTATCGAGATGGAAGACACACTTGCTTGTAATAAATGCTGAGTGCCTTTAATGATGCAGATTTAAACCCAAGTTCTCTGTCTGCCTAGGATGGCTGTAGACAGGAAGGCACTGTGTTCCACATGCTTACATTTCCCCTCTGTTTTTGGTTTTCTTCTTTTATAAAGACTTTTTTTTTTAATGTGGACTGTTTTTTAACATTCTTTATTGAATTTGTTACAATATTGCTTCTGTTTTATGTTTTGTTTTTTTTTTGTTCTGGCTGGGAGGCATACGGGATCCTAGCTCCCCGACCAGGGATCGAACCCGCAACCCCTGTTGGAAGGTGAAGTCCTAACCACTGCACCACTCTGTGTTTATTTTGATCTATGTAAGTGTTCTCTGTAAGTGTTCTTCCTCGGGCTGAGTTGCTGACCGTCTGCTACTGAGTGGAAGCACTGAGCAGGCTGCAGCAATAGAACTTGCGGTAGTCGTTTTTCCCAGACTCGTTAACAGTGGCTTCAGATTATAAAGTGAGTGACTGGCCTGCTGCTGATGGCTGCTGCTGATGGCTGCAGAGTTCATGTCCCCAGATGAGTGGACGATGGTTGGCATTTGAGTTCCAGACTCCCATTGCCCTTCCTTGGAGCACCCCAATTTATTTATGGAAATCGCCTCCCCGTTGTTAAGTCTTGGCTTGGTTGGGGGGCCCTACCAGTCCCCATAACCTTCAAGGGTCAGCCAGCCAGATTCCTTCACTTCTGCCCCTGGAGCAACATGGGTGGCTGTGTGAGCCCATCTTTGCCAGTGTTTTTGTGTTTTATTTTAGCTAAACTTGTATTTTGAGACCAGGTTTCCCAGGGGGCACTAGTGGTAAAGAACCTGCCTGCCACTGCAAGTGAAGTAAGAGACACAAGTTCAATGCCTGGGTCGGGAAGATCCCCTGGAGAAGGGAATGGCAGCCCACTCCAGTATTCATCCCTGGAGAATCCCCAGGGACAGAGGAGCCTGGTGGGCTACAGTCCACAGGGTTGCAAAGAGTCAGACACAAGAGTTAGTAACACACACACACGCAGACACACATACATATATCATATATTTGGCTTCCCAGGTGGTGCTAGTGGTAAAGAACCTGCCTGCCAATGCAAGAGACAAAAGAGACGCACATTTGATCCCTGGGTCGGGAAGATCCCCTGGGGCGGGGGGGCATGGCAACCCACCCCAGTATTCTTGCCTGGAGAATCCCATGGACAGAGGAGCCTGGCAGGATACAGCCCATGGGGTTGTAAAGAGTCAGACATGACTGATCTCTCAGGCATGTGTGTAGTTGGATTTATTGCCGAGTCGTATTCCATGCTGTTCATTCCCCGAGTGACCTTGGGCCAGTCTCTCGTCTCTCAGATCCTAGGACTTTTTTGTCCTTTCACGAGGAAGTCAGGGAAGGAGGGGAGGGGTTGGGACTCGGCCGGCAGGCGCCTCCAGCTCCTTGGCTGGTTTCTGCCCGGGGGCTGTTACTGACTTTCCTTGTCCTTGCCGGCTCTGGAACCTGCTGGGGCAGTTCTCGGTCCTGTGGTTTCCACCTCCCCGTCATAAATTCCATTTCGTGTTGGAGAACTGGGAGTCTCTCCATCGGTGTCTGCAAGGATCCGGAACCTGGTGATTACGCGATCGTACATGTCCCACCTGGAGCCAGGTGGCCGTTCGGGAGGCTGGACCTCAGAGAACACCCTGCAGGCTGCCTGCCAACCCAGGTCTTTGGCGTTCCTCCCCGGTTCCTGCAGTCTTTGCCTCTGGAGTCTCTGTGTGAAGACAGCGCTGTTGGCTCAGGCTTGGGAAACAGAAATGTACCAAGGTACAGACCTGAGTTTTCTCTTCTCCTCTGTCAGGACACTGCCTCCTGCCCTTTCTTCTGACCCTGTTCTCTTTCAGCTTCTGCTCTGATGAAGATGAAAAGCCACCTCGATAATGCCTTTTTTATAAGGACCAAAGGGCTCAGAACCTTATCCTGCAGTAAAACGCTTGGCGATCACTGATTGACCGTCTCACCTGGGATTTAGCGTAACGCCTGGGATGTTCCCCAGGTGACTAGCATCTTGTTTTTGACCGTTTGGTTTCTGGTTTGTTTTATTAAAAAAAAAGATTTTTATTCTTGGCTCTGGCGGGTTGCTGTGCAGGCTTTTGTCTAGTTGCGGTGAGCTGAGGCTCCTGTCTTATCGGCGGCCCAAGGGCTTCTCACTGCGGTGACTCGTCCTTTTGCGGACCGCGGGCTCTAGGGTGCACAGGCTTCAGTAGTCAAGGCTCATGGGCTCTAGTGCTGGGCTCAGTAGTTCTGGTGCCCTGGCTTGAGTTGCTCCAGGGCGTGTGCGATCCTCCCAGACCAGCAGAGATGGACCCTGTGTCCCCTGCATTAGCAGGTGGATTCTTCCCCATGGGACCCACCAGGGAAGCCCTCATTTTCTTTTATACACACACACACGTATTTGTTTTTATTTTTATTTTTTGGCTGTGCTGGGCACTCAGTAGCAGCACGCGGGATCTGCGATCTTCACTGTAGCATGCAGGATCTTTTTAGTTATTAGCTCCCTGACCAGGGATCGAACCGCGGGCCCGCTGCTTTGGAAGTGCTGGAATCTTAGCCACTGGGCCACCAGGCAAGTCCCTGAGGCTTCATTCTTAATGCCCTGCCGTCTTGAATTGGTATTTGAACTGGGTCCGGCAAAGGGTTTCTTTTCTGTTAGGCCCAGTCTCCCCTGGGACACACGTCATCCTTTACTGAGTACACAGATCTCCATGAATTGCAGTTTTCAGGAGTGTTGGATGAGACCCACAGTATCAGTGATTGTAGAACTGCAGTTGCAAAAAATTTAAATATGCAAGTAACGGAGGCTGAAATTACTTGTAGGTACGCAGCATTTGCTAGTAACTTTAGTCAGGAAATGGAAAATTCTCTACAGCATATTACAGCTTCCAACATTTTGTCAGAATGCTCATAGAGAAAATTATATTTTAAAAATTAGATATGAGTTGTCTAACATCTAGAAAAAAAGCGTGCAGTTGTCATAAGTGTCTTGGGGGCAAATGGTATTTTCTGCTGCTGTGTATGTGTATATATAGAATATAAGTGTCATCGTTTAATTTTTATTGGAATATAGGTGATTTACAGTGTTGTGTTAGTTTGGGTGTATAGCAGAATGGTAGTTACACATGTACATGTATTCTTTCTTTTTCAGATTCTTTTTGCATACAGGTTACTACAGAATATGGACTAGAGTTCTGTGTCTGTGCTGTCCAACAGGTCCTTGTTGCTTATCCATTTTTAATACAACAGTGTGTCCATGTCCATCCTAAAGTCCCTAACTGTCCCTTCCCCCTGGTGACCATAAGGTTATTACAGAGTACTGAGCAGAGTTCCCTGTGCTGTCCAGCAGGTCCTTGCTGGTTCTCCACGTTAAACACAGCAGTGTGTCCATGTCCATCCCAGACTCCTTGACTATCCCTTCCCCCATCCTTCCCCCTGGTGACGATAAGGTTATTACAGAGTATTGAGCAGGGTTCCCTGTGCTGTCTAGCGGGTCCTTGCTGGTTCTCCATGGTAAATACAGCAGTGTGTCCATGTCCATCCCAAACTCCCTGACTATCCCTTCCCCCATCCTTCCCCCTGGTGACCATCAGGTTATTACAGAGTATTGAGCAGGGTTCCCTGTGCTGGACAGCAGGTCCTTGCTGGTTCTCCATGTTTAATGTATATTTATTTATCTGGCTCTGCCGCGTCTTCCTTGTAGCATGTACGATCAAGTTCCCTGACTAGGGATTGAACTTGGCCCCCTGCCTTGGGGTCTTAGCCACTGGACCACCAGGGACATCCCCATTTTATGTATAATAGCTTGCATCTGCGAACTTCCAACTCCCAGCCCTTCTCTCCCCGACCCCAGTCCCCACCCTGGGCAACCACAGGTCTGTTCTCTATCTATGTCTGTGAGTCTCTTTCTGTGTCATCGATAAGTTCTCCTGTGTCATGTTTTAGATGCCACATATCACTGATACTGTATTGTATTCTGGACAGAAGTATGTCTTAATAGCCTGTCATGGGAGATAACGGTCTCCTTCCTTTTTTGAGCACATTGATAAAAATTCCCAATGGTCGCACATCATGGCTAGCAGATACACATGTGAAAGTGAAAGTCGCTCAGTCGTGTGGGACTCTTTGCGACCCCAGGGACTGTAGCCCACCAGGCTCCTCTGTCCGTGGAATTCTCCAGGCAAGAGTACTGGAGTGGGTTGCCATGCCCTTCTGCAGGGATCTTCCCGACCTAGGGATTGAACCCCCGTCTCCTGCATTGGCAGGCAGGTGTCTTTATCACTGGGCCACTTGCAGAGCCCAGTGTAAACTGGTATATGATTAACTGATTTCGCTTGACTGCTGAATATTAAAGTCTTCCTGGGGAAGAATTAGAAGTGGGCGACTAAGCAAGTTCTGACACCCTGATGAAAGGTTGCACATCTCTTCCCGAGGAGCACAACCAAAAAACTCTCCTTTTTTCTTAAAAAAAAAGAAAGAAAGTAATTTTTATTTATTTTTGGCTGTGCTGGGTCTTTGTTGCTGCGAGATCTTTTCTGTACCTGTGGCGAGTGGGGGCTCCTCTCCAGTTGTGGTGGTCTGGCTTCTCATTGCACTAGCTTCTCTTGTTGCAACACACAGACTGCAGGACATGGGCTTAGTTGCTCTGTGACGTGTGGGATCCTCCCGCATCAGGGATTGAACGCATGTCTCCTGCATTGGCAGGCAGACTGTTTACCACTGAGCCAACCAGTGAAGCACCCCCCACCCCCCACCCCCCGAAAAGCTCTTGATGTGTTCTATCTTGGCTGAGACACTGCTGGGTCATAAGAGTTAAGTCATTTTAATGTGAGTCTTTTTTTTTTTTTTTAACTTAAGAATGTTCCCCATGCATATTACCATAGGTGAAATAGATCACCAGTTCCAGTTCGACATATGAGACCGGGTGCTCGGGGCTGGCGCACTGGGATGACCCTGAGGGATGGGATGGGGAGGGAGGTGGGGGGGGGGTGGCGTTCAGGATGGGGAACACATGTACACTCGTGGCTGATTCATGTCAGTGTATGGCAAAAACGACTACAATATTATGAAATCGTTAGCCTCTGATTAAAATAAATTAATTTTAAAAATATGTATTAAAAAAAAAAAGAATGTTCCCATTCCTCCTACCCCCGAAGCTTTGAATGAACCTGGGAGAAATAAATGTAGTCGTTAAGGAATGAGGGTTTCGCCTGTGAAAGCTGGCCGCTGAAAAGGCAGCAAAAAAGTTGCTCATTTTTTTGGGGGGGGGGGGTTGCTGTTTCATCATAATTGGAATAGCTTAAATTTTTTTGTTTGTTTTAACTGAGGTATAGTTGATTTACAGTGGTGGGTTCACTTCTGTTGTACAGCAAAGTGAATCAGTTATACATATGTAAATACATTGTTTTCCATGTTCTTTTCCATTACGCTTTATCAGAGGACATTGAATATAGTTTGCCATTCTCTGCAGTAGGACCTTGTTGTTAATCCATCCTATATATAATAATTTACATCTGCTAACCCCAGACTTCCAATCCACCCCTACCCTACCTCTTCACCTGCTTGACAACCAGTCAGTTCTCTGTGCCTTTGGGTTGGCTTCTGTTTTGTAGATGAGTTCATTTGTGCCATATTTTAGATCGCACATGTTGAGTGGTATCATACGATGTTTGACTTAATGTGATAATCTCTAGATCGTTTATGTTGCTGTAAATGGCATCATTTCATTTTTTTTTTATGGCTGAGGAGTATTCCACTGTATATATGGACCACATCTTTATCCACCCCTCTGTTGATGGACCTTTAGGCTGTTTCCATGTCTTGGCTAATTGTGTACAATGTTGCTTTGAATATCAGGGTGCTGTGGAGTAGTTAGAAAGTTTTCTGTTTCTATTTTTAGATGACAGAGGAAGGTTGCAAGTTAGATGCATAATAATTTAACAATTTTGCTTTGATTCTAAAGTTTTATTCAGTGTGGAGAAATAAAATTACTGTGGAGATGTGGAGTGTGTTTGGTGAAAAATCTCCATTCATGTGGTCTCATTGATTTAGACTATCTAGATTTTATAAGTATCAGTCCTTACTCCCCTGTGTGCCTGCTAAGTAGCTTCAGTCGTGTCCGAGTCCGTGTGACCCCATGGACTGTAGCCCTCCAGGCTCCTCTGTCCATAGGGACTCTCCAGGCAAGAATACTGCAGTGGGTTGCCATGCCCTCCTCCAGGGGATCTTGCCAACCCAGGGATCGAACCCGTATCTCTTACGTCTCCTTCATTGGCAGTCGGATTCTTTACCACCTGGGAGGTCCTTACTCCTCTGCTCCATATACATGTATCTAATATATATATATGTTTTAGAATATGTATTTATTAATTTGGCTGTGCTGAGTCTTAGCTATTGCATGCAGATTCTTTGATCTGAGTTGCAGCATGCAGGGTCTAATTCCCTGACTGGGGATTGAACCTGTGCCCCCTCCATTAGGAGCATAGAGTCTTAGCCACTGGACCTCCATGGATGCCCCCCTCCCCTCCCATGATGTATTTTTCAAATGCATTATACTCCTCTCTCAGCAGCATGGGGATTAGATGAGGAAAAATGTAATGACTTGGAGCTGGTAGATTTCTAGAGTACATGCAGTATGTCTTGAAAGAAGTGCAAGTGTTGCTCACTCCTGTCTGACTCTGTGTGACCTCATGGACTGTAGCCCTCCAGGCTCCTCTGTCCATGAGGATTCTCCAGGCAAGAATACTGGAGCCGGTTGCCATTCTGTTCTCCAAGGGGAATCTTCCCGGCCCGGGGAGCCAACCCAGGTCTCCCACGTTGCAGGCCTATCCTTTACCATCTGAGCCACCAGGGAAGCCACAGTATGTCTTGGTTGTAAATAAAAACGTGAGCATAGAAAGATATTATAGGCTTTTGTAGCCTGTTTCTCAGACATGAAAATAAATGATACCCTGTTAATACTTTTTGAATTAGAAAACTCAACGAAGTTTTATTGTTTTAAAATATCTTTCCATGTTGGGATTTTTTTTTTAAGAAATTTTTTATATTATAAGCATTAAAAGGAGAAATGATTTGGCTTTGTAAAGAGTTCGGGCTCGTTCTGAAGTACGCCGTTTTCTAAGGGTCCCTCGACCCTCGGGGTCTCTGCAGCCACACGGCTGCACGCCAGCTGCCGCATCCACAGCACACATCTTTGTTCGGGGCTGCAAGAAAGGGTGGGACCAGATGTTTCTGCCCCTTTGATGCAGAGACAAAGGCTTTCCCCAGAGGCGTCCAGCTGACGTCCGCTTCCGCCAGCTCCCGTCTCCGGTTAGGACCGGCCCGGCCCCGGCCCCACCCACTCTGGCCGGGTGGAGACCATGTCCGTCCGTGTCCACATGGACGGTGGCTGGGGCACGGCAGGGCAGTTACCCATCGCAGACGGCCTGATCCTGGCAGTGACAGAGGGTGCCCCCCTGTCCCCCCCCCCAAAAAAAACAACAACAGAATTCCAGGGAATCTGAGCAGGAGCAGGTCCCTGCAGGTCAGTCAGGCCAAGTGTAGGGAGGGACAGAGGGGAACTGGAGGGTGGGTGCTGAGGAGGTCGCCTTGGTGTGCAGGGCACTTCACTGCCCCGGGGGTTCTACCTGCAGAAAGGAGGCGCACATGATGGGAACAACCCAAGCCACAGGCTGCCCATTGAGGACTTTCCTTATGTGACTTTCCCCTGCAGCTGTTTTCTGCGGGGTGGGGGAAGAGTCTCACCAAGGTGTTTTTTTGTTTTTTTTTGTAACATTTATATATTTATTTGGCTGCATCAGGGTTTCCCTAGTGTCTCCGGGGAGCCAGCCCCGGAGATGCTAAAGAATCTGCCTGAAATGCAAGAGACCCGGGTTCGATCCCTGGGTCTGGAAGATTCCCCTGGAGAAGGGAATGGCTACCCGCTCCAGTTTTCTTGCCTGGAGAATCCCTTGTGGACAGAGGAGCCTGGTGGGCTCCAGTCCATGGGGTCACAAAGAGCTGGACACAACTGAGTGACTAACACACAGACACTCACTCATTTGGCTGCATTGGGTCTTAGTTGTGGCATGTGGGGTTTTCTGTTGTGATGCCTGGATTCTCTGGTTGTGTCCCACAGGCTCAGTAGTTGCCCTGTGCCTGTTTGCTTGCTCTGTGGCGTGTGGGGTCTTAGTTCCCAGGCCAGGGATCAAACCCACATGCCCTGCTTTGCAAGGTGTTTTCTTAACGACTGAACCTCCAGGGAAGTCCCTCACCAAGTCTTGAAATCTAAAGTATGGCAACAATTTGAGGACACGGGGATACTCCCCATAAAAATCCAGATGTCCAGCCTCTTCAAGAACAGTAACAACCACTAGAGGATCTGCCCACCCTGGGCATGTGTAGTCAAAGCTGTGGTTTTTCCAGTAGTCACCTGTGGATGTGAGAGTTGGACCATAAAGAAAGCTGAGTGCCGAAGAACTGATGTTTTTGAGCTGTGATGTTGGAGAAGACTCTGGAGAGTCCCTTGGACAGCAAGGAGATCAAACCTGTCCATCCTAAAGGAAATCAGTCCTAAATATTCATTGGAAGGACTGATGCTGAAGCTGAAACTCCAATCCTTTGGCCACCTGATGCGAAGAACTGACTCATTGGAAAAGACCCTGATGCTGGGAAAGATTGAAGGCGGGAGGAGAAGGGGACGACAGAAGATGAGATGGTTGGATGGCATCACCGACTGGATGGAAGTGAGTTTGAGCAAGCTCTGGGATTTGGTGATGGACAGGGAGGCCTGGTGTGCTGCAGTCCATGGGGTCGCAAAGAGCCGGACACAGTTGAGCAACTGAACTGAACCAGAGGCCAGGCACGGATAGCACTGGGCCTTCAGTGAGGGGCACCCTGCCCTGTCCCCAGGGCCCCTCTGGAGAACTGGTGTCTTTGTACCCCAGACCCTTCCCTACGCTCTGAGCACTGGCATGTACAAATCCTGAAATTTCTGTGTTCCCCACAGTGCTTAGCTAGGCCCTGTGAGCTGCACCTTTGACATCTGTCTTTGTCCAATTTGTTGTTGTTCAGCTGCTCAGCTGTGTCTGACTCTTTGCGACCCCACAGACTGCAGCTCGCCAGGCTCCCCTGTCCATCACCATCTCCCGCAGTTTGCTCAAACTCATGTCCGTTGAGTCGGTGATAACATTTAGGCTGTGATTGGGGAAAAAAAAAACAAACCTATAAAGAACAAACATTTTAATTTTCACGGTCTGGAGTCTGGAAGTTCATGTGGTTGCTGGCAGATTCAGTGTGTGCTGAGGACCTGGTTCATAGGTGGTCTCTTCTAGTGGCCTTACATGGTGGAAGGCGTCAGGAAGGTCTTGGGAATGTTTGGTGCAGTATAACAGCCCTGATGTTGTCTCTGAAGGTTCCACCCTCATGGGCTTCCCTTGTGACTCAGTTGGTAAAGAATCTGCCTGCAGTGCAGGAGACCCAGGTTCGATTTCCTGGGTTGGGAAGATCCCCTGTAGAAAGCAATCAAAGTAATGTTCAGTTACTTAAAGCAATCAAACAGCCCTACTTTTGGGCTTCCCTGATAGCTCAGGTAGTCAAGAATTCGCCTGCAATGCAGGACACCTGGGTTCGATCCCTGGGTTGGGAAGATTCCCCTGGAGAAGGGAAAGGCTACCCACTCCAGTATTCTGGCCTGGAGAATAACACGGACTGTATAGCCCATGGGGTCACAAAGAGTCAGGCACGACTGAGCGACTTTCACTTTCCACCCTATGGCCCAGTCTCCTCCCAATGACCCCCAGCTCCTTAGATCATCACACTGGGGTGGGGGAGGTGGGTCTCTTTTTTCTTTTTTTTTCTTTTTGGCCTCATCATGTGGGGTCTTAGTTCCCCGACCAGGGATGAAACCCATGCACCCTTCTCTGCACTGCATGCATGGGAGTCTTCACCCCTGGACCACCAGGGAACTGCCCCAGGGCAGCGCAGTTGGGTTTCAGGACACCCCGAGCATTTTGCCTGGGACAACACCCGTGGAAAGGACTTTTTCCAGAAGCACAGCCCTCGTGATGGGTGAGATCACCCATGTGTTTACCTGATAAAAAGATGAAAGCCTGCAGGGAGCTCTGACTTCACCCCTAGGGAAGGCGAGGTGGCCTCCTCTGCTGGATCCCGCCCCTGACCAGTCACCTCTGTTGTGCCGCCCAGCGGCAGCCTTATCTGAACAAGCACCCCCGCTTCTTTGAAGTGGCCCCGAGACTGGGGCCCGTCCGTCCGTCCATTGCAGACAAAACAGCCGCCCGTCCCCCAGGCCGGGGGCACTTTTGTTCTTGTGTCCAGCAGTTCCTCTTCCTGCCTCTCGATGGCCTATCGGCTCCTGAAGGCTGCGTTTCCGCTTTGAAAACTGCATGATTAAGTGGTTCCAGCCGTTCGGGTGCTTGAACGTCCCCACTGCGCGTTTGCTCCAGGTGTCTGAGAACAGGGTTGGAATCGAGGGCAGGACTGTGTTCCCAGACGGCTGGGGAGCCTGCTTGCGTTCGCCCCGACTTGATAAGACGTGAAACCAACCCAGAAAGGGGGCCCGGGCCGTGCTGTGTTCCTCCCGTGGTATAGGATGAAAGCGGGCTTTGGACGAGGGACTCTGCTGTCCCCCGCTGACGTCTTTTCCTCCCCTCTTCCTCTCGGTTCGCCCTTGCCAGAAGCGTTGCCTATCGTGTTGTGAGACAGACTTTGGTATCGGAGGGGAAGTTAAACAGAGATAACCATTGGAGATTGGCCTCCAGAAGACGAGAGTCTTGGACTGGGGCTTGTAGCTTAAGCAGAGAGCTGTCAACAGGGTCCAGGGTACTTGGCGTGGCGGTCCCCTGGTTTGGACTCTGAGCTTCCGCTGCAGGAAGCATTAGTTCGAAGGCTGGTCTGGGAACTAATGTCCTGGATGCCACCTGTGGCCAAAAATAAATAAAAATGGGGGTGGTGGAGGAGGGGAAGCAGAGAGTTTGGAGCCCCGAGTGGTAATGTAGGAGGGTATTTGGGAGGCTGGGAGGCGGCCGTTGGTTCCAGAGTGGACGTGGGGTCCAGGAGGGTTAGTGGAAGTGAGCCAGACACGGGGTGCAGGTGTGAGTAGAGGGGACCCCAGCCCAACACAGCCGGGAAGCAAGAAAGGACCATTTCTCCAGGGGGAAAAGGACAGATGCTTCTTTGTCGCCGGCCTGTGATGTTCAGGCAAAAGCTCATAATGTGCAGAGGCTTGCCAGGTGGCTCAGTGGTAAAGAATTCACCTGCCAATGGAGAAGACAGGGTTTCAATCTGGAAGACCCCCCTCTGGAAAAGGAAATGGCAGCCCACTCCAGTGTTCTTGCCTGGAGAATCCCTGGACAGAGGAGCCTGGCGGGCTACGGTCCATGAGGGGCAGGGGGGGAGGGCGCAGAATTGGACACAGCTCAGTGACTTAGCATGCACGCACGTTGTCCAGAGCGAGGCGACAGTGGTTAGTTTTGCCTGGTCAATGGTGGGAGTGGACTGAACACAGGGCCTCCACTCGGCCTGATCGGTCAGCCTCTCTCCCGTTGCTGGTGGGAGATCTTTAATTTTGGAGGCCACGTTGCACGGCAGTGGCATCACTTGTGGGGTCCCGTTCCCTGACCGGGGATCGAACCCGCGCCTTCTGCATCGGAAGCACAGGGTCTTCACCGCTGGACCGCCAGGGAAGTCCTCGAAAGACATTCTGTGGGAGGCAGGAGGCTGCTGGCGTCCTGCCGTGGTGGATGCGTCTTCCCAGGGCAGGAGGTTGAAAGGGCGTTTCAGAGCAGTCTTGTTTCCTGTTTGTGTGTTCCACCGAGGGTTGTCATGAGTGTGGCAGGCACTTTATCCTTTCTCTAGAGCGGAGGTTCCCAGTTGGGAATGATTGCATTTATTCCTCAGGGTATATACTGCGCAGTATCTGGGGACATTCCAGTTGTTATGGGGCGGGGAGGGGATGCCGCTGACATCCAGTGGGCAGAGACTAGGAATGGCGATCGTAGACATCCTCCAGATAAGGGACAACCCTGCCACAGAGGAATATCCAGCCCTGGACATTACTGGTACCTGGGGGAGAAATGTGGTGAGGTATCCCAGTGTTGAGCTAGCACATCCATGTTCTGTTTCCTTTGCACCCGATGTAATGAACCGTATGGAAATAGTGTTTCTAGAAAACGTAGTCCCCATTCTAACCAAGAGGACCCAGAGCTATGCCTAAGTTAGGAACACTTGACCTGTGCATACAGCACATATATCGGAGAGCCAACTGTGGAGAAGGCATGTTTGCTTTTCTTCCCCTTTGCTCGATTGCAAAATCCACAGTCTTTAAACCACAACATCTTTTCCTTTTAATTAGTGGATAACTGTACCACAGTGTTGTGTTACTTTCTGCCACACAACAACCCGAGTCAGCCAGGTGTGTGTGCTAAGTCACCTCAGTCGTGTCTGACTCTGCGACCCCATGGACTGTAGCCCGCCAGGCTCCTATGTCCATGGGATTCTCCGGGCAGGAATACTGGAGTGGGTTGCCCTGCCCTCCTCCAGGGCATCTTCCCCACCCAGGGATCGAACCTGTGGGGTTCGAGACCCTGCATTATGTCTCCTGCATTGGCAGGCAGGTTCTTTATCACTAGAGCCACCTGGAAAGCCTGAATCAGCCATGAGCATACACATAAAAATGATGACATTTTTTTAGAGAGGTATTGGTGTCTTAGCCTGAGAATTTAAATTGCATTTGTGTGTGTGTGTGCGCGTATGTGTGTTTCAAATGGGGGATATGTGGGCTAATTTCCACATAATCCATTTAGGTGAAACTTTTGTAAGACACCCCACCATTTGTGAATGGCAACGTGTTGCAATTTAGAAGTTTTCTGTAAGGCTATATGGTAGCTCATCACGGGTAAAAGAAACTGTAGGTTGAGAATAAACCTTAAGAGCTTCTAGGATAACTGAACTTTGGGGTTTACTTTCCCCCCAAACAGTGTGGTATGCAAGGACTTAGAAACCAGTCTACCCAAATAACTTTGGGGTGTCTGTAAACGGAGCAATCTCAATCTCCCTTTGCCACTTAAGTGTCTCATTTCCTCGTGTTATTAACATTAGGAGTGGGGACCGTTTGTCACTGAACTTGCGAGTCCAGGAGCCTCCCCTGGGTTGCAGTCCTGATTGGAATGCCAGCAAATTCTAAATAACGTGTTTTGTAAATAATACTTGCATAACACTCTGAATTTGCAACATATTTTCGTAATTGTCTCCCTTTTATTCTTCTCATGGTCCTGGGTTGTCAGGCCCCCGGCCCCCCAACTCTTGTCAGAATTGTTTTGAGTGGAAAACAAACCGAGAACAACAAAGTGGGCTTCATTCTCCCGTTCTCTCCAGTCGGGCTTCCCTGCTGGGCTCAGATGGTGAAGAATCTGCCTGCAATACTGGAGACCTGGGTTCTATCCCTGAGTCGGGAACATCCCCTGGGGGAGGAAGGCATGGCAACCCACTGCAGTACTCTTGCCTGGAGAATCCCCATGGACAGAGGAGCCTGGCGGGCTACGGTCCACGCAGTTGCAAAGAGTTGGACATGACTGAGCCACGAACGCTTTCAGTTCTCCAGCTGTGCAGTGAAGTGGTAGGGCTCAGTCGGAAGTCCTAGCGCCTTCGCCCTCAGCTCTGTGAGAGCATCCCTGATCATCAGCCCCTCCTCGAATCCTGTGGTCTGACTGCTTCCCACTCTGTGATGCTGGGGCCCATGCATGCCTCCATCACTGTGCTTGTCACATGGAATTGTCTCTTCGTCAGGGTCTGGTTGGGGAGGCAGAAGGCAAGCAGTAATTGGAACAGGGGCTGCTTAATAGAAAGCAGGCTTCCGGGCACTGGCCACATACCAACACACCCCTTCCGGCTTGTCTGTTGGGCGGGGTTGCGCGGTTGCCATGGAGACCAAAAGATTACCACCCCACCCCCCACCCCCCTACCCCTGGTCCCCAAGCTTAAAATACCGTATGGCTCTCTCAGTGCAGAAGTTTGCCACCCTGGGTGTAAAGAATTACTGTCAGCAGACGATTCCTTATTATCAACTTAGTGAAGAATGTTTAACTAGGCACTCCTTGGGGTAAAGTGAGCTCTGAAGAGTACGGCAGCTGGAAGGAACACCACCTCCAGGCTTGTGGCCCGTGAACTCTCTGATGCTGGGAAAGATTGAAGGCGGAATGGGGAGGGGACAGCAGAGGATGAAGATGGTTGGATGGCTTCACCGACGCGGCGGACGCGAGTTTGAGCAAGTTACGGGAGCTGGCGATGGACAAGGAGGCCTGGCCTGCTGCAGTCCATTGGTTTAAAAAGAGGCAAGACACGACTGAGCAACAGAACTGCAAGGAGAGCCAACCAGTCCATCCTAAAGGACATTAGTCCTGAATATGCATTGGAAGGCCTGATGCTGAAGCTGAGACTCCAATACTCTGGCCGCTTGATGAGAAGAACTGTCTCTTTGGAAAAGACCCTGATGCTCGGAAAGATGGAAGGCGGGAGGAGAAGAGGATGAAGAGGATGAAGATAGTTGGATGGCATCACTGATGTGGTGGACATGAGTTTGAGCAATCTCTGGGAGTTGGTGATGGACAGGGAAGCCTGGCATGCTGCAGTCCATTGGTTTGAAAAGAGTCAAGACACTGCCTTGCCCTTGGGAGCAGGGCTGACTTCTGAAGGGAAGCCCTGTCAACCAGTGTCCCTCCGGTGCCCCCTGCTGACGACACTTCCAGAGGCACAGCCTGCCCCACCCTCAAAGGTCCATGTGTCCAGCCCCAGTATCACCTCTCAGCTGGTGACTGGTGGTTTGCACTTAAGACGCACTGCATTGCTAACTGGTGTGGCACTGGAATGGGTGTCCTCTGCACACCTTTCTCCTAGATTGTGACTTCCCCTCGCCAGGCGGGGGTGTTCAGAAAATGTCCCCTGTGTGTTGCCCTGCAGACAGTGTCCCCTCCACGGGTTGGCCTGTGTTCTCCGGACTGCTGCGCTGTCCCTGAGGGTGAGGACTCCGCAGAGCCCTGAGGCCCTGGATGTTCACCCCTCCTGGAGAGCGGGCACATACTTTGGGCTTCATCTTTCCCTGGGGAGGCCGTGGGCTCTGGGCTCAGAGTTGAACACTCCTGTCGGGGTTCTCTGTCAAGTCTGGCTTGGGTTCTGAATTGCCACTGCTGACCCCCTGATGCAAATTTCCTTCCCTTTGCATTCCTTTTTTTAAAGTTGCACTGTTTTATTTCTGTGTTTGATGCTTTTGAACTGTGCTATTGAAGAAGACTCTTAAGAGTCCCTCGGACTGCAAGGAGATCCAACCAGTCCATCCTAAAGGAAATCAGTCCTGAATATTCATTGGAAGGACTGATGCTGAAGCTGAAGCTCCAATCCTTTGGCCAGCTGACAGGAAGAGCCGCCTCATTAGAAAAGACCCTGATGCTGGGAAAGATTGAGGGCAGGAAGAGGAGACGACAGAGGATGAGATGGTTGGATGGCATCACTGACTTAATGGACATGAATTTGAGTAAACTCTGGGAGTTTGTGAAGGACAGGTAAGCCTGGCATGCTGCAGTTCACGGGGTCACAAAGAGTCGGACAGGACTGAGTGACTGAACAACAAATAATATATTTGTTTTTGGCTGTGCTGGGTCTTCCTTGTTGCACAAGGGCTTTCTCTAGTCGTGGCGAGTAAGGGCCACCCAGTAGTGGCGGTGGGCTTCCCTGTTAGCTCAGAGGCTAAACATTCTGTCTGCCTGCAATACGGGAGACCTGGGTTTGATCCCTGGGTGGGGCAGATCCCCTGGAGAAGGGCATGGCAACCCACTCCAGTATTCTTTCCTGGAGAATCCCATGAACAGAGAACCCTGGCGGGCTATAATCCATGGGGTCGCAAAGAGTCGGACACGACTGAGTGACTAAGATTGTTACTTTCTAGTTGTGGTGCACAGGCCTCTCATTGTGGTGGCTTCTCTTGTTGCAGAGCATGGGTTCTAGGGCACTACGGCTTCCATGGTTTCAACACATGGGCTCAGGGGATGCAGCTCCCAGACTCTAGACCACAGGCTCAATAGTTGTGGCCCATGGGACTAGTTACTCTGCAGCGTGTAGGATTTTCCCAGACCAGGGATTGAACCCGTCTTCCCAGCATTGGCAAGCAATTCCTATCTACTAGACCACCAGGGAAGATCCCCCCCCCCCCCCAAAAAAAAAAAAAAAAACCTCTGTTTCTTAAAAGGTCTCCTTGAAGCAGTCACATTCTTTCCTGTTTCTCTCTGGATTTCTGGTTGCTACTGCAGCCTCTGCTGCCCCCAGGTCTTTCTGACTTCTCCTTGGCCTGCTCTATCCATCAGCCTGGCTCTGTCCACCTGTCTGGGCCACGTCTGCCTTTTTGGTCTTGGGACCCCGTGTGGGCACCCTCACCTTGGTGATGAGTGGAAGGAGTGTGTTAGAATCTTCACAGCACACCCTTATGTTCTTATGTGCGGGACTAAATATAGACTTGCTCATCTGAATCTGAAATGTATGAGGTGGGTTTTGGGGTTTCTTCTTAGACTTGTGTGTGTGTGTGGATGTGGTTACCACTTTCCTTGTTTTTCGAGATAACATTTTGTCAAGCACGAGGAAAGTAATTTTCCCCTCTAATTGAAGTTTTATTGGTCGTTTTGAGGATTTGTACACAGTTCAGTTTGTACACCCTTTTTTAATTAATTTATATATTTTAATTGGAGGCTGATTACTTTACAATATTATAGTGGTTTTTGCCATACATTGACATGAATCAGCCATGTGTGTACATGTGTCCCCCATTGTGAATCCCCCTTCCACCTCCCTCCCCATCCCATCCCTCTGGGTCATCCCAGTGCACCAGCCCCAAGCACCCTGTCTCATGCATCAAACCTGGACTGGCGATCTATTTCACATATGATAATATACATGTTTCAGTGCTATTCTCTCAGATCATCCCACCCTCGCCTTCTCCCACAGAGTCCAAAAGTCTGTTCTTTACTTCTGTGTCTCTTTTGCTGTCTCACATATAGGGTCATCATTATCATCTTTCTAAATTCCATATATATGTGTTAATATACTGTATTGGTGTTTTTCTCTCTGACTTACTCCACTCTGCCTAATAAGCTCCAGTTTCATCCACCTCATTAGAACTGATTCAAATGCATTCTTTTTAGTAGCTGAGTAATAATATTCCATTGTGTATATGTACCACAGCTTTCTTATCCATTCGTCTGCTGATGGACGTCTAGGTTGCTACATGACTATTGTAAACAGTGTACACCCTTCTTAATGTATGTCCTGAACATCTGAAAGACCACATAGTTTCGTTTCTAAACAGATATTCCAGTGACTTTCCTAGCCTAAAATGCGGAAGCTACTTTTCCTTAAGAGGATACCTAATATTGATAGACTGTGCCATCATATATGTCCCATTAACTCACAGTTTAATATCATAAGCACTGCATGCTTGATTTGCAGTTTTTCGTGGCATGTTCATGGCACATTATGGGAAACTTGAGTGTCATGATGAGACACTTTCTTGCCTTGTCATGACAAGAAAGAGCCAAGATAAAGGAGTGCTTTTCTTTGGGAAGTGATTCTACTAAAACACCTGGGAGTCGAGCTCATTTTAAATGTTCAAGACATATTTTGTGCACAGTTGTGACACAAAATTGCCATTGAGTATGTTTTGTGGTGCTGGGTTAAAAAAATTCCCCCACCCCCACCCCCCCATGAAATAGTCAGCTGACGCCCAGGACATGTATGCTGTGCTAAGCCACTTCAGTTGTGTCCAGCTCTGTGTGACCATAGCCTGCTAGGCTCTTCTGTCCGTGGGATTCTCCATTCAACTCCTTTGCCAACAAAGTCAGTTACTTTGCCAACAGAGGCCCGTCTAGTCAAAGCTATGGTTTTTCCAGTAGTCATGTATGGATGTGAGAGTTGGACCATAAAGAAAGCTGAGCGCCGAAGGATTGATGCTTTTGAACTGTGCCGTTGGAGAAGATGCTTGAGAGTCCCTTGGACTGCAGGGAAATCCAACCAGTCCATCCTGAAGGAAATCAGTCCTGAATATTCATTGGAAGGACTGATGCTGAATCTGAAGCTCCAATCCTTTGGCCACCTGATGCAAAGAACTGACTCATTGGAAAAGACCCTGATGCTGGGAAAGATTGAGGGCAGGAGGAGAAGGCGATGACAGAGGGTGAGCTGGTTGGATGGCATCACCCACTCAGTGGACATTAGTTTGAACAAGCTCCGGGAGCCGGTGATGGACAGGGAAGCCTGGTGTATTGTAGTCCACGGGAGTGCAGAGAATCGGAACTGAACTGAGAGTTCCTGGGAAGCTTGAATTCCGCAGATGGCTGATAAGATGCTCCCCGGGATTGTCCAAGGAGACAGAGACCAGTGATGAAAGTATGTGCAAGTCTGGATACATTTCAGTGGAGGTTTTTTATTTATTTATTTATTTTTTCCCACAGGCTTCTCTGTTACCAAAGATGTGCTCTCCAGTTGCTTCGCAATTGGATCTTCTTCCTGGATGACTCAGGTCTCTCTTGGGAGACAAGGGAAATCGGGAGGGTGACCAGAGAGGTGACAATCAGTGATTGTCCTGGCTCTCCCCTGGATGGCTTTCTAGTCATAACTGATAAGTCACCGGTGTGAGTCACAGCCTTTGAAATCCGATGCCGGACCTAAACGTTCCTTCCCCTTCCGTTCTGATCTCCGGTGGTTGCGATTTTCCCCGACCGTCAAAGCTCCATATCTGAGCTCTACTGCACACCCCTTTCCTGCAGTGGCCCTTGACGTCCATCAATGAGTACGTCCCTCGACCTGCCTTCCCAGCTGCCGGAGCCCTTGCTGACGTTTGTGTTTCCTGCCCTGTCTTGGTTTGAGCACGTGCGGCTGCTGATCTGTGATGTGTTCTGGGCGGGAGAGATGCTTTTTCCTGTCTACCTAGAGGATGAAGCTGCTAGACGCATTTGCTCGTATGATATAGGGTCACCTCCCTTCTTCTGTGCCCGGCCTTCTGGGACCCCACCCCCACCCGGCCCCACCGCTGCCTCCAGGGTATCCTTCCGGCTTTGGAAACTCAAGGTCAAATTCCTCATCTTCCTCTTTCCAGCCTTATCTTCAAAGGCTCCCCTTGCCAGGGCACCATGCTCGCCCGCCAGGCTGACATTCTTCAGATGGCCCCGGGTCCTCACCCCCCTCCCGTGGAATGTCCACCCCCATGTCTGCTGGCCCTTTCAAGTTGCTGTCCGGGGCTGAAGGTCTTTCATCTCCAGCCCCGAGCCCTGCCCCTCTCACCCCCACTTCCCTGACTCAGTTCCTTCCCGAGTGAGTCCCGGCTCCCACGAGAATCAGGGTCCCCCCCCGCCCTTGGTGGGTGTCATCTTTGATCATCCGTAACAACATCCTTTGGTTGAAATACGAAAGCTTGCTTCCAAAAAGACTTCCATGGACTGTTTTTTTTGTTGTTTTTTTTCCCCTTCCCTCCCTCTTGCTGTTTCCAGAATCAACGTTTCCGTCAGGACAGCAAGGGAGTCTGCTCATTTTTGAACACTTCGAAGCCCTAAAAACTCGCTTGGCAAACAGAATTCCAGTGAATAATCCAAACCGGAATATTCGGCCTGGCGAGTGTGCCTGGGGCTTTCCTTCTGACCGGGGTACATGGACAGGCATCGTGGGTGGGTGTGGATTCCTTTGTCCTTGCCTGCCTGCCCTTTTGTAAAGGGAGTTTTTTTTGTTTTTTTTTTTCCCCCTGAGCAAAGGAAGGACACTGAGAACTTTGTCCAGTGGTTGTAGAGCAGGACTGCCCCGTTTGTGGCTTCTGCAGATGGTGCCCTCTGCGACTGGCAGTGCCCAGAGCTCTCTTGACTGTTAAACAGAGGACGGCGATAAAAGGAGCATGCGTGAATGCAATGCACGATGCGTTCGAGGCATGACTCATCATGGGTAACGCATGATAGACTGTACACAGCTGACGGGCAGAGCCGTATTCCTGGAACCCTAGGGCCAGCTTCAGGTCTGCACTTCCCCAGGTTCAAGCCTAATGAAGTCTTCCTCACGGGGGAAGCTTGATGGGGTCAAGAGTACAGACCCGAGGTCTTCAAAGCTGCCTCGTTTGCAACTCTCTTAGCGCGGAAAATGTCGGACAAACGCTTTGTCTTGGGGAGGAAGCCGAGGCGGGCAGAGATTCCCGGCTACTCTGTCTCCCAAACCTGAAGCCGTTTTTTTGCTGGGAGTGTAGGTGGAGTGTGGTTTGGGTGAGGCTGCCTTGGAATGCGGTCTTTGTGGCTGGAGCAGGAGCTGGGAAGTCTTTGCAGATGAAGGGAAGCAACACGATGTGATTCGGGGTGAAGCCAGACCTTTGTTCAAAAAATTTTTTATTTATTTGGCCGAACTAGATCTTCGCTGAAGGTCTTCCATCTTCATTGCAGCGTTCAGAATCTTTAGTTGTGGCACGTGGGATCTAGTTCCCTGAGAAGGGATCGAACCCTGGGCGCCCTGCATTTGGGAGCTCAGAGTCTTCAGCCACTGGATCTCCAGGCAAGTCCCTTAGCCAGACGTTAATGACAGCGCTTTGAGAGAGTCTCGCGTGCAAGGGTTTGCGGGGATGAGATGGAAAAGCTCACCAGGTCATGGCCGAGTCGTTCCAGGTGATGAGTTGCCTGTAGGAAGGGCTACCTTCAGAATCTGTCCTAAGACCCTGCAGGTTCCTCCATCATCATGGTTTCGCCTAAAGGCTTTCTCGTGATGCTCAGATTCACCAGCTCTGCACGTGTCTGCTTGTTGTCTCTTTGGGGACACCCACCCCTTCTTTCTCCTCTGTCTCCTGCTCCTTCATCCTCTTCTGCCAGGCAGCCCAAGGGTTCTGTCCTCCGCTGTTCATGGGTCTGTTTTCTGTGTGGGCAGACTCCATCCCCGCCTCTCCAGTCTTTTTAAGTTCCTTCCCCTGCTATTCACTCCATCTTTTTCCCCAGGGACTCCCACGTCCCGCCCACCCCAGCTAACTGCCCACCAGTCCTCCGATTGGACACAGCCCTTGGGCACCCCCAGCTGGGGCATGTCAAAACCTAAACTCTCCACCACGTATCCTTCACCTTGGCTGTTTCTGGCTGAGTGTGTAATCTTGGCCGGGTGGAAGCTTATTAACTTTGGGATCTGTCATTACTTTGGGATTAAAAATCGTCTAGACTTGGAGACCGGTTGTTAGCCGAACGAATTGCTTCATAGTTCTGTTTGGAGTGGTCATTTTGTTTGTGGTGTCAACTTGCAATAAATAATTGGCTCTGTTACCCTAGGAGGGGTTGAGCTGCCCACGGGTCCAGGAGGAGAGACGGGTCCAAGTACCATGGGGTTTCATCCTTGAGCCTGTCAGTGGCTTTATTTCCAGCTCTGTAACTTCCAGAGGAGGAACGTTTCCTTGCTTTAGTGCCTGGTGAGGTTTGGAACTGATTTTCAGATCAGTCCTGGCATATAGTGGGAGCACAGTGAACTTTCAAAACTGTACCCTGGTAGGCACATAAACAGTCATCTTTTTCACTAGTTTCCCTAGCAGTTTGTAAAAATAATGGCTTTTTAGTGTAGAATAGGGGTTGGCAGCATTTTTTTTTTTTTTTTTTTTTTTTTTCAGTAACAAGCCAAGTAGTAAATATTTTTGGCTCTATGGGCCCCAAACTATTCCATTCTCTCCTGTAGCAGTGTATAAACAAATGGGTGTGGTTGTATTCCAGTAAAATTTTATTTACCCCAAACCAAAAAAAAAAAAGACAGCTGGCTGGATTTTTTGCAGCAGGGGAGGGGAGGGCACGCCACCTACCATGTGGGATCTTCCCTGGCCAGGGATGGGACCCGGGCCTCCTGCATTGGGAGCACAGGGTCTTAACCACTGGACCACCAGGGAAGTCCTAGCTGGCTGGATTTGATTCATGAGTCATAGGGCTTCCCTGGTAGCTTAGCTGGTAAAGAATCTGCCTGCAGTGCAGGAGACCCTGGTTCGATTCCTGGGCTGGGAAGATCCTCTGGAGAAGGGAAGGGCTACCCACTCCAGTGTTCTTGGGCTTCCCCTGTGTCTCAGACTGTAAAGAATCTGCCTGCAGTGCAGGAGACCCCGGTTCGATCCCTGGGTTGGGAAGATCCCCTGGAGGGGGGGGCATGGCAACCCACTCCAGCATTCGGCCTGGAGAATCCCAGGGACAGGGGAGCCTGGTGGGCTGCAGTCCATGGGGTAGCAAAGAGCCGGAGACGCCTGAGAGAGTGAGCAGAGCATATAGCTTGCAGGCCACTGGTAGAGAAAGAAGGTTGGTTGATTGATGGCTTACTCGACGCTTAGTTGGATTATTACTATCTAAGAAAAGCTGGGTTAAGGATTTACAGATTGAAAATTCTGAGGATAAAAGCTGTAAAATCCTTTTAAGGAGTCGGTCAGTCCCCTTGTGTACATACTGTGTGTAACTCTGATTAGGGAGTGTTTTACATACACAGGTTCGATCCCATGCTCAGGAACAGCTGAGACCTGTGGTCTTGCCACAGCTGAGACCCCATGCCACAGTGAAGACGGAAGATGGCACGTGTTGCAACTAAGACCCAGCACAGCAAAATAGATAAATAAATATATTTTTTTAAAAAAGAAAAGCAGTCTAGCAGATCCTCAAAATGTTTATGCTAGTTTCCGTATGACCACAACATTCTACTCCTACTTGTAAACCCAAGGGAAATGAGGACGCATATTCGCACACAAACATGTGTATACAAGTGTTCGTGGGGCGCTGACAGCCAAATGTATGGATGTGAGAGTTGGACTCTAAAGAAAGCTGAGCGCCGAAGAATTGATGCTTTTGAACTGTGGTGTTGGAGAAGACTCTTGAGAGTCCCTTGGACTGCAAGGAGATCCAACCAGTCCATCCTAAAGGAGACAGTCCTGAATATTCATTAGATGGACTGATACTAAAGCAGAAACTCCAATACTTTGGTCACCTGATGCGAAGAGCTGACTCACTAGAAAAGACCCTGATGCTGGGAAAGAATGAAGGCGGGAGGAGAAGGGGACGACAGAGGATGAGATGGTTGGATGGCATCACTGACTCAAAGGACTTGAGTTTGAGTAAACTCCAGGAGTAGGTGATGGACAGGGAGGCCTGGCGTGCTGCAGTCCATGGGGTCGCAAAGAGTCGGACAAGACTGTGCTACTGAACTGAACTGACTGAATAACCAAGTAGTAGAAACAAAGTAAATATATCCATCCCTGATGAACAGATAAATTGAATGTGGTCGATCGATAGGATGGAGTATCACTCAGCCATAGAAAGGAATGGAGTTCCGACACAGGGTGCAACACGGATGCACCTGGAAAAAACATCACGAGTGAAAAGAAGCCAGACGCAAAAGGCCACCTGTTGTATGGCTCTGTGTATATCAGGTGTCCACAGTAGGTACATCCAGGACACATACATGGTTTCCGGAGCCCGGGAGGACCGGAGAGTGACTGCTGACAGGCACAAGCTTTCTTCTGGGCTTAGGAAGCCTGTTCTCAACTGGGTGGGTGGTGATGGTTGGACGACTCTTGAGTACAACTAACAGTTCATTCATTCGTGTGTACGTGGGTGGATTGGCGTGTATTTGACTTACAGCTAAATAAAGCTGTTACAGAAATAAATAAAGAAAACATTGAAAGAAAGCTGTTACAGAAAAAGTCCTAGGTGCAGGACTTTTTTTAAAAAATTTATTTTTTTGGCTCTGGTGGGTCTTTGTTGGTGCACGTGGGCTTTCTCCAGTTGTGGCAAGCAAGGGCCCCTGTCCATGTGCAGCACGGGGGCTTTTCATTGCAATGGCTTCTCTTGTTGTGGCGCATGGGCTCTAGGGTACATGGGCTCAGTAATTGTGGCCCCCCGGGCTCTGAAGCGCAGGCTCAGCAGTTGTCATGCACGAGTTTCCTTGCACTGTGGCACGTGGACTCTTCCCTGACCAGGGATCTAACCCGTGTCTCCTGCATTGGCAGGTGGATTCTTAACCGCAGGACCCCCAGGGAAGCTCTAGGTGCAGGGTTGATGGGTGAGGCATAACTCATCAGTAATTTTAAAACGCCCATTTTTCTTTTCTTTTTTTTTCTTTTTTTGCGGAAGGAGATCCAGAAGTAAAGGGGCCCATCTGGATCCCCTGTTTCTGGTGTGTTTTTGAGTGTTCATGTACTCTGCTGCCCCCTCCGTAAACGGTAGGTCTTGCAGATGCACACCGGATGAGGGGTACAGACCAGGCGAGGGGTGCATCTCTGGTCTCTCACCGAGAACCAGGGCCCAAGCTGGATCCCTTCATTCCTGGGTTGTCCTGAAACCAGTCCGAGAACTGGTGGATGGCACAGAGCTGTCACCGACACGTCTTCCTGTCCTCCTGAGGACGGGTTTGCTCATTCGGCGGGGGCAGCTCACGGACCCTCTTTCTGCATTGCAGGTCGAAGAAGGGAGCAAAGCCGCAGCCGTGGACAAACTGCTGGCCGGAGACGAGATCGTGGGCATCAATGACGTCGGCCTGTCTGGGTTTAGGCAGGAGGCCATCTGCCTGGTGAAGGGGTCGCATAAGACCCTGAAGCTGGTGGTGAAAAGGTAAGACCTGGGCGTCAGGCCTTGTTTACGGACAGAGATGAGCGGGCCCGCAAAGCATGCAGTCTTTTGGCTGCCCTGTGCCAACTCTGGCAGTCCCGATGTGGACATGTGTGTGTGTGTGTGTGTCTGTGCATACATGTGTGAGCATGTACACTTAGGAAGTACACAAGTGATTCATCTCTTGGCCAAGGATGAATCCAACATCACAAATCTAAAAGATTTCCTTTTTTTTTTTTACTTAGTTTTATGTTGGAGTATAGTTAACTTAGCTAAAGCTCCGATACTTTGGCTACCTGATGCAAACGGCTGACTCTTTGGAAAAGACGGCAAATTGAATCAGTTATACATATATATATCTACTCTTTTTTAGATTCTTTTCCTGTGCTTGTCACAGAGTATTGAGTAGATTTCCTGGTAATGGTCAGTTCTTACAAGATTCCTTCTTTGCATTACTGCTGAGTGTTAATTTTTGATTTCTGAAGTGGTTTTGATTCCTTAAATCTTATCCCTGGCCATAGCTGATGCTCTGAATGAAGCAAAGGGTCATGGCCCGTTTTTAACACAAGGTGGCAGGCTACCGGATTTCTGGGTCACATGCTAACGTGGAGTGATGTACGCGGACATCCAAGGTGTTTCTAGCACTGTGCTGAGCTCTGGGGCAGGCAAGCGTCCTTGCTTAGAAAGCAAATTGTGAATAGGAGTTGGGATCTTGAGGGGGTCAGAGAGCGAAATTGGGGACCTGATGCTTTTACATGCTGGAACTAGAACAGTACAGCTGAGCGGCACGGAGGTGTTGGTGATTGTTTTGGGCCATGCTGGCTACACAGCTTGCTGGCTTCCCCTGGTGGCTCAGCTGGTAAAGAATCTGCCTTCAGTGCAGCAGACCACGGTTCGATTCCTGGGTTGGGAAGATCCCCTGGAGAAGCGATAGGCTACCCGCTCCAGTATTCGTGGGCTTCCCTTGTGGCTCAGCTGGTAAAGAATCCACCTGCAATGTGGGAGACCTGGGTTTGATCCCTGGGTTGGGAAGATCCCCTGGAGAAGGGAATGGCTACCCACTCCAGTATTCTTGCCTGGAGTATTCCATGGAATTCTTGCAAGATCTTAGTTCCCTGACCAGAGATCAAAGTCCGGGCCCCAGAGTGATGGTGCCAGAGTCTTAACCACTGCACCGCCAAGAAGTTCCTGCGACTGCTTTTATATAGAGAAATAATCCTCGACTTGGTATTTCACAGTTGGCTCATTCACAGTACAGTGTTGACCTGCCTTTTTTTTTTTTTTTTTTTAGCAGAATCAGTCCAGTCTTTTCCAAGATTGTAAATTTTAAAAAGTAAATTGACCTCCCCACGCACTTCAGTTTTTAGTACAGACTTGAAGACATATCCCAAAGGTTTTTTTTTTTTGAACGAAAATAGCATCCAAGGCGGAGGTTCAGAAAGGGAAGAAGGAAAAAGTTTTGTTGTTTGCCGCATTAACGGAGCAGCCTCATTGCTCCGTGGAGTAGGCGATTGTCCTCGTGAATCAGAAAACTAGAGTCCCGGCATGGCCATTTCCGAGCCCTTAGGGGTGGAGGGGACATGAGAGATGCTGTCATGGTGTATCGTTTCTTTGGGGTCACCTCATTGACCTCTGCACTTTTAAAGAGGAGAAGCTTTTGGGGTTCAGTGTGGTGTGTTCCCAGGAGTCAGCTGAAGGTTTGGTCCCCCAGGAGTGGTCAGTTGCAGTGACCCCAAAGGGTTCTATGCAGTGCCCCCAAAGTGTTTATTCACTGCACAGTGGTCAGAACAACCACTCTTCAGGGGTGGCTGCTGGAATACCAGCTAGCTACAGTTTTCTCCAAGTGTGATTTTTTGTTGTTGTTGTTGTCAAGTGTGATTTTTTTTTTATTCTGCATTTATCAGTACTGAGAGTGACATGTGGACGTGGGAAAACATTTCAGTTTTCTTGTTGTCGTTAAGTATTTATTTTTATTTATCTGGGTGTTCCCGGTCTTAATTGTGGCACACCTGGGATCTAGTTCCCTGACTGGCGATGGAACCCCGCGGCCCTGCGTGCAGAGCGCAGATTCTTAGCCACTGGACCATCAGAGAAGTCCGAATATTCACTTTCAAAAGGGAATTGCGTGGAATCCATCAACCTTTCTCCCACCCTCTCTCCATCCCCTCATTTTGCCTCTCTGGAGAGTGGCTGTCTCAGTACTACGCACTTAGATTTTTTTTTAGAAACAGGTAGGTGCTTGTGTGTGTACACGTGAAAGTGGGGTTTGTTACAGGTTGAGTGCCCTGAGGTCTGACTCATGACTTGTCCTAACGACCCCATGATGCTCTGAGGTCTGCGTGGTCCACTGTGTGCGTTAACAGAGCCTCTCTGCCTGGATGTTGATGGTGCTTCCGGAGTGTTCGTGTAGCAGACAGTGTTGTGCTGTGACTCCTTTGGCACCCACGTCCGCGTGTGCGTAAGTCATCGTGGTCCATTCCTTGCCTGGGAGGTTTTGAGTCAGAAAATATGTGCCTCCTGAAGTTTGTTTTTGCTGCCTTTGTGGGTGGGACAGGTGACAGATGCTTTTATTGTTGGAAATAGGCATTTCTGTCCACGGGAGTGAGGTGGGACATCCTTCCATGTGTTCAGAAGCTTGTTCTGAATTCGAGGAACATATGTAAGGGTCTGAAAACAAGACGATCTGAGTTGTGTTCGGAGCACAAGCCGTGAGAACTGGTGGTGGGAGGAGAGAGAGGAGGCCTGGGGGCCTGCTTGCTGGTGGGGACAAGCGGATATGTAACACTCATGGGAACACGTTCAGATTTGGACTCGGAAGGGCGGAGGGGAGCCCTCAGTGTAGATGCTCACTTTTGCATTCTGCATACCAGGGATCCCTTTAAGTGATGGGTGTGCAGAATGATTATCTAGTTTGGAAGGGCTTAGTAATCTAAGTAATGTGGAGAAAGAAATGACAACCCACTCCAGTATTCTGGCCTGGAGAATCCCACAGACAGAGGAGCCTAGTGGGCTGTACAGTCCATGGGGTCGAAGAGGCTCAGAGACAACGGAGCTTAGGAATCTAAGTAACATGTATAACACGTTGTAAAACCAAAACAAGTGGTTGGTTCAGGTGCTTTAAAAAAAAAAACACACACACACACTTTGAATAACAAGCTTAGATATTTTAAAAAATTTTAAGTCATTTTATATTAAAATTTTAACACTGTGTGTAGGTATTATTTGGGCGTCCCAGGTGGCTCAGTGGTGAAGAATCCGCCTGCCCATGCGGCAGACACAGGTTCGATCCCTGGGTTGGGAAGATCCCCCGGAGGAGGAAATGGCAACCCACTCCAGTGTTCTTGCCTGGACGATCTCGTGGACACAGGGGCCTGGTGGGCTGCAGTCCATGGGGTCGCAGAGAGTCAGACACGACTGAGTGACAGAACATGCACACAGGGAAGTGTTATTTTCCCTATTAGAAAACTCTGAAATGGTTTTTGCTTAGAAATATGAATAAAAGCTTATAAACTGGTAAATTTTACAAACCAGGGAATTAGTTAATATTAGGATCTGTTACCGTCACCTGGCACATGGTGAATTCCTGCTTTAAATCCTGATGATGCATATAGTAAGGACTTTTAAGACTCCATACTGTTATATTTTTTTAATTAAAACAATTATTTGTTTGTTTGGCTGTGCCAGTTGTTATAACGTTTCAGCATGTGGGATCTAGTCCCTTGACCAGGGATTGAACCTGGGCCCCCTGCATTGGGAGCGTGGAGTCTTAGCCACTAGGATTCCTTCAGTTCAGTTCAGTTCAGTTCAGTCGCTCAGTCGACTCTTTGCGACCACATGAACCACAGCACGCCAGGCCTTCCAGTCCATCACCAACTCCCGGAGTTCACCCAAACCCATGTCCATCGAATCGGCGATGCCATCCAACCATCTCATCCCCTATTGTCCCCTTCTCCTCCTGCCCCCAATCTTTCCCAGGAGCAGGGTCTTTTCAAATGAGTCAGCTCTTTGCATCAGGTGGCCAAAGTATTGGAGTTTCAGCTTCAACATCAGTCCTTCCAATGAACACTCAGGACTGGTTTCCTTTAGGATGGACTGGTTGGATCTCCTTGTAGTCCAAGGGACTCTCAAGAGTCTTCTCCAACACCACAATTTTTTCAAAAGCATCAATTCTTCAGCGCTCAGCTTTCTTCACAGTCCAATTCTCACATCCATACATGACCACTGGAAAAACCATAGCCTTGACTAGTTGGACCTTTGTTAGCAAAATAATGTCTCTGCTTTTTAATATGCTGTCTAGGGTGGTCATAACTTTCCTTCCAAGGAATAAGCGTCTTTTAATTTCATGGCTGCAGTCACCATCTGCAGTGATTTTGGAGCCCAGAAAAATAAAGTCAGCCACTGTTTCCCCATCTATTTGCCATGAAGTGATGGGACCAGATGTCATGATCTTAGTTTTCTGAATGTTGAGCTTTAAGCCAACTTTTTCACTCTTCTCTTTCACTTTCATCAAGAGGCTCTTTAGTTCCTCTTCACTTTCTGCGATAAGGGTGGTGTCATCTGCATATCTGAGGTTATTGATATTTCTCCCCGCAATCTTGATTTCGGCTTGTGCTTCCTCCAGCCCAGCGTTTCTCATGATGTACTCTGCATATAAGTTAAATAAGCAGGGTGACAATATACAGCCTTGATGTACTCCTTTTCCTATTTGGAACCAGTCTGTTGTTCCATGTCCAGTTCTAACTTGCTTCCTGACCTGCGTACAGGTTTCTCAAGAGGCAGGTCAGGTGGTCTGGTATTCCCATTTCTTTCAGAGTTTTACACAGTTTCTTTGATCCACACAGTCAAAGGCTTTGGCATAGTCAGTAAAGCAGAACTAAATGTTTTTCTGGAACTCTCTTTTTTGATGATCCAGCGGATGTTGGCAATTTGATCTCTACTTCCTCTGCCTTTTCTAAAAGCAGCTTGAACACTAGGAATACCCAGGAAGTCCTGTGAGTGCTTTTAAAATTGAGTTCTTCAGCATCGAAATGTGTATATTATCTAGGGTGAAACAGATCGCCAGCCCAGGTTGGATGCATGAGATAGGTGCTCGGGCCTGGTGCACTGGGAAGACCCAGAGGGTTTGGGTGGAGAGGGAGGTGGGAGGGGGGATCGGGATGGGGAATACATGTAAATCCATGGCTGATTCATGTCAATGTATGACAAAAACCACTGCAATACTGTAAAGTAATTAGCCTCCAACTAATAAAAATAAATGAAAAATAAATAAATAAAATTGAGTTCTTAAATCAATAACATGTATCCTTCTCTGCTTGGTCATTCAGTCACATCTGACTCTTTGCGACCCCATGGACTGTAGCTCGCCAGGCTCCTCTGTCCATGGGATTCTGTAGGTGAGCATACTGCAGTGGGTTGCCTTTCCTTTCTCCAGGGGATCTTCCCGACCCAGAGATTGAACCCGAGTCCTGCATCTCCTGCATTGGCAGGTGGATTCTTTACCACTGCACCACCTGGGAAGCCTGTATCCTTCTCTGTCTAATCTCCCCATTCTTGTCCGTCTCCATCCCTAGGCAATCACTAATCTGACTGTATGTCTCAGACACTGTATGTCTGAGAAGAGCAGTTTTCTAGTGTTTTATGCCTGGGGCTTCCCTGGTGGCCTCAGTCACGTAGAGACCGCCTGCGGTGCAGGAGACCCAGATTCCATGTAGAACTCCACAATAGATCACATACTCTTTTTAAGTGATTAGTTTATAAAGGCACTCTGCAGTGAGTTCATTGACTGAGCCGCCAACACACAATTAATCCAGTGTTGGAGGTTGACCAGATGGAGGAGGCGCTTCTTTAACCCTTAAGTACCTAACCACCCCAGGCACCTTAAGGAAAGGTGGCTTTTCTGATAAAGACTGAGAAGAGCTTAGGGTCCTGATGGTGAGAGCGGGCAGTGCAGCTTGAGTTGTTCTGGGAGGTTCTGCAGAAAGGCATGTATGCACCTCAAGGTGAAACAACGTGTTGTAAACCACGTGGGCAGTTTTTCTGGTCGGTTGGTTTGGTCTTTTTGGTTTTTCGTTTTCTTTTGAGGGGAGGGGGCTATGCTAGGTCTTCATTGTTGCCCAGGTTTGTCTCAATAGTTGCGGCGAGCCAGGGTTGGGGGTGGGGGAGTCAAGTTTATTTTCAGTGCGTGGGCTTCTCATTGCAGTGGCTTTTGTTGTTTCCGAGCACGGGCTCAGTAGTGGTCACACATGGGCTTGGTTGCTCCGAGGCCTGGGGGATCTTCCCAGACCAGGGATGGAACCCGCGTCCCCTTCGTTGGCAGGTGGATTCTTCACCACTGGGCCACAAGGGCAGTTCCAAAGTGGGAATTGTGGTTGACACATTCCCTCCCACTAGTGACTCTGCTGGGTATGTTTGTCTTTCTCGTCCTTGCCGAGAGTAGAGCCCCGCTTCACAAAGTGGAGACGTCTGTTTTCTCGGGCCCCGCATATCTTGTCGTCATATACAAGCCGGGGCCCAGAGAGCAGTGCCTTGGGGGACAAGAACCCCGATCACTGATCGGTCTGCAGCCAAGCTTCTTTCCCGGACGGATGAGAGTCGGCACTGCCTCCCTCCCAGGGTCGTGTGATCAGGGAACAAAGAATGGTCACAGGAGCCCCGCAGGTGCACATACATCCTCCTCCGAGACACCCAGGCTCATCCAGGCGTCTGCGTGGAGTCAGAGCACCTGGGGAGCAGGGGGAGCCGCTGGCCTGCCTCCTGGGCGCTTTGTTGTTCCCTCATTCTTGGCCAAGGAACTGTTGCGCACAGGGAAGTTGAAGCGGATGTGGGAAGGTCTCCTGGTCTGACTCCGGTACACCTGTCTTCCCCGCCCCGAGATCCTGATGGGTAGGTGTGGGAGGGATGTGGGCACCGGTATTTCCCTGAGGGCCACTGGTATTTCCCTGAGGGCCGATGGCTGGTTTGCTGGGCAGCCACCACAGTCATGCCACTGGCTTAAACAAATGCGCTTGGAAAAGGTTAAGACCCGAAACTGGGTCACTTGTGGCATTTTCCCGATTAACAGGGGCCGTCCTCGCTGTTGGGGACACACTGAGGAAGGGGGAGTTCTCGCCAGTGCTGGGTTCAGGCTGTGTCTGCTGGCTGCTGTCAAGCATGCACTAAAAACCTCCTTGTGCAGAGCACCCGAACCTCATCCACAGTCCTCAGCTCCGGGCAAATGACCATATGTTCAGCTCCCTTTTTGGAGTGCATGGAATTTCAATCACTGTACGGAAAATTTCTTCCAAGTATCGTACCATAAACTACCGTGCCGCTTGGAATGGCTCTTCTGCTCTTTCTGCCACATTTGTCTGGTGAATATGAGTCTGTTTACAATGAGCCTTGCCTGCCACTTCATCATTCATCCGCCTGCTGCCTGCTGCCGTGAGCCGTTTTGCCAGGACCACAGTGTCCATAAGGCAGATTCTTTGTTCCTTTCTGCCGCTTTGCCGGATGCCTTAAAGCTTTCCATGACTCTGATTCCAGGCTAAGCTCACATTCAGGAGCAGATTAACACCCAGGGATGCAGGCTTTTGCTGCAGGAGGCGGTGAGGGTTAGCCCGATGCTGTGGCACGGTGACCCATTTAAAGAAGGCAGGTGTCCACTCCAGTGACGGCACACACGCCTGCTCGGAGCAGGTTTCCTGCCACATGCATGGCTTTCTGCACGGCCCGGAGCTGCAGTGAGTTCTCACCGAGCCAGCGTCGTGTCCGGCCTCCCCTCTGCCGCTGGCTCCTTGGAGCTGTCCTGAGCAGGCGGCTCTGTGCGTGGCCCCAGCAGTAATGAGCGCAGATGCTCCTGAAGCTGCAAGAGGAGAGGGGTGGCTAGGACCGGGCAGGTTGTGTCTCCCTCTCCCCTTTCTCCCCCTCCCCCTTCTCCCCTCCCCCTTCTCCCATTCCTCTCCCTTCTCCCCCTCCCCTCCCTTCTGCCCAGCCCCACTCTCCTACTCTTCCTGGGACAGAACTGAAAACTCTTCCTGGGACAGAAACTCTGTGTGTTCAGGGGGATGTCTGTCATACTGGAGATGCTTCCCTCCCCCTCCCCTGTTCTCCCCTCCCCTCCCTTCTCCCCATCCTCCCCTCCCCCCTCCCCTGCTCCCATTCCTCTCTTCTCCCCTCCCCCTTCTTTCCCTCCCTCTTCTCCCTCCTCCTCTCCCCCTTCTCCTTCTTCCCTTCTCCCATTCCTCTCCCTTCTCCCCCTCCCCTCCCTTCTTTCCCTCCTTCCTCCCCCTCCCCCCACTCCCCCTCCACTCCCTTCTTGCCCTCCCCCTTCTCCCCATCCCTTCCCTTTTCCCACCCCACTCCCCTCCTGGAGAGCTCTGGGGCAGAAGCTGTGTTCAGGGGGATGTCTGTCTTACTGGAGATGCTCCCCGCCTTCTCCCCTCCCCCCTCTCCCCTTCCCCTCTCCCCTCCCCCCTCTCCCCTCCCCTTCTCTCTCTCTCTCTCTCCCTCCCATCTCTCCCCTTCTCCCCTTCCCTCCCTCCTCCCCTCCCCTTCCCTCCTCCCCCCTCCTCCCCTCCCCCTCCCCCCTCTACCCCATCTCCCTCTCCCCTCCTGGAGAGCTCTTCCTGGGGCAGAAACTCTGTGTGTTCCCCGTGTCTGTCTTACCCCAGTGCTTCTGCAGAGTGGTCTGAAAGCCATCATTCACATTTCAGGGGAAAAGTTTCTGTTTTGAGCGTTTGGGGGCTTATGGCTGTTGGCCACTATGCTTGCTTGCTTATAAAACAGAGTAGACCCACCGGTTTATATTGGGCAGATGTTGACTTGCTTGGGCTGTTTTCCGTCATTGTTTTCATTACGTAAATTCAGGAGGGGGGGGTGGAAAACACCACATAGATCAGACTTGTTTTTATTAAATAAAATCAGGAGGTGGGGGAGAAAACTCACACGGAACAGAACTGCTTTATTTGGGGGAAGGCTGCTTCTTTTCAGATGTAGACTTAGTGTATGGCTTAAGCAAGTGAATCAGATGAGTTATGTGAGATGTTGCCTATTCTGAGCCAAGAAGAGAGTGGTAAACAGTTGAGATTTGTTTTTCGTTGAAAGGCATGCAAGTGATGTTGATGAAATGTGGTGTGGAAAAGGTGGTTTCTAATATATTAAGGCATGCAGAGAATGTTGCACGTATTTTTGTTTGTACACTCTTAAGAGTCACCAACTCTGTTGCTTATATTTAGTTATGTTAATTTATATTTACTTATGTTAATGGTTGCGTGATGCTGGTGCTTGGTTGGGCTTCGCTGGTGGCTCAGTGGGTAAAGAATCCGCCTGCCAATGCAGGAGATGTGGGTTCCATCCCTGGGCCGGAAAGATCCCCTGGAGATGGAAATGCAATCCACTGCAGTATTCTTGCCTGGAGAATTCCCATGGACAGAGAAGCCTGGCGGGCTACAGCCCCTGGGGTCGCAAAAGGTGAGACAGTCACCCCCCACCGCCCCCTTTCAAAAGTTAAGAGAAAGACAGCCCAGTCATTTGGGTCTGTCCCTCTTCTGCCTGTGTTCATTGTGTGACATGTCTATTGTGGTCTTCCCTGCAAATACATCCGGGGAACACGAGTGGCCGAGACAAGTATGCGCTTGTCCTGGCTAGGGGACAGATAAGGGGTGCCCCGGCTTCATGGGGGTGGAACCCTGAAGCTTTGATCCCATGCGGATGCGGCATTTGCCTAAAATGCTGCTTTGATGTCTGGTGTCAGTTTCAGCCTGTTGGGTCACTTGGGAATTTTTATCTTCACTTCTTTGTCCTACTGTATAAAGGCAGGAAATACTGGCCTCTTAATCGCCTTTCATCAAGAATGATGTCACTGTCCACAGCTCCATGTTGTCAGATCACTGCTTGCAGAGGGGTGGGGGGTAGGGGGAAACACTCCGCCACTCAACAGACGGCTGTGACGCATGTTTTTTTATTCATTCACGTACATTGTTGGAAGCGCTCCAGCCAGGCAGCCAACGTCATCCCCTTGGTTCCTGCCCTAGGGGGTGCTGGCAGCTGAGCAGGTGATGGGCGGGGACTGGGAAAGCTCAGGCTGGAAGCCGACCCCTGTGGCCGCTCTGAAGGCTGAGCTAGGTTGGAGACACAGACGTGGACCTGTGTCAGCGATGCCAGGGCCTCCTAATGAGGCTGGCACAGGGGACGCTTGGCAGGGTGGGGGTTAGCCCGGGGCTAGAGCTGGGCGTCTGAGACCCCAGCTCGCTTCTGAATGGCCAGGAGGCCTTGTGCCAGCGTGGGCAGCCCACCCAGGGAACCCACGACAGGCCCTCCCTGGCCGCTGGGAGCAGCTGAGGGTTGTGGAGCGAGGGCCTGTTCTGCCAAGCTGAGTTGCAGGGACCTTGGAGTGGTGGGAGGCAGAGACAGCTCTGGAGACAGAGAGGCATGGCCGGGGCAGGAAGGCAGCTGCAGCTCAGGGCGAGGCTTCATTCAGCGTCCGTTGTTGTTCAGTCGTTTGGTCGTGTCCGACTCTGCGACCCCAGGGACTGCAGCACGCCAGGCCTCCCTGTCCGTCACCAACTCCTGGAGTTTGCTCAAACTCACGTCCAACGAGTCGTTGATGCCATCCAAGCATCTCCTCCTCTGTCGCCCCCTTCTTCTCCTGCCTTCAGTCTTTCCCAGCATCAGGGTCTTTTCCAATGAGTCAGGCCTTCGCATCAGATGGCCAAACGATTGGAGTTTCAGCTTCAGCATCAGTCCTTCCAGTGAATATTCAGGACTGATTTCCTTTAGGATGGATCTCCTTGCAGTCCCAGGGACTCTCAAGAGTCTTCTGCTAGTGTCTGTAGGGTGTAGGGTGGTGCCTTTGGATGTGTTGGTTTCAAAACACTTAATAAAAAACGGTGTTTGCAGATTTGGCTCTCCTCCCGCTCAGGCACACCGTCAGCATCACGCAGACCTCTGTCCCCCTGCGTCCCGAAGCTCTGGGGGCTCCCTGCCTGGAGCTCATCTCAGCCACCCCAGTATTCGGTGGGAAGCATCTGCAGGACTTTCCAGGCTCTCCTTTATCTGCAGAGCCCTTCCCACTGCCGTCCACTCCGACTCTTGCTTTTAAGATGCCGCCAAGTGTCACAGTCAGTTTCATTCCCCAAGAAGTCTCCCCATGGCCGGCGTCACCTGCAGCCCACACACCCTGCAGTTCCCCTGTCGTGGTGTCCAGCCAAGGCTGTGCCTTCCTCGCTGGCCTCCCAGCCTGCAGACCTTGTATTCTCAGGCCCACCATGCTTGCGGGGACCACATGCAGGCTGTGTTTATTTTCTGAGGCAGCAGCTGTCTTGCTGCATTTGGAAAGGTTAGGAAATAACCCAGCATTCACGTGATTTTTATTTATTGCTTTTTTTTGAGAGAAGAATTTTCAAGATATAGATCTAAATATTCAGGTATCCTAGCATGTTTAATATTTGTGATCTAAACCTCTCCCTTAAAAAAAAAAAAAAAGAAAAAGACCACCTGCCATATAAAATTATTTTTAATATTGAAGTAAACTGGGATTCCCTTGTGGCTCAGAGGGCAAAGAGTCTGCCCACAGTGTGGGAGACCTGAGTTCAATCCCTGGGGTGGGGAAGATCCCCTGGAGAAGGAAATGGCAACCCACTCCAGTATTCTTGCCTGGAAAATCCCATGGACATAGCAGCCCGGCGGGCTATAGTTTTCTTTTTCAAACTGAGATTAATTTTGGTGTGCACCTGGTGGAAAAGGTTTCAGGGAACCCTCCTTAGGATGGGTAATTTGATTTGGAAACTAGACAAGCCAATGTTTTGCTAGTCAACACCATAGCCTTTTCAGCATTTACATGGAAAGAATACTAGGCTATATTAAAAGTGACACTTTAGGGACTTCCCTGGCAGGCTGCAGAGAGAAAGGCCCCACCCAGCCTGCAGGACTCTTTGAACTATCTGAAACAGGGGGAAAGAAATGCAGAGAGATGTTACTCACGGTCATCTTTAGGTTGCGGGTTATTCTACTAGTCCATGGAATTACTGGAGAGGGTAGCCATTCCCTTCTCCAGGGGATGTTCCCAACCCAGGGATCGAACCCAGGTCTCCCGCATTGCAGGCGGATTCTTTACCAGCTGAGCCACCAGGGAAGCCGATTGTTGTCTTATCGGCCTTCTAATTTTTAAGTGTGCCACGTTTTATACAATACGCGTATTTTTTCTTTAAGATTGTCTGAGCCGCAGTAGCCACTGGAGTACAGAGGATGTCTCTCCTGTTCGCTCGGGTGACCTGTCACACTGTTAGTTTCCCGGTGGGCATGGCTTGGACTCAGCCCCGGTGCGTTTCCGGAGCTGCTGGAGTTCAGAGCTGCCCACGCGGGGGCGGGTGTCAGCACCCCCTGCCCTAGCCAGATCGTGGGTCTTTTCTCCCGAGCATCCCTGCCCACACGGATTCGTGCATCTCTGGGCTGAGCTATGCCAGCCTCCTCCCTCCCGGAAAGGGGCGTCCTTGCAGGTCTCCCGCAGCCAAGCTGGCTTGTGTCCGACTGTGGCCCGTGTTGGGGGGATGTGTTCCTACCATAGCACCCGGGTCCACTCCTGTTTGATGTCTTCTGGGGGCTCTGCATCCCCGACAGCTCAAGGGCACTTTAGCTTCGGTGTGGGTCTTCCCTAGCTATACACATGAGGTGGTTAACCCCGAGCAGGTATCCCTTGCCCCCTCGCATTGGGGCGTCTTGTTTTGACACATCCTGTGGCCCGTGCCTGGTGACTCAGATGGCAAAAGCATCTGCCTGCAATGCAGGGAGACCTAGGTTAGATCCCCGGGATCGGGAAGATTCCCCTGGAGAAGGGAAATGGCAAACCCATTTCAGTGCTCTTGCCTGGAGAAAATCCCATGGACGGAGGAGCGTGGTAGGCTTACAGTCCACGGGATCGCAAAGACTGAGTGACTTCTCTGGCTCACTGGTGGCCTGTGCACCCCTCATGACCCCACGCTGGCAGGCTCCCGGTGGTTGAAAGCCACTCAAATGTTTATCTTGTGTAGGAAGAAACACAAGTCTTCTACTGAGATGAGCATCTTGTATCTGCCCCTCCTGTGTCTCTTCCACCTGGGGACTCTAGGTGGCACCAGAGCAGCGTTTGGTCCCCTCCGTTTTGCTGCCTAATCTGGTCCCAATAACTGTGATGCTGGAGATCAGCTCTCAGCCAATGGCCCTCCTCTCTCTCATCCACACAACCCCAGGGGCCACCTCCCCGGTCGTCCAGTGGTTAAAGATCTGCCTTGCAATGCAGGAGACGCCGGTTCGAGCCCTGGTCGGGGAACCGGGATCCCACGTGCTGTGCAGCGAGAAAGCCCGCACGCCACAACTAGACGGCCCGTGTTCCCCACGGGATGCAGTGAAGATCCTGGTGTGCCACAACCAAGACCCGATAAATAAATGTAAAAAAATAAATAAATTCTTTTTTTTTTTTTTTTTAAAGAAAAAATTAAAAAACCCTGCCATTTTAGCCACCAGAGGGGCTGACAAACCATCTGAAAAGAGAAAGTCATTCGGTTGTGTCCGACTCTTTGCAGCCCCATGGACTATACAGTCCATGGAAAATTCTGCAGGCCAGAATACTGGAGTGGGTAGCCTTTCCCTGCTCCAGGGTATCTTCCCAACCTGGGGATGGAACCCAGGTCTCCTGCATTGCAGGCGGATTCTTTACCAGCTGAGCTATCGGGGAGCCTCCCTTGATTCCCAAATATGTTTACTATGCTCTAGGGAAGTCTGAAGATCTGACAAGAGCACACACATTTTAGGAAAATTTCACTGTCCCTAAGTAGCCCCAGTTCCTTACTTAGAGCTTGTGGGTACCCCCCTTTCCACTGTGCTTTCATTCGTTTTTAAAAGCCATAATTAGTACTGTGACCGTTGGCTGTGTCTTCTCAAAGTAGAAACATGTATCTGTGTCTAGACCTTGTTGTTTAGTCACTCGGTCGGGTTTGACGCTTTGTGACCCCATGCACTGTAGACCACCAGGCTCCTCTGTCCCTGGCATTTGCCAGGCAAGAATCCTGGAGTGGGTTGCCATTTCCTCCTCCAGGGGATCTTCCCGACCCGGGGATCAAACCCAGGTCTCCTGCATTGCAGGAGGATTCCATACCAACTGAACCACCTGGGAAACCCGTGTGTAGACATACTTGGATGTATTGTGCTGCACAGATCCTGGTGTTTTTGTTTGTTTGTTTGTTTTTTTACAAATTAAAAATTGTGGCAGCGCTCTCAAGCCGTTTGTGCCATTAGATAGTCTGTGAGTAACATTTTTTCCAACAGTATTTGCTCACTTTATCTCCTGTGTCTCACATTTTGCTAATTCTCAGTCTTTCAGACTTTTTCACCATCACATTTTTTACGGTCTCTGTGGCCAGTGATCTTTGATTTTACTCGTATTCCTACTAGGACTCTGAAGGCTCAGAGGCTGGTTAGCATTCTTTTAATTTAAAATAAGATCTGTACGTTGTTTTCGTAGACATGCTATTGCACACTTGGTAGACCCCAGTGTAGTGTAAACACAACTTTTATATGCACTGGGAAAGCATTCATGTGGCTAGCTTTATTACGATATTTGCTTCATTGTGAGGGTCTGGAGCCCAACTTAGAAACTCTCTAATATAGGTCTGCCTATATTATCTTTTAAAATAGGATAAGAAACATTGACTCCTCTCAGCGTGCAGGTCTGTCCCAGGAAAACCAGTTCCTTTCCCGCTCTTTCCAGTTATAGAGTTGCGATAATTTACCACACGGTGTAAGGCCTATTCTTTTCCGAGCCTCTCTTTCCTTTGCTTGCAGTCTGTCTAGCTTTCTCCCTTCGTTAATTACCTGTGAAGGAAGATGAAAGACGTTCTGGATATTATAGCACAGAAAAAGCCGTCTGAAAATGAAATTCACGTGGCCAGAAGCTTCCTTACGAGGATCTTGAGAAACTCTATGAGGTACAGTCTTGGTTTTACAATCACTTTACTCCTGAGGTGCGATGGATTCATCCGTTTTATGCTTCCGTTCATGGGCAGTTATCGTCAAGTCAACACCTTCCGCATTTTTGCCACCCATGGATATTTTTTTTTCTCCTCGTTAATTATCTGAGTCATCAGAAGGTTTGTGTTGTAAATAACTTTCTGGGTTTTCATTACTGTTTGTTATTGCATAAGAGTCTTTATTGTTCTTGCCTGTTGGAAAGAATGTTTGACATCCGTCAGGTATTTAGAGGCTCAGTGTCCCCTTTAGCTCCGATCTGAAGTTGCCCGTGGCGAGGCTAGGTCAGTCCTAAATTGCAGGAGGAGGAGAGGCAAGTGTGCACCGTCTCCTCATGCAGCAGCTTGCCCTGGAGGCTCTGTGACGTTCATACGGCAGCTGCACGGATTTCCGACACCTGGGCAGGTGTGGTCAAACCCTAATAAGCCGTCATGGATGGTGGTGACCGTGGCGGGGGCAGGGAAGGCGCCTGTGACATTCAGAAGCTCTGGCAGGAATGGACTGGAGGCCGCTGGTCTAGGGCATGGTGATGCCCACAGTGGGGACCCTTTCAGACACTCTGACAGGCTCAGGGCAATACGTGTCCACTGACCCCCGTTAGGGCTTCCCTGGTGGCTCAGACGGCAAAGAATCTGCCTACAATGCAAGATACCCGGGTTCAATCCCTGGGTCGGGAAGATCCCCTGGAGAAGGAAATGGCAACCCACTCCAGTATTCTTGCCAGGAGCATTCTATGGACAGAGGAGCCTGGCAGGCTACAGACCATGGGTTTGCAAAGATTCAGATACGACCAAGTGACTAACACAGACACACGCGCGCGCACACACACACACACACAGAGACACACACACACACACTCCCCACTGACTACAGGACAGCCATGTTCACTTAAGTGAGTGGATAAATAAATGCACCCAATCCTGTGACACCCAGCTCGAGCTTTCTGCAGCTCACGACTTCTCCTCAAGGAGGCCAGGGGTGTCTGCAAAGTTGCACTGACACGGGCAAGACAAAAGATGCTGCTGTGGTGTTTGGTGGGGAGACGGGAAAGGGAAGGCAAGATGTATGTATCTACTTACCTCGAAGAAATTTGGAGGACTTCCCTGGCAGTCCAGTGGTTATGACCCAGATTCCAGGGGAAGGGCTGTGGGTTTGATCGCTGGTCAGGAAACCAGGATTCCATTATGCCAAAAAAAAAAAAGTTTGAAAACATGTTTAAAAAGAAACAATCATTTTGGCATCCTGAGGGCCAGTTTGCACCTGGGAGCCAGTGATTGTCTCTCTGCGCTCAGGTCAGTTCTCCAGTAACGAACCTGTCCCAGGAGTGCTGGTGCCCAGATGTTAACGGGAAGTGCCCGACCACGATGCCATGAATCACACGAATGATTTCCGCCTCTCATTCCTTTCTTGGCATGAAGTGGTCCTTGGTGTGACGTCCCTGAGTCGTGTGCATCCTTTTTTTTTTCCCTCCAGGAGGAATGAGCTGAGCTGGAGGCCACACTCCTGGCATGCCACCAAGTTCTCCGACAGCCACTCCGAGGCAGCTGCACCTCTGTTCCCCTGCCCCTCTCGGCCGAGCCGGTACCACGCCAGGTAGGCACACCTTCTGCCTTCTTCCCCCTCTCCTCCAGGGGTTGGGGAGCTGCTTTCTCTTTCTGCCACACTGCTGACAGCCCTGCCCTGTTGTCACCACGTGTTTCTTTCTTTTCCTTCGTGTTGCAGTGCAGCTCATTTACCATAGTCTTCATTTCAGCTATGCAGCCTAATGAGTCCCAATTTTTCGAGATGCTACTCCCATCTAACGGGCTTCCCATGTAGCTCAGCTGGGGAGAGGATCTGCCTTGAAATGCAGGAGACCCCGGTTCAATTCTTGGGTCCAGAAGATCCCCTGGGGAAGGGACAGGCTACCCACTCCAGTGTTCTTCGAATACAGGAGACCCCGGTTTGATTTCCTGGGTCGGGAAGATCCCTTGGAGGAAGGATAGGCTACCCACTCCAGTGTTCTTGGAATGCAGGAGACCCCAGTTCAATTCCTGGGTCCAGAAGATCCCCTGGGGAAGGGACAGGCTACCCACTCCAGGTTCTTGGAATACAGGAGACCCCAGTTCAATTTCCTGGGTCGGGAAAATCCCTTGGAGGAAGGATAGGCTACCCACTCCAGTGTTCTTGGAATGCAGGAGACCCCGGTTTGATTCCTGGGTCGGGAAGTTCCCCTGGAGAAGAGATAGGCTACCCACTTCAGTGTTCTTGGGCTTCCGTGGTAGCTCAGCTGGTAAAGAATCTGCCTGCAAGGTGGGAGACTTGGATTTGATCCCTGGGTTGGGAAGATTCCCCTGGAGAAGGGAAAGGCTGCCCACTCCAGTATTTTGGCCTGGAGAATCCCCATGGACAGAGAGGACCCTGGCGGGCTACCATCCATGGGGTCACAGAGAGTCAGACACGACTGAGCAGCTAAGCACAGCACACACATACTCCACTGAGAGTTATTGTAAAATATTGGCTGTGTTCCCTGTGCCATACAATATATCCTTGTAGCGTATTTATTTTATCATTTGTACTTTACTATCCTGCCTCTATCCTGTCCCTCCCTCCTTCCCTCCACCAACTGGTAATCACTAGTTCATTCTGTATGTCTATGAGTCTGCAACTCTTTGTTGTTGTTTATTCTGCATATAAGTGACATTACGCAGTATTTGTTTTTCTCCACCTTAGTTCATCAGACATAATGCCCTCCAAGCCTGTCCATGTTGATACGGATGGCAAAATTTCATTCTTTTTTTATGGCCGAGTAGTATTCCATTGTGTGTGTGTGTGTGTGTGTGTGTGTGTGTGTGTGTGTGTGTGTGTGTGTGTGTGTGTGTGTGTGTGTGTGTATGATATATACCACGTCGTCTTTAATCTATTCAGCTGTTGATGGACTTTTAGGTTACTTCCGTATCTTGAGCACTGTAAATAATGCTGCTATGGACACTGGGGTGCATGTTATCTTTTTGAATTAGTGTTCTCATTTTTGGGGGGGGGGCAGGGTGTATACCAAGGGGTGAAATTGCTGTGTCCTATGGTAGTTCTCTTTTTAGCTTTCTAGGAACTTGCATGCTGCTTTCCAATAGTGAACAAGGGTTCCCTTTTGTCCGTATCCTCACCAGCTTTTGTTATTGGTTGTCTCGTTGATGACAGACCTTCTGACAGGTGTGAGGTGATACTTCATTGTGGTTTTGGTTTGCATTTCTCTGATTACTGATGCCGAGCAGATTTTCGTGTGCCATCTGTATGTCTCCTTTGGGAAAATGTCTATTCAGGTCTTCTAACCATCATTTATTAATGTATTTTTGGCCCATGTGCGTCGTGTGGGATGTTAGTTCCTCAACTGGGGATAGAACTCTCCACCCCTGCAGGGGAAGGGCAGAGTCTTAACCACTGGACTGCCAGGGAAGTCCCTTCTGCCCATTTTTTAATCAGGTATTTATTTTTCAGATAGAGTTGGATCTGTTTATTTTTTACATATTAACCCCTCATTGGTCGTGTCATTGGCAAATATTTTCTCCCACTCAGTAGGCTGTCTTTTCATTTTTTCGATGGTTTCCTTTCCTCTGAAAAAACCTTTCATTTTAATTAGGTCCCGTTTGTGTATTTTTGCATTTCTTTACTTTGCCTTAGGAGGCAGATCCCCAAAAATACTGCTACAATTTATGTCAAAGGGTGTTCTGCCTATGTTTTCCTCTGGGAGTTTTATGCTTTCTGGTCTTAAATTTAAGTGCTGAATCCATTTTGAGATTTTTTTTCTTTTAATACCGTGTTAGAGAATGTTCTAGTTTCCTTCTTTTGCATGTAGCTATCCAGTTTTCCCAGCATGACTTACTGAAGAGGCTGTCTTTTCTCCACTGTATATCCTTGCCTCCTTTGTCATAGACTAGTTGACGATAAGTGTGTGGGTTTATTTCAGGGCTCTCTATTCCATTTCCTGACCTATATGTCTGTTTTTGTGCCACTACCATACTATTTTGATGACCGTAGCTTTGTAGTGTAGTCGGATACCTCCATCTCTCTTCTTCTTTCTCAAGGTTGTTTTGGCTCTTCAGGGTCTTTGATGTTACTATGCAAATTTTAGAATTGATTTGTTCTAATTTTGTGAAAAATGGCATTGGTGTTTTGATAAGGATAGCTTCGAATCTGTAGATTGCTTTGAGCAGTATGGTCATTTTAACAGTATTCTTCCAGTCCATAGTATATATTTCCATCCTGTGTATGGCATTTTCAGCTTCTTATGGTTTTCTGACTATAGGTCTTTTACCTCCTTGGTTAGATTTTTTTCCTAGGTATGTATGTGTGTGTGTGTGTGTGTGTGTGTGTGTGTGTATTTTTTTTTTTTTTTTCTCCACACTGGGGGACACATGGGATCTTGATTTCTCAACCAGGGATCAGACACACACCCCTCACAGTGAAAGCTGGGAGTCTTAAGCTCTGGACCACCAGGGAAGTCATGGTACTTAATTCTTTTTAATGCAGTTTTAAATGGATTGTTTGCTCAGTTTCTCTGTCTGATGGTTCATGGTTAGTATGCAACACTTTTCTTTCTGTTAATTTCATATCCTGCAACTTGACCAAATTCATTGATGGTCTTGTAGGAGTTTTTTGGTGACATCTTTAGGATTTTCTGTGTATAATATCACATAATCTGCAAACAGAGACAGTTTTACTTCTTTCTTTCCAGCTTGAATTCCTTTTATTTCTTTCTCTTCAATTGCTGTGGCTAGGAATTCCAAAACTTTGTTGAATGAAAGAGATGAGAGTGGGCATCCTTGCCTTGTTCCTGAAATGCTTTCAGCTTTTCACTGTTGAGTATAATCTTTGCTGTGACTTTTGCATATATGGCCTTCATTATGTTGAGGTACGTCCCCTGTATGCCCACGTGGTTGAGTTTTTATCAAAATGGATGCTGAATTTTATCAAAAGCTTTCTCTGCATCTCTTGAGATGATCATATGGTTTTTACTCTTCAGTTTGTTAATGCTGTGTATCCCATTGGTTAATTTGCAGATATGGAAGAATCCTTGGTATATCCTGTGATAAATTCCACTTGATCATGGTGTATAATCCTTTTAATGTATATTTCGATTCAGTTTGTGACTCTTTTATTGAGGACTTTTCATCTATGTTCATCAGTGATACTAGCCTGTAGTTTTAAATTTTGTGTGTGATATCTCTGTCTGGTTTTGGTATCACAGTGATGCTGGCCATGTAGAATGAGTTCAGAAGCATTCCTTTCTTTGCAATTTTTGCAGTTGTTTGAGAAGGAAAGGTGTTAACTCTTCTCTGCATGTTTGTTAGAGTTCACCTGTGATGCCATCTGGTCCTGGACTTTTGTTTGTTGTGAGTTTTTTTTTTTAATTTGATTGAGCTTGTTGCTGCTAATTAGTTTGTTCATATTTTCTACCTTCTGGTTTGATCTTGCGAAATTGTATGTTTCTTGAAAATTTTCCACTTCTTCTAGATTGTCTGTTTTATTGCAATGTAGTTCATATAATTATCTCATAAGATCCTTTGTGTTTCTGTGGTATCAGTTATAATTTCATTTCTGACTTTACTGATTTTGGGGTCCTCTTGTTTCTTGATGAGTCTGGCCAAAGGTTTATCAATTTTGTTCATCTGTTAAAAAATCAGGTATTAGTTTGATCTTAGTGTTTTTTAGTCTGTATTTCATTTATTTCTGCTCTAATCTTCATGATTTCTTCCCTTCTACTATCTTTGGAGTTTATGTGTTCCTTTTTGTAGTCCCTTTAGAATATAGGGTTAGAATATTTGAGTTTTTTTTTTTCCCTAAGATAAACTTGGATTGCTGTAAACTTCCCTCTTAGAACTGCTTTTTCTGCATCCCATAGATTGTGGATTGTTATGTTTTATATGGTGCCTTTCTTGATTTCAGAATGATGTTCCTTTTCTGATGAGAAAAGTCTATGGATGCATCATTACTGGGACAATTCTAACTTTTTTTCACTGAGTAGGCAGATGTATAATACTTGGAAACAAACAAAAAAAATAAAACACTAGGAGAAAGGATGGGCAAGCATGCTCTCTCATTTATGTCATCTAATTGATAGATCAGTTTTGGCCGAATCCCTTTGAGCCAGCTGAGTGGGATGGCTGTGCACGTCACCACCCTTCTTTAGAGATGTTTACGTGCAGATGAAAAGACGGGAGTCACTTACGTGTTGAGCAGGTGTATTTTGCCAAAGCTCCCCAGGGGATTCTGTACTACACCAGCACCCTCTCTCCCAGGTTGCTTTAAACCAGGGGCCTTCACAGCCCATGTACCAGGCTTGGGACCAGCCTTGGGGGCCTGGTGGTTTCTTGGTGACTGTGAGACAGAGGGCCTCAGAATTGTGAGTTGTTAGAAGGGGGAAGGCTGGTCAAGCTGGCTTATCTGGAGCCCACATTTCAGGGTCAGAAGGGCAAATGCCACCCCCAGACAGCACCATGGGGGTGTTGGCTGGGAGATGCTTCTGCTGGCCACAGGGAGCTGACCAGTCATCTCGGTTAGTGGCAAGTGTCCTCACTAGTCTCAGCTCAGTTCAGTTCAGTCACTCAGTTGGGTCTGATTCTTTGCGACAGGAGTTTGCTCAAACTCATGTCCACTGAGTCGGTAATACCATCCAACCATCTCATCCTCTGTCATCCCCTTCTCCTCCTGCCTTCAGTCTTTCCTAGCATCAGGGTCTTTTCAAATGAGTCAGCTCTTCACATCGGGTGGCAAAAGTATTGGAGTTTCAGCTTCAACATCAGTCCTTCCAATGAACACTCCGGACTGGTTTCCTTTAGGATGGACTGGTTGGATCTCCATGCAGTCCAAGGGACTCTCAAGAGTCTTCTCCAACACCACAGTTCAAAAGCATTGATTCTTCCTTGCTCAGGTTTCTTTATGGTCCAACACTCACATCCATACATGACTACTGGAAAAACCATAGCCTTGACTAGTTGGACCTTTGTTAGCAAAGTAATGTCTTTGCTTTTTAATATGCTGTCTAGGTTGGTCATAACTTTCCTTCCAAGGAGTAAGTGTCTTTTAATTTCATGGCTGCAATCACCATCTGCAGTGATTTTGGAGCCCCCAAAAATAAAGTCTTCCACTGTTTCCACTGTATCCCCATCTATTTGCCATGAAGTGATGAGGCCGGATGCCATGATTGTAGTTTTCTGAATGTTGAGCTTTAAGCCAACTTTTTCACTCTTCTCTTTCACTTTCATCAAGAGGCTCTTTAGTTCTTCACTTTCTGTCATACCTCACTACTCTATTAGAAGGATAATGGTAACAGCCAGTAGTGTGCCTGTGGGGTATGTGCAGAAGTGCATGTGTGAATGTGTACGTGTATTTGTATGTGAGTGTGTGTGTGTGCACGTGTGCATATGTGTGATAATGCATGACTGTGTGTGTCTGTGTGTGTATTCGGAGCTAACATAACTATCTCAAAGTCAATTTTTGACTATTAATAAATGACTGCTGTAAAGGAAAATGCGCCTTAAATAGAATATTCCGGTGACTTCCCTGGTGGTCCAGTGGCTAGGGTTCCGAGCTCCAAGATCCCCAGGTTCAATTCCTGGTCAAGGAACTAGATCCCACATGCCACAACTGAGTCTTGGCATGACACAGCTAAGGAGCACATGGGCCGCCACCAAGACATGCCCAGCTAAATAAATAACTACAATTTTACCTATTTACAGCCATAAGAGGTGGGTAGTGTTTGGAGCCCACAGTACTTTTGAAAAAATCCAGATTATCATCCCAGTGTTAACATTTAAGTAAAAAAGTGGGCCTCAGAGTGCATTATGGCAGTGACTTCATATAATAGGATCTCCATGAAGCCCATTTGGCTGTTTTTGACCTAAGACACCCAGGTGCCCTGTGGAAACTGCACTGAGCTTTATTTCTATCTGCTTGGACTTAGAATCTCCTGGAAAAATCCACTCAGGAATGTGGGAGACAGGATGGAGAGAAACGTGCTCCATTTCTGGTAGGGGACCTGGTCTGTCCTCCGAGGACATGGTGTGGAGCCCAGTGTTTATTGGCCGCGCCGCACCCCCCCCCCCCCCCCCCACCGCCCAGTCGTGTGACTTAGCCAGCTCACACTCTTGTGTCTTTCCCAAGGTCACACATTTTTCTTTCTCATCTTGGTTCCTCTCAAACCTAAAGGAGATGCAGTTTTGTTTTGTTTTTTTCACCCTTGAAGCATGAATGTTCCAGCTTTGTTGAGCTTTAATGAAAGCACTTAACATACCTGGATAAGTAGTTTCAACGTTGAGAGCTTTAAGTATGCAATATTGTCCTATCAAAAACAAAGAAGTGCATACCTGAGTCTTAAAATACTAAAAAAATGCTAATGATCGTCTGAGCTTTTGGTGAGTGGCAGTCCCTTTGCAATAGTCAACATGAACGGTCACAAATCACCATGAGAAATAATAATGAAAAAAATTTGAAATACTGCAATAATCTTTAAAATGTGGCAGAGTGAACGGTGTTGGGGAAAATAGCACCTGTAGGCTTTCTTGATGCAGAATTGCCACAAACCTTCAATTTGGGGGCCAGGGAGGAAGCACTATCCGGAAAGTGCAGCAAAGTGAGGAATGGATGTAATTTAATATTTGGGTTTTGCAAATATAATCTTATCTTTGAACTTGCCTTTTTAAGTTGAAGATCCTTCTCTTTTTGATGGCTTTCCTCGTGCTTGCGGTGCATAGCACAAATTATTTCGTGCACTAAACCAGAGGCTCACGAACTTGTTCTGCAATGGGCCACATACACTTTCTAGCTGGTGGGCAGGTGTCTTTGGCGACTGCTCAGCTCTGTTTGGAGCTGACACACAGCCATGACCATCTTCCCCTCAGGCTCTATATTTATGAGCACTGAAATTTGAATTTCAGATCATTTTTATGGATCATGTGGTACTCTTTGAATTTTGCCCTCTCCCCCTACTTGAAAACCTAAAAGCCATCCTTAGCTTTGTGGGCTGCAGTTTTCTATCCAGGACACTTCTGCACGCTGCGGACTTCCGCCCAGCCTGTGGGTGTTGCCTCTAGAAATGTACTGCAGCATTGAAGGTTTTCTGTTTGGGAAATGGCATCCAGTGGGTAGGACTCCGACCCTTTCAGCCTGCCTCAGAAAAGCTGCTCTTTGAAATGTGAAAAGTTAGATGCGGTGCTCTCACCTTCCCTGCGCTTTGCCCCGGTGACATGCAGGAGATGCAGGTTCGATCCCTGGGTCGGGAAGATCCTGCAGAGAAGGAAATGCCAACCCACCCTGGTATTCTTGCCTGGAGAGTCCCATGGACAGAGGAGCCTGGCGGGCTACAGTCCATGGGGGTTGCGAAGAGTGGGACACGGTTGTGCATACCCATATTCACCTTCCCGTCCAGGGATCTCCATGGGGGAAGAGTGGTTAGTGCAGATGATGTCTGCACCGGGGCAGTTGTGCCCACGTGCACCGTGGCCTCTTGCCCTTGCCTACAACCCGGCCCTAAAGCCCCCCTCTGTTGCCTTTGGTTTCTCCTTTCCTAGCTCCTCCTCCCAGGACCTGTCGGGCGGCGCCTGGGAGCCAGCGAACCTGCAGCGCACCTCCGACCACTTCAGCTCGCTGGGGAGTGTCGACAGCCTGGACCCGTCCTCCCAGCCCGACCCGTCGGGGCGCCTCTCGGCGGCCAAGTCCAGCAGCAGCATCGACCGCTTGGGTGGCGCCAGCAAGCGGGACTCAGCTTACGGCTCATTCTCCACCCGCTCCAGCACGCCAGACCACACCCTGCCCAAGGCGGACGCATCCTCGGCCGAGAACATCCTCTACAAAGTGGGCCTGTGGGAGGCCTCCGCTGCAGCAGACAGCCGGCCGGGCCCGACGGCCGGCGACCCTCAGGGCGCCGAGGAGCCCCTGGGGTGTTTCCCGCCCCGGGTCCCCGAGGATGGCCCCGAGCCCAAGCTAGCTGCTTGCGGGCGGTCCAGCTCAGGGCCCGTCTGGTATGTTCCAGATAAGAGACGAGCCCCTCCGTCCCCTCCCCCGCCGCCTCCCCCGCTCCGCCGAGACAGCTTCGCTGCCACCAGGAGCCACGAGCAGACCCAGCAGACCCAGGGCCCCACGTTCTCAGCAGACGCTGCCCCCGCACAGCCCTTGCCGGGCCTAAGCCGCGTGCAGCCCCACGGCGACGACTGGAAGAGACCTGAGCCCGCTGATCTGCTGTCGAGGCCGGCCCGCGGGGGCGAAGGCTGGAGAGCCTCGAGCTCTTTGGGCTGCATGCCCGAGGCGCACCTGGACTGCGGGGGGCTGGCCTGCGACAGCGGGGCTCGGGTCCTCCTGGGGGCCCCCAGCCAGCTGCAGGCTTCTCTATCCAGCACCGACGTGCGCCGCCCGCAGCCCTCGCCCGCGTGCCAACACCCGCGCCACTCGAGCGACGAGGGCCCCTTCTTCCGCGAGGGCCCCAGGGCCGCCACGTGGCTTGGGGAGCCCTTCCCCGCTGACCGCCTCGCGGACGACAGCCCTGCTGCCGTTGTTGTCGGAGGGCCACGCGCCGCCGACCAGAGGGGCGACTCTGGCGCGCAGAGCCGCTACTATTGCGTGATGTCCAGACCCGGTCCCCAGTGGGGCGCCCCGGCCCCCCAGCCCCGCTGCTACCCGTCCCGGCTGGAGGGCGCCCCGGGCGCACGGCAGAGAGGCAGGGCGGAGCCGGTGGACAGGGCACTCCAGGACCCACCGGGGGCCGGCCTCCTGGACAAAGGCGATAGGAAGAGGGTGGTGGGCAGCCTGGAAGACAGGGGCGGTGAGATCTGCCCCCTGCAGACGCCCATGCTGCACTCGCTGAGCCGGGAAGGGGCGCGCCGGCCTGAGACCGGCCACGAGGACGCGGCAGCAACGCCGCCCGAGGCCCCGGCGGCCAAGCCCCTCCGGAGGAGCGATCGCTTCGCCACCACCCTGAGGAACGAGATCCAGCAGCGGCGAGCCAGGCTGCAGAAGAGCCGGAGCACGGCCACCTTGGCCAGCTCCGCGGAGGAGGAGGGGGAGGAGGAAGACGATGTGGAGACGGAGGCGCGTGCCTCCGGGGCGCAGCCAGTAGCCGACCCGGAGACCGCCTTCCCCGGCGGCACCTATAAGGACCACCTGAAGGAGGCGCAGGCCCGCGTCCTGAGGGCCACATCGTTCCGGCGCCGCGACCTGGAGCCCAGCACAGCGGACCCGGAGCCAGCCCCCCGCGTCTGGGAGGGGGCCCCGGGCGCCGGGCCGCCCTCGCGTGCCGCCGGCAGCAGCGGCGCGCGCATCGGAAGCCGGAGGCGCTTCACCGCCGAGCAGAAACTGAAGTCCTACTCAGAGCCCGAGAAGATGAACACGGTGGGGCTGGCGGGGGACCAGCGCCCCGCACCCCCTGACGAGAACATGCGCACCTTTGCTGACAGGTGGAAGTTTTTTGAGGAAACCAGCAAGCCTGTGGTCCCTCAGCCGGGGCCGAGGCCGGCACCTTGTGGCTTCCCCAGGGAGAAGCCGGAGATGCTGTGGACAGGAGGCCCTGGAAAAGATGGAAAGGCAGGGAAACCCATCCCGCCCCAGAGGCTCGGCACCTTCGCAGAGTATCAAGCCTCCTGGAGGGAACAGAGGAAGGCGCCGGAAGCTAGGGGTGCCGGCAGGTACCACTCCGCAGACAACATCCTCGACGTGGGTGTGGACCAGGAGGAGAGGCCGCAGTACGTCCACGAAAGGTCCCGGTCATCGCCTTCCACGGATCTCTACAAGCAGGTAAGCATCTTGCAGGGGACCAGACACAGCCTCCCCTGACCCCATTCTAAGGCACAAATGGGACACTCCCGGAACAGCGTGGCCCGGTGTCGTGGTGACTTGTGTTCTGATGTCCAAGCGTTTCTGTGTACCAGGCTCAGCCAGTATATCAGCTCCTGTGAGTGGTACCTGGGCACCAGGTCCACACATTCAGGACAATTGCAGATGCCCTGGTTTCCCCCACATCTCAAGTTCCCAGCCTCATCTCTAGCTGAAGCTGTCTTCCCCCCTGATTAGCTTGCCCTTGATACAATAGGGAAAAACTGGGGGAGACAATAGGAAATGGTTAAGTTGTTCTCTGAAATGAAAGGGGATGCTTTATGTCCACCCTTCAGACAACATATGTTAGACATTTTTCAAATATTGATGTCACTTCATACTTTTACTGTTTTCATTTGGTCAATATTTTTATGGGGTCAAATATTTTTAAAGATTGCTCTGGGGCGAGTGTAACTGAAAGTGCAATGCTTTAAACTATCGCACTTTTCTTAGGTGTGTTGATGGTGAAAGCTGATGTTAAGCTTTCTAAAAAAAACCTCCGTGCTTGTGTTCATACTTCACGGTTCATAGTCGGTCTCCCTGTCTCTGCCTTTTCCGCTCCTTCCATCTGCAGGGGTGTATTTCAAAGGAAAGATTTCCTGCAGCATCCAATGGAGGCTCTTGTAAACAATAGAACCAGCAATCGCTTTGTTACACACTTAGGAATGTGTGTGTGCGTGTGTGAAGAGAGGTGCTGGTTTCTGTGTGGCCCCACGGTACAGAAATGCCTGTGGACACCTAGGGCGTGTGTGTCCCCCGAGATGGTGCCCTGTGCCACATGACCTTCGAGAATTCCATGTTGTCGAGGTCAAGAGACCAGGCTGCCAGACTTCAGGTCCCAGGGCTTGAGCTGTGACTGCAGTGAGCCGTGTGACCAGCAGCATTTAGATTTGACTGGGTGGGGTTTGGGGGCCACCATGTCACACAGCTTTCCAGCCCTACGTGGGAGTCCTGCTTCCGGCCCAGGAGCCCAGGGGTCCGCGGTCTCCTTGAGTCATTTTGACGAGGGCTGGGCTGCCGGTCCCCAGGCCAGCTGACCGCAGGCCACGTCACCCAGTTCGTGGGGGCTGGCTCCCAGGGCGTGCCCACAATGAGGGGGTTCGTGATCGCAGAGGTTCTGGGGGGTGGGGGAGGCCGCTTGATGACTGGGTGTCCCATTGTGCCGCCCTTGGCAGGACGCCTCTGTGGAATCTCGACGGCAAGCGGGGGACCCGGGGGAGCACACGGAGCGTTCTTCGGTGGCACGGGCCAAGGACGGAGGCCCCACCCCAAGGTAGGAGAATCTTGGACTCAGGGTCACTGAGGAGGCATCTTGGGGGGCGGGTGGGCTGCTTTACAACGGGTGAGGGCTCGGGTAACATGGTCAGGAGTGTGGTTTCGGCCAGACCTGAAGTGGGTGGTCACCAGTTGGGGTTGCCCGAGGCCCCTCACCACTGCCGGTGGAACCGGCAAACCCAGGGCGGGGATACTCTGAACACCCTCCTTATGGCATTTTTGTTGGTTCATCAGACAGCTGCTGTGTTTTGCATGCAGTCAAGTTCTTTCCGATGACAGAGAAACCCAGTGTGATGGGCTTGAATGGAATGCTTCATGCAGAACAGCAGACTGAAGGGACCCTTTAACAACTCGAGCGCAGCTGGGTTGCTGGCGGGGGAATCCAAGTTGCCTGGAAGGATTGTTAATGAAAGGATGGGGGTTAGGCCTTCTTTAATGAGTTCATTTGGAGCTTTAAAAATAGAAATCAAATCGGTCAGCTCCCCCGGGGCAGGTCAGAGTGTGGAAAACTGGGCTGGCTGCAGTGTTAACATGATTATATGCACACATTCTGAAATGTGTCTGGAGTAGCCGTCTTCCTGCAGTGAGTGTGGAATTTAGGTGAAATACACACCGCTGTGTGGACCTCATCCCTGAGGATCGCGGGAGAGGGCATTGCAGGTCACTGTAGGAGCGGGGCTTTAATCTCATTTGCAAAATGGCTGATAAAAGGGTCTTCTCTGGTGGCCTAGTGGGTAAGACAGGACAGCAAGCTCGCAGTGTGGGGGACCTGGATTCTATCCCCGGTCAGAGAACTAGATCCCACATGCAGCAGCAAAGACTTGGCACAGCCAAATAAATAAATATTTTTTCAAAAAAAAACAAAACACTGATGGAGAAATGGAAGCCGGTTTGTGCACGGTAGGGTCACTGACTGCAGATCTTTCTGTGCCTTGAGGGTCTCTGGGGGTTGATGCGCTGCTCGGATTCAAACGTCAACCTCGAAATTGAAGGTTGTGTTGCAGAAACGACCGATTTGAATGTCGGCTCCTGCGAGCCTGGTCCGCCGGGGTCTTATTTCATTTGGCTCTAAAACTGGCTGCTGGCAGCATCGCCCAAGGGTACGGTGGCTCGGAGTGGGCAGGCGTGGTGGTCTGCCTGTGCTGGTGTGGGACGCGGGCATGGTTGGGGCTTTTGTGACCCTGGGTTCTGAACTGATCACGTGCGGAGCACCAGCTGTCATCTTGATCGGAGTGGCTCCTGGCCCCGCTGCAGTCCCGAGTGTGCTGCATTGTGGGGAGGGGGGCTGCTGCGGGCAACCATGCACACGTGGGTGGGCTTCCCTCCTGCCCGGCGGCGGCCTCGGGCCTTTAAACTGCAGAGCTATCGCTGCTGCGCTGGTTGGACTTCAGCTCCTGGGCTGTGCAGAGTCGTAATAAATGGCTTCACTGTACATACTCTGTGTGTGTTACAATGGCACGGTCAGCAGTGAAGGGGTGAAGAGGACCAAGGTGGGGGGGGGCGGGAGATGGCGGTGGGAGGGAGAGAGGGAATCACATGCTGCGTGCATCACAGTCTTGGCTTCTGGCAGGCTGTGTGGGTAACCACTCTGAGGGAGTGACTTCCAGAAGATTTCTGCTTTTGCGAGACCAACCCAGCAATTTTCAGAATCATCCTGTGGGCTTTTAAAGAGTGGCGAGACTCAAGTGAAATTCTAGAACAGGAATGTCGAAAAGGCGTGGTCAGCTGCTTTTGGAGAATGTTTTATTTTCTGAAGTAACCGGCCGGAGAGAGTGCCCTCGAGACATTTAAGTTTGAGAATAAAATAAATGAAAATGCAGGCAAGGGACTGTCCTTTGAGATCTATAATGCAAAGATTTAAAGATGCCCCGTGTTTTGCATAAATTAATGTAAAACAGTCTGTATAAGGGCTTCCCTGGTGGCTCAGACGGTGAAGAATGTGCCTGCAGTGCGGGAGACCCAGGTTCAGTCCCTAGGTCGGGAAGATCCCCTGGAGAAGGAAATGGCAACCCACTCCAGTATCCTGGCCTGGAAAATCCCATGGACAGAGGAGCCTGGTGGGCTACAGTCCACGGGGTCGCAAAGAGTTGGCCACGACTGACAGACTTCACTCTCACTATAGCCAGTTAAGAATATGATAGTTTCAGGTGGACTGTGACAGGACTCAGCCCTACATAGCCAGGTATCCATTCTCCCCCCAACTCTCCAAATTGAGAACCTTTTTTTGAGGTTCAAAATTCTGGTTCTGGATCAGGTAGGACAGAGGTTCCACCCCCACAGGACTTCCCAGTGTAGCAGGGAAGGAAAGACACCCATACTTACAACTGGGGTGATGATGCATAATTGTCAATTTGTGAAATGTTACGTGGTAAGACAGGACTGAAAAAATAATACCCTCTAATTGCTGATCTGTTAACCAGAACATGAGTGGAGGTGGGACTCTGCTCCTTCTGGATTGTGGCAAAAAATGATTCTCTGTTGGCACGACCCTGCTGCTGAACTTGTATTGACAATTTTAGTTGACCGGGCAGTACATGAAGCAGCAGGCTCTCCTTGCTTTCTGGAGCCAAGACATCAACACCTCAAAGTTGGTACCACGAACTTGTTGGCCACAAAAGAAAGAAAGTGAAGTCGCTCAGTCGTTTCCGACTCTTTGTGACCCCATGGAGCCCATCAGGGAAGTTGGCCACTATCGTGTGTTAAACTCTTGTGAGATAGCTAAGTTTAAACTAAGGATTCTTGCTCCTTACGCATGAGAGCCTTGTAGAGCAGGGGGTCACCAACCCCCTGGGCTGCAGACCCTATAGGAACCCCACCACCACCACCCCCCCCCCTCAGCCACACAGCAGGAAGTGAACCAGGAGAGGGGAGGGAAGGAGCAAAGCTGGATCTGTATTTACAGCCCTTCCCCATCACTTGCATTACTGCCTGAGATAGCAAATGACGGTGTCCCTGAAAGTATGTTTGAGACAACTTCAAATGTCCGTACGTTCTGGATTCAAGTCAAGGAGAAATATCCTGAGATTGCCACAAAAGCACTGAGAAGCCTGCTTCCATTTCCAACATCTTTGGGAAGCAGGGTTTTCTGCAGTGTATTATGTGTGTGTGCTCAGTCGTGTCCGACTCTTTGCGACCCCACGGACTGTAGCCCGCCAGGCTCGCTCTGTCCATGGGATTCTCCAGGCAAGAACACTGGAGTGGGTTGCCATGCCCTCCTCCAGGGGGATCTTCCCGACCCTGGCATCGAACTTGTGTGTCTCCTGCATTGGCAGGTGGATTCTTTACTGCTGAGTCACTGATAGCAACCAAAGCAAGATTATTGAGTGAGTGAGTGAGTGAAAGTCGCTATGTTGTGTCTGACTCTTTGTGACCCCATGGACTATACAGTCCATGGAATTCTCCAGGTCAGAATACTGGAGTGGGTAGCCTTTCCCTTCTCCAGGGGATCTTCCCAACCCAGGGATGGAACCCAGGTCTCCTGCCTTGCAGGCGGATTCTTTACCAGCTAAGCCACCAGGGAAGCCCAAGAATACTGGAGTGGGTAGCCTATCCCTTCTCCAACGGATCTTCCCAATCCAGGAATCGAACCCGGGTCTCCTGCGTTACAGGCAAATTCTTTACCAGCTGAGCCGCCAGGGAAGCCCAATTATGGACTAGACTGGACATATGCAGCACCCTTCTGGTGTCTGTATCTCCCATCACTCCCCCAGATGGGACCATCTAGTTGCAGAGAGAGAAGCTCCCCTCTCCTGCTGATTGTACATTACCGTGAGTGGTACAAATATTTCCTTACTTATCACAAGCAGATTTTACGGTACAAGTATTTCCTTTATTTATCACATGGGATAATTACAGAAACAAAGTGCACCTACATGCTAAGTGCTTGAATCATCCAGAAACCATCCCCACCCCCCACCTCTTGGTACGTGGAAAAATTGTAGAGGATTCTGTTCTGTGGGGTGGAGCCCGACGCCGTGGCCTCTGGCAGGTTCCCGCCCCCAGCCTCCTCCCGGCCACCTCCGCCCCCTCCAGGAGGAGTTGCTGCCAGCCGGCCAGCTCTGACCTGCAGGCTTGTGTTTTGTTGGGACACGTGGAGAAGAAAGGGGGGGTCGCAGTGGAGACTTCAGAATGGATCCTTAACCCCAGTAACAGCCAGAAGGTGGAATCTGTTCGAAATCACGCTCTTTTAGGGAAAAGCGTGTTTTCATAGTAAATCCATCAACACGTTTAAATCTAGCCGAGGGTCACCTCCCTGTACGACTTCCCCTGAGAGGTGGCTTGGTGTCCAGAGCCCGATGCCTAGTCCGACTTCCTTTTTTATTCATTCATGTTTATCGGAGTATAGTCGCTTTCCACTGTTGTGTTAGTTTCTGCTGTATAGCAAAGTGAATCAGCTGTGTGTATAGATGCACATAGACGTATATGCTGTCTTTGAAAAAGTTTCTTCTCATTTAGATCACCACAGAGCAGGGAGTTCCCTATGCTATACAATAGGTTCTTACTAGTTATATATTTTATACATAGTATCATCAGTATCAGCAGCTTCCCTGGTGGCTCAGATGGTAAGTAATCTGCCTGCAGGGCAGGAGACCCAGGTTCAATCCCTGGGTTGGGAAGATCCCCTGGAGAAGGGATAAGCTACCCACTCAACTATTCTTGGGCTTCCCTGGTGGCTCAGCTGGTAAAGAATCTGTCTGCAGGGCGGGAGACCTGGGTTCCATCCCTGGGTTGGGAAGGTCCCCTGGAGAAGGGAAAGGCTACCCACTTCAGTGTTCTGGCCTGAAGAATTCCATGGACCTGTCCATGGGGTCGCAAAGAGTCAGACACTACTGAGCAACTTTCACTTTTCCATCAATACTCTATGGGCTTTCCTGGTGGCTCAGATGGTAAAGAATCTGCCTGCAACTTGGGAGACGCGGCTTCAGTCCCTGGGTCGGGAAGATGAGTACCCACTCCAGTATCATTGCCTGGGAAATCCCATGGACAGAGGAGCCTGGTGGGCTACAGTCCATGGGGTCGCAATCAGATGCAACTGAGCAACTCACAGTTCGGCTGTTTTTTTTCCTCTTTCTTCTTCAATAGTGGGGATGTGCCAATCACAGTCTCCCCATTCCCCCAGCCACCCTTTTCCCCTTGGTGTTCATGCATTCATTTCATGCACAGGACTGACCTTGCGTGCACTCACAGGCTGCTAACAAGAGGGTTTCATAATCGGAGAGTGTTCCACCCTCATGTTCTGCTCGCTTTTCTGGCCTGAATTCAGTGAACGAAGGCGGCAGCTGCAGCTTTTCCCTTCAGAATCACCATGCAGGGTAATTAGGAAGTCACGCTGGGATGACCGCAAGGTGAAGGCCAAGCTTGAACCTTCCAGGGCGGGGTCCAGCTTCCTTCGGGCGGTGCAGCCTTACCGACAGACCTTCGTGCTCCCAGAGATGAGGAGCAGCGGCCGTGGGAAAGCCCGGTGCTCAGAGTCTGGTGCTGCTTTTAACGTCTTCAGTTGTCACTGCATTCTCTCCTCGTGTTTGTAGCCATGCGACTTCCAGAAATGCAGAGCCAGGCTGAGGGAGGGGCAGGTTTGCTTACTGGCTGGTTTTGTCTTGTGACTTCCTGTTATTCAAAAGGGAGCTTTGTAAGGGCAGTGGTTGGAGGGCTCCAGGGCTTGGTTCATCATCCGTCACCATCATCCACTTCCGCAACGTTCTCATGACCTCAAAGGGATTAGTTCATCCGTCACCACCATCCACTTCTAGAACATTCTCACCACCCCAAAGGGATTAGTTCATCCATCACCACCGTCTGCTTCTAGAACATTCTCATCACTCTGTAGGAATTAGTTCATCCATCACCACCATCCACTCCAGAACATCCTCATCACCCCAAAGGGAAAGCTTGTACCCATTGAGAAATCGTAGAATTCTTACCAGGATGTTCTGGACAGTGTGCACGGTCTCGCCTTGTGTGTGTTTGGGTCACATTGTTGGAGGTGATGAGCTGGATGTCCCCAGCAGGGACAAAAAGTGGAGTCCAGGCTCATGCGAGAACCCAGCTGTCTCCACACACGAGGGGTGAGCCCTCACGGTGCCCTGCCAGCAGAGCTGAGGCTCCTGTCCTTGCAGAGGGGAGCAGTGAGTCCTTACGTGGCACGTGGGAACCCACGGTAACGGCACCTACAAGGAATGGGGCATCTGGGGCCACGAGAGGAACAGTTCATTCCCAGCAAAGCCGTTAAATAAACGTTGGCTTAATTCGTCTGCTCTCATGTCACTTGGGTATCTGTTTTATGTTTTATGGCTTCCCTGGTGGCTCAGATGGTACAGATTCTGCCTGCAGCGCAGGAGACCCAGGTTTGGTCGCTGGGTTGGGAAGATCCCGTGGAGAAGGAAATGGCTACCCATTCCTCCAGTATACCCACTCCAGTACCCTTGCCTGGACAGTCCCATGAACAGAGGATCCTGGCGGTCAAGAGTGCATGGGGTCACAGAGAGTCAGACTGAGTGTCTAACACTTTGTGTGTTAGTTACATCTCAGAGCTGTAAAAACAAAACGACGTATTTAACAATATCGTAAAAGACCTCTCGTTGCATGATTCTGTGTGTAGATGCTGCCCAGAAAAGGCAGATCCGTGGAGACACAGGGGAGGTGGGTGAAGGTTGGGAGGATGGCAGTCTGTCCCAGTGATGTGGAGCTCCTGTGTGGGTGTGGAATGAGATAGTGGTGATGCTACCCACTGCCGTGAATTTACTAAAAGCTGCTAAACTGGACATTGACAGAGGGTGAATTTTTGGGTATATGAGTTTCGTCTCAGTTTTTCAAATCACATCAATTCTGGAAATCCACAAAAAATGTGTTTGTTTTAATTAATATAAAATGATGCTATGTGGGAACAGATTTGTGGTTGGTGTGGGGAAGGAAAGAATTAGTGGTTTGTGGCTAGAAGATGCAAACTATTCTATACAGGATGGATAAACAAGGTCCTGTTGTAGAGCACATAAAGAAAGCTGAGCGTGAAGAATTGATGCTTTTGAACTGTGGTCCTGGAGCAGACTCTCTGAGAGAGTCCCTTGGACTGCGAGGAGATCCAACTAGTCCATCCTAAAGGAAATCAGTCCTGAAGATTCATTGGAAGGACTGATGCTGAATCTGAAACTCCAGTCCTTTGGCCACCTGATGCAAAGAGCTGACTCATCTGAGAAGACCCTGGTGCTGGGAAAGATGGAGGGCAGGAGGAGAAGGGGACAACAGAAGATGAGATGGTTGGATGGCATCACCGACTCAATGGACATGAGTTTGGGTGGACTCCGGGAGTTGGTGATGGACAGGGAGGCCTGGCGTGCTGCAGTCCATGGGGTTGCAAAGAGTCAGACACGACTGAGCGGCTGAACTGAACTGACTGTAGAACACAGGGAACTATTTTCAATATCCTGTGGTAAACCATCACGGAAAAGAGTATGAAGGAATGTATTTATATGTATAGCTGAGTCACTTGGCTGTAGAGCAGAAATTAACACAGCATGGTAAATCAGCTGTCCTTGAATACAGTTTTAAAAGAAGGGTTGCAATAAAAATGCTCCTTTTCACTCATTAAATTGTCACACATCTAACCCAGCTGAGACCATCTGTTCTGTGTAGATCAATAGAACTTCTACATATTGATGGTGAGAATGTAAATTAGTTACACCCACTTTGGTATAAAATTTCTCTTGGGAGGTTGGAAACAAATTAAGAAAAGAAGGTCGTGTGTGACTCTAGTCTGAGAGTCTCGGCTCTAGCGCAGAGGTCAACAAGCTTTGCAGAGGATCAGACGGTAAACACTTTGGCCCTCGGGGAACTCACTGTTCCCGTCATGCCGGCGGCTCTGCTATTGTGGCCTGGGAGCAGGCGTGGACGGTCCCTGAAGGGCTGGGTGCGGCTCTGCTCCCACAAAACCCAGACAGAGAGGACTTGCCAGCCCTGGTACTTGGCCAGGGGGCTAAAGGATGGGGTTCAGTGAGGACGCTTCCTGGACAGGAGGTGGGGCCTGAGTGGTCGTCTGTCCAGATGTTTCTGGCGTTGTTCTCTGCAACGTTGATAGCCACGCCTGTGATCATTTTCATCTCACTGGTCTCTGGCTTGGTTAACGTGGCTGTGGCCTGTTCACAGCAAAGACGTGTAATAAGACAGCAAAAGATGCTGAGAGCAGAGCCTCCTTTCTGAGATTCAAGGACTGTAAGGTCTCCGTTCATGTGAAGTGACTTGGGTACGGGTTGAGGCTTCACCAAGCTTGTCTGAGAGGCTAAGATAAGAGGAACAGTTCCTTTGGGATGTATGCGTGCCAGGGTGCTTACCATGTTCTGTTCCCTTCTTACTTGTGGACTTTTTCAAGGGCACAAATGTCTTATCTGGTAAAAGCAGATGTGTGTTCCACTTATTACAGGTATTTACAACTTTGAGTCTTAATGGCGTTAGCCACGCGTAAGCTCTGAGCATCTTATGTGCTTGCTAAGTTGGCCTCATTGTAGGAAACGTGGATGTAGGAAAACCTGATGATAAACCTTAATGTGATGAAAATACTTTCTCTTTAGAAATCATTCATTGAGGGTCTCTTTTAAAAATGGATTTTCTACTGCAGAAGCAGCTGTCAGATTCTGGTTTCTAATATGAAAGTGAAAGTGATAGTCACTCAGTCGTGCCCGACTCTTTGAGACCCTATGGACTGTGCCACACGAGGCCTCCCTGTCCATCACCAACTCCCGCAGTTTACCCAAACTCATGTCCATTGAGTCGGTGATGCCATCCAACCATCTCATCCTCTGTCATCACCTTCTCCTCCTGCCCTCAATCTTTCCCAGCATCAGGGTCTTTTCAAATGAGTCAGTTCTTTGCATCAGGTGGCCAAAGTATTGGAGCTTCAGCTTCAGCATCTGTCCTTCCAATGAATATTCAGGGTTGATTTCCTTAAGGATGGACTGGTTTGATCTTGCTGTTCAAGGGACTCTCAAGAGTCTTCTCCAACACAACAGTTTGAAAGCATCCGTTCTTCAGTGCTCAGCCTTCTTTATGGTCCACCTCTCACATCCGAAGGTGACTATTGGAAAAACTGTAGCTTTGACAGTCTGAACCTTTGTCGGCAAAGTGCTGTCTCTGCTTCTCCATTAAAAGATCCAGGGCTCCTTGGAGGAATGACCAAGTCTTGGGTTGGGGCCGGGAATATACAAAACGAAGTCTGCAGGAACAGACAGACAGACACACACACACACAGAAAACCCTGTAACCATGAGGGATACAGAAGCCAGCTTGGACTTTCCTGTGACCAAAACTGCTGTGAAATAAAATGGCATGTAAAGTAGTGTGTAAAATATCCCTGGGCTTCCCTGCTGGTCCAGTGGTTAAGAAGCTGCCTTGCGTGCTGGGCACACAGGTTCGATCCCCGGTCCGGGAACTAAGATCTCAACATGCCACGGAGCAGCTACTGAGCTCTGGAGCCCAGGAGCCCTGGAGCCTGTGCTTGACAACAAGAGAAGTCACTACAGTGAGAACTCCACGCATCGTAACTGGAGAGTAACCCATGCTTGCCGCAACCAGAGTAAGCCCGTGCAGCAAGGAAGACCCTGCACAGCTAAAAATAAACCACGTTTTGAAATAAACATTAAAAATAATAATAATAATAAATGATCCCCGAGTCCACACTGATAGACATAAGTGATCAAGTACATTAGAAGTGGAGGAAAGAGATCTGTGTGGAAAAGTTGTGACTCTCTGTAGGTCTTCTGCCCCTGGTGGGTGGGACGGGGTGTGTTGGGGGGAGCAGAGCCCTTTTGTCTTATACTTTGGGCTGCATTTGGTGAGCTCCTTCTACCGGGGCCGGGATGAAATGGTAGGGTGAGGCCGTGTGACCACAGAGAAGCTGGTGCAGCTAACCCCGCCAGCTCATCTGTAGAGATCATTGTATTGACAGCATGGTCCTTGTATTTGATGATAAGCAGGACATTTCACCTTTGTGTTCTGCAACCCCCCACCCCCCCCAAATCCACGACTCCTCGGTCATCACGACAGAAACATCAGACAGATCCCAGCTGAGACATTCTGCAAATGCCTGCACAGTCCTTCTGGAAACCGTGGAGGGCCTGGAAAACAAGGATGGTCTCAGAGGCTGTCACTGGGACGGGAGGAGCCTGTGACTGGTAAATGAAATGGGGTGTCCTGGAATGTAGATAGAATAGTAGGTGAGAATGAAGAAGGTCTGAATACCATGTGGACTCCAGTTAATATTAATATACCAAGACGAGAGTTAGGGTAAGGAGAAGGGGACGACAGAGGATGAGATGGTTGGATGGCATCACTGACTCAGTGGACGCGAGTTTGAGCAAACTCTGGAAGATTGCGGAGGACAGGGAAGCCTGGCGTGCTGCAGTCTCAGGGGTCGCAAAGAGTCGGACACGACTTAGCAACTTAGTCAAATGGACTAATGGCAATTATGGAAGTTGTACTAATTATGGCATACAGTTACGGCAAACGTACTAATGTGGAACGCTTCTCTTGAAATTTTTCTGTAAATCTAAAAGCATTCAGAGAGGAAGTGTTGGGAGTGGCTTTCCTCAAGGCATTTCGAGTTAGCTTATAAATGTCAGGTGCGAACCTCACTTATTTGGCTGCACCAGCTCTTAACCGTGGCATGTGGGATCTTTAGTTGGGGGCATGTGAACTCTTAGGGACAGCATGTGGAATCTTAGTTCCCTGACCTGGGATTGAACCTGGGTCCCTGCTTTGGCAGTGTGGAGTCTTAGCCCCTGGACCACCCAGAGAAGCCCCAGGAACACACCTTTGGAGCAGTAAGTGTGATGGAGTCCCTCTCAGCCACCAGGCTCTTCAGGGATGCCTATTATATGGACACCCTTGGGTTCTGCTCTGAGACATGTGGCTGGCCTTGGATAGATGGTGCCCTTGGATAGTGATGGGTCCTGGGCTTGGTAAAATAATATGTGGAGATGAAAACCAGTGTGCAGGGGTCTCTCTGGAGGCTCAGTGGTAAAGAATTCACCTGTCAATGCAGGAGACACGGGTTCAATCCCTAGCGAGGCCGATCTCACAGGCCGTAGAGCAGCTAAGCCCCGTTTGCCATAACTGTTGAGCCGGTCCTCTAGAACCCAGGAGCTGCAAGGGCTGACATTCATGTGCCCTGGAACCCATGCTCTGCCATGCTCTGCAACAAGAGAAGTCACCCCAATGAGAAGGCCACACCCTACAACTAGAGAGTAGCCCCTCATCACTGCAGCTAGAGAAAGTCTGCAGCAATGAAGGCAGCACCACCAAAAATAAATAAATAAAATTACTAAAAAAAAAAAACCAAGTGTGAAGAATGTGGGCTTTGGGGGTGGAAAACAGGTTCAATTTTAGTATATGTGCTGCCGAAGCGAGCAAGGAAAACAGGTTCAAATCCTCACTCTTCTTGTGTGGTTGCATCAGGCCAGCTAAGCTTGCTAATAACATCCCAATAACTAGTCCACCCCAGAACATGGCTTCCCTAGTGACACAGTCCGTAAAGATCCAACTGCCAATGCAGGAAGCCCAGGTTCAATCCCTGGGTCAGGAACATCCCCTGGAGAAGGAAGTGGCAACCCACTCCAGTAGGCCTGCCTGGGAAACCCCATGGACAGAGGAGCCTGGTGGACTACAGTCCAAGCGGTCCCAAGAGTCAGACCTGACTTAGTGACTAAACAGCAACGTGAAAACCCCAGAGTTCCCAATTATTAACTTTTATATTCAGCATCTTCATAGACTTACTAACATACTTTGTTTCCTTATCATCATCAGAATTCTTTCATGCTCACCTGTCTTTAGTTTGCTTCCTGATATCTGTGGCTTGCCTCAGCAATTCCCAACTTACTGTGACATTATGACATTATTTCAGTGGGTTAATTCTACTTTAATAAAACTTAATGGGGGTAAATAGCATACTTACTTAATACATTATTTGGCTCCCTTGTGGCTCAGCTGGTAAAGAATCCACCTGCAATGCAGGAGACTCTGGTTCGATCCCTGGGTTGGGAAAATCTGTTGGAGAAGGGAAAGGCTACCTACTCCAGTGCTCTGGCCTGGAGAATCCCATGGACTTTATACTCCATGGGGTTGCAGACTCGGACACTACTGAATGACTTTCACTCACTAGTATTCTGGCCTGGAGGTAAACATAGCAGCGACCTTCCTTGCAAATTTATGAAAAAGCTTAATGTCTGTAACAGTAATGGAGCAGCACAGCGCCTAAGATCAAGCAGGTGCCCCCCCCCCCCCTCCAAAAAAAAAATAGAAGTCACTTTTAGTAAAATAGCCATATGTGTGTGTTAGTCTCTCAGTTGTGTCTGACTTGTTTCGACCCTACGGACTCTAGCCCACCAGGCTCCTCTGTCCATGGAATTTCCCCGGGCAAGAACACTGCAGTGGGTTGCCATTCCCTTCTCTGGGGGGATGTTCCCAACCCTGGGGTTGAACTCCGATCTCCTGCACTGCAGGCAGATTCTTTACTCTCTGAGCCACCAGGGAAGCCGAAAATACCTTAATTCAGGGGATATTGCAAAGTGGCGTGGGTGGTTTGTTTCAATGAGTGAGAGAGTCCAAAGTTAATCGGGGTGCATTTTGAAGCGGTTGAAGCCCGTGGTGAACCTTGGACCTGAAGGGTAAGTGCTGGGCTAGAGAGGGGTCAAGGCAATCTGTGTGGGAAGGGGCTGTTAGGGACCCTGGTGGAGTGCACTTCCTGTGTGTTTGAGGGTGTGGGGCTGAGCACCCAAGGTCTCAGGCTGCCTGGGAAGAAGGGGGTGCAGGGACTTTAAATACAGATCATTGTGAAGGGTCGGGTTGGGCAAGTCGGGGTCAGCCTGCGGCCCCTTGGTGGTCTGCACACAATGCCTTCTAGGCAGTGAAACTTCCGGAGACACTCTGTTAGTTGTTCGGATCGCATTCCTACCGAGTGTGTAATAAACCCCCGAAACACAGATAGATGCGAAATGGGCTATTGAATGTTGGCTTTGGTTTGGTTTTTTTTTTTTTTTCCCAACTTCATTGTTCGTCTGACCTTAAGGTTGTGAGATTGAACGGGCACAAGTTAGAGGATATAAGGCAGCACAGTGGAGTGGCCAGAGCTGCATAACAGGCAGGCTTTTTTTTCCTGTGTTTCCTATGACTTTGAAGTGATAAAAAGAGGAAGACAGGCTCCCGGAGGGCCAGGCTTTGGGGGTTTGGCCTCAGGATTTGCCAGCGAAGTCACTGGGGAGCCCCGAGGCCCCCAGGGTTGCAGTCGGAGGGAGCCTGCGTGGACTTGTCCATCGCTAGGCGGCAGCGGGCGCAGTCGGGCCGCCAGGCGCGGTCGCGGCGGTCGGAGCAAGGGTAAGCGAGCCAGGTACCCCCAGCCCCCCCCCGCCATCTCTGGGCATCTGCAGGGCAAGGCTGCCCTCCGGGCTTGCAAGCTGCTCGGGCCCCTTTTGTTCTCCTGCCTTGAAGAGTAGGTTGCCGGCTCCGGGGGTCGGGGCCAGAGGGGTGGGGGCGGGTTGGGGGTGGAGGGGTGGATCTGGGGGAGACTGGCAGACGGGCTCCCTGCGTATTGTTCTGCCTGATGGTTAAATCGTGCAGACAGGGGGTGCAGAGTCCACTGAAGCTCAGTCTGCGTGCAGGCACGCGAGCCTGTGGGGGGGGGTGGGGTGGGGGTGTGTGTGTGTGTGTGTGTGTGCGTGCGCGCGCGCTGCTAGACACGTGCGCTCTTGGGCACTTGGGACTGTGCTGCGGACGGCGAGTGGGGGTGACTGGGAGCCCTGGGCGCGGGGAGGCCCGCGCCTCAGTGGGATCTGCAGACCTGCTTCCTTTGCCCAAGGGTCCCCAGGGTCCCCCAGGAGGCTGGCGGGAGGGTGCCAGCCCTGCATGAAGACGCTTGCTTGCTGTGCCCTTTTTTCTTTTTCCATAACAGTAAGAAATAAGCATTTTCACAACAGGAGGCTTTGAATATGGTTGGAGAAAGGAAATGGTGAGTCAGCCGCAGCAGAAGGCGGGGGCGGGGGGCGGGGGCGGGTAGGCAGGGAAATCAGGTGTGCATGTTGAGTCATGAAAAAAAATGCTTGGTGGGTGAATTCGCTCTTAGCTTGCTGATTGCAATGAAAAAAAAATAAAATGTAAATAGAGAAAAGTGCTGGAGGTTGGTTGTGAGCATTTTGCAATGATTGGATTTGTGCGCTTTTTCGATTGTGCCCATTGAGAGACATGCAGTCTTTCTGGGTTTTTGCTGCATATATGTTGTGGGATTGGGGTTGTTTTGTGGTGGTTTTTTTTTTTTTTTTTTTTGTCTTTTTTATTGTGATAAATGAAATGTGTTACTAATTTTGACCATGTTTCTAAGTGACTGAAAAGGTTTTGCTTTGCTCAAGCACACTTTGGTGTGTGTGGCGGGAAGATGCCGTTTTTACAGAGAAACTGCCGCAGTCTGGGTCTGCGGGGACTGACTCCCCTGGCTGGGAGTCTTCTTGAAAGTGGATCATGCCTGAAGTGTGGTGGTCATGCCTAGGTGAACCGTCGAAAGGGAAAGGGGTTTGGAGGAAGGTTTTCAGAAAGCTACCTGGCAGCGTTCATAACAACCTGCTGTCGTATACATTGTCTAAAGACCTACACAATGAATGAAGGGAAAATAGTATGTTACCGTGTCATAAAATAAATAAAAGATAGGGTCGAGTTGTGATGAATGGTATAGACATTAGTTTCTTTTCCCTTGGGAGCCAGAATCTTGAAGGGTGTATATTAGAAATATATATATTTTTTATCATTACATTGCAGAAGCGTATTTTCCGGACGTCTCTGCTTGTTTCTGTCAAGCGTAGTGGAGAGACATTTCATCCTTTCCGTCTTTCTCACGTACACACACACGAACCCAACAAACATATACCCCTTACGGAAAAATATTTGCAGGGATGTTGTCATTCGTGAATGCATGAACAAAACACAGAAAAGCCATTTATTAGAGGAGTATTAGCATATATACCTTACCATGGGTAAAATTGCTACCGTATAACACAATGAGCTCTGCTCCATGTTCTGTGATGACCTACAGGGGTGGGATGGGGGAAGTGAGGGAGGGGATATATGTATACAGATGGCTGATTTGCATAGTTGTCCAGCAGAAACTAATACAATGTTTCTGTATTAGTTTTGTATTCAATGTAAAGCAAGTATCCTCCAATTAAAAATAATTTTTTTTTTTTAAAGGAGTGTTAGAAATGACCATCCATGTGGGTGTTGACCATACAGGTGGGATAAGGCTTGTCCTGCCCAGCTGGGGTGACACGTGACCCTGTAAATGTATGCTGACGGGTGGGTGTTTTGGCATAAACTGAACAGTCTTCCAGCCGCATTGGGGTTTTGCAGGTTGGGGAAGCTAATACTCCGTGTGGCCCTCAGCATGCATTTGCTTTACTCTGCAGTGCCTTGAATTCTCCTCCTCTTATACACGTGAAAATGTAGCAAGGGGTAGGTGGGGAAGCCCTGGAAACAAAGATGCTGGCATTTTGTGTCCAGCAGGGCGAGCCTGTCTCTCCCCGGTCGGTGGCCAGTCAATGTTTTCTGACTTTCCTTCCAGTAGGTTCAACAGACAAGTCATTTCTGGGAGGGCCTGTACTGTAGACATCCCTGGATGTCTGAAGAGAGCCTGAAGTTAGGTAGTTTTTCACCTTTAAAGACTCTGAGAATCCTCAGGATTCGTTCCTTAGAGGTTCACAAAGGCTTCTCACCGGTCTATCTTGGACCTCACAGTATGGAGTACATGTTCACTTTACAGGATGCAAATAGGGGTTCAGGAGAGTGGATTCACACAACTTCTGGGTGTGTGTTTGTGTTTAACTTTTTATTTTGTACTGGAGTATAGCTGATTAACGATGCTGTGATGGTTTCAGATGGACAGCAAAGGGACTCAGCCATCCATATACCTGTATCCATTCTCCCCCCCCCCAACCCCGCTCCCATCCAGGCTGCCACATGACCCTGAGCAGACTTCTCTGTGCTGCCCAGCGGGTCCTTGTTGGTCATCCATGGCAAATACAGCAGTGTGGACGCACACAGCTTCTTAATGGGGAGTCCTCGCGTGCCATGTGGCTGGACGTTTGTCTGGGTGGAAGTTCCTGCTGGCTCCTGGCACGTTGGGTGATGAAAGGTCCTGCAAGCCAGCACAGCCTGTGTGCTAAATTCCCCTTCCGTAACACATCCAGATTCGTGGGTTGTCTTGTTGTGGTCATTTGCTACCAATATTCACGTGAGTGAAGACCTATATCTCACACACACAAACACACACACTCATGTGTAGTATCTTTGAGATCTGTTTGTAGATAAAATGGGCTCTTGCCGGCAGGCTTGGCTTTTCTGTCTGCAAGAGGTGCTTGGTGCATTGGAAGTATGCTTGCCAGGTGGACCTACTTAGGTGTTCTGTGATCAGGTAAACTGCTAGCAAGTGAAGTTCTCTTGGGTGCAGCTTTGCATACATGTCTGTTACGAAGCCCAGCCAGTGGGCTCTTAAACACATTTGAAGGCCATTTGAAATAAAATAACAGTGGGGCTTCCCTGGTGGTCCAGTGGTTAAGACTTTGTCTTCCAGGGCACGAGGTGTGGGTTCAGTCCCTGGTTGGGCAACTGAGGTTTCACATGCCTTATGACTCAGCCAGAATAATAATAATAATAACGACAAAGTGTCCAGTTTTTTTAAGTAGAATACCTGGAAATTCAAGGAAAGTATTTAACACGTATACATACAGACACACCTGCATATATATGTATGCACACATGCATGTGATATATGTATTCACAGAAGCATTTAAGTGTATGTATGTGTACTCATGCACACATAAATGCATATGATTGATAGACATGTAGGAATAAAGTAGAATTTTCATGTACAGTAAATATCTGAACCCTCTTGAATAAATAACCTGTTTCTAAATATGGTTCAGCTGAGTAACAATCAGACAATATTCTGAGATACGGTATTTTGAAAATTTGGGGTCACCTGCATTGTGCTAGAAAGGAGACACTTAAAGCAGATGGTTTTCTCTTAATTTACAGAGATGCTAATGCTATTCTGAAAGTGAAAGTGGTCGCTCAGTGGTGTCTGACTCTCTTTGCGATCCCGTGGACTGTAGCCCGCCAGGCTCCTCTGTCCAGTGGATTCTCCAGGCAAGAATCCTGGAGTGGGCTGCCGTTCCCTTCTCCAGGGGATCTTCCCAACCCAGGGACCGAACCCAGGTCTCCCACATTGCAGGCGGATTCCTTACTGTCTGAGTAACCAGGGAAGCCCTAAAACTGTATTTTAGTATCTTTTGCCACACAGTTTCCCACAGTTCAAACGTGGCCCGTTATTTCATAAGCTTGAGGTTTGTTTTCAAGAGCCAGGATTTATACTTATCTGGGGGTATGGTTCCCTAGGCTGTTCTATAGTCTTTAGTAACATTTCTTTCTTTTAAAGAAAAAAAATCTGTGTTACTAATATTAGAACATTTTTATTAAAAACAGAGGGACTTCCCTGGCAGCCCAATGGTTAAGACTCTCACCTTCCACTGCAGGTGGGAATAGGTTTGATCCTTAACTCCGGTTGAAGAGTTAACATCCCACCTGTCAAGCTGTGTGGCTCCCCAAAATTTAAATACACAAGATATAAAAACATATGCAAGTTCTGGAAGGCAGAAGGATGACAGTGAAAATTGTCCTCAGGACCACATCCAGAGAGAGCAGTGTGTCCCCTTATACTTTATATACTTGATGTAAACAGCGTTTTTTTGCTTGTACACCTCTGGTGCCTGGCACTCGTAAGATCCGGCCGCCCAGTGGGAACACTGTGGACTTGTAGGGATGTGTTCCCAGTCTTGCCCAGTGGGAAGTAATACCGCAGCAGGCATATGTGGTGAAACATTCCTCCTCCCGTTCGTTTTCTTAGGAGGACAGTCTGGACGTGGAATTGCCAAGCCGTCTTTTGGAAAAGACTTGGGGCTCCCCTTGGTGGTCCAGGGGTTAAGAAACCGCCTTGCGATGTGGGGGGGCTCGGGTTAGATCCCTGGTCGGGAGACTGAGTGCCACCTGTCTCAGAGCAACTAAACCTGTGCACCACAACTGGAGTGCCCATGCCCAGCGACCCAAGACCCTGCATGCCGCAACAAAGACCCCAGGCAGCCAAATAAATAAATTTAAAAAAAAATTTTTTTTTTAAATCTGTGACTTGACAGGCAAATCTGTTGCATTGTTGACCTGCATTTCCTTGGTGACTGGCAGAGTTGAACTTCTTTGTGTGTTATTATCTGCACATTGTTATTTTTTTCTTGTGTGCATTACTGTTTGTATGTCTTCCTGCTGACCTCGGGGCCTTGCTTTTGTTTTTAATCTTATATCGGAGTATAGTTGATTAACAATAATGCGTTAGTTTCATATATACAGCAGAGTGACTTGGTATACACGTGCTTGTGTCTGTTGTCTTTCAAATGCTTTTCCCATTTAGGTTGCTGTAGAATACTGTAGAATACTGAACAGTTCCCTTGTCATTTATCTATTTTAAATATAAATGTGTGTGCATGTCCATCCCTACCTCCCAGTCGGTCTGTCCCTCGCCCACCCTTTCCCCCTGGTAAACGTAAGTTCATTCTCTTAAGTCTGTGAGTCGGTTCTGTTTTGTAAATCAGTTTATTTGTACCATTTTTTTTTTTTTAGATTCCACATGTAAGCAATATCATATGAGATTTTTCTTTCCCTGTCTGACTGCAAATGGCATTGGTTCATTCTTTTTAATGACCAAATCGTCTTCCATCGTATATGTGTACCACATATATCCGTCAGTGGACATTTAGGCTGCTTCCGTGTCTTGCCTGTTGTAAATAGTGCAGCAGTGAACACTGGGGTGCGTGTGTCCTTTCAAATCGTGTTTTTCTCTGCAGATATGCCCAGGAGAGGGATGACAGGTTCGTACGGTAGGTTTTTTGGTTTTTGGAGGAAACCTCCGTACTGTTCTCCATTCTGACTGTACCAGTTTACATTCCCACCAGTAGTGTAGTGGGGTTCACTGGGTCCTCTCTTGTTCATCGTTCTTTATGTTGCAAATAGATGCCCAAGGCGTATTGTGTGCCTTTCAAACACTGATGGTTGGTTGTGTCTGTGTATGCTCAGTTGTGTCCAACTCTTTGCCACCCCGTGGACTGTAGCCCGCCAGCCCCCTCCGCCCATGGACATTTCAAGGCAAGCATACTGGAGTGGGTTGCCCTTTCCTACCCCAGGGGATGGTTGGTTGGGGTTAGGTTTTTTTAATTGAAGTATAGTTGCTTTACAGTGCTTCAGGTGTACAACAGAGGGATTCAGTTACACCTATAGATCATTATAAGATATTGAATATAGTTCCCTGGGCTATACAGTGGGTCCTTGTTTGTATGTATGCTAGTGCGTATCTGTTAATCCCAAACTCCAAATTTATCCCTGCTGTGGCCTGTTGTAATCACAATTTTATATGTCTGTGAGTCTGTTTCTGTTCTATAAGTAAGTTCAGTTCTATCATTTTTTAAGATTCTGCATTTAAGTGATATCATATGGTATTTGTCTTTCTCTCTCATAATTTCATTTAGTATGTTAATCTCCAGGTCCATCCATGTTGCTCCATATGGCATCATTTCATTCTTTTTTTTTTTTCATGGCTGAGTAATATTCCACCGCGCGCGCGCGCGCGTGTGTGTGTGTGTGTGTGTGTGTGTGTGTAGAGCACATCTTTGTTATCCATTCATCTGCCAGTGGGCATTTAGGTTGCTTCTATGCCTTGGCTGTTGTAAATGGTGCTGCTACTGGAGTCCATGTATCTTTTCAAATTAGAGTTTTCATCTTTTCTGGACATATCCCCACGAGTGGGATTGTTGGATCATATGGTAGCTCTTTTTTTTTTTTTTGACAGTGCTATATAACTTGTTTCAATTCAGCCCAGGAATTGAACCCTGGGCCATAGTTTTGAGGGCTTCCCTGGTGGCTCAGCTGATAAAGAATCTACCTGCAATTCAGGAGACCTGGGTTCCATCCTTGGGTTGGGAAGATCCTCTGGAGAAGGGAAAGGCTACCCACTCTGGTATTCTGGCCTATACAGTCCATGGGGTCACAAAGAGTCGGACATGACTGAGCGACTTTCACTTCCCACAGCAGTGAAAGTACAGAATCCTAACCCCTTGACCACCAGGGAATTTACTTTTTTTTTTTTTTCTCCCCCTGGGACTGTCAGGACTTTGAATGACAATCTGTGGAGGTGCACTTGATTCACAACTGGATGGTCACAAGGGACCATTGCTCTTGCTAGCAGCTCAACAGAGAGGGCCAGAAAAGTAACTACAACCATTGTTTTAAAAGCGCCCCCAGACCCTCCCCCACGTAAATGAAACCCCTCCCTAGCATTGTCGTCATTGCCTGCAGGGTGCCTCTCAAAACGAGCGGTTATGTGTGTTTGTATGTTGCAAAAATTACTATCTTCCTTGACTTCTGGACCAGGGCTCGGCCCAAGGCCCTGGGTCGAAGTTTGGGAAGCCTGTCCAGGTGGAGGACTACAGGTTGTTCCCTGCAGACTTAGTACCTAGGGGTACCTCACTGTGTTTTTCACATGATGGTGGTCTAGTTGGGGAGAGACAACGCCACGCCAAGGATGAAAACTGCAGGAGTAGGTTTTCACATCCCACGTGTGTAGGAAAGCGAGTGAGAAGGAATTGGGGAAGGAAAGATCCATAAAGCAGAGCTTCCCAACAGAGGTGTGACCTCCAGATGCCTCAGGGCGTTCTCCCGGACACCTATGCAGGCGGGCATTTCGTCCGTGGTGCCCTCTATCTGTCCGCCCAGACCTGGCTTTGTGATGGAGAAAGTTTGAGGAGAGCTTAGATGCACGTGTCTAAAATCATCACCCATGTTCCCTCAAGGGAACACCGTCAAGGAGAATTGGAGAAGTGGGGTTCAGGCTCAGACAGGATTGGCTCAGACACTCATATTTGGAAGGCTGGAATTCCTGATGGCTGTGCCATCCTTGTTTCCTGGATATGGCAGGAAGTATAGTAATCTCACACCCCACTTAGAGGAGCTTTGCTCACACGGGTGGAATCGCTGCCTTCTCTGGGGAGACCGCAGCACATCCTGTCTAAGGCATTTTGCAAATGTGCAGTAAGTCACTTCAGTCGTATCCGACTCTTTGCGACCCCACGGACTGTAGTCCGCAGGCTCCTCTGTCTGTGGGATTCTCCAGGCAGGAGTACTGCAGTGGGTTGCCGTTCCCTCCTCCAGGGGAATCTTCCTGACCCAGGGATCGAACCTGCGTCTCTTTTGTCTCCTGCCTTGACAGGCGGGTTCTTGACTACTAGCGCCACCTGGGAAGCTTTAAGGCACTTTGCAAATAGAGCTCCTTTTTAATTAATCTTTTAAACATGAATCCAGATGGACAAAGGCACTTAGATATTAGCAATAAATTGTAGCTACTTTAATTCTAGGTTTCAATGAGGTGGTGGATATTTATTAAATAATAGATACGTATTTATTAAATAATAGGTATCATTGGAACTTCCCTGATGATCCAGTGGTTAAGACTTGGCCTTCCACTGTAGGGAGTGGGTTTGATCCCTGGTCATAGAGCTAAGATCCCACATGCTTAGCTGCAAAAAACACAGGACATAAATAATAGGAGCAGTATTATAGCGAATTCAATAAAGACTTTAAAAATGGTCCACATGAAAAAAAAGTTTGGTTTTTTTTTTTAGGGGGAAAAAAAAATTGGTACCAGGTGGTGTTGAGTGGGTCTTTGGATGCTAGATTTCAGGAGTTTTAGTAAGGAAAAAAAAAACTTCAGTGTTTTTTTCTCAGTTCTTTGGAGTGAAACACTGGGGCGGCGTGCAGGAGTTGCCATGAATGAAGTTTTACTGTCTTGTAAGAGACGCAATGGCTTCAACCAGAGGCAAGCCCAAGGTTGGCTTTTCCCTGGCCGAGGTGATAGTTGGTGACAGGACATCTGAGCCAAGAGTCACCCTTCTCTGATGGTTGTCTAAAGGCCGTTCCGTCTTTTGTACGCAGACACCTGCTGGACTGTGTGTTGTCCTCTGAACCATCCATTGCATCGTTGAAGCTGTTTGGATAACTTTGTTAAAAAATCAATGACTTTATTTTTGGCTACACTGGCTCTCCATTGTTGCATGGGCTTTCTCTAGTTGCGGCGAAGTGGGGGGGCTACTCTCCAGGTGTGACACTTGACTTCTCTTGTCGAGGAACCCCCAGGCTGAGTAGTTGTGGCTCCCGAGCTTCGTTGCCCCACGACGGCAGGTGAAATCTTCCCGGCCCCCCAGGGATTGAACCTGTGTCCTGGGCACAAGCGAGTGGATTCTTAACCCCTGGATCCAGCAGGAAAGACTTCACCTTCCAACTGCTGCCTGCCCTTTACTTTTAGTATTTAATGGCCAATATACAAGGGTACCTTTCCTAGGCTGTTTGAGTTGGCAGAACATTCAAGTTAACTCTCATTTCATCAGACTGACTTCCCCAGACCGCTCAATATGTGAACGTTTCTTTTCTCAACATAATGCCTGTTTTGGCTGTTGTTTTTTTTTCTGGCTTCCCCATGTGGCTTGTGGCATCTTGGTACCCTGAGCAGGAATGAACCCAGGCCCTCCGCAGTCAAAGCACCGAGTCTCAACCACTGGACCTCCAGGGAATTACCTGACTTTTTTTTTTTTTTTCTTGTTTGTTTTAAACTAAATTCCCTAAGCTGGGTTAATATTTTATTAACCAGGAAGTGAGTGAAGTCGATCGGTCGTGTCTGACTCTTTGCGACCCCATGGACTGTAGCCTCCCAGGCTCCTCCTCTGTCCATGGGATTTTCTCCAGGCAAGAATACTGGAGTGGGTTACCATTGCCTTCTCCAGGGTATCTTCCTGACCCAGGGATCGAACCCAGGTCTCCTGCATTGAAGGCAGATTCTTAACCCACCTGAGCCACCAGGGAAGTCAGTTAAGCTGGAAGTGGAGAACAAACCTGCCCGCTTGTGGGGTCCCGGGGGGTGACTGATGATCTAATGTCCTCGTCCAGTTACTGAACCCTTTGAGCTGCTGTCTCTGGGCTCACGAGCGTGACGGTTGCAGAGTCTGGCCCCAGCTAGACGACGGGGGATGCTGGGGGAATTGGAGGGGGGAAGTCCGTGGTCTCCTGTAGACCAGCCATGGAACCTGGAAGGGACCTTTCTCCTGAGGACACAGCAAGATAAACACACCTAGGGCAGTCAGCTCTCAGCGCAGCCGCCTGGGTGGGGTGGGGCCGGTTGCAATGGCCAGACCTGGAGCAGATGAGCCTCCTGGGCTCCGAGCGGGTGCCGGGTGTGTGTGCAGAACTCTCCCGCCCCACACATCGGGTGGTAGATGACGGCTCAGCTTGCACTTGTGCTCTGCCCGCTGGCTGGCTGGTCGCTGCCCTCTCGTGGAGTCTCCTCTAACAGCCCTGAGATGGTCTCAACAGAAGACAGCTCTTCCCATGGACAGAAGGGTCCGTCCAAGGCTCATTTGATGGCTCAGGTCAGAAGAGTGTTTCAGGACAAAGCAGCAGATGCATGGCCAGCTCATTTGTTGGGAGTGTGGTTATTGTAACACCCACGAGCTTTAGTTATGGCCTGGATATATATATGCATGTACAATATACATCATAAAGCTTCAGCTTCCCCCATGGCTCAGATGGTCAAGCGTCTGCCTGCAATGTGGGAGACCCGGATTTGATCCCTGGATTGGGAGGATCCCCTGGAGAAGGGAACAGCTACCAAAGAATTGATGCTTCTGAACTGTGGTGTTGGAGAAGACTCTTGAGAGTCCCTTGGACTGCAGGGAGATCCAGCCAGTCCATCCTAAAGGAGATCAGTCCTGATTATTCATTGGAAGGACTGGTGCTGAAGCTGAAACTCCAATACTTCGGCCATCTGATGTGAAGAGCAGACTCACTGGAAAAGACCCTGATGCTGGGAAAGATTGAAGGCAGGAGGAGAAGGGGATGACAGAGGATGAGATGGTTGGATGACATCACCAACTCGATGGACATGAGTTTGAGTAAACTCTGGGAGTTGGTGATGGACAGGGAGGCCCGGCATGCTGTAGTCCATGGGGGTCACAAAGAGTCAGACACGACTGAGCGACTTCACTGTCACTTTCATATCCATGTACAGAATGCCTGCGTGTGTTTTGCCAAGGTAGGTGTGTGTGTGTGTCTGTATGCATGTTAGTACGTGTTGGGGAAAGCTAGAACTGGATATGGAAATGGATGAAAAGTGAAAGTGTTCATCACTCAGTTGTGTCCGACTCTTTGTGACTCCATGGACTGTGTAGCCTGCCAGGCTCCTCTGTCCGTGAGATTCTCCAAGCAAGAATACTGGAGTGGGTTGCCATTGCCTTCTCCAGGGGATCTTTCCAACCCATGGATCAAACCAGGGTATCTTGAATTGCAAGCAGATTATTTACCTGCTGAGCCAAATGCCTAAGAGTGTGAAAAACATCAATGCCTTGGCGCAGCTTCCAAAACAAGCAGTCTTTGTTTTTCTGATATTTAATCATAGGCTGCTGGTTTAAAAGGTTTTGTTAATGTATTTGCTGCTGTCTTAAAAAGTTGTATAAGTGAAAGTGAAGTCGCTCAGTTGTGTCCGACTCTTTGCAACCCCATGGACTGTAGCATACCAGGCTCATCCGTCCATGGGATTTTCCAGGCAAGGGTACTGGAATGGGTTGCCATTTCCTTCTCTCCCCGCCCCCAAAGGTTTTATCCTTTGTATATGGCAATTTCCTGAAATAAGTCCCATAAAAATACTGTTGCAATGTGAAATGAGTATTTCTCCATTTCACACCCATTTTTTGTTTAATGTTTGTGTGAATTGTATTTTGCCCCCAAATGGCAGTGTGTGTGCCCATGTGAGCCATGTGTGTACCTCCTCTCCTCTGGGTATGATGCGCCCGAGTACCCTCTAATGTGTGTTTGCATCTGATCTCTGCCTGATTGCAATTGGAGCGGGGACTGGCATGCGCAGACATGGATGGATTTAATTCTTTAAAGTCATTGAAGGGAGGTTATCCGTGCCCTTGATGGAAGGGCGTAGTCCGTTCGGGGAGGAGAGGGTTCCCTGGAACCCGTGGCTCATTCTTCTTCCTTGCTTCCCCTAGACAAGCAGATGGTCAGCCTGGGGAGGACTGCCCAGGAGCACCGTGGGACCCCCGGCAAACCTCTGAACCCCCTGGCGCCCAGGAAGGGCCCGAGGTGTCCCGGGAGGCCCGCGGCCGGGCGGGCACCCTCCCTCGCGATTATCGGTACCTGGAGCCGCGCGCGCCTCTGGACACCCCCGCCCGGGGGCAGGAGCCCCGGCCCCTGAGCGCCGCCCTGCCGGCCAGGAGAGCCGCCCTGCAGAGGCCACCACCGCCCAAGCGCGAGCTCCGGCCACCGCCGGGAGGCGCGCACAGCCGGCCCCGCCCCTCGGTGGCCTCCTCCGAGGCAGTGGACACGCGGAGCGCGCAGCGCACAGAGGAGCCTGCTGCCCGGCCCCGGCGGGAGGCGCCGCTCTCTGCCCCGTTGCGGCCCCTGCAGACCTTAGACATGGACACCTCGCGCTCGCCGTCGCCTCAGTTTGCGCCACAGAAGCTGACAGACAAGCCCCCGCTGCTCATCCAGGACGAGAATGCCGCCAGGTAGTGTCTCTCCCTACCTTCTTGCTCTGTTTAGGGCTACCTGCAACGGCGGGAGTGTCCAGTACATCCTCCCTGCGTGTGAACATGCATGCCCCCCCCCAACCGCCCCTCCCCCCACCCGCCGCCGGCAGCCTTGACTCCACCCCCCATGCTGGGTCCTGGGACTAACATGGGGAAGACCCCCACAACCTCACACTCCCTCCAGTGGTCACTTGGATTTTTAACTTGCTGGCGACTTTCCTGTCCCCCAAGGGCCAGAGGGGCAGCGCGAGGGTCACAGTTCAGTCGCTCAGTCGTGTCTGACTCTTTGCGACCCCACGGGCTGTAGCACGCCAGGCCTCCCTGTCCATCACCAGCTCCCGGAGTCTACCCAAACTCATGTCCACTGAGTCGGTGATGCCATCCAACCATCTCATCCTCTCTCGTCCCCTTCTCCTCCTGCCTTCAATCTTTCCCAATAGCAGGGTCTTTTCCAGTGAGTCAGTTCTTCGCATCAGGTGGCCGGAGTATTGGAGTTTCAACTTCACCATCAGTCCTTCTAATGCATATTCAGGACCGATTTCCTTTAGGATGGACTAGTTAGATCTCCTTGCAGTCCATGGGACTCTCAAGAGTCTTCTCCAACACCACAGTTCAAAAGTTAATGACAATGAAATAAAACCTGTTGCTCAGTTGCACCCTGTGGGGCTAGCCGCTAGCACCCTGGACAGCGCAGAGTATGGCTGTTTTCATCCTTAAGGGAAAGTTCTGTTGCATCTCCCTGCTGTTGGAGACACTTGCCTTTTTGGTGGTGCTGGATCTTCCCTGCTGTCGCGTGTGGGCTTTCTCTAGCAGCAGCAAGCAGGGGCTTCTCTTGTCACGGAACACGGGCTCAGGAGTTGCCGCGCCCCAGCTTCGTCTCTCTGAAGGATGTGTGATCTCCGTGGACCAGAGTTCGAATGCGTGTCTCCTGCATTGGCAGGTGGATTCTTTTACCACTGAGCTACCGGGGAGATCCCTGAACTTTATTTTACCCCCGAAAACAGCACCGCATGGACGTTAACTGATAGCATCCTGAGATCCCCCCGGGGTGGAATATCAAGTGCAGCTTCATCTAGGGGTCAGCACTGCCCTTGTCCGAATGCAGCTGACACTTAGAGGTCCTTTCTCTTGGGCACATTGAGGAGCTCTGAAAGGGAGGAGTAGCGATGCAGTGGTTTGAGTGGAGGATGGAGTGTGTGGGAATGTTGCAGATGAGCTGACATGGGCCTCTTGGTTCTCGGGCCCTGGTCTCGGATGTGGTGGGCTCCTCTGAGGAACGTGGCTGAGTGTTTGCTCGGTACTCCTGACCTCTGTTGACTTTAGGAGGTGGGTGGGGAGACTGGTGGTTTTCATTTTTTTCTTGCCCCGAGAGAGTGTGGATTTTCTCACTCTTGTCTTTTCCGAGAGCCTGAGAGGAGATTCCACAAGCAGTGGCAATACTTGTTGACAGTATCCAGTGGGGACATCTTGACGCATCCACTGGGCTCCCATTCGGTATGTCATTTTCGAGGACCAGCGAGGTTTTCCTGAACCAGCGTCATTTGCTGTACTGGCCTTTGTAGAAGACCGGGTTCTGGTCAAAGGAGCACAGCGGTGGGGCAGATGGTGACCATGCCACTCAGAGTTTCCTAGCCAGGAAGGTCAGCTTACCATGTACCGAGTTCAGTGTCTCCGTCCCCAGGGCCAGTGTTACAGGTTGGTGACGGCCTGAGAGGGTGGAATGCCTTTGAGATCCACCATGAACTTTGAGCCAGGGTTCATGAAGGGAGACCTGCTCCATGCCCGTCATCAGCTACCAACCAGACAGGGAGTAAAACACATCGATGGGACAGGGCCTGTGAGCAGCCTGGTGTTTGTGCAGAGATGCTCGGGGTTCCCCTGGTGGCTCAGACGGTAAAGAATCTGCCTGCAGCGCAGGAGACATGGGTTCGACCCCTGGATTGGGAAGATCCCCCCTGGAGAAGGAAATGTAACCCACTCCAGTATCCTTGCTTGGATAATCCCATGGACAGATGAGCCTGGCATGCTACAGTCCACGGGGTCGCAGAGAGTCGGACACGCCTGAGCGACTGACACACACAGACACAGATGCTCTTCTTTGGCCTGTGTGCCTGCTGACTGATTTCTTGAGTGCTGTCCTGTATCTCCCCCCTTCCAGTTAGCTCTACTTGGGGAGCCTTCTGGGGCACAGAGCAGCCCCTTTGTCCTGAGACAGGCCTTCTCGAATTCAGCAGGTGAGTCCTGCGGTCTCAATGTGTGCCAGTCTGAGGCAGGGATGCAGAGAGCAGGAAAGTGCAGCCTTCCCACCCTGCAGAGGATTTTAGAGAGTAGTCATTCGCTCAGAGTAAAAAATGCATCCGCTCGCGTTCCGAAATCGGTGTTCTCCGGTATTCTGGCCTGGAGAATTCCATGGACTGTGTAGTCCCTGGGGTTGCAAATAGTCGGACACGACTGAGCAAGTTTCACTTCACTTCACTAAGTCACTAGCAGTGGGGAGCATTTCTATGCATGGAGGGAAAAGAAGGCAATGAAGAGGGGTCTTGCCTGGGTTTTCCTGCTTGGGTGCAATGCTGGAATTCTCCTTCTGAAATTGAGCACCTCGAGGCAGAGGAGGGTCAAGAGACCCAAGTTGGGGGGCCGGGGGCAGGAACTCCTAGACCTTGTCTCCCCAGTGTTGGAACGTGTGACCTGGATGGGCCCATCTTTTGAGTTGGGCTTCCCTGTCTGGAAGGCACCCGCCTCCCACCCCTACCATGGGACCAGCCGGTTTGCTCATCTGAGTTCTGATCGTTGAGCCATGCCTGGGCGCACGGCGTGTCTCCAGCGGACGACCCTTGTCTTGGCAGAATCGAGCGGGTGATGGACAACAACACCACGGTAAAGATGGTGCCCATCAAGATAGTGCACTCGGAGAGCCAGCCGGAGAAGGAGAGCCGCCAGGCGCTGGCCCGCGTCCCCGAGCCGCCTCCGCTGCCCCGGGGCCTTGAGCGGGACCAGATCAAGACGCTTAGCACGTCCGAGCAGTCCTACTCACGCTTCTGCCCCTACAGCCGCCAGGGCACCGAGCCCCAGCCCCCTGCCAGTGCCCCGGGGCCCCCTGCCAAGGACGACCACGCCTCCCCTCCTGCACTCAGCTACCTGAAGGCCACAGACAGGACCGCCGACGACCTCAAGTCAGAGGAGCTGGCCCGCGAGATTGCGGGTAGGGATAAGTCGCTGGCGGACATCCTGGACCCAGGCGTGAGGATGAGAACCACCATGGACCTCATGGAGGGCATCTTCCCCAAAGATGAGCACCTCCTGGAAGGCGTGCAGCAACGGAGGAAGCTGCTCCCCAAGGTGCCCTCGCCCAGGACGGCGGAGGAGAGGTGAGTAGACCACCCCACCCCACCTCTGCCTCTCTGCTTCCCTGGGTGCGGTTCTAACCTCTTGGGCTTCCAGGGCGAGGGGCCACGGACGTATCTCTTTATCCGTTCTAGTGCGTGCTCTCTGCTGACAGGTTTCTTCATAAGTGCTTGGCACTTTGGGATTTTTTTTTTTTTGACACCCTCCCCAAATTAAAGGTCCATTCTGGGGACCGCGACATCAGTTGGGCAAAGATGTGAAAAGACACGTTTCTAGTGATGCCCATGGGGCTTTTTCTCTGCTGTCTGCCCTCAGGACACTTCGCAATGTCGGGAGATACTTCTAGTTGTTGCCCCTGGGAGAGTGGAGGTCAGGGATGGTGCTCATCGACCTACCGGGCACAGGACGCTGCCCATCCCGCCCCCCCCCCCCCCCCCAAACAAAGAATGGTCCAATGTCAAAGGTCACTAGTGCCGAGGTGCGGAGGCTTGTTACAGAGTGAAAGCTGAGGCTATGGAGGATGTGTGCTTAACAAAAGAGGCCTTCTGTTGTTACGTATTTAGCTGAGGGGGTGAATTTGCTGTAATTTATTCTGTATAGAGGGTGGGGAGGGGGGAGCTTCCCTGGTGGCTTAGATGGTAAAGAATCCACTTGCAATGGGGGAGACCTGGCTTTGATTCCTGGGTGGGGAATATCCCCTGGAGAAGGGAATGGCCACCCACTGCAGTATCCTGGCCTGGAGAATCCCATGAACAGAGGAGCCTGGTGGGCTACAGTCCATGGGGTCAGGAAGAGTGAGACAGGACTCAGCTGCTTTCACTTAACATCCGCACTTGGAGGCTGGAAGTCACGGGTGGCAGTAACATGTCTGCTTATTGTTACCGCCAGAGATATTATCATTTCAGACTACTCCAGGGGATCTTTGGTCAGGAAGATCCTCTGGAGAAGGGAATGACTACCCACTCCAGTATTCTGGCCTGGAGAATCACACAGACAGAGGAACCTGGTGGGTTACACTCCTCGGGGGTTGCCAAGAGTCGGTCACCAAGGCAGTGGGTCGCCAAGGCAGAGTCTTAGCCACTGGACCACCAAGGAAGCCCACTGTGTCCCTGCTTCCGCTGTCTCCTCTCTCTGGCTGGTGTCCGTTCGTCAGCCCCACGGCTCGCAGGTCCCAGCCCAGATTTCAGGTGCATCTGTGGGCACATGATCAGAACTAACGTGGACGTTCTGCCGTTCGGTTCCCCAGGAGGGAGGAGACCAGTGTGCTGGCGGCCGCACCCTTGGCCACCAACTCCGCCTACTACAGCACATCAGCCCCCAAGGCGGAGCTGCTGATAAAGATGAAGGACCTGCAGGAGCAGCAGGAGCCAGAAGAGGACTCGGGCAGTGACTTGGACCACGACCTGTCAGTCAAAAAGGTAGGGAGGCTGAAATCTGGATGAGAACGTGCTGGTGGGAGGCAGGTGGTGGCCCTTGGGTCCACCCCCAGCCTCGCCCCGCACCCTGCACCATTTGTGTTGGGCGCGATGCTAACATTTGGGCCTGTGTGTGAAGCCCTTTGTGGAAGAATCTTCTGTCCTAAGGAGGTCTCTCCACAGGACCTCCTTGCTCTCTCTCTGTCATAAGATCCAGTGTCAAAAGAACTAGGTGGCCACCAGTCTCTTTCATTTTAAGGTCAACTGATAGTGTCTCTTCTATCCCCGTTGAAACCCAAGGGATTTAACTATATGACGTTCGGCATGGTCCATACCGTCTTTGAGTACCAATTTCAAATTCCTGTGATCAGGTAATAAATCCAACAGCAGATTGTAAAGGGCTGTGTTAACTAAAAAGCAGCCCTTGTTCAACTCCAGAAACTAACCCAGGCCCTTGGGGATACAGCAGCAACACGCAAAATAGTCATTCCTTCCCTGAAGGCACTGCGTAATCGCAGCACAAAAACAAACACATAATACAGGGCCCAGGGGCCACACCCGGCCCCCAACCTGCTGTTGTCAATAAAGCTTTATTTAAAGACAGCCAATTCATTCATTTACATATGGCCTCTACATATTGTATTACATATGGCCTTTACATGTTGTGTTACGTTTACGATACTGTAAGTGGTATTGAGTAGTGGCCGTGTGGCCTCTGAAGTCTAAGATATTCACCCTCTGGCTCTTTACAGAAAACGCTTGCACACATATAATGTAATCGGTCAGAAAAGTTAAACAGGGTGAAGGCATACAGAGGTAAAAGGAGTGTGATTGTAGAGAAGGCTCTGATGAGCTCATGATGCAGAAAAACCTGCAGTGACATGAGGGAGTGTCCGGTTCTGTCAGGGACTGGGTTGGGGGGGGAGTGGGGGCAGCACATACAAAGGCCCTGGGGTAGGAGATACGTGACATGTTGGGAAGGCAGCAGAGACCACTGGTGGGAGCACTGTGGACAGGAGGGCGGGCGATTGTAGATGTAGGTCAGGGACCCAGGGGGTGGACCAGGAGGAAGGGGGATGGGAGGTGAGGTCATGGAACAGTGGCTGAAGCTGTGTGGACGAGGAGGAGGGAAGATGGAACAGGAGGTCAGGGCCTTGTGGTGGGAGTTCCGTGGAGATGTGAGAGGCGAATTGGAGATAACAGTCTGGGACCCGTGGCTGGAGCTGTGGACAGGGAGGAAGATGATGATCGGATAAGACATCAGGAACCAATGACTGGAGACGTGTGGATAAAAAAGAACACGATTGGAGAGACGGTCAGGCTGCTTGAGCCACAGCTGTGTAGGTGAGGAGGGACGATGGGCCACAGTGTTGTAAGACAAGTGGTTGGACCTGTGTGAACAAGGATGCAGAGGTTTGGAGAGGAAGTCAGAGACCATTTGGCTGGAGCCGTGTGGCCACGGAGCCAGAGGATTGGAAAGGAACTTGAGGACCAGTGGATGGAGCTCTCTGTATGAGGAGGAACAGGATTGTAGATAACTGTTAGGGACAGGGGGCCAGAGCCGTGTGGTCAAGAATGAGGAGGATTGCAGTTCAGGTCGGTGACTGCTAGATGAAGCCGTGTAGACAAACAGAAAGGGGAATGAGAGAGAAAGTGAGTTGCTGGAGCTGTGTGGATAAGGAGGATTGGAGATGTGGCCAGACCAGTGGCTGGAGCCATGTGGACAAGGAGCAGGAGGACCGGAAAGGAGGTCAGGAACTTGTGTCCGGAGATGTTTCAACAAGCAGGTGGAAGGATCTGCAATCAACAGTCAAGGGGGACCAGTGGCTGCTGCTGTGTGAAGAAGGGTGAGGTGGGTTGGAGATAAAGTCGGGACAAAGTGGCTGGGCCTGGGTGTGCAAGGAGCAGAAAGACTGGAGATGAAGTCAGCAACAACGTGGCCAGACCTGGGTGAATAAGGATTAGGAGGTTTGGAGATTTTTAGGTCAGGGGCCAGGGGCTGGGGCCATGTGACAAAGAAGAGGCAGAATGGAGAGGCAGTCAGTGACCGGTGGCTCGAGCTGCTGGACTAGAAAGAAGCAGCTTTGGCTGGAGGTCAGGGACCAGCAACTGGACCTTTGTGGACAAGGAGGAGGAATTTTGGAGAGGAAGTCAGGAACCAGTGAGTGGAGCTGTGTGTATAAGGAAGAGCAGGATGGAGAGAGGGATCAGGGTCCCGTAGCTGTTGCTCTGTAGACAAGGCGGGAACATAAAGTCATAGACAGGTGGCTGGACCTCTGTGAACAAGGATGAAGGGGGTTTGTAGATGAAATCAGGGACCCGTAGCTGGGACTGTGGGAACCAGGATGAGAAGGATTGCAGTTCAGATCAGTGACCACTAGATGGAGCCGTGTCAGCAGAATGGAAGGGGTTTGAGAGAGGTTAGGGACCAGCTGTAGCTTGTGTAGACAGGGAGGAGGACGCTTGTAGAGAAAGTCAAGGGGCAGGTGGCTGGAGTTGTGTTGACATGCAGCTGGAGGATAGGAAGAAAGGCAGGGACCAATGGCTAGAAGCCCTCTGCACAAGGCCGAGGAGGACTGGAGAGGAAGTCGGGGACCAGTGGTTGGAGCTTTGGGGACAGAGGAGGCGGTCTGGAGATGCACTCAGGTGGCCGTGGTTGATGCTGTTTGGTCAAGGAGGAGGGACATAGGAGATGAGGTCGGGAGCCATGGGTGGAGCTGTGTGGACAGGGAGGAGGGAACACATAGGAGAAGTCAGGGACCAGTTGCTGGCGCTGTTTGGACACAGAGCAGGAGGATTGGAAAGATAACCGAGGAGCGGAAAGGAAGCCAGTGGCTAGAGGCTCTCTCTGTACAAGGAGGCGGAGGACTGCGGATTAAGAAAGGTACCAGTGGCTGGAGCTGTGTCTACAAAAGGACAATTGGAGAAAATGTCAGTGACAGGGGGCCACGCCTGTGTGAGCACGGATGCGGAGGTTCATCAATTAATAACTCAGGGACCACCGGCTGGGACTGCGTGGACGTGAATGAGGAGTGCAGTTCAGGTCAGTTCAGTTCAGTCGCTCAGTCGACTCTTTGCAACCCCATGGACTGCAGCACGCCAGGCCTCCCTGTCCTTCACCAACTCCCAGAGTTTACTCAAACTCATGTCCATTGAGTCAGGGATGCCATCCAACCATCTCATCTTCTGTCACACCCTTCTCCTCCCACCTTCAATCTTTCTCAGCATCAGGGTCTTTCCCAATGAGTCAGCTCTTCGCATCAGGTGGCCAAAAGTATTGGAGTTTCAGCTTCAACATCATTCCTTCCAATGAATATTCAGGACTGATCTCCTTTAGGATGGACTGGTTGGATCTCCTTGCAGTCCCAGGGACCCTCAAGAGTCTTTTCCAACACCATAGTTCAAAAGCATCCATTCTTCAGCAGTTCAGGTCAGTGACCACTAGATGAAGCTGTGTAGACAAAGAGAAAGGGGAATAAGAGACAAAGTTAGGGACCAGTGGCTGGAGCTGTGTGGACAAGGAGGAGAGGGATTGTAGAAGAGATCATTGACTTGTGGCCAAAGGTGTACGGACAAGAAGGAGGAGAACTGGAGAGGAGGTCAGGCACCAGTGGCTTGGCCCGTGCTGAGGAGGCGTAGGAAAGATTGAAGGACTTGTCTGGGCAGGTATGTGGATTAAAGGGTGGAGACTGGAGAGAAGGTCAGGGACTCGTGGCTGTATCTTTGTGGACACGGAGAAAGATTGCAGATGAGATCAGGGACCAGTCACTGGAGTGGTGTGGACTCGGGGCAGGCTTGTAGAGGATGTCAAGGACAGGTGGCCGGAGATCTCTGTACAGGTAGGAGGACCTCCGGTGACAGAGTCAGGGACTGGTGGCTGGAGCTGTGTGGACCAGGATGAGCAGGACTGCAGTTCAGGTCAGCGACCACTGCAAGGACCTGTGTGGAAAAGACGACGTGTTATGGGAGACAAGGTCAGAGGCAGCACATGGAGTTACAGGCACAGGGCGGTGGGTCTGTGAGGTCACCAGGGACCTAAGGGTGCTGCTTTTGTGAACACCAGAAGGTCAGGAACCGTTGGCTGGAGCTATGTGGACAGGGTTTGATAAGGTGGGAAGGAGGACCAGGACCAGTGGCTTTGAGTTATTGGAGATGGAGTAAGAATAGATTATGGGCTTCCCTTGTAGCTCAGTTGGTGAAGCATCCGCCTACAATGCAGGAGACTGGGGTTTGATTCCTGGGTTGGGAAGATCCCCCTGGAGAAGGAAATGGCAACCTACTCCAGTGTTCTTGCCTGGAGAATCCCCATGGACTGGAGCCTGCCAGGCTCTTCTGTCCACGGGATCACAAGAGTCGGACATGACTTAGTGACTAACCCACCAGCACCACCAAAAATAGATTGGAGAGGTCAGGGAATTTTCTCCAGAGGTAGGTGGACTAGGGGGATGAAAAATTTGAGATGAGGTCAGCAACTTGTGCCTGGCTTTCTTTGCAGAAGAGAAAGAGGATGGTAGATGAGGGCAGGGACCAGTGACTTGGAGCTGTGTGGATTCGGCACAGGAGGCACACAGAGGAGGCTGCGAAACATGGTTGGGGCTCAGTGTTCAGGGAGGAAATGATTCGTAGTCAAGGCAAGGACTGTTGGCTGGACCACCATGCCAAAGGATGAGGGCAGCTGCACTTCCGGCCTTTGACCACTAGATGGCGATGTGGAGAAAAGAGGGATGCTCATGAGAGACAGGCTGAGGGACCAGTGATGGGAGCTTTGTGTTCGAGGAGGAGGTTGATTGACAGGTGGTCAGGGACCTATAGATGCAACTGTGGGAACACAAGAAGGAGTCATGGAGCGCAGCTCGGGGACCAGCGGCTGGAGCTGTGTGGACAAGCAGGAGGAAGATTGGAGAGTAGGTCAGGCACTGGCCGCAGAAGCTGTGTGTAGAGGCGGGGGGCGGGGGGGAGGGAAAGTTAGTCACACAGTCATGTCTGACTCTTTGTGACCCCAAGGACTGTAGCCAGCCTGGCTCTTCTGTCCATGGGATTCTCCAGGGCAAGAATACTGGAGTGGGTTGCCATGCCCTCCTCCAGGAGATCTTCCCGACCCAGGGATAGAACCTGGGTCTCCGGCATTGCAGGCAGATTCTTTACCCACTGAGCCATCAGGGAAGCCCAGCACAAGAGGGAAAGACTGGGCATAAAGTCTGGGATATAAGGCCAGAGCTGTGTGAACAAGGATGCAGCGTCTTGGAGATGAGGTCAGGTACCAGTGGCTGGGATTGTGAGGACAAGGGTGAAGAGGACTGCGCGGTTCAGGTGAGTTGAATCAGTTCACTTACACAGCCACTTATACAAAAAGGAACGGCGATGCCAGACAGTGCTGTGTGGACCAAAGGAATGGCACTGTGTGGACAAAAGGAGTCATGTATGGATGTGAGAGCCGGACCGTAAAGAAAGCTGAGCGCCGAAGAATGGATGCTTTGGAACTGTGGTGTTGGAGAAGACTCTTGACAGTCCCTGGGACTGCAAGGCGATCCAACCAGTCCATCCTAAAGGAGATGAGTCCTGAATATTCATTGCAAGGACTGATGTTGAAGCTGAAACTCCAGTACTTTGGCCACCTGGTGCGAAGAGCTGCCTTGAGGTATATGGACATGTTTCAGGATAGTGTGGAGAGACAGACCTCGAGTTCTCGCAGGAATATGTGCAAAAGTAGGCTGGAAGATTTGAGAGGAGGTCAGCAACCTTGTGTCTGGATCTCTGTAGACAAGGATGAGGAGGACTGTAGAAGAGATCAGGGACCATGGCTGGAGCTGTGTTGACAGGGAGGACGAGGATTGGAAAGGAAAGCAGGGACCCGTGGCTCAAGGTATGTGGACACAGAGTAGAATAAATTGGAGAAGAAGGTCAGCAACTTGTGCCTGGCTCTGTGTGGACAAGGGGGAAGAGGATCATAGGTGATGTCAGGGACCAGTGACTGGAGATCTGTGAACTCAGAGCAGAAGGTCCAGGAACAGTGGCTGGACCTCTGAGTACAAGGAGGAAGAGGATTGTTGATAAAGTCAGGTACCGGTGACGGGAACTGTGTGCCCAAAGGTGAGAACACAGTGGAGGAGAGTGAAAAAGTTGGCTTAAAACTCAGCATTGAGAAATCTGAGATCATGGCATCCGGTCCCATCACTTTATAGCAAATAGATGGGGAAACAATGGAAACAGTCAGAGACTTTATTTTTGGGGGGCTCCAAAATCACTGGAGATGGTGACTGCAGCCATGAGATTAAAAGACGCTTGCTCCTTAGAAGAAAAGCTATGACCAACCTAGACAGAATATTAAAAAGCAGAGAGAAAAATAAAAAGCAGAGAGATTACTTTGCTGACAAAGGTCTGTCTACTCAAGGCTATGGTTTTTCCAGTAGTCATGTATGGCTGTGAGATTTGGATTATAAAGAAAATTGAGCACCGAAGAAGTGATGCTTTTGAACTGTGGTGCTGGAGAAAACCCTTGGAGTCCCTTGGACTGCAAGGAAATCCAACCAGTCTATCTTAAAGGAAATCAGTCCTGAATATTCATTGGAAGGACTGATGTTGAAGCTGAAGCTCCAATACTCTGGCCACCTGATGCGCAGAACTGACTCATTGGAAAAGACCCAGATGCTGGGAAAGATTGAGGGTGGGAGGAGAAGGGGATGACAGAGGATGAGATGGTTGGATGGCATCACCCACTTGATGGACATGAGTTTGAGCATGAGTTTGAGCAAGTTCTGGGAGTTGGTGATGGACAGGGAGGCCTGGCGTGCTACGGCGTCACAAAGAGTCAGACACGACTGAGCGACTGAACTGAACTGAAGGGTGAGGACGATTGCAGTTTAGGTCAGTGACCTCTAGATGGAACTGTGTAGGAAAGGGGAAGACTGATAAGAGAGGAGGTCAGGGACCCGTTCCCAGCCTAGTGTGTGGACAAGGAGGAGGGGGGATTTGTGAGTGGCCTGGGAAGTGTGGGTGCAGCAGTGTGAACACAAGCAGGAATGGATGGGGGTTCAGGGACCGGTTCCTCCAGCTGTACTGACTCAGGGGGAGAGGACTGGAGATGAGTTCGGTGACCTGATGCCGGAGCTATGTGGACAAGGAGGGGACATCTGGAGAAGAGATCGGGGACCAGCGACTGGAGCTTTGGGAACACGAGGCAGGAGAGTTGGAAAGGAAAGGCAAGGACCAAGTGGCTAGAGCTGTCTGTACCAGAAGGAAGACGATTGTTTGGGAGGACAGGGACCCGTGGCTAGAGCTCGCTGTACAAGGAGGAGCGCAGATAAAGTCAGGTTCTGGTGCCTGGAGCGGTGTGTTCAAGTGGAAGTAAGGCTGCAGATAACGTCAGGAACCGGTGGCTGAATCTGCGTGAGGAAGGATGGGGAGGTTTGTAGATGAAGTCGGTCGGGGGTTGTGGGGACAAGGATGAGGAGCATCGTAGTCGAGGTCAGAGATCACTAGTTTAGCCATGTAGACAAAGACCTGGCGGGGGCCGGGGGGGGTGGTGGGGGCTGGTTCCCAGGCAGCTCAGTGGTAAAGAATCCTCCTGCCAGTGCAGGAGGCGCAGGTTCAATTCCCCGGTCTGGCAGATCCCCTGGAGTAGGAAGTGGCAACCCGCTCCGGTATTCTGGCCTGGGAAATCCCGTGGGCGGAGGAGCCTGGCGGGTTCTAGCCCATTATTAGATGGCAACTCGTTGGACGTGACTGAGCATGCACACAGACTCACAGGCCATGAGGGATGAGGCTGGAGCTGTGTGAACACGGAGGAGGATCATCGGGGTGGGATATTCAGGGATCAGTGGTTGGATCTGTGTGGACACGAATGGGGCAAGGTTGCAGAGGAGGGCAGGGACTTGTGGCTGAACGTCTGTGGACAGGGAGGAATGATTAGAGATGAGATTGGGTGGGGGGCGTGGGTTTGTGTCTGGAGCTCTGTTGACAAGGAGGAAGAGGACTACACCATTGAGGGAGTAGACCAGTGTCTGGAAGCTGTGTGAACAGGGAGGAGGGGGCTTGCATGTGAGGTCATCGACTACCAGATGCAGCCGCATAAATAAAGGGGAAGGGGGCTGGGAGATGCGGTCAGGGACTTGAGGTCAGGGAGCGGTGTAGACAGAACAAGGAGGGACTCTGGGAGAGAAGGAAGTCAGGGCCAGTGGCTGGGATGTGTGGACAAGGAGGGAGGAGGGTTGGAGGCTTGTGGTGGGAAAAAAAAAAAGGAGTAGGATGGCAGTGTTGAACTCCCTGTGTCATCCCGCAGATTCCTTCTGGCTTTTTCCATATTGTGATTTACGTGTTTCCACGCTCCTTTCTCCATTAGTCCCACCATCCTTCCCCTACCCATCTGTTCCCTCTGTGTCTGCATCTCCACTGCTGCCCAGCAAATAGGTTCTTCAGTATCATCTTTCTAGATTCCACATACATGTGTTAATATATTTGTTTTTTCTTCTTTTTGATTTACGTCACTCAGTGTAATAGGCTCTAGGTTCATCCACTTCATTAGAAGTGACCTAAATGTGTTCCTTTTCGTGGCTGAGTAATTTTCCACTGTGCGTATGTACCCCATCTTCTTTATCCATCCATCTGCCCATGGGCATCTAAGTTGATTCCTTGTGCTGCTGCTGCTAAGTCGCTTCAGTGGTCTCCGAGTCTGGGCGACCCCACAGACGGCAGCCCACCAGGCTCCGCCGTCCCTGGGATTCTCCAGGCAAGAACACTGGAGTGGGCTGCCATTTCCTTCTGCAGTGCATGCATGCATGCTAAGTCTCTTCAGTCGTGTCCGACTCTGTGTGACCCCATGGACAGCAGCCCACCAGGCTCCTCTGTCCACGGGATTCTCCAGGCAAGAACACTGCAGTGGGTTGCCATTTGCTTCTCCCGTGTGCTAGCTAGTGTAAATAGTGCTTCAATGAACAGTGAGGTACTCGTGTCTTTTTCAGTCACGCTTTCCCCCAGGGTATATGTCCAGTACTGGGATTTGCTAGATCATATGGTTGTTTTATTCCTAGGTTTTTTTTTTTTTTAACTGAAATCTCCATACTGTTGTCCATAACAGCTGTACCAATTTACATTCCCACTAACAGTGCAGGAGGGCTTCCTGTGAGGCTCAGCTGGTAAAAAAAAAAAAAAAATCCACCTGCAAGGCAGGAGACCTGGGTTGAGAAGATCCCCTGGAGCCAGGAAAGGCTACCCACTCTAGTATTCTGGCCTGGAGAATCCCATGGGTTGTATAGTCCATGGGGTCTCAAAGAATCGGACACAACTGAGTGACTTACACTTTGAAACAATACAAGAGGGTTTCCCTTTTCTCCACAGCATCTCTAGCATTTATTGCTTGCAGATTTTTTTGATGCTGGCCTAGTGGCCAGCGCAACAAGCTGCTGATGGGCCCTCAGGCCGGGAGGTGCGGGTGGGTGCAGGGGGGCGCCCGGGTCAGCGGGGCCGTGACTGAGTCCCGCACGCTGTACCCACAGCAGGAGCTCATCGAGAGCCTCGGCCGCAAGCTGCAGGTGCTGCGGGAGGCACGGGAGAGCCTGCTGGAGGACGTGCAGGCCAACAGCGCGCTGGGTGACGAGGTGGAGGCCCTGGTCAAGGCCGTGTGCAAGCCCAACGAGTTTGACAAGTTCCGCATGTTCATCGGGGACCTCGACAAGGTGGTGAACCTCCTGCTGTCGCTCTCCGGCCGCCTGGCCCGCGTGGAGAACGCCCTCAACAACCTGGACGACAGCACGCCTCCGGGCGATCGGGTACTCCCCTGGAGGCGGGATGGGTGGTGGTGCGGGAGGCCCCAAGGGGTGTGGAGTGAACACCCAGAAGCCTCGCTGGGCCGGCCGTCCACCTGGTCGCAGAAGATCTTCTCTCTTGCTCTCTCCCTTCTCGTAGTGGGGGGTCGCCCCGAGATTCCCCGCATTGTTCAGTCACCTGGTTGGGTCCAACTCTTTGCGACCCCATGGACCGCAGCACACCAGGCCTCCCTGTCCATCACCATCTCCCGGAGTTTTACTCAAACTCACGTCCATCGAGTTGGTGATACCATCCAACCATCTCATCCTCTGTTGCCCCCTTCTCCTCCCACCTTCAATCTTTCCCAGCATGAGGGTCTTTTCCGGTGAGTCAGTTCTTGGCATCAGGTGGCCAGAACATGCTAGCATTTTTTATGCATTCAGACTCATGTCCGCTGAGTCGGTGATGCCATCCACAGGCTTATTAGTTAGCGTCGGAGACCATGCCTGTGGTCTTCCTGGGCTCTGAGCCTTCACTGTAATCCCTCGGGGTTTCCATGTTAGGTCCTTCCTGGGCATGCTTGATAAGCTTCACTTTCCTAGAACCAGAGGCAGCGGTGGCCTGCAGCCTCCTCCAGATTCAGTGTAGGGGCCGGGCCTCCACTGTGACCAGCGTTGGGGGAAACTGTCGATGACAGGCATGCTATCAAAGGCAAAGAGGCAGCGTCAGGCTGTGGGAGGCTCCCCTGTGTTTCCAGATAGAAAGCGGGACACGTGGGCGAGACGTGGACACAGGACGCCCTCCCTCCAGTCAGAGCTTTAGTCTCCATGGATGCCAACTGATCTCTGTGGCCCCTGTTTGGAGAGTCAGCTGAGGTCTCTTTGTCTTTTGGTTGGAATTAATGAATTGCAATTAATCCTCCTCTCACTCACACTGGCAGGTCAGGGTGTCCTTTAGCAGGGGGCAGGCGGCCCTGAAAGGTGGTGCAGACCACAGATACTTCCCAGGCTCCGGACCAGGGAAGCGATTTCTGATTTCAGCCCAACACCCCCCCCACCGCCCACCAAGCAGCAGCCCTGTGCCTCCGGCCTCTCCTCGGGGCCCCTCCACCCCTGTGACACTCCGACCCGGTTTGGGGAGGCCGTTCGGGTTACCAGGTGGCGGAGGAGCGGGAGACTCTGCTGGTGTCGGAAACTGGGACTGAAGATGGGGCGTTCCCTGGCGTGCGCCAGCCGCCACATGGAGACTGTTTACTGCCGTTCCTTGCTCCCTGTCTTGTTTTCACAGCAGGTTAAGGGAGGGATGGTAGGTGTGTGCCCCGATCTAGGAGTGGGGGTGTCTGTGTGCCCCAGAGTAGGAGCCAGGGCAGCTATGTGACCCGCCTCCTCCCCGCCGCCTCCATCTCTCTTCTTCCAACCCGTTGTCCTTCTCACCACCCGCCTCTACTGGTGCCAGAAGGGTTTAGCAATCCTGCCCTCGGAGATCTCTTTAAATGCACTGCTTTGGCCCACTTTGCCCCCATCCGCCACGTTGTCACGGAAACACCTTGGCGCACACAGGTCCCTCCACCCGCGAGTCCTTCACTGCCTGCGCGCGAAGTTTTGGAATTTTCTGGGCCCGAATGGCCCTCATGTTCCTCCGGGTGTATCAGGGTGGCTTGTGCAGGGCTGTATCTCGGCGCCTCGTGGCGAGGGGGCGGGCGGTATATCCTGGTGCCTCTTGCCGGGGTGTATCCTGGCGCCTCTTTGGAGGGGGTGTCTGGGTGCCTCCTGCGGGGGTGTATCACAGTGCCTCGTGGGGGGGGGGTGTCTCTGGGCGCCTCCTGCAGGGGTGTATCCAGGTGCCTTGCGCTGGGGTGTATCCGGGCGCCTCCCTGCGCAGGCGGTGGGAGGCTGGCCAGCACCCCCCAACCGGGTCCCCAGCAGGCTTGTGCGCCTTCTGTCTGTCCAGCAATCCCTGCTCGAGAAGCAGCGCGTCCTGATCCAGCAGCACGAGGACGCCAGGGAGCTGAAGGAGAACCTGGACCGCCGGGAGGGCATCGTCTTCGACATCCTGGCCAGCTACCTGGGCCCCGAGAGCCTGGCGGACTACGAGCACTTCGTCAAGATGAAGTCGGCGCTCATCATCGAGCAGCGCGAGTTGGAAGACAAAATACACCTGGGTGAGGAGCAGCTGAAGTGCCTATTGGACAGCCTGCAGCCGGAGAGAGGCAAATGAAGGCGCACCCAAACCCCATCCCACCCGGCCCTCCCCGGAGAAGGAGGACGACGCGGATGGGGTTGGCGGAGTCATCAGCTCCGGTCCTGTGGATGCCGCTGAAAACCGTAGCCTGTATTTACGTCCTGTCGTTGGGGGTCGGGGGAGGGGGGTGTCCTCTCACGGCCAGGTCGCGGTCAGCAAAGTAATAACTTATATGTGTGCGTTTGGGATGAGTTCTTTAATTCTTAGGTTCCCTTTTGGAATGCTGAGCAGAGCGGCTCCCCCCTCCCCTTTGCCGCGGTGGCCCGACAGCGTCCCCACGTGGCGCCGGGGCTGGGGTGCGCCCTGCGCGCGTACGCACTGGGGTCACCCCTGTGGTCTCCACCGGCCTTGCGTGCGGACGCTGAACCCCGTCCTCCACGCGGGCAGGAACGATCGCGTCTCTAAAGAAGGTGCATGTGGGTCAGGGGTGGGGAGTCGCCTGGTGCACGAGCTGTCCCATGGATCGCAGGAGGCGCCGGGGCTGGGGTGTGCCCTGCGCGCGTACGCACTGGGGTCACCCCCGTGGTCTTCACCGGCCTTGCGTGCGGACGCTGAACCCCGTCCTCCGCGCGGGCAGGAGCGATCGCGTCTCTAGAGAAGGTGCATGTGGGTCGGGGGTGGGGAGTCGCCTGGTGCACGAGCTGTCCCGTGGATCGCGGGAGGCGCCGGGGCTGGGGTGCGCCCTGCGCGCGTACGCACTGGGGTCACCCCCATGGTCTCTAACCGGCCTTGCGTGTGGACGCTGAACCCCGTCCTCCACGCGGGCAGGAACGATCGCGTCTCTAAAGAAGGTGCATGTGGGTCGGGGGTGGGGAGTCGCCTGGTGCACGAGCTGTCCCGTGGATCGCGGGAGGCGCCGGGGCTGGGGTGTGCCCTGCGCGCGTACGCACTGGGGTCACCCCCGTGGTCTTCACTGGCCTTGCGTGCGGACGCTGAACCCCGTCCTCCGCGCGGGCAGGAGCGATCGCGTCTCTAGAGAAGGTGCATGTGGGTCGGGGGTGGGGAGTCGCCTGGTGCACGAGCTGTCCCGTGGATCGCGGGAGGCGCCTGCCGGCTGTGCTCGCCGTGCGTCCGGAAGTGTTGCGCCATTCGTTCTGTCTGTCCTCTAAGGATGACCCCGACCCAGCAAAAAAAAAAATCATGAGGATGAGTATTATTTATTAATGTGTTAGAAAGAGAATAGTTATCCATGCGGTTTAAAGACCAGCGGTGAAATGACGAGCTTTCAGCGTGCTGGGTTCACTCATGGTGAAATCGCCACTTGCACAGTGTACATGCTTTAAGGCGCAGGCAGAAGGGACATACTGGTTTTTGTTCTTCTGGAATGACACCCGCGTGCAAATGGTATTTTTCCTGCAAAGTGAGATTACGTGGCTGAAAGTGTGTCCGGAAGATAGGTGCTTGCGAGTTTTGTTTTGATTTTTTTTCCTTAAGGCCCCTGAGATATTTTCCTCATTTACTTTCCCCTCCGCGCTCCCCCTCCCGCCCCCCCAAGAACATTTCTTTGGTGTGTATATGATTGTGGATTATAACTGGCAGCTCCTCTCTTTTTGCTTCTCTGGATTAATTATTGGCAGTGTCAAGGCCACCTCCTCTAAGAACCCGTGGTTCTGGCTTTCCAGAGGTCCAGGTGGACCATACGACTCCCAGACCTGGTCTTTCTCTGCCACAGAGTTGACCACCGTCTGTTGCCCGTTTTGTCGTTTGATATTGCAAGGTGGTCGAGAGAGTCTGTTCACTAGAAAACACTGTCGGGCTGTTGTTTTCCAGTGGCCGAGTCACGACTAGAAGATATCTTGCAGATCCCGTGTGCTGCATTTGCATCCACAATGTATAAAGATCTTTCCAAGTTAACAGCATGAAAACAGACAGCCCAGTTAAAACATGAGCCAGAGTCTTAAATAGACAGTTCACCAAAGAGGCTATGTGCATGTCAGTGGGCATATAGGTGTTTAGCCCCTCGTGGCTTGGTTCTCACGGTCTGATTTTTAACCCGATTGTCTGTGTTCCGTCCCAGTTGGGTGAGATGCCTGCATAATGGTGGTAGAAGCCCTAAGATAACTTCATTTCGGGGTGATATTCAGAGGTCAGATCATGTTACTCCTTGTTTCCTCTTATGCCTGGGAAACGAGTTTTCTGACAGATGGGGAGATAGCCCTGTCACCGGTGACCGGCGCCTTACCAAAGACAGAAGCACACAATGTCTTTAATATTAAAGGACACTACTCCACACCCACAGAGCCGGGAGGACAAGCTGGACTGGCCCCGGTGATATCTCTGCAGCCCTGGTGGGAACCGACCTGGCAGGCTTCAGTGATGCCGGCAATAAACATTCCTTTGGCAGCCCACCCACGCCAGAGAGAAGGGCCTTTTTCTGCACTTTTTATTCTTCTTAAATTAAGCTGTTCCTGACTTGAAAAACCCCTCTTCTGCCAGTGAAGCGTCGTCCTCCTCCCCACGTGCTACGGTCACTTGCTGTGAAAATGGGTCATGGTGGAAAAGATAAAGCTGGCTGTCCACGGATCCCCCGCCCCGCCTTTCTCCCTTGGGGCAACAACCACAGTGATGTCAGTGTGTTTTGATTTTCAGAAAGCTTTTATCTGTGAATCTTGCCCTTCTCATACAGTATTGTGATCATTTTGATGATACGTCTGTAAAATGTGAAAATAGAGTTTATGCCTGTATCCAGCTTTTCGGTGTCTTTTGAGAACATTGTCTTCTACACAGCAATACACAGGGCTCTGGTATCCTTTAAACGAAGCCCATAGAATCACAATGGTCCTGTCTGTTTCTCCATCTGCCTCATAAATGTCTGGTTGGCGGGGACCCAAAGATTGCAGTGAGTCAGTGTGTACAACTTTGTATATAACTATATTACTGCACATACAATCTGGTGCTAACCTTTCTCCCATGGCATTCCTGGGTGGTGGCTGATGGCTCACCCTGGGTCATCACTCAGCTGAGATGTGCTCTCTGTATCTTGAGGTTGCAGTCAGGGGCCTTGCCGGATACTTTGATCATGCCTTCCACCGTGGAAGATTTGTACCGATTTCATGCTCAACACTTAACACTTACCTCTCAACAGATCATCCTGCTTGACCTTAATAAAATAAATGATATCTTTCAGTGAATGGAGCGTGTCTTTGTCTTGCATCTTTTTTAAGAATTGGAACGTCCTTCCCGTATGTCAGATCCTTCAGCCACTGTAGATCATGGGGTTGAATCTGTATACACAGGTGTTTGACTGTTTCTGCCTGACGAGGTCAGGCCAGTCCGTCTGCAGCCGGGAAAACATCAGGGACACAGGTTGTATCAGTCAGCTGTTGCTACAGCCATGCTGTGTAACAACCACTATAAAATTGCAGCAGGGTGCAGGGAGAAGTACTTCTTTAGAGGAGGAATTTGTAGATCCACGTGCCTGTCATCTTGCCTTTGGCCTGGGCACGTCCATGGCACATGACCGGAGAACAAGCTCAGTCACATAGGTGCTTGCCCTGGGTGTGGTTATGGCGCACCTGCTAACCTTCCACTAGCACCTGCTGAGTTCCATTGTTGCAGCAAGTCCCGCAGCCCAACCTGGAATCCAGAAGGTGTGGCGTGTGTTCCACCCGGTGACTGCAGGGAGCTGTGAAGCCCTGGGGCCATCGGTGGAGCCCCGTCATCTCCCATGCGGGGTGCTTATGCGGAGTAGCACCCTGCGATCCAGGACCCGAAGCCAGGTTCCTGGAGCCAAGCCACCTCTGTCACTTGAAGGTTGTATGGCTGTGAGCAGGCGCTAGCCTCTGCACCCCTCGGCTTCCTCCTTTGCAGCCGTAGGGAGAGCAAGGGAGCTGATAACGTCAACCTGCTTGGAAGCCGTGCCGGCTCAGGGGAGTACCGCACAGAGGGAGGCGTTCACAACTCTGGTGCTGTCACTGAAGCCTGGGTCTGGAGGAAAAGCATTCTCTGCACCCAGACGCCCCTGTCGGACCCACCGGAGGACAGATGGCAGCTGCTCCTGATCAGCAGTGGACAGACGCTTCTGTTCTCGGAGCAGGTTGGTGGGACCCGGAGGTCAATCAGTTGAGAGAAAGGCATTCTTCCTTTTTTTTTTTTTTTAAATAACTTTGCTTGTTGAATTTTGGCTACTCTTGGGTCTGGCTCGCTGCTCGGGCTTTTCTCTAGATGTGGTGTGCAGGCTTCTCACACGTGGGCCTCAGTCGTAGTGCCATCTTCCCAGATCAGGGGGCGAACTCTGTCGCCCGTGTCAGTGGATTCTTTACCACTGAGCCACCAGGGAAGCCTGAGAGAGTCGTCGTAGTAAGAACTACTCAAACCTAGGAGGTGAATTTTTATTTGGGATGGGGCCCTTCACAGGTACTCCCTTCTCCTGTTTCTTTGCCTGAGTCCTTCCTTCCCTCTACAGGACAGGATGCCGAGGCTCTTGGGGACCTACCATGCCAAGTCAGGTAAGGTGTTGGTGTATCCCAGCCCTCCCCTCACATCTCTCCATTTTCCTTGTTTTTTTTTTTTTTTAAAGAAACAAGATTCCTAATTACATATTTTTGTCTTTTTTTTTTTTTTTTAAGTTGAAGTCTAGTTGCTTTAAAATGTGGTGCCCATCTCTGCTGTATAGCAAACTGACTCAGTGATACACACAGAGACATTCTTGCTTTATAGCCTTTTATGCTTTGTCACAGGATACTGAATATAGCTCCATGCATTCTGCAGTAGGACCTTGTTGTTTATTCTAAACATAGTAGTTTGTATCTACCAAGCGCCTGCACACAGTCCATCATTCCACCCTCCCCCTTGGCAACCACAAATCTGTTTTGTATGAGTCTTTGTTTTACAGGTATGATCATTCCTGCCATATTCTGGCTTCCACCCCAGATATGCAGATGACACCACCCTTACGGGAGAGGTGAAGAGGAACTAAAGAGCCTCTTGATGGAATTGAAAGAGGATAGGGAAAAAGCTGGCTTAAAACTCAACATTCAAAAAACTAAGATCATGGCATCTGGTCCCATCACTTCATGGCAAATAGTTGGGGAAACTGTGGAGACAGTGAGAAACTTTATTTTCTTCTGCTCCAAAATCACTGCAGATGGTGACTGCAGCCATGAAATTAAAAGACGCTTGCTCCTTGGAAGAAAAGCTATCATCAACCTAGACAGCATATTAAAAAGCAGAGGCGTTACTTTGCTGACAAAGGTCCATCTAGTCAAAGCTGTAGTTTTTCCAGTAGTCATGTACGGATGTGAGAGTTGGATTATAAAGAAAGCTGAGCACCAAAGAATTGATGCTTTTGAACTATGGTGTTGGAAATGACTCTTGAGAGTCATTTGGATTGGAAGGAGATAAATCAGGAGATCAAGGCAGGAGGAGAAGGGCACGACAGAGGATGAGATGGTTGGATGGCATCACCGACTTAATGAACATTAGTTTGAGCAAGCTCCAGGAGTTGGTGATGGACAGGGAAGCCTAGCATGATTCGGTCCATCAGGTCGCAAAGAGTCGGACACAACTAGCAAGTGAGCCTAACTGGCTTCCATATATAAGTGATAGGGTATGGTATTTGTCTTTTTCTGTCTGACTTGTTGCACTTAGCATGATAGTCTCTTTGTTGTTGCATAGTCACTGAGTCATGTCCGGCTCTTGCAGCCCCATGCTCTGTAGCCCACCGGGCTTCTCTGTCCATGGCCTTTCCCAGGCACGAATCCTGGAGTAGGTAGCCAGTCCCTTCTCCAGGGGATCTTCCCAACCCAGGGATCAAACCCGGGTCTCCTGCATTGCAGGCGGATTCTTTACCACTGAGCCCCCTGAGAAGCCCTTGATAATCTCTAGGTCCATCCACACTGTTGCATTGTTTCATTCTTTTTCTTTCATGGCTGGGTAGTATTCCATTAAATAAGCACCAAGTCATCTTTGTCCATTCACCTCTCACCGGACTTTAGGTTCTTTCCATGTCTTGGCTGCTGTGTGTAGTTCTGCTGTGAACACAGGGGTGCATGTATCTTTTTGAATTACAGTTTTGTCTGGGTATATTCCCAGGAGTGGGATGCTAGGTCATATAGTAATTCTGCATTTAGTTTTTTGAGAAACTTCTTTGCTGTTCTCCATAATGGCTGCACAAATTTACATTTCTCCCAGCAGGGTTGGAGGATACCCTTTTCTCCACAGCCTCTCCAGCATTTTTAACTATGTGTTTTTTAAATCGGCTTTTTACTTAGCAGCACTAGGGAGTTTTTTCTTCTTTATTCTTCCTAATGTGGAATTGTTGTGTTATGTCCCATTGTTAAGTTTATAAAATGGTTTACTGTACATATTCTCTGCCTGGGTTTTCTTATCCCTGTTTGTCCCCATTGTGAGTTCAGTTATAAAGCTCATTGGGTATGTGTGTTTCACTGAGGTGTTTGTAATTTCTCTGCTCATTTCCTTGGGATAAATTTGTTACAGAAAAGTTGTGCACAGAGGATTCCAGTGGAGTTTCGGCTTGTGTGTGAAATGTAGTCCTCACTGCTGGCTCATTGACATGATGTCTCATTTCTTACAGAAGTCCCATCTGAAGCTCTCCCCTAACTAGCAGCTACCTTATCTAGTCCGTAACGCCATACTTTCATGGAACATCTGTGACCCAAGATTCAACAGGAAAGGGGTAGTTTCCCGTGAACTAAGGGTATGTTTCCTAATGTGTTTCTTGTCGTTGGTCTGTCCCGACTCAGTCCCCTTTGTGTGAACACCACAGCTGCTAACACCTGCGTCTGTAGGTTGCCATCGCTTTAAGAAAAAATGTAATTAACTCCAGGTGAGATGGGTTAGCTACCATGTCTGGGGCACAAGGGAAAGGAATGAGCAGACATGCCTGAAGCAGTCATACAGATCTTAAAAGGGAACTGTTAGGATCTTTGGAGGAAACATACTCCCCTCTGGCATAGGGCCGGGAGACACAGGAGAGCAGGTGAAGAGGCATGCCACCATGGCGTCCGTGACCTAGCAACTGAGAATGCTGGAGGTGTGTATAACTGGATACGGAATTTGGTGACTGCGCAAGTCCAAGGAGAGAGCTGTGGCCTTGCAGGCCAGACTAACTGACAGTGTGGCCCAAAGCCGTTGTGTGCTCAGAGTGAGGAGCCCAGGAGCGGAGAGCAGAGTGTGTAAGTGGGGGACATCCGCCCATAGGGAGGAACTGCCCTTTGAACTAGCCACCCTTCTCACCAAATGCTTATCCCTTGGAGACTGGTTAGTTGGTGTTCTGACTTCGTTATTGTGTATGTTTTGGTGTGGTAAATAGACAAGAGATACATAATTTTAACATCTATAAGCATACTGTTCTGTGGCATTAAGGATATTAACACTTGTGAAACCATATCACCAACAATCCTCAGAACTTTTTCATCTCCTCAGACTGAAGCTAACTGAAACTCACTATTGAACGAGTTCCCCCCACCCCAGCCTTGGTCACTGCTGTTTTATTTTCTGTGTCTGTGAATTGGACTAGTCTGGGTCCTACAAAAAGTGAAATCATTCAGTATTTGTCTCTCTCTACCTGGCTTATTTACCTCAGCATAATTAGTCCTCAAAGTTCATCCTTTTTGTAAATTGTGTCCAAGTTTCCTTCCATTCGAAAACTGAGAAATGCCCTGTTATATGGATTGACCACATGGTGTCTATCCGAAAGTTGGGTCACTTGCACATCTTAGCTATTGTGAATAATGCTGTTGAAACATGAGTATACCAATATCTGAATCACTCCTTTTACTTTGGGGTATGCTGTAGAGATTGAAGGTAAAAGAAAAAGTGGGTGACAGAAGATGAGATGGTTAGATAACATCAACAACTCAATGGACATGAGTTTAAGTATACTCAGGGAGGTAGAAAATTATAGAGGAGCCTGGTGTGGTGCAGTCTGTGGAGTCCCAAGGAGTTAGATTTCACTTACTGAATGAACAACAACAAATATGTCTATCCAGAAAAGAAATTCCTGAATCACATGGTAAGTCTTGGTTTTAAGGAATCAATATACCATTTTTTACAGCAGTTGTACCAGCTTATAGTCCTACCAGAAAAGCACAAAGGTTCTGGTTTCTCCACATTGTGGCCAACAGTTGCTGTTTTCTGTTTGTGTAACAGCAATTCTGCTGAGTGTGAAGGAGCATTTCACTGAATGTAAGACCTTTTAAGCAGGTCAAGTTAAGTAATAAGCAGGAAACTCTGATACAGATATGGAAGATAGAAAGATATATGTGGTAGTTAATATAACTAGAACTGAACCTATAAAAAGTATCCTTTGTGTCCCTCCTGTTTGACTTTTCATTCTACAAATGTTGATTAAGCAGCTTCTCTGGCCCAGGCTAGGATTTTGAGGGCATCTCTTGTCTGCCTTCATCCTTGAATCAGCTTGTTGGAGAAAAACAGAGTCCTCTTGAGTATTTCTGGGAGCAGACAGATTTCAAGTTCTTGATGTATTATTGTACTGAAGAGATAGTGAAGTTGTAATAATCAAAGGGAAAATACAAGGGGAGTATTTGTGTCCTGTAGATTGTGTATGATGCGTAAAGACTCCAACTTTCTGCTTGCCTATTCACATTGTCATCCTTCAGTATTGTGGTAACAGCTGACTGATGTCTTGTGAATATGATGGGGACTTGGAGCTGAATCTATAACCAGAGATTTCTGTAACTTTGCCTCATTCCCATTGTGTGACAGTCACCTTGAGAGCTGGCCTTATTGGTCTCCCAAAAGGAGACACTCGCAGCCTGATTACCACTAGTTCTGGTGGCCTTTCCTAGGATAAGCACATCCATCCTAAAGACTGACCAGGCCATTCTTAGTTTGGCCGATGGCACAGTGGATGGTACTTTGTCTCCCCATTGCACCCATTGCAAGAGTCTCTGACAACATCCCTCACTCCAACAGAAGGCACCTGAGATCACATTTCTTCTACCATCACTCTGTTTCTCAAAAGGTCTTTTTTTGCCTTATTCAGTAGTTTTCACACCCTAGTTACACACTGGAACCATCCTGGAGCTTTCAAAATCTCTGCCCTTTTCACTTACCCTGAGCAACGGACTGAATCCATAGTTGGGAAGTGTTGCCCTAGTTTCCTCCTCTTCCTGGATGCTTTTCCTTTTCCAGATAGCTCTTTGAGCTTCCTGCCATCTTGCCCCTAAAACATGAGGTAGGATGATGTACTCTGAAGCCACTTCCCATGTAACTTCAGGCAAGTTACTCAGCCTCTGTCCTGAGTGCTTCCACCTATAAAATGAGGATAAGAATACTTAGTAGTTCTTTAGAAGGGAAATGGAGTCAATAAATATAAACCCTACAGAAGTGAAACTTTTCAAGACTATCCAGTGTGTAGTTGCTTTCCACAAGAGCAAAACAGCTTTAAAAAAAAAAACAAAAACTTAACCATGGTGATACTAAAACACTATGTACCTTGCTCACTTTTATTCTCTCACAAGTATACAGTGGAGTCTTTCTCATTCTTTTGTTTCTCCTCTACCTATTTGCACCAATCACTGAGGAAGGCTTTCTTATCTCTCCTTGCTATCCTTTGGAACTCTACATTCAAATGGGTATATCTTTCCTTTTCTCCTCTGCCTTTAGCTTCTCTTCTTTTCTCAGCTATTTGTTAGGCCTTCTCAGACAGCCATTTTGCCTTTTTGCATTTATTTTTCTTGGAGATGGGCTTCATCACCATCTCCTGTATGAGAGGTTCCATGATATTTGATGCTAAAAACAATGCCCTCTAAATTTTGCTTTGGGAAATAGTTAACTCTATAAAAATCCCTATGTTAACATGAGGTAGTGTATTATATGAACTAATAATTTAAAATTCCTCAATTTTATCTCTAATAAATAATAAAAGATTCAACCTGCCTTAACAGAATCTCCTCGAGACTCTCAATTTTCTTTTCTCTTACTGTGGTAAATACACATAAGATAAAAGCTGACCATTTTAACCATTTTTTAATGTACTAACTGGCACTAACTACCTTTTTAAGATTGTGCAATTATTACAAAATCTCCCTGCTCTTCCAAATTCTCATTTAATGGCTCCCTCTTCTTCTGTTCTGCCAGGAATTACCAGTTAACTGCTCAACTAAGAGACGTTAAGTTTCTGCTGTTCGTTTCTCTCCCTGTTTTCAATGAATTGATGGATTAACTTTGCTTTAAGACTTGGAACTCAAACTGGGGTTCTATAATAAACCTAAAGGGGTGGGGCTGGGTGGTAGGTGGGAGGGAGACTCAAGAGGGAGGGGACATATGTACACCCACAGTTAATTCATGTTAATTTAATTCATGTTGATGTATGACAGAAATCAAACTAATATCGTAAACCAATCATCAATCAATTAAGAAAAGTAATGGATGTTTCGGACAAAAAGTTAAAGCTGTTGAAAAGATGATGTTGTGTGTGATGGGAATGTTGAAAACAGAGAAAAGTGTGCACTTGTAAGTAAAGCTATTCAAAATACCTTGCTGAAAAACACTTAAGTTGCAGATGTTAGTGTAGAAATGTTCATACTTCTGTGAAAATTAAGATATTTCCCTTTATATATTTGTAAACAGAATATATATCAAAACTCCAAAGATATTTGCATAGCAAACAAGCCCATAACTTTCCTCTCTTTAATATTCATGTCCTTCAAAGCATTATTCTCGTGAATGTACTGTGGGTGCTGGGTGGGCTTTGATTGCCCTGGGACAGCAGTTTGAGCCAGCTTCTAAGTCTGCAAGCTGAGGTGGCATGCCACCTTCTTACCATACTTGAATGTTTTCTGTTTAAAATGTTCAATTACCTGAACATTCAAATCCTTCCTAGCAGCCTGCCTGCTCCAGCAACCAGTAGTGAGTTAAGTGCACTCAGTTCTTTGGCCATATACCTCATGGCCAAAATACCCAGGACAGAAGCTGTATTATATTTAATAAAGGCTTTTGAAAGCAGCACACAATCAAAAGAAAAAAGTCTTAAGCAATTTAAATGGAACATTCACAGAAATCAATGGTGAGGCAGGAGAAAGGATTCAATGGAGGGCATTAAGGGGGTCCTAGGTGGGAGAGAGGAACAGTGTGAGAGATTCTGCCTGGGTATTACCTGCAGTCCCCTGTTATGGGCAGTGTTCCTGATGGATGTGCATTCATAAAGATCTTTCTTGCTTTTTTTTTTTTTTTTTTTTTTGGAAAATAATTGTCTATATATCAAATTGAAAAAACAATTTAGGGTGTTCCCTGGTGGTCCTGTGATTAGGACTTTGCCTTCCAGTGCAGTACTGTGTGAGTATGGGCCCCTTCATAACTCATTGAGTTCTGCATTAGATTATGTACTCCTTCCTACACGTAACTGATTGTTCACAATAGAATAGCTTTCAGAATGCCTAACCCCTCTACCTCAGTTAAAGCAACCAAGTACTCACATGTTACAACATGGATGAACCTTGAGAAGAGTCAAAACACAAAATATTGCACCTCATACAAGTCTAGTCTATTCTTAATGCTGCCATATAGGACTCTTGTATGGAATGTGCATAAATTACTTGCTACTGAAATTTTTTCCCACTTTTCAATATTACAAAGAGGCTGTGTTGACTGTTTTTTTGAGTAAATGTTTGTGATCAATTTTAAGTTACATCTTTGGACAAATGCTCCAAAGTAGAACTGTCTGTTTGAGAGTGTGCACATTTTAAGTCTTTTAGTAAATATTCCCAGATGGTCCTTCAGGAAATTTGCTTGGCCTGTGGTCCCCAATGCAGAGCTTGAAGGTCAAAAGTCACTGGTGAGAAATAATAGTACTTGCATGTCAAATACAGCGCTGCTTATCCACAGCAGTGTAAAAGTAGGGGAGGAGAATGGAGATACCGGGTTGAGTGTGTTGTTCTAGGCCCAAATTTCCGAACTCATGATGTCCTATGTTTGTTTGCAGTTCCCGTGGGTCCACATCTACCATGCCCTTGCTCATCAATAGCGCCAATTGCCAAATGGTAGGTTTTGCAGTAGCCACTATTGGATGGATCCTTGGCACCACTGCCATGGGCTTCGTGGAGTGGCGAGTATGGTATCTGGACAACGCCTCACAGTTCTCTGGTCTGGCCTGCATGGGAATGTGGAGAGTCTGTGTCTTCCGTCATACCAACATCACCACAGCAACCTCATGTCACAGTTACAGCTACCATGATACTTACCTACCTCTTGATATCCGTGTTTCTCAAAACCTCTTACTGATGGCCAGCATTCTAGGACTCTTGGGGAAAGCCTCTGTTACTTTTGCACTTAAAAATGTGTCCATGAGAATTCTTGAGAAGAATACTACCTACAAAGCATTTGTCATTTCAGGAATTCTCAACATAGCTGCTGGTATCTGTATCTCAGTTGCTCTCATCTGGAATTACCACTCTGTGATGACTGAAGAGGGTATTGTCTTCCCACCATCTTTCAATTTACCCTTCAAGCCACATGCTCAGCAAATTGGCAACACTGTTATAGTGGCATGTCTAGCTGCCTTTGTGCTGTTCTTAAGTGGGTGGTTTTTTCTCTCTTACAAATTACCCCTGGATAGCCAAGTGCATCCTGAAATATCAGGAAATGTAGATTCCTGTTTGCATTGACTTTAAAAATCCAACATTACCAAAAGTTTATGGGAAATCTTACCACGATGCTTAATCGAATTTCCAGGGACTCGAGACCATGGCAATACAGTTTTTGGCAGAAAGTAGTAAAGCATTTACTACAGTTGTAATCTGTGTCTGATTTGAGTCAGTTAAGGAATTTCACAAAAACTCTTTCCAACCTGCCAGTTTTTATTTTAATTATTGCCTAATCACAGTACTATAAATCTAGTGTATGGAAATAACAGTTTCTGAGATTCTTACATTTCCCTCCTCAACTATTGCTAAAAACTGATTTATTTTCTATGTTATGGTATTATACTTATGTCATGTAAAAATTTACATTATATGGAGAAATAGAGATGGTAAAGGACAGGGAAGCCTGGCATGCTGAGGTCCATGATGTTGCAGTTGGAAACAACTGAGCAACAACAACGAGAAAATGAGGAATTCATTCCACCGTATTACTGGACACCATAATTAGTGAAATTGTTCTGTATAAGGTTTATGTATCCTTTTCCCTTTTTAATCTTTTTAAATGGTTATAAAGGAACATCTTGTCCCTTCATCCTAACAAAATGATTCCCTTGCTTAAAGAATATTAGTAGTTATTCCTTGTTATCAATGAATACTTAAAAATTTTAAATGCCTCAAAATAAATTCTTCAGATTTGTTTTTTCTACACAAAGTACTCACAGTGACAGAAGTCTGAAACTAAAGCACCTCTCCTACCAACCTACCCCATCGGCCCTTTAAGAAAAATTTTAAATTTGTTGAATTTTTTGTTGTTCAGTTGCTAGGTTGTGTCCAACTCTTTGTAACCCCATGGGCTGTAGCACACAAGGTTTCCCTGTCTTCACCATTTCCCAGAGCTTGCTCAAACTCATGTCCATTGACTCAGTGATGCCATACAACCATTTTGTCCCCTGTCGTCCCCTTCTCCTGCCTTCAATCTTTCCCAGCCTCAAAAGTCTTTTCTAATGAGTCAGCTCTTTGCATCAGGTAGCCGGATTATTGGAGCTTCAGCTTTAGCATCAGTCCTTCTAATTAATATTCGGGACTGATTCCTTTAGGACGGACTGGTTTAATATCCTTGCAGTCCAAAAGACACTCTCAAAGAGTCTTCTCCAACACCATAGTTCTAAAGGTTCAGTTCTTTGGCACTCAGCTTTCTTTATGGTCCAACATTCATACACAACTACTGGAAAAAACATTGCTTTGACTAGATGGACCTTTGTCAGCAAAGTAATGTCTCTGCTTTTTAATATGCTGTCTATCTTGATCATAGCTTTTCTTTCAAAGAGCAAGCATCTTTAAGTTTCATGGCTGCAGTCACCATCTGAAGTGATTTTGAAGCCCAAGAAAATAAGGTCTCTCACTGTTTCCATTGTCTCCATTTCTATTTGCCATGAAGTGGTGGGACCAGATGCCGTAATCTTTGTTTTTCGAATGTTGAGTTTTAAGCCAAACTTTTCACTCTGATCTCTCAATTCTTCAAGAGGCTCTTTAGTTCTTCACTTTCTGCCATAATGGTGGTGTCGTCTGCATATCTGAGGTTATTGATATTTCTTCCGTCAATCTTTATACCAGCTTGTGCTTCATCCATCTTGGCATTTTGCATGATGTACTCTGCAAATAATAAATAAGCAGGGTGACAATATAGAGCCTTGATGTGCTCCTTTCCCAATTTGGAACCAGTCTATTGTTCCACATTTGGTTCCTGACCTGCATACAGATTTCTCAGGAAGCAGGTAAGGTACTCTGATATTTCCATCTCTTTAAGAATATTCCAGTTTGTTGTGATCCACACAGTCAAAGACTTTGGCTGTACTATTTAAAGGCTGTTGCTGAGCCAAGAAAGACTCTGGGATTCTTGGCCTTCAGAGGAGATGAATTCAATTCGGGGCCAGTGACAAGGCTTGATTGCTCAAAGCTTTTGTGTAGTAAAGTTTTATTAAAGTATAAAAGAGATAGAGAAAGCTTTTGATATAGGCATCAGAAAGGGGCAGAAAGAGTATTGCCCTGCTCGTGTTTAACTGGATGTTATATAGCTACTTGCAGTCTGCTAATTGGCAAAAGGCAGTGTCTCAAAACTCAGAGACTGGCAACAGGCCCCTCACTCACAACATGCATTGAGATCACATTGGCACAAAGTGACTCATCCCAGGCTATAAAATGATTTTATATGAATCTTGAAGAAAGGCAGGTATCTAAGCAAATGTAGTCTCACTAACATAGCTTAAGAGATCATTTACATGAGTAAAACACTGGTTTGTCAAGTCCTTCTGAGTCTTAGGCAGAATCACCTTGAAGACAGAGTCTAGGGTTCATTAACAGAGCTTAAAATAAATATTTCCATAAGCAAAACTCATTGGTGAGCTCAGGGTTTGAGAAGAGTTAACTTCAGATGGAACTAGGTGTCTTCATGGCAACACAGAATTTTAAAAGAAACCTCTCTTTAAATTTTTATAGAGAAGGGAAGAAACATCTAACACTTGTTTGTTTCCTCCTGCCACTGAGAAGAGTGGTAAAAATGTCTGACACTTGCAGTCTATTTCCTCCATTTGGAGACCCCTCGCCTTCCTACCTGTTACCCTCTTGTTCCCCCATTTTCTTTTAGCAGAATTATGCTGCCTAGGGAAAGGGGCATTGTTCTCATTCTGTAACTGCTTCCAAGCAATTCCCTAAATTGGTGAGGCAGCGTATTCTCCTAACCCTCATATTGAGGGTCTGTGATCCAGCGACCCCAAGTAGTAGTTGGAGGAAGCTGCTGCAGTTGCAGAAGTTTGAGCAACCATTTGTAACTTAAAAGCCATCATGCGACTAGAAACATATCCAGCTACACAGTTACAGATGCAGGGAGCAAACAGCAAAAACACAACAATCAGATTTATTTTAATTAAGATAGTTTTCCACCATGGGGATCTAGTTAACATCTCCCAAAGTGAGGCAGTTGACGCTTCAGGAGTATCCATAGCCTGAATCATCTTGTTCATGTGTTTAGTAAAATGAGTAACATTAGTGCTCTCATCAGGTATATATGTACAGCACTGGATATGAATAATAAAAACTGGCACAAGTTTCTCCTTGTGTAGCTATCAGAATATCTAAGGCCAATCTGTTCTATAAAACCACCTTTCTAATTTGTATTTGTTCAGCATTAAGGGCTGAAATAGCTTTTTGAGATTCTTGTAATGTCTGTTGAGTAAAATTAGTCAAAGCACCACTCGTAGCATAATATCTTTAGTTCCCAAAGAGGGAACAAACACTGCTGCCAGATAGTCATAACCAGTGAAACACAGACCTTGCCCACCGAGTTTTAAGGTGGGGTAAGTTAGCAGGCTTTTCTGGAACCTGTGAAAATGTGAAGCCATGAGTAAAAGCTAGACCTGGGGTGCATCTCCCTATCCAGCCAGGGGAAAGCCATGCCCATAGATAAGAGCCACATATCCAATAGGTCCCATTTGGAGCAAGCCTGCATGACTAAGATACCCAGTCCCAATCAGAGCCTGGCAAGGCAAAGGGAGGACCTGAACTGGGATTGGAAAACACAGGAATGATTACATTACATAAATCTGAGGCAAAAATTCCAGTTTTTTCCAATCATTATAATTAAATTGTTGACTAACTTCTGGGGATTCCTCTATTTGTTCCCAGGTTATGGGGGTGATAGATTATTAGGCATCCCTTTTCAGGAGTTAGCTATATAACCTCATCCCATATTTGACAAACAACAGGTAAAAAGCCACTAGATCTAGACCCATTTACCTTCTTGTTTGTAGCAAAATAGTCATTAAACCTAGAGAATGTATAATCAAAATTAAAAGTCACAGTATGGCCGTAGTTAAAGTACAAAGTGTTGCACCAATCCATTTTAGGATTGTTAAATGTCATCAGATTAAGAACAGGCATCACATGTGATTGTGGTTGTTGAAAATATTTGCAGACTTGGAGGAAGTCCTTTCCCTGAAGTGGAGATGTCCATGGGAAGCCTTCTGCCAATGAAGAAGGGAGTGCTCCACAGACCCAGCAGTTAGACCGATTGTGGAATGCAGCATAGGACTGAGCCCAGGACAGAGAGACATTGTCTTGAGGACCAAACGGCAGACTCAGGATCTTTGGAGTCAGCAGAATCAGGCTCACATAGATTATCAGGCCCATCTGAAACGTGGAAAGTCAGAGCATAGAAAGTAAAGACATATAATGATATCACTTAGTTCTGGTCAGGGTGCCACTTCTTAACTCGAGTGTGATGCACCCACGAATCAATTCCTGGCACTTTGACAGCTGTGGGAGAAGAAAGAATAACCTGGTAAGGGCCTTCCCAGAGGGGCTCAAGGGATGGGCCCCCAGACCCCAATGTTTTTATGAGGACCTCAGTTCCTGGCTCAGATAGAGGCTTGCTTGACTCAGAGGCTAGGTGAGGAGTCACCTCCCGGAATTCTGTTAATGCCGGATGAAAAGCTGAGAGCTGAGTTACATTATTAGTTAATTCCAAGGCTTTGGGGTCTATAACAATGTGCATAAGGGTCTTCCATAAATACATCCTGAGAGGGGACAGTCCCTCCTTTGGGGAGGCAGTTTGTGCCCCTGTTAAAGCTATAGGTAGAACTTTAAGCCAATTGTCCTGTGTCCCTTAATTTTTGCAGATGTCTCTTAATAATGTCATTAGCTTTTTCAACCTTTCCTGAGGATTGGGATCTCCAGGAGCAGTATATGTAATAGTCTATTTCTAGCACATTAGACAGCCCCTGAGTTACAGCAGCTTTAAAGATGGAGCCATTGTCATTCTGAAGGCTCCATGGCAGCCCAAACATGGGGATGATTTCATGTATTAAAATTCTTATAATCTCCTTAGCCTGTTCACTACGACAGGGAAAAGTCTCAATCCATCCAGTAAAAGTATCCACCAAAACTTAAAAGCAAGAATATCCATTTGCTTTGGCATATGAGTAAAATCAATTTCCCACTCTTCTCCAGGATATTTTCCACTTTGTTGTAACCCAGAATTTGCTAGCTTTTCAGTCTTTGGGTTATTTTTCTGACAAACCTCACTCTACTCAGACAGCTGCTCAGTTAACCTGGACAGTTTTGCCCAAGGCTGTCTGAGTCAGGTCTTCAAAGGCAAATAGAAATTGACTTGCCTCTGTCAAAGAATAGAAGTCATCTTTTAAATCAATTACTGAGAAATATTTGGCTTGTTCAGGAGTTGCAGACAATAGAGTATAAAGATTAGGCACCACAGGGTGTAATTAGGAACCACAGCCTCATTTACTATTGATAAATCTTAAACTAGTCTCTGTTTATCATTTGATTTTTTTATACCCAAAATAGGAGTGTTGCATGGACTGTTACAGGGAATTAGTAGACCCTGCTTCTTTAAATTCTCAATGATGGATTTTAATCCGTCCTTAACTTCAGGTTTCAGTGGGTACTGCTTTTTATGTGGAAAGAAATGCAGGTCTTTGAGCTTAACAACTACAGGAATAGCATTTTTGCTCGACCCACAGATTTTCCATCAACCCACACTCTAGGATATACATTTTGCTTGATTAAAAGGAGAGAAAGGGAGGTCTCCATATTCATGAAAACAGAGGTATGGACCTTGCTCAGTATGAAAGTGAAAATGAAGTCGCTCAGTTGTGTCCGACTCTGCAACCCCATGGACTCTAGCCTAATAGGCTCCTCTATCCATGGGATTTTCCAGGCAAGAATTCTGGAGTCGGTCGCCATTTCCTTTTCATCAGGATACCCCTCCACAAAAGGGGTGAGGGACACTCTGGGACAATCAGAAACTTGTGTGAAAATAGCACAGAGTCCCAGTTGCAGCTCAGAGAATGACTGAAATAATATCATTTGGCTCACCAGACAGTCCCACTACAGAAGCAGATCAGGGAGAAAGTGGGACAGGGGCTTCAGTTAGCACGGAGTTTAAGTTGCCCCAGTATCTAAAAGGAAATCGACGGGTTGTCCCCCTGCAGTTATTAATACCCAGGTTCCTCAGGTGTAATTAGGACAGAACTTGTGTGGGGACTCCTGGGCACCTTCAGTCCTGATTGTCTTGAGAGTCCAACCCCTGAAACCTATGCCTCTGCGGGCATTCTCTCCTCCAGTGTGGTTCCTCTGGGCATTTTTCTCAGGCCATTTAAGAGTGGTTCTTAGGGCCATTATGAGGGCTTCTGCCTGCTCTTTTTTCTTTCTCTGCCTTTCTTTTCCTCCTATTCCCTGCCATAATAGATTGTCTGAGCCAGTTGAAACAGATTATTTAAAGGCTAATTTGGTCCATACACCTGTTTTAATAGCTAATGGTGAATATCTGGAACCAACCGAGTGAGAAATCTGTCTTTTAAGATCACTCTTCTCTCTTCACGTTTGGAATCAATCTCAGTGAATCTGCAAGGGCTTCTCTCAGTCTATCTAGGAATTGACCTAGAGCTTCCTCCTTCTCCTGTTCTAAGTTTGCCAATTTGGCATAGCTTAAAGGCTTAGAATGCGCTTCTCTGAGTCCTTCAAGAATGCATATGACAAAATGACTCAGATCCCATCTTCTTTTAACTGTGTTATAGTCCCAGTAATTGGGACCAACTGACTCCCAGTGGGGAGGGCAGCTATCTCATCCTCCCTCTTCCCCACTGGTCCATTACCAAGCCATTCATCTCCATAAGCAGCTGGTTTCCCCAAAACTTGAGTTTTTGAGTCAGAAGTCAGCGTTTGTCCCAAGATATACATCACATCCTTCCAAGTAAGGTCATAAAACAGAGTAATACCTTCAAACATATTTTTCTGGGTACTTTAAATATCCTCCCAGATCCTTCTTGATTCTTTGTATTTCTTGATAAGAAAAGGGCTTATTAACTCTTATAGACTGATTATTTCTCCCAGTGGGCGCTTCATGAAGAGGCAAAAGCTTGGTGTGGCTGTTTCTCAACCTCTCTGGCTGCGCATACGATCCCAGGGATAGATTGGAGAAACCTGCTTTTCTTTATCTCTGTCTCCTGTCCTCCATCTCATCCTGTCTTTCACCCTTAGTTTTTGCTATCTGAGCTTCTCTTACTTCAACTGTGTCAGCTTCTGTTGATAGCAGAGTAGTCAGAGGTTATACTGAGACAGGGGTTCTTTGGACCTCTACTTGGGCAGTTTGAATCACAGTTTCGGTTTTTACTGAAAACAAGGCAACCCTTCTGTAGTGGGGGTGGGATGGGGTGGGGGTGGGGGGTGGGGGGCCATGGGGTTGTTCCCTGACTTTCAGTTTGGAGCCCTGGGTATGGGGGCAAAGTAGGAGGAGAGGAGGGAGCTGAAGGTTTCACACCCAAATCTATATGCTGAGGGCATAAGTCTGGCCTGTCTTGCAGAGAGAAAAAGGGCAAGACATATTCTACTTCTACCCATTTCCCTTGTTTTCTACAGAACCAGTCTAATTGTAAAACAGTATTAAAATTAAGAGACCTTCCAACCGTCCACAGTTCACCATTCTCCAGTGGATACCGTGGCCATGCAGTATCATATGGGAAGATCAGGCATGTCTTCTTTAAGCTCTGGGTACCAAATCTATTCCAGTTTTTCAGGATACAGTTCAAAGAAGTGAGGCTGGGGTTGTTAGCTCCTATCTGTAAGAAAGAAAATAAGCAACCAATGCCATCTTTCTACTGGAGGCATCCCTCCATGCCCTAGATGGAGGTGTAGACAGACTTTACACCAAAGCTTTCCTTCCCTGGTCAGACTCAGTCTGTCCCTTACCAATGCAATCACCCAGCCACTGAGGTGGGGTGGAAATGCAACAGGAGTAGATCTGATGGCATCCCAGACTGATGTCCAGATCCTCACCATTACAACCTTGCTTGCCTTTGATGCCACCGGGATGCAATCAGTTTAACCTTCTGGGATGCCTCCCAAGCTAAGACTGCTGGGGGAAACATTCATCACCTGACTGCCTGTGCACGACCCTGAGAGTATATTTCTGACCACAATAAGACTGGTATGAACATAAAACTGACATGTTCCTTCCAAGCATCACCAGACCAGTATAAGTGATAGCAAAAGAGATGGTGAAGGGAAAAAAAAAAAGAGAGAGAGAGATGGTGAAGGGCTGACTAGTGAGGAAAAAGTGATTTTGTCCTGAAGTTATTAGGCCCAGTGCTTCCAGTTCATTCCCACAGATTCCACAGAAAGAGTATCTAAAGAGTTAGGACAACACCCAGTGGAGAGACTCTTCTGCTCCACTAAGAGCTAGCATTACCAAAGGAAGAAGTCTGCTGTGCTTCCTGAGTAAACTTTCACCTGAGCGATGGCTCTAGAGCTCCATCTTGCTTCCGAACTTTTGACTCCAAGCAAGGTTGGGCACTTCCTGACTAGCAAGCCAAGTTTAACACCTAAGTAACAGTACACAGTAACAGTGTAGATCACAAGTCCCTTGAAAGTCTATGATCCAACAGATTAGGTTAGTAGTTCTAATTCCCAAGCAGTTGTGAAATGGTCAGAGACCGGAAAGTTTGACCGAGAAAGAGTTCAGTCCACACGTTTTGCAAATTTCTGGCCGCTACCCTCACAGGGAGTTGGGTCTCTCTTGGCATTGGCAGGTTGGTATAAACCCCTTACAAGGCTCCCCTTTAAGGGCCTGCCATCAGTCATGAGGCACCTCAAAACAGCAGAACAGGGCTCCTTCCTTGCTTCATGCAGAGTGTGTTTTTCATTCACACAAACACACCATAGAGTACAGCAGAAAACATGTTTTCTACGAGAACAGAGAACTAGAGCTCCCAAGTGTCCTTACCTTGTTCTGAAGTATCCTGGACATGCACCCAACATGAAAGGTTGTTGCTGAACCATGAAAGATGCCGGGACTCTTGGCCTCTGGAGGAGAAGAATTCAATCCAGGGCCAGTGACGAGGCTAGATCACTCAGAACTTTTGTATAATAAAGTTTTACTAAAGTATAAAAGAGAACCAGGGCATTTGCCATCTGTCTCTGTGGAGATTGAAACCTATGCTGCTACAGCTGTTGACCTTTGGCTCATCTGAGGGAGTTCACGGTAGAGTTAGGCACTCTGTGCTCCAGGGAATCTAGTGGAACATGTCTTTAGATTGTAGTATATTTTCAGGAATTAATTTCATGATCCCAATCCTTGCATTATGTCAAAAAGTTGTAGTTCAGTCTCTGGGAGCACTAATTTGTAGTTAACACATCCATTATTCCTTTTATTATGATGAAATTGTGCAGTCCTTGACACTGGAGCCCAGACCCACATTTTTTACATACATCTATTGATTTTTTGTGATTAAAATAAAACCATTCAAGACAGTCATAACATGCTATTTATGTTTATTTCATTCTTAACTTTATCAATAAAGTTCATTTTATGAAAACTATTTTCCTAAACAGCAAACAGGGGATTTTCTTGGTGATGCAGTGGTTAAAAAAAAAAAAATGCCTGCAATGCAGGAGATTCGGGTTGGATCACTGGATCACTGGATTCCAGGGGTCACTGGATCCCTGGAATGGGATTCACTCCAGTATTATTGCCTGGGAAATCCCATGGACAGAGGGGCCTGGAGGGTTGCAAAAAAAAGAGTGGGAATATGACATGGCATCTGGCCCCATCACTTCATGGCAAATAGATGGGGCAACAGTGGCTGACTATTTTGGAGGGCTCAAAAATCACTGAAGATGGTGATTGCAGCCATGAAATTAAAAGACGCTTACTCCTTGGAAGGAAAGTTATATCCAAACTAGGCAGCATATTAAAAAGCAGAGACATCCTCCAACTAATAAAAAAAAAAAAAAAAAAAATTGAAACACAGCAAATAAAATGGTAATTAAATAATAAAAAAAAATAAAAATAAAAAGCAGAGACATTACTTTGCCAACAAAGGTCCATCTAGTCAAGGCTATGGTTTTTCCAGTGGTCTTGTATAGATATGAGAGTTACACTATAAAGAGGGCTGAGCACAGAAGAATTGATGCTTTTGAACTGTGGTGTTGTAGAAGATTCTTGAGAGTCCCTTGGACTGCAAGGAGATCCAACCAGTCCATCCTAAGGGAAATCAGTCCTGGGTGTTCATTGCAAGGACTGATGTTAAAGGTGAAGCTCCAGTATTTTGGACACCTGATTCGAAGAGCTGACTCCTGGAAGACATCCTGGAATGTGAAGTCAAGTGTGCCTTAAGGAAGCATCACTACAAACATAGCTCATGGAGGTTCAAATCCTGAAAGATGATGCTGTGAAAGTGCTATACTCAATATGCCAACAAATTTGGAAAACTCAGCAGTGGCCACAGGACTGGAAAATGTCAGTTTTCATTCCCATCACAAAGAAAAGCAATGCAAACAATGCTCAAACTACAGCACAATTGCTCTCATCTCACATACTAATAAAGTTACACTTAAAATTCTCCAAGCCAGGTTCCTACTCAAAGAATATGTATATTGATATCTTTATGGTCTGAAAAATTGGGGTTCTCATCCAGGTGAAGGATGATAACTTCACGCTGAGCAGTTTCTTGGAGCACCACTCTGTCACCACAACCTTACCACCACCCAAAATCATAAGAAAGCCATACGTCCTACCTACTTAATCACAAATTTTGCTTTCCTTTCCTGGATCTGGTGAACACCATCTTGTTTGGCTTCCTATTTGGCCCCTGTCCATATTGTTTGTGACAGGGTCCAACAGTTTTAGGCCAAATTGCTTGTTATAGGTTTCAGATTTGCTGATTTCAGGCACAGAATAACTTGACTGATGTCAGGTAGAAGGAGATTTCTGTTCAGTTACCCAGGACTGAGTTTGAGTAAACTCCAGGAGTTGGTGATGGACAGGGAAGCCTGGCGTGCAGCGATTAATGGAGTTGTAAAGAGTCAGACATGACTGACCGACTGAACTGAACTGATGCCTACACCCAACAGGACGAGTCCTCTGTCCCAGTTCCCAAGAAGTGTCTTGAGTCCCTCAGGGTTTAGCGGTCAGGGGATACACACTGAAACTGCCCACCCTGGCCTGGCATCATTGTATCCATTTATATGAGTTATTTTAAAACAGGAGGTCCTTGTAAGGACCATGGAACTAATACGTGACCACCAAGTGGAAGAATTCAGGAAAGGTCAGAAGGAGATGCCATGTGCCCTGCCACCTCCCAGAGTCCTTCTCACTAGACTCCCATCTTGATGGGTGATGCACGTGCCACTAGGAAGGACCCGGCATCTCAATGATTGGCCAGAGAGAACCCAGAAACTAACCCACCACCATAAAACTCAAGATTGTATGCCACTCATTAGAGCAGTTATCCTGGATTCCCTTATTTTGCTATTCATCACGGGGGTGCCTCTTAGCACTAAAGCCTCTTGCCTTGTCACCACCTGCGTCTCCTCAAACAACTCATAATGGAGTGTTACACGAGGGCCCTGTCTTGAGTCCTGAAAGGGATCCCCCTTCTTGCAACACTATCACAAAACACTGGCTATCAGGAAGGCTGATTTATCTTATACCTACAAATTGACAAAGCAATAAAGCAAATTGTTTCAACAATCTTGAATATTTCCATTTGAAACAGAAAATCCAGTAAAGTGTTTTGTGTGGCAAATATTTTGTCTATATAGTTTTTTGAACACTACTAGTAGGAGACCTACCAAACGTTTAATGTTTTGTCACACAAAGGAATGGAAATTTGTTTTTGGGAAAGTGGTGAAAGTTATCCCGTTCAGCCGCAAAGAAAGTTAAACTCTTCAGCCGCAAAGAGACCTAAGTCTGCTGGGTCTCAACAGTATAATTATCAACCTCCAGGACCCTGTGATTTTTGGAGTAGTGCACTAGTCACCAGACCTAGAGCCAGTGAAACCTAGATCAGTAAAATAAAATACTTAAAATCAGAATCTGCGCGGTGAGGGAGGGGGTAAACCAGCAACCCGCAAAGGTGCGTTATCAGCAGGTCATTCAACGTATAATTGTTCAACTGTTACGTCACTGTGTGACGCGTGAAGATTAGAAACTTGAAGGGCACAGTCATTGCCAGTAAAGTGGACGGGCCTTGGGTGTCTGGCCCAAGACCCCGCAGCCTGGCAGAGTCTGGACGCCAACACGTGCTGCGGTCCTCCCTATCCGTTTCCTTCCTCTCCCCACCCCGCTTTCCCCTAGTATCTATCCACCCTCCTTTGAGGCCATCTGCCCGCCTCCTGTTTTTTTCGCCTTTTCGTTATCGTTGACCAACACGCTGGACACCTGCGGTCAAGTGATCCTCAACCTTCTTGGATCCAGGGCTTTTTGATAGTTTCGACATTGGGAAGGAAGCTTCTTAAAGGTGGGCGAGGGTATTTGAAACTGAGACATTTTACAGAAATTCAGATTCGTGAAACTAAAACAGAAGTGCATCGCAGAACTTTAGAAGGAGCAGGGAAACTACGATGGCGGGGAGTGGGTGAGGAGGATTGAGGTATACTGGTGTTAGGTTTAAATCCACCCCCAAGTGGTTGAAAGAGGGAGATGCTAGTTCTGTCAAATTCCAACACCCCGGGAGGGGGCCGAACAGGAGCTCTCGCGAAATTAGCGTTTGACGAACGGGATTGACTAACAGATCCCGCGAGATTATGACTTAACTAACGCGACTTGGCCAGAAAGAAATAACGGTAGATTTAAAGGAATTGCGGGGGTGGGGGTGGGGGGCGGTGGTCCTGCGATCAGATAGGCAGACGCACGGTTACGTATTGGCGTAAAGCCGTTCAAGAGAGTTTGTTTCCGGTAGGCCAAGCTGTGAGCCGTTTCCCGCGGGAGTCGTTTCAAATACGGATAGGCTAGACAAGCGGTGTGAGACTGAAAGTTCGCGCTTTTCTTCAGGCATGAGTCATGAGGCGGTGAAAAACGTGCAGGAGGTGGATCAGCAGGTGAGTCAAAATGTTCCTTTCCTTTCTCCGTGGGCATTTTCTCAGGATTAATTTGACTTGTGGAGCAGTGTTGACGTGCCACCTTCCTCTTACTTTTGCCGGTTCCTTTATTTGGCTGTGGTTGACAGCAAATGAGGGGAAAGACCGACTTAAGGCATTGGTGCGGGGCGAGGCGGGTGGGTGCATGGAGGAAGAAACGAATTGGTAGTGCTCTGACTTCGTTTACGTAGTGTATCATGGCCCCTCACAATGGCGGATTTTGTGTGTGTGCGCGCGATCTCGGAGCGGCGTATTTGTACTAGTACCGACTTATTAGTGGTGACGCGGTACGCGGTATTGGCCCGCTTTTTTCTGTTGAGTTTCTTGGCTATAGCTGTACGGCATTAATTTCAGGCACAGAGGTGTCGTTGGTATACAGGCGTACGGTCGCTTGCGTACGGAATTATGTGGGAAGGGGGTTGGGCACTGGGCCTTATTTCGGAGCAATGGCGGCGGCCACTGTTGTTTCGTTGCACTGCTCCGCTCATCGAAGCCCTACGCTTGCATGGTTTGTGCTTGTGGGACCCTGGAGGACGATTTTATTTTTAGAAAATAAAACGGCAGTTTTGTTATTATTTCTCTCCGGGGTTTCTTCCCGCTGTACTTTAACTGAGTACCCCAGGTGATGAGGTCCTGTTTCCGGAATGGAAAGCTTTGTGACGCAAAAGTCGCGGAAGGGGAATAGTGGGAAGGGGAGTAGGAAACGGTCGCTGCTTGCTTACGTACATTCCTATTTGCGTGTGGTGGAATCGGGAAGCTGGCGGGAGGTTAGAGATTTGCGGTATTCCCTTTATTTAAAACCCACTGAATGGCCGTTAACCTGAGGGTGTTAAGCTTTTGAGTTGTCGTACTTTGTTGAACGTGTCGTAAGGTTAAGCGTTTGTCTTTTAAGTTTCATCTGAGAGAAAATAACTAGGAACGAGGCGATTAGCAGGAAAAACTTTACGTGTTACATTGCTTTCTTGTTCCTAACGTGGAAAACATTTAAATATGTCAGTCAAGACGTGTTCTCAGTGTATTGCTTTCCTTTGAGATGTTCGGAATTCGGAAGAGCATACGGTATCTAAGAAGAGTGATTTTACAGGCTTGTTTTGCATTTCTGAAAAATATATTTCATCCTCGCGTTGCCTTCAGAAAAACTTCAGGGTTTTAACTCTTTTAAGTATGCAGCTTATCTGAACTTTTGTTTTTCACGTTTAGTGTTGGATATTGACCTAGGTCATAAACCTTTCACAAGATATCTGTCTTGTAAGTCGTTAAACAGAGCCTCGTGACACTACTTGCTCCCAGATTTTATTTCTAAGTAGCATATAATTGGTGGGATTTGATAGATGCTTCTTTGAGGGTGTTTTCTTTCTATTGTTACGATTATATTCACTCATGCAGTATGCTGAGCTGTAGTTTAATGGATTAAAGAGCGCAGAGGTTGAAAATCTGATACAGACACATTTGTGGTGTTTTCTGTGTACATGGGAAACGTTTACATTTAACTTTTACTTTTAAAATAAACCGTTTAACTGTTCATAAACTATTCCTTGGGTCATTATAATTTAGTAGTAACCAGATTCGATGTGGAGAAGTAATGCCTTTGTTGATGATGCTTGTTGTTTGGTAATATTATTCTTGAACTTTTAACGTGTGTATGTATAAACATTATATAGCACATTTCCTGTAGCTGATAGGTGTCACTATTGCTCCTTGATCTTTTGTGCTTTTTAAAATTTATTCTGGCATGTATGATTTTCCATTATTTTTACTTCTTGGTTAGTTTTTCTGAAACTCAATAAACTGAAACTTTTCTACAGTATTGAAATCCATCAGTATAAAGGGACAGATATTTAAGTGAAATTAAAGGTGCTTCTCTAGTATAAACTTTTCATGTCATTTGCCCAGTCTCTTTGCATTTATCATAAAATGACAGATAATAAATACTGCCTTCACAATGTGGTAAATATTACATGATAACAGTAATAAATGTCACATTGTGCACTAAGTGATGGGTGGTGCTGCTGCTTATGGATTTATTTGAATTAAAAAGTTGCACACTGCTGCAATATAATGTTAAAATATTTGTTTTTAAGTTATGTAGTATTTAGGGAATAAAGAAGGAATCTTCGGCTTGCCCAGGAAAGAAGTGACTTTGAGAATGTAACTTTTGATGACTGAGGCGATTTTACTATGCAGAATTATTTTGGGGGAAAACTTGTTTTGGATGAATATATTTGAACTGTCTGTACTGGTGTACTTCTTGGCATGCAAGTCCTACTTTTTGCCTTTGCCATAATTTGTAGACTCTACAAGGTGTTAAAAATAAGAGCTTGTAATGATACAGTGTATGATTGGAATTTAGGACTTCTAATTTGTCTTTTGTAATGCTGTCTGTGCTTGATTTTTCCTTTTTTCAGCATGTGAACTATTAATACCTCTTTTCTTCTAGTTGGCTGATCTAAACCTAAATTCTGATAATAATCAGAGTGGAGGAGGAAGTACAGCTAGCAGTGAGTAAAATTTTTATTTGTTTAGAATCTGTTAATATCTCATAATACTAATTTTAAATTCAAAAACCATTCTGTAACCATATAAATTTATAAAGTAATTTGGTATGCTTGGATAATAAGAAACTAATTGGTTCTTTTCCAGTGTGAAATGCCATAGAAAATTAATTTTCACACTTTGAGAAAACCTCTTATACCTAGTATAAATCCTTCTCAGACACAGAGGTGAAGACATGTTGATCTCTCTTTTGAATTGACCTGAACTTGAACTGTGTTAAACCTAATAAAGGGAACTTGTGCAATTGTATGTTTTAGTTTTTGCTCATTTCCCATGAAGAAACTTGAGCCTTTCTGATGGAACCTGGCTTTACTGATTCTTAGATGGTAATTCAGAGAAGGCAATGACAACCCACTCTTGCCTGGAAAATCCCATGGGCAGAGGAGCCTGGTAGGCTGCAGTCCATGGAGTCTCAAAGAGTCAGACATGACTGAGAGACTTCACTTTCACTTTTCACTTTCATGCATTGGAGAAGGAAATGGCAACCCACTCCAGTGCTCTTGCGAAGCCTGGTAGGCTGCCGTCTATGGGGTCGCACAGAGTTGGACACAATTGTAGTAACTTAGCAGCAGCAGCAGCAGCAGATGGTAATTAGAACTTGGAATATTAATTATGTTATTAAAAGTTTATTTGAAAAGTTAAATTTTGGGAAAAGAGCTGTGTTTCTGCATTGTTTTTGCTACTGGTTAGAGTTAATGTCACTGTTAAGTGGATAGGGACAGGAATAAGTAGATAGGGACAGGAAGTTTGTGACAGCATATCTCAGCTTGTACCTTGATTTCCAAGACAGCAGTTGGTGCACTCTGAAAGGCCTCTTCAAGTCTGGTTAATTGGTATGTTATTTGTCACTATATGAATTTTTTAAAGATTTAATTCTATCATCAGTTTTGAAGTACTTAATCTCAAGTAAAGTTAGAGATTTCATTTTAATTTGGATTTCCTATCAGTTCCTCCTTAAAATCATCTATCCTTTCCAGTTCTCATTGTTTAAATTGTTAAATGTTTGTTTTAGCAGAACAGCTGAATTGAAATTGGTTAACAGACTTAGGGCATATATACAGTCTTTCCTAGTAGCCTGTTTTATTGTATATAATGCTGGGAAGGACTGGGGGCAGGAGGAGAAGGGGACGACAGAGGATGAGATGGCTGGATGCATGACCGACCTGATGGACATGGGTTTGGGAGTTGGTGATGGACAGGGAGGCCTGGCGTGCTGCGGTTCATGGAGTCGCAAAGAGTTGGACACGACTGAGCAACTGAACTGAACTGATTTGTTAAAGCTTGTTTCATGTGACAATTTTCTGAAAGACCAGTGTCATTCAAAATAATTATATACTAGTAGCTGTTAAAATGTATTTCGTTTTAGGAGGTTTTCCCCTAAGTAACTAAATTCAAAGAATAGCTGTTTTTAAAGTGTTTTCTAGGATGAGTTGTTTTTTGTTTGTTTTGGCATGCCACAAGGCATGTGAGGTCTTGATTTCTGATCAGGGAGCTAACGTATGTACCATCTACAGTGGGAACACAGAATCTACTGGATGAACAGGAAAATCCCTAGGACCAGCTATGTCTGGAGGATCTGATCAGTTTTTAATTTTACATTTTCTCTTATAGAAGGGCGCTATATACCTCCTCACTTAAGGAATAGGGAAGCATCTAAGGGTAAGTGGTTATTCAACTTTTTTTGCTTTGAAAATTAAAGCTGGGAGAATGAGGTCACTTTGGGAATGTGTACACATTTTTCTTCTATGCTTCTCTGTTTTCAAAAGTTAGTACTTCTTAATTTCAGAAACATTCATGTAATTTTACATCATGTGAATTTCTTATTCCTTTTAGTCAACTTTGAGCCCAAACTTTCACTGGCATACTTTCACAACTTTTATCTTCTCAGGGGTGTTATTCATTCAGTGATTGTTGTTTTTCTATGAGGTTGGTTTGCTTAATACAGTAATTTTTAGTGGAAAAGAGGATTTAACATAGGAAAATTCTGTTTGCTAGTGAAAACACTTCTCAACCTTGATTCTCTTTTCCAGTGTTTTGATAGTAATTTCAGTGCCCTTTGGTGTCAGTCACACAGATAAGACAAAGGAAAACTCTGTCTTTGAAAAGACAGGAAAATTGTAAGTCACCTTTTCTTACTCTTAACTTTTTTTGGAAGGATTTTATGGTAAAGACGGTTCAGCGTGGAGTTGTAGTAAAGAAAAGGATGCCTACAGCAGTTTTGGATCTCGAGATTCAAGAGGAAGACCCAGTTACTTCAGTGATCGAGGAAGTGGATCAAGGGGAAGGTAAATTATTGTCATCCTGTAAGTGTGCATAACATAGCATTTCAGGAATCAACTCTTAATTTTATGTGTTCTCATTCTTTGTACTTTCTGTGACATTATTTTTTTTTTTTTTTTTTTGGTGACATTTAATTTGTTGTTTTTCATTAACAGACTATTCTTCCATTATAGATTAGTAGGTTTCCCTCCCCTCTGTGCTTTGCCATGCTGTATATTGGGATCTTTGCATGTCCCCTGCAGTGGAAACACAGAATCTTAATCTCTGAACCACTAGGGAAGTCCCCCTATAGATTAGATTTTAAGCAAAATATTGGTTACTCATTTTTAACTCTAAAAAGTCTTTACTAGTTTTAGTCTGTTTAACAGGAATTAAAAGTAGTAAGAATATGCTGCTTGATGTGTATATATATCTCCAAATTTTTCTTAACATTAATGTTATGCCTTTGTTTTTTAATTAAATATGTATAAATTACAGATAACCAGTAGATATTAGATAACTAATAGCTAAATTAGAAGATCTTATTTCATAAATGAGTTAGCCAATATTGAGTTACTGGAATCTTTGAAAGTTACTTGTGATCAACAATTGAATTACTAACATGCAGCTGTGTTTTTGGAGAGGTGATAATATGATATGGGCTAAATGACATACTCTGTAATCAGTTTGCTTATGCTGTTTAGGTTTGATGATCGTGGGCGGAATGACTGTGAAGGTATTGGCAGTCGTGGTGACAGAACTGGCTTTGGCAGATTTGAGCGTAGTGGACACAGTCGGTGGTGTGATAAGTCGGATGATGATGATTGGTCAAAACCACTTCCACCAAGTGAACGCTTGGAGCAGTAAGTTTTTGATATTTATGTTGGTGGGAAACTTGCCATCTAGCGTCATACATATAACAATCATTTCATTTCAGGGAGCTCTTTTCTGGAGGAAACACTGGGATTAACTTTGAGAAATATGATGATATACCAGTAGAGGTAACTGGCAGTAACTGTCCTCCACACATTGAAAGTGTAAGTATTTTATTTGACTTTTTAACTGTTGTTTACAATTACTGCTGAAAATTTCACTGAGTTATGTATGAGAAAGGAGAGACTGAGACTAATGTCACCATTTTGAGGACTTCTTAAATAAGAAACGTCAAATATACAGAAAACCTCAGAACTACTGTATTGCATATTAGACTTTCAGAAGTCTATTTTCTTACAAATAATTGGATACTTTCACCTAAAATCCAAAGCAGCTGTACATTTAATCACAATTAGACATTTAGCTATTAAATTCCATTCTAATGCTAATATAAAACAAAGTGCAACAGAACATTAAGGCATTTTTATCTAGTTTATATATTTATTTGATAATCTGGTTAAATTTTATTAACAGTTCAGCGATGTTGCAATGGGAGAAATTATTATGGGAAACATTGAGCTTACTCGTTATACACGTCCTACTCCAGTGCAAAAACATGCCATTCCCATTATTAAAGAAAAAAGAGACCTGATGGCTTGTGCCCAGACAGGTAAGTTCATTAATGGAGAATACCTGGACTAGCTTTGTAAAAAGAGAAAGGCCTGTGTCCTAAATTTAACTTGATTTTATAATGAAAGAAATATTAGCTGGGCATATCTTTTATGTCTTTCAATCCTTTGGGTAAAACTAGGGTTTTTATCAGGGCATCTTGGGGAAGTTTATAGCAATATTGTCAGCCAGTTGATTTTGCTGACTTTCCAAACTGAGTACAGAGCAGGGGAAAATTATGAAGTCAGTGGAAGGAAAGTTAGCAATATATTTGGGATAGGAAATGTATAGTCAGGGAAGAGCCTGTGATCCTGAGAAAGGAAAAGGTGCCTCTTATCCTTTAGTGTTTTATGAGTTGGGGACTGAGAGGGCTATAGTACTGTTTAGTCCTGTATCAGAATTTGACATAGGTTAAAGAGTACAAATCTTAACTTTGGTTATGTACTGAACTTTTTGTATGGGTGTATATATGTAAATATTATAAATTTAAATCATTTGTCATTTTTTATACTTTTTTTTTTTTTTTAAGCAGTAGATGACTTCTTTTATATGTAACTGGCCTTTGGGACAGGACCAACACTTTTTTTTTAAAGTAATGTTTTCTTGCAGCAGTTAGTACCTGTGGGTTTTATTTTGCAAAGTAAGAGAATGACCTACAACGTCCTTTGCTACTAGAGTTTTCATCTTAAGAAAGTTTGCTGACATTCTACCAGCTGCCAAATAACAAAAAAATTTTGAAGTAAAAGTTGATGCTAATTTAAAAATAAAGATAATTGTGTTCTTCTGAAAATTGTTGCAAAAAAGTATATGTTGATCTGTTAAAAATGGATCACAAATCATTCAGCATTCTTCACTTAGTTGTATAAATGCATTTGTCACAGAACTAGGCATTAAGTAAAAAAAAAATTTTCTCACTAAATGGGTATTTAGAATACTTTTTTATTATTCAAACTTAATAAGCCATTATTTTTTTAACAGGGTCTGGGAAAACTGCAGCATTTCTTTTGCCCATCTTAAGTCAGATTTATACAGATGGTCCAGGCGAGGCTTTGAAAGCTGTGAAGGTAGAGATTCGTTTATAAAACAAAAAGGTTTTCCTTAGAACAATTTTTATCATTTGTTGGAACTTTTCTTTCAAGTAAATATACTCTCTTTCATTAGTCTGTTAAGTCAATAAAAGTTCATTTTCAAATACAGTTCTTAAATTACAGAGGGGATTTTATTGTCACGAACTTTAGAAATGATTAAAAAAAGATTTGAATCTTTGAGCTTAATTTATAAATTGTACTTAATTCTTAGGAAAATGGAAGGTATGGACGCCGTAAACAGTATCCACTCTCCTTGGTTTTAGCCCCAACAAGAGAGTTGGCTGTACAGATCTATGAGGAAGCCAGGAAAGTAAGTATGCATTTTGCTGATTATTGACTTTTTTATAGACTCTAGTGTAGTTTTTATGACCATCTAATAAATTATTGCTTGCAGTTTTCATACCGGTCTCGAGTTCGTCCTTGTGTGGTATATGGTGGTGCTGATATTGGTCAACAGATTCGAGACTTAGAACGTGGATGTCACTTGTTAGTTGCCACTCCAGGACGTCTGGTGGATATGATGGAAAGAGGAAAGATTGGGTTAGATTTCTGCAAGTAAGTTGATTTTTATATTTGAGGTATAATTAATTTGTATATTAGTAATTATCAGTTTTGTAGTATTTTATAAAGTATTATAGCTGATCTGCTTGGTTCATTGTAACAAATAACAGCTAATTGGTTATGTGATCTGTATGTGGTTTACATAGTGAAATTTGAATCTCATGTTAAAATGACTATATTAGCATAGTTCAGTATAGGCACAACAAAAATTAAGTTTCTTATCAAATTCTAAACTTAAGTTTCTCAAATTCTAAACTATCTTTTTAATAACAGATACTTGGTGTTGGATGAAGCTGATAGGATGCTGGATATGGGATTTGAACCTCAGATACGTCGTATAGTTGAACAAGACACTATGCCACCAAAGGGTGTTCGCCATACCATGATGTTTAGTGCTACTTTTCCTAAGGAAATTCAGGTAGTTCCTTTTTTTTGAAAAAAGAAAATTTGTATAGATGTTATCTTCAGTTAATGTTAGTTAAAATAGGAAAAAAGTAAAGACTTTCTTCCCTCTTTCAGATGCTTGCTCGTGATTTCTTGGATGAATATATCTTTCTGGCCGTAGGTAGAGTTGGCTCTACCTCTGAGAACATCACACAAAAAGTAGTTTGGGTGGAAGAGGCAGACAAACGGTCATTTCTACTTGACCTCTTAAATGCAACAGGTAAAATTTTGAGTAATTATATTGCTAGATAATAGACTATTAAAATACCTTTAGCCTGTACCCTGTGTTTACTCACCCTTCTGACCATGGATGTAAAGCTGCTTTTTCATTATCTCCATGTGCATTCCTTCTGAGTGCAAAGAGAAGTAACAAACATTAATATTTAGATCAAACAATGATGCAAATTTGCTATTAATAAAGAAAAGATAAAATATTTTTTATCAATAATTTTTCAGGGAAGGATTCGCTGACTTTAGTTTTTGTTGAGACCAAAAAGGGGGCTGATTCTTTGGAGGATTTCTTATACCATGAAGGATATGCTTGTACAAGTATCCATGGAGACCGCTCACAGAGAGATAGAGAGGAAGCTCTTCATCAGTTCCGCTCAGGAAAAAGCCCAATTCTAGTGGCTACTGCTGTGCGTATATTTTCTGCTCTTTTTTTTTTTTTTTTTCAATTACACATCTTTGAATATTGCCTTATTTTAACAAAAACTACTTTTTTTTTTTTAAATTACTTTTTTTAGGTGGCAGCAAGAGGACTAGACATTTCGAATGTGAAACATGTCATCAATTTTGATTTGCCAAGTGATATTGAGGAATATGTCCATCGGATTGGCCGTACAGGACGTGTAGGAAACCTTGGTAAAGTGTTTGGTTGCTTGATGGTTGACACAGAATTTTAAATCCTAAAACCTGTTTTCAAGGGAAAGTTGACATTGGATGTCAGACAGTTTAATATTGCGTATTGTTTATATTTTTGTTTTCTGATTAATGTTCTAGACCTCATTTACTTTTTTTGGATTCTTGTAGGTCTTGCCACCTCATTTTTCAATGAAAGAAATATAAATATTACAAAAGATTTGTTGGATCTTCTTGTTGAAGCCAAACAAGAAGTGCCATCTTGGTTAGAAAATATGGCTTATGAACACCACTACAAGAGTAGCAGTCGTGGCCGTTCTAAGAGGTACGGGTTGTTTTAAACCTTTGTCATTAATATCATTTGGGAAAGGAATTCTGTCCAGGGTTAACTAAAAACACTGCCATTACTGTACAAGTGACATTTTCAGAAAGGATAGTGTGAAGTAAATGCCAGAGGAAGATGCCACATGGAAATGAGTTGAAGTTGAGGATTGGAAAGTTTATGCATGGAAATTGTCATTTTATTTCAATTATGTTCTTAAAAAACATCATATCTTTTTCCTTGTAATATAGATTCAGTGGAGGATTTGGTGCCCGTGATTATCGACAAAGTAGCAGTTCCGGCAGTTCTAGCTATAGTAGTGGTCGTGCAAGCAGCAGCCGCACTGGTGGAGGTGGTCATGGCAGCAGCAGAGGATTTGGTGGAGGTAGTAGTGAAATTTTCCCCCTTTTATATAAATTTTTGCAAGGGATTCCCCCCTTTTTCAAAGCATAATTTGAGAAATTTTATTTGTGAAGAACACAACCAAATAATACAGTGTTTTTTATTAGGCTTATATCAGACTACTAGAAAAACCAAAAAAAGAAAATATGGCTGACTAATTTGTCTTTTTTTTTTTAAACATTTCTTGATAGGTGGCTATGGAGGCTTCTACAGTAGTGAAGGATATGGAGGAAATTACAGCTCTCAGGGGGTTGACTGGTGGGGCAACTGAATCTGCTTTGTAACCAAGTCACTTAAAAAAATTTACAATGGAAACCACATGTAACTTTGCCAGATTGTTTTGTGTAGAAAGGAGATCTTGTAGTGCATTACCCACAGTGATTCTCCTGAAAATTCAAGGAAGCTTAAAGCCAAAAGAAGGAAAAAGAACAATCAACAACTCCATTGGTTTGAAAACTTAATTGCTATGGTTTGGATTAACTCCCCTTCTGCTTGTTTCCACCCCAAACTGCATTTATAATTTTGTGATTGAGGATCATTTGTTTGTTAATGTACTGTGACTTTTAAGTTTATAGACAGCTTATTATTTTGATGTCTTGTTGGCTCCGTAATGCTCTCGTTCTCAATTGTATTCATGGAATAAATTCACTAAATTTGGGCTAAGATCACACCTTGACACACAGGTGTGATACAACTTATTTAACAGGAATTGTTAATTCAGAACTATTACAAAGTAAGAAAACTTGAGCAGTAACTTGCATTAGGACTTAATATTTGCAGATTGGGGAGAAAAATACCTTACAGCAGAATTACCTTCTGATGTGGTAAGCTGTACTTATTTAAATTTGTACTTGCTCATTCTAACCTGGATAGGTGTTTATAGATTATAAATAAGCCATTCCAGTCATGATAAGGTTGCATGTATGAATGCATCCATACATTTTTCAAAGCATTCTTGAAGTTAATGGAAGTAAATATAACAGTTCCTCTTAATTCTAAGCTAGGCAAGTCTTGGGTATATGTTACCACAGGAGAAGTTTGAAATTTTGAAAATTTGATTTTAAAGTATTTAGTGAAAATTTCATCTAATTAGATTTTTTCATGCCTGCCATGAGTAAAATTGAAATGGTGGTATGGTTGACCATGCGAGTGACCAGTCCTTTTATGGATCTGCTTGGATTTTGGTCTTAAATGCATGCTAGTGTTGATGTTTTTTGGTCAAGAGGATATGAGCAGGAGGGATCATGCAGCAGGCTTTCATTTTATTGCAGATTTTCTTTACTCTCTTTACACTGCATTGAAATGTTTAAATGGCTTACATTTGTGGATTTTGTCAATCAGCATAACAACAAAGAAATCCTTGCGATTACACGAGTTAGAAATATGTACTAAGCTGCTCAAGTTGTTTTTTCTGTATAGTACAGTTATATTTTAGTTGCATAGGTTTCCATTGTATTTTACAGTTGTTTCCTGCTGAATTTGGCTAAAGATGATTATTCACCAACTAAAATTGTCTCCGCCGCTTGGAATTGGTACTGATTCTCTGGTTGGAAAATGGTGATCTTCATAATCTTAACAATGGCATAAGAAGGCAAAGATTTCTTAAAAGTGCAATAATAGATTTTCAGGTGTATTGTGCCTTGTTCTAAAACTATTAGGTAGGTGCACTTGACAGTATTGAGGTCATTTGTTATGGTGCTATTTCAATTAGTATAGGTTTAGACTCTTGTACATTTTGCTCATAAATTTTTTACAAAGTACTTATTTTATTGCACATTAAGAGAATTTTATATATATATATATATATATATGTCTTCTGTGCATGTTCTTAAACTTCCAATCTTATTTTGTCTCTTGGAGATTGTTGAACACATTTTTTTAGAACTAGATTCTAAAATTTTATTTGGGACCATAGAATGATAATTGGGAAGAAAACTCTTTGCACATGACAGATTTTAGATACTTCTTTGCTGCTAGTGCTAGTCTGTGTAGTATTTATTGAAACATTTTGACAAATATTTATTTTTGTAAGCCTTAAAGTTATTCTTTGAAAGTTTAAAGAAACTTGACCAAAAGACAGTACAAAAACACTGGCACTTGAATGTTGAATGTCACCGTACGTTACATAATAAATTTCAGGTTAGTGTGAGCTTTAATGTTAGGTCTCACTACACTTTTAGTCAAACTAAGCAGACCCAGCATTGTCAATGTAGATAGCTTTAACTTTCTAACAAAATGTAAAAGAAAATTAGCAACTTGAAGCTATAGCATGCCAAGGTTTTGATATGTTGTTATCTTAAAACACTTCTAAACACTTATGTAGTGTCCACATTTTCAGAAATTCTACAGAGTTCTATTTAGTCCCATATGTTTGTTTTTTAGTGTCTGGCCTATTTCTCAAACATGTGGTTATCTTTGTGTATTGCCATAATCAGTGACTTACATTAAGTTTTGTCAGCCAACAATATTTTCAGTAAAAAAGAATGGATTTTAATTTGCCAAATGTAGACATTGAACCTCAAGTCACTGTAAGTTTAGTAATTGCTTAATGTATTAGTTTTAGATGCTAGCACTGCATGTGCTGTGTTTATTCTGATTTTACTAAAATAAAGAGTTGAATACAATCTTTGCTGTCAGTTGTGGTTTAATGAGAGGTAGAAATGAATTTGTGTTCTCCCATGAAGAGTTTGACTGTGAGATTTCTTGCTTATCTGCAGAATTAATTTATGAAAGACCTCTTTTAGTTTTAAGTATTTGAATAAATGACAAAGATGGTTTTAAGGAATGTATATGGAGAAAATTTTAATCTTAAATCACAGAAATCTAAATGACCTATATAGCATGTATTGCATCTATCAATGAAGAATCAATAATTAGAATAGGTAACCTATGGCAGAAGTGCCCAGTTTCCAACTTTTGGTCCTTTCTCTTGGCTGATAAATCAGTATTACCACTGTTACCATGCGGTGATGCTGGCAGCTATGCCACATAACAGAGTTTGTTAAAAGAACCAAATCAATTTAACATGTTAACATTACAGTAGTTCTATGACACATGGTTGTTGTTTTGTTTTTAGAGTAAACTTCAGTGTCCTTGTGACCCCTTATTAGAACTAACCTCCCATGTTTCCTAACTTCTTTTAGTGTAGACTGGCATTCATCTGTAAATCAGTGTGTTCTTGTACAGTTTCTTGCAGTCAGCATTCTGTCTGTGAGATAAAATATTGTCTATAGTTTCAGTCTAACCGCTGTGTTGAATTATGTTCTATGCTGAACTGACCAGGGTGGTTTCCAGGTTGTGGTTATGTTAAATTATTTATGACGCCTATTAAAGAGAAGGAAGAAAATAACTTTATTCAAGAGGGTCTATATGGGTGCTTGCAGTAAGGGAGAAAGACTACTGCTTTCTCCAATTGATTCAGGGATTCCCTGAATCCCATAGATTCAGCTGCTCTGAATGCATCGTGGGCAAATGGAAATTTACAGCCAAGGAGCAAGGTGGGAAGTGCGTGTGAGTAGTTAGAAAAATAGAGGAGAAGACCAAGATGGGGGGTGTATTTTGCTTAACCAGTGTAACAAGTCTCTTTGCTGAAGGTAGATTAGGGTAATAGGTAGCACCTGGTGGGTGTTGGGGAGCTAAGAACTCTATTGCCACTGAGAATACTAAGATACTGAGTATAACCTAACTGACCTAGGATTCTTGTTAAAACTAGACAGTACAAACAATGGATGTCAAAAATTTGAGTCCTAGTTGGAAAATACTCAAGAGGAGCACAAGTTTGGTCCAGGATAGAACCTCAGCTTTTCTGAAAGACTTGTTCATATCTAGTGGATACATTCTAAAGTAGAACTGGGTTACATATTCTGTATCTTTCCATTAGATACTCCCTGTTTTCTAAAGCAGTTATTTATTGTTTTACACTTCTTTCACAATTGTATGAAGAGTCTGGTTGCTCCATACCCTCACCATTTTTTGACTTATTTTAAAATTTCAGATATTCAAGTACGTGTATATTGAAAATCATTTTAATTGGTGTTTTGCTCTTGACTAGTGATTTACATTTGAGCCATTTTGTTGAGGTTAATATAGGAAAAAGTAACATGACCTTACCAGTTTAAGAACATACTAACAGGAAAAATCTGGAATTTGTTTTTTCCAGGAAAAGATAAGAGAAGTTGGATTAGCAAGATACTGATAATTGTTAAGATTGGGTAATTGGGAACAAAGAGGTTCAATTATACATTTGTGTTTTGATGTAAGATTCTTTTTCATGTTAAAAATTAGTAAATAATAAATTATGGGGAGATGGGTAAAATACATATACAGTCTTTGTTTTTCATGTTAAAAATTAGTAATAAGTTGTAGAGAGATGGGTAAAATATATACGTGGTCTTAACCCTAACCATCACATGAATGCATATTGCAGGCTAAGGAATAAAAACTCCAGGAAGCAAGAAAGAAAGGCTAATATGTTAAGAACTATATAATGATTCTTGTATATGAATAGCTATTCTCAATTTTCACATAGATCCAACCCAAACAGCGAAAATTGAAATGACTGTACACTGACACCTTTCCTAAATACAGGGTGTGTATTTTCATGGTGGCCCTGCTTTCTCAGTGAAAGGGGATTTAGTCACAAGGCCAGAAAAAGGGAAAGCTGTATGTCTGACCCACCTTGCAAGTAATGCAAAGGGGTAAATATCCATACTGTAATAATTGTATAGGTTGGTATAACAGAGCTGAAGGAAATAAGATACAACACTGATGAGGAAAAACAGAACCAAAAACACCTTTTTTTTTTTTTTTTTTTTTAATTGGAGGCTAATTACAATATTGTAGTGGATTTTGCCATACATGGAGCACATGGGTATACATGTTTTCCCATCCTGAACTCCCTTCCCACCTCCCTCCCCATCCCATCCCTCAGGGTCATTCCAGTGCACCAGCCCTGAGCACCCTGTCTCATACATCAAACCTGGACTGACAATGTGTTTCATATATGATAATATACATGCTTCAATGCTATTCTCTCATATCATCCCACCCTCGCCTTCTCCCAGAGAGTCCAAAACACTGTTCTATACATCTGTGTCTCTCGCTGTTTCGCATATAGGGTTATCATTATCATCTTTCTAAATTCCATATATATACATTAGTATACTGTATTGGTGTTTTTCTTTCTGACTTCACTCTGTATAATAGGCTCCACTTTCATCCACTTCATTGGAACTGATTCAAATGTATTCTTTTTAATGGCTGAGTAATATTCCATAGTGTACATGTACCACAGCTTTCTTATCCATTTGTCTGCTGATGGACATCTAGGTTGCTTCCATGTGTTTGTTAGCCATCTGTATGTCTTCTTTGGAGAAATGTCTGTTTAGTTCTTCGGCCCATTTTTTGATTGGGTCGTTTATTTTTCCGGAATTGAGCTGCAAGAGTTGCTTGCATATTTCTTCGTCAGTTGCTTCATTTGCTCATATTTTCTCCCATTCTGAAAGCTGTCTTTTCACCCTGCTTATAGTTTCCTTCATTGTGGAAAAGCTTTTAAGTTTAATTAGGTCCCATTTGTTTATTTTTGCTTTTATTTCCATTACTCTGGAAGGTGGGTCATAAAGGATCCTGCTATGATTTATGTTGGAGAGTGTTTTGCCTGTTTTCATCTAGGAGTTTTATAGTTTCTGGTCTTACGTTTAGATCTTTAATCCATTTTGAGTTTATTTTTGTGTATGGTGTTAGAAAGTGTTCTAGTTTCATTCTTTTACAGGTGGTTGACCAGTTGTCCCAGTACCACTCTAAAGAGACTGTCTTTTCTCCATTGTATATTCTTGCCTCTTTTGTCAAAGATTACCATAGGTGCATGGATTTATCTCTGGGCTTTCTATTTTGTTCCATTGATCTATATTTCTGTCTTTGTGCCAGTACCATACTGTCTTGATGACTGTAGTTTTGTAGGATAGCCTGAAGTCAGTCATGTTGATTCCTCCAGTTCCATTCTTCTTTTCTCAAGATTGCTGTGGCTATTTGAGGTTTTTTTGTATTTCCATACAAATTGTGAAATTATTTGTCCTACTCTTGTGAAAAATACTGTTGGTAGCTTGATATGGATTGCATTGAATCTATAGATTGCTTTGGCTAGTATACTCATTTTCACTATATTGATTCTTCCAATGCATGAACATGATATGTTTCCCCATCTCTGTGTATCCTCTGATTTCTTTCATCAGTGTTTTACAGTTTTCTGTATATAGGTCTTTTGTTTCTTTAGGTAGATTTATTCCTAAGTATTTTTTTCTTTTTGTTGAATGGAATTGTCCTTAATTTCTCTTTCAGTTTTCTCATTTTTAGTGTATAGGAATGCAAGGGATCTCTGTGTGTTAATTTTATATCCTGCAACTTTACTATATTCACTGATTAGAAATTTTCTGGTGGAGTCTTTGGGGTTTTCTATGTAGAAGATCATGTCATCTGCAAACAGAGTTTTACTTCTTTTCCAATCTGTATTCCTTCTTTCTTTTCCTGCTCTGATTGCTGTGGCCAATACTTAGAAAACTATGCTCAACAGTAGTGGTGAGAGTGGGCACCCTTGTCTTGTTCCTGACTTAAGAGGAAATGCTTTCAATTTTTCACCATTGAGGATAATGTTTGCTGTGGGTTTGTCATGTATAGCTTTTATTATCATAAGGTATGTTCCTTCTATTCCTGCTTTCTGGAGGGTTTTTATCATAAATGTTGAGTTTTATCAAAGGCATTCTCTGCATCTATTGAGATAATCATATGGTTTTTATCTTTCAGTTTGTTAATGTGGTATATTACATTGATTGATTTGTGGATATTGAAGAATGCTTGCATTCCTGGGATAAAGCCCACTTGGCCATGATGTATGATCTTTTTAATATGTTTTTGGATACTGTTTGCTAGGATTTTGTTAAGGATTTTTGCATCTATGTTCATCAGTGATACTGGCCTGTAGCTTTCTTTTTTGTGGCATCTTTGTCTGGTTTTGGTATTAGGGAGATGGTGGCCTCACAGAATGAGTTTGGCAGTTTACCTTCCTCTGCAATTTTCTGGAAGAGTTTGAGTAAGGTAGGTGTTAGTGCTTATCTAAATTTTTGGTAGAATTCAGCTGCAAAGTTCTCTGGTCCTGGGCTTTTGTTTGCTGAAAGATTTCTGAATACAGTTTCAATTTCCATGCTTTTGATGGGTCTGTTAAGATTTTCTATTTATTCCTGGTTCGGTTTTGGAAAGTTATACTTTTCTAAGAACTTGTCCGTTTCTTCCAAGTTGTCCATTTTATTGGCATATAGTTGCTGATAGTAGTCTCTTATGATCCTTTGTATTTCAGTGTTGTCTGTTGTGATCTCTCTATTTTCATTTCAAATTTTGTTGATTTGATTATTCTTCCTTTGTTTCTTGATGAGTCTGGCTAGTGGTTTGTCAATTTTATTTATCTTCTCAAAGAACCAGCTTTTAGCTTTGTTGGTTTTTGCTATGGTCTCTTGTTTCTTTTGCATATATTTCTGCTCTAATTTTTAAGATTTCTTCCCTTCTACTAACCTTGGAGTTCCTCATTTCATCCTTTTCTAGTTGCCTTAGGTGTGGAGTTAGGTTATTTATTTGACATTTTTCTTGTTTCCTGAGGTAACCGTGTATTGCTATGAACCTTCCCCTTAACACTGCTTTTACCAGTGTCCCATAGGTTTTGGGTTGTGTTTTCATGTTCATTCGTTTCTGTGCATATTTTGATCTTTTATTTCTTCTGTGTTGGTTATTCAGAAGCATGTTGTTCAGCCTCCATATGTTGGAATTTTAATAGTTTTTTTCCTGTAATTGACATCTAATCTTACTGCATTGTAGTCAGAAAAGATGCTTGGAATGATATCACTTTTTTTGAATTTACCAAGGCTAGATTTATGGCCCAGCATGTGATCTATCCTGAAGAAGATTCCGTGTGCACTTGAGAAAAAAGGTGAAATTTATTGTTTTGGGGTGAAATGTCCAATTGATATCAGTTAGGTCTAACTGGTCCGTTGTATCATTTAAAGTTTGTGTTTCCTTGTTAATTTTCTGTTTGATTGATCTATCCATAGGTGTGAGTGGGGTATTAAAGTCTCCCACTATTATTGTGTTACTGTTAATTTCCCTTTTCATACTTGTTAGCGTTTACCTTACATAATTGCAGTTCTCCTATGTTGGGTGCTTATATATTTATAATTGTTATATCTTCTTCTTGGACTGATCCTTTGATCATTATGTATTGTCCTCCTTTATCTCTTTTCACAGCCTTCATTTTAAAGTCTATTTTATCTGATATGAGTATTGTGACTCCTGCTTTCCTTTGGTCTCTTATTTGCATGGAATATCTTTTTCCAGCCTTTCACCTTCACCCTGTATGTGTCCCTTGTTTTGAAGTGGGTCTCTTACAGACAGCATATATAGGGGTGTTGTTTTTGTATCCATTCAGCCAATCTTTTTCTTTTTGTTGGGGCATTTGACCCCTTTACGTTTAAGGTAATTATTAATAAGTATGATCCTGTTGTCATTTACTTTGTTGTTTTGGGTTCGAGGTTATACACCCACTCTGTGTTTACTGTGTAGAGAAGATCCTTTAGCATTTGTTGAAGAGCTGGTTTGGTGGTGCTGAATGCTTTCAGCTTTTGCTCGTCTGTAAAGCTTTTGATTTCTCCTTCATATTTGAGTGACATCCTTGCTGGGTACAGTAATCTGCATTGTAGGTTTTGCTCTTTCATCACTCTAAGTATGTCCTGCCCTTCCCTTCTGGCCTGAAGAGTTTGTATTGAAAGATCAGCTGTTATCCTTATGGGAATTCCCTTGTGTTATTTGTTGCTTTTCCCTTGCTGCTTTTAATGTTTGTTCCTTGTGCTTGATCTTTGTTAGTTTGATTAATATGTGTCTTGGGCTGTTTCACCTTAGGTTTATCCTGTTTGGGATTCTTTGGCTTTCCTGGGCTTGGGTGACTATTTTCGTCCCCATTTTAGGGAAGTTTTCAACTATTATCTCCTCAAGTATTTTCTCATGGCCTTTATTTTTGTCTTCTTCTGGGACTCCTGTGATTCGAATGTTGGGGTATTGTCCCAGAGGTCCCTCAGGTTGTCCTCATTTCTTTTAATTCTTTGTTTTTTTCCTCTCTGCTTCATTTATTTCTACCATTCTATCTTCTACCTCACTTATCCTATCTTCTACTGTTGGTTCCTTCCAGAGTGCTTTTGATCTCATTTATTGCATTATTCATTATTGATTGACTCTTTTTTTGTTTCTTCTAGGTTCTTGTTAAACCTTTCTTGCATCTTCTCAATCCTTGTCTCCAGGCTATTTATCTGTAACTCCAAGTTGTTTTCAAGATGTTGGATCATTTTCACTATCATTATTCAGAATTCTTTATCAGGTAGATTCCCTATCTCTTCCTCTTTTGTTTGGTTTGGTGGGCGTTTATCATATTCCTTTACCTGCTGGGTATTTCTCTGCCTTTTCATCTTGTCTATATTGCTGTGTTTGGGGTGGCCTTTCTGTATTCTGGCAGTTGGTGGTTCCTCTTTATTGTGGAGGTTCCTCACTGTGGGTGGGGTTGGACGGTTGGCTTGTCAAGGTTTTCTGGTTAGGGAAGATTGTGTCGGTGTTCTGGTGGGTGGAGCTGGATTTCTTGTCTCTGGAGTGCATTGAAATATTCAATAGTTTTGAGACATCAGTGGGTTTGGTGTGACTTTGGGCAGCCTGTATATTGAAGCTCAGCGCTATGTTCCTGTGTTACTGGAGAATTTGCGTGGTATGACTTGCTCTGGAAGTTGCTGGCTCTTGGGTTGTGCTTGGTTTCAGTGTAGGTATGGAGGCTTTTGGATGACCTCTTATCAATTAATGTTCCGTGGATTCAGGAGTTCTCTGGTGTTAGGTTTTGGACTTAAGCCTCCTGCCTCTGGTTTTCAGTCTTATTCTTACAGTAGCCTCAAGACTTCTCCATCCATACAGCACCAATGCTAGGTTAATGCCAGCACCAAGGTTAATGTTGAAAAGATTCTCCACAGTGAGGGACACCCAGAGATGTTCATAGAGTTACATGCAGAAGAGAAGAGGGAGGAGTGAGATAGAGGTGACCAGGAGGAGAAGAGAGAGAATCAAAAGGAGAGATACAGATCCAGCCAGTAATCAGTTCCATAAGTGTTCTCCGCAGCCTGGAACACAAAGACAGATTCACAAAGTTGGATAGAGAAGAGAAGGGGGAGGGAGGAGATAGAGGTGACCTGGTGGAGAAAAAGGAGAATCAGAAGGGGAGAGAACAATCAAGCCAGCAATCACACTCCTAAGTAAAAATGGGTACTGAAGATTGGATTCTTAAAGGTAGAAACTTGATAACAAATACCAAAAAAGCAAAGATTAAAAATCTAGAGAAGAGGTTAGACTCTCAAAAACAGAATGTTAAAAAACAAAATCATAAAAATTATTTAAAAATATGTATGAGGTTTGCTTTAAAAATAGGTTTTTTTGGTTTTTTTTTTTTGTTTTTGCAAGGCAATAGTAGGTTACAAAAGTTAAAGGAGTAATAGAGGCTTTAAAACTAAAAAAGTTAAAAAAATGATAATAGTACAAACATATCTAAGAATTTCTCTGGTGCTGTTTAGGGCAGTGTGGGGTCAGTTGAGTTTCAGACAGCTCCGTGTTCCAGCTTGTACTTCTCAAGGTCTACGGGTCCCTTCCTATGTAGCCAGTGCTAACTACAGGGCTCTAATCTGTGGCAGCTGTCACTTCCAAAGTGGTTCCCTCTTCTTGGTTTCTTTTGGCTTCCTCTGTTTGCAGGTCTCTGCAGTATCTCACTTTGGCCCTGACACAGGGGGCAAAGGTGATCATTTATTTAGGCTCGCTTGTTCAGTCGTGCTGTGGGGAGGGAGGAGCACTGTAAACAAGTATCACTGGCGTGTGTGGGGAGTGCTCGCAGGGTCTCAGCCACACGGGGTTTGCCCCCGCTCATGGCGTGTGTGCTGTCCCAGTCTACACTGCTCAGGCTCCAGGAAGCCCTGCAGGGGAACGGTCTATAGCGGGCCGTGGGTTGCGTGCACTTCCCGGGTCTAAGCCACTCAGATTCAGCTTCTCGGGTCCTCCACAAAGGCACAGACTTGGTTGGGCCTGCGTTTTGTGCCCTTCCCAGGTCCGAGCAGCTCAGGTGGGTGGGTGCCTGGCAAGCGCACTCTCGCCAGGTGGGTGGTGCGTCTTAGAGCCTTCCTCGTCCCAGCTGCTCGGTTTCCTGGGTGCGAATCAGGTGTGTGCCGCCTTAGATGTGACGTGTGTCTCTTCTGGGGAGCTGATCTCTGGCTGCAACCCTCCTGACAGATGTCAATCGTCCAGGATCCCAGCAAGCTTTGGTTAGCAACTGGGAGCCTGCTCGCGATTTGGTAGAGGATGCCCCTTCCGGCTCAGCCTGCTCCCTGCCTTGGGTCAGAGGCGGGGAACGGGCCAGTCTGCTGTTGGCTAGCTCTCCTCGGATATTTGCTCAGTCCTTTGTTCTGTGAGTGGGCCCACCAGTGCCTTAGGTTAGGGCTTTTTGCAGGATAGTTCTCTCTCTTTTTTCCTCTCTCTCTCTGGCTATCCCACAGTTTGGGTTGCTAGCTCACATTAGCTCCCTCACATTGCCCTCAGGGCATCAGGCCCAGTCCTTACCCTAAGCAATGCAGCCCCCGCTTGCTGGTGGCAAATGTAAACATCTGGGCTACTTCTCTGTTGGGAGTTGCCATTAGGCACGTACTATGTGGGTTTTAATTATTTATTTTTCCTGCCAGTTATGTTGCCCTCTGAGATTCCAAAACTCCCCGCAAACCCACCGGTGAGAGGGTTTCCTGGTGTTTGGAAACTTCTCCTCTTTTAAGACTCCATTCCCAGGACGGGTCTCTGTCCCTAACTCTTTTGTCTCTCTTCTTATCTTTTATATTTTGTCCTACCTCCTTTTGAAGACCATGGGCTGCCTTTCTGGGTGCCTGATGTCCTCTGCCAGCATTCAGAAGTTGTTTTGTGGAGTTTGCTCAGTGTTCAAATGTTCTTTCAATGAATTTGTGGGGGAGAAAGTGGTCTTTTCCATCCTATTCCTCCACCATCTTAGGACGGCCGCACACCTTTCTTTCTTCAACCTGAGCCTCTAAGTAGCAACTGTTACCCTGTAATTGTTGTTAATATGCTGCAAAATTGTAGAGAGGAATACAATTACTTGAACAGTAATACAATTCCTAACTTCTGTTTTTAGCACATTTTAGTAGTTTTTCCAGAACAGGAAGTTTAGAAGTTAGGAATAGTATTTCTGGGGAAAGTGGTTCTTTTTCTCTATATAAAGATTGAGTTTTTCTGGGCAAGAAAATGAGTTTTCCTACTGTGGCTTGTAACAGATTTGGGTTTCCCGAGCTCAGGTTTCTCAGTTTTGGCGCACAACCAACAGTAAGATTGCCTGCAGCCTCTACTTTAGCTGGGGACTGAATTGAAAGTAAGGCAAAATCTTGATAATAAGGAAACTGAACTTTAGAAAATTTTCATCAGTGGACATCTCTGGTAGTACAATGGTTAAAAAATTCACCTTCAATGCAGAGGACACAGGTTCAATTCTTGGTCTGGGAACTAAGATCGCATATCCTAGGGATACACAATCTGTGCACCACAGCTAGAGAAGCCTGTGTGCCACCACTAAGATCCAACAAAACCATGTAAATAAATACTTAATAAAACCAGAGTAAGTGATGCATCTGGACATGCTATATTAGTCATGTTCCAGGTCATAGGAATGCTGTAAGTGTGCATCCCTTTTACTCAGCATATTTTATTCCTTGATGACTAATGTGTTCCAATTGGACTCTGCAGACCTTTAAGCTTAAGGGATACCTACTAGATATAACAGCAGTGTGCAAAAGACAAAGCATGCATATGTAAGACACTGGGCTTCAAGACAGATAATTTAAGAAAGAAACTAACACTATTTGTCATATAATTCTTGAGCCCTCTTGAAAACTGGTCCACTTAAGCCTTTCAAGATTACAGGCAGAATGACATTCCACACTGAAACTTTGTTTACTACCATGTGCTTTGGCTGGCTCATCTATTGTCCACTTTTTCCAGTTGGCCACAGCAGTCTAGACACTAGAAATGAAAACATGGCAAAGGAGGTAGCTGTTGCTATGGATTCAGTTTCTGGTTTTGTCAATGGGAGAATAGGTTGATTGAGAAGAACTCCAAGGCCATTTGCCTTCAGCCTTGAAGCACTCCTTATAAGGTGACCTAACAAGGAAAACTGCATTTGCCATCAATATGCCCATTCCTTTCCTGTATGTCACTGAACTTTACTCCTGCTTATTTTTTTCTAACCTTAGTTTGTACACTGACATTTATTTACCAACATGGATCTAAAATGTACTTTAACCAGACTCACTACTATACCAAAAACTGCCTCGGTTTGATTAGGCTGGACCCTAAATGTGTTAGTCCTACAGTCAACAAGGCGATGGACATCACCAGAAGAAACTGTTAAACATTTGCTGTTGTTCTCCCCTTACTTTTGTTCTCTTAAATATAGTCATCCTGTGTAGAAATGCACTACACACACATTCTTCTAAGGTAAACAGAAATAGTTTGTTCAATACCTTGCTTACAAATCTCACTTTTTTTTTTTTTTTTTTTGCCACTAACAAATAACATCAGAAATTTCTGCCATTATTTGCAATTTACTCTGAAGATCTGAAAAAATACTTCATTTTTTATGTTAGATGTTTAAGTAGTGACTTGTACTGATGAAAGTTATTTTAGTCTTATGGAGACATGAGTGAAAGATCAGCTAAACTGATCATGGGATTTTTTACATAAATACAATGGCAGAAACAGGCTAGCCATTCAGGGCAAGAGGCCACTAGTGGATGGCTCCAGAGCTTATTTCTGAGTTTAAGGAGGGAGCAGCATTATCTTGTGTTTTCTTCACTCACTAACACTGCAGTGGTCCAGATAAAGAATGTGTCCAAATGTTAGTTTTGAGTAGTTCTTTCTGAAAGTTCAAGATGGAGAGAAAATGTGAGTTCAGAATTTCTTCCATTGCCAGAATCATATGTCACTGAGAATTTCACTCTGGAGCTATACTACATTGCTCACCTTGCCATTTGGGGGCATTTTCTACTATACACTTCTTATTAGGGCTGGTCACAAGTTTACCCAATTACCTTTGTTAGGGGAATCACACTGATGGAAACCACCCACCCTGGCCAGGCACCATAGTAACTATTTGCATGAGATGTTTTATGACAGAAGGTCCTGGTAAGGAAGAGGGAACTGATAAGCCATCACCAACCAGAAGAGTTCGGGAAAGGACAAAAGGAAACATCACCTGTTCAACCACCCCCCCGGATTCCTCTCTGTGATCCATCTTGGCTGAACAAGGCGTGCACCACCAGGAAGGACTCTGAGTCAGAATGATTGGCTAAGGACAACCCGGAAACTAATCCCATCGCCATAAACTCGGGACTGCGAGCCACATGGCAGAGCTGTTCTGGGTTCCCTTCCCCTGCTGCTTTCTGCTTGGGTGCCCTTTCCCAATAAAATCTCTTGCTTTGTCAGCACATGTGTCTCCTTGGACAATTCATTTCCGAGTGTTAGACAGAGCCAGTCTGGGGCCCTGGAAGGGGTACCCCTTTTTTCAACACCTTAAGAATCCAAACTTTTAAGATCACTGCCTACTATAAACCAGTCTCATTTATTTTGCTGTCTATTGGTCTCTACTGCAGTTATGAAAGAAAATATGTAACATTTATTTACATTATATGCTAAAAAAGTACAGAAAGGAAAACAAAAATTTTAAATCATGTTTATATTTCTAACAACAATATTGATACTGAAAGTTTTGAATCTCTTAAGTTCAAAAAGTAACCTATGCTAATATGAAACTCAAAAGAGATGGTATTCACACTACAGAACTTATATCACTTAAGTCAATTTAGACTTAATTTCTCTGATGTAGCATGCCCTGAGGATTTTCTCTAGTGGTAAATAACAGAATTCTAATAGCTCCTAGGCTATAGTCTGTAACAGCCAAATCTTCAGACAAGACAGTTTCAGGGTTGGCACCAGGAAACTAGAAGGTACTGCTCTAGGATAAAGAAGGGGTTTTCCCTCTGCAGGCCAGCACTTTGTGGAACACTCAGTATTTTTTTTTTTAAGAATGGTTTTAATGTCTGTTTATACGGCTTTCCTGACTTTCAGGGAGTTTACACCCAAGCTATCTGGCATTCAAGCTGAGGAAACTATTGACTTTCCATGTTTTAATCATTTTATTCATATATTTTATACAAGTTTAAATGACAGATGAATTTTATGGTTTTCCATTATGCCACAGCCCATGGGTATGTACATTTTAAAAAGAATACTATAGAATAATTAATCCTATATAAGATGTTATAAACTATTTTGCCCCCCTTAACACAAAAGGTAACAAATTAAGAATTTTAACTTGTAGCATTGTAGCACGAAAGTTGTGTGCTAAAGTAAATAGAAATATTTTGTTCAATACCTTGGTTACAAATATTTTTTTTGGGGGGGAGGGCACTACAAATGACAACAGGAAAAAATTTTGCATCTTTTAATAAGTAGAGGGAGAGCTTTTCAGCTCAGAATATATTGTGTATGTAGCCTGTTAAGGCACAAAGTAAGTGAAGCCTCTAGTTTTACAGAAAGAAAAAATGGTGTTGTCTTTTAAAGACTCAAAAGTAAATGTAAGACTATCACACTTTCAGTCACAAAAAAAAAAAAAAGATTTTACTGATCTCTGCAGAGTTTGAGAACCTGAAGCTCTAACCCTAGGGAAGGAAAAAAGAGGGAATGAGAGAATGTTTCTAAATGAACATGAAGATTTTTCTCCATGTCATGAGAAGATACAAGAATTGGGTGCATAGAATCTTCTGAAAATATCTAAGTATCTGAAGACCTGTCCTGTCAGTCACCTCACCCACACCCCCACAGCATTCATGCCTTATTTCTGCTCTTCACCCTGAACTTCCAGTAGGTGTTGAAAGTCAGTGATTGCAATGGGTAGTGATGCAATCCTTATAGAAGCAGGTGGCCAGTGACATTCTGCAGCTGTCAACTAAAATGTTGATTTTTTTCACTGCATGAACTTTGCACTAGTAGCAAATTTTAGGAAAGCTCACTTGAAATTATCCCTTAGATATGGACCTAACTACATAGGGTACACCATGAGATGCACCATGAGGGCAGCTGCAGTGGTCACTCACTGGTTCGATGCTGAACAACATTCAATGTTTAATGGGATGGCACGTAACATTTACTGGAATGGCACATAACATTCTTAAATTTGAGACCCTGGAGTTACAGAGTTTTTAGTTGGTATGTGAGAGAGACATTAATTAGGGAGCAGAAGAGGGGAGCCACTGATGAAATGCTGTGGTCTAATGTTTATGTCCTTTTGTAAATTCATATGTAAGACATATGTAGCCTACTAGATTGCTCCAATATAAAAGTACATTTTTTCCCTTTTATACTTAAGTACTATTTATAAACTGTCAATAGGGCTTCCGTGGGGATCCAGTGGTAAAGAATCTGTCAATGCAGTGGACGTGGGTTTGATCCCTGATACAGAAGATTCCCCATGCTAAGGGACAACTAAGCCCTTGTTCCACAACTACTGAGCCTGTGCTCTAGAGTTCGGAGCTGCAACAAGAGAAACCACTCCAGTGAGAAACCTGCTGCAACTGGACAAAATCCCCTTGCAGCAAGGAAGTTGTAATGAAGTGAAAAAGAAATTGTTGGGGAAAAAAAAACTATCAGTAAAGGCCATGTTCACCTATGTTGCCAAGTATCACTTATATACAAAAATCTATTACTGTTTGACAATGACAGTCCAAAAGAGAAACAACATGCTTGTTTCTAACAGAAGAGAATTGTGTGAACTATTAACTTCCTTTTTTCCAGTATTTCCATTCATTATATTTGTATATGAATTTAATGTTTATCACCTCTATAGTCTGTTCCAGGGTAACAATAATAGGATAGGAAGGAACTATACAATATCAAAGACTAGGTAACAAATTAGAAAATGTTTTGTTGTTCAGTCCCCAAATTGTATCAAACTTTTTGAGACCCAGTGGACTGCACCATGCCATTCTCCATTATCTCCCAGAATCTGCTCAAATTTAGCATTGAGTTGGTAATGCTTTCTAACCATCTCATCCTCTGCCACCCCCTTTTCCTTCAGTCTTTCTTAGCATCAAGGTGTTTTCCAGGGAGTCAGTTCTTCCCATCAGGTGGCCAAAGTATTGCAGAATGAGCAGCAGAATCAGTCTTTCCAATGAATGAAGATTAAGAAAATCACTCAGTCATGTCCAACTCTTACTTTGAGCATCACCTAACTAGCATGTGAAATGAACACAATTGTCCAGCAGTTTGAACGTTCTTTGGCATTGTCCCTCCTTGGGATTGGAACGAAAACTGACCTTTTCCAGTTCTGCAGACACTGCTGAGTTTTCCAAATTTCCTGATATATTGAGTGCAGCACTTTAACAGCATCATCTTTTAGGATTTGAAATTGCTCAGTTGGAATTCCATCACTTCCACTAGCTTTGTTCAAAGTGGTGCTTCCTAAGGCCCACTTGACTTCACAGTCCAAGATGTCTGGTTCTAGGTGAGTGATCATACCATCGTGGTTATCTGAGTCATTAGGACCTTTTTTGTACAGTTCTCTGTATTCCTACCACCTCTTTTTAATATCTTCTGCTTCTGTTAGATCTTTAACCTTTCTGCCAGAGACTGCAATACACTGAAGTACATATAACTGATACCTTATACCCTTGCCTTTCATAAATTCCAACAGATTTTGCTGTTTAGATCCCAATTATAATTAGCCTTTTTCTGTCATTTTATGAATCTGGGACATAATGCCAAAAGCTGAATAGTCCAAGGATAATTCTGATTCTTATTTTAGACTCAAGCAGAAAAAAACCTTGATTACTCTGTGGGGCATCTGATGTCAATAGCTCAAGTGATTCTAAAATTTGCACTGAGCTTCAAATGATAAAAACAGTTAATTAACCATGCCCTATCAGGCATGAACCCATGAATTTTATGAGATCATTTAGACTTAAATTTCAATAAAAGAAAATTAATTATATCATCAAGATAATAATTATATCATCTTTATTAGCATAAATAAAATGCTAATAAACAGCAAGAAATTTAGATCTTTTCTAACAAATTGTGGCCGTATACAGGTACATTTGTTGAAACCGAAAATGTATATTGAAATCTATTCCATTTGAATCTATTCCACTTGAATTCCACATATTATTTTTTTTTTCTTTTTGTGATCAACACTGTATAAAAGCACAGTAACTAGAAAATTCACTGAGTATCAAATCATCTATAGTAGTTGTGTTGCTGAAATAGGACTGTGTCTGAATTAGTCCAAGCAGTCAGTGTCTTAACTGTCTTAAGCCTGTGTAGTCTGTGGTTACTGATACCAACTTTAAAGTGAAAAGAAAGGGCTGATTTGTATGTTACTCCTTTACCTAAATGTGGCTGAAGTGAGTCTTCACGCAGACATTGTATCCCCTCCAAATAATACATTCAGGTAAGAGAAGTGCCTGTTGTATATAAATTTTTGTCAAATTTCTTATTTTTAATTAGGTTTTAACACCATCACAATATCATTTCTGTCTAGCCTAACGTTATTGTCCCTTAGAACATTCATCAATTAGTTTAGCTAGAAGAGCACATTTGACTAAAATAAAGCAAGCCCAGACAGTTTTCCTTATTTCCATTGTTTTTGCTAATGGAGTTGGATCCCCTGTAGGGGAGTGAGAAGTGGGGAATATGATGGTTTGGAGTGGAATGGCTGGAGTATAAAGTTAAGAAACTTGGTCTCCTTCCTACAACAATCTTCACCTTTTTGATTTATATATATATATATATATATATTTTTTTTTTTTTTTTTTTTTCTTTTTCTTTTTGCCACAGTGATTTCATCTTTTTAAAGTTCTTTCTCTTTAAGAGAGAGGCGGTAGGGGGGGCTCATCTATTGTGGAGTTTTTGTTTTAATGTGGTTTAATGGAATGATAGAGACACCTATCTTTTGTAATAGACTAAAATAATTCTGATGGCACCAATTTGGTCTCCTCTCTTAAATTCTGGTTTTTGGCCATCAGGACATGTCTTTTACTTTTCTAGTATGAGAATTATCATTGGTCTTTTGCTGCTCTTTTCTAAATTATTCTACTACATTTACTGTTTTGAAGTCTCATTTTGTAGACTGGAAACAATGTATCCATGCTTTCATTACATTATCCTGTCTTTCAGCAGTATTACACCTGGGGCCAAGGGAATTGGATTATTTATTCATGGCTGCACCAAGGGACTTGTAGGATTTTAGTTCCCCAGCAGGGATTGAACCCATGCTCACTGCAATGGGGGGAAGTGACCAGTCCTAACCACTGGACTGTCAGGGGAGTCCTAACAGGGAACTCGTTCAAAATTATTTTTTGTATTATATATTTACTTGATTGTGCCAGGTCTTAGTTTCAGCATGTGGGCTTTCGTTCTCTGACCAGCGATTGAACATGGGCCCCTTGCATTTGAACCTCAGAGTCTTAGCCACTGGACCACCAAGGAAGTCCTAGGACCTTTTAAATACTGCAACAATTATAACCTGTGTCAAATGCATATTTGATAATGGTTAATGATTGTCACACACTCTTTGTAGTCCCAATTCTTCTAGGAGAATTCTGAATTTTTCGTTTCCTTAAAGGTAAAATACACTTTTCCTTTTAATTTTACAAATGTTATAATTATTCTTTCTATGAAGTTTTTATCTCCACAAATGTGAATATTTTATTAACCTAGACATGTCTTGCCATTAGCTAGAGTCACAGAATTAGTCTTGATGGATAATTCTAACAAAAAAATATTCCCCAAAAAGCTACTGATCTTTTCTATTACAGAACATCTCAACATTTTTTAAAAATTAAGGAGGAAATATTTTATCTCTTGGGGATCCTTGGCTGAGGCTTATGGAATTGAGTTTCAGGAATCTCAAATTAGTTTTTATTTTCAGTTCTACTAGAAATTAGCATTCTCACGGTGTATCTCCATTGTAATCATTTAACTATTTCCCTGGAAATTAGATCTCTAAATTTATTTTTCCTCTGTTGGGAGTTTTCAGGTTAGGTTTTCAGTGGTTAGGACTGATTAGGTTCTCAGGTTATCAGTGGTTAGGACTCACTACTCTCACTGCCTAGGGCCTGGGATAAATCCCTGGTCAGGAAAATAAGATCCCATTAACTGAGCTGCACTGTCTCCCAAAAAAATGAATAAATTTTTCTTTAAATTCTGTCATAGAATGCACACCCCATACCAACTGAATCAAGGAGAGTTCCATAATTGGGCTTCCCTTTGGTGCAGTGGGTAAGAATCCACCTTCCAATGCAGGAGACATAGGTTCATTCAGTTCCTATTTCGGAAGATCCTACATGCCTCTAAGCAACAAAGCCCATGATCAACAGCTATTGACCCTGTGTTCTAGAGCTCAGGAGGTGCAACTATTGAGCCCATGCACCCTAGAGCCTGGGCTCTACAAGAAAAGAACCGACTGCAATGAGAAGCCTATGCACTACATGTAAAGAGTAGCCCCTGCTCTCTGCAACTAGAAAAAGCCCAAGCACAGCAGCCAAGACTCAGCCCAGCCACAAAACAACAACAACAACAACAACAACAACAACAACAACAAAAGCCCATGGCTTAAAAGAAAAAGAACAATCTCATAATTATCTTAGTCACAACTTAAATTTTTCTTATTTTTCCTAAATTTAGCCATTTCCCATGAAATGTGTGTCAACTTTACTTATTAAACAAACTGCACTGATTTTAGATTAACTAACTAGTATTCAAATGCCCAAATGACTTGCAGAACTCAAACTACAACTCTATGTTCATGCAGAATGTCTTGGTATGAGAAAGCTCAGTCTGTCTTGATTACAACTACTTCCAGTGATCACAGTAGCTGTGCTCCAGCTATACAACCAATGTCAACTTTTGAAACCATCAATATCCTACTGAAAAAAAGTACGAGTCAAGTCACAGATCAAAGTATTATTCTGAAACCATACCAACAGGCTGGTATATTCCTAATTGAAGTAAGTCATTGATTCATTGATGCAAAGCGTAATTTATCCATCATTAGAACATTCTGGAGAAGGAAATGGTAGCCCACTCCAGTATTCTTGCCTGGATAATACCATGGACAAAGGAGCCTGTTGGGCTACAGTCGATGGGGTTGCAAAGAGTCAGATACCACTGAGTGACTAACACACACACAGAGCTTTTCATAGTTTTGGTTAAGAATCAGTTTCATTCTGTAGGCAACTCTGAAGGAAAACTGAGATGAATTCATTTTATGTATAGCTTAATAAACCAGAAACAAGGCTGAATTGCTTTCTGTGTATTTGTGTTGTTCAGTTGCTTAGTCATGTCCAATTCTTTGCAACCTGATGCCTACAAAGTTCCAGGCTTCCCTGTCCTTCACTGTGTCCTGAAGTTTGTTCAAATTCATGTCCATTGAGTCAGTGATACCATCTAACCATCTTATCTTCCTTCTCCTTTTGATCTTAATCTTTCCCAGCATTAGGGTATTTTCCAATCAGTTGGCTCTTTGCATCAGTATTGGAGCTCTACATTTGGTGGCATGTGTGCTCCAGAGTTCGGGCTCAGTACTATGACAAATGCTTAGTTGCTTTCAAGTATGTGTGAGTCTTGTAGAGATCCAAGGAGTAAACTCACAAAGTCTGAGGACTCTCTGATGTCTCAGTACTCTTGGAGTTTTTAATTTCTCACTTTGTCCACCTTCAGTCTCCAGTGATGTATCAATTACAGTTTTCCTGATGGCTTCTGCAGAGATTTCAAGTCATTGGTTTCTTTACCAGTAACTTCAAATTCTCTTTTCATCTGTTCATTTCTCCAGTTTTTGAGGCCTTACTTTTCCCAGTGGCCTTACTTCTCTTGCAGACATAAGGTAAGGAGAGCTGAAGATTTTTGAGTGTGTCAGAGACATATATTCTTGTCTTAGAAGTCCATGTTTGCCATATGTTTCTTACTGAGTTATTCATTGCTTTTGAAAATGTTTAGAAGTAATTGACATCTGAGGACAATAATGTAATTTTCAAAGAGGATTTCTACTTGCTTCTATTAATGAAGAACATCCTTATTCCAATTTCAGTGCTGAAGATTATTTAAAACTAAGCTATAGTCAATGTGTGGTGCAATATTTTTCAGTTTATCCTTCATTGCAGAATGCAGCCTTGTGAGCATACACTCAAAAGGGTGAGAATTTACTCAATATCCCCCACAACAATTTTCATGAGATCTAGACTCCAATTTATTTAACTTATATGCAGAGTATATCATGAGAAACGCTGGACTGGAGGAAGCACAAGCTGGAATCAAGATTGCCAGGAGAAATATCAATAACCTCAGATAAGCAGATGACACTACCCTTCTGGCAGAAAGTGAAGAACTAAAGAGCCTGTTGATGAAAGTGAAAGAGGAGAGTGAAATAGTTGGCTTAAAGTTCAACATTCAACATTCACGGCATCCAGTCCCATCTCTTCATGGCAAAAAGATGGGGAAACAGTGGAACAGTGGCTGACTATTTTTGGGGGGCTCCAAAATCACAGCAGATGGTGATTGCAGCCATGAAATTAAAAGATGCTTACTCCTTGGAATAAAGTCATGACTAACCTGGACAGCATATTAAAAAGCAGAGACTTTGTTAACAAACGTTCATCTAGTCAGTTCAGTTCAGTTGCTCAGTCATGTCCGACTCTTTGCAACCCCATGAACCACAGCATATTAGGCCTACCTGTCCATCACCAACTCCCAGAGTCCACCTAAACCCATGTCCATCGAGTCGATGATGCCATCCAACCATCTCATCCTCTGTCATCCCCTTTTCCTCCTGACCTCAATCTTTCCCAGCATCAGGGTCTTTTCAAAAGAGGCAACTCTTCGCATCAGGTGGCCAAAGTATTGGAGTTTCAGCTTCAACATCAGTCCTTCCAATGAACACCCAGGCCTGATCTCCTGATCTCCTGGACTGATTGGATCTCCTTGCAGTCCAAGGGACTCTCAGGAGTCTTCTCCAACACCATAGTTCAAAAGCATCAATTCTTCGGAGTCTGAAGACTCCAGGTTATAATAAGCGATTTAAGCCTCTTACCAATCTCTGTAGTAGTTAAATACTTTATTTCAGTCTTTCTCCAGATCTTGACCCTGTGATTTTGCTCTGATTTTTTTGGCTCTTTGATGCCTTCAAACAAATATATTTTTAAGTGAGCTATATTATTCTGTAGTACTATATATAGTGTTTTCAGGAAGAAGTTGGTAAATCTCATCTAATCTTTCATTACTACAATAAGCACTTTCTAGTATTCAAAGTGAAATGACCATGCATTACTGAATAAAGTTTACTAATAACTAACGAAAATCTATTTATGTATTAAAGTTTCATTAATATTTCTAAATTGGTAGTGATAATTTCTTCTTCTATCCTTTGTAAGAATTCTACATAAAACTGTAAGCATGCAAAAAAATAAATAAATAAAACAGCTGTAAGTATGTGACCAGCTCAAACTGGCCCTACTCTATCCACTATAGGATATCTAGTTGTCTTGCAGTTGTCTTTTGCAAAGTCAAAACTGCAAGGCAGGTAACCTGAGCATGCCCGGAAGATTTAAGCCCTCCTCAGTTAGCCCTGGGAACCCACATTTCCTCCCTACAGAACCAAGATAACTGAAATATGACTGGAACCTGACAGAGTTCTTTCAAAAACGAGGTATCTATTGTCTGAAAAGATGTAGGACTCAGATTGATCATTACATACCTTCTCATTAATGGCCAAGTTTAAATCCCTCCAGTTAATACTTGCCCCACTACACACTAGTTTGTCTTCCTTAGCTCATGTAACTTCAACCAAACCCACATGGGGAGGCAGATTTGAGCCCATCTCCTGTCTCCTCCCTGATTGGCTGCAAATAAAGGTCTTTGTCTTCTCAAAGATAACAGTATCATCTTCTGTGTACACTAGGCAGCAAGCTATGTTCTGTGACAAGATGAAAATTAATTATTTCTTGAATATTATGGATTATTCAATGATAGAGCTCTACAGGCATGTTGTGCTTAATTGTGAGAATAATTTTAACATATATATTCAATTGAATGGAGGTTCAGCACCTCTGAGGTTGGTTATTTATTCTGAAATCAATTAATATTCTAAGAATATCTCCTTTCTGACTGTTTTCATATTTATTGGTAGGTATTTATAATATACTCTTTTAATGTATCTGTATAACATCTGTAGTTAATCCTGTTCTTTTACTCCTGTTACTTGTACTTCTTAAATATTTACTTTTGGAAAGTCACTTATAAGAATTCCCTGGTGGTCCGAAGGTCAGGACTTGGGACTGCAGTTTGATTCTGGTTGGGGAACTCAGATCCTCCAATCAATGTAGGGTGTTGTTGAGGGGAGTTGATGGGAATAGTGGGATAGACAAAAAGTCAAATGTTGCTTCACTAATTGTCTAAACTGAAATTAAAAGTTTTTTCCCTTTTTATGTCTTTTGTTAATCTTTTAAAAATTTAATATTATTCTTTTTTCCAACTACTTAAAATACCCATTTATTACTTCATTCATTTTTACCTGTTTGGTCTTTCAGGAGAAGCATCTTTTAAAACAATGTTTTATATATGATATTTTTTATTATGGTTTGTCTTCCAGTCCATAGTTTTATTTTTGGCTACTCTACATGGCATGTGTTTCCCAGGCTCTAGACCACAGACTCAATAGTTATGGCTCACATGTTTACTTCCTCTGTGGGATCTTCCTGGACCATGGATCAAACTCATGTCTTGTGCAATGGCAGGCAGATTCTTTACTGCTGTGCCACTTGGGAAGCACTGAGTTAAAGTATTTACAATATGTTATATAAAATTCATGTGCACAAATTTTTTTATTTTCCACACAAATGTATCTTTTAATGTATCTCTGTAATATCTATTTAATCAACTGTTTAATCAATACTATTATATTTATTTTACTGCTTAAATTCTTCCAAACTCAAGCTTTGAATCTCAGCAGCTTTTTCTGCTGACTTTTGTGACATAGTTTACTTTTTGCTATTACTATGTGTTCAAGAGTCAACTTCATTATCTCGTGTATTTCCTGTCCTCATCTTTAATCACATAGTTTTCCAAGGAATCCCATATCCTTTTAGTGAAAAATAACATTAGAAACCAAAATCAAGGTACTGGGTATACTATTGCTATTAGTTGTTGCTTCTAATTACCCTGTCAGTGTAGAGAAAAGAAATAGGTGTGTGAAAAGTATGTTTTGCATATACCAGTATTTACAAATTTTTATGTTTATATTAAAATGACTTTAATTAAGCTAATGTTCATAATTACATGTTCAGCTCTAATTCATTATAGTACAGATTATTCAAGCATCCTCACATTGCTTATCTATAATCTCTCACTCCAGTAGTGAGAACATTTTGCCTACAATTTGACCATCTATTTGCTTAATATTTAATTTCAGTATATAACGCTGCACAAGCACGGCAGAGAGGAGCTACCCTACATCTGAGGTAAGGAGCAGCAGCTGTGCTTTGCTGGAGCAGCTGTGAAGAGAGACCCCACATCCAAGGTAAGAGAAACCCAAGTAAGATGGTAGGCACTGAGAGAGGGCATCAGACGGTAGACAGCTTGAAACCACAATCAGAGACAACTAACCAATCTAATCATATGGACCACAGCCTTGTCTAACTCAATGAAATTGAGCCATGTCATGTGGGGCCATCCAAGATGGCTTGGTCATTGCAGAGAGGCCTGACAGAATGTGGTCCACAGAGAAGGGAATGGTAAATGACTTCAGTATTCTTGCTTTGAGAACCCCATGAACAGGATGAAAAGGCAAAAAGATAGGACACTGAAAGATGAACTCCCCAGGTCAGTAGGTGCCCCATACGCTGCTGGAGATCAGTGGAGAAATAACTCCAGGAAGAATGAATATTTTTTGTGTGTGAACTTTTAACAGTCATCTTTTTAATTTATTGCATTATACTTTTAGGTGTTGTACCTAAAAATTTACCATAAAACACAAGATCACATGGAATTTCTTCTGTGATTGCATCTAGAAGTTTTATATTTTGCGTTTTAACTTTAGGTCAATGATTTATTCAGGTTCATTTCTATATCTAGGTATGTTGCTACCTGAAAGTGAAAATCGTTCAGTCATTTCTGACTCTTTGCAACCTCATGGACTATACAGTCCATGGAATTCTCCAGGCCAGATTACTGGAGTGCGTAGCCTTTCCCTTCTCCAGGGGCTCTTCCCAAACCAGGGATCAAACACATGTCTCCTGTATTAAAGGGGGATTCTTTACCAGCTGAGCCATCAGAGAATCCCATTTCTGTTTCTACCTAAGGAATCTGTAATTTATTTTTAGTTAACTAATCCTTTATTAACTAGGATCTTGTACATAACTTGCACATTTCCTTCTTAATTTTATGGCTAATTTCCTTTTGTGGAAATTCCCATTCAAAAAATCTTATTCTCTTTTAAAAAATCTCATATCTAGCCTAATCTCTTTTCAATGCTTAAAATTTCTTTGTCTTATATGTTTCTATTTTAAAACATACTTGCTTTAGAATCCAGCTAGCTAGAACCTTGGAATTTTTATATGCAATTTAACTGAGAAAACTTGAAGAGCCTCTTGACTTTACTTAAGTATTTGTTTCAGCCGCATCCCACCTACTATACAGACAAAGGTTTTTAAGCTATGGTTTTTCCAGTAGTCATGAATGGTTCTGAGAGTTGGACCATAAAGAAAGCTGAGCACTGAAGAATTGATGTTTTTGAACTGCAGTGTTGGAGAAGACTCTTGAGAGTCCCTTGGATTGCAAGGAGATCCAACCAGTCCACCCTAAAGGAGGTCAGTCCTGGGTGTTCATTGGAAGGACTGATGCTGAAGCTAAAACTCCAATACTTTGGCCATTTGATGTGAAGAGCTGACTCATTTGGAAAGATACTGATGCTGGTGCTCGGGCCTGGTGCACTGGGAAGACCCAGAGGGATCAGGTAGAGAGGGAGGTGGGAGGGGGGATCGGGATGGGGAATACATGCAAATCCATGGCTGATTCATGTCAATGTATGGCAAAAACCACTACAGTATTGTAAAGTAATTAGCCTCCAACTAATAAGAATAAATGGAAAAAAAAAAAGAAAAGATATTGATGCTGGGAAAGATTGAAGGTGGGAGGAGAAGGGGATGACAGAGGTTGAGATGGTTGGGTGGCATCACCAACTGGATGGACATTAGTTTGAGTAAACTCCAGGAGCTGGTGATGGACAGGGAGGCCCAGGGTGCTGCAGTCCATAGGGTCTCAAGGAGCTGGAGATGACTGAGCAACTGAGCAACAATAACAACAATGACAATCCCACCTACCAAATATAAGGTAAAAAATTTTAAGACAGTAAAGGAAGACTTTCAGTTCAAGGTGGCAGAGTAGAATGACTTGCGCTCATCTCCTCCTGCCAGATCACCAAACTCAACAGCTAGCTGTTGAATAATCATTGACAGGAGGATGCTGGAACCTATCAAAAAAAAGATAACCCATGACTAATGACAAAGAGAGGCTGCAATGAGATGGTAGGAGGGGCACAATCACGAAAAAATCAAGTCCCATACCCTCGTGATGGGTGACCCACAAACAGGAGAGCAATAATACCAAACAAATTCTTCCACTGTTGTGAAGGTTTTGAACTCCAAGTCAGGATCCCCAGCCTGAGGAGGCAAAGGGACTGGGAATCTGCAGGGACTCTTACCTTGAACGCCAGCAGGATTTGATTATGAGACTTACACAGGGCAAACAGAGATTAGTCTTGAAGGGCAGAAACAAAGCTTGTGCACACCAACAATCAGAGGAGAGGAGCTGTGACCCCACAAGAGACTGAATCAAAACCACCTGATAGTGTTGCAGGATCGTCTATGGAGGTGTGGGTCAGCAGGGGCTCACACTGGGATGCGGGACTAGTAGCAGTTGTGTGGGAAGGTCCCCCATTAGAGTAAATCCTCTCACAGTTCAGTTCAGTCACTCAGTCGTGTCTGACTCTTTGCGACCCCATGAATCACAGCACGCCAGGCCTCCCTGTCCATCACCAACTCCTGGAGTTTACTCTAACTCATGCCCATTGAGTCCGTGATGCCATCCAGCCATCTCCTCTGTCGTCCCCTTCTCCTCTGGCCCCCAATCCTCCCAGCATCAGGGTCTTTTCCAATGAGTCAACCCTTTGCATGAGGTGGCCAAAATATTGGAGTTTCAGCTTCAGCATCAGTCCTTCCAATGAACACCCAGGACTTATCTCCTTCAGGATGGACTGGTTGGATCTCCTTGCAGTCCAAGAGACTCTCAAGAGTCTTCTCCAACACCACAGTTCAAAAGCAAAACCTGGAATGTTAGGTCCATGAATCAAGGCAAATTGGAAGTGGTCAAACAGGAGATGGCAAGAGTGAATGTCGACATTCTAGGAATCAGTGAACTAAAATGGACTGGAATGGGTGAATTTAACTCAGATGACCATTATATCTACTACTGTGGGCAGGAATCCCTTAGAAGAAATAAAGTAGCCATCATAGTCAACAAAAGAGTCCAAAATGCAGTACTTGGATGCAATCTCAAAAACGACAAAATTATTTCTGTTCGTTTCCAAGGGAACCCATTCAATATCACGGTAATCCAAGCCTATGCCCCAACCAGTAACGTTGAAGAAGCAGAAGTTGAACAGTTCTATGGAGACCTACAAGATCTTTTACTAACACCCAAAAAAGATGTCCTTTTCATTACAGGGGACTGGAATGCAAAAGTAGGAAGTCAAGAAACACCTGGAGTAACAGGCAAATTTGGCCTTGGAGTATGGAATGAAGCAGGGCAAAGGCTATTAGAGTTTTGCCAAGATAACACACTGGTCATAGCAAACACCCTCTTCCAACAACACAAGAGAAGACTCAGCACATGGACATCACCAGATGGTCAACACCGAAATCAGATTGATTATATTTGCAGCCAAAGATGGAGAAGCTCTATACAATCAGCAAAAACAAGACCAGGAGCTGACTGTGGCTCAGATCATGAACTCCTTATTGCCAAATTCAGACTTAAACTGAAGAGAGTAGGGATAACCACTAGATCATTCATGTATGACCTAAATCAAATCCCTTATGATTATACAGTGGAAGTGAGAAATAAACTTAAGGGACTAGATCTGATAGACAGAGAGCCTGATGAACTATGGACAGAGAGGTTCATGACATTGTACAAGAGACAGGGATCAAGACCATCCCCATGGAAAAGAAATGCAAAAAGGCAAAATGGTTGTCTGAGGAGGTCTTACAAATAGATTTGAAATGAAGAGAAGCTAAAAGCAAAGGAGAAAATGAAAGATATTCCCATTTGAATGCACAGTTCCAAAGAATAGCCAGGAGAGATAAGAAAGCCTTCCTCAGTGATCAATGCAAGGAAATAGAGGAAAACAACAGAATGGGAAAGACTAGACATATCTTCAAGAAAATTAGAGATACCAAGGGAACATTCCATGCAAAAATGGGCTCAATAAAGGACAGAAATGGTATGGACCTAAAATAAACAGAAGATATTAAGAAGAGGTGGCAAGAATACACAGAAGAACTGTACTAGAAAGATCTTCATGACCCAGATAATCACAATGGTGTGATCATTCACCTAGAGCCAGACATCCTGGAATGTGAAGTCAAGTGGGCCTTAGAAAGCATCACTACAAACAAAGCTAGTGGATGTGAAGCTATTTCAAATCCTGAAAGATGATGCTGTGCAAGTGCTGCACTCAATATGCCAGTACATATGGAAAACTCAGCAGTCGCCACAGGACGGGAAAGGTCAGTTTTCATTCCAATCCCTAAGAAAGGAAATCCCAAAGAATGCTCAAACTACCGCAGAATTGCACTAATCTCACACGCTAGTAAAGCGATGCTCAAAATTCTCCAAGCCAGGCTTCAGCAATACGTGAACCGGGAACTTCCAGGTGTTCAAACTGGTTTTAGAAAAGGCAGAGGAACCAGAGATCAGATTGCCAATATCTGCTGGATCATCGAAAAAGCAAGAGAGTTCCAGAAAAACATCTATTTCTGCTTTATTGACTATGCTAAAGCCTTCGACTGTGTGGATCACAAATCCTCTCACAGATCACCATTAATCTGACCATAGATCCTGTTGCTGGATTGCCTCAGGCCAAAAAACTACCAGGAAGGGAGCACAATCCCATCCATCAACAGATAATTGGATTAAAGCTTTACTGAGCAAGGCTCTGCCAACCAGAGCAAGACCCAGTTTTTCCCACTACCAATTCCTCCCCCATCAGAAAGCTTACACAAACCTCTGAGCCTTGTCCATCAGAGGGCCGACGGAAGAAGTAAGGAGAACCACAATCCCACAGTCAGTAAGACAAAACCACGTTACAGAAAGTTTATCAGGATGAAAAAGCAGAATGTTATGTCCCAAATGAAGGGACAAGATAAAACCCCAGAAAAACAGCTAAATGAAGTGGAGATAGGAAAACTTCCAGAAAAAGAATTCAGGATAATGATAGTGAATCTGATTCAGGATCCCAGAAAAAGAATGGAGGCAAGATTCAGAAGATCAAGCAATGTTTACCAAACACCTACAATGATTAAGAAAAAACAGAGACAGATGATAGAATAGAAGGAATCAATAGCTGAATAACTGAAGCAGAAGCATAGATAAATGACCTGGAGGACAGAATGGTGGAAATCACTGCCCCAGAAAAGAATATAGAAAAAAGAATGAAAAGAAAGAAGACAGCCTAAGAGATCTCTGAGACAACATTAAATGCATGAACATTCACATTATAGGGGTCCCAAAAGAAGAAGAAGAGAGAGAGAGGACCTGAGAAAATATTTGAATAAATAATAGCTGAAAACTTCTACAACGTGGGAAAGGAAATAGTCAACCAAGTCCAGGAAGCATACAGAGTCCAGGAAGGATAAACCCAAGGAGGAACACACAGAGACCCATAGTAATCAAACAGAAAAAAAAAGACAATGATAAAATATTAAAAGACCTGTAGTAATCAAACAGAAAAAAAGTGATAAAATATTAAAAGCAACAAAGGAAAAATGACAAATGACATATGATGGAAGTCCCAGCAGGCTATCAGCTGATTTCTCAACAGAAATTCTATAAGTAAGAAGGGAATGGCATGACACATTTGAAGTGATGAAAGGGAAGAAACCACAGCCAAATCCTCTACCCAGGAAGACTCTCCTTTAGATTTGATGGTGATGTCAAAAGTTTTCCAGACAAGCAACAGTTAAGAGAATTCAGCACTACCAAACCAGCTTTACAAATGCTAAAGGAACTTCTCTAGGCAGGAAACAAGAGAAGGAAAAGACCTACAGAAAGAAAATTAAGACAGAAAAGGATCTGATAAGAAAGTCACACAAGAAAGAGAACTGTGTGAAGCAAGGTTACCTTCCTGTGGGGGAAGACCAGGTCTATCAGTTAGACTACCTAACTGATGATTGCCAAGCAATTCCAGATTGACTGATGAAAGACCAAATTTGCAAGTCTGAAGCTGCAATTAAGTCTTGGTTTAAGATGGGGCTTAACACAAGAGGCTCCATTTTGGGCCCACCCTTCCTTCCTTTCTCTCTTCTTTCTTCCCTTCCATCTTGCCTCCATCCTTTCTTTCTCTCCCTTTTAGTAGTGCTTATTTATTTAAATTTGTTTCTTTATGGCTGTACTGGGTCTGGAAATATTATTTGCACTATTTCACATCTTAAAAACAAACAAAAATTAACTTATGATATCTTATTTTGAAAATTTTCCCATGTAAGTGTTCTAGTTCAAGCTTTCCCATTAGTTGGCCAGATATCCTTGGACTGGTAACCTGACTCAGGTGGATATGCTTTTGTATTGTAATATGTATGCAATTAAAAAATTCATCTCAAATAGAAGAACCCTGTTCTTAAACTAAGTCTTTTGTAGAGTACTCCCTTTATCCCTTTTATAAAATAAATAATGAAACATTGCCCTGCAGCAATCTCTCTTTAAACAGCATCCTCCTCTCCACTTTCAGCATCTCTGAGTTGTGAGGAGCCCAGGTCTCCAAAGAATAAGATTGGATGATTCTTAACTTTTCAGTTCTAAGATTACTGATATATTTTCCAGGGTTATAAACATCTCTTGCTCTTCCACAATCACCTTATTTTTTCCTATCACCTAGTTCCTAAATTTAAGTAATTAGTTCTATAAAAAAAATAAACAGTATTCTAGTCTGATTGGAGAATGTGAATACTTGATAATTTATTCTCAACACATACACAAAAAATGAATCACAAAATTGCATGATACAAATAGTATTAATTTTTGTATTTGTCTTTTTTTTAAGGGAGTGAGTTTCCTTGCTGGTCCAATGATTAGGATTCTGAGCTTTCACAGCCATGGTCCAGATTCAGTTCCTGGTTGGGCAACTGAGAAACCATAAGCTGTGCCACAGCAAAACAAACAAAAGAGGTCAGTGGGCAGACTTGATCCATTTAGTTAACAGTTTATTGAACTACTCATTTTTATCTGCTCAGAATAATCAAAAAGCTTTATTCAAATATTACAAAATAGCATTAACAGATATGGCTACTGTAAGTTTCTTAATATAATTTTCATAAAATAGGATGATGAATTTAACAAATCCAAACCCAGCACTGTTATAAATCTTTATTAGGCAAAAGATAATGTTTCAAGATTAAAACTTTGGGGGACAATAATATTAAAGACTCATATATTTACTAAATATTCTTAGAAATGTAAAATTATAGACCTTTTTACACTTTCTACTTAAATTGGCAATAACACTAACAGATTTCCATTTGTGTTACACTGTTTGTAAAACATTTCAAGAGTAAAGCAAAGGGAAGTTCAGAGCTCAAGAACTAAGGGTTTCCTTAAAAGTGTTTTGGTATCTAGCAGTATTTGTCAGTCAACTCTCAGCTCAGTGAAAAGAAACCTCCCTTTAAAAACAGGACAACAGTAACTACAGTGTTATATTTTTCCAGTTCCTTTAGGATCCCAAAAGGATGAGAGCTGTTAGCAGCCCACTATGTGAAGAAAGCTGAGCGCTGAAGAATTGATGCTTTTGTTTTTTTGTTTTGTTTTGTTTTGTTTTTTTGGAATTGATGTTTTTGAACTATGGTGTTGGTGAAGACTCTGGAGAGTCCCTTGGACTGCAAAGAGATCCAACCTGTCCATCCGACAGGAGATGAGTCCTGGGTGTTCATTGGAAGGACTGATGCTGAAGCTGAAACGCTAATATTTTGGCCACCTCATGTGAAGAGCTGACTCACTGGAAAAGTCCCTGATGCTGGGAGGGATTGGGGGCAGGAGGAGAAGAGGATGACAGAGGATGAGATGGTTGGATGGCATCACCAACTTGATGGACATGTGTTTGGGTAAACTCCAGGAGTTGGTGATGGACAGGGAGACCTGGCGTGCTGTGATTCATGGGTTCACAGTCAGACAGCAATTGAACTGAGCAATTGAACTGAACTGACACATTCTGATATAACTGTTTATTATGCCATTCTAAACTTTTCATGGTCTTGCCTAATTCATAACCTCATGATACCTCTCTTGCTTACAGACACACTCAAGTTCTTGAGTAAATTATTGAATTTACCACAACTCCAACATTCTCTGGCTTTTGTGTTTTTACAGGTATATTGCTGTCTGTCTGAATACTGTGTCTCTGCTGGAAACTTCTCTGCATTGTCAAGGCAAGAATGCTGAAGTGGCTTGCCATTCCTTTCTCCAGTGGACCATGTTTTGTCAGAACTCTCCACCATGACCTGTCTGTCTTGGGTGGCCCTACATGTCATGGTTCATACTTTCATTAAGTTAGACAAGGTTGTGATCCATGTGATTAGTTTGATTAGCTTTCTGTGATTGTGGTTTTCCTTCTGTCTGCCCTGTGGTGGATGAGGATAAGAGGCTTGTCCTGGTACTGTTGCAGAAGTTGGACCAAGAAACCAAGCACCACACTCACAGAGTTGGAGAATTCAGGTTTATTATGCCAGCAGGCCCAGAGGAGTTAACACTTGGAGCTCTAAACCCTGAACACAGGGGTTAACAAAGTTTTTATAGGCAGTGCAAGACCTCAGACTATAGGGAGCAGTGCTGATATTAACAGGCTAGTTTAAACTAGGCGATTGGTTAGGACCCTGCAGGGGAGATGCCTGACCTTTACACAAACAAAAATGGTTAAGCAGGATTACAATGGTTGGGTAATTGCAAAAGTAGGACAAGGGTGAATGAGGTAAGTTTCAGCTCTTAGCATTGTTGTAAGTTTCCATAACTTAGATGATTTTGCAAGGAGCAAGCTGAGTTATAGAAGCACAACAAGCATGAAGTTATTTCTAGCTGGGTGTATGTTTTCAGTTTTTCTCTTCAATCCCCTCTTTGGTGGCCCTCAAATCTCATAAGGCATCAATGTCTTGATCTTCTTGACTCAGGGGCTCAAAACCTTTCAAAGCTAGGAGGTGTGTGGTGGCCCTCCTCACCACAATGGCTGAAAATTTTGCTCATGAATAATGGCAAGAGGCAAGGTAAGAGGAGGCAGTTCCCAAGGAGGAGCAGGACTATTTCTATTATAGTTTTGAATCCACCTAGATAAGAAAACCATTTCCCAAATAGTTCTCCTGGATTCCATCCCTTCCAAATCTGGAGTGGGACATGAGTTTTGTCAGTCATTTTTCTGGTTATTTCTTCTATAACTTTGCCTTTATCATCTATCTGTAGGCAACAATTGCTAAGATTGAACTTTCCACAGATGCCCCCCTCTGCAGTCAGTAAAATAATCTAGGGCTAGGCAGTTTTGATAAACAGGATTATGCATCTTGGTTTGTTGTTCTGCTAGTAAATTAAGAGCCTTGGCCATTTCATTCGTAATGATTTCCATCACTGCCTGGAGCCGAAAAATTCTGTTAAGCATGTATATTGGGGTTTGGTAACCCCAGGGCCCATCATCTGCCCATGTGACTGGCCGGTAGTATTGGATTATGTGTTCAGGAGGCCATTTGTCATCCTTCCATTCTCCAATCTGTAGAGACCTATGCTTTTTGGTGGGGACTCCCACCAAACTGGGACTCCCAATTATTCACCTTGGGCTAGGGGAAGTAGGAAAAAGGAGGGATGGATAATCTCCAATATCCATGCCCCTGACCAGCTGGGTGGCAAAACTGGATATGCATTAGTTCCACAAATCCAATATAATCCTTTTGGAGCAGGCCAATGGCCTTCAGTGAACAAGTCATCCCATCTGGTATTTAAACTGCGGAAGCTTGCTAGCAGGTGAGGATTAGGCTCTCTATAGTTTGGGCTTTCCCACCAACCAGAAGTATGAATACTTCTATTATAATATTTTGGAGCAAGACAAGTGAGGTTTCCTACTAGAACTCTGAATAATGGGCCCCACTGTGCTAGAGAGCTTTTGCTGACTTATGGAAGTCTTTAAGTGGCAGGCTCCCCTGAATTGTTGAAGGGTCTTTGGGGATCTAATTCTTTAGCTTCCCAGGGCCATTGGTCTCTCATATTAGTTTCCCCACACCCACTGCAAAAATTAACCATTAATCTCTGGGTTATGGTCTCTGCCAGAGCTATGAACAGACTATTAGTTTTGGCTAGAAGAGGAGGGGGACCACTTTCCATCTTGCCGGGCCTGCCGGCTAGATGAACAGGTCAAGGACGCAATCACCACAGCACCTGAGAAATAAAAGACTAGGAAAGATGGGGTTGAGAGGGACGGAGTCAGCTTGTGACTGATTCCGACGACTTTATTGAGGGGTAACATACATATATATACTAACAGGATTCACCAAATTTTAGATCAAAGACTTGCATACGTTCAGGACTGCAGACACTAGTTTTAGCTCAGGAGTTTTATCTTAACTCCAGCAGAGCATGGCACCAGGTTCTTACAATCAGGTAAAGACTACCTAGACATAAGCCATTCACAGGAGCCGGATAATCTTATCAGAGTCAGGAAAATGGGCAAATGGTGGCTGCAGCGATTTCCTTGAGGGAGGTGAGAAAGGCCAATTTGCACTTTAACAAATCAGGGGTGGCGGGACAGAGAGGGACCTTTTGATCTCTCTCAGGGCCGAGAAGGGGCCTGAGCAGTCAGGCCGGCTCCCCGCATCTCCCCCTTTTCTTTTGACTAATGGCCATTATATCTCCCTCAAAGGAAATGGCCGCGTTTGCAAACGGGAAAACATCAGCAATCTTTTATTTATCATCTCAGATATGCATTGACAAATGCAAGGGCCAAAACACAGCAATAACAATATGCGTATAATGATAAAAATTATAGATTTCCACCAACCACTATGAAACCAGGCAGATATCTGACTCCAAATGCTGGAGTCAGGAAAATCCATAGCGGCTACTTGTTGTTTCATATCTTCTAAAGCATCAGAAACATTTGAGGAATAATCAGGAATATATACACAACACTCCATTTTTGTTAAGGCACATGTTCCTCCTTGAGAGGCTGTTAGAATATCCAGGGCCATACGATTTTGTAGAATGGCTTTTCTCATCTGTTTTTGTTCTTCATTAAGAGCCTCTAAAGCTCTTCTAGTATCTGTCAAAGCTTGTTTTGTAAAATTGTTCAAAGCCTCTACCCTGAGCATAATATCAGTGGCTCCTAAAGAGGGCACGAAAATTGAGGCTAAATAATCATACCAATGAAAAACAGAGTGTGACCACCGGGCTTTAACATAAGGTAAATTAACAGGTTGACTAATTTTTTGCTTATGAATTCTCCCAGGGGCAAACACAAACCCTAGGGTACATCTCCCCACCCATCCTACAGGGAGCCAGGGCCAAAGGTTGTATCCACAAATCCATCGAGTGTTATTTGGGGCTACCCATCTTACACCAGGGCTATTTTCCCAATCTGTCCCTGGCCAAATAACAGACTTGTTGACAATAAATGTTACATCCATTACAGTCTTACATTTGTGGGTAGGCAATAGTCCCATATGTTTTATGTGATATCCTGGAAATTCTCGGCCTCCAAATGTTGGTACATGAGTCTTTTGCTCCCAGCAAATGTCAGCAGGGGTCAGTAGCTGTCCTTTTTCAGGGGTCATCCAGAAATATTCATCCCAAACTTGGTAGTAGTCACCCTCAAATCGATTAAAATCATTAGGAGAAGAAACAGATCTATTTTCGTAATATAAGTACGCATTAACACTTATGCATCTGCTGATTTGTCGGGAGAAGATTCCTCTGCTGTAAAGTCAGCGGACCTAATTGCTGATTCAGTAATCTCCTCCGTCTGGCGTACCAGCCTTTCCGGGAGCCAGCGCGGTGCTTCGGCATCCTGTGGAAAAACACACACCTGACCCCTCCCCCAAATTAACACGGGATCTGGGCCAAGCCAGTTATTATCCAGCGGGTCTTTCCACAAGACCATCGGCTTTCTGCTGGAAATCTGAGGGTCCCAAAATCTCTGCGTGGCTGAATGTCCTTCTTTATCTAAAATTAAAAAATTTAAAATATATAAAGTGTGATTAAGGTAATTTCTGGGTAGAAGGGGGTAGAGCTCCCCCCTCTGTATTTTTTGAAGCTGTAGTTTCAAAGTTTGATTAGCATGTTTCACGATGCCTTGACCCTGTGGATTATAAGGAATGCCTGTTTTTAGGGTGATAGAAAAAGAGGAACAAAAATTTTTGAAGGCAGAGGAAACATAGCCGGGGCCATTATCAGTTTTTATAATCTTTGGCGTGCCTAAAATGGAAAAAGCATAAAGACAATGCGAGATAGAATGTTTTGCGGCTTCACCAGTCTGTAAGGATGCCACAATATATCCTGAAAAGGTGTCAATAGATACATGAACGTACTTTAAACGACCAAAGGAAGGGACATGAGTGACATCCATTTGCCAAAGATGATTCGGTAGAAGCCCGCGAGGATTAATACCAAGATGTGGAACTGGAAGAAACTTAGGGCAAACAGAACAAGATTTAATAATTTGTCGTGCAGTCTCTCGAGGAATTTGAAACTGTAAACGAAGAGTATTACTATTCTGGTGATGTAGCGCATGTGACTGCTGTGCTGCTTCCACCTGTGAAAGAAAAACTCTAGTGTGAGAATCAGCCATCTGATTTCCCATAGATAGAGGTCCAGGAAGCCCAGTGTGGGCACGTAAATGTCCAAAGAAGCAGGGTAAGGTGCGCTGTTGCAGCAGAGACTGAATTGAACGTAATAAATTTTGAATGTTAGAATTCACAGTAGAAATAAAGGGAACAGTTTCTATATATTGCAAAGCATGAGCAATGTATTTGCTATCAGTAAACAAATTAAAAGACTGTGAGGAATATCGTGAGCATACTTTATGGACGGCTGAAAGTTCTACTTCTTGAGCCGATGTATAGTTCGTCTGCCAGGAGAAAGGGGTATCATTAACCACAAAGGCAGCAGTTCCATTGGAGGATCCATCAGTAAAGATCGTAAGAGCATCTTGAATAGGAACATTAGAAACATTCTTTGGAAAAATAAATGAATGCTGGCTGGCAAAATGCAAAAGTTTATCAGAAGGTAAATGATTAATAATTTGACCTGTAAAGGAGGAAAAGGCCAAAGCCCACGAGTCATTAAGCTGAAAAAGCCATTCCTGCTGTTCTTTGGTATAGGGCACATAAATGTAAGCAGGATCGGCTCCCAACATTTCTCTGGAAAGACGCCTTCCTTTGGCAACGAGGAGGCTAATGAAATCAAAAAAAGGAGTAAGAACTTTTGAAGGCGATACAGGTAAATTGATCCACTGTAAGGGAGCATTTTGATATAACACTGCCATCGGGGTATGTTTAGAGGGAAACACATATAGTCCCCACGGTTGAGAAAAATCACAGTAGGTAGCAAAATGCTGAGAGAGGGCCTTTTCAATTAGGGCCAGAGCAGCTCGCCCCTCATCGTTTAATATTTTAGGGGAGGAAGGGTCAGTTGTTGATTGAGGTCTCTAAATTGTCTTTCCTGCATTAGCATGTCAAAAGTAACCTGCAGCCCATTGCGGCGGTTACGGTCTTCAATGATGTTACAGACCTCGCCATATTTTTGAGCGCCACAAGAGATAATCACCTCCTGAGAGACAGGCTCGCGCAACTGCCTTCCAACCATTAGGAGGCAAGTCCTGAGATGAAAGACTTTCAGTTATGGCTGGAGAAAACGGCGCAGTAGGCCCGTATTGGGCGCAATCTTGTTTCAGTTGTTTAAAAGGCAGAGGCTCATGATACCTCCGATGATTAGCATCTAGAAAAACAGGGAAAATCATAGAATATCCCTCAAGATTTTCACCCTGTTCTCGGGCTGTTTTCACAGCCATTTGTAGTGGTGAAAGTACTGGCCTTTTTAGGCTAGATGGAACGTATACTGGCGCTGTTGGAATCAAAGGCGCTTCTGCGAGAGGAGGGGGAGGGAGCGGGACGGGCGGCGGCAGCGGGTCAGGGTCTAAACCGGCTATAACAGATGGCGTTTTAGAATGCAACGGCTTAGCTGTATTTATGGGCGATAAGTCTAGTTGTTCCATTCTCTGAGATATGGATGTTAGCATCTCTCTAAGTTCAGAAAAAGGGGAGCCTTGGTCTTTATTCTTTTGTTGAGTTACTATAAAGGCATCCGATCCTTCTTTGTCATGCTCATAAGCCTGCTCTTTTAAATCATCTTCCTCATCAGGAGAAAGTTCCGAATCTGAGTCTTGTTCCAGAGCAGTAGTCTCATTATCATTTTTTCTGGAACCTGAAACAATTGGGGAGTCATATATGTGCTCCGCTACCTGTTGGGGGGCACCTGAATACTTGGGTGTTATAAGTTTCAAGGCTGTTTCAAATTTCCTACTCTCGTGTTCTGGGTTTAAGCAATCTCTTATTAGAGTCCATAGAGAATAAGCATCAAGAGGAACTTTGTCTGGTCCACAGAGGGTATAAACTGTTTGAATTTCTTCTCCCACCTTTACCCAAGTTTCAAGGCTAATAGTTCCTTCCTCTGGGAACCAAGGACAAGCTTCCTCCACAAAGACAAGAAATCTTTCTAATTTCTGTTTAGACACAGAAATTCCTCTAGCTTTTAGCATAGTTTTTAACATAGAAACAAAGAACTGCCTACTATTACTTTGCCCCATAATTTTTACTCTCAACTATATACCCTCTCCACCCACAGTTTTCCAACGATACCTGAATAGGTGAGGCTTTCTCCCGGGATCCCTTTCAATATTTTTGGGTGGCTGTGCGGTGGGATCCGCCCACGTTCCTCGTTCAGGCGCCACTTGCCGGGCCTGCCGGCTAGATGAACAGGTCAAGGACGCAATCACCACAGCACCTGAGAAATAAAAGACTAGGAAAGATGGGGTTGAGAGGGACGGAGTCAGCTTGTGACTGATTCCGACGACTTTATTGAGGGGTAACATACATATATATACTAACAGGATTCACCAAATTTTAGATCAAAGACTTGCATACGTTCAGGACTGCAGACACTAGTTTTAGCTCAGGAGTTTTATCTTAACTCCAGCAGAGCATGGCACCAGGTTCTTACAATCAGGTAAAGACTACCTAGACATAAGCCATTCACAGGAGCCGGATAATCTTATCAGAGTCAGGAAAATGGGCAAATGGTGGCTGCAGCGATTTCCTTGAGGGAGGTGAGAAAGGCCAATTTGCACTTTAACAAATCAGGGGTGGCGGGACAGAGAGGGACCTTTTGATCTCTCTCAGGGCCGAGAAGGGGCCTGAGCAGTCAGGCCGGCTCCCCGCACATCTCTTCATAAAAAGAATGGAAGAGCCTGTGTGTGGAAACCTGGAGTGGGATAGAAATGCTCTGGAATATTGATACAGTTCCTGGGTCAAGACCTCTTCCATTAATATAGATGCCAATCGGTTGACCCTTTTCCCATCTTGAGTCTCCAGGGTTGAAGATAGTGAAATTGACTGGTTTACACATCCCCAGCTTACATTTGGGATCAATAGTTCTGTTTTGGAGCAGTGCTACTTTGTCCTTATTCTCCCAGTTGCCTCTATATTTTTCCAGGTAGCCCATGTGACACAGGCCCAGGTCTAAGAATGAAGAAAGGGCTCTTCATAACACCCAATGTTTTGGGATGCTGGTTACACATGTATTTGTCATCAAATGTGTATGGCCATTCCCATGATAAGCCCCCACAATTCAAAATATGGGGGTTACTGAGGTTTTGTCAGCAGCACCGCACATATCAAAGTTCACCAACATAGGACGTTCTAAATTCGTCATTTGTGTCAGGTTAATCAGGAGCCCTCCTTCTCAGCCCCGGAAGGAGGATAAACCTGGGCACTCACTCACACACATTCAGAGTTTGTCACAGTGCCTCACCTCTCTGTGAAGGTCCCTAACTGGTGGTCTTACAGGAGGTGATCAAGCTCTTCCTCCTTCAGGCTATGGGAGCTGCCTGGTTCTGTGTCCTGAGGTCTTATCTTATATTGGCTGTTACTGGTGAGTTGGTCAATCCAGAGTTACTGGTTGAGTTACTGGTGAGCTTGGCCATGCAGAGAATCAGAACGCCACTCCAAAAGAGTACCCAGAAAACCATCAGGTAGCATGCCACTTCAATAGTCTCAGAGTTTTCCACTCCAGCCTAGCCAAGCCATTGATCTGGCGGTTCAAGGTGACTGTGTGGTTGAAATCTCTGCTGGAGCCTCCAGAAATGTTGCAGAGAAACCAAGCATCACTTTCACTAGCTGAAGAGTTGGAGAACTCAGGTTTATTATACTGGTGGGCCCAGGGGAGATAACACTTCCAGCTCTGATCCCTGAGCAAAGGGGTTACAAACTTTTCATAGGCAGTGCATGACCTCAAGACTATAGTGGGCAGTGCTGACTGTTAACAGTCTAGTTTAAACTAGGTGGTTGGTTAGGACACAGCAGGGGGTATGCCTGACCTGTACACAAACAAACATGGTTTAACACGATTACAGTGGTTGGGTATTGCAAAAGTAGGACAAGGGTGAGTGAGGTAAATTTCAGCTCCTAGCCTTGTTTTAAGTTTCCGTTTTCCTGAAACTATGTAACTTATGTTACTTTGCAAGGATCAATTTGAGTTGCAAGGAGCAAGCTGAGTTCTGGAAGCGGACCCAGCATGAAGTTATTTCTAGCTGGATGTAACTTTTAATTTTCCTCTTCAGCACTAATAGCTTAAGGTGAACAGTGCTGCTAGATTCCTGGTCTTTGAAGTAAAAGATTTAACTTTGGGACCAAAAACAGTCTCAGTCACTCAGAGTTTTGTGCAGATTTTTATTTAAAGTGAAAGTGATAGAAAAAGCTTCTGACATAGACATCAGAAGGGGATAGGGGAGTATCTGTCTCACTAGTTTAAGTGTGGCCTTATATACTTCTCAACTGGCTGCTGAGAATAGATAAAAACAATGTCTCTGTTTTGTAAAGTTTCCATTAGAACTTTCCCGAGGCATACATTCTGAGATAACTGGCATAAATTTAGCCAGAGAAACTGGGTTCATGGCAACTTTTCTGGGCAAGATATACTGTTGCTGTGTAATCAGGGGTACAAGTCTTGAGAAACAGGTTCCCAGGCAAGACTTGTTACAATTATAATCATTAACATAAAGCCTAAGAAAAGCATATTCATAAGTAAGACATTGTGCTGTGTAGTCATTAGTTCAGGTACTAAAGAAAGGCCAGTTCTCAGACAAGATACATTCTTGCATAAGGCTTAAGGAAACAGCACAGAGTGTTTACCAATCCTTAAAGTGCCTTGGACTCCCTGGCTAAACTTTAACTCTTTCAGTATGCATAGGTTTTGTTTGTGTCCCCTAAGAGTTCTCTCTACCCAGTACTATTGGATTCTGTAAACAAATCATGACATGGGTTTGGGTGGACTCCGGGAGTTGGTGATGGAGAGGGAGACCTCGCATGCTGCAGTTCATGGGATCGCAAAGAGTCGGACATGACTGAGCGACTGACCTGAACTGAACTGAAACAAATCCTGCTGCTGCTGCTAAGTCGCTTCTGTCGTGTCTGACTCTGTGCAACCCCCATAGACAGTAGCCCACCAGGCTCCCCCATACCTGGGATTCTCCAGTCAAGAACACTGGTGTGGGTTGCCATTTCCTTCTCCAATGCATGGAAGTAGAAAGTGAAAGTGAAGCTGCTCAGCCATGTCCTACCCCTAGCGACCTCATGGACTGCAGCCTACCAGGCTCCTCTGTCCTACTGTTGTTCAAATTCTCTGGAATTTCTCAGTTCCTTTGCTGGTTGGGAAATCTGTTTCGGGGCCTAGAACTTTTGCCACAGTGTGATAACTTCTTTGGTATAATTGTTCTCTGATTGTGGGTCATGTGCTTGGTGGCTCTATGGTGGGGCTCTTGGCAGCGCCTCCAGGAGGACCACACACCATGCTTCCCAGGATTACTGCTGCAGAACCCTTATCCCTGTGGCCACTGCTGACCCACCTGTTTGCAGGAAATACTCAAAACACTCAAAGGCAGATCTGACTTAGTTTCTTGTGGAGGTCACTGCCCCATCCCTGGGTCCTAATGCACACGTTTTGTTTGTACCCTCTGTGCGTCTTTGGTGGGTATGAGATTTCATTTTTAAAATATGATTGCTCCTCCCCTTCAACAGTCTTATGGTGACTTCACCTTTGCCCTTTGACAAGGGCTATCTTCATTTTGGTGGGTTCCAATATTCTCCTATTGATGATTGCTCTAGATGGTTGTCTGAGGAGGCCTTAGCACCGAGAAAAGAAGAGAAGTGAAAGGCAAAGAAGAAATGGAAAGATATATCCATCTGTTTGGCATTCCAAAGAATAGCAAGAAGAGGAAAGAAAGCCTTTTTAAGTGAACAATGTAAAAATATAGAGGAAAAAAATAGAATGGGAAAGACAAAAGACCTCTTCAAGAAAATCAGAGCTATCAAGGGAATGTTTCATGTAAAGATGGGCACTATAGAGGCCAGAAATTGTTTGGACCTAACAGAAGCAGGTTAAGATGAGGTGGCAAGAATACACAGAAGAACTATACAAAAAAGATCATAATGACCCAGATAACCATGATGGTGTGATCACTTACCTAGAGCCAGACAATCTGGAGTATGAAGTCAAGTGGGCCTTTGGAAGCATCACCATGAACAAAGCTAGTGGAAGTGATGGAATTCCAGTTGAGCTATTTCAAACCCTAAAAGATGGTGGTGTTAAAGTACTGCACTCAACAGGCCAGCAAATTTGCAAAATGCAGCAGTGGCCACAGGACTGAAAAAGGTCAGTTTTCCTTCCAATCCCAAAGAAAGGCAGTGCTTAATACTGTTCAAATTATCACACCATTGCACTCATTTCATACTCAAGCAAGTTAATGTGCAAAATCCTTCAAGCTAGGCTTCAACAGTCCATGAACCACGAACTTCAAGATGTACAAGCTAGATTTAGAAAAGGCAAAGGAACATTTTTTATATAAAAAGCAAGGGAATTCCAGAAAAACACCTAATTCTGCTTCATTGACTATGCTAAAGCCTTTGACTATGAGGATCAAAAAACTATGAAGAATTCTAAAGAGATGGGAATACCAGACCACCTTACCTGCCTCCTGCAAAACCTGTATGCAGGTCAAGAAGCACCAGTTAGAACTAGACATGGAACAATGGACTTGTTTAAAACTGGGAAAGGAGTATGTCAAGGCTGTGTATTTTCTTACTGGTTATTCAACTTATATGCAATGCCGGGCTGGATGTGGCACAAGCTGGAATCAAGATTGCTGGGAGAAATATTAACAACTTCAGATACACAGAAGACATGACCAGAAAGTGCAAGAGCAGAAAGTGAAGAGGAACTAAAGATCCTCTTTGTCACAGTAAAAGAGAAGAGTGAAAAATCTGGTTTAAAAGTCAACATTCAAAAAACTAAGATCATGGCATCTAGCCCCATCATTTCACGGGAAACAGATGAGCAAACAGTAGCTGACTTTATTTTCTTGGGCTTCAAAATCACTGCAGATGGTGACTGTGGCCATTAAATTAAAAGATGCTTGCTCCTTGGAAGAAAAGCTATGACAAACCTAGACAGGGTATTAAAAAGCTTAGACATTACTTTGCTGACAAAGGTCAGTATAGCCAAAGCTATGGTTTTCCGAGTAGTCATCTGTGATGTGAGGGTTGGATCATAAAGAAGGCTGAATGCCAATTTTGATGCTTTCCAATTGTGGTGTTGAAAATTCTTCAGAGTCCCTTGGACTGCAAGGAGATCCAACCAATCATAAAGGAAATCAGTCCTGAATATTCACTGGAGAAACTGATGCTGAAGCTGGAGCTCCAGCACTTTGGCAGCCTATTTGGAAGTTCTGACTCCCTGGAAAAGACCCTGATGCTGGGAAACATTGAGGGCAGGAGGAGAAGGGGACAACAGAGGATGAGATCGTTGGAGCCACCATTGAGTTGATTGACATGGTTTGAGCAAACTCTGAGAGATGTTGAAGGACAGCGAAGCCTGGAATGCTGCAGTCCATGGGGCTGTAAAGAGTTGGACATGACTGAGTGACTGAACAACTGCCTGCAACACATACCCACTCCCACATCTATTGCCTCTCCATTTCTGCCTTTGCCAAAGCCTTCCCAAGTTCTTTTAGGCACTTAGGAAAGGATTCCATAGAGACCTCTTCTGCAAGCTCTGTAGAAATTTCAGTATATTCCACAGCCGTCATCACTCTGTATTGCAGAATATACTTACACAGCTTCTGAAGTATGGGTCACATGGGGGCAGGGTGGTCTTTCAGTAAATATTCATTATATCATGGAATTAAACAGTAAATTTTTGTAAAGCACCTTTTAAATTATTATCCATTTATCCTTAACGTTTCCTTTTACTGCTTCTGTGTGTGTGTGTGTGTGTGTGTGCGCGCGCGCGCGCGTGCATGCACATGCGTGCACATTGTGCCCAACTCTTTGCAACTCCATGGACTATAGCCCATCAGGCTCTTCTGTCCATGGGATTCTCTAGGCAAGAACACTGGAGTGTCCATAAACCCATGCCTCAGAAGATTCTAGCTTAGAAGAAAAAGCAAATTGTTTTTGCAACTGAAGATTTCAAACTGAAAATCTGCTCACTCTGGTTTCTTATCAATTGTCAATGAAAAATCAGTATTCAGTTCTCTCATCAATGCTTATCAATTACACAATCTTCACACCAGTAAGAACTGATTAAAATTAGGTTTGCTCATAAGAGATTTCGGTGCTAATATAAGGAACAATCTTAAGATCTACTTATACAACTAGATAAATCATGATTTTGTTATATAATTTAAAACTATCTGTATAAATTATGATCTATAAATTCTTTAATACCTATATTTCTGCTTATGGATGTGTGTATAAATATCACATATTTCTCAGTCATAAGGGTCATCTTATTAATTTACTTTATGTTTATAAAGTTATATATATATATACTTAATTTACTATAGGTATTTTATGTTTATTGCTATAGGTATTTTAGTTTATAAAATAATATATATACTTAATTTACTCTAGGTATTTAATTGCATCTGCCAGTAAGGTTATATTTAAAATTCTTCAACCTAGGCTTCAGCAGTATGTCAACCAAGATTTTCCAGATGTACACATTAGGGTTAGAGAAGGCAGAAGAACCAGAAATCAAATTGCCAACATCATTGGATCATAGAGAAAGCAAGGTAATTCCACAAAAGTATCTACTTCTGCTTTATTTATTACACTAAAGCCTTTGACTGTTGTGAATCACAACCAACAGTAGAAAATTCTTAAGACAGATGGGACTACCAGACCAATTTACATGTCTCCTGAGAAACTTCTAAGCATGTCAAGAAGCAAAGCTAGAGGCTTACATGGAACAAATGACTGGTTCAAAATTGGGAAAGGAGTATGTCAAGGTTGTATACTGTCACACTGCTTATTTAACTTATATGCAGGGTTCAGTTCAGTTCACATGCTCAGTCATGTTTGAGGAATATATTCAAGTAAATCAGAGTAAGGGAAATTCAGTAGAAATATATCAGAGAAAGTAACTAAACACCTACTGTAAACTATAGAATTAGAGTTAGTATAGTCAGTATTTGTCAAATAATAATGAGTATGCATGCATATACAAAACAGTAGGGTTTCCAGAGTTCCTCAGTAAATGTGTTTTAATGTATTGATTGGGCTACCTGTAAATTGTCCTAAAAAGTTAAGCCAAAATTTAAATATATGTTGTCTCAGTTCAGTTCAGTCGCTCAGTCGTGTCTGACTCTCTGTGACCCCATGAACCGCAGCATGCGGGTCCTCCCTGTCCATCACCAACTCCTGGAGTCCACCCAAACCCATGTCCATTGAATCAGTGATGCCGTCCAACCATCTCATCCTCTGTCATCCTCTTCTCCTCCTGCCCCCAATCCCTCCCAGCATCAAGGTCTTTTCCAATGAGTCAACTCTTCGCATAAGGTGGCCAAAGTACTGGAGTTTCAGCTTCGGCATCAGTCCTTCCAATGAACATCCAGGACTGAACTCCTTTAGGATGGACTGGTTGGATCTCCTTGCAGTCCAAGGGACTCTCAAGAGTCTTCTCCAACATCACGGTTCAAAAGCGTCAATTCTTCAATGCTCAGCTTTCTTTATAGTCCAACTCTCACATCCATACACGAATACTGGAAAAACCATAGCCTTGACTAGTCGGACCTTTGTTGGCAAAGTAACGTCTCTGCTTTTTAATATGCTGTCTACTTTATGATTTTTTAAAAATTAATTTGGTTGTGCTGTGTCTTCATTGCTGCATCATGCTTTCTTTAGTCACACTACTACTCTTCCTTGTGGTGCATGTGCTTCTCATTGGGTAGCTTCTCTTGTTGCTGACTACAGGCTGTAGGTGCTTCACTAGCTGCGGCATGCCAGCTCAGCAGCTCTGCCTCATGGGCCCAAAATAACAGGCTCAATAGTTGTGACACACTGGCTTTAGTTGCTCAGAGGCCTGTGGAATCGTCCCCAACCAAGGATGGAACCATTTCCCCAACTTTGGCAGGCAGATTCATGTCTTCTAGTTTGCCACAGGAGAAATCCTAGCTTGTCTATTTTAGACCAAGGGATATTTATTACCCCAAACAAAATCAGCTTTCTTAAATGAATGAAGTCACTCAGTCATGTCCCGCTCTTTGCAACCCCATGTGCTGTAGACTGCCAGGCTCCTCTGTCCATGGGATTTTCCAGGCAAGAATACTGGAGTGGGTTGCCATTTCCTTCTCCAGGGGATCTTCCCAACCCAGGGATTGAACCCACGTCTCCCGCATTGCAGGCAGACACTTTACCGTCTGAGCCACCAGGGAAGCCCCAAGTTTCTTAAGATGCTTGTTAAAAATCAGCATTTTTCTACCATTCATGAGTGGATTCATGTACATTCACGAGTGTACAGATGTAAAAAATCTGTCACATGAAATACTGTGAAACTAGCCTTTTGAAAAGAGCAATTTTATAAGTCTAGTTTTTCTTATAATTTCTCACTGATTTATTCACAACGAAGAGAAAATAAGAATAAAATTCTGTTACATTTTGTTTTTAAAGGCTGACGTCATCTTGAAACCGTAATGACCTTAACCATTCCTTTGCCTAAGGTTGGTCATAAGCAGCTCTGATTACTGTTCCATTTGGAGATTCTTGCAGCACACTAAGGAATTTGTGGAGTTCCACCTGGTCAGCGAAGCAGACCGCAGGTAAGGCTATTCACTCAGTCTGGGTTAGTGAATGGTTTGAGGTCTTAGGGTCCTTATTTCTTTCTCTTAGCACGCGGCTGAGAGGCAACAGGGCAAGCAGAGTTCAGGGCGCAGCGTCATGATTTTCCAGAAATCCTAAAAGTCTCTTCTGCGAGCCAAAGTTCAGTGTCCTGTAGTTGTTACAGATAGTATCAACCAGCGAGGTCCGAGAACATAAAGCCTCGCGCTGCGGAGCCGGTAAAGGAGTTGTATATACCCTTTATGCGTACGGACGTCGTCCGCAGTATTTTCCTTATCTCATCTTTCCCCGTACTGCCTCCTTTGGTTATTATGTTTGCTCCCAAAGTAATGAGAACCTCACCTCCCTTTTGCTACTAGGGTGTATGTAATTCGCACAACCAAACTTTTTGGTGTATCTGGTGGCTACCCTTTCCCCGACTGACGCGTCCATTAACCAATTACTGACGGGACTTTCCGCCCCTTCCTGTCCCTGGTTGGGGTCGGACTCGGGTATCCAGCAAGTTCAGTGGAGCCGCAACTGACGTAAGTCAACAAAGGTCACGTGAGAAGAACAATTCGTTTCAATTGGCGGCGCCTGGCTGAGGGGGTGCGGGCGTCACGGCCACTTGGGGTTCGCCCAGTGACACGATTACAACAACTTTGTGCTGGTGGCTAGTGAAGTTTGTGATTCTAAGAAATTCTTCCATTACAGCGACGTTCCGCCTTTTCTGTTGTCTCCGCTAATCCAGTGATGTGATTCTGGTAGCCGAACTCCGTGCCCGCGTGTCCGCTGCTTTTGCTAACCTTGGGGTTTTTCTTCGCTGTGAGTCGTGTTGGACAAGGCAGCGGCGATAAAGTTGGTTTGCCAGTTTCTCACCGCTAGTGCGTCTTTTCCAGCTCCGGACTGGGAGTTGGTAGGTTTCAGATTTGGGAGTTTTGCGTTGGTTGTATTTACATGAAATCCTGCGGAGTTTCGCTCGCAGCAGCCGCCCCTGCTTTCAGTGATGAGGAACAGAAAATGGCGGCGGGAAAACCGAGAGGCAAGACTAAGGAAGGGACCTTAAGCTTGACAGCCGAAGAGAGGGAGGAGCTCAGCGGATTGGACAGGTAAGGACCGCCGTCATTCTCCCAACTGCCTCGGCACGAACTGGAGCCGCCCTTTGAGGACAGCGGACCTCGGGGTGCTTGCGGTAGCGGCCCCTTGGAAGCAGTGGCTGCTGCTGAGGCCTCCGGATCTGGAACGGACAGACCAGGTAGCTTTACCCCAGCCTTAACAAGTGTCCTGTATTTCTTCCCATAGCCGCCTCTTTGGGTTCCTGAACCTTCACGAAGATGGCGCCAAGACTGAGACCCTGTTGCTCAAGGTAAGGCAATCATGAGTGAACTTGACCGTCACTAGACCGTTAATATGAACAGTTGTAAAATTTTCAAACGTGTACCACTTGGACTTTTTTTTTTTTTTTGGCAGTTATTTCTCTAGCGTCTAATTTTAGTTTCGTTTTAAGCTTTCTTATATCCTGTTCTCGGAAAGTAAGACTTGCAGTACCTGACATCAGTGAAGAGTTAAAACTAGGTATTTCATCGGTATACAGATCTTTACGTGTTTGACCAGAAGTTAAGTGATTTGTTTACTTCTTTGGGTCTAGCCGTTAAGAAATATTACCGTCAATGTCATTTTATGATCGTGTTGTTTCTGGAGCCTAGTTTCTTGTGTGAAGGAGACCAGGGAGCTTTGGCTGTGCGTGAAAAGTTGTTGGCACTGACATTTAGTTAATGGCTGCCCCTGTCGACCAAGATGGCGGGAAATGGTGCAGAAATGACTCTGCGAGCTTCGAGAGGTTGTAGATATAAACAGGGAAATACTAGCAAGGAGTATGCCTTTGTCTCAGCTCCTGTAGCTAGATAGTACTGAAGAAAAATTAAGCATTATTATCTAAAAGTATATTTCTTTTATCGTTACCAAGCTTCACAGCAGCTTTCATAAACACTGAATATGCTTAACAACCCTAAGCACATTAAATGAACCTTAGTCATCTAATTTTATGACTGTACAAAGGCCCTACGTTTTTAAGCCTGTCATTTTTTGTCTCCTGAGCAAAATCTGGTTAAAGTATATATTCTACTGTCTGGAAGCTGGAAATTTTGGACAACTCTTGCTTCCATTAGTTTCTTTTTTTAGATGAAATTGGTTATTGTGAATTTCTCTGTAGTGCAGTTGAGAAGGAAATGTTATGTGATTTTTACTTTTAAAGTGTTTTTCCTGACATGATTCTCATCTTTAGTTTGAGTTTGTGTAGTTGAGTTTCTTTTCCCCATAATCTCCCTTTGTCTCCTCAGCGAAGAGTGACCATCAGCTGAACTGTAATAATTTTTTCACTAAGTCCAGTTGATTGGCTAAAACTTAAAACTTTTATCCTGTATGTGAAAATTGCTGCATTAAAATTATCGCTGGCAAAGTAAATAGTGACTAGATCTAATAAGATGTAAGCGACCATGATTGTTGTTCTTAGTTTAAAGAAATTGAATACTTTCAAAGTTGCCCAAATAAACTGAAAAAATTTTGACTTTAAGGGGATGTTATATTGTAGAGTTGATCTTTTAACTTGGATCAGTGAGGTTGAGAATGTGCTGTGCTTTGCTGAAGTTGAGCATACTGATGGTAATTTGAAAAAGAATGGGCAAATGTGTTACTCCAGTTATGATAATTAAAAAGATACCATGACTTTTGATTCTTGTTCATAACTTTAAATATCTAAATACATGAACTCAGATAAATTCTCAGTTGATGGTATTCAGTGTTGGGGATTTGATATTAACTGTTTACAATATGATGCAGTTCTGGGTTTAAATTTTAAGAAACTCTCTTCAACTGGGACTTCCCTGGTGGCTCAGATGGTAGAAGCATCTGCCTACAATGCGGGAGACCTGGGTTCGTTCCCTGGGTTGGGAAGATCCCCTGGAGAAGGAAATGGCAGCCCACTCCAGTATTCTTGCCTGGAAAATCCCATGGACAGAGGAGCCTGGCAGACTACAGTCCATGGGGTCACAAAGAGTCGGACATGACTGATCGACTTCACTTTCACTTTCCTCAATTATTAGTTATAAAGGTGAGCTTGTCTCTCAAATTAAGTAATTTTCTAATAATGAGAAGGCTTGAACTTTCATTATGTAGAATTGTAGCTTTGTAGAACATGGAGTAATGTTATTTTGTTGACTATTGTAAATATTTTCAGTGAAATAGAAATTAACTTGATTAATATTTAGCTTTGAGACTTGTGAATTCCTCTCTCCTAGGTCAAGACTCGTTAACCTTAATATTAGTCACTTAAGTGAAGTGAAATATTCTGGGTTGTGTTAGCAACCTTATGGATTCACCTCTCCTACTTTTTCTTTTTTTCTCCTAGTTTTTCAAGCTTTATTTAATTATATTTGGCATAAAGTAAAACTGCTAGGATTTAACATGCACAAATTGGACATCATAGTTTCTTTAGGCCTGTGTTTGAAGTCTCTTTTCATCAGGGGTGCTTTCTTTCAATGATTAGTTTCTCTGTCTCTGAGAAAAAAAATTTTAAGTATAATGTTGTTATGTGCCATTGGAATTGTTACAATCGTGGACTCTTAAAGCTCTCTAATAAAAGATTTTGAAGGATTGCCATATATACACAGTGTTGGAAATTTTAGATTTAAAGTGAAGTGAAGTTGCTCAGTCGTGTCTGACTATTTGCGACCCCATGGACTGTAAACCACCAGGCTCCTCTGCCCGTGGAATTCTCCAGGCAAGAAAACTTGGAGTGGGATGCCATTTCCTTCTCCAGAAGATCTTTCTGGCTCAGGGATCAAACCTGGGTCTATAGCATTGAAGTCAGACTCTGTACCATCGGAGTTAGATTAAAATAAGCTGTAAACAGCTAGTTGTTACCTAATCAAAGTTTTTGAACTGTCACATGACCTTAAGTAGGTTACAGGTTTTTAAAAAATAATTAATTCATTAGGCTGCTCTGGGTCTTAGTTGCAGCATGTGGGATCTAGTTCCCGGACAAGGGAGGGAACCCTGGCCCAGTGCCTTGTTGAGTTCCGAGTCTTAACCACTGAACCACCAGGGAAGTCCCTCAACTTTTTAAAATTAGAGTGTATTTTAACTGATTAGAGAGGCCTTTTAACAGAAATTATCAGCGGTGAGTTTCCTTGTAGTTTAGAAAATGTTTTGGATTGATTTTTTTGTTAGGTAAGAATATAATTGAAATAGAATTGTTTGCTGAAATAAAAAAAGCCGAATATGAGATCTGTGAGTTTCAGGTTTGTTTAGAGCCTTACTGAGGACGGCAGCCTGGGAGACAGCCTCTCAGATTGTTCTGAGAACTCCTCTGCCTAGGTAAGAGGTAAGTCAGAATATAAACTTGGTAGAAGATTTACTGCTATTCACCAGCATGCACGCATTCTGGATTGCTTCAGTCCTGTCTGACTTCTTGCCACCCCATGGACTGTAGCCCACTAGTCTCCTCTGTCCATGGGATTCTCCAGACAGGAGTACTGGAGTGGGTTGCCATTCCCTTTTCCAGGGAATGGTTATCTTAATGATTTTAGTGCTTTTTAAAGTATGGGAACATGCAGAATATAAAATTTTTTTCCCAAAGGTATGTTAACTGTCTGAAAACATGATCAGTCAGTTATTCCTGAGCAGAGTACCTCTTTCTTTTTCTCCACCCTGAGCTTCTTTCAGGATGTGTTGAGGTCGGTAGCTGCTATGGCTAGTGACTCAATCTTTGTAGAACCAGATGGCAAGTGATATTTTTGGTTTATAGACTGTTACTAATATGGTACTCCTTTAAAATAATGCTGGAGGTCTGGGATTGTATTGCTACTGTTTATTTAGAGGTTTCTTTGTAAATATTTAGTCTTATCTACAAAATATTATCAAAACTTTGGGTTTGGGGTGTTTTTTTGGGTAGTTACCTGGGTCAAGAAGATCCCCTGGAGAAGGAAATGGCAACCCACTCCAGTATTCTTGCTGAGAAATCCCATAGAGAGAGCAGCCTGGTAGGCTATAGTCCATAGGGTCACAAAGAGCTGGACATAACTTAGCAACTAAACAATAACATTAATCATTAAAGAGGTTAGGGAAGTTGTCGTTTGTCTGCTGTTCAATGATGTGTACCTTTTTACCTTGAGGGATATTTTTAGAATAGTTGTTATTTAAATGTTTTTGAGAACTGGAAATAATTTAAAATTGATTAAAACATCCATTTTTCTAGATTTGATCTGCTTATGTGTAGTTGGTGATGGACAGGGACGCCTGGCATGTTGCAATCCATGGGGTCACAAAGAGTCAGGACACGACTAAATGATTGAACTGAACTGAACTGAACTGATATGGAGAAAAATGTATTAATATGGTTTCAGAAATGGTGTTTTTGTACTGTAATCTTTCAGTGGTGATATTTAAAGTTTCCTTATATATATTTTATATTTGCTGACATTTAAGCATATTTTCCTTTCCTTTTCTTTCTTTTTTTTTTTTTTTTGGGCTGAACCTCATGACTTGAGGAACCTTAGCTTCCCATAGGGACTGAATCCAGTTAGCACTCAGCTAACCACTGGACTGCCAGAGTCAATGTATTCATTTCCCAGTTTAGAAAGGTAGTTGTTTGAGTTAAAAAAGTAACAGTAGAAATAATGTAATTTTGTGTTACTTAGAAATTGTATTTAATTTGAGGCACTAGAAACTGTTTTCTTGTTAGGAAAGTTGCCTTTTTTTTTTTTGAAAGTTGCCTTTTAAACAATTATGGTTTGAGTTTTTACCTGTTAGTGAACAAAGTCTTGGGTAGGCCTTATGTAAGAATGTTAATATAAAATTTTGGTATAACACCATATATAAAGTCCAGAAGAGAAAGTATTTTTTTTTTTTTTTTACAGAAAGTATTTTAATATTGGTGCACAATTCAGAATTGCCAGCTTACAAATGGAAACTTTCTTAGATTTGAAAGACTTCCTTTTTAAAAAGTAAAATAACTCTTTTAAAAGTCTAACTAAGTGGGTAATATTTGGTAGTCATTATTAAGGTATGAATAAAACTTCTGTTTGATAGGAATCGTGACTTGGGTGATAAAACTTAGGAGGCATCAGTCAGTAAATCAAAATGAAGTTTTAGCACTTGGCCGATTATGGAGTCTTTTTCATATTTGGAACCAGTCTGTTGTTCCATGTCCAGTTCTAACTATTGCTTCCTGACCTGTGTACAGGTTTCTCAAGAGGCAGGTCAGGTGGTCTGGTATTCCCATCTCTTTAAGAATTTTCCACAGTTTATTGTGATCCACATAGTCAAAGGCCTTGGCATAGTCAATAAAGCAGAAATAGATGTTTCTCTGAAACTGTCTTGCTTTTTTGATGGTCCAGTGGATGTTGGCAGTTTGATCTCTAGTTCCTCTGCCTTTTCTAAAACCAACTTGAACATCTGAAATTTCATGGTTCACATATTGCCGAAGCCTGGCTTGGAGAATTTTGAGCATCACTACTAGTATGTGAGATGAGTGCAATTGTGTGGTAGTTTGAGCATTCTTGGGCATTATCTTTCTTAGGGATTGGAATAAAAACTGACCTTTTCCAGTCCAGTGGCCACTGCTGAGTTTTTTCTTTTTTTTGCTCCAGAATCACTGCAGATTGTGACTGCAGTCATGAAATTAAAAAACACTCCTTGGAAGGAAAGTTATGACCAACCTAGACAGCATATTAAAAAGCAGACACTACTTTGCCAACAAAGGTCCATCTCGTTAAAGCTATGGTTTTCCCAGTAATCATGTATGGATGTGAGAGTTGGACAATAAAGAAAGCTGAGCACTGATAAATTGATGCTTTTGAACCATGGTGTTGGAGAACACTCTTGAGAAACCCTTGAACTGCAAGGAGATCCAACTAGTCCATCCTAAAGGAGATCAGACATGAGTGTTCATTGGTAGGACTGATGTTGAAACTGATACTCCAGTACTTTGGCCACCTGATGTGAAGAGCTGACTCATTTGAAAAGACCCTAATGCTGGGAAATATTGAGGACAGGAGGAGAAGGGGATGACAGAGGACGAGATGGTTGGATGGCATCACCGAATCATTGGACACGGGTTTGGGTGGACTCTGGGAGTTGGTGTTGGACAGGGAGGACTGGCGTGCTGTGGTTCATGGGGTTGCAGAGAGTAGGACATGACTGAGCGACTGAACTGAACTGAATAATGGAATCAATGTAGACTTTTTTTATATCGGCTACATGATTTTATTTTTTTAAATTTATTTTTGGCTGCACTGGGTCTTTGTGGCTGCTTAAGAGCTTTCTCTAGTTGCAGAAAGCAGAGACTACTCTCTAGTTGTGGTGCTCAGGCTTCTTTTGCAGTGGCTTCTTGTTACGAAGCCCACAGTCTAGGCTTATGGGTTTTAGAAGTTGCAGCATACGGGGTCTGTAGTTGTGGTACAGGAGTTTAGTTGCTCGGCAGCATGTGAAATCTAATGGACCAGCAAGCAGACCCATGTTCCCTGTACTGGCAGGGTGGATTCCTCTCCACAGTACCACCAGGGAAGTCCCTGTTAGATGATTTTTTATTTTTTTGAATTGCAGCTCATGATGCTTTGAGCTGTTTGAACTCATGCTAAAATGATCCTAATATTTTTGAAATCAGATATCCAGAGAGCTAATTTATATTAAGAAAACCATTAACATTGAGTTGAAATTAACACCTATCTGCCCATGTTTTTAGATGGTGGTGTTTTTTTTTTTTTTTTTTTTTGACAATCCTCTGGGCTTTCAGGATCTCAGTTTCCCCAAACAGAGATTGAACTCAGACCAAGGTAGTTCTAACCATTGGACCACCAGGAAATTCCCTGTAGATTGTTGTTAAGTTAGGCTAATGATAGCTTTATTTGAACATGCACTGAATTTTCAAATGATTGGCTTATAAATTGAGATAATAAATCAGAGTGATAAAAACTTGACTGTGATAAGTGCAAGATTTTTTTAATGCGTAGAAATAGCACAGATATTTCTGCCTGCAGTACAGGAGGAAAAAATAATTTTTGGTCACCCCTTCTAGTTTCTTGGCTGAAACCCCTCTGTGATAAAATGAATTTGCAGGAGAGAAATAGAATTTAATACCATGTATGCCTGTTGTCTCTGATATCAGAGAGGCAACAGTGAGCGGTGGTGAGATCTTAATCCCCGGCCCAGAATTGATCCTGGGTAGCTTGGATAAAATCTAGGACTCCAACTCACCAAAGGGCTAGAGGCTAGAAGCTAATTTTCCCTGTTCTTTGTCCCCAGTGAAAAGTGCATTTATCATGGAGGCAGAAACTGTAAATGTAGGTACAAAGTTTATTATTAGAGACATGGCACAACAACAAGTGGGAGATCACGTAGAGAAATTGTTTAGTTGAGATCAAGGTTGAGATGCACAAACTAAGGGAAAGGGTGTGGGTATTCCCCTTAGTGAGGAGGTGCACACTGAAGGGACATTAAGTCATTTATATAGTGCAGATCTGCTGGGTCTTTGTCTTCCTTCAGGCCAGTTACCTTGTTTCTTTTTCCATACCTGACTTACTGTGGGACCTTCCTCTGGGGTGTGCATGCACCTCTGAGCCAAGATGGACTTCCCAAGATATGATCTCCCAAGATGGGAAGAGCAAGACCCTTAATGGCCTGGAGTTATCCCTTGACTTTTAACACCAAGAACCCTTCCTGCACATGTGTACTGTCTCCCTTATCTTGTACTTTGAAAGGCCTTTGCTTCTCTTTGGCCTTGCTATACTTATTCTCTTAAAGTGTTAAAAAGAGAGAAAAACTTGCTATCTACCTTGTTTGTTTTGTTATTGCTATTTCCAAGAGCAAGTATGGGTCTGATTATAAATTCCTCAGTTGCAACCCACCTGTCTCTTATCTCAGGAAATGCAAAGAGAGGGCTGGCTGATTATAAATGTCCAATCTGGAGTCTCTCTATCTTCTGCCTCATAGCCATGAGACATAGCTTGGAAAGTTGAATAGCTCTTCAAAATGGGCCAAGTATAAATACCATTTACCACTTAAGGCATGTGAGATGTTGGGGGTGGGAGGCAGGTTAACAGTTAAAGGGGACCGAAGTTAAGGTTGTTAATGCACATTTAATTTTGGGTTTCTTTCCTTCTGTGATACCTTCTTGTGATTGAGAGTCCTCCATTTTTCCTGCTATCAAAAGGAAGATCTTATATCCCATTTTCAGAAGTACCCTTGTCTATGGCTTCTCTGTAGTTTCATTTCAAAATAATCCTGTCTATGCTAAAGTGCCATTTTCTGCTACCTTGGAGAAGGTAATGGCAACCCTCTTCAGTGTTCTTGCCACGGCAATCCTGTGGATGGAGGAGCCTGGCAGGTTGCAGTCCGTGGGGTTCTCAAAGAGTCTTGTGTGACTGAGTGACTGAGCACACACATTCTTCTTCCTTTCATTATTTTGAGCTTGTCCCCAGAATGTCAGTGAAGAGGGAAGCTAAAGTGCTTTTAAAGTTTATAGTAAAGATCAGCTTAACAAGTTAAAAGTTTGGGTAGTTTTTTCTTAGTAAGATAGTGTTTCGTGGGGATTGTTTTCTTGGTTTAGATCATCGTGATGCACTTTTTAATGCTAATTTAAAAAGCATGATTTAAATTTAAGATTTTAGCTCTTAAAAACATAAAAGATAGTTTATTCTAGACTCTGTTCCTCTTTGGTCTTATTTTGTAGTAATACTTACCATAGTTTCTTACCTTGCACTTTTTAAATGAGTACTCATTGGTCAGTTTAAAAAATTCTCTGACAAGAGTTTTGGAAAAGATACTCAGGAATATTTAATGGTCATCTTGGATTTATATTAAAAACTTAGGGCTGTTTTATGATCCTACATCTGCCCCCCCCCCCCCCCCCATTTTATTCTTAACAAGGGCATTTAACTTTAAAAATGCACCTTAAATACTGTGTTAGTGGTTGCACAGGAGTACAGATTTCATACCTAGAAATGGCTCTTCTGAGTTTACATCTTAAGGAATTATTTCCCATCTCCTTCCCATCCTTACCCCCTTTTAAGACTATTTTTAAAAAGTCAGCATTGGTCGCTTTGGCATCACATATTTTAGGACTTGCATATACATTCAGAACAGTTAGATTTTTGTGAGTATTGATCATTTTATCATGAAAGCTACCTCTTTGTCTTTATATTTATTTATTTTGCTTGGCATTAATATAGTCACTCGACTCTTACATAGTTTCTGTTTGCATAGCTTTGCCTTTCCCAGCCATTTGCTTGGATTCAGTGTGTGTCTTTTAAAAGACAGGCTGTAGTTTGCTCTTTAGCAAATCCAGCCTAGCATCTGTGACATTTATTTGGAATATATGTGCCGTTCACATTTACTTCCAACTTAAGAATGCCTACTCCTTTATTTGCTGTCAGTGTTTCATTTTTAATATTTCTTCTTTGACTCTCTTTTTGTATAAAGTTCCTATTACTTATTGTACGCTGTTTAATTCCTGTTTATTTTTTTTTTCTTTCTTAGCTGTATGTTTTAAAAATTATTGAGGTAAAAGTCACATACTATATAATTTGCTCCTGTAATAGTTTAAAACTGTATGGTGCAGTGTTATTTGTACATTCAAGATGCATGATTATACTATTACCTGATTTTGGGTATTGTCATCATCTCTAACCAAAAAACCCCAGGAATTACTACCTGGGACCATTCTCTGCCTATCGCTTAAAAAACATACAACATGTGGTCTTTTGTTTCTGATATCTTTCAGTCATTATAAGGTTTTCAAAGTTTATTCATGTTGTATCATCTGTCAGTATTTTACTCCTGTCTGTGGCTGAGTCATTATTCTACCTCCTGTGAAAAGCCAAATGTGGTTTGGTTATTCATTCATTCTTTGATGGATATTCAGTTATTTCCAGGTTTTTGCCTGTTACGAATAGTAGGTCTCCCTTATCCCTGGTTTTGCTTCTCTGGTCCCAGTTCACCACCTCTCCCTATCATGTGATCCAGCAGTATTAACTGGGAAATACATAGAAATAAACAGTTAAAGTCATGTGCTGTTTTGAGTAGCATGATGAAATCTCTCACCCTTCTTCTACTGCCTGCCCAGAATGTGAACATCCTTGTCCAGCATGTCCATGCTGTATATTTCTACCTGTCCCTTAGTCCTTAGTGATGTTCTCAGCAGATTGACTATCCTAGTAATTTTGTTCCAGTTACCCTTGTTATACTATCATGGCCACAAAGTAGTGATGTCAGCAGTTTATAAGTCAGGCACAGTAAGAAAATATCTAAACTGAAGTGAATGTTTTGTATTGGAAAAAAAGTGAGATAACTAGATAAAGTGAAGGATCATCATATAGTCCTGTTTTTAAACATGATTGCTCATCAGAAACATATCTGGAGCTTTGGGGGGAAAAAAGCAATGCCTGGACATTTGTATTTTTGAAATATTCTAAAATAATTCTGATAGGCATCTGGATTTTGAAAAGGCATTGTAGGCTTTTGTTTACATGGACTCCTGTAATTTGAATGTTAGCCCATTTAATGTTGTTCCAGAGGTCTCTGAGACTGTTCTCGATTCTTATCATTCTTTTTTCTTTATTCTGCTCCTTGGCAGTTATTTCGGTCATTCTGTCTTCCAGCTCACTTATCCATTCTTCTGCCTCAGTTTTTCTGTTACTGATTTTTTTCTAGAGTGTTTTTAATTTTAGTGACTGTGTTTATTTGTTATTTTTTAATTTAACTTTGTTAAATATATTAGATGTTTCTTATTTTTTTTTCCATTCTATTTTTGATCTGTTGAAACTTCTTTATTACCATTATTCTAAATTCTTTTTCAAATACATTGCCTATTTCCTCTTCATTTATTTGATCTTGTAGTTTTTTGTCTTGTTCTTTCATCTGTAACTTTATTTTTTGGATGGGTGGTACTATGTTCCTGTCTCACTAGTTGTTTGGCCTGAGGTTTCCAGCAGTGGAGTTTGTGGACCACTGGTTAGAGTCGGGTCTTGGTGTTGAAATGTGTACCTATGGGAGATGTCACTCTGATTAATATCCTTGGGGCCTGAGGTTCTGTTATTCCAGAATTTCAGACTCAGCGCTCATGACTCAGGGGTTCAGATCTGGTCTCTGACCTTTGAAGCTGGATTCTGCAAGCTGTAGGGTACAGACCCCCCCCCCCCAAAAAAAAAAAACAAAAAAGAGACAAACAGATAGGAAAAAGAAAAAGTGGAATAACTTACAAAGAATGAAAGATAATAATTCCTGAAGGGTAAAGCCAGACTCAATAGCGAGAGAGAAGGAAAAAAAAAAAAAAAATGTATATATATATATATAAATGAGGGAGCAGAATCATAATGAGTAAAAAATAATAGAATAATTCTAGAAAACTAACAAATAGTAGAAAAAAATAAGAATATGCATGAAACAACACTGGAACGTAAAGTTGAACTCCACTAGTAAATAGTAAAAACACTGAAAAAAAACCCAAAACACCAAAAGGCAGATAAAACTTAGGCTGTGAAGAGAGGCTTGAATGAAGATGGCTTAGATGGTGCAGGTGTTTAGTTGCGAGTGGGGTCTGACTCAGTACCCAGTCCTTCAGAGAGGATCCTGGTGTGGGTTAGGGGTCCAGGCCCCACCCACCAAGAGGGCCTCTGCAGTGCCTCTGGCTTTGGGGTATGAGAATAAGGCCAGGCCCCCAGGAGGCTCCCTAGGTCCTGGATGGGGGAACACCAGTAGGATTCTTCTCTCCTTCACATCTGGAGGAACCCCTCCCTGGGCAGCCTTGCTCTGTCTCCACTCCCTTCTGTACCTGCAGGACCTCTGTGGGCTGAAGGTGCCCTCGGAAGTGACTCTGGGGCCAGAGTAGGGTGGGGAGGGTACTGAAGGGTGGAGGGGGCCCCTGGAAGGAGGAGAGAACTGAAAGGTAGAGGGGGCTCCTGAATGGCAGAGAGCCAAGTCCAGAGATCAGACAGAGCCCATGGAAGGGGGCACATGTAGGACAGGGTCTTTGGAGGGAAGAGGAAAAGAAATGGTGGAGGGGGACCCTGGAAGGTAGAAGGGGGCTCCAGGGTGGCAGAGGCCTCAACCTGGAGGGAGGAGTGGAGGGTGACCCCTGGAGAGAAGGTCCCCCTGGAGAGGGTCCTGGAGGGGGGCCTTGGAGGGTGGAGGGGGCCCCAAAGGTGGAAGTGGTCCTGAAGGTGAAGGGCAAAGGGCTTGGCCTGAGCACCTTAGGAGGTTCCTCAGAGCCGAGGGGGGAAAGGAAGGGGACAGTAGACAGTGCTTTATTCCATGAAGCCTTCAGGTGCCTCCCAAAGCCCAGCCATCCTTTTTCTTTCCTTCTCTCTCTCATTCACAGGCTCTACTCAGATGGTGGGATCCCTGAAGAGTGTAGGGTGCCCCAGAGGGAAGAAGCCTCCATCAGAGGGAGGAGAGGCCTCAGAGGCCAGAGGTCCAGGCCCTTGGGGCCCAGAAGGCTCCCCAGGATCAAGTGAAGGCAGAACCCCAGGGTTCTTTCTGTCTCCTCGGAGATCCCTTCCCTTCCTGATGGAGCAAGTACTGCTGTTCCTAGCACAATGGCTTCCAAATAGCTCTCCTCCTCCAGTAGACCCTCGGTTGATGGTCCCAGGCCTTGAGCTTTCTCCACACCCCTCTGTCTGGTACCTGGTTTTCTCTGGGGCTCCTCCCATCATCCTGTCCTCAGGAGGTCCCTGACCAGTGACTGGAAGGCATCCTAGGCATGGGGAGATGTGGACTCTGTGTCTTCCTTTGCTGCCATCTGGGCTATGCCCTTCAACAATAAGCTTTTGATGTTCAGACTACCTTCATCTTGCTACAGATTTCTATATAAACTGCTTCTTGGAAACAGTTCCCTCAGGGTTACTTGAGATGCTTTTTAAAAATTCCTACCAAATATAACTCAACTTTTAGGTTGTGACTATTTTCTTTAGGTTGACAGTTTTGGCAGCCATCATGAAGGGACCCAGAGCAGGTTTCTCTCTTCTGCCTGAACTCTATGAGAAACCAGAGCCTTGGTACCAGTATATCCCCCATGTGCCCATCCACCTCCTCAGGGAGTCTGGATAGATGTGAGTGAGTCTTTCCTGGTTCTCAGATCTCCTGTATTGTAGATAATCCTAAGTTTTATTTGGTGCAGGGAAAATGTTATCTTGAAACTTGTTTCAAGAAGATGTATCTAGGTGGCTCACTTTTAATACTCTGTGTATTAATCTCTGTTGAAGGATTGGCAGTGTGCTGCTTGAGCAGTGTCCCCTCAGTGTAAAGGCACTGGGAAAACTGAGTTTGGATACTAGGTGGTTAGCCTCATATAGAGACTGGGAAGACTTTGCTTACTAAAACACTCAGTAAAATGGTACTGAGTTGTTAAGGGGAAGCCTAGCCTGTTGTTTTCCCTTGAATTGTCTACCTTACCCTGTCCAGTTCAGTTCAGTTCAGTTGCTCAGTTGTGTCCGACTCTTTGCAACCCTGTGGACCACGCACACGCCAGGCCTCCCTGTCCATCACCAACTCCCAGAGTTAATTCAAACTCATGTCCATTGAGTTGGTGAAGCCATCCAACTATCTCATCCTCTGTTGTCCCCTTCTCTTCTCGCCTTCAATCTTTCCCAGCATCAGGGTCCTTTCAGAAGAGTCATTCTTCGCGTCAGATGGCCAAAGGATTGGAGTTTCAGCTTCAGCATCAGTCCTCCATCTTCATCATCAGATAGTAAACCTTAGTTATTTGAGCAAGCAACTTTAATGTATTCCAACTGTTTTGTAAACTAAGTTTATTTTGCAATACCTGGTTCATATCTGATTTTTTAGTAAAGTCATGGAATCTCTAGTTTGCCTGGGTATGTCTACGTGCACTTTATAAATCTGAGGTAACTCTAAAAGAAGGGGTTAGCTACATACTCTAGTGTTCTTGGGCTTCCCTGGTAGCTCAGATGGTAAAGAATCTGCCTGCAATGCAAGAGACCTGGGTTTGATCCCTGGGTTGGGAAGATTGCCTGGAGAAGGGAAAGGCTTCCCACTTCAGTATTCTGGCCTGGAGAATTCAGAGTTGGACATGACTGAGTGACTTTCAGTTTTACTTTCTGCTTCTAAACAGTTCTGTCTAAATTTATAAAGAGTTCTATTTAATGTTAGTAAAAAGTGCTTAACATTTAAAATTGACCTTTCAAGATGACTTTCAGGCTCACATGAACTGGGAAATAGTCAATATTAAATTGATTCCTCATGTTAATCAGGAATTAATTTTGTTTAATATTTTTTAAGTTTGTTGATCTAATTAATATAACATTTTAAGTTTAATGTACCTATGTTTAATTAATAAGACCTTCTAACTATTTTGCGAGAAAGGTAACTCAACATGATGAAACTTTAGATGCAAATGAAATAAGAACTTTGAGATAAAATCTTTAAAGTAGTTATATTTTAGAAATGTCTACTTAAAATATTTCTAGATATTTGGTAACTTAAAGTTCTAGAGCTGTGTTATTTTAAGTGATGGAAAGTTGATTAAATAGATGAAAGAGACTGAGATATCAGTTATTAATCCAAAAATCTAGAAGTATTTCTGACTATTAATGAAAATGTTTGATGTTATCCTGAGATGTTCTCTATAAGAAGTCACATGATTTTAGAGATTATCACTGGTGTTTATTTTCACCAGTCTATAGAATGCCAATGTAAAGATAGTTCATAATTGCTTACTTCTTAGCTTTGCTAAATATTAAGGTTTTAAGAGTTGAGGACTCTAATTGAAACATTTTATTAAAGCTATGGGGAATAATACAGTAATGTTGCAGTACACAGCAAAAGATACAATGTGTTTTCAGTAAAGAAGTTATGAGAAATGGAATTACATTTTATTGGGGAAGAAAGAAAAAAATGAGCTGGTTGATTTTCTTTGGAAGGAAAATGAAAAGCAGGCTGGATACAGAAAGTGATAAGAAATTGTGAAAAGAAACCCTGAGGAAAAGGTTTTTTGCATAGTCAGGATTAACTAAATTTAGATTCAAGTTAATTAAATGGATTTTGTAATGTGAGCTACTGCAGGACTGGAATTCAATTTCGCTCTGTTAGAAGTGATCCTTTTTGATAACAAACTTGTGTTTCTGGACCGTTATTTGATGTATATTTGTTTTCCTTTTTTTATGACTTTGGTTAAATAATTGTTTCAGTTGCCTATGATCCTATTATGTTTTAAAGTCTTTTGCTATTTCTAACAGACTTCTCCAATACCAGAATGTAACCAAAGCTAAGAACAATACTGAATAGGAACCTGGAATGTTAGGTTCATGATTCAAGGTAAATTGGAAATGGTCAAACAGGAGATGGCAAAAGTGAACATCGACATTTTAGTTATCAGTAAACTAAAATGGACTGGAATGGGCAAATTTAATTCTGACGACTGCCTGTATCTACTACTGTGGGCAAGAACCCCTTAGAAGAAATGGAGTAGCCCTCATAGTCAACAAAAGAATCCAAAATGAAATTCTTGTGTGCAGTCTCAAAAACAGCAGAATGATCTCTGTTCATTTCCAAGGCAAATCATTCAGTATCACAGTAATCCATGTCTGTGCCCTAACCACTGATGCTGAAGAAATGGAGTTGAAAGTTCCATAAAGACCTGAAAAGTTCTATAAAGACCTGTAAGACCTTCTGGGACTAATACCAAAACGAATGTCCTTTTCATCATAAGGGACTGGAATGCAAAAGTAGGAACTCAAGATACCTGGAGTAACAGGCAAGTTTGGCCATAGGGTACAAAATGAAGCAGGGAAGAGGCCAATAGAGTTTTGCCAAAAGAACGCACTGGTCATGGCAAACACCCTCTACCACACAAGAAATGACTCTACACATGGACATTACCAGATGGTCAATACCGAAATCGATTGATTCTATTCTTTACAGCTGAAGATGGAGAAGCTCTATACAGTCAGCACAAACAAGACCAGGAGCAGACTATGGTTCAGTTCGTGGATGTCTTATTGCCAAATTCAGACTTAAATTGAAAAAAGTAGGGAAAACCACTGGATCATTCAGGTATTACCTAAATCAAATCCCTTACGATTATATAGTGGAAGTGAGAAACAGATTTCTGGGATTAGATATGATAGACTACCTGAAGAACTATGGATGGAGGTCCCTGACATTGTACAGGTGGCAGTGATCAAGACCATCCCCAGGAAAAAGAAATGCAAAAGGCAAAATGGTTGTCTGAGGAGTCCTTACAAACAGCTGAGAAAAGAAGAGAGGCTAAAGGCAAAGGAGAGAAAGAAAGATATACCCATCTGAAAGCAGAGTTCCAAAGAATAGCAAGGAGAGACAAGAAAGCCTTATTCAGTGATGAAGGCAAAGAAATAAAGAAAACAATAGAATGGGAAAGACAAGAGATCTCTTCAAGAAACTCAGAGAAACTAAGGGCACATTCCATGCAAAGATGGGCACAAGGAAGGACAGAAACAGTATGGACCTAAGAGAAGCAGAAGATATTAAGAACAGGTGGCAAGAATACACAGAAGAGCTGTACCAAAAAGATCTTCATATTCAGGTAACCACGATGGTGTGATCATTCACCTAGACCCAGACATCCTGGAATGCGAAGTCAAGTGGGCCTTAGGAAGCATCACTGTGAAAAAAGCTAATGGAGATGATGGAATTCCACTTGAGCGATTTCAAATCCGGAAAGATGATGCTGTGAAAGTGCTGCACTCAATATGCCAGAAAATTTGGAAAACTTAGTAGTGGCCACAGGATGAGAAAAGGTCAGTTTTCATTCCAGTCCCAAAGAAAGGCAATGCCAAAGAATGTTCAAATCACCGCACAATTGCACTCATCTCACATGCTAGCAAAGAAATGCTCGAAATTCTCCAAGCCAGGCTTCAGCAGCTCTCAACAGAACTCCAACAAGCCAGTTCGTCAGCTGAGAACTTCCAGCTTTTCAAGCGGGATTTAGAAAAGGCAGAGGAACCAGGGATCAAATTGCCAACCTCCGCTGAATCATCAAAAAAACTAAGAGAGTCCCAGGAAAACATCTATTTCTGCTTTATTGACTATGCCAAGGCCTTTGACTGTATGGATTGCAACAAACTGTGGAAAATTCTTCAAGAGATGGGAATACCAGGCCACCTGACCTGCCTCCTGAGAAATCTGTATGCAGATCAAGAAGCAACAGTTAGAAGCGGACATGGAGCAGAAGACTGGTTCAAAATTGGGAAAGGAGTATGTTAAGGATGTATATGGACACGCTGCTTATTTAACTTTTATGCAGAGTACATCATGTGAAATTCCCACCTGGATGAAGCACAAGCTGGAATCAAGATTGCTGGGAGAAATGTCAGTAACCTTAAATAGGCAGATGACACCACCCTTATGGCAGAAAGCGAAGAAGAGCTAAAGAGCCTCTAACAAAATGAAAGAGGAGAGTAAAAAAGCTGGCTTAAACTCAACATTCAGAAAACTAAGGTCATGGTATCTGGTCCCATCACTTTCATGGCAAACTGATGGGGAAACAATGGAGAGAGTGACAGGCTTTATCTTTTGGACTCCAAAATCACTGTGGGTGGTGACTGCTGCATTGAAATGAAAGACACTTGCTCCTTGGAAGACATGTTATTACAAACCTAGACAGCATATTAAAAAGCAGAGACATTACGTTGCCAACAAAGGTCCATCTAGTCAAAGCTATGGTTTTTCCAGTAGTCATGTATGGATCTGAGAGTTGGACTTTATTATAAAGAAGGCTGAGCGCCAAAGAATTGATGCTTTTGAACTGTGGTGTTGGAGAAGACTGTTGACTGCAAGGAGATCCAACCAGTCCATCCTAAAGGAGGTCAGTCCTGAATATTTATTTGAAGCACTAATACTGAACCTCCACCATCACTGCAGATGGTGATTGCAGCCATGAAATTAAAAGATGCTTACTCCTGGAAGGAAAGTTATGACCAACTTAGACAGCATATTGAAAAGCAGAGACATTACTTTGCCAACAAAGGTCCGTCTGGTCAAGGCTATGGTTTTTCCAGTGGTCGTGTATGGATGTGAGAGTTGGACTGTGAGGAAAGCTGAGCACCGAAACATTGATACTTTTGCACTGTGGTGTCGGAGAGGCTCTTGAGAGTCCCTTGGACTGCAGGGAGATCCAACCAGTCCATCCTAAAGGAGATCAGTTCTGGGTGTTCATTGGAAGGACTGATGCTGAAGCTGAAACTGGCCACCTCATGTGAAGAGGTGATTCATTGGAAAAGACCCTGATGCTTGGAAGGATTGGGGGCAGGAGGAGAAGTGGACGACAGAGGATGAGATGGCTGGATGGAATTACCGACTCGATGGGCATGAGTTTGAGTAAACTCCGGGGGTTGATGATGGACAGGGAGGCCTGGCATGCTGTGGTTCATGGGGTCGCAAAGAGTTGGACACGATTGAGCGACTGAACTGAACTGAACTGAACTGAATGCTGAACCTGAAACCTCGATACTTTGGCCACCGGTTGCAAAGACCTGACTTCTTGGAAAAGATCCTGATGCTGGGAAAGATTGAAGGGCAGTAAAGGACACAGCAGAGAATGAGATGGTTGGATGGCATCATTGATTGGATAGACACGAGTTTGAGCAAACTGTGGGGTTTGGTGGTGGACAGGGAAGCCTGGTGTGCTGCATTCCATGTGGTCACAAAGAGTCTTACACAACTGAGAAAGTGAAATGAAATCTGGTATGGATGCTTCAAAGAAACATCTGTGAGACATCTTAGATATATTAAGCTACGTTTTTGGTATTTTAAATTTGGAAACATTGTCAGGATTAGAGAGGTAAACTTTAGATTGTAATGTATGGATAAGTATCATTAGTATATTAATAGATACCACAGAATTTTACATGAAATCCATAATACGTGATATATCATGAAATAATGTTATAAAATTATCAATCATAATAATCAAACTTTATCAGTCACATCAGTCATAATGTTATAGTTATCATAATTCAAGTTATAATGTTGAAATATTATGTTATAGAAATAATCAGTTTCCTAATTGCATTGTCCTGAAATCTTCAGCCCATAATTTAAATTTTGTCCTTTATAGATTATCATAATTTTACACTGCCTTTAGAAAATAATTTTCAAAAAGACTATAAAAAGAATTTTAAATGTGTGTTTCCGATAGCCTTTAGGTAATGCTACTGAATGTGGTAACAGTGACGATCTGTTAATGAAAAATCCTGATTACTTCATGTGGGTCAATAGGAATCTGTTACATGGGACTGGATGAACCGATAAATGACGTAACTTTGGCTTCTGAAAACCGACAGTTAAAGCTATTTTTGTTAGGTTTTTTCTGTTATGCTGTGACCTACAATAAGCTGATAGAGTATGCCTTTGTAAACGAAGATGAAACATTTCCCTATTTTTCTGCCTGATCCTGCCAAAATCTGACTTATCCAGCTAAATTTCCTTTGGACTTGATGGTTTACTAGACTTGGATTCCTACTAGTTATACTAATTTTAATTTGTTTTACTAGTTTTCTTTGTATACTACTTTATTTTATTTGTATACTAGTTTTAGTTTGTTCTCTTTTTCAATTTTTTTTTCATCTTTTTCTCTCTGCTGCTTTATAACTTTGTTGGTGTTAATGAGCTACTTCATCTTATAAGACTGTTGTCCCTTGTCTCTTAAGATTGTTGGAGGTGTAACCCTGCCTCCAACAAATGTGTTGGTGACCAGGTGACTTAAAGTTACTTATCAGAGATATGGTTGTGCATACAATTAATAACTATATAGTTGATTCCATGTAAGGGAAGAAGCAAAACAAAAAAAAAATCTCCTGGATCTTAATTGGTTAGAAGATGCAGGATCCAGAGAATCTTTTATTACTTACCAATGGGTCTAATCCAGAAGTTAACACCTGGAGTGACATAGAAATAGAACTTCTTATTTGTCTGATCTGGGAAGAACCTCCCAACGCCATGGAACAAAAAGTGGTCATGAAATGTCTCCCAAATTGGCTCAATTTTTGATCACAGGGAGGGACTATGGTAAGGAGTATTTCCTTCCAAATCAATACACATGGATATCACAACCATTAGGGATTCCATCCTCTAAATGTTAATTTCTAAGCACAGGAAGAACAATGTGTGCTCATCAGCAGCCAGCCATGGGCTGCCATGACTTCCTACATGAAAAAGGAACTAAGGATGTGGATAATCAAATGATTAATAATCAATGATTATATAATCAAATGATTTGATTATTATAAATAATCAAGTGAAGGATGCTAGTCAGTGATTGATTTCAGTAAGCCCAGACTCTTGCGTTTTCCCATACATAGAAAAGGGCTAAATTCCTTAACTTGAGACAGCTGGTTTTCCTTAGTTAAGAATAATCTTTTGATGTTCAAACTCCCTGCCCCTTGTTGCAAACTTCTGTTTAACCTGACTCCTCTGCCTGCCTCCTCAGAATAGTTTTCTCAGGGTTTCTTGAGATTTTGTCTCTGGGCTTGAAGTCTTAAAAAGTCCCACAAAATAAAATGGAACTCTCATCTTCTAGGTTTTGACAATTTTTTAAGTTGACAGAGGCTTGAAATTTTGTATTTTCACTTTATAGTGACTTCTGGGACCTAAGAAAAAATTCAGATTTTTAATTGTTTTTAGTGATTTGAGGTCCTGAAAACCAAGTGGTGTGGCCAAAAAGAAAAAGGAAAAAAGAAGATAGAGGGTAGTCATTCTGGTTTATACATGGTTTGGCCTAAACTTTATGTAAATTAAAATATAGTAAAGGAATCTTGTCTTGAGAGTGTTACCATGAACACTGTAGGAAGGGAGCTATTTATTTCTGTTTTTAAACTTGATGTTCTTTATGTTAATGATTAAAGCAGATGTGCTTTGTGTGTTTGATAGTCATAGGTCAGGCTGTTTAATTCCCAACCAGGGATTGGCCCTGAATAATGGCAGTGGAAGTGTGGACACCTAACCTCTGGATCATTATGGAACTCCCTCCCCATCCCCCGTATCTTAATATATGAATAAATTTTCCCACCATTCATGAAAACTCTGCAGAACATTGTTCTTTCTGCAGATACTCCAGAATACTGTTCTTTCTGATGTTTTAATAAAATCTTAATTTCATCTATCTGCAGACTTCTGAAAGTTGTTTTTTTTTTAAAGAGATTCTTTAAGTGTTATCTTTTTCTCTGATAAAAGCATGAGAGATATCTGTGGTAGGGGGTGAGATAATATTTGAGTTAGTATGTTTGAAATATGTGAGCAGCATTAGTAAGAAAATATATGATGTATTTGCCTGAAAAACTAAAGTAAGTTGTGTATGGTGCTCTAAAATGTAACATTTCTTTGCAAAAATAGCTGAGTTAGTAACTATTGTTGAGCAGCTTTATCCAATAGAAATGTGGTAAAGCACAGAATTTTAATTCCTCGTATGATTTTTAAATTTGATAGCTCTATTAACTAGTAAAGAGGAACATGAAATTGAATAATATATCTAACTTAATGGTCAACATAAAATTGTTAGTAAATGTATCAGTCTGTTGTATGCAATCTTTGTAATCTGTTTTATAGTTTACAGTTATAGCACATCTCAATTTGGACTTGCCACATTTCAAATGTGGTTAATGGCTTCTGAAATTCAGTAAAGTTCTTTGTCCTTGTGTTTATATGAGTGTAGTTCAGTTATGTGAACAAGGATTGAAGTTATAATTTAGATTGGAAACTAACAGTCATTAAAGGAACTTCTAAATCATCTTATTTGATAGGTCTTATTCTCCATTTTTTCATCATATGGGAAAGCTTTGAATCATAAACAAAACTTGAATCATAAGTGATGGCTCTGCTAAGTAATTAGAAAGCTATTTCTTCTAATTTCTTTTTCTACAATATTTATGATTTGTTTATTTGGTTGCACTGGGTCTTAGTTGTGGCATGCAGGAGCTTCTGTTAAGAAGCACATGCTTTTCTAGTTGTGGCACACAGACTCCGTAGTTGCAGGGCATGGTATTAGTTGCTTCACAGCATGTGGAATCTTAGTTTCCCTACTAGGGATTGAATCCTATCTCTGAGAATTGGCAGGTGGATTTTTAACCACTGGGACCATCAGGGAAGTCCCACTTTCTTCTGATTTCCGGAAAATTTGGATTCTGAGTCTTCATGGAAATAACACTGACTGATTTCTTGAGTACTCTCCCATAGTATATAGCTATTCTCTCAGAAAGCATGCAATTAGGATTTTGTTCTTTTCTTGATACTTATTTATTATTATTATTTTTTTCTAGGCTGTTTGCTGCTACGAATCTCTAATCTTAAAAGCTGAAGGAAAAGTGGAGTCTGAATTCTTTTGTCAGTTAGGTCACTTCAACCTCTTATTGGAAGATTATCCAAAAGGTAATCTTTTTTGTTTTTACGATTTCTGCTTCATTTGCAACATAGAAAAATGAAATTGTTTTTACATTTTCTCAACATACTTAGAACTGTATTTTAGTTTCTTCTAAGCTCATGAAGGGGCTTCCCAGGTGGTGCTAGTGGTAAACAACCTGCTTGCCAATACACATCTCCTAGATGTGAGAGAGTGATGCAAGTTTGATCCCTGGGTAGGTAATCAAACTTTGATCCCCTGGAGAAGGAAATGGCTATCCACTCCTGTATTTCTGCCTGGACAGTCCTGTGGACAGAGGAGCTTGGCAGGCTATAGTCCATAGAGTTGCAAGGTGTCTGACAAGACTAAAGTGACCTAGCTTGCACACATGCAAGTTCATAAACAAAACAAGCATTGAGAAAAAAAGTAGATAGAAATGTGAAGATTAAACCTCATCACATTAGAAAAAGATGCTGTTTGATATTTTCATCTATACATGCAGATGGGAAACCTTATGAAAGAGTTACCCTGAAGTGTTTTCCAACACCATCAAATAATTTTCCCGTTCTCAGTATTGTCCTATAAATTTTAACTCAAATTTTGACACTACTTACTTAAAGATAGCATAGATCCCACAAGGAAAAAGATTTAGTCCTCCAAGACTGCCCTCTTCAGAAGTGAGTTTTATATAGGTTGTCATGTATCTTCTTGATGATCCAGCTATTACACAGTTTCCCAAACCCACTTCTTGAGTTTGATTAATTTTTAGAATGACTCACAAAGCTCAGGGAAACATTAGTTTATTATAAGGAATGTTGTAAAGGATGCAAACGAAAAGGAAAATGAAGAGGTACAGAGATGATATCTGAAAGTTTTCTAAGCTCAGGAACTTCTGTCCCTAAGGAATTGGCTTGAAATAATCAAATCTCACTTTTCAGAAATTTATTTTAGTGCTTATTCTGCATCCTTTCTCCTCCCTACCCAACCTCATCCTGAGAATTCCTAGGGTTTCCTTATAAGTCCTCTCGTTAGCATTAAGTGAACCAAAGGGAGCACTTAAGAAAAAAAACACTTCACTCAGGGCTTTCCAAGTATTTTCGGAGCTGTCTATTATAAACAGACCTTACACAAAATATATTTTTTATTTTATAAGTAAAAATAACATTTCTCATTTTTGCTCTTGATTTTTAAAGTTTTTTACTTAAGTTAGAAAATATTTGAAAATCTGACATTGTCCATGACATTGTATGGTAATAATAGATCCCTTATCCCTGGATAAGGGATAAAACCCACTCCAGTTTTCTTGGGCTTCACTTGTGTCTCAGCTGGTAAAAAATCTACCTGAAGTGCAGGAATGATAATCTGTTAAGTTCTGACTGGGACTGAAAAAAATGTACAACCTGAAAGTGTAGAGTTGTATTTTATTTGGTGGACAAAACTGAGGACTTAGGCCTAGGACACAGCACCTCAGATAACTCTAAGGGATTGTTCCACATATATAAGGTAGGGCCAGGTTATATAGAAATTTTTACAACAAAGACCAGGTATTCAGAGTATCAGAAGATTAATGGTATGATATTAGTTTCTCTTTCTGATTTATTTTGTTCAGTATAATGGTCTGTCGGTCCATGCTTATTGCTACAAATGGCATTTCATTCTTTTTTATGGCTGGATCATATTCCATTCCATATATATGTATATACACACCACATCTTTATCTGTTTATCTGTCAGCGGACAGTTAGGGTTCTTCCACATCCTGGCTGTTGTAAATAGTGTTGCATTGAACATTGGGATACATGTGTCTTTTTGGCCTATAGTTTTTGTCTTTTCAATATATATGCCTAGGATTGGTATTGCTGGATCATATGATAACTGGTTTTCTAGGGAAACACCATACTGTTTTTTATAATGGCTGCACCATCTTACATTCCCAACAGTGTAGAAGGGTTCCCTTTTCTCTACATCCTCTCCATCATTTATTGTTTGTAAACTTTTGATGATGGCCACTCTGACTGGTGTGAGGTGATATCTCCCTGTAGTTTTGATTTCATTTCTGCTAAATACTCATTAGTGATGATCATCTTTTTATGTGTTTTTTGACCAAAATGATTACTGTTAAAGAAATCCAAAAATCTCAACGAATTCAGTATTTTTCTGTTTGGAAAGATGCGAAGTCTGGGCTCATAGAAATCATATGCACTTTTCATATGCCCTTCCACTATCTGGGGCTAGTTACAGTGCTTGTCATCATTAGTCCCTTCAGGGTGTCCTCTGGGGAGAGGAGTGGCCACAGTAGTTGACTAGTTAATAGCATCTGTAGACTGGTTAAATCCTGCCTTATCCAAAGTTCTCTCAGGGCTCAGCATCAAGGCAGCTGTAATGTGATGACTTGATGATGGCACCATCCTTTGTTTACTGCTTTGGTAGGTAGCATTTTTAGCTCACAGCACCTTAAGTAAAACATGATTTTCACTGCTTTGTAATATTTTTCTTCTCAGAAATAGGTGAAGATAAATAACCTGAGGAAATCTTTTATATTTAAGATGAGTGCCATCTTCTAAGTTGTGTGCATACTTCCTTGTTAGTCAAGACATTTATTTAGTAAGTTAAAAGCACTTTGAAAAAAGGTTTGCCCTGCCTAAAAGCAACAACAGCAAATGCCTATACCAAATAAGAACTGTCTCAAGCAAGAATATGTTAACCTTTTTTTTTTTTTTTATGTTAACCTTTTTATAGTCGTAAACAGCTTGATATATAGAGTAGATAGACATTTTATGATTGTCTGCAAATGTGTTTAGTGGAAATAACAGTTGGCTAAAGTAAGTTGTTAGTGGTATGATACATCAGTGCTTTTGGTTCAGTTCAGTTGCTCAGTCATGTCCGACGTTGTGCAACCCCATGGACTTCAGCATGCCAGGCTTCCCTGTCCATCACCATCTTATGGAGCCTACTCAAACTCATGTCCATCAAGTCAGTGATGCCATCCAACCATCTCATCCGCTGTAGTCTCCTTCTCCTCCTCCTCCCCTTAATCTTTCCCAGCCTCAGGGTGTTTTCCAGTGAGTCAGTTCTTCTCATCAGGTGGCCAAAGTATTGGAGTTTCACCTTTAGCGTCAGTCCTTCCAATGAACACCCATCCTTTAGGATGGGCTGCCTGGATCTCCTTGCAGTCCAAGGAACTCTCAAGAGTCCTTTCTAACACCACAGTTCAAAAGCATCAATTCTTTGGCGCTCAGCCTTCTTTATAATAAAGTCCAACTCTCAGATCCATACATGACTACTGGAAAAACCATAGCTTTGACTAGATGGACCTTTGTTGGCAACGTAATGTCTCTGCTTTTTAATATGCTGTCTAGGTTTGTAATAACATGTCTTCCAAGGAGCAAGTGTCTTTCATTTCAATGCAGCAGTCACCACCCACAGTGATTTTGGAGTCCAAAAGATAAAGCCTGTCACTCTCTCCATTGTTTCCCCATCAGTTTGCCATGAAAGTGATGGGACCAGATACCATGACCTTAGTTTTCTGAATGTTGAGTTTAAGCCAGCTTTTTTACTCTCCTCTTTCATTTTGTTAGAGGCTCTTTAGCTCTTCTTCGCTTTCTGCCATAAGGGTGGTGTCATCTGCCTATTTAAGGTTACTGACATTTCTCCCAGCAATCTTGATTCCAGCTTGTGCTTCATCCAGGTGGGAATTTCACATGATGTACTCTGCATAAAAGTTAAATAAGCAGCGTGTCCATATACATCCTTAACATACTCCTTTCCCAATTTTGAACCAGTCTTCTGCTCCATGTCCGCTTCTAACTGTTGCTTCTTGATCTGCATACAGATTTCTCAGGAGGCAGGTCAGGTGGCCTGGTATTCCCATCTCTTGAAGAATTTTCCACAGTTTGTTGCAATCCATACAGTCAAAGGCCTTGGCATAGTCAATAAAGCAGAAATAGATGTTTTCCTGGGACTCTCTTAGTTTTTTTGATGATTCAGCGGAGGTTGGCAATTTGATCCCTGGTTCCTCTGCCTTTTCTAAATCCCGCTTGAAAAGCTGGAAGTTCTCAGCTGACGAACTGGCTTGTTGGAGTTCTGTTGAGAGCTGCTGAAGCCTGGCTTGGAGAATTTCGAGCATTTCTTTGCTAGCATGTGAGATGAGTGCAATTGTGCGGTGATTTGAACATTCTTTGGCATTGCCTTTCTTTGGGACTGGAATGAAAACTGACCTTTTCTCATCCTGTGGCCACTACTAAGTTTTCCAAATTTTCTGGCATATTGAGTGCAGCACTTTCACAGCATCATCTTTCCGGATTTGAAATCGCTCAAGTGGAATTCCATCATCTCCATTAGCTTTTTTCACAGTGATGCTTCCTAAGGCCCACTTGACTTCGCATTCCAGGATGTCTGGGTCTAGGTGAATGATCACACCATCGTGGTTACCTGAATATGAAGATCTTTTTGGTACAGCTCTTCTGTGTATTCTTGCCACCTGTTCTTAATATCTTCTGCTTCTCTTAGGTCCATACTGTTTCTGTCCTTCCTTGTGCCCATCTTTGCGTGGAATGTGCCCTTAGTTTCTCTGAGTTTCTTGAAGAGATCTCTTGTCTTTCCCATTCTATTGTTTTCTTTATTTCTTTGCCTTCATCACTGAATAAGGCTTTCTTGTCTCTCCTTGCTATTCTTTGGAACTCTGCTTTCAGATGGGTATATCTTTCTTTCTCTCCTTTGCCTTTAGCCTCTCTTCTTTTCTCAGCTGTTTGTAAGGACTCCTCAGACAACCATTTTGCCTTTTGCATTTCTTTTTCCTGGGGATGGTCTTGATCACTGCCACCTGTACAATGTCAGGGACCTCCATCCATAGTTCTTCAGGTAGTCTATCATATCTAATCCCAGAAATCTGTTTCTCACTTCCACTATATAATCGTAAGGGATTTGATTTAGGTAATACCTGAATGATCCAGTGGTTTTCCCTACTTTTTTCAATTTAAGTCTGAATTTGGCAATAAGACATCCACGAACTGAACCATAGTCTGCTCCTGGTCTTGTTTGTGCTGACTGTATAGAGCTTCTCCATCTTCAGCTGTAAAGAATAGAATCAATCGATTTCGGTATTGACCATCTGGTAATGTCCATGTGTAGAGTCATTTCTTGTGTGGTAGAGGGTGTTTGCCATGACCAGTGCGTTCTTTTGGCAAAACTCTATTGGCCTCTTCCCTGCTTCATTTTGTACCCTATGGCCAAACTTGCCTGTTACTCCAGGTATCTTGAGTTCCTACTTTTGCATTCCAGTCCCATGTGATGAAAAGGGCATCTTTTTTGGTGTTCTAGAAAGTTTGGTCACATAAAATTAATTTGTTTAATAAGTGATTTAGCCACAAATTTTAATTGTGTGCTTTGTTTTTTGTCAAATGTAGGGAGGAAAAATATTTTCCCTTCTATCTGTGTGAGTTCCTATTTCTCATCTCTCAGTAAGAGACAGAATAAGAGCAGAAGAATAAACAGAAGTTTTTAAACATGTGTTTCTCATGTGTACATGAAAGGAACTGAGCAAACTGAATAACTCTCAGATATAGACTAAGTCATGAGCAATGCTAGTGTAATAAATCCACCTGCCAGAGTAGGAGACATAAGAAATGCAAGTTTCAACCCTGTGTCAGGAAGATTCCATGGAGGAGAAGTGACAGCCCACTTCAGTATTCTTCCCTGGAAATTGCAATGGAGTGAGAAGCCTGGTAGGCCAGACTCTACAAGTTCACAGAGTTGAACACGACTTAGTGTCTAAACAAGAATAAGCTCCAGCTTCAGAGCTGTGAGAGTCAAGTTAGGAATCCTCAAGGATTCATCTTTTCAGACCACTTGGCCCATCATCTTCCTTGAATCTTTGTTGTGAGATTGCATAAAACTGGCACAAATGAAATTTGACATACAGAATATAATTTCTGTACGTTTTGAAATTTTTGATTTCTTGTGAACATCTGTTTACCATCTCTTTTCTCTAGGAGCCTGTATAATTTCTTCCCTAAAAATTCCCTGCATTTTCCCCTCTCCCCTCTCTCCATCCATGCAGTATCAGAGTGGTAGTTGGGAGTGTGCATTTGCAACCTCAGATCAGTTAACAGATGGAAGTAGAATCTTTGTGTTTACTGGAAGTAGATTCTGTGTGTTAACTTTCAGCTTCTACTATTTTCACAGCTTTGTTTTTTTTTTTTTTTTGGCTCGTATACTATTTCTAAAAAATAATCGTGTAAAAATAATCCTTATGCCAAATAGACATATTTTGGGGTACCATATTCTGCATTTCATTAATTAAACCCATGTTCAGGCTAAGTTGCTTCAGTTGTGTCCACCTCCTTAAAACCCTATGTCCTTTAGCGTCCAGGCTTCTCTGTGGGATTTTCCAGGTTAGAGTACTGGAGTTGGTTGCTATGTCTTCTTCCAGGGGTACTTCCTAACCCAGGGATCAAACCCACATCTCTTGTTTCCTGCATTAGCAGCAGGGTTCTTTACCAGTGTTGCCACCTGCAAAGCCCCAAAATTAAGCCTCTACTTCACTAATAGGTCAGTTTTCATTCTGGTCCCAAAGAAGGGCAGTGCCAAAGAATGTTCAAAGTACAGTACATATGTGCCTGCTGAGTCACTTCAGTCATGTTGAAGTCTTTGCAACCCTGTGGGCTGTAGTCCACCAGGGTCCTCTCTCCATGGTATTTCCAGGCAGGAATACTGGAGTGGGTTGCCATGCCCTTCTCCAACAAATTACAGTACAGTTGTCCTCATTTCACATGCTAGCCAGATAATGCTCAAAATCCTTCAAGCTAAGTCAAGCAGTATGTGAACCAAAACATCCAAATACACATGCTGGGTTTAGAAAAGGTAGAGAAACCAAAGATCAAATTGCAGCTGTCCTTGGATCAAAGAGAAATCAACGGAGATCCAGAGAAACATCTACTTTTGCTTCACTGACTATGCTGAATCCTTTAACTGTGTGAACCAGAAGAAACTCTGGGAAGTTCTTAGATGGAATACCAAATTACCTTACCTGTCTGCTGAGAAACTTGTATGGAAGACAAGAAGCAACAGAACTGGATGTGTAACAAAAGACTGGTTGGAATATTGAAAAATAAATGTCAAGTCTATATATTGTCACTCTCAACTGCTATGCACAGTAGACGAATTGATGGTTTTAAACGTGGTGTTGGAAAAGACTCTTGAGAGTCTGTTGGACTGCAAGGAGCTCAAACCAGTCAGTCCTAAAGGAAATCAGTCCTGAATATTTATCAGAAGGACTGATGCTGAAGTTGAAGCTAAAGTACTTTGATTACCTGATATGAAGAGGTGTATCATTAGAAAAGACCCTGATGCTGGGCAAGATTTGGACAGGAGGAGAAGGGGATGACAGAGGATGATACAGCTGGATGGCATCACTGACTCAATGGACATGAGTTTGAGCTGACATCAAGAGTTGGTGACGGACAGGGAGGCTTGGCGTGCCGCAGTCCATGGGGTCGCAAAGAGTCGGACACAACTGAACGGCTAAACTGAACAGAACTGATGCAGAGTACATGTGAAATATTTGGCTGGTGAATCACAAGTGGGATCAAGATTGCCAGGAGAAATATCAACAAATTCAACTCTCTGGAGCCCAAGAAAATATAATCTATCTTGCTTATACTTTTCCCCCTTGTACTTGTCATGAAGTGATGGGACTGTGATCTTAGTTTTTTTAATGTTGAGTTTCAAGCCAGCTTTTTCACACTTATTCTTTCAACCTCATTAGGAGGCTGTTTTGCTTTTCTTTGCTTTCTGCTGTTACACTAGTATTGTCTGCATAGGTGAGGTTACTTATATTTTTTCCTGCAGTCTTGAATCCAACTTGGGATTCATCCATCTTGTTTGAGGAAGTCTGTACTTTGCCTTACTGTTTCTGGTAAAGGTTATTTAAGGTAACACTTTTTCTTTGGAGGTTTCACTGCAATTCTGCGGTTTTTATGTAAATGTTTTCTGTCTTGCTTTTCTCCTTTTTATCTTAGTCCGTTATTTAGGGGAGAACACCCTTTGGGAGTGCTTATCAAGTGGTGCAAGTGGTAAAGAATCCACCTGCAGTGCAGGAGACCCGAATTCAGTCCTTGCTTTGGGAAGATCCCCTGGAGAAGGAAATGGCAACATGCTGCAGTATTCCCTGGGAAATCCCATGGACAGAGGAGACTGGAGGGCTAACAGTCTGTGGACTGTTTAAGTCCACAAAGGTTTGAACACGACTGAGCTACTTCACGAGGCGGGGTGTGTGTCTGTGTGTCTGTTCCTCCCTGACTGTTGGCCTTCCCATGTTGCTGCCTTCTTCTGCTCTAAATCTGGGCTATATGAAGTAAAGAGAATACACTAAATACACTGCAATATTATTCCTCAGGGTTATATGCCTTTGTCTGTTCTTTTCTTATATTGTATGTATATGCATTCTGCTCCTGCTAAGTCACTTTAGTCATGTCTGACTTTTTGCGACCCCATGGAATGTTTCCCACCCAGTTCCTCTGTCCATGGTATTCTCCAGGCAAGAATACCAGAGTGGATTGACATTTCCTTCTCAAGAGGATCTTTCCAACACAGGGATTGAGCTCATGTCTCTTACTTCTCCTGCACTGGCAGGCAGATTCTTGGCCACTTGCACCACCTGCAAAGCCCCTGAACCCACAAAGCTATTTACAAAAGCAGGCTCCTGCTCAGGACACTCTTGACTGCAGAACCAGATGGACATCCAGGCATGCCAGCTCTACATACATCTTCGAGGCCATATGTGTGCTGGTTCATGATCCTGGTTCCGTGGGGGACTGGCCTGACCAGTCCTCATGGGCAGACCTGGAGAACATTTTAGGAGGGGCTTCTCCTAGGGAGAGAGTGTAGATCTGGGCTCCCAGAGCTGCCTCCCCGAAGCCGGGGGTCCTTCTGAGTGCCAGTCTGGTACGTGAACCTGTTCTCTTAGCAGACACGGGAGCTGGGTCTCCAGTAAGTCTTGATATAAACAGCCACTGGGTATGGTGAGATGGGAACCCTTCTGCAGTTGGGCACGCATACTTGTGTACTTAATAGTATACCACATTTCTTTTATGCTTTACTTACTTTTCTTTCTTTTCTTTGTCATTTTGATGACATCATTTCATATGCCTTTTTTACTTTTGTCAGTTCAGATCTGCTGTTGCAGTGTGTTTCTCCCTCCATCATGTTGTTTTTTGATACTAAAATTTTCTTCTATTTTCAAAATTCTTCCCTCGCAAAATTAATGATAAGACATTGTGTTCCTAATTTTTTTCCCTTTGAAATGATGATTTCCTTCTTACTTTGATAGTAACTGTTCTGAAATCCTTTGTTTGTCACTCCAGTCTCTCTCCATGACAGTTCCCATTTTTTGGTTTTGGATTTTTCACTTTGTCTTCCGTCTTTTGGGAGACACTTTCCCATGGAAATCTGTACATGTTAGATGTGTTTTATACCAACCTTGATTGGTATTGCCTTCCTGTAACTCTCCACAACCATACCACCCTCCCCATACAGCTTTTTGTTTGCTTGTTTTTATTTACTGATGGAATGTTTCATTACTGTTATATTTCTTCTTGTGTGTAATCTCATTGTTTCTCAGAGGGTGCATTCTTTGCTAATGAAGTCTTCTGGTTTTAACAGTGTTCCCTTGTTTGTTTCACTAATGTTTTTATTACATTAATTGCATGTCTTCCTGTATTTCTTGGCATTCAGATATTAACATATACTGTTTGTGGGCTTATGGTTGTACATTTTGTTTTATAACTATGACCTTGTCTTAAATTGTTCTTGTCTGATTAGATTAGTTCCTATTTTATTCCCACACGGTGCTCTTTGCACATGCAGTTTTGTTTTTGGGTTTTTTTTGGTGATCTCTCATTCTTTCATGTGTGTATCTTTTCCTAGTTCTCTTAATTTATGGTCAGTTTATAGGTTAGATATTTGCTTTCTGAGAACTACCAACCTCCATCCTCTTAATCACCTAATTATTATAATCTTCAACTTCTCTCATGTCTTTTTCATATAAAATCAGTTACTTAGGGACTATAACTGAGAACCTCCATATCAGTTTTCCAGGGCTGGAGTATGGGATGGTGACCTTCTTCTCTTGGAGTGATCTCTGATTTAGTAGCAGGTGTTAGGTACCTCACCTCTTCTGACGTGGTCTCCCTACGAGTATGATGTAGCTAAGAGCTATTGGAGGGCAGTGTTTTTCTCTTCTGTTTGTTCTTCCATATGCCATGAATGTGAGCTTGTAGAGCACATTAGCCTGAGCTGTCATTTGCACTTGATTGTAATAAAGTTTCACAATACACTGTTGACTTGGGGAAAGAAGGATTGTCAGCCTTTTCTCTTGCGAAGGGAGATATCTAAAATTTAAAATCAGAACTTAGGCTGGTTTTTAAGGCAACATAAACTTTTTAATCCCTTTGTGTAAAAAGTATGGTTATTGGATCATATGATAAGAGTGTGTAAGTTATGTAGGAAACTAGTGAACTGTTTTCTTTGGTTTTATCATGTTATATTCTCTAGGAATGAGTGACAATCCTGTTGTTCTCATTAGTATTTGGTATTGTCAGTGTTTTTGATTTTTATTTTTCTAAATAAGTGTATAGCTTTAATTTGCTTTGCCTGATGACATGTTATGTGATCCATCTTTTCGTATGATTTTTTGTCATCAGTATATTTTCTTTGGTGAAGTGTTAAACTCTGTGGTCCATTTTTAATCAGATTGTTTTTGCTATGGCTGGGTTTTAAGAGTTCTTCATATTGTTTTAAAAGAAGATACATTTATTATTTTTCTGATCAATGTGCAGTGATTTTTTAAATCTTCTTAAGCAGCTATGAAAAAAATGTTCAAGAAAATAAAATAAACATGGGAAATTAAATTGTTAGGTTTCTATTATGTTGTTGTTGTTCAGTTTCCAAGTTGTATCTGACTCTTTGCAGCCCCGTGAACTACAGCACACCGGAATTCCGTGTTCGGCACTATCTTCCTGAGTTTGCTCAAACTCTTTGCCGCTCAGTCACTGATGTCATTCAACCATCTCATTCTCTGTTGTCCCCTTTTCTTCCTTTCCTCAGTCTTTCCCAGCATCAGGGTCTTTTCTAGTGAGTCAGCTCTTTGCATCATGTGGCCAGAGTATTGGAGCTTCAGCTTCAGCATCAGTCCTTTCAGTAAATATTCACAGTTGATTTCCTTTAGGATGGACTGGTTGGATCTCCTTGCTGCCCAAGGGACTCTCAAGAGTCTTTTCCAGCACCACAGTTCAAATGCATCAATTCTTTGGCAGTCAGCCTTCTTTATGGTTCAACTCTCACATCTTCTGCTTTGTAAACTTATGCTTAGTATAGAATATAAACAGAAAAACTGAAGTATTACTGATAATGCTAACTGAAAAATTTTACCATAAATCTGAACACATGCATTTCAAAGTTTCACTGCTAGGAATTTTGTTAAAATCAGTTTAATCACTGATAAAACTGATCATTGATTATGTATTCATAGTCTGTGAATCATTGATTATGTATTTGGTTGAACAAAGGTGTGTTTGGTGTTTTCCATAGGATGAGATCTATCAGTACTTACGTCTTAAAGTTCATTTGAAACCATTTTATTGGATTGTACTGGACAGCTGTCATATCAGTGTACATTGAGAAAAAGTACACAAAAATTGGTCAGTTTTTGTGTAGCCACTTTATTGAAGATGGAAGGAAAAAAGTAACACTTTTGGCATATTCTGCTTTATAATTTTAGGAAAGAAGAAAGTGCAACTGAAACACAAAAGATTCATGCAGTGTGTGGAGAAGATGCTATTAATAATCAAACTTTTCAAAAGTGGTTTTTGATGTTTCTTACTGGAGATTTCTTGTGGAGCATTCTCTACATTTGGGTAGACCAGTTGAAGTTGCTAGTGGTCCAATCCAAGACATTAGTTGAAAACAATCAGCATTGTACCCCACAGGAGATAGCCAACATACTCAATGTATCAGAATCAACTGTTGAAAATCATTGGCACAGGCTTGCTTATACGAATTGCTTTGATGTTTGGGTCCCACATAAGTTAAGTGAAAAAACCCTTTGACTGTATTTCCACCTGCAATTTTGTACTGAAACGTCACAAAAAACATGAACCATGATCAGCCACACCAGAGGTTGGCCTTCAGGTAAACAAGATTTTGTTGTGTATATGATGAAATTAGAAGGGAGTCCTTTATTATGAACCTCTTCTGGAAGATCAAATGATTAATTCTAACAAGTGGTGTTCCAGTCAGATCAACTGAATGCAGCACTTAATGAAAAGCATACAGAATTAGTCAACAGAATGCCTGATCTTCCATAAGGATAGCAGGAATACTGCATGCTTGTTGAATGACCAGACAGAAACACAGAACTTGCCTTGGAAGTTGTGATTCATCCACCATGTACATCAGACATTGTACCTTCAGATTTCCACTTATTTCAGTTTTTACAAATTTCTTTTAATGAAGAAAATTTGAATTCTCTTCAGTATGTAAAAGGCTCCTGAAACAGTCCCTTGATCAAGAAGATAAAAAGTTTTGGGAAGATGGAATTATGAAGTTGCTTGAAAGATGGAAGATAGTGGAACAAAACAGTGAATACATTCTATAAAATTCTATAAACTTTGTTCTATAAAGTTCTTTGTGAACATGAGAAATGGATTTTTTATTCTTACTTAACCAGAGGAACTTTTTTGGCCAACCCCACGTAATCTGATATAATCTGGAAAATACTGGATAATCAACTTTTAAATAAATTTATGTCAGGATAAGGGTGACAGTTCTGCCAGGCTGTGAACCCCAGAGCTCCCATACTAATTCCTAGAAGCAGAGACTACTGTGTCACACCACTTTGTGGTAAAACAAATGCTAAGTTTTCATACTTTTCTGTAGGAAATTGTGAGTTGTAAATACTCAAACAGCTGTAGAAATTCATGTTTACCAAATGCATTGTGTAGGAACTGACTACACAAAAAGTTTCTGTGTAATTTTCCCACAAATTCACAAACTCGTAGGAGAATAGATATAAGGAATTTCTAATCCAAACATGTTGTAGTTACTAAAGGTATATACACACATACTAAAAAGTTTTGCTTACAAAATGTACGAAGTATAAAAGGAATATTCTTTTTGAATAAAATCAATAAGTGCCTATTACCTTCTTTTTTATGAATTTATAACTAACATGAAGGTAGACTTAAATTTACTGTCTACTCCTGTGATACCCCCTCGAAGAAAAAAGATTAAAAATTTGATTTGTCTTACTATATACTTGAAAAAAAGGAAATGTAAAAGTATTAGTCACTTACTGATGTCCAACTCTTCATGACCCCATGAACTGTAGCCCACCAGGCTCCTCTGTCCATGGAATTCTCCAGGCAAGAATACTGGAGAGGGATGCCCTGTCCTCCTTTAGGGGATCTTCCCAACTTAGGGACTGAACCTGCATCTCCTGCATGGCAGGTGGGTTCTTTTTTGTTTTAAATTAATTAATTTAATTGGAGGATAATTACTTCACAGTATTTTGGTGGTTTCTGGCATACATCAACATGAATCTGCCATGGGTGCACATGGGTCACCCCATCCTGAACCCCCCTCTCCACCCCATCTCTCTGGGTTGTCCCAGAGCACCAGCTTTGAGTGCCCTGCTTCATGTATCAAACTTGCACTGGTCATCTGTTTTGCATATGGTAATATGTGTGTTTCAATGCTATTCTCTCAAATCATCCCACCCTCACCTTCTCCCACTGAGTCCAAAAGTCAGTTCTTTACATCTGTGTCTCTTTTGGGCAGGTGGGTTCTTTACCATCTGAATCACCTGGAAAGCAAGGCCGACCTGGACCTCACTTGATACTTGTCAGCCATCAGTTGAGATGTAATCATGAAAGATTAAAATTGCCTTAAAAAGGGTTGTGATATCAGTTATCAGAGCACTATGATTTCAAAGATCCTTTCAGTATTAGAGTTTGCTTTCTCTGTCATAAATCTTTCCAGTATCACCAAAAACCTCATTAACAGCTTCTGAAGCATCTTGTTTCCTTCACTTTTCCCTTTTCTTTATATGTATCAGTAGTTGGTGACTGAAGATAGGTTTGAATTACCTTTTCCATAGTGTTTCTGTTGTCATCATTCCTGTTGCTACTCGTTCCCCTTTCAAGACATTAGTCAGTACATATACTGTTATTACAGTAAAAGATCAGAACAAAAGATATATCAGCCTTCTTATCCATGATTTTTTATCTTAAAGATTTGATTTTGTGCAGTTTGAAAATAATATACCTCAGTGTAGTTTTTTGCTGTGTACATTTTACATGCTTGGTATTCTTTATGTTTCCTGGATCTATGGCTTGTTGCCTTATTTTAATTTTGGGGAAATTCTCATTCATTGTTGCAAATAATTCCTGTGGTTTCTTTATCATTTGATAGTATCATATTTCTTTATGTTTTGTTAGTAACACAGTTATACCTTTTCTGATTGTCCCACAGCCCCGTGTATTTTTTTCTTTTTTTCTCTCCAATGTTCCCTGGGGAGAACAGGGATTCTTTTTGAGAACAGGGAGAACAGGGATTGTTTTTTGATAAGTCCTCTGTGTCAGATATTCTTTCTTGAGCAGTATACACCACCTACTGATCTCATCTTTTTTACAGTGTTTCTGATCTTTAACATTTCTGCTTGAAAGTGTTGTCCTTCCTGTTCTCTACTTACATTGTTTCAGCATTCTAGTAGACTGTCCACTTTATATGTTTTTAAGATATTCTTCACATATTAGTTGTGGTTGCTTTAAATTCCGTGATCTAATCATTTCAGCATCATTGTCACATCTGGTTCGGATGTTTGCTGTGCCTGTTTCTGCTCTTTCTCCCTCTCCTTCCTTCTCTTCCTCTTTCATGTGGGTTGTGTGTTACTTGTAGTATTTTCTTGATATCTGAACTTGGTATACCAGGTATAAAGAAGCTCTGTAAATAGGCCTTAGCTAATGGTGTGCAGAATGTTGGCATAGAGGAAAGTGTCCTCAGTCTCAGTTTTTTAGTTAGTCTATGCCTTTGGAAAGTGAACTACATAAAAATTTCTTGCTTGTTTTCTTCTGTCTAGAATAGATAGCATGATTAGAGTCGGCTGGAGTTGAATGTCTACTTTAGTAAATTTCTCGATTGTTAAGAAGAACAGAATGCCCTTGGATATTTAAAATTCTTTTTTCATAATCAACAAGGACCTACCATATAGCACAAAGAATTAACTCTGCACAGTGAACTCTGCTCAGTACTCTAATAACCTTATGGTTACCGGGGGGGAGGATGGGGGAAGGGATAGTTAGGGAGTCTGGGATGGACATGGAGAACCAGGAAGGACCTGCTGGACAGCACAGGGAACCCTGCTCAATACTCTGTAATAACCTTATGGTTCCCAGGGGGAAGTATGGGGGAAGGGGTAGTCAGGGAGTCTGGGATGGACATGGACATGCTGCTGTATTTAACATGGAGAACCAGCAAGGACCTGCTGGACAGCACAGGGAAGTCTGCTCAACACTCTGTAATAACCTTATGGTCACCAGGGGGAAGGGTGGGGGAAGGGATAGTCAGGGAGTCTGGGATGGACATGGACACATGGCTGTGTTTAACATGGAGAACCAGCAAGGACCTGCTGGACAGCTCAGGGAACTCTGCTCAATGTCACGGGGCAGCCTGGATGGGAGGGGAGATTGGGGGAGAGTGGAAACCTGTGTATGATGGTGAGTCCTTTCACTGTTTACCTGAAACGAACACATCATTTTTGTAAATCAGCTATATCCCAATACAAAGAAAAAAGTTTTAAAAAATTGTTCCTTTTTTCATTATTTTCTCAGAAGCTTGTGGACATTTTTCTCAAACATTATGGGAATCTTATTGGGCCCCTATAAGTCTCATAATGTTATGAGTCACAATGTTGTGGGGCTCCTCCTCTGTTTGGGAGCCCAGGGATGTTTTAAATTTCAAGCATACTACAGTGAATTTTTGTAGCCTCACCCTTGTTTCTAGGGTTAGTTTTCTCAGTGAATGACTGCTCTTGTACCCTGTGTTAGCTTTAGTCTTTTAAATTCTTGTTGTAAAAACATATTTTAAGTCATTTTGTTCTTAGACTTAAAATGGGAGTGTAGTATATGAGATGATTGCCATAAATACTAATGTCTTTTAAACATACATTTGGTTATTTTCAAATTCCAATTATTCTAACTTTATGATAGTATTTGAAAAAGTGAGTTTCCCTCATTAAAAATTTTTTCCCTTAACTCTATGTTGTTATTTTCATGAACGGATACTCAATAATGTTTTTGAGACTGGAGGGAAGATATCTGAAATTCTGAAAAATATTTGTCCAAAATAGGGAAATTTTCAGTGGTAGAGTACCCACATAAAATCTGTTCTTCCTTTTTTTACTGCAGTATTCTCATTTTACTTTGACTTTAAGGCAGTTTTCATTCCTAAGTGTATTTTACTCTATAAACGTTCTCCCTTTGGAACTTTAACAAATAAATCAAAAACATTTTATTTCCCTGGAGTGATACGGAGTTTCCTGTTTTTAGTTTTAAAAAATTCTCCCCACTAACTCTAATATGCTTATGCGACTTCATATTGACCTTTTTTCTTACATAAGGCCTTTTTTAGTCAGACAGGAGCTTTTTTTTTATGTTATTCCAGCCTTTTAATGCCTTTAGATGATTTAGAGAGCATGGGAATAGCCATCTTGGAATGAAATTGAAGCTAGTAGCTCAAGATAGTGTTGATTCTTTGAAGGGAAGCACCAGAAACAAGAGTTTATTAGAGCTGTGGTTTTATTTTTCTGGAAAGTGATGCATTTGGAGAAAATTCATTATGTATGTAAAAACAGTCTTAGAAATTTTCCATGAGACTTGGTTGATAAAGGACATCAAGTAAATTAAATTGTCAAGATTTAACATTTTGGGGGCTTCTTTGGTGACTCAGTGATAAAGAATACCCTGCCAATGCAAGGCGCACAGGTTCAATTGCTGAACTAGACAGATCTCGCATGCCTTGTGGCATTTAAGGCCATGTGCCACAACTGTTGAGCCTGTGCACTGCAGCCTGGGAACTGCACCTAATGAAGCCCATGAGCTTTTAGCCCCTGCCTCAAAGCAAGAGAAGCCACTGGAATGAGAAACCCACACACAGCAACTAGAGAGTAGCCCCTGCCTTCGAAACTAGAGAGAAGCCCATGCAGAAATGAAGAGCCAGCACGGCAATAAATAAATAAATGAATATGTAAATAATTTTTTTCTAAAGAGATGGAGCTTCAAATAGTAGATTTTTACATTTAGGTGCAAGGATCCGGTTTGATGATTGTTTATATACCTGATCTTCTGTAGGTTGGTTTTTCTATTACAATTTATTTCCGTAGATGATTAAGTTGGTAGGGCATGAACTTTAAAGATTTACTGTGTTTAATAGTCCCTGTTTTGCTGAGAGGCAGGACTGATGGGCAGTTTATAATAAAATGTCTGTTACAAATTTTTGAATAGGATGTAATTTGACTAATAAGTATTTTTCCTTTTTCAGCATTATCTGCATATCAGAGATACTACAGTTTGCAATCTGACTACTGGAAGGTTTGTACACATTTGAATGCCAATTTTGTCTTCTTATTTTGGGGCAAAGTATTAACTATACTAATTTTAAGTAGGAAATGTGGTAAGACAGAATGGTATTATTTTGTGCCAGCTGTTTTGTGTGAAGGTAGTGTTCTTAGTAACTACATTTCTGACTAATTAAAAAGACATTCTACTTGATACTTTAATAAACCAAATTTAAAGTGTCAAGCTTAAAGTTTGTAACTGGAAATAATTGAAGGATTGGTGGTGGTGATTCTGAAGATTACTGAATCAGGCTGTGAAAGCTAAGAATCATTTGTGTCATTATTCTGTGTCACAAAGCAGATATATCTTGTAATAGGGTATAACCTATAATACCATACAATTACAATGGGGATTAATTGTAAAGAGTGTTTTGTTGCCTGGAACGGAAATTTTAGATTACCCAAAGACTTTGAAAACTCATATGTTGATCCTAAGCCAGTAAAAATGTTACTGGTTTTTAGGAAGCACTTGGAGTAGAAAGAAACAGTTAAATATGAAGCTTTATTTAATCTGAAAACATTTACATAAGTTTATTTAGATTCACTATTATTCTATTTTTGGCGATAATATTAAAGAAGTAGGATTCATCTACTGTAAAACTCCCACGTGAAGGGTACAGTTTAATGATTTTTAATATATTCACAAAGTTTGTGTATCCTTTACCACAATGAATTTTAGAATGTTTAAAATATTTTTAGCATGCAAAAATGAGACCATTTATTCTCTCTCCCAAACCCCATGATCCCTGTCCAAAGAAATTACTCATTTACTTTGTTTTCTATATGTTTATCTAGTCTGGAATGACTTTTTAAAAAAGATGTTTTCAAGGTTTATCTTCATGGTTGCACGTGTCATTAGTGTTTCATTCCTTTTTAGGACTATAACTTACAATTTATTGATGCTCATTTTGTTTATTTCATTGTCTGTTGATGGCCATCTGCTATCTTTCCTCCTAGGTTATAATGAATCACACTGCTGTGAACATTCATATCCATTTCTTTGTTTGAATACATATTTTCATTCTTTTTAGAAACATACCTCAGACTTGAATTAGCTGTGCTTTTAACTTTATGATGGTATATTGACTTAGAGTGATTATACCATGTTACATTCTGATAGTCAGTGTAGGAAGAACTCATTTTCTTATTCTTGCCAGTACTTGTTCTGTCTTTTCTAAATTCCACCATCCTAATGGGTATAAAATGGTTTCTCACTTTAGTTTTTGTTTTCATTACCTTCATGACTAGTAATATTTGAAAATCGTTCTGTTTGTTGTTTAAATCTGTTTAGATTCTTTGCTCCTTAAAATTAAGTTGCAGTGTTATTTCTATGTCTAGTTGAATTGCTGAGGTTTTCTCATTCTCTTTGTTATTTTTTCATGTTTAATAAAACATGTGCCTCTTTGAGGCACAAAAGTTTTTAGTAATGAATTCCCATGTATTATTTTTCTTCTTTTTGCTTCTCCAACATGCTTAATACCATGCAAGTCACAAAGATTTGTCTTCATTTTTTCTTTCAAAGCTAAATCCAAAAAAGGTTTTCTCTCCTACTTTTAGCTTCTTGATCATTTTTAATTAATTTATTTTTGTTTGGTATGAAGTAAGGTTTCAACTTAATCTGGTTGTCCTAACAGCAATATTTTTTAGAAAGAAAATTGTTTCCTCAACATTGGTCTTGATACCATAGTCACAGGTTTCTTGCCTGAAAATGTTTGGTTTATTTCTAGACTTTCACTTCTATTTAAGACTGTTCCTGTGTTGGTACCATACTTTACTCCAGTATTCATGGGCTTCCTTGCTGGCTCAGACAGTAAAGAATCTGCCTTCTGTGCGGGAGATCTAGGTTTGATCCCTGAGTTGGGAAGATCCCCTGGAGCAGGGCATGCAACCCACTCCAGTATTCTTGCTTGGGAAATCCCATGAACAGAGGAGCCTGGTATATGTGCTACTGTCCATGGGGTTACAAAGAGTTGGACACGACTGAGTGACTAAGCATCACTGAGTGACACTGCACTTTACATCCTATTTCTTTTAATCATAGTTTGATTTATTAATTATTCAGGAACATATAGTTTAATTTCTACATTTTTCTAGTATTTAAAAAAAATCAAAGAATATGTTTTACATTATTTTTATATTATATTTATATTATTTCAACTCTTGTTTTTACTCAGATTTCACTTGCAGCATACCATTTATTCTACTTTGGGGAATGTTTAATTTTCATGAGAGGAATATGTATATTCTGTTTTTATTTGAAGTAGTCTTTAAATATTTAAGTTTGGTGGGTTATAAGTTTTGAGTTATCTATTTTCTTCATCTTCTTTCCTGTTGTTCCTTCTGTGTTGAATGAGATTGAAGACTCCAGCTACTGTTGATTTGCTTATTTCAGGGTCGTTTTTATAGTTTTTGTGTCATATTTTGTTCAGCACATGTGTCTTTAGAGTTGCTGTATATTTGGAGACATAACTGATATAAAATTTTTGGAGATAAAATTGACAAAATTTTTAAACTTTTAAGTACTATAATGCTGTTTGTCTAAGATGTATGGTGTGTTGGTGTGATGCCTTTATAGCAAAGCATTCAGCACTGTAGCATTAGCCAACATTTCCATCATGTAACCATGATTACCATTTCTTTTTGTCTTGAAAACATTTAAGATTTACCATCTTAACAACTTTTGGATTTAAAATACAGAGATTAATTCCTTTATGTCCTCCATTATTTCTATTAACATTCTTTTCATTTTGAAGAAGTTTGTTTAAACTAGTATAGCAATTCCATAACTTTTGTAATTATTGTTTTCATGATGTTTTGTTTTTCACCTTTTCTGTTTATAGAGTCTATATTTTTTAATCTAAAGAATGCCTCCTAAAGACAGTATATGGTTGGATCTTTTAATTTTATCAAGTCTGATAATTTGTGCATTCTGATTATTTAATCCAGTTTTGTTTAATGTAACTGTTTTATACATCTGCCATTGTACTTAAACAAACTATTAAGTAATTTATTATTACTTTTTTAAAATTTAAATTTATTTTTTAATTTATTTTGACTGTGCTAAATATTTGTTTTTTTCTAGGCTTTCCCTAGTTGCAGCAAGCAGGGGCTGCTCTTTTCTGTGGCGCATGGGCTTCTTATTGTGGTGGCTTCTCTTGTTGCTAAGCATAGACTCTAGGGCTCATGTACTCAGTAGCTACAGCTCCAGGGCTCTAGAGCACAGACTTAGTAGTTGTGATGCACACTTAGTGGCTTATGGGATCTGTCAGACCTGCATGTCCTGCATTGGCAGGTGGATTCTTTATCACTGAGCCATTAGCCATTGTCTTTTTCTTCTATTCTTGCTTTACTGCATGAAGCAGATTTTTAAAATATAGCCTAATTTGTTTATACTTTTCATTAGTGTGTTACTTTCTCAGTGTTTGCACTAGTACTTGACGTGGGCTCATTAATGAATTTATTTGAATTTATATGAATTTATATTACTTCAGTTCCTGTGAAATAAAGAAACAGTACTCTTACAGAGCTTTTGTACCCTGTTCTTTGATTTGTTACAACTTCAACAGTTATTTGTGTTATGTGAAAGTTATATAATAGTACATAGTTATAATATTAATTTATGTGATTTCTTGAGCTGTAAAAATGTGTGTTCAGCTTTTGTATTTTAGCCTTTTAAGTTCTCATTTTTGTTTCTCTATTTTTCTCTTGGATATTTGAGTTACCATCTAGAGTCTTGTCTGTAGTCCACTTAATTCATTTGTTCTGTCATTAAGAATAATTTAATACTGTATATTCTTGACTTAATAATACAGTTATATGGAGAGTGCTTACATAGTTTTTAAATCTGTTAGATATAATGAAGAAAAAAATTGCAATTTGCTGTGTCCCATACCTGTATACCTATAGGCAATTACATCCTTTTTTGTCTTTGAAAAACTGATATGTGCACTTTGTTGTTGGTCAGTCACTTAGTTGTGTCAGACTCTTTCCAGCCCCATGGACTGTAGCACACCAAGCCCTCCGTCCTTCACAATCTCCTGGAACTTGCTCAAACTCATGTCTATCAAGCTGGTGATGCCATTAACCACCTTGTCCTCTGTTGTGCTCTTCTGATTTCAGTCTTCCCCAGCATCACGGTCTTTTCTAATGAGTTGGCTCTTCCTGTCAGGTGGCCAGAGTATTATGGCTTTAGCATCTGTCCTTGCAGTGAATATTCAGGGTTGATTTTCTTTAGGATTGACTGGGTTGATCTCCTTGCTGTTCATGGGGCTCTACAGAGGCTTCTCCAGCACTACAGTTTAGAACATCATTTCTTCTGTGCTCAGTCTTATTTCTGGTCCAACTCTCACATCTGTACATGAGTACTGAAAGAACCATAGCTTTGACTAGCTGGACCTTTGTTGGCAAAGTAATGTCTCTACTTTTTAATACACTCTTAGTTTTGACATAACTTTTCTTCTAAGGAGCAAGCATCTTTTAATTTCATAGCTGCAACCATTGGTCACCGTCTGCGCCATTTTGGAGTTCAAGACAATAAAGTCTATCACTCTGTGCATTGTTTCCCCATCTGTTTGCTGTGAGGTGATGGGACCAGATACCATGATCTTTGTTTGACTGTTGAGTTTTAAGCCAGCTTTTTCACTGTCCTCTTTCACCTTCATCAAGAGGCTGTTTAGTTACTTTTTCACTTTTAAATTGAAATAAACAGGGTGACACTATACAGTCTTGACATACTAGTTTCCCAATTTTGAGCCAGTTCATTGTTCCATGTCTGGTTCTAATTGTGGCTTCTTGATGTGCGTACAGGTTTTGCAGGAGGCAGGTAAGGTGGCCTGCTAGTCCCATTTCTTTAAGAATTTTCCACAATTTGTTGTGATTGACACAATCAAATGTGTTAACATAGTCACTTAGGTAAGCCTAGAAAGTTTCTTTAGAACTTTTTTATAATATTTGTTGTAAGATGAGTATGTTTACAGTGAATTCTTTCTCTCTATTTATTTAGCCTGCATAGGTAAAAGGTCTGTAGGTATTCCCTAATCGCTCAGATGGTAAAGGATCTGCCTGCAGTGCAGGAGACCCAGCTTTGATCCCTGGGTTGGAAAGATGCCTTGGAGAAGGAAATGGCAATTACTCCAATATTCTTGTCTGGGGAATCCCATTAATGGAGGGGCCTGGTGGGCTACAGTCCCTGGGTCACAAAGAGTGGGACATGACTGGGTGACTAACGCTAACCAAGCCTTCATAGTTAAAAGCTCTGCAGAGGTGGAAGATTCTTGATTGACATGTGTATTCTTTGAGCATTGCCTTTGACCATCATGGTATGTGAGGAGAAGTCAGCTTTTAATCTAATAATTGGGTTTTTGTTTTGTTTTATAGGAGTTTTTTTTTTTTTCTTATTGTTTCTAGAATTTTCTCCTTGTCCTTGATCTTCAGCATTTTCTTTCTTTCTTTTTTTTTTTTTTTAGCATTTTCTACTACAATCTGTGTCTGAATCTCTCTTCCTTTATTCTGATCTGAGTTTTAGTTGAACTTACTGACTTACTGGTTGAAGTTTTGTATGAAATTTCAGAAGTTTCTGGCAGTTAGTTTTTTTTGTTTTTTGTTTTTCCTGTCTTTTCTCTCTTTTGGCATTCCTACTGCACATCCATTGGTATTCTTAATGGAAAGGGTATATAGGAGAGACTCTTCCCAACCACATCTATCATTGTTCAACAGGACTCATGACATATTTAATAGAGACAGAGACAGAGTTCTGCATGGGATCAGCACCAGGGGCTTTCATCTATGGATTCCCAGTGCCCAGTGTACCAGGAACAGTAACCTTCAGTTCCTGATATGGTACCATTCTGTGACATGTTCATGGCAGCTACTGAGTGCTAGATTTATTACAGTAGACTGCTTCCATTATGGAAGTGTCAGCATTTTGTCCACATTAAGATAGAAATGTACCAGGATATTGGTTTGCACTGGGTAGTCTATAAAGGGACATCTGTGGAGTTACAGAATGCCTTTAATTTCATGGTAATCTACTTAGTGTTGCTTTAAAGTGAGGAATTTCACTGGAAAAGAAGTACAACAAAGGACCCCAGAGGTTATAAATTTCAGTGACATGCTCCTCATGATACTGATAGAACAGTGAAAATGCCTTTTGCATGCTCAGTCCCTTGAGAAGAGATTTTTTTCTCTCTTTTTGTCACTTTTGAGCAGGAGCTCCACACTTCAGTGGCTGAGTACTCCAAAACCCTTCTCCTGTCAGGACAGTAACAATTTATAGTGATCTCTGAGCATCACCATTTCCTTCATCAGGAGATTTATAATGCTCTGAATTGGTGGTGTTTTTTATAATAGGTATGTTGGTCCAGCAGGTAAAGTGGAAATGAAAATGGCACCACTGACTGTTAACGTAGTGACCGAGTAGCAACATTTTTCTTTTTGGTACCCACAACTTCATTCTGGAATGTCTTAGAGGTATTTTTTCTAAAGGAGGAATTTTTCCATAGGAGATAAAAATAATGATTCCTTTGAAGGGGATGTCAGAATGATCAAATAGCCTTTTTCATTTTCATTCTTGGGTATCATCAATCAAGGAAGGGAATTACCTTGCCATCTGTTTTTGTTGTTTTTTGACAAAGGAGGATAGGAATTAAAGAGGGAATACTATTAAATGCTACTGCTATTAGGGAAAGGCTGAACTGATGCTTTTGAGCTGTGGTGTTGGAGAAGACTCTTGAGATCCCCTTGGACTGCAAGGAGATCCAGTCAGTCCATCCTAAAGGAAATCAGTTCTGAATATTCATTGGAAGGACTGATGCTGGAGCTCTGATACTTTGGACACCTGATGCGAAGAGCTGACTCATTTGAAAAGACCCTGATGCTGGGAAAGATTGAGGGCAGGAGGAGAAGCGGACACCAGAGGATGAGAAGGTGGATGGCATCACCGACTTGATGGACATGGGTTTGGGTAAACTCCGGGACTTGGTGATAGACAGGGAGGCCTGGCGTGCTGCGGTTCATGGGGTCACAAAGAGTTGGACACAACTGAATGACTGAACTGAACTGAACTGAACTCAATAAAAAATTGGGCTCAATTATAACTACAGCTGAACAAGTAGCAATTTATAGCCAAGGAGCCCTGTGAAGGTCAGCATATGAAAAATTACTTAAGGAAATAACAAGTCTCTTTAGGCTAAGCCATCCTTTATTGAATAGGTATCACCTGGTAAATAGTGGAAGATGGGAAACCTCAATTAGGTATTATAGGCATTCATATACATAGGATGAGGCACTTTTGCTATGCCCAGTTAGTGTTTTTGCTAAGGATGTTGGAAGGAATTGGGCAGATGTGCCTAGGAACAGTTTCAGGAATCTGAGTAAACCTTGTTTGCACTGTTGTTTAATGGTCTGAGAAGGCATCTTTCTTAGAACAACACATAAGTTCATTTTTTGTTCTATAGTCTTTTGTACATTTAGGACAAGCTGAATCATCTGTTGAGTCAGATAGTAGAAATAACATTGTATAGTGCTAGGCAATAAGCATTTAAGGAGGAGTACCTTAAGTGAAAATAACATAAACACAAAGAGTAAGTGTTAAAAATCTAGATGCTGATGCCAGAGGACAGTTAATTAAGATTTAAAGATGCTAGACTCAAAGACAGTAGAGTATTGACAACAGAAGCAATACATAGAACTACTAGTTGGAGTTTATGACAGAGTCTGCAATAAGCACAAAGCTTGTTCATTTATAATGTTATGGTAATTTCTTTGAAATTTATTTGATGTTGCCTAGCTATTATGGGAAATAGATAGGGAAACAGTGGAAACAGTGTCAGACTTTATTTTTGGGGGGCTCCAAGATCACTGCAGATTGTGATTGCAGCCATGAAATTAAAAGACGCTTACTCCTTGGCAGGAAAGTTATGACCAACCTAGATAGCATGTTAAAAAGCAGAGACATTACTTTGCCAACAAAGGTCCGACTAGTCAAGGCTATGGTTTTTCCAGTGGTCATGTGTGGATGTGAGAGTTGGACTATAAAGAAAGCTGAGCACCGAAGAATCGATGCTTTTGAACTGTAGTGTTGGAGAAGGCTCTTGAGAGTCCATTGGCCTGCAAGGAGATCCAGTCAGTCCATCCTAAAGGAGGTCAGTCCTGGGTGTTCATTGGAAGGACTGATGCTAAAGCTGAAACTCCAGTACTTTGGCCACCTCATGCGAAGAGCTGACTTATTGGAAAAGACCCTGATGCTGGGAGGGATTGTGGGCAGGAGAAGAAGGGGGTGACAGAGGATGAGATGGCTGGATGGCATCACCGACTCAATGGACATGGGTTTGAGTAAACTCCAGGAGTTGGTGATGGACAGGGAGGCCTGGCATGCTGTGGTTCATGGGGTCGCAAAGAGTGAGACATGACTGAGCAACTGAACTGAACTGATCTGGGCTCTCAGAGATCTGGGTAAAATGCAGTTTTATCTCTAAATTATTCCATGTCAGAATGGAGAAAATTTGGAAACATTAAGATAGGCATTGGTCCTATCACTTCATGGCAAATAGATGACAAAAAAGTGGAAACAGTGGCAGATTTTATTTTCTTGGGCTCCAAAATCACTGTTGATTATGACTGGAGTCAGTAAATTAAAAGGACACTTGCTCCTTGGAAGAAAAGCTATGACAAACTTGGCATATTACAAAGGAGAGACATCAGTTTGCTGACAAAAGTGCTTATAGTGAAAGCTGTGGTTTTTCCACTAGTCTTGTATGTGAGTAGTGGATGTGAGAGTCGGACCATAAAGAAAGCTGAGAAACAAAGAATTGATGCTGTGGTATTGGAGAAGACTGTATGTAGAGTCCCTGAACAGCAAAGAGATCAAACCAGTCAATCTTAACGGAAATCAACCCTGAATAGTCATTGAAAGGACTGATGGTAAAGCTGAAGCTCCAGTAATTTGGCCACCTGATGTGAAGAGCCACCTCACTTGAAAAGAACCTAGAAAAGAACTAGAAAAGAACTGGGACAGATTGGAAGCAAAAGGAAAAAGGGTGACAGAGAAAGAAGTGTTTAGGTGATATCACCAATTCTATGGATGTGAGTTTGTTGCAAACTCTTGGAGATAATGGAGGACAGAGGAGCCACTAGTGCTGTAGTCTGTCAGAATGCAAACAGTCAAACATGACTTAAAGACTGAACAGAAAAAATGTACAAATTATTGGAGGAATTCATTATATGTCAAGGAGTAGCAAACATGCAAGACTGAATCCAAAATGAACGCTTTATAGTTTTCCATTGTAAACATTTTTTCCCACCATCTAATTTATGAGGAAATCAGTCAGTACAATTTATTTATAAAATTTGTAGTTTCATTAAATTTTGCCTGATTACTTACATAGGGGTGGCACAAATGCTTTATTGGCCACAAATGTCTTTTGAATTTGTTTCCTGGGACTTTTCATAAGAAATCTCAGATTAGACTTTTAAAAGTCCCTCATATTCAAGGAAATCAAGCTAGAAACTCAAAGCATAATTTTGCCTGCAATGTAGAGATTTGATTGACTTCCTTTTTCTAATGTTCTCAAAATATCCTAAGCTTTCTGAGCTTTCCAGTAAATGACCTTCCTTACTACTCTGTTAAGCTGTGCAACCTGATTAGCTAGGTTCAGGCAGTTTTTCCAGAGGGCTTTATAAGCAGTGGCTTCATAGTTCCAGTCTCTTGGATTATGTAATTTCAGTGCACATATCATTCACAAACATTCAAGTCAGAAGTTTGGTATTATAATCTGTGTTTTCAATAGGGTCATTTTCAAGAAAGAGAGATTCTTTTTCTTTTTTTAAGTTTTTATTGAATTTGTTATGTTTTGCTTCTGTTTTAAGTTTTGGTTTTTTGTCTGTGATCTTAGCTCGCTGATCAGGGATCAGACCCACACCCTCTGCATTTGAAGGTGAAGTTTCAACCAGTAGACTGCCCCACACCACTGGACTGGAGTCTGGGAAGTCCCAAACAGATTCTTTTTAAAACTGTGCAAGTAATTATATTCTCATTAAAAATAAGTATACTGGGACTGTGATGCCACCACAGAGCATTCCTGTCTCTAGCTGACTTCCAGAGAAGAATCAAAGTGTAACAGTAACTGTAACTTAAGAAGATTGTGGCTGAAATTCTGTTTAGACTTTATTTGATAAGGAAACTTATTAGCATATGATATATTGATATAGTAACTGGACAATGATGGCATAGACTGCTGTGAAGGTTTTCTTATTCATGGAATACCTATATAATAATCCTTCCAGTGTACCTGATGGTGCACTTTCCTTGGAAGGAGTAACAGTCAGTGTGTAATTACATACTGTTTGGTTATGTGTGTCCAGTGGTTTTGATTAGATGGTCAGGAACGTGGAAGGAATGAGATTGAAAATTGCTCAGATTTGGGGAAGAGAAGACATATTTTAACTTCTCTGAATGAAGGAAAAAACATAGGTATCTGTGTTTCATGTAAAGTACTCAGCAAAGGGTCACCTCAGCTGAGAATCATTTTAATAATGGATATAATGACTGGCTAATAAGTAGCAGTCAGCCTCTTTTCCTGGTCAACTGTGTCATCACTCATTGGGCTAATGAGTAATTTAAACATAGTGGCAAGGATATAGGCTATGCACTTGTCTCAGCAACATGGATTTCATTCACCAAAACTGCTCTGCCTATGGCCACTGAATGTCCAACTTCTGAGCAGCAAAGATCAACAGTGAATTCCCCATGTGGCACCATATTCCAAGAGATCAGCAAGTTATCGGATGATAAATTGATGACACTGGACAGTTTCCACCATGGAAGGAGAGCATTTTGTTATTAATAGAATAGATGCATAACGTTGTATAAAATATATGGTGTACATCATAATGTCTTAATGAATTTCACATATACACAAATAGTTCATATATATATGTATATATGTGTGTGTGTACCTATGTATATGTAGAGTGTAATGATAACCTAAATAAACTTGGCTAACATCCATCACCTCATATAGCTAAAGTTTTTTTCTATAAGAAAATTAAAAATATAATCTCTCAGTGATATTCAAGTATATGGCACAGTATTGGTTACAGGCATTACATTCCCCTGATTTGCTTATTACTATAATTTTTAACTTTTTGTTTGCCTTCATTCAGTTAATTCCCATTCTCCTCTGCAATCACCAATTTGTTCTGTGAGTTTGCTTTTTTAAGAATTCCACATGTAAGTGAGGTAAAGTATTAATGTGTCTATTTCGCTTACCATAGTACCCTCAAGATCATTCACGTTGTAGCAAATTGGAGAGTTTTCTTCTTTTCTGTATCCTGTTTATCAGGATAAACAGTATTCTGTTTATGTTTATCTGTTTATTATGTACCACATTCTCTTCATCCATCCATGGATACTTAGGTTGTTTCCATGTGTTGGCTATTGTAAATAATGGTATATAATGAAACCTTGTGAGGTAGATATTTTCTCAGCTAATGACTTTAATGATGGTGAGTGATCATACCATCGTGATTATTTGGATCCTGAGGATCTTTTTCATACAGTTCTTCTGTGTATTCTTGCTACCTTTTCTTAATATCTTCTGCTTCTGTTAGGGCCATACCATTTATGTCCTTTATGTGTGCCTGTCTTTGCATGAAATGTTCCCTGGTATCACTAATTTTTATTTAACTGTATATCCAAAACTGAAATGTTGGTCATGTAGTCGTTGTATTTTTAATTTTTTTGAGGATCTTCCATGCTATTTACCATAATGATTATACAAATTTATATCCTCAGTAGCTGTGTATGGTTCAGCTCAGTTCAGTCATTCAGACATGTCCAACTCTCTGTGACACCATGGACTGCCACATGCCAGGCCTCCCTGTCCATCACCAACTGCCAGATCTTACTCAAACTCATGTCCATCGAGTCGGTGATGTCATCCAACCATCTCATCCTCTGTCATCCCCTTCTGCCAACTTTAATCTTTCCCAGTATCTGGCTCTTTTCCAGTCAGTCAGCTCTTTGCATCAGGTGGCCAAAGTATTGGAGCTTAAGCTTCATCAGTCCTTCCAATGAATGTTCAGGACTGATCTCCTTTAGGATGGACTGGTTGAATCTCCTTTCAGTCCAGGGTACTCTCAAGAGTCTTCTCCAACACCACAGTTCAAAAGCATCAATTCTTTGGCGCTCAGTTTTCTTTATAGTACAACCCTCACACCCACACATGACTCCTGGAAAAACCATAGCTTTGCCTGGACGGACTTTGTTGGCAAAGGAAAGTCTCTACTTTTTAATATGATGTCTGGGTTGGTCATAGCTTTTCTTCCAAGGATCAGGTGTCTTTTAATTTCATGACTGCAGACACCATCTGCAATGCTTTTGGAGCCCTCCAAAATAAAGTCTCACTGTTTCCATTTTTTCTCCATCTATTTGCCATGAAGTGATGGGACTGGATGCCATGATCTTAGTTTTCTGAATGTTGAGCTTTAAGCCAACTTTTTCACTCTCCTCTTTCACTTTCATCAAGAGGCTCTTTAGTTTTTCTTCACTTTCTGCCATAAGGGTGGTGTTATCTGAGATGATTGCTGTTTTACCCGGCCATCTTGATTCCAGCTTGTGCTTCATCCAGCTGGGAATTTCACATGATATACTCTGCACAAAAGTTAAATAAACAAGGTAACAACATACAGCCTTGATGTACTCCTTTCCAGATTTGGAACCAGTGTGTTGTTCCGTGTCCAGTTCTAACGGTTGCTTCTTTACCTGCTTACAGTTTTCTCAGGAGGCAGGTCAGGTGATATGGTGTATGGTATTCCCATCTCTTGAAGAATTTTCCACAGTTTGTTGTGATCCATACAGTCAAAGGCTTTGGCCCAGTCAGTAAAAAAGTAGATGTTTTTCTGGAACTTCTTGTTTTTCTGTGATCCAGCAGAGGTTGGCAATTTGATCCCTGGTTCCTCTGCCTTTTCTAAATCCAACTTGAAGGCCTGGCAGTTCATAGTTCATGTATTGTTAAAGCCTGGCTTGGAGAATTTTGAGCACTACTTTGTTATTGTGTGAGATGAGTGCAGTTGTGTAGTGGTTTGAACAATCTTTGGCATTGACTTTCTTTGGGACTGGAATGAAAACTGACCTTTTGCAGTCTTCTGGCCACTGCTGAGTTTTCTAAATTTGCTGGCATATTGAGTGCAGCACTTTCACAGGATAATCTTTCAGGATTTGAAATAGCTCAAGTGGAATTCCATCACCTCCACTAGCTTTGTTCATAGTGATGCTTCCTAAGGCCCACTTGACTTTGCATTCCTTGATGTCTGGCTCTAGGTGAGTGATCATACCATCGTGATTATTTGGATCCTGAGGATCTTTTTCATACAGTTCTTCTGTGTATTCTTGCTACCTTTTCTTAATATCTTCTGCTTCTGTTAGGGCCATACCATTTATGTCCTTTATGTGTGCCTGTCTTTGCATGAAATGTTCCCTGGTATTTTCTTGAAGAGGTCTCTAGTCTTTCCCATCCTATTGTTTTTCCTCTATTTTTTTGCATTCATTACTGAAAACGGTTTACTTATCTCTCCTTGCTATTCTTTGGGACTCTGCATTCAAATGGTTACACCTGCTCTTTTCTCCTTTGCCTTTCGCTTCTTTTCACAGCTATTTGTAAGTCTTCCTCAGACAACCGTTTTGTTTTTTTGCATTTATTTTTCTTGGGAAAGGTCTTGATCCCTGTCTACTGTACGGTGTCATGAACGTCTGTCCATAGTTCATCAGGCACTCTGTCTATCAGATCTAGTCCTTTAAGTCTATTTGTCACGTCCACTATATAATCGTAAGGGGTTTGATTTAGGTCATACCTGAATGATCTAGTGGTTTTCCCTACTTTCTTCAATTTAAGTCTGAGTTTGGCAATAAGGAGTTCATGGTCTGAGCTGTAGTCAGCTCCCAGTCTTGTTTTTGCTGACTGTAGAGTGCTTCTCAATCTTTGGCTGCAAAGAATGTAATGAATCTGATTTCAGTATTGACCTGCTGATGTCGATGTATAGAGTCTTCTCTCATGTTGTTGGAAGAGGGTGTTTGCTGTGACCAGTGCGTTCTCTTGGCAGAACTCTAATAGCCTCTGCCCTGTTTTGTTTTTTACTCCAAGGCCACACTTGCCTGTTACTCCAAATTCCAGCCCCCTATAATGAAAAGGACATTTTTTTTTTTTGGTGTGCTCTAGATCTTGTAGGTCTTCATAGAATTGTTCAGTTTCAGCTTCTCCTTTACTAGATGGGTCATAGACTTGGGTTACTGTGATACTGAATGACTTGCCTTGGAAACAGAGATCGTTCTGTCATTTTGCGATTGCACGCAAGAACTGTCTTTCAGACTCTTGTTGATTATAATGGCTACTCCATTTCTTCTAAGGGATTCTTGCCCACAGTAATAGATACAATGGTCATCTGAGTTAAATTCACCCATTCCAGTCCATTTTAGTTCACCGATTCCTAAAATGTCAATGTTCACTCTTGCCATCTCCTGTTTGACCACTTGCCTTGACTCATGGGCCTAACATTCTGGGTTCCTATGCAGTCTTACCCTTTATAGCATCATCAGTCACATCCTCAGCTGGGTTCAAGAGTTCCTTTTTATCCATGTTTTTGCCAGTACTTATGTCTTCTCTTTTTTATAATAGTCATTGTTACTGTGTGAGATGAGTGCAGTTGTGTGATGGTTTGAGCATTCTTTGGTGTTGACTTTCTTTGGGATTGGAATGAAAACTGACCTTTTGCAGTCTTCTGGCCACTGCTAAGTTTTCTAAATTTGCTGGCATATTGAGTGCAGCACTTTCACAGGATCATCTTTTAGGATTTGAAATAGCTCAATTGGAATTTCATCACCTCCACTAGCTTTGTTCACAGTGATGCTTCCCAAAGCCGACCTACACTTAGCACAGGTGAGAAGTCTTATCTCAAGTCCTCTGAATTGGAAGATGGAATCTTTAACTGCTGGACCAACAGGGGAGTCCTTGGGAGTATTATTTTTGGTTTTCTTTCACTATTTTGTTTATATTATCCCATTCTTTTCTTATCTGCCAAAGTTTTAATGGTATATATGCTTATAGTCTAGGGTAAGATGCGTCACTTTTCTCATGGTGCTTTCGAAATTCTTGCTATCTTTGACTTTAACAATTATAACATGTGTTGGTATGATTGTTTTGAGGTAACTTACTTCAAGTACTTTGTCGCTTAGTTTTGTCTGTCTCTTTGTCAGGACATGAACTGTAGTCCTCCAGGCTCCTGTGTCCATGCAAGAATATCCAGGCAATAATATGGGAGTAGGTAGTCATTGCTTTCTCTAGGATATCTTCTTAAACCAGGTCTCCTGCATTGCAGACGGTTTCTTTATCATCTAAACCCCCAGGGAAGCCTTTTGGGACTTAGCAATTTGAATATTCATTTCTCTCCCAAGATATGGAAGGTTTTCAGCCATTTTTCTTTTACATATACTTTACCCTCCCTTTGTCTTCCATTTCTGGGATTCAGAAAATGTGTATATACTTTCCTTTTGATGATGTCTATTAAGTCCTATTGTGTTTTTTTCATTTACCCTTTTTTTTTTTTTTTTGCTCCTGCCACCTGATAATTTCAAATGACTCTCTTCTGGTTAACTGATTCTCAATTCTGCTTGGCTGTGTCTGATCTTGAAATTCTGTTTTTAATTCTTTAGTTCATTCATTGACTTCTTCACTAAAAGACCCTTAAAATAATTAGTATTTTTTTTAAAAATTATACATTTATTGTACAAATTGTGAAGAGCATTTTATGTCATCTGAAACTAATCAAAATGGATTATTAAGGGAAAAAGGAGTCATTTAACAGTATGTTAATTATACTCTTTTGAATTTTCAAATTACCTGTTGTGAGGCTGTCACGGCTAACGCCATGGCAGGCAGCCTAGATTAGGAGTAGGCCTGGTTTCCCGGGGTAACATAATTATCAGTCCTCCTGGAGCCAGCTAATCAACATATGCCTAGCCAGAAAAAAGGAAACCTATCAGGGGAAAGCTGAAAGCCCCACGTTGGCCCAACAAAAATTACCTTACAACTGTGTAACCAATCCACTTACGCCAATTACCCACTGTGTAACCAATCCAATTGTGCCAACTACCTGTTGCTTATTTTGACCTAATAAATACTGGAGAGAACTGGGGCTCGGGGCTTTTCGTCCTCACACACCTGGTGAGGGCGGGAGGCCCTGGCTCGAGTCAGTAATAAATTCCCCTATTGCGAGTTGCATTGTTTCGAGGAGTCTTCTTTCCCGACCGGGGACTCGGACTACGGGCAGTACACTGTGAAAGCTTGAAATTAATTTTTTCTGTGCTTGTATGATCCTTTATTGTTTTCAGAAATTTATGTTTTCAAGTGGAGTATAATTGCTTTACAGTATTGTGTTGCTTTCTGCCATTGCTCAACATGAATCAGCCATAGGTATATACATATGTCTGTCTCTTTGTTGAGTGTTTCATTTTGTTCTTTATTGTTTTCTGTGTTTCATTTTGTTGTCTTATTGTGTGTTATTTCAGTTTAATAAAAGTTTCTTCTATAAGAAACTTCTGATCTTTGTCATACAGTTGACAGTTTGTTTTTCTGTGATCAATTATTGAAGTTTAAATTCTCTTCTTTGGTGATGTGAGTTTTGTCTGATTCTTCATAATTGCTATACCTTGGTAGTAGTATTTGCATATTTGAATTGTGATCTCCTTTTTTGGACTTCTCAGGTTTTCTTGGGCAGAGACGACCTTTCATGTGTTACCTCAACTTGGGTTTAATTCAGGTCAGTTTATAGTCTTCTTGGGCAAGTGAGGCTTGCAATAAGGCAGGGAGGGTTGGTTGGTTTTTTTATTTCCTGTTCAGCTATTATGTACCTCTGAGATCAGGAGGTCAGTCCCTGTCTAAATAGGAACTGGTTATGAGTGTGCTCATTTGGTTTTCTGTCTATGATTGGCTTTAGAGTTGGCACCTTAGTTGCATTGAGTCTTTTGCAGACTGACTGATAGCATGGGACATGTTCCTATACTCAGTTTTTGGTTGGGTCTGCAGTTTGCTTCCTTGCCTGATCAGGGTTGTAGAATGGTTTCCTTGGCTGTTAGATCTTGATGCCTGGGCACTCTTAACATGGCAGAGTTGCTCACCAGCTTCTTGGCCAGATAAGACGGCTGTATTGTTTACCTCGATGAGCTTTGCTGGCGGCTCTGTGCTCAGGGTGCATTGTAAGTGGGCCTGTAGGACCCTAGATACTGTGTTTAGACTTTACAATTAGATGAGACTAGAGCTGTACAGAACAGTATGTGGCACTTATGAGTCTACTTCTTTGCTCAGACTAGGCTTGTATGCCTTGTTGGGTACGGACTTAAATCTGATAGAACTTTGCACTAGGTTCCCTGATCAGTTGGGGCCGACAGCTGCTCTTTCTAGTACTGCTCAGTCAATCTTTGGTTAAAATGCTGTTGTAAGTACTGTTGGTGGGTGTACTGTGCAACTTCCCAGATTCTGTGATTGGGTTTGCTGATTGTTTTGTGCTACAGGATGGAAAAGCCTTTCAGTGAACTAACCATGGGTTGCCAGTGTAGGAAATAAAAAGGCTTCAAACCTGGTAAGGCTAATTGTTTGGGGTCCAGTTTCAGGCAGAATTGTCCACTGAGTTCATTCTTCAGATGTGCCATTGCAGTGGCTCTACAGAATCAGAGTCACTGTCTGGGCTCTCTATTTGCCACTTTTGCAAGGGAAACTTGGTCTCCCATGAGGGGAGTGCTAGTAGACCCTACCCTTCAGTTACATTTTAATCCCAAGTGGTTAAGCAGTGCATCTTCTTCCTGCAATCCCCATAAAACTTCACTGGGTTGCTCTAAGTGTCACTAACAAGGCTGGGGAAGCTGAATATCCATCTTGGACTCTCCTTTGCCTACTGTAGAAACTGTAGATCTAGTAGATCCTTCTTGGCATGTTGAAGTCCTCTCTTGGGATACAGACAGTAGTCTGAATAAACGTGTCCCTCTCACCCTCCTTAGGCATTCTCTTATATTTCAGTTCCAAGAATGCTCTTCAGTCTTAGCCCCATATTCTGGGATTTTTACAGGGTTGTCTTGTCTGGGTTATTTGCTAATTGGGATTGAAGTTGAGAAGAACCCGCGTTGACATCATGATGATATCTCCTCAGCACCATTTACTATTACTCTGAGTGACCTGCTATCAGTTTTAGCTTCCTTTCCCCATGACTTTATGCTTTCCTTGGAAAGAGATGAGGTGTTAGTTTCAGAAGACAGCTTGCTTTCACTCATAGACATGCCACCAGTGATTACATTAAACTGAAAGTTAAGAGTGCTTGTTTGTAATTTGGACATGTTACATACGTCACAGTGAATCAGCAGACAAAGGAGTTTCTCATTTGGCTTTGCTGATTCATTGTGACAAGTAGGAAGGGGAAGTTGAAATACTGTTTCATAATGACCACAAAGTAGATCATTGCATAATGTCCATACAGGAAATTCTTGAGGACATCTCTTAGTACAGCTGTGCCTTATAATTGTAGAACACTGGAAAACTGAAACAACCTGATCCAGACAAAAGTGTACTAGTAATGACCCAGATCCTTAAGGAATGGTTTGTATCACTAGGTAAAGAAATATGACCAGTTGAAGTGCTCACTGATCAGTTAGTTTACAATCCCTCACCCTAACCCTACTGGGAAAGACTGAAGGTAAAAAGAGAAGGGGGTGGTACAGGATGAGATAGTTGGATGGCATCACTGACTCAATGGACACAAATCTGAGGAGATAGGACAGGGAAGCCTGTGTTGCTGCAGACCATTGGGTTGCAAAGAATCATGCCTGAGTGAGTGAACAACAACCTCCACCCCCTACCCCTGGAGTTCTGCTTAGACCTCACACATACTGTATGAGGTTCTGTTTTTCTGGAGATCCTTTAATTATAACATTATGTTACCCTTGCAAATGAAGTGTGCAAATCTTATTCCAATACATATCATTTTAGTCTTTTACAAGAAGTCTTTATTTTCATTGTAACTGTAAGGTAAGGGAGTTAGAGAAGGTGAGGTTCAGAAAAAGATCAAGACCAGCACTTTACAGGAACAGATCACCTTTAATGAGGCGAGAAGGCACAGCAATCAGATTAGCGAGCTGCTACACTTATCCAAGAAAAGAGTAAGTATATATAGGCATGTATGTGGAAAGTTTCTGTCTTTTAAAGGGGCCTGCTTTTCTCCAAGGTTGTTCGGAGTAGTTATCTCTTAAACAGCTGGGGCAAGGAATTTTGGAGATAGACCAGAGGCTGGACTAGCTGGGAGCTGGGCATAATCAACCTTAAAGTCCATTTTTTTTCTTTGGGTGAGAGAGTTCTTTGTTTTGCATAAAATGGTGAGGAGGACCTACAGGGGAGTTTTAACTCCAGGCTATTTTGAGCCTTGTAACTTTCCTTCAGTAACTACATTTCAGCAGACATTTTATAAGATTCACTTGCCACCATTTTATGTATTTTAAAGAATTGAAGTTCAAGACTTGTTGATTATGGAGTTTGGCCGAGGTTTTTTTATGGACCTGATAATAAATTTTAACTTTAATTGGCTATACTTGTTTCTGCCATGGACTTTTTTTTTTTTTTTTTTTTAATAAATAAGCTTGTAAAACTGTTGTTAGCCCTGCAGTCATAAATGCAAAAACTGTAACTATGTTTACAAATTACAGTTTGAATACTGCCGCATCCAGTATATCTATTCACAAATGCATGACTGTTTTTCCTTTTCTTTGAGAAGTTAACAAATAACCTTGGCAATGTTCTCTTTTTCCTTAAGAAATATGCTGCTTGATCTTTTTTTTTAAACGTTTAACTTCATATTGAATATAGTTGATTAACAGTGTTGTTATGGTTTTAGATGTAAAACAAAATGATATACCTTTATCCATTCTTTTTCAGATTTTTTCCCATTTAGGTTATTATTAAATATTGAGTGGTGTTCCGTGTTCTGTACAGTAGGACCTTGTTGGTTATTCCTTTTATTTTTTCCTTACCAACTAAAAAAAGTAACTAGTTTTATTGATTCATTTATTTTTAATTTATTAATTAAGTGGGCTGCCTTGGCTCTTAGTTGGGGTATGTGGAATCATTCTTATATTGTTTATATCTCTAACTAGCATGTGGACTTAGTCGCAAGTGGTGCTCAGGCTTAAATCCTGTCCGTTTTAAATGCAGCAGTGTGTCCATGTCAATTCCAAACTCCCCAGCCCTCCCTCATGATAACCATAAGTTCATTCTCTGTCGGTGAGACTGTTTGTGTCTTGTAAATAAGTTCATGTGTATCATTCCCCTCCTGCCCCCCGAATTCTCATATTATATGGTGTTCCTTTTTCTCTCTGAGTGTTCTGTTTGACTTCTTCACTCACTGTCCATTTGACTAATGTGACACTCTCTAGGTCCATCTATGTTGCTGCAAATGGCATTAGTTCATTCTTTCTTATGGCTGATATTTATGCCACATCTCCTTTATACATTCCTCTGTTGGTGGACATTTAGGTTGTTTTCATTTTTTGAGTATTGTGAACAGTGCAACAATAGGGTGCATGTATCCTTTGGATCATGTTTTTCTCAGGATAAACTCCCAGGAGTGGGATTGCAGGGTCATATGGTGGCTCTATTTTTAGTTTTTTAAGGAACTGCCATACTGCTCCCCATAGTGGCTTTACCAATTAACATTCCCACCAGTAGGGTAGAAGGATTCCATTTTTTCCACATACTCTTCAGCATTTGTTATTTTTGATTGCTCTCCATTTGACTAATGTGAAGTGGTATCTCCTTGTACTTTTGATTTATTTGCATTTTTCTAATGACAGAAATGGCAAGAACCTAACAGAAGCAAAGGAAATTAAGAATATGTGGCAAGAATAGGCAGAAGTGTACAAAAAGGTCTTAATGATCTGGATAACCATGATGTTGTAGTCACTTATCTAGAGCCAGACATCCTGCAATGTGAAGTCACTTGGGCCTTAGAAAGCGAAGTGGGCCTTCGGAGGAAAATGAGGCAACAGAGGGTGAGATGGTTGAGTGGCATCACTGCCTCAATGGACCTGAGGTTGAGCAAACTCTGGGAAATAGTGAAAGACAGTGAAGCCTGGCATTGTTCGATTTATGGGGTCATAAAGAGTTGGACATAACTTAGCAACCGAATGACAACAACAATGTAGTTAGTGATGTAACTAATTGGGTTTTCATGTTTTTCTTAGTCTTCTGTGTATCTTCTTTGGAGAATGTCTATTTAGATCTTCCCATTTTTTGATTGGGTTGTTTGTTTTGATGATATTAAGACATGAGATGTTTTTAAATTTTGGAGGTCAGTCCCTTGTTAGTCACAAGTGTTTACAAATATTTTCTCCTGTTCTGTGTGTTATGTTTTCATTTTGTTTTTTCCTGTACAAAAGCACTTAATTTTATTCCATTTGCTTGTTTTTGTTTTAAATTCCATTACTCTGGGAGACAGATTGAAAAGGGTTTGCTGTGATTTTTGACAGAGAGCATTATGCCTGTATTTTTCTATAAGAATTTTGTAGTATCCAGTTTCACATTTAGGTCTTTAATCTGTTTTGAGTTGTTTTTGTGAATGGTGTTAAAGAATGTTCTGATTTCATTTTCATTTTAATCTAAAGGGAAGTCCTGGATTTTTGTGCTTTCATTTTCAGTTATCCTCAGTAATTTTTAAATTTTTTAGTAATCCATTTGTTATTTAGTATCATATGGTGTAGCCTACATGTGTTGTGTTTTGTTGTTGTTAAGATTTTTTTTTCATGTAGTTTGTTTCTAATGTTAAAGAGTTGTGGTTGAACAAGATGTTTGATAGGAATTGGCTTTTCTTAAATTTATCAAAGATTGCTTTGTGTCCCAGTATGTGGTCAATCCTGGAGAATGTGCCATGTGCACTTGAAAATACTGTTGGATTTTGAATGGAATGCTGTATAAATGATAATCATGTCCGTCTATCTAATGGGTCTTTTCAGGATTGTATTTCCTTATTTATTTTCTGTCTCAGTGATCTGTTGATTGATAAAAGTGGATGTTAAACTCCTCATGTTGTTTTTTTCCTTTTTGTCTTTTAATATTTAGCTTGTATATTGAGGTGCTTCTATATTTGTATTTTATTATATATTATTTACAGTGCATATATATTTACAGTGGTTCTATCTTCTTGGATTGAGAAGATCCCTTGATAATTATGTAATGTCCTTTTTTGTCTCCTGTAACACTCTTTAAATTCTTTTTTCTCTGATATGAGTTTTGCTGCTCCTGCTTTCTTTTAATTTCATTTGCATAGACTATTTTCTCCCACCATCTCATTTTCAGTCTGATGTGTCCTTAAGTCTGTAGTGGATTTCTTTAAGGCAGAATATATAGAGATTTTGTTTCTGCAGCCATTCAGGTAGTGTTTGTGTTTTGGCTGGAGGATTTAATACATGACATTTAAGAGAATTATTGACATTGGATGTTTCTATTACCATTTTGTTACTTTTTTGTTTCTGTTGGTCTTTTTCTTGCCTTCCTCTTTTGTTCTCTTACCTTTTGATAACCATTTTTATTTTTGTGTTTATGTTGCTTTTTCTGTGTGTGTGTCTGTGTAAATATGGTAGTTTTGGGGTTTGCTGTTTCTGTAAGGTTTTGGTAAAGTGATACACATATGTATATAGTTACTGTAAGTTGCTGGTCTCTTTGACCTACAGTTTTTTTTAACATTGGTTTTAAGGCTAGTCTGGTAGTACTGTAGTTTGTCTGTGAAACTTTTATTTTTTCCATCAAATCTGGATGAAAGTCTTGCTTGGTAAAATATCCTTGGTTGTAGGTTCTTCATTTTCATCACTTTAAATATATTGTGCCGTTCCCTTTTGGGCTGAGAAGTCAACCGATAACCTGTGGGAGTTCCCTTGTATGTTATTTGTTGTTTTTCCCTTGTTAATTTTAATATTTTTTCCTTTGTCTTTAAGCATGGGTAATTTGATTACTATTTGTCTTGGTGTGTTTATCCTTAGGTTTATCCTGCCTGGGACTCTGCACTTCCTGGACTTGGGTCACTGTTTCCTTTTTCTTCTTGTTCTGGAACGCATATCATGTGAATGTTGGTGCTTCCTATGTTGTCTTACATGTTTCTTAGAATATTGTTATTTATTTCCATTCTTTTTTCTTTATTCTGTTCATGGCAGCAATTTCAACTATTGTCTTCCAGATCACTTTTGTATTCTACCTAAATTATTCTGCTTCTGACTCCTGCTACTGTTTTTTTCATTTCTTTAAACATTTCTTACATCTTCTCAACCCTTGCCGCAAGGCTTTTTCTGAGATCCTGTTATTACTCTAAATTCACTCTGGTGATCAATGCTGTGCTGGGTGTAACTTTAATCCACTTACCTACTGATAGGTGGGGCTGGGACTCTGTCCCCTCCTCCTTGGTTATTTGGCTTGAAGTGATCCATCGTTGGATCCTACAGGTTATTTGGTGGGGTAATGGAGGCCTTTAGGAGGACTCATGAAATGAGTGCTTTGCAGAGCTGCTGCTGCCAAGTGTCTTTATTCTCTAGTGAGACATAGCTGCCCTCTGCCTCTGTAGGAGACCCTCCAATACTAGCAGATGGGTGTGGCCCAGTTTCTTACATGGTCACTGCTCTTTTATCCTGGGTTCTGCCTGGGTCCAGGCAATTTGTACTTGTCCTCCAAGAGTCACTGTTTCTTCTAGTCTTGTGGAAGTCCTACAGTCAAATCCCACTTTTCCTTCTTTTCTCTCTCTCTCACTCTCTCTCTGTGTATATATAATTGAAGCATTGTTGGCATAACAATCTTTCAGGTGCACAGGAAGGTGATTCAGTTATACATATACATATATATTATTTTTGAGATTATTTTCCTTTATAGGTTATTACAAGATATGATTAAGTTCCCTGTTCTATACATTAAAGTTTCACTATTTGTTGCATATCTGTTTTTTTTTTTTTTTTAATGAGAAATTTAGTATTCTGTTCATATTAAGTCAAACAAGTGGAGTCAAAATGTCCTAGTTTTTTTTTAGGCAAAAATTCATTTCTAAAAAGATTTCTAAAATATATATATAATACACACTATATATGTGGATACAAAAGCTTTTCAGCTGTGTTTGATAAAGATTTGAGATAAAACATAAAGAGGTGGAGGAATTGGAAAACACAAACTCAATGAAATGGGAGCACTGAATACGAAACAGAAACAGTGAAACAGACTAGATCAAAGTAATCATCATATATTAGCCGCCGTGTTTAAAAACAGCTGGACTATATGGTGATCAAATCCCACTGATTTTCAAATTCAAATTCTCTGAGGAATCCTCTTCCCATTCCTGGACCACCAGACTGGAAAGCCTGACATGGATCTCCAAACTTTATTCCAGTGGGAGAATTTCTGTAAAAATTTTGGAGAGTAACCAGCTAAGTTTATTATTTATTTACTTTTGGCCACAGAAGGCAGCATTTGGAATTCTACCTCCCCAACCAGTGATTGATCCTTGCCCTTTTTAGTGGGAGTGCCAACTCCTAACCACAGTATTACCTAGGAAGTCCCTATATTTAGGCTATTTTTTTTGTGAGTTCCAGTGTTATTGTTGTTATTGTTATCAGTTGTTATTGTTGTTGATGGCTGTTCAGTCTATAGTTGTGATTCTAATGTTATTCTAAGAAAGAATGGGCGCGTGTGCTTCTACTCAGCCATCTTAATTTAATACTTTATTTTACCTTGAGAGTTGCTTCAGTTTGTACTTATATACACGTATAGTGGTGGTTCCTTGTTTGCAGAGCTGCTAACGGATATGTAGTCGTCAGATTTTCTTGGCTTTCAGAGCTAAGTGAGCCTTTGGGTGTCAGTCTTAAAAACTAGGGCATAAGATATATGGTCGAACACTTTGCTTTTGCTTCCCAGGGAGAAGCTAGGAGTTGGAAGCTTATCTCAGGATTTTAAGAGAGGAGCTTGATGAAGACAGTCGCTTATGGTGAGAGTATAGCTTATCCTTTCCTACCTATTTTAATATGGCTATTTTTTCAGTTGCCCGGTGCCTAGAAGTCAGTTTTTGGATTTCACTCTGGAAATTAACCCATGTAGATTTATATATGTTTGACCGCAACAGTAGGATTGCAGTTTCCTACCTTGATGACATTGAGCCACTTTTTTTTTTTTTTTTTTTGGCTGCACAATGTGAACTTGCAGGATCTTAGTTCTCCTTCGTCAGAAATTGAATCTAGGACATCATCAATAAAATTGCAGAGTGCCAACCATTGGACCGCTAGGGAAATCCCAGCCACATTGTAATGTTGACCAATTTTACATAAACATATTGTCCACTGGTTGATAGTAAATCATATGAAAGTGTAATTAGGGTTTGTAATAGACACTATAACACAGAATAGGCATATTGCAGAGATACTGGAGGTTCAGCAAGACCACTTTTGTTGTTGTTCAGTTGATCAGACGTACCGACTCCTTGTGACCCCTAGGACTGCAGTACATCAGACTTCCCTGTGTTCACCATCTTCCAGAGCTTGCTAAAACTCATGTCCATTGAGTCGGTGATGCATCCAACCATCTCCTCTCTTGTCCCCTTCTCTTGCCCTCAACTTTCCTAGCCTTAGGGTCTTTTCTAATGAGTTGCCCCTTTGTATCGAGTGCTCAAAGTATTGGAACTTCAGTTTTAGCATCAGTCCTTCCAATGAATATTCAGCACTGATTTCTTTTTTTTTTTAATTTAATCTAATTTAATTTTATTTTTTTTTTCATTTATTTTTATTAGTTGGAGGCTAATTACTTCACAGCATTGCAGTGGGTTTTGTCATACATTGACATGAATCAGCCATGGAGTTACATGTGTTCTCCATCCTGATCCCCCCTCCCACCTCCCTCTCCACCCGATTCCTCTGGGTCTTCCCAGTGCACCAGGCCCGAGCACTTGTCTCATGCATCCCACCTGGGCTGGTGATCTGTTTCCCTATAGATAATACACATGCTGTTCTCTCGAAACATCCCACCGTCGCCTTCTCCCACAGAGTCCAAAAGTCTGTTCTGTACATCTGTGTCTCTTTTTCTGTTTTGCATATAGGGTTATCATTACCATCTTTCTAAATTCCATATATATGTGTTAGTATGCTGTAATGGTATTTATCTTTCTGGCTTACTTCACTCTGTATAATGGGCTCCAGTTTCATCCATCTCATTAGAACTGATTCAAATGAATTCTTTTCAATGGCTGAGTAATATTCCATGGTGTATATGTACCACAGCTTCCTTATCCATGCGTCTGCTGATGGGCATCTAGGTTGCTTCCATGTCCTGGCTATTATAAACAGTGCTGCGATGAACATTGGGGTGCATGTGTCTCTTTCAGATCTGGTTTCCTCAGTGTGTATGCCCAGAAGTGGTATTGCTGGGTCATATGGCAGTTCTATTTCCAGTTTTTTAAGAAATCTCCACACTGTTCTCCATAGCGGCTGTACTAGTTTGCATTCCCACCAACAGTGTAAGAGGGTTCCCTTTTCTCCATACCCTCTCCAGCATTTATTGCTTGCAGACTTTTGGATAGCAGCCATCCTGACTGGTGTGTAATGGTACCTCATTGTGGTTTTGATTTGCATTTCTCTGATAATGAGTGATGTTGAGCATCTTTTCATGTGTTTGTTAGCCATCTGTATGTCTTCTTTGGAGAAATGTCTGTTTAGTTGTTTGGCCCATTTTTTGATTGGGTCATTTATTTTTCTGGAATTGAGCTGCAGGAGTTGCTTGTATATTTTTGAGATTAATCCTGTGTCTGTTGCTTCATTTGCTATTATTTTCTCCCAGTCTGAGGGCTGTCTTTTCACCTTACTTATCGTTTCCTTTGTTGTGCAAAAGCTTTTAAGTTTCATTAGGTCCCATTTGTTTCTTTTTGCTTTTATTTCCAATATTCTGGGAGGTGGGTCATAGAGGATCCTGCTGTGATTCATGTCGGAGAGTGTTTTGCCTATGTTCTCCTCTAGGAGTTTTATAGTTTCTGGTCTTACATTTAGATCTTTAATCCATTTTGAGTTTATTTTTGTGTAAGGTGTTAGAAAGTGTTCTAGTTTCATTCTTTCACAAGTGGTTGACCAGTTGTCCCAGCACCACTTGTTAAAGAGGTTGTCTTTTTTCCATTGTTTATCCTTGCCTCCTTTGTCAAAGATAAGGTGTCCATAGGTTCATGGATTTATCTCTGGGCTTTCTATTCTGTTCCATTGATCTATATTTCTGTCTTTGTGCCAGTACCATACGGTCTTGATGACTGTGGCTTTGTAGTAGAGTCTGAAGTCAGGCAGGTTAATTCCTCCAGTTCCATTCTTCTTTCTCAAGATTACTTTGGCTATTCGAGGTTTTTTGTATTTCCATACAAATTGTGAAATTATTTGTTCTAGTTCTGTGAAAAATACCGTTGGTAGCTTGATAGGGATTGCATTGAATCTATAGATTGCTTTGGGTAGAATAGCCATTTTGACAATATTGATTCTTCCAATCCATGAACACGGTATGTTTCTCCAACTGTTTGTGTCCTCTTTGATTTCTTTTGTCAGTGTTTTATAGTTTTCTATGTATAGGTCTTTTGTTTCTTTAGGTAGATGTACTCCTAAGTATTTTATTCTTTTTGTTGCAATGGTGAATGGTATTGTTTCTTTAATTTCTCTTTCTGTTTTTTCATTGTTAGTGTATAGGAATGCAAGGGATTTCTGTGTGTTAATTTTATATTCTGCAACTTTACTATATTCATTGATTAGCTCTAATAATTTTCTGGTAGAGTCTTTAGGGTTTTCTATGTAGAGGATCATGTCATCTGCAAACAGCGAGAGTTTCACTTCTTCTTTTCCTATCTGGATTCCTTTTACTTCTTTTTCTGCTCTGATTGCTTTGGCCAAAACTTCCAAAACTATGTTGAATAGTAGTGGTGAGAGTGGGCACCCTTGTCTTGTTCCTGATTTCAGGGGAAATGCTTTCAATTTTTCACCATTGAGGGTGATGCTTTCAGCACTGATTTCTTTTAGGATTGACTGGTTTGATTGCTTGCAGTCCATGGGACTTTGAAGAGTTCATCAGCATCATAGTCCAAAAGCATTAGTTCTTTGGATTTCAGCCTTCTTTATGGTCCAACTCTCACATACATATAAGACTATGGGAAAAACCGTAGCTTTGACTAGGTTTGTCAGTGAAGTAATGTCTTTCCTTTTTAATATGCTGTCTAGGTCTGTCATTGTTTTTCTTCCAAGGAGCAAGTGTCTTTTAATTTCATGGCTGCAGTTACCATCTGCAGTGATTTTGGTGCCCAAAGGTAGTCTGTCACTGTTTCCCTTGTTTCCCGTTTATTTGCCATGAAGTGATGGGACTGGATGCCATGATCTTAGTTTTCTGAATGTTGAGCTTGAAGCCAACTTTTTCACTCTCCTCTCTCACTTTCATCAAGAGACTCTTTAGTTCTTCGTCGCTTTCTGCCATAAGGGTGGTGTCATCTGCATATCTGAGGTTATTGATGTTTTTCTTCACAGTCTTGATTCCAGCTTGTGCTTCATCCAGCTGGGAATTTCTCATGATGTACTCTACATATAAGTTGAATAAGCAGGGTGACAATTTATACCCTTGACAGACTCCTTTCCCAATTTGGAACCAGTCCGTTGTTCCATGTCTGGTTCTAACTCTGGCTTCTTAACCTGCATACAGGTTTCTCAAGAGACTGGTAAGGTGGTCTGGTATTCCCATCTCTTTAAAAATTTTCCACAGTTTGTTGTGATCCACATAGTCAAAGGCTTCAGTGTAGTTAGTTAAAGCAGAAGTCGGTGTTTTTCTGGAATTCTCTTTTTTACCCCTGTGATCCCACCCATTGTTGGCATTTGGATCTCTGGTTCTTCTGCCTTTTCTAAGTCCAGCTTGAACATCTGGAAGTTTTCAGTTCACAGATTGTAGACGCCTAGCTTGGAGAATTTTGAGCATTCCTTTGCTAGCATGTGAAATGAGTGCAATATTGTGGTAGTTTGAACATTCTTTGGCATTGCCTTTCTTTGGGATTGGAATGAAAACTGACCTTTTCCAGTCCTGTGGCCACTGCTAAGTTTATCAGATTTGCTGGCATATTGAGTGTAGCACTTCCAGAGCATCACCCTTTAGAATTTGAAATAGCTCAACTGGAATTCCATCATCTCTGCTAGCTTTGTTCATAGTGATGCTTCCTAAAGCCCGCTTGACTTCACATTCCAAGATGTCTGACTCCAGGTGAGTGATCACACCATTATGGTATTCCTGCCACCTTGTCTTATTATCTTCTTCTTCTGTTTGGTCCATATTCTTTCTGTCCTTTGTTGAGCCCATCTTTGCCTGAAATGTTCCCTTGGTATCTCCAATTTTCTTGAAGAGATCTCTAGTTTTTCCCATTCTGTTGTTTTCCTCTATCTCTTCGCATTGACCACTGAGGAACACATTTTATCTCTCCTTGCTGTTCTTTGGAACTCTGCATTTGATAGATATATCTGCCCTTTTCTCTTCTATTCTCAGCTACTTGTAAGGGCTCTTCAGACAACTGTTTTGTCTTTTTGCATTTCTTTTTCTTGGGGATGGTTTTGATCATTGCTTCCTGTACAGTGTTATGACCCTCTCTCCATAGTTCTTCAGGTACTCTATCTGTCTTATCTAATCCTTTGAATCTATTTGTCCCTTCCACTGTGTAATTGTAAGGGATTTGATTTAGGTCATACCTAAGTGGCCTGGTGGTTTTCACTACTTTTTTTCAAGTCTGAATTTTGCAATAAGGAGTTCATGATATGAGCCAGAGTCAGCTCCTGGTTTGTTTTCCTTTTTTTCTGACTGTATAGAACTTCTCCATCTTTGGCTGCAAAGAATATAATCAAACTGATTTCAGTATTGAACATCTGGTGATGTCCATGTGTAGAGTTGTCTCTTGTGTTCTTGAAAGAGGGTGTGTGCTATGACTGTGTTCTTTTGGCAAAACTCTGTTAGCTTTTTCCCTGCATCATTTTGTATTCCCAGTCCAAACTTGCCTGTTACCCCAAGTATCTCTTGAGTTCCTGCTTCTGCATCCAGTCCCCTGTGATGATAAGGACATCTTTTTTGGTGTTAGTTCTAGAAGGTTTTGTAGGTCTTTATAGGACTGTTCAACTTCAGCTTCTTTGGCATCAGTGGTTGGGCAAAGACTTAGATTACTGTGATATTGATGGTTTGTCTTACAAATGAACTGAGAGCATTCTTTCATCTTTGAGATTGCACCCAAGTGCTGCATTTTGGACTCTTGTTTACTATGAAGGCTGCTCCATTTCTTGTAAATGATTGCTCACAGTGGTAGACATAATGGCCTTCTGAATTAAATTCACCCATTCCAGTCCATTTTAGTTCACCGATTCCTAAAATGTCGATGTTCACTCTTGCCATCTCCTGTTTTGACAATTTCCAATTTACCTTGATTCATGGATCTAATATACCAGGTTCCTATGCAGTGTTGTTCTTTACAGTATTGGACTTTACTTTCACCATTAGGCACATCCACAACTGGCCATTGTTTTTGCTTTGGCTCAGCTTCTTCATTCCTTCTGAAGCTATTTTTCAACTCTTCTCCAGGAGTATATTGGGCACCTACTGACCTGGAAAGTTCATCTTTCAGTGTCATATCTTTTAGCCATTTCATACTAATTCTGAAGTTTACAAGACAAGAATGCTGAAGTGGTTTGCCATTCCCTTCTCCAGTCGAGCACGTTTTGTCAGATCTCCACTGTGACTTGCACATCATGGATGGTCCTACATGGCATGACTCAGTTTTGTTGAGTTATACAAGGCTGTTATCCAAGTGATGAGCTTGGTTAGTTTTCTGTGATTCTGGTTTTCTTTATGTCTGCCCCCTGATGGATGAGGATAAAAACCAAATGACTGCTGTCTATCGAATATTGCAGTAAAGTGAGTGATACTAGTTTTTTATGTGTGTGCTTAAAAAAAGTTATATTTACACTGTACTATAGTTTTACTGAGTGTGCAGTAACATGTCTTGGAAAAAAATGTACAAGGATGTCCCTGGAGGTCCAGTGATTAAAGGTCTGCAGGGAACCAATGCAGGGAACATGCGTTTGATCCCTGGTCCAGGAAGATCCCACATGTGGAGGGTCAGCTAAGCTTGTGTGCAAAACTATTGGGCCCCTGCTCTCTAGAGCCCATGTTCTGCATCAAAAGAAGCCATAGAAGCCCTCCTACTACACCTGGAGTAGCCCTGACTGGCCACAACTGGAGAAAGCCCATGTAGCAAGAGACTTAGTGCAGTCAAAAATAAATTAAGAAAAAGTACACACCTTTATTTAAAAATGCTTATATTGTAAATCAAGTATACGTCAACAATATTCTTAGAAACAAGTAAATTCTACAACATAGCAAAAAGTAAAAGTCAAGTAAAAGTTAAAAGAAGATATAAGCGCCTTCAGTGACTGACAGTCTTTTTGTTGGTGGAATGTGTTTTCTTGATGTTGATGTTTCCTAACTGATCAGTATGATGGTTGCTGAAGATTAGGATTGGTGTGGCTGTTTCTTAATTCCACAGTGAAGTTTGCAACATTGACTGACTAATTTCAAAAGTAGTTTTTCAGTAGTACAAATGGTATTTGATAGCATTGTTTTACCCACACTAGAAGTTTCAAAATTGTAGTCAGTTTGCTACTTAGACTGACTCTGCTTCTGCTTTAACAGCTAAGTTTATGTAATATTCTAAATCCTTTTTTATTATTTCAGTAGTCTTCACAGCATTTTCATCAGGACTTTATTCCATTTCAAGAAAGAGTTTCCGTTGTTCATCTGTAAAGAGCAACCTCTCATCTGTTGAAGTTTTCTCATAAATTAGAATCATTCAGTACCTCTTCAGGCTCCACTTCTGATTCTATTTCTCTTGCTGTTTGCATTTCATTGGCAGTTATTTCCTGAACTGAAGCCTTAAACTTCTCAAAGTCATCTGTAAGGGTTAACATCAGTTTCTTGTAATATTTATATTTTAAGCTCTTTCCATGAATCTTGAATGTTTCAACATTTGGAAAATTTCTTCCAATCTGTAGAATTTTTTATGTTTTTAATTGTTTCTTTTGGTAGACGTTTTTATGTTTCATCTAGTTCTATTTGTTGATTTTTTATTTTGCTGCTGTGCTGTGTACAAGAATTTGATTGGACCCAAGTTAGGGAGCTTCTTCCCTGTATTTTCTTCAAGGAAAGTTTATAGTATAAGCCTTTGTGTGTTAAGTCTTAATCCATTTTGAGTTACTCTTTTGTGAGTAGTGTTTGTTAGCCTCTCAGCCGCTTCCAACTCTGCAGTGCCATGGACCACAGCTCACCAGGGTCCTCTGTCCATGGAATTCCGCAGCAAGAATACTAGAGTGTATTGCTGTTCCCTTCTCCAAGTATAAGAAAAGAGTCCAATTTTAGTAGTTTGCATGGGTTTATCCATTTTCCCTAACATCATTTTTAAAGAGATAAAGAGCCTATCCCTTTGCAGCTAGGTATTCTTTGCTCCCCTGTGAAAAATTAGTTGACCATAATATGTGGATTTAATTCTGTATTCTTTACTTTGTTCTTTCAGTATCTGTGCTCTTATTTTTATAGCACCTATTACCATACTGTTGTTTGTTAGTACAGCATTGTAGTGTAGTTTTAAATCAGGAAATGTGATTCCTTCATTTTTGTCTTCATTCTGTGGATTGCTATGACTATTTGGAACAAATTTCTGGTTTCACAGGTGTTTCTAGGAGTTGAAAAAAATTGTTTTCACTCTGAGCTTAATAAAAAGAATCAAAATATTTCTTCCAAGTTTTTTGGCTTCTGCATTACGTGTTGGTTCATGAATTCATTGTTTCTTCTCATTATTTTATAATATAGGATAGAATTTTTAGAACTAATGAGCATCTTATGTTCTATATTTCTTCTTAATAACATGAACAGTAAACATAAAAGCTTTTAAATGATTTTTTTTTTTTAACAGAATGCAGCATTTTTATATGGCCTTGGTTTGGTTTACTTCTATTACAATGCATTTCACTGGTAAGTTGACTTACATCAGATCTTTTCCCTCTGTGTGTGTATGTAAGCACATATAAATGACCACATTAAATATTTTAGTGTTAGTAAACTCTCATCTCATTAGTAGCATGGTTTCCTTCGTAGATTCAAATCAAGTTTGACCATCGTTCCCTTCAGTCAGCATATTTGCTGACTTGATTATAAATTATCCATGTTCCTCAGTAGGAATAATGATACCTCTTCAGTGTTGAGGATTAACTGTGATAGTAATATGTAAGCTTTTATAAACTGCAAACAATAGGAAACTTTTTTGGTTTTGTCCTTTTTAAATTTTTAAGTACTATAAGAATTCAAAGAAAGATAAATGAGTATACAACTAGTGTTTGCAATCATGTCCTATAGGTCATTCTGAATATTTACTACAGAGTTGTTAAATATACATTGACCAGTATTTGTTATGGTTTCACAAAGGTGAAGAAACATTCAGCTTTCAGTTGTATGACTTGCCTGCATAATATTTATCTTACTTCCTGGCTTTTTGGTGAATTAATATTTTCATGTTCTGAAGTTTGCTGTGTAAACTTCTGGATAATTTATAGATGTTACAACACTTTTTAAAATGAACTATATTTCTTACCTAAGAATATATCTCTTAAAAAAGATCTCAAGATGAATGTTAAACATAATTCACTTATCTTTTATTTTGAATCCTATTTGAGATTGATTGTGAATTGGGACAGTTTTAAGGTCTGTAAATTGCCTGAAAATCCTTTTCACACATCGTAAAAATCTGAACTTCAGAAGTAGAAAAAATCTTAGACATCATTTAAATTTTAAAATTTTGTTGACACGGGAAATAAAATGTGTTCATTTTTATTTAGTTTTTCTTAATCATTTATTTAGTATTGTAAGGAGGCTTCATGTTCAAGACTATAATAATTTAAAACATATTCGGTACTTAAACAAACAAACAAAAAAGGATTTTCTTTTTTTCCTCCCTCTTTTCTTGCTTCCTTTCTGCCTCCCTCCCTTTCTTCCTTTCTTTTAACAAAACTATTACTGGCATTGGATTCATGAACTTATTTATGGTCAGTTACAAATGGGAAGAGGATAAATGGTTATAGAAGCTAGCAGCAGGGCTTAAACAGTTTTTAGTGAGATGTGTTTAGAAGTAAGTTACACCAAATAGAATAATTTACTGTACTTTGTCTTATGAAGATGGAAAAATGGATGTTTTAAAATCATCCCTTGCAGTTGTACACATATAGTTGTTTTAGCTAGTCCGAACAAATGTAGGTGAAATCCAATATAAGACTTACAACAAAGAACTGTAAATTTTTGAAACAGAGAAGTGTGACTTACAGTGAATAATTTTCATGTACTTATGGTAACTCATGAACTCTGTAGAGTGAAGATAAGTATGTAAAATCATGAGCGATGAATATGTAGATTCAAAATGCTCATTACTTGATAAGTATATGACAGGGTTAAGTTAATGTAAAAGATGATTATGGATTATAACAACTCATCTTTATATGATGTCTTTGTATTTCCCAGAGGAAATCTTCTTTTTGAAATACTTGTTTTTGCACTAAATGTATATATAACCACAGAATTTGAGAAGTAGAATTTTGACTGTAACAAAGCTTACTAAAGGCATGTGGTATATTGCTTAATCCTAAATTGTGATATGACTGCTATAGACTTTCTTTTATAATATGAAAAGGACTGACTTTGGAACCATTTACAATCCTAATAGTAACTTTAGGGGTTTTGAGAGAATGGAATAACTGAGTTTCAAAATAGACTCTTTGTCTCTCCTGTCTTTTTCCTGTTTTTGAGGAAGTAATAATTCACATGTTCCAAGTACTTATAAAAACATTTCCAACATATCTAGATTTTCTGCATTAATAATAAAGACCTGTTAATATGACAAAGTCTGTGACTGTGTGAATCACAATAAACTGTGGAAAATTCTGAAAGAGATGGGAATATCAGACCACCTGACCTGCCTCTTGAGAAACCTGTATGCAGGTCAGGAAGCAACAACAAATAGAACTGGACATGGACCAACAGACTGGTTCCAAATAGGAAAAGGAGTACAGCAAGGCTGTATATTGTCACCCTGCTTATTTGACTTACATGCAGAGTACATCATGAGAAACACTGAGCTGGAAGAAGCACAAGCTGGAATCAAGATTGCTGGGAGAAATATCAATAACCTCAGATATGCAGATGACACCACCCTTATGGTAGAAAGTGAAGAAAAACTACAAGAGCCTCTTGATGAAAGTGAAATAGGAGAGTGAAAAAGTTGGCTTAAAGCTCAACATTCAGAAAACTAAGATCATGGCATCCGGTCCCATCACTTTGTGGCAAATAGATGGAGAAATAAAGGAAACAGTGGCTGACTTTATTTTTCTGGGCTCCAAAAGCACTGAGAATGGTGACTGCAGCCATGAAATTAGAAGATGCTTACTCCTTGGAAGGAAAGTTATGACCAACCTAGACAGCATATTGAAAAGCAGAGACATTACTTTGCCAACTAAGGTGCATCTAGTCAAGGTTATGGTTTTTCCAGTGGTCATGTATGGATGTGAGAGTTGGACTGTGAAGAAGGCTGAGCACTGAAGAATTGATGCTTTTGAACTGTGGTGTTGGGGAAGACTCTTGAGAGTCCCTTGGACTTCAAGGAGATCCAACCAGTCCACCCTAAAGATCAGTCCTAGGTATTCATTGGAAGGACTGATGCTGAAGCTGAAGCTGCAATACTTTGGCCACCTCATGCGAAGAGTTGACTCATTGGAAAAGACCCTGATGCTGGGAGGGATTGGGGGCAGGAGGAGAAGGGGGTGACAGAGGATGAGATGGCTGGATGCATCACTGACTCAATGGACGTAAGTTTGGGTAAACTCGGGGAGTTGGTGATGGACAGGGAGGCCTGGCCTGCTGCGATTCATGGGGTCGCAAAGAGTCAGACACGACTGAGCAACTGAACTGAACTGAACTGAAAATGACATAATAGTCAAGGCAGAATAGAAATAGAGCGCGATAGACAAAAGAAGATTAAAGTTGATTATGGAAGTTAGAAACAGTTCCATAAACATGGATCCTTGACTTAACGATGCTGGTAGCACTCCACTGCTGTGAGGGCAAGAGTATTTTTTCCACAGATCATTTGGTACAGTAGTAATTCCATATTGCAAAAACAATTACTAGTCCCTTTCTGAGTCATACTGTATTTAAAATAGGTTCCAAATAGAATGTAAAGTGTGATAGGTAACAGTAAGCCTTCTGAATCAAATCAAATCCTAAATCACATCCCTTTTGATTATACAGTGGAAATAAGAAATAGATTCAAGGAATTAGATATGATAGACAGAGTACCTGGAGAACTATGGACAGAGGTTTGTGACATTGTACAGGAGGCAGTGATCAAGACCATCCCCAAGAAACGGAAATGTGAAAAGGCAGAATGGTTGTCTGAGGAGGACTTACTATATATATATAAATACACACACACACACACACACACACACGTATATACACACACACTATATATATATATATTTATTTATATATTTTATATAATATAATATATATATATATAGCAGAGAAAAGAAGAGAAGTGAAAGGCAAAGTAGAAAAGGAAGGATATACCCATTTGAATGCAGAGTTCCAAAGAGTAGCAAGGAGAGATAAGAAAGCCTTATGCAGTGATCAGTGCAAGGAAACAGAGGAAAACAATAAATTGGAAAAGACTAGAAATCTCTTCAAGAAAATTAGAGATACCAAGGAAACAGTTCATGCAAAGATGGGCACAATAAAGGACAGAAATGCTTCTATCCTTATGGTAGAAAGTGAAGAGGAACTAAAGAGCCTCGTGATGAAAGTAAAAGAGGAGAGTGAAAAGTTTGGCTTAAAGCTCAACATTCAGAAAACTAAGATCATGGTATCCGGTCCCATCACTTCGTGGCAAATAGATTGAGAAATAATGGAAACAGTGGCTGACTTTATCTTTCTGGGCTTCAACAGAAGCAGAAGATATTAAGAAGAGGTGGCAAGAAAACCCAGAAGCATTGTACAAAAAAGATCTTCACTACTCAGATAATCATGATGGTATTATCTTGCACCTAGAGCCAGACATCCTGGAATGTGAAGTCAAGTGGGCCTTAGGAAGCATCACTACGAACAAAGCTAGTGGAGATGATGGAATACTAGTTGAGCTATTTCAGATCCTAAAAGATGATGTTGTGAAGGTGCTACACTCAATATGTCAGCAAATTTGGAAAATTCAGCAGTGGCCACAGGACTGGGATAGGTCAGATTTCATTCCAGTCCCAGGGACGGACAATGCCAAAGAATGTTCAAACTGCTACACAGCTGCACTCATCTCACACGATAAAAAAGTAGTGCTCAAAGTTCTCCTAGTCAGGCTTCAATAGTACGTGAACCGAGAACTTACAGATGTTCAAGCTGGATTTAGAAAAGGCAGAGGAACCAGAGATTCAATTTTCAACATCCACTGGATCATAGAAAAAGCAAGAGAGTTCCAGAAAAACATCTATTTTTGCTTTATTGACTATGTCAAAGCGTTTGACTGTGTGGATTACAACAAACTGGAAAATTCTTAACAAGATGGGAATACCAGAGCACCTGACCTGCCTCTTGAGAAATCTGTGTGCAGGTTAGGAAGCAACAGTTAGAACTGGACATGGAACAACAGACTGGTTCCAAATAGGAAAAGGAGTACGTCAAGGATGTATATTGTCACCCTGCTTATTTAATTTATATGCAGAGTACATCATGAGAAATGCTGGGCTGGAGGAAGCACAAGCTGGAGTCAAGATTGCCAGGAGAAATATCAGTAAGCTCAGATATGCAGATGATACCACCCTTATGGCAGAAAGTGAAGAAAAACTAAAGAGCCTCTTGATGAAAGTGAAAGAGGAGAGTGAAAAAGTTGGCTTAAAGCTTAACATTCAGAAAACTAAGATCATGGCATCCTGTCCCATCACTTCATGACAAGTAGATGGAGAAATAATGGAAATAGTGAGGGACTTTATATTTGGGGGCTCCAAAATCACTGCAGATGGTGACTGCAGCCATGAAATTAAGACACTTGCTCCTTGGAAGAAAAGTTATGACCAACCTAGACAGCATATTAAAAAGCAGAGACATTACTTTGCCATCTAAGGTCTGTCTAGTCAAAGTTACGGTTTTCCAATAGTCATGTATGGATGTGAGGGTTGGACCATAAAGACAGCTGAATACTGAAGAATTAATGGTCTTGAACTAAGGTGTTGGAGAAGACTCTTGAGAGTCCCTTGGACAGCAAGGAGATCCAATCAGTCCATCCTAAAGGAAATAAATCCCAAATATTCCTTGGAAGGACTGATGCTGAAGCCGAAGCTCCAGCACTTTGGCCACCTGATGGGAAGAACTGACTCATTTGAAACGACCCTAATGCTGTGAAAGATTGAAGGCGGGAGGAGAAGGGGATGGCAGAGAATGAGATGGTTGGATGGTATCACTGACTCAACAGACATGAATTTGAGTAAACTCCGGGAGTTGCTGATGGACAGGGAGGCTTGGCGTGCTGCCGTCCATGGGGTCGCAAAGAGTCAGACACAACTGAGTGACTGAACTGAACTGAAGCCTTCTAATATATACTTCTGTGAAGCAGTATAGAAGAAGATTAATCTTCTTAGCTTCATATCATTCTCGTATTGTCTTCTCTGTGTTGTTTCAGAGAATTTTAATTAGCTATTTACACAGAAAAGTTAATAAATCTATTTTACAGTTTTGCCAAATGATGTGAGGAATTAGAGGAGTTTTCTAATAATTGTACTATTCGTTCACAGTGTTTTAAAGTCGGCATTTCTTTTAAAATTGTATAATCATTGTATTTTGTGTACTCCCTAGGCAGATATAGTTAGTATTAATCTTATACTTTCTTCCATTTGTATTTTTCAAGGGCAATTAAAGCATTTCAGGAGGTGCTTTATGTTGAGCCCAGCTTTTGTCGAGCAAAGGAGATTCATTTACGACTTGGGCTTATGTTCAAAGTGAACACAGACTATGAATCTAGTTTAAAGGTAGGTGGATGGGGCTTTTCCTAGATATGCACTGCTTGGTATTTATGTGTGTGTGTTTGTTGTAAATGTTACAAAGTGTTGAGAAATGTTAGAATTTATAGTACTGCTATTATAAAATGAGTGATTTTAGCATATGAACTTAAAGGGGAAAAATAGTTGGATTTCAACATACAAAGTAGACAGAGTGGTAATATTTACAGGAAAACTTTTTAGTGCTTTAGTCTTTTGTATACTTTAATAATATGTTAACACTGATGTTTTTGATTAGTCGATATTGATGATCTTTATTTCATCTGAGTATATGTAAAACAGTTCCAGTATGTGACTAGCCACTATAGCAATGAAGAGTTGCTTAGTGATGCTGTCTTGGGATTGAATTATTTACTATTATTTTATGTGTCTGATTAGAAATCTGCCTGTTTTTAATAGCATGACGTGTGTCATCACGAAAGTATTTAATAGATGTATTTATCTTTTAATGGGTGTGGACTGCTACTTGGTAAATATGAACATCATTTTAAAAAACAGTACATAATTGTTAAATGTTTTTTATTTTAATAGATATTTGTCACTATTTAATTTTTTTTTTTTTTTAATTTCTGGGTTTGTGCTGTCATTTTATGCTTTCCAAGGTTTTAATGGGAATGAGATTTCCCTACGTGTCAGCATTGCTCTTTGAAAGAATTCAGGTTTCTGGAGAAAAGCTTGTAATTTTGAGAATTTATGATTTTCTAGAATGTTTGCTCTTACCCCCACAGAGATGTATTCCAGACTGTCTTAATTGGTGGTGTGCATATGTGCATCTAACATAAAGCTAAATTCAATAACAAGGAAAATGTGAACTAAAGGCTACCTAATAACTAATGTGATTGAAGGTCTCCCTTACTACTAACCTCAAGGTTAGTGGTTTGGCAGAGGTTGGTCAACTCATAAAATAGTTGATAGTTATGGTTTATTAGAGTGAAAATGAAAATGAAAATTTCAAAGGAAAAAGACGAAAAAGAGTTAGGAGTGCCAAAGTCCACTGTCATAAGTCATTACAATCATGTGGATAGCACTTTATTCTCCCTGAAACGATGTTTAGTTTCATATAAGGAGTATTGCCAGCCGGAGAAGTTCACCAAGCACTTCCAGGGTTTTGCTCTTTTCCATGCAGTGTATATATGTGTATAGTATTGAACTTTGGTATAGATAGAGCCATCTGACTGGCCTTAATTTTAGTGACTCAACCAGCTGTTTTATGCATTTAACTGACAACTAGGTCTCCATAATGTATAGTATTGTTAGAATAAGCTATCTTATCACTCAAGGCCCTATGTATTCAAAGATATACTTGTAAGGCAGGATATTCTAAAGGTTTAAGAGATTCTCAGAAGTTTCTTAACACTATAGCTTTCTTTTGTATGTGGAAGTGCAGACCAGCTGAGTAAATTCCTTACTGTGCTCCATACTCATTTAATTCCTTAATTCTTTCAGGTTTTAAAGTACTAAATTCCTCAGCCTGTGTTGGCAGTTTATGGGTTTATATAGGAGTGATCCTGAGAGCATACAGAAATTCAGCCAAGAACATTGCAAGTAGACTGTAAAGAATTTAGATCAAACACAGGTCGGATATAAATGTAGCTGAGGAATAAGTCCACGGTTAAACACATTTGGTTCAGAGAATGGGATTGGGTTTATCAGTAATTTTCTATAAGATTATAATATAGTTTATCAAACTGTATGCTATAGGAGGTCAGTGGATTTAAAATGTAAAGTAACTATGTCACACCTTCTATACTTTAACGCCTTTTATTTATATACTCAAAGTGTTTACATTAACCTATCAAAAATACTTACATGTTTCACAGCAGAAAATAAGTTAAATACAGTGTAATCATACGGCATTTTATGTGTTTTCTGAAAATATATGGGCGAGCAAAAGAAAATTGGCAATATGTGAACTATCGTTTACTTGGGCAGGGCAAAGTTAGATAATGTTCACTGCCTTATCATTTAAAAAAAAGTGTTTTTGCTTTCTCATGTATAGCAGAACTAGTTTTATATGCACTTTCTTTGTTTATTATGTTAGCTGTTCATTCATGTCCAACTCTGCAATGCCATGGATTCCTCTGTCTGTGGCAAGTATACTGGAGTGGGTTGCCATTCTTGTCTCCAGGGGATGTTTCCGACCCCAGGATATAACCCGGGTCTTCTGAATTGCAGGTGGATTCTTTTACCATGTGAGCCAGCAGGCAAGTTCCTTTAGGTAAAGAGTAACAGATCTTCAAAGGATGCCAATTTTAGCAAAAAAATTGGGGGGTATGCAATTTTTCCTTCCTGTGCCAATTTTGCCCTATTTTAAACTTCTGACAGCTTGTATGAAAACAGAATGTTAGGATGCTTTTATTAGTTTTAGATGTATACCATAGTGTTAGAGTATTTTGATAGATTATATATACTCCATTAGACATTATTGTAAGATAATGGCTGCAAATATATCATTGCTTATCTCTTGAAAACATCCCTCTGATGTGCTCAAACCTACCTATCCCTCTCCCCTTTGGTAACCACTGGTTTGTTTCCTTATAAAAAAGAGTCTTCTTCTGTTTTACTACATATTTGCTTATGAAAAGTGAAAGTGAAGTCGCTTAGTTGTGTCTGACTCTGCGACCCACGGACTATAGCCTACCAGGCTCCTCCATCCGTGGAAGAGTACTGGAGTAGGTTGCTATTTCTTTCTCCTGGGATCTTCCCCACACAGGGATTGAACCCAAGTCTCCCACACTGCAGGTGGACACTTTGCCTTCTGAGCCACCTGGGAAGCCCATATTTGTTTATAATATTTTTAAAATTACACATGTAAGTGATACTATACAGTGTTTTGTCTTTTTCCAGCTTATTTCACTAAGTACATATTCTCTATATCTGTCTACATTGCTGCAAATGGCATTACTGTATTCTTTTTTTGGCTAACTGGCATATATATGTATTATTATTGTTCAGTCACTTTGATGTAGTCCCATTTGCTTATTTTTCACTTTTGTTGCTTTGCTTTTGGTATCAGGAGTTGTCAAGATTTGCAACAGTATTGTTGTTTCAAAATATGTAACATTTTATGTTTGAGATTTGTTTTCCAGTAGTAATACATATTCCTACTGCTTTCAAAAGTTTGTGGAAATTTTTTTTGTGTTTAAGATTTTGAATACAGAGATTAAATGTAGATGGGGATTTCAAATTATATAAATCTCTTTTTGTAACAAACACTTTTTGGAGTGTTACTATAATAATAATTAAATACTGTCATCTTGGAAGTGTATTTCTTTCAAGGGCAGTTTACTTCTTTAGATGACTTTGTTATCTCAGATTACCATTAGTATGTTTTCAAGATCAGTTAGACTTTAAAGTGTACTATGGTATGTAGTGGGACTGTTATGCTTCTCTTTCTGCAGCTTGCCAGGCCTCCCTGTCCATCATCAACTCCCAGAGTTTACTCAAACTCATGTCCATTGAGTTGGTGATGCCATCCAACCATCTCATCCTCTGTTTTCCCCTTTTCTTCCTGCCTTCAATCTTTCCCAGCATTAGGGTCTTTTCAAATTGTCAGGAAAAGCAGGAAAAGAAAAGAGGAAAGCAGTTACTAAATATATATTTTTAAGTAATATATATATTTTAAAATAGGTTTGACTTGCCTCTGGTAACACAGTAAGGATATGTATTTAGTTCTGCAGAATGGATGAAAATGAAAGCAGTATTCAAAGTGTTAAATATTGGATGTTCCTGAGTAAAAAATGTTTTTCCTGTTTTGGATTTTATTATTAACTTAAAAATTTCAGATCATAGTAAATTATCATGCAATTAAAAAAAAAAAAGTAGAGTCATAGAAGTAGATGACAAACCTATGGTTTCAGGCAAGGGGTGGGAATTTACATTGGGAGGTTGGGATTGACATTTACACGCTCCTATGTATAAAATGTGCTAGATGAAGCACAAGCTGGAATCAAGATTGCCGAGAGAAATATCAATAACCTCAGATATGCAGATGACACCACCCTTATGGCAGAAAGTGAAGAAGAACTAAAGAGCCTCTTGATGAAAGTGAATGAGGAGAGTGAAAAAGTTGGCTTTAAGCTCAACATTCAGAAAACTAAGATCATGACATCCGGTTCCATCACTTCATGGCAAATAGATGGGGAAATAGTGACAGATGTTATTTTGGGGGCTCCAAAATCACTGCAGATGGTGATTGCAGCCATGAAATTAAAAGATGCTTGCTCTTTGGAAGGAAAGTTATGACCAACCTAGACAGCATATTGAAAAGCAAAGACATTACTTTGCCAACTAAGGTCCATCTAGTCAAAGCTATGGTTTTTCTAGTGGTCATGTGTGTATGTGAGGGTTGGACCACAAAGAAAGCTGAGCGCCGAAGAATAGATGCTTTTGAACTGTGTTGGAGAAGGCTCTTGAGAGTCTCTTGGACTGCAAGGAGAACCAACCAGTCCATCCTAAAGGAGAGGTCAGTCCTGGGTATTCACTGGAAGGACTGATGCTGAAGGTGAAGTTGCAATACTTTGGCCACCTGATGCGGAGAACTGACTATTTGAAAAGACCCTGATGCTGGGAAAGATTGAAGGCAGGAGAAGGGGACGACAGAGGATGAGATAGTTGGATGGCATCACCGACTCAATGGACATGAGTTTGAGTAAACTCCGGGAGTTGCTCATGGACAGGGAGGCCTGACGTGCTGCAGTCCATGGGATTGCAGAGTCGGACACAACTGAGTGACTGGACTGAATTGGTATATAAAATAGATAATTAACAAGGACTTGACAAGGATAATTAACAAGCAAAGTGTGCTCAGTACTTTGTAATGACATATATAAGAAAGGAATCTGAAAAGAATGGATGTGTGTATAGGTATGACTGAGTCACTTTGCTACACACTTAAAACTAACACAACATTGTAAAGCAACTACCATAAAAAATATTTGAATTTAGAAAATGGTACAGAGAGTTGACATATACCCATCAAATGATTTTATTGAGAGGTAGTATCTTACATAACTATATCATATCAGAACCCTGATTGGGCATTGATTAAGGTCAAAACTTTTGTTTTTTGTAGTGTTGTATCCTCTGGATGTTTTGTACACTTTTGACTATGTTTATAGAAGAATAATGGAGAAGAAAATAAAAGCCCACTCCAGTATTCTGCCTGGAGAGTCCCACAGACAGATGAGCCTGGCAGGCTACAGTCCATGGGGTCACAAAGAGTTGGACACAATTGAGCAACTGAGCATTAGAAGAAATAATGAATTAACCATATAAGGGCCACATGCATCTTAATAAATTAATCCATTTCAGCATATGTTTTAAATAAGTTTTTAAAATGTACTACATTCAGGCTAGCCTAAATTTTTTTCCAGTATTTTTAAATTATTTTATTGTGCTAAAATATTTTATGTGTTTAAAAATACATTGAACTATATTGTTTTATTAATGTACTTTTGGCTGTGCTGGATCTTCATTGCTACATAGGCTTTTCTCTATTGCATTTCTCTATTGCCTCTCTCTGTTGTTGTTGCATGAGGTTTTCACTGTGGCAGCTTGTCTTGTGGAGCTCAGGCTATAGAGCACATAAGCTTCAGTAGTTGCAGTTCTGAGCTATAGAGCAAAAGGCTCAATAGTTGTGATGCATGAGTTTAGTTGCTTCATGGCATATGCACTCTTTCAGAGATGGAACCTGCATCTCCTACATTGGCACGCAGGTGCTGTACCCGGGAAGCCATCAGCTTCATTTCAAATGTACAATTTAGTGACAATAATTATGTTTACAGTGTTGTATAACCACCATCAGTATTCATTTCCCAAAATTTTTAGTATCTCTTATAGAAACTTCTATACATGTTAAATAATAATTTCCTTTCCCCTCAGCTTCTGATACTCTTCTAGTCTACCGTCTAACTCTATGAACTTGACAGTTTTGGTTACCCGATGTAAGTGGAATCAGACAGTATTATGTCTGGTTCATTTCAGTAATCATAATGTTGCTAGGGTTCATTCATGTTCTTGAAGGTATAGAACTTCTTTTTTATGGCACATAATGTTCTATTTCATGTGTTTATCACAGGAATTTCATCCATTCATTTGTTGATGGAATTTTCAGTGTTCCATTTTTTGGAAGGTTGTGAATAATGTTACTGTAATTGTTTATGCAAAAGTGTCTGTTAGACTCTCTTTTTTCAGTTCTTTTAAGAATGTAATTAGGAGTCTAATTTCTGAATTGTATATTTAACTTTGTGAGGATTTTTATACTTTTCACACTGACTGTATATTTTATATTCTCATCAGCTGTGCACTGGGGTTGCAGAATCTCTCTACATCTTGCCCAAGCCTCTTTTCCATTATTTATAAAGATAATGGATATATATAGAGATAACATATAAATGGACATTTATAAAGATAATAGCCATCCTAATGGAAATGAATTGATCTTATCTTTTTTTAAAAATTTGGATCTTTCCTTCTGCAATTGACCTTTTGCCTTCTTTTGAAAAATATACACCAAAGTCCTTTGCCCAGGTTTGAATTGTGTTCTTTGATTTTTCTTGTTGAGTTGGTGTCTTTGTGTAATCTGGGTATTAATCCCTTATAAAAGCTATGATTTCAGATGTTTCCTCCCAGTAATAGTTTTCTTTGATGTACAAAAGTTTTTAATTTTTAAGAATCCTAGTCTGTTTTTGTTGTTGCCTGTGCCTTTGGGATCCACCAGAACCATTTTCACACTTCTCAGAGCTTTATAGTTTCAGTTCTTCATGTTTACCTGTAACATATCAGTCCGCCTTCATTCTTTTCCATGTAAGTATTTCAGAACTACCATTTATTGAAAAAGTTGTGCTATTAAAAGTATATGAGCATAACAGGCTGCTTGTACCACCTACACTGTTTTTACAAGTGATTCTTTTTATAACCAGTCTTTGACACAGTATCAGGTAACAATTTTGTTGTTAATTATAGCTTGCTGAGGAATCATATAGCTATGTACATTTGATGATTCCACCTTGATACGCTGAAGAAATATGGTTCTTAAAACTTACTGAAGAATAATTCTTTTCACAAACAAGATAGTTTTTAGATTACATGTCCATCTTGGTGTTTAAAATTTTTGTATGTCTATCACAATTTTAGATGTACAAATTATATAAAGGAAAGGCATTTATATAGTTGACTTTTTGAACAATTCTTTGGTTACTTAATCTTATTACAGTTGATTATTGAAAAATTAATGAAGGCTCTGAAAATTGTGTATTTCTGAGAATATTTTGTGGAATGGTTGATAGAGGTCTATTCTTTCTCACCTAACTTAAAAAAATTCAGTTGCCTGTGGTATCTTAAGTAGTTAGTGTAACCCTGACATTTATATTGATAATTATACAGGTAATTAGTTACTCAGTGTTTAATCAAAGCTAGTATTTTCATGTTTTAATATTATCTGTGTTTTAAGTCATAACTCTGTTGAGAAATACATGTGAGTTGTATATATATATCTGACATGTATTGTGTTTTATGTTTTGCATTTACTATCATATTAATTAGTACTAGTTAGTAATTAATTTTTCAGTCATGTTTCTTTTATGTACCTGTTCTGCTTTACTCATATTAGTATACATCTAATATGACTCTCTATAGATATATATTTGTTGCACTGTACATAGACTTATTTGATAGGTAGTAGAGATTTTTAATGTTTCATGAATGATCCTTTATGCTTTACACTGTTTATGTACCTTTTTAAAGGACAACTATATTTTCTAGATGAATTTCAATGTGAATTATAGTTTTCTAGTGTCTTGAAATACAGTGATAGTGAAGAATGAATAAAAGCCTATATGATTTATTCTTTAAGAGATTTCTAATAGAATTTTTTCATTTCTGAAGTCCACATTTCATTTTAAGGTAATCATTGATGTTTTAAAAGATACTGATAGATTTCATAGTTTTTTTAATATAGTGACCTGAATCAAATCTCATTTTAATATTCTTATAACTGACTTTTTTATCATTACTTTATACTGAAATTTCTTTCTTTTTTATAATAAAAATAGATATAAGATACATTGGTAAAGACACTTTTCCTCCAGAAAAACTTCCCATAGAAATAACTTGAAAAAACTTGTTTCTGCAATAGATTTTGAGGAACAGTATTTTTTTGTTAGGTATTATATTTTAATTTTATAAGTAACATGATTTCACACTACATGTCACAATGATGAAGTCTCAATATAAATGTTGACTTTATGCATCTCTGAATTATGTTCACTAATATCTTCACTTTTTTTTGCAGCATTTTCAGTTAGCTTTGATTGACTCTAATCCCTGTACTTTATCCAGTGTCGAAAGTAAGTATTTCCATGTATATTAGTTTTTTTGTCTTTTTGAGGAATAGCATATCCATGAGACATTTTAAATTATGAATTTGAATCCCTTTTCAAATATCCTTTGTTTCTTTTGGTTATTGAGAACAAGAATGGGAGAGCACAAATTTGATTCAGACACTTTAAGGTAGTTCATCAGCATAATTTTTGATAAGTATAAAAATGTTCTGTGAGTATAAAAATAGTCGCTGCTCTATTTTCAAATTCCAAGAATAAAAATACTCACAGAACAGTAACATATAATGAGTATTTACTTCATGCTAAGTATAATGACAGATATTATTTAAATGCTCAGTATAGTAAGGCGATTATTATCTTGTTGTATCTGTTTTTAACCCGTAAGTTATTTCTCTTTTTTCTTTTAATATCTTTAAGACTTTATGTATTCCACAGACCTTTACTATTCTTTGACTCTCTTAGCCTGTGCTTATAAAATTAGGATGATCAAAGCATTCAAAGTAAAGTTTTAAAGAAAAAACAAACTGGCAATTGTGTTTTTGTTTATGAAAAAGGACTGATGTATAATTTCTTTAACATTAACACATTTTGTTTTCCAAGCTGGAAAGATGCATGTATCCAGTTAATATTTTTGAGAACAGTTAGGTGACATAAAACTTTGATTAGATTATTATCCTTCAGGATAGTATATATTCTTAATATTCTGAAAATAATTCTTGTAATAAAGTTTAGATTTTAAGACTTTTTGGCAATGTTGTCAGTGTTTTAGTATATGTATTAGAAAATTTCCATGTCATGTATTTTCCTTGTTAGGTATTTATACTCCTCTTTCAAATTATGTTTTAAGAATGAAGTGAGAGATTTTTCCCTTTATGAAAGATGACACTAGCACGTTATGGGATTATCAGGCCAGATATATAGGACCTGAGACTCAACTGGTAGGATGTTCATAAGGGTTTACTGTGCCAACAGTTAGATATCTTTTCTGTTATCTTATTAGATAGATACAAAGATGAGGAAAATGGGACATAGATTACCTATCTTTCTCCTTATTTTTACCTATAAACTACTTTCCCACAAATAATGGAGATGAAATTTTTATTAACTGTATTTGACCTTATATTGGGAAATGACAGTGGGGACAAAGGAAATTACTTAACCAATTAAATAGGTTATTTTATGTGAGACTTCTAAAATTTTGTAAATTGTGTTTTGTTGTTTATTATTATAATAGTATTTTCTTCTCGAAACATTTTCATTCTCTCTTATGGATATTTTGTTACCTTGTGATAACGTGTAACCGCTTACATAGATCAGTGACTTTGTATCCATAGGTTATTTGATTTTAGAGTTAATTAAAGTATTTTAAGATAATTTTTCTGTTTTATAGAGGAAATTATGGATATTGAATGTAGTATTCAATAATCTTGATATGGAGTTTTTTGAAAGTGAGGGAATTTATAAAAGAGACAGTTTTCCAGGCCTTCAAACCTCAGTCTCACTGAATCAGAATTTTTAAGTGCTGAACTTAAGAATTGGTGGGGTTTTTTTAATGCTTCCTAAAGAGAATATAATCTTCCTGCTCTCTACTAAGAGAAAGTGATAGAGAAAGTTGGGATGGGAAGAGAAGCGAAGAACAGAAGAAACATTTTGGTACTTAATGAGAATTTCATGATTGCTATAAGCTTTTTTTTTAAAAGTAATCCATATTTATGTTCTCTATAAAATTGTGAGAGTTTCTTCTGCTTACAGCGTAACAAGAAGGATTTGTTATTGGCAAATTTAAAACTTTTAAAATTCAAAGAGCAGAAATTTAGCTGTAATTCTAATTTTGTTTTGTTGATACTTTTGGTTTTCATTGAACCTGTTATGTTCTGGTAATTGCAAACAGAGCATCAGAAAGAGCTTAAAACAAAAAGAAGCAGATGTGTTCTATCATTATAAAATTTTTTCAGACAAACTGTATAATTTTGCTTTTTAGGTGGTAAGCCTTTTTTTTTCTTCTTTAAATAAAAACTCACCTAATTCTGAAGATGCAAAAAAAAAGGAATTATATGTTTTTGTCTACTAATACTGCTCTAATCTTTTGACTTTTAAAAAAAGGTTTAAGTAGATTATAAGGAAAAAAACAATAAAGGAAAAATCTATAAAGGAAGAAAACTTGAGTATGTTAAAGCTGTTAAATAGTTTTAGTCTATTTGAGTCTATTAGACTAATAGTTGAGTCTTAAATAATAACTACTGTTTTTAAGGTGAACATTTTTTAATATGTTTTAGGATACATATATTTTTAAATGTTATATTTTTTGTAAAAGTTATATCTAGTTACTATTGCTGATTTAATTTTAGTGTACTTATTAACTGTTGATATTTTGATGTATTTTCATAGAATTAAAGATAAATTGATTAATTTTTTATTTAATGACTTAATTATATTTTGTTAGCATGCTCATGGTTTTTTGCACATTAAAAACAAAAGTTATGCTTCTAAGTTGCATTTTATTTTTTAAACATTTTTAATGTTTCAAATATTATAATATCTGTTTTCATTCATTACTGTAAATTCAGTTGTATTGTAATTAATCCTTTTCCATGATCCTTTGTAGTTCAGTTTCATATTGCCCACTTGTATGAAACCCAGGTAAGTGTTTTAATTTATCAAAAGCAAAAATAAAATCCTCATCTATGCTTTAAGTGACATGTTATATAAAGCAATTTTGTATTTTACACTTTCTTCTTTAAATGAAATAATAGCAATTAATTTAATTCAGTTTTGGGTTTATGCTCCTATATTCATATACTCATTAAATGTGTTTGAAATTTTGCTTAGTGCTAAAACCAAACAAGAAGCATGAAGGAATTAAAGGTTGTATTCAATGTTTCTAGGTTTTGAAACAACTTTCAACACACTGTGATTTAAAAATTTCCACAACATTCTTTTTGCTTTCACTGCAAAGCATCTTTAATTTGATTTGCCTCTAAACTTCAGTCATCTGCATAATTTGAAATGACTTAAGAAGTGTTCTACTATCCTGATGTTTTTTTTAGAATATTTTTGAATGTTTGAAATCTGTTTTTGTCTTAGAATAATTGCTTCTGTTTTTCTGTAATACTGAAGTGTCTGTGAAACATTGTAATTTGTAACACGAAGTATGAAAAGTATGAAAGTTTTAGTTACTCAGTTGTGTCCAACTGTTGGTGACTCCATGGACTGTCACCTGCCAGGCTCCCCTGTCCATGGGATTCTCCAGGCAAGAATCTTGGAATGCATGGCCATTTCCTTCTCCAGGGGTCGATCCCAGCTATATTCATTGCAGGCAGATTCTTTACCACTGAGCCACTGGGGAAGCCCAATACAAAGTATAGTCACCCTTTAATGTTAGTATTATTTCTTCACTATAGGCTTTAAAAATTGTTTCAGTTTAACTTTATAATATTTTGTATGTGACATATTTTGTTAGGTTGTTCAGTTAATAACTATAGTACCATATAAATTTATAGTCTGATTTGAAAGCAGAAAGTTGCTAGGAGACTACTACTCAATAGTATATATAGTACAACATTTTAGATTTGATTTCAGATGTGAGTTTCAGTATAAAGTTAACAGCTTTTTCTAGGAGGGAAAACACTTGATATATTGTGAACATTTGTGAGGTCTGTTCTTTTGTTTCTAGTTCAAATGTAAAATAATGGGGAAAGAGTATGTACTGTGCAAATTTATACCAAACAAGGAAAGCTGCTTACATCTTTTTTTTATGCATATTATAAATGAATGTAGTAAGATAGTTTGAGATCATTTAAGTGTCATGTTCCCAAACCCTGCTTATGTAGTAGCCGTTATGGGGATCTTTAAAAAATGACATCGGATTTCTGTACCCCCTGCATATTACCTCACCCCTTAAAAGCATACCATAAGTTTCCATATTTTCTGAATTAGAATTGATAAACCCTCAAGATTGGATTCCCTTCTAATCTGATAACTTCTATTTTATAATACATATTTTAAGGAAAGGCAGCTTTCTTTTATCTGTTTCAGATAAACCTTCTAATCTAAGTGTTTGTTTACTTTATAGCTTTTATTATTATTATTACTTTTTTTTCCGTTAACGCTTTGATATAGGGGAAGTCATTTTAGTTATATTCAATCTATGGTTGACCCAACAAACCTGCAAGTTTCTTACCACAGGACCTGAGGATGCTCATGGCCAACTCTACTAGAGTATTTTATATAAGGTATCTTGAGCATCTGTGCATTTTGGTGTCTGCCACAAAACCATAGTATTATGACTGGTTGACACTTATAGATGTTAAAATTACCTTAGTTGCATTGCAGTTTTTGGTGAAGGGGGAAGTACCAATTTTAAGCCAGCAATCACTGAAGTTGTTAAGCTTCCCATTTGAGTCTTTTTTTTAAAGATTAATTAGTCAGAATTAATGAAATTGAAGGTTAAAATTAATCAGTTCTTTGGAAATTTTAGCATATTTTTTTATTCTCTGAAGAGTTTGTGTTAAAGAGTGTTATTATGTTTCTTTTTTTTTTTTTTTCTTTTTTATTATGTTTCTTAATATTTGGAAAATTTTAACAGCTAAGTCACTTGGAACTGGATGTTTCATCGTTAAAAGTTTTGGTTATGGATACTTTTGAAAAGTATCCGTGACTACTTTTGGGAAGAGTTGTAGATTTTTATTTTGATTCAGTTGTATTTTGGGCAAGAAAATTTTTTCCCTGTTTCATCTGAAGACTATTGGCTTAAACTGGCCGGTAATATTTCTTTACAAACTGTCAAGATCTGTGGTGAACACCTGCTGTATTTTATTGATCAGTATTGGCAAGGTCTTTCAAATGTAATAATTTTTATATGCATTTATTATATGATTGCTTGATGTTTTGTTAATTACTATTCTTTTCTTATTCCTTACTTTGGATTTAATTTAGTCAGTTATCTTTTATTAATTTTTAACATACTTAGGTGATTGATTTCTAGTTTGAAAAACAATGTGAATTATTTTTTTGTTTTTCTAAAAGTTTACAGTGTTATTCACTTGTTATTTCAGAATGTTTTCTAATTTCATTTGTGATTTGTTGATTTCTTTGACCTATAGTTACATAATATGTTGACTAATGTATACAACAGTGGATTTTCAAAGTATACTTTCTGTATTATAGATCTCCATCTTAATTTGTTGTTTACACCTTTATTATTTATTTCAGTTGGAATTTTTTTAGTTAGCTTTTAGACTATTATCAGTCTTGGTTAATGATCCATGTTTTTATTAGAAATGTGTCTTTTGTTCTTGGGCATACTGTGATAACTTATGAAGACTTGGTTACTTTAGGTTTTCCTATATTCATTTAACATTTTAATTTAAAAAGTTCATTAAACCAGTTCTTAAAGAAGTATAAGTAATAGTATGAGATGTGATTTTGTATGTTTGTGTGCCTGATTTTCAATGATGAATCTTTTTATTTTTCTTTTGATGAATGTTTTCAATGAGTATAGAATTTACTTTTTTCCCCCACTTTGAAATTTATGTTCCATTGTTGTCAGTCTTTATTTTTCTTCAGGTCTTGTGATTACATTGTTGATTCTTCAAAGGTTATATGCACCTTTACCTTGGTTTTTAGTTATTGGTTTCTTTCTTTTTTTTTTTTTTTTGCTTATTACTTAAAATTTTTCTTTATTTCCTACAGTTTTGGTACCATGATCATCTAATGCTTTATCATTTTCACCTAGTGAAAATTACCATTTTCTGTTTGTGAATTTTTGTATTTCTTCAATCTGTACTTTGTTGTCCCTTTATGTTATACTTAGAGATCACGTCTTCTAAAACTACTTTTATTCAGTTGTCTTTTGTCCTTTAAGCACCTAGTGTTTACATTGTATGAATTATCATTGCGTCTTCTGTTTTTTTTTTTTCTGTATTTTCTACCTTTTTGTCGTCTCTCTTTATCTATGTTTTCTTCTAATTTATTTTTCAAATCATTAATCTTCTCATTTTCTATATCAGATATGTAGTTAAACCACCATTGGGTTCTTAATTTTTATTATTCCCTTTTTTCTTAAAATTTCTGATGGATTTTCACGTGCTTATTGATTGTGGGCTGAGGTTATCCATCATTTATTTTCTTGAACATATTAAATCCTAGTTATGTGAAAGTCGGTGCTTGATACTTCTGATATCTGAAATTTATGTTGCTTTTGTTTTAGCTTAATTTTTCTCTCCTTTATTTTTACTTAATTCTTTTCAATTTGCTTTGAATTATTTACTGAATGCCAGATTACATGTATGAAAACTTGCAGATATCATTGTAACTTCTGGGCATATTTCAGTTTGTTATTGCTGGCACAGTCTTGAATTGAGAACAGATCATCATAAATGAGGCAGTGGTGTGATCTGTAGGCTTCCCTAGTAGCTCAGCTGGTAAAGAATGTGCCTGCAATGCAGGAGAGCCCAGTTTTATTCCTGAGTTTAGAAGCTCCCCTGGAGAGAGCATAGGGTACCTACTCCAGTATTCAGGCTTCCCTGGTGGCTCAGACGGTAAAGAATCCACATGCAATGCAGAAGACGTGGTTCATTTTCTGGGTTGGGAAGCTCTTCTGGAGTGGGGCACAGCTACCTACTCCTGAGGAGTCACCATGGACAGAGGCGTCTGGTGGTTACAGTCCATGGGGTTGAAAAGAGTCGGACATGACTGTGCACAGCACAGCACAGTGTGATCTATAAATGGCTTCTTGTTTTACAAGACCTTGTTTGTTGTTGTTTAGTCACCAAGTTGTGTCCTGCTCTTTAAGATACCCTGAACTGTAGTCCACTAGGCTCCTATGGCCATGGGATTATTTCCCAGGCAAGAAGGCTGGAGTGGGTTGCCATTTTCTTCTCTAGGGGATCTTCCCCACCCAGGGATTGAACCTGCATCTCCTACATTCACAGATGGATTCTTTACCACTGAGCCCCCTGGGAAGCCCAGTCCACCCTTTATCAATATTATAGTCATTTTTGTGATTTACCCACATGCTTGGGATGAATTTGATGAGATACCTGTTTCTATGACAGTACCAATGTTGTGCTTCACCAGTGCACTAAAGGGAAAGGTGGGTACTTTGTTATATTCTTCTTTGTTACGTTTTTCTCTCCCTTTGTTGAATAAGTAGCCCTCCATAAGGAAGCTGGAGTACCTTTCCTTAAATTTATGGTTAAAAAAAATTTTTTTTTTAAATTTATGGTTAAATTTTGGGGTATATTAGTATTTTTTAAAGGCACAAATTTTTTAAATTTTTGTTTTTTGTTCTTAACTGTGTATTCATTAATTTATCTAATTTGTCACTTTCGATAGGTGTCAGTAGTTCTAGGCTACCTATAAAAATAGAAACTTATTTTCTTGTGGGAAAGGCAACAATAAACATACAATGTGATGTATATTATGCAGAAAATAAAACAAGTCAATAAGATCAAGTACTTTACTGAGAGATATCAAAATAACTCAGGTGTCTAGCACCTAGAATGAAGTTGAATAAAATGTGGTACATTTTGTACTATCTAGTGCAATCCATTTGTATATTAATGGAATGAAGAATATTTATTTTTGTGTATCCTTTGGTAAAATATCATACATACTCTTAAGTGAATAGAGGAAGATGAACCAATGTATAGAGTATGCTGTAATTTATTTGAGTATATCTCTGTTCTCACATGAAAAAAACTCAAATCGTTAGCCATCTTAACAACTGTCTATTCACATGAAGATGATGGAAGTAGTATGTTTAAATACAAATTAATACAGTTTGCCTCTCTAAACTTAGAATCTGTTACATGCTAGACTGAGTCTATCAGTAACAACTCTTGTGGTTGGTCTTACCCTTCTTGTACTTGATGTGATCACAGATATCTCTTAGAGGCACACAGTGAGATCATAAGAAGATAGAAAAAAACCTGAGGAATACTACTTCTATTGGAATTAATGAAAAATTTCAAGAATTCAGTTTGTATTGGTATATTTAATACGTATCACCAGGAAATTAAAGCTCAGGAAGAGAAAAACAAGTGGCCTGAAAGATAAATTGTCTAAATCAACTATAGTTGGGAGTGGGACATGGTGTACAGTCTCATTCTTTATCTAGTCACATAGTTCGCAATGTATTTATTCAGATTAGCTAGCTATACTGTGGGTATTTCACAGTAGTTGAAGCTCACATCAGGCACATGTATTGTAAGAAAGAAAAATCAGCTCAAGGGCTTATAGTTGTGTAGATTTTAGAACCCATGGTTTTATTTTAACATCTGTGTTAAGAGAAGGAAGTTTTTAAAAACATAAAAGTAGTAAAGTTACAGAAACACCATTTGTGGTTATTTCTTGTGAAAAGAAACTGAAGTCAACTGTTTTCTTCTTTGAACTGGTTTAAGAAGAGGAAACAATGGAGAAATCTTAAAATGAGTAAAGGACAGGTTAAAAAACTTAAGATTGTTCTGTAGTTTGTTAAGACTTTAAGCGGGGGGAGGGGGTTGAACAGAAACAAAGGCAATTCTCTAAATTAGAATATATTTAAGAGACACAACCAGTTTCAGTGGTTAGATGTTGTTTGGCTTCTGAATTAAGCCAACCATAAAAATGCAGCTAGGGGAAAGTTGTATGAATTTTGATATACAGTGGAAATTTAATAATAAGTAATTATTATTTTTATAGGGTAATATATTTTGGTCTTAGAGAACAGTCATGTGTATTATGAGATACACATAATATTTTGTGTGTATAAAAATGGTAGCAGAAGATTTGCCTCAAAATGATCAAATTTGAGGTATTGAAATGATTCGATACTTTTAAGGAGGTATGTAGAACTTATTATAGTATTTTCTCTTTTGTATATGTTTGAAGTTTTACAGTATTAAAGTACTGAAGTACATGGACTTCGTTTTGTGCAATAAGGTTAGTTATGGCTTTCCTACACAAAAGTGGTTTGAATTATGCTTAGAATGAAGATATGGAGCAGTTGGGAGGATGGAGTCTATTTAAATGTGTGTGAGTGTGTGGGTATAGTTGTGTTCGCAGCTAAAACCACTTTTGATATGATATATAGCTTGAAACATCAAAGATTAAAAGAAAGCCAAGATAGATACAGTGTTGGACACCCTTCTCCCCGATTTTGTGAAATTTGTTTCCTATTAATGGTTATTAGTCTTGCTGACAAATTTTTTCATTATTTGTAAAATTGACTCTTAAGGATATATACAGTCATACCTCCTAATAATTATAATATTGTTTTTTTCCTTGCCTACTTAAGATTCACATCAATGTCTTTTTCATCATTTTAATGATGTAAGCAGAATAGTTGGTATTAACCTCTTTTGGTTTTGATTACATTGTCTCATAAGTAAGAAGATCTCATTATTGCTCTTTCACTCAGTCTTATTATGTTTTTCTTTTTATGTGCTACCATTAATGAGCTTCATAATTCTTTAGTTATAGGCTAATGAAAGAAAACCTTGATTCTTCAAATAATAAAATTTCTTTGTGGTCCATTGATCTACTTTGGCTGTAGAGGTCACAGTTTTGATGCCTGGGCAAGTAAAGAAGATACCACAGCCATGTAGTGCTGCCAAAAAATTGGAAAAATTATTAAATTTTTTCATATGCATAATTAAAGATGGAGAAGTGCAAAAGTGTACAAAAGTTTGAAGATACAGATGAAATAATTTCCTTTCAAAATATAAATTATCCTAGTTTTATTCAAAAAGTTAACACTTGATGAGTTACTATCCCAGTATTGGTCATGGAGACCAAAATTTAACAAATATCAAACTTTTTATGAAAGTCACATGGACTAGGAGGTCACATTACTGGTTAATTCTAAGTAACCTCTAGAGTTTAAGAAACAAAAATTTTTGAATTTTTTACGTTTCTATAATACCTTTTGTTTTTTATTAGTTTTACTATAGAATAAAAAGACATGAAAATGTACACTGTAAAGTTCCTTTCTGTGTCCTAAGCTACCAGTTCCTCTTGCAAGTCAGATACCAATGCATATAATTCTGAGTATTGCAAGAAGAATACTCTTCAGCTGTTGTTATTGACAGCAGTCACTGTCATATCTGACTCTTTGTGACCTCATAAACTTAGCACACCAGACTTCCCTGTCCTTTACCATCTTTTGGAGCTTGCTCAAACCTGTGTCCATTGAGTCAGTGATACCAACCATGCAGCTGTCTCATCCTCTCTGGTTCCCTTCTCCTGCATTCAGTACCTTCCAGCATCAGGGTCTGTGTGTATATCTAGCCTGTGTCTTTTGTGAACGCTGTACTGGAATTGGCTATTCTACATTTTGCCAACTGATATTGATGGCACAATTAATGTATTTAAGGTAATTACTCTGATGATGAATGACTTACCTCCATCCTTTTGTTGTTTGTTTTCTCATCTTATATAGAGCAATATTTCCTAACCTTTTTGGCACCAGAAGTTTCATGGAAGACAAGTTTTCCACAGACAGATGGCTTGTGGGTGCGATGGGGTTTTAGGATGATTCACATGTGTTAGGTGTGTTGAGTTCTTCAAGCAGAATGCAGATGGGAGTGATGGAAAACAGCTGTAAATATAGTTGGAGCTTAGCTTGCTTGTTCACTACTCAGCCTGGATCTTAACAGATTATGAACCAAAACAGATCTATGGCCTGGGTGTTGAGGACACTTGTCTTCGAGTTCTTATATTTTTCGTTTCCTTAGGCTTTATTTAACATTCTAAATTTTTAGCAATCTAGTTGGAGTTGACAAAAACATGGCTTCAGTAGCATACAAATATTTTTCTTTTCTGTTGATTTATTCTCTGCTTCTCTCACTGTCATATTTGTTACTGTCACAAATTAAATCTTTAGACTCCATACTTATGAAGACCCAGCACAGAGACTAAAAGCAAAACATACAAATCATTAAAGGAGACCTCATTTCTTTTAAAGGGGGCTTCCCAGCTTGCACTATTGGTCAAGAACCTGCCTTCTAATGCAGGAGACAAAAAAGATGTGGTTTGATCCTTGGGTTGGGAAGATCCCCTGGAGGAAGCCATGGCAGCCCACTCCAGAATTATTGCCTAGAGAATCCCCTGAGCCGAGGAGCCTGGTGGGCTACATACAGTCCACAGGGTTCCAAAGAGTTGCCACAATGGAGGTGGCTTAACATGCATGCAGCATGCATGCACACACTCATTGACAAATGTGTATACTTATTTTGTTGGTATTTGTACTTTATGTAGAAACCAGAAGTTTACTTGTAAATCAAAAATATAGTAGTGCTGACTATTTTAAATGTACCATTTAAATGTACCATTTTAATTATATCAGTTTGCTTTGTTTCTTAATATGACTTCTGATTACTGTCTTTTTCTTTCAGTCTGAATAACTCCTTTTATCAGTTTTTTATAGGGCAGATCTTTCACTGGATATTTTCTTGAGTAATTCTGGTTATTTTTCTTCATGTTGACATTTTGAGTAAGCATACAGGGTTTGAAGTAAACTACTGAAAACAAAAGTCTTCCTAGTCAGACTTTTAGTTCTCAAGCCAGTAACCTCAAAAGAACACTCATTAATATCCCTAAATCTTTTCAAAATTCCTTAATTTGCATGTTGAAGATAAGAATATATTCATACATTTAAAACTTGTCTCTGGAAAGAATCAGCCTATATTAGCTATAAAATTTGGTGAAATAGTCATACTTACGTAGTTTGCTTTTTAAGTGTACAGTTTACTGTATTTGCACTGTTATATAATTAAGTGTTGCATTATTCAGAATCTTTCATCACTCCAGGTGGAAAATGTTTCACCATAGAGCAGTCTCAGTCTCCTCTAACCCAATCCCTGATAGTCTCTGTTCTTTCTGTCTCTGTATATGTGTGCTGTGGATACTTTATATGAATAGACTCGTATAGCTTTTGTCTTTTTGTCTTACTTATTTCACTTAGCATAGTATCATCTAGGTTCTTCCATGTTGTAACATGTATCAGTTTTATTTTAAAGCTGACTAACCTTGTCCTGTTTGTGCAGTCAGTCCTCAGTGTTTGTGTGTTCTGCATATTTGTATTCAGCCAACCTCAGATCAAAAATACATTAGAAAAATTCATGAAAGTCTGAAAAAAGCAAACTTGAACTTGTTACACTCGTGGTACTATTTTTGAGCATTGAAATAGGTATTATGTATTATGAGTAATTTAGAGATGAATAAAACAAGTAGAAGGATGTGCATAGGTTATATGCAAATAATAGCTCCATTTTATATCAGGGACTTGGCCATCCAGAAACAGCCTTGGAACTAATTCCTGTAGATACCAGAAATAAGTGTTATGTTCAGTGCACTTGCTCAGTCATGTCCACCTCTTTGTGACCCCATGAACCGCAGCATGCCAGGCCTCCCTGTCCATCAACAACTCCAAACCCATGTCCATTGAGTCAGTGATGCCATTCAGCCATCTCATCCTTTGTCATCCCCTTCTCCTCCTGCCCTCAATCTTACCCAGCATCAATGTCTTTTCCAGTGAGTCAGCTTTTGGCATGAGGTGACCAAAGTATGGGAGTTTCAGCTTCAGCATCAGTCCTTCCAATGAACACCTAGGACTGATCTCCTTTAGGATGGACTGCTTGGATCTCCTTGCAGTCCAAGGGACTCTCAAGAGTCTTCTCCAACACCACAGTTCAAAAGCTTCAATTTTTCGGTGCTCAGCTTTCTTCACAGTCCAACTCTCACATCCATACATGACCACTGGAAAAACCATAGCCTTGACTAGACAGACCTTTGTTGGCAAAGTGATCTCTCTGCTTTTTAATATGCAATCTAGGTTGGTCATAACTTTCCTTTCAAGGAGTAAGCATCTTTTGACATTACCCTCCTTCCAGTCAGGCACTGGCAAAGTAATGTCTCTGCTTTTCAATATGCTGTCTAGGTTGGTCATAACTTTTCTTCGAAGGAGTAAGTGTCTTTTAATTTCATGGCTGCAGTCACCATCTGCAGTGATTTTGGAGCCCAGAAAAATAAAGTCAGCCACTGTTTCCATGGTTTCCCCATCTATTTCCCATGAAGTGATGGGACCGGATGCCATGATCTTAGTTTTCTGAATGTTGAGCTTTAAGCCAACTTTTTCACTCTCCTCTTTCACTTTTGTCAAGAGACTGTTAGATCTTCTTCACTTTCTGCCACGAGGGTGGTGTCATCTGCATATCTGAGCTTAATGATATTTCTCCCGGCAGCCCTGATTCCAGCTTGTGCTTCCTCCAGTCCAGCGAAATCCAGCACTGGGATTTTGCATGATGTACTCTGCATATAAGTGAATAAGCAGGGTGACAGTACACAGCCTTGCCTTACTCCTTTTCCTATTTGGAACCAGTCTGTTGTTCCATGTCCAGTTCTAACTCTTGCTTCCTGACCTGCATACAGGTTTCTCAAGAAACAGGTCAGGTGGTCTGGTATTCCCATCTCTTTCAGAGTTTTCCACAGTTTATTGTGATCCACATAGTCAAATGCTCTGTCATAGTCAGTAAAGCAGAAATAGATGTTTTTTTGGAACTCTCTTGCTTTTTTGATGATCCATCGGATGTTGGCAATTTGATCTCTAGTTCCTCTGTGTTTTCTAAAACCAGCTTGAACGTCTGTAAGTTCATGGTTCACGTATTGCTGAAGCCTTCTTGGAGAATTTTAAGCATTTCTTCATTAGCGTGTGAGATGAGTGCAATTGTGCGGTAGTTTGAGCATTCTTTGGCGTTGCCTTTCTTTGGGATTGGAATGAAAACTGACCCTTTCCAGTTCTGTGGCCACTGATGAGTTTTCCAAATTTACTGGCATATTGAGTGCAACACTTTCACAGCATCATCTTTCAGGATTTGAAATAGCTCAACTGGAATTCATCACCTCCACTACCTTTGTTCGTAGTGATGCTTGCTAAGTATTATGTTAATTATATGTATTATATTAATATATGTATGCCACATTTTGTTTCTGTTATTTGTGAGAAAATGTTTGAGTTATTTCTGAAATTTTGTAATGATAAATGAAAAAATAAAAACATAGTCTATGATGAAGAAAACTATAGCTTTTAATCTAAGATGTATTAAATTATTATATTTTTGTTCATTTTTACTTTCCTAATTGTTTGAGGCCTTTTGAAATTCCCTCCATATGAACTTTAGGATGATTCTTTAAATTTCTGCAAATTACAGTAGGGTTTTTTTTTTTCCATTTATTTTTATGAGTTGGAGGCTAATTATAATAATTGTAGTGGTTTTTGCCATACATTGACATGAATCAGCCGTGGATTTACATGTGTTCCCCATCCTGATCCCCCCTCCCACCTCCCTCCCCATCCCATCCCATCCCTCTGGGTCTTCCCAGTGCACCAGCCCTGAGCACTTATCTCATTCATCCAACCTGGGCTGGCAATCTGTTTCATCCTTGATAATATACATGTTTCGATGCTGTTCTGTCTAAACATCCCACCCTCGCCTTTTCCCACAGAGTCCAAAAGTCTGTTCTGTACATCTGTGTCTCTTTTTCTGTTTTGCATATTGGGTTATCCTTACCATCTTTTAAAATTCCATATATATGTGTTAGTATACTGTATTTGTCTTTATATTTCTGGCTTGCTTCGCTCTGTATAATGGGCTCCAGTTTCATCCATCTCATTAGAACTGATTCAAATGAATTCTTTTTAATGGCTGAGTAATATTCTGTAGTGTATATGTACCGCAGCTTTCTTATCCATTCATCTGCTGATGGGTATCTGGGTTGCTTCCATGTCCTGGCTGTTATAAACAGTGTACAGCAGGGTTTTAATAGGGATTTTATTGAATCCTTAAGTTGCTTCAGGAAGTGTTGTTATCTTAACACAGAAACACCTTAGAAATATTGTAGTTTCAATTTCAGACCAGTGCAAACAAGCAAGTATTGCACCAAAGCAAGTTGCATGGGTTTTTTGGTTTCCCATTGCGTATGAAGGTTATGTTTACCCTAAATTATCATGTATTAATAGGGACACGACTGAGCGACTTCACTTTCACTTTTCACTTTCATGCGCTGGAGAAGGAAGTGGCAGCCCACTCCAGTGTTCTTGACTGGAGAATCCCAGGGACGGGGGAACCTGGTGGACTGCCATCTATGGGGTCGCACAGAGTCAGCAGCAGCAGCAAAAGTGCATTATGTCTTTTAAAATGTTTATACTTTAGACAACATAATCTACATGCTGTTATCAAAAAACATAAGAAAGCAAGTATTGTTAAGGATATGAAATTACTTCCCATACTATTGGTGGGAAGGCGTAATGGTACAGCAGGTGCAGAAAAACAGTATGAAGAGGCCTCAAAAATTAAAAATAGTATCATAGAATCCAATATTTTTTAAAAAAGTATCATAGGATCCAGTATTCAGACTTAGGAGTGTTTATTCAGAACAACTTTGAATTCAAGATTTCAAAGAGATATTAGTGTTCCTATGTTCATTGCAGCACTACTAACAATAGCTGATATGTGAAAAAAATCATAACAGATGAATGGATAAAGAAAACGAAGTCTTCTACATATTTGGCAAATTTTAAGTTTATTTTCTTCTTAGTGGTGCAGTAAGTTGACTTGTTACCTTAATTTACCTTTTTAATTATTCTCTGTTAATATATCAAAATACAGTTGATTTTTTCTCCTGTATTATTTATGTATAATTGGCATATAACATTGTACTAGTTTAAGGTATACAACATAATTAGTATATATTGTGGAATCAGTGCCATGTGTAGTTAGCATCATAGTTGTTTGTTAAACTTTCTTCTACCTATTACTTAATAATTCAAAATTACATCAAAAACCTTATTCAGGCACTCACTAAAGTCTTTCTAAAAGTTGTTTCTGTTTTTCAGTTGGCATAGGTGAATGTTTCCATGTGTAACAGTAACATCAAATAAAACTATTACTGCAAGAATGGAACTTTTTAAAAAATTAAACACTGATGAATTAAATGACTTTTCTTGAAGTAAAAGATGAATGTCCTATTAAGGTTATTTGGAGAGGGAAATGGCAACCCTCCAGTATTCATGCCTGGAGAATACTCATGAACAGAGGAGCATGGCAAGCTACACCCCTTGGGGTTGCAAGAGATCAGACACGACTTAGTGATGAAACCACCACCACCAACTGTTAAGTTTATTAAGTTTCAGAATAAAAAAAACCAGTGTTTGTGATATTTGTGAGTGAAAGATCTACTACAGGTGTATATGTTTGTATTGCATTGGTAACAACAATTCTTACATACTATATTATACTACTATTTCCATAAGAAGTATACATTGCTTTTCCTGCTGTGTATTAATGCTTTTATGTTCTGCAATAATTACACACTCCCCAAGGGCAACATAAATGATCCTTCTAGTGTCCTTCTCTGATTGTTGTCAGCTTGGTGCAACTTATTTTTGCTTGTTAAAATTAACAAGTTTAATTTATTAAGCTTAATTTATTAACTATATGTTTATGCTTGGCAACTATGTATCCTTGCTAATGGGCTGCCTTCTGAATGTTGGTCTGCTGTCTGTGTTAAAACTATGGCATTCTTATGTGTATGTGTGTATATGAGAGATAAAAAGTGTAGGATGTTCTTTTATATTTCCTTCTTTCCTTGTCTCATTTGGTTAGAGTAAAAATTGTTTTTAGCCCCAATTTATACATTTATTTCAATTGTCCTATTTACTTAATACGGTGTCCTTGGGACTTCCTTGATGGTCCATTGATTAAGAATCCACCTTGCAATGCAAGGGACAACAGTTCTCTTTGGTCAGGGAACAGGAGGCTGAAGGTCCCTAAGGGAACATGCCATGGAGCAACCAAGTCCTTGCGCCACAACTCGTGACTCCTGTGGACAGCAAAAGATCTAGTATGATGCAACAAAGATCCCTTGTGCCACAACTAATACCTGGCGCAGCCAAATAAATAAATACTTGAAAAATAGAAACATTATTTAATAAAATATGTCTTTGAAATGACTTCACCATCTTTTTCTTTTTTTCTTTTTTTAATACTTTAAAAACGTCTTTCGGGCTTTTTCATGTATGTTTTAAGGACACCATACTTTGGATTTTTTAAATTATCATTTTCTGTTGTTTTGGAAGGGTTGAGTTAAACATCATGTTGGCTATGAAAAGTTTTCCTCTTACAATAATTTTTGAAGGAGAACTGTGGGCAGTGGTCTCATTTGTAAATTTTCTTGTACCTTCAATATGAGTATTGTTTATCATACCTATGGGAACTTACGTCTTGAATCCTTCATTGTTTATAAATATTTTCCAGGGATATTTTCTGTTAAAGCAGCATATTTTAAAATGCAAATTAGATTAACTACTTTTCCTTTTAGACTTTGTAAAGGATAGTAGTAGCACTTCTTGTATTTCCTTAATAAAATGTGCACATCTTTGAAAGTCTTTCCAGGTTAATTATCCATCTGCTTGTAGGATAGTTCTACAGCTTTGTGAATGTTATTAAATAATGTCTAAAGGTGAATTTTTTTATTTTTCTGTAAGTTGTGGGAAACAGCAAATGTTATAATTGCCATATTTTACTGATTCCATATTAGATTGTAGTGTAGTTTTAACTAGCTGTTATTTTGAAAGTTGGTGGTGCACAGTTAAATGTTCAGTTAATGAATTAGAACTCTTTATTTTCATAATGGAAACTTTAAAAATATCTTTATTGTTTGAATCATATACTGCTAAATTTTAGGATGTATATAGCATATATATAAGTGTTTATTCCAGTTTATTACTTGAAGCATTAATTTTATGTTTAAAGGCTTTTTTAGGTGAAGTATAATTGATGTTATATATACAGTATATGCAACATAGATATTCCAATTTTTAAAGATTTCATTGCATTTGTAATTTACTGTAAAATATCAACTAAATTCCCTGTGTGTACAATACATCCTTGTGGTTACCTGTTTTATACATAATAGTTTGTCCCTCCTAATGGCTTTAATTCATCTGTCTTGCCTCTCCTCCATTCCCTCTCACAAGTAGTAACCACTAGTTTGTTTTCTGTATCTTATGTTTCCTTTTTTTTGTTGCAGTAATGATGTATCTTTTTTTCTGAATATCTTCTGCTCTTTAGAGAATGTATCATTCTGCGAAGGAAGCTTATGAACAGCTTTTACAGACAGAAAACCTACCTGCACAAGTAAAAGCAACTGTTTTACAACAGTTAGGTACATAAAAGTTACTTTTTATTACATAATGCATTATTATTAAAATTTTGGTGGGAGTGGGTAGAAACAGTTTTAATTCTTCTGCTTAAAAATAACTTCACTAAACTCCTGTATTTTAGAATTAATTGTAATGTTTATTATTTTGAGATTGTATTTTAAGTGAGTATTGTGTATTATAAATATTCCTATAATAAATGTACTTCTCTCTTTTTTTTTGATCAGGTGTTAATGTATTTATTTCTTATTTGCTTGTTTTAATCATTCAGTTGTGTCTGACTCAGTGACCCCATAGATTGTAGTAGTAGCCTGCCAGACTTCTCTGTCCATAGGATTTCCCAGGCAGAATTCTGGAGTGGTTTGCCACTTCCTCCAGGAAATCTTCCTAATCCACCTAGCATATTCCTAATTTCATATCTCATAATTTAGATTCAGTGGTCCAGTCCACTCCTTTTAAGTTCTCAACATTCTTCTTTAGTTATCGGTGTCTAGAAGAGGTTTGAACATTCCCATGTGCTTATTATAAGCATTCTGTGAAGTTAAATGAGTTAAAAGAATTCAAATGGTAGTTAAGTGCTGTGAGCTTGTTTTCATAGGGCATTTTATTATACGAGTTAATGAAACTGTGTCACCTAAAAATTAAAGAATATTTTATTTATTTGTTTCAGTATTTGGTTTTGAGCAGATAGTTTCTAAATTTTAATGAACTTGTGATAATGTATTTTTGAAATGGCAGTATTTTGCCTATAATGTCAAAAGCAATTAGTCATACTTTTCCCTAGGTTATACTTTTGCCTAGGTTACACTTTTGCAAAGGTAATTTTATAACATCAATTGACGGACAGATGAAGCACTATAATTTCCATTTGTCTTAACTGTTTAACATTTTTTTTCATGGTCCAATCTTTCCATTGTCTTTGCTGCTATAACTCTTCTACTTCTTCATTATTCAAATGCTGTATTGGCTTTTATCTGTTTTGGAACCAATTTTTAATTTACATATTCATATAGCTTTGGAAATGCTTTGTTTTTGTTTTTGATCATATGTTTAGAATTCTTTGAAAATAATTAATGTAAGTAGAGTGTAGGATCTTTGGTAAGGTGTTTTCTTTTAATAGTGTATCTTCGAATATTTTTAGTTTCATTTATTCCTCAGAGATTAACATGGACTTACTAGATTGTTTTCAAAATATTTCAACCTTTAAAGAATAAGTAAATTAATCCTCTTTATACTTTTTGGTTTATAAGTCAAAATTTTATTTTTCAAATTAAATTCAGAAAAGGAGTATCTGTCTGTGACTTCTATGTAATACCCTAGATGTTTTAAGTTTCCCTCTGTTGATTGTATCCCTTTTAGTAAAGTGGATTTTCTTGTAGCTACCTTTGATAGTTCAAAATTTAGGAAAGTTTGATTCAAGATAAGTAAATAAATATACAAGAAGGGTATTTGTGTGCTTCATGATTTTCTTGAGGCTAGAAGAGTGATTGAATCATGGGTAAATGGCTTCCACTTGATTAATTATAGGATGGATGCATCATAATGTGGATCTATTAGGAGACCAAGCCACCAAGGAAAGCTGTGCTATTCAGTATCTCCAAAAGTCATTGGAGGCAGATCCTAATTCTGGCCAGTCTTGGTATTTCCTTGGCAGGTGAGACCATACTCTTGGGTTGTGCTGTCTAGAGATGGTTTGTAATCTAAAATGTTAATGTTAATCTGTAATACCCTTAGTGGCATTTTATTTTAAAAACATTGTAACAAAGATTTTGGGGAGGTAAATTTGATCATTTCAGATCATTCTGAATTAGGTGCTTTTACTTAGAAATTCTTATTCTACTTATTAGAATTCATTTTACATTGTCTTGTGACTTGAATTATTACTAGTTTTCAAAGAGTTTTAAAGAATTTTGTCACATGTTAATTAGGGTATTGTTTTTCTGTTCAGTGTTTAAATTGTGTTCCCTCTATCATTTTTATCATTTTTAAAATGTATTTAACAGAGAATTCATTTTTATTCTATCTGATGATCATGTATGGCATATTGAAAAGTCTAAACCATTTGAGGTTGGAATTTTCCACTGATTAATGAATGGACTGGATTAGATAAGTCAGTTACCTTTTTTCAATGTTATAAATTTAACTTTAATTGTCTTACTTGGTTTGACTGTAAATTTTGCCCCTTTCTTATTGACATTGAGTTTGTTTATTTATGTAAAGTCTAATTCACATTTAGGTTTTGTGTTAATGTTAGCTTTTAGTGACTTTTTCTTTTAAAAAGGAAGTATACTTATATTTGAGATTATTATTAAAATAACTCCTTTTTAAAAAATTTCATTTTTGATTAATTTTATATAATAATCAAAGTTAGCTACTTTTCAGTATAGAGTTTTTCTAATCTCCCCTAGGCTTGTCAAGAGTCTAGTTTGAGTTCCTTCTCAACTTAGTGTTTTCTCCTCTGCTAAAGATCCTGCGGGATAAGCTGAATCTTTCTTATCTTCCATTTCCATTTGTTGTTATCAGTCAAGCATTTAGTAAATGAAATAAGTGAACTAAGTAGTTCTTGCTTTTGGAGCTAATATAATTTTTACCTTTGTACAATATTTATCTTAATGGGTGATTTTAAAAGAGGTTTATCTTTAGAAAGAGGGATGTGTGACACCTAATATTAGGTTTTTTATTAGCACTCCTGCTAATTTAGATTTTTATAAGAATATGACCCAGGATATTTTTTTCCTTTTGACCCAAGATAAAAATCAGTAGCATAATGTCATTTATGTTGTATGTGACTCTTTAGTATAAGGGATCCTTTTGTTGTTTCTGTTTAATCCCAGCCATGTACAATACTTGTAATGAAATATGTTTAAAATCTTCATTTTAGTAAGGATGCACTTGGGAAAGGGCTTAATTGAGGTTATCTGAATTTAAAACAACAATATATGTTCTGTTTTTTGATATTTTTTCTACCAGTATGGACCACAGTCTAGATTTCTCAATTACATGATATTTCTTTTGGACCAAAGATGATCATTTTTTACAGCATTTTTTTATTTTTTAAAGAATATTTATTTATTTGGCTGTCCAGGGTTTTAGTTGTAGCACGTGGGATCTATTTCCCTGATGAGGGGCTAAACCTAGGCCCCCTGCATCGACAGCACAAGGTATTGTTAGCCATCGAACCACCAGGGAAGTCCCTACTAGACAGCATTTATTTTATTTATTTATTTATCTTTATTTTTTAATATATATTTATTTTAATTGGAGGCTAATACCTTTACAGTATTATGTTGGTTTTGCCATATATTGACATGAATCTGTCACGGGTGTATATAACATTTATTTTTAATGTTAGTTTTTTCCCATAATTTTCTTTTCCCTGCTGCCTTTTGATATGTTGCTTCTAATTAATTGACTTTACGAATAGAAAAGAGAATCACATTTCTGAAAAATGATATTTTAAAGCCTATTGAAGGACTTCCTGGTGCTCCAGTAGGAATCTGCTTGCCAGTACAGGGGACATGGTTTTGATCCTTGATCTGGGATGATCTCACATGCTGTGGAGCAGCTAAACTAAGCCTATACACTGCAACTAGTGAGCTCACTCACCCTGGAGCTACCTGGATACCACAACTAGAGAGGGACCATAGGCAGCAGCAAAGACCCAGGGCAACCATAGTTAGTTAGATGAAAAAAACTTACTGTAGCTCTGCATGAGGATCTCAATGTCTGTATAATTTATAGAGATTTGATGATCCTAGTATTTGATGATCCTAGTATTTCAGGAACCGTGTGTTACCTCTGTGTCCAAGGCTTTATTTCATATTATTGCTGTTTTGATTGGGATGTGTCTGTTAAATTGAGATAGGGATGGTGGAATACAGTAGTAACACTGGTAATGAAAATGTTAGAGTCTGCCACATGGAGAAAACTTAAAAAATTAGGAATGATCAGACAGCCTTTATACAGTCTTCACAATGTAAATGACATTATGCTACAGATTTTTATCTTGGGTCAAAAGGAAAAACTTATTTTATCCTTTCATGTTGCAAGTAGGGGACATGAATTCAAGGAAGTTTTCTCAAGGTAACATAATAATTAATGTAGCAGAAAGAGCTAAAACCCAGCTTTAGTTTGTGCTTCAGTTCTCTTAACATTAAGTAAGCCAGGAGATACATACAGCATTTGTCTGATCATCAAAATACTCTTTTGTTAAAAAAATTTTTCTGTCAATATTCACACAGTCTCTAATGTCTATCCCTGTTTGCCTTATTGTTCCCTTTTTAATTCTGCCTCAAGACTCCAAGGTTGTATGCATTCTTTGTAATTGCTGTCTCTGTCTTTTTTACTGGCCTTTCAGTGTTTGTCAGCCCACAAATTAGCCATTCTTTAGGCTTATTTGTACCCTTTTTTTGTGTGTATTTTAACATTAAATATATCTCAGTTTTGTTTTTCATGAACTAAGAAATGTTTGCCATTGGCATCTTTAAGTTCAGAATGGAAAATTTGGATGTGCCCCTGAGGTCATTATCAACATTTAATTTCTCTTTGTTACTTAGCCCTTATATTCTTGGAATGTAAGAAGCTTGAGTTTAAAGTACATATAAAAGAGCTCTGTATTTAAGTTTCTTCTAGCAGTGAACAAATTCTGGCTATAATGGTTTGAAAAGAATACATTATATAACATTTGCTAGCAGTCATAAGACAGAAAGTTAATTTAGTAGCCGTTAAAATGTACATTAAAATCACTATGTCTAAGCACATATCTTGATTAACAAGTATTTTCCCTTTCCATATACATAATTTTGTCAAGCTAATATAGTTATTTAAGCATTTGTGGAAACATAAATACATTTAAACTATATATCTGCTTTGTTCCTTGACTCTTTCAGGTGCTATTCAAGTATTGGAAAAGTTCAGGATGCCTTTATATCTTATAGGCAGTCTATTGATAAATCAGAAGCAAGTGCAGATACCTGGTGTTCAATAGGGTAAGGCTTGTGTGTGTTAAGTTTATAATGCTTTAATTGATATACATGTTTATTGAACTTCATCTATATGTATGTATTAATGTTATACACAGTTTTAGTAAACTTTATTTCTCTTTCCAGTGTGCTCTATCAGCAGCAAAATCAGCCTATGGATGCATTGCAGGCCTATATTTGTGCTGTACAATTGGACCATGGACATGCAGCAGCATGGATGGACCTAGGCACTCTCTATGAATCCTGTAACCAACCTCAGGATGCCATTAAATGCTACTTAAATGCAACTAGAAGCAAAAGTTGCAGTAATACCTCCATGCTTACAGGAAGAATTAAAGTTTTACAGGTAAATTCTTGAAGTAGCATATTTTAAAGACATTTCCATAAATACCTGGCAGAGGAGGGTGGCTGGAAAGTTTGTCTAATTTTGTTTTGATGTCAATAATTTATTTCCATAGTTTTGATATTTATGATGATACTACTTTTCACTTTAAGATACTACTATATTGAAAATGTCTTTTGCATCTTTACTTTTTCTGATTCATGTTAATTTGCATGATTTTATGTGCTATCAACATTTTTAAGTTATAACATTTTAGAGAAAAGAACACAGACATTGTTTTTCACTCTTGCATGAAATTTCACAAGAAGGTGTCCGACAGAATTCTGAAAAACAGAACTTAGCTTTTTTCCTATTCTTGAAAGTATGTTTTAGTTATCCTCTTTAGCATATATCTGAAACCCCAGATTAATAACCTGCTTTCTTTAAAAAAATACCTATAAATTGAGGAAGTTTTAGTGGATCTTTACTTGATCTTACTCAAGTAGTCCTGTGTTAAATTTACTTTTTACATAATTTTTCCTAGGCTCAGTTGTGTAACCTTCCACAAGGTAGTCTACAGAATAAAACTAAATTGCTTCCTAGTATTGAGGAGGCATGGAGCCTACCAATACCCGCAGAGCTTACCTCCAGGCAGGGTGCCATGAACACAGCACAGCAGGTGAGAAGTTGGGTTATCTTCTGTAGGTGCCCAGCTTTAAGGGTTCTGTCCAATCTGTAGTGATCAGATCTAAATTACTACGTGCAGAATTGGCTTTTAAAAAAAAAAAAATCCTTTCAATTTTACTACTAAGGGATTTTTAGATCAAAATAAAACTTCCTCTGATACGGGAAGATTCTTGGGGTAGTTTAAAACTTTTGTTTAGTTTTATGATTTCAAAAGGGATTTCTTAAGGGACTTTCATACAGTGTTTCATTTAATTTTTTAAAAAGTAAGTTTTTAAAAATAAGGTACACATTCTCCATTGATGAAATACTTGACTTTGATTTTCAATTAGAATCCATGATGTCTACATGATGTCTAGTTTTGGAAAGTAACCAGTTCATAAGGTTTTATCATTTGAAGGCATGAATTAAGAATATATAGAACCTTTTTTTTTTACCTCTGTGATCCTTAGGCTTACAAAGCTCATCATCCAAATACTGAACCTGTATTAGGCCTCAGTGAAACATCAATTTCACAACAGCCCTTGCCAGTACATATGATTACCTATAGTCAAGTAGATGACCTGTCCAGTCCTGCCAAGAGGAAAAGAATATCTGGTCCAGCAAAGGTATATATAAATTTTTCAGAGAAATGGAAGATTTCAATTAGAAATGAAATTCTAAGTCTTCTGAAGTTGTGCCTGTCTTACATTTTAAACTATTTGTTCCTCAAGAGTGAAAAGGGGTTTTTTTTTTAAGCTGTTATAAGCAGTATTTTGTATCCTGAAATTGTAGCATCATTTAAGTATAGGAAGTAGGGATAGCTTTATGTTCATGAGGCATTTTATTCATTTCACCGCTTTTCTGAATTTTAACATACATTTTTACCACCACTTTGTATGGACACTAAAATAGAGTGTTGAATGTAATGGACAGTCTGTTAGATCTTTGAGTCATGGTTCAGATGAACATACCTTTTAAGAAAGAGTTTAAGAATAAATGACTTTTCAGATGTATAATTTTCCAAATGGGTTATGCATTGATTTTTTTAATGATTTGAAAACATAAGCTTTGTTTATCTGTAAATATTCCAATTGCTAATCATTTAGTATCTCATGAGTTGTAACTATTGGTGTATGAATTTAATCAAATATTTTTAATTTAAAATAAATTTTCCTGAGAATAGTTCTAAGAACTGTCATATGGTCAAACTGTATCATATACTTCAGTAGAGGAACAAGTTGATTCATGGTGTTTGACACCACAGAAATTACAGGTATGAAATACTCTTTCGACAGTTTTTAATCACATGTTTTAACATAGTGGAAGTAGTAAGCTTTAAGCTTTTGTTGGGTATTATTTCTTAAAATTGAATGGCAATAAATGAAGTTAACATGTATATAAGTGTAATGAGCCTACATTTCCAAAGGTATAGAGATCATAATACATTTTTGTTTTCTACTTTTTTAAAAAGAAGTAATATATTCATATTTTTGAAATTTAAAAATTATTAGGAGATAGGGGTGTACAGGTTTTAAAGGGTCCTTGAAGTTCCTGTCTCCAGCTACTTAATTTCTCTTTCTAACAAATATTCAGTATTAGTGGTTTCTTTGTGTTTTTTTTTCCTTTTGTTTCTAGATATAGATATACATGTACAAGAAGATGTGCTGATCTCAGTTTTCTTTTTATCCCTTATACTAATATAGCTTGTTGACTGCTGTATCTTTTCTCCCTGCTCACCTTCTTTAAAGATCTATCTTTGAGATATTTTCATGTATTTTATGGCTGCTTTGTTCTTTATGGCTACATGATGCTACATTTTAAATTTTTTTGGAAGCCTCATGTTGTTTAACTAGACTTCTGTTGTTAGACTTTTACATAATTTCTGCCTGTTATAAATAAGGCTGCCCTTAAGCATTTTTGTTATGACACATTTTATAGTTAAATAGCTTTCACTTTGAATTATAATTTCCTTTCCACATAATGTATTTAATTGAAAACACAAAAATTATTTTCATCAAGTGAATTCTTATTTTTAAAAATCTTTCTTAGCTGTTTGTAAGGACTTCATTTTGGTATTGGTTACATTTGGTTAGAAATCACTGTATGTCACAACACAAAATTGCTTGGTTTGTAGACTTTTAAGTTACAGGTTGCTTGCTAGTGACTTACTTAATTTCTTTGATTTACCTTTGTGTATTTTTAAATTTTTCTAGTACTTGGAACACCTACGCACAGATAGAGATAATTTAAATCCGACACAAAAACTGATGCTGCAACAGTTGGAAAGTCAGTTTGTCTTAATGCAACAAGTATGTATCCCATTTTCATTATAAATGTTTATCATTTATGTTAAGTATTTTTCTTGACTACAATACCACTACAGAATTTGTTAATGCTTATGTCTACTTTTTATGTGTAGTCATTAGAATTTATATATCTGAGCTTTAAATACCACTGGTGGACAGTTCAATTTTTTTTTTAATAGCTATAAATTAATTTTGAAGACAACAGGAAATATATTTTATGTTTTGTGCATATTTCAGGTGTGTTCTATAGGCTTACTTTTTATTACTTTACAATTAAAGAAAATATACTAAAGTGGAGAAGTTTTCAGGATTATTTTAAAGGATTTGGCATAATTGTAATGGCCATCTGAAATCCCTTACTTCATGATGAGAAATAAAGCCTGTAAATGACTTACTCACTGTTTTCAATTGCTTTCTTTTGCCTGCATACCCTTAATAGGCAAAGGCTTTTTTAAACTATATACTGAAAAAGACTTTGCTTTACCTATATAAACATAGCATTTCATTTCTAAAATGTACATTTTTTAACCTCGAGAGATTAAATGTTATGATAAAGTTAGGGATGTATTGATAACACAGTTTCAAAGTCACACAAGCAGGTTTTCTTTTTTGTTTTTGAAGATGAGACAAACAGGACAAACTACTGGAATTCCTAATGGGCCAATAGCTGATTCATCACTGCCTACAAACTCTCTCTCTAGCCAGCAACCACATTCTGCTCTACCCAGAGTACCTAGTGTCTCTCAGCCTGAAGTGCACTCTGCTTGTTTTGAAAATCTTTTGTCCAGTGGACCTTTTTCTGCACGCTATATTCTTTCTGGCATCTCAAAACCACTAGGGTGTACAGACACTAATTTGGTAGGCAATAATTACTTAACACGAAGTGGAAATAATGGAAATGTGCCTTATCTGCAGCAAAACACATTCACTCTACCTCATAACTGCACAAACCTGACCAGCAGTACAGAAGAGCCATGGAGAAAACAACTATCTAACTCCACTCAGGTAAAAGAAAGATTAGCTGCTTTACTTGTTAACATAGTAATTTTTCTTTGACTTGTAATTTCTTCTCCTCCAAAAGTATACAGTTTAAGAAATATTATATATTTTTAAACAATTCACAATTATCTCAGGATTTTGTGTTTCAATACTAATACAATGTTGTAAGGTCATCTTTGCACGTGGTAGTTATGTATCTAGTGTAAATTAACATATATATGAATTATGCTAGACAGTCTGAAGGTAAAGAAAAAAAGCACAGACTTACAGTGCTTTCAGATTCCATTGCTTAATGGAATGAAAGCATCATGGCCATGATTTTAAATTGCAATTATTTAGTATATGCAGATATATCCTGCTTACAGTCAGTACTCTGCCAGCTGTGAAGTATTTATTTTAGTGTGGTAAAAAGCCTAATCAAAAAAGATTCAGTTATGATAAATTACAATAAAATCTGATTTGCACTGTGGAGAAAGTAGCTTAGGAGAGAACTAAGAAGTTATAGTCTCAGTGAACTGAATTTAGAAGAGCAAGTCATATCAAATGTGGCTATAGTGCAAACACAAAGCAAACACAAAGGGTCAGGTTTAATTTGTGAAGGGCTTGATGAATCCTAAGAGGAAATGAGAGACATTCAAAGTTTTGATACAGAGATAGGGATTTCTTGAACAGCTACCTCCTTAAAAGTTAGTAACTACATTTTATATCACTTTAAATGTTTTTAAAAAACTGAGCAGAAATTATGAAAAGTCCCTACAACTACTCCCCCCACCACTGTTTCCACTAACCTGAAAATACTAGAATGTGATAGAGCCCTATAATTTACATTCTGATAGATTGTTTCTATTGCACATTATATTGATTTTGACAGATGTGTATGATATGCATCCATCTTCAGTACAAAATAGATTTATAAACATACCCTGTGCACTGTTTATTCCTCCAACCTTCTTTCAATATGTGGAATGAATAGATCTTGTTATTGTGTTTAAGGTTGCTTTTTCTAGAATGTCATATAATTAAAAGCATACAGGATGTTGCCTGTTGAGAATGATGTTCTCTTATCAACATACATTTAGTTTTCTTTGTGTGTTTCCTTGAGATGATAACTATATTTACTTTTGATCAGTTCAATTCAGTCGCTCAGTTGTGTCCAACTCTTTGCGACCCCATGAATTGCAGCACCCCAGGCCTCCATGTCCATCACCAACTCTTGGAGTCCACATGCAGCAGTGTTTTGTTCTTTGCATTAACTACACTTTGTTTATCCACTCACTTTGTGTTTGTGTAGTTATATGTAAAGGCATTATAAACATTCTTGTGCAGATTTGTATGGACTTAGTTTTTAACTTGTTTAGGTAAAAACTAAAGAGCATGATGAGTGGATCATACTGTAAGAGTACTAATTACTTTCCTAAGAAACTGACAGCTATCTTCTAAAAAAGACTTTTATTATGTTCATTGCCTCCCTCAGTGACTGAGGCTTTTGTTTGCTCTAGCTTCTCCTACCAACTGAGAGTTTCTGAGTTTTAGGCAGACTCAAAGTACCACAGAGTGAGTGTTTTATAAACAGTAGACTTTTATTTATCATACTCCTGGAGTCAGAGAAATCCAAGATCAAGCCTCAGCAGATTTTGATGTCTTTTGAGAGCTCTCTTTCTTATTCATAGTTGACTCTCTTCTCATTGTACTTGTAGATTGCAAAAGGAATGTCTGTGGTTTCTTTTATGTATTTGTTCGTTTTGGGCTGTGCTGGGTCTGCATTGCTGCACAGGATTTTCTCTACGGTGAGTGGGGGCTGCTCTCTAGTTGTGTTGCTCAGACTTCTCATTGAGGTAGTTTCTCTTGTTGCAGAGCACGGGCCCAGTAGTGGTTCCTGGGCTCTGGAGCACAAGCTCAGTAGTCATGGCACACAGGCTTAGTAGCTCCCACAGCATGTCAGGTCTCCCTGACACAGAAATCAAACCCATGTTTCCTGCATTGACAGGCAGATTCCTTAGCACTGAGCAATCAGGAAAGCCCTTTGATGGTTTCTTTTATAAGACACACAAATTCCTTTCTTCAAAGCTCCAGCTTTTTTAACCTAATCACCTTTGAAGGCCTTGCTTCCACATACAGTGAAGACTTAATTTCAGCGCTGTATTTTGGGGGATACATTCAGTTGATGATGCTAGTGTTTGGGATTTTACTGACTTAATTAGGGAGGTACTGATGCATCTGTTTTTTGTTGTTTTTTTTTTAATCTAGTATAACCGATGAATTTTGGAGCATGTTCCAGTTCAGTTCAGTTGCTAAGTCATATCCAACCCTTTGTGACACCACAGACTATAGCTTGCTAGGCTTCCCTGTGCAATAGCAACTCATGGAGCTTACTCAGACTAATGTACAATGAGTCAGTGATGCCATCTGATATCTCATCCTCTGTCTCTTCCTGCCTTCACTCTTTCCCAGCCTCATGGTTTTTTCTAATGAGTCAGTTCTTCTCATCAGGTAGCTAAAGTATTGGAGCTTTAGTTTCAGCATCAGTCCTTGTGGCATCATCAACTCTATGGATGTAGAATTTGTGCAAACCCCAGAAACTAGTGATGGACAGGGAATCCTGGTGTGCTACAGTCCACGGGGTTGCAAAGAGTCAGACATGACTGAGTGACTGAACAGCAGTGCCTTTTGTAAATATATTTTCCTAGTCGTCATTTGCTGAAGCTGAAACTCCAGTACTTTGGCCACCTCATGCGAACAGGTGACTCATTGGAAAAGACCCTGATATTGGGAGGGATTGGGGACAGGAGGAAAAAGGGATGACAGGGGATGAGATGGCTGGATGGCATCACTGACTCAATGGCCATGAGTTTGAGTAACCTCTGGGAGTTGGTGATGGAGGCTTGGTGTGCTGCGATTCATTGGAACACGTGTGAGCAGCTGAATTGACTGAGTGACTGAGTCTTCATTTACCTTCTCATTCTGTTACAGTATCTTTCACAGAAGTTTTAAATTTTAATGAACTCCAGCTTACCAATTCTTTCTCTTATGACTGTGCCTTAGAAAGTATATTAAAAAAAGTTAGCACCATGCTACATAATTTCACCTATATTACCTTCTAGGAGTTCCATACTTCTGCATTTTATATTTGAGTCTAAGGCTCAGTTGGAGTTAATTTTTGCGAATGGTGTAAATGTAAACATTTTTTACATGTAAAAATTTTCCTTTTTCTTCTACTAAATAATTTAAAAATGTTTATGTATGTATGTATTTTCAAATGTGCCTTGTCTTTAGTTCTCTGTGCAGGCTTTGTTTAGTTGAAGAGAACAGAGGCTACTGTAGTGGTGGTGCACGGGTTTCTCCTTGTGGTGGCTTCCCTTGTTGTGGAGCACAGGCTTTAGTGCACTGGCTTGGTAGTTGTAGCTCACAAGCTCAATAATTATGGCTTGCCTGATCCAGAGCACACAGATTTCGGTAGTTCTGATGCATGGACTTACTTACTTCATGGTATGTGAGATCTTCCTGGACCAGGGATCATTCCTGTGTCCCCTGATCAGCAGGTGAATTCTTAACTGCTTGACTACCAGAGAAGTCCCAAAAATTCTTTTTTCCAATGTGAATTCTCAGAATTTCCACACCATTCCTTGAAAAGACTGTCCCTGCTTCATTTTATTTCCTGTGCTCCATTGTCAGAGATTAGTTGACTGTATTTCTGTAGGTTTATTTGTCTGCTATGTATTTTGTTCTGTTGATCATTTATCTGTTTCTTTTGTCAGTACCGTGGTGCCTTGATTAATTTAGCTTTATATTAAAATCATTAAATAAACCTGTGTCAATCCTCTAATGTACTTCAATATTATGTTGGACTTTGGGGGTCTTTTGTCTCTCCTTATTATGTGAGAATCACTTTGTTAAAAATTTGTTAAAAATAACATTGAATTTTTATTTGCTTGCATTGAATCTGTGACTCAAGTTTGTAAGTACTGACATCTTTCATCATACTAAGTTTTACTTTTGAAGAATGTGGAAACTCTCTCCTGTTACTTAGTTATTTTTTAATCAATGCTTTGCACTTTTTTTCATATAGGTATTAGATACCTATTTCATTGAATTTTCACTACGTATTTCATTTTAGGACAAGTGCTAATGTAGTTTTTATTGTTTAGTCTAAAGCATGTCTGACTCTTGGGACCCCATCCTCTCTGATCTTGGGATTCTCCAGGGAAGAATACTGAAGTAGGTTGCTCTTTCCTTCTCCAGGGGATGTCTGACTCAGGGATCAAATCTGTGTCTCCTACATTAGCAGGCAGATTCCTTAGAAATTACACCTGTTCATTACTGGTATAGAAATGTGATTGCCTTTTGTATATTAACTGTATGTCTTGCAACATTTCTATATTCTTACTAACCTTTCTTATTAGGTGTCTGGATTCTTTTAATTTCCTCATGGGCAATTATGTCAGTTAGAACAAAGATCTTCATTTTTTCCTTTTTAATTTTAATCTGTATCCATTTTACATCATTTTCTTGTTTTATCAGTTTGCTTTAGTGTGGTAGATGAAAGAGTGGTGAGAGGGGAACATCCTTGCCTTCTTTTGTATGCTACTGGGGAATGCTTTGAGCCCAACTTAACATAAAATGTTAGCCAGAGGTTTTCTATAGGTAATCTTATTAAGTGGAGGAAGTTCGTCTCTCTTACTATTCAGTGACTGATTTTATCATACAAAAGTATTCAGTTTTGTCAGTTCTTTTGCTGCATCAGTTGTCTTGATCATGTGGTTTTTCTTTTCTAACTTGTGGATGTGTGATGTATTATAATGATTGATTTTTTTAATGTTGAATGAACCTTGCATGCATTGGATAAATCCCATTTGGCCGTAGTCTATAAATGTCTTTCTGCAAAGTTGGATGTGATCTGCTGATACTTTGTTGAGGATTTTTCTTTGGTCTGTAGTTTTCTGTCAGTGTTTTTAGTATTAGGGTAGTCATTGTCTTTGACCTCATGGTATAGTTGAAAGATTGCATCTGCTTCTATTTTCTGGAACAGGTTGTTGAACAGTGGCATGATTTTTCCTGAATTTTTGGTGGAACTCTTTATCAGTGACCTCATTTGGGCACTGTTATGCTTTTTGTTCTGTAAAGTTACTAAATGGTTGATTGAGTTTAAATAGTTAAATGCTTATTATCACTTCCTGTCAGTGTTGTTTTTATTTTCTACTCTTTTGTCTTGCTGATCAGTATAGTTTTTATTAATACTTCTTCATTGTCTTGATCACTGTAACTTCAGAATATGTTCTGAGATTTAGATGATATTTGTATAACATTTTCTTTACATTTATAGTTGATAACTGTGTTTGATTTTTAAAAACTCTGCTGTGTTTTTTTTAATCTTCATATAATTTTAGGGTCATTATGTCAGTTTGTACCAAAAGTATCCACTGGCACTTAATAGAATTCTGTTACGTGTGTGAGTCAAATTGCTAATGTTTCAACCATGAATATAGTTTCTATGCATTTATTCAGTTCTCTTTTAACTTCTCTCAGTCATCTTTTTCAGTTGTTATGAATAGAGTTGTATCCTTATTTTTGAAGTATTGCCTTAGTTATTTTGTAATTTCTGTTGTGATATCCTGATTTCAAACATTCAGAATTCTGATTTTGAACATTTTGAACATTTTTCAAAGTTTTGGTATTTTTCAGATTATATTTTTGATTCTTGGTATTATTCTGTTTTGTTCAGGGAATATATTTTTTATGAGTTTAATTCTGTTATTGAGACTTGTATTTCTCCTAATCTGTCATGTGAACTATAAAAGGAAACCTATTCTGTCCATATTTAGTGTCGAGTATTGTTGAATACAGAAAGAGGAAGGACCTCACAGAAACAGAAGAGATTAAGAAGTGGCTAGAATACACAGAAAAATTGTGTAAGAAAGGCCTTTTTTACTGGGATAACCACAATGGTGTAATCACTCACATAGACCCAGACATCTTGGAGTGTGAAGTCACGTGGGCCTTAGGAAACCTCACTGTGAACAACGCTGGTGGAAGTGATGAAATTCCAGTGAGCTAGTTGAAATCCTAGAAGATGATGTTCTTAAAGTTCAGCACTCAGTATATCAGCAAATTTGGAAAACACATCTGTAGCCACAGGATTGAAAAAGGTTAGTTTTCATTTGAATCCCAAAGAAGGGCAATGCCAAAGAATGTTCAGTCTACCATACAGTTGCACTCATTTCACAAGCTAGCAGGGTAATGCTCAAAATCCTTCAAGCTAAATGTCAACAGTACAGGAACTGAGAACTTCCAGATGTACAAGCTGGATTAGGAAAGGCACAGGAACCAGAGATCAAATTGCCAACGTCCATTGGATCATAGAGGAAGGAGTAAGGGAGTACCAGAAAAACATCTACTTCTCCTTCACAGACTGCTCTAAAGCCTTTCATGGTGAATCATAAGAAACTGTGGAAAATTCTTAAAGAAATGGAAATACCAGACCACCCAGCCTGTCTTCTGAATAACCTATAAGCAGCTTAAGAAGCAACAGTTGGTACGAGGCATGAAACAAGGAACTCGTTCAGAATTAGGAAAGGAGTACGTCAAGGCTGTATATTGTCATCCTACTTATTTAACTTACATGCAGAGTACATTATGAGAAATGCTGGGCTGGAAGAAGCACAAGCTGGAATCAAGATTGCTGGGACAAACATCAATAACCTTAGATTTGCAAATGACACCACCCTTATGGCAGAAAGTGAAGAAGAACTAAAGAGCCTCTTGACGAAACTGAAAGAGGAGAGTGAAAAGTTGGCATAAACCTCAACATTCAGGAAACTAAAATCACGGCATCTGGTCCCATCATTTCATGGCAAGAAGATGGGGAAACAATGCAAATAGCAAGAGGCTTTCTTTTTAGGGGCTCCAAAAGCACTGCAGATGGTGACTGCAGCCATGACATTAAAAGATGCTTGCTCCTTGCAAGAAAAGCTGTGACCAACCTAGACAGTATATTAAAAAGTAGAGACATCACTTTACTGACTAAGATAAAGTGACTTTACTGTCTAGTCAGAGCTGTGGTTTTTCCAGTAGTCACATACGGATGTGTGAGTTGGACCATAAAAAAAGGTGAGTGCCAAAGAATTGATGCTTTCTAACTGTGGTGCTTTAGAAAACTCTTGAGTCCCTTGGACTAGAAGGAGTACAAACCATTCAATTTTCAAGGAAAGTGGTCCTGAATATTCATTGGAAGGTCTGATGCTGAAGCTGCAGCTCCAGTACGTTGTCTGCCTGATGTGAAGAGCTGACTCATTAGGAAAGAACTTGACTGATGCTGGGAAAGATTGAAGTTATTCCTTGGAAAAAAATTAATAGATTTCATATGCTTTCTTTGAGGATAGCTATTACTTTTCTATTACAGATTCAATATTAATTTTAAACAATTAGTATATACCATTTCCATATTAAATGTAATACATTGTTATGTTTGGTGATCTGGCTTATTTAGGATGTGTTCATAACTTTAATCAGTAATGACTATATGTATGTTCTTCCATATCTGAATTTAGTGAGTCATTTCTCTTTTAATGAAAATGTTTATCTCTGAATTGGACACTAAAATTTCTCAAAGACGTCCATGAAGAATTATGTTGCCACACTAGTAAATGAAATCTGTTATGTAGCCCAGAAGTATGATTTTCCCTCAAGGTTACTAACCATTTTAATCATAAGATTATGGAACTTTTGAAAAATGATTTTTATGATTTTGGTCATATTATGTTACACATTTAGTTGTTTAGCTTTTATTTAACATTTTTAATCCTCAGTATTGTTCTTTGTGTACAGTAGGTGTTTGTTTAGTTTTTGGCTGGAACTTACAGTATTGAATTTTAAAAGTCTGTTTTTCTCTTTTTTTTAGGGGTTTAACAAAGGTCAGAATTCACATTTGCCAGAATCTAATGATGAACAGCCTTCATTTTCCACTGATCCTGCCCTCTATCTCCAGGCGGCTAGCACTAATATTCAGACTTCACATAGGATGCTGTCTAGTTGTTCAGTAACACAGGGAACTGCTTTCAATCACCTCTCTCATATTGCTACCTCAGGTGACCAACAAGGTGTTTGTTGTACCAAAGAGAGCACACCTTCAGGAAATAGATCTTTTGTGCCTGAAATAAGCAGTCATACTGAAGATAAACCTAATGGCTGTGCTGGTGTCAAGGGACTTTCTAATCGTGTTCAGCAGTTGATGGCAGAACCTATTTGCAGTTCTAACAGTGGAGATTCTACATCATCAAATTTAATTTCAGACAATCCTCAGATCTCTTCCTTGTTGATTGGAAAAGCCAATGACAGTGTGATGACTGGAGCATATGACAAAGTCTATAGTACTCACCCAGAAGGTCATACAAAGACTAATAATTCTGTTGCCTCTTTATACTCTTCAGTCATTTCTACAGCTGCTCCAAAATCTGCTAACCAGACCACCACCCTTGGTGTTACCAGCATTAGCAGTCCTCATGTTAGGTTACAAACAATTAATGGAAAAGGGCTAGAGAACTCACAGAGCCCTAAAAAGACAAGCCTGTCTATGATTAGCTGCAAACCTGATTCTCAGGTTATACCATCAATTTCTGTGTCCATATACTCAAATTCTACAGAAGTTCTGAAAGCATGCAGGTTAGTACGGGAAAGTTTATCACAAATTGAAAATAGTTCATTTCTGACTTGATCAGAAAACTGAAATAATATTTGTATTTTATAAGAAATATAAAAGATAATTACATAGTGAATTTTTTAAAACAGCTATTTCAAAAGGAACTTTTTATTCCTCAGTATTGTACATAAACTATCAGCATATTATATATGAAAAGCATTTTCTACAACATACTGTGAGAAGCATATCTTACTAGTATTACTGACTCCTGTTGATTATCACAGTTGTTATCATATTCTCTATGATTGGGGATTGAAACCAGTGAATGGATTAAATTATATTTGATAGAAAATCTGTAAAACTTTATTGATTGTTTTCTTTCTGGCAACATTTTCTGTGATTTTGGAAGAGGTTCTAAACAGGCAGGAGTGACAAGAGAAAGGAATAAAGATTTGAGAAATGTTAATAGACCACCAGTCACTTTAGGAAGTCAAGCTATATTCTATTCTTAGAAGAATGGTCCTGAAAAATTTATTTCTTAAATGGATTTCATTGCCTTCAAACAAAAAAGACTCAAAAGATGAGAAACACTTTCTTTGATATTGTGAAATTGTATTAATTTCCACATTCTGAGTGGAATGAGTCCACATTCTGAGTGGAATGAGTCTTACTCATTCACGTTTTTTGAAAATACCTTTATTAAGATATAATTGACACACCTTACAATGTATCCCTTTAAAATGTACAGTACAATGGTTTTTAGTATATTTCCATATAATGCACCAACCACCAGCACAATTTTTCAGCAGTGTTATCATCTCAAAAAGAAAACTGTTGTACACATTTTAAAGTAGTGTTTTTATTCTGTTTGTTTAAAATCTAGTCTAAAATTAATTATCTTATTTCTCATACTTACATGCTGTATAGAAGAGTAAAACTTGTGTGATAGTTAAAATACCAGGTGTAATGCTTCTGTCTAACTTTCTAAAACATTACATCTGAAATCTGAATAATAATTTGGATTATAATGAAATAAAATAGAACATATATACATTAAATATAAAGCTGAAAATTATTTTTATCTACTTTGACTATTTTAATTCAGGTTTTGAATTTCAAAGATAAAAAAAGAATTATTGCTTAATTACTATGTCTTCTGAAACTGGGAGTCTTTACCTCTCTTCTCTATTGCTGAAACTAAAATATATTTAGATTTTTCAGACACTTTGATTGTCTTTTTAGAAACCATCACCGATCAACCATTGAATATGTATTACAAAATTCTAAGCTGATACAAGTCTTAAATGTTTATATAGTTTATACTTGCAGTTACTGGGGATAGAATAATAGAGAAATGGAAACAATTGATATTTTTAAAAGTATATGAGTAAATAAAATTAAGAAATTTTTGCCTTTCATAGTGGATTAAATTTTAATTTTCCCATTTTATTTTACAAATTATATATAAGCCTCATTATGGGGTACCTTTTTTAGATTGAATTTTAAGTTCTAAGCCACTAAAAGGACTTGTTTTATTACTAAAAATGTGTAAATTTGTAAGTTGCAAATAACTTCCCTACAGATGCATGGTTTTCCAGTAAATTTGGCTGGCAATTTACTAATGAAAGGATACCATCACCATCTCCAGAGCTTGTAAAGAGAAAAAATAAAGAATAGAAAAGAAAGGAAGGAGGAAAGAACATGAATGTCAGGTCTTGAATTGAGGATAAAATTACTCCAGTTTAACACAGCCAAATAGATAGCACATAACAACTGTCACGTGGAGACAATTCCTGTTACCCAGTGCTGATGTGTTCTTTACTGGACTGAATTCTGATTAGTTCAAGGAATCATCAGTTGAGAGGGTTTAATCACTCTGTATAAGAAACTGATTAAGAAAAAAAAATCTGTATATTAGTTTATCTGTAGAGCACCTCCCATTTTTTTGTATTTAAATGTGTTCAAAGGTAAGTTCACAGTAGATATTGTTAAGTATGGTATTTTTAAAGTAATTTTTCAGTAATAATACATTTTTGCAACAGTAAGATAGCCTTAGTCTTTCCCACCTCCACTTTTTTCCCCCAACTTCATTTCTTTCCCATTTGGATTTTTATGGTAACTTTTTCTTAGAAGAGCAGTGAAGTCATACCTATGTAGACATTCATGTGTTTCTGTTGTTCAACCTGTTCTTATGCTTTAGGTTTGATAGGTATTTTACAAAGGGAAAAAAAGGTATGGTTCCTTTATTTTCAAAAACATTGGTTCTTTTAGTAATAACTTTAGATTCTGATTTGACTAACTCATAGGGACATACTAATGGATCTTTTGATTTCATTTTACTTTTTGACCAGAGTGTTCTCTTTTGTTATATTTCTTAGAAAAATTTTAAGGGTTATTAAAATTTTAAACTGCCAATGTTTGGTTTCATTTATAACATTTTTGCTTCTGTTAAAATTTTAAAATGTAATTTTAGCATTTAAGTAATTGGCCCAGTTTTGGGTTCCTTGCTCTTGCCACATGTTTATTTATTTTTTTCTGTTTTCATGTTTAATTTTACTTTGAATTGCTTGAGTTTTCTATGTATTCTTAATTTACTTGTTATTAGACTATAAAAGTCCTACAAGCAGAATTACACTGTCTGTCACTCATTTTTCATATACAGGATGGTAAATAAGGTTTTAAAATTTTTTTCAAGTACAATTAAATCCTTGATCCATATGTTAGGGTATTCTAAAATGTTTGTATTATATTGTAGTACCTCTCTCACTAGGAAGCAAGTCTTTTATAATCAAACTTAAATCATTTTGTGGAAAGTATAGAGTGACAAACATAATTAAGCATTGAAACCAGTTCCTTTTATTATATAGAGATTGTAATTGACTCTTTGTGTGTGTGTGTGTGTGTGTGTGTGTGTGTGTGTTTGTAATTGACTCTTAATGCATTGTTCTTAGGATATATTTTCTCCTATATTAGCTTCTAGCATGAATTTTGGTTGTAAAATCAGTTCTGTGGAGTTTATAAATTAGAATCATATTTTTTAATTTAGAAGCTTAAGATACAGGCAACTTGAACCACACAAGTCTCAGTATGCTTTGTGGGTGGATAATGAAACCTAGATACTGACTTAACATTTAAACTTAATTGCTAGTTAACTGTAAAATTTTCATGTAATATACATTTGTAAATTATTTAAAAATAGAAAAGTCTGCATTTTTAAACTTAGCTTGTAACTGTATAAACCCTATCACAGGGAATCCTCTGGTGGTTCAGTGGTTAGGACTGTGCACTTTCTTTGCCAAAATCCCTCTTTGATCCTTAGCCAGGTAACTAAGGCCAAAATAGGCTGTACACACTTCAAACTGTTTTTTATGGCATTTGAAAGTTGATAACTACTGCATCTGAAACTTTAGTTTTCATTAGTTCTACCAAAAAATCCTAAGTTTCAGGCTTTTCTTCCCTTTAGCAGAAGTAAAGCTAAACAAGGAATGGTGATTTTACTTCAACTTATGTAGTTGTATAATTTGAAATTTTAAATATAATTTGTAATTTGTTCTCCAAAAATACAACTATTTGTTCTGAAGAAACAGTGTATATTATTTTACTTTACAAAATAGAGCTTTTATATTTTTATCTTAAATTTGAATGTTTTAAGAGCTATTTCCTTTTGTATTTTAGTTCATTGATTATATTTCACTTTCAGTGATTGAATGTTAGAAACTTAAATGGATTTCAGAGGTTTGATAGTTTTCTGTATTTGTTTCCTGAGTTTAAAATGTAAGGATTTAAAAATATCCCTTTAATGGTCTTGTACTAAAAAGAGATTTTTGAGTTTGGAAGTAGCAGTTACATTTTAAGAATCTGTAACTTAGCAAACATGGTATCTTTCACCGAATGAAAAAATTGAAATCAAGTAGAAATTAAATACAATGTGAGAATGTTTAGCAACTGTTCACATTATTTTAAAAATTATTATTGTCTGGAGTCTTGCTTCATTTTGGGGACCTGTGAGAAAACAAGTTTTGACAATAAAAAACAAATGGTCTTTCTCAGTTGAAAGCTGTCATGAAGATAATCTGGAAATAAGATATAAGAAAAGAGAAAAATCTTGGTGTGAAAGTATATAAAGATTATATAAACCTTTTTTTGGTTAAGTTTCTTGTTTTAACATTACATGAAGAAAATATAAAGGTGAAATACGACAAAAAGTTTGGAGTTCCTATTCTTTTGGTGAAGAAATAAATTGGAAAACTATCAGAAGAAAAGCAACTTTATGAATAATTCATATTATATGTTTAGATACTATATTTAGCTTTTCTTATTGTATAAGAAATCAAAGTGACTATCTGTTAAAATTAACTCTTCTTTTTTTCTGTATTGAAATGAATATTTTAGAATGATTTTAGTTTAAACTTCATCTGCCTAGACAGAGGTTGAGATGGTTGGATGACATCACCGAGTCAATGGACATGCATTTGGGTGGATTCTGGGAGTTGGTGATGGACAGGGAAACCTGGCCTGCTGTGGTTCATGGGGTCACAAAGAGTTGGACACAGCTGAGCGACTGAACTGAGCTGAACCTAGAGCTTCAGATTTTTCTCTTGTTTTAATCTCCTGTTTTTACAATCATTGCATAACCGATATATTTCTTCTAATTGTTTTCTAGGAACTTAGATAAAAATGGCTTGTCTAACAGTCACAATTTGTTGGATAAATGTCCACCTCCAAGACCACCAACTTCTCCATACCCACCATTGCCAAAGGACAAGTTGAATCCACCCACACCTAGTATTTATGTAAGTCTCCTCGCTAATTAGTTATAAGCCAGGTATCTGAACTTGTCTGCCTTTAGATATATTTTTAAGCCAATGCAAATCTTCTTAGAGAAAATCACATTTTTTCTGTAAACTTGAAAGCTTTGGAAGACCATGTTTGTGTCCTAGAGGATAACAAACAGCATCTCTCAGACTAAATATGGTCTACTACTTCTTTTTGTAAGTGAAGTTCATTGTGTCATAGTCATATTCATTTATTTATATGTTATCTGATTGCTTTGCACTTGGTCAGCAGCCTTAATTAGTTGCAAAAGAGAATAGTTCATAAAACAAAAAATACTTAACATTTGTCCTTTCTTAGAAAAGATTTTGCCACTGGTGTACTCTAGAAAGATTTTTTGAAGAGAATATTTAAATTTAAAGTGTCTGTCACTTAAGGACTGAGATTCTCTAAGAGTAGCAATAGATAATTGTTTTTAATCTTAGTTTTTTTGTTTACATGATTCTAAATCTATACATTCTGCCATCTTAACGACCTTCATTTTATGCTTCAAATTAAAGCAATAATTTTTGTAAATGACAAAGTGGTTAAGAACATAGAAATTATGATTAGTGCATGTCACTAAAAAGGTTCAGAATAAATAAATCATTAAAAATTTTCAATTTGAAGCTAAATGTTTTTACTTTTTGGGAATTTAGGTCTTTGGTAAAGAAAATTGATTTAAGTTAAATCAAAACAATTTCTGTGATTTTTTTTTTTCTGAAGTGTTGCTGCTGTCCGTCGTCTGTAAACTATCCTGTTGTAAGATAAAAGAAAAATTTCTAAGCTAAAATTTGAAGAGTAAATATTTAGATTGATGTTATGTAAGAGACCATTTTGGAAATCTGGCCCCTTTTTAAACTAGATGCTGAAAGAAGGTTACTTGGCTCAAAATAGCCTGGAGTTAAAAATCCCCTCCAGGTCCCTCCTCCCCCCATTCTATGCAAAACAAAGAACTTTTTCACCCAAAAAAACATTAAAGTTGTTTACACCCAACTCCCAGCTGGTCCACCCTCTGGCTGATCTCCAGAAGTCCTTGCCCCAGCCCTTTAAGAGATGACTACTCTGAACAACCTTGCAGAAGAACAGGCCCCCTTAAGACAGTAGCTTTCCACATGTATGTACTTACTGTTTTCTTGGGTAAGTGCAGCAGCTTGCTAATCTGACTGCTGCCCCTTCTTGCCACATTAAAGGTTCCTGTAAAGTACTGGTTTCGTTCTTTTTCTGAATCTTGCCTTCTGTAACTCCCTTATCCTACAGATGCTGTATAAAACCAAATTTTACTCTTAAGTTACCACATTAGTGTACACTGACTTATTGTGAAAGGAAGGGCTAGTTATAAAAATAAAGCTGAACCCCTGAAACTGCACTTTTGGGGATTAAATGCAAACTGGAGATTTATCTTTTTTAGGTGTTATTGAATCATTTTTTATTTTGATAGTAGTCTTTAAAACACTTTCTATATTTAAGTTTATATTTTACTTTTTCCATACCTCTTCTATAATAATTCTGGAGGTATACCTGGTAAGTACACTTGGGAAATGCTTTTGAATTGCTAACCTTTTTCAGTCTTTTTGTGAATATTGTGATCTAAGAACTTAATAACACCATTTCAGAATTTTTAAATTTAAAGTGTATCTCTTTTAAAGATAAAATTATATAGTGATTTTCTCCTAGTAGAATTTTCCTGAACAGATTAATGCTAAAACACTGTAGTATACAGCACTCAGTGTTAATGGCTAAAGTATATTGTTGATGTAAAAATGCCTGGACAAAAAATGAAAACATATTTCAGAATAGTACCTAGTCATTTTCTGAAATCTAACAAAACATTTCCATTTTACAGTTGGAAAGTAAACGTGATGCTTTCTTTCCTCCGTTACATCAATTTTGTATAAATCCCAAAAATCCCGTTACAGTAATACGTGGCCTTGCTGGAGCTCTTAAATTGGGTAAGTTTTTTTAAAAAGTTGAAACATTTCTCTTACTATCTGTCATTTTTCAAAAAGCTGTCAGAAGCACACTTTTTCTAGATGTTTCCCCCAGTTTTTATTTTCATGGTAGGAAACTATTAAGCCATTTTCATGGTAGGAAGCCACCTTCTTTCTGTTTCTGTCACTTTACCACATTTTTAACATGATGCCTATGTTAGCAATTGACAACTTTTGATAGATTTTTACTTCTTTGTAATTTGGTTTTATCAGGCATCATGAATGACTTGGGTTAGTTGATGGAAGACGTTTTGCAGTGTAAGATGTAGGTAAAATTAGATCCAGAGCCTGTCCCTCAGTTCCTTGTTACAGCTTGTCACAGTGGTTAAATCTAATGATTCATGGGACTGCTGTGAAAGTTTGGCCCTCATATTTTGCAGGGAGTAGCACATCTAGAATTTGTTTGGCAATACCTCTAGGAAGCCGTATTTCTCTCATATGGTTTGAAGCAGTCTTTAGAGAAATGGATGGAATGTCATAAAGAATTTTTTTTAAACAACTTTTGAAACGTTCATTATACCAAAAATAGTTTTATTTTTTTATTACAATTTATTTATTCATGTAGATCTAGGGCTTTTCTCTACTAAAACTTTGGTAGAAGCCAATAACGAACACACTGTAGAGGTGAGAACACAGTTGTTGCAACCAGCAGATGAAAACTGGGATCCCACTGGAACAAAGAAAATCTGGCGTTGTGAAAGTAATCGATCTCATACTACAATTGCTAAGTATGCACAGTACCAGGCCTCCTCCTTCCAGGAGTCATTGAGAGTAAGTGTTTTTTCCTGGAGATTTTTTTTCTAAATTAGATGCAATTGCTTCTCTAACAGTGTATTCAGTTAATATAATTTGGTTTCATAAGTATTACAGTTAACAAAAGATTAAACTATTGCAGGTTTAAATGAGGTTACATTAGCAGCAGTACAGATTGTTAATAGAGAAAATACTGTTTTATAGCATATCCTTATTTTTGAAATGTTTCTATTTAAAATTATAAAGTAAATAGGTTTACATAGTAGTTGCAGGCTGATTTTACTACGAACAATAGTACCTGGGCATTGCTCTCGTTTTTAATTGGTTTGTAAAAAGGCATTTCCATTTCATTTTATCTGAAAGATGCTCTATAAAGAAGTGTTAGTATTCTTTCTGTGTCATTAATAGTGTCTAAATAAAACAACAAAAGAAGCAGAAATTTACAAAAGCATCTAAAAATATTCTTTGCCTTATTCAGTATACTATTGGGGAATTGCTTTGAGCCTGACTTCACATATGATTAAATAAAAAGATGCTTACTCCTTGGAAGAAAAATTAGGACCAACCTAGACAGCATATTAAAAAGAAGAGACATTACTTTGTCAGCAAAGGTCCATCTGGTCAAGGCTATGGTTCTTCCACTAGTCATGTATGGATGTGAGAGTTGGACTATAAAGAGTGCTGAAGAATTGATGCTTTTGAACTGTGCTGTTGGAGAAGACTGTTGAGAGTCCCTTGCACTGCAAGGAGATCCAACCAGTCCATCCTAGAGGAGATCAGCCCTGAATATTCATTGGAGGGATTTATATTGAAGCTGAAACTCCACTACCATGGCCACCTGATGGGAAGAGCTGACTCATTTGAAAAGACCCTGATGCTGGGAAAGATTGAGGGCAGGAGGAGAAGGGGACGACAGAGGATGAGATGGTTGGATGGCATAACCGACTCAATGGACTTGAATTTGAGTAAACTCTGGGAGTTGGTGATGGACAGGGAGACATGGTGTGCTGTGTGGATGTGATCTGCTGATACTTTGTTGAAGATTTTTCTTTGGTCTGTAGTTTTCTCTCAGTGTTTTTGGTAATAGGGTAGTCATTGTCCTTGACCTCATAGTATAGTTGAAAGGTTGCATCTGCTTCTATTTTCTGGAACAGGTTGTTGAGCAGTGGCATAATTTTTCCTGAATTTTTGGTGGAACCCTTTATCAGTGACCTCATCTGGGCACTGTTGAGCTTTTTGTTCTGGGAAGTTACTCAATGATTGAATTCAGTTTAAATAGTTACATGCTTACAGATTATCTCTTCCTCACAGTGTTGCATTTGATAGATTGTGTCTTTCAAGGAATTGGTTCATTTTATATAGGTTATCATATTTGTGAGTGGAGTGATTCATAGCATTCTTTTGTTATCCTTTAATGACCATAGGATTTGTAATAATGATCCATCTTTTAATTATGTTATTAGTAATTTCTGTCTCTTGGATGGCATCACTGACTCAATGGACATGAGTTTGAACAAGCTCCAGGAGTTGATGATGGACAGGGAAGCCTGGTGTGCTTAGTCCATAAGGTTGCCAAGAGTTGGACATGATTGAGTGACTGACCAGAACTGTCTTGTGTATTTATTTTCCAGCCTAGTTTTATCAATTTTATTGGTCTTTTCAAAGGGCCAAGTTTTGGTTTCATTGACTTTTCTCTTTTGACTTTGTATTTTCAGTTTTCCTGACCTTAATTTTTCTTCATATTCTTTTCTTATGCCCTTCTAATGGATTTATTTGCTCTTGTTTTCCATTTAATTTTCTTGTAGAGTAAAACTTAGATGATTGGTTTCAGATCTTTTCTTTTTCTATTATGTATATTAATTGCTCTGAATTTTGTGCCAGTCACTGGTTTGGATGCATTTCCAAATTTACTAACGTTTCTGTTTTCATTATAACTCAGTTCAAAATAATTCTTAGTTTTTTTAGAGGGTATTTTCAACAGTATATTGTTTAGTATCAGTGTGTTTTTACATTTTTTATCTTTGTTTGTTTTACTGATTTCTACATTATTTCCATTGTTACCTGATAGGAGGTATTGTATTATGTCTTTACTTTTGAATTTGCAAAGGTGTGTGTAGTGACCTGGAATGTGGTCTCACTGAACATTCTGTGTGAACATCAGAGAAACATGCAGTGTTTAACGTAAGAACCCTGAAAGGCACAAACAAAACCTTCTGAGCATCAGGACCTAGGGGAAAGGAGCAGTTGACCACACAAGAGACTGAGCCAGACCTGCCAGTGACCCCATAAGAGATTGACGCAGACCTACTTATGGGTCTCCTGTGGAGGTGCTGGTTGAAAGTGGCCTGTCTCAGGGTCAGGGGCACTGGTGGCAGCAGTCTTGGGAAGTGCAGCTTGTTGATGTAAGTCCGCTTAGAGGAGGTCACCATTAGCTTTACCATAGGGCCTGTAGCCCTACCATAGGGACTGTAGACTTCCAGCACTGGCCTGCCTCAGGCCAAATCAACAGGGAGGGAACATATCCCTACCTATCAGCTGAAAATTTGATTACAGATTTATAGAACATCACCCTGCCCACCAGAGCAAGACCTGGTTTTCCCCACAGCCTGTCTGTTCCACTAGGAAGCTTGTACAAGCCTCTTTACTGCTCCATCAGAGGGCAGACAGAAGCAGCAAGAAGTGCAGTGCCATGGACTCCAGAACGAAAACCACAATCACAGAAAGCTAACCAAGTGATGGATCACAGCCTTATATAACTCAGTAAAACTATGAACCATGACGTGGCAGGCCAGCCAAGATGAATGGGTCACTGAGGTGAGTTCTGACAAAACTAGGTCCACTTGAGGAAGAAATGGCAAGCCACTTGAGTTTTCTTGCTGAGAGAACCCCATAAACAGGCAAATTTTTGCCCCATGAAAAGGTAAAAATATGTGGCACTAGAGGATGAACCCCCCCAGAATAGTAGGTGTCAGATATGCTACTGGAGAAGAGTGGAGAAATAACTCCATAAACAGTGAAGAGACTGAGCTAAAGCGGAAATGATGCCCAGGTGTGGATGTGTCTTGTGGTGAAAGTAACATCTATTGCTGTAAAGAACAATACTGCACATGAACCTGGAATGTTAGGTCTGTGAATCCAGGTAAATGGGACATGGGTCAGGCAGGGGAAGGCGAGAGTGAACATCGTCTTAGAAATCAGTGAACTAAAATGAATGGGAATAGGTGAATGGAATTTAGATAACCATTATATATACTACTGTGGGCAAGAATCCCTTAGAAGAAATGGAGTAGCCATTATAGTTAACAGAACAGTCCAAAATAGACTGCTTGGGTGCAGTCTCAAAAATGACAGAATGATCTCAGTTTATTTCCAAGACAATTCAGTATAACAGTCATTCAAGTCTATGCCTCAACCACTGATTCTGAAGAAGCTGAATTTGAATGGTTCAGTGAAGAACTGGGAAACCTTCTAGAACTAACACCAAATAAAATCTTTTTCATCTTAAGGAATTGGAATGCAAATGTAGAAAGTCAAATACCTTGAGTAACAGGCAAATTTGGCCTTGGAGTACAAAATGGGGCGGGGGGTGGCAAAGTACAAAATGAAGCTGGGCAGAGCCTAACGAAGTTTTTCCAAGAGAATGCAAGTCATAGAAAACACCGTCTTTAAACAACCTCAGAGCTGATTCTACACATAGATATCACCAGATGGTCAGTACTGAAATCAGATTGATTATATTCTTTGCCGCCGAGGGTTGAGAAACTCTATAATCAGCAAAGAGAAGACCTACAGCTGATTGTGGCTCACATCCAAGCTCCTTATTACAAAATTCAGGTTTAAATTGAAAGTGGGGAAGTTCAGTAGACCATTCACATATGACCTAAACAAATACCTTATGATTATTTAGCAGAGGTGACAAATAGAGTCAAGGGATTATTAGTCTGGTAGACTAAGTGCCAGAAGAATTATGCATGGAGTTTGATATTGTTGGAGAGGAGGAAGTAACCAAAATAATCCTAAAAGAAAAGAAATGCAAGAAGGCAAAACTTTGCTGGAGAAGGGAATGGCACTCCACTTCCATTTTTTTACCTGGAGAATTACTTGGACAGAGGGGTCTGGTGGGCTACAATCTATGGAGTCACAAACCATTGGACACAGTTTGCAAATAAATACACAGATACAAACATGGTATAATGTTACATGCTATTTATATCCCAGTTATAACAAAGAGAGGATTAAGATTTTTTTCACTTATTCTTTTTTTTATGCTTTTATTTTATATATTAGAAATTCTGACCTGTATAATTTTTCTTCTTTAAAAAACTAAATTGTCTTCCAAGCCAAGGCAGCTTTTTTCTAGCAAGCATAAATTTTTGTCCATCAGAAAAACTTTATTTCTCTTTTACTCTTGAAGAATGTCTGGGGGCATAAAATTCCAGTGTGATTTTATTTTTGTTTCCATTTGAATGTCTTCTTGCCTACATTTTGAAGAAGATGTGGATGTTACGTTTCAGTTGAGCTCAGTTCAGTTGCTCAGTCGTGTCTGACACTTTGCGACCCCATGAATCGCAGCATGCCACGCCTCCCTGTCCATCTCCAGCTCCCCAGTTTACTCAAACTCATGCCCATCGAGTCAGTGATGCCTTCTAGCCATCTCATCCTCTGTCGTCCCCTTCTTTTCCTGCCCCCAATCCCTCCCAGCATCAGGGTCTTTTCCAATGAGTCAACTGTTTGCATGAGATGGCCAGAGTGTTGGGGTTTCAGCTTCAGCATCAGTCCTTCCAGTGAACACCCAGGAATGATCTCCTTTAGGATGAACTGGTTGGATCTCCTTGCAAGGGACTCTCAAGAGTCTTCTCCAACACCACAGTTCAAAAGCATCAATTCTTCGGCGCTCAGCTTTCTTCACAGTCCAACTCTCACATCCATACATGACTACTGGAAAAACCACAGCCTTGACTAGACGGACCTTTGTTGACAAAGTAATGTCTCTGCTTTTTAATATGCTATCTAGGTTGGTCATAACTTTCCTTCCAAGGAGTAAGTGTCTTGTAATTTCATGGCTGCAGTCACCATCTTCAGTAATTTTGGAGCCCAAAAAAATAAAGTGTGACACTTCTTCCACTGTTTCCCCATCTATATATTATGTTTAGATGAGTATAAATGAGATATTTTTATTTTCTGTGGTTCCATTGCATATTTTCTCTTATCTTTGATTTTTATGTAGTTTAAGCTTTATATGCCTAACTTTAGGGTTTGCCCATTTATTCTTCTTGCTTTTACTCAGAACCTCAATATTCATGTTTTCATACCTCTGTTTCATTGGTAGGGAATGTTTACGTATTTCTAGTTTGCTTATTGGCTTAAATTTTTATTTCTTTTTGCAAATGAGGAATTTGGGATCTATGTTACCTGATCAGGGATTGAATCTTGGGCCCCAGCAGTGAGAGTGCTGAGTTCTAAACATTGAACTGCCAGGGAATTTCTTCTTGGTTCATTTATTTCTTCTCTTTCAACATTGCCGGTTTGATACATCTTTTTAACTTTCTCTACAATTGTTGCTTATTCTGATTTGTCTGTTTGTGAACTTTTTTTGGTCTGTTTTTCCTTCTTTTTCAGATTTAGGAATTTCTTTTCAGATACCCCCATGACAAATTACTTCTTTTTAGAATTCTTTGCATACTAAACTATAAAATTTTTTTCTCAGGATGCCATCATTTGTGTTATGTCAGAGACTGTTCTTGGGTCTTGGTATGGGTTTTTAAGCTGTGCATCTAACTTTTCCCATACCTTGATGTGCTGGATAAAAGGAACTGCTATAAGTAGGCTTTTAGTCATGTATTGGTAAAAGTATTGAGGTAGGGGATATTCTGTTATCTTATGATTTGGTCTTAGTCCTTGTGAAGCATGTGCCTCTCTACTGTGAACCTCATTAGTGCTTCATGCTTGTTTTTCCCCCCATTCTTTCAGTAGAACTGAATGTGTAGAGTCGGCTGGAGTTGGGTATTTCTCTCTTCTCTGGAGATGTTTTCATTGTTTAATTGCTTAGTGGTATCCGACTCTTGAAACTCCACGAACTATAGCCCTCCAAGCTCCACTGTCCATGGAATTCCCCAGGGAATTCTGGAATTCAAGAATACTGGAGTGGGTTACCATTTCCTTCTCTAGGGGATCTTCCTGGCCCACAGATCATACCCACGTCTCCTGCACTGGCTGATAGATTCTTTACCACTGAGCAACCATGGAAGCCTCTATGAACATGTAGGTCCTAATAAAAATTCCAGAAAATTAGCCAGTGATTAAGGAGCTTCTTCTGAGTGCAGATTTTGCTGTAAAGAAAAGAATCCTCTGGTATATTTCAGAAAGGGATTTTTTTCTGATATTGTCTGTGGTGTTTCTTTCCCCAGCAGAGTATCCATAGAGTTTTCTGGTCCCATTAATTTTAGTTTCTATTTTTCACTGCTTTGCCCAAAAAAAAACTTTTGGACACAGCAGTTTGATCTGTGTTCTTTTACTACCATGAGACTGCTTAATTGTTTTTAAGGATGAAGTGGCTAGTTCCAAATCTCTTACATGTTTTACAGACTCATTAGTAAAGTATTTAATTTGCAGATATTTCCCCTATTCTGTAAGTTGTGTTTTCACTTTTTCTTGATGGTGTCCTTTGAAGCATGAAAGTTTTAGTTTGGGTGAAAATTTTGTTTTAACTGCTTTATTTTTGATGTCATAGCTAAGAAAGGTTTATCTGGTAGTCATGCAGACATACTCTTTGTTTTGTTGTAAGAGTTTCATAGTTATATGTCTTACATTAGGTCATTGGCTCCATCTTGAGTTAATTTTTCTCTTTAGTAAAAGGTTGGTGTCTAACATTTATTCTTTTCACTATGGGTTTCTATACTTTCCATACCATTTCTTCATTGAATAACTTTGGCATCTTTGTCAAGAGAGTAACACATTTTTATTTAGATTTAATTTCCTTCCTAGTGCTAAGTGTTTTATTTATATAGAATGTATTTTGTCAGAAATTTAGATTATTAACTATGTTCTCTTAGTTGTATTACTATAATCCACATAGGCAGGGTTAAGATAAAAAATTTTATATTAGACATAGAAAACCTTAAATCTTTATTCACCTATACATGTCGTAACTTGTTTTTGTAGGCACACACACTCCTGCCAATTTAAAATGTGTACTTTAGCTTGATTGGCATTTATAAGTAACATTGATAGCAAGACTATAGAACTTTGCTTTCATTTTCTTTTATTATCACTTTAATTTGTGTCAAGTAGAAGAATATACACATTGCATTCTTATTTAAGAGTTCATATAGGAAAAACAAACTCTGGTCTTTTGGTGCAGTGTGCCTATAGCAAACTACTTTTCAAATCATGATCAGTAGCACTCATGTAGATATGATTATTTTATTCAGTTGTGTAATGGGAAGTATAGTGTGTAGGAAGGTACTAAAATATGAATGTTTTTGCTTTATTTGTAGGAGGAAAATGAGAAAAGAATGCAACATAGAGAATATTCAGATAATGAATCCACTTCTTCAGATAAGTAAGCAAATTTTAGTATGCATTCAGTGTTCCTGTCAAAAGGCATGAATTTACTTTTGTTGTTTTCTTTTTAAGTACTGGAAGGAGAAGGAAAGGACCTTTTAAAACTATAAAGTTTGGGACCAACATCGACCTTTCTGATGACAAAAAGTAAGACCTCCTGTTCTATTTCCATGAAGTACAAACAGAAATGTAGAACTGAAATTTGCCTACTTTTGTATTTTCTTTAATCCAGTAGTTATCCTGTTTTTGTGTGTTGACAGAAAAGTTTTTGCTAGCATTTTGAAATTATTTTTATTAGATTTTGGAATGGTACTTTTGTTATCAGTATCAAAACAGTTTTACAGATGTGCAAATAAAAATATAAGATTATCATACTTTTTTTAGTTTTTTAAATATTTATTTATTGTCATTTGGCCCTGCTGGGTCTTCCTTGCAGCACACGGGCTTTCTCTAATTTCCACAAGCAGCATTTACTCTCTAGTTGTGTGTTTGGGCTTCTCACTGTTGTGGCCTCTTTTATTGCAAAGCACAGACTCTAGGAGCACGGGCTTCAATAGTTGCAGCACGTGGGCTCAGTAGTTGTGGCTCACCAGCTCAATTGCTCTGCAGCATGTGGAATCCTACTTTGCCGACCAGGATTTAACCTGTCTTCCCTGCATTTGCAGGTGAATTCTTAACCACTGGAACCAGGGAAGTCCCATAAATTTTTAAGTTATCTGTTTGTTTTAGGACTTGTTTGAAAAAGAAGTTAAAGACTAGTTCATTTGACCTTAAGCATTTGAAACTTAAAGATTAAACTGTTTTGTGTTTGGATTGCAAGATTTTGCCGTTAGGTCTCATTAATGTTTGCAACAATATTACACTTTCAAAATATCATTTTATTTCAGGTGGAAGTTGCAGCTACTTGAACTGACTAAACTTCCTGCTTTTGTGCGTGTTGTATCAGCAGGAAATCTTCTAAGCCATCTTGGTCATACCATACTGGGCATGAATACAGTTCAATTATACATGAAAGTTCCAGGGAGTCGGACACCAGGTTATTTTTATGAAATAACTTATTTTGTATAGTTAAAAAAGAGTTGATCAAATGTGGTAGATGCACCTTTAGTGTTTCCCATTTGTAATTAATGAAGTCAGTAAGATTTGAAAATTATTTTTAGTAGGCAAAAATACTGTAAGTAATCTTACAATTAAAGATGAGAGTATCAATTTGTTCTCTCAATATGATTTTTATACTTTTTATATGTATCAGAAAAATCAGAAAAATTTTACCCTCCAAGGGGGTATTAACACAGGCAGTCAAATGCTTTGTCTTGACCCCATTGACAGCAAACTGTCAGTTTTCCACATTTTTTCACCACAGTTATAGTTCTTACTAATAATGAACTAATATGTGTCCTATATGGTATAAAACTTCACTGAAAATACTTAAAATATATGATGCACTGTATTTTTAAAACTTATCTCCTTATATACCTTATTGGGATTCCAAGTCAGTATCCCCTTTTGTCAGGATAGCTACAAATGTACATCTGTTAAAGCTATTCTGTGGAAAAATTTTGTTTGATCTTTTTCTGTTTTTTTTCTCTTATAAGCGCCAGCTGGCCAGTCCTCCCCGTGCATCTCCCCAATCCTGTATGTTTCATATGTTTCATCTTTAAAATTTTTTTTCTGAAACTAGGTACTGCTAAACACTCTTTTATCAGTCTATGTATTTACTTTATTTAGCTTATTTGGTTGGTTGGAAGGCATTTACAGAATTCTCTTAAGGTTTGTTTCTCATTTTTTTTTAACTTTTACATCTTCTCATTGCACTTAGTTGCATTTCAGATGGAGTTTTTTTCAGTTGAAGATCACAAGTAAAAGAAGGCTTTTACAGTGTAAAATGTTCTTTGCACTTGTTATTTAGCTTTGACTGTGTTAATGAAAGCTATAGTTTGTCAAGCAGCAATATGAAGTTATAAGGGCATAAGGTCTCTGTTATTACGGCTTAATTCTTATGTTGTAGCACGAAAACATACATGAATAGAGCATAAATTGATGCCATATCTGAGTCCCAAGAATTTTAATTACAAGAATGGGTATTTGATCAGCGGACCATAGTGTGCTCTCCCCTGGTTTAAATCATAAAGTTTCATTCAATACAAATATAAAATCATTCTCTTTGCATTGACATAACTTACGTCATAAGTGACAATTGAAGTACTTAATAATTTTAAGTTCCAGTCTCTGGACAGCTGTCAGATGGTAGCAGAAAAAACCAACTCAGCTATATGGTGATGTGTACAGCCTACAGGTCATTTTGTTTGTTTTTCTGATGTTTTCTTCAGTACATTCTCACTGTAGAATAACCAACTAATTTTTAAAAGAAGAATATTTGTTGCTTATTTCATGAGTTTGGATTCCCAACTTTGGTAATTGGAATCTGCTGAAAAGCTTTTGAAAGAAATAATTAATCATTTTGAGGATGAGATATCATTATTTAATAGCTCCTCAGGGATATTAATGTACAACTAGGCATAAAACCCAGTTGTTGAAATGTTTATTCCCAGGATTGTTGCAAATTTAGATAGATAGTACTGTTTTGTCAGTATTTGGGTCAAGTGGAAAGAAATATGAATAATTTTAATAGTTGAAAAAGTATTTACTGTATTCGCCTTCTTTGTCATTAATAACGTCTTAATACTGGGCAAAAATGTTACTTTTCAAGATTTTTAATGTATATGATATTAGAGTAGATCCATCAAGATTTATTTGTATTTGAAAATTATTTCATTTGATTTAGACTATTTTATAAAAATAAATATGTGACAGGTGAAATGAAGCACAGAAGATGAAGAACTTTTTTTTTGTAATTTAAAAACCAAGGGGCTGAAGCCAATTTAGTATATTATTCTTTGTCATTTATGCCTAGAAGTCTTGGGATCTTTCATTTGTTTATCATTACATTAACAGTATCCTGTGGAACTCAAAAGGAGTTCCTTAGAGAAAATATGTCATATGTTTTAGTCAGCTCCTGTAATTCATAGAAAAATAGTTCTAAGTGTTTTTTTAGTTGGTAAACATTTTGTCTGTTCTTACATAAAAGAAATGATACTTTCTATAAGATACTTTACCTACTGAAATGAACTTTTAAATGTATTCTTAAAAATTTAGAGGCCATGTTCTGAGGCTGTATTATAAGAGATTACCCATCTCTACCTGTGGTGGAAAAGGTATAAGCATTTACAGTATGTAGCAATATGAAATTGGAAGGTTTATAGGACTTACAGGTTGCTAAGTCACCAGTTACATTTTGAAAATAATATCTCATTCATTCATTTCTTTCTTTTACCTTTTTATGTTGTATTGAAGTATATAGCTGATTAACAGTGTTTAAGGTGGACAGCAAAGTACTCACTCATACATACACATGTATCCATTTCCCCCCAAACTCCCCTCCTTTCCAGGCTGCCACATTCTGCTGCCACAGCAGAATTCCCTGTCCTGTACAATAGGTCCTTGTTCAGGTCCTTGTTCGTTCTCCATGTTAAATCCTGCGGTGTATACTTGTTACATTGTGTACCTGTCCATCCCAAACTCCCTGACTATCCCCTTCCCCTGCATTTCCCCCAAGGTAACCATAACGTTATTAGAGAGTATTGAGCAGAATTCCCTTCGTTTGTTAGTTAGCCAGCATTGTGTACATGTCCATCTTAAACTTGCTAAATTTCCTTTGCCCCCATCCTTTCTCCCGAGGTTATCCCAGAGCATTGAGCAGAGTTCCCTCTGCTGTGCAGCAGGTCCTTGTTGGTTCTCCGTGTTAAACACAGCAGTGTGTCCACGTCCATCCCAGACTCCCTAACTATCCCTTCTCCCATCCTTCCCCCCTCGTGACCATCAGGTTATTACAGAGTATTGAGCAGAGTTTCCTGTGCTGGACAGCAGGTCCTTGGTTATCCATTTTAAATATAGCAGTGTGTGCATGTAAATCCCAAACTCCCTGACTGTTCCTTCCCTGTACTCTTCCTTTCAGCAACCACAGCTTTGTTCTCCATGTCCTCATTTGTTAATTTTTGGTACTCTTTGTGAGTTGGGGTAGTTTACAGAGAAGAAAGTAGTAACACTGATAATAGCTAATATTTATTACTTATTCATATGGCATTCATTAATCTGTAAGCATTTATTTTTCACCCAGTCCTCAAAACAGAGCAGTAATTTAATGGCACATTTCTTTCATTGAGTTTAGGATGGACAGGTACACACTGCTACATGTACACACTGTTCATTGCATTTATAGTGTCATCATGATTTTTTTCCTTTTACATTTTAGGTCACCAAGAAAATAACAACTTCTGTTCTGTTAACATAAACATTGGTCCAGGTGATTGTGAATGGTTTGTTGTTCCTGAAGGTTATTGGGGTGTCCTGAATGACTTCTGTGAAAAGTAGGTTTCTAAACTAAATATTCTTTGAAAATAATTGTGAGAAAAGTTATTATGAAGGGCAATTAATTACCTGCTGTTGTTTAAGAGTTGGTAATGATATAGTTATAGTAACATACATGATTAAGAATTGAATGTAATTCTCATACTTGTCATGTATGGTTATTTTTAAATTGATACACTTATTTCATATACTAAATTCTTTAATATTTTAGAGGATATTTACTCATAGTTTATTTACTAAAAAGTATGTCAGAGTGGTTAAAAAAACAGTACTCCAAAGTTCTCTCAATTACTAAAATGTATGATCAGATTTTTCTGGCTTATGTATAAGGTTTACTTTTGCTATAATGAATTTTTTAATAGAATTTATTTCTTTACGTTATACCATGTGGTATTTTTACACATACATTGCAGTGATTCTTTTTAGAAAGAACTAATTGTTTTATGGAGGAGGAAGTGGCAACCCACTCCAGTATTCTTGCCTGAAGAATTTCATGGAAAGAGGAACCTGGCAGGACACGGTCCATGGAGTTGCAAAGTGTCAGACATGACTATTTTTAGGGTTTAATTTTCTTCTATTTCAAATATCTTAGGTCAAATGTTCTTGGAAAAGACAGCTGATATCCCCAAAGTTTCAACAGCAGAGTAATAAAAAATAACAAGTTAGAATGATTTATTTTAAATTATAGAAATCATGTGTGTCTTCTCAACTTCTATAATTTTGTTTTGCAGAAGGATACTGCTTCTAATGTTTATAATTTCAATAGTTTATTTTATAGTTGCAGATAACATGTTATCTTAAAATCAACTGCTGTTTTGAATTTTTGAAAAAGATGTTTGATCTGTTTGCCATCTTTGGCATCCTTTTTTTAAATGGAAATTTTTCCAGTTTCATATTGGTAATACTGGGTGAAATAGTACTAAAGTTTATACTGTGCTTGAGAAGAGTCGAACAGTTGCCCCTGAGCATGTCAGGCCCAAGATTACCTGATTATAATGTTGCTTACCTGTTTGTCAGTACTCTTTAATAGGTAGATTTTATTGTATGTGTATTAAATCTAAGTAAAATCTACGTTAAACTCAAAAACTAATTTATTTTCAGTAATTTGAAAACTTAACATTTGTATTTTTGAAAAGTAAGTTTAGACATATGGTCCCGAAATAAATAAGTAAGTGTACCTCTTCTCTTCTGTTGTTACTTTTCTTCAATTGCTTCTTCTATTCTAGAGCCCTGTTCTGAAGTTCTGACAGTACTATTAAGTTTTATTAAACTATATAAAGTGATAGCATTTTCTAATCTCTTTAAAGTATCTTTTCATCTTTGATGAGACATTAAAAAAACTTTGTCCAGTAACATTATTCATTTTTTTCAGAAATAATTTGAATTTTTTGATGAGTTCTTGGTGGCCCAATCTTGAAGATCTTTATGAAGCAAATGTTCCTGTATATAGGTTTATTCAAAGACCTGGAGATTTGGTCTGGATAAATGCAGGCACTGTGCACTGGGTTCAGGCTGTTGGCTGGTGCAACAATATTGCTTGGAATGTTGGCCCACTTACAGGTATTATAAATAATATAATAACAGTGATAAATATAAGTAGTACATTTTAAAAATTCTAATGATGAGTTAGAAAATAACTCACTAAAAGTTGAAAAAATTTGTCCTAGAAGAAATATAGTTGTTGCTATACAGAAAGTGAATTCTAGCTACGACAGGTATATAGAAGAGTAAATTTTAGCAAATTCCAAAAGTATGCTTTTGCAGGTAAGACAATATACTTTTGGTATTTTAGAGCATTGAATATTATTTTTATAAAAGAAAACTTGTGGGAAAGAGTAACAATAATTATATTTTAGACTTTTTATTTTTTTCTAATATACCACATTTATTTTTTCTAATATACCACATGAGATGTTTTGTCAAACTCTGTTTAATATATGTAGGATGAAAAAGTTTGGCATTTTGGTCCAGAAAGATCTGATGACTCCTACCTTGTTTATCTTTGTAAATTTTGTGACTTTGGATAAGTGTTTTGAAATATTATAGGCTCATTCTTTTAATCTGGAAAATGAGAAATCCTTTTAGTCCAAAAAAGTGAGGGCTTCAGAGATGTAATAAAGGCAAGTCTCATGCCAGGCACATGGTGGAGAGTTCTGACAAATCATGGTCCACTGGAGAAGGGAATGCCACACCACTTCCCCATTCTTGCCTTGAGAACCAAATGAATAGTATGAAAAGTAAAAAACATATGATACCAGAAGATGAGCCCCCGAATAATAGATGCTCAACTTACTCCTGAGAAAAGGCTCTAGACGAAATGAAGAGGCTGAGCCAAAGTGGAAACAACACGCAGTTGTGGATGTGTCTGGTGCGGAAAGTAAAGTCTGATGATATTAAAAAAAAATTGCATAGAATATTTCATGTGCATTCATGTTCATAATTTATTCATAGTTCCACAAATTAACACAGAATTCCTAGAGTATTAGTTCCATGAATCTAGATAAATTGGATGTGAGCAAGCAGAGATAGCAAGAAGGAACATTGACTCTTAGGAATCAGGCAAGTAAAAGGGATGAGAATGGGCAAATTTAATTCAGATGACTGTTACATCTACAATTTTGGGTAAGAATCCCATGGAAGAAATGGAGTAGGTCTCATAGTCAACAGAGCATTATGTGGACGTAATCTCAAAAACGATAGAATGATCTGTTTTGTTTCCAAGGCAAACCATTCAACATCACAGTAACCCAAGTCTGTGGCCCAGTCACCAGTGCCAAAAAGCTGAAGGCGAACAGTTGTATGAAGAACTACAAGATCTTCTAGAACTAACACCAAAAAATATGTCCTTTTCATCCTAGGGGACTGGAATGTGAAAGTAGAAAGTCAAGAGATACCTGACCATGGAATACAAAATGAAGCAAGGCAAAGCCTAACCCAAGTTTTGCCAAGAGCATGTACAGATCGTAGCAAAAACCCACTTCCAACAACACAAGGGACACCTCTACACCTGAACATCTCCAGATGGTCAATACCAAAATCAGATTGATTATATTCTTTGCAGCCAAAGATGGAGACACTCTACAAAATAGCAGCAACAGGACCTGAAGTGTCTGTGATTCAGATCATGAGCTTTGTAAAGCAAAATCAAGGCTTAATATAAAGAAAGTAGGGAAAGCCATTAGACCATTCAGATAGGACCTAAATTAAATCCCTTATTATTATACAGTGGAAATTACGAATAGATTCAAGAGATTTACAGTCTGATAGAACACCCAAAGAACTATGGATAGAGGTTTGTAACATTGTACAGGAGGCAGTGACCAAACCATTCCAAGAAAAAGTAATTCTGGAAGTCAAAGTGGTTGTCTGAGAGCACCTTCCATCTAGCTAAGAAAAGAAAAGTGAAAGGCTAAAGGGAAAGATAATACCCAACTGAATGCAGAGTTCCAGAGTACAGCAGGGAAAGATAAGAAAGCCTTCTTAAGTAAACAATGCAGAAAAAATAAAAATAGAGGAAAACAATAGAATGGGACAGAATGGTGATCTCTCCAAAAAATTAGCGATACCAAGGGAACATTTCATATAATGATGGGCACAATAAAGGACAGAAACGGTATGGACCTAACAGAATCAAAAGAGATTTAAGAAGAGGTGGCAAGAATACCCAGAAGAACTGTAAAAAAAAAGTCTTAATGATCCTGATAACCACATATTGTGGTTACTCACCTAGAGCTGGACATCCTATATTGTGAAGTTAAGTGGGACTTAGGAAGACTTTCCACAAACAAAGCTATTGAAGGTGATGGAATTCCAGCAGAGCTATTTCAAATCCTCAAAGATGATGCTGTTAAACTGCTGGCCTGAATATGCCAGCAAATTTGGAAAACTTGGTGATGGCTACAGGACTGGAAAAGGTCAGTTTTTATTCCAGTCCCTAAGAAAAGCAGTGCCAGACAATGTTCAAACTAGTGTACATTTTCAGTTATTTCACATCCTAGCAAGGTAATACTCAAAATACTTTTAGTTTAGCTATAACAGTTTGTGAACTGATAACTTTGAGATGTAGAAGCTGGATTTGGAAGAGGAACAACAGAGATCAAATTGCCAACATCTCTTGGGCTACAAACAAGGGAATTCCAGAAAAACCAAAGCGTTTGACCGTGTAGATCACAAGAAACTGGAAAATTCTTAGAGATGGGAATACCATACCACCTTACCTGTCTCCTGAGAAACCTGCTTGTAACACCAGAAGCAAGAATTAGAACCAGACATGGAACAACAGAATGGTTTATAATTGGGAAAGGAGTATGTCAAGGCTATATATTATTTCCCTGCTTATTTAACTTCTATGCAGAATACATCATATGAAATGAGAGGTTGGTTGAATCATAAGCTGAATCAAGATTGAGGTAGAAATATCAATGACCTCAGATAGGAGGATGATAACCACCATAATGGCAGAAAGAAGAGGAACTAAAGAGCCTTTTGATGAGGGTGAGAGAGAAGAGTGAAAAACCTTGCTTAAAACTCAGCATTCCAAAAACTAAAGTCATGGCATCCTGTTCCATCACTTCATGGCAAATAAATGAATAAAAATTGGAATCAGTGGCAGATTTTATTTTCCTGGGCTCCAGAATCACTGTGGATAGTGAGCACAGCCACAAAATTAAAAGGGGCTTTCTACTTGGAGTAAAAGCTATCACAGTCCAGACAGCATAGTGAAAAACAGAGACATCACTTTGCCAACAAAGGTCTTTAGAGTCAAAACTATGGTTTTTCTAGTAGTCATGTCCATGAGACATGAGAGACATGTTGGTGGGGTTGCAAAGAGTTGGACACAACTGGCGATTGAAGGTAGTGCTTTTTAATGGCAATTTTTAACTAATTTTTATGAGAACCATATTTTAGTGTTTTTAGTTTTTCAGAATTAACGTTAAAATGATCACCTGAGTGGTGATAATGATTATGTTCATATGTTTTATTACTTTCATTTTTAACTTAAATTTTTTTTTCCCATCCTAGCCAGCCAGTATAAATTGGCAGTGGAACGGTATGAGTGGAACAAATTGCAAAGTGTAAAGTCAGTAGTACCCATGGTTCATCTCTCCTGGAATATGGCACGAAACATCAAAGTTTCAGATCCCAAGCTTTTTGAAATGATTAAGTAAGTCCTTTCCAAAGTTGCTATAGTTCTTCTTTTGGACACGTATGATGGGGAGAAAATTGAGGACAGGGAATATGATAAAGTTACCTAATGAATGTTTTTCTCCCAAAGACTTACATCAGTTGATATCAGATGATAAAGTGGCCCCAGAATCTTAATAAGATCATTCACATGTTAAAAAATAACTTTCTTTTGAAATAGACCGATTATTGTGGCATAGAGAATAATGAAGGCATACGTGATTCTTTACTAGGAAACTCATACATGTGTCCTTTTTCTTAACCTTTGACCAAACTGATGTCCTAGGACTCCTTTAGTTTTAATATTGGAAGTCTGTCTGAAGCACAGGGAGTGAGAATTTTATAAATATCTCATAAAGAAATTATCATTTTAAACAATCTTAACTATTTAAATTTCCTACTATAATCAAATTATTCCCTTCTTGATCCATTCATAAATTTAATAGATTAACAGTTTAAATATATATGTATCTATATGTAGTCTAGTAATTGCTCATTTGTTACCTTAGGTTTCTGTTCCATTTCTTTTCTAGGTGTATTTAGAATATAAGCATACATCAGCTTATTGCTGTTTACTGGACTGTACTTTGTAGATTCTGTGTGTTTTACAAATTGATTTGTGGCAAATAAGTATTGAACAAGTGTCAGCACCATTTCTTTCCTGCCCACTTCTTTCTCATGTCTGATTTTGCTAATTCTCACACTTTTGTCTATTTTTATATTTCTGGTAGTGATCTGTGATTAGTGATCCTTTATGTTACTGTTGTAAGAAGTTTTTGACTTGCTGAAGGTTGAGGTGATGGTTTGCAATTTTTTTTTTTGCAATAGGTCATTTTTAATTAGTGTATATATATACATTGTTTTTTTAGACATGATGCTTTTACCCACTTAAAAGACTAGCATATATTGTAAACATAAGTTGACAAAATCAGAGAATTGACTTGCACATCAAAAAAGTAACAAAAGCAGAAAATTTACTTGGTGTATTATTGTGTTGGTGTAGAATGGAATCATGATGTTTTTGGAGTCTCTTGGTACATTTTTTCAGCATGAGCCACTTACCAGTGTTTCTCCAAACTTCAGTTTATATGTTTTTCTTTCACTTCTTCTCCCCTCATGCCATCACCAAATGAATATTGGAAATTACAAGCTAAATATTTTAATTACTATTTTTTTGTTGTTTTTAAGTCCTTTCACCACTTCTGTGTGTTTCTGAATTTTATGAATGTTAGACAAAGATTTAGTGTACTAAATCTTACACTAGATAGTCTAATTAGAATAGATAGTCTAGTTAGTCTCACAAACTAGTATCATGAGAAACAGTGCTAATTTTGAATTTATTTTCAAAATTTTCTTCTAACAAATATACCCAAACAAAAATTGTTCAGTGAGGGTATTCACTATTTTACATGCTGACTCATTCCATTTTCCTTAAATGTTTGAGATTTAAAATTAGAAAAGGTTGAAAGAGCATCCATCACTCAAACTCTGAACTAAGGCAGTAATTCATATTATAGATCCACAACTATGGGTGGTCATTTGGTAACTTCAATATGACCATTAATTCTAATTCATGAAAATAATTATAGGGTGATCCAGATGTTCCATTTGTCTCTATTTGACCTATGTTTTCTTTAGGTTTTATGCAGAATGAATCACATTCATCAAATATTTGAGAACCACAAACTCTTACTCTTGACAATATTCCTGGCAATAAAATAGATACTGTGGAATGTAAATAACACTCACTTTCTTTGTGTGATTTAATCTAGTAGAGCTAGATAAACAAATTGCCAAACAGATACATAAATTATGATTAAGTAATATTTCTAAAATATATTTTTACACGTTTTTTGGTTAAGGTCATGGAAAATGCTGCTTTTGTTCAAGTGGTTTATGAGACGATGGTTTCTGTAATGGACCAGAGTCATAAAAAAGTGAACTAGAACAAGAGCGAGGGATAAAAGCATTTTAGATCCTGAAACAAGTGAAAGCCCTATATAAGAAAAACTTTGATGTATTTATGGGACAGAAATGGCTGTAGCAGTACAAAGGAAAGAAATGTCTATGGTAATAAATTCAGGAAAATGATAAGGCACGGAATTACAGATGAACTTGTTGTTGTTTACTTGGTCAGTCACGTCTGATTCTTTGCCACCCCATGAACTTTAGCCCACCAGGCTCCTCTGTACATGGGATTCTCCAGGCAAGAATACTGGAATGGATTACTATTTCCATCTCCAGGAGACCTTCCAGACCCAGGGATTGAACCTGTGTCTCCTGCATTGACTGGAAGCTTCTTTATTGCTGAGCCACTGGAAAAGCCCCCAAGGGTTCTTGTAGACAATGTTAAGTAGTTTAGGTAGTAATTCTGTGTGTTATAGAAGAAGGGAAAGATATTTTGATTTATAGTTTTAAAGTGTGAATCTGTTTATTGCTTTGTGGGTAAAGATTGGAAAATGGAAGATAAAAATAAAAGAAAACAGTTAAAGGCAGTTGAAGAAATTCAGACTAGCTAACTTGGATTCTAATTGTAGCAATGGAAGTAGAGAAAGATTATACAACACACTGTTGTGAAGATTGAACTTAAGAGTTTACATACAGATTGAATACTGACATAAGAGAGAAAAGGTAATGAAGAAAAGGTGGTTATCGTCTTTAGTTTTCTTATTTCTTGGTCATAAACTTAAAACATCTCTCCCTTGGTCATAAACTTAAAACCTCTCTCACTTTTAACATTTTCACTCTACCTTCATTATTCTCAATATCGTCTAGACCCCTCCAGTGTGTCAGGGTCTCTCTCAATATTTGGAATGCAAACACCACAGCTTTTCTTCCATGAAAGAGGAATATACTCATTTTTCTGTTCTGGTTTCAGTCTCAGGTCAGTTGCTCAGTCGTGTCCGACTCTTTGTGACCCCATGAATCGCAGCACGCCAGGCCTCCCTGTCTATCACCAGCTCCTGGAATTTACTCAAACTCATGCCCATCGAGTTGATGATGCCATCCAACCATCTCATCCTCTGTCGTCCCCTTCTCCTCCTGCCCTCAATCATTTCCAGCATCAGGGTCTTTTCCAATGAGTCAGCTCTTCACATCAGGTGCCCAAAATATTGGAATTTCAGCTTCAACATCAGTCCTTCCAGTGAACACCCAGGACATCTCCTTCAGGATGGACTGGTTGGATTTCCTTGCAATCCAAGGGACTCTCAAGAGTCTTCTCCAACACCACAGTTCAAAAGCATCAATTCTTCAGTGCTCAGGTTTCTTCACAGTCCTACTCTCCCATCCATACATGACCACTGGATAAACCATAGCCTTAACCAGACGGACCTTTGTTGGCAAAGTAATGTCTCTGCTTTTTAATGTGCTACCTAGGTTGGTCATAGCTTTCCTTCCAAGGAGGAAGCATCTTTTAATTTCATGGCTGCAGTCACCATCCACAGTGATTTTGGAGCCCAGAAAAATGATGTCAGCCACTGTTTCCACTGTTGCCCCATCTGTTTGCCATTAAGTGATGGGACCAGATGCCATGATCTTAGTTTTCTGAATGTTGAGCTTTAAGCCAACTTTTTCACTCTCCTCTTTCACTTTTATCAAGAGGCTCTTTAGTTCTTCATCATTTTCTACCATAAGGGTGGTGTCATCTGCATTTCTGAGGTTGTTGATGTTTCTCCTGGCAGTCTTAATTCTAGCTTGTGCTTCCTCCAGCCCAGCATTTCTCATGATGTACTCTGCATATAAGTTGAATAAGCAGGGTGACAATATACAGCCTTGATGTACTCCTTTTCCTATTTGGAACCAGTCTATTGTTTCATGTCCAGTTCTAACTGTTCCTTTCTGACCTGCATACAGGTTTCTCAAAAGGCAGGTCAGGTGGTCTGGTCCACAGTTTATTGAAGAATTTCCCTTTGATCCCCACAATCAAAGGCTTTGGCATAGTCAATAAAGCAGAAATAGGTGTTTTTCTGGAACTCTCTTGCTTTTTCGATGATCCAGCTGATGTAGATAATTTGATCTCTGGTTCCTCTGCCTTTTCTAAATCCAGCTTGAACATCTGGAAGTTCACGGTTCACGTCTTGTTGAAGCCTGGCTTGGAAAATTTAGAGAATTACTCTGCTAGCGTGGGAGATGAGGGTAATTGTGTTGTAGTTTGAGCATTCTTTAGCATTGCCTGTCTTAGGGATTGGAATGAAAACTGACCTTTTCCAATCCTGTGGCCACTGTTGAGTTTTCCAAATTTGATGGCATATGAAATTCAGCATTTTCATAGCATCATCTTTTAGGATTTGAAATAGCTCCACTGGAATTCCATCACTTCCACTAGCTTTGTTCACAGTGCTGCTTCCTAAGGCTCACTTGATGTCTGGCTCTAGGTGAGTGATCACACCATCATGATTATCTGAGTCTTGAAGATCTTTTTTGTACAGTTCTGTGTATTCTTGCCAACTCTTCTTAATATCTTCTGCTTCTGTTTGGTCCATACCATTTCTGTTCTTTATGGAGCCCATCTTTGCATGAAATGTTCCCTTGGTATCTAAATTTCTTCAAGAGATCTCTAGTCTATCCCATTCTATTGTTTTCCTTTATGTCTTTGCACTGATCCCTGAGGGAGGCTTTCTTATCTTTTTGTTGTTATTCTTTGGAACTCTGCATTCAAATGGATATATCTTTCCTTTCTCCTTTGTTTTCCCTTCTCTTCTTTTCACGGGTATTTTTGTAAGGCCTTCTTTGACAGCCACTTTGCTTTTTTGCATTTCTTTTCTTGGGGAAGGTCTTGATCCCTGTACAAGGTTATAAACCTTGTCCATAGTTCATCAGGTACTCTGTCTATCAGATCTAGTTCCTTATTATCTTTTTCTCACTTCTACCGTGTCATCATTAGGAATTTAACTTAGGTCATACTTGAATGGTCTAGTGGTTTTCCCTACTTTCTTCAATTTCAGTCTGAGTTTGGCAATAAGGAGTTAATGATCTGACCCATAGTCTGCTCCCGGTCTTGTTTTTGCTGACTGTATAGAGCTTCTCCATCTTTGGCTGCAAAGAATATAATCAATCAGATTTCGGTGTTGACCATCTGGTGATGTCCACGTGTCTCTTGTGTTGTTGGAAGAGGGTGTTTGCTATGACCAGTGCGTTCTCTTGGCAGAACTCAATTAGCCTTTGCCCTGCTTTATTCTGTACTCCAAGGCCAAATTTACCTGTTACTCCAGCTGTTTCTTGGCATCCTGCTTTTGCATTCCAGTGCCCTATAATGAAAATGACATCTTTTTTGGGTGTTAGTTCTAGAAGGTCTTGTAGGTCTTCATATAACTGTTCAGCTTTTTTGGCATTACTGTTTCCTTCCTTCCTTCTCATTTTTTTCATTGATGTATCATGAAAAGATAATAAATTTGTACATTTTAGCTTAAAGTAGAGGTAATGAGGTACATGTTTATTCTTGATTTTTCTCTGTATTTTTCACAATAGCTTTATTTTTCTTTTAATTTGAAAATAATTTGATTGAAGTTTAAGAAAAAACTTCACTCTTCAGTTCATAATTAACATTTGAAGATACTTGAAATTTATTATGTTTATTATAGTGGGTTGACTATTTTCATACATCTCATATATTCATTAATATTAGAACATTCCTTTTAATAAAATACTTAAAAGAAACTAAATGATAATGTAGTAGATTCAGCTTTGTAATATACATACAAATGTTCTTTGAATCGTTAATGAAGCCAGCTAGGATTCATAAGATGTCTATGGTGTTATCACCCTATTTAGGCTCAGTTTTGTGTGTAGCTCTGTCATTAAGGTAATCTGGGAAAGGTAAATCATCTCCTACTTAGGAATCAAGTATTTATTATGTGCTATTATATACCGGGTATAGTCTTATTTAAGGTAACCAGGAAATAAAGCCTTTACTATCAGTAACTCTACATTATAATATGACATAAAGACTAAAAACAGTAAATATAAAGAGGATAGTTTTAGATACATTTAATGTTTTATCTTTTCTTTCAAATAATAGTTTATATAAGAATATGATAATATCTTCCAGACTCTGATTCAGTAGCAGTTCAGCATATCAGAGAGCTCTAAATTAGTTTGATACTGATCAAACTAATACTGTTGGGGATCATAATGTTCACAAACATTGTTGTGACGTCACTTTTGCTAAACCAGTTCTGTGGTTTTCAGATTATCCTTCCCAGATTACATCGTCCACTTCTGTCTTCAGAGGAGAGCTTTGAGACACATTTGTGGATGCTGTAGGACACAATTTTGAGTATTAACAGCAAATTATGGAAAAACTAGCACAATTTGTGAAAATTCACTATATTAACATCAGAAGTATGCATGTATGGAAAATACACATTACCAAAAAGTTTAATATAAATTCAAGATACCATTAGATTACCTTCAAATTAAAATTTGAAACAATAATTTTAGTGCTTTTTTTCTTTAGTACTATAGTTAAACTAACTATAAAATATAACCCATAAGTTATTTTTTACATTATCCAGAATTTTAAAGTCAGTCATATATAAATTATTGTTTTGACTATCTGAGAGTAAATATATACTTTATTACCTTACTATTATCAAAAGAATTCAGCCTCCAATTTAGACTTGGAAACACGATTCTCAAAGTTATTTCTGTTTGATTATATCCTTTGTGCTGAGAGTACTCCATATTGAGTTGTCACGATAATTCTTTACTCTAGGTATTGTCTTATGAAAATTCTGAAGCAATGTCTGACACTGAGGGAAGCTCTTATTACAGCAGGAAAAGAGGTTATATGGCATGGACGGACGAATGATGAACCAGCACATTACTGTAGCATTTGTGAGGTAACTGTTCTTATTGACAGTTTTGCTGTGGTTTTTCTAGGGTTTAGTTTCTTTTGTCTTTTAATTATAAGCGTATATATACTTTTCATGTGAGGCATTTCATTGAAATTGAATATCATAGCTATTAAATTTTCATATAATGGTATAATATTTTTTAGTTTTTTATTTTGTATTGGAGCATGACTGATTAGCAATGTTGTGATAGTTTCAGGTGGACAACAAAAGGACTCAGCTACACATACACATGTATCCATTCTCCCCCAAGCTTTCCTCCTCATGGTATAATATTCTGTTAACTCTGTGTTTACTCAGAAGTATCTCCTAATAGTGGCAGTTCTGTAAGACTTTTTTATCAGATGATTATAATCTCATATTTTGAAGTAGGAACTATTTATCATAAGTACACAGTTGCCTACAATCTATTTTGATGTATGTATATAATTTTATATATATATATATATAGGTCAGCACTACTAAGTCCTTTCTAAGGACTTAGAAGACTTAGTAAGACTTCTAAGTCTTAATTTCATAAACATTTGTTAATTTTTTCTTGTGGCAAAGATTTAAAAGTGAAGACATAAAAATATGGTAAGCTGTTCTACATGAGATTATATTCTACTTAGATGATACAAATTATAAACAATGAAATGTAATATGCATAGAATGATAATGCCTGTGGGTTATACACAGATTATTATTCAGTGACTTAGGAAATAGTAAAGTTACAGGACAAAAATCAGTACACAAAAATTGCTTGGGTATCTCTATACTTACAATGAAAAATCAGAAAGAGAAATTAAGGAATCAATCCCAGTTACTATTGCACAAAAAACATATCTAGGGATAAACCTGTCTACGGAGACAAAAAAATCTATATACAGAAGATTGAAGACACTGGTTAAAGATATCAGAGATAACATAAACAGATGCAGGGATATTCCATGCTTCTTGGTTGGAAGAATCAATTGTAAAAATGACTGTATTACCAAACAAAATTTACAGATTCAGTGTAATCCCTGTCAAATTACAAATGGCATTTTTCACAGAACTAGAACAAAAAGTTTTCACAATTTGTATGGAAACAAAAGATCCCTAATAGTCAGAGCAATCTTAAATTGAAGCTGGAGGAATGAACTTACCTGATTTCAGACTATACTACAAAGCTACAGTCATCAAAACAATATGGTATAGAACAAAAAAAGTATAGACCAATGGAATAAGATAGAAAACCCAGAGATAAACCCACACACAAATGGACACCTTATATTTGACAAAGGAGACAAGACTATACAATGGGAAAAAGATAGTCTCTACAATAAGTGGTGCTGGAAGAACTGGACAACTACATGCAAAAAAATGAAATTAGAATATTTCCTAACACCATACACAAAGATAAGCTCAAAATGAATTAAAAACCTAAATGTAAGACCAGAAACTATGAAACTCCTAGAAAAAGCAGGCAAAATATTGTATGACATATATCTAACAAGATCCTTTATGAACTAGACCATAGGATAATGGACATAAAACCAACAACAACAACAACAAAAAAGAAGTGGGACCTAATTAAACTTAAAGATGTTTGCACAGCAAAGGAACTATAAACAGGGTGAAAAGACAACCTTTAGAATGGGAGAAAATAATAGCAAATTAAACAACTGACAGGATTAATTTTCAAAGTATACAAGCAGCTCATACAACTCAACCAGGAAAACAACCCCCAGTCAAAAAGTGGGCAAAAGACCTAAACAGACATTTCTCCAAAGAAAACATACAAATGGCTCCTAAACACATGAGAAGATGCTCACCATCACACATTAATAGAGAAATGCAAATCAAAACTACAATGAGGTATCACCAGAGACAATGGCCGTAATCAAAAAATCCACAAACAGCAAGTGCTGGAGAGTGTGGAGAAAAGGAAACCCTCCTACACTGCTGGAGGGAATGTAAATTGATACAGCCAATATCACAGATGATACGGAGATTCCTTAAAAAGCTAGGAATAAAACCACCATATGACCCAGCAATCCCATTCCTAGGCATGTATGCTGAGGAGACCAAAATTGAAAAAGACACATGTATCCCAGTGTTCATTGCAGCACTGTTTACAATAGCCAAGACATGAAAGCAACCTAGATGTCCACTGACTGAGGAATGGATAAAGAAGCTGTGGTATACAGTGGAATACTACTCAGCTATAATAAGAATGCATTTGAGTCAGTTCTAATGAGGTGGTTGAAGCTAGAGCCTATGATACAGAGTGAAGTAAGTCAAAAAGAAATATATTAACGCCTGTATTTGGAATCTAGAAGGATGGTACTGATGACTCTGTTCACAGAATAGCAGTGGAGATAGAGACATAGAGAAAAGATTTATGGACAAGGGTGGAGGAGAAGAGGGAGGGAGAGGGTGAGATGAACGGAGAGAATAGCATGGATGTATATACACTAACATACATAAATATATAGTCAATGGGAATTTACTTTATGACTCTGGGAACTCAAACTGGGGCTCTATAATAACCTGGGGGATGGGAAAGGGCAGGAGGTGGGAGGGAGATTCAAGAACAAGGGGAAATATGTACACCTATGGTCAATTCTTGGTGGTGGAGAGAAAGAAATTAAACCAATATAGTAAAGCAACATCAATCCACTAAAAAGAAATAGTTTTTTAAAAGACTTAGGAAAAGTTACTTTCTAACATTGCTGTAGGGGCCCCTTCAAAGGTGAATTTTTTTATTTCTCGGAAAAAATGGCTTGAATCAGAGAATAAAAACATTTATGTTTTGGGGAGGGCAAAACAAGTATTTGGTGCAAGAGTAATTTCAGTTTTGCATTGATGAATGTTGCCATTTGATACTGGAATACATTATTAGATAAATGTGGTTCTGTTATACACCATTTTAATGTGCATATCTTGTTTTATGTTTTTTGCCAATGAATTATTACTGGCTATTTACTTACATGTATTTTAGACTATGGAAATGATTTTAGAGAAGCAGCAAATTCAAGTGATTTTCTTATTCAAGTTCAAAATGGGTCATAAAATGGTGTATACAACTCTCAACATCAGCAATGCAGGAACTGCTTATGAACATACAATGCAATGGTGACTCAAGAAGTTTTGCAGTGGAAACTAGAGCCCTGAAGATGAGGAGCACAGCAATCAGAAGTTGACAGCAACCAACTGAGAATATCACTGAAGCTGATCCTCTTAGAACTACACGAGAAGTTGCCCAAGAAGTCAGCTTCGTTCATTCCATGGTTATTTGGCATTTGAAGCAAATTGAAAAGGTGAAAACCTGGGTGAGTGGGTGCCTCATGAGCTGACCACAAATCAAAAAAAAAAAAATAGTCATTCTGAAATGTTGTCGTCTTTTATTCTACACAACAATACAAACTATTTCTCAATCAATTTTTACATCTGGTGAGAAGTGGATTTTATTCACTGTGACAATCAGCTCCATGGTTAGACTGAGAAGTCCAAAGCACTTCCCAAAGGCAAACTTGCATGTATAAAAGATCATGGTCACTGTAGGTGTCTGCTGCTGGTCTGATCCACTCAGCTTTCTGAATCCCAGCATAACCATTACATCAGAGAAGTATACTCAACAAATCAATGAGACGCACTGACAACTGGAACGCCTGCAGTCAACATTAGTCAACAGAAAAGGCCCACTTATTTGCAACAAAGACCAATGCTTCAAAAATTGAACAAATTGGGCTACAAAGTTTTGCCCTATCTGGCATATTCATGTGACCTCTCACCAACCAACTACCATTTCTTCAAGCATCTTGACAAGCTCAGTCAGCAGAGGATCCTTCCCAAGAATTCATTGAATACTGAAGCACGGATTTTTATGCTGCAGCAATAAACAAACTTATTCCTTGTTGGCAAAAATGGGTTGACTAAATTGGTCCCCATTTTGATTAATAAAGAGCCTAGTTGTAGTGATTTAAAATTCAGGGTCTGAAGGCGTAGTTGGTTTTACACCAGGCTGCTAGTACAGTAATAAAAAGGCTAAGTAGTTTCGTGTGGCTAGAAAATGGATTGCATATTTTAAAAAATCTGTAAGAAGTGGTATGTAGCTATAAGCATCTTGAATTTAAGATATCTGATGTTTATTCTAAGATAATTAAAAGTTCTACAACAAGTAACTCAAATCGAGGTATGTGTTTCATCAGGTGGTAGTTGATAAGTAAAGAAAATGAAGACGGTAAAGAGACTAGTTTTGAGCATTGTTGTTTGGGGTCTTGGGAGTGTGCACAATGCATAGGATGTGAGATGTTAGTTCCCATATCTGTTTTGATCCTAAGCCCCCAGCAGGTCAAGCTTGAGTCTTAATCACGGGACTGCTAGTGATTAAGTCCATAGAATGGTGTTTAAAAAAAGTACTAAGGGCTGAGATTCATCAGTAGTGTTAGGGGTGTTAAAAAGAAGAGAGAAGCTTAAAAGCCTTTAGAAAGTAAAATCAATATGATGGTTGAAGAAATAGGGAATGATGACAAGCTGAAGAGCCAAGATGTTTTAACTGGGGTCACTAAACCATGTACTGCCTATTTAGAGTAAAGGAAAACCTTATGAACTCTGATCTTTTACTAGTGTGGTTCAAAGATGACTTAAAGTGATGAGTTTCTAATCACTGAAGTCAAAGTCAGAAGATCACTTGCCTAAGAAATTGAATATCCAAAAGAAATCTTGAAATCATATTTTAATTCTGAGATACACTGATTAAATCTTTTGGCCGTTTTAACATTGTATAACCTCATTGAAGTATATTTTTATAAGACCAAACAGACTCTGGTTAGCTTTTATATCTCAGATAAATAATGATTTTTTTCTGTATATGAAAACAAGTATTCTAGGTATTATCCATTTTCCAGGCTGAGGCATTACAACTCAACATTCTTTCGTAAAAGAAGTACACTGTCTTTTGATATGGTACAGTTCATAAATACACCCTGTACTTATTTTCCTTAATGTAATAGGCTAAGAGATAAACACCCTTTATTAGTCATCAATGAATTTCTTGCTCTTGAAAATGAACTAATCACAATGGTACCTGGCAGTCCAGAGAGGAATGAGGTAAGTTAGTCAAAACGTTTCTGTCCTCTTCATGGATCATAGCCTTCTCGTGGCACAAGGGCTTGGGTAACTCAGTGATGCTTTGAGACACGTGGAGCAGGGCTATCCAAGAGAGACAGGTTATAGTGAAGAGTTCTAACAAAATGTGATCCAGTGGAGGAGAAAATAGCCACTCAAGTATTCTTCCTGCGAGAATTCTTAATTCGACAGTGTGAAAGGCCAAAAGATGTGACACCAGAAGATGAGCCCTCAGGTCAGAAGGTATCCTGTATGCTACTGGGGAAGAGTGGAGGGCAATTACTAATAGCTCCAGAAGGAAAAAAGTAGCTGAGCCAAAGTGGAAATGACACCCAGTTGTGATAATGTCTGGTGGTGAAAGTAAAGTCTCATGCTGTAAAGAACAATATTGCATAGGAACCTGGAATGTTTGGGCCATGATCAAGGTAAATTGGATATGGTCAAATAGGTGGCAAGAATGAAGACACATGTTTTAGAAATCAGTGATCTAAAATGATGGGAAGCAACAGTTAGAACCAGGCATGGAACAACTGATTGGTTTAGAATTGCGAAAGGCGTACAACAAGAGTTTTACATTGTCACCCTACTTACTTAACTTATATGCAGAGTACATCATGCCAAATGCCAGGCTGGATGAATCACAAGCTGGAATCAAGAGAAACAGCAGCCTAAGATATGGGGTTGATACCACTCGGATGGCAGAAAGTGAAGAGGAGCTAAAGAGCCTCTTGAGAGTAAAAGAGGAGAGTGAAAAAGCTGACTTAAAACTTAACAATCAAATAACTGAGATCATGGCATCCTTTCTCATCACTTCATGACAAATAGATGGGGAAACAATGGAAACAGAGGCAAATTTTATTTTCTTGGCTCGAAAATCACTGCAGGTGGTGACTGCAGGGGTGAAATTAAAACACGCTTGATCCTTGAAATCTGTGACAGCCCTAGCCCTAGGGTTAAAAAGCAGAGACATCAGTTAGCCGACAAAGATGCGTATAGGCAAAACTGTGGTTTTTCCAGTAGTCATGTACAGATGTGAGAGTTGGACCATATAGAAAGTTAAACACCGAAGAATTGATAATCTCAAATTGTGGGACTGGAGGACTTCCTGAAGTCCAAGGAGATAAAACCAGTCAATCCTGAAGGAAATCAACCCTGAATATTCTTCGGAAAGACTGATGCTGAAGCTCCAGTAGTTTGTTCACCTGAAGAAAGGTGAAGAGCAGATTCATTGGAAAATAGCCAGCTCAAGGGAAGTCTTTCCCTTGTGCTGGGAAAGCTTGAAGGAAAAAGGAGAAGCGAGCACCAGATAATTAGATGTTTAGGTAGCATCACCAACTATGATGTGTGTGCAGACTCTAGGAGATAGTGAAAGAGAGGGGAGCCTGGCATGCTGGGGTTTACTGGACCATAACGAGTTGTGACTATATTTGTGGAGGTCAGACAAATGTGTCTCTCCTCCCCTTCAGGGAAAGACAACTAAAACCAGAACGTTATCAATAGACTGGTTCCAAATAGGAAAAGGAGTAGGTCAAGGCTGTATATTGTCACCCTGCTTATTTAACTTATATGCAGGGCACGTCATGAGAAATGCTGGGCTGGATGAAGCACATGGTGGAACCAAGATTGCCAGGAGAAATATCAATAACCTCAGACATGCAGATGACACCACCCTTATGGCACAAAGTGAAGAAGAACTAAAGAGCCTCTTGATGAAAGTGAAAGAGGAGAGTGAAAAAGTTGGCTTAAAGCTCAGCATTCAGAAAACTAAGATCATGGCATCTGGTCCCATCATTTCATGGGAAACAGATGGGGCAACAGTGGAAACAGTGGCTGACTTCATTTTTCTGGGCTCCAAAATCGCTGCAGATGGTGATTGCAGCCATGAAATTAAAAGGTGCTTCCTCCTTGGAAGGAAAGTTATGACAAACCTAGACAGCATATTGAAAAGGAGAGACATTACTTTGCCAACAAAGGTCCGTCTGGTTAAGGCTATGGTTTTTCCAGTGGTCATGTATGGATGTGAGAGTTGGACTATAAAGAAAGCTGAGCGCCGAAGAATTAATGCTTTTGAACTGTGGTGTTGGAGAAGACTCTTGAGAGTCCCTAGGGCTGCAAGGAGATCCAACCAGTCTGTCCTAAAGGAGATCATTCCTGGGTGTTCACTGGAAGGACTGATGCTGAAGCTGAAACTGCAGTACTTTGGCCACCTCATGTGAAGAGCTGATTCATTTGAAAAGACCCTGATACTGGGAAAGATTGAGGGCAGGAGGAGGAAGGGCTGACAGAGGATGAGATGGTTGGATGGCATCACCGACTCAATGGACATGGGTTTGGATGGACTCCGGGAGTTGGTAATAGACAAGGAGGCCTGGCATGCTACAGTCCATGGGGTCCCAAAATGTTGGACACGACTGAGCGATTGAACTGAACTGAACTGATCAATACTGTTTTTGTACTGAGCATGCAAGATCTTAGCTCCCCAATGAAAAATTGATCCCATGCCCCTTGCTGTGGAAGAGAAGAGTTTAACCACTGGCCCACCAGCGAATTTCCCCATGGAGCCTTTTATCAAAGTCCCAGTGTTTAGTCCAAAATGACCGTCCACATTTTCATGTAAAGTCGAATTCTATAGTTTTATAATAGTGGTACAGATAATGTCAGTTATGTCTGCTCAGTGCTTTTTCTCTTGTATAAAATAGGTGGAAGTTTTTGATCTTCTTTTTGTCACTGATGAAAGCAATTCTCAAAAGACATACATAGTACATTGCCAAGACTGTGCACGAAAAGCAAGTGGAAATCTGGACAATTTCGTGGTGCTAGAAGAATACAAAATGGAGGACCTGATGCAAGTATATGACCAGTTTACATTAGTAAGTGAATTCATTATGTGATTACATATTTAGCTGTGTTGTGAAACATCAGTATTTGTTTTCACTACCTAATTTATAAGAATTAATAAGACATTCACATTTTCTATTGGTTCAGTAATAGTACATAGGAAAATATTCCCTTTTTTTATACTTGGAAAACCTTTTATCTTTATCAAACCATTGCGTATTACTGTTATTTCTTTTCAGTTAGAATGGCCTAAATAATAACATTAATTACTTTAAAAACCTTTGTGGTCTTTGAGAATATTATCATAATATTATGCTACTTAATTGATAAAGCCAAATATTGGTTACTTAATTCTGTAGGTATGATCCCCCAGAAAATCAGAATGTTTTTAATACTCCTCTGTTGTCATATATTAATTATGTTTATTTAAAATGTATTTCTTGTTACAAGTGTTAAACTCATGGACGTATTTGATAGTGTTTTACTAATGGTATGTAATATGCATGAAACCAAATTCACAAATTTGTATGCTCTGCAACTTTTCATTTCAAAGACAAGTGCATTTTCTTCTGACTTGAAATGTCTTTGTGAATGGAAACACTTATTCCTGGCTTGTTAGTATTGTTTAAATGTCTTTTGTTTTAAATGTTGAAATTTAGTTGTGGTATTTTTAATTGAATGGTGCATCAGATTGCTTAAAAGAGAAAAAAATTTTGAGAAATAGGTGCTCTAGCTGAGAAAAGTTCACAGACCATTCACTAGTGAAATTTTAATTGAATTTTTACAGCTTTTTACACAATATTTTTTTTTTTAGTTTTAATATGCCCTATCAATTCTTGGATTAAATGATGAAGTAAAAAAAATGAGGGCAATAATTTACAGCTCTTAAGAAATACAGCCCTAAAGTTCACAATAGCAGGTATTGAACTTTAAGACTTTCTTTCTAACTCACTTGGTAACTACACTATAGATTGTTTATAGCCATGAGATAGAGAACACTTTTGAGGACTAATAATATACCTAAACAATTAACATGCCTTACTTTTAATTTTAGGCTCCTTCAGTATCATCCTCCTCTTCTTGATAATGGTCCATGAATATTAAATGACACCTTTTCTCATCTTCAGGAAAGTTCTGCACCACTGGTTTTATAGCTGCTTAATAAGAGTGCTGACTGAAAGCTATATCTATGCAACCTTCCAAGAATATTGTCAATCAACTGGATATACCAGAGCACTTCTCTGCTCCAGGATAGATCCGGCTTTTCTTAATTACCATGTTTTATGTTTATCTGACAAAAGTGGCACTGCCCAGTAGACTACTGCGTTGATGATATCTTTTTTGTTTGTTTGTTTAATGTTTCTGGACTTACAAATTAGCTTTCATCTGTATTTTATCCTTGCAAAAATTTCTTTGGGAGGATACACTGCCCTCACTGGTCATATTTTTGCTAAGATAATTAAATCTTTGCTTAAGTGTTTTAATGTGAAAAATTAGAGGAGAAAGGTTAGTTTTTCTTGTTGCTTTTTTTTTTTTTATCACTTTTAAGTTTTTCTGTTTTGTTTTGTGCCCATAATGGTTCCAAATTGAAAGTTTTTAAAATATTTAACAGCCTAATAGTGAAGATGCAAAGATAATAGGTTGCACATAGACTAAGGAATAAACTTCAGTTTTATGATTTTTGTTTCTAATCTTGATACAGATTTACACTATTTATGAATACATATTTATTGCTTGAAAATATTTGTGACTGGTATGTTATTTTTCCAGGATTTACCTGCCATTAAATATAAGGAGTTCTGTAATTTTAAGCATTACTCCTTTTACATTTCGTATGTGTAAATAAAACTTTAAAATTGTACAGAAATTTTACTAAAGTTGTTTCATGTTTAAAGCATTTTCCACTGTTTTATTAGAGTTTCTGAAAAAACCCAGATTTTGTTCCATTTCAAATCTTATTATATGTATTTTATATGTACATATATGTCCACACACATGTATAACGTATATGTATTTATAATACAGCATATAATTATAAAAAGATAAAACAAATTTTTAATTTTTCACCTTTAAGGTAGTTTCTGAGATGCCTTCTACAAAGCATTGCTTACAAAAGTATGTGTATTTTTTTTTTTTTAGTATGTGTATTTTTAAAGTAAATGTCTTTTATTCTGGTTTGTGGAGGTTGCAGTTATTGCAATGATTGCCAATAAATAAGTGCTGGAAAAATGTATAGTAGAAAATGAATAGTGAAGTTAAACAATTTTAAAGGAAACGTGTAAGTTTGATAAATCTTATTGCGTAAAAGAGATTCGTAATGATGGCCTCCACTCTAATAACAAATATATTAAGTGACATATTCTCTGGAGTTAGGTGACCTAAAATTCCGTGATTTTCTGCTTGTATGACATGGTTCAGTGAGGGGAGAGGGAGAATATATTCAGATCCTTTATCATTAGTACATTTTAACAAGCTCTGTGAAATCTTTTATTTCATATAAACAAATAACTCTTAATCTGTAACCATTTTATAACAGTTCCTGGTCTACTGCCTATATCTTACTGAAGCATTTGGCCTTTATTCTCATTTTATCACATTTTCTAGGAGATTTCCTGAGAACTTTGGTAAAAGTTCTGTAAATGAAGTGAGAATATATAATCCTATCTGATGAAATGCCTTGATGTATTTTTTTTTTCAAATAACTTTATAGAAATAATTTAAAGATGAAAGTTGTATAAATGTTACTACATTAGGTAATAGTTTTTCAACAACTGAAATCTTAACAGTAATCATATATATAGATAAACATACACATATAGATACACATATATAATTTCAAAAGGAAATAATCTGTTTTAGTTAAGCAAAATAGTAAACAAAGAAAAATAGTGCAATTCATTATTTTAACTGCTCCATTTTGTGATTCTGTTGTAAATGTTTTTATGCAAAGGTCATTGATACTAAAACTCAAAATGAACTTTTTGAAACAAAGATTAAAATTTAGACTTCAGGACACTTACAAAGTTAGTATATTTATAATGTATTTGTGCTCCATCTGAGTTTTTCTTAACTTTGTATTCCTTAAAAGGCATCTTATTGTTTCATCTCTTTTTGAGATGGTTTATTGCCAAGGTTCATATAAATTGAATTTACTGAGTTTACCTACACATAAAAAATGACTTAGTTTTCTTTGGCTCATCTGTCAAGAATTACACTTCTCAGAATTGTAAACAGGTACAAAAGTGAAATCACATGTACCAGCATCACTTAGAACTATTCACTCAGATTAAAAAAGTCCTCCATTACCTGTTTTCTTTCATGAATTTTATACTGTCCTTTTAAATTGGATTTTGGGATTCTCTAGTATCTCAGTGGTTAAGAATCCACTTGCCAGTACAGGGGACACAGGTTTAATCCTGGTGCAGTGGGATCCCACATGCCTCAGAGCAAGCAAGGCCATGTGCCACAACTATGTAGTCCATGCTCTAGAGCCCACATGCTGCTGCTGAAGCCTGAAGCTCATGCTCCACAAGGGAAGCCATTGCAGTAAGAAGCCTGAACACTGCAACTGGAGAATAGACCTAACTCACCACAACTAGAAGAAGCACCCAAAGCAACAAAGACAGCACAGCCTAAAATAATTTCTTTTTTTTTAATTTGGAGGTTGTTTTTGTTTTATTGCAGGAGGTAGAATATCTATATATAAACTCAGGTACTTTTTTTTTCCAGTAAAAAGTTGATGTACAAAATTAGGTAAGTTTCAAGTGTTCAACATAGCAATTAACAATTTTAAAGGTTATATTCCTTTTATAGTTACTGTAAAACATTGGCTATGCTTTTTAATTGTAAGAAATCTGTGTATTTTGTGTGTTAATCCCTTATGATTTGCAAATATTTTCTCCCACTGATTAGGTTGTCTTGTCATTTTGTTGATAGTTATCTTTGTTTTATAAATGTGTTTCTTTTAAATTAGGTTATATAATGACTCTTTGCATTTATTTCTTTTATGTCAGGAGACAAATCCAAAATATTGTGTGATTTATGTCAAGAGTATTCCACCTATGTTTTCTTCTAGGAGTTTTACAGTTTCCAACTTTTTCTGTGGTCTAGGATGTGATGTAATCAGGAGACTGTTCCCTGTGCAGTTAAAAAGAAAGAGTATATAAGTAGGTAAAGAGTCTCCTGCAATACAGGAGACACAGGAGATGCAGGTTTGATCCGTGGGTTGGGAAGATTCATCCCATTTAGGAGGAAAATGGTAACTCACTGCAGCATTCTTTCCCGTAAACTCCCAAGGACAGAGGAGCCTGGCAATCTACAGTCCGAGGATTGAAAAGCATCTGACACAACTGAGTGACTATGCATATATGATAAACATATATATATATAAGTCCACATGGCTTAATGTGTTACATAAGGGCAGTGTTTCCTTATTAATTTTCTTTCTGGATCTAGTGTCCACAGATGTAGGTGCAGTGTTAAAATCTGCTCTTTTTACAGTGTTACTGTTAATTTCCCCTTTCAGATCTGTTGGTATTTGCTTTATGTGTGGAGGTGCTCCTATGTACGTTTAAATATATGCATGTGTATATATTTATTGTTTCTTGGATTAATCCGTTGATCATGTATGATATAATGAATATCCTCATCTCTTATAACAATCTGTGTTTTAAAATCTACTTTGTCTTATATAAGTATTCCTACCCTCGCTTTCCTTTGATTTCTATTTTCCATCCTCTCAGTTTTCCATATATAGATGTCTTTAAATTTGAAATGAGTCTGTTGTAGGCAGTCTATAGATAGGCCCTATTTTCACGTCAGTTCAGCTGTACCTCTCTTTTAATTGGAGGACTTGGTTCATTTACATTTTAAGTAATCAGTTCCAGTTCAGTTCAGTCACTCAGTCATGTGCGACTCTTTGTGACCCCATGAACTGCAGCACTCCAGGTCTCCCTGTCCATCACCAACTCCCAGAGTCCATCCAAACCCATGTCCATTGAGTCGGTGATGCCATTCAACCATCTCATCCTCTCTTGTCCCCTTCTCCTCCTGCCCTCAATCTTTCCCAGTATCAGGGTCTTTTCAAATGAGTCAGCTCTTCACATCAGGTGGCCAAATATTGGAGTTTCAGCTTCAACATCAGTCCTTCCAGTGAACACCTAGGACTGAGCTCATTAAGGATGGACTGGTTGTATCTCCTTGCAGTCCTAGGGACTCTCAAGAGTCTTCTCCAACACCACAGTTCAAAAGCATCAATTCTTTGGCACTCAGCTTTCTTTATAGTCCAACTCTCACATCCATATATGACTACTGGAAAAACCATAGCCTTGACTAGATGGATATTTGTTGACAAAGTAGTGTCTCTGCTTTGTAATATGCTGTCTAGGTTGATCATAACTTTGCTTCCAAGGAGGAAGCACCTTTTAATTTCATGGCTGCAGTCACCATCCACAGTGATTTTGCAGCCCAGAAAAATGAAGTCAGCCACTGTTTCCACTGTTGCCCATCTATTTGCCATGAAGTGATGGGACCAGATGCCATGATCTTAGTTTTCTGAATGTTGAGCTTTAAGCCAACTTTTTCACTCTCCTCTTTCACTTTCATCAAGAAGCTCTTTAGTTCTTCTTCACTTTGTGCCATAAGGGTGGTGTCATCTGCATATCTGAGGTTATTGATATTTCTCCTGGCAATCTTGGTTCCACCATGTGCTTCATCCAGCCCAGCATTTCTCATGACGTGCCCTGCATATAAGTTAAATAAGCAGGGTGACAATATACAGCCTTGACCTACTCCTTTTCCTATTTGGAACCAGCCTGTTGTTCCATGTCCAGTTCTAACTGTTGCTTCCTGACCTGCATACAGGTTTCTCAAGAGGCAGGTCAGGTGGTCTGTTATTCCCACCTCTTTCAGAATTTTCCACAGTTTATTGTGATCACACAGTCAAAGGCTTTGGCATAGTAAATACAGCAGAAATAGACGTCTTTATGGAACTTGCTGCTTTTTTGATGATCCAGCAAATGTTGACAATTTGATCTCTGGTTCCTCTGCCTTTTCTAAAACCAGCTTGAACATCTGGAAGTTCACGGTTCATGTATCGCTGAAGCCTGACTAGGAGAATTTTGAGCATCACTTTACTAGCGTGTGAGATGAGTGCAATTGTGCGGTAGTTTGAGCATTCTTTGGCGTTGCCTTTCTTTGGGATTGGAATGAAAACTGACCTTTTCCAGTCCTTTGGCCACTGCTTAGTTTTCCAAATTCGCTGGCATTTTGAGTGCAACACTTTCACAGTATCATCTTTTAGGATTTGAAATAGCTCTACTGGAATTCCATCACTTGCGCTAGTTTTGTTCATAGTGATGCTTCCTAAGGCCCAACTGACTTCACATTCTAGGATGTTCGGCTCTAGGTGAGTGTGAGTGATTACACCTTCATGATTAGCTGGGTCGTGAAGATCTTTTTTTATACAGTTCTTCTGTGTATTGTTGCCACCTCTTCTAATCTTCTGTTTCTGTTAGGTCCATGCCATTTCTGTCCTTTATTGAGCCCATCTTTGCATGAAATGTTCCCTTGGTGTCTAATTGTCTTGAGGAGATCTCTAGTCTATCCCGTTCTATTGTTTTCCTCTATTTTTTTGCATTGATCACTGAGGAAGACTTTCTTATCTCTCCTGGCTATTCTTTGGAACTCTGCATTCAAATGCATATATCATTCCTTTTCCCCTTTGCTTTTCACTTCCTTTCTTTTCACAGCTGTTTGTAAGGCCTCCTTAGACAGCCCTTTTGCCTTATTGCATTTGTTTTTCTTGGGGGTGGTCTTGATCCCTGTCTCCTATACAATGTCACAAACCTCTGTCCATAGTTCATCAGGCACTCTATCATATCTGTTCCCTTAAATCTATTTCTCCCTTCCACTATGTAGTCATAAGGGATTTGATTTAGGTCGTACCTGAATGGTCTAGTGGTTTTCCCCACTTTCTTCAATTTCAATCTGAATTTGGCAATAAGGAGTCTTGATCTGAGCCACAGTCAAGCTCCGGTCTTGTTTTTCTGACTGTATAGAGCTTCTCCATCTTTGGCTGCAAAAGATATAATCAGTCTGATTTCGGTGTTGACCAGCTGTGTGTTATAATCCCAGTGATCCCTGCTACTCTGTTCTATTCATCCTTGTACAGCTTCGGATTATTGTCAGAATCTTAATTGTGTTCATTGAATTTTTCTTATTTCTTATATTTTGTTACTGGGCCAGTATATTTCTTATTTGATTTGTTTTTCAGTTCTATAATTTGCATTTAGCATTTTTGTTGTTGAAATTTTCTGTTATTTGAAGAGATCTGTAAGTGATTTTGAAGTACTTATATGGTAGCTTATTTTAAATTCTGGTACTTCAAACATTTAATTCATCTTGGGATTGATATCCATTCACTAAAATTTCATCCATTTTCTGATATATTAGCATATTTTTAAGAGATGAGTTTTCTATCACATACTAGAATTTGGGTATTGTATTATGAGATTCTGGATCCTGTTTAATCTCATTTTTTAGACAGTCAACCTATTGAGCTGAAGCTTGAGTTTTTTCTTGGTCTTTAAAGTCTACCTATCTCTACCTCTATCATTTTTGATAATTCTACCTCTATCATTTTTTATATATATTTTTTTGCCTTATAGTATGCCTTTCTTTCCTTGCTTCTTTAAATGTTTTCTTATTTTCTGGCATCATAAGATGTTCCAGTTTCATCTTATAGTTTCCTTACAAATATTTTCCTACTCCTGATCAGCTATTTCTGCAGTGAATCCTGTAATCTTCATTACAGAATGAGAAAGAAACCAATATTTTGGCTCAAGTGCATTCATTCCTCTAGGGTGTTATTTCTTTTAGACTCTTTTCAGTAAATAGGTACATACCCCCCTGCCCCCCCCCCCCCAAAAAAACCTGGCTCAAATTATCTGTGACTTATTTTTTCCACTCTGATATCCGTATAAAGTAGTTTCAAATTGTATCCTATACTAGAAGTATAATTGAGTCATCTTTGTTCACAGTTCTTTTTAACTTTAGCTTTACAGAATCTAAACTATTTACCAAGGTTAATTAGGATATTCCTTTCCCCCTCCACCTCACCCCCATCCATTCAGTGGGCTTGTTATTCATTTAGTTTCTTGTGTCATTTTTTATCTTCTGTTTTGGGCTCCTCTAACAGCATAGTGTACTGTAATTTTACAGGAGGAATATGTGATATATAGGAAACATTTATAAGAATAATTGCATGACAGGGTCAGAAAAGTGTCACTATTCGTTAATTTTTCCACTTTTCTTCTTCTCAGCTATTCCCTGAAACAAGCTGAACCCTTTAGTCTCTAGTTTATTCTTGCTACATTTTTATTTGCACAATTGAGCAGACAGATATACTTTGTTTCATCTTCTTCCTTATATGTAATGTAGCCTTGTTCATGTAACACTGTATAAAGTGTACAATGGAAATCACTCCAAGTCAGCTATTTGGTGTTTTATTATTTTTTAAAAACTGGATATTACTCCATTGTGTGGAAGTACTTTTTTGTTTTTCTTCTTTTTATTGGCTGCAGTAGGTCTTAGTTTTGGATTGCAGGGATATTTAGTTGCAGCATGCAAGTTCTTACGCATACATGATCACGCAGCAGTGAATGAACCTGGGGGGGGGGGCGGGGATCTACAATGGGAGTATAGAGTCTTAGCCACTGGAGAAGCAAGGATGTCCCAAGATTTTAGGTTTTAGACTATTTTAAATTTGTATTTTTATAAAGTATCCCTGGAAACTTCCAATTTGGTGAATTCATAGAATTTTAGGTACAGTTTTACACTCAGAAAACATGGTATCTCCAGGTCTCTTTCCATAGGCCTTATGCATCTCCTACATCCAACTATTCCTGAGCTATAGTCTGTCCATATAGTGATTGCAAACACTCTTGGCATTGCAAGCCAATGAAAGATGTCTTACCTTTCAGTGCAAGATAAGTTAAGGCTAACCATCTGGTGGACACAATTTAACCTGAAATAGGAAATTTCGATGAGGCAGGTTTTGCTGATGCAAATAATACTGCCTAACTGAAAGTCAGTTTATGGAGTAAAGGTAAAAATAGCATTAGAGAGCAGCAGCCTTCTCTCCAATGAAAATGTGGAAAAGATGGATCTTCAACATATTAAGAAACCTGAGATGCTGGGTGAGGAATTACAGGCCACCTTAAATGGTTTGTCCAAAATACAGATAAGAATAGAGAAAGCAGCAACTACTAAGAAAATTGTGAACTATTGTGGAAATCACCACTTTTGAGAAGAGAAAAAAATGCACCCCCTCCCCTCAATTTCACACATGGTCTATAGTACAGTTTTATTAGATTTTCTGAAAGCTTTCTGACATGTACATGGCAGAGCTCATCCTAAAGTGTACCATCAGTGACGAGCTTGCACCCACTGCTGACCAAACCTCATACTGGCTTCACCAGCCCTTCATGGAGAGTGATAGCAAGTTGCATCTGGATACTATGCTGCCCAAAACAGGGCACCAAGCATGGCTTTAGATAATGATTGTTGAGTCACCCAGTCCAACTCTTGGCCAAATGGACTGCGCCATGCCAGGCTTCCCTGTCCTTCACTGTCTCCTGGAATTTGCTGAAAATCATGTCAATTATATCAATGATGCTTTTCAACCATCTCATACTCTTGCCTCCTTCTCCTGCCCTCAGACTTTCCCAGCATCAGGGTCTTTTCTAATGAGTCAGCTCTTCTCATCAGGTGGTCAAAGTATTGGAGCTTCAGTTTCAACATCAGTCCTTCCAGTGAGTATTCAGGGTTGATTTCCTTTAGGATTAACTGGGTTAATCTCCTTGTTGTCCAAGGAGCCTTGTTGTCAAGAGCCTTCTCCAGCACCACAGTTTGAAAGTATACATTTTTTGGTTCTCAACCTTCTTAAAATATCTCTTGTATCTTCTCCATTCTTTTTTGGAGATCATGGGTCATCTTCACTATCATTATTTTGAATTTTTTTTCTGGAACATTGCTTGTCTCCATTCAGTTGTCTTTCTGGGGTTTTATTTTGTCACTTCATCTGGACCATAACCTTCTGCTTTTCCATCCTGTTTAACTTTTTGTAATAGGGTTTTTGTTATAGAACTTGGGATTTTGGTCATTCTCCCTCCTCCTGTCTGCCCTCTGGTGGATAAGGCAGTGGGAAAAAAACCAGATCTTGCTCTGGTGCGTAGGGCTGTGCTCAGTAGAACTTTAGTCCAATAATCCATGATGGATGGGGTTGTGCCCCTTCCCTGTTAGTCCTTTGGCCTGAAGTGACCCAGCACTGAGGTGTAACAGGCTCTATAATAGGGTTAAAGGCAAGTTCCAAGAGGGCTTATGCCAAGATGTATCTTCCAGGACTGCTGCAGCCAGTGCCCCTACCCCTGTGGGGAGCCCCTGCCAACTCATGCCTCCAAAGGAGATCCTCAGATACTAAGAGGTAGGTCTGGTTCAGACTCCTGTGAGGTCATTGATCCTTTTCTCTGGGTCTTGGTGCACACAGGATTCTGTTTATGCACTCTAAGAGTGAGCCTTGGTTTCCTCAGTCCTGTGGAAGCCCTTGAATCAAATCCCAGACTTTATGGGAATCAAAGTCAGATTTTATGGGAATTCCTAGTCTATCTGTTGGATCCCCAGACTGGGAAGCCTGACATTAGACCCAGAACTTTAACAACAGTGGGAGAACTGTTTGGTTTATTGCTCTCTAGAGTGTAGGTCATCCACCCAACAGGTATGTGATTTGATTTTATCATGATTGCCTTCTACCATCTTGTCACGGCTCTTTTTTTGTCTTTGAAATGTATGTATCTTTTTTCATTGGGTGCCAGCATCTTATTGTAGGTAGTTGTTCAAAGCTAGTTGAAGTTTTGGACAATGATCAATTTTAAAAGTGTATCACATAAAAGTCAAATACCAGAAAGATAGGAGAGAAATGATCAAAAGCAATCTTGGAAGTTGTTCATTCGCTAAGTCATATCCAACCCCAGGTACTGCATTATGCCTCACTTCCCTGTCGTTTGCTCTCTCCTGGAATTTGCTCAGATTTATGTCCATTGAATCGGTGATGCCATCCAACCATCTTATCTTTAGTCTTCTCCATCTTCTGCCCTCAATCTTTCCCAGCACCAGGGTCTTTTCCAAGAGGCAGCTCTTCACATCATACCTATCCTTCTATAAAATGTTTCCTTGATATCTTCAATTTCTTGAAGAGATCTCTAGTTCTTCACATTGTATTGTTTTTCTTTTTGTTTTTTTTTTTTTCTTTTCTTTTTTCTTTTTCACTTAAGAGTGCTTTCTTGTCTCTCCTAGCTGCTATTTGCATTCAACACTGCATTCAGTTGGGATATATTTCCCTTTCTCTTTTGCCTTTCACTTCTTTTCTCAGCTATTTTTAAGCCCTCCTGAGACAACAATTTTGCATATTTGTGTTTATTTTTCTTTGGAATTTTTTTTGGTTACTGACTCCTATAGTGTTATGAACCTCTGTCCATAGTTCTCCAGGCACTCTGTCTACCTGATCTAATCCCTTTAATCTGTTTGTCACCTCCATTGTATAAACATAAAGGATTTGATTTAGGTCATATCTTTATGGCCCACTGATTTTTCCTCCTTTCTTAAATTTAAGCCTGAATTTTGCTATAAGGATCTGATGATCTAAACCACAGACAGCTCCAGGACTTGTTTTTGCTGACTGTTTAGAGCTTCTCTGTCTTCAGCTGCAAATAAAATAATCTGATTTCAGTATTAGCCATCTGGTGATGTCCATGTATAGAGTCATCTCTTGTGTTGTTGGAAGAGAGTGTTTGTTACAACCAGTGCATTCTCTTGGCAAAAATCCTGTTACTGTTTTGTACACCAAGGCCAAACATACCTGTTACTCTAGGTATCTCTTGACTTCTTTTATTGGTGTTAAAACTAGAAAGTCTTATAGATCCTCAAAAAACTGTTAAACTTCAACTTCTTTAACATTAGTGATTGGGGCATACATGGATTACTGTGATGTTGAGTGGTTTGCCTTGGAAATGAACCAAGATAATTCTGTCTTTTACCCGATTGCACCCAAGTACTGCATTTTGGACTCTTATTCACTATAAAAGCTATTCCCTTTATTCCAAGGGATTCTTGCCCAAAATAGCAGATATAATGGTCATCTGAATTAATTTGCCCATTTCTGTTCATTTTATATCAGTGATTGTCAAGATGTTGATGTTCACTCTTGCCATCTACTGCTGAACCATGACCTATTTATCTTGATTCATTGACCTAACATTCAAGGTTCCTATGTAATATATTGTTCTTTATAATATAATACTTTCACTACCAGAAACATCCACAACTGAGCATAGTTTCTGTTTGGTCTATACACTTCATTTTTTCTGGAGCTGTTTCTCCACTCTTCCTCAGTAGCATACTGGACACTTAACAACCTGACGGCGTCACCTTCTAGTGTCATATCTTTTTCCCTTTTCATACTGTTCATGTTCATGAGGTTCTTGTGGCAAGAATACTGGAGTGGTTTGTAATTTCCTTCTCCAATGGATCACATTTTGTTAGACCTCTCCACTGTGACATGTTCATCTTGCATAGCATGGCTCATACTTTTATTGAGTCATTCTGCTAAATTTTAAATGAGTTAAGACATATGTTAAAATGAGTTAAGATATGAGTTAAAAGAAAAACCCATGCACTGAAACTAACACAACATTGTAAATCAACTCTACGCTAATAAAAATTCTTAAACTTCCACCAAACCAGCATAAGATTATAAATTAACAATGTTCAAATAATTTTTTAAAACCTACAAATGAATGTTGATAGCACCATTATTCATAATTGCTCAAAATTGGGAGTAATGAAACAACCTTCAGTGGTACATGGATACACTTACTGGTATGGTTCATCCATTCAATGGAGTATTGTTTGGTGATTGGAAGTAATGAGCTACAAAGACATGAAAAGACATGTTCCAACCTTAAATCAGATGACTAAGTTAAAGAAGTCAGTGTGAAAGGTCTACAGACTATATGATTTCAACTCTAAGATAGTCTTTTAAAAAGTAAAAATATGAGAGTAAAAGATCGTATGTTGCGAAATAAATTGGAGAAGGAGTGAATAGGTAAACTACAGATAGTCAAATTTCTGAACAATATTATAATAGTAAATGCATGTTGCACATTTTTCCCTTTAATCGAAGTTACTTAGAAAAATAACCAGGCTTGAATGGTTTTTTCCTTGCGGTTTCATGAGCATTTTCAGGCTTTTGTTGCCAGTGTGATGTTCAGTAAGATAAAGGAGCGTTTTCTACAAGGCACACTCCTCAAAGATGTTAAATTACAGTTCCACATATCCTACTGAGTATGCTCTTAAGAAAACAGTACAGGCAGCCCCTACTGTGCCTGACAAAGAGTAAGACTGAAATTCTCTCTTTATTGCCCTATGGTCAGATTGGTCGTAGAAGATTCTGCCACTTGTTTTGAGGATCCAGTTGACTGTGATAGAAAAGGCTGAAGGAAATACTGGTTGTGGGGACTTTGTGGGAGTGATGAGGTCTGTCCTGCAGACACGAAGTGCAAAGAACTTTAGTCGCCAGGATCTCACAGAACAGGGTAGCTCAGATTGCATGTGTGTGGAGGGGAGAGCCAGGCTTGAGCCATCTGTTCTGAGCCCCCCCCCCCCGGTGCCTTGGCATCTGTCCAGATTAGAACTGGGACTTTGGCAATCACTGCCTCATCATTGATCCAGACACTACCAGCTAAACGTTCTTGGGACTTGCTTTTGTTCTGAAAATTTTCTACCAGCAGGGGTTGGACCTTTCTACACCTTCACCACCATGACTCTGGTCTGACAATGGTTTCCACTGTCTGCTACTCTCCTGTGATACCCAGGTGAACAAGCAGAAGAGTGAAACTCAACTAGTGGAAAGGTGGGAAGGAGGGTTCCCCTCTGAGACATCACAGGTCAGCAACCTGCCCTTCTTCCCAGACCAGCTGGGGAGGCAGAGTAAGGGGAGGGTCTGTAGCAGCTGGAGAAATTAAAACCCTGTGGTTAGTAGTCCCTTTTCCAACCAAGGGACAGGTTAAACAGGGATGTCCTTGTAAATATGACTGGGTACCTGCTTTTGTAAACAAGTCAGCATCTTTGAAAAGTGGCTGGGAAATGGGACACCTACCTGTACCTTTCTCCAGCTAAGCATGCAATAGAAAGCATGCTGAGACTGTTATCTTTTTAAAAAGAAAAGGATTAAAAGAAGGAAGAACTTTTCCAGGCATATTTTTACACACAGAATCTTTTAAACCAAGGACACAGGATACTTTATGTATTCTGTAAAGATGGTTGAATCTATTTTTTTTTTAAGTTTTTATGCCATTAGAAAATAAAATATGAACACAAACCGTGAGGAGAAAGAGTACTTCACAGCTGAACCACACTGTCACGTGGTCCTGAAGGACACTCCCAATGAAGCCAGAAGCCAAATGAAAGGCATCACAGGCAACCTGTGATGGATGAGACAAGGCAATGCAAAGGTCGGGAAATCCACGTGCTGCAGCCCATGAACACATGTCCAGCTCATGTTGACCCCATGGACTGCACCACGGCCAGGCCTCCCTGTCTGTCATCAACTCCTGGAGCTTACTCAAAGTCATTTCCATTGAGTTGATGATGCTATCCAACCGTCTCATCCTCTGTCCTCCCCTTCTCCTGTCTTCAATCTTTCCCAGCATCAGGGTCTTTTCACATGATTCAGTTCTTTGCATTAGGTGGCCAAAGTATTGTGAGTTTCAGTTTCATCATCAGTCCTTCCAATGAATATTCAGGACTGCTTTCCTTTAGGAATGACTGGTTGGATCTGTTGCAGTTCTAGGGACTCTCAAGAGTCTTCTCCAACACCACAGTTCAAAAGCATCAATTCTTCAGTGCTCAGCTTTCTTCACAGTCCAACTCTCACATCCATACCTGACCACTGGAAAAACCATAGCCTTGACTTTTACATTACATCACCCATTTACATTTAAGGTAAATCAATTGATAATCCTGTTGCCATTTACTTTGTTGTTTTGGGTTCGAGTTTATACACCCTTTCTGTGTTACCTTTCTAGAGAAGATCCTTTAGCATTTGTTGGAGAGCTGGCTTGGTGGTGCTGAATTCTCTCAGCTTTTGCTTCTCTGTAAAGCTTTTGATTTCGCCTTCATATTTGAATGAGATCCTTGCTGGGTACTGTAATCTGAGTTGTAAGTTTTTCTCTTTCATCACTTTAAGTATGTCTTGCCATTCCCTTCTGGCCTAAAGAGTTTCTATTGAAAGCTCAGCTGTTTTCATTATGGGAATCCCCTTGTGTGTTACTTGTTGCTTTTCCCTTCATGCTTTTAATAGTTGCTCTTTATGTTTGATCTTCATTATTTTGATTAACAGGTCTCTTGTGTTTAGCCTGTTTGGGACTCTTAGGTTTCGTGGACTTGGGTGGCTGTTTCCTTCCCCATTTTAGGGAAGTTTTCAAATATTGTCTCCTCAAGTATTTTCTCATGGGCTTTCTTTTTGTCTTCTTCTTCTGGGACTCCTATGATTCGAATGTTGGTTAGTTTAACATTGTCCCAGAGGTCTCTGAAGTTGTCCTCATTTCTTTTAATTCTTTTCTCTTTGAAAAAAATGTTTTCACCACAATGCCAGCAAATACAGATCATGGGTAAAGTATAAATGTTTATATTAGTGGAATTAGTACTGTGGCTTCTCACAGTGCTCACAGCAATTCAGTGCTAGGTGGTTTAGGAAAGCACAGATATCAATTAGATGGAGTTCCTTCAAACTCAGTCATCAGTTTGTGTTTGATGACTGAAGTTGAAGAGAATGGGCTGCCTTTCTGGGTGCCTGGTGTCCTCTGCCAACGTTTAGAAGTTGTTTTGTGGAAGTTGCTCAGCATTCAAATTATCTTTTGATGAATTTGTAGGGGAGAAAGTGGTCTCCTCCTACTCCTCCACCAACTTCTTGGGATATTCTGTGGAAAGTCAGAATTTAAAAACCAGAAAGGAAAAAAAAAAAGACAGAAAGAGAATATATGTTATTTCCAATTACAATTTGTATTTAATTAAAAATACCAAGGGGGGGAGCGGAATACCAAGAAAGCAAGAGGTGATATCCTTAGTAGTGTGTAAGCCTACTGAGTAAACATATCTACTGAAAATACTGAATGGAAAAGAAAGCTTATAAATATGTTCCCAATGGTGCCAAAAATTTTTACTTTTCTTGGTGTAAAAAAATAAATAGAAATTTAGCACAGATTTACTTGCCTGGTCACTACTAATAGACCTACAAAAATGAGCCCAAAACAACTGAGAAAAGAACAATAAGAATATAGACATTGATAATTACTTTAGACAAAACAAGTTAAATGCTCCCAACAAAGACAGACTAGCTGAATGGATACAAAATCAAGACCCTAATATAGAGTGCTTGCAAAAGGCTCATTTCAAACCTAAAGATACATACAGACTTAAAGTGATAGGGCAGAAAAAACATTCTGTGCATACTGAAATCAAAAGAAAGCAGGAGTAGCAATACTTAAAGTAGACTAAAATAAAAAAAGACTATTACAGGACACAATGGAGGACATTACATATTGATTTTAAAAAGTCAATAAGATGAGGCTGAGCCACAAACAAGCTTTCATAAATTATGAAAAGTGAAATCATACCATACATCGACAACCACAGTGCTATGAGAAAAATACAAACTTGGAGGCAGAACAATGTACAACTAAACAGCAAATAAATCACGGAAGAAATCAAAGGGGAAATAAAAAATACCTAGAGATAATTGAAAACAAAACACAGTACTGGAGAAAAGAGAAATAGAGACTCCAGTCTTGGAGGGCACAAACAAAATCTTACACCAAGGCCCAGAGGAAAGGAGCAGTGACCCCGCAGGACACCAAATCAAAACTATCTGCGAGGGTTGCAGGATCTCCAGTGGAGGTGTGTTTCAGCAGGGGCTCACTACAGACATGGGGGAACTGGCAGCAGTTGTCCTGGAAGGTTGGAGATCAATACTAACCCTACCATAAAGCCTGTTCACCAAGTGCTAGGTCATCTCAGGCAAAAAACTAATGAGAAGGGGACACAACCCCACCCATTAGTGGATAACCAGATTAAAGTTATAGTTAGCAAGGCCCTGCGCACCCCAGAAAGACCCAGTTTTCCCCAACAAGTCCTTCCCATCAGGAAGTTTACACAAGCCTCTTAGCCTCATCTATCAAAGGGCAGGCAGAAGACGGAGGAAGAAACAACCCTATGGTGTCTAGAACAAAAACCATATCACAGGAAGTTAACCAGGATGAAAAAGCAGAGAGTTTTATTCAAGATTAAAAGACAGTTAATACCCCAGAAAAGCAACGAATGAAGTAGAGATAGGAAACCTTCCAGAAAAAAGAATTCAGAATAGTGATAATGAAGATAATCCAGGATTTCAGAAAAAGAATGGAGGCAAAGATTGAGAAGAGGCAAAAATTGTTTATCAAAGACCTAGAAAAAGTAAGGAACAGAGTAAGCTAAATAATGCATTAGAAGGAATCAGTAGCAGAATAAGGCAGAAGAATGGATAAATGACCTAGAGGACAGAATGGTGGAAATGACTGCTGTAGAACTGAATATAGGAAAAATAATAATAATACAAAAGTTGCCCAAGAGACCTCTCAGACAACACTAAACATACCAACATTCAAACTATAGGGGACCCAGAGCAGGAGAGAGAGAGAGAAAGGAACTGAGAATATATTTGAAGAGATAAGAGATGAAAACTTCCCTAACATGGAAAAGGAAATGGTCAACCAAATTCAGGGAGCACAGAGTCCCAGGCGGGATAAATCCAAGGAGGCGTACTGGAACCCTCTGCTGGGCTAGGGTGCATGGGCTCTGCAGGGTTGGCAGGCGTGCAGTGACTGCATCTGGGGAGTGATGGCACCTGGTGCAGGCACCCTGGAGTAGAGCTGGCAAGACAGCGATGGGGCTCCATTGGCTATTGCTTCTTGCGGTGCTGGCTTCAGTAACCCTCCTTGAATTTTCTCTGAGGAAAGTTAGATACCTGGAGTTCAATAGCTTCCCGGAGGGAGCTATTTGGGGTCATATTTCCAGCAATGTCACTTTCATTATTTTCCAAATACACTCACAGTATCAGAAAACAACAATTTCTTTGTCTGAGACAATCCTTCCTAATGCCTCCAGGATGGCAATGACAAAGGACTTGTTTCCGTTCTTGGACTCTGGTCTAATTACACTCATCTGATGGAAACCTGGAGAAGTCAATGGCACCCCACTCCAGTACTCTTGCCTGGAAAATTCCATGGACAGAGGAGCCTGGTAGGCTGCAGTCCATGGGGTCGCTAAGAATCAGACACAACTGAGCGACTTCAATTTCAGTTTTCACTTTCATGCATTGAAGAAGGAAATGGCAACCCACTCCAGTGTTCTTGCCTGAAGAATCCCAGGAATGGGGTCGCACAGAGTCGGACATGACTGAAGTGACTTAGCAGCAGCAGCAGCGATGGAAACCAGTCTTTTGTCAGCAGTGTATATGCGCTTGGCACTTGCAGATGTTAGACCTTGAGCCTGTCCAAAAATGTGGCCATTCCACTCTCCTACTTGGAAAGTGATCCTATCCCTGGTGGCTATAATTTGGAATTTGAAATCAATAGCAACGCTAGTATTTACTTGGAGTATAATTTCTTTGAAACAACTATAAAATTTGTTCCAGCAAATCTAGGCTACACGAGAGACACAGATCCTCTGCTCTGTGATGTCAAGACAGGTCCAGGCTCCAGGTGGAGGTTGCAGTGTGATAGCTATCAGTTTTTAATGCCAGAGAAGGACCACACTGAAGAAGCGTTGCTGAGGCACCTACACAGGATGGCCGAGGTGCCTCAGGTACAGGCCAGTGCTGTCAAGATGGTCACCCTAACAGCTGATGATAAGTGTTTCCTTCTCTTTGAAGACAAGGTGTAATTTACAACGTCATCATTTAGGGTCCATTTCTAAACACGTCCCTGGCTTATGTCCCTGCTCACATGTATGCATGCAGCTTTGAGCAGAGGAGGGTAATTGTTCTTCCCTTGGAAGAGTGTCTACCAAAGTCTTCTTGACTCTTTTTGCCCTGCTTAGGCTCTTCATCTCTTTCTTTGGATACAAATTCTGGAAAACAAAACTATTTTTTATAGGCTTTATCTTCATGGGATTCTTCTTTTTTAAAAAATAATTTGTTTTATTTGGGGATAATTACTTTAGAATATTATGGTGGTTTTTGCCATACATTGGCATGAATCAGCCAGGGGTGTACATGTGTCCCCCATCCTGAACTGCCCCCCCCCCCCACCTCCTCCCTCCCCATTCCTTCCTTCTGGGTTGTCCCAGAGCACCAGCTTTGCATGCACTGTTTCATTGCACCTAGTAAGTATGATGTCCGGCTGATTGTGAGGGCCATCGCTGGAAGCATCAGTGGAATTTCCTTGGTAGCTACTTGGTGGTAATTTGTAGTCCTCACGCTCTGCATGCTGTGTGTCAGACTGGTGCTAGGCTTCCTCATTGCAACAGTGGTTTTCTTCACGCCCCTGAGAAACCCAAAGATTTTTCCATGTCGACACGGTTTTCTGGGTGACCTTCTCTTGTATAGCCATTTTCATTCCAGTTGTTTTCACAGGCTGCTTATGAATACTGAATATCCTGAGTTGTGGATTCATTGCCTCCTACTTGGTGGTCTTGGCCATGGACAGTTATCTGTACATAAGCCTTTTTTACATGACTTTGAAGGTATACTCAGGAGAGCTCTCCATGTGGATTTCTGCAGAGTTTTCATGAATATTCCTTTTCAAATGAGTGACTTTATTATCCTGGCAGTATACGAGATGCTGGCTGTAAATGGAATTATGCTACAGATTTAAAGAGAAAGAGGGCAGCTGTTTTTCCCTCCCCATGCATACAAGTTATGAAAGTGAGAGCATGAGCACAGAGTGACAAACATTCTTGGACCCTAGCTACCACATCCCTCCACTGAGAGAGTAGACCTACAGCTGATTAGCCCAGAGCAAAGGGCTCTTCCAGAAGGAACAGCCAGCTGGAGAGAGAACACCCTTGCTTCTGTAGATGCCAGAGTGCCTGGTCACGCCAATCTAGAAGTACAACCCAGGCACCGACTTGGGTTTGGTGTTGCTGCCCACCTGCTTCAGCAGTCTGGGACAAGCCCACTAAGAAACTGGCTCTGCCTCTGTGCTTTGTACAGTACTATGGTCTCTTTTTTGATAGAGGGTAAGGACATGCCTGGGAGATGACAGTAATTCCACGTGAGAGTAAGGTGGCCATGATGTTGGTGGGAGGGAGATTTTTCTATATTACCAAATGCTTAAGAAGCTACATTTTTGGTTTACAAGTATGTGTCAGCTTACTCCATTAAATAGATACACTTTTAAAAAAAGAAAAAATAATCACTGTTCTGTTAAAAAAATGCAGCAAAAACCCAAGGGGTAATACATAATACAGCAGGATGCATGTTAATCAAAATGATGAAAATTAAAGACAAACATAAAATATAAAAAACAACAAAAGGAAAACAACAAATAACATACAGAGGAGCTTACATCAGATTATCAGCTGATTTCTCAACAGACTTTACAAACCACAGTTTTACCTATATGCATCTTTGTCAGCTAAGTGATGTCTCTGCTTTTTAACCCTAGGGCTAGGGCTGTCACAGATTTCAAGGATCAAGCGTGTTTTAATTTCACCTCTGCAGTCACCACCTGCAGTGATTTTGGAGCCAAGAAAATAAAATTTGCCTCTGTTTCCATTGTTTCCCCATCTATTTGTCATGAAGTGATGAGACAGGATGCCATGATGTCACTTATTTGAATGTTAAGTTTTAAGTCAGCTTTTTCACTCTCCTCTTTTACTCTCAAGAGGCTCTTGAGCTCCTCTTCACTTTCTGCCATCAGAGATGGTCCAACTCACATCTGTACATGACTACTGGAAGAACCTACAACCAAGAATTCTCTACCCAACAAGACTCTAATTAGGATTTCATGAAGGTATGAAACCTTTCCAGACCAACAAAAGTTGAGAGAATTCTGCACTACCAAACCAGCTTTACAGCAAGAATTTTCCCCTCAGTCATCCATATGACAAGGCCTCTCCTCTCATGCCCATCAGGTCTTTGCTCCCGTAGGCCACCAACCAGTGAGGGCTGGACAGAGAGGCACAAACTACATGCTTAGGGTAAGGACCAGGCCTGAATGCCCTGAGGACAATCTGAGGGAGCTAACGAGAGACAGCAACCCAAACTGTGGGATAGCCAGAGAGGAAAAAAAGAGAACCTTCATGCGAAAGGCTCTAACCTAATGCAGCCTGACTTGCTCACAGAACAAAGGATTGAGCAAATACCATAGGAGAGCTAGCTGACTGTGTACAGACCCCTCTCCCCATAGGAGGCAGAGAGTCAGGTGTGCGACAACCAGAGCAGGAAGGCAAGGGGCAGTCTCGGCCCTAGAAATGGCATCCTACAGCAAACTGTGAGCAGGTTCCCAGTTGCTAACCACATCTTCCTGGAATCCTGCACAGTTGCTATCTGCAAGGAGAGTTGCAGCCTGAGATCAGCTCCCCAGAGGAGACACATGGCACACTTGAGATCGGGCTCTTGCAATGCACCCGGGAAATGGAGTGGCCCAGACTGGGGAGGTAATTAAGATGCATGGCCCAGCTGGGAGAGTGAGCTCACCAAGCACCTGGTTACCTGAGCTGCTTGGACCTGGGAAGGGCACGAAACACATGCCAACTGAGTCTATGCCCTTGTGGAGTACCTGAGATCCTGAACCTTAGCCGCTTAGGTCCAGGAAGTGTACAAAACTTAGGGCCTGCTTTGGAAGCACACCTGCAGAGCAACCTGGAGCCTAAGCAGTTTAGACCCAGAAAGAGCACTCCACTGTGAGCTGGGGCAAACCCAGACACTGTGAATACTCCCCCACACACACACCAGTGACATTTGTTTGCAGTGCTCCTCCATCCCCACAACACAACTGAACAAATGAGCCTAAATAAGTGACCGCCTTTGCCCCCTTGTGTCAGGACAGAAATTAGACACTAAAGAGACTTCCAAACAGAGGAAATCAAAATAAACAAGAGGGAACCACTCTGGAATTGACAGGTAAAAACCTGTCACTTTTTTTTTTTTAACCTGTCACTTGACAGATAAAAACAACCAACAGATAAAAACAGTTAATATTGACTAAACATTGGAAAGGGGCTATAGAACTTCAGCAGAAGTACAAGCTGGAACAAGGAACTATCTGAAACTGAACTGACCCCACAGTGCCCACAACAACTTCAAGGAAATTCTTAGATGTATTTTTACTATTATCATTTTTAAAATTTTAAGTTCTTTATTACTCCTTTATTTTCATTTTTACAAGCTACTATTACCTTGTAAAATTTTTTTTTTGCAATAAAATAAAAAATATTTTTAAAACCAAATTTCATATATATATTTTATTATTTTTGTGATGATGTTTTGTTTAAGCTCTACTCTTGGTTTTTAATCTTTGCTTTTTTTCTATTTGTTATCAGTTTAGTACCTTTAAGGATCTAAGCTTCAATATCCATTTTCACTTAGGGGTGATTACTGGCTTGATTGCCCTCTCCCCTTCTGACTCTCCCTTTCTCCCCCAGGTCACCTCTATCTTCTCCCTCCCCCTCTCTTTACTTAAATCTGTGAATCTCTCTGAGGGTTCCAGACTGTGGAGAGCACATAGGGAATTGATTACTGGCTACATTGCTCTCTCCCCCTTTGACTTCCCCTCTTCTCCTCCTGGTCACCTCTATCTCCCTCCTCCACCTTCTCTTCTACATGTAACTCTGAACCTTTTTGGAAGTCCCTTACTGTGAAGAATCTTTTCACCATTAACCTAGATGTTCTATCAGCTGTGCTGTATGGATGGAGAACTCTTGAGGCTACTGCAAGAATATGAGTGAAAGCCAGAGGCTTAACTCCAAAACTTGAGAACTTCAGAGAATTCCTACTTCAGTGAGCATTAATAGACAAGAGCTCATCCAAAAGCCTCCATACCTACACTGAAACCAAGCTCCACCCATGATCCAACAGGTTCAAGAGCAAGACATACCACACTGATTCTCCAGCAAAGCAGGAATACACCACTGAATATTCAAATACAGGCTGCCAAAATCCAAGCCAAATCCATAAACATCCCAAAAACTCACTACTGAACACTTCATTGCCCTCCAGAGAGAAGGGATCCAGCTCCACCCACCAGAACAGAGACACAAGCTCCCATAACCAGAAAACCTCGACAAGGTACTAGGCCAACCCCACCCACAGGGAGCAATTTTCACAATAAAGAGGAACCACAAACTTCAAGCCTACAGAAAGAGCACCCCTAATATAGCAATATAAACAAGATGAAAAGGCAGAGAAATATTCAGCAGGTAAAGGAACATGATAAATGCCCACCAAACCAAACAAAAAGAGTAGGCAATAGGGAGTCTACCTGAAAAAGAATTCAAAATAATGACAGTAAAAATGATCCAAAATCTTGAAAACAAAATGGAGTTGCAAATAAATAGATTAGAGACAAGGACTGAGAAGATGAAAGAAATGTTTATCAAGGACCTATAAGAAATTAAAAAAGAGTCCATCAATAGTGAACAATGCAATAACTGAAATAAAAAGCACTCTGGAGGGAAACAATAGTAGAATAACTGAGGCAGGAGATAGGATAAGTGATGTGGAAGATAGAATGGTGGAAATAAATGAAGTAGAGAGGAAAAAAGAAAAAAAATTAAAAGAAATGTAGACAAACTCTGAGACCTCTGGGACAATGTTAAATGCCCCAACATTTGAATCGTAGGAGTCCCAGAAGAAGAAGACAAAAAGGAAAGCCATGAGAAAATACTTGAGGAGATAATAGTTGAAAACTTCCCTAAAATGGAGAAGGAAATGGCCACCCAAGTCCTAAAAACCCAGAGAGTCCCAAAAGGATAAACCCAAGGTGAAATACCCCAACACAGATTAAACAAATTAATGAAGATCAAATGCAAAGAGCAAATGTTAAAAACAGAAAGGGAAAACCAACAAATAACACACAAGGGGATTCTCATAAAGATAACAGCTGATCTTTCAATAGAAACTCTTCAGGCCAGAAGGGAATGGCAGAACATATTCAGAGTGATGAAAGACAAAAACCTACAACACAGGTTACGATACCCAGCAAGGACCCCATTCAAATATGAAGGAGAAATGAAAAGCTTTACAGACAAGCAAAAGCTGAGAGAATTCACCACCACCAAACATGCTAAAGGATTTTCTTGAGACAGGAAACACACAAAAGCTTTATAAATTCAAACCCAGGGCAACAAAGTAAATGGCAATGGGCTCAAACTTATCAATAATTACCTTAAATGTAAATGGGTTGAATGCTCCAACCAAAAGACAAAGATTGGCTGAATGGATACAAAAACAAGACCCCTATATATGCTGTCTAAAAGAGACACACCTCAAAACAAGGGACACAAAGAGACTGAAAGTGAAGGACTGGAAAAAGATATTTCACGCAAATGGAGACCAAAAGAAAGCAGCAGTAGCAATACTCATATCAGATAAAATAGACTTTGAAATAAAAGCAGTGAAAAGAGACAAAGAAGGACACAACATAATGATCAAAGGATCAATCCATGAAGAAGATGTAACAATGATAAATATATATGCACCCAACATAGGAGCATCTCTATATGTAAGGTAATGTTAGCAAGTATGAAAATGGAAATTAACTGACACAATAATAGTGGGAGACTTTAATACCCCACTCACACCTATGGATGGATCAATCAAACAGAAAATTAGCAAGGAAACATGAACTTTAGGTGATACAATTGATCAGTTAGAACCAATTGCTATCTATAGGACATTTCATGGCAAAACAATGAATTTCACCTTTTTCTCAAATGCACACAGAAGATTCTCCAGGATAGATCACATCCTGGTCCATAAATCTAGCCTTGCTAAATTAAAAAAATAAAAAATTAAATCATTTCACCATCTTTTCTGATCACAATGTGGTAAGATTAGATATCAATTACAGGGGGAAAAAAAACTATTAAAAATACAAACATATTGAGGCTAAACAACACACTTCTGAAAAACCAACAAATCACAGAAGAAATCAATGAAGAAATCAAAATATGCATAGAAAGAAATGAAAATAAAACACAACAACCCAAATCCTGTGGGATTCAGTAAAAGCAGTGCTAAGGGGAAGGTTCATAGCAATACAAGCTTACCCCAAGAAACAAAAGAAAAATCAAATAAATAACCTAACTTTACACCTAAAGCAACTATAAAAAGAAAAAACAAAGAACTCCAAAGTTAGTAGAAGGGAAGAAATCATCAAAATTAGGGCAGAAATAAATGAAAAAAGAAACAAAAGAGACTATAGCAAAAATCAACAAAACTAAAAGCTGCTTCTTTCAGAAGATAAATCAAATACACAAACCATTAGCCAGACTCATCAAGAAAAAAAGGAAGAAGAATCAAAACAACAAAATTAGAAATGAAAATTGAGAAATCAGAACAGACAACACAGAAATACAAAGGATCATAAGAGACCACTATTAGCAAGTATATGACAATAAAATGGACAACTTGGAAGAAATGGACAAATTCTTAGAAAAGGATAGCCTTCCAAAATGACCATAAAGCAATAGAAAATCTTAACAGACCCATCACCAACATGGAAATCAAAAGTATAATAAAAAATCTTCCAACTAACATAAGCCCAGGACAAGATGGTGTCACGAGTGAATTCTACCAAAAATTTAGAGAAAGCTAACACCTATCCTACTCAAACTCTTCCAGAAAATTGCAGAGAAAGGTAAACTGCCAGACTCACTTTATAGTCCACCATTACCCTAACACCAAAACCTGACAAAGATGCCACAAAAAAAGAAAACTACAGGCCAATGTCACTGATGAATATAGATGCAAAAATCATCGACAAAATTCTAGCAAACAGAATCCAACAGCATATTTAAAAGATCATACATCATGACCAAGTGGGCTTTATCCTGTGTATGCAAGGATTCTTCAATATTCACAAATCAATCAATGTGATATACCACATTAATAAATTGAAAGATAAAAACCATTATCTGATTATAAAAATCATTATCATGATTATCTCAATAGATGCAGAGAAAGCCTTTGACAAAATCCAATATCCATTTATGATGAAAACCCTCCAGAAAGCAGGCATAGAAGGAAGATACCTCTACATAAGAAAAGTTATATATGATAAGTTAAAGAAAGTGAAAGTGAAGTCGCTCAGTCGTGTCCAGCTCTTTGCAACCTGATGGACTGTAGCCTACCAGACTCCTCCATCCATGGGATTTTCCAGGCAGTAGTACTGGAGTGGGTTGCCATTTCCTTCTCCAGGGGATCTTCCCAACCCAGGGATCAAACCTGGGTCTCCTGCATTGTAGACAGACACTTTACCGTCTGGTAGTCCCATATATGATAAACCCACAGCAAACATTATCCTCAATGGTGAAAAGTTGAAAGCATTTCCCCTAATGTCAGGGGCAAGACAAGGGTGCCCACTCTCATCACTACTCTTCAATGTAGTTTTGGAAGTTATAGCCCCAGCAATCAGAGAAGAAAAAGAAATATAAGTAATCCAGTTTGGAAAGGAAGTAAAATTCTCGCTGTTTGAAAAAGACATGATCCTCTACATAGAAAACACTAAAGACATCACCAAAAAATTACTAGAGCTAATCAATGAATATAGTAAAGCTGTAGGATATAAAATTAATACACAGAAATTCCTTGCATTCCTATATGCTAACAATGAGAAAACAGAGAAATTAAGGAAACAATTCCATTCACCATTGCAATGAAAAGAAAAAATACTTAGGAATGGAAGGAAAGTGAAAGTGAAGTAGCTCAGTTGTGTGTGACTCTTTGTGACCCCAAGGACTGTAGCCCATGTGGCTCCTCCATCCATGGGATTTTCCAGGCAAGAACACTGGAGTGGATTGCCATTTCCTTCTCCAGGAGATCTTCCTGACCCAGGGATTGAACCCAGTTCTCCCGCATTGTAGGCAGATGCTTTACCATTTGAGCCACCAGGGAAGATACTTAGGAATAAATCTATCTAAAGAAACAAAAGACCTTTGTATAGAAAACTGATGAAAGAAATCAAAGGTGACACAAATAGATGGAGAAATATACCATGTTTATGGACTGAAAGAGTCAATATAGTGAAAATGACTGTACTACCGAAAGCATTCTATAGATTCCCTATCAAGCTACCAGTGGTTTTCAGAGAACTAGAACAAATAATTTCACACCTTGTATGGAAATACAAAAAATCTCGAATTTTGTATCAAGCTACCAGTGGTTTTCAGAGAACTAGAACAAATAATTTCACACCTTGTATGGAAATACAAAAAATCTCGAATAGCCAAAGTAATCTTGAGAAAGAAGAATGGAACTGGAGGAAACAACCTGCCTGACTTCAGACTATACTACAAAGTGACAGTCATCAAGGCAGTATGGTATTGGCACAAAGACAGAAATATAGATCAATGAAACAAAATAGGAAGACTAGAGATAAATCCACACACCTATGGATGCCTTATCTTCAACAAGGGAGGCAAGAATACACTGGAGAAAAGACAATCTCTTTAACAAGTGGTGCTGGGAAAATGGGTCAACTACCTGTAGAAAAAGGGGAACTAGAACACTTTCTAACACCATACACAAAAGTAAACTCAAAATGGATTAAAGATCTAAATGTAATACCAGAAACTAGAAAACTCCTAGAGGAAAACATAGGCAAAACACTCTCTGACATAAATCACAGCAGGATCCTCTATGACCCACCTCCCAGAGTAATGGAAATAAAAGCAAAAACAAACAAATGGGATCTTATTAAACTTAAAAGCTTTTGCACAATGAAGGAAACTATAAGCAAGGTGAAAGCCTTCAAAATGGGAGAAATAGCAAACGAAGCAACTGACCAAGAATTCATCTCCAAAATATACAAGCAGTCCATGCAGCTCAAAACCAGAAAAAAAAAAAATCCAATCAAGAAATGGGCCAAAGAACTAAACAGACATTTCTCCAAAGGGGACATACATTTGGGTAACAAATACATGAGAAGATGCTCAACATCATTCATCATCAGTGAAATGCAAATCAAAACCACAGTAAGGTACCATCTCATGCTGGTCAGAATGTCTGCCATCAAAATGTCTACTAATAATAAATGCTGGAGAGGGTGCAGAGAAAAGGGAACCCTCTTAAACTGTTGGTGGGAATGCAAACTAGTAGAGCCACTCTGGAGAACAGTGTGGAGACTGCTTAAAAAACTGGAAATAGAACTGCCATATGACACCTCCATCCCACTGCTGGGCATACACAGGGAGTAAAACACAATTGAAAGAGACACGAGTACCCCAAAGTTCATCGTGGCATTATTTACAATAGCTTGGAAGCAACCTAGATATCCATCAGAATTGGATAAGAAAGCTGTTGTACATATACACTATAGAATCAATGACCTTATATGTGAGACAACAAAAGAGACACAGATATTAATAACAGTCTTTTGGACTCTGTGGGAGAAGGCAAGGGTGGGATGATTTGAGAGAATAGCACTGAAACATGTCTATTACCATATGTGAAATAGATCACCAGTCCAGGTTTGACGCATGAAACACGGCACTCAAAGGCAGCGCACTGGGTTGACCCTGAGGGATGGCATGGGGAGGGAGGTGGGAGGAGGGTTCTGGATGGGGAACACATGTATACCCATGGATGATTCATATCAATGTATGGCAAAAACTACTACAATGTTGTAAAGTAATTAGCCTCCAATTAAAATGTAAATAAAAATTTTAAAAACCTGCAAAATAGTTTCCAGAAATGTTCTGTAAAACAAAATCCAGATTAAAATAGTTCTCTTCCATTTCATTTTGAGCATTTGTTTCATTAAAATTTGTTAACAAGCATTGCAAAAATAATGGAAAATACAGGTATTTCAAGTTTAACTTCTTCACTTAAAGATACTGCTTAAAGTTTAAGGTGAAGAAAATAGTTTTTCAGTAACTTCTCACCAATATCAGTAAATAACTGAATTCTTTCCACAAGATGGAAATAGCCATATCTCATCATTTTTGAGTTCATGTATGGTAAGTCATGTGAGTAATCCACCATGCAAAATGAGCTGACTAAAGCAATTTATAAACTACTGTAACAAAACTGCAGAAGCCTAAGTTCTGGGGTCAGTGCTTTAATCTTGGGTCAGTGATGCTTCATGCTACAGAATACAGTTTTCTAAAGCTCCTTATTGGCCTTATGCAAATTAGAACTTAGTGCAGCAATCTTCCAGACTATTAAACATCAATATCACATAGTTATATGTGATAGCCATCATGTAGATCACCTGGTGGAAGATAACAGAACAATGACAGTAAGACACAGGCAGTTCAGGCCACTTCCCTGACACTTCAAACTTGGGTGGGATGGTGCCAGCTCAGAGCCTAGGGTGTATCATTTTTCACATTTATAATCACAACAGAAATTAAGGGCTAACTGCAACATGTATTAGCCCTCGTTAATACATATTCCAGTGGTGATACCCTCTCTTCTTCCCACCAGAATCCGAATCTCATCACCTACCATAGATGCCAAGATCAGCAAGTCTTTTCTACAAGCTAGACATGGGGTAAGTTTACAAGGGCACCTGAACCAAAGTTGAGTCCCTGGTGTGTTGGCTGGAAGGGAAATTTGTTAGGACAGTGCCTGCAGGGAAGGGGGCCAGAACTCACCAGGGCAATGACGATGGTGCCACCTCTGGCATAGGCCATGATGAACAGGTGATAGAACGTGTAGACCTAGGAGAGAACCGGGCACCAGGGCGAGCATTCTGCGGGGGAGTGATGGCCTCCTCTATTCTGGGTGTGCTCCCTTTGCCTCTGTATGGCTGATTTCTGAAGACCAGGCACATGATGGGCTTACCTGGGGGTCTTTCAGAACTTGGCAAGAGGCTGTACCCCAGGCCAATACCCCAGACCTGGGGCTGCTCCCCACGATCAGAATATTATACTGCTCCTGCATGCCTGCCACCTGCGGCCCAGATCATGGATATATACACCAAGAGGCAGGTAGATGGTGGGCCCTGATTTTTGGAAGCAGTTGCTCCTTGCTTCCAAAACCATATCAGGATCCTCTTAAATGCAAGCTTCCACAAGAGCATTTGAGAATCTGCTTTTTTTTTTTTTTTTTTTTGAGAATCTGCTTTTATAAGTAGTCATAAGCCAATGCCTGAAGGCTATTTCAGGGCCAAGAGATTTTAAGCCATAGTAGATTTATTGCCCATTAAGGTCAGGATTTATTGCCCGTTAAGGATGACCAAGTAATACCAGCAACTCAGCCTGTAAACAAAAGATTAAGTGACAGTGCATAAAAATTTGGTTGTACACACATTGAAGGCTTGGTCCTGTGTGACATACATTCTGTTTGAAAAACTATCTGAATATGAAAAAGAAGAATCGAGATATATTCAGACTTGGCATGATTGGGCTTACTCTCCAATTATTGCCAAAAGAGAAAGCTGTCTCATGGCTCAGGACCTTCACTCAGTGGGTTTAGCTGTGAGGCAGGGGAAATGTCTAGGTGGAAAATGATGACTCAGAGCCCTCTTGTGGTCTTTCTCCCTAGAAATACCCTTTGCCTCAGCCTGAAGTGCCCAGTAGTTGTCTAGGACCCACTGAGGGAGTGGGGCCTACCTCTCTGGTGTTGCAGATGTTTTCCAGGGCTGAGCCACATATTCTTCCTGGGAAAGCATTCCAAGGGATGATTCCTAGGAAGCGAGTCCTAGCACAAGGATAATGTTTACACAAACTCCAGCACCCCTGTTCGCGTCGGGGCCTCCTCTTTCAGTGGAAATTACAGCACAATCACATGAAATACTCATCATCAACAACTGTTGTTATCTGCCCTCTTTAGAAGAAACTTTTTGGAACAATAAAAAGTTTTATTTGGACAACAAGACCAAGTTTGGTCAAGATCAAAGTTAACTACTCCACCAGAAGGGGAAACAAATTGACTTCCTCCCCAACTCCCACTCCCCAAAACTTTCTGCTTTTTTTCAATGACTAACTGTAAAAACAGATTATCAAAGCTAAGTTTTCTCTACACTGAATTTAGGAACTATTAATTACAAATAGTTAAACAACTGCCAGATGACCTCCCCCCCAATAAAACTCCTCTTCATATGACCATTAAATTATACTGAGTTAAAATACATTTCCACATGTATGTCTTGGTCTGTGATCTTCCAAATCAAAGAGGGGATTTGATGTTTTTGTTAGTCCACATGAGATAACTACCAAAATTGAGACTATAAACTCAGAAACTATCTTGAAAATTTGACAGTGTAGTTTATGAATCACAAATAAATTTTTGTATTTGTATTTTGTACCTATTTGTTTTTAAATGCAAAAATGCATTTTATTATGTTTAATATTTTAAATACATTAAAAATTGAAATATTTTGGATTAAAAGTCCTATTGGAAATCTTTTCAAAAGAAAACCCATGTGGAGTGTATAGTTGGTCTCTCAGTATAATTTATAGTGGCAACTGCCCATTAGGCTGCCATTATTTTCTCCCTGCAACCTAAAGATAATTGCATATGTTTCATGAATAGGTGTGTGCTTAAATATTAAACTAGCTTAAATTATACTTTTGTCAGGAGATAAGGAAAAAAAGATTAAAATGTACAATCTGTAGTCCCTCCCATCTTTTATCATAGGCCAAGAGTAACTTTCATTTTTCAGGAAAATGAGAAATGATAAGTCTCCAGACTGTGATTTCAAGAATATAGAAGATTTAAAAGAATATAGAAGATTTCAAGAACATAGAAGATTTAAATTAGTTACCAAAGACCAAAAGTTGTAGTGAAAAAAAATTCCCTAATATTTAAGAACTAGTAGAATTATAAATGTCTGGAAATTCTTTTATGAAAATTTCAACATTAAAATGTAGAATATTTGTTTTTAATCCCTCATAAAGAACAGCATTGTTGAACCTTGACCTCTATGAGAAGAGACTGATCCAACTTGTAGTTTTCGATAACCTCCCTATTATGCTATAAAATAAGATGATGAAGATAAGCCACCTGGGAAAAGCAGGAATCAAAATGAGAACAATCACATCCCTCCAGAAAAACTCTGAAAGAATATTTATTTCCACTTCAGCTTTAATTAAAATCTCTTTTCCCCCTTGTTTCTAACTCAGAAGGACAGTGGAATCTGCAGTGATGGACAAGAGGTACCCTGGCTTTCTGTGTCCTGTCAAAACAAATCAACCTTAGTTGCCTATGGTGAGGAGCCCACTCATTAGAAAATGTATCTGAAGAGATTTCCAACATCTGACATTGATAGAGTGCTTTCTGAAGAGTTTAAAATGCAGCTGGATTTTATGTTGTGTTTTTTAGTATAAATGAAGTTAAATTAACATTTTAAAAGACATTAGTGGAACAGTTTGAATATGCTAATTAAGTGGATTATGCACTGTGTGCAAAATTAGTTTGGAAAGTTGAATGAGATAAAAATGAGAAAATCGAGGGAAAATACACAGTTCTTTTAGTGATTATCCATGTGGTTAACTGCATTATAAAATATTTTTTTGTCACAGAATGTTTTTATCAAATACTTTGAAATTTGAAAATGTAACATTTTGAATGACATTCTTTAGAAACTAAAAGTCTCATATTTCCATCCAGAAAATAGAGCATATTAAGGGAAACAGTATAAAATCTTCCAATATAATGGCTGCAACAGGTTCAGATACTTAGGTGCTCCTGTAATAATTAAGGCCCAAAAATATGCACAGAGGATACCAATGATTCAGGGGATTGCACAAGAATTATCATATTGCCTGATGTCCATGCAGATCTGCTCCACCCCTGCTGTTCCATTGGTCTGAGGGGAATTGATGATTTCACAAGTGGACCATATGTTTTAGAACATAAACACTGGCACTGCCGAGAAACCAAACACACCTAGCCAGGCCACTCCCAACACATAGGTGAGGAAGATAAGCTAGGACAAGAAGGAAAAAAAAAAAGTCACTAACCAGGGCAAAGAACAGCCCCCAGAAGAAATAATAGGGCATTTCTCCCAATACTGAACCTGTGGGATGCAGTCAGAGCATTGATTGGACCACAGTATCCCCAAAGCTGGTGCCAAATAGGGACAGTAGGAGAATCAAGCCAGTTAAAGGGACTTTTCAAGTCCTTCTTTTAGTTAAGTAGGACATAAGGCCCAAGAAATGATCTATCTTGTCCAAGATCATAGAACTAGTGAAAATATCTACCATATTGTACATTTACATTCTCAGAATACATACCCACAGAGTGCATGGCTGAGGGCTTAGAGTTCAGTTAAGTTTAGCTATTTTTTTTTAACTGCAAAGACCCAAGGCTAGATCATGTGAGGTTCACCTTGCAGCCACGCTCAGTTGCCTCCTTTTGGTCACCTAAGGAAACTGTAGAAACAACTCACTTTGTTTTATTTCAAGAACACAAGTTTTCCAAACTTTGTGAATTTTTTAAAATGCCAAAGCAAATTTCAGTAGATTCTTTTAAAATATTTTATTTATTTTGGCTGTGATGGGTCTTTGGCGTTGCACAGCCTTTTCTCTAGATGTAGCCTTTTCTCTCTAGGTGTGGTGCTTGAGCGTCTCATTGCCGTGGTTTTTCTTGTTGCAAAGCACGGTATCTAGAGCACAGGCTCACTAGTTGTGGTACATGGACTTAGTTGCCTCAAGGCTATGGGATCTTCCTGGATCAGAGATTGAACTTTTGTCTCCTTCATTGCCAGGTGGGTTCTTTACCACTGAGACACCAGAGAAACTCAGATTTCAGCAGCTTCATAGTTTGTTTCTCCCTAGTAATTATAATTGGGCTACTCCATTATACGATTTCTTTTTCTTCCCCTTCAAAACAAAACTACTTTCTTTCTAATAAGACATATACACTTAGAAAATGTCTGGTAGTTCTTTGGTGGACCTCCCTTCCTGCAGTAGTTAGAGCTCCCTAGGGCATTCATGGAGAAGGCAATGGCAATCCACTCCAGTACTCTTGTCTGGAAAATGCCAGGGATGGAGGAGCCCGGTAGGCTGCAGTCCATGGGGTCACAAAGAGTTGGACATGACTGAAGCAACTTAGCAGCAGCAGCAGCCGGGCATTCATATCTGCTTCCCCTAGTGAGCAGGGTAGGGGTAGGGACAGTAAGGAATTCTGATGGGCAGTTGTGTTCTCCCTGATGGGCAGAGTTATAGTCTTTCCTAACTCAAACAAGTTAGAGTTCTTACCATGTTGCTCCAGCTCTCATCAGTCACCTAAGTCTTCCTACCATGCTGCCATGAAAGCCCATTCAATATCCATTTGATATATCAACAAAAGCACAGTGTTCAAGGTACAGGTAACCAGTGAAGAAATGAGTGAAGATAATACAGCTCTTCCCCAAACAACAGTGGCTTTTCAATTTTCTAGAATACACCTTTCCTTAAATAGACCATAAAATATAGAAAGGATAAATGCAGTCTATGTGGAATAGAGGATAGTCTTCCAGCCTGTACTGTGGTACAGAAGCTTCATATTTGCTCACCCCACAATCCGCATAAGAACTGCTCCAAAAAGGCCCACGTGGCCTCCCATCTGGCTTAGAATGAAGCACCCACTGCTTTGGCACTGGCTTCTTGTACTAATTAGCAAACCCTGAATGATAAGGCAAAAGTTCAAATATTCAAGTATCTAAAATGTTCAACATCAGGTAGTTGCTGATTTGCATCTATGCCATTGCAGAAGTTAATCCCTTTCACTTTTACTACTTCATGAGTAGAAGTTAGCAGGGGTAAACAGTTGTCTAAAAGTTGCCAGGAAGATTTTTTTGGTTTTTATTATTATGTACTCTTCACTTTTTTAGAAAAAAACAGCTCCTCCTTGCCACACACACACACACACACACACACACACACAAACACAGAAAAAAACAGATTCCCTCTAATTGAATAGTAGCCTCTTACTTGTCTTTTTAAATAATGGCTATGGATGTGAGAGTTGGACTGTGAATAAACCTGAGTGCCAAAGATTTGGTGCTTTTGAACTGTGGTGTTGGAGATGACTCTTGAGAGTCCCTTGGACTGCAAGGAGATCCAACCAGTCCATCCTAAAGGAGATCAGTCCTGGGTGTTCATTGGAAGGGCTGATGCTGAAGCTGAAATTCCAGTACTTTGGCCACCTCGTGCGAAGAGTTGACTCATTGGAAAAGACCCTGATGCTGGGAGGGATTGGGGGCAGGTGGAGAAGGGGACGACAGAGGATGAGGTGGCTGGATGGCATCACCAACTCGATGGACAGGGGTTTGAGTAAACTCCAGGAGTTGGTGATGGACAGGGAGGCCTGGCGTGCTGCAGTGCATGGGGTCGCAAAGAGTCGGACACGACTGAGCGACTAAACTGAACTGAACTGAAATTCCCAAAACCTTATATTCATTGATTCCATTGTTCTTTGAACTGAACCTTAAAAAGCCAAAGTGAATTCAGGATCCATTTGTGGTTCTGGGATTGAAAAATTTCAGATCAATAAAGAAGTGATAGAAATGAGGGTGGTATTTCATCTCCATAAATACTTCTAAACAATATACTTTTCTCAAATGACAGTCTTATGAGGACTCTTATTTGTCCTTTGGAAGGTTTTGTGTCCAAGTGTGTACTAGTATATACATTTATATATCCTTGCATTTTTCACTTTTTTCCTCCTCAAATGCATTGCCTAATCCAGAGACTTAGCATTCTTCCCTTTCTCTCACCTCATACTGAAGTATAGAGCCATAAAGAGTTCATCTTTCCCAGTGTTTTGATTTGTGTTCCTCTATCCCATCCCTGAAGCCTAGTTCAGATCTCCAAAGTAGTTCACTACCACTTGTGCCACAGCTTGTTGAATGGATGTAGCTATGTGCCAACAACATTTAAATTTACTTTGTATGATTTTCTCATGATTAGACTTCATCCCCGTTGCCCCTGTGAAAGATGTTCAAATATAAGAACCATTATTTCTTCATAAACTGTTAAAAAAAAATAAACAAATGGGTACTGGAATAGATTTCATGTAAAGATTGTAATTTCTTAGTGCCTGCCTTAGTTCATATACTTGTTGATGACAGAGGTCTAAATTTAAATCCTTGCACTGCCACTGATGAGATAAGTGCTAGCTGCCTGCTGTAATAAGTACTTGATAAATACATCCAGAAGCATTGTGACAATTTCTAATAGTGTATAGAAGTCTTTATAACCATAAAAGTCACATTCAAATTTGTCCATATTTAAAACCAAAGGAGAGAAATGATAGTTATGAAAGTTATTTTTTTCTTAATAGGAAGTTAACATTTCAAAAGAGCTTCAGTAATTTTTTTATCTGTACATTAATAATCAAAACAATTAAGTACTGCCAGTCATTGATTTTAATTTATCCTCAATAATATGCTGAGGCTTTCTTCATGTTCCTGACTTTAAATCAGAATGAACATTACCTGTATCATAGACTCTTCATGCACTGTCAGTGAGCTTTTACCAAATTTTCCATACATAGAAACACACAGAGCTGTGGCTCTGGCTGGCTGTCAGTCACTGGGGATCTCTACTCACCATCCCACTGATGCACCCAGCACAGGCACTTTTTTTAATCTGCCTGTACAGTTCTTTCACTGAGCTTATGGTATAGAAGCCTTCTGCCAGCAGAATGATCACATACAAGAAGAAACAGGAGGCACTTCCATAGATGACATAATGCATCAGTTGCATTCTGTGAAAAGAAGATTTCAAGTGGTTACATTCATGGCCTGGTGAACAGATGATTTTGGCCTCTGGAGGGAGGCCGTGAGGGTGGGTGACATCCTGTGACAGCAGTCCATGGTGCTGCAGGCAGGCATCCCTATCCAGACTACCAAAACCTGGGCCCTTCTTCCAAGGTGGGCAACCTTCCCAGACAAGGGAGAAGTTTCCTTTGGGCAGGGCCTTGTTGGACTTTTCGTACTTATTAGATGAGATTCATCTACATGTAAGGGAATGTAGACGTTGACAAATTACAGTCATTTATCCAGGACTCATATTTGACAACAGTCAATATTGTCCAATGATAAAACACTCAACAAATAGGATTAGAAGGAAACTACCAAGGATAATAAAAACCTACATCAGACTCATAATAAATGATGAAAATGAAGTATTTCTTCTATGATGATGATGCTTGCTTTTAGCATTTCTTTTCAGCATTTCAGTGGAAATCCTATACAGACCAATTAGGAAAGAATAAAAAATAAGAAGCATCTAAGTTAAGAAATAAGAAGTAAAGTTATCTGTGTTTTACTTGATATGCTCTTATGTGTAAATAAATTTTATGATCTCACACACAAACACACAAGCAAAACTTCTAGAACTTAAATTAGTGAAGAGGCAGGGATGCAAAGACATTACCTTCTATATGAATCACTAATCAATGTGAAAATGAAGTTAAAATTCCAATTAAAGTGGTATCCAAAAGGTAACTTAAATGTTTAATATTAAGTTAACCAAGTATATAAAAGACTTATGTGATGAAAACTATAAAACATTTCTGAAAGAAATTGAAGAATAAAATAAATGGAAAGACATCAAGTTCATGGACTGAAGTTATAATACTATTAGGCTGTCATTTTTACCCAAAGTGATATAAACATTTAATGTACTCAGTGTGAAAATCTGAATTTTTTTTTAAATAGAAAAACACATTCTCAAATTTATTTGGAATCTCAGAGAACCTCCTGGAATAACAGGCAAACACATCCTGAAAAAAGAGGAGCAAAAGCAAAGGGTTCATACTTCCTGATTTCAAAACTACTACAAAAATACAGTAGTGAAGACTGTGAAGATTGTTGTTGTTCAGTCTCTAAGCTGTGCCTGATTCTTTGCAACTGCATGAACTGCACCACTCCAGTCACCCCTGTCCTTCACTATCTCCTGGAGTTTGCTCAAACTCATGTCCATCAACTCAATGATTCCGTCCAACCATCTCTTCCTCTGTTGTCCCCTTCTCCTCCTACGCTCAGTCTTTCCCAGCATCAGGGTCTCTCCCAATGAGTTCTTCACATCAGGTAGCCAAAGTATTGACACTTGAACATTAATTGTTCCAATGAATATTCAAGTTGATTTCCTTTAGGATTGACTGATTTGATTTCTTTACAGTCCAAGGGAGTCTCAAGAGTCTTCTCCAACACCACACTTCAAAAGCACCAATTCTTCGGCACTCAGCCTTCTCTATGGTCCAACTCTCACATCCATACGTGACTACTGGAAACACAATAGCTTTGACTATACAGAGCTTTGTCTGCAAAGTAATATCTCTGCTTTAAATATGCTATCCAGGTTGGTAATAGCTTTTCTTACAAGGAGCAAGCATCTTTTATTTGTTTTTTGGTTTTTTTTGCATCTTTTAATTTCATGGCTGCAGTCACCATCTGTAGTGACTTTGGAGCCCCCCAAAATAAAGTCTGCCACTGTTTCCATGGTTTCCATTTATTTTCCATGAAGTGATGGGACCAGAAGCCATGATCTTAGCTTTCTGAATGTTGGATTTTAAGCCAACTTTTTCACTGTCCTCTTTCACTTTCATCAAGAGGCTCTTTCGTTCTTCTTTGCTTTCTGCCCCAAGGGTGGTATCATCTGCATATCTGAGGTTATTGATATTTCTCCCAGCAATCTTGATTCCCACTTATGCTTCATCCAACCTGGCATTTTGCTTGATGTACTCTACATATAAGTTAAATAAGCACGGTGATAATACACAACCTTGATGTATTCCTTTCCCTATTTGGAACCAGTCTGCTGTTCCATGTCCAATTCTAACTGTTGGTTCTTGACCTGCATACAGATTTCTCAGGAGGCAGGTAAGATGGTCTGGAATTCTAATTGCTTTAAAAATGTCCCACATTTTGTTGTGATTCACACAGTCAAATGCTTTGGCATAGTCAATAAAACAAAAGTAGATGTTTTTCTGGAACTCTGTTACTTTTTTGATGATCCAACAGATGTTGGCAATTTGATCCCTGGTTCCTTTGCCTTTTCGAAATCCAGCTTGAATATCTGGAAGTTCACAGTTCACATACTGTTGAAGCCTGGCTCGGAGAATATCGAGCATTACTTTGCTAGTGTGTGAGATGAGTGCAATTGTGCTATAGTTTGAATATTCTTTTCGGGATTGGAATGAAAATTGACTTGTTCCAGTCCTGTGGCCACTGCTGAGTTTTCCAAATTTGCTGGGATATTGAGTGCAGCACTTTAACAACATCATCTTTTAGGATTTGAAATAGCTCTACTGGAATTCCATCACCTCAACTAGCTTTGTCTGTAGTAATATTGGAGTCCCAAAACAGTAAACCTGCCACCATTTCCACTTTTCTCCCTTCTATTTGCCATGAAGTGATGGGACTGGATGCCATGATGTTAGTCTTTTGAATGTTGAGTGTTAAGCCAGCTTTTTTCACTCTCCTCCATCATCCTCATCAAGAGGCTCTTTAGTTCCTTTTTGCTTTCGACTATTAGAGTGACATCATCTGCATATCTGAGGTTGTTATTTCTCCCAACAATCCATATTCCAGCTTGTGATACATCCATCCAGACATTTTGCATGATGTACTCTGCATGTATGTTAAATAAGCATGGTGAAAATATACAGACTTGATGTATTCATTTCCTAATTTTGAACCAGTCCATGTTCCACATCCAGTTCTAACTACAGCTTCTTGACCTGCATTCATGCTTCTCAGAGGACAGGTAAGGTGGTTTGTTATTCTCATCTCTTTAACAATTTCCCACCATTTGTTATGATCCACACAGTCAAAGGCACTAGTGTAGTCAATAAAGCAGAAGTAGATGTGTTTTTGTAATTCCTTTGCTTTTTCCGTGGTCCAATAGAAGTTGGCAATTTGATCAATAGATCCTCTGCTCTTTCTAAATCCAGATTTTGTATCTAGAATTTCTCAGTTCATATACTGCTGAAGCCTAATTTGAAGGATTTTTAGTATTACCTAACTCGCATGTGAAATGAGTACAATTATATGGTAGTCTGAATATTCTTTAGTGTTTCCCTTCTTTGGGATTGGAATGAAAACACCTTTTCCTGTCCTGTGGCTACTGGTGAGTTTTCAAAGTGCTGGCATATTGAGTGCGGTACTTTAACAGCCTCATCATTTAGGATGTGAAACAACTCAGCTGGAATTCCATCATCTACACTAGCTTTGTGAGAAATAAAGCAAAGAAAAGTTAGGAATAAGGCAAAGAGAAGAGGAGCAAAAAAAATAGTGAAAATAGAAAGGCAAAATTAAAGAGAAGTATATATTGAAAAAATCTGTGAATATTAAGGAAAAACTATAAAAACAGAATTGATGCCTTTGAACTGTGGTGCTTAGAGAGTCCCTTTGAATGCAAGGAGATATAACCAGTCCAAAATCAGTCCTGAATATTCACTGGAAGGAGTGATGCTGAAGTTTAAGCTCCAGTACTCTGGCCACCTGATGCAAAGAACTGACTCATTGGAAAAGACTCTGATGTTGGAAAAGATTGAAGTCAGGAGGAGAAGGGGATGGCAGAGATGACATGGTTAAATGGCATCACCAACTTAATATACATGAGTTTGAGTAAACTCTGGGAGGTGGTGAAGGACAGGGGAGCCTGACTTGCTACAATCCACGGGGGTCGTAAGAAATCAGACACAGCTGAGTGATTGTTGTGAACCAAACCAAGAAACAGAACAACAACAACAACAACAACAAACCAGAACCATAGAAAGCTAAAGTAAAAGTAGAAACATTGAAAAAGTAGGATTTTTTAAAAAGTTCCCAGCAGCCTAAATAGAAATAATGCTAATAATAAAAGCAACAACCATGACAACAGAGGGGGGATAAAGGAAAGAAAAAAGGAAAACACTCCAGAACCAACAACAGAACAAATTAATACATAGTAATAATAATAAATGTCTTCCTAGGATCCCAGCTGTCAATGTCCTAGTCCCCACCATGAGCCAGAGCACACCATCTCTCCAAGAAGCTCTCCAATGCTGGGGAGGATGGGTCTCTGGACCTGCTGTTGGGACTGTCACACTCTAATCTGACCCTATTCCTGTGTGTTCTTAAAACTGCCAGAGCAATGTGTTTTCCTCTGTGGGAACTCTCACTTGTTCTTTCATGTATTCCATAGAGACAGCGTCTGTGTAGTTGATCATGTGAATTTAATGTGCAGCTTGTACAGCTGGTGGAAAGGTTTTTGATCCTCTTCATTAACCACCCTGCCCTTAGGGTTCAACTGTGGTTTTATCTCCACCTCTGCATGTGGTTTGTCCACTGGGGTTTGCTCCTGAGGCTGCCCTGGAGGACTTGGGTCTGTCCAAGTGAGGGCTAGGTGTTGGGCGGTGACCTCAGTGGTGCCAGGGATGCAGCAGAACCAGTGACCACAGGCACAGAAGATTAGTTTGAAAAGGGTTCTTTTTACTGAAACAGCCTCCTTGGTTTTCCATCTCTATTGCTCAGCACAGCAGGTGGTCAAAGGCCCCTCTGGCTGGGGTCCTTCTCTATTGTTGGAGAGAGAAAGAAGTTACAGTGAAGGTTCCACCCTTGCACATGACTCAGCAGTGTTGCCCTGCCTCCATGGCTGTTCGTCTGTCCTCCAAAGGCATTTCCTACTGTGATCTCATATCCCTGCAGGCCATTTCCCCACAGTCAACAGCAGACCTTACCATGTGATTGTTCTCCAATCCCTACGGTCCAGTTCCCAGCTGTTGCAGATTCCCAGGGACTAGTGTCCCTCACTGGGGCATGCAGGGCTATGCCATGGATTGTTCGTGTGATTATCACTCCATTCAGACTCTCATAGATCAGCTGCTTCACTCCCTCAACAGCCTCAGCTTCCTCCCCTCTGTCTCAAATTATTAGTCCTATGTGGAGATCTCACACTTGCTTCAGTTCACATACCCCTGGGGTGTAGGTCCAGTTCTACTCACTCTCCTCTTTTTCCCTTCCTTCTTTCATTCTTCTAAGTTTTGTGTGGATCTATACATTCCTTTCTGGTGGTCAGGGACTCCTGCCTGCTCTCAGCTGCTGTTCTCCAAGATCTTCTGTGTCTTAAGATGTATTCCTGATAAATCTGTGGGAACAAAAGTACTCCAATCCATATACTCCTCCACCATCTTGCTGATTCATTAAGGGCTTTTCTTTTTTAAGAGATCTTTATTACAGATTCAATCTCCTTACTGATTATAAGTATGTTCAAGAATTCTTTTTCTTTTGGTTTAACCCTGGTTAATCTTGTGTTTCTAGGAATTTGTCCTAGAAAGAGTCCCTCTGTTCTTTTAGTTCATTTACCTAAAAGTTTGTCAATTGTATTAATGTTTTCAAAGAACCAACTTTTAGTACATTGATTCTTCTATAATTTTTCCATCTTATAGTTCTATTTATGATCATTAGTCCTTATGACTTCCTTCCTTCTGCTAGTTTTGAGTTTAGTTTATTCTTTTTTTTTTTTCTAATTCCTTAGGTTATAAAATTAGGTTGTCAATTTGAGACAAATACTTGTTTGCATAAGAATTTGAAGTTTTTAATTTCTTCCCTATCACTGCATCTGATAAGTTTTAGTATGTTTTCATTTTTGTCTAAATTTTCCTTGTGATTTCTTCCTTGATCATTTTGTTGTTAAAAACCGTGTTGTTCAAAAAAAACCAAAAAACAAAAAAACAAACTGTGTTGTTATTGCATTAAGTTAATTGTGCTAAATTTCTTAATTTTCCATTCATTATTGGTATCTAAATTCATTTTGTTGGAGTTGGATATGTATGATAATGTATCTTTCCATTAATGCTTAATTTGTGGTCTAGTATATGATCCACCCTGGAATATGTCCATGAGCACTTGAGAAGACTGTTTATTCTCTTGTTGGGTAAAATGTCTTTCATATCTCTTGTAGCTCAGTTGAATTATTGTTATTTTATTCTTCTGTTTCCTTACTATCTGTTTTGGGTTGTAGAAATGTCTGTTTCTCCTTTCAAGTTTGTCTAGTTTTATTTCATACATGATTATCTATTGTTGGTATTGCTAAGTAATGTATATAATTGTTTTATCTTCTCAGTGTCTTGAATCTTTCATCAGTATATAATAATACCATTTTCATCTCTTTTAAACTGTTCAGATTTAACGATTACTTTGCATAATGTTCATGTAGCCACTCCTGCTCTTTCCATGGTTTTTTGGTTACTCTTTGCATGGAACATTACCTCCCCTTCTCCTTCACTTTCATTCTATCTTTGGATTTAAAATGAGTCTCTTGTAGACCACATTTAGTTGATCATGTTGTTTTACCCATTTTTTCAGACTCAGTTTTAACTGTAGAGTTTAATTCATTTATATTTCAAGTAAAACTGCTAAGGAGTGACTTTGTTCATTTTGTATTTTTTCTGTATGTAAACCTTATAGGTGTTTTGTCTCTTATTTCTTATATTACTGTCTTCTATTGTGTTCAGTTAATTTTTGTAGTGGAACATTCTAACTCTTTTTGTGTATAGTGTTAATTTCATTGTGGTAACCAAAAAGAATACATTTAACATATGAAAACTACATTACTATAATTAGAATTTCTACCAATTTAACATCAGTAATACCCAAAACTACTCCTTAAACATCCATATCCCTCATAGGATATCAGTGCTAAGGAAAGCTCAGAGTGTAAAGTTAAGATACTTTCATGACTTTCCTGATCCTGTGTGTTTCCCTGGGCAGGTTCAATTACTTTCTAATTTCTCTCATATATGTTTTGGTTTTGAATATCCTGTACTTCAGTGCTAGCTTCCAGAAAGGGAAAAGAGAAAGTTGAAGCAAAGGAATGGAAAATGATGAGCCAGAGTGAGAGCGAGTTAGAACAATGAAAGAAAGTGTGTTTGTAATTCATAAGTAGAACACAAATACAGACAAGATTATTTTTGCATATTCTGGTTTCCCAAACTGTTACGCAAGCTGCTCCAGGAACTGATGTAGAACTATTGCCATGAGGCTAAGCTTGGAAAATGGGCAGTTCCTACCGTGATAATGCTGAAATTGAACAAAATTAATTAATCAAGCTTTCCTCTGCCAACTGTATTCCTTAAATAGGATCCAGAGCTCTAAAATAGTTACATCAGAGGGATTCAGCGAATATAATTATTGCCTAGGTAGGGACACAGATTCATATTGCTTTCTATTCCCACTTCTGTCTAGAGTACTTTGTACACTGTAGTTTTTTTGCAGAGGAAAAAATACTGTGAGGGGGTGACACTTAAAATCCACTTCTAGAAGTTCTTGGGAGTGGTCCGAAGATGGCAGAGGAATAAGGCTGGGAGTACATTTTCTCCCCCACAAATTCATCAAAAGATCATTTGAATGATGAGCAAGTTCCACAAATCAACTCTGAATGGTGGCAGATGTCACCAGGCACCCAGAAAGGGAGCCCATTCTTTCTGAAAGGAGGTAGGACAAATTATAAAAGACAGAAAGAGAGACAAAAGATTTATGGTTGGAGACCTGCCCTGCAGAGGGAGTTGTGAATGAGAAGTTTCCACACAGTAGGAAACCCTCTCTCAGGCAGCTCTGTGAGGAGTTTTGTAATCTCAGAGGCAACATAATTGGGAGGAAAAAAAAAAAACAAAACCCACAGACTAGGCCTTAACCACAACTACCAGTAGCCCAGATGTTCGTGTCCACCACCAGCAAGCAGGAGCAGGGCAGGGAGGTGCAGGCTGCATCACCGGCCCCAGAAATCAGGCCTGAATGTCCTGAGGATAATCTGAGGGAGCAAACGAGATAGCAACCTAAACTGTGGGATTTCCAGAGAGACAAAAAAAAAAAACTTTCCCTGGAAAGGCTCTAACCCACAGCCTGGAGTGTTCAGAGAACAAAGTATTGAGAAAATACCAAAGGAAAGCTAGCTAGCTGCATATTGGTCCCTCCACTTCCAGAGGCAGAGAGGCAGGCATGTGAAAGCCAGAGCAGGAAGGCAAGGGGCTACTGCAATTTCAGACCCAGAGATGGCATCTTCCAGCAAACTGTGAGCAGGTTCCCAGTTGCCAACCATGACTTCCTGGGATCCTGGGTGGTTGACATCCACGAGGACAGTAGCAGCCCAAGATCAGCTGCCCAGAGGAGACACATGGCACACCTGAGACAGTGTTCTCATGGCACACCCAGGAAATCAAGCAGCCAGGACAGGTGAAATTATTAAGACGCACAACCGACCAGGGACAGTGCACTTGCTAAGCACCTGGTTGCCTGAGCTGCTTGGATCTTGGAAGGTTACAAAACAAATTCCCAACTGGGTCTGTGCCCTTGCGGAGTAACTGAGAACCACAGCAGCCTACACCTGGAAAGTGCAAGAAAGTCAGGGCCCATTTGGGACAGTGCCCCCTGCAGAGCACCCTGGAGTCTGAGCACTGTAGACCCAGGAAGCAGTGTAGACCCAGTGTAGACCCACCTTGGGCTGTGGCAAACCCAGGGTGGTTCATACACTGCACATACTCCCCAAACACTCCAGCGATAATTGCAATGTCCCTGCCTCCCCACAAAGCAACAGGACAAGTGAGGCTAAATAAGTGGTCACCTTGGCTCCCTTGTGTCAGGGTGGAAATTAGACACTGAAGAGACTTGCAAACAGAAGGCAAAATAAACAAAGAAGAGGGAACCATTCTGAAAGTGACAGGTGCAACAGATTAAAACTGTAGTTAACAATGTGCATTGCAGGGGACCTATAGACCTTCAGAACAAGTACAATCTGGAACAGGGAACTATCTGAAACTGAACTGACCCTATACTGCCCACAATAACTCCAGAGAAATTCCTAGATGAATTTTTACTATTATCACTTTTTAATTCTCTTTAAAAAACTAAGTTCTTTATTACTGCTTTAATTTTTATTCTTATAACCTACTATTACCTTGCAAAAAAAGACCCTATTTTTAAAGCAAATTTCATACATATATATTTTTAATTTTTGAGATTGATTTTGTTTTGTATTTTTTATATTGTATTTTTTAGAGTCTAACCTCTATTCTAGATTTTTAATCTTTGTTTTTTGATATTTGATTTCAGTTTTATACCTTTAAGAATCTAATCTTCAGTACCCATTTTCACTTAGGGATATGACTCCTGGCTTGATTACTAACTCCCTTTTTGACTCTCCCTTTTCTCCACCAGGTTACACCTATCTCCCTCCTTCCTCTTCTGTTTTCTGTGTAACTCTGTGAATTACTCTGGGTGTTCTGGATTGTGGAGAGCACTGAGTGAACTCATTACCGGCTAGATCGCTGTTTCTACTTTTGACATCCCCTTTTCTCCTCCTGGCCACCTCTATCTCCCTCCTGCCACTTCTCTTCTCTATGTAACTCTGTGAATCTTTCGTGGTCCCTTTCTGTGGAGAATTGTTTCACCATTAACCTAGATGTTTTATCATCTGTGCTGTAAGGATGAACGAGCCTGTAAGAGAAGGACTGAAAACCAGAGGCAGGAGGCTTGACTGCAAAACTTGAGAACTTCAGAGAACTCCTGATTCCAGAGAATATTAATAGATAAGAGCTCAACCCAAAGCCTCCAAATGTACACTGAAATCAAGCTCCACCCAGGAGCCAACAGGTTCCACTGCAAGACATACCAAGCTAATTCTCCGACAAAGCAAGAACACATTAAAAGACAGGCTGTTCAAAGAAATGCCAAATGCATAGACACCCCAAAACTCATTACTGGACACTTCACTGAACTCCAGAGAAAAGATTCAGCTCAACCCACTGGAACACAGATGCATGCTCCCCCAACAAGGAAAGCTTAACAAGCCACTAGGCCAAGCCCAACTATAGGGAGCAGGCTCCACACTAAAGAGGAACCACGAACTTCCAGCATGCAGAAGGGGCACCCCAAACACAGCAAACTAAACAAAATGAAAAGGCAGAGAAATATTCAGCAGGTAAAGGAACATGATAAATAACCAAACCAAACAAACAAAAGAGGAGGAGATAGGGAGGCTACCTGAAAAAGAATTCAGAATAGTGATAGTAAAGATGATCCAAAATCTTGAAAGTAAAATGGAGTTACAGAAATATAGACTAGCATCAAGAATTGAAAAGATGTAAGAAGTGTTCAACAAGGACCTAGAAGAAATAAAGAAGAATAAATTAATAATGAATAATGTAATAACTGAGATAAAAAACACTCTGGAGGGAACCAACAGTAGAATAACTGAAGCAGAAGACAGGATAAGTGAGGTGGAAGATAGAATGGTGGAAACAAATAAAGCAGAGAGGAAAAAAGGAAAAAATAATGAAAGAAAATAGGACAAACTCATGGAGAAGGCAATGGCAACCCAGTCCAGTTCTCTCGTCTGGAAAATCCCATGGATGGAGAAGCCTGGTAGGCTGCAGTCCTTGGGGTCACTGAGAGACAGACACAGTTGAGCAACTTCACTTTCCACTTTCATGCATTGGAGAAGGAAATGGCAACCCACTCGAGTGTTCTTGAATGGAGAATCCCAGGGACGGCGGAGCCTAGTGGGCTGCCATCTATGGGCTTGCACAGAGTCAGACACAACTGAAACGACTTAGCAGCAGCAGCAGCATGCCTGAGGTAAAGTGGCAGTCGTCTTGCTCCTTTGAGGGGAGACATCGGTGGTGGCTGGGATATAAGACCCCGGCAAAGGACTGACAAAATAGAAGTTGGACTTGCTGTAAGTGATAGAAGGAAAGTAAAAGCAGGATGGGTGGCAGAAAATCCAAGTTAACCGTTCTTAAATGTCTGATTAAAAACTTCAGAAAGGGCTTTGGAGGAGACTATGGTATAGTTAATTGCAAACAAGCTTAGGACCTTCTGCGAGATAGACTGGCCATCCTTTGGGGTAGGATGGCCCTCAGAAGGAACCCTAGAACTGAACATAATTTGGACTGTGTACTCTGAGGTAACCAGGCAGCCAGACACCCAGATCAGTTACTGTACATCGACTCATAGCTATTGATTGTGCAAAACTCACCCCCCTGGGTACGGGTATGTTATCTTAGAAGACAGGAAAGCAAGATTCTGCTGGCTCAGGCAAAGCCCCAGCAATAAAAGCCAAAGAAAGAATGTAGTGATCCAGAAGAACTCCTGCTTCCTCCCCCACATTGGAGAACACGGAGGAGGCCCTCAGAATAGGGAGAGGAAATAGGAGAAGAAGAAGATTTTCCTCTCCCACCTTCCTCAGTGGAGGAGGCTTCCCTCCCTGCTACTGTACCACCAGGGACAATAGGAGTGACTGTGCTGGCATTATATCCTCCCCTCCCCACTCTAGAAGGAGAAAAGAGCCGGGAACCAAGTGTTTGGAAACAACTGAGGTCCACATAGAAGCCGCAGGAAAAAGGGGTTTTGCAAATGCCTCTCAGTGAGGTCCAGGCAGCACCACAGATGGTGCCAGATGGGCACATCCATCCTGGCCCCACTTCTCTTTACTTTCAGCCATTCTCTACCACAGATCTCTTAAACTGGCAAAGGCACACTCCCTATTCTGAGAAACTGCAGGGCATGATTCACCTAATGGAGACTATTTTTAGGATCCACAGGATGGTGTGGGATGATATAGGCCAACTTCTCCTCACCCTCTTCAATACAGAAGAAAGACCCAGATCCTTAAAGAGACATGAAAATGGTGCTGGGAAAATGCACCAGAGGGCCAGCTGGATCCTGAAACTTGCACCCACGAAGCCACTCCTGATAGAAGACCAGATTGGGACTTCAAAACTGACCAAGGTAAGCAGTCCTTGGAAAAATATAAGAGGGCTATAATACAAGGCCTCAAAAGGGGGGCTCGCAAGCCCACTAACATAAGACTAACACCATGATCCAAAAAACAGATGAAACTCGAACAGAGTTCTATGAGAGAGTGTGTGAGGCCTTCCAACAGTACACCCACTTTGATCCAGAGGTCCCTGAGAACCAAAGACTTATAAATGTTGCCTTTGTGGTCCAGTCATATCCCAACATTAGAAGAAAACTCAAAAAAAAAAAAAAAAAAAAAAAATGGAGGGATTCTCAGCTCTTACCACCACCCAGCTGATAGAAATTGCTGACCAGGTGTTTGTCAATTGGGCCCAGGAGGCTATAAAGGTGGCCGAGTAAAAACAAAAGGAAAATGACAAAAAGTCTTATCAAAAGATGTCTCTCCTGGCCCCTGTGCTGGGCTTTCCAGATCCCAATAAACAGCCAGCTGCTCCACCCCAGCGAAACCCTAGGACACCAGGCCCCTGAACATCCCTCCAGCAAGACCAGTGTGCAAGATGTCATGGGTTTGGGCACTGGAAAAATGAATGCCCCTTAAACAAGACTAAGCCAATGGCCTCTGAGCCGGCAGACACCCTGATTGGGATGGCTGGCATGGACTCTGAATAGAGTAGCTGAGGTTCCAGTGAACAAGGTCCATAGGAGCCTGTGGGACATTAGAAGTGGGGGACTGTTCTATAGACTTTATGGTGGGCATAGGAGCTGAGTTTTTGGTGGTAACAACTCAACTGGCCCCCTTGACTATCACTATCACAAATCTATCACAATTGTTGGGGCAACTAGAGGGAAGATACAGCAGGTTTTCTATAATCCAGGTTATGCCAGATAGGAGGGACCAAGTTGTGCATGAATTCTTGTATGTTCGTGAATGTCCAGTCCCATTATTGGGAAGAGACTTATTGACTAAACTGGGAGCTCAAATATCCTTTTCACAAAATTACAGGTGGGAACAGAAACTTTCCTTCTGTCTGTGACAATACCGAGGGAAGATGAATGGAAGCTCTATCAGTCACCCACAAAGTGTTAACAAAGCTGTTTCCTGAAGTATGGTGTGAAAATAAACCCCTGGACTTGCGAAAAACCACCCTCTGGTGGTAACAGACTTAAAGGCACAGGCCGAGCCCATAAGGAAAAAAAAAATCCTATACTTCTGGCTGCCAGGGAGGGAATCAAGCTTCACATTGATAGGCTGAAGCAGGCAGACATATTGGTGGAATGCCTCTCTCCACGAACACCCTAACCCTCCCAGGAAAGAAGGATGAGAACTGGAACAGGCTGCCATTTCCTTCTCCAGGGGATCTTCCTAACCCAGGGATCGAACCCGAGTCTCCCGTATTGCAGGCAGATACTTTACCATCTGAGCCACTAGGGAAGCTGCAAAAGAAGGATAAGCAAAAAGATTATCAGCCAATTCAGGACCCAAGGTTAGCAAATGAGATGATGGTGACCTTACACTCAACTGTCCCTAATTCCAATACCTTACTAAGCGTAATACCTCCTAATGCCCAGTATTTCACTTGTTTGGACTTGAAAGATGCTTTCTTTTGTATAAGAGTGGCTCCAATTGACTAATTGGAGGATTTTTGTTTTAGAATGGAAGGACCTTGAAATGGGTTGAAAGATCCAGATGATGTGGAATCAACTACCACAAGGATTTAAAAATTTCCCTACTATATTTGAGGAAGCTCTAGCAACAGACCTCCTCTCCTTCCCACCGGATGCTACCAAGTGTCAAAATGCTGCAAAATGTGGATGACCTACTCCTTACGGCAGAGTCTCATACTCAGTGCTGGGAAGGAACTAAGACTTTCCTGGGCCTGTTGGAATAGGCCAGATATAAGGTGTCAAGAAAAAAGGTCCAAATCTGCCAGATTGAGGTAAAGTACTTAGGATTTGTTATAAAGGAGAGGAGGCATGCTCTAGGCTTAGAACAAAAACAAGTAATCAATTGGATAAGCCAGCCTACTACCAAAAGGGAAGTGAGAAAATTTTGGGGAGCCATGGGTTCCTGCCAGATTTGGATATCTGGCTTGTCACAAATAGCTAAACCCTTATATGCCGCCACTATGGGCCCTGAAATGACTCTCTAACTTGGAGACCAGAACAGAATCATGCTTTTGCACAATTAAAGAGAGCCATGACAGAGGCCCCTGCGTTAGGCCTCCCTGATTTGACCAAACCTTTCACTCTGTACATCCATGAGAAAGAACAAGTAGCACTTGGGGTGCTGGCACAGAGAATAGGCTCATGGCACTGACCTGTGCACATTACCCAAGAGGCTGGTGACAGCTGCCACTGCTCTCAGACATGGACGCCATCCAGAGGCTACAGGATCCAGCCTTTCCACTTCTCAGATGTTACATTATCAAGGACTTTTACGTGAAAATCCCCGAATAGAGGTGGAATCCTGTCAGGCTCCCAGCGACTTATTTGCAGGTGAGGCAAGGCCCTCCCAGGCATGACTGTGAGGAGATGCTAGAGGCAGTCTACTCTAGCCATCTGGACCTTAGAGATGTCTCTTTAAAGTCAACCAGATGACACTTACTACACAGATGGGACCAGCTACTTGAAACAGGAAAAACTGGATATGTGGTAACTGCAACAGATACAACCCTCAAGGCAGGACAGCTCCCCACACATTGGTCAGATCAACAAGCAGAGCTCTGGGCACTTATACAAGCACTAAAATTGGCTGAAGGTAAGAGGGTAAATATACTGATTCACAGTATGTCTTTGCTACCTTACATGGAGCCATATATAAAGTAAGGGGGTTATTTACATCTGGCAAAGAAATAAAAAATAAAGAGGAAATTCTGCTGCTGTTGGAAGCAGCATGGGAACCTGCTGCAGTGGCAGTAATGCACTGTAGAGGCCACCAGAGGGTGGACACACTTCAGGCAAAAGGGAACTGTATGGCTGACCAAGCAGCCACCCAACATAATACAGCAACCAAACTTACAGTGACACCTATGGTGTCTAGCCTACCAACCGGCCACGTCTATGACAAGGAAAAAATCACCTGGGCATGAACTGAGCAAGAAACACTGTGGGAAAAAAAAAAAAAGAAACACTGTAGGAGGATGGATGATGCAAACTCTCAGATGGGAGAATCTGTCCTCTCTAACTTGGCATTTCAACTGGTTACATATTTCCATCAATCCACCCATTAGGAAAAACAAAGACTTGTGAGATTTTTGCCCACTATTTTGTCACACCAGGTCTAACAGGCTTGTGTGCAGATGGAAGCCACCAATGTGTAACCTGTGCTAAGAATAACCAAGCCCCAAAGGAGACAGCACCTCCTGTAATACAATGTAAGGGGGCTGCTCCATTTGAACATCTAGAAGTGGACTTCAGTGAGGTAAAGCCATGCTGAGGATACAAGTATTTGCTGGTGATGGAATGTACTTTTATAGGATAGGTAGAAGCTTACCCCATGAAGACTGAAAAAGTGAAGGAAGTGGCCCAATTCTTGCTGAGAGAGATTGTCCTGTTTGGGTTCCCTCTGAGTGTAGGATCAGATAATGGGCCCGCATTTCTGGCTGAATTATTCCAACTGGTTTGCAAAGCAGTAAATATTAAACGGAAACTACATATAGTGTATAGGCCTCAAAGTTCAGGAATGGTTGAGAAAATGAACCAGACCATCAAGGTGACTTTGGCAAAACTGGTGCAAGAAACTGACACCCCCTGGATAGACATGCTGCTTTAGTGTTAATCAGTATCAGAATGATCACCTCCCACCCTCTACCCACCCCATCACTGGTCGCATGGGTATTCTCCCTCCCCATGAGATAATGTTGCGGAGGCCTCCCCCACTTATTCAGGAAGTAAAGGTAAATTTATTACAAAGAGGAGGGATGGAAGGGATGGAAGTGTTGCAGCAGCTGGAACAGTTGGGGAAGGTAATACATGATATCACCTGTTATGTTCAAGAATTCCCGTTTCTTTAGATACTGCTGGAAGAAGCACAAGCTGGAATCAAGATTGCTAGAAGAAATATCAATAACCTCAGATATGCAGATGATACCACCCTTACGGCAGAAAGTGAAGAGGAACTAAAAAGCCTCTTGATGAAAGTGAAAGAGGAGAGTGAAAAAGTTGGCTTAAAGCTCAACATTCAGAAAACTAAGATCTGGTCCCATGGCATCTGGTCCCATCACTTCATGGGAAATAGATGAGGAGACAGTGGAAACCGTGTCAGACTTTATTTTGGGGGGCTCAAAAATCACTGCAGATGGTGATTGCAGCCATGAAATTAAAAGACGCTTACTCCCTGGAAGGAAAGTTATGACCAACCTAGATAGCATATTAAAAAGCAGAGACATTATTTTGCCAACAAAGGTCTGTCTGGTCAAGGCTATGGTTTTTCCAGTGGTCATGTATGGATGTGAGAGTTGGATTGTGAAGAAAGCTGAGCGCCAAAAAATTGATGCCTTTGAACTGTGGTGTTGGAGAGGACTGTTGAGAGTCCCTTGGACTGCAAGGAGATCCAATCAGTCCACCCTAAAGGAGATCAGTCCTGGGTGTTCATCGGAAGCTGAAACTGAAACTCCAATACTTTGGCCACCTCATGCAAAGAGTTGACTCATTAGAAAAGACTGTGATGCTGGGAGGGATTGGGGGCAGGAGGAGAAGGGGGTGACAGAGGATGAAATGGCTGGATGGCATCACCGACTCGATGGACACAAGTTGAGTAAACTCCAGGAGTTTGTGATGGACAGGGAGGCCTGGAGTGCTGCGATTCATGGGGTCGCCAAGACTTGGACACGATTGAGCGACTGAACTGAACTGAACTGATAAAGCCATACTCCCGAGTAGATTTAGTATGAATAAAGGATTGGAAACAGCAGATGTTACCCCCACCTGGAAAGGGCCATACACTATTGTACTGACCACTCCCACTGTCTTGAGTGTCCTCCGAGGTGTGTTTTGTGACTCCAGATTTCACAACAGTAGCAGCACCACATGAAGAAGTATTTTGTTTAAAGAATTAATTTCAACCAGAGATGTCTGGTTAAAAATCAACAGGAGAGTAGAGGATGCTTCAACCCCATTATGATCAAAGGAAATTTGGAGGATGCCTTGGACCCCTTCATGTTAAAATCTCCTAACAAATATCTCTGGAATGTCAAAAACCATTTCTGGGAGAACTATTGTATTCTCACTTGCAGGTTGGTCAATATGGGAGACTCGTCTTTCAAGCCAGAAAAAAAACAGAGAAACAAAAAACCTCTTAAGTATATATTTAAAAACAGGAAATTTGAAAAAAGTAGATGGCCTGAAAAAGAAAGAAGTTAAATTATACTGTAACATGGTCTGGCTGTTATATAACTTGGTGGTGGGATAAAGAAAATGGCCTGAAAATGGATCCCTCTCACTGATCCCAAACGCGACCTCCCTGTGTCCACTTGTACCCTCTGATATGCAAGAAAAGGCAGAGGGTACAAGTACTTCATAGTGGAACTTCCTATTACCTAGGGTCAGGAAAAATGTGCCCTGTTAGGGAAGTGACAAATAGTAAAGGGACAATAAGAGTACATGTGCCCTTCACTTGAAACAGTTTAGACCAGTGGAAACAGAGAGTGGGCTTCCTTGGTGGCTCAGTGGCAAAAAAATCTGTCAGCCAATGTAGGAGACATGGGTTCAATCCCTGGGTCAGGAAGACACCCTGGAAAAGGGAGTGGCAATCCACTCCAGTATTCTTGCCTGGGAAATCCCATGGCCAGAGGAACCTGGCAGGCTACAGTCCACGGGGTCGCAAAGACTCAGACATAACTGAACAACAGAACAGGAAGACACACAGCTGAAAAACAGGACTTGCACAAAAGTTAGGAAATGTTCCTTATGCTACAGGATGTTTTCCAATACTAAATTCTGGGGCTCACAGGTCATCTTCCTGCCTCCAGGCAGTAGCTGTCACAGCTTTATTGGTAGAAGTTAACAAGCTTACCTTTGGGCAGCCACTGGAATTCCAGACCCCTCATCAAGAATGAGAGATTGTGGAGATCAAAGGCCACCATTGGATAGTTCGTGATATCCTCTGAAGTACTAAGCTTTGATCCTTGACTCCCCAGAGCTTTCCATACCCTCAAAACTTGTCATATCCTCAACTTGGCTATACTTTATTTGTAGTTCAGTTTCTCAATCTTGTTTGTGGCTTTGTGACCCCATAAACTGCAGCACTCCAGGCTTCCCTGTTTTCCACAACACTAAGTCTTTTTAAAAAATCTTTCAGCAATTTCACTGCTTACAGAACATAATTAAAGCATCTTATTGTGACTTAAGAGTTCCTCCTCTAAAACCCAGTGCAGCCTACATCTATTATTATATTACCTCATGTTCTGGAATAACACTGTAAACCTAATAGCCAAAATCTGTGTGCTCAGGCCCACCTGACTCCTTAGGGGTCCATGCCACCTCTGTCCACCACCAGCCTCCTCTGTCCACGGGATTTCACAGGCAAGAATATTGGAGTGGGTTGTTACTTCCTACTCCAGGGAATTGTCCCAACCCAGGGATGGAACCCTCATCTCTTGAAGGTCCTGCATTGGCAGGTGGATTCTTTACCTCTATGTCACCTGGGAAAGGTAAATTTTATGTATTTCAGCCTGCAGTGTCTTGGCTTATGCTGATCTACAACTGTCAAACTTCTCTACTTGGGTAACTCTTATTTTCCAGCAAAACTCAACTAGGAGATTTTTTAAAAGGTAGTAACTGTCAACAAGTAACAAATAAAAAAGTTCTAGAAATCTAAACTGTCAACAAGTAACAAATAAAAAAGTTCTAGAAATCTAATTTACAGCCTAATGAATATAGACAATTTTGTATTGGCAATCATCAAAGTTCCTAACAGACAATTTAATTAGAACGGATTACGTAAGCGAAGAGGTCCTATTTGTTGCTACAACTGCAGTCATTTCAGAATACGTAATTTAGTATGATGTTGCACGGCTTAATTTTACACATTATACGTCAAAGTTATTAAAATTTTATTAAAAATCTTTATTTCTTTAAAAATAATTTTCTCTTTATTTTCCCAGACCAAAAAGTGTTCTACTCAGGCAGAGACACTCATATCACCTAAACATTTTTGTATGTATCAATAGCTTTTAACATTACTTACATATTTTTCGTTCTGAGGCCATTAACACAACCGCAAGCCAGGTTTGCATTTCCTGCCCAAAGAATTAGGTTCCTTTTTTAATGGGTTGAACCCAAGGGGATGGAATCTGAAGCTTTATATGAGGCGCTGATAGGTGGAGCTGCGGAAGGGGTTGAGGCTCAAGAAACAGCGGAGGCGGAAGTAGTTCAGTTCAGTTCAGTCGCTCAGTTGTGTCCAACTCTTTGCGACCCCATGAGTCGCAGCGTGCCAGGCCTCCCTCTCCATCACCAACTCCCGGAGTTTACCCAAACCCATGCCCACCGAGTTGGTGATGCCATCCAGCCATCTCATCCTCTGCAGTCCCTGTCTCCTCCTGCCAGCAATCCCTCCCAGCATCACAGTCTTTTCCAATGAGTCAACTCTTCGCATGAGGTGGCCAAAGTACTGGAGTTTCAGCTTCAGCATCAGTCCTTCCAATGAACACTCAGGACTTACCTACTTTAGGATGGACTGGTTGGATGTCCTTGCAGTCCAAGGGACTCTCAAGAGTCTTCTCCAACACCACAGTTCAAAAGCGTCAATTTTTCGGAGCTCAGCTTTCTTCACAATCCAACTCTCACATCCATACATGACCACTGGAAAAACCATAGCCTTGACCAGACGGACCTTTGTTGGCAAAGTAATGTCTCTGCTTTTTAATATGCTGTCTAGGTTGGTCATAACTTTCCTTCCAGGGAGTAAGCGTCTTTTAATTTCATGGCTGCGATCACCATCTGCAGTGATTTTGGAGCCCCCCAAAATAAAGTCTGACACGGTTTCCACTGTCTCCCCATCTATTTCCCATGAGGTGATGGGACCAGATGCCATGGTCTTAGTTTTCTGAATGTTAAGCTTTAAGCCAACTTTTTCACTTTCATCAAGAGGCTTTTTAGTTCCTCTTCACTTTCTGCCGTAAGGGTGGTATCATCTGCATATCTGAGGTTATTGATATTTCTTCTAGCAATCTTGATTCCAGCTTGCGTTTCATCCAGTCCATTGTTGCTCATGATGTATTCTGCATATAAGTTAAATAACCAGGGTGACAATATACACCCTAGGAAGAAGTACTACTGCGTAGTAAAAGTGAACCGGCACTCGACTGATCAGTTTCGCGTGTTGGCCACAAGAGACCCAGGATAGCATCAAAAGAAATCACCAGTGAAGTGCTTAGTAGAGACCTATTAACTCCAGCGTGTGGAAACAGCCGCATAGTAAATTTCCGGAAAGACACATTCAATAGCTCTCCAGAAAGTGACCTGCGGGAAGAAGGCTTCAGACTTCCGCTTTTGCCGGCGCTTGCGCGCGGTCGTTTCTGCCGTTAGGCCCGCCTCTCGGCTTAGTGGTGCGGGCGGAGGGGCATGGCTAAGGTGGCGGCGCTGGAGATGTTTCAGAAGACTCGTAGGTAAGCTGACCTGGAGAAGTGATTGACAAGGAAAAAAAAAAAACCAGGAAGAGCCTAGGTTGCTCACGCTGCCTGGGACAAACAAGCCGGCGCCTTCCTGGCACTATTACTGGCTTCCGTGAGCTCAGGAAGGCGAGAATCAAAACTGCGGGAATGATGACTTAATGACTGAGGGTAGAAAGGCGAGACGGTTTTGTAACCAAAATACAAAAACCAAGATTCATTACTTAGTACTAGAGAGTCTTTCCTGCACTTGACGCAGTTGAAAGGGGGCCTCCAGACAGAATTTCAGGTGTGACCAGTGATGGTCTATGTTTCGGTTTCCCAGCCACAAAAAATACAGAGCCGCCTTAAAGAAGGAAAAACGAAAGAAACGGCGCCGGGAACTGGCTAGACTGAGAGATTCAGGTAATGGACTCATCTTGTTTTCTTTGTATAAACTTGTTGCCCATACTGCGGCAAAATTGAGGCCCCAGTGTCAAAAGAGAGATGTGTATCTGATGAAGTGCAGGGTCTGGTTCCTGCGAAGTTATTTTATAGCCATGTTAGAGAAAATACTAACGTTTTAAATAAGACAGGGAAAGGTATGGTGAATCACTACTATTTGTAAATATTTGTAAAGAACTTGATGTCTCGGGTGTAAGAATTGTGAATTTCAGCAGCTACTAAGTGTTAACTACTCAGTCGATGTTCTCCCTTGTACTGGTCAAGTATATTAATTAGACATTGTTCAGATTTTTCTCAAACTGAAATAGAGTAAGGTACCTATATTGAGGCAAATAAATGATAACTGAAACTATTGTTTTTCTTTTAACTATTTACAAGCATAAAACTATTGGTGGAACTTGACTGTAAACATACATAAAATCAAAACCACACAACTCATTCACATCTACATAAATGTAATACTAGGGATTATATGGAACAAAGTCTTAAAAATATTTGTACTGATAGCTGTTACTGGATTATGTGGTGTTTTAGTGCTTTATTATTGTTGCCTTATAGTTGTCAAACACTTTTTTTCTGTTGGGAAAACAGTGGAACCTTAATTTGTCCAATGATGTTGATATGTATTTGGCTTAAAAATGGCAGAACCTAACATTTTCCCATAAACTTGTGTGAGTAATGCAGTAAACTTAGTACTGCTTAGCCAGCATGCTTATAAACTCAGATGGATGCACTGCTGTCACATAGCAGTATCGGCTTTTAATGTTTGTCATCCACCTTTTCCAGAACTTGCTAATTAAGTTGTCCGAGACAGTTCTTGGACTGTAGAGAATGTGGCCTCAAGTAAACAGATTTTTGGACTTGGGAAATGGCCATACAGCTTTTGTTTACCATTGATGTTCCCAGGCAATGATTCTAGTAGCAATACATGGCATATTTGGCATGGAAAAATCATTGTATTCACACACAACAGGTAATGACTTGTTTATATTATTAATTGGAAATTAGTCCATTAGAGGCAGAAGAAAATGTCAGGAAAAGTAGGTAGGATAGGTTGGAGTTACTTATTCTTTACACTGCAAAATACACTCACAGCAAATCTTGGTAGGTAGTCATTTGAAATCTTCCTTGGTTAATTTAGTGTGTTTATAGGTAGGTCACTGCTTTGCTTTTTATTATATAGCTAGTGCCATATCCAAAACTAAGCAGTTGTCTGTCAGCTATCAGCTTTTCTCCTAGTTCTGCATATTCTGACTTAACAATTCTTTATCTAGAGAGACTTAAGGAATGTATAGAATAAAAAATACTTCTGTTCATTCATGGTAGTACTCATTGAAAGAGCAAACATATTCTCTAAAATATAGAAAGTATTACTGTAAAAGTGAATTGGCTAGCGATTTCTAGGAATTTCTCAAATATTGATCTCGCAGTTGTAGGTAATCTTTTCGGCATCTAGTTTAATCTTGGATAGCATGAAATAAACTGTCTTGTCATAGACTAAGAAAAATGTGAAAACAAGTTGCAAAACTGAAGTATGATTCTGTTTTTGTTTGAAAGAATTACATGTATAATACAATTAAATACTTACTACTTTAATGTATGCTGGCAAGTATTTGATTATACTTGTAGAGAAAATACCTCACTTGAATTGTTCACAATTATTTTTTTGAACTGTGTGAGCTTGGTTTTGGAGGGTTAGAGGTTTAAGTGAGTCAACAGGTATTTTGGAGTATTAGCAGGTGCATGGAATGTCTACTTAGTGGAAATACCTCTGTAAGTAATTCAGAATCATATTCTCTGTCAGGTAAGTCATTTATTTATCTGATAATTCTATCAGAAGTTACCACCCTTTGGTGTGCATATGTGAACCTATTTTCTTTTAATTTAGAATTCTGAAATAATAAAGTTTACTTGGTTAGAAAGGCAGTTTAATATAGGACTGAGTAAGCCTTTGTTCAGGCTTATAATACATATGTGACTTAGAAATCTTTTTTCTTTTAACTTTGAATGTTGGAAAGCTTCTGTTCCATTTCCTTAAGTGGCCTCAGTTTTCACTGTGTATTCCCATCTCTTGTTGCATTTTTGTCTCAAATTTAAATTTTAAATTGAAGAGAGTATAGTTTTTTATAGGAAAAATAAAATATTTATATAAATAAAATAATAAAAATATTCTCATTTTTAATTTGAAAAGTATATATATATACTGGAGAAGGAACTGGCAACCCACTCCAGTAAATGCCTGGAGAATCCCATGGACGGAGGAGCCTGGTAGGCTACAGTCCACGGGGTCGCGAAGAGTCGGACACGACTAAGTGACTTCACATTCACTTTTCACTTTCATGCATTGGAGAAGGAAGTGGCAACCCATGCCGGTATTCTTGCCTGGAGAATCCCAGGGACGGAGGAGCCTAGTGGGCTGCTGTCTCTGGTGTCATAGAGAGTCGGACACGACCGAAGTGACTTAGCAGCAGCATATATATATATGTGTGTGTGTGTGTGTATAGATACACATTCGCACACAGATAGATACACATTCATGTATAGAATTTTTTTTACCCTGATAATTGACATATAAGTTGCAGGTATATGGTGCTTCCCACCTAAATAATTCAGTTTGCATGTCTAAAGTATATGGACACTTTTCTACAGAACATACCAACTTTGTTCTTATGTAAATGAAAGGAATTCAGTTTTATGATACACAAATAGCTGTATATATTATCCAGGATTGAGCTTTGTATATAACCAGATGTACATGTTAAATATACATCATATATATATACTATAGCTCATATTGATTGTTTTTTAAAAAATGAAATCTTGTGGAATGTTCAGAAATGCCTTGCCTTATGGGTTTGTTAGTCTCATGTTAGTCTGTTTATTGCAAAATACTAGAAAGAAGATACTTTATGTTCTTACTAGACACATCAGGGGGTCTGTAGCATCAGGTTGCTGCACTCTTTGTCATATAAGTGTGCTTAGAGTTGCTGTTTTCTGAATGTTTGATTGATTCCAGTTTGTACTTCATCCAGCCCAGCATTTTGCATGATGTGCTCTGCATATAAGTTAAGTTAACGGGGTGACAGTATACAGCTTGATGTACTCTTTTCCCAACTTTGTACCAGTTTGTTGTTCTGCATCTGGTTCTAAATGCTGCTTCTTAACCTGCATACAGGTTTCTCAGGAAACAGGTTAAGGTGGTCTGGTATTCCCATCTCTTTTAAGAGTTTTCCACAATTTGTTGTGATTCACACAGTCAAAAAATTTAAGTGTGGGCATTAAAGTCCATTTGTATGAGATTTCAGATGGAAATGAAGGATATGTTATTTTACAGTAGATGAAGGGCTGTCTTTGTTAAAAAGTGTTTAAAGACTTGCTGTTGTGTTTAGGTTCCAGTGTTTTCTTGTAGGTGGAACTTCTGAGCTATAAATTTGAATGTTTGGCTGAAGAAATGGCTAAAGAAAATATTGAAGTAGATCTAATTTTTCCTGAATAGTTATGTCATTGTCAATGAAAAGTCAATTAACAGCCAAGCTAAAGAGAAAAAAAATTTATTTAAACCAAAATTAGGATATAACCCAGGAGAAATGTTCTCAAAAGCTTTGAGCACTGTCCCACCTGTTAGAAGATGAAGACACAGTGATAGTTTCCTGATGAGAGACTGTACATCAAAATGACGTACTGACATTTTACATAAAATTGACCAAGAATGCATAGTCCAAGTAAGCACATCCAAAGCAGCAAGTCACCATGACTGCTAGAGTGTTGAGGAAGAATACTATTTAAGAGCTTCATTGTTGGTGTCACAGAAAAGAAAATAAGTATGATTTTTGTGGTGAAGCAAGCATTTCCATATATAATGCAGATGCACAGTGTACATTCCAGGAGAAGGGGCTGCTAAGTGGACAAAGATTTTTATGTTTACTTTTCCTTTTTTAAAAAGTTTTTTTTAATTGGAAGAAATTTGCTTTACAATGTTGTATTGATTTCTGCCATATAATAACACAAATCAGCTGTAAGTATACATATATTCCCTCCCTGTTAAACATCCTTCCCCTCCTGATGCCCCACCTAACTCCCTGTGCTGTATATAGCAGCTTCTCTCTAGCTGTTTTACACAGAGTAGTGGATATATGTTGATGTTATTAATGATTTCTCTCTTTATCCCACTTTCTCCTTTCCTCACTGTGTCCACAAGTCCATTCTCATTTCTCTACATCAGCATCTCCCTTCCTTCCCTGAAAATAGGTTCATTAGTACCATTTTCCTAGATTCCACATATATGTGTTAGTATACAATTATCTTTTTCAGATTTACTTCACTCTGTGTAAGAGGCTCTAGGTTCATCTCCTCACTGGAACTGAGTGAAATTTATTCTTCTTGTCTGAGTAATGTTCTGTTGTATATATGGACCACATCTTATTTATTCATTCCTCTGCTGATGGACATTTAGGTTGCTTCCATGTCCTGGCTGTTGTGAATAATGCTGCAGTGACCACTGGGGTACCTGTGTCTTTTAGAATTGTGATTTTTCTCAGGATATATGCCTAGTAGTGAGATTGCTGGGTCATATGGCAGTTTTATTCCTAGTTTTTTAAGGAATCTCCATACTGACTGTTTCAGTTCACATTCCTACCAACAGTGCAAGAGGGTTCCCCTTTCTCCATGTCTTCTCCAGCATTTATTTGTAGACTTTTTGATGATGGTCATTCTTACCATTGTGAGCTGATACCTCATTGTAGTTTTGATTTACGTTTTTCTGATAATTAGTGATGTTGAACTTTTTTTCATGTTGTTGGCCATTTCTGTTTTCCTTGGAGAGATGTCTGCTTAGGTCTTTTGACCACTTTTTGATTGGGCTGTCTTATTTTCCTGATATTGACCTACATGAGCTTCTTATATATTTTGGAGATTAATCCTTTTTCAGTTGATTTATTTTCAACTACTTTCTCTCATTCTCACAGTTGTCTTTTCACATTGTTTATAGTATCCTCTGCCGTGCAGAGCTTTAAGTTTGATTAGGTCCTACTTATTTTGTTGTTGTTGTTATTGTTTTTATTTCCTTTACACTAGGAAGTGGGTCATAGAGGATCTTGCTGTAATTTATGTCAGGGAGTGTGCTGCCTATGTTTTCCTCTGAGTGTTTTATAGTGTCTGGCCTTTAATTTAGATCTTTAATCCATTTTGAGTTTATTTTTGTGTATGCTATTAGAAAGTGTTCTAGTTTCATTCTTTAACATGCAGCTGTCCAGTTTCCACAGTAACACTTATTCAAATGACTCTTTTTTCCTCCTTTGTGTATTCTTGCCTCCTTTGTCAAAAATAAGGTGCTCATAGATCTGTGGGTTTACCTGTGAACTCTATCATGTTTCATTGGTCTGTATTTCTGTTTTTGTGCCAGTACCAGACTGTCTTGATAACTCTAACTTTATGGTCTGAAGTCTGGTAAGTTGATTCCTCCCGCTCCATTCTTCTTTCTCAAGATAGCTTTGGTGATTTGGGATCTTTTATTTTTCCATACGGATTGTGAAATTTTCTTGTTCTGGTTCTATGAAAACTTCCATTGGTAGCTTGATAGGGATTGTGTTGAATCTGTAGATTGCCTTGGGTAGTAGAGTCATTTTCATAATACTGATTCTTCCAGTCCAAGAATATGGTATATCTGTCCCTCTGTTTTTATCATTTTTTATTTCTTTCATCAATGTCTTATAGTTTTGTGCATACGGGTTTTTTGGCTCTTTAGTATATTTATTCCTAGGTATTGTATTCTTTTTGTTGCAGGGTTGAATGGGATGATTTCCTTAATTTCTCTTTCCACTTTTCATTATTGGTGTATTGGAAGGCAAGACATTTCTGTGTGTTTATATCGTGTGAATTTACTATTTTCATTGATTAGCTCTAATAATTTCCTGATGGCATCTTTAGGCTTTTCTATGTATAGTATCATGTCACACACAAACAGTGAAAATTTTACTTCTTTTCCAATCTAGATTCCTTTTATTTCTTCTTCTTCTGATTGCTGTGACTAGGACTTTAAAAACTATGTTGAATAATAGTAGTGAGATTGGGCACCGTTGTCTTTTTCTTTATCGATTTTTATCTTGCTTCTTCATCTATAACTTATTTTTTGTTATTTCTTGTTTTTTAGATGGGAGGGACTGTGTTCATTTTACTGAACAAACTGTCTTACTAGTTATTTGGCCTGAGGTTTCCAGCAGTGGAGTTTGTAGATTGTTGGTTAGAGCTGGGTCTTGGTGTTGAGATGTGGAGTTCTGGGAGAGCTCACTTCAATAAATATACCTTGAGGTCTGAGGTTTTTTTTTTATTCCAGCATTTCAGACTCAGCGCTTACACCTCAGGGGCTTGGGCCTGGTCTAAGGCATGTGAAGTCGGATCCTATAAGCCAAGGGATGCAAAAAGAGGAAAATGAAGATAGGCAAAAGAAAAGGCAGAAAAACTGTAATGAATAAAAGATAACAACCCTTGAAGGGTGACAGCAGACTCAATAGCAGAGAGAGAGAGAAAAAGAAAAATATATATAAATTAAAAATAAAAATGGGTGAAAGTTGCTCAGTTGTGTCTGACCCTTTGTGGCCCCATGAACTACACAGTCCATGGAATTCTCCAGGTCAGAACACTGGAGTGGGTATTCTCTGGGAGATCTTCCCAACCCAGGGATTGAACTCAGGTCTCCTGCATTGAATGTGGATTCTTTACCAGCTGAGCCACCAAAGAAGCCCAGGAATATTGGAATAGGTAGCCTATCCCTTCTGCAGGCATCTTCCCAACCCAGGGATCGAACCGGGGTCTCCTGCATTGCAGGCGGATTCTTTACCAGCTGAGCTATGAGGGAGTGGAATAATAATGAAGATTGAAAAATAACAGAATAATTTTAGAAAACTAACAAATAGTACAAAAAATAAGAATATGTATGAAAAAACTTCTGGAGAGAAAATGGAGCTCCACTAGTAGTAAAAACTCTGAAAGAAACCCAAAACACCAAAAGGCTGAAAAAACTTAGGCTGTGAAGGGCGGGGTTTAGTAGGGGAATGACTTAGGTGGTAGGGGTGGGTTTCTGACCTAATACCCAAGCCTTCAGAGAGGGACCTGGATGGGGGTGGAGGTGAGCCAGGTTCCACCCAGCTAAGAGGGTCTCTGCAGTGACTCTGGCTTTGGGGTATGAGGATAAGGCCAGCCCCCACCCTACCCCACGCTCCCCCCCCCCCCCCCCGCCCCGCTGCCCAGGAGGCTCCCCTGGGCCCTGGGTAGAAGAACACTAGAAGGATTCCCTACTCCTCCACATCTGGAGGAACTCCTCCCTTGACAGCCCTGCTCTGTCTCTCCTCCCTCCTGCATCTGCAGGACCTGCATGGGCTGAGGCTGCCCTCGGAGGTGGATCTGGAGGACAGAGGAGCACAGGGGGAGTTGCTGGAGGGTAGGTGGGGCCCCTGGAATGAGGAGAGAAGGTAGAAGGGGCTCCTGAATCAGAGAGCCAGGTCCAGAGGTCAGAGCCCATGGAGGCGTGAAGGGGCATGTATAGGAGGCGGACCCGGGAGGGAGGAGGAAACGAGAGAGTGGAGGAGAACCCTGGAGGTTAGAAGGGGGCTCTGGGATGGCAGAGGACTCAACCTGGAGGGAGAAGCAGGGAGTGGGGCTTAGATGGGTGCCTTGGAGGCTGGAGGTAGGAAGTGTTCTCTAAGGGTGGAGGGCTTGGCCTGGGCACCTTAGGAAGATCCCCAGGGCCAAGTGGGGATCAGAAGGGGGCAGTAGGCAGTGCCTTGTTCTTGGAAGCCTGCAGGTGCCTCCTAAAGCCCAGCTGGCCTCTTTCTTTCCCAGCAGGAGCCTTCCCTTCCTCTCTCATCCACAAGATCCTCTCAGAGGGATCCCTGAAGAGTTAAGGTGCTCAAGAGGGAAGAAGACTCCATTGGAGGGAGGAGAGGCCCCAGAGAGCAGAGGCCCAGGGGTCCTGGGGCCAGAAGGCTCCCAGGATCAAGTGAAGGCAGAACCCTAGGGTGTTCCCCAGTGAACCTTTCTATCTCCTCATAGATCCCTCCCCTTCCTGATGGAGCAAGTACTGCTGCTCTTTTCAGCACAAAGGCATCAAAACCACTCCTTTCCTCCACAATAGACCATCAGTTGATGGTCCCCAGAGCTTTCTCCACACCCCTCTGTCTGATACCTAGTCACTTCTGGGGCTTCTCCCATCAGCCTGTCTGCAGGAGTCCCCCACCAGCACTTGGTAGGCATCCTAGGCATGGGGAGACATAGACTCTGTTTCTTCCCTCACTGTCATCTTGCCTACGCTTCTTATTCCTGATCTTAGGAAATGCTTTCAGTTTTTCTCAGTTGAGAGTAACGTTTGCTGTGGGTTTGTTTTATATGGCCTTTTCTTATGTTGGCTTAGGTTCTTTCTATGCCTACTTTCTGGAGAGTTTCTGTCATAAATGGAAGTGGGATTATGTCTGAAGTTTTTTTCTGCATCTATTGAGCTGGTCATCTGGGTTTTATTCTTTAATTTATTTGTGTGATGTATCACATTGATTGATTTGCATATATTGAAGGCTCTTACATTCCTGGAATAAATCTCACTTGATCGTGGTATATGAGTCCTTTGATTGTGTTGTTGGATTCTGTTTGCTAGAATTTTGTTGAGGATTTTTATTCTGTGTTAATCCTGTAATTTTCTTTTTTACTGGCATCTTTTGTAGTGTGGTGATGGTGGCCTCATGTCCTTTAAAAAAGAGATATTATTTGGTGGGATTTGGTGAGATTGTTATTCAAAAAGAAGTCATAAGTTAAAATTTGAAAGTTCTCAGCCTAACCATATTGAAAGAAATAAAATGTGTTTGAGAGGGAACTTGACAGTTTGTCTGGCATTGATAAGAAGATTGATGTGAATCACCATCTGAGCAGTAGGTTGGAACTGTTCATGAAGGCATTTGGGGAACTGGTCAACCATCATAAACAAGGCCCTATTGTCTGGGATAATTGAGAGAGCACAAAAGAGGTGATTTAATATTATGAGATTATTTTGCCTCCAGCATCTCAACTGAGATGCCTCTAGAATTGAAGAGCTATTCATCAAAAAATGGGAGATTGATTAAGTCTAGACTAAAACCAGGAACTATTCTTCAAAACAGTGCAAGAATGAACCTGAGGGCATTTTGTTTATTATGAGAGTGGCCCTTTCATCACAAACCCAGTGTGTAAGGTGTGAAGGATACAGCTGTATCAAAGAAGGCTGTTCAGCTAAGAGATCCTGCTAAGGCAGTAGTACACTGATTCATGGTGGTGGCCACTCCTAAGCTTGGACCAGTACACACATATATGATTTCATCCCAGAAGACAGAAGACGTAAGATGGCAAATTCGACAGCTTTGATAAGAGCTGTACCAGGCAAAGTCATGGAGATAGGGTCGCCAAGAGCCATGTGCCTTCACTGTGAGGAACATGGGCCTGATAAATTTTCGGTTTGTTCCAGACTTGTTAAGAAGTGGAGTAGTCCTCATAGTCAACAAAAGAGTCTGAAATGCAGTGCTTGCGTGCAATCTCAAAAATGACGAAAAGATCTGTTTCCAAGGCAAATCATTTGGTATCACATTAACCCAAGTCTGTGCCCCACCCACTAATGCCAAAGAAGCTGAACGGTTCTATGATGACCTGTAAGACTTTCTAAAACTAACACGCAAAAGATGTCCTTTTCATCACAGGGAACTGGAATGCAAAAATAGAAAGTGAAGAGATACCTGGAGTAACAGGCAAGTTTGGCCTTGGAGTACAAAATGAAGCAAGACAAAGGCTAATAGAGTTTTGCCAAGAGAAAGCACTGGTCATAGCAGACACCCTTTTCCAACACAAAGAGACGACCCTATACATGGATTGTCCCCAGATGGTCAATATCAAAATCAGATTGACTATATTCTTTGCAGCTGAAAGTGGAGAAGCTCTATATAGTTAGCAAAAACAAGACCGGAAGCTGACTGTGGCTCAGATCATGAACTCCTTATTGCAGAATTCAGACTTAAATTGAAAAGGTAGAGAAAACCACTAGACCATTCAGATATTACCTAAATCAAATCCCTTACAATTATCCAGTGGAAGCAACAAAGATTGAAGGGGTTAGATCTGATAGACAGAGTGCCTGAAGAACTATGGACGGAGGTTCATGACATTGTAGCAGAGGCAGTGATCAAGACCATCCCCAAGAAGAAAGAAATGCAGAAAGGCAAAATGATTGTCTGAGGAGGCCTTACAAGTAGCTGAGAAAAGAAAAGAAGCTAAAGGCAAAGGGGAAAAAGAAGGATATAACCGTCTGAATGCAGAGCTCCAGAAAATAGCAGGGAGAGATAAGAAAACCTTCCTCAGTGGTCAGTACAAAGAAATAGAGGAAAACAATAGAATGGGAAAGACTAGAGATCTCTTCCAGAAAATGAGAGATACCAAGAAAACATTTCATGCAGAGATGGGCACAATTAAGAGCACACATAGTATGGACCTAACAGAAGCAGAAGATATTAAGAAGAGGTGGCAACAATACACAGAACTAAACAGAAAAGACCTCCACGAGCCAGATAATCACATTGGTGTGATCACTCACCTAGAGCCAGACATCCTGGAATGTGAAGTCAAGGGGGCCTTAGGAAGCATCACTATGAACAGAGTTAGTGGAGGTGATAGAATTCCAGCTGAGCTTTTTCAAGTCCTAAAATGATGCTGTTAAAGTGCTGCAGTCAATATGCCAGCAAATTTGGAAAACTCAGCAGTGGCCACAGAACTGGAAGAGGTCAGTTTTTGTTCCAAAGAAAGGAGAAAGGCAGTGCCAAAGAATGTTCAAATTACTACCTAATTGCACTCATCTCACGTGCTAGCAAAGTAATACTCAAAATTCCCCAAGCCAGGCTTCAGTTGTATGTGAACCAAGAACTTACAGATGTTTAAGCTGGATTTAGAAAAGGCAGAGGAACCAGAGATCAAATTGCCAACATACTTTGGATCAGAGAAAAAGCAGGAGAGTTCCAGAAAAACATGTGCTTTATTGACTACTCCAAAGCCTTTGACTCTGTAGATCACAACAAACTGTGCAAATTTCTTAAAGATATGGGGATACCAGACCACCTTACCTGCCTCATGAGAAATCTGTATGCAGGTCAAGAAGCAACCGTTAGAACTGGACATGGAACAATGGACTGGTTCAAAAGTGGGAAAGGAGTACGTCAGGGCTGTATATTGTCACCCTGCTTATTTAACTTATGTGTGGAATACATCATGAGAAACACTGGGGTGGATGAAGCACAAACTGGAATCAAGATTGACAGGAGAAATATCAATAACCTCAGATATGCAGATGATACCACACTTACGGCAGAAAGCAAAGAGTAACTAAACAGCCTCTTGATGAAAGTGAAAGAGGAGAGTGAAAAAGTTAGCTTAAAACTCAACATTCAGAAAACTAAGATCATGGCATCTGGTCCCATCAGTTCATGGCAGACAGATGGGGAAAGAACGGAAACAGTGAGAGACTTTATTTTTTGGGGCTCCAAAATCACTGCAGATGGTGAGTTAAGTCATGAGATTAAAAGACACTTACTCCTTGGAAGAAAAACTATGATCAACCGAGACAGCATATGAAAAAGCATAGACATTACTTTGCTGACAGTAGTCCATCTTTTTCCAATAGTCATATATGGATGTGATTGTTGGACCACAAAGAACGCTGAGTGCCGAAGAAGTGATACTTAGGAACTGTGGTGTTGAAGGAGACTTGAGAGTGTGTTGGACTGCAAGGAGGTCAAACCAGTCTATCTTAAAGGAGATCAGTCCTGAATATTCATTGGAAAGACTGATACTGAAGCTGAAAGTCCAATACTTTGGCCACCTGATGTGAACTGACTCACTGGAAAAGACCCTGATGCTGAACAACATTAAAGACAGGAAAATAAGTGGATGACAGAGGATGAGATGGTTGGATGGAACCACCATCTCAATATACTTGAGTTTGAGCAGAGTCTGGGAGTTGATGATAGACAGGGAAGCCTTATGTGGTTCAATCCATGGGATTGCAGATTTGGACATAACTGAGCAACTGAACTGAACTGCACTGAACTGAACTGTTACCTCTGACTTCCCTCTTGTAACTGGAATGTGGATCTTGTACCTGTCCCACCATTGTGTTTCAGAAATACATGACTTGTTTGCTATCATAGATTTATAACTGGAGAGGAATATGCATTAAATGAATCATACCTTGTGACTTAGCCATAACTAACTTAGATATGTCAACTGAAGAAAGCGTATGACCTAAAAGTTTGCAGTTAAGTTTTACCGGAGGACCTTACTGAGGATTGTAACCTGGAATACAGTATCTTAGATCTCTTTGAGGAAAGTGAGTTAAGGAAGAATACAGGATATGTAGAGTTTTTTTCTGGGAAGAAAGAAAAATACAGTTAAAATTCAAAAGGTTGTTTCTAATTACAGAAGCTCTTCCTTGGTAGCTCAGCTGATAAAGAATTTGTCTGCAATACAGAAGACCCTAGTTTGATCCCTGGGTTGGGAAGATCCACTGGAGAAGGGACAGGTAGCACTCCAGTATTCTTGGGCTTCCCTGGTGGCTCAGCTGGTAAAGAATCTGCCTTCAATGCAGGATACCTGGGTTTGATCCCTGGGTTGGGAAGGTTCCCCTGGAGAAGGGAATGGCTACCTACTCCAGTATTCTGGCCTGGAGAATTCCATGGACTGTGTAGTCCATGTGTAGTCCACAGGGTCACAAAGAAGCAGATGTGTAAATTACAAAAATTTATGAAAGCAGATGTCTAAAGTTAATCATCTTGGCACGTTTTCTGTGTTTAGGAATATGCAAGAATTTGGGCCATCAACTGGGGAAAGACTGTAGGCAACTGTGAGTTCAGTTTTTTTGTTTTTTGTTTTGTGAGTTCAGTTTTAATTGGGGCAAATAAATACTGTACTCTGGGAGACACCCTCTCAGATGATCCCTCCAAGGAACTGCTCTACAGAGGGAGGTTATATGTCTTTAGTGAGGGGTATATCCATTTTGATAGAAGTTTACAACTAGTCATGAGGAGTAGATACTCATTAGATATTGTTGCAGAAACAAGTAATCAAGAAACCCAAGCACCACGCTTGGAGAGTTGGAGAACTCAGGTTTATTATGCCGGTGGACCTAGAGGAGTTAACACTCTAAGCTCTGAGCCCTGAACAAAGGTGTTACAGAGTTTTTATAGACAGATTATGGTGGGCAACACTAGCTGTTAATAGGCTGGTTTAAACTAAGGGGTTTTGCACACATGGGAACAGCAGTCAAGATGAGGAGGGGGATGTCTGACCTGGATAGGCTTGATTAAACAGGTTTGCAGGGGCTGGGCAATTGCAAAGAGCAGGGTAAGGGTGAGAGAGATAAGCTCCAGTTCCTAGTATTCCCTATAAAGTCCCCACTTTCTGAGACTGTGTGACCTACATGATCCAGACTTTGCAAGGGGCAAGCTGAGTTATAGAGGCAGAACGAGCAGGAGGTTATGTAAAATTTTCACTTTGCCTCTTTACTATGACAAGATGCAAGAAATTGGGCTCAGAAGAAACTGTGTTCAGGTTGTGCTGTTGCTTTAGCAGAATCTTTTCACTGAAGAGCCTCCTTTGATACAGTTAAATCCTTCTGGCCCAACGCATTAAGTTTGTGATGAAAGGGCAGCTTCCATAATTTATAAATTGCCCTCAGGATCATTGTTCCACTGTTTGGATATTATTTCTTGGCTTTACTCTCAATTTAATCTATAGGATAGTTCTAAGATTCTCTTGAGATACTGGATACATAATAGTCTCCTTAAAAGATTAGGCCAGATTCTTTGTGTTCTCCATTGGACCATGAAAAGAGAAAACGTTAGACTCAGTGATGTCTGACTCTTTATTACCCCATGGACTGTGCCTTCCAGGCTCTGCTGTCAGTGGAATTCTCCAGGCAAGGATGCTGGAGTGGGTTTCCATTTCCTTCTTCAGTGAAGCTTCCTGAGCCAGAGATGGAACCTGAGTCTTCTGCATTGCACGCAAATTCTTTACTGTCTGAACTACCAGGGAAGCCTCAGATCCTGGTCTTTAGATATGAGAAGATAGAAGAATTGGGCTCAAAAAAAAAAAAAAAAAAAAAAAAAGAAGAAGAAGAAGAATTGGGCTCATAAAATCCTCTCCTGAAAACATCTAGCCATCTGAAGACTTGTTCCCTCACCCTCGCCCCTGCAACATTTGTTTTGTTCAGTCAGTAGGTTGTGTCTGTTTGTGACCCCATGGACTGCCATATACTAGGCTTCCCTATCCTGTTGCTGTCTCCCAGGTTTTGCTGAAACTCATGTCCATAAAATTGGTGTTTCCATCTAACCATTTCATCCTTTTCCACCCCTTTCTCCTTTTACCTTCAGTCTTTCCCAGCATCAGGGTCTTTTCTAGCCAGTCAGCTCTTTCCCATCTTGTGGCCAAAGTATTGGGGATTCATCTTCAGCACCAGTCCTTCCAATGGATGTTCTCAGTTGATTTCCTTTAGGACTGACTGGTTTGACCTCCTTGCAGTGAAAGGAACTCTCAAGAGTCTAATCCAGCTCTGCAGTTCAAAAGCATCAATTCTTCATTGCTCAGCTTCTTTGTGGTCCAACTCTCACATTCTTAGCGTGATAACTAGAAAAAACATAGCTATCATTTCTGCTTTGCGTCCTAAAGTTTTTCCAAGGGTGTTGACAGTCAGTCATTGCAGTGGGTATTGATGCAGTCCTTGTGGAAGCAGGTGGCCAGTAACTGTCTTCAGTTGTCAACTAAAATATTGACTTTTTTCACTGCATGAACTTTGCATAAGTGACAGCTTTTAGTTAGCAGGGCTCATTGAAATTATCCCTTACATATGGACCTTAGTTATCTAAGGAACACAGTGGGTTGCACCGTGGGAGCAGTTGCACTAGCCACTGATTAGATGGTGAGCAACATTCTTTGTTTACTGAAATTGCATGCAACATTCTTAAATTTGCAGATACTTCCATGACATTCTGGACTTAAGACTTCTTAGTTGTTGTGTAAGAGAGACATGAATGAGTGAGCAGAAGAAGCAGCCACAGATGAAATGCTTTGGTCTAGATATTTATGTCTCTTTGTAAATTCATATATAACACAAAGGTGTTGCTTGTTAGATTGTGCCAATGTAACAGTACATTTTTCCCCTTTAAATTAAATACTTGTCCCTGGGATGATATAGGATTGTATTCAGTTCAGCTCAATTCGGTTCAGTTGCTCAGTCGTGTCTGATTCGTTGTGACCCCATGAATTCTAGCACACCAGGCCTCCCTGTCCATCACCAACTCCCAGAGCTTACTCAAACCCATGTCCATTGAGTCATTGATGCCATACAACCATCTCATCCTCTGTCATCCCCTTCTCCTACTGCCACCAATCCCTCCCAGCATCACGGTCTTTTCCAATGAGTCACCTCTTCTCATGAGGTGGCCAAAATACTGGAGTTTCAGCTTTAGCATCAGTCCTTCCAGTGAACACCCAGGACTGATCTCCTTTAGGATGGACAGGTTGTATCTCCTTGCAGTACAAGGGACTCTCAAGAGTCTTCTCCAATACCATAGTTCAAAAGCATCAATTCTTCGGTGCTCAGCTTTCTTCACCGTCCAACTCTCACATCCATACATGACCACTGGAAAAACCATATCCTTGACCAGATGGACCTTTGTTGTCAAAGTAATGTCTCTGCTTTTTAATATGCTGTCTAGGGTGGTCATAACTTTCCTTCCAAGAAGTAAGCGTCTTTTAATTTCATGGCTACAGTCACTATCTGCAGTGATTTTAGAGCCCTAAAAAATAAGGTCTGACATTGTTTCCACTGTCTCCCCATCTATTTCCCATGAAGTGATGGGACCAGATGGCATCATCTTAGGATGATATAAGCATCCAGTGCCTAATAACTTCTTCCAGTGCTTTTGGTTGTTTATCTAAATACATTTTTGTAGTGAGTATTTAAAAAATGATTTCTGTATATTTTAGTTGTCTTTCTTTTGTGAATGTCTGTGTTCCATCCCATTCCCCCAACATCTTTGTGAGTATTCTGAACCATGGATTAAAAAAAAGAATAGGGTGTTAGCCACTGTTTACATTAATTTTCTGATGCCTCAGTTGTCCAAAACTCTGCTTTCTAAAGCCTTTATTATTAGCAGGTTTAGAAAGACTGGTGTGTGCCATTATTATAAACATTAACAATTTCACATTTAAAGATTTTCCTGCATCATTGACCAAAGTATTATTTGTATTCAGCTTAATAAACATTTAAATTCCTTCAGAACTGTCACAAAAAGAAGAGGAGGATCCTGCTGTTATGGAAAAACAGTTAGAAGAAGAGAAGCTGTTGGAGATAGAGAGGTCAGCACTGATTTAAAAACTTAAAGTATATTCGGTTATTTTACTTGAAATGATAAAGACTTTATTAATACAGATTTTTAAAATCTGTACAGCTCTGATAGAATGATATACGTTTATGGAGTAAAGAGTGTGTGGGAGGGAATTCTGTATTTTTCCCTTAATTTTGCTCTAAATTTAAGACTTCTGCGAATAAAGTGTGGAGTTCTAGTTTTCAGAGAAGGGAAGATATGCCACATAATTTTTTCAAAAACGTAAATATAAGGGCAAGCCAAGAGAAATTTTAAAGGTGAGAACTTGCCTTTGTTTCAATTGTCAGTGTGACATAGGTTGTGAAGTCTAATGCAGAGTCCTACATGTGATTCTTTGCATTTATTTATGTGTTGGATTTAATCTTTTTGGTTCACTTTCCTCATCTGTTAAATGAAAGAATTATTATATAATTTGTTTCTGTAAATGTTTTTAATGTGTTTATTGCTTATTTAAATTACTAATATAGGACATACTTATTTTCTCCCAATGAGGTTTTCTTATTTAGTGATAAATTAATAATAATCATGCCTTACTGTTTAATGTATATGGTATTTTTAAAGGATATATTTGGTATTTTTAAAACCTGTATAACACTTTTTTTACTTTTTAAAATTAATTTATTTTTTATTGAAGGATAATTGCTTTACAGAATTTTGCTGTTTTCTGTGAAATTTCAACATGAATCAGCCATAGGTATACATATATTTCCCCCCCTTTTGAAACTCCTTCTCATGAAATCTGTATAAAATATTTTTAACCAAAGTATTTTTCAGTGCTTTAGTTGATTCATTGTCTATGCAAAAGAACAAGTAATTCAAAGAAGAAGATGACAAGTGAAACAGCATCAATAAATACCTCATATTCATAGAGAGCCTTTGTTACAAAAAGTTGAATGCAAATGTCTGAGTGCAAAGATAGTTAGACATGTGTTTACATAAATTTGTTGCTGATTATATAATACATATCTTTCAATATCAATGCAGAAGTCTAATCCACCCATTTTAAAACCAACCTGCTATTCATTGTATAGATATAGCATATTTTACCTGTGTATTGTTCTCTACTGATATACATTTAAGATCATAGTACGTTAAAAAGAAAATAAGATTACCCTTTTATTGTTATACAAAACTTTAAGTTAGCGTTTATGCTTACATAATTTTCATAATTTCTCTATTACTTCCTAGGAAAATATCTAGAAATGAAATTACTGTGATCAAAGAATATGTATATATAACTGGAGAAAAAGGGCTTCTGGGTTTGTAGTTTTCTCCAGCAGTGAACAAAAGTGCCCATTTTCCCCATATGTTCAGTTCAGTTCAGTCTCTCATTCATGTCTGACTTTTTGTGACCCATGGACTGCAGTGTGCCAGGCCTCCCTGTCCATCACCAACTCTTGGAGCTTGCTCAGACTCATGTCCATTGAGTCTGTGATGCCATCCAGCCATCTCATCCTCTGTCGTCCCCTTCTCTTGCCTTCAATCTTTCCCAGCATCAGCATCTTTTCCAGTGAGTCAGTTCTTCGTATCAGTTGGCCAGAGTTTTGGAGTTTCAGCTTCAACATCAGTCCTTCCAATGAACACCCGGGGCTTATCTGCTTTAGGATGGACTGGTTGGATCTCCTTGCAGTCCAAAGGACTGCCAAGAGTCTTCAACACCACAGTTCAAAAGCATCAATTCTTTGGTGCTCAGCTTTCTTCACAGTCCAACTCTCACATCCATACATGACCACTGGAAAAACCATAGGCTTTCAAGGCTTTAGTCCCCATCTGCAGTGAATTTGGAGCCCAGAAAAATAAAGTCAGTCATTGTTTCCACTGTTTCCCCACCTATTTGCTATGAAGTGATAGGACTGGATGCCATGATCTTAGTTTTCTGAATGTTGAGCTTTAAGCCAACTTTTTCACTCTTTCACTTTCATCAACTAAAGAATCTCTTTAGTTCATCTTCACTTTTGCCATAAGGGTGGTATCATCTGCATATCTAAGGTTATTGGTATTTCTTCCAGTTGATTCCAGCTTGTGCTCCATCTAGCCCAGTGTTTCTCATGATGTATTCTGCATGTAAGTTAAAAAAGCAGGGTGACAATATACAGCCTTGACGTACTCCTTTTCTTATTTAGAACCAGTCTGTTGTTCCATGTCCAGTTCTAACTGTTGCTTCCTGACGTGCATACAGATTTCTCAAGAGGCGGGTCAGGTGGTCTGATATTTCCATCTCTTTCAGAATTTTCCACAGTTTATTGTGATCCACAGAGTCAAAGGCTTTGGCATAGTTAATAAAGCAGAAATAGATGTTTTTCTGGAACTCCCTTGCTTTTTTGATGATTAAGTGGATGTTAGCAATTTGATCTCTGGTTCCTCTGCCTCTACCTTTTTTAAATCCAACTTGAACATCTGCAAGTTCACAGTTCACATATTGCTGAAGCCTGGCTTGGAGAATTTTGACTTTCACACTAAAAATAGAGGTTTATTTTTATTTATTTATTTATTTTGCAGGAAAAATGACTACTAACCAAGGATGTTAATCTGCTATGTCTTATATGTATGACATATACTTTTCTTGTTTATCATTGATCTCAGTTTGATTCACAACATTACTTACAATTTGATTTTCATGTCATTTTCATAATTTGATATCCAATATCTGGCATTGTTGTCAGACTTATTTTTTTTCTTTTAGTCATTTAGGAACCTAGGGACAAAAACTGAAGAGTCTCTTAACTGTTTCAAGTTAACCCATAAGTTTATGGGAAATAGCAGGTTTACTAGTTCTGCAGTCTTCCAGTTGCCACTCTAAAAATGCATAGAAATTGAAGGATTATACCTTTTTAATGTGAAAGCCTAAGTCTTAGTTTGATCTTGTTATTTGCTTTATTGGCACTTGCACAAGGTTTTATATAAAATTAATCTTCAGTGACATTTTAATCATTCCCCAAATGTTTTATTTGCTATAATATATACAATGTAAATGTGTGTATTTGTAGAATGATGCCAGTTCTTTTGATTATGTAATTATATCAATAGGCAAAACTTACATGATGAATGGTTATTAAGGGAGCAGAAGGCTCAAGAGGAATTCAGAATAAAGAAAGAAAAGGAAGAGACAGCTAGGAAACTGAAGGAAGAACAAGAGGTATGCTTTTAGTTAAATTAATCAGCTAGCTAAACAGTCAAGATAACTTTTAATGAAAGACTTTTTCACATTAAGAAATACATGTCTTGAAGAAGAATAACAACCAAAAAAACTTCTAAAAAAGCTGGATTCTTTGTGTGACCAATATATACTTAATTTTTTAAATTTACTTTTCTCATGTGGTGAAGGTTTTGAATATTAAATCTTTCTTTTCTCTTTAAACACAAAGTTAAAGAAAAAATGGGAAGAACATCAGAGAAGAGAGAGAGAAAAGGAGGAGCAGAAACAACAGGGGAAAAGAGAAAAAGAGGTGATTCCTATCATTAGAGGATAATTACATGGAAGATCCCCTGGAGGAGGAAATGGTATCACACTCCAGTATTCTTGCCTGGAGAATCCCATTGACAGAGGAGCCTGGCAAGCTATAGTTTGTAGAAGTGCAAAGAGTTGCACACGACTGAAGCAAGTTAATGTGAATGGGCTATATGATGGATTTGAAGCTGTAAGCAATGGGAGGGCTTGGAGGTTTTGTTTTGTTTTTATTTATTTATTTTGTTTACTTTTGGCTGCATTGATCTTCATTTCTGAGCTTGTCTTCTGTCTAATTGTGGTGTGGAGGGGCTGTTCTTCATTGTCTTCTCTAATTGCGGAGCCCAATTTGTAGGTCACAAGACCTCAGTAGCTGTGGCAGTGGTCAGTCTCTCTGTAGGACACAGGCTTCAGCAGTTGCAGTGTGAGGCCTGGGCTTATTGTTACGGCTTGCAGGCTTAGTTGCCCTGTGGCATGTGGGATCTTTCTGGACCAGGGCTGGATGTTCCCTGCATTGGGAGGCAAATTCCTAACAACTGGACCACCAGGCAAGTTCTGGTTTGCTGTTTAAATGTCATTTTTTTTTTTTTTTGTACAGACACACACTAGAGAGTTTCCTTAAAATGTTTTTCTTTATGTTCATGCAATAGCAGTTAGGACTGTCTTAGTTTAATGTTTTTCTTCAACTTTACCCAGTGTGAAACACAGTTTATAATGGGCAGAAACTTTTCTTTAGAAGAGAAGTAGTAAAAGTTTCAATGTCTGCAGCCCATTCATTACATGTGTTACAAAGCAGCCATGACAGAATGTAAAACATATAGCTGTGACTGTGTTCTAATAAAATTTTACATAGAAGCAGACAGCCTTTGTATCTCTCTAGTGAATGATGTGACTCAGGTTCTGTTGCATGTGTTGACTCATTTTAAAGACATTTTATATATGTTTGTCATGTTTATTTTGTTCCTTATGTCCTGCCACCAAGAGGTATTTGATTTCAAGAAAGCAGTTACTGAATATTTAAGAGTTACGTAGTTTTTTTTGTTACTATTATTAAATCTTTACTTGATTAATGTGTAGCTCAAACAATTGACTTGATATATTTGACTTCCTGTCCTTAATGGTGTGATTATTTCAAAAATTCACAACCCATATTTGCTTGAATGAATTCATCAGATTTTTTTTTCTGTAGTATTTCTAATCCTAAATTACATAAAATTATTCTTTAACCACCATGTAATGGGAAAAATGGATTTGTGCTTGTGTTTTGGTCATTATGGGGTAGAAATAGCCTTCCCAAACTTTGTATTCTGTATCTCAGGCCATTAATTCCAGTGCAAATTTTAGGCACTTTTATCTGAGTACTACTTTGTGGAGTGGATATGTGCTGTAACACACTGGATTTTCAGGGGACAAGAAGTTTGGAGCTTTTAAATTTGTTTATAGAGAAGAATCAATTCTCATTTTAACTGTAGAGCATTTTTCACTTGAGTTGTCCAGGGTTCAGACAAAAGTTATGGCTTTTTTAAATGTGATTTTTTCTTTTTTTTAAGGAAGTGTAGAAGACATTAAGCAGAAAGCATATAGTATAGTCATCCCTGATACTTCAGATTATCTTTAGGTTTTTACAATGCCAAGTATAGTGTAAAAGGTACAAAAATAGCTGCCAGTACATGGCAAAATCAGATTTTGCTTTTTGGAAATTTGTTGGGTTTTTCCAAAATATTTTGAACTGTGGAACCTGGAGATACAGAGGACTAACTATAGATTTTAAGAAGATTTAAGAAATACATTCTGCTGCATGCTGGACTGTTGTCTTGTTGACAGTTGTCTTGTTGATGGTGGTAGGAAAGTGAAAAGAAAAGGATAAAGTGAAAGGAAAAGCAAAGTGAAAAAGATAAAGTCCCTGCTCTTGATGTTACTTTGCTAGATAGGGGAGCTATATGATAAGTTACTGAAAAAGATAGTTTGCAGTGAGGTTAAGTGTTGCAAAGAAATAAAACAAGATGATGTAATAGAATGTTGGGAATAATGGTATACTTCCTTAGATAAATCATCATGGAAAATTTCTCTGAGAAGCCAGTGTTTTCAGCTGTTTCTGGGGTGCAAAGATCTCAGGGGGAAAGGTTTTGGGCAGAGAGGATTCTTGAGTGTGGAGCTGAATGGAGGTGATGGTCTTTAAATCCCAGAGACCAAAGAACAAAGTGGCAGAGGAAGGCAGTAGGTCAGAGGGCTAGACAGGGTCAGATCATTTAAAGCCTCCTGGATTGGAAGGAGTTTGGACTTCATGTTAATATAATGGAAATTCATTGTCTTAACCTTTAATAAATTATTCATCACTTTATTTAAAGAATTGGGGGTAGGGTACATGACCAAAAAGAGTAGAGTCAAGATAAGGCTGCTGTTTCAAGTAGGATATGATGTATTTGTGATTTGTATGAGGATCTTCCTTGTAGCTCAGTGATAAAAAACCAATGTGGGAGAGAAAAGAGCTACCAATGTGGGAGACCCGGGCACTGATCCTTGGGCAGGAAGATCCCCTGGAGGAGGATATGGCAACCCACTCCAGTATTCTAGACTGGAAAATCACATGGACAGGAGGAATCTGGCATGGTATAGTCCATCAGGGTCCCACGGAATCTGATATGATTGAGCACACATGCCCAATATGAGAATTGTGCTTTACAAAGATAAGTACGCAGATTTGGGGCATCTTGTGGTTAACTGAGGGGAGTTGTGTGGAAGGCAAAGCGAGAGTCCAAGTCATGCTCTCAGGAGTTTGGTTTGAATGAGTAAGCAAAGAAAACGGCAACATCTGTTACTGAGTTAGGATATTTAGAGGGTCATCAATGAGGGAACAGAGGTTCTGTCCAGCATGAAGTGAAGAAGTGAAGTGAAGTTGCTCAGTCATGTCCGACTCTTTGTGACCCCATGGACTGTAGCCTACCAGGCTGCTCCGTCAATGGGATTCTCTGGGCAAGAGTACTGGAGTGGGTTGCCATTTCCGTCTCCAGGAGGTCTTCCCAGCACAGGGATCGAACCTGTGTCTCCCACATTGCAGTCAGATGCTTTACCCTCTGAGCCACCAAGGCAGCCCAAATGAAAGTGAAAGTCATTCAGTCATGTCTGCCTATGTGCGACCCCATGGACTATAGAGTCCATGGAATTCTCCAGGCCAGAATACTGGAGTGGGTAGCCTTTCCCTTCTCCTCCAGCGGATCTTCCCAACCCAGGGATCAAACCCAAGTCACCCACATTGCAGGTGGATTCTTAACCAGCTGAGCCACAATTTCCTGTGGAGCATAGAGGACTCTTAAATGCCATTTAGATTTATCAAGTCTTTTATGTAATTATTTTGCATAATCTTTTATGTAATTAGAGAAGTCTAATGTGATTAAAACTTATCCAACTGTCAATTACTTTAGGAATGTATTAAAGTTTTGGAGAAGTTACTTTCCCTTATCAAAAAGTTTGAAGTCTCTCACACATCTGCAATGCTACTTTTCATGTAATAATTTTAGCTTTTATGAAATGTTATGATGTAGTGTCTAGCATTGTATTTTATAATACTCATTGATATCTCATGTTAAAAACTAGTATATGGTATATATGAGTATAAACACACTAACTTGTTTCTGAAATTTATAGGGGTATTTTAAAAGTACTTCTATAATGTTTTATTCCTTTTTCTATTTAAATAAAATTTTTCACCTATATTCTTTTGAAAGCTTTTCTGAAGGCCTGTCCTGTAGAAGACAGATAAGAACCTGAAGCCTTGCATGTATAGGGTTTTTTAAATCTTAAATTGAGGTTCTTAACCACAAAAACTAGTTGTGACACTGGATTTTCAGATTTTTATTCGTCCTATGTTTGCATTTGTAGGAAGCTGTGCAGAAGATGCTGAGGCAGGCTGAAAATGAGGTATTTTTTTAAACTTTCATTAAAATTTTGAGACCAACGAACACTTCTTTAAAAACAGTTACTGCCAGTAATGTTGCTTTTGAGGTTAAGTTTCTTAGATCCTGTCTGAATGTGGGATTCACATCTGAGGCTCTGTGATTTATACAACAGCAACAACAAAAATGAATTCATGAACAAAAGCAAAAATCACCCCCTTGGACTGGACTTGTTTATAGTCATTAAACTATGTGTAACCAGCCTCATATTTTTACACCCAGATGGATGCTTTGAATCAGAGTAAATCAAAGGGGTGGTTCCCTAACAAGTCCTTAGACACTTTTCGGAATGGATAGAAGGGAAACCTAGGTGACAGCTCCTGGTAGTCAGGGTGGTGTCTGATGATGGACAGTGCCAAGGAGCCATGAGAGACCCATAGCCACTGTCTCACAACAGTTATTTGTAGAGTGTCAGTTGTGTGGTACAACTTAAATGTATATTCTTTTAGGAATCTTTTTATTTTTGAAGAAACTATCTTAGATATACTTTAAACCTTTAATTCTGATGGATTTTTAAAACCACCAGTAAAGTCATGGTTATTTTCCACAGTTAAAAGGTGGTGCTACATGGCAAAACCCAGAACCGCCCATGGAATTAAGAATAAAGGAGAAAGAGCGAGCTAATTGTCCATTCTACAGTAAAACGGGAGCTTGCAGATTTGGAGATAGGTAAATAAATATGTTTTATTGGGTCAGAATTAAAAAGAGTCAAACATTGAAGTTCTTGAGTTGTCTTTTGGGAGAGACACATCTTTAGTTTAAAGTATAAATCATATGGCACCTATTGCTTTCTTGATGCTTTTCCAGTTCACTGTACACTACTGTTTGTTAGAATTAACTTACTTTTCAGATGGTGCTTCCTTTACCTTCCTCCCATCCCTTAAAAAGATCTTTCTTTTGTTCTCTACCCTGTGCTTCCATTTGTCCATATGGACACATAAAGGGCAAAATAGAACATTTGTACTCTTTCAAGGAACCGTAGAACCCTGACTTTGTTTTTCCAGTGGAAATCACTTCTACAAAGTGAGCTTTTAAAATCTGCTTCGCTTTAAATAAGTGTGCGGAACAAAATCAGAGTAAATGGAGATAAAATAGACTCATTAACAACTCTCATTATAGTCAGCCTCAGGGTTCAAAAACTGGCTTCAGTGGTTGTCATTTTGGGGAAATTAAACTTTCTGTGCCTAGTTTCCTTATCTATAAAATAGAGATTAAAAATAGTATCACCCTTATAAGGGGGTTGTGAGACTGTTGTGAGTGAATACATGGAAAGCACAAAGAAGAGTGCAGGCACTGGTCAAGCAGTCAGTGTCTGGTTATATTTTCATTATAATCAATGTTCCCATTGTGCTCTGAGCCATTCTTGTTCCATATTTCTTTGGGGTCAGTGTTTGAGTCAAAGCATGTGGAAATCTAAGTGTTGATCTCTTCACCCATTTAACAAATATTTGAACATTTGTATTCCATGCCCTTGTGATTTTTATGATTTGACTCATTTATCAATAAACAGCTCAAAGTACATACAGTAATTCACACCTGTCCATAGGGATGTGTTTCAAGCACCCTCCATGCCTGAGCCACCAAAGTGAGTGTATACCATTTTTTCCTACACATACATACCTATAACAAAGATAATTTTTAAAATAAGCACAGTAAGAGTGTTATTACAACTTAGTAACTATACTTATTAATATTAGTAATACTACTAATTGGGTTTCCCTATGGGGAACCTAATAATACTAAAATAATAGAGTAGTAGTAATAATAGTATGGAACAGTTATAATGTGATAAGAAGTGAGGTGACTGTCTTATGCTTCAGTTAGCCTTCTTATGATGTTGTCATAAAGAATATCATCTGCTTTGATGATCCTTAAACTGTGTTTTTGGTTTGATGTTGTTATTGACAGCAGGTTGGTGTCATTGGATGGAGTTCCTGACAGGATCGTGCAAGATAGCATAGTATTTCATCATGTTGCTCAGAACAGCACACAATGTAAAACTTTCGAATTGTTATTTCCAGAGTTTTCCACTTATTGTTTTAAGACCCTGGTTGACTAAGAGTAATTGAAGGTAAAGGAAGATTAATAGAATATACATATATTTATAGTAAATAATTCACTAAATTAACTATTCCAGTTTATATACTAAGGAGTATAATTATAACATGTATACTGAGGAGAGGATTCCCTGGTGGCTCACATGGTAAAGAGTGCAATCCCTGGGTCAGGAAGATCCCCTGGAGAAGAAAATGACAACCCACTCTAGTACTCTTGCCTGGAAAATTCCATGGACAGAGGAGACTGGGGGACTACAGTCCATGGGGTCGCAAAGAGTCAGATATGACTGAGTGACTTCACTTTCATGAGAAGATCTCATCATGATCTTTGTTGTTTTTGTGTTAGTCACAAATCTGTATCTGCCTTGTGACCCCATGGACCATAGCCCATCACGCTCCTCTGTCCATGGGATTCTCAGGCAAGAAGACTGAAGTGGTTTGCCACGCCCTCCTCCAGGGGATCTTCTTGACTCAGGGATTGAACCCTCATCTGCTGCATTAGCAGTTCTTTACCACTAGTGCCACCTCATAACATTCCCCAAAACAGAAATGAATAGACAAATCCATGAAACTTTCATTCTTTTATATATTTATTCATAATATTATCCTTGCTGTGAGTTTTTTCCTTCAAAAAAGATTTTTCTTTTTTTTTTTTCAGCCTAAACTTGTCTTCACCTTTTTAGGTTTCTAAAAATAATAATCCTAAAAATAATAATAATAATTATCCTGAATGGCGATTTACATCAGGATCATCTGAGAAAACTTTTTTCTAAAAAAAATTTTTATTTTTGGCTGCAATGGGTCTTTTATTCATTGCTGCTCACAGGCTTTCTGTAGTTACTGTGAGCAGGGGCTACTCTTGGTTGTGTCACATAAACTTCATTGCCACATGGCACTGAAAAACTTTTAAAACATGTTCTTCAGGCTCATCTCCAATTATGTATGTGTAAGTCTCAGATATTTTTAAATGTCTGGAATTGAGAACCATTCATGTAGAGTATTTAACTGCTTTTATATATGTATATATTCTATAGTTGGGGACTGTATTTGCTGATAGTATTTATGAAGGTATTCATAAAGTCTGGTAAGCAGTGAAAGAGTCCCTTTGAGGAATCAGAAACTAAGACAAGGGATTTTGCTCCTTTTTGTAACTGTTAGAATCCAACTGTAGGTTTAATCTCATAAAAAACAGTAATTCATTGGTTTAGTATACTAACACTCAAAAGTATTTAGTGGATTATTTTTGAAAGACAACTGAGACACACGTGTGTGAGAAGTTGAACCAAAGTTGAAGTTCCTTTTCAAGTTTTTAGCTGCCTAACCCCTTGTTTTTATTCTATTACTAATATTTCCTTGGTTGTTTAAGGTTATCCTTGTGGGCTTACCTGGTGGTCCAGTGGTTAAGAATCTCCCTTGCAGTGAAGGGGACAGCAGTTTGACCCCTGGTCTAGGAAGATCCCACATGCTGCAGGAAAACTAAATATGGGCACTCTAGAGCCCATGCTCTACAATAAGAGAAGCCAGGAATCAGAAGCCGGTGTACCACAACTAGTGGCTCCCGTAGTAACTAGAGAAAAGCTCATGTAGCAACAGAGACACAATGCAGCCAACAATTCATAAGTTTTTAAAATTAAAGTTATCCTTGGGACTCCACTGATGGTTCACTTGTTAGGACAGTGTGCTTTCCCTGCCAGGGACCCAAGTTCAGTTTCTGATCAGGGAACTCAGATCCCACAAGCTTTAGGTGCAGCAAAAAAGATAAAGATTATCCTTTTATTGGGTTCATGTGAGAAAAGGAGAGATTCAGAAAGTCACATGTGAGAGTTGTTCCCCAGAGACATCCACAGTGGTCAGATTAGTTTGTGCTGTACCTAGTAACTCAGTTATGTGGAACTCTTTGTGACTCCATGGACTGAATATAGTCTGCCAGGCTACTTAGTCCCTGGGATTTTCCAGGCAAGAATACTGGAGTGGGTTTCCATGCCCTTTTGCAGGGGGTCTTCCCAACTCAGGGATTGAATCCAGGTCTCCCTCACTGCAGGTGGCTTCTTTACTATCTGAGCCACTAGGGAAGCCCTGGTGAAAATGAATTTAAAAGGTTACACACTGTCATTACACACTGATTATTTTGTATCAGTTCTTAATACTTGCACAGGCATATGAAGTTCACATTAAAAATGTCCAAACGGTGTGTGTGTATGTGAGAGTGAGTCAGGAATGTTCATTTGTGAGATCATCAGAGAGATATGCCGATAACATAAGCATTTCTTTGGTTGCTTGTTTTTATAAATAGTAAGTTTGAATCTTTCTGGAATTAGCATTTGTTCAAGTAACAGCTTTGACAGTTTTCTCCACCAACTCTCCAAAGAAAGATAACTGCTAGTGAAGAGTATGCAATATCTGTCATGACTATTTGTTTATACCTTAACCTACTTCCAAAAGTGAATTTAAAAAGCTACATACTGAGTTAAATAAAGAGAAAATAGGAAGCAAAGTGGAAAGAAGGAAACAGATTGTAATGAATATGTAATAGATTTGACTCTGGATTTTAATGCCTTCCAGTTCTTTTAAAGTGATTTTGGGAATCACAGAGGGTTGCCTTCTCTCACCTAACTTCATTGTTTAATACACTCAAGCTTGTATGGATGCTTCCCGCTTCAGTGGGAATTTTCCCTAAACTGAGTGACTTGACTTGGTTCCAAAATTCACAGTTGCGTATTTGACACCCTGGGAACTAGAGCTGAGTTTCAGCCTGTGAACAGAATTTTAAATTCATTAATTAAGGTCCTTGTTTACTGCTATATTTATTTAAACCAATAATATTTCAGTTTAGAGTTAACAATGTCAGCTGAGGTTAATCCTTTGAAATCTGTTAGTAGCTACTTTGGAATATGTCAGACTGCAAGCTGAAAAATCTAGGAGGTCATTTGGACAGTAACACTCAACATTTCAGAGGTATGCATAATAAGTATTGGCATTCTGTATGCATTGTATTGGTAGGTACATAAATGTATAATTTCTATATACTTTTTCATCTTACAATATGAATCCATGAAGCAACTCGCTGTTCTCTCTCCTTTAACTGCTGGCACCTATAGCTGACCAGTTTTTAACTAGAATACATTAATTTTTAATTAGTTGGAACCTTGAGCTGAAAGAAGTTTTCCTCATTTTATCTTAGGACATGAAAGCAGATTATATAATAAAGGTCATATTTTATGGATTATTGAAAATTGAGTCTGTTCAGCCTTAATCCATTGTAAATTGCAGAAAGTATCCTTGTGTGTGTGTATATGTATGTGTATGTGTATATTATGCCATATAACAAACACAGAGTAGACTATAAGGTAGGTCGGATCTCCTTGATCATCTCTCAGATGAACTTATCAAGGTATGAGGTCATTTCTTTACAAAGTGAACTTTGTAAAGATGTGCTTGTCCTAGTGCATTAGTAGGGTCAGATGAAAAATAAATGCCATGAAAACTATGAACCTTTTTGCATACAATAATATTGAAATATATCATCAGGGGGAAACTAACAAGATGGTGCAAGTCAAGCATATTTACCCGCACTTCGCTCCTTTTCACCCCGTGTACTGTAAGCAGTGACTTGGCACAATCAGGTAACAGCTGAGCTCGTTTGTAGCACTGTGCATGGATGTCAGGAAGCTTATGTAACAGTTGAGGTCACTTGTAGGATGGTGCATTTGTGTAGCGAGATAGTCACTTGGTCACACATTACTTTGTGCAGTATGCCTCTATGAGCTTCACCATGAAACCTGTTGCTCCTGCTGCATCAGGGCTACATTGAAAGAATATCGTGGTTATATTTTATGAGGTTATGTTATGGCTACATTACGTCTGCTTTGTCAACCAGAAGAGAGGCTCTGTTATGACTGCTTGAGTCTCTTTCCACCCTCTCAGTCACACGTTGCCTGTGCTAGGTTGAGCCGATAGTGTGATCAGCAAGACAGTTGGCATCATGAACATTATCAGCAATATACAGCCATTAACTGGAAACTTGTTTTTGGTTATGCAGCATGCAGGGTCTTAGGTCCCCAGCCAGGGAACAAAATTGCTCCACTCAGAATCCTAATCACTGGACCATTAGGATATTTCCTGGAAACTCTTAATTTACACTATTATGTAAGCATTGGTTTAATCGAAGATTGTATAAAGCCATCTGACCTTTCTCCTGAGCATCTCATATGGTACATTTGTGTCACACTGTCACAGTGACTTGTCATGTGAGAGGACCATCTTTTTCTGTATGCTTTTATATAACAGGCTTCCTGTACTTCAGTAAAAAGCAAGTGAATGGCATTTAAACTTGGAAATAATTCCCACCTTTATATTTCAATGAGATTCACTTTATTGGTCAGCCTTTAATAGTTTTGTTGTGTTGAAATGTAAAGTTTGAGTGACGTTTGTCGTCTTACAGTTCACTTGAAACAACTAAGTTGCTTGAGTCTTTAACTCATATTTTGAATCAAGTTTCTCTATGTGTAATTTCTCACACTGGACTACTGAACTTTTTCCTTCATGTGCAGGTGTTCACGTAAACACAATTTCCCAACATCAAGTCCCACACTGCTTATTAAAAGCATGTTTACAACGTTTGGGATGGAGCAGTGTGGAAGGGATGACTACGACACTGATGCAAGCCTGGAGTACAGTGAGGAAGAAATCTACCAGCAGTTCCTGGACTTTTATGATGACGTGCTCCCTGAGTTCAAGAACATGGGGAAAGTGATCCAGTTTAAGGTGGGCACGAGCAATGTGTCTAGAGGACGAACTGGTCTGCCTCCCTCTGAAGTGCCATCTGGGATGGGAAAGCGAGAGCACAGGCTGTTTACATAGGTGGGATGTGTGCCATGCTGCAGGTCCTGCCTCATGTGGCAAGGAAATGTTAAGTCCTTGTCTCTCCCTCTCCATTGAGCTTTGTTGCCAATAAAGTAGAGGTACTAATGCAACTGTAAATAAGTACTGGCATGGTGCTAGTTTCTAAGCTTTTGATGAAAAGAGATCTTTTCATCCATTCAGTACCTTTATGGACCAACTGTTTTCCAGCCTTTGAGTTCTCTGCATAAGGTCTTCTGCAGATAGCAGTCTTAAGAGTTTGCTTATGGACTACATATAATGGGGAATGCACCTCCATACTTGTAACACAGCTTTCTGGTTGTTGTATTATAGTGATGGTTCCAGCTTGCAATTTCTGCCCAAAGTATACATTATAGAATTTTTTTTGGAACTACCAAAGACCACAAGATGACTTTTTCAGGGACGGGAAAAGCTGTGCTGGTTTTTGTTACTGTGTGCAGGTTTTTTTCTAATTGTGGTGAGCAGGGACTACTCTCCAGTTGCATTGTGTGGGCTTCTCATTGCAGTGAGAAGAGATTTTGACCATCGGCTCCATAGTTGCAGCTTGTTATCTCAGTAGTTGTGCCACAGAGCTTTAGTTGCCCTGAGGCGTGTGGGATCTTCCTGGATCAGGGATAGGGAACTTCCTGGATCAGTGCCATTCACTGGCAAGTAGATACTTATCCACTGAGCCACCAGGAAGGTCCAGACCTTCACTTGTCTTTTGTTGTTCAGTCACTCAGTTGTAGCTGGCTCTTTGGACTACAAGGAGTCCAGCATGGACTACAGCATTCTAGGCTTCCCTGTCCATCACCATCTCCTGAAGCTTGCTCATACTCATGTCCATTGAGTCGGTGATGCCATTCAACCATCTCATTCTCTGTCATCCCTTTCTCCTCCTGCTTTCAGTCATTCTCAGCATCAGGGTCTTTTCAAATGAGTCAGCTCTTCTCATCAGGTGGCCCGAATATTAGAGTTTCAGTGATTACTCAGAGTTGATTTCGGGCGAATTGGTTGGATCTCCTTGCAGTCCAAGGGACTCGCAAAAGTCTTCTCCAACACCACAGTTCAAAAGCATCAGTTTTTTAGTGTTCAGCCTTCTTTAGGGTCTAACCCTTACATCCATACATGAATACTGGAAAAAACCTAGCTTTGACTACACGGACCTTTGGAACCCACATCTTCTGCATTACCAGCAGTTTCTTTACCACTGAGTCACCACAGAAGCCCTGACTACTTTATTCACATACTTCAGCTGCAATTCATAGGTAAAACTGAGGTTTTTGTAGAAATTGAAGGTAAATTGCAGTTCTATATTGAGCAGATCTATTGGCATCATTTTGCAGCTGCATTTTTGTAGTTTGCAGAATTTCTAACTTTTTCATTTATTGTACTTCTTATGATTTCCCTGATCGGTGATCTTTGATGTTATTGATCCAAAAAGATTTTGACTTGCTGAAGGTGCAGATGATATTTAGCATTTTTTTTTAGCAATGAAGTATTTTAAGGTATATACATTTGTTTTTTGTTTTTTTAGATATAATGCTTTTGCACCCACCCTTAATAAACCTCAGTATAGTTTAAACATTATTTATTATATGCTTTCAGAAACCAAAAAATTTGGGTAACACATTTTATTGTAATATTTTACTGCAGTTGTCTAGAAGCGAACCAAATCTCTTGAGATATGTAAGTTATTTGCCAAGCTTATACTTATCAGGCTGGTAATTCATAAATGGAAAGCAATTAGTAAGTTTTTAGTATGAAAGGTTTTTAAACATTTGTTATGGAAATGTTAAAAAGATTTTTGGTATAACTGGTTTAATTACCTTTATGTTTACTTGATCAGTGTTTTAAGGCCTTTCACTGTTCCTGTAGGAGTACTAGTATGTATAGTGTAATTCATTACTGATGTCACCACCCCCCTCCTTTTGGGTAGGGGTGTGCTCTAATAAACTAACAAATTGGTTAAATTTGAAAATTATTTTGGGGAAAAAATCTTAACTTTACTATGATTGTTTGAAAGTTTTTCTACTGTTATATAAATACATGTATATATGCATCTGTGTCTGGAATTCCAAGATGTGAGCAAGAGAGAAAAGAATAGAAAGAAATGGCTTCAACATTTCAACAAAGTAAAACTAACATTCTACTTATTTTACAATGTTAGTCAAAATTAAAATTTGAATTTCATGGCTTAGGTTATAACTGATTTACCTTTCCTATAGTCTCATGCATATGGAAACATTTTGTATTTATTGAATACTGAATCTGATCTACAGAGATCTAATAATGGAGGCCTGCAGTGCTGCTGTGTGATGAAGATGCCTTTTGGACATCCTAGTGGTCAGGTGGTTAAGACTCTGAGTTTCCGATGCAGGAGTTTGATCCCTGGTTGGGGAAGTTTCACATGTTTGGATGGTGCAGCAAAAAAAAAGATTAATTTTTAAGAAGGCTTTAATAAAACTGAGAGTATTATCTCAGTTTGGGAATCTTTTGTTGGTAAGCACATTGGGTAATACTAATGTATTTGTGTATTTGTTAGCTGTTAGACAAAGTGTATTTGATAGCTGAATCTTTTTTCTCTAAGTTATTTTCTATAATAGACTTCATTGCTCCTTAGGTCAGTTGCAACCTGGAACCTCATCTGAGGGGCAATGTATATGTTCAGTATCAATCGTAAGTATTCTGAACATAAATATATGCATATTTCCTGGCACATCTGTTTTGTTTATGTTGACTTCTGGGATCCCACTGACTATATCTCTTTTATACACATTTAAAATGTATATATCAATAGTTGATACAGGAAATGTATTACATTCTTTGTATATTTATATGATTTTTAAAAATTTTCAGTAGCTATATTATTATTTATCAATTTAGTAATTAAAATACAAAACTTGGAAACAAGGATAACTAGAATGTAGAATTTAGAAGTATAAATTGAAATTGAAGCCAATACAGATCTTAAGTATATTTTACCAGCTAAGAAAAAGTTAATGTATCATTGTTTTGTCTTGATATTTGCTTCAGCCATCACATATCTAACTGGTTACATGAACCACTGTAGAGCAATAGAAATTCTAGCTGAAAAAGAACATTTTCTAACAATGAAAACACTTTGCATTTTAATAGTCAACTCTTATTGGATTAAGACCTGGTTTGCATCCTTCAGAACATTTTGGAGGCATAGTAAATTCCTAGTAAATGTTGAGTTTTAGAAGCTCTAGTAAAGACTCTGTTAGTAGTAACTTTAGGCAGTCCTATAGTAAATTAACAAAAGGGTTTTTTAATAGATGATAGAGTTATATGTATATATTAGAACATTAAGGTGCATCTTAATTTGTGGTTTAAAGGGAAGAAGAATGCCAGGCAGCCCTTTCTCTGTTTAATGGACGATGGTATGCAGGACGACAACTTCAGTGTGAATTCTGCCCAGTGACCCGATGGAAAATGGCAATTTGTGGTAAAATACAACATGATGATTTTTTCCCCCTTGATTGTTCCAGTTATATAAAAGGAGATTCTTAGCAGGGAAAAAAAACAAACTTTAAAGAGAGTTTTTAAAAAACTGAATCATAGTTTCCACAGTTTTTATCTTTCCACACATGAGAATTATATAAAGGACATGACATTTTAGATCTGTAATAGGCCATGTGGGTCATGTTACGCCATGAAAAGTGAGTTCACAATGCATTGGTGGCAGAGTCAGGTTATCTAATCTTTGATTTTGCATTTTGTGTACAACGTTAAGAAGTCGCATTTTACTTATTACAGTATTAGAGGTGTTTTCTGTTCTTTGGCTCTTCTCACTTGAGTGGTTTTTATCTGTCTTTTATCCTTAATGAATCTTCGCTTATTTTCTGTCATGTCATCCTGTCATAGTTTCTGCCTTCCATGAAACACAGTTTTGTAAATTAGAGATTGATAATAGCTGTGTGGAGTCTGTTAAGGGTCCAGTCAGACTAATTAATGGACACTTGAGAGTAATTCATGGATATGTGGACTTTGCTGAGACAATCTAACAGTTCTTTGGCCTTCTTATTTTTAAATTTCTTCCTCTTTATGGGCTTAGCCAAAATGTAAGTGCCCCAGGATGAAAAAAGATGCTCTAATGTCTTTGGGGAACACTTCTCTTTTACATTACTCTTCTTTGTTTGCTTTGCATTCACTTCTTAAAATTGCTTATTTAAAAAATAACTTAAAAATTCTGAATCACAATAGGGGTTTGTCAGCTTGCTCTTCATTGATGCTGCTAGGTTTTTTTTGTTTGTTTGTTTTTTTATGCTGCTAGTTTTAAAGCATATTAAAGTGGGGGTAGGGGTAGCTTTTAGAAGGAAAACTAAAAGACCAAATTCAGCATAAGTTTTAAGACTTGTAACATGAAAGGATAAAAGGTGTTTTCTCTCTAAAGTTCAGTAGTTTTCTCAGTTCCTAGATACCTCATTTGACTTCCCCTGAAACAAGAACTATTCAGCTTTTTTAAATAACAACAGCAGTGTAGAGGAAAACAAAAAACTATCAAAACGTACCTTTTTAAAGTGCACAGTTTAGTGCTGTTTTTTTTTTTTTATCATGTTCACAGCTTCGTGATGATCACCTCTAATTCTGGAACATTTTCTTCACTTTCAAAGAAATCTGACATCTGTTAACAGCCGCTCACCATTCTCTGCTTCCCCACATCTTCTTTATAGATTTGTCTATTCTGGACATTTCATATAAATGGAGTCATATGACATTGACCTTTTGTGTCTTAACTTCTTTGGCTTAGCACGTTTGCAAGATACATCCATATTGTATCAATAGCATGTATGAGAACTTCGTCCTTTTTGTATATGAATTATACTGCTTTCTGTGGTAAACTGTTGATTTGTTGTTCTTGTTCAGTTGCCAACTTGTGTCTTGACTCTTTGCGACCCCATGGACTGCAGCACGCCAGGCTTCCCTGTCCTTCACCATCTCCCAGAGTTTGCTCAAACTCATGTCCGTTGAGTCGGTGATGCCATCCAACCATCTCATCCTCTGTCATCCCCTTCTCCTTCTTCCTTCAGTCTTTCCCAGCATCAGGTCTTTTCCAGTGCATTGGCTCTTCACATCAGGTGGCCAGAGTCTTAGGGCTTCAACTTCAACGTTAGTCCTTCGAGTGAACATACAGGATTGATTTTGTTTAAAATGAACTGGTTTGATCTCTTTCCTTTCCAGGGGACTGTCAAAAGTTTTCTCCTGTACTGCAGTTCAGAATCAATAGTACTGATAACAGTTTATTTATTTGTTAGTTGATCTACTGTCAGATTGTTTCCACCTTTTGGCTATTATATATAATGCTACTGTGAAAGTTCACCCACAGATTTTTATGTATGTTTCTTGTATGCACATGATTCATAGCATAATTGCAAGATCATATGGTAATTCTTACGGAGAAGGAAATGGCAACCCACTCCAGTACTGTTGCCTGGAAAATCCCATGGACGGAGGAGCCTGGTGGGCTGCAGTCCATGGGGTTGCTGAGAGTCGGACACGACTGAGTGACTTCACTTTCACTTTCATGGTAATTCTAGGTTTAATATTTTGAAAAACTGCTTAATAATTTTCTAAAGCAACTGAATTATTTTTATAACTACACCAGCAGTATATGACTACTGGGTTTCCATATACCCATAATACAGTTAATTTTCTTTATATTTTACCCATCCTGTCAAGTGTGACATACTATCTCATTGTGTATTTCTGTAATGGCCAGTTATGTTGAACATCTTTTTATGAACTTACTGGTCAAATTTACAATAATCTGAAGGAATGAGAAGTCAGTTCTCTGTTTTTTACTAAATTACTTGTTTTATTATTGAGTTGTAAGTGTTCTTTAGATAGTATAGAGGCCCTGTATTACATGTGTATGCTGTGCAAATAAATTTTATAGCACACTTTTTTGCTGGTGTACTTTGAGACACAGTTCTTAATTTTGATGAAATTTACTTCATCTATTTTTAAAGAATTTTATAGTTTAAGTCTAGGGTTTGTCTAAGTTAGCTTTTGTATACAGTGTCTAGGAGGATGGTATCTGTTTCACTTTTAACTATTTTACATATTTGAGGAATTTACTGCTGTTTTACTAAGTTCAAAAATCCCACTGGGATTATTAAAATAGATTTCAGTTTGACAAGAATGTTTTGTATTAAGAGACCTTGGTAAATTTGAAACTAGTATGTTAATATTTATCATCTTATTTTAAAATACAAGGAAAATGTATGTTATTGTACCTAGTACAATACTAGTAATTATCTTACTACCACTCTGCTCTCAAATCACACTGCCACCTAGACTCCAAGGAGTGTGTTCTTCACAATTGGGATCTTCATTGTCAGTATGTGGGATGGTGAAACCCTAGAAAACTGTGGTCACAATTTGTTTGGTTGTGTAATCCAGTGGGAAAATGGGATGTTCTTACTAAGTTGTGAAACTTTAGCTTTTGTAATGCCAGTTTGTTTGAACATTTGAATGTTTTTGAAATCTGTGAGCCTGAACTGTGAAATCAGTTTGCACAAGCCATTTTAAATATGTGGGAGAAAACAGTCTTATTACACTGGTACACCAGCCCTGTACCTTGTGAAAAGGATGAAGTGCCAGCAATAAATGGTGTTTCCTCACTGTGCCATTGCAGGTTTATTTGAAATACAGCAGTGTCCTAGAGGGAAACACTGCAACTTTCTTCACGTGTTCAGAAATCCAAACAATGAGTTTTGCGAAGCAGATGGAGACATCTACCTATCTCCAGTTTGGACTGGCTCCTCCTTTGGGAAGAGCTCAGGGAGGAGGGTGAGGCTGGACCACCGTGAAGACTACTATAACTGGCAAAGGAGGAGGAGGAGCCCTGTGCGGGCCCACTCCTACAAGAGGAGAGAGGAGGCTGATAGGAAGAGGAGGAGCAGTCACGAGGGCGAGAAATCTCACAAACATGGGTCTAGAAGCTGGGGAAGGCACAGTTCCCGAAGCAGTGGAAGAAGAAGGGACCGTAGCAGCAGGAGCAGCAGCCAGAACTCCTCCAGGTCCATGAGCCGTGGTGGGAGGAGGTCGGGGAGCAGAGACTGAACTTTTCAGAGCCCCAAGTCCAAATAAACTTCCTTTATCACTTTAACTTACTTTGTCACTGTGTTCTTCAGTGATTGTATACCTTATGATGTTGTTTAGTTGCTCTTCATGTCCGACTCTCTGTGACCCCCCCTGGATTGCAGCACTCCAAGCTTCCCTATCTGTCCTTCAACTGTTTCCTGGAGCTTATTCAAACTCATATCCATTGAATCGGTGGTGCCATCCAACCATCTCATTCTCTGTCGTCACCTTCTCCTGCCTTCCAGGTCTTTTCCATTGAGTCAGTTCTTTGCATCAGGTGGCCAAAGTGTTGCAGTTTCAGCTTCAGTATTAGTCCTTCCAATGAATATTCAGGACAGATTTCCTTTAGGAGTGACTTGTTTGATCTCCTTGCTCTCCAAGGGACTCCCAAGAGTCATTTCCAACATCGCATTTTGAAAGCATCAATTCTTTGGTGCTCAGCCTCTTTTTGTTTTTAATTAAAAATTTTTTTTTGCTCAACTGTCTTTATGGTCCAGATCTTTCATCCATACATGACTACTGGGAAAACCATAGCTTTGACTATACGATCTCTGTTGGCAAAGTAATAGCTCTGCTTTTTAATACACTGTCTAGGTTTGTCCTAGCTTTCCTTCCTAGGAGCAAATGCTTTAGTGATTTAGTGAACTCTATTTTTCTTTCATTCTGCATCCTTTCCAGTGGAGATTTCTTTTCCAACCCACACACAGCCCACAACAGGGAGCCTGCAGGTGCTTCTTCCCCTCCCCTCCACTCTCTTCTGTAATTTCTTTTTCCTTGAACTGTGGTGAACAAGTGCCTGTGGAAGCAGTTGATCTTTGGCCAAGGTTACTCTCTGCCACCCAAGCTGATGAGGCCTCTCCTTTCCTCTTTTTTCCTCTTCTTCCTTAAACTGGGGATCGGGCCAGTTAAAGTTGTGCAAGCACAGCTCAGGCACTTAAAAAGACATTAGGACACCTGCCTCTTGAGGAATCCCATAAAAGGATAAGCAGATTGCAAAACAAACCACACTCCTCTAGCATTCACACCCAGCAGGACAGTTTCCTGTTACATGAGGCACATACTGGTTCAAACAAAACACAACCCACTCCTCCGTGGCCTCTGCCTTCCAGGCAGATTCCTCAACTTGTCTTCTCTGCTACTTTTCATCTTTCTTCTCTCGGTCTAGATTGATTTACAAGAGCCTAGGAGTCACTGCTGAGCCATCCTAAAGAGAGCCAAGGAATTGTCAAAAGATTAGTCACTGGTTGGCCGCAGGAATCTTTTTTTCCTGTTTTTCCCTGCACAGGCCTCATGGTGCCTTAGTGACCGGCTCTCTTAATTACAGTGCATACCCTCAGATACAGGTGGTTATATAGGGCAGCGAGTCGCCTTGAGGGAGTGTACTTGGAAGGAACTATATTTAAAAGAAATAGTGGGCATGTTATCTTGAAAATGTTAATTGTAAATTACCTCACTTATAATAACCATTTATAAGTTAGAGATTCCATTTGCAAATGGCCCTAAAGGCTGTTTTCAATGAACAGTTCATGGGCTCTGTAATCTTAAAATTTTCCGTGGGATTTTAACTTAATATAATGATCTTTCTTCCTTACATATCTCAGTATGCAATATTTTATACTTTTAAATACCTGTACTAATAGGTATCATGAATACCTAGGTTTTGGTTTTATACAATTGAGGCAGTAATTTTTGCAAATACAGTTCATTTAACTGATTGTGCTAGCACTTAAACTAGAAAAAATTGCAGAAGGTGGAAAAGTGAGTGGGAGGAATCAATTTATATTTTTTTCGTATTCAATGTTTTAATTTTTTAGCGGACAATTTGCATACCTCCGCACCCCTTCCTTTAAGTTAGTGTTGACAGCTTTTCATAATAAACTACTTAAATAGAAGCTTTTCTCAAGAATGGAATGAAATTGCAAAACAAAAAAACCCCCAAAACAAAACCCAGATCACTGCTGCTTTTTAAAAAACCAGCACTTTCCCCAAGTATTTTTATTCTAACAAAATACACAGTGAGGTTTGTGCTGTGTGCATATTCAGTGTTTCCAGGTGCTGGCTTCTGTGAGGCTGCCAGGGCTAACAGGTGGCCCGGACCTAAGTTTTGGTTTCCCCTAAAATGGTGAGATTCCCCACCCCAATCAGGCCGCCTGGAGCCAGCCAATCAACAGGCGCCCAAAAGGGAACAAAGGGAACGTGAGGGAAAGTGGAAAAGCCGGCGAATGCCTAAGTTTGAACAAAAGCCTGGGAAAGTTTTGTACCAATAAAATTGCTTTGCAAACATGTAACCAATCCGCTTAAGACAGCTACCAACTGCTTATGTTCACCCTATAAATTTATATAACAGCTGGGGCTCGGGGCTCTCTGACCCTGCACCACTGCGTTGGATGCGGCAGAAGCCCTGGCTCGAGTCAGTAATAAACTTCCCTTTTTGTGAATTGCATTGTCTTGAAAGCCTTCTGTCTTCCTGCTCGGGGATTCGAACATCGGGCTAAACATTTGGGGTCTCGTCTGGGATCCCTTGACCGGGAGAAGAGAACACTTACAGGACAGAGGGGAAGGATAAATAATAACACCGGTGCTCAGGCAGGACAGGAAAGTCCAGTGTAAATCCGGGGCCCTGCTGGGAAGCAAGAAGGTATCTGGCGCAGAAGAAAGCTTTCTGTGAAGGGGGGAACGGATTAAACGTTCCAGCTGGCGTAAGGCCGAGGCCAGCAGACTCGCTGGAAGGCAGACGATTCTGCGGGAAGGAAAGTTCCTCTCCTGACCCCAAGTCTGGTGAACAGTGGATGCCATTCAGTAAGGTGAACCTGCCACCGGGAGGCAAGAGAATTCAGGGGCCCCAAAAACCCAGCGCTATGTTATCAGCCGACGTTTGTCTGTCCATATGTTTGTCTTCGGCTCTCCGTGTTTGTGTGTGTGCCGGCATTGTCTCTGGTCCTCCTCCTCCTTCTTTCAACCTGGCTTCCTTTCCTCCTTTTGAAATCTTTGAAGACATCTGAAGTTTTGTGTCTCTATAGAAGGTTTTCTGAGAGACTGTATTCTTGTATTTAAGGGAGTGTCTGATGAGAACTGCCAGGTTTATATGTGTGTTTTAACTCTGTTCTGTGTTGTGATTTGTGACGACTATTTTGATTTGGGACTATAAATGAATAATGTTTGATGCCATCCTAAAATGTTTTAAGAAAACAAGGGTTTTAAAAATTATCACGGGTATTTATGCTCACCAATCTATAAAATGCTAATGTAAAAGTTAGCTCTTGGTTGCTAAAAAAAAAAAGCAAGAAGTGTGCTTTCAGTAAAAAAAAAAAAAAGTATGAAAAAAATACTAAAAAGAGTTATGCATGATCAAGATTTTCTAAAATTAGATTACAATTAGTTAAATAAATAGATTTTGTTAAAAATATCATGGTCATAAGAAAACTGGTTAATGCCAATTAGGTCCAAGATGGCGGAGCTGACTTTCACTAGACCTTGAGGCTTGGTATTTGTGCCCATTGTGACATATCAATAAGCTAAATGACACACCCATCAATATTGACTAAATCTGACCAAATGTTGTAAAGCCTTTAGTTGTTCTTTTCAATAAAACTTCCTGAATCGAATTCTTTTGAAGTTCCTTTGACATCTAGCTAACTTTGGGTTGTTTTCAGAGGGCCCCTGAAACATCCCAAAGAGAGATATTAAACTGTTTATTTGGTTGGTTAAATTACATGAAAAAGATTATCAAATGAGTAATAAATCCGCTCATGTTATAATGTATGAAAAATTACTAATACAGATATCCTAAAAATTATATAGAGTTCTTAACATTTTGATATGTCTTGGTATTCTGATGAAAAACCTGATGACTTCACAAAAGTTAACAAAGGAATGAATGAACCAGTGAATATGCTTATAACTTTTATGGTTTCTATCTGGGAAATTACAGGTTTAAATCGTGTGTTCCGGGAGTAGAGAAAACCTTCCTTTTAAACTAATTATAAAAATAATTTGGTAAAATTACACGTTATAAACAAAACAATTATATTTTCTCTCTCTCTGACTCGTCCAGAAATTTGAAACTCTTAAGTTTCCAGTAAGTTTATCAAATGAGCTAAAAAGGTTATCTCACTAACAGGTACAAAAATCTCAAGGAATTTTTGAGACCTTAAAAGAAAAGAGTTCACCTAGATTTGTTAGGCAAAATCTGTGATAAGCCTTTGGTGTGAGTTTTCCAGCCCTGTTTTATATTAAAAGTTCAGTCTGAGATTCTATAAGTGTTTCAGCAAAATAAAAAGTCTATGATCAATTCTGTTATGTGATATTAATGTGAAAGTTTGTTTCTGAAGCTTATCTCAGTAATCTATCTTTGGATGAAGATCAGATGCCTCATGACCTGCAACCAGGACTGGAAAAATACATAATTTAAGAGACTGTCTCCAACCTGGATGGAACGACATTTTATCAGGTACTCTTAACTAGCTCATGCACAATGAAACTGAAGGAAAATTAACTCTTAGATTAATTCCCACTTCCAAAGGCCCCTACACTGGATTGGTCTATAGAGAAGACAGCTGACCTGATATCACCTTAAAATGATGCTCAAACAAGAGAAACTACAGTACACCAGGATGAGAAGACAACGACATCAGAGGTAGACAGCTTGTCCAAGATGCTGGACCTGATTCGTATGATTGTATATAGTGTTCTCCTGACTTCTTAGACCTTTGTATATAAATCAAATGCTTTTCTATCATAAGCCTGATTCTATGCCAGTTTTAGAAATCAATCCAATTGTTGGGTCTGTGGCCAACTACCTGTATCTAGTTCTGGGTTACCTTGGTAAATTTCTCTACTACAAGATTCTAACTGGTTGGCCCTGAGGAAATTTACTTAAAAAATTTTAGTCATATTCAGGTCACTATGATACTACCAGACGGGATCCCCTCACTGGGCCAATGAATAATGCCTACTCTGACTCTGGCTATAAATTTGAGCCTTTTTCTATTCCTCAAGCTCAATCAGAACAACAAGAAAAGTTTTAGCAAAAAAAAAAAATCACAATTATGAGATAGATTTATATAGATAACACCAGGCTATGGTAATTTAGGTTTAAAGTCTCCTCTGTGTTAAAAACAATTAAATCATACTAAAGAAAATCAGTCTAATAACACTAGAAAACTGGGCTGTGTGCCTTATAGATGGTGGTGCAAATGTGTAATTTCCCTGAAAGATAAAGATTCGTGCAGAGTAGACTAAGTCAGACGACCTGAGATATACTGGGCTATGTGCCTTATAGATGGTGGTGCCAATGGATAATTTCCATGCAAGATAAAGATTCGTGCAGAGTAGACTAAGTCAGACGACCTGGGATATACTGGGCTACATCTAATGGAAGCTCTTAAGTCTTACTTGTGACTTTACTAATACTGCTGGCTATGCTCTTTGTATTTCACCTGTTTTACAAAACTGCTGTTTCTTACACTGCCAAATGTGTGACTGAAGCCTCTGACAAAATAATATGTAGTTCCCTATGAGATCGATGATGATAACAGTGTAACTCTAGATATGAAAAAAAGCAACAAGAGGGAATGTCTTCCTGGACCAAGAGGCTAGTAAGACAGGTGGTCCAGAGAATTTTAGATACTGTTTTATGGCCTAGTCCAGTAACAGCACATTGAGTGGCCTGTCAACAAAATCTTTGCCAAACCTGAGAATGGACATTCTCAGCACCATGGGATAAAATGGTCATAAAATACCCCCCTCAAAGTCGTGGTCAAGTTTATGAACAAAAAGGGGCTCTGCCAACTAAAGATTGACACTTGCCATCTACATCTACGGCGATTATATCATGGCCACTGCAACTGCTGACTTTCAACGGCCCTGAAAGGAGTTCAGGGTGAAGATAAAAAATGAGGCGTTCCGTGCTCTGGGAAAAACTGGCAGAACAGGCCTTCAGATAGATCTTTTCAGGAGATTTTATGAGTCCCAATTCTTGCATCTTCTCATACCTAGAGAAACACTGACATCATTAATGGTGCCATCTGCTTTGGCTCTTAAAAAGAAAATTTTACAATTAAAAGTCAAAATAGAGTACTCAGCTATGGTTCAGACATCCTGGGAAATAACCAGGTGTTACTATGGGTGTAATTTCAGATTAGACATTGTATTGCTAAACACTTGAGTTTTCTGAGTCGTGTCAGGCTTAGATGCCACCACTCTCAAAACAATGTCTGCTGGAAGCTAGTAACTTCTACCTTACTTTTTATAAAGCTAGGCAACTGGCCACCTGGCTACAAGTCTCCCTGAAGTGCCAGGTCCAGACTGGGTTTCAGGCCTATTCTTCTAAAGGAAAGAGATTTACTTTGTCTATTAAAACTCCAGTTATACCTTCTCCAGCTACTACTAACTGGGTATGTTACAACAAAATGGCAGACCAAGGGATTGAGATTTTAATCATACAAGGCTCAGATCTAAGACTTGGAACTCAGGAATACTTCCAATTCAGTGTCTCTTCTCCAAGCTGAGGCGGTCTTATGCCCCATTTTGACAAAAAGTCATCACAGTCATAGTTGCCCTGTTCCCTAAATTAAAACTGAACAGGACTCTGCGGGGTGGCGACTCTGGAGTACAGATCTGCTGTACTGTAAAATATAGGCTTTATTCAGCCTCCTTCACCTTCCCTGACTTCCAAAGGGTAGATTCAAACAATTGCCAATCAGAGAAGGAAAAAATACAGAAACAGAGGGGAAACAATCAAATGGTGGTACAGCACTGAGACGGGTCCTGGTTCCTACTCAAAGAAATATGCATAACAATGTCTTTTGAGTTCTTCTACAGAACTAGAGCCCCTACCCAGGTGGAAGATGGTAACTTCAGACTAAACATAAGATTCCTAGAACACAGCTCTGTTGCTTGACCACCAGCCGATCATCCCAGCGGTGCCTCCTGTTTCTGGGGACCAGTGATGACCATCTTATTAGGTCTCTTGTTTGCCCCCTGTCTATTTTACCTCTGAGAGGCGCCAACAGTTTCAAACTAAGTTGCTGTTATTACAAGAGTAAAAGCTGGTTTCAGATATAAAACACCTCAGCTTAGGTCAGGTAGAGAGAGACTTCTGCTCTGCTAGGCAGGCCTACGCCCAGGCACAGCTGGAAAAAGTTACAGAAGAAAGAGACCTCCGCCCCAATTCCCAAAAAGCATCTTGAGTATGAAGGCTTTCAAGGGGGAGTTGTTAGGGAAAACAGACTGCCTGTCCGTCCACCTAATGTTACTCAGATCTCAATATTCGACTGTCCCCACAGATGATATAGAAGACCCATGACTGGGCCTTCCACAGAAACAAAGACAGGGGGGAATGTGAGGATGCCAGGGCTAACAGGTGGCCCGGACCTAAGTTTTGGTTTCCCCTAAAATGGTGAGATTCCCCACCCCAATCAGGCCGCCTGGAGCCAGCCAATCAACAGGCGCCCAAAAGGGAACAAAGGGAACGTGAGGGAAAGTGGAAAAGCCGGCGAATGCCTAAGTTTGAACAAAAGCCCAGGAAAGTTTTGTACCAATAAAATTGCTTTGCAAACATGTAACCAATCCGCTTAAGACAGCTACCAACTGCTTATGTTCACCCTATAAATTTATGTAACAGCTGGAGCTCGGGGCTGACCCTGCACCACTGCGTTGGATGCGGCAGAAGCCCTGGCTCGAGTCAGTAATAAACTTCCCTTTTTGTGAATTGCATTGTCTTGGAAGCCTTCTCTCTTCCCGCTCGGGATTCGGACATTGGACAAAACAAAAATTACATACAGAAGTATCACTAAGAGAACTCCCAGACTAAAATATCCATAAAGGGTCTTTAAGTCCCTTGGTTAAGTCACTTGGTTAACCAAAGTTTGAAGTGATAATAGTAAACAGTAATAATGACATCATTTAACACTACTAGTGTGTAAAATGCCATAAGAAGTCATCAACAGGGGAGGAGAGTTAAGCCTAATTTCTTCAAGAACTTGATACAGTGCTTCAGCTTCCTCTGGAAGGAAAATGTGACACTCTGGTAAGCACATGGGGAGGCTGGAGAAGGTGAAATTGACACTGAAAGGTGTGTGTTTTAGACAAAGAAAAAACCTGTTTAAAGAGAAAATTTCAACATTACCAGAGCATTCAATGAGTGATACCAAGTGGTTACTTAGAGTTTGGAGCCTGAGACATCTGAGATCAGACAAGTACTATTTTCAGCATTCCTTTCCACTGTTGCTAAAACACAAACATCAGATCTATTGCAAACTTACTGGCCATTTATGAAATCACTGTTACTAGTTTACATATAGGAAAGATACAGTGTCAAAATTTCAAATCCTCTTTCACTAATAGAAAGCAGAAGAATTAGAGTTTCCATGTCCAAAATTCTTCAAATGCAATTGCTCCTGCTCCTTGCTAGACACACACTTAAAAATATCTATTCTTGTTACTTTTTTTACTCTATCCACAGTTACTTTTTTTTACTCTATCCATAGGTTTTTAAACTATCCACAGAAGGAAGCCTTTGGAAACAGTCAGCATCCTCACCCTTCAAACTGAAACTTAAAGGCAACACACAGGATGCTCTAGGACAGAAAACCCTGTGTGATACTGATACCTATTCTTAAAATTCAAAGGAGACAAAACAGCAGAAACATCCTGAAAAAAAAAAACGGACTTTTAAAAAACTTTCTACAGTAGCATACTGTATTTTAATGGAAAGATATTAGTAAATATCTTTAGTAAATAAGTAAATTAGTAAATAAGTAAAAAGTTACTTTGCCTCCTAATCATGATATAGCATAAAAAAATGGAAATAAAAATTACAGTACATGCAGACATGTCTGTGCTCAGTCATGTACAACTTTTTGTGACCCCATGGACTATATACAGCCCACTGGGTTTCTTTGTCCATGAGATTCTCCAAGCAAGAACAGTGGAGTGGGTAGTCATTCCGTTTTCCAGGGGATCTTCCTGACCCAGGATTGAACCCAAGTCACCTGGGTCTCCTGCACTGCAGCCAGACTCTACCATCTGAGCCACCTGGGAAGCCCCCAAATCACAGCAAACTATAAATTTTTAGAACTTTTTGTTTAACTGTGTATGGAGATTACAGTGTTTAAAATAAATGCTTTAGCTTTATCATCTGTTTCATTCTTTGGAAAAAAAGGTAATTCTTACCTCATGCTGGTATCTAAGATAAAATAATGTTAAATTTCTCACTTGCTAGCCCTGTTCAAATGCTTCATTAAAATGAGAACAGTAACAATGGAAATAACATCTCCTTAACATTGGGATTGGACACTGGACATATTTTGACAGTAAACTACTTTGAGCATCTTTGATTTTTTTTTTTTTGATGTTAATTTATTTAATTCAGACTTAAGTTTAAAGTCTAGACATAAACATGGATCATATAGTACTTTTCCATTCATAATAAAATATGATTCATGCTTCATTATAAAGTACACATACAACTTTTGGACTTCCTTGGTGGTCCAGCGGATAAGAATCTGCCTGCTGATGCAGGAGACATGTTCGATCCCTGATCTGAGATGATCCCACATGCCTCAGGGCAATTAAGCCTGTGTGCCCCAGCTACTGAGCCCATATGATGAAATCACTGAAATCCTGTGAGCCCTAGACATGGAGCTCCACAATAAGAAAAGCCACCACAATAGAAGCCTGTGTACTGCAGTGAAGAGTAGCCTCTGCCTGCTGCAACTAGAGACAGCCCATGCATAGTAGCCAAGAATCAGCACAACGAAAAGTAAATGCTGAAAAAAAATTTTAAGTATATACTTTAAAAAGCTTCAATATTTTATAAAACAAAAATTTAGCAAAGCATAAAATACAATAAACTGAAATATACTGAAAGCATATTACCAAATCATAACACATTACCAAACCAAGAAAAAATATTTAGGTTTAAACTGATGAAGTTTTTTAACAATTAAAATGAGCACTAACACCTCTAAAGAATCACTTACTAAACAACAAATAATGTACAAAGTATTTTTCTCACATAGTTGTCACATCTTAAAGAGACATTGATATTAGATTTATAGCACAAACATGACTCAATAACAGACATTCATAATTTTTCAATTCCTTAACTGTTCAACCTTAAAGGTTACATAATGGTACAAATTAATTTTACATATATATTATTTCCACATACACTTCAGTGACAAAAGTAGGCTATTCATTACAACACATATACAGAACATAGTCATACTATGTTTTAATTTTCTTGAATGTATCAACATGTTTAGACAAAACCACTTGGCTGATAACAACACCGCTTCCGCTAAGGTCTTATTTCAGCTTTATTTTCTTTAGTAAACATTTTAACAACTGCAGGTTTTATGCTTAATAAGATTAATCATAGTTCATTGATGATATAATTAATGCTGCTGCTTCTTAAAAGATACATGTACTTAAGATGAAATATTACTCAAAGGTTCATAGATCTAATTTTTTTTAAGTGGGAAGATTAAGCTGTATCATCATTTATAGGACTCCCTTGATGGTCAACTGCAGGGAAGCAGATTCTGTCTTTGCTCTGGGAAGTTTGTCATGCCACAGGGGTGGCCAAAAATAAATCACACAGAGAACAAAATTTGTTTAATGGGATTAAAGCTGCAGACTGGAAAATAAACAACTGTAAGTTTCCTGGTTTTTCACCAAGCTGAAAAGGTTTTTGTGGTTTTTTTTTTTAAATAAATATATCAGGTCTTTATTTTCTGTTATATGTGTTTCATAGTACTCAAGGATATTGAAGTGTTCATAACATGGAAATAATATAAACTGATACAAAGATTTCTACAACATTTTATTCACAGTGAAACAAAAACTTAAAATTTCAGGTTTCTTATAAGATTAAATATTACTTACCTTTAAAAGAATGCCCAGGAGATGAGAATCACCTCTTATAATTCTACTTTATTGTATGTAATGGTAATAGTCATTATCCTAAGCAATATTTCTACATCCTATAAAATCCTAAAGGACTGTATTTATTAATACTCTGAAAGATTTTCAGTAAAAATTATCTGATGAATATGGAGTTTAACAGAAACTTAAATGGAATAGTTCATCCTACCCATTCATAAGGATTACACTCATGACAATCTTATTACAAAAATTAAAGAAATTCAGTCCCTTCATGAAAATTATTATAGCCTAAAGTAAATTAAAATCTTCCATTTGTAGATTACAGAGGAAATCTCTCCCAAGGAAAAGTGGAAAAATAACCCCCCCAAAAAGAAAGAAAAAGTGGAAAAGGAAAAAATATTTAAAAAGTGGGGAAAAATGCCAAATAATGTAATTATTGAAATTATTGAAATTAAGAAATTTTGAATTATTTGTTGTTGCTGTTCAGACACTAAGTTGTCTCTAACTCTGTGATACCTTGGACTGCAGACACCAGGCTTTCCTGTCCTTCACTGTCTCCTGGAGTTTGCTCAAACTCACATCCTTTGTCAGTGATGCCGTCCAACCATCTCACCCTCTGTTGATCCCTTCACCTCCTGCCTTCAGTCTTTCCCAACATCAGGGTCTTTTCTAATGAGTTGTTTCTTCATATTAGGTGGCCAAAATAATTGGTGTTTTAACTTTACCATCTGTCTTTCCAATCAGTAGAAACTAAACTGAAGTCACTCAGTCATGTCCAACTCTTTGTGATCCATGGACTGTAGTCTACCAGGCTCGTCTGTCCATGGGATTTCCCAGGCAAGAATACTGGAGTGGGTTGCCATATCCTTCGCCAGGTGATCTTCCCAACCCAAGGATCAAACCCAGGTCTCCCACATTGCAGGCAGACGTTTTACCATCTGAGCCACCAGGGAAGCACTCAGTATTCAAATATTCAGTATTCCAAACAGAATGTGGGGTTAATTTCCTTTAGGAGTGACTGGTTTGATCTCCTTGCTGCCCAAAGGACTTCAAGAGTCTTCTTCAACACCACAGTTCAAAAGCATCAGTTCTTCTGCACTCAGCCTTTATTGTCCAATTCTCACATCCATACATGACTACTGGAAAAACCATACTTTTGAATATATGGGCATTTGTTGCTGAAGTGATGTCTCTGCTTTTTAGTATGCTGTCTAGTTTTGTCATAGCTTTTCTCTCAAGGAGGAATTGTCTTTTAATTTCATGGGTGTAGTCACCATCCACAGTGATTTTGGAGCCCAAGAATATGAAATCTGTCACTGTTTCACTTTTTTCCCATTTTTTGCTATGATTTGATGGGACCAGGTGCCATGATCTAAATTTAACTATTGGGCTTGAAGCCAGCTTTTTCACTGTCCTCTTTCACCTTAACCAAGAGACTCTTTGGTTCCTCTTTGCTTTCTGCCATTATGGTGGTGTCATCTGCATATCTGAGGTTATTGGTATTCTCCTGCAATCTTAATACCAGCTGCTATTTATCCACCCTGACATTTCTGACGATATACTCTACATATAAGTTAAATAAGCAGGGTGACAATACACAGCCTTGAAGTACTCTTTTTCCAATTCTGAACCAGTCTCCTGTTCCATGTCCAGTTTTAAGTATTGCTTCTTGACCTGCATGTAGGTTTCTCAGGAGGTAGATTAGGTGTCTGGTATTCCCATCTCTTTAAGAATTTCCCATAGTTAGTTGTGACTCATACAATCTAATGCTTTAGTGTAGTCAACAAAGTAGATATTTTTCTGGAATTCTCTTGCTTTTTTTTGATTATACAATGGATGTTGAAAATTTGATCTCTGGTTCTTCTGCCTTTTCTAAATTCAACTTGTACATCTGGAAATTCTAAGTTCACATACCGTCAAAGCCTAGCTTGAAGGGTTTTGAGCATTATCTTGCTAACATAAAAATGAAAACAACTGTACAGTAGTTTGAGCATTCTTTCAGTTCAGTCACTCAGTCGTCTCCGACTTTTTGCGACCCCATGGACTGCAGCATGCCAGGCCTCCCTGTCCATCACCAACTCCCAGAGTTTACTCAAACTCATGTCCATGGAGTTGGTGATGCCATCCAAACATCTCATCCTCTGTCATCCCCTTCTCCTCCTGCCTTCAGTCGTTCCCAGCATCAGCATCTTCTCTAATGAGTCAGTACTTCACAATATGTGGTCAATGTATTGGAGTTTCAACTTCAACATCAGTCCTTCCAATGAACAACAGGACTGATCTCCTTTAGGATGGACTCTTTCCATACATCCTCTAGGATCTCTTTGCAGTCCAAGGGGCTCTCAAGAGTCTTCTTCAACACCACAGTTCAAAAGCATTAATTCTTCTGCACTCAGCTTTCTTTATAGTCCAACTCTCACATCCATACATGACCACTGGAAAAACCATAGCCTTGACTAGACAGACCTTCGTTGGCAAAGTAATGACTCTGCTTTTTAATATGCTGTCTAGGTTGGTCATAACTTTTCTTCCAAGTAGTAAGCATCTTTTAATTTCATGACTGCATTCATCATCTGCAGTGGTTTTGGAGCCCCCCAAAATAAAGTCAGACACTGTTTCCACTGTTTCCCCATCTATTTGCTCTGAGGTAATGGGACCAGATAACATGATCTTAGTTTTGTGAATGTTGAGCTTTAAGCCAATTTTTTCACTCTCCTCTTTCACTGTCGGTGAGGCTTTTTAGTTCAAACTACCACACTAAAGCCTACTAAAAGAGGCTTTTTAGTTCTTCTTCACTTTCTGCCATAAGGGTGGTGTCATCTGCATATCTGAGGTTATTGATATTTCTCCTGGCAATCTTGATTCCAGCTTGTGGTCCCTCCAGCCGAGCGTTTCTCATGATGTACTCTGCATATAAGTTAAATAAGCAGGGTGACAATATACAGCCTTGACATACTCCTTTTCCTATTTGGAACCTCTCTGTTGTTCCATGTCCAGTTCTAACTGTTGCTTCCTGACCTGCATACAGATTTCTCAAGAGGCAGGTCATGTGGTCTGGTATTCCCGTCTCTTTCAGAATTTTCCGCAGTTTATTGTGATCCACAGAGTCAAAGGCTTTGATTTGGCATAGTCAATAAAGCAAAAATATATGTTTTTCTGGAACTCACTTGCTTTTTTTGATGATCCAGCAGATGTTGGCAATTTGATCTCTGACTCCTTTGCCTTTTGTAAAACCAGCTTGAACATCTGGAAGTTCTCAGTTCAAGTATTGCTGAAGCCTGGCTTGGAGAATTTTGAGCATTACTTTACTAGCGTGTGAGATGAGTGCAATTGTGCAGTAGTTTGAACATTCTTTGGGATTCCCTTTCTTTGGGATTGGGATGAAAATGCATGTTTTCCAGTCTGGCCACTGCTTAATTTTCCAAATTTGCTAGTATACTGAGTACAGTACTTTAACAGCAGTATCTTTTAGGATTTGAAATAGCTAAGCTTGAATTCCACTAGCTTTGTTCATAGTAATGTTACCTAAGGCCCACATGACTTCACATTCCAGAAGATCTGGCTATAGGGGAGTAACATATAGTTATCAGATCATTAATACTTTTCTTGTATAGTTATTCTGTGTATTCTTGCCACCTCTAGGAATCTCCTGCTTCTGTTAGGTCCTTGTTGTTTCTGTAGTTTATTCTGCTCATCTTTGCATGAAATACTCCCTTGCTATCTCTAAAGCTTCTTGAATAGACCTCTAGTCTTTCCTATTCCACGGTTTTCGTCTATCTTTGTAGTGTTCATTTTAAAAAGGCTTTCTTATCTCTCCTTGCTATTTTCTGGAACTCTGCAATCAGTTATGTGTATCTTTCCCTATCTTACTTGCCTTTAGATTCTCTTCTTTCCTCAGCTATTTGTAAGGCCTCCTTAGACAACCACATTTCTTTCTTGCATTTTTTTCCCTTTTGGCATGGTTTTGTTCACTGCCTTTTGTACAATGTTTTGAACCTCTTTCCATAGTCCTTCAGGTGCTCTGTTTATCAGATCTAATACTTCAAATATACTTGTCACCTCTACTGTATAAGGGATTTGATTTTGTTCATACCTGATGCTCCAGGTCTTGTTTTTGTACATCTTTGGCAGCCAAGAATACAATCAATCTGATTTCAGTTTTAATTTTAGGCAAGGGTTTATATCCAGTAATCTATCTTACTGTATTTAAACAAGAAATTGACATTAATCATTTCTGAAGATCATTCTTAAAGAAAATCCCTGCTCATTGGTTTTGTTGTTGCCAAGTCCTGTCTTTGTGACCCCATGGACTGCAGCACTCCAGGCTTCTCTATTCCTCACCATCTCATGTCCACTGAAACAGTGATGCCATTCAACCATCTCATCTTCTGTCCCATTCTTCTCCTTCTACCTTCAATCTTTCCCAGCATCAGGGTCTTTTCCAGTGAGTCAGCTGTTTGCATCAGATAGCCAAATTATTGGAGCTTCAGCTTCAGCATCAGTCCTTCCAAAGATTATTCTGGGTTTATTTCCTTTAAGATGACTGGATTGATCTCCTTACTATGCAAGGGACTTTTAAGAGTCTTCTCCAACACCACAGTTTGAAAGCATCAATTCTTTGGTGCTCTGCCTTCTTTATTTTCCAGCTCTCAAATCTGCTGGAAAGACTGTAGCCTTGACAATATGCACTGTTGTTGACAAAGTGATGTCTTTGCTTTTTAACACACTGTCTAGGTTTGTCATAGCTTTTCTTTCAAGAAGCAGTTGTCTTCTAATATCATGGCTGCAGTCATTGTCTTAGTGATATTAGAGCCCAAGAAGAGGAAATCTATCACAACTTCCACTTTTTCCCCTTCTATTTGCCATGAAATGATGGGACCGGATACTGGATACCATGATCTTAGTTTTCTGAATGTTGTGTTTTAAGCCAGCTGTTTTACTCTTCCCCCTTCACTCTCATCAAGAGACTGGTTAGTTCATCTTTGCTCTCTATCATTAGAGTGGTTTCATCTTCATATCTGAAGCTGTTGATATTTCTCCCAGCAATCTTGATTCAAGTTTATAACTCACTGACTTACACATTTCACATGATGTACTTGGCATATAATTTAAATAAACAGAGTGACAATAAAAAGCCTTCTCATAGTAAATTCTCAATTAAAAACCAGTCTGTTATGCCATGTTAGGTTTGAACCTTTGCTTCTTGACCCACATACAGGTTTTTCAGGAGACAGGTAAGATGGTCTGGTATTTCCATCTCTTTAAGAATTTTCCACTGTTTGTTATGACACACACAGTCAAAGGCTTTAGCACAGTCAATAAAACAGAGGCAGATATTTTTATGTAATTCCCTTGCTTTCTCTGTGACCCAGAAAATGTTGGAAATTTGATCTCTGGTTCCTCTGCCTTTTCTAAACCCAGCTTGTACATCTGAATGTTCTCAGTTAACATAATGCTGAAGCCTAACTTTGAGGATTTTGAGCATTATCTTACTAGTATAGGAAATGAGTGCAATTGTTGTGTGGTTTGAACCTTCTTTAGTACTCCCCTTTTTGGGAATTGGGATGAGAACTGATCTTTTCCATTCCCCTGGCCACTACTACGTCTTCCAGATTTGCTGACATATTGCATGCAGCACTTTAATAGCATCATCTTTTAGGATTTTAAATAACTCTGCAGGATTCTATCACCTCCACTAGGTTTATTGGCAGGAACACTTTCCAAGGCCCACTTAACTTCACACTCCAGAATGTCTGGCTCTGAGTGAGAGACTATACCATCATGGTTATCTAGGTCATTAAGATCTTTTTTGCAGAGTTCTTCTGTGTATTCTTGCCATCTCGTCTTGATCTCTTCTGCTTGTTCTAACAGACTAATGTTTTCCTCTGTTTCTTTGCACTGATCACTGAGGAAGGCTTTCTTATCTCTGCTTGCTATTCTTTGGAACTCTGCATTCAGATGGGAATATCTTTCCTTTCCTCCTTTGCCTTTCACTTTTCTCAGCTATTTGTAAGCCCTCCTAAGACAACCATTTTGCTTTTTTGCATTTCTTTTTCTTGGGGATGGTTTTGATCACTGCCTCCCGCACCATGTCATGAACCTCTGGCTATAGTTCTTCAGGCACTCTGTCAGATCTAATCCCTTGAATCTGTTTGTCACTCCCTGTATAATCATAAGGGATTTAATTTAGGTCATACCTGAATGGCCTAGTGTTATTCCCACTTTCTTCAATTTAAGTTTGAATTTGGCAATAAGGAGTTCATGATCTGAGCCACAGTCAGCCTCTGGTCTTGTTTTTCTTGACTGTATAGAGCTTCTCCATCTTTGGCTGCAAAGAATGTAATCAACCTGGTTTTGGTTTTGGCCATCTGGTGATGTCCCTGTGTAGAGTTTTCTCTTGTGTTGTTGGAGGAGGGTGTTTGTTATGACCAGTGTGTTCTCTTGATAAAACTCTGTTAGTCTTTGCCCTGCTTCATTTTGTACTCCAAGGCCAAATGAGTCAGCTCTTCACATCAGGTGGGCACTGTATTGGAGTTTCAGCTTGAGCATCAGTCCTTCTGATGAATATTCAGGACTGATTTCTTTTAGGATGGACTAGTTGGATCTCCTTGCAGTCCAAGAGACTCTCAAGAGTCTTCCCCAAGAAGTTCAAAAGCATTAATTCTTTGCCACTCAGCTTTCTGTATGGTGCAACTCTCATATCCATACATGACTACTGGAAAAATCATAGCTTTGACTAGATGGACCTTGGTTGGCAAAGTAATGTTTTTGTTTTTTAATGTTCTGTCTAGGTTGGTCATAGCTTTTCTTCCAAGGAGCAAGTGTCTTAATTTCATGGCTGCAGTCACCTTCTGCAGTGATCTGGAGCCTCCCAAAGTAAAGTCTGTCACTGTTTCCACTCTTTTCCCAACTATTTGCCATAAAGTGATGGGACTGGATGCCATGATCTTCATTTTCTGCATGTTGAGTTTTAAGCCAGCTTTTCACTCTCCTCTTTCACTTTCATCAAGAGGCTGTTCATTTCTTCTTCACTTCTGCAGTAAGGGTGTTGTTATCCACCTATCTAAAGTTATTGATATTTTCTCTTGTCAGTCTTGATTCCAGCTTGTGCTTCATCCAGCCCAGAGTTTCTCATGACGTACTCTGTTTATAAATTAAGTAAGCAGAGTGACAACATACAGCTTTGATGTACTCCTTGGCCAATTTGTTTGATGTCTGGGTCTAACTGTTGCTTCTTGCCCTGCCTGCATGTAGATTTCTCAGGAGGCAGATAAGGTGATTTGATATTTCCATCTCTTTAAGAATTTCCCACAGTGTGTTGTGATCCACACAGTCAAAGGCTTTGGCATAGTCAATAAAGCAGTAGTTTTTCTGGAAGTCTCTTGCATTTTCAATAACCTAGGGGATGTTGGCAATTTGATCTCTGATTCCTCTGCCTTTTCTAAATCCAGGTTATACATCTGAAAGTTATCAGTTCATGTACTATTGAAGCCTGGCTTGGAGAAGTTTGAACATTAGTTTGCTAGTGTGTGAGATGAGTGCAATTGTGCGGTAGTTTGAACATTCTCCGGCATTGCCTTTCTTTGGGATTGGAATGAAAACTGACCTTTTCCAGCCCTGTGTCCACTGCTGAGTTTTCAAATTTGCTGGTATATTGAGCTGCAGCACTTTAATATCATCATTTAGCAAACCTTGAGCCTGACATTTGTATTAATCAGATTACCTTAGATTTGAACAAGGGGAGAAAAGATTTACAACCTATGTAGACTGAAATCAGTCCTCAACCTGTAGAGTCACAAAGAAATTGTAACAATTATTAGAACAATCCAAAAATCATTAACAGGATACTTGGAAATGTATGATTTGACAATTTAGCTTCATTAAAATTGTCTTAAGGATGCTCATTTTATCTCACTTAAAATGATTAGGCAGCAGAAAATATGCATATATTTTTTGGATTCAAGTGCTGCACAGTGTGTGTTTTGAAAGAGTTGGTAAACAGCATAGGAGCGAAGACACAAATGAAAGCAGTTAGCAGAATTTGGAAAAGAAGAGCCTCCGTATTTCTAGATATTAAGATTATGCAACCTGCAAGGTGCCAAAGAAACCAGGAAGAGAAGTGTGGAAGGGGATGGAGAGGGAAGAAGAGTGGAGGGGGAATGGAGAAGGGTGGTGTGTTAGTCACTCAGTAGTGTCCCATTCTTTAACACCCTATGGACTTTAGCCCACCAGGCTCCTCTGTCTTGCCTATTCTCCAGGCAAGAATACTGGAATGGGTTGCCCCAAGGGAACTTCCCCATGCAGGGATCGAACCCGTGTCTCCTGCATTGCAGGTGGCTTCTTTACTGTCTGAGCCACCTGGGAGGGAGTGGGAAAGGGGGAAGATTCAGATTTGCTTAGGAAAAGTAGGATATGGAACTAAGCACAGCAGAGTTCTGTATTCACCAATACCCACAGCAGACAAACTTTACAGGACAATAGTTAGTTTCTGTAACATAAACTTTCTACTTGCATGGAAGTTTTGCTACTGTAAGGAGTATTTATCCCAACAGTCCGATTTTGTTGCAAATCCTGGAGATTTATATTAAAAACAATGGGCTTGGCCACACAGCAGCCAGGGTTCAGGGCCAGATGAACCTGTGGATGGGGAGACAGTGGAAACAGTGTCAGACTTTATTTTTCTGGGCTCCAAATTTCCTGCAGATGATGATTGCAGCCATGAAATTAAAAGACACTTACTCCTTGGAAGGAAAGTTATGACCAACCTAGACAGCATATTGAAAAGTAGAGACATTACTTTGCCAACAAAGGTCTGTCTGGTCAAGGCTGTGGTTTTTCCAGTGGTCATGTATGGATGTGAGAGTTGGACTGTGAAGAAAGCTGAGTGCTGAAAAATTGATGCTTTTGAACTGTGGTGTTGGAGAAGACTCTTGAGAGTCCCTTGGACTGCAAGGAGATCCAACCAGTCCATCCTAAAGGTGATCAGTCCTGGTTGCTCATTGGAATGACTGATGTTAAAGCTGAAACTCCAATACTTTGCCATCTAAAGAGAAGAGCTAACTCATTGGAAAAGACCCTGATGCTGGGAAAGGTTGAGAGCAGGAGGAGAATGGGACAACAGAAGATGAGATGGTTGAATGGCATCACTGAGTTAACGGACGTGAGTTTGGGTGGACTCCAGGAGTTGTTGATGGATAGGGAGGCCTGGCATGCTGTGGTTCATGGGGTCACAAAGAGTTGGATGTTACTGAGCAACTGAACTGAACTGAATGCCTAGAATATGATATTTTTTTGGATGGAAGAATGGATGAATTATGTCATCCAAGTAACTTGTAAAGAATAAGATTGGGAAAATTGCACCCCATAGCATTTCAACAGTTGATTTTTTTCATGTCAAATGCTCTTATGCAGCGACTTAAGTTCCTACAAAGGAAAGAAAAAATGTGTTTGTGTGTCATAGTGTTATTGTCAAAATCTTGGCTTTTTAGCCCAACAAAGTAAATGAAAAGTACAGAGGAAGTGTTTGGAGGAATAGAAAGATGGCTTTAATGTGCAACCAGCAGAGATGAGAACACAGCAAGTTAGTGCCTCAAGAACTGTGCCCCCCTTTCCCCTGCCAGGGAACCAAGAGACTTTACAGATGGTGTTCCCAGTCTAGGATATGTGATTAGGAACAGAGAAGTAAGAATCTTGCAGTCATCTTCTTGCTTTGTTTCAAAACAGTCAAGAGGCAGAAAGTAGACGGGGCCCTCTAGTTCAGTTCAGTCATTCAGTCCGACTCTTTGTGACACCGTTGACTGTAGCACACCAGGCCTCCCTGTCCATCACCAAGTCCTGGAGCTTACTCAAACTCATGTCCATCAAGCTGCTGATGCCAACCGTCTTATTCTCTGTTGTCCTCTCCTGCTCCTGCTTTCAATCTTTCCCAGCATTAGGGTCTTTTCCAGTATGTCATTTCTTTGAATCAGGTGGCCAAAATATTGGAGCTTCAGTTCCAGCCTTGGTACTTTCCAATGAATATTCAGGGCTGGTTTCTTTTAGGATGAACTGGTTGGATCTCTTTACAGTCCAAGCGACTCTCAAGAGCCTTCTCCAACACCGCAGTTCAAATGTATCAGTTCTTTTCTGCTCAGCTTTCTTTATAGTCTAACTCTCACATCCATACATGACTACTGGAAAAGATGGGACCCCCCAGGGTAGAGCAATTGGAGATTCATTCTCTATTGCCCGTAAGTCCAAGACAAGAGTAGCAAGGCAATTGAGAGCGGAGGCTGTTCCCTGCACAGACCACTTGACCCTGAAGTCAGAAGACCCTGTTCACCAACACGCACAGAAAATGCTCCTTGGAGGCCAAAGGAGAATCAAGACAAGGGATGTTCTACCCAAGATGGTAGAATCCATCTTGGCTAAGAGATGCCTGTGCTTGCAAGGGAGAATCCTGAGATATACCAAATGTGGACTGTGAACCAGGAAAATCATAATGGCTGGCCAAAGGAAAAACCAAAAGAAATACCACTTTTAAATTATTTAACCTGCCATGCTGATGCAAATCAGGGACTCACCCTCATGCAGCAAATCTGCCCATATGCTGCCTGTGTGCATGTACTATACTCTTTTTCCTCCGAATAAATACTTTACTTGCTTCTTTACATTCTGTCTTAATGGGAATTCTTTTCTGCAAAGTGAAAGGGCCAGGGCCCTTGTCATTGACCACTGATATAGTGCTTAGTATCTGATGCTTTCACTGCTATGACTGAACCTCAGTCTCTGGCTAGGAACCAAGCCCCACTTAAGCATTTGCTGGTGGAGGCCACTATAGATCAGTCATAAGTAGCCCAGTAACTAGGTCCTTTTGTGTTTGGTTTCTTGTACTGCCACCTTCTTTCTGAAATTAAAAAAAATTACAAGGACTGGCTGCAAAGGCAACTTGGTAAAGGTAAATGCCAGATACAGGATGTAATTAGCATAGAGTTAAAGGATAATAGGTGTAGAGTGTAGCTCATACAGAGTTAGAAGGTGAAAGATGCAGGATGTAAATTATCTTAGTGTCAGATTAGTTGTGAGAAAAGTAAACTTAGTTATAGATGTGTTCTTTAATTGCTAAATTGTGTCTAACTCTGCAATCCCATGGCCTGCAGCATGGAAAGCCTCTATTTTCTACCATCTTCTGGAGTTCATGTCCTTTGAGTCAGTGATGCTATCTAACTGTTTTATCCTCTGCCACTCTTTTCTACCCCCCTTTTAAAAAAAAATATAAGCTTTAAAAATATTTTTATATATTAAATTTTTAAAGTTTATTTTAATTGGAAGATAATTGCTTTTCAGTGTTGTTTTGGTTTCTGCCATATGTCCATATGAATATGCCATGTTGATTGAATAAATCAGATAGTAGTTATACATGCATCCTCTCATTCTTGAACCTCCCTCCCTCCTTTCACCTCCCCTCCCATCCCACTCTCTAGTTTGTCACAGAGCATCAGGTTTGACCTCCCTGCATCCTACAGCACATTCCCATTAGCTATCTGTTTTACACATGATACTGTATATTTCAATATTGTTCTCTCCATTTATCCCACCCTCTGCTTCCCCTGTGTCCACAAGTGTGTTCTGTATGTCTGCATTTCCATTGCTGCCCTGCAGACAGGTTCATCAGTACCATCTTTTTAGATTTCACATATATGTGCTAATATACGATATTTGTTTTTCTCCTCCTGACTTCTCTCTGTGTAATAGGCTCTAGGTTTGTCCACCTTGTTAAAACTGAGTCAGATGTGTCCATTTTATATATGTACCACAGCTTCTTTATTCATTCATCTGTTGATGGACATCTAGGTTGCTTTCATGTCCTGGCTATTGTAAATAGTGCTGCAGTGAACATTGGGTTACACGTGTCTTTTTCAATTTATGGTTTCCTTAGGTATATGGTCAGTAGTGGTACAACTCTCAGAATGGGAGAAAAGAATAGCAAACAAAATAACTGATTGAGGATTTATCTCCAGAATATACAAGCAGCTCACTCAACTCTATACCAGAAAAACAAAGACCCAATCAAAAACTGGGCAGAAGACCCAAAGAGACATTTTTCCAAAGAAGACATACAGATGTATAATGAACCCATGGAAAGATGTTCTCCATTGTTCATTATTCAGTTCAGTTCAGTTGCTCAGTCATGTCCAACTCTTTGTGACCTCATGAATCGCAGCATGAGAGAAACGCAAATCAAAAATGGGGTATCAAAATCCATCATCAAAAAATCTATAAACAGTAAATGCTGGAGAGCAGGTACAGAAAAGGAAACCCTCCTGCACTGATGGTGGAATGCAAATTGATACAGCCACTATGGAGAAATTAAAACTAGGAACATAACTAGCTCTTCTTTTGGGCTTCCCAGGTGGAACTAGTGGTAAAGAAACTGCATGCCAATGCAGGAGACATCAGAGAGGTGGGTTCAATTTCTGGGTTGGGAAGAGCCTCTGGAGGAGGAAATGGCAACCTACTCAGGTGTCTTTGCCTGGAAAAATCCCATGAACAGAGGAGGCTGGCAGGCTGGAGTCCATGGGGTTGCAGAGAGTTGGATATGACTTAAGTGACTTAGCACTTCTCTTTTTGCCTTTAGTCTTTTGCAGTGTCAGGGTCTTTTTTGGTGAGTTGGCTCTTTGCATATGCTGACAAAGCAAGAGACTTTATTGGGAAGGGGTATGGCCAGACAGAAGGAAGGGAAAAGAACTCAGGCAAAAGGTAAAAGAAGAAGGAGGTGACTAATGATGGAATGGTTGAATGGCATCACCAGTTCAATAGGCATGAAACTGAGCAAAGTGGGAGACAGTGGAGGACAGAGGACCCTGGCATGCTGTAGCTCACAGGCCGCTAAGAGCCAGATCTGAGTTAGTTACCAAACAACAACAACAAAAACAAATATTTTAAAAAACTTTTTCATTAAGGTCTGACTCCAAGACAGCCTAAAACTATGTGCTGGCTGAGATCTTCCCTTTTGGGATATTGGACTTGGCATACTTTTAGTTATGGGGAGTTATGAAAAATAAAATTGGCTACTTGAACATCACAAATGTTTGTGACACAAACAAGAGTTAGTGCAAGTTTAAACAATGAATTTTCAACTCCTGTACAAGGACATTCTCTCTAAACCGGGAGTGGTAATTGATATACCTAATGCATAGAAACTGACACAAAGGGTTAAGAAAAAAAATTAAGGTACAGAGAAATATGTTCCAAAGAAAGTGAGGCAAAAAAGTCCTTATGAAACAGAGATAAGAAATTTACCTGACAAAGACTTTGGGAAGATCATGTACAGATATCTGTATTTAAAATGGATAACCAACAAGGACTTACTGTATAGCACAGGGAACTCTGTTCAGTGTTATGTTGCAGCCTGAATGAGAGGAGAGTTTGGGGGAGAATGGATACATCCGTGTATATATATGGCTGAGTCCTTTCACTGTCTGCCTGACATTATCACAGCATTGTTAATTGACTATACCCCAATACAAAATAAAAAGTTTAAAATTTGGAAAAAAGAAAAGCTATAACAAAAAAAGCACTTCAAAAGAATGATTATGAAGATGTTCAATGAACTTAGGAGAAGAGTGGGAAAAGACAATGAAAACTGTAGTAGAGAGAGACAGAAAATATAAGAAAGGAAAGTACCAATAGAGCATCCCTGGTAGCTCAGTGATAAAGAGTCTGTCTGCTGGTGCAGGAGACACAGGATCCATCCCTGGTCCAGCAAGATTCAACATACCTCAGGGAGCAACTAAACAAGTGTACCACACCTATTGAGCCAGTGCACCCAGAGCCATCTTGGCAATAGGAGAAGCCACCGTAATGAGAAGAACAGTGGCGTTAGGAAAAAGAATTATACAGTGCCTTCACTATTTCACCTTTTACAAAAGTCTCTTAGAATCCTGTGAGTCTGTTTTATGAAGAAGATGTTTATTTTAGCTTTGCAGATACTTGTTGAAAGTGTTTGTTTCATTTTATAGTATGAAGTTACTCATTTTATTTTTTATTGCTACTATTTTGCATATTGCTGTTAATCAGCATTGTAATAATTCTAGCATTTTGAAATCCCAGTTGGTATATTGAACTGCATATGCTTTCTAAAAACTGAAGGAAACTTATTGGGGAATTACAATAACAATCTCCATTTTTTCCCTCCTCTATCCAAATGTTTATCACCATATTAGGATATGCCTGTTTAAAATTCTACTTACATAAATAAACAGATACAATGGCTAGTAGTCTTTGACCTAAAAAGGAGAGTGCCTTTTACCAGAGTACCAAAACTTTTTAAAAGTTTTCATCAAAATGGACAGGTATGCTTTATCTCAGAATATTTTCCACAAATTGTATTAGAAATATGTTTGTTATCCTCAGAAACAGAAAGAGTATAATAAAATGGTCTACTTGTTCATTTCAAAATGTTTAAAAAAGCTTAACAAGAACAATCATTGAAATTAATAGCATTTTTAGTCTAATAAAACATGATAATAAAAAAAAAGAAGCCCACACACCACAGCTAGGGAGTAGCCCCCACCCTCTGCAGCTACAGAAACTCCACACAGCAATGAATACCCAGCATAGCCAAAAATTTATAAATAAAAATTTATATAAAAAACAGAAATCACTGAGTTGAAGAATATAAGAATTGAACTAAAAAATACACTTCACAGATTCAAAGCAGATAAGTGGAAGAAATAATCAATACCTCGACGACAGTGTTATAGGAAAAAAGAATGAAAACATTGAGCTAGCTTATGGGACTTATGGCACAATATCAATCAGGTACACCAATATTCAAATCACAGGAGTCTCATAGTAGAAGAAAACAAGGATGGAACAGAAAGATTATTTGATGAAATAATGGCTAAAATCCTGGGGAAGAAGAAAATCACCTGGACTCAAGAGGCCTAGAGTTTCAAATGAAGTAAATCCTTTTTATTTTTATTTCTTCAGTAATTTGTTTTTACTTAGAAACATATTGTTTAAGCTCCATATGTTTGAGTTTTTTTTTTTTTTTTTACAATTTTTTCTCTGTAATTGATATCTATTCATAGCATTCTGGTCAAAAAAGATGCTTGATATGATTTCAATTTTCTTAAATTTACTGAGACTTGATTTGTAATCCAAGATGTGGTCTGTTGTGCTGAATGTTCCACATATACTTGGGAAAAAAGTGTATTCTTTTGCATTTGGACACATTGTCCTGAAAATATTAATTAGGTTCATTGGCGTATTGTGTCAGTTTACACATTAAAACTTTTTTATATTTATTATTTTTGGCTGGGCTTGGTCTTTGTTGTTGTGATTGGTTTTCTGTAGTTTCAGCAAGTAAGCGCTACTTTCTAGTTTCAGTGTGTGGGCTTCTCATTGTGGAGGCTTCTCTTATTGTGGACTCTAGGTAAGTCAGCTTTTGTAGTTGTGACTTCTGGACCCTAGATCACAGAGTCAGTTGTTGTGGTACACGGGCTTGGTTGCCCCCAAGTCATGTGGGGTCCTGGGTTCCCTGCATTGGCAGACAGAATCTTAACTGCTGGATCAGTAGGGAAGACGACAAGTCCATTTTTTGATGTTTGTATGTGTGTGTGTGTATGTGTGTGTTAGTTGCCAGTCATGTCCAACTGTTTGTGACCCCATGGACTGTAGCCCTCTAGGATCCTCTGTTCATGGGATTCTCCAGGTCAATTCTCCAGGCCTAATTCTTCACATTAGGCCAATGAACCTACCTAATATTTTCAGGACAATCTGTACAAATGCAAAAGAACACACTTTCTTCCCAAGTACATGTGGAACATTCGGCACAACAGACCACATCTTGGGTTACAAATCAAGTCTCAGTAAATTTAAGAACACTGGAGCGGGTAGCCATTCATTGTTCCAGGGGATTTTCTTGACCCAGGAATTGAGCCTGGGTCTCCTGCATTGCAGACAGATTGTTTACCATCTGAGCCACCACAGAAGTCTTGAAGTGTTTTTGTTTTGCTTTTCTTAATGTTTGCCTGCTGACAGTTCATAGCCTCATCTCTCCTTTGTGTCTCTCCTGCGTGTATTGAAGCAATTTACTACCTTCTTTGATATCAGCAAATCCCTACCATGCAAATCCCCACATCAGCCTTACTCCCTAAACACAGTAAAACCCCAACCAGTGTCCTTTCCTTGGGTTCTACACATATTTTTTAACCAATTTTGGAAGGCTCTACCCCCAAAGTTTCATTATGCAAATGTAAACATTTTTATACCCTCTAGATACTTGGGTGGTAACATCAGTCTCAAAATGTACTGCATTTTGGAATCCTGCCTCTTTCAGCATGAAAAAAGACGACAACTTTTAAAAAGCAAATAAATCCTCTGGTGATAACAGTTTTGAAGGATGCTCCACTTTAATATCCATGAGACTTGGAAAACAGGAGAAAATACAAACATTTTGTTGCCTGCTCTGATGTAAGTAGGCAAAAAAATCTTTTTCAATAATAAGTGCTCCATGTGCTCATCTCTTCATCTGAGATTCATGCAACAGTACTAAGTGAATTTCATGGGTTGCAGAAAGCATAAAATTTCAGTCTTTAGGGTTTTTGATAATTATGATAGAACAAACTTTCTGCTCTCATGGAGTTTATACTATAGTACTGGTGTAGGTGGAACCACTGGTGTAAGTGGTACAGGTGTACACTGTAGGTGGTAAAGGTAATGTATATATAATGGTGAAGAAATAAATCATTCAGGCAACTGCAGTTATGAAAAGGGATTGTGATTATAGGGCACTTTAGATTTTATTGTTAGAAATAAATCTCTTGAAACAATGAGGAATGAACAGATAATTCAGTTATAATAAGGATACTACCATCAGTGGAAATATTGGTGGAAATACATCCAGTATTGAGCGAATACTCGAATCAAAAGCCCTGGATTAGGAACTTGTGATCTTCCAGAAACTTACTGGAAGCAAACAAAGGTTGTTATAACTTGAGTCTGGTAACATGATATTAAATGAGATAATAGATCATATGAGACATGGTAGGCCTCATTTGAGTGTTTGGGTTTTATTATGATGACAACAGAAATTTCCTGGAGAGTGCAGCTGTTCATGAGTATAACATTATCTGATTTACATTTTAAAAGTTAACAGTTGGCTTCATGAAGGATAAAGTACATAGTACATAAAGTACTTTGAAAAACAAATAAACCTGTAATGAACTTTGATGTAGATGCAAACTTAGGTGAAGTTTTAGAATTTAAGAGGACAGACACAGCTCAAACATGAAGTTTATGATATAGTTTCTGGAATGCAGTGGGAACAGGACAGAAAATAACTCTGACTATTACAAGCTTCATGCATGTTGCTTCACTGAAAAAAACTTAAAGAAGATAAAGTAGAATTGATAGGTAATCTTTATATTTCAACAATATAATTTATTTCCTGGGGAGAGGGTTTATGAAACTCCTCTTGCTATCAAGTCCTTGCATCTATTTAATATGATTAGTTTCCTAATAAGTGTACTTACGAGTGTTTCTGGGTGGAAAAAGTGCAATGGGAAGTTCTGATTAGAAATACAACGTAGTAACAGCTTTTCTCTAATAAGGAGGAGAAGGGGACGACAGAGGATGAGATGGCTGGATGGCATCAAGGACTCGATGGACATGAGTTTGAGCAAACTCCGGGAGTTGGTGATGAACAGGGAGACCTGGCGCGCTGCGATTCATTGGGTCTCGAAGAGTCGGACACGACTGAGCGACTGAAATGAACTGAACTGAACGAAACTGAACAGAACCGCAGGACGCCAGGCCTCTCTATCCGTCACCAACTCCCGGGGTTTACTCAAACCCATGTCCATTGAGTCGGTGAGGCCAACCAACCATCTCATCCTCTGTTGGCCCCTTCTCCTGCCCCCAATCCCTCCCAACATCAGAGTCTTTTCAAATGCGTCAGCTCTTCGCATTAGGTGGCCAAACTATTGGAGTTTCAGCTTCAACATCAGTCCTTCCAATGAACACCCCGGACTGATCTACTTTAGTGTGTACTGGTTTGCTCTCCTTGCAGTCCAAGGGACTCTCAAGAGTCTTCAACACCACAGTCCAAAAGCGTCAATTTTTTTGCGCTCAGCTTTCTTTATAGTCCAACTCGCACATCCATACATGACCACTGGAAACACCGTAGCCTTGACTAGATGGACCTTTGTTGACAAAGTGATGTCTCTGCTTTTTAATATGCTGTCTACGCCGCTCATAACTTTTCTTCCAAGGAGCAAGTCTTTTAATTTCACGGGGGAGGGGAAAGAGCTAAAGTAAGGTCCCGCGGCTTGATCAGGTACTACGCAAGATTAAGGGGCGTGGTCGAGAGGCGGGACTTCGAGGGGGCGACGCGGCGCGGCGCGGCGTCCTGGAGGCTCCGACTGGCGCTGAGGCTGGTGGGAGTCTGCGTCGCCGCGGTTGCCGCTGGTTTGGCCGTTTTTTTTTTTTTTTTTGGCTTGTCGGGTCCGCCATATTGAAGAGGGCCGGGGCAGGGGACTTCTGGAGCTCCAGCGTCCCCTTATCCCGCCCTTCAGGGGTTCTGTGGAGCCCAGCCCCTTCAAGCGTCACTCAGCTCCCAGGCCTTTCAGGAGCTTGACTGCTTGTGTTGCCCTCTCTTTTACGGGAGACTGCCGCTTGAGCGGCTCATTTTAGTGTTGGCGTTGGAAGCTAGGACTGAGTCGGAGTGAGGAGACCAGGCCCTAAAAGGTGAAACCGCAGCTGCGGGAGCACTAAGCGGACGTTAAACAGGAGAAACGGTCCGCCTGGAGCCCATCTAAGGACAGAGAAACGCCACCGCGAGGAAAAAAGAGGTAAGAGGGCCACAACGTGTGGAGAAGGGAGCAGGGCCTTTTTCCTCAGGCTACAGGCCGGAGCTCGGCCACGGCTTTTTTTTCCCGGTACTAGGGATTGAGTTTTGTATTTCCTTCCGCTCTCGCTTAGTTTGTTTTTGAGGTGAAAGGCCCTGCATTAAACAATGAGTAGCCCACCCCTCCGCACCTCCTGGGATTCAGCGGCAGGAGGTTGTTAAGTATTTCTTTCTCTTGCTGGGCTGGGTGCTGTTAGGCCGTCTTTTGTCCGCCCCCACCCGGGTGGAGTGTCCCTAACCACGCTAATGGGTGCGGATCCGGCGCTTTAGAAAAGTGACTGTGTTTTGAACTGTAAGGGAAAATGGCTGTTGGCTCGGTCTCTCTCCGCCCCGCCCCCCCATTCTCCGGTACGCTTTTTTTTCTGTGCCGGGAGGCTAACCGCCCCACCTTCGGGACTTGTGGCACAGTCCTCAGACTGGTCTCTTCGTTGCACTTAACTGCAAACGCCATAACTGAGACAGAGCGATCTGAAGTGGAGTTGGGCGCTCCAGCTCCGCATGTCTGTCAGATTTTGGCGTTGGTCCACTTCGCGAGACAGCCTGAGAAACCGCTAGCGTAATATACTACACCAAAGTGATGATGTCTGAGGGATGATGGAAGATGTGGTGATGAAGATCATCTATTCCACACTTGCTTTTTTTTTTTTTTTATCCACACTTTTATCTTCTTCTGTCTTTGATACAGAAGTATTAGCATCACTTAGTTTAAGTAGTAATATTTCATTTTTGTTATGTGATCCATTACCTTTCAAATACATAAATTTTTTCGTTATTATGAAATATTACAGTTCTGTAGCATATACTTATAAAATTCTGCTAAAATGTTACTTGAATATGCCACTGTGCACATTCTCCTACAGGTGTTTTAATTAATATCAGAGCAATTTAAAATCTTAACGACTTTTAAGAAAAAAAATCTTACTGACTTTTACCTTTTAAATGTGGCCTAAATTTGCATCCTGTATTTTTTAAATGGTATATGCCCCGTAACATTTTCTTACCAGGGAAGGCAGGCATTCGTTCGTTAAAGCTGCATGACATTCGTGTACATAAAAGTTTAGTATGCTCTTCTTAGAAAAGAATTTTTTTTCTAGTCTTATTAAAGATTATGTCCTGTAAGTAAGATTATTTCCTGACAGTAACCTTCGGTGCCTAGCTTAAATATAAATTTTCGTTCTGCTCATTTGAAAATTAAAGCATGTAGCTTTAAGTGACATAATATTTAGGAGCTATTTGCAATTATTGTTTCAAAGGATGCCTTTAACATGTTATATTTCATACATTTCAAGATAAAATACGTAGACTGTAATTATTTTTCTTCTTAACATTTTTCCCATATATAAACATTTACCTATGTCATCTTGATATTTTAAAAGTTACTCCTTTTTTTGGTTGGACTTAGTAATATCGAACGTTTCTTATGAATTTGGAGAGAATTTCTGAGGCGATTGCATAACAGCAAAACATTAATTACATTTAAGACTCTTAAGTTCTAAAGTAATTTTTAAGAGCAGATTTTTACTGTAAATCATATTAGTGGGTAGAAATGGGTCTTTTTTCTGGTTACCTTGAAATGCATTTTCAATATTTCAGTAAGATAAAGCACTTCCCATGGATAATTTTTCTTTGATGCAGCTTATTGTGTTTGAAATTGGATATTTTTCAAATGTTGGTGTGTGAACAATATGGTTTTGGGTTGGCTAGTACCTAGGAGCAGAATTACTGGTTTGTATTTTAAATTTAATATGAATTAAAAAAATTAAACTGTACAATCTTGTTCCTCACAAGATTGCCCCATTTTACATTCCTACCAACAGTTTATGAGATTTCCAATCCATTTTGACTAATTTTGATATTCTGGTTATACTGATTTTAGTGGATTTGTAGTGGTGTCTTATTGTGGTTAATTTACATTTCCCTACTGACTAGTCATATTGAGCATATTATCTGCTTGTTGGCTGTTTGTAGATCTTCACTTGGAGAAATATCTGTTTAAACTCATTAAAAATTTTTTTCTCTTTATATTGTAGTTTTTTTCTGGTATGTGACTTGCAATATTGCTCTTAATCTGTGTTTTCTCCTTTCACTTTCTTTATGGTGTCTTTAGAAATGCAGTGTTTTCTAATTTTCATTAAGTTCAGTTTCTTAGTGTTTTTCTTTTTATCACTTTTCATGTCTAGCCACGAAATCTTTGCTTAGCTGAAGGTCATAAAGATTCATATTTTTTATGGATTTTACGAAGTATTTATGTCTTGGTCTGCCATCCCTGTTAACTTTTGTGAATTGTGTAATTTAGGAACCCAGATTCATCTTTTGCATTTGGCTCTCCAGTTGGTTCAGGGAAGGTTGTTTAAAATATTTTTCTTTCACACTACAGTAGTCTTGGCACCTTTGTTGAAAATCATTTGACATATTAAAAAAGGTTTTATAAGTAAGGGCTTATTTCTGAACTACACTTGATGTGTTGATGTGTCTTGTGTATCCTGTAGTAGCTTTGCATAAGTTACATTCTAATGACAATGACAGTTAAATTGTTAAAAGAAAAATTGTGGTGGTGATGGTGGTTTAGTTGCTAAGTCATGTCTGACTCTTTTGTGACACCATGGATTGTATCCCACCAGGCTCTTCTGTTTATGGGATTCCCCAGGTTTTCTTCTCCAGGGGCTCTTACCAGCCCAGAAACTGAAGCTGCATTTCCTGCTTGACAGGCAGATTTTTACTCCTCGGCCATCTGAAAACCTCGTGTGGAATTAAGTACAGTTGTTGGGCAGCCATCGTGAGAGTGACACTTTCATGTTTCATTTATGAACATTTATGCAACTTTTTTTTATGTTGCATTTTTACTTTTACCTAATGTTTCCTGAACCTTGATGTATTTCCTTACTTCAATACTTAAGAAATAAATTTTTAGCTTCCATTTTGCTCTGTTAGAAGTTGTGTCCTTAAAAACATTGATTATCATTAAGTAGTCTTATTTGAATATAGGGTCTGACAATATTTGGGAAATTGTTAACAGAGTTTTTCTGCTCTACCCTGATACATTAAAAGCACTTGTGGAGCTTTTAAAGTATCCTGGTAATTATTTATTACACTCTCCTCCCAACTCCCCAGCAACAACTCCCACTTAATTTGTCTAATATGAAGCCCTTAAAGTGACCTTTAAGAGTACTATACTCACTTACTATTTCTAAGCATGCAGTTTTAATTTTTTAGTGTGTTAGTTACTCAGTGTCTGACTCTGCATTCCTATGGACTGTAGCCTGCCAGGTTCCTCTGTCCCTTGGATTTTCCAAGTGAGAATACTGGAGTGGGTTGCCATTTTCTTCTCTTCTGATCCAGGATTTGAACCTGGCTCTTGTGCATTGCAAGCAGATCTTTACCACTTGAGGCACAAACTGTCATTTTTAAAGTTGTGTTTTGCATTTTAGGCCTTTCCTTGTGGCTCAGCTGGTAAAGAATCCGCCTGCAATGCAGAATACCTGGGTTCGATTCCTGGGCTGGGAAGATCCCCTGGGGAAGGAAATGGCTACCCTCTCCAGTATTCTGGCCTGGAGAATTCCTTGGATTGTATATGGTCCATGGGGTCGCAAAGAGTCAGACAGGACTGAGTGACTTTCACTTTTGCATTTTAACTATGTTAGAGCTATTTAGCACTTAGTATGCATTGTTTTATTAAGATATTGTTGTTTCCACAGACCTGAAAATTGAGTTCTGAGGTCAGCTAGTGGTGATTCCATCTTTTGCACAAATTATTGTCATAATATTCTGTAATCACAGGTTCGTATTTTTCATCTTTAAACATTGAAATGTGACAATCAGAATAGACTCAGGTTTGATTAAAAAATTTTTTTTTGTAATATTGTTTTAAAGATTATTAAATTATTTTTTTAAAAAAGATTATTAAATTATTTCAGTACTGATAAGTAGTCACAGAGATGTGTATTCAACAGAATTAAAGTTCTTTTTTCCTGTGGCTCCCAACATATACAGAATATTTTAATTGGTGAGTTTATTCTTAAAAATGTTTGGATGACTTTATTTGTAAAAGATGCCAAATTGAGGCATTGTCTACCTGTCAGTTACTTATGTTATCCGCAAAAGACTTTTTGGTGTTTTGAAATTCTCTTATCTCACTTTAAGTGTTTGAAGTTTCATGTATGTTTAAAATTGGTTTGTTTTCCATAGATGCTTTGCTACCTTAGGTTGTGTGTGAAAGAGAGTTTTCAATGTTTATGAAATTACTGAAATAAAAATAGTTGAAATAAAAAAGATTACATTAAACTTACAACGTTTTCTGTGAATTGGGGGTTGAATTTATCAGTAAATATCCTTATTTTTATTTTTCCATTGAGTAATTGTAAAGTGATTGTTATTATACATATTTAAGGAATAACATGTGAAAAAATATTGTAGTTTGATGCAGGAACATGTCCTGTTCCTATATTTTATTGAAACATATGCATGTAAATTGTGTGGATTTGATAGTAAGTTTTTTTTTATTCCATCCTAAAAGTCATTGTATAATTACAGTTTTCTGCCTCAGCTCAGAATTACTTGTGGGATTGCTTGAAAAATGTAATTAGTAATGTAATTAGGTCTCACTCAGATAGAATCTAGGGGATTCTAATTGTATAATTCTAGGGTGGAATCTAAATATTGGTGGGCAAGAAACTTAATGGATAATCATGATGTGCAGTTAATTTTTGGGAAAAGGGAGACCTGAAATGCTTTGAAAATTTTGTTACTCTCCAGCTAGGCAGCTTTATCCTCTTGTTTAGAATTGTCAGTGGTGGTGTCAAAAATCTCATCCAAACTCATAAGACACATAGTGAAAAGGATGGTGGTGTAATACATGAGGAACTGGGTTCTACTTAGAACCAAGGTTTGGTTATGTTTTTCTTACCAAGTAGTTTCTCCTCTACTACTCTTTTTGTCTCTTAACACTGGTTTCCTTTGGAAGGGTGAGGAATCTTCTCCTTTATTTGTGTGTTTTCTGGAAAACCTAGGATAATACTGTGCCTGGTAGCAGACAACCATTTTTATTTAATTTCCAAAAACCTAGAAGTACTGTGCATATTGATGCATTATTTGATGGTACCTCACAGTTTAACCTTTTTTATTTATTTTTTTGGCTAATTAATCACATGATGATTAAACATATTGAATACCAAGTTAAAGAAATTATTTTGTTTTGAGTAATATTTGAGCTAGTTATATGGAGATTGGATTTCAATTTCTGTCAGCCCAGGTGAAGTCAGAGACAAGAAAAAAGGAAGTAAAGGAAATCTCGCTTTTCCGTTTTGTATGCCAGCTTCATTTCTACTAATTGCCCTTTAAAGACTGTAAGGTTACTGATCATCTTTCTCTTTTCTTAACATTTTCATTAGGTAGCTGTTACTGTGAACTTCTAAATGAAGCTAGTTTTCACTTTGGCATAAGACCCATGCATTTTGTAAACAGAATATTTACATATATATATTTTAGTATTCTATTTGTATGGATGTGATAAGCCCTAGTTATAGCACGTGGGTTCTAGTTCCCTGACCAGGGATTGAACTCAGGTTCCCTGTATTGAGAGCATAGTCTTAACCAGCGGACCACCAGGGAAGTCCAGAGTATATTTTTATTGTGAGGAAATTTTGTCATTTTTGACATAGTTCTTCAGGAACTTAAAATTGTAGTCCTTTGTGTTCTAGGAAATTCTAGAAAAGTTTACCTGTAAAAATACACAGTTGTACTCTGTCCTTAGATTTTTAGACGACAGCTCAGTTGTAAACAATCTGCGGAAGACCCTGGTTTGATTCCTGGGTCAGGAAGATCTGCTGGAGAATGGATAGCCTGTCCACTTCAGTGTTGTTGGGCTTCCCTTGTGGCTTAGCCGGTAAAAAATCCCCCTGCAATGTGAAAAATTTGTGGGTTGGATCCCTGGGTTGGGAAGATACCCTGGAGAAGGGAAAGGCTACCCATTCCAGTGTTCTGGCCTGGAGAATTCCATGGACTGTTTAGTCCATGAAGTCTCAAATAGTCAGACATGACTCAGTGACTCACTTTAGCCTAGAGTGGTACTCTTGAGATTCTGCATTTCTGATAAGTTCTCAGGTGGTGCTGAAGCTTCTGGTCTTAAAAGGATATGCAGAGAGCCCTTGGCTTTGAGTATATTTCCAGTGTAGCCTACGTTTTATTCTAAGCACTTACGCACACATGTGTATTTGGGGTGCATGTGTCTATGAAAGTTACATTTGTTGATGGGTGAAAAGTTTTGGGACCCATAAAAGAGAAATAGAAGACAAAACAGACAAATAAAATATTTGTGTGCAAATATTTTATCTCTGATAGCACCATGGAGAAACAATTGTATAATTAGGTATTTCTTAGTGTGCACTTTTTAATTTTAAAAATAAATGAAAATACTGTAAGTACAAGTTACTACTTATGTTGTCATTTAAAAAGTTATCTGTAAATAGGATTATTCAGGCCTGTTAATGCTCCATCTTATAAATGTATTGTGATGTAGTTAATCTTTCACGTGATGCCCTTTTTAGATTGTCTGCGGTTTTTGCTGTATATGCTGTGATGATCATTTTTGTTTTGGTAAATACTTGAGTATTACCTTGAATCAGAGTTTTTGTTAGTTGCTGTGTATTTCAGTTCAATAAAAATTTTCCCGTTTGCTTCTGTTTCCTTAAAGTTTTAGTGTTTAGATATATACTATCTGTTCTTCACGCCTGGAAGATTCATAATCCTTGTCTCTATGTCGGATACTGATGCTGCTTCCTCCCCCAGACTTCTCACTGTACTGCTTAAAACACCCATGATAAAGTTAGTTTTAACAGAACTTTCTGTTTCCAGCTCTTAAAACCTCACACATAACCAAAAAATTCTTTCCTATACGCCATTTACTTTAACTCAGGTGTTTCCATGTAAACTTAAGGTTTACAGTTTTACAACTTCATTCTCTTTTTTGGGGGAGGATTTTTCTTGTTCTTCAGTTCAGTTCAGTCACTCAGTCCGACTCTTTGCGATCCCATGAATCGCAGCATGCCGGGCCTCCCTGTCCATCACTAATTCCCGAAGTTTACTCAGACTCCTGTCCATCGAGTCAGTGATGCCATCCAGCCATCTCATCCTCTGTTGGCCCCTTCTCCTCCTGCCCCCAGTCCCTCCCAGCATCAGGGTCTTTTCCAGTGAGTTAACTCTTCGCATGAGGTGGCCAAAGCATTGGAGTTTCAGCTTCAGCATCAGCCCTTCCAATGCATACCCAGGACTTACCTGCTTTAGGATGGACTGGTTGGATCTCCTTGTAGTTCAAAGGATTCTCAAGAGTCTTCTACAACACCACAGTTCAAAAGCATCAATTTTTCGGTGCTCAGCCTTCTTCACAGTCCAACTCTCACATCCATACATGACCACTGGAAAAACCATAGCCTTGGCCAGATGGATCTTTGTTGGCAAAGTAATGTCTCTGCTTTTTAATATACTATCTAGGGGTGGTCATAACTTTCCTTCCAAGGAGTGTCTTTTAATTTCATGGCTGCAGTCACCATCTGCAGTGATTTTGGAGCCCCCAAAAATAAAGTTTGACACTGTTTCAACTGTCTCCACATCTATTTCCCATGAGGTGATGGGACCAGATGCCATGATCTTAGTTTTCTGAATGTTAAGCTTTAAGCCAACTTTTTCACTCTCCTCTTTCACTTTCATCAAGAGGCTTTTTAGTTCCTCTTCACTTTCTGCCATAAGGGTGGTGTCATCTGCGTATCTGAGGTTATTGATATTTCTCCCAGCAATCTTGAATTGTTGTTCTTAGTGCTAGTTATTTTTCATCTTCTTTGGCTGACGTTTACAGAATGGTTTACATATAACTAAAATAGCCTTTGATTCTTTCTCATTTTTTCAATATTTGCTTATTTGAGTCTGTTAGTTCTTTGTTGCAGCATTCGGAATCTTTAGTTGTGCCGTGCCAACTCTTAGTTGCAACATGTAGGACCTATTTTCTTGACTAGGGATCAAACCAAGCATGTGTACATTGGGACCAACAAATCTTAGCCACCTAACCAGGGAAGTCCTCATCTTAGGTTTTTTAAAACAGCTCTCTTTCTCCTTGATATTTTATTTCTCTGTCTGAGAGGTTTTCCCATTGTGAGTTTAGTATCTGTTTCCGCCTTTGACATGAGATTAATTTATTGTATTTTTTTTTCTTTTTTCTTTTTTTTTCATTTATTTTTATTAGTTGGAGGCTAATTACTTTACAATATTGTAGTGGTTTTTGTCATACATTGACATGAATCAGCCATGGATTTACATGTATTCCCCATCCCGATATCCCCTCCCACCTCCCTCTCTACCCGATCCCTCTGGGTTTTCCCAGTGCACCAGGCCTGAGCACTTGTCTCATGCATCCAACCTGGGCTGGTGATCTGTTTAACCCTAGGTAATATACATGTTTTGATGCTGTTCTCTCGAAACATCCCACCCTCATCTTCTCCCACAGAGTCCAAAAGTCTGTTCTGTACATCTGTGTCTCTTTTTCTGTTTTGCATATAGGGTTATCATTACCATCTTTCTAAATTCCATATATATGTGTTAGTATAGTAATGGTCTATATCTTTCTGGCTTACTTCACTCTGTATAATGGGCTCCAGTTTCATCCATCTCGTTAGAACTGATTCCAATGAATTCTTTTTAATGGCTGAGTAATATTCCATGGTGTATATGTACCACAGCTTCCTTATCCATGCGTCTGCTGATGGGCATCTAGGTTGCTTCCATGTCCTGGCTATTATAAACAGTGCTGCGATGAACATTGAGGTGCACATGTCTCTTTCAGTTCTGGTTTCCTCGGTGTATATGCCCAGAAGTGGGATTGCTGGGTCATACGGCAGTTCTATTTCCAGTTTTTTAAGAAATCTCCACACTGTTTTCCATAGTGGCTGAACTAGTTTGCATTCCCACCAACAGTGTAAGAGGGTTCCCTTTTCTCCACACCCTCTCCAACATTTATTGCTTGCAGACTTTTGGATAGCAGCCATCCTGACTGGTGTGTAATGGTACCTCATTGTGGTTTTGATTTGCATTTCTCTGATAATGAGTGATGTGGAGCATCTTTTCATGTGTTTGTTAGTCATCTGTATGTCTTCTTTGGAGAAATGTCTGTTTAGTTGTTTGGCCCATTTTTTGATTGGGTCATTTATTTTTCTGGAATTGAGCTGCAGGAGTTGCTTGTATATTTTTGAGATTAATCCTTTGTTGCTTCGTTTGCTATTATTTTCTTCCAATCTTAGGGCTGTCTATTCACCTTGCTTATAGTTTCCTTTGTTGTGCAAAAGCTTTTAAGTTTCATTAGGTCCCATTTGTTTCTTTTTGCTTTCATTTCCCATATTCTGGGAGGTGGGTCATAGAGGATCCTGCTGTGATTTATGTCGGAGAGTATTTTGCCTATGTTCTCCTCTAGGAGTTTTATAGTTTCTGGTCTTACATTTAGATCTTTAATCTATTTTGAGTTTATTTTTGTGTAAGGTGTTAGAAAGTGTTCTAGTTTCATTCTTTTACAAGTGGTTGACCAGTTTTCCCAGCACCACTTGTTAAAGAGCTTGTCTTTTTTCCATTGTATATCCTTGCCTCCTTTGTCGAAGATAAGGTGTCCATAGGTTCGTGGATTTATCTCTGGGCTTTCTATTCTGTTCCATTGATCTATATTTCTGTCTTTGTGCTGATTTATTGTATTTGAATGTAGTGTCCTCCTTTTACTTGAGGTAGTTGCCCAGACCTTTCTGTAAATAATTATAATCTCTTATATGTGATTGATAGGTTTGTTATTCATAGCATGTCTATGAATTGATTGAAACAGGATAAAAATAAATGATTATCTGACTGCTTATGTAATTTAGGACTTCCCTGGTGGCTCAGATGGTAAAGCATTTGCCTACAATGCGGGAGACCCAGGTTCAATCCCTGGGTTGGGAAGATCTCCTGGAGAAGGAAATGGCAACCCACTCCAGAATTCTTGGCTGGAAAATCCTGTGGACGGAGAAGCCTGGTAGGCTACAATCCATGGGGTTGCAAGAGTTGGACGTGACTGAGCGACTTGACTTTCATTTTTCACTTTTATTTAATTTAGTATAGTGGTGGTTTTCACTTTGGGCTAATTTTGCCTTTTTTTAGATGTTGTGCAATGTCTAGAAATACTTTTTTAAAAAGTTACTTTATCATTTTTTACTGCCCTGGGTCTTTGTTGCATGTGGACATCCTCTGGTTGTGGTGCATGGGCTTTTCATTAAAGTGGCTTCTCTTTTGGCACTTGGGCTTAGTTCTGCAGCTTGTGGGATTTTCCCAGACCAGGGATAGAACTACTGTCCCTTGCATTACAGGAAGCCCTGGTAGTACTTTCGATTGTCATGATTTGAGTGGTGGGAGGAATTGACTTGGACTGGCTGGCAACTTCAATGATTAGAGAACAGAGATGTTGTTAAGCATCTTGCAATTCACAAAATATCCCCCAACCCCCTGAGTTGTTTGGTATTTGTAGTGCTGAGATGCCCTGGTCTGCTGAGTTGTTTGGAATCATAGTTCTATTAAGTTTGCATTCCCATAGCTTGAGGGCTATTAGAGTTGTTGACTTGTACCTTGTGAGCTGGAGGTAGAGGGGCTGAGAGTTAGAGGAGACTAATGTAGTAGTGTCCACAGGTATATCCATTCCTTGTTGGGAGAGGGTGTTATCTGAGCCGTAGAAACTGCTTTAAATTGAATTGTTGTCGGTAAAGGGTTAGTTTAGTAATCCTCAGTGCTGGCTTTGTGGAAATTACATTAGTGGAAAGAGAATCATGGGAGGCTTTCCTGGCTTCCTTTCAACTAATGGTGCTACAGATAGCACCATTCAGTAGAACCCTGATTTAGCTTCCTTTTCTCTCCTGTGTTAACTCATCAAAGTAATATATTGATAGTTTACATTACCAGCAAGGCAAGTGATGGGTTATTGTGACCTCTATTGAGAAAGAAATACTATCTGCTAAGGAATTAGTTTACTGGTGCCAGGAAGAAATTGCCTCCCCCCCACCCCCTTTTTGGGTGTTCGGGCCATTCGGTGTCTTCCGAGGGAATCTAGTAAGTGTGTAGTACAGATGCAAACTAGAGGGGAGGGAGGAGGTGCTGACTCTTAAAATATGGGGAGAATTTTGTGTTTAGAAATTTTCTTTCCTGCCTTTGTTGCTCAGTTGTTAAGTTGTGTACAATTCTTTGTGATCCCATGAACTGCAGCACACCAGGCTTCCTGTCTTCACTGTCTCCTGTAGTTTGCTTGAACTCATGTCCATTAAGCCAGTGATACCATCCAGCCATCTCATCCTCTGTCATTCCCTTCTCCTCTGGCCCTTAATCTTTCCAGCATCAAAGTCTTTTCCAGTCAGTCAGCTCTTTCCATTACTGTTTACAAAGTATTCCAATACTTTGGCGTATTGGAATTTCAGCATCAATCCTTCCAGTGGATATTCAGGGCTGATCTCCTTTAGAATTGACAGGTTTGATCTCCTTCCTGTCCTGCCTTAAAAACAATTTTATTTCATCAAATTTAAGTCCATTTATAGTAGCATGTTCTCTTACTTGCTAAATACTATTGAATAACTGAATTTTTACTTATTAACATTTATACAGTGATTATGTAGACTCCCAGGGATTGTTGTTATATAATCTACTTTATCACATTGTTAATGAATTATTAATATATTATTGATTTACTGGATACTAAAGAATCTAAAGAAACAAAGCTATAGTATATGCCATTCAGAAATTTTTCTGTAATGTCTCTTGAGTGAAGTTCTTAGTTTCTGAAGTGAAGTTATCCATTTCGAGATCAGCATATGTGACTAGTCAAGGGGGAGTTTGGTAGTTAATATAAGTATCCTTTTGTCTGTTAAGAGACTTGGATTGCAGTACTAGGGCTTCAACCAGTTTGTGAGTTATTTAACCTCAAAATGAGAGACTTAAGAGACTTCCCTGGTGGTCCAGTGTTTATGTCTCCAAGCTTCCGCTGTAGGGAACATGGGTTTTCGGTTCCTTATCTGGAAACTAAGATCCCAAATGCTTCGAGGTATGGCCAAGTGAAATAGAGAGACTTAGACTCACTGTTGGCAATCTTGAAAGTGAAGTGACAGTCAGTCAGTTGTTTCTGACTCTTTGTTACCTCATGGACTATCCAGTCCTGGAATACTGGAATGGGATCTCCAGTAGATCTCCTGGGGAACTTCCCAACCCAGGAAAATCCAGTAGATCTCCAGAACATCTTCCCAACCCAGGGATTGAACCCAGGTCTCCTGCATTCCTGGCGGATTCTTTACCAACTGAGCTATGACGGTTTGCTATCTTATCTTACTGTAACTCTTGAGTTGTATTTATTCCTTTAACACCATTGATAGTTTTGATTCAGGCTCTCTCTAGACAGTGTACTCAGGGTGTTGGCTATGGTAGCAGTCTTCTACCTGAAGGCTTAGACAGTTGGAGCGATGACTTACTCATAGGACTGACTCTTAATAGCGGCCATCAAATTCTTGCCTTGAGGATCTCTCTAGTGCTACTTCCTGTTCTAGAGCAGGTAAAATGTTGGTTGCCTTGCTGAGAATACCTTTGTTAAGTGTGAAGAATGTTAATGGTGTTAAAAAGTAATCTGTTAGGTAAAGTAACATTAAGAGAAATCTTAGTTTTCTCTCATAAAAAGAGTAGAGACATGCAGTGATTAGATTTTGGTGTAAATAGTTGCATGTAAAATTTTATGTTGATTCTTTATTTTTTATCACTAAAAGAGAATTAGCAGACGCTGCTTATTTTGTATGTTGGATTTCTTTTTTTTTTTTTTTTTTAATTTATTTTTATTATTATTATTATTATTATTTTTTTTCCAGTGGGTGTATGTTGGATTTCTTAACAGGCTAGCAGGTATCACTTTTTTGGTTTCATGTCCTTAACATTGTAAAAGGTTTTGAGAGCCTTATGAAGTTTTAGTTTCTGTGTTATCTCCTAATATTTTTAAATTTAAAATTTTAACCATATTTTTAGATTTAAATTGTAGATTAAAAATTTTTTAGTGTTCCATTTGAAACCCAGTTACATGTTAATGAATATTATTGAGAAAGTGGAAATATATTATTTTCAAAGGGGAAAAAATTTTAATAGCTATTTTGTAAGGGAGTTTTGGGTTTGCAGGAAAATTGCATAGAAAATAGTTCCTATTTGTCCTCTTCTGTTGTTTACAGCTTACTTTAATATGTTTGTTGCAGTGCATAAATCTATATTGATAATCAATATTAACAAGGGGCCATAGTTTATGTTAGGGTTCACTCCATATTGTACAACTCTATGGGTTAGGGGAAATCTATCATGTCATGCATTCATTGTTATATCATATGGGAAAGTTCCAGTTCCTTAAAATGTGCTGTGCTCTACTCCTTCATCTCCTCTTCTCTCTCACTGAATACTTAGCAGCCACAGTCAATTTTGCTAGTCTCTGTAGTATTGCATTTTTCAGAATCTTACTTAGAATGTTCCAGAATGTTGTCTTTTCAAATTGATTAAAGAAACCACTTTACAACAGCATGGATTTGAGATTTCACCGTGTCTTTTTATTGCTTAGTGTGCCGTGTCTTTTATCTATGAATAATATTCCACTGTTTTTTGGTGCTGCAGTCGTTAACTTTTTGGAAGGACATTTTGGTTGCTACCAGTTTTTGGTCAATGTGAATAGAGCTGCTCGAAATGTTTATGTGCAGGTTTTTGTTAGGAGGTAAGCTTTTGTTTGGTTGTTTGGTTGTATGATTGCTGGGTTGTATGGCAAACCTATTTTTACTTTAGTAAGAAACTGTGAAATTATCTTCTAAAATGATGGACTACCAGTTTTTAATTCTCACCAGTAGTGTGTGATAAGTAGTTCAGTAAGGAGAATAAAGCTATCATTTTGGTATTCTGTGTATGGGGACTAAATAAAGGTAACTGATTTAACGTTCTATTTTGGTAGCCATTACAGATCCCTAAATTTCTAGATTTTGAGGTAAGAAATGAGTGAAAAGTGATTCAGAGATGGTTTTTAATTAATATATGAGAAGATTCTGGATTTGTGGTGAGCAGTTTCTTAGCATCAGTTAGTGGATACAGTTGCAAAGGACATACAAAGATTGGGAGTCAGTGATTTTCAGCGTTTCTTTGTGAAATTTTGATAGTGGTTGCTAGATTGGTGGAACATTTTGACATAGCTCATTTGACAGGCTTCTTGGAGTTCATGCTGAACAAAAGAAAGCCATTGTCATCGTTATGTAGTTTGTCCTATCATCTTAGAGAGGGATAGTCATATAGATGCTCAAAACAGGAAGTGCAATGCAACAGGCTTCGAGAGCTGAGTATAAGGGGAGTTGATGAGACTTGTGAAGGATACCTCTCACAAAGCACCCATTTGAGTTCAAAGATGGAGAAAGAGAGAGTGAGATGAATTGGGAGAGTAGCATTGCAATATATACATTGTCATTTGTAATATAGATAACTGGTGGGAGGCTGCTGTAAACAGGGAGCTCAACCACTTGCACTTTGGTGACCTAGAGGAGTAGTATGGTGGGAGGGGAGGAAGATTCATGAGGGATGGGATATATGTACAGAATCACTGACTGAATGGATATGAATTTAAGCAAACTCCAGAGATAGCGAAGAAGGAAGCCTGGCATGCTACAGTCGTTGAGGTTCCAGAGAGTCAGGCATGACTTAGCAGCTGAACAGCAACATGGCTGATCCACATTGTAACCAGCACAACATTGTAAAAAATGAATTAAATAAAAGGGGTAAAAAAGAATGAGTACAGATTAAAAGTCCCAGAAATAACATCCGGAGTAAAATTTAAAGAAACTGATGGGAAAAATGTTACTTAAAAGTTATATTCAAATTCTTTCTTCTGAAAATAGGATTCTCATTCATGGTTTTGTTTTTATGAGAGGAGGAAAAACTTTAGGTTCACTTCTAGGTGGTTAATTAATTGTCCACTGTTAGCATCTAGTCTTATAACCATCTAGAGAAACCATTTATTTGTATGTAATGTTCAATATAAACTGCACTTCTTAGTAAAGGTTTGCATTTTAGCATTGCATCTCTGTGACTATAGACATATGTTAGTAAGCCTGTACATTGTGTATGAGGCTTATCATACATGGCAGCAGAAAAAAAGACCAGGGAATTGCTGCTTTGTTGAAGATTTTCTTTCAGACTACAAGTCTTACAGATATGCCTTTAATCTTACTAAAAGTACTGTAGCAATTCATTTTAAATACCTTTATTAAAATTTATATAGTAATTTAGAAGTAAGTATTTTTGTACTTTGCTTTAATTTACATAGGGCTCATAAAGCCACTGAATTATAGCACAGAATAAACTATTATTTTATATGCCCTTAAACATTTAACTCACTTATGTTTTACATTAGTACAAGATAGTTGATATTAATGCTTACTGTTGCAAAATGATGTGCAAGAGGAGTAAGGTTTAGGTAGCATTGTGAACGGTAAATATAGCTTGAGCTTTTGTATTTCATAATGCTTGCATCTGCTAAATCCAGATTATGTATTTATTATTTAAATTAAAACATGCAGAAGAAAATTTACCATTTTCCTGTTTCGGTTATGCAGTTTAGTAATGTTATACCACAAAGCTACAGTAATCAAGACAGTATGGTACTAGCACAAAAATAGAAATGCAGATATATGGTACAGGATGGAAAGCCCAGAGATAAATCCTCACACCTCTGCTTACCTAATCTATAACAAGGAGACAAGAATATACAATGAAGACAAGACAGTCTCTTCAGTAAGTGGTGCGTAGAAAACTGGACCAGCTGCATGTAACAGAATGAAATTAGAATACTCCCCAGCCACACAAAAATAAACTGGATTAAAGACCTAAATGTAAGGCTGGTGTAAAATTCTTAGAGGCAAATGGGAAAAACACTCTTTGACACAAACCTTGGCGAGATCTTTTTTGACCCACCTCCTAGAGTAATGAAAATAAAAACATAAACAAATGAGACCTAATTAAAAGCTTCTACACAGAAAAGAAACGATAAATGATACGAAAAGACAACTCTCAGAATGGGAAAAAGACCCATTTGCAAATACTTGAAAATATATGCAAACAAAGCAACTGACAAAAGATTTCTGTCCAAAATACAAGCAGCTTATGCAGCTCAGTATTAAAACAAACAACCCAATCAAAAAGTGGGTGGAAGATCTAAATGGACATTTCTCCAGAGGAGACATTCAGACAGCCAAGAGGCACATGGAAAGATACTCAACATCACTAATTTTTAGGGAAATGCAAATCCAAAGTACAATGAGGTGTCACCTCACAGAGGTCAGAATAAGTCCATTTACATTGTTATGCAACTAACACCATTCATTTCCAGAACTATATTCATCCTGTAAAACTGAAATGAAACTCATTAAACAATGTTCATTGCCCTCTTCTCCCAGCTGCTTGCAACTACTTTTCTACTTTCTCTCTCTATGAATTTGATTACATACTTCAAGTGGAATCCTGCATTATTCTTCCTTTTGTGATTAGCATATTCCCCTTGACATAGTATCCTCAGGGCTTATCTATGTTGCCACATATGCCAGAATTTACTTTTTCTCAGGCTGAATAGAATTCCACTGTGTGTAAATCAATTCAGTTGCCCAGTCGTGTTCAACTCTTTGTGACCCGGTGGACTGCAACATGCCAGGCTTCCCTGTCCATCATCAACTCCTGGAGCTTGCTCAAACTCAGGTCCATTGAGTTGGTGATTCCATACAACCATCTTATCCTCTGTTGTCTGTATCTCCTCCTGCCTTCAATCTTTCATAGCATCCAAGTCAGTTCTTCCCATCAAGTGACTAAAGTTGGAGTTTCAGCTTCAGCATCTGTCTTTGCAATGAATATCCAGGACTGATTTCCTTTAGGATTGACTGATTTGATCTCCTGCAGTACAAGGGACTCAAGAGTCTTTTCCAACCCCACAATTGAAAAGCCTCAATTCTTCCACTCTCCTCTTTTCTGTAGTGCAGCTCCCACATCTGTGCATGACTACTGGAAAGACCATAGCTTTATCTCAGTGGACCTTTGTTGGCAAAGTTATGTCTCTGCTTTTTAAAATGCTGTCTAGGTTGGTCATAGCTTTTCTTTTAAGGAGCAAGTGTCTTTTAATTTCATGGCTGTAGTCACCATCTGCTGTGATTTTGGAGCCCAAGAAAATAGAGTCTCTGACTGTTTCCATTGTTTCCCTATCTGTTTGCCATGAAATGAAGAAACGGGATGCCATGATCTTCTTTTTTTGAATATTCAGTTTTAACTCAATGTTTTCATTCTCCTCTTTCCCTTTCATCAAGAGGCTCTTTAGGTCATCTTTGCTTTCTGCCATACGGGTAGTGTCATCTGCATATGTGAGGTTATTGACATTTCTCCTGTTAGTCTTAATTTCAGCTTGTGTTTCATCCAGCCCGGCATTTTGCATTACATACTGTGCATATAAGTTACATAGGCAGGATGAGAATACACGGCCTCGATGTAGTCCTTTTCCAGTTTTGAACCAGTTTGTTGTTCCATGTCTGGTTCTAACTGTTGCTTCTTGACCTGCATACAGATGTCTCAGGAGGCAGGTAAGCTGGTTTCTGGTATTCCCATCTCTTTAAAAATGTTCCACAGTTTGTTGTGATCCACATAGTCAGAAGCTTTGGCGTAGTCAGTAAAGCAGAAGTAGATGTTTTTCTGGAACTCTCGCTTTTTCGATGATCCAGAGGATGTTGGCAATTTGATCTTTGATCCCTCTACCTTTTCTAAATCTAGCTTGGACGTCTGGAAGTTCTTGGTTCATGTACTGTTGAAGCCTGGCTTGAAGAGTTTGGAGCATTACTTTGCTAGCGTGAGAGATGAATGCAATTGTGTGATGGCCTTGCCGTTCTTTGGGATTGGAACAAAAACTGACCTTTTCCAGTCTTGTGGCCCTGCTGAGTTTTCAAATTTGCTGGTTTACTGAATGCAGCCCTTTAACAGCATCATCTTTTAGGACCTGAAATAGCTCACCTGGAATTCCATCACCTCCACTAGCTCTCTCTGTAGTGGTGCTTCCTATGGCCCACTTGACTTCACATTCCAGGATGTCTGGCTCTAAGTGAGTGATGATACATACCGTCATGGTTATCTGGGTTGTTATTTTTTGTATACTTCTGTGTATTTTTGCCACCTCTTTTTAATATCTTCTGCTGCTGTTTAGGTCCATGCTGTTTCTGTCCTTCATTGTGCCCATCTTTGCATGAAATGTTCCTTTGGCATCTCAGTTTCTTGGAGAGATCTCTAGTCTTTCCCATTCTCTTATTTTCCTCTGTTTCTTTGCATTGATCACTGAAGAAGGCTTTCTGATCTCTCTTTGCTGTTCTCTGGAACTCAGCATTCAGATGGGTATATCTTACCTTTTCCTCTTTGGCTTTAGCTTCTCTTCTTCTCTCAGCTATCTGTAAGGCCGTCTCTGAGAACCATTTTGCATTGGTGCATTTCTTTTTCTTGGGGATGGTCTTCATCACTGCCTCCTCTGCAGTGTCACGAACCTCCATCTGTAGTGCCTCGTACACTTAATCTGTCAGATCTAATCTGTTGAATCTGTTTGTCACTTCCACTGTATAATCATAAGGGATTTGACTTAGGTAGATCATATCTGATTGGTCTACTGAATTTGGTAGTAAGGAGTTCACGATCTGAGCCACAGTCAGCTCCTGGCCTTGTTTTTGCTGACTGTATAGAGCTTCTCCATCTTCGGCTGCAAAGAATATAATCAATCTGGTTTTGGTGTTGGCCATCTGGTGATGTCCCTGTGTAGAGTTTTCTCTTGTGTTGTTGGAAGTGGGTATTTGCTATGACCAGTGCGTTCTCTTGACAAAACTCTGTTAGTCTTTGCCCTGCTTCATTTTGTACTCCAAGGCTAAACTTGCCTGTTATTCCAGCTATCTCTTGACTTCCTACTTTTGTGTTCTAGTCCCCTGTGATGAAAAGGGCATTTTTTTTGGATGTTAGTTCTAGAAGGTCTTGTAGGTGTTCCTAGAACTGTTCAACTTCAGCTTGTTCAGCATTAATGCTTGGGGCATAGACTTGGATTATTGTGATATTGAATGTGAGTTGAATTACATTTATATTTCATTTTTGATATTGCACCCTAGTACTGCACTTTTAACTTTTTGTTGGCTATGAAGACTTCTCCATTTCTTCTAAGGTATTTCTACCCACATAATAGATGTAATGATCATCTGAATTAAATTTTCCCATTCTGGTCCATTTTAGTTCACTGATTCCTAAATGAGAGGGACTGGTGGTGTGAAAATCTGGGTCTTGCTTTTGTGGGAGGGCCTTGCTCACTAAAGCCTCAGTCCAGTTATCTACTGATGGATGAGGTTGCACTCCCTCCCTGCTAGTTGTTTGGCCTGAGGTGACCCAGCCCTGGGGCGACTGGGCGCTCTATGGTAGGGTTAATGATGAACTCCAAGTGGGTTTATGCTAAGGGGGAGATTCCTTCCTTGCCGTTCCTGTGTGAGCCCCTGCCGACCCACGCGTTCTCCGAAGTTTTTGCAGTACTAGCAGGTGGTTTTGGTTCAGTCTCCTGTGGAGTCACTGCTCCTTTTCTCTGGGTCTTGGTGCACTCAAGATTTTGTATCCTCCAAGATTGGAGTCTTTGGTTGCCTCAGTCCTGTGGAAGTCTTTTTATCAAATCCCACTGGCCTTAAAGATCAGATTCCCTGGGATTTCCCAGTCCTTTTGTCAGGTCCCAGGCTGGGCAGCCTGATGTGGAGTTCAGAACCTTCATAACAGTGGGAGAACTTTTTCTGGTATTATTGCTGTCCAGTTTGTGGGTCACCCACCTGGTGGGATGGTATTTGAATTCACCATTTATGTGCCCCTCTTGCTGTCTCACTGCGACTTCTTTGTCTTTGGACATTGGGTATCTTTTTTTGGTGGGTTCCAGTGTCCTTCTGTCCATGTTGTTAAACAGTTCATTGTGATTTTGTTGCTCTTGCAGGAGGAGATGAGTGTACTTGCTTCTGCTCCACCATCTTGAACCATAAGCCCTGTAGTTTATTTTGAATCAGGAAGTTTGACACCTTCAGCTTTGTTCTTTTTCGAGATTGTTTTAACTGAGTTGACTTGAGATTACATTTGAATTTTATGATTAATGTTATTGTACAAAAAATCTTGGTATATTGATTGGGATTGCATTGATTCTACAGGTTGACATCTTCTAAATTTTAAAAGCAATTTAAGATTATTTATTTAGTTGGCTGCATTGGCTCTTAGTTGCAGCATATTGGGAGCTTTTTTTTAGTTGTAGCCTGCAGAGTCTTAGCTGGGGCATGTGGGATCTAGCACCCTGACCAGGGAAGGAACCTGGGGCCTTGCACTGGGAACACAGTCTTGCCACTAGACCACCAGGGAAGTCCCTAGATTGACATTGTTTTTTTAATTATTTATTTATTTTTGGCTACGTTGAGTTTTTGTTGCTGCATGCAAGCTTTCTCTAGTTGACTCAGACAAGGGCTGCTCTTCACTGTGGTTGTGTGCATCTCATTGTGGTGGCTTTTCTTGTTTTGCAGCATGGGCTCTGGGTTCACAGGCTTCAGTAGTTGCATCAGAAGGCTGTAACGCACAGACTCAGAAGATGTGCACAGGCTTAGTGGCTCCGTAGCTGACATGTGAAATCTTCCTAGGCCAGGGATCAGACCCATGTCCTGTGCTGTTGTAGGCAGATTCTTATCTGCTGTACCTAGATTTGATATTAATAAGTACCCTAATATGTGACATGGGTTATCTTTCCATTTATTAATAGTTTCTTTGATTTCTTTCAGAAATGTAGTTTTTCAGGGTACGTGGAACCCTTTTTCTTTGGTTAAGTTTATTTTTAAGTATTCTTTTTTAATGTTATTACAAATAGAATTATTTTCTTAATTTCCTTTTTGGATTTTTTTATTGTTAGTGAACTGGTTTTTAGGGTGTTGACTTTTGTATCTTGAAACTTTAGTGAAACCATTAATTCTAATAGTTTTTTTTTTCTAATAGTTTTTATATTATGGAAGCTTTAGTGTTTTGCATACGGTTCAGTAATAGCAACATTTATGTATGAGATTAGGTAATTTCCTGCAGGCATAATTTATCTTCCTTTTTTGATTGTGACCCCTTTTGTTTTTTCTTACCTAAATACCCTGACTCAGAGTTAAGAATCTATATTAAATAGGAGTGGTGAAATAGCATTGCCAGTTCCTATTCTTAGAAATCTTCAGTATTACGATTTTTGCTGTGGATTTTTCATATTTGGCTTCTTATGTTGGGTTTCCTTTTCTTTATTATTTATCATAAGAGGATGTTCAGTTTTGTCTAATCCTTTTTCTCCATCAGTTGAGATGATCATCAGTATTTCTCCCTTTATTCATTTACTGTAGGGTATTACATTATTTGAAAATCCTCCTTGTAGTGTTTAAAACATAAGGTGCTGTTGAATTTGATTTGATAGTAGAGTATTTTGGCAAGGATTTTTGCATCAGCATTCATCAGGAATTTTTGCATCAATATTCTCGTTCCTTGTTGTTAAAATATATTAAGAAAAGATCTTAAATAACAGCCTTACTTGATGAATTAAGGTACTAGAAAAAGAACTTACTCCACAGTTAGCAAGAGGAAGGAAATAATAAAGATAGTACAGAGATGAAGAATAGAACTAAAAGAGAGGAAATCAGTGAAACCAAACTGGTCTTTGAAGAAGTCAATAAAATTGACAAATGGGAGTGGTAATAAAGAGAAGACTGAAATTGCTGAAAATAGAAATGAAACTGGAGATATAACACTTATAACACATATGCCAAAATATGTTGATTTCTAAGAAAATAGTATGTACTGTTATCTACATCACCAAATTAAGTAAACTAGAAGATGCGGAGAAATAGCTAGAAACATTAAAACCTATCAGGATCAAATCATTGCATAGACATAAAACTACTAAGAAGATGTCATCAGTAATCAAAAATCTTTGAACAAAGAAAAGCACTGAACTGGATGGTATTACTTGTGAATTCTTTCAAACATTCAAGTGATATGTGTTTGAATGTTAAGTATTTAAATAATACCTTTCTAGCAACGTTCTGAAATTGAAGAGGAGGAAATGTTTGCTATTTGAGTCCAGCATTAGGCTGCTGCTTCAGCCAAAGACTGAAGAAACCTACAGATTAAAAGACACCTATAGACCAGTATCCCTTGTACACAGTGATGCAAAGTAAACAACAAAATACTAACAAAATGAATTCAACAGCATATTAGAAGGATTATACACAGTGATTAAGTGAGTTATTCCTGGAGTATAGGTGTCGTTCAGTGTACAAAAATTCATCAATGTAAGCAAGCTAATAGGGTAAGGGGGAAAAGTACATAATAATCTCAATTTCTGGAGATAAACATTTGATAAAATTCTTTTCAGCATTTTGAGTATACCATCATTCTTGTAGCCTGCAAAGTTTTGCTAGGGAAATTTTTAATAATCATTTATAGGTATGTGACAAGTATGACAAGCCTTTGTATGTGACAAGTCATTTTTCTCTTAGTTCTTTTGAGATTTTCTTTTAGTCTGACTTCTGATTGTTAGGTGTCTAGGCATAAGTGTCTAGTGTGAGTTTTGGAGTTCTTTGTTGAAATTCTCTCTGTGTATTTTCTGGTTTTGTTTATCTGTGTTCTCTTTCAGGTCATTCTGCAGTTTTAAGATATTTGAAAAACATTCTACAGGGTTGGTTGTCTGTTCCTTTGATCAGGCCTTATTTCTCTATTTTTTGGTGTGCTTTATGATTTTTTGTTGTTGAATTAGGGTTCATTGGCGAGAACAGCCAGAGTTGCAGACTTTACTGATTGTGCAGAGGGAAACCATCACCAGTCAGGCCACCTAGATGGAGGATCTCTCAGACCTTCTTAGGCATTCATGTTATTGACTTTGGGGTGCTTTTCTCCTAATGCCTCTGTCAGGGTACTTGGAAATCCCTAGGAAAGCCAGAAATCTGGACCGAAGTTCCACTTCCATTACTTCTGTCCTGGGAGAGGCATCAGTTGGAGCCAAGAATCAGGTAGTATTTCTCTCTTTTACTTTGAGCTGCATTGGGTTGGGGAATGAGCCAGTGTAAATAAAACTCGGTGAAATCTTAAGCTCCTCACAGTTCTCTGTTCTATTATTTAATAACTCTCCTGAGTCTGGAAGCTCTATACTAACCAGTTTCTAGCTGTATCAGAATTGTGTTTTGGTCCACATATTGCTGTTAACTTACTGTCTATATGGGAGAACCAGAGCCTGTAGCTGTCCTTTTGCTGATGTCACTCTTCTAGTATTAACTTTTAACTGAAGAAGAGTGATACTTTTCTAGTCCTGAAAATATGTTGAAATACTGAAGTTTGAATATGAGGGAAAATGCTGTGACCTAAAGGAAATCTAACATTGCTGTTTTGAATTCAGTTCATTTTAAGTGATTGGAATAATAGCTAAATTGTTCTTTAGTGTTTTAGGATGTAATGTCTTTGTAGTGTTGAATTGCTACCTAGACAAAGCCCTGAGACTTTGCAAGAAATAATAGTTCTGATCTGGGAGAAAGGTATTTTATTTGAGGGGAGGGAGATTGATTGCATTGCCACTTTCTTTTCCTTTGCACTGATTGATACTCTTCTGTTGTGAATGACTTATTCCTTTTGCTAGATTACTTAAGATGTGTCTTTAGATAGAGAGGTATGGGCAGATATAAAATGGCAGAGTAGTACAGTTTTAAGATGCTTTAGTTCAGGTAACCTCAAATGTCAAAGAAAATACAAAACAAGGGAAAAATGTGTGAAGAAAAATTTTAAGTAGGACCGCTCCCTCATGTCAGGAAATAGTATTGTTTTAAAGAGAAATAGGATTAATTCTGAGCTTGTATACTTTCTTACATGTGCTTTACCTGTGTTTTGTCCTTTTCCACAAACTTCTTATTTGTGTTTTGGTTAAAGTACTTACTTTCTTAGACCTTTGGGTTTCTAATTGATAGAGCAAATATGACAAAATCTGTGTAACCTCAGAGTTAGGGAAAGCTAAGTGGGGTCTTGGTCCTGGAACAGGTGTCCTCTCTGTTTTCCTCCCCCAAACACTCGTATACATAAAATTTTGACTGCAGTTTTAGACAAACTGCTTTCTTTTCAGAGCCGGCCACGACACTTCCTTAAGTGCGTAGCCTTAAAAATAATTTTGAACACATGATGAGAAACCAGAATGACACTGACATTTTTTCAAGAAATGTGTGCAAAAGGACAGATATTTGTGATTTTCAGTAGGGGAGATTTAAGCACATTTTTGACCAAGAGAAATGGGGCAGCTGAATCTAAGGTCAAGGCCCTTTTACATGTGGTGCATACACAGTGGGATTAGAAGTCCACATAAAGAAGGATAGAGAGTTCATTTTTTTTGAGATGTAAGAAAAAAATTATTTAATTTTTGTTAGTAATAGTTCGCAAAAGATGATAGAATTTCTCCAAGTTTTAAAAATGATCTATATAATATAAAATTTGAATGAGAGTGTCTTGAGTATTGAAAGGCATTAGGTGAAAGATTCTGATCTTCCAGTGACCTTGTGGAAATATGTATATATATGTTTGTTTATGTAATCTGTATGAGTACTTCAGGTGTTTTTTAAATTAATTTTCTTGTTCTGCTAACCTTAGACATCACATTCTCTGTTAACTTGGCTTTTCATTTTATTAACTTAAGAGCAGTATACCTTTAAGTGTTTATATTTTTGCAGTATGTTTAAGGCAAAAACTGATCATTCTCTGGATTCTTTTGTAAGTAAAAAATGTTAACTAAGAACTTTGCATTTTTTTCTGGAATATTACATATAAAGGCTTTATGTAAATTTATTGAATAACAATATTTATAAAAGTTTATCTTTTACTTCTGTCTCTCATTTTTTACAGTCATCTGTTACTGATTGTAGAGGTTGGTGATGTTAACAATATATATGTTAAAATTAGAATGATTCATTATTTATGAATAATTTTTTAATATTTTAAACAAGTATACCTTTTGTTTCCTCTACTTTTAGGTAATGAAATGGTCTCTGCAAGAATGGTCTGTCCTTGAATTGGAAATATTTAAGGCTGATATATCCTGGCTTCATCTCCTATAAGTGAACTGTAATTTCTTCTCTTTCGACAACTAAATAAACAGACAAAATAGCAAAAATCTTTTCTGTGTTGAGTATGACAGCCACTACTCGTGGCTCTCCAGTAGGAGGGAATGACAGCCAGGGCCAGGCTCCTGATGGACAGTCTCAGCCCCCCTTCCAGAATCAGGTAGGACATGAAGGCTGTTTTGTTTTGGGTGCTTTGAATTAGTAAACAATGACAGATATCCTGAGTAATTTGTTAAGTAATCATAAAAAACTATTTTCATTTTAAGTTATACTTAAAATAAGTCACTGAGGCTTTTAGCAACAGGAAAGCTACTTTATATATGCTTGAGAATGTACCTTTTTTTTTAAACATAAGGCTCTGTATGAATGTGAGGGCAAAAGTGTTAAATCAGTCATTTCTCGTTTAGCTATCAACATAGACTCAAGTCAGCTGTTTATGTTCATGTCTCATCTTTGTACTCATGTTTACCTTATACCTCTGACTACGTAATAGAATGTTTAATCTTCAGATTCCATATTTTTAAAATAACCATAGAGGAAATAATATTAGTAAAGAGTTTAATACAGATTTTAGTTATCAGAGTTTTGTGCTGGCTGACAAAATTTTTTTTCCCCCCTTTTCTCCGGAAGAATTTGCATGTGATTAATGTATTAAAACCTTCATTAACTAATTCTTTGATTCTGATATCTAATGGTAATGTATTTATTGTCTTAAGAGGTTAATGCATTTCATTGAATTTTGCAAGAGTTTTGCAAAAGTATTGACTTTCATTTTTGTCCTCCCACTTATTTATTTTTAAATTTTAATAGTCATTCCTTTTGCTTTCTTAGGGTTTAATTTGTTGTTCGTTTTCTAGTTTAGGTAAGTGAACTTTCTAGTTTAGATAAGATGATTGTTCCGCTTTTATTTCAGTTTTTCTGTTCTCTAAAACATGTATTTTGTACTATAAATTTTTGCTACACCATATCCCATGACTTTTGATGTATGTTTGCATTTACTGTTGTTTAGTTAATGTTTTAAAATTTGTGTGGTGATTTCTGTTTGTAATGAATTCTTTATAAACATGATGCTTCATTTGCAAGCAGTTAGAGATTTTCTGGGTAGTTTTTGTCTTGGTTTGTAAATTAATTCCTTTGTGGGTGGAGAGTCTATTCTCTGGTGTCTCACTTGGAAATTTATTGAGGGTTGAAATGTTGCTAAAGATCCCCTGAAGTAAGAAATAGCATCCATTCCAGTATTCTTGCTTGGAAAAATCCCATGGACAGAGGAGCCTGACAGGCTACAGTCTGTGAGGTCACAGAGAGTCAGATAGAACAGAGAGAGAGAGAGAGAGAGAGAGAGAGAGAGAGAGAGACAGTGAGAGACACATCCCTGTGGGGCACGCCCCCCCCGGCCGAACATGTGGTCAATTTCAATTTCTGCTTCTTAAAAAAAGCTGTCTCTTATGTTGTAGCATTTATTGTACATGTCAGTTAAATGCAGTTTCCTCGGTATATTCTGTTCAGTATAGGTATTCTGTTCAATATATTCTGTTCAGTATATATCTTATTTTTGGCCATGTTGGATCTTCATTGGTGTGTGGGCTTTTCTCTACTTGGTGCAAGTGAAGGCTGCCATCTAGTTGTAGTGGGGGGTAGGGTGGTTTCTCATTGTGGTGGCTTCTCCTTGCAGAGCACAGGCTCTAGAGTGCTTCAGTAGTTGCAACACATGGGCTCAGTAGCTGCAGATTCTGGGTCTAAAAAGCAAAGGCTCAGTAACTGGGATATACAGGCTTAGTTGCTGTGCCGCATGTGGGATCTTTCTGATCAGGGATCAAACCCTTGTTTCTTGCATTGACAGGACTCTTCAACACTGAGCCACCGGGAAGCCCTAACCTTGTTTTACTTAGTTTGAAATCTGCTGGGTTTTTTTTTTCCCCAGTAGTTGAGAACTCTGTTTATCTCTCCCTGGGATTGTGGATTTGATCATTCTCCTCTTCTGTGTTATATCAATTTTAGCTACATGCATTTTGAACCAATAAGATGCCTTCACATTGAAAATAGTGACGGGAAGATGGGGGTAATTGAGTCATTAATCTTTACGTTCAGATCTCACGTGTGTAGAGATTTCTTTTTATCTCGAATAATTCTTCTACCTCTAGCTCTCACATATTAATATAGGTATACCACTTTGCCAGGAGAAAGGAAGGTTATTGTATTCTTTTTTAAACAGCGTTCATTGTTTTTGTTATTGTCTTTCATTATTCCCCTGAGTACTACCACTTAAAATTGTTCTTTGTTGCACTTTTTGTTTTTAATGGACTTTTAGAGTCAGGGCAGACTTGAGCAGAAAGTATAGTTTTTTATATCCTGCTTATACTTCCTTCCCACTCCTTGCCTCAATCTTCATTTACCAAAGGTGGTACATTTATTATAATCAGTGAAACTATATAGATAAATCATTATCACAAACCCCATAGTTTACATTATGGTTCACTTGGTCTTTTCTGTATTCTGTCAGTTTTGACAAAGATATCTTAGTATAGTATAATAAGACAGTTTTCACTGCACTAAAATCTGCTTGACCTTTTCATCTCTCCCTTCTCTGAATCCCTGGTGACTACTTGGTCTTTTGATGGTGTTTATTTAATTGCCAAATTGTGTCCAGCTCTTTGTGACCCCATGAACTGTAGTCCTTCAGGTTCTCTGTCCGTGGGATTTTCCAGGCAGGAATACAGGAGTGGGTAGCTATTCCCTTCCCCAGGGAATCTTCCCAACCCAGGGATTGAACCTAAGTCTCCGTATGTTTCCCGTGTTGGCAGGAGGATTTTTTTTTTTTTTTTTTAAATCACTGAGCCTCAAGGGAAGTGCACTTGGTTTTTTACTTGCCTCTATAGTTTTGCCTTTTACAGAATGTGATATAGTTGGAATCATGCAGTGTGTAGTCTTTTCAGATTAACTTTTCACTTTTATATGCATTTAAAGTTCTTTGTCTTCTTATAGCTTAGTAGCTGTTTTTTAAAAAATCACTGTGAAACATTCCATTGTCTGGGTGTTCCACAGATTTTATGTGTTCATTTACTGAGGGACAGCTTGGTTGCTTCCAAGTTTTGGCAATTACAAGTAAAATTATGACTAAACAACAGTGGGATTTTTGTATGGACCTACATTTTTCAGCTTGTTTGAATAAACACTAAGGAGTGTAATTGCTGGATTGTATAATAAAGATATGCTTAGGTTTGTAAAAAGCAAAACAGGGCTGCCAGATGGTTTTATAAGAGGCTGTACTAGCATTTGGCTTTGTCAAGATTGTAGATTTTGCCTATTCAAATGTGTATATTTTGGTATCTCGTTGTTTTAGTTTATAATTCCTTAGTGACTTGTGATGTTAAACATCTTTTCCAGTGGTTTGTTACTACTTGTTATTCCTTTTTGATGAGGTGTTTCTTCAGGTCTTTTGCCTATTTTTGTATCAGGTTGTTTTCTTACTGTTGAATTTGAGGAGTCCCTGGTGACGCAGACGGTAAAGCGTCTGCCTACAATGTGGGAGACCTGGCTTCGATCCCTGGGTCGGGAAGATCCACTGGAGAAGGTAATGGCAACCCACTCCATACTCTTCCCTGGAAAATCCCATGGATGGAGGAGCCTGGTACACTACAGTCTATGGGGCTGCAAAGACTCGGACATGACCAAGCGACTTCACTTTCACTTTCTTTCATTTTTATGTTTTGGATAGCTGTGCTTTATTTTGCAAATATTTTCTCCCATTCTCTGTCCTAGTAACTTGTCTTCTCATTCTCATGACAGTTTCTTTCGTGGGACAGAAATCACTAATTTTAGTGAAGTCAAGCTTGTTTTACTGCCTTTGGTGTTATATCTGAAGTTAGTAGCATCAAACCCAAGGTCACCTAGATATTCTGTTATTTTATCTTCTGAGAGGATTACAGTTTTATATTTTGCATTTAAGTCTGATCCATTTTTGAGTTATTGGTGAGGGTTACAGTCTAGGTTCTGAATTCTTTTTTGTTTTTTCATGTGGCTGTTCATTTGCTGCAACATTATATGTTGTAAGCCTTTCTTTTCACCATTGTTATTATTTTTGTGTTTTTGTCCGTTTGCCAAAGATCAGCTGATTTGCTTGCTGTGGGTCTGTTTCTGTATCTTTTTTCCTTGAACTTTATGTTTGTCTTTGGCAAATGCAGCCTAAAGTTGAATTTTCTTTTTTAAATATTTGTTTCTTTAGCTGCATTAGGTCTTAGTTGCAGCACATGGATTGTTTGTTGCATTCTGTGGGATATTTCATTGCAGTGCACAGACTCAGTAGTTTTTGGCTCACAGGCTTAATTGCCCTGCAGCATGTGGGATCTTCATTCCCTGACCAGGCATTGAACTTGAGTTCCGTACTTAGCAGGGCTGATTTTTAACCATTGAACCACCAGGGAAGTTCCTCAATTTTGCTTTTTGATAAACTCAATCTTTGCCTTTTATTTAGACCATTGTATTTAGACCATTGATGTTTTAACATGATTATTGAAATAGTTGGATAAATACCTTCCATATTTGTTACTCTTTTCTGTTCATTGCTCTTGTCCTTTTATTTGTGTTCCATGTTCCTTCCACCTTTTGTGGTTTTAATGATTCCCATTTTTCTCCTGTTTTAGCATACCATTCATATCTTTTTTTAAAACTTTTTTTTTTTTTTTAAACTTTTTTGGTGGTTGCCTTAGTGTTTGCGGTATATCTTTGTAACTAATCTATACATTCATTGTTATATGGGTGGTTTTAAGTTCTTTGTAATAAATTATTCTTAACTCCTCCTTCTGGTCCTTTATATCATTGATACTGTTGTTTTCATTTTCCCAAATCTAAAATTTGTAAATATATTATTGTTTATATTGAACAAATTAGGAGTTAATGCAAGTAACAGCTAAGATAATTCTTCAGCACTCAAGCCTTCTATATGGTCTCACAGTCACATGTAGCTGCTGCTAAGTCGCTTCAGTCGTGTCCAACTCTGTGCGACCCCATAGATGACAGCCCACCAGGCTCCCTGTCCCTGGGATTCTCCAGGCAAGAACATTGGAATGGGTGGCCCATTTCCTTCTCCAATACATGAAAGTGAAAAGTGAAAATGAACTCACTCAGTCCTGTCTGACTCTTTGCAACCCTATAGACTGTAGCGTACGAGGCTCCTCCATCCATGGGATTTTCCAGGCAAGAGTACTGGAGTGGGTTGCCATTTCCTTCTCCACCATATGTAACTACTGGAGAAAGTTAAGTTGATTCAGGGGATCTTCTCTCCCACATTGCGGGCGTGTTCTTTACCTTCTGAGTCACCAGGGAAGCCCAAGAATACTGGAGTGGGTATCCTTTCCCTTCTGCAGGGAATCTTTCCAGCCCAGGAATTGAACCGGGTGTCCTGCATTGCAGCTGGATTCTTTGGCAGATGAGCTACCAGGGAAGTTGCAAGTTGGTTAGGTTCTAATAAAAAACCTAGTAGGTTAGGCAGTGGTTTCTGAGGATCAGCCCTACTAAGAATAGAATGCTTGAAGAACATATTTCAGAATGGCTACCTTGTCCATCTTATTGGATACACCAGGGAATTTTTTTCCAGTCTTCATTTTGAGAGCTTGATAGGACTTTCTGAAAGTAAAGCTTAGAAAAGGTACTGAGTCCCCTCAAGTTTTGACCCCTTGGAATTTTTAACTCTCAGACTTGCCATATTCAGCTTCTGGCAATTAATCAGTTACAGTTTAGGTTTTCTTACCTCAATACAATAGTACCTCCCCCTACCCCAAGCCACTTTATTCCCAATGAAAAGATTCCAGGACCCTCAGTGAATGCTTGAAACTTGAAGGTGGCATTTCTATGTATATTGATAACTATGTTTTTTCTTAAACATTGACACCAGTGATGGAGTTTAATTTATAAATTAGACACACTCAGAGATTCAGTCAGTTCAGTTGCTCAGTTGTGTCCGACTCTTCGCGACCCCATGAATCGCAGCGCGCCAGGCCTCTCTGTCCATCACCAACTCCCGGAGTTTACTCAGACTCATGTCCATCAAGTCAGTGATGCCATCCAGCCATCTCATCCTCTGTTGGCCCCTTCTCCTCCTGCCACCAATCCCAAGCATCAGGGTCTTTTCTAATGAGTCAGCTCTGAGCATGAGGTGGCCAATGTATTGGAGTTTCAGCTTCATCAGTCCTTCCAATGAACACCCAGGACTTATCTGATTTAGGATGGACTGGTTGGTTCTCCTTGCAGTCCAAGGGACTCTCAAGAGTCTTCTCCAACACCACAGTTCAAAAGCATCAATTCTTCTGCGCTCAGCTTTCTTCACAGTCCAACTCTTAATTACATCCATAGATGAACACTGGAAAAACACGAGTCTTGACTAGACGGACCTTTGTTGACAAAGTAATGTCTCTGTTTTTTAATATACTATCTAGGGTGGTCATAACTTTCCTTCCAAGGAGTAAGCATCTTTTAATTTCATGTCTGCAAGTCACCATCTGCAGTGATTTTGGAGCCCCCCAAAATAAAGTCTGACACTGTTTCCACTGTTTCCCTGTCTGTTTCCCATGAAGTGATGGGACCAGATGCCATGATTTTAGTTTTCTGAATGTTGAGCTTTAAGCCAACTTTTTCACTCTCCTCTTTCACTTTCATCAAGAGGCTTTTTAATTCCTCTTCACTGTCTGCCATAAGGGTGGTGTCATCTGCGTATCTGAGGTTATTGATATTTCTCCCAGCAATCTTGATTCCAGCTTGTGCTTCTTCCAGCCCAGCATTTCTCATGATGTACTCTGCATATAAGTTAAATAAGCAGGGTGACAATATACAGCCTTGACGTACTTCTTTTCCTATTTGGAACCAGTCTGTTGTTCCATGTCCATTTCTATCTATTGCTTCCTGCCCTACATATAGGTTTCTCAAGAGGCAGGTGAGGTGGTCTGGTATCCCCATCTCTTTCAGAATTTTCCACAGTTTATTGTGATCCACAGAGTCAAAAGATTTGGCATAGTCAATAAAGCAGAAATAGATGTTTTCCTGGAACTCTCTTGCTTTTTCAATGATCCAGCGTATGTTGGCAATTTGATCTCTGGTTCCTCTGTCTTTTCTAAAACTAGCTTAACATCTGGAAGTTCATGGTTCATGTATTGCTGAAGCCTGGCTTGGAGAATTTTGAGCATTACTTTACTGCTGTGTGCTGCTACTGCTGCTGCTAAGTCATTTCAGTCCTGTCTGACTCTGCGACCCCATAGACGGCAGCCCACCAGGCTCCCCCATCCCTGGAATTCTCCAGGCAAGAACACTGGAGTGGGTTGCCATTACTAGCGTGTGAGATGAGTGCAATGGTGTGGTAGTTTGAGCATTCTTTGGTATTGCCTTTGTTTGGGATTGGAATGAAAACTGACCTTTTCCAGGCCTGTGGCCACTGCTGAGTTTTCCGAATTTGCTGGCTTATTGAGTGCAGCACTTTCACAGCATCGTCTTTGACGATATGAAATAGCTCAACTGGAATTCCGTCACAAACAATTTGCTTTGTTTGTAGTGATGCTTTCCAAGGCCCACTTGACTTCACATTCCAGGATGTCTGGCTCTAAGAGATTAACAGTAATTAATAATAAAATAGAGCTTTGTAGTAATAGTATGCTATAAGTCATACAAATATGTTCTCAAATATCTTGCACAATGTGATGCTTTTCCCATCTAAATACTCGTGTACTGTGGATTTAACTTTCAGTTTGAGGTGCAGCAGCAGACTTCGGTTGAACTTTTTTCTTCTTCACAGTTTCACATAAATAGAAAATTTATTCATACCATAGGTCCTAGTAATCTCAGCATATGATTTTTTCTTTTCCTTGTTAATTCAAGAACTTAAAATTTTTCACCTAAAGGAAGTACTTTGCAGCTTTCTTTGACATTTCTGAATTTTGCCAGAATCAGTTATCTTGTGCTTGGTTGTCGTAATTAAGTAAAATAAGCGTTGCTTGAGCAGAAGCACTGCATTACAAAAGCAATCTCATAATTGGGACAAATTCATGATACTCTTGTTGAGGGCACAGGGAGGTGGGGCAGGGTCAGCATGGCTTGAGATTTCATCTATTTACTCAGAGTGGCTCACAGTCTAAAACTTTCTGATTACTTATTTTTTGAATTTTTGATTTTATAGATTTAATCTGCAGTTGACTACAGCTAAGTAAAACTTGGAAAACAAAACTGCGGCTAAGGCTATAGCTGCTGGTTTGGTTTCCATGGAGGTTTATGTGTGTGATTTTCTGCTCTGGGTGCTTTGATTCCCTGGGTTCCCCTTACTCTTTTCTTATTTTGTGTTTTGCCATTTTCCCTTTGACCTTAATTCTTTCTCAATCTGAGAATGGTTGTTGATTTTCATTTTATTCAGCTCTTTTATTTTTTAGATATTTTCCCCCTTTTTTGAAGTCTAACCAATCTACCGTGTTGTGTTAGTTACAAGTGTATAGCAGTGTTCAGCTCTTTCAGTTGTTAAGAAGGAGTAACAGCTTACAAGCTCCTTACTAGTTGTATTGTAAAGCAAAAGTTTTTTCCTGTACTTCTTTCTTTCTTCTCAGGTTCTTGTTTTTAAGCATCTATATTTTATGTAGCCTTTTGGCTAAGTTCTTTCCTTTCTTCTTTTTTTGTAACTTGAAGTAACAAGCACCCATTTTGTCAGAGTTTTGGTGCATGAAGATTTTGGGAATGATTTAGCCAAATGGTTCTGTCTTAGTATCTTGTGGTTTTAGTCAGCCTGTCACCTTGGATTACATTATTCTGAAGATTTGATATTTAGGTTTGGGGACTTCTTTCCACATGGCTCTCTCAGATGTCTGTTGCCTGGAGGCCTCAGTTTCTTACCTTTCATGGTCCTTTGCATCTCTGTACAGTAGTCTTCAGATGTGTGATTAAGAGTTTTTAGGACCTGGTATGTAACTTGTAACAGAAAGATTGCCCTAAGAGAGGAGGAGGAGGAAGTCATGATGACTTCTTCATGTAGTCTCAGAAGTCTCTGTCTCTTCTCTGTCTCTTTGTATAAAGATTTGGAATTAAGAAGGCTCAGTGTGATTATACTGTTTGGCAGCAACTATTACAGAACTTGTGTTCTGTAACTCATCAGGTTATTTCATGTAGTATTATATAGCCATTAATTCACTCTTATAAGATTCTTAATTATGTGGAAAAATTCTCATAGATTGACAGGAAAAGAGAAGCAATGTGATCTCCATTTTATCAAGTATTTACAGATATATGTTGACAATTAAAAATATGTATTTTTCATCTAACCTGTGTTGGCATCTGAACTGCTATGTATAGTACACATACTATAAAAATTTAAATCTGTAATATTTCATTTTAAGACCTCATCACCTGATTCTTCCAATGAGAATTCCCCAGCAACTCCTCCAGATGAACAAGGTCAAGGTGATGCTCCACAACAACATGAAGATGAAGAACCTGCATTTCCTCATGCTGACCTGGCAAAGTTGGATGACATGATCAACCGGTAAGGTCATTGTTTTTTTGGGGTGGAGGAGGCGGTGCTTTTTGTTTTTTTGAGGGTTTTTTGTTTGTTTAGGTTTTTTAAATTTATTTTATTGAGGCATGATTGATTTACATTGTTGTGTTAATTTCTTCTTTACCACAAAGCAAGTCCATTGTACATCTATATTTTTCATCTTCTTTTCCATTGTAGTTTGTCACAGGATATTGGATACAGTTTACTTGAAAATAGGATCTTGTTGAGATGATTCAAGCATGTTGCATTTATTGGGCACTTCTATTATTACACTGTAATATATAATGAAATAATTATACAGCTCTCCATAATGCAGTATCCGTGGCAACCCTGAACTTGTTTTCCTGCAATTAGACAGTCCCATCTGGGGATGATGGGAGACAGTGACTCCTGAAGTGTCTTGCTTACGTCCAGTTTACTCCATACTCTTTTTGTTTTGGTTGCTCTCACTGTACAAAGAGAAAGGATGTTGGAAATGGAGGCAGGCTTTTGGGTACTTTTGTGACAATCTTAGGATATTCCACCTTGACTTTAATTCAGAATGTATGGAGATTTGAAGTTGTCTCAAAAATACTTTAAAGGCCACTGTCATTTGTTATCTTAAGCTGTTGGTCTTCCTCTAGCATGGACAAAGTTGATTCACCCGGCTTTTTCACAGATGGGTCTTGGGTCCATTCCTTCCCATCTTGTGGGTCTTTTGTGGTTGGAAAGTAATACTCAGACTCCTTTGAAAGCTGAGATAGGAGATCAGGTATTAGCTGGGTTAAAGCTGTCTCAGTCTCTTTCAAAATCTCTGCTAATGTTAGAAATGTGTCAAAATTCCTAATGTTCACTCACTGTCGCCATGATTTTAGTCTGTTTTTAACACAACTACTTTAACTACTGACTTGAGCACAGTTGAAGTGACAGAATGAGTTCATTGATCAGATTGAACATGTCACACAAGTGAAAAGTTTTGTGACCCATTCTGTGTCACAAAAATGGCTGCCATTGGTGACAGTTTTCTAAAAGAAATAACTGGAGTGGCGCTCATAACCGAAAAACTCTGGTTTATTGACCTGCCTTTAGAAAGCAATGTCACTTCTTTGTATAAGAGAAGAGATACGTGCTTTGCAATATATAAGAGAAGAGATATGTGCTTTGCATTGATCTCCTCACAGAGCTGAGTCAACAGGCTTGAGTTAAGGGCATGTTGTTTAGTGCAGTTGATCATTTAATCACATCCTGTGTAACTTTATGTTTAAGTGACATTTTTCAGGTACCCAGCATTTCTGTAAGGATAATACTTTGTAGACACACTCAGAAGGAACCTCTTTGACAAAGGAGTGAAACCAGAAAGCAGACCAGTCATGGCAGCTTCTCCATCTGTGCATATACCAATACAAAATGACCCATTCCATTTTCCTGATATGTAGTTAAAAACTTGAATAGTTCTGCATCTGTACTGTTGGCTGGCAGCAGAAGTGCACACAACATATCCTCTTGGCTTGTCAACAAAGGAAGACTTGTCAACCTGGATTGTGTACCATCGTGACTCATTAATCCTCTCTAACTGTTGTGCCTCAGTATCCTCTGCTGTTTCATCAGTTTGTCTAGTTATGGTGCTAGCCAAAAGAGGAATATGTGGCACATTTTGAACTGCAGCTTCTAAAAGTTCAAGGCCAGTGTCTTTAGCAGCAGGCAGGATCAACCGCTCACTGACAATAAAGGGCTTCTAAGCTTTAGCAATGCAGTTAGCCAATAAGAATGATGCTGTTAGTGCAGACATATTCAGTGAAGTGGTGTCCTTCAGTAGTTGCTTTTGTTCTTTGTTCACCTTATTTTACTTTTGAAAAATTCTAGCAGCTTGTCTTCTAATGCAGGGTGCTTGGTCTCCATGTAGTGATGCAGTTTTGAAGATCTCATTACTTTAATGGATAGCTGGTTGCCACATATTATGCATAGTGGGCTTGGAGAATGTGAATCACCTGTTGCAATGAACATGTAATTTAAGTAGGACTCTTGATATTTCCCCTGTGTTGGCAGCCTTAGAGTCTTCTGCTATCTCATCACTGGGTCTTCACCCCTTTCAAAGAAGCTCTTCAGAGACATTTATTTTTTACTCACTGTGGCTAGGTTAGCTTGTGGTCTTATGAAAAGTGCAGTCGAGACAGGTGCATGGTACACAGGTGCCCCCCGAGAAAGGGGCAGGGCTGAAAGTGTTAGCTAAAATACTGGGAGGCCACATGTGGACTAAAACAAGTGTGGGATTCATGTTAAAGCCTCCCACCCCGTGCAGCTTAATTGTCACTTGCCACTCGCTGATGGTCTTTTGGTATGACTCTGCAAGCATGAGAGTCATGATCTCTGTGCAGTCAAATCTCTCTGCTAATGATAATTAGTATTTGCAGCCACTCCCCAGCCCACCTCAGCTCAGCCTCAGATCATCAGGCGTTGGGTACTCACAAAGAGCTCGCAACCCTGATGCCTTGAATGTGCAGTTCACAGTAGAGTTCGAACTCCTATGAGAATCTCCTGCCAGTGCTCAAATAACAGGAAGTGGAGCTCAGGCAGCAATGTGAGCTGTAGAGAGGGGCTGTAAGTATGAATGAAGCTTCACTCTCACCCACTGCTCACCTCTGTATGCAGCAGAGGGACCCCTGCTTTAGGAGAAGTAGTGAGTTAGTAGTAGATATATTCTTGGATGACTGAGCTTTTTTGATAGTTGAGAAACCTAGCTGGATATGGTGGTATCTGCATAATTGCTTTGATGTTGAAGTGTACTTACAGCATAAAGTCTTGGAGAACATATAATTCATATAATCTTCAGGAAGGGTTGATAAATTGTTGAGGTGAATTGAGAAACCAGCCATATTTCTTTCTCCTCATTTCTTTTGTTGTGAAGAAGACACAAAAGAAAAATGCTGTCAGACTGTTTCTTCTTACTAGTAAACCAGAACCACAAAGCAGCACTTTTTCTTACTATAACAATGATTATATAATTAATTAATATTTTTAGCTGTCACCTGTGAAAGTTATTAAATGAATTCTCCCTTAATGTTATGTCTGAATTTTGATAGTGCTTTAAAAAATTGTGTTTGTAATGTAGTAGCACTAGGCATGTAATTTGCCAAACTCTTTTAAATTGTATGGTGAATATATAATACAGTCAGAGTTTTTAAACTTTTTCTTAGTAAAGTAATTACAACAGGTAAATTAAAGTTATTTATGATATTTTACTTGGGCTCAACAACTGCAGCATTTTAAAGTTCTGTAATAATTTTTAGGCCTCGTTGGGTGGTTCCAGTTTTGCCAAAAGGGGAATTAGAAGTGCTTTTAGAAGCTGCTATTGATCTTAGTAAAAAAGGTGAGTTTGTATTTTATGGTATTTTTCATTATGCATGCTATTATACATATTTTCACACTGTTCTTGATGACTTAGCTTTTCTTGGTTACAAAATTCTACATTACTCTAGATATGACTAAACTTCCCGGTAGAACTTACAGATATTAAACTGAGAGCAATCATTCATGGAAACATTTGGATAAGCTTTAAGGACCTTAAGACCTTTATTTATTTATTTATTTTAAGACCTTTAAAATTGAATTCAGAATTTTGTGATTATTCATATTTCTAAGGACAAGCTCTTTTTTCCCCCTCATATTTGTAAAGAGGTTGTCACTCAAAAGTTAGAAACATTTTCTAGCACGTGTGTGTGCTTAGTTGCTCAGTCATGTCCAATTGTTTGCAATCATATGGACTGTAGCCCTCCAGGCTCCTTTGTGCATGGGGATTCTCCAGGAAAGAATACTGGAATGGATTGAATGCCATGATTGATGGCAATTGATTCCAGGGAATCTTCCCAACCCAGGGATTGGACCCAGGTCTCCAACATTGCAGGTGGATTTTTATCATCTGAGCCATCAGGGAATCCCAAGAATAGGACTGGGTAGTCTATCCCTTCTCCAGGGGATTCTTTCTGATCCAGGAATCAAACCAGGGTCTTCTGCACTGCAGGCGGATTCTTTACCAGCTGAGCAACCAGGGTAGCCTGTGAAAGAGCAAACGTTCTAGTATATCTTGTAATTTAGAAGTACTGTAAGGCCATGTGACTTCAGTTATTTTTGTGGACTTTGTTTTGTACCTAAGCCATTAATATTTGAGAAGTACGTTAAATTTGCAAATAAATTCAGTAAAATGTATTTTATGTTGCATTTTGAGTCATTTAGTAAAAAAGCCTGTGAAAGCAAAGGAAATGCTAATGGACACCCCATCTGTTATTGTCTTTGTAATAAACTGTCAAGATAGTATATTTGAATTTTTTTTAAAAGACAAAAGTTTTTTCTGAGAAAGAAAAATGGTCTTAAGAAATAAAGATTGCCTGAGTGTTTGTGTTAGTTTTAAAGCAATTAACAAAATCTCTTAACCCAGATATAAAAATTTTCTGCTGCAATTCATTATTTTTCAGTGACTTTGCTCAAAAACAATAGCTGAGTTCTAGTAGCAGTTGACTGATTTTTGTTGTATATTCTACTTACTTACAGCCTTTAAGGCTAAAACAAAGTATAGTAGCATTATGTTTTCTGAGTCATCCAATGAAGATTTGACGTCAACTCTTCAGAGATATATTTACTAAGTATAATGTTTTAGGCCCATTTTTAACATCTGTGGTACCTTGGGAAATCTCTCTGACTCCATAGCAAAAGTGGTAATTTTATCTTCACAGCAGCTATCCTAAACATTTAATAGATGTTTTTTTGTTTTTTTTTTAAGATTGTACAAACATAGTCTGATGTCTAGGAAAATATCTTTTACCATATTAAAAATGTTTCTCCTTTTTTATCAACACTGTGGTTAGTTTGCATTGTATTTATTTATTGAAGGGCTTATTTGTTCTAGGTCCTAGCAATATTAGATGAATAAAAACTGGAAATGCTATTTTGTTTAGTAGCATTCAGTGAGTGTGTATCATTTTTTTCTTCTCTTGTTTGTGGGGTCATGGTTAGTGTGACACGAAATCTACATTTTTGTGGGAAATCAGGGTTTAGCTCACATTAATTTATCAATAAATAATCAAAAGCACAATATACTTTATTGTGTTAAATCAGTATTTCTGGGTTGTCAAGAATTACAAGTCTTATTTTTGTGATGGATGCATATGAGTTTGTTCTATTAAATTACATGAAGTTAAAAAAGAAGATGCTTTAGATTTCAGAACACAAAAGAACTAAATTAGAAGTACAAGACAGGATTCATCTTTTCAATTTGATTATAAACAGTTTATAGCGAAATGAAAATTTTAAATGATTATTATTTAAAAGTTTTGAGCTACATTTTCAGTAAGTGAATAGAGTGGTGTTCTTTGTTTTAACAAAGTGTAGTATTGTATTTCAGAGCACTTTGATTAATTTGATGTAGTTTTACATTCATTAATTTGATGTGGTTTAATACAGCTCAGCATTTCTGAAGTTTACTGAGTTTATTAATACTTAATTTTCCTGGTGCACTGGGATGACCCAGAGGGATGGGATGGGGAGGGAGGTGGGAGGGGAGTTCAGGATGGGGAACACATGTAAATCCATGACTGATCCATGTCAATGTATGGCAAAAACCACTGCAATATTGTAAAGTAATTAGCCTCCAACTAAGACAAATAATTGGAAAAAAAATAAAATCCTTATTTGCGTGCATGCAAAAAAAAATACTTTTTCAGAGTTGCATGTTTTTAGTGTAAATAAGTTATCTTTTAACCTCTTTCAATAATTCAGTGTCTTGTTTCAAAAGCTACAATACTATTTTTCATTTGGAACTAAAATAGTTTATTTTTAATGATGTATTGGCCAGAGAAATTTTTACTTTGTGTCATGCTTAATTTTTCACCTTTTCTAGGTCTTGATGTTAAAAGTGAGGCATGTCAACGTTTTTTCCGAGATGGGCTAACAATGTCTTTCACTAAAATCCTTATGGATGAAGCAGTGAGTGGCTGGAAGTTTGAAATTCATGTGAGTCTTATCCTTTACATTGGAGACTGAAGTCTTGTTTATGTGGTGGTCCCTGTGGGTTTTTCTTTGGAAAACATTACTGTGAATAATGTATCAGGTCTACTGATATATTTAATAGCCTTAAAAGTCTTTAAGAATGAGCTTGACATTTTGAGTTATGAAAACTTCGTTTTATCTATTCCCTGGAACCCCTGTGCCTGTGACTTTATGCAGGGTACTGTATTTCATAAAATGTTTGTTGGTTGATTAGAAGAGTCCTTCTAATTTATGTACTAGTAAGAAAGAAAAGTACTCCAGATGGGGAATATAATAGGAGACCCCTCGTATAGCTGGATAGCAAAAGGTGTGTTAGATTTCATTGCATATGTAGCTGATAAACTACAGCAGAAGTGACAGTCGTGGTATCTTGCACAGTTTGACCTTTGCAGTTAGTAGAGAGAAAGAAAGTCTTCACTGGAAATTTGAATAACTAGTATTCCTGCAAGTTTGTGATTTGACTTCAAATTCACTTCTAATAAAAAAATTCAAAAGGAATTTGAAGTATTTTCAGATTGGTCATGTATTGAAGTGACTGGCATCAGGAAACACAAATTCTCTAAGGCAGTATCTTCAGTCTAGGACAAAAGTAATTCTTGCTACTGTTAATTTTAAGATACCTTTGTATTCCAGAGATTTTGAAAGTGTTAAAGGTTTGCATCTTAGTAGAAGCATTGACGCACTGTAATTAGTCCATACCTCTCTTCATTTTTGAAATGGAATTAATCAAAAGTTGTGAGGTAAACATACTTTTTCTGAGCTTCAACCTAGAAAGCAGAACTTGGACATTTTGCAGAAATGATTTTGACATAATTATAAATGCTTACATTTTCTGATTTCACATGTGAATTTTTAGTTACAGAAGTGTACATTTTGGAGATGATCTCTGACTTTTTAATTGAGGCTTAGATTACATGTCTTTATATCTGTTAATTTACAGTGACTTAAGATATTTGAATTTTGGAATGACTGACTATAGAGTATGAACTCCAAAAAAAGAAAAGTATAAATTGTTTCCTGTGCACATGGAACAGAAATAGACAACCTCTGGGGCATTTGTAACCCTTTTGAAACAGCTTTGAAATGGGTAAAATACAATTATGAAGTAAATAACTATGAATTTGTTTTACTGATATGTCAGTTTGATCTCAGTGTTTATAAAATTGACTAAAATTCATATCATCAGTATATAAAATGTTGTGAGATCATTAACAAGATTTTAATCTTTCTGTGTTTGAAATTTCTGTTTTCTCTTTCTAAATCAATCCCTCCACCCCCAATATAAACAGAGGTGCATTATTAACAATACCCATCGCCTAGTGGAACTTTGTGTGGCCAAGTTGTCCCAAGACTGGTTTCCACTTCTAGAACTTCTCGCCATGGCCTTAAATCCTCATTGCAAATTTCATATTTACAACGGTACACGTCCTTGTGAATCAGTTTCCACAAGTGCTCATTCACCTGAAGATGAATTATTTGCTCGTTCCTCAGATCCTCGATCACCAAAAGTGTGTTGGTTTGTTAATTTCAAAATTAAATATTAAAATTGTTCTGTTTTATCTTAGCACTCCAGTGGCATTAATCTCCTTAGTTTTGTTTTGTTATATGTAGATCTCTGATTAAAGACAAATTATTTAATGTGAATTATTGAGTTATTACTGTTGAACTCATAGCCAGCTGTACTAAATGTAATTTTATGCTTGAACAAAGCTTAATTTTTATTTATTTGTTGATGAAGATGCTCATAGTAGTCTAATCTATGTTTCCCCGCATAGCAGTGATTCAGTGCTTTCTACTTTAGAGGACATAAATAACTTCCATAAATGATGAACATTAACCACACCTTGTTTGTACTTACATATATATATTTTGTACTTAATATATATTTAACAATTGAAAACATTTAAGTAAAGAATATGTTAACACTGACTTTCTGAGCTCTGTTATTTTGCTTTCATACTTTTTTTTTTTAAACAATGCATTCAGTTTCTTAGAAAATGTTAGCATTGATGAGCATCTGACTTTTGAGTCGAGTAAATAATCTTTTAATCTGTCCTTATTTTATAGGGAATATATCATTTCCTTTATATTAACCCAAATTATAGCCAGTTTCAAGGAGACAGGGTGGGAAAAAACAGGAGTTAATTATATGTCAGTAGAGATAAGAAAAACAGGCAAAAGCACAGAACCAGTAGACCTGGTTAGGGAAGTAGGCTCTTAGGGACTTATATATATGTCTGTTCTCATGTCTGAGCGACTAAACTGAACTGAAGTGATTCTCATGTGTTAGTGGCTTAAGCATTACCTTAATGGCCTTTTAATGTCTCAAAAGGCTATTTGACTATTATAAATAAATTTGAATATTTATTTTAATTAATGTTTAAATATATGGAAGACATTAGTGTTAGAAACCACAGGACATATCTTTGGTGTGCATATGTATGTGGTCATGCTCATTAAAATAAGAGTATAAAATTAATGCAAAACAATACAGAATCCCTATAAAATGACATGCAGTCTCTAGGTAGAGTTAGCTTCATTTTTCTTTTAGCAATTTTGGATGTCTCGCATTTCTTTTTCTTGCTTAATGTCTATGGCTAGGACTTCAGTGATATGTTGAACAAATTTAATGAAAACAAACATCGCTGTTTGTTCCTGAACTTGGAGGAAAAGCTTTCAGTATTTCACCATTGAGCTTCATCTTTTCTCTGGGTTTTTCAGTTCAGTTCAGTCGCTTAGTCACATCCGACTCTTTACAACCCCATGAATTGCAGCACGCCAGGCCTCCCTGTCCATCACTAACTCCCGGAGTTTACTCAAACTCATGTCCGTCGAGTTGGTGATGCCATCCAGCCGTCTCATCCTCTGTCATCCCCTTCTCCTCCTGCCCCCAATCCCTCCCAGCATCAGGGTCTTTTCCAGTGGAGTCAACTCTTCGCATGAGGTGGCCAATGTATTGGAGTTTCAGCTTCAGAATCAGTCCTTCCAATGAACACCTTCAGTCAGTCCTTCCAATGACCACCCAGGACTGATTTCCTTTAGGATGGACTGGTTGGACCTCCTTGCAGTCCAAGGGACTCACAAGAGTCTTCTCCAACACCACAGTTCAAAAGCATCAATTTTTCAGTGCCCAGCTTTCTTCACAGCCCAACTCTCACATCCACACGTGACCACTGGAAAAACCATAGCCTTGACTAGATGGACCTTTGTTGACAAAGTAATGTCTCTGGTTTTTAATATGCAGTCTGGTTGGTCATAACCTTCCTTCCAAGGAGTAAGCGTCTTTTAATTTCATGACTGCTGTTACCATCTGCAGTGATTTTGGAGCCCAGAAAATGAAGTCTGATACTGTTTCCACTGTTTCCCCCTCTAGTGCTCATGAAGTGATGGGACCAGATGCCATGATCTTAGTTTTCTGAATGTTGAGCTTTAAGCCAACTTTTTCTCTCTCCTCTTTCACTTTCATCAAGAGGCTTCTTAGTTCCTCTTCACTTTCTGCCATAAGGGTGGTGTTATCTGCATATCTGAGATTATTGATATTTCTCCCCGCAATCTTGATCCAGCTTGTGCTTCTTCCAGCCCAGTGTTTCTCATGATGTACTCTGCATATAAGTTATATAAGCAGGGTGACAATATACAGCCTTGATGTACTCCTTTTCCTATTTGGAACCAGTCTGTTGTTCCATGTCCAGTTCTAACTGGGTTTTTGTGTGGCCCTTATTATGCTGAGGCAGTTTCCTTGTGTTTTTACTTTGTTGAGTGTTTTTGTCAAGATAAGGTGTTGAATTTTGTCTAATTAACTTCCTGCATGATTGCGGATTTTTTATTTGTTTGCTTTTTACTTCATCTGTAATGTGGGATATTAGGTTGATTTTTATATATTGAAAGATTCTTGCATTCTGGGAGAAAACATTGCCTTGGTATGTCATATATTTAATATGCTGATAAATTTGATTGCTAGTGTATCATTGAGGGCAATTTCCTTACAGTCTTTGCTCAGCTTTGGTGTCACACTAATGTTGGCCTCATACATTTAATATCATTACTAATTGTAGATGTCATTCTGTTGAGCAAGCGTTGTGTGTGAAGAGTTACTGTTTTCCTCTTTTCTATCTCCTTGTCCTTGGCTTCAGACAGTTTCATTAGTGTATTTTGGCAGTCTTAATTTCTTTTCACCAGACGTATGGGATGTGAACAAATACCATTTTGTAAACCCATGCTGCTTTTGGCTCTAGCTATACAGAGAACAGATCTCTGAAATATATCTGTGACCGTTTCACAGGAACAGTTTTTGTTCTTTTAAAATACAACTATGTATTTATTTTATTGAAATTTCCTGTTTATGACTTATTTCAAACAAAGCTATTTCTAATAGTAACTTTTAACATTTTTCTTAAACAACTCATTTGTATTGCAGGGTTGGCTAGTGGATCTCATCAATAAATTTGGCACATTAAATGGGTTCCAGATTTTGCATGATCGTTTTATCAATGGATCAGCATTAAATGTTCAAATAATTGCAGCTCTTATTAAGTAAGTTATTTTGAAAAATTAATATTCATTGTCTATAGAAATGTAGTTTAATACCTTGGAAATAATTGTTTCCATTTTCTACTCTGCTTTTTTCTCGTTTTAAACCGTTAAAAAATTTAAGTGTTGAAATTGGTTCAGGATTTAAGTTTTCGTAAAAGTTTGGGATATTTCAGAAATAATGTTTTTTCCTTATTTCAGACCATTTGGACAATGCTATGAGTTTCTCAGTCAACATACAGTGAAAAAGTACTTTATTCCAATTATAGAAATAGTTCCACAATTTTTAGAAAATTTAACTGATGAAGAGCTGAAAAAAGAAGCAAAGAATGAAACCAAAAATGACGCCCTTTCAATGATTATTAAGTCTCTGAAGAATTTAGCTTCAAGGATTCCAGGCCAAGAAGAAACTGTAAAAAATTTGGAAATTTTTAGGTTGAAAATGATACTAAGGTAAGATACCTCCCTCTGTAAATAATTACTTGCTTAGTTTCTTACAATGATACTCAGTCCTAATTTTTCTTGTAGATTGTTGCAAATTTCTTCTTTTAATGGGAAGATGAATGCCCTGAATGAAATTAACAAGGTGATTTCTAGTGTATCATATTATACTCATCGGCATGGTAATCTTGAGGAGGAGGAATGGCTGACAGCTGAGAGAATGGCAGTAAGTCCCTTTGCTTCTTTTGTGCATAAAAATCTGCTTGTTAGTTAGCACCTGTTAATGTTAGAAATAGCAACAAAATTAATTCATATATTAAGAAATTGACTTAATTATGGACTATTAAATATGAAAACTCTTGTTTATAGTAGTAATAGCAAATGATTCATTGTTAGGAGTGGAAGGCTGTTATGATGCAAGTATAGTTTGATGTGTTGGTAGAAATGAAGTGGATAAAGGTGATCTTTAGAAAGGATTGGTAGATCTGGAATTTAGTAATGAATTGGTGGGGTGATAATTTGCCACTTCAGTTTAGAAGTTTTAAAAAGCAGGTGATAATTAAAAGAATAAAATTTTGACAAGTAACATGATTTTTATTAACTTTGTTTTTAGAATACCTGTTTCAGCATCATCTTGACATTGATACACTATAGATACTTTTTAAAAATTTTTTTTACCATAGATACCTTTATACATTTTTAGGGTTAAGTGAGTAGCGTCTAGCAAGTTGTAATGATAAATTACTCAGTAATATTTTTTGAATGTGTATTCTTTGCCAGCATTGGATGTGTATATATGTAAAGAATAACCTTTACCTTAAAGGAATCTTCATTTTTCTTGTGGGAATAATCAAAATGTGAAAAAGGTAATTTGAAGGCATTTGGTTGATATTGAGAAGCATATATAACCTAGAGCCGGTTTCAAATTCGGTGTTGGCGGTCAGCATTCGTATATGCAATTTGCTTGCCTTGGGATGTTGAGCATTGAATACTCAAACTGTTGTCTGGTAGGCTTCTTACCAGTTTTTGAGAGATGAAGAAACTTAAGTGTTCAAAAAATTTTGAAGCAATTTGTCATTGCTGTGTAGTTTTTTTATTATTTTTGTAAAAGAATCTAAGGCAGATTGTAAATAAATACAACATTTACTGTTCTCCAAAGATAGTTAAGAGATGTTTTCTCTCTTGTATTTTTAGGAACATTTTCTGTATGTGAAAAAAGTAGATTTTCTGCTTTTATGTAATACAGTTTTTAATGAATTTATATTAAAATAACAATAAACACATTACATTAGTGAGATATAATTGTATATTTAGCACGTCTCTGGGAATGCTTATGTTTAAAATTGGATCCTGTAGAGTTATTGTAATATTAAATTATTGCTGTCGTTCAGTCACTAAGTTGTGTCCGACTCTTTCTACCGAATGGACTGCAGCACTCCAGGCTCCCCTGTCCTTCAGTGTTTTCCTGAGTTTGCTCAAATTCATGTCCGTTGAATTGGTGATGCCATCCAGCCATGTTATCCTCTGTTGTCCCCTTCTCCTTCCTGCCTCTTCTAGCATCAGTGTCTTTTCTAGTGTGTCACCTCTTTGCATCAGGTGGCCCAGGGTATTGGAGCTTCAGCTTCAGCATCAGTCCTTCCAGTGAGTATTCAGGGTTGGTTTACTTTAGGATTGACTGGTTTAATCTCTTTGCTGTTCCTAGGGACTCTCAAACTCTCCAACACCACAGTTTGAAATCATCAATTCTTAAACACTCAGGCTTCTGTATTGTTCAAATCTCACATCTATACATGACCTGCTGGAAAAACCATGGCTTTATATGGACCTTTGTTGGCAAAGTGGTGTTGCTGCTTTTTCATATGTTGTGTAGGTTTGTCATACCTTTTGTCATAGTTTTTCTTCCAAGGAGCAAGTGTCTTTTAATTTTGTGGCTGTGGTCTCCACTGCATTGATTTTGGAGCCCAAGAAAATAAAATCTGTCACTGTTTCCATTTTTCCCCCATTTATTTGCTATGAAGTGGTACTGGATACTATGATTGTAGGTTTTTGAATGTTGTTTTAAGCCACCTTTTTCCCTTTCTCCTTCACCTTCATCAAGAGGCTCTTGAGTCACTCTTCACTTTGTGCCATTAGGGTGGTATCATCTGCGTATCTAAGGTTGTTGATATTTCTCCCAGCAGTCTTGATTTGAACTTGTGTTTCATCCAGCCCGGCATTTCTTATGATGTATTCTACATATAAGTTAAATAAGCCTTGACTATATACAGTATATAGCCTTGACAGTATACAGCCTTGACTACTCCTTTCCCAGCTTTAAATCAATCTGTTGTTTCATGTCTGGTTGTAACTGTTACTTCTTGCCCTGCATACAGGTTTCTCAGGAGCTATGTAAGCTGTTCTGATATTCCCATCTCTAAAAATTTTCCAGTTCGTAGTGTTCCACACAATGAAAAGATTTAGTAAAGTCAGTGAAGCAAAAGTAGATATTTTCTTGGAATTCCCTTGTGTTTTCTGGGATTCAATGGATGTTAGCAGTTGGATACATGATTCTTCTTCCTTTTTGAAATCCAGCTTGTACACCTTGAAGTTCTCAGTTTATGTACTGATGAAGCGTAGCTTGAAGGGTCTTGCATATTACCTTGGTAGTGTTGAATTGAGTGCAGTTGTGTGGTAGTGTGAACATTCTTTGGCATTGCCCTTCTTTGGGGTTGGAAACTGACCTTTTCTAGTCCTGTGATCACTGCTGAGTTTTCCAAATTTGCTGGCATATTGCATGCAGCACTTTAATGGCATTAGGATTTGAAATAGCTCAGCTGATATTCCATCACATCCACTAGCTTTGTTCATAGTAATGTTTCCTGAGGCCCACTTGACTTCACTGTCTAGGAAGTCTGGCTCTAGGTGAATGACCATGTTATTGTGGTTATCTGGGTTGTGATGATCTGTTTTGTATAGTTCTTTTGTGTATTCTTGCCACCTCTTCTTTTTTTTTTTTTTAAAGATAACTTTATTTATCTACTCCAGTATCAAGTTACTTAATAGAGAGACACAGGGTGGTGGGAGGCTGGCATACATAGCCCCATTTACGCTGGGGGCTTCAGGGTGCAGAGCATCACTCCTGCAAGGGTTACCGTACCTCATAATGTCTTCTGTTTCTGTTAGGTCCTTGCTGTTTCTGTCCTTTAATAACGAACACATCCTTCTGACACATGATACTATATGTATGTTTACTGTATACAGTATAATGACTTTCTTAACATATTATCAAGTGGTTATAACAAATTTACTTGGCACCCACTGTTGCTTAAAGAAAATTTTTTTGTCCTTGTGATGAGACACATGATCTCATTTCTTAACTTTCAAGTAAACTCTTCAGTGGTGTTAACTCTAGTCATCATCACTGTTGTCCCTTATATCCCCAGTAGTTATTTATCTAACAACCGGAAGTTTATACCTTTTGATCACCTTTTCCAATTCCCTTTCCCTATTTCACTTCTAAAAAAATGTTTCTTCCTGCTTTGAAATAAAATTTTGTATTATATTTAGGAATGGATACAGCAGAATAATATCTTATCCATAGTCTTGCGAGATAGTCTTCATCAGCCTCAGTATGTAGAAAAGCTAGAGAAGATTCTTCGTTTTGTGATTAAAGAAAAAGCTCTTACGTTAGGAGATCTTGATAATATCTGGGCAGCACAGGTAAGGAATTTAAGATGCTGTTTTATTTTTTATAAGCAGGATACTTAAAATTAAGTATTTTGTGGTACTCATTATGTAATGGTATATGAGTTTCTTGATATAAACAGAAAGCTTGCCAAGAATATTTTTATTGAAAATTAAAAGAATTTTTTTTAGCAAGAATATTTTAAAAATAAATTTCTCCCATTATGACACCCTCTCATAAAGGGTGTAATTGTACATTATATAACAATTATATATAATGCCTAGATTTACAACAATTATGTCTTCTATGTTTGAGGTTTATAAGTTACAGATTTCACATTTTCTCTGAATTATGTAAAGAAACAAATGTTACAAGAATGGTATTAGTGTGTTACTTATAAAAACTTATGATAATAATGGAACATTAAAACTTTTTTTTTTTTTTGGCTGCATTGGGTCGTCTTTGCTGTGCAGACTTTCTCTAGTTTCTGAGAGTGGAGGCTATTCTCTCATTGTTGTGTGTGGGTTTCTCGTTGCAGTGACTTCTCTTGTGGAGCACAGACTCTAGGCACATGGGCTTCAGTAGTTGCAGCATGTGGTGCCAGTAATTGTGGCCCCACAGGCTTAATTGCCCCATGGCATTGGGATCTTCCTGAATCAGGAATTGAATGTAAATTAACTGGTGGATTCTTAACCACTGGACCACCAGGAAAATCCTAGAACATTTAAACTTTCCATGAGGATAAATACATTTTTGGTTTCTGAATTATTTCCGTGAGGATAGATAGATTTTTATATTCTTTCTGAATTATTAATGTATAATTTAGTTACCTAATGGCAAGTGTTCTTGATTGGTCATGTGGTAAGTACAAGTAAGCTCTGGATTATGAAGCTTATTGTAAAGAGAAACCAATGAAATGTTCATTTGCCATTGTTGAGCACTTGTTTCAATTTTTTTTTTTTTTTTAAGTTTCAATTTTGAAAGACTCCATTATTTTGCCTTATTTTTTCTTAATTTTATTTAAAAAAATTGTCATAAACTTTCCTATGAATTCCTGGAGCTTATTACTACCTATATCATGAAATTGAATATAAAATTTATTCATACAAATGGCAGCTTTAAAGCATTTAAAGTATTTGGAATTTAATTTATATCTCTAGATTAAGCAGGTAGAAATATTTTACTGACTAATAGAGTTTGACACAGTAGAGGTTATTTCCTGTTTCTGTTCAGATTTGTGTGATATGACTTTGATTTTATTTATGTCATAAATAAATACTACTGTTTTGTTTTTTCATCAGGCAGGGAAACATGAAGCCATTGTAAAGAATGTACATGACCTTCTGGCAAAGTTGGCTTGGGATTTTTCTCCGGAACAACTTGATCATCTGTTTGATTGCTTTAAGGTAAAAATTCAAATAGTAAAGTTGTACCATTTCACTTTCAGTAGATTTAATTAGTTAGATGTCTTTTATGTTGACCTGTATATTAACAAAACAAATTTCATTAAGGAATCTCTGAGAAAGAATTAGTTTGTTATGTGTTCCAGTCAGAATTTAACAGTTTTTATTATAATAATTTTCTTCACAAATACAGAAATAGCTATTTTTCTTTTAGATTTAGTTTCATCTGCCAATTATTGATTTTGCACTTTTTCTTTCAAAATTTTTTAATCTTTATCCAGTGTGGGTTTATTTGTTTGTTGGCTGCACTGGGTGTTTGTTGCTTTGCATGGGCTTTTCATTGATGACTTCTCTTGTGGAGCTTGGGCTCCAGGTCCACAGCCTTCAGGCTTGTGGGTTCTAGAGTGTGTATTTGGGTAGTTGTGGCTTGTAGGTGTGGGGAATCTTCCCAGACCAAGGATTGAACCCATGTTCCCTGTGTTGGCAGGTGGATTACCATTCCCTGAGCCTCCAGGAAAGTCATTATTTTATTCTAGGTTAATATAAATTTACAGAAATGTAGGGAAATATTATGTTATAGTGCAAAGTGAGACATGAACCAAGTGTGGAGACAAATAAGACACTAAAAACAGTTTTGCTCTGGGCTGATGTATATAGGGAAATAGGAATTAGATTTAGAAAGAAGTTCAAGAGACTCACATATCTGCATTGGGATATTTGGGGACTTGAAAACAATGTTTCTTTATAGTTGTTAAAATTGAGGATTATGGCTCAAGAAGTTAAAATTATATTTTATTGTTCCTGAATGAATATTCTAGTAACCATATTCCTTGGAATTACAGGATTTTTTACTGAAAAGAGCTGTTGCATTTAGGTGACACCTTAAGTTGGTTCAACGTCTTGAGAAAACAGTTTGGCATTATTTGTTAAAGTGTAGGTTTTTGTGTCCTACAACACAGCTTTTATATTCCTGAATGTATTCTCTGGAGAAACTAATCATACGTATACCAGAATACATGTTTGATAATGTCTTTATTAGAATTATTTCTGTTTATTCCAAGTGGCAAGACTCACATGTTATGAATGGTAAAAGGATAAATAAAAATGTGGTCTAACCTAATAGTGGAATTAATACTTTTAGAATTGTGAACAAATGGATGAATTCACTAATGTGAAGAAATCTTTTGTACATATTTTTAAAAATTCCATTGAAGAGATTCACCACTGAGCAAGAAAATAAGCATTGGGAAGTTGTAAATACTCTAAAACTTAATTTCAGAGAAAACTTCTGAAGTATTTATGTCAGAAATACTAGCCATGAAAACATAAGAATGGAATGGCATCAGGTCTTCTTTGAATTAAAGATTTTCAAGATGATCTGACTATAACTGTAGTAATTCCTTTATGTAGTATTCCATTATTCCATTAATGCACATTTCCAAAGTGCATTGCTACTTTGGCTTTCCAGGTGTTCACTGAACATGTGTTATTCATTAAGAAGTATTAGTTTTTGAGGTGTTAATAAACTGATAATTCATATAGTGTTTCATTGTGTCTTAAAGATATGACTAAAAATGCCTTAAAGAAAGCATGGAGAATGGGTCTGTTAGCAGTTCTTTATAGTTTGTAACTAAATGATCCTGACACATCCTCAGTTAAAATAGTTACTCCTTACTGGAATTCTTAGTTTTTGTCTTCTGTGTGTTTGTACTGATTTACAGTCCGGTGGTAACAGAATTGGTACTTTTTCACAGTGTCGTTAAGTTTGAAATTCTTCCTCATGGAAGCACTAGTCTTCATAGTCTTAGTCGATGATAAGACTTAAGATATTTTTACATGACCTATTTGCTTTTACTGTTTGATTGTTTCCTTTTTTTCTGGACTCCAAAGAGTTTCTTTGTATATATGATGCTCAATTCTTGTCAGTGTTTTAAAAGTATTTCTCAGTTTTATTAGCATTTTATTTCTGACTCAGTAACCAAACATATGAACTAACTGTATGGTTAGCTCATATGTCTTTATTATCTTTATCATACTAGTGGAGGTAAAGTAATATCCCAGTGGTTCTGATTTGCATGTTTCTTGACCTCTGATGTTAGGCATCTTCTTATGTATTTAATGGTCATTTGTTTATCATCTTTAAGAAATTCCCTTTTAAATCATATATCTGTCTCTTTGATTTCTAAGAGTTCCTTGTACACTGTATACAGAGCCCCTTATTAGATTATGATTTGCAAATATTTTCGATAGTTGTTCACTTTCTTGATGTCCTTTTTGTGACATAAAGTTAATTTTTTTTTGTCCAGATGAATTTTATATTAATGAAATGGTTTTAAATAGCCCCCCCCTTTTTTTTAATTTTAATTTTTATTTATTTAATTTTTTCACTCGGGCCTGGTGCACTGGCAAGACCCAGAGGAATCAGGTGGAGAGGGAGTGGGAGGGGGGATCGGGATGGGGAATACATGTAAATACCCATTTTAAAGTGTATGATTCAGTGAGATTTCATACATTCCTGGTGGTGTGCAGTCACTGCCTTTGTCAGAATCCAAAACATACTCATCAGTCCTATTATTTCTCTTTCTGCCCTTCTTCCTTTACCCTGGAAACCAGGAGTCTACTTTCTTTCTCTAAAGATTTACCTGTTTCTGATAAGTGTTTTTAAATTTTTATAAAGTTCAGTTTATTTGTTTATTGGAGGGAGGATTCAAAAAGTGCAAGGGGTCTTGTAGTTTTGGTTTCATATTTAAGAAATTATTGCTTTATCTGCAGTCTCAATTTTTGAAAATGATTTTAGCTTTTATCTTAAGCTTGTAATGAGTTTTGAGTAATATTTTGTGTGTGGTTCAAACTTCAAAAAATTACAAGGTCATTTTGGCTATTCACAGGTCTTTTGAAATGACTTAAAAATTTAGCATTAGTTTGTCAGTCTCATAAAAGAAGTTAGCTAGCATTATGATAGGATTATGATAGGCATTTGTAGCTTAGTGTGCATTATATTGCCATCTTAACAATATTAATCTTCTAATGCATGAATATGGAATGTTTCTGTTTGTTTAGAGATGCCTTTTCATTTACTTAGGTCTTGTTTAGTTTATCAGTTATTGAAAAAGTGCTTATTGAATTTTGTAACCAAAATGTGATTTCTTTTTCCTTGTTACTATAACTGGAAGTTTTTTCCTTTTTGGGGGGGTTTGTTCCTATCTAAAAACAGACCTAGTATATGGAAATAAAATTAATACTTTAAAATTTTTCTTGGATCATCAACCTTATTAAATTCACTGCTTTGATGTTTTTTTGGTGAATTCCGTATCATTTCCCAATAAAAGGTAGTTGTTTTTCTTCTTCCTTTTCAATATGAATATCTTTTCTGCCTCTCTACAGTAGTTTCCCTATTCAGTTTAAACCATGATGTTAAAAAGAACTGTGAAAGTGAGCATTCCTGATCTTAAGTAGAAAGCTGTTAGTCTTTCACTTATATATCACACTGTTATATATCACATTGTATATACATTGTATATCATTGTAATGATATCACACTGTTTTATACAAGTTAGCTATGGCATTTTGTAGATGCCCTTTGTCAGGTTTAGAAATTTACCTCTTATTTCTAGTTTATTGAATATTTGAATCTTGAAAGGGCATTGGATGTTATTGGTTACTTTTCCTTTGTAAATAGATGTTATTGATTTCTGGTCATTTTTGCCCTATATTACATTAATTGATATTTGTATGCTCAAATAATCCTGTACTTTTGGAATCAATTCCACGTGTCATGATGTATAATGCTTACGCATGTTTCTGAATTTAATTTGTGATGATATTTTTAGGCTTCTTGCTGTCAAACTTCTTCTAGGGTGACTGTACTGTCTTACATTCTTAGCCACAATTATGAGTAATCCATATTCTCTAGATCACTGTCAGATTTTAATATATTTACTGTTTTTTTTCTGTGATAGATGTGCAGCAGAATCTTATGGTTCTGATTTGTATTAATGGCAAATATGTTGAACATCTTCGATGCACTTAATATATGTGTTGAAGTATTCATGCCTTTTGCCTGTTTTATTGTTGGGCTGTTTGTTTTCTTTAGTTTACAGAGTTCTTCATGTGTTCCCCATGCTAATTATTGTTTAGATATGCACAAGCATTTGCTCCCAGTCTTAAGTTGTTTTATCCTTTTACTAGGATATTTTGATAGCAGAATTTGTTCAAGTGAGGTTCATTGATTTCCTTTTAATGGGTCACACTTTCAGTGTCAGCCAGGGAGTTGTTTACTAAAAAATAAATCCCAAAGAATTTTTACTGCATTATGTTTTCTGAAAATTTTACAATTTATGGTTAAGTCTGATTCATTTGATCTAAATTCTGTGAGAGTTAGATGGCAGGGATTTTGATTGTTGTGACAGTTTTTTTGGTGTGTTTGTTTTGGTTTTGGTTCCCTATGTATGTTCAGCTCTTCTGCCATTTGGGAAAAATCATCTTTCTTCTTGCCTGCATTAGATTACTTTTGCATCTTTGTCAAATATCATTTGGGTTTATTTGTAGCGTACTATTTCTAGGTTCTCTGTTTTGTGTCATTTTCTGTCCCTCTGAGTATTACAGTTTGATTAGTGTTTGCATATCAATTTTGTGGTCAGGCGCAGCGATTCCTCTCACTATGTCTGTCTCTATTCAAAATTATGTATTTTAGTTCCCTTGTTTTTACATGTAAAATTTTAGCACAGTCTTGTCTGATACAGTGAAAATATTGCTGGGATTTGTCAAATATATTAAACCTGTGTATCAATTTAGGGAGACTTAACATTTCTGCTATCTTCAGTCTTTTGTTCTGTGAAAACCATATTGCTTTTTGTTAGAATGTTGAGTTCCTTCTTCTGCTTCTGAGCCCTGTAACAAAATTTATTTTATACTTAGGAATATAAAAATACTTTCTGAAGCAATTATAGATGTTCCCAGTATATCTGATATTCATAAGTTGATCACTACTATATAGAAATAATCTGTTGTGTATACTTATATCCTGTGGTCTTAAATACAGTTAAATTTTTTCCTCTGAACTCCTTGAGATTTTTTACATATAAAATCATATGATCTTCATGTTTTTTCTTCTTTATTCTTACATGGTTGTCTTCTTTAGTTTTCCCTTATATCTAGAATTTCTTATACAGCATTGTCTTAGTCAGATATTAAAGAGAAAAAGCATTCGTGTTTCACTAATAATAATGATAACTGTGTATTTTTCATAGATGTCTTTCATCAGAGTTGAGAAAGTTCTACTCCATTTCTGTTTTCTGAGTGTTTCTGTCATAAATAGATGTTAAATTTTGTCAGTTTTTTTCTACATTGATTAATATGATTGTTTTTCTTTTTTACTGTTATTGTAGTGGGTTACAGTAATTATTTTTCCTGTATTGAATCAGCAAGCCATCCCTCCCTTGCTGATGGTCATGTCCTATTACTCTGTTGTTGCTGAATTACAGTTTCCAGTATTATATTGAGGAAGTACAAATCTGTATTCATGAGGGGTTGGTCTGTAGTGTGGTGTATGTATACATCAAAGTAATCTTTTGTAAAATAAATGGGAAATTATGTTCTCCAATTTTATGGAAGAAATTATGTACAATAGGTGATAAAAGTGCTAGGTAGAAATCTTTCATGAAACTATTTTGGTCTATTGATTTTGTTTCTGGAAATTAGTAAATTATGAATTTAACTTTTCATAAGTTCTCCAATTATGTTGTATGAGTTGTAGTAAATTGTATTTTTTCAGTGGTGTAGTTCATATCATATAAATTGTCAAGTTTATGTTTGTTGAGTTGTTTCTGTTATTCCCTGTTATCCTTTGATGTCTGCAGCCTGGACAGGGATATATTTGTTTCATTTTTTATTTTAGTAATCTGTATATTTTTCTTTTCACCTTGTTCAAATATTGGAAGTTTGTTAGATTCTTCCAGACCACCAGGTATTTCTTTCATTGTCTTCTCTGTTGTTTTTCTGATATACTGTACCCAGACTAAACAAGAACCACCCATTCTCACTCATGCCAGAGCTGGAAACTACCCTGCTAATTTCATCTGTATGATTTTTACTGCTCTAGGTACCTCATTCAAGTGGAATCAGATAACACTTGACTTTTGGTATCTGGTGTATTTCGCCAACTGTCATGTCCTCAAGATTCATGCATATTGTAATATATATCAGTTTTTTTACATTTTAAGTGAATAATATTTCATGGTATGGATATGCCACATTTGTTTATGGGTTCTTCCATAGATGGACACTTGGGTTGTTTCCACATTTAGCTGTTGTGAATTAAAATGGTGCTGTGACTGTGGGTATAGAAATGTTGGTTTGAGGCCTTGCTTTCAGTTCTTTTGCATACATGCCCAGAAGTGGAAGTGCTGGATCATGTGGTAATTTTATTTTTAATTTTTTGAGAAACTGGTGTACTGTTTTCTGTAGCAGCTGTACCATTTTACATTTACACCAGCAATACACAAATGTTCCACATTCTTATTGATAGTTTTTAGTTTTTTGTTTTTCTGAAAACAGCATGGTTATGCATATGAGGTAGTTCCTTATTGTAACTTTGATTTGCATTTCTCTGATCAGTGATGTTGAGCATCTTTTGTGTGCTTGTGGCGCATTTGTGTCTTCTTTGGAGAAATAGCTCTTAAGTTCTTTGCCAATTTTTGAACTAGGATGTTTTGTTTTTGAGTTTTAGAATCTCTTAATGTATTTTGTATTAGGTATCTTTTTCCATCTTTTTATTATAAAGTCAGCAGTGTTAGAAGTAAAGTATAAATACAAATTTTGCTTCTTCTGCTTTTTAGTCTTTTGAATACTGTTTCTTCAAATGGGAAGTAAATTGTGCCCTTAAGGTGTATATGTGGGTGTAATGAATTGACTATAATTTATCAGTCATGTAATTAAAGCAGTGATAACCTAATAATACATGTCTAAACTGATACTGATGTGATTTTGTTTTTCTAGGCAAGTTGGACAAACGCAAGTAAAAAGCAGCGTGAAAAGCTACTAGAGCTGATACGACGTCTTGCAGAAGATGATAAAGATGGTGTGATGGCACACAAAGTGTTGAACCTTCTTTGGAATCTGGCTCATAGTGATGATGTGCCTGTAGACATCATGGACCTAGCTCTCAGTGCGCACATAAAAATACTTGATTATAGTTGTTCCCAGGTATGTGAGTGCTTCTTTGCTCTTTTTTTTCTGACTTCCCCCCACAAATAGGATGACTTTGTTACAGAATAATTCCATTATTTAATCATTCCAAGAGTAATATTTAAGGATTGTCTTAACTTATATTGTCGTATATGTTGTTTCCTCCTCTAACATTTTTTCTAACAAATTCTTGTATCATTCACTGAACATTTTTAGCACATTGTGAGAGGGTTTATGCAGATGAAACAACTCATTATAATAATATTGATGATGATCAAATGAAATTGTGATTCACTAAAACCAGTTATTACTTTGGAAGTAAGGATAATTAGATTTTTTTTGCTCAAAACAGGTTTTGCTTGTTTTTGCAAGTTTGCTCAAAAACAGAGGTTTTTCTTATTAGCAAGTCGTAACAGCTTCCCTGCATTTATCTTATGAATGAAAGTTTACTGTAATCATAGACAAAAGGACTAAACAGTAAATTATACCAGATTTTTAGAAACAAACTTACCATGCTACATTGTCCAACATTTAAAATTTTCCTTTCTGTGAAAACATGTGCCTGTTTTCTCTTCCATTCTGTTTGTATGTTGATTTCTTTTTATTCTTAAGATAAAGTGGTATTTGTTGATCTTTTTAGAAAAAAAATACACCAACATCACATGCACATATAGTAATACTTGGGATTGTATGTTTTGCCTTTTATATAATTAAGAACCTTATAAAACAGTTAAAATTCAATGCTCACATATAAGTGTGTTTTAAAAGTCAGATTTTTTGTTAATGTTCATGGGCTTGGAATTTATACCATATTGCAGATATATCTGAATCCGTGGAACACTGACTCTGTAGTAGTTTTTAACAGTTTAGAGTTCACGTGATAATTTCAAATGAAAAACATACTGAAAGTGTTTTATTTCATTAAATTATTATAATTACATCATCATTTTTATGAGGCTTAGCTTATAAGTTTTTCTACTTTGTATTCTCTAAGTAATTTGGAGGTAGATTTATATTGAACATTGGTCCTTAAACCATAATTTTATGTGTGTGTGTGTGTAAGGATCGAGACACACAAAAGATCCAGTGGATAGTTCGCTTTATTGAAGAACTTCGCACAAATGACAAATGGGTAATTCCCGCGCTGAAACAAATAAGAGAAATTTGTAGTTTGTTTGGGGAAGCACCTCAGAATTTAAGGTAAGGCTTTTACTTCAGAAAATTGTTTCATTTTTATTTGTCTTATGTTGAAAACAGTGTATCAGTAATAGATTTTAACAAAAATGAGAGTGGGAAAACTGGAAGCTTAATGAAGTTAAGATTTATTGATTGTATTTTCCTTTATATTTAGTGACAATTAATTTATCTAGTTTTATGTAACAATTAAATATGAATTAAGATATTGCCTTCCACACTTAGTTCAGAATTATCCCAATTCCAGTAGATGTTCCAGATATTATCATGGGCTAGGTGTTCTTTATCTCATTTCTTATTTCATCTTAACCTTTTCTGCCAGTTCCCCCTTCCTTGGCTTTATACACATTCTTAGTCCCATATGATAGTATTTCATGCAGTCTTTAATATATTCTTAACTGGTTTACTCTGATATATTCTCAGTATTTTTTAAAAATTAATTTAAAATTTCATACTAGTGAATAGTATTTTTCAAATTAGGGTGGCAAGGTTTTACATTTTCTTGAATTTTTAATAGTTAATTCTCAAAGATAAAACTAAATGTGATATAAATTATAGAAGATGATCAATCTTTATTAAAAGATATTTTTTACTCTATTTTGGCTGATTTTCTTAAATAGCTAATTTTTTGCATTTGTACTTGATGCTAAATTATTAGTAGTTATTATAATTACCCTTTTATATTCTTGTAATAAATGTTGAGTTAATGACAGGAGAGAAGAAGTAGCTTGTAGAAAGCTCAGTGCAGTGGTAGAAATACTCACAGTACAATCAGGACTCGTGATGGTGAACTCCAGCGTTGACTGAGTTGTGTGGTTACTCCAGCTATGTAATCTAAGAATGCTTCTCCAGCATTTAAAAATATTTTTCCTCTATATAAGAAAGTTATGAGATTGCCAAGATCCTTTATAACTTAAGACTTGTTATGATTAGGTATATAAACAGGATTTCTGTTTAAAAGACTTATTTGATGCTGCTTTTATATTTTTCAAGTTGTATTTTTAATCTTTTAAATCTTTCCCCTAATGGTGGAATAATTACATGAAATTAGGAAATTCTATGGAGATAAATAACTGCAGGAAATACTGAAATAGTGTAATAATACTTATTTGTGAGGCTGTATCTTTATTATGTTTGATCTCACATTCATGCTTACCTTTTTCTTTTATCAGATGTATCCTTTTTTATATTGCTTTTACATACAGTACTATATTCTGACGACTTGTCATTTGATCAGTAGATTTATAATGATGTGACAGTTGATTGATTTTGTTGAAAATGCAAAACAGGAAGGAAACTAGATATCTTTCTGGTGGTTTCCATAGGCAAATCTGGCTACAAATTCGGTGTACTAGAGTGAGCCTCCATGGCTAATATCCTTGATAATGTAAATTTGCACCTAACTGCACAGTGGTTGTGCTTTGACATCAGTATCATGTACAGTTAGTATCTTGGGTGAAATTGGAAAATACTGATAGATAGTTTTCAAGTAAAAGCTTTAGAATGAATATTTATGTTTTGAGGCCATAGTTACTCTCAGGTTCCTTAATGTTTTGTGGTTATAAAGGAGACTGTTGACCACGTTTATAACAAATATAAAATATTTTAACTTTTTAAAGTTATAGTTAGAATTTAGTATCTATGGACTTAGTTATAGCAGTGTTCCTTTGCCTGATTATACTGTTAAGTTCTTCTCATTTTAGTCAATCTCAGCGAAGTCCCCACGTATTTTATCGTCATGACTTAATCAATCAGCTTCAGCACAATCACGCCTTAGTTACTTTGGTAGCAGAAAACCTTGCGACTTACATGAATAGCATGCGACTATATGCTAGAGGTATGTATTATGGACCGAAATTAAATTTTGGGTCAACCTGGCCTTCTTTCTCTATATTTTGTTTGTCCTGATGTTAATTAGACATGACAAATTTTTAAAAAGACGAAGAAATGGAAGTGAATAGGTCTACAAGCTTTATAGTGTTCTTTAACAGGTGCTTGTGTGTCTTCCTGCTCATCTTTGTTAAATTGATTTCTTTCCTTTTGTACTTTGGAACTTTATCTTGTACTTATAAATTAAGTTGTCGATTTTATAAGTTGTTACCTGTAAGTTGTTGTGGTTGTTACATTCTGGGGTGTACTCCTTTTAAACCTTTTCTTTCTAATTGCTGTCACTTGTCTTGTAATTGCTTTACAAGAAAAACTGATTTTCCTACTGTCCATTTTGTCCAAGCCTATTGTATATATGTATTAGAGTTGTTTTTAGTAAGTTAAATTGATGTTTTGAATTCTTGAAAGAACTTGATTAAAATATTACTAGATTAGTGATGTCTATTTTTCATTGGTTCTCATAATATGAAATTGTTTAAACATGGGGATAAAATGGTCTGTAGTTTTCACAGAAAATTTTTCAGTGTTTGCTGTATGTGAAGCTGCCTTTTTAATGTTTTAAACACTAATTCCACTATTAATTTGTTATTTAACAATTTATCAGAAACATTCTGCTAGAGCACAGAATACTCTGTTAACTTCTACCTCTATAGTATAATACCAAATTTTTAGGATAAATAAAACCTCAGCCACCTTGTAGGTGCAGTTTTTTATATTTGAGTATGAAGGAGAAAAACTTTCCCTGGTTCATTGTTGAAGATAGGATTAAGCTTAGTGTTGAAGTGAAAGTGCCGCTCAGTTAACAAGATGCATTCAGATGTGTTAAATTCAGTCACACATTTAGTTTTTCCCACAGAAGTGTGGATATTTGTAATAACTCATCATTGGAGTAGAACGGTAGACTGTGTATGTCTCTACCTTTAATGCTTGTGGAGTGGAGTGTAGTTGAGTAATACAGTGTTTGTAGACATACCTTCGTGTTTGCTAGTAAATACTTAACCATATAAGTTACATAAACCTGTTGGAAAAATTCAGCCTCTCTTGAAGTAACCTGATAATCACACTGCATTATCTCATATTTTACTCATTTTGTCCATTCTAGCCTTAGTGCTAGAAAAGCAATCAAAGAATCAGGTACTAAAATGGTCCCACTCAGTGTATTTATTAGATACCAAACTTTATTCTTAACAGAATGTTAGGATGGGAAAGAAACTGTAGGCATAAAACTATGTAGTTCATTTTCTCTAGCAAAAGTAGCCCAAATCAGCAACATACAATGAGAAATTTGCATGTAGTTCTCTTCAGCTTTTCTTGAGTTAAGAGTCCTCCTACATGCTAGTTAGGACCTCTTCTAAAAGTCCAGTCAGCTACATATTTAACTGGAATTTTTTATTCATTTTTGTGTGAATTACTATGTTATTTTACTGTCCGTGACATGAATTGAAGCCAGAATTGCTACCGTGAGGTGGAGCAAGTGTGCATTGCAGCCTCACTATGATTATATATTCTGTTTAGTCACGTTACAGGTGTGCTCTTGAGTTAACTCACTTGCGTGATCTCAGGAATGTCAACATTCTTCCTTAAATCATATTTATGTTGCTTTTTTTCAAGTTTTATCAACTGTCTAGATTTAAAACCTAACATCACTTCATAGCTGTATAAATTGTAAGTTAAGTGGTGAGGATTTATCATATCTGTAAAATGAGGATAACAGTAGTTATAACTTAATGGCTATTCTAGAAGTAAGAGTTAATGCTTGTTACTAGACTGGTGCAAATGTAGTTGCAGTTGCAGAACATGATTTTTATTTTTATTTATTTTTTTAGAACATCAATTTTAAGTCATTATAACTAGGCTCAAACACATCTTTATTAATCAGAATAGTAGCCATTATAGTCAACACATTTTGCCAGCACGAAGTAAGTTTATTCCTAGAGCTTAAAAATCTGTGCCCCAGGATTTGATACACACTTGAAAAGCATTTTATGCCTCCTGCTGTTTGTGGAAGCATTTTACCTTTAAAAAGTTGTTAAGATGCTTAAAGAATTGGTAGTTGGTTGGCAGGAGGTCAGGTGAACATGGCAGATGAAGTAAAACTTTGTAGCCTACTTCTTCTGAAGCATTGGTTGTGTGATGTGCTATTGGACGCTGTGGAGAAGAAAGTGCTCTCTTGACTGTTGCCGGCTGTAGGCTTTGCAGCTATTGGTGCATCTCATCAATTTATTGCGCATACTTCTCAGATACGGTTTTGCCAAGATTCAGAAAGCTGTAGCAGATCAGACTGACAGTAGACTGCCAAACATTGGAGCGCTTCTTGGTCCAGCTAGTGAGCTGGTTGTCATACAAATCTACTTTTCATCTCATGTCACAATCCATTTGAGATACAGTTCTTTGTTGTTGCTTGGAAAAAGATGACACTTCAAAACTGATGTTTTTGAATTGTGGTCAGCTCAGAGACATGCTTATGGAGCTTTTTCACCTTTCCAGTTTGCTTCAGATGCTGAATGACCATACAGTGGTTGATGTTGAGTTCTTTGGCACTTTCCTCTGTAGTTTTAACAGGATCAGCTTCGATGATGACTGTTAGTTTGTCATTGTTAACTTCCAGTACCTAGACACTGTGTTTCACTTCTTCAAAACTCTAGGCTCCTTTGCAAAACTTTTTGAATCATTGCTGCACTATATGTTTATTAGCAGTTGCTGGGCCACATATGTTGTTGACACTACAAGTTTTCTCCACGGCTCTATGACCTGTTTTGAACTGCAGTAAGAAAATCACTCATTTGCTTTTTTTGTCTGACATCATTTCCATAGTCTAAAGTAAATATAAAATGAACAGCAAGTAATGTCATTAGCAAAAAAACATATAGTGAGAAGTATGTATTTAAAGGATGTATAACATAATTCATGTTTACTTGGCAGTGGATTCCTGTATCAAATGACAAAGTTCAGCAATGCAAAACTGTAATTACTTTTGCACCAATCTACTAGAATTTTGGCTGGCACATAGCAAGCTCTTGAAACTTTGTTGTATTAATGAGTTTCTCTGAGTTAATTGATTATGTATCATCTGCTTCTAACCTTTTCCATCTTAATATACTGTTTGTTTTTCTTACTATTGCTCTTTAGCAGTTGATCTTTAACTGTAGGGACAAAATTATTTATTCTATGATTATGATGCACAACTAAAAGCATGACAAACCTTTGTGATAGCTTCTGTCTGAGAAGCCTATTGCATGGATCTAAAGCATATGACAAAATATGCAACAGGATATTGTGAGATTCTTTGCAGTTCATGGATGTTTTCTGAGTTTCATTCCAAGAGTGTTTTGCATTTGCCATGACTACTGCATTTGGGACTTTTGGTTTTGGAAAAATAATTTCTGTGATGGCATGATCTTGTGACTTTTACATGTGAAAGGTGAAAAGGAGCTCTTTTTTACATGAAGTTATGGCCCAATACTCCAGGAATCACAGTTGAAGAAAAACTGTTAATGTTCATCAGCAAAATATAATATCTCATGTAGTTCATTAGAAGAAATATCCTGTGTTGATTTGAACTTAATGAGAATTTTATGTGTCATTTTTCCCATTTCTGAGCAAAGTTTATAGGATTTACACTTAATCATAAGACCACTGGAATTCAGTTAAGCTTTTGTTTCCTAAGGATTACCACTTTGCATTACTTCTCTTTGTTTTTATTATGATTGGCTATTTTCAAGATCACTTACCAAAAAAAAAAAAAGCAGCCTCTTTACAAGTCATTTCATAACCACGCTGTGATAAAATGTGTATTCTATGGTTTTTGCTTATTAATGATTCTTACTCATTTCTACCTGTTGGCCATTAAGTACTGTTAAATATTTGTGTGTTCTTAAGAAACTGTTTCTTTGGAAAAATAACTGTTTCTAGGACTGCCACAAGAAAGAATGGATAAGTCTTCAACAGGATAAGTGTTTTTAGAGAATCATATTGCAGTGTCAAAAAGGAGTCACTTCTCAAAATAATGATACTGTGGATGATGGCCTGAATTTTCAATATATGAGTCCATTGGTTCACAGTGATATAAATAAATGTCAGCTTATAAATGTAGGAAAACCTAGTCAATAATAAAATGAGTAACTAAAAGTTTATTGAGGATTAGAATACTGACATAGTATCAAAATATTCTTTGACAAATTATTCATTACAGAGAAAAAAGTTGTAACTTTATTGGAGCAACTTGGTAGAAACACCTTAACTGAGCAATTTAAGTTAAATTAACATTATTAATGGTAAATTGATATCTTGACTTACGTTTAAGGAGATACAGGAAAGGATACAGTGTTGTTCCTGTGGTATTTCTTGGCAAATATAAATAACCTGTATCTAGCTAGAGGAAGCATGAAGCAAACACAAACTGAATAACTTTAGACAAATGGCTTTATTCTTGAAAATGGTCTAGGTGGAAAAAAATAACAGACCTTAAAGAACAAAGGAAACTAAGAAAACAGCCACATTAGGTATGTGAGCCTAGCTTTGATTCTGGACTGGGGAAAGGAAAACAATAAAGAATGTTACTGAGACAGTTAATGAAATTGGAATATATGCAATAGTTAGATAAGAGTCTTTAATTAATCTTAAAATCAGTTAAGTACTATGGTTATGTTCGTGTTATCAGTAAATCTAATTTTAGAGAGACCCTTTAGATGGTTCAAAAAATGATTTAAAAGTATTTTTAAAAAGGAGGTCCTGATAAAACGAGTAGATTATGAACAAGTGAATTACGTGGGCAGAAAATAATTGTATTTGTTGACACTTGGAATTATATTTTTTAAAAAGGCAAAGTTACACCATGCTTTCTACTCCTGTGTGTATTTGTGTGACCCCCTCTGCCCTCTGCTGCCCCCAGTCCTGCCAAGTAAGCACACAGAGAGAAGTTTTCTGACAGAAGTCTCTAAAGGATGAAAAGCACCTGAAATGGTGGTATAGAGTTTAGTTACTTCAGGATCAGTGCTCTTTAAATACCAGAAAACAAAACCATGTATGTAATAGAGAATAATTTTCTGCAGATTTGAAGGCTGGACCCTTGATGTCCCAGCAATTGATGAGTTGATGGGGCTACTAAGATTTTATAATTGATGGTAAATGTTCATGTATCTAGAAGTGGAAAGCAGTCGTTATATATGGCCTTCTTTCTCAAATCTGGGCTTCCCTGATAGCTCAGTTGGTAAAGAATCCGCCTGCAATGCAGGAGACTATGGTTCAGTTCCTGGGTAGGGAAGATCTGCTGGAGAAGGGATAGGCTACCCATGCCAGTATTCTTGGGCTTCGCTGGTGGCTCAGCTGGTGAAGAATTCACATGCAAAGTGGGAGACCTGGGTTCGATCCCTGGGTTGTGAAGATTTCCTGGAGGAGAAAGGAAAGACTACCCACTCCAGTGTTCTGGCCTGCAGAATTCCATGGACTGTGTAGTCCCTGGGGTTGCAAAGAGTCAGACACAACTGAGTTACTTTAATTTCAGTTCCCAAATCTAGTCCTAAATACACCTTTAAACATTCTCTTTGTTCTTCTGTAACAAGTCACCGTTTTATTTCTGAATCAAGTTTTTCTGATACGTAAAATGTTGACGTTTTGGTGATCTTGGTTGCCTTTTCCAGCTCCAAAGTTAGCTCAATTAGAATTCTTTGCCATTATTACTGACCATCAGACTTCCCTGGTCCAGTGGTTGAGCACATGCCTGTCAGTGAGGAGACACGGGTTTGATCCGTGGTGTGGGAAGATCCCACACGTTATGGAGCAACGAAGCTGGAATGCCACAGCTACTGAAGCCTAGGCATCCTTGAGTCTGACATCTGCAACAGAAGACACCGCAGTGAGAAATGCACTCACTGCAACTAGAGAGTAACCCCCACTTACCACAAGCTTGCACACAGCAATGAAGACCCAGTGTAGCCAAAACTAAAATTTTTGAAGTAATAATAAGTTCCACGAGATGCATAATTGAGAAGTACCTGTACTTCAGAATTTTTAAATAAGTACCTTTGATTCCTGAGTGGTTGACAGCACTGTCTGAGGCATTTACTATTTCCACTGTCCTCTGTTCCATTCAGATCAGTTAGGTCATTTTCAGGCAGAGGGTTTATCCAGTCTTATTTCATTTATGATTTTTATTTTGCTTAATACTGGGGTAAACAACCTGATGAGTAGTTCTTAAGACAGGCTTATAAAACTCATGGTTTAGTTGAGTTCTACCCTTTTTTGAGGAAGCATCTTACACACAAAAACACTATAGTATTTTTAGAAAAGTCTGTGTTTTTGTTTTTTCCCTTTGATTTCTTACAGACAGATACTGAGAATTTTTCCCACAGTATATAGTGTTGATAGTACAAGTACTTATCAGTTCTGTATTTAACAAGCCAAGAATTTTCAGCCTGCATTAAGCCTTCTTACCAATATACATATTCTTGGTCAGAATAAGAGACTAGGTTTGTTTTGATTTGTTTTGTTTTATCTAATGTTCTAGGCATTCATAGTCTGATGATTAAAGTAATTGTTAACTTTATCAGATGCTGTTAACAACTGTTTCTTTGTTTGGTTAATGCTCTTATTGATGTTGTGTATGCTAAAAAAATGGAGAAGGAAATGGCAACCCACTCCAGTACTCTTGCTTGGAAAATTCCATGGATGTGGGAGCCTGGTAGGCTACAGTCTATGGAATTGCAAAGAACTGGACACGACTGAGTGACTTCACTTTCTTTCTTTCTGTAGTTCCTTTTGGAGAAGGAGATGGCAACCACTCTAGTGTTCTTGAGTGGAGAATCCCATGAATGGGGGGGCCTGGTGGTCTGTGGTCTGTGGGGTTGCAAAGAGTTGGATGTGAACAACTAACACACACACACTCTCATGGTAAAATATGACAATTACAGGTGTTATATAACAGAAGGGAAAGTTAAGGGGATAAAGTCATAGAATTTTCTCACAGAATTGCTTTAATATATATGAAAAGTAGAAGACTACTGTGCTGGAAAATTAGTTTTGATATCACATTCAACAGATCATATTTTCCTTTTGGCTATGTAAAAAGCAGTAGTTTATTTTTGTGTGGAAAACAGATATATTTAAATATATCTGAAACCTATTACCTATTAATAAGTGATTACTGGATTCTTAACTGTTCTGATTAAAGACAGCCATGATATGGATATGCATGTATAATACAAAGTTTTTGTTAATTTGCAGACCATGAAGACTATGACCCACAAACTGTGAGGCTTGGAAGTAGATACAGTCATGTTCAAGAAGTTCAAGAACGGCTTAACTTCCTTAGGTTAGTTTTATATGATTAGTGATGTTTTCTTATAAGGCACATATGAAGAATGCAATGATAATATTCTTCACAGCTGAGTCTTTTTTTTTAGGTAGCCGTTTCACTCTAACTGAGTATTTTCCCACATAAGAACCATGGCCAATAATAGGTAATGTAACATTTCTTATGTGTTCATTACTAAATAGCTGTTAATTATTGGCTTAGCTTTAACTTTATCCTTTTATTGGATTTTGAAGAAAATACATTTTAAATTTCAGAGTGGTGCTTACTTATGTATTAATTAGATTTTTATTCTTCATACGTTTTCATACTTTGAACTATTGGACAGGAAAACAATCAGCCAGAGAATATTTTCATTAATGCTGTCATGGGCAGTAAGGAACAGGGTGGTTGGTATATGTGTGTGCTTTGTTTATACTAATAGTAACTGATAAACGTAAAGTAAATCCGTATATAATAACGTTACTTAAGATGGGGAATAAGGAAAAGGCCTATTTTTTAAGCCAGAGCTAATATTAAATTTGCTCAGTAATGTTTGGCTTTTAATGACATGTATACACAGGTTCTCAGTTTTTCGTAAAAGCTTGTATTTTTTAATATATATTTACTCTTGGTAATTTTCTCTTTAGATTTATAATGTTATATGCTATATTTCTTTTGCCAAACCATGTAGTTACTTATGGGAGAATATTTCTATTTGCATAAGTGCTTCCTAGGTCAGCCTGTAGCTACTGCTGACTAAAAATTAAGTTGCCTGTGAAAACTGCTCTGAGGAAGCCTGAGATGGGGTCAGGCTATGTATGTTTGTAGTAAAGTGTGTGGGCAGTCTGAACATCAGTGATTATTGCTGAGTTGTAAGGAAAAGCAGAAATCAACCTATGCAAGCCTCTGAACTCATTTAATTCATTCCTTTCATACACTCTTCAGCTGTCTGGGGCCAAATCCTATTTCTTGTCACATTAAGGGGTGGCAGGTATGGCACATGGCTGCTTCTGCTATATTGTAGACATTGTGTTTCCTTTTGGGAACCCTCATTCAAGTTTGTTGTTCATTCACTCAGTCATGTCCAAATCTTTGCAACCCCATGAACTGCAGCACACTGGGCTTCCCTGTCCTTCACCATCTGCCAGAGGTTGCTCAAATTAACGTCCACTGGAGTTACATCCAACCATCTCATCTTCTGTTGTCCCTTTCACATCCTGCCTTCACTGTTCCCCAGCATCAAGGTCTTTTTTAGGAAGTCAGCTCTTGGCATCAGGTAGCCAAAATACTGGTTTCCGCTTCAGTTGTCAGTTCTTCCAAGGAACACTAAGGGTTGATTCTCTTAGGATGGACTGGTTGGATCTCCTAGCAGTCCTGGGGACTCTCAAGAGTCTTCAGCATCACTGTTCAAAAGCATCAATTCTGTGACGTCTTTTAGGGTTCAGCACTCACATCCATATATTACTGCTGGAAAAGGCATAACTTTGACTATATGGACTTCTCTTGGCACAGTGATGTCTCTGTTTTTTAATATGTTCAGTCTCTAGGTTTGTCATAGCTTTTCTTCCAAGGAGCAAGTGGTTTTTAATTTCATGGCTTCAGTCACCATCCACAGTGATTTTGGAGCCCAAGAAGATGAAGTCTATCACTTTTTCCATTTTTATCTCATCTGTTTGCTATAGTGATAGGACCAGAGGCCATGATCTTACTAGTTTTTTGAATGTTGAATTTTAAACCAGCCTTTTCACGCTCCTCTTTCACATTCATCAAGAGACTCCTTAGTTCCTCTTTGCTTTCTGCCGTTAGTATGGTATCATCTGCATATATGAGGTTGTTGATGTTTCTTTCAGCAATCTTGATTCCAACTTTGGCTTCATCCAGCCTGGCATTTCATATGATGTAGTCTGTATATAAGTTAAATAAACAGGATGATAAAATACAGTCTTGTCATACTCCTTTCCCAATTTTGAACCAGTCCTTTGTTTCATATCTGGTTCTAACTGTTGCTTCTTAACCTGCATACAGGTTTCTCAGGATGCAGGTAAGGTGATCTGGTAGTCCCATCTCTTTAAGAATTCTTCACAGCTCCTTGTGATCCACAGAGAAGCCTTTAACTTTAGTTAAAAGTAGTTAAAAAGTAGTTAAAAGTAGTCACTGAAGCAGAAGTAGATGATTTTTCTGGAGTTCCTTTGCTTTCCTGTCATCCAGCAGATGTTGGTAATTTGATCTCTAGTTACTCTTGTCTTTTCTAAATCTATCTCGTGCATTTGGAAGTTCTTCATTCATGTACTGTTGGAAGCCTAGCTTGAAGGATTTTGAGATATCCTTCAAGTTTTTTACCTCTCCTTACTGTTCTCTGAACTCAGTTGGGTATATCTTTCCCCTTTTCCTTTGCCTTTCACTTGACTTCTTTTCTCAGCTATTTGTAAGGCCTCCTCAAACAACTACTTTGTCTTGTTGCATTTCTCCTCTTGGGGGATGGTATGATCATCAACTCCTATGTGATGTTACCAACCGCTATCAACAGTTCTTCAGGCACTCTGTCTATCCAGATCTAACCCCTTGAATCTATTTGTCACCCATACTATGTAATCATAAGAGATTTGATTTAGGTCATACCTGAATGGCCTAGTGGTTTTCCCTGCTTGCTTCAATTTGAACCTGAATTTTGCAGTGACAATCTGATGATCTGAGCCATAGTCAGCTCCAGCTTTTGTTGTTGCTGATTGTGTAGAACTTCCCCATTTTTGGCTGCGAAGAATATAATCAGTCTGATTTTGAAATTGACCATCTTGTGGTGTCTGGTATTTACCATGAGCAGTGCATTCTCGTGACAAAACTGTTAGTCTTTGCCCAGCTTCATTTTGTACTCCAAGGCTAAACTTGGTTGTTAACTCCAGGTGTTTCTTGACTTCCTGCATTTGCATTCCAATCCCATATAATGAAAAGGACATCTTTTTTTTCGTGTTACTTCTAGGAGGTCATGTAGGTCTTAACAGAGCTGGTCAGCTTCAACATCGTCAGCATTGGTAGTTGGGGATAGACTTGGATTACTGTGATGTTCAGTGGTTTGCCTCAGAAACAAAGCAAGATCATTTTGTCAGTTTTGAGATTGCACCCAAGTACTGCCTTTCAGACTCTTGATGACTGTGAGGACTACTCCATTCCTTCTAAGGGATTCTTGCCCACAGTAGTAAACTGTGGTTATCTGAATTAAATTAAATTCACCCATTCCCATCCATTTTAATTCACTGATTCCTAAAATGTCAGTCTTAACTGTTGCCATCTCCTTTTTTCACTGCATCAAGTTCACCTTGATTCATGGAGCTAACAATCCAGGTTCTTATGCAGTATTGTTTTTTACAGCACTGGACTTTACTTTCACCACCAGATGCACCCACAAGTGGGTGTCATTTTTCCTTTGGCCCAGCCTCTTCATTCTTTCTGGAGCTGTTTCTCAACTTTTGTCCAGTAGGGTATTGGAGACCTGTTTCTCCATTCTTGTCCAATACCATATTGAAGACCTGCCAACCTGGGGAGTGCTCATCTTCCCATTTCATCTTTTTTCCTTTTCATACTGTTCTTGGGTTCTCAGGGAAGGAATACTGAAGTAGTTTGCCCTTGTCTTCTCCAGTGGACCACAGATTTTCAGAACTCTCATTATGACCTATCTGTCTTTAGTGGTCCTGAATTTTATGAGTCATAGTTACACTGAGTTATACAGTAGATCACTCACCTAGAGCCAGACATCCTACCTAGAATGCAAAGTCAAGTGGGCCTTAGGAAGCATCACTAGGAACAAAGCTAATGGAGATGATGAAATTCCAGTTGAGCTATTTCAAATTCTAAAAGATGATGCTGTGAAAGTGCTGCACTCAATATGCCAGCAAATTTGGAAAACTCAGCAGTGGCCACAGGACTGGAAACGGTCAGTTTTCATTCCAATCCCAAAGAAAGACAATACCAAAGAGTGCTCAAACTACCACACAATTGCACTCATCTCACATGCTAGTAAAGTAATGCTCAAAATTCTCCAAGCCAGGCTTCAGCAATACATGAACCAGGAACTTCCAGATGTTCAAGCTGATTTTAGAAAAGGCAGAGGAACCAGAGATCAAATTGCCAACATAACGCTGGATCATCGAAAAAGCAAGAGAGTTCTAGAAAAACATCTATTTCTGCTTTATTGACTATGCCAAGCCTTTGACTGTGTGGGTCACAGTAAACTCTAGAAAATTCTGAAAGAGGTGGAAATACCAGACCACCTGACCTGCCTCTTCAGAAATCTGTATGCAGGTCAGGAAGCAACAGTTAGAACTGGACATGGATCAATAGACTGGTTCCAAATAGGAAAAGGAGTATGTCAAGGCTGTATACTGTCACCCTGCTTACTTAACTTATATGCAGAGTACATCATTAGACACGCAGGGCTGGAGGAAGTACAAGCTGGAATCGGGATTGCCAGGAGAAATATCAGTAAGCTCAGATACACAGATGAAACCACCCTTATGGCGGAAAGTGAAGACTTAAAGAGCCTCTTGATGAAAGTGAAAGAAGAGAGTGAAAAAGTTGGCTTAAAGCTCAACATTCAGAAAACAAAGATCAGGGCATTTGGTCCCATCACTTAATGCAAATAGATGGAGAAACAGTGTCAGACTTTATTTTTTGGGGCTCCAAAGTTACTGCAGATGGTGACTGCACCCTTGAAATTAAAAGATGCTTACTCCTTGGAAGAAAAGTCATGACCAGCCTAGACAGCATTTTAAAAAGCAGAGACATTACTTTGTGAACAAAGGTCCGTCTCGTCAAAGTAGTCATGTATGGATGTGAGAATTGGACTATAAAGAAAGCTGAGCACCAAAGAATTGATACTTTTGAACTGTGGTGTCGGAGAGGCTCTTGAGAGTCCCTTGGACTGCAGGGAGATCCAACCAGTCCATCCTAAAGGAGGTCAGTCCTGAGTGTTCATTGGAAGGACTGATGTTGAAGCTGAAACTCTTAATACTTTGACCACCTGATGCAAAGAGCTGACTCATTTGAAAAGATCCTGATGCTGGGAGCGATTGGGGGCAGGAGGAGAAGCGGATGACAGAGGATGGCATAGTTGGATGGCATCACCAACTCTGGACATGAGTTTGAGTAAGCTCCGGGAGTTGGTGATACACTGGGGGGCCTGGCGTGCTGCAGTCCATGGGGTCGCAGAAAGTCAGACACAACAGTGACTGAATTGAACTGAACAGCTGGTAGAGAGACCGATTGCAATATAGGAGGGCTTCCCTGGTGGCTCAGCTGGTAAAGAAACTGACTACAATGTGGGAGACTGGGATTCGATTCCTGGGTTGGGAAGATCCCCTGGAGCAGGGAAAGGCTACCCACTCCAGTATTGTGGCCTGGAGAATTCCATGGACTGGATAGTCCATGGAGTTGTAGAGTCAGGCATGACTGAGCGACTTTCACTTTCAGTTTCTTTCACATAGGACTTTGATCTGTGTGATCCTTTTGGTTAGCTTTCTGTGATTATGGTTTTCCTTCTGGAAATGGGGATTTTGATTCTTGCTGCTTTTGTCTGCCTTCTGATATATGAAGATAAAAGGCTTGTGTAAGCTTCCTGATGGGAGGGTTGTGGGGAAAACTAAGTCTTGCTCTGGTGGCCAGGGCCCTACTCAGTAAAATGTAATCCAGTTTTCTGCTGATGGGTGGGGCAGGGCTCTGGTTTGGCCTGAGACAGTCCAGTCTGGAATCTCTGTATTAGGCTGTAGGCACTATGGTAGTTGTAAAGGAGACCTCCTCCCCAAGATCTCAGGCCCACATGCTGCATCTCGAGGACTGTTGCCTGCTAGTGCCCCGACCCTGCAGCAGTCCATTGTTGAGCTGCGCCTCTGCAGGAGACTTCCTAATGCCGTGGGCAAGTCTGACTCAGTCTCTTGTGGGGTCACTGCTCCTTTACCCCAGAGCACAAAGTTTTGTTTGTGCCTTCCAGGGGTTTCTTTCCCCCCAATCCTATGGAAGTTCTACTGACCTTTGTATTTGGAGAGCAAAAATCACTGATGACTCTGATATTTCTTGCCTACCAGTGTGACTGGAAATACATAATTTCACACTACCTTTAAGAATATTATAATGTCTCAGATTGAGCTCATCTCCCCAGATGCGAGTGATTACATATTCCGTCTTAGGAAAAATTGTAGTCATCAGATCTCATAACATTTATTTAAAGTGATTCTCAGCCCACTGCCACACCCACCCCCGGAAACATCCAAGGAAAAAGATTCCCACTTCATCGAGATTGTCTCCTGTATTTGGGCTAAAATTATTGATGTTTGTGTAATGTATCCCTTAGGTTTACTGGAATAGAAAGGTGTTTTAGAATTTATCTGTCCTGGATAAATTAGAACAGGCCTTTTATAGTTCCTATTGTTTATACCTATAATACAGTTCACTAAAGGAAAGCTATGTTTTATTACTGGACTTCATGTTGCTCCTTTGTTAATAAGAGGGATTATGTAGCGTTAGAAATTTAAGGATACCTTTATACGCAGACCTAGAATTACTGATATATTGAAGACCTGATTAAGACACAAAAGAAGAAACCCACCAGCATTAAAATGAATATACCATATTGTGTTGAATATGAAGCCATCATAGCCATTAACTGAGAATGAAATGTAAATTATTCAGATTAAATTCAGATTCTGTTTTCTTTCACTGTCATTTATAGAAGTAAGACATAGTAAGTACAGAAGTCCTAAAAGAAACTAAGAGTCTCAAAGACAAAGGACACTACCTGAGAATTATCAGCTTCATTGTATTTTAATGGAAACTAACAGTCACACAACTGAAAAGCATCAGAGGACATCTTGAATTGTCACAAACACAATGATTACTGACCTAGAAGTAAGGTTGAATTATGTAGGTAGTTTTGTTTACTGTGTGCAGGTATTGAATGTAATATTTTAAGAAATTAAAAAGATTTGAGTTTTCTTTTTAATAACGTTTAGGGGTTGCTAAGAGTCGGACACGACTGAGCGACTTCACTTTAACTTTTCACTTTCAGGCACTGGAGAAGGAAATGGCAGCCTACTCCAGTGTTCTTGCCTGGAGAATCCCAGGGACAGGGGAGCCTGGTGGACTGCGATCTATGGGGTCGCACAGAGTCAGACAGGATTGAAGTGATTTAGCAGCAGCAGTTAGCTGAAAGTCATCGTATGTAATATCTCCTTTTGCTTTGAAACCATATAAGCTAAATTAGAATGTGACTTCAGAGTCTGAACCTCTTGAAAACAAGGAATAAGCTTCTATATTTAGATGAAATCATATAGCGTAGTTCCTGGAGCTTTGTGGTTGGACAATAAATAGATATTTGTTAAATAATAACTGCCAGAGATGTGGTTAAAAAATAAGTATTTCTGAAAAGATGCCTTTTTAAGCTGTAATTAAAATGTGATTATGCTAAATGAATTATTTCAAATACTTGCAATAAACTGTATTTGAAGGCAAAATTTTAGAAACCTAATTACTGATTTCTTAAATTTTTTCCAAGGTTTTTATTAAAGGATGGCCAGCTGTGGCTTTGTGCTCCTCAGGCAAAACAAATATGGAAATGCTTAGCAGAGAACGCAGTTTATGTTTGTGATCGTGAAGCCTGTTTTAAGTGGTATTCCAAGTTAATGGGGGATGAACCAGACTTAGATCCTGATATTAATAAGGAATTCTTTGAAAATAATGTGCTTCAACTTGATCCTTTCCTGTTAACTGAAAATGGAATGAAATGTTTTGAACGATTCTTCAAAGCTGTTAATTGTCGAGAAGGGAAACTGGTAACAAAAAGAAGAGCCTATATGATGGATGATTTGGAACTAATAGGATTAGACTACCTTTGGAGAGTAAGTAAAGAAGTAGGAACCCCTGTTTACGAACATTGTACTTGAGGTGGCTCCTATAAAATGTAATTGAGGAGTCATGGTTTTGCTTTTAATTTATGTGTATTTATCCTCTTTGGTGTTTGTGCTAGAAATTGAGGGGTAGCAGGGAGGGACTGGGTGGGAGCTGTTCACCCCTAAGTTCTTGTTATGTCATTTTTATTTGCCACTATTTTTGAGTTCATATTTCCTCCCCCTTACCTCTCACCCTACCTCCCCCGATGTCACCACCAGTGTATCTTTGTACTTAGAATTATTTGAGATGTGTGCAAGTAGAGTAACCATTGCCTACCTGCACATCTTTCACAGTTCCCTTTGAAAAGGTCATTGGCTACATTTCTTAAAAGTTATATCTTGGGGTTTATTGTACATTTAATCCCAAAAGAAATGAAGGACAGAAAAGAGGAGTGTTAGTTAGACGAAGTCATTAGTACCTTTATGATATTGTTTGATTTGTGATATATTTAAATACCTAGGAGAAAAATGCTGTATTGTACTTACGGTTTTTCCATCTTGATAATTAAATCTTAATTACCATCTCAAAATCTAAGCTATTAAACTTCACCTTATATTGTATTTTGTATGTGGGTTTTTTTGTGTCATTTCTCATCCCTGGGAAACAAAGGTGTTTGGTCTTCCTTTGATATTAGTGGTTTTTTGACTCATTCTCCCCCTATTCCTTTCCTTTTGCCTCCCTGAACCCTTGAAGGATCAGCCCTGAAACACCCAAATAACCATAGAATTCTAAACATGTTGTGAAAATCTCTGATACAGTTAGATAAGTGATAAAGATGTTCAAAAGTTTTTGGAGTTGACTGAATTGTTTTCTGTGATAAATGATTTTTCATGGAAAATTTTCAGCTTCTTTGAATTACTCCTTGAAAATCTCATAGCCTGGCTGCCAAATTGCAGAATTATGTAATATTGATTAAAGTATATGCTTTTCATTTTAAAGCAAATTACTCGAGAAAATTTGTATATAGTAATTATTAATATTCCACTTAATTCTGTCACTTAATTTTATTTGGCTTGCATATCAAAAGCAGTTTAGTTTCAGATTATTCACTTTTAAAAATTACAGCATTTGAATTTAAGTACCAAATGAAAATATATCTTGAATGTTACTAATTACTTTAATTTTTGGATCTAGGTCGTAATTCAGAGTAATGATGATATTGCCAGCAGAGCTATAGATCTCCTTAAAGAAATATATACAAATCTTGGCCCCAGATTACAGGTCAATCAGGTGAGGATTGAGATGCATAAACACTTCCATTACAGTTAAACTGAAAAGTAACTTTGTGTTAAGTAGAGTGTTTTAAATGTAAATACTTAATGCACATTTGTCCCTTACAAAATGCCAACTCTTTATAATTATCTTTAGGTGGCTAGGATAATTTTGACTATAATGATTTATTATTGTTTGCTGAGGCAATCAAAATACTTGCTTTGACATCAATCCAAATTTTTTTTTCATAGTTGGTTCATACTTGTTTATTATTGACTTCCTTTTGTGTTTTATTGCTGATTAATATATGATGTGATTAGGAATTAGCTAAAGGTTGTCTTTAATTGCATTACTGTCATTTGGTTTTAAATTTTGAAGCAGTTTACCGTCTTTATTTGGCTTATTATTTGTAGGTGGTTATCCATGAAGACTTTATTCAGTCTTGCTTTGATCGTTTGAAAGCTTCATATGATACATTGTGTGTTTTGGATGGTGACAAAGACAGCATTAACTGTGCAAGACAGGAAGCTGTTCGAATGGTTCGAGTATTGACTGTTTTACGTGAATACATAAATGAATGTGATAGTGATTATCATGAGGAAAGAACAATTCTACCTATGTCAAGGTTTGTAAGAAACTGATCTTTTGGTATTAATTTGAAGTTATTTATATTTTATTAGCCAGCTAATTGGGAAAGTTATGACATACAGATTAAAAAGACCATAAGCAAAGAATGTATTTCTGGTGGTCAGTGTCCTGCATTTTAAAAACATTATTTGGATCTTATAGACACTGTTAAGTAGAAAATGTTAAGTTATATTTTGGAGAGGTGCTGTTTTCCAGGCTATTATCTGTCAAGTGTGGCCTTGGTTTTGGCAGTTGATATGTTTTTATTTTGATATTCTTTGTTTATGGTGTTTAAATAAAGTTTTTTAGAGACATCATTGGCAGTTCTGTGGTTAAGCCTCTACTTTCAATGCACAGGGCTCTGTTTCACTACCTTGTTGGGAAACTAAGATTCCATATTCCGCACAGCCAGACCATAAATAAAAATCTTTAAAGCTGCTTATGTAAATGTAACAAAGAATATTTTTTTAAATCGTCTTTACCAAACTTTCCTAAATTTAGAAACTCATAAAATAATTCATTAAATCATTTAGGTATAATTATGAATTAATATATTACAAATTACAGGATATAAATGATATGTCATAAATTAAATAAACATACTAAATTATTTAATAATGCTTTAAATGGAAGTTCTAGTTTTGGGAAAGTTTGTAGGATAAGTATCATTAGATATTTTAAAACAGAACATTTTTCAAATGAAAAACGTAAAATAGCTACTTTAATGTGATTTTTACTTTGTATCCTACCTGTGTGAAGAGAATATACTAAGAAATATTTTGGGGTGAATTTTTAACAATTAAAATTTTTTTTAGAGGAAACGTCCATTTTTTAATGTTTTTGTTTACACTCTCAAGCTGAAGCATATCTCTCTTCCACATTTAAAAATATTCCTGGTGAAGTGAGCTTTTATAGCTTAAGATTAACTGATGTGTTATTTGTGTCTGTATTATAGTTTAATGTAAGAAGATATGTTTTTCTGCAGCCATAGAGACAAAGGTTAATAGCAATGGAGTATAGTCACATTGTGCTTTCAAGATTAGTTACATTGTTAATAATTAAAGAAAAATAAAATTGTTATTTTCTATATTCTAAATGCAAAATCAGTCTACCTTCCTGTTAGGAAGGAAATGTTAAATTCTCAAATTTTTGTCTTGACCTTCTCTTGAATATTATTGTTTTTTCTCTCACAGAGCATTCCGTGGTAAACATCTCTCTCTCATAGTTCGGTTTCCAAACCATGGCAGACAGGTTGATGATTTGGATATATGGTCTCATACAAATGATACTGTTGGTTCAGTACGACGATGTATTCTCAATCGTATTAAGGCAAATGTAGCCCATACAAAAATTGAACTCTTTGTAGGTGGTGAATTAATAGATTCTGAAGATGACAGAAAGCTAATTGGACAGCTAAACTTAAAAGACAAATCAGTAAGTACATATAATTTTCAAATATTCTCCCAAAATTAAACATAGAGGCTGTTTTTCATTTGTTTGTAAATATTTATTCAGCATCTAATTGTGTGCAGCCTTCTCTGTTAGGTGTTTTGGTTATAACCTTAAGTAAGACAGATGTCTTGACAGTAGTGTTGTCGAGGAGATAACTACTAAGTGTTTATTTTAACTTTTTAATCATTTGTCTAAAGTTGAAGCAGAAAATATTTTTTAGCTTTATGATATGTAGTTTATATTTTGTGCAGGTATTTTCCATTTTCTTTTGTACTTATACATGCTGTCATTTTTCAGATAATTACGGCCAAACTTACACAAGTAAGTTGCAATATGCCTTCCAGCCCTGATAGTTCTTCTGATTCCTCAACTGGATCTCCTGGGACCCATTGTAATCGTTACAGTGATGGCCCTAAACCAGAAGTGGAAAGTTGTTTGCCTGGGGTGGTGAGTAGATATTGTATGCAAAGCATTACACTGTTCTTTGATAATACAGAGAAATGTGTAGAATGGCTGCTTTCTTAACAAGTTTACATGTTTTTTAGATTGGGCAAATATCTAATAAATATACAGTTAAATATTAACTTCTTGTTGAATTTTTTGGTGTTGGATTTTAAAATAAAATTTCCGCATGGATATAGGATTATATTTGGAAAGAATTAATTGATTACATTTGGATAATACTAAACATATATTCTAGAAAATATTAGCCTTTCCTTTGAATCATTACAGAAACATACAATCTGCTGTTTTTTTCATTTTCTTAATAATTTTACATCTGAAGGAACAGCCTTTTTCTCACTCCTGTCTACCCCTCTTTCATAAGACTTATTCTGGGATAGTACCACTTCTGTGTAAGAGGAATTTGACTTCTTGCAACAGTTAGAATAGGAATTTAGTCTGTAGTAGTTACCCCTGAAGGATGAAGTGTCTTCTATAAATAGCTTTGAGAACTGTATAGAATTCAGAGAAGCTTTGAAGGCTTATTTAATAAATGACTGCATTTTCATTATGAAGAATCAGTTGATTTGTAAAAGTGAGAAGATAAGGAAGGCCAGCAGTTTCAGATAGTAAAGATGGCATAGGCAAAGATGATATTTATAAGTAGAAAATTTATGTAGGGAAACTGTATAGGACAATTTTGAATAACAAAATTTTTTGACATAATTTATAGGTATATACTTTTCGTATTCTATATTCCAGATAATGTCACAACATCCCAGGTACATCTCTTTCCTTTGGCAAGTCGCTGACTTAGGTAGCAATCTGAATATACCACCTCTTAGAGATGGAGCCAGAATACTTATGAAACTTATGCCAATGGGTAAGAAAAATACCTCCCCATTTCTCTCTGCACTCTGTTGCTAATGCTGACACATAATTAATAAATAAATACTGTTTTTTAAATACATATCTTGTGGTATAGTCTAGTGTTGATCATGTATCATTCATACCATTGCTGATGAGAAATTTAATGTGAACCATTTAAAAATATTTAAGGGCATATAGTTAAAAAAATTTTTTTAAAATCACTCCCTATTATTTGCTTGATTTTCTCTGCTGTTTATTATTAAATTTTCCACATTCCCTGCAGTAATTTTTTAAAACAATTTTCAACATGGATAGATGTATTATTTCTTAGTTTTTCTTTTTCTCCAGTCTATTTTTTCTGGATATCATTATTCTCAGACTTGTTTATACAACTTTTGTATGCTAGACCCTCTGGTACACCTCTGTCTTCACACTTAGTCCTCAGTTTGCTGAAGCATAACCTTCTGAAACAAACAAAAAGTTATATGGGAAGCAGATTTTTTAACATAAAAAATTATTATTCTCAATGCCACTGAACTGTAATCTATTATAGTATTTTTGTTCATTTTATTTATAATAGTTTGAGCATAGAATTAAAGGCTGAAACTTTCCATAGTAATTTCATGCAGTATTGACCATCTGGAAGACTGAAGCCAGTTTTATCAATCTTTTTTCTGTGGAGAAGCTTTTTTCTCTTTTTTCTTTCTCAACCTTTAGTTGAGATCTGATGACTTGTCTTTATATGAATTTTTTTAGGAGAGGAAGAATTGTTTTATTTTCATTGGTGGTGACTGCTTAGTGCACTTGGTCAGTCAAGTGATTTAACTTCTTAGTTCAGACATGAGAGATTTGGAAATTTTTAATATTTTTGGCATTGTTTTATTTATGCTTTTGAAAATACATTATGCATCAGAAGGTCCTGTTGGATTTACTAAATTCATTTTCATGTTTTGGCTAATTACAGTTTTCTTTTGAAGGTTATGTTGATGTAATTCTGAATTGACTTTTTTAGCTTATTGTAACATTTTCACTATCTTTTTTTTTTTCCTTCCTTACAGTTCTGTTGTATTTTATGAACGCTTTGATGTGTTTGTACCGTAATATAATATTTGTTCATCTAAGCCTTATGTTTTGTAAAACCAACCATGTCTTATTACTGGGAAGAATTCACAAAGTTACAGAAAATTAGGAAATATATTACAAAAACTTTTTATTTCTTAACTATATGAGAGTAATTGATCTGATATTTTGTTATTCTCCAGAATGATACTGTGATTTCCTTCAAATAAAGACAGTCTGTTGTCTAATAGAGAATTAAAAATGTAAAGCAGAAAATTAGCAGCCAGATTTTCATCATGTAATTGATTGTATCCATTCAAGATGCACCAGTTATTCCAGTAACATTTTTAGCAAAGATTAGAAAACTTTTCCTGTTAAAGACTGGTAGCAAATATATTAGGTTGTGTAGACCAGTAGATGAAAATCAAGGATACCATGTAGGTACTTAAATAAAGGAAAACAAATTATCACAGAGGTTTTTATTAGCACAATTCAAGCTAAAATCATATAGTGCAGTTTTTATGATATGAGTCCACTAATGGAAGTCATGGAACTCTTTAGGGCATTATAATACTTTTTGAAGTTCAAAGTCTGTGTTCCATTTTATCAAATCAGTTGCAAATGTTCATTTGTTATTGCTTGTCTGTAAAATACAGATTATTTTATCTTTGGCATGGTTTTCACACAAACAGGTAATGCTCCATGAGCATATATAAAAGGCATTTATATTTCTTTAATTTTTCTCAATATTTGATTTTTATTATGTCATTGCATTGCAGCTTAATCACTTTGAATTTTAGGCTAGATTGGAAGCTTTTCAATTACGTTGTTCATTGCACTTTGAAATAATGGAGTTTCCTTTGCACTTAATTCAAGGTTTGAAATGCAGCAGGAACTGTAATCTCAGTTTGGAAAATATATCTGTCATAATTTAAATCATCTCTACCATACTTATAATACCTAACAAGCTGTAAATGGTTGTTGTCTTGTTTTGTTTAGTGAATAATGACAAGAAAAGTTTGTGATTGTTTGGTATAGATGGTAAGTCTAATTGCATAGTAAACAGAGGAAGTGGCATAATTAACTCTAAGGCGAGCGCAGAGAAAAAGAGAGTGAGAGAAAGTGACTGGCTTTAGTGAGAAACCAGTGCTTACCCTACAGCCAGCTCTTTTTATACTGTGTGTTTGTGTGTCACTGTTTACAGCCAACCCTTCTTATACTCTGTGTGTATGTGTCGCTGTTTACAGCTAGCCCTTATATTCTCTGTGTGTGTTTCCCATCGCTTCAGTCGTGTCTGACTGTTTGTGACTCTTTGGACCGTAGCCTGCCAGGCTCCTCTGTCCATGGGATTTTCCTGGCAAGGATACTGGATTGGGTTGCCATTTCCCTCTCCATCTTATACCCTGTCAATGGGAAATTGTGCCCTGAAGGCCTTAGTTTATCCTTTGCCTGTTGGAGGTATCTCACTGTTGGGTTGTCATGTGGTCTTGATAAACTGGCACCAGCAGAGAAAAATAGGCTATTGCTTTAAGGAAAAAAACAGGATGCCCACCAGGGCAGTGTGGTCACTGTGACTTCATCCGTTTTTTGTCAGGTTACCACAATGGGCCATTTTTAAATAATACGCTCTGAGCCCCTTTTGGACCCTAACCATAATGTTTCTTACACTTGGATATTGCTTTCTAATAGTGAGCTGAAAGAAAACTGACTGAATAAAACAGTATTTAAAGCAAAAGTATATATAGGAAATTTAAGTATAAGAAAATAACAAACTTGCACCGTCTACCACCATTACGATACAAACATATGCTATTTAACATTCTCCAATATTTTTTCTTTTTTAACTCTTTCGTAATGATAATGAAGACAGTGTTCATGACAGTACATGCCTACAGACCTGATGTTGTGAAGAGTAAGATGTGTGACACTGTCGTTAAGGTGTTCAACACCAGGGTAACTCCAGTCATTGATATATATTAAAGGATCATATATTGGAAGGACTGGGTTCAGATTCTAAACTCTGAGATTTTGAAGAAGTTCAGATACACTGTTGTCAGGATCAGTGACAGTTAAAGACTAAGAATCTTTTAAGAGTAGAAGGTTGAGACTTCATAACTATAGGTGCTTTAGTTACAAACATTAACATAAGAATTTGTTTCCTTTCTTCTTTATTTGGATCATCGAACAAATTAACAGTAGTTGTAAGTCATATTATTATACTTTGGGTGACATAGAGGCTTCCTTAACCTCTAGGGAAGGATTGTATATGAGGACTGTATTTTTTTAAACAGTTGGTGCCTGGAATTTCCCTTGTGGTCCAGTGCTTAAGACTTTGAGCTCTGCAGCAAGTAAAATAAAGCAAGGTAGGATAAACTGTTGTTGCCTCGTGAAAACCTGCTGCATTTTTCAGGTGTCCAGATTGATGGTTCTATTTCTGCTTAATCTCCTGCCTCATTATCATTGTCATCTGTAGAAGATGTTAGCAGAGTTTTTAGTTCCTTTTTGGTAGAAATTAGAGATCTCCAACTAGAAAATTAGAGATACCAAGGGACCATTTCATGCAGAGATGAGCACAATAAAGGACAGCAATTATATGGACTTAATAGATGCAGAAGATATTAAGAAGTGGCAGGAATACACAGAACTATAGAAAAAAGATCTTCATGACCAAGATAGCCACAAGGGTGTGATCACTCAACTAGAACCAGATCCTGGAATGTGAAGTCAAGTCGGCCTTAGGAAGCATGACCATGAACAAAGCTAGTGAGGTGGTGGAATTCCATTTGTGCCCTTTGAAATACTAGATAACACTGTTAAGGTGCTGCACAGAATATGCCAGCAAATTTGGAAAACTCAGCAGTGGCCACAGGACTGGAAAAGGTCAGTTTTCATTCCAGTTCCAAAGAAAGGCAGTGCCAAAGAATGTTCAGACTACTGCACAATTTGCACTCATCTCACACACTAGCAAAGTAATGCTCAAAATTCTCCAAGCCAGGCTTCAATAGTATGTGAACCAAGAACTTCCAGATGTTCAGGCTGCATTCAGAAGACACTGAGGAACGAGAGATACATTGCCAGCATCCTCTGGATCCTCAAAAAAGAGAGTTCCAGAAAGACATCTACTTCTTTATTGATTATGCCAAAACCTTTGACTCTGTGATCACAACAAACTGTAGAAATGGAAATACCAGACCACCTTACCTGCCTTCTGAGAAATCTGTATGCAGGTCAAGAAGCAACAGCTAGAACCAGGCATGGAACAAAAGACTGGTTCCAAATTGGTAAAGGAGTACGTTAAGGCTGTGTATTGTCACACTGCTTGTTTAACTTATATGCAGAGTACATCATGAGAAATGCTGGACTGGATGAAGCATGAACTGGAATCAAGATTGGTGGAAGAAATATCAATAACATCAGATACATCCTTATGGCAGAAAGCAAAGAACTGTTAAAGAGGCTCTTGATGAAAGTGAAAGAGGAGAGTGAAAAAGTTGACCTAAAACTCAACATTCAAACAGTGAAGATCCTGGCATCTGGTCCAGTCCCTACATGGTAAGTAGATGGAGAAACAATGGAAACAGTGACAGACTTTTGTTTTCTTGGGCTTCAAAATCACTGCAGATGGTGGCTGCAGCCATGAAATTAAGAGATGCTTGCTCCTTGGAAGAAAAGTTATGACCAACCTAGATAACATATTAAAAAAGCAGAGATGTTACTTTGCCAACAAAGTTCATCTAGTCAAAGCTATGGTTTTTCCAGTAGTCATATATAGATATGAGAGTTGGACTTTAAAGAGAGCTGAGTGCTGAAGAATTTGATACTTTTGAACTGTGGTGTTGGAGAAGTCTGTTGAGAGTTCTTTGGACTGCAAGGAGATCAATTCAGTCACTCTTAAAGGAAATCAATCCTGAATATTCATTGGAAGGGCTGAAGCTGAAATTCTAATACTTTGGACACCTGATGGGAAGAACCTGATTGGAAAAGCCCTTGATGCTGGCAGAGATTGAAGACAGGATGAGATATTTAATGACCATCACCAACTTGATGCACATGAGTTTGAGTAAGCTCCAGGAGTTGGTGATGGACAGAGAACGCTGCCCAGCATGCTGTAGTCCATGGGGTCACAAGGGGTTGGACAGGACTGAGCAATTGAACTTACTTATTGGTAGAAATTTGTCTGTGCTCTTTAATCTGTTCCTCAGTTATCCTGTGTCATCCTAGGAAGAACCTTCCAACTTATTGATGCATTGGAACATTCAGGGTATTCTTTTTTATTATTACTCTTTTCCATTATTGTTTATCACAGGATATTGAATAAAGTTATGACAAACCTAGATGGCATATTAAAAAGCAGAGACATAACTTTGTCAACAAACATCCATCTAGTTAGTCAAGGCTATGGTTTTCCAGTGGTCACGTATGGATGTGAGAGTTGGACTGTGAAGAAAGCTGAGCATCGAAGAATTGATGCTTTTGAACTGTGGTGTTGGAAAAGACTGTTGAGAGTCCCTTGGATGGCAAGGAGATCCAGCCAGTCCATCCTAAAGGAAAGCAGTCCTGGGTGTTCATTGGAAGGACTGATGCTGAAGCTGAAACTCCAATACTTTGGCCACCTCATGCGAAGAGTTGACTCAGTGGAAAAGACCCTGATGCTGGGAGGGATTGGTGGCAGGAGGAGAAGGGGACGACAGAGGATGAGATGGCTGGATTGCATCACCGACTCGATAGACATGAGTTTGAGTAATCTCTGGGAGTTGGTGATGGACAGGGAGGCCTGGCATGCTGCGATTCATGGGGTCTCAAAGAGTCAGACATGACTGAATGACTGAACTGAGCTGATTGAATAAAGGCTCCTGTGCTATATATAGTAGGACTTTGTTGGTGCAAGAGGTTCTTGACTCCTTCATTAATTGTGAGGAAGCCCCTGAAATAATTGACTTTCTTTACCCCATAATGATTTCAGAGGTCCACTGATTGTCTTGGGCTGTAAAGTGTCAATAGTCTGCAACTTAGTAAGCACTGTTGTATCTGCAGTTGAAGCTTCTTAGATTCATGGTGTTGGAGGGAAATTTAGCCGGAAGAGTGGCATGAATCTCCTGAAGATGAAGTATAAATCACCTTGATACATTTGATGAATTGTTTAATCTCTTGGTTTCAGCAGTGACATAGAGTTATAGGAGTCAGGAACACCATTTCGTGATGCAGAGATTAGGGGTGGTTGTAACCATTGTCTGTTAGGAGGACCATGAAGGAAGTCTCCTTCTCACGATGTATTTGTTCACCTCTGTAATGAAGCACTTGTGAAGTCATTTTGAGGACAAGATAGCTAAGCCCCAGGCACACTTTTTTTTTTTTTAATTAATTAAAAAAAACTTTAATTGGAGGCTAATTACTTTACACTATTGTGATGGTCTTTGCCATACATTGATATGAATCAGTCATTGGTGTACATGTGTCCCCCATCCTGAAACTTCCTCCCCCCTCCCTCCCCATCCCATCCCTCTGGGTTGTCCCTGTGCACTGGCCTTGAGTACCCTGTTTCATGCATCAAACTTGGACCGGGGATTTATTTCACATATGGTAATATACATGTTTCAGTGCTCCTCTCTCAAATCATCTCATCCTTGCCTTCTCCCACAGAGTCCAAAAGTTTTTTCTTTATGTCTGTGTCTCTTTTGCTATCTCGCATATAGGGCCATTGTTAACCATCTTTCCAGAGTCCATATATGTGCGTTAATACACTGTATTGGTGTTTTTCTTTCTGACTTACTTGATTCTCTATAATAGGCTCCTGTTTCCTCCACCTCATTAGAACTGATTTAAATGCGTTCTTTTTTTTTTTTCAAATGCGTTCTTTTTAATAACTGAGTAATATTCCATTGTGTATATACGCAACAGCTTTCTTATCCTTTCTTTTGCCGATGGACATCTAGGTTGCTTCCATGTCCTAGCTATTGTAAACAGTGCTGCAGTGAACATTGGGGTACATTACATGTGTCTCTTTCAATTCTGGTTTCCTCAGTGTGTATGCCCAGCAGTGGGATTGCCAGCCCCAGTCATTATTGAATTTGTTTTTGACTGCTGGGTATTGTTTCCTCAACAAAGGAAGCTTGGCTTGATCATGAGACCCACTGCATTGCCACACACAAACTAGTGATGTGATCTTTCCAGGCCTTGAACTTTAGCTTGGTATTCTGATGAATAGAAGTTGAGTTGAGCATTTTTTCTGGAACAAAGTTGTTTGATCACAATGGAAAACTTGCTCTGAATGTAGCCATTTTCTTCCATGAATTTCTTAACCCCTTCTGCAAATGATGATACTCTATCAGCATCAGCCATGCCTTTTATCACATGATGTTTAAGTTCTTGAGGTTATAGTGCTTTGCATAGATTACCTGCTGTCCCTTACTAGCCTTGAACTCTTTGCTTTTGTTCCTCTAAACCCCCTCAGTTCTTGTGGAGTGCCAAATGCTTTTTTGTATATAGTTTTCTTTTGGTTAGGATATGCTCTCTGAACATATCATCTAGCCACATGCTTAATGTTTTGCCAGTGGTTGCAAGAAGATAACCATGAAATAGACTAGATTAGCCACTGTAGGGACAGTGCTAACAGAGATTTCAGCTTCTTTCTGCTTTATTATGTGAATGCTCAGTTTATTTGTAACAATTTTATAGCCCTTAAAAAACTAAAGAACTAAAAGCCCCAAAGAACTAAATTTTTTATTTTCTTGTTGACAGCACTTTGTGCTGCTTAGCCTCTGACAGTTTGCTTGATCAATTAATTACTTGAGAGCCATTTTTTCACAGAAACAAACTATGCCAACACAAATAGCAAAGATGTGAGATGAGATTTGAGGCAGTGTTCAAACAATAGAGACTGAGGGTCTTTGAAGTAGTGGTAGACTACTACTTACATGCTTACACAGCACTTAATTTGCTTGGTTTTAGTGTAGTAATCATTGCATGGTCAATTCACATTTTGCTTTTTGGAACCATGTAGGGGTTTTTACTTTGCTTACATTTTTAGCCATGCATTGTCCGTGTGGGGTCTTAGCTCCTTGACCTAGGGATCAACTGTAGAAGCTTAAGAGTCTTAACAACGAAATCCTAGGTTATTTTTCATTTTGTTTTCTGTTTTTGTATTGTTGACTCACTTTTCTTGAAACATTTGAATGCTAAAACCTGTAGGTGTGGACGTCGAACTGCTTTTTGTAGTTGGTATCTTAATGATTTTACTGCAATATTTTTAGCACTGTTTTGTAATTGTAGGTTAAATTCATTAAGAAATATCAGACCTGCAGCATAAACTAAATTTCTAAACCAGTCTGTGGTTTTGTTTACAGTGTTTGAGAATATTTCTGTTTGTTCAGAATTTTAATTTTTTACCCTAAGCTTTAACAAAAATCACTTTACTAGTAAAACAGTTAAAACATTACTATTTTGCTAAAACACTGCACTGCTATATGGTATGGCAAATTAGAATACCCATATTATATTTCCAGTAAAAGTTCATAAAGATTGTTAAGTCCAAGAAACTAAATGAAGTTCACTATTGACACTGCTGCTTAATAGTACATTGATAGATTGACATATTTTCCACAAACTACTTGCTGATGAGCAATGCAGTGAATGAATGACCTAGGTTTTAAACATCTTACATTTCCACAAGCTGTTTTCTCTTTCCACAAGCTTTTTAAGACTTTTCCTCCTAAATCTTTTTCTGTGATTGTTTTATCAGATTTTGCTCTGGTTGTATTAGTTTTCTCAGTTTATTTGAACGTATTTTTATTTATAATGCAAGCAACAAATTAGCAGTTTTTTTAATCACTGCAAACTTGACATTGCCTTTCCCTGAACTACAGAGCAGCATTGTTAATATCAACTCATTACATGCCCCCCCCCCCCCCCCCCCAATCACTTACTCAAAATCATTTGCTTGATTTTGTTTTGGTTTTCTTGTTGTGGTAAAATATGTGGTACATTTTCTATTCCCAGAATAAGGTATGAGGGTTCCAGTTTCTCCACATTTTGACCAACATGTGAAGGTGGTATCTTTATGTGATTGTGATTTGCATTTCCTTGATACCTAATAATTTGCTTACTAACAGTTGGCATATCTTTGGGGAAATGTCTGTTCACAGTCTTTGCTTATTTTTATTTGGATTATTTGTCTTTTTATTATTGTTTCATAAGTGTTTTTGGTAAATTCTGATAAAATCCTTTATTAAATCATATAATTTAAAGTCTTTATATTCTTTTCACTGTCTAAATAGTGTCCTTTCATGAAGTCCAGTTTCTCTGTTTTTTCCCTCTTGTCACTTGTCCTAATCTAAGGTCATGCAGATTTGCTGCTAAGCTTTTTCCAAAGAGGACACTGTCTTTTTAGTGTTTCTTTCATTGTGTATATTGTTTTTAAGCTTCATATCTTTATATATGACAAAAGAGAATAAATTGCTTTTCTTACTTCAGCTTACATAAGAAAATAATAGTTTCTTTTGCCATTTTCTTTTCAACATACACCTCCCCTTGAAGCTAAAAGTTTTTGTGTAATGTACTGTGAGACAAGTAATTTAGACCTTGGTGGGAGGAGCTTGCATTGTTTATATTTCAAGCAGAATTAATTCCTTTTCAGTGTTGCTTTTTTTTTTTTTTTTTCTTCTGTCTCCAGTGGATGAAGGAGGAGATATTCATTTGAGGTCTCTCAGTAGCAGCTGTTCACATCATATATTGAGGTGACAAAGAGCCCTGGTTGATCATTAAGCAGTCCAGATCTGGTTATGTCTTGTGACATTTGAACTTATAGTTCAGCTTTGTTGTATTTATAAATGTTTCAGTTTAATACTGTAGTATGTTGAATATGAAATATTAACAGCATAATCTGTTTTACTTTAGTCTATGTCTGTTTTCTTTACAGATAGCACAATAGTAGAAAAACTAAGAGCTGTTTGTTTGGACCAGGCAAAACTTGGAGAAAATAACCTTGGACCATCTCTTGATTCACTTTTCTTTGGTCCTTCTGCTTCCCGAGTTTTATATCTAACAGAGGTTGGTTCTTTCCTTTTCAAAATTAGAATTTTTCATCATGTGGTGATATCATGATTTGTAATTTTTTGGAATGGTTACAAATTTCTTAGCAATAATAAGGGAAATAGAAGTTACAGATTAAATTAAATATACTTAATACAGTCTCTGTCCCTCCCCACCCCTTCCTTTTTTTCAGGTTGTTTATGCCTTGTTAATGCCTGCTGATATGCCTCTGGCAGATGATTCTTGTGACTTTCAGTTTCACTTCTTGAAAAGTGGTGGCTTATCCCTTGTACTGAGTATGCTGACAAAAAACAACTTCCTGCCAAATACAGATACGGAAACACGAAGGGGTGCATACTTCAGTGGTCTTAAAATAGCCAAACTCTTGTTAACTGCAGTAGGTTATGGCCATATTAGAGCTGTAGCAGAAGCTTGTCAGCCAGTTGTAGACGGTGCAGATCCCATAACACCGGTAATAATTTTTTGAAATGCTTTGTGTTTAGGATTTAGTTTTTAAAATTAGACCCTTCAGTGACTTAAGTACAGAATGCAAGTTCAGTTCAATCTGTTGTTTTATTTATACTGAAATGTAAATTTTATTTTGGCTGTGAGGTACAACATTTGGGATCTTAGTTCCCAGACCAGGGATCAAACCTGTGTCTCCTGCATTGGAGGCATAGTACCCTGACCACTGGACTGCCAGGGAAGTCCCAAAATGTGAATGATATGTACTGATTACACTCACCTCAGAGGATATTTCATTACCTTTAAGTATTTTATTGTTTTGACTTTTCCTTTAAGTCTCAAAAACTTCACACTAATATTTTGTTACCTGATACCTGAAAGGCATATACTGATAAGTGGTTATATAAGAAAAGATTTATTTTGCAAATTGCCCACCTCTCTTCTCACCAACCAGCTTAACCACTATGACTGCCAAAGACTGTTTATGCTGGTAGCATCCTTAAAGCAAATCAAGACATGAGATTTGGTGCAGAGGTTGAAAGTGTCATCCTTTCTCATTGAGTTTATTCACATTACAAGGGATGACTTAATTAAATTGCTCAAGAAAAAGTGGCTTAGAGATACAGATTTTTTTCTTTAGAAACGAGTTAGTTCTTAACCAGGGAAATTTAAATAATTCCTAGATTTTTGATGTTAAAATTGTTTTTTTTATTTAGGTGGGATGTTAGTATTTCAGGTTTTGTTTAAAAGAATAGTTAGGAATTACCTGGTTGTCCAGTGGTAAGGACTCAGCACTTTCACTTCCAGGGCTCAGGAAGATTTTTTGAGCAGCATAGGGCAGCTAGAAAAAATAATAGTAAGTAATTAAAATAAGCATGAGGTTTTTAAAAAAATAGTCATATGCTCAGTCATTTCTTTTGAAATAGAATGTCTAGAATTTTCTCAGATAATTCTGGGGTGATGTGGGCAGCAAGATTAGCTTTTTGTTTGTAATTATTGAAGCTGGATAGTTAGTACTTAAAGATTATTTATATTGTTTCTGTTTTTGTATGGTTTTGAAAGTTTCATTTAAAAAGTTAAAATTTATATAAGTAAATTTTTAAAAAGTTAAGAGTGCTGTGTTTTCACTGTAAGTTAGACTGCTTTATACTGTTCCTTTTGTGTATATTTACATAAAAACTGATAGGTTTTTGGTCATGATCCTTTCTGTGGGGGCTTATTGAAGTAGATACAAGACAATTTTATGTCTTCTTGTCTTTTTCCCTAAGACTTACTATTTAGAAAATGTTATAAGGATCCAAAGGTACATGTGTGCTGCTGAGTCACTTAAGTCATGTCCAGTGCTTTGTGGCCTCATGAACTGTAGCCCACCAGGCTCCTCTGTCCATGGGATTCTCCAGGCAGACATACTGGAGTGGGTTGCCGTGCCCTTCTCCAGTGGATCTTCCTGACCCAGGGGATCCAACCCATGTCTCTTATGTCTCCTGCTTTGTAGGCAGGTTCTTTACCACTGGTGCCACTTGGGAAGGCATATTTCAAGTTTACCACGTTCAGTTTTTTCTAAGTGAAAAATTAGTGTTTAAAAAAATGTTTATTATAGGGCCACATATAATATAGAAGTGGGTCACAGTTTGATGAATACTGTAACTGATAAAACTAACTCCATTTTTTTTTCTCATGGATTTAAGAATTTATAATCTGAAGTAAAACTTCATAGTGTTTTTTTCACATTTATACTTTAAAAATTTTTTGTTTACCTTAATTCCTTTTCAGTGAACAATTTGAGACCTTGTTTTTTTAAAGGGAATATTTAGTTCTGTCAGTATGATAAGTGAAAGGAAATAGTTATTTTTATCTTGCAAAACTTGCTTAATCCACATCTCAGTTTAATGAACTAGAAATCAGTATATCACTGGTGACCTTAATTAACAACAGTTTCAGTGTAAAAGTGCCATAAGACTTTGACTGAAAAATAAACCCTAATAATTAGTGAGATTGAATTAACAGTTTGAAAATGGTTTTATTCATTGAATAAACAATTTATTACGCGTCTGTTATATGCCTTACATTGCTTAAGGCACAGTATGATGAAAGCTAACAGAAGCTTACATGATTCATGTATGTGTTCAGGCTAGTTTATTCGAAATTTGTAATCGTCTAAATAAATACATTGAGTCTTCTAATGTTAATCATTATACTTCATCTCATTTAATCAATATATTTGCTCAGTCCATTTTATTTCTCTTTCTTTTTTTAAGTGAAACAGTCTAAGCAGATAAAGTAACTTGGCTCTAATATTAAAAATGACCCAAGAGTTTAACTGATTGAAGATGCAGTGGATTCTGAAATTGTAGTAAAACTCTTCTTCATGCAATTTTTGTTTGAAATCTCATTTAGTAGCACCTCGCAAGTAGATCTTGGAGAAGGACGTGGCAACACTCAAGTATTCTTGCCTGGAGAATCCCAGGGACGGGGGAGCCTGGTGGGCTGCCGTCTATGGGGTCACACAGAGTCAGACACTAATGAAGTGACTTAGCAGCAGCAAGTTGATCTTTAAATAAAATGTGCTTGATAATTATAATAATAATATAAATAACAGTAAGTTAAACAGAAGGTTAAACTTCTTTGATTTGCACTTAACAGAGAACAACTGGAAGCCTTAAAGAGCCGTAAATTTTCATTGTCTACCTAGAGACTATGGCAGCACCTCCACAAACGCTTGAACTTCTTAAAATATCTGTTTTTGGAAAGATTTGCTTACCAGAACTTAACTGTAGGAGGTTGATACAGAAAACAGGGAAGATTAAGTTGTGGGGACTTACTCATGATTTTTTGGTGATGAAGTTTAAAACATGGGTAGGGAAAATACTTTTGAACAGAACATAAAAAACATTTTAAAGACTGAAAGGAAAGGAAGTGACAAATATGAATTTAGAGTTTAGATGGTAAGAAATCAAAAGTCTCTTTATCTGGTACCCCCACTTTTCTTAGTCATATCATGGCAGGTATGGTCATTTGCTGAGTAGGAGGGCTAGCAAAGAATTTAACTGGAGACATGTAGATTTGTTCAGAACCCTGTCAGTATCTTATGCAAGTGAAAGTGAACACAGTTGTAGGAACATTATTGAATTCATATGAAATTGGAGTTTGCAGAGGAAACTTGTGACTTTAAAAGGCAGCCAATGATAGAAGTCTACTGGATGACAATCTGAAATGCTGAAGACCATACATTCTACTGTAGATAAGTGAACGGATGATAGAGACTATGGAGAAGGAGCATATGGATGAATTTTTTTTGTGTACATATTTTTGAAGTTTAGTTATATACAGGTTTTTACTCCAAGTAAAAAGGTTTTTTTCCCCCCCCCCCCCCCCCAAGATTAATCAAGTTACTCATGATCAAGCAGTGGTGCTACAAAATGCTCTTCAGAGCATTCCTAACCCGTCATCTGAGTGTATTCTTAGAAATGTATCAATACGTCTTGCTCAACAAATATCTGATGAGGTTAGTATCAAATGTTGAAAGTTCCTACATCTTGGATGGCTAACTTTTTTACTGTTCTTGACACAGTTTCTACCACAATTTGAGGTTGAATACTCTGCGGTTTTTCATGTTAGATTCTCTTACATTAGCTAAAATTTAATGTTATGTATCATTATTAATACTTTAGAAAGTACTTTAAAAAAACCTTTGAATAGGCTTTTTTGAGCTATAATTTATATTGAATAAACTAGATCAAAATAAAAGATATACTGAGTTTTGACATAATGTTTAATGATGCAGTCAAGAAACAGAATATTTCCATTAGTCCCAAAAGTTCTTTCTTACTGAGCCTAGACATTTATTGTTGCTTTTGTCACTGTAAAATTGTTGTATTTTAAGTTTACATGAATCATATTATATACTCTTGTGTCTGGATTATTGTAATCAGCATGATTGTGAAATTATGTGTCAGTAGTGAATTCATTTTGAGTAAAACCACGTTTTATTGTCATTCTATTTGTTCCGCTAATGAACATTTGTGTTATTCCTAGTTTTCTTTGCTATTGAAATGATGAATTTTAAAAATTCATCAGTATGTCACAAGTGCTTCTTGGGCGTACATTTTCTCATTTCTGGGTGAACTTACAGGATTGGAATGGCTGGGTAATTTGGGGTTTTTGTATTTGTAAAAGTCTTGTGAACAGTGTTTCAGCTAGATTAGATCTTAACTTGAAGCCTATATTGTTGCTATAGCTGAGAAGCATACTTTTGCTTCATCACCATACATACTCAGACTTCATTTGAAGATTTAGAAAAATGAGACTAAAACTTAGTTTTTATTTTATTAATTTTTAAAATTTTCTTAAACATTATTGAAGTATAGTTGATCTACAATGTTGTGTTAAGTTTTTCCATACACTAACAAACACATGAAAAGATGCTCAACATCACTCATTATCAGAGAAATGCAAATCAAAACCACAATGAGGTACCATTACACGCCAGTCAGGATGGCTGCTATCCAAAAGTCTTTAAGCAATAAATGCTGGAGAGGGTGTGGAGAAAAGGGAACCCTCTTACACTGTTGGTGGGAATGCAAACTAGTACAGCCACTATGGAGAAACAGTGTGGAGATTCCTTAAAAAACTGGAAATAGAACTCCCATGTGACCCAGCAATCCCACTCTTGGGCATACATATGGAGGAAACCAGATCTGAAAGAGACACGTGTACCCCAGTGTTCATCGCAGCACTGTTTATAATAGCCAGGACATGGAAGCAACCTAGATGCCCATCAGCAGATGAATGGATGAGGAAGCTGTGGTACATATACACCATGGACTATTACTTAGCCATTAAAAAGAATTCATTTGAATCAGTTCTAATGAGATGGATGAAATTGGAGCTCATTATACAGAGTGAAGTAAGCCAAAAAGATAAACACCAATACAGTATACTAACGCATATATGTGAAATTTAGAAAGATGGTAACGATAACCATGTATGCAAGACAGAAAAAGAGACACAGATGTACAGAATAGACTTTTGGACTGTGTGGGAGAAGGCGAGGGTGGGATGTTCTGAGAGAATAGCATTGAAACAAGTATACTATCAAGGGTGAAACGGATCACCAGCCCAGGCTGGATGCATGAGACAAGTGCTCGGGCCTGGTGCACTGGGAAGACCCAGAGGAATCGGGTAGAGAGGGAGGTGGGAGGGGGGATCGGGATGGGGAACACATGTAAATCTATGGCTGATTCATGTCAGTGTATGGCAAAACCCACTATAATATTGTAAACTAATTAGCCTCCAAGTAATAATAAATGGAAAAAAAAATTTTTTGCTATACAGCAAAGTGATTCAGTTATGCATATGTGTGTGTGTATTCTTCTTCACATTTTTTCCCCATTATGGTTAATCACAGGATATTAAACATAATCCTTGTGAATGTTTATTCATCTTATATGTAATAATTTGCATCTGCCAGACTTTGCCTACTTTGGACCTTAAAGAAAACAGAGAGTGTCAGAAGAAGGAGGCATAGTTAACTTTATGTATAGCTTTTTATCCTACTACTTTCACAATAAAGAAATTTTTGTTTTCTGATTATTTCTCTCTACTGTCTAGTAGAGTCAGCACTAGTGTCAGCACTACTGATTATTCGTTTTCTTTCAGGCTTCAAGATACATGCCTGATATTTGTGTTATTAGAGCTATACAGAAAATCACCTGGGCATCAGGATGTGGGACATTGGAGCTAGTATTTAGCCCAAATGAAGAAATCACTAAAATTTACGAGATGGTAAGAGTCATTACAGAAATGTATTCCTTTATGTAAATGTTAATTTTGCATATGACTAAATTTTCGTCTTGTCTGCCCTCTTTGAAGACGAAGTCACCTATGTATCTAATGGTTTAAAATAAAATTCTGTAATTAACATGAGAACATGAAAATTTTTACTTTGAAAATAAACTACTTATGGATCTCACTGTAAGAAAGCTTTCTTGTAAATTTTTTTTTTCTAACATCTTATTGAGTTGAATATAGTTAAGCTGTAAAGAATTTGCTTTTCCCAGTTTCCTTTAATAATTGTGCTTCCTATGAGTTTGTGGAATCATAACATTCAGATATTTTACTTGCTTGTTTTATAGCCTTCAGGTATAGCAACAGTTTTTACTGTTTTGGTATTATCCCTCTTCCTCATTTGATAAGGTAAATTATTTGCAGAAATGAGACTGTTTTGCTCCTGGATTTTCTATTTACTTGTCTGGAGTAGTCACTTCTATATAGTTTATAGGAGAGAGTGGATATTGGAATTGTAAAGCTCCTCTTTTTGGATATTTAAATGACTGGTCCATTCTAGGCATATATTATATTGAAATTGATTTTATTTTTTGATAAATGGAAACATAAAATTATTAACTACAGGCAAATATATTTTACATTGGGAAAATCTTCTATAACCTTCCTCAACATTTGTGTAAGCTAATTGCTTCTTTAAATGGCATTGTAGATAAAGCTATAAAATAAAACTAATCAACATTCCAAGTACAGTGCCAGAGTTACGCTTTGGAAAGGCATCATGATAAGTATAGAAATATACTAATATCCAGAAGGACAAGGAAGCAATACTTAGCTTTTATTAAACATGTTCCTTTAATCCATTTTGGGATATATTCTAAAGAGTCTCAAAATCTACAGGTAAAGAGACTAAAGACAAATGGTCTTTAGTGGGTACAGGTAAGTTTTAAATACTAACTAAAAGATTTTGAATGTTTTCTTCAGTGTATCACCAGTAGTTTATGCCTCATCATTTTACAGACCAGCAGTCCAAGCCATGAGCCAGACGTGGAAGATGAACAGGTTTGCTGTGAAGCACTGGAAGTGATGACTCTATGTTTTGCTCTAGTTCCAACAGCCCTGGATGCACTTAATAAAGAAAAGGCTTGGCAGACATTTATCATTGACTTATTATTGCATTGTCCCAGCAAGTAAGTGATTGTCTTTGTTGATTTAAAAGAAAACTGACCTTATTCTTTAGGCAGACATGAGTTAATTTTGATCAAAATCTCAGAAGTCAATTAAGGAAGCATTTTTCTTGTCTTTGTAGCATTTTGATATTTTGGAAACATTTTTTTATGTTTTTCATGTAAGCTGAAGATGTTTTCTTGATTTTTTCTTGATTTTTTTTCTTTCGTAGTTTTTCAGTTGCGGTAAAGTATTAACATATAGTTACATCTCTGGTAGTTCAGTGGTGAAGATTCTGCAGGCAGTGTGGGAGATAAAGGAGATGCCAGTTTGATCCCTGGGTTGGGAAGATCCCTTGGAGGAGGAAATGGCTATCTATTCCAGTATTCTTGCCTGGAGAATATCATGGACAGAAGAGCCTGGCAGGCTATAACCTATGGACTTGCGAAGAATTGGACACTACTGAGCTACTGAATATAAAGATAGTTATTTATAACTAAGAATTAGAGATTTTAACAACTATTATGTGAATAACATTAAGAGTATTTACAGTGTTGGGCAGTTACCACTAATTCCTAAATTTTCATTATCCCAAACATATTTTTTAAACAGTACTCAACTCCCATTTCCAACCTCTCTACCCCTGTTTATCTCTAATTTGCATTCTGTGTCTTTGTATTCACCTATTGTCAGTACAGCATATAAATAGAATTACATATTATTGGTCCTTTTGGGTTATCACTTGTTTTGATTTAGCATAATCTCAAGGTTCAAACATGTAGCATGTTAAGGAATTTTCTTTATTTTTAATGCTGAATAATATTTCATTCTATGTATGTATTGTATTGTTGTTTTTGCATTCACCTTTTGGTGAACACTTCAATTGTTTCTATTTTTGGCTGTTGTGAATAGTGCTGCTGTGACTATTGTGAAGTAGAAACTGGTTGAGTTCCCATTTTCAGTTCTTTTGAGTTTGTAATTTGGAGTGGATCTCTTAGGTCATGTAGTAATCCTTTAGCTTCCTCCGGCTCCACAGGAGTTACAGTATAGGCTTACCAGCAATGTAGAGAGTTTTCCATTTTCCATGTCTTCTTCCGTACCTGTTTTTTTTATACTGAGCTTGAGCAATGCATTGTGAAACTCCTTTGAAAATTTGTTAAAAGTATTTATTCACCTGTGCAGAAAATTGTGAAGAAATCTATACATGTGCAACATTTTAAGTAGTATTTGGAGGTTTCTAAACTCCTGTTTTCTGTTGTTTTGTAAATCAGAGGGACTTTTAAAAGTTCAGAAATTACCTCAGCTTATATTGGGGCAAATGTATGTGAATTGAAGTCAGGCCAGTAACCTGACTTCAGATATAGTTTATTTGAACCGTTTATTCTTCTTCTTCTTCCTCCTCCTCCATTACTTGTTTATACTCCTGTGATAGTGTCAGTGAAAGAAAAATCATACAACTTTCTAGAGTAATGAAGAGAGGAACAGGAGAACTGGACTTTGGCATTGCTTCTTCTAACACAACAGTTCTCGAGACACAATCCAGAGAGTGGTTTCTTCAGGATTATGGTTGGTGTTCTCAGAAGTTTTGCACTTAAATTGTTAAGTAGAATTAGTAGGCAGTCCTGTACCCTGGTGGCTCAGTGGTAAAGCACCTGCCCACCTGTAGTATGAAACAAACATACATTTATTTCAGAGCTTTAGCAGCTAGCAATTAGAAATAATGATATTTATCCACGTTATAATGTTCACGCACTATTTAACATCCAGCATGTGTTTGGCTCTGTTCTGATGTCAGGACTCTCATCAACAAAGCTTGAAAGAACCAAAATTTAGAAAATTTAGAGAGATTACTATTGTGAAATAAAAAAACATAATTGAGTTTATTATTTACTCTAGTAAGGGAAGGCCTTGCCGTTTGAACACATTCTCAGAGCAAAACAGACTGTAGTTTTAAGCATTACCAGTTTTACACAACTATCTGAATTGACATTATTTGTAGATCTGGATTACTGAGGTAAGTCTGAGTTGTTAGATTAATATTGATGTTATTCAATATATGTTTTAATGGTCCTCAAACTTCTATCAGAATCTTTGGGATTGGTATTTAAAGTGTAAATTACTGGGCCTCTCTCCCTGAGTTTGTCATTTAGTAAAGCATGGACTGAAGGAGAGATTCACTCAGTTGTGTCCACCTCTTTGCTACCTCATGGTAGCCTACCCCTCCAAGCTCTTCTTTCCATGTGATGCTCCAGGCAAAAATACTGGAGTGATTAGCTGTTGCCTTCTCTAGGGAATTTTCCCATCCCAGGAGCTGAACCCTGGCCTCCTGCATTGAAGGTGGAAAAGTATGGGGTAGGCCCCTACATTTGTGTTTCTCCACAGTTTGAGAATGCTGGTAGTCTTAAAATTACCACGTTGTTTGCCTGAAAGCATGGTTCATTGAAAAGATGTCCATGGCATCACACAGAGTCAGACATGACTTAGTGACTAAGCAACAACAATATAGCTTACTACATGGCATCTTATATCCTTTAGGGTATATGTGTTGTTCCAAGAGAGGTTTGAAAGCTATCCTACAAATATAGACATATGTTGTTTCATCTGTTTGTTGTTTGCAAAGATTCTGAAAGGCACGTATTAAGAGATATTAGTTATCTGTTGTGCAGTACAGCAGAAACTGACAACATCGAAATCAACTGTAGTCTGATAAAAAATTAAAAAATGTAAAACATGAGAATAATAAAAGAAAGTGAAAAAAGACAAATTTTAACTCAATAATTTCCACCCTATGTGGGTGTAATGTGAGGTTTTACTTCATGAAAAATAACTTTGATTTTTTTTTTTAGTGCTAATGGTGAGTTATCTTGTAATTTTACTATTAATTTATTTTCCTTGTTAAAGATAAACCAGTGTTTCAAATAATTAGTGTCAGTTTTATTCACTAGAGCAACACATTAAATAGACTTTCTATTTCAGAATTGTTCGTCAGTTGGCACAGGAGCAGTTTTTTTTAATGTGCACCAGATGTTGCATGGGACACAGACCTCTGCTTTTCCTCATTACTTTGCTCTTTACCATTTTGGGGGTAAGACATTTTTTAATAGACTTATCAGTATGATTTATTCTTTAAGGAACATTTAGGAAATTGTGGTTTTAGATTTTTTTTTTAGTTACGTTTAATAAATAATGAATATTCCTTGTTATTTCCTTTACTGGTTATACATTGGCTTTTATTTGCTTTTTATAAATACTTAAGGGAAAAATACTCGATTTTACCTGAAAAATAGAAATCAATGATCTTTTTTATGCCATTAATACTAGATTTCTTCTCCTTACCCGTTCTCTGGGGTTTTTTAAAAAGTTAAAATTAATTTTGAGCATGGGCTTGCTAATTCACGTTTCAATTACTGTATTTCAGAGCACAGCAAGAGAGAGAGGTAAACATTCAGGTGACTACTTCACTCTTCTTCGGCACCTTCTTAATTATGCTTTCAACAATAATATTAATGTGCCCAATGCTGAAGTTCTTCTCAACAATGAAATTGACTGGCTCAAAAGAATTAGGGTAAGTTGTTCCATTTACTGTTGTTAATTGCTAAGTTGTGTCCAACTCTTGGGACCCCATGGACTGTGTAGCCCGCCAGGCTCCTCTGTCCTTGGGCTTTCTCACCCAGAATACTGGAGTGGGTTGCTGTTTCTTCCTCCAGGGGATCTTCCCAACCCAGAGACTGAGTGCACGGATCATGCATTGTGGGTGGATTCTTTACCACTGAGCCACATGGGAAGCCTGTTCAGTTTATTACTTCACTGTTAAATCTTTTTTCTTTTTAAAAAGGGTTTATAGTTTTGAGTCATGTTAAGCCAAAAAAAAAAAAAGAAAAACACTGCAAGGTAGTAAAGCAAAATATATGCTTTTCATTGATGAACTATTAACTCATGACTGATAGAAGCAACATACAGATACATTTGTATAAATGTTTTACTTCATAGTTGGCACTTAGACTGCTGATGTTTACTTTCCTCCAATTTGTTATTTTTGAATTTTTTTCCTCCAAATTATCATCATAATAAAAGTTCTTTAAAATTTTTTAAATAAAAAATGTGTGATTAATACTTATATTTCATCATTTGCTACTTTTTATATGTACAGAGTTCTATGAGAATATATTTCTGAAATTTGTTAAGCGTTTTTCCTCTAGATTAGCGTTCTCTGAAAACTGTTCTAGCTTCTTCACCTTGGTACCGTTAAAATTTTGGATGAAGTATTCTTGTTTTGAGGAGCTGTATTATGTATTGTAATATAATGAGCGGTATTCCTGGCTTCAAATCAGTAGATAGTGCCTTAGTTAATTCCCCTTTCATCCCAGAAAACTAGAAGTATCTCAAGATCGTGTCTGTCCTATTGGGGCAAAATTGCTTTCATTTACTGTTTAAGATACAGTTGTATCAAAGAAATACAAAATTACTTGAATGAACAGGTTTAGCAGCATTATTATCTGAGATATCACTCTCCTCCAGCTCTCTTTTATACTGATCTTTTTTGTCCTTTTCCTTAAATCAGATCTATTATATTTTTCCTTTGACAGGATAATGTTAAAAGTAGAGGTGAAACAGGCGTTGAAGAGCCTATCTTGGAAGGCCACCTTGGGGTAACAAAAGAGTTACTGGCCTTTCAAACACCTGAGAAAAAGTATCATATTGGTTGTGAAAAAGGAGGTGCTAATCTTGTTAAAGTAAGTTCTACATTTTAGTAGTAAGTAGTTATCTTGAATTTTTGAATGCTTGTTAGCAGATCTGTGTGATTTCTATACTATTCCATCTCTAAGGATCTTGACCTTTTTCGTTAATTATTTACCTTAGAAAAACTTTTATCTTTGTGAAGTTTACAGTAATTTTTAAGTGTTGAATCAGCCAAAATATTCTTTTTTAAAAGTAAAAATAAGATACATTTTCATTTTCATGAAGAACTTTATCAAACAGTGTATGCATCTTTCTGTTCTACTAACTTCTGCCGTTTTTCAGGCAACTCCATAAATCCATCTTCCCCAAACTGTTTTATCTTTTTGAGCAAAGAACTCTTCCAGGGGCCTTTTCCAGTCTTCCAGGGAATTGAAATTTTCTCCATTAAGAGATTTGTAAAGATCAAAATAAATAGAAATCCAAAGATGCCCATATCTGGTGATTACAGTGGATGAATCAGAACTTCCTAGTCAAGCTGTAAAAGTTTTTGCCTGATGATCAAAGAAACATGCAGACTTACATTATCCTAATGGAGGATCATACATTTTCTGTTCACTAATTCGGGACACTTTTCATTGAGTGCTGCTTCCAGTTGGCCTGATTGGGAGCCGTACTTGTTGGAATTAATCATTTGATTTTTTCTGAAAGGAGCTTATAATGGAGGACTTCTTTCAAATCTCGTCATATACACATCATTGCTTTTGGTTGAAGACCAGTCTTTGGTGTGGTTAGTGGTAATTCATTTCACTTGCCCCACAGTCTCTTTGGTTCCATGTTATTGTACTGTGTATCCCCTTTTCATCACTATCACAATTTGTTTTAAAAACAAAATGTTTTCCTTTAAGAAACAAATGGAAATAGATCAAGAAGGAATTTTTTTTCCTTAACTTATGTGAAATGAAAACGTCAAAGCAGTTAACATAACCATGCTGGTACAAATGATTTTCAGCACTTGATTTGGATATTTTAAGTATGTCAGCTATCTCCTGGGTGGTAGGATGTTGTTCCCAGTATCTTGATTTTATCACTGTCAACTTCCCCTGGTCTGCCCTATGGTGGAGCATCATCCAGTGAGAAATCTTCACAAAACTTAATCACTTTTTAACTTGTTTGATCAGTCACAGCATCTTCTCCATACACTGCATGAATCATTTTTTGCATTTCAGTTGTGTTTTTAATTTCTTGAAAGAATAAAGCATAATATGATGAAAATGTTTTCCTCCACCTTCAGCATTAGTATGACTACATTAAAAATTGCCAATTTTGATTTTTTTTTCAATACATGCTCATATGATAGCGTCACAATATAGTCTAATAGTTGTTTTAGTTGTTTCAAATGAAGTTAAGGACAGCTGAGAGCTAATAGAGCCACCTTATGGGAAGTAGTGAACAAACTATTTGGTCAACCCAGTAATCTTGAGTTCAGTAAAAGCTCAGATAAAGTGTTTTAGAAGGTTAACAAGCAGTATTAATTGACTTTGCTATTTAGTAAATCTGAATTTTTATTCGATCAACTTTGAAAGTGAAGACTTTTATCATACAAGACTTTATTTTTTACATCATATTTATTCCATGAGTTTCTTCACTTATCCCTTACAATTTAAGGGAAGAGTGCCATTTGATATATTTCATTTTTATTCAAAGTGCATTAATTTCAGTTCATATTTAATTAAAGCAGATTTATTTAGAATATATTTTTCTTAATAGTCAAGGTTTTAAAAAAAGCTTAATATCAAAAAAAGTGAGTTTATTAATTATACTCAGTATGTTTTTAAAATAGAATTTACGTTACTTGAAACTCCAAAATTGTATTTGAGATGAGACATTTGATTGTATCAAATAATTAGAAGACTGTTCCTTCTAAGGGATACTTTTTCGTAAAGTAAATATTACAAACAATGTATGATCTGTTTTCTTTCAACTCTTTAGGAATTAATAGATGATTTCATCTTTCCTGCCTCCAAAGTTTACCTGCAGTGTATGAGAAATGGAGAACTACCAGCTGAACAGGCTATCCCGGTCTGTAGTTCACCAGTTACCATCAATGCTGGGTTTGAACTACTTGTAGCATTAGCTGTTGGCTGTGTAAAGAATCTCAAACAGATAGTAGATTGTTTGACTGAAATGTATTACATAGGAACAGCAATAACTAGTAAGTATTTTAACTTAAAAAACTGTTTCTTTTGGTAAATAATATTTCTGTTTAAAATGATGTTTTTTTCTTTTAGAAAACATTTAACTTATATTTGTGTTTTTAGCAACTTTTAGTTTGTTTTTAGCTATCATTTTAGTATAATGATTTCAGTAATCATACACAAAGACCATTATGAGGACAGAGCCTTTATACAGAAAAATTTCCAAGTGTACTTTAGATGTCTCTAGATGAAAGAAAGAATGCTTTCTTTCAATATGTATGAAATTAAATCCAAAGCCCAGACTAACAAACCAAATTTGATGTCCCAGACTTGTACTTAAAACCTAAAATACGTTCATTGGAAAGATCTTTTTTTCAAGCTTTAGTTATTTTGGTCTGAGCTTTAAGAAAGTTATCAGATATAAGAAGATTTTATTTTAGTGTTATATTATTTTGTTCTCAGTTAATGTGGACATCTGTCTCATAAAGGAGGACATTTTCTTTAGAGCTATTAAGAACTGAAGCTCAAAAAGTGGAGAATAAGTTAAAATAATAGAAAATATGGTCATAAAATCTAATATTAAGAAAATCAGTTCAGGCTGGCTTCTGATTGGCTGAAGCCGGACGTAGGCGGAACCAAGAAAAGCCGGCTGGAGGGCGGGTGCGGGAGTGGGGTCAGAATCCGGTAGGAACCTGAAACGTCTTGAAGTTGTCCGAAGATTCTTCAATCACTATGTCAAGCGACACAGATATTTCTCTTTCTTCATATGATGAAGATGAGGGATCTAAACTTATCCGAAAAGCTAGAGAGGCACCATTTGTCCCCATTGGAATGGCAGGTTTTGCAGCAGTTGTTGCATATGGATTATATAGATTGAAGAGCAGGGGAAATACTAAAATGTCTGTCCACCTGATCCACATGCGTGTGGCAGCCCAAGGCTTTGTTGTGGGAGCAATGACTCTTGGTATGGGCTATTCCCTGTATCAAGAATTCTGGGGAAAACCTAAACCTTAGAAGAGGAGATGCTGTCTTGGTCTTGTTGGTGGTGCTTGCTTTAGTTAGACATCTCATATTGAGGTTATATGTTTATGTGGAAAATAAATGGTTTGGGTCAGACAAGAACATGGTAATTTGAATATTGGCTTCCTTTCTTGCAGGCTCGATTTGCCTGGTGACCAAGTTACTGGTGACTAGTTTACTAGCTAGGTCATTCAGGGGAGTCAGCACAAAAGAAACAAGTCACTTTTAAATACACTTGATAGTGGTACCTGTCCACCTTCTTAAACCCTTCTGTTGAAATTAGTTCTAAAGAAGACAACATGCCAATCCTGAAAATGCTCCCAGTTGCTGCAGAATATCATATGCTTTTGATGTAATATAGGAATCCTATTTACCCCAGTTAATTTAACTTTCTGGCTGCCTTGTGGACTGAGTACTGTTTTAAGGGCTGGTTGGCTCTTGAGGAACCCTTTCAGAACAGTGCATGGAATACAACATTATAAACCTCCCTGCAAGTCTATGTGTGTTTTTAAACCAAACCTAAAAAGCTGGTAACAGAGCCACTTTGAAGTAGTATTTATTTTAGAATCATAGTTATAAACATGAGAGTAACTTAAACTGTAGTTCCCTTTTAGCTCTTTTGTAATTGCAGAATTATATTTTGCTGCTGTTATATTAGAATAACTTTAAATTATTTTGAAACATGTATTTTAAGTGCTAATGCAAAGGTAAATGAAAAACACTTTATAAATGTGTGCAGTATGTTTATTTTCGCCAAAAGAATCATCAACTAAATAAAATGCCTATAATGGAAGCCATTGATGAACAAGCTGGTTTGGTCAGACATTATACAAACTTTGGTATATCACAGAATGCTTTGTTGTACTTGTGAAATTCTCTTGTCTAACCTGAATTTACATTCCATGGTGATAACATGGTAAATGTAGCGTTATTAAAGTAAATGAACACATCAAAAAAAAAAAAAAGAAAATCAGTTCAGTTTAGCTGTGTCTGACCCTTTGCGACCCCATGGACTGCAGCACGCCAGGCCTCCCTGTCCATCATCAACTCCCAGAACCTGCTCAAATTCATACCCATTGAGTCAGTGATGCCATCCAACCATCTCATCTTCTGTTGTCCTCTTCTCCTCCTGCCTTCAATATTTCATAGCATCAGGGAGTCAGTTTGTTGCATCCAGTGGCCAAAGTATTAGAGCTTCAGCTGTAACGTCAGTCCTTCCAGTGAATATTAAGGACTGATTTCCTTTAGGGTTGAGCAGTTTGAGCTCCTTGCCGTCCAAAGGACTCTCAATAGTCTTCTCCAACACCACAGTTCAAAATCATCAATTCTTCGGTGCTCAGCTTTCTTTATGGTCCAACTCTCACATCTGTACATGACTACTGGAAAACCATAGCTTTGACTTTATGAACCTTTGTCAGCAAAGTAATGTCTCTGCGTTTTAATATGCTCTCTAGGTTGATCATAGCTTTTCTTCCAAGGGGCAAGCATTTTTTAATTTCATGGCTGCAAGTCACCATCTGCATTGATTTTGGAGTCCAAGAAAATAAAGTCTCTCACTGTTTGCACTTTTCCCCCATCTATTTGCCATGAAGTGATGGGACCAGATGCCACGATCTTGGTTTTTTGAATGTTGAGTTTTCAGCCAGCATTTTCACTTTCCTCAAAAGTTTCTTTAGTTCTTGAATTAGAGAAAGTCAAGACATGGCAAAGTAATATACAGCATCTCTTAACTGCATCTGAAATTATCTTTCTTATACTTTCTTTCAGGATGTAAATAAGTTTTCAGTCACATTTTGGGAGTTTCTTACTGAACTTACTTATACTGTAGAATCTACATAAAGAAGTGATTCTAGAACTCTTAATTAGTTTAAGAATTTAATGACTATATTATTCACTGTATGCACAAACATATTAACTTTGTACACTATCCTGGTTCAGACATTGTCTCTGCATATGCAGGTTGTAACTATGGATAGCTTTTTTCTTAATTTGTTTCATTTTGTCATAAAAGGCAATACATATACTGTACACATATCCTTTGTTTTATTTAAATTTTGCACTTAGTATAATAATATGCCTGTCAGCATAATAAAGGTATATGTAATTCCGTTACTGGCCATATAGTTTGCACTTCAGTGTAAATTATGTATTACTGAGAAAAAAAGTAGATTGAAAGGCAAAGGAGAAAAGGAAAGATAAACTCATCTGAATACAGGGTTCCAAAAAATTGCAATAAGGTAAGAAAGCCTATTTAAGTGAACAATGTGAAGAAATAAAGGAAAACAATAGAGTGGGAAAGACCAGAAATCTCTTCAAGAAAATTAGAGATAATTTTCTCTAAATGGCAAAAAGCAAAGAGGAACTAAAGAAACTGTTGATGATGGAAGAGGAGGGTGGAAAAACTGGCTTAAAACTCAATATTCAAAAAACTAATATCGTAGCATGTGGTCTCCCATCACTTTAAGGCAAATAGACGGGGGAAAAATAAAAAGTGACAGACTTTATTTTCTTGGGGTCTGAAATCATTGCAGATGGTATGAAATTAAAAGACCCACTTGATAAAAGAGCAGACTCATTGGAAAAGACCCTGTTGCTGGGAAAGATTGAGGGCAGGAGGAGAAAGGTGCAGCAGAGGATGAGATGGTTAGGTAGCATCACCAAGCCAGTGGACATGAATTGGAGCAAACTTTGGGAGATAGTGAAGGACAGAGAAGCTTTGTGTGCTACAGTTCATGGAGTTGCAAAACTGGACATGACTGAGCAGCTGAACGACAACAACAATACTTTATGTAATCTATCTCCAGGTTAGTGACTGATGGTTGTTTTTGGTTATATGAGAAGTGGCAAGGGTTATAAAGTATTTTACATTTCTCACAGATCTTTCAAGTATACGTTTGTTGAATTCTCAAAATAAAACTTGAGTGTAGCCAAAGCAGTTTTTACTTTCCCTTCATCACTGGATAAGGAAGGAAACATTCACTTGAAGTTTAAAGTTTTTGTGATGTGGAACTATGACTTGAAACTCACATGATATTAAGTCACTAACATGTAATTAATTACTTTATAATTTAATTATAAAATAGGGGAATTAAAATGGAAAATTTAAATACATGTATAGTCACATGGTTTTTATTGTTTTGAATGACTTTATTGGGATATAATTTCAGTTGCATTGATTTTTTTTTGTCTATTTTTAATGTTTTGTAACCATCACCTAATCTAATTTCAAGACATTTTCCATTATCCCCAAAAGAATTTTTATGCCCTTCTGTAGTCATTCATCATCTTCAGCTTCTCTGTCCCTCCCACCACAGCCTTTAATTTAGTTGACCTCCTGTGAAGAGTTGACTTATTGGAAAAGACCACAGCTTTAGGCAGTACTAATTGTTTTCCTTATAAACAAGCTTATTCTGAATATGTTATAAAATATGTAATCACTTATAACTTGCTTCGTTCACTGAGCATCGTGTTCTTAGTGTTCCTCCATATTGTATTATATGTCAGCACTGTATTCCTTCTTGTTGCTTTATACATATGGTAAGTTATCCATTTATCAGTTGGTGACATGTAGATACTTTTAATCCAGTTTTTGGCTGTTATGAATAATGCTGTTATGAACATCCATGTGCGCATTTAATGTGGATGTGTATTTTCATTTTTTTAGAATAGACATCTTGGAGTAAAATTACAGAATCATTTGTAACTCCATAGAGAGCTGCCAAACTTTTTGCATGGTGGCTATCTCATTTTCATTTTAAAGTCCCACCAAGAGTGTTGAAAATTGTAGTACTTTTTATTGCCTATTTTTTTAATTTTTAAAATTGTTATTCTTGGTATGAAATTGTAATGTTTCTCAATTTAAGATCTTGAAAGCAACTCAGCACTGTATAGTGGCACATACTGCTAAAATCATGTAGTCTCTTAATGTACTTTTGTTATGATGGTAATGGAATTCTTGATAATTTTAATTTGTAGTGCAACAAAGCTACCAGTGGACAGAATCATAATTTTCATATTATAAGCATCTTTTTTTTCTTTTAGCTTGTGAAGCACTTACTGAGTGGGAATACCTACCACCTGTTGGACCCCGCCCACCAAAAGGATTTGTGGGACTCAAAAATGCTGGTGCTACTTGTTATATGAATTCTGTGATCCAGCAGTTATACATGATTCCTTCCATCAGGAATAGTATTCTTGCAATTGAAGGCACAGGTAGTGATATAGATGATGATATGTTTGGTGATGAGAAGCAGGACAGTGAAGTAAGTTTTAATTACAGTTTATTTCCTTTGTTGTTAACATCTTCATACTAGGTACCGTTTTTCTCTCTTAGAATGTTGTATATAGGACTAGTTTAAACTGCATTTGATAGAACAAGAATATCTGATCTCCTGTCTTCAGCACATTATAGTGCTCATTTATCTAATAGACTTTAAGCTGCAGTTGATAATCTTTATTACACATTTTCTGTTTGTTTTTTGAAAGCAGCAGTTAATGTAATCATGTCTTGTGGGCCTTGGTAAGTACAAATTGTAAAGTGATCAATATCTTCATTTAAAATAATGAGATTATATTTTCATTTTTTAACTTTTAAAAGTACATTATTCTATTTAATTGATTTCACTTACCATTTTATAATCTGATTATTCTTAAGATAGTTTAAATATTTTTGTCGAATAATGGCTTTTTCTCATAAGGAAACAAATTGGTCTGCTACTTTAAATCAAGCCTAGTATTAGGTAACAGAAATAGATAATCAGGCTACATATCAAGAGTATCCAATACAGAATGAATAGAAAAGTTAGGTTTTAGTAACTGCTCAGAGAAAGGAAACTAAGATATGAACTTAAGTAAAGGAGTTTTGGTGATATTTATGTAGAATCAGTGGGTTTTTTGTTGTTGTTTTTTAAGTCTTTCACTTTTTCCTTTTAAGTTTTTAGAAATTGAAAAGACAGAGTATTTCTAAATGTAGTGAATGCTTTTTTTCCTCATTCCTGCGTTTCTAGCCTTTTCTTGCCAAGAATATTTTGGCTCTCAAGTAGTGGTCCATCACTTAGAGATATTTTGAAACATGTACCTTACTTTACTCTTCTCAGATAGGGTTAATCATTGGGATCTGATTAGGTTTACCTTTCTTAGAATCATCATATGGGGTGCACAGACCAATACTTGCTTAATAACCACTCTTTGAAAGAAAATTGGAATTTTAAATATCTAGTTCTATAGCCCATGTTACTGCTAGGATGCCAAATTGAACATAAGAGATAGCGAAGTCATATACCCAAGAAGAAAATAAGGCAGAAAAAATGGTAGAATCTCAAATGAGATAGCTACCATTGCTGCTTGATCCCTGTACTTTATGTGTCTCAGCCTTGCAGAATGGTTTTCTACCTGTTTACGAGTTTCTTTTCCTAGACTGTGAGCTTTTCAAGGGCAGAAACTGGGCATTCACTTCTTTGTCATAAGCCTCAAACTTGGAACATAGAGTATAAAAAAATACTCAGCTGTCTATAAAACAACTGAATTCTTTTTAGAGTGATAAAGACCTTTAGAACTCTGTCTCTGTTTCGGCCAAAGGTACTCTTAATTACTGTATTAAGTGTTCATAATTCAGACCATATCACATAATTTATCTCATGTAATCTGTGAAGAACATATTATCTCACAAGAAGAAACTGAATATTAGACTAAGTGACGTATATCCCCAAATGTTTTTATATAAAGCACTCACCTATCGCCAGTCCGTTCTACTCAAATCTTTGACTCATATACTATCTCTAGTGGATATTATGGTTTTTAATGTTGTTATTATTATTTTTTAAATGTTAGTCCATCTGTGAGTTTGGGGGACAAGCACTAATATTATAAGATGAATTTTATGTGCTTTAGATACTCAATATAAAATACTACAAATCATTACTCATTTATTTGTATTTGTCTCAACTTATTTCACTATACTTTTAAAGTTAAATTAGGTCATCAGTGATATTTTTTGACCTTCAGAGTAATGTTGATCCCCGAGATGATGTATTTGGATACCCTCATCAATTTGAAGACAAACCAGCATTAAATAAAACAGAAGATAGGAAAGAGTACAATATTGGTGTTCTGAGACACCTTCAGGTTATCTTTGGTCATTTAGCTGCTTCCCGGCTACAATACTATGTCCCCAGAGGATTTTGGAAACAGTTCAGGTAAATTATGGGTGAATGATGATTTTAGTTTTATTAAAACCTCAGTATACTAAGAGTAGGGGTGGGGGTTACTTTGTGTTGTTTGTTTTTTTGTTTGTTTGCAGTTAAGAATAATTTAGGGACTTTGCCCAGTGTGAAATTTGTTAATTGCATTTTGGTGCTGACTTTGGTCTGTTGTTTTCTTTTTTTTAGTGGTTTTGTTTCTTTTTTGCCCCTGTATTTTTTAGGTTTCCAGGTCATATGGTCTGTCACACCTACTCAACTCTACTGTTATAACAAGAAAGCAACTATAAACAATATATAAATGAATAAGGTGTGGCTCTGTTAAAATAAACTCCTTTTTTATGGACACTGCAATCTCAAATTCATATTCTTTTCAGTTGTTATGAAATATTATTGGGTTTTTTTTCCTCCAGCCATTTATATATAAAACCATTCTTAGCCCAGTGACGGTATGTAGGCAATGGAGTTGACTTCACTTGTGAGCTTTATAACTAGGATTATAAGGCTTCAGCAGATTCAAGTATATTATTCCCTATTTGTGAATGGACAGTCCTACTTCATACATGGTTTTATTTTCCTGGTGAAGATATAGACTATATATCTTTATAGATTGTGTATCTTTATGGACTGTATATCTTTATGTTTATGATATGAAAGAGTCACTCAGCATAAAGAAAAGTGCCCATCAATTAAATAAATTTAAAATAATATCTACATCAGAACTGGGACAGACATGGTTTCATTTTTTCTTATATTTATGTTTATAAAGTAATCATGTAGTTTCCTAGCATCCTACTCAAGTGACCAATAAAATGTATTCTTTTTTATTTTAAAAGCTCAATTACATTTTGATCTGGTTTCTTTTTCACTAATTTTATCAAGACTTTGTATCACGCCCAGCTATGGCTGTTAACTAAATAGCACTAATCTCTGAATAGAGGAAGGCTACAGTCCTTTACAGGTGTTAAGACTTACTTTAGCACAGGACCTCCTAAGTGGTTGGAGGTGAGTAAGCAGAGGATTCATGTAACTTCTGGGTCACCTTGTGTTTCAGTCAGGACAGTATTTTATATATACTAGGATATAAATTTTTTTAAAAGCTCATGAATTTGTAGTACCCCCATTATCTTTCAGTATAACTTTTATGTGTTCCCCTCCAAAAGGAAATCCTCATGCCTATTAAAGAGTCAGATTAAGAGTGTATTCTCCAGGTTAAACTTTCAACTTAGGTCAAAAGAATTATTTGCCTTTATAATGTTTCCTACCAAATACGCACATTTCCTCTTTCAGTTCTCTCACCTGGCAAATGCATCTATCTTCTCTTTACATGTTACTGTACAAATTTTTATTAAAATCTTATTCTGTCAGTGACTGAAGATTTTTTTAACATTCTGGTCAACATTTCTGTTCTTATTCTTCCAGATTACTATATAAAGAGCGTTCATCTTAAAATCTTTCATTCAGTTATTTGTATATGTGCAGGTATATGTAATTGTAGTTAAATAGCAAAACTGTATTACATGCATGTATGTATCTGTGTATTTCTACCTATAGGTGTAGCTAGATACATAGATACGTAAAGTTTTTTTCATTGTAACACAAAATTAAAATGTTTGTACTTTAATGTTCTAAATTATAATGTGTACTTAAATATGGTGTTTCTGATTTTTGCCTTTACAGTTATTCCCCCCATATAATGGTGGGAAACTCACAATTTAAAAAACACTTTTGTATTATCTACAGTCTAGACACACACTATGTTGTCAATGTGTTTTTTTCCTTTTTGGCAAAGTTTGGGTAACATAAAATTAACCTTTGTAACAACCATTTGAAAGTTCAGTGGCACTTAACACAGTGAAAATGTACTATCACTAGTGTTATTATTGAGCTGTTTTGTTCCACAATATTCTTATCACCCAAAAGGAAATCCTCATGCCTGTTAAAGAGTCATTCCTCATCTCCCCTTCTTAAAACCCAGCATTCTTTATATGAATTTGCCTGTTTTGAATATGGCATTTGGGGACTAGTTTCTTTCTAAGCATATTTTAAAGTGTGCCACTGTTTTAGCATGTATTGGAACTTCATTTAATAGCTAAATAATAATCCACTTTTTATGGATAATACACATTCTTTGTTATTCAGTCATCAGTGGATGGATCTTTGGATGGTTTCTGCCTTTTACCTGTTGTGAATAGTAGTTCTGTGAACACTCATATCCTATAAGTTTTTGTATTTACATAAGTTTTTATTTCTTTTAGTATATATTTAAGAGGTGTATTTGGTGAATCATGTGGTAATTCTCTGTTTAACCTTTCGAGGAACCATTGGACTCTTCCTCATCCTTTGTACCATTTTATTTTTTCACCAGCAGACTGTGAGGAGTGCAGATTTTCAACATTCATACTGATATATGTAGGGAGTTTGTGTTGTTTTGGTTTGTTTTTTTTGTTTTTAATGATTGTTTTTCTGTGCATGTTAAGTGATATATCCTTTATGTTTCAATTTGTATTTCTCTTTAATAACATTGAGCATCTTTTTATTTTTGACAGTTTATTTTGTTTTAGGGTACTTTGTATTCTGGTACACACTGTCTTTTTGTTGTTCTTTTACAAGAGTTCTTTATATAGTCATCATACTAGGTTTTTAGATAAATTACCTATAAACATATTCCCCCTACATTGTCTTTTTCCTTTTTTAGTAATGTCTTTTGATGCAGAAAAATTTTTAATGAAATTCTTTTGACTCTAATTTATTAACTTTTATTATTGTAAAATTTCTAAAACATAAATATTTACCATTTTAAATGTCTTCAAGTATATAGTTCACTGACATCAGTTATACAGGTATTCGTATACCACTAGCTTTTTCACCTTCCTAAAGTTGAAATTCTATATGCATTAATAATAATTCTCTATACTGATTTTTAGGTATTGATTTTAAGGATTTTAAAAATACTTAGTTATGACTATGTTAGATCTTTGTTGTGGCGTATGGGGTCTTTCATTGTAGTACACAGGCTTCAGTCTGGTTATGGCATGCAAGCTTCTGTAATTGTAGCACATGGACTTTGTTGCCCCATGGCATGTGTTGCCTTAGTTTCCCCACCAGGGTTTGAATTCTCATCCCCTATATTGCAAGAAAGTCCCAGTGTTGATTTTATAATCCTGCGACTTTGCTAAATTAACTAAATTCTAACAGTTTTTTGGTTGAATCTTTTGAATTTTCCAATTTGGATGTTTTATTTCTTGCGCTTGCCTAATTGGTCTGAGTAGAACTTCTAGTGCTATGCACTACAACTGCAGATACTTAAGCACTCTAGGGTGTGGGCTTCAATGAGAGAAGCCGGCACTCTGCAACTGGAGAGTATCCCCTGCTCATGGCAACTCAAGAAAGCCTGTCTGCAGCAGTGTAGACCCAGTATAGCAAGAAATAAAAGAATATTTCAAAATAAAGGTAATGCTGTAAATGAAAACTAAAGGAATGGAAAGGAATTCCCTGGCCACCTAATAGTTAGGATTTGATCTCTAACTGTCAAGGACCTAGGTTCAGTCCCTGGTTAAGGGACCAAAATCCCCCAAACTGCATGCCACAGCCAAGAAAAGTAAGAGGATGAAGGCATACCTTGCTAGGATGCAGAAAATCTGGGTCACCTGTTGCTGGTATGAATGTAAAATAGTCAAAAAGATAATTCTGCAGTTATCTCAGAATAAAATTAATTTTTAAAAAATCTTAAATGGTAGAAAAAGGTAACCCATAATCACTAATACGAAGAAAGTTAAAACAAAAATTTAGAACAAATTCAGGTAACTTCAAAAAACAGTAATTTCATTGGGTTTCTGTAAAACTTTAAAAATTTGATTTAAGAGGAAAAAGAGTCCAGAAGTCTGACTACTGACATAGTAGCATTGAGAAATTTGGTGTGAGAATTGGTATGATTTAGTATCTTAGGGGTGGTATTAATAATTGTTATACCATTGCCTGTGTTTGGTAAAGATCATATAGTTTGCTTCTAAAAGATTGAATGTTACTGTATATAAATTCAAAGTTATTTTAAAATTAGCAGCCAGTTTTTTAAATTGCAAAAGCACACCATACACCTAAAATAAACCTCCTTTGCAGGTTTAAATTTTTGCCTTGTCTTTTGGTAAAAATAAGTTTCTATTCTTTTACATTTGTTTGCGTGTGTACTAGCTGGTAAAAATTAGTGTTTCTCTTTGATGTGTGTGTGTGCATGCAAGCTAAGTCACTTTAGTCATGTCTAGCTCTAGACTATAGCTGACCAGGCTCCTCTCTCTATGGGATTTTTCCAGGCAAGAACATTTGGGTGGGTTGCTATGCCTTCCTCTGGGGGATCTTCTCAACCCAGGTATTGAACCTGCTTCTCTGACGACTCCTGTGTTGGCAGGCAGGGCTTTACCACAAGTGCCATCTGGGAAGCCCTTTCTTTTATGTAGGTTATTCTTTAAATGTTAAATTAGATGTTTTAGGTTTTCCAGTATGACTTGGCTTTTCATAGCGGTAGTTCTCATTTTGTGTACACATAATTGATACTTTGATTTCTCTGAATTGGTTTGCTTAGGTTTTAAATCCATTCACCTTTCAGAAAATGCATTCACTGTAGAACAGAGCAAATCTTTGTTTTTTCTTTTGAAACAATCACTTTAGGAATAAATGGCTGTGAACTTTGCAGTATAGCACCAAAAATTTAAGCAGATTTAAATAACAAAGTAGTCATTACAAATTCTGTATAACTTATATTCCACATAAATTCCATATAACATGAGACTTTTAATGTTAATGGTCTCTTAAATTCAGAATGCATGATTATACTGTTTCATCAAGCAGACAGCATTCTAAATGCTTGCTGCTATAGTATCAATTATAGTATGAGATTCTTTTACATTGCCACCCAATGCATAGTATGTACTGGTTTATTCCTACTTCCTATATAAAGGGATAAAGCCTCAGCTCACATTTCTAATGTCATTGTTATTTTTGCTATTTAGAAAAATATAATAGTTTGGGAATAGAGAATACCTTTTGTTTTATTCTATTTTTCTCTTAGACTTTGGGGTGAGCCTGTTAATCTTCGTGAACAACATGATGCCTTAGAGTTTTTTAATTCTTTGGTGGATAGTTTAGATGAAGCTTTAAAAGCTTTAGGACATCCAGCTATGCTAAGTCAAGTCCTGGGAGGTTCCTTTGCTGATCAGAAGATTTGCCAGGGTTGCCCACATAGGTAAGTACTAGTTAACATTTTTAACACGTACTTTATATTGGTCTTTATTTTTTTAGTATTATCAATATAAATAAAATTTTCACCAGTGTTTATTTATGGAAGCAGATAGGACCAATTATTAAATGCTATGGTATACCCAACTGTTGGGTGGGTATTTTGTTTTCAGTGTTACTCAGTATCGTTATCTTTCTCTTACATAAATCTGTAATTATTGTAAGGATACTTACCTGGTTGTTATAGTGAAAATAATAATTGAAATACAGTAACTTTAGGGAATTCCCTGGTGGCCCAGTGTAGTGAAGACTTTGCTCCCACTACAGTGGGTTACAGGATGAGTCCCTGTCAGGGAGCTAAGATCCTTCAAGCCACATATCACAGCAAAAAAATTAAAACAATTGAATTTTTGCAAATAGTACCTGGCATATGGTAAACACCAATTGACTGTTAGTAGTTAATCTCGAGCATGCATCCTTGGGTGTTTGGAATTTGGTTAGTTACCCAACAAACCTTTTTAAATAAGTAAGTAAACAAAAATACAGTAAATTTAGAAAGTTAGTGATTAGTCTAGAGTAGTAGTTCATGTAGCAGTTTTAAATTACCATTGATTATTACCATTCTTAAGATGTTAGATATATTTGCACATCTTTTTCTGTGTTTTGTAGCAGATTAGAAAAGATTAACTTATTACAGGTTCCTGATGCAAATAAGTTACTTTTGTTAATATTAATAATTCAGAAGGTTTAATGATGAATGCTCTTTTATGCCTGTTTTGGGAGTTTTATTACACATTCACAGATACAGATATGAAATCCTTTCTCATACGAAAAAATGATAGTTTATCTAAAATTGTTCTGTTCTGTAATTAGTTTGGAGTGAGTGAATAAAGCAGGTATTTTTGAAACTAAGAAAATAAAGGTAAGGTCATATAAATGAGAAATTCTTTTTACAGTGCCATTCATTTGGAATATGGAGAGAGATTTGTTCACTTAGCATGAGCAGTTTGGATTCTTACAAAAGATATTTTACATTAGAGAACCAATAAAATCTAGCTCTTTGTCACCAATCAGTCCTCAAGTTTTTTTTACAGATTTTTCAGAATACTTGTAAATTCTTTTTCTCTGACACATGTATCGTGCAAATGAAGTAACATTTCCAACAGGACTAGTTTTAGTATTTTAGATGTTTAAGAGTATGTAAGCATTCCGAGTCTTTCTAGTATTACAGAACATTGGTTTTTTTAAGAGTGTGCCAAACTGTGAATGAAGTCTGTTTATCCCCTAAGACCATTTTTCTCCTCCTTGGACAGGTTTCTGTCACAATATGAATATGTGTAATAAATACTTACGTAGTGTACTTCCATTGTTTTGTCTTTCTGTACTATAAGCTTCTAAATATGAATGACTGTCTAAATCATAATATCCTCTGTGCTTTACACAGTGGGCTTTTTTTTTTTCCTTGCCACGCCCATGGCTTGTGGAATCTGTTTCCTGACCAGGGATTAAACCCAGGCCCTTGACAGTGAAAGCACAGGGTCTTAACCACTGGAACATTAGGGAATTCCCAGGCACTCTTGATAGGTGGGTTGGATCAGTTGATTTACTGGTTGAGAGTATATGTTCAGAATTTATTAATATATCATTAGAAGTTTTTGAAAGCTGCTTTTGTAGAAAATCTTCACAGTGTGGGTGGCTGACACTTTACCATGTTACTTAACCCACATTGTAAATTTTTTTACAGTTCTGTAGTTGTAAAAGTACATTGGATAGTTGAACTTGTATCATACCTTAGGCTGGAACTTGGCCTCTAAGTGCCTTAAACATTAGTTGCTATTTTATACTACATAAATAGAGGAACGTTTAAAAATTCAGTTCATAAACAGCCTTTTTTTCTAAACCTGATGAACATTTACCTTTTCTCTCCTGTAAATCAGTACTGCTTAACACAGCTAGCAGTATAAAAAAAAGTGTAAAGAACTTAAGCAGTGCGGTCAGAAAAACCTGTCTTTAAATCGTATTCTACCTAGTAAACTGAACTATATTCATCTCTTCACCATCACTACCACTCCCTCCCATTTCTGTATCTGTAAAATAGTGACAGATATGTGGCTTTAGCAGGTTTTTTTCTGAAAATAAGCAACAGAATAAATCCTTTTAATGTTTCTTAAATGATTTTTTCAGATATGAGTGTGAAGAATCTTTTACAACTCTGAATGTAGATATTAGAAATCACCAAAACCTTCTCGATTCTTTGGAACAGTATATCAAAGGCGATTTATTGGAAGGTGCAAATGCTTATCGTTGTGAAAAATGTGATAAAAAGGTATGTTTTGCTTATTTTTTAAGTAAATATGATTGCATTTAACATAACTGGGAGACGTCAAAGCTGTTCAACCTCAAAGTTTACCTTTGCTGTTCTGTAATAGTAGTCAACATGATAACTGATTAAGAAAGATTGTCAGGGAAATGATACTGAAAGAAACCAATAATAAACTGAGAAAAGTCCTTTAAATTGGGTGAATAATTTTAGAAGTTATGACAAGTTAACCTCACTGTTTCTTATAGATCAGGAAAGTGATTTTTTTCCTTGCAGTTTACAAAAGTCAGTAACTTTTCATTCTTTCCTGAATCCCGTGAGCGTTGAATTCCTCAAACCTGGAGAGTTTCTAACAGAATATATGTTTCCCCTTTCATATTCAGGCTTATTTTTCAACTCTAGAACAACTGTGTTAATTTTATTTGGTTATATCAGATTTTTAGAACAGCTTGCAGTTTAAAAAATCAGGTGTGATTGTAAAATCTCACCAACTAATTTTATTTAGGTGGCCACCTAAATAGCCTGTGGGATGAAATTATTGCATGTTTTTAAAAATACATACTCTTTTAAAAATAGTTAATGTTTTTCTGGACTCCCTGTACCCTCTCATCTCCAAGTTACTTGCATTGCTTGAATTTTAACAGCATTAAAATTGTGGCCTCCAAAGCCATACCTATCCATATCTTTGATACAGCTTTTGCTCGGGCAGTTTCTTCTTCCACAAGCTGCTCTTAATGCATGTATTTTAAAGAAGGGAGTTTGGTAGCAGTGTTCCAAAAGATGGTGTGAATTAAATGCAGCATGGTAGTATGTTATCTGGCACTGCACTCTGTACATGTTAGTATGTTACTACTTATATTATTTCTCCTGTTTGCTCATAGCAGATTCTACTTATTAGCATAAAAGTAAAGAATTGTATCATGATCAATTAGCAGTGACAGTGGGAACCAGGTAGTCATTAGTTTTGTCACTATTATTTTTTTTTTTTGGTATCACTTTGCAACAGATGAGTGATTATATTTTTTTTGGTTTGCTGTATTTTTAAAAAGTCAGTGATAGTGGATAATTATGTTTATTATCATTTGTAAATTTAGCTGATCATAAATTTTAAATTATACTGTTATAAAGTTTTTTGTTTTATTATTTTGTAGAAGAACATTCAATTATATTTAATATTTATTGTAGGTTGATACAGTAAAACGGTTGCTAATTAAAAAATTGCCTCCTGTTCTTGCTATTCAATTGAAACGTTTTGACTATGACTGGGAAAGAGAATGTGCAATTAAATTCAATGATTACTTTGAATTTCCACGAGAGCTGGACATGGAACCTTACACAGTACCAGGTGTTGCAAGGCTGGAAGGAGATAATGTAAACCCAGAGAGTCAGTTGATGGAACAGAATGAACAGTCTGGAAGTGATACAGCTGGAAACACGAAATACAGACTTGTGGGGGTGCTTGTTCACAGTGGTCAAGCAAGTGGTGGACATTATTACTCCTACATCATTCAGAGGAATGGCAAAGATGGTGACAGAAATCGCTGGTATAAATTTGATGATGGAGATGTAACAGAATGTAAAATGGATGATGATGAAGAAATGAAAAATCAGTGTTTTGGTGGAGAGTACATGGGAGAAGTATTTGATCATATGATGAAACGCATGTCATACAGAAGACAGAAAAGATGGTGGAATGCTTATATACTGTTTTATGAGCGAATGGACACAATAGACCAAGAAGATGAAATGATAAGATGCATATCAGAGCTAACTGTCACAAAATCCCATCAGATTATGTCACCAGCCATTGAGAGAAGTGTGCGAAAACAAAATGTGCAATTCATGCATAACCGAATGCAGTACAGCTTAGAATATTTTCAGTTTGTGAAAAAATTGCTTACATGTAATGGTATTTACTTAAACCCTGCTCCAGGTAAGTTTTTTCCATTAAGTTATTTAGACTCATTTTAATTTAAATGTGTCAGCATATTCAGTGCCAGTTAATTAAGTTACCCATACTTTTCAATAGTGATAGTCAGTATCTGGAGACAGAAAAACTTGAACTTAGAATTTTGACCAAGCATTAGTTTGAAACGTGGATTGGTTAAGTGCTGAGGTAAGCGCTAAAGATTACTTTTAGCTAAGGTTTTAAAAAAAAACACAGCATTTATTTAAGCACTTTTAGGCAAAGAGTGTGTTTGATTGTTAATATGCTTTTTATTGAAGGACAAGATCACTTATTGCCTGAAGCCGAAGAAATTACCATGATTAGCATTCAGCTTGGAGCTAGGTTCCTTTTTACCACTGGATTTCACACCAAGAAAATAGTCCGTGGCCCTGCCAGTGATTGGTACATGGCTTTCATTTTATTTACTTTGTACTTAGAGTTGGTAAAGTTCATGATTAGATTACTTTTTCTCCTGACTGTGGGAATCATTTCAAATTTTAAATATAAAATACAAGTCTTGATAGTAGTGTTGAGAGAAATTGTGTATTTAAAATGCTTGTTAAGTCTTTGCTATTTGGATTCTGGCTTACGTTTAAAAAGCTAGAGGAATTTTAAAAGATTGTATGTTAAGCTTGGGCTTCCCTAGTGGCTCAGTGGTAAAGAATCTGCCTGCCAATCTGCCTGCTGATGCAGAGTCAAACCCATTCAGGTGGGGTTCGATCCTTGGGTGGGGAAGACCACTGGAGAAGAAAATGGCAGCCTACTTCAGGACTCTTGTGGAAAAATTCTATGGACATAGGAGCCTGGATGGCTGCCGTCCATGGGGTTGCAAGGAGTCGGACACAATTGAGCAGCTAAATAACAATAATAGCTTAAGTTTATATTTATAAAGGTATGGAAGACACTATAATACCTTAATATGATAACTGTTCATAGCATCTCAGATTAGAAAATGTTAAGGAGATATCACTAGGTCAAAAAGAGATTATTAAATAGATTTGCATTCCCCTGCATACACAGTTCTCATTAATTTCATTTTGTGACTCTGGGAGTAGAAAAGTCAGAGGGCTGGTATTCGTATTAAAACCAACTGTGACTGGGTATTCCCTGACAGTCCAGTGATTAGGACTCTGTGTTTGCATTGTGAAGTGCCAGGGTTCAGTCACTAGTCAGAATTAAGATCCCACAAGCTGCTTGGTGTGCCCCCCTCCCTCTCCCAACCCCCCAAAACCCAAGATTGTTAATTATAGAGATCTTTCCTCTTTATTTGGTTCATACCAACCTGTTCACTATAGTAATCAAAATGGGGCCACATGTTGAAAATTTATTTATTTTTCTTTTTCAGGTATGATGCATTGTGTATTCTGCTCCGTCATAGCAAGAATGTACGTTTTTGGTTTGCTCATAATGTGCTTTTCAGTGTTTCAAATCGTTTCTCTGAATATCTTCTGGAGTGCCCTAGTGCTGAAGTGAGAGGTGCATTTGCAAAACTTATAGTATTTCTTGCACATTTTTCTTTGCAAGATGGGCCTTGTCCTTCATCTTTCACATCTCCAGGACCTTCTAGTCAGGTAATTGAAAGGTTTGCTTCAATTATGAAATGCTTAAACGTAACTTATATTTTCTTCCAGATGAAATTAATAAACATGCATTGCTTGAGATATGTACTGTATATGAAGGTACAAACATATTATTGGATTCATTAAAATTGTTTCACAGTGAGGTATGGTAATTATTAGGTACTTAAAAATAGTAGGAAAATTTCTTCCATTCAGTTATTTGAGGCTCTGTACTACATTTTCAGTTAATGTTAATTTTATAAAGGCTGAGTGTTTTTGGTGACTCCATTTTTAGCGTAAAGCTACACATTGTTTTTATTTTATTATTTTCTAACACTTAGAATATAAAACATCTGATAGGAAATCTATCCAGCTCTTCCTCTCTGAAAAAGGAAATGGCTACACATTGTTTTTATTTTATTATTTTCTAACACTTAGAATATAAAACATCTGATAGGAAATCTATCCAGCTCTTCCTCTCTGAAAAAGGAAATGTCTTTAATAAATTTCTATGTGATACTTCTGTGAACATACCCTTTTAATGCAAATAGAAATATACTATTCTGTATCTTGCTGCTGATAAAACAATAAATTATGTTTCACAGGCATGTGACAATTTAAGCTTGAGTGATCATCTCCTAAGAGCAGTATTAAATCTCCTGAGAAGGGAAGTGTCTGAACATGGTCGTCATTTACAGCAGTATTTCAATCTGTTTGTCATGTATGCCAATTTAGGTAAGAATTTCATGATTCTTTATAATGTGTTATTTTGTATTAACATAGCAAGTGATGAAATCATTTATTGCAGTGTTGAGAACTAATCTTATATAAAATACAAGCAGTATTCTATGTTTATCCTTGAAATCCTTTGCAGATTTTTTGTATGATTTTTTTTCCTTAAGATTGAGTTTTTTATTTTTTGCTGTACTGGGTTTTCTTTGCTGCATGGGCTTTCTCTTTCTAGTTGCTGTGAGCAGAGGCTATTATCTAGTTGTGGTATGCAGGCTTCTCATTGTGGTGGCTTCTGTTGTTATGGAATAGGGGATCCAGGGTGCCCAGGCATCAGTAGTTGCAGCAAATGGGCTCAGTAGTTGTAGTTCTGGGCTTTAAAGCACAGGCTTAATAGTTGTGGTACATGGGTTTAGTTGCTCTGTGGTATGTGAGATTCTTCTAGAGCAGAGATTGAACCTCTCTTCACCACTGAGCAGTCTCGGAAGCTCATGTATAACTTTTTAATGGCATTTCTCTGGTTGTATTCTAAGGTAATTTATGCTCTTACTGTCTCAGTAGTCTTTAAGGTCATAGATTATATTCATGTTTTATCTTAAATCTGGCTTTAAAAAACTACTCTTTCCCAAACCACATCTCATGCTATCTGAATCAGAATTCCTAGGACTAGGAAAAGAAATCTGTATTTTCTGAAGGAGTGCAAGTAGTTGTACCTTTCAGGTTTAAGAATCACTTTCCAAAGAAGTTGGCCTATTGTGCATGTATTTTGGTTAAAATAAATTGAAATCCATGAAAGTGTATGTAGTTGTTTACTTAAAAGTTCTGTTTAAGTCAATACCAGTTAGTAAATATAATTTTCAATATATCCTTTATAGAATAGCCTACTTTTTTTCTGAATGGTCTAGTGGTTTCTCCCACTTTCTTCAATTTAAGTCTGAATTTGGTAATAAGGTATTCATGATCTGAGCCACAGTCAGCTCCCTGTCTTATTTTTGCTGACAGTATAGAGCTTCTCCATCTTTGGCTGTAAGCAGTATAATCAGTCTAATTTTGGTGTTGACTCTCTGGTGATGTCCATGTGTAGAATCTTCTGTTGTGTTGTTGGAAGAGGGTATTTGCTATATGACCAATGTGTTCTCTTGGCAGAACTCTATTAGCCTTTGCCCTTCTTTATTCTGTACTCTTAATGCCAAACTTGCCTGTTATTCCAGGTGTTTCTTGACTTCCTACTTTTGCATTTCAGTCCCCTATAATGAAAAGGACATCTTTTTTGGGTATTAATTCCAGAAGGTCTTGTAGGTCTTCACAGAATTGTTCAGCTTCAGCTTCTTCAGCATTACTGGTCAGGGCATAGACTTGGATTACCATGATAGTGAATGGTTTGCCTTGGAAACGAACAGAGATCATTCTGTCATTTTTGTGACTTCATCAAAGTACTGTATTTCAGACTCTTTTGTTGACTGTGATGGCTACTCCATTTCTTCTAAGGGATTGTTGCCCACAGTTGTAGGTACAATGGTCATCTGAGTTAAATTCACCCATTCTAGTCCATCTTAGTTCGCTGATTCCTAAAATGTCAACATTCACTCTTGCCATCTCCTGTTTGATCACTTTCAATTTGCCTGCATTCATGGACCTAACATTCCAGGTTCCTATGCAATATTGCTCTTTACAGCGTCGGACCTTTCTTCCGTTACCAGTCACATCCACACCTGGATGTTGTTTTTGCTTTGGCTCCATCACTTCATTCTTTCTGGAGTTATTTCTCTACTGATCTCCAGTAGTATATTGGGCACCTACTGACCTTGGGAGTTCATCTTTCAGTGTCCTATCTTTTTGCCTTTTCACGCTGTTCATAGGATTCTCAAGGCAAGAATACTGAAGTGGTTTTCCACCTGATGTGAAGAGGTGATTCATTTGAAAAGACCCTGATGCTGGGAAAGATTGAAGGCAGGGGCAGAAGGAAACAACAGAGGATGAGTTGGTTGGATGGCATCACCGACTCAATGGGCATGAGTTTGAGTAAACTCTGGGAGTTGGTGATGGACAGGGAGGCCTGGTATGCTGCAGTCCATGGGGTTACAAAGAGTCAGACATGACTGAGCGACTGAACTTAACTTTTTTCCTAACACCAATTCACTTCTTTTCGGTGGTTATAGAATGCTTACCTTAAGAGTGTGGGAGGGAAAGGATATAGGTGTACATAACAGCTGATTCACATTGATGTACAACAGAAATTAACATAATGTTATAATCTATTATATTCCAATAGATTTTCTTGTCTGGCTGTCTAGGAGACTGGAAAACTCTTTTGATGGGGACTTTGCATGGTAGCAGTGAATCAGTTTTGAGGATACATTGAGCCAAGAATACATAAATATTTTTTGTGATATTTTCATTATTAATTTAGGTTATTGTTTACTAAGAGAGGAAGGAGAACCAATTTTTATTGAAGTATAATTGTGTATAAGTTACAGGCATAAGGATAGTAATTCACAATTTTTAAAGGTTATACTCCATTTTTAGTTAATATACAATATTGGCTATATTCCCTGAGTTGTACAATATATCCTTATATGGTAGGTTATCCCTCTTCCTTCCCTAACTCTGTATTGCTCCTCCTCCTTTCCTTCTCTGCAGTGATAAGCACTAGCTTATTTTTTGTATCTGTGAATCAGATTCTTTTTGTTACATTCACTAGTTTCTTTTGGATTCCAATATGAATGAGATCATACACTATTTGTCTTTTTCTGGCTTATTTCACTTAGCATAATGCTCTCCAAGTGGATATATATTGTTGTAGAAGGCATTATTTTATTTCATTCTCTTTTATAGCTGAGCAGTTTTTCATTGTAGAGATATACCACATCTTCTTTATCCATCTATCCATGGACATTTTGGTTGTTTCCATGTCCTGGCTTCTGTAAATAGCGCTTCAATGAACTTGACATGTCTTTTCCAATTACAGTTTTCTCTCTTTAGATGTCCAGGAGTGGGATGGCTAGATAATATGGTCATTCTGTTTTTCAAAGTTTTTAAGAACCTCCGTGCTGTTCTCCATAGTGGCTGTATCACATTACATTCCCAGTGATAGTGCAGGAGGGTTTATTTATTCTATTTTGCTTAATTTCTTAATTGTGGTATCCTAGTTGTTTGAGATGGAACCTTTCATTGTAGCACACACGGTCTGTAGTTGTAGTGAACAGGCTCAGTAGTTTTGTCTCAGGCTTAGTTGCTTCACAGCATGTGGGAGTCTTAGTTCCCCAACAAGGGATGGAACCTGCATTCCCTGCATAGTGAGGTAGGTCCTTAACCACTGAATCACCACGGACATCCCAGCCCATTTCTTAATTGGGTTGTGTTTTTTGATGTTGAGTCATATGAACTGTATTTTGAACCCCTTACTGGTCATACCATTTGTAAGTTTTCTCCCATTCAGTAGATTGTCTTTTTTTTTGGTGGATGATTTCCTTTGTTGTGTGTTTAACTTTAAGTCCCCTCATTTGTTTTTGCTTTTGTTTCATTTCTTTTAGGAGATGGGTCCAAAAACGTGTTGGTATGATTTATGTTGGTGTTCTACCTTTGTATTCCACTGATTTTGTAGTATTTGGTCTTATATCGAGGCCTTAAACCATTTTATTTTTGTATAATGGTTTTAGAGAATGTTCTGCTATCATTCTTCTGCATGTAACTGTCTAGTTTTCCCAGTACCTCTATTGAAGAGACTGTTTTAAAAAGAGTAAATTTGTTATCAGTCCAATTAGAAAACTTTAATGGTTTAGACATTGGTGCATCAGCAGCTTAGAGTTATTAATTTTTTATTACATTTTTGAGATGTAGTCTAGTTAAAAGTTTTATGGTCCTAATATATATTGCTTGTATATGTTGTTTATGAGGAATTGATTCAAGTAATTAGCAGAGCATTTTGAATAACTTCTTTTTAATCTCAGTTACCTTCTGTCCAGAAAATAAGTTTTGTACCCAAGCTTTCCTCTTTAAAGTATTACCTGTTTGGATTTGTTACTTAGCTTTTAATTTGTGATCCTTTAGATAGGAAGACTATTCTTTTAATTCTCCTTTTTCTTACTATCTTACATAGTTTATTTTAATTTGTGGTGTCTTATCAGTGACTAAGATTCTTAGATCTTATAGTTAACAAGGAAGGAAATTACAACAGAAACAAGCATAAGTGAAATTCCATTTTCTAGTCCTGTTTTTTAAATGCAAAATGCCAGATTTAAGAACGAACTAAAAGTCTATTTTGTTTCCATTTTAGATATTGCCTGTTCAGAAATCACTCATCATTGGTCCGTATTATGTTTGTCGTTTTCATTGCCACAAATAAGTATATTGATTGATAGTTTCATCTTCGTTCAAATCAAATTTTACCAAAAAGTGTGTCATAATAGCCAGTTTATGAAAAAGCTTTTTTTTTTAAACAGTTTTTTGATTTTCTGATAAAACACTGTAGACCTGTCTTCACTGTGGTTTAGTCCAACAATAATAAAGAATGTTAATGGGATACAAAGTGTTAGGATACACAAAGAAAATATCAGGTGCACATTTGAGCAAGTATCTAACCTACATTTATAGAGTAAGAAATGAGTTGCTGGAGAAAATGATACAGGAAATTTGTAAACAGAGTTCACAGTAAATGCAAAGATTTTGTGTGACGTAACGGCCCATTGGACAATATGAAAGTTTTTCTCAGGTGTCTTGATATAGTGAAAGACATTGAGATAAATACCAGACCTCTACTCCTTTGGCAGGTCTTTTTTTAGAAAAATTTATGTGTTTATTTTAATTGGAGGCTTACTTGACAACATTGTAGTGGTTTTTGCTATACATTGACATGAATCAGCCACGAGTGTACATGTGTCCCACATCCTGAACCTCTCTCCCACCTCCCTCCCCATCCCACCCCGCTGGGTTGTCTCAGTGCACTGGGTTTGAGTGCCCTGTTTCATGCATCAAACTTGGACTGCTCATCTATTTCACATATGGTAATAGACATGTTTCAATGCTGTTCTCTCATATCATCCCACCCTTGCCTTCTCCCACAGAGTCCAAAAGTTTGTTTTTTATATGTGTCTCTTTTGGTGTCAACACATACAGGGTTGTTGTTACTATTTTTCTAAATTCCATATATATGCATTAATATACTGTATTGGTGTTTTTCCTTCTGACTTACTTCGCTCTGTATAATAGGCTCCAGTTTCATTCACCTATTAGAACTGATCCAAATGCGTTCTTTTTAAAAAGCTGAGTAATATTCCATTGTGTATATGTACCACAGCTTTCTTATCCATTTGTCTGCCAATGAACATGTAGGTTGCTTCCATGTCCTAGCTATTGTAAACAGCGCTGCAATGAACATTGGAGTACACATCTATCTTTGAATTTTGGTTTCCTTGGTGTGTATGCCCAGCAGTAGGATTGCTGGGTCATATGGCAGATCCGTTTACAGTTTTTCAAACAATCTCCACACTCTTCTCGACAGTGTCTGTATTAGTTTGCATTCCCAGCAGCAGTGTAAGAGGGGTCCCTTTTCTCCACACCCTCTTCAGCATTTATTGTTTGTAGACTTTTTGATAGCACTATTCTGACCTCCTGTTTGTGGTTTTAATTTGCATTTCTCTGATAATGAGTGATGTTGAGCATCTTTTCATATTTTGTTAGCCATCTGTATGTCTTCTTTGGAGAAATGTCTGTTTAGTTCTTTGGCCCACTCTTTGATTGGATCATTTATTTTTCTGGTATTGACTGCATGAGGTGTTTGTATGCTTCTGAGATTAATTTTTTGTCAATTGCTTTGTTTGCTATTATTTTCTCCTACTCTGAAGGCTGTCTTTTTACTTTGCTTATAGTTTCCTTGGTTGTGCAAAAGGTTTTAAGCTTAAGTCCCATTTGTTTATTTTTTCTTTAATTTCCATTACTCTGGGAGGTGGGTTATAGAGGACCTTGCTGTGATTTATGTCAGAGTGTTTTGCCTATGTTTTCCTCGAGTTTTATAGTTTTTGTTTATTTAGATCTTTAATCCATTTTGAGTTTCTTTTTGTGTGTGGTTTTAGAAAGTGTTCTAGTTTCATTCTTTTAGAGGTGGTTGACAAGTTTTCCCAGCACCACTTGTTAGAGAGATTGTCCATTGTATATTTTGTTTTGGCAGGTCTTGTAACAGAGTCTGCAGGTTACTGTGAGGGCACTGAGAGTCGTCATAACATTGTTAATGAGGTTCACCTTAGAAAGATTGTACTGGCTGAAGACTATAATGGATTGTAATGGTACAAGACTAGAGATTGTAATATAATGATATGTAGATAGAGATCATTATTGCCCAATATTATGGAATTGGCAATGAAAGATACACTTGGAATATTCAGGAGTTTTTAATGAGAGCATCAACAGATCTTGGTGATTACATATTTGAGTGAATGGAGCAGGGAAAAGACCTAAGTTCAGAGTTTGTCTTCAGGAACTGAGAGAAGACTGTTGCCATTTAGTGAGAGGAAACCTAGTTGGAGGGACCTATCTGAGCCAACAAATTTTAAAGGCCTGTTGCACAGCTTACTGAAGAAGTCCAATAAACATTGAGATATACACATGCAAAATTTGGAATCATCCTTATGTATGCAAACTTACAGATTTAGCTACAAAAGAGTAGGTAGTAATAGAAGATAGGGTAGAATGAGAACTTTGGAGAAAACCAACTTCTAAACCTAGGGGGAGAAAAAGAATCCGCAATTAATAGCAAGAAATAGAAAGGGGAGAAAATAAGAAAAAACCATGGAAGGTAAGAAGAAATAAAAAATGAAGGTGAGAGAATCCAGGTAAAAGATTCAAGAACAAAGAAACAGTTGAATTTGAGAACTGTTTTTTACCTTTAAACCTGAATGAGATTCAAACCTAATTCAAACCTGAATTAGGAGAGAAACTGAATGGATAAATTAGGGGGAAAAGCAATAGGAAATAGGCCTTTTTCCCCAAAAAGATTTTTTTAGAGTGGGAAAAAATAGATTACAAAAGAGATGTTATTTCTCATTTAGTAGTTTCTGTCTTTGTCATCTACCTTATTGTCATGAGAAATACTATTTAGTCTCTTCTGGTCACTTTAGATTCTGTGAAGTGTACTTTTCTCTAGTATAATTGTAATATCAGAGACATGTCACTATATCATAGTAGGGATAGTTAAATTTAGCTTAAGTAAATCAATGTATGTTTTGTTCCATCTGTATTCTATATGTATTTCTGCAGTCTAATGAAAAGAGATGAACTTTAGTCATAAAAATTATGGGCAGCCGTATTACATAATTATTTATTAAAGCAGCACTTGCTATTCTTACTATTTTTGCTTTTGTTTTTGATAAACATTCTTCTTCTCCCTTTTTAATAGGTATGGCAGAAAAGACACAGCTTCTGAAATTGAGTGTACCTGCTACCTTTATGCTTGTGTCTTTAGATGAAGGGCCAGGTCCTCCAATTAAATATCAGTATGCAGAATTAGGCAAGTTATACTCAGTAGTGTCTCAACTGATCCGCTGTTGCAATGTCTCATCGAGAATGCAATCTTCAATCAATGGTAAAGTAATATGTCCTGTTATTTATAATAGTTTAAAAATAATGGTAGACTTCTGTAGTATTTAATTAAAATTCTGAAATTTATAAAATGAGATTATATGCTTTAGTATATTTATAACTAGCTGTTTTACGACTTTGAGACCTTTTACAAAATTCACCACCTGCTGTAATAAAATTAGTAGGGTTGAAATGATTTAAGAATTTTAACTTTAATTTTTTTTGTCTTCAGTATCAGCATTTATATTTTTGCATCTTATCATCTTAGTATATCCTACCATTATGAGTGTTTGTGTTTAGAGCACTTAATTCATTTTTTTTTTAAATAAAAATTGAGTATTACAGTTTTGCAAAGGCATGTATTGGCTGTTCATTGATGACAAATCTGTTCTAGGTAATCCCCCTCTTCCCAATCCTTTCGGTGACCCTAACTTATCACAGCCTATAATGCCAGTTCAGCAGAATGTGGCAGACATTTTATTTGTGAGAACAAGCTATGTGAAGAAAATTATTGAAGACTGCAGTAACTCAGAGGAAACCATCAAATTACTTCGTTTTTGCTGCTGGGAGAATCCTCAGTTCTCATCTACAGTCCTCAGTGAACTACTGTGGCAGGTTAAAGAAAAATAAACATTCATATGCCTATAATTTGATTAGTCTTTTAAATAAGAAATTCAATTATGTCCCATCTGTTTTTAGGTTGCATATTCATACACCTATGAACTTCGGCCATATTTGGATCTACTTCTGCAGATTTTACTGATAGAGGATTCCTGGCAGGCTCACAGGTGGATACACTTTTTGCTACCAAAATAATGATAATTTTGTAGATTCTAAAAACAAGCTGAAATTGTTATTAACCAAATATAATTTTACTTCTTGAATCTCTTAAAAATACATAGTAGCACAATGCATGAAATATTTCCCCATCATAGTTTTATTTATTATTTTCTCTTAAAACCACAGTTTTATGTTTATTGGTAGTTTTTTTTGCTTCCACTTAATGTTTTTTATTTTTTTTTTTAACTAAAAGTGAGTAATATAAGCTTTTCATGAATTGTTAAATTCTGTCAATGTAGAAAAATAATAATCATTTATTACATGTTTTTAAATTCATTACACTAAGTAACATTTGGTTATCTAACAATAATCCTTGCCTGTTGGAAGTTTTATTACTATATTTGGGGTCAAGAGTAATGTTTGGAACTAATGTTTCCCAAAATTCTGCTGTGTTCTTTTAAGTAAAACTGAGCCTACAAAGGCTGATATAGAATTAGTTGCCCAACTCTGCTAACTGATCCTCACTTTGCTCTTCACAGGGATTGATTATAGTTGATTTTAGAAACAAGCATGTGTACCTATTGCCAGCTATTAGTCATTCTAATAACCAAAAATTTTTTGTGCACTGTGTAACATCTTTGGTCCTTGTAATCTGAATTTCTGTTAACTTTATTGATGTAATGTGAATGATTGACAGTTTGAATTTGTATTGTATATTATATTAAATTGTGAATTAGTGGGACTTAGGATGTAATACCACATCAGTATTTGAAGATACTGGTACTTGATAATCCTGTCAAGGAAAATTTGGCTCCAGATTTTAAGCTGGAAATTCCCTCGTATAACTTGATTAACAAGTACGTGATTTTTTAGATTTTTGGTAGGTGTGCTAAGAATTGTGTTTGGATTGAAATGTCTGTGTACTGATCCTCAAAGCAACCTAGAAAATCTCAATTATGAAAGAAAAAATAAAATTTAGAAGTAAAATGGCCTTAGAATGACATAAGGTCATTCTAAATTTTTAGAACAGATTGTTAAATCACTTTAATCTCACATTTCAGGGGGATTGAAAATAATCCACTTATTAAATTATTATTTTCAAAGTGTCACCTAATTTATCATCTTAGATAAGCAGCAAATCAAAATTAGTGTTGTCAAAATAGAGTGAAGTGAAGTGAAAGTCGCTCAGTCATGTCTGACTCTAGAGACCCCAGGGGACTATACCGTCCATGGAATTCTCTAGGCCAGAATACAGGAGTGGGTAGCCTTTCCTTTCTCCAGGGAATCTTCCCAACCCAGGGATTGAACCTAGGTCTCCCACGTTGCAAGCAGATTCTTTACGAGCTGAGCCACCAGGGAAGCCCAAAATAGTGTTGCTGCTGCTGCTAAATCACTTCAGTCGTGTCCAAGTTTGTGCGACCCCATAGATGGCAGCCCACCAGGCTCCCTTGTACCTGGGATTCTCCAGGCAAGAACACTGGAGTGGGTTGCCATTTCCTTCTCCAGTGCATGAAAGTGAAAAGTGAAAGCGAAGTCGCTCAGTTGTGTCCGACTCTTAGCGACCTCATGGACTGCAGCCTCCCAGGCTCCTCTGTCCATTTCCAGGCAAGAGTACTGGAGTGGGCTGCCATTGCCTTCTTCCCAAAATAGTGTTAACAGAAGACAATCACCATGAAACAAAAATGTTACATACTATATTCATTTATTATTCAATATCTATTTTGGTATCTTGATAGAATTTGTAATTTGTCTTAATACTTGGTTTATTAATTTAATTTGCTTTAACCAGAATTTATTTAAAAATTTTTTTACTTAAGAGAAATTAAAAACCTACATTGTTTAGTATATGACTTCACCTTATAGATGTGTTAAACTCATCAGTCTCATCATAGCCTTTTTCTCCAAAGAAAATAAAAATAGTAAAGATTTAAATATTTAAATTTTATTTAAATGTTGTGAAAAATAGTGAGGTTTTGTGAACAGACTAATATGGGATTGTTACTATCTTAAGCAAAGAGCCTACTATATGCCAAGCACTGTCATTGACAACAGAACAAAAAAAGGTAAAAACAATGTTGATTATAATGGCTTAGGAAAAGCAATTGATACTAATGACAATGTTGCAGAAATAGACACCATTTTGTTATCACTGCAAAACTAAAGAATAAAAATACAATATACACTACAATACTGCAAGTGTTCCAAGCTAAACTGTGCCTAAGTTGTGTTATTTTTGCTGGAATGATGAGACTTTGAAAAATTACTGAAATAATTTCTCAAAAATAAATTCTCAAAAATAATATTATGAATGTATATTGCAAAACAGAAATACATAAAACAATAAAATCCCTGCCTTTGGTTTGCGGTATAATGCTATTAAGTAAAACAAATGGTATAAAAGAGAATTTTTTTCTAGATATTTTCTATTCAGGTATTGATACTAAAGAAGATACATTTTTAAATTTTTTTTATTATTTTTTTTATTAGTTGGAGGCTAATTACTTCACAACATTTCAGTGGGTTTTGTCATACGTTGATATAAGAAGATACATTTTTATCTGTAAATAATTTACAGATTATCTACTGAGAACAAGAATCAGTCTACTATATAAGACTAGAGTTGAAATTAAATCATGTATCATTAGCAGTTCAACAAGTTCTTATCCAGTCAGTTCAGTTGCTCAGTCCTGTCCAACTCTTTGCGACCCCGTGGACTGCAACACACCAGAGTTCCCTATCCATCACCAACTCCCGGAGCTTGCTCAAACTCATGTCCTTTGAGTTGGTGGTGCCATCCAACCATCTCATCCTGTGAAATCTCGTGCTTTCAGTCTTTTCCAGCATCAGGGTCTTTTTTTTTTTTTTTTAATTGTTTTAATTGGAGGCTAATTACTTTACAATATTGTAGTGGTTTTGCCATACACTGACATGAATCCTCCATGGGTGTACATGTGTTTCCCATCCTGAACCCTCACTCCCTCCCACCTCCCTCCCCATCCTATCCCTCTGGGTCATCCCAGTGCACCAGCTCTGAGCATCCTGTCTCATGCACTGAACCTGGAGTGATGATCTATTTCACATATTATAATGTACATGTTTCAGTGTTATTCTCTCAAGTCATCCCACCCTTGCCTTCTCCCACAGAGTCCAAAAGACTTCTATACTAGGGTTATTGTTACCATCTCTAAATTCTGTATATATGCGTTAGTATACTGTATTGGTGTTTATCTTTCTGGTTTACTTCACTCCGTATAATGGGCCTCAGTTTCATTGACCTCATTAGAACTGCTGCAAATGTATTCTTTTTAATGACTGAGTAATATTCCATTGTGTGTTTGTACCCCAGCTTTCTTATCCATTTGTCTGCTGATGGACATCAAGGTTGCTTCCATGTCCTGGTGATTATAAATAGTGCTGCGATGAACATTGGGGTACACATATATCTTTCAATTTGGGTTTCCTCGATGTATATGCCCAGCAGTGGGATTGCTGGGTCATATGGCAGTTCTATTTCCAGGGTCTTTTCCAGTGAGTCAGTGCGTAGCATCAGGTGGCCAAAGTTACTGGGTTGGTGCAAATATGATGTTGTTTCAGACCATGGGTTTTAAATGATTATAAGTTCAGTCAAGCATATCTTTATTAATCAAAATAAGAACCATTAAAATCACATTTTTGCCAACAAAAAGTTTATTTATTCCTATTGCATAAAATTCCATGCTGTGGGATTCAGTCAGTCTTGGAAAGCATTTTCTGCCTCCTGTTGGTTGTGGAAGTGTTTTCCTTGCAAGAAATTGTTGAGATTCTTGAAGAATTGATTGTCAGTTGGCGAGAGGTCAGGTGAATGCAGCAAAATGAGGCAAAACTTTCTAGCCCAATTCATTCAACTCTTGAAGCGTTGGTCTGTGACATGTGGTTGGGCATGGTTGACTGTTGTTACAGAGAAGAATTGGTCCCTTTCTGGTGACCAGTGCTGGCTTCAGGCACTGCAGTTTTTCATGACTTCTCATCAGTTTTCCTGAGCATACTTTTCAGATGTCATTGTTAGCCAAGATTTAGAAACCTGTAGTGGATCAGATGGGCAGCAGACCACCAGTGATTGTGAACTGTTTTTGGTGCAGTTTTGGCTTTAGGAAGAGCTTTGGAGCTTCTTCTCAGTCCAGCCACTGAGCTGGTCATTCATTGCTAGTTGTCATATAAAACCCACTTTTTGTCTCATGTCAAAATCTGATCAAGAGATGGTTTGTTGTTGTTGCCTATATTAAGAGTGTACGACACCTCAAAATGACAGCCCTTTTTTGATTTTTGGTCAGTTCCTGAGGCACCCATGTACTGAGCTTTTTCACCTTTCCAGTTTTAAATGTCAAATGAGTGCTCGCTTTGGTGGCACATATACTAAAATTGGAACGATACAGAGAAGGTTAGCGTGGCCCCTGCACAAGGATGACATGCAAATTCGTGAAGTGTTCCATATTTTTTTGATTTTTTACGTACCCCAGTTATTGTCCACTGAGTGTCCTAAGTGAAATAAACAGAATAACCAAAACCTTCAAAAAAAAAAAAAAGTCAAATGATCATTGAATGGTCAAGTTGAATTCTTTGGCAGCTTCTCATGTAGTTGTATGAGGGTAAGCATCGATGATGGTCTCGGTTGTTGACAACTTTCAATGGCCAGCCCCTATACTTCTCATCTCTTTTGCAGAACTTCTTGAACCACTACTGCACTGTACAATCAATAGCAGTTCCTGGCCCAAATGCGTTGTTGATGTGTGAGCTATCTTCGCTGCTTTTTGGTTCATTTTGACCCATTTGGGACTGAAATAAGAAAATCACCTGAATTTTCTTTTTGTCTGACATCATTTCCCTGTCCCTAGTCTGAAATAAATATAAAACCAAGTAATAAAGTCATTAGAAAAAAACATAAAGTGAGAAAAGGGCATTAAAAGGATGTGTAACATAACCGTATTTAGTTTTTAAATTTGGAGGCTAATTACTTTACAGTATTGTGATGATTTTTGTCATCTGTCAACATGAATTAGCCACAGGTGCACATGTGTCCCCTATCCTGAAACCCCCTCTCACCTCCCTCTCCACCTCATCCCTCTGGGTTGTCTCAGAGTACCTTGCTTCATGTATTGAACTCACATTGGTCATCTCTTTTACATATGGTATTATACATGTTTCAGTGCAACTCTGTCAAATCATCTGACCCTTGCCTTCTAGAGAGTCCGAAAGTCTGTTCTTTACATCTGTGTCTCTTTTGTTGCCTTGTATATAAGATTGTCATTACCGGCTTTCTAAATCCCATATATATGCGTTAATGTACAGATTGGTGTTTGTTTCTGATTTAGCTTCACTCTGTATATAGGCTTCAGTTTCATCCACCTCATGAAAAGTGATTCAGATGTGTTCCTTTTTATAGGCAAGTCATGTACCACTCTGTATGTGTACCACAACTTCCTCATACATTCATCTGCCAGTGAACATCTAGGTTGCTTCCAGGTTCTAGCTATTGTAAACAGTGCTGCAATGAACATTGGGGTACCTGTTTCTCTTTGAATTCTAGTTTCTTTGGTGTATGCCCAAACCCAGTGGGATTGCAGGGTCATATGCCAGTGCTATTCTCAGTCTTTTAGGGGATCTCCACACTTCTCCATTGTGGCTGTACTAGTTTGCATTCCCACCAACAGCGTAAGAGGGTTGGTTCCCTTTTTTTCCACACCCTCTTCAGGGTGTGGATTCATTGAAGAGTTTTTGATGGTGGCCATTTTGACTGATGTGAGATGGTTTTGATTTGCATTTCTCTAACAGTGAGTGACGTTGAGCATCCTTTCATGTGTTTATCCATCTGTTTGGCTTCTTTGGAGAGATGTCTGTTTCATTCTTGTGCCCATTTTTTTTTTTTTTTTGATTGGGTTGTTCATTTTTCTAGTATGGAGCTTTATGAGCTGCTTGTATATTTTGGAGATTTTAATTCTTTGTCAGTCATTTCATTTGCTCTCCCATTCTAAAGGCTGCCTTTTCACCTTGCTTATTGTTTCCTTCCTTGTGCAAAAACTTTTAAGTTTAATTGGGTCCCATTTGTTTATTTATTTTTTTTAATTTCCATTACTGTGGGAGGTGGGTCATAAGAGGATCTTGCTGTGATTTATGCCAGAGAGTGTTCTGCCTGAGTTTTCCTCTTAAGAGTTTTATAGTTTCTGGTCTTATATTTAGATCTTTAATTTTGAGATTATTTTTGTGTATGGTATTAGAAAGTGTTCCAGTTTCATTCTTTTACACATCATAACCACATTTATTTATAAATGTATTCCTGTATCAAACAGCAAAATTCCACACTGTAAAATAAAGCTGCAGTAATTTTTGCACCAAACTAATAGCATAGTTTTGAACCCACCATGTGTGTTTTAATGATTAGAATTCAGGTTAATTTTGTACTGATGGATTGTATCACTTCAACAGAAACTAGACTTTATACTCTGAAATGCTATCTTGAGGTAGTGATCTAAGTAAATCTGTTCTCAACTGAAGCAGTCATGAAGACATACTTCATGGTAATTTTAATAAGAACAGTTTAGTATTGGTATCTTTAATTGTTTAGTAATTCATTTAAATTACTGTAAAGCAAAGTCATTTTGGATTGATAATAATTTGGTGGAACTTCAGACTCTTGAGTCAGACTTAGTCAGCTCCCCATATTGCTAGCTGTGTGACAGTAGTTTGACTTCTGTATTTATTTTCTCATCATTGAAGTGACTTTACTAATGGGACCGACTTAGCAGTTAACACTATACTTAAAAAATACATTGAATATATAGGCAGTGGACTTCAAAATGTTAGCTAAGAGACACTATAAATTTATATATCTGGTTCTTTTCTAGAATTCATAATGCACTTAAAGGAATCCCAGATGACCGAGATGGATTGTTTGATACTATCCAGCGCTCTAAGAATCACTATCAAAAAAGAGCATACCAGTGTATAAAATGTATGGTGGCTCTCTTTAGCAGTTGTCCTGTTGCTTACCAAATATTACAGGTAAGAATTATTTTTTAAATTTTATAATCTGGATCATAATTAATGGATGCTTTCCAAGAAAATAATCATGAAAATTTGGAGTCAGCATTTTAAGTTAACATTTAAAATTTTTATGTATTCTTTTACATAATTGTTTTGTTTTATTTTATTTTGAAGGGCAATGGCGATCTTAAAAGAAAGTGGACCTGGGCAGTAGAATGGCTTGGAGATGAACTTGAAAGAAGACCATACACTGGCAATCCACAATACACTTATAATAATTGGTCTCCTCCAGTTCAGAGCAATGAAACATCAAATGGTTATTTCTTAGAGAGATCACATAGTGCTAGGATGACACTGGCAAAAGCTTGTGAACTCTGTCCAGAGGAGGTAAAAAAAGTCACCCATGGGCAGCAAATAGAAATGGAAGAAAGAAAACTAATTTTTTTCTTTATAGGCCAGTGTTTATTGTATTAAAATTTTTGTCATGCAGTTTTGTTAGCTTTAATGTTTAGTATTAATTTTTCTTAAGTAATCAGGAAACTTCCTGACACCTTTATTTAGTTTCAAGAAATTTCAGTGAAATTGTTCTAAACATGTTTAGGTGAATCAAAATTTTTTTCTCTGAATTATTTTATTGGCTGTAAATGAAAAAATGTTCTAAAAAAGATCAGCTTTGTGGTTTTAAATTTTTTTTAAAAGATTAAAAGTGAATTTAAAGTTGCTTTGTACTCACATTATTAAAATGTCTTTAAACATCTTAATAATAGGAGCCAGATGACCAAGAAGCCCCAGATGATCATGAATCATCTCCACCAGAAGATGCCCCATTATATCCTCATTCATCTGGATCTCACTATCAACAGGTAAACATGAGTTTCTCTTCATTTTAAACCCCTAATTTTTGTGATTATTTGCTTATTTTTCTTAAATATTTTGTAGCTTTTAGTTGTGCCTATAAAGTAATAAACTATTAAGAATAACTTTGACAAGATGATCAGAAGAGTGGATGGAGTGGAATGATACTACAGCATATTTTGACCACTCTTAGGGTATTTCCTTTGCCCACTAGGCACCTCTCTTGTACCAAAAACTGCACTTAATCAATATGTATAATACACATTAACATGAAAATAGCCAATGTAAAAGTGTCTTGATTACTTATGTGCAATGTTCAGTTGCAGTAGGAATGTCTTTTAAATGATGATATTTAAGCCTCAATTCTGTCAAATTAGCCTTCAGTGCACAGGAACGACCTAGGAATATGATCATAGTACTAGTCAAGTGACATCCAGCTAACAGAGCACATTTTAGTCCATAGTTCATTCTCAAAGAACCACCAGGACTAGAGATTTAAAAGTTTCTTATGTTCTTCACTGGATAAAATAGTCAATATTCTCCATTGGAAAAAGTATTCAATAGTGCTGTGTTTCCTGATGGACAATAACAGGCCAGTCTGATATACATGATTGCTGGTGTGGGAAAGTAAAAATAAAAGTAAATGTCTTCCAAGTTTAAAAAAAGATTGTAATACTGACAATTTTGGACACTTAAATGTATATCTCCTCTGAAACATCAAGAGTGGAAAGACTATAAGAAGACTGAAAATGACAGAGATCCCAGTTGTTAAGATTCTTGAAACTATAGACTAATAAACTTGATGTGTGTGCCCTAGCCAAATTCTGTAAGAATTAGAGAGGAACACACACACACAAAAGCAACAAAAAACATACACACAAGTAATCATAGAACCACTGTAGCTTCATGAAGAAAGCATCATGTGAAATAAGTTCCCTTCCTCCTGTTAACAGTTTAACTCATTTTAATAGATGCTTTGTTGCACAAAAAGGAATAACTGATAAAAGTTTTATCTGAAGGAACTTTTATTTGTAAACAAGAATTTGGGGAGAAAGTTTCTAGAAAAGTTGTTCTGAATTATAAACTATAAATGTGACTAATTCAGCTATTTAAGATAGTTGAATAGACAATGGTCTTTAATGTTCCTTAAATCATCTAAAGGTCCTTGTTAAAATCAGAGATTGCTGAGTACCACCCCAAGGAAAATAGACTCATGGCTGCTTTTTGACTTGGTAGGCTCAGTTTGCTTAGTCGTGGACAGTTGTTTTACAACATGTTGGACTGTTGTTTGTTCGGTTCCTCTGGATTTTCCAGGCAAGAGTAGTGGAATGGGTTGTCATTTCCTCCTCCAAGAGACTTTCTTGACCCAGGAATCAAACCCTCGTCCTTGTGTCTCCTGCATTGCAGGCAGATTCTTTATTGCTAAGCCACCAGGGAAGCCTTTAGACATACTTTACCATGTGAGTTTTTCATTTTCATTTGATATGTCTGACATACCAATCTGTTTCACTTCTCAGAATAGTCACATACATGGACAGCCATATACAGGACCAGCAGCACATCACTTGAACAACCATCAGAAAACTGCCCAGCAGCAACAAGAAAACTGTGAAGGCAATGAAGAAGTATCCTCGTCTGAAATGAAGGATCAGTGAAACGTCCATAATTAACTGGTTCTTTAAGACCAGGCTGTTAGGCCTTACAGTCCAAACTTTTATATACTTGGATAGTATTTAACAAAATAGAGAAATTGTTCAACATGGAGTGGAGAGTTGATTCATTGTCTCATTTGCAGAAGTTTGGTGTCAACAGGGAAGCCACCTGGGGGAGAAGTGTATAGTGTTTTGTAATAAATGGGTGATACCGATATGTAAATGGGAAAGTTGTATATAATGTATTGTTTGATGGTTAATTCTTAAGCAACAAAAAATTTTTGGTGTCTATGAGAGATATACAAAAAGTTGTCTTTTGATTTTTTGGGTTTCTTTTTTGCTATGTCTGATGCACTTGCCAACCAGTATTGTCAGCTTCATGGCAATTGGAGCAAAGCCTTTACAAAAAAAAAAAAAAAAGATGGGGAGAAGAAAGTTAACATTGAACGAGGCCATTCATATCAGTCACACCAGTAGCTGCTTACTAACTCTTAGTTACTGGAGCCACTGTAAGCCTTTGAATTACATGGGTGATGTTGCAAATTGGTGTTGTAATAACACTGTTTATGCATATTTTCATTACCTTTTTATTCCGATAGTACATGATCACTTTAAAGCTGTAGTAATACTGTATTTAGCTTGGCTTCACACTATGTTGGTGTAGCCAGCGGGAGCACTCACTAAGTTTATATAGCCAGTGAGAACAATGTTACGTGAATGATAGCAGTTTCCTCAAAGTGACAGGTATGTTGCCCAGAGCTTTTATTTCTTATACCAGGAGTAAATATAAAATGAGAAATGTAACAAATAAACCGTTTTTGGTTATATGTATGTTCTTCATATTTAATATTTGACACGAGTCTCTTGATGGGACACAAATGTGAAAGTATTGATAATAGAAATATTAAAATATTAAATATGCAGAATTTTGCTATGCCATGATGTGGAGCACATAAGAGAAGACTGTACTTGGTGTGCTTGTTTTTTGGATTTTTTTTGTTTTTTGAGTAGATGAAGGTTCTAAAATTTTGCTTCAGCTGGAGGCCAATGAAGTGGACATCATCAGAGTCCCATAGTAGTTTGAAATACCATTGCACCAAGATGTCTGGCTGATAAGTCTAGTCAGTCAGAATTTTACTTGGTAGCAAAGTTGTCCCAGGTTCTTTTGCATTCTAAAACTTACTCTTGTGAGGTTTATTTAAAACATAAATTTTTGGTTAGTTATTATAATTCTGAAGTACTATTTTAAAATAAGCATTTGTTTCAGGATTTCAGGAAACTTGGGAGTAAATACTATATTTAAAAAAGAATTGGTAACTTTTAAATGTGTGTAATATTTTGGAGCCTGTCTAAAAACCAAATATCCCTGCAAACAAATACAGCCCATCTTATACTATTTAAATATTTTGCTGTTTTGTTTTATAGAAATTATTTTGCTGAATTCACAAATAGAATTTGATTTAAGAAGACTTTGTCCTCTGTTGTTTTTGTTTCCTGTCATTTTTATTTCTTCTTAAAAACTGCATATACATTGAAATTTACTCTTTGCATAGCATACCTTAACATGGCACTGAATTCAGCATTTCAGATACATTGGGATTTTCTGTTTAAAATGATTTGCCTTTTGTTCTTTACCATAAGAGAATTACAGAAAAGAAAAAGAATTGAAAAATTTCCTAACATAACTTATCTTGTTTGTGCTTTCTCTTTTTTATGAGAAGTCTGTAACTATAATTGTACTTTATAAAAGTTTTGTGATTAACAGAGAAGATACTTATTTCCACTGCTTCATTTAGCTACTATATATATATATATATATATATATATATATAAATAAATATAATTAATCTATTCTGGGTTTTCTGTAACATTAAGAAATTTAAAATCAAAGCCAAAGAGATTCTACTTTTTAACTTTTAATTATAATGTTTTTTATATTATGATTACATTACTCAATAGTAGTGAACTTAGTGGGTTATAAGGCTACCTCAGAGACATTGCATGTTTAGTTTCAGACCACTGCAGTCAAGCAAGTTTCACAGTAAAGTGAGTCACATGAATTTTTGGTATTCTGTTACATAAAAAATTAAGTAGTGTGAAATAACAGCATTGTATGTTGAAAAAATATGGTTTTGTTTTTATTTTGGTCATTCCATGCAGCATGTGGGATCTAGTTTCCTGACAAGGGATCAAACCCTTTCCCTCTCCATTGGAAATGTGCAGTCTGGACCACCAGGGAAGTCCCTGTCTTGATGTTTGAATGTTTTATTCCTACAGGAAAAAAAATTGCTAACCATTATCTAAGTCTTCGGTGAGTTCTGATCTCTGCTGGCAGAAGATCTTGCCTTAATGTTAATCACTGCTGACTGATTAGGATTATGTTTGCTGAAAGTTAGAGTTGCTGTGGCAGTTTTCTTAACAATGGCATTTGCTGCATTGATTCTTCTTTCCCAAACCCTTTCTGTAGACTGCTTTGCCATTTAGTAATGTTTTAGTCACAACTTCTTTCAAATTGGAGTTAATCCTCCCAAGCCATGCTGCTGCTTTATGAACTACATTTATGCAATAACCTAAATTGTTTCTTTGTTGTTGTTTTATTTTTTATTTCTTTTTTTAAAAAATAAATTTACTTATTTTAACTGAAGGCTAATTACTTTACAGTAATTATAGTGGTTTTACCATATATTGACATGAAACTGCCACAGGTGTACAGGTGTTCCTCATCCTGAACCCCCTTCCTAACTCCATCCCCATCCCATCCCTCTGGGTCATCCCAGTGCATCAGCCCCAAGCACCCTGTTTCATGCATCAAACCTGGACTGGCTGTTCCTTTCACATATGATAATATACATGCTTCAATGCCATTCTCCCAAATCATCCCACCCTCACCCTCTCCCACAGAGTCTAAAAGACTAAATATTACTATACATCTCTGTCTCTTTTGCTGTCTCATATATATATAGCATTGTTACCATCTTTTTAAATTCCATATATATGTGTTAATATACTGTATTGGTGTTTTCCTTTCTGGCTTACTTCTCTCTGTGTAATAGGCTCCAGTTTCATCCACCTCGTTATAACTGATTCAAATGTGTTCTTTTTAATGGCTGAGTAATATTCCATTGTATATATGTACCACAGCTTTCTTATCCATTTGTCTGCTGATGGACATATACTTTACTTCCATGTCCTGGCTAATGTAAACAGTGCTGCAGTGAACATTGTGGTACACGTCTCTCTTTCAATTCTGGTTTCCTTGGTGTGTATGCCCAGAAGTGGGATTGCTGGGTCATATGGGAGTTCTATTTCCAGTTTTTTAGGTAATCTCCACAGTTCTCCATAGTGGCTGTACTAGTTTGCATTCCCACCAACATTGTAAGAGGGTTCCCTTTTCTCCACACCCTCTCCAGCATTTATTGTTTGTAGACTTTTGGATAGCAGCCATCCTGACTGGAGTGTAATGGTACCTCATTGTGGTTTTGATTTGCATTTATCTGATAATGAGTGATGTTGAGCATCTTTTCATGTGTTTGTTAGCCATCTGTATGTCTTTTTTGGAAAAATGTCTGTTTAGTTATTTGGCCCAATTTTTGGTTTGGTTTATTTTTCTGGATTTGAGCTGCAGGAGTTGCTTGTATGTTTTAAGATTAATTGTCAGTTGCTTTGTTTGCTATTATTTTCTCCCATTCTGAAGGCTGTCTTTTCACCTTACTTATAGTTTCCTTGGTTGTGCTAAAGCTTTTAAGTTTAATTAGGTACTGCTTGTTTATTTTTCCTTTTATTTCCATTACTCTGGGACGTGGGTCATAGAGGATCCTGCTGTGATTTATGTCGGAGAGTGTTTTGCTTATTTTTCCTCTAGGAATTTTACAGTTTCTGGTCTTAGTTTAGATATTTAATCCATTTTGAGTTTATTTTTGTGTATGGTGTTAGAAAGTGTTTCATTCTTTCACAAGTGGTTGCCCAGTTTTCCCAGCACCACTTGTTAAAGAGATTGTCTTTTCTCTATTGTATATTTTTGCCTCTTTTGTCAAAGATACGGTGTCCATAGGTGCGTGGATTTATCTCTGGGCTTTCTATTTTGTTCCACTGATCTATGTGTCTTGTCTTTATGCCAGTACCATACTGTCTGGATGAGTGTAGCTTTGTAGTAGAGCTTGAAGTCAGGCAGGTTGGTTCCTCTAGTTCCATTCTTCTTAAGATTGCTTTGGCTATTTGAGGTTTTTTGTATTTCCACACAAATTGTGAAATTATTTGTTCCAGTTCTGTGAAAAATACTGTTGGTAGCTTGATAGGGACTGCATTTAATCTATAGATTGCTTTGGGTAGTATACTCATTTTCACTGTATTGATTCATCTGATCCATGAACATGGTATATTTCTCCATCTATTTGTGTCCTGTTTGAGTTCTTAGATCAGTGTTTTAGAGTTTTCTGTATGTAGGTCTTTCGTTTCTGTAGGTAGATACATTCCTAAGTATTTTATTCTTTTCCTTGCAATGGTGAATGGAATTGTTTTCTTAACTTCTTTTTCTGTTTTCTCATTGTTAGTGTGTAGGAATGTGAGGGATTTCTGTGTGTTGATTTCATATCCTGAAACTTTACTATATTGAATTATTAGCTCTAGCAGTTTTCTGGTAGAGTCTTACGCAGTTTTCTGCATGGAGGATCATGTCATCTGCAAACAGAGTTTTACTTCTTTTTTTCCAATCAGTTCCTTTTATTTCTTTTTCTGCTCTGATTGTTGTGGCGAAAACTTGCAGACATATGTTCTGTAGTACTGGTGAGACAGGGCATCCTTGTCTTCTTCCTGATTTTAGGGAAGTTTGCTGTGGGCTTACCATATATAGCTTTTATTATGTTGGGGTATGTTCCTTTTATTCATGCTTTCTGGAGGGTTTTTATCGTAAATGGATGTTGAATTTTGTCAAAGGCTTTCTCTGCATCTTTTGAGATAATCATATGTTTATGATTAAAAATAATATGATTGAAAAGTTTATCTTTCAACTTTTTAATGTGGTGTATTAAGTTGATTGCTTTGCGGATATTGAAGAATCCTTGCATCCCTGGGATAAAGCCCACTTGGTCATGATGTATGATCTCTTTCGTATGTTGTTAGCTTCTATTGCTAAAATTTTGTTAAAAGATTTTTGCATCTGTGTTCATAGTGATATTGGCCTGTAGTTTTCCTTTTTTTGTGGCATCTTTTGGCTGATTTTGGTATTAGGGTGATGGTGGCCTCATAGAATGAGCTTGGAAGTTTAACTTCCTCTGCAATTTTCTGGAACAGTTTGAGTAGGATAGGTGTTAGCTCTTCTCTGAATTTTTGGTAGAATTCACCTGTGAAGCCATCTGGTCCTGGGCTTTTGTTTGCTGGAAGATTTCTGATTACAGTTTCAATTTCTTAGCTTGTGATGGGTCTGTTAAGATTTTCTGTTTCTTGCTGGTTCAGTTTTGGGAAGTTCTACGTTTCTAAGAATTTGTCCGTTTCTTCCAAGTTGTCCATTTTTTTGGCATATAGTTGCTGATAGTAGTCTCTTGTGATCCTTTGTACTTCTGTGTTGTCAGTTATGATTTCTCCAATTTCATTTCTAATTTTGTTGATTTGATTTTTCTCCCTTTGTTTCTTGATGAGTTTGACTAATGGTTTGTCAGTTTTATTTATCTTCTCAAACATCCAGTGTTTAGCGTTGTTGATTTTGTTATGGTCTCTTTTGTTTCTTTTGCATTTACTTCTGCCCTAATTTTAAGATTCCTTTTCTTTAACTAACCCTGGGGTTCTTCATTTCTTCCTTTTCTAGATGCCTTAGGTGTAGAGTTACGTTACCTATTTGACTTTTTTTTTGGTTTCTTGAGTTAACCCTGTATTGCTATGAAACTTCCCCTTAGCACTGCTTTTACAGTGTCCCTTAGGTTTTGTGTTATTGTGTTTTCATTTTCATTTGTTTCTGTGCATATTTTAATTTTTTTAAATTTCTTCTGTGATTTGTTAGTTATTCAGCAGCATGTGTCAGCTCCCATATGTTGGAATTGTTAATAGTTTTTCTCTTGTAGTTGACATCTAATCTTACTGTATTGTGGTCAGAAAAGATGCTTGGAATGATTTCAGTTTTTTTGAATTTACCAAGGCTGGATTTATGGCCCAGGATGTGATCTGTCATAGAGAAAGTTCCATGTGCACTTGAGAAAATGTGAAATTCATTATTTTGGGGTGCAATGTCCTATAAATATCAACGAGGTTTAACTGGTCTATTGTATCATTTAAAGTTTGTCTTTCCTTCTTAACTTTCTGTTTATCCATAAATGTGAGTGGGGTATTAAAGTCTCCCACTGTTACTGTGTTATTGTTAATTTCCCCTTTCATACTTGTTAGTATTTGCCTTACATATTGCATGCTCCTATGTTGAATGCATATATATAATTGTTATACCTTCTTCTTGGATTGATGCTTTGATCATTAATAGTGTCCTTCATTGTCTCTTTTCACAGCCTTTATTTTAAAGTCTGTATTATCTGATATGAGTATTGCTACTCCTGCTTTCTTTTGGTCTCTATTTGCATGGAATATCTTTGTCCATCCCTTCACTTTCAGTCTGCATGTGTCCCTTGTTTTGAGGTGGATCTCTTGTAGACAACATATATAGGGGTCTTGTTTTTGTATCCATTCAGCCAGTCTTTGTCTCTTGGTCGGGGCATTCAAACCATTTACACTTTAGGTAATTATTGATAAGTATGATCCTGTTGCCATTTACTTTGTTGCCTTGGGTTCGAGTTTATAAACCTTTTCTGTGTTTCCTGTCTAGAGAAGATCCTTTAGCATTTGTTGAAGAGCTGGTTTGGTGGTTCTGAATTCTCTCAGCTTTTGCTTGTCTGTAAAGCTTTTGATTTGTCCTTCATATTTGAATGAGATCCTTGCTGGGTACAGTAATCTGGGTTGTAGGTTTTTTTCTCTTTCATCACTTTAAGTATGTCCTGCCATTCCCTTCTGGCCTGAAGAGTTCTATTGAAAAATCAGCTGTTATCTTTATGGGAATCCACTTGTGTGTTGTTGTTTTTCCCTTGCTGCTTTTGATATTTGTTCTTTGTCTTTGATCTTTGTTAATCTGATTAATAAGTGTCTTGGGGTGTTTTGCCTTGGGTTTATCCTGCTTGGGACTCTCTGGGTTACTTGGACTTGGGTGACTATTTGCTTCCCCATTTTGGGGAACTTTTCAGCTGTTATCTCATCAGGTATTTTCTCATGGTCTGTCTTTTTCTGGGACTCCTGGATTTGAATGTTGGGGTGTGTTAACATTGTCCCAGAGGTCTCTGAGGTTGTCCTCATTTCTTTTAATTCTTTTTTCTTTTTCCTGTCTGCTTTTTTATTTCTACCATTCTATCTTCTACCTCACTTATCCTGTCTTCTGCTTCCGTTATTCTACTGTTGGTTCCCTGCAGGGTGTTTTTGATGTCATTTCCTGCATTATTCATTATATATGGGCTCTTTTTATTTCTTCTAGGTCCTTGTTAAACATTTCTTGCATCTTCTTAATCTTTGTCTCCATGCTATTTACCTGTAACTCCATTTTGTTTTCAAGGTTTTTGATCATTTTCACTTATCATTATTCTGAATTCTTTTTCAGGTAGGTTCCTTATCTCTTTCTCTTTGGTTTGGTTTGGTGGGCCTATATCCTGTTGCTTTATCTGCTTAGTATTTCTCAGCCTTTTCGTCTTGTCTATATTGCTGTGTTCGGGGTGGCCTTTCTGTATTCTGTTTGTGGTTCCTCTTAGATGAGCTCTTATCGATTAATATTCCATGGAGTCAGGAATTCTCTGGTGTTCTCAGGTTTTGGTAAGCCTCCTACCCCTAGTTTATAGACTTACAGTAGCCTCAAGCCTTTATCTCCATCTATACAGCACTGATGATAAAACATCTAGGTTAGTGGTAAAAAGATTCTCCACAGTGAGGGACACCTGGAGAGGTTCACAGAGTTACATGGAGAAGAGAAGATGGAGGAGGAAGATAGAGGTGCCCAGGAGGAGAAGAGGGGGGATCAAAAGGGGAGAGAGCAAGCTAGCCAGTAATCAATTCCCTATGTACTCTCCACAGTTTGGACCCCTCAGAGCTGTTCACGGAGTTACACAGAGAAGAGAAGAGGGGGGAAGGAGACAGAGGGGACCAGGAGGAGAGGAGGGGGAGTCAAAAGGAGAGACACTGATCCAGCCAATTATCAGTTTCCTGTGTTTTCCACAGCGTGGAACACAGAATTCACAGAGTTGGTTAGGAAGAGAAGAGGGAGGGAGGAGATAGAGGTGACCTGGGGGAGAAAAAGGAGAGTCAAAAGAGGGAGAAAGCAATCAAGCCAGTAATTGCACTCCCAAGTAAAAATGGGTACTGAAGATTTGGTTCTTAGAGAATTGAAAACAAATACCAAGAAGCAACGATTAAATCTAGAGTAGAGCTTAGATTCTCAAAAATATTAAAAAAAGTCGGGATCTAAAGGCCCCTTCCTATGTAGTGGGTGCTAACTACAGGGTTTTAGTCTATTGCACCTGTCATTTCCAAAGCGGTTCCCTCTGTTTATTTTAGCTTCTACTGTTTGCTGGTCTCTTCAGTGTCTAATTTCCGCCCTGACACAAGGGGGTGGTGGTGGTCACTTTTTTAGGCTGCTTGTTCAGTCGTGTGTGGGGAGGGAGGAACACTGCAAATATCACGGGCGTGTGTGGGGAGTGCTCACAGTGATTCAGCCACACTGGGTTTGCCCCTGCTCACAGCCTGTGTGCTTTCCCAGGCTACACTGCTCAGGCTCTAGGTTGCTCTGCCGGAAACTGTCTGATGCGGGCCCTGGGTTGCATGCACTTCCCAGGTCTAGGCAGCTCAGGTTCAGGTTCTCCGGTCCACAAAGGCGCAGACTTGGCTGGGCCTGCATTTCGTGTCCTTCCCAGGTCTGAGCAGCTCAGGTGACCAGGTGCTTGGCAAGCACAGTCACCCCAAGGTGTGTGGGGGTGGGGGGTGCATCTTATTGCCTCCCCCGTCCCAGCCTCTATGTTTTCTGGGTGTACAACGGGCATGCCTTCTCAGGTGTGCCATGTGTCTCTTCTGAGGAGCTGATCTCTGGCTGTGACCCTCATGGTGAATGTCAACCATCCAAAATCCCAAGAAGCCTTGGTTAGCAATGAAGCCTGCTTGCAGTTTGGTACAGGATGCCTTCTCTGAGGCCCCGATTGTGTCTTTGTGGCTGTGACTGCCCTCCGCCTGCTTGTCTGCAGCAGCAGATGGGCCTGTCTGCAGCCTGCTGGCTCTTCTCTGGTATTTGCTCAGTCCTTTGTTCTGTGAGCAGGCCTGGCATTGTCTTAGTATAGGGCTTTTCGCAGGATAGTTCTCTCTGTCTCTTTCTTTTCTCTCTCTCTCTGGCTATCCCACAGTCTGTGTTGCTGTCTCATGTTAATTCCCTCAAATTGCTCTCAGGGCATTCAGGCCAGGTCCTTACCCTAAGCAATGCAGCCCGCGCCTCCCTGTTCATACCCCACTTGCTGCTGGTGGCTGGGAGTGCTGGGAGTTGCCATTAGGCAAGTAATTTGTGGGTTTTAATTATTCTTTTATTTATTTTTCCTCTCAGTTATGTTGCCCTCTGAGATTCCAAGAGTCCCCACAGACCTGCTGGTGAGAGTGTTCCCTGGTGTTTGGAAACTTCTCTCATTTTTAAGACTCCTTTCCTGGAAACAAGAACTGAAAAAGACACGTGTACCCCAATGTTCATCGCTGCACTGTTTATAATAGCTGGGACATGGAAGCAACTTAGATACCCATCAGCAGACGAATGGATAAGAAATCTGTGGTACATATACACAATGGAATATTACTCAGCCATCAAAATGAATACATTTGAATCAGTTCTAATGAGGTGGATGAAACTGGAGCCCATTATACAGAATGAAGTAAACCAGAAAGAAAAATATCAATACAGTATACTAACGCATGTATATGGGATTTAGAAAGATGGTAACAATAACTCTATATGCAAGACAGAAAAAGAGACACAGATGTATAGAACAGACTTTTGGACTCTGTGGGAGAAGGCGAGGGTGGGATGATTTGAGAGAATACCATTGAAACATGTATATTATCAATTGTGAAACAGATCACCAGTCCAAGTTTGATGCATGAGAAAAGTGCTCAGGGCTGGTGCACTACGATGACCTGGGGGGGATGGGATGGGGAGGGAGGGGGGAGGGGGGTTCAGGATGGGGAACACATGTAAATCCATGGCTGATTCATATCAATATATGGCAAAAACCACTACAGTATTGTAATTAGCCTCCAACTAATATAAATAAGTGAAAAAAAAAATTAAAAAAAAAAAAAAAAGACTCCTTTCCCGGGACGGATCTCCGTCCCTACCCCTTTTGTCTCTCTTTTAATCTTTTATATTTTGTCATACCTCCTTTTGAAGACAATTGGCTGCCTTTCTGGGTTCCTGATTCCCTTTGTCAGCATTCAGAAGTTGTTTTGTGGAGTTTGCTCAGGATTCAAATGTTCTTTTGATGAATTTTGGGGGGAGAAAGTGGTTTCCACCTCCTATTTTTCCACCATATTAGGACCGCTCCTCTAAATTTTTTGGTTTATAGTCTTCATAGAATCTTCAGCAGAGGTAGGTCATGAGAAACCACTTAAAAATTATTTTAATTGAAATATCAGATGCTTAAGAGTCTCCCTGCAGTGTGGGAAACCTTGGTTCCATCCCTGGACTGGAAAGGTCCTCTGGAGAAGAGAATGGCTACCTACTCCAGTAATCTTGCCTGGAGAGTTCCATGGACAGAGGAACCGGTCAGGTCCATGGTCCATGGGGTCCATGTGGTCCATGGAGTTGCAAAGAGTTCGATACAATGGAGCAACTTTCGTTTTTGGTAATGTGTCCATTTCTGCTGTACAACATAGTAATCCAGTCACATATATATATGTATATATACAACATACACATACATGGCAATCTTTATAATTTTTTCCATTATGCTTTATCGCAGGATATTATATGGTTTCCTGTGCTGTGCAGTAGGCCTTTGTAATTTATCCATCCTGTATATAATCGTTGCTATGTGCAAACCCCAAACTCAGTCCTTCGTTCCCACACCTCCCTTCCAGCTCCCTTCCACAAATCTCTTGGCTGTGTTAGTCTGAAGAAACCAGTTTCTTTGTACATCCATAAGAAGCAAGCCTGCCTGGTAAAACTTTTAACATGTTCAGTTCAGTTCAGTCGCTCTTTGAGTCCGACTCTTTGTGACCCCCTGATCCATAGCACGCCAAGCCACCCATCACCAACTGCTGGAGTCTACCCAAACCCATGGCCATTGAGTCGATGATGACATCCAACCATCTCATCTTCTGTTGTCCACTTCTCCTCCTACTTTCCGTCTTTCCCAATGTCAGGATCTTTTCAAATGAGTCAGCTCTTTGCGTCAGGTGGCCAAAGTATTGGAGTTTCAGCTTCAACATCAGTTCTTCCAATGAACACCTAGGACTGATCTCCTTTAGGATGGACTGGTTGGATCTCCTTGCAGTCCAAGGACCTCTCAAGAGTCTTCTCCAACACCACAGTTCAAAAGCGTCAATTCTTCAGCGCTCAGCTTTCTTGATAGTCCACCTTTCACATTCATACATGACTACTGGAAAAATCATAGCCTTGACTAGATGGACCTTTGTTGACAAAGTAATGTCTCTGCTTTTTCATACGTTGTCTAGTTTGGTCATAACTTCCCAGGAGTAAGCGTCTTTTAATTTCATGGCTGCAGTCACCATCCACAGTGATTTTGGAGCCCAGAAAAATAAAGTCAGCCACTGTTTCCCCGTCTATTTGCCATGAAGTGATGGGACCGGATGCCATGATCTTAGTTTTCTGAATGTTGAGCTTTAAGCCAACTTTTTCACTCTCCTCTTTCACATTCATCAAGAGGTTTTTTAGTTCCTCTTCACTTTCTGCCGTAAGGATGATGTCATCTGCATATCTGAGGTTATTGCTATTTCTCCCAGCAATCTTGATTCCAGCTTGTGTTTCATCCAGCCCAGCATTTCTCACGATGTACTCTGCATAGAAGTTAAATATGCAGGGTGACAATGTACAGCATTGATGTACTCCTTTTCCTATTTGGAACCAGTCTGTTGTTCCATATTCAGTTCTAACTGTTGCTTCCTGACCTGCACACAGGTTTCTCAAGAGGCAGGTCAGGGGGTCTGGTATTCCCATGTCTTTCAGAATTTCCACGGTTTATTGTGATCCACACAGTCAAAGGCTTTGGAGTAGTCAATAAAGCAGAAATAGATGTTTTCCTGGAACTGTTGCTTTTTCAATGATCCATCGGATGTTGGCAAATTGATCTCTGGTGCCTCTGCCTTTTCTAACATCAGCTTGAACATCTGGAAGTTCAAGATTCATGTATTGCTGAAGCCTGACTTGGAGAATTTTGAACATTACTTTGCTAGCATGTGAGATGAGTGCAATAGTGTGGTAGTTTGAGCATTCTTTGGCATTGCCTTACTTTGGGACTGGAATGAAAACTGATCTTTTCCAGTCCTATGGGTGCTGTTGAGTTTTCCAAATTTGCTGATATATTGAGTGCAGCACTTTCACAGCATCATCTTTCAGGATTTGAAATAAATAGCTCAACTGGAATTCCATCACCTCCACTAGCTTTGTTTGTAGTACTGCTTCCTAAGGCCCACTTGACCTCACATTCCAGAATGTCTGGCTCTTGGTGAGTGATCACACCATCATGGTTATCTGGTCATGAAGATCTTTTTTGTAAAATTATCCTGTGTATTGTCACCTCTTCTTAATAGCTCCTGCTTCTGTTAGGTCCATACCATTTCTGTCGTTTATTGAGTCCATCCTTGCATGAAATGTTCCCTTTATATCTCTCATTTTTTTTTTTTTTTAAGAGATCTCTAGTCTTTCCCATTCTGTTGTTTTCCTCTATTTCTTTGCATTGATTGCTGAGGAAGGCTTTCTTATCTCTCCTTGCTATTCTTTTGAACTTTGCATTCAAATGAGAATATCTTTCCTTTTCTCCTTTGATTTTTGCTTCTCTTCATCTCACAGCTCTTTGTAAGGCCACTTCTGACAGGAATTTTTCCTTTTTTTGCATTTCTTTTTCTTGGGCATGATCTTGATCCCTGTCTCCTGTACAAAGTCATGAAACTCCATACATAGTCTTCAGGCACTCTGTCTATCAGATCTAGTCCCTTAAATTTATTTCTCACTTCCACTGTATAATCATAAGGGATTTGACTTAGGTCATACCTGAATGTTCTAGTGGTTTCCCCCACTTTCTTCAATTTCAGTCTGAATTTGGCAATAAAGTGTTCATGATCTGAGCCACAGTTAGCTCCCAGTCTTGTTTTTGCTGACTATATAGAGCTTCTCCATCTTTGACTCCAAAGAAAATAATCAATCTGATCTTGGTGTTGACCTTCTGATGATGTCTATGTGTAGAGTCTTTTCTTGTGTTGTTGGGAGAGGGTGTTTGCTATGGCCAGTGTGTTCTCTTGGCAAAACTCTATCAACTTTGCCCTGCTTCATTCTGTACTGCAAGGCCAAACTTGCCTGTTATTGCAGGTGTTTCTTGACTTCCTCCTTTTGCATTCCAGTCCCCTATAATGAAAAGGACATCTTTTTTGGGTGTTAGTTCTAAAAGATCTTTTAGGTCTTCATAGAACTGTTCAACTTCAGCTTCTTCAGTGTTACTGGTCGGGGCATAGACCTGGATTACGGTGATATTGAATGCTTTGTCTTGGAAACGAACAGAGATGATTTTGTTGTTTTTGAGATTGCATCCAAGTACTGCATTGCAGAGTCTTTTGTTGACTATGATGGCTACTCCATTTCTTCTAAGGGATTCCTGCCCACAGTAATAGATATAATGGTCCTCTGAGTTAAATACACCCATTGCAGTCCATCTTACTTCACTGATTCCTAGAATGTTGGCTTTCACCTGTGCCATCTCTTGTTTGACCACTTCCAATTTGCCTTGATTCATGGACCTTACATTTCAGGTTCCTATGCAACATTGCTCTTTACAGCATTGGGCCTTGCTTCTATCACCAGCACACCCACAACTGGGTGTTTTTGTTTGTTTGTTTTTGTTCTGTCCCTTCACTCTTTCTGAAGTTATTTCTCCATTGATCTCCAGTAGCATGTTGGGCAACTACCAACTTGGGGAGTTCATCTTTCAGTGTTCTATCTTTTTGCCTTTCATACTATTCATGGGGTTCTCAAGGTAAGAATACTGAAGTGGTTTGCCATTCCCTTCTCCAGTGGACCACATTCCATCAGGCCTCTCCACCATGACCAAGCCATCTTGGATGGCCCCACATGACATGGCTCAATTTCATTGAGTTAGACAAGCTGTGGTCTGTGTGATCAGATTGGCTAGTTTTCTGTGATTGTGGTTTCAGTCTGTCTGTCCTCTGATGCCCTCTCTCAGATCCTACTGTCTTACTTGGGTTTCTCTTACCTTGGACATTGAGTTTCTCTTCATGGCTGCTCCAGCAAAGCACAGCCGTTGCTCTTTACCTGGGACATGGGGTAGCTCCCCTTTGCCGCTCTTGTACTGCTCTTGTTTTAACATGAGGTTGCCACAGTCAGTGACTTTAGTGCTGTGTGTCATAGTCATGTCAAAGTGTTTGTGACCCCATGGACTGTAGCCTGCCAGGCTCCTTTGTCCAAGGAATTTTCTAGGCAACAGTGCTGAAGTGGATTACCTTTCTTCTGACTCAAGAATCAAATCTGTATCGTCTGTATTGCAGGTGTATTCTTTACCCCTGAGTCATCAGGGAAGTCCTTGCTTCTTCAAGCTTCACTTTTAATTCTGGTTCTCTTGTCATTTCCACCAAATCTACATTTACTTTCTGCACTGATATCTTCAACAGTACAAACATGAGGATTGGAATAAAGTTCTTCCAGACCTTTTTTTTTAAAATATAATCATTTAAAATCACTGATTTATTGATGTTTATTGTGTTTGGACATGGAGAGTTTGTCTAAGCACAAAGTGTGCTCAACTGACTGAAGATGAGGCAGAACACATGTTTCCGTTGTCAGAAGTTTCAACTGTAGTCCACTTTGCCTAGGATTCCCATGCTAAAACTTCCAAGTAAATTCCAGTAGTGTGTTGGAAACTGTAAACCAGCTCAATATGGGCCAGAAGGTTGAAGACGAATCTCTTTCCCTCTCAGCAAAAAGAAAACATTTGCCAAGGGTTTTTGCTGCAACCTGGCCCTGAGCCAAGAAATGTGACAACAAATGTGTCTGTAGGGGGCTGGTCATTTGAAGGTCTAGCAATTCAAACTCCTTTTACTGTTCATACTTTGATCTCGTCTGCATATCATTAATTTCTTCATGGCATCTGTAATGGTGAATTCTTCAAGTATATTTTCAATTGACTGTCCAGATTTATGAGAGTAGTCCTTTTCTATATCTGTCTCACAAAATTTCTTATGTAATGAGTCTTGAAATCAAGTCAAAATTACCCCTTGATCCTTGGGCTACAGATTGGATGCAGTATCAGCAGGCATGGACAATAATCATATATCTTCACGGATCTTGGGTGCCCAGGTGCATTGTCAATGAGGAGTAATGCTTTTAAAGGAATTTTCAAAAGCAGTATGTCTCAAGAGCAGGCTTTAAAAACTTTGTTTAAATTAATGTGCTATTGCACAAGTCTCACAGGCTGTAGGCAGAATACATACAATTTTTAAGGGCCTTGTGACTATCCGAATGGTTAGTGAGCATTGCCTTCAAATGAAACACCGACTGCATTAGGCTGTAATGAGAGTCAGCCTGTCCACTGATGCTTTAGAGGCAGGCACTGACTTCTGTCTACCTTGGAAAGTCTTGCATAGCATCTTGCAACTGAAGGCTGTTATGTCTGTGTTGAAGATCTGTTCAGTGTGGCCGCCTTCATTAAATATCTTAAGTTCCAGGTAAGTTGCTGCAGCTATCATGCTGGAACTTGATACTTACTACCCTCAAACCTCATAAGCCAACCTCTGCTAGCTTCAGACATTGGTTCTGCAGCTTCCTCACTTGTCTCAGCATTCACAGAATTGAGTTAGGCACTTGCTCTGGATTAGCTTTTTAGTTAAGAGAATATTGAGGCTGACTTCTTCTGTCTGGCCCATTGAAACTTTCTCCATACAGAATTAAGGATGTTTTACTATTCTAACACTTGTGTGTTCAGTGAAGTAGCAATTTTCATTTCCTTTAAAATCTTTCCCCTTGCAGTCATGACTTAGCTAAGCTTTCATTCAGTCTTGATTTTCAGTATGTCTGCATCACTAACCTTAATCATTTCTAGCTTTTGATTTAAGCTGAGAAACATATGACTCTCACTTGAAAACATAGGAGGCTATTGTAGGGTTATTAATTGATCTGATTTCAGTATTGGAGTAGGGAGGCCAAAGGAAAGTGAGAGAGAAGGGAACAGCTAGCCAATGGGGTAGTCAGAATAAAGAGGAAAAGTTAAATTTTTACCTTCTCCTCCTTCTGCCTCTGTAACTCAGCTTGCCCCTTGCAAAGTCTGGATAACATAGGTCATGTAATCTCAGAAAGTGGGGACTTGCAGTACTAGGCACTGGAGTTTATCTCACTCACACTTGTCTTACTCTGTGTAATCACCCACCCCTACAAACCTGCTTAATCATGCCTGTCCAGGTCAGGCAGCCCTCTCCCCATCTTGACCACTGTTCCTGAGGAGGAAAACCTTAGTTTAAACCAGCCTATTAACAGCTAGTGTTGCCCACTGCAGTCTGTCTGTAAAAATTCTGTAATCCCTTTGTTCAGGGCTCAGAGCTTGGGCCCACTGGTGTAATAAACTTGAGCTCTCCAACTCTCTTGAGTGTGGTGTTTGGTTTCTCGATTACTGGTTTCTGTGGCAAGAACAATATATCAGTTAAATTTGCCTTTTTGTAGGAATATAATCCATATACCCCAAATCAATTACAATGGTAACATCCAATATCACATCACCATAACATGTAAATAATTTTTATTTTTATTTTTTTATTTTTTTTTAATTTTTAAAAAGTTTGAAATACTGTGAATATTTCCAGAATGTGACACAAAGTGAGCAAGCACTGTTGGAAAAAAAGGGCACATACAGGCTTTCTGGACACAAAGTTCCCTCAAAAATTTAGTTAGAAAAACAAATGCTATATCTCTTAAGCACAGTAAATTGAAATGCAGTGTAATGACATGTGTTTGTATTTTACTTGAACCATTAACACATACACTGTGAAGTGCTTTTGGTACTTCTATGCCACAGGAAAACTTTATTGACATCCTTAGCTATCAAAATTAAAAAAAAAAAAAGCTTGCTTATTTACTACTCTTTTTTTTTTTTCCATTTTTTAAAATGTCTTTATTTTTAATTGGAGGACAATTGTTTTACAATGTTGTGTTGGTTTCTACCATACATCAACATGAATCAGTTATAGGTGTACATATGTTCCCTCCATCCTGATCCTCCCTTCCACCTCCCACCCATCCCACTCTTCTAGGTTGTCACAGAGCACCAGATTGAGCCTCCTCTGTTATACAGCAACTTCCCATTAGCTTCTGGTTTATATATGGTAATTATACATTTCAGTGCTACCCTCTCAATTTGTCCCCCACTTTTCTGCCCCCACTGTATCCATACGTCTGTTTTCCATGTCTGAGTCTCTCTTTTCCTGCCCTTAAAATAGATTCATCAGTACCATTTTTCTAGATTCCATATATATATGTGTTAATATACACTATTTGTTTGATTCCATTGTTTTGACAAGAACTTCTCTCTTTACGGAGGCAGGAATAATTCATGATATCCATTTTACCATCTGAAAGGCTCCACATAACTTTATATAATGGCTTTTGTTGTCTTTATAGATTGTTTTTCTTAGGGACTATTTTAATCTACCTAGAGTAAATAATATCAGTCACATTGCTCACATAATCATTACTTGCCTGGGCCTTTCCTTTGATGGATTTTTAAATATTGTTTTCTATGCTGGAGGCAATAAAAGAGAAGTAGAAATAACACTGGCCTCATATTTACTACTCTTAAAAAGTTTAAAAAAAAAAAGTTTCCAGCCAAGCCATTTTGAGTTGAGTCTCCATATGCCAGGTAAAAGCTCAGTTTTTCTCTCAATTTGAGGAACGTTGTATTAATGTAAGAAACTTAATTGAAAGTTTTTTTGTGTCTAGTTTTTTCATATTTAACTATTGCACATTAATTTATAAACAAAATTTTAAAAAGTTAATTTTGGCTTTGCTAGGCCTTCTTTGCTGCAAGGGCTTTCTCTAGCTATGCTGGACAGGGTGTTACTCTCTAGTTGCAGTGCACGGACTTTCATTTCTATAACTTTTCTTTTGGAGCATGGGCTCTAGGGAGCATGGGCTTCAATAATTGTAGCACGTGGGCTCAATAGTTGGGGCACATGTGTTTATTTGCCCCGGGCATGTGGGATCTTCCCAGCTCAGGAATCAAAACTGTGTCCTGTACATTGGCAGGTGGACTGTGGACTCTTCAATCACTGGACCACCAGGGAAGTCTACAAACTGAAATCTTAAGTATGTTACTGTAAGAGCAGCATAGAGTAGTTTTTGATGTCTTTTTCTAACGTTTTAATGTCAAATTTTCAAATGAACTAATTTAATTGTTCAGATTATGTATTGAGCACTGTATATGCTCCTTTAAATGTCTATTAAGATATCAGTCTTAATAGTCAAGGCTATGGTTTTTCCAGTGGTCATGTGTGGATGTGAGAGTTGGACTGTGAAGAAAGCTGAACACTGAAGAATTGATGCTTTTGAGCTGTGGTGTTGGAGAAGACTCTTGAGAGTCCCTTGGACTGCAAGGAGATCCAACCAGTCCATCTTGAAGAAGAGCAGTCCTGGGTGTTCATTGGAAGAACTGATGCTTCAGCATCAGTTGGCTCTTGGGTGGAGCTTGGTTTCAGAGTAGGTATGGAGGTTTTTGGTTGAGCTTTTGTCGCTGAATATTCTCTGGAGTCGTGAATTTTTTGGTGTTCTCAAGTTTTAGACTTAAGCCTCCTGCCTCTGGCTTTCAGTCTTATTCTTACAGTAGCCTTGAGACTTCTCCGTCCATACAGCACCGATGATAAAACATCTAGGTTAATGGTGAAAAGATTCTCCACAGTGAGGGACGCCCAAAGAGGTTCACAGAGTTACATGGAGAAGAGAAGAGGGAGGAGGAAGATTGAGGTGACCAGGAGGAGAAAAGGGGGATCAAAAGGGGAGAGAGCAGTCAAGCCAGTAGTCAATTCCCTATTTGCTCTCCATAGTCTAGAACACTCAGAGAGGTTCACAGATTTCCAAAGAGAGAGAGAAAATGGGAGTAATGAGACAGAGGTGACCAGAAGGAGAGGAGGGGGAGTCAAGAGCGAGCCAATCTAGCCAGTGATCAGTTCCCTAAGTGTTCTCCACAGCCTGGAGCACCAAAGAAATTCACAGGGTTAAGTAGAGAAGAGAAAGGGGAGGGAAGAGGTAAAGGAGACCTGGTGGAGAAAAAGAATCAGAAGGGGAGAGAACAATCAAGCCAGCAATCACACTCCTAAGTAAAAATGGGTACTGAAGGTTGGATTCTTAAAGGTAGAAACTTGATAACAAATACCAAAAAGCAAAGATTAAAAATCTAGAGTAGAAGTTAGACTCTCAAAAACAGAATGTTAAAAAAAAAAACAAAATCATAAAAATTATAAAAAAAAAATACGTTTGAAGTTTGCTTTAAAAATAGGTTTTTTTTTTGTTTTTGCAAGGCAATAGTAGGTTACAAAAGTTAAAGGAGTAATAGAGGCTTTAAAACTAAAAAAGTTAAAAAAATGATAATAGTACAAACATATCTAAGAATTTCTCTGGTGCTGTTTAGGGCAGTGTGGGGTCAGTTGAGTTTCAGACAGCTCCGTGTTCCAGCTTGTACTTCTCAAGGTCTACGGGTCCCTTCCTATGTAGCCAGTGCTAACTACAGGGCTCTAATCTGTGGCAGCTGTCACTTCCAAAGTGGTTCCCTCTTCTTGGTTTCTTTTGGCTTCCTCTGTTTGCAGGTCTCTGCAGTATCTCACTTCGGCCCTGACACAGGGGGCAAAGGTGATCATTTATTTAGGCTCGCTTGTTCAGTCGTGCTGTGGGGAGGGAGGAGCACTGTAAACAAGTATCACTGGCGTGTGTGGGGAGTGCTCGCAGGGTCTCAGCCACACGGGGTTTGCCCCCGCTCATGGCGTGTGTGCTGTCCCAGTCTACACTGCTCAGGCTCCAGGAAGCCCTGCAGGGGAACGGTCTATAGCGGGCCGTGGGTTGCGTGCACTTCCCGGGTCTAAGCCACTCAGATTCAGCTTCTCGGGTCCTCCACAAAGGCACAGACTTGGTTGGGCCTGCGTTTTGTGCCCTTCCCAGGTCCGAGCAGCTCAGGTGGGTGGGTGCCTGGCAAGCGCACTCTCGCCAGGTGGGTGGTGCGTCTTAGAGCCTTCCTCGTCCCAGCTGCTCGGTTTCCTGGGTGCGAATCAGGTGTGTGCCGCCTTAGATGTGACGTGTGTCTCTTCTGGGGAGCTGATCTCTGGCTGCAACCCTCCTGACAGATGTCAACCGTCCAGGATCCCAGCAAGCTTTGGTTAGCAACTGGGAGCCTGCTCGCAGTTTGGTAGAGGATGCCATCTCTGGGACTGAGTTTGCCCCTTGCCTTCTGGCTCTGACTGCTGGCCGCCTCCCTCTGGTTAGGGGAGGGGCCTGTCCACAGCCGGCTAGCTCTCCTCTGGTATACACTCAGTCCTTTGTTCTGTGAGCAAGCCAGCAGTGCCTTAGGTTAGACCTTTCTGTTGGAAATTTCTCTTTCTCTCCCTCTTTTTTTTTTTTTTTGTTTCCTCTCTGGCTATCCCACAGCTTGGGTTGCTATCTCACATTAGCTCCCTTAGATTGCCCTCACGGCATTCAGGCCTGGTCCTTACCCTAAGCAGTGCAGCCGGCCCCTCGTTGTTCAGTCCCTGCTTGCTGGTGGTTGATGCGAGCATCTTGGCTACTTCTCCTCTGGGAGTTGCGTTTAGGCGTTTAATATGTGGTTTTATTTATTTAGTTTTCCTCCTGGTTATGTTGCCCTCTGAAATTCCAAAACTCCCCACAGACCCACTGGTAAGAGGGTTTCCTGGTGTTTGGAAACTTCTCTTCTTTTATGAATCCCTCCCTGGGATGGCTCTCCATCCCTAACGCTTTTGACTCTCTTTTAATTTTTTATGTCTTGTCCTATCTCCTTTCAAACAAAATGGGCTGCTGTTCTGAGTGCCTGGTCACTGCCTCCGTCAGCATTCACAAGTTGTTTTGTGGTATTTGCTCAGTGTTCAAATGATCTTTCCACGAATTTGTGGGGGAGAAAGTGGTCTCCCCGTCCTATTCCTCCGCCAACTTGGGAACTCCCTTCCACCCAGACTTTATTTTCTTGGACTACAAGATCACTGCAGACGATGACTGTAACCATAAAATTAAAACATGCTTGCTCTTTGGAAGAAAAACTATGAGATACCTAGACAGCATATTATTGCCAACAAACTCCGTCTAGTCAAAGGTATGGTTTTTCCAGTAGTCATGTATGGGTTGAGAGTTGAACTATAAAGATAGCTGAGAGCCAAAGAATTGATGCTTTTGAACTGCGGGGTTTGAGAAGACTCTTGAAAGTCCCTTGGACTGCAAGGAGATCAAACCAGTCATCCTATGGAAAATTAGTCCTGAAAATTCATTAGAAGGACTAAAAGTGAAGCTCCAATACTTTCATCACCAGACTGGGAAGAACTGACTCACTGGAAAAGCCCCTGATGCTGGGAAAGATTGAGGGCAGGAGGAGAAGGGGACGACAGAGGATGAGATGGTTGGATGGCATCTCTGATTCAATGGACATGAGTTTGAGCAAGCTCTGAGAGATGGTGAAGGACAGGGAAGCCTGGCATGGTGCAGTCCATGCAGTTACAAAGAGTAGGACACAACTGAGTGACTGAACTGAACTGAACCCTCAGGAAATGTCCTGGGGTCAATAATGCAGAAATAAATTCCAAACACAAAGGACTTTCAGAAGCCACTGCCACAGTTCTATTTTTCTCGTATCCTTTAGGAAAATAAAAACAAAATCCCAGGACTTCCCTGGTGGTCCAGTGGCTAAGACTCTGCACTCCCAATGCAGGGGGGCCTCGGTTCGATCCCTGGTCAGGGAACTAGATCCCACAAGCCACAACTAAGAATTTACATGATGCAACTAACACCTGGAACAGCCAAATAAATAAAATATTGAAAAAAAAAATCCCAAATCTCCACCAATAACAAGATACTCCACATTCTTAATTAATGCAGGAATGTCAATCAGAGGTAAAATGAGAAATTAAAGCTGACCAGTCCAGTAGGCATCAGCATGGGGCTACAAAGAATAATTCTAGGATAGAGTCTGGAAAAAGGGAATCCCCCAACAGTGTCAGAGAGAAAATACACTGGAAACACCAAGTATAACAGACAATCTCTAAAAGCCTGAACAAAAGCTATCAGGAGAGACTAAGCCTAGGATCTGACATTGCCACATCTGTTCTGTATCCTCAGAAATCCATCATTCAAAATGACCCATACCTCGACATGCACTGCAGCACTAATTTACAAGAGGAACAGCAGAGAGACAGCTAAATTTCACCAACAGATTAAAACTTGAAGAAGATGTGCTACATCTATACAATGTATTATAACTCAGCCATAAGGAACTGGCACTGAAATTAGGAAATATGTCACTGTTAGCGACAGGGATGAACTTTGAAGGATCTCAGCCAGACAGAGAAGACAATAGCACATACTGTCTTTTCTAGGGAGAATAAAAAAGAGGAACAAAGGAACAAAATTAAAGCCAATGAGAGACCCTGAGAATTTGAATTCAAATGAAGTCTTCAAAAAAATATTTAAGGGTCAGGGATCAATTATGATGCCGGAACTAACATACACACAGCAATCTATATCTGTAATAGAAAATCCATAAGGATTATCAGTTTTCTTTCTTCCTTCCTTTCTTCTATCCACATACACACAGATATATCTATCTTTCATGTATATGCTGAAAAGTGTTTCTAAGAGACAATCCACAAGGATCATCTCTTTCCTATCTTCATTTCTCATATACAGAGAAACCTGCTTGTGAAATAGATAATCCACAAGATCTGATATTCAGCATGTTGTAATATACCCAAAGGGAAAGAATCCAAAAAAGAATAGATACACATCATGTATGCATCACACTTGAACCAGGGACAGTGTACTGACAACCAGCACAGCTTGACGAAATGACTATACTCCAACCTGCCATCAGTCTGATGTAAAAGGAAAATAAAGAAAAGAAAAGCAATGCCTCTTTTATTCTATCTCACCTCTGTGACCTGGGCAATTATTCCATCATGGTAGCCTGAATAGGTTGGGCCTGAGGGCTGGAATGAGGTGGGATCAAGATACCTTCACTTAGTCAGTTTTTAACCTCTACTGTCAGCTGGATATGGCTGAGACTAGAGTCCCCTGTGGTATCAAGGCCTCGAGGATTTGGGAGGCAATAGTCACCTAGCCTCCAGTTCTCCTGGTACTGGCATTCTGAGTTCAAGACTCCTTCCTGAGACTGCAGCCTCCTAGGACCCTTTAACATCTAGAGCTGGGTCCTCTGGCCTTACTGGGATTTGTCAAAATTTGTGGTGTACAGCTTTATGGAGAGGAAGTTGTGCAACATAAGACCCTAGGTGTTTGCTCATATATATTTAACTAGAATGCACAGCCAAGGAACCTGACATTCCCTAAGGCTCTGGCTCCAGGAGGAACCAAAGGTGACTATGTAAGAGTGCTGCCTCCTTGTTGACATGTCCTGTAAGTACAATGGACCACCTCGGTTTATGGGAACCTGGAGTACACAAGGCATGGGTTGGGGAGAGTTGTTAATGATAATAGCTGCCCTTAGGATATGGCCTGGGGTAGGTAGTGCAATAATACATTCTAAACACAAGGGACTTTCAGGAAGCCAAATGACACAGGTAAATGTTCCTGACACTCTATTGGGGGAAAAAAAAGAAGAAGAAGAAGAAAAAAAAAAAAAAAACACCAAAAATATAAAACACCCCTCAAACCTCCCTACAGGCCAAGATATTCCACATTCCTTCCTAACTACTGCAGGAATATCAATCAAAATGAGAATGAGAAATCAAGTCCCCCTCCTCACCCCCCCCCCCCCCCCCTTCAGGCTGGTCATCCTCACAGAGCTACAAACAATAAATTTGGGAGAGAGCCTTGAGGAAAGGAACACCCTACACTGTTGGTGTGAATGTACATGGACAGCTGTCAGTAAAATGGACAGTCTTCCAATGTCTGCTAAAAAACTATCAAGAGAGCCAAAGTCTAGGACCTGACATTCCCACACCTGGGAATGTCACCTGGGCCTAGACCTCTAGAAATGCATCATTCAAAAAGAGTTACCATGCATCTCAACATGTACTGTAGCTCTAACTACAATGGCCAAGACAAACTGCTAATCTTCAGCAACAGGTGTGCTACATTTACATGATGGAGTATTATTCTACATAACAATCACTGAAATTAGGAAAATATGCCACTGGTGGTAGTGGTACCTTGAAAGATAGTAAACTAATGGAACTCAGCCAGACAGAGGAAAATATAGCACATGTTTTCTCTAAGAAGCACATGTTGTTGCTTCTTAGCAATATAAAAAAGAGAAACATAGGATGGAATTTGCAACCCAAAGAGACACACTGAAAATTCAAACTTATAATAAAGGTTTAAAAAAAATATGTGAAAAGCCAGGGATAAATTAGGAGGTCAGAACTAACATAGACACAGAAATCTGTGTCTGAAATAGATAATCCATATAGATAATATCCAAATAGATGATCAGCTTTCTTCCTTCTTTTTTTTCTTTCTTCACTCATTTCCATACTCACAGGAAATTCTCTCACCTATAAATAGAAATGTGTATCTCTAAGAGATAAAATTCACAAGGATTATCTTCTTGCCTCCTTCCTATGTAGGAGGAAGGAAAAACCTTCTTTCTACACTGAAAGCTGCATGTGAGATAGAATATCCATGAGGACCTCATGAGCAGCAGTTTGCTCAGTCTTCTACAATAAGCTATATGATAAAAGAATCCAGAAAGAATAGATATACTCCATGGATACTTATCACATGAGAAACGTTGGGCTGGATAAAGCCCAAGCTGGAATCAAGATTGCCAGGAGAAATACCAATAACTTCAGGTATGCAGATGACACCACCCTTATGGAAGAAAGTGAAAAAGAACTAAAGAACCTCTTGATGAAAGTGAAAGAGAAGAGTGAAAAAGTTGGCTTAAAGCTCAACATTGAGAAAACAAAGATCATGCCATCTGGTCCCACTTCTTCATGGCAAATAGATGGAGAAACAGTGGCAGACTTTATTTTGGGGGGCTCCAAAATCAGTGCAGATGGTGATTGCAGCCATGAAATTAGAAAGACATTTACTCCTTGGAAGAAAAACTATGACCAATCTAAACAGCACATTAAAAAGCAGAGACATTACTTTGTCAACAAATGTCCTTCTAGTCAAGGCTATGGTTTTTCCAGTAGTCACGTATGGATGTGAGAGTTGAACTATAAAGAAAGCTGAACACTGAAGAAACTGATGCTTTTGGACTGTGGTGCTGGAGAAGACTCTTGAGAGTCCCTTGGACTGCAAGGAGATTCAGGCAGTCCATCCTAAAGGAGATCAGTCCTGGGTGTTCATTGGAAGGACTGATGCTGAAGCTGAAACTCAAATTCCAATACTTTGGCCACCTGATGCGAAGAGTTGACTCATTTGAAAAGACCCTGATGCTGGGAAAGATTGAGGTCAGGAGGGGAAGGGGATGACAGAGCATGAGATGGTTGGATGCCATCACCGATTCAATGGACGTGAGTTTGAGTAAACTCTGGGATTTGGTGATGGACAGGGAAGCCTGGCATGCTGCAGTCCTTGGGGTTGCAAAGAGTTGGACATGACTGAGCAACTGAACTGAACTGAACTCAACTGATGTATAGTTAAGATCTTAATCAGGCAACTGTACACTGACAACAAGCACAGCATGGCCAATGGAAAATAATCCAACATAGCATGTTTTTAGGGAAATGATATAGAAGTAGTCTCGCTCAGGTTTCAGAGGCAAAGGGGCAAAGTAGGCTTCTGACCTACTTGGACACTGCTCTGACTACTGCTGTGGGTGTCAGCCATACCTGCTATGAGTGTTGGAAGAGAAACATAATAGATAGATAGGAAGAGGATCTTGGAATTTGTTAAGTCTGTGGATGTCTGGCCAACTATTCCCCAGACTTAGCAACATTCCAAGATTTGCAGAACAAAGCCAACAGCATTGTAAAAAATTAACAGAACACCAGAGCTGCAGTTTTGCTCACAGACTAATAATGATATCAGTTTGTAACCTAGGAACTATAAGTGGTTGCCGGAGAAACAGCAGTTCAAAGTTTCACCCATGGAGTGGACATACTGCCTGGGACCATTTTCCAGTTGGGGCTTCAGATGTGCTGTGAAAAGGGATTTTCCAGTGCTGTTTGGGTCTTGATGTTGATCAAAACCCAATTTGGTGATTTATTCTCTGCTGTTTCTATATTGCTTTTCTTTTAATATTAGTATATTGGAATAAACTGGATAATCCTCTAATAATTATTGGTATTATTTATTATATATAATGAGTCACTTTGTTCACAAATCCTTTGAATCTGAGATGAAAGTGAACGGTGCTGTGAGCAGAATTTGTGAGACAAAATGCCACTCTTTAAGATAAAAGAGATTAAGGTTGATAAAGTTTTTATTCCCAGATGGACAGATTCACCTTATTGTTCCTTAGCTAATGAATGGGATGTATTCACTGTGTGAGAATTGGAACCTTAAATTAAAGTGGGTCAGACATGAATGTCTGTGGCTTGTGCTGATTGAGAAAAGGTAAGGATATGCTGAATTGGGTGAGAGGCTAGATCTTACTCTCTGCCTACTGTGAGGTACATGAAGCTAACTTAAAATTTTCTGAAGAGACTTTATAATTGGAAAAAAGAATTATGTGATTTGTGAATAAAATTGTCCATGTTACACAGGCAAAATTATATTTCAGTTGATCAAGTCTTCACCTGGGTCAATTCTCCCATGAGCCTGCCCACTAGACAGTTCCTAGTCTAACAGTGTCCCCCTACTCACCTCCCTTTCTCTTTTCTTTGTCCTGCTGCTATCTTGCACTACCCCCATCCCCCTTTATCCCCCTGTCCATCAGCTAACTAATCCACTTCTAACTTCTCCTATTTATCAGGGGAGAGGGAAAACCTAGCTTCCCCCACTTCCCCCACTCCAGCAAGTTTCTTTCTGCACCTGTTACCAGAGTCTATTTGCACACTATTTGGTCTATAGTTTAGCTATAAAACTGTGACTACAGAAAGGAAAGATTTTTTTTTTTTTTTTGACACACGATATCAGTGATATTCTTTAGATTGGAGAAACTGTTTAAAATACATTTTATTTTTGATACAGGATGGCCATTTTATATATATATTATATATATACATATATAATATATATTATCTATAAAATAAATATATATATTTTATATGAAAAAATATATAATATATAATACATTAGCCTACCTTATACATATATATATTTTGACACAGGATGTCCATGATATTCTTTAGACTCTGGAGAAAACTGTTTAAAATATATTTTGTTTTTGATACAGCATGGCCATGATATATATACATATCATATATATATATATCTTCTTGTGTACACAATTAAAACCAGATAGCTTGTTTAAAAACTCTGCCTAGGAAAAAGCTTGAAGTTAACCTTTGACAGGGTTTCCCAGATGGCACTACTGATAAAATCCTGCCTGCCAATGCAGGAGATGCAAGAGACATGGGTTCAAGCCCTGGGTTGGGAAGATCCCCTGGAGGAGGGCATGGCAACCCACTCCAGTAGTCTTGCCTGAAGAATTCCATGGACAGAGGAGCCTAGCCTGCTGCAGTCTATGCAGTCACAGAGTTGGAGATGACTGAAGTGACTTAAGACAGCATGCAACCTTTGCCATGTTCTTGAAATACACAGCCCAATTTGCCCAAGACCTCAGTATTAGACAAATTAGAATTTCAAGCCAAAAAAAAAAAAAAAAAAAGCTAGGGGTTGGGGGATGGCTCAAAGAGACATCTTAAATCTCAAGTGGAAAACTATGAGAGAATATTTTCCTGGACCAAGAGGCTACTGGAACGGTCTGAATATTTTACTAGCACACTGAGTGGTCTATCAGTGGAATCTTTTTTAGACCTGGAAATGATCCTTTCCAACCTGGTGGGCTACAATGACCACAAATGTGTTGCAGGAAGGGGGACCACTTCCAGGACCCGAAACTGGGCTCTTGTTTAATACTCAGAAATGAATTGTCCGAGCTTTGTCAGCACATTTTATTGGGAAAGGGCACCTGGGCGGACAGCAGTAGGTAAGGGAACCCAGGAGAACTGCTCTGCCTTGTGGCTAGCAGTCTTGGGTTTTATGGTGATGGGATTAGTTTCCGGGTAGTCTTTGGCCAATCATTCTAATTCAGAGTCTTTGCTGGTGGCGCACGCATCGCTCAGCCAAGATGGATGCTAGCGAGAGGGATCCTGGGAAGTGGACGGACAGGCAGTGTCTCCTCTCGACCTTTCCCAAACTCTTCCGGTTGGTGGTGGCTTATTAGTTCTGTATTCCTTATCGGGATCTCCTGTCATAAAACAACTCATGCAAATGGTTACTATGGTGCCTGGCCAGGGTGGGCGGTTTCAATCAGTGTGCTTCCCCTAACAACTCCCCGCTGAGAGACTTCATACTCAAGATGCTTCTTGGGAATTGGGGCGGAGGTCTCTTTCTTCTGTAACTTCTTTCTGCTGTGCCTGGGCATAGGCCTGCATAGCAGAGCAGAAGTCTCTCTCTACCTGATCTAAGTATTGGGGTGTTCCACATCTGAAACCAGCTTTCACCCTTGTATTAACAATTTAGTTTGAAACTGTTGGCATCTCTCAGAGATGAAATAGACAAGGGCCAAACAGGAGACCTAACAGGATGGTCATCACTGGTCCCCAGAAACAGGAGGCAACATTTGGGGTGAGGGCTGCAGGGTTTGTGACTTTTTTTGATTGGCTGGTGGTGAAGCAACAGAGCTGTCCTCCAGGAATCTTGTGTTTAGTCTGAAGTTACCATCTTCCACCTGGGTGGGGGCTCCAGTTCTGTAGAAGAACTCAAAAGACATTGTTATGCATATTTTTTTGAGTAGGAACCAGGACCCTGTCTCAAGGCTGTACCACCATTTGATTGTTTCTCTTCTGTTTCTGTATTCCCTCCCTTCCCTGATTATCAAGCGTTTGAATCCACCGTTTGGAACTCAGGGAAGGTCAAGGAGGCTGAATGAAGCCTGTATCCCACAGACAAGAAATGGAGAACACACAGCAGATCTGTACTCCAGAGTCGCCACCCACAGAGTCCTGCTCAGTTTTAATTTAGGGAACAGGGCAACTATGACTGTGATAACTTTTTGTCAAAATGGGGCATAGGACTGCCTCAGCTTGGAGAGGAGACACTGAATTGGAAGTATTTTAGAGTTTCAAGTCTTAGATCTGAGCCTTGTATGATTAAAATCTCAATCTCTTGGTCTGCCATTTTGTTGTAAGAGACCCAATTAGAAGTAGTTGGAGGAGGGATAACTGGAATTTTAATAGACAAAATGAATCTCTCTTTTTTTTAGAAGAATAGGCCTGAAACCCAGTCTGGACCTGGCATTTTGGGGAGACTTTCAGCCAGGTGGCCAGTTGTCTAGTTTTATAAAAAGTGAGGTATAAGTTACTAGCTTTCAGCAGACATTGTTTGGAGAACGGTGGCATCTAAGCCTGACATGACTCAGAAAACTCTAGTGTTTAGCAGTACAACGTCTAATCTGAAGTCACACCCATAGTAACACCTGGTTATTTTCCAGGGTGTCTGAACCATAGGCGAGTACTCTATTTTGACTTTTGATTGTAAAATTTTTCTTAATAGCCAAAGCAGATGTCACCATTAATGACGTCAGTGTTTCTCTAGGTATGAGAAGATGCAAGAATTGGGACTCATAAAATCTCTTGAAAAGATCTAACTATCTGAAGGCCTGTTTTGTCAATTTTTTTTTTTTTTAGAGCACCGAGTGCCTCATTTTTGATTTTCACCCTGAATTCTTTTCAGGGCCGTTGAAAGTCAGCAGTTGCAGTGGCCATGATTTAATCTCTGTAGATGTAGATGGCAAGTGTCAATCTTTAGTTGGCAGAGTCCCTTTTTGTTTATAAACTTGACCATGATTTTGAGGGGACCATTTTATGACCATTTTATCTCATGGTGCTGAGAATGTCCATTCTCAGGTTTGGCAAAGATTTTGTTGACTGGCCACTCAATGTGCTGTTACTGGACTAGGCCATAAGACAGTATCTAAAATTTTCTGGGCCACCTGTCTTACTAGCCCCTTGGTCGAGGAAAACATTTTCTCTTGTTTTTTCCCATATCTAGAGTTACACTGTTATCATTATCGATCTCATAGGGAACTATATATTATTTTATTAGAGGCCTCAGTTACACATTTGGCAGTGTAAGAAACAGCAATTTTGTAAAACAGGTGAAATACAAAGAACATAGCCAGCAGTATTAGTAAAGTCACAAGTAAGACTCAAGTTAAGAGCTTTTATTAGATGTAGCCCAGTATATCCCAGGTCGTCTGACTTAGTCTACTCTGTACAAATTTTTATCTTTCAGGGAAATTATACATTTGCACCACCATCTATAAGGCATATAGCCCAGTTTTTTAGTGTTACTAGACTAATTATCTTTAGTATGATTTAATTGTTTTTAACACAGAGGAGACTTTAAACCTAAATTACCATAGCCTGGTGTTATCCATATAAATCTATCTCATAATTGTGGAAGATTTTTTTCTCTTTTGCTAAAACTTTTTTTGCTGTTCTGATTGAGCTTGAGGAATAGAAAAAAGCTCAAATTTATGGCCAGAGTCAGAGTAGGCATTATTAAATTGGCCCAGTGAGGGGATCTCATCTGGTAGTATCACAGTGACCTGAATATGACTATAATTTTTTTTTTTAAGTAAATTTCTTTAGGGGCAACCAGTTAGAGTCTTGTATTAGAGAAGTTTACCAAGGTAACCCAGAACTAGATACAGGTAATTGGCCACAAACCCAACAATTGGATTGATTTTTAAAACTAGCATAGGATCAGGCCTATGATAGAAAAGCATTTGATTTATATGCAAAGGTCTAAGAAGTCAAGAAAACATTATAAATGATTATACGAATCAGGTCCAGCATCTTGAACAAGCTGTGTACCTCTGATGACGTTGTCTTTTTATCTTGGTGTACTGTAGGTTCTGTTGTTTGAGCATCATTTTAAGGTGAGATCAGGTCAGCTGTTTTTTCTATAGACCAATCTAGTGTAGGGGCCTTTGGAAGTGGGAATTAATCTAAGAGTTAATTTCCCTTTAGTTTTATTGTGTATGAGCTAGTTAAGAGTACCTGATAAAAAGTCTTTTTATCTAGGTTGGAGACAGTCTCTTAAATTATGTCTTTTTCTAGTCCTGGTTGTAGGTCATGAGGCATCTGATATTTATCCAAAGATAGATTACTGAGATAAGCTTTAGAAACAAACTTAGGGTGTTCTTTAAGAATTTAATTAAATTTTACATTAATATCACATAACAGTAAAGAATTATCTAAGAAATGAGTCTTACTACATGCAGACCTCCATTAACAAACTGGGATTTAACATTTTTTTAAATATTCTTTTTCTCTAAAGTTACCCTCATTTTTATCAAATATAACCAAATTAAGGCTAGTTTGTTTGTAAAATCACTAATTTTGGTTTAATGATATATATAACCATAATTGTTTATAGACTTTTTATTTTGCTGAAACATTTATAGAATCTCAGACTGAACTTTTAATATAAAACAGGGCTGGGAAACTCACACCAAAGGCTTATCACAGATTTTGCCTAACAAATCTAGGTGAACTTTTTCCTTTTTAAGGTCTTAAAAATTCCTTGAGATTTTTGTACCTCTTAGTGAGATAACCTTCCTAGCTCATTTGATAAACTCACTGGAAACCTAAGAGTTTCAAATTTTTGGAGGAGTCAGATAGAAAATATAGTTGTTTTGTTTATAACATATAATTTTACCAAATTATTTTCATAGTTAGTTTGAGAGGAAGATTTTTTCTACTCTTGAAAAACACAAGATTCAAACCTGTAATTTTTTAGATAGAAACCATAAAAGTTATAAGTATATTCGCTGATTCATTCAGTCCTTTGTTAACTTTTGTGAAGTCATCAGGTTTTTCATTAGAACACCAAGACATATCAAAATGTTAAGAACTCTATATAATTTTTAGGATATCTGTATTAGTAATTTTACCATACATTATAACAAGAGTGGATTTATTACTCATTTGATAATCTTTTTTTATGTAATTTAACCAACCAAATAAACACAGTTTAATATCTCTCTTTGGGATGTTTCAGGGGCCCTCTGAAGCACCCCAAAGTTAGCTAGAGGTCAAAGGAACTTCAAAAGAATTCGATTTAGGAAGTTTTATTGAAAAGATCAACTAAAAGCTTTAGAACATTTGATCAGATTTAGTCAATGTTGATGGGTGTATCATTTAATTTGTTGATATGTCACAATGGGCATAAATACCAAGGCTCAAGTTCTAGTGAAAGTCAGCTCCACCATCTTGGACCTAATTGGCTCTAACCAGTTTTCTTATGACGTCATTCTTAACAAAACTTACTTATCTAACTAATTGTAATCCAATTTTAGAAAATCTTGATCATGTATAACTCTTTTTAGTATTTTTTATACTTTTTTTTTTTTTTTTTTACTGAAAGCACACTTTGTTTTCTTTTAGCAACCAAGAGCTAATTTTTATATTAGCATTTTATAGATTGGTGAGCATAAATGCCAGTGATAATTTCTAAAACCCTTGCTTTCTTAAAACATTTTAGGATGGCATCAAATATTATTTATGCCAAATCTCTTTAGTTTTTTTGTAAAAGGAAATCAGTGTTTAGTAGTAAATGCTTTAAAATCTTATTTTATTTGGAAATGACCTAATTATTTAATAGACTTCCAATACTTAGTTTAGCACAACCCTTAGAAATTTAAGTTATGCCAATCTGGGGAGACTACTGTAGACAGATATTCTTAAAGAATAATTATTTTGAATAGAGTTTCTATACAAACTCATACCTCATTTACATTTTTTAGAAGTTTTTTCACTCAAGGTAATTTCCTTGTTGACAAACTTGTAACAGGTATATATTTAACTTATATTAAACCTAGATACAATGAAAATATTTTACTTGATGTTAATTACTCTAAGACATGTCTATATTAGATAGGTCAACAAACAAACGTTAGTATCAGTATCGTTAATACTGAATATTTCCCAGTTCACCTGAACCTGGAATTTATTGTTTAATTTAGAATTATTTGATTTGTAAGTGCTTACCTTTTTTTGAACCAATTAAATAGAGCTCATTTACAAATTAACCTAAAAAATATTACCCAGAGCAAAGATATACCAAGACATATTTAGACAGACACAGTGCAAGATCTAGCTTCATTTTCTAAGTTTGGTCATGAATTAGATATTACAATATAAAATTTAAATAAATAACATTTTTAAAGGCTTTTTTCCTTTTTCTCTCAATCTCAGGAGTTAGAGATGGTCTAGATAAGTGTTCCTGAGAGCGCTGGTCTCAAGGCACAGGGAAAGAAAATCAAGTTCTAACAAAATGGCGGCAGGTCTAAATGGTGGCCAGACAAAGCAAAATGGCCATCACAAATCACAACACAGAACAGAGTTAACACACACACATATAAACCTGGCAGTCCTCATCAGACACTCCCTTAAATACAAGAATATAGTCTCTCAGAAAACCTTCTATAGAGACACAAAACTTCAGATGTCTTCAAAGATTTTAAAAGGAGGGAAGGAAGCGAAGTTGAAAGAAGAAGGAGGAGGAGGCGGGAAAGGGGGACAAAAGGGGTGGCCTTACAGACGTCTCCTGCCACTTACAGACACCCAGGCATTATGGGACTTTTCCCTGGGCTTCCAGAAAAGGGAGGACTGGAACTCGGCCCTACCAGAAACCAGATGAGAAAATTCGAGTTCTCTGCCAAGAGGAGGTGATAGGTCTCCAATCCTCAGCTCAAGCTGAGGCCCTTCGACCAGATTCCTGCGTCCATGACCAGGGGACTAGAAAAACGGGAAGGGTAGGAAGGGCTAAGGAGAGGAAAGAGAGAGGGAAGGGGAGAGGGGTCAATGAAGTCTCTTGTCCCTTACCGGTCAGGGCACTCTGGCCAGTTGTCCGTGTCAGGAGAAGACCAGGGACAAAAGCGTCCCAGTTGTGGCCGCTGGGCCTGGTCCATTGACAGGCAAGCTGGCCCCTGAGTACCCCAAGTGGTCAGGATGTCAGTCTCAGCAAAGAAGAGTGCCACCAGAGTTGCCATTTGTTGCAGAAAGGGGGACCACTTCCAGGGCCCGAAACTGGGCTGTTGTCTAATACTCAGAAATGACTTGTCTGAGGAGACACATGCTGATAAAGCAAGAGATTTTATTGGGAAAGGGCACCTGGGCGGAGAGCAGTAGGTAAGGGAACCCAGGAGAACTGCTCTGCCTTGTGGCTAGCAGTCTTGGGTTTTATGGTGATGGGATTAGTTTCCGGGTAGTCTTTGGCCAATCATTCTAATTCAGAGTCTTTGCTGGTGGCGCACGCATCGCTCAGCCAAGATGGATGCTAGCGAGAGGGATCCTGGGAAGTGGACGGACAGGCAGTGTCTCCTCTCGACCTTTCCCAAACTCTTCCGGTTGGTGGTGGCTTATTAGTTCTGTATTCCTTATCGGGATCTCCTGTCATAAAACAACTCATGCAAATGGTTACTATGGTGCCTGGCCAGGGTGGGCGGTTTCAATCAGTGTGCTTCCCCTAACAAATACCCCCCAAACATGGTCAAATCTGTTGCTATGAATTGGCTCTGCTGACTGGGAACTACTATTTGCAGACTGTCTCTGCAAAGACTAGATCATGGCCACTACAACTGCTGAACTTCAATCCTCCATAGAAGGAATTCAAGGTGGATATCAGAAATTAGGCACTCATTCTCTACTCTGGGAAAAATGGACAAAACAGACCTCCATATACTCAAAAGTTTTCATGTAAAGACATTTCTTTTTATGAGCCCAAATTCTTGCATCTTCTCATACCTAGAGAAACACTAACATCATGGGCCAATGTCTGGTCCTAGTTCTCCTGGCTAGTCTTTCTTCTAGACACCTTGTCAGCTCTTCTACTTTTATGCATCTTTAACTTTCTTGTTAAGTATGTTTCTTTGAGAATGCAGCAAATGGATCTCCCAATGGTAATATAAGACTATTACCTGCCCAATATCCAAGACAAGTTCACCCACCCTACCACTGGTCAGCAGAAGCATAACATTGCAGACTCTTACAAAGGTGATTTTAATGTTACTCTTTCTGAACATTACAGATGTAGGGTGAATGGATACTATGTGCCAATTTCATGTGTTACCTGTTGTTTTTTTAGAGAAAAATATTTGTTGCCTCATTTTTACTAAAAATTATCTAGACTATGATAATAATTGTACCCATTTACTGACAGACTATGACAGGACTGTGGGAGGACTGCTATATGAATCAACATCTCAAGTTTGAAAACTCTGCTTATTGGTACACTCCATCAATTACTGTGAATGGACTAGTTTCACTAGAACCTGCAGTATGTTCTACATTGTTACTTAAAGAATTAATGACTACTTATGTTATTTTGCCTTGTTCCCGTGCTCTTTGGCCTAAAAAATCCTGGGAAATAAAATAGAAGTAGTCTTGTTCAGGCTTCAGAGAGCAGAACAGGAATCTGACCTTGCTTCTGACCTATCTGGACACTGCCCTGACTACTGCTGTGGGTGTCAGCCACACCTGCTGTGAGTGTTGGAAGAGAGACACAATAGTTAGATAGAAAATGGCTCTTGGAATTTGTTAAGTCCTCGGAGGAGGTCCGGTGAAACACTCCCTAGCCTTAGCAACATTCCAAGATTTACAGAACAGAACAAACAGCATTAACATGAAACCAGAGCTACAAGTTGCTCATAGACTGATGATGATATCAATTTGCATCCTGGGATTATAAGCAGGAACCCGGAACTGAAATCTTTGAACTTTCATTCAACATAAAGCAATGAAAATTAAGTCAAAGAAACAATTTTCACCATGGAGCCAGAATTGGCTTCTTCTCTGCAACAAGGTGTCCAGGGTGTGAAACTTTAGGGAGTGGAAGTAATGAGACACAAGCCCCTAGGTGTTTGCTCAAGCACATTCCATTTGAAAGCGTAGGCCAGGAAGCTGACTTTTCCTAAGGATTTGGATACCAAGAAACAAAAGGTAGGCATGAAAGAGAGCTTCTGAAAAATGGACACTTCCTGTAACTGATCACTTACAGTGAACAATGTTAGATTCTTGATCTCTGAAGGAGAAAATTTCACTTCGGGACCAAAGAGGCAGCTTCAGTCATTCAGAGCTTTGTACAGCAAAAGTTTTATTAAAGTGAAAATGGATAAAAAAAGCTTCTGACACAGACATCAGAAGGGGGCAGAAAGAGTGCCCTTGCTAATCTTAACAAGGCACTCATACACTTTTTCAATTGGCTACTAACAACAGATCAAAAGAATGTCTCAAGATTGTAAAGATTGTACCAGACCCACTGCCACAACACACATCTTAAGATAATAGGATTAGCCAGAAGAAAGGGGTTCCTGTTAAGAAAGAGAAACATGTCCTTGAGCAAGATACATTACTGTTATATAATCATTAGCCCAGAGCTTAAGGAAAAGTATAACCCTGAGCAAGATATTTTATTGTGTAATCATTAGCTCTGGGCTTAAAGAATGTTAAATTTTAGGCAAAATAGATAGTTGCCATAGCAACTCATAGCTTAAGAAAAAGAGTCCTTTAAAAATTTATTTTATTTTATTTATTTTTATTAGTTGGAGGCTAATCACTTTACAATATTGTAGTGGTTTCTGCCATACATTGACATGAATCAGAGGGTGTGGAGAAAAGGGAACCCTCTTACACTGTTGGTGGGAATGCAAACTAGTACAGCCACTATGGAGAACAGTATGGAGATTCTTTAAAAAACTGGAAATAGAACTCCCATATGACCCAGCAATCCCACTCCTGGGCATACACATGGAGGAAACCAGATCTGAAAGAGACACGTGTACCCCAATGTTCATGACAGCACTGTTTATAACAGCTAGGACATGGAAGCAACCTAGATGCCCACCAGCAGACGAATGGATAAGAAAGCTATAGTACATATACACAATGGACTACTACTCAGCCATTAATAAGAATATATTTGAATCAGTTCTAATGAGATGGACGAAACTGGAGCCCATTATACAGAGTGAAGTAAGCCAGAAAGAAGAAAAAGAGTCTTATATGACAAAGGAGAAAGTGAAAGTTGCTCAGTTGCGTCTGACTCTTTGCGAACCCATCGACTACAGAGTCCATGGAATTCTCCAGGCCAGAACACTGGGATGGGTGGCTGTTCCCCACTCCAGGGGATCGTCCCAACCCTGGGATCAAACCCAGATCTCCTGAATTGCAGGCAAATTCCAGACCAGCTGAGCCACCCGGGAAGCGACTAAGGTGAAAGAATAGAGATAAATTTTTTTGCCCTTTCCTCCTCCTCAAGGGTCCTGAACTCTTTATCAGTTTACCTAAGAATTAGCTCTTCCATAATTACAACTGGACATGTCCTGGGGTAGGTGATACAGAAATAAATTAGCAACACAATGGATTTTCAGGAAGTCAAGAGCCACCAATATATTTTCCTCACCCCTTTAAGAAAACAAACTAACAAACCCAAACCTCCACTACAGAATAAGAAGCTCAACATTCCTAATTACCACAGGAAGTCTATCAAAGTGACAAAAAGAAATCAAATCCCACCAGTCAGGTTGAGTATCTTCATAAAGCTACAAACTATAATTACAGGAGAGAGCATGGAGGATAGAGAACTAAACTGTCAGGGGGAATATACACTGGCAATATCAAGTATAATGACGAGTCTCTCAGTGCCTGCAAAAAGACTATCAAGAGACTAAGCCTAGGATCTGATATTCCCACACCTGGGCCTAGATTCCAAGAAATCCATTATTCAAAGAGACACCAGCACCCCAACATGCACTCCATCACTAACTACAATAACCAAGACAAAGAAATAGTTAAATCCTCATGGACAGATTAAAGCACAAACAAGATATGCTACATTCATAAAATTGATTATTACCCAGCCATAAGGCAGCACTGAAATCAGGAAATTATGCCATTGGCAGCAACAGGGATGAATCTTGGAAGATCATACCCTAAGGGAACTCATCCAGACAGAGGAAGACAATAGCATATGATGTCTCTTCTAGGCCAAATAAAAAAACAAGTAAAGGAATAAATTTACAGCCCAAATAGACACACTGAAAATTCAAATTCAAACAAAGCGTTCCAAAAAAAAAAAAAAAAAAAAAAAAAAAGGTTAAGGATGTGGAATCAATTATGAGGTTGGGACTAGCATACACATAGAAACCTGTATCTGTAATAGAAAATCCACAATGATTATCAGTTTTCTTTCTTTATTTCTTCATTTCATCTTTCCACATACACATAGAAAATCTGTCTCTCATTTATATGCAGAAATCTGTTTCTCTAAGAGATAATCTACAAAGTTATCTCTTTCCTTTCTTCCATCCTCATATGATAGATAATCCACAAAGATCTGATTCTCAGCACATTGATAAACCATTTGGAATATACTCAAAGGCAAAATAATCCAAAAAAGAATAGAAACACACCATGAATGTATCATACCTGAACGTTGTGTCACTATGCTGATAACAAGCAGAGTTTTGTCAATCTACTATACTGCAGCATAGTATGGGTATGATGTTAAAGGGGGGGGGGGGGGGGAGATAAACAATGCCTACTTAATTTCCTCAGACCTCCCTGACTTTAGGTTCTATCCCAATCCTGGAGCCTGAGAAGGCTTGGGCCCCAGGGAAGGACTGAGGTGGTGTTGAGACAGTCTAGCAGGGTGCTTAATTGAGCCCATTTTAAAATCTCTGCTGTCTATTTTACTCTGGTTTGGACCAGAGTGTGGGTGGGATCAAGACCTGGAGAATCTTGGAAAGCATTAGTCAGTTAACCTCCACCTTGGCTGGTACTAAGTTTTAAGCTCTAGTCTCCTTTCTGAGAGTGAAGCCTCCTAAGCACCTTAGTATCTACAGTTGGGTGCTCTGGCCCTAGACTAGTTAATCTCACTCTGGCCCTGGGATTGGTGAAGGGTTGGGTGAAGGATTAACTTTTTACCTAAAAGTAAAGGTTTAGGAAGAGGAAGTAGTGGGACAAGAGACCCTAGGTGTTTGCTCAGATTTTGCACTTGAATGCACAGCTCAGGAAGTCAACTTTCCTTAAAGCTCTGGTTGTCTGGAAAAACTTGATATTCGTGCCTCCTTTGTCAAGAATAAGGTATCCATAGGCGTGTGGATTTATCTCTGGACTTTCTATTTTGTTCCTTTGACCTATATTTCTTTGTGCCAGTATCATACTGTCTTGATAGTAGCTTTGTAGTATAATCTGAAGTCAGGCAGGTTGATTCCTCTAGTTCCAATCTTCTTTCTCAAGATTGCTTTGGCTATTCAAGGTTTTTTGTGTTTCCATACAAATTGTGAAATTACTTGTTCTAGTTCTGTGAAAAATACAGTTGGTAGCTTGTTAGAGATTGCATTGAATCTATAGATTGCTTTGGGTAGTATACTCACTTTCACTATACTGATTCTTCCAATCCATGAACATGGTATATTTCTCCCTCTATCTGTGTCATGTTTGATTTCTTTCATCAGTGTTTTACAGTTTTCTATACATAGGTCTTTTGTTTCTTTAGGTAGATTTCTTCCTGTTTTATTCTTTTCATTGCAATGGTGATTTAAATTTTTCCCTTAATTTCTTTCTGTTTTCTCATTGTTAGTGTATAGGAATGCAAGGGATTTTCTGTGTGTAAATTTTATATCCTGAACCTCTACTATATCCATTGATTAGCACTAGTAATTTTCTGGTGGTGTCTTTAGGGTTTTCTATGTAGAGGATCATGTCATCTGCAAACAGTGAGAGTTTACTTCTATTCCAAACACAAAAATAAACTTAAAATGGATTAAAAATCTGATCCAGAAATGATAAAACTCCTAGAAGAAAATATAGACAAAACACTCCCTGACATAAATCACAGCAAGATCCTCTATGACCCACCTCACAGAGTAATGGAAATGAAATCCCAAATAAGAAAATGGGACCTACTTAAACTTAAAAGCTTTTGCACAATGAAGGAAACTCTAGGCAAGGTGAAAAGGCAGACTTCAGAATGGGAGAAAATAATAGCAAATTAAGCAATTGACAAAGAATTCTCCTCAAAAATATATAAGCAGCTCCTGTAGCTCAATACCAGGAAAATAAAAGACCCAATCAAAAAATGGGCCAAAGAACTAAACAGACATTTCTCCAAAGAAGACATACAAATGACTAACAAACACATAAAAAGATGTTCAACATCACTCATTATCAGAGAAATGCAAATCAAAATGACAATATGGTACCATCTTATGTTGGTCAGAATGGCTGCTATCAAAAAATCTACAAATAATAAATGCTGGAGAGGCTGTGGAGAAAAGGAAACCCTCTTACACGGTCGGTGGGAATGTAAACTAGTATAGCCACTATGGAGAACAGTGTGGAGTTTCCTTAAAAACCTGAAAATAGAATCACCGTATGACCCAGCAATCCCACAGGTGGGCATATATAGCAAGGAAACCAGAATTGAAAGAGACACATGTACCCCAATATCCATTGCAGCACAGTTTACAAGAGCCAGGACATGGAAGCAACCTATTGTCCTACTGAAGATGAATGGATAAGAAAGCTGTGGTACACATACACAATGGAATATTACTCAGCCATTAAAAAGAACACATTTGAATCAGTTCTAATGAGGAGGATGAAACCGGAGCCTATTATTATACAGAGCGAAGTAAGTCAGAGAGAAAAACACCAATACTTATATATGGAATTTAGAAAGATGGTAAATATCAGTATCATGGTAATCCAAGTCTATGCCCCGACCAGCAATGCTGAAGAAGCTGAAGTTGAATGGTTCCGTGAAGACCTACAAGACATTCTAGAATTAACACACAGAAAAGATGACCTTTTCGTTATAGGGGACTGGAATGCAAAAGCAGAAATTCCAGAGACACTGGGAGTAACAGGCGAATCTGGCCTTGGAGTACAGAATGAAGCAGGGCAAATGCTAGTAGAGTTTTGACAAGAGAAAACACTGATCATAGCAAACAATCTCTTCCAACAACACAAGAGAAGACTACACATGGAATTCACCAGATAGTGAATACCAACACAGATTGATTATATTCTTTGCAGCCAAAGATGGAGAAGTTCTGTACAGTCAGCAAAAACAAGACTGGGAGCTGACTGTGGCTCAGATCATGAACTTCTTATTGCAAAATTCAGACTTAAATACGAGAAAGTAGGGAAAACCACTAGACCATTAATGTATGACCTAAATCAAATCCCTTACGATTATACAGGGCAAATGGCAAATAAACTCAAAGGATTAGATCTGATAGAGAGTGTGCCTGATGAACTATGGATGGAGGTTTGTGACATTGTACAGGAGGCAGTGATCAAGACCATCCTCAAGAAAAAGAAATGTAGAAAGGAAAAATAATTGTCTGAGGAGGCCTCACAAATAGCTGTGAATAGAAGAGAAGCAAAAGGCAAAGGAGAAAATGAAAGATATACCCACTTGAATGCAGAGTTCTAAAGAATAGCAAGGAGAGATAAGAAAGCTCAGTGATCAGTGCAAAGAAATAGAGGAAAACAATAGAATGGGAAGGACTAGAGATCTCTTCAAGAAAGTTAGAGATACCAAGGGAAAATTTCATGCAAAAATGGGGATAATAAAGGACAGAAATGGTATGGGCCTAACAGATGAAGAAGATATTAAGACGAGGTGGCAACAATTCACAGAAGAACTATACAAAAGAGATCTTCACGACCCAGATAATCACCATGATGTGATCACCAGCCTACAGCCAGACATCCTGGAATGTGAAGTCAAGTGGGTCTTAGGAAGCATTACGTCGACCAAAGCTAGGGGAGTTGATGGAATTCCAGATGAACTATTTCAAATCCCAAAAGATGATGCTGTGAAAGTGCTGCACTCAATAGGCCAGCAAATTTGGAAAATTCAGCAGTGGCCACAGGAAGGGAAAATTCAGTATTTATCCCAATCCCAAAGAAAGGCAATGCCAAAGAGTGCTCAGACTACCTCACAATTGCACTCATCTCACACTAGTAAAATAATGCTCAAAATTCTCCAAGCCCGGCTTCAACAGTATGTGAACTGTGGACTTCCAGATGTTCAAGTTGGATTTAGAAAAGGCAGAGAGACCAGAGATCAAATCTCCAACATCCGCTGAATGATCAAAAATGTAAGAGTTCCAGAAAAACATGTACTTCTGCTTTATTGTTTATGAAAAGGCTTTGACTGTGTGGACCAGAACAAACTCTGGAAAATCCTGAAAGAGTTGAGAAAACCAGACCACCTGACCTGCCTCTTGAGAAATCTGTATGCAGGTCAAGAAGCAACAGTTAGAACTGGACATGGAAAAACAGACTGGTTCCAAATAGGGAAAGGAGTGTAGCCTTCATCTATATGTGAAGGCTGTATATTGTCACCCTGATTATTTAACTTATATGCAGAGTACATCATGAGAAAGGCTGGGCTGGATGAAGCACAAGCCAGAATCAAGATTGCCAGGAGAAATATCAATAACCTCAGATATGAGGATTACACCACCCTTATGGCACAAAGTGAAGAACTAAAGAGCCTCTTGATGAAAGTGAAAGAGGAGAGTGAAAAAGTTAGTTTAAAAGTAAACATTCAGAAAATGAAGATCATGCCATCTTGTCCCACCACTTCAATGCAAATAGATGGGAAAAGAGTGGAAACAGTGACAGACTCTATTTTTGGGGGGTGGGGGTGGGGCTCCAAAACCACTGCAGAGGTTGACTGCAGCCATGAAATTAAAAGACTCTTGCTCCTTGGAAGAAAAGCTATGACCAAACTAGGCAGAATATTAAAAAGCAGAGACATTACTTTGCCAACAAAGGTCCATCTAGTCAAAGCTATGGTAGTCACATGTGGACATGAGAGTTGGACTGCAAAGAAAGCTGAGTGCCAAAGAACTGGTGCTTTTGAACTGTGGTGTTGGAGAAGACTCTTGAGAGTCCCTTGGGATTCGAGGAGATCCAACCAGTCCATCTTAAAGGAAATCAGTCCTGAATATTCATTGGAAGGACTGATGTTGAAATGAAGCTCCAATACTTTGGCCACCTCATGCGAAGAGCTGACTGATTGGAAGAGACCCTGATGCTGGGAAAGACTGAAGGTGGGATGAGAAGGGGACGACAGAGGATGAGATGGTTGGATGGCATCACCGACTCAATGGACATGAATGTGAGTAAACTCAGGGAGTTAGTGACGGACAGGGAGGCCTGTCATTTTGCAGTCCATGGGGTTGCAAAGAGTTGGATATGACTGAGCAACTGAACTGAATTGCTAGGAAGTGAGATGAATGCAACTGTGCAGTAGATTGAACATTCTTTTGTATTGCCTTTCTCTGGGATTGGAATGAAAGCTGACCTTTTCCAGTCCTTTGGCCCTGCTAAATTTCTCAAATTTGCTGGCATATTGAGTGCAGCACTTTCACAGTATCATCTTTCAGGACTTGAAATAATTCATCTGGAATTCCATCACCTTCACTAGCTTTGTTTGCAGTGATGCTTCCTAAGGTCCACTCATTCTCATTCCAGGATGTCTGGCTCTGGATGGGTGATCACACCATCATGGTTATCCGTGTCATGAAGGTCTTCTAGTTCTTCTGTGTATTGTTGCCACCTCTTCTTAATATAGTCTGCTTCTGTTAGGTCCTTGCCATTTCTGTCCTTTATTGTGCCCATATTTGCATGAAATGTTCTCTTAGTGTCTCTAATTTTCTTGAAGAGATCTCTAGTCCTTCACATTCTATTGCTTTCATCTATCTCTTTGCACTGATCACTGAGGAAGGCTTTCTTATCTCTCCTTGCTAGTCTCTGTAACTCTGCAGAGGAGTATATCTTTCCTTTTCTCCTTTGCCTTTCACTTGTCTTCTTTTCTCAGCTATTTTTATGGCCTTCTCAGGCAATCATTTTGCCTTTTTACATTTTCTCTTCTTGGGGATTGTCTTGATCACTGTCTCCTGTAAAATGTCACCAACCTCCATCCATAGTGGTTCATGTACTGTGTATAGATCTAATCCCTTAAATCTGTTTGTCACTTCCAGTGTATGACCATAAGGGATTTGATTTAGGTCATACCTGAATTGTGGAGAAGGAAATGGCAACCCACTGCAGTATTCTTGCCTGTAGAATCCCATAGACAGAGGATTCTGGCAGACTCCTGTCCATGGAGTTGCAATGAGTCGGACACGACTAAGCAACTAATACACGCACAGACATACATCCCTTAACAGTTTAGTAGTTTTCCCTAATTTCTTCAATTTAAGTCTGAATTTTGAAATAAGGAGTTCATGATCTTAGCCACAGTCAGTTCCCAGATTTGTTTTTGCTGACTGGATAGAGCTCCTCTGTCTTTGGCTGCAAAGAATGTAATCAATCTGATTTTGGTATTTACCATCAGGTGATGTTCATGTGTAGAGTCTTCTCTTGTATTGTTGGAAGAGGGTGTTTGCTATGACTAGTGTGTTCTCTTGGCCAAACTCTGTTAGCCTTTGCCCTGCTTCAATTTGTATTTCAAGGCCAAATTTACCTGTTACTCCAGGTATCTCTTGACCTCCTACTTTTACATTCTAGTGCCCTATAATGAAAAGGACATCTTTTTAGTGTGTTAATTCTAGAAGGTCTTGTAGGTCTTCATAGAACCATTCAACTTCAGCTTCAGCATTACTGGTCAGGGCATAGACTTGGATTACTGTGTTATTGAATGGTTTGCCTTGGAAATGAACAGAGATCATTCTGTCATTTTAAAGATAGCATCCAAGTACTGCATTGCAGACTCTTTTGTTGACTATGATGGCTACTCCATTTCTTCTACGAGATTCTGGCCCACAGTAGTAGATATAATGTTCCTCTGAGTTAAATTCACCCATTGCAGTCCATTTTAGTTCACTCATTCCTAAAATGTTGACGTTCACTCTTGCCATCTTCTGTTTGACCACTCCAATTTATCTTGATTCATGGACTTACCATTCCAGGTTTCTATGCAGTCTTGTGTTTTACAGCATCAGACTTTACTTCCATTACCAGTCACATTCACAACTGGGTGTTGTTTGCTTTGGCTCCATCTCTTCTTTCTTTCTGGGGTTATTTCTCCACTCTCCTCCTACAGACCTGGAAACCTACCCACCTGGGGAGTTCATCTCTCAGTTTCTATCTCTTTCAATTCAGTTCAGTTGCTCATTCCTGTCCAACTCTTTGCAACCCCATGGCATGCAGCACACCAGGCCTCCCTGTTTATCGCCAGCTCCTGGAGTTTACCCAAACTCATGTCTGTTGAGTCGGTGATGCCATCCAACCACCCCATCCTCTGTCGTCCCCTTCTCCTCCTGCCCTCAATCTTTCCAAACATCAGGGTCTTTTCAAATGAGCCAGCTCTTTGCATGGGGTGACCAAAGTATTGGAGTTTCATTTCAACATCAGTCCTTCCAGTGAATATTCAGGACTGATTTCCTTTAGGATGGAGAGGTTGGATCTCTTTGCAGTCCAATGGACTCTCAAAAGTCTTCTCCAACACGACAGTTCAAAAGCATCAGTTCTTCAGTGCTCAGCTTTCTTTATTGTCTGACTCTCACATCAACACATGACTAGTGGAAAACCCACAGCTTTGACTAGAGGGACCTTTATTGCCAAAGTAAAACCTATCTTTTGGCCTTTTCCCTACTGTTTGTTGGGTTCTCAAGGCAAGAATACTGAAGTGGTTTTCCATTCCCTTCACCAGTGGACCACATTTTGTCAGAACTCTCCACTGTGACCCATCCATCTTGGGTGGCCCTACACAGCATGGCTTATGGTTTCATTGAGTTAGACAAGGCTGTGTTCCATGTGATCAATTTGACTAGTTTTCTCTGATTATGGTTTTCAGTCTGCCTACCCTCTGATGGATAAGGATAAGAGGTGTATGGAAGCTTCTTGATGGGAGAGACTGAGGGTGAAACCGGATTGTTCCAAGTGGAAGGGTCATGCCCAGTAAATCTTTAACCCAGTATTCTGTTGATGGTTGGAGCTGTGTTCCCTCCCTTTTGTTTGACCTAAGGAGAAACTATGAGGGAGGTATTGACCTCCTTCAAAATGTCTCATGCACACTGCAGCACTCAGTGCCCCAACCCTGCAGCAGGCCACTGCTGACGAATACCTCTGCAGGAGACCCTCTAACACTCAAAGGCAGGTCTGGCTCAGTCTCTGTGGGGGTCTTTTATTGTGCACAAGGTTTTGTTTGAGTCCTCTGAGCATGCCTGGTGGTTATGGGGCTTGATTCTAAATGCAATTTCACCCCTCCTACCATCTTGCTGGGGTTTTCTTCTTCTTTGCCCTTGGACATGGAGTATGTTCTTTTGGTGGGATGCAACATTCTCCTGTTGATGGTTGTTCAGCAGCAAGTTGTAATTTTGAAGTTCTCACAGAAGAAAATGAGCACACATCCTTCTACTTGCCATCTTAGGCATTTCAGGCACTTCTACCTGCTGGATATACTGTTGCTTCTTCTTCTGTGGATCCTCAGGGTCCTCTTCCTGCTGGGTATCCTGCTGCCTCTTTTTCTTTGGAGGCTCTTGCTTTTCTATTTACTGTGTATGCTGTCACCTCTTCTGGGAATCTCAGGTTTTTCACCTGTGCAGTACCCTGCTCACACTTCTGTGGAGTCTCAGGCTACCCTACAAGCTGGGTATCCTGATGATTCTTCTTCTGTAGAGCCTCAAGTTCCTGTACCTGCTGGGAATCCTGCCACCTCTTCTGTGGAATCTCAGGCTCCTCCACCTACTGGTTATCTTGTTGACTATGCTTATGTGGAGCCTCAGACTCTTCACCATGGTGGGTATCCTGCTCTCTCTTCATCTATGGAGACTGAGGCTCCTCTTCCCTCTGGGATTCCTGTCAACTCTGCTTTCTGGAGTCTCAATTCCTCTACCTGCTGAGTAACCTGTTAACTGTTATTATGTGGAACTTCAGGCTCCTCTACCTGCAGGATAGCCTGCCAACCCTTCTTCTGTGGAATCTCAGGCTCCCCTATCTGCTGAGGACCCTGGCTACTCTTCTGTGAAGCCTCAAATTCCCCTATCTGCTGGATATCCTTATGATTCTTCTTCTGTGGAGTCTCAGGTTCCACAGCTCTTAGGTATTTTGTTGCCTGTCTGTGGAGTCTCAGGCTCTTCTACCTTCTGGTTTTCCTGTCCCCTTTTCTTATGTAGAGCCTCACGCTGCCTTATCAGCTAGGTATTCTGCCTCCTCTTCTTCTATGGAGCTACATGCTAACCTACCTGCTTGGTATCCTGTTGCATCTTCTGTGAAACCTCAGGCTTTCCTACCTACTGGGTATCCTCACCAGGCTTTACTACCTGCTGGGTATCTGGTCACCTCTCGCAATGTGGAGGTTCAGGCTTCCACACTACTAGGTGTCATGTTGACTCTTCTGTGGAGCCTCAAGCTCTTCTTCCTTCTGAGTATTGTCCTGCCTCTTCTTTTTAGAGTCTTTGGCTACTGTACCTTCTGGGTAATGTCAGGTCACTCAGCAGGTGGGGGAGCTTGAGGCTCACAGATGTAGAGCCAGTGCTAGGTAGGCTGTCACATCTTCTTGGGAACCTCATGATCCTCAACCTGCTGGTACCCTGCTGACCTTTCTTATGAGGAGCCTAAGCTCCCTCTACATGCTGGGTACCCTGATGACTCCTCTTTGTGGAGCCTCAGGTTCCTCTGCCTGCTAAGTATCCTGTTGCCTCTCTGTGGAGCTTCAGGCTCCCCTACCTGCTGAATATCTGGCTGTTGCTTCATCCATGGAGCCTCAGGCTCCTCTCCCTGATGGGTATCCAGCCATGAATACTCTGGGTTACCTCAGTCTCCTCATCCTGCTTGGTATCTTGCCACACCTTCTCTGTGGGGCCTCAGGTTCCCCTATCTTGATATTTTTCTGTCTCTATTTCTGTGAACCTGCTGGTTCCTGTACCTGTTTTGTATCCTGTTGACTCTGCTTCTGTGGATTCTCAAGTTACCACATAAGTTGGGTATCCTACTGCCTCTTCTTACAGCCTCAGGCTCCTCTCCCCACAGGATATCCTGCCAGCACTTCTGTGAACCTCTAGAACCTTTACATAGAATATCCTGCACCTCTATTTCTGTGGGGTCTCAAGCTCTCCTATCTGCTAGGTATTCTGTTGATTCTTCTGTGCAGCCTCAGATTCTCCTACCTGCTAGATATCTGTCACCTCTTCTTCTGTAGCTTCTCATACTCCCCTACCTGACAGGTATCCTGTCTCCTCTTCTACTCCAGTTTTAGGCTACCATACCTACTAGGTATGCAACCACATCTTCTGTGGAGCATCAGGCTGCTCTACCTGTTTGTTATCCTGTTGATTCAGCTTCTGAGGGCCTTTGGCTTCTCTACCAGTTTGTGTAGCCTGGCGTCTCCTTTTCTGTGGAGCATCGGGTTCCTCTACCTGATGGGTATCCTGCCACTTCCCCTTCAATGGAGCCACAGGCTATTCTACTTTCTGGATATTCTGCCACTGGTTCTTCTTTGTAGTCTGTGGCCTTGCTACCAGCTGGGTATGCTGTCCCCTCTTCTTCTGTGGAACCGCAGGTTCCTCTACCTGGCTGGCTACCCTTTGGGTAGACGTAGACCAGTCTCGTCTACCTGCTGGGTATCCTGTCGCGTCTACTTCTGAAAAGTTTCAAGCTCTCCTACCTGCTGGGTATCCTAATGACTCTTCTGTGGAGATTAAGGCTATACTACCTGATGGGTATCCTGTTGCATTCTCTGCATTCTCAGGCTCTCCTATCAGCTAGGTATTCTGTCACCTCTTCTTCTGTAGTACCTTATATTCCCCAACTTGCTAGATATCTATCTCCTCCTCTTCTGTGGAATCTCATGCTCCTCTTGTGGTCATGTGTCCTTCAGCATCTTCTCCCAGGGGCCTCAGGCTCCACTGCCTGCTAAGTAATCTGGCTCTCTTCTGTGGAACCTCTAGCTTTTCTACCTGCTGGATATCCTGTCATCTCTTTTTCTGTGGAGCCTCAGGCTCCCAATACTTGCTGAGTACTATGCTGCCTTTTCTTCCTTGGAGTCCTCTCACCTCTTTTTTAGTGGAGCCTCAAGCTCTTTTCCCTGCTGGGTATCCTGCTGATTCTTCTGTGGAGCCATACGCTCCCCTACCAGGTTGTTATCCTCTTGATTCTTTTTGTGTGGAACCTCATGCTGCTCTACCTTTTGGGTAAGCTATGGATTCTTCTGTGGATCCACAGGTCCTCCTACTGGATGGGTATTCTGTCCACTCTGCTTTGTGGAGCCTCAACACCTCTACCTGCTTGATATCCTGCTGCCTTTTTTTGTGGAGCCTCAGGCTCTCCTAACCACTGGGTATCCTCTCTGCTTTTCTTTTGTTGAGCCTCAGGCTCAACTTGCTGGATATCCTGCTGGATATCCCCACTTGCTGGATATCCTGCCAACTCTTCTATTTATGTTCAAATTCCTCTACCTGCTCAGTATCATAATGTCTCTTCTGTGGAGTCACAGGGTCCCCTACTCACTGGGTAACCTGTCAACTCTTCTATGAAGCTTCAGGCTCCTAAACCACAGGGTAGCCTATCAAATCTGCTTCTGTGGGGCCTTCAAATCCCCTACATGCTGCGTATCTTACCACCTCTTCTGTGGAGACTCAGACTCCTATAACTTCTGGGAATCCAGTCGCTTCTTCTTCAGGGGAGCCTCAGGCTCCCCTACCTGCTGGTTAACCTGCCTTCTCATCTTCTGTGGTATTCTGTAGACTCTTCTTCTGTGTTCTCATGTTCCCCTACCCTCTAGTTTTCCAGTCTCTTCTTCTGTGTTGTCTCAGGCCCTTATGCCTCCTCGGTACTCTTCTGAATCTTCAGTGGAGCCTCCGGTTTCTCTACCTGCTAGATACTCTACCACACATACCACAGAGTATCTGTCTCTGGATACTCAAGATGCTCTTCCTGCTGGATATTTTGTCAGCTCTTCTGTGGAGCCTCAGGCTTTTCTACCAAATGAATACCTTGCCCTCTCTTCTTCTGTGTAGCCTCAGATTCACCTACCTGCTGGTTAACCCTCTGCTTCTTCTTCTGTAAAGCCTCAGGCTTTTCAATCTGCAGGATAAACTGCCACCTCTTCAGTGGAGCCTCAGGATCTTCTACCTGCTGTGGATCTTGACACCTCTTCTCCTATTGAGCTTCAGACTCCTCTACCTGCTGGGTATTATATTGCTCCTTGTTCTGTGGAGCTTCTGACTCCTCTACCTGCTGGGAATCCTGTTGCCTCTTCTCTGCTGCCTCAGGCTCTCTTACCTGCTGGGTATTCTGTTACCTCTTCTTTTGTAGTTCCTTATAATCCTCTACCTGCTAGGTATCCTGTCTCATCTCCTGTGGAGCTTCAGGATGCCCTACCTGCTGGATATCCTGCCATGTTTTTGTCTGTGTCATCTCAGTCCCCTCACCTTCTGGGCATTCTGCCACATCTTCTTCAGTGGAGCCTCAGATTCCTCTAAGGGCTAGTTATCCTATTGTCCCTTCTTCTCTGGAGACTGCATCTCTACTTCCCACTGGGCATATTGCTGATGCTTCTGTAGAGCCCCACCCTCCCCTACCCAGTAAAAAGCCTGTTGACTATGCTTCTGTGGAGCCTCAGACCTTCTACCTGCTAGGTATCTGCCCTTCCTCTTCAGAGAAGCCTCAAACTCCTGAAGCTGCAGAGGATCCCACTGCCTCTTTTGTGGAGCCTCAGCCGTTTCTACCTACTAGATATCACATCACCTCTCCTTCAGTGGATCTGTAGGCTTTTCTACTTGCTGAGTATCCCACCACCTCTTTGATTTTCTGGCTCCTGGGAATACTTCCAGGTATGCTCTCCCCTCTTCTTCTGTTGAACCACAGGGTAATCTGCTTGGTACCTTGCTGACCCTGCTTCTGTGGTGCCTCAAGCTCCTCTGCCGGCTGGGTATCCTGCTGTCTCTCTTCTGTGGCTCCTCAGGCTCCTCTGCCCAATGCATATTTTGCTGACTCTGCTTCTACAGAACTTTAGGTTTTCTACCCGCTGAGCCAACTGTCAACTCCACTTGCTTATGTGGAGCTTCAGGCTTCTCTCCTAGTTGAAATCCTGTCACTTTGTATTCTGTGGAGATTCATGTTTTTCTTCTATCTGAGCATTCTGCCAGCTCTTCTTTTGTGTCACCTCAGGCTTCTCTTTGCATATCCTTTGGATAATCCTCTTTGGATAGTCCTCAGTGGATATCCTTTTTGTCTTTCTTTCTGTAGAGATGCAGGCTCCTCTGTTCAGTTCAGTCACTCAGTTGTGTCCAGTTCTTTGTGACCACATGGACTACAGCACGCCAGGCTTCCCTGTCTTAACCAGCTCCTGAAGCTTATTCAAACTCATGTCCATTGAGTCAGTTATGTCATCCAACCATCATATCCTCTGTTGTCCCCTTCTCATCCCACTTTCAATCTTTCCCAGCATCAGGGGCTTTCCAAGCAAGTCAGTTCTACCCATCAGGTGGCCAAAGTATCGGAGCTTCAACGTCAGCATCAATTCTTCTAAAGAATATTCAGGAGTTATTTCCCTAGGATTGACTGCTTTGATCTCCCTGCAGTCCAAGGGAATCTCAAGAGTCTTCTCCAACATCACAGTTCAAAAGTACCAATTCTTCAGTGCTCAGCTTTCTTTATAATCAAAATCTCACATCCATAATACGACTACTGGAAAAACCATAGCTTTGACTATACGGACTTTTGTTGGCAAAGTAATGTCTCTGCTTTTTAATATGCTGTCTAGGCTGTAAAAGTGATGCACTCAATATGCCAGCAAATTTGAAAAGCTCAGTAGTGGCCACAGTTTTCCTTCCAATCCAAAAGAAAGGCAATGCCAAAGAGTGCTCGAACTACCACACAATTGCACTCATCTTATATGCTAGCAAAGTAATGCTCAAAAATTTCCAAGCCAAGCTTTAGAAATACCTGAACTATGAACTTCCAGATGTTCAAGCTGGTTTTAGAAAAGGCAGAGGAATTAGAAGTCAAATTGCCAACATCTGCTGGCTGACTGAAAAAGCAAGAGAGTTCCAGAAAAACATCTATCTCTGCTTTATTAACTATGCTAAAGCCTTTGACTGAGTGGATCACAATAAACTGTGGAAAATTCTGAAAGAGATGGGCATAATAAACCACCTGACCTGCCTCTTGAGAAACGTGTATGCAGATCAGGAAGCAACAGTTAGAACTGGACATGGAAAAACAGACTGGTTCAAAATAGGAAAAGGAGTATGTCAAGGCTGTCTATTGTCACTGTGCTTATTTAACTTATATGCAGAGTACACCATGAGAAACGCTGCACTGGAGGAAGCACAAGATGGAATCAAGTTTGCTGGGAGAAATATCAATAACCTCAGATATGCAGATGACACCACCCTAATGTCAGAAAGCGAAGAAGAACTAAAGAGTCTCTTGATGAAAGTGAAAGAGGAAAGTGAAAAAGTTGGCTTAAAGCTCAACATTCAGAAAACTAAGATCATGCCATCTGGTCCCATCACTTCACGGCAAATAGATGGGGAAACAGTGCAAACAGTGACAGACTTTATTTTTCTGGGCTCCAAAATCACTGCAGATGGTGAGTGAAGCCATGAAATTAAAAGACGCTCCTTGGAAGGAAAGTTATGACCAACCTAGACAGCATATTAAAAAGCAGACATTACTTTGCCAGCAAAGGTCTGTCTAGTCAAGGCTATGATTTTTACAGTAGTCATGGATGGATGTGAGAGTTGGGCTATAAAGAAAGCCAAAGAATTGATGCTTTTGAACTGTGGTGTTGGAGAAGACTCTTGAGAGGTCCTTGGACTGCAAGGAGATCCAACCAGTCCATCCTAAAGGAGATCCATCCTGGGTGTTCATTGGAAGGACTGATGTTGAAGCTGAAACTCCAATACTTTGGCCACCTCATGGGAAGAGTTGACTCTTGGAAAAGACCCTGATGCTGGGAGGGATTGGGGGCAGGAGGAGAAGGGGATGACAGAGGATGAGATGGTTGGATGGAATCACTGACTCAATGGACATGAGTTTGCGTAGGCTCCAGCGGTTGGTGTTGGACAGGGAGGCCTGGCGTGCTGTGGTTTATGGGGTCACAAAAAGTTGGACATGACTGAGTGACTGAACTGAACTGAACTAGTTTGGTCATAGCTTTTCTTTTAAGGAGCAAGCATCTTTTAGTATCAGTCATGTGACCACTGCTGAGTTTTCCAAATTTGCTGGCCTATTGAGTGCAGCACTTTCACAGCATCATCTTTTAGGACTTGAAATAGTTCATCTGGAATTCCATCACCTCCACTAGCTTTCTGCATGATCATTCCTAAGGCCCACTCATTCTCATTCCAGGATGTCTGACTCTAGATGAGTGATCACACCATCGTGGTTATCTGGGTCATGATCTTTCCCATATAGTTCTTCTGTGTATTGTTGCCGCCTCTTCTTAATATCTTCTTCTTCTGTGAGGTCCATGCCATTTCTCTCCTTTATTGTGCCCATCTTTGCATGAAACATTCCCTTGGTATCTCTAATTTTCTTGAAGAGATCTCTAGGCCTTCCCATTCTATTGTTTTCCTCTATTTCTTGCATTGATTGCTGAAGAAGGCTTTCTCATCACTCCTTGCTAGTCTCTGTAACTCTGCATTCAAATGGGTATATCTTTCCTTTTCTCCTTTGCCTTTCACTTCTCTTCTTTCCTCAGCTATTTGTAAGGCCTCCTCAGACAGTCATTTTGCCTTTTTGCAATTCTTGTTCTTCAGGATGGTCTTGATCACTGCCTCCTGTAATATGTCACAAACCTCCATCCATAGTTCTTCAGGCACTGACTATCAGATCTAATCACTTGAATCTGTTTGTCACTTCCAGCATATAATCATAAGGGATTTGATTTAGGTCATACCTGAATGGTGTAGTAGTTTTCCCTACTTTCTTCAATTTAAGTCTGAATATGTCAATAAGAAGTTCATAATCTGAGCCACAGTCAGTTCCCAGTTTTGTTTTTGCTGACTGTATTGATCTTCTCCATCTTCAACTGCAAAGAATATAATCAATCTGATTTTGATATTGACCATCTGGTGATGTCCACGAGTAGAGTTGTCTCTTGTGTTGTTAGAAGAGGTTGTTTGTTATGACCAGATCATTCTCTTGGTAAAAGAGTTAGCCTTTGCCCTGCTTCATTTTGTTCTCCAAGATGAAACTTGCCTGTTACTCCAAGCTTCACTTGACTTCCTACTTTTGCACTCCAGCCCCTTATTATGACTCCTCTACCTTCCAGGTATTTCATCATCTCTTCTTCTGTGAAGTCTCAGCATCCTCTATTCTTCCTTTTGGAACACTAGTCCCTTCTATCTGGTGGGTATCCTGCTGGCTCATCTTCTATGGAACCTCAGGATCCTGCACCTGCTGGACATCCTATCATTACTTCTTATGTGGAGCCTCAGGCTTTCCACTTGCAGAGTATCCTGGCACTTCTTCTTCCATGGAGCCTCAGACTCTTCTATCTGCTGTTTATCATGCAACCATTTTTTTCTTTGTTGCCTCTGACTCCTTTACCCACTGGGTATCCTGCCACCCACTTTGCCTGTGGAGCCCCAGATTCCTCTACCTGCTCTTTATCCTGCCCTCATTTTTTCTTTGTTGCCTCAAGCTTTTCTACCTGCTGGGTCTCTTGCCCCCCTCTTCTACTGTTACCTCAGGCTCCTCAACATGCTGCTGACCCTTCATTTGTGCAGTCTCAGGCTCCTCTGCCTTGTGGGTATCCTGTCAACTATTCTGGGGAGCCTAAGGTTCCCCTCCCTGCAGGGCTTCCTGATGAATCAACTGCTGTGGTGCCTCAGGCTCCTCGACCTTGTGGGCACCATGTTGCCCTTGCTTCCAAAGAGTTTCAGGCTCCTGTACCTGTTGAGTATCTTGTTGACTCTGCCTCTGTGGAGACTCAAACTTCTCTACCTGCTGGATATCCAGCTGCCTCTTTTTCTGTGGAGTTTCAGGCTATTCATTTCACTGGGTGTCTTGTCATCTCTGCTTATTTAACTCCTCATACTTCCCTCTCTGCTATTATATCCTGTTTCCTCTTCTTCTGGGGACTTCCATTGTGGTTCAGCTAGTGAAGAATCTGCCTGCAACGAGGGAGACCTCGGCACAATCTCTGGGTTGGGAAGATCCCCCGGAGAAGGGAAAGGCTGCCCAATCTAGTATTCTGCCTGGAAAATTCCATGTATTGTGTAGTCCAAGGGATTGCAAAGAGTCAGAGACAACTGAATGACTTTCATTCACTCACTCCTCTTCCTTTGTTGTACTTCAGGATTCTCTACCTCCTGGATATTCTACTGCCTCTACTTATGTGGTGCTCAGAATCCTCTACCTTCTGGGTATTCTGAAGCCTCTTCTATATTGCTGCAGTCCTCTATCAGCTCAGTTCAGTCCAGTCACTCAGTTGTGTCCAAGTATTTGCGATCCCATGGACTGCAGCATGCCAGACCTCCTTATCTATTACCAAATCCTGGAGCTTGCTCAAACTCATGTCCATCGAGTTGGGGATGTCATCCACCATCTCATCCTCTGCCATTCCTTTTTCCTCTGCCTTCAATCTTTCCCAGCATCAGGGTTTTTCCCAGCGATTCAGTTCTTTGCATCAGGTGGTCAAAGTACTGGAGCTTCAGCTTTAGCATCAGTCCTCCAATTAATTGAGTGCCTTTAGGATTGGCTGGTTTGATCTTCTTGCAGTCCAAAGGATTCTCAAGAGTCTTCTCCAACTCACAGCTCAAAAGCATCAATTCTTCAGTGCTCAGTTTTCTTTATGATCCCACTCTCACATTCATACATTACTACTGGAAAAACGATAACTTTGATTATACAGAATTTTGTTGGCAAGAAGTGTCTTTGCTTTTTAATATGCTGTCTAGGTTGGTCATAGCTTTTCTTCCAAAGAGCAAGCGTCTTTTAATTTCATGGCTGCAGTTGACATCTGCAGTGATTTTGAAGCCCAGAAATATAAAGTCTGACACTCTTTCCATTGTTTTCTCATCTATTGGCCATGAAGTGATGGGACAAGATGCCATGAACTCTGTTTTTTTGAGTGTTGAATTTTAAGCCAACTTCTGAATTCTTCTCTTTCACTTTTATCAAGAGGCTCTTTAGTTCCTCTTCACTTTCTGCTATAAGGGTGGGGTCATCTGCATATCTGAGGTTATTGATATTTCTCCCAGCAATCTTGATTCTGGCTTGTGCTTCATCCAGCCTGGCATTTTGCATGATCTGCATACAAGCTCAATAGGCAGGGTGACAGTATAAAGCCTTTACATACTCCTCTCCCAACTTGGAACCAGTCTGTTGTTCCATTTCCAGTTCTAACTGTTGCTTCTTGACCTGCATACAGATTTTTCAGGATACAGGTAGGGTGGTCTGGTATTGCACTCATCTCACATGCTAGCAAAGCAAAGCTCAAAAATTCTTGAAGAGAGGCTTCAACAGTCCATGAACCAAGAAATTCCCAGATGTTCAAGCTGGATTTAGAAAAGGCAGAGGAACCAGAGATGAAACTGTCAACATCTGTTGCTTCATAGAATAAGCAAAAGTGTTCCATGAAAACATCTAATTGTGTTTTATTGACTTGCCAAAGTCTTTGAATTTGTGATCACAATGAACTGTGGAAAATTCTTCAAGAGGTGAGTCCTCTATACCGTCTAGATATTCTGCCAAAATATCTTTCTCATAGCCTCAGTCTCCTTTACCTTCTAGGTATTTTGTTGCCTCTTTTCTGGAGCCTCAGGCTTCTTTTTGCACTGGCTATTTTGCCCACTCTTCTTCTGTGGAACCTCAGGCTCCCCAACCTGTTTGGAATCCTTTCAATTTGCTCTCTGTGGAACCTCAGGCTGCTCAGGGTATCCTGCTGGGTATCCTGTTGACTCTTCCTTTGTGAGCCTTACTGTCTCCTACTGCCTGGGTATCCTGTCAACTCAGCTTTTGTGGCACCTCAGTCTCCTCTGCTTGCTGGGTATTCTGATACCTCTCCTTCTGTGGATCCAAAGGCTCCCTTACCTTCTAGGTATCCTGCTGGCCCTTTTTTCTGTGGAGCCTCAAGCCCCTCTAGCCACTGAGTATCGTGTTGCCTCTTAGTCTGTAGAGGCTCAGGCTCCTCTGCCTGTTGGATCCTGCTCACTCTTTTTCTGTGAATCTTCAGCCTCCATTACCTGCTGAATATCCTGCTTTCTCTTCTTCCTTATCCTGAAGCTTCCCTATCCAATGGGTATCCCGTGGACTCTGCTTCTGTGGAGTCTCAGGAGACTTTATTCGAGGTAGGCTGTCACCTCTTCTTTTTGGGGTGCCAGTCCCTGAAACCTGCTGGGCATCCTGCTGCCTGTTCTTCTGTGTTGCCTCAGGCTCTCATACTGGCTGGGTATCCTACCACTTCTTGTGTGGAGCCTCAGTCTCCCCACTTGCTAACTTGCTGGGTGTTCTGTCCCTCTTTCTTCTGCAGATCCTCATATCCCCTCCCTACAGGGTATCCTGCCGCCTCTTCTGTGTCACCTCAGACTACCCTACCTTCTGGGTATCCTGTCAAAGTTTCTTCCATTGATACTCAGGCTCCTTTACATGTTGAGTATCCTGAAGACTCTTCTGTGTAACCTCAGGCTCCCCCACTTCCTTGGTATCCTTCTGACTTTCATCTGTGTAGACTAAGTCTCCTCTCCCTGCTGGCTTTCATGTCCACCCTAATTCTGTGGGGTTTCATGCTCCTTTACCTGCTGAGTATACTGTTGACTCTTCATTTGTGGAGCCTCAGTATCCTCTACCTACTTGATATCCTCCCCCTTTTTTTCCTGTGTGATCTTAGGCTCCTCTATCTGCTGGTTCTCTTGATGGCTCTTCTTCTGTGGAGCCTCAGCCTCCTTAACCTGAGGGGTATGCTATCACCTCTTCTGTGCAGCCTCATATTCCTCTATTGGCTGGGTATCCAGTTGACAGTTCTTTGGTGGAGCCTTAAGCTTCCCTACCACTGGGTATCCTGTCAACTCTTCTTTGGTGGAGTCTCAGACTCCATTACAGATTTGACATCCTGTTGACCCTCCTCTGTAGATCCTTAGTCTCCTTTCTCAAAGGGTGACCTGCCACCTTTACTTCTGTGAAGCCTCAAGCTCCCCTAGCTGCTATGCATCTTGCTTACTGTTCTGTGCAGCCTGAGGCTCTCCTACCCGCTGGGTACATCATCATCTCTTCTTTATTCCCTTGTACTCCCCTACCTGGTAGATATCCTATATCCTCTTCTGTGGAGCATCAGCTCCCTTAACTGCTGGGTATCCTGCTGCCACTCCTTCTGTAGAGCCTCTGTCTCCTTTTCCTGCTGGGTATACTGCTGACTCTTCTTCTATGGAGTCTCAGCCTTTTCTACCTGATAGATATCCTGCTGCTTTTTCTTGTGTGGAGCCTCTGTCTTTTCTACCTTCTAGATAATTTTTTTTTTTGCCTCTTCTGTGGAGGCTCAGGCTCTTCTTCCTGCTGGGTATTTTCCTGACTGTTCTTCTCTGGAGTCTCAGACTCTCCTACCAGATAGGTAGATTGTAGATAATGCTTCTGTGGAACACAGGAACTCTACCTACTAGGTATCCTGCCCTCTTCTTCTGTGGAACCTCATGTCCTGTATGTTTTTGGTATCCTATTGCCTCTTCTTCTGTGGAGCATCATGTTCCTTTACATGTAGGTGCCCTGCCAAATCTATTTCTATGGAGCCTTAGACTCATCTACCTGCTGAGTTTTCTGCTGCCTCTTCTTCAGTGGAGCCTTCTTCTACTCTGCCTGCTAGGTATCTTGTTGATTCTGCTTCTGTGGAACCTCAACCACTCTACCTGTTGCTGCTTCTTCTGTGGAGTCTCAGGCTCCTCAACTCCGTGCATATCCTGTTGACTCTGCTTATGAAGTTCCTCATAAATCCCTACCTGCTGGTGTCTTGTCTCATCTTCTGTGGAGCTTCAGGCTCCCCTTCTTTCTGAGCATACCTGCGACTTCTTCGTTTGTGGAGCCTTAAACTCCTCTACATTCTGGGTATCCTGCTGCCTGTTCTTCTATTTCATCTCAGGTCTCTCTATCTGCTAGGTATCTGCCACATCATTTTTTTTTTTTTTTGGAGGCCCAGGCTCCTCTACCTTCTAGGAATTAATCATCTCTTCTGTGGAGCATAAAGCTCATCTTCCTGCTGATATTTTGCCAACTCTTCATTGGTGTAGCCTCAGGCTCCCTTCGGTTCAGTTCAGTCACTCAGTCATGTCTGACTCTTTACACCCCATGAATTGCAGCACTCCAGGCCTCCCTGTCCATCACCAACACCTGGAATTTACTAATTTTTTTCTTTTTAAAAAACTTTTAATTGGAGGCTAGTTACTTTACAATATTGTGGTGGTTTCTTGCCATACATTAACATGAATCAGCCATGGGTGTACAGGTGCTCCCCATCCTGAACCTCCCACCCACCTCCCTCCCCATCCCATCCCTCAGGGTCATCCCAGTGCACCAGCCCTGAGCACCCTGTCTCATGCATCCAACCTGGACTGGTGATCTATTTCACATATGATACTATACATGTTTCAATGCTGTTTTCTCAAATCATCCCACCCTCACCTGCTCCCATGAGTCCAAAAGACTGTTCTTTACATCTGCATCTCTTTTGCTGTCTCGAATATAGGGCACCGTTGCCATTTTTCTAAACTCCATATATATATGTGTATGTGTGTGTGTGTTAATATACTGTATTGGTATTTTTCTTTCTGACTTACTTCACTCTGTATAATAGGGTCCAGTCTACTTCATTAGATGAAGTAGGTTTCATCTACTTCATGAGAACTGATTCAAATGCATTATTTTTGATAGCTGAGTAATATTCCATTGTGTATATGTACCACAGCTTTCTTATCCATTCGTCTTCTAAAGGACATCTAGGTTGATTCCGTGTCCTGGCTATTGTAAACAGTGGTGCAAGGAACATTGGAGTACATGTATCTGTTTCAATTCTGGTTTCCTTGGTGTGTATGCCCAGCAGTGGGATAGCTGGGTCATATGGCAGTTCTATTGCCATTTTTTTTTTTTTTAAAGGAATCTCCACACTTTTCTCCATAGTGGCTGTGCTAGTTTGCCACTTTTGGGACTAGTTGTTCCCTTTTCCCTGTACCCTCTCCAACATTTATTGTTTGTAGAGTTTTTGATAGCAGCCATTCTGACCAGCATGACGTGGTTCCTCGTTGTGGTTTTAATTTGCATTTCTCTGATAATGAGTGATGTTGAACACCTTTTCATGTGTTTGTAGCCGTCTATCTGTCTTCTTTGGAGAAATGTCTATTTAGTTATTTGGCCCAGTTTTTGATTCGGTCACTTATTTTTCTGGAATTGAGCTGCAGGAGTTGCTTGTATATTTTTGAGATGAATTATTTGTCAATTGCTTTGTTTGCTATTATTTTCTCCCATTCTGAAGGCTGTCTTTTCACATAGCTTATAGTTTCCTTCGTTGCACAAAAATTTTTAAGCTTAATTAGGTCCCACTTGTTTATTTTTGCTTTTATTTCCATTACTCTCTAAGGTGGGTCATAGAGGATCCTGCTATGATTTAAGTCAGAGAGTGTTTTGCCTATGTTTTTTCTCTAGGAGTTTTATAGTTTCTGGTCTTACACTTAGATCTTTAATCCATTTTGAGTTTATTTTTGTGCATGGTGTTAGAAAGTGTTCTAGTTTCATTCTTTTACAAGATGTTGACCTGTTTTTCCAGCACCACTTGTTTATTTATTTATTTACTTTCCCCCATTTATTTTTTATTAGTTGGAGGCTAATTACTTTACAATATTGTAGTGGTTTTTGTCATATATTGACATGAATCAGCCATGGATTTACATGTATTCCCCATCCCGATCCCCCCTCCCACCTCCCTCTCTACCCGATTCCTCTGGGTCTTCCCAGTGCACCAGGCCCAAGCACTTGTCTCATGCATCCAACCTGGGCTGGTGATCTGTTTCACCCTAGATAATATACATGTTTCGTTGGTATTCTCTCAAAACATCCCACCCTCGCCTTCTCCCACAGAGTCCAAAAGTCTGTTCTGTACATCTGTGTCTCTTTTTCTGTTTTGCATATAGGTTTATCATTACCATCTTTCTAAATTCCATATATATGTGTTAGTATACTGTGTTGGTCTTTATCTTTCTGGCTTACTTCACTCTGTATAAGTAAGCTCCAGTTTCATCCATCTCATTAGAACTGATTAAAATGAATTCTTTTTAACGGCTGAGTAATATTCCATGGTATATATATACACCACAGCTTCTTTAGCCATTCATCTGCTGATGGGCATCTAGGTTGCTTCCATGTCCTGGCTATTATAAACAGCCAACACCACTTGTTAAAGAGATTGTCTTTTCTCCATTGTATATCCTTGCCTTCTTTGTCAAAGATAAGGTTTCCTTAGTTGCATGGATTTATTTCTAGACTTTCTATTTTGTTCCATTGATCTATGTTTCTGTCTTTGTGCCAGTATCATACTGTCTTGATGACTGTAGCTTTGTCATATAGCCTGAAGTCAGGCAGGTTGATTTCAGTTCAGTTCAGTTCAGTCATGCAGTTGTGTCTGACTCTTTGAGACCCCATGAATCGCAGCACGCCAGGCCTCCCTGTCCATCACCAACTCCCGGAGTTTACTCACACTCATGCCCATCGAGTCGGTGATGCCATTTGGCTATCTCGTCCTCTGTGGCCTCCTTCTCCTCCTGTCCCCAATCCCTCCCAGCATCAGGGTCTTTTCCAGTGAGTCAACTCTTCGCATGAGGTGGCCAAAGTATTGGAGTTTCAGCTTCTGCATCAGTCCTTCCAATGAACACCCAGGACTGATCTCCTTTAGGGTGGACTGGTTGGATCTCCTTGCTGTCCAAGGGACTCTCAAGAGTCTTCTCCAACACCACAGTTCAAAAGCATCAATTTTTCAGGGCTCAGCTTTCTTCACAGTCCAAGTCTTACATCCATACATGACCACTGGAAAAACCATAGCCTTGACCAGATGGACCTTTGTTGGTAAAGTAATGTTTCTGCTTTTTAATATGCTATCTAGGTTGTTCATAACTTTCCTTCCAAGGAGTAAGCGTCTTTTAATTTCATGGCTGCAGTCACCATCCACAGTGATTTTGGAGCCCCAAAAAATGAAGTCTAACACTGTTTACACTGTCTCCCCATCTATTTCCCATGAGGTGATGGGACCAGATGCCATGATCTTAGCTTTCTGAATGTTAAGCTTTAAGCCAACGTTTTCACTCTCCTCTTTCACTTTCATCAAGAGGCTTTTCAGTTCCTTTTCACTCTCTGCCATAAGGCTGGTGTCATCTGCATATCTGAAGTTATTGATATTTCTCCTGGCAATCTTGATTCCAGCTTGTGCTTCTTCCAGCCCAGCGCTTCTCATGATGTATTCTGCAAAGAAGTTAAATAAGCAGGGTGACAATATACACCCTTGACACACTCCTTTTCATATTTGGAATCAGTCTGTTTTTCCATGTCCAGTTCTAACTATTGCTTCCTGAAATGCATACAGGTTTCTGAAGAGGCAGGTCAGGTGGTCTGGTATTCCCATCTCTTTCAGAATTTTCCACAGTTTATTGTGATCTACACAGTTGAAGGCTTTCGCATAGTCAATAAAGCAGAAATAGATGTTTTTCTGGAACTCTCTTGCTTTTTCGATGATCCAGCGGATATTGGCAATTTGATCTCTGGTTCCTCAGCCTTTTCTAAAACCAGCTTGAACATCTGGAAGTTCTCGGTTCACATATTGCTGAAGCCTGGCTTGGAGAATTTTGAGCATTACTTTACTAGCGTGTGAGATGAGTGCAATTGTGTGGTAGTTTGAGCATTCTTTGGCGTTGCGTTTCTTAGGTGTTGGAATGAAAACTGACCATTTCCAGTCCTGTGGCCACTGCTGAGTTTTCCAAATTTGCTGGCATATTGAGTGCAGCACTTTCACAGCATCATCTTTCAGGATTTGAAATAGCTCAACTGGAATTCCATCACATCCACTAGTTTTGTTTGCAGTGATGCTTTTTAAGGCCCACTTGACTTCACATTCCAGGATGTTTGGCTCTAGGTCAGTGATCACACCATTGTGATTATCTGGGTCGTGAAGATCTTTTTTGTACAGTTCTTCTGTGTATTCTTGCCACCTCTTCTTAATATCTTCTGCTTCTGCAGGTTGATTTGGAGTTTTACTAAAACTAATGTTAATTGAGTCAGTGATGCCATCCAACCATCTTGTCCTGTGCCATCCCCTTCTCCTTCTGCTTTCAGTCTTTCCCAGCATCAGGGTCTTCTCAAATGATTCAACTCTTCACATCCAAAGGTGTCCAAAGTATTGGAGTTTCAGCTTTAATGTCAGTCCTTCCAATGAACATTCAGTACTGATTTCTTTTAGGATGAACTGGTTGGATCTGCTTGAAGTCCAAGGGACTCTCAAGAGGCTTCTCCAACACCATAGTTCAAAAGCATCAATTCTTTTTTGCTCAGGCTCCCTTACATCCTGAAATATCCTGCCAAGTCTTTTTCTTTGAAGCCTCAGTCTCATCTACCTGCTGGATATTCTGCTGACTCTTCCATTTATCCTCAAACCCTTCTAACAGCTAACTTTCTTTCTCTCTCTTCTGTGGATCCACTTGCTCCCTCCCAGCTGAGTATCCTGTCAACTTGCCTTCTGTGGAGCCTCAAGCTCCTACCCTGCTAGGTATTCTGCCACCTTTTCTTCTGTGGAGCCAGAGGACAGTATATACCCCCTGGATATATACTGTCAACTCTTCTCTCCAGCCTCAGGCTCTTCTACCTGCTGGTTATCAACTCTGTTTCTGTGGATCCTCAGGATCCTGTACCTACTGGGTAACCTGTCAATTCTTCTTCTGTGGAGCCTCCTCAAAATCCTCTATTCACTGGGGATCCTGTCTCCTCATTTTTCTGTAGAACCTCATGATTCCCTACTAGCTAGGTATTCTGACTCCTTTTCTTCTGTGTAGCTTCATGCTTCCATACCTGATCAGTATCCTACCACCATTCTCAGGAGCTTCAGGCTCCCCTACTGCTGGGTATCCTACTGCCTATTCCTCTGTGCCACTTCAGACCTCTCTTATTATCCCGCCATATCTTCTTCAGAGGATTCTCAGGTTCTCTACTGGCTGGGTTAACTGTCGACCCTTCCTCTTTGAAACCTCTGATTCCTCTTCCAGTGGGTATCTTGTCGACTCTTCTTCTTTGGAGCCTTAGGCTCTCCTACTGGCTAAGTATTCTGCTGCCTCTTCTGTGGATCCTGATGATCCTCTACCTGTTAGGTATCCTTCCACTTCTTCTTTGGAGTCTCTAACTACTCTACATACTGGGTACTCTGCCAGCTCTTCTTTTTTGGAACCTCAGGCTCCTCTACCTGTTGGGTACCCTGCTGACTTTTCTTATGTGGAGCCTCAGCTCTCTACCTGCTGGGTATCCTGTCAATTCTTCTGCGCAGCCTCAGACTCCCCTACTTGCTTTGTACCATGATGACAATTCTTTTGTGGAGCCTCAGTTTCCTCTAACTGCTGAGTATTTTTTCACTTCCTCTGTGTGTGCTCAGGCTCCACTATCTGCTGAGTATCCTGTTGCCCCCTCTGTGGAGGCTCACAGTCCCCTAGTTGCTGGGTATCCTTCTACCTTTATTCTTTGGTGGTAGAATAGAATGCCACCTGTTCTATAGTGACAGTGTGCGATTCCTCTACCTACTGGGTTTCCAGCTACCAATTCTTCTGTGTCTCCTCAGGCTCCTCTATGTACTGAGTACCCTGTTAGATTTTCTCTGTGGAGCTTCAGGTTCCCCTACCTGCTGGATATCTTGCTGTCTCTTCTTCTGTGGAACCTCAGGCTTGATGCCATGATCTTAGTTTTCTGAATGTTGAGCTTTAAACCAACTTTTTCACTCTCCTCTTTCATTTTCATTAAGAGGCTCTTAAGTCCACTTTCTGCCATAAAGGGGGGTGTCATCTGCATATCTGAGGTTATTGATATTTCTCCTGCCAATCAGGAATCCAGCTTGTGTTTCACCCAGCCCAGCATGTCTCATGATGTACTCTGCATATAAGTTAAATAAGCAGGGTGACAATATACAGCTTTGACACACTCCTTTTCCTATTTGGAACAGGTCTGTTGTTCCATGTCCAGTTCTAACTGTTCCTGCCTGACCTGCATACAGGTTTCTCAAGAGGCAGGTCAAGTGGTCTGGTATTCCCATATCCTTCAGAATTTTCCACAATTTATTGTGATCCACACAGTCAAAGGCTTTGGAATAGTCAATAAGGCAGAAATAGATGTTTTTCTGGAACTCTCTTGCATTTTCAATGATCCAGCAGATGTTGGCAACTTGATCTCTGGTTCCTCTGCCTTTTCTAAAACCAGCTTGAACATCTGGAAGTTCACGGTTCATGTATTGCTGAAGCTTGGCTTGGAAAATTTGGAGATTTACTTTACTAGGGTGTGAGATGAGTGCAATCATGAGGTAGTTTGAAAATTTTTGGCATTGCCTTTCTTTGTGATTGGGATGAAAAGTGACCTTTTCCAGTCCCGTGGCCACTACTTAGTTTTCCAAATTTGCTGATATGTTGAGTGCAACACTTCCACAGCATCATCTTTTAGGACTTGAAATAGCTCAACTGGAATTCCATCGCTTCCACTAGCTTTGTTCGTAGTGATGCTTTCTAAGGCCCACTTGACTTCACATTCCAGGATATCTGGCTTTAGGTGAGTGTGAGTGATCACACCATGATGATTATCTGGGTCATGAAGATCTTTTTTGTACAGTTCTGTGTATTCTTGCCACCTCTTCTTAATATCTTCTGCTTCTGTTGGGTCCATACCATTTCTGTCCTTTATGGAACCCATCTTTGCATTAAATGTTCCCCTGGTATCTCTAATTTTCCTGAAGAGGTCTCTAATATTTCCCATTCTATTGTTTTACTCTACTTCTTTGCACTCATCACTGAGGAAGGCTTTCTTATCTCTCCTTGCTTTTCTTTGGAACTGTGCATTCAAATGGGTCTATCTTTCCTTTTCTCATTTGCTTTTGCTTCTCTTCTTTTCACAGCTATTTGTAAGGCCTCCTCAGACAACCATTTTGCTTTTTTGCATTTTTCTTGGGGATGGTTTTGATCCCTGTCTCCTGTACAATGTCACAAATCTCCATCCATAGTTCATCAGGCACTCTGTCTATCAGATCTAGTTCCTTAAATTTATTTCTCACTTCCACTGTATAGTCATAAGGAATTTGATTTAGGTCATACCTGAAAGGTATAGTGGTTTTCCCCACTTCAATTTAAGTCTGAACTTGGCAATAAGGTGTTCATGATCTGAGACACAGTCAGCTCCCGGTCTTGTTTGTGCTGACTGTATAGAGCTTCTCCATCTTTGGCTGCAAAGAAAATAATCAATCTGATTTTGGTGTTGACCATTTGGTGATGTCCATGTGTAGAGTCTTCTCTTGTGTTGTTGGAAGAGGGTGTTTGCTATGGCTAGTGTGTTCTCTTGGCAGAACTCTCTTAGCCTTTGCCCTGCTTTGTTCTGTACTCCAAGGCCAAATTTACCTGTTACTCCAGGTGTTTCTTGACTTCCTACTTTTGCACTCCAGCCCCCTATAATGCAAAGGACATCTTTTTTGGGTGTTAGTTCTAAAAGGTCTTGTAGGTCTTCATAGAACCATTCAACTTCAGTTTCTTCAGGATTACTGGTCAGGATATAGACTTGGATTACTGTGATATTGAATGGTTTACCTTGGAAATGAAGAGAGATCATTCTGTCATTTTTGAGATTGCATGCAAGTACTGCCTTTTGGACTCTTTTGCTGACTAAGATGGCTACTCCATTTCTTCTAAGGGTTTCCTGCCCACAGTAGTAGATATGTTGGTCATCTGAGTTAAATTCACCCATTCCAGTCCATCTTAGTTTGCTGATTCCTAGAATGTCAATGTTCATTCTGCCATCTCCTGTGTGACCACTTCCAATTTCCCTTGATTCATGGGCCTAACATTCCAGGTTCCTTTACAATATTGCTCTTACAGCATTGGACCTTGCTTCTATCACCACTCCCAACCACAACTGGATTTTATTTTTGCCTTGGCTCCATCTCTTCACTCTTTATGGAATTATTTCTCCACTGATCTCCAGTAGAATGTTGGGCATCTACCAACCAGGGAAGCTCACCTTTCAGTGTCCTATCTTTTTTCATTTTCATACTATCCATGGGGTTCACAAGGCAAGAATACTGAAGTGGTTTGCCATTACCTTCTCCAGTGGACCACATTCTTTCAGACCTCTCCACCATGCTGGTTATGATGTTTCCTCTATTTCTGTGAAGTCACAGGCTCCCTACCTGATGGATATCCTGATTCTCCTGTGGAACCTCAGCCTTCTGCACCTGCTGAATATCCTGTCCACTAACCTTCTATGCAGCCTCAGGCTATCCTACAGGCTGGGTATCCTGTCACCATGTCTACTGTGGTTACTCATACTCCCCTACCTGCAGTGTCTCATGTCTCCTCTTCGTCTGTGGAGCTTCAGGCTCCCCTACCTGCTGCATGTGCTGCCACATCCTTTTCTGTGAAGCATCTTGCTTTTCTGCTTCCTTAGTATACTGTTGATTGGCTTCTGTGGAGTCTCAGGCTCCTTTCTTTACTGGGTTCCCTGCCCCCTTTCCCCTTGAGAGCCTCATTCTCCTCTACTTGCAGGGTATCCTCCTGCCTCTTCTTTGGAGCCTCAGGTTACTCTACCTGCATGGTATCCTCTCCATAATTCTTGTCTGGTTCATAAGGTTTCCTACCTGATGGGTACCCTGCCCCCTCTTCTACCTTGGGTCCTCAGGCTCCTCTGCCCACTGTATATCCTGCCAATAATTCTTCTGTGGGCCTCAGTCTATTCTATCTGCTGGGCATACTGCCACCTCAAACATTCCTACCTAATAGCCTGACGATTCTTCTTCTCTGGAGCCTTTGGGCTCCTGTACAGGCTGAATATCCTGTCGATTCTTTTCTGTGCAGCCTTAGATTCTCCGACATGCCTGGTGTTCTGGCGACTCTTCTGTACTTGCTCATACACCTCTGCATGCTATGTATCCCATGCCATGCATCTCTTCTTACTCTGTGGTGCTTCAGGCTCCCCGACATGCTGGGTATTGACTGCAATTTTCTCTGTGGCTCCTCTAACTTCTAGGTGTGCTGTCTGCTCAGTTTCTATGGAGTCTCAGGCTCTTCTATCTGCTCAGTATCCTGATGCCTCATTTTCAATCTCTAGCTAGGTATTTTGTCTCTTCTTCTTCTGTAGACTCAAGGTACCCAAGGGTATTCTGCTGACTCTTCTGTGGACCCTCAGGCTCCTAAATCTGCTGAGTATCCTGTTGCCTCTTAGTCTGCCTCAGGCTCCTCTATCTAATGGATATCCTGTCGACTCTCCTTGTGTGCAGTCTCAGGATTCCCTATGTGGTGTATGCTACCGACTCTTCTTTTTGGAGCCTCAGACCCTTCCACCTACTGGGTATCCTACTGCCTCTTCTTCTGTGGAACCTCAGACTCTCCTACCTGCTGGGTGTCCTGTCTCTTCTTTTTCTGTGGACCCTAAGGCTTCCCTACTTGCTGTGTATATTGGTGCCTCTTCTGGAGAACCTCAGCTCCCCCCTCCCCCCAACAAAGTACTGAGTATCCTGTTGGCTCCTCTGTGAAGCCTCAGCTCCCCTACTTGCTGGGTATTCTGTCACCTCTTCTCTAAATCATCATGCTCCTCTACCTGCTGGATATTTTGTCTCTTTTTCTTCTCTACCAGCTAGATATTCTGTCTCCTCCTCTTCTGTGGAGCTTCATGCTTTCCCACCTTCTCAGTATCCTGTTGCCTCTTTTTCCTGTGGATCCTTATGTTTCTCTACCTACTGGATATCTTGCTGAATCTTCTTCAATGTGTCCTCAAGGTACTCTACCTGCTGAGAATCTGCTGCCTCTTCTTCTTTGGTACCTACCCTACCTGCACAGTATGCTGTTGACTCTGCTTCTGTGGAATATCAAGCTCCTAACCTGCTGGTTATTCTGCCACCTATGCTTTGATGGAGCTTTAGTGTCCCCTGTAGTTGGGTATCCTGTCAACTCTTCTTCTGTGGAGCCTCAGCCTCCTCTACCTCTGACATATCCTGTAGCCTCTTCTTCTATAGAGTCTCAGGCTCCTCTTCTTGCTGAATATCTCGTCGACTCAGCTTCTGTGGACCCTCAAGCTTCTTTACTCCTGGGTATCCTGTTGACTCTGCTACTCTAGGGCCTCAGGCTCTTCTACCTGCCAGGTATCCTGTTGCTTCTTCATCTGTGGAGTTTCATACTCCTCTACCCACTGGGTATCATGCGACTCTTGTTTTGTAAACCCTCAATCCCCTCTATCTCCTGGGTATTCTTCCCCCTTGTCTTACATGGAGCTTCAGTGTCCTTGAACACCTGGGTGTCCAGATGAATCTTCTGTGGAGCCTCAATCTCCTTTACCTGATGGGTATCCAGTTGACCCTTCTGCCTTTACCTGGCAGGTAAAGGAACCTCAAATTCCCCCAGCTGCTGTATATCCTGTTGATTCTGCTTCTGCAGAGCCTCAGGTTCCCCTACCTTCTGGATATCCTACTGACTCTTCTGCCTTGGAGCCTCAGGCTTTTCTACCTGCTGTGTATCCTGCCGACACTTCTGTCTCTTCAATCCACTGTTTACTCATACCCCCTCTTCTGTGAAGCCCCAAGCCCCCCTACCTGATAGGTATCCTGAGAGATAGTCTGTGCAGGCTTGGTCTCCTGTAGACTCATCTTGGAATCCTGGATACTCTTGGTATCCTGTTGACTCTTTCTCATGCAGCTTCAGGTTCACCTGCCTCCTGGGAATCTTGTCACCACTTCTCTCCTACCTGCTATGTGTACTACCTCCTCTTCTGTGGAGCTTCAGGATTCCCCACTTGCTTGGTATTCTGCTGCATCCTCTTCTCTGAATCTCATGCTTCTCTACTGCCAGATAACCTGTCGATCTTCTTCTGTGAGGCCTCAGGCTCCTCAACCTGCTGGGAACCCTGTCTACTCCATTTCCGTGCAGCCTTGGGTTTTCTTCTGGTAGTGTATCACTTTACCTCTCCTTCTGTGGAGCATCAAGCTTTTCTACCTGCTTGGTATCCTTCCGTCTGTTCTTCTATGTAGGCCTCTCTACCTTCTGGGTATTCTGCTGCATCTTCTTTGTTGGCACCTCAGGTTCCTCTATCTGCTAGGCATTTTATTGCCTCTTTTGTGAAGCCTCAGGGTCCCCAATCTGCTACGTATCCTGTTGCCACATCTTCTATGTCACCTTAGGTTTCACTATCTGCTGGAAATGCTGCATTTCTTCAGTGGAGCCTCAGGTTCCCTTACCTGTTGAATATCCTGTGTACATTTCTGTGGACCCTTGGGCTCTTTTCCTGTTTGGTGTCCTGTCCTCTGTGCTTCTGTGGTGCTCAGGTTCCCCTACCTGCTGGGTATCCTACCACTTCCTTGGGCCTTGGAGCCTCAGGCTTCTTTACCTGCTCTGTATGCTGCTGACACTTCTTCTGTGAGCTTCATTCTCCTCTAACTGCTGTTTATCCTGTCACCTCTACTTCTGTGAAACCTCGAGACCTCCTACCTGATGAGTATACTAACTATTCTTCTTTTCTGAATACTTGGTCTCCTGTACCTGCTGGGTATCCTGTCAACTCTTCTGTGCGGTTTCAGGCTTTCCTTCATGCTGCATCTACTATCACCTCATCTTCTGTAGTTACTCAAACCATACTCCTACCTGCTACATACCCTGTCTCCTCTTGTGTGAACAGTCAGGCTTCCCTACCTGGTGGGGAAGTGGCCTGGTGTTCTGCAACTCCTGTGGAGAATCAGGCTTCTCTCCCTACTTGTTATCCTGTTGAGCTGCTTCTGTGGAGCCTCAGGTTCCTCTTCCTTTCAGTATCCTGTCTTCTCTACTTCTGTGGTGCCTAGTCTCCTCTACCTATTTGGTATCTTGCCTTCTCTTCTTCTGTGGAGCCTCTTGTTTATATAGCTTCTGGGCATCATGCTGCATCTTCTTCTGTGGAGTATCAGGCTCTTATACCTCCTGGTGTCCTGCCTCCTCTTCTTCTGTGGTGTCTCTGGCTCCTCTACCTGCTGGATATGCTGTCACTACTTCTTAGGTGGAGCCTCAGGCTCCTCTACCTGTTGGTTACCCTGCTGACTCTTCTGTGGAGCCTCAGACTCTGCTGCCTGCTGGGTATCCCGTCAAAGATTATGTGGAGCCTCAGGCTGCTCTACTTGGTGTGTAGCCTGCTCCTCCAGCACCACAGTTCAGAAGCATCATTTCTTCAGTGCTCAGCTTTCTTTATAGTCCAATTCTGACATCCATATGTGACCACTGGAAAAACCATAGCCTTGACTACATGGACCTTTGTGGACAAAGTAATGTCTGCTTTATAATATGCTGTCTAGGTTGGTCATAGCTTTCCTTCCAAGGAGTGTCTTTTAATTTCATGGCTGTAATCACCATCTGCAGTGATTTTGGACCCTCCCAAAATAAAGTCAGCCACTGTTTCCACTGTTTCCCCATCTATTTGCCATGAAGTGATGGGACCAGATGGCATGATCTTAGTTTTCTGAATGTTGAGCTTTAAACCAACTTTTTCACTCTCCTCTTTCACTTTCATCAAGAGGCTCTTTAGTTCTTTTTCACTTTCTGCCATAAGGGTGGTGTCATTTGCATATCTGAGGTTATTTTTCCCAGCAATCTTGATTCCATCTTGTGCTGGAGATGCACTCTGCATGTAAGTTAAATAAGCAGGGTGACAATATACAGCTTTGATGTACTCCTTTTCCTATTTGGAACCAGTCTCTTGTTCCATGTCCAATTCTAACTGTTGCTTCCTGACCATACAGGTTTCTCAAGAGGCAGGTCAGGTCATCTGGTATTCCCATGTCTTTCAAAATTTTCCAGTTTATTGTGATCCACACAGTCAAAGGCTTTGGAATAGTCAATAAAGCAGAAATAAATGTTTTTCTGGAACTCTCTTGCTTTTTCAATGATCCAGCAGATGTTGGCAACTTGATCTCTGGTTCCTCTGCCTTTTCTAAAACCACGCTCCCCTAAACTGATGGGTATTCTTACAAGTCTACTCCTATGGAGCCTCAGGCTCTTCTACTGTCTTGGTGTCTTGTTGACTCAGCTTCTGTGGAGCCTCAAGCTCCTCTACCTTCTGAGTATTCAGCTGCCTATTCTTCTGAAGAGTCTGAGGTTTCTCTACTTGTTGGTTATCCTGTTGACTCTTCTTATGTAGCTTCTCATATGTCCCTACCTGCCACATATTCCATATCCTGAGATTCATAGTTCTCATCGCCTGTGTCTCCTAGGTCTTTTCTGAAACTTTGGGGTCTCATCTCCTGAGACACTGTGACCTCGTATCCTCAGTGTCCAGTCTCATCTCCATAGTCTCTGGACTCTTCTCTAGTGAGTAGCCTAAGTCTTGTCTCCTCTCCTGAGTCTACTCTCCCAAGTGTCCTATCTCGACTCTCCAGAGTATCCTTTCCAACATCCCATCTTCTGAGGGTTCAGAGTATAGTCTCTTGGGTCTGCAGGGTCTAATCTATTGAGTCTCTAGGGTCATGTCTCCTGAGTTTGCTGGGTTTTATCTCCAGAGACTTGTCTTCTGAGTCTCCAGCATCCCTTCCCCTGATTGTCTGGGGGTAGTCTCCTAAGTCTTCAGGGATTCATCTGCAGGGTCTTATTTGCTGAGTCTTCAGGTCTCTTCTCTTGAGTCTTTTTGGTCTCATTTCCAGGGTCTTGTCTTCTGAGACTCTGGGATCTCATCTCCTGAGTCTCTGGGGTCCTGTATCCTGAAGGTACAAGGTCTCATTTTCTGGGCATTGTTTACTGAGACTCTGATGCCTCATCTCCTGAGACTTTGGCATCTTGTCTCCTGAGATTCTGGGTTCTCATCTCCCAAGACTGTTGGGTCTCCTATCCTGAGTGACCATCATCTTGTCTCCCAAACCTCTGGACTCTTCCTTACTTAGTAGTCTAAGTCTCATCTCCTCTCCTGAGTCTCCTAAGTCAGCTCTCCTGTCTTCTATCCTGAGTCTCCAGGGTGTGCTTTTTAGGGTCTCATCTCCTGGGTCTCCAAGGTCTCATCTACAGTGACTTGTATTCTGAGTCTCCAGCATCACATTCCCTGATTTGCTAGGGTCTTGTCTTGAGTCTCAAGGCTCTCATCTCCAGGGCCTTGTCTCCTGGGCCTCCAGGGTCTTGTCCCCTCACTCTCCTGTCTCCACTCCTTAGTCTACTATCCTGAGTCTTTACAGTATGCTGCCCAGAGCCTTGATCCTTGACTCCAGAGTCTTGTCTTCAGGATCTTGTCTCCTGAGACTTCATGGTCTCATCCCCTGAGGTTCAGGGGCCTTTGGTCCTGAAACTCCCAGGTCTCACCTCCTGACTAGCCCATGTCTTGTACCATCTCCTAAGTCTTCTCTCCTGAGAACTACTATTTAGAATCTCCAGAGTCTTCTGCCCAGTTTCTAATAATGGGTCTCCAAATCCTCATCTCTTGAGACTTCAAGTCCCCAGGGTCTCTTGGAATTGTCTCCTAAGCTCCAGATTCTCATCTCTGCAGACCAGAATTCTGTCTCCTGAGTATCCAGGGTCTCATATCCTGATTCTCCATGGTCTCACCCTCTGAGTCTCCAGGGTCTTGTATCCAGAGACTCTGGGCTCTCATCTCCTGAGTGTCTGTGCTGTCTTCTCCTGAGTCTCTGGGGTTTTGTTTTCTGAATCTCCAGAGTCTTAGCTCCAGGATCATGTCTCCTGAGTCTTCAGTGTCTCAAATCCTGAATCTCTAGAGTCTCTTCTTCAGAGTCTCCAGGGTTTCATTACCAGGGTCTCATCTCCTGGATCTTCAGCGTCTCATATCCTGAGTCTCCAGTATCTCTTCTCATGAATCTCCATGGTCTCATCTCCAGAGTCTTATCTCCTGAGTCTCTAGGGTTTCATCTCCAGTCTCTTATGCCTGAGATTCCATGGATTGGGCTCCTGAGACACCAGGGTTTCATTTCCTCAGACTCAGGGGTCCCATCTGCTTACACTTTGGGCCCTGGTCTCTGGAGACCCTTAGGTCATGTCCTGGGACTCTGGAGACTCATCTCCTGAGCCTCTGGGGTCTTGTTTCCTCAGAACTGGGTCTCATTTCTTGAGACTCTGGGGCCTCATCTACTGAGTCTCCACCGTCTCTTCTCTTGAGTCTCCACAGTCTTGTTTTCTGAGTCTCCTGACTGTCCTATCTGAGTAACCTTAGTCTTGTCTCCTAACCTGAGTCTCCAGAGTGTTCTCTCCTGAGTCTCCTGTCCAGGCTCTCATCTCCAAAGATTCCAGGCTCTTGTCTCCTGAGTCTCCAGGGTCTCTGGCTGTCATCTCCTGGGTTTCCAGGGTCACATCTCCAGGGTCTCATATCCCTTGATTTTGGGGTCTAGTCTCCCTAGACCGCAGAGTCTGGCCTTCTGAGATTCTGGTACCTCATATCCTGAGTGTCTTCTTCTCATATCCTAAGGCTCTGGACTCTCCTCTCCTTATTGGCCCAAGTCTTGACTCCTCTCTTGAGTCTCCTAAGTCTCATCTCCTTAGTCTACTATCTTGAGTCTTCAGATAGTAGTCTCCTGTTCAGGGACTCATTTTTAGTCTCCAGACTGTCGTCTCCTGAGACTCCAGGTTCTCATCTCCAGAGTTTCCTGGGTATTGCCTCCTAAGCTCCAGATTCTCCTCTCCAGATTCTCCAGGATTTTGTCTCCTGAACCTCCAGGGTCTCACCCCTTGAGTCTCCAGTTTCTCATCTCCTGAGTCTCCATGGTATTTTCTCATCTTCAGGGTCTCATCTCCAGGGTCTGGTCTTCTGAGACTTTGGAGTTTGGCCTTCTCAGGCTCAGGGGGCTCATCTCCTCAGAAGATGAGGCCTGGGGCCTGGTCTCTGGAGCAGCTGGGGTCTCAGGCCCCAGAAACTCATCTGAGACACTGGGGTCTCATCCCTCAGTCCTGGGTTGTCTTTCCGGAATCTCTGGGGAATCATTCTGAGTCTCTGCTGTCTCATCTCTTGAGTCTCCATGGCTCTCATCTCCTGAGTCTTTTGATTCTACTGTTTTGAGTAACCTTCATCTCATTTCTGTCTCCTGAGTCTCAAGAGTCTCCACTCCTGAGTTTCCTGTCCAGAGTATCTTTGTTTCCAAAGATTCTTTAGGTCTGGTCTCCTGGGTCTCCAGCACCTCACTTCAAGGGGCTTGTCTTCCAGGTCTCCATTGTTCTGTCTCCTGAGACCTTGTAGTCTATTCCTCTGAGACTCTGGGGTCTCGTTTCCTGAATGTACACCATTTCCTCTTCTGAGTCTTTCCTGAGAACTCTCCTCACCTGAGTAGCCTAAGTCTCATCTTCTCTGCTGAGTCTCCTAAGTCCCCTCTCCTTAGTTTACTATGCTGAGACTCCAGAGTATCCTGTCCACAGTCTCTTCTCCTGAGTCTCAAGGGTCTTATCTCCTGAAACTCCCAATTTTCATCTCTTAAGTAGACTAAGTCATGTCTCCCCTCCTGAGTCTCCACTTCTGAGACTACTATCTGGAGTCTCCTGAGTCTTCTTCACAGGGTCTCATCTACAAAGACTCCAGGGTATCATCCCCTAAGTTCCAGATTCTCATCTCCAGAGTTTCCAGGATTTTGGCCTCCTGATTCATCAGGGACTTATCTCCAATATCTCATCACCTGAAATTCTGGGGCCTCATTTCATGAGACTCTTGGGTCTCATATTCAGAGTCTCCAGGTCTAGCTCTCAGAGAGTATTTGGTCTCATTTCCTGAGTGTCTGTGGTTTTTGTCTCCTGAGTCTCCAGCATATTGTCTCCTGAGTCTCCAGGTTCTCATCCCAAGGGTCTTGTCTTGTAAGTCTCTGGGGTCTCATCTCTTGAACCTCCAGAGTCTCTTCTCCTGAGTCTCCAGAGTCTCATTTCTAGTTAGTTGTTTCCTGATATTCCGGGGTCTCATCTCCTGAGTCTCCAGTTTCTCCTCTCCTGAGTCTCCAGTGTCTCATCTCCAGCATCTCTCCTCCTGAGTTTTTGTGGCCTGGCCTCCTGAGACTCTAGAGTTTGGTCTCCTCAGCTTCAGAGGATTCATTTCCTCAGACTGTGAGACCTGGTCTCTGGAGGCCCAGGTCTCATTAGCTGAGACTGCAGACACCTATCTGCTGAGCCTATGGGGTCTGATTTCCTCAGAGTTGGGCCTCATTTCCTAAGTCTCCAGGGCCCCATCCCTTGAAACTTCATTTGTCATCTCTTGAGTTTCCACAATCTCAGCTCCTGAGTCTCCTGACTTTGCTATATGAGTCATCTTAGCCTCTTCTTCTCTGCTGAGTCTCAAGAACCATCTCTCTTGAGTCTCCTGTCCAGAGTCTCATCTCCAAAGATTCCAGGGTTTCAACTCCTGCATCTCAGGGTCTCCCTAATGCATCTCCAGATTCTCATCTCCTGAGTCTTCAGCATCTCATCTCCGTGATCTTGGCTCCTTAATCTCCAGGGTCTGATGTACTGAGACTCTGGGTTCTCATCTCCTGAGTATCTGGGATCTCATCTCCTGAAACTCCAGGATCTTGTCTCCTGAGTCTCTGCTGTCTCATCTTCTGAGTCTCAGAAGTCTCCTCTCCTGACTAGCCTAAGCTTGTCTCTTCTTTGAGTCTTCTAAGTCTACTTTTCTTGGTCTACTATCCCTAGTCTCCACAGTATGCTTACTATCCCTAGTCTCCACAGTATGCTGTCTACAGTCTTATCTCCTGAGTCCGTTCTCTAATTTCCATGATCTCATCTCCTGGGTCTCAGGCGTCTTGTCTCTGAAACTTCCAGGTCTCATATCCTGAGTAGCCTAAGTCCTATACACTCTCCTGAGACTACTCTCCAGAGTCTCCAGAGTCTCCTATCCAGCTTGTAACCCTAAGTTTCCAAACACTTGTCTTCTGAAACTCCAAGGTATTGTCTTCAGAGTCTCCCATATATCTTTGGCTAAGCTCTAGACTTCCAGAGTATCCAGGACTTCATCTCCTGAGTCTCTAGGGTCTCATCTCCTGGGTCTCTGGTTTCTTGTCACCAGAGTGTCCACGGTCTTATCTCCTGAGTGTCTGGGATTTATTCTCCTCTCTCTAGGGTCTTGTCTCCTGAAGCCTTCAGGGTCTCAATTCACAAATTTCCACAGAATGTTCTGAGGCTCCACAGTCTTACTTCCATGGTATCAACTCCTGGGACTCCAGAGTCTTGCATTCTTTTCTGCAATTTCTCATCTCATGAGTCTCCAGGGTCTCATCTCCAGGGTCTCGTCTCCTGAGTCTCCAGGATATCATCTCAAGTGTCTCTTCTCCTGGGTTTCTGAGGTCCAGTATACTGAGACTCTGGAGTTTGGTCTCCTTAGGATCAGGGATTTGATCTCTTCAGACTCTGGGGCCTGGTCTACAAAAACCCTGTGGTCTCATGACCTGAGACTTCAGACAGACTCATCTCCTGAGACCTGTGCTGTCATTTCCTCAGACGTGGGTCTTGTTTCCTGAGTCTCCACTGTCTCCTCTTCCATATCTGAATCCACAGTCTCCTCTCCTGAGTCTCCTGACTTTATTATATATTGAGTAAATTTGGTCTCCTCTCATCTCCTGAGTCTCAATAGTCTCATTTTCTAAGTCTCCTGTCCAGGGTCCACCTTGTTTCCAAAGATTATTGAGTTTTGGCTCCTGAATGTCCAGGGTCTCACCTTGAAGGTCTTGTCTCCTGGGTCTCCAGGGTCTCATCTCCTCAGATTATGGGGCCTATACTCTGGGGTCTGCTCTCCTGAAGCTCTGTAGTCTCATATCTTGTCCCCATCTCATCTCCCTTCTCCAGACTCTCCTCTCCTGAATAGCATAAGTCTTATTTCCTGTCCTGGGTCTCCTGTCCAGGGTCTTGTCTCCTAAGTCTCCAGAAACTCATCTGCCCACTCTCAAAATTCTCACTTCCTGATTCTCTGTGATCTTGTCTCCTGAGTATCCAGCCTCTCATCTCCGATTCTGAGGTGTGGTCTCCAGAGACTCTGGGGTGTCATCTCTCAGACATACAGGTTTCACCTCCTCAGACTCTGGGGCCTCCTCTCTGGAGACCTGCGGTCTCATGTTCTGTGACTTTGGAGACTCATCTCCAGAGCTACCAGGGTCTCATTTCCTCAGACCTGGTGTTGTTTTCTCAGACTCCAGAGTCTCAACTACTGAGTCTCCACTATCTTGTCTCTTGAATCTCCACAGTCTTTTCTCCTTAGTCTCCTATTTTGAGTAACCTTAGTCTGATATACTGTCTTTTCTTTGTTTCTCCAGTCTCCTTTCCTGAGTCTCCTGTCCAGGGTCTCTTCTGCAAAGATTCCAGGGTCAACTCTCCTGGTTCTCCAGGGTTTAAATTCCAGATTCTCACCTCCTAGTCTCCAAGGCTTCATCTCCAGGGTCTTATCTCCTGAGAGTGCAGGGCCCAGTCTCCTGAGATTCTGGGGTCTTGTATGAATGTTCTCCCAAGTTTTAGGCTCTCCTCTCCTGAGTAGGCTAAGTTTCATCTCCTTTCCTGTGTCTTTTTTCCTGAGTCTCCTAAGTCACCTCTCCTGAGTCTCCTGTACAGATTATTGGTTCCTAAGTCTTGAGGGACTTTTCTCCTGAGTTTGCAGGTTCTTGTTCCCTCAGTCTCTATGGTCTCATATCCAGAGTCTTCAGGGTCTCATCTCCTGAGTTTCCAGGGTCTCATCTCAGAGCCTTGTCACCTGATTCCCCATGTCCTCGTCTCCTGACTCCTCTGGGTCTTGTCTCCTTAGTCTCCAGAGCCTCTTCTCAAAGATACCATCTCCTCAGTCTCCAGGGTCTCATCTCCATTGTCTCTCCTATTGACAATCTGGGATCTGAGAAGCTGAGATCCCAGGCTTTCCTTTCTTTTGTCTCTGCTTTCTTGTCTCTTGAATCTTCAAAGTCTTCTCCCCTGAGTAGCCTAATCTCATTTGCTCACCTGAGCTCACTAAGTCTCCTTTCCTTAGTCTACTCTCCTGAGCCTTCAGAGTACCCTTTTCATAGTCTTATCTCCTGAGTCCAGGGTTTCATCTCCAAGGTGTCATCTACTGAGACATTGTGGTCTCCTCTTCTGAATCTGAGAAGTCTCATCTCCTGAAACTCCCTGGTCTCATCTCATGAGTAATCGAAGTCTCAAATCTTCTTCTGAGTCTCTCTTCCTGAGACTACTATCTGGAGTCTTCAGAGTCTCCTATCCAGGATTTAATTCCTGGCCTCAAAACTCTCAATTCCTGAGATTCCAGGGTCTCTTCTCCAAAGTCTCCTGGGTATCATCTCCTAAGCTCCAGATTCTTGTCTCCAGAATTCTGTCTCCTGAGTCCAGGGTTTTGTCCCCTGATTCACCAGGGTCCCATCTCCAAGGTCTCAGTGACTGAGACCCTTGAGATTTTCTCCGGAATCTTTAGAGTTTTGTCTTGAGTCTCATTTGTCTTGAAGTCTCATTTCCTGAGTGTCAGTGGTGTTGTCTTGAGTCTCTGGTGTCCTGTCTCCTGAGTCTCCAGGGTCTCAATTCCTTTGTCTTATCTCCTGAGACTCCAGTGTCTCTTATCATGAATCTCCAGTTTCTCCTTTTTAGAGTCTCCATGATCTCATCCTCAGTGTTGCATCTCCTGAGATTCTGGGGTCTGGTCTCCTGAGACTCCTGGGCTCCATCTCTTCAGATTCAGCTGTTTCATCTACTCAGACTCTAAGGCCTGATCTTCAGAGACCCTGGGGTCTCATGTATTGAGACTCCTTAGGCTTGTCTCCTGAACCTCCAGGGTTTCATGTCACTGACCTGAGTTTCTTTTCCTGAGTCTCTGCGGTCTCATATTTTGAGTCTCAACTATCTTCTCTCTTAAGTCTCCACCATAAAAGCTTCTGCATTTCATGACTCCCATATTGAGTAATCTTAATCTCATCTCCTCTCCTGACTGTCCTGTGCACGATCTCCTCTTTAAGATTCCTGGATCTTACCTCCTGAGTCTCCATGGTCTCATCTCCAGTGTCTCATCTACAGAGATTCCAGGGTCTCTGCTCCAGAGTCCTTAGGGTCTCATTTCCAGGGTCTCTTCCTCTGAGGCTCTGAGGTGTCATTTACAGAGTCTCCAGGGTCTCATCTCCTCAGTTTCCAGAGTCTCATCTCCATACTCTCATCTCCTGAGTCTCCAGGGTCTTATTTCCTGGGCCTCATATCCTGAGACCCTTGTGTCTCATCTCCTGGTCTCTTCTCCTGAGTTTCCTGTTTTCATCTCCTGAATCTCATCCAGGGTCTTGTTTCCTGAGATTCTGAGTTCTCATCTCCTGAGCTTTCAGGTTCTTGTCTTTTGAGAGTTCAGGGTCTTGTCTCCTGAGAGGTGAATATGTGGGGTCTAGTGCCTGAGACTCTGTGGTCTGATTTCCTGAAATTCCAAGATCTCTTATACTGAATGTACACCATCTCATTTCCAGGGTCTCTGGACTCTCCTCTCCTAAGTGTCCTAAGTTTTTTCTCTTCTCCTGAGTCTCCTAAGTCTCCTTTCCAGAGTCTTCTATCTAGGGTTTCCTCTCCTAAGTCTACAGGGACTCATCTCCAGAGTTTCCAAGTTCTCATTTTCTAGGCCTCCATGGTCTCAATCTCCTGAATCTTCAGCATTGATCTCCTGAGTCTCCAGGGCCTCATTTCCTGAGTCTCTGGTGTCTTATCTACTGAATCTACATGGTCTCATCTCTTGAGTCACTATGGTCTCCTCTCTCAAGTCTCTGGACTCTCCTCTTCTGAGTAACCTAAGCCTCATCTGCTGTCATAAATCTCCAGTCTCCTTTCCTGAGTTTACTGTCCAGGGTCTCATCTCATAAGACTTTTGATTTTTCTCTCCAGAGACTCCAGGATCTTGCCTCCTGAGACATCCTGGTCTCATATCTCCCAGGTCTCTCCTGTTTTGTCCCGAGACTTTGAGTCTCTCCCCTGTGTAAGTCTTGTCTCTTCTCCTGAGTCTCCTCAGTTGCCACTCATTAGTCTAGTATCCAGAGTCTCCAGAGTATCCTGTCCAGACTCTCATTCCCTGAATCCAGGGTCTCATCTCCAGGATCTTGTTTTCTGGGACTCTGTGGTCTCATCTCCTGAAAGTCCTAGGTTGTGTCTCCCAAGTAGTGTAAGTCTCATATCCTCTCCTATGTCTCCTGTCTTGAGACTAATGCTGAGAATTTCCAGGGTCTCCTGTCCAGAGCCTAATACCTCGTCTCTAACTCTTGTTCCTTGAGACTCCAAGGTCTCATCTCCTGAGTCTCCTGGGTATTGTCTCTAAACTCCAGATTCTCATCTCCAGAGTCTCCAGGATTTCATCTGTCTCCAGAGTCCCGTGTACTGATTCTTCAGGGCCTTATCTCTATGGTCTCATTGCCTGAGACTATTGCCTAAGCTCCAGATTTTAATCTCTAGAGTCTCTAGGATTTCATCTCCTGAGTATCTAGAGTCCCATGTCCTGATTCTTAAGGGTCTCATCTCTGTGGTTTAATCACCTGAGACTATGGGGTCTCATGTCTTAAAAACTTTGTTCTCATATCTTTAGTCTTTGATGTCTTGTCTCCAGAGGGTCTGGGCTCTCATCTCCTTAGTGTCTGTGGTGTCATCTCCTGAGTCTCCAGGGTTTCATTTCCTAATTCTCCAGGGTCTAATCTCCTGGGTCTCAGCCTGAGTCTCAGTCTCATTTCCATGGTCTCATCTCATGAAATCTCAGGGTCTAGCATCCAGAGTCTCCAGTTTCTCATCTCCTGAGTCTCTATGGTATCATCTCAAGATTCTCCAGAGTCTCATTTCCTGGATCTTGTCTCCTGAGTCTCCAGGGTATCATCTCCAGCCTCTTGTCTCCTGAGGTTCTGGGGTCTGGTCTCCTGAGACTCCTGTGTTTCATATCCTCAGATTCATGGGTCTCATTTCCTCAGACTCCAGGGCCTAGTCTCCAGAGACCATGGAGTCTTATGCTCTGAGGCTCTGGAGAAATATCACCTGAGCCTCTGGAGTCTCCCAGTTCTCATCTCCTTCAAAAGTCTAAGCTTCATGTCCTCTCCTGAGTCTTCTCTCCTGGGACCACTATCCCGATTCCCCAGAGCCTCCTCTTCAGGGTCTAATTCTGAGTCTCCAAACTCTCAACTCCTGAAACTCGAGGATCTAGTCTCCAGAATCCTATAGATATCATCTCCTAAAGTCCAGATTCTCATCTCTAGATTCTCCAAGATTTCATCTCCTGATTCTCCAGGGTTTTGCTTTGAAAGTCTCATCTTCTTAGACCCCAGGGTGTTGTCTCCTGAAACTCTTAGATCTTTGCTCCTGAGCCTCTGGAGTCTCATCTCCTTAGCCTCCAGTTTCTCATCTCCTGAGTCTCCAGGGTATTGTCTCAAGGGTCTCCAGATCTGATTTTCAGGGTCTCATCTCCTGAGTCTCCAAGCTCTCATCTATAGCGATGCCAGGGTCTGGTTTCCAGAGACTCTGGTTATGTGTCTCCTGAGACTCATGGGTCTTGTTTCCTCAGATGCCAGGGTCTGCCTGGTCTCTGGAGATCCTGGACACTCAGGAGAGGAGACTCTGCAGACTTGGAGAGGAGATGAAAGTGAGATTATATAAGATAGGAGAGTCAGGATATTCAGGATATGAGACTGTGAAGACTGGAGAGACAAGACAGTGGAGACTTGGGAGATGAGACTCCAGAGACAGAGAAAAGACACAGGTCTGAGGAAATGAGACCCTGGAGGCTCAGAAAATGAGTCTCTGGAGTCTCAAGACATGAGACCCTGGGGTCTCCAGAGACCAAGGCAGAGTCTGAGGAGATGAAACCTGAGTTTTAGGAGATGAAACCCTGGATCCTCAGAAGACTGGACCACAGAATTTCAGGAGCAAGAGATTGGAGATGAGACCCTGGAGACTCAGGAGATGGGACTCTGGAGACGAGACCTTGGAGGCTGTTGAGATAATACCCTGGAGACTCAGGAGATAAGAAACTGGAGAGTCTGGATATGAAATCCTGGAGTCTCAGGGGATGAAACTCAGGAAATCAGACACCAGAGACTCAGGAGATCAGACACCAGAGACTCAAGAGAAGAGATTTGGAACTGAGACCCTGGAGATTCAGGAGAACAGACTCTGGAGACTCAGGAGATAGATCCTGGAGATGAGTCCCTACAGACTCAGGAAAAGAGAGTCTGAAGATTTGTGAGAAGAAACCCTGGAGACTCAGGAGATGAGATCCTTGAGATAAGACCCTGGAAACTCAGAAGACAAGATCGCAGAGACACAGGAGATGATACTCTAGACACCAAGGAGACAAGAGCTTGGAGTCTCAGAATATGAGAGTCTAGAGACTCAGGATGATACCCTGGACAGGAGACTGTGGAGTCTCAGGATAGTAGACTCAGGAGAGGAGACTTAGAAAACTCAGGAGAAGAGTTGAGACAGGCTACTCAGGAGGCAAAAGTTTCAGGGGACGAGAACACTGAGAATCAGGAGGCAAGACCATGGAGTTTCAGTAAAAAGACCCTGGATATGAGATCTTGGAGAATCAAGAAAAGAGATCCTGGAGACTCAGGATGTGACAGCCTGGAGATAAGATCTTGGAAACTCAGGAGAAGAGACTCCTGAGAATCAGGAGACAAGATCTTGGCGGCTTAGGTGATGAGATCCAGGAGTCTTAGGAATGAAACTCAGGAGTCTCAGGAGATGAGGCCATGAAAATGATACTCTGGAGACTTGGGAGAAGAGACTCTGGAGACTCAGGGGATGAGACCCTAGAGAATCAGGAAATGAGACCCTGGAGCCTCAGGAGATTGGATTATGGAGATGTAACCCTGGAGACTCAGGAAATGAGACCTTGTAAATGCAGGCAAGGAGACCCCAGAGTGTCAGGGGACAAGAACCTGGAAATGAGATCCTAGACATTCAGGAGAAGAGAGAAAGGTGACTCAGAAGAGGAGACCTTTCAGATGAGTCCTTGGAGACTCAGGAGACAAGACCCTGCAGAGTCAGGGGACAGGATTCTGGAGACTCAGGATATGAGAATCTGGGGACTCAGGAGACTAGACTCTGGAGACTCAGGAGATCAGACACTGGAAAGAATACACTGGAGACTCGGGAGAGGAGACAGGAAAGTAGACTTATGAGACTCAGGACAGGAGATGAGACTTAGCCTATTCAGTAAAGAAGAGTCCAGAGACTCAGGAGACAACATGATGGACACTCAGGATATGAGATCCCAGAGTCTCAAGAGATGAGACCTGGGAATTTCAGAGACAAGAATCCAGAATCTCAGGAGATGAGACCCTGGATACTGAGAACATGAGGTCCTCTAGATGAGAAGCTAGAGACCAAGGAGACAAGACTGGAGACTCAGGAGAGGAGACTCTGGAGACTCAACAGACAACAAAATGTACACTCAGGAGACAAGACCCCAGACTTTGGAGATGAGACCCAAGAGTCTCTGGAGATGAGACCCGGAGTGTCAGGAGATGAGACCTCAGAGATGAGGCCATGGAGAATCAGAAGATGAGACCATGGAGACTCAGGAGATGAAATCCTGGAGTCTCTGGAATGCAAGTCTGGAGCTTAGGAGATAATACCCAAGAGACCCTGAAGATGAGACTCTGGGGGTCTCAGGAGAAGACAGTCTGGAGACTCAGGATGATATCCTGGAAAAGAAACCATGAAGTCTTGGGAGGAGAGATTCAGGAGAGGAGACTTAAGAAACTCAGTAGAGAAGAAGAGATTAACTCTACTCATGAGACAAGACCACAGATTCTCAGGAGATGAGACCCAAGAAATGTGACTCTGGAGACTCAGGAGATGAGGCCCTGGAGATGAGACCATAAAAACTCAGGAAATGAGACTCCCAAACCCATGAGATGAGATCATAGAGTCTCAGGAAATGAGTACCTGATGACTCCAGGGACTGGTCTCCTGAGTCAGGAAATGAGTCACCTCTGACTCAGGAGACCAGTCCCTGGAGTCATTGAAGATGAGACTCTGGACAGGAGATGAATCTTAGGCTACTCAGGAGAGGACAGTCTGGAGATTCAGGAGATGAGACAGTGGAGACTCATGAAATGAGACCATAGAGACTCAGGAAAAGAGACTCAGGTCTGAGGAAATGGTACAGCAGAAACTTAGGGAACAAGTCTCTGGAATCTCAGGACATGAGACCCTTAATCTCTGGAGACCAGGCCCTGGAGTCTGAGAAGATGAAACATTGGAGTCTCAGGAGACTGGAGCCTAGAATTTCATGAGATGAGATCTAGAGACGAGGCCCTAGAGGCTTAGAGTTGAGATTCTGGAGACTTGGAGATGGCCTTCATGTTTCAAGAAACAAATCCAGCTACACAGTTACAGATTCAGGGAGCAAGCAGCAAAAAGAGAACAATCAGAATTATTGCAGTTAAGATAGTTTTCCACCATGGGAAGCTGGTTAATGTTTCCCAAAGTGAGGTGACTGACGCTTCAGGAGTATCCATAGCTGGAAGGCACTTGTTCATATGTTTAGTGAAGTGAGTGATATTAGTGATCATATCTGGTATATATGTATTAGGTATGAATAATGGCACAAGTTCCTCCTTGTGCGGCTGTTAGAATATCTGAGGCCAATGTGTTTTGTAAAACTGCCTTTCAAATTTGTTTTTCTTAAGCACTAAGGACTGAAATAACTTTTTGAGAATCTTATAAAGCCTTTTGAGTAAAGTTGGTCAGAGCATCAGCTCATGGCATGACATCTGTAGTTCTCAGAGATGGAATGAATGTTGCAGCCAAATAATCATATCAGTGAAACACAGACCTCCATCTAGTTCTAAGGTATGGGGAATTAGAAATTCTGAAATTCTCTGAAAGCTCTGGAAATATGAAGCCATGACTAAAAGTTAGTCCTAGGGTGCATTTTGCTATCCATCTAGGGGGAAGCTATGCCCATAGATAAGAGCCACATATCCAGTAGGCCCCATTTGGAGCAAGCCAGCATGATTGAATGTTTTCAGTCCCAATCAGTGCCTGGCCAGGCAAAGGAGGACCTAAACAGGGATTGGAAAACCCAGGAAAGTTACATGGCATATTTCTTGAGCAAATATCCCAGTTGTTTCCAGTCATTATAGTTAAGTTGTTGGCTAACTTCTGGGAATGGCTCTATTTGTTCCCAGGATATGGGGGCATTAGACATTAGGCATTCCTTTTTGGGAGTTAGCCATGTGACCTCAACTCATATTTAATAAACATCACGTAGAACACCACCAGATCTAGTCATTTGCCTTGTTGTGTGCAACAAAATAATCATTAAACCAAGAGAGTGTATAATCAAAGTTAAAAGTCACATTGTGTCCATAGTAAGGCACAAAGTGTTAAGACTAATCCATTTTAGGATTATTAGATATCATCAGATTAAGAAGAAGCATCACATGTAAATTCTGTTGGCAAAGGTAGTTTCAGACTTGGAGAAAGTCCTTTCCCTGAAGTGGAGATGCTGCCACAGGAAGGCTTCCATAATGAGGAGGGTACCCAGTCTCCTCCATTGACCCAGAAATTAGACTGATTGTGGATTGCAATGTAAAAATGAGTGTAGGACAGAAAGGCATTATCTTGAGGGTCAAACAGCAGACTCAGGATTTTTGGAGTCAGCAGAAGCAGGCCTACATAAATTATCAGGCCCATCTGAAAAGTTAAAAGTAAAAGCATTGAGAATAAAGACATAAAAATGACATTGCTTAGTCTGGGTCAGGATGTCATCTTTTAACTTGAGTGAGATGCACCCATGAATCAATTCCTGGCACCTTGACAGCTGTGGGAAAAGAAAGAATAACCTGGATACGGGCCTTCCCAGAGGGGCTCAAGAGATTGTCCCCAAGATCCCAACGTCTTTATCAGGACCATGGTTCTTGGCTCATACAGAGCCAAGACTCAGAGGCTGGGTCAGGAGTCATCTCTCAGAGTTCCTGTAATGTCTGTTGAACAGCTGAAAGCTGAGTCACATAGCTAATTCCAAAACTTCACAATCTATGATAATATCTGTGCATTAGAATAGCCAGCCATAAAGATATTCAAAAGGGGACAATCCCTCATATTTGGTGGCAGTTTGAGTTCTCATTAAAGCTATGAGTAGAACTTTAAGCCATTTGTTCTGTGTCTCTTGAGTTACTTTACAGATGTCTCTTAATAATGTCATTAGCTTTTTCAAGCTTTCCTGAAGATTGGGGTCTCCAGGTGTCAAAATAGAGCTTTTGACACCATTTGAGTTATAGCAACTTTAAAGGTGAAGCCATTTTCGCTCTAAAGTCTCCATGACAGCCCAAACCTTGGAAAAATTTCATGGATTAAAATTCTTATAACTTCCTTAACCTGTTCACTAAGGCAGGGAAAAGCATCAATCCATCCAGTAAATGTGTCCACCCAAATCTGTAAGCAAGAAAGCCTGTTTGTTTTTGACATAGCAGTAAAATCAATTTGCCAGGCATCTCCAGAATATTTTCCACTTTGCTGTAGCCCAGATTTTGCTAGTTTTTCAGTCTTTGGGTTATTTTTCTGTCAAAATACACATCTCTTGATAATATTCTTTCAAGTTTTCATTACATTTCTTACTTTCAAACAAATGAGAAGCTATATGGTAAGTGTTCTTAATGCCTAAATGAAAACTCTAGTGTAAGCCCTTAAGAATTTTCCATTGAGCATTTTCAGGAATTACTGATTGTCCATCCTCAGACTGTAACCATCCTTTATCAGTAATCTTTATTCCTCTTTTTATCATATGTTTCTAATTCTTCCTCAGTATATTGTGGTTTATTCCTTTCAGCAGAACCTGTATAGATCAAAGGCATCGGTAGTGAAGAGTATTCATAAAGTGCTGCTTTTCTGGATTGGCAGTCAGTCAGCTGATTACCTTCAGCTACTTTACTCCCGTCCCTGTTGGGCCCTTTGCAATGCATAACAGCTACTTCTTTAGAGAAATAAACAACGGTCAAAATTCTTTCAATCTCTTTGAAATGCTTAGTAGATTCTCCAATTGCTCTTTTAAATTACTTTTCTTTTCTTTTTTTTTTTTTAAATTACTTATTTTAATTGGAGTCTAATTACTTTACAATATTGTGGTGGTTTTTGCCATACATTGACATGAATCAGCCATGGGTGTACATGTGTCTTCCATCTTGAATCCCGCTCCCACTTCCCTCCCCATCGCATCCCTCTGGGTCATCCCAGTGCACCAGCCCTGAGCACTCTATCTCATGTATTGAACCTGGACTGGCAATCTATTTCACATATGATAATATACATGTTTCAATGCTATTGTCTCAAATTATCCCACCCTGGCCTTCTCCCACAGAGTCCAAAGGACTTTTCTTTATATCTGCATCCCTTTTGCTCTCTCACATATAGGGTCATCATTACCATCTTTCTAAATTCCATATATATGTGTTAATATACTGTATTGGTGTTTTTCTTTTTGGCTTACTTTCCTCTGTATAATAGGGTCCAGTTTCATCCACCTCATTAGAAATGATTCAAATGCATTATTTTTAAGAGCTGAGTAATATTCCACTGTGTGTATGTACCACAGCTTTCTTATCCGTTCATCTGCTGATGGATATCTCGGTTGCTTCCATGTCCTGGCTATTACAAACAGTGCTGCGATGAACATTGGGGTACATGTGTCTCTTTCAATTCTGGTTTCCTCGGTGTGCATGCCCAGCAGTGGGATTGCTGGGTCATATGGCAGTTCTATTTCCAGTTTTTTAAGGAATCTGCACACTGTTCTTGATAGCAGCTGTACTAGTTTGCATCCCCATCAACAGTGTAAGAGGGTTCCTTTTTCTCCACACCCTCTTCAGCATTTATTGTTTGTAGATGTTTTGATAGCAGCCATTCTGACTGATGTGAGATGGTGCCTCATTGTGGTTTGGATCTGCATTTCTCTGATATGTTTGAAGTTTTAGTGGGCACTCACCAATTCCTTTAAGAACACATCTGATCCCATCTTCCTTTAGCTGTTTTATAGTCCCAGTGTGGCTCTGCTGTAGGGATCTGATCTCCAGTAGGGATGGAGGTTATTTCATCCTCCCCCTTTCCTACTGATTAATCACCAAGACATTCATCTCCATAGGCAACAACTTTCCCCAAAACTCGAATTTTTGAGTCAGGAGTTAATGTCTGTCCCATGAAGCGTATTATCTCTCTCTCTAAGTGAGGTTAAATTCTGGGGATTGAACTTATCCCAGTTTTTCAAAATACATTTTAAAGGAGTGGTTATGTAACTGCCAGCTTTCATCTATAGGAGAGAAAAAAAGCAGCATTCAGTGTCCTTGCTCAGTTCTACTGGAGCTGTCCCTCCCTGCTCTAGATGGGGGTGGAGACAGATGTTCCACCTGAGCTCTTTCCCTGGCAAGAGTTAGTCTCTCTCTTGCCAACGAAGCTGTATCATCACTAGCCCTCCTGGTTCTACCATCAGATGGGATGGAGACGCAGCAGGGGTAGACATGATGGCATCCCAGGTTGATGTCCAGTTCCTCACCATTAAGACCATGGCTTAATCTCCCCTCCTCCTCTGATGACACCCGGGGTGCAACATAATAGCTTTCTGGAGTGCCATCCAAGCTAAGACTGCTAGGGGAGGCACCCATTTTCTGTGTGCCTGTGCACAATCCTGAGTGTATTCCTGACCACAGTAGAAACAGTAATCCATAAAGGGATGAACATAAAACCCAAGATGTCCCTTCTATCACCACATCACTATATGTGATAGCAAAAGTGGTGATGAAGGGCCAGACACCAAGGAACAAGTGTTTTTTATCCTCAAGCAATTAGGGTCAACCCTCCCAGTTCATTCCCTCAGATTCCACAGAAAGAATATCTAAGGAGTTGAGACAAAAGCTTTCTCTTGTCTGCTAAGACATAGCACTACGAAAAGAAGAAGCCCTCTACTTCAAATCTGAGTCAGTTTTAGCCTGAGAGACTTTCCTGGAGCTAGAGCTCCACCTAGCGTTTGAACGTTCTCCTGGCTGCAGTGCATGAGAAAACAACTAAGATGCAATTTTTGGCTCCTAGGGAGGCTAGACACTTCATAATCAATCCAAGCTTGGAGTTTGAGTGAAACTACTCAGTAACAGCATGGGTTGCAGTCCCTTCATCTATGCAGTCCCTATGATCTATGCATTCCATATGATCTGACAGATTAGGTAGGTAGCTTCAATGCCTCAGTCAGTTCCCAAAGAAAAAGGAAAAATTTGACCAAGAAAGGAATTTGGTCTTCACGCTTTATCCATCTCTGGACCCTTCCCCAGAAGAGGCGTTGGGTGTCTCTTGATATTCAGTTCAGTTCAGTTTAGTCATTCAGCTGTGTCCACCTCTTTGTGATCCCATGGACTGCAGCACGCCAGGCTTCCCTGTCCATCACCAGCTGCCGGAGTCTACCCAAACTCATGTCCATTGAGTTGGTGATGCCATCCAACCATCTCATCCTCTGTCGTCCCCTTCTCCGCCTGCCCTCAATCTTTGCCAGGATCAAGGTATTTTCAAAAGAGTCAGCTCTTCACATCAGGTGGCCAAAGTATTGGAGTTTCAGCTTCAATATCAGTCCTTCCAGTGAACACATGGGACTGCTCTTCTCTAGGATGGACTGGTTTAATCTCCTTGCAGTCCAAGGGACTCTCAAAAGTCTTATCCAGCACCACAGTTCAAAAGCATCAATTTTTTCAGCACTCAGCTTTCTTTATAGTCTAACTCTCACATCCATCCATGACTAATGGAAAAATCATAGCCTTGACTAGGCAGACCTTTGTTGGTAAAGTAATGTCTCTGCTTTTCAATATGCTGTCTAGGTTGGTCATAACTTTCCTTCCAAGGAGTAAGCGTCTTTTAATTTCATGGCTGCAGTCACCATCTGCATTGATATTGGAGTCCCCAAAATAAAGTCTGACACTTTTCCCACTGTTACTCCATCTAATTGCCATGAAGTGATGAGACTGGATACCATGATCTTAGTTTTCTGTATGTTGAGCTTTAAGCTGTTGACATTAGCAGTCAGTATAATCCCCTGACATGGTTTCTGCCATAAGCCATATAAGGACTACCATAGGCACAAGAGTAGGACACAAATATAGCTTCATGCACAGTGCAGGAGCGGCACCTGCACGGCATCAAGAATGGCGGAGAGGAGCTACCTCACATCCAAGGTCAGGAGCTGCAGCTTAAAGGAACTACCTCATGTCCAAGGTCAGGAGCTGTGGCTGTGAGGATATACCCCATGTCCAAGGTAAGGAGCAGCAGCTGCACATTGCTGGAGCAACCGTGAAGAGACACGCCACATCCAAGGTAAGGAAAACCCAAGTAAGATGGCAGGCACTGAGAGAGGGCATCAGAGGGCAGACACACTGAAACCACAACCAAAGAAAACTAGCCAATCTGATCACAGGACCATAGCCTTGTCTAACTCAATGAAACTAAACCATGTCATGTGAGGCCACCCAAGAAGGATGGGTCATGGTGGAGAGGTCTGATAGAATGTGTTCTACTGGAGAAGGGAATGGCAAACCACTTCACTACTCTTGCCCTGAGAACCCCATGAAGAGTACGAGAAGGCAAAAACATAGGACACTGAAAGGTGAGCTCCCCCGGTTGGTAGATGCCCAACATTCTACTGGAGATCAGTGGAGAAATAACTCCAGAAAGAATGAAGAGATGGAGCCAAAGCAAAAGCAACACCCAGTTGTGGATGGGACTGGTGATAGAAGCAAGGTCTGATGCTGTAAGAGCAATATTGCAAAGGAACCTGGAATGTTAGGCCCATGAATCAAGGCAAATTGGAAGTGTTCAAACAGGAGATGGTAAAAGTGAACATCGACAATCTAGGAATTGATGAACTAAGATGGACTGCAATTAGTGAATTTAACTCAGATGACCATTATATCTACTAATGTGGGCAGGAATCTCTTAGAAGACATGGAGTAGCCATCATGGTCTACAAAAGAGTCTGAAATGCAGTACTTGGATGCAATCTCAAAAATGACAGAATGATTTCTCTTTGTTTCCAAGGCAAACCATTCAATATCACGGTAATCCAAGTCTATGCCCTGACCAGTATTGCTGAAGAAGCTGAAGTTGAACGGTTCTGTGAAGACCTACCAGATCTTCTAGAACTAACACCCCCCCCAAAAGATGTCCTTTTCATTACAGGGGACTGGAATGCAAAAGTAGGAAGTCAAGAAACAGCTGGGATAATAGGCAAGTTTGGCCTTGCAGTACAGAATGCAGCAGGGCAAAGGCTAATAGAGTTCTGCCAAAAGAACAAACTGGTCATAGTGAACACCTTTTTCCAACAACACAAGAGAAGACTCTACACATGGACATCACCAGATGGTCAACACCAAAATCAGATTGACTATATTCTTTGCAGCCAAAGATGGAGAAGCTATATACCATCAGAAAAAGAAGACTGGGAGCTGACTGTGGCTCAGATCATGAATACCTTATTGCCAAATTCAGATTTAAATTGAAGAAAGTGGGGAAAACCACTAGACCATTCAGGTAGGACCTAAATCAAATCCCTTATGATTATACAGTGCAAGTGAGAAATAGATTTAAGTGACTAGATCTGATAGACAAAAGGCCTATGGATGGAGGTTCATTACATTGTGCAGAAGACAGGGATCAAACCATCCCCAAGAAAAAAGAAATATAAAAAAGCAAAATGAATGTCTGAGGAGGCCTTACAAATAGCTCTGAAAAGAAGCGAAGCAAAAAGCAGGGGCACGGCCCTAAGATGGAGGAGGAATAGGATGGGGAGAGCATTTTCTCCCTCACAAATTCATCAAAAGAACATTTGAATGCTGAGCAAGTTCCACAAAACAACTTCTGAATGCTGGCAGAGGACATCAGTCACCCAGAAAGGCAGCCCAATGTCTTCAAAAGGAGGTAGGACAAAATATAAAAGATAAAAAAGGAGATAAAAGATAAAAAATGAGACAGAAGAGGTAAGGATGGAGATTCATCCTAGGAAGGGAATCTTAAAAAGAGGGGTTTCCAAACACAAGGAAACACTCTCACTGGCAGGTCTGTGGCAAGTCTTGGAATCTCAAAGGGCAACATAAATGGAGGAAAAGTAAATAAATAAATAAATAAAACCCACAGATTATGTACCTAATGGCAACTCCCAGCGGACAAGTAGCACAGAGGCTCACATTCGCCACTAGCAAGAGGGGGCTGGACAGGGAGGAGTGGGTTGCATTGCTTAGGGTAAGGACCGGGCTTGAATACCCTGAGGGCAATCTGAGGGAACTAACGTGAGATAGCAGCACCGACTCTGGGATAGCCAGAGAGAGAGCGAGAGAGAGAAAAGAAAAGAAAGAGAGAGTGAGAGTGAACTATCCCGTGAAAAGCCCTTACCTGAGACACTGCAAGGCGTGCTCACAGAACAAAGGACTCAGCAGAGCTAGCCGGCTGCCAGACCAGCTGGTCCCCCACCAGAGACAGGCAGGCAGGGGCAGCCAGAGCCGGAAGGGGGCAATCGCCACCCTAGAGAGGCATCCTCTACCAAACTGCAAGCAGGCTTTGTTGCTAACCAAGACTTCTTGGGATTCTGGACGGTTGACATCTGCTGGGAGGGTTACAGCCAGAGATCAGCTCCTCAGTAGAGACTCACAGCACACCTGAGAACGCGCACCCGTGGTACACCCAGAAAACCTAGTGGCTGGGATGGGGGAGCGAAAAGACTCACCCTACACTTGGCAGTGACTGTGCTCGCCAAAAACCTGGTAACCTGAGCTGCTCGGACCTGGAAAGGGCCCAACAAGTCTGCGCATTTGTGGAGTACTGAGAACCTGAACTTGAGAGACTTAGACCTGGGAAGTGCATGCAACCCAGGCCAACTCAGACAGTTCCGGGCAGAGCAACCCAGAGCCTGAAAAGTATAGATCACGAAAGCACACACGCTGTGAGCAGGAGCAAACCCAATGCAGCTGAAACACTGCGAGTACTCCCCACAAATGCCAGTGATATTTGCTTGCAGTGTTCCTCCCGCCCCACAGCCCGACTGAAAAAGTGAGCCCCAAAAAAAGTGGCCACCATCGCCCCCTTGCGTCAGGGTAGAAATTAGACACTGAAAAGACCAGCAAGCGGGAAGAAGCTAAAATAAACAGAGGGAACCGCTTTTGAAGTGACAGGTGCAACAGATTAAAAGAGTTTCACTTCCACTGTAGTTAGTACTGACTAGGTAGGAAGGGGCCTATAGATCTTGAGAAGTATAAGCCGGATCAAGGAACCGTCTGAAAATGAACTGACCCCACATTGTCTGCAATAGCTTAGGAGAAATTCCTAGATATATTTTTACTATTATCATTAAGTCCTCTATTACTCCTTTAATTTTCATTTTATAACCTACTATTTTCTTGCAAAAAAAGACCCTATTTTTAAAGCAAACTTCATATATATATTATAATTTTTGTGAATTTTTTTTTAAAAAAAATGTTGTATTTCTGAGAATCTAACCTCTACTGTAGATTTTTAATCTTTGCTTTTTGGTATTTGTTATCAATTTTGTACCTTTAAGAACCCAGTCTTCAGTACTTGTTTTTACTTGGGAGTGAGCTTACTGGCTTGATTGCTCTCTCCCCGCTTTGACTATTCTTTTGCTCCACCAGGTTGCCTTGATCTCCTCCCTCCCCCTTCTCTTCTCTACCCAACTCTGTGAATCTCTTTGGGTATTGCAGGCTGTGGAGAACACTTAGGGAAATGATTACTGGCTGGATCTGACTCTCTCATTTTGATTTCCCCTTTTCTCCTACTGGTCATCTCTGTCTCCTTCCTCCATCTTATCTTCTCTGTGTAACTCTGTGAACATCTCTGAGGGGTCCAGACTGCGGAGAGCACATAGGGAAGTGATTACTTGCTAACTTGCTCTCTCTCTTTTTGATTCCCCCTCTTCTCCTCCTGGTCACCTCTATGTCCCGTCTCCATCTTCTCTTCTCTCTGTAACTCTGTGAACCTCTCCGGGTGTCCCTCTCTGTGGAGAAACTTTTCATTATTAACCTAGATGTTTTTTTATCATCGGAGCTTTATAGATGGAGAAGTCTTGAGGCTAATGTAAGAATAAGTCTGAAAACCAGGAGGTTTTCAGAAGGCAGGAGGCTTAAGTCCAAAAACCAGAGAACACCAGAGAACTGCTGACCCCAGGGAACATTAATTTATGAGACCTCATCAAAAGCCTCCATACCTAAACTGAAACCAAGCTCCAACTAAGAGCCAATGAGTTCCAGACTAAGACATACCACACAAATTCTGCAGTAACACAGGAACATAGCCCTGAGCTTCAATATACAGGCTGTCCAAAGTCACACCAAACTGATAGACATCTTAAAACACACTACTGGACACTTCATTGCACTCCAGAGAGAAGAAATCCAGCTCCACCCATCAGAACACTGACATAAGTTTCCCTAACCAGGAAACCTTGACAAACCACCTGTCCAAAGCCACCCACAGCAAAAAACCTCCACAAAAAGAGGAATCACAAACTTCCAGAATACAGAAATGACAGCCCAAACACAGCAATATAAACAAGATGAAAAAGCAGAGAAATACTCAGCAGGTAAAGGAACAGGATAAATGCCCATCGAACCAAGCCAAAGAGGAAGAGATAGGGAATCTACCTGATAAAGAATTCCAAATAATGAAAGTGAAAATGATTCAAAATCTTGAAAACGAGACAGAGTTACAGATAAATAGCCCGGAGACAAGGATTGAGAAGATGCAAGAAATGTTTAATAAGGACCTAGAAGAAAAAAAAAGTCAATATATAATGAAATAAATGAGATAAAAAACACTCTAGAGGGAACCAACAGGAAAATAATGGAGGCGGAAGATAGGATATGTGAGGTAGAAGATGAAATGGTAGAAATAAATGAAGCAGAGAGGAAAAAAAGAAAAAAAAATGAAAAGAAATGGGGACAATGTCAGAGACCTCTGGGTCAGTGTAAATAGGAGTCCCAAAAGAAGAGGACAAAAAGAAAGACCATGAGAAAATACTTGAGGAGATAATAGTTGAAAACTTCCCTAAAATAGGGAAGGAAATTGTTACACAAGTCCAAAAAAACCCAGACAGTCCCAAACAGGATAAACCCAAGGAAAAACACCCCAAGACATATATTAATCAAATTAACAAAGATCAAACACAAAGAACAAATATTAAAAGCAGAAAGGGAAAAACAACAAATAACACACAAGGGGATTCCCTTCATGATAACAGCTGATCTTTCAATAGAAACTCTTCAAGCCAGAGGGCAATGGCAGGACATACTTGAAGTGATGAAAGAGAAGAACCTACAACCCAGATTACTGTATCCAGCAAGGATCATTTTAGATATGAAGGAGATATTAAGGAGAATTCATTCAGATATGTGTATGTGTATACATACATACATATATATATTCACCCAACATAGGAGCACTGCAATATGTAAGGCAAATGCTAACAAGGGGAAATTAATAGTAACTCAATTATAGTGGGAGACCTTAATACCCCACTCACACCTATGGATATATCAACAAAACAGAAAATTAACAAGGAACACAAACTTTAAATGATAAACAGACCAGTTAGACCTAATTGATATCTATAGGACATTTCACCCCAAAACAATGAATTTCACTTTTTCCTCAAGTGCACATGGAACCTTCTCCAGCATAGATCATATCCTGGGCAATAAATTTAGCCTTGGTAAACTGAAAAAAAATAAAATAAAATTGAAATCATTCCAAGCATCTTTTCTGATCACAATTCAGCAAGATTAGATGTCAATTACATGAGAAAAACTATTAACAATTCCAACATATGGAGGCTGAAAAACACGCTGCTGAATAATCAACAAACCACAGAGGAAAGAAAAAAGAAATCAAAATATGCATAGAAACGAATGAAAATGAAAACACAACAACCCAAAACCTATGGGACACTGTAAAAGCAGTGCTAAGGGGAAGATTAATAGTAATACAGGCTTACCTCAAGAAACAAGAAAAAAGTCAAATAAACAACCTAACTCTACATGTAAATCAACTAGAAATGGAAGAAATGAAGAACCCCAGGGTTAGTAGGAGGAAAGAAATCTTAAAAACTAGGGCAGAAATAAATGCAAAAGAAACAAAAGAGACCATAACAAAAATCAACAAAGCTAAAAGCTGCTTCTTTGAGAAGATAAATAAAGTTGACAAAACATTAGCCAGACTCATCAAGAAACAAAGGGAGAAGAATCAAATCAACAAGATTAGAAATGGAAATGGAGAAATCACAAGACAACACAGAAATACAAAGGATCATAAGAGACCTCTATCAGCAACCATATGCCAATAAAAGGACTGCTTCTGCTGCTAAGTTGCTTCAGTCATGTCCGACTTTGTGCAACCCCATAGATGGCAGTCCACCAGGCTCCCCCGTCCCTGGGATTGTCCAGACAAGAACACTGGAGTGGGTTTCCATTTCCTTCTCTAAAGCATGAAAGTGAAAAGTGAAAGTGAAGTCACTCAGTCATGTCCAGCTCTTTGCGACCCCATGGACTGAGGCCTACCAGGCTTCTCTGTCCATGGGATTTTCCAGGCAAAAGTACTGGAGTGGGTTGCCATTCAACTTGGAAGAAATAGACAAATTCTTAGAAAAGTAGAACTTTCCAAATCTGAACCAGAAAGAAACAGAAAATCTTAACAGACCCATCACAAGCACAGCAATTGAAGCTGTAACCAGATATCTTCCAGCAAACAAAAGCCCAGAACCAGATGGCTTCACATCTGAATTCTACCAAAAATTTAGAGAAGAGCTAACACCTATCTTACTCAAACTCTTCCAGAAAATTGCAGAAGAAGGTAAAGTTCCAAACTCACTCCATGAGGCCACCATTACCCTAATTCCAAAGCCAGACAAGGATGCCACAAAAAAAAAAAAAAAAAAAGAAACTACAGACCAATATCACTGATGAACATAGATGCAAAAATCCTAAACAATGTATTAAAGAGATCATACATCATGACCAAGTGGGCTTTATCCCAGGGATGCAAGGATTCTTCAGTATCTGCAAATCAATCAATGTAATACACCACATTAACATACTGAAAGATTAAAACCATGTGATTATCTCAATAGATGCAGAGAAAGCCTTTGAGAAAATCCAACATCCATTTATGATAAAAACCCTCCAGAAAGCAGGCATAGAAGGAACAGATGTCAACATAATAAAAGCTATATATGACAAACCGACAGCAAACTTTATCCTCAATGGTGAAAAATTGAAAGCATTTCCCCTAAAGTCACGAACAAGACAAGGGTGCCCACTCTCACCACTACTATTCAACATAGTTTTGGAAGTTTGGCCACAGCAATCAGAGCAGAAAAAGAAATAAAAGGAATTGAGATTGGAAAAGAAGAAGAAAACTCTTACTGTTTGCAGATGACATGATCCTCTGAATAGAAAACTCTAAAGACTCCACCAGAAAATTACAAAAGCTAATCAATAAATAGCACATTTGCAGGATATAAAATTAACACACCAAAATCCCTTGCATTCCTATACACTAACAATGAGAAAACAGAAAGAGAAATTAAGAAAACAATTCCATTCACCATTGCAACAAAAAGAAAAACACTTAGGAATAAATCTACCTAAAGAAACAAAAGACCTATAAATAGAAAACTATAAAACACTGCCAAAAGAAATCAAAGAGGACACACACAGATGGAGAAATATACCATGTTCATGAATTGGAAGGATTAACATAGTGAAAATGAGTATACTACCCAATGAAATCTATACATTCAGTGCAATTCCTATCAATCTATCAACAGTATTTTCCACAGAACTAAAACAAATAATTTCACAATTTGTATGGAAATACAAAAAAACCAAATAGCCATAGCAATCTTGAGAAAGAAGAATGGAACGGGAGGAATCAACCTGCCCGACTTCAGACTCTCTACAAATCTTCAGCCATCAAGACAGTATAGTACTGGCACAAAGACAGAAATATACATCAATGGTATGAAATAGAAAGCCCAGAGATAAATCCATGTACCTATGAACACCTTATCTTTGACAAAGGAGGCAAGAATATACAATGGAGAAAACACAATTTCTTTTACAAGTCGTGCTGGGAAAACTGGGCAACCACTTGTAAAAGAGTGAAACTACAACACTTTCTAACATCATACACAAAAATAAACTCAAAATGGATTAAAGATCTAAATGTAAGACAAGAAGCTATAAAACTCCTAGAGGAAAACACAGGCAAAATACTCTCTGATGTAAAGCATAGCAGGGTCCTCTATGACCCACCTCCCAGAGTAATGGAAATAAAAACAAAAATGAACAAATGGGACCTAATTAAACTTAAAAGCTTTTGCACAATGAAGAAAACTATAAGCAAGGTGAAGTCAGCCTTCAGGATGGGAGAAAATAATAGCAAATTAAGCAATTGACAAAGAATTCATCTCAAAAATATACAATCAACGCCTGCAGCTCAATTCCAGAAAAATAAGCGACACAATAAAAAAGTGGGTCAGAGAACTAAATAGACATTTCCCCAAAGAAGACATACAGATGGCTAACAAACATGAAAAGATGCTCAACATCACTCATTATCAGAGAAATGCAAATCAAAACCGCAATGAGGAAGCATCTCACGCCGGTCAGATGGCTGCTATCCAAAAGACTACAAACAATAAATGCTGGAGAGGGTGCAGAGAAAAGGGAACCCTCTTACACTATTGGTGGGAATGCAAACTAGTACAGCCACTATGGAGAACAGTGTGGAGATGCCTTAAAACCTGAAAATAGAACTGTCATATGACTCAGGAATCCCACTGCTGGGCATACACACTGAGGAAACCAGAATTGAAAGAGTCACATGCACCCCAATGTTCCTTGCAGCACTGTTTACAATAGCCAGGACATGGAATCAACCTAGATGTCCTTTGGAACATGAATGGATAAGAAAGCTGTGGTATATATACACAATGGACTATTACTCAGCCATTAAAAAGAATGCATTTGAATCAGTTCTAATCAGGTGGATGAAATTGGAGCCTATTATACAGAGTGAAGTAAGCCAGAAAGAAAAACACCAATACAGTATACTAACGCATATGTATGGGATTTAGAAAGATGATAATGATAACCCTATATGCGAGATAGCAGAAGAGACACAGATGTATAGAACAGTCTTTTGGACTCTGTGGGAGAGGGCGAGGGTGGGGTGATTTGGGAGAATGGCATTGAATCATGTATATTATCATATGTTAAACTGACCGCCAGTCCAGGTTCGATGCATGAGACAGGGTGCTCAGTGTTGGTGCACTGGGATGACCCAGAGGATTCAGATGGGGAGGGAGGTGGGAAGGGGGTTCAGCATGGGATAAAATGTTTACTTGTGGTGGGTCCATGTCAAAATATGGCATGTCCAGTATGATATAGTAAAGTAATTAGCCTGAAATTAAAATAAATACATTTATATTAAAAAAAAAAGAAAAGAAAACCAAAGGAGAAAGGAAGATAAATCCCTTTGAATGCAGAGTTTCAAAGAATAGCAAGGAGAGATAAGAGAGCCTTCCGCAGTGATCAGTGAAAAGAAATAGAGCAAAACAATAGAATGGGAAAGACTAGAGATCTCTTCAAGAAAATTCGAGATACCAAGGGAACATTTCATGCAAAAATGGGCTCAGTAATGGACAGAAATGGGATGGACCTAACAGAAGCAGAAGATATTAAGAAGAGGTGGCAAGAATACACAGAGGAACTGTACAAAGACCTTCACAATCCAGATAATCATGATGGTGTGACTACTCACCTAGAGTCAGATATCCTGGAATGTGAAGTCAAGTGGGCCCTAGGAAGCATCACTGTGAACAAAGTTACTGTAGGTGATGGAATTCCAGTTGAGCTATTTCAAATCCTGAAAGATGATGCTGTGAAAGTGCTGCACTCAATATGTCAGCAAATTTGGAAAACCCAGCAGTGGCCACGGGACTGGAAAAGGTCAGTTTTCATTCCAATTCCAAAGAAAGGCAGTGCTAAAGAATGCTCAAACTACTGCACAATTGCACTCATCTCACACACTAGTGAAGTATTGCTCAAAATTCTCCAAGCCAGGCTTCAGCAATATGTGAACTGTGAAATTCCAGATGTTCAAGCTCATTTTAGAAAAGGCAGAGGAACCAGAGATCAAATTGCCAACATCTGCTGGATCATTGAAAAAGCAAGAGAGTTCCAGAAAAGCATCTATTTCTGCTTTACTGACTATGCCAGAGCCTTGACTGTGGGTCACAATAAACTCTGGAAAATTCTGAAAGAGATGGGAATATCAGACCATTTGACCTGCCTCTTGAGTAACATATATGCAGGTTAGGAAGCAACAGCTAGAGCTGGACATGGAACAACAGACCTGTTCCAAATAGGAAAAGGAGTATGTCAAGGCTGTATATTGTCACCCTGCTTATTTAACTTCTACGCAGTGTACATCATGAGAAACATTGGGCTGGATGAAGCACAAGTTGGAATCAAGATTGCCCAGAGAAATATCAAAGACTGAGATATGCAGATGACACCACCCTTATGGCAGAAAGTGAAGAAGAACTAAAGAGCCTCTTGATGAAACTGAAAGAGGAGAGTGAAATTTTGGCTTAAAGCTCAATGTTCAGAAAACTAAGATCATGGTATCTGGTCCCATCATTCATGGCATATAGATGGGGAAACAGCAGATAGAGTGGGTGACTTTATTTTTCTGGGGTCAAAAAATCACTGCAGATGGTGATTGCTGCCATGAAATTAAAAGACACTTACTCCTTGGAAGGAAAGTTATTACCAACCTAGACAGCATATTAAAAAACAGAGACATTATTTGTCAACAAATGTCCATTTAGTCAAGGCTATGGTTTTTCCAGTAGTCAGGTATGGATGTGAGAGTTGGACTGTAAAGAAAGCTGAGCTCAGAAGTATTGAAGTTTTTGAACTGTGGTGTTGGAGAAGACTCTTTAATGTCCCTTAGACTGCAAGGAGATCCAGTCCAATCTAAGGGAGATCAATTCTGGGTGATCATTGGAAGGACTGATGCTGAAGCTGAAACTCCAATACTTTGGCCACCTGTGTGAAGAGCTGCCTCATTTGAAAAGACCCTGATCCTGGGAAACATTGAGGGCAGGAGAAGGGGCTGATTGAGGTTGAGATGGTTCGATGACACCACTGACTCAGTGGACATTAGTTTGAGTAAACTCCAGGAGTAGGTGATGGAATGGGAGACCTGGCATGCTGTGGTTCATGGGGTCGCATAGAGTCGGATATGACTGAGTGACTGAACTGAACTGAATGATTGCTTCATGGTTACTTCCACATCTCTTTCACACAGCATTCACACAAACAGACACACTGATTTAGTAAAGTAGAAAAATGTGTTTACCAGGAGGAGAAAAATATCTAGAGCTCTGAGCATTCTTACCTTGTCCTGAAGATCATAGGTGAGTCCCCAAGGTAAAAGATTACAACCGCCAGTATGAACAATGCTGGGATTCATGGCCTCCAAGAGTAGAAATTTGATATGGGCTTGACTACTCTGAGGTTTTGCATAGCAGAATTTAATTAAGTTATAAACAGAGCCAAATAATGCTTCAGACATAGACATCAGAAGGGGACAGAAAAGAAAGGGTGCCCCTTGTTAGTTTTTAGCAAGGCTTTATATACCTGTTTACAAACTGCTACTCATATTGCAGTTAGAAGAAATTTCTCAAGGCTGAGAGAGTTGTACTAGGCCTCTCTCCCACAATAGGAATTTTGAAAGAGCATTGGCACAAGGTGAGTTTTCCCTGGCCATGAAACAATTGACATGAGTCTTGTAGAAAGGCACATTTTCAAGCAAATGCATATTTTCATGAATAAGAAAATCATTTAATAATTTAAGTTTAATTTATTTAATTTACTAATTTAGTTAATTTCTCAACCATAGATTAAGAAAAACATTTCCATGAGAAAAATGCATTGGTTTGCTAAATCATTAGCAGCTTTAAGTTAGTTTCAGGAGGAACCAATTGTTGTCATGGTGATACAGAATTAAAAGAAGTCTCCTTTAATTTTGTGTAGAGAAGGAAAAAAACAATTTGCCACTTGCAGTTTATTTCCTACTTACACTTGGGAACATCTGGCCTCCCTACCAAGTCTGTAAACCCCTTCAGGGTCTCAGAGGATGAGACCATGGTTATGTGATCCTGGACTCATGACCCCAAACTCTGGAAAGGATACTCTGGGAATAGTAGACTAAGGAGATGAGACTTATGAGACTCAGAAGAGGAGAGTCAGGCTACTCAGGAGAAGAGACTTCAGAAACTTGGGAAATGAAACAGTGGAGACTCAAGGACTGGGACAGCAGAGAGCTCAAGAGATGAGACCCTGAAGTCTCAGCAGATGCAACCCTGTAAAATGAGACTGGAGACTCAGGTGAAGAGACTCTGAGGAGTGACAGTATAACACTCTGGAGACTCAGGAGACAAGATACTGGAAATGAGACCATGGACTCAGAAGAAGAGATTTTGGAGACTTGGGTGACAAGACTCTGGAGAGTCATGAGATGACACAGTGGACACATAGGAGATTAGACTCCAAACTCTGTGGAGACAAGACTCTTCAGACTTAGGAGGCAAGACAGAAAGTCTCAGGAGATGGGACCTTGGAGATGGGACCCTGGAGAAATGGGAGACGAGACCCTGGGGGCTCTGCAGATGAAATCCTGGACATGAGAACCTGGAGCTAAGGAGATGACAATATCCATGACACTCTGGAGATGAGACCCTGGAGCCTCAGGAGATGAGTCTGGAGACTCAGAATGAAACCCTGGAAAGAAGATATCTAGCACACCAGATATTAGACTCAGGAAAGGAGATTTGGGAGAACAAGGGAAGAGACAAGACTTAGGAGGGTACTCAGGAGATGAGAACTGGAAGTTTCATGAAATAAGACTTCTGTGATTCAGGAGCTGAGACAACAGAATCTCAGGAGACAAGATCCTGGAGACTCAGGAAAAGAGATCCTAGAGACTCAGGATATGACATGCTGAAAATGAGACCCAGGAGACACAGAAGACAGCACTGAGAATCAGGAGACGAGACCTCAGAGACGCAGGAGATGAGATTAAAGAATATTAGGAGATGAAACCCAGGAGTCTCAGGAGATGATACCTTGGAAATTACATCCTGGAAACTCAAGAGTAGAGGTCCTGGAGATGAGACTCTGGAGACTTGTAGATGAGACCCCAGAGAATCCGGAGATGAGACCCAGGAGTCCCAGGAGATGAGATCCAGGAGTCTTAGGAGTCAAGACCTAGGTGTCTCAGGAGACAAGACTCCAGAATCTCATAAGATGAGACTCAAAAGTCTCAGGAGGTGAGATCCAGGTATTTTAGGAATCAAGACTCAGGAAATGAGACCCTGGAGACTCAGAAGGGCCCATGCCAATGAGACCATGAAGACTTGGAGACAACACTCCAGAGACTGGAGAGACAAGACCCCAGAGTATAAAAGGCTTAGACTCTGGAAATGAGACTCTAGAGGTTCAAGTGAAGAGACTCTGGAGACTCAGTAGATGAGAAACTGCAGATGTGTCCCTGGAGACTCAGGAGATGAGACCTTGGAAAATCAGGGGATGAGATGATGGAGACTCAGGAGATGAGTACCTGGAGATGAGCTCCTGGAGATTCAGGAGACTAGATCCTGAAGACTCAGAAGATGATACTCTGGAGAATCAGGTGATGAGACCCGGGAAAGGATACTCTGGAGACCTGGGATAGGAGACTTAAGAGAGTAAACTTAAGGGACTTGGAAGAGAAAATGAGAGTTAGACTTCTCAGGAGAAGAGAGTCCAAAGACTCCGGATATGAGAGACCAGAGTCTCAGTGTCCTAGACCCAGGAAATTAGACTCAGTAGATGAGAACACGCTGATGTGTTCCTGGAAACTCAGGAGACTATATCTTGGAGAACCAGAGGATGAGATGCTGAAGACTCGGGAAACGAGTAGCTGAAGATGAGATCCTGGAGACTCAGGAGACTAGACTCTAAAGTTTTAGGAGATGAGTTCTCAGAGGCTCAGGATACAAGAACTAAGAGTCTCATGAGCCAAAACCTTGCCGGTGAGACTCTGGAGACCCATCAAATCTCCAGGAGATGAGAGCCTGAGACTATGGAGATGAGAACCTTAAGACTCAGGAGAAGAGACCCAGGAAATGAGACTGTGGAGATTCAGGAGACGAGGCCCTGAAGACTCAGAGGAAGAGAACATGGAGGGTCAGGGAACAAGAACCTGAAGACTCAGGAGACTAGTCTCTGCACAGGAAACTCAGGAGAGGAGACATAGTAGAATCAATAGACGAGACCACAGTGTCTCAGCAGACGAGACCCTGGAATTGAGACCATAAAGATTCAGGAGAAGAGACCTTAGAGACTCAGGAGAGAGACCCTGGAGATGAGTCCTTGAAGACTCAGGAGATGGGACCCTGGAAACTCAGGAAATGAGAACCTGGAGACTCAGAGGACGAGTCCATGGGGACTTAAGTGATGAGACCCTGGATAGGAGACTCGGGAGAGAAGAGTCTGGAGACTTGGGAGTCGAGACGGTGGACACTCAGGGAATGAGATCCCAAGGCCTCAAGGGATCAGACACTGGTGTGTCAGGAGACTAGACCCATAGATTTTCAGGAAATAAGACCCTGGAGGTGAGATGCTGGAGACCCAGGATATGAGACCCTGGCGATGAGATAGTGGAGATTCAAGAGTGAAAACCTGGGAATATTTGGAGAGGACATCCTGACAGGAGACTCAGGAGAGCAGGCTCTGGAGACTCAGGAGATGAGATGAGACTAAGCTTACTCAAGATAGGAGAGTCTGGAGACTCAGGAGATAAGACCATAGAGACTCAAGAGATAAGACACTGGTAATTTAGGAGATTATACCACAGAGACTTAGGAAACCAGACAAAGATCTGAAGAAACAAAGCTTCAGAAACCGGAGACAAGTTTCTGGAGTTCAGGACATGAGACCCTAGGGTCTCTGGAAACGAGGCCGCAGGGTCTGAGGAGACGAGGCCCCAGGGTCTGAGGTGACAAGACCCCAGACCCTGAGGTGAAACCTTGGAATCGCAGGAGACCAGATCCCGGATTCTCAGGAGATGAGAGGCTGTAGATGAGACCCTAGAGACTCTGGAGCTGAGATGATGGGGATGAGACCTTGGAGACTCAGGAGATAGCACCATGGACACTAAGGAGATGAGATCACAGAAACTCAGAGGACAAAACCCTGGAGATGCTAGAGTTTAGGAGAAGATACTCAGAAGTCTCTGGAGATGAGACCCTGGAGTTTCAGCAGACAAGAGTTTGGAGACACAAATATGAGACTTAGGCTACTCATGAGATGAGACTTGGGAGTTTCAGGAGACAAGACCCCTGAGCTCAGGAGATGAGACCCTTAAGTCTCAGTTGACAAGACCCTGGAGAAGAGACCCTGGAGACTCAGGAGATGAGACCCTGGACAGGAGACTCAAGAGAGGAGACAAGACTTAAGCTACCCAGGAGAGAGGATCTGGAGACAAGGAAGACGAGATGGTGGACAGTGAGGATATGAGACTCTGGAGTCTCAGGAGAATAGACCTTTCAGTATCAGGAGATGAGACCCTGGAGACCCAGGAGAGGAGATGAGGCCACAGAAATGAGATGAGACTATAGAAATGAGATGAGAACATGGAGATTGCAGATGAGACCCTGGACAGGAGACTCAGGAGAGAAGATGAGACTAAAGTTAGTTAATATAAGAGACTCAGGATATGAGACCATGGAGACTCAAGAGAAGAGACAGTGGAGAATCCGGAGTTGAGACCCCGGAGACTCAGGAAATGGGACCCTGGTTTGAGGAAATGAGACCCTGGAGGCTAGAAAATGTGACCCTGGAAATTTTGGAGAACAGAATCTGGAGTCTGAGGAAACAAGACCCCTGAGTCTGAGCAGATAAGATTCTGGAGTTTCAGAGGACTAGACACCAGAGTGTCAGGAGATAAGACACTGGATGAAGATGAGATTCTGGAGGCTCAAGATATGAGACCCCAGAATCTCAAGAGATGCTTTGATTATAGTTCTTAATTTTGATTTTCATTCACTTAATTTTCCCATGTTAAATATGCAGTTTTATATTTACTCAAAATAAACACTGATCATACGTTCAGGCCTTTGGGGTTACTGTATTTGTCCACAGATAAGATAGATCTTTGCATGACCCACATTCCAAAATAACTACACAGTGTGTTTCTGAACTTCTGCCATAATTTTTATTTTTAATTTATTTTAAAAACTAAATTATTTTAATTGGAGGCTAATTACTTTATATTATTGTGGTGGCTTTTGTCATACATTGACATTAATCAGCCATGGGGGTATACGTGTATCACCATTCTGAGACCCCCTACCATCTTCTTCCCCACCCCATCCTTCTGGGTTGTCCCAGAGCACCAGCTTTTCGTGCCCTGCTTCATGCATTGAATTTGCACTGTTCATATATGTTATATATGGTAACATACATGTTTCAATGCTATTCTCTCATATCATCCCACCCTCACCTTCTCCTACTTAGTCCAAAATTCTGTTCTTCACATCTGTTTCTTTTTTCCTGTCTTGCATACATGGTAGTTTTTCATATACTGTATTGGTATTTCTATTTCTGACTTACTTCACTCTGTATAATAGGCTCCAGTTTCATCCACCTCATTAAAACTGACTCAGATGCATTCATTTTTAAATTTTGCATTCATTTTTTGCATTCATTATATCTGAGTAATATTCCATTGTATATATGTACCAGAACTTCCTTATCCATTCATCTGCTAATGGATATCTAGGTTGCTTTCCCAGGAAGCTATTTCCCAGGACATAGTTCCCCCATGTTCTAGATGTTGTAAACAGTGCTGCAATGAACATTGTCTCTTTCAGTTCTGGTTTCCTCAGTGTGTAAGCACAGCAGGGGGATTGTTGGATTGTATCACTATATGGCCAACACTGAAATCAGATTGATTATATTCTTTGCAGCCAAGGATGGAGAAGCTCTACACAGTAAGCAAAAACAAGACTGGGAGCTGACTATGGCTCAGATCATGAACTCCTTACCGCCAAATTCAGACTTAAATTGAAGAAAGTAGGGAAAACCACTAGACCATTAAGGCATAACCTAAATAAAATCACTTACAATTAGACAGTGGAAGTGAGAAATAGATTTAAGGGACTAGATCTGATAGACAGACTGCCAGATGAACTATGGATGGAGGTTTGTGACACTGTACAGGAGATAGGGATCAAAGCCATCCCCAAGAAAAAGAAATGCAAAAAAGCAAAACGGCTGTCTGAGGAGGCCTTACAAATAGCTGTGAAAAAAGAGATGTGAAAAGCAAGGAGGAAAGGAAAGATATACCCATTTGAATGCAGAATTCAAAGGAGAGATAAGACAGCCTTCCTCAGTGATCAATGCAAAGAAATAGAGGAAAACAATAGAATGGGAAAGACTAGTGATCTCTTCAAGATAATTCAAGATACCAAGGGAACATTTCATGCAAAGAGGGGTTCAATAATGGACAGAAAGGGTACGGACCTAACAGAAGCAGAAGATATCGAGAAGTGACAAGAATACACAGAAGAACTATACAAAAAGACCTTCACAACCACATAATCACCATGGCTTGATCACTCACCTAGAGCCAGAGATCCTGGAATGTAAGTCAAGTGGGCCTTAGAAAGCATCACTACTAACAAACCTAGTGGAGGTGATGGAATTCCAGTTGAGCTATTTGAGATCCTGAAAGATGATGCTGTGAAATTGCTGCACTCAATATATCAGCAAACTTGGAAAACTCAGCAGTGGACACTGGACTGGAAAAGGTCAGTTTTCACTGCAATCCCAAAAGGAGGCAATGCCAAAGGACGTTCAAACTACTAGAAATTGCCCTCATCTCACATGCTAGCAAAGTAAAGCTCAAAATTCTCCAAGCCAGGCTTCAGCAATACATGAACCATGAACTTCCAGATGTTCAAGCTGGTTTTAGAAAAGGCAGAGGAACCAGATCAAATTCCCAACATCTGCTGGACCATTGAAAAAACAAGAGAGTTCCAAAAAACTCCTGTTTCTACTTTATTGACTATTCCAAAGCCTTTGACTGTGTGGATCACAATAAACTCCGGAAAATTCTGAAAGAGGTGGGAATACCAGACCACTTGACCTGCCTCTTGAGAAACCTGTAGGCAGGCCAGGAAGGAACATTTAGAACTGGACATGGAACAACAGACCTGTTCCAAATAGGAAAAGAAGTACGTCAAGGCCGTATGTTTTCACTCTGCTTATTTAACTTCTATGCAGAGTACGTCATAAGAAAAGCAGGGCTGGAGGAAGCACAAGCTGGAATCAAGCTTGCCAGGAGAAATATCAATAACCTCAAATGTGCAGATAACACCACCCTTATGGCAGAAAGTGAAGAACTAAAGAGCCTCTTGATGAAACTGAAATAGGAAAGTGAAAATGTTGGCTTAAAGCTAAACATTCCGAGAACTAAGAGCATGGTAGATGCCATCACTTCATGGCAAATAGATGGGGAAACAGTGGAAACAATGGCTGACTTTATTGGGCGGGGGGGTGTGTGTGTCCAGAATCACTGCAGATGGTGATTGCAGTCATGAAATTAAAAGACGCTTACTCCTTGGAAGGAAAGTTATGACCAACCGAGACAGCATATTAAAAAGCAGAGACATTACTTTGTCAACAAAGGTCCATCTCGTCAAGGCTCTGGTTTTTCCAGTAGTCATGTATGGATGTGAGTGTTGGATTTCTAAGAAAACTGAGTGTCAAGGATTGATGCTGTTGAACTATGGTGTTGGAGAATATTCTTGAGAGTCCCTTGGACTGCAAGGAGATCCAACCAGTCCATCCTAAAGGAGATCAGTCCTAAGTGTTCATTGGAAGGACTGATGTTGAAGTTGAAACTCCAATACTTTCGCCACCTGATGCGAAGAACTGACTCACTGGAAAAGATACTGATGCTGGGAAAGACAGGGCAGGAGACGGGATGAAGAGGATGAGATGATTGGAGGGCACCACTGACTCAGTTGAGATGAGTTTGAATAAACTCCAGGAGCTGGTGATGGACAGGGAGGCCTGGTGTGCTGTGGTCCATGGGGTTGTGAAGAGTTGGACGCGCCTGAGAGACTGAATTGAACTGACTGAACTGATGGCAATTCTAGTTCCAGATTTTTAAGGAGTCGTTACACTGTTCTCAGTAGTGGCTGTGTTAGTTTGCATTCACACCAACTGTATAAGACGGTTCCCTTTTCTCCACACTCTCTCCAGTATTTACTGTTTGTAGAATTTTTCATGGCAGCTATTCTGACCAGCATGAGATGGTATCTCATTATGACCTTAATTTGCATTTCTCTGATAATCTGTGATGTTTAACATCTTTTCATGTGTTTGTTACCTATCTATATGTCTTCTTCATAATAATATCTAGTTAGTTATTTGGCTTACTTTAAGATTGGGTCATTTAATTTACCAGTATTTAATTGCACATGTTGCTTATATATTTCAGAGATTACTTCTTTGGCAGTTGTTTCATTTGTTCTTATTTTATTCCATTCTGAAGGCTCTCTTTTCACCTTGCATATATTTTCCTTCATTGTGCAAAACTTTTAAGTTTAATTAGGTCCTTTTTGTTTATTTTTGTTTTTTATTTCCATTACTCTGAGAGGTGGATCATACAGGATCTTATTGTGATTAATGTCATGGAGTGTTCTGCCTATGATTTTCTCTAAAAGTTTTGTAGTTTCTGGTCTTACATTTAGATCTTCAACCCATTTTGAGTTTATTTTTGTGTATGGTGTTAGAAAATGTTATAGTTTCATTCTTTTATAGGTGGTTGACCCATTTTCCCAGCACCACATGTTAAAGAGATTGTCTTTTCTTCATTGTATATTTTTGCTCACTTTGTCAAAGATAACGTGTCCACAGGTGTGCAGATTTATCTTTGCACTTTCTATTTTGTTCCATTGGCCTATCTTTCTGTTTTTGTGCCAGTATCATGCTGTGTTGATGACTGTACTTTTGTAGTATAATCTGAAGTCAGGCAGGTTGATTCTTCCAGTTTCATCATTCTTTCTCAAGATTGCTTTGGCTATTTTAGTTTTTTTTGTGTTTCCATACAAATTGTGAAATTAATTGTTCTAGTTCTGTGAAAAATATCATTGATGGCTTGACAGGGATTGCATTGAATCTATAGATTGCTTTGGGGTAGTATAATCATTTTCACCATATTGATTCTTCTGATACATGAGCATGGTGAGCTCATGATCCATGAGCATTCTCCATCTATTTGTGTCATCTTTGATTTCTTTCATCAGTGTTTTATAGTTTTCTATATGTAGGTCTTTTGTTTCTTTAGATATATTTATTCCTAAGTATTTTATTCTATTCACTGTAATTGTGAATTGGGATTATTTCCCTAATTTCTCTTTCTTCTTGCTCATTGTTAGTGTATAGGATTATAGGGGATTTTCTGTGTGTTAATTTTATATCCTGCAACTTTACCATATTCATTGATTAGCTCTAGTCATTTTCTGGTGGTGTCTTTAGGGTTTTCTGTGTAGAGGATCATGTTATCTGCAAACACAGTTTTACTTCTTTCCTAATCTGGATTCCTTTTATTTCTTTTTCTTCTCTGACTGCTTTGGCTAGGACTTCAGAGACTATGCTGAATAGCAGTGGTGAGAATGGACACCCTTCTCTTTTTCTGATTTCAATTTCTTGTCATTGAGGATACTGTTTGCCTTTTCTGATTTCCCCTTTGATTTCTTCATTAACCTTTTGTTTATTTAGAAATGTATTTTTTAATCTACACGTTTTTTGTGTTTTTTTACCTCCCCCCCTGCCCCCCTTGTAATTGATATCTAGTCTCATAGCATTGTGGTCAGAAAGGTGCTTGATATGATTTCAATTTTCTTAAGTTTACTGAGATTTAATTTGTGACCCAAGATGTGGTCTATCCTGGAGAATGTTCCATGTGCACTTAAGAAGAAGGTGTATTCTTCTGCATTTGCATGGAATGTCCTGAGTGTATCAGTGAGATCTATCTCCTCTAATCTATGTTTTAAGACTTGTATTTCCCTATTAATTTTCTGTTTTGATGATCTGTCCTTTTAATGTGTGTGTGGGTGTTAAGGTCTCTAACTATTACTGAGTTATTGTCAATCTCTCCTTTTATGTCTGCTAGTTTTTGTCTTATGTATTGAGGTACTCCTATGTTCGGTGCATCAGTTCAGTTCAGTTCAGTTCATTTCAGTCACTCAGTCGTGTCTGACTCTTTGCGACCCCATGAGTCACAGCACACCAGGTCTCCCTATTCATCACCAGTTCCCAAAGTTTACTCAAACTCATGCCCATCGAGTCAGTGATACCATCCAGCCATCTCATCCTCTGTCATCCCCTTCTCCTCCTGCCCCCAATCCCTCCCAGCATCAGGGTCTTTTCCAGTGAGTCAACTCTTCACATGAGGTGGCCAAAGTATTGGAGTTTCAGCTTCTGCATCAGTCCTTCCAATGAACACCCAGGACTGATCTCCTTTAGGGTGGACTGGTTGGATCTCCTTGCAGCCCAAGGAACTCTCAAGAGTCTTCTCCAACATCACAGTTCAAAAGCATCAATTTTTCGGCGCTCAGCTTTCTTCACAGTCCAACTCTCACATCCATACATGACCACTGGGAAAATAGCTTTGACCAGACGGACCTTTGTTGACAAAGTAATGTCTCTGCTTTTTAATATGCTATCTAGGTTGTTCATAACTTTCCTTCCAAGGAGTAAGCGTCTTTTAATTTCATGGCTGCAGTCACCATCTGCAGTGATTTTGGAGCCCAAAAAAATGAAGTCTAACACAGTTTACACTGTCTCCCCATCTATTTCCCATGAGGTGATGGGACCAGATGCCATCGTCTTAGTTTTCTGAATGTTAAGCTTTAAGCCAACTTTTTCACTCTCCCCTTTCACTTTCATCAAGAGGCTTTTTAGTTCCTCTTCACTCTCTGCCATAAGTGTGGTGTCATCTGCATATCTGAGGTTATTGATATTTCTTCCGGCAATCTTTATTCCAGCTTGTGCTTCATCCAGTCCATTGTTGCTCATGATGTACTCTGCATATAAGTTAAATAAGCAGAGATGTTCAGTGCATAGATATTTACAATTGTTTTGTCTTCCTCTAGGATTGATCCCTTGACCATCATGTCATGCCCTTCCTTCTCTCTTGTAATATTCTTTAAGGGCTATGTTGTCTGATACGAGGACTGCTACTCCAGCTTTCTTTTGATTTACATTTGCTGGGATATATTTTTTCATTCTCTTACTTTCAATCTACATGTGTCTTTAGATCTGAAGTGAGTGGACAGTGTATGTATGGGTCTTGTTTTTTTTATAATCCATTCAGCCAATCTGTGTCTTTTGGTTGGAGCATTTAATCCATTTACATTTAAAGTAATTATATATATATATATATATATATATAATATATATATATTCCTATTGCTATTTTCTTAATTGTTTGGGGTTGATTTTGTAGATCCTTTTCTTCTCTTGTATTTCTTGACAGGTTTGGTGGTACTGAATTCACTTCACTTTTGTTTGTCTGAAAAACTTTTGATTTCTCCATCAATTTTGAATGAGATTCTTGTGCATTCAGTAATCTTGGCTGTAGCTTTTCCCCTTTCATTACTTTCAACGTACCATGACATTCTCTTTTGGCCTGCAGAGTTTCTGTTGAAAGATCAGCTGTTAAGCATATAGGGTTTCCCTTGTATGTTACTTATTGCTTCTCCCTTGCTGTTTTTTAATATTGTTTGTTTTTTATCTTTGTTAGTTTTATTAGTATATGTCCTGGCATATTTCTCCTTGGGTTATCCTGTATGGGACTCTTTGCTCCTCTTGGAATTGATTGACTGTGTCCTTTTCCGTTTTGGGCAGACGCACACTTGAAGGGAGGCAATTATGAGTTTCTTTAGGGCAGGTGGAATCTGAGATGCTTTCCGGATACTGTCTTATCTTTCCTAGGGCTGTTCTAGCAAAGTACTATCAAGCAGTGAAGAGCTATTCTTTCCCTTCGGGAGGCCTGAAGTCTGGAATCAGGGTGTCAGCAGAAGGGACTTCCCTGGCAATCCAGTGGCTAACATTCTGCACCCCCAGTGCAGGGGGCCCAGGTTCGATCTCTGGTCAGGGAACCAAGATCCCACATGCCACAACTAAGAGCTGGCACAGTCAAATGAAGCATAACCCGCTCCGGTATTCTTGCCTGGGAAATCCCATGGACAGAGGAGCCTGGTGGGCTGCAGTCCACGGGGTTGTGCAAAGAGTCGGACACGACTTAGTGAGCACGCACACGTACATTTTTAAAAAAAGGTGTCAGTGGGGCCGTAACATGCCTGGAGGTTTTAGCAGTGACTCTGTTCCTCCCCACTTCCACCTTTGGATGGCTGTAGGTGCTTCTTGTGATTGCCCTAAAGCCCCACCTAAAGAATCAACTATCGCCTCTGCATCTCAAAATCCTTAGTTTAATCACATCTGCAAAGACCTTTTTCTTTTTCTTTTTTCCCAAATAAGGTAACGTTGACAGGTTTCCCAGGATCCGGACTTGTCACCTTTGGGAAACATTTAGTCAGCTTACTGGAGAAATGGAAACCACTCAAAAGTGTCCTGGAGAATGAAGGGGACTTCGCCAGTTAGTTTGGAAGAAGCCTGGCTAAAGCCCCACAGCTGACTTACACGGCTTCCCCTTGCGAGGAGCAGGAGTCAGGCTAAGGATCTGCTGACCTCAGGTGGTGCTTGCAGAAGCCTAGTCCCCAACCTTCAGCTGAGGGAGGACTACCCCCCAGGGAAGCCCTCACATAAAGATTTGGCATGTCTCAGAAGCTCATTCGTGTGTGACCCTTTGTGACCCCATGGGCTGTGGCCCACAAGACTCCACTGTCCGGGGAATTCTCCAAGCAAGAACACTGGAGTAGTTTGCCATTTCCTTCTCCAAGATCTGGGATACCTACCAGCAGAAGACCTAGATAGACATTTCTCCAAAGAAGACATACAGATGGCCAACAGGCCACACGAAAAGATGCTCAACATCACCAATAAAAGGAAATGCAAATCGAAACCACCAAGGGGTATTGCGTCACACCAGTCAGAATGGCTATTATTAAAAAGTCTGCAGATAATAAATGCCAGAGAAGCGGTGGGGAAAAACAGAACCTCCTACACTGTTGATGGGAATGTAAATTGATGCAGTTACTATGGAGAACAGTGTGGAGGTTCCTTTAAAAACTGAAAACAGAGTTACCATATGAACCAGCAATCCCATTCCTGGGCGTAAATCCAGAGAAGAATATGATTCAAAAAGATACATGCAGCCCAAAGTTTCATAGCAGCATTATTTAGAATAGCCAGGACTTGGAAGCAATCTAGATGTCCATCAACAGATGAATGGATAAAGAAGACGTGTGAAGTAACTCCCAGCCTAGGCCACGATCACCACCCCATGAGTGACCCTCAGCTGAGGTCAGGGTCTGGAGGTCACAGAGCTGGGCAGGGGGCAGGCTTGAGGGTCCTGAGAGAACAGGAGCCCTGATGCCCACCTGGCATCCTTACCTTCATCCCTAGTATTATATTTGGGAACGTCTTTTTCAAATTTTGCATGCCTTGTGGGTCCCAACCTGCTCATAACTTGGGGATAGTTCTGCCAATGAAATTGCCGGCTGAAAACGTGACACCAGTGTCATGGAGGTGGTTCTAGTGGAAACCAATGCAAGCGATTTTGAAGCTGCAAAAAAAGATTCCACGTGTGAGATTTCAGCAAGATAACCTCAAATGTACTGCTTTGCCCAAAGGCAGAATGAAATTTCTGCTCCTTCACTGTGATATCATTTGGGTGATTATACAATAAATGCCTTTCTAGCTTCATATGGCACATTTTAAGGGGAAAAACAAAAACAATGTGTGCATGTTCAGTCAATAAGTTCTGTCCCACTCTTCGCAACCCCATGGACTGTAGCCTGCCAGGCTCCTCTGTCCATGAGATTCTCCAGGCAAGAATACTGGAGTGGCTTGCCATTTTCTTCTCTAAGGAATCTTACCAACCCAGGGATTGAAACTGCTTCTCCTGCTGGAAGATTCTTTACCTCTGGGCCACCTGGGAAGCCAAAAAATCCAATAGAGATACTTGTAAGAGATTCTTAGATGGGACTTCCCTGGTGGTCCAGTGGTTAAGACTCCATGCTGCCAATGCAGGGGGCACAGCTTTGATCACTGCTCAGGGGAACTCAAGGGCATGGCAACCCACTCCAGTATTCTTGCCTGGAGAATCCCATGGACAGAGAAGTCTGGCGGGCTACAGTCCATGGGGGTCACAAAGAATTGCAACTTAGCACACACACAAAGTTTATCCAGTTTCCTCCTTCTCATTCCCAGTACAGTCATGACCACACACACACACACACACACACACACACACACACACACACACACGGCAAAAGGGACCGGTCATCTGTGCATCCTTAAGGCTGAGATAATTCGAGGGCTTCACAGGAAGAAGGACACTGAAACGGAAGCCTCTGCTTCTTTGGTGTTCCACAGCTACTGCCTCGGATGCTGGGAATTCCTTCACTGGCCACCGGACAAAACTTTTGTTTCAACTGAGTCTATGTGACCCCCCTTCAAAGAACATAGCAGTATTTGACTAGCGGTAGAAATAACAGGAAACGACGGAGGACCACTGTCTGAAAGGTGGTGGAATTTTTACTGCAACGGAGAGATTTCTTCCGGGCACACATAGCATGTTTCTAAAAGTTGGATAGGTTGTCATTCCTTAGCTCTGCACAATTAGACTTGTAGAAAGCCTGCAGGAACTATTGTGTGATTGGCTTTTAAAACAATTTAGTTTCTTACATTTCAGAATAATTTTAGATTGGGACTTACCTGGTGGTCCAGTGGTTCAGACTCTGTGCGTCCACTGCAGCGGGCATGGATTCCCCAGCAGAGGAAGTAAGATCTCCAGGAAAGTAAAATCCCGCATGCCCTGTGGCATGTGGCTGTCTCTTTTTGTAAATAAAGCTTTATTGGTACCATGCCTTATCCATTCACTTACCTTCTGCCAGTGGCTACTCTGGGGCCCCCAGGGCAGTGGTGGGTAACTGCCATAGAGATCATGCAGCTTGCAAAGGCAAAAATATGTACTATCTGGCCTCTTCAGAATAGGCCTTCCCTGGTGGTTCAGCTGGTAAAGAATCTGCCTGCAATGCAGGAGACATGGGTTCGACCCCTGGGTTGGGAAGATGCCCTGGAGAAAGAAAGGCTACCCACCCCAGTATTCTGGCCTGGAGAATTCCATGGACTGTAGAGTCCACAGGGTCGCAAAGAGCCGGACATGATTGAGCAACTTTCACTTTTCTCTTCAGAATAAAGTTTTCTGACCCCTTGATAGACTAAAGTGTTGTCACAAGTTTGAGTGTCCGGGGTTATGGACATGTTTCTCTGTGGATGAGACCCACACCAAGGACATCACGATGAGACCCAAAGACCCGAAGGGAAGAGCCACCATGTTCAAACCATGGGCTCCCTCAGGGGGCGGACAGACCCACACTTTCTCTGTGAGTGCCTTTCGGTCCCTCCGAGATGGAGCTGTTGCTCTGGTCTGGGTATCAGACAGGTTTCTGCCATGTATGTGACCAGCTGCACGTAAATTTGTGTCATCTGCAAACACGAGTTCTCGCCACAAGTCAAGCCCTTGAGGTTGGTGTGGATTTCCTATCACCTGCTCACAGCTGCTTCCCTAAGCAATGTAGCAGTCATTTCGATATCAGAGAGAGTCTGTGGTTAGTGAGCACACTGCCTCTTTTATTAGTTGAGATCTGACTTCAGAGCACATGCCTGCCCAGAAACAGTCATTTCACTTTACTATGTTAGAGTATACTGTGCCTCAGAAAGGAATATAACATTTAAATGAAGGTTGAAATATGTAATATGTGTATATGTGTCAATGGACATGAGTCTAGGTGAACTCTGGGAGTTGGTGATGGACAGGGAGGCCTGGCATGCTGCAGTCCATGGGGTTGCAAAGAGTCAGACATGACTGAGCAACTGAACTGGACTGATAAATGTGTCCATTCTATACATCTCCCTGTGGGACCCTATACCAAGGTCACAGGTGTGGAGCCCTTGGACCAAGGTCACAGGATAAAAATCTCTGGAACTGATCAAGTCCTATAGCAACTGGTGCCCTGAGCCTCCAGATCTAAACTGGCCAGTTTCCTGACCCCATATGAGCTAAAATACCCACTCTGTTATCCACCCGATAGCATCCTAGGGGCTTGCCAGATGGCACTTGAAATAAGGAAACAGCTTGCCAATGCATGAGACATAAGAGACCTAGGTTTGATCCCTGGGTTGGGAAGATCCCCTGGAGGAAGGCATGGCAACTCACTCCAGTGTTTTTGCCTGGAGAATCCCCATGGACAGAGGAGCCTGGCGGGCTACAGCCCATAGGATCTCAAAAAGAGTCGGACATGACTGAAGTGACTTAACACACATAGTATCCTAACCAATCACCTAATGCCACCCTTCGAGTAGGAATTTTCTGTCTTGAGGCTATAAAAATGTGCAGCTAGCCCATCAAAGGGGTCAGCCCTCCCTTGAGCTGGCCCCTGTTCTAAAAGCCTCTCCCAGTCTGATAAACTCTCCTCTCCTCTCATTCTGCCTCATCTCTGGAAACTTTTCCAACCGGTGCATGGACCACAGCACTCCCCCCAACACACACTTCCTTGAAAGTGCGGTGACCTTCAGATGCCATCACATCTGAGACCACCTGCGACCTGCCTCCAAGCCTCTCAAAAGTGGACTTCTTGTTGCTTCGAGACACAAGTCGCAGAGAGTGCTTAGGTCGGTCTGACCCCTTTGCGGACACTCACGTTGACGGGGCAGTGAACCTCCTATTCCCTGCCGGAGCTTACAGAGTGATCTGCCTGGATTGAAGTCTCAGCTCTACGACCTCTGTGAGCTTGGACATGTCACACGTCTTCTGCTGCCTTGGACAGAAATTGGAGATAGAAAGATGAGCCAGGAGGGTGGGGGTGCCGGTTAAGCCAGACTTGAAGTTGTCCAGTGCAGCCAACTCACGGAAGGCACCCGGATAAGGTTACTCAAGTTAGCTTGGGTTCCTTCTTTGTCTCTGGACACAAACTCCACCCTCTCCTTTCCAGCCTGGGCTCATCTCTTTGCAGGCTGAGACATGGACTTCAAGCCAGTCTGATGGCGGCAGCACTGCATGTTCTGCTGACTGCTCTCTTAGGCACTATTTCTCAAGCCATCCATTTCTGCTGTTTCTTCAGAGCAAAGGCTGGGATTCCTTCAGGAAGCCAAGTCAGGTGAGGTTAATTCCCCACAAAAACCACAGGCCGGACTCTTTGATTTCTAAGTCTCAGTCACTTAGTTGTAGTCTGATTCTTTGTGACTGCATGGCCTGTAGCCTGCCAGGCTCCTCTGTCCACGCAATTCTCCAGGCAAGAATCCTGGAATGGCTAGCCGCTATTCCCTTTTCAGGGGATCTTCCCAACCTCTGATGGAACCCTGGTCTCCCTCACTGCAGGCAGATTGTTTACTGAGCCACTAAGCCCCAGGTTCAAAACCTATCCATTGTGTGCAATATTTGAAGAGCTACTGAATTCCCCCCGAGGTGGGGGGTAGGGGGACAGAAAAGGGGTTGAATGCCAAGATGTAACTCACCACAATACTTTTTTTTTTTTATTCTCTTAAAGCTCTGTAGGCAACCTTGAGCATTTTTTCCATTCTGGAGGACACTGGGCAGAAACAGACTGAAATGCAGTGAGGCTGTTGCACGGATCCGCCCCCAGAACCTTTGGCATCAGGGCAAATGAACAGACGCGGCATTTTCATCTTCTAAGGCACGTTCCACACACGATCTTCCAAAAGAATGTTCTGCTTTCCAGGAGCCAAGGAAGTAGAAGATCAACTGTTCCAAACAGGTACTGAGATCTCCACTCTCTGAAGGAATCAGGGTGTGGTGAGTAGTCCTACGATGGTTTGTCCTGTGTTTACAAGCAAGTGCATACTCTCCAAGGGTGGTTAAGATCTCCACAGCGTCAGTGTGTGTTCTGACTTCTATCAAAGCAGCTGCCCCCTGCTTCCAGACAAGCCAGCGTGGATCTTTCTGAAGCGGCAGCGTCTGCAGCTCCTGGTTAGAGGCTCTGCTTCCATCTTGCAGTGACCTCCCCTCTGCCTTCTGCCCCAACAGAAGCCCAGTCCTGTGGTTTTCCAGGAGGAAGGCTGAGGAGCTGAGGCCAAACTCTGTCTGTCTTAAAACTGCAAAGCTGGTGGTGGAAATGGAGATGAACCTCTGGCATGGGAGAAGGTGGAGGAAAAGCATAGGGACGCCTTACCTCTGGTTGGAAAAATTCTGAGACGGCATGTTTACTGCTGGGAGGAGGTCAAAGACTGTCTGCTCCTGGCTGCAAATGGGCCTGTTAAATTTCCTGATGATAAGTATGATGGAGGTGGTGTTTTTCTTTTTTTCAAGTTTTGGTTAGTAAAGAATCTGCCTGCAATGCAGGAGACATGGGTTTGATCCCTGGGTTGGGAAGATTCCCTGGAGAAGGGAAAGGCTACCCACTCCAGTATTTTGGCCTGGAGAACTCTATGGGTTATATAGTCCATGGGGTCGCAAAGAGTCGGACAGGACTGAGCAACTTTCACTTTCACTTTTGGTAAAGCCTTAACTTAGATGGGGCTCTTATTTTTTAAGCTTTAAGAATTGTTGTTGGTTTGTTTTTTTTAAAGCTCACTCAGTATATTACTAATAGTACTAATATCATTTTGAAACTTACGCTATATATAGAATTCAGCATGATTTTCAATGTGTAATGCAATTCCTCTAAAAATGAAAGCAGTTGGGCTTTCCTGGTGGCTCACACGGTAAATAATCCACCTGCAGTGAAGGAGACCTGGGTTCAATCCCTGGGTCCGGAAGATCCCATGGAGGAGGGCATGGCAACCCACTCCAGTATTTTTGTCTGGAGAATCCCATGGACAGAGGAACCTGGAGGGCTACAGTCCACGGGGGTCACAAAGACTCGAACACGAATGAGCGACTAACACACTTTAAGAAAATCTGGATAAACTTGAACATTTTTTTTTCCTAAACAGAGTTACTCTTGAAAGCTAATATACAATGTGAAAAATCTAACCCTACATTATTGAGATGACTAAAAATGGAGCGGACCTGAAGGTACAAAACTTGTGTGTGTGTGTGTGTGTGTGTGTGTCCAGTTTGGCAAAAGAGTTTCCCCTTTCTTCAAAGGTTTGTTGATTTCAAGCGAAAGTCCTAGCTCTGTGGGGTGATTTCCGTGGTGGAGAGTGCCCATAGAAAAGCAGTATTTTCAGGCTAATCACCACAGGGTCACTGTTTATGAACTGGACACGGATCAAAATGAAGGATGTCAGAGACTCAGACTGGTCAGACCTGGCCAGAGTGCGTGCTTTCTGGGGGAGATGGGTTAAGATGAGACAGCAGTGTTGGGGGCTCTGGGTTCTGGAGAATTAACCGCCCCCCACCCTGGGAAGGCCTGCTGACCCGCAAGAAAGCGAACTTCCCCGACCCTGAGCTCTCCGCCCCCCACCCCTCCTCCTCGCTACCAATCATCACCCTCGTGAGGCCTCGTGGCGTTCCGCGCTGCCCTCAAGGAGCCTGGCGCCCTTTCTGCCAGCGAGGGGCGGGGATCGGGCGGGGTTCGCGGGGAGGCCCAGGGCACAGGACGCCCCCTCCCCGCGGACCCCGCGCCCAGCACAGGACCCAGGCTGGCCGGCAGACCCGAGTCGCGCGCGTCCCCAGCATGACCCATGGCCTCCCCGCGCCTCGGCACCTTCTGCTGCCCCACGCGGGACGCCGCCACGCAGCTCGCGCTGGGCTTCCAGCCGCGGGCCTTCCACGCGCTGTGCCTGGGCAGCGGCGCGCTCCGCCTGGCGCTCGGCCTCCTGCTGCTGCGGCCCGGGCGCCGGCCCGCCCGCCCCGGGGTCGCCTTGGCCCCCGCCGCGGACCTCGGCCCGCGGCCCCGCCTCCGTGCGCATCGTGCGCGCCGCCACCGCTTGCGACCTGCTCGGCTGCCTGGGTGAGCGCGCGACTCGCGCGGGCGGGGGGAGGGGGGGACCCGTCGGTGTGCGAGTGAGGGCGCCCGGCCCGCGGGTGGGGACCCCTTCTTGGGAGGTGAGGGCGCACGGCTGCGGACCCTTCCGTGCGTGGTTCAGGGTCCGCGCGTACTGCGCGGGTGGAGACCCCTCCGCGCTCAGTTGAGCGCGCGCGGCCCGCGAGTAGGGCTCCTTCTGTAGCTGAGGATGTTGGGCCCCCAAGTAGGGACGGGTCTGTGCGTTTTTTCAGGGCGCGCCTAGGTGCGCAGTTGAGAGCCCGCGGCCCACGGGTGGCCCTCCGTGGGAGGTTGACGGGGTGCGGCCCGCCAGTGGGGACCCCTTCGTGGGAGTTGGGGGCGCACGGCCCGTCGTAAGTGGGCACCACTGCGTGCGCGGTTGAGGGCACACGGCTCAAAGGTGGCGACCCCTCCGTGCACAGTTGAGCACACGGAGCCCGCGAGTAGGGCTCCCTCAGTTTGTGGGTGAGGACGCCCGGCCCCCAAGTACAGACCCGTCTGTGCGTTTTTTCAGGGCGGGCCTATGCGCGCGGTTGAGGACCCCGCGGCCCCGCGGGTGGGCCGCCGTGCGAGGTTGACGGGGTGCGTCCCGCCAGTGGTGACTCCTTCGTGGGAGTTGAGGGCGCACGCCCGTCGTAGGTGGGGACCACTGCGTGCGCGGTTGAGGACACTCAACTCAACGGTGGGGAGCCCTTCGTGTGAGGCTGAGGACGCCAGGCCCGCAAGTAGGGACCCGTCTGTGCGTTTTCTAGGGCGCACGCACCACGGGTGCGGACCCCTCCGTGCCCAGTTGAGGGCCCGCGGCCCGAGAGTGGGGATCTTTCCGTGTGTGCTTGAAGGCGCGCTGCCCGCTAGTGCGGACCCCTCCATGAGTGGGTGAAGGCACACGGCCCGGGGTGGGAACCCCTTCATGCCCATTTGAAGGCCCATGGCCCGCAAGTGGGGACCTCTCTGTTGAGAGCGCGTGGCCCGCGAGTGGGGACGCCCTTCGTGGGAGTTGAAGGCGCACAGTCCTGTTGGTGAGGACCACTCCGTGCGCGGTTGAGGGCAGACGGCCTGCCGGTGGGGTCCCCTCTGTGTGTGGGTGAGGACACCAGGCCCATGAGTAGGGACCCATCTGCGCGTTCTCCAGGAGTCAAGTACCACGGGTCGGGAACCCTCCGTGCCCAGTTGAGGGCCAATGGCCGGAGAGTGGAGTCCCCTCCGCGTGCGGTTGAAGGTGCACGGCCCGCAGGTGGGGACCACTGCGTGCGCGGTTGAAGGCACCAGTCCGCGGGTGGGAAGCCCTCCGTGCCCAGCTGAGGGCCCATGGCCTGCGAGTAGGAACCACTGCGTGAGTGGTTGAGGGCACACATCTTTGTGGTGGCGACCACTGCGTGCGCGGATGAAGACACACGGCCTGCGAGTGGGGACCTCTCTGTGCCCAGTTGAGAGCTCGTGGCCCACGTGTGGGGACGCCCTTCATGGGAGTTGAGGGCGCACAGCCTTGTGGTGAGGACAACTCCGTGCGCGGTTGAGGGCGCAGAGCCCACAGGTGGGGAACCCTTGGAATGCAGTTGAGGGCACGCGTACAGCCTTAAGGACCCATCCGTGTGCGGTTGAAGGTTTGTGGCCCGCGAGTTGGAATCCCTCTGTGTGTGTTCGAGGGTGCACGGCCCGCGGGTGGGAACCACTGCGTGAGCGTTTGGGGGCGCAAAGCCTTGTGGTGGGGACCACTGCATGCACGGTTGAAGGCACACGGTCCGTGGGTGGGAACCCCTCCATGCCCAGTTGAGGGTGTGGGGCCGCGAGTGGGGACCCTCTTCTTGGGAGTTGAGGGAACACAGCCCTCGACAGGGGAACCCTTCATGTGGAGGGAAGGACACCCGTCCCGGGAGTGGTGAGCATGGTTCAGGGTGTGCGTACCGCAGATGGGGACCACTCCATGCGCGGTTGACTGTGCCTGGTCTCCGGGACTGGAGACCCCTCCATATGCGGGTGAGGAAGCCAGGCCCGCAAGTGAGGGACCCGTCTGTGAGTGGTTGAGGGCGCCCGGCAGGCGGGTGGGGTCCCCTCCGTGCAAGGATGAGGGCACCCTGCCCATGGCTATGGACCCATCTGTGCACGGTTGAAGGTGTGCGGCCTGCGAGTGGGGAGCCCTGTGTACGAGTGGGGGTGCCCAGCCGGCGGGTGGTACATGTTTCAGCGCAAGCGGCCGTAAGTGGGGACCCCTCCGTGTGCAAATGGGACCCCCGCACCCCCCCCCCCCCCCCCCCCCCCCGGGAGTGGGTACCGGATGTGCGTGGTTGAGAGCGCCTGGCCCACGGGTGGGAGGACTGATCCAGAGAGGGCTTCCCAGGGACACAATGGTAGGAGGAGTAGAATCTGCAATACAATATGGGTAAAAGTTGCTTCCGGGGACTTCTTTTTTATTCTTTTTCTTTTCTTTTTTTTTAACACTTTGATGTATTTGTTACTGCTCTTGTTAGGGAAACTTTAGGCAGTGCTGTGAAGGAGAAACCAGAAAATACAATGGTTCCATGATCGCTACACCAGTGGGAGACTAATAGTTAATACTATCAGGCCTGAGCGCACACACATGCAGTTGTTTCCAAACCAATTTAGCAGGATCAGGAAGAAAACTCCATATATATGATAAAATTTTTATTTCCTTTTTTGTCTATGTATCCATCTGAGTTTTGGTTTTCTATCACAGGTGTGCAAACTTGTAGTCTCTAGGCTAAATCCAGCCTGCGTTTCTATGTACGGGCCATGGGTGAAGAACGTTTTTACATTTTAAAGTGTGTTTTGAAAATCTACAGGGGCTTCCCTGGTGGCTCAGATGGTAAAATGTCTGCCTGCAAGGTGGGAGGCCCGGGTTCGATCCCTGGTCAGGGAACAAGATCTCACATTGCCGCAACTAAGACCTGGCCCAGCCAAGTAAATAAATGCTTTTAAGAAAATCTACAGAACAACAGTATTTCTGACATGTAAGCATCCCGTGAAATGTGAATGTCAGCATCCACAAGTGGAGTCTGATGGGGACACAGCCATGCCCTGCACTTGTATCCTGTCGAGGCCACATCTTCCGCCCACCCGATCCCCCACAGGGCAGAAGTGAGTGTTGTATAGACAAAGTGTGGGCCATAGAGCCTAAAATGTTTTCTCTCTGATCCATTACAGAAACTTTGCTGACCCCTGCTTTCAACCCTAGCATGGCATGTTTTACGAACTCTAAGCTCGATACTGCTGACCTTTTAAACTTTTTATTTGGGACTTTATTACATATATGCAAAAGTAGAGAGACTGTATAATGAACCCCCTGTTCTCATCACCTAGCTTCCTCTATACCTCATCCCTGTACCCCACTCTCCACTGAATTAATTTGAAGCAGATCCCAGAATTTATATCGTTTCATCCACGCAAATCTCAGTATGTAACTGTAGAAGATTTCAACATATATAATTATATACATAATTATAATATATAACTTATGTCTCTTGTAACATACTGTATACTACATGTGTGTCTATGTTAGTCACTCGCTCATGTCTGACTCTTTGTAGCCCCATGGACTGTAGCCCACCAGGCTCCTCTGTCCATGGGATTCTCCAGGCAAGAATACTGGAGTGGGTTGCCATTCCCTTCTCCAGGGGACCTTCCCAATCTAGGGATCAAACCCGGGTCTCCCACATTGCAGGCAGATTCTTTACTGAGCCACCAGGGAAGCCATATACTGTGTAATATGTTACAATATTATTATATATTACAATATATAATATATTTACTATGTCATATTAGTGAAGTGAAATCACTCAGTTGTGTCCGACTCTTTGTGACCCCATGGACTGTAGCCCACCAGGCTCCTCTGTCCATGGGATTCTCCAGGCAAGAATACTGGAGTGGGTTGCCATTCCCTTCTCCAGGGGACCTTCCCAATCTAGGGATCAAACCCGGGTCTCCCACATTGCAGGCAGATTCTTTACTGAGCCACCAGGGAAGCCATATACTGTGTAGTATGTTACAATATTATTATATATTACAATATATAATATATTTACTATGTTATATTAGTGAAGTGAAATCACTCAGTTGTGTCTGACTCTTTGTGACCCCATGGACTGTAGCCCACCAGGCTCCTCTGTCCATGAGATTTTGCAGGCGATGATACTGCATTGGGTTGCCATTTCCTTCTCCAGGGGATCTTCCTGACTCAGGGATCGAACCTGGGTCTCCCGCATTGCAAGCAGACACTTTACCCTCTGAGCCATCAGGGAAGCCCAATATGTTATATTAAGTATAATATAGTATCATAATATGTAATTATATATATATATATATATATATATATCACACTGATATCATTACTCTCTAAAAAATAAGGAAAACCGATTCCTTCATATCACCGCTACATGTTCAGGCATGTCATACATGCCAGTTTTCGGTTAGTTAGTTCAAATCAGGATCCAAAGAGCGTCTGTGTTCTGTGAGCGCTGACAGGTGCTGGCCATGTTGGAATCATCTGCTCTTGAAGGAGAGGCCTTGATGGTATTTGAGTGCCTTCCACCTCTGTGTCCTGAGGGTGTAAGAGCAGCTTCTAGCCACCTGGACCAGATATCTGGTGGATGTGTCCCAGGGCCTGGCTCTCCTGCTCCTCTTGCTGTTTTGTGCTTGGAGATGCTCAAGAATCTGGACTCCAGACACGTGCTATTGAACCTCTTAGTCACTTTTTCAGATTGGAGTAAGACAGGAAGGAATACTTCCCTTTCTGTTAGCGACCAAGCGAATGTGGTACCGGATAATTAAATTAAAAAAAAAAAAAAATCGGTGTTCTCCCTGATTCTGCTGAAGCATTTAGGGGAAGCATCTTAATAGTTTCAGAAACTTGAATATCTGGAAATAGAGTTGCAGCCAAACATCTTCTGGGGGTCAGGAAATAAGATTGGTACATCCTTTGGCCTTTTGAAGGAAGGTACATGGCACTGTGGGCAAATGAGCAGAAGCAGGAGTCAGGGCAAGGCAGGAGGTGTCTGGACCTCCCTCCTGAAAAATAACAAGCACAGATGCCAAGGCGTCCCTGGTGGTCCAGTGGAAAAGGACCCACCTGCCAATGCAGGGGACGCGGGTTCGATCCCTTGTCCGGGAGGATCCTGCATACTGCAGAGTCTCTGTGAGCCACAATTACTGAGCCTCCGCTGTAGAAACGGAGGTCCACAACTTCTGAAGCCCACGACCCATCTAGAGTCTGCACTCCACAACAAGAGACACCACGGCGATGAGAAGTCCATAGTGAAGAGTAGCCCCCACTCTCTGAAACTAGGGAAAGCCTGCAAAGACCAGTGCAGCCAAAATAAAGACAGAAAGAAATACAGATGCGTGTCTCATGGGGTGTTTTTTTTACCCAGTATTTTTTAAAATCTTCTTTTTTTCCCCTAGACAAATTGCACAGCTTGTGGGATCCCGATTCCCTGACCAGGGATTGAACCTGGGCCATGGCAGTGAAACCACAGAATCCTAACCACTAGACCACCAGGGAACTCCTGCCCCAGCTTTACTGAGACTTCATGGACACACAGCACCAGGAAACATTTATGTATCCAGCACAAAGACTCACATTTACCAAAAATGTTTCCTAAACACCCGTTACCTCATATACATGCAAAAAAATAATAATAAGATGTTTATTGAGCTCAAAGCAGAACTCTCTAGTGAAAACAACAAAGCACTATTTGGAAGAAAACATTATTTATGTTATTTGCGCTGAAGAATGAGAAGTGACATCTTTAGAATTTTAGCGTCCATAATTCCCTTTGGTGGCGTAGGACACAGTGTATATTTGGTTGCCTATTTTGAAGTATATGTGTTGTATGCCAACTATACACATTATGCTAGTAGTATACAAGTCTGTACTGTTCATCTCCCCTTGAGCATTTTGTGTTATGCAGTGTACACTCAAACAGATGTTATTGCAAACCTAACAACCCTAATATACACCTTGAGTGTGGATACTGATTAGAGGCGAATTAGGTATCTGAATCTAAAAGCAAGGAAAACTCACAAATAATAAATGTCAGAAGTAGATTATCAAGAGCTACCTTGTGAAAATCTTCATTTTTTTTTTTTTAAAGAATGGAGGAACTCTCTTTCACAACTTCAGAATAAGCTTTTTTGGGACTTCCCTAGGGGTCCGGTGGTTGAGACTCCGCCTTGCAATGCAGGGCACATGGGTTCGATCCCTGGTCTGGGAAGATCCCACGTGCGGTGGAGTGACTAAGCCCATGCACCACAACTAGTGAGGCCGCGAGCCATGACTACTGAGCCCAGGCGATGAAACTACTGGAGCCCAGGTACCCTGGAGCTGGTTCTCTGCAACAAGGAAGCCACAGAGACGAGAAGCCCAAGGGTAGCAGCCCTTGCTCGCTGCACCTAGAGAAAGTCCTGTTAGCGGCAACAAAGACCAATCAATAAAATAAATCAATCCATAGTTTTTTTAAAAATTAAAAAAGAAAGAATGTGCTTTTTTTCAGTCATTCCTTTTTTTTTTTTTTTTTTAACATGATGACTAGTTAAGCTGGACACTAAAAATATAGGCAAGAAACACACACTGTTATTCACACCGTCGCCTCTTAGAGGCAAATAAACGAACAAGCAAAATAAGGGACATGACTGTAGCTGATGTCAGTGAAAGTGGAAATCAAAGTGCCTGCAATTGCTCCGCAACCATAATCCTTATCGTCTGAGTCTGTTGTTTTTTTTTTCTCTCAGTCTCTCCTGCACCCACCAACATGTGTATCTTTCCTCTCTGCCTCCCTCATGTCTTTGTCTCTCCCTTCCTATCTTCTATCCATCCATCCTCTCATCTGTCCATGCATCCATTTGTACATCCACCATTTTTACAGTCACCAGGTCCCCTTTAGGTATGAATCAGGAGCAGATACAAAGAAAGCATTATCACCTGGTTGTCCCTTAGGTATCGTGGTCTGGTCTGCGGTGTGGTTAGGGTTTCCGAGTTTCGTGGACGACATCTCCACCATGAACAGGACAGACGTGTGGCCAGCTGTCTTCTGCATGGGGAGTGCAGTAAGTGTGGCTCCCCTGGTCCCCCTCCCCACCCCTTCACTCCCCTCTGTTACACTGAGTCCTTGAAGTGTGGTCCTGACCCTTCCACCAACCCAGTGCAGTTTTTAGAAAAGCTCAGAGACCCCACCCTTACCCCACTGACTAGGAACCCTGTGTTGGGGGAACTGTTTGTGATTTAACAAACCCTCCAGGGGTCTCTGGAGGTTCCCAGGTGGCTCACAGGTGAAGAACCTGCCTGCTAATGCAGGAGATGTGAGTTTGATCCCTGGGTCAGGAAGATCGCCTGGAGGAGGAAATGGCAACCTACTCCAGTATTCTTGCCTGCAAAATCCCATGGACAGAAGAGCCTGGTGGGCTACAGTCCATGGGGTCACAAAGAGTCAGACACGACTCAGAGACTACACAACCACCAGTGGCCTCTGAGCCTCACTCCAGTTTGAGAACCACTGCACTAATATTTTCCTTCCCCCATCCTTAAACACACGTTTAATCCTTACCTAAGATTTAGCCACAGTTAAAACAAACTGGTTAGTAAAAAAAAAAAAAAAAAAAAAAAAAAAAGGAAGGAAAAGAAAAAAGAAAGTTATTGATTTATTGCAGGTATGTACTTATCAAAACTGTATCTAAGTACATCTATTCGTGGGCTTCCCAGGTGATGCTAGTGGTAAAAGAACTCGCCTGCCAATGCAGGAGACATAAGAGACGTGGGTTCAGTTCCTGGGTCGGGAAGATCCCCTGGAGGAGGGAATGGCCACCCACTCCAGTATTTTTTTCCTGGAGGATCTCCATGGACAGAGGAGTCTGGCGGGCTACAGTCCACGGGGTCGCAAAGAGTCGGCCACCGTTGAAGGGACTTAGCATTACAGCACGTCCCTGCCTTCCTTCTCCTGGGAAGGTCCATCCTGCGCATCCTCTTTCATCCTCAGGAGAAGGGCTTCTGGTTCAAAGTGCCAGGCCAGGCCTTTCATCTCTGAGCCCTTCATCTCTCTGCCTATATGCGTGAGCACCAGGCGGGGCTCGCTGGACCAGTCCAAATGAGCAGACGGGGGAACCAAGGTACCCACCTGTCCCCAGGCCACATCCCAGTCTGGGCTTCCAAGAGTTGCCACGTGTCTGCGGAGGGCTTTCCTGGGACCTCCCCCCCGCCATGACGTCAGGGGCGGGGCGGGGCCACCTGCAGCCCGCACCCAGGGGCTGGGATGACGTCAGGGGTGGGGCGGGGCCACCTGCAGCCCGCAGCCAGGGGCTGGGATGCCCCGCTTGTAATGACAGCTCTGGATCCAGCTACTGTACAGCGCTTGCTTCTGGTGGTTGTTCTGCTATGCGGTGGACGTCTACCTGGTGATCCGGAGGTCGGCGGGACAGAGGTATTCAGAGCGAGCAGCCGGGTTCTTTTGCCCTAGCTCGTTGCCCAAAGGGAACATTGGAGAGGCCACGAGCACTCTTATTTCTGTAGGGTAGACATGGAAAGTGAAAGAGGAGAGCGAAGAAGTTGGCTTAAAGCTCAACATTCAGAAAACTGAGATCATGGCATCCAGTCCCATCACTTCCTGGCAAATGGATGGAGAAACAGTGGAAACAGTGGCAGACTTTATTTTGGAGGAGGGGGGGGCTCCAAAATCACTGATGGTGACTGCAGCCATGAAATTAAAAGACGCTTACTTCTAGGGAGAAAAGTTATGACCAACCTAGACAGCATATTAAAAAGCAGAGACTTACTTTGCCAACAAAGGTCTGTCTAGTCAAGGCTATGGTTTTTCCAGAAGTCATATATGGATGTGAGAGTTGGACTGTAAAGAAAGCTGAGCCCCAAAGAACTGATGTTTTTGAACTGTGGTGTTGGAGAAGACTCTTGAGAGTCCCTTGGACTGCAAGGACATCCAACCAGTCCATCCTAAAGGAAATCAGTCCTGAATATTCATTGGAAGGACTGATGTTGAAGCTGAAACTCCAATCCTTTGGCCACCTGATGTGAAGAATTGACTCATTGGAAAAGCCCCTAATGCTGGGAAAGTTTGAAGGCAGGAGGAGAAGGGGACAGAGGATGAGATGGTTGGATGGCATCACTGACTCAATGGACATGAGTTTGTGTAAACTCTGTGAGTTGGTGATGGACACGGAGGTCTGGCGTGCTGCAGTCCACGGGACTGCAGAGTTGGACACGACTGAGTGACTGAACTGAACTGAACTGAGATGCAGTCCATCAGAAACTCCCAGCAGGCACTCCACCAAGAGACATCTAATGCCAGCTTGTTTTTAAATAAAAAGCGGCAGGCACAATCAAAACAGTAAGGTATTCTTGCTGTGCACCTCAAATGTCTGTCCCTCCTGTCAATCTTGAAAGGCTTCACTTCAGTTCACTTCAGTTGCTCAGTCATGTCTGACTCTTTGCGACCCCGTGGACTGCAGCATGCCAGGCCTCCTTGTCCATCACCAACTCCCAGAGTTGTACTCAGACTCATGTTCATTGAGTCAGTGATGCCATTCAACCGTCTCATCCTCTGTCATCCCCTTCTCCTCCCACCTTCAATCTTTCTCAGCATCAGGGTCTTTTCCAATGAGTCAGTTCTTCGCATCAGGTGGTCAAAGAATTGGAGTTTCAGTTTCAGCATCAGTCCTTCCAATGAATATTCAGGACTGATTTCTGTTAGGATGGACTTGTTGAATCTCCTTGGAGTCCAAGGGACTCAAGAGTCTTCTCCAACACCACAGTTTGAAGGAATCAATTCTTTCGTGCTCAGCTTTATTTATGGTCCAATTTTCACATCCACACATGACTACTGGAAAGACCATAGCTTTGACTAGAGGGACCGTGAATGCCTTAGGTTAAGGGAAACAGATGAGACTCAGAAGGCCACGTTATTTATGCTTCCACTTGGATGAAATGTCCAGAATAGGCGAATCCATAGAGACAGACGTGGGTGAGTGGTTGCCTGGGGCTGGAGGTGCAGGCATGATGGGGAGAGACCCCCAAACGGGTCTGGGTGTCCCTTTAGGGGGATGAACATGTTTCAAAACTGGCTTGAGGTGGGGCTTGCATGGCACTGTGGATGTCCTAAATGCCGCTGAGTTGTTCACTTTAGAATGGTGAGTTTGATGTCACGTGACTTTCACTACTCGGCGCTAATGGGTGAAGCAGCCATAGACAATACATACACAAGTGGGCATGGCTGTGTGCCAATAAAACTTTATTGACAAAAGCAGGCAGAGGTCCGGATCTGTACTGAGGGCCATGTTTAAACAAACAAACAAACAAAGCCACCCTCTGAGGCACAATCAGGGGGCTGTTTGCCCAGAGTCTGCTCTGCATGTGTTTTCCCTCTGTTGGCGGAGTGCGGGGCTGGGCAGGTGCTGGACCTGAGGTTCTGGACCTGTATTCTCCCTTTCCCAGTACCATCCTGCTGTACCACCTGATGGCCTGGGGCCTGGCTGCCCTGCTGAGCATGGAGGGAGCCCTGATGCTGTACTATCCTTCCATGACCAGGTAAGCCGGGGCTCCCCCAACGCCCGACCCCCTTGGGGCATCCTCCTGCAGGACATGCCTGGATGCCGACCCCGCGTGGGTGGGCGGGCCATTGTCCAGGATCCGTGCAGCCGCGAGCACATAACTGGCTCCTTGAGTCGGTCAGGGTCCCCCGCTCCTGCCCGTCACGTGTGTGTTGGTTTGGTGCTGTGCCCAGTGTGGATACACAGCTTGAGGTGGGGCTTGCATGGCACCGTGGATGTCCTAAATGCCTCTGAGTCGTCCACTTTACAATGGTGAGTTCGATGTTACATGACTTTCACTACTCAGCGCTAATGGGTAAAGCAGCCATAGACAATACATACAGCAAGTGGGCATGGCTGTGTGCCAATAAAACTTTATTGACAAAAAGCAGGCGAAGGGCCGGATCTGTACTGAGGGTCGTGTTTAAGCAGACAAACAAAAAAACAACCTCAGAGGCACAATCAGAGCTGGGGGTGCATCTCTTCTCTCTACACGCCTGTGATGGGCATGGCTTTCCCCTACCTGCTCCTTTTTCTTTTTATCCTTCAAACCAGCTTCCTCTGGGCACACAGGTGAGTTGAACATCCCAAGGATGCATTGCAGATGTCTGGGAGACTCAAAGGGTTGCTTTTAGAATAGCTCATTTTCAGCCTCTGCTGTCTGCACGTTTTTTTCATGTCTCCATCCTGTGCTCTTCTGAACACATGCTGGGAGATGTGGCCTCTGAAACTGTCTCAGACATTTCTTTGAGTCTGAATCCCTGCCCTTTACCATTTATAAAACCTCAAGGCCCCTCTAAGGAGATATACTCTATGTTTTAATGGAAAACTGGAAATCAGAGGTTGGACATGGTGTCTTGGTGATTTTAAGGTGGTGTAGACCCAGGGAGGGGCTTCCTGGGTAGCTCAACTGGTAAAGACTCTGCCTGCAATGCAGGAGACTCCAGTTCAATTCCTGGGTTGGGACGTTCCCCCAGAGAAGGGATAGGCTACCCACTCCAGTATTCTTGGACGTCCCTGGTGGTTCAGACAGTAAAGAATCCACCTGCAATGCGGGAGACCTGGGTTCGATCCTGGGTTGGGAAGATCCCCTGGAGGAGGGCATGGCAAACCACTCCAGTATTCTTGCCTGGAGAATCCCATGGACAGAGGAGCCTGGCAGGCTACAGTTCATGGGGTTGCAGAGAGTCAGACACGACTGAGTGACTAAGCACAGCACAGCACATACCCAAGGATCAATACAGCATGGTCCTTAGTACAGATCCAGCCCTTCGCCTGCTTTTGTAAACAAAGTTTTATTGGCACACAGCCGTACCCATTTGTGTATGTATTGTCTATGGCTGTTTCCATTAGAGTTGGGTAGATTTGACAGAGGCTGTGAGGGTTCTGAAGCCTAAAATATTTACTGTCTGTTTAGAGAAAAAGTTTGCTGACCTGTGGTGTAGACTGTTTCTCCCCATCTTTCTTAATTTCTTGTAGTTGCTCAGTCAAATGTCTCCACAGTCCTATTGGCTTGTCAACTGTGACTACTTCCAGGCCTGTGTGTAGACCCCTCAAAACAACCTGCTCTCCCCAGGAACCTTAAAAGGACAAAGACAGAGTAAGCAGCTGTTACAGAGGGATGCACTTAATCGGAAAGAGAATTTTTTTTTTTTTTTTTTCGGAAAGAGAATTTTTATCCCTCACGTCCACCTGTGGGATCCTGGGGCTGTTTCCTTTGAGCCCAGGTGCTCCTGAGATTAACACAAGACCTCCCCCGAAGCATCTTAATTCTCCATCATCTCATCTTCCAACATCTCCACCCTCAATCATCCCCACCTTCTGTCATCTCCAACATGCATCACCTGCAACCACCATCATCCCATCATGCCCATCTTTCATCATCTCATAGGCCATCATCTCATCCTCCAACATCTGCACCCTATATCATCCCCACCCTCCAACATCTCTACCCTCAATCATCCCTACCCTCCAACATCTCCACCCTCAATCATCTCCACCCTCCAACATCTCCATCTTCAATCAACCCCACCCTCCAACATCTCCAACATACATCACCTCCAACCTCCATCATCTGCAACTTCCATCATCCCATCTTCTCTAACCTCCATCATCTCATCCTTTAAAATCTCATCTTCCATCATCTCTACTCTCCATCATCTCCACCTTCCATCATCTCCACCATCCATCATCCCATCACCCCATCCTCCATCATCTCCTTCCTCTATCATCTACATCCTCCAACAGAACCATCCTCCATTATCTCCATCCTCCATCATCTCCAGCTACCATCATTTCATCTGCCGGCGGCATGTCCACCCTCTATCATGTCAACCCTCCACCATCTCCACCCCCCAGTCTGCCCTTCACTGTCCCCATCATCTCCACACTCCATCATCCCATCATGTCTACCTCCATCATCTCATCCTCCAACATCTTCCCCCTGCCTCATCCCCACCCTCCAACATTTCCACCCTCAATCATCTCCATCCTCCTTCTTCTCTACCCTCCAACATTTCCACCCTCCATCATCCCATTATCTCTATCATCCCATCATCTTCAGCCTCCATCATCTCCAGCTTCCATCATCTCCACCCTCCATCATCCCCGCCCTTCATGATCTCCAACTTCCATCATCCCATCTTTAACCTCCATCATCTCATCCATAATCATCTCTAACATCTATCATGTCCACCCTCTATTATCTCTGACCTCCTTTATCTCATCATTTCCATTATCCCATCATCTCCTGCCTCCATCATCTCATCTTCCATCATCACAACCTTCCATCATCTTTTAGTTCAGTTCCATTGCTCAGTCGTGTCCAACTCTTTGTGACCCCATGAATCACAGCACACCAGGCCTCCCTGTCCATCACCAACTTCTGGAGTCCACCGAAACCCATGTCCATCAAGTCGGTGATGCCATCCAACCATCTCATCCTCTGTCATCCCCTTCTCTTCCTGCCCTCAGTCTTTCCCAGCATCAGGGTCTTTTCAAAATGCCCTCTGTCATTTCCACCCTCCATCAGTCATCTCTACTTCTATCATCCCATCTTCTCTAACCTTCATCATCTCATCCTACATCATCTCTACTCTCCATCGTGTCCAGATTCCATCATCCCATCATCTCCACCCTCCATCATCACATCTTCCATCATCTCCATCCTCCATCATCTCCATCTTTGATCATATCCATCCCCATCATCTCCAGCCACCAAAATCTTTGGCCACCATCATCTCATCTTTCATCATGTCCACCCTCCTTCATCTTCACCCTCCATCTTTTTCAACCTCCATCATCCCATCATCTCATCTTCCATCATCTCTACCTGCCATCATCTCATCCTTCATCATCTCCATCCTTCACCATTTTCATCCTCCATCATCTCTAGCCACCATCATCTCCAGCCATCATCTCTCACCCTCCATCACGTCTACCCTTCATCATCACATCATCTCCAGCCTCCATCACCCCATCATGTCCATCCTCCATCCTCTCCTCCTCCATCATCCCATCCTCTCTGCCCTACATCACCTCCAACCTCCATCATCTCCCATATCCATCACTTCCAACTTCCATTATCTCATCTTCTCTAACCTTCATCATCTCATCCTCCATAATCTTCACTCTTTACCATATCCACTCTCCATCATCCCCTAATCTCCTCCTCCATCACCTCCATCCTGCATCATGTCCACCCCCCATCATCCCATCATTTCCTCCTCTACCTATCATCCTCTATCATCTCATTCCCTCAGCTCCACCCGGTATCAGCTCCATCCTCCCTCATCTCTTTCCTCCATCATTTCCATTCCTCCACCAACTCCACCTTCCACCATCCCATCATGGCCACCCTCCATCATCTCATACTCCATCATCACCACCCACCATCATCTCCAGCCTCCATGGTGTCCACTCTCCATCATATCTACTCTCCATCCTGTCCTCCCTCCATCATCTTCTCCTTCCATCACCTTCTCCCTCCATCATCTCCACCCTCCATCATCTCCACCCTCCATCATTTATATCCTCAGAGCCTGAGACCCACAGCCCCCAGGACTGTGCAGGCTCCCACACTCATTCATTTGTCCCTCATGCTCATCATTCAGATTTCATCTTTTGCTCCTCATGTTTCCACTTCTCATTTCTCCCCTCAAGCCCTTGTAGACCATGGTTTAGCTTTCACAGCTGAAAAAGAAAGCTTCTTTTAAAAAAGAACTCACCATCTTCACATGGTATTGCCATCCTTAGGGCAAGAAAAGATGGGCACTGCATTTTTCATGCCTGTTTTCATGCATTTTCTGGCCACTTTCATCTCTGGTTTGAGCACTCCATACTGATGAAAGCACCGGCATCTTTATCATCCCCACCTGCCCCGGCCACCAGGGCTGCGCCCTCCTCTGGTTTTCCACCTCATCTGGGGTCCGACCTAAGCAACTTCTCCTTTGGATTCCCTCTCCCCCTTTGCCACTTTCTCTAATTATGCATTTGTTCAGTGACACTCCCGGCTTTGGTAACATACCTGTGTGTAGCACACCACCATGTCCTGTTGCTGACGAATGAGTCTCCCAACCCATCAGTAGACATTCCTGTCTTTCCTTCTGGAAAGAACCACCAAAATGATTATGGGTCACCTTGAGAACTCGTGTCCTGAGAAACTGGCAGCTCGGGTGTTTTCAGTTGTCCGAGGGCAGAGCTTGGATCTTATGGGTGATGTCAGCCAGGCCTCGCACGTAGTAAATTGCTGAGCACCTTACCAGTTTATTGAGTGCCTTTGTCTTGCTTGAACAGTGTGTGTGTTTTCTTTGAAGGGGCCCCACAGGGAGGTTGTGGTGGGGGTGGGGGGGTCCACCATCCCGGAGTCTTTTCCTGTCTTTACTGTTTTCCGGCAGGGAGCTTGAAACAGCAGCCCGCTTTCTGAGACAGACAGAACTGTGATTGATCCTCCTTCTGTGATTCTCCTTCTGTGATTACTTGCTTGTCCACAGACATGATGAGATGTGAGTCAGCTTTCCTTCCGGCAGCCAGAAGTGATCTGTGCATTTCCCTTTGTGCACTGGGTCCTCTTATCTCCGCTTTCAGATAAGGCAGCGGGTTATTTCAGGCAAAGCCTCATTGTTGCAGAATGTCTGAGTTTTTCTCCCCCCTGCCCCCAGGTGTGAGAGGGGCCTGGAGCACGCCATCCCCCACTACATCACCACGTACTTGCCGCTGCTACTGGTCCTCGTGGGCAACCCCATCCTATTCCGAAAGACAGTGACTGCAGGTAAAGGGCAGGGAAGCTTCCCCAGGGAGGAGGCCACGGGATGAGCCCCAGGTCTTGGGCCCCAGTCATTATCTAGGACCTCTGACCTCATCTGTCATCCTGCAGAGATGAGCAGAATAAAGCTAGGGAGAGTGAGTGGGTTTACATCAGTGACAGGGAGTGAGCCTACTCAGTCACTGGCTAGATGAAGTCTTGGCCAGCATCCGTTAGCACACAGCCCGGGGACCCGTGGACTTTTTCCCTTCTACCTGGACTCATCCTGAGTCTGTCCTTGGTGTGTCCCCAAAGACCCAGTGTCCTTGAAAACTGGCGGAGGGGGAGATGGAAACAGGAGAGGAAAGGAAAGGTCAGCCGTGGGCCAGGGGCGGAGATGTCCACGGTGGGTTGGAGGGGGCTGGTTCTCCCTGTTGTCTGGGCCCGTGTCTTCTCCCAGCTGGGCAGCAAACAGGAATGGGTGTGCAGGATGTGAGTCAGAGGCACCAGAATGTGTGCCCTGTGGGTCCCTCATGGGCAGAATTGGAATAAAGAAACACACCTCCGCAGAAAGGTCACCGGAGGATCGACTGTGGATTGCAGAACTTTAAGCGACATGCTCTGCTACTTAGGGAGACAACATCACCAAGGCTCTTTGGGTCTCCCTCTTTGTATCTGCATTGAAAACCAGTGTGTGTACACCTGTAACTAACACAACGTTGGAAATCAACTCTACTGCAATAAAAATTTAAAAACACACAGCCCCCATAGCCTATTAGAAAGAAAGAAAGTGAAGCCACTCAGTCGTGTCCGACTCTTTGTGATTCCATGGGTTGTAGCCTACCAGGCTTCTCCATCCATGGAATTTTCCAGGCAAGAGTACTGGAGTGGGTTGCCATTTTCTTCTCCAGGGGATCTTCCCGACCCAGGGATTGAACCCAGGCCTCCCTCATTTTAGGCAGATGCTTTTACCGTCTGAGCCACATACAGCTTTTTTAAAAACATTGCATTAAAACCGAGTGATTAAAAAATATTCATTTACATCAAATAAGTGAAAACTGCGTGTAGAAAAAACACTGGAAAGAAATACAGTAAGATGCTAACAGTAGTTGTCTCTGGGTTGACCGTGGGTTATTAATTTTTTTTCTAAACTTCTTTTTATATTTTCCAACTTGTCTAAAGGAGGGATGCTAAATCTTTCAACATTTTAAAATAGCAAGTATGGGACTCCCCTGGTGGTCCAAGGTTGTTAGGACTAGGAGCTTTCACTGCAGGGGGGCCTGGGTTTAATCCCTGGTTGGGGAACTAAGATCCCACATGCAGAGAGTCTTGGCCAAAGAAAGAAAGAAATCAAGGATAAATTATTATTATTTTTAATTTTTTTGGCTGCACCTTTCAGCATGGGGCATCTTAGTTCCCTGACCAGAGATCGAACCTTCACCTCCTGTGTTGGACGCATGGAGTCTTATAAACCACTGAACCACCAGAGAAGCCCTCTAGTAAATTATTTTTATAGTAAAAATTTAATTTTTATATTTAAAATATAACTGTTATATTTATATTTTTATAATAAAATAATTTTATATTTATATTTTATATTTATAAAAATAATTTTTATTATAAAACAAAAAGTATAAACTGTTAAAAATACAGTTCCTGAACTAATAAAATCTAGATAAAATTGGGGGTCTAGTTAACAGCACTGTACCAGTCTTGTTTTCTTCATGCTGACCAATGTGAGTGTGATTGTGGAAGACGTTAACATTGGGGGCAGCTGGTTGTAGCTATATGGGGACTCTACTATCTCTGTGTATCTTATATAAATCTAAAAGATTTCAAAAGTGAAAGTGAAAGTCATTCGAAAGACTCTTTGTGACCCCCATGGGCTATAAAGTCCATGGAATTCTCCAGGCCAGAATACTGGAGTAGGTAGCCAGCCTTTCCCTTCTCCAGGGGATCTTCCAAACCCCAGGGGTCAAACCCAGGTCTGCACATTGCAGGGAGATTGTTTACCAGCTGAGCCACAAGGGAAGCCCTAGAATCCTGGAGTGGGTAGCCTCTCCTTTCTCCAGGGGATCTTCCTGACCCAGGAATCTAAAGGGGGTCTCCTGCGTTGCAGGCAAATTCTTTTCCAGCTGAGCTATCAGGGAAGCCACAAAGACTTCAAAGTAAACCTTTAAAAGCTATGTACCCCCGCCCCCCCCCCCCAACCCCGGCCCCAAGTGTCTGAGAAGCGCACCCCCCCACCCCCACCCCATGCAGTGGTGAGAGAAGCATGGTTAGTATCTTGCTTCCTGCTCTCCAGGGTGACTTGCGGGCTCCCATCCACTTTGCTGCCCTTTGTAAATCATGAACATCACACACCGTCCCGCCCTGCTCTCCACAGTGGCCTCCTTACTGAAGGGAAGACAAGGCGTTTACACGGAGAACGAGAGACGCCTGGGAGCCGTGATCAAGACCCGATTCTTCAAAATAATGCTGGTTTTCATCGTTTGGTAACGTGCTTCTTTTTCTTTAAACTGTCCCTGGGAAGCGAAATGCAAGCTGCTTGTCAGGTGCCTTCCCAAGTGTGACCTGAGTTCCAGAGGCAGAGTCTTGGGAGAGGAAACCTTTTGAGGCTTGTCCAGATGGCCCTGGAGGCAATTCTGTCCAGACAGGAAGGCCGGTCTACAGTCATGACCTTCTAGAAAGATATTCACGTCCGCTCCAATTATAGAGAATCCCTAAGAACAGAAAATCCTCACTTTAACGTGGACACATCCCAACCACTTGCCTCCCGAGTATTGTCCCATCGCCGGGGTTAATGTTCAAATCAAATGCTTCATCATGCCTTCTAAACCCATCTTTTATTTTTGCATCCATCTTTGTATTATTTTTTAATTATTATTATTATTTTTTGCTGCAATGTGAAGCATGTGGGATCTTACTTCCCCAGCCAGGGATTGAACCCTCATCCCTTGCACTAAAGTACCGAGTCCTGACCACTGGACAGCCAGGGAAGTCTCTGCATTTGTCTTGACAGCAGGGTTCCTGTATCTGATGAGACACAGGGGCAATGGCCCTTGTCTGTGTGATGACTCACAGCTCAGGGCAACAAGGACAGAGACCAGGGCTCCCCGGGCGGCCCAGTGGTTAGGACTCTAAGCTCCCACTGCAGGGGGCAAGAGTTCCATCCCTGGTTCAGGAAACTAAGATCCCGAAAGCTGTGGAGCACGGCCAGAAAAACAACTAAAAATAATAATAAAAAAAAAGAAGTGTAGAGAGCAATCTTCATCCCCTCAGTGGCCTGCCCCCCACAGGCAGCCTGCCCCAGCATCTCAGGTGGGTGTGTTCTGTGCAAATAGACCTGTGACAAGTACCAAATCAGAAAGCCCTTTGCTGCAGTGACAGAGTGATTTGCAAGACAGGACACACGGTGGTGGTTAATAATTTATCTGATGGGAGGAGGCTGGTTTGGACATTCTCCTGGGAGAGCTGTGAGTTACCTCCATCTGAAAATAGCCCGAGCCTGCCATTTCCAACTTCACCGACCTGCCGACACTAACGTCAGAAATTTCCGACATAAAACATCAAGGTTTGTGTTGGTCTCCAGCAAGATGGCAGCTTGCTCGTCAAAGGAGGAATGACTTCTGGGCTATTTGACGTGTGCTAGAACCTTCCACCCAATGTGATGTTGATTGTGACCTTCGGAAGGGTCTCTTGGTCTCTGCTTTTGGCCGAGTGGGGTGCCATCTCTGAGGTCTAATTCTTGGGGTGCTGGTTCCTCCTGCAGCTAATTGGTCACCCCTCCTGGACTTCTAGGTCTTGGGAGACATGTTACCTGGAGCGTCTCAGGTGGTTCAGTGGATAAAAAAAAATCTACCTGTAATGCCAGAGATGTGGGTTCGATCCCTGAGTTGGGAAGTTCCCCTGGAGAAGGAAATGGCAACCCTCTCCAGTATTCTTGCCTGGGAAATCCCATGGACAGAGGAGCCTGGCGGGCTACAGTCCATGGGGGCTGCAAAGAGATGGACATGACAGAGATACTCAGCACTCATGCATGCAGACATATGCCCTGACCTCTGGCATTGAAAACAAATGATATTGTGACGCAATTATCCTCCCACTAAAAAATAAGCAAAAATTTTTAAAAAGCAAATGATATCGCATGTTTTCTTTACCTGTGGCCCATTTTCTTTCTCACAGCTGGTTCTCAAATGTCATCAATGAAAGCCTTTTGTTCTATCTTGAAATGCAACCAGATATCAACGGGAGCTCTTTGAAACAGGTCAGAAATGCAGCCAAGACCACATGGTTCATGATGGTAGGTCAATTGTGATTTAAAATGTACTTCCTAAAGAAAAAAACCAAAAAAACAAAAAAAACCCAGAGAGGATAAAAACTACTGAGAAGTATGATCTATGTATGATCTAAGTATGATCTATGATTAAATATGCAGTGAGTTGAAGAGGTTGCAGGGGCCCCCATATCTGGCTGTGGTCCATGAGCTAGCTTGTGCATTCAATGTTGGCATCATTATTAAATGGATATGACTCTGGTAAGTCAGTTTGGCAAGTGTCTCAAACGTTTCAGGCAGACTAAGAATATCTGAGAATTTCTCTGGAAGAAATGTTTCAGACTGAAAAAGCCACAGAGTTGGAGGTATTCCTTGGAACACTATCCATAAATATAAAGCATTCTAGACAACCCACATCTTTTTTTTTTTTTTTTTTTTTAAAAAGGGAATGGTTAAGTAAATCACTGTCTTTGATCTTGATGGAATGGTATGCAGATGTTGAAAATGACAATGTAAAGCATGACAATTATGAAATCTCGTAATAAGTGAAAAATGCAGGATGTAGAGATTATACTCATTTCAACTCCCTAATCACACATGTAGGCAACAATATTGCCTAGAAACACAACACCATAATATGGTGGAAAGATCACGGATACATTGTCCTCGAAGTTTCCAATATATTGTGTCTCCACTACAAAAACTCCATACAGGAGCTGTTAGTGGAGAGGTGCCTGGGTTTCCCTGGTGGCTCAGCAGTAGAGAATCCGCCTGCCAATGAAGGAGACCCCAGTTCGATTCCTGGGTCAGGAAGTTCCTCTGGAGAAGGGCATGGCAACCCACTCCAGTGTTCTTGCCTGGAGAATCCCATGGGCAGAGGAGCCTGGCGGGCTACAGTCCATGGACTTGCAAAGAGTTCAACATGACTTAGCGAATAAACAAGTGAGAGGCGTGCCGTGCCCTCAATTAAATACTTGTATATTCAGTATTGGCATCATTATTAAACGGATATGACTCTGGTAAGTCAGTTTGGCAAGTGTCTCAAACCTTTGAGGCAGACTAAGAATATCTGGGAATTTCTCTGGAAGAAATGTTGCAGACTGAAAAAGCCACAGAGTTGGAGGTATCCCTTGGAACACTGTCCATAAATACAAAGCGTTCTAGAAAACCCACATCCGTGGGGTGATGCCTGGGGCCTTCCTCTCCACCCCCCTGGTTTCCTGTGTCCCCCATGCACCTCTGAAGGCCCAGCACCTCCAAGCCAGTCTCTCTCTTGCCCCAAACCAGCCAACGGGGCACGTCCCAGTTGAGGCCAGCCCTGTGCACCAGAGTGACCCCCGTGAGCCCTGATGCCCGTCGGCGCCCTGACTTACATGCTGTCTCTTTCTCCTCCCTCCCAGGGGATCCTGAATCCAGCCCAAGGTTTCCTCTTGTCCCTGGCCTTCTACGGCTGGACAGGCTGCTGCCTGACGCTTCCAGGTCCCACCAAGGAGATCCCATGGGACTCGATGACCACCTCGGCCACCGAGGGGGATCCCCCGTCCCCCGGGGGCCCCCACAAGCCCGCGGAAAGCCCCACTCCCAAGAAGGAGCTTCCAGGCGGCGCACACACTTCCGACGAGGCCTTGAGCCTGCTGTCTGAAGGTAAGAGCCTCTGGGTAGGGGCAGGCCTAGTTTGGGGGCCCCGGGCTCCCCAGGAACTCCTTTGTCAACAACCAGGAGGCTCTCTGCCCCGTTTTCTGGAACCAGCTTCAGGGCATGAGTGGAAAGGGACCACCTGAATCTTGCAGCTCATCACTCACCTCTCCTTATAATGTGAGCGTGGTGCCTTTTCTCTGCCTGCGTGCCATTTGGCTTCAGTCCTGTCGAAGTCTCTGCGACCCCAGGGACTGTTGCCCCACCAGGCTCCTCTGTCCATGGGGATTCTCCAGGCGAGAATATTGGAGCGGGTTGCCGTGCCCTCCTCCAGGGGATCTTCCCCACCCAGGGACTGAGCACCATAGCCTTGTGTTAATGATCACTAGCTCTGCCTTGGGATGCATGACATTCTGAGTCTGAGATAAACGGTCACTTCTCGCCCGGCGCTGACATTTCCTGTAAGACAATGGACAGTAGGTGACCTGACCTCTGGAGATTTTTACGTGCAGTTTTGGTTTGTCCACTTCATCCGGGGGCGTTTAAGACGAAATGCAGGTCACCCATCGCTGGCTCTTCCGCTCTGTCCTCTTCATTTCAAGACTCTCGCACTGTGGTCCTCAAATCGGTCCTCTTTTTAAAATCTTGTTCTTCTAATTTGGACTGCCCTGGTGGCTCAGATGGTAAAGTGTCTGCCTACAATGCTGGAGACCCAGGTTCAATCCCTGAGTCGGGAAGATTCCCCTGGAGAAGGAAATGGCAAACCCACTCCAGTACTCTTGCCTGGAGGATCCCATGGATGGAGGAGTCTGGTGGGCTATAGTCCGTGGGGTCGCAAAGAGTCTCACACAACTGAGCGACTTCACTTTCACTTTTCAGCTAATTTGTGGTTAATGTCCATTAGCCCAACTGATATGGAGGATGAAAGTATCATTTTAAGGCCCAAATAATGTTTCTCTAAAGCTTGAAAGTGAAACTTTCACTTGAGTGGGAAGATGAAGCAAATGTTGGGGAGGAATAGAACTAAATGGCCATGAAGGGGACTTCCCTGTTGGGCCAGGAGTTAAGACTCAGCCCTGCCCCTGCAGGGGGCAAGGGTTCAATCTTTGATCTGGAACTAAGCTTCCCACATGCCATGTGGTGTGGCAAAAAAAAAAAAAAAAGGGTCATGAAAATTTCCAATCTTCATTTAAAATATCAAGGTAGAGCAATCTGGGCTAAAGATGTGGGTTCAGTTTAGTTCATCTCAGTCGCTCAGTGGTGTCCAACTCTTTGTGACCCCATGGGCTACAGCACGCCAGGCCTCCCTGTCCATCACCAACTCCCAGAGCTTGCTCAAACTCATGTCCATCGAGTCGGTGATGCCATCCAACCATCTCATCCTCTGCCACCCCCTTCTCCTCCCACCTTCAATCTTTCCCAGCATCAGGGTCTTTTCAAATGAGTCAGGTCTTCACATCAGGTGGCCAAAGGATTGGAGTTTCAGCTTCAGCATCAGTCCTTCCAATGAATATTCAGGACTGATTTCCTTTAGGATGGACTGGTTGGATCTCCTTGCAGTCCAAGGGACTCTCAAGGGTCTTCTCCAACACCACAATTAAAGATGTGGGTACAAGTCAGCAAACAGAATGACTCCTACATACTAGACCCCCGCATCTATACCATAGGCTGTATGCTGAGGAACCGCAAGGCCTCAGGAACTGGAGGCATTTTCGAATAAAGTGGTAATCTTGGAAATGAGATAAGGCTGCCTTAATCTCGGGCATGTTTCCTTTCTCCTTTCCAGCCACTTTGCTTTCATAAGACAGAAAATATTGTTACGTGTCAGAGAAAAGCCCAGAGATACAAACTCGAAGCCTCTCCCCGTCTGCACTGTTAGGAGGAAGCTTGACTTGCTTATCATATCCTTAAGCCTCTATCTGCTACTTCAGGATTCATTTCCAGGCCAACAGACTTCTACCGAGCCTCTGTCATTAAGCGTCTAATGCGGTGTCTGGCACTTACTCGCCACTTAACAGAGAAGTCAACTGAATTTGAACAAATATTCATTGAGTGCTTGCAACCCGGTCAAAACCACTTTAGCTGCGGCGGGGGCTGGGGTGTGAGCATCTCTGAGGAGTATCACGTGGGGAACTTAGAAATAAAGACTTACAAATAAATAAAAGGCTGAACTTGCATGTCGTTTGGCAGTGCGAAGCTGGAGAGAGGCAGATGGGGAAGAGATCTGTCAACGGGTGTTTACAGATTCTGCATTTTTATCTTGTGGCCAGCAAAAGGCCAGTTAAGGTTTCTGAGCGGAGACAGAACGCTTACATTTGCTCGTAGGACTAACCTAGTGACTGGAAAATTCCATGGATGGAGGAGCCTGGGGGGCTACAGTCCACGGGGTCACAGAGAGTCGGACACGACTGAGCGACTTCACTTTCACGACTGTGGCAACAGTTCATAGTGAGAGGATTTTGTGTATAATTCCTGATGACAACTTGAGTTCAAAATACAAAGAGTACCTTTGTGAAGAATCAGGATTTCCCACAAGCTGTCCCATCTTTCCAATAATCCCTTGCTTTTCCATACGTCCTCCTTCTCCATGCAATCCCGTGTTTCCCACAAAGCTCTATTTCCCTGTAATTCCCTACTTCTCTCTCCAACCCTGCGTCTTTTCTGAAGCTCCACACTTATCCCACAGTTTCTTTCCTATAATCCTTGCCTTGCCCACAACTCTCCATTTGCCCACAACTTTCAGTTTCATTCCAAAATTCCTCTTTCGAATAATTTTACTTTCCCACAGGTCTTTGCTATCTGTGGTCAGTCTCATATCGCCATTTTATCTCCTACGGTTCTGTTCCCGACCACATTTCAGTTCTGCCATTTTATTCTTCTACGATTTTCTGTTCTCATTTTTGTTTTTTTCTTTTCCACAACTGCCCATTCATCCCAGAATTATTCTCCCAGGGCTCCCCCAACCCTCTTTTCCACGATGACCAGCCTCTCCCACAACACGCTTTCCCCATAATGAAATAGAGTAAGACTGTATGGTTCTTGCCCACCCTCCGCCCTTCCATCGTCTTCTCTGCCTGCCTGCTGCTGGTGGAGAAGTTTAGTCAAAGAATAAGTTTAATCAGAGAGGTGAGACATGCTGAAACAAAGGAAAACAATCAGAGGAGACCAAATAATAATAATGTAGTCATTAAGTATAGTGAGACTTCTGCCGTAGCTCAAACGGTATAAAGAATCTGTCTGTGAGGCAGGAGAACCAGGTTTGATCCCTGGGTTGGGAAGATCCCCTGGAGAAGGGAATGGCAGCCCACTCCAGTATTCTTGCCTGGACAATTCCATGGACAGAGAGGAGCCTGGTGGGCTACAGTCCACGAGGTTGCAAAGAGTTGGACATGACTGACCGACTAACACACATACACAAGGACCTTTAGTTCTTTCTGAAGGGCTATAGATAATATTCTGAGCCACATCCTGTGAGCTGTCTTATAGATACCAAAACAGACCAGGTGGAAGGTTAATTACATGATGACCTGACTGTACCCAGGACTTGAGCTGCCAACAATTCCCAGAACTCACTGCAAAGACATGGGGACACTTGCACTTGGGAACTAAAGATTACATGTACCTAAAACAACCATGATGACGCTAGCCAGATAACCGATGACCAGTGTGAAGATGACTAACAGAGATGACTATACCGTTTCAGCATGTAACCACCCCCCCCAACTTTGTCTATAAAAGCTCTCACCCCCTGACTATCGGGGAGTTGGCCTTTGGACAGACATCTGCCACCCTCCCCCTGCAGTTGCCGGCATCTGAAATAAAGCAAATTTTTCCTTTCCACCAAGCTGGCCCATTTACTGGCTTTTGAATGGTGAGCAGCCAGACCCTTTCATGCATACCTTTTGGTAACATTAATTCTCTGTTCTGACAATTCCATATCTCTCCCACAAGTTCTTGTCCTTTCCCATAGCAGCCTCTCTCACGATTCTGTCTCCCCCACCTCTCTGTATCCTCCGACACAATTCCGTGGCTCCCAAAGTTCCTTTTTCTCTCCCGAATGCCAGTCTTTCTCATGGTTCTCTTTTCCCCCATCATCCCTCATCTCCCTCTTGCAGTTTTCTCCTCTTCTGCAATTCTGTTGCTCTCACAAGACCTTGTCTTTCCCTCCACTCCCTGTTTCCTCTTTCTTTGTTCTCCCCCCACACACGGTTCTATTTTGCACAATTCTTTCCTTGATCTTCAGAGTTCCCTGTTCTCTCCCACACTTCCCCATTACCTTCCACGTGTTTCTATTCTGTCTCATCCGTCTTGTTGTCTCTTATTCTTTCCTGCCACCCACGTGCGGTCCACATAACTCCAGGTGGCTCCATGGGTTGCCAGTGCCAGGGGAGTGAGGGAGTTAACACACCCCAGGGCCTCCAATCTGTCAGGCCAGCTAAACCTTGAAGGCGATTCCACAACTTGCCAGGGATTCAGGGCAAAGTATCATACGTTCTCTATAGCTTATGCTCCGTGCCTCCCAGTTGGGATTGCCCATCTAGGGCTTTGAGGTGTCAAGGGATCCAAGAGACAACGGCCCAGGGCCCAAGAGATGACATGCCTCCCCGAATGGTAGGTCTACATGGAGACGGGAAGCTCCCAAGAGCCCGCCTTGACTGGCGAGGCTCACTGCCGGGAGTTGCTAGGAAGGGGCCCTGGCCCTTGGGCACTGTGAGGTCATCAGCAGCTGCACTTCCTGCAAGGACACTCGGGTATTCACACACCACTGATGCAGAATGAGTACACACCCACCACGGCCTTGTTGGATTTGCTAAGACCAGACTAGAAACCCATGGAAAGGCAGACATGCTGGAAAGCATCGGTGCAGACAGCAGACCATCTCAGCCCAGGTGGGGCTAGGCTTGGGAAGAGGGGAGAAGGGGTCATCTGCAACGGTGCTGGCATCTGAGACTCGTAGAGTGGTTGTGGCAAGAAGGGGTCTCCTTTGTGGAGCCTGAGAGGACAGCGAAGGATGCAAGAACTTTGAAGGAAAAAAAAAAAAAAACAACACAGGGTGAAGAGCATGCCCTAAAGTGTCAGGTCACGAGGGTGGGTGCTCAGCTGAGACCTCGATCATGAGCCACCGTGTGACCCTCCAGGCCATGGTCTTTCTGCAAGAACTACAGAAACTGTTAATGCTCAGGATGTGAGCGTTAACAGTGTGGGGTGACCCTGTGAGAAATCAAAGCCTTTGTGAAGCGCCTCCAGCAGGAATGCGGTTTCGGAACCGGAAGTTGTCTTCCCAGCTGCTGCCTGGTTTCCAGTTGAGCTGTTTCAAATCCTAAAAGATGATGCTGTGAAAGGGCTGCCCTCAATATGCCAGCAAACTTGGAAAACTCAGCAGTGGCCACCGGACTGGAAAAGGGCAGTTTTCATTCCAATCCCAAAGAAAGGCAATGCCAAAGAATGCTCAAGCTACCACACAATTGCATTCATCTCACACACTAGCAAAGTAATGCTCAAAATTCTCCAAGCCAGGCTTCAGCAATACATGAACTGTGAACTTCCAGATGTTCAAGCTGGGTTGAGAAAAGACAGAGGAACCAGAGATCAAATCGCCAACATCTGCTGGATCATTGAAGAAGCAAGAGAGTTCCAGAAAAACATCTACTTTTGCTTTATTGACTACGCCAAAGCCTTTGACTGTGTGAATCATAACAAACTGTGGAAAATTTTTAAAGAGATGGGAATACCAGACCACCTGACCTGCCTCCTGAGAAAGCTGTATGCAGGTCAGGAAGCAACAGTTAGAACTGGACATGCAACAACAGACTGGTTCCAAATAGGAAAAGGAGTACATCAAAGTTGTATATTGTCACCCTGCTTATTTAACTTATATGCAGAGTACATCATGAGAAACGCTGGGATGGAGGAAGCACCAACCAGAATCAAGATTGCCTGGAAAATATCAATAACCTCAGATATGCAGATGTCACCACCCTTATGACAGAAAGTGAAGAAGAACAAAAGAGCCGGTTGATGAAAATGAAAGAAGAGACTAAAAAATTTAGCTTAAAACTCAACATTCAGAAAACCAAGAATATGGCATCCAGTCCCATCACCTCATGGCAAATAGATGGGGAAACAGTGAGAAACTATTTTGGGGGGCTCCAAAATCACTGCAGATTAGGACTGCAGCCATGAAGTTAAAATATGCTTGCTGCTTGGAAGAAAAGCTAAGACCAACCTAGACAGCATATTAAAAAGCAGAAACATTACTTAACTGACAAAGGTCCATCTAGTCAAAGTTAAGGTTTTTCCAGTGGTCATGTATGGATGGGAGAGTTGGACTATAAAGAAAGCTGAGCGACAAAGAATGGATGCTTTTGAACTGTGGTGTTGGAGAAGACTCTTGAGAGTCCCTTCATTGGAAGGACTGATGCTGAAGCTGAAACTCCAATACTTTGGCCATGTGATGCGAATAACAGACTTCTTGGAAAAGACCCTGATGCTGGGAAAGATTGAAGGGGATGGTTTAGTCGCTAACTTGTGCCTGACTCTTTGTGACCCCATGAACGGCAGCCCACCAGGCTCCTCTGTCCATGGGATTCTCCAGGCAAGAATACTGGAGTGGGTTGCCATTCCCTTCTCCAGGGGATCTTCCCGACCCAGGAATCGAACCAGGGTCTCCTGCATTGCAGGTGGATTCTTTACCAACTGAGCTATCAGGGAAGCCCAACCAAGCGCGAGGTCCAAGCTAAATTGTTTCCTTTTTTCAGTTGTAGTAAAAAGCTTCATCAAAGCAAAGTGCTGAGAGAATGGAGGTACACAATTCCTTCCTCCAGCCTCAAGGTTAAAAGCATCCTCATCTCAAGTTAGCCATGACGTGATAACCTCTATCTCGCAGCCCTTGCACAGTGAGCGGTCTCTCTGTTTGAGTTAGTTAGTTTCTAAGTAACTTTGAGTGTGAGTCGCTAAGTCATGTCCAGCTCTCTGCGACCCCACAGACTGTAGCCCACCAGGCTCCTCTGTCCATGGGATTCTCCATGCAAAAATACTGGAGTGGGTTGCCATTTCCTCCTCCAGGGGAATCTTCCCAACCCAGGGATCAGACCCAAGTCTTCTGCATTATAGGCAGACTCTTTAGCATCTGAGGGCAAAAACACATTTGCAAGACACCCTGACAGCATCTCATGGTCTCTTGGGGACGTGAGTGACTTTTACCAGCTGCGTGGCTGGCACAGCCTCAGCGATCAAGGGAGCTTTCAGGAACTGAGACTGGGGTGCGGGCTGTCTGTCCATTACCTTGCCAGCATGATGCTGGAGTTGGGGTTGCTGGTGGCTGGACCGGTGGGACTCCACTTGATGGTGTATATCTCTTTGCTGTGTGCCTGAAGGTCGTGGACACACATGTCCTGCTTCATACTCCAGATCTAGGGGACACAGCAGGATCACGTGAGCAAAGGCTGATTCTCCCACTGGGTGAGGGGAGGGGAGGTTCCTGCCTGGAGCATTGCAGAGGTTTCTCTTGTCTCTGGTAAGCTCACGGCCAGCGGGTTGGGCGGCTGACAACGCGCAGGTGCTTCACAGGCAGAGGCGTCCGCTGACCACCAGGGGGCGCCCGTAAGAAAGGCTGGGGGCGGGCGGCGGTCCAAAGGACCCTGATCTGATCTCAGAAGCTAGGCAGGGTCCGGTTGGGTCTAGTTAGTACTTGGATGGGAGAAAGGCCTCAGGAACGGAAGAAGGCTCCGTGGGAACACGGTTAATAAACAGGGCTTCACTGCCGGGGCAAGTGGCACGCCGTTTGCAGAGAGAAAAGACGACAGAGACAGCAAGGGAGCTCACGACACAACGGTCAGCTGCAGGAGCACCACGGGGACTGAAGACAGCGTGGGGGCTCCGGGGGTCACCTAGGGTCATACCAGCCTTACCTTCAATGTCACGTCATCAGAACAGGAGGCTAGCAACATGCCAGAAGGATCCCATTTGATGGCGTTGACCTCATTCTGCAAGAGAGCCAAAGGGTTAAAAAGAAAGAAATGAAGGCCTGGGTGTAGTAAACACAAGCGTCCAGCAGGGGGCGGGAGCGCTCTGTCTTCTCTGCAAAAAGCCTGAGATTAGTAAACACAAGCGTCCAGCAGCGGGCAGGAGCGCTCTGTCTGCTATGCAAAAAGCCTGGGAGCAGTAAACACAAGCGTCCAGCAGTTGGCAGGAGCTCTCTGTCTTTGCTGCAAAAAGCCTGGGAGTAGTAAACACAAGCGTCCAGCAGGGGGCAGGAGCGCTCTGTCTGCTATGCAAAAAGCCTGGGAGCAGTAAACACAAGCGTCCAGCAGGGGGGCAGGAGCTCTCTGTCTTTGCTGCAAAAAGCCTGGGAGTAGTAAACACAAGCGTCCAGCAGGGGGCAGGAGCGCTCTATCTTCTATGCAAAAAGTCTGGGAGCATAATAAAAGTAAATGGGGGGGGGGGGAAAGCCTGGGTGTAGTAAACACAAGAGTCCAGCAGGGGGCAGGAGCGCTCTGCCTTCCCTGCAAAAAGCCTGGGAGTAGTAAACACAAGCGCCCAGCACGGGACAGGAACGTTCTGTCATCTCTGCAAAAAGTCCGGGAGTAGTAAGCACAAGCGACCAGCAGGGGATAGGAGCGCTCTGTGTTCTCTGCAACAACCCTGGGAGTATAATAAAATTAAATGGGGAAAAAAAGAAAGAAAGAAAGAAAAAAAAAGCCCGGGCGTAGTAAACACAATTGTCCAGCAGGGGGCAGGATCGCTCTGCCTTCTATGCAAAAAGCCCGGGAGTAGTAAGTACAAGCGACCAGCAGGGGGCAGGAGTGCTCTGTCTTCTATGCAAAAAGCCTGGGAGTAGTAAACAAGCAGAAGCATCCCGGAGGGGGCAGATGCGCTCTCTTCTCACTGAAAAACGCCTGGGAGTAGTAAGCACAAGCGGCCAGCAGGGGGCAGGAATGCTCTGTCTTCTATGCAAAAAATCTGAGACTAGTAAGCCCAAGCGGCCAGCAGGGGGCAGGAGCGCTCTGTTCTTGGTGAAAAAATGTCTGGGAGTAGTAAGCAGAAGCTTCCAGCAGGGGGCAGGAGCGCTCTGTCCACACTGCAAAAAGCCTGGGACCTGTCACACAATTTGAATGCAGAGTTCCAAGAATGCAGAGTTATCAAGAAAGCAACAGTTAGAACTGGACATGGAACAACAGACTGGCTCTAAACAGGGAAAGGAGTACATCAAGGCTGTATATTGTCACCCTGCTTATTTAACTTATATGCAGAGTACATCATGAGGAACGCTGGGCTGGAAGAAGCACCAGCTGGAATCAAGATTGCCAGGAGAAATATCAATAACCTCAGATATGCAGATGACAGCACACATGTGGCAGAAAGCAAAGAAGTACTAAAGAGCCTCTTGATGAAAGTGAAATAGGAGAGTGAAAAAGTTGGCTTAAGACTCAACATTCAGAAAACTAAGATCATGGCATCCGGTCCCAGCACTTCATGGCAAATAGATGGGGTAACAGTGGAAACAGTGGCAGACTATTTTGGGGGGCTCCAAAATCACTGCAGACAGTGACTGCAGCCATGAAATTAAAAGACACTTACTCCTTGGAAGGAAAGTTATGACCAACCTAGACAGCATATTAAAAAGCAGAGACATTAAAAGGTCCTCTAGTAAAAGTTATGGTTTTTCCAGTAGTCATGTATGGATGGGAGAGTTGGACTGTAAAAAAAATTGAGCAGATGCTTTTGAACTGTGGTGTTGGAGAAGACTCTTGAGAGTCCCTTGGACTGCAAAGATAACCAACCAGTCCATGCTAAAGTCCTAAATCAGTCCTGAATATTCATTGGAAGGACTGATGCTGAAGCTGAAGCTCCAATCCTTTGGCTACCTGGTGCGAAGAGCTGACTCACTTGAAAAGACCCAGATGCTGAGAAGGTGGGAGGAGAGGGGGTCGACAGAGGATGAGATGGTTGGATGGCATCACTGACTCAACGGACATGAGTTTGAGCAAGCTCTAGGAGTTGGTGATGGACAGGGAAGCCTGGTGTGCTGCAGTCCATGGGGTCACAAAGAGTTGGGCACGACTGAGCGACTGAACTGAACTGACTGCCTGGTCTCTAGGAGGAGCGGGTTCTCTGTTCCAGTAAAACGGGCTGCTCCCACCATCTCGATGGGCAACCTGGACTCTCCTGAGATGTGGCTGCAGGGTCCATGGCCGTTGACGTGAGCCCTTCCCCCACCCCCATCTTCTAAATTCCTCTGCTCTCTGAGGGCTCATCACTCTTGGTGTGACCTACTCCGACCTAGATCCCCCCGGACTCATCTTCATCCTGCCCTGAGAGGACTCTGTGAGTGCCTCTCCCCCCGCAGGCCACGGTAGGGTTTCGTGTGGTGGTCATGGAGATGCTACAGGCACACACTTGCTTTTTCTTGGTCGTAATCATAGCCTCTTCCTGTATCTCAGGCTTCTCCAGGTATTTACGTCCCTGAGGCTCTCTCTTCTCTTCCTTGAGTAGTCTCCAAAACTCTGCATGCGTTAAACAGGGCTCGTTTCTGCCTGTCTTGATACTTAGTGTCTTAATGCTGAGAGGGACCCGTGTGGCCTCCCTCTGATGTCAAGGCCATGACCCCACAAGATTTATGCTCCATTTGTTTATGGAGCCCCTTTTATGTGTCAGGGGCCACACATACTACGGTGACTGAGAGAGATGAGTGCACTGTCCATGGCAGTCTCCATTCTAGCGGCAGAGAGAATGAAAATCACAAATAAGTGAAGGATGTCCCTGGTGGTCTATGGGGAAGAATCCACTGGCCAGTGCCAGGGACACAGGTTCGATCCCAGGGCCGGGAAGACTCCCATATGCTGGGGGGGCGGCAACTAAGCCCATGCACCACAAGTCCTGACCAGGAAGTGCTATGAAGAAGGACCCCAGTGGTTCCTTGGTGGTCCTTGGTGTTGTGAAGGACTCTTGGTGGTCCGGTGGTTAAGAATTTGCTTTGCAATGCAAGGAACGCTGGTCTGACCCCTGTTCCAAGAAGATCCCACATGCCACAGGGCAACAAAGCCCATGTGCCACCAACTGCTCAGTCTATGAGTCACAAATACTGAAATCCGTGCACCATAGAATCTGCACTGCAACAAGAGAAGCAGCTACACTAAGTCTGCTTACTGCAACTAGAGAAAGCCCACGTGTAGCAACAAAGACCCAGCACAGCTACAAACAAATAATTTAAAATAATGCACTTAAAGCACAAGCGACTCAAGGAAAAAAAAAGGTTGGACATCATCGAAATTAAAAAAGTTAAAAATAACAAATAATTTAAAATAATGCACTTAAAGCACAAGCGACTCAAGGAAAAAAAAAGGTTGGACATCATAGAAATTAAAAAAGTTAAAAATATAAATAAAGGAAAGAGGAAGTGCTGTGAACAATGGCATATCCATAGAGGGCAGGAGACTGGTTTTATCTAGTCGTCCATGACATCTCCTTGACAAGGAAGGAACATTTAAGTTGAGACCTGAGTGCAGTGTGGGAGTGAGCCACAAGAAAATCCAAAGAGTTTCATAGGCAGAAAAGGGGATGTGCAAAGGCCCTGTGGCAGGACTGAGCTTGGGTGTAAAGAAGCCTGTGCTTGAAGGTTCTGAGCCAGCAGAGGGCTGTGATGGGAACAGGCTGCAGCCATCTGCAGGGCGTGTAGGTTGAGGGAATTTGGGATTTGGAGGTTTTCAGCAATGGCAGGTTTTCATCTGCCTCATGCATAGTTGAAAAGGCCACCCTTCCACGGCTCATTCCTCACAGACACGCACACACACACACACATGCACATGTGTGCATGCACACACACACACACACACACACACACGCATACCCTAGAACCTGGCACAACAGCAGGCAAGCCTGGGTATTTCTGCCCTGAGAGAATAATTCGCACATCTGCTCCCACAGGGTCCAGAGGAAGGTGTGTCACTGGGATGGCCTCTAGGAGCACAGTTTTGGCAAGTGACGCCTGGCTTTTCATTCCACTGATTGCTCCCCACACCCTGCCTCCTCCTCTTCCAACCACGTGGCATCATCCGTGAAAAGGCCACTCTCAGTTTTAGCAAGAGAAGGCCTCCGGGCACCTCCTGGAATTGTGCAGTGGTTGCCGGGTCACCACTGCCCGAGGGAACCCTCTAGGACCACAGAGCTCTGAGATCTCGGGACCCCTGATTCAGCGCAAGTCCCAGGGCCCGGAAGCTGCACGGTGTCAACAGGCCCGGTTTCCATTTGCTCTGCGTCATCCACGGGGTGTGGCTGAGAGTGTCTCCAGGCAGGGTAGTGGGGTGGATACAGTCATGACATCAGTCAAGATGCCCGAGATGATTCTGTAGGGTTCGCTCTGTCCTTTAGGGACGCTTTAATCCCACGTGGGTGGACATATTGTGTTTTTTTTTTTTTTCTCTCTTGAATACCGCCGTGCAACTTGTGGAAGGCACTCCCAGACACTTACAATGACCCGTGACATTCTTTCTTCCTCCCCAGGTTCCGATGGCAGCACCATCGAAATCCACGTCGCAAGCGTGTCCCGCAGCGGCAAGGCGGCGGACTCTGTTCCGCAAGTCCGAGGAGACGCGTAGAGAGGACGCGACGGGGCTGGGGCGGGGGCAGGGCAGATTGTCAGGCCCTCTGTGTGTGTTTTCAGACGCGAGGGTTCTCATCCCTCACACAGTGCGCTCGCCCCCGCAGTCAGCACACTTCGGGGTGTAGTATACACCGCCCTCCCCCCCCCTCCCCCCCCCCCCCACTGAATCTTCCTGCCATCACAGTTAACAGCGTGTTCCCTGGCAGCCTCTGTGTGATGCAGAGGCCTACCGTGAGCCTGTGCTTGGGAACGAAAGGCAGATTCCCTTCGACGCCAGCAGCTTGTCCTGAGTGTCCGTGGACGTTCGTTTTTCTGATCTGGCTGTAATGTCAATGCCAGACCCAGGTCCTTGGAAGAGTTAATAATGATAATAAAGAAGTAGTTGTGTCCGAGCTCCCAGCCTGACGTGGGGTCTGCCTGAATAATAACCTCTAAGCGAAGGCTCTTGTATAAGATAAGTGATGATGCAGGGACCGGTGACGCGCCTGGGAGCAAGTTCCTCATCCACCACTAGGGGGCAGAGGAGGGCAGGCTTGGACCACCAGGTTAGCCTTCGGTCGGTCCTCAGCTGTGTTTAGCGGTGGTGATTCAGTCTAAGGGAGGCTTCCATTCAGTTCAGTCGCTCAGCGTGTCAGACTCTTTGCGACCCCATAGACTGCAGCACGCCAGGCCTCCCTGTCCATCACCAGCTCCCGGAGATTGCTCACAGCCATGTCCATCGAGCTGGTGATGGCATCCAAATATCTCAACCTCTGTAGTTCGCTTCTCCTCCTGCCTTCAATCGTTTCCAGCATCAGGGTCTTTTCCAAGGAGTCAGTTCTTCGCATCAGGTGTCCAAAGTATTGGAGCTTCAGCATCAGTCCTTCCAATGAATATTCAGGACTGATTTCCTTTAGGATGGACTGGTTGGATCTCCTTGCAGTCCAAGTCTCCTCCAACACCATAGTTCAAAAGCATCAATTCTTGGGCACTTAGCCTTCTTTATGGTCCAAATTTCACATCCACACATGACTATGGGGAAGACCGTAGCTTTGATTATATGGGCTTAGGACCTGACTCTGCTCAGATCATTGCCAACGTTTCCCTTTCCATAATTTTACATATATAATAATATAAAACTGTCCTTTGGTATCCATGAGAGGTTTGTTCTGGGACCCCCATGGATACCAAAATCCACAGATGCCCTCCACATCTGCATGGTCTACATTTGTGGGGCAGTGTGGAGGACTGTCTGTTTACAGACTTTATGTATTATAAACACACACAGGCATATACGTTTTGGGGGATGAAAATATTGTACATACTACACACAGGAGACACAGGCCACCTAGATAAGTCTATGGCACAAGCACACACCATTTCCTGTTTTGCCATGTGACCCTCATTCACATCAAGATCAGAACTCTGTCTCGCTTGGGGAAAGCTGTCCAGGCAGCTGCTGGATTTGTGCTTTTGGAGTCCTAGGGCCACAGAGGGGATTCAGGGCATCCCATGACCATGACCGTGGTACCCAGGGCTGCAAGCTCCTAAAGCTGCCCTTGTTATGACATCACAGCCACCTTGACCCAAGATGTCCAGCAGCAGTAAAGAGGACTTTTTAGCTTTTCTGGGTGCTTAACCTCTGTATTGATATCCTGTCTGCCCATATCATCAGAAGCCCTGACGTCTCTCCTCTGAGGGTTCCTCCTGCCGAGCAAGACACAGCCCTAGCCCAACTCTAGAGCAAAGATGCTAGCTGCTGGCTTTCCCAGGCTCCCTTGCAGCTAGAGCATGTCTCAGACGGGCCTGGTGCGGCTGAGGAGACTCATGCCCCACTTCAACATTGGAAGCTGATGCACAAGGCAATGGGCTGTGCAGAAGCAATTCCGGGAAGGGGTTGGCAGCTGGAAGGTCTGCTTTGGAAGGCAGCTTGGGGCCAGCCCAGCGTCTGGCATTGAGGTGTGGGCAGCTCCCCAGTGCTGTGTGTGTTACCTGCATGGGCCCGATTCTGTGCCTGGCTCTGGCTGCTTCTGTCTGTCCTGCCCCCACCCATGGGATACCCCAGAGCTGCTTAGTATACTCTTCAGTCATTCTGGCTTCCGTTAGCCAGAGTCCAGTGGCTCAGCTGGTAAAGAAACTGCCTGCAATGCAGAAGACCTGGGTTAAATCCCTGGGTCGGGAAGATCCCCTGGAGAAGGAAATGGCAACCCACTCCAGTATTCTTGCCTGGAGAATTCCATGGACAGAGGAGCCTGGCGGGCTACACACAGTAGCAAAGAGTCAGACATGACTGAAGCGACTAACAGTTTCACTTTCAGTTCAGTTCAGTCACTCAGTCGTGTCCGACTCTTTTTGACCCCACAGACTGCAGCACGCCAGGCCTCCCTGTCCATCACCAACTCCCGGAGTCCACCCAAACCCATGTCCATTGAGTCAGTGATGCAACCCAACCATCTCATCTTCTGTCGTTCCCTTCTCCTCCTGCCTTCAATCTTTCCCAGCATCAGGGTCTTTTCCAGTGAGTCAGCTCTTCGCATCAGGTGGCCAAAGGATTGGAGTGTCAGCTGCAACATCAGTCCTTCCAATGAACACCCAGGACTGATCTCCTTTAGGATGGACTGGTTCGATCTCCTTGCAGTCCAAGGGACTCTCAAGAGTCTTCTCCAACACCACAGTTCAAAAGCATCAATTCTTCAGTGGTCAAGTTTCTTTATAGTCCAACTCTCACATCCACACATGACCAATGGAAAAACCATAGCCTTGCCAAGTGTTTAAATGAGCCTGCTCATTGCCCTACTGCAGATTCCCCACCTCCTCATTCACAATCATGCTTTGTGTGGAGTTTCTCTCAGTAACTCGGCTCAAGCATAAGTGTTTCTCTTTATAGGAGCTCCCATGCTCGAGTTATTATTAACTTCAAGGTTCAGGGGAAGGTAACACTTCTAACAGTCCCTGCCTGCCCCGACCCCTGTGGTCTCCCTGCCCTTGACTTCCCATTTGGCACTCCGGGTGGACCTATATCTTCACTTTGCTTACCTTTTGTGTGGATGAAGACACGTTGCAGAAAAAGGGAGCTAGGCTGGGGGAAAAAACCCCAAAATTCCACCCAATTCTGACTCTTTTGTGACTGTCCATTATCTGCTGCCCATGCCTTCTCATACATGTAAACTAGTGATTTGCAGGCTCCCATCACCAACAGTGACCAAGACCAGTGCCCACAGGGGCACAGAAACCTCCCCGTGAGTATGAAGAACACCTCAAAGACCTTTTAGGAACATCACCCAGATGTGGGCTCCTGAAAACACAACAAAGTCTTTGCTCTGTGAGTGGAAACTCAGATTCCCAAAATAAATTGGGGAGGGGAGGGGTCTCAATGGACAAATATTTTTAGAATCAGTGCAGCAAAGGGTTCCATAGAGATGATAGTTAGGTAAAAGCTCGGGCCATCTGGTCTCAACCCAGTTTCCATCACAGCACAAAGGGACCTCCTTGAAGCTGTGACCGAGCTACCAGCGTCTGTGGCTACAGCTACAGAAGCCCGAGTTCCACCACCCTCATTGACCGGTGCTTAAGTCCTGCCACACAACCTGTACCCTGGTGGGTTCATGACACGGGTCACCCCAGACTCTTCAGCAGAAGGGCTCAAGAGTGCTCAGAACCTCACCCCAGTTCTGCCGCATGAGAGCACGCTTGGTCAGCTTAGTAAGTCTTACAAAAAAAAAAGAAAAAAAACAGAGAGAGAGAGAAAATATAGAATCAGGCAGGCAGGTCTGCACCCCGGCGACACTGGGGCAGAAGCAACAGCCCAGGTCCTGTGCGATTCCCACTCAGGGTCAGCTTGTGGCCGGAGGCTCTTTGGGGTGACTCACATGCATGGCCAGATGCAGCCCGTCTGGCCTCCTCTGTGTCAGTTCCCCGCTGCCTGTCACTGGGGGTGGGGCGGACATCGCTTCAAAGTGACAATGTGGCTTCTGTTTACGGATTTCAGCGGCATAAAGGGAACTGGTCACTGTCTGCACGTGTCTGCCTGCGGTCACCGGCCATCCCTATGACTTTAGGTTCTTCTAAGTCTATTCATTGAGGAACTCAAAACTGCCAGTGACCCAAGCCTGAGGACAGAACATCCATCTGCTTTAAGACTTCTCTAAAACAGCCAGCCTGAAACAAAGTAACAAGAAAGAAACTAGTTACAAAAAAAAAAAAAAAAGCATGCTCGCCTTTCACATCCTAATGCGTCTACACTCCTCTGGTCTCTTCCTCTGGTTTACAACCAGCTGGTTGTAAAAGCAGCCCTGGCTCCTGCCCATCTCTCTTGGAGAAAAAAAACACAAGAGCCTGGGGACTTGACTCAGCAGAGCAGTCAGGGTGGGCCCCCCAAAATTACCGCCCCAGACGAAGAAGAAAGCACACGCGGAAAGTTCTCTATCAAAATAGAGCAATTTATTCAAGACAACCGAATATGGTTTGTTGATTCTCTCTTGGAACAAATGAGCCATCACACACACACACACACACACACACACACACACGCACACACACACACACACACATACACACACGGTGATTCTCCTTCCAGGAGAGCATGAGGGTGAGGGTTACTGTGGGGGATTGGTGGAGAAAACGGAACGGGGTGGCGGGTGGGGGCCGTGTGGATGGAACAGAAGCTGGAAGATGCGGACAGGACATCTGGCTGCACGTCTGACACAGACAATAAAAACCGCAGAAGCCAGAAATTCACAAACCTTGGGGAGCGGAGGGAGGGAGACACTCTGCATTGGATGGGAAACACGATAGGAAAAAAAAAAAAAAAAGTGGGCTGAAAGGTTAAAAAAAAAAAGAAAAAAAACACGGAACAAAGTAGACCCTTACTCCCGACAAAGTGCACTTCCCTTGGCTCCGAGATCTCTTTTCAGAAAGACAAAGTGAACATTGCGGTTCTGTAGCCGCCGAGTGGCATCGGACTCGCTTCCACGGGCTTGCGTGCGTGCATGCGCACCGGACGAGCTCGCCTGCATGGCGGACGATTCCGGGGATTGTTCTGTGCGTTATTCTCTGCTTTCAGCACCAAGGTCCCATCTGGACACTGAGGACCGCGAAGCGCTCTGCACGACGTCTAGAAGCTGCTTGCACTGCCGAGGCCATGTTCCCGCCGAGCACTGCCAGGAGGCACAGCGGGGGTGACTCAGGGTAGGCATGGCTTCCAGGGATGCTGGCTGCCTCCTCCTCGTGGTCCCCACCCCGGGGCCTCTTCCCCGATGGTACACCGGCAGTTCTGTCTATCTCAGCAGCGTCACATCATCGCAGCGCCTGGTATCCAGTCCGCGTCCTTGACCTCCCAATGGCTCCAATCCGGCAACTTCCAGCCTGGTTCAGGTTCACCAGGAGGCCAACGTCAACACTTGGGAGACCCTGCGTACTGACCTCCCCGTGATGATCCTCTCTTGAGCCTTTTATACCGAATCCCACCATCACCACCCTCCAGCAGCATTTGGCTCATCAAATGCAAACTGCGTCTGGACCCCGGACAGCTGATGCTGTGTGGAGAGTGCCACGTTTTTACTTGGGAAGGGGTACAGACATGGTGTTCATCTAGACCTCTGCAAACTGCATCTCAAAGTTAGTCATTTAGGGGGTGGTGGGGGGAGCAGTGATTATCCGTGGACCCCTGAGGGCTTCTGCGATCTTCAAAGGTGGGAGTGGAGACTCCAACAGAACACTGACCTTCTTCTGAAAGGTTAAGCGTTTAGATACAGCAGAGCCTGAATAACACGCCCGACCTGTGAACAGAGTGCCTTTTGGTCTTGTACCTGTGGGGGTGGCGGGGCGGTTTGAAAAACTCTCAGATCCACGGAGACTCGTTAATGCACTGAGAGAGATGAATGCACTCTGGCTTTGGGGCTGCTCCCGGGACAATCCACCTTCTGCACAAAGGCCTGGCCATGCCCTGTGGTTGGCTTTTGGGTCCATGGACAGATACCACCACCCTCCGTATACCATTCAGGCTGGTTGCTGGGACACAAAAGGGCTGCAACCTACCCACCCACAGTCAGCCCCATTGCTGGCTAGGGGGGGAGACAGATAAGCCCAGAGGCCCTGTGCTAATTACAAGCTGGGTCAGCATCAGGGGATTGTTCTGTGCGTTATTCTCTGCTTTCAGCACCAAGGTCCCATCTGGACACTGAGGACCGCGAAGCGCTCTGCACGACGTCTAGAAGCTGCTTGCACTGCCGAGGCCATGTTGTTAACAAGACAACTGTTAAGTACAAAGATCACCTGATTCAAGGGAAAGGAAAACTCCCCTAGGGACACACAAAGCCATGTTTTAATGTTTTTTTTTAAAAAAACAGTAAAAAGATTTGTTTAAAAAAAAAACACGACAATTCCTTTCTCCTGACCTGCTGCCAGAGGAAGCAAACTGTGAAAATGACCTGTGAAGACATCCTACATCTGTTAATTTACCCCCAAGGACTGAAAAGCTCTCCCCGATTGCTTCTGTCGCTGGGAAAGCCCATGAAGTCCCAGAGGCCCCTCTGGTTGGTCAGCCCTTGAGGGACTTGGCCAATCTGCGCCTGGTTTTGGGTGGGGGGCCCACCTTGGCCCCGAGTCTTGAACTAGGCGGCATTGGTGGTGTGGAACGGGGCGATTCTTTCGGCCCCCTTTCACTGATGCTGGTTCTGGGAATGCTTCTTGGGTTCCAGGGCATCCCCTTGTCCGCGGCTACGGTCTGACGCAGCAGGAAAAAAAAACAAAACAAAAGGCCAAGGTCTTCCTGGAGCAGAAAAGGGTCTGGGGTCTTCTGCTCCAGCTGCACAAAGCAGCCCTGTGGCCAACTCCAGAGCGGCCCACCCAGAGTCCCCTCACTGCCTTCCACCAAGCTGAAAGTGAAGAGACTCCTCTACCTGTCTCTTCTTAAAGGTATCTTTACTTTTTTGTTAAATATGAATCACACAAAGCTCTCATGTCTGAATGGCCATTTTACGATTTTAAAATTGTTTTAACATAAAAAATATCTTTTTTTTCTTCTCCAAAAATACTCTGGGATCTTCCTCTTATAAGTCACTTTTTTTTTTCTTCTTCCCCCTCCTGTAAAAAGTCCCCCTTCCCCAGCCTTCTTACATAAAGCACTTATTATGCACCGAAAGTGCCCTTGAGACAGAAGATGTGAGGTGACTATGAGGGAGAGGGATGGGGGAGGGGCATGGGGGAAGGAGGGCGAGGGGCATGGGGAGGGGGAGGGGCGTGGGGCAGTGGGGAGGGGAAGATGCAGGCAAGAAAGCTGTCGTCAGAGACTGTCACACCATCCAAGAGAGAGGGGCTGTGTCTACGGTGGGTGAAACAACAGCAAAGAAGCAAGACACCCAGGAACAGTTTCCACCTTGGACCCAAGGCCCGCCCCTTTCCCCTACCCCCCAAGCCCACCAACCAAGACGACAGGATTCCAGCCCATAGAAAAACCACTGGGACAAAGATTCTAGAAAACAGAATCTGTTGGGATTACAAAGGTACCCATTTCATCCATACAAACTGGTCTTTCAAACGTCCTTGTGAGAGTTTAACTGTAATGTCCAAATTTTTAGCGAAAAATCCAAGAACAAAAAACCCATTGACAGGAGGCGTTTTTTCCTCCCCTTCTGGTTTATCACAGCATTTTTTTCCCCCTTCTTTTCGTTTTGGCACAGCCTTTCCTTTTTTTTTCGTTCCTCTCAACCATCAGAGCCTGTTCTGGGTGGAAACCGATTTGTGCACCACGTCAAGCTGGCGGCTTTGCGCTCCCCCGGGGCTGGACGTTCCGGGTGGAAACCATTCCTTTTCCTCCCCCTTTAATAGGACTTGCGTGTGTGTTTTCCATTTTAAACTTCTTGGTGAAGTTTACCACAAAAAAAAAAAAAAAAAAAAAAAAAAAATAGAGACTCCGGTAGCCAGGGATGACTTCGTCTCAAAGGACACTCCCTAAGGTCAGGCTGGCGCTGTTTAGGAGCTGCCGGAATTGTTTCTGAATAGTGCTACAAGCCCACATGTTCATTGCTGGTCCATTAGAATTCTCTTCTCGTGTCTATAACATTTTTTTCTGTGTGTGTTTATTTTCGCAGATCTAACACGCACACCTGGAAGGAGAGAGAAAAGCACCTGTTATCTTGAGAGGCAACATAAGATGCCCTTAATAGCAGAGGATGGCACACGGCCCGTGGACCAAACCTGGCCTGCCGTCCACTTGTTTATAAATAAAGTTTTCTTTGCACACAGTCCACTCTGTGTTCATTCAGCCTGAATGAACTTTCATTCAGAGTGAATTCACTCAGGGCTCATTCCCACCAGCTCTAGCGGACAGGTGGCTGTCTAAACATCATTACCACCCAACCGCAGGCCACGGCCATGGGTGGGTGTCACAGACCAGACCACTACATGGTGGAGCAGAAGGGAACTGAAGCCTCAGCACACATCTGGGGCAGGGGGGCAGGCTGACACTCAGCCAGCCAGCACCCTGCCTTACAGCTCAGGGCAATTCCAGAGTGCAGGCATGAATCCGCAAGCTGGACACCTCAGGGCACCAGCAGACGGTTACTGGGACCCAGGAGACCGGTGGAATGGAAGGTTGGGCCTTCGTCACCAGAGGGTCCGGGTGGGAGGACGAACGTGGAAGCCAAGGGTGGGCCAAGTTGCTCAGCACCTGGGATATGGGGGGCACTTCTCTGCTGTGGCGGGAGGTCCCCAGCACCCCGAGAGTTCCAGCAGCAGCCACGGTTTCCACATCAGATGCCAGCAACGCCCCCCACACACCCTCAAAAGAACCCACAGCCCGAATGCCTCCAGACACTTCCAATGTCTCCAGGGGTGCAATCGTCCCAGCTGAGAACCATCAATTCCGCCAGAAAAAAAAAAAAACAACATCCAGGAAGTGAGAAGAGAGGTCCGCTCTCAGAGCACTGCCCAGCCCAGATGCTTCCTTCGTCAACAGGCATCTCCGAGGCCCATCCCGGCCCTGGGAGTGCACCCACGTGGTTCTCAGCGGTCTGGATCGCTCTCTGACCCCCTCCCGAAACCGCCCCCCGCCCCTGCATCCCCTCTCTCTCCCGCCGAGGGAGGAACCCCAGGGTGCCGCTTACGGAGCCGTCTGACGCACTGGCGCCCACTTTGTCGCCCCGGGCTTTCCAGCACACCTGGAAGATGCCCCCGGTGCCTCGGTAGCTGTGGACGAGACTTCCGCTCTGCAAAGCAAGGGCTTAATCACCCGAGAGGGGAACACTGACGAAACCACCCCCCCGCTGGGGATGTCGGCCCAGAAGCTTCCAAAGACACGGATGCTGATAGAACTTTCAGTGAAAGGGGCTCTGGTGGCTGCGGGAAGTCTGAATCAGAACTATGGCCACGGCAGGGGGCGGCGGCGGGGCAGGGGGGGGGGGTTGGTGAGGAGAATGCAAAACGTGGGAAGCTGCTGGATAGACCATGGGGACTTTATCTCGGTGCTCTGTGATGACCTGGAGGGTTGAGATGGTTGGGGAGAGGGAGGTTGAAGAGGGCAGGTCCATCCTGGGACCACACACAATGTCTGCTGCTGCCAATGGAGGGCAGTGGTGGGTGCAACATTTCCTGCCAAGGACTCAGAAAAAACATAACCCGAGTCCCTCGCAGGGGCGACCCAGCTCCCACAAAGAGCCCTGTGTAGATGCCGCTGGGTGGGCTTATGCTCCCCTCCAGGGAACCGAGGATGTGTCTAGATATGTGTCCGAGGCGAGGCACTCCTGAGTGCAAACTCGGGTTCTGGGGTCACCAAGAAAGTGAAATCAAAGTGTCAGTCGCTCAGTCATGTCCGACTCTTGGCGACCCCATGGACTGTAGCCTGCCAGGCTCCTTTGTCCACTGGGTTCTCCAGGCGAGAACACTGGAGTGGGTTGCTGTTCCCTTCACCGGGAGAATCTTTCTGACCCAGGGATCGAACCAGGGTCTCCCGCATTGCAGGTGGCTTCTGTACCACCTGAGGCACCAGGGAAGCCCACGGGTCAGTGAGAACTTGACTGTGTTGGGTGTGGGGCTGGGGAGGGGTGGAGACCCAGGTGGCGGGGATGCAGGGGGCTTACCTGAGTGTTCCAGATGTGCATGCACTTGTCGAAGGAGCTGCTGGCCAAGTACTTCCCGTCGGGGCTGAAGGCCACGCTGTAGACGGGCTCCTGGTGCTTGGTGAGCGTGTGGATGCACACGCCCCGCTCTACGTCCCAGAGTCGGACGGTAGAATCGAATGAGGCGCTGGAAGGACACAGAGGTCACTGAGGATGCCCGTGGGTTCAGAAAAGCTCACCACAGCTCCCAGCAGTTTCCCGCCAGTCTCCTGAGGATGCGACTCTCACAGTAAAAGAGTGGCTGTCCTGCGCAGACTCTGACGTTTCAGAGACTGTAAATGGGTACCTCTTCCTCTTCTAGAACATGACTCAAGATGCACTGAACAAAGAGCCACGGTCCAGGGAGGGGACACATGCATGCCTGTGGCCAATTTGTGCTGAGGTATGCCAAAAACCATCACAACATCATAAAGTGTTTTCTTCCAATTAGGATAAATTAAAAAAAAAGAGTCACACAATAAATCTCTTTCTCCTTTTGGATGCTGTTATCAGGGGAACAAACTGACAACCACACTCATTTATTTCTGCATTCTCTGAGACATGAACGAGATATCTTCGCGACAGTTTCTAAAACAGTCCCACCACTGACAACACATGGTATCGCTGCCAATGAAAACAATTCCAAAAATAGAGCCGAGAGCCATATTTGGGGACATAGCTAAGTGAGCGAACACAAATTTTAATCCCATGCAAATTAAAATATAATCGCATCCAAATATATAATCACACTCCCGGGAGCTGCAAATTTGAGTTACGTCTAAATCTGAAAGAAGAGTGGGCATCCATGCGTTCCAAGTTGTCCCATTCATGTCCGACTGTTTGCGACCCCATGGAGCCCGCCAGGCTCCTCTGTCCATGGGATTCTCCAGGCAAGAACACTGCAGTGGGTTGCCGTGCACTCCTCCAGGGCGTCTTCCTGACCCAGGGATCGAACCCATGTCTCTTACATCTTCAGCACTGGCAGGCGGCTTCTTGACCACTAGTGCCACCTGGGTAGCCCACCCACCACAAAGCTGTTTCTCTCAGCATTTCTTCCCTCTTCTGGGACTTACATCCATCTCTTTATGCTTGGTTGTCTAGAAGCCTCACTTACACCCGTCATGGTACCATGTGATTCAGAAACAAAACAATGCAAAACAAAAGACACTGTTTTGTTCCTAGACCTTTCAGTGGATTTGAGGACAGTGACTGGCAATTAGAGGATAACACCTCTCATGTTTTTCTGGATCAGCTTTTCAGCTGATGCAACAATTCCTTTCTGTGTTTTCTGAGAGATGGCCTTGGGTCATGCACTTTCAGTAACAGACTGTACATCCCACTGTTATGGGACAAAGACAAGGGGAGGGGGGCTACCTCTAACTTTCAGCAATGCGGGGCCACCGGCCACTTCTCCCCTCCACCCCATTCTCTGAAACTAGGCAGAAAAAAACCCACTACCCCTTCCTCCCAAGTCCTGTCTTTCCCAGGCCAGACACACCCACACTTCATGGGATCATGGTTTCTAGAAGCCTCAGGGTATCCATCCTTTCACTTGGAATATCTTTAGCTTGTGTCCCTCAAGGTTCTTACTAAAATACCCTATTGGGAGTGCAACATTGTATCCTGCGTGACGTCGGACCAGGACCAGGAACACACAAGACTGCAGAACGCAGCCTCAGTGATGACCTTTTGTGAACGTCTAACCACTCTGCTCCCTTCTGGTGTATCACTGACTGACTAGTCCTCTGCCTCCGATGCTGGCATCTAAGGGGGTTTACTGCCTATACCAGGGGTCCCCATCCCCTGTGATCTAATGCCTGATGATCCGAGCTGAAGCAGATGCAATCATAACAGCAATAAAGGGCACAGGAAATGTAGTGTGCTTGAATCATCCTGAAATCTTGGGAAAGTGATTTCCATAAAGCTGGTCCCTGGTGGCAAAAAAGCAAGGGACAGCCAGTATGAACAGTTAGACTGGATCTGGTATCGGCTGGGGGATGTTTTATCACCATTCAACATTCTTCCCAGCTGCAGCCAAGTTGGGCCAAGTAAACCAAGCCCAAAGTTAAAGTCGCTCAGTTGTGTCTGACTAGTTTGTGATCCCCTGGGATTCTCCAGGCCAGAATACTAGAGTTGATAGCCTTTCCTTCTCCAGGGGATCTCCCTGACCCAGGAATCAAACCAGGGTCTCCTGCATTGCAGGTGGATTCTTTACCAACTGAGCTATCAGGGAAGCCCAACCAAGCGCGAGGTCCAAGCTAAGTTGTGAGTTGCTCAGTCGTGTCCACCTCTCTGCAACCACACAGAGTGTAGCCCGCCAGGCTCCTCTGTCCATGGGATTCTCCATGCAAAAATACTGGAGTGGGTTGCCATTTCCTTTTCTGGGGGAACCTTCCCAACCCAGGGATCGGACCCAAGTCTCCTGCATTATAGGCAGACTCTTTAGCATCTGAGGGCATAAACACGTTTGTAAGACACCCTGACTGCATCTCGAGGTCTGTTGGGGACGTGAGTGACTTTTACCCACTGCGTGGCTGGCACAGCCTCAGTGATCAAGGGAGTTTTTGGAAAGTGAGACTGGGGTGTGAGGTGTCTGTCAATTACCTTGCCAGCATGATGCTGGAGTTGGGGTTGCTGGTGCCTGGACCGCTGGGACTCCACTTGATGGTGTATACCTCTTTGCTGTGTGCCTGAAGGTCGTGGACACACATGTCCTGCTTCATACTCCAGATCTAGGGGACACAATGGGATCGCAGTGAGCAAAGGCTGATTCTCCCACCGGGGAGTGCGGAGTTGGTCACGGCTCCTGCCTGGAGCATTGCAGAGGTTTCTCTTGTCTCTGGGAAGCTCAGGGCCAGTGGGGTGGGTGTCTGACAAAGGGCAGGTGCTTCACAGGCAGAGGCGTCTGCTGACCACCAGGGGGCGCCCGTGAGAAAGGCCGGGGGCGGGGGCGAGGGCGGGGACGGGGGGGGGGAGGGGGGGCGGTCCATACTACCCTAGTCTGATCTCAGAAGCTAGGCAGGGTCCGGTCGGGTCTAGTTAGTACTTGGATGGGAGAAAGGCCTCGGGAACGAAAGGAAGTTCCGCGGGACTGTGGCCGATAAACAGGGCTTCATTCCCGGGGCAAGCGGGACGCCGTTTGCCAAGACAAAAGACGACAGAGACATTAAGGGAGCTCACGACACAACTGTCAGCTGCAGGAGCAGCACTGGGACTGAAGACAGTGTGGGGGCTCCGGGGGTCACCTAGGGTCATTCCAGCCTTACCTTCAATGTGATGTCATCAGAGCAAGAGGCCTGCAACATGCCAGAGGGATCCCATTTGATGGCGTTGACTTCATTCTGCAAGAGAGCCAAAGGTTGAAAAAAAAAAAAAAGTAAAGAAATGAAAGCCTGGGAGTAGTAAACAGAAGTTTCCAGGAGGGGGCAGTAATGCTCTGTCATCTATGCAGAAAGCCTGGCAGTACTAAGCGCAAGCATCCAGCAGGGGGCAGGAGTGCTCTGTCTGCTCTGTGAAATGCCTGGGATTAGAGAAACCAAGCTTCCAACAGGGGGCAGGAGTGCTCTGCCTTCTGCGAAAAAAGCCTGGGAGTAGTAAACACAAGTGTCCAGTAGGGGACAGGAGCGCTCTGTCTGCTATGTGAAAAGCCTGGGATTAGTAAACACAAGTTTCCAACAGGCGGCAGGAGTGCACTGCCTTCTCCGAAAATAGCCTGGGAGTAGTGAACACAATCATCCAGCAGGGGGCATGAATGCTCTGTCTGCTATACAAAAAGCCTGGGAGTACTAAACTCAGTGTCCAGCAGGGGGCAGGAGCACTCTGTTCTTGCTGTAAAAACGCCTGGGAATAGTAAGCACAAGTTTCCAGCAGGGGGCAGGTGCGCTCCGCCTTCTCTACAAAAAACCTGGGAGTAGTAAACACGAGCGTCCAGCAGGGGGCGGAGCACCCTGTGGTCTCTGTCAAAACCTGGGAGCATCATAAAAAAAATGGGGGAAAAAAAGGGAAAAAAAAAAAGCCTGGGTGTAGTTAACACAAGCGTCCAGCAGGGGCAGGATCGGTCTGTCTTCTATGCCAAAAGCCCGGGAGTAGTAAGCACAAGCGTCCAGCAGGGGGCAGGAATGCTCCCTCTTCTATGCCAAAAACCTGGGAGTAGTAAGCACAAGCGGCCAGCAGGGGGCAGGAATGCTCTGTCTTCTATGCAGAAAGCATGGGCGTAGTAAGCTCAAGGATCCAGCAGGGGGCAGGAGCGCTCTGTTCTTGCTGAAAAAATGCCTGGGTGTAGTAAGCACAAGCTTCCAGCAGGGGGCAGGAGCACTCCGTCCTCATTGCAAAAAGCCTGGGACCTGTAACACAGGCTGGATGCAGAGTTCCAAAGAACATCAAGAAAGCCTTCCTCAGGGATCAGTGCAAAGAAATAGAGGAAAACAATAGAATGGGAAAGACTAGAGATCTCTTCAAGAAAATTAGAGATACCAAGGGAACATTTCACGCAAAGATGGGCTCAATAAAGGACAGAAGTGGTATGGTCCTAACAGGAGCAGAAGATGTTAAGAAGAGGTGTCAAGAATACCCAGAAGAACTATATAAGCAAAAGCTTCATCACACAAATAATCATGATGGTGTGATCACCAACCCAGAGCCAGACATTCTTGAATGCGAAGTCATGTGGGCTTCAGGAAGCATCATGGCGAACAAAGCTAGTGGAGGTGATGGAATTCCAGTTGAGCTATTTCAGATCCCAAAGATGATGCTGTGAAAGTGCTGCACTTAACATGACGGCAAATCTGGAAATCTCACCAGTGGCCACAGGACTGGAAAAGGTCAGTTTTCATTCCAATCCCAAAGAAAGGCAATGCCAAAGAATGTTCAAACTCCTGCACAATTGCACCCATCTCACACGCTAGTAAAGTAATGCTCGAAATTCTCCAAGCCAGGCTTCAAAAGTACATGAACCGTGAACTTCCAGATGTTTAAGCTGGATTTAGAAAAGGTTGAGGAACCAGAGATCAAATTGCCAGCATCTGCTGGATTATCAGAAAAGCAAGAGAGTTCCAGGAAAACATCCACTTCTTTCTTTATTGACTATGCCAAAGCCTTTGACTGTGTGGACCACAACAAACTCAGGAAAATTCTTAGAGATGGGAATATCAGACCACCTGACCTACCTCTGGAGAAATCTATATGCAGATCAGGAAGCAACAGTTAGAACTGGACATGGGACAACAGACTGGCTCTAAACAGGGAACGGAGTACATCAAGGCTGTATATTGTCACCCTGCTTATTTAACTTATATGCAGAGTACATCATGAGGAATGCCGGGCTGGAAGAAGCACCAGCTGGAATCAAGATTGCTAGGAGAAATATCAATAACCTCAGATATGCAGATGACAGCACCCATATGGCAGAAAGTGAAGAACTAAAGAGCCTCTTGATGAAAGTGAAAGAGGAGAGTGAAAAACTTGGCTTAAGACTCAACATTCAGAAAACTAAGATCATGGCATCCGGTGCCAGCACTTCATGGCAAATAGATGGGGAAAGAGTGGCAGTCTGTTTTTGGGGACTCCAAAATCACTGCAGACAGTGACTGCAGCCATGAAATTAAAAGATGCTTACTCCTTGGAAGGAAAGTTATGGCCAACCTAGACAGCATATTAAAAAGCAGAGACATTACTTTACTGACAAAGGTCCGTCTAGTCAAAGTTATGGTTTTTCCAGTAGTCGGGTGTGAATGGGAGAGTTGGACTATAAAGAAAATTGAGGAGATGCTTTTGACCTGCGGTGTTGGAGAAGACTCTTGAGAGTCCCTTGGACTGCAAGGAGATCCAGCCAGTCCATCCTAAAGTCCTAAATCAGTCCTGAATATTCATCGGAAGGACTGATGCTGAAGCTGAAGCTCCAATCCTTTGGCCACCTGGTGCGTAGAGCTGACTCACTTGAAAAGACCCAGATGCTGAGAAAGACAAGGTGGGAGGAGAAGGGGACGACAGAGGATGAGATGATTGGATGGGATCACTGACTCAACGGACATGAGTTTGAGCAAGCTCTAGGAGTTGGTGATGGATGGGGAAGCCTGGTGTGCTGCAGTCCACGGGGTCACACAGAGTTGGACACGACTGAGCGACTGAACTGAACTGACTGCCTGGTCTCCAGGAGGAGCAGGTTCTCTGCTCCAGTAAAACGGCTGCTCCCACCATCTCGATGGGCAACCTGGACTCTCCTGAGATGTGGCTGCAGGGTCCATGGCCGTTGACGTGAGCCCTTCCCCCATCCCCCATCTTCTAAATTCCTCTGCTCTCAGAGGGCTCATCACTCTTGGTGTGACCTATTCCGACCTAGATCCCCCCGGACTCATCTTCATCCTGCCCCAAGAGGACTCTGCGAGTGCCTCTCCCCCCGCAGGCCACGGTAGGGTTTCGTGTGGTGGTCGTGGAGACGCTACAGGCACACACTTGCTTTTATTTGGTCGTAATCATAGCCTCTTCCTGTATCTCAGGCTTCTCCAGGCATTTACCTCCCTGAGGCTCTCTCTTCTCTTCCTTGACTATTCTCCAAAATTCTGCACGCGTTAAACAGGGCTCGTTCTGCCTGTCTTGATACAGGCTTCCGTTCAGTTCAGTTCAGTCCCTCAGCATGTCAGACTCTTTGCGACCCCATAGACTGCAGCACGCCAGGCCTCCCTGTCCGCCACCAGCTCCCGGACCTGGCTGAAAGGCATGTCCATCGAGCTGGTGATGCCATCCAACCATCTCATCCTCTGTTGTCCCCTTCTCCTCCCGCCTTCAACCTTTCCCAGCATCAGGGTCTTTTCCAAGGAGTCAGTTCTTCGCATCAGGTGTCCAAAGTATTGGAGCTTCGGCATAACTCCTTCCATTCAATATTCAGGACTGATTTCCTTTAGGATGGACTGGTTGGATCTCCTTGCAGCCCAAGTCTTCTCCAACACCACAGTTCAAAAGCATCAATTCTTGGGCACTCACCCTTCTTTATGGCCCAACTTTCACATCCACACATGACTATGTGAAAAACTGTAGCTTTGGTTACATGGGCTTAGGACCTGACTATGCTCAGATCATTGCCAACATTTCCATCATTCCATAATCTTAAATATATAATAACATAAAGCTGTCCTTTGGTATCCATGAGAGGTTTGTTCTGGGACCCCCATGGAAACCAAAATCCACAGATGCCCTCCACATCTGCTTGGTCTACATTTGCGGGGCAGTGTGGAGGACTGTCTGTTTACAGACTTTATGTATTATAAACACACACAGGCATATACGTTTTGGGGGACGAAAATATTGTACATACTACACACAGGAGACACAAGCCACCTAGATAACTCTATGGCACAAGCACACACCATTTCCTCAGTTTTGCCATGTGACCCTCATTCACATCAAGATCAGAAATCTGTCTTGCTTGGGGAAAGCTGTCCAGGCAGCTGCTGGATTTGTGCTTTTGGAGTCCTAGGGCCACAGAGGGGATTCAGGGCATCCCATGACCATGACCGTGGTGCCCAGGGCTGCAAGCTCCTAAAGCTGCCCTTGTTATGACGTCACAGCCACCTGGACCCAAGATGCCCAGCAGCAGTAAAAAGGACTTTTGAGCTTTTCTGAGTTCTTAACCTCTGTATTGATATCCAGTCTGCCAAAATCATCAGAAGCCCTGACGGCTCTCCTCTGAGGGTTCCTCCTGCCGAGCGAGACACAGCCCCAACCCAACTCTAGAGCAAAGATGCTAGCTGCTGGCTTTCCCAGGCTCCCTTGCAGCCAGAGCGTGTCTCAGATGGGCCTGGCGCGGCTGAGGAGACTCATGCCCCAATTCAACGTTGGAAGCTGATGCACAAGGCAATGGGCTGTGCAGAAGCAATTCCGGGAAGGGGTTGGCAGCTGGAACGTCTGCTTTGGAAGGCAGCCTGGGTGAATTCCTAGGGGCCAGCCCAGCGTCTGGCATTGAGGTGTGGGCAGCTCCCCAGTGCTGTGTGTGTTACCTGCATGGGCCCGATTCTGTGCCCGGCTCTGGCTGCTTCTGTCTGTCCTGCCCCCATGCCTGGGATACCTCAGAGCTGCTTAGTATACTCCTCAATCATTCTGGCTTCCGTTAGCCAGAGTCCAGTGGCTCAGCTGGTAAAGAATCTGCCTGCAATGCAGAAGACCTGGGTTAACTCTTCCCCTGAACCTTGAAGTCCCTGGCTGCCCCGACCCCTGTGGAGCCTCCCTCCCCTCGACTTCCCATGTGGCTCTCCGGGTGGACCTATTTCTTCACTTTGCTTACCTTGTGTGTGGATGAAGACACTTTGCAGAAAAAGGGAGCTAGGCTGTGGGAAAAAAACCCCAAATTCCATGCAATTCGGAGCCTTTTGTAAAGGTCCATTATCTGCTGCCCGCACCTTCTCATGCATGTAAACTAGTGATTTGCAGGCTCCCATCACCAACAGTGACCAAGACCAGTGCCCATACGGGTACAGAAACCTTCCCGTGAGTATGAAGAACACCCCAAAGACCTTTAAGGAACATCACCCAGATGTGGGCCCCTGAAAAAAAAAAACAAGGTCTCTGCTCTGTGAGTGGAAACTCAGATTCCCAAAACAAATTGGGGAGGGGAGGGGTCTCAAAGGGCAAATATTTTTAGAATCAGTGCAGCAAAGGGTTCCACAGAGATGGTACTTAGGTAAAAGCTCGGGCCATCTGGTCTCAACCCAGTTTCCATCACAGCACAAAGGGACCTCCTTGAAGCTGTGAGTGAGCTACCAGCGTCTGTGGCTACAGCTACAGAAGCCCGAGTTCCACCACCCTCATTGACCGGTGCTTAAGTCCTGCCACACAACCTGTACCCTGGTGGGTTCATGACACGGGTCACCCCAGACTCTTCAGCAGAGGGGCTCGAGAGTGCTCAGAGCCTCACCCCAGTTTTGCCACGTGGGGGCATGCTCAGTCAGCTTGGTAATTATTACAAGAAACAAACAAACAAACAAACAAAAAAAACAGAGAGAGAGAGAAATTTAGAATCAGGCAGGTCTGCACCCCGGAGACACTGGGGCAGAAGCAACAGCCCAGGTCCTGTGCGATTCCCACGCAGGGTCAGCTTGTGGCCAGAGGCTCTTTGGGGTGACTCACATGCATGGCCAGATGCAGCCCGTCTGGCTGCCTCTGTGTTAGTTCCCCGCTGCCTGTCACTGGGGGTGGGGCGGACATCGCTTCAAAGTGACAATGTGGCTTCTGTTTATGGAGTACAGCTGCATAAAGGGAACCAGTCACCATCTGCACGTGTCTGCCTGCAGTCACTGGTCATCCCTATGACTTTAGGTTCTTCTAAGTCTATTCATTGTGGAACTCAAAAACTGCCAGTGACCCAATTCTGCCGACAGAACATCCATCTGCTTTAAGATTTTCTAAAACAGCCAGCCTGAAACAAACTAACGAGAGAGAAACTAGTTACAAAAACAAAAAAGCATGCTCGCCTTTCACATCCTAATGCGTCTACACCCCCTCTGGTCTCTTCACCTGGTTTACAACCAGTCAGTTGTAAAAGCAGCCCCGGCCCAGGCCCATCTCTCCTGGAGGAAAAAACCACAAGAGCTTGGGGACATGACTCAGCAGAGCCGTCAGCATGGGCCCCCCAGAGATGCTGTCCCAGACGAAGAAGAAAGCACACACAGAAAGTTCTCTATCAAAATAGAGCAATTTATTCGAGCCAACCGAATATGGTCTGTTGATTCTCTCTTGGAACAAATGAGCCATCACACACACACACACATACACATGCACACACACACACACACACACACACACACACACACACACACACCGTGATTCTCTTTCCAGGAGCGCGTGAGGGTGAGGGTTGTTGTGAGGGATAGGGGGAGAGAACGGAACGGGGCAGCGGTTGGGGGCTGTGTGGATGGAACAGAAGCTGGAAGATGCGGACAGGACATCTGGCTGCACGTCTGACACAGACAATAAAAACCGCAGAAGCCAGAAATTCACAAACCTCGGGGAGCGGAGGGAGGGAGACACTCTGCTTTGTATGGGAAACACGATCGGGAAAAAAGAAACTCTGACAACAAAAAGTGGGCGGAAAGGTTAAAAAAAAGAGAAGAAAAAACAGGAAAAAAAGTAGACCCTTAGTCCCGACAAAGTGCACTTCGCTTGGCTCCGAGATCTCTTTTCAGAAAGACAAAGTGAACATTGCGGTTCTGTAGCCGTCCATTGGCATCGGATGAGCTTCTGGGGGCTTGCATGCGTGTGTGCGCATCGGACGAGCTCCCCGGCACGGCGGACGATTCCGGGGATTGTTCTGTGCGTTATTCTCTGCTTTCAGCACCAAGGTCCCATCCGGGCACTGAGGACCGCGAAGCGCTCTGCACGACGTCTAGAAGCTGCTTGCACTGCCGAGGCCATGTTCCCGCCGAGCACTGCCAGGAGGCACAGCGGGGGTGACTCAGGGTAGGCATGGCTTCCAGGGATGCTGGCTGCCTCCTCCTCGTGGTCCCCACCCCGGGGCCTCTTCCCCGATGGTACACCGGCAGTTCTGCCTATCTCAGCAGCGTCACGTCACCACCGTGCCCGGTATCCAGTCCGCGTCCTTGACCTCCCCCTGGCTCCAACCCGGCAACTTCCAGACTGGTTCAGGTTCACCAGGAGGCCAATGTCAACACTTGGGAGACCCTGCGTACTGACCTCCCCCGTGATGATCCTCTCCTGAGCCTTTTATACTGAATCCCACCATCACCACCCTCCAGCAGCATTAGGCTCATCAAACGCAAATTACGTCCGGAACACGGACAGCTGATGCTGTGTGGAGAGTGCCACGTTTTTACTCGGGGAGGGGTACAGATATGGTGTTCAACTAGCCCTCTGCAAACTGCATCTCAAAGTTAGTCATTTAGGGGGTGGTGGGGGAGCAGTGATTATCCGTGGACCCCTGAGGGCGTCTGCTGTCTTCAAAGGTGGGAGTGGAGACTCCAACCGAACACTGACCTTCTTCTGAAAGGTTAAGCGTTTAGATACAGCAGAGCCTGAATAACACGCCCGACGCCTGAACAGAGTGCCTTTTGGTCTTGTACGTTTGGGGGTGGCGGGCCGGTTTGAAAACCACTCAGATCCACAGAGACTCGTTAATGTACTGAGAGAGATGAATGCACTCTGGCTTTGGGGCTGCTTCCGGGACAATCCACCTTCTGCACAAAGGCCTGGCCAAGCCCTGCGGTTGGCTTTTGGGTCCATGGACAGATACCAGCACACTCCATATACCATCCGGGCTGGTTGCTGGGACAGAAAAGTGCTGCAACCTACCCACCCACGGCCAGCCCCACTGCTGGCTAGGGGGGAAACAGATAAGCCCAGAGGCCCCGCTGCTAATTTACAAGCTGGGTCAGCATCGGGTCAAGACAACTGTTAAGTACAAAGATCACCTGATCCAAGGGAAAGGAAAACTCTCCTAGGGACACACAAAGCCATGTTTTAATTTTTTTTTTTAAACAGTAAAAAGATTTGCTTAAAAAAAGAAAAAGGACAATTCTTTTCCCCTGACCTGCTGCCAGAGAAAGCAAAGTGTGAAGATGACCTGTGAAGACACCCTACATCTGTTAATTCACCCCCCCCCCTCCCAGGGCTGAAAAGCTCTCCCAGATTGCTTCTGTTGCTGGGAAAGCCCATGAGGTCCCAGAGGCCCCTCTGGTTGGTCATCCCTGGAGGGACTTGGCCGAACTGCTCCTGGTTTTGGGGTGGGGGGGCCCACCTGTGGCTCCGAGTCTTGAACTAGGCAGCATTGGTGGTGTGGAGCGGGGCGGTTCTGTCGGCCCCCTTTCACTGATGCTGCTTCTGGGAATGCTTCTTGGGTTCGAGGGCATCCCCTTGTCCACGGCTATGGTAGGGCGCAGCAGGAAAAGAAAACAAAACAATGCCCAGGTCTTCCTGGAGCAGAAAAGGGGCTGGGGTCTTCAGCTGCAGCCGCACAGACCAGCCCCGAGGCTAACCCCAGAGCTACCCACCCAGAGTCCCCTCGCTGCCTTCCACCAAACTGAAAGTGAAGGGACTCCTCTACTCATCTCTTCCTAAAGGTATCTTCCTTTCTTTTTTTTTTTTCTTGTTGTTAAATATGAATCACACAAAGCCCTCATGTCTGAATGGCCATTTTACGATTTTAAAATTGTTTTAGCATTAAAAAATATCTTCTTTTTTTCTTCTCCAAATCTACTCCGGGCTCTTTCTCTTATAAGTCCTGTTTTTTTTTCTTCTTCCTCCTCCTGTGAAAAGTCCCCCTTGCCATGCCTTCCTATGTAAAGCACTTCCTATGCACCAGAAGTGCCCTTGAGATGGAGGATGGGAGGTGACTATGAGGGAGGCGGATGGGTAGGGGCATGGGGGAGGGAGGGGGAAGGTAGTGGGGAGGAGGATGGGCGTGAGGGGTGGGGAGGGGAAGATGCAGGCAAGAAAGCTGTCGTCAGAGACTGTCACCCCATCCAAGAGAGAGGGGCTGTCTCTGTGGTGGGTGAAACAACAGCAAAGAAGCAAGACACCCAGGAACAGTTTCCACCTCGGACCCAATGCCCGCCCCTTACCCCACCCCCCAACCCACCAACCAAGACGACAGGTTTCCAGCCCATAGGAAAACCATGGAAACAAAGATTCTAGAAACTGCTGGGATTACAAAGGTTCCCATTTCATCCATACCAACTGGTCTTTCGAATGTCCTTGTGAGAGTTTAACTGTAATGACCAAATTTTTAGGGAAAAAAACAAAAAACCCTTTGACGGGAGGAGTTTTTCCTCCCCTCTCAGTTTATCACAGCATTTTTTCTTCTTCTTTTCATTTCGGCACAGCCTTTCCGTTTTTGCTCATTCCTCTCAACCATCGGAGCCTGTTCTGGGTAGAAACCGATTTGTGCACCATGTCAAGCTGGTGGCTTTGCACTCCCACGGGGCTGGATGTTCTGGGTGGAAACCATTCCTTTCCTCCCCCTCTGATAGGACTTGCATGTGTGTTTTCCGTTTTAAACTTCTCGGTGAAGGTTACCAAAAAAAATAAAATAAAATAGAGTCTCTGGTAGCCAGGGATGACTTGGTCTCAAAGGACACTCCCTAAATTCAGGCTGGTGCAGTTTCGGAGCTGACAGAATTGTGTCTGAATAGTGCTACAACCCCACACCTTCAATGCTGGTCCGTTAGAATTCTCTTCTCATGTCTATAATATTTTTTTCTGTGTCTGTTTATTTTCACAGATCTAACACACACACCTGGAAGGAGAGAGAAAAGCACCTGTTATCTTGAGAGGCACAATACGATGCCTTTAATACCACAGGATGGCACACAGCCCCTGAACCAAACCTGGCCCGGCGTCCGCTTGTTTATAAATAAAGTTTTATTTGCACACAGTCCACTCTGTGTTCATTCAGCGTGAATGAACATTCATTCAGAGTGAATTCACTCAGGGCTCATTCCGACCAGCTCTAGCGGACAGGTGACTGTCTAAACATCATTACCACCCAACCGCAGGCCACGGCCGTGGTTGGGTGTCACAGACCAGACCACTACACGGCAAAGCAGAAGGGAACTGAAGCCTCAGCACACATCTGGTGTAGGGGGGCAGGCTGACACTCAGCCAGCCAGCGCCCTGCCTTACAGCTCAGGGCAATTCCAGAGTGCAGGCGTGAATCCGCAAGCTGGACACCTCAGGGCACCAGCAGACGGTTACTGGGACCCAGGAGACCGGTGGAATGGAAGGTTGGGCCTTCGTCACCAGAGGGTCCGGGTGGGAGGACGAACGTGGAAGCCAAGGGTGGGCCAAGTTGCTCAGCACCTGGGATATGGGGGGCACTTCTCTGCTGTGGCGGGAGGTCTCCAGCACCCCGAGAGTTCCAGCAGCAGCCACAGTTTCCACATCAGATGCCATCAACGCCCCCCACACACCTCCAAAAGAACCCACAGCCCGAATGCCTCCAGACACTTCCAATGTTTCCCGGGGTGCAATCGTTCCAACTGAGAACCACCAATTCCGCCAGAAAAGAAAAACAACATCCAGGAAGCGAGAAGAGACGTCCGCTCCCAGAGCACTGCCCAGCCCAGATGCTTCCTTCGCCAACAGGCATCTCAGAGGCCCGTCCCGGCCCTGGGAGTGCGCCCACGTGGATCTCAGGGGTCTGGACCGTTCGTGACCCCTTCCCTGAACCCTCACTCCCCCTGCATCCCCTCTCTCTCCTGGCCGGGGGAACCCCAGGGTGCTGCTTCGGAGCCGTCTGACACATTGGCGCCCAGTTTGTGCATCTGGGGGACCCAGCACACCTCGACGATGCCCCCGGTGCCTCGGTAGCTGTGGACGAGACTTCAGTCTGCAAAGCAAGCGCGCCGTCACTCGAGAAGGGAACATTGACGAGGCCACCCCCCCGCTGGGTATGTCAGCTCAGAAGCTTCCAAAGACACGGATGCTGATAGAACTTTCAGTGAAAGGGGCTCTGGCAGCGGCGGGAAGTCTAAATCAGAACTACGGCCACGGTGGGGGGTGCGGGGGGAGGAGAATGCAAAATGTGGGAAGCTGCTGGATAGACCATGGGGACTTTAGCTCGGTGCTCTCTGATAACCTGAAGGCTTGAGATGGGTGGGGAGAGGGAGGTTCAAGAGGGTGGGTCCATTCCGGGACCACACGCAATGTCTGCTGCTGCCAATGGAGGGCAGTGGCGGGTGCAACGTTTCCTGACAAGGACTCAGAAAACACATAACCCGAGTCTCTGGCAGGGGCGACCCAGCTCCCACAAAGAGCCCTGTGTAGATGGTGCTTGGTGGGCTTATGCTCCCCTCCAGGGAACCGAGGATGTGTCTAGATATGTGTCCGAGGAGAGGCACTCCTGAGTGCAAACTCGGGTTCTGGGGTCACAAAGAAAGTGAAATTAAAGCGTCAGTCGCTCAATCCTGTCTGACTCTTGGCGACCCCATGGACTGTAGCCTGCCAGGCTCCTTTGTCCATGGGGTTCTTCAGGCGAGAACACTGGAGTGGGTTGCCGTTCCCTTCTCCGGGAGAATCTTCCCGACCCAGGGATCGAACGCGAGTCTCCCGCATTGCAGGCGGATTCTTTACCACCTGAGGCACCAGGGAAGCCCACGGGTCAGTGAGAACTTGACTGTGTTGGGTGTGGGGCTGGGGAGGGGGGAGACCTAGGCGGCGGGAATGCAGGGGGCTGACCTGAGTGTTCTAGATGTGCGCGCACTTGTCGAAGGAGACGCTGGCCACGTCCGTCCCATCGGGGCTGAAGGCCACACTGTAGACGGGCTCCTGGTGCTTGGTGAGCGTGTGGATGCACACGCCCCGCTTCATGTCCCAGAGTCGGACGGTAGAATCGAACGCGGTGCTGGAAGGACACAGAGGTCCCCGAGGATGCCCGTGGGTTCAGAAAAACTCACCACAGCTGCCAGCAGTTTCCCGCCAGTCTCCCGAGGATGTGACTCTCACAGTAAAAGAGTGGCTCTCCTGCGCAGACTCTGAACCTTTCAGAGACTGTAAATGGGTACCTCTTCCTCTTCTAGAACATGACTCAAGATGCACTGAGCACAGAGCCATCGTCCAGGGAGGGGACACAGGCATGCCTGTGGCCACCTCGTGCTGAAGTATGCCAAAAACCATCACCACAACCTCGTAAAGTGTTTCATTTCCATTTAAAATAAATTTGAAAAAAAAAGTCACACAATAAATCTTTCTATTTTTGGGTGCCGTTGTCAGGGGAACAAATTGAGAACCACACTCATTTATTTTTGCACGTCTCTGAGACATGAACGTTACATCTTCGTGACATTTTGTAAAATGGTCCCACCACTAACAACACATGTTATCGCTACCACTGGAAACAATGCCAAAAATAGAGCCGAGAGCCATATTTGGGGAAATAGCTAAGTGAGCGAACACAAATATTAACTCCACGGGTATTAAAATATAATCGGATCCAAAAATATAAGCACACTCCCGGGAGCTGGAAATTTGAGTTGCGTCTAAATCTGTAAGAAGAGCAGGCGCGTATGTGTGCCAAGTTGTCCCATTCATGTCTGACTCTTTGTGACCCCATGGATTGCAGCCCGCCAGGCTCCTCTGTCCTTGGGATTCTCCAGGCAAGAACACTGCAGTGGGTTGCCGTGCACTCCTCCAGGGAGTCTTCCTGACCCAGGGATCGAACCCATGTCTCTTACATCTTCAGCACTGGCAGGCGGCTTCTTGACCACTAGCGCCAGCTGGGAAGCCCACCCACCACAAAGCTGTTTCTCTCAGCATTTCTTCCCTCTCCTGGGACTTACATCCATCTCTTTATGCTTGGTTGTCTGGAAGCCTCACTTACGCCCGTCACGGGTACCATGTGATTCAGAAACAAAACAACGCAAAACAAAAGACACTGTTTTGTTCCTAGACCTTTCAGTGGATTTGAGGACTGTGACTGGCAATAAGAGGATAACACCTCTCATGTTTTTCTCGATCAGCTTTTCAGCTGATGCAACAATTCCTTTCTGTGTTTTCTGAGAGATGGCCTTGGGTCATGCACTTTCAGTAACAGACTGTTCATCCCACTGTTATGGGACAAACACAAGGGGAGGGGGACTACCTCTAACTTACAGTAAGGCTGGGCCACCGGCCACTCCTCCCCACCACGCCATTCTCGGCAAATACGCAGAAAAAAAATCCACTGCTGCTTCCTCCCAAGTCCTGTCTTTCCCAGGCCAGACACACCCACACTTCGTGGGATCATGGTTTCTAGAAGCCTCAGGGTATCCTTCCTTCACTTGGAATATCTTTAGCTTGTGTCCCTCAAGGTTCTTACTAAAATACCCTATTGGGAGTGCAACATTGTATCCTGCGTGAGGTCGGACCAGGACCAGGAACACACAAGACTGCAGAACGCAGCCTCAGTGATGACCTTTTGTGAACGTCTAACCACTCTGCTCCCTTCTGGCGTATCACTGACTGACTAGTCCTCTGCCTCCAATGCTGGCGTCTAAGGGGGTTTACTGCCTATACCAGGGGTCCCCATCCCCTGCGATCTGATGCCTGATGATCCGAGCTGAAGCAGATGCAATCATAACAGCAATAAAGAGCACAGTAAATGTAGTGCGCTTCAATCATCCTGAAACCTTGGGAAAGTGATTTTCCACAAAGCTGGTCCCTGGTGGCAAAAAAGCAAGGGACAGCCAGGATGAACAGTTAGCCTGGCTCTGGTATCGGCTGGGGGACCTTTGATCACCATTCAACATTCTTCCCAGCTGCAGCCAAGTTGGGCCAAGGAAACCAAGCCCAAAGTTAAAGTCGCTCAGTCGTGTCTGACTGTTTGGGACCCCATGGACTACACAGTCCATGGGATTCTCCAGGCCAGAATACTAGAGTTGATAGCCTTTCCCTTCTCCAGGGGATCTTCCTGACCCAGGAATCACACCAGGGTCTCCTGCATTGCAGGTGGATTCTTTACCAACTGAGCTATCAGGGAAGCCCGACGAAGCGTGAGGTCCAAGCTAAATTGTTTCCTTTTTTCAGTTGTAGTAAAAAGCTTCATCAGAGCAAAGTGCCGAGAGACTGGAGGTACGTGATTCCTTCTTCCAGCCTCAAGGTTAAAAGCATGTTCATCCCAACTTAGCCATGACGTGATAAGCTCTATCTCGCAGCCCTTGCACAGTGAGCGGTCTCTCTGGTTGAGTTAGTTGGTTTCTAAGTAACTTTGAGTGTGAGTCGCTCACTTGTGTCCAACTCTCTGTGACCCCACAGACTGTAGCCCACCAGGCTCCTCTGTCCATGGGATTCTCCATGCAAAAATACTGGAGTGGGTTGCCATTTCCTTCTCCAGGGGAATCTTCCCAGCCCAGGGATCGGACCCAAGTCTCCTGCATTATAGGCAGACTCTTTAGCATCTGAGGGCATAAACACGTTTGTAAGACACCCTGACAGCATCTCTTGGTCTCTTGGGGACGTGAGTGACTTTTACCGGCTGCGTGGCTGGCACAGCCTCAGCAATCAAGGGAGCTTTCGGCAACTGAGACTGGGTTGCGGGCTGTCTGTCCATTACCTTGCCAGCATGATGCTGGAGTTTTGCTTGTGGAGGCTGGACTGGTGGGTCTCCGCTTGACGGTGTATATCTCTTTGCTGTGCGCCTGAAGGTCGTGGACACACGTGTCCTGCTTCATACTCCAGATCTAGGGGACACAACGGGATCGCAGTGAGCAAAGGCTGATTCTCCCACCGGGGTGTGGGGAGTTGGTCACGGCTCCTGCCTGGAGCATTGCAGAGGTTTCTCTTGTCTCTGGGAAGCTCAGGGCCAGCGGGGTGGGCGGCTGACAAAGGGCAGGTGCTTCACAGGCAGAGGCGTCTGCTGACCACCAGGGAGGGCCCGTGAGAAAGGCCGGGGGCGGGGGCGAGGGCGGGGACGGGGGGAGGGGGGCGGTCCATACCACCCTAGTCTGATCTCAGAAGCTAGGCAGGGTCCGGTCGGGTCTAGTTAGTACTTGGATGGGAGAAAGGCCTCGGGAACGAAAGGAAGTTCCGCGGGACTGTGGCCGATAAACAGGGCTTCATTCCCGGGGCAAGCGGGACGCCGTTTGCCAAGACAAAAGACGACAGAGACATTAAGGGAGCTCACGACACAACTGTCAGCTGCAGGAGCAGCACTGGGACTGAAGACAGTGTGGGGGCTCCGGGGGTCACCTAGGGTCATTCCAGCCTTACCTTCAATGTGATGTCATCAGAGCAAGAGGCCTGCAACATGCCAGAGGGATCCCATTTGATGGCGTTGACTTCATTCTGCAAGAGAGCCAAAGGTTGAAAAAAAAAAAAGTAAAGAAATGAAAGCCTGGGAGTAGTAAACAGAAGTTTCCAGGAGGGGGCAGTAATGCTCTGTCATCTATGCAGAAAGCCTGGCAGTACTAAGCACAAGCATCCAGCAGGGGGCAGGAGTGCTCTGTCTGCTCTGTGAAATGCCTGGGATTAGAGAAACCAAGCTTCCAACAGGGGGCAGGAGTGCTCTGCCTTCTGCGAAAAAAGCCTGGGAGTAGTAAACACAAGCGTCCAGTAGGGGACAGGAGCGCTGTGTCTGCTATGTGAAAAGCCTGGGATTAGTAAACACAAGTTTCCAACAGGGGGCAGGAGTGCACTGCCTTCTCCGAAAATAGCCTGGGAGTAGTGAACACAATCATCCAGCAGGGGGCATGAATGCTCTGTCTGCTATACAAAAAGCCTGGGAGTACTAAACTCAGTGTCCAGCAGGGGGCAGGAGCACTCTGTTCTTGCTGTAAAAACGCCTGGGAATAGTAAGCACAAGTTTCCAGCAGGGGGCAGGTGCGCTCCGCCTTCTCTACAAAAAACCTGGGAGTAGTAAACACGAGCGTCCAGCAGGGGGCGGAGCACCCTGTGGTCTCTGTCAAAACCTGGGAGCATCATAAAAAAAATGGGGGAAAAAAAGGGAAAAAAAAAAGCCTGGGTGTAGTTAACACAAGCGTCCAGCAGGGGCAGGATCGGTCTGTCTTCTATGCCAAAAGCCCAGGAGTAGTAAGCACAAGCGTCCAGCAGGGGGCAGGAATGCTCCCTCTTCTATGCCAAAAACCTGGGAGTAGTAAGCAAAAGCGGCCAGCAGGGGGCAGGAATGCTCTGTCTTCTATGCAGAAAGCATGGGCGTAGTAAGCTCAAGGATCCAGCAGGGGGCAGGAGCGCTCTGTTCTTGCTGAAAAAATGCCTGGGTGTAGTAAGCACAAGCTTCCAGCAGGGGGCAGGAGCACTCCGTCCTCACTGCAAAAAGCCTGGGACCTGTAACACAGGCTGGATGCAGAGTTCCAAAGAACATCAAGAAAGCCTTCCTCAGGGATCAGTGCAAAGAAATAGAGGAAAACAATAGAATGGGAAAGACTAGAGATCTCTTCAAGAAAATTAGAGATACCAAGGGAACATTTCACGCAAAGATGGGCTCAATAAAGGACAGAAGTGGTATGGTCCTAACAGGAGCAGAAGATGTTAAGAAGAGGTGTCAAGAATACCCAGAAGAACTATATAAGCAAAAGCTTCATCACACAAATAATCATGATGGTGTGATCACCAACCCAGAGCCAGACATTCTTGAATGCGAAGTCATGTGGGCTTCAGGAAGCATCATGGCGAACAAAGCTAGTGGAGGTGATGGAATTCCAGTTGAGCTATTTCAGATCCCAAAGATGATGCTGTGAAAGTGCTGCACTTAACATGACGGCAAATCTGGAAATCTCACCAGTGGCCACAGGACTGGAAAAGGTCAGTTTTCATTCCAATCCCAAAGAAAGGCAATGCCAAAGAATGTTCAAACTCCTGCACAATTGCACCCATCTCACACGCTAGTAAAGTAATGCTCGAAATTCTCCAAGCCAGGCTTCAAAAGTACATGAACCGTGAACTTCCAGATGTTTAAGCTGGATTTAGAAAAGGTTGAGGAACCAGAGATCAAATTGCCAGCATCTGCTGGATTATCAGAAAAGCAAGAGAGTTCCAGGAAAACATCCACTTCTTTCTTTATTGACTATGCCAAAGCCTTTGACTGTGTGGACCACAACAAACTCAGGAAAATTCTTAGAGATGGGAATATCAGACCACCTGACCTACCTCTGGAGAAATCTATATGCAGATCAGGAAGCAACAGTTAGAACTGGACATGGGACAACAGACTGGCTCTAAACAGGGAACGGAGTACATCAAGGCTGTATATTGTCACCCTGCTTATTTAACTTATATGCAGAGTACATCATGAGGAACGCCGGGCTGGAAGAAGCACCAGCTGGAATCAAGATTGCTAGGAGAAATATCAATAACCTCAGATATGCAGATGACAGCACCCATATGGCAGAAAGTGAAGAACTAAAGAGCCTCTTGATGAAAGTGAAAGAGGAGAGTGAAAAACTTGGCTTAAGACTCAACATTCAGAAAACTAAGATCATGGCATCCGGTGCCAGCACTTCATGGCAAATAGATGGGGAAAGAGTGGCAGTCTGTTTTTGGGGACTCCAAAATCACTGCAGACAGTGACTGCAGCCATGAAATTAAAAGATGCTTACTCCTTGGAAGGAAAGTTATGGCCAACCTAGACAGCATATTAAAAAGCAGAGACATTACTTTACTGACAAAGGTCCGTCTAGTCAAAGTTATGGTTTTTCCAGTAGTCGGGTGTGAATGGGAGAGTTGGACTATAAAGAAAATTGAGGAGATGCTTTTGACCTGCGGTGTTGGAGAAGACTCTTGAGAGTCCCTTGGACTGCAAGGAGATCCAGCCAGTCCATCCTAAAGTCCTAAATCAGTCCTGAATATTCATCGGAAGGACTGATGCTGAAGCTGAAGCTCCAATCCTTTGGCCACCTGGTGCGTAGAGCTGACTCACTTGAAAAGACCCAGATGCTGAGAAAGACAAGGTGGGAGGAGAAGGGGACGACAGAGGATGAGATGATTGGATGGGATCACTGACTCAACGGACATGAGTTTGAGCAAGCTCTAGGAGTTGGTGATGGATGGGGAAGCCTGGTGTGCTGCAGTCCACGGGGTCACACAGAGTTGGACACGACTGAGCGACTGAACTGAACTGACTGCCTGGTCTCCAGGAGGAGCAGGTTCTCTGCTCCAGTAAAACGGCTGCTCCCACCATCTCGATGGGCAACCTGGACTCTCCTGAGATGTGGCTGCAGGGTCCATGGCCGTTGACGTGAGCCCTTCCCCCATCCCCCATCTTCTAAATTCCTCTGCTCTCAGAGGGCTCATCACTCTTGGTGTGACCTATTCCGACCTAGATCCCCCCGGACTCATCTTCATCCTGCCCCAAGAGGACTCTGCGAGTGCCTCTCCCCTCGCAGGCCACGGTAGGGTTTAGTGTGGTGGTCGTGGAGACGCTACAGGCACACACTTGCTTTTATTTGGTCGTAATCATAGCCTCTTCCTGTATCTCAGGCTTCTCCAGGCATTTACCTCCCTGAGGCTCTCTCTTCTCTTCCTTGACTATTCTCCAAAATTCTGCACGCGTTAAACAGGGCTCGTTCTGCCTGTCTTGATACAGGCTTCCGTTCAGTTCAGTTCAGTCCCTCAGCATGTCAGACTCTTTGCGACCCCATAGCCTGCAGCACGCCAGGCCTCCCTGTCCGCCACCAGCTCCCGGACCTGGCTGAAAGGCATGTCCATCGAGCTGGTGATGCCATCCAACCATCTCATCCTCTGTTGTCCCCTTCTCCTCCCGCCTTCAACCTTTCCCAGCATCAGGGTCTTTTCCAAGGAGTCAGTTCTTCACATCAGGTGTCCAAAGTATTGGAGCTTCGGCATAACTCCTTCCATTCAATATTCAGGACTGATTTCCTTTAGGATGGACTGGTTGGATCTCCTTGCAGCCCAAGTCTTCTCCAACACCACAGTTCAAAAGCATCAATTCTTGGGCACTCACCCTTCTTTATGGCCCAACTTTCACATCCACACATGACTATGTGAAAAACTGTAGCTTTGGTTACATGGGCTTAGGACCTGACTATGCTCAGATCATTGCCAACATTTCCATCATTCCATAATCTTAAATATATAATAACATAAAGCTGTCCTTTGGTATCCATGAGAGGTTTGTTCTGGGACTCCCATGGAAACCAAAATCCACAGATGCCCTCCACATCTGCTTGGTCTACATTTGCGGGGCAGTGTGGAGGACTGTCTGTTTACAGACTTTATGTATTATAAACACACACGTGCATATACGTTTTGGGGGACAAAAATATTGTACATACTACACACAGGAGACACAAGCCACCTAGATAACTCTATGGCACAAGCACACACCATTTCCTCAGTTTTGCCATGTGACCCTCATTCACATCAAGATCAGAAATCTGTCTTGCTTGGGGAAAGCTGTCCAGGCAGCTGCTGGATTTGTGGTTTTGGAGTCCTAGGGCCACAGAGGGGATTCAGGGCATCCCATGACCATGACCGTGGTGCCCAGGGCTGCAAGCTCCTAAAGCTGCCCTTGTTATGACGTCACAGCCACCTGGACCCAAGATGCCCAGCAGCAGTAAAAAGGACTTTTGAGCTTTTCTGAGTTCTTAACCTCTGTATTGATATCCAGTCTGCCAAAATCATCAGAAGCCCTGATGGCTCTCCTCTGAGGGTTCCTCCTGCCGAGCGAGACACAGCCCCAACCCAACTCTAGAGCAAAGATGCTAGCTGCTGGCTTTCCCAGGCTCCCTTGCAGCCAGAGCGTGTCTCAGATGGGCCTGGCGCGGCTGAGGAGACTCATGCCCCAATTCAACGTTGGAAGCTGATGCACAAGGCAATGGGCTGTGCAGAAGCAATTCCGGGAAGGGGTTGGCAGCTGGAACGTCTGCTTTGGAAGGCAGCCTGGGTGAATTCCTAGGGGCCAGCCCAGCGTCTGGCATTGAGGTGTGGGCAGCTCCCCAGTGCTGTGTGTGTTACCTGCATGGGCCCGATTCTGTGCCCGGCTCTGGCTGCTTCTGTCTGTCCTGCCCCCATGCCTGGGATACCTCAGAGCTGCTTAGTATACTCCTCAATCATTCTGGCTTCCGTTAGCCAGAGTCCAGTGGCTCAGCTGGTAAAGAATCTGCCTGCAATGCAGAAGACCTGGGTTAACACTTCCCCTGAACCTTGAAGTCCCTGGCTGCCCCGACCCCTGTGGAGCCTCCCTCCCCTCGACTTCCCATGTGGCTCTCCGGGTGGACCTATTTCTTCACTTTGCTTACCTTGTGTGTGGATGAAGACACTTTGCAGAAAAAGGGAGCTAGGCTGTGGGAAAAAAACCCCAAATTCCATGCAATTTGGAGCCTTTTGTAAAGGTCCATTATCTGCTGCCCGCACCTTCTCATGCATGTAAACTAGTGATTTGCAGGCTCCCATCACCAACAGTGACCAAGACCAGTGCCCATACGGGTACAGAAACCTTCCCGTGAGTATGAAGAACACCCCAAAGACCTTTAAGGAACATCACCCAGATGTGGGCCCCTGAAAAAAAAAAAACAAGGTCTCTGCTCTGTGAGTGGAAACTCAGATTCCCAAAACAAATTGGGGAGGGGAGGGGTCTCAAAGGGCAAATATTTTTAGAATCAGTGCAGCAAAGGGTTCCACAGAGATGGTACTTAGGTAAAAGCTCGGGCCATCTGGTCTCAACCCAGTTTCCATCACAGCACAAAGGGACCTCCTTGAAGCTGTGAGTGAGCTACCAGCGTCTGTGGCTACAGCTACAGAAGCCCGAGTTCCACCACCCTCATTGACCGGTGCTTAAGTCCTGCCACACAACCTGTACCCTGGTGGGTTCATGACACGGGTCACCCCAGACTCTTCAGCAGAGGGGCTCGAGAGTGCTCAGAGCCTCACCCCAGTTTTGCCACGTGGGGGCATGCTCAGTCAGCTTGGTAATTATTACAAGAAACAAACAAACAAACAAACAAAAAAAACAGAGAGAGAGAGAAATTTAGAATCAGGCAGGTCTGCACCCCGGAGACACTGGGGCAGAAGCAACAGCCCAGGTCCTGTGCGATTCCCACGCAGGGTCAGCTTGTGGCCAGAGGCTCTTTGGGGTGACTCACATGCATGGCCAGATGCAGCCCGTCTGGCTGCCTCTGTGTTAGTTCCCCGCTGCCTGTCACTGGGGGTGGGGCGGACATCGCTTCAAAGTGACAATGTGGCTTCTGTTTATGGAGTACAGCTGCATAAAGGGAACCAGTCACCATCTGCACGTGTCTGCCTGCAGTCACTGGTCATCCCTATGACTTTAGGTTCTTCTAAGTCTATTCATTGTGGAACTCAAAAACTGCCAGTGACCCAATTCTGCCGACAGAACATCCATCTGCTTTAAGCTTTTCTAAAACAGCCAGCCTGAAACAAACTAACGAGAGAGAAACTAGTTACAAAAACAAAAAAGCATGCTCGCCTTTCACATCCTAATGCGTCTACACCCGCTCTGGTCTCTTCACCTGGTTTACAACCAGTCAGTTGTAAAAGCAGCCCCGGCCCAGGCCCATCTCTCCTGGAGGAAAAAACCACAAGAGCTTGGGGACATGACTCAGCAGAGCCGTCAGCATGGGCCCCCCAGAGATGCTGCCCCAGACGAAGAAGAAAGCACACACAGAAAGTTCTCTATCAAAATAGAGCAATTTATTCGAGCCAACCGAATATGGTCTGTTGATTCTCTCTTGGAACAAATGAGCCATCACACACACACACACATACACATGCACACACACACACACACACACACACACACACACCGTGATTCTCTTTCCAGGAGCGCGTGAGGGTGAGGGTTGTTGTGAGGGACAGGGGGAGAGAACGGAACGGGGCAGCAGTTGGGGGCTGTGTGGATGGAACAGAAGCTGGAAGATGCGGACAGGACATCTGGCTGCACGTCTGACACAGACAATAAAAACCGCAGAAGCCAGAAATTCACAAACCTCGGGGAGCGGAGGGAGGGAGACACTCTGCTTTGTATGGGAAACACGATCGGGAAAAAAGAAACTCTGACAACAAAAAGTGGGCGGAAAGGTTAAAAAAAAGAGAAGAAAAAACAGGAAAAAAAGTAGACCCTTAGTCCCGACAAAGTGCACTTCGCTTGGCTCCGAGATCTCTTTTCAGAAAGACAAAGTGAACATTGCGGTTCTGTAGCCGTCCATTGGCATCGGATGAGCTTCTGGGGGCTTGCATGCGTGTGTGCGCATCGGACGAGCTCCCCGGCACGGCGGACGATTCCGGGGATTGTTCTGTGCGTTATTCTCTGCTTTCAGCACCAAGGTCCCATCCGGGCACTGAGGACCGCGAAGCGCTCTGCACGACGTCTAGAAGCTGCTTGCACTGCCGAGGCCATGTTCCCGCCGAGCACTGCCAGGAGGCACAGCGGGGGTGACTCAGGGTAGGCATGGCTTCCAGGGATGCTGGCTGCCTCCTCCTCGTGGTCCCCACCCCGGGGCCTCTTCCCCGATGGTACACCGGCAGTTCTGCCTATCTCAGCAGCGTCACGTCACCACCGCGCCCGGTATCCAGTCCGCGTCCTTGACCTCCCCCTGGCTCCAACCCGGCAACTTCCAGACTGGTTCAGGTTCACCAGGAGGCCAATGTCAACACTTGGGAGACCCTGCGTACTGACCTCCCCCGTGATGATCCTCTCCTGAGCCTTTTATACTGAATCCCACCATCACCACCCTCCAGCAGCATTAGGCTCATCAAACGCAAATTACGTCCGGAACACGGACAGCTGATGCTGTGTGGAGAGTGCCACGTTTTTACTCGGGGAGGGGTACAGATATGGTGTTCAACTAGCCCTCTGCAAACTGCATCTCAAAGTTAGTCATTTAGGGGGTGGTGGGGGAGCAGTGATTATCCGTGGACCCCTGAGGGCGTCTGCTGTCTTCAAAGGTGGGAGTGGAGACTCCAACCGAACACTGACCTTCTTCTGAAAGGTTAAGCGTTTAGATACAGCAGAGCCTGAATAACACGCCCGACGCCTGAACAGAGTGCCTTTTGGTCTTGTACGTTTGGGGGTGGCGGGCCGGTTTGAAAACCACTCAGATCCACAGAGACTCGTTAATGTACTGAGAGAGATGAATGCACTCTGGCTTTGGGGCTGCTTCCGGGACAATCCACCTTCTGCACAAAGGCCTGGCCAAGCCCTGCGGTTGGCTTTTGGGTCCATGGACAGATACCAGCACACTCCATATACCATCCGGGCTGGTTGCTGGGACAGAAAAGTGCTGCAACCTACCCACCCACGGCCAGCCCCACTGCTGGCTAGGGGGGAAACAGATAAGCCCAGAGGCCCCGCTGCTAATTTACAAGCTGGGTCAGCATCGGGTCAAGACAACTGTTAAGTACAAAGATCACCTGATCCAAGGGAAAGGAAAACTCTCCTAGGGACACACAAAGCCATGTTTTAATTTTTTTTTTTAAACAGTAAAAAGATTTGCTTAAAAAAAGAAAAAGGACAATTCTTTTCCCCTGACCTGCTGCCAGAGAAAGCAAAGTGTGAAGATGACCTGTGAAGACACCCTACATCTGTTAATTCACCCCCCCCCTCCCAGGGCTGAAAAGCTCTCCCAGATTGCTTCTGTTGCTGGGAAAGCCCATGAGGTCCCAGAGGCCCCTCTGGTTGGTCATCCCTGGAGGGACTTGGCCGAACTGCTCCTGGTTTTGGGGTGGGGGGGCCCACCTGTGGCTCCGAGTCTTGAACTAGGCAGCATTGGTGGTGTGGAGCGGGGCGGTTCTGTCGGCCCCCTTTCACTGATGCTGCTTCTGGGAATGCTTCTTGGGTTCGAGGGCATCCCCTTGTCCACGGCTATGGTAGGGCGCAGCAGGAAAAGAAAACAAAACAACGCCCAGGTCTTCCTGGAGCAGAAAAGGGGCTGGGGTCTTCAGCTGCAGCCGCACAGACCAGCCCCGAGGCCAACCCCAGAGCTACCCACCCAGAGTCCCCTCGCTGCCTTCCACCAAACTGAAAGTGAAGGGACTCCTCTACTCATCTCTTCCTAAAGGTATCTTCCTTTCTTTTTTTTTTTTCTTGTTGTTAAATATGAATCACACAAAGCCCTCATGTCTGAATGGCCATTTTACGATTTTAAAATTGTTTTAGCATTAAAAAATATCTTCTTTTTTTCTTCTCCAAATCTACTCCGGGCTCTTTCTCTTATAAGTCCTGTTTTTTTTTCTTCTTCCTCCTCCTGTGAAAAGTCCCCCTTGCCATGCCTTCCTATGTAAAGCACTTCCTATGCACCAGAAGTGCCCTTGAGATGGAGGATGGGAGGTGACTATGAGGGAGGCGGATGGGTAGGGGCATGGGGGAGGGAGGGGGAAGGTAGTGGGGAGGAGGATGGGCGTGAGGGGTGGGGAGGGGAAGATGCAGGCAAGAAAGCTGTCGTCAGAGACTGTCACCCCATCCAAGAGAGAGGGGCTGTCTCTGTGGTGGGTGAAACAACAGCAAAGAAGCAAGACACCCAGGAACAGTTTCCACCTCGGACCCAATGCCCGCCCCTTACCCCACCCCCCAACCCACCAACCAAGACGACAGGTTTCCAGCCCATAGGAAAACCATGGAAACAAAGATTCTAGAAACTGCTGGGATTACAAAGGTTCCCATTTCATCCATACCAACTGGTCTTTCGAATGTCCTTGTGAGAGTTTAACTGTAATGACCAAATTTTTAGGGAAAAAAACAAAAAACCCTTTGACGGGAGGAGTTTTTCCTCCCCTCTCAGTTTATCACAGCATTTTTTCTTCTTCTTTTCATTTCGGCACAGCCTTTCCGTTTTTGCTCATTCCTCTCAACCATCGGAGCCTGTTCTGGGTAGAAACCGATTTGTGCACCATGTCAAGCTGGTGGCTTTGCACTCCCACGGGGCTGGATGTTCTGGGTGGAAACCATTCCTTTCCTCCCCCTCTGATAGGACTTGCATGTGTGTTTTCCGTTTTAAACTTCTCGGTGAAGGTTACCAAAAAAAATAAAATAAAATAGAGTCTCTGGTAGCCAGGGATGACTTGGTCTCAAAGGACACTCCCTAAATTCAGGCTGGTGCAGTTTCGGAGCTGACAGAATTGTGTCTGAATAGTGCTACAACCCCACACCTTCAATGCTGGTCCGTTAGAATTCTCTTCTCATGTCTATAATATTTTTTTCTGTGTCTGTTTATTTTCACAGATCTAACACACACACCTGGAAGGAGAGAGAAAAGCACCTGTTATCTTGAGAGGCACAATACGATGCCTTTAATACCACAGGATGGCACACAGCCCCTGAACCAAACCTGGCCCGGCGTCCGCTTGTTTATAAATAAAGTTTTATTTGCACACAGTCCACTCTGTGTTCATTCAGCGTGAATGAACATTCATTCAGAGTGAATTCACTCAGGGCTCATTCCGACCAGCTCTAGCGGACAGGTGACTGTCTAAACATCATTACCACCCAACCGCAGGCCACGGCCGTGGTTGGGTGTCACAGACCAGACCACTACACGGCAAAGCAGAAGGGAACTGAAGCCTCAGCACACATCTGGTGTAGGGGGGCAGGCTGACACTCAGCCAGCCAGCGCCCTGCCTTACAGCTCAGGGCAATTCCAGAGTGCAGGCGTGAATCCACAAGCTGGACACCTCAGGGCACCAGCAGACGGTTACTGGGACCCAGGAGACTGGTGGAATGGAAGGTTGGGCCTTCGTCACCAGAGGGTCCGGGTGGGAGGACGAACGTGGAAGCCAAGGGTGGGCCAAGTTGCTCAGCACCTGGGATATGGGGGGCACTTCTCTGCTGTGGCGGGAGGTCTCCAGCACCCCGAGAGTTCCAGCAGCAGCCACAGTTTCCACATCAGATGCCATCAACGCCCCCCACACACCTCCAAAAGAACCCACAGCCCGAATGCCTCCAGACACTTCCAATGTTTCCCGGGGTGTAATCGTTCCAACTGAGAACCACCAATTCCACCAGAAAAGAAAAACAACATCCAGGAAGCGAGAAGAGACGTCCGCTCCCAGAGCACTGCCCAGCCCAGATGCTTCCTTCGCCAACAGGCATCTCAGAGGCCCGTCCCGGCCCTGGGAGTGCGCCCACGTGGATCTCAGGGGTCTGGACCGTTCGTGACCCCTTCCCTGAACCCTCACTCCCCCTGCATCCCCTCTCTCTCCCGCCCGGGGGAACCCCAGGGTGCTGCTTCGGAGCCGTCTGACACATTGGCGCCCAGTTTGTGCATCTGGGGGACCCAGCACACCTCGACGATGCCCCCGGTGCCTCGGTAGCTGTGGACGAGACTTCAGTCTGCAAAGCAAGCGCGCCGTCACTCGAGAAGGGAACATTGACGAGGCCACCCCCCCGCTGGGTATGTCAGCTCAGAAGCTTCCAAAGACACGGATGCTGATAGAACTTTCAGTGAAAGGGGCTCTGGCAGCGGCGGGAAGTCTAAATCAGAACTACGGCCACGGTGGGGGGTGCGGGGGGAGGAGAATGCAAAATGTGGGAAGCTGCTGGATAGACCATGGGGACTTTAGCTCGGTGCTCTCTGATAACCTGAAGGCTTGAGATGGGTGGGGAGAGGGAGGTTCAAGAGGGTGGGTCCATTCCGGGACCACACGCAATGTCTGCTGCTGCCAATGGAGGGCAGTGGCGGGTGCAACGTTTCCTGACAAGGACTCAGAAAACACATAACCCGAGTCTCTGGCAGGGGCGACCCAGCTCCCACAAAGAGCCCTGTGTAGATGGTGCTTGGTGGGCTTATGCTCCCCTCCAGGGAACCGAGGATGTGTCTAGATATGTGTCCGAGGAGAGGCACTCCTGAGTGCAAACTCGGGTTCTGGGGTCACAAAGAAAGTGAAATTAAAGCGTCAGTCGCTCAATCCTGTCTGACTCTTGGCGACCCCATGGACTGTAGCCTGCCAGGCTCCTTTGTCCATGGGGTTCTTCAGGCGAGAACACTGGAGTGGGTTGCCGTTCCCTTCTCCGGGAGAATCTTCCCGACCCAGGGATCGAACGCGAGTCTCCCGCATTGCAGGCGGATTCTTTACCACCTGAGGCACCAGGGAAGCCCACGGGTCAGTGAGAACTTGACTGTGTTGGGTGTGGGGCTGGGGAGGGGGGAGACCTAGGCGGCGGGAATGCAGGGGGCTGACCTGAGTGTTCTAGATGTGCGCGCACTTGTCGAAGGAGACGCTGGCCACGTCCGTCCCATCGGGGCTGAAGGCCACACTGTAGACGGGCTCCTGGTGCTTGGTGAGCGTGTGGATGCACACGCCCCGCTTCATGTCCCAGAGTCGGACGGTAGAATCGAACGCGGTGCTGGAAGGACACAGAGGTCCCCGAGGATGCCCGTGGGTTCAGAAAAACTCACCACAGCTGCCAGCAGTTTCCCGCCAGTCTCCCGAGGATGCGACTCTCACAGTAAAAGAGTGGCTCTCCTGCGCAGACTCTGAACCTTTCAGAGACTGTAAATGGGTACCTCTTCCTCTTCTAGAACATGACTCAAGATGCACTGAGCACAGAGCCATCGTCCAGGGAGGGGACACAGGCATGCCTGTGGCCACCTCGTGCTGAAGTATGCCAAAAACCATCACCACAACCTCGTAAAGTGTTTCATTTCCATTTAAAATAAATTTGAAAAAAAAAGTCACACAATAAATCTCTTTCTATTTTTGGGTGCCGTTGTCAGGGGAACAAATTGAGAACCACACTCATTTATTTTTGCACGTCTCTGAGACATGAACGTTACATCTTCGTGACATTTTGTAAAATGGTCCCACCACTAACAACACATGTTATCGCTACCACTGGAAACAATGCCAAAAATAGAGCCGAGAGCCATATTTGGGGAAATAGCTAAGTGAGCGAACACAAATATTAACTCCACGGGTATTAAAATATAATCGGATCCAAAAATATAAGCACACTCCCGGGAGCTGGAAATTTGAGTTGCGTCTAAATCTGTAAGAAGAGCAGGCGCGTATGTGTGCCAAGTTGTCCCATTCATGTCTGACTCTTTGTGACCCCATGGATTGCAGCCCGCCAGGCTCCTCTGTCCTTGGGATTCTCCAGGCAAGAACACTGCAGTGGGTTGCCGTGCACTCCTCCAGGGAGTCTTCCTGACCCAGGGATCGAACCCATGTCTCTTACATCTTCAGCACTGGCAGGCGGCTTCTTGACCACTAGCGCCAGCTGGGAAGCCCACCCACCACAAAGCTGTTTCTCTCAGCATTTCTTCCCTCTCCTGGGACTTACATCCATCTCTTTATGCTTGGTTGTCTGGAAGCCTCACTTACGCCCGTCACGGGTACCATGTGATTCAGAAACAAAACAACGCAAAACAAAAGACACTGTTTTGTTCCTAGACCTTTCAGTGGATTTGAGGACTGTGACTGGCAATAAGAGGATAACACCTCTCATGTTTTTCTCGATCAGCTTTTCAGCTGATGCAACAATTCCTTTCTGTGTTTTCTGAGAGATGGCCTTGGGTCATGCACTTTCAGTAACAGACTGTTCATCCCACTGTTATGGGACAAACACAAGGGGAGGGGGACTACCTCTAACTTACAGTAAGGCTGGGCCACCGGCCACTCCTCCCCACCACGCCATTCTCGGCAAATACGCAGAAAAAAAATCCACTGCTGCTTCCTCCCAAGTCCTGTCTTTCCCAGGCCAGACACACCCACACTTCGTGGGATCATGGTTTCTAGAAGCCTCAGGGTATCCTTCCTTCACTTGGAATATCTTTAGCTTGTGTCCCTCAAGGTTCTTACTAAAATACCCTATTGGGAGTGCAACATTGTATCCTGCGTGACGTCGGACCAGGACCAGGAACACACAAGACTGCAGAACGCAGCCTCAGTGATGACCTTTTGTGAACGTCTAACCACTCTGCTCCCTTCTGGCGTATCACTGACTGACTAGTCCTCTGCCTCCAATGCTGGCGTCTAAGGGGGTTTACTGCCTATACCAGGGGTCCCCATCCCCTGCGATCTGATGCCTGATGATCCGAGCTGAAGCAGATGCAATCATAACAGCAATAAAGAGCACAGTAAATGTAGTGCGCTTCAATCATCCTGAAACCTTGGGAAAGTGATTTTCCACAAAGCTGGTCCCTGGTGGCAAAAAAGCAAGGGACAGCCAGGATGAACAGTTAGCCTGGATCTGGTATCGGCTGGGGGACCTTTGATCACCATTCAACATTCTTCCCAGCTGCAGCCAAGTTGGCCCAAGTAAACCAAGCCCAAAGTTAAAGTCGCTCAGTCGTGTCTGACTGTTTGGGACCCCATGGACTACACAGTCCATGGGATTCTCCAGGCCAGAATACTAGAGTTGATAGCCTTTTCCTTCTCCAGGGGATCTTCCTGACCCAGGAATCACACCAGGGTCTCCTGCATTGCAGGTGGATTCTTTACCAACTGAGCTATCAGGGAAGCCCGACGAAGCGTGAGGTCCAAGCTAAATTGTTTCCTTTTTTCAGTTGTAGTAAAAAGCTTCATCAGAGCAAAGTGCCGAGAGACTGGAGGTACGTGATTCCTTCTTCCAGCCTCAAGGTTAAAAGCATGTTCATCCCAACTTAGCCATGACGTGATAAGCTCTATCTCGCAGCCCTTGCACAGTGAGCGGTCTCTCTGGTTGAGTTAGTTGGTTTCTAAGTAACTTTGAGTGTGAGTCGCTCACTTGTGTCCAACTCTCTGTGACCCCACAGACTGTAGCCCACCAGGCTCCTCTGTCCATGGGATTCTCCATGCAAAAATACTGGAGTGGGTTGCCATTTCCTTCTCCAGGGGAATCTTCCCAGCCCAGGGATCGGACCCAAGTCTCCTGCATTATAGGCAGACTCTTTAGCATCTGAGGGCATAAACACGTTTGTAAGACACCCTGACAGCATCTCTTGGTCTCTTGGGGACGTGAGTGACTTTTACCGGCTGCGTGGCTGGCACAGCCTCAGCAATCAAGGGAGCTTTCGGCAACTGAGACTGGGTTGCGGGCTGTCTGTCCATTACCTTGCCAGCATGATGCTGGAGTTTTGCTTGTGGAGGCTGGACTGGTGGGTCTCCGCTTGACGGTGTATATCTCTTTGCTGTGCGCCTGAAGGTCGTGGACACACGTGTCCTGCTTCATACTCCAGATCTAGGGGACACAACGGGATCGCAGTGAGCAAAGGCTGATTCTCCCACCGGGGTGTGGGGAGTTGGTCACGGCTCCTGCCTGGAGCATTGCAGAGGTTTCTCTTGTCTCTGGGAAGCTCAGGGCCAGCGGGGTGGGCGGCTGACAAAGGGCAGGTGCTTCACAGGCAGAGGCGTCTGCTGACCACCAGGGAGGGCCCGTGAGAAAGGCCGGGGGCGGGGGCGAGGGCGGGGACGGGGGGAGGGGGGCGGTCCATACTACCCTAGTCTGATCTCAGAAGCTAGGCAGGGTCCGGTCGGGTCTAGTTAGTACTTGGATGGGAGAAAGGCCTCGGGAACGAAAGGAAGTTCCGCGGGACTGTGGCCGATAAACAGGGCTTCATTCCCGGGGCAAGCGGGACGCCGTTTGCCAAGACAAAAGACGACAGAGACATTAAGGGAGCTCACGACACAACTGTCAGCTGCAGGAGCAGCACTGGGACTGAAGACAGTGTGGGGGCTCCGGGGGTCACCTAGGGTCATTCCAGCCTTACCTTCAATGTGATGTCATCAGAGCAAGAGGCCTGCAACATGCCAGAGGGATCCCATTTGATGGCGTTGACTTCATTCTGCAAGAGAGCCAAAGGTTGAAAAAAAAAAAAAGTAAAGAAATGAAAGCCTGGGAGTAGTAAACAGAAGTTTCCAGGAGGGGGCAGTAATGCTCTGTCATCTATGCAGAAAGCCTGGCAGTACTAAGCACAAGCATCCAGCAGGGGGCAGGAGTGCTCTGTCTGCTCTGTGAAATGCCTGGGATTAGAGAAACCAAGCTTCCAACAGGGGGCAGGAGTGCTCTGCCTTCTGCGAAAAAAGCCTGGGAGTAGTAAACACAAGCGTCCAGTAGGGGACAGGAGCGCTGTGTCTGCTATGTGAAAAGCCTGGGATTAGTAAACACAAGTTTCCAACAGGGGGCAGGAGTGCACTGCCTTCTCCGAAAATAGCCTGGGAGTAGTGAACACAATCATCCAGCAGGGGGCATGAATGCTCTGTCTGCTATACAAAAAGCCTGGGAGTACTAAACTCAGTGTCCAGCAGGGGGCAGGAGCACTCTGTTCTTGCTGTAAAAACGCCTGGGAATAGTAAGCACAAGTTTCCAGCAGGGGGCAGGTGCGCTCCGCCTTCTCTACAAAAAACCTGGGAGTAGTAAACACGAGCGTCCAGCAGGGGGCGGAGCACCCTGTGGTCTCTGTCAAAACCTGGGAGCATCATAAAAAAAATGGGGGAAAAAAAGGGAAAAAAAAAAGCCTGGGTGTAGTTAACACAAGCGTCCAGCAGGGGCAGGATCGGTCTGTCTTCTATGCCAAAAGCCCAGGAGTAGTAAGCACAAGCGTCCAGCAGGGGGCAGGAATGCTCCCTCTTCTATGCCAAAAACCTGGGAGTAGTAAGCAAAAGCGGCCAGCAGGGGGCAGGAGCGCTCTGTTCTTGCTGAAAAAATGCCTGTGTGTAGTAAGCACAAGCTTCCAGCAGGGGGCAGGAGCACTCCGTCCTCATTGCAAAAAGCCTGGGACCTGTAACACAGGCTGGATGCAGAGTTCCAAAGAACATCAAGAAAGCCTTCCTCAGGGATCAGTGCAAAGAAATAGAGGAAAACAATAGAATGGGAAAGACTAGAGATCTCTTCAAGAAAATTAGAGATACCAAGGGAACATTTCACGCAAAGATGGGCTCAATAAAGGACAGAAGTGGTATGGTCCTAACAGGAGCAGAAGATGTTAAGAAGAGGTGTCAAGAATACCCAGAAGAACTATATAAGCAAAAGCTTCATCACACAAATAATCATGATGGTGTGATCACCAACCTAGAGCCAGACATTCTTGAATGCGAAGTCATGTGGGCTTCAGGAAGCATCATGGCGAACAAAGCTAGTGGAGGTGATGGAATTCCAGTTGAGCTATTTCAGATCCCAAAGATGATGCTGTGAAAGTGCTGCACTTAACATGACGGCAAATCTGGAAATCTCACCAGTGGCCACAGGACTGGAAAAGGTCAGTTTTCATTCCAATCCCAAAGAAAGGCAATGCCAAAGAATGTTCAAACTCCTGCACAATTGCACCCATCTCACACGCTAGTAAAGTAATGCTCGAAATTCTCCAAGCCAGGCTTCAAAAGTACATGAACCGTGAACTTCCAGATGTTTAAGCTGGATTTAGAAAAGGTTGAGGAACCAGAGATCAAATTGCCAGCATCTGCTGGATTATCAGAAAAGCAAGAGAGTTCCAGGAAAACATCCACTTCTTTCTTTATTGACTATGCCAAAGCCTTTGACTGTGTGGACCACAACAAACTCAGGAAAATTCTTAGAGATGGGAATATCAGACCACCTGACCTACCTCTGGAGAAATCTATATGCAGATCAGGAAGCAACAGTTAGAACTGGACATGGGACAACAGACTGGCTCTAAACAGGGAACGGAGTACATCAAGGCTGTATATTGTCACCCTGCTTATTTAACTTATATGCAGAGTACATCATGAGGAACGCCGGGCTGGAAGAAGCACCAGCTGGAATCAAGATTGCTAGGAGAAATATCAATAACCTCAGATATGCAGATGACAGCACCCATATGGCAGAAAGTGAAGAACTAAAGAGCCTCTTGATGAAAGTGAAAGAGGAGAGTGAAAAACTTGGCTTAAGACTCAACATTCAGAAAACTAAGATCATGGCATCCGGTGCCAGCACTTCATGGCAAATAGATGGGGAAAGAGTGGCAGTCTGTTTTTGGGGACTCCAAAATCACTGCAGACAGTGACTGCAGCCATGAAATTAAAAGATGCTTACTCCTTGGAAGGAAAGTTATGGCCAACCTAGACAGCATATTAAAAAGCAGAGACATTACTTTACTGACAAAGGTCCGTCTAGTCAAAGTTATGGTTTTTCCAGTAGTCGGGTGTGAATGGGAGAGTTGGACTATAAAGAAAATTGAGGAGATGCTTTTGACCTGCGGTGTTGGAGAAGACTCTTGAGAGTCCCTTGGACTGCAAGGAGATCCAGCCAGTCCATCCTAAAGTCCTAAATCAGTCCTGAATATTCATCGGAAGGACTGATGCTGAAGCTGAAGCTCCAATCCTTTGGCCACCTGGTGCGTAGAGCTGACTCACTTGAAAAGACCCAGATGCTGAGAAAGACAAGGTGGGAGGAGAAGGGGACGACAGAGGATGAGATGATTGGATGGGATCACTGACTCAACGGACATGAGTTTGAGCAAGCTCTAGGAGTTGGTGATGGATGGGGAAGCCTGGTGTGCTGCAGTCCACGGGGTCACACAGAGTTGGACACGACTGAGCGACTGAACTGAACTGACTGCCTGGTCTCCAGGAGGAGCAGGTTCTCTGCTCCAGTAAAACGGCTGCTCCCACCATCTCGATGGGCAACCTGGACTCTCCTGAGATGTGGCTGCAGGGTCCATGGCCGTTGACGTGAGCCCTTCCCCCATCCCCCATCTTCTAAATTCCTCTGCTCTCAGAGGGCTCATCACTCTTGGTGTGACCTATTCCGACCTAGATCCCCCCGGACTCATCTTCATCCTGCCCCAAGAGGACTCTGCGAGTGCCTCTCCCCCCGCAGGCCACGGTAGGGTTTAGTGTGGTGGTCGTGGAGACGCTACAGGCACACACTTGCTTTTATTTGGTCGTAATCATAGCCTCTTCCTGTATCTCAGGCTTCTCCAGGCATTTACCTCCCTGAGGCTCTCTCTTCTCTTCCTTGACTATTCTCCAAAATTCTGCACGTGTTAAACAGGGCTCGTTCTGCCTGTCTTGATACAGGCTTCCGTTCAGTTCAGTTCAGTCCCTCAGCATGTCAGACTCTTTGCGACCCCATAGACTGCAGCACGCCAGGCCTCCCTGTCCGCCACCAGCTCCCGGACCTGGCTGAAAGGCATGTCCATCGAGCTGGTGATGCCATCCAACCATCTCATCCTCTGTTGTCCCCTTCTCCTCCCGCCTTCAACCTTTCCCAGCATCAGGGTCTTTTCCAAGGAGTCAGTTCTTCGCATCAGGTGTCCAAAGTATTGGAGCTTCGGCATAACTCCTTCCATTCAATATTCAGGACTGATTTCCTTTAGGATGGACTGGTTGGATCTCCTTGCAGCCCAAGTCTTCTCCAACACCACAGTTCAAAAGCATCAATTCTTGGGCACTCACCCTTCTTTATGGCCCAACTTTCACATCCACACATGACTATGTGAAAAACTGTAGCTTTGGTTACATGGGCTTAGGACCTGACTATGCTCAGATCATTGCCAACATTTCCATCATTCCATAATCTTAAATATATAATAACATAAAGCTGTCCTTTGGTATCCATGAGAGGTTTGTTCTGGGACTCCCATGGAAACCAAAATCCACAGATGCCCTCCACATCTGCTTGGTCTACATTTGCGGGGCAGTGTGGAGGACTGTCTGTTTACAGACTTTATGTATTATAAACACACACGTGCATATACGTTTTGGGGGACGAAAATATTGTACATACTACACACAGGAGACACAAGCCACCTAGATAACTCTATGGCACAAGCACACACCATTTCCTCAGTTTTGCCATGTGACCCTCATTCACATCAAGATCAGAAATCTGTCTTGCTTGGGGAAAGCTGTCCAGGCAGCTGCTGGATTTGTGCTTTTGGAGTCCTAGGGCCACAGAGGGGATTCAGGGCATCCCATGACCATGACCGTGGTGCCCAGGGCTGCAAGCTCCTAAAGCTGCCCTTGTTATGACGTCACAGCCACCTGGACCCAAGATGCCCAGCAGCAGTAAAAAGGACTTTTGAGCTTTTCTGAGTTCTTAACCTCTGTATTGATATCCAGTCTGCCAAAATCATCAGAAGCCCTGACGGCTCTCCTCTGAGGGTTCCTGCTGCCGAGCGAGACACAGCCCCAACCCAACTCTAGAGCAAAGATGCTAGCTGCTGGCTTTCCCAGGCTCCCTTGCAGCCAGAGCGTGTCTCAGATGGGCCTGGCGCGGCTGAGGAGACTCATGCCCCAATTCAACGTTGGAAGCTGATGCACAAGGCAATGGGCTGTGCAGAAGCAATTCCAGGAAGGGGTTGGCAGCTGGAACGTCTGCTTTGGAAGGCAGCCTGGGTGAATTCCTAGGGGCCAGCCCAGCGTCTGGCATTGAGGTGTGGGCAGCTCCCCAGTGCTGTGTGTGTTACCTGCATGGGCCCGATTCTGTGCCCGGCTCTGGCTGCTTCTGTCTGTCCTGCCCCCATGCCTGGGATACCTCAGAGCTGCTTAGTATACTCCTCAATCATTCTGGCTTCCGTTAGCCAGAGTCCAGTGGCTCAGCTGGTAAAGAATCTGCCTGCAATGCAGAAGACCTGGGTTAACTCTTCCCCTGAACCTTGAAGTCCCTGGCTGCCCCGACCCCTGTGGAGCCTCCCTCCCCTCGACTTCCCATGTGGCTCTCCGGGTGGACCTATTTCTTCACTTTGCTTACCTTGTGTGTGGATGAAGACACTTTGCAGAAAAAGGGAGCTAGGCTGTGGGAAAAAACCCCCAAATTCCATGCAATTCGGAGCCTTTTGTAAAGGTCCATTATCTGCTGCCCGCACCTTCTCATGCATGTAAACTAGTGATTTGCAGGCTCCCATCACCAACAGTGACCAAGACCAGTGCCCATACGGGTACAGAAACCTTCCCGTGAGTATGAAGAACACCCCAAAGACCTTTAAGGAACATCACCCAGATGTGGGCCCCTGAAAAAAAAAAACAAGGTCTCTGCTCTGTGAGTGGAAACTCAGATTCCCAAAACAAATTGGGGAGGGGAGGGGTCTCAAAGGGCAAATATTTTTAGAATCAGTGCAGCAAAGGGTTCCACAGAGATGGTACTTAGGTAAAAGCTCGGGCCATCTGGTCTCAACCCAGTTTCCATCACAGCACAAAGGGACCTCCTTGAAGCTGTGACTGAGCTACCAGCGTCTGTGGCTACAGCTACAGAAGCCCGAGTTCCACCACCCTCATTGACCGGTGCTTAAGTCCTGCCACACAACCTGTACCCTGGTGGGTTCATGACACGGGTCACCCCAGACTCTTCAGCAGAGGGGCTCGAGAGTGCTCAGAGCCTCACCCCAGTTTTGCCATGTGGGGGCATGCTCAGTCAGCTCGGTAATTATTACAAGAAACAAACAAACAAACAAACAAAAAAAACAGAGAGAGAGAGAAATTTAGAATCAGGCAGGTCTGCACCCCGGAGACACTGGGGCAGAAGCAACAGCCCAGGTCCTGTGCGATTCCCACGCAGGGTCAGCTTGTGGCCAGAGGCTCTTTGGGGTGACTCACATGCATGGCCAGATGCAGCCCGTCTGGCTGCCTCTGTGTTAGTTCCCCGCTGCCTGTCACTGGGGGTGGGGCGGACATCGCTTCAAAGTGACAATGTGGCTTCTGTTTATGGAGTACAGCTGCATAAAGGGAACCAGTCACCATCTGCACGTGTCTGCCTGCAGTCACTGGTCATCCCTATGACTTTAGGTTCTTCTAAGTCTATTCATTGTGGAACTCAAAAACTGCCAGTGACCCAATTCTGCCGACAGAACATCCATCTGCTTTAAGATTTTCTAAAACAGCCAGCCTGAAACAAACTAACGAGAGAGAAACTAGTTACAAAAACAAAAAAGCATGCTCGCCTTTCACATCCTAATGCGTCTACACCCGCTCTGGTCTCTTCACCTGGTTTACAACCAGTCAGTTGTAAAAGCAGCCCCGGCCCAGGCCCATCTCTCCTGGAGGAAAAAACCACAAGAGCTTGGGGACATGACTCAGCAGAGCCGTCAGCATGGGCCCCCCAGAGATGCTGCCCCAGACGAAGAAGAAAGCACACACAGAAAGTTCTCTATCAAAATAGAGCAATTTATTCGAGCCAACCGAATATGGTCTGTTGATTCTCTCTTGGAACAAATGAGCCATCACACACACACACACATACACATGCACACACACACACACACACACACACACACACACACACACACACCGTGATTCTCTTTCCAGGAGCGCGTGAGGGTGAGGGTTGTTGTGAGGGATAGGGGGAGAGAACGGAATGGGGCAGCGGTTGGGGGCTGTGTGGATGGAACAGAAGCTGGAAGATGCGGACAGGACATCTGGCTGCACGTCTGACACAGACAATAAAAACCGCAGAAGCCAGAAATTCACAAACCTCGGGGAGCGGAGGGAGGGAGACACTCTGCTTTGTATGGGAAACACGATCGGGAAAAAAGAAACTCTGACAACAAAAAGTGGGCGGAAAGGTTAAAAAAAAGAGAAGAAAAAACAGGAAAAAAAGTAGACCCTTAGTCCCGACAAAGTGCACTTCGCTTGGCTCCGAGATCTCTTTTCAGAAAGACAAAGTGAACATTGCGGTTCTGTAGCCGTCCATTGGCATCGGATGAGCTTCTGGGGGCTTGCATGCGTGTGTGCGCATCGGACGAGCTCCCCGGCACGGCGGACGATTCCGGGGATTGTTCTGTGCGTTATTCTCTGCTTTCAGCACCAAGGTCCCATCCGGGCACTGAGGACCGCGAAGCGCTCTGCACGACGTCTAGAAGCTGCTTGCACTGCCGAGGCCATGTTCCCGCCGAGCACTGCCAGGAGGCACAGCGGGGGTGACTCAGGGTAGGCATGGCTTCCAGGGATGCTGGCTGCCTCCTCCTCGTGGTCCCCACCCCGGGGCCTCTTCCCCGATGGTACACCGGCAGTTCTGCCTATCTCAGCAGCGTCACGTCACCACCGCGCCCGGTATCCAGTCCGCGTCCTTGACCTCCCCCTGGCTCCAACCCGGCAACTTCCAGACTGGTTCAGGTTCACCAGGAGGCCAATGTCAACACTTGGGAGACCCTGCGTACTGACCTCCCCCGTGATGATCCTCTCCTGAGCCTTTTATACTGAATCCCACCATCACCACCCTCCAGCAGCATTAGGCTCATCAAACGCAAATTACGTCCGGAACACGGACAGCTGATGCTGTGTGGAGAGTGCCACGTTTTTACTCGGGGAGGGGTACAGATATGGTGTTCAACTAGCCCTCTGCAAACTGCATCTCAAAGTTAGTCATTTAGGGGGTGGTGGGGGAGCAGTGATTATCCGTGGACCCCTGAGGGCGTCTGCTGTCTTCAAAGGTGGGAGTGGAGACTCCAACCGAACACTGACCTTCTTCTGAAAGGTTAAGCGTTTAGATACAGCAGAGCCTGAATAACACGCCCGACGCCTGAACAGAGTGCCTTTTGGTCTTGTACGTTTGGGGGTGGCGGGCCGGTTTGAAAACCACTCAGATCCACAGAGACTCGTTAATGTACTGAGAGAGATGAATGCACTCTGGCTTTGGGGCTGCTTCCGGGACAATCCACCTTCTGCACAAAGGCCTGGCCAAGCCCTGCGGTTGGCTTTTGGGTCCATGGACAGATACCAGCACACTCCATATACCATCCGGGCTGGTTGCTGGGACAGAAAAGTGCTGCAACCTACCCACCCACGGCCAGCCCCACTGCTGGCTAGGGGGGAAACAGATAAGCCCAGAGGCCCCGCTGCTAATTTACAAGCTGGGTCAGCATCGGGTCAAGACAACTGTTAAGTACAAAGATCACCTGATCCAAGGGAAAGGAAAACTCTCCTAGGGACACACAAAGCCATGTTTTAATTTTTTTTTTTAAACAGTAAAAAGATTTGCTTAAAAAAAGAAAAAGGACAATTCTTTTCCCCTGACCTGCTGCCAGAGAAAGCAAAGTGTGAAGATGACCTGTGAAGACACCCTACATCTGTTAATTCACCCCCCCACCTCCCAGGGCTGAAAAGCTCTCCCAGATTGCTTCTGTTGCTGGGAAAGCCCATGAGGTCCCAGAGGCCCCTCTGGTTGGTCATCCCTGGAGGGACTTGGCCGAACTGCTCCTGGTTTTGGGGTGGGGGGGCCCACCTGTGGCTCCGAGTCTTGAACTAGGCAGCATTGGTGGTGTGGAGCGGGGCGGTTCTGTCGGCCCCCTTTCACTGATGCTGCTTCTGGGAATGCTTCTTGGGTTCGAGGGCATCCCCTTGTCCACGGCTATGGTAGGGCGCAGCAGGAAAAGAAAACAAAACAACGCCCAGGTCTTCCTGGAGCAGAAAAGGGGCTGGGGTCTTCAGCTGCAGCCGCACAGACCAGCCCCGAGGCCAACCCCAGAGCTACCCACCCAGAGTCCCCTCGCTGCCTTCCACCAAACTGAAAGTGAAGGGACTCCTCTACTCATCTCTTCCTAAAGGTATCTTCCTTTCTTTTTTTTTTTCTTGTTGTTAAATATGAATCACACAAAGCCCTCATGTCTGAATGGCCATTTTACGATTTTAAAATTGTTTTAGCATTAAAAAATATCTTCTTTTTTTCTTCTCCAAATCTACTCCGGGCTCTTTCTCTTATAAGTCCTGTTTTTTTTTCTTCTTCCTCCTCCTGTGAAAAGTCCCCCTTGCCATGCCTTCCTATGTAAAGCACTTCCTATGCACCAGAAGTGCCCTTGAGATGGAGGATGGGAGGTGACTATGAGGGAGGCGGATGGGTAGGGGCATGGGGGAGGGAGGGGGAAGGTAGTGGGGAGGAGGATGGGCGTGAGGGGTGGGGAGGGGAAGATGCAGGCAAGAAAGCTGTCGTCAGAGACTGTCACCCCATCCAAGAGAGAGGGGCTGTCTCTGTGGTGGGTGAAACAACAGCAAAGAAGCAAGACACCCAGGAACAGTTTCCACCTCGGACCCAATGCCCGCCCCTTACCCCACCCCCCAACCCACCAACCAAGACGACAGGTTTCCAGCCCATAGGAAAACCATGGAAACAAAGATTCTAGAAACTGCTGGGATTACAAAGGTTCCCATTTCATCCATACCAACTGGTCTTTCGAATGTCCTTGTGAGAGTTTAACTGTAATGACCAAATTTTTAGGGAAAAAAACAAAAAACCCTTTGACGGGAGGAGTTTTTCCTCCCCTCTCAGTTTATCACAGCATTTTTTCTTCTTCTTTTCATTTCGGCACAGCCTTTCCGTTTTTGCTCATTCCTCTCAACCATCGGAGCCTGTTCTGGGTAGAAACCGATTTGTGCACCATGTCAAGCTGGTGGCTTTGCACTCCCACGGGGCTGGATGTTCTGGGTGGAAACCATTCCTTTCCTCCCCCTCTGATAGGACTTGCATGTGTGTTTTCCGTTTTAAACTTCTCGGTGAAGGTTACCAAAAAAAATAAAATAAAATAGAGTCTCTGGTAGCCAGGGATGACTTGGTCTCAAAGGACACTCCCTAAATTCAGGCTGGTGCAGTTTCGGAGCTGACAGAATTGTGTCTGAATAGTGCTACAACCCCACACCTTCAATGCTGGTCCGTTAGAATTCTCTTCTCATGTCTATAATATTTTTTTCTGTGTCTGTTTATTTTCACAGATCTAACACACACACCTGGAAGGAGAGAGAAAAGCACCTGTTATCTTGAGAGGCACAATACGATGCCTTTAATACCACAGGATGGCACACAGCCCCTGAACCAAACCTGGCCCGGCGTCCGCTTGTTTATAAATAAAGTTTTATTTGCACACAGTCCACTCTGTGTTCATTCAGCGTGAATGAACATTCATTCAGAGTGAATTCACTCAGGGCTCATTCCGACCAGCTCTAGCGGACAGGTGACTGTCTAAACATCATTACCACCCAACCGCAGGCCACGGCCGTGGTTGGGTGTCACAGACCAGACCACTACACGGCAAAGCAGAAGGGAACTGAAGCCTCAGCACACATCTGGTGTAGGGGGGCAGGCTGACACTCAGCCAGCCAGCGCCCTGCCTTACAGCTCAGGGCAATTCCAGAGTGCAGGCGTGAATCCGCAAGCTGGACACCTCAGGGCACCAGCAGACGGTTACTGGGACCCAGGAGACCGGTGGAATGGAAGGTTGGGCCTTCGTCACCAGAGGGTCCGGGTGGGAGGACGAACGTGGAAGCCAAGGGTGGGCCAAGTTGCTCAGCACCTGGGATATGGGGGGCACTTCTCTGCTGTGGTGGGAGGTCTCCAGCACCCCGAGAGTTCCAGCAGCAGCCACAGTTTCCACATCAGATGCCATCAACGCCCCCCACACACCTCCAAAAGAACCCACAGCCCGAATGCCTCCAGACACTTCCAATGTTTCCCGGGGTGCAATCGTTCCAACTGAGAACCACCAATTCCGCCAGAAAAGAAAAACAACATCCAGGAAGCGAGAAGAGACGTCCGCTCCCAGAGCACTGCCCAGCCCAGATGCTTCCTTCGCCAACAGGCATCTCAGAGGCCCGTCCCGGCCCTGGGAGTGCGCCCACGTGGATCTCAGGGGTCTGGACCGTTCGTGACCCCTTCCCTGAACCCTCACTCCCCCTGCATCCCCTCTCTCTCCCGGCCGGGGGAACCCCAGGGTGCTGCTTCGGAGCCGTCTGACACATTGGCGCCCAGTTTGTGCATCTGGGGGACCCAGCACACCTCAACGATGCCCCCGGTGCCTCGGTAGCTGTGGACGAGACTTCAGTCTGCAAAGCAAGCGCGCCGTCACTCGAGAAGGGAACATTGACGAGGCCACCCCCCCGCTGGGTATGTCAGCTCAGAAGCTTTCAAAGACACGGATGCTGATAGAACTTTCAGTGAAAGGGGCTCTGGCAGCGGCGGGAAGTCTAAATCAGAACTACGGCCACGGTGGGGGGTGCGGGGGGAGGAGAATGCAAAATGTGGGAAGCTGCTGGATAGACCATGGGGACTTTAGCTCGGTGCTCTCTGATAACCTGAAGGCTTGAGATGGGTGGGGAGAGGGAGGTTCAAGAGGGTGGGTCCATTCCGGGACCACACGCAATGTCTGCTGCTGCCAATGGAGGGCAGTGGCGGGTGCAACGTTTCCTGACAAGGACTCAGAAAACACATAACCCGAGTCTCTGGCAGGGGCGACCCAGCTCCCACAAAGAGCCCTGTGTAGATGGTGCTTGGTGGGCTTATGCTCCCCTCCAGGGAACCGAGGATGTGTCTAGATATGTGTCCGAGGAGAGGCACTCCTGAGTGCAAACTCGGGTTCTGGGGTCACAAAGAAAGTGAAATTAAAGCGTCAGTCGCTCAATCCTGTCTGACTCTTGGCGACCCCATGGACTGTAGCCTGCCAGGCTCCTTTGTCCATGGGGTTCTTCAGGCGAGAACACTGGAGTGGGTTGCCGTTCCCTTCTCCGGGAGAATCTTCCCGACCCAGGGATCGAACGCGAGTCTCCCGCATTGCAGGCGGATTCTTTACCACCTGAGGCACCAGGGAAGCCCACGGGTCAGTGAGAACTTGACTGTGTTGGGTGTGGGGCTGGGGAGGGGGGAGACCTAGGCGGCGGGAATGCAGGGGGCTGACCTGAGTGTTCTAGATGTGCGCGCACTTGTCGAAGGAGACGCTGGCCACGTCCGTCCCATCGGGGCTGAAGGCCACACTGTAGACGGGCTCCTGGTGCTTGGTGAGCGTGTGGATGCACACGCCCCGCTTCATGTCCCAGAGTCGGACGGTAGAATCGAACGCGGTGCTGGAAGGACACAGAGGTCCCCGAGGATGGCCGTGGGTTCAGAAAAACTCACCACAGCTGCCAGCAGTTTCCCGCCAGTCTCCCGAGGATGCGACTCTCACAGTAAAAGAGTGGCTCTCCTGCGCAGACTCTGAACCTTTCAGAGACTGTAAATGGGTACCTCTTCCTCTTCTAGAACATGACTCAAGATGCACTGAGCACAGAGCCATCGTCCAGGGAGGGGACACAGGCATGCCTGTGGCCACCTCGTGCTGAAGTATGCCAAAAACCATCACCACAACCTCGTAAAGTGTTTCATTTCCATTTAAAATAAATTTGAAAAAAAAAGTCACACAATAAATCTCTTTCTATTTTTGGGTGCCGTTGTCAGGGGAACAAATTGAGAACCACACTCATTTATTTTTGCACGTCTCTGAGACATGAACGTTACATCTTCGTGACATTTTGTAAAATGGTCCCACCACTAACAACACATGTTATCGCTACCACTGGAAACAATGCCAAAAATAGAGCCGAGAGCCATATTTGGGGAAATAGCTAAGTGAGCGAACACAAATATTAACTCCACGGGTATTAAAATATAATCGGATCCAAAAATATAAGCACACTCCCGGGAGCTGGAAATTTGAGTTGCGTCTAAATCTGTAAGAAGAGCAGGCGCGTATGTGTGCCAAGTTGTCCCATTCATGTCTGACTCTTTGTGACCCCATGGATTGCAGCCCGCCAGGCTCCTCTGTCCTTGGGATTCTCCAGGCAAGAACACTGCAGTGGGTTGCCGTGCACTCCTCCAGGGAGTCTTCCTGACCCAGGGATCGAACCCATGTCTCTTACATCTTCAGCACTGGCAGGCGGCTTCTTGACCACTAGCGCCAGCTGGGAAGCCCACCCACCGCAAAGCTGTTTCTCTCAGCATTTCTTCCCTCTCCTGGGACTTACATCCATCTCTTTATGCTTGGTTGTCTGGAAGCCTCACTTATGCCCGTCACGGGTACCATGTGATTCAGAAACAAAACAACGCAAAACAAAAGACACTGTTTTGTTCCTAGACCTTTCAGTGGATTTGAGGACTGTGACTGGCAATAAGAGGATAACACCTCTCATGTTTTTCTCGATCAGCTTTTCAGCTGATGCAACAATTCCTTTCTGTGTTTTCTGAGAGATGGCCTTGGGTCATGCACTTTCAGTAACAGACTGTTCATCCCACTGTTATGGGACAAACACAAGGGGAGGGGGACTACCTCTAACTTACAGTAAGGCTGGGCCACCGGCCACTCCTCCCCACCACGCCATTCTCGGCAAATACGCAGAAAAAAAATCCACTGCTGCTTCCTCCCAAGTCCTGTCTTTCCCAGGCCAGACACACCCACACTTCGTGGGATCATGGTTTCTAGAAGCCTCAGGGTATCCTTCCTTCACTTGGAATATCTTTAGCTTGTGTCCCTCAAGGTTCTTACTAAAATACCCTATTGGGAGTGCAACATTGTATCCTGCGTGACGTCGGACCAGGACCAGGAACACACAAGACTGCAGAACGCAGCCTCAGTGATGACCTTTTGTGAACGTCTAACCACTCTGCTCCCTTCTGGCGTATCACTGACTGACTAGTCCTCTGCCTCCAATGCTGGCGTCTAAGGGGGTTTACTGCCTATACCAGGGGTCCCCATCCCCTGCGATCTGATGCCTGATGATCCGAGCTGAAGCAGATGCAATCATAACAGCAATAAAGGGCACAGTAAATGTAGTGCGCTTCAATCATCCTGAAACCTTGGGAAAGTGATTTTCCACAAAGCTGGTCCCTGGTGGTAAAAAAGCAAGGGACAGCCAGGATGAACAGTTAGCCTGGCTCTGGTATCGGCTGGGGGACCTTTGATCACCATTCAACATTCTTCCCAGCTGCAGCCAAGTTGGGCCAAGGAAACCAAGCCCGAAGTTAAAGTCGCTCAGTCGTGTCTGACTGTTTGGGACCCCATGGACTACACAGTCCATGGGATTCTCCAGGCCAGAATACTAGAGTTGATAGCCTTTCCCTTCTCCAGGGGATCTTCCTGACCCAGGAATCGCACCAGGGTCTCCTGCATTGCAGGTGGATTCTTTACCAACTGAGCTATCAGGGAAGCCCGACGAAGCGTGAGGTCCAAGCTAAATTGTTTCCTTTTTTCAGTTGTAGTAAAAAGCTTCATCAGAGCAAAGTGCCGAGAGACTGGAGGTACGTGATTCCTTCTTCCAGCCTCAAGGTTAAAAGCATGTTCATCCCAACTTAGCCATGACGTGATAAGCTCTATCTCGCAGCCCTTGCACAGTGAGCGGTCTCTCTGGTTGAGTTAGTTGGTTTCTAAGTAACTTTGAGTGTGAGTCGCTCACTTGTGTCCAACTCTCTGTGACCCCACAGACTGTAGCCCACCAGGCTCCTCTGTCCATGGGATTCTCCATGCAAAAATACTGGAGTGGGTTGCCATTTCCTTCTCCAGGGGAATCTTCCCAACCCAGGGATCGGACCCAAGTCTCCTGCATTATAGGCAGACTCTTTAGCATCTGAGGGCATAAACACGTTTGTAAGACACCCTGACAGCATCTCTTGGTCTCTTGGGGACGTGAGTGACTTTTACCGGCTGCGTGGCTGGCACAGCCTCAGCAATCAAGGGAGCTTTCGGCAAATGAGACTGGGTTGCGGGCTGTCTGTCCATTACCTTGCCAGCATGATGCTGGAGTTTTGCTTGTGGAGGCTGGACTGGTGGGTCTCCGCTTGACGGTGTATATCTCTTTGCTGTGCGCCTGAAGGTCGTGGACACACGTGTCCTGCTTCATACTCCAGATCTAGGGGACACAACGGGATCGCAGTGAGCAAAGGCTGATTCTCCCACCGGGGTGTGGGGAGTTGGTCACGGCTCCTGCCTGGAGCATTGCAGAGGTTTCTCTTGTCTCTGGGAAGCTCAGGGCCAGCGGGGTGGGCGGCTGACAAAGGGCAGGTGCTTCACAGGCAGAGGCGTCTGCTGACCACCAGGGAGGGCCCGTGAGAAAGGCCGGGGGCGGGGGCGAGGGCGGGGACGGGGGGAGGGGGGCGGTCCATACTACCCTAGTCTGATCTCAGAAGCTAGGCAGGGTCCGGTCGGGTCTAGTTAGTACTTGGATGGGAGAAAGGCCTCGGGAACGAAAGGAAGTTCCGCGGGACTGTGGCCGATAAACAGGGCTTCATTCCCGGGGCAAGCGGGACGCCGTTTGCCAAGACAAAAGACGACAGAGACATTAAGGGAGCTCACGACACAACTGTCAGCTGCAGGAGCAGCACTGGGACTGAAGACAGTGTGGGGGCTCCGGGGGTCACCTAGGGTCATTCCAGCCTTACCTTCAATGTGATGTCATCAGAGCAAGAGGCCTGCAACATGCCAGAGGGATCCCATTTGATGGCGTTGACTTCATTCTGCAAGAGAGCCAAAGGTTGAAAAAAAAAAAAGTAAAGAAATGAAAGCCTGGGAGTAGTAAACAGAAGTTTCCAGGAGGGGGCAGTAATGCTCTGTCATCTATGCAGAAAGCCTGGCAGTACTAAGCACAAGCATCCAGCAGGGGGCAGGAGTGCTCTGTCTGCTCTGTGAAATGCCTGGGATTAGAGAAACCAAGCTTCCAACAGGGGGCAGGAGTGCTCTGCCTTCTGCGAAAAAAGCCTGGGAGTAGTAAACACAAGCGTCCAGTAGGGGACAGGAGCGCTGTGTCTGCTATGTGAAAAGCCTGGGATTAGTAAACACAAGTTTCCAACAGGGGGCAGGAGTGCACTGCCTTCTCCGAAAATAGCCTGGGAGTAGTGAACACAATCATCCAGCAGGGGGCATGAATGCTCTGTCTGCTATACAAAAAGCCTGGGAGTACTAAACTCAGTGTCCAGCAGGGGGCAGGAGCACTCTGTTCTTGCTGTAAAAACGCCTGGGAATAGTAAGCACAAGTTTCCAGCAGGGGGCAGGTGCGCTCCGCCTTCTCTACAAAAAACCTGGGAGTAGTAAACACGAGCGTCCAGCAGGGGGCGGAGCACCCTGTGGTCTCTGTCAAAACCTGGGAGCATCATAAAAAAAATGGGGGAAAAAAAGGGAAAAAAAAAAGCCTGGGTGTAGTTAACACAAGCGTCTAGCAGGGGCAGGATCAGTCTGTCTTCTATGCCAAAAGCCCAGGAGTAGTAAGCACAAGCGTCCAGCAGGGGGCAGGAATGCTCCCTCTTCTATGCCAAAAACCTGGGAGTAGTAAGCAAAAGCGGCCAGCAGGGGGCAGGAATGCTCTGTCTTCTATGCAGAAAGCATGGGCGTAGTAAGCTCAAGGATCCAGCAGGGGGCAGGAGCGCTCTGTTCTTGCTGAAAAAATGCCTGGGTGTAGTAAGCACAAGCTTCCAGCAGGGGGCAGGAGCACTCCGTCCTCATTGCAAAAAGCCTGGGACCTGGCTGGATGCAGAGTTCCAAAGAACATCAAGAAAGCCTTCCTCAGGGATCAGTGCAAAGAAATAGAGGAAAACAATAGAATGGGAAAGACTAGAGATCTCTTCAAGAAAATTAGAGATACCAAGGGAACATTTCACGCAAAGATGGGCTCAATAAAGGACAGAAGTGGTATGGTCCTAACAGGAGCAGAAGATGTTAAGAAGAGGTGTCAAGAATACCCAGAAGAACTATATAAGCAAAAGCTTCATCACACAAATAATCATGATGGTGTGATTACCAACCCAGAGCCAGACATTCTTGAATGCGAAGTCATGTGGGCTTCAGGAAGCATCATGGCGAACAAAGCTAGTGGAGGTGATGGAATTCCAGTTGAGCTATTTCAGATCCCAAAGATGATGCTGTGAAAGTGCTGCACTTAACATGACGGCAAATCTGGAAATCTCACCAGTGGCCACAGGACTGGAAAAGGTCAGTTTTCATTCCAATCCCAAAGAAAGGCAATGCCAAAGAATGTTCAAACTCCTGCACAATTGCACCCATCTCACACGCTAGTAAAGTAATGCTCGAAATTCTCCAAGCCAGGCTTCAAAAGTACATGAACCGTGAACTTCCAGATGTTTAAGCTGGATTTAGAAAAGGTTGAGGAACCAGAGATCAAATTGCCAGCATCTGCTGGATTATCAGAAAAGCAAGAGAGTTCCAGGAAAACATCCACTTCTTTCTTTATTGACTATGCCAAAGCCTTTGACTGTGTGGACCACAACAAACTCAGGAGAATTCTTAGAGATGGGAATATCAGACCACCTGACCTACCTCTGGAGAAATCTATATGCAGATCAGGAAGCAACAGTTAGAACTGGACATGGGACAACAGACTGGCTCTAAACAGGGAATGGAGTACATCAAGGCTGTATATTGTCACCCTGCTTATTTAACTTATATGCAGAGTACATCATGAGGAACGCCGGGCTGGAAGAAGCACCAGCTGGAATCAAGATTGCTAGGAGAAATATCAATAACCTCAGATATGCAGATGACAGCACCCATATGGCAGAAAGTGAAGAACTAAAGAGCCTTTTGATGAAAGTGAAAGAGGAGAGTGAAAAACTTGGCTTAAGACTCAACATTCAGAAAACTAAGATCATGGCATCCGGTGCCAGCACTTCATGGCAAATAGATGGGGAAAGAGTGGCAGTCTGTTTTTGGGGACTCCAAAATCACTGCAGACAGTGACTGCAGCCATGAAATTAAAAGATGCTTACTCCTTGGAAGGAAAGTTATGGCCAACCTAGACAGCATATTAAAAAGCAGAGACATTACTTTACTGACAAAGGTCCGTCTAGTCAAAGTTATGGTTTTTCCAGTAGTCGGGTGTGAATGGGAGAGTTGGACTATAAAGAAAATTGAGGAGATGCTTTTGACCTGCGGTGTTGGAGAAGACTCTTGAGAGTCCCTTGGACTGCAAGGAGATCCAGCCAGTCCATCCTAAAGTCCTAAATCAGTCCTGAATATTCATCGGAAGGACTGATGCTGAAGCTGAAGCTCCAATCCTTTGGCCACCTGGTGCGTAGAGCTGACTCACTTGAAAAGACCCAGATGCTGAGAAAGACAAGGTGGGAGGAGAAGGGGACGACAGAGGATGAGATGATTGGATGGGATCACTGACTCAACGGACATGAGTTTGAGCAAGCTCTAGGAGTTGGTGATGGATGGGGAAGCCTGGTGTGCTGCCGTCCACGGGGTCACACAGAGTTGGACACGACTGAGCGACTGAACTGAACTGACTGCCTGGTCTCCAGGAGGAGCAGGTTCTCTGCTCCAGTAAAACGGCTGCTCCCACCATCTCGATGGGCAACCTGGACTCTCCTGAGATGTGGCTGCAGGGTCCATGGCCGTTGACGTGAGCCCTTCCCCCATCCCCCATCTTCTAAATTCCTCTGCTCTCAGAGGGCTCATCACTCTTGGTGTGACCTATTCCGACCTAGATCCCCCCGGACTCATCTTCATCCTGCCCCAAGAGGACTCTGCGAGTGCCTCTCCCCCCGCAGGCCACGGTAGGGTTTAGTGTGGTGGTCGTGGAGACGCTACAGGCACACACTTGCTTTTATTTGGTCGTAATCATAGCCTCTTCCTGTATCTCAGGCTTCTCCAGGCATTTACCTCCCTGAGGCTCTCTCTTCTCTTCCTTGACTATTCTCCAAAATTCTGCACGCGTTAAACAGGGCTCGTTCTGCCTGTCTTGATACAGGCTTCCGTTCAGTTCAGTTCAGTCCCTCAGCATGTCAGACTCTTTGCGACCCCATAGACTGCAGCACGCCAGGCCTCCCTGTCCGCCACCAGCTCCCGGACCTGGCTGAAAGGCATGTCCATCGAGCTGGTGATGCCATCCAACCATCTCATCCTCTGTTGTCCCCTTCTCCTCCCGCCTTCAACCTTTCCCAGCATCAGGGTCTTTTCCAAGGAGTCAGTTCTTCGCATCAGGTGTCCAAAGTATTGGAGCTTCGGCATAACTCCTTCCATTCAATATTCAGGACTGATTTCCTTTAGGATGGACTGGTTGGATCTCCTTGCAGCCCAAGTCTTCTCCAACACCACAGTTCAAAAGCATCAATTCTTGGGCACTCACCCTTCTTTATGGCCCAACTTTCACATCCACACATGACTATGTGAAAAACTGTAGCTTTGGTTACATGGGCTTAGGACCTGACTATGCTCAGATCATTGCCAACATTTCCATCATTCCATAATCTTAAATATATAATAACATAAAGCTGTCCTTTGGTATCCATGAGAGGTTTGTTCTGGGACCCCCATGGAAACCAAAATCCACAGATGCCCTCCACATCTGCTTGGTCTACATTTGCGGGGCAGTGTGGAGGACTGTCTGTTTACAGACTTTATGTATTATAAACACACACGTGCATATACGTTTTGGGGGACGAAAATATTGTACATACTACACACAGGAGACACAAGCCACCTAGATAACTCTATGGCACAAGCACACACCATTTCCTCAGTTTTGCCATGTGACCCTCATTCACATCAAGATCAGAAATCTGTCTTGCTTGGGGAAAGCTGTCCAGGCAGCTGCTGGATTTGTGCTTTTGGAGTCCTAGGGCCACAGAGGGGATTCAGGGCATCCCATGACCATGACCGTGGTGCCCAGGGCTGCAAGCTCCTAAAGCTGCCCTTTTTATGACGTCACAGCCACCTGGACCCAAGATGCCCAGCAGCAGTAAAAAGGACTTTTGAGCTTTTCTGAGTTCTTAACCTCTGTATTGATATCCAGTCTGCCAAAATCATCAGAAGCCCTGACGGCTCTCCTCTGAGGGTTCCTCCTGCCGAGCGAGACACAGCCCCAACCCAACTCTAGAGCAAAGATGCTAGCTGCTGGCTTTCCCAGGCTCCCTTGCAGCCAGAGCGTGTCTCAGATGGGCCTGGCGCGGCTGAGGAGACTCATGCCCCAATTCAACGTTGGAAGCTGATGCACAAGGCAATGGGCTGTGCAGAAGCAATTCCGGGAAGGGGTTGGCAGCTGGAACGTCTGCTTTGGAAGGCAGCCTGGGTGAATTCCTAGGGGCCAGCCCAGCGTCTGGCATTGAGGTGTGGGCAGCTCCCCAGTGCTGTGTGTGTTACCTGCATGGGCCCGATTCTGTGCCCGGCTCTGGCTGCTTCTGTCTGTCCTGCCCCCATGCCTGGGATACCTCAGAGCTGCTTAGTATACTCCTCAATCATTCTGGCTTCCGTTAGCCAGAGTCCAGTGGCTCAGCTGGTAAAGAATCTGCCTGCAATGCAGAAGACCTGGGTTAACTCTTCCCCTGAACCTTGAAGTCCCTGGCTGCCCCGACCCCTGTGGAGCCTCCCTCCCCTCGACTTCCCATGTGGCTCTCCGGGTGGACCTATTTCTTCACTTTGCTTACCTTGTGTGTGGATGAAGACACTTTGCAGAAAAAGGGAGCTAGGCTGTGGGAAAAAAACCCCAAATTCCATGCAATTCGGAGCCTTTTGTAAAGGTCCATTATCTGCTGCCCGCACCTTCTCATGCATGTAAACTAGTGATTTGCAGGCTCCCATCACCAACAGTGACCAAGACCAGTGCCCATACGGGTACAGAAACCTTCCCGTGAGTATGAAGAACACCCCAAAGACCTTTAAGGAACATCACCCAGATGTGGGCCCCTGAAAAAAAAAAACAAGGTCTCTGCTCTGTGAGTGGAAACTCAGATTCCCAAAACAAATTGGGGAGGGGAGGGGTCTCAAAGGGCAAATATTTTTAGAATCAGTGCAGCAAAGGGTTCCACAGAGATGGTACTTAGGTAAAAGCTCGGGCCATCTGGTCTCAACCCAGTTTCCATCACAGCACAAAGGGACCTCCTTGAAGCTGTGAGTGAGCTACCAGCGTCTGTGGCTACAGCTACAGAAGCCCGAGTTCCACCACCCTCATTGACCGGTGCTTAAGTCCTGCCACACAACCTGTACCCTGGTGGGTTCATGACACGGGTCACCCCAGACTCTTCAGCAGAGGGGCTCGAGAGTGCTCAGAGCCTCACCCCAGTTTTGCCACGTGGGGGCATGCTCAGTCAGCTCGGTAATTATTACAAGAAACAAACAAACAAACAAACAAAAAAAACAGAGAGAGAGAGAAATTTAGAATCAGGCAGGTCTGCACCCCGGAGACACTGGGGCAGAAGCAACAGCCCAGGTCCTGTGCGATTCCCACGCAGGGTCAGCTTGTGGCCAGAGGCTCTTTGGGGTGACTCACATGCATGGCCAGATGCAGCCCGTCTGGCTGCCTCTGTGTTAGTTCCCCGCTGCCTGTCACTGGGGGTGGGGCAGACATCGCTTCAAAGTGACAATGTGGCTTCTGTTTATGGAGTACAGCTGCATAAAGGGAACCAGTCACCATCTGCACGTGTCTGCCTGCAGTCACCGGTCATCCCTATGACTTTAGGTTCTTCTAAGTCTATTCATTGTGGAACTCAAAAACTGCCAGTGACCCAATTCTGCCGACAGAACATCCATCTGCTTTAAGATTTTCTAAAACAGCCAGCCTGAAACAAACTAACGAGAGAGAAACTAGTTACAAAAACAAAAAAGCATGCTCGCCTTTCACATCCTAATGCGTCTACACCCCCTCTGGTCTCTTCACCTGGTTTACAACCAGTCAGTTGTAAAAGCAGCCCCAGCCCAGGCCCATCTCTCCTGGAGGAGAAAACCACAAGAGCTTGGGGACATGACTCAGCAGAGCCGTCAGCATGGGCCCCCCAGAGATGCTGCCCCAGACGAAGAAGAAAGCACACACAGAAAGTTCTCTATCAAAATAGAGCAATTTATTCGAGCCAACCGAATATGGTCTGTTGATTCTCTCTTGGAACAAATGAGCCATCACACACACACACACATACACATGCACACACACACACACACACACACACACACACACACACACACACCGTGATTCTCTTTCCAGGAGTGCGTGAGGGTGAGGGTTGTTGTGAGGGATAGGGGGAGAGAACGGAACGGGGCAGCGGTTGGGGGCTGTGTGGATGGAACAGAAGCTGGAAGATGCGGACAGGACATCTGGCTGCACGTCTGACACAGACAATAAAAACCGCAGAAGCCAGAAATTCACAAACCTCGGGGAGCGGAGGGAGGGAGACACTCTGCTTTGTATGGGAAACACGATCGGGAAAAAAGAAACTCTGACAACAAAAAGTGGGCGGAAAGGTTAAAAAAAAGAGAAGAAAAAACAGGAAAAAAAGTAGACCCTTAGTCCCGACAAAGTGCACTTCGCTTGGCTCCGAGATCTCTTTTCAGAAAGACAAAGTGAACATTGCGGTTCTGTAGCCGTCCATTGGCATCGGATGAGCTTCTGGGGGCTTGCATGCGTGTGTGCGCATCGGACGAGCTCCCCGGCACGGCGGACGATTCCGGGGATTGTTCTGTGCGTTATTCTCTGCTTTCAGCACCAAGGTCCCATCCGGGCACTGAGGACCGCGAAGCGCTCTGCACGACGTCTAGAAGCTGCTTGCACTGCCGAGGCCATGTTCCCGCCGAGCACTGCCAGGAGGCACAGCGGGGGTGACTCAGGGTAGGCATGGCTTCCAGGGATGCTGGCTGCCTCCTCCTCGTGGTCCCCACCCCGGGGCCTCTTCCCCGATGGTACACCGGCAGTTCTGCCTATCTCAGCAGCGTCACGTCACCACCGCGCCCGGTATCCAGTCCGCGTCCTTGACCTCCCCCTGGCTCCAACCCGGCAACTTCCAGACTGGTTCAGGTTCACCAGGAGGCCAATGTCAACACTTGGGAGACCCTGCGTACTGACCTCCCCCGTGATGATCCTCTCCTGAGCCTTTTATACTGAATCCCACCATCACCACCCTCCAGCAGCATTAGGCTCATCAAACGCAAATTACGTCCGGAACACGGACAGCTGATGCTGTGTGGAGAGTGCCACGTTTTTACTCGGGGAGGGGTACAGATATGGTGTTCAACTAGCCCTCTGCAAACTGCATCTCAAAGTTAGTCATTTAGGGGGTGGTGGGGGAGCAGTGATTATCCGTGGACCCCTGAGGGCGTCTGCTGTCTTCAAAGGTGGGAGTGGAGACTCCAACCGAACACTGACCTTCTTCTGAAAGGTTAAGCGTTTAGATACAGCAGAGCCTGAATAACACGCCCGACGCCTGAACAGAGTGCCTTTTGGTCTTGTACGTTTGGGGGTGGCGGGCCGGTTTGAAAACCACTCAGATCCACAGAGACTCGTTAATGTACTGAGAGAGATGAATGCACTCTGGCTTTGGGGCTGCTTCCGGGACAATCCACCTTCTGCACAAAGGCCTGGCCAAGCCCTGCGGTTGGCTTTTGGGTCCATGGACAGATACCAGCACACTCCATATCCCATCCGGGCTGGTTGCTGGGACAGAAAAGTGCTGCAACCTACCCACCCACGGCCAGCCCCACTGCTGGCTAGGGGGGAAACAGATAAGCCCAGAGGCCCCGCTGCTAATTTACAAGCTGGGTCAGCATCGGGTCAAGACAACTGTTAAGTACAAAGATCACCTGATCCAAGGGAAAGGAAAACTCTCCTAGGGACACACAAAGCCATGTTTTAATTTTTTTTTTTAAACAGTAAAAAGATTTGCTTAAAAAAAGAAAAAGGACAATTCTTTTCCCCTGACCTGCTGCCAGAGAAAGCAAAGTGTGAAGATGACCTGTGAAGACACCCTACATCTGTTAATTCACCCCCCCCTCCCAGGGCTGAAAAGCTCTCCCAGATTGCTTCTGTTGCTGGGAAAGCCCATGAGGTCCCAGAGGCCCCTCTGGTTGGTCATCCCTGGAGGGACTTGGCCGAACTACTCCTGTTTTTGGGGTGGGGGGGCCCACCTGTGGCTCCGAGTCTTGAACTAGGCAGCATTGGTGGTGTGGAGCGGGGCGGTTCTGTCGGCCCCCTTTCACTGATGCTGCTTCTGGGAATGCTTCTTGGGTTCGAGGGCATCCCCTTGTCCACGGCTATGGTAGGGCGCAGCAGGAAAAGAAAACAAAACAACGCCCAGGTCTTCCTGGAGCAGAAAAGGGGCTGGGGTCTTCAGCTGCAGCCGCACAGACCAGCCCCGAGGCCAACCCCAGAGCTACCCACCCAGAGTCCCCTCGCTGCCTTCCACCAAACTGAAAGTGAAGGGACTCCTCTACTCATCTCTTCCTAAAGGTATCTTCCTTTCTTTTTTTTTTTCTTGTTGTTAAATATGAATCACACAAAGCCCTCATGTCTGAATGGCCATTTTACGATTTTAAAATTGTTTTAGCATTAAAAAATATCTTCTTTTTTTCTTCTCCAAATCTACTCCGGGCTCTTTCTCTTATAAGTCCTGTTTTTTTTTCTTCTTCCTCCTCCTGTGAAAAGTCCCCCTTGCCATGCCTTCCTATGTAAAGCACTTCCTATGCACCAGAAGTGCCCTTGAGATGGAGGATGGGAGGTGACTATGAGGGAGGCGGATGGGTAGGGGCATGGGGGAGGGAGGGGGAAGGTAGTGGGGAGGAGGATGGGCGTGAGGGGTGGGGAGGGGAAGATGCAGGCAAGAAAGCTGTCGTCAGAGACTGTCACCCCATCCAAGAGAGAGGGGCTGTCTCTGTGGTGGGTGAAACAACAGCAAAGAAGCAAGACACCCAGGAACAGTTTCCACCTCGGACCCAATGCCCGCCCCTTACCCCACCCCCCAACCCACCAACCAAGACGACAGGTTTCCAGCCCATAGGAAAACCATGGAAACAAAGATTCTAGAAACTGCTGGGATTACAAAGGTTCCCATTTCATCCATACCAACTGGTCTTTCGAATGTCCTTGTGAGAGTTTAACTGTAATGACCAAATTTTTAGGGAAAAAAACAAAAAACCCTTTGACGGGAGGAGTTTTTCCTCCCCTCTCAGTTTATCACAGCATTTTTTCTTCTTCTTTTCATTTCGGCACAGCCTTTCCGTTTTTGCTCATTCCTCTCAACCATCGGAGCCTGTTCTGGGTAGAAACCGATTTGTGCACCATGTCAAGCTGGTGGCTTTGCACTCCCACGGGGCTGGATGTTCTGGGTGGAAACCATTCCTTTCCTCCCCCTCTGATAGGACTTGCATGTGTGTTTTCCGTTTTAAACTTCTCGGTGAAGGTTACCAAAAAAATAAAATAAAATAGAGTCTCTGGTAGCCAGGGATGACTTGGTCTCAAAGGACACTCCCTAAATTCAGGCTGGTGCAGTTTCGGAGCTGACGGAATTGTGTCTGAATAGTGCTACAACCCCACACCTTCAATGCTGGTCCGTTAGAATTCTCTTCTCATGTCTATAATATTTTTTTCTGTGTCTGTTTATTTTCACAGATCTAACACACACACCTGGAAGGAGAGAGAAAAGCACCTGTTATCTTGAGAGGCACAATACGATGCCTTTAATACCACAGGATGGCACACAGCCCCTGAACCAAACCTGGCCCGGCGTCCGCTTGTTTATAAATAAAGTTTTATTTGCACACAGTCCACTCTGTGTTCATTCAGCGTGAATGAACATTCATTCAGAGTGAATTCACTCAGGGCTCATTCCGACCAGCTCTAGCGGACAGGTGACTGTCTAAACATCATTACCACCCAACCGCAGGCCACGGCCGTGGTTGGGTGTCACAGACCAGACCACTACACGGCAAAGCAGAAGGGAACTGAAGCCTCAGCACACATCTGGTGTAGGGGGGCAGGCTGACACTCAGCCAGCCAGCGCCCTGCCTTACAGCTCAGGGCAATTCCAGAGTGCAGGCGTGAATCCGCAAGCTGGACACCTCAGGGCACCAGCAGACGGTTACTGGGACCCAGGAGACCGGTGGAATGGAAGGTTGGGCCTTCGTCACCAGAGGGTCCGGGTGGGAGGACGAACGTGGAAGCCAAGGGTGGGCCAAGTTGCTCAGCACCTGGGATATGGGGGGCACTTCTCTGCTGTGGCGGGAGGTCTCCAGCACCCCGAGAGTTCCAGCAGCAGCCACAGTTTCCACATCAGATGCCATCAACGCCCCCCACACACCTCCAAAAGAACCCACAGCCCGAATGCCTCCAGACACTTCCAATGTTTCCCGGGGTGCAATCGTTCCAACTGAGAACCACCAATTCCGCCAGAAAAGAAAAACAACATCCAGGAAGCGAGAAGAGACGTCCGCTCCCAGAGCACTGCCCAGCCCAGATGCTTCCTTCGCCAACAGGCATCTCAGAGGCCCGTCCCGGCCCTGGGAGTGCGCCCACGTGGATCTCAGGGGTCTGGACCGTTCGTGACCCCTTCCCTGAACCCTCACTCCCCCTGCATCCCCTCTCTCTCCCGCCCGGGGGAACCCCAGGGTGCTGCTTCGGAGCCGTCTGACACATTGGCGCCCAGTTTGTGCATCTGGGGGGCCCAGCACACCTCGACGATGCCCCCGGTGCCTCGGTAGCTGTGGACGAGACTTCAGTCTGCAAAGCAAGCGCGCCGTCACTCGAGAAGGGAACATTGACGAGGCCACCCCCCCGCTGGGTATGTCAGCTCAGAAGCTTCCAAAGACACGGATGCTGATAGAACTTTCAGTGAAAGGGGCTCTGGCAGCGGCGGGAAGTCTAAATCAGAACTACGGCCACGGTGGGGGGTGCGGGGGGAGGAGAATGCAAAATGTGGGAAGCTGCTGGATAGACCATGGGGACTTTAGCTCGGTGCTCTCTGATAACCTGAAGGCTTGAGATGGGTGGGGAGAGGGAGGTTCAAGAGGGTGGGTCCATTCCGGGACCACACGCAATGTCTGCTGCTGCCAATGGAGGGCAGTGGCGGGTGCAACGTTTCCTGACAAGGACTCAGAAAACACATAACCCGAGTCTCTGGCAGGGGCGACCCAGCTCCCACAAAGAGCCCTGTGTAGATGGTGCTTGGTGGGCTTATGCTCCCCTCCAGGGAACCGAGGATGTGTCTAGATATGTGTCCGAGGAGAGGCACTCCTGAGTGCAAACTCGGGTTCTGGGGTCACAAAGAAAGTGAAATTAAAGCGTCAGTCGCTCAATCCTGTCTGACTCTTGGCGACCCCATGGACTGTAGCCTGCCAGGCTCCTTTGTCCATGGGGTTCTTCAGGCGAGAACACTGGAGTGGGTTGCCGTTCCCTTCTCCAGGAGAATCTTCCCGACCCAGGGATCGAACGCGAGTCTCCCGCATTGCAGGCGGATTCTTTACCACCTGAGGCACCAGGGAAGCCCACGGGTCAGTGAGAACTTGACTGTGTTGGGTGTGGGGCTGGGGAGGGGGGAGACCTAGGCGGCGGGAATGCAGGGGGCTGACCTGAGTGTTCTAGATGTGCGCGCACTTGTCGAAGGAGACGCTGGCCACGTCCGTCCCATCGGGGCTGAAGGCCACACTGTAGACGGGCTCCTGGTGCTTGGTGAGCGTGTGGATGCACACGCCCCGCTTCATGTCCCAGAGTCGGACGGTAGAATCGAACGCGGTGCTGGAAGGACACAGAGGTCCCCGAGGATGGCCGTGGGTTCAGAAAAACTCACCACAGCTGCCAGCAGTTTCCCGCCAGTCTCCCGAGGATGCGACTCTCACAGTAAAAGAGTGGCTCTCCTGCGCAGACTCTGAACCTTTCAGAGACTGTAAATGGGTACCTCTTCCTCTTCTAGAACATGACTCAAGATGCACTGAGCACAGAGCCATGGTCCAGGGAGGGGACACAGGCATGCCTGTGGCCACCTCGTGCTGAAGTATGCCAAAAACCATCACCACAACCTCGTAAAGTGTTTCATTTCCATTTAAAATAAATTTGAAAAAAAAAGTCACACAATAAATCTCTTTCTATTTTTGGGTGCCGTTGTCAGGGGAACAAATTGAGAACCACACTCATTTATTTTTGCACGTCTCTGAGACATGAACGTTACATCTTCGTGACATTTTGTAAAATGGTCCCACCACTAACAACACATGTTATCGCTACCACTGGAAACAATGCCAAAAATAGAGCCGAGAGCCATATTTGGGGAAATAGCTAAGTGAGCGAACACAAATATTAACTCCACGGGTATTAAAATATAATCGGATCCAAAAATATAAGCACACTCCCGGGAGCTGGAAATTTGAGTTGCGTCTAAATCTGTAAGAAGAGCAGGCGCGTATGTGTGCCAAGTTGTCCCATTCATGTCTGACTCTTTGTGACCCCATGGATTGCAGCCCGCCAGGCTCCTCTGTCCTTGGGATTCTCCAGGCAAGAACACTGCAGTGGGTTGCCGTGCACTCCTCCAGGGAGTCTTCCTGACCCAGGGATCGAACCCATGTCTCTTACATCTTCAGCACTGGCAGGCGGCTTCTTGACCACTAGCGCCAGCTGGGAAGCCCACCCACCACAAAGCTGTTTCTCTCAGCATTTCTTCCCTCTCCTGGGACTTACATCCATCTCTTTATGCTTGGTTGTCTGGAAGCCTCACTTACGCCCGTCACGGGTACCATGTGATTCAGAAACAAAACAACGCAAAACAAAAGACACTGTTTTGTTCCTAGACCTTTCAGTGGATTTGAGGACTGTGACTGGCAATAAGAGGATAACACCTCTCATGTTTTTCTTGATCAGCTTTTCAGCTGATGCAACAATTCCTTTCTGTGTTTTCTGAGAGATGGCCTTGGGTCATGCACTTTCAGTAACAGACTGTTCATCCCACTGTTATGGGACAAACACAAGGGGAGGGGGACTACCTCTAACTTACAGTAAGGCTGGGCCACCGGCCACTCCTCCCCACCACGCCATTCTCGGCAAATACGCAGAAAAAAAATCCACTGCTGCTTCCTCCCAAGTCCTGTCTTTCCCAGGCCAGACACACCCACACTTCGTGGGATCATGGTTTCTAGAAGCCTCAGGGTATCCTTCCTTCACTTGGAATATCTTTAGCTTGTGTCCCTCAAGGTTCTTACTAAAATACCCTATTGGGAGTGCAACATTGTATCCTGCGTGACGTCGGACCAGGACCAGGAACACACAAGACTGCAGAACGCAGCCTCAGTGATGACCTTTTGTGAACGTCTAACCACTCTGCTCCCTTCTGGCGTGTCACTGACTGACTAGTCCTCTGCCTCCAATGCTGGCCTCTAAGGGGGTTTACTGCCTATACCAGGGGTCCCCATCCCCTGCGATCTGATGCCTGATGATCCGAGCTGAAGCAGATGCAATCATAACAGCAATAAAGGGCACAGTAAATGTAGTGTGCTTCAATCATCCTGAAACCTTGGGGAAGTGATTTTCCACAAAGCTGGTCCCTGGTGGCAAAAAAGCAAGGGACAGCCAGGATGAACAGTTAGCCTGGCTCTGGTATCGGCTGGGGGACCTTTGATCACCATTCAACATTCTTCCCAGCTGCAGCCAAGTTGGGCCAAGGAAACCAAGCCCGAAGTTAAAGTCGCTCAGTCGTGTCTGACTGTTTGGGACCCCATGGACTACACAGTCCATGGGATTCTCCAGGCCAGAATACTAGAGTTGATAGCCTTTCCCTTCTCCAGGGGATCTTCCTGACCCAGGAATCGCACCAGGGTCTCCTGCATTGCAGGTGGATTCTTTACCAACTGAGCTATCAGGGAAGCCCGACGAAGCGTGAGGTCCAAGCTAAATTGTTTCCTTTTTTCAGTTGTAGTAAAAAGCTTCATCAGAGCAAAGTGCCGAGAGACTGGAGGTACGTGATTCCTTCTTCCAGCCTCAAGGTTAAAAGCATGTTCATCCCAACTTAGCCATGACGTGATAAGCTCTATCTCGCAGCCCTTGCACAGTGAGCGGTCTCTCTGGTTGAGTTAGTTGGTTTCTAAGTAACTTTGAGTGTGAGTCGCTCACTTGTGTCCAACTCTCTGTGACCCCACAGACTGTAGCCCACCAGGCTCCTCTGTCCATGGGATTCTCCATGCAAAAATACTGGAGTGGGTTGCCATTTCCTTCTCCAGGGGAATCTTCCCAACCCAGGGATCGGACCCAAGTCTCCTGCATTATAGGCAGACTCTTTAGCATCTGAGGGCATAAACACGTTTGTAAGACACCCTGACAGCATCTCTTGGTCTCTTGGGGACGTGAGTGACTTTTACCGGCTGCGTGGCTGGCACAGCCTCAGCAATCAAGGGAGCTTTCGGCAACTGAGACTGGGTTGCGGGCTGTCTGTCCATTACCTTGCCAGCATGATGCTGGAGTTTTGCTTGTGGAGGCTGGACTGGTGGGTCTCCGCTTGACGGTGTATATCTCTTTGCTGTGCGCCTGAAGGTCGTGGACACACGTGTCCTGCTTCATACTCCAGATCTAGGGGACACAACGGGATCGCAGTGAGCAAAGGCTGATTCTCCCACCGGGGTGTGGGGAGTTGGTCACGGCTCCTGCCTGGAGCATTGCAGAGGTTTCTCTTGTCTCTGGGAAGCTCAGGGCCAGCGGGGTGGGGGGCTGACAAAGGGCAGGTGCTTCACAGGCAGAGGCGTCTGCTGACCACCAGGGAGGGCCCGTGAGAAAGGCCGGGGGCGGGGGCGAGGGCGGGGACGGGGGGAGGGGGGCGGTCCATACTACCCTAGTCTGATCTCAGAAGCTAGGCAGGGTCCGGTCGGGTCTAGTTAGTACTTGGATGGGAGAAAGGCCTCGGGAACGAAAGGAAGTTCCGCGGGACTGTGGCCGATAAACAGGGCTTCATTCCCGGGGCAAGCGGGACGCCGTTTGCCAAGACAAAAGACGACAGAGACATTAAGGGAGCTCACGACACAACTGTCAGCTGCAGGAGCAGCACTGGGACTGAAGACAGTGTGGGGGCTCCGGGGGTCACCTAGGGTCATTCCAGCCTTACCTTCAATGTGATGTCATCAGAGCAAGAGGCCTGCAACATGCCAGAGGGATCCCATTTGATGGCGTTGACTTCATTCTGCAAGAGAGCCAAAGGTTGAAAAAAAAAAAAGTAAAGAAATGAAAGCCTGGGAGTAGTAAACAGAAGTTTCCAGGAGGGGGCAGTAATGCTCTGTCATCTATGCAGAAAGCCTGGCAGTACTAAGCACAAGCATCCAGCAGGGGGCAGGAGTGCTCTGTCTGCTCTGTGAAATGCCTGGGATTAGAGAAACCAAGCTTCCAACAGGGGGCAGGAGTGCTCTGCCTTCTGCGAAAAAAGCCTGGGAGTAGTAAACACAAGCGTCCAGTAGGGGACAGGAGCGCTGTGTCTGCTATGTGAAAAGCCTGGGATTAGTAAACACAAGTTTCCAACAGGGGGCAGGAGTGCACTGCCTTCTCCGAAAATAGCCTGGGAGTAGTGAACACAATCATCCAGCAGGGGGCATGAATGCTCTGTCTGCTATACAAAAAGCCTGGGAGTACTAAACTCAGTGTCCAGCAGGGGGCAGGAGCACTCTGTTCTTGCTGTAAAAACGCCTGGGAATAGTAAGCACAAGTTTCCAGCAGGGGGCAGGTGCGCTCCGCCTTCTCTACAAAAAACCTGGGAGTAGTAAACACGAGCGTCCAGCAGGGGGCGGAGCACCCTGTGGTCTCTGTCAAAACCTGGGAGCATCATAAAAAAAATGGGGGAAAAAAAGGGAAAAAAAAAAGCCTGGGTGTAGTTAACACAAGCGTCCAGCAGGGGCAGGATCGGTCTGTCTTCTATGCCAAAAGCCCAGGAGTAGTAAGCACAAGCGTCCAGCAGGGGGCAGGAATGCTCCCTCTTCTATGCCAAAAACCTGGGAGTAGTAAGCAAAAGCGGCCAGCAGGGGGCAGGAATGCTCTGTCTTCTATGCAGAAAGCATGGGCGTAGTAAGCTCAAGGATCCAGCAGGGGGCAGGAGCGCTCTGTTCTTGCTGAAAAAATGCCTGGGTGTAGTAAGCACAAGCTTCCAGCAGGGGGCAGGAGCACTCCGTCCTCATTGCAAAAAGCCTGGGACCTGTAACACAGGCTGGATGCAGAGTTCCAAAGAACATCAAGAAAGCCTTCCTCAGGGATCAGTGCAAAGAAATAGAGGAAAACAATAGAATGGGAAAGACTAGAGATCTCTTCAAGAAAATTAGAGATACCAAGGGAACATTTCACGCAAAGATGGGCTCAATAAAGGACAGAAGTGGTATGGTCCTAACAGGAGCAGAAGATGTTAAGAAGAGGTGTCAAGAATACCCAGAAGAACTATATAAGCAAAAGCTTCATCACACAAATAATCATGATGGTGTGATCACCAACCTAGAGCCAGACATTCTTGAATGCGAAGTCATGTGGGCTTCAGGAAGCATCATGGCGAACAAAGCTAGTGGAGGTGATGGAATTCCAGTTGAGCTATTTCAGATCCCAAAGATGATGCTGTGAAAGTGCTGCACTTAACATGACGGCAAATCTGGAAATCTCACCAGTGGCCACAGGACTGGAAAAGGTCAGTTTTCATTCCAATCCCAAAGAAAGGCAATGCCAAAGAATGTTCAAACTCCTGCACAATTGCACCCATCTCACACGCTAGTAAAGTAATGCTCGAAATTCTCCAAGCCAGGCTTCAAAAGTACATGAACCGTGAACTTCCAGATGTTTAAGCTGGATTTAGAAAAGGTTGAGGAACCAGAGATCAAATTGCCAGCATCTGCTGGATTATCAGAAAAGCAAGAGAGTTCCAGGAAAACATCCACTTCTTTCTTTATTGACTATGCCAAAGCCTTTGACTGTGTGGACCACAACAAACTCAGGAAAATTCTTAGAGATGGGAATATCAGACCACCTGACCTACCTCTGGAGAAATCTATATGCAGATCAGGAAGCAACAGTTAGAACTGGACATGGGACAACAGACTGGCTCTAAACAGGGAACGGAGTACATCAAGGCTGTGTATTGTCACCCTGCTTATTTAACTTATATGCAGAGTACATCATGAGGAACGCCGGGCTGGAAGAAGCACCAGCTGGAATCAAGATTGCTAGGAGAAATATCAATAACCTCAGATATGCAGATGACAGCACCCATATGGCAGAAAGTGAAGAACTAAAGAGCCTCTTGATGAAAGTGAAAGAGGAGAGTGAAAAACTTGGCTTAAGACTCAACATTCAGAAAACTAAGATCATGGCATCCGGTGCCAGCACTTCATGGCAAATAGATGGGGAAAGAGTGGCAGTCTGTTTTTGGGGACTCCAAAATCACTGCAGACAGTGACTGCAGCCATGAAATTAAAAGATGCTTACTCCTTGGAAGGAAAGTTATGGCCAACCTAGACAGCATATTAAAAAGCAGAGACATTACTTTACTGACAAAGGTCCGTCTAGTCAAAGTTATGGTTTTTCCAGTAGTCGGGTGTGAATGGGAGAGTTGGACTATAAAGAAAATTGAGGAGATGCTTTTGACCTGCGGTGTTGGAGAAGACTCTTGAGAGTCCCTTGGACTGCAAGGAGATCCAGCCAGTCCATCCTAAAGTCCTAAATCAGTCCTGAATATTCATCGGAAGGACTGATGCTGAAGCTGAAGCTCCAATCCTTTGGCCACCTGGTGCGTAGAGCTGACTCACTTGAAAAGACCCAGATGCTGAGAAAGACAAGGTGGGAGGAGAAGGGGACGACAGAGGATGAGATGATTGGATGGGATCACTGACTCAACGGACATGAGTTTGAGCAAGCTCTAGGAGTTGGTGATGGATGGGGAAGCCTGGTGTGCTGCAGTCCACGGGGTCACACAGAGTTGGACACGACTGAGCGACTGAACTGAACTGACTGCCTGGTCTCCAGGAGGAGCAGGTTCTCTGCTCCAGTAAAACGGCTGCTCCCACCATCTCGATGGGCAACCTGGACTCTCCTGAGATGTGGCTGCAGGGTCCATGGCCGTTGACGTGAGCCCTTCCCCCATCCCCCATCTTCTAAATTCCTCTGCTCTCAGAGGGCTCATCACTCTTGGTGTGACCTATTCCGACCTAGATCCCCCCGGACTCATCTTCATCCTGCCCCAAGAGGACTCTGCGAGTGCCTCTCCCCCCGCAGGCCACGGTAGGGTTTCGTGTGGTGGTCGTGGAGACGCTACAGGCACACACTTGCTTTTATTTGGTCGTAATCATAGCCTCTTCCTGTATCTCAGGCTTCTCCAGGCATTTACCTCCCTGAGGCTCTCTCTTCTCTTCCTTGACTATTCTCCAAAATTCTGCACGCGTTAAACAGGGCTCGTTCTGCCTGTCTTGATACAGGCTTCCGTTCAGTTCAGTTCAGTCCCTCAGCATGTCAGACTCTTTGCGACCCCATAGACTGCAGCACGCCAGGCCTCCCTGTCCGCCACCAGCTCCCGGACCTGGCTGAAAGGCATGTCCATCGAGCTGGTGATGCCATCCAACCATCTCATCCTCTGTTGTCCCCTTCTCCTCCCGCCTTCAACCTTTCCCAGCATCAGGGTCTTTTCCAAGGAGTCAGTTCTTCGCATCAGGTGTCCAAAGTATTGGAGCTTCGGCATAACTCCTTCCATTCAATATTCAGGACTGATTTCCTTTAGGATGGACTGGTTGGATCTCCTTGCAGCCCAAGTCTTCTCCAACACCACAGTTCAAAAGCATCAATTCTTGGGCACTCACCCTTCTTTATGGCCCAACTTTCACATCCACACATGACTATGTGAAAAACTGTAGCTTTGGTTACATGGGCTTAGGACCTGACTATGCTCAGATCATTGCCAACATTTCCATCATTCCATAATCTTAAATATATAATAACATAAAGCTGTCCTTTGGTATCCATGAGAGGTTTGTTCTGGGACCCCCATGGAAACCAAAATCCACAGATGCCCTCCACATCTGCTTGGTCTACATTTGCGGGGCAGTGTGGAGGACTGTCTGTTTACAGACTTTATGTATTATAAACACACACGTGCATATACGTTTTGGGGGACGAAAATATTGTACATACTACACACAGGAGACACAAGCCACCTAGATAACTCTATGGCACAAGCACACACCATTTCCTCAGTTTTGCCATGTGACCCTCATTCACATCAAGATCAGAAATCTGTCTTGCTTGGGGAAAGCTGTCCAGGCAGCTGCTGGATTTGTGCTTTTGGAGTCCTAGGGCCACAGAGGGGATTCAGGGCATCCCATGACCATGACCGTGGTGCCCAGGGCTGCAAGCTCCTAAAGCTGCCCTTGTTATGACGTCACAGCCACCTGGACCCAAGATGCCCAGCAGCAGTAAAAAGGACTTTTGAGCTTTTCTGAGTTCTTAACCTCTGTATTGATATCCAGTCTGCCAAAATCATCAGAAGCCCTGACGGCTCTCCTCTGAGGGTTCCTCCTGCCGAGCGAGACACAGCCCCAACCCAACTCTAGAGCAAAGATGCTAGCTGCTGGCTTTCCCAGGCTCCCTTGCAGCCAGAGCGTGTCTCAGATGGGCCTGGCGCGGCTGAGGAGACTCATGCCCCAATTCAACGTTGGAAGCTGATGCACAAGGCAATGGGCTGTGCAGAAGCAATTCCGGGAAGGGGTTGGCAGCTGGAACGTCTGCTTTGGAAGGCAGCCTGGGTGAATTCCTAGGGGCCAGCCCAGCGTCTGGCATTGAGGTGTGGGCAGCTCCCCAGTGCTGTGTGTGTTACCTGCATGGGCCCGATTCTGTGCCCGGCTCTGGCTGCTTCTGTCTGTCCTGCCCCCATGCCTGGGATACCTCAGAGCTGCTTAGTATACTCCTCAATCATTCTGGCTTCCGTTAGCCAGAGTCCAGTGGCTCAGCTGGTAAAGAATCTGCCTGCAATGCAGAAGACCTGGGTTAACTCTTCCCCTGAACCTTGAAGTCCCTGGCTGCCCCGACCCCTGTGGAGCCTCCCTCCCCTCGACTTCCCATGTGGCTCTCCGGGTGGACCTATTTCTTCACTTTGCTTACCTTGTGTGTGGATGAAGACACTTTGCAGAAAAAGGGAGCTAGGCTGTGGGAAAAAAACCCCAAATTCCATGCAATTCGGAGCCTTTTGTAAAGGTCCATTATCTGCTGCCCGCACCTTCTCATGCATGTAAACTAGTGATTTGCAGGCTCCCATCACCAACAGTGACCAAGACCAGTGCCCATACGGGTACAGAAACCTTCCCGTGAGTATGAAGAACACCCCAAAGACCTTTAAGGAACATCACCCAGATGTGGGCCCCTGAAAAAAAAAAAACAAGGTCTCTGCTCTGTGAGTGGAAACTCAGATTCCCAAAACAAATTGGGGAGGGGAGGGGTCTCAAAGGGCAAATATTTTTAGAATCAGTGCAGCAAAGGGTTCCACAGAGATGGTACTTAGGTAAAAGCTCGGGCCATCTGGTCTCAACCCAGTTTCCATCACAGCACAAAGGGACCTCCTTGAAGCTGTGACTGAGCTACCAGCGTCTGTGGCTACAGCTACAGAAGCCCGAGTTCCACCACCCTCATTGACCGGTGCTTAAGTCCTGCCACACAACCTGTACCCTGGTGGGTTCATGACACGGGTCACCCCAGACTCTTCAGCAGAGGGGCTCGAGAGTGCTCAGAGCCTCACCCCAGTTTTGCCACGTGGGGGCATGCTCAGTCAGCTCGGTAATTATTACAAGAAACAAACAAACAAACAAACAAAAAAAACAGAGAGAGAGAGAAATTTAGAATCAGGCAGGTCTGCACCCCGGAGACACTGGGGCAGAAGCAACAGCCCAGGTCCTGTGCGATTCCCACGCAGGGTCAGCTTGTGGCCGGAGGCTCTTTGGGGTGACTCACATGCATGGCCAGATGCAGCCCGTCTGGCTGCCTCTGTGTCAGTTCCCCGCTGCCTGTCACTGGGGGTGGGGCGGACATCGCTTCAAAGTGACAATGTGGCTTCTGTTTATGGAGTACAGCCGCATAAAGGGAACCAGTCACCATCTGCACGTGTCTGCCTGCAGTCACCGGTCATCCCTATGACTTTAGGTTCTTCTAAGTCTATTCATTGTGGAACTCAAAAACTGCCAGTGACCCAATTCTGCCGACAGAACATCCATCTGCTTTAAGATTTTCTAAAACAGCCAGCCTGAAACAAACTAACGAGAGAGAAACTAGTTACAAAAACAAAAAAGCATGCTCGCCTTTCACATCCTAATGCGTCTACACCCCCTCTGGTCTCTTCACCTGGTTTACAACCAGTCAGTTGTAAAAGCAGCCCCAGCCCAGGCCCATCTCTCCTGGAGGAAAAAACCACAAGAGCTTGGGGACATGACTCAGCAGAGCCGTCAGCATGGGCCCCCCAGAGATGCTGCCCCAGACGAAGAAGAAAGCACACACAGAAAGTTCTCTATCAAAATAGAGCAATTTATTCGAGCCAACCGAATATGGTCTGTTGATTCTCTCTTGGAACAAATGAGCCATCACACACACACACACATACACATGCACACACACACACACACACACACACACACACACACACACACACACCGTGATTCTATTTCCAGGAGCGCGTGAGGGTGAGGGTTGTTGTGAGGGATAGGGGGAGAGAACGGAACGGGGCAGCGGTTGGGGGCTGTGTGGATGGAACAGAAGCTGGAAGATGCGGACAGGACATCTGGCTGCACGTCTGACACAGACAATAAAAACCGCAGAAGCCAGAAATTCACAAACCTCGGGGAGCGGAGGGAGGGAGACACTCTGCTTTGTATGGGAAACACGATCGGGAAAAGAAACTCTGACAACAAAAAGTGGGCGGAAAGGTTAAAAAAAAGAGAAGAAAAAACAGGAAAAAAAGTAGACCCTTAGTCCCGACAAAGTGCACTTCGCTTGGCTCCGAGATCTCTTTTCAGAAAGACAAAGTGAACATTGCGGTTCTGTAGCCGTCCATTGGCATCGGATGCGCTTCTGGGGGCTTGCATGCGTGTGTGCACATCGGACGAGCTCCCCGGCACGGCGGACGATTCCGGGGATTGTTCTGTGCGTTATTCTCTGCTTTCAGCACCAAGGTCCCATCCGGGCACTGAGGACCGCGAAGCGCTCTGCACGACGTCTAGAAGCTGCTTGCACTGCCGAGGCCATGTTCCCGCCGAGCACTGCCAGGAGGCACAGCGGGGGTGACTCAGGGTAGGCATGGCTTCCAGGGATGCTGGCTGCCTCCTCCTCGTGGTCCCCACCCCGGGGCCTCTTCCCCGATGGTACACCGGCAGTTCTGCCTATCTCAGCAGCGTCACATCATCACCGCGCCCGGTATCCAGTCCGCGTCCTTGACCTCCCCCTGGCTCCAACCCGGCAACTTCCAGACTGGTTCAGGTTCACCAGGAGGCCAATGTCAACACTTGGGAGACCCTGCGTACTGACCTCCCCCGTGATGATCCTCTCCTGAGCCTTTTATACTGAATCCCACCATCACCACCCTCCAGCAGCATTAGGCTCATCAAACGCAAATTACGTCCGGAACACGGACAGCTGATGCTGTGTGGAGAGTGCCACGTTTTTACTCGGGGAGGGGTACAGATATGGTGTTCAACTAGCCCTCTGCAAACTGCATCTCAAAGTTAGTCATTTAGGGGGTGGTGGGGGAGCAGTGATTATCCGTGGACCCCTGAGGGCGTCTGCTGTCTTCAAAGGTGGGAGTGGAGACTCCAACCGAACACTGACCTTCTTCTGAAAGGTTAAGCGTTTAGATACAGCAGAGCCTGAATAACACGCCCGACGCCTGAACAGAGTGCCTTTTGGTCTTGTACGTTTGGGGGTGGCGGGCCGGTTTGAAAACCACTCAGATCCACAGAGACTCGTTAATGTACTGAGAGAGATGAATGCACTCTGGCTTTGGGGCTGCTTCCGGGACAATCCACCTTCTGCACAAAGGCCTGGCCAAGCCCTGCGGTTGGCTTTTGGGTCCATGGACAGATACCAGCACACTCCATATCCCATCCGGGCTGGTTGCTGGGACAGAAAAGTGCTGCAACCTACCCACCCACGGCCAGCCCCACTGCTGGCTAGGGGGGAAACAGATAAGCCCAGAGGCCCCGCTGCTAATTTACAAGCTGGGTCAGCATCGGGTCAAGACAACTGTTAAGTACAAAGATCACCTGATCCAAGGGAAAGGAAAACTCTCCTAGGGACACACAAAGCCATGTTTTAATTTTTTTTTTAAACAGTAAAAAGATTTGCTTAAAAAAAGAAAAAGGACAATTCTTTTCCCCTGACCTGCTGCCAGAGAAAGCAAAGTGTGAAGATGACCTGTGAAGACACCCTACATCTGTTAATTCACCCCCCCTCCCCAGGGCTCAAAAGCTCTCCCAGATTGCTTCTGTTGCTGGGAAAGCCCATGAGGTCCCAGAGGCCCCTCTGGTTGGTCATCCCTGGAGGGACTTGGCCGAACTGCTCCTGGTTTTGGGGTGGGGGGGCCCACCTGTGGCTCCGAGTCTTGAACTAGGCAGCATTGGTGGTGTGGAGCGGGGCGGTTCTGTCGGCCCCCTTTCACTGATGCTGCTTCTGGGAATGCTTCTTGGGTTCGAGGGCATCCCCTTGTCCACGGCTATGGTAGGGCGCAGCAGGAAAAGAAAACAAAACAACGCCCAGGTCTTCCTGGAGCAGAAAAGGGGCTGGGGTCTTCAGCTGCAGCCGCACAGACCAGCCCCGAGGCCAACCCCAGAGCTACCCACCCAGAGTCCCCTCGCTGCCTTCCACCAAACTGAAAGTGAAGGGACTCCTCTACTCATCTCTTCCTAAAGGTATCTTCCTTTCTTTTTTTTTTCTTGTTGTTAAATATGAATCACACAAAGCCCTCATGTCTGAATGGCCATTTTACGATTTTAAAATTGTTTTACCATTAAAAAATATCTTCTTTTTTTCTTCTCCAAATCTACTCCGGGCTCTTTCTCTTATAAGTCCTGTTTTTTTTTCTTCTTCCTCCTCCTGTGAAAAGTCCCCCTTGCCATGCCTTCCTATGTAAAGCACTTCCTATGCACCAGAAGTGCCCTTGAGATGGAGGATGGGAGGTGACTATGAGGGAGGCGGATGGGTAGGGGCATGGGGGAGGGAGGGGGAAGGTAGTGGGGAGGAGGATGGGCGTGAGGGGTGGGGAGGGGAAGATGCAGGCAAGAAAGCTGTCGTCAGAGACTGTCACCCCATCCAAGAGAGAGGGGCTGTCTCTGTGGTGGGTGAAACAACAGCAAAGAAGCAAGACACCCAGGAACAGTTTCCACCTCGGACCCAATGCCCGCCCCTTACCCCACCCCCCAACCCACCAACCAAGACGACAGGTTTCCAGCCCATAGGAAAACCATGGAAACAAAGATTCTAGAAACTGCTGGGATTACAAAGGTTCCCATTTCATCCATACCAACTGGTCTTTCGAATGTCCTTGTGAGAGTTTAACTGTAATGACCAAATTTTTAGGGAAAAAAACAAAAACCCTTTGACGGGAGGAGTTTTTCCTCCCCTCTCGGTTTATCACAGCATTTTTTCTTCTTCTTTTCATTTCGGCACAGCCTTTCCGTTTTTGCTCATTCCTCTCAACCATCGGAGCCTGTTCTGGGTAGAAACCGATTTGTGCACCATGTCAAGCTGGTGGCTTTGCACTCCCACGGGGCTGGATGTTCTGGGTGGAAACCATTCCTTTCCTCCCCCTCTGATAGGACTTGCATGTGTGTTTTCCGTTTTAAACTTCTCGGTGAAGGTTACCAAAAAAAATAAAATAAAATAGAGTCTCTGGTAGCCAGGGATGACTTGGTCTCAAAGGACACTCCCTAAATTCAGGCTGGTGCAGTTTCGGAGCTGACGGAATTGTGTCTGAATAGTGCTACAACCCCACACCTTCAATGCTGGTCCGTTAGAATTCTCTTCTCATGTCTATAATTTTTTCTGTGTCTGTTTATTTTCACAGATCTAACACACACACCTGGAAGGAGAGAGAAAAGCACCTGTTATCTTGAGAGGCACCATAAGATGCCTTTAATACCACAGGATGGCACACAGCCCCTGAACCAAACCTGGCCCGGCGTCCGCTTGTTTATAAATAAAGTTTTATTTGCACACAGTCCACTCTGTGTTCATTCAGCGTGAATGAACATTCATTCAGAGTGAATTCACTCAGGGCTCATTCCGACCAGCTCTAGCGGACAGGTGAGTGTCTAAACATCATTACCAGCCAACCGCAGGCCACGGCCGTGGTTGGGTGTCACAGACCAGACCACTACACGGCAGAGCAGAAGGGAACTGAAGCCTCAGCACACATCTGGTGTAGGGGGGCAGGCTGACACTCAGCCAGCCAGCGCCCTGCCTTACAGCTCAGGGCAATTCCAGAGTGCAGGCGTGAATCCGCAAGCTGGACTCCTCAGGGCAACAGCAGACGGTTACTGGGACCCAGGAGACCGGTGGAATGGAAGGTTCGGCCTTCGTCACCAGAGGGTCCGGGTGGGAGGACGAACGTGGAAGCCAAGGGTGGGCCAAGTTGCTCAGCACCTGGGATATGGGGGGCACTTCTCTGCTGTGGCGGGAGGTCCCCAGCAACCCGAGAGTTCCAGCAGCAGCCACAGTTTCCACATCAGATGCCATCAACGCCCCCCACACACCTCCAAAAGAACCCACAGCCCGAATGCCTCCAGATACTTCCAATGTTTCCCGGGGTGCAATCGTTCCAACTGAGATCCACCAATTCCGCCAGAAAAGAAAAACAACATCCAGGAAGCGAGAAGAGACGTCCGCTCCCAGAGCACTGCCCAGCCCAGATGCTTCCTTCGCCAACAGGCATCTCAGAGGCCCTTCCCAGCCCTGGGAGTGCGCCCACGTGGATCTCAGGGGTCTGGACCGTTCGTGACCCCTTCCCTGAACCCTCACTCCCCCTGCATCCCCTCTCTCTCCCGCCCGGGGGAACCCCAGGGTGCTGCTTCGGAGCCGTCTGACACATTGGCGCCCAGTTTGTGCATCTGGGGGACCCAGCACACCTCGACGATGCCCCCGGTGCCTCGGTAGCTGTGGACGAGACTTCAGTCTGCAAAGCAAGCGCGCAGACTCGAGAAGGGAACATTGACGAGGCCACCCCCCCGCTGGGTATGTCAGCTCAGAAGCTTCCAAAGACACGGATGCTGATAGAACTTTCAGTGAAAGGGGCTCTGGCAGCGGCGGGAAGTCTAAATCAGAACTACGGCCACGGTGGGGGGTGCGGGGGGAGGAGAATGCAAAATGTGGGAAGCTGCTGGATAGACCATGCGGACTTTAGCTCGGTGCTCTCTGATAACCTGAAGGCTTGAGATGGGTGGGGAGAGGGAGGTTCAAGAGGGTGGGTCCATTCCGGGACCACACGCAATGTCTGCTGCTGCCAAAGGAGGGCAGTGGCGGGTGCAACGTTTCCTGACAAGGACTCAGAAAACACATAACCCGAGTCTCTGGCAGGGGCGACCCAGCTCCCACAAAGAGCCCTGTGTAGATGGTGCTTGGTGGGCTTATGCTCCCCTCCAGGGAACCGAGGATGTGTCTAGATATGTGTCCGAGGAGAGGCACTCCTGAGTGCAAACTCGGGTTCTGGGGTCACAAAGAAAGTGAAATTAAAGCGTCAGTCGCTCAATCCTGTCTGACTCTTGGCGACCCCATGGACTGTAGCCTGCCAGGCTCCTTTGTCCATGGGGTTCTTCAGGCGAGAACACTGGAGTGGGTTGCCGTTCCCTTCTCCAGGAGAATCTTCCCGACCCAGGGATCGAACGCGAGTCTCCCGCATTGCAGGCGGATTCTTTACCACCTGAGGCACCAGGGAAGCCCACGGGTCAGTGAGAACTTGACTGTGTTGGGTGTGGGGCTGGAGAGGGGGGAGACCTAGGCGGCGGGAATGCAGGGGGCTGACCTGAGTGTTCTAGATGTGCGCGCACTTGTCGAAGGAGACGCTGGCCACGTCCGTCCCATCGGGGCTGAAGGCCACACTGTAGACGGGCTCCTGGTGCTTGGTGAGCGTGTGGATGCACACGCCCCGCTTCATGTCCCAGAGTCGGACGGTAGAATCGAACGCGGTGCTGGAAGGACACAGAGGTCCCCGAGGATGCCCGTGGGTTCAGAAAAACTCACCACAGCTGCCAGCAGTTTCCCGCCAGTCTCCCGAGGATGCGACTCTCACAGTAAAAGAGTGGCTCTCCTGCGCAGACTCTGAACCTTTCAGAGACTGTAAATGGGTACCTCTTCCTCTTCTAGAACATGACTCAAGATGCACTGAGCACAGAGCCATGGTCCAGGGAGGGGACACAGGCATGCCTGTGGCCACCTCGTGCTGAAGTATGCCAAAAACCATCACCACAACCTCGTAAAGTGTTTCATTTCCATTTAAAATAAATTTGAAAAAAAAAGTCACACAATAAATCTCTTTCTATTTTTGGGTGCCGTTGTCAGGGGAACAAATTGAGAACCACACTCATTTATTTTTGCACGTCTCTGAGACACGAACGTTACATCTTCGTGACATTTTGTAAAATGGTCCCACCACTAACAACACATGTTATCGCTACCACTGGAAACAATGCCAAAAATAGAGCCGAGAGCCATATTTGGGGAAATAGCTAAGTGAGCGAACACAAATATTAACTCCACGGGTATTAAAATATAATCGGATCCAAAAATATAAGCACACTCCCGGGAGCTGGAAATTTGAGTTGAGTCTAAATCTGTAAGAAGAGCAGGCGCCTATGTGTGCCAAGTTGTCCCATTCATGTCTGACTCTTTGTGACCCCATAGATTGCAGCCTGCCAGGCTCCTCTGTCCTTGGGATTCTGCAGGCAAGAACACTGCAGTGGGGTGCCGTGCACTCCTCCAGGGAGTCTTCCTGACCCAGGGATCGAACCCATGTCTCTTACATCTTCAGCACTGGCAGGTGGCTTCTTGACCACTAGCGCCAGCTGGGAAGCCCACCCACCACAAAGCTGTTTCTCTCAGCATTTCTTCCCTCTCCTGGGACTTACATCCATCTCTTTATGCTTGGTTGTCTGGAAGCCTCACTTACGCCCGTCACGGGTACCATGTGATTCAGAAACAAAACAACGCAAAACAAAAGACACTGTTTTGTTCCTAGACCTTTCAGTGGATTTGAGGACTGTGACTGGCAATAAGAGGATAACACCTCTCATGTTTTTCTCGATCAGCTTTTCAGCTGATGCAACAATTCCTTTCTGTGTTTTCTGAGAGATGGCCTTGGGTCATGCACTTTCAGTAACAGACTGTTCATCCCACTGTTATGGGACAAACACAAGGGGAGGGGGACTACCTCTAACTTACAGTAAGGCTGGGCCACCGGCCACTCCTCCCCACCACGCCATTCTCGGCAAATACGCAGAAAAAAAATCCACTGCTGCTTCCTCCCAAGTCCTGTCTTTCCCAGGCCAGATACACCCACACTTCGTGGGATCATGGTTTCTAGAAGCCTCAGGGTATCCTTCCTTCACTTGGAATATCTTTAGCTTGTGTCCCTCAAGGTTCTTACTAAAATACCCTATTGGGAGTGCAACATTGTATCCTGCGTGACGTCGGACCAGGACCAGGAACACACAAGACTGCAGAACGCAGCCTCAGTGATGACCTTTTGTGAACGTCTAACCACTCTGCTCCCTTCTGGCGTATCACTGACTGACTAGTCTTCTGCCTCCAATGCTGGCGTCTAAGGGGGTTTACTGCCTATACCAGGGGTCCCCATCCCCTGCGATCTGATGCCTGATGATCCGAGCTGAAGCAGATGCAATCATAACAGCAATAAAGGGCACAGTAAATGTAGTGCGCTTCAATCATCCTGAAACCTTGGGAAAGTGATTTTCCACAAAGCTGGTCCCTGGTGGCAAAAAAGCAAGGGACAGCCAGGATGAACAGTTAGCCTGGCTCTGGTATCGGCTGGGGGACCTTTGATCACCATTCAACATTCTTCCCAGCTGCAGCCAAGTTGGGCCAAGGAAACCAAGCCCGAAGTTAAAGTTGCTCAGTCGTGTCTGACTGTTTGGGACCCCATGGACTACACAGTCCATGGGATTCTCCAGGCCAGAATACTAGAGTTGATAGCCTTTCCCTTCTCCAGGGGATCTTCCTGACCCAGGAATCGCACCAGGGTCTCCTGCATTGCAGGTGGATTCTTTACCAACTGAGCTATCAGGGAAGCCCGAAGAAGCATGAGGTCCAAGCTAAATTGTTTCCTTTTTTCAGTTGTAGTAAAAAGCTTCATCAGAGCAAAGTGCCGAGAGACTGGAGGTACGTGATTCCTTCTTCCAGCCTCAAGGTTAAAAGCATGTTCATCCCAACTTAGCCATGACGTGATAAGCTCTATCTCGCAGCCCTTGCACAGTGAGCGGTCTCTCTGGTTGAGTTAGTTGGTTTCTAAGTAACTTTGAGTGTGAGTCGCTCACTTGTGTCCAACTCTCTGTGACCCCACAGACTGTAGCCCACCAGGCTCCTCTGTCCATGGGATTCTCCATGCAAAAATACTTGAGTGGGTTGCCATTTCCTTCTCCAGGGGAATCTTCCCAACCCAGGGATCGGACCCAAGTCTCCTGCATTATAAGCAGACTCTTTAGCATCTGAGGGCATAAACACGTTTGTAAGACACCCTGACAGCATCTCTTGGTCTCTTGGGGACGTGAGTGACTTTTACCGGCTGCGTGGCTGGCACAGCCTCAGCAATCAAGGGAGCTTTCGGCAACTGAGACTGGGTTGCGGGCTGTCTGTCCATTACCTTGCCAGCATGATGCTGGAGTTTTGCTTGTGGAGGCTGGACTGGTGGGTCTCCGCTTGACGGTGTATATCTCTTTGCTGTGCACCTGAAGGTCGTGGACACACGTGTCCTGCTTCATACTCCAGATCTAGGGGACACAACGGGATCGCAGTGAGCAAAGGCTGATTCTCCCACCGGGGTGTGGGGAGTTGGTCACGGCTCCTGCCTGGAGCATTGCAGAGGTTTCTCTTGTCTCTGGGAAGCTCAGGGCCAGCGGGGTGGGCGGCTGACAAAGGGCAGGTGCTTCACAGGCAGAGGCGTCTGCTGACCACCAGGGAGGGCCCGTGAGAAAGGCCGGGGGCGGGGGCGAGGGCGGGGACGGGGGGAGGGGGGCGGTCCATACTACCCTAGTCTGATCTCAGAAGCTAGGCAGGGTCCGGTCGGGTCTAGTTAGTACTTGGATGGGAGAAAGGCCTCGGGAACGAAAGGAAGTTCCGCGGGACTGTGGCCGATAAACAGGGCTTCATTCCCGGGGCAAGCGGGACGCCGTTTGCCAAGACAAAAGACGACAGAGACATTAAGGGAGCTCACGACACAACTGTCAGCTGCAGGAGCAGCACTGGGACTGAAGACAGTGTGGGGGCTCCGGGGGTCACCTAGGGTCATTCCAGCCTTACCTTCAATGTGATGTCATCAGAGCAAGAGGCCTGCAACATGCCAGAGGGATCCCATTTGATGGCGTTGACTTCATTCTGCAAGAGAGCCAAAGGTTGAAAAAAAAAAAAAGTAAAGAAATGAAAGCCTGGGAGTAGTAAACAGAAGTTTCCAGGAGGGGGCAGTAATGCTCTGTCATCTATGCAGAAAGCCTGGCAGTACTAAGCACAAGCATCCAGCAGGGGGCAGGAGTGCTCTGTCTGCTCTGTGAAATGCCTGGGATTAGAGAAACCAAGCTTCCAACAGGGGGCAGGAGTGCTCTGCCTTCTGCGAAAAAAGCCTGGGAGTAGTAAACACAAGCGTCCAGTAGGGGACAGGAGCGCTGTGTCTGCTATGTGAAAAGCCTGGGATTAGTAAACACAAGTTTCCAACAGGGGGCAGGAGTGCACTGCCTTCTCCGAAAATAGCCTGGGAGTAGTGAACACAATCATCCAGCAGGGGGCATGAATGCTCTGTCTGCTATACAAAAAGCCTGGGAGTACTAAACTCAGTGTCCAGCAGGGGGCAGGAGCACTCTGTTCTTGCTGTAAAAACGCCTGGGAATAGTAAGCACAAGTTTCCAGCAGGGGGCAGGTGCGCTCCGCCTTCTCTACAAAAAACCTGGGAGTAGTAAACACGAGCGTCCAGCAGGGGGCGGAGCACCCTGTGGTCTCTGTCAAAACCTGGGAGCATCATAAAAAAAATGGGGGAAAAAAAGGGAAAAAAAAAAGCCTGGGTGTAGTTAACACAAGCGTCCAGCAGGGGCAGGATCGGTCTGTCTTCTATGCCAAAAGCCCAGGAGTAGTAAGCACAAGCGTCCAGCAGGGGGCAGGAATGCTCCCTCTTCTATGCCAAAAACCTGGGAGTAGTAAGCAAAAGCGGCCAGCAGGGGGCAGGAATGCTCTGTCTTCTATGCAGAAAGCATGGGCGTAGTAAGCTCAAGGATCCAGCAGGGGGCAGGAGCGCTCTGTTCTTGCTGAAAAAATGCCTGGGTGTAGTAAGCACAAGCTTCCAGCAGGGGGCAGGAGCACTCCGTCCTCACTGCAAAAAGCCTGGGACCTGTAACACAGGCTGGATGCAGAGTTCCAAAGAACATCAAGAAAGCCTTCCTCAGGGATCAGTGCAAAGAAATAGAGGAAAACAATAGAATGGGAAAGACTAGAGATCTCTTCAAGAAAATTAGAGATACCAAGGGAACATTTCACGCAAAGATGGGCTCAATAAAGGACAGAAGTGGTATGGTCCTAACAGGAGCAGAAGATGTTAAGAAGAGGTGTCAAGAATACCCAGAAGAACTATATAAGAAAAAGCTTCATCACACAAATAATCATGATGGTGTGATCACCAACCCAGAGCCAGACATTCTTGAATGCGAAGTCATGTGGGCTTCAGGAAGCATCATGGCGAACAAAGCTAGTGGAGGTGATGGAATTCCAGTTGAGCTATTTCAGATCCCAAAGATGATGCTGTGAAAGTGCTGCACTTAACATGACGGCAAATCTGGAAATCTCACCAGTGGCCACAGGACTGGAAAAGGTCAGTTTTCATTCCAATCCCAAAGAAAGGCAATGCCAAAGAATGTTCAAACTCCTGCACAATTGCACCCATCTCACACGCTAGTAAAGTAATGCTCGAAATTCTCCAAGCCAGGCTTCAAAAGTACATGAACCGTGAACTTCCAGATGTTTAAGCTGGATTTAGAAAAGGTTGAGGAACCAGAGATCAAATTGCCAGCATCTGCTGGATTATCAGAAAAGCAAGAGAGTTCCAGGAAAACATCCACTTCTTTCTTTATTGACTATGCCAAAGCCTTTGACTGTGTGGACCACAACAAACTCAGGAAAATTCTTAGAGATGGGAATATCAGACCACCTGACCTACCTCTGGAGAAATCTATATGCAGATCAGGAAGCAACAGTTAGAACTGGACATGGGACAACAGACTGGCTCTAAACAGGGAACGGAGTACATCAAGGCTGTATATTGTCACCCTGCTTATTTAACTTATATGCAGAGTACATCATGAGGAATGCCGGGCTGGAAGAAGCACCAGCTGGAATCAAGATTGCTAGGAGAAATATCAATAACCTCAGATATGCAGATGACAGCACCCATATGGCAGAAAGTGAAGAACTAAAGAGCCTCTTGATGAAAGTGAAAGAGGAGAGTGAAAACCTTGGCTTAAGACTCAACATTCAGAAAACTAAGATCATGGCATCCGGTGCCAGCACTTCATGGCAAATAGATGGGGAAAGAGTGGCAGTCTGTTTTTGGGGACTCCAAAATCACTGCAGACAGTGACTGCAGCCATGAAATTAAAAGATGCTTACTCCTTGGAAGGAAAGTTATGGCCAACCTAGACAGCATATTAAAAAGCAGAGACATTACTTTACTGACAAAGGTCCGTCTAGTCAAAGTTATGGTTTTTCCAGTAGTCGGGTGTGAATGGGAGAGTTGGACTATAAAGAAAATTGAGGAGATGCTTTTGACCTGCGGTGTTGGAGAAGACTCTTGAGAGTCCCTTGGACTGCAAGGAGATCCAGCCAGTCCATCCTAAAGTCCTAAATCAGTCCTGAATATTCATCGGAAGGACTGATGCTGAAGCTGAAGCTCCAATCCTTTGGCCACCTGGTGCGTAGAGCTGACTCACTTGAAAAGACCCAGATGCTGAGAAAGACAAGGTGGGAGGAGAAGGGGACGACAGAGGATGAGATGATTGGATGGGATCACTGACTCAACGGACATGAGTTTGAGCAAGCTCTAGGAGTTGGTGATGGATGGGGAAGCCTGGTGTGCTGCAGTCCACGGGGTCACACAGAGTTGGACACGACTGAGCGACTGAACTGAACTGACTGCCTGGTCTCCAGGAGGAGCAGGTTCTCTGCTCCAGTAAAACGGCTGCTCCCACCATCTCGATGGGCAACCTGGACTCTCCTGAGATGTGGCTGCAGGGTCCATGGCCGTTGACGTGAGCCCTTCCCCCATCCCCCATCTTCTAAATTCCTCTGCTCTCAGAGGGCTCATCACTCTTGGTGTGACCTATTCCGACCTAGATCCCCCCGGACTCATCTTCATCCTGCCCCAAGAGGACTCTGCGAGTGCCTCTCCCCTCGCAGGCCACGGTAGGGTTTAGTGTGGTGGTCGTGGAGACGCTACAGGCACACACTTGCTTTTATTTGGTCGTAATCATAGCCTCTTCCTGTATCTCAGGCTTCTCCAGGCATTTACCTCCCTGAGGCTCTCTCTTCTCTTCCTTGACTATTCTCCAAAATTCTGCACGCGTTAAACAGGGCTCGTTCTGCCTGTCTTGATACAGGCTTCCGTTCAGTTCAGTTCAGTCCCTCAGCATGTCAGACTCTTTGCGACCCCATAGCCTGCAGCACGCCAGGCCTCCCTGTCCGCCACCAGCTCCCGGACCTGGCTGAAAGGCATGTCCATCGAGCTGGTGATGCCATCCAACCATCTCATCCTCTGTTGTCCCCTTCTCCTCCCGCCTTCAACCTTTCCCAGCATCAGGGTCTTTTCCAAGGAGTCAGTTCTTCGCATCAGGTGTCCAAAGTATTGGAGCTTCGGCATAACTCCTTCCATTCAATATTCAGGACTGATTTCCTTTAGGATGGACTGGTTGGATCTCCTTGCAGCCCAAGTCTTCTCCAACACCACAGTTCAAAAGCATCAATTCTTGGGCACTCACCCTTCTTTATGGCCCAACTTTCACATCCACACATGACTATGTGAAAAACTGTAGCTTTGGTTACATGGGCTTAGGACCTGACTATGCTCAGATCATTGCCAACATTTCCATCATTCCATAATCTTAAATATATAATAACATAAAGCTGTCCTTTGGTATCCATGAGAGGTTTGTTCTGGGACTCCCATGGAAACCAAAATCCACAGATGCCCTCCACATCTGCTTGGTCTACATTTGCGGGGCAGTGTGGAGGACTGTCTGTTTACAGACTTTATGTATTATAAACACACACGTGCATATACGTTTTGGGGGACGAAAATATTGTACATACTACACACAGGAGACACAAGCCACCTAGATAACTCTATGGCACAAGCACACACCATTTCCTCAGTTTTGCCATGTGACCCTCATTCACATCAAGATCAGAAATCTGTCTTGCTTGGGGAAAGCTGTCCAGGCAGCTGCTGGATTTGTGCTTTTGGAGTCCTAGGGCCACAGAGGGGATTCAGGGCATCCCATGACCATGACCGTGGTGCCCAGGGCTGCAAGCTCCTAAAGCTGCCCTTGTTATGACGTCACAGCCACCTGGACCCAAGATGCCCAGCAGCAGTAAAAAGGACTTTTGAGCTTTTCTGAGTTCTTAACCTCTGTATTGATATCCAGTCTGCCAAAATCATCAGAAGCCCTGACGGCTCTCCTCTGAGGGTTCCTGCTGCCGAGCGAGACACAGCCCCAACCCAACTCTAGAGCAAAGATGCTAGCTGCTGGCTTTCCCAGGCTCCCTTGCAGCCAGAGCGTGTCTCAGATGGGCCTGGCGCGGCTGAGGAGACTCATGCCCCAATTCAACGTTGGAAGCTGATGCACAAGGCAATGGGCTGTGCAGAAGCAATTCCGGGAAGGGGTTGGCAGCTGGAACGTCTGCTTTGGAAGGCAGCCTGGGTGAATTCCTAGGGGCCAGCCCAGCGTCTGGCATTGAGGTGTGGGCAGCTCCCCAGTGCTGTGTGTGTTACCTGCATGGGCCCGATTCTGTGCCCGGCTCTGGCTGCTTCTGTCTGTCCTGCCCCCATGCCTGGGATACCTCAGAGCTGCTTAGTATACTCCTCAATCATTCTGGCTTCCGTTAGCCAGAGTCCAGTGGCTCAGCTGGTAAAGAATCTGCCTGCAATGCAGAAGACCTGGGTTAACTCTTCCCCTGAACCTTGAAGTCCCTGGCTGCCCCGACCCCTGTGGAGCCTCCCTCCCCTCGACTTCCCATGTGGCTCTCCGGGTGGACCTATTTCTTCACTTTGCTTACCTTGTGTGTGGATGAAGACACTTTGCAGAAAAAGGGAGCTAGGCTGTGGGAAAAAAACCCCAAATTCCATGCAATTCGGAGCCTTTTGTAAAGGTCCATTATCTGCTGCCCGCACCTTCTCATGCATGTAAACTAGTGATTTGCAGGCTCCCATCACCAACAGTGACCAAGACCAGTGCCCATACGGGTACAGAAACCTTCCCGTGAGTATGAAGAACACCCCAAAGACCTTTAAGGAACATCACCCAGATGTGGGCCCCTGAAAAAAAAAAACAAGGTCTCTGCTCTGTGAGTGGAAACTCAGATTCCCAAAACAAATTGGGGAGGGGAGGGGTCTCAAAGGGCAAATATTTTTAGAATCAGTGCAGCAAAGGGTTCCACAGAGATGGTACTTAGGTAAAAGCTCGGGCCATCTGGTCTCAACCCAGTTTCCATCACAGCACAAAGGGACCTCCTTGAAGCTGTGACCGAGCTACCAGCATCCGTGGCTACAGCTACAGAAGCCCGAGTTCAACCACCCTCATTGACCGGTGCTTAAGTCCTGCCACACAACCTGTACCCTGGTGGGTTCATGACACGGGTCACCCCAGACTCTTCAGCAGAGGGGCTCGAGAGTGCTCAGAGCCTCACCCCAGTTTTGCCACGTGGGGGCATGCTCAGTCAGCTTGGTAATTATTACAAGAAACAAACAAATAAAAAAAAAAAACAGAGAGAGAGAGAGAAATTTAGAATCAGGCAGGTCTGCACCCCGGCGACACTGGGGCAGAAGCAACAGCCCAGGTCCTGTGCGATTCCCACGCAGGGTCAGCTTGTGGCCGGAGGCTCTTTGGGGTGACTCACATGCATGGCCAGATGCAGCCCGTCTGGCTGCCTCTGTGTCAGTTCCCCGCTGCCTGTCACTGGGGGTGGGGCGGACATCGCTTCAAAGTGACAATGTGGCTTCTGTTTATGGAGTACAGCCGCATAAAGGGAACCAGTTACCTTCTGCACGTGTCTGCCTGCAGTCACCGGCCATCCCTATGACTTTAGGTTCTTCTAAGTCTATTCATTGTGGAACTCAAAAACTGCCAGTGACCCAATTCTGCCGACAGAACATCCATCTGCTTTAAGATTTTCTAAAACAGCCAGCCTGAAACAAACTAACGAGAGAGAAACTAGTTACAAAAACAAAAAAGCATGCTCGCCTTTCACATCCTAATGCGTCTACACCCCCTCTGGTCTCTTCACCTGGTTTACAACCAGTCAGTTGTAAAAGCAGCCCCGGCCTGGGCCCATCTCTCCTGGAGGAAAAAACCACAAGAGCTTGGGAACATGACTCAGCAGAGCCGTCAGCATGGGCCCCCCAGAGATGCTGCCCCAGACGAAGAAGAAAGCACACACAGAAAGTTCTCTATCAAAATAGAGCAATTTATTCGAGCCAACCGAATATGGTCTGTTGATTCTCTCTTGGAACAAATGAGCCATCACAAACACACACACATACACATGCACACACACACACACACACACTCACACACACACACACACACACACACCGTGATTCTCTTTCCAGGAGTGCGTGAGGGTGAGGGTTGTTGTGGGGGATAGGGGGAGAGAACGGAACGGGGCAGCGGTTGGGGGCTGTGTGGATGGAACAGAAGCTGGAAGATGCGGACAGGACATCTGGCTGCACGTCTGACACAGACAATAAAAACCGCAGAAGCCAGAAATTCACAAACCTCGGGGAGCGGAGGGAGGGAGACACTCTGCTTTGTATGGGAAACACGATCGGGAAAAAAGAAACTCTGACAACAAAAAGTGGGCGGAAAGGTTAAAAAAAAGAGAAGAAAAAACAGGAAAAAAAGTAAACCCTTAGTCCCGACAAAGTGCACTTCGCTTGGCTCCGAGATCTCTTTTCAGAAAGACAAAGTGAATATTGCGGTTCTGTAGCCGTCCATTGGCATCGGATGTGCTTCTGGGGGCTTGCATGCGTGTGTGCGCATCGGACGAGCTCCCCGGCACGGCGGACGATTCCGGGGATTGTTCTGTGCGTTATTCTCTGCTTTCAGCACCAAGGTCCCATCCGGGCACTGAGGACCGCGAAGCGCTCTGCACGACGTCTAGAAGCTGCTTGCACTGCCGAGGCCATGTTCCCGCCGAGCACTGCCAGGAGACACAGCGGGGGTGACTCAGGGTAGGCATGGCTTCCAGGGATGCTGGCTGCCTCCTCCTCGTGGTCCCACCCCGGGGCCTCTTCCCCGATGGTACACCGGCAGTTCTGCCTATCTCAGCAGCGTCACGTCATCACCGCGCCCGGTATCCAGTCCGCGTCCTTGACCTCCCCCTGGCTCCAACCCGGCAACTTCCAGACTGGTTCAGGTTCACCAGGAGGCCAATGTCAACACTTGGGAGACCCTGCATACTGACCTCCCCCGTGATGATCCTCTCCTGAGCCTTTTATACTGAATCCCACCATCACCACCCTCCAGCAGCATTAGGCTCATCAAACGCAAATTATGTCCGGAACACGGACAGCTGATGCTGTGTGGAGAGTGCCACGTTTTTACTCGGGGAGGGGTACAGATATGGTGTTCAACTAGCCCTCTGCAAACTGCATCTCAAAGTTAGTCATTTAGGGGGTGGTGGGGGAGCAGTGATTATGCGTGGACCCCTGAGGGCCTCTGCTGTCTTCAAAGGTGGAAGTGGAGACGCCAACCGAACACTGACCTTCTTCTGAAAGGTTAAGCGTTTAGATACAGCAGAGCCTGAATAACACGCCTGACGCCTGAACAGAGTGCCTTTTGGTCTTGTACGTTTGGGGGTGGCGGGCCGGTTTGAAAACCACTCAGATCCACAGAGACTCGTTAATGTACTGAGATAGATGAATGCACTCTGGCTTTGGGGCTGCTTCCGGGACAATCCACCTTCTGCACAAAGGCCTGGCCAAGCCCTGCGGTTGGCTTTTGGGTCCATGGACAGATACCAGCACACTCCATATCCCATCCGGGCTGGTTGCTGGGACAGAAAAGTGCTGCAACCTACCCACCCACGGCCAGCCCCACTGCTGGCTAGGGGGGAAACAGATAAGCCCAGAGGCCCTGCTGCTAATTTACAAGCTGGGTCAGCATCGGGTGAAGACAACTGTTGAGTACAAAGATCACCTGATCCAAGGGAAAGGAAAACTCTCCTAGGGACACACAAAGCCATGGTTTAATTTTTTTTTTTTAAACAGTAAAAAGATTTGCTTAAAAAAAAGAAAAAGGACAATTCTTTTCCCCTGACCTGCTGCCAGAGAAAGCAAAGTGTGAAGATGACCTGTGAAGACACCCTACATCTGTTAATTCACACCCCCCCCCCCAGGGCTGAAAAGCTCTCCCAGATTGCTTCTGTTGCTGGGAAAGCCCATGAGGTCCCAGAGGCCCCTCTGGTTGGTCATCCCTGGAGGGACTTGGCCGAACTGCTCCTGGTTTTGGGGTGGGGGGCCCACCTGTGGCCCCAAGTCTTGAACTAGGCAGCATTGGTGGTGTGGAGCGGGGCGGTTCTGTCGGCCCCCTTTCACTGATGCTGCTTCTGGGAATGCTTCTTGGGTTCGAGGGCATCCCCTTGTCCACGGCTATGGTAGGGCGCAGCAGGAAAAGAAAACAAAACAACGCCCAGGTCTTCCTGGAGCAGAAAAGGGGCTGGGATCTTCAGCTGCAGCCGCACAGACCAGCCCCGAGGCCAACCCCAGAGCTACCCACCCAGAGTCCCCTCGCTGCCTTCCACCATACTGAAAGTGAAGGGACTCCTCTATCCGTTTCTTCCTAAAGGTATCTTGCTTTCTTTTTTTTTTGTTGTTGTTCTTAAATATGAATCACACAAAGCTCTCATGTCTGAATGGCCATTTTATGATTTTAAAATTGTTTTAGCATAAAAAATATCTTTTTTTTTTTCTTCTCCAAATCTACTCCGGGCTCTTTCTCTTATAAGTCCTGTTTTTTTTTCTTCTTCCTCCTCCTGTGAAAAGTCCCCCTTGCCATGCCTTCCTATGTAAAGCACTTCCTATGCACCAGAAGTGCCCTTGAGATGGAGGATGGGAGGTGACTATGAGGGAGGCGGATGGGTAGGGGCATGGGGGAGGGAGGGGGAAGGTAGTGGGGAGGAGGATGGGCGTGAGGGGTGGGGAGGGGAAGATGCAGGCAAGAAAGCTGTCGTCAGAGACTGTCACCCCATCCAAGAGAGAGGGGCTGTCTCTGTGGTGGGTGAAACAACAGCAAAGAAGCAAGACACCCAGGAACAGTTTCCACCTCGGACCCAACGCCCGCCCCTTACCCCACCCGCCAACCCACCAACCAAGACGACAGGTTTCCAGCCCATAGGAAAACCATGGAAACAAAGATTCTAGAAACTGCTGGGATTACAAAGGTTCCCATTTCATCCATACCAACTGGTCTTTCGAATGTCCTTGTGAGAGTTTAACTGTAATGACCAAATTTTTAGGGAAAAAAACAAAAAACCCATTGACGGGAGGAGTTTTTCCTCCCCTCTCGGTTTATCACAGCATTTTTTCTTCTTCTTTTCCTTTCGGCACAGCCTTTCCGTTTTTGCTCATTCCTCTCAACCATCGGAGCCTGTTCTGGGTAGAAACCGATTTGTGCACCATGTCAAGCTGGTGGCTTTGCACTCCCACGGGGCTGGATGTTCTGGGTGGAAACCATTCCTTTCCTCCCCCTCTGATAGGACTTGCATGTGTGTTTTCCGTTTTAAACTTCTCGGTGAAGGTTACCAAAAAAATAAAATAAAATAGAGTCTCTGGTAGCCAGGGATGACTTGGTCTCAAAGGACACTCCCTAAATTCAGGCTGGTGCAGTTTCGGAGCTGACGGAATTGTGTCTGAATAGTGCTACAACCCCACACCTTCAATGCTGGTCCGTTAGAATTCTCTTCTCGTGTCTATAATATTTTTTTCTGTGTGTGTTTATTTTCACAGATCTAACACACACACCTGGAAGGAGAGAGAAAAGCACCTGTTATCTTGAGAGGCACCATAAGATGCCTTTAATACCACAGGATGGCACACAGCCCCTGAACCAAACCTGGCCCGGCGTCCGCTTGTTTATAAATAAAGTTTTATTTGCACACAGTCCACTCTGTGTTCATTCAGCGTGAATGAACATTCATTCAGAGTGAATTCACTCAGGGCTCATTCCGACCAGCTCTAGCGGACAGGTGACTGTCTAAACATCATTACCACCCACCGCAGGCCACGGCCGTGGTTGGGTGTCACAGACCAGACCACTACACGGCAGAGCAGAAGGGAACTGAAGCCTCAGCACATATCTGGTGTAAGGGGGCAGGCTGACACTCAGCCAGCCAGCGCCCTGCCTTACAGCTCAGGGCAATTCCAGAGTGCAGCGTGAATCTGCAAGCTGGACACCTCAGGGCACCAGCAGACGGTCACTGGGACCCAGGAGACAGGTGGAATGGAAGGTTGGGCCTTCGTCACCAGAGGGTCCGGGTGGGAGGACGAACGTGGAAGCCAAGGGTGGGCCAAGTTGCTCAGCACCTGGGATATGGGGGGCACTTCTCTGCTGTGGCCGGAGGTCCCCAGCACCCCGAGAGTCCCAGCAGCAGCCACAGTTTCCACATCAGATGCCATCAACGCCCCCCACACACCTCCAAAAGAACCCACAGCCCGAATGCCTCCAGACACTTCCAATGTTTCCAGGGGTGCAATCGTTCCAACTGAGAACCACCAATTCCGCCAGAAAAGAAAAACAACATCCAGGAAGCGAGAAGAGACGTCCGCTCCCAGAGCACTGCCCAGCCCAGATGCTTCCTTCGCCAACAGGCATCTCAGAGGCCCTTCCCAGCCCTGGGAGTGCGCCCACGTGGATCTCAGGGGTCTGGACCGTTCGTGACCCCTTCCCTGAACCCTCACTCCCCCTGCATCCCCTCTCTCTCCCGCCCGGGGGAACCCCAGGGTGCTGCTTCGGAGCCGTCTGACACATTGGCGCACAGTTTGTGCATCTGGGGGACCCAGCACACCTCGACGATGCCCCCGGTGCCTCGGTAGCTGTGGACGAGACTTCAGTCTGCAAAGCAAGCGCGCCGTCACTCGAGAAGGGAACATTGACGAGGCCACCCCCCCGCTGGGTATGTCAGCTCAGAAGCTTCCAAAGACACGGATGCTGATAGAACTTTCAGTGAAAGGGGCTCTGGCAGCGGCGGGAAGTCTAAATCAGAACTACGGCCACAGTGGGGGGTGCGGGGGGAGGAGAATGCAAAATGTGGGAAGCTGCTGGATAGACCATGGGGACTTTAGCTCGGTGCTCTCTGATAACCTGAAGGCTTGAGATGGGTGGGGAGAGGGAGGTTCAAGAGGGTGGGTCCATTCCGGGACCACACGCAATGTCTGCTGCTGCCAATGGAGGGCAGTGGCGGGTGCAACGTTTCCTGACAAGGACTCAGAAAACACATAACCCGAGTCTCTGGCAGGGGCGACCCAGCTCCCACAAAGAGCCCTGTGTAGATGGTGCTTGGTGGGCTTATGCTCCCCTCCAGGGAACCGAGGATGTGTCTAGATATGTGTCCGAGGAGAGGCACTCCTGAGTGCAAACTCGGGTTCTGGGGTCACAAAGAAAGTGAAATTAAAGCATCAGTCGCTCAATCCTGTCTGACTCTTGGCGACCCCATGGACTGTAGCCTGCCAGGCTCCTTTGTCCATGGGGTTCTTCAGGCGAGAACACTGGAGTGGGTTGCCGTTCCCTTCTCCGGGAGAATCTTCCCGACCCAGGGATCGAACGCGAGTCTCCCGCATTGCAGGCGGATTCTTTACCACCTGAGGCACCAGGGAAGCCCACGGGTCAGTGAGAACTTGACTGTGTTGGGTGTGGGGCTGGGGAGGGGGGAGACCTAGGCGGCGGGAATGCAGGGGGCTGACCTGAGTGTTCTAGATGTGCGCGCACTTGTCGAAGGAGACGCTGGCCACGTCCGTCCCATCGGGGCTGAAGGCCACACTGTAGACGGGCTCCTGGTGCTTGGTGAGCGTGTGGATGCACACGCCCCGCTTCATGTCCCAGAGTCGGACGGTAGAATCGAACGCAGTGCTGGAAGGACACAGAGGTCACCGAGGATGCCCGTGGGTTCAGAAAAACTCACCACAGCTGCCAGCAGTTTCCCGCCAGTCTCCCGAGGATGCGACTCTCACAGTAAAAGAGTGGCTCTCCTGCGCAGACTCTGAACCTTTCAGAGACTGTAAATGGGTACCTCTTCCTCTTCTAGAACATGACTCAAGATGCACTGAGCACAGAGCCATGGTCCAGGGAGGGGACACAGGCATGCCTGTGGCCACCTCGTGCTGAAGTATGCCAAAAACCATCACCACAACCTCGTAAAGTGTTTCATTTCCATTTAAAATAAATTTGAAAAAAAAAGTCACACAATAAATCTCTTTCTATTTTTGGGTGCCGTTGTCAGGGGAACAAATTGAGAACCACACTCATTTATTTTTGCACGTCTCTGAGACACGAACGTTACATCTTCGTGACATTTTGTAAAATGGTCCCACCACTAACAACACATGTTATCGCTACCACTGGAAACAATGCCAAAAATAGAGCCGAGAGCCATATTTGGGGAAATAGCTAAGTGAGCGAACACAAATATTAACTCCACGGGTATTAAAATATAATCGGATCCAAAAATATAAGCACACTCCCGGGAGCTGGAAATTTGAGTTGCGTCTAAATCTGTAAGAAGAGCAGGCGCGTATGTGTGCCAAGTTGTCCCATTCATGTCTGACTCTTTGTGACCCCATGGATTGCAGCCCGCCAGGCTCCTCTGTCCTTGGGATTCTCCAGGCAAGAACACTGCAGTGGGTTGCCGTGCACTCCTCCAGGGAGTCTTCCTGACCCAGGGATCGAACCCATGTCTCTTACATCTTCAGCACTGGCAGGCGGCTTCTTGACCACTAGCGCCAGCTGGGAAGCCCACCCACCACAAAGCTGTTTCTCTCAGCATTTCTTCCCTCTTCTGGGACTTACATCCCTCTCTTTATGCTTGGTTGTCTAGAAGCCTCACTTACGCCCGTCACGGGTACCATGTGATTCAGAAACAAAACAACGCAAAACAAAAGACACTGTTTTGTTCCTAGACCTTTCAGTGGATTTGAGGACTGTGACTGGCAATAAGAGGATAACACCTCTCATGTTTTTCTCGATCAGCTTTTCAGCTGATGCAACAATTCCTTTCTGTGTTTTCTGAGAGATGGCCTTGGGTCATGCACTTTCAGTAACAGACTGTTCATCCCACTGTTATGGGACAAACACAAGGGGAGGGGGACTACCTCTAACTTACAGTAAGGCTGGGCCACCGGCCACTCCTCCCCACCACGCCATTCTCGGCAAATACGCAGAAAAAAAATCCACTGCTGCTTCCTCCCAAGTCCTGTCTTTCCCAGGCCAGACACACCCACACTTCGTGGGATCATGGTTTCTAGAAGCCTCAGGGTATCCTTCCTTCACTTGGAATATCTTTAGCTTGTGTCCCTCAAGGTTCTTACTAAAATACCCTATTGGGAGTGCAACATTGTATCCTGCGTGACGTCGGACCAGGACCAGGAACACACAAGACTGCAGAACGCAGCCTCAGTGATGACCTTTTGTGAACGTCTAACCACTCTGCTCCCTTCTGGCGTATCACTGACTGACTAGTCCTCTGCCTCCAATGCTGGCGTCTAAGGGGGTTTACTGCCTATACCAGGGGTCCCCATCCCCTGCGATCTGATGCCTGATGATCCGAGCTGAAGCAGATGCAATCATAACAGCAATAAAGGGCACAGGAAATGTAGTGTGCTTCAATCATCCTGAAACCTTGGGAAAGTGATTTTCCACAAAGCTGGTCCCTGGTGGCAAAAAAGCAAGGGACAGCCAGGATGAACAGTTAGCCTGGCTCTGGTATCGGCTGGGGGACCTTTGATCACCATTCAACATTCTTCCCAGCTGCAGCCAAGTTGGGCCAAGGAAACCAAGCCCGAAGTTAAAGTCGCTCAGTCGTGTCTGACTGTTTGGGACCCCATGGACTACACAGTCCATGGGATTCTCCAGGCCAGAATACTAGAGTTGATAGCCTTTCCCTTCTCCAGGGGATCTTCCTGACCCAGGAATCGCACCAGGGTCTCCTGCATTGCAGGTGGATTCTTTACCAACTGAGCTATCAGGGAAGCCCGACGAAGTGTGAGGTCCAAGCTAAATTGTTTCCTTTTTTCAGTTGTAGTAAAAAGCTTCATCAGAGCAAAGTGCCGAGAGACTGGAGGTACGTGATTCCTTCTTCCAGCCTCAAGGTTAAAAGCATGTTCATCCCAACTTAGCCATGACGTGATAAGCTCTATCTCGCAGCCCTTGCACAGTGAGCGGTCTCTCTGGTTGAGTTAGTTGGTTTCTAAGTAACTTTGAGTGTGAGTCGCTCACTTGTGTCCAACTCTCTGTGACCCCACAGACTGTAGCCCACCAGGCTCCTCTGTCCATGGGATTCTCCATGCAAAAATACTGGAGTGGGTTGCCATTTCCTTCTCCAGGGGAATCTTCCCAACCCAGGGATCGGACCCAAGTCTCCTGCATTATAGGCAGACTCTTTAGCATCTGAGGGCATAAACACGTTTGTAAGACACCCTGACAGCATCTCTTGGTCTCTTGGGGACGTGAGTGACTTTTACCGGCTGCGTGGCTGGCACAGCCTCAGCAATCAAGGGAGCTTTCGGCAACTGAGACTGGGTTGCGGGCTGTCTGTCCATTACCTTGCCAGCATGATGCTGGAGTTTTGCTTGTGGAGGCTGGACTGGTGGGTCTCCGCTTGACGGTGTATATCTCTTTGCTGTGCGCCTGAAGGTCGTGGACACACGTGTCCTGCTTCATACTCCAGATCTAGGGGACACAACGGGATCACAGTGAGCAAAGGCTGATTCTCCCACCGGGGTGTGGGGAGTTGGTCACGGCTCCTGCCTGGAGCATTGCAGAGGTTTCTCTTGTCTCTGGGAAGCTCAGGGCCAGCGGGATGGGCGGCTGACAAAGGGCAGGTGCTTCACAGGCAGAGGCGTCTGCTGACCACCAGGGAGGGCCCGTGAGAAAGGCCGGGGGCGGGGGCGAGGGCGGGGACGGGGGGAGGGGGACGGTCCATACTACCCTAGTCTGATCTCAGAAGCTAGGCAGGGTCCGGTCGGGTCTAGTTAGTACTTGGATGGGAGAAAGGCCTCGGGAACGAAAGGAAGTTCCGCGGGACTGTGGCCGATAAACAGGGCTTCATTCCCGGGGCAAGCGGGACACCGTTTGCCAAGACAAAAGACGACAGAGACATTAAGGGAGCTCACGACACAACTGTCAGCTGCAGGAGCAGCACTGGGACTGAAGACAGTGTGGGGGCTCCGGGGGTCACCTAGGGTCATTCCAGCCTTACCTTCAATGTGATGTCATCAGAGCAAGAGGCCTGCAACATGCCAGAGGGATCCCATTTGATGGCGTTGACTTCATTCTGCAAGAGAGCCAAAGGTTGAAAAAAAAAAAAAGTAAAGAAATGAAAGCCTGGGAGTAGTAAACAGAAGTTTCCAGGAGGGGGCAGTAATGCTCTGTCATCTATGCAGAAAGCCTGGCAGTACTAAGCACAAGCATCCAGCAGGGGGCAGGAGTGCTCTGTCTGCTCTGTGAAATGCCTGGGATTAGAGAAACCAAGCTTCCAACAGGGGGCAGGAGTGCTCTGCCTTCTGCGAAAAAAGCCTGGGAGTAGTAAACACAAGTGTCCAGTAGGGGACAGGAGCGCTGTGTCTGCTATGTGAAAAGCCTGGGATTAGTAAACACAAGTTTCCAACAGGGGGCAGGAGTGCACTGCCTTCTCCGAAAATAGCCTGGGAGTAGTGAACACAATCATCCAGCAGGGGGCATGAATGCTCTGTCTGCTATACAAAAAGCCTGGGAGTACTAAACTCAGTGTCCAGCAGGGGGCAGGAGCACTCTGTTCTTGCTGTAAAAACGCCTGGGAATAGTAAGCACAAGTTTCCAGCAGGGGGCAGGTGCGCTCCGCCTTCTCTACAAAAAACCTGGGAGTAGTAAACACGAGCGTCCAGCAGGGGGCGGAGCACCCTGTGGTCTCTGTCAAAACCTGGGAGCATCATAAAAAAATGGGGAAAAAAAAGGGAAAAAAAAAAGCCTGGGGGTGGTTAACACAAGCGTCCAGCAGGGGCAGGAGCGCTCTGTCTTCTATGCCAAAAGCCCAGGAGTAGTAAGCACAAGCATAAGGTTGGGGAAAGGAATGCTCTGGTTTCTATGCAAAAAGCCTGAGAGTAGGTAGCACAAGCGTCCAGCAGGGGGCAGGAGCATTCTGTCTTCTCTGCAAAAAGTCTGGGAGTATAATAAAAATAAATGGGGGAGAATAAAAGAAAAAAAAAATCCTGGTTGTAGTTAACACAAGCGTTCAGCAGGGGCAGGATCGGTCTGTCTTCTATGCCAAAAGCCCGGGAGTAGTAAGCACAAGCGTCCAGCAGGGGGCAGGAATGCTCCCTCTTCTATGCCAAAAACCTGGGAGTAGTAAGCACAAGCGGCCAGCAGGGGGCAGGAATGCTCTGTCTTCTATGCAGAAAGCATGGGCGTAGTAAGCTCAAGGATCCAGCAGGGGGCAGGAGCGCTCTGTTCTTGCTGAAAAAATGCCTGGGTGTAGTAAGCACAAGCTTCCAGCAGGGGGCAGGAGCACTCCGTCCTCATTGCAAAAAGCCTGGGACCTGTAACACAGGCTGGATGCAGAGTTCCAAAGAACATCAAGAAAGCCTTCCTCAGGGATCAGTGCAAAGAAATAGAGGAAAACAATAGAATGGGAAAGACTAGAGATCTCTTCAAGAAAATTAGAGATACCAAGGGAACATTTCACGCAAAGATGGGCTCAATAAAGGACAGAAGTGGTATGGTCCTAACAGGAGCAGAAGATGTTAAGAAGAGGTGTCAAGAATACCCAGAAGAACTATATAAGAAAAAGCTTCATCACACAAATAATCATGATGGTGTGATCACCAACCTAGAGCCAGACATTCTTGAATGCGAAGTCATGTGGGCTTCAGGAAGCATCATGGCGAACAAAGCTAGTGGAGGTGATGGAATTCCAGTTGAGCTATTTCAGATCCCAAAGATGATGCTGTGAAAGTGCTGCACTTAACATGACGGCAAATCTGGAAATCTCACCAGTGGCCACAGGACTGGAAAAGGTCAGTTTTCATTCCAATCCCAAAGAAAGGCAATGCCAAAGAATGTTCAAACTCCTGCACAATTGCACCCATCTCACACGCTAGTAAAGTAATGCTCGAAATTCTCCAAGCCAGGCTTCAAAAGTACATGAACCGTGAACTTCCAGATGTTTAAGCTGGATTTAGAAAAGGTTGAGGAACCAGAGATCAAATTGCCAGCATCTGCTGGATTATCAGAAAAGCAAGAGAGTTCCAGGAAAACATCCACTTCTTTCTTTATTGACTATGCCAAAGCCTTTGACTGTGTGGACCACAACAAACTCAGGAAAATTCTTAGAGATGGGAATATCAGACCACCTGACCTACCTCTGGAGAAATCTATATGCAGATCAGGAAGCAACAGTTAGAACTGGACATGGGACAACAGACTGGCTCTAAACAGGGAACGGAGTACATCAAGGCTGTATATTGTCACCCTGCTTATTTAACTTATATGCAGAGTACATCATGAGGAACGCCGGGCTGGAAGAAGCACCAGCTGGAATCAAGATTGCTAGGAGAAATATCAATAACCTCAGATATGCAGATGACAGCACCCATATGGCAGAAAGTGAAGAACTAAAGAGCCTCTTGATGAAAGTGAAAGAGGAGAGTGAAAAACTTGGCTTAAGACTCAACATTCAGAAAACTAAGATCATGGCATCCGGTGCCAGCACTTCATGGCAAATAGATGGGGAAAAAGTGGCAGTCTGTTTTTGGGGACTCCAAAATCACTGCAGACAGTGACTGCAGCCATGAAATTAAAAGATGCTTACTCCTTGGAAGGAAAGTTATGGCCAACCTAGACAGCATATTAAAAAGCAGAGACATTACTTTACTGACAAAGGTCCGTCTAGTCAAAGTTATGGTTTTTCCAGTAGTCGGGTGTGAATGGGAGAGTTGGACTATAAAGAAAATTGAGGAGATGCTTTTGACCTGCGGTGTTGGAGAAGACTCTTGAGAGTCCCTTGGACTGCAAGGAGATCCAGCCAGTCCATCCTAAAGTCCTAAATCAGTCCTGAATATTCATCGGAAGGACTGATGCTGAAGCTGAAGCTCCAATCCTTTGGCCACCTGGTGCGTAGAGCTGACTCACTTGAAAAGACCCAGATGCTGAGAAAGACAAGGTGGGAGGAGAAGGGGACGACAGAGGATGAGATGATTGGATGGGATCACTGACTCAACGGACATGAGTTTGAGCAAGCTCTAGGAGTTGGTGATGGATGGGGAAGCCTGGTGTGCTGCAGTCCACGGGGTCACACAGAGTTGGACACGACTGAGCGACTGAACTGAACTGACTGCCTGGTCTCCAGGAGGAGCAGGTTCTCTGCTCCAGTAAAACGGCTGCTCCCACCATCTCGATGGGCAACCTGGACTCTCCTGAGATGTGGCTGCAGGGTCCATGGCCGTTGACGTGAGCCCTTCCCCCATCCCCCATCTTCTAAATTCCTCTGCTCTCAGAGGGCTCATCACTCTTGGTGTGACCTATTCCGACCTAGATCCCCCCGGACTCATCTTCATCCTGCCCCAAGAGGACTCTGCGAGTGCCTCTCCCCCCGCAGGCCACGGTAGGGTTTCGTGTGGTGGTCGTGGAGACGCTACAGGCACACACTTGCTTTTATTTGGTCGTAATCATAGCCTCTTCCTGTATCTCAGGCTTCTCCAGGCATTTACCTCCCTGAGGCTCTCTCTTCTCTTCCTTGACTATTCTCCAAAATTCTGCACGCGTTAAACAGGGCTCGTTCTGCCTGTCTTGATACAGGCTTCCGTTCAGTTCAGTTCAGTCCCTCAGCATGTCAGACTCTTTGCGACCCCATAGACTGCAGCACGCCAGGCCTCCCTGTCCGCCACCAGCTCCCGGACCTGGCTGAAAGGCATGTCCATCGAGCTGGTGATGCCATCCAACCATCTCATCCTCTGTTGTCCCCTTCTCCTCCCGCCTTCAACCTTTCCCAGCATCAGGGTCTTTTCCAAGGAGTCAGTTCTTCGCATCAGGTGTCCAAAGTATTGGAGCTTCAGCATAACTCCTTCCATTCAATATTCAGGACTGATTTCCTTTAGGATGGACTGGTTGGATCTCCTTGCAGCCCAAGTCTTCTCCAACACCACAGTTCAAAAGCATCAATTCTTGGGCACTCACCCTTCTTTATGGCCCAACTTTCACATCCACACATGACTATGTGAAAAACTGTAGCTTTGGTTACATGGGCTTAGGACCTGACTATGCTCAGATCATTGCCAACATTTCCATCATTCCATAATCTTAAATATATAACAACATAAAGCTGTCCTTTGGTATCCATGAGAGGTTTGTTCTGGGACCCCCATGGAAACCAAAATCCACAGATGCCCTCCACATCTGCTTGGTCTACATTTGCAGGGCAGTGTGGAGGACTGTCTGTTTACAGACTTTATGTATTATAAACACACACGTGCATATACGTTTTGGGGGACGAAAATATTGTACATACTACACACAGGAGACACAAGCCACCTAGATAACTCTATGGCACAAGCACACACCATTTCCTCAGTTTTGCCATGTGACCCTCATTCACATCAAGATCAGAAATCTGTCTTGCTTGGGGAAAGCTGTCCAGGCAGCTGCTGGATTTGTGGTTTTGGAGTCCTAGGGCCACAGAGGGGATTCAGGGCATCCCATGACCATGACCGTGGTGCCCAGGGCTGCAAGCTCCTAAAGCTGCCCTTGTTATGACGTCACAGCCACCTGGACCCAAGATGCCCAGCAGCAGTAAAAAGGACTTTTGAGCTTTTCTGAGTTCTTAACCTCTGTATTGATATCCAGTCTGCCAAAATCATCAGAAGCCCTGACGGCTCTCCTCTGAGGGTTCCTCCTGCCGAGCGAGACACAGCCCCAACCCAACTCTAGAGCAAAGATGCTAGCTGCTGGCTTTCCCAGGCTCCCCTGCAGCTAGAGCGTGTCTCAGATGGGCCTGGCGCGGCTGAGGAGACTCATGCCCCAATTCAACGTTGGAAGCTGATGCACAAGGCAATGGGCTGTGCAGAAGCAATTCCGGGAAGGGGTTGGCAGCTGGAACGTCTGCTTTGGAAGGCAGCCTGGGTGAATTCCTAGGGGCCAGCCCAGCGTCTGGCATTGAGGTGTGGGCAGCTCCCCAGTGCTGTGTGTGTTACCTGCATGGGCCCGATTCTGTGCCCGGCTCTGGCTGCTTCTGTCTGTCCTGCCCCCATGCCTGGGATACCTCAGAGCTGCTTAGTATACTCCTCAATCATTCTGGCTTCCGTTAGCCAGAGTCCAGTGGCTCAGCTGGTAAAGAATCTGCCTGCAATGCAGAAGGCCTGGGTTAAATCTTCCCCTGAACCTTGAAGTCCCTGGCTGCCCCGACCCCTGTGGAGCCTCCCTCCCCTCGACTTCCCATGTGGCTCTCCGGGTGGACCTATTTCTTCACTTTGCTTACCTTGTGTGTGGATGAAGACACTTTGCAGAAAAAGGGAGCTAGGCTGTGGGAAAAAAAAACCCCAAATTTCATGCAATTCGGAGCCTTTTGTAAAGGTCCATTATCTGCTGCCCGCACCTTCTCATGCATGTAAACTAGTGATTTGCAGGCTCCCATCACCAACAGTGACCAAGACCAGTGCCCATACGGGTACAGAAACCTTCCCGTGAGTATGAAGAACACCCCAAAGACCTTTAAGGAACATCACCCAGATGTGGGCCCCTGAAAAAAAAAAAAACAAGGTCTCTGCTCTGTGAGTGGAAACTCAGATTCCCAAAACAAATTGGGGAGGGGAGGGATCTCAAAGGGCAAATATTTTTAGAATCAGTGCAGCAAAGAGTTCCACAGAGATGGTACTTAGGTAAAAGCTCGGGCCATCTGGTCTCAACCCAGTTTCCATCACAGCACAAAGGGACCTCCTTGAAGCTGTGACCGAGCTACCAGCATCCGTGGCTACAGCTACAGAAGCCCGAGTTCCACCACCCTCATTGACCGGTGCTTAAGTCCTGCCACACAACCTGTACCCTGGTGGGTTCATGACACGGGTCACCCCAGACTCTTCAGCAGAGGGGCTCGAGAGTGCTCAGAGCCTCACCCCAGTTTTGCCACGTGGGGGCATGCTCAGTCAGCTCGGTAATTATTACAAGAAACAAACAAACAAAAAAAAAAAAAAAACAGAGAGAGAGAGAGAGAAATTTAGAATCAGGCAGGTCTGCACCCCGGCGACACTGGGGCAGAAGCAACAGCCCAGGTCCTGTGCGATTCCCACGCAGGGTCAGCTTGTGGCCGGAGGCTCTTTGGGGTGACTCACATGCATGGCCAGATGCAGCCCGTCTGGCTGCCTCTGTGTCAGTTCCCCGCTGCCTGTCACTGGGGGTGGGGCGGACATCGCTTCAAAGTGACAATGTGGCTTCTGTTTATGGAGTACAGCCACATAAAGGGAACCAGTCACCACCTGCACGTGTCTGCCTGCAGTCACCGGCCATCCCTATGACTTTAGGTTCTTCTAAGTCTATTCATTGTGGAACTCAAAAACTGCCAGTGACCCAATTCTGCCGACAGAACATCCATCTGCTTTAAGATTTTCTAAAACAGCCAGCCTGAAACAAACTAACGAGAGAGAAACTAGTTACAAAAACAAAAAAGCATGCTCGCCTTTCACATCCTAATGCGTCTACACCCCCTCTGGTCTCTTCACCTGGTTTACAACCAGTCAGTTGTAAAAGCAGCCCCGGCCCGGGCCCATCTCTCCTGGAGGAAAAAACCACAAGAGCTTGGGAACATGACTCAGCAGAGCCGTCAGCATGGGCCCCCCAGAGATGCTGCCCCAGACGAAGAAGAAAGCACACACAGAAAGTTCTCTATCAAAATAGAGCAATTTATTCGAGCCAACCGAATATGGTCTGTTGATTCTCTCTTGGAACAAATGAGCCATCACACACACACACACATACACATGCACACACACACACACACACACTCACACACACACACACACACACACACACACCGTGATTCTCTTTCCAGGAGTGCGTGAGGGTGAGGGTTGTTGTGGGGGATAGGGGGAGAGAACGGAACGGGGCAGCGGTTGGGGGCTGTGTGGATGGAACAGAAGCTGGAAGATGCGGACAGGACATCTGGCTGCACGTCTGACACAGACAATAAAAACCGCAGAAGCCAGAAATTCACAAACCTCGGGGAGCGGAGGGAGGGAGACACTCTGCTTTGTATGGGAAACACGATCGGGAAAAAAGAAACTCTGACAACAAAAAGTGGGCGGAAAGGTTAAAAGAAAGAGAAGAAAAAACAGGAAAAAAAGTAGACCCTTAGTCCCGACAAAGTGCACTTCGCTTGGCTCCGAGATCTCTTTTCAGAAAGACAAAGTGAACATTGCGGTTCTGTAGCCGTCCATTGGCATCGGATGCGCTTCTGGGGGCTTGCATGCGTGTGTGCGCATCGGACGAGCTCCCCGGCACGGCGGACGATTCCGGGGATTGTTCTGTGCGTTATTCTCTGCTTTTAGCACCAAGGTCCCATCCGGGCACTGAGGACCGCGAAGCGCTCTGCACGACGTCTAGAAGCTGCTTGCACTGCCGAGGCCATGTTCCCGCCGAGCACTGCCAGGAGGCACAGCGGGGGTGACTCAGGGTAGGCATGGCTTCCAGGGATGCTGGCTGCCTCCTCCTCGTGGTCCCCACCCCGGGGCCTCTTCCCCGATGGTACACCGGCAGTTCTGCCTATCTCAGCAGCGTCACGTCATCACCGCGCCCGGTATCCAGTCCGCGTCCTTGACCTCCCCCTGGCTCCAACCCGGCAACTTCCAGACTGGTTCAGGTTCACCAGGAGGCCAATGTCAACACTTGGGAGACCCTGCGTACTGACCTACCCCGTGATGATCCTCTCCTGAGCCTTTTATACTGAATCCCACCATCACCACCCTCCAGCAGCATTAGGCTCATCAAACGCAAATTATGTCCGGAACACGGACAGCTGATGCTGTGTGGAGAGTGCCACGTTTTTACTCGGGGAGGGGTACAGATATGGTGTTCAACTAGCCCTCTGCAAACTGCATCTCAAAGTTAGTCATTTAGGGGGTGGTGGGGGAGCAGTGATTATGCGTGGACCCCTGAGGGCGTCTGCTGTCTTCAAAGGTGGGAGTGGAGACTCCAACTGAACACTGACCTTCTTCTGAAAGGTTAAGGGTTTAGATACAGCAGAGCCTGAATAACACGCCCGACGCCTGAACAGAGTGCCTTTTGGTCTTGTACGTTTGGGGGTGGCGGGCCGGTTTGAAAACCACTCAGATCCACAGAGACTCGTTAATGTACTGAGATAGATGAATGCACTCTGGCTTTGGGGCTGCTTCCGGGACAATCCACCTTCTGCACAAAGGCCTGGCCAAGCCCTGCGGTTGGCTTTTGGGTCCATGGACAGATACCAGCACACTCCATATACCATCCGGGCTGGTTGCTGGGACAGAAAAGTGCTGCAACCTACCCACCCACGGCCAGCCCCACTGCTGGCTAGGGGGGAAACAGATAAGCCCAGAGGCCCTGCTGCGAATTTACAAGCTGGGTCAGCATCGGGTGAAGACAACTGTTGAGTACAAAGATCACCTGATCCAAGGGAAAGGAAAACTCTCCTAGGGACACACAAAGCCATGGTTTAATTTTTTTTTTTTAAACAGTAAAAAGATTTGCTTAAAAAAAAGAAAAAGGACAATTCTTTTCCCCTGACCTGCTGCCAGAGAAAGCAAAGTGTGAAGATGACCTGTGAAGACACCCTACATCTGTTAATTCACACCCCCCCCCCCCCCCCAGGGCTGAAAAGCTCTCCCAGATTGCTTCTGTTGCTGGCAAAGCCCATGAGGTCCCAGAGGCCCCTCTGGTTGGTCATCCCTGGAGGGACTTGGCCGAACTGCTCCTGGTTTTGGGGTGGGGGGCCCACCTGTGGCCCCGAGTCTTGAACTAGGCAGCATTGGTGGTGTGGAGCGGGGCGGTTCTGTCGGCCCCCTTTCACTGATGCTGCTTCTGGGAATGCTTCTTGGGTTCGAGGGCATCCCCTTGTCCACGGCTATGGTAGGGCGCAGCAGGAAAAGAAAACAAAACAACGCCCAGGTCTTCCTCGAGCAGAAAAGGGGCTGGGGTCTTCAGCTGCAGCCGCACAGACCAGCCCCGAGGCCAACCCCAGAGCTACCCACCCAGAGTCCCCTCGCTGCCTTCCACCATACTGAAAGTGAAGGGACTCCTCTATCCGTTTCTTCCTAAATGTATCTTGCTTTCTTTTTTTTTTTGTTGTTGTTCTTAAATATGAATCACACAAAGCTCTCATGTCTGAATGGCCATTTTATGATTTTAAAATTGTTTTAGCATAAAAAATATCTTTTTTTTTTCTTCTCCAAATCTACTCCGGACTCTTTCTCTTATAAGTCCTGTTTTTTTTTCTTCTTCCTCCTCCTGTGAAAAGTCCCCCTTGCCATGCCTTCCTATGTAAAGCACTTCCTATGCACCAGAAGTGCCCTTGAGATGGAGGATGGGAGGTGACTATGAGGGAGGCGGATGGGTAGGGGCATGGGGGAGGGAGGGGGAAGGTAGTGGGGAGGAGGATGGGCGTGAGGGGTGGGGAGGGGAAGATGCAGGCAAGAAAGCTGTCGTCAGAGACTGTCACCCCATCCAAGAGAGAGGGGCTGTCTCTGTGGTGGGTGAAACAACAGCAAAGGAGCAAGACACCCAGGAACAGTTTCCACCTCGGACCCAACACCCGCCCCTTACCCCACCCCCCAACCCACCAACCAAGACGACAGGTTTCCAGCCTATAGGAAAACCATGGAAACAAAGATTCTAGAAACTGCTGGGATTACAAAGGTTCCCATTTCATCCATACCAACTGGTCTTTTGAATGTCCTTGTGAGAGTTTAACTGTAATGACCAAATTTTTAGGGAAAAAAACAAAAAACCCATTGACGGGAGGAGTTTTTCCTCCCCTCTCGGTTTATCACAGCATTTTTTCTTCTTCCTTTCATTTCGGCACAGCCTTTCCGTTTTTGCTCATTCCTCTCAACCATCGGAGCCTGTTCTGGGTAGAAACCGATTTGTGCACCATGTCAAGCTGGTGGCTTTGCACTCCCACGGGGCTGGATGTTCTGGGTGGAAACCATTCCTTTCCTCCCCCTCTGATAGGACTTGCATGTGTGTTTTCCGTTTTAAACTTCTCGGTGAAGGTTACCAAAAAAATAAAATAAAATAGAGTCTCTGGTAGCCAGGGATGACTTGGTCTCAAAGGACACTCCCTAAATTCAGGCTGGTGCAGTTTCGGAGCTGACGGAATTGTGTCTGAATAGTGCTACAACCCCACACCTTCAATGCTGGTCCGTTAGAATTCTCTTCTCGTGTCTATAATATTTTTTTCTGTGTGTGTTTATTTTCACAGATCTAACACACACACCTGGAAGGAGAGAGAAAAGCACCTGTTATCTTGAGAGGCACCATAAGATGCCTTTAATACCACAGGATGGCACACAGCCCCTGAACCAAACCTGGCCCGGCGTCCGCTTGTTTATAAATAAAGTTTTATTTGCACACAGTCCACTCTGTGTTCATTCAGCGTGAATGAACATTCATTCAGAGTGAATTCACTCAGGGCTCATTCCGACCAGCTCTAGCGGACAGGTGACTGTCTAAACATCATTACCAGCCAACCGCAGGCCACGGCCGTGGTTGGGTGTCACAGACCAGACCACTACACGGCAGAGCAGAAGGGAACTGAAGCCTCAGCACACATCTGGTGTAGGGGGGCAGGCTGACACTCAGCCAGCCAGCGCCCTGCCTTACAGCTCAGGGCAATTCCAGAGTGCAGGCGTGAATCCGCAAGCTGGACACCTCAGGGCACCAGCAGACGGTTACTGGGACCCAGGAGACAGGTGGAATGGAAGGTTGGGCCTTCGTCACCAGAGGGTCCGGGTGGGAGGACGAACGTGGAAGCCAAGGGTGGGCCAAGTTGCTCAGCACCTGGGATATGGGGGGCACTTCTCTGCTGTGGCCGGAGGTCCCCAGCACCCCGAGAGTCCCAGCAGCAGCCACAGTTTCCACATCAGATGCCATCAACGCCCCCCACACACCTCCAAAAGAACCCACAGCCCGAATGCCTCCAGACACTTCCAATGTTTCCAGGGGTGCAATCGTTCCAACTGAGAACCACCAATTCCGCCAGAAAAGAAAAACAACATCCAGGAAGCGAGAAGAGACGTCCGCTCCCAGAGCACTGCCCAGCCCAGATGCTTCCTTCGCCAACAGGCATCTCAGAGGCCCGTCCCGGCCCTGGGAGTGCGCCCACGTGGATCTCAGGGGTCTGGACCGTTCGTGACCCCTTCCCTGAACCCTCACTCCCCCTGCATCCCCTCTCTCTCCCGCCCGGGGGAACCCCAGGGTGCTGCTTCGGAGCCGTCTGACACATTGGCGCCCAGTTTGTGCATCTGGGGGACCCAGCACACCTCGACGATGCCCCCGGTGCCTCGGTAGCTGTGGACGAGACTTCAGTCTGCAAAGCAAGCGCGCCGTCACTCGAGAAGGGAACATTGACGAGGCCACCCCCACGCTGGGTATGTCAGCTCAGAAGCTTCCAAAGACACGGATGCTGATAGAACTTTCAGTGAAAGGGGCTCTGGCAGCGGCGGGAAGTCTAAATCAGAACTACGGCCACAGTGGGGGGTGCGGGGGGAGGAGAATGCAAAATGTGGGAAGCTGCTGGATAGACCATGGGGACTTTAGCTCGGTGCTCTCTGATAACCTGAAGGCTTGAGATGGGTGGGGAGAGGGAGGTTCAAGAGGGTGGGTCCATTCCGGGACCACACGCAATGTCTGCTGCTGCCAATGGAGGGCAGTGGCGGGTGCAACGTTTCCTGACAAGGACTCAGAAAACACATAACCCGAGTCTCTGGCAGGGGCGACCCAGCTCCCACAAAGAGCCCTGTGTAGATGGTGCTTGGTGGGCTTATGCTCCCCTCCAGGGAACCGAGGATGTGTCTAGATATGTGTCCGAGGAGAGGCACTCCTGAGTGCAAACTCGGGTTCTGGGGTCACAAAGAAAGTGAAATTAAAGCATCAGTCGCTCAATCCTGTCTGACTCTTGGCGACCCCATGGACTGTAGCCTGCCAGGCTCCTTTGTCCATGGGGTTCTTCAGGCGAGAACACTGGAGTGGGTTGCCGTTCCCTTCTCCGGGAGAATCTTCCCGACCCAGGGATCGAACGCGAGTCTCCCGCATTGCAGGCGGATTCTTTACCACCTGAGGCACCAGGGAAGCCCACGGGTCAGTGAGAACTTGACTGTGTTGGGTGTGGGGCTGGGGAGGGGGGAGACCTAGGCAGCGGGAATGCAGGGGGCTGACCTGAGTGTTCTAGATGTGCGCGCACTTGTCGAAGGAGACGCTGGCCACGTCCGTCCCATCGGGGCTGAAGGCCACACTGTAGACGGGCTCCTGGTGCTTGGTGAGCGTGTGGATGCACACGCCCCGCTTCATGTCCCAGAGTCGGACGGTAGAATCGAACGCAGTGCTGGAAGGACACAGAGGTCACCGAGGATGCCCGTGGGTTCAGAAAAACTCACCACAGCTGCCAGCAGTTTCCCGCCAGTCTCCCGAGGATGCGACTCTCACAGTAAAAGAGTGGCTCTCCTGCGCAGACTCTGAACCTTTCAGAGACTGTAAATGGGTACCTCTTCCTCTTCTAGAACATGACTCAAGATGCACTGAGCACAGAGCCATGGTCCAGGGAGGGGACACAGGCATGCCTGTGGCCACCTCGTGCTGAAGTATGCCAAAAACCATCACCACAACCTCGTAAAGTGTTTCATTTCCATTTAAAATAAATTTGAAAAAAAAAGTCACACAATAAATCTCTTTCTATTTTTGGGTGCCGTTGTCAGGGGAACAAATTGAGAACCACACTCATTTATTTTTGCACGTCTCTGAGACACGAACGTTACATCTTCGTGACATTTTGTAAAATGGTCCCACCACTAACAACACATGTTATCGCTACCACTGGAAACAATGCCAAAAATAGAGCCGAGAGCCATATTTGGGGAAATAGCTAAGTGAGCGAACACAAATATTAACTCCACGGGTATTAAAATATAATCGGATCCAAAAATATAAGCACACTCCCGGGAGCTGGAAATTTGAGTTGCGTCTAAATCTGTAAGAAGAGCAGGCGCGTATGTGTGCCAAGTTGTCCCATTCATGTCTGACTCTTTGTGACCCCATGGATTGCAGCCCGCCAGGCTCCTCTGTCCTTGGGATTCTCCAGGCAAGAACACTGCAGTGGGTTGCCGTGCACTCCTCCAGGGAGTCTTCCTGACCCAGGGATCGAACCCATGTCTCTTACATCTTCAGCACTGGCAGGCGGCTTCTTGACCACTAGCGCCAGCTGGGAAGCCCACCCACCACAAAGCTGTTTCTCTCAGCATTTCTTCCCTCTTCTGGGACTTACATCCCTCTCTTTATGCTTGGTTGTCTAGAAGCCTCACTTACGCCCGTCACGGGTACCATGTGATTCAGAAACAAAACAACGCAAAACAAAAGACACTGTTTTGTTCCTAGACCTTTCAGTGGATTTGAGGACTGTGACTGGCAATAAGAGGATAACACCTCTCATGTTTTTCTCGATCAGCTTTTCAGCTGATGCAACAATTCCTTTCTGTGTTTTCTGAGAGATGGCCTTGGGTCATGCACTTTCAGTAACAGACTGTTCATCCCACTGTTATGGGACAAACACAAGGGGAGGGGGACTACCTCTAACTTACAGTAAGGCTGGGCCACCGGCCACTCCTCCCCACCACGCCATTCTCGGCAAATACGCAGAAAAAAAATCCACTGCTGCTTCCTCCCAAGTCCTGTCTTTCCCAGGCCAGACACACCCACACTTCGTGGGATCATGGTTTCTAGAAGCCTCAGGGTATCCTTCCTTCACTTGGAATATCTTTAGCTTGTGTCCCTCAAGGTTCTTACTAAAATACCCTATTGGGAGTGCAACATTGTATCCTGCGTGACGTCGGACCAGGACCAGGAACACACAAGACTGCAGAACGCAGCCTCAGTGATGACCTTTTGTGAACGTCTAACCACTCTGCTCCCTTCTGGCGTATCACTGACTGACTAGTCCTCTGCCTCCAATGCTGCCCTCTAAGGGGGTTTACTGCCTATACCAGGGGTCCCCATCCCCTGAGATCTGATGCCTGATGATCTGAGCTGAAGCAGATGCAATCATAACAGCAATAAAGGGCACAGGAAATGTAGTGTGCTTCAATCATCCTGAAACCTTGGGAAAGTGATTTTCCACAAAGCTGGTCCCTGGTGGCAAAAAAGCAAGGGACAGCCAGGATGAACAGTTAGCCTGGCTCTGGTATCGGCTGGGGGACCTTTGATCACCATTCAACATTCTTCCCAGCTGCAGCCAAGTTGGGCCAAGGAAACCAAGCCCGAAGTTAAAGTCGCTCAGTCGTGTCTGACTGTTTGGGACCCCATGGACTACACAGTCCATGGGATTCTCCAGGCCAGAATACTAGAGTTGATAGCCTTTCCCTTCTCCAGGGGATCTTCCTGACCCAGGAATCGCACCAGGGTCTCCTGCATTGCAGGTGGATTCTTTACCAACTGAGCTATCAGGGAAGCCCGACGAAGCGTGAGGTCCAAGCTAAATTGTTTCCTTTTTTCAGTTGTAGTAAAAAGCTTCATCAGAGCAAAGTGCCGAGAGACTGGAGGTACGTGATTCCTTCTTCCAGCCTCAAGGTTAAAAGCATGTTCATCCCAACTTAGCCATGACGTGATAAGCTCTATCTCGCAGCCCTTGCACAGTGAGCGGTCTCTCTGGTTGAGTTAGTTGGTTTCTAAGTAACTTTGAGTGTGAGTCGCTCACTTGTGTCCAACTCTCTGTGACCCCACAGACTGTAGCCCACCAGGCTCCTCTGTCCATGGGATTCTCCATGCAAAAATACTGGAGTGGGTTGCCATTTCCTTCTCCAGGGGAATCTTCCCAACCCAGGGATCGGACCCAAGTCTCCTGCATTATAGGCAGACTCTTTAGCATCTGAGGGCATAAACACGTTTGTAAGACACCCTGACAGCATCTCTTGGTCTCTTGGGGACGTGAGTGACTTTTACCGGCTGCGTGGCTGGCACAGCCTCAGCAATCAAGGGAGCTTTCGGCAACTGAGACTGGATTGCAGGCTGTCTGTCCATTACCTTGCCAGCATGATGCTGGAGTTTTGCTTGTGGAGGCTGGACTGGTGGGTCTCCGCTTGACAGTGTATATCTCTTTGCTGTGCGCCTGAAGGTCGTGGACACACGTGTCCTGCTTCATACTCCAGATCTAGGGGACACAACGGGATCGCAGTGAGCAAAGGCTGATTCTCCCACCGGGGTGTGGGGAGTTGGTCACGGCTCCTGCCTGGAGCATTGCAGAGGTTTCTCTTGTCTCTGGGAAGCTCAGGGCCAGCGGGCTGGGCGGCTGACAAAGGGCAGGTGCTTCACAGGCAGAGGCGTCTGCTGACCACCAGGGAGGGCCCGTGAGAAAGGCCGGGGGCGGGGGCGAGGGCGGGGACGGGGGGAGGGGGACGGTCCATACCACCCTAGTCTGATCTCAGAAGCTAGGCAGGGTCCGGTCGGGTCTAGTTAGTACTTGTATGGGAGAAAGGCCTCGGGAACGAAAGGAAGTTCCGCGGGACTGTGGCCGATAAACAGGGCTTCATTCCCGGGGCAAGCGGGACGCCGTTTGCCAAGACAAAAGACGACAGAGACATTAAGGGAGCTCACGACACAACTGTCAGCTGCAGGAGCAGCACTGGGACTGAAGACAGTGTGGGGGCTCCGGGGGTCACCTAGGGTCATTCCAGCCTTACCTTCAATGTGATGTCATCAGAGCAAGAGGCCTGCAACATGCCAGAGGGATCCCATTTGATGGCGTTGACTTCATTCTGCAAGAGAGCCAAAGGTTGAAAAAAAAAAAAAAAAGTAAAGAAATGAAAGCCTGGGAGTAGTAAACAGAAGTTTCCAGGAGGGGGCAGTAATGCTCTGTCTTCTATGCAGAAAGCCTGGCAGTACTAAGCACAAGCATCCAGCAGGGGGCAGGAGTGCTCTGTCTGCTCTGTGAAATGCCTGGGATTAGAGAAACCAAGCTTCCAACAGGGGGCAGGAGTGCTCTGCCTTCTGCGAAAAAAGCCTGGGAGTAGTAAACACAAGTGTCCAGTAGGGGACAGGAGCGCTCTGTCTGCTATGTGAAAAGCCTGGGATTAGTAAACACAAGTTTCCAACAGGGGGCAGGAGTGCACTGCCTTCTCCGAAAATAGCCTGGGAGTAGTGAACACAATCATCCAGCAGGGGGCATGAATGCTCTGTCTGCTATACAAAAAGCCTGGGAGTACTAAACTCAGTGTCCAGCAGGGGGCAGGAGCACTCTGTTCTTGCTGTAAAAACGCCTGGGAATAGTAAGCACAAGTTTCCAGCAGGGGGCAGGTGCGCTCCGCCTTCTCTACAAAAAACCTGGGAGTAGTAAACACGAGCGTCCAGCAGGGGGCGGAGCACCCTGTGGTCTCTGTCAAAACCTGGGAGCATCATAAAAAAAATGGGGGAAAAAAAGGGAAAAAAAAAAGCCTGGGGGTGGTTAACACAAGCGTCCAGCAGGGGCAGGAGCGCTCTGTCTTCTATGCCAAAAGCCCAGGAGTAGTAAGCACAAGCATAAGGTTGGGGAAAGGAATGCTCTGGTTTCTATGCAAAAAGCCTGAGAGTAGGTAGCACAAGCGTCCAGCAGGGGGCAGGTGCACTCCGTCCTCATTGCAAAAAGCCTGGGACCTGTAACACAGGCTGGATGCAGAGTTCCAAAGAACATCAAGAAAGCCTTCCTCAGGGATCAGTGCAAAGAAATAGAGGAAAACAATAGAATGGGAAAGACTAGAGATCTCTTCAAGAAAATTAGAGATACCAAGGGAACATTTCACGCAAAATGGGCTCAATAAAGGACAGAAGTGGTATGGTCCTCACAGGAGCAGAAGATGTTAAGAAGAGGTGTCAAGAATACCCAGAAGAACTATATAAGAAAAAGCTTCATCACACAAATAATCATGATGGTGTGATCACCAACCTAGAGCCAGACATTCTTGAATGCGAAGTCATGTGGGCTTCAGGAAGCATCATGGCGAACAAAGCTAGTGGAGGTGATGGAATTCCAGTTGAGCTATTTCAGATCCCAAAGATGATGCTGTGAAAGTGCTGCACTTAATATGACGGCAAATCTGGAAATCTCACCAGTGGCCACAGGACTGGAAAAGGTCAGTTTTCATTCCAATCCCAAAGAAAGGCAATGCCAAAGAATGTTCAAACTCCTGCACAATTGCACCCATCTCACACGCTAGTAAAGTAATGCTCGAAATTCTCCAAGCCAGGCTTCAAAAGTACATGAACCGTGAACTTCCAGATGTTTAAGCTGGATTTAGAAAAGGTTGAGGAACCAGAGATCAAATTGCCAGCATCTGCTGGATTATCAGAAAAGCAAGAGAGTTCCAGGAAAACATCCACTTCTTTCTTTATTGACTATGCCAAAGCCTTTGACTGTGTGGACCACAACAAACTCAGGAAAATTCTTAGAGATGGGAATATCAGACCACCTGACCTACCTCTGGAGAAATCTATATGCAGATTAGGAAGCAACAGTTAGAACTGGACATGGGACAACAGACTGGCTCTAAACAGGGAACGGAGTACATCAAGGCTGTATATTGTCACCCTGCTTATTTAACTTATATGCAGAGTACATCATGAGGAATGCCGGGCTGGAAGAAGCACCAGCTGGAATCAAGATTGCTAGGAGAAATATCAATAACCTCAGATATGCAGATGACAGCACCCATATGGCAGAAAGTGAAGAACTAAAGAGCCTCTTGATGAAAGTGAAAGAGGAGAGTGAAAAACTTGGCTTAAGACTCAACATTCAGAAAACTAAGATCATGGCATCCGGTGCCAGCACTTCATGGCAAATAGATGGGGAAAGAGTGGCAGTCTGTTTTTGGGGACTCCAAAATCACTGCAGACAGTGACTGCAGCCATGAAATTAAAAGATGCTTACTCCTTGGAAGGAAAGTTATGGCCAACCTAGACAGCATATTAAAAAGCAGAGACATTACTTTACTGACAAAGGTCCGTCTAGTCAAAGTTATGGTTTTTCCAGTAGTCGGGTGTGAATGGGAGAGTTGGACTATAAAGAAAATTGAGGAGATGCTTTTGACCTGCGGTGTTGGAGAAGACTCTCGAGAGTCCCTTGGACTGCAAGGAGATCCAGCCAGTCCATCCTAAAGTCCTAAATCAGTCCTGAATATTCATCGGAAGGACTGATGCTGAAGCTGAAGCTCCAATCCTTTGGCCACCTGGTGCGTAGAGCTGACTCACTTGAAAAGACCCAGATGCTGAGAAAGACAAGGTGGGAGGAGAAGGGGACGACAGAGGATGAGATGATTGGATGGGATCACTGACTCAACGGACATGAGTTTGAGCAAGCTCTAGGAGTTGGTGATGGATGGGGAAGCCTGGTGTGCTGCAGTCCACGGGGTCACACAGAGTTGGACACGACTGAGCGACTGAACTGAACTGACTGCCTGGTCTCCAGGAGGAGCAGGTTCTCTGCTCCAGTAAAACGGCTGCTCCCACCATCTCGATGGGCAACCTGGACTCTCCTGAGATGTGGCTGCAGGGTCCATGGCCGTTGACGTGAGCCCTTCCCCCATCCCCCATCTTCTAAATTCCTCTGCTCTCAGAGGGCTCATCACTCTTGGTGTGACCTATTCCGACCTAGATCCCCCCGGACTCATCTTCATCCTGCTCCAAGAGGACTCTGCGAGTGCCTCTCCCCCCGCAGGCCACGGTAGGGTTTCGTGTGGTGGTCGTGGAGACGCTACAGGCACACACTTGCTTTTATTTGGTCGTAATCATAGCCTCTTCCTGTATCTCAGGCTTCTCCAGGCATTTACCTCCCTGAGGCTCTCTCTTCTCTTCCTTGACTATTCTCCAAAATTCTGCACGCGTTAAACAGGGCTCGTTCTGCCTGTCTTGATACAGGCTTCCGTTCAGTTCAGTTCAGTCCCTCAGCATGTCAGACTCTTTGCGACCCCATAGACTGCAGCACGCCAGGCCTCCCTGTCCGCCACCAGCTCCCGGACCTTGCTGAAAGGCATGTCCATCGAGCTGGTGATGCCATCCAACCATCTCATCCTCTGTTGTCCCCTTCTCCTCCTGCCTTCAACATTTCCCAGCATCAGGGTCTTTTCCAAGGAGTCAGTTCTTCGCATCAGGTGTCCAAAGTATTGGAGCTTCAGCATAACTCCTTCCATTCAATATTCAGGACTGATTTCCTTTAGGATGCACTGGTTGGATCTCCTTGCAGCCCAAGTCTTCTCCAACACCACAGTTCAAAAGCATCAATTCTTGGGCACTCACCCTTCTTTATGGCCCAACTTTCACATCCACACATGACTATGTGAAAAACTGTAGCTTTGGTTACATGGGCTTAGGACCTGACTATGCTCAGATCATTGCCAACATTTCCATCATTCCATAATCTTAAATATATAACAACATAAAGCTGTCCTTTGGTATCCATGAGAGGTTTGTTCTGGGACCCCCATGGAAACCAAAATCCACAGATGCCCTCCACATCTGCTTGGTCTACATTTGCAGGGCAGTGTGGAGGACTGTCTGTTTACAGACTTTATGTATTATAAACACACACGTGCATATACGTTTTGGGGGACGAAAATATTGTACATACTACACACAGGAGACACAAGCCACCTAGATAACTCTATGGCACAAGCACACACCATTTCCTCAGTTTTGCCATGTGACCCTCATTCACATCAAGATCAGAAATCTGTCTTGCTTGGGGAAAGCTGTCCAGGCAGCTGCTGGATTTGTGCTTTTGGAGTCCTAGGGCCACAGAGGGGATTCAGGGCATCCCATGACCATGACCGTGGTGCCCAGGGCTGCAAGCTCCTAAAGCTGCCCTTGTTATGACGTCACAGCCACCTGGACCCAAGATGCCCAGCAGCAGTAAAAAGGACTTTTGAGCTTTTCTGAGTTCTTAACCTCTGTATTGATATCCAGTCTGCCAAAATCATCAGAAGCCCTGACGGCTCTCCTCTGAGGGTTCCTCCTGCCGAGCGAGACACAGCCCCAACCCAACTCTAGAGCAAAGATGCTAGCTGCTGGCTTTCCCAGGCTCCCCTGCAGCTAGAGCGTGTCTCAGATGGGCCTGGCGCGGCTGAGGAGACTCATGCCCCAATTCAACGTTGGAAGCTGATGCACAAGGCAATGGGCTGTGCAGAAGCAATTCCGGGAAGGGGTTGGCAGCTGGAACGTCTGCTTTGGAAGGCAGCCTGGGTGAATTCCTAGGGGCCAGCCCAGCGTCTGGCATTGAGGTGTGGGCAGCTCCCCAGTGCTGTGTGTGTTACCTGCATGGGCCCGATTCTGTGCCCGGCTCTGGCTGCTTCTGTCTGTCCTGCCCCCATGCCTGGGATACCTCAGAGCTGCTTAGTATACTCCTCAATCATTCTGGCTTCCGTTAGCCAGAGTCCAGTGGCTCAGCTGGTAAAGAATCTGCCTGCAATGCAGAAGGCCTGGGTTAAATCTTCCCCTGAACCTTGAAGTCCCTGGCTGCCCCGACCCCTGTGGAGCCTCCCTCCCCTCGACTTCCCATGTGGCTCTCCGGGTGGACCTATTTCTTCACTTTGCTTACCTTGTGTGTGGATGAAGACACTTTGCAGAAAAAGGGAGCTAGGCTGTGGGAAAAAAAAACCCCAAATTTCATGCAATTCGGAGCCTTTTGTAAAGGTCCATTATCTGCTGCCCGCACCTTCTCATGCATGTAAACTAGTGATTTGCAGGCTCCCATCACCAACAGTGACCAAGACCAGTGCCCATACGGGTACAGAAACCTTCCCGTGAGTATGAAGAACACCCCAAAGACCTTTAAGGAACATCACCCAGATGTGGGCCCCTGAAAAAAAAAAAACAAGGTCTCTGCTCTGTGAGTGGAAACTCAGATTCCCAAAACAAATTGGGGAGGGGAGGGATCTCAAAGGGCAAATATTTTTAGAATCAGTGCAGCAAAGGGTTCCACAGAGATGGTACTTAGGTAAAAGCTCGGGCCATCTGGTCTCAACCCAGTTTCCATCACAGCACAAAGGGACCTCCTTGAAGCTGTGACCGAGCTACCAGCATCCGTGGCTACAGCTACAGAAGCCCGAGTTCCACCACCCTCATTGACCGGTGCTTAAGTCCTGCCACACAACCTGTACCCTGGTGGGTTCATGACACGGGTCACCCCAGACTCTTCAGCAGAGGGGCTCGAGAGTGCTCAGAGCCTCACCCCAGTTTTGCCACGTGGGGGCATGCTCAGTCAGCTCGGTAATTATTACAAGAAACAAACAAACAAAAAAAAAAAAAACAGAGAGAGAGAGAGAGAAATTTAGAATCAGGCAGGTCTGCACCCCGGCGACACTGGGGCAGAAGCAACAGCCCAGGTCCTGTGCGATTCCCACGCAGGGTCAGCTTGTGGCCGGAGGCTCTTTGGGGTGACTCACATGCATGGCCAGATGCAGCCCGTCTGGCTGCCTCTGTGTCAGTTCCCCGCTGCCTGTCACTGGGGGTGGGGCGGACATCGCTTCAAAGTGACAATGTGGCTTCTGTTTATGGAGTACAGCCACATAAAGGGAACCAGTCACCACCTGCACGTGTCTGCCTGCAGTCACCGGCCATCCCTATGACTTTAGGTTCTTCTAAGTCTATTCATTGTGGAACTCAAAAACTGCCAGTGACCCAATTCTGCCGACAGAACATCCATCTGCTTTAAGATTTTCTAAAACAGCCAGCCTGAAACAAACTAACGAGAGAGAAACTAGTTACAAAAACAAAAAAGCATGCTCGCCTTTCACATCCTAATGCGTCTACACCCCCTCTGGTCTCTTCACCTGGTTTACAACCAGTCAGTTGTAAAAGCAGCCCCGGCCCGGGCCCATCTCTCCTGGAGGAAAAAACCACAAGAGCTTGGGAACATGACTCAGCAGAGCCGTCAGCATGGGCCCCCCAGAGATGCTGCCCCAGACGAAGAAGAAAGCACACACAGAAAGTTCTCTATCAAAATAGAGCAATTTATTCGAGCCAACCGAATATGGTCTGTTGATTCTCTCTTGGAACAAATGAGCCATCACACACACACACACATACACATGCACACACACACACACACACACTCACACACACACACACACACACACACACCGTGATTCTCTTTCCAGGAGTGCGTGAGGGTGAGGGTTGTTGTGGGGGATAGGGGGAGAGAACGGAACGGGGCAGCGGTTGGGGGCTGTGTGGATGGAACAGAAGCTGGAAGATGCGGACAGGACATCTGGCTGCACGTCTGACACAGACAATAAAAACCGCAGAAGCCAGAAATTCACAAACCTCGGGGAGCGGAGGGAGGGAGACACTCTGCTTTGTATGGGAAACACGATCGGGAAAAAAGAAACTCTGACAACAAAAAGTGGGCGGAAAGGTTAAAAGAAAGAGAAGAAAAAACAGGAAAAAAAGTAGACCCTTAGTCCCGACAAAGTGCACTTCGCTTGGCTCCGAGATCTCTTTTCAGAAAGACAAAGTGAACATTGCGGTTCTGTAGCCGTCCATTGGCATCGGATGCGCTTCTGGGGGCTTGCATGCGTGTGTGCGCATCGGACGAGCTCCCCGGCACGGCGGACGATTCCGGGGATTGTTCTGTGCGTTATTCTCTGCTTTTAGCACCAAGGTCCCATCCGGGCACTGAGGACCGCGAAGCGCTCTGCACGACGTCTAGAAGCTGCTTGCACTGCCGAGGCCATGTTCCCGCCGAGCACTGCCAGGAGGCACAGCGGGGGTGACTCAGGGTAGGCATGGCTTCCAGGGATGCTGGCTGCCTCCTCCTCGTGGTCCCCACCCCGGGGCCTCTTCCCCGATGGTACACCGGCAGTTCTGCCTATCTCAGCAGCGTCACGTCATCACCGCGCCCGGTATCCAGTCCGCGTCCTTGACCTCCCCCTGGCTCCAACCCGGCAACTTCCAGACTGGTTCAGGTTCACCAGGAGGCCAATGTCAACACTTGGGAGACCCTGCGTACTGACCTACCCCGTGATGATCCTCTCCTGAGCCTTTTATACTGAATCCCACCATCACCACCCTCCAGCAGCACTAGGCTCATCAAACGCAAATTATGTCCGGAACACGGACAGCTGATGCTGTGTGGAGAGTGCCACGTTTTTACTCGGGGAGGGGTACAGATATGGTGTTCAACTAGCCCTCTGCAAACTGCATCTCAAAGTTAGTCATTTAGGGGGTGGTGGGGGAGCAGTGATTATGCGTGGACCCCTGAGGGCGTCTGCTGTCTTCAAAGGTGGGAGTGGAGACTCCAACTGAACACTGACCTTCTTCTGAAAGGTTAAGGGTTTAGATACAGCAGAGCCTGAATAACACGCCCGACGCCTGAACAGAGTGCCTTTTGGTCTTGTACGTTTGGGGGTGGCGGGCCGGTTTGAAAACCACTCAGATCCACAGAGACTCGTTAATGTACTGAGAGAGATGAATGCACTCTGGCTTTGGGGCTGCTTCCGGGACAATCCACCTTCTGCACAAAGGCCTGGCCAAGCCCTGCGGTTGGCTTTTGGGTCCATGGACAGATACCAGCACACTCCATATACCATCCGGGCTGGTTGCTGGGACAGAAAAGTGCTGCAACCTACCCACCCACGGCCAGCCCCACTGCTGGCTAGGGGGGAAACAGATAAGCCCAGAGGCCCTGCTGCGAATTTACAAGCTGGGTCAGCATCGGGTGAAGACAACTGTTGAGTACAAAGATCACCTGATCCAAGGGAAAGGAAAACTCTCCTAGGGACACACAAAGCCATGGTTTAATTTTTTTTTTTTAAACAGTAAAAAGATTTGCTTAAAAAAAAGAAAAAGGACAATTCTTTTCCCCTGACCTGCTGCCAGAGAAAGCAAAGTGTGAAGATGACCTGTGAAGACACCCTACATCTGTTAATTCACACCCCCCCCCCCAGGGCTGAAAAGCTCTCCCAGATTGCTTCTGTTGCTGGCAAAGCCCATGAGGTCCCAGAGGCCCCTCTGGTTGGTCATCCCTGGAGGGACTTGGCCGAAGTGCTCCTGGTTTTGGGGTGGGGGGCCCACCTGTGGCCCCGAGTCTTGAACTAGGCAGCATTGGTGGTGTGGAGCGGGGCGGTTCTGTCGGCCCCCTTTCACTGATGCTGCTTCTGGGAATGCTTCTTGGGTTCGAGGGCATCCCCTTGTCCACGGCTATGGTAGGGCGCAGCAGGAAAAGAAAACAAAACAACGCCCAGGTCTTCCTCGAGCAGAAAAGGGGCTGGGGTCTTCAGCTGCAGCCGCACAGACCAGCCCCGAGGCCAACCCCAGAGCTACCCACCCAGAGTCCCCTCGCTGCCTTCCACCATACTGAAAGTGAAGGGACTCCTCTATCCGTTTCTTCCTAAATGTATCTTGCTTTCTTTTTTTTTTTGTTGTTGTTCTTAAATATGAATCACACAAAGCTCTCATGTCTGAATGGCCATTTTATGATTTTAAAATTGTTTTAGCATAAAAAATATCTTTTTTTTTTCTTCTCCAAATCTACTCCGGACTCTTTCTCTTATAAGTCCTGTTTTTTTTTCTTCTTCCTCCTCCTGTGAAAAGTCCCCCTTGCCATGCCTTCCTATGTAAAGCACTTCCTATGCACCAGAAGTGCCCTTGAGATGGAGGATGGGAGGTGACTATGAGGGAGGCGGATGGGTAGGGGCATGGGGGAGGGAGGGGGAAGGTAGTGGGGAGGAGGATGGGCGTGAGGGGTGGGGAGGGGAAGATGCAGGCAAGAAAGCTGTCGTCAGAGACTGTCACCCCATCCAAGAGAGAGGGGCTGTCTCTGTGGTGGGTGAAACAACAGCAAAGGAGCAAGACACCCAGGAACAGTTTCCACCTCGGACCCAACGCCCGCCCCTTACCCCACCCCCCAACCCACCAACCAAGACGACAGGTTTCCAGCCTATAGGAAAACCATGGAAACAAAGATTCTAGAAACTGCTGGGATTACAAAGGTTCCCATTTCATCCATACCAACTGGTCTTTTGAATGTCCTTGTGAGAGTTTAACTGTAATGACCAAATTTTTAGGGAAAAAAACAAAAAACCCATTGACGGGAGGAGTTTTTCCTCCCCTCTCGGTTTATCACAGCATTTTTTCTTCTTCCTTTCATTTCGGCACAGCCTTTCCGTTTTTGCTCATTCCTCTCAACCATCGGAGCCTGTTCTGGGTAGAAACCGATTTGTGCACCATGTCAAGCTGGTGGCTTTGCACTCCCACGGGGCTGGATGTTCTGGGTGGAAACCATTCCTTTCCTCCCCCTCTGATAGGACTTGCATGTGTGTTTTCCGTTTTAAACTTCTCGGTGAAGGTTACCAAAAAAATAAAATAAAATAGAGTCTCTGGTAGCCAGGGATGACTTGGTCTCAAAGGACACTCCCTAAATTCAGGCTGGTGCAGTTTCGGAGCTGACGGAATTGTGTCTGAATAGTGCTACAACCCCACACCTTCAATGCTGGTCCGTTAGAATTCTCTTCTCGTGTCTATAATATTTTTTTCTGTGTGTGTTTATTTTCACAGATCTAACACACACACCTGGAAGGAGAGAGAAAAGCACCTGTTATTCGAGAGGCACCATAAGATGCCTTTAATACCACAGGATGGCACACAGCCCCTGAACCAAACCTGGCCCGGCGTCCGCTTGTTTATAAATAAAGTTTTATTTGCACACAGTCCACTCTGTGTTCATTCAGCGTGAATGAACATTCATTCAGAGTGAATTCACTCAGGGCTCATTCCGACCAGCTCTAGCGGACAGGTGACTGTCTAAACATCATTACCAGCCAACCGCAGGCCACGGCCGTGGTTGGGTGTCACAGACCAGACCACTACACGGCAGAGCAGAAGGGAACTGAAGCCTCAGCACACATCTGGTGTAGGGGGGCAGGCTGACACTCAGCCAGCCAGCGCCCTGCCTTACAGCTCAGGGCAATTCCAGAGTGCAGGCGTGAATCCGCAAGCTGGACACCTCAGGGCACCAGCAGACGGTTACTGGGACCCAGGAGACAGGTGGAATGGAAGGTTGGGCCTTCGTCACCAGAGGGTCCGGGTGGGAGGACGAACGTGGAAGCCAAGGGTGGGCCAAGTTGCTCAGCACCTGGGATATGGGGGGCACTTCTCTGCTGTGGCCGGAGGTCCCCAGCACCCCGAGAGTCCCAGCAGCAGCCACAGTTTCCACATCAGATGCCATCAACGCCCCCCACACACCTCCAAAAGAACCCACAGCCCGAATGCCTCCAGACACTTCCAATGTTTCCAGGGGTGCAATCGTTCCAACTGAGAACCACCAATTCCGCCAGAAAAGAAAAACAACATCCAGGAAGCGAGAAGAGACGTCCGCTCCCAGAGCACTGCCCAGCCCAGATGCTTCCTTCGCCAACAGGCATCTCAGAGGCCCGTCCCGGCCCTGGGAGTGCGCCCACGTGGATCTCAGGGGTCTGGACCGTTCGTGACCCCTTCCCTGAACCCTCACTCCCCCTGCATCCCCTCTCTCTCCCGCCCGGGGGAACCCCAGGGTGCTGCTTCGGAGCCGTCTGACACATTGGCGCCCAGTTTGTGCATCTGGGGGACCCAGCACACCTCGACGATGCCCCCGGTGCCTCGGTAGCTGTGGACGAGACTTCAGTCTGCAAAGCAAGCGCGCCGTCACTCGAGAAGGGAACATTGACGAGGCCACCCCCCCGCTGGGTATGTCAGCTCAGAAGCTTCCAAAGACACGGATGCTGATAGAACTTTCAGTGAAAGGGGCTCTGGCAGCGGCGGGAAGTCTAAATCAGAACTACGGCCACAGTGGGGGGTGCGGGGGGAGGAGAATGCAAAATGTGGGAAGCTGCTGGATAGACCATGGGGACTTTAGCTCGGTGCTCTCTGATAACCTGAAGGCTTGAGATGGGTGGGGAGAGGGAGGTTCAAGAGGGTGGGTCCATTCCGGGACCACACGCAATGTCTGCTGCTGCCAATGGAGGGCAGTGGCGGGTGCAACGTTTCCTGACAAGGACTCAGAAAACACATAACCCGAGTCTCTGGCAGGGGCGACCCAGCTCCCACAAAGAGCCCTGTGTAGATGGTGCTTGGTGGGCTTATGCTCCCCTCCAGGGAACCGAGGATGTGTCTAGATATGTGTCCGAGGAGAGGCACTCCTGAGTGCAAACTCGGGTTCTGGGGTCACAAAGAAAGTGAAATTAAAGCATCAGTCGCTCAATCCTGTCTGACTCTTGGCGACCCCATGGACTGTAGCCTGCCAGGCTCCTTTGTCCATGGGGTTCTTCAGGCGAGAACACTGGAGTGGGTTGCCGTTCCCTTCTCCGGGAGAATCTTCCCGACCCAGGGATCGAACGCGAGTCTCCCGCATTGCAGGCGGATTCTTTACCACCTGAGGCACCAGGGAAGCCCACGGGTCAGTGAGAACTTGACTGTGTTGGGTGTGGGGCTGGGGAGGGGGGAGACCTAGGCAGCGGGAATGCAGGGGGCTGACCTGAGTGTTCTAGATGTGCGCGCACTTGTCGAAGGAGACGCTGGCCACGTCCGTCCCATCGGGGCTGAAGGCCACACTGTAGACGGGCTCCTGGTGCTTGGTGAGCGTGTGGATGCACACGCCCCGCTTCATGTCCCAGAGTCGGACGGTAGAATCGAACGCAGTGCTGGAAGGACACAGAGGTCACCGAGGATGCCCGTGGGTTCAGAAAAACTCACCACAGCTGCCAGCAGTTTCCCGCCAGTCTCCCGAGGATGCGACTCTCACAGTAAAAGAGTGGCTCTCCTGCGCAGACTCTGAACCTTTCAGAGACTGTAAATGGGTACCTCTTCCTCTTCTAGAACATGACTCAAGATGCACTGAGCACAGAGCCATGGTCCAGGGAGGGGACACAGGCATGCCTGTGGCCACCTCGTGCTGAAGTATGCCAAAAACCATCACCACAACCTCGTAAAGTGTTTCATTTCCATTTAAAATAAATTTGAAAAAAAAAGTCACACAATAAATCTCTTTCTATTTTTGGGTGCCGTTGTCAGGGGAACAAATTGAGAACCACACTCATTTATTTTTGCACGTCTCTGAGACACGAACGTTACATCTTCGTGACATTTTGTAAAATGGTCCCACCACTAACAACACATGTTATCACTACCACTGGAAACAATGCCAAAAATAGAGCCGAGAGCCATATTTGGGGAAATAGCTAAGTGAGCGAACACAAATATTAACTCCACGGGTATTAAAATATAATCGGATCCAAAAATATAAGCACACTCCCGGGAGCTGGAAATTTGAGTTGCGTCTAAATCTGTAAGAAGAGCAGGCGCGTATGTGTGCCAAGTTGTCCCATTCATGTCTGACTCTTTGTGACCCCATGGATTGCAGCCCGCCAGGCTCCTCTGTCCTTGGGATTCTCCAGGCAAGAACACTGCAGTGGGTTGCCGTGCACTCCTCCAGGGAGTCTTCCTGACCCAGGGATCGAACCCATGTCTCTTACATCTTCAGCACTGGCAGGCGGCTTCTTGACCACTAGCGCCAGCTGGGAAGCCCACCCACCACAAAGCTGTTTCTCTCAGCATTTCTTCCCTCTTCTGGGACTTACATCCCTCTCTTTATGCTTGGTTGTCTAGAAGCCTCACTTACGCCCGTCACGGGTACCATGTGATTCAGAAACAAAACAACGCAAAACAAAAGACACTGTTTTGTTCCTAGACCTTTCAGTGGATTTGAGGACTGTGACTGGCAATAAGAGGATAACACCTCTCATGTTTTTCTCGATCAGCTTTTCAGCTGATGCAACAATTCCTTTCTGTGTTTTCTGAGAGATGGCCTTGGGTCATGCACTTTCAGTAACAGACTGTTCATCCCACTGTTATGGGACAAACACAAGGGGAGGGGGACTACCTCTAACTTACAGTAAGGCTGGGCCACCGGCCACTCCTCCCCACCACGCCATTCTCGGCAAATACGCAGAAAAAAAATCCACTGCTGCTTCCTCCCAAGTCCTGTCTTTCCCAGGCCAGACACACCCACACTTCGTGGGATCATGGTTTCTAGAAGCCTCAGGGTATCCTTCCTTCACTTGGAATATCTTTAGCTTGTGTCCCTCAAGGTTCTTACTAAAATACCCTATTGGGAGTGCAACATTGTATCCTGCGTGATGTCGGACCAGGACCAGGAACACACAAGACTGCAGAACGCAGCCTCAGTGATGACCTTTTGTGAACGTCTAACCACTCTGCTCCCTTCTGGCGTATCACTGACTGACTAGTCCTCTGCCTCCAATGCTGCCCTCTAAGGGGGTTTACTGCCTATACCAGGGGTCCCCATCCCCTGAGATCTGATGCCTGATGATCTGAGCTGAAGCAGATGCAATCATAACAGCAATAAAGGGCACAGGAAATGTAGTGTGCTTCAATCATCCTGAAACCTTGGGAAAGTGATTTTCCACAAAGCTGGTCCCTGGTGGCAAAAAAGCAAGGGACAGCCAGGATGAACAGTTAGCCTGGCTCTGGTATCGGCTGGGGGACCTTTGATCACCATTCAACATTCTTCCCAGCTGCAGCCAAGTTGGGCCAAGGAAACCAAGCCCGAAGTTAAAGTCGCTCAGTCGTGTCTGACTGTTTGGGACCCCATGGACTACACAGTCCATGGGATTCTCCAGGCCAGAATACTAGAGTTGATAGCCTTTCCCTTCTCCAGGGGATCTTCCTGACCCAGGAATCGCACCAGGGTCTCCTGCATTGCAGGTGGATTCTTTACCAACTGAGCTATCAGGGAAGCCCGACGAAGCGTGAGGTCCAAGCTAAATTGTTTCCTTTTTTCAGTTGTAGTAAAAAGCTTCATCAGAGCAAAGTGCCGAGAGACTGGAGGTACGTGATTCCTTCTTCCAGCCTCAAGGTTAAAAGCATGTTCATCCCAACTTAGCCATGACGTGATAAGCTCTATCTCGCAGCCCTTGCACAGTGAGCGGTCTCTCTGGTTGAGTTAGTTGGTTTCTAAGTAACTTTGAGTGTGAGTCGCTCACTTGTGTCCAACTCTCTGTGACCCCACAGACTGTAGCCCACCAGGCTCCTCTGTCCATGGGATTCTCCATGCAAAAATACTGGAGTGGGTTGCCATTTCCTTCTCCAGGGGAATCTTCCCAACCCAGGGATCGGACCCAAGTCTCCTGCATTATAGGCAGACTCTTTAGCATCTGAGGGCATAAACACGTTTGTAAGACACCCTGACAGCATCTCTTGGTCTCTTGGGGACGTGAGTGACTTTTACCGGCTGCGTGGCTGGCACAGCCTCAGCAATCAAGGGAGCTTTCGGCAACTGAGACTGGATTGCAGGCTGTCTGTCCATTACCTTGCCAGCATGATGCTGGAGTTTTGCTTGTGGAGGCTGGACTGGTGGGTCTCCGCTTGACAGTGTATATCTCTTTGCTGTGCGCCTGAAGGTCGTGGACACACGTGTCCTGCTTCATACTCCAGATCTAGGGGACACAACGGGATCGCAGTGAGCAAAGGCTGATTCTCCCACCGGGGTGTGGGGAGTTGGTCACGGCTCCTGCCTGGAGCATTGCAGAGGTTTCTCTTGTCTCTGGGAAGCTCAGGGCCAGCGGGCTGGGCGGCTGACAAAGGGCAGGTGCTTCACAGGCAGAGGCGTCTGCTGACCACCAGGGAGGGCCCGTGAGAAAGGCCGGGGGCGGGGGCGAGGGCGGGGACGGGGGGAGGGGGACGGTCCATACCACCCTAGTCTGATCTCAGAAGCTAGGCAGGGTCCGGTCGGGTCTAGTTAGTACTTGTATGGGAGAAAGGCCTCGGGAACGAAAGGAAGTTCCGCGGGACTGTGGCCGATAAACAGGGCTTCATTCCCGGGGCAAGCGGGACGCCGTTTGCCAAGACAAAAGACGACAGAGACATTAAGGGAGCTCACGACACAACTGTCAGCTGCAGGAGCAGCACTGGGACTGAAGACAGTGTGGGGGCTCCGGGGGTCACCTAGGGTCATTCCAGCCTTACCTTCAATGTGATGTCATCAGAGCAAGAGGCCTGCAACATGCCAGAGGGATCCCATTTGATGGCGTTGACTTCATTCTGCAAGAGAGCCAAAGGTTGAAAAAAAAAAAAAAAGTAAAGAAATGAAAGCCTGGGAGTAGTAAACAGAAGTTTCCAGGAGGGGGCAGTAATGCTCTGTCTTCTATGCAGAAAGCCTGGCAGTACTAAGCACAAGCATCCAGCAGGGGGCAGGAGTGCTCTGTCTGCTCTGTGAAATGCCTGGGATTAGAGAAACCAAGCTTCCAACAGGGGGCAGGAGTGCTCTGCCTTCTGCGAAAAAAGCCTGGGAGTAGTAAACACAAGTGTCCAGTAGGGGACAGGAGCGCTCTGTCTGCTATGTGAAAAGCCTGGGATTAGTAAACACAAGTTTCCAACAGGGGGCAGGAGTGCACTGCCTTCTCCGAAAATAGCCTGGGAGTAGTGAACACAATCATCCAGCAGGGGGCATGAATGCTCTGTCTGCTATACAAAAAGCCTGGGAGTACTAAACTCAGTGTCCAGCAGGGGGCAGGAGCACTCTGTTCTTGCTGTAAAAACGCCTGGGAATAGTAAGCACAAGTTTCCAGCAGGGGGCAGGTGCGCTCCGCCTTCTCTACAAAAAACCTGGGAGTAGTAAACACGAGCGTCCAGCAGGGGGCGGAGCACCCTGTGGTCTCTGTCAAAACCTGGGAGCATCATAAAAAAAATGGGGGAAAAAAAGGGAAAAAAAAAAGCCTGGGGGTGGTTAACACAAGCGTCCAGCAGGGGCAGGAGCGCTCTGTCTTCTATGCCAAAAGCCCAGGAGTAGTAAGCACAAGCATAAGGTTGGGGAAAGGAATGCTCTGGTTTCTATGCAAAAAGCCTGAGAGTAGGTAGCACAAGCGTCCAGCAGGGGGCAGGTGCACTCCGTCCTCATTGCAAAAAGCCTGGGACCTGTAACACAGGCTGGATGCAGAGTTCCAAAGAACATCAAGAAAGCCTTCCTCAGGGATCAGTGCAAAGAAATAGAGGAAAACAATAGAATGGGAAAGACTAGAGATCTCTTCAAGAAAATTAGAGATACCAAGGGAACATTTCACGCAAAATGGGCTCAATAAAGGACAGAAGTGGTATGGTCCTCACAGGAGCAGAAGATGTTAAGAAGAGGTGTCAAGAATACCCAGAAGAACTATATAAGCAAAAGCTTCATCACACAAATAATCATGATGGTGTGATCACCAACCTAGAGCCAGACATTCTTGAATGCGAAGTCATGTGGGCTTCAGGAAGCATCATGGCGAACAAAGCTAGTGGAGGTGATGGAATTCCAGTTGAGCTATTTCAGATCCCAAAGATGATGCTGTGAAAGTGCTGCACTTAATATGACGGCAAATCTGGAAATCTCACCAGTGGCCACAGGACTGGAAAAGGTCAGTTTTCATTCCAATCCCAAAGAAAGGCAATGCCAAAGAATGTTCAAACTCCTGCACAATTGCACCCATCTCACACGCTAGTAAAGTAATGCTCGAAATTCTCCAAGCCAGGCTTCAAAAGTACATGAACCGTGAACTTCCAGATGTTTAAGCTGGATTTAGAAAAGGTTGAGGAACCAGAGATCAAATTGCCAGCATCTGCTGGATTATCAGAAAAGCAAGAGAGTTCCAGGAAAACATCCACTTCTTTCTTTATTGACTATGCCAAAGCCTTTGACTGTGTGGACCACAACAAACTCAGGAAAATTCTTAGAGATGGGAATATCAGACCACCTGACCTACCTCTGGAGAAATCTATATGCAGATTAGGAAGCAACAGTTAGAACTGGACATGGGACAACAGACTGGCTCTAAACAGGGAACGGAGTACATCAAGGCTGTATATTGTCACCCTGCTTATTTAACTTATATGCAGAGTACATCATGAGGAACGCCGGGCTGGAAGAAGCACCAGCTGGAATCAAGATTGCTAGGAGAAATATCAATAACCTCAGATATGCAGATGACAGCACCCATATGGCAGAAAGTGAAGAACTAAAGAGCCTCTTGATGAAAGTGAAAGAGGAGAGTGAAAAACTTGGCTTAAGACTCAACATTCAGAAAACTAAGATCATGGCATCCGGTGCCAGCACTTCATGGCAAATAGATGGGGAAAGAGTGGCAGTCTGTTTTTGGGGACTCCAAAATCACTGCAGACAGTGACTGCAGCCATGAAATTAAAAGATGCTTACTCCTTGGAAGGAAAGTTATGGCCAACCTAGACAGCATATTAAAAAGCAGAGACATTACTTTACTGACAAAGGTCCGTCTAGTCAAAGTTATGGTTTTTCCAGTAGTCGGGTGTGAATGGGAGAGTTGGACTATAAAGAAAATTGAGGAGATGCTTTTGACCTGCGGTGTTGGAGAAGACTCTCGAGAGTCCCTTGGACTGCAAGGAGATCCAGCCAGTCCATCCTAAAGTCCTAAATCAGTCCTGAATATTCATCGGAAGGACTGATGCTGAAGCTGAAGCTCCAATCCTTTGGCCACCTGGTGCGTAGAGCTGACTCACTTGAAAAGACCCAGATGCTGAGAAAGACAAGGTGGGAGGAGAAGGGGACGACAGAGGATGAGATGATTGGATGGGATCACTGACTCAACGGACATGAGTTTGAGCAAGCTCTAGGAGTTGGTGATGGATGGGGAAGCCTGGTGTGCTGCAGTCCACGGGGTCACACAGAGTTGGACACGACTGAGCGACTGAACTGAACTGACTGCCTGGTCTCCAGGAGGAGCAGGTTCTCTGCTCCAGTAAAACGGCTGCTCCCACCATCTCGATGGGCAACCTGGACTCTCCTGAGATGTGGCTGCAGGGTCCATGGCCGTTGACGTGAGCCCTTCCCCCATCCCCCATCTTCTAAATTCCTCTGCTCTCAGAGGGCTCATCACTCTTGGTGTGACCTATTCCGACCTAGATCCCCCCGGACTCATCTTCATCCTGCCCCAAGAGGACTCTGCGAGTGCCTCTCCCCCCGCAGGCCACGGTAGGGTTTCGTGTGGTGGTCGTGGAGACGCTACAGGCACACACTTGCTTTTATTTGGTCGTAATCATAGCCTCTTCCTGTATCTCAGGCTTCTCCAGGCATTTACCTCCCTGAGGCTCTCTCTTCTCTTCCTTGACTATTCTCCAAAATTCTGCACGCGTTAAACAGGGCTCGTTCTGCCTGTCTTGATACAGGCTTCCGTTCAGTTCAGTTCAGTCCCTCAGCATGTCAGACTCTTTGCGACCCCATAGACTGCAGCACGCCAGGCCTCCCTGTCCGCCACCAGCTCCCGGACCTTGCTGAAAGGCATGTCCATCGAGCTGGTGATGCCATCCAACCATCTCATCCTCTGTTGTCCCCTTCTCCTCCCGCCTTCAACCTTTCCCAGCATCAGGGTCTTTTCCAAGGAGTCAGTTCTTCGCATCAGGTGTCCAAAGTATTGGAGCTTCAGCATAACTCCTTCCATTCAATATTCAGGACTGATTTCCTTTAGGATGGACTGGTTGGATCTCCTTGCAGCCCAAGTCTTCTCCAACACCACAGTTCAAAAGCATCAATTTCTTGGGCACTCACCCTTCTTTATGGCCCAACTTTCACATCCACACATGACTATGTGAAAAACTGTAGCTTTGGTTACATGGGCTTAGGACCTGACTATGCTCAGATCATTGCCAACATTTCCATCATTCCATAATCTTAAATATATAACAACATAAAGCTGTCCTTTGGTATCCATGAGAGGTTTGTTCTGGGACCCCCATGGAAACCAAAATCCACAGATGCCCTCCATATCTGCTTGGTCTACATTTGCAGGGCAGTGTGGAGGACTGTCTGTTTACAGACTTTATGTATTATAAACACACACGTGCATATACGTTTTGGGGGACGAAAATATTGTACATACTACACACAGGAGACATAAGCCACCTAGATAACTCTATGGCACAAGCACACACCATTTCCTCAGTTTTGCCATGTGACCCTCATTCACATCAAGATCAGAAATCTGTCTTGCTTGGGGAAAGCTGTCCAGGCAGCTGCTGGATTTGTGCTTTTGGAGTCCTAGGGCCACAGAGGGGATTCAGGGCATCCCATGACCATGACCGTGGTGCCCAGGGCTGCAAGCTCCTAAAGCTGCCCTTGTTATGACGTCACAGCCACCTGGACCCAAGATGCCCAGCAGCAGTAAAAAGGACTTTTGAGCTTTTCTGAGTTCTTAACCTCTGTATTGATATCCAGTCTGCCAAAATCATCACAAGCCCTGACGGCTCTCCTCTGAGGGTTCCTCCTGCCGAGCAAGACACAGCCCCAACCCAACTCTAGAGCAAAGATGCTAGCTGCTGGCTTTCCCAGGCTCCCCTGCAGCTAGAGCGAGTCTCAGATGGGCCTGGCGCAGCTGAGGAGACTCATGCCCCAATTCAACGTTGGAAGCTGATGCACAAGGCAATGGGCTGTGCAGAAGCAATTCCGGGAAGGGGTTGGCAGCTGGAACGTCTGCTTTGGAAGGCAGCCTGGGTGGACTCCTAGGGGCCAGCCCAGCGTCTGGCATTGAGGTGTGGGCAGCTCCCCAGTGCTGTGTGTGTTACCTGCATGGGCCCGATTCTGTGCCCGGCTCTGGCTGCTTCTGTCTGTCCTGCCCCCATGCCTGGGATACCTCAGAGCTGCTTAGTATACTCCTCAATCATTCTGGCTTCCGTTAGCCAGAGTCCAGTGGCTCAGCTGGTAAAGAATCTGCCTGCAATGCAGAAGGCCTGGGTTAAATCTTCCCCTGAACCTTGAAGACCCTGGCTGCCCCGACCCCTGTGGAGCCTCCCTCCCCTCGACTTCCCATGTGGCTCTCCGGGTGGACCTATTTCTTCACTTTGCTTACCTTGTGTGTGGATGAAGACACTTTGCAGAAAAAGGGAGCTAGGCTGTGGGAAAAAAACCCCAAATTCCATGCAATTCAGAGCCTTTTGTAAAGGTCCATTATCTGCTGCCCGCACCTTCTCATGCATGTAAACTAGTGATTTGCAGGCTCCCATCACCAACAGTGACCAAGACCAGTGCCCATACGGGTACAGAAACCTTCCCGTGAGTATGAAGAACACCCCAAAGACCTTTAAGGAACATCACCCAGATGTGGGCCCCTGAAAATAAAAAACAAGGTCTCTGCTCTGTGAGTGGAAACTCAGATTCCCAAAACAAATTGGGGAGGGGAGGGGTCTCAAAGGGCAAATATTTTTAGAATCAGTGCAGCAAAGGGTTCCACAGAGATGGTACTTAGGTAAAAGCTCGGGCCATCTGGTCTCAACCCAGTTTCCATCACAGCACAAAGGGACCTCCTTGAAGCTGTGACCGAGCTACCAGCGTCCGTGGCTACAGCTACAGAAGCCCGAGTTCCACCACCCTCATTGACCGGTGCTTAAGTCCTGCCACACAACCTGTACCCTGGTGGGTTCATGACACGGGTCACCCCAGACTCTTCAGCAGAGGGGCTCGAGAGTGCTCAGAGCCTCACCCCAGTTTTGCCACGTGGGGGCATGCTCAGTCAGCTCGGTAATTATTACAAGAAACAAACAAACAAACAAAAAAAAACAGAGAGAGAGAGAGAAATTTAGAATCAGGCAGGTCTGCACCCCGGCGACACTGGGGCAGAAGCAACAGCCCAGGTCCTGTGCGATTCCCACGCAGGGTCAGCTTGTGGCCGGAGGCTCTTTGGGGTGACTCACATGCATGGCCAGATGCAGCCCGTCTGGCTGCCTCTGTGTCAGTTCCCCGCTGCCTGTCACTGGGGGTGGGGTGGACATCGCTTCAAAGTGACAATGTGGCTTCTGTTTATGGAGTACAGCCACATAAAGGGAACCAGTCACCGTCTGCACGTGTCTGCCTGCAGTCACCGGCCATCCCTATGACTTTAGGTTCTTCTAAGTCTATTCATTGTGGAACTCAAAAACTGCCAGTGACCCAATTCTGCCGACAGAACATCCATCTGCTTTAAGATTTTCTAAAACAGCCAGCCTGAAACAAACTAACGAGAGAGAAACTAGTTACAAAAACAAAAAAGCATGCTCGCCTTTCACATCCTAATGCGTCTACACCCCCTCTGGTCTCTTCACCTGGTTTACAACCAGTCAGTTGTAAAAGCAGCCCTGGCCCGGGCCCATCTCTCCTGGAGGAAAAAACCACAAGAGCTTGGGAACATGACTCAGCAGAGCCGTCAGCATGGGCCCCCCAGAGATGCTGCCCCAGACGAAGAAGAAAGCACACACAGAAAGTTCTCTATCAAAATAGAGCAATTTATTCGAGCCAACCGAATATGGTCTGTTGATTCTCTCTTGGAACAAATGAGCCATCACACACACACACACATACACATGCACACACACACACACACACACACACACACACACACACACACACACACCGTGATTCTCTTTCCAGGAGTGCGTGAGGGTGAGGGTTGTTGTGGGGGATAGGGGGAGAGAACGGAACGGGGCAGCGGTTGGGGGCTGTGTGGATGGAACAGAAGCTGGAAGATGCGGACAGGACATCTGGCTGCACGTCTGACACAGACAATAAAAACCGCAGAAGCCAGAAATTCACAAACCTCGGGGAGCGGAGGGAGGGAGACACTCTGCTTTGTATGGGAAACACGATCGGGAAAAAAGAAACTCTGACAACAAAAAGTGGGCGGAAAGGTTAAAAGAAAGAGAAGAAAAAACAGGAAAAAAAGTAGACCCTTAGTCCCGACAAAGTGCACTTCGCTTGGCTCCGAGATCTCTTTTCAGAAAGACAAAGTGAACATTGCGGTTCTGTAGCCGTCCATTGGCATCGGATGCGCTTCTGGGGGCTTGCATGCGTGTGTGCGCATCGGACGAGCTCCCCGGCACGGCGGACGATTCCGGGGATTGTTCTGTGCGTTATTCTCTGCTTTTAGCACCAAGGTCCCATCCGGGCACTGAGGACCGCGAAGCGCTCTGCACGACGTCTAGAAGCTGCTTGCACTGCCGAGGCCATGTTCCCGCCGAGCACTGCCAGGAGGCACAGCGGGGGTGACTCAGGGTAGGCATGGCTTCCAGGGATGCTGGCTGCCTCCTCCTCGTGGTCCCCACCCCGGGGCCTCTTCCCCGATGGTACACCGGCAGTTCTGCCTATCTCAGCAGCGTCACGTCATCACCGCGCCCGGTATCCAGTCCGCGTCCTTGACCTCCCCCTGGCTCCAACCCGGCAACTTCCAGACTGGTTCAGGTTCACCAGGAGGCCAATGTCAACACTTGGGAGACCCTGCGTACTGACCTCCCCCGTGATGATCCTCTCCTGAGCCTTTTATACTGAATCCCACCATCACCACCCTCCAGCAGCATTAGGCTCATCAAACGCAAATTACGTCCGGAACACGGACAGCTGATGCTGTGTGGAGAGTGCCACGTTTTTACTCGGGGAGGGGTACAGATATGGTGTTCAACTAGCCCTCTGCAAACTGCATCTCAAAGTTAGTCATTTAGGGGGTGGTGGGGGAGCAGTGATTGTGCGTGGACCCCTGAGGGCGTCTGCTGTCTTCAAAGGTGGGAGTGGAGACTCCAACCGAACACTGACCTTCTTCTGAAAGGTTAAGCATTTAGATACAGCAGAGCCTGAATAACACGCCCGACGCCTGAACAGAGTGCCTTTTGGTCTTGTACGTTTGGGGGTGGCAGGCCGGTTTGAAAACCACTCAGATCCACAGAGACTCGTTAATGTACTGAGAGAGATGAATGCACTCTGGCTTTGGGGCTGCTTCCGGGACAATCCACCTTCTGCACAAAGGCCTGGCCAAGCCCTGCGGTTGGCTTTTGGGTCCATGGACAGATACCAGCACACTCCATATACCATCCGGGGTGGTTGCTGGGACAGAAAAGTGCTGCAACCTACCCACCCACGGCCAGCCCCACTGCTGGCTAGGGGGGAAACAGATAAGCCCAGAGGCCCTGCTGCTAATTTACAAGCTGGGTCAGCATCGGGTGAAGACAACTGTTGAGTACAAAGATCACCTGATCCAAGGGAAAGGAAAACTCTCCTAGGGACACACAAAGCCATGGTTTAATTTTTTTTTTTTAAACAGTAAAAAGATTTGCTTAAAAAAAAGAAAAAGGACAATTCTTTTCCCCTGACCTGCTGCCAGAGAAAGCAAAGTGTGAAGATGACCTGTGAAGACACCCTACATCTGTTAATTCACACCCCCCCCAGGGCTGAAAAGCTCTCCCAGATTGCTTCTGTTGCTGGGAAAGCCCATGAGGTCCCAGAGGCCCCTCTGGTTGGTCATCCCTGGAGGGACTTGGCCGAACTGCTCCTGGTTTTGGGGTGGGGGGCCCACCTGTGGCCCCGAGTCTTGAACTAGGCAGCATTGGTGGTGTGGAGCGGGGCGGTTCTGTCGGCCCCCTTTCACTGATGCTGCTTCTGGGAATGCTTCTTGGGTTCGAGGGCATCCCCTTGTCCACGGCTATGGTAGGGCGCAGCAGGAAAAGAAAACAAAACAACGCCCAGGTCTTCCTCGAGCAGAGAAGGGGCTGGGGTCTTCAGCTGCAGCCGCACAGACCAGCCCCGAGGCCAACCCCAGAGCTACCCACCCAGAGTCCCCTCGCTGCCTTCCACCATACTGAAAGTGAAGGGACTCCTCTATCCGTTTCTTCCTAAATGTATCTTGCTTTCTTTTTTTTTGTTGTTGTTCTTCTTAAATATGAATCACACAAAGCTCTCATGTCTGAATGGCCATTTTATGATTTTAAAATTGTTTTAGCATAAAAAATATCTTTTTTTTTTCTTCTCCAAATCTACTCCGGGCTCTTTCTCTTATAAGTCCTGTTTTTTTTTCTTCTTCCTCCTCCTGTGAAAAGTCCCCCTTGCCATGCCTTCCTATGTAAAGCACTTCCTATGCACCAGAAGTGCCCTTGAGATGGAGGATGGGAGGTGACTATGAGGGAGGCGGATGGGTAGGGGCATGGGGGAGGGAGGGGGAAGGTAGTGGGGAGGAGGATTTGCGTGAGGGGTGGGGAGGGGAAGATGCAGGCAAGAAAGCTGTCGTCAGAGACTGTCACCCCATCCAAGAGAGAGGGGCTGTCTCTGTGGTGGGTGAAACAACAGCAAAGAAGCAAGACACCCAGGAACAGTTTCCACCTCGGACCCAACGCCCGCCCCTTACCCCACCCCCCAACCCACCAACCAAGACGACAGGTTTCCAGCCCATAGGAAAACCATGGAAACAAAGATTCTAGAAACTGCTGGGATTACAAAGGTTCCCATTTCATCCATACCAACTGGTCTTTCGAATGTCCTTGTGAGAGTTTAACTGTAATGACCAAATTTTTAGGGAAAAAAACAAAAAACCCATTGACGGGAGGAGTTTTTCCTCCCCTCTCGGTTTATCACAGCATTTTTTCTTCTTCTTTTCATTTCGGCACAGCCTTTCCGTTTTTGCTCATTCCTCTCAACCATCGGAGCCTGTTCTGGGTAGAAACCGATTTGTGCACCATGTCAAGCTGGTGGCTTTGCACTCCCACGGGGCTGGATGTTCTGGGTGGAAACCATTCCTTTCCTCCCCCTCTGATAGGACTTGCATGTGTGTTTTCCGTTTTAAACTTCTCGGTGAAGGTTACCAAAAAAATAAAATAAAATAGAGTCTCTGGTAGCCAGGGATGACTTGGTCTCAAAGGACACTCCCTAAATTCAGGCTGGTGCAGTTTCGGAGCTGACGGAATTGTGTCTGAATAGTGCTACAACCCCACACCTTCAATGCTGGTCCGTTAGAATTCTCTTCTCGTGTCTATAATATTTTTTTCTGTGTGTGTTTATTTTCGCAGATCTAACACACACACCTGGAAGGAGAGAGAAAAGCACCTGTTATCTTGAGAGGCACCATAAGATGCCTTTAATACCACAGGATGGCACACAGCCCCTGAACCAAACCTAGCCCGGCGTCCGCTTGTTTATAAATAAAGTTTTATTTGCACACAGTCCACTCTGTGTTCATTCAGCGTGAATGAACATTCATTCAGAGTGAATTCACTCAGGGCTCATTCCGACCAGCTCTAGCGGACAGGTGACTGTCTAAACATCATTACCAGCCAACCGCAGGCCACGGCCGTGGTTGGGTGTCACAGACCAGAACACTACACGGCAGAGCAGAAGGGAACTGAAGCCTCAGCACACATCTGGTGTAGGGGGGCAGGCTGACACTCAGCCAGCCAGCGCCCTGCCTTACAGCTCAGGGCAATTCCAGAGTGCAGGCGTGAATCCGCAAGCTGGACACCTCAGGGCACCAGCAGACGGTTACTGGGACCCAGGAGACAGGTGGAATGGAAGGTTGGGCCTTCGTCACCAGAGGGTCCGGGTGGGAGGACGAACGTGGAAGCCAAGGGTGGGCCAAGTTGCTCAGCACCTGGGATATGGGGGGCACTTCTCTGCTGTGGCCGGAGGTCCCCAGCACCCCGAGAGTCCCAGCAGCAGCCACAGTTTCCACATCAGATGCCATCAACGCCCCCCACACACCTCCAAAAGAACCCACAGCCCGAATGCCTCCAGACACTTCCAATGTTTCCAGGGGTGCAATCGTTCCAACTGAGAACCACCAATTCCGCCAGAAAAGAAAAACAACATCCAGGAAGCGAGAAGAGACGTCCGCTCCCAGAGCACTGCCCAGCCCAGATGCTTCCTTCGCCAACAGGCATCTCAGAGGCCCGTCCCGGCCCTGGGAGTGCGCCCACGTGGATCTCAGGGGTCTGGACCGTTCGTGACCCCTTCCCTGAACCCTCACTCCCCCTGCATCCCCTCTCTCTCCCGCCCGGGGGAACCCCAGGGTGCTGCTTCGGAGCCGTCTGACACATTGGCGCCCAGTTTGTGCATCTGGGGGACCCAGCACACCTCGACGATGCCCCCGGTGCCTCGGTAGCTGTGGACGAGACTTCAGTCTGCAAAGCAAGCGCGCCGTCACTCGAGAAGGGAACATTGACGAGGCCACCCCCCCGCTGGGTATGTCAGCTCAGAAGCTTCCAAAGACACGGATGCTGATAGAACTTTCAGTGAAAGGGGCTCTGGCAGCGGCGGGAAGTCTAAATCAGAACTACGGCCACAGTGGGGGGTGCGGGGGGAGGAGAATGCAAAATGTGGGAAGCTGCTGGATAGACCATGGGGACTTTAGCTCGGTGCTCTCTGATAACCTGAAGGCTTGAGATGGGTGGGGAGAGGGAGGTTCAAGAGGGTGGGTCCATTCCGGGACCACACGCAATGTCTGCTGCTGCCAATGGAGGGCAGTGGCGGGTGCAACGTTTCCTGACAAGGACTCAGAAAACACATAACCCGAGTCTCTGGCAGGGGCGACCCAGCTCCCACAAAGAGCCCTGTGTAGATGGTGCTTGGTGGGCTTATGCTCCCCTCCAGGGAACCGAGGATGTGTCTAGATATGTGTCCGAGGAGAGGCACTCCTGAGTGCAAACTCGGGTTCTGGGGTCACAAAGAAAGTGAAATTAAAGCATCAGTCGCTCAATCCTGTCTGACTCTTGGCGACCCCATGGACTGTAGCCTGCCAGGCTCCTTTGTCCATGGGGTTCTTCAGGCGAGAACACTGGAGTGGGTTGCCGTTCCCTTCTCCGGGAGAATCTTCCCGACCCAGGGATCGAACGCGAGTCTCCCGCATTGCAGGCGGATTCTTTACCACCTGAGGCACCAGGGAAGCCCACGGGTCAGTGAGAACTTGACTGTGTTGGGTGTGGGGCTGGGGAGGGGGGAGACCTAGGCAGCGGGAATGCAGGGGGCTGACCTGAGTGTTCTAGATGTGCGCGCACTTGTCGAAGGAGACGCTGGCCACGTCCGTCCCATCGGGGCTGAAGGCCACACTGTAGACGGGCTCCTGGTGCTTGGTGAGCGTGTGGATGCACACGCCCCGCTTCATGTCCCAGAGTCGGACGGTAGAATCGAACGCAGTGCTGGAAGGACACAGAGGTCACCGAGGATGCCCGTGGGTTCAGAAAAACTCACCACAGCTGCCAGCAGTTTCCCGCCAGTCTCCCGAGGATGCGACTCTCACAGTAAAAGAGTGGCTCTCCTGCGCAGACTCTGAACCTTTCAGAGACTGTAAATGGGTACCTCTTCCTCTTCTAGAACATGACTCAAGATGCACTGAGCACAGAGCCATCGTCCAGGGAGGGGACACAGGCATGCCTGTGGCCACCTCGTGCTGAAGTATGCCAAAAACCATCACCACAACCTCGTAAAGTGTTTCATTTCCATTTAAAATAAATTTGAAAAAAAAAGTCACACAATAAATCTCTTTCTATTTTTGGGTGCCGTTGTCAGGGGAACAAATTGAGAACCACACTCATTTATTTTTGCACGTCTCTGAGACACGAACGTTACATCTTCGTGACATTTTGTAAAATGGTCCCACCACTAACAACACATGTTATCGCTACCACTGGAAACAATGCCAAAAATAGAGCCGAGAGCCATATTTGGGGAAATAGCTAAGTGAGCGAACACAAATATTAACTCCACGGGTATTAAAATATAATCGGATCCAAAAATATAAGCACACTCCCGGGAGCTGGAAATTTGAGTTGCGTCTAAATCTGTAAGAAGAGCAGGCGCCTATGTGTGCCAAGTTGTCCCATTCATGTCTGACTCTTTGTGACCCCATGGATTGCAGCCCGCCAGGCTCCTCTGTCCTTGGGATTCTCCAGGCAAGAACACTGCAGTGGGTTGCCGTGCACTCCTCCAGGGAGTCTTCCTGACCCAGGGATCGAACCCATGTCTCTTACATCTTCAGCACTGGCAGGCGGCTTCTTGACCACTAGCGCCAGCTGGGAAGCCCACCCACCACAAAGCTGTTTCTCTCAGCATTTCTTCCCTCTTCTGGGACTTACATCCCTCTCTTTATGCTTGGTTGTCTAGAAGCCTCACTTACGCCCGTCACGGGTACCATGTGATTCAGAAACAAAACAACGCAAAACAAAAGACACTGTTTTGTTCCTAGACCTTTCAGTGGATTTGAGGACTGTGACTGGCAATAAGAGGATAACACCTCTCATGTTTTTCTCGATCAGCTTTTCAGCTGATGCAACAATTCCTTTCTGTGTTTTCTGAGAGATGGCCTTGGGTCATGCACTTTCAGTAACAGACTGTTCATCCCACTGTTATGGGACAAACACAAGGGGAGGGGGACTACCTCTAACTTACAGTAAGGCTGGGCCACCGGCCACTCCTCCCCACCACGCCATTCTCGGCAAATACGCAGAAAAAAAATCCACTGCTGCTTCCTCCCAAGTCCTGTCTTTCCCAGGCCAGACACACCCACACTTCGTGGGATCATGGTTTCTAGAAGCCTCAGGGTATCCTTCCTTCACTTGGAATATCTTTAGCTTGTGTCCCTCAAGGTTCTTACTAAAATACCCTATTGGGAGTGCAACATTGTATCCTGCGTGACGTCGGACCAGGACCAGGAACACACAAGACTGCAGAACGCAGCCTCAGTGATGACCTTTTGTGAACGTCTAACCACTCTGCTCCCTTCTGGCGTATCACTGACTGACTAGTCCTCTGCCTCCAATGCTGGCGTCTAAGGGGGTTTACTGCCTATACCAGGGGTCCCCATCCCCTGCGATCTGATGCCTGATGATCCGAGCTGAAGCAGATGCAATCATAACAGCAATAAAGGGCACAGGAAATGTAGTGTGCTTCAATCATCCTGAAACCTTGGGAAAGTGATTTTCCACAAAGCTGGTCCCTGGTGGCAAAAAAGCAAGGGACAGCCAGGATGAACAGTTAGCCTGGCTCTGGTATCGGCTGGGGGACCTTTGATCACCATTCAACATTCTTCCCAGCTGCAGCCAAGTTGGGCCAAGGAAACCAAGCCCGAAGTTAAAGTCGCTCAGTCGTGTCTGACTGTTTGGGACCCCATGGACTACACAGTCCATGGGATTCTCCAGGCCAGAATACTAGAGTTGATAGCCTTTCCCTTCTCCAGGGGATCTTCCTGACCCAGGAATCGCACCAGGGTCTCCTGCATTGCAGGTGGATTCTTTACCAACTGAGCTATCAGGGAAGCCCGACGAAGCGTGAGGTCCAAGCTAAATTGTTTCCTTTTGTCAGTTGTAGTAAAAAGCTTCATCAGAGCAAAGTGCCGAGAGACTGGAGGTACGTGATTCCTTCTTCCAGCCTCAAGGTTAAAAGCATGTTCATCCCAACTTAGCCATGACGTGATAAGCTCTATCTCGCAGCCCTTGCACAGTGAGCGGTCTCTCTGGTTGAGTTAGTTGGTTTCTAAGTAACTTTGAGTGTGAGTCGCTCACTTGTGTCCAACTCTCTGTGACCCCACAGACTGTAGCCCACCAGGCTCCTCTGTCCATGGGATTCTCCATGCAAAAATACTGGAGTGGGTTGCCATTTCCTTCTCCAGGGGAATCTTCCCAACCCAGGGATCGGACCCAAGTCTCCTGCATTATAGGCAGACTCTTTAGCATCTGAGGGCATAAACACGTTTGTAAGACACCCTGACAGCATCTCTTGGTCTCTTGGGGACGTGAGTGACTTTTACCGGCTGCGTGGCTGGCACAGCCTCAGCAATCAAGGGAGCTTTCGGCAACTGAGACTGGGTTGCGGGCTGTCTGTCCATTACCTTGCCAGCATGATGCTGGAGTTTTGCTTGTGGAGGCTGGACTGGTGGGTCTCCGCTTGACGGTGTATATCCCTTTGCTGTGCGCCTGAAGGTCGTGGACACACGTGTCCTGCTTCATACTCCAGATCTAGGGGACACAACGGGATCGCAGTGAGCAAAGGCTGATTCTCCCACCGGGGTGTGGGGAGTTGGTCACGGCTCCTGCCTGGAGCATTGCAGAGGTTTCTCTTGTCTCTGGGAAGCTCAGGGCCAGCGGGCTGGGCGGCTGACAAAGGGCAGGTGCTTCACAGGCAGAGGCGTCTGCTGACCACCAGGGAGGGCCCGTGAGAAAGGCCGGGGGCGGGGGCGAGGGCGGGGACGGGGGGAGGGGGACGGTCCATACCACCCTAGTCTGATCTCAGAAGCTAGGCAGGGTCCGGTCGGGTCTAGTTAGTACTTGGATGGGAGAAAGGCCTCGGGAACGAAAGGAAGTTCCGCGGGACTGTGGCCGATAAACAGGGCTTCATTCCCGGGGCAAGCGGGACGCCGTTTGCCAAGACAAAAGACGACAGAGACATTAAGGGAGCTCACGACACAACTGTCAGCTGCAGGAGCAGCACTGGGACTGAAGACAGTGTGGGGGCTCCGGGGGTCACCTAGGGTCATTCCAGCCTTACCTTCAATGTGATGTCATCAGAGCAAGAGGCCTGCAACATGCCAGAGGGATCCCATTTGATGGCGTTGACTTCATTCTGCAAGAGAGCCAAAGGTTCAAAAAAAAAAAAGGAGAGAAATGAAAGCCTGGGAGTAGTAAACAGAAGTTTCCAGGAGGGGGCAGTAATGCTCTGTCATCTATGCAGAAAGCCTGGCAGTACTAAGCACAAGCATCCAGCAGGGGGCAGGAGTGCTCTGTCTGCTCTGTGAAATGCCTGGGATTAGAGAAACCAAGATTCCAACAGGGGGGCAGGAATGTTCTGCCTTCTGCGAAAAAAGCCTGGGAGTAGTAAACACAAGTGTCCAGTAGGGGACAGGAGCGCTGTGTCTGCTATGTGAAAAGCCTGGGATTAGTAAACACAATTTTCCAACAGGGGGCAGGAGTGCACTGTCTTCTCCGAAAATAGCCTGGGAGTAGTGAACACAATCATCCAGCAGGGGGCATGAATGCTCTGTCTGCTATACAAAAAGCCTGGGAGTACTAAACTCAGTGTCCAGCAGGGGGCAGGAGCACTCTGTTCTTGCTGTAAAAAGGCCTGGGAATAGTAAGCACAAGTTTCCAGCAGGGGGCAGGTGCGCTCCGCCTTCTCTACAAAAAACCTGGGAGTAGTAAACACGAGCGTCCAGCAGGGGGCGGAGCACCCTGTGGTCTCTGTCAAAACCTGGGAGCATCATAAAAAAATGGGGGAAAAAAAGGGGAAAAAAAAAGCCTGGGGGTGGTTAACACAAGCGTCCAGCAGGGGCAGGATCGGTCTGTCTTCTATGCCAAAAGCCCAGGAGTAGTAAGCACAAGCATAAGGTTGGGGAAAGGAATGCTCTGGTTTCTATGCAAAAAGCCTGAGAGTAGGTAGCACAAGCGTCCAGCAGGGGGCAGGAGCATTCTGTCTTCTCTGCAAAAAGTCTGGGAGTATAATAAAATAAATGGGGGAGGAAACAAAAAGTAAAAAAAAAGCCTGGGAATAGTAAACACAAGCGTTCAGCAGGGGGCAGGATCGGTCTGTCTTCTATGCCAAAAGCCTGGGAGTAGTAAGCACAAGCGTCCAGCAGGGGGCAGGAATGCTCCCTCTTCTATGCCAAAAACCTGGGAGTAGTAAGCACAAGCGGCCAGCAGGGGGCAGGAATGCTCTGTCTTCTATGCAGAAAGCATGGGCGTAGTAAGCTCAAGGATCCAGCAGGGGGCAGGAGCGCTCTGTTCTTGCTGAAAAAATACCTGGGTGTAGTAAGCACAAGCTTCCAGCAGGGGGCAGGAGCACTCCGTCCTCATTGCAAAAAGCCTGGGACCTGTAACACAGGCTGGATGCAGAGTTCTAAAGAATATCAAGAAAGCCTTCCTCAGGGATCAGTGCAAAGAAATAGAGGAAAACAATAGAATGGGAAAGACTAGAGATCTCTTCAAGAAAATTAGAGATACCAAGGGAACATTTCACGCAAAGATGGGCTCAATAAAGGACAGAAGTGGTATGGTCCTAACAGGAGCAGAAGATGTTAAGAAGAGGTGTCAAGAATACCCAGAAGAACTATATAAGCAAAAGCTTCATCACACAAATAATCATGATGGTGTGATCACCAACCTAGAGCCAGACATTCTTGAATGCGAAGTCATGTGGGCTTCAGGAAGCATCATGGCGAACAAAGCTAGTGGAGGTGATGGAATTCCAGTTGAGCTATTTCAGATCCCAAAGATGATGCTGTGAAAGTGCTGCACTTAATATGACGGCAAATCTGGAAATCTCACCAGTGGCCACAGGACTGGAAAAGGTCAGTTTTCATTCCAATCCCAAAGAAAGGCAATGCCAAAGAATGTTCAAACTCCTGCACAATTGCACCCATCTCACACGCTAGTAAAGTAATGCTCGAAATTCTCCAAGCCAGGCTTCAAAAGTACATGAACCGTGAACTTCCAGATGTTTAAGCTGGATTTAGAAAAGGTTGAGGAACCAGAGATCAAATTGCCAGCATCTGCTGGATTATCAGAAAAGCAAGAGAGTTCCAGGAAAACATCCACTTCTTTCTTTATTGACTATGCCAAAGCCTTTGACTGTGTGGACCACAACAAACTCAGGAAAATTCTTAGAGATGGGAATATCAGACCACCTGACCTACCTCTGGAGAAATCTATATGCAGATCAGGAAGCAACAGTTAGAACTGGACATGGGACAACAGACTGGCTCTAAACAGGGAACGGAGTACATCAAGGCTGTATATTGTCACCCTGCTTATTTAACTTATATGCAGAGTACATCATGAGGAACGCCGGGCTGGAAGAAGCACCAGCTGGAATCAAGATTGCTAGGAGAAATATCAATAACCTCAGATATGCAGATGACAGCACCCATATGGCAGAAAGTGAAGAACTAAAGAGCCTCTTGATGAAAGTGAAAGAGGAGAGTGAAAAACTTGGCTTAAGACTCAACATTCAGAAAACTAAGATCATGGCATCCGGTGCCAGCACTTCATGGCAAATAGATGGGGAAAGAGTGGCAGTCTGTTTTTGGGGACTCCAAAATCACTGCAGACAGTGACTGCAGCCATGAAATTAAAAGATGCTTACTCCTTGGAAGGAAAGTTATGGCCAACCTAGACAGCATATTAAAAAGCAGAGACATTACTTTACTGACAAAGGTCCGTCTAGTCAAAGTTATGGTTTTTCCAGTAGTCGGGTGTGAATGGGAGAGTTGGACTATAAAGAAAATTGAGGAGATGCTTTTGACCTGCGGTGTTGGAGAAGACTCTCGAGAGTCCCTTGGACTGCAAGGAGATCCAGCCAGTCCATCCTAAAGTCCTAAATCAGTCCTGAATATTCATCGGAAGGACTGATGCTGAAGCTGAAGCTCCAATCCTTTGGCCACCTGGTGCGAAGAGCTGACTCACTTGAAAAGACCCAGATGCCGAGAAAGACAAGGTGGGAGGAGAAGGGGACGACAGAGGATGAGATGATTGGATGTGATCACTGACTCAATGGACATGAGTCTGAGCAAGCTCTAGGAGTTGGTGATGGATGGGGAAGCCTGGTGTGCTGCAGTCCACGGGGTCACACAGAGTTGGACACGACTGAGCGACTGAACTGAACTGACTGCCTGGTCTCCAGGAGGAGCGGGTTCTCTGCTCCAGTAAAACGGCTGCTCCCACCATCTCGATGGGCAACCTGGACTCTCCTGAGATGTGGCTGCAGGGTCCATGGCCGTTGACGTGAGCCCTTCCCCCATCCCCCATCTTCTAAATTCCTCTGCTCTCAGAGGGCTCATCACTCTTGGTGTGACCTATTCCGACCTAGATCCCCCCGGACTCATCTTCATCCTGCCCCAAGAGGACTCTGCGAGTGCCTCTCCCCCCGCAGGCCACGGTAGGGTTTCGTGTGGTGGTCGTGGAGACGCTACAGGCACACACTTGCTTTTATTTGGTCGTAATCATAGCCTCTTCCTGTATCTCAGGCTTCTCCAGGCATTTACCTCCCTGAGGCTCTCTCTTCTCTTCCTTGACTATTCTCCAAAATTCTGCACGCGTTAAACAGGGCTCGTTCTGCCTGTCTTGATACAGGCTTCCGTTCAGTTCAGTTCAGTCCCTCAGCATGTCAGACTCTTTGCGACCCCATAGACTGCAGCACGCCAGGCCTCCCTGTCCGCCACCAGCTCCCGGACCTGGCTGAAAGGCATGTCCATCGAGCTGGTGATGCCATCCAACCATCTCATCCTCTGTTGTCCCCTTCTCCTCCCGCCTTCAACCTTTCCCAGCATCAGGGTCTTTTCCAAGGAGTCAGTTCTTCGCATCAGGTGTCCAAAGTATTGGAGCTTCAGCATAACTCCTTCCATTCAATATTCAGGACTGATTTCCTTTAGGATGCACTGGTTGGATCTCCTTGCAGCCCAAGTCTTCTCCAACACCACAGTTCAAAAGCATCAATTCTTGGGCACTCACCCTTCTTTATGGCCCAACTTTCACATCCACACATGACTATGTGAAAAACTGTAGCTTTGGTTACATGGGCTTAGGACCTGACTATGCTCAGATCATTGCCAACATTTCCATCATTCCATAATCTTAAATATATAACAACATAAAGCTGTCCTTTGGTATCCATGAGAGGTTTGTTCTGGGACCCCCATGGAAACCAAAATCCACAGATGCCCTCCACATCTGCTTGGTCTACATTTGCGGGGCAGTGTGGAGGACTGTCTGTTTACAGACTTTATGTATTATAAACACACACGTGCATATACGTTTTGGGGGACGAAAATATTGTACATACTACACACAGGAGACACAAGCCACCTAGATAACTCTATGGCACAAGCACACACCATTTCCTCAGTTTTGCCATGTGACCCTCATTCACATCAAGATCAGAAATCTGTCTTGCTTGGGGAAAGCTGTCCAGGCAGCTGCTGGATTTGTGCTTTTGGAGTCCTAGGGCCACAGAGGGGATTCAGGGCATCCCATGACCATGACCGTGGTGCCCAGGGCTGCAAGCTCCTAAAGCTGCCCTTGTTATGAAGTCACAGCCACCTGGACCCAAGATGCCCAGCAGCAGTAAAAAGGACTTTTGAGCTTTTCTGAGTTCTTAACCTCTGTATTGATATCCAGTCTGCCAAAATCATCAGAAGCCCTGACGGCTCTCCTCTGAGGGTTCCTCCTGCCGAGCGAGACACAGCCCCAACCCAACTCTAGAGCAAAGATGCTAGCTGCTGGCTTTCCCAGGCTCCCCTGCAGCTAGAGCGTGTCTCAGATGGGCCTGGCGCGGCTGAGGAGACTCATGCCCCAATTCAACGTTGGAAGCTGATGCACAAGGCAATGGGCTGTGCAGAAGCAATTCCGGGAAGGGGTTGGCAGCTGGAACGTCTGCTTTGGAAGGCAGCCTGGGTGGACTCCTAGGGGCCAGCCCAGCGTCTGGCATTGAGGTGTGGGCAGCTCCCCAGTGCTGTGTGTGTTACCTGCATGGGCCCGATTCTGTGCCCGGCTCTGGCTGCTTCTGTCTGTCCTGCCCCCATGCCTGGGATACCTCAGAGCTGCTTAGTATACTCCTCAATCATTCTGGCTTCCGTTAGCCAGAGTCCAGTGGCTCAGCTGGTAAAGAATCTGCCTGCAATGCAGAAGGCCTGGGTTAAATCTTCCCCTGAACCTTGAAGTCCCTGGCTGCCCCGACCCCTGTGGAGCCTCCCTCCCCTCGACTTCCCATGTGGCTCTCCGGGTGGACCTATTTCTTCACTTTGCTTACCTTGTGTGTGGATGAAGACACTTTGCAGAAAAAGGGAGCTAGGCTGTGGGAAAAAAAAACCCCAAATTCCATGCAATTCGGAGCCTTTTGTAAAGGTCCATTATCTGCTGCCCGCACCTTCTCATGCATGTAAACTAGTGATTTGCAGGCTCCCATCACCAACAGTGACCAAGACCAGTGCCCATACGGGTACAGAAACCTTCCCGTGAGTATGAAGAACACCCCAAAGACCTTTAAGGAACATCACCCAGATGTGGGCCCCTGAAAAAAAAAAAACAAGGTCTCTGCTCTGTGAGTGGAAACTCAGATTCCCAAAACAAATTGGGGAGGGGAGGGGTCTCAAAGGGCAAATATTTTTAGAATCAGTGCAGCAAAGGGTTCCACAGAGATGGTACTTAGGTAAAAGCTCGGGCCATCTGGTCTCAACCCAGTTTCCATCACAGCACAAAGGGACCTCCTTGAAGCTGTGACCGAGCTACCAGCATCCGTGGCTACAGCTACAGAAGCCCGAGTTCCACCACCCTCATTGACCGGTGCTTAAGTCCTGCCACACAACCTGTACCCTGGTGGGTTCATGACACGGGTCACCCCAGACTCTTCAGCAGAGGGGCTCGAGAGTGCTCAGAGCCTCACCCCAGTTTTGCCACGTGGGGGCATGCTCAGTCAGCTCGGTAATTATTACAAGAAACAAACAAACAAAAAAAAAAAACAGAGAGAGAGAGAGAAATTTAGAATCAGGCAGGTCTGCACCCCGGCGACACTGGGGCAGAAGCAACAGCCCAGGTCCTGTGCGATTCCCACGCAGGGTCAGCTTGTGGCCGGAGGCTCTTTGGGGTGACTCACATGCATGGCCAGATGCAGCCCGTCTGGCTGCCTCTGTGTCAGTTCCCCGCTGCCTGTCACTGGGGGTGGGGCGGACATCGCTTCAAAGTGACAATGTGGCTTCTGTTTATGGAGTACAGCCACATAAAGGGAACCAGTCACCATCTGCACGTGTCTGCCTGCAGTCACCGGCCATCCCTATGACTTTAGGTTCTTCTAAGTCTATTCATTGTGGAACTCAAAAACTGCCAGTGACCCAATTCTGCCGACAGAACATCCATCTGCTTTAAGATTTTCTAAAACAGCCAGCCTGAAACAAACTAACGAGAGAGAAACTAGTTACAAAAACAAAAAAGCATGCTCGCCTTTCACATCCTAATGCGTCTACACCCCCTCTGGTCTCTTCACCTGGTTTACAACCAGTCAGTTGTAAAAGCAGCCCTGGCCCGGGCCCATCTCTCCTGGAGGAAAAAACCACAAGAGCTTGGGAACATGACTCAGCAGAGCCGTCAGCATGGGCCCCCCAGAGATGCTGCCCCAGACGAAGAAGAAAGCACACACAGAAAGTTCTCTATCAAAATAGAGCAATTTATTCGAGCCAACCGAATATGGTCTGTTGATTCTCTCTTGGAACAAATGAGCCATCACACACACACACACATACACATGCACACACACACACACACACACACACACACACACACACACACACACCGTGATTCTCTTTCCAGGAGTGCGTGAGGGTGAGGGTTGTTGTGGGGGATAGGGGGAGAGAACGGAACGGGGCAGCGGTTGGGGGCTGTGTGGATGGAACAGAAGCTGGAAGATGCGGACAGGACATCTGGCTGCACGTCTGACACAGACAATAAAAACCGCAGAAGCCAGAAATTCACAAACCTCGGGGAGCGGAGGGAGGGAGACACTCTGCTTTGTATGGGAAACACGATCGGGAAAAAAGAAACTCTGACAACAAAAAGTGGGCGGAAAGGTTAAAAGAAAGAGAAGAAAAAACAGGAAAAAAAGTAGACCCTTAGTCCCGACAAAGTGCACTTCGCTTGGCTCCGAGATCTCTTTTCAGAAAGACAAAGTGAACATTGCGGTTCTGTAGCCGTCCATTGGCATCGGATGCGCTTCTGGGGGCTTGCATGCGTGTGTGCGCATCGGACGAGCTCCCCGGCACGGCGGACGATTCCGGGGATTGTTCTGTGCGTTATTCTCTGCTTTTAGCACCAAGGTCCCATCCGGGCACTGAGGACCGCGAAGCGCTCTGCACGACGTCTAGAAGCTGCTTGCACTGCCGAGGCCATGTTCCCGCCGAGCACTGCCAGGAGGCACAGCGGGGGTGACTCAGGGTAGGCATGGCTTCCAGGGATGCTGGCTGCCTCCTCCTCGTGGTCCCCACCCCGGGGCCTCTTCCCCGATGGTACACCGGCAGTTCTGCCTATCTCAGCAGCGTCACGTCATCACCGCGCCCGGTATCCAGTCCGCGTCCTTGACCTCCCCCTGGCTCCAACCCGGCAACTTCCAGACTGGTTCAGGTTCACCAGGAGGCCAATGTCAACACTTGGGAGACCCTGCGTACTGACCTCCCCCGTGATGATCCTCTCCTGAGCCTTTTATACTGAATCCCACCATCACCACCCTCCAGCAGCATTAGGCTCATCAAACGCAAATTACGTCCGGAACACGGACAGCTGATGCTGTGTGGAGAGTGCCACGTTTTTACTCGGGGAGGGGTACAGATATGGTGTTCAACTAGCCCTCTGCAAACTGCATCTCAAAGTTAGTCATTTAGGGGGTGGTGGGGGAGCAGTGATTGTGCGTGGACCCCTGAGGGCGTCTGCTGTCTTCAAAGGTGGGAGTGGAGACTCCAACCGAACACTGACCTTCTTCTGAAAGGTTAAGCATTTAGATACAGCAGAGCCTGAATAACACGCCCGACGCCTGAACAGAGTGCCTTTTGGTCTTGTACGTTTGGGGGTGGCGGGCCGGTTTGAAAACCACTCAGATCCACAGAGACTCGTTAATGTACTGAGAGAGATGAATGCACTCTGGCTTTGGGGCTGCTTCCGGGACAATCCACCTTCTGCACAAAGGCCTGGCCAAGCCCTGCGGTTGGCTTTTGGGTCCATGGACAGATACCAGCACACTCCATATACCATCCGGGGTGGTTGCTGGGACAGAAAAGTGCTGCAACCTACCCACCCACGGCCAGCCCCACTGCTGGCTAGGGGGGAAACAGATAAGCCCAGAGGCCCTGCTGCTAATTTACAAGCTGGGTCAGCATCGGGTGAAGACAACTGTTGAGTACAAAGATCACCTGATCCAAGGGAAAGGAAAACTCTCCTAGGGACACACAAAGCCATGGTTTAATTTTTTTTTTTTAAACAGTAAAAAGATTTGCTTAAAAAAAAGAAAAAGGACAATTCTTTTCCCCTGACCTGCTGCCAGAGAAAGCAAAGTGGGAAGATGACCTGTGAAGACACCCTACATCTGTTAATTCACACCCCCCCCAGGGCTGAAAAGCTCTCCCAGATTGCTTCTGTTGCTGGGAAAGCCCATGAGGTCCCAGAGGCCCCTCTGGTTGGTCATCCCTGGAGGGACTTGGCCGAACTGCTCCTGGTTTTGGGGTGGGGGGCCCACCTGTGGCCCCGAGTCTTGAACTAGGCAGCATTGGTGGTGTGGAGCGGGGCGGTTCTGTCGGCCCCCTTTCACTGATGCTGCTTCTGGGAATGCTTCTTGGGTTCGAGGGCATCCCCTTGTCCACGGCTATGGTAGGGCGCAGCAGGAAAAGAAAACAAAACAACGCCCAGGTCTTCCTCGAGCAGAGAAGGGGCTGGGGTCTTCAGCTGCAGCCGCACAGACCAGCCCCGAGGCCAACCCCAGAGCTACCCACCCAGAGTCCCCTCGCTGCCTTCCACCATACTGAAAGTGAAGGGACTCCTCTATCCGTTTCTTCCTAAATGTATCTTGCTTTCTTTTTTTTTTTTGTTGTTCTTCTTAAATATGAATCACACAAAGCTCTCATGTCTGAATGGCCATTTTATGATTTTAAAATTGTTTTAGCATAAAAAATATCTTTTTTTTTTCTTCTCCAAATCTACTCCGGGCTCTTTCTCTTATAAGTCCTGTTTTTTTTTCTTCTTCCTCCTCCTGTGAAAAGTCCCCCTTGCCATGCCTTCCTATGTAAAGCACTTCCTATGCACCAGAAGTGCCCTTGAGATGGAGGATGGGAGGTGACTATGAGGGAGGCGGATGGGTAGGGGCATGGGGGAGGGAGGGGGAAGGTAGTGGGGAGGAGGATTTGCGTGAGGGGTGGGGAGGGGAAGATGCAGGCAAGAAAGCTGTCGTCAGAGACTGTCACCCCATCCAAGAGAGAGGGGCTGTCTCTGTGGTGGGTGAAACAACAGCAAAGAAGCAAGACACCCAGGAACAGTTTCCACCTCGGACCCAACGCCCGCCCCTTACCCCACCCCCCAACCCACCAACCAAGACGACAGGTTTCCAGCCCATAGGAAAACCATGGAAACAAAGATTCTAGAAACTGCTGGGATTACAAAGGTTCCCATTTCATCCATACCAACTGGTCTTTCGAATGTCCTTGTGAGAGTTTAACTGTAATGACCAAATTTTTAGGGAAAAAAACAAAAAACCCATTGACGGGAGGAGTTTTTCCTCCCCTCTTGGTTTATCACAGCATTTTTTCTTCTTCTTTTCATTTCGGCACAGCCTTTCCGTTTTTGCTCATTCCTCTCAACCATCGGAGCCTGTTCTGGGTAGAAACCGATTTGTGCACCATGTCAAGCTGGTGGCTTTGCACTCCCACGGGGCTGGATGTTCTGGGTGGAAACCATTCCTTTCCTCCCCCTCTGATAGGACTTGCATGTGTGTTTTCCGTTTTAAACTTCTCGGTGAAGGTTACCAAAAAAATAAAATAAAATAGAGTCTCTGGTAGCCAGGGATGACTTGGTCTCAAAGGACACTCCCTAAATTCAGGCTGGTGCAGTTTCGGAGCTGACGGAATTGTGTCTGAATAGTGCTACAACCCCACACCTTCAATGCTGGTCCGTTAGAATTCTCTTCTCGTGTCTATAATATTTTTTTCTGTGTGTGTTTATTTTCGCAGATCTAACACACACACCTGGAAGGAGAGAGAAAAGCACCTGTTATCTTGAGAGGCACCATAAGATGCCTTTAATACCACAGGATGGCACACAGCCCCTGAACCAAACCTAGCCCGGCGTCCGCTTGTTTATAAATAAAGTTTTATTTGCACACAGTCCACTCTGTGTTCATTCAGCGTGAATGAACATTCATTCAGAGTGAATTCACTCAGGGCTCATTCCGACCAGCTCTAGCGGACAGGTGACTGTCTAAACATCATTACCAGCCAACCGCAGGCCACGGCCGTGGTTGGGTGTCACAGACCAGAACACTACACGGCAGAGCAGAAGGGAACTGAAGCCTCAGCACACATCTGGTGTAGGGGGGCAGGCTGACACTCAGCCAGCCAGCGCCCTGCCTTACAGCTCAGGGCAATTCCAGAGTGCAGGCGTGAATCCGCAAGCTGGACACCTCAGGGCACCAGCAGACGGTTACTGGGACCCAGGAGACAGGTGGAATGGAAGGTTGGGCCTTCGTCACCAGAGGGTCCGGGTGGGAGGACGAACGTGGAAGCCAAGGGTGGGCCAAGTTGCTCAGCACCTGGGATATGGGGGGCACTTCTCTGCTGTGGCCGGAGGTCCCCAGCACCCCGAGAGTCCCAGCAGCAGCCACAGTTTCCACATCAGATGCCATCAACGCCCCCCACACACCTCCAAAAGAACCCACAGCCCGAATGCCTCCAGACACTTCCAATGTTTCCAGGGGTGCAATCGTTCCAACTGAGAACCACCAATTCCGCCAGAAAAGAAAAACAACATCCAGGAAGCGAGAAGAGACGTCCGCTCCCAGAGCACTGCCCAGCCCAGATGCTTCCTTCGCCAACAGGCATCTCAGAGGCCCGTCCCGGCCCTGGGAGTGCGCCCACGTGGATCTCAGGGGTCTGGACCGTTCGTGACCCCTTCCCTGAACCCTCACTCCCCCTGCATCCCCTCTCTCTCCCGCCCGGGGGAACCCCAGGGTGCTGCTTCGGAGCCGTCTGACACATTGGCGCCCAGTTTGTGCATCTGGGGGACCCAGCACACCTCGACGATGCCCCCGGTGCCTCGGTAGCTGTGGACGAGACTTCAGTCTGCAAAGCAAGCGCGCCGTCACTCGAGAAGGGAACATTGACGAGGCCACCCCCCCGCTGGGTATGTCAGCTCAGAAGCTTCCAAAGACACGGATGCTGATAGAACTTTCAGTGAAAGGGGCTCTGGCAGCGGCGGGAAGTCTAAATCAGAACTACGGCCACAGTGGGGGGTGCGGGGGGAGGAGAATGCAAAATGTGGGAAGCTGCTGGATAGACCATGGGGACTTTAGCTCGGTGCTCTCTGATAACCTGAAGGCTTGAGATGGGTGGGGAGAGGGAGGTTCAAGAGGGTGGGTCCATTCCGGGACCACACGCAATGTCTGCTGCTGCCAATGGAGGGCAGTGGCGGGTGCAACGTTTCCTGACAAGGACTCAGAAAACACATAACCCGAGTCTCTGGCAGGGGCGACCCAGCTCCCACAAAGAGCCCTGTGTAGATGGTGCTTGGTGGGCTTATGCTCCCCTCCAGGGAACCGAGGATGTGTCTAGATATGTGTCCGAGGAGAGGCACTCCTGAGTGCAAACTCGGGTTCTGGGGTCACAAAGAAAGTGAAATTAAAGCATCAGTCGCTCAATCCTGTCTGACTCTTGGCGACCCCATGGACTGTAGCCTGCCAGGCTCCTTTGTCCATGGGGTTCTTCAGGCGAGAACACTGGAGTGGGTTGCCGTTCCCTTCTCCGGGAGAATCTTCCCGACCCAGGGATCGAACGCGAGTCTCCCGCATTGCAGGCGGATTCTTTACCACCTGAGGCACCAGGGAAGCCCACGGGTCAGTGAGAACTTGACTGTGTTGGGTGTGGGGCTGGGGAGGGGGGAGACCTAGGCAGCGGGAATGCAGGGGGCTGACCTGAGTGTTCTAGATGTGCGCGCACTTGTCGAAGGAGACGCTGGCCACGTCCGTCCCATCGGGGCTGAAGGCCACACTGTAGACGGGCTCCTGGTGCTTGGTGAGCGTGTGGATGCACACGCCCCGCTTCATGTCCCAGAGTCGGACGGTAGAATCGAACGCAGTGCTGGAAGGACACAGAGGTCACCGAGGATGCCCGTGGGTTCAGAAAAACTCACCACAGCTGCCAGCAGTTTCCCGCCAGTCTCCCGAGGATGCGACTCTCACAGTAAAAGAGTGGCTCTCCTGCGCAGACTCTGAACCTTTCAGAGACTGTAAATGGGTACCTCTTCCTCTTCTAGAACATGACTCAAGATGCACTGAGCACAGAGCCATGGTCCAGGGAGGGGACACAGGCATGCCTGTGGCCACCTCGTGCTGAAGTATGCCAAAAACCATCACCACAACCTCGTAAAGTGTTTCATTTCCATTTAAAATAAATTTGAAAAAAAAAGTCACACAATAAATCTCTTTCTATTTTTGGGTGCCGTTGTCAGGGGAACAAATTGAGAACCACACTCATTTATTTTTGCACGTCTCTGAGACACGAACGTTACATCTTCGTGACATTTTGTAAAATGGTCCCACCACTAACAACACATGTTATCGCTACCACTGGAAACAATGCCAAAAATAGAGCCGAGAGCCATATTTGGGGAAATAGCTAAGTGAGCGAACACAAATATTAACTCCACGGGTATTAAAATATAATCGGATCCAAAAATATAAGCACACTCCCGGGAGCTGGAAATTTGAGTTGCGTCTAAATCTGTAAGAAGAGCAGGCGCGTATGTGTGCCAAGTTGTCCCATTCATGTCTGACTCTTTGTGACCCCATGGATTGCAGCCCGCCAGGCTCCTCTGTCCTTGGGATTCTCCAGGCAAGAACACTGCAGTGGGTTGCCGTGCACTCCTCCAGGGAGTCTTCCTGACCCAGGGATCGAACCCATGTCTCTTACATCTTCAGCACTGGCAGGCGGCTTCTTGACCACTAGCGCCAGCTGGGAAGCCCACCCACCACAAAGCTGTTTCTCTCAGCATTTCTTCCCTCTTCTGGGACTTACATCCCTCTCTTTATGCTTGGTTGTCTAGAAGCCTCACTTAGGCCCGTCACGGGTACCATGTGATTCAGAAACAAAACAACGCAAAACAAAAGACACTGTTTTGTTCCTAGACCTTTCAGTGGATTTGAGGACTGTGACTGGCAATGAGAGGATAACACCTCTCATGTTTTTCTCGATCAGCTTTTCAGCTGATGCAACAATTCCTTTCTGTGTTTTCTGAGAGATGCCCTTGGGTCATGCACTTTCAGTAACAGACTGTTCATCCCACTGTTATGGGACAAACACAAGGGGAGGGGGACTACCTCTAACTTACAGTAAGGCTGGGCCACCGGCCACTCCTCCCCACCACGCCATTCTCGGCAAATACGCAGAAAAAAAATCCACTGCTGCTTCCTCCCAAGTCCTGTCTTTCCCAGGCCAGACACACCCACACTTCGTGGGATCATGGTTTCTAGAAGCCTCAGGGTATCCTTCCTTCACTTGGAATATCTTTAGCTTGTGTCCCTCAAGGTTCTTACTAAAATACCCTATTGGGAGTGCAACATTGTATCCTGCGTGACGTCGGACCAGGACCAGGAACACACAAGACTGCAGAACGCAGCCTCAGTGATGACCTTTTGTGAACGTCTAACCACTCTGCTCCCTTCTGGCGTATCACTGACTGACTAGTCCTCTGCCTCCAATGCTGGCGTCTAAGGGGGTTTACTGCCTATACCAGGGGTCCCCATCCCCTGCGATCTGATGCCTGATGATCCGAGCTGAAGCAGATGCAATCGTAACAGCAATAAAGGGCACAGTAAATGTAGTGCGCTTCAATCATCCTGAAACCTTGGGAAAGTGATTTTCCACAAAGCTGGTCCCTGGTGGCAAAAAAGCAAGGGACAGCCAGGATGAACAGTTAGCCTGGCTCTGGTATCGGCTGGGGGACCTTTGATCACCATTCAACATTCTTCCCAGCTGCAGCCAAGTTGGGCCAAGGAAACCAAGCCCGAAGTTAAAGTCGCTCAGTCGTGTCTGACTGTTTGGGACCCCATGGACTACACAGTCCATGGGATTCTCCAGGCCAGAATACTAGAGTTGATAGCCTTTCCCTTCTCCAGGGGATCTTCCTGACCCAGGAATCGCACCAGGGTCTCCTGCATTGCAGGTGGATTCTTTACCAACTGAGCTATCAGGGAAGCCCGACGAAGCGTGAGGTCCAAGCTAAATTGTTTCCTTTTTTCAGTTGTAGTAAAAAGCTTCATCAGAGCAAAGTGCCGAGAGACTGGAGGTACGTGATTCCTTCTTCCAGCCTCAAGGTTAAAAGCATGTTCATCCCAACTTAGCCATGACGTGATAAGCTCTATCTCGCAGCCCTTGCACAGTGAGCGGTCTCTCTGGTTGAGTTAGTTGGTTTCTAAGTAACTTTGAGTGTGACTCGCTCACTTGTGTCCAACTCTCTGTGACCCCACAGACTGTAGCCCACCAGGCTCCTCTGTCCATGGGATTCTCCATGCAAAAATACTGGAGTGGGTTGCCATTTCCTTCTCCAGGGGAATCTTCCCAACCCAGGGATCGGACCCAAGTCTCCTGCATTATAGGCAGACTCTTTAGCATCTGAGAGCATAAACACGTTTGTAAGACACCCTGACAGCATCTCTTGGTCTCTTGGGGACGTGAGTGACTTTTACCGGCTGCGTGGCTGGCACAGCCTCAGCAATCAAGGGAGCTTTCGGCAACTGAGACTGGGTTGCGGGCTGTCTGTCCATTACCTTGCCAGCATGATGCTGGAGTTTTGCTTGTGGAGGCTGGACTGGTGGGTCTCCGCTTGACGGTGTATATCTCTTTGCTGTGCGCCTGAAGGTCGTGGACACACGTGTCCTGCTTCATACTCCAGATCTAGGGGACACAACGGGATCGCAGTGAGCAAAGGCTGATTCTCCCACCGGGGTGTGGGGAGTTGGTCACGGCTCCTGCCTGGAGCATTGCAGAGGTTTCTCTTGTCTCTGGGAAGCTCAGGGCCAGCGGGCTGGGCGGCTGACAAAGGGCAGGTGCTTCACAGGCAGAGGCGTCTGCTGACCACCAGGGAGGGCCCGTGAGAAAGGCCGGGGGCGGGGGCGAGGGCGGGGACGGGGGGAGGGGGGCGGTCCATACTACCCTAGTCTGATCTCAGAAGCTAGGCAGGGTCCGGTCGGGTCTAGTTAGTACTTGGATGGGAGAAAGGCCTCGGGAACGAAAGGAAGTTCCGCGGGACTGTGGCCGATAAACAGGGCTTCATTCCCGGGGCAAGCGGGACGCCGTTTGCCAAGACAAAAGACGACAGAGACATTAAGGGAGCTCACGACACAACTGTCAGCTGCAGGAGCAGCACTGGGACTGAAGACAGTGTGGGGGCTCCGGGGGTCACCTAGGGTCATTCCAGCCTTACCTTCAATGTGATGTCATCAGAGCAAGAGGCCTGCAACATGCCAGAGGGATCCCATTTGATGGCGTTGACTTCATTCTGCAAGAGAGCCAAAGGTTCAAAAAAAAAAAAGGAGAGAAATGAAAGCCTGGGAGTAGTAAACAGAAGTTTCCAGGAGGGGGCAGTAATGCTCTGTCATCTATGCAGAAAGCCTGGCAGTACTAAGCACAAGCATCCAGCAGGGGGCAGGAGTGCTCTGTCTGCTCTGTGAAATGCCTGGGATTAGAGAAACCAAGATTCCAACAGGGGGGCAGGAGTGTTCTGCCTTCTGCGAAAAAAGCCTGGGAGTAGTAAACACAAGTGTCCAGTAGGGGACAGGAGCGCTCTGTCTGCTATGTGAAAAGCCTGGGATTAGTAAACACAATTTTCCAACAGGGGGCAGGAGTGCACTGTCTTCTCCGAAAATAGCCTGGGAGTAGTGAACACAATCATCCAGCAGGGGGCATGAATGCTCTGTCTGCTATACAAAAAGCCTGGGAGTACTAAACTCAGTGTCCAGCAGGGGGCAGGAGCACTCTGTTCTTGCTGTAAAAACGCCTGGGAATAGTAAGCACAAGTTTCCAGCAGGGGGCAGGTGCGCTCCGCCTTCTCTACAAAAAACCTGGGAGTAGTAAACACGAGCGTCCAGCAGGGGGCGGAGCACCCTGTGGTCTCTGTCAAAACCTGGGAGCATCATAAAAAAATGGGGGAAAAAAAGGGAAAAAAAAAAGCCTGGGGGTGGTTAACACAAGCGTCCAGCAGGGGCAGGAGCGCTCTGTCTTCTATGCCAAAAGCCCAGGAGTAGTAAGCACAAGCATAAGGTTGGGGAAAGGAATGCTCTGGTTTCTATGCAAAAAGCCTGAGAGTAGGTAGCACAAGCGTCCAGCAGGGGGCAGGAGCATTCTGTCTTCTCTGCAAAAAGTCTGGGAGTATAATAAAAATAAATGGGGGAGGAAACAAAAAGTAAAAAAAAAGCCTGGGAATAGTAAACACAAGCGTTCAGCAGGGGGCAGGATCGGTCTGTCTTCTATGCCAAAAGCCTGGGAGTAGTAAGCACAAGCGTCCAGCAGGGGGCAGGAATGCTCCCTCTTCTATGCCAAAAACCTGGGAGTAGTAAGCACAAGCGGCCAGCAGGGGGCAGGAATGCTCTGTCTTCTATGCAGAAAGCATGGGCGTAGTAAGCTCAAGGATCCAGCAGGGGGCAGGAGCGCTCTGTTCTTGCTGAAAAAATACCTGGGTGTAGTAAGCACAAGCTTCCAGCAGGGGGCAGGAGCACTCCGTCCTCATTGCAAAAAGCCTGGGACCTGTAACACAGGCTGGATGCAGAGTTCTAAAGAATATCAAGAAAGCCTTCCTCAGGGATCAGTGCAAAGAAATAGAGGAAAACAATAGAATGGGAAAGACTAGAGATCTCTTCAAGAAAATTAGAGATACCAAGGGAACATTTCACGCAAAGATGGGCTCAATAAAGGACAGAAGTGGTATGGTCCTAACAGGAGCAGAAGATGTTAAGAAGAGGTGTCAAGAATACCCAGAAGAACTATATAAGCAAAAGCTTCATCACACAAATAATCATGATGGTGTGATCACCAACCTAGAGCCAGACATTCTTGAATGCGAAGTCATGTGGGCTTCAGGAAGCATCATGGCGAACAAAGCTAGTGGAGGTGATGGAATTCCAGTTGAGCTATTTCAGATCCCAAAGATGATGCTGTGAAAGTGCTGCACTTAATATGACGGCAAATCTGGAAATCTCACCAGTGGCCACAGGACTGGAAAAGGTCAGTTTTCATTCCAATCCCAAAGAAAGGCAATGCCAAAGAATGTTCAAACTCCTGCACAATTGCACCCATCTCACACGCTAGTAAAGTAATGCTCGAAATTCTCCAAGCCAGGCTTCAAAAGTACATGAACCGTGAACTTCCAGATGTTTAAGCTGGATTTAGAAAAGGTTGAGGAACCAGAGATCAAATTGCCAGCATCTGCTGGATTATCAGAAAAGCAAGAGAGTTCCAGGAAAACATCCACTTCTTTCTTTATTGACTATGCCAAAGCCTTTGACTGTGTGGACCACAACAAACTCAGGAAAATTCTTAGAGATGGGAATATCAGACCACCTGACCTACCTCTGGAGAAATCTATATGCAGATCAGGAAGCAACAGTTAGAACTGGACATGGGACAACAGACTGGCTCTAAACAGGGAACGGAGTACATCAAGGCTGTATATTGTCACCCTGCTTATTTAACTTATATGCAGAGTACATCATGAGGAACGCCGGGCTGGAAGAAGCACCAGCTGGAATCAAGATTGCTAGGAGAAATATCAATAACCTCAGATATGCAGATGACAGCACCCATATGGCAGAAAGTGAAGAACTAAAGAGCCTCTTGATGAAAGTGAAAGAGGAGAGTGAAAAACTTGGCTTAAGACTCAACATTCAGAAAACTAAGATCATGGCATCCGGTGCCAGCACTTCATGGCAAATAGATGGGGAAAGAGTGGCAGTCTGTTTTTGGGGACTCCAAAATCACTGCAGACAGTGACTGCAGCCATGAAATTAAAAGATGCTTACTCCTTGGAAGGAAAGTTATGGCCAACCTAGACAGCATATTAAAAAGCAGAGACATTACTTTACTGACAAAGGTCCGTCTAGTCAAAGTTATGGTTTTTCCAGTAGTCGGGTGTGAATGGGAGAGTTGGACTATAAAGAAAATTGAGGAGATGCTTTTGACCTGCGGTGTTGGAGAAGACTCTCGAGAGTCCCTTGGACTGCAAGGAGATCCAGCCAGTCCATCCTAAAGTCCTAAATCAGTCCTGAATATTCATCGGAAGGACTGATGCTGAAGCTGAAGCTCCAATCCTTTGGCCACCTGGTGCGTAGAGCTGACTCACTTGAAAAGACCCAGATGCTGAGAAAGACAAGGTGGGAGGAGAAGGGGACGACAGAGGATGAGATGATTGGATGGGATCACTGACTCAACGGACATGAGTTTGAGCAAGCTCTAGGAGTTGGTGATGGATGGGGAAGCCTGGTGTGCTGCAGTCCACGGGGTCACACAGAGTTGGACACGACTGAGCGACTGAACTGAACTGACTGCCTGGTCTCCAGGAGGAGCGGGTTCTCTGCTCCAGTAAAACGGCTGCTCCCACCATCTCGATGGGCAACCTGGACTCTCCTGAGATGTGGCTGCAGGGTCCATGGCCGTTGACGTGAGCCCTTCCCCCATCCCCCATCTTCTAAATTCCTCTGCTCTCAGAGGGCTCATCACTCTTGGTGTGACCTATTCCGACCTAGATCCCCCCGGACTCATCTTCATCCTGCCCCAAGAGGACTCTGCGAGTGCCTCTCCCCCCGCAGGCCACGGTAGGGTTTCGTGTGGTGGTCGTGGAGACGCTACAGGCACACACTTGCTTTTATTTGGTCGTAATCATAGCCTCTTCCTGTATCTCAGGCTTCTCCAGGCATTTACCTCCCTGAGGCTCTCTCTTCTCTTCCTTGACTATTCTCCAAAATTCTGCACGCGTTAAACAGGGCTCGTTCTGCCTGTCTTGATACAGGCTTCCGTTCAGTTCAGTTCAGTCCCTCAGCATGTCAGACTCTTTGCGACCCCATAGACTGCAGCACGCCAGGCCTCCCTGTCCGCCACCAGCTCCCGGACCTGGCTGAAAGGCATGTCCATCGAGCTGGTGATGCCATCCAACCATCTCATCCTCTGTTGTCCCCTTCTCCTCCCGCCTTCAACCTTTCCCAGCATCAGGGTCTTTTCCAAGGAGTCAGTTCTTCGCATCAGGTGTCCAAAGTATTGGAGCTTCAGCATAACTCCTTCCATTCAATATTCAGGACTGATTTCCTTTAGGATGCACTGGTTGGATCTCCTTGCAGCCCAAGTCTTCTCCAACACCACAGTTCAAAAGCATCAATTCTTGGGCACTCACCCTTCTTTATGGCCCAACTTTCACATCCACACATGACTATGTGAAAAACTGTAGCTTTGGTTACATGGGCTTAGGACCTGACTATGCTCAGATCATTGCCAACATTTCCATCATTCCATAATCTTAAATATATAACAACATAAAGCTGTCCTTTGGTATCCATGAGAGGTTTGTTCTGGGACCCCCATGGAAACCAAAATCCACAGATGCCCTCCACATCTGCTTGGTCTACATTTGCGGGGCAGTGTGGAGGACTGTCTGTTTACAGACTTTATGTATTATAAACACACACGTGCATATAGGTTTTGGGGGACGAAAATATTGTACATACTACACACAGGAGACACACGCCACCTAGATAACTCTATGGCACAAGCACACACCATTTCCTCAGTTTTGCCATGTGACCCTCATTCACATCAAGATCAGAAATCTGTCTTGCTTGGGGAAAGCTGTCCAGGCAGCTGCTGGATTTGTGCTTTTGGAGTCCTAGGGCCACAGAGGGAATTCAGGGCATCCCATGACCATGACCGTGGTGCCCAGGGCTGCAAGCTCCTAAAGCTGCCCTTGTTATGAAGTCACAGCCACCTGGACCCAAGATGCCCAGCAGCAGTAAAAAGGACTTTTGAGCTTTTCTGAGTTCTTAACCTCTGTATTGATATCCAGTCTGCCAAAATCATCAGAAGCCCTGACGGCTCTCCTCTGAGGGTTCCTCCTGCCGAGCAAGACACAGCCCCAACCCAACTCTAGAGCAAAGATGCTAGCTGCTGGCTTTCCCAGGCTCCCCTGCAGCTAGAGCGTGTCTCAGATGGGCCTGGCGCGGCTGAGGAGACTCATGCCCCAATTCAACATTGGAAGCTGATGCACAAGGCAATGGGATGTGCAGAAGCAATTCCAGGAAGGGGTTGGCAGCTGGAACGTCTGCTTTGGAAGGCAGCCTGGGTGAATTCCTAGGGGCCAGCCCAGCGTCTGGCATTGAGGTGTGGGCAGCTCCCCAGTGCTGTGTGTGTTACCTGCATGGGCCCGATTCTGTGCCCGGCTCTGGCTGCTTCTGTCTGTCCTGCCCCCATGCCTGGGATACCTCAGAGCTGCTTAGTATACTCCTCAATCATTCTGGCTTCCGTTAGCCAGAGTCCAGTGGCTCAGCTGGTAAAGAATCTGCCTGCAATGCAGAAGGCCTGGGTTAAATCTTCCCCTGAACCTTGAAGTCCCTGGCTGCCCCGACCCCTGTGGAGCCTCCCTCCCCTCGACTTCCCATGTGGCTCTCCGGGTGGACCTATTTCTTCACTTTGCTTACCTTGTGTGTGGATGAAGACACTTTGCAGAAAAAGGGAGCTAGGCTGTGGGAAAAAAACCCCAAATTCCATGCAATTCAGAGCCTTTTGTAAAGGTCCATTATCTGCTGCCCGCACCTTCTCATGCATGTAAACTAGTGATTTGCAGGCTCCCATCACCAACAGTGACCAAAACCAGTGCCCATATGGGTACAGAAACCTTCCCGTGAGTATGAAGAACACCCCAAAGACCTTTAAGGAACATCACCCAGATGTGGGCCCCTGAAAAAAAAAACAAGCTCTCTGCTCTGTGAGTGGAAACTCAGATTCCCAAAACAAATTGGGGAGGGGAGGGGTCTCAAAGGGCAAATATTTTTAGAATCAGTGCAGCAAAGGGTTCCACAGAGATGGTACTTAGGTAAAAGCTCGGGCCATCTGGTCTCAACCCAGTTTCCATCACAGCACAAAGGGACCTCCTTGAAGCTGTGACCGAGCTACCAGCATCCGTGGCTACAGCTACAGAAGCCCGAGTTCCACCACCCTCATTGACCGGTGCTTAAGTCCTGCCACACAACCTGTACCCTGGTGGGTTCATGACACGGGTCACCCCAGACTCTTCAGCAGAGGGGCTCGAGAGTGCTCAGAGCCTCACCCCAGTTTTGCCACGTGGGGGCATGCTCAGTCAGCTCGGTAATTATTACAAGAAACAAACAAACAAAAAAAAAAAAAACAGAGAGAGAGAGAGAAATTTAGAATCAGGCAGGTCTGCACCCCGGCGACACTGGGGCAGAAGCAACAGCCCAGGTCCTGTGCGATTCCCACGCAGGGTCAGCTTGTGGCCGGAGGCTCTTTGGGGTGACTCACATGCATGGCCAGATGCAGCCCGTCTGGCTGCCTCTGTGTCAGTTCCCCGCTGCCTGTCACTGGGGGTGGGGCGGACATCGCTTCAAAGTGACAATGTGGCTTCTGTTTATGGAGTACAGCCACATAAAGGGAACCAGTCACCATCTGCACGTGTCTGCCTGCAGTCACCGGCCATCCCTATGACTTTAGGTTCTTCTAAGTCTATTCATTGTGGAACTCAAAAACTGCCAGTGACCCAATTCTGCCGACAGAACATCCATCTGCTTTAAGATTTTCTAAAACAGCCAGCCTGAAACAAACTAACGAGAGAGAAACTAGTTACAAAAACAAAAAAGCATGCTCGCCTTTCACATCCTAATGCGTCTACACCCCCTCTGGTCTCTTCACCTGGTTTACAACCAGTCAGTTGTAAAAGCAGCCCCGGCCCGGGCCCATCTCTCCTGGAGGAAAAAACCACAAGAGCTTGGGAACATGACTCAGCAGAGCCGTCAGCATGGGCCCCCCAGAGATGCTGCCCCAGACGAAGAAGAAAGCACACACAGAAAGTTCTCTATCAAAATAGAGCAATTTATTCGAGCCAACCGAATATGGTCTGTTGATTCTCTCTTGGAACAAATGAGCCATCACACACACACACACATACACATGCACACACACACACACACACACACTCACACACACACACACACACACACACACACACACACCGTGATTCTCTTTCCAGGAGTGCGTGAGGGTGAGGGTTGTTGTGGGGGATAGGGGGAGAGAACGGAACGGGGCAGCGGTTGGGGGCTGTGTGGATGGAACAGAAGCTGGAAGATGCGGACAGGACATCTGGCTGCACGTCTGACACAGACAATAAAAACCGCAGAAGCCAGAAATTCACAAACCTCGGGGAGCGGAGGGAGGGAGACACTCTGCTTTGTATGGGAAACACGATCGGGAAAAAAGAAACTCTGACAACAAAAAGTGGGCGGAAAGGTTAAAAGAAAGAGAAGAAAAAACAGGGAAAAAAGTAGACCCTTAGTCCCGACAAAGTGCACTTCGCTTGGCTCCGAGATCTCTTTTCAGAAAGACAAAGTGAACATTGCGGTTCTGTAGCCGTCCATTGGCATCGGATGCGCTTCTGGGGGCTTGCATGCGTGTGTGCGCATCGGACGAGCTCCCCGGCACGGCGGACGATTCCGGGGATTGTTCTGTGCGTTATTCTCTGCTTTTAGCACCAAGGTCCCATCCGGGCACTGAGGACCGCGAAGCGCTCTGCACGACGTCTAGAAGCTGCTTGCACTGCCGAGGCCATGTTCCCGCCGAGCACTGCCAGGAGGCACAGCGGGGGTGACTCAGGGTAGGCATGGCTTCCAGGGATGCTGGCTGCCTCCTCCTCGTGGTCCCCACCCCGGGGCCTCTTCCCCGATGGTACACCGGCAGTTCTGCCTATCTCAGCAGCGTCACGTCATCACCGCGCCCGGTATCCAGTCCGCGTCCTTGACCTCCCCCTGGCTCCAACCCGGCAACTTCCAGACTGGTTCAGGTTCACCAGGAGGCCAATGTCAACACTTGGGAGACCCTGCGTACTGACCTCCCCCGTGATGATCCTCTCCTGAGCCTTTTATACTGAATCCCACCATCACCACCCTCCAGCAGCATTAGGCTCATCAAACGCAAATTACGTCCGGAACACGGACAGCTGATGCTGTGTGGAGAGTGCCACGTTTTTACTCGGGGAGGGGTACAGATATGGTGTTCAACTAGCCCTCTGCAAACTGCATCTCAAAGTTAGTCATTTAGGGGGTGGTGGGGGAGCAGTGATTATGCGTGGAACCCTGAGGGCGTCTGCTGTCTTCAAAGGTGGGAGTGGAGACTCCAACCGAACACTGACCTTCTTCTGAAAGGTTAAGGGTTTAGATACAGCAGAGCCTGAATAACACGCCCGACGCCTGAACAGAGTGCCTTTTGGTCTTGTACGTTTGGGGGTGGCGGGCCGGTTTGAAAACCACTCAGATCCACAGAGACTCGTTAATGTACTGAGAGAGATGAATGCACTCTGGCTTTGGGGCTGCTTCCGGGACAATCCACCTTCTGCACAAAGGCCTGGCCAAGCCCTGCGGTTGGCTTTTGGGTCCATGGACAGATACCAGCACACTCCATATACCATCCGGGGTGGTTGCTGGGACAGAAAAGTGCTGCAACCTACCCACCCACGGCCAGCCCCACTGCTGGCTAGGGGGGAAACAGATAAGCCCAGAGGCCCTGCTGCTAATTTACAAGCTGGGTCAGCATCGGGTGAAGACAACTGTTGAGTACAAAGATCACCTGATCCAAGGGAAAGGAAAACTCTCCTAGGGACACACAAAGCCATGGTTTAATTTTTTTTTTTTAAACAGTAAAAAGATTTGCTTAAAAAAAAGAAAAAGGACAATTCTTTTCCCCTGACCTGCTGCCAGAGAAAGCAAAGTGTGAAGATGACCTGTGAAGACACCCTACATCTGTTAATTCACACCCCCCCCCCCCAGGGCTGAAAAGCTCTCCCAGATTGCTTCTGTTGCTGGGAAAGCCCATGAGGTCCCAGAGGCCCCTCTGGTTGGTCATCCCTGGAGGGACTTGGCCGAACTGCTCCTGGTTTTGGGGTGGGGGGCCCACCTGTGGCCCCGAGTCTTGAACTAGGCAGCATTGGTGGTGTGGAGCGGGGCGGTTCTGTCGGCCCCCTTTCACTGATGCTGCTTCTGGGAATGCTTCTTGGGTTCGAGGGCATCCCCTTGTCCACGGCTATGGTAGGGCGCAGCAGGAAAAGAAAACAAAACAACGCCCAGGTCTTCCTCGAGCAGAGAAGGGGCTGGGGTCTTCAGCTGCAGCCGCACAGACCAGCCCCGAGGCCAACCCCAGAGCTACCCACCCAGAGTCCCCTCGCTGCCTTCCACCATACTGAAAGTGAAGGGACTCCTCTATCCGTTTCTTCCTAAATGTATCTTGCTTTCTTTTTTTTTTGTTGTTGTTCTTAAATATGAATCACACAAAGCTCTCATGTCTGAATGGCCATTTTATGATTTTAAAATTGTTTTAGCATAAAAAATATCTTTTTTTTTTCTTCTCCAAATCTACTCCGGACTCTTTCTCTTATAAGTCCTGTTTTTTTTTCTTCTTCCTCCTCCTGTGAAAAGTCCCCCTTGCCATGCCTTCCTATGTAAAGCACTTCCTATGCACCAGAAGTGCCCTTGAGATGGAGGATGGGAGGTGACTATGAGGGAGGCGGATGGGTAGGGGCATGGGGGAGGGAGGGGGAAGGTAGTGGGGAGGAGGATTGGCGTGAGGGGTGGGGAGGGGAAGATGCAGGCAAGAAAGCTGTCGTCAGAGACTGTCACCCCATCCAAGAGAGAGGGGCTGTCTCTGAGGTGGGTGAAACAACAGCAAAGGAGCAAGACACCCAGGAACAGTTTCCACCTCGGACCCAACGCCCGCCCCTTACCCCACCCCCCAACCCACCAACCAAGACGACAGGTTTCCAGCCTATAGGAAAACCATGGAAACAAAGATTCTAGAAACTGCTGGGATTACAAAGGTTCCCATTTCATCCATACCAACTGGTCTTTTGAATGTCCTTGTGAGAGTTTAACTGTAATGACCAAATTTTTAGGGAAAAAAACAAAAAACCCATTGACGGGAGGAGTTTTTCCTCCCCTCTCGGTTTATCACAGCATTTTTTCTTCTTCTTTTCCTTTCGGCACAGCCTTTCCGTTTTTGCTCATTCCTCTCAACCATCGGAGCCTGTTCTGGGTAGAAACCGATTTGTGCACCATGTCAAGCTGGTGGCTTTGCACTCCCACGGGGCTGGATGTTCTGGGTGGAAACCATTCCTTTCCTCCCCCTCTGATAGGACTTGCATGTGTGTTTTCCGTTTTAAACTTCTCGGTGAAGGTTACCAAAAAAATAAAATAAAATAGAGTCTCTGGTAGCCAGGGATGACTTGGTCTCAAAGGACACTCCCTAAATTCAGGCTGGTGCAGTTTCGGAGCTGACGGAATTGTGTCTGAATAGTGCTACAACCCCACACCTTCAATGCTGGTCCGTTAGAATTCTCTTCTCGTGTCTATAATATTTTTTTCTGTGTGTGTTTATTTTCACAGATCTAACACACACACCTGGAAGGAGAGAGAAAAGCACCTGTTATCTTGAGAGGCACCATAAGATGCCTTTAATACCACAGGATGGCACACAGCCCCTGAACCAAACCTGGCCCGGCGTCCGCTTGTTTATAAATAAAGTTTTATTTGCACACAGTCCACTCTGTGTTCATTCAGCGTGAATGAACATTCATTCAGAGTGAATTCACTCAGGGCTCATTCCGACCAGCTCTAGCGGACAGGTGACTGTCTAAACATCATTACCAGCCAACCGCAGGCCACGGCCGTGGTTGGGTGTCACAGACCAGAACACTACACGGCAGAGCAGAAGGGAACTGAAGCCTCAACACACATCTGGTGTAGGGGGGCAGGCTGACACTCAGCCAGCCAGCGCCCTGCCTTACAGCTCAGGGCAATTCCAGAGTGCAGGCGTGAATCCGCAAGCTGGACACCTCAGGGCACCAGCAGACGGTTACTGGGACCCAGGAGACAGGTGGAATGGAAGGTTGGGCCTTCGTCACCAGAGGGTCCGGGTGGGAGGACGAACGTGGAAGCCAAGGGTGGGCCAAGTTGCTCAGCACCTGGGATATGGGGGTCACTTCTCTGCTGTGGCCGGAGGTCCCCAGCACCCCGAGAGTCCCAGCAGCAGCCACAGTTTCCACATCAGATGCCATCAACGCCCCCCCGACACCTCCAAAAGAACCCACAGCCCGAATGCCTCCAGACACTTCCAATGTTTCCAGGGGTGCAATCGTTCCAACTGAGAACCACCAATTCCGCCAGAAAAGAAAAACAACATCCAGGAAGCGAGAAGAGACGTCCGCTCCCAGAGCACTGCCCAGCCCAGGTGCTTCCTTCACCAACAGGCATCTCAGAGGCCCGTCCCGGCCCTGGGTGTGGGCCCACGTGGATCTCAGGGGTCTGGACCGTTCGTGACCCCTTCCCTGAACCCTCACTCCCCCTGCATCCCCTCTCTCTCCCGCCCGGGGGAACCCCAGGGTGCTGCTTCGGAGCCGTCTGACACATTGGCGCCCAGTTTGTGCATCTGGGGGACCCAGCACACCTCGACGATGCCCCCGGTGCCTCGGTAGCTGTGGACGAGACTTCAGTCTGCAAAGCAAGCGCGCCGTCACTCGAGAAGGGAACATTGACGAGGCCACCCCCCCGCTGGGTATGTCAGCTCAGAAGCTTCCAAAGACACGGATGCTGATAGAACTTTCAGTGAAAGGGGCTCTGGCAGCGGCGGGAAGTCTAAATCAGAACTACGGCCACAGTGGGGGGTGCGGGGGGAGGAGAATGCAAAATGTGGGAAGCTGCTGGATAGACCATGGGGACTTTAGCTCGGTGCTCTCTGATAACCTGAAGGCTTGAGATGGGTGGGGAGAGGGAGGTTCAAGAGGGTGGGTCCATTCCGGGACCACACGCAATGTCTGCTGCTGCCAATGGAGGGCAGTGGCGGGTGCAACGTTTCCTGACAAGGACTCAGAAAACACATAACCCGAGTCTCTGGCAGGGGCGACCCAGCTCCCACAAAGAGCCCTGTGTAGATGGTGCTTGGTGGGCTTATGCTCCCCTCCAGGGAACCGAGGATGTGTCTAGATATGTGTCCGAGGAGAGGCACTCCTGAGTGCAAACTCGGGTTCTGGGGTCACAAAGAAAGTGAAATTAAAGCATCAGTCGCTCAATCCTGTCTGACTCTTGGCGACCCCATGGACTGTAGCCTGCCAGGCTCCTTTGTCCATGGGGTTCTTCAGGCGAGAACACTGGAGTGGGTTGCCGTTCCCTTCTCCGGGAGAATCTTCCCGACCCAGGGATCGAACGCGAGTCTCCCGCATTGCAGGCGGATTCTTTACCACCTGAGGCACCAGGGAAGCCCACGGGTCAGTGAGAACTTGACTGTGTTGGGTGTGGGGCTGGGGAGGGGGGAGACCTAGGCAGCGGGAATGCAGGGGGCTGACCTGAGTGTTCTAGATGTGCGCGCACTTGTCGAAGGAGACGCTGGCCACGTCCGTCCCATCGGGGCTGAAGGCCACACTGTAGACGGGCTCCTGGTGCTTGGTGAGCGTGTGGATGCACACGCCCCGCTTCATGTCCCAGAGTCGGACGGTAGAATCGAACGCAGTGCTGGAAGGACACAGAGGTCACCGAGGATGCCCGTGGGTTCAGAAAAACTCACCACAGCTGCCAGCAGTTTCCCGCCAGTCTCCCGAGGATGCGACTCTCACAGTAAAAGAGTGGCTCTCCTGCGCAGACTCTGAACCTTTCAGAGACTGTAAATGGGTACCTCTTCCTCTTCTAGAACATGACTCAAGATGCACTGAGCACAGAGCCATGGTCCAGGGAGGGGACACAGGCATGCCTGTGGCCACCTCGTGCTGAAGTATGCCAAAAACCATCACCACAACCTCGTAAAGTGTTTCATTTCCATTTAAAATAAATTTGAAAAAAAAAGTCACACAATAAATCTCTTTCTATTTTTGGGTGCCGTTGTCAGGGGAACAAATTGAGAACCACACTCATTTATTTTTGCACGTCTCTGAGACACGAACGTTACATCTTCGTGACATTTTGTAAAATGGTCCCACCACTAACAACACATGTTATCGCTACCACTGGAAACAATGCCAAAAATAGAGCCGAGAGCCATATTTGGGGAAATAGCTAAGTGAGCGAACACAAATATTAACTCCACGGGTATTAAAATATAATCGGATCCAAAAATATAAGCACACTCCCGGGAGCTGGAAATTTGAGTTGCGTCTAAATCTGTAAGAAGAGCAGGCGCGTATGTGTGCCAAGTTGTCCCATTCATGTCTGACTCTTTGTGACCCCATGGATTGCAGCCCGCCAGGCTCCTCTGTCCTTGGGATTCTCCAGGCAAGAACACTGCAGTGGGTTGCCGTGCACTCCTCCAGGGAGTCTTCCTGACCCAGGGATCGAACCCATGTCTCTTACATCTTCAGCACTGGCAGGCGGCTTCTTGACCACTAGCGCCAGCTGGGAAGCCCACCCACCACAAAGCTGTTTCTCTCAGCATTTCTTCCCTCTTCTGGGACTTACATCCCTCTCTTTATGCTTGGTTGTCTAGAAGCCTCACTTAGGCCCGTCACGGGTACCATGTGATTCAGAAACAAAACAACGCAAAACAAAAGACACTGTTTTGTTCCTAGACCTTTCAGTGGATTTGAGGACTGTGACTGGCAATGAGAGGATAACACCTCTCATGTTTTTCTCGATCAGCTTTTCAGCTGATGCAACAATTCCTTTCTGTGTTTTCTGAGAGATGCCCTTGGGTCATGCACTTTCAGTAACAGACTGTTCATCCCACTGTTATGGGACAAACACAAGGGGAGGGGGACTACCTCTAACTTACAGTAAGGCTGGGCCACCGGCCACTCCTCCCCACCACGCCATTCTCGGCAAATACGCAGAAAAAAAATCCACTGCTGCTTCCTCCCAAGTCCTGTCTTTCCCAGGCCAGACACACCCACACTTCGTGGGATCATGGTTTCTAGAAGCCTCAGGGTATCCTTCCTTCACTTGGAATATCTTTAGCTTGTGTCCCTCAAGGTTCTTACTAAAATACCCTATTGGGAGTGCAACATTGTATCCTGCGTGACGTCGGACCAGGACCAGGAACACACAAGACTGCAGAACGCAGCCTCAGTGATGACCTTTTGTGAACGTCTAACCACTCTGCTCCCTTCTGGCGTATCACTGACTGACTAGTCCTCTGCCTCCAATGCTGGCGTCTAAGGGGGTTTACTGCCTATACCAGGGGTCCCCATCCCCTGCGATCTGATGCCTGATGATCCGAGCTGAAGCAGATGCAATCGTAACAGCAATAAAGGGCACAGTAAATGTAGTGCGCTTCAATCATCCTGAAACCTTGGGAAAGTGATTTTCCACAAAGCTGGTCCCTGGTGGCAAAAAAGCAAGGGACAGCCAGGATGAACAGTTAGCCTGGCTCTGGTATCGGCTGGGGGACCTTTGATCACCATTCAACATTCTTCCCAGCTGCAGCCAAGTTGGGCCAAGGAAACCAAGCCCGAAGTTAAAGTCGCTCAGTCGTGTCTGACTGTTTGGGACCCCATGGACTACACAGTCCATGGGATTCTCCAGGCCAGAATACTAGAGTTGATAGCCTTTCCCTTCTCCAGGGGATCTTCCTGACCCAGGAATCGCACCAGGGTCTCCTGCATTGCAGGTGGATTCTTTACCAACTGAGCTATCAGGGAAGCCCGACGAAGCGTGAGGTCCAAGCTAAATTGTTTCCTTTTTTCAGTTGTAGTAAAAAGCTTCATCAGAGCAAAGTGCCGAGAGACTGGAGGTACGTGATTCCTTCTTCCAGCCTCAAGGTTAAAAGCATGTTCATCCCAACTTAGCCATGACGTGATAAGCTCTATCTCGCAGCCCTTGCACAGTGAGCGGTCTCTCTGGTTGAGTTAGTTGGTTTCTAAGTAACTTTGAGTGTGACTCGCTCACTTGTGTCCAACTCTCTGTGACCCCACAGACTGTAGCCCACCAGGCTCCTCTGTCCATGGGATTCTCCATGCAAAAATACTGGAGTGGGTTGCCATTTCCTTCTCCAGGGGAATCTTCCCAACCCAGGGATCGGACCCAAGTCTCCTGCATTATAGGCAGACTCTTTAGCATCTGAGAGCATAAACACGTTTGTAAGACACCCTGACAGCATCTCTTGGTCTCTTGGGGACGTGAGTGACTTTTACCGGCTGCGTGGCTGGCACAGCCTCAGCAATCAAGGGAGCTTTCGGCAACTGAGACTGGGTTGCGGGCTGTCTGTCCATTACCTTGCCAGCATGATGCTGGAGTTTTGCTTGTGGAGGCTGGACTGGTGGGTCTCCGCTTGACGGTGTATATCTCTTTGCTGTGCGCCTGAAGGTCGTGGACACACGTGTCCTGCTTCATACTCCAGATCTAGGGGACACAACGGGATCGCAGTGAGCAAAGGCTGATTCTCCCACCGGGGTGTGGGGAGTTGGTCACGGCTCCTGCCTGGAGCATTGCAGAGGTTTCTCTTGTCTCTGGGAAGCTCAGGGCCAGCGGGCTGGGCGGCTGACAAAGGGCAGGTGCTTCACAGGCAGAGGCGTCTGCTGACCACCAGGGAGGGCCCGTGAGAAAGGCCGGGGGCGGGGGCGAGGGCGGGGACGGGGGGAGGGGGACGGTCCATACCACCCTAGTCTGATCTCAGAAGCTAGGCAGGGTCCGGTCGGGTCTAGTTAGTACTTGGATGGGAGAAAGGCCTCGGGAACGAAAGGAAGTTCCGCGGGACTGTGGCCGATAAACAGGGCTTCATTCCCGGGGCAAGCGGGACGCCGTTTGCCAAGACAAAAGACGACAGAGACATTAAGGGAGCTCACGACACAACTGTCAGCTGCAGGAGCAGCACTGGGACTGAAGACAGTGTGGGGGCTCCGGGGGTCACCTAGGGTCATTCCAGCCTTACCTTCAATGTGATGTCATCAGAGCAAGAGGCCTGCAACATGCCAGAGGGATCCCATTTGATGGCGTTGACTTCATTCTGCAAGAGAGCCAAAGGTTCAAAAAAAAAAAAGGAGAGAAATGAAAGCCTGGGAGTAGTAAACAGAAGTTTCCAGGAGGGGGCAGTAATGCTCTGTCATCTATGCAGAAAGCCTGGCAGTACTAAGCACAAGCATCCAGCAGGGGGCAGGAGTGCTCTGTCTGCTCTGTGAAATGCCTGGGATTAGAGAAACCAAGCTTCCAACAGGGGGCAGGAGTGCTCTGCCTTCTGCGAAAAAAGCCTGGGAGTAGTAAACACAAGTGTCCAGTAGGGGACAGGAGCGCTCTGTCTGCTATGTGAAAAGCCTGGGATTAGTAAACACAATTTTCCAACAGGGGGCAGGAGTGCACTGCCTTCTCCGAAAATAGCCTGGGAGTAGTGAACACAATCATCCAGCAGGGGGCATGAATGCTCTGTCTGCTATACAAAAAGCCTGGGAGTACTAAACTCAGTGTCCAGCAGGGGGCAGGAGCACTCTGTTCTTGCTGTAAAAAGGCCTGGGAATAGTAAGCACAAGTTTCCAGCAGGGGGCAGGTGCGCTCCGCCTTCTCTACAAAAAACCTGGGAGTAGTAAACACGAGCGTCCAGCAGGGGGCGGAGCGCTCTGTGGTCTCTGTCAAAACCTGGGAGCATCATAAAAAAAATGGGGGAAAAAAAGGGAAAAAAAAAAAGCCTGGGGGTGGTTAACACAAGCGTCCAGCAGGGGCAGGAGCGCTCTGTCTTCTATGCCAAAAGCCCAGGAGTAGTAAGCACAAGCATAAGGTTGGGGAAAGGAATGCTCTGGTTTCTATGCAAAAAGCCTGAGAGTAGGTAGCACAAGCGTCCAGCAGGGGGCAGGAGCATTCTGTCTTCTCTGCAAAAAGTCTGGGAGTATAATAAAAATAAATGGGGGAGAAAAAAAAGAAAAAAAAAAGCCTGGGAATAGTAAACACAAGCGTTCAGCAGGGGGCAGGATCGGTCTGTCTTCTATGCCAAAAGCCCGGGAGTAGTAAGCACAAGCGTCCAGCAGGGGGCAGGAATGCTCCCTCTTCTATGCCAAAAACCTGGGAGTAGTAAGCACAAGCGGCCAGCAGGGGGCAGGAATGCTCTGTCTTCTATGCAGAAAGCATGGGCGTAGTAAGCTCAAGGATTCAGCAGGGGGCAGGAGCGCTCTGTTCCTGCTGAAAAAATGCCTGGGTGTAGTAAGCACAAGCTTCCAGCAGGGGGCAGGAGCACTCCGTCCTCATTGCAAAAAGCCTGGGACCTGTAACACAGGCTGAATGCAGAGTTCCAAAGAACATCAAGAAAGCCTTCCTCAGGGATCAGTGCAAAGAAATAGAGGAAAACAATAGAATGGGAAAGACTAGAGATCTCTTCAAGAAAATTAGAGATACCAAGGGAACATTTCACGCAAAATGGGCTCAATAAAGGACAGAAGTGGTATGGTCCTAACAGGAGCAGAAGATGTTAAGAAGAGGTGTCAAGAATACCCAGAAGAACTATATAAGCAAAAGCTTCATCACACAAATAATCATGATGGTGTGATCACCAACCTAGAGCCAGACATTCTTGAATGCGAAGTCATGTGGGCTTCAGGAAGCATCATGGCGAACAAAGCTAGTGGAGGTGATGGAATTCCAGTTGAGCTATTTCAGATCCCAAAGATGATGCTGTGAAAGTGCTGCACTTAATATGACGGCAAATCTGGAAATCTCACCAGTGGCCACAGGACTGGAAAAGGTCAGTTTTCATTCCAATCCCAAAGAAAGGCAATGCCAAAGAATGTTCAAACTCCTGCACAATTGCACCCATCTCACACGCTAGTAAAGTAATGCTCGAAATTCTCCAAGCCAGGCTTCAAAAGTACATGAACCGTGAACTTCCAGATGTTTAAGCTGGATTTAGAAAAGGTTGAGGAACCAGAGATCAAATTGCCAGCATCTGCTGGATTATCAGAAAAGCAAGAGAGTTCCAGGAAAACATCCACTTCTTTCTTTATTGACTATGCCAAAGCCTTTGACTGTGTGGACCACAACAAACTCAGGAAAATTCTTAGAGATGGGAATATCAGACCACCTGACCTACCTCTAGAGAAATCTATATGCAGATCAGGAAGCAACAGTTAGAACTGGACATGGGACAACAGACTGGCTCTAAACAGGGAACGGAGTACATCAAGGCTGTATATTGTCACCCTGCTTATTTAACTTATATGCAGAGTACATCATGAGGAACGCCGGGCTGGAAGAAGCACCAGCTGGAATCAAGATTGCTAGGAGAAATATCAATAACCTCAGATATGCAGATGACAGCACCCATATGGCAGAAAGTGAAGAACTAAAGAGCCTCTTGATGAAAGTGAAAGAGGAGAGTGAAAAACTTGGCTTAAGACTCAACATTCAGAAAACTAAGATCATGGCATCCGGTGCCAGCACTTCATGGCAAATAGATGGGGAAAGAGTGGCAGTCTGTTTTTGGGGACTCCAAAATCACTGCAGACAGTGACTGCAGCCATGAAATTAAAAGATGCTTACTCCTTGGAAGGAAAGTTATGGCCAACCTAGACAGCATATTAAAAAGCAGAGACATTACTTTACTGACAAAGGTCCGTCTAGTCAAAGTTATGGTTTTTCCAGTAGTCGGGTGTGAATGGGAGAGTTGGACTATAAAGAAAATTGAGGAGATGCTTTTGACCTGCGGTGTTGGAGAAGACTCTCGAGAGTCCCTTGGACTGCAAGGAGATCCAGCCAGTCCATCCTAAAGTCCTAAATCAGTCCTGAATATTCATCGGAAGGACTGATGCTGAAGCTGAAGCTCCAATCCTTTGGCCACCTGGTGCGTAGAGCTGACTCACTTGAAAAGACCCAGATGCTGAGAAAGACAAGGTGGGAGGAGAAGGGGACGACAGAGGATGAGATGATTGGATGGGATCACTGACTCAACGGACATGAGTTTGAGCAAGCTCTAGGAGTTGGTGATGGATGGGGAAGCCTGGTGTGCTGCAGTCCACGGGGTCACACAGAGTTGGACACGACTGAGCGACTGAACTGAACTGACTGCCTGGTCTCCAGGAGGAGCGGGTTCTCTGCTCCAGTAAAACGGCTGCTCCCACCATCTCGATGGGCAACCTGGACTCTCCTGAGATGTGGCTGCAGGGTCCATGGCCGTTGACGTGAGCCCTTCCCCCATCCCCCATCTTCTAAATTCCTCTGCTCTCAGAGGGCTCATCACTCTTGGTGTGACCTATTCCGACCTAGATCCCCCCGGACTCATCTTCATCCTGCCCCAAGAGGACTCTGCGAGTGCCTCTCCCCCCGCAGGCCACGGTAGGGTTTCGTGTGGTGGTCGTGGAGACGCTACAGGCACACACTTGCTTTTATTTGGTCGTAATCATAGCCTCTTCCTGTATCTCAGGCTTCTCCAGGCATTTACCTCCCTGAGGCTCTCTCTTCTCTTCCTTGACTATTCTCCAAAATTCTGCACGCGTTAAACAGGGCTCGTTCTGCCTGTCTTGATACAGGCTTCCGTTCAGTTCAGTTCAGTCCCTCAGCATGTCAGACTCTTTGCGACCCCATAGACTGCAGCACGCCAGGCCTCCCTGTCCGCCACCAGCTCCCGGACCTTGCTGAAAGGCATGTCCATCGAGCTGGTGATGCCATCCAACCATCTCATCCTCTGTTTTCCCCTTCTCCTCCTGCCTTCAACCTTTCCCAGCATCAGGGTCTTTTCCAAGGAGTCAGTTCTTCGCATCAGGTGTCCAAAGTATTGGAGCTTCAGCATAACTCCTTCCATTCAATATTCAGGACTGATTTCCTTTAGGATGGACTGGTTGGATCTCCTTGCAGCCCAAGTCTTCTCCAACACCACAGTTCAAAAGCATCAATTCTTGGGCACTCACCCTTCTTTATGGCCCAACTTTCACATCCACACATGACTATGTGAAAAACTGTAGCTTTGGTTACATGGGCTTAGGACCTGACTATGCTCAGATCATTGCCAACATTTCCATCATTCCATAATCTTAAATATATAACAACATAAAGCTGTCCTTTGGTATCCATGAGAGGTTTGTTCTGGGACCCCCATGGAAACCAAAATCCACAGATGCCCTCCACATCTGCTTGGTCTACATTTGCGGGGCAGTGTGGAGGACTGTCTGTTTACAGACTTTATGTATTATAAACACACACGTGCATATACGTTTTGGGGGATGAAAATATTGTACATACTACACACAGGAGACACAAGCCACCTAGATAACTCTATGGCACAAGCACACACCATTTCCTCAGTTTTGCCATGTGACCCTCATTCACATCAAGATCAGAAATCTGTCTTGCTTGGGGAAAGCTGTCCAGGCAGCTGCTGGATTTGTGCTTTTGGAGTCCTAGGGCCACAGAGGGAATTCAGGGCATCCCATGACCATGACCATGGTGCCCAGGGCTGCAAGCTCCTAAAGCTGCCCTTGTTATGACGTCACAGCCACCTGGACCCAAGATGCCCAGCAGCAGTAAAAAGGACTTTTGAGCTTTTCTGAGTTCTTAACCTCTGTATTGATATCCAGTCTGCCAAAATCATCAGAAGCCCTGACGGCTCTCCTCTGAGGGTTCCTCCTGCCGAGCGAGACACAGCCCCAACCCAACTCTAGAGCAAAGATGCTAGCTGCTGGCTTTCCCAGGCTCCCCTGCAGCTAGAGCGTGTCTCAGATGGGCCTGGCACGGCTGAGGAGACTCATGCCCCAATTCAACGTTGGAAGCTGATGCACAAGGCAATGGGCTGTGCAGAAGCAATTCCGGGAAGGGGTTGGCAGCTGGAACGTCTGCTTTGGAAGGCAGCCTGGGTGAATTCCTAGGGGCCAGCCCAGCGTCTGGCATTGAGGTGTGGGCAGCTCCCCAGTGCTATGTGTGTTACCTGCATGGGCCCGATTCTGTGCCCGGCTCTGGCTGCTTCTGTCTGTCCTGCCCCCATGCCTGGGATACCTCAGAGCTGCTTAGTATACTCCTCAATCATTCTGGCTTCCGTTAGCCAGAGTCCAGTGGCTCAGCTGGTAAAGAATCTGCCTGCAATGCAGAAGGCCTGGGTTAAATCTTCCCCTGAACCTTGAAGTCCCTGGCTACCCCGACCCCTGTGGAGCCTCCCTCCCCTCGACTTCCCATGTGGCTCTCCGGGTGGACCTATTTCTTCACTTTGCTTACCTTGTGTGTGGATGAAGACACTTTGCAGAAAAAGGGAGCTAGGCTGTGGGGAAAAAAAAACCCCAAATTCCATGCAATTCGGAGCCTTTTGTAAAGGTCCATTATCTGCTGCCCGCACCTTCTCATGCATGTAAACTAGTGATTTGCAGGCTCCCATCACCAACAGTGACCAAGACCAGTGCCCATACGGGTAGAGAAACCTTCCTGTGAGTATGAAGAACACCCCAAAGACCTTTAAGGAACATCACCCAGATGTGGGCCCCTGAAAAAAAAAAAACAAGGTCTCTGCTCTGTGAGTGGAAACTCAGATTCCCAAAACAAATTGGGGAGGGGAGGGGTCTCAAAGGGCAAATATTTTTAGAATCAGTGCAGCAAAGGGTTCCACAGAGATGGTACTTAGGTAAAAGCTCGGGCCATCTGGTCTCAACCCAGTTTCCATCACAGCACAAAGGGACCTCCTTGAAGCTGTGACTGAGCTACCAGCGTCCGTGGCTACAGCTACAGAAGCCCGAGTTCCACCACCCTCATTGACCGGTGCTTAAGTCCTGCCACACAACCTGTACCCTGGTGGGTTCATGACACGGGTCACCCCAGACTCTTCAGCAGAGGGGCTCGAGAGTGCTCAGAGCCTCACCCCAGTTTTGCCACGTGGGGGCATGCTCAGTCAGCTCGGTAATTATTACAAGAAACAAACAAACAAAAAAAAAACAGAGAGAGAGAGAGAAATTTAGAATCAGGCAGGTCTGCACCCCGGCGACACTGGGGCAGAAGCAACAGCCCAGGTCCTGTGCGATTCCCACGCAGGGTCAGCTTGTGGCCGGAGGCTCTTTGGGGTGACTCACATGCATGGCCAGATGCAGCCCGTCTGGCTGCCTCTGTGTCAGTTCCCCGCTGCCTGTCACTGGGGGTGGGGCGGACATCGCTTCAAAGTGACAATGTGGCTTCTGTTTATGGAGTACAGCCACATAAAGGGAACCAGTCACCATCTGCACGTGTCTGCCTGCAGTCACCGGCCATCCCTATGACTTTAGGTTCTTCTAAGTCTATTCATTGTGGAACTCAAAAACTGCCAGTGACCCAATTCTGCCGACAGAACATCCATCTGCTTTAAGATTTTCTAAAACAGCCAGCCTGAAACAAACTAACGAGAGAGAAACTAGTTACAAAAACAAAAAAGCATGCTCGCCTTTCACATCCTAATGCGTCTACACCCCCTCTGGTCTCTTCACCTGGTTTACAACCAGTCAGTTGTAAAAGCAGCCCCGGCCCGGGCCCATCTCTCCTGGAGGAAAAAACCACAAGAGCTTGGGAACATGACTCAGCAGAGCCGTCAGCATGGGCCCCCCAGAGATGCTGCCCCAGACGAAGAAGAAAGCACACACAGAAAGTTCTCTATCAAAATAGAGCAATTTATTCGAGCCAACCGAATATGGTCTGTTGATTCTCTCTTGGAACAAATGAGCCATCACACACACACACACATACACATGCACACACACACACACACACTCACACACACACACACACACACACACCGTGATTCTCTTTCCAGGAGTGCGTGAGGGTGAGGGTTGTTGTGGGGGATAGGGGGAGAGAACGGAACGGGGCAGCGGTTGGGGGCTGTGTGGATGGAACAGAAGCTGGAAGATGCGGACAGGACATCTGGCTGCACGTCTGACACAGACAATAAAAACCACAGAAGCCAGAAATTCACAAACCTCGGGGAGCGGAGGGAGGGAGACACTCTGCTTTGTATGGGAAACACGATCGGGAAAAAAGAAACTCTGACAACAAAAAGTGGGCGGAAAGGTTAAAAGAAAGAGAAGAAAAAACAGGGAAAAAAGTAGACCCTTAGTCCCGACAAAGTGCACTTCGCTTGGCTCCGAGATCTCTTTTCAGAAAGACAAAGTGAACATTGCGGTTCTGTAGCCGTCCATTGGCATCGGATGCGCTTCTGGGGGCTTGCATGCGTGTGTGCGCATCGGACGAGCTCCCCGGCACGGCGGACGATTCCGGGGATTGTTCTGTGCGTTATTCTCTGCTTTTAGCACCAAGGTCCCATCCGGGCACTGAGGACCGCGAAGCGCTCTGCACGACGTCTAGAAGCTGCTTGCACTGCCGAGGCCATGTTCCCGCCGAGCACTGCCAGGAGGCACAGCGGGGGTGACTCAGGGTAGGCATGGCTTCCAGGGATGCTGGCTGCCTCCTCCTCGTGGTCCCCACCCCGGGGCCTCTTCCCCGATGGTACACCGGCAGTTCTGCCTATCTCAGCAGCGTCACGTCATCACCGCGCCCGGTATCCAGTCCGCGTCCTTGACCTCCCCCTGGCTCCAACCCGGCAACTTCCAGACTGGTTCAGGTTCACCAGGAGGCCAATGTCAACACTTGGGAGACCCTGCGTACTGACCTCCCCCGTGATGATCCTCTCCTGAGCCTTTTATACTGAATCCCACCATCACCACCCTCCAGCAGCATTAGGCTCATCAAACGCAAATTACGTCCGGAACACGGACAGCTGATGCTGTGTGGAGAGTGCCACGTTTTTACTCGGGGAGGGGTACAGATATGGTGTTCAACTAGCCCTCTGCAAACTGCATCTCAAAGTTAGTCATTTAGGGGGTGGTGGGGGAGCAGTGATTGTGCGTGGACCCCTGAGGGCGTCTGCTGTCTTCAAAGGTGGGAGTGGAGACTCCAACCGAACACTGACCTTCTTCTGAAAGGTTAAGCATTTAGATACAGCAGAGCCTGAATAACACGCCCGACGCCTGAACAGAGTGCCTTTTGGTCTTGTACGTTTGGGGGTGGCGGGCCGGTTTGAAAACCACTCAGATCCATAGAGACTCGTTAATGTACTGAGAGAGATGAATGCACTCTGGCTTTGGGGCTGCTTCCGGGACAATCCACCTTCTGCACAAAGGCCTGGCCAAGCCCTGCGGTTGGCTTTTGGGTCCATGGACAGATACCAGCACACTCCATATACCATCCGGGGTGGTTGCTGGGACAGAAAAGTGCTGCAACCTACCCACCCACGGCCAGCCCCATTGCTGGCTAGGGGGGAAACAGATAAGCCCAGAGGCCCTGCTGCTAATTTACAAGCTGGGTCAGCATCGGGTGAAGACAACTGTTGAGTACAAAGATCACCTGATCCAAGGGAAAGGAAAACTCTCCTAGGGACACACAAAGCCATGGTTTAATTTTTTTTTTTTTAAACAGTAAAAAGATTTGCTTAAAAAAAAGAAAAAGGACAATTCTTTTCCCCTGACCTGCTGCCAGAGAAAGCAAAGTGTGAAGATGACCTGTGAAGACACCCTACATCTGTTAATTCACACCCCCCCCCCAGGGCTGAAAAGCTCTCCCAGATTGCTTCTGTTGCTGGGAAAGCCCATGAGGTCCCAGAGGCCCCTCTGGTTGGTCATCCCTGGAGGGACTTGGCCGAACTGCTCCTGGTTTTGGGGTGGGGGGCCCACCTGTGGCCCCGAGTCTTGAACTAGGCAGCATTGGTGGTGTGGAGCGGGGCGGTTCTGTCGGCCCCCTTTCACTGATGCTGCTTCTGGGAATGCTTCTTGGGTTCGAGGGCATCCCCTTGTCCACGGCTATGGTAGGGCGCAGCAGGAAAAGAAAACAAAACAACGCCCAGGTCTTCCTCGAGCAGAAAAGGGGCTGGGGTCTTCAGCTGCAGCCGCACAGACCAGCCCCGAGGCCAACCCCAGAGCTACCCACCCAGAGTCCCCTCGCTGCCTTCCACCATACTGAAAGTGAAGGGACTCCTCTATCCGTTTCTTCCTAAATGTATCTTGCTTTCTTTTTTTTTTTGTTGTTCTTCTTAAATATGAATCACACAAAGCTCTCATGTCTGAATGGCCATTTTATGATTTTAAAATTGTTTTAGCATAAAAAATATCTTTTTTTTTTCTTCTCCAAATCTACTCCGGACTCTTTCTCTTATAAGTCCTGTTTTTTTTTCTTCTTCCTCCTCCTGTGAAAAGTCCCCCTTGCCATGCCTTCCTATGTAAAGCACTTCCTATGCACCAGAAGTGCCCTTGAGATGGAGGATGGGAGGTGACTATGAGGGAGGCGGATGGGTAGGGGCATGGGGGAGGGAGGGGGAAGGTAGTGGGGAGGAGGATGGGCGTGAGGGGTGGGGAGGGGAAGATGCAGGCAAGAAAGCTGTCGTCAGAGACTGTCACCCCATCCAAGAGAGAGGGGCTGTCTCTGTGGTGGGTGAAACAACAGCAAAGGAGCAAGACACCCAGGAACAGTTTCCACCTCGGACCCAACGCCCGCCCCTTACCCCACCCCCCAACCCACCAACCAAGACGACAGGTTTCCAGCCTATAGGAAAACCATGGAAACAAAGATTCTAGAAACTGCTGGGATTACAAAGGTTCCCATTTCATCCATACCAACTGGTCTTTTGAATGTCCTTGTGAGAGTTTAACTGTAATGACCAAATTTTTAGGGAAAAAAACAAAAAACCCATTGACGGGAGGAGTTTTTCCTCCCCTCTCGGTTTATCACAGCATTTTTTCTTCTTCTTTTCATTTCGGCACAGCCTTTCCGTTTTTGCTCATTCCTCTCAACCATCGGAGCCTGTTCTGGGTAGAAACCGATTTGTGCACCATGTCAAGCTGGTGGCTTTGCACTCCCACGGGGCTGGATGTTCTGGGTGGAAACCATTCCTTTCCTCCCCCTCTGATAGGACTTGCATGTGTGTTTTCCGTTTTAAACTTCTCGGTGAAGGTTACCAAAAAAATAAAATAAAATAGAGTCTCTGGTAGCCAGGGATGACTTGGTCTCAAAGGACACTCCCTAAATTCAGGCTGGTGCAGTTTCGGAGCTGACGGAATTGTGTCTGAATAGTGCTACAACCCCACACCTTCAATGCTGGTCCGTTAGAATTCTCTTCTCGTGTCTATAATATTTTTTTCTGTGTGTGTTTATTTTCACAGATCTAACACACACCTGGAAGGAGAGAGAAAAGCACCTGTTATCTTGAGAGGCACCATAAGATGCCTTTAATACCACAGGATGGCACACAGCCCCTGAACCAAACCTGGCCCGGCGTCCGCTTGTTTATAAATAAAGTTTTATTTGCACACAGTCCACTCTGTGTTCATTCAGCGTGAATGAACATTCATTCAGAGTGAATTCACTCAGGGCTCATTCCGACCAGCTCTAGCGGACAGGTGACTGTCTAAACATCATTACCAGCCAACCGCAGGCCACGGCCGTGGTTGGGTGTCACAGACCAGAACACTACACGGCAGAGCAGAAGGGAACTGAAGCCTCAGCACACATCTGGTGTAGGGGGGCAGGCTGACACTCAGCCAGCCAGCGCCCTGCCTTACAGCTCAGGGCAATTCCAGAGTGCAGGCGTGAATCCGCAAGCTGGACACCTCAGGGCACCAGCAGACGGTTACTGGGACCCAGGAGACAGGTGGAATGGAAGGTTGGGCCTTCGTCACCAGAGGGTCCGGGTGGGAGGATGAACGTGGAAGCCAAGGGTGGGCCAAGTTGCTCAGCACCTGGGATATGGGGGGCACTTCTCTGCTGTGGCCAGAGGTCCCCAGCACCCCGAGAGTCCCAGCAGCAGCCACAGTTTCCACATCAGATGCCATCAACGCCCCCCACACACCTCCAAAAGAACCCACAGCCCGAATGCCTCCAGACACTTCCAATGTTTCCAGGGGTGCAATCGTTCCAACTGAGAACCACCAATTCCGCCAGAAAAGAAAAACAACATCCAGGAAGCGAGAAGAGACGTCCGCTCCCAGAGCACTGCCCAGCCCAGATGCTTCCTTCGCCAACAGGCATCTCAGAGGCCCGTCCCGGCCCTGGGAGTGCGCCCACGTGGATCTCAGGGGTCTGGACCGTTCGTGACCCCTTCCCTGAACCCTCACTCCCCCTGCATCCCCTCTCTCTCCCGCCCGGGGGAACCCCAGGGTGCTGCTTCGGAGCCGTCTGACACATTGGCACCCAGTTTGTGCATCTGGGGGACCCAGCACACCTCGACGATGCCCCCGGTGCCTCGGTAGCTGTGGACGAGACTTCAGTCTGCAAAGCAAGCGCGCCGTCACTCGAGAAGGGAACATTGACGAGGCCACCCCCCCGCTGGGTATGTCAGCTCAGAAGCTTCCAAAGACACGGATGCTGATAGAACTTTCAGTGAAAGGGGCTCTGGCAGCGGCGGGAAGTCTAAATCAGAACTACGGCCACGGTGGGGGGTGCGGGGGGAGGAGAATGCAAAATGTGGGAAGCTGCTGGATAGACCATGGGGACTTTAGCTCGGTGCTCTCTGATAACCTGAAGGCTTGAGATGGGTGGGGAGAGGGAGGTTCAAGAGGGTGGGTCCATTCCGGGACCACACGCAATGTCTGCTGCTGCCAATGGAGGGCAGTGGCGGGTGCAACGTTTCCTGACAAGGACTCAGAAAACACATAACCCGAGTCTCTGGCAGGGGCGACCCAGCTCCCACAAAGAGCCCTGTGTAGATGGTGCTTGGTGGGCTTATGCTCCCCTCCAGGGAACCGAGGATGTGTCTAGATATGTGTCCGAGGAGAGGCACTCCTGAGTGCAAACTCGGGTTCTGGGGTCACAAAGAAAGTGAAATTAAAGCATCAGTCGCTCAATCCTGTCTGACTCTTGGCGACCCCATGGACTGTAGCCTGCCAGGCTCCTTTGTCCATGGGGTTCTTCAGGCGAGAACACTGGAGTGGGTTGCCGTTCCCTTCTCCGGGAGAATCTTCCCGACCCAGGGATCGAACGCGAGTCTCCCGCATTGCAGGCGGATTCTTTACCACCTGAGGCACCAGGGAAGCCCACGGGTCAGTGAGAACTTGACTGTGTTGGGTGTGGGGCTGGGGAGGGGGGAGACCTAGGCAGCGGGAATGCAGGGGGCTGACCTGAGTGTTCTAGATGTGCGCGCACTTGTCGAAGGAGACGCTGGCCACGTCCGTCCCATCGGGGCTGAAGGCCACACTGTAGACGGGCTCCTGGTGCTTGGTGAGCGTGTGGATGCACACGCCCCGCTTCATGTCCCAGAGTCGGACGGTAGAATCGAACGCAGTGCTGGAAGGACACAGAGGTCACCGAGGATGACCGTGGGTTCAGAAAAACTCACCACAGCTGCCAGCAGTTTCCCGCCAGTCTCCCGAGGATGCGACTCTCACAGTAAAAGAGTGGCTCTCCTGCGCAGACTCTGAACCTTTCAGAGACTGTAAATGGGTACCTCTTCCTCTTCTAGAACATGACTCAAGATGCACTGAGCACAGAGCCATGGTCCAGGGAGGGGACACAGGCATGCCTGTGGCCACCTCGTGCTGAAGTATGCCAAAAACCATCACCACAACCTCGTAAAGTGTTTCATTTCCATTTAAAATAAATTTGAAAAAAAAGTCACACAATAAATCTCTTTCTATTTTTGGGTGCCGTTGTCAGGGGAACAAATTGAGAACCACACTCATTTATTTTTGCACGTCTCTGAGACACGAACGTTACATCTTCGTGACATTTTGTAAAATGGTCCCACCACTAACAACACATGTTATCGCTACCACTGGAAACAATGCCAAAAATAGAGCCGAGAGCCATATTTGGGGAAATAGCTAAGTGAGCGAACACAAATATTAACTCCACGGGTATTAAAATATAATCGGATCCAAAAATATAAGCACACTCCCGGGAGCTGGAAATTTGAGTTGCGTCTAAATCTGTAAGAAGAGCAGGCGCGTATGTGTGCCAAGTTGTCCCATTCATGTCTGACTCTTTGTGACCCCATGGATTGCAGCCCGCCAGGCTCCTCTGTCCTTGGGATTCTCCAGGCAAGAACACTGCAGTGGGTTGCCGTGCACTCCTCCAGGGAGTCTTCCTGACCCAGGGATCGAACCCATGTCTCTTACATCTTCAGCACTGGCAGGCGGCTTCTTGACCACTAGCGCCAGCTGGGAAGCCCACCCACCACAAAGCTGTTTCTCTCAGCATTTCTTCCCTCTTCTGGGACTTACATCCCTCTCTTTATGCTTGGTTGTCTAGAAGCCTCACTTAGGCCCGTCACGGGTACCATGTGATTCAGAAACAAAACAACGCAAAACAAAAGACACTGTTTTGTTCCTAGACCTTTCAGTGGATTTGAGGACTGTGACTGGCAATGAGAGGATAACACCTCTCATGTTTTTCTCGATCAGCTTTTCAGCTGATGCAACAATTCCTTTCTGTGTTTTCTGAGAGATGCCCTTGGGTCATGCACTTTCAGTAACAGACTGTTCATCCCACTGTTATGGGACAAACACAAGGGGAGGGGGACTACCTCTAACTTACAGTAAGGCTGGGCCACCGGCCACTCCTCCCCACCACGCCATTCTCGGCAAATACGCAGAAAAAAAATCCACTGCTGCTTCCTCCCAAGTCCTGTCTTTCCCAGGCCAGACACACCCACACTTCGTGGGATCATGGTTTCTAGAAGCCTCAGGGTATCCTTCCTTCACTTGGAATATCTTTAGCTTGTGTCCCTCAAGGTTCTTACTAAAATACCCTATTGGGAGTGCAACATTGTATCCTGCGTGACGTCGGACCAGGACCAGGAACACACAAGACTGCAGAACGCAGCCTCAGTGATGACCTTTTGTGAACGTCTAACCACTCTGCTCCCTTCTGGCGTATCACTGACTGACTAGTCCTCTGCCTCCAATGCTGGCGTCTAAGGGGGTTTACTGCCTATACCAGGGGTCCCCATCCCCTGCGATCTGATGCCTGATGATCCGAGCTGAAGCAGATGCAATCGTAACAGCAATAAAGGGCACAGTAAATGTAGTGCGCTTCAATCATCCTGAAACCTTGGGAAAGTGATTTTCCACAAAGCTGGTCCCTGGTGGCAAAAAAGCAAGGGACAGCCAGGATGAACAGTTAGCCTGGCTCTGGTATCGGCTGGGGGACCTTTGATCACCATTCAACATTCTTCCCAGCTGCAGCCAAGTTGGGCCAAGGAAACCAAGCCCGAAGTTAAAGTCGCTCAGTCGTGTCTGACTGTTTGGGACCCCATGGACTACACAGTCCATGGGATTCTCCAGGCCAGAATACTAGAGTTGATAGCCTTTCCCTTCTCCAGGGGATCTTCCTGACCCAGGAATCGCACCAGGGTCTCCTGCATTGCAGGTGGATTCTTTACCAACTGAGCTATCAGGGAAGCCCGACGAAGCGTGAGGTCCAAGCTAAATTGTTTCCTTTTTTCAGTTGTAGTAAAAAGCTTCATCAGAGCAAAGTGCCGAGAGACTGGAGGTACGTGATTCCTTCTTCCAGCCTCAAGGTTAAAAGCATGTTCATCCCAACTTAGCCATGACGTGATAAGCTCTATCTCGCAGCCCTTGCACAGTGAGCGGTCTCTCTGGTTGAGTTAGTTGGTTTCTAAGTAACTTTGAGTGTGACTCGCTCACTTGTGTCCAACTCTCTGTGACCCCACAGACTGTAGCCCACCAGGCTCCTCTGTCCATGGGATTCTCCATGCAAAAATACTGGAGTGGGTTGCCATTTCCTTCTCCAGGGGAATCTTCCCAACCCAGGGATCGGACCCAAGTCTCCTGCATTATAGGCAGACTCTTTAGCATCTGAGAGCATAAACACGTTTGTAAGACACCCTGACAGCATCTCTTGGTCTCTTGGGGACGTGAGTGACTTTTACCGGCTGCGTGGCTGGCACAGCCTCAGCAATCAAGGGAGCTTTCGGCAACTGAGACTGGGTTGCGGGCTGTCCGTCCATTACCTTGCCAGCATGATGCTGGAGTTTTGCTTGTGGAGGCTGGACTGGTGGGTCTCCGCTTGACGGTGTATATCTCTTTGCTGTGCGCCTGAAGGTCGTGGACACACGTGTCCTGCTTCATACTCCAGATCTAGGGGACACAACGGGATCGCAGTGAGCAAAGGCTGATTCTCCCACCGGGGTGTGGGGAGTTGGTCACGGCTCCTGCCTGGAGCATTGCAGAGGTTTCTCTTGTCTCTGGGAAGCTCAGGGCCAGCGGGCTGGGCGGCTGACAAAGGGCAGGTGCTTCACAGGCAGAGGCGTCTGCTGACCACCAGGGAGGGCCCGTGAGAAAGGCCGGGGGCGGGGGCGAGGGCGGGGACGGGGGGAGGGGGACGGTCCATACCACCCTAGTCTGATCTCAGAAGCTAGGCAGGGTCCGGTCGGGTCTAGTTAGTACTTGGATGGGAGAAAGGCCTCGGGAACGAAAGGAAGTTCCGCGGGACTGTGGCCGATAAACAGGGCTTCATTCCCGGGGCAAGCGGGACGCCGTTTGCCAAGACAAAAGACGACAGAGACATTAAGGGAGCTCACGACACAACTGTCAGCTGCAGGAGCAGCACTGGGACTGAAGACAGTGTGGGGGCTCCGGGGGTCACCTAGGGTCATTCCAGCCTTACCTTCAATGTGATGTCATCAGAGCAAGAGGCCTGCAACATGCCAGAGGGATCCCATTTGATGGCGTTGACTTCATTCTGCAAGAGAGCCAAAGGTTCAAAAAAAAAAAAGGAGAGAAATGAAAGCCTGGGAGTAGTAAACAGAAGTTTCCAGGAGGGGGCAGTAATGCTCTGTCATCTATGCAGAAAGCCTGGCAGTACTAAGCACAAGCATCCAGCAGGGGGCAGGAGTGCTCTGTCTGCTCTGTGAAATGCCTGGGATTAGAGAAACCAAGCTTCCAACAGGGGGCAGGAGTGCTCTGCCTTCTGCGAAAAAAGCCTGGGAGTAGTAAACACAAGTGTCCAGTAGGGGACAGGAGCGCTCTGTCTGCTATGTGAAAAGCCTGGGATTAGTAAACACAATTTTCCAACAGGGGGCAGGAGTGCACTGCCTTCTCCGAAAATAGCCTGGGAGTAGTGAACACAATCATCCAGCAGGGGGCATGAATGCTCTGTCTGCTATACAAAAAGCCTGGGAGTACTAAACTCAGTGTCCAGCAGGGGGCAGGAGCACTCTGTTCTTGCTGTAAAAACGCCTGGGAATAGTAAGCACAAGTTTCCAGCAGGGGGCAGGTGCGCTCCGCCTTCTCTACAAAAAACCTGGGAGTAGTAAACACGAGCGTCCAGCAGGGGGCGGAGCGCTCTGTGGTCTCTGTCAAAACCTGGGAGCATCATAAAAAAAATGGGGGAAAAAAAGGGAAAAAAAAAAAAAGCCTGGGGGTGGTTAACACAAGCGTCCAGCAGGGGCAGGAGCGCTCTGTCTTCTATGCCAAAAGCCCAGGAGTAGTAAGCACAAGCATAAGGTTGGGGAAAGGAATGCTCTGGTTTCTATGCAAAAAGCCTGAGAGTAGGTAGCACAAGCGTCCAGCAGGGGGCAGGAGCATTCTGTCTTCTCTGCAAAAAGTCTGGGAGTATAATAAAAATAAATGGGGGAGAAAAAAAAGAAAAAAAAAAGCCTGGGAATAGTAAACACAAGCGTTCAGCAGGGGGCAGGATCGGTCTGTCTTCTATGCCAAAAGCCCGGGAGTAGTAAGCACAAGCGTCCAGCAGGGGGCAGGAATGCTCCCTCTTCTATGCCAAAAACCTGGGAGTAGTAAGCACAAGCGGCCAGCAGGGGGCAGGAATGCTCTGTCTTCTATGCAGAAAGCATGGGCGTAGTAAGCTCAAGGATTCAGCAGGGGGCAGGAGCGCTCTGTTCTTGCTGAAAAAATGCCTGGGTGTAGTAAGCACAAGCTTCCAGCAGGGGGCAGGAGCACTCCGTCCTCATTGCAAAAAGCCTGGGACCTGTAACACAGGCTGAATGCAGAGTTCCAAAGAACATCAAGAAAGCCTTCCTCAGGGATCAGTGCAAAGAAATAGAGGAAAACAATAGAATGGGAAAGACTAGAGATCTCTTCAAGAAAATTAGAGATACCAAGGGAACATTTCACGCAAAATGGGCTCAATAAAGGACAGAAGTGGTATGGTCCTAACAGGAGCAGAAGATGTTAAGAAGAGGTGTCAAGAATACCCAGAAGAACTATATAAGCAAAAGCTTCATCACACAAATAATCATGATGGTGTGATCACCAACCTAGAGCCAGACATTCTTGAATGCGAAGTCATGTGGGCTTCAGGAAGCATCATGGCGAACAAAGCTAGTGGAGGTGATGGAATTCCAGTTGAGCTATTTCAGATCCCAAAGATGATGCTGTGAAAGTGCTGCACTTAATATGACGGCAAATCTGGAAATCTCACCAGTGGCCACAGGACTGGAAAAGGTCAGTTTTCATTCCAATCCCAAAGAAAGGCAATGCCAAAGAATGTTCAAACTCCTGCACAATTGCACCCATCTCACACGCTAGTAAAGTAATGCTCGAAATTCTCCAAGCCAGGCTTCAAAAGTACATGAACCGTGAACTTCCAGATGTTTAAGCTGGATTTAGAAAAGGTTGAGGAACCAGAGATCAAATTGCCAGCATCTGCTGGATTATCAGAAAAGCAAGAGAGTTCCAGGAAAACATCCACTTCTTTCTTTATTGACTATGCCAAAGCCTTTGACCGTGTGGACCACAACAAACTCAGGAAAATTCTTAGAGATGGGAATATCAGACCACCTGACCTACCTCTAGAGAAATCTATATGCAGATCAGGAAGCAACAGTTAGAACTGGACATGGGACAACAGACTGGCTCTAAACAGGGAACGGAGTACATCAAGGCTGTATATTGTCACCCTGCTTATTTAACTTATATGCAGAGTACATCATGAGGAACGCCGGGCTGGAAGAAGCACCAGCTGGAATCAAGATTGCTAGGAGAAATATCAATAACCTCAGATATGCAGATGACAGCACCCATATGGCAGAAAGTGAAGAACTAAAGAGCCTCTTGATGAAAGTGAAAGAGGAGAGTGAAAAACTTGGCTTAAGACTCAACATTCAGAAAACTAAGATCATGGCATCCGGTGCCAGCACTTCATGGCAAATAGATGGGGAAAGAGTGGCAGTCTGTTTTTGGGGACTCCAAAATCACTGCAGACAGTGACTGCAGCCATGAAATTAAAAGATGCTTACTCCTTGGAAGGAAAGTTATGGCCAACCTAGACAGCATATTAAAAAGCAGAGACATTACTTTACTGACAAAGGTCCGTCTAGTCAAAGTTATGGTTTTTCCAGTAGTCGGGTGTGAATGGGAGAGTTGGACTATAAAGAAAATTGAGGAGATGCTTTTGACCTGCGGTGTTGGAGAAGACTCTCGAGAGTCCCTTGGACTGCAAGGAGATCCAGCCAGTCCATCCTAAAGTCCTAAATCAGTCCTGAATATTCATCGGAAGGACTGATGCTGAAGCTGAAGCTCCAATCCTTTGGCCACCTGGTGCGTAGAGCTGACTCACTTGAAAAGACCCAGATGCTGAGAAAGACAAGGTGGGAGGAGAAGGGGACGACAGAGGATGAGATGATTGGATGGGATCACTGACTCAACGGACATGAGTTTGAGCAAGCTCTAGGAGTTGGTGATGGATGGGGAAGCCTGGTGTGCTGCAGTCCACGGGGTCACACAGAGTTGGACACGACTGAGCGACTGAACTGAACTGACTGCCTGGTCTCCAGGAGGAGCAGGTTCTCTGCTCCAGTAAAACGGCTGCTCCCACCATCTCGATGGGCAACCTGGACTCTCCTGAGATGTGGCTGCAGGGTCCATGGCCGTTGACGTGAGCCCTTCCCCCATCCCCCATCTTCTAAATTCCTCTGCTCTCAGAGGGCTCATCACTCTTGGTGTGACCTATTCCGACCTAGATCCCCCCGGACTCATCTTCATCCTGCCCCAAGAGGACTCTGCGAGTGCCTCTCCCCCCGCAGGCCACGGTAGGGTTTCGTGTGGTGGTCGTGGAGACGCTACAGGCACACACTTGCTTTTATTTGGTCGTAATCATAGCCTCTTCCTGTATCTCAGGCTTCTCCAGGCATTTACCTCCCTGAGGCTCTCTCTTCTCTTCCTTGACTATTCTCCAAAATTCTGCACGCGTTAAACAGGGCTCGTTCTGCCTGTCTTGATACAGGCTTCCGTTCAGTTCAGTTCAGTCCCTCAGCATGTCAGACTCTTTGCGACCCCATAGACTGCAGCACGCCAGGCCTCCCTGTCCGCCACCAGCTCCCGGACCTTGCTGAAAGGCATGTCCATCGAGCTGGTGATGCCATCCAACCATCTCATCCTCTGTTGTCCCCTTCTCCTCCCGCCTTCAACCTTTCCCAGCATCAGGGTCTTTTCCAAGGAGTCAGTTCTTCGCATCAGGTGTCCAAAGTATTGGAGCTTCAGCATAACTCCTTCCATTCAATATTCAGGACTGATTTCCTTTAGGATGGACTGGTTGGATCTCCTTGCAGCCCAAGTCTTCTCCAACACCACAGTTCAAAAGCATCAATTCTTGGGCACTCACCCTTCTTTATGGCCCAACTTTCACATCCACACATGACTATGTGAAAAACTGTAGCTTTGGTTACATGGGCTTAGGACCTGACTATGCTCAGATCATTGCCAACATTTCCATCATTCCATAATCTTAAATATATAACAACATAAAGCTGTCCTTTGGTATCCATGAGAGGTTTGTTCTGGGACCCCCATGGAAACCAAAATCCACAGATGCCCTCCACATCTGCTTGGTCTACATTTGCAGGGCAGTGTGGAGGACTGTCTGTTTACAGACTTTATGTATTATAAACACACACGTGCATATACGTTTTGGGGGACGAAAATATTGTACATACTACACACAGGAGACACAAGCCACCTAGATAACTCTATGGCACAAGCACACACCATTTCCTCAGTTTTGCCATGTGACCCTCATTCACATCAAGATCAGAAATCTGTCTTGCTTGGGGAAAGCTGTCCAGGCAGCTGCTGGATTTGTGCTTTTGGAGTCCTAGGGCCACAGAGGGGATTCAGGGCATCCCATGACCATGACCGTGGTGCCCAGGGCTGCAAGCTCCTAAAGCTGCCCTTGTTATGACGTCACAGCCACCTGGACCCAAGATGCCCAGCAGCAGTAAAAAGGACTTTTGAGCTTTTCTGAGTTCTTAACCTCTGTATTGATATCCAGTCTGCCAAAATCATCAGAAGCCCTGTCGGCTCTCCTCTGAGGGTTCCTCCTGCCGAGCAAGACACAGCCCCAACCCAACTCTAGAGCAAAGATGCTAGCTGCTGGCTTTCCCAGGCTCCCCTGCAGCTAGAGCGAGTCTCAGATGGGCCTGGCGCAGCTGAGGAGACTCATGCCCCAATTCAACGTTGGAAGCTGATGCACAAGGCAATGGGCTGTGCAGAAGCAATTCCGGGAAGGGGTTGGCAGCTGGAACGTCTGCTTTGGAAGGCAGCCTGGGTGGACTCCTAGGGGCCAGCCCAGCGTCTGGCATTGAGGTGTGGGCAGCTCCCCAGTGCTGTGTGTGTTACCTGCATGGGCCCGATTCTGTGCCCGGCTCTGGCTGCTTCTGTCTGTCCTGCCCCCATGCCTGGGATACCTCAGAGCTGCTTAGTATACTCCTCAATCATTCTGGCTTCCGTTAGCCAGAGTCCAGTGGCTCAGCTGGTAAAGAATCTGCCTGCAATGCAGAAGGCCTGGGTTAAATCTTCCCCTGAACCTTGAAGTCCCTGGCTGCCCCGACCCCTGTGGAGCCTCCCTCCCCTCGACTTCCCATGTGGCTCTCCGGGTGGACCTATTTCTTCACTTTGCTTACCTTGTGTGTGGATGAAGACACTTTGCAGAAAAAGGGAGCTAGGCTGTGGGAAAAAAACCCCAAATTCCATGCAATTCAGAGCCTTTTGTAAAGGTCCATTATCTGCTGCCCGCACCTTCTCATGCATGTAAACTAGTGTTTTGCAGGCTCCCATCACCAACAGTGACCAAGACCAGTGCCCATACGGGTACAGAAACCTTCCCGTGAGTATGAAGAACACCCCAAAGACCTTTAAGGAACATCACCCAGATGTGGGCCCCTGAAAATAAAAAACAAGGTCTCTGCTCTGTGAGTGGAAACTCAGATTCCCAAAACAAATTGGGGAGGGGAGGGGTCTCAAAGGGCAAATATTTTTAGAATCAGTGCAGCAAAGGGTTCCACAGAGATGGTACTTAGGTAAAAGCTCGGGCCATCTGGTCTCAACCCAGTTTCCATCACAGCACAAAGGGACCTCCTTGAAGCTGTGACTGAGCTACCAGCGTCTGTGGCTACAGCTACAGTAGCCCGAGTTCCACCACCCTCATTGACCGGTGCTTAAGTCCTGCCACACAACCTGTACCCTGGTGGGTTCATGACACGGGTCACCCCAGACTCTTCAGCAGAGGGGCTCGAGAGTGCTCAGAGCCTCACCCCAGTTTTGCCACGTGGGGGCATGCTCAGTCAGCTCGGTAATTATTACAAGAAACAAACAAACAAAAAAAAAAAACAGAGAGAGAGAGAGAAATTTAGAATCAGGCAGGTCTGCACCCCGGCGACACTGGGGCAGAAGCAACAGCCCAGGTCCTGTGCGATTCCCACGCAGGGTCAGCTTGTGGCCGGAGGCTCTTTGGGGTGACTCACATGCATGGCCAGATGCAGCCCGTCTGGCTGCCTCTGTGTCAGTTCCCCGCTGCCTGTCACTGGGGGTGGGGTGGACATCGCTTCAAAGTGACAATGTGGCTTCTGTTTATGGAGTACAGCCACATAAAGGGAACCAGTCACCGTCTGCACGTGTCTGCCTGCAGTCACCGGCCATCCCTATGACTTTAGGTTCTTCTAAGTCTATTCATTGTGGAACTCAAAAACTGCCAGTGACCCAATTCTGCCGACAGAACATCCATCTGCTTTAAGATTTTCTAAAACAGCCAGCCTGAAACAAACTAACGAGAGAGAAACTAGTTACAAAAACAAAAAAGCATGCTCGCCTTTCACATCCTAATGCGTCTACACCCCCTGTGGTCTCTTCACCTGGTTTACAACCAGTCAGTTGTAAAAGCAGCCCCGGCCCGGGCCCATCTCTCCTGGAGGAAAAAACCACAAGAGCTTGGGAACATGACTCAGCAGAGCCGTCAGCATGGGCCCCCCAGAGATGCTGCCCCAGACGAAGAAGAAAGCACACACAGAAAGTTCTCTATCAAAATAGAGCAATTTATTCGAGCCAACCGAATATGGTCTGTTGATTCTCTCTTGGAACAAATGAGCCATCACACACACACACACATACACATGCACACACACACACACACACTCACACACACACACACACACACACACCGTGATTCTCTTTCCAGGAGTGCGTGAGGGTGAGGGTTGTTGTGGGGGATAGGGGGAGAGAACGGAACGGGGCAGCGGTTGGGGGCTGTGTGGATGGAACAGAAGCTGGAAGATGCGGACAGGACATCTGGCTGCACGTCTGACACAGACAATAAAAACCGCAGAAGCCAGAAATTCACAAACCTCGGGGAGCGGAGGGAGGGAGACACTCTGCTTTGTATGGGAAACACGATCGGGAAAAAAGAAACTCTGACAACAAAAAGTGGGCGGAAAGGTTAAAAGAAAGAGAAGAAAAAACAGGAAAAAAAGTAGACCCTTAGTCCCGACAAAGTGCACTTCGCTTGGCTCCGAGATCTCTTTTCAGAAAGACAAAGTGAACATTGCGGTTCTGTAGCCGTCCATTGGCATCGGATGCGCTTCTGGGGGCTTGCATGCGTGTGTGCGCATCGGACGAGCTCCCCGGCACGGCGGACGATTCCGGGGATTGTTCTGTGCGTTATTCTCTGCTTTTAGCACCAAGGTCCCATCCGGGCACTGAGGACCGCGAAGCGCTCTGCACGACGTCTAGAAGCTGCTTGCACTGCCGAGGCCATGTTCCCGCCGAGCACTGCCAGGAGGCACAGCGGGGGTGACTCAGGGTAGGCATGGCTTCCAGGGATGCTGGCTGCCTCCTCCTCGTGGTCCCCACCCCGGGGCCTCTTCCCCGATGGTACACCGGCAGTTCTGCCTATCTCAGCAGCGTCACGTCATCACCGCGCCCGGTATCCAGTCCGCGTCCTTGACCTCCCCCTGGCTCCAACCCGGCAACTTCCAGACTGGTTCAGGTTCACCAGGAGGCCAATGTCAACACTTGGGAGACCCTGCGTACTGACCTCCCCCGTGATGATCCTCTCCTGAGCCTTTTATACTGAATCCCACCATCACCACCCTCCAGCAGCATTAGGCTCATCAAACGCAAATTACGTCCGGAACACGGACAGCTGATGCTGTGTGGAGAGTGCCACGTTTTTACTCGGGGAGGGGTACAGATATGGTGTTCAACTAGCCCTCTGCAAACTGCATCTCAAAGTTAGTCATTTAGGGGGTGGTGGGGGAGCAGTGATTTTGCGTGGACCCCTGAGGGCGTCTGCTGTCTTCAAAGGTGGGAGTGGAGACTCCAACCGAACACTGACCTTCTTCTGAAAGGTTAAGCATTTAGATACAGCAGAGCCTGAATAACACGCCCGACGCCTGAACAGAGTGCCTTTTGGTCTTGTACGTTTGGGGGTGGCGGGCCGGTTTGAAAACCACTCAGATCCACAGAGACTCGTTAATGTACTGAGAGAGATGAATGCACTCTGGCTTTGGGGCTGCTTCCGGGACAATCCACCTTCTGCACAAAGGCCTGGCCAAGCCCTGCGGTTGGCTTTTGGGTCCATGGACAGATACCAGCACACTCCATATACCATCCGGGGTGGTTGCTGGGACAGAAAAGTGCTGCAACCTACCCACCCACGGCCAGCCCCACTGCTGGCTAGGGGGGAAACAGATAAGCCCAGAGGCCCTGCTGCTAATTTACAAGCTGGGTCAGCATCAGGTGAAGACAACTGTTGAGTACAAAGATCACCTGATCCAAGGGAAAGGAAAACTCTCCTAGGGACACACAAAGCCATGGTTTAATTTTTTTTTTTTTAAACAGTAAAAAGATTTGCTTAAAAAAAAGAAAAAGGACAATTCTTTTCCCCTGACCTGCTGCCAGAGAAAGTAAAGTGTGAAGATGACCTGTGAAGACACCCTACATCTGTTAATTCACACCCCCCCCAGGGCTGAAAAGCTCTCCCAGATTGCTTCTGTTGCTGGGAAAGCCCATGAGGTCCCAGAGGCCCCTCTGGTTGGTCATCCCTGGAGGGACTTGGCCGAACTGCTCCTGGTTTTGGGGTGGGGGGCCCACCTGTGGCCCCGAGTCTTGAACTAGGCAGCATTGGTGGTGTGGAGCGGGGCGGTTCTGTCGGCCCCCTTTCACTGATGCTGCTTCTGGGAATGCTTCTTGGGTTCGAGGGCATCCCCTTGTCCACGGCTATGGTAGGGCGCAGCAGGAAAAGAAAACAAAACAACGCCCAGGTCTTCCTCGAGCAGAAAAGGGGCTGGGGTCTTCAGCTGCAGCCGCACAGACCAGCCCCGAGGCCAACCCCAGAGCTACCCACCCAGAGTCCCCTCGCTGCCTTCCACCATACTGAAAGTGAAGGGACTCCTCTATCCGTTTCTTCCTAAATGTATCTTGCTTTCTTTTTTTTTTTTGTTGTTCTTCTTAAATATGAATCACACAAAGCTCTCATGTCTGAATGGCCATTTTATGATTTTAAAATTGTTTTAGCATAAAAAATATCTTTTTTTTTTCTTCTCCAAATCTACTCCGGACTCTTTCTCTTATAAGTCCTGTTTTTTTTTCTTCTTCCTCCTCCTGTGAAAAGTCCCCCTTGCCATGCCTTCCTATGTAAAGCACTTCCTATGCACCAGAAGTGCCCTTGAGATGGAGGATGGGAGGTGACTATGAGGGAGGCGGATGGGTAGGGGCATGGGGGAGGGAGGGGGAAGGTAGTGGGGAGGAGGATTGGCGTGAGGGGTGGGGAGGGGAAGATGCAGGCAAGAAAGCTGTCGTCAGAGACTGTCACCCCATCCAAGAGAGAGGGGCTGTCTCTGTGGTGGGTGAAACAACAGCAAAGGAGCAAGACACCCAGGAACAGTTTCCACCTCGGACCCAACGCCCGCCCCTTACCCCACCCCCCAACCCACCAACCAAGACGACAGGTTTCCAGCCCATAGGAAAACCATGGAAACAAAGATTCTAGAAACTGCTGGGATTACAAAGGTTCCCATTTCATCCATACCAACTGGTCTTTCGAATGTCCTTGTGAGAGTTTAACTGTAATGACCAAATTTTTAGGGAAAAAAACAAAAAACCCATTGACGGGAGGAGTTTTTCCTCCCCTCTCGGTTTATCACAGCATTTTTTCTTCTTCTTTTCGTTTCGGCACAGCCTTTCCGTTTTTGCTCATTCCTCTCAACCATCGGAGCCTGTTCTGGGTAGAAACCGATTTGTGCACCATGTCAAGCTGGTGGCTTTGCACTCCCACGGGGCTGGATGTTCTGGGTGGAAACCATTCCTTTCCTCCCCCTCTGATAGGACTTGCATGTGTGTTTTCCGTTTTAAACTTCTCGGTGAAGGTTACCAAAAAAATAAAATAAAATAGAGTCTCTGGTAGCCAGGGATGACTTGGTCTCAAAGGACACTCCCTAAATTCAGGCTGGTGCAGTTTCGGAGCTGACGGAATTGTGTCTGAATAGTGCTACAACCCCACACCTTCAATGCTGGTCCGTTAGAATTCTCTTCTCGTGTCTATAATATTTTTTTCTGTGTGTGTTTATTTTCACAGATCTAACACACACACCTGGAAGGAGAGAGAAAAGCACCTGTTATCTTGAGAGGCACCATAAGATGCCTTTAATACCACAGGATGGCACACAGCCCCTGAACCAAACCTGGCCCGGCGTCCGCTTGTTTATAAATAAAGTTTTATTTGCACACAGTCCACTCTGTGTTCATTCAGCGTGAATGAACATTCATTCAGAGTGAATTCACTCAGGGCTCATTCCGACCAGCTCTAGCGGACAGGTGACTGTCTAAACATCATTACCAGCCAACCGCAGGCCACGGCCGTGGTTGGGTGTCACAGACCAGAACACTACACGGCAGAGCAGAAGGGAACTGAAGCCTCAGCACACATCTGGTGTAGGGGGGCAGGCTGACACTCAGCCAGCCAGCGCCCTGCCTTACAGCTCAGGGCAATTCCAGAGTGCAGGCGTGAATCCGCAAGCTGGACACCTCAGGGCACCAGCAGACGGTTACTGGGACCCAGGAGACCGGTGGAATGGAAGGTTGGGCCTTCATCACCAGAGGGTCCGGGTGGGAGGACGAACGTGGAAGCCAAGGGTGGGCCAAGTTGCTCAGCACCTGGGATATGGGGGGCACTTCTCTGCTGTGGCCGGAGGTCCCCAGCACCCCGAGAGTCCCAGCAGCAGCCACAGTTTCCACATCAGATGCCATCAACGCCCCCCACACACCTCCAAAAGAACCCACAGCCCGAATGCCTCCAGACACTTCCAATGTTTCCAGGGGTGCAATCGTTCCAACTGAGAACCACCAATTCCGCCAGAAAAGAAAAACAACATCCAGGAAGCAAGAAGAGACGTCCGCTCCCAGAGCACTGCCCAGCCCAGATGCTTCCTTCGCCAACAGGCATCTCAGAGGCCCGTCCCGGCCCTGGGAGTGCGCCCACGTGGATCTCAGGGGTCTGGACCGTTCGTGACCCCTTCCCTGAACCCTCACTCCCCCTGCATCCCCTCTCTCTCCCGCCCGGGGGAACCCCAGGGTGCTGCTTCGGAGCCGTCTGACACATTGGCGCCCAGTTTGTGCATCTGGGGGACCCAGCACACCTCGACGATGCCCCCGGTGCCTCGGTAGCTGTGGACGAGACTTCAGTCTGCAAAGCAAGCGCGCCGTCACTCGAGAAGGGAACATTGACGAGGCCACCCCCCCGCTGGGTATGTCAGCTCAGAAGCTTCCAAAGACACGGATGCTGATAGAACTTTCAGTGAAAGGGGCTCTGGCAGCGGCGGGAAGTCTAAATCAGAACTACGGCCACAGTGGGGGGTGCGGGGGGAGGAGAATGCAAAATGTGGGAAGCTGCTGGATAGACCATGGGGACTTCAGCTCGGTGCTCTCTGATAACCTGAAGGCTTGAGATGGGTGGGGAGAGGGAGGTTCAAGAGGGTGGGTCCATTCCGGGACCACACGCAATGTCTGCTGCTGCCAATGGAGGGCAGTGGCGGGTGCAACGTTTCCTGACAAGGACTCAGAAAACACATAACCCGAGTCTCTGGCAGGGGCGACCCAGCTCCCACAAAGAGCCCTGTGTAGATGGTGCTTGGTGGGCTTATGCTCCCCTCCAGGGAACCGAGGATGTGTCTAGATATGTGTCCGAGGAGAGGCACTCCTGAGTGCAAACTCGGGTTCTGGGGTCACAAAGAAAGTGAAATTAAAGCATCAGTCGCTCAATCCTGTCTGACTCTTGGCGACCCCATGGACTGTAGCCTGCCAGGCTCCTTTGTCCATGGGGTTCTTCAGGCGAGAACACTGGAGTGGGTTGCCGTTCCCTTCTCCGGGAGAATCTTCCCGACCCAGGGATCGAACGCGAGTCTCCCGCATTGCAGGCGGATTCTTTACCACCTGAGGCACCAGGGAAGCCCACGGGTCAGTGAGAACTTGACTGTGTTGGGTGTGGGGCTGGGGAGGGGGGAGACCTAGGCAGCGGGAATGCAGGGGGCTGACCTGAGTGTTCTAGATGTGCGCGCACTTGTCGAAGGAGACGCTGGCCACGTCCGTCCCATCGGGGCTGAAGGCCACACTGTAGACGGGCTCCTGGTGCTTGGTGAGCGTGTGGATGCACACGCCCCGCTTCATGTCCCAGAGTCGGACGGTAGAATCGAACGCAGTGCTGGAAGGACACAGAGGTCACCGAGGATGCCCGTGGGTTCAGAAAAACTCACCACAGCTGCCAGCAGTTTCCCGCCAGTCTCCCGAGGATGCGACTCTCACAGTAAAAGAGTGGCTCTCCTGCGCAGACTCTGAACCTTTCAGAGACTGTAAATGGGTACCTCTTCCTCTTCTAGAACATGACTCAAGATGCACTGAGCACAGAGCCATGGTCCAGGGAGGGGACACAGGCATGCCTGTGGCCACCTCGTGCTGAAGTATGCCAAAAACCATCACCACAACCTCGTAAAGTGTTTCATTTCCATTTAAAATAAATTTGAAAAAAAAAGTCACACAATAAATCTCTTTCTATTTTTGGGTGCCGTTGTCAGGGGAACAAATTGAGAACCACACTCATTTATTTTTGCACGTCTCTGAGACACGAACGTTACATCTTCGTGACATTTTGTAAAATGGTCCCACCACTAACAACACATGTTATCGCTACCACTGGAAACAATGCCAAAAATAGAGCCGAGAGCCATATTTGGGGAAATAGCTAAGTGAGCGAACACAAATATTAACTCCACGGGTATTAAAATATAATCGGATCCAAAAATATAAGCACACTCCCGGGAGCTGGAAATTTGAGTTGCGTCTAAATCTGTAAGAAGAGCAGGCGCGTATGTGTGCCAAGTTGTCCCATTCATGTCTGACTCTTTGTGACCCCATGGATTGCAGCCCGCCAGGCTCCTCTGTCCTTGGGATTCTCCAGGCAAGAACACTGCAGTGGGTTGCCGTGCACTCCTCCAGGGAGTCTTCCTGACCCAGGGATCGAACCCATGTCTCTTACATCTTCAGCACTGGCAGGCGGCTTCTTGACCACTAGCGCCAGCTGGGAAGCCCACCCACCACAAAGCTGTTTCTCTCAGCATTTCTTCCCTCTTCTGGGACTTACATCCCTCTCTTTATGCTTGGTTGTCTAGAAGCCTCACTTACGCCCGTCACGGGTACCATGTGATTCAGAAACAAAACAACGCAAAACAAAAGACACTGTTTTGTTCCTAGACCTTTCAGTGGATTTGAGGACTGTGACTGGCAATGAGAGGATAACACCTCTCATGTTTTTCTCGATCAGCTTTTCAGCTGATGCAACAATTCCTTTCTGTGTTTTCTGAGAGATGGCCTTGGGTCATGCACTTTCAGTAACAGACTGTTCATCCCACTGTTATGGGACAAACACAAGGGGAGGGGGACTACCTCTAACTTACAGTAAGGCTGGGCCACCGGCCACTCCTCCCCACCACGCCATTCTCGGCAAATACGCAGAAAAAAAATCCACTGCTGCTTCCTCCCAAGTCCTGTCTTTCCCAGGCCAGACACACCCACACTTCGTGGGATCATGGTTTCTAGAAGCCTCAGGGTATCCTTCCTTCACTTGGAATATCTTTAGCTTGTGTCCCTCAAGGTTCTTACTAAAATACCCTATTGGGAGTGCAACATTGTATCCTGCGTGACGTCGGACCAGGACCAGGAACACACAAGACTGCAGAACGCAGCCTCAGTGATGACCTTTTGTGAACGTCTAACCACTCTGCTCCCTTCTGGCGTATCACTGACTGACTAGTCCTCTGCCTCCAATGCTGGCGTCTAAGGGGGTTTACTGCCTATACCAGGGGTCCCCATCCCCTGCGATCTGATGCCTGATGATCCGAGCTGAAGCAGATGCAATCGTAACAGCAATAAAGGGCACAGTAAATGTAGTGCGCTTCAATCATCCTGAAACCTTGGGAAAGTGATTTTCCACAAAGCTGGTCCCTGGTGGCAAAAAAGCAAGGGACAGCCAGGATGAACAGTTAGCCTGGCTCTGGTATCGGCTGGGGGACCTTTGATCACCATTCAACATTCTTCCCAGCTGCAGCCAAGTTGGGCCAAGGAAACCAAGCCCGAAGTTAAAGTCGCTCAGTCGTGTCTGACTGTTTGGGACCCCATGGACTACACAGTCCATGGGATTCTCCAGGCCAGAATACTAGAGTTGATAGCCTTTCCCTTCTCCAGGGGATCTTCCTGACCCAGGAATCGCACCAGGGTCTCCTGCATTGCAGGTGGATTCTTTACCAACTGAGCTATCAGGGAAGCCCGACGAAGCATGAGGTCCAAGCTAAATTGTTTCCTTTTGTCAGTTGTAGTAAAAAGCTTCATCAGAGCAAAGTGCCGAGAGACTGGAGGTACGTGATTCCTTCTTCCAGCCTCAAGGTTAAAAGCATGTTCATCCCAACTTAGCCATGACGTGATAAGCTCTATCTCGCAGCCCTTGCACAGTGAGCGGTCTCTCTGGTTGAGTTAGTTGGTTTCTAAGTAACTTTGAGTGTGAGTCGCTCACTTGTGTCCAACTCTCTGTGACCCCACAGACTGTAGCCCACCAGGCTCCTCTGTCCATGGGATTCTCCATGCAAAAATACTGGAGTGGGTTGCCATTTCCTTCTCCAGGGGAATCTTCCCAACCCAGGGATCGGACCCAAGTCTCCTGCATTATAGGCAGACTCTTTAGCATCTGAGGGCATAAACACGTTTGTAAGACACCCTGACAGCATCTCTTGGTCTCTTGGGGACGTGAGTGACTTTTACCGGATGCGTGGCTGGCACAGCCTCAGCAATCAAGGGAGCTTTCGGCAACTGAGACTGGGTTGCGGGCTGTCTGTCCATTACCTTGCCAGCATGATGCTGGAGTTGGGGATGTGGTGGCTGGACTGGTGGGTCTCCGCTTGACGGTGTATATCCCTTTGCTGTGCGCCTGAAGGTCGTGGACACACGTGTCCTGCTTCATACTCCAGATCTAGGGGACACAACGGGATCGCAGTGAGCAAAGGCTGATTCTCCCACCGGGGTGTGGGGAGTTGGTCACGGCTCCTGCCTGGAGCATTGCAGAGGTTTCTCTTGTCTCTGGGAAGCTCAGGGCCAGCGGGCTGGGCGGCTGACAAAGGGCAGGTGCTTCACAGGCAGAGGCGTCTGCTGACCACCAGGGAGGGCCCGTGAGAAAGGCCGGGGGCGGGGGCGAGGGCGGGGACGGGGGGAGGGGGACGGTCCATACCACCCTAGTCTGATCTCAGAAGCTAGGCAGGGTCCGGTCGGGTCTAGTTAGTACTTGGATGGGAGAAAGGCCTCGGGAACGAAAGGAAGTTCCGCGGGACTGTGGCCGATAAACAGGGCTTCATTCCCGGGGCAAGCGGGACGCCGTTTGCCAAGACAAAAGACGACAGAGACATTAAGGGAGCTCACGACACAACTGTCAGCTGCAGGAGCAGCACTGGGACTGAAGACAGTGTGGGGGCTCCGGGGGTCACCTAGGGTCATTCCAGCCTTACCTTCAATGTGATGTCATCAGAGCAAGAGGCCTGCAACATGCCAGAGGGATCCCATTTGATGGCGTTGACTTCATTCTGCAAGAGAGCCAAAGGTTCAAAAAAAAAAAAGGAGAGAAATGAAAGCCTGGGAGTAGTAAACAGAAGTTTCCAGGAGGGGGCAGTAATGCTCTGTCATCTATGCAGAAAGCCTGGCAGTACTAAGCACAAGCATCCAGCAGGGGGCAGGAGTGCTCTGTCTGCTCTGTGAAATGCCTGGGATTAGAGAAACCAAGATTCCAACAGGGGGCAGGAGTGTTCTGCCTTCTGCGAAAAAAGCCTGGGAGTAGTAAACAGAAGTGTCCAGTAGGGGACAGGAGCGCTCTGTCTGCTATGTGAAAAGCCTGGGATTAGTAAACACAATTTTCCAACAGGGGGCAGGAGTGCACTGTCTTCTCCGAAAATAGCCTGGGAGTAGTGAACACAATCATCCAGCAGGGGGCATGAATGCTCTGTCTGCTATACAAAAAGCCTGGGAGTACTAAACTCAGTGTCCAGCAGGGGGCAGGAGCACTCTGTTCTTGCTGTAAAAAGGCCTGGGAATAGTAAGCACAAGTTTCCAGCAGGGGGCAGGTGCGCTCCGCCTTCTCTACAAAAAACCTGGGAGTAGTAAACACGAGCGTCCAGCAGGGGGCGGAGCACCCTGTGGTCTCTGTCAAAACCTGGGAGCATCATAAAAAAATGGGGGAAAAAAAGGGAAAAAAAAAAGCCTGGGGGTGGTTAACACAAGCGTCCAGCAGGGGCAGGAGCGCTCTGTCTTCTATGCCAAAAGCCCAGGAGTAGTAAGCACAAGCATAAGGTTGGGGAAAGGAATGCTCTGGTTTCTATGCAAAAAGCCTGAGAGTAGGTAGCACAAGCGTCCAGCAGGGGGCAGGAGCATTCTGTCTTCTCTGCAAAAAGTCTGGGAGTATAATAAAAATAAATGGGGGAGGAAAAAAAAAGTAAAAAAAAGCCTGGGAATAGTAAACACAAGCGTTCAGCAGGGGGCAGGATCGGTCTGTCTTCTATGCCAAAAGCCCAGGAGTAGTAAGCACAAGCGTCCAGCAGGGGGCAGGAATGCTCCCTCTTCTATGCCAAAAACCTGGGAGTAGTAAGCACAAGCGGCCAGCAGGGGGCAGGAATGCTCCCTCTTCTATGCCAAAAACCTGGGAGTAGTAAGCACAAGCGGCCAGCAGGGGGCAGGAATGCTCTGTCTTCTATGCAGAAAGCATGGGCGTAGTAAGCTCAAGGATCCAGCAGGGGGCAGGAGCGCTCTGTTCTTGCTGAAAAAATGCCTGGGTGTAGTAAGCACAAGCTTCCAGCAGGGGGCAGGAGCACTCCGTCCTCATTGCAAAAAGCCTGGGACCTGTAACACAGGCTGGATGCAGAGTTCTAAAGAATATCAAGAAAGCCTTCCTCAGGGATCAGTGCAAAGAAATAGAGGAAAACAATAGAATGGGAAAGACTAGAGATCTCTTCAAGAAAATTAGAGATACCAAGGGAACATTTCACGCAAAGATGGGCTCAATAAAGGACAGAAGTGGTATGGTCCTAACAGGAGCAGAAGATGTTAAGAAGAGGTGTCAAGAATACCCAGAAGAACTATATAAGCAAAAGCTTCATCACACAAATAATCATGATGGTGTGATCACCAACCTAGAGCCAGACATTCTTGAATGCGAAGTCATGTGGGCTTCAGGAAGCATCATGGCGAACAAAGCTAGTGGAGGTGATGGAATTCCAGTTGAGCTATTTCAGATCCCAAAGATGATGCTGTGAAAGTGCTGCACTTAATATGACGGCAAATCTGGAAATCTCACCAGTGGCCACAGGACTGGAAAAGGTCAGTTTTCATTCCAATCCCAAAGAAAGGCAATGCCAAAGAATGTTCAAACTCCTGCACAATTGCACCCATCTCACACGCTAGTAAAGTAATGCTCGAAATTCTCCAAGCCAGGCTTCAAAAGTACATGAACCGTGAACTTCCAGATGTTTAAGCTGGATTTAGAAAAGGTTGAGGAACCAGAGATCAAATTGCCAGCATCTGCTGGATTATCAGAAAAGCAAGAGAGTTCCAGGAAAACATCCACTTCTTTCTTTATTGACTATGCCAAAGCCTTTGACTGTGTGGACCACAACAAACTCAGGAAAATTCTTAGAGATGGGAATATCAGACCACCTGACCTACCTCTGGAGAAATCTATATGCAGATCAGGAAGCAACAGTTAGAACTGGACATGGGACAACAGACTGGCTCTAAACAGGGAACGGAGTACATCAAGGCTGTATATTGTCACCCTGCTTATTTAACTTATATGCAGAGTACATCATGAGGAACGCCGGGCTGGAAGAAGCACCAGCTGGAATCAAGATTGCTAGGAGAAATATCAATAACCTCAGATATGCAGATGACAGCACCCATATGGCAGAAAGTGAAGAACTAAAGAGCCTCTTGATGAAAGTGAAAGAGGAGAGTGAAAAACTTGGCTTAAGACTCAACATTCAGAAAACTAAGATCATGGCATCCGGTGCCAGCACTTCATGGCAAATAGATGGGGAAAGAGTGGCAGTCTGTTTTTGGGGACTCCAAAATCACTGCAGACAGTGACTGCAGCCATGGAATTAAAAGATGCTTACTCCTTGGAAGGAAAGTTATGGCCAACCTAGACAGCATATTAAAAAGCAGAGACATTACTTTACTGACAAAGGTCCGTCTAGTCAAAGTTATGGTTTTTCCAGTAGTCGGGTGTGAATGGGAGAGTTGGACTATAAAGAAAATTGAGGAGATGCTTTTGACCTGCGGTGTTGGAGAAGACTCTCGAGAGTCCCTTGGACTGCAAGGAGATCCAGCCAGTCCATCCTAAAGTCCTAAATCAGTCCTGAATATTCATCGGAAGGACTGATGCTGAAGCTGAAGCTCCAATCCTTTGGCCACCTGGTGCGAAGAGCTGACTCACTTGAAAAGACCCAGATGCCGAGAAAGACAAGGTGGGAGGAGAAGGGGACGACAGAGGATGAGATGATTGGATGTGATCACTGACTCAACGGACATGAGTCTGAGCAAGCTCTAGGAGTTGGTGATGGATGGGGAAGCCTGGTGTGCTGCAGTCCACGGGGTCACACAGAGTTGGACACGACTGAGCGACTGAACTGAACTGACTGCCTGGTCTCCAGGAGGAGCGGGTTCTCTGCTCCAGTAAAACGGCTGCTCCCACCATCTCGATGGGCAACCTGGACTCTCCTGAGATGTGGCTGCAGGGTCCATGGCCGTTGACGTGAGCCCTTCCCCCATCCCCCATCTTCTAAATTCCTCTGCTCTCAGAGGGCTCATCACTCTTGGTGTGACCTATTCCGACCTAGATCCCCCCGGACTCATCTTCATCCTGCCCCAAGAGGACTCTGCGAGTGCCTCTCCCCCCGCAGGCCACGGTAGGGTTTCGTGTGGTGGTCGTGGAGACGCTACAGGCACACACTTGCTTTTATTTGGTCGTAATCATAGCCTCTTCCTGTATCTCAGGCTTCTCCAGGCATTTACCTCCCTGAGGCTCTCTCTTCTCTTCCTTGACTATTCTCCAAAATTCTGCACGCGTTAAACAGGGCTCGTTCTGCCTGTCTTGATACAGGCTTCCGTTCAGTTCAGTTCAGTCCCTCAGCATGTCAGACTCTTTGCGACCCCATAGACTGCAGCACGCCAGGCCTCCCTGTCCGCCACCAGCTCCCGGACCTTGCTGAAAGGCATGTCCATCGAGCTGGTGATGCCATCCAACCATCTCATCCTCTGTTTTCCCCTTCTCCTCCTGCCTTCAACCTTTCCCAGCATCAGGGTCTTTTCCAAGGAGTCAGTTCTTCGCATCAGGTGTCCAAAGTATTGGAGCTTCAGCATAACTCCTTCCATTCAATATTCAGGACTGATTTCCTTTAGGATGGACTGGTTGGATCTCCTTGCAGCCCAAGTCTTCTCCAACACCACAGTTCAAAAGCATCAATTCTTGGGCACTCACCCTTCTTTATGGCCCAACTTTCACATCCACACATGACTATGTGAAAAACTGTAGCTTTGGTTACATGGGCTTAGGACCTGACTATGCTCAGATCATTGCCAACATTTCCATCATTCCATAATCTTAAATATATAACAACATAAAGCTGTCCTTTGGTATCCATGAGAGGTTTGTTCTGGGACCCCCATGGAAACCAAAATCCACAGATGCCCTCCACATCTGCTTGGTCTACATTTGCGGGGCAGTGTGGAGGACTGTCTGTTTACAGACTTTATGTATTATAAACACACACGTGCATATACGTTTTGGGGGATGAAAATATTGTACATACTACACACAGGAGACACAAGCCACCTAGATAACTCTATGGCACAAGCACACACCATTTCCTCAGTTTTGCCATGTGACCCTCATTCACATCAAGATCAGAAATCTGTCTTGCTTGGGGAAAGCTGTCCAGGCAGCTGCTGGATTTGTGCTTTTGGAGTCCTAGGGCCACAGAGGGAATTCAGGGCATCCCATGACCATGACCATGGTGCCCAGGGCTGCAAGCTCCTAAAGCTGCCCTTGTTATGACGTCACAGCCACCTGGACCCAAGATGCCCAGCAGCAGTAAAAAGGACTTTTGAGCTTTTCTGAGTTCTTAACCTCTGTATTGATATCCAGTCTGCCAAAATCATCAGAAGCCCTGACGGCTCTCCTCTGAGGGTTCCTCCTGCCGAGCGAGACACAGCCCCAACCCAACTCTAGAGCAAAGATGCTAGCTGCTGGCTTTCCCAGGCTCCCCTGCAGCTAGAGCGTGTCTCAGATGGGCCTGGCGCGGCTGAGGAGACTCATGCCCCAATTCAACGTTGGAAGCTGATGCACAAGGCAATGGGCTGTGCAGAAGCAATTCCGGGAAGGGGTTGGCAGCTGGAACGTCTGCTTTGGAAGGCAGCCTGGGTGAATTCCTAGGGGCCAGCCCAGCGTCTGGCATTGAGGTGTGGGCAGCTCCCCAGTGCTGTGTGTGTTACCTGCATGGGCCCGATTCTGTGCCCGGCTCTGGCTGCTTCTGTCTGTCCTGCCCCCATGCCTGGGATACCTCAGAGCTGCTTAGTATACTCCTCAATCATTCTGGCTTCCGTTAGCCAGAGTCCAGTGGCTCAGCTGGTAAAGAATCTGCCTGCAATGCAGAAGGCCTGGGTTAAATCTTCCCCTGAACCTTGAAGTCCCTGGCTGCCCCGACCCCTGTGGAGCCTCCCTCCCATCGACTTCCCATGTGGCTCTCCGGGTGGACCTATTTCTTCACTTTGCTTACCTTGTGTGTGGATGAAGACACTTTGCAGAAAAAGGGAGCTAGGCTGTGGGGAAAAAAAAACCCCAAATTCCATGCAATTCGGAGCCTTTTGTAAAGGTCCATTATCTGCTGCCCGCACCTTCTCATGCATGTAAACTAGTGATTTGCAGGCTCCCATCACCAACAGTGACCAAGACCAGTGCCCATACGGGTAGAGAAACCTTCCCGTGAGTATGAAGAACACCCCAAAGACCTTTAAGGAACATCACCCAGATGTGGGCCCCTGAAAAAAAAAAAACAAGGTCTCTGCTCTGTGAGTGGAAACTCAGATTCCCAAAACAAATTGGGGAGGGGAGGGGTCTCAAAGGGCAAATATTTTTAGAATCAGTGCAGCAAAGGGTTCCACAGAGATGGTACTTAGGTAAAAGCTCGGGCCATCTGGTCTCAACCCAGTTTCCATCACAGCACAAAGGGACCTCCTTGAAGCTGTGACCGAGCTACCAGCATCCGTGGCTACAGCTACAGAAGCCCGAGTTCCACCACCCTCATTGACCGGTGCTTAAGTCCTGCCACACAACCTGTACCCTGGTGGGTTCATGACACGGGTCACCCCAGACTCTTCAGCAGAGGGGCTCGAGAGTGCTCAGAGCCTCACCCCAGTTTTGCCACGTGGGGGCATGCTCAGTCAGCTCGGTAATTATTACAAGAAACAAACAAACAAAAAAAAAAAAACAGAGAGAGAGAGAGAAATTTAGAATCAGGCAGGTCTGCACCCCGGCGACACTGGGGCAGAAGCAACAGCCCAGGTCCTGTGCGATTCCCATGCAGGGTCAGCTTGTGGCCGGAGGCTCTTTGGGGTGACTCACATGCATGGCCAGATGCAGCCCGTCTGGCTGCCTCTGTGTCAGTTCCCCGCTGCCTGTCACTGGGGGTGGGGTGGACATCGCTTCAAAGTGACAATGTGGCTTCTGTTTATGGAGTACAGCCACATAAAGGGAACTAGTCACCGTCTGCACGTGTCTGCCTGCAGTCACCGGCCATCCCTATGACTTTAGGTTCTTCTAAGTCTATTCATTGTGGAACTCAAAAACTGCCAGTGACCCAATTCTGCCGACAGAACATCCATCTGCTTTAAGATTTTCTAAAACAGCCAGCCTGAAACAAACTAACGAGAGAGAAACTAGTTACAAAAACAAAAAAGCATGCTCGCCTTTCACATCCTAATGCGTCTACACCCCCTGTGGTCTCTTCACCTGGTTTACAACCAGTCAGTTGTAAAAGCAGCCCCGGCCCGGGCCCATCTCTCCTGGAGGAAAAAACCACAAGAGCTTGGGAACATGACTCAGCAGAGCCGTCAGCATGGGCCCCCCAGAGATGCTGCCCCAGACGAAGAAGAAAGCACACACAGAAAGTTCTCTATCAAAATAGAGCAATTTATTCGAGCCAACCGAATATGGTCTGTTGATTCTCTCTTGGAACAAATGAGCCATCACACACACACACACATACACATGCACACACACACACACACACTCACACACACACACACACACACACCGTGATTCTCTTTCCAGGAGTGCGTGAGGGTGAGGGTTGTTGTGGGGGATAGGGGGAGAGAACGGAACGGGGCAGCGGTTGGGGGCTGTGTGGATGGAACAGAAGCTGGAAGATGCGGACAGGACATCTGGCTGCACGTCTGACACAGACAATAAAAACCGCAGAAGCCAGAAATTCACAAACCTCGGGGAGCGGAGGGAGGGAGACACTCTGCTTTGTATGGGAAACACGATCGGGAAAAAAGAAACTCTGACAACAAAAAGTGGGCGGAAAGGTTAAAAGAAAGAGAAGAAAAAACAGGAAAAAAAGTAGACCCTTAGTCCCGACAAAGTGCACTTCGCTTGGCTCCGAGATCTCTTTTCAGAAAGACAAAGTGAACATTGCGGTTCTGTAGCCGTCCATTGGCATCGGATGCGCTTCTGGGGGCTTGCATGCGTGTGTGCGCATCGGACGAGCTCCCCGGCACGGCGGACGATTCCGGGGATTGTTCTGTGCGTTATTCTCTGCTTTTAGCACCAAGGTCCCATCCGGGCACTGAGGACCGCGAAGCGCTCTGCACGACGTCTAGAAGCTGCTTGCACTGCCGAGGCCATGTTCCCGCCGAGCACTGCCAGGAGGCACAGCGGGGGTGACTCAGGGTAGGCATGGCTTCCAGGGATGCTGGCTGCCTCCTCCTCGTGGTCCCCACCCCGGGGCCTCTTCCCCGATGGTACACCGGCAGTTCTGCCTATCTCAGCAGCGTCACGTCATCACCGCGCCCGGTATCCAGTCCGCGTCCTTGACCTCCCCCTGGCTCCAACCCGGCAACTTCCAGACTGGTTCAGGTTCACCAGGAGGCCAATGTCAACACTTGGGAGACCCTGCGTACTGACCTCCCCCGTGATGATCCTCTCCTGAGCCTTTTATACTGAATCCCACCATCACCACCCTCCAGCAGCATTAGGCTCATCAAACGCAAATTACGTCCGGAACACGGACAGCTGATGCTGTGTGGAGAGTGCCACGTTTTTACTCGGGGAGGGGTACAGATATGGTGTTCAACTAGCCCTCTGCAAACTGCATCTCAAAGTTAGTCATTTAGGGGGTGTTTTGGGAGCAGTGATTATCTGTGGACCCCTGAGGGCGTCTGCTGTCTTCAAAGGTGGGAGTGGAGACTCCAACCGAACACTGACCTTCCTCTGAAAGGTTAAGCGTTTAGATACAGCAGAGCCTGAATAACACGCCTGATGCCTGAACAGAGTGCCTTTTGGTCTTGTACCTTTGGGGGTGGCGGGGCGGTTTGAAAACCTCTCAGATCCACGGAGACTCGTTAATGCACTGAGAGAGATGAATGCACTCTGGCTTTGGGGCTGCTTCCGGCACAATCCACCTTCTGCACAAAGGCCTGGCTATGCCCTGTGGTTAGCCAATGGGTCCATGGACAGATACCACCACCCTCCATATACCATCCGGGGTGGTTGCTGGGACAGAAAAGTGCTGCAACCTACCCACCCACGGCCAGCCCCACTGCTGGCTAGGGGGCAAACAGATAAGCCCAGAGGCCCTGCTGCTAATTTACAAGCTGGGTCAGCATCGGGTCAAGACAACTGTTAAGTTCAAAGATCACCTGATGCAAGGGAAAGGAAAACTCTCCTAGGAACACACAAAGCCATGTTTTAATTTTTTTTTTAAACAGTAAAAAGATTTGCTTAAAATAAAAAAAAAGGACAATTCTTTTCCCCTGACCTGCTGCCAGAGAAAGCAAACTGTGAAGATGACCTGTGAAGACACCCTACATCTGTTAATTCACCCCCCCCCCCAGGGCTGAAAAGCTCTCCCAGATTGCTTCCGTTGCTGGGAAAGCCCATGAGGTCCCAGAGGCCCCTCTGGTTGGTCATCCCTGGAGGGACTTGGCCGAACTGCTCCTGGTTTTGGGGTGGGGGCCCCACCTGTGGCCCCACGTCTTGAACTAGGCAGCATTGGTGGTGTGGAGCGGAGCAGTTCTGTCGACCCCCTTTCACTGATGCTGTTTCTGGGAATGCTTCTTGGGTTCCAGGGCATCCCCTTGTCCCCGGCTATGGTAGGGGGCAGCAGGAAAAGAAAACAAAACAATGCCCAGGTCTTCCTGGAGCAGAAAACGGGCTGGCGTCTTCAGCTGCAGCCTCACAGACCAGCCCTGAGGCCAACCCCAGAGCTGCCCACCCAGAGTCCCCTCGCTGCCTTCCACCAAACTGAAAGTGAAAGGACTCCTCTACCTGTCTCTTCCTAAAGGTATCTTTCTTTTTTTCTTTCTTTTTTTTTGTTGTTAAATATGAATCACACAAAGCTCTCATGTCTGAAAGGCCATTTTACTATTTTAAAATTGTTTTAGCATAAAAAATATCTTTTTTTTTCTTCTCCAAAACAACTCTGGGCTCTTTCTCTTATAAGTCCTGTTTTTTCTTCTTCTTCTGCCTCCTGTGAAAAGTCCCCCTTGCCGTGCCTTCTTATGTAAAGCACTTACTATGCGCCGAAAGTGCCCTTGAGATGGAGGATGGGAGGTTACTATTAGGGAGGCGGATGGGTAGGGGCATGGTGGAGGGAGGGGGAAGGTAGTGGGGAGGGGGATGGACGTGGGGGGGGGGGTGGGGAGGGGAAGATGCAGGCAAGAAAGCTGTCGTCAGAGACTGTCACCCCATCCAAGAGAGAGGGGCTGTCTCTGTGGTGGGTGAAACAACAGCAAAGAAGCAAGACACCCAGGAACAGTTTCCACCTCAGACCCAACGCCCGCCCCTTACCCCACCCCCCAACCCCACCAACCAAGACAACAGGATTCCAGCTCATAGGAAAACCACTGAGACAAAGATTCTAGAAAATAGAAACTGTTGGGATTACAAAGGTACCCATTTCATCCATAGAAACTGGTCTTTTGAACGTCCTTGTGAGAGTTTAACTGTAATGTCCAAATTTTTAGGGAAATATCCAAAAAACAAAAAACCCATTGACGGGAGGAGTTTTTCCTCCCTTCTCGGTTTATCAGAACATATTTTCTTCTTCTTTTCATTTCGGCACAGCCTTTCCTTTTTTGCTCATTACTGTCAACCATCGGAGCCTCTTCTGAGTGGAAACTGATTTGTGCACCATGTCAAGCTGGGGGCTTCGCGCTCCCATGGGGCTGGACCTTCCGGGTGGAAACCATTCCTTTCCTCCCCCTCTGATAGGACTTGCATGTGTGTTTTCCGTTTTAAACTTCTCGGTGAAGGTTACCAAAAAAAAAAAAAAAAATAGAGACTCTGGTAGCCAGGGATGACTTGGTCTCAAAGAACACTCCCTAAGTTCAGGCTGGTGCAGTTTCGGAGCTGACGGAATTGTGTCTGAATAGTGCTACAACCCCACACGTTCACTGCTGGTCTGTTAGAATTCTCTTCTCGTGTCTATAATATATTTTTCTGTGTGTGTTTGTTTTCACAGATCTAAGACGCACACCTGGAAGGAGAGAGAAAAGCACCTGTTATCTTGAGAGGCACCATAAGATGCCCTTAAGACCACAGGATGGCCCAGGGCCCGTGGACCAAACCTGGCGCAGCGTCCGCTTGTTTATAAATAAAGTTTTATTTGCACACAGTCCACTCTGTGTTCATCAGCATGAATGAACATTCATTCAGAGTGAATTCACTCAGGCTCATTCCGACCAGCTCTAGCGGACAGGTGACTGTCTAAACATCATTACCACCCAACCGCAGGCCACGGCCGTGGTTGGGTGTCACAGACCAGACCACTACACGGCAGAGCAGAAGGGAACTGAAGCCTCAGCACACATCTGGTGTAGGGGGGCAGGCTGACACTCAGCCAGCCAGCGCCCTGCCTTACAGCTCAGGGCAATTCCAGAGTGCAGGCGTGAATCCGCAAGCTGGACACCTCAGGGCACCAGCAGACGGTTACTGGGACCCAGGAGACCGGTGGAATGGAAGGTTGGGCCTTCGTCACCAGAGGGTCCGGGTGGGAGGACGAACGTGGAAGCCAAGGGTGGGCCAAGTTGCTCAGCACCTGGGATATGGGGGGCACTTCTCTGCTGTGGCGGGAGGTCCCGAGCACCCCGAGAGTTCCAGCAGCAGCCACAATTTCCACATCAGATGCCAACAACGCCCCCCACACCCCCCCAAAAGAACCCACAGCCCGAATGCCTCCAGACACTTCCAATATCTCCAGGGGTGCAATCGTTCCAGCTGAGAACCACCAATTCCACCAGAAAAGAGAAACAACATCCAGGAAGCGAGAAGAGACATCCGCTCCCAGAGCACTGCCCAGCCCAGATGCTTCCTTCGCCAACAGGCATCTCAGAGGCCCGTCCTGGCCCTGGGAGCCTGCCCACGTGGGTCTCAGGGGTCTGGACCATTCATGACCCCTTCCCTGAACCCTCACTCCCCCTGCATCCCCTCTCTCTCCCGCCCGGGGGAACCCCAGGGTGCCGCTTCGGAGCCGTCTGACACACTGGCGCCCAGTTTGTGCATCTGGGGGACCCAGCACACCTCGACGATGCCCCCGGTGCCTCGGTAGCTGTGGACGAGACTTCAGTCTGCAAAGCAAGCGCGCAGACTCGAGAAGGGAACACTGACGAGGCCACCCCCCCGCTGGGTATGTCAGCTCAGAAGCTTCCAAAGACACGGATGCTGATAGAACTTTCAGTGAAAGGGGCTCTGGCAGCGGCGGGAAGTCTAAATCAGGACTACGGCCACAGTGGGGGGTGCGGGGGGAGGAGAATGCAAAATGTGGGAAGCTGCTGGATAGACCATGGGGACTTTAGCTCGGAGCTCTCTGATAACCTGAAGGCTTAAGATGGTTGGGGAGAGGGAGGTTCAGGAGGGCGGGTCCATTCTGGGACCACACGCAATGTCTGCTGCTGCCAATGGAGGGCAGTGGCGGGTGCAACGTTTCCTGCCAAGGACACAGAAAACACATAACCCGCGTCTCTGGCAGGGGCGACCCAGCTCCCACAAAGAGCCCTGGGTAGATGGCGCTGGGTGGGCTTATGCTCCCCTCCAGGGAACTGAGGATGTGTCTAGATATGTGTCCGAGGAGAGGCACTCCTGAGTGCAAACTCGGGTTCTGGGGTCACCAAGAAAGTGAAATCAAAGCATCAGTTGCTCAATCCTGTCTGACTCTTGGCGACCCCACGGACTGTAGCCTGCCAGGCTCCTTTGTCCATGGGTTTCTCCAGGCGAGAACACTGGAGTGGGTTGCCGTTCCCTTCTACGGGAGAATCTTCCCGACCCAGCGATCAAGCGCGAGTCTCCCGCATTGCAGGCGGATTCTTTACCACCTGAGGCACCAGGGAAGCCCACGGGTCAGTCAGAACTTGACTGTGTTGGGTGTGGGGCTGGGGAGGGGGGAGACCCGGGCGGCGGGAATGCAGGGGGCTGACCTGAGTGTTCTAGATGTGCGCGCACTTGTCAAAGGAGATGCTGGCCACGTACTTCCCATCGGTGCTGAAGGCCACACTCTAGACGGGCTCCTCGTGCTTGGTGAGCGTGTGGATGCACACGCCCTGCTCCATGTCTCAGAGTCAGACGGTAGAATTGAACGCGGTCCTGGCATGACACAGAGGTCACCGAGGACGCCCGTGGGTTCAGAAAAGCTCACCACAGCTGCCAGTAGTTTCCTGCCAGTCTCCCGAGGATGCGACTCTCACAGTAAAAGAGTGGCTCTCCTGCGCAGACTCTGAACCTTTCAGAGACTGTAAATGGGTACCGCTTCCTCTTCCAGAACATGACTCAAGATGCACTGAGCACAGAGACATGGTCCAGGGAGGCGACACATGCATGCCTGTGGCCACCTCGTGCTGAGGTATGCCAAAAACCATCACCACAACCTCATAAAGTGTTTCATTTCCATTAAAAAAAAAAAGTCATTTAAAAAAGTGACAATAAAAAAGTGACAATAAATCTTTTTCTATTTTGGGGTGTCGTTGTTAGGGGAACAAATTGAGAACCACACTCATTTATTTCTGCACGTCTCTGAGACACGAACGTTACATCTTCGTGACATTTTGTAAAATGGTCCCACCACTGACAACACATGTTGTCAAAATAGAATGCAATGCCAAAAATAAAGCAGAGAACCATATTTGGGGAAATAGATAAGTGAGCGAACACAAATATTAACCCCACAGGAATTAAAATATAATCAGATCCAAAAATATAATCACACTCCCGGGAGCTGCAAATTTGAGTTACGTCTAAATCTGAAAGGAGAGCGAGCGCGTATGTGTGTCAAGTTGTCCCATTCATGTCCGACTCTTTGCGACCCCTTAGACTGCAGCCCACCAGGCTCCTCTGTCCTTGGGATTCTCCAGGCAAGAACACTGCAGTGGGTTGCCGTGCACTCCTCCAGGGAGTCTTCCTGACCCAGGGATCGAACCCATGTCTCTTACATCTTCAGCACTGGCAGGCGGCTTCTTGACCACTAGCACCACCTGGGAAGCCCACCCACCACAAAGCTGTTTCTCTCAGCATTTCTTCCCTCTTCTGGGACTTACATCCATCTCTTTATGCTTGGTTGTCTAGAAGCCTCACTTACACCCGCCACGGGTACCATGTGATTCAGAAACAAAACAACGCAAAACAAAAGACACTGTTTTGTTCCTAGACCTTTCAGTGGATTTGAGGACTGTGAGTGGCAATAAGAGGATAACATCTCTCATGTTTTTCTGGATCAGCTTTTCAGCTGACGCAACAATTTCTTTCTGTGTTTTCTGAGAGATGGCCTTGGGTCATGCACTTTCAGTAACAGACTGTTCATCCCACTGTTATGGGACAAACACAAGGGGAGGGGGACTACCTCTAACTTACAGTAAGGCTGGGCCACCGGCCACTCCTCCCCACCACGCCATTCTCGGCAAATACGCAGAAAAAAAATCCACTGCTGCTTCCTCCCAAGTCCTGTCTTTCCCAGGCCAGACACACCCACACTTCGTGGGATCATGGTTTCTAGAAGCCTCAGGGTATCCTTCCTTCACTTGGAATATCTTTAGCTTGTGTCCCTCAAGGTTCTTACTAAAATACCCTATTGGGAGTGCAACATTCTATCCTGTGTGACGTTGGACCAGGACCAGGAACACACAAGACTGCAGAACGCAGCCTCAGTGATGACCTTTTGTGAACGTCTAACCACTCTGCTCCCTTCTGGCGTATCACTGACTGACTAGTCCTCTGCCTGCGATGCTGGCATCTAAGGGGGTTTACTGCCTATACCAGGGGTCCGCATCCTCTGCGATCTGATGCCTGATGATCTGAGGTGAAGCAGATGCAATCATAACAGAAATAAAGGGCACAGTAAATGTAGTGCACTTGAATCATCCTGAAACCTTGGGAAAGTGATTTTCCACAAAGCTGGTCCCGGGTGGCAAAAAAGCAAGGGACAGCCAGGATGAACAGTTAGCCTGGATCTGGTATCAGCTGGGGGACCTTTGATCACCATTCAACATTCTTCCCAGCTGCAGCCAAGTTGGGCCAAGTAAACCAAGCCTGAAGTTAAAGTCGCTCAGTCGTGTCTGACTGTTTGGGACAAATTGGACTACACAGTCCAGGCCAGAATACTAGAGTTGATAGCCTTTCCCTTTTCCAGGGTATCTTCCCGACCCAGGAATTGCACCAGGGTCTCCTGCATTGCAGGTGGATTCTTTACCAGCTGAGCTATCAGGGAAGCCCGACCAAGCACGAGGTCCAAGCTAAATTGTTTCCTTTTGTCAGTTGTAGTAAAAAGCTTCATCAGAGCAAAGTGCCAAGAGACTGGAGGTACGTGATTCCTTCTTCCAGTCTCAAGGTTCAAAGCATCTTCATCTCAACTTAGCCATGACGTGATAAGCTCTATCTCGCAGCCCTTGCACAGTGAGCAGTCTCTCTGGTTGAGTTATTTGGTTTCTAAGTAACTTTGAGTGTGAGTCGCTCACTTGTGTCCAACTCTCTGTGACCCCACAGACTGTAGCCCACCAGGCTCCTCTGTCCATGGGATTCTCCATGCAAAAATACTGGAGTGGGTTGCCATTTCCTTCTCCAGGGGAATCTTCCCAACCCAGGGATCGGACCCAAGTCTCCTGCATTATAGGTAGACTCTTTAGCATCGCAGAGCATAAACATGTTTGCAAGACACGCTGACAGCATCTCGTGGTCTCTTGGGGACATGAGTGGCTTTTACTGGCTGCGTGGCTGGCTCGGCCTCAGCAATCAAGGGAGCTTTTGGGAACTGTGACTGGGTTGCGGGCTGTCTGTCCATTACCTTGCCAGCATGATGCTGGAGTTGGGGTTGCTTGTGGCTGGACCGGTGGGACTCCACTTGATGGTGTATATCTCTCTGCTGTGCGCCTGAATGTCGTGGACACACGTGTCCTGCTTCATACTCCAGATCTAGGGGACACAACGGGATCGCAGTGAGCAAAGGCTGATTCTCCCACCGGGGAGTGCGGAGTTGGTCACGGCTCCTGCCTGGAGCATTGCAGAGGTTTCTCTTGTCTCTGGGAAGCTCAGGGCCAGCGGGGTGGGCGGCTGACAAAAGGCAGGTGCTTCACAGGCAGAGGCGTCCGCTGACCACCAGGGGGCGCCCTTGAGAAAGGCCGCGGGCGGGGGCGAGGGCGGGGACGGGGGGAGGGGGGCGGTCCATACTACCCTAGTCTGATCTCAGAAGCTAGGCAGGGTCCGGTTTGGTCTAGTTAGAACCTGGATGGGAGAAAGGCCTCGGGAACGAAAGGAAGCTCCGCGGGACTGTGGCCTATAAACAGGGCTTCATTGCCGGGGCAAGCGGCACGCCGTTTGCCAAGACAAAAGACAACACAGACATTAAGGAAGCTCACGACAGAACTGTCAGCTGCAGGAGCAGCACTGGGACTGAAGACAGTGTGGGGGCTCCGGGGGTCACCTAGGGTCATTCCAGCCTTACCTTCAATGTGATGTCATCAGAGCAAGAGGCCTGCAACATGCCAGAGGGATCCTGTTTGATGGCGTTGACTTCATTCTGCAAGAGAGCCAAAGGCTGAAAAAAAAAAAAAAGGAAAGAAATGAAGGCCTGGGAGTAGTAAACAGAAGTTTCCAGCAGGGGGCAGTAATGCCCTGTCATCTATGCAGAAATCCTGGGAGTAGTAAACACAAGCGTCCAGCAGAGGGCAGGAGCGCTGTGTCTGCTATGTGAAATGCCTGGCATTAGAAAAGCCAAGCTTCCAACGGGGCAGGAGTGTTCTGCCTTCTGCGAAAAAAGCCTGGGAGTAGTAAACACAATCGTCCAGCAGGGGGCATGAATGCTCTGTTTGCTATGCAAAAAGCCTAGGAGTACTAAACACAAGCTTCCTGCGGGGGGCAGGAGTGCTCTGCCTTCTCTGCAAAAAGCCTGGGAGTAGTAAACACAGCGTCCAGCAGGGGGCAGTAGCGCTCTGTTCTTGCTGAAAAAACGCCTGGGAGTAGTAAGCACAAGTTTCCAGCAGGGGGCAGGAGCGCTCTGCTTTCTTTCCCCAAAACGTGGGAGTAGTAAACACAAGCGTCCAGCAGGGGACAGGAGTGCTCTGTGTTGTCTGCAAATGCCTGGGAGCATAATAAAAATTAACAGGGGAGAAAAAGAAGAAAAAAAAAAAAAGCCTGGGAGTAGTAAACACAGCGTCCAGCAGGGGGCAGTAGCGCTCTGTTCTTGCTGAAAAAAACGCCTGGGAGTAGTAAGCACAAGTTTGCAGCAGGGGGCAGGAGCGCTCTGCCTTCTCTCCCAAAAACCTGGGAGTAGTAAACACAAGCGTCCAGCAGGGGGCAGGAGTGCTCTGTGTTCTCTGCAAAAATCTTAGGAGCATAATAAAAATAAACGGAGGAAAAAAAGAAAAAAAGCGCGTGGGAGTAGTAAAGACAATCATCCAGCAGGGGGCAGGAGCGCTCTGTCTTCTATGCAAAAAGCCCGGGCGTAGTAAGCACAAGCGTCCAGCAGGGGGCAGGAATGCTCTGTCTTCTATGCAAAAAGCCTGGGAGTAGTAAGCCAGCACAAGCATCCCGAAGAGGGCAGGAGCGCTCTGTTCTCGCTGAAGAACGCCTTGGAGTAGGAAGCACAAGCGGCCAGCAGGGGGCAGGAGTGCTCTGTCTGCTATGCAAAAAGCCTGGGAGTAGTAAGCACAGCGTCCAGCAGGGGGCAGGAGTGCTTGTCTTCTATTCCAAAAGCCCAGGAGTAGTAAGCACAAGCATACAGCAGGGGGAAGGAATGCTCTTGCTTCTATGCAAAAAGCCCGAGAGTAGGTAGCACAAGCGTCCAGCATGGGGCAGGAGTGCTCTGTCTTTTCTGCAAAAAGCCTGGGAGAATAATAAAAATAAATGGGAATTTAAAAAAAATGTGAAGTAATTAGCCTCCAAATAATAAAAAAAAAATTAAGTATAATGACGAAAAGTCACAAAAAAAAAAAAAAAAAGCCTGGGAATAATAAGCACAGGCGGCTAGCAGGGAGCAGGAGCGTTCTTTCTTCTATGCAAAAAGCCTGGGAGTAGTAAGCCCAAGGGTCCAGCAGGGGTCAGGAGCGCTCTGTCCTCACTGAAAACGCCTGGGACCTGTAACACAATTTGAATGCAGAGTTCCAAAGAATATCAAGAAAGCCTTACTCAGCGATCAATGCAAAGAAATAGAGGAAAACAATAGAATGGGAAAGACTAGAGATCTATTCAAGAAAATTAGAGATACTAAGGGAATATTTCATGCAAAGATGGGCTCAATAAAGTACAGAAGTGGTACGGTCCTAACAGAAGCAGAAGATATTAAGAAGATGTGGCAAGAATACACAGAAGAACTGTGAAAAAAGATCTTCAAGACCCTGATAATCATGATGTTGTGATCACCAACCTAGAGCCAGACATTCTGGAATGCGAAGTCAAGTGGCCTTTAGGAAGCGTCGCTATGAACAAAGCTAGTGGAGGTGATGGAATTCCAGTTGAGCTATTTCAGATCCTAAAAATGATGCTGTGAAAGTGCTGCACTTAATATGCCAGCAAATCTGGGAATCTCACCAGTGGCCACAGGACTGGAAAAGGTCAGTTTTCATTCCAATCCCAAAGAAAGGCAATGCCAAAGAATGTTCAAACTCCTGCACAATTGCATCCATCTCACACACTAGTAAAGTAATGCTTGAAATTCTCCAAGCCAGGCTTCAAAAGTACATGAACCGTGAACTTCCAGATGTTTAAGCTGGATTTAGAAAAGGCGGAGGAACCAGAGATCAAATTGCCAGCATCTGCTGGATTATCAGAAAAGCAAGAGAGTTCCAGAAAAACATCTACTTCTTTATTGACTATGCCAAAGCCTTTGACTGTGTGGACCACAACAAACTCAGGAAAATTCTTAGAGATGGGAATATCAGACCACCTGACCTACCTCTAGAGAAATCTATATGCAGATTAGGAAGCAACAGTTAGAATTGGACATGGGACAACAGACTGGCTCTAAACAGGGAATGGAGTACATCAAGGCTGTATATTGTCACCCTGCTTATTTAACTTATATGCAGAGTACATCATGAGGAATGCCGGGCTGGAAGAAGCACCAGCTGGAATCAAGATTGCTAGGAGAAATATCAATAACCTCAGATATGCAGATGACAGCACCCATATGGCAGAAAGTGAAGAACTAAAGAGCCTCTTGATGAAAGTGAAAGAGGAGAGTGAAAAACTTGGCTTAAGACTCAACATTCAGAAAACTAAGATCATGGCATCTGGTCCCATCACTTCATGGCAAATAGGTGGGGAAACTGTGGAAACAGTGGCAAACTATTTTTGGGGGCTCCAAAATCACTGCAGACAGTGATTGCAGCCTGAAATTAAAAGACGCTTACTCCTTGGAAGAAAAGCTATGACCAACCTAGACAGCATATTAAAAAGCAGAGACAGTACTTTGCCAACAAAGGTCCATCTAGTCAAGGCTATGGTTTTTCCAGTGGTCATGTATGGATGTGAGAGTTGGACTGTAAAGAAAGGTGAGCACCAAAGCATCGAAGCTTTTTAACTGTGGTGTTGGAGAAGACTCAAGAGTCTGTTGGACTGCAAGGAGATCCAACCAGTCCATCCTAAAGGAGATCAGTCCTGGGTGTTCACTGGAAGGACTGATGCTGAAGCTGAAACTCGAAAACTTTGCCCACCTGATGCAAAGAGTTGATTCATTTGAAAAGACCCTGATGCTGTGAAAGACTGAGGTCAGGAGGAGAAGGGGACCACAGAGGATGAGTGGGTTGGATGGCATCACTGACTCAAAGAAAATGGGTTTGGGTAAATTCTGGGAGTTGGTGGTAGATAGGGATGCCTGGCGTGCTGCAGTCCACAGAGTTGCAAAGAGTTGGAAATGACTGAGCGACTGAACTGAAATGAGCTGAACTGAGAGGAAAGCCACCGTACCATAGCTATTCATATTTTCCATTCCTTCTAACATTTTTTGCTTTATGTAGTTAATTCCATTTGTTTCTTTGATTCTTGCTTTGCAGAATTTTTAAAGAATACAGATCAGCAAATACTATAACAAATAAGCAGAATAATTTACACATCATTTGATATTCCATCTTAATGGCAGTATGAGTAGGGTAGAGGAAAAGATAAAAATGACCATAATTTGCATTTTATAGCTTGTCAGCAAGTTACACGGTGCCCTAAGAAATTCAAGCAAAATCACAGGCCTTCAATAAACACTTGCGAAGTGACAAAACTGAGCAGAGGATGCTATTCCCTGTACTGTAGCTTTTTAAAACCATCTTAAGTCAAATATTCATGGGAAAAACTTGACTGTCAATGAAAACATGTTTTTTTTAAGAAATACTGGATTTTGCTATAAAATACTAGTTTTATCTACTTCATTAGTGTTGCTGTGTTTCCATCAACTTAATTAAAAAACAACACTTATTTTTTTCTTTTTTAGATGCCAAATAACTACTTTAGAAGTTTGATTTTGAGTTTCTGGTTATAGGTCTCCTCAAGGCTGTTTATATTCATCTCCCACCTCATCAGTACATCAGTCATGCATTTGTTTTTTTCTGGTAGCTTCTGGGCCCTGAAATTAGCAAAAAACAAATAAGTCAAATTAAAAAATATTAATATTGGGGAAAAGATACTGTGTGTATTTAGTCCCACAGACCCAAAACTGTTCTGTGACTGTCATGGCTGGGGAGTTAAAAACAAAGAGCCAGAAGTCAGCCATTATTTTAGGGGCTAACCTACTGATAATGGATCTGAACTACAGACAGAACTCCATAGTTCTCTGGCTGGGGAGTGTGAAAAAATGCCAGCACCAAAGTAGTTCCTCACAGGAGATGGTTCACATAAAAAAAAATGTGATCACACACAAAAAAAATGATCAGAAGTGACAAGTAATCATAAATAATTAAAGGATAAAAGATTAGTGTTTTAAATTACAAAACTACAAGCCAAACTTTAGTTACAACATTCAAGTGCTTGTTTCTTTTATAATAGTGTTTCTAAATGTGAGGTTTAACTGACTAGCCCATAGCTATTAAACATAGAAGATTCATTTTGGTGTTTGATCATCTACTATATCAATACTAGTTTGATACCAGTGAAATTATTCAATACAAAAAGTAAATACTGAAAAGAGAGCAAAAGATAGTTGGATCAATCAAAACATGGCAACATCAAAGAAAGGAATAGCCGTATAGCCGTGATGGTGAAACCTCAAGTCAAGCACAAAATCAATTCCAGAGTCAGGGAATTGGGTTCACAAGAACTCAGATCAAGTGAGAAACAGAAGTACTAGGCACCAGAGACTATGCCAAGCAAAACATAAAAGGTCTCTATGTTAGCTCCCTCTGCTGGTTAATCTGTACACTGGTACAGTTGTTTAGTTTGTATGATATGCTTCTCTGATGGCTCAGATGATAAACAATCTGCCTGTGGTGCAGAAGACCTAGGTTTGATCCCTGGTCAGGAAGATCCCTTGGTGAAGGAATAACAACTCACTCCAGTATCCTTACCTGAGGAATTTCATGGATAGAAGAGGGCTATAGTCCATGGGGTAACAAACAGTCAGACATGACTGACCATTAACACTTTCACTTTCAATGTACTTTGAAAGGAGGAGGAGGGAGAGTGGAGGAAAATAAGTGATTACATAATCACTGTCAATGCCCAAATTGGTTTCCTTTTCTCTCTTATGGTCAATTTATCTCGTCAGTATTGCCAAAAAGAGCAAGGCTGGTAAAGAGAAGAAATCAAATGAACTAAGCCTATGTAAATGAGAAAACAACATTCATGAAAATGAAGACAAATCTTTTAAGGAACGAAGATTCCTGGTGTATGTATGAGTGCCAATTAATGGCAGCTACCAAATGGGAAAGAAGGCTTATTCCATAACCTATCCAACTGCTGCGCCTGTTATTAATCCCTGGTAAAATATGAAGAGTGAAACATTAGTGAGCACTTAGAAAAAGCAACACACACATTACATGAAACAGTTTCTCCCAGTACAAGTCAACTTAGAGTCACTGTGTTGCCTTTTTTGCCAGCAGAGCATGTCAATATGGCAGGGTTTGCTGTCTGGAATTCAGATACTATATGCACATGAAACTGTGAGATCTGAATATTTGACATAAATGGGACACATATGATCTGTTAAAGTGTTACTCACTTCTCCAAATTATCTGTCACATCCCACTGTAACCTCATGATGGTATTTCCTTCTGCTTTCATCCCAGTGACCAATATTTCAAAAACAAAATGCTCATCCTCATTTTACCTGAAGTTTGTCTTTGAAGCTAGGTCACCTTTACAATCGAGGACTCTATTCTGCAGTTAGTATTAGAATATGTAGACATATTGGGTTCTTTTTCATCTCATTCATTCTGAAAGTCCAAAATGGACACACATTACTTATAATTCAAAGGCTTCAATTCTTTGCTTCAGCTCAGCTTCTCTGACTCTCAGCAAATCTATGTCTTTTAGTAGAAGCTGCCTTTGGGCATAGATTTCTTTTGTTTCATTCTGCAGAGGAAAGCATTAACTTTTACCAAGTAAGCTAAAGAAATCAAAGGAGACGAACAAATACATTGCTTCCTAAAGTCTAGAAAACAAAGGATGGACATTTAGAGGAACAATTTTCAAGAGGTTCCAATGCAAGGTGTATGTTTTGCCTTTTTATCCGCACAAAAATGTACTTCCTCATCTCCCAAAGACTGTTAAGTTACATTACTCTTATTTCTAGCATCCCTTGTCTAGAGTTATTTTGTTACTTCATTAACATCTCTCAGATACTGAAGAAAATTCGTTAAGTTCTTCAGCAAGAAAAAAATGAAACTAAGTGTTCATTCAGCAATAAAATAAAATTTAAAAGATGATGCCCCAAATGAACGACCACACTTCCATGTATGTGCTCCCTGAACACCTATCACATATTCAAGGCCACATTGGGTGTTGGGTACACAAAGATGTACAGATACAGGTCAGTCGCTACCTTAAAAAAAAAAAAAAAACTCAGTTTATTCAGGGAGAGAAAGACAAACCAAACATGATGATTTTACAATCAAAGTAAATCAAGACTCCACAGGATGAATGATGCCTGGAGGAGTACTCAGTGAGGGGTCAGGAGGGGCATCATGAGGACCTGATATTCCAGCTAGATTTTGAAGACTGGACAATTTTATCAGGCCAAGAAGGGAAGGGGCATTCTAGGTAGTGGAATACAGGCATGGTGCTCTTCATAAATGGCAACCTTCTCAGGAACCTTCATAGATCAGTTGACTAAACCAGGGTTTGAGTTTGTGAACTGACTGATCTGATCTAATCAGTCATCTATCTTTTTTGTTGAACGGTATTGAAGTATAGGTGATTTACCATGCTATGTTAACTGCTGCTGTACAGTAGTAACTCAGTTATACACATATATTTTTTTATATATTTTTTCCATTAGGGTTTATCACAGGATAGCGAATATAGTTCCATGTCCTATAAAGGAGGCCCTTGTTGTTTATCCATCCTATATATTTTAGTTTGAATCTGCTAGTTCCAAGCTTCCAGTCCATTCCCACCCTCTACCACCTTGGAAACAAGTCTGTTCTCTTGTGTCCATGAATGTGTCTCACCAACATGTCCATTTGTGTCGATTGGTGATAGAAGCAAGGTCTGATGCTGTAAAGAGCAATATTGCATAGGAACCTGGAATGTTAGGTCCATGAATCAAGGCAAATTGGAGGTGGTCAAACAGGAGATGGCAAGAGTGAACATTGACATTCTATGAATCAGCAAACTAAAATGGACTGGAATGGGTGAATTTAATTCAGACAACCATTATATCTACTATGTGGCCAGGAATCGCTTAGAAAAAATGGAGTAGCCATTATGGTCAACAAGAGAGTCTGAAATGCAGTACTTGGATGCAATCTCTGAAAGGACAGAATGTTCGTTTCCAAAGCAAACCATTCAATATCACGGTAATCCAAGCCCATGCCCCAACCAGTAATGCTGAAGAAGGTGAAGTTGAACAGTTCTATGAAGAACTACAAGACCTTCTAGAACTAACACCCAAAAGAGATGTCCTTTTCATCATAGGGGACTGGAATGCAAAAGTAGGAATTCAAGAAACACCTGCAGTAAAAGGCAAATTTGGACTTGGAAAACGGAATGAAGCAGGGCAAAGGCTAATAGAGTTTTGCCAAGAGAACACATTTGTCATAGCAAACACCCTCTCCCAACAACACAAGAGAAGACTCTACACATGGACATCACCAGATGGTCAACACCGAAATCAGATTGATTATATTCTTTGCATCCAAAGATGGAGAAGCTCTACACAGTCCACAAAAAGAAGACTGGGAGCTGACTGTGGCTCAGATCATGAACTCCTTATTGCCAACTTCAGACTTAAATTGAAGAAAGTGGGGAAAACCACTATACCTTTCAGGTATGACCTAAATCAAATCCCTTATGATTATGCAGTGGAAGTGAAAAATAGATTTAAGGGACTAGATCTGATACAGTGCCTGATGAACTGTGAGCAGAGGTTCATGACCTTGTACAGGATACAGGGATCAAGATCATCCCCAAGAAAAAAGAAATGCAAAAAAGCAAAATGGCTGTCTGAGGAGGCCTTACAAATAGCTGTGAAAAGAAGAGAAGTGAAACACAAAGGAGAAAAGAAAAGATATCCCCATTTGAATGCAGAGTTCCAAAGAATGGCAAGAAGAGATAAGAAAGCCTTCCTCAGTGAGCAGTGCAAACAAAGAGAGGAAAACAACAGAATGGGAAAGACTAGAGATCTCTTCAAGAAAAAGAGATACCAAGGGAACATTTCATACAAAGATAGGCTCAATAAAGGACATAAGTGGTATGGAGTTAACAGAAACAGAAGATATTAAGAAAAGGTGGCAAGAATACACAGAAGAACAGTACAAAAAAGTTCTTCACAACCAGATAATCACAATGGTGTGATCACTCACCTAGAGCCAGACATCCAGGAATGTGAAGTCAAGTGGGCCTTAGAAAGCATCACTGCAAACAAAGCTATAGAGGTGATGGAATTCCAGTTGAGTTATTTCAAATCCTGAAAGATGATGCTGTGAAAGTGCTGCACTCAATATGTCAGCAAATTTGGAAAACTCAGCAGTGGCCATAGGACTGGAAAAGGTCAGTTTTCATCCCAATCCCAAAGACAGGCAGTGCCAAAGAATGCTCAAACTACCACACAATTGCAGTTATCTCACATGCTAGTGACGTATTGCTCAAAATTCTCCAAGCTAGGCTTCAGCAATATGTGAACCATGAACTTCAAGCTGGCTTTAGAAAAGGCAGAGGAAGCAGAGATCAAATTGACAAAATCTGCTGGATCATCAAAAAAGCAAGAGAGTTCCAGAAAAACATCTATTTCTGCTTTAGTGACTATGCCAAAGTCTTTGATTTTGTGGATCACAATAAACTGTGAAAAATTCGGAAAGAGATGGGAATACCAGACCACCTGACCTGCATTTTGAGTAACCTGTATGCAGGTCAGGAAGCAACAGTTAGAACTGGATATGAAACAACAGACTGGTTCCAAATAGGAAAAGGAGTGTGTCAAGGCTGTATGTTGTCACCCTGCTTATTTAACTTATATGCAGAGTACATCATGAGAAATGCTGGGCTGGATGAAGCACAAGCTGGAATCAAGTTTGCTGGGAGAAATATCAATAATCTCAGATATGTGCATGACACCATCCTTATGGCAGAAACTGAAGAAATAAAGAGCCTCTTGATGAAAGTGAAAGAGGAGAGTGAAAAAGGTGGCTTAAAGCTCAACTTTCAGAAAACTAAGATCGTGGCATCCAGTCCCGTCACTTTCCTGGCAAATACATGGGGAAACAGTGGAAACAGGGGCTGACTTTATTTTTGGGGGCTCCAAAATTATGGCAGATGGTGATTGCAATCATGAAATTAAAAGACATTTACTCCTTGGTAAGGAAGTTATGACCAGCCTAGACAGCATACTAAAAAAGCAGAGACATTACTTTGCCAGCAAAGGTCCATCTAGTCGGGGCTATGGTTTTTCCACTGATCATATATGGATGTCAGAGTTGGACTATAAACAAGGCTGAGCACTGAAGAATTGATGCTTTTGAATTGTGGTGTTGGAGAGAGTCTTGAGAATCCCTTGGACTGCAAGGAGATCCAACCAGTCCATCCTAAAGCAGATCAGTCCTATGTGTTCATTGGAAGGACTGATGTTGAAGCTGAAACTCCAGTATTTTGGCCACCTGATGCGAAGAGCTGACTCACTGGAAGAGACCCTGATGCTGGGAAAGATTGAGGGCAGTAGGAGAAGGGGATGACAGATGATGACATGGCTGGATGGTGTCACCGACTCAATAGACATGAATTTGGGTAAACTCTGTGCGTTGTTGATGAACAGGGAGGACTGGCGTGCTGCGGTTCATGGGGTTGCAAAGAGTCGGACACGACTGAGCAACTGAACCAAACTACCATTCTTCACTTAAGTGATATCCTATGATATATTTCTCTTCCTGACTTTGTTACATATCTTAAAGATGATGTTAGTACTCAGTTTAGCAGCACATATACTAAAAGTAGGATGACAGAGAAGATTAGCATGGCTTCTTCAAATGGATGACTTGCACATTCGTGAAGCATTCCATATTTTTTCTTAGACTAGTTTAGTCACTTCATTCCAGTCACTTTGTTCATAGTGATGCTTCTAAAGTCCACTTGACTTTGTATTCCAGGATGTCTGACTCTAGGTGAGTGATCACACTATTGTGGTTATCAGGATCATTGAGATGTTTTCTGTAAAGATCTTCTGTGTATTCTTGCCACCTCTTTTTAATGTCTTTTGCTTCTGTAAGGTGTTTGACATTTCTGTCTTTATTGTGACCATCTTTGCATGAAATGTTCCCTGGTATCTCATTTTCTTGAAGCGATCTCTATTCTTTCCATCTAAGTGAGGCCAATTCCCAGAACTGCTTATACAAAACTTGCAGAGTGATTGTAATTACCCTTCAATAACTGGGTCTTTTTGAGAAGCTCTAAGCAAGGGTAGAGACCGGGAGGAAGCATCTTACTTTCAACAGAATTTTCTGATGGAAGCCCCCACTGTCCACAGTAAGCAGGGTCCCAGATCCAGTCTGGTGTAAGACAGGCCCTTAATAAAGGAAACTTTTTTCTAAAGCAATGTGTCCAATCCCTTCCCACACACCCTCCTGCTACTGGGCAACCTCTATAACTCCTGTCCAGCCACCGGCCTGGCAGACAGGATCAAATGGCCACATGGCAACCCTGGATGCCTCCACCCTGGGGACCTCATATCCGCTCCCGTGGCAGCACACTGTGATTTGTTCCCATTCTTGACCTGAAACCTCCACCTGCAACTCTGTCATCTTGGCACATCTTCTGGCCATCAGAATCCCCAGATTTGCTTCCCAGTATCTTTCAGGCAGCCATGTAACCATCCCCGTTGCCCTAGGTTAGCAGCCACCTGCCATCTTGAGCTCCCTTCCACATGCTACTCAGCCCCAGTGTCCATGAAACATGCTGCCTTTCTGAAGTCAAGGAGTTTCAACTCTCTCAAGTTCCTCTGCCTGAGCACATCCATCCCTCCAGCCTTGACAACACTACACACCCTCCTGAAAGCTTCACAAGGGCCATTGCCTGGAAGCCCTGAACTTGGTCTACTGTCAGTCCAGGCTGCCCCTCAGCTGAGTCCTTGACACAGCTCGGCAGGCCTATCAGCTTTCCAGGGCTTTGTTTCCTTTAGTGACAGCAGCCATTTCACACCTCTGATTCTCCTTCCTGCTGTTAATAAAACCTCAAAGCTGCCGCTTCTTTGGCATGAGTTTCTTCCAGTCCCAGCATGGACCAGACCATCTGTAGTCCCTTCCCTCCAGCCATCTCAGAGGAAGGGCGCCTGCACATCCTTTTCAAGTCCCCTGCTTCCACTTGCATTCTTGACCCCAGAACCTACTGGAGAGTTAGCCCAGAGATGGCCACCCACTAAATGATTTTAGAATATTACCTCCTGGTGCTTTTGAATTCTCTCAAGGGTCATCTTTTCACAAGATATAAGGGCCTCGGATTTTGCTCGATAAGCTCTCTCCAGTTCATTCCGGAACTCAGCTAATTCCTTCCCACATTTACTTTTCTCTTCTGTTTTAATTTTCTCTATTTCAGTATCTTTAAAGTACTTCAACTGCCAATTGATGAGAAAAATTTGTAAATATCAATAACTATAGTAAAGAAACAGTAACAAATTTTCTCTTTACTGTTAACTTTAACATTAACAATGTCTAAACATATTTAGCTTATTTCATCTTCATGTTCCATCTCATCCACTACAATTCTAGGGTGCACTCAGAAGTCATAAAGAAATGACATTATCTTGAAAGAGAAATAATATCCACAACAGTATAGTACCACATTCATTAGTAACAATTTTACCTATTTCTCCATATATCAAGGGTGCAGACATTAAAATTTGAGGAAAAATATCATTCTTGATGATAACAAGATAAATCTTACCTCCTGACTCATTTCTGCCTGAAGCTGCTGTTCTATTTTCCTCTTATGTTCATTTAACTTGATTTCTAAGGATTCTAACTTTGGATGTTGAGGGCAAGCACCAGAAAATTCATTGTCAATAAGCTGAAGCTTCTCCACTACAAAAAATAACAAAGTAAATGAGGTCAGAGAGACATGTGCAGGTGACCAAACAGCCAGAGCTCTGTTCAAATGCTGAGTATACTCAGGGGAAAGTGTAAAGATGTCTGCCATTTTACATTAATAGAAATGCATCCAAAAAAGTGAGAGTGCTTAATGGATGGACAGATAAGTGATCAAGCAAGTATAACAAATTTCATGGCAGACTCAAGGTGTACAAATGTTTGCTGTAAAGCTTTCAACTTTTCTGAATGAGAATCCTCATCATAAAATATCAGGGGAAAAGAAAAAAAAAGTGTACTTTTAAGTCAGAGAACAGTGGCTTTTCCTTCTTATGTCAAAGTGCCATGGTAGAGTGTTCCTTCACTGCACTTTAGTTAGAGCTGACTCACACTTTCAAAACACTGACCCTAAGAGGAATCAAAGATGTTGTGTTTCACTTCCTCCACTTCAAGAGGAAACTGATGCCCAACCAGCTGAAGGGACTTCAGAAGGCTACACAGCTACATAATGGCACCAACGGGGCTAAGGCCAGGTCTATGATTGTCTCACATTCCAGTAGTCTTTCAGGAGATCCCCAGCCCTCAAAACAACTGTGGATTTGAAACCAATCACACCACACACTGCAAACCTGGCCATCTCACACAGTCTTATTCATGTGTAACACCAATATCACCAAAAAGTAGGCAGAAGAAAAAATAACTGGCACAAGCAGATTAAAATATGTGCTCAGTCATGACCAACTCTGCAACCTCATGAACTGTAACCTGCCAGGCTCCTCTGTCCATGGGATTATGCAGGCAAGCATATGGGAGTGGGCTGCCATTTCCTCTGCCAGATGATCTTCACAACCCGGGAATGAACCCATATCTCCTCTGTTTCCTGCACTGCAGGCAGATTCTTTACCACCTGAGTCATCAGAAATCAAAATATTGGCAGATATGTCTCTGACTGGCAAAATGTTACACGTGGTCCCATCTACTTTTCTGTGTTCTGCAGAAGGCGTGTACCTCAGAAAAGGCTCAGGTTCACAGACAAGAAAATGTAGACTCTAATATCAGCTGATCCAGACAGGGCATTGCCAAGTTGTTCTTCCTCAAATGATCTTAGTTTTTTAAACTATAAAATGAAAGGATGGCCCACTGATTTTTCTAGTTCCCTGCAAAGTAAGTAGTCTAAGATCTTCCCACTTTAGTGGCTATAAAATAAAGTAAGATGAGACACAGGGAAGAACTTCCCAGTCAAGAGAGTTCAACTGAATAAACAAAGAAGTGGGCCTCTGAATCCTCATGAGATGTGGAAAGTGTAGCCCTGGTGGTCATGAAGGGAGAAGCAACCCTGGAGAGCAGCTCCTCGTCCCTCCAAGAGAAAATGAGCAATGATTCCCGAAAACGTCACCAACAGCCCGTTTCCCTCTCAATGAAGCAACAAATACATAATATAGTACGTCAGGTCATCACCTTCACCAAAAAAAGAAAATGGACTAAGTGTAATTATGGAAGAAGATCACAGTTACCAAGAGAGTCTTCGATGGGAAATGTTGAATTTGTCTGAGTTTCCATATTGCAACTCTCTTTATTTTGATGAAATTCTGCCAATTCTTTCAGAAACATAATGAGAAAACCTGAAAAGCACAAAGTATATATTTTTGTTTCACAACTTGCTTTCATTCAACCATTGTTCAATCACTGTTTATGCAATCTTGAACTTATAACATTATGTTTCTCACATCATGTATCTTTTAAGAATAATTTCTGAGGAAAGTCCTTTCCAAGCATGATATCAAATATGAAAATAAGAACTTATACATGGCATGAAATAACAAAGTCAAAGACAAATGACATATTTGAAACAGTATTTGCCATAATATGAAGACAGAGGATTAATTTTCATGGTATCAAAGAGCTTTTACAAATCAGTACAAAAATATAAAAATAGGACAGGGACAAACTTTACAGGAAACAATTTTAATGTCAAATAAACATGAAAAAAATCATAAATAAATGTGAATTAATACTGTGACAGAAAGTTTCTATTTTCCCAATAGATGTATTATCAAAGTTTTAATCTCACCACTAAAAGTGTTGGCAAGCAAGCAGGAAAGCAGGCATGCTCTTTCATGCAGGAGGGAAATGGTCAGTGTTTATGGATATTCAAAATGTCCTCTAACCCAGTCATTCCACCTCTCTGAATTCATAGAATTAGACTTTCTCAAAAGCGTGTACCACTGTACACCACAAACTTCTAATGGCAACTCCCCTATCTACAGGGGCTTAATTAAATACATAAAAAATATTATTAGTCTAAGTACACAGCTAGATAAAGATATACTGGTGGATAAAGGAAGCAAATTGCCCTACAGTATAATTATTCCATTTATGAACGATGTGCTTTAATTACATATAGACTTTGATCCCCATAAACTAAATGCTGGTAGGATACACAAGATACTATTCTAGTTATCAGCTAAAACTGAAATTAGACTATTGAGACTATTTTTCTTTCACTTTACACCTTTCTGAATAGTTTGAAGCTTTTTTTTTTTTTCTTTTTTAAGGTGTGCCATGTGGCTTGTGAGTTCTTAGGCTCCTAACAATGGATTGAACCCTGGTCCCCAGCAATGGAGTCCTAACCAGTGGACCACCAAGGAATTCCCCGAAACTTGTTTTTTTCTTAAGTTCTGAGTATAAATCTTGTAAGTTTTCAGTTTCTTAGAACAGGTGAATGGATTTCTGCATCAATCAAGGGCCTTTTTTTCTCTTCTGTTGAAGATATTACAGTATATTAGTTCTTTTTAACTGAAGAATAGTTGATTGATAATGCTAATTTCTGCTGCATAGCAAAGTGATTCAATTATACATATACACTTTAAAAAATATTTGTTTCCATTGTGATTTATCATAGATTACTGAATATGTTTCTCTGGGCTATACAGAAGGACCTTATTGTTTATCCATAAGCTTTCCTCTGCTAGCCTAACCTCCTCCCCCTTGGCAATCACAAATTTGTTCTCTACGTCTGTGAGACTGTTTCTGTTTTATAGATAGGTTCAATTGTGACATATTTTAGATTCCACATAAGTGATATCACACAAGGAACTGTTTTTTCACTTCTCCTACTGTAGATATAAACTTTTCTTTTATATTCAGTGCCTTGTAACTATTCTCTCTCATCCACCCTCTTCTCCTGACCATTTCCTGTGAGGCTGTTCTCACCTCATCCCCTCCTCATGCTGAGGCCAGATCTTGGCTCCCTTGACAGAAGGTCAACATTCGGCAGAAACTTTAAAGATCCTGCAGTACGTCATCTGTAGACATTCATTCTTCCACCTTAGCACTCAGGTCCAGTTTGCAGCTGTGAGTTGTGCAGCGCTTTCCACAGGCCCCTAATTAGTTCCACTTCCTCCTTCTCTCCTTCATATCTCCTCCCCCAAGAAGGATATGGCTAGTATCCTTTATCCACTCATTTCTTCATATCGGTATGAACCCCTACTTTATACTTTGGTAATTATAATTCAGAGCTAATTCTATAACTAATTTATATAACTCAGCCATTTTTGTTGTTGTTGCTCCAGCTGTTCCAGCTTTCTTTTGCCTTCAGGAGCACTTACATTGTAAGTTTTTTCTTAAGCACTTCTTTAGGTTGTGGCCCTATAAGGGGCTGCAAGTTCATTATATTGGTTAGCCTCTGCTTCACTCCTGGAATCAGCCACTGCTGCAAGGAGCCCTGGTTTCTGATTATTACAGAATAGTACTAGAAACTGTATCTTAGTACTGCAAACTGGGCTTGAGGTGTGCTCACTGCAGCTGGGATCTCACTGCTTCTAGCCCCTTAGCCTGCAGAGTTAGGAAATATGAATGTACACTCACCTATGTACACATGCTTATTTATAAATATCTCTATGTCTCATCTGTATCTATGTTAAGTTAAACATGAGTTGATATTGATGTCTCCAACAACACCATTACCATATGTATCATCTTAGCCTCTTGTTTACCTGTAAGTTCCCACCTGGCTCCCATCATCTACTATTCACTTAGTTTACTGTTCAATTCCAGCCCACATGTATAATGGTTTCAGAAATGTCAACCAGCAGCCCCATGAGAAGTAACCCCACCTTGACTACATAGCCTGTATATAGTTCCTTCTGCCTTCAGTTGTAGTCTTCATCCCTTTCTAGAGTTACCCCTTCAGTGAGGTTACTACACTTACATTGTTTTGTCACAATCAGCATTTCATCCTGAGATCACCTGACTTCCTACATTTGTATACACAAAAGTTCACTCTTTGTAAAGCTCTACAGGATATGACAAATAGTGCCATGTATTCTACCATTATAGTAATGTAAGAACACTCTCACCACCCTAAAAAGCATCCTATGCTTTCTATCTTCAATGTCCTATCCCTTCTCTCCACATCCTTAGAAACCACCTAGCAGCAAGGTAGTCAGGTGTGCTGATCACCCTAGCTTTACCTTCTTCAGAATGTCAAGTATATAGAATCTTAGACCATGTAGCCTTTTCAGATGAGCTTTTTACATTAACAACACAGATTTGTGATTATTTCTTTCTCTGCATGGCTTGATAGTCATTTCTTTTAGTTGAATAGTATTTCCCAGTTTGGATGTACCATAGGCTGTCTATCCATTCCCCTACAGAAAGATATCTTGTTTGTTCCCAGTTTCTGGCAATTGTAAATAAAGTTGCTATAAACATTTATGTGCAGTTTAAGTCATTTGGGTAAGTACCTAGGACAATGACTCGTGGGTCACCTGCTAAGTCTATGTTTAGTTATACCACCAAACTACTCCCTGACCCCAAGCAACAATACCATTTGTCCCACCAGCAATGAGTAAGAGCCCCCGTTGCTTCATATCCTTCCAGCATTTAATGTTGTAGGTGAGCTGAATATTAGCCACTCCAAAAGGTATGGAATGTTACTTCATTTCTGTTTTAATTTCCATATTATTTATTTGTAACAAATAATATGGAGCATCTTTTGATATGCTTACTCACTGTCTGCATATTTTCTTTGGAGAGTTATCCGTTCAGAGCTTTGCTAATTTTTTAACTGACTTGTCCTTGTTGAGTTTTCAGAGTTCTTTGTATATTTTTGACACAAGTCCTTTACTGGATATCTTTTGGCAATACCCTCCCCCATCATAATTTGTCTTTTCACTCTCACAGAAATACAATTTTAAGTCTTAACAAAATCTAACTGGTTTATTTCTTTCACTTAATCACACTTTTGATGTCATATCTCATCACCAAAACCAAGGTCACAAAGATATTCCCCTGATTTTTTCTTACAGAAGTTGTATCATTTTGTGTTTTACATTCAGATATGTAATTCATTTCCATCTAATTTTTGTGTAAGCTGTAAGGTCTGAGTCTAAGTTCATTTTTATACATATGAATGTCCAATTGCTCCAACACCACTTGTTTTTTTCTTTTTTTCATTTATTTGTATTAGTTGGAGGCTAATTACTTTACAATACTGTAGTGGTTTTTGCCATACATTGACTTGAATCAGCCATGGATTTACATGTGTTCCCCATCCTGATCTCCCCTCCCACCTCCCTCCCCATCCTATCCCTCTGGGTCTTCCCAGTGCACCAGGCCTGAGCACTTGTCTCGTGCATCCAACCTGGGCTGGTGATCTGTTTCACCCTTGCTAATATACATGTTTCGATGCTCTTCTCTCGAAACATCCCACCCTTGCCTTCTCCCACAGAGTCTAAATGTCTGCTCTATACATTTGTGTCTCTTTTTCTGTCTTGCCTATAGGGTTATCAGTAACATCTTTTTAAATTCCATATATAAGCATTAGTATACTGTATTGGCAACACCACTTGTAGAAAAGACTAACTTTCCTCCTTTAAATTGCTTTGCTCTTTTTCAAAACCCAATTGACTATATTCAGTTTGGTTCAGTCATTCAGTCGTGTCTGACTCTTTCCAACCCCACGACCGCAGCATGCCAGGCCTCCCTGTCTATCACCAAATCCTGGAGTCCATCCAAACCTATGTACATTGAGTCGGTGATGCCATCCAACCATCTCATCCTCTGTCGTCCCCTTCTCCTCCTTCCCTCAGTCTTTCCTAGCATCAGGGTTTTTTTCAATGAGTCAGCTCTTCGCATCAGGTGGCCAAAGTATTGGAGCCTCAGCTTCAACATCAGTCCTACCAATGAAAATCCAGGACTGATCTTCAGGATAGACTGGCTGGATCTCCTTGCAGTCCAAGGGACTCTCAAGAGTCTTCTCCAACACCACAGTTCAAAAGCATCAATTCTTCGGTGCTTAGCTTTCTTTATAGTTCACCTCTCACTTTCATACATGACCACTGGAAAAACCACAGCCTTGACTAGACAGACCTTTGTTGACAAAGTAATGTCTCTGCTTTTCAATATGCTGTCTAGGTTGGTCATAACTTTCCTTCCAAGGAGTAAGTGTCTTTTAATTTCATGGCTTCAATCACTGTCTGCAGTGATTTTGGAGCCTCCAAAATAAAGCCTGACACTGTTTCCACTGTTTCCCCATCTATTTGCCATGAAGTGATGGGACCAGATGCCATGATCTTAGTTTTCTGAATCTTGAGCTTTAAGCCAACTTTTTCACTCTCCTCTTTCACTTTCATTTGGTTCTCTATTCTGTCCCACCATCTATTTACCCTTTTGTTGATCACAGGTAAGGACTTTAACTTCCAGAAAGAAAAGAGCCAGTGTCCAAATTCTCCACCCAGCTATTTTCTGTAAACCATTTATCTCTGAAAGGAAAAACTAGGGGTCGGAAGGATATGTAAGTGGAATCTAGGGGCAAGTCCCAAAATCATCCAACAGATCAGCATCCCCAAAGTATAGATACAGTTAGATAAGACCAAAGATCTCTGTCAGGAAATATACAGCACTCAGGTACAAAACATTTTCCTACATGTTTTCTGATGGTCTCAATTTCTTGAGGCTGAAGAAGCTCTAGTACTTTGTCTACATGATGCAAAGAGCAGACTCACTGGAAAAGAACCTGATGCTGGGAAAGATTGAAGGCAAAAGAAAAAGGAAGGGGCAAAGGAAGAGATTGTTGGATGGCATCACTGATTCAATGGGCACGAATTTGAGCTAACTTCAGAAGACAGAAGACACAGGAGACTTGTGTGCTGCAGTCCATGGGGTCCCAAAGTGTCACATATGACTTAGTGACTGAAAACAATAACAATGTCTTAATTAGAAGTCACCAATTTAAAAATAATTTCACTGTAAGAGTAGCTATTTTACTGTTAGCCAAGAGTTTTATCAAAATTATGCTGTTAGCATGTGTGATGTGTCTGCAACTCAGTATTTCTGACTTTTAGGGATTTTACTAGAATGCTGGGTGAAGCTGACCAGACATCTTTCTGAACTAGAAAGGGTCATAGAACATGTTTAAAAGTGAAGAGCTATTTTTAATAATATAAATACCTAGAAATAAATGGATTATTTAAACCCCTTAAAGCCCCTAATTTCTTTGAAATAGTTACTCTACAGAGAGCAGCTAATTACTTACACCTGTGCTGTCAAATGTGACAGCCAGAAGCCCCATGTGGCTGTTTAAATTATAATCTCAGTTCCCCACACTAACCGAACTTGCTCAATAACCCCATGTGGTTAGTGGCTACCATATCAGAAAACACAGATTCAGACATTCCCATCAGCACAGAGTTATACTAGACATCACTGCCTTAGAATCTACAACCTTGGGTCAACTACCATCCTCAGCTTCAGTAAGGGTGAGCTACTTAGCAGGTGATCTAGAGTGCCTTGTGGTCCAAATATTATATACAGGATGGATAAAGAACAAGATCCTACTGTATAGCACAGGGAACCATATTCAATATCCTATAATACTGGGTACGTGGGAAACAATATTAAAAATAATGTGTATGTATGTATAACTGAATCAATTTTCCGTAGCTGAAATCAATGTAATATTGTAATTCAACTATAGAGCCTCCTGATGAAAGTGAAAGAGGAGAGTGAAAAAGCTGGCTTAAAGCTCAACATTTAGAAAACCATGATCATGGCATCCAGTCACATCACTTCATGGCAAACAGATGGGGAAACTGTGGAAACAGTGGCTGACTTTATTTTTCTGGGGTCCAAAATCACTGCTGATGGTGATTGCAGCCATGAAATTAAAAGATGCTTACTCCTTGGAAGGAAAGTTATGACGAGCCTAGACAGCATATTAAAAAGCAGAGACAATACTTTGTAAACAAAGGTCCATCTAGTCAAGGCTGTGGTTTTTCCAGTGGTCATGTATGGATGTGAGAGTTGGACTATAAAGAAAGTTGAGTGCCAAAGAATTGATGGTTTTGAAATGTGGTATTGGAGAAGACCCTTGGACTACAAGGAGATCCAACCAGTACATCCTAAAGGAGATCAGTCCTGGGTGTTCATTGGAGGGAATGATGTTGAAGCTGAGGCTCCAATACTTTGGCTGCCTGATGCGAAGAGCTGACTCATTGGAAAAGACCCAGATGCTAGGAAAGACTGAGGGCAGGAGGAGAAGGGGACGGCAGAGGATGAGATGGTTAGATGGCATCACTGACTTGATGGACATGGGTTTGGGTGGATTATGGGAGTTGGTGATGGACAGGGAGGCCTGGCGTGCTGTAGTTCATGGGGTCACAAAGAGTTGGACATGACTGAGTGACTGAACTGAACTGAACTGATACTGCAATAATACAATAAAATAAAATAGAAATAGAATGTCTTGTGATTCAATTTACTTATCGTCTGCTAACATTACTTACAGGAGACCAGGAAGTTAAGTGACAGACTAATGACTGGTAGAAAGTAGGTACTCAAGTGTTTGCCAAACAGTTATGAATCAATGTCCTAAAGAGGATGGTAGCAATGCTGGCAAAATCCAGGAGCACACCAACATGAAAGGGCCATTACATAATATGTTACAGATTTATTGAAAAGCTTTAAAATACAGTTATGCAACACAGACAGGTTACCAGCTTATGTTCATACTACCAAGTCAATCAAGTCTAGACCATGGTCTGGCACCCACAGAAGTTGTAAAGGGAAAAAGAACCTCAGCTTTCCTCCTTCTGTGTAGGCAAAAATCCACCTCTTTCACCTCTGCTCCCTGTCAGCCTCCTCAACTTTTATACAGAACTGGGCACCACACTTCACTCCTGGCAGCCCTAGTCACCTGGAGTATGGGTGTTTCTTCCCATACCAAGCCATGCTCTTAAGAAGCCAGCTGGGTGTCCTCTGGGTGGGTGTTAAATTTAATTTAATTTGACTCAATTCTGACACTGTCTACCTGGAGCTAGAACCTGATGCCATGGGTGAGGCATCTCACTCCTACAAGACTGATTCCCCACTCCTCATAGAAACACTAATACACCCTTCAGATGCCAGCCCCAAGCCCAGGTTGCCATCTGTGCTTCTGGGCAATGGCTATTGATAGGAGATGCCACCGTTCTCTGTGGGCTTGCTGAATGTGTCAGAGCAGCTCACAGAACTCAGTGAAGCTTTTAGACTTGGTAGTTTATTAAAGGACATAATAAAGGAAACAGCTGAACAGTTGAATGGAAGAACTGCACAGGAGCCAAGCAGGAGCCTGGAGCTCCATGCCTTCTCCAGGCATGCCAGTCTTCCAGCACCTCCACCTGTTCAGTGACCTGGAAGCTCTCTGAACTCTATACTTTTAGGATTTATGAAGACTTCATCACACATGCATGATTCATTATTAACACCATTTTTAGTCCTTCTCCCTTCAGCAGAATGGGCGTGGGCAGGGCAGAAAACCCCAGGCTTCTAATCATGCGTTGGTCTTTTTCGTGACCAGATGCCATCCAGGAGCACACCCAGTGCTGGCTCATTCAAACAAAAGACACCCCTAATCCCCAGGAAACTACAAGGTTTTCAGGAGCCCTGTGACAAGAACTGAGGTCAAAGACCAACATGAGAACAAGAGCTGCTCCTTGTACTCCTAGGAAATTACATGGGTTTGGGGAGTTGTGTGCAGAAACACAGGGGTAGAGATCAATTTCTTTTCTAGTATCTCAGAGTAGTTGGACTTCCCAGATGGCGCTAGTGGTAAAGAACTTACCTACCAATTCAGGAGACTTCCCTGGGTCAGGAAGATGGCCTGGAGGAGGAAATGGCAACCCACTCTAGTATTCTTTCCCAGGAAATCCCAAAGACAGAGGAGTCTGGTCCACAGGGTCACAAAGAGTGGTATATGACTGAAGAGACTTAGCATGATATTTACATAAATGCTTGATTACAAAAATAACATAGAACATACAGCTCATTCTTTAAGCAAATATGAATACAAAACTCAACACACTGTACTTGGGAGATGTGTAGGATACAAAGATAGACACATAAACATTGTTCTATTTGTTTTGGAAATGTTCCATACAGTGGGTATCTTTAAAAAAACTAGCTTTCAAGTTGTTTGTAGGGCTTTTGGTTCTATCTCTAGTTTTCTTATTTGATAAAAGCTATCTTAAAAGGTTGAAAACCAGGGGAAAATATCCACATTTGTCAAAACAGATGAATGATTCTATTTAAACATGTTTTGCTAGCAAGGAAAATCAAACGATTCAGTGTAAATCCCCTATTCTTCCACCTAAAAATTATTAGCTTCATATAACAAAACACATAACAAAAATTATCCTATTATCCACAAAGATGAAGGCTCATACTTTTTGGTTTTCTTTATCAAATCCTGGGATCTGTTAAAAGAAAAGTTTATTTTCATTCAACCATCCACTTTTTATCAACAAACCAAAGCAAGTTATTAAAAACTAAACATTCCTACCAGTGACTTGTAGAGACTGGATCCAGGACTGATTTTAAAAAGATGTAATAGATTCTGCATAGTAAATACTTAAAAAAAAAAAAGCACACATATTTTAACATCAATGATTAAGTGATGATGTGGGATGTTTCTGAATTTTAAACTAAAAATCATGGTTCAAGTTAAATAATATTGTAACTATGCTAGTAACATAAAATGTAAGCTTCCTCCTACTGTTAAATAAATTACACTAAACATTGAGGTCAAAAGGATAAAATGTGTCTTGCTCATGCAATTAACCTCGAAATAATTCACATAAAAATAATATGCCTAGAGATTGTCTGGTGGCTCAGTGGGGAAGAATGCATCTGCCAAAGTAGGAGACAGAAGTTCAATCTCTGATCTGCTAACATCCTACATGCCATGGAGCAGGTAAGCCTGGAGCACCACAACTACTGAGCCAGTGCTCTACAGCTCACATGCCACCATTATTGAAGCCCACAGGCCATAAAGCCCATGCTCCACTGCAATGAGAATCCTTATGCCAAAACAAAGTAGCTCCTGCTTGCCACAACTAGAGAAAAGTCAGTGCAGAAATGAAAACACACCATGGCCAAAAACAAATTTAAAATTAAATATATATATATGCTTAAAAAATGATATCCTGACAGAAATAAGAGAAATGGTTAATGACTTACAGCTGACACTCAAATATCTGAGGCCCCAGTGAATATATGAGTGTATTCCAGGGTCTCTCAAATGCAATGAAGTTTTAAAATTACTACTGCTTCAAAATGTAAATAAATTAAGTTTTTACTCTCTTTAAAACTATGAGTGTTTAAAACTATTTTAGATTTACTTATGGTCAAACATTTTGAATAAATTAAAAAAATTATTTATTTTGGTTGCATTGTGCCTTCACTGCTGTACATGGGCTTTCTCTAGTTGTGGCCAGTGGGGGCTATTCTTCATTGCGGTGCACAGGCTTCTCCTTGCAGTGGCTTCTCTTACTACAGAGCATAAACTCTAGGGCTTGGGGGCTTAGTTGCTCTGCAGCATGCGGGATCTTCCCCAACCAAGGAAACGAATCTGTGTCCTCTGTACTGGTGGGTGGATTCTTAGTCACTGCACCACTAACATAGTCCCTTGAGTAAATTTTTTTCACATGTATTTCTATTACCATATGTATTGCTTGTTACATCTACCCTGAGGACACTGATATAATCTTCAGTCAGTTTTCCTTTGAAGAAAAGTTTTATGGTATAGAAACCTTTAAGTGTGACCTAGATCAATGTTATTATAACCATGTGATTATTATTCATTCAAGCAGCAAAATTGTGAAATATGAGAAATTTAGATAGAAGGATCAAAAAAGAATTCCTAATGCCGCTAAAATTTGGTTGTTAAATATACTGTATTTATTCATTATTTATTTAGTATTTATTTATTTGGTGTTGCTGGTGTTAGCTGTGGTATGTGGGATCTAGTTCTCTGATCAAAGATTGAACCCAGGCTCCCTGCACTGGGAGCATGGAGTTTAAGGCAGTGAACCACCAGAAAAGTCCCTATACAAGATATTTAAATTTTAAGTTTTTCCAGTAATAACACTGTTGTTCTCTTACAACTTCTGAGTGTCACACTTTTGGGCAATTATGGCCCAGGTAAACAGCAAAAACACAGGGACAACCCCAAGAACCCTAAAGTAAACTTCAGGTGATAATGATGTGCCAATGTAGGTTCACTGAATGTAAAAACGTACATAATAGAAAATGTTGGGGTTGAGTAAGGCTGTGCTTGTGTGGGTTCAGGGAGCAGATGCATTGCTTTTTGCTGTGAACATAAAGTGCTCTAAAAAATTAAGTCTATTAAAAAAAAAAAACCAGGAAGTTTGCTATATCTGCCTTTAAAAAATAACAAAGTGTGACTACTATGTTCAATGGTTGGTAGAGAGATAGTTAAAATAATTAGGAAAAAGCTGTTTTACTATTGAAGAACTTCACAGGGTTTTATAAGTTACTTATTCTTCTCTTACTTAATCACAAAGAAGACAAGTATCTGACGAGGCTGTAGCAGAGTCAAGAAAGCCTATTGTAGACTTAAATTAATGCTCCATTGCCACTTACAAATCATGTGAACTTGAGTAAATCATCTCACCTCTCCAGAGGCTGGATCCCCACCTTTAACCCATCTATCATCTGCAAAGTGACCAGCAGTGCCAGTCTCATGACAGATGTTCAACATAAATGGCAGTTCGGGGGTCTCAGACTATATGGAATGTCAGGTCAATCCTAGCTCCAAAACATCACAATTTTATAAAGACAAAACAAGACACCAAGGAATTGGTAACAAAGTTAGACTTCATATTCATCTGTCACCTTATACTAAATACATGATGTAGTTTCAAAGATTAGAAAAGAAACAGACACAGCTATCCAGGGAGCACTTAGCAATTTTCTGAGGAAAGTTCAGAAAAGCAAAAGCTGTTACCTTTTCTTTTGCCAAACCACTTTGGGGAAAGAAGACAGAAAGTGAATACACATAGCCACATCTCTGTAAGTGACTGGCTATTAGAAAGTTGGAAGCTTCTATTAAGAGGCAGCTCTCTTCCACTGAGATGGATGGGGACTGTACCTCACCATTCAGTACAGGGTGCATCAGTTCATGAATCAGCTGGTTTCTGACTTGTGCCTAGAGCAAATACAAAAGTGAAATAAGAGGGAAAACAATTTCAGCAGGATTTTTTCCACTGGAGGTTCACAGATTTGTCACATAAATTAGAATCTTTCCTTTTATTTTCAGAATGGTTCAAGATCCATGGCCAAAATTTAGATATCTTTTCTGGCACTCAGTCTTACACTGTGAGATAAACAGCCCAGTGGGTCCCGGAAAAAGCAGTTTGAACTGGTGGTGAGCCACAATGTGGTGAGACTCACTTCACTTTTTAGTTTGGGAACTTTTCTTTTTTTCTTTTTTAATTTATTTTTTAAAATTTTTTATTAGTTGGAGGCTAATTACTTCACAACATTTCAGTGGGTTTTGTCATACATTGATATGAATCAGCCATAGATTTACACGTATTCCCCATCCCGATCCCCCCTCCCACCTCCCTCTCCACCCGATTCCTCTGGGTCTTCCCAGTGCACCAGGCCCGAGCACTTGTCTCATGCATCCCACCTGGGCTGGTGATCTGTTTCACCATAGACAGTATACAGGCTGTTCTTTAGAAACATCCCACCCTCACCTTCTCCCACAGAGTTCAAAAGTCTGTTCTGTATTTCTGTGTCTCTTTTTCTGTTTTGCATATAGGGTTATCGTTACCATCTTTCTAAATTCCATATATATGTGTTAGTATGCTGTAATGTTCTTTATCTTTCTGGCTTACTTCACTCTGTATAATGGGCTCCAGTTTCATCCATCTCATTAGAACTGATTCAAATGAATTCTTTTTAACGGCTGAGTAATATTCCATGGTGTATATGTACCACAGCTTCCTTATCCATTCATCTGCTGATGGGCAACTAGGTTGCTTCCATGTCCTGGCTATTATAAACAGTGCTGTGATGAACACTGGGGTGCACGTGTCTCTTTCAGATCTGCTTTCCTCAGTGTGTATGCCCAGAAGTGGGATTGCTGGGTCATATTTAGTTTGGGAACTTTTCATTGTGGTTTCAAACTTAGGAGAAAACTTGGCTACTCCCCCACCTCTCTGTGGATTATTGGAGGATATGAAAATATCTGATTAAATATGTTAAAGTATGTTGATGAAAGTAAAATTAGGTTCCCAAAAGAGAAGTAATATATGCAAGAGAGAAATCAGTAAACCCAAAAATACTTATTAAGATTCAATTTTACATGGACTATTTATAATTAAAGACAATGTGAAGCATAATAATTTCCCTTTATTTTACAGTAAGAAAATTTTAGGCTGAAGGTGGCTAATTTTCTCAAGGTTATAACAGGAGTATCACTGTTAATCTGGATTTTAAGAAAAATCCCCTAAGTAATTCAAACTAGTGTGTATTTGCTTTAATTACTTTGCACATAATCTGAAAACATACAACTGGGCCGAGCTTAAGAGTATCTACACTGCATAGATTCATGGAGTTTAACAGTAAACCACATCTAAGAAATTGTTATTAATAGAATAAAAGGAATAAACCAATTGAGTTCTTGTTACATCTCTTTCTTCTCTTCTTTAGCTAAAGAGTAGAAAGTATATGATGAGTGTAAAACAACATTTATTATATGTACATTTAAAATCCTATAGTAAACAACACTTTTACATGAAACAGAATATACACATTTTGCCTCATCTGATACTAAGTTATAGCCTTTCCTATCAATAAAATTTGATGGAATAATTGAATTTGTAACATGACAAGAAGAAATATGTTTAGATCTAGCTTAATTAAAAGGATTTACGTTTTCTTGCAAACAAGTACTGAAATGGATAAGAATTAAATGAAGGACAAAACTAGGGTAAAGAAAAAGAAGAGGAGCAAACAGTGGAATGACATTACAGATGAATTTCCATCTAGACAAACACAAAAGCACACCATATAAAACTTGCTAGAAGGAATCAAAAAAGTGGCTGGAAGGCTTTCTAGAAGCCAGTGCAAAGAGGGAAATCTATTCAGAATTCAAATTCAGAATGCCCCCAAAGCAGAAATAACGACAGGGTACTCACTAAAGATTTTGCCTATTAAAAACTTCTCCCCCCAAGCCATTGGGGAATTCAGGTTTTTTGAGCATGAGTCACCTGTTCTTCTAACTTGGCCCTGTAATCAACCTTTCTCTGCTCAAAAAAAAAAAAAAAAAAAAAAAAAAAAAAAAAAAAAAGAAAGAAAGAAAGAAAAAAAAAAAACCCACAAGAAAACAAACCACTACTTTTCTCAACTATTGTGGGAAAGAGGGGAAGTGGGAGAAACAAGACTTATGGACCCTAAGCACATCTCTCATGAGTTGACAGAATATATAACCAAGATTACTCTACCCAGAAAGGATCTCATTCAGATTCAACAGACAAATAAAAAGCTTTTCAGACGCACAAAAGCTAAGAGAATTCAGAGCCACTAAATCAACTTTACAACATATGTTAATGGAATTTATCCAGGCAGGAAACACAGGGGAAGAAAAAGACCCACAAAAACAAACCCAAAACAATTAAGAAAATGGTAGTAGGATTACACATATGAATAATTACCTTGAATGGACATGGATTAAATGCTCCAGCCAAAAGACAGAGATTGGCTGAATGGACACTAAAACAAGAGCTGACTCATTTGAAAAGACCCTGATGCTGGGAAAGATTGAGGGCAGGAGGAGAAGGGGACAACAGAGGATAAGATGGTTAGATGGCATCACCGACTCAGTGGACATGAGTTTGAGTAAACTCTGGGAGTTGGTGATGGACAGGAAAGCCTGGGATGCTGCAGTTCATAGGGTCACAAAGAGTTGGACATGACTGAGTGACTGAACTGGAGTCAACTGAGAAAAAAATAACAACAGAAACACAATGACCCAAAACTTATAGCACACAACAAAAAGCAGTTAAGAGGGAAGTTTACAGCAATTCAAATCACCTCAAGAAACAAGAAAAATCTCAGTGATCTAAACTTACACCTAAAGCAACTAGAGAAAGAATAAAAAAATTCTGATGCTAGTAGAAGAAATCATAAAATATCACAGCAGAAATCCCTGAAGTAGCACCAAAATGACACTAGCAAAGATCAATTAATAAAAGCTAGTTCCTTGAGAAGATGAATAAAATGGATAAAACTTTAGCCAGACTTATCAAGAGAAAAAGAAACAGGATTCAAATCAAAATTAGAAATGAAAAGAAAAGTTACAACTGACTCCACAGAAATACAAAGGATGAGAATATTAAAAGTAGCAATGACAACCCGGAAAAAATGGACAAACTGTTAGAGAGGCACAACCTTCTAAGACTGAACCAGGAAGAAATAAACAGATGAATGACAAGTAATAAAACTGAAACTGTAAAATCTTCCAACAAACAGAAGTCCAGGATCAGATAGCTTCATATACAAATACTATCAAACATTTAGAAAAGAGTTAACACCTATCCTTCTCAAACTCTTTCACAAAGTTGCAGAGGGAGGAACAGTCCCAAACTCATTCTACAAGGCCACCATCACTCTGATACTACAACCAGACAAAGCTATCACAAGAAAATTACAGACCACTATAACCGATGAACACAGAGTCAACAATTCTCAGCAAAACACTAGCAAACAGAATCCAACAACACATTAAAACAATCATACACAATGATCAAGTGGAACTTATTCCAGGGAGGCAAGGATTCTTCAATATACACAAATCACTGTGATACACCATATTAACAAGCTGAAGAATAAAAAGCAGATGCTCATTTCAGTAGATGCAGGAAAAGTTTGACAAATTTCAATACCTATTTATAGTAAAAAAAAGAAAATACTCTCCAGAAAGTGGGCATAGAGGGAACCTACCTCAATATAAATAAAAGCCATATACAATGAACACAGAGTAAACATCATTCTCAGTGGTGAAAACCTGAAAGCATTTCCTCTAAGATAAGGAACAAGAAAGGATGTGCACTCTTGCCACTATTATGCAACATAGTTTTGGAAGTCCTTGCCAAGGCGAATGGAGAAGAAAAAGAAATACAAGGAATCCAAATTTAAAAAGAAGTTAAACTCTCACTGTTTGCGGATGTACCATACCTAGAAAACCCTAAAGATGCCACCAGAAAACTATAAGAGCTAATCAACAAATTTGGTAAACTTGTAAACACAAAAATAATACACAGAAATCTCTTGCATCCCTACATATTAACAACGAAAGATCAAAAAGAGAAGTTAAGGAAACAATCCCATTTACCAATGCAACAAAAAGAATAAAACACCTAGGAATAAATCTCCCTAAGGAGGCAAAAGGCCTGTACTCAGAAAACTGTCATGAAAGAAATCAAAGATGATATAACATCAGTTGGGACAATCAATATTGTGAAAATGACTATAATACCCAAAGCAATTTACAGATTCAATATAATCCTTATCAAATCCAATGACAGTTTTCACAGAACTAGAACAAAAATGTTACAGTTTGTATGGAATCACAAAACACTCCAAACAGCTAAAACAATCTTGAGAAAGAAAAAAAAAGAAAAGAAAAAGAGTAGGCCCCTGACTTCAGATGACACCACAAAACTACAGTAATTGAGACAGTACAATACTGGCAGAAATAAAGAATACAGATCAATGGCACAGGATAAAAAGTCCAGAGATAAACCTACACACCTATCACCACATAATCTGTAAAAAAGGAGACATGAATATACAGTGGAAAAAAGACAGTCTCTTCAAAAAGTGATGCTGGGAAAACTGGACAGTTATATGTTTTTATACACAAAATTATAACATTCTCTAACATGGTACAGAAAAATAAACTCAAAACAGGTCAAAGACATAGATGTTAAATTAACACTATGTTAATAAAACTCTTAGAGGAAAACATAAGCAGAACACTCTTTGACATAAATCAGAGCAAGGTCTTTTTTGACCCACCTCCTAGAGTAAAGAAAATTTTTAAAAATTAACAAATGGGGCCTAATTAAATGTAAAAACTTTTGCAAAGCAAAGGAAACCATAAATAAGAGGAAAAGACAAACGTGGGAATGAGAGAAAATATTTGCAAAAGAACGGGTTGTGCAGCTCAACATCAAAACAACAAACAACCCAATCAAAAAATGGATGAACATAAACATTTCTCCAAAGAAGACATACAGATAGTCAAGAGGCACATGAAAAGATGCTTAACATGACTAATTATTAGAGAAATGCAAATCAAAACTACAGTGAGGAATAAGCTAACACCAGTCAGAATGACCATCTATTTAGGTCTCCATAGAACCACTCAGCTTCAGCTTCTTCTGTTTTAGTGGCCATGGAAGAGACTTGGATTACTGTGATGTTGAATGGTTTGCAAAGGAAACAAACAGAGATCATTCTGTCGTTTTTGAGATTGCACTGCATTTCTGACTCTTTCCTTGTCTATGAGGGTTACTCCACTTCTTCTAAGGGATTCTTGTCCTCATTAGAAACAGACCCTGATGCTGGGAACAACTGAAGGCAGGAGGAGATGGGGACACAGAGGATGATGGATGGCATCACCAAACTGGTGCACATGAGTTTGAGCAAGCTTCGGGACTTGGTGATGGACAGGGAAGCTTGATGTGCTGCAGCCCATAGAATTGCAAAGAGTTGGGGACAACAAAGTGACTGAATTGAAATGATTGATGATGATATCAGTTTGTATCAGTCCTGGGATTATAAGTGGGAATCTCAAAGTGCAATCTTTGAAGTCTCACCCATTGAGCGGACTCACTGCCTGAGACCTCTTCCCAACTGGGACTCCAGAAGTGTTATGTCATGGGACTTCCCAGTGCTGTTAAAGTCTGTATGTTGGTTAAAGCCCAATTTGATGATATATCTCCTGCTCTATTCTGCTTTTCTTTTAATGTTAGTAAATTAAATGAAAGCTAGATAACTTTCTAACAAATATTTGTATTATTTACTTGTATATAACAGTGTCTTATTTGTTAATAAATCATTTGAACCTGTGATGAAAGTGAAAACTTTCAGCAAAAGATATGTGATTAAAAACAAAAACAAAAACCACACACAGGAAAATGATCACCATTAAATAAGATATACAAATATTAAAGAAGATATACAAATAGACACAATGTTATGCCAATTAGTGCTTGTGTTAGAAGTGATTCTCTCCTGTATGCTTTTCAGATGAGCCCGAAGTATTTTTAAGATACCAAACAATGGAGGAGGCAGAACAAAAGATTTTTCCTTGAGTTCCCTCTTTAAGTGTAAGACACTTTTTGGAAATGTATATAGAAAACACATTTGAACTAATCCTACTCCTTGCTGTTAATCCATACATGAAATTTACTAAGAAATATTTTCTGTGCAAGAGTTCATACCTCTCAATATCTTTTAAAGAAATTTCTCATTACTCAAACTTTTCTACAGTAAACAGTCCCTTAATATTTTCTATATGTTGTCAATATCCTCCATTCAAATGTAACTATTATGAAACAATTTAGGAAGCACGGTGACTGATTTTTAAAACAAACCTAAACTTACTAAAATGTGTTTACTGGTTTACAATTAAAGAGTGAACAGAGAGAGCAATAAAAGTCACCAACACAATCTGTGTATCAGGCTATTTTTAAACCCCAAGACATGATGTATTTACATGTGTACTACCTGTTACAGGTTACACTTGTAAAACATACGTAACAGGACTATAACTGATACCTTGAGTGTGTCCAGTATACCCCGATCTGTAAACGTCTGGTACAGCTTTTTGCGCAGTTCATCTTGACTCAACACGTCAGATTTAAGGGGCATGATAGACTAGAAAAGAAATGGTTATGGGTTATCCAGAGGGCAGAGGCGATGTTAACTTCTGCAAAGAGATCAGTGGTCTCCAAGGAAGTCCAGGGGAAAGGTGCTTTAACAGAAACAAGTTGGAGAAGGAAATGGCAACCCACTCCAGTATTCTTGCCTGGAGAATCCCATGGAGAGGCATGGCTACAGTTCACGGGGTCACAAAAGTCGGACACGACTAAGGAACTAACACACACAACAGAAACAAACGCTTCATTTCTACCGAGGAAGCTGCCGCTGTACCTACCTGCGCCATCAGGTGTCGGCTTCCTCCGGATCCCTCCCCACCGTGCCCTGCGGTGCCCCGTTTGCGTCCGAATGTGGGATGCTGGCTTTGGCCTAGGGCAACACCTGCCGTCAGATCCCTAGCTCTGTTCCAGAGGATGGGGAGGAAAAGGTGAAGCCTCTGCCTTGCACTTCCAACTAGGAACTCAGAAAGAAATGCGCACTTCTTGGCGGTTTTGGCCGCTGGGCTACCTATGGTCCACGCGCCACTCTAACGGCTAGGAACCGGAAGACGGAGGACTAGAGAAAATGCAGCAGCGCCGGAGTTCATGCCGCTCGAACTGATCCCACCATCCCCAGAAGTCCTGCGAGCATAGCCACCATAGTCTGGGACTCTAAGGCACAGGCGCCAAGTATGTAGCTGTGCTGCCAGAAGTTCCGCCCACTAGAGAAGGCGGTATCATGGAGTTTGGAGTGGTCTGTTTCCGGAGTCCGCATGGAGGCCGAGGAGCACGGTTTGATTACCTTGGCAACTGACAGGTCATTTTAGTTGCCAATGTCTCTAGGGGGATGGAGCTAGTAGGCGTTTGGTGCGGTCCTCTGGGACTCCGTGGAAGTGCCTTGTACTGCGTGATCCGAATGTCAGCCTTTTCTCACCCTTCTGTCCCAGCCATCGTTTCCTTACATATATTCAATTTGTAAACTTGCGACTGCTTAGGTGCTTTGCTTCTTGTAATACTTTTCACTGGGTCATTCAGCCCAGGTTTTAAATTTATTTATTTTTAATTGAAGGATAATTGCTTTATAGAATTTGTTGTTTCCTGTAAAACAGCAACATGACTCACCTATAGATATATATGTCCCACCCTCTGGAACCTCCTTCCCGCCCACCTCACCATTCTACCCATCTAGGTTGTTACAGAGCCCCTGTTTGAGTTCCCTGAGATATACAGCAAGTTTCTGTTGGCTATTTTAAATATGGTAATGAAAGTTTCTGTGTTATCTTCTCCATCACCTAGCCTATCCTCTATGTCACTCCACCCTCTCCTCCACTCTCCTGCCATCCATAGGTCTTCTCTATGGCTGTTCTCTATGTCTGAGCGTCTTTTCATGTGTTTGTTAGCCATCTGCATGTCATTTTTGGTGAAATGTCTGTTTAGGTCTTTTCCCCACTTTTTGACTGGATTGTTTGTTTTCTGGTATTGAGTTGTATGACCTAAAAATAAACCCATCAGTACCATATTATTAGATTCCAAATATAGGTGTTAATATATATTATTTATCTTTCTCTTTCTGACTTATTTAACTCTGTATAATAGTCTCTAGGTTCATGCACCTCATTAGAACTGACTCAGATGCATTCCTATTTATGGCTGAGTTATATTCCTTCCTGGGTATATACTGGAACTTCCTTATTCATGCGTTTGTTGATGGACATCTAGGTTGCGTCCATGTTCTAGCTATTGTAAATAGTGCTGCAGTGAACAATGGGATACATGTGTCTCTTTCAATTTTGGTTTCCTCAGGGCATATGCCTAGGAATGGGATTATGGAGCTTTTATTGCTAGTTTTTAAAGGAATCTCCATATAGTCTTCCATAGTGGCTGTATCAGTTTATATTCCCACCAACAGTGCAAGAGAGTTCCCTTTTCTGCACACCTTCTCCAGCATTTATTGTTTGTAGAATTTTTTTGATGAGGGCCATTCTGACCTATGTGAGATGATATCTCATTGTAGATTTGATTTGCATTTCTCTGTATATTGTCACCCTGCTTATTTAACTTATATGCAGAGTACATCATGAAAAACACTGGGCTGGAAGAAGCACAGCTGGAATCAAGATTGCCAGGAGAAATATTAATAACCTCAGATATGCAGATGACACCACCCTTGTGGAGAGTGAAGAGGAACTAAAAAGCCTCTTGATAAAAGTGAAAGAAGAGAGTGAAAAAGTTGGCTTAAAGCTTAACATTCAGAAAACTAAGATCATGGCATCTGGTCCCATCACCTCATGGGGAATAGATGGGGAGACAGTGGAAACAGTGTCAGACTTCATTTTTTTGGGCTCCAAAATCACTGTGGATGGTGACTGCAGCCATGAAATTAAAAGACGCTTACTCCTTGGAAGGAAAGTTATGACCAACCTAGTTAGCATATTAAAAAGCAGAGACATTACTTTGCTAACAAAGATCCTTCTGGTCAAGGCTGTGGTTTTTCCAGTGGTCATATATGGATGTGAGAGTTGGACTGTGAAGAAAGCTGAGTGCTGAAAAACTGATGCTTTTGAACTGTCGTGTTGGAGAAGACTCTTGAGAGTCCCTTGGACCACAAGGAGATCCAACCAGTCCACCCTAAAGGAGATCAGTCCTGGGTATTCATTGGAAGTACTGATGCTGAAGCTGAAACTCCAGTACTTTGGCCACCTCATGCAAAGTGTTGACTCATTGGAAAAGACCCTGATGCTGGGAGGGATTGGGGGCAGGAGGAGAAGGGGGTGACAGAGGATGAGATGGCTGGATGGCATCACTGACTCGATAGGCATGAGTTTGAGTAAACTCCAGGAGTTGGTAATGGACAGGGAGGCCTGGCATGCTGTGATTCATGGGGTTGCAAAGAGTCAGACATGAACTGAGCGACTGAACTGAACTGGACTGAATAATGAGCAATGTTGAGCATCTTCATGTGTTTGTAAGCCATCTGTATGTCATCTTTGGTGAAATGTCTGTTTAGGTCTTTTTTCCCACTTTTTGATTGGGTTGTTTGTATTTCTGGAATTGAGTCATATGAGCTGCTTGTATATTTTGGAAAATGATGTCTTGCCTTTTTTTTTTTTTTCTATTATTTTCTCCCATTCTGAGAGTTGTCATTTCACTGTCTTTATAGTACCCACTCCATTATTCTTGCTGGAGAATCCCCATGGAAAGGGGAGCCTGGTGGCTACAGTCTATGAGGTCATAAAGATTAAGACACAACTAAGCAACTAAGTACATAGTTTCCTTTCCTATCTCACATCCTTTGTCAAAAATAAGGTACCCATAAGTGTGTGGGCTTATTTCTGGGCTTTCTGTCCTGTTTCATTGGTCTATATTTCGGCTTTTGTGCAAATACTGTACTGTTGTCAAACAACACAAGAGAACTCTACAAATGGACATTACCAGATGGTCAATGCCAAAATCAGGTTGATTATATTCTTTGCAGGAAAAGATGGAGAAACTCTATACAATCAGCAAAAAGGAGACTGGGAGGTGACTGTGGCTAGGATCATGAACTCTTTTTTACATGATTCAGACTTAAGTTGAGGTTCAGTTCAGTTCAGTGGCTCAGTCTTGTCTGACTGTTTGAGACTCCATGAACCGCAGCACACCAGGCCTCCCTGTCCATCACCAACTCCGAGAATCCATCCAAACCCATGTCCATTGAGTCAGTGATGCCATCCAACCCTCTCATCCTCTCTCATCCCCTCCTTCTCCTGCCCTCAATCTTTCCCAGCATCACGGTCTTTTCAAATGAGTCAGCTCTTTGCTTCAGGTGGCCAAAGTACTGGAGTTTCAGCTTCAACATCAGTCCTACCAATGAACACCCAGGACTGATCTCCTTTAGGTTGGGCTGATTGGATCTCCTTGCAGTCCAAGGGACTCTCAAGAGTCTTCTCTGACACCACAGTTCAAAAGCATCAGTTTTTCAGCACTCAGCTTTCTTTATAGTCCAACTCTCACATCCATACATTACTGTGAGGCTGTCACAGTTAATGCCATGACAGGCAGCCTAGATTAGGAGTAGGCCTGGCTTCCCGGGGTAACATAATTATCAGGCCACCTGGAGCCAGTCAATCAACATGTGCCTAGCAAGCAAAAGGGAACCTATCAGGGGAAGGCTGAAAGCCCATGAAGTATTGGGCCAACAAAAATTGCCTTGCAACTGTGTAGCCAATCTGCTTGCGCCAACTACCTGCTGCTTTTTGAATAATTGTACCCAATAAATACCCGAGAGAACTGAGGCTCAGGGCCTTTTTCGTCCTCACACCCTTGGTGAGGGCGGGAGGCCCTGGCTCGAGTCAGTAATAAATTCCCCTATTGCAAGTTGCATTGTCTCGAGGAGTCTTCTTTCCTGATCGGGGATTCGGACTATGGGCAGAACATTTGGGGGCTCGTCCGGGATCCCTTGACCGTGAAGAACGCTCTTTTGAGCAAAGGGGAAAAAGGACAGGTAATAGCACCGGTGCTCAGGCAGGTCTGGAAAGTCCAGTGTAAATCCGAGGCCCTGCTAGAAGGCAGGAAGGTGTCTGGCATGAGGGAAATCTTTCCATGAGGGAATGGATTGGCCATTCCGGCTGGTGTAAGGCCGAGTCCAGCGAGCATGCTGGAAGGCAGCCGGCTCTGCAGGAAGGAGACCTCCTCTCCTAAGCCCGAATCTGGGGAACGGTGGACGTCATTTGGTAAGGTGACCCTTGTTCCAGAAGATAGGGAGACTCAGGGGGTCCCGCCCCCCAGTTCTGTGTTGTTGGCCAATGTGTGTCTGTCTATGTGTTTTTCTACACCCTTTTGCGTCTGTATAACTGCTGGCATTGTCTCCTGTCTCGTTGTTCTCTGGTGTGTCATTGTCTACTTCTTACTATAAAGCCTTGGAGCCTCATTTCTGTTTGTGAGAGTTTCAGTGAACAGGCAGACAGTTGTCGGGGCAACTGACGACTCCTGGCCAGGGCTACTCTCTGGCAGGTTCTGAAGGCCTCCCAACAAGTCAGCCCCAGTAATGGGAGCCTGAGAGGGTGAAACTCTTTTCTTTTTTCTTGTATTCTAAACCGAGAATCTGGCCAAATAAAAACCCATCTGTGTGGGCACGGGACAGGCATTTAAGAGCCGATAGGGTGCCTGCCACTGGAAGACTCCCATGAAAGGATAAGGGGGTCACGGAACGGGCTAGAAACCCTTAGGGTGCCCGCCCCCAACAAGAAAACTTCCGTGCAATGACTAAGGCACTCAAATAGTTCCACAAAGCATACCACAAGCCCAGCCTCCTGGCCGCCACCACTCCCGATAGGATCTTTTGGTGGTAATTCTCAGTGACCTTCTTCTGACTCTCGCTATGGGGCAAGGAGAATCTACCCCACTCTCTCTCATGACTGATCATTTCTCAGATGTCAGGGCTAGAGCATATGATCTGTCGCTACTGGTTACAAAGAGTAAATTAATAACCTTTTGCTCTGCAGAGTGGCCCGCCTTCCAAGTTGGATGGCCTCCAGAGGGAACTTTTCAAACTTCTATTATTCCAGCAGTGAAAGAGAAAGTTATGGCTCCTGATCCCTGGGGCCACCCGGGCCAAGTCCCATATGTTATGGTCTGGCAAGATCTAGTAGAAAATCTGCCCGAATGGTTAAAACCTTTTGTTCACAAACTCCCTGATTCTCCTAAAGTACAAGCCCTGGTTATGGAAACCCCCACTCCCCCAGAGGAAGCCGAGAAGAACAAGGGCCCAAAACTGGTCTTGCAGGAATCCTCGTATCTGAATCTGATTGACTTGGAGACGGAAATTAGGCCCCTTCCATATGACCCTCCTCCGTTGCAGGTTCCCCCGGGGGGAGGAACACCCCCCCCCCCCAATGAATCAGAAGGGATGAGGGAACCCTGATCCCAGAGAAGAAATAGAGGAAATAGGGGTTAGCAGGATCATGGGGACCCAGAGTTACCTTCATCTACTGTACAGGCACTCCCTGTCTGGGTGGGACCAGCTAACCCGGACAGAGAGTGAACCTATCAGTACTGGCCCTTGTCCATGAGTGATCTGTATAATTGGAAAACCCAAAATCCTCCTTTTTTGGAGAAACCCCAACACCTCATTGACCTCTTAGATTGCGTTTTGTTCACTCATAAACCCACCTGAGATGATTGCCAGCAGCTGTTGCAGGTGCTCTTCACCACGGAAGAATGGGAGCAAATCCTGGCAGAGGTGCAGAAGTGGGTCCCGGGGGTTGACAGGAGACCAAACGCCCAGCCTCATCTCGTGGACGAGGGGTTTCCTCTGTTGCGGCCTAACTGGGATTTTGAACGAGTGGAAGGTAGGGAGTGTCTCCGAGTGTACCGCCAGACTCTAATGGCTGGCCTGCGGGCTGTAGCTAGGAAGCCTACAAATTTGGTGAAGGTAAATTTAGTAAGGCAAGAGCCCACTGGGAGCCCGTCAGCCTTCCTAGAGAGGCTAATGGAAGCCTTTAGGCAATATACACCTATGGACCCCCAGGCTGAGGAATCACACGCTGCAGTTCTACTAGTGTTTGTGAATCAGGCAGCACCAGATATTAGGAGGAAATTACAAAAGATAGAGGGGTTAGGAGAACAGACCATACAGGATTTATTGAAAGCAGCTGAGGGAGACCTCAGAAGAAAGGGAGGAACGACTTTGTCGGGAGGAAAGGGAACTAGCTGAGAAGATCACAAAAGAAGATAGGGAACATAGGATGAAGGAAAACCAGAAGAACCAGAGAGAGCTGGCCAAGATTCTTTTTACGGGGATGAAGGCTGGAACAGAATTGAGGGAGCCTCGAGGCCCCCAGACGGGAGAAAAAGAGAGACCAAAAAGGCAGGCCCTAAAGAAAGATCAGTGCACTTACTGCAAAAAATGGGGGCACTGGAAAAATGAGTGCCCTAAGAGGGACCCAAAGAGAGAGAATTTCCCCTGCAACTCGAGTTCTATATGCAGGGGAAGACAGTGACTAGGGGAGTCAAGACTCGGCACCCCTCCCCGAGTCCTGGGTAAGCATACATGTGGAGGGGAAACCCGTTGGTTTCATGGTGGACACTGGCGCCCAAAACTCTATTTTAAATAAAAAACTGGGACCAATGTCTAAGAAAACCAGCTTGGTGCAGGGAGCCACGGGGACAAAAAAGATATTGTTTGGCCACGGAATGGAAAGTAAATCTGGGGACCCACCAGGTGTCCCATTCGTTTTTGGTGATACCAGAATGCCCAGCCCCTCTACTTGGACGGGACTTGTTGACTAAAGTTAATGCTCAGATCCATTTTGACCCTGGGAGAATGTCAGTCACAGATGCACTTGGACAGCTGATACATGTCTTGTCTCTAGCTTTAAGAGATGAATACAGACTTTTTGTGCCTAAGCCCTCAGAGGTTACAGCACTAGATATACAACGGTGGGTCCACAAATACCCGTTGGCATGGGCAGAAACAGCAGGAATGGGACTGGCTAAACAGAGACATCCGGTCATCATCGAAATAAAAGCCGAGGCAACTCCTGTGAGGGCGAGGCAATACCCTATGAGTCAGGAGGCTTGGTGGGAGATCACTCCCCATATTCGACAGCTCATGGATGCCGGAATTCTCAAGTGGCGCCAATCCCCTTGGAACACCTCCTTACTACCAGTAAAGAAGCCAGGGAGTACAGATTACAGACCTGTCCAGGACCTACGAGAAGTCAACAAGCGGGTGAGTGACATACACCCTACTGTCCCCAACCCGTATACCCTCCTGAGCAGTCTGCTGCCTGAGTACACTTGGTACACTGTGTTGGACTTGAAAGATGCTTTTTTCAACCTACCCCTGGTGGTCCAGAGCCAGGAAATATTTGCCTTTGAGTGGACTGAGGGGGAAGGCCAACCGGTAGTACAACTAACTTGGACCCGCCTCCCACAAGGGTTCAAAAACTCCCCTACCTTGTTTAATGAGGCTTTGAGTGAGGACCTCTATGAATATCAGATTCAGCCACCCAGAGGTCATCCTGCTGCAATATGTGGATGACCTTATATTGCCTGGAACCACAGAGGAGGCATGCAGCCGTGCCACCGGTGACCTCTTACAGACTCTAGGCACCTAGGGGTATCATGCTAGTGCAAAGAAGGCACAAATATCCTGGCAAGAGGTCACCTATTTGGGGTGTAAGATCAGGCAGGGGCAAAGGTGGCTAACTCAGGCCATGAAGGAAACAATATTGCAGATACCAGAGCCCAAACCCCCCCCCCCCCCCCCGCCAGGTGAGAGAGGTTTTGGGGACTGTTGGATATTTTAGACTGTGGATCATGGGGTTTGCTGAGAAGGCCCGGCCCTTGTATGAGGGAAGTAAAGAGACCCCAAACTGGACTTGGACTGAGCCAATGAAACAGGCTTTCCAGACACTCAGACGGGCCCTACTAGAAGCCCCAGCCCTTGCCCTGCCTAACCCAAATAAGCCATTTCAGCTGTTTGTAGATGAAAAGCAAGGAATAGGAAAGGGGGTCTTGACGCAGCAATGGGTACCATGGAAGCAGCCGGTGGCATACCTTTCAAAGTAATTAGACCTGGGGCCTCTGGGTGGCCCCCTTGCCTCCGCATCATTGCAGCTACTGCCCTCCTCGTCCGCGACGCCAACAAGTTGACGTATGGACAGCAACTCTGGGTTTACACCTCCCACGCCATCAAAGGGGTTTTAAAGCAGCCGCCGGGTAGGTGGATCTCCAATGCCCGTTTGACACATTACCAGGCCCTGCTGCTTGATGCCCCATGGGTGCGTTTTCAGACCCCTTGCTTCCTGAATCCAGCCACACTTCTACCTAACCCAGAGAAGGACCGCCCTCTCCATGATTTCAGTGAGATACTGGCTGAGGCCCTGGCGGCTCGAAAAGACTTAACTGATGTGCTGCTAAACAACAGTGAGCTAGTATGCTTCATTGATGAGAGCAGCTATGTAAAAGATGGACAAAGGAAGGCGGGAGCCGCTATAGTTGATGATTCAGGACAGACAATATGGGCTGAGACACTCCCCCCAAACACGTCTGTGCAAAAAGCAGAATTGATTGCCCTAATACAGGCTCTGGAACAAGCAAAAGGGAAGAGAGTCACCATTTTTGCGGACAGCCGATATGCTTTTAGCATTGTCCATATTCAAGGTCCGATATACCAGGAAAGGGGATTTAGAACAGTGGAGGGAAAAGAAGTCAAGAATTTGCCTGAGATCCGCAGGCTCCTGAAAGCTGTTCAACTGCCCTGGGCAGTAGCAATTGTACATGTCCCCGGTCACCAGAAAGGAGAAGACCCTAGGGCACGGGGCAATCGGGCTGCTGATGCGGCCGCTCAAGAAGCAGCCAGCCAGGACTACGCCGCCCCCATATTAGCTGTGGGACTTCCACCTCCTGGTAGGGGACTCTGCCACCAGTCCACTACTATTCCCTCCCTGACCTCGTTTGGATCAATGAGGATACCACCCTCCAGAAGGATGACAAAGAAGGATGGTACTGAGATCAAAACAACAACCTGATATTGCCTGCCATCCTGGGTCATCACCTATGTGAACCCCTGCACACTTGGGGGAAGAAAAGACCTTGACACTTCTCCAGACGGCCTGCCTGAGGTTCCCTCGACAAAATGCAACTGTAAGAGAGATAATCCAGGCTTGCAAAGCATGCCAGCTGATGAAGACAGAGAAAAGGCAGCACACTGGAATGAGGTGCTGAGGGAAAGAGCCAGGGCAACACTGAGAGATAGATTTCACTGAGGTAAGACCAGGCAAGTACGGGTATCTCTATCTGTTGGTTCTGGTAGATACCTTCTCGGGGTGGGTAGAAGCCTTCCCCACTAAGGGAGAGACAACAACAGTGGTTGCTAAAAAGATCTTAGAGGAGATAGTGCCTAGGCACGGGCTGCCAGTGACTGTGGGCTCTGATAACGGACCTGCCTTTGTGAGCCAGATTGTACAAGGGGGGACAAAATGGAAGTTACATTGTGAATATAATCCCCAGAGCTCAGGACAGGTTGAGAGAATGAATCGGACACTAAAAGAAACTTAAACAAACTTGGCAATAGAGACTGGCGGGGACTGGGTGACCCTCCTTCCCTTTGTGCTCTTTCGAGCGCATAACACCCCTTATAAGCTGAATCTTACCCCTTTTGAGATTTTGTATAGAAGACCCCCTCCTGTGTGTCCTATATTCAAGGAAAAATGCCTACCACCCCCTACCTTGGGACAATTCCAGCAAACACTGATGGCATTAAGTAAGGTGCATAGCCATGTTTGGAAATTAATTTGAGAGATACATGAGGGTCCAAGCAAGGCGACCATCCCCTCACATAACTTTGGCCCCGGTGATTGGGTTTGGGTAAAATGACACCAATCTAAAGCATTAGAACCTAGACGAAAAGGCCCTTATGTTGTTCTCCTTACCAATCCTACTGCTGTTAAGGTCGACAGGACTGGGCCCTGGGTTCACGGCAATCACATGAGGCAAGCCACCCAGGAAGAACAAGAGAAGGCACAAGCAGAATGGGAGGCAAGACCTCACCCGTCAAATCCTTCGAAACTGAAACTCGTACGACAGGAGCCCTCTTAACTCTCCTCCTGATGACAGTTTTCATCGGCCCAGGAGCAACCAGCTACAACCCCCATCAGCGAGCTAACCTGACTTGGGTGATCTACAATCCTGAGACTGGAGAAGTGCTTAATTCGAGCTCCAACGTGGCCCCCAAAGGGACATGGTGGCCAGTACTGAGTTTTGATTTGTGCGTGCTGGCAGCTGACGGTAATGGGTTTGGTCCCCACCAACTGACCAAGTTGCCCACGGCTCTTTCAGTCTCTTCACCCGTAACTGTGAGCGAAAAGGCCCACAGTACTACAAACAGGTGCCTGTCTATGTCTGCCCGGGGGGAGGAAGGGATCAGAACCAAATTGAAAAATGTGGGAGAGTTGACTCTTTTTATTGCGCCGCTTGGGGTTGCGAAACCACGGAAACAGTCCATTGGCTCACTAACTCCGACAAGGACCTCATTCAGGTAAACTCACCCCTGAATTCCCAGAAATGTCCAACTAAGAGTGTCCAGGGCAATGTTTCCCATTACAGATCAAATTCACAGGCAAAGGAAAAAAATTTACCAGGTGGGATGTTGGCCGAGCTTGGGGCCTCCGTCTTTACAAGACTGGCTATGACACAGGATTCTGGTTTGAGCTTAAATTAAAACAGGGACCACTCTATTTGGCACCCAAAGTAGCCTTAGGACCAAACCAGGTGATAGAACAACCCCAAAGCCTCCCTAATAGATCGACTCCAAGCACCGTGGGACCCCCCAGGGTTAACATGTCCCCACCAACAGACCCCCTTATGAAAATGATCTCCTCGGCCTATCTCACACTAAATGCCTCTCATCCGGACTTAACAAATGGTTTCTGGCTTTGCTATAGTATGTCTCGGCCTGCAGACGGCAGCAACAACCTGGGTCAGGCCGTTTGACAGTAGGCTCCATTACGGGCATAGGCACCTGTATAGGAACTAACCCTAAGACTTATCAACACCTAGGTGATAATAATTAAGTCCCTAGTACTAGCCTCCCCAATTCCACTCACCAGTGGGTTCTTCTGCCAGAAAATGGGTGGTAGACTTGCTCCGCCGGACTAACCCCGTGTGTGCATAAGGCAGCACTTAATGCCTCCCAAGATTTCTGTGTCCTAGTCCACCTGATCCCCGGGCTAAACTATTACTCAAAGGAAGAGCTGCAACCTAGGTTAGACCCATCGGGTCAATATAGGGTAAAACAAGAACCAATCACTGCCCTGACTTTGGCAGTCCTATTGGGTCCTTAAAAGCGGGAAGTGAGATTGCAACCTTAACATTACAAGATAAACAGTATAATCAACTAAGGGCTGCAGTAGATGGAGATATTGAGCTCCTTGGCTGAAGTAGTGTTACAGAATAAGATAGGATTCGATTTGTTGTTTCTGCAACAAAGAGGATTATGTGCAGCACTGGGAGAAGAATGCTGTTTCTATATCGACCATTCAGGGGTGGTACAAAAATCTCTCCAGAAAGTAAGAGAGAGACTAGCCCAGTGGAAGAGAGAACGAAAAGCCCAACAAGGTTGGTTTGAATCTTGGTTTCAGCACTCCCCTGGTTGACCACTTTGATTTCCACCCTCCTGGGTCCACTCATAATATTAATATTGTTACTGATCTTTGGTCCATGCATTTAAACCGTCTGGTCTCATTTATTAGAGAGCGCCTAAATACCATCCAAATTATGGTATTGAGACAACAATATCAGCCAATTTCACAGGGTAGAGAGAAAGATTCCTCTATAAAAAGTACAAAGACAGGGGGGAAATGTGAGGCTGTCATGGCTAACACCATGACAGGCAGCCTAGATTACAAGTAGGCCTGGTTTCCCAGAGTAACATAATTATCAGGACACCTAGAGCCAGCCAATCAACATGTGCCTAGCAAGAAAAAGGGAACCTATCAGGGGAAAGCTGAAAGCCCACAAGGATTGGGCCAACAAAAATTGCCTTGCAACTGCGTAACCAATCCGCTTGTGCCAGCTACCCAATTGTACCCAATAAATACCCGAGAGAACTGGGGCTCGGGGCCTTTTCGTCCTCACACCCTTGGTGAGGGCGGGAGGCCCTGGCTCGAGTCAGTAATAAATTATCCTATTGCAAGTTGCATTGCCTCCAGGAGTCTCCTTTCCGGATCGGGGATCCAGACTACTGGCAGAACATCTATAAGTGACATCTTACAGTATTTGTCTATCTCTGTCTGAGGTATTTTACTCAAAATTCTACCTTCCATATTGCTGAAAATGTCAATATTCCATTCTTTTGATGGGGCATCTCCTTTGTATGCCTTTTGAACAAATGGCACTGCCCCCCCACACAAGACACAGCTCCCCAGCTAAGTGTCCATCTCTGCACTCGCACAGAGAAACTCAAAGTCCTCTTCTTTTTCTCCCATGTGAAGTGTGTCTTTGAAGCTCAGTCTGGAACCAGTTCTTCCCCCTACTTTCTGGCAAACTGGGCCTTCTGGTCCCATCTCCAACTCCACAGAAGCCATCTCCCTCCCTCTTCAACACTTATCCCTTCCCTGCCCTCTCTGCCCCCCACTATCAGAGAACTCAGAGACAAAAAAAATTTCACATCAGGTTTATTTTATTTTATTTTCATTGTTAATGTATGCAGTTGCTATAATATTCAGCATCTGTACTTTCGGTCAGTAATCAGCGGAAAGATTCCCGAGCATTTCTGAGGTCTCTAGACATGTCCCTAAGTCACTGGCTGTCCGCTCTCCTGGGGGAATGGCTGGGGTCTCCATGGTCTCTGGGACCTACTCTGGTTCATTCTGATTAGCTGGAATGGCAGGGGTCTGAATGGTCTCTGGGACTTCCTCTGGTTTGTTCTGATTAGCTGGAATGGCAGGGGTCCCCATGGTCTCTGGGTCCTTCTCTGTTTCATTCTGATTAACTGGAATGGTAGGGGGCTCCATGGTCTCTCGACCTCCTCTGATTCATTCTGATTAAGTGGAATGGCAGTGGTCTCCATGGTCTATAGGACCTCCTCTGGTTCATTCTGTATAACTGGAATGCAGGGGTCACTATGGTCTCTGGAACCTCCTCTGGTTCCTTCTCATTCAGCTGTTCATTCGCCTTGGAACTCTGGCTACAGAGCTTTGAGCATCTGATTTTCTTAAGCTTTATGTGGTGGGAGTTTTCTGAGAAGTTTTCTTGTGCAGCTTTGCCAGAATGGGATTATTCACCCTCACGGTTACCCTGCACACATGGAGAAAACAAGACAGGGAGCAAAAAATGGCACTGGATTAGGGAAGAGTGTGAAGATAGGTGGGAATCATGGCTTCAAGAGAAGGGGTTGGGAAGAGAAGGGTTATGTGCCAGGCAAGGACAGGGGAGGGTGTCTTTTGGAATGGGGTCGATGGGCAAGAGGAGGTTGGCTGTGTTCAGTTCAACTTGATACTTTTTCTGGACCTCAATTGATAGGAGGTCTTCATCTTCTCCTGGGTAACAGGAGGTGGGTGTTCCATAACTACTTTGGAGCCTGGTGGCTTCCCAGTCACCTCAGTCATTTGGAGGACTCACAGTGGTCTGCTCTGAGCCCCTGAGCACCCCTAAATATACCTGTCCCCATTGAGCCTCACCCTCATGATGTATGAGATCAGCAATTCTCTTCTGAGCCAATGGTGGCCATGGGTGTGCTTTGACATCAAAAAGCCCCATCCTGACATGTCAAGCAGAGGATGCGGAGCAATTCAGATGATTTGCTGGGAGAAATGAGGCATTTGTAATGCCCTAAAGAGGCCTCCAAACTCACCTGCCACCCTCACCTCTTTGTCAACTCTGATGGGTCACACAGCAGGAAGAGTGCATCTCCTCCCAGCCTTGCCCAATAGCCACACTCCTTGGACTTTCATTCGGTCTCTCTCAGCTTTCACCATTATCTAGCTTTTCATATCTTGCCTAAACTCCCTCCATGACAACTAGTTTGTGTTTAAGTGACTTTGGAAGCGAGAATCAATCCACGTTCCTCGTGTATTGCGGCCTTAATGCACTTTGAAGCCAATTGAATTCTGGGCCAGCCGACAGAAACCTTTCCATCCCGCCTCCTTGTCTCAGTGTTCCCGGAGCTCGCCTCCATTTTCTGTCTCCAGTTGGAAACCCTTGTCTTCAGGCTGTGAGAATGCAGTGATTACACTTGCCTTTGCTCTACAAGGAGTTGTCTCATTTCAAGTCTGGAACTCAATGTCACTGCATTAGGAGTAGTACCCAGGCGTGGGTTTGAACAGGGTGATGGGGAAGTGGCAGAGAAATGCATGTTTCAGGTAGTGCTGGGGGGCCCATGCAGGAAATGCCCACCTGCGGCTGATTAGTATTCCAGCAAGGGGTGGAGCTTGCCCAGAGCTGTGTGAGGCTTGTGTGCAAGGGTCTTCTCAACACGTGCCCCCACGAATCTCTTTGCTCATCTTGTTTTCTTGCTGGAAGCTCCTTTGGAGCTTACCTGACAGCAAAAACCAAGGTGGAATTCATTTCCATGAGTAGTTGCCAAAAGCTTCCAGCTTCTTGGACGAAACACTGAGTCATTCTGTCCTGTGCATCTAGTTTCCATGGTCTCTCATTGATCTTGTTGGCTCTGGAGGAAAGGGGAATGGATTGTGTGTTCCACCTCAGTCCTCGTTTTTCCAATTAACTCATAGGGTCAACCAGCCTGAGGTGCACCCCTGGGGACAGTTTGTTGGCCTAGTGGGTCTTCCTGGGTTTCCTGTGAAGTGTTCACATCCTGGTGTCCACTTGTTGCTTACTCCCCCAGGTGCCATCACAGTAATGAACATTTTAAGAGGTAGAAAAACAAACACAAAAGATGACTCTTAGCATTGTTAGAAGATCTTAAAACCTGATAGAAAAATGGGCAAGAGGCACGAGCCAACACTTTATAAGAGAGGTGTATCACTGGCCTTTAAATTTATGAAAACATGTTTAAAGACATGAGCAGCCAATTCACAAGAAGAGAATGGAACTAGCCCTGACCATGTTAAGAACATATTAAATCTAACGAAAGAAAGAACAATCATACTAAAATTCCCTTGAGAACTGAAATTCAGGCAGTAGTGGCATAGATATTAGTAATTGCAGACAGAGACATTAGGATAATTGGAATAAATGTGTTTTGTGTGTTCTCAAAACAAGGAGAGTCATGGAAATCATAAAATAGATCCCATTTGATCTTACAGATATGAAATCATGGTGTCAGATGAAGGCAATTTTAAAGGTTTCCTGATCGATCAGAGAGTAAAAAAAAAAAAAAAAAAAAACAAAAACCCACCTGCAACATGGGAGACCAGGATTCAATCCAAGACTTGGGAACATACTCTGGAGGGAAGAATGGCAGCCTGTTCCAGTATGCTTGCCTCGAGAATCCCCATGGACAGAGGAGCCTGGCAGGCTACAGTCCATGGGGTCACAAAGAGTTGGACATGGCTGAACAATGAAGCACAGCACAGCACAGGACATTGAATGTTTGTGAAAGAAATTCAGGAAGGGAAGAAAGAGGGAGAAAGGGAAACAAGGGAAATGAAAGGAAGCAAAGAAAACCCTCCGTTGCTGGCTAGGACAGAGCAACCAGAGATGTGCCCCAGCAGGACAGCACCACACATGTCCATCTGAGCACTCTCAGCCGGTTTGAGACAACCATCTCCAACGTTGGTCCCACTGCTTCAACCAAACTCATGTGCAGGGTTTACCACAAACAGGCTAATAGTCATCACGCTTTCTCCTCATTCAAATCCTGATTCACCCAGAAGTGGAAAAGACACGAGTGCCCCAATGTTCATCACAGAACTGTTTACAATAACCAGGGCATGGAAGCAACCTAGATGTCCATCAGCAGGCAAATGGGTAAGAAAGCTGTGGTACATAGACACAATGGAATATGGCGTAGCCATTACAAAGAACACATGTGAATCCATTCTAATGAGGTGGATTAAACTGGAGCCTATTATACAGAGCGAAGTAAGTCAGAAAGTAAAACACCAGTACACTATACTAAGGCATATATATTGAATTTAGGAAGATGGAGATGATAAACCTATATGGGAGACAGCAAAAGAGACACAGATTTCCAGAAGAGTCTTTTTGACTCTGTGGGAGACGACGAGGGTGGGATGATCCGAGAGAAGACCATTGAAACATGTATATTATCATATGTGAATGGGATAGCCAGTCCATGTTTAATGCTAAGACAGGGTGCCCAGGACTGGTTCACTGGGCTGACCCAGAGGGATCGGATCGGGAGGAAGATGTGAGGGGGAATCAGGATGGGGAATACATGTACTCCCATGGCTGATTCATGTCAATGTATGGCAAAAACCACCACAATATTGTAAAGTAAATACCCAACAATTGAAAAAAATAAAATAAAATAAAATAAAATAGAATCCTTTGATAAAAAGAGCCTAATGAGTATTGACTTTTTGACCTCCAGAAAGGACCTTCTTTTCCTTCCTTTCTTCCCTCCTTCCGCCCCCCTCTTTCTTTCCTTTTCTTTCTGATTATACAACTGTTAAAGCTTGCTTTCCATTGATAGTTATGACAAAGTCCTGCCTCTCTTTCCCTTGTTGTACAATGCATGCCTGAGCTCATCTTCTACCTAACTATCACTGCGAGCCTCCAACTTCCCCAACTCTGAACTGCCCCACCCTCTTCCCCTCCCCGCTGGTAACAAGTAGATGCTTCTCTATATTTGTGCACCTCCATTATTATCATATTCTCTACTTTGCGGTATGTTTACATTCTATAAGTGATATCATACAGTATTTGTAAATCTCTGAGGTATTTTACTCAATATTCTACCTTCCATGTTGCTGAAAATGTCAATAATCCATTCTTTTGATGGGGCATCTCCTTTGTATGCCATTTGAACAAATGGCACTGCCCCCCCCACACAGGACACAGCTCCCCAGCTAAGTGTCCATCTCTGCACTCGCACAGAGAAACTCAAAGTCCTCTTCCTCTTCTCCCATGGGAAGTCTGTCTTTGAAGCTCAGTCTTGAACCAGTACTTGACCCTACTTTCTGGCAAGCTGAACCTTCTGGTTCCATCTCCAACTCCACAGAAGCCATCTCACTCCCTCCTCACACACTTATCCCTTCCCTGCACTTTCTGCACCCCACTATCAGAGAACTCAGGGACAAACATAATTTCACATCAGCCTGATTTTATTTTATTTTCGTTATTAGTGTATGCAGTTGTTGTAATATTCAGCATCTGTACTTTAGGCCAGTACTCAGAGGCCAGACCCCCAAGCATTCCTGAGGTGCCTAGCCATGCCTGAAGTCACTAGCTGTCCACTGGTCCAGCTGGAATGGCAGGGGTCTCCATGGTCTCTGGGACCTCCTCTGTTTCTTTCTGATTAGCAGGAATGGCAGGGGTCTCCATGGTCTCTGGGACCTCCTCTGGTTCATTTTGATTAGCTGGAATGGCAGGGCTCTCCATGGTCTCTGGGACATCCTCTGGTTCCTTCTGATTAGCTGGAATGGCTGGGGTCTCCATGGTCTCTGGGACCTCCTCTGGTTCCTCCTGAACACCTGGAATGGCAGGGGACTCCAGGGTTTCCGGGACCTCCTCTGGTTCCTTCTGATTAGCTGGAATGGCTGGGTTCTCCATGGTCTCTGGGACCTCCTCTGGTTCCTTCTGATTACCTGGAATGGCAGGGGTCTCCAGGGTTTCCGGGAACTCCTCTGGTTCCTTCTGATTCTGCTGTTCATTCATCTTGGAACTCTGTCTACAGAGCTCTGAGCATCTGATTTTCTTAAGCTTTTTTCTGGTGGGAGTTTTCAGAGAAGTTTTCTTTGGCAGCATTGCCGGAATGGGATTATTCCCCTTCACGGTTACCCTGGCTACCTGGAGAGAACAAGACAGGGAGCAAGAATGGCACTGGTTTAGGGAAGAGGGTGAAGATAGGTAGGAATGATGGCTTCAGGAGAAGGAGTGTGGGCAGAGAAGGGTTATGTGCCAGATGTGGATGGGGAGGGTGACTTCTGTGGTGACGTTGATGGGAAAGAGGAGTTTGGCTGGGTTCAGTTCATCTTGACATTTTTTTCTGGACCTCATTTGATAGGAGGTCTTCATCATCTCCTGGGTAACAGGAGGTGGGTGTTCTATAACTACTCTGGATCCTTATGGGTTCCCAGTCACCTCAGTCATTTGGAGGACTCACAGTGGTCTGCTCAGAGCCTCTGAGCACCCCTATATATACCCGTCCCCATGGAGCCTCACCCTCATGCTTTATGAGGTCAGCAAGTCTCTTTCCCAGCCAAAGTTGGCCCTGGGTGAGCTTTGACATCACAAAGCCCCATCCTGCCATGTCTAGCTGAGGATGCGGAGGAATTCAGATGACTTGCTGGGAGAAATGAGGCATTAGTAATTCCCTCAAGAGGCCTCCAAACTCACCTGCCACCCTCACCTCTTTCTCAACTCTGATGGGTCACATAGTAGGCAGAGTGCATCTCCTCCCCGCCTTGGCCCACAGCTACACTCCTCGGGCATTCATTCTGTTCTCTCTCAGCTTTCACCATTATCTAGGTTTTCTTATCTTGCCTAAACTCCCTGCATGACAACTGGGTTGTGTTTAAGTGTCTTTGGAAGCGAGAATCATTGCTCGTTCGTCCTGCAATGTGGACTTCATGCACCGTGAAGCCCACTGAATTCTGGGTCAGCGACAGAAACATTTCCATCCCGCCTCCTAGTCTCAGTGTTCCCGGAGCTCGCCTCCATTTTCTGTCTCCAGTCGGAAACCCTTGTCTTCAGGCTGAGAGAATACAGTGATTACACTTGCCCTTGCTGCACACGGAGCTGTCTCGTTTCAAGTCTAGGATTCAGGGTCACCTCACTAGGAATACTACCCAGGCTTGTGTTTGAACAGGGTGATGGGGAAGGTGCAGAGAAATGCATGTTTCAGATTGTGCTGGGGGATCCCATGCAGGAAATGCCCACCTGCGGGTGATAGTATGGCCAGCAAGGGATGGAGCTTGCCCAGAGCTGTGTGAGGCTTGTGTGCAAGGGTCTTCTCAACACGTGCCCTCACAAATCTCGTTTCTCATCTTGTTTTCTTGCTGAAAGCTCCCTAGGAGCTTATCTCACAGCCAAAACCAAGGTGGAATTCATTTCCATGAGTAGCTGCTAAAAGCTTCTAGCTTCTTGGATGAAACACTGAGTCATCCTGTCCTGTGCATCAAGTTCCCATGGTCTCTCACTGAGCTGGTTGGCTCTGGAGGAAAGGGGAAAGGAGTGTGTGCTCCACCTCAGTCCTCGTTTTTCCAATTGACTCGTAGGGTCAACCAGCCTGAGGTCACCCCTGGGGAGAGTTTGTTGGCCTAGTGGGTCTTCCTGGCTTTTGTGAAGTGTTCACATCCTGTTATCCATTTGTTGCTTACTGATCCATGGTCCATCACACTGCTGAACATTTTAAGAGGTAGGAAAAGTATGGAGCAAAGAAACCCAAAAGATCACTCTTAGAATTGTTAGAAGATCTTAAAACCTGATAGAGAAATGGGCAAGAGGCACGAGCCAACACTTTATAAGAAAAATGTATCACTGGCCTCTAAATTTATGAAGACATGTTTAAAGACAGGAGCAGCCAATTCACAGGAAGAGTATGGAACTAACCCTGAACCACGTGAAGGACATATTAAATCTAACGAAGGAAAGAAAAATCATACTAAAATTCCCTTGAGAACTGAAACTCAGGCAGAAGTTGCATAGATTTTAGTAATTGCAGACAGAGACATTAGGATACTTGGAATAAAAGTGTTTTGTGCATTCTAAAAATAAGGAGAGTCATGGAAATCATAAAATAGACCCCATTTGATCTTACAGATATGAAAATCATAGTGTCAGATGAAGCCCATTTTAAGGGTTTCCTGATGGCTCAGATATTTAAAAAAAAAAAATAAATAAACGACCTGCAACTTTGGAGACCAGGATTCAGTCCCTGGGTTGGGAAGATCCTCTGGAGTGGGGAATGGCATCCTGCTCCAGTATGCTTGCCTGGAGAATCCCCATGGACAGAGGAGCCTGGCAGGCTACAGTCCATGAGGTCACAAAGAGTTGGACATGGCTGAACAATGAAGCACAGCACAGCACAGGACATTGAATGTTTGTGAAAGAAATTCAGGTAGGGAGGAAAGAGGGAGAAAGGGAAACAAGGGAAATGAAAGGAAGCAAAGAAAACCCTCCGTTGCTGGCTAGAACAGAGCAACCAGAGATGTGCCCCAGCAGGACAGCACCACACATGTCCATCTGAGCACTCTCAGCCGGTTTGAGACAACCATCTCCAACTTTGGTCCCACTGCTTCAACCAAACTCATGTGCAGTGTTTACCACTAACAGGCTAATAGTCATCACGCTTTCTCCTCATTCAAATCCTGATTCACCCAGAAGTGGAAAAGACACGTGTGCCCCAATGTTCATCACAGAACTGTTTACAATAACCAGGGCATGGAAGCAACCTAGATGTCCATCAGCAGGCAAATGGGTAAGAAAGGTGTGGTACGTAGACACAATGGAATATTTCTTAGCCATTACAAAGAACACATGTGAATCCATTCTAATGAGGTGGATGAAACTGGAGCCTATTATAGAGAGCGAAGTAAGTCAGAAAGTAAAACACCAGTACACTATACTAAGGCATATATATTGAATTTAGGAAGATGGAGATGATAAACCTATATGGGAGACAGCAAAAGAGACACAGATTTCCAGAAGTCTTTTTGACTCTGTGGGAGACGGCGAGGGTGGGATGATCCGAGAGAAGACCATTGAAACATGTATATTATCATATGTTAAAGGGATAGCCAGTCCATGTTCGATGCATAAGACAGGGTGCCCAGGACTGGTTCACTGTGCTGACCCAGAGGGATTGGATCAGGAGGAAGATGTGAGGGGGAATCAGGATGGGGAATACATGTACTCCCATGGCTGATTCATGTCAATGTATGGCAAAAACCACCACAATATTGTAAAGTAAATACCCAACAATTGAAATAAATAAAATAAAATAAAATAGAATCCTTTGATAAAAAGAGCCTAATGAGTATTGACTTTTTGACCTCCAGAAAGGACCTTCTTTTCCTTCCTTTCTTCCCTCCTTCCGCTCCCCTCTTTCTTTCCTTTTCTTTCTGATTATACAACTGTTAAAGCTTGCTTTCCATTGATAGTTATGACAAAGTCCTGCCTCTATTCCCCATGTTGTAAAATGCATCCCTGAGCTCATCTTCCACCTAACTATCACTGCGAGCCTCCAAATAACCCAACTCTGAATTGCCCCGCCCTCTTCCCCTCCCCGCTGGTAAGCAATAGATGCTTCTCTATATTTGTGCACCTCCATTATTATCATATTCTCTACTTTGTGGTATGTTTACATTCTATAAGTGATATCATACAGCATTTGTCAATCTCTGAGGTATTTTACTCAATATTCTACCTTCCATGTTGCTGAAAATGTCAATATTCCATTCTTTTGATGGGGCATCTCCTTTGTATGCCTTTTGAACAAATGGCACTGCCCCCCCACACACTGCACAGCTCCCCAGCTAAGTGTCCATCTATGCACTCACACAGAGAAACTCAAAGTCCTCTTCCCCTTCTCCCATGGGAAGTGTGTCTTTGAAGCTCAGTCTGGAACCAGTTCTTCACCCTACTTTCTGGCAAGCTGGACCTCTGGTTCCATCTCCAACTCCACAGAAGCCATCTCACTCCCTCCTCACACACTTATCCCTTCCCTGCACTTTCTGCACCCCACTATCAGAGAACTCAGGGACAAACATAATTTCACATCAGCCTGATTTTATTTTATTTTCGTTATTAGTGTATGCAGTTGCTATAATATTCAGCATCTGTACTTTAGGCCAGTACTCAGAGGCCAGACCCCCAAGCATTCCTGAGGTGTCTAGCCATGCCCCGAAGTCACTGGCTGTCCACTGGTCCAGCTGGAATGGCAGGGCTCTCCATGGTCTCTGGGACTTCCTCTGGTTCATTCTGATTAGCTGGAATGGCAGGGGTCTCCATGGTCTCTGGGACCTCCTCTGGTTCCTTCTGATCACCTGGAATCGCAGGGGACTCCAGGGTTTCTGGGACCTCCTCTGGTTCCTTCTGATTAGCTGGAATGGCTGGGTTCTCCATGGTCTCTGGGACCTCCTCTGGTTCCTTCTGATTACCTGGAATGGCAGGGGTCTCCAGGGTTTCCGGGAACTCCTCTGGTTCCTTCTGATTCAGCTGTTCATTCACCTTGGAACTCTGTCTACAGAGCTCTGAGCATCTGATTTTCTTAAGCTTTTTTCTGGTGGGAGTTTTCAGAGAAGTTTTCTTTGGCAGCATTGCCGGAATGGGATTATTCCCCCTCACGGTTACCCTGGCTACCTGGAGAGAACAAGACAGGGAGCAAGAATGGCACTGGTTTAGGGAAGAGGGTGAAGATAGGTAGGAATGATGGCTTCAGGAGAAGGAGTGTGGGCAGAGAAGGGTTATGTGCCAGATGTGGATGGGGAGGGTGACTTCTGTGGTGACGTCGATGGGCAAGAGGAGTTTGGCTGGCTTCAGTTCATCTTGACATTTTTTTCTGGACCTCAATTGATAGGAGGTCTTCATCATCTCCTGGGTAACAGGAGGTGGGTGTTCCATAACTACTCTGGAGCCTTGTGGCTTCCCAGTCACCTCAGTCATTTGGAGGACTCACAGTGGTCTGCTCAGAGCCTCTGAGCCCCCCTATATATACCCGTCCCCATGGAGCCTCACCCTCATGCTTTATGAGGTCAGCAAGTCTCTTCCCCAGCCAAAGTTGGCCCTGGGTGAGCTTTGACATCACAAAGCCCCATCCTGCCAAGTCTAGGCGAGGATGCGGAGGAATTCAGATGACTTGCTGGGAGAAATGAGGCATTAGTAATTCCCTCAAGAGGCCTCCAAACTCACCTGCCACCCTCACCTCTTTCTCAACTCTGATGGGTCACATAGTAGGCAGAGTGCATCTCCTCCCCGCCTTGGCCCACAGCCACACTCCTCGGGCATTCATTCTGTTCTCTCTCAGCTTTCACCATTATCTAGGTTTTCTTATCTTGCCTAAACTCCCTGCATGACAACTGGGTTGTGTTTAAGTGTCTTTGGAAGCGAGAATCATTGCTCGTTCGTCCTGCAATGTGGACTTCATGCACCGTGAAGCCCACTGAATTCTGGGTCAGCCGACAGAAACATTTCCATCCCGCCTCCTTGTCTCAGTGTTCCCGGAGCTCGCCTCCATTTTCTGTCTCCAGTCGGAAACCCTTGCCTTCAGGCTGTGAGAATGCAGTGATTACACTTGCCCTTGCTCCACACGGAGCTGTCTCGTTTCAAGTCTAGAACTCAGGGTCACCTCACTAGGAGTACTACCCAAGCTTGTGTTTGAACAGGGTGATGCGGAAGGGGCAGAGAAATGCATGTTTCAGATTGTGCTGGGGGATCCCATGCAGGAAATGCCCACCTTCGGGTGATAGTATTGCCAGCAAGGGATGGAGCTTGCCCAGAGCTGTTTGAGGCTTGTGTGCAAGTGTCTTCTCAACACGTGCACTCACAAATCTCGTTTCTCATCTTGTTTTCTTGCTGAAAGCTCCCTAGGAGCTTATCTCACAGCCAAAACCAAGGTGGAATTCATTTCCATGAGCAGCTGCTAAAAGCTTCCAGCTTCTTGGATGAAACACTGAGTCATCCTGTTCTGTGCATCAAGTTCCCATGGTCTCTCACTGAGCTGGTTGGCTCTGGAGGAAAGGGGAATGGAGTGTGTGCTCCACCTCAGTCCTCGTTTTTCCAATTGACTTGTAGGGTCAACCAGCCTGAGGTCACCCTTCGGGACAGTTTGTTGGCCTAGTGGGTGTCCCTGGCTTTCCTGTGAAGTGTTCACATCCTGTTATCCATTTGTTGCTTACTTATCCAGGGTCCATCACACTGCTGAACATTTTAAGAGGTAGAAAAAGCATGGTGTAAAGAAACCCAAAAGATCACTCTTAGAATTGTTAGAAGATCTTAAAACCTGATAGAAAAATGGGCAAGAGGCACTAGCCAACACTTTATAAGAAAGATGTATCACTGGCCTTTAAATTTATGAAGACATGTTTAAAGACAGGAGCAGCCAATTCACAAGAAGAGTATAGAACTAGCCCCGAACCACGTTAAGGACATAATAAAACTAACGAAGGCAAGACAAATCATACTAAAATTCCCTTGAGAACTGAAACTCAGGCAGAAGTGGCATAGATTTTAGTAATTGCAGACAGAGACATTAGGATACTTGGAATAAAAGTGTTTTGTGCATTCTAAAAATCAGGAGAGTCATGGAAATCATAAAATAGACCCCATTTGATCTTACAGATATGAAAAACATAGTGTCAGGTGAAGCCCATTTTAAGGGGTTCCTGATGGCTCAGATATTTAAAAAAAAAAAAAAAAAAAAACCACCTGCAACTTGGGAGACAAGGATTCAGTCCCTGGGTTGGGAAGATCCTCTGGAGGGGGGAATGGCAGCCTGCTCCAGTATGCTTGCCTGGAGAATCCCCATGGACAGAGGAGCCTGGCAGGCTACAGTCCATGAGGTCACAAAGAGTTGGACATGGCTGAACAATGAAGCACAGCACAGCACAGGACATTGAATGTTTGTGAAAGAAATTCAGGTAGGGAAGAAAGAGGGAGAAAGGGAAACAAGGGAAATGAAAGGAAGCAAAGAAAACCCTCCGTTGCTGGCTAGAACAGAGCAACCAGAGATGTGCCCCAGCAGGACAGCACCACACATGTCCATCTGAGCACTCTCAGCCGGTTTGAGACAACCATCTCCAACTTTGGTCCCACTGCTTCAACCAAACTCATGTGCAGTGTTTACCACTAACAGGCTAATAGTCATCACGCTTTCTCCTCATTCAAATCCTGATTCACCCAGAAGTGAAAAAGACACGTGTGCCCCAATGTTCATCACAGAACTGTTTACAATAACCAGGGCATGGAAGCAACCTAGATGTCCATCAGCAGGCAAATGGGTAAGAAAGGTGTGGTACGTAGACACAATGGAATATTGCTTAGCCATTACAAAGAACACATGTGAATCCATTCTAATGAGGTGGATGAAACTGGAGCCTATTATAGAGAGCGAAGTAAGTCAGAAAGTAAAACACCAGTACACTATACTAAGGCATATATATTGAATTTAGGAAGATGGAGATGATAAACCTATATGGGAGACAGCAAAAGAGACACAGATTTCCAGAAGTCTTTTTGACTCTGTGGGAGACGGCGAGGGTGGGATGATCTGAGAGAAGACCATTGAAACATGTATATTATCATATGTGGAAGGGATATCCAGTCCATGTTCGATGCATAAGACAGGGTGCCCAGGACTGGTTCACTGTGCTGACCCAGAGGGATTGGATCAGGAGGAAGATGTGAGGGGTAATCAGGATGGGGAATACATGTACTCCCATGGCTGATTCATGTCAATGTATGGCAAAAACCACCACAATATTGTAAAGTAAATACCCAACAATTGAAATAAATAAAATAAAATAAAATAGAATCCTTTGATAAAAAGAGCCTAATGAGTATTGACTTTTTGACCTCCAGAAAGGACCTTCTTTTCCTTCCTTTCTTCCCTCCTTCCGCCCCCCTCTTTCTTTCCTTTTCTTTCTGATTATACAACTGATAAAGCTTGCTTTCCATTGATAGTTATGACAAAGTCCTGCCTCTATTCCCCATGTTGTACAATGCATCCCTGAGCTCATCTTCACCTGACTATCACTTCGAGCCTCCAAATACGCCAACTCCGAATTGCCCCGCCCTCTTCCCCTCCCCACTGGTAACCAATAGATGCTTCTCTATATTTGTGCACCTCCATTATTATCATATTCTCTACTTTGCGGTATGTTTACATTCTATAAGTGATATCATACAGCATTTGTCAATCTCTGAGGTATTTTACTCAATATTCTACCTTCCATGTTGCTGAAAATGTCAATATTCCATTCTTTTGATGGGGCATCTCCTTTGTATGCCTTTTGAACAAATGGCACTGCCCCCCCACACACTGCACAGCTCCCCAGCTAGGTGTCCATCTCTGCACTCGCACAGAGGAACTCAAAGTCCTCTTCCTCTTCTCCCATGGGAAGTGTGTCTTTGAAGCTCAGTCTGGAACCAGTTCTTCACCCTACTTTCTGGCAAGCTGGACCTTCTGGTTCCATCTCCAACTCCACAGAAGCCATCTCACTCCCTCCTCACACACTTATCCCTTCCCTGCACTTTCTGCACCCCACTATCAGAGAACTCAGGGACAAACATAATTTCACATCAGCCTGATTTTATTTTATTTTCGTTATTAGTGTATGCAGTTGCTATAATATTCAGCATCTGTACTTTAGGCCAGTTCGCAGAGGCCAGACCCCCAAGCATTCCTGAGGTGTATAGCCATGCCCCAAAGTCACTGGCTGTCCACAGGTCCAGCTGGAATGGCAGGGGTCTCCATGGTCTTTGGGGCCTCCTCTGATTCTTTCTGATTAGCTGGAATGGCAGGGGTAGCCATGGTCTCTGGGACCTCCTCTGGTTCCTTCTGATTACCTGGAATGGCTGGGGTCTCCATGGTCTCTGGGACCTCCTCTGGTTCCTTCTGATTACCTGGAATGGCAGGGGTCTCCAGGGTTTCCGGGACCTCCTCTGGTTCCTTCTGATTCAGTTGTTCATTCACCTTGGAACTCTGCCTACAGAGCTCTGAGCATCTGATTTTCTTAAGCTTTTTTCTGGTGGGAGTTTTCAGAGAAGTTTTCTTTGTCCGCATTGCCGGAATGGATTATTCACCCTCACGGTTACCCTGGCTACCTGGAGAGAACAAGACAGGGAGCAAGAATGCCACTGGTTGAGGGAAGAGTGTGAAGATAGGTAGGAACGATGGCTTCAGGAGGAGGGATGTGGGCACAGAAGGATTATGTGCCAGGTGTGGACGGGGAGGGTGTCTTCTGCGGTGTGGTCGATGGGCAAGTGGAGTTTGGCTGGCTTCAGTTCATCTTGACATTTTTTTCTGGACCTCAATTGATATAAGGTCTTCATCTTCTCCTGGGTAACAGAAGGTGGGTGTTCCACAACTACTCCGGAGCCTTGTGGCTTCCCAGTCACCTCAGTCATTTGGAGGACTCACAGTGGTCTGCTTACAGCCTCTGAGCACCCCTATATATACCCGTCCCCATGGAGCCTCTATCTCATGCTTTATGAGGTCAGCAAGTCTCTTCCCCAGCCAAAGTTGGCCCTGGGTGAGCTTTGACATCACAAAGCCCCATCCTGCCATGTCTAGGCGAGGATGCGGAGGAATTCAGATGATTTGCTGGGAGAAATGAGACATTAGTAATTCCCTCAAGAGGCCTCCAAACTCACCTGCCACCCTCACCTCTTTCTCAAATCTGATGGGTCACATAGAAGGCAGAGTGCATCTCCTCCCCGCCTTGCCCCACAGCCACACTCCTCGGGCATTCATTCTGTTCTCTCCCAGCTTTCACCATTATCTAGGTTTTCTTATCTTGCCTAAACTCCCTGCATGACAATTGGGTTGTGTTTAAGTGTCTTTGGAAGCGAGAATCATTGCTCGTTCGTCCTGCAATGTGGACTTCATGCACCGTGAAGCCCACTGAATTCTGGGTCAGCCGACAGAAACATTTCCATCCCGCCTCCTTGTCTCAGTGTTCCCGGAGCTCGCCTCCATTCTCTGTCTCTAGTCGGAAACCCTTGTCTTCAGGCTGTGAGAATGCAGTGATTACACTTGCCCTTGCTCCACCCGAGCTGTCTCGTTTCAAGTCTAGGACTCAGGGTCACCTCACTAGGAGTACTACCCAGGCTTGTGTTTGAACAGGGTGATGGGGAAGGTGCAGAGAAATGCATGTTTCAGATTGTGCTGGGGGATCCCATGCAGGAAATGCCCACCTTCGGGTGATAGTATTGCCAGCAAGGGATGGAGCTTGCCCAGAGCTGTGTGAGGCTTGTGTACAAGGGTTTTCTCAACAAGTGCACTCACAAATCTCGTTTCTCATCTTGTTTTCTTGCTGAAAGCTCCCTAGGAGCTTATCTCACAGCCAAAACCAAGGTGGAATTCATTTCCATGAGCAGCTGCTAAAAGCTTCCAGCTTCTTGGATGAAACACTGAGTCATCCTGTTCTGTGCATCAAGTTCCCATGGTCTCTCACTGAGCTGGTTGGCTCTGGAGGAAAGGCGAATCGAGTGTGTGCTCCACCTTGGTCCTCGTTTTTCCAATTGACTCGTAGGTTCAACCAGGCTGAGGTGCACCCCTGGGGAGAGTTTGTTGGCCTAGTGGGTCTCCCTGGCTTTCCTGTGAAGTGTTCACATCCTGTTATCCATTTGTTGCTTACTTATCCAGGGTCCATCACACTGCTGAACATTTTAAGAGGTAGAAAAAGCATGGTGTAAAGAAACCCAAAAGATCACTCTTAGAATTGTTAGAAGATCTTAAAACCTGATAGAAAAATGGGCAAGAGGCACTAGCCAACACTTTATAAGAAAGATGTATCACTGGCCTTTAAATTTATGAAGACATGTTTAAAGACAGGAGCAGCCAATTCACAAGAAGAGTATAGAACTAGCCCCGAACCACGTTAAGGACATAATAAAATTAACGAAGGCAAGACAAATCATACTAAAATTCCCTTGAGAACTGAAACTCAGGCAGAAGTGGCATAGATTTTAGTAATTGCAGATAGAGACATTAGGATACTTGGAATAAAAGTGTTTTGTGCATTCTAAAAATCAGGAGAGTCATGGAAATCATAAAATAGACCCCATTTGATCTTACAGATATGAAAATCATAGTGTCAGATGAAGCCCATTTTAAGGGTTTCCTGATGGCTCAGATATTTAAAAAATAAATAAATAAATAAACCACCTGCACCTTGGGAGACAGGATTCAGTCCCTGGGTTGGGAAGATCCTCTGGAGGGGGTAATGGCAGCCTGCTCCAGTATGCTTGCCTGGAGAATCCCCATGGACAGAGGAGCCTGGCAGGCTACAGTCCATGAGGTCACAAAGAGTTAGACATGGCTGAACAATGAAGCACAGCACAGCACAGGACATTGAATGTTTGTGAAAGAAATTCAGGTAGGGAGGAAAGAGGGAGAAAGGGAAACAAGGGAAATGAAAGGAAGCAAAGAAAACCCTCCGTTGCTGGCTAGAACAGAGCAACCAGAGATGTGCCCCAGCAGGACAGCACCACACATGTCCATCTGAGCACTCTCAGCCGGTTTGAGACAACCATCTCCAACTTTGGTCCCACTGCTTCAACCAAACTCATGTGCAGTGTTTACCACTAACAGGCTAATAGTCATCACGCTTTCTCCTCATTCAAATCTTGATTCACCCAGAAGTGAAAAAGACACGTGTGCCCCAATATTCATCACAGAACTGTTTACAATAACCAGGGCATGGAAGCAACCTAGATGTCCATCAGCAGGCAAATGGGTAAGAAAGGTGTGGTACATAGACACAATGGAATATTGCTTAGCCATTACAAAGAACACATGTGAATCCATTCTAATGAGGTGGATGAAACTGGAGCCTATTATAGAGAGCGAAGTAAGTCAGAAAGTAAAACACCAGTACACTATACTAAGGCATATATATTGAATTTAGGAAGATGGAGATGATAAACCTATATGGGAGACAGCAAAAGAGACACAGATTTCCAGAAGTCTTTTTGACTCTGTGGGAGACGGCGAGGGTGGGATGATCTGAGAGAAGACCATTGAAACATGTATATTATCATATGTGGAAGGGATATCCAGTCCATGTTCGATGCATAAGACAGGGTGCCCAGGACTGGTTCACTGTGCTGACCCAGAGGGATTGGATCAGGAGGAAGATGTGAGGGGTAATCAGGATGGGGAATACATGTACTCCCATGGCTGATTCATGTCAATGTATGGCAAAAACCACCACAATATTGTAAAGTAAATACCCAACAATTGAAATAAATAAAATAAAATAAAATAGAATCCTTTGATAAAAAGAGCCTAATGAGTATTGACTTTTTGACCTCCAGAAAGGACCTTCTTTTCCTTCCTTTCTTCCCTCCTTCCGCCCCCCTCTTTCTTTCCTTTTCTTTCTGATTATACAACTGATAAAGCTTGCTTTCCATTGATAGTTATGACAAAGTCCTGCCTCTATTCCCCATGTTGTACAATGCATCCCTGAGCTCATCTTCACCTGACTATCACTTCGAGCCTCCAAATACGCCAACTCCGAATTGCCCCGCCCTCTTCCCCTCCCCACTGGTAACCAATAGATGCTTCTCTATATTTGTGCACCTCCATTATTATCATATTCTCTACTTTGCGGTATGTTTACATTCTATAAGTGATATCATACAGCATTTGTCAATCTCTGAGGTATTTTACTCAATATTCTACCTTCCATGTTGCTGAAAATGTCAATATTCCATTCTTTTGATGGGGCATCTCCTTTGTATGCCTTTTGAACAAATGGCACTGCCCCCCCACACACTGCACAGCTCCCCAGCTAGGTGTCCATCTCTGCACTCGCACAGAGGAACTCAAAGTCCTCTTCCTCTTCTCCCATGGGAAGTGTGTCTTTGAAGCTCAGTCTGGAACCAGTTCTTCACCCTACTTTCTGGCAAGCTGGACCTTCTGGTTCCATCTCCAACTCCACAGAAGCCATCTCACTCCCTCCTCACACACTTATCCCTTCCCTGCACTTTCTGCACCCCACTATCAGAGAACTCAGGGACAAACATAATTTCACATCAGCCTGATTTTATTTTATTTTCGTTATTAGTGTATGCAGTTGCTATAATATTCAGCATCTGTACTTTAGGCCAGTTCGCAGAGGCCAGACCCCCAAGCATTCCTGAGGTGTATAGCCATGCCCCAAAGTCACTGGCTGTCCACAGGTCCAGCTGGAATGGCAGGGGTCTCCATGGTCTTTGGGGCCTCCTCTGATTCTTTCTGATTAGCTGGAATGGCAGGGGTAGCCATGGTCTCTGGGACCTCCTCTGGTTCCTTCTGATTACCTGGAATGGCTGGGGTCTCCATGGTCTCTGGGACCTCCTCTGGTTCCTTCTGATTACCTGGAATGGCAGGGGTCTCCAGGGTTTCCGGGACCTCCTCTGGTTCCTTCTGATTCAGTTGTTCATTCACCTTGGAACTCTGCCTACAGAGCTCTGAGCATCTGATTTTCTTAAGCTTTTTTCTGGTGGGAGTTTTCAGAGAAGTTTTCTTTGTCCGCATTGCCGGAATGGATTATTCACCCTCACGGTTACCCTGGCTACCTGGAGAGAACAAGACAGGGAGCAAGAATGCCACTGGTTGAGGGAAGAGTGTGAAGATAGGTAGGAACGATGGCTTCAGGAGGAGGGATGTGGGCACAGAAGGATTATGTGCCAGGTGTGGACGGGGAGGGTGTCTTCTGCGGTGTGGTCGATGGGCAAGTGGAGTTTGGCTGGCTTCAGTTCATCTTGACATTTTTTTCTGGACCTCAATTGATATAAGGTCTTCATCTTCTCCTGGGTAACAGAAGGTGGGTGTTCCACAACTACTCCGGAGCCTTGTGGCTTCCCAGTCACCTCAGTCATTTGGAGGACTCACAGTGGTCTGCTTACAGCCTCTGAGCACCCCTATATATACCCGTCCCCATGGAGCCTCTATCTCATGCTTTATGAGGTCAGCAAGTCTCTTCCCCAGCCAAAGTTGGCCCTGGGTGAGCTTTGACATCACAAAGCCCCATCCTGCCATGTCTAGGCGAGGATGCGGAGGAATTCAGATGATTTGCTGGGAGAAATGAGACATTAGTAATTCCCTCAAGAGGCCTCCAAACTCACCTGCCACCCTCACCTCTTTCTCAAATCTGATGGGTCACATAGAAGGCAGAGTGCATCTCCTCCCCGCCTTGCCCCACAGCCACACTCCTCGGGCATTCATTCTGTTCTCTCCCAGCTTTCACCATTATCTAGGTTTTCTTATCTTGCCTAAACTCCCTGCATGACAATTGGGTTGTGTTTAAGTGTCTTTGGAAGCGAGAATCATTGCTCGTTCGTCCTGCAATGTGGACTTCATGCACCGTGAAGCCCACTGAATTCTGGGTCAGCCGACAGAAACATTTCCATCCCGCCTCCTTGTCTCAGTGTTCCCGGAGCTCGCCTCCATTCTCTGTCTCTAGTCGGAAACCCTTGTCTTCAGGCTGTGAGAATGCAGTGATTACACTTGCCCTTGCTCCACCCGAGCTGTCTCGTTTCAAGTCTAGGACTCAGGGTCACCTCACTAGGAGTACTACCCAGGCTTGTGTTTGAACAGGGTGATGGGGAAGGTGCAGAGAAATGCATGTTTCAGATTGTGCTGGGGGATCCCATGCAGGAAATGCCCACCTTCGGGTGATAGTATTGCCAGCAAGGGATGGAGCTTGCCCAGAGCTGTGTGAGGCTTGTGTACAAGGGTTTTCTCAACAAGTGCACTCACAAATCTCGTTTCTCATCTTGTTTTCTTGCTGAAAGCTCCCTAGGAGCTTATCTCACAGCCAAAACCAAGGTGGAATTCATTTCCATGAGCAGCTGCTAAAAGCTTCCAGCTTCTTGGATGAAACACTGAGTCATCCTGTTCTGTGCATCAAGTTCCCATGGTCTCTCACTGAGCTGGTTGGCTCTGGAGGAAAGGCGAATCGAGTGTGTGCTCCACCTTGGTCCTCGTTTTTCCAATTGACTCGTAGGTTCAACCAGGCTGAGGTGCACCCCTGGGGAGAGTTTGTTGGCCTAGTGGGTCTCCCTGGCTTTCCTGTGAAGTGTTCACATCCTGTTATCCATTTGTTGCTTACTTATCCAGGGTCCATCACACTGCTGAACATTTTAAGAGGTAGAAAAAGCATGGTGTAAAGAAACCCAAAAGATCACTCTTAGAATTGTTAGAAGATCTTAAAACCTGATAGAAAAATGGGCAAGAGGCACTAGCCAACACTTTATAAGAAAGATGTATCACTGGCCTTTAAATTTATGAAGACATGTTTAAAGACAGGAGCAGCCAATTCACAAGAAGAGTATAGAACTAGCCCCGAACCACGTTAAGGACATAATAAAATTAACGAAGGCAAGACAAATCATACTAAAATTCCCTTGAGAACTGAAACTCAGGCAGAAGTGGCATAGATTTTAGTAATTGCAGATAGAGACATTAGGATACTTGGAATAAAAGTGTTTTGTGCATTCTAAAAATCAGGAGAGTCATGGAAATCATAAAATAGACCCCATTTGATCTTACAGATATGAAAATCATAGTGTCAGATGAAGCCCATTTTAAGGGTTTCCTGATGGCTCAGATATTTAAAAAATAAATAAATAAATAAACCACCTGCACCTTGGGAGACAGGATTCAGTCCCTGGGTTGGGAAGATCCTCTGGAGGGGGTAATGGCAGCCTGCTCCAGTATGCTTGCCTGGAGAATCCCCATGGACAGAGGAGCCTGGCAGGCTACAGTCCATGAGGTCACAAAGAGTTAGACATGGCTGAACAATGAAGCACAGCACAGCACAGGACATTGAATGTTTGTGAAAGAAATTCAGGTAGGGAGGAAAGAGGGAGAAAGGGAAACAAGGGAAATGAAAGGAAGCAAAGAAAACCCTCCGTTGCTGGCTAGAACAGAGCAACCAGAGATGTGCCCCAGCAGGACAGCACCACACATGTCCATCTGAGCACTCTCAGCCGGTTTGAGACAACCATCTCCAACTTTGGTCCCACTGCTTCAACCAAACTCATGTGCAGTGTTTACCACTAACAGGCTAATAGTCATCACGCTTTCTCCTCATTCAAATCTTGATTCACCCAGAAGTGAAAAAGACACGTGTGCCCCAATATTCATCACAGAACTGTTTACAATAACCAGGGCATGGAAGCAACCTAGATGTCCATCAGCAGGCAAATGGGTAAGAAAGGTGTGGTACATAGACACAATGGAATATTGCTTAGCCATTACAAAGAACACATGTGAATCCATTCTAATGAGGTGGATGAAACTGGAGCCTATTATAGAGAGCGAAGTAAGTCAGAAAGTAAAACACCAATACACTATACTAAGGCATATATATTGAATTTAGGAAGATGGAGATGATGAACCTATATGGGAGACAGCAAAAGAGACACAGATTTCCAGAAGAGTCTTTTTAACTCTGTAGGAGACGGCGAGGGTGGGATGATCTGAGAAAAGACCATTGAAACAGGTATATTATCATATGTGAAAGGGATAGCCAGTCCATGTTCGATGCATAAGACAGGGTGCCCAGAACTGGTTCAATGTGCTGACCCAGAGGGATTGGAATTAGGGGGAATATGTGAGGGGGAATCAGGATGGGGAATACATGTACTCCCATGGCTGATTCATGCCAATGTATGGCAAAAACCACCACAATATTGTAAAGTAAATACCCAACAATTGAAATAAATAAAATAAAATAAAATAGAATCCTTTGATAAAAAGAGCCTAATGAGTATTGACTTTTTGACCTCCAGAAAGGACCTTCTTTTCCTTCGTTTCTTCCCTCCTTCCGCCCCCCTCTTTCTTTCCTTTTCTTTCTGATTATACACCTGTTAAAGCTTGCTTTCCATTGATAGTTATGACAAAGTCCTGCCTCTATTACCCATGTTGTGCAATGTATCCCTGAGCTCATCTTCCACCTAACTATCACTGCGAGCCTCCAAATTCCCCAACTCTGTATTGACCAGCCCTCTTCCCCTCCCTGCTGGTAACCAATAGATGCTTCTCTATATTTGTGCACCTCCATTATTATCATATTCTCTACTTTGCGGTATGTTTACATTCTGTAAGTGATATCATACAGCATTTGTCAATCTCTGAGTTATTTTACTCAATATTCTACCTTCCATGTTGCTGAAAATGTCAATATTCCATTCTTTTGATGGGGCACCTCCTTTGTATGCCTTTTGAAGAAATGGCATTGTCCCCCCAGACAAGAAACAGCTCCAGAGCTAAGTGTCCATCTCTGCACTCGCACAGAGGAACTCAAAGTCCTCTTCCTCTTCTCCCATGGGAAGTGTGTCCTTGAAGCTCAGTCTGGAACCAGTTCTTCCCCTTACTTTCTGGCAAAGTGGACTTTCTGGTTCAATTTCCAACTCCACAGAAGCCATCTCACTCCCTCCTCACACACTTATCCCTTCCCTGCCTTTTCTGCACCCCACTATCAGAGAACTCAGGGACAAATATAATTTCACATCAGTCTGATTTTATTTTATTTTTGTTATTAGTGTATGCAGTTGCTACAATATTCAGCATCTGTACTTTAGGCCAGTACTCAGAGGCCAGACCCCAAAGCATTTCTGTGGTGTATAGCCATGCCCCAAAGTCACTGGCTGTCCACAGGTCCAGCTGGAATGGCAGGGGTCTCCATGGTCTCTGGGACCTCCTCTGGTTCTTTCTGATTAGCTGGAATGACAGGGGTCTCCATGGTCTCTGGGACCTCCTCTGGTTCCTTCTGATTATCTGGAATGGCAGGGCTCTCCTTGGTCTCTGGGACCTCCTCTGGTTCCTTCTCATTACCTGGAATGGCAGGGGTCTCCAGGGTTTCCGGGACCTCCTCTGGTTCCTTCTGATTCAGCTGTTCATTCGCCTTGGAACTCTGTCTACAGAGGTCTGAGCATCTGATTTTCTTAAGCTTTTTTCTGGTGGGAGTTTTCAGAGAAGTTTTCTTTGGCAGCATTGCCGGAATGGGATTATTCCCCCTCACGGTTACCCTGGCTACCTGGAGAGAACAAGACAGGGAGCAAGAATGGCACTGGTTTAGGGAAGAGGGTGAAGATAGGTAGGAACGATGGCTTCAGGAGAAGGGGTGTGGACAGAGAAGGGTTATGTGCCAGGTGTGGACGGGGAGAGTGTCTTCTGCAGTGTGGTCGATGGGCAAGAGGCGTTTGGCTGGGTTCAGTTCATCTTGACATTTTTTTCAGGACCTCAATTGATAGAATGTCTTCGTCTTCTCCTGGGTAACAGGAGGTGGGTGTTCCGTAACTACTCTGGAGCCTTGTGGCTTCCCAGTCACCTCAGTCATTTGGAGGACTCACAGTGGTCTGCTCAGAGCCTCTGAGCACCCCTATATATACCCGTCTCCATGGACTCTCACCCTCATGCTTTATGAATTCAGCAAGTCGGTTTCCCAGCCAAAGTTGGCCCTGGGTCAGCTTTGACATCACATAGCCCCATCCTGACATGTCTAGCTGAGGATGCGGAGCAATTCAGATGATTGCTGGGAGAAATGAGGCATTAGTAATTCCCTCAAGAGGCCTCCAAACTCACCTGCCACCCTCACCTCTTTGTCTACTCTGATGGGTCACACAGCAGGCAGAATGCATCTCCTCCCAGCCTTGACCCACAGCCACACTCCTCAGGCATTCATTCTGTTCTCTCTCAGCTTTCACCATTATCTAGCTTTTCTTATCTTGCCTAAACTCCCTCCATGACAACGAGATTGTGTTTAAGTGTCTGTGGAAGAGACAATCATTGCTCATTCGTCCTGCAATGTGGTCTTAATGCACCTTGAAGCCCATTGAATTCTGGGCCAGCCGACAGAAACCTTTCCATCCCGCCTCCTTGTCTCAGTGTTCCCGGAGCTCGCCTCCATTTTCTGGTCTCCAGTCGGAAACCCTTGTCTTAAGGCTGTGAGAATGCAGTGATTACATTTGCCCTTGCTCCACACGGAGCTGTCTCGTTTCAAGTCTAGGACTCAGGGTCACCTCACTAGGAGTACTACCCAGGCTTGTGTTTGAACAGGGTGATGGGGAAGCGGCAGAAAAATGCATATTTCAGATTGTGCTTGGGGATCCCATGCAGGAAACGCCCACCTCCGGCTGATTAGTATTCCCAGCAAGGGGTGGAGCTTGCCCAGAGCTGTGTGAGGCTTGTGTGCAAGGGTCTTCTCAACACGTGCCCTCACAAATCTCGTTTCTCATCTTGTTTTCTTGCTGGAACCTCCTTAGGAGCTTATCTCCCAGCCAAAAGCAAGATGGAATTCATTTCCATGAGCAGCTGCTAAAAGCTTCCAGCTTCTTGGACGAAACACTGAGTCATCCTGTCCTGTGCATCTAGTTCCCATGGTCTCTCACTGAGCTGGTTAGCTCTGGAGGAAAGGGGAATGGATTGTGTGCTCCACCTCAGTCCTCGTTTTTCCAATTGACTCGTAGGGTCAACCAGCCTGAGGTCCACCCCTGGGGACAGTTTGTTGGCCTAGTGGGTCTTTCTGGGTTTCCTGTGAATTTTTCACATCCTCTTGTCCATTTGTTGCTTATTCATCCTGGCTCGATCACACTGCTGAATATTTTAAGAGTTAGAAAATGCATGGCATAAAGAAACCCAAAAGATGACTCTTAGAATTGTTAGACAATCTTAAAACATGATAGAAAAATGGGCAAGAGGCATAGGCCAACACTTCATAAGAAAGATGTATCACTGGCCTTTAAATTTATGAAGACATGTTTAAAGACATGAGCAGCCAATTCACAAGAAGAGTATGGAACTAGCCCCGAACCACGTGAAGGACATATTAAATCTAACGAAGGAAAGAAAAATCATACTAAAATTCCCTTGAGAACTGAAACTCAGGCAGAAGTGGCATAGATTTTTTTAATTGCAGATAGAGACATTAGGATACTTGGAATAGAATTGTTTTGTGCATTCTAAAAATAAGGAGAGTCATGGAAATCATAAAATAGACCCCATTTGATCTTACATATATGAAAAACATAGTGTCAGATGAAGCCCATTTTAAGGGTTTCCTGATGGCTCAGATATTTAAAAAAAAAAAAAAAAAAAAAAACCACCTGCAACTTGGGAGACCAGGATTCAATCCCTGGGTTGGGAAGATCCTCTGGAGGGGAGAATGGCAGCCTGCTCCAGTATGCTTGCCTGGAGAATCCCCATGGACAGAGGAGCCTGGCAGGCTACAGTCCTTGTGGTCACAAAGAGTTGGACATGGCTGAACAATGAAGCACAGCACAGCACAGGACATTGAATATTTGTGAAAGAAATTCAGGTAGGGAGGAAAGAGGGAGAAAGGGAAACAAGGGAAATGAAGGGAAGCAAAGAAAACCCGCTGTTGCTGGTTAGAACAGAGCAACCAGAGATGTCCCCCAGCAGGACAGCACCACACATGTCCATCTGAGCACTCTCAGCTGGTTTGAAACAACCATCTCCAACTTTGGTCCCACTGCTTCCACCACACTCATGTGCAGGGTTTACCACTAACAGGCTCATAGTCATCATGGTTTCTCCTCATTCAAATCCTGATTCACCCAGAAGTGAAAAAGACACGTGTGCCCCAATGTTCATCACAGCACTGTTTACAATAACCAGGGCATGTAAGCAACCTAGATGTTCATCAGCAGGCAAATGGGTAAGAAAGCTCTGGTACATAGACACAATGGAATATTGCTTAGCCATTACAAAGAACACATGTGAATCCTTTCTAATGAGGTGGATGAAACTGGAGCCTATTATAGAGAGCGAAGTAAGTCAGAAAGTAAAACACCAATACACTATACTAAGGCATATATATTGAATTTAGGAAGATGGAGATGATAAACCTATATGGGAGACAGCAAAAGAGACACAGATTTCCAGAAGAGTCCTTTTGACTCTGTGGGAGACGGCGAGGTTGGGATGATCTGAGAGAAGACCATTGAAACATGTATATTACCATATGTGAAAGGGATATCCAGTCCATGTTCGATGCATCAGACATGGTGCCCAGGATTGGAACACTGAGTTGACCCAGAAGGATTGAATTGGGAGGAAGATATGAAGGGGAATCAGGATGGGTAATACATGAACTCCCATGGCTGATTCATGTCAATGTATGGCAAAAAGCACCACAATATTGTAAATACCCACCAATTAAAATAAATAAATTAAGATAAAATAAAATAGATTCATTTTATAAAATGGGCCTAATCAATATTGAATTTTTGATCTCCAGAAAGGACCTTCTTTTCCTTCCTTTCTTCCCTCCTTCCTCCCTCCTCTTTCTTACCTTTTCTTTCTGATTATACAGCTGTTAAAGCTTGCTTTTCATTTGTAGTTATTACCAAATCCTGGCTCTATTCCCCATTTTGTACAATGCATCCCTGAGCTCATCTTCCACCTAACTATCACTGCGTGCCTCCCACTCCGCCACGTCTCTATTGCCCCGTCCTCTTCCCCTCGCTGCTGGTAACCAGTAGATGCTTCACTATATTTGTGGACTTCCATTATTATCATATTCTCTAATTTGTGGGATGTTTCCATTCTATAAGTGATATCATAAAATATTTGTCAATCTCTGTCTGAGACATTTTAGTCATTATTCCACATTCCATGTTGCTGCAAATGTCAATATTCCATTCTTTTGATGGGGCACCTCCTTTGTATGCCGTTTGAACAAATGGCGCTCCCCCCCCCCCCACATGACACAGCTCCCCAGCTAAGTGTCCATCTCTGCACTCGCACAGAGAAACTCAAAGTCCTCTTCCTCTTCTCCCATGGGAAGTGTGTCTTTGAAGCTCAGTCTGGAACCAGTTCTTCCTCCAACTTTCTGGCAACCTGGACCTTCTGGTTCCATTTCCAACTCCACAGAACCCATCTCCCTCCCTCCTCACACACTTATCCCTTCCCTGCCCTTTCTGCACCCCACTATCAGCAAACTCAGGGACAAACATAATTTCACATCAGCCTGATTTTATTTTTTTTTCGTTATTAGTGTATGCAGTTGCTATAATATTCAGCATCTGTACTTTAGGCCAGTACTCAGAGGCCAGACCCCCAAGCATTCCTGAGGTGTCTAGCCATGCCCCGAAGTCACTGGCTGTCCACTGGTCCAGCTGGAATGGCAGTGGTCTCCATGGTATCTGGGACCTTCTCTGGTTCCTTCTGATTAACTGGAATGGCAGGGCTCTCCATGGTCTCTGGGACCTCCTCTGGTTCCTTTTGATTACCTGGAATGGCAGGGCTCTCCATGGTCTCTGGGACCTCCTCTGGTTCCTTCTGATTACCGGGAATGGCAGGGGTCTCCAGGGTTTCCGGGACCTCCTCTGGTTCCTTCTGATTCAGCTGTTCATTCGCCTTGGAACTCTGTCTATAGAGCTTTGAGCATCTGATTTTCTTAAGCTTTTTTCTGGTCTGACTTTTCAGAGAAGTTATCTTTGGCAGCATTGCCGGAATGGGATTATTCACCCTCACGGTTACCCTGGCTACCTGGAGAGAACAAGACAGGGAGCAAGAATGGCACTGGTTTAGGGAAGAGAGTGAAGATAGGTAGGAATGATGGCTTCAGGAGAAGTGGTGTGGGCAGAGAAGGGTTATGTGCCAGGTGTGGACGGGGAGGGTGTCTTCTGCGGTGTGGTCGATGGGCAAGAGGAGTTTGGCTGGGTTCAGTTCATCTTGACATTTTTTTCTGGACCTCATTTGATAGGAGGTCTTCATCTTCTCGTGGGTAACAGAAGGTGGGTGTTCCACAACTATTCTGGAGCCTTGTGGCTTCCCAGTCACCTCAGTCATTTGGAGGACTCACAGTGTTCTGCTCAGAGCCTCTGAGCACCCCTATATATACCCGTCCCCATGGAGCCTCACCCTCATACTTTATGAGGTCAGCAAGTCTCTTCCCCAGCCAAAGTTGGCCCTAGGTGAGCTTTGACATCACAAAGCCCCATCCTGACATGTCTAGCTGAGGATGCAGAGCAATTCAGATGATTTGCTGGGAGAAATGATGCATTAGTAATTCCCTCAAGAGGCCTCCAAACTCACCTGCCACCCTCACCTTTTGTCAACTCTTATGGGTCACACAGCAGGCAGAGTGCATCTCCTCTCAGCCTTGCTCCACAGCCACACTCCTCGGGCATTCATTCTGTTCTCTCTCAGCTTTCACCATTATCTAGCTTTTCTTATCTTGCCTAAACTCTCTCCATGACAACTAGGTTGTGTTTAAGTGTCTGTGGAAGAGACAATCATTGCTCATTCGTCCTGCAATGTGGTCTTAATGCACCTTGAAGCCCATTGTATTCTGGGCCAGCCGACAAAAACCTTTCCGTCCTGCCTCCTTGTCTCAGTGTTCCCGGAGCTCGCCTCCATTTTCTGGTCTCCAGTTGGAAACCCTTGTCTTCAGGCTGTGAGAATGCAGTGATTACACTTGCCCTTGCTGCACACGGAGCTGTCTCGTTTCAAGTCTAGGACTCAGGGTCACCTCACTAGGAGTACTACCCAGGCTTGTGTTTGAACAGGGTGATGGGGAAGGGGCAGAGAAATGCATGTTTCAGATTGTGCTGGGTGATCCCTTGCAGGAAACGCCCACCTCTGGCTGATTAGTATTCCCAGCAAGGGGTGGAGCTTGCCCAGAGGTGTGTGAGCATTGTGTGCAAGGGTCTTCTCAACACGTGCCCTCACAAATCTCGTTTCTAATCTTGTTTTCTTGCTGGAAGCTCCCTAGGAGCTTATCTCACCGGCAAAACCAAGGTGGAATTCATTTCCATGAGCAGCTGCTAAAAGCTTACAGCTTCTTGGACGAAACACTGAGTCATCCTGTCCTGTGAGTCTAGTTCCCATGGTCTCTCACTGAGCTGGTTGGCTCTGGAGGAAAGGGGAATGGATTGTGTGCTCCACCTCAGTCCTCGTTTTTCCAATTGACTCGTAGGGTCAACCAGCCTGAGGTGCATCCCTGGCGAAAGTTTGTTGGCCTAGTGGGTCTTTCTGGGTTTCCAGTGAAATGTTCACATCCTGGGGTGCACGTGTTACTTACTCATCCTGGCTCCATCACGCTGGTGAACATTTTAAAGGTAGAAAAAGCATGGCGTAAAGAAACCCAAAAGATCACTCTTAGAATTGTTAGAAGATCTTAAAACCTGATAGAAAAATGGGCAAGAGGCACGAGTCAACACTTTATAAGAGAGATGTTTCACTGGCCTTTAAATTTATGAAGACATGTTTAAAGACATGAGCAGCCAATTCACAAGAAGAGTATGGAACTAGCCCCGAACCACGTGAAGGACATATTAAATCTAACGAAGGAAAGAAAAATCAAACTAAAATTCCCTTGAGAACTGAAACTCAGGCAGAAGTGGCATTGAGTTTAGTAATTGCAGATAGAGACATTAGGATACTTGGAATAAAATTGTTTTGTGTGTTCTAAAAATAAGGAGAGTCAGGGAAATCATAAAATAGACCCCATTTGATCTTACAGATATGAAAAACATAGTGTCAGTTGACGCCCATTTTAAGGGTTTCCTAATGGCTCATATATTAAAAAAAAAAAAAAAAAAAAGAAAGAAAGAAAAAAACCACCTGCAATTTGGGAGACCAGGATTTAATCCCTGGGTTGGGAAGATTCTCTGGAGGGGAGAATGGCAGCCTGCTCCTATATGCTTGCCTGGACAATCCCATGGACAGAGGAGCCTGGCAGGCTACAGTCCATGGAGTCACAAAGAGTTGGACATGGCTGAACAATGAAGCACAGCACAGCACAGGACATTGAATGTTTGTGAAAGAAATTCAGGTAGGGAGGAAAGAGGGAGAAAGGGAAACAAGGGAAATGAAAGGAAGGAAAGAAAACCCTCCGTTGCTGGCTAGACCAGAGCAACCAGAGATGTCCCCCAGCAGGACAGAACCACACATGTCCATCTGAGCACTCTCAGCCGGTTTGAAACAACCATCTCCAACTTTGGTCCCACTGCTTCAACCAAACTCATGTGCAGGGTTTACCACTAACAGGCTCATAGTCATCACGCATTCTTCTCATTCAAATCCTGATTCACCCAGAAGTGAAAAAGACACGTGTGCCCCAATGTTCATCACAGAACTGTTTACAATAACCAGGGCATGGAAGCACCCTAGATGTTCATCAGCAGGCAAATGGGTAAGAAATCTGTTGTACATAGACACAACGGAATATTGCTTAGCCATTACAAAGAACACATGTGAATCCACTCTAATGAGGTGGATGAAACTGGAGCCTATTATACAGAGCGAAGTAAGTCAGAAAGTAAAACACCAATATATTATACTAAGGCATATATATTGAATTTAGGAAGATGGAGATGATAAACCTACATGGGAGACAGCAAAAGAGACACAGATTTCCAGAAGAGTCTTTTTGACTCTGTGGGAGACGGTGAGGGTGGGATGATCTGAGAGAAGACCATTGAAACATGTATATTACCATATGTGAAAGGGATATCCAGTCCATGTTCGATGCATAAGACAGTGTGCCCAGGACTAGTTCACTGGGCTGACCCACATGGATTGGATCGGAAGGAAGATATGAGGGGGAATCAGGATGGGGAATACATGAACTCCCATGGCTGATTCATGTCAATATATGGCAAAAACCACCACAATATTGTAAAGTAAATAACCAACATTTGAAATAAATAAAATAAAATAAAATAAAATAGAATGCTTTGAAATAAAGAGGCTAATCAGTATTGACTTTTTGACCTCCAGAAAGGACCTTCTTTTCCTTCCTTTCCTCCCTCCTTCCGTCCCCCTCTTTCTTTCCTTTTCTTTCTGATTATACAACTGTTAAAGCTTGCTTTCCATTGATAGTTATGACAAAGTCCTGCCTCTCTTCCGCATGTTGTACAATGCATCCCTGAGCTCATCTTCCACCTAACTATCACTGCGAGCCTCCTAATTCCCTAACTCTGTATTGCCCCGCCCTCTTCCCCTCGCTGCTGGTAACCAGTAGATGCTTCTCTATATTTGTGCACCTCCATTATTTTCATATTCTCTACTTTGCGGTATGTTTACATTCTATAAGTGATATCATACAGCATTTGTCAATCTCTGAGGTATTTTACTCAATATTCTATCTTCCATGTAGCTGCAAATGTCAATATTCCATTCTTTTGATGGGGCACCTCCTTTGTATGCCTTTTGAACAAATGGCGCTCCCCACCCCCCCACATGACACAGCTCCCCAGCTAAGTGTCCATCTCTGCACTCGCACAGAGAAACTCAAAGTCCTCTTCCTCTTCTCCCATGGGAAGTGTGTCTTTGAAGCTCAGTCTGGAACCAGTTCTTCCCCCTACTTTCTGGCAACCTGGACCTTCTGGTTCCATTTCCAACTCCACAGAAGCCATCTCACTCCCTCCTCACACACTTATCCCTTCTCTGCCCTTCCTGCACCCCACTATCAGAGAACTCAGGGACAAACATAATTTCACATCAGTCTGATTTTATTTTATTTTCGTTATTAGTGTATGCAGTTGCTATAATATTCAGCATCTGTACTTTAGGCCAGTACTCAGAGGCCAGACCCCCAAGCATTTCTGTGGTTTATAGCCATGCCCCAAAGTCACTGGCTGTCCACTGGTCCAGCTGGAATGGCAGGGGTCTCCATGGTCTCTGGGACCTCCTCTGGTTCTTTCTGATTAACTGGAATGGCAGGGGTCTCCATGGTCTCTGGGACCTCCTCTGGTTCCTTCTGATTATCTGGAATTGCAGGGCTCTCCATGGTCTCTGGGACCTCCTCTGGTTCCTTCTCATTACCTGGAATGGCAGGGGTCTCCAGGGTTTCCGGGACCTCCTCTGGTTCCTTCTGATTCAGCTGTTCATTTGCCTTGGAACTCTGTCTACAGAACTCTGAGCATCTGATTTTCTTAAGCTTTTTTCTAGTGGGAGTTTTCAGAGAAGTTTTCTTTGGCAGCATTGCCGGAATGGGATTATTCCCCCTCACGGTTACCCTGGCTACCTGGAGAGAACAAGACAGGGAGCAAGAATGGCACTGGTTTAGGGGAGAGAGTGAAGATAGGTAGGAACGATGGCTTCAGGAGAAGGGGTGTGGGCAGAGAAGGGTTATGTGCCAGGTGTGGACGGGGAGGGTGTCTTCTGCAGTGTGGTCGATGGGCAAGAGGAGTTTGGCTGGGTTCAGTTCATCTTGACATTTTTTTCTGGACCTCAATTGATAGAATGTCTTCGTCTTCTCCTGGGTAACAGGAGGTGGGTGTTCCATAACTACTCTGGAGCCTTGTGGCTTCCCAGTCACCTCAGTCATTTGGAGGACTCACAGTGGTCTGCTCAGAGCCTCTGAGCACCCCTATATATACCCGTCCCCATGGAGCCTCACCCTCATATTTATTGAAGTCAGCAAGTCTGTTTCCCAGCCTAAGTTGGCCCTGGGTGAGCTTTGACATCACAAAGCCCCATCCTGACATGTCTAGCTGAGGATGCAGAGCAATTCAGTTGATTTCCTGGGAGAAATGAGGCATTAGTAATTCCCTCAAGAGGCCTCCAAACTCACCTGCCACCCTCACCTCTTTGTCTACTCTGATGGGTCACACAGCAGGCAGAATGCATCTCCTCCCAGCCTTGACCCACAGCCACACTCCTCGGGCATTAATTCTGTTCTCTCTCAGCTTTCACCATTATCTAGCTTTTCTTATCTTGCCTAAACTCCCTCCATGACAACGAGATTGTGTTTAAGTGTCTGTGGAAGAGACAATCATTGCTCGTTCGTCCTGCAATGTGGTCTTAATGCACCTTGAAGCCCATTGAATTCTGGGCCAGCCGACAGAAACCTTTCCATCCCGCCTCCTTGTCTCAGTGTTCCCGGAGCTCGCCTCCATTTTCTGGTCTCCAGTCGGAAACCCTTGTCTTAAGGCTGTGAGAATGCAGTGATTACACTTGCCCTTGCTCCACACGGAGCTGTCTCGTTTCAAGTCTAGGACTCAGGGTCACCTCACTAGGAGTACTACCCAGGCTTGTGTTTGAACAGGGTGATGGGGAAGCGGCAGAAAAATGCATATTTCAGATTGTGCTTGGGGATCCCATGCAGGAAACGCCCACCTCCGGCTGATTAGTATTCCCAGCAAGGGGTGGAGCTTGCCCAGAGCTGTGTGAGGCTTGTGTGCAAGGGTCTTCTCAACACGTGCCCTCACAAATCTCGTTTCTCATCTTGTTTTCTTGCTGGAACCTCCTTAGGAGCTTATCTCCCAGCCAAAAGCAAGATGGAATTCATTTCCATGAGCAGCTGCTAAAAGCTTCCAGCTTCTTGGACGATACACTGAGTCATCCTGTCCTGTGCATCTAGTTCCCATGGTCTCTCACTGAGCTGGTTGGCTCTGGAGGAAAGGGGAATGGATTGTGTGCTCCACCTCAGTCCTCGTTTTTCCAATTGACTCGTAGGGTCAACCAGCCTGAGGTGCACCCCTGGGGACAGTTTGTTGGCTTATTGGGTCTTCCTGGGTTTCCTGTGAATTTTTCACATCCTGTTGTCCATTTGTTGCTTATTCATCCTGGCTCGATCACACTGCTGAACATTTTAAGAGTTAGAAAATGCATGGCGTAGAGAAACCCAAAAGATGACTCTTAGAATTGTTAGACGATCTTAAAACCTGATAGAAAAATGGGCAAGAGGCACGAGCCAACACTTTATAAGAAAGATGTATCACTGGCCTTTAAATTTATGAAGACATGTTTAAAGACATGAGCAGCCAATTCACAAGAAGAGTATGGAACTAGCCCCGAACCACGTTCAGGACATATTAAATCTAACCAAGGAAAGAAAAACCATACTAAAATTCCCTTGAGAACTGAAACTCAGGCAGAAGTGGCATAGATTTTTTTAATTGCAGATAGAGACATTAGGATACTTGGAATAAAATTGTTTTGTGCGTTCTAAAAATAAGGAGAGTCATGGAAATCATAAAATAGACCCCATTTGATCTTACAGATATGAAAAACATAGTGTCAGATGAAGCCCATTTTAAGGGTTTCCTGATGGCTCAGATATTTAAAAAAAAAAAAAAAACAAAAACAATAAAACAAAAAACCACCTGCAACTTGGGAGACCAGGATTCAGTCCCTGGGTTGGGAAGATCCTCTGGAGGGGAGAATGGCAGCCTGCTCCAGTATGCTTGCCTCGAGAATCCCCATGGACAGAGGAGCCTGGCAGGCTACAGTCCATGAGGTCACAAAGAGTTGGACATGGCTGAACAATGAAGCACAGCACAGCACAGGACATTGAATGTTTGTGAAAGAAATTCAGGTAGGGAGGAAAGAGGGAGAAAGGGAAACAAGGGAAATGATAGGAAGCAAAGAAAACCCACTGTTGCTGGTTAGAACAGAGCAACCATAGATGTCCCCCAGCAGGACAGCACCACACATGTCCATCTGAGCACTCTCAGCTGGTTTGAAACAACCATCTCCAACTTTGGTCCCACTGCTTCAACCAAACTCATGTGCAGGGTTTACCACTAACAGGCTAATAGTCATCATGGTTTCTCCTCATTCAAATCCTGATTCACCCAGAAGTGAAAAAGACACGTGTGCCCCAATGTTCATCACAGAACTGTTTACAATAACCAGGGCATGGAAGCAACCTAGATGTCCATCAGCAGTCAAATGGGTAAAAAAGCTTTGGTACATAGACACAATGGAATATTGCTTAGCCATTACAAAGAACACATGTGAATCCATTCTGATGAGGTGGATGAAACTGGAGCCTATTATAGAGAGCGAAGTAAGTCAGAAAGTAAAACAGCAATACACTATAGTAAGGCATATATATTGAATTTAGGAAGATGGAGATGATAAACCTATATGGGAGACAGCAAAAGAGACACAGATTTCCAGAAGAGTTCTTTTGACTCTGTGGGAGACGGCAAGGGTGGGATGATCTGAGAGAAGACCATTGAAACATGTATATTACCATATGTGAAAGGGTAATCCAGTCCATGTTCGATGCATCAGACATGGTGCCCAGGATTGGAACACTGAGTTGACCCAGAAGGATTGAATTGGGAGGAAGATATGAAGGGGAATCAGGATGGGGAATACATGAACTCCCATGGCTGATTCATGTCAATGTATGGCAAAAAGCACCACAATATTGTAAAGTAAATACCCACCAATTAAAATAAATAAATTAAGATAAAATAAAATAGATTCATTTTATAAAATGGGCCTAATCAATATTGAATTTTTGATCTCCAGAAAGGACCTTCTTTTCCTTCCTTTCTTCCCTCCTTCCTCCCTCCTCTTTCTTACCTTTTCTTTCTGATTATACAACTGTTCAAGCTTACTTTTCATTTGTAGTTATTACCAAATCCTGGCTCTATTCCCCATTTTGTACAATGCATCCCTGAGCTCATCTTCCACCTAACTATCACTGCGTGCCTCCCACTCCGCCACGTCTCTATTGCCCCGTCCTCTTCCCCTCGCTGTTGGTAACCAGTAGATGCTTCACTATATTTGTGCACCTCCATTATTATCATATTCTCTAATTTGCGGGATGTTTCCATTCTATAAGTGATATCATAAAATATTTGTCAATCTCTGTCTGAGACATTTTAGTCATTATTCCACATTCCATGTTGCTGCAAATGTCAATATTCCATTCTTTTGATGGGGCAGCTCCTTTGTATGCGTTTTGAACAAATGGCACTGCCCCCACACACACGACACAGCTCCCCAGCTAAGTGTCCATCTCTGCACTCGCACAGAGAAACGCCAAGTCCTCTTCCTCTTTTCCCATGGGAATGTGTCTTTGTAGCTCGGTCTGGAACAAGTTCTTCCCCCTACTTTCTGGCAAACTGGACCTTCTGGTCCGATCTCCATCTCCACAGAAGCCATCTCACTCCCTCCTCACACACTTATCCCTTCCCTGCCCTCTCTGCACCCCTCTATCTGAGATCTCATATACAAATATAATTTCACATCAGCTTATTTTTATTTCATTTTCGTTATTAGTGTATGCAGTTGCTATAATATTCAGCATCTGTACTTTTGGCCGGTACTCAGCGGCCAGACCCTCAAGCAGTTCTGAGGTCTCTAGCCATGCCCCGAAGTCACTTGCTGTCCACTGGTCCAGCTGGAAAGGCAGGGGTCTCCATGGTCTCTGGGACCTCCTCTGGTTCTTTCTGATTAGCTGGAATGGCAGGGGCCTCCATGGTCTCTGGGACCTCCTCTGGTTAATTATGATTAACTGGAATGGCAGGGGTCTCCATGGTCTCTGGGACCTCCTCTTATTCATTCTGATTACCTGAAATGGCAGGGGTCTCCATGGTCTCTGGGACGTCCTCTGGTTCTTTCTGATGAACTGGAATCGCAGGGTTCTCCATGGTCTCTGGGACCTCCTCTGGTTCCTTATCATTCAGCTGTTCATTCGCCTTGGAACTCTGGCTACAGAGATTTGAGCATTTGATTTTCTTAAGCTTTTTTGTGTTGGGAGTTTTCTGAGAAGTTTTCTTGTGCAGCTTTGCTGGAGTGGGATTTTTTACCCTCACGATTACCCAGGTCACCTGGAGAAAACAAGAAATGGAGCAAAGAATGGCACTGGTTTAGGGCAGAATATGAAGAGAGGTGGGAATGATGGCTTCAGGAGAATGGGTTTGGGCAGAGAAGGGTTATATGCCAGGCAAGGACAGGGGAGGGTGTCTTTTGCAGTGGGGGCAAGAGAAGTTTGGCTGGGTTCAGCTCACCTTGACATTTTTTCTTGACCTCAATTGATAGAAGGTCTTCATCGTTTCCTGGGTAACAGGAGGTGGGTGTTCCATAACTACTCTGGAGCCTTGTGGCTTCCTAGTCACTGCAGTCATCTGGAGGAGTCAGAGTGGTCTGCTCAGGGCCCCTGAGAACCCCTATATATACCTGGCCCCATTGAGCCTCACCCTAATGCTTTAGGAGGTCAGCAAGTCTCTTCCCCAGCCAATGGTGGCCCTGGGTGAGCTTTGGCATCAGAAAGCCCCATCCTGACATGTCTATCGGAGAATGGGGAGCAATGTAGATGATATGCTGGGAGAAATGAGGCATTTGTAATGCCTTAAAGAAGCCTCCAAACTCACCTGTCACCCTCACCTCTATGTCAACTCTGATGGTTCACACAGCAGGCAGAGTGCATCTCCTCCCAGCCTTTCCCCACAGTCACACTCCTCGTGCATTCATTCTGTCCTCTCTCAGTTTTCACCATTATCTAGCTTTTCTTATCTTGCCTAAACTCCCTGCATGACAACTGGGTTGTGTTTAAGTGTCTGTGGAAGTGACAATCATTGCTCGTTCGTCCTGCAATGTGGTCTTAATGCACCTTGAAGCCCATTGAATTCTGGGCCAGCCGACAGAAACATTTCCATCCCGCCTCCCTGTCTTAGTGTTCGCGGAGCTCTCCTCCATTTTCTGGTCTCCAGTCGGAAACCCTTGCCATCAGGCTGTGAGAATGTAGTGATTACACTTGCCCTTGCTCCATATGAGCTGTCTGTTTTCAAGTCTAGGACTCAGGGTCACCTCACTAGGAGTACTACCCAGGCTTGTGTTTGAACAGGGTGATGGGGAAGGGGCAGAGAAATGCATGTTTCAGATTGTGCTGGGGGATCCAATGCAGGAAATGCCCACCTGAGGCTGGTTAGTATTCCCAGCAAGGGGTGGAGCTTGCCCAGAGCTGTGTGAGCCTTGTATGCAAAGTCTTCTCAACACGTGCCCTCACAAATCTCTTTTCTCATCTTGTTTTCTTGTTGGAAGCTTCCTTTGATCTTATCTCACAGCCAAAACCATGGTGGAATTCATTTCCATGAGCAGCTGCCACAAGCTTCCAGCTTCTTGGATGAAACACTGAGTCATCCTGTCCTGTGCATCTAGTTCCCATGGTCTCTCATTGAGCTGGTTGGCTCTGGAGGAAAGGGGAATGGATTGTGTGCTCCCCCTCAGTCCTCGTTTTTCCAATTGACTCGTAAGATTAACCAGCCTGAGGATCACCTCTGGGGACAGTTTGTTGGCTTAGTGGGTTTCCTGTGAAGTGTTCACATCCTGGTGTTCACTTGTTGCTTAGTCACCCAGGGTCCATCACACTGCTGAATATTTTAAGAGGTAGAAATAGCATGCCATAAGCAAACCTAAAAGATGACTCTTAGAGTTTTTAAAAGATCTTAACACCTGAAAGTATAATGGGCAAGAGGCACGAACCAACACTTTATAAGAAAGATGTATCAATGGCCTTTAAATTTATGAAGACATGTTTAAAGACATAAGCAGCCAATTCACAGGAAGAGTATGGAACTAACCCTGAACCAGATTAAGAACTTGTTAAAGCTCCCGAAGGTAAGAAAAATCATACTAAAATTCCCTTGATACCTGAAACGCAGGCAGAAGTGGTGTAGAATTTAGTAATTGCAGACAGAGACCTTATGATACTTGGAATAACAGTGTTTTGTGTGTTCTAAAATTAAGGAGAAACATTTAAATCCTAAAACAGACCCCATTTGATCTTACAGACATGAAAAACATAATGTCAGATGAAGCCTATTTTAAGGGTTTCCTGATGGCCCAGACAGTAAGAAAACAAATACCGACCTGCCACATAGGAGACCAGGATTCAATCCCTGAGTTGGGAAGATCCCCTGAAGGGGGGAATGGCCATCTGCTCTAGTATGCTTGCCTGGAGAATCCCCATGGACAGAGGAGCCTGTCAGGCTACAGTCCATGGTGTCAAAAATAGTTGGGCAAGGCTGAACAGATAATCACATCACAGCACCACACATTGAATGTTTGTGAAAGAAAGGCAGGTAGGGAGGAAAGACAGAGAAAGGGAAACAAGGCAAATGAAAGGAAGCAAAGAAAATCCTCCATTGCTGGTGAGAACAGAGCAACCAGAGATGTCCCCCAGAAGAACAGCACCCTACATGTTCATCTGAGCACTCTCAGCCAGTTTGAAACAACCATCTCCAACTTTGGTCCCACTCCTTCAACCAAACCCATGTGCAGGGTTTACCACTAACAGGCTAATAGTCATCGTGGTTTCTCCTATTCAAATCGTGATTTACCCATAAGTGAAAAAGACACGTGTGCCCCAATGTTCATCACAGCACTGTTTACAATAACCAGGGCATGGAAGCAACCTAGATGTCCATCAGCAGGCAAATGGGTAAGAAAGCTGTGGTACATAGACACAATGGAATATTGCTCAGCCGTTAAGAAGAACACATGTGAATCCATTCTAATGAGGTAGATGAAACTGAAGCCTATTATACAGAACGAAGTAAGTCAGGAAGAAAAACACCTATACACTATACTAAGGTATATATATTGAATTTAGAAAGATGGAGATGATAACCCTATATTGGAGACAGCCAAAGACACACAGATTTATAGAATAATCTTTTGGACTCTGTGGGAGATGGCGAGGGTGAAATGATCCGAGAGAACAGCATTGAAACCTGTATATTATCATATATAAAAGGGATGGCCAGTCCATGTTCGATGCATAAGACAGGGTGCTCACGGCTGGCGCACTTGACTGACCCAGAGGGATTGGATTGGGAGGAAGATGTGAGGCGGAATCAGAATGGGGAACACATGTACACCCATGGCTTATTCATGTCAATGTATGGTCAAATCCACCACAATATTGTAAAGTAATTGTTATGCCCGATGTCTGAATCCCCGAGTGGGAAGAGAGAAGGCCTTCAAGACAATGCAACTCGAAGGAAGGGAAGTTTATTACTGACTTGAGCCAGGACTCTCTGCCCGCAACCAACACAGTGGTGTGAGTCAGAGAGCCCCGAGCCCAAGTGGTTACACAAATTTATAGAGTGAGAAGCGGATTGGTTACACGTTTGCAAAGCAATTTCATTGGTCACTACATTCTGGCGCGTGGGTCTTTCCTGGGGGTTTCCGCCCCATTCCTAATTTCCTAATTGACAAACTTCGGTCATTGTTAAGTGAAAGCTAATTCATCCTAATTGACAAACAGCGGTCAGTGTTAAGTGAAAGCTACCTGATAATCTTATCAAGTAGGACGGCCTACTCCTAATCTAAGCTGCGTTACTTCTGCTCTCCTCACATCCCCCCCTGTCTGTTGTTCAAGTAGAGGAATCTTCCTCTTTTCCATCTTGGGCCGCTGACACTATAAGTGGACCAAGGAGGGTGGATTCCTGAGGTCTTGTTGAGCAGCTCATGAGTCTTCCCGTCACTGATCAGCAGGAGAATTAGGAGACCTCCCGGCGGACGAGTTTCAGTACCGGTGAGGACTCCTCTTTCATTTCCTGTTCTTCCGATGTGGCTTGCCGCACGTGATTGCCGTGAACCCAGGGTCCAACCCCGTAGGAGTGGTACGGAGAACAACACAAGGGCCTTTCCGTCTAGGTTTTAAGGGCAGCTTATAAGGGGTGTTACGTACCTGAAAGAGTGCGAAGGGAAGGGGGCTCACCCAGTCCCCGCCAGTCTCTATTGCCCACTTTGTCAAAGTTTCTTTTAGGGTCCGATTCATTCTCTCAACCTGTCCTGAGCTCTGGGGATTATATTCACAACGTAACTTCCATTTTGTCCCCAGAGCTTGGGCCAACCCTTGTAGAATCTGGCTCCCAAAGGCAGGTCCGTTATCAGAGCCCATAGTCACTGGCAGCCCGTACCTAAGCATTATCTCCTCTAAGATATTTTTAGCAACCACTATTGCTGTCTCTCCCTTAGCAGGGAAGGCTTCCACCCACCCTGAGAAGGTATCTACCAGAACCAACATATAGCGATACCCGTAATTGCCTGGCCTTACCTCAATGAAATCTATCTCCCAGTGTTGCCCTGGCTCTTCCCCTTGGTACCTTGTTCCCATGTGCTGCTTTTTCCCTGTCCTCATCAGCTGGCATGCTTTGCAAGCCTGGATTATCTCTCGTCCAGTTGTATTTTCCTCAAACACTGATCAACACGCAGATTCAGTCCATATTTGCTTTCTTTTATCTAATGAGTGTACCCAAGCTTCTTCTTCAGAGACTCTGGCATCTCAGGGGGAGGAGGGCGAGGGAGCCTGAAGTAGACCTTCACAGAGTGCAGTCAGAGTGCTGATCATGATGATGTGGGGAAAGAGTCCCTTCCATACACCTCTAAATCCAAGTCTCTTGAGGACCTGAGAGGCATTGCTACCCTTCTCTTTATTCAACACAGACACCACGGAATCAGCAACAGTACGTTCAAAGCAGGCAAACTTCATCATGGTGTATGGTATCTGTCTCATCCAAAGAGGAGCAACCCCCTTGTAGAATGCCTTTAAGCCTTCTTCCTTATACATTTTGGGAGCTGCATCCCTCAGAGTGTTAGCATAACCTGGTTGGGTTTGAATTCGAACCTTACAGCTTCCATAGGAGCCAGAGCAATGTCAGCAAAGAATTCAGCACTGGCAGAGGCAGCCAAATACAGTGATGTGCACCCCAGATAGGCACTCTCCTCTCCAAGCATGTACTTCATAAAAGCCAAACTTGCAGAGCCCCTGCAGGGAGTAAACCAATGATGGTCAGGGCCCATCATTTGGCCAAACCACGGAAACCATTCTCTTTGAGTGTAACTGAAAATCCATTAAGAATGCCCTTGTACTTCTGTAGGTCCACCTGCATACGGCATTTCACTAAATCCAGAGGAACAACAGCAGTGTGTGTCAGACCACAACTTAAGACCCCACCAAAGCCACACAGTGCATAAAACTTTGCGGAGCCATATTCACAACTGTACTCTTCTACCGCCGTGGCTCCTGCTTTCCTTTGCCCATCTTTCACATAGCTTCTCCCATCGGTGAACCATCATGGAGCTACAAACAGCTGGAATGGCTTATTTTGGGTTAGGTAGGGCAAGGGCTGGGGCTTCTAGTAGGGCCCGTCTGAGTGTCTGGAAAGCCTGTTTCATTGTCTCAGTCCAAGTCCAGCTTGGGGTCTCTTTACTCCCCTCATACAAGGGCCGGGCCTTCTCAGCAAACCCCATGGTCCACAGTCTGCAATATCCAACAGTCCTCAGACACTCTCTCACCTGGGTGGGGTCTTGGGCCTTCATGGCCTGGGTTAGCCACCTTTGCCCCTGCCTGATCTTATACCCCAAACAGGTGACCTCTTGCCGGGCTATTAGCAGAAGGACCTCTGGGTGGCAAGTCCGATATTCATAGAGGTCCTCACTCAGAGCCTCTTGAACCTCTGTGGGATTACCGGTTGGCCTTCCCCCTCAGTCCACTCAAAGGCAAATATCTCCTGGCTCTGGGACGCCAGGAGTAGGCTGAAAAAGGCATCTTTCAAGTCCAACACAGTGTACCAAGTGTACTCAGGCAGCAAACTGCTCAGGAGGGTATACGGGTTAGATGTCACTCACTGTTTGTTGACTTCTTGCAGGTAATCTGTCTCCCCTGGCTTCTTTACCAGCAGTAAGGGGGTGTTCCAAGGGGATTGACACCGCTTGAGGATTCCAGCATTCATCAGACGTTGAATGTGGGGAGTGATCCTCCACCGAGCTTCCTGGCTCATGGGGTACTATCTCACCCTCACAGGAGTTGCCTAGGCCTTTAGCTTGATGACAACCGGATGTCTGTTTGGCCAGTCCCATCCCTGCCATTTCAGCCCAGGCCAACGGGTATTTATTCATCTCTTAAGGCTAGGGATAAGACATGTATTGGCTGTCCAAGTCCATCCATGACTGTCATTCTCCCAGCTCTGTAGGCTTAACTGAATAAAACCCAATGGCCTCTCCTTTCTTCCACAGAATCATAGCATAATCAGTACTGCTATGACACAGGAATGGGATCTCATTTCTCTCCATTTCCTGCTTTAACCACTCTCTCCCCAAGAGTTCTCACCTGCTTAAGCCCCTCTCTAGAAGGGACAGATGTTTTCACAATATCATCAATAGCCCACCACTGATCAGCAAGGTAAAGCACCACAGCTGTGAGTGAGTCCTCAGGTGCAAAAGAGCAAGAACTTTCTGGGTCTGATCTCCACCATAGAGAGGTACAAAGTCTACATTTGACAGGCTAATAGGCAGCAGAATTTTCCAGTTCCTCATGACTGCAATTATCCAACATATACCCAGGACTCGGGGAGGGGTGCCGAGTCTTGACTCCCCTAGTCACTGTATTCCCCCACATATAGAACTCGAGTTCCAGAGGAGATTCTCTCTCTGGGTCATACCTCTCCTCAGGTCCCTCTTAGGGCACTTGTTTTTCCAGTGCCCCTGTTCTTTGCAGTAGGCGCACTGATCTTTCTTTAGGGCCTGCCTTTTTTATTTCTGTTTTTCTCCCATAATCTGGGCTAGCTCCCTCTGGTTCTTCCAGTTTTCCCTCATTCTATATTCTCTATCTTCCTTCCTGATCTTTTCAGCTAATTCCCTTTCCTCCCGTCGAATTCGTTCTTCCCTTTCTTCTGGGGTCTCCCTATTATTAAATACCTTTTCAGCTGCTTTCAATAAATCCTGTATGGTCTGTTCTCCCAATCTCTCTATCTTTTGTAATTTCTTCCTAATATCTGGGGCTGCCTGATTTACAAACGCTAACAGAACTGTAGCACATGACTCCTCAGCCTGGGGATCCATAGGTGTATATTGCCTGAAAGCTTCCATTAGCCTCTCTAGGAGGCTGCCGGGCTCTCAGTGGGCTCCTGCCTTACTAAATTTACCTTTGCCAAATTTGTCGGTTTTCTTGCTGGGGCCCGCAGGCCAGCCATCAGAGTCTGGCGGTACACTCGGAGAAGCTCCTTACCTTCCACTCGCTCAAAATCCCAGTTAGGCCACAACAGAGGAAACCCCTCGTCCACGAGATGAGGCTGGGTGGTTGGCCTCCTGTTGGCCCCTGGGACCCGTTTCCATGCTTCTGCCAGAATTCGCTCCTGCAACAGCTGCTGACAATCGTAGTGAAAGGAGATTTTCACCTGGTTGGGCTCTAGTTATTGAGGCTCACTTATTGTATGGCCTTCAGAGTCCGCCAGAGTGTAGCCCTGGCCGGGATTCATCACTTGACCCCACAACTGCTCGCCCGTTCACTGAAACTCCCGAAAAGAGTGGGAATTGAACCAGAGACAATGCCAGCACACACACAAACACGGACAAACATGGAGAGCCAAAGACAAGCACACGGACTGACAAATGTCGGCCGACAACACAGCGCTGGGTTTTTGGCCCCCCTGACCAGACTCGGGATCAGGAGAGGATCTTTCCTTCCCACAGAGCTGGCTGCCTTCCAGTGCGCTTGCTGGCCTCAGCCTTTAGCCAGCTGGAGAAAGCTTTCTCCTGTGCCAGATACCTTCCTGCTTCACAGCAGGGCCCCGGAATTACTCTGGACTTCCTGTGCCACATACCTTCCTGCTTTACAGCAGGGCCCCGGAATTACTCTGCACTTCCTGTCCTGCCTGAGACAAAGCCGGCACACACACAAACACAGAGAGCCAAAGACAAACACACGGACAGCTGACAACACAGCGCTGGGTTTTTGGGCCCCCTGAATTTTCCTGAGCACCGGTGCTATTACCTATCCTTCCCCTCTGTCCTGGAAGTGTTCTCTTCCCCCGGTAAAGGGATCCTGGACGAGCCCCCAAATGTTATGCCCGATGTCCTAATCCCCGAGCGGGAAGAGAGAAGGCCTCCAAGACAATGCAACTAGCAGGAAGGAAAGTTTATTACTGACTCGAGCGAGGACTCTCCGTCTGTAACCAAAGCATGGTGCGAGTCAGAGAGCCCCGAGCCCAAGCTGTTACACAAATTTATAGGGTGAGGAGCGGATTGGTTACACATTTGCAAAGCAATTTCATTGGTCAATACTTTCACATGCACGGGACTTTCCTGGGTGTTTCTGCCCCGTTCCTAATTTCCTAATTGGCAAACATCAGTCAGTGTTAAGTGAAAGCTTATTGGTCCTAATTGGCAAACAGTGGTCAGTGTTAAGCGAAAGCTATCTGGTAATCTAACCAAGTAGGAAGGCCTACACCTAATCTAAGCTGTGTTACTTCTGCTCGTCTCACAGTAATTACCCACCAATTAAAATAAATAAAATAAAATAAAATAAAATAAAATAAAATAAAATACATTCCTTTGCCAAAAAGGGCCTAATCAGTATTGGCTTTTTGACCTCCAAAAACGCCATTCTTTTCCTTCCTTTCTTCCCTCCTTCCTCCCCCCTCTTTCTTTCTTTTTCTTCCTGATTATACAACTGTTAAAGCTTGCTTTCCATTGATCACTATGACAAAGTCCTGGCTCTATTTCCCATGTTGTACAATGCATCTCTGAGCTCATCTTCGACTTAACTAACACTGCATGACTCTGACACCCCCACCTCAGTATTTCCCCTCCCTTTTCCCCTCCCTGCCTCTAACCAGTAGATGTTTCTCTATATCTGTGCGCCTCCATTTTTATCATATACTCTACTTTGCGGTATGTTTAGATACTATAAGTGATATCATAGAGTATTTGTCTATCTCTGTCTGAGTCATTTTACTCAATATTCCATCTGCCATGCTGCTGCAAATGTCAATATTCCATTCTTTTGATGGGGCAGCTCCTTTGTATGCCTTTTGAACAAATGGCAATGCCTCCCCACACACGACACAGCTCCCAAGCTAAGGGTCCATCTCTGCACTCACACAGAGAAACTCGAAGTCCTCTTCCTCTTCTCCCATGGGAAGTGTGTCTTTGAAGCTCAGTCTGGAACCAGTTCTTCCCCCTACTTTCTGGCAACCTGGACCTGCTGGTCCCATCTCCAACTCCACAGAAGCCATCTCCCTCCCTCCTCACACACTTATCCCTTCCCTGCCCTCTCTGCCCCCCAGTATCAGAGAACTCAGAGACAAACTTAATTTCACATCAGGTTGATTTTATTTTATTTTCTTTATTAATGTATGTAGTTGCTATAATATTCAGCATTGGTACTGTTGGCCAGTACTCAGCGGCTAGACCCCAGAACATTTCTGAGGTCTCTAGACATGCCCCGAAATCATGGGCTGTCCACTGGTCAAGCTAGAAGGTCAGGGGTCTCCATGGTCTCTGGGACCTCCTCTGGTTCTTTCTGATTAGCTGGAATGGCAGGGGTCTAAATGGTGTCTGGGAACTCCTCTGGTTCGTTCTGATTAGCTGGAATGGCAGGGGTCTAAATGGTGTCTGTGACCTCTGGTTCATTCACATTAGCTGGAAATACAGGGGTCTCCATGGTCTCTGGGACCTCCACTGATTCATTTAGATTAGCTGGAATGGCTGGGGTCTCCATGGTGCCTGGGACCACCCCTGGTTCTTTCTGATTTCCTGGAATGGCAGGGGACTCCATGGTCTCTGGGACCTCCTCTGGGTCCTTCTGATTCAGCTGTTCATTCGCCTTGGAACTCTGGCTACAGAGCTTTGAACATCTGATTTTCTTAAGCTTTTCTGTGGTGGGAGTTTTCAGAGAAGTTTTCTTGGGCAGCTTTGCCAGAATGGGATTATTCACCCTCAAGTTACCCTCGCCACCTGGAGAAAACAAGACAGGGAGCTAGAATGGCACTGGTCTAGGGAAGAGTGTGAAGACAGGTGGGAAAGATGGATTCAGAAGAAGGGGTGTGGACAGAGAAGGGTTATGTGCCAGTCAAGGACAGGGGAGGGTGTCTTCTGGGGTGGGGTCCATGGGCAAGAGGAGTTTGGCTGGGTTCAGTTCACCTTGATTTTTTTTCTGGACCTCAATTGATAGGAGGTCTTCATCTTCTCCTGGGTAAGAGGAGGTGGGTGTCCCATAACTACTCTGGAGCCTTGTGGCTTCTCAGTCACCTCAGTCATTTCTACAGCTCACAGAGGTCTGCTCAGGGCCCCTGAGCACCCCTATATATACCCGTCCCCATGGAGCCTCACCCTCATACTTTATGAAGTCAGCAAGTCAGTTTCCCAGCCAAAGTTGGCCCTGGGTGAGCTTTGACATCACAAAGCCCCATCCTGACATGTCTAGCTGAGGATGCAGAGCAATTCAGATGATTTGCCATGAGAAATGAGGCATTAGTAATTCCCTCAAGGGGCCTCCAACTCACCTTCCACCCTCACCTCTATGTCAACTCTGATGGGTCACACAGCAGGCAGATTGCAACTCCTCCCTGCCTTGCCCCACAGCCACACTCCTCGGGCAATCATTCTGGTCTCTCTCAGCTTTCACCATTATGTAGCTTTTCATATCTTGCCTAAACTCCTTCCATGACAACTAGGTTGTGTTTAAGTGTCTGTGGAAGCGAGAATCTTTGCTTTTTCTTCCTGCCATATGGTCTTAATGCACCTTGAAGCCCATTGAATTCTGGGCCAGCCGACAGAAAGCTATCCATCCCGCCCCCTTGTCTCAGTGTTCCCGGAGCTCGCCTCCCTTCTCTGGTCTCCAGTCGGAAACCATTGTCTTCAGGCTGTGAGAGTGCAGTGATTACACTTGCCCTTACTTCACACGCAGCTGTCTCGTTTCAAGTCTCGGACTCAGGGTCACCTCACTAGGAGTACTACCCAGGCTTGTGTTTGAACAGGGTGATGGGGAAGGGGCAGAGAAATGCATGTTTCAGACTGTGCTGGGGGATCCCATGCAGGAAATGCCCACCTGCAGCTGATTAGTATTCCCAGCAAGGGGTGGAGCTTGCCCACATCTGTGTGAGCCTTGTGTGCAAGGGTATTCTCAACACGTGCCCTCACAAATCTCGTTTCTCATCTTGTTTTCTTGCTGGAAGCTCCCTTGGAGCTTATCTCACAGCCAAAACCAATGTGGAATTCATTTCCATACGCAGCTGCCACAAGCTTCCAGCTTCTTGGATGAAACATTGAGTCATCCTGTCCTGTGCATCTAGTTCCCATGGTCTCTCATTGAGCTGGTTGGCTCTGGAGGAAAGGGGAATGGATTGTGTGCTCCACCTCAGTCCTCGTTTTTCCAATTGACTCGTAGGGTCAACCAGCCTGAGGTGCACCCCTGGGGACAGTTTGTTGGCTTATTGGGTCTTCCTGGGTTTCCTGTGAATTGTTCACATCCTGTTGTCCATTTGTTGCTTACTCACCCAGGGTCAATCACACTGCTGAACTTTTTAAGAGTTAGAATATGCACGCCATAAACAAACCCAAATGATGACTCTTAGAATTGATAGAAGATCTTAAAACTTGATAGAAAAATGGGCAAGAGGCATAGGCCAACACTTCATAAGAAAGATGTATCACTGGCCTTTAAATTTATGAAGACATGTTTAAAGACATGAGCAGCCAATTCACAAGAAGAGTATGGAACTAGCCCCGAACCACGTAAAGAACATATTAAATCTAACGAAGGTAAGACAAATCATACTTAAATTCCCTTGAGAACTGAAAGTCAGGCAGAAGTGGCATAGATTTTAGTAATTGCAGACAGAGACATTCGGATACTTGGAAAAAAAGTGTTTTGTGTGTTCTAAAAAAAAGGAGAGTCATGGAAATCATAAAATAGACCCCATTTGATCTTACAGATATGAAAAACATAGTGTCAGATGAAGCCCATTTTAAGGGTTTCCTGATGGCTCAGATAGTTAAAAAAAAAAAAAAAAAAAAGAAACCCACCTGCAACTTGGGAGACCAGGATTCAGTCCCTGGGTTGGGAAGATCCTCTGGAGGGGAGAATGGCAGCCTGCCCCAGTATGCTTGCCTGGAGAATCCCCATGGACAGAGGAGCCTGGCAGGCTACAGTCCATGGGGTCACAAAGAGTTGGAATTTGCTGGACAATGAAGCACAGCACAGCGCAGCACATTGAATGTTTGTGAAAGAAATTCAGGTAGGGAGGAAAGAGGGAGAAAGGGAAACAAGGGAAATGAAAGGAAGCAAAGAAAACCCTCCGTTGCTGGCTAGAACAGAGCAAACAGAGATGTGCCCCAGCAGGACAGCACCACTCAAGTCCATCTGAGCACTCTCAGCCGGTTTGAAACAACCATCTCCAACTTTGGTCCCACTGCTTCAACCAAACTCATGTGCAGGGTTTACCACTAACAGGCTAATAGTCATCACGCTTTCTCCTCATTCAAATCCTGATTCACCCAGAAGTGAAAAAGACACGTGTGCCCCAATGTTCATCACAGAACTGTTTACAATAACCAGGGCATGGAATCAACCTAGATGTCCATCAGCAGACAAATGGGTAAGAAAGCTGTGGTACATAGACACAATGGAATATTGCTCAGCCATTAAAAAGAACACATATAAATCCATTCTAATGAGGTAGATGAAACTGAAGCCTGTTATACAGAGCGAAGTAAATCAGAATGAAAAACACCAATACACTATACTAAGGCATATATATTGAATTTAGGAAGATGGAAATGATAACCCTATATGGGAGACAGCAAAAGAGGCACAGACTTACAGAACTTTTTTTTGGACTCTGTCGGAGACGGCCAGGGTTGGATGATATGAGAAGATATCATTGAAACATGTATATTATCATATGTGAAAGGGATAGCCAGTCCATGTTTGATGCATAAGACAGGGTGCCCAGGACTGGTTCACTGGGCTGACCCAGAGGGATTGGATTGGGAGGAAGATGTGAGGGGGAATCAGGATGTGGAATACATGTACTTCAATGGCTGTTTCATGTCAATATATGGCAAAAACCACCACAATATTGTAAAGTAAATACCCACCAATTAAAATAAATAAAATAACATAGAATCCTTTTATAAAAAGGGCCTAATCAGTATTGACTTTTTGACCTTCAAAAACGCCCTTCTATTCCTTCCTTTCTTCTCTCCTTCCTCCCCCCTATTTCTTTGTTTTCTTTCTGATTATACAACTGTTAAAGCTTGCTTTCCACTTATATTTATGACCAACTCCTGGCTCTATTCCCCATGTTGTACAATGCATCCCTGAGCTCATCTTCCACCTGACTATCACTGCGTGCCTCCCACTTCCCCACGTCTGTATTGCCCCACCCTCTTCCTCTCCCCGCTGGTAACCAGTAGATGCACAGCACATGCAGGCTCTATAGTTTGTGACACACTGGCTTAGCTGCCCTGCACAAAGTGGAATCTTCCTGAACCAGCCATCAAACCTGTGTCCTCTGCATTGTCAGGCAGATTCTTATCCACTGTGCACTGGGGAAAGTCCCTCTATTCCCTTAGGTTATTAAAACTAGTGAAAGGGCATGAAAACAAACATTTAGTTGTCTGCAAAGGTTTTGACATAAGGAGAGATTCTTCCTAGGGAATACATGCGCCTCGGTTCACCATACACCTGCACGTCTTTATTTACCCAAGGCAGACAGACCAGGCTCTGGACACCAGTCTGGGCTATCTCAGCACCTTCTTCTTCCACAGGCACCTTGGCCTTGAGCAGTCCAATGGCCATAAGGACGAACAGGTCTCCAGAGGAGAGCACTGAGGGAGATGTTGGGAGAACACAGTGGAAGCCCATGGTGAGAGGTGGCGGCGGCAAACCTGGGGTCTAAGCCAGCTCTATAGGAAGGACACAGCGAGGCTTTCAAGTGTGAGCAGAATGTTCTCTGTGCTAAGACGATGCTTTGGTTCATTTCTGAGAAGAGACATCAGCAGGGAGCCCCCTCAGAGGCCAGTTCACTGCCAGACATGAGGGGAGAGTGGGCTGTCTGAAGATGCTTGGGAGTGAGGATGTGAAGAGTCTGGCTGGAGATATAATTTTAAACAGGCCTTCCTAGTGCATGTTAAATGGATGAAGCCTGAATGAAATAAATGAGGTATGAGTACTGGTGAGGCTGGAGAAAGGATATGCCTTTATTTTATGATTTATGGGAAACTGAGAGAGGAGCAATTTGTGAACCACTTTGGGCAGCAGGACCCAGACCTGTGGTCAGTGGGACCTGGGCCTGCTCGGTCTCATCCGGTCTCAAACCCACTTCCTGCAGAGATCGGCACAAAGGCTGCTCTTTGAACAAGGAGCCATAAATTCAGCTTTACTCACACCTGCTCTAACCACCGCCTGTGCTCCCTCCCATATGCAGAGAGCTCCAAGCCAGGCGCCCCTAACTTAATAGACCCTTTCCCCTCACAGGGAGCCACTCAGGAGATTCCACCTAAGTCATCAAGTCTTATGTCTCAGTAGGGTAAAACACCTGTGGCCACTGTGATGTGAGTTTTCAGGTACTTACCTGCAGGGAAATTCCCTGCAGATCCACCTCTATCAGGAGAGACGCTGCCTCTGATGCTGCTGGAATGTCCCTATCTGGGTGATATGTAGAAAAGGCCCATGACACAAGCTTCCTGGATTTCTGTAGATGTAGAGAATAAGACTGGAGTGGAAAAGTGGACTGTAAAGACACACGTGATGGAAGACATATCATGCATTGTCAACACTTAGATTATTAGTGGGGAGGGCCTGACCATGGCAAACCAGCTACCTGACCAAAAGCTTCCTCTTTCAGCAGAACCAAAGCCCAGGATCCACCCATGTGCCTCCTTCTCTCTGGCCTTCTCCAGTCAGAAATTCCTCAGCTAACACATCCAATGCAGTCACCCCTCTCAGACCCTCCTGAGACCATCTGAAAGAGACCACCTACAACCAGAGGATCCTTCCCCAGGCAATCAAAATCAGTGATATTCAGATCCACACAGCCTGAGTGACAAACCTGAGGGTCAGGAGGCCAAGGAAAGGCCCCAACCTTTGCTGGAAAGCATAAGGCTGAAGAGGATTTCAAGGGCCTCTTCCTATTCACCTGGAGGACAAATGGGGGGTTCTGGGGTGCATGAGAGAATGAAAGAGGAGCCCAGCACAAGCCAGAAACAATCCGGAGGACACAGGCCCATTGCTCACGAAGGCAGAGGTCTCAGGGATTATGAGAGTCACGTATGGAGAGTGTGGGCAAGGCTCCAAGGACAGGTCAAGTCTCAGCACACACAAGAGGACACACACAGGGGAGAAGCCCTATGTTTGCGGGGAGTGTGGGCGAAGCTTCAGTCGGAAGTCAGATTTCATCAACCAGAGGACAAAAACAGAGGAGAAGCCCTATGTTTGTGGGGAGTGTGGGCGATGCTACTGTCAGAAGGCTCATCTCATCACACACCAGAGCACACACAGGGGAGAAGCCCTATGTTTGTGGGGAGTGTGGGCGATGCTACTGTCAGAAGGCTCATCTCATCACACACCAGAGGACACACACAGGGGAGAAGCCCTATGTTTGTGGGGAGTGTGGTTGATGCTGCTGTCAGAAGGCTCATCTCATCTCACACCAGAGGACACACACAGAGGAGAAGCCTTATGTTTGAGGGAGTGTGGGCGAAGCTTCCATCGGAAGTCAACCCTCATCAGACACCAGAGGACACACACAGGGGAGAAGCCCTATGTTTGCAGGGAGTGTGGGTGAAACGTCAGTCAGAAATCAGATTTCATCAGACACCAGAAGACACATACAGGGGAGAAGCCCTATGTTTGCAGGGAGTGTGGGCAAACTTCAGTCGGAAGCCCGTCCTCATCACCCACGAGAGGACACACACAGGGGAGAAGCCCTATGTTTGTGGGGAGTGTGGGCGAAGCTTCAGTGATAAGTCAAATCTCATCTCACACAAGAGGACACACACAGGGGAGAAGCCCCATGTTTGCAGGGAGTGTGGGCGAAGCTTCAGTCGGAAGTCACTCCTCATCAGACACCAGAGGACACACAGAGGGGAGAAGCCCTATATTTGCAGGGAGTGTGAGTGAGTCATGATCAACAAACCACACCTTAACTACAGGAGGATTACTGCAGCCACCCCATGCCTCAGTTCTAAGGGGACCTCAGAGGAGGCCTGTGACCCGTTACTGTCCCTAGGAGTATGAGGAGAGATTTCCCAGGTGGTCCAGTGGCCAAGACTCCAATGCAGAGACCCACGTTCAATACCTGATTGGGGAACTAGCTCCCACAGACTGCAACTAAGACACAGCACAGCCGAATAAATAAATATATGATAAATATTTTAAAGAAAGAGTGTGATAAGCACAGAATTACTTGTTAAATAGACATTCCGCTTTCATGACAGGAGAGGAGGTAGATAAACAGCAGAAGGTTTCTTAAGTGTTCTGGAGATGTTCATGCCAATTGCCTTCGTGGTTTTTTAGGTCTCCTTTTCTAATAAATTTTGTCTCCAAACAAATCTGAGTCCCAGACTATGTACTCATTCCCCCCTTTTCACTGACAGCAGTGGGGTCCAGTCACAGCTGAACCCCTGGGAAGGCATCATTCTGGAGCCAAGTCAGTAAGGTCACTGGACAGTCAGTCCTGGGTCCAGGGAGAGGAATCTAGGGGTTGAGACAGACTCACCAGAGAAAGGATTCCCTGGCCTCTTGGGAAGTGCGGCCTCCCCTCCTTATAGATCACAACTATCCTTTGGCCTCTCCTGGTTGCCCTCTGGTTCCCTCTGACTTCTGTAGCATCAAAGGTGATGTCCACGTGCATGTGTGTGTGTATGCAAGCATGCCTGGCTCAGAATGGGCCATCTGGTCTCTGCCGCCCCCTTGGGGTAATCACAGCATCTGGACTCCAGATTCGACCACAGGGATCCAGTTCTCAACCCTGCCCCCAGCAGCTCTGTGAGCTGGGGCAAGATGCTCAACCTCTCTGTGTCTCTATTCTCATCTGTGATACGGGGTGGGAGCACCAGCATTTTGGTCTGATGCGGAAGCACAGGCGGAATCTGGCAGAGGCTGGCTGAGAATGCAAGCCCCACCGTTGCTGTCCTTTGTGTTTTTTTCTTCAATCTTTTTTATTTTTTAATAGAAGGATAATTGCTTTACAGAATTTGTTTCCTGCATGTCCTCCAGTCCCCACACCTTCCAGGTCTTCAGAGCTAGACGAGGAAGGGGCCGTTTAGGAACCCTGCTGCCCTGATGACTGGGTGTGAGGTCAGGGGTGCTAAGGGAGGCCGACCTCCCTTAGCACCCCTGCCGTTCCTACTGAGCTGGGCAGCCCCAGGGCCCCTCCACAGACAGGCAGTGCCCACAGTCGTCCCCCCTGCCGAGAACAGAGCCTGGAGCCGTGTTTGCAGGAAATCCCTGTCCGCCCCCATCCCCCCGCCACACAGAGGGTCCTTGAATCCCACACCGCGGCTTCTCTATGCGTGTGCCTCGTTCCTGTGCCCGTGCACTCTGGGCAATGCTGTCGCGACCCTGAAATTCTTAACCATGGAATAGTTCATCCTTACATTTCCCTTTCATGAGTGAAGTCTGATGGGCCCCAGGGTGAGCTGTGAGCAGGGCAGATGCACACACAGCACGGGTCCTGGGGTGACCGAGCGGCACGAGGGGACAAGTTGGACACAAAGCCCCCCACCATGGGTGAGTGAGGGTGGGGACAGCACCAGGAAGCCACTCTTGCTGAGACCCGGAAGTGAGCTCAGACACAGAGTGGGGGCAATGGGGTTCTTAAGGTCGACCACACCCTCCCCTCTGTGAGTGACCTCTGCTCTGGCCTGGTCCTTCCAGAAGGGGTTCAGGAGGCTGAAGTCCGCCCGGCTACCAGAAGACACCAAGGGGAGAGTGGGCCACGGGGCGGGGGGCAGAGGGTGCGAAGTCCAGGACTCGGGACAACGGCCCTCAGTTCCCTCCATGTGCCAGGCTTGTGAAGCGTCTCTACATGAACCACATCAGTGATAACCACCCACTATTATTTTCCGGTTTCTATGCTTTCTTAAAGGAACACGTTTGTCTGTGGCTTGGTTTCCATACAGGAAGGGAAGCCACATAAACTCCCCATCTTCTTTGCCTTCAGGCCGGGGCCATGGGAGGGAGAGTTAGGGCTGGTGCAGGCAGAGGGGCTTCAGCTGAAAAACGGTGGGGATCCAGAAACCTGCAGGGGCTTCTCAGCTGCACCTCCCACCAGAGTTGGGCCTGGAATCCCCTGGAAGGCTGAGCAGGTCAAAGCTTATCCCTCCCCTCCCCTCAAAAAGCTGGCTCCTGGGGCCAGCCCAGAACACCCACAAATCCCCCATCACCCACAAACCCACACAGGCCCTCCCTCACAGAAGTGGGATGAACTGGATGGTGGCACAGATGGTGTGTGATCCCAGAGCTGGGGGTCTCAGCTGACCTTGAGAAAGGGGGTTGGTGCTTTACAGAGCCTCCCAGCCCAGGGAGCTGCCAGCAGCCACAAGCCATGATCTGAAGCGGTGCTGGGAGATGGAGAGTGGTGACTCCAGACAACCTTCCAACGTTCAGGGCTCAGCGTTCAGCCTGCAGGATCCACAGCCGTCAGCTCAGCCACCACGCTCTGCACTAGGTTGCTATTTAGCCCTGAAACCTACACTGCAGGAGGCCCTCTAAATGTGGCATCCTGTCCAACAAACTCTCAGTCACACCCTCCAAGCCTGACCCAGGCCCAGCTTTGCTGAGAGGGTCTCACTGGGACCCAGGTTCCCCCTCCTGCTTTCCCACATTCCGTACCAGAGTGGGGAGAAGGCAGGGGCTGGGGGTACAGTGCCTCCAAGCAGGTAGGGCGGGCGTTCTCCCATCATCCCTTGTTGTCCATCCCTGGGAGCACAGTCTCATGTCACTTTTACCAGCAGAGGACATGTGTCCCCAGATCCGGCCCACTCTCTAGGGGGTGTGAACTGTGAGCACTAACACAGGAAACCCCAAGTGACCTGCTTAGGCTGGAAGACTAGTTCCTGGGATGTGAGCTGAAGTCTGAAAGTAGCTTCTCATTGGGATTAGCCTTCTCCAGATGTAGCTTGGGGGCAGCAAGTGTGCAATAAGTGGCCCCCAGCTGGGGCAGCCACACAGTGCCTCTTGACAGCCCTGTGGAAACTGTGCACCAGAGTCACCAGGAGCCCACATTCACCCTGCAGATGGCTTCTGAGAGGTCAGTGACAGACTAAAGCAACCATGAGCCTGTACTCACAGCAGAAAGCCTCTGAGAGGTCTGTGACAGACCAGAGTGACCACGAGCCTGTACTCACCCAGTGGATGGCCTCTGATAGGTCTGTGATGGACCAGAGTGAACACAAGCATGCATTCACTTAGCCAATGGCTTCTGACAGGTCTGTGACAGACCAGAGTGACACAAGCATGAATTCACCCAGTGGACAGTTTCTGGTAGGTCTGTGACAGACCAGAGTGACCACGAGCCTGCACTCACCCAGCGGACAGGCTCTGAGAGGTCTGTGACAGACGAAAGCAACCATGAGCCTGCACTCACCCAGTAGATGGCCTCTGAGAGGTCTGTGACAGACCAGAGTGACCACAAGCATGCACTCACAGGGCGGAGAGCCTCTCAGAGGTCTGCGACAGGTCAGAGTGACCACAAGCCTGCACTCACCCAGTGGTGAATTCTTGCTTGGAGAATCCCATGGACAGAAGAGTCTGGTGGGCTAGAGTCCATGGGGTCACAAAGAATCAGACACAACTGAACACCTGAGCACACACACATGAAACAGAAATGGACTCAAGGACAGAGGGAACAGACTGGCGCTCTCCAAGGAGGAGGGGGTGGTGGAGGGCCAGAGTGGGAGGCTGGGGTCAGCAGATGTAACTTTTGTAAGTAGAATGGTTAGAGAAGGCCCTGCTGCATAGCAGAGAACAATATTCAGTATCCAATGATAAACTATAAAAGAATATTTTTAAAAAGAATGTATATGGGTGTATAAGTGTATCTCTGAGCTATGAGCAGAAATTAACACACTGTAAACCAGCTATACTTCAAAATAAAAATACTGATTAAAAAAAAAAAAAAAAGAACAGACCCTAGTCAATTGCAATAGACACTCAACCCAGGAGCACCAAGTCCCGAGCAGTCAGAGCATGGACCAACCAGTCAGAAGAGGGGCCGACAGCAGACGGGGTCCCACGGTGGCCCACAGGCTGGCTGGGAGCCCTGGGCTCCATAAGCCACAAGTGTCGCTGGAGGAAATGAGAACTCTACCCACACGGCTCCCCCTCCAGCTCAAAACAAAGCGGCTCTGCTTCCCCTGACCCCTTAACTGAAGGGGTCCCGGGATGCCCTGGCTTGGTGCTGGGACCAGGAATGTACTGGTCAGACCCTAATGCAGGGGAGGTCTGTGAGGGAAGCTCTGGAGCGGGTGGGCCAGGATGAGCGCAGCAGCTCCGCCCATTCTTCGAACGTCGGACAAAACAGAGCCCAGGAGGCCGGAAAGTGCCCTAATGGAGGGCAGGCCCCACGTCGGAGCCTTCGCTCTCAGGCTGAAGCCCAGCGCTGCCCCCCTGTGCCAGTCTGCAGCACGTTCTGCACATGCCCTGACGGCTCAGCCACTGAGCCCCAAGGAGAAGGCTTGTGATGGCAGCCAGGCCCACAGGCACCAGCAGCACTGACCATCTGGCTCCCGGTCCAACAGCAAGGTCCAGCTGAGACCAGTGGACACGTTGTCAGTGGTGCTCCAGGGTGGGCCACGAGTCATCAGTAAATGGCAGTGTTGTGATGCAGGCCAGCAGGACTCAGCCTGGCGGATTGCTAGAATCAGCGGGGACACACCGACACATGAACACTCCCGGCCCTGGGTCAGGCAGACACCCGAACAGGCAGACAACTGCAGAGAGCAGAGTCCATGGAACAGACAAGGAGCACCCGTCCCCGGGCAGGGAAGGGGCCCCATCTCAGGGGGCGCCCTTGGGATTCCCCAGCTTAAGCATAAAGAGGCTTCAGGCACAGGTGGTAGGAGGAGACTTGGAGCTGCTTATAAGTCATGCAAGGCAGGACACGCAGGTGAGTGAAGGCCAGAGGGAATGTACCATAGAAAACAGAGTGTCTGGGGAACAGACGGGCTTGGGTGGAGCTGACCACAAGGGGGCTGGGAGTCCTCGTTTAGAAACCCTGTACGCCTCTCTCCCGTCTCGGCGTGCTAATCTACTTAACACCCACTCTGCAGCCTGATGCCGACTCTCCTCCGCATCTCCACACTCGGACCATCCACTCATTCACAGATATTTGCTTAGCACCTGCCTCTGGCCAGGTCGTGTTCCAGGCACGGGACAGCCGTGAGGAGACAGACAATAATCCCAGTCCTTGGGGGCAGAAACTCTACCAGAGGCCAGATGCACCACTTCTGGGGCTGAGCCCCGGCCTTGCCCTCCTCACCCGCCGGCCAGCCCTGCTGGAGCTCCGGGCCCAGATGCAGTTCTGTCTGAGCATGCCCCCTCCTCCAAGAAGGCGCCTCTCTGGAGTCGCCGCCCGTCAGCCCCTGCCTCCCCGAGTCCTGTGTCCTTCTCAGCACAGACCACCATCGGAAACGGACTCCCCGCCACCTGCATGACCTCAGTGTACCTGGCAATCTCACGTCCTCGGTGAAGGAAGGTTTCAGCTACCCTCACGCCTTTTCTGCTGAGTTCCCTCCACAGATTCCCATCATGGTAGCCTGGAAGGACTCTCCACATGGGTGTGGGCCAGGGGCTCGGTGGGTCCCGAAAGAGTGGGTCCCCTGGGCCGCTCCAGTGGTCAGGGTAGACAGGGACCTCCCAGCAGTGGCTCGGACCGGCCGGCAGGCCGATCAGGTTCCTTCTCCCTGGGACCACGAGGGGGCAAGGCTCTCATCGCTGCTCAGGGTCGTGGCTGCCCAGGAACGGGTGTCAGTTCCACAGTCCTGAGCACCCTGTGAGCTGTTACATGTTTTACCTGTGCGATCTCAGCTCCCTCAGGCAGAACGCTCTAGGCTACACACTTGGAAGAATCTACAGGAGTGGTTTCAGTTCAGTTCAGTTGCTCAGTCATGTCTGACTCTTCACGACCCCATGGACTGCAGCACACCAGGCCTCCCTGTCCATCACCAACTCCCGGAGTTTACTCAAACCCATGTCCATTGAGTCGGTGAGGCATGCGACCATCTCATCCTCTGTCGTCCCCTTCACCTCCCGTCTTCAGTCTTTCCCATCATCAGTCAGACATGACTGAGCAACTGAACTGAACTGATGCGACTGTGAATAAATGCAAGAAGAAGAAATCAAAGTCCTATCCCCTTTGTTTATCATATTGCCTCCTGACTGTCAGCCCTTCCTTCTATGAGCCCCTAGACTCCTCAAGGAGGGCAGGGACAGGTCTTGAGGCATCAGCCTGCTTGTTCCCCTCTCTGCTGGCTGAGAATTGAAGCCAACTTTCTATTTCCTCCAGACTCAGTCTCTATCTTCTTTTATTCAGCTTCAGTGGGCAGAGGAGGCCAAGATTTCGGTCAGCAACAATACCACTAACCTGACCACCAGTTCAATCTGAATTAACACCACCACGCACGGCCTAGTAATTAGACTCACAAGCCTACTCCTCCTTAATCAATGATAACAGCCTCAATTTCTCATTAGTTTTCTCCCACTCCCTATGGACACCACCACTGATTTTAACTACATGGTTATGACCCTTTATACTAACCGTCAACACCACTTATTAAAAGAATCTCTACCAGGAAAAAAATATTATCACTGCTAGTCATACTATAATTACTTTAATTATAACATTTACTGCCATAAAATTAATTCTTTTATATATTCTATTTGGAGGAACACTTGTTTCAACACTCATTATCATTACCCAAAGAAGAAATGAAGCAGAACACGTTAATGCAGGCCTCTATTTATTTTATACCATAGTAAGTTCTCTCCCCTTCTTAGGAATACTTGTCTACATTCAAAATGCAGTAGGATCTTTAAATATTCTAATGCTGAGCCCAATCAGTATCCAACTCTTGATCCAATGGTTTCATATGGTTAGTATGCATAATTGCCTTTATAGTAAAAATAAAATCGTATGGCCTCCACCTTTGACTACCTAATGCACATGAAGAGGCCCCTATTGCAGGCTTCATAGTTCTGGCTATGCTGCCAGCACTACTAAACTTTGGATGCTATGGTATACTACGAATTACGAATTACAATAGTTTGAAACACACCAACAGACTTCATAGGGTATCCACTCATTCTATTGTCCTTATGAGGCATAATTATAACCAGCTCAATTTGCTTGTGCCAGACAGACCTAAAATCACTCACTGCATACTCTTCTGTCAGCCACATAGCACTTTGCTATCCTTACCCAAACACCTTGAAGTGGTATAGGAGCCACAGCCCTAATAATTGCCCACAGTCTTACATCCTCTGTTTTGTTCTGCCTGGCAAATTCAAATTACCATTTCCATCGCCAAACAATAATGCTAGCCTAAAGCCTACAAATGTCCATTCTACTAATAGCAACCTGATGATTACCAGCAAGTTTAACAAACCTAGCTCTACCCCCAACTATTAACTTGATTGGAGAGCTATTTGTAGTAATATCCTTCTTGTGATCAAGCATTGCAATTATTTTAATAGGAATTCATATAGTAATTGCTTCCCTATACTTTTTATATATAGTCATTACAACACAGTGAGGCAAATACACACCACATAAGCAGTATCTCTCCATCTTTTACATGAGAAAATGCTCTCTTTTCTTTAACCATCTTACCTCTTCTACTCTTACCCTTAAACCCAAAAATCATTCTAGGCCCCTATACTGTATATATAGTTTAGAAGAAAACACTTGATTGTGAATCTAGTAAGAGAAGACAATACCTTCTTATTTACCACAGAAATAGATAAGAATTGCTGATTCTATACTCCCATGACTAACAGCACGGCTTTTTCAAACCTTTATCCATTGGTGTTAGAACCAAATAATTGGTGCAACTCCAAATAAAAGTAATAAATTAAATTTCCTCTTTCACTCTAGCCTCACTACTTATATCATCTATCATAATAACAAACACTATCATTTATAAAACCACCACATACCCTCTATATGTAAGATTATCTCACATGCCTTCACCATTAGCTTAGTTCCAACAATAATATTCATGTATACAGTCCAAGAGATAATTATCTCTAACTGGCACTGATTCACACTACAAACCCTTAACCTATCATTCAGTTCTAAAACAGATTATTTCTCAATAACGTGTGCTGGTGGCCCTATTTTTCATATGATCAACTATAGACTTCTCAATATGATCCATTCACTCAGACCCCATCATTAACTGATTCTTCAAGCACTCCTTTTCCTTGTTACAATACTAATTCTTGTTACCACTAATAATCTCTTCCAATGACTTACTGGCTGAGAAGGAGCATGGATTATGTCCTTCCTGCTCATTGGATGATGGTGTGGATGGCAGATGCAAACACGGTGGCACTACAGGCAATTTTGTATAACACCACAGTCGCTCAGCTGCATCCGACTCTTTGCAACCCCATGGACTGTAGCCCACCAGGCCCCTCAGTCCATGGGGTGTTCCAGGCAAGAATCCTTGAGTGAGTTGCCATTTCCTTCCCCAGAGGTGAATCACCTCAGCGAAGCCCAAAGACTGACTGGAAAGAGGAGGCAGACTGCTGGCTTGCACTGTGTGGATGTGGGGATGCAGGGCACGGGGGCGTGGATGTGAGAAAGCGGGACCAGGGGGGCATGGGTCTGTTTTGTAAAACTCCGTGCTGCTGCTGCTGCTGCTAAATCACTTCAGTCGTGTCCGACTCTGTGCAACCCCATAGACGGCAGACCACCAGGCTCCTCCATCCCTGGTGTTCTTCGGGAACAACACTGGAGTGGGTTACCATTTCCTTCTCCAATGCATGAAAGAGAAAAGTGAAAGTGAAGTCACTCCGTCGTGTCTGATTCTTTGCGACCCCCATGGAACACAGCCTACCAGGCTCCTCCATTCATGGGATTTTCCAAGCAAGAGTCCTAGAGTGGGGTGCCATTGCCTTCTCCAAACCCTAGGCTGATACAGGTTTTATTAAAACAACAGCATGATTCTTACTTAACTTCAATGCATGACACAACAAGTTTTTATCCTCAGCTCAGTTCAGTTGCTCAGTCGTGTCCACCTTTTTGCGACCCCATGAACCTCAGCACACCAGGCCTCCTTGTCCATCACCAACTCCTGGAGTTTACACAAACTCATGTCCATTGAGTTGGTGATGTCATCAAACCATCTCATCCTTTGCCGTGCCCTCCTCATCCTGCCCCCAATCCCTCCCAGCATCAGGGTCTCTTCCAATGAGTCAGCTCTTTGCATCAGGTGGCCAAAGGATTGGAGTTTCAGCTTCAACATCAGTCCTTCCAATGAACATCCAGGACTGATCCCCTTTAAGAGGGACTGGGTGGATATCCTTGCAGCCCAAGCGACTCTTCAAGAGTCTTCTCCAACACCACAGTTCAAAAGGATCAATTCTTCAGTGCTCAGCTTTCTTTATAGTCCAACTCACACATCCATACAAGACTACTGAAGAAAACATAGCCTTGTCTAGACGGAATTTTGTTGGCAAAGTGATGTCTCTGCTTTTTAAGATGCTGTCTTCATTGCGCATAACTTTCCTTCCAAGGAGCAAGCGTCTTTTAATTTCAAGGCTGCAAACACCATCTGCAGTGATTTTGGAGGCCTGTTTCCACTGTTTCCCCAACTATTTGCCATGAAGGGATAGGACCAGATGCCAGGCTCTTAGTCTCCTGAATGTTGAGTTTTAAGCCAACTTGTTCACTCTCCTCTTTCACATTCATCAAGAGGCTATTTAGTTCTACTTCACTTTCTGCCATAAGGGTGGTGTCATCTGCATGTCTGAGGTTATTGATATTTCTCCTGGTAATCTTGTTTCCAGTTTGTACTTCCCCCAACCCAACATTTCTCATGATGTACTCTGCATATAAGTTAAATAAGGAGGCTGAAAATATACAGCCTTGACATATCTCTTTTCCTATTTGGAACCAGTCTGTTGTTCCATATCCAGTTCTAACAGTTGCTTCCTGACCTGCATACAGGTTTCTCAAGAGGCAGGTCAGGTGGTCTGGTATTCCCATCTCTTTCAGAATTTTGCACAGTTTATTGTGATCCACACAGTCAAAGGCTTTGGTATAGTCAATAAAGCAGAAATAGATGTTTTTCTGGAACTGTCTTGCTCAACTTAATTCAAATTTACCTATATTAGGTTTAGTATTAGCTGCAATGGGAGAATTTGCCAATTTGGGCTACACCCATAATTACCCTCAACAATCGAGGGACCACATCAGTCTCTGCCCTAATCCACTCAAGCACAATAGTAGTAGCAGATATGTTCGTACTCATTCACCTCTAGCCTCTGACAGAAAGCTATAAATGTACCCCATCAGTTACATTATGCCTAGGGTCTATTACAACATTTATAGCAATATGTGCAGTTACCCAGAATGATATAAAAATAAATCATTGCTTTCTCCACCTCCAACCAATTAGGCCTCATGATAGTAACAATTGGCATCAACCAAGTCTACCCAGCATTCCTCTTTCTGCAAAAAAATGCTTTTGCCTTGTTCAAAGCCATTCTGTTTCTGTAATCCAGATTGTTCACAACCTAAATGCTGAACAAGATATTCAGAAAATAGGAGGTCTGTTTAGAGCTATGACTTTTACTACAACCGCCCTTATCATTGGCAGCTTAGCATTGACAGGAATGCCTTTCCTCACTGGATTCTACTCTAAAGACCTAAATATTGAAACTGAATATGCCTTATACCAATGCCTGATCCCCTGCACAAAATGCCACCTCACTCACAGCCGTCTACAGCATCCTGACTCTCTTCTTCATGCTACTAGGACGGCTTCAATTTTCTACTCTGATTATCATTGACAAGAACAACCCCCTCCTAATTAATTAAATGCCTACTAGTTAGAAGTATTTTTGCTGGCTTTATTATCTCCAACAATATTCTCCAACAGCAGTTCCACAAATAACCATACCTTACTACCTCAGAATAACTGCCCTGGCCCTGAATATTCTAGGCTTCATCTTGGCACTCAAAACTATCAGTAACACAAAACCTGAAGTACAACTATTCAAATGTATTCAAGGATACTTTTCCACTATCATACACTGCCTGACCCCTTATTTAAATTTAACCAGCCAAAAGTCAGCATCCCCCTTCTAGACTGAATCTGATGAGAGGATATTTTGCCAAAACCCACCTCCGTCAATCAAATACAAATGTCTATATTAGTATCAGATCAAAAGGGGCTAATCACACTGTATTTCTTCTTTCCTTATCACCTTACTCATCAGTACAATTTAAATTTGCATAAGTAATTTCTGTAATAATTAGTTATGACCAACTTGTAACATGGTTGGTTCCCCTTCTCTACAAGCTAATTTATTGCAGCACTTACTATAGTCCACTTACTATCTCTTCATGAAACAGGATCAAATAACTCAGTAGGAATTTCTTCTGATATAGACAAGGTCCCATTCCATCTATATTATACATTTAAAGACATCTTGGGTGCCTTGCTACTAGTTCTGGGGTTAAAAATACTAGTCCTATTTTCACCTGACCTACTAGAAGACCCAGATAGCTACATCCTGGCAAACCTCTCAACACACCTTCACACATCAAGCCAGGATGATACTTCTTATTCACATATGCAGTCCTACGATCAAGCCCTAACAAACTAGGCAGAATTTTAGCCTGAATCTTTTCTATCCTAATCTAAGTATTAAATCCATTAGTTCATACATGCAAACAACAAAGCATGACATTCTGACCATTCAGCCAGTGCCTATTCTGATTTCTAGTAGTGAACCTCTTAACACTCACATGAATTGGTGGACAACCAGTAGAACATCCCTTTATCATCAATGGACAACTAGTAACTATTAAATGTTTTTCCTTATCCCACTATCACTGTCAGTAACTAGCATTACCTAAAATAATCTAAAATGAAGCAAAGCATTTTCTAAATCCAGATTGAACATCTGGAAGTTCATGGTTCATGCTCTGTTGAAGCCTGGCTTGGGGAATTTTGAGCATTACTTTGCCAGCATGTGAGATAAGTGCAGTTGTACCGTAGTTTGAGCATTCTTTGGCATTGTCTTTCTTTGGGATTGGAATGAAAACTGACCTTTTCCAGTCTTGTGGCCACTCCTAAGTTTTATAAATTGGCTGGAACATTGAGTGCAGCACTTTCACAGCATCATCTTTAAAGATTTGAAATAGCTCAACTGGAATTTCATCACCTTCACTAGCTTTGCTCATAGTGATGCTTCCTAAGGCCCACTTGATTTCACATTCCAGTATGTCTGGCTCTAGGTGAGTGATCACACTATCGTGATTATCTGGGTTGGGAAGATCTTTTTTGTACAGTTCTGCTGTGTATTCTTGCCATCTCTTCTTACTATCTTCAGCTTCTGTTAGGTCCCTACCATCCCTGTCCTTTATTGTGCCCATCTTTGCATGAAATGTTCCCTTGGTATCTCTAATTTTCTTGAAGAGATCTCTAATCTTTCCCATTCTATTGTTTTCCTCTATTTCTTTGCACTGATCACTGAGAAAGGCTTTCTTATCTCTCTTGGCTCTTCTTTGGAACTCTGCATTCAAATGGGTATATCTTTTTCTCCTTTGCCTTTCACTTCCCTTCTTTTCAGAGCTATTTGTAAGGCCTCCTCAGACATCCATTTTGCCTTTTTGCATTTCTTTTTTTCGGGATGGTCTTGATCACGGCCTCCTGTTCAATGTCACACAGTTCCATCCATAGTTATTCAGGCACTCTGTCTAGCAGATATAATCCCTTGAATCTATTTGTCACTTCCGCTATATAGTCAAAAGCGTTTTGATTTAGGTCATATCTGAATGGTCTAGTGGTTTTTCCTATTTTCTTCTATTTAAGTCTGAATTTGGCAATAAGGAGTTCATGGTCTGAGCCACAGTCAGCTCCCAGTCTTCTTTTTGCTGACTGTATAGAGCTTCTCCATCTTTGGCTGCAAAGAATATAATAAACCTGATTTCAGGATTCACCATCTGGTGATGTCCATGTGTAAGAGTCATCTCTTGTGTTGTTGGAAGAGGGTGTTTGCTATGATGAATGCATTCTTTGGGCAAAACTCTATTAGGGTTTGCCCTGCTTCATTCTGTACTCCAAGGCCAAATTTGCCCGTTACTCCAGGTATTTCTTGATTTCCTACTTTTGAATTCCAGTCCACTTCAATGAAAAGGACAACTTTTTTGCATGTTAGTTCTTGAAGGTCTTGTAGGTCTCCATAGAACCATTCAATTTGAGCTTCTTCAGCCTTATTGGTCGGGGCATAGACTTGGATTACTGTGATATTGAATGGTTCACCTTGGAAATGAACAGAGATCATTCTGTCGTTTTTGAAATTGTATCCAAGTACTGCATCGGACTCTTTTGTTGACTATCAGGGCTACTCCTTTTCTTCTAAGGAATTCTTGCCCAAAAGACATAATGGTCATCTGAATTATATTCACCCATTCTAATTCATTTTATTTCACTGATTCCTGAAATATTAATATTCACTCTTGCCATCTCCTGTTTGACCACTTCTAATTTGCCTTGATTCATGGACCTAACATTCCAGGTTCCTATGCAATATTGCTCTTTACAGCATCGAACTTTACTTCCATCACCAGTCACATCCACAATTGGGTGTTGCTTTTGCTTTGGCTCTGTCTCTTCATTCTTTCTGAAGTTAGTTCACCACTGATCTCTAGAAGCATATTGGGCACCTACCGACCTGGGGAGCTTATCTTTCAGTGTCCTATCTTTTTGCCTTTTCATACTGCTCATGGGGTTCTCAAAGCAAGAATACTGAAGTGGTTTGTCATTCCCTTCCCAGTGGCCCATGTATTGTCAAAAATCTCCAATGACCCATTCGTCTTGACTGGCTCTACACAGCACGGTTCATAGTTTCACTGACTTAGACAAGGCTGTGGTCCATGTGAACAGATTGGATAGTTTTCTGTGATTGTGGTTTTCAGTCTGTTTGTGCTTTGATGGAAATCCAATTTTCTGTTGAAGGGCGAGGTTTTGTTCCCTCTCTGTTTTTTGACGTGAGGCCAAACTATTGTGAAGGTGATGAAGATAACTGCGACCTCCTTCAAAAGATGCCATGTGGGCCCTGCTACAGTCAGGCCCCCAACCCTGCAGCAGGCCACCACCAACCCACGCCTCCAGCAGAGACTCCTGGACACTCATGGGCACGTCTTGGTCAGTCTCCTGTGGGCCACTGCTTCTTTCTCCTGGGTCCTGGTGTGCACTAGGCTCTGTTGTGCCCTCCAAGAGTCTGTTTCCCCATTCCTGCGGATGTCCTCACAGCTCTGTGGTGGGTTAATGGTGACCTTCTCCAAGAGGGATTATGCCATACCCAGGTCTACATCACCCAGAGTGCCTGTTCCTGCAGCAGTCCACTGCTGACCCGTATCTCCTCAGTACACACCCAGACACATGTCTGTCTCAGTCTCCATGTGGCTGAGGTCCTGCTGTGCACAGAGTGTGATTGAGCCCTCTGAGTGTCTCTGGCAGGTGTGGGGTTTGATTCTGAATGTGACTGTGCCCCTTGTACCATCTTAGTCAGTCAGTTCAGTTGCTCAGTCGTGTCCAGCTCTTTGTGACCTCATGGACTCTAGCACACCAGGCCTCCCTATCCATCACCAACTCCCAGAGTTTACTCAAATTCATGTCCGTTGAGTTGGTGATGCCATCCAACCATCTCATCCTCTGTCGTCCCCTTCTCCTCCTGCCTTCAGTCTTTCCCAGCATCAGGGTCTTTTACAGTGAGTCAGTTCTTCACATCAGGTGGCCAAACTATTGGAGTTTCAGCTTCAACATCAGTCCCTCCAATGAACATTCAGGACTGATTATGTTTAGGATGGACTGGTTGGATCTCCTTGCAGCCCAAGGGACTCTCAAGAGTCTTCTCCAACACCACAGTTCAAAAGCATCAATTCTTCGGTACTCAACTTTCTTTATAGTCCAACTCTCACATTCATGCAGGATTACTGGAAAAACAATACACCTGACTAGACGGATCTTTGTTGGCAAAGTAATGTCTCTGCTTTTTAAATGCTGTCTAGGTTGGTCATAACTTTTCTTAAAAGCAGTAAGCGTCATTTTATTTCTTGGCTGCAATCACCATCTGCAGTGATTTTGGAGTGAAGAAAATAAAGTCAGCCACTGTTTCCACTGTTTCTCCATCTATTTGCCATGAAGTGATGGGACCAGATGCCATGATCTTAGGTTTCTGAATGTTGCTGCTACTGCTATGTCACGTCAGTCGTGTCCGACTCCATGCAACTGAGTACCCCGTAGATGGAAGCCCACCAGGCTCCCCCATCCCTGGGATTCTCCAGGCAAGAACACTGGAGTGGGTTGCCATTTCCTTCTGCAATCAATGAAAGTGAAAAGTGAAAGTGAATTCGCTCAGTCGTGTCCGACTCATCACAACCCCATGGACTGCAGCCTACCAGGTTCCTCCAACCATGGGATTTTCAGGGAAGAGTACTGGAGTGGGGTGCCATTACCTTCTCCTCTAAATATTGAGATTTAAGCAAACTTTTTCACTCTCCTCTTTCCTTTTCATCAAGCGACTCTTTAGTTCTCCACTTTCTGCCATAAGGGTTGTGTCATCCACATCTCTGAGGTTACTGACAATGCTCCCAGCAATCTCAATTCCAGCTTGTGCTTCCTCCAGCCCAGCATTTCTCATGATGTACTCTGCATACAAGTTAAATAAGCAGGCTGAAAATATAAAGCCTTGACATACTTCTTTCAAATTTGGAACCAGTCTGTTGTTCCATGTCCAGTTCTAACAGTTGCTTCCTGACCTGCATACAGGTTTCTCAAGAGGCAGGTGAGGTGCTCTGGCATTCCCATCTCTTTCAGAAATTTCCACAATTTATTGTGATCCACAGTCAAAGGCTTTGGCATAGTCTATAAAGCAGAAATAGATATTTTTCTGGAACTCTCTTGCTTTTTCAATGATCCAGTGGATGTTGGAAATCTGATCTCTGGTTGCTCTGCGTTTTCTAAAACCAGCTTGAACATCTCAATGTTCACAGTTCACGTATTATTGAAACTATCATATCTATTACTGTGGGCAGGAATCCCTTAGAAGAAATGAAGTAGCCATCATAGTCAACAAGAGAGTCTGAAATGCAGTACTTGGATGCAGCCTCAAAAATGACAGAAGGATTTCTGTTCATCTCCAAGGCAAACCATTCAATATCACAGTAAACAAAGGCTATGCCCTGACCAGTATTGCTGAAGAAGCTGAAGTTGAACAGTTCTATGAAGACCTGTAAGATTGGAATGCAAAAGAAGGAAGTCAAGAAACACCTGGAGTAACAGGCAAATTTGGCTTTGGAGTACAGAATGAAGCAAGGCAAAGGCTAATAGAGCTAGGCCAAGTGAATGCACTGCTAAAAGCAAAGACCCTCTTTGGAAAAAAGTGTACTTAAAACTCAACAATCAGAAAGCTAAGGTCGTGGCATCTAGTCCCATCATATCTGGCAAATAGATGGAAAAACAATGGAAACAGTGACAGAATTTATTTGGGCAGTTGGGGGGGGGGGGGGCTCCGCCAGGCTTCAGCAATACATAAACTGTAAACTTTCAGATGTTCAAGCTGGTTTTAGAGAAGACAGAGGAACCAGAGATCAAATTGCCAACATCCACTGGATCATCAAAAAAGCAAGAGAGTTCCAGAAAAAGATCTACTTTTGTTTTATTGACTATGCCAAAGCCTTTGGCTGTGTGGATCACAATAAACTATGGAAAATTCTGAAAGACATGGGAATACCAGACCACCTGACCTGCCTCCTGAGAAACCTGTATGCAGGTCAGGAAGCAACACTTAGAGCTGGACATAGAACAACAGACTGGTTCCAAACATGAAATGGAGTAGGTCAAGGCTGTATATTATCACCCTGCTTATTTAACTTATATGCAGAGTACATCATGAGAAACCCTGGGCTGGAGGAAGCAAACGATGGAATCAAGATTGCCAGGAGCAATAACAATAACCTCAGATATGAAGATGACACCACCCTTATGGCAGAAGGTGAAGTAGAACTAAACAGCCTCTTGATGAAAGTGAAAGAGGAGAATGAAAAAGTTGGCTTAAAACTCAACATTCAGAAAACCAAGATCATGGCATCTGGTCCCATCACTTCATGGCAAATAGATGGGGAAACATTGGAAACAGTGACAGGCTATTTTGGGGGGGTTCCAAAATCACTACAGATGGTGACTGCAGTCATGAAATTAAAAGACACTTGCCATTTGGAAAAAAAAAAAAACAAAAAAACAAAAACCAAAAAAACTATGATACACCTAGACAGCATATTAAAAAGCAGTGACATTACTTTGCCAGGAAAGGTCTGTCGAATCAAAGCTATGGTTTTTCCAGTAATCACGTATGGATGTGAGAGTTGGACTATAAAGAAAACTGAGCCCCGAAGAATGGATGCTTTTGAACTGTGGTGTTGGAGAAGACTCTTGAAGAGTCCCTTGGACTGCAAGGAGATCCAACCAGTCCATCCTAAAGGAGATCAGCCCTGGATGTTCATTGGAAGGACTGATGCTAAAGCTGAAACTCCAATACTTTGGCCACCTGGTGCGTAGAGCTGACTTATTTGGAAAGACCCTGATGCTGGGTCAGACTGAAGGCGAGAGAAGGGGACAACAGAAGATGAGATGGTGAGATGGCATCACCGACTCAATGGACATGGGTGTGGGTCGTCTCCAGGGGTTGGTGATGGACAGGGAGGCCTGGAATGCTGCAGTCCATGGGGTCAGAAAGAGTCGGACGGGACTGAGCAACTGAACTGAACCAAGTCACTGTTATTAACAGTCTCCTTCCTATCAATTTGAGCATTAGACCCCTGATTCCAATGTGACCAATGAATACATTTACTCTCAAATATTTTCTATCCCTAACACTAAGCCCTATGCATATGACACAGATCCTTATCCATCCTATTATCAAGTACACTTCCACAAGCATAAGAAATGTGTCTGACTAGACTTACTTTGAGAGAGTAAATAATAGAGATTTAAATCCTCTTATCTAGAATTGTAGGAGTTGAACATACCCCTAAGAATCCAAAGTTCTTTGTGCTACCAAATTACACCACATTCTATAAGTAAGGTCAGCTAATTAAACTATACTGTATCTCAAAAATGTTCATTGTTACCCTTTCTGTACTAATAAGCCCCATCATCTTTATCATTATCCTAGCAATTATTTCCTCATGATTTATTGTCATTATAATTATCTTCATTGATTACTTATCTGATTTGGCTTTGAAATAAATATATTAGGCATGATCCCCATCATAATAAATAAATTCAACCCAGGAGCAACAGTAGCATCAACTAAATACTTGACACAATCCACCACATCAATATGACTCATGATAACTGTCATTATTTATTATTCTCAGGGCCATGGACTGTCACAAAACTATTTAATCCAAAAGCATCCATATTAATAACAATAGCCTTATGAATAAAACTTGAAATATCTGCATTTCACATTGGAGTATCAGAAGGTATACAAGACATTTTACTAACATCTGGCTTCATTCTATGACCATGACAAAAACTTGCACCCATGTCTGTGCTATACCAAACTTCACCATCAATTAATTTAATAGTGAACTCTGTGCTGTGCTTAGTCGCTCAGCCATGTCATACTCTTTTTGACCCCACGGACTGTATCCCACCAGGCTCTTCTGCTATGGGCATTCTCCAGGCAAGAAAACTGGAGTGGGTTGCCATTGCCTTCTCCACTAAACCTGGTTATATTATCTTAACTTCCACCATATTCAGAATGTTCATAACCAACTTCACCACCACCACATTATCACTATGACATACATGCAACAAGATACCAATCCTAACAACCCTTATCCTCATCATTCTATTAGCAATAGGAGGCCTCCCACCACTATTAGGATTCAGACCCAAGTGAATAATTATTGAAAAAATAACAACAACCAAAAAAAGCATCGTTTTACCAACAGTTATAGCAATCATGGCACTACTGTGCTTCAACATAAGACTCACACCCTCCACGGCACTAACCTTATTCCTCTCTGCAAATAACAGAGAAAACATGACGATTCTACAATATGAAGCAAATGACACTCCTATCCACAAGAACTGTAATAGCCACATTATTTCTACGCATAACACCAATTCTCTCAGTGCGGGAATAGGAATTTAGGTTAAATAGACCAAGAGCCTTCAATGCCCTGTGTGCTGTGGGCTTAGTCGCTCAGTCATGTCCAACTCTTTGCGATCCCATAGACTAGCCCTCCAGGCTCCTCTGTCCATGGGATTCTCCAGGCAAGAATCCTGGAGTGGGTTGTCAGTTCCTTCTCCAGAGGATCTTCCTGACCCGTGGATGGAACCCAGGTCTCCTGCATTGCAAACAGATTCTTTATTGTATGAAATACAGGAAAATTCCTGTACTACAAGGATGTTCCTTATACTTCAGAGCCCTGAGCAAGTATAATTTACTTAATTCCTGTTCATAAGGTTTGCAAGATTATATCTTACATCAATTGAATGCAAACCAGACACCTCAAGCTCATCCCTCTCTAGATTGGTGGGCTATAACCCCATGAACTTTTAGATAACAGCTAAATACCCTGGTCAATTGACTTCAACCTACTTCTATTGCAAAAGGAAAAAAAGAAAAAAAAATAAAATAATAACAGTGGTATAAGTCCCAGCAAATTGAACCGGCTTCTTTGAATTTGCAATTCAACATGAAATATTCATCACAGGACTTAGTAAAAAGAAAAAGTGGATTAAACCCCTGTCTTTAGATTTACAGTCTAAAGATTACTCAGCCATTCTGCCTATATTCATTAACTGCCTATTATTTTCAACTCACCGTAAAGATATCGGTACTATATACTTACTATTTGGTGCTTGAGCTGGGAAGGCAGTGTTGCAGTGAGAGGGAAAAAGGAGGAATGAGTTTTTCTCCTTTCTTTTCTGACAACAAAGAAGATAAAGAGACGAGTGAGCAGGCCTGAACATTCCTAACTTTTTTTTTTTTAACCTGTAACTGCTCCTCACGCTGAATGTCTGTGACGAAGTTTGCTTTTCTGTCCCTTCACTCTGAAGAAGCTACCCGTGGCACCTATTTTCCTTTGACTCTGCGCTAAATATATCCCCATCTGCTGTTTACCCTCAGAACACTCTTCCCCTTGAGGTTACGTATCAGAAAGAAGGCCACAGGGTCACCGAATGCCAGACTCAATTACTGGGTTATTGACATCAGTCTCCTACTGTCTTTGAAACAATGCAAAAGGAAGAAATCAAGATCCTATCCCCTTTGCTCCTCATCACTGATTCCTGAGTGTGAGTTCTTGCCTTCTATAAGCCCCTAGATTCATCTCGGGGGGCAGGGCACAGCTCTCGAGGCATAAGCCTACAGCCTTTCTCCTCTCTACCAGCTAAAAAGAAAAAAAAGCCACCTTTCTATTTCCTCCAAACCCTGTCTCCATATTTTCCATTCAGCGTCATTGGGCAAAGAAGGCCAAGGTTTTGGCTGGCAACAGTAGGCACAGTCCCAAGGTTCTTAATCTGTGCTGGGTTGAGCCAACCTGGAACTCGACTTGGAGATGACCAAGTTTATAATGTAATTGTAACAGCTCATGCATTTGTAATAATTTTCATTATAGTACTCCCTATGATGATTGGAGGCTTTGGTAACTGATTAGTTTCCCTAATAGGTGGAGCTAATGACATAGTTTTCTCTGAATAAATAAGCTTCTGACTTCTCCCTCCCTCTTTCCTCTTACTGCTTGCATCACCAATAGCTGAAGCAGGCACTGGCACAGGCTGAGCTGTCTACACCTTTAGCCAGAAATCTAGCTCATGCTGGAGCTTAAGTAGACTTTACTATTTGTTCCCTACACCTAACAGGTGTTTCTTCTGTCTTAGGTGTTATCAATTTTATTACTACTACTATTAATATAAACCCCTGCCATATCCCAACATCAAACGCTGTTATTCATGTGATTAGTCCTAATCACAGCCATATTACTATCACTAACTGTATTGGCAGCTGGTAATTTTACTATGCTATTAACAGACTGAAATCTAAGTACAGCTTTCTTTGATCCTGAAGGAGGAGAGGACCCAATACTGTATCAACATTGATCTGATTTTTGCTACACTCTGAAGTATATCTTTTGATTTTGCCAGGATTTAGGATGATTTCACATATTGTAACCTATTACTTAGGGGAAAAGAAACTTTCAGGTGCATGGGAATGGTCTGAGCTATAGTGTCAACTGGATTCTTATGATTTATTGGATGAGAACATCGTATATTCACAGTAAGGATGTATGTTGACACACAAGCCTATTTCACATCAGCCACTATTATTATTACCAGGCCAACAAGAGTAAAAATGTTCAGTTGATTAGCAATGCCTCATGACAGTAACATTAAATGACCCCAGCTATAATGTGAGTCCTAGGTTTTGTATTTCTTTTCACAGTCAGAGGGTTAACAGGAATTTTCCTGGCTAATTCACCTTCAGATATTTTCTTCATGATATATACTATGTAGTTACATACTTGCATTATGTACTTTCAGTGGGAGATTTGCTATTATAGGGGGCTTTCTGCACTGAATCTCATTATTCTCAGGCTATAATCAACTTGACATGAGCAAAAATTCACTTCATAAATGTATTTGTAGATGTTAACATAACCTTTTTCAAAAACACTTTCTAGGCCTGTTTGGAATACCACAACAACATTCTGACCACCCAGATGCATACACAGTATGAAATACTATTTCATCTATAGGCCCATTCATTTCTTTAACCACAGTAATACCAATAATTCTCATTACCTGAGAAGCATTTGCATCAAGACGAGGTCTTAACAGTAGAATAACCATATCACACACTCAAAGAACCTATGCACATCATTTTAAAATAAATAAGGAAGGAATCAAACCCTGAACTACTGATTTCAAGCCAAAATCATAACCATGATTTCTTTCTCTATTTAGGAGATATTAGTGAAATATTGTATCACTTTGTTGAAGTTAAGTTATAGGTGAAAAATCTGTATATATCAATGGCATATCCTCTACAACTAGACTTTCAAGATGCAACATAGCCATCACAGAAGAATTCTTACACTTCATGATAACACATTAGTAATTGTTTTCTTAATCAGCTCACTAGTACTTTATATTATCTCACTTATTTTGACAACAAAACTCACACACACTGGCACTATAGACACACAAGAAGTAGACTATCCAAAAAATCTTACAAGCTATTATTTTCATCTTAATTGCCTTTCCATCCCTATAAGTTTTATACATAATAGACAAAATTAACACTCCATGCCTTATGATATAAACTATCAGTCACCAAAGACATTGAAGCTATGAATATACAGTTTATGAAGACTTGAATTTTGACTCCAATATAATTCCAACATCAGAGTTAAAGCCAGGGTATTTGGAAGTAGATGATTGGGTTGTTTTACCTATAGCGATAGTTAAATGAATGTCAATTTCCACAGAAGAAGAGCTATGCTCATGAGCTGTGACTTCTCTAGGACAAAAATCAGATGCGATCCCAGGGCACCTATACCAAACAATTTTTCTAACACTAATTCAGTTCAGTTCAGTTGTTCAGTCATGTCTGACTCTTTGTGATCCCATGAAGCGCAGCACACCACACCTCCCAGTCCATCACCAACTCCCGGAATCCACCCAAAACAGTGTCCATCAAGTCGGTGATGCCATCCAACCATCTCTTCCTCTGTCGTCCCCTTATCCTCCTGCCCTCAATCCCTCCCAGCATCAGGGTCTTTTCAAATAAGTCAGCTCTTTGCATCAGGTGGCCAAAGCATTGGAGTTTCAGCTTCAACATCAGTCCTTCAATGAATATTCAGGACTGATCTACATTAGGATGGACTTGTTGGATCTCCTTGCAGTCTAAGGGACTCTCAAGCATCTTCTCCAACACCACAGTTCAAAAGCGTCATTTCTTCTGTGCTCAGTTTGCTTTATAGCTCAATACTCACATCCATGCATGACCACTGGGAAAAGGATATACTTGACTATACAGACCTTTGTTGACAAAGTAATGTCTCTGCTTTTCAATATGCTGTCTAGATTGCTCATAACATTCCTTCCAGGGAGCAAGTGTCTTTTAATTTCATGGCTACAATCACCATCTGCAGTGATTTTGGAACCTAGAAAAATAAAGTCAACCACTGTTTCCCCATGTATTTAACATGAAGTGATGGGACTGGAGGCCATGATCTTAGTTTTCTGAATGTTAAGCTTTAAGCCAATATTTTCACTCTCCTCTTTCACTTTCATCAAGAGGCTCTTTAGTTCTTCTTCTCATTCTGCCATAAGAGTGGTGTCATCTGCATATCTGAGGTTATTGATATTGCTCCCAGCAAACTTGATTCCAGCATGTGCTTCCTCCAACCCAGCATTTCTTATGATGTACTCTGCATATAAGTTAAATAAGCAGGGTGATAATATACAGCCTTGATGTACTCCTTTTTCTATTTGGAACCAGTCTGTTGTTCTATGTTCAGTTCTAACTCTTGCTTCCTGACCTGCATATAGGTTTCTCAAGAGACAGATCAGGTGGCCTGGTATTCCCATCTCTTTCAGAATTTTCCACAGTTTATTGTGACCCACACAGTCAAAGGCTTTGGCATACTCAATAAAACAGAAATAGATCTATTTTTGGAACTCTCGTGCTTTTTTGATGATCCAGCAGATGTTGGCAATTTGATCTTTGGTTCCTCTGCCTTTTCTAAATCCAGTTTGAACACCTGGAAGTTCATGGTTCACGTCTTCCTGAAGCCTGGCTTAGAGAATTTGAAGCATCACTTTACTAGCCGTGTGAGATGTGTGCAATCATGGGGTAGTTTGAGCTTTCTTTGGCATTGTTTTTCTTTGGGATTGGAATGAAAACTGACCTTCCCAGTCCTGTGGCCACTTCTGAGTTTTCCAAATTTGCTGACATATTGAGTGCAGCACTTTCACAGCATCATCTTTTAGGATTTGCAATAGCTTAACTGGAATTCCATAACTCCACTAGCTTTGTTCACAGTGATGCTTCCTAAGGCCCACTTGATTTCACATTCCAGGATATCTGGCTCTAGGTGAGTGATCACAATATCATGATTATCTGGGCCATGAAGATCTTATTTTTACAGTTCTTCTGTGTATTCTTGCCACCTCTTCTTAATACCTTCTGCTTCTATTAGGTCCCTACCATTTATGTCCTTTATTGAGCCCATCTTTGCATAAAGTGTTCCCTTGGTATCTCTGATTTTCTTGAAGAGATCTCTAGTCTTTCCCATTCTATCGTTTTCCTCCATTTCTTTGCACTGATCACTGAGGAAGGCTTTCTTCTCTCTCCTTGCTATTCTTTGGAACTGTGCATTCAAATGGTAATATCTTTCCTTTTCACTTCCCTCCTTTCACAGCTATTTGTAAGGCCTCCTCAGACAGCCATTTTGATTTTCTGTATTTCTTTTTCTTTTCTGTATTTTTGGGGATGGTCTTGTTTTCTTTCTCCTCTACAATGCAATGAACCTCCACCCATAGTTCATCAGGCACTCTATCAGATCTAGTCCCTTAAATCTATTTCTCTCTTCCACTGTATAGTCATAAGAGATTTGATTTATGTCATACCTGAATGATCTATTGGTTTTCCTTATTTTCTTCTATTTCCACTCTGAATTTGGCAATAAGGAGTTCATGATCTGAGCCATAGTTGGCTCCTTGTCTTGTTTTTGCTGACTGTATAGAGGATCTCCATCTTTGGCTGCAAAGAATATAATCAACCTGATTTTGGAGTCATCCATCTGTTGATGTCCATGTGTAGTCTTCGCTTGTGTTGTTGGAAGACAGTGTTTGCTATGACCAGTTCATTTTCTTGGCAAAACTCTATTAGCCTTTACCCTGCTTCTTTCTGTACTCCAAGACCAAATTTGCCTGTTATTCCAGGTGTTTCTTGACTTCCTACTTTTGCATTCCAGTCCCCTTTAATGAAAAGGACATCTTTTTGGGGGTGTTACTTCTAGAAGGTCTTGTATGTCTTCATAGAACTGTTCAACTTCAGCTTCTTCAGCATTACTGGTTTGGCCATAAACTTGGATTACTATGCCATTGAATGGTTTGCCTTGGAAACTAACAGGGATCATTCTGATGTTTTTGAGATTGCATCCAGTTACTGCATCTCAGACTCGTTTGTTGACTATGATGGCTACTCCACTTCTAAGGGATTCCTGCCCACAGTAGTAGATAAAATGCTCATCTGTGTTAAATTCATCCATTCCAGTCCACCTTAGTTTGTTGATTCCTATAATGTCAATGTTGACTCTTGTCATCTCCTGTTTGACCACTTCCAATTTGCCTTGATTCATGGACTTAACATTCCCAGGTTCCTATGCAATATTGCTCTTGAGAGCATCAAACCTTGCTTCTATCACCAGTCCCGTCCACAACTGGGTGTTGTTTTTGCTTTGGCTCCATCCCTTCATTATTTCTGGAGGTATTTCTCCACTGATCTTCAATAACAAATTGGGCAACTACCCACCTGGGGAGTTCATCTTTCAGTGTCTTATCTTTTTTGCCTTTTCACACTGTTTATGGTGTTCTCAAGGCAAGAATACTGAAGCGGTTTGCCATTCCCCTCTCCAGTGGACCACATTCTAACCCTAACCCTAATCCATACATCTTAGTTCACTTATTCCTCAAACGTCAATGTTCACTCTTGCTATCTTCTTCTTGACCACTTCTAATTCACCTGGATTCATAGGCCTAACATTCCACGTTCCTATGCAATATTGCTCTTGACAGCATCAGACTTTATTTATACCACCATACACACCCACAACTGTTTCTGTTTTCACTTAGCCTTTTCATTCCTTCTGGATTTATTTCTTCACTCTTCTCCAGTAGCATGTTGGGCATCTACCAACCAGGGGAATTCATCTTTCAGTGTCATATCTTTTTGTCTTTTCATACTGGACAACTGAATATTAAATGCCAGCTGAATTCTTAGGCAGTTATTATTCAGGAGGATTCAGGTTTTTGTAGTTGTTCAGTTGCTAAGTCTTGTCTGACTCTTTGTGACCCCATGGACTGCAGCACGCCAGGCCTTGCTGTCCTTGACTATCTCTGGGAGTTTGCTCAAACTCATGTCTGTTGAGTGGGTAAAGCCATTCAACCATCTCATCCTCTGCTGCCCACTTCTCCTCCTGTCCTCAACCTTTCCAAGCATCAGGGTCTTTTCCAATGAATCAACTCTTTGCATCAGGTGGCCAAAAGATTGGAGCTTCAGTCCTTCCAATGAATATTCAGGGTTGATTTCACAAGAACTTTCTCTTTAACACATACAAATATTTAGTACAGCTCAATTAAATAAAAAAACTCACGAAAAAACAATCAGCCAAAGGTCTAAATGCATGTTTCTCTAAAGAGTTCATACAGACGATAATAAAAGCACATGAAAAGATGCTCAGCATCACTAGTGCTTTGAGAAAGGCAAATCAGATGTACCATGAGGTATCACCTCACATTGGTCAGAATGGCCACATCAAAAACCTACAACAATAAATTCTGCAAAGGATGTGGAAATAAAGAAACCCTCCTACACTGTTGGTGGGAATGTAAATTGGTACACCCATTAGGTAGAACATTATGGAGGTTCTTTTAAAAACTAAGCACAGAAGTACCCAGTGATCCAGAAATCCAATACCTAGGAGTAGATCCAGAATAAAAAGCAAAATTTTAAAAGACACCGGCACTCCAAAAATCATGGCAGCACTAGGTACAACAGCCAAGACAGGGGGAGCAACTTAAGTGTACAAGGACAGACGAATGGATACAGAAAATGAGGTACATATACACAATGCAATATGGCTCAGACATAAAAAAGGATGAAATAATGCCATTTCCAGTTACAGGGAAGAAACTAGAGGTGATCAAACTAAGTGAAATAACTGATAAAGGGAAAGATAATAGAGAGTATCACTTCTGTAGAATCTAAACATGGAAACAAATGAGCGTCATTACAAAATGCAAACAGATTCACAGACTCAGAAACTTACCCTTAACAAAATGGAAAGGTGGCGGGGGCGGGGGCGGGGAGTAATTAGCTGCACAGATCAATATTTACATGTCATAACTGGTGCGGTTTTTGTTGTTTAGTTGCTCAGTCATGTCCGACTATTTGCAACCCCATGAACTGTAGCCTGCCAGGACAAAGGATGCCCATGGGATTCTCCAGGCAAGAATAGTGGAGTGGCTTGCCATTTCCTTCTTCAGGGAATCTTCCCAATCCAGGGATCGATCCCAGGTCTCCTGAAAGTCTCCTGCATTGCAGGTGGATTCTTTTACCACCGAGTGACCAGGGAAGCCATAAAACAGGTGGTGAAGGGCTTTAAATAGGCACAAGTTTGACAGGGCTTTAAATGACATCTGCCCTCAAGAAATGTCCTGGGGTATTTCATCAGAAAAGAATTCCAAACAGGGTCAAGTTGCAAGAGGCCAGTTTCAAGAGATAAATTGTACTCACAAACTATAAAATAATAAAGCACATGGACAGATAGTCCACACCAATAATTATTAAATCAATGCCAATCAAAACTTCTATGAGGTATCACCTCACGCTGGTCATGGTGGCCATCATTACAATGATCTACAAAGAATAAAGATTAAATAAATAAATAAAATAAAACATCTGCAAAGAATATATGGAAAATGAAATTCTCCTACAATCTTTTTGGGAATTGTCAATGGTGAAGCTACTTTGGGAAACAGCCTGGTGCTTCCAAGAAATACAAAACATAGAGATATCACGTGACCCTGCAATCCCACTCATGGGCCTAGGTCCAGAGAATGTGAAGTGAAAGTCACTCAGTCGTGTTCAACACTTTGCAACACTATGAACTATGCAGTCCATGGAATTCTCTAGGCCAGAACACTGGAGTAGGTAGCTTTTCCCTTCTCCAGGGGATCTTGCCAACACAGGGATCAAGCCCAGGTCTCCCACATTGCAGGCAGAGTCTTTACCAGATGAGCCACAAAGGAAGCCCAAGAATACTGGAGTGGTTAGCCCATCCGTTCTCCAGTGGATCTTCCTGTCCCAGGAATCGAACTGGGGTCTCCTGCATTGCAGGCGGATTCTTTACCAACTGAGCTATAAGGGGAAGCGCAGGTCCACAGAAAATCACCATTCAAAATGACACGTGCACCTTGATTTTCAGGGCAGCATCTTTCAACAGGCAAGACATGGAATCCATCAAAAGGTCCAGTGGAAGAAAAGTGAGGGCAAGGTGGTACATCTACTCTGGAACACCACTCAACCATAAAACAGATTGAAACCGGGATGCTTTCAGCAGCATGGGTGTGCTAAGATATCATCACACCAGGTGAGGGAACTCAGAGACAGAAACACAAATATCATGAGATATCACTTACAGGCGTAGTCTATAAATTCATAATAATAACCTAATGTACAAAACAGACTTAACAGCCTGCGAAAATCAAATTATGAGTATCAAAAGAAAAAAAGAACGGATAATGAGTTTAGGGTTTATATACACACTAAGATCTAACAAATAGATAAGCAAATAAGACCTAGTGAAAAGAACAGGGAACTCTACTAAAGAGACTGTAATAACCTATATGAGGAAAAAAATGGAAAAACAATAGATTCACTTCTATGAAAAATCAAATTTAGTAACTGTACAGGTAAAACGAATAAAACAATGGAAATCAGCCTGACTCCAATAGAAAATAAAAATTAAATTACAGAAGATCCATCTATGGGACCCCAGACAGTGGCGACCCTACAGATTAGGTCTGTGATACACTATGATGTAAGTATGACACCGCCAAAGGTTTCCACCCAGCAGAACACAGAGCAGCAACCCATTCAAAGGTGCCTGACCTCATGTGAATGTCCCAAGATGAAGAGAAGAAACACCACAGGTTAATCAGGGCAACACCCTCCATTCAGATATTGGGGATCTCCAAGCGGCAAGACACACAGAGGTGAAGAGCAGACACGGGGTCTCTGGGCACAGGATCCAGCCCCGTGTGGACGGGGTGAGAAACACACGGTCCCCAAACCCTGCATCTGGGGCCACATGACTCTTGGTTAGGACACCAGATCCCTGATGGCTGGGCCGCAAAGGCAGAAACGAGTGGGTTCTTGGAAACTTCTCTCATCCCAGAGAAGTCACCCTCTACTGCCCTTTGGTTCTGTCTGATACTAACTGTTTTGACAGCTGTCACGATAATGTTGATCACACTGCCTTGGCTCCAGCAGGCTCCGTTCTTTGTTTTCTCACTGAAGTGTTGAGAAAATATACCCCGTGCAGGGCTAGAAGACGAGGGTCAGGTCTGGTGTCTGCTGAGCGGGGACAGCTGATGGGAAGGCGATCACATAGCAACCTCACCTGCTGCCCATTTGTTTTTTGCCTGAACCTTGTACCCTGGAATCAATTAGCCAGGTGAACCTGCCTCCCTACTCAAACTGAATCTGCTGAAAAACTGGAATAATTACCAAGTAGCCCACCTGAGGAGTCTCCATGAGCCTCAGGGCAGGTGAGCCTGGCAGGAGTATAGACTAAGAGCCCTACTGCAGCACTGACCCCTGGGAGGACCATGGAACCCCTCTCCGAGAAGGGCACATTACCCAGAGAGGCCCACCTCAACTCCAGACCCCAGACCTCTGAGCACTGACATTCAGACACAGGCACAGAGTTTTCCAGGACTGAGGCCAGGCCCAGTCCGCACCCAGGTCTCCATGTTCTTGTGCACACAGAACATGGTCAGGTGTCAATATTCTCATTGCAGAAAGGAAGCAGTCTTGTCTAAACATAATCAGTGCAGACAGGATTGAAAAATCAAAGTGTTCATCATTCAGACATGTCTGACTCTTTGTGACCACATGGACTGTAGCCCTCCAGCCTCCTCTATCCATGGGATTCTGCAGGCAAGAACACTGGATTCAGTCGTCATTCCCTTCTCCAGGGGATCTTCCCAATCCAGAGATGAACCCAATTCTCCTGCACTGCATGCAGATTCTTTACCATCTAAGCCACCAAGGAAGCCCCTAGACAAGACAGAGAGGTCCAAATCTACCATGCAGACAGAACTTGACCAGGTTTAAACTAGCATAAAGTTGCTCTCCCTGGAGGCACATGTCTCTCATCATTGGACAGGGGCCTCACCCTCAGGTGGAAACTAGCAGGTAAGTTTCTTAAAGAAAAAATCATTACTGGGCCCCACATGTCACCCACATCAGGAAACCAAAAGAATCTTTGTCATTAAACACTTTAACAGGCAAAACAAAACTGTTACCAGTATCTTTGGCCTTGTGGTGGTTAGGATGCAGGGAAGATCCGGGGATTTCTTAGATTTGAGTCCAGTGTCTTGTAAAGACAGACAGAAAGTTCCCTGATTGCTTCTCCCATGCTTCCAGCAGGAGGCAGCCACACTGGAAGCTTTCTAGAAAAGGATATTCTTTATCAGAAGAAGAATTGTTGAAATGGAAAGCATACTAGTTAGTATTTGCCAACCTAAAATATTCTTAAAAGCTTGGCCCCCAGATCTTTGCAGTTCCCACTGGTTCCTTTGTGTTCAGATTGTCAGGAGAGAAACAATCCGTTGTTTCAAACTGGTTTCTTCTAATTCTGTTATTTGCTATTATATGAATGAAAGGTCACACTTGAAAAAATACATAAGAAAATTCTTTCCAAAAAACAAACAAACAAACAAACAAAAAAAAAAAAAACATGGAGTCAAGGAGCCCATAATCTGTATGAACTCTGCCTTCTAACAACTTCAATTTCAAAGACTGAGGGCAGGAGGAGAAGGGGATGACAGCGGACGAGATGGTTGGATAGCATCACCAACATAATTAACATGAGTTTCAGCAAACTCTGGTAGATGGTGAAGGACAGGGAAGCCCAGCATCCTGCAGTCTATGGGGTTGCAAGAAGTTGGACACGACTGAGCAACTGAAAAACATCAAGCTTCAAATTTCTGCCTGGAGAAACCTGATAAAATAAGCACCCTGATTTTGTCACTTCTCTGTTTAAACTCTCCTAAAATGAAATTGATATTCATAGAACATGTAAGAGTTTCTGAGTTTTGAGATGTCACACCAAGGTAACAGGTGCTGGTGAGAATAGAACGCTGCTGGTGGGCAAAACGTTCTTCAAACAAAGCTCTGTTTCAAACTGGATTGAAATACAACACTACATGGGTACATGAAGTATGAACCAAGAGCCTAAATATAGCAGGCAATATGTAAAAGCAAATTTGGTATCCCATATGTGAGAGTAAAAGCTACTGGTTTTTGCAGTAGTCATGTATGGATGTGAGAGTAGGACCACATAGAAGGCAGAGCACTGAAGAACTAATGCTTTTGACCTGTGGTGCTAGAGAAGACTCTTGAGAGTCCCTGGGTCTGCGAGGAGATCAAACCAGCAATCCTAAAGGAAATCAGTCCTGAACATTCATAGGAAGGACTGACACTGAAACCAAAGCTCCAATCCTTTGGCTCCCCGATGTGAAGAGCCGACTCACTGGAAAAGACCCTGATGCTGGGAAAGACTGAAGGCAAATGGAGAAGGGGATGACAGAGGAAGAGATGGTTGGATGGCATCACTGATTCCACTGTCATGAATTTGAGCAAGCTTTGGGAGTTGATGATGGGCAGGGTCACCCTGCCCTGGTGTGCTGCAGTCCATGGGGTCACAAAGAGTCAGACACAACTTAGCAACTGAACAGCAACTACAACAACATGAGAATAAATGTTTCTTGACAGACCTGCAGCTGGTACGCACACATTGGTTTAGAACACTCTCCAACACAGATTGTCTCTAAGGTGATGAAGTGTGTCACAAGTGCATGAACCAAAAGGTAATGCATTCAGTCCAGGATGGGATAGAATGTAACTGTGAACAGTCTGTAAAACTTACAGAGTCTGTAATCCACTCAAGATTTCAAATAATAAAACATTCACCTGAAATTTAAAGCCTCTTGGAAAGTTGCATCCTATCTATGAAAACATTCCACAGATTTCTTTTCATAATCAATTTTCACAGTGATAACACTTTAACTCATCAGTTGTTGATATTATTACCAAGATGAACTTGTTCTCATGGGTGTGGGAAATGAAGTGGATCCATTGTGATTGCTCTCTGGTCAAATGACTCTCGCAATTTCTAATTATGTTCTATATCCACAATATTTATTTTTACATCCATCGAAGTCTACTTCTCAGATCTTTATGTATACCAAACAGTAGATACCTGGTGAGTTCAGATTATATTAAACACTCTTTCCATAACTTTTCCAATGTCAATTGAATCAGAACAAGGTGAAGCAGGGAGAAGTGTTGAAATTTTAAATGACCTCTAAGGACCCTAAAAAAAAAAAAAAAAATTAGACAGAAATCCTAACCATTACTGGTCTATACAAAAGAATCACAATGTGTCTTTTTCATGAAATTGCAACAGTTGACTAACTAGAGTTGCAACAAGTTGGAGTTATGCTTGATTTGAGTTGAAACAGTTTGGATGTGCGCATATGAGGATATATAGGATGATACATACTTAAGGAGGTAACGAGTATGAATCCAAAAATTTATAAAGTATACTTTGTAAACAAAGATGAAACATTTAACTTGTTTTCAGTATATCACCCTTCCAGACTTTGCCATCATCTACTGACTGCCTGTGGACTTGTTGGTTTAGTGCCCTCAGATTAAAACTAGTCACATGCATCTTGCTTAGCTGTGTTCTCTTTGTTTGAAATTGTTTATGTTTCTCTCCCCTAGTATGCTCTTATAAATGCGACTATCTGTATCACTTATATTGTCTATAAGGTTGTCTCCTTCATTGTCCACTGTGTAACCATCCTCCTGTATACAGATATTTACATGTCTATCTATATAGATATCTATGTCTATATGTATCTAAAATAGATATTTATATCTGTATATACATAGATAGTTATGTCTATATGTACATATATATTTATATCTCTATGTATATAGATATTTATGTCTGTATGAACCTAGGTATTTATACATCCATGTACCTAGAATGTACATTTCTATGCATATAGACATTTGTATATCTACGTACCTAGACATTTATATATCTTTCTTGACATTTACATATCTATGTACCTAGATATGTACATTTATGTACACTTATGTATATACAAATAGATGTCTTACCAGTATAACAGGGCCTGTAGAAAAGGGAGCACTCCTACAAAAAGACCTGACTTGGCAACTGAACAACAACAAAATAGAAAATACTCTCGGTTCACCTGCCACCAACAACATATTGTATATCAATGTTACTACAATATGAAATAAAGTTTACTTTAAAGAAATAATGTTTAAGGGGACTTCCCTGCAGTCCAGTGGTTAAGATTCTGTGCTTCAGATGCAGGGGGGGAGGGTTCGACACTTGGTCAGGGAACTAAAAATCCCACATGCCACATGGACCTGCCAGTAAATTTAAAAAATTATTAAAATAAATAAATAAGAATGTTCAGAAAGAACACACAAGCTTTTCAGTGTTTCTACAGGTACATTCCATATTGAATTCGAGTCTTGAGTTAAAACGTGAAAGTTTTCACTTTCAAGGTAATCACAACTGGGCATGAAAATGTCCTGACACCTTGTGGCCATTCCTTGCAATAGCAATCTTAAAACTTATGCTTATGAGAACATTTCATGCAAAGACGGGCTCAGTAAAGGACATCAATGGTATGGACCTAACAGAAGCAGAAGATATTAAGAAGGGGTGGCAAGAAAACACAGAAGAACTGTACAAAAAACATCTTCATGAACCATACAGTCATGATGGTGTGATCACTCATCTAGAGCCAGACATCCTGGAATGTGAAGTCAAGTGGGCCTTAGGAGACATCACTACAAACAAAGCTAGTAGAGGTGATGGAATTCCAGTTGAGCTATTTCAGATCCTAAAAGATGATGCTGTGAAAGTGCTGCACTCAATCTGTCAGCAAATTTGGAAAACTCAGCAGTGGCCACAGGACTTGAAAAGTCAGGTTTCATTCCAATCCTGAAGAAAGGCAATGCCAAAGAATACTCAAACTACTGCACAATTGCACTCATCTCATACACTAGCAAAATAATGCTCAAAATTCTCCAAGCCAGGCTTGAGCAATACGTGAACTGTGAACTTCCAGATCTTCAAGCTGGTTTTAGAAAAGGCAGAGAAACCAGAGATCAAATTGCCAACATCCACTGGATCATCGAAAAAGCAAGAGAGTTCCAGAAAAAATATCTATTTCTGCTTTATTGACTATGCCAAAGGCTTTGACTGTGTGGGTCACAATAAACTGTGGAAAATTCCCAAAAAGTGGGAATGCCAGACCACCTGACCTGCCTCTTGAGAAATATGTATGCAGGTCAAGAAGTAACAGTCAGAACCAGACATGGAACAACAGACTGGGTCCAAATCGGGAAAGGAGCATATCAAATCTATATATTGTCACCCTGCTTATCTAAATTCTATGCAGAGTACATCATGAGAAAAGATGTAGCACATGGATGAAGCACAAGCTAGATTCAAGATTGCTGGGAGAAATATCAGCAATGCAGATGGCACAACCCTTAAGGCAGAAAGTGAAGAAGACCTAAAGAGCCTCCTGATGAAAGTGAAAGATGAGAGTGAAAATGTTGGCTTAAAGCTCAACATTCAGAAAACTAAGATCATGGCATCTGGTCCCATCACTTCATGGCAAATAGATGGGGAAACAGTGGCTGACTTTATTTTGGGGGGCTCCAAAATCACTGCAGATGGTGACTGCAGCCATGAAATTAAAAGACACTTACTCCTTGGAAGAAAAGTTATTGCCAACCTAGACAGTATAGTAAAAATCAGAGATGTTACTTTGCTAACAAAGGTCTGTTTATTCAAGGCTATGGTTTTTCCAGTGGTCATGTATGGATGGGAGAGTTGGACTATAAAGAAAACTGAGGGCTGAAGAATGGGTGCTTTTGAACTGTGGTGTTGGAGAAGACTCGAGAGTCCTTTGGACTGCCAGGGGATCCAACCAGTCCATTCTAAATGAGATCAGACTTGAGAGTTCATTGAAAAGACTGATGTGGAAGCTCAAACTCCAGTGTTTTGGCCACCTGATGTGAAGAGCTGACTCATTTCAAAGGACCCTGATGCTGAGAAAGATTGAGGACAGGAGGAGAAGGGGACAACAGAGGATGAGATGGATGGATGGCATCACCGACTCAATGGACAGGAGTTTTGGTAAACTCTGGGAATTACTGAGAGACAGGGAGGCATGGCGTGCTACAGTCCATGGGGCTGCAATGAGTCAGACATGACTGAGTGACTGAATTGAACTGATAAGGGGAAAGAATATGAAGAAGAATAGGTATCTATATCTATATCAAGAATAGATATCTATATGTATACCAGACCAGCTGGAATGTAAGGGATGCTGATGGTGACTGGTTCTGACTCTCAAGACTTCAATCGACTGAAGCTTGGAGTCTCCCACAGCCCAAGACCCTTAATGAACATGCCTGGAAAGTTAAAGTGTTAGTCACTCACTCATGTCTGATTCTTTGCAACCCCATGGACCACCAGCCTCCTCTGTCCGTGGGATTCTCCAGGCGAGAATACTAGAGTGGACTGCCCCACCCTCCTATTGGAATCTTCCTCATTTAGGGGTTGAACCCGGGTCTTCTGCTATGCAGAGATTGTTGACCATCTGAGTCACCACAGAAGCCGGAACATGCCTGTACTCATAGATTAAAGTTTACCCAACTTTGTGGTTTACAAAGACCCTGCTCTGGAAAGCTCCATGGTGTTATCCATAGTTCTGCAAGTAATACAGTTTTCCTTCCCATGAGCCTTGTCTGAGTTATACATCCTGGCTCTACAACCACTAAGAGGTAAATTCACTTTTCTGGTAACATTTCTCCATCCAGACTCCCAACCACCACTTGACACTTATTCTACACCCAGTCACTTTGCTTCCAATACATGGAAATCACATTATTTTTCTGTGAGCAAAGCTACCTAAGGGCCAGAAACAGTGTCCCTATTTTATCTTGTGAAGCCAGTAGGTGTCAGGCAAACTCAGCTCAGTGGATCCACAGTCCTCCAGATCGATGCCTCAGCTTCCAGAAAACTCTTCCAAGGCTCTGAGGTTTTATTTATACCTCATTTTTGAAGGCTTTTCATACCTACGTTAAATATACAGATGGCTCATCAGTGCCACTTCTACTTTCAGGTTAAAAATTCTCCAAGTTTTTTCTAACATCCTTATTCCATGATTTGTGTTTAAATCTTTGACCATACTGGTGTTTATCTTGTGTCTCATGAGAATGTAGCTAATTACACCGTTTTCCCTTGAATAATGCAGTACTCACCACATAAGAGTTCTTGCCAAAACTGGATTTGAAAAGGTAGGGCACAGGGGGACCCAGGATACACTCCGGGAGCAAGGTTACAGTCTGGTGGAGCCGATATACGAGTTGAGAGCACTGGAAAGAAACATTCAGCCTGAGGACAACTCGCCCACTTGAGGATCCAGGCCTAAGAGGCCAGGCCTGAAAACAAAGAAACTAGCCAAGAGGCGCCTGCGCACTGGAGGATTGACAGACACGCCCACAGAGCAGCCAATCCCCGAGTGAAGGCCCGGGGCCTCCATGGCCATCCACACCCTCCGGGCGCCTATTGGCCAGACTGCCTCAGTCACAATGCCGATTGGTCGCTTGTGCCTGACAGGGTACAGGCAGGCTGCTGGCCCTTCACTTCACCTCAGAGCCGAAGGACTGTACGTCGCTGAACCTCTAGCGCTCCTGGGGACAGGGTTGGCAGCGCGGCAGGACAGCTGGGAGGCTGACAGGAACGCGTCCTGCGCAGCCATCATAAACCCTTAGCCTGATGGCTTCAAATTCCAGGGTGGGAGGCCCGAAATCCTGTCAACTTTGAGTAACCTGAGTCCTAATCTGAAGGGGGCTTGATCTCATCAGCTTCAGGGATTACAAGTCCCTTCACCCACAAAAACACCAAATCCCCTAGTGCTGCGACCCTCCAATACCTAGATTAACCCCAGTTCCCCACAGCCTGAGGCACCCTAAAAATACCACCCTCAGAGAGATCAAATTTCCTCAACCTCGCAGACCCTGAATCCCTCCACCTGTGAGCTCTTAAAACTGTTCCTCCTCAAGACCCTAACTGTCCTGCCTGTCGGAGATTTAAAGTCCCTTAAAAAGAAACCCCCGATTTCGTCAGCCTCACAGATGCCAAGTTTTCTCACCCTGCGCAGTCTACATCAGACAAAAGATCCCCAGTCCCCTCTGTCTGAGGACCCCAGTTACTTCAGCCCTTGGGACCCAGATCTCTTCAAGCCGAGCGACTTCTCCATTAGACGTAGAACCTACGTTATGCCCAGATTTTTCCGAGTGTCCAGGAGGAGATCCTCAAAACCCTTCTTGGAGAAACATTCCCTCTGCTGCACTGGAACAGAGCCCTGATTTCAGCCTGACCCCAGTCCAGCAGTTAGGGGTTTCCGGGTCTCATCAAAAATCCCTCCGTCTCCTACAGACACTTCCCTCCCAGTGCCTTCCCTCAGAGGGGCTGAATTGTAGGGGAACCAAAGAAACCAAATCTAGTTCACATTAGGCTGATCTGTCATATCTAGTCAGGATCCGTCCATCCCACCAGTACCCTCACCCCGAATTTCCCCTCACCTTCCTGCCCTGGACACTCCACCCAAGGAAGACAGACCAGGCACTGGACACTGGTCTGGGCTCTCTCAGCACCTTCTTCTTCCACAGGCACCTTGGCCTTGAGCACTCCAATGGCCTTGAAGACGAACAGGTCTCCAGAGGAGAGCACTGAGGGAGATGCCGGGAGAACAGAGTGGAAGCCCACGGTGAGAGGTGGAGGCGGCAAACCTGGGCTCTAAGCCAGCTCTATAGGAAGGACACGGTGCTGGTCCCTGAAGCACCACAGACTGCTTGCCTGGGCAGCTGAGTGAACTTCCCTGTGACTGTACACAGGATGGGAATGCCTGGTCCTGCCTGAGATGGTGGGGTGGAGTGGGACAAAACAGGACACTAGCTTCATCAACTGCTCTGTGTCCAGGGAGAGTTAGGAAAATGTTCAGTGTTTGTTCAGTTAAGCAGGACACAGTCGGGAAGGAAAGTCTTCATCCCTGTCTCACACAGACCATCCAGTAGCTTCAGGCTACTCCCTGCACAAAAGGTGGAGGAGAAGCCTCAGCTCTAAGGTCTGACTTAGATTAGTAAATCACTGACGAAATCTGTTATTTTCCTTAGGCCAAAGATGCTTTCAAAGACATCTCCGTATACTTCTCCAAGGAAGAATGGGAAGAGATGGGAAAATGGGAAATAATCCGATATAGGAATGTGAAAAGAAACTACGAAGTGCTGATTGCTATAGGTAACAGGAAGTGCTGGGTGCCTGTGAGCCTGGGAAACATGAAACAGGTCTTCACCCTCAGTGTTCACTTGGCCCGCTCTTAGGTGGCTCCATCTGCTCACAGTTCCCTTTGGTGTGGAGACTAACCTGGAGGAAATGTTTACAGTTTTGCACCAAAGGGAGGTTGACCCTGCAGTGCAGAGCTCACCTCTTGCCTTGTTCTAGACTCCCCCAGCCCATCCCACTGATTCCCTGACTTTGTGACACTTCCCATGGCTTCTGTGATTTGTTTCTCCTTCTTAGGACAAATGTTTTGCTTCTTTCCAGGGTTCAGAGCCACTCGACCGGATTTCATGCATCACCGCAGGCAGCACATCAAACCCCAGGTAGATGACACTGAGGATTCTGATGAAGAATGGACACCAAGGCAGCAAGGTGAGAGGCCGGGAGGATTTGGAGGTGTCTTCCTGAAACCAGCATGGGCTTAGGTCTCAACTACATCTCAGCCATTAGCAAGGAAAACATAATTTTCAGCGTTCTGAAGTGGTTGTGGCCAAATATTTACATAAGCCTGAATGAAGATGAATGTATAGGTTTTCCAGTGTAATTCTCAAAAGTTTTATGGTTAAAATTTATCATTCTTTTTAAAAAGAATTATTTTTGCTAAACATTCTTAGTGAAAGAGAGTTAAACAAACCTTAGAAATAAATTCACTAAACAGATTTAATACTCTCATTAGTTATTAAATTAAATCTCTTAGAAAAGGAAATGATTAACATATTATGTCAAGATACATTATTTCTGTATGTATATAAAACAAAACCCATGATCTCCTTACCTAAGGTTAAACTAATTCTTTATTTTGATTCTGGGAAAGGGTTGGAGAGAACTATTTATTCTCCATGATCTTTCCCACATTTCACTGACCAGAGATAGCATCAGGTAAATAAAATGAAGTACACTTATTATAAAATAGAAGTGAGCACTCACTTTCTCTTCAGCTGCTCAAAGAGTTTAGAAGAGTTAATCTGCCTAGACTGGAGAAAACAATTTAGATAGTTCTATGATTCTCCATCTATGGATTTCTGTTCTCCCAGATTTTTAAAAATTATTTATTTAGTTTTGGCTGCACTGGGTCTTCATTGCTGTCCATGGGCTTTCTCTGGTTCCTGTGAGTGTCTTCTTGTTGCAGAGCATGTACAGGCTCTATAGTTTGTGACATACAGGCTTAGCTGCCCCGCAGAATGTGGCATCTCCCTGGGCCAGCCATCAAACCTGTGTCCTCTGCATTGGCAGGCAGATGCTCATCCACTGTGCACCAGGGAAGTCCCTCTGTTCCGTGAGGTTATTAAAACTAGTGAAAGGGACATGAAAAGCAAACATTTGGTTGTCTGCAAAGGTTTTGACATAAGGAGAGATTCTTCATAGGGAATACATACACCTCGGTTTACCATATACCTACACATCTTGATTTACCTTTTTAACAATTTCTGACTGTATGGCACATTGTTGCTAACTATGTGCACGTTAGTGTTAGTGACCATAGTGCTAATCACTCAGTCATGTCTGACTCTGCGTACTCATAGACTGTAGCCCACCAGGCTCCTCTGTCCGTGGGATTCTCTAGGCAAGAATCCTGGAGTGGGTTGCCATCTCCTGCTCCAGGTGATCTTCCCAACCCAGGGATTGGGCCTGCATCTGTTGCATCTCCTGCATTGGAGGTGGATTTTTTTACCACTGAGCCACCGGGGATATATATACACATTGATGTACAACAAATCTGTAGAAATGTTACATCTTGCATAACTGAAGTCCTAACCCACTGAGTAACAATTCTCCAACCGTTCCTCCTCACAGCCCTTGGCAACCACGATTATATTTTCTGTTTCTATGGATTTGATTAATTTAGATACCTCATCGAAGTGGAATCAGGCAATATTTGTCTTTTTTGATTGGTTCATTTCACTTAGTATATTATCATCAAGGGCCATCCATGATGTAGCAATTGACAGAATTCATTTTTAAGGCTTCAAAACATTCCATTGTGTGCATGTGGATATAATAGCCCTAACATATATCTTATATATGATCTTTATCTTTTATCCACCAATGATCATTTAGATTGCTTACACATCTTGCCAATTGGGAATAATGCGGAAATGACCATACATGTGCCCACTATTTATTCAATAAAGGAAATACACCCTTGAGTGGGATTGCTAGATCATACAGCAGTTCTAATTTTCTGTGAAAACTCCATACTGTTTTCTAGAAAGCTTGCAACATTTTATATTGCCAACAATAGTGTATAAGTGTTCCAATTTCTCCATATCCTTACCACGCTTGCTATTGTCTTCTTAGACATATTGCCCATCACAGAAGGTTTCAATTTGTATTTCCCTATTGGTTAGTAATATTGAGTATCTTTTCATATGTTTGTTGGCCATTTGTGTATTTTCTCTGGAGAAATGTCTATTCAATTCCTTCTCTCACTGTTAGTCAGCTCAGACTGCCATAACAAAACAGACTGCATTCCTTACACCACAGAAATTTGTTTTCTTACAAGGCTGGAGCATGGAAAGTTGATATCAAGGTGCCATCATGGTCAATCAGGTTTTCTTCTGGGCTTATAGGTACCCTTCATACTGGTGTATGCTTAGTAACCACTTATCAGATGCATATTTTACAAATATTTTCTACCATCCTGTAGGCGTCCTTTTCAACTCTGTTCAGTGTCCTTTGCTGCACAGAGGTTTTAAGATTAATCTCATTCGTCTATTTGTACTTTGTTACTAATACTTGTGCACTTGGTTCCATATCTGAGAAATCATTGCTGATTCAATGTCCTGAAGCTTCACCCTTGTTGTCTTCTAAGAGTCTTATCAAGTCTTGCATTTAGGTCTTTAATCCATTCTGAATTGATTTTTCTTCAAGATGTAAGAGGTTCATTATTTTGCATATGGTTATTTTGTTTCCCCAGCACCATTCATTACAGGGATTAAACTTTCCCCATTATCTTGACACCCGAGATGAAGATCATTAGACCAGGTACCCAAGAGTTTATTTCTGGCTGTCTATTCTGTTCCATTGATTGACATATCTGTCTTTACACCAGTCAGCTTCCTCAGTGGCTCAGCAGGTGAAGAATCTGCCTTCAGTGCAGGAGACACAGGAGATGCGGGTTCACTCCATGGGTTAAGAAGATCCCCTGGAGAAGGAAATGGCAACCCTGTCCAGTGTTGTTGCCTGAGAAATCCCCTGGACAGAGGAGCCTGTTGAGCTACTGTCCAAAAGGTCACAAAAAGTCAAGAAGACTGAGCGACTAAGGATACATTTTTTTGCCAAATCTACACTCTTTTGGTTCCTGTACCTTTGTAGTATATTCGGAAATCAGAGGCCTCCAGCTTTGCTGTTCTTTCTAAGATTGCTTTGCCTTTTTGGGGTGCTCTGAGATTCCGTGTTAACTGTTGGATGGATTTTCTATATCTGAAAAAAATTCCATTGGGATTTTAATAGGAATTGCATTGAATCTTTAAATTGCTTTGCGTAGTATGAACAGCTTAATAATATTAAGCCTCCAAATCCATAAACATGAGACATCTGTCTATTTATTTATGTCAGATTCCTTTCAGCATTATTTTGTAGTTTTCAACATATAAGTCTTTCATCTCCTTGAGTTTATTCTTATTTACTTCATTCTTTTAAATGCTATTATAAATAAGATTATTTGTCCAGTGTCTAAGACTCCACACTCCCAGTGCAGAGAAGTTGTGTTCAGTCCCTAGTCAGGGAACTAGAATCCACATGCCACAACAAAGGCCTGGCACAAACAAATAAATAAAAATAAATATATATTTTTTAAATTTAGCTCTTGAATATAGCTTTTAAAAAATAAATAGGATTGTTTTCTTACTTTCCTTTCTGTAATGGTCATTCTTCATGCACGGAAAGATATTTGAATGTTGATTTTGTACCGTGCAACTTTCTGTGCAGGATTTTTGTGTGTGTGGATTTAAAGATATTTCTGCACATAAAACCATGCCCCTGTGAACAGACATAATTTTACTTCTTTCTTTCCAAATGGAAGCCTTTTGTTTCCATTTCTAACCTAAAGCCCTGGCTAGGAGTTCTAATATTATGGTGAACAGAATTGTTGATAATGGGCATCCTTGGCTTTTTTTCTTGATCATAGAAGTTTTTAGCTTTTCACTGATGACTAGGATGTTAGAGGTAGACTTTCAATATATGACCTTTATTATATTGTAGTAACTTCCTCATATTTCTACATTGATGAGTGCTTTTGCCATGAAAGACTAGTAAATTTATTAGATACTTTATGAACATCAGATGAGGCACAGATGAAGTTTCATATTTTTTTTTAATTTTAAGAAAATTATGTAATGCTCCCAGTGGAGCCATGGGAGGTGATGATACAGAAATAATCTTCCATTCCTCCTTTGGTAATCATTGTCTTTGTCACTCTCTGGCTTAGAATTATGTGTCCTTAATTAGAATACGCAGAGTTTGGAAACATTTCCCAACCAAAACACTGATTCTCATCACTTTTCAGGTAAACCTTCTTCGATGGTCTTCAGAGTAGAGCACAGTAAACACCAGAAGGTGAGTATTTCCCAAATCCTGTTGCCAAAATATCCTCCTCATGGATCCAGTCACAGGTGAGAATAGGAGGAAACACAGAGATCCTGGAGACGGCTGCCTTCCTGCCCTGGATCTTTAGCACACTGCCTGATATCATCACCATCTTTACAGTTAGTAAGAAAAACAGCAGTAGCAGGAGGTTCTGTTGTTACATTATTTTCATTATTTTCATAATATTTCAGACTTCAAGCGTTTTATGTGAATAAACTTACTTAAACCTTAAATCAATCCTACAGTACCTATAAGTAGGTATATAGCTATCACCATTATAGATCCCAAAAATGAGGTAAAAAACGTTTGATTATATGCCTGAGATCACAGTATCACTGGTAGTGCAATCTAAACCAATGCACGTTCTCTAAACCACTTACAAACTGATTAAAACTTCCATAGTTCTATGAAGCTGATTCATACATCTTTATATCATTCATCTGAGAGATGTTTTCAACCTCAGTTCTTTTGTGCTGTGCTAGGGAGGGATATGCTAAGACATCTGACTAAGGGATGCTTAAGGACATGCTGGGCAGTTTGTAGAGTGGATGGTCCAAGGTGAAGAAGGAGACAGGATCCCTACCTCAGAGCCTCCCACTCCAATAAGAGGAAGCAACTTGCAACCCTGAGAAGCCTCAGGTTTATGACTGAAAAGCAACAAATAAGAAAATAACAGAAGGACTTCACATAGATTACCCACTTTTGAGTAGAAACTCATCATCTGGACATCATTTCAAATGCTCATTCCTGTAGGAGCGAGGAACAGCTCCTCCTCGGAGCTCTAATAGGCAACTCTCCTGTTTGGAATCATTTGTTTAGCCTGCCCCTGTGTTGTGAGCTTTGGGAGGCTAGCCCACACCCATTCATTCTCAGAAGTCCAGGCCCAGCTCAAAGCCCTTGAGGGCCCCCTGAATGTTTTGTGAATGAGTGACTCCACACTTAAGCATTCATCTAGGAGTAGAAAGGTCAAAGGATGCTGAAGATAGTATCTGTGAGGTAGACTTCAAATATAGATGCAGTTTAGGGTATAAATTGATACCAGGGATGTACGCTCACGTTCTTACTGTATTAAGTAGTTCACACAACAATTTGTTGTAAGTTATTAAATTTCATGTCTACTATAATATTAAGAATTAGCCTGTATACCAATGAATGGATCAGCAAACTGAGTAGAACTAGCTCATGATACAGTCTTGTTCAAGGAGAACTGATGAGACCAGCTACTTTAATTCCAAACATTGTCTCTAGGCCATGGCAACCTGCAACTTTCATCTCATTTTCTTTATTGTCTAAAAGTGTTTCTGCCGGTCGTCTTTTCTCTTCTTAATCTCACTGATTTCTCACGTTATTTTCCAGATGTGTTTTGTCCCCTCTGTAATTTTCCATACTTCCTTGTCCATCAAAGTGCCAGTAATTAATACAACCCCCACAGATCTCTCTACGAGCACTTACCCTCTTCTTTCCCTGACCTCCAGCTATTCTCCCTGCCTTGCTCTCATTTTTATGCAGAAAATTGAAGGGGAATAACATTAAGATGTGAATTCTAGTTTTGATTCACTATCCACCTAGGTCCTTTTGTTACATTCCAGTGTTCAGCCGCACCTCCCGCCCCCAAATCAGTTATTTCCAAGAATTGTCAAAGTATTAACTAAAACATGCATGTGAAAACACTTCATAAAGTCCTAAAGAACTAAAGAAATGCATGTTGTCTTTTACTCACATGGAAGAGAATGTCCAGGGCACCATTAAGTAAGGAATCTAGTTTGAAGGAATAGCCGGGAGTAGCAAAATTGCTGAAAACAAGTGGCTCCAAGCAGGCTCAGAAACCAGTGCCCCATCACAGAAAAGCAAGGACCCCTGGACAGCACCCCAGACAAAAAGTCGGTAAGAGAAACTTTGGGGAGTTCCTTTAATTAGTTCCTCTAATCCCTGTAGAAAAACTAATAAGTATGGCCTAGGTGTGTGGCATGGATTTTGGGTAGGCATGGGTTAAGATGGACTGATATGAGACATGAAGTTAGCACTGGGGCCTTGGGAAAATCTTATACATTTTCTGATGTCCTGATTGCTATATGTAAAGTGAAGATAAGGATACATAACTCATACAGTGCTTGAAAGCCTTACATTAAATGCAAAAGTCTGACACCTACAAGTAGTTCAATAAACCCAGCTGTGATGATGGGAACCGAGCTTTATTAGTGTTTATGCCCAGACCTCTGCTCAGTACCTTACGTGTCATGTTCCCTTAACATATATTTTCTGAGTAGATGTGTCGGTGAACTATTTCTTAAGTAAGAAGGTGGGGAAGTTAAACCTACTAACAGGAAGTGCAGGAAGCTATCACTGAACTGGGCATCTGTGGTCAGTGGAGCCTCAGTCTCCTGAATCTGTAGTTAAAGGGACAAGAAGCAAAGTATAGAGAATGGACTTCCTGGTGGTGAAGCGGTTAAGACTCCATGCTTCCACTGCAGGAGGTGTGGGTTCCATTCCTGGTCAGGGAACTAAGATCCCACAAGCCATGCAGCGTGGAGAAGAAATAAATAATGTATCATTAAAAAAATAAAATTACAAAAGTAAAAGTTTGAAAAATACATGTAAGAAAGTTTTAACAGAATGTATAGATGGACGGTAGGAGATCTCACACTTACCAATAAAACAGGGACTAACTCCCCAGACCCCACTGGCCTTGCTTAGCTTCTGTTCTCCATCTTAGAACTCAGAAGAAAAGAGACTGGAGTGAAGAGGTACAGTTTACGAGAAAGAAAGGGCCACATATACCAAGAGGTCAGCCAACCCTCTGTGAGTGACCCCGGTGGCCCACTCAGGGAGAAGGGGTTATGGTGCCTTGGTCCACTAACCCTACCTCATTATTTGGTCCCCCGGCCATCCCCTTCCTCTATGACTTGGGGTGCAGGATCGAGGCCAAATGCCATGAATGCCCCAGTTCTTTCTGAAGGGCGTTACAACCAGCAACAACACGATACCTCCTCTCATCACTGTTCTCACCTCCAGATTGTGAGGAGTGTCAGAACTTCTTCATCGACAGCTGTGCTGCCCATTGGCCCCCAACCTTTGTAAAGGGCTGTGCAGTGGAAAAGCGGCATGCCAACCGCTCAGCCCTCATGCTGCCCCCTGGGTTAAGCATCAGACTGTCGGGCATCCCTGACGCTGGGCTTGGAGTGTGGAATGCGGCGTCTGATCTGCCACTGGTACTGCACTTTGGGCCCTATGAGGGCAAGATCACAGACGATGAAGAGGCTGCCAAGAGTGGATATGCCTGGCAGGTGAGAAGCACCCGTTTCCCTGTCCTCTGGCCTCTAACCGCTTGTGTGTGGTGGGGGTTACTTCATGTCTACATGCGAGGACGCAGATGGTGATAACCCGGTCGGCAATGACACAGTCAGCCCTGGGTACTGTGTGCCCTGGGGGTCAACAGAAGACTTCCATCTAAAGGTCAGAGGAGAGGTGGGACCACAGTGTAGAGACACTCAGGACCTCTATCTAAAGGTCAGAAGAGAGGTGGGAACACAGTATAGAGATACACAGAAGTGACTCCTCCCTTGTGGAGCCCTTGTCTTCAATGAGCCAAGGAATCAGACTTGGAATGATGAGTAAGGGGCTTACCATGTTGTCCGACTGGCAGTTGAATCCATATAGGCTGAAAAGGACCAATGACTACAGAGGGAAATAGCTCTTCTATATCTTCCTACCAAAAAACAAATAAAATAAAGAGGAAAGCTTATAACTCTTTTTCTGACACTCAGATCACCAAAGGGATGAACGGCTATGACTATGTGGGTTGTAAGGACACGTCTTGGGCCAACTGGATGAGGTGAGTGCAGTGAGTCTGCAGTGTGTAGACATTGAGACTCCCTCAATCCCACGCCCCTTTCCTTCTCAACCCGGCTCCCTCAACAGCTTTCACATCTTCTTTCCTCTTTTCCCTCCATATCATGCTCTTTCATTTCAAAAGACACTAGAAAGAAGCAAATAAAAATATGGCATGTGCCATCAAGATACAAGTCTATATGCTGAACAAAACTGGTGGACTTGAAAACAACTTGAGGAGTCTAGATTCACCAGGGACACTTTAACTCACTTAAAGGACACTTACCATGCACTTTATGTTTCAGTTTAGACAGTGAACTTCGTTACTGAAGCAGATCACACAACCCATGTCTGTCCTTTTGGAGAACATACTGCAAACAGACATTAGCCAATTGATTTTAGGAAGAGTAACCTTATTTTTTTCTCTTTGAGTAACTGCACAGCAACAGGAAAACCTAATACAGGAGACCTTGACTCTATGTGGGCAACAACCTCTTCAGGCTTGGTTGCAGTGAGAAGTGGGCCCTGAGGCCTCAGAAGGAATGGGAGGCAGGACGGCCCTAGGCGGGGCCATTTTCTGAGGGCCTCCCTTTCATCAGGGCAGGCAGACAGTGAACAAACTATTAATGTTCCATGTCTCAAGCTATACCAGAACTCTCTCCAACTTTCCGTGGGAGGGGGTGGGCAGGGAAATAGGACCCTGGATACACGTGGGGAGATAGGAGAAAGCCTCGGGAGAGAAAGCAGGCTGGGGTGAGTGCTGAGGGCTGTGTGTCAGCCAAGGAGCACTAAGTCCTGCAGATGGAAGAGAACTTAATTCAGAGTTTAGAGGAGCTGGAGGTCACCAGCCTCACGGACAGTCCAAGTAGAGATGAGTCTGGAACTGGGCTCTGGAGAAATGGCTAATTAGGTAAGGAGAGAAAAGCATGGGAATTCACATGGCCTGGTTAAAGGTGTGAACAGAAGGTCCACATGAGGGGCGGCCTCAGAGGCAGAAGGCAAGGAGCTGGGCATGGTCGGAGAGTGGAGGGCACTCAGCACCTGAGGTTTCTTTCCCTTTCCCGGTCTCGACCCCAGGTATGTGAACTGTGCTCGGGATGATGAGGTGCAGAACCTGGTGGCCTTCCAGTATCATGGGCAGATCTTCTACCGAACCTGCCAGGTGGTCAGGCCGGGCTGTGAGCTGCTGGTCTGGTACGGGGACGAGTATGGTCAGGACCTTGGCATCAAACGGAACAGCAGGGGGAAGAGTGAGCTCATGACCGGGAGAGGTGACTGTTACCCCTCTTCCAGCACTGGACCCCATCCTCCGAGCCTCCGTGGTCCAATTTCGAAGCAGAGTACAATCCAGTCCAAAGTCAGTAGGGTTGCAAATAAATGCCTCAGAATTTGATTCTTTTCATATGATTGTTAGGAAAAATTTTTATATTAAAAATACTAGTTCTAATTTTTACTATTTCATGCAAAAAAATGTGTAATATCACCTTCTGCTGAAAGGCTGAGAAGCAAAAAGCAACATTTCTAGCACCTAGCAGCACTCTGTCCTTTACCTGTTTCTTCCTCATTTCCTCCCATATGTACGCGACACATGTACAGTGATGTGCATTCAGTTACTGTTCCAGTTTATTGTCATGTGAGTTCATACTCTATGTCAGACAGGGCTCCACGCACTGAAACAGACAGAACAACGGCCCTGGGTCAGCAGGGGCTTCGTACCAGACAGGGGCTGGTGCTCTGAGGAAAACCAGTGCAGGGAACGTGCCTCGGGTCAGCGTGCAGAGGGTGGGGTGTGGTGCATGATGGTGCAGCAGGGTCTGGGCAGAGATAACACCTGCGGGAAAGGATTCCAGGCAGGGGAGCAGCCAGTGCTGCAGCCTCAGGGCCGGGAAGAGAGGCCATGCCAGGAATCTCAGGAGGAAGCACAGAGGGAGAGGAAGGAGGCTGTATGGGACACGGAAGCCTCAGGGTCTGTGTCCACGTGCAGGCACCAGGGGTCCTCCTGGGTGACACAGAACAACCATATGTCTTTCACCTGCAAGCATCATGTTCTCTGTGCTAAGACGATGCTTTGGTTCATTTTGGGGACGAGACATCAGCGGGGAGTCCCCTCAGAGGTCAGTTCATTGCCAGACATGAGGGGAGAGTGGGCTGGCTGAAGATGCTTTCGAGTGAGGATGTGAAGAGTCTGGCTGGAGATGTATTTTTAAATAGGGCTTCCTAGTGCACGTTAAATGGACTAAGCCTGAATGTAATAAATGAGGTATGAGTACTGGTGAGGCTTGAGAAAGGATATGCCTTTATTTTATTATCTATGGGAAACTGAGAGAGGAGAAATTTGTGAACCTGTTTGGGCAGCAGGCGCCAGAGAACTGTAGTCAGTGAGACCTGGGCCTCGTTCAGTTTCAAACCCACTTCCTGCAGAGATCGGCACAAAGGCTGCTCTTTGAACAAGGAGCCACAAAGTCAGATTACCCACACCTGGTGTAACCACCCCCTGTGCTGCCTCCCATATGCAGAGAACTCCAGGTCAGGCGCCCCTAACTTAATAGACCCTTTCTCCTCACAGGGAGCCATTCAGGAGATTTCACCTAAGTCATCAAGTCTTATCTCTCAGTAGGGTAAATACCTGTGGCCACTGTGACGTGACTTTTCAGACCATTACCCGCAGGGAAAGTCCCTACAGATCCACCTCTATCAGGAGAGATGCTGCCTCTGATGCTGCTGGAAGGTCCCTATCTGGGTCATATGTAGAAAAGGCCCCTGACACCAACTTCCTGGATTTCTGTAGATGTAGAGAATAAGAGTGGAGTGGAAACGTGGACTATAAAGACACACTCGATGAGAGACAAATTATGCACTGTCAATGCTTAGATAATTAGTGAGGCACGCCTGACCACGGCAAACCAGCTACCTGACCAAAAGCTTCCTCTTTCAGCAGAACCGAAGCCCAAGATCCACCCATGTGCCTCCTGCTCTCTGGCCTTCTCCAGTCAGAAATTCCTCTGCTAACACACCCAATGCAGTCACCTCTCTCAGCCCCTCCTGAGACCATCTGAAAGAGACCTCCTCCAACCAGAGGATCTCTGCCCAGGCAATCAAAATCAGTGATACACAGATCCACACAGCCCGAGTGACAAACCTGAGGGTCAGGAGGCCAAGGACAGGCACCAACAATTGCTGAAAAGAGTAAGGCTGAAGAGGATATCAAGGGCCTCTTCCTACTCAACCAGAGGACAAATGGGGGGTTCTGGGGTGCATGAGAGAATGAAAGACGAGCCCAGCATAAGCCAGAAACTGAATCCAGAGGACACAGGCACATTTCTCATGGGGCCAGAGGTCTCGAGGATTATGAGGTTCCAATACGGAGAGTGTGGGCAAGGCTCCAAGGACAGGTCAAGTCTCAGCACACATGAGAGGACACACACAGTGGAGAAGCCCTATGTTTGCGGGGAGTGTGGGCAAAGCTTCAGTCAGAAGTCAGATTTCATCAGACACCAGAGGACACACACAGGGGAGAAGCCCTATGTTTGTGGGGAGTGTGGGCGAAGCTTCCGTCAGAAGTCAGCCCTCATCAGACACCAGAGGACACACACAGGGGAGAAGCCCTATGTTTCCAGGATATGTGTGCATAGCTTCAGTCAGAATTCCCTCCTCATCAGACACCAGAGGACACACACAGGGGAGAAGCCATATGTTTGTGGGGATTGTGGGTGAAGCTTCAGTCAGAAGTCAGATTTCATCATCCAACAGAGGACACACACAGGGGAGAAGCCCTATGTTTGTGGGGAGTGTGGGCAAAGCTTCAGTCACAAGTCCGTCCTCATCAGACACCAGAGGACACACACAGGGGAGAAGCCCTATGTTTGCAGGGAGTGTGGGTGAAGCTTCAGTCAGAAGTCAGATTTCATCAGACACCAGAGAACACACACAGGGGAGAAGCCCTATATTTGCGGGGAGTGTGGTCGAAGCTTCTGTCAAAAGTCAGCACTCATCAGACACCAGAGGACACACACAGGGTAGAAGCCCTATGTTTGTAGGGAGTGTGGGCGAAGCTTTAGTCAGAAGACCCATCTCATCAGACGCCAGAGGACACACACAGGGTAGAAGCCTTATGTTTGCGGGGAGTGTGTGTGAAGCTTCAGTCAGAAGTCCGTCCTCATCAGACACCAGAGGACACACACAGGGTAGAAGCCCTATGTTTGCAAGGAGTGTGAGTCATGACCAAAATACCACACCTTAGCCACAGGAGGATTACTGCAGCCACCCCAAGCCTCAGCTCTAAGGGGGCCTCAGAGGAGGCCTGTGACCCATTACTGTCCCCAGGAGTATGAGGAGAGACTTCCCAGGTGGTGCAGGGGTCAAGACTCCAATGCAGAGACCCTTGTTCAATACCTGATTGGGGAACTAGCTCCTACAGGCTGCAACTAAGACACAGCACAGCCGAATACAGAAATATATGATAAATATTTTAAAGAAAGAGTGTGATAAGCACAGAGTTACTTGTTAAATAGACCTTCCACTTTCGTGACAAGAGAGGAGGTGGATAAACAGCAGAGGGTTTCTTAAGTGTTCTGGAGATGTTCATGCCAAGGGCCTTCGTGGTTTTTTAGTACTCCTTTTCTAATAAATTTTGTCTCCAAACAAATCTGAAGCCCAGACTATGTACTCATTTCCCCCTTATCACTGACCACAGTGGAGTCCAGTCATAGCTGATCCCCTGGGAAGGCATCATTCTGTAGCCAAGTCAGTTAGGTCACTGGACAGTCAGTTCCTGTGTCCAGGGAGAGGAATGAAGGGTTTGAGACAGACTCACCAGGAAAGGGGTTCCCTGGCCTCCTGGGACTTGCCCCCTCTCCTCCTTATAGACCTCGACTCTCCTTTGCCCTCTGCTGGTAGCCCTCTGGTTCCCTCTGACTTCTGTAGCTACAAAGGTGAAGTCCACGTGCACGTGTGTGTGTGTGCGCACCTGGCTCATCATGGGCCGTCTGGTCTCTGCTGCTCCCTCAGGGTCATCACAGCATCTGGACTCCAGAGTCGACCACAGGGGTCCAGTTCTCAGCCCTGCCCTCAGCAGCTATGTGAGCTGGGGCAAGATGCTCAACCTCTTCGTGTCTCTAATCTCAACTGTGATACGAGGTGGGAGAACCAGCATTTTGGTCTGATGCGTAAGCACAGGCGTAATCTGGCAGAGGCTGGCTGAGAATGCAAGCCCCACCTTGCTGTCCTTTGTGTTTTTCTTTAATCTTTTTTTATTTTTTAACAGAAGGATAATTGCTTTACAGAATTTGTTCTCTGCATGTTTTCTGCAAGCCAAAAATAAATAAATAACCTTTTTTAAAGTAGGACTTCACAACATTCTCTGCTGATCCAGAGGCTAGGACTCTGAGCTCCCAACACAGGGAGCCACGTTCAATCCCTTCTCAGGTCACTATTTCCCACATGCTGCAACTGAAGCTCCTGCTTGCCACAGCTAAGACCCAGCACAGCCAATCAAATGAATACTTAAAAGTAGGAGGCGGTTCATCTGTCTCCATAGAAAACTGCAACATTTTAGGAAAAAAAAAAAAAAAAAGATCTTATTTTGCAAGTGCTCATGGTTGATTGCAAAAATTTTCTCATAATATGCAGCTGTTAAAAAAAAAGAAATTTATAAAATACACAAACTAAAACCCACCCATAAATGTGTGGGGAACATCAATTACTGCAGCATCTGGCCACCACACATGGGAACACACGTCCGTGTTTTTCTTCTACAAAGATGCTTTCAGCATCCAGCCCCCTTCCCACCGGCCTCTGCTCTGCTCACCAAGGAGACTGCGCTTTGGCCTTGTGACCTGGGGGTTTCTGTTGAACTCAGGGAGGCAGAGGAGGAGGGCTGTGTGGTTGGGGGCACCGTTTGGTCTGCAGTGAGGAGAGAAGCGCGAGTGCTCCACCTCTGGGCCCAGTAATTCCAGGGGCCTCGGGGAGCCGCCCGGGAAGAAGCCTCTCAAACACCTTCCCTGCAGTCTCCACAGTTACAGCACATCCCACGTCTCAGGGTTCAGCTGTGGGTTAACAAGACCTCTCTTGTTGGACAGAAAAGTGTTTCCACAGAGAATCTGCCTGGATCTTGGCCTCGGTTGGTACAGACGTAACAGGCAGTACGTTCAGGGCTCAGGGGAGTTAGTTCTGAAGCTCTCTGGGTTTAGGGATACAGCACCTCCTCACCTCCACCCCTTCCATGGTCATGGAGCCTTCTCTTCCAGAGGAAGGTGTTTGGGAACATCAGCCACAAAGACAGACACTAAAGAGGAGCAAGGCCAAGGCAGGCGGGGCTGGGTGTTCCTGGGGGAGCAGAGGGGCCTGGGACACTCCAAACTGGACCCCTGCCCCACTGGCTTCTCCTCCTTCTCGCTGGGCATGCAGCTTTCACCTGCTGGGTGCCCGCCAGTGAGGGGCCCCCAAGACACCAAGCTGGGGTTGGCGATGTGGGAGCTGGATGCCAGGGAACCCGAGACCCTGCAGCAGGTCAGTGCACTGTGGACGAGGGCCGGCCTCACTGAACGGTTAGGCCATGTGCACTCAGGACACCCTCTCTGGACCCCGGGTGGAGGTGCTGCTGCCCCCAGTGCCCACCTGGGTCTCAGGAGGTGGAAGAGAGACCGGGTTGTCTTTCCCACCTCCTGCCCAGAGAATGACAAAGGCCAGTTCCCAAAAGTCAGAGCAGGGTGGGGAGAGTGAGTCTTGGGTCTCACAACTGCTGCCTGGATCCCTCTTGGCTGGTTCCCCTTCTGCATTGTCTTTACACCAAATCTCGCAAGGACGAGGCAGTCCGGGTGCCCACAGCATCACTCACCCAGGTGCCGACAATCCTCCTTATTTATTATTGGCAGGGAGACAGGGTGGCTGGTGTGACGCTCCCCTGGACCAGTGAGGAAAACCCCCAGGGTGTGTCCATGCAACCTCCTGAGACCCAGGTGGGAATTGGGGGCAGAACACCTCCAGGTGGGGTCTGGAGATGGTGTCCTGAATGGACACGGCCTAAATGTCCAGTGTGGCTTCAGGGGGTACGGGCAAGAGGGGCACGAACTCATTTCTAAATATTTCAGACAACCACTGAGTTCCTTTTGGTTTTTGGTTCCAGATATTTTTATATGGTCCATTTTCAGAGTCTTTATTGAATCTGTCACAATATCGCTTCCATTTTATGTTTTGATTTTTTGACTGCAATGCATGTGTGGTTGTTACCAAGTCCAAGCTCGCTCTGCACGCCTCACAACAGGGCGATAAATCAGAGGCGAGGTGCTGAGGCAAGGAAGATGACTTTACTCGGAAAGCTGGTGGATTGAGAAGACAGCAGACTAATATCTCGAAGAAACCATCTTGTCAGGGTATGGATGCCAGTGTCTTTTATAGAACACAGAGCTGGGAGCTGAGGAAATTCACTAAAAAGGCCATTAATCTGGCAAATATCACCTGGAATGGCCAGTCTCGGAGGGATATGTGTTACTTTCTCCCTGCTGTAGCCATCCACAGGTGGCCAGGTCCTGGACAGAGGCAGAGGGGCGGGGTTTCCTGAGGCAGGCCATTATGTATGGATAGCATCCCTGTAGCAAACAGACCAACAGCAAGCAAAGGTTAGAGTAAAACATTCAACATGGAGTCAGATTTTGTTCTTCCCTGTAACAATTCCCAGTGTCAGCATCCATTCCCCAATCTTTTGGGAAAAGGGGTGATGAGTGTTCTAATTGCTCCACTAGTTGCATCTTTTGGGGAGTGCCCACCACTGGTGCCAATGTTCTGAATGTAGAGATTTGTCTTTGTTGTTCTTTGGAAAGTCTCTACTTCTTATGTATAGACATAATAATATTATATTACAGGTCTTGAGAGTTGTTTTATTCAGTACAAATCTTTTAGGACTTCAAAACCAGGGGACAGCATCTAAAGTTAAGGAATTTAGCCCTTTTCCATGTGTGGGAAGATGCAGCAGCCATCTCACTGAAATTATCCCCTTTGATACACACCTTACCACCTGGGACCAGCATCGTGTCTTCTCCTTCCTGAGTTTCCTCGGGGATCACAGTGGGGAGTGGCTGCAGTCTGATGGCTGCTGGAAAGCAGGTATTCTTTTCTTTCCTGAGTTTCCTGAAGGTTCACCATGAGGAGTGGCTTCAGTTTGATGGCTTCTAGACTGTAGGAGGGGGAACCTGGGTCCCCATTGAGATCATCTTAGCTCTGGAATTGCCGCCCATCAGCCCCTGCCTCCCCGTGTCCTGTGTCCTTCTCAGCACAGACCACCATCTGAAACAGCCTCCCCGCCACCTGCATGACCTCAGTGTACCTGGTGATGTCATGTCCTCGGTGAAGGAAGGTCCCAGCTGCCCTCACGCCCTTTCTGCTGATTTCCACCAAATATTACTGTCACGACTGCCTGGAAGGACTCTCCCCATGGGTGTGGAGCAGGGGCTCATTGGGGCCTGAGAGGGTGGGCCCCCTGGGCCGCTCCAGTGGTCAGGGTAGACAGGAACCTCCCAGCAGTGGCTCGGACAGGCCAGCAGGCCGATCAGCTTCCTTCTCCCTGGGACCACGTGGAGGCAAGGCTCTCATCTCTGCTCAGGTTCCTGGCTGCCCAGGAACGGCTGTCAGTTCCACAGTCCTGAGCACCCTGTGAGCTGTTACACGTTTTACCTGTGTGATCTCAGCTCCCTCAGGCAGAACGCTCTGGGCTACACACATGGAAGAATCTACTGGAGTGGTTTCAGTTCAGTTCAGTTGCTCAGTCGTGTCCGACTCTTCACGACCCCATGGACTGCAGCCTACCAGGCCTCCCTGTCCATCACCAACTCCCGGAGTTTACTCAAACCCATGTCCATTGAGTCACTGAGGCCATCCAACCATCTCATCTTCTGTCGTCCCCTTGTCCTCCCACCTTCAGTCTTTCCTGTCATCAATCAGACATGACTGAGCAACTGAACTCAACTGATGCGACTGTGAATAAATGCAAGAGGAAGAAATCAAAGTCCTCTCCCCTGTGTTTATCATACTGCCTCCTGACTGTGAGCCCTTGCTTCTGTGAGCCCCTAGACTCCTCAAGGGGGGCAGGCACAGGTCTTGATGCATGAGCCTGCTGGGTTCCCCTCTCTGCCAGCTGAGAATTGAAACCAGCTTTCTATTTCCTCCAGACTCAGTCTCCATATTCTTTTATTCAGCTTCAGCAGGCAGAGGAGGCCAAGATTTTGGTCAGCAACAATACGACTAAACTGATCACCAGGTTAAACTTGATTAACACCACCACGCATAGCCTACTAATTAGACTCACAAGCCTACTCCTCCTTAATCAATGATAACAGCCTCAATTTCTCACTAGTTTTCTCCCACTCCCTATGGACACCACTACTGATTTTAACTACATGATTATGACCCCTTATACTAATAGTCAATACCAAGTATTAAAAGAATCTCTACCAGAAAAAGAAATATTATCACTGCTAGTCATACTATAATTACTTTAATTTTAACATTTACTGCCATGAAATTAATTCTTTTATATATTCTATTTGGAGGAACACTAGTTCCAACACTCATTATCATTACCCAAATAGGAAATCAAACAGAACACCTTAATGCAGGTCTCTATTTATATTATACCCTAGTAAGTTCTCTCCCCCCTTAGGAATATTTGTCTACATTCAAAATACAGTAGGACCTTAAAATATTCTAATGCTGAGCCCAATCAACATCCAACTCTTGATCCAATGTTTTCATACGGTTAGTATGCATAGTTGCCTTTATAGTAAAAATACCATTTTATGGCCTCCACCTTTGACTACCTAACGCACTGGAAGAAGCCCCTATTGCAGGCTTCATAGTTCTGGCACTGCTGCCAGCACTACTAAAATTTGGATGCTATGGTATAGTACGAATTATGAATTACAATAATTTGAAACCCTCTAAGAGACTTCATAGGGTATCCACTCGTTCTATTGTCCTTGTGAGGCATAATTATAAGCAGCTCCATTGGCTTATGCCAGACAGACCTAAAATCACTCACTGCGTACACTTCTGTCAGCCACAAAGCATATTGCTATCCTTACCCGAACACCTTGAAGTTGTATAGGAGCCAGAGCCCTAATAATTGCCCATAGTCTTACATCCTCTGTATTGTTCTGCCTGGCAAATTCAAATTACCAGGTCCATCGCCAAACAACAATCCTAGCCTAAAGCCTACAAATATTCCTCCTACTAATAGCAACCTGATGATTACCAGCAAGTTAAACAAACCTAGCTCTACCCCCAACTAATAACTTCATTGGAGAGCTACCTGTAGCAATATCCTTCTCAATGTGATCAAACATTGCAATTATTTTAATAGGAATTCATATAGTAATTGCTGCCCTATATGCTTTCTATATACTCATTACAACACAGTGAGGCAAATACACTCACCACATAAACAGTATCTCTCCGTCTTTTATATGAGAAAATGCTCTCATATCTTAACCCATCCTACCTCTTCTACTCCTATCCTTAAACCTAGAAATTATTCTAGGCCCTCTACGCTATATACATAGTTTAGGAAAAAAAAAACAAACAAAAAAAACACTCGATTGTGAATCTAGTAAGAGAAGACAATACCTTCTTATTTACCACAGAAGTAGATAAGAATTGCTGATTCTCTACTCCCTTGACTAACAGCATGGCTTTTTCAAACTTTTATCCATTGGTGTTAGGAACCAACTAATTGGTGCAATTCCAAATAAAAGTAATAAATTAAATTTCCTCTTTCACTCTAGCCTCACTATTTATATCATCGATCATAATAACAAGCACTAACATTTATAAAACCACCATATACCCTCTATATGTACAATTATCTCATATGCCTTCACTATTAGTTTAGTTCCAACAATAATATTCACATATACAGACCAAGAGATAATTATCTCAAACTGGCAATGAATCACACTACAAACCCTTAAGCTATCATTCAGTTCTAAAACAGATTATTTCTCAATAATGTGTGCTGATGGCCCTATTTGTCACATGATCAATTACAGACTTCTCAATATGATCCATTCACTCAGACCAAAACATTAACTGATTCTTCAAACACTCCTTTTCCTTGTTACAATACTAATTCTTGTTACCACTAATAATCTCTTCCAATGACTTACTGGCTGAGAAGGATCAGGGATTATGTCCTTCCTGCTCATTGGATGGTGGTGAGGATGGCAGATGCAAACACGGCAGCACTACAGGCAATTTTGTATAACACCACAGTCGCTCAGGTGTGTCCGACTCTTTGCAACCCCATAGACGGCAGCCCACAAGGCCCCTCAGTCCATGGGGTGTTCCAGGCAAGAATCCTGGAGTGGGTTGCCATTTCCTTCCCCAGGGCCAAAACACCTCAGCGAAGCCCAAAGACTAACTGCAAAGAGGAGGTAGACTGCTGGCTTGTGCTGCGTGGGTGTGGGGATGAAAGGCACGGGGGCGTGGATGTGAGAAAGCGGGGCCGGGGGATGTGGACCTGTTTTGTATAACCCTGTTCTGCTGCTGCTGCTGCTGCTAAGTCGCTTCAGTGGCAACCCACTCCAGGATTCTTGCCTAGAACATCCCATGGACTGAGGGGCCTGGTGGGCTGCTGTCTATGGGGTTGCAAAGAGTCGGACACACCTGAGCGACTGTGGTGTTATACAAAATTGCCTGTAGTGCTGCCATGTTTGTATCTGCCATCCTCACCATCATCCAATGAGCAGGAAGGACATAATCTCTGATCCTTCTCAGCCAGTAAGTCATTGGAAGAGATTATTAGTGGTAACAAGAATTAGTATTGTAACAAGGAAAAGGAGTGTTTGAAGAATCAGTTAATGTTTTGGTCTGAGTGAATGGATCATATTGAGAAGTCTACAATAATTTGAAATCCACTAACAGACTTCATAGGGTATCCACTCATTCTATTGTCCTTATGAGGCATAATTATAACCAGCTCAATTGTTCTGCCTGGCAAATTCAATTTACTGGGTCCAACACCAAACAATAATCCTACCCTAAAGCCTACAAGTGTTCCTCCTACTAATAGCAACCTGATAATTACCAGCAAGTTAAACAAACCTAGCTCTACCCCCAACTATTAACGTGATTGCAGAGCTATCTGTAGCAATATCCTTCTCATGATCAAACACTGGAATTATTTTAATAGGAATTAATATTGTAATTACTGCCCTATACTCTTTATATATACACATTGCAACACAGTGAGGCAAATACACACACCATATAAACACTATCTCTCCATCTTTTACATGAGAAAACACTCTCATATCTTTACCCATCCTACCTCTTCTACTCCTATCCTTAAACACAAAAATCATTCTAGGCCCCCTATACTATATACATAGATTAGAAAACAAACAAACAAACAAAAACACTCGATTGTGAATCTAGTAAGAGAAGACAGTACCTTCTTATTTACCACGGAAGTATATAAGAATTGCTGGTTCTATACTCCCATGACTACAGCATGGCTTTTTCAAACTTTTATCCATTGGTGCTAGGAACCAAAAAAGTTGGTGCAACTCCAAATAAAAGTAAAAGATTAATTATCCTATTTTACTCTAGCCTCACTACTTATATCTCCTATCATAATAACAAGCACTAACATTTATAAAACCACCACACACCCTCTACATGTAAGATTATCTCATATGCCTTCACCATTAGCTTAATTCCAACAATAATGTTCATGTATACAGGCCAAGAGATAATTATCTCAAACTGGCACTGAATCACACTACAAACCCTTAAGCTATCATTCAGTTCTAAATTAGATTATTTCTCAATAATGTGTGCTGGTGGCCCTATTTGTTATATGATCAACTATAGACTTCTCAATATGATCCATTCACTCAGACCCCAACATTAACTGATTCTTCAAACACTCCTTTTCCTTGTTACAATACTAATTCTTGTTACCACTAATAATCTCTTCTAATTACTTACTGGCTGAGAAGGAGTAAGGATTATGTCCTTCCTGCTCATTGGATGATGGTGTGGACGGCAGATGCAAACACGGCAGCATTACAGGCAATTTTGTATAACACCTCAGTCACTCAGCTGTGTCCAACTCTGTGCGACCCCATGGACTATAGCCCACCAGGCCCCTCAGTCCATGGGGTGTTCCAGGCAAGAATCCTGGAGCGGGTTGCCATTTCCTTCCCCAGGGCTAAAGCACCTCGGCGATGCCCAAAGACTGGCTGGAAAGAGGAGGCAGACTGCTGGCTTGCACTGTGTGGATGTGGGGATGCAGGGCACGGGGGCGTGGATGTGAGAAAGCGGGGCCAGGGGGGCGGGGACCTGTTTTGTATAACACGGTGCTGCTGCTGCTGCTGCTGCTAAGTCGCTTCAGTCGTGTCCGACTCTGTGCAACCCCATAGACGGCAGACCACCAGGCTCCTCCGTCCCTGGGATGCTTCGGCAACAACACAGGAGTGGGTTGTCATTTCCTTCTCCAATGCATGAAAGTGAAAAGTGAAAGTGAAGTCACTCCGCCGTGTGTGATTCTTCGCGACCCCATGGACCACAGCCTACCAGGCTCCTCCATTCATGGGATTTTCCAGGCAAGAGTCCTAGAGTGGGGTGCCATTGCCTTCTCCCAACCCTATGCTGATACAGGTTTTATTAAAACAACACCATGATTCTTGCTTAACTTCAATGCATGACACCTACAACTAATTTTTATCCTCAGCTCATTTGAGTTGCTCAGTCGTCTCCAACATTTTGTGACCCCATGAACCTCAGCTCTCCAGGCCATAACCAATTCCCAGAGTTTACCCAAACTCATGTCCATTGAGTTGGTGATGCCATCAAACCATCTCATCCTTTGCCGTGCCCTCCTCATCCTGCCCCCAATCCCTCCCAACATCAGGGTCTTTACCAATGAGTCATGTCCTCACATCAGATGGCCAAAGTATTGGAGTTTCAGCTTCAACATCAGTCCTTCCAATGAACATCCAGGACTGATCTCCTTTAAGATGGACTGGGTGGATCTCCTTGCAGTCCAAGGGGCTCTCAAGAGTCTTCTCCAATGCCACAGTTCAAACTCATCAAGTCTTCAGTGCTCAGCTTTCTTTATAGTCCAACTCTCACATCCATACATGACTACTGAAAAAACCATAGCCTTGACTAGATGGACCTTTGTTGGCAAAGTAATGTCTCTGCTTTTTAATATTTTGCCTTGGTTGCTCATAAGTTTCCTTCCAAGGAGCAAGCGTCTTTTAATTTCATGGCTGCAATCACCATCTGCAGTGATTTTAGAGCCCTGCTTCCACTGTTTCCCCATCTATTTGCCATGAAGTGATAGGACCAGATGCCCTGATCTTAGTTTTCTGAATGTTCAGTTTTAAGCCAACTTTTTCACTCTCCTCTTTCACTTTCATCAAGAGGCTCTTTAATTCTACTTCACTTTCTGCCATAAGGGTGGTGTCATCTGCATACCTGAGGTTATTGATATTTCTCCTGGTAATCTTGATTTCAGTTTGTACTTCCTCCAGCCCAGCATTTCTCATGATGTAGTCTGCATATAAGTTAAATAAGCAGGGTGACAATATACAGCCTTGACATTCTTCTTTTCCTATTTGGAACCAGTCTGTTGTTCCATGTCTAGTTCTAACAGTTGCTTCCTGACATGCATACAGGTTTCTCAAGAGGCAGGTCAGGTGGTCTGGTATTCCCATCTCTTTCAGAATTTTGCACAGTTTATTGTGATCCACACAGTCAAAGGCTTTGGTATAGTCAATAAAGCAGAAATAGATGTTTTTCTGGAACTCTCTTGCTCAACTTAATTCAAATTTACCTATATTAGGTTTAGTATTAGCTGCAATGGGAAAATTTGCCAATTTGGGCTACACCCATAATTACCCTCAGCAATAGAGGGCCCACATCAGTCTCAGCCCTACTCCACTCAAGCACAATAGTAGTAGCAGATATGTTTGTACTCATCCACTTCTAGCCTCTGACAGAAAGCTATAAATGTATCCCATCAGTTACATTATGCCTAGGGGCTCTCAGAACATTTACAGCAATATGTGCCATTATCCAGAACGATATTAAAAAAAAGAAAGAAAAGAATCATTGCTTTCTCCACGTCCAGTCAATGAGGCCTAATGATAGTAACAATTGGCATCAACCAACTCTACCCAGCATCCCGCTTTCTCCAAAAAACTGCTCTTGCCTTTTTCAAAGCCATTTTATTTATGTAACCCAGATTATTCACAACCTAAATGATGAACAAGATATTCAAAAAATAGGAGGTCTTTTTAAAGCTATGTGTTTTACTACAACCGCCCTTATCATTGGCATCTTAACATTGACAGGAATGCCTTTCCTCACTGGATTCTACTCCAAAGACCTAAATATTGAAACTGTGAATATGCCTTATACCAAGGCCTGATCCCCTCCACAAACTGCCACCTCACTCACAGCCATCTCCAGCATCCTCACTATCTTCTTCATGCTACTAGGACAGCCTCAATTCTCTACTCTGATTGTCATTAACAAGAACAACCCCCTCCTCATCAATTAAATGCCTACTAGTTGGAAGTATTTTTGCTGGCTTTATTATCTCCAACAATATTCCCCCAACAGCAGTTCCACAAATAACCATACCTTACCACCTCAAAAGAACTGCCCTGGCCCTGAATATTCTAGGCTTCATCTTAGCACTCAAAACTAGCAGTAACACAAAACCTGAAGTACAACTATTCAAATGTATTCAAGGATACTTTTCCACTATCATACACTGCCTGACCCCTTATTTAAAATTAACCAGCCAAAAGTCAGCATCCCCCTTCTAGACTGAATCTGATGAGAGGATATTTTGCCAAAAACCACCTCCCTCAATCAAATAAAAATGTCTATATTAGTATCAGATCAAAAGGGGTTAATCACACTGTATTTCCTCTTTCCTTATCACCTTACTCATTAGCATAATTTAAATTTCCACAAGTAATTTCTTTAATAACAATTAATTGTGACCATCTAGTAACATGGTTGGTTCCCCTTCTCTACAAGCTAATTTATTGCAGCACTTACTATAGTCCACTTACTATCTCTTCATGAAACAGGATCAAATAACTCAGTAGGAATTTCATCTGATATAGACAAGATCCCATTTCATCTATATTATACATTTAAAGACATCTTGGGTGCCTTGTTACTAGTTCTGGGGTTAAAAATACTAGTCCTATTTTCACCTGACCTACTAGGAGACCCAGATAGCTACACCCCGGCAAACCTCTCAACACAGCTTCACACATCAAGCCAGAACGGTACTTCTTATTCACATATGCAGTCCTACAATCAAGCCCTAACAAACTAGGCAGAATTTTAGCCTGAATCTTTTCTATCCTAATCTAAGTATTAAATCCATTAGTTCATACATGCAAACAACAAAGCATGACATTCTGACCATTCAGCCAGTGCCTATTCTGAATTCTAGTAGTGAACCCCTTAACACTCATATGAATTGGAGGACAACCAGTAGAATATCCCTTTATCATCACTGGACAACTAGTATCTATTATATGTTTTTCCTTATCCTACTATCAATGCCAGTAACTAGCATTAACTAAATAATCTAAAATGAAGAGAAGTCTTCATAGTGTATCCATGCTTCTGGTCTTGTAAACCTGAAAAGGAAAACCATAAAACTCCCTAAGACTCCTTGCACAAGTTTGTGTCAGCAAGTAGTATTACTCCTTGATGGTGAACAGTAAATAAAAATAATCTAATATTAGGTTATTAATTGCACTGTTAACCCAACAGAGGCATTCACTCAAGCAAAGATGAAAAGAGGAAAAAGAACTCGGCAAACATAAACCCTCCTGTTTACCAAAAAACATCCTCTCTAGCATCACTAGTATTAGAGGCACTGCGTGCCCAGGGACAATCGTTAAACAGCTGTGGTGTCCTGACCGTGCAAATGTAGCCTAATCATTGGTTCTCTAAATAACGACTTATATAAATGGACGCACAAGGGTTCTACTCTTACTTCTCTTCAGTGAAACTGACTTTCCCATGAAGTCAGGGGAAAAAACCAATCAGCCGAGAAGACCCTATGGAACTTCAATTAATTAGCCCCCCAAATAAAGTTAAACAAAGGGATAACAGAACTTTTAATGAGCTAATCATTTTCATTGGGGTGACCTTGAAGAACTAAAGATCCTCCAAGTGTCTTTTAAAGCCAAGACCACCCAGTCAAATCAAATTATCACTTATTGATCCAAGAAATTGATCAACGAAACAAGTAACCCTAGGGATAATAGCACAGTCCTATTTTAGAGTTCATATTAACAACAGTGTTTACAACCTTGATGTTGGATCAGGACACCTGAATGGTGTGACCAGTATTAAAGATTTGTTTTGTTCAACAATTAAAGTTCTATATGACCTGAGTTCAGACCAGAGTCATTCAGGTCGGTTTCCGTCTGTTATACAATTTTCCCAGTAGGAAAGGACAAGAGAAATAAGGCCAACGTTAAATAAGTGCCTTAAAACAATGAATAATTTTATCTTAATGGATAAGTAAAACATTTCCACCCACCCAAAAACAGGCCTTATTTAAGGTGGCAGAACCTGATAACTCCATAAAACTTGAACCTGTATGATCAGAGATTTAAATCCTATCCTTAACAAACTGTTCATAATATTCTAATAGTTATTATGCCCATCCTCCTAACTATAGCATTCTTGACACTAGTGGAATGAAAGGTTCTAGGCTATACACAATTCTGAAAAGGCCCAAATGTTGTACGGCCATACAGCCTACTCCAAATTATTGGTGATGCAGTCAAACTATTTATTAAAGAAGCCCTATGACCAGCCTCATCCTCAGGTTCTGTACTTATCCATGAACCTATCTTTGCCTTGAGCCTAGCTTTAACCATATGAATTCCTCTACCCAAGCCATCAGTTAAGTCGTTCAGTCATGTCTTATTCTTTGTGACCCCATGGGTTGCAGCACGCCAGGCCTCCCTGTCCACCACCAAATCCTGGAGTTTGCTCAAACTCATGTCCATGGAGTCAGTGATGCGGTCTAACCCTCTCATCCTCTGTTGCCCCTTTCTCCTGCAGCCTTCAATCATTCCCAGCATCAGGGTCTTTTCCAATGAGTCACTTCCTCACATCAGGTGGCCAAAGTACTGGAGTTTCAGCTTTAGCATGAGTCCTTCCAATGGATATTCAGGACTGATTTCCTTTAGGATGGACTGGCTGGATCTCAATGCTGCCCAAGGGACTCTCAAGAGTCTTCTCCAACACCACAGTTCAAAAGCATCAATTCTTCAGCTCTCAGCTTACATTATAGTCCAATTCTTACATCCATACATGACTACTCTATAGTCCAACTCGCACACCCATACATACATGAAAAACCATAGTTTTGACTAGACGGACCTTTGTTAGCAAAGTAATATTTCTGCTTTTTAATATGCTATCTAGGGATTCTTTTCTTCTTTTCTTTTCTTTCTTTTCCTCCAAGGAGCAAGCGTCTCTGAATTTCACGCCTGCACTCACTATCTAGAGTGATTTAGAAGCCCAAAAATATAAAGTCAGCCACTGTTTCCCCATCTACTTGCAAGAAGTGATGGGGCCACATGCCATGATCTTAGTTTTCTGAATGTTGAGTTTTAAGCCAACTTTTTCACTCTCCTCTTTCACTTTCATCAAGAGGTTGTTTAGTTCTTCTTCACTTTCTGCCATAAAGGTGGTGTCATCCACATATCTGAGGTTATTGATATTTCCCCCAGCAATCTCGATTCCAGTTTGTGCTTCATCCAGTCCAGTATTTCTCATAATGTACTCTGCATATAAGTTAAATAAGCAGAGTGACAATATACAGCCTTGACGTACTCCTTTTCCTATTTGGAACCAGTCTGTTATTCCATGTCCAGTTATAACTGTTGCTTCCTAACCTGCATATAGATTTCTCAGCAAGCAGGTCAGGTGGTCTGGTATTCCCATCTCTTGAAGAATTTTCCACATTTTGTTGTAATCCACACAGTCAAAAGTTTTGGCATAGTCAATAAAGCAGAAATAAGTGTTTTTTCTGAAATTCTCTTGCTTTTTTTGATGATTCAATGGTTGTTGGCAATTTGATCTCTGGTTCCTCAACCTTTTCTAAATCCAGGTTGAACATCCAGAATTTCATGGTTCATGCTCCGTTGAAGCCTGACTTGGACAATTTTGAGCATTACTTTGCCAGCATGTGAGATGAGTGCAGTTGTACCGTAGTTTGAGCATTATTTGGCATTGTCTTTCTTTGGGATTGGAATGAAAACTGACCTTTCCAGTCCTGTGGCCACTCCTAAGTTTTATAAATTGGCTGGAACATTGAGCACAGCACTTTCACAGCATCATCTTTTAAGATTTGATATAGCTCAACTGGAATTTCATCACCTTCACTAGCTTTGTTCATAGTGATGCTTCCTAAGGCCCACTTGATTTCACATTCCAGGATGTCTGGCTCTAGGTGCGAGATCACACCATCATGATTATCTGGGTCAGGAAGATCTTTTTTGTACAGTTCTTCTGTGTATTCTTGCCATCTCTTCTTAATGTCTTCTGCTTCTGTTAGGTCCCTACCATTCCTGTCCCTTATTGTGCCCATCTTTGCATGAAATGTTCCCTTGGTTTCTCTAATTTTCTTGAAGACATCTCCAGTCCTTCCCATTCTATTGTTTCCCTCTATTTCCTTGTACTGATCACTGAGAAAGGCTTTCTTATCTCTCCTGGCTCTTCTTTGGAACTCTGCATTCAAATGGGTATATCTTTCTTTTTCTCTTTGCCCTTCACTTCTCTTCTTTTCAAATCTATTTGTAAGGCCTCCTGAGACATCCATTTTGACTTTGGCATTTCTTTTTCTTGGGGATGGTCTTGATCACTGCCTCCTCTACAATGTCACAAAGCTTCATCCATAGTTATTCAGGCACTCTCTCTAAAGATATAATCCCTTGAATCTATTTGTCACTTCTACTGTACAGTCATAAGGGTTTTGATTTAGGTCATACCTGAATGGTCTAATGGTTTTTTCTATTTTATTCTATTTAAGTCTGAATTTGGCAATAAGGAGTTCATGGTCTGAGCCACAGTCAGCTCCCAGTCTTCTTTTTGCTGACTGTATAGAGCTTCTCCATCTTTGGCTGCAAAGAATATAATCAATCTGATTACAGTATTGACCATCTGGTGATGTCCATGTGTAGAGTCTTCTCTTGTGTTGTCAGAAGAGGGTGTTTGCTATGATGAATGCATTCTTTGGGCAAAACTCTATTAGGGTTTGCCCTGCTTCACTCTGTACTCCAAGGCCAAATTTGCCCATTACTCCAGGTATTTTTTGATTTCCTACTTTTGCATTCCAGTCCACTTTAATGAAAAGGACACTTTTTTAGGTGTTAGTTCTTGAAGGTCTTGTAGGTCTCCATAGAACCATTCAATTTGAGCTTCTTCAGCCTTATTGCTCGGGGCATAGACTTGGATTACTATGATATTGAATAGTTCGCCTTGGAAATGAACAGAGATCATTCTGTCGTTTTCACGATTGCGTCCAAGTACTGCGTCAGATTCTTTTGTGACTATCAGGGCTACTTCATTTCTTCTAAGGAATTCTTGCCCAAAAGACATAATGGTCATCTGAATTATATTCACCCATTCTAATTCATTTTATTTTGCTGATTCCTGAAATATCAATATTCACTCTGGCCATCTCCTGTTTGACCACTTCTAATTTGCCTTGATTCATGGACCTATCATTCCAGGTTCCTATGCTATATTGCTCTTTACAGCATCAGACTTTACTTCCATCATCAGTCACATCCACAACTGGGTGTTGCTTTTGCTTTGGCTCTGTCTCTTCATTCTTTCTGGAGTTATTTCTCCACTGATCTCTAGAAGCATATTGGGCACCTACCAACCTGGGGAGCTTATCTTTCAGTGTCCTAACTTTTTGCCTGTTCATACTGCTCATGGGGTTCTCAAAGCAAGAATACTGGAGTGGTTTGCCATTCCCTTCTCCAGTGGCCCATGTTTTGTCAGAAATCTCCACCAGGACCCATTCATCTTGGCTCGCTCTACACAGCACGGTTCATAGTTTCATTGAGTTAGACAAGGCTGTGGTCCATGTGATCAGATTGGTTAGTTTTCTGTGATTGTGGTTTTCAGTCTGTCTGTGCTTTGATGGAAATCCAATTTTCTGTTGAAGGCTGAGGTTGTGTTCCCTCTCTGTTTTTTGACCTGAGGCCAAACTATTGTGGAGGTGATGAAGATAATGGCGACCTCCTTCAAAAGATGCCATGCGGGCCCAGCTATAGTCAGTGTCCCCAACCCTGCAGCAGGCCGCCGCCAACCCACGCCTCCAGCAGAGACTCCTGGACACTCATGGGCACGTCTTGGTCAGTCTCCTGTGGGTCACTGCTCCTTTCTCCTGGGTCCTGGTGTGCACTAGGTTCTGTTGTGCCCTCCAAGAGTCTGTTTCCCCAGTCCTGTGGACGTCCTGGCAGCTCTGTGGTGGGTTAATGGTGAACTTCTCCAAGAGGGCTTCTTCCATACCCAGGTCTATTGCACCCAGAGTCCCTGGCCCTGTGGCAGTCCACTGCTGACCCGTATTTCCTCAGGACACACCCAGACGCAATTCTGTCTCAGTCTCTGTGTGGCTGAGGTCCTGGTGTGCACAGGGTGCGTCTGAGCCCTCTGTGTGTCTCTGGCAGGTGTGGGGTTTGATTCTGAATGTGATTGTGCCCCTCGTACCATCTTTCTGGGGCTTCTCCTTTGCCCCTGGACGTGGGGTATCTCCTCAGAGTCACTCGAGTGTGACACAATTGCTGCTCCAGCATATGATAGAAACATCAGTCAGTCAGTTCAGTCACTCAGTCGTGTCCGACTCTTTGTGACCCCATTGACTCTAGCACACCAGGCCTACCTATCCATCATCAACTCCCGGAGTTTACTCAAATTCATATCCATTGAGTCGGTGATGCCATCCAACCATCTCATCCTCTGTCGTCCCCCTCTGCTCCTGCCTTCAGTCTCTGCCAGCATCAGGGTCTTTTCCAGTGAGTCAGTTCTTCACATCAGGTGGCCAAAGTTTTGGAGTTTCAGCTTCAACATCAGTCCATCCAATGAATATTCAGGACTGACTATGTTTAGGATGGACTGGTTCAATCTCTTTGCAGTCCAAGGGACTCTCAAGAGTCTTCTCCAACACCATGGTTCAAAAGGATCAATTCTTCAGTACTCAGCTTTCTTTATAGTCCAACTCTCACATCCATGCAGGATTACTGGTAAAACAATACCCTTGACGAGACACATCTTTGTTGGCAAAGTAACGTCTCTGCTTTTTAAATGCTGTCTAGGTTGGTCATAACTTTTCTTAAAAGCAGTAAGTGTCATTTTATTTCTTGGCTGCAATCACCATCTGCAGTGATTTTGAAGCACAAGAAAATAAAGTGAGACACTGTTTCCACTGTTTCTCCGTCAATTTGCCATGAAGTGATGGGACCAAATATCATGATCTTAGTTTTCTGAATGTTGCTGCTGCTGCTGCTGCTATGTTACTTTAGTTGTGTCCAACTCTGTGCAATCCCGTAGACAGAAGCCCAGCAGGCTCCACCATCCCTGAGATTCTCCAGGCAAGAACACTGGAGTGGATTGCCATTTCCTTCTCCAATCAATGAAAGTGAAAACTGAAATGGAGTCACTCAGTCGTGTCCGACTATTCACAACCCCATGGACTGAAGCCTACCAGGCTCCTCCAACCATGGGATTTTCCAAGCAAGAGCACTGGAGTGGGGTGCCATTGCCTTCTCCTCTAAATATTGAGCTTTAAGCAAACTTTTTCACTCTCCTCTTTCAGTTTCATCAAGAGGCTCTTTAGTTCTTATTTACTTTCTGCTATAAGGGTGGTGTCATCAGCATTTCTGGGGCTGTTGATAATGCAGCCAGCAATCTCGATTCCAGCTTGTGCTTCCTCCAGCCCAGCATTTCTCATGATGTACTCTGCATACAAGTTAAATAAGCAGGCTGACAATACACAGCCTTGACATGCTCCTTTCAAATTTGGAACCAGTCTGTTGTTCCATGTCCAGTTCTAACAGTTGCTTCCTGACCTGCATACAGGTTTCTCAAGAGGCAGGTGAGGTGCTCTGGCATTCCCATCTCTTTCAGAAATTTCCACAATTTATTGTGATCCACAGTCAAAGGCTTTGGCATAGTCAATACAGCAGAAATAGATACTATTTGGAACTCTCTTGCTTTTTCAATGATCGAGTGGGTGTTGCAAATCTGATCTCTGGTTCCTCTGCCTCTTCTAAAACAACCTTGGACATCTCAATGTTCACAGTTCATGTATTATTGAAACAATTATATCTACTATTGTGGGCAATAATCCCTTAGAAGAAATGGAATAGCCATCATAGACAACAAGAGAGTCTGAAATGCAGTACTTGGATGCAGTCTCAAAAACGACAGAAGGATTTCTGTTCATTTCCAAGGCAAACCATTCTATATCACAGTAATCCAAGGCTATGCCCTGACCAGTATTGCTGAAGAAGCTGAAGTTGAACAGTTCTATGAAGACCTGCAAGACTGGAATGTAAAAGAAGGACATCAAGAAACACCTGGATTACCCGGCAAATTTGGCCTTGGAGTACAGAATGAAGCAAGGCAAAGGCTAATAGAGCTATGCCACGTGAATGCACTGGTAAAAGCAAACACCCTCTTAGGAAAAAAGTGTACTTAAAACTCAACCATCAGAAAACTAAGGTCGTGGCATCTAGTCCCATCATTTCATGGCAAGTAGATGGGAAAACAATGGAAACAGTGACAGAATTTATTTGTGGGGTGGGGGTGGGGGTTCGCCAGGCTTCAGCAATACGTGAACTGTGAACTTTGAGATGCTCAAGCTGGTTTTAGAAAAGACAGAGGAACCAGAGATCAAATTGCCAACATCCGCTGGATTATCAAAAATGCAAGAGAGTTCCAGAAAAACATCTATTTCTGTTTTATTGACTATGCCAAAGCCTTTGACTGTGTGGATCACAATAAACTATGGAATATTCTGAAAGACATGGGAATACCAGACCACTTGACCTGCCTCCTGAGAAACCTGTATGCAGGTCAGGAAGCAACAGTTAGAACTGGACATAGAACAGTGGACTGGTTCCAAACATGAAATGGAGTACATCAGGGCTGTATATTATCACCCTGCCTATTTAAATTATATGCAGAGTACCTCATGAGAAACCCTGGGCTGGAGGAAGCACAAGCTGGAATTGAGATTGCCAGGAGCAATAACAATAACCACAGATATGCAGATGACATCACCCTTATGGCAGAAAGTGAAGTAGAACTAAAGAGCTTCTTGATGAAAGTGAAAGAGGAGAGTGAAAAAGTCAGCTTAATACTCAACTTTCAGAAAACCAAGATCATGGCATCTGGTCCCATCACTTCATCACAAATAGATGGGGAAACATTGGAAAGAGTGACAGACTATTTTGGGGGGCTCCAAAATCACTACAGAAAGAGACTGCAGCCATGAAATTAAAAGATGCTTACTATTTGGAAAAAAAAAATATGACACACCTAGACAGCATATTAAAAAGCAGTGACATTACCTTGTCAACAAAGATCCATCTAGTCAAACCTATGGTTTTTCCAGTAGTCATGTATGGATGTGAGATTTGGACTATAAAGAAAGCTCCGCGCCAAAGAAAGGATGCTTTTGAACTGTGGTATTGGAGAAGACTCTTGAGAGTCCCTTGGACTTCAAGGAGATCCAACCAGTCCATCCTAAAGGAGATCAGCCCTGGATGTTCATTGGAAGGACTGATGCTAAAGCTGAAACTCCAATACTTTGGCCACCTGATGCAAAGAGCTGACTTATTTGAAAAGACCCTGATGCTGGGACAGAATAAAGGCGGGAGGAGAAGGGGATGACAGAGGATGAGATGGTGAGATGGCATCACCGACTCAATGGGCATGGGTGTGGGTCAACTCCAGGGGTTGGTGATAGACAGGGAGGCCTGGAATGCTGCAGTCCATGGGGTCACAAAGAGTCGGACGGGACTGAGCAAGTGAACTGAATCAAGTCACTGTTATTAACAGTCTCCTTCCTATCAATTTGAGCATTAGACCCCTGATTCCAATATGACCAATGAATATATTTACTCTCCAATATTTTCTATCCCTAACACTAAGCCCTATGCATATGACACATATCCTTACCCATTCTTATCAAGTACTCTTCCACAAGCATAAGAAATGTGTCTGACTAGACTTACTTTGAGAGAGTAAATAATAGAGATTTAAATCCTCTTATATCTAGAATTATAGGAATTGAACATACCCCTAAGAATCCAAAGTTCTTTGTTGTACCAAATTACACCACATTCTATAAGTAAGGTCAGCTAATTAAACTATTGGGCCTGTACCCCAAAAATGTTCATTGATACCCTTTCTGTACCAATAAGTCCCATCATCTTTGTCATTATCCTATCAACTATTTTCTCAGGATTTATTGTCACTATAATTATCTCCATTGATTACTTATCTGATTTGGCTTTTAAATAAATATATTAGGCATGATCTCCATCATAATAAATAAATTCAACCCAGGAGCAACAGAAGCATCAACTAAATACTTGACACAATCCACCACATCAATATGACTCATGATAACTGTCATTATCTATTATTCTCAGGCCAATGGACTGTCACAAAACTATTTAATTCAACAGCGTCCATATTAATAACAATAGCATTATGAATAAAACTGGAAATATCTGCATTTCACATTGCAATACCAGAAGGTATACAAAGACATTTTACTAACATCTGGCTTCATCCTATGACCATGAAAAAACTTGCACCCATGTCTGTGCTATACCAAACTTAACCATCAATTAATTTAATAGTGTACTGTGTGCTGGGCTTAGTCACTCAGCCGTGTCTGACTCTTTTTGATTCCAGGGACTGTATCCCACCAGGCTCTTCTGCTGTGGGCATTCTCCAGGCAGGAATACGGGAGTTGGTTGCCATGCTCTCCTCCAGGGGATCTTCCCAAGCCAGGGATCAAACCCAGGTCTTCCACACTGCAGGCAGATTCTATATCTTCTGAGACACCAGGGAAGCCCACGTTGATACAAGCTATATCCACATTATCCACTATAATTGGAGGCTGAGGATGGTGAAATCAGATGCAGTATGCAAACTCACAGCCTAGTCATCAACGGCCCACATAGGATGTATAAACGCCATCGTATTATGTAATCCCACTCTGACAGCACTAAACCTGGCTGCTGCTGCTGCTGATAAGTTGCTTCAGTTGTGTCCGACTCTGCAGTCCCATAGTCGGCAGCCCACCAGGCTCTGCCGTCTCTGGGATTCTCCAGGCAAGAACACTGGAGTGGGTTGCCATTTCCTTCTCCAATGCATGAAAGTGAAAAGTGAAAGTGAAGTCACTCCATCGTGTCTGATTCTTCGCGACCCCATAGACCACAGCCTACCAGGCTCCTCCATCCATGGGATTTTCCAGGCAAGAGTACTGGAGTAGGTTGCCATTGCCTTCTCCACTAAACCTGGTTATATTATCTTTACTTCCACCATATTCAGAATGTCCATAACCAACTCCACCACCACCACATTATCACTATCACATACATGCAACAAGATACCAATCCTAACAACCCTTATCCTCATCATTCTATTATAAACAGGAGGCCTCCCACCACTATTAGGCTTCAGACCCAAGTGAACAATTATTGAAAAAATAACAACAACCAAAAAAAGCATCGTTTTACCAACAGTAATAGCAATCATGGCACTACTGTGCTTCAACATATGACTCACACCCTCCACGGCACTAACCTTATTCCTCTCTGCAAATAACAGAGAAAACATGACGATTCTACACTGTGAAACAAATAACACTCCTATCCACAATAACTGCAAAAGCCACAACAATTCTACCCATAACACCAATTCTCTCAGTGCGGGAATAGGAATTTAGGTTAACTAGACCAAGAGCCTTCGCTGCCCTGTGTGCTGTAGGCTTAGTCGCTCAGTCATGTCTGACTCTTTGCGATCCCATAGACTGTAGCCCACCGGGCTCCTCTGTCCATGGGATTCTCCAGGCAAGAATCCTGGAGTGGATTGCCATTCCCTTCTCCAGGGGATCTTCCCAACTCACAGATGGAACCCAAGTACCCTGCATTGCAAGCAGATTCATTATTGTATGAACTACAGGAAAATTCCTGTACTACAGGGATGTTCCTTATACTTCAAAGCCCTACGCAAGTATAATTTACTTAATTCCTGTTTATAAGGTTTGCAAGATTATATCTTACATCAATTGAATGCAAACCAGCCACTTCAAGCTAAACCCTCTCTAGATTGGTGGGCTAAAACCCCAGGAACTTATAGTTAACAGCTAAATACACTGGTCAACTGACTTCAACCTACTTCTGTTACAAAAGGAAAATAGGAAAAAAAAAAAGTGGTATAATTCTTAGCAAATTGAACTGGCTTCTTTGAATTTGCAATGCAACATGAAATATTCATCACAGGACTTAGTAAAAAGAAAAAGTGGATTAAACTCCTGTCTTTAGATTTACAGTCTAAAGCTTACTCAGCCATTCTCCCTATGTTCATTAACTGCCTATTATTTTCAACTAACCATAAAGATATCGGTACTATATACTTACTATTTGGTGCTTGAGCTGGGAAGGCAGTGTTGCAGTGAGAGGGAAAAAGGAGGAATGAGTTTTTCGCCTTTCTTTTCTGACAACAAAGAAGATAAAGAGAAGAGTGAGCAGGCCTGAACATTCCTAACTTTTCCTTTTCCTGTAACTGCTCCTCACGCTGAATGTCTGGGACTAAGTTTGCTTTTCTGTCCCTAAACTCTGCAGAAGCTACATTTGGCACGTATTTTCCCTTGCCTCTGCACTAAATATATCCCCATCTGCTATTTACCCTCAGAACACTCTTCCCCTTGAGGTTACGTATCAGAAAGAAGGCCACAGAGTCACCGAGTGCCAGACTCAATTACTGGGTTATTGCCGTCAGTCTCCTTCTGTCTTTGAAACAATGCAAAAGGAAGAAATCAAGATCCTATTCCCTTTGCTCCTCATCACTGATTCCTGACTGTGAGCTCTTGCCTTCTATAAGCCCCTAGATTCCTCATGGGGGGCAGGGCACAGCTCTCGAGGCATAAGCCTACAGCCTTTCTCCTCTCTACCAGCTAAAAAGAAAAAAAAGCCACCTTTCTATTTCCTCCAAACCCGGTCTCCATATTTTTCGTTCAGCGTCAGTGGGCAAAGAAGGCCAAGATTTTGGGTGGCAACAGTAGGCACAGCCCCAAGGTTCTTAATCTGTGCTGGGTTGGGCCAACCTAGAACTCGACTTGGAGATGGCCAAATTTATAATATAATTGTAACAGCTCATGCATTTGTAATAATTTTCATTATAGTACTCCCTATGATGATTGGAGGCTTTGGTAACTGATTAGTTTCCCTAATAGGTGGAGCTAATGACATAGTTTTCCCTGAATAAATAAGCTTCTGACTTCTCCCTCCCTCTTTCCTCTTACTGCTTGCATCACCAATAGTTGAAGCAGGCACTGGCACAGGCTGAGCTGTCTACACCTTTAGCCAGAAACCTAGCTCACGCTGGAGCTTAAGTAGACTTTACTATTTGTTCTCTACACCTAACAGGTATTTCTTCTGTCTTAGGTGTTATCAATTTTATTACTACAACTATTAATATAAACCCTGCCATATCCCAATATCAAACACTGTTACTCATGTGATTAGTCCTAATCACAGCCATATTACTATCACTACCTATTTTGACAGCTGGTATTTTTACTATGCTATTAACAGACTGAAATCTAAATACAGCTTTCTTTGATCCTGAAGGAGGAGAGGACCCAATACTGTATCAACATTGATCTGATTTTTGCTACACTCTGAAGTATATCTTTTGATTTTGCCAGGATTTAGGATGATTTCACATATTGTAAACTATTACTTAGGGGAAAAGAAACTTTCAGGTGCATGGCAATGGCCTGAGCTATAGTGTCAACTGGATTCTTAGGATTTATTGTATGAGAACATCATATATTCACAGTAGGGATGTATGTTGACACGCAAGCCTATTTCACATCAGCCACTATAATTATTACTAGGCCAACAAGAGTAAAAATGTTCAGTTGATTAGCAATGCCTCATGACCATAACATTAAATGATACCCAGCTATAATGTGAGTCCTAGGTTTTGTATTTCTTTTCACAGTCAGAGGGTTAACAGGAATTTTCCTGACTAATTCATCTTCAGATATTTTCTTCATGAGATACACTATGTAGTTACATAGTTGCATTATGTACTTTCAGTGGGAGATTTGCTATTATAGGGGACTTTCTGCACTGAATCTCATTATTCTCAGGCTATACCCAACTTGACTTGAGTAAAAATTCACTTCATAAATGTATTTGTAGATGTTAACATAACCTTTTTCAAAAACACTTTCTAGGCCTGTTTGGAATACCACAATATTCTGACCACCAAGATGCATACACAGTATGAAATACTATTTCATCTATAGGCCCTTTCATTTCTTTAACTACAGTAATACCAATAGTTCCTATTACCTGAGAAGCATTTACATCAAGACGAGGTCTTAACAGTAGACCAACCATATCACACACCCAAAGAACCTATGCACATCATTTGAAAATAAACAAGGAAGGAATCAAAACCCTGACTACTGATTTCAAGCCAAAATCATAACCATGATTTCTTTATTTATGAGATATTAGTAAAATATTATATCACTTTGTTGAAGTTAAGTTATAGGTGAAAAATCTGTATATATCAATGGCATATCCTCTACAACTAGACATTCAAGATGCAACACCAGCCATCATCGAAGAATTCTTACACTTGTTGATAACACATTAGTAATTGTTTTCTTAATCAGCTCACTAGTAGTTTATATTATCTCACTTATTCTGACAACAAAATTCACACACACTGGCGCTATATACACACAAGAAGTAGACTATCTGAAAAATATTAGCAGCTATTATTTTCATCTTAATTGCCTTTTATACATAATAGACAAAATTAACACTCCATGCCTTATGGCATAAACTATCAGTCACCAAAGATATTGAAGCTATGAATATATAGACTATGAAGACTTGAATTTTGACTCCTATATAATTCCAACATCAGAGTTAAAGCCAGGGTATTCGGAAGTAGATGATTGAGTTGTTTTACCTATAGCGATAGTTAAATGTTAATTTCCACAGAAGATGTGCTACACTCGTGAGCTGTGCCTTCTCTAGGACGAAAATCAGATGCGCTCCCAGGGCACCTATATCAAACAATTTTTCGACAACACTATTTCAGTTCAGTTCAGTCACTCAGTGATGTCTGATTCTTTGCAACCCCGTGGACTGCAGCACACCACGCCTCCCTGTCCATCACCAACTGCCAGAGTTCACCCAAACCCATGTCCATCAAGTTGGTGATGCCATCCAACCATCTCATTCTCTGTCGTCCCCTTATCCTCCTGCCCTCAATCCCTCCCAGCATCAGGGTCTTTTCAAATAAGTCAGCTCTTTGCATCAGGTGGCCAAAGTGTAGGAGTTTCAGCTTCAACATCAGTCCTTCCAACGAACATCCAGGACTCATCTCCATTAGGATGGACTGTTGGATCTCCTTGTGGTCCAAGGGACTCTCAGGCATCTTCTCCAAAACCGCAGTTCAAAAGCATCAATGCTTATGTGCTCGGTTTCCTTTCTAATCCAATACTCACATCCATACATGACCACTGGAAAAAGAATACACTTGACTAGACAGACCTTTGTTGGCAAAGTAACATCTATGCTTTTTAATATGCTGTCTAGATTGTTCATAACGTTCCTTCTCAGGAGCCAGTGTCTTTTAATTTCATGGCTGAAATCACCATCTGCAGTGATTTTGGAGCCCAGAAAAATAAAATCAACCACTGTTTTCACTGTTTCCCCATCTATTTAACATGAAGTGATGGGACTGGAGGCCATGATCTTAGTTTTCTGAATGTTAAGCTTTAAGCCAACTTTTCACTCTCTTCTTTCACTTTCAATAAGAGGCTCTTTAGTTCTTCTTCTCATTCTGCCGTAAGGGTGGTGTCATCTGCATATCTGTGGTTATTGATATTGCTCCAGGCAATCTTGATTCCAGCTTTTGCTTCCTCCAGCCCAGCGTTTCTTATGAAGTACTCCGCATATAAGTTAAATAAGCAGGGTGATAATACACAGCCTTGATGTACTTCTTTTTCTATTTGGAACCAGTCTGTTGTTCTATGTCCAGTTCTAACTCTTGCTTCCTGAACTGCATACAGCTTTCTCAAGGGACAGGTCAGATGGCCTGGTATTCCCATCTCTTTCAGAATTTTCCACAGTTTATTGTGACCCACACAGTCAAAGGCATTGGCATACTCAATAAAACAGAAATAGATCTTTCTCTGGAACTCTCTTGCTTTTTTGATGATCCAGCAGATGTTGGCAATTGGAACTCTGGTTCCCCTGCCTTTTCTAAATCCAGCTTGAACATCTGGAAATTGACGGTTCATGTCTTGCTGAAGCCTGGCTTGGAGAATTTTAAGCATCACTTTACAAGCGTGTGAGATGAGTGCAATCGTGGGGGTACTTTGAGTATTCTTTGGCATTGCCATTCTTTGGGATTGGAATGAAAACTGACCTTTCCAGTCCTGTGGCTACTGCTGAGTTTTCCAAATTTGCTGGCATATTGAGTGCAACATTTTCACAGCGTCATCTTCTAGGATTTGAAATAGCTAAACTGGATTTCCATCACCTCCACTAGCTTTGTTCATAGTGATGCTTCCTAAGGCCCACTTGATTTCACATTCCAGGGTGTCTGGCTCTAGGTGAGTGATCACACTATCATGATTATCTGGGTCATGAAGATTTTTTTTGTACAGTTCTTCTGTGTACACTTGCCACCACTTCTTAATGTCTTCTGCTTCTATTAGGTTCCTACCATTTCTGTCCTTTATTAAGCCCATCTTTGCATAAAGCATTCCCTTGGTAACTCTGATTTTCTTGAAGAGATCTCTAGTCTTTCCCATTCTATTGTTTTCCTCCATTTCTTTCCACTGATCACCAAGGAAGACTTCCTTATTTCTCCGTCCTCTTCTTTGGAACTCTGCATTCAAATGGGAATATTTTTCATTTTCTCCTTTGTTTTTCATTTCCCTCCTTTCACAGCTATTTGTATGGCCTCCTCAGACAGCCATTTTGATTTTCTGTATTTCTTTTTCTTTTCTGTATTTTTGGGGATGGTCTTGATTTCTGTCTCCTCTACAATGCCATGAACCTCCATCCATAGTTCATCAGGCACTCTGTCTATCAGATCTAGTCCCTTAAATCTATTTCTCTTTTCCACTGTATAGTCATAAGGGAATTGATTTAGGTCATACATGAATAATCAAGTAGTTTTCGCTATTTTCTTCTATTTCACTCTGAATTTGGCAATAAGGAGTTCATGATCTGAGCCATAGTTGGCTCCTGGTCTTGTTTTTGCTGACTGTATAGAGCTTCTCCATCTTTGGCTGCAAAGAATGTAATCAAGCTGATTTCAGGGTCTTCCATCTGTTGATGTCCATGTGTAGAGACTTCTCTTGTGTTGTTGGAAGACGGTGTTTGCTATGACCAGTGGATTTTATTGGCAGAACTCTGTTAGCCTCTGCCCTGCTTCATTCTATACTCCAAAGCCAAATTTGCCTGTTATTCCAGGTGTTTCTTGACTTCCTACTTTTGCATTCCAGTCCCCTTTAATGAAAAGGACATCTTTTTGGGATGTTACTTCTAGAAGGTCTTGTAGGTCTTGATAGAAGTGTTGAACTTCAGCTTCTTCAGCATTACTGGTTGGGCCATAGACTTGGATTACTATGACATTGAATGGTTTGCCTTGGATACTAACAGGGGTCATTCTGTTGTTTTTGAGATTGCATCCAATTACTGCATCTCAGACTCGTTTGTTGACTATGATGGCTACGCCACTTCTAAGGGATTCCTGCCCACAGTAGTAGATATAGTGCTCATCTGTGTTAAATTCACCCATTCCAATCCACCTTAGTTTGCTGATTCCTAGCATGTCAATGTTCACTCTTGTCATCTCCTGTTTGACCACTTCCAATTTGCCTTGATTCATGGACTTAACATTCCCAAGTTCCTATGCAATATTGCTCTTGATAGTATCGAAACTTGCTTCTATCACCAGTCCCATCCACAACTGCATGTTGTTTTTGCTTTGGCTCCATCCCTTCGTTCTTTCTGGACGTATTTCTCCACTGATCTTCAATAACAAAGTGGGCACCTACCCACCTGGGGAGTTCATCTTTCAGTGTCTTATCTTTTTGCCTTTTCACACTGCTTATGGGGTTCTCAAGGCAAGAATACTGAAGTGGTTTGCCATTCCCTTCTCCAGTGGACCACATTCTAACCCTAACCCTAACCCACACATCTTAGTTCACTTATTCCACAAATGTCAATGTTCACTCTTGCTATCTTCTTCTTGACCACTTCTTATTCACCTGGATTCATAGACCTAACAATCCACATTCCTATGCAACATTGTTCTTTACAGCATCAGACTTTACTTATACCACCATACACACCCACAACTGTTTCCATTTTGACTTAGCCTTTTCATTCCTTCTGGATTTATTTCTTCACTCTTCTCTGGTAGCATATTGGGCACCTACCAACCAGGGGTATTCAGTTTTCAGTGTCATATCTTTTAGTCTTTTCATACTGGACAACTGAATATTAAATGCCAGCTGAATTCTTAGGCAGTTAATATTCAGGAGGATTCAAGTTTTTGTAGTTGTCCAGTTGCTAAGTCTTGTCTGACTCTTTGTGACCCCATGGACTGCAGCATGCAAGGCCTCCCTGTCCCTGAATATCTCTGGGAGTTTGCTCAAACTCATGTCTGCTGAGTGGTTATGCCATCCAACCATCTCATCCTCTGATGCCCACGTCTCTTCCTGTCCTCAAACTTTCCCAGCATCAGGGTCTTTTCCAATGAGTCAACTCTTTGCATCAGGTGGCCAAAGATCAGAGCTTCAGTCCTTCCAGTGAATATTCAGGGTTGATTTCACAAGAACTTTCTCTTTAACACATAAAAAGTATTAGTACAGCTCAATTAAAAAAAAAATAAAACTCACCAAAAACAATCAGCCAAAGGTCTAAATGCATGTTTCTCTAAAGAGGTCATAGCGACGGTTATAAAAGCACATGAAAAGATGCTCAGCATTACTAGTTCTTTGAGAAAGGCAAATCAAATATACCATGAGATATCACCTCACATTGGTCAGAAAGGCCACATCAAAAACGTACAACAATAAATTCTGCAGAGGGTGTGGAAAGAAAGAAAGCCTCCTACACTGTTGGTGGGAAGGTAAATTGGTACAACCATTCGGTAGAACATTATGGAGGTTCTTTTAAAACTAAGCACAGAAGTACCCAGTGACCCAGAAATCCAATACCTAGAGGTAGATCCAGAAAAAAAAAGCAAAATTTTTAAAGACACCTGCATTCCAAAGATCATGGCAGCACTAGGTATAATAGCCAAGACAGGGGAGTAACTTAAGTGTACAAGGACAGACGAATGGATATAGAAAATGAGGTAAATATACACAATGAAATATTGCTCAGACATAAAGAAGGATGAAATAATGCCATTTCCAGTTACAGGGAAGAAACCAGAGGTGATCAAACTAAGTGAAATAATTGAGAAAGGAAAAGACAGATAATAGAGAGTATCACTTCTGTGGAATCTAAAAATGGATACAAATGAGCGTCATTACAAAAGGCAAACAGATTCACAGACTCAGAAACTTACCCTTACCAAAATGGAAAGGTGGCAGGGGGTGGGGGGAGTAATTAGCTGGTACAGATCAATATTTACATGTCAGAACTTGTGCGGTTTTTGCTGTTTACTTGCTCAGTCATGTCCGACTCTGTGCAACCCCATGAACTGTAGCCTGCCAGGACAAAGGATATCCATGGGATTCTCCAGGCAAGAATGCTAGAGTGGTTTGCCATTTCCTTCTTCAGGGAATCTTCCCAATCCAGGGATCCAGCCCAGGTCTCTGAAAGTCTCCTCCATTGCAGGTGGATTCTTTTACCACTGAGTGAGCAAGGAAGCCATAAAACAGGTGCTGAAGGGCTTTAAGTAGTCACAAGTTTGACAGGGCTTTAAATGACATCTGACCTAAAGAAATGTCCTGGGGTATTTCATCAGAAAAGAATTCCAAACAGGGCCAAGTTTCAAGAGGCCAGTTTCAGGAGATAAATTGTACTCACAAAGTATAAAATAATAAAGCACATGGACAGACAGTCCACCCTAATAATTATTAAATCACTGCTAATCAAAACTCCTATGAGGTATCACCTCACGCTGGTCATGGTGGCCATCAAAATGATCTACAAAGAATAAAGATTAAATAAATAAATAAAATAAAACATCTGCAAAGAATATACAGAAAACGAAATCCTCCTACAATCTTTTTGGGAATGTAAATGATGAAGGCACTATGGAAAACAGCATGTAGCTTCCAAGAAATATAAGACACAGAGGTATCATATGACCCTGCAATCCCACTCATGGGCCTAGGTCCAGAGAATGTGAAGTGAAAGTCACTCAGTCGTGTTCAACACTTTGCAACACTATGGATTATACAGTCCATTGAATTCTCTAGGCCAGAACACTGGAGTGGGTAAACTTTCCCTTCTCCAGGGGATCTTCCCAACACAGGGATCAAGCCCAGGTCTCCTGCATTGCAGGCAGATTCTTTACCAGCTGAGCCACAAAGGAAGACCAAGAATACTGGAGTGGGTAGCCCATCCTTTCTCCAGCAGATCTTCCTGTCCCAGGAATTGAACTGGGGTCTCCTGCATTGCAGGTGGATTCTTTACCAACTGAGCTATCAGGGAAGCATGGTCCACTGAAAATCACCATTCAAAATGACACATGCACCTTGATTTTCAGGGCAGCACTCTTTCAATAGGCAAGACATGGAATCCACCAAAGGTCCAGTGGAAGAAAAGTGAGGACAAGGTGGTACACCTATAACTGGAACACCACTCAACCATAAAACAGAGTGAAACAAGGATGCTGTCAGCAGCATGGGTGTGCTAAGAAATCATCACACCAGGTGAGGGAACTCAGAGACAGAAAGACAAATATCATGAGATATCACTTACAGGCACAATCTATAAATTCATACCAATGACATAATGTACAAAACGGACTTCACAGCCTGTGACAATCAAATTATGAGTATCAAAAGAAAGAAAGAAGGGATAAAGAGTTTAGGATCTATATACACACTAAGATCTAACAAATAGATAAGCAAATAGGACCTAGTGAAAAAACAGGGAACACTACTAAAGAGATTGTAATAATCTATATGAGGAAAAAAAATGGAAAAAGAATAGATTCATTTCTATGTAAAATCAAATTAAGTTACTGTACAGCTAAAACTAATAAAACAATGGAAATCAACCTGACTCCAATAGAAAATCAAAATAAAATTAAAGAAAATCCATCTAGGGTACCCGAGACAGTGGCGACACTACAGATTAGGTCTGTGATACACTATGATATTAATATGACACTGCCAAAAGTTTTCACCCAGCAGAACACAGAGCAGGAACCCATTCAACGGTGCCTGACCTCATGTGAATGTTCCAAGATGAAGAGAAGAGAAAGGACCACAGGTTAATCAGGGCAACACCCTCAAATCAGATGTTGGGGATCTACAAGGGACAAGACACACAGAGCTGAAGAGCAGACACCGGGTCTCTGGGCACAGGATCCGGACCTGTGTGGATGGGGTGAGACCCATACGGTCCCCAAACCCTGCATCTGGGGCCACATGACTCTTGGTTAGGACACCAGATCCCTGATGGCTGGGCCCCAAAGGCAGAAATGACTGGGTTCCTGCAACCTCCTGGGTTCTTGGAACCTTCTCTCGTCCCAGAGAAGTCCCCCTCTCCTGCCGTTTGGTTATGTCTGATACTAACTGTTTTTACACCTGTCACGATAATGCTGAACACACTGCCTTGGTTCCAGCAGGCTCCATTCTTTGTTTTCCCACTGAAGTGTTAAGAAAACACACCAGGCGTGGGGCTAGAAGACGAGGGGCAGGTCTGGTGTCGGCTGAGCAGGGACGGCCGACGGGAAGGCGATCACATAACAATCTCACCTGCTGCCCGTTGGTTTTTTGCCTGATCCTTGTACCCTGGAATCAATTAGCCAGGTGAACCTGCCTCCCTACTCAAACTGAATGCACTGAAACACTGGAATAATTACCAAGTAGCCCACCTGAGGAGTCTCCATGAGCCTCAGGCAGGGGAGCCTGACAGGAGGAAAGACTAAGAACCCTACTGCAGCACTGACCCCGGGAGGGCCTTGGAACCCCACTCAGAGGAGGGCACATTACCCAGAGAGGCCCACCTCAGCTCCAGGCCCCAGACCTCTGAGCACTGACATTCAGACACAGGCACAGAGTTTTCCAGGACTGAGGCCAGGCCCAGTCCGCACCCAGGTCTCCACGTCTTCATGTACACAGAACATGGTCAGGTGTCAATATTCTCATTGCAGAAAGCAAGCAGTCTTGTCTAAACATAATCAGTGCAGACAGGATTGAAAAATCAAAGTATTCATCGTTCAGACATGTTTGACTGTTTGTGACCACATGGACTGTAGCCCTCCAGCCTCCTCTGTCCATGGGATTCTGCAGGCAAGAATACTGGATTCAGTCGTCATTCCCTTCTCCAGGGGATCTTCCCAATCCAGAGATGAACCCAATTCTCCTGCACTGCATGCAGATTCTTTACCATCTAATCTACCAGGACAATCCCAGACAAGACAGAGAGGTCTAAATCTACCATGCAGACAGAAGTTGGTCAGGTTTAAACTAGCGTAAAGTTGCTCTCCTGGAGGCACAGGTCATACACATGCAGGGTCTCTCATCATTGGACAGGAGCCTCACCCTCATGTGGGAACTAGCAAGTAAGCTTCTCAAAGAAAAAATCATCACTGGGCCCCACATGTCACCCACATCAGGAAACCTAAAGAACTTTGTCATTAAACACTTTAACAGGCAAAACAAAACTGTTACCAGTATCTCTGGCTTGTGGTGGTCAGGATCCAGGGAAGATCCAGAGATTTCCTACAGCTGAGTCCAGTGTCTTGTAAAGACAGACAGAAAGTTCCCTGATTGCTTCTCCCATGCTTCCAGCAGGAGGCAGCCACACTGGAAGCCTTCTAGAAAAGGATATTCTGTATCAGAATAAAAATTGTTGAAATGGAAAGCATACTAGTTAGTATTTGCCAACCTAAAATATTCTTAAAAGCTTGGCCCCCAGATCTTTGCAGTTCCCACTGGTTCCTTTGTGTTCAGATTGTCAGGGTAGAAACAATCCACTGTTTCAAATCGGTTTCTTCTAATTCTGTTATTTGCTATTATATGAATGAAAGGTCACACTTGAAAAAATACCTAAGAAAATTCTTGCAAAAAAAAAAAAAAAAAAATTGAGTCAAGGAGCCCATAAGCTGTATGAACTCTGCCTTCTAACAATTTCAGTTTCAAAGACTGAGGACAGGAGGAGAAGGGGATGACAGAGGATGAGATAGTTGGATAGCATCACCAACACAATGAACAGGAGTTTGAGCAAACTCTGGTAGATGGTAGGGATGGGAAGGCCAGCATGCTGCAGTTTATGCGGTTGCAAAGAATTGGTCACGACTGAGCAACTGAACCACATCAAGCTTCAATTTTCTGCCTGGAGAAACCTGATAAAATAGGCACCCTGATTTTGTCAATTCTCTGTTTAAACTCTCCTAAAATGAAATTGATATTCATATCAACATGTAAGAGTTTCTGAGTTTTGAGATGTCACACCAAGGTAACAGGTGCTGGTGAGAATAGAACGCTGCTGGTGGGCAAAATATTCTTCACATAAAGCTCTGTTTCAAACTGGATTGAAATACAACACTACATGGGTACATGAAGTATGAACCAAGAGCCTCAATATAGCAGGCAATATGTAAAAACAAATTTGGTATCCCATATGTGAGAGTGAAAGCTACTGGTTTTTGCAGTAGTCATGTATGGATGTGAGAGTAGGACCACAAAGAAGGCAGAGCACTGAAGAACTAATGCTTTTGACCTGTGGTGCTAGAGAAGACTCTTGAGAGTCCCTGGGTCTGCGAGGAGATCAAACCAGTCAATCCTAAAGGAAATCAGTCCTGAACATTCATAGGAAGGACTGACGCTGAAACCAAAGCTCCAATCCTTTGGCCCCCTGATGTGAAGAGCTGACACACTGGAAAAGACCCTGATGCTGGGAAAGACTGAAGGCAAATGGAGAAGGGGATGACAGAGGAAGAGATGGTTGGATGGCATCACTGATTCAATGGACAGCAGTTTGAACAATCTCCAGGAGTTGGTTATGGGCAGGGATTCCTGGCGTGCTGCAGTCCATGGGGTCACAAAGAGTGAGACGCAACTTAGCCACTGAGCAGCAACTACAACAACATGAGAGTGAATGTTTCTTGTCAGACCTGCAGCTGGTACGCACACATTGGTTTAGAACACTCCCCAACACAGATTGTCTCTAAGCTGATGAAGTGTGTCACAAGTGCATGAACCAAAAGGTAATGGATTCAGTCCAGGATGGAAGAGAATGTAACTTTGAACAGTCTGTGAAACTTACAGAGTCTGTAATCCACTCAAAATTTCAAATAATAAAACATTCACCTGAAATTTAAAGCCTCTTGGAAAGCTGCATCCTATCTTTGAAAACATTCCAAAGATTTGTTTTCATAATCATTTTTCACAGTGATAACACTTTAACTCTTCAGTTGCTGATATTATTACCAAGATGAACTTGTCCTCATGGGTGTGGGAGATGACGTGGATTCATTGTGATTGATCTCTGGTCAAGTGACTCTCGCAATTTCTAATTATGTTCTATATCCACAATGTTTATTTTTACGTCCATCGAAGTCTACTTCTCAGATCTTTATGTACACCAAACAATAGATACCTGGTGAGTTCAGATTATATTAAACACTCTTTCCATAACTTTTCCAATGTCAATTGAATCAGAACAAGTTGAAGCAGGGAGAATTGTTGAAATTTTAAATGATCTCTAAGGACTGTAAAAAAAAAAAAAAAAAACTTTAGACAGAAATCCTAACCATTACTTGTCTATACAAAAGAATCACAATGTGTCTTTTTCATGAAACTCCGACAATTGACTATCTAGAGTTGCAACAAGTTGGAGTTATGTTTGATTTGAGTTGAAACACTATGGATGTGGGCATAGGAGGATATATAGGTGATACATACTTAAGAAGGTAACAAGTATGAATCCAAAAATTTATAAGGTATACTTTGTAAACAAACGTAAAACATTTAACTTGTTTTCGCTATCTCACCCTTCCAGACTTTGCCATCATCTACTGACCCCCTGTGGACTTGTTGGTTTAGTGCCATCAGATTAAAACTAGTCACATGCATCTTGCTTAGCTCTGTTCTCTTTGTTTGAAATTGTTTATGTTTCTCTCTCCTAGTATGCTCTTATAAATGCCACTATCTATATCACTTATTTTGTCTATAACATGGTCTCCTTCATTGTCCACTGTGCAACCATCCTCCGTGTATACAGATATTTACATGTCTATGTATATAGATATCTATGCCTATATGTATCTATAATAGATATTTATATCTGTATGTACATAGATAGTTGTGTCTATATGTACATAGTTATTTATATGCTTATGTATATAGATATGCATGTCTCTATGAACATAGGTATTTGTACATCTATGCACCTAGAATGTACATTTCTATTCATATAGACATTTGTATATCTACGTACCTAGGCATTTATATCTCTCTCTGGATATTTACATATCTATGTACCTAGATATTTACATTTATGTACACGTATGTACATACAAATAGATGTCTTACCAGTATAACAGAGCCTGTAGAAAAGGGAGCACTCCTACAAAAAGACCTGACTTGGCAGCTGAACAACAACAAAATAGAAAATACTCTCGGTTTACCTGCCACCAACAACACATGGTATATCAATGTTACTACAATATGAAATAAAGTTTACTTTAAAGAAATAATGCTTAAGGGGACTTCCCTGCAGTCCAGTGGTTAAGATTCTGTGCTTCAAATGCAGAGTGTGAGGGTTCTACACTTGGTCAGGGAACTAAAAATCCCACATGCCACATGGACCTGCCAGTAAATTTTAAAAATTATTAAAATAAATAAATAAGAATGTTCAGAAAGAACACACAAGGTTTTGGGTGTTTCTTCAGGTACATTTCATATTGAATTACACTCTTGGGTTAAAACTTGAAAGTTTTCACTTTCAAGGCAATCACAACTGGGCATGAAAAAGTCCTGACGCCTTGTGGCCATTTCCTGCAATAGCAACCTTAAAACTTATGTTTAAGATTTGAATTTCTCTGATAATGAGTGATGTTGAGCATCTTTTCATGTATTTGTTAGCCATCTTTATTTCTTCTTTGGAGAAACCCACTACAATATTGTAAAGTAATTAGGCTCCAACTAATAAAAATAAATGGGGAAAAAAAAAAAAAAAACAGACTTATGCTTATGAGAACATTTCATGCAAAGATGGGCTCAGTAAAGGACATCAATGGTATGGACCTAACAGGAGCAGAAGATATTAAGAAGGGGTGGCAAGAAAACACAGAAGAACTGTACAAGAAACATCTTCATGACCCAGATAATCATGATAGTGTGATCACTCATCTACAGGCAGACATCTGGGAATGTGAAGTCAAGTGGGCCTTAGGAGATATCACTACAAACAAAGCTAGTAGAGGTGATGGAATTCCAGTTGAGCTATTTCAGATCCTAAAAGATGATGCTGTGAAAGTGCTGCACTCAATCTGTCAGCAAATTTGGAAAACTCAGCAGTGGCCACAGGACTGGAAAAGGTGAGTTGTCATTCCAATCCCAAAGAAAGGAAATACCAAAGAATGCTCCAACTACTGCACAATTGCACTCATCTCATACACTAGCAAAATAATGCTCAAAATTCTCCAAGCCAGGCTTGAGCAAGACATGAACTGTGAACTTCCAGATCTTCAAGCTGGTTTTAGAAAAGGCAGAGAAACCAGAGATCAAATTGCCAACATCCACTGAAAAATGGAAAAAGCAAGAGAGTCCCAGAAAAAATATCTATTTCTGCTTTATTGACTATGCCAAAGCCTTTGACTGTGTGGGTCACAATAAACTGTGGAAAATTCCCAAACGATGGGAATGCCAGACCACCTGACCTGCCTCTTGAGAAATCTGTATGCAGGTCAAGAAGCAACAGTCAGAACCAGACATGGAACAATAGACTGGTTCCAAATTGGGAAAGGAGCATATCAAGGCTATATATTGTGACCCTGCTTATTTAACTTCTATGCAGAGTACATCATGAGAAATACCGGGCTGGATGAAGCACAAGCTAGATTCAAGATTTCCGGTAGAAATATCAGCAATGCAGATGGCACAACCCTTATGGCAGAAAGTGAAGAAGAACTAAAGAGTCTCCTGATGAAAGTGAAAGAGGAGAGTGAAAATGTTGGCTTAAAGTTCAACATTCAGAAAACTAAGATCATGGCATCTGGTCCCATCACTTCACAGCAAACAGATGGGGAAACAGTGGCTGACTTTATTTTGGGGGGCTCCAAAATCACTGAAGATGGTGACTGCAGCCATGAAATTAAAAGACACTTACTCCTTGGAAGAAAATTATTACCAACCTAGACAGTATATTAAAAATCAGAGATGTTACTTTGCTAACAAAGGTCTGTTTATTCAAGGCTATGGTTTTTCCAGTGGTCATGTATGCATGGGAGAGTTGGACTGTCAAGAAAGCTGACTGTTGAAGAATGGGTGCTTTTGAACTGTGGTGTTGGAGAAGACTCGAGAGTCCCTTGGACTGCAAGGGGATCCAACCAGTCCATTCTAAACGAGATCAGACCTGAGTGTTCATTGGAAAGAATGATGTTGAAGCTGAAACTCCAGTGTTTTGGCCACCTGATGTTAAGAGCTGACTCATTTCAAAGGACCCTGATGCTGAGAAAGATTGAGGGCAGGACGAGAAGGGGACGACAGAGGATGAGATGGTTGGATGGCATCACCAACACAATGGACATGAGTTTCGGTAAACTCCGGGAGTTACTGATAGACAGGTAGGCCTGGCGTGCTACAGTCCATGGGGCTTCAAAGAGTCAGACACGACTGAGTGACTGAATTGAACTGATAAGGGGAAAGAATATGAAGAAGAATAGGTATCTATATCTATATCAAGAATAGATATCTATACGTATACCAGACCAGCTGGAATGTAACAGATGCTGAAGGTGACTGTTTCTGACTCTCAAGACTTCAATCAACTGAAGCTTGGAGTCTCCCACAGCCCAAGACCCTTAATGAAGATGCCTGTAAGTTAAAGTGTTCGTCACTCACTCATGTCTGACTCTTTGCAACCCCATGGACCACCAGCCTCCTCTGTCCGTGGGATTCTCCAGGCAAAAATACTGGAGTGGACTGCTCCGCCCTCCTCTTGGGATCTTCCTCATTTAGGGGTTGAACCCGGGTCTTCTGCTATGCAGAGATTGTTTACCATCTGTGTCACCACAGAAGCTGGAACATGCCTGTACTCATAGATTAAAGCTTACCCTACTTTGTGGTTTTCAAGGACCCTGCTCTGGAAAGCTCGGTGGTGTTCTCCATGGTTCTGCAAGTAATACACTTTTCCTTCCCATGAGCTTTGGCTGGGTTGTACCTTCTGGTTCTACACCCACCAAGAGGTAAACTCGCATTTCTGGTAACATTTCTCCATGCAGACTCACAACCACCACTTCATACTAATTCTACAGCCAGTCACTTTTCTTCCAATACATGTAAATCACATTATTTTTCTGTGAGCAAAGCTACCTAAGGGCCAGAAACAGTGTCCCCATTTTATCTTGTGCAGCCAGTATGTGTTAGGCAAACTCAGCTCAGAGGATCCACAGTCCTCCAGATCGATGCCTCTACTTACAGAAAACACTTGCAGGACTTTGAGGTTTTACTTATACCTCATTTCTGAAGGCTTTTCATACCTACATTACATATACAGATGGATCATCAGTGCCACTTCTACTTTCAGGTTAAAAATCCTCCAAGTTTCTTCTAACATCCTTATTCCGCACGTTGTGTTTAAATATTTGACCACACGGTGCTTATCTTGTGTCTCATCCGAATGTAGCTAATTACACCGATTCCGTTGAATAATGCAGTACTCACCACATAGAGTTCTTGCCAAAACTGGATTTGATAAGGTAGGGCACAGGTGGGCCTAGCATACACTCCGGGAGCACAGTTACAGTCTAGTGGAGCTGATACCAGTTGAGGGCACTGGAAAGAAACATTCAGCCTGAGGACAACCCGCCCACTTGAGGATCCAGGCCTAAGAGGCCAGGCCTGAAAACTAAGAAACCAGCCAAGATGCGCCTGCGCGCTGAAGGCTTGACAGACACGCCCACAGAGCAGCCAATCCCCGAGTGGTGGGGCGGGGCCTACATCACGCTCTGCCCACCTCCAGGCGCCTATTGGCCAGACTGCCTCAGTCACAACGCGGATTGGTCGCTTGTGCGTGACAGGGTACAGGCAGGCTGCTGGCCCTTCACTTCACCTCAGCGCGGCAGGACTGGACTTCGCTTAACCTCTAGCTCTCCTGGGGACAGGGTGGGCAATGCGGCAGGACAGCTGGGAGGCTGACAGGAAAGCGCCCTGTGCAGCCCTCATAAACCGTTAGCCTAATGGCTTCAAATTCCAGGGTGGGAAGTCCGAAATCCTGTCAAATTTGAGTAACCTGAGTCCTAATGTGAAGGGGGCTTGGTCTCGTCAGCTTCAGGGATTACAAGAAACACCAAACCGCTTAGTGCTGCGACCTTCAAATACCTAGATTAACCCCAGTTCCCCTCAGCCTGAGGCACCCTAAAAATAGCATCCGCAGAGAGACCCAATTTCCTCAACCTCGCGGACCCTGAATCCCTCCGCCTGCGAGCTCTTAAAACTCTTCCTTCTCAAGACCCTAACTGTCCTGCGTGTTGGAGACCTAAAGTCCCTTAATAAGAAACCCCCAATTTCCTCAGCCTCACAGATCCCAAGGTTTCTCACCCTGCGCAGTCTACGTCAGACAAAAGATCCCCAGTCCCCTCTGTCTGAGGACCCCAGTTACTTCAGCCCGTGGGACGCAGATCTCCTCAAGCCGAGTGACTTCTCCCTTAGACATAGAACCTACGTTATGCCCAGATTTTTCTGAGTATCCAGGAGGAGATCCTCAAAACCCTTATTGGAGAAACATTCCCTCTGCTGCACTGGAACAGAGCCCTGATTTCAGCCTGATCCCAGTCCGGCAGTTAGGGGTTTCTGGGTCTCCTCAAGAATCCCTCGGTCACCCACAGACACATTCCTCCCAGTGCCTTCCCTCAGAGGGGCTGAATTGTAGGGGAACCAAAGAAACCAAATCTAGTTCACATTAGGCTGATCTGTCATATCTAGTCAGGATCCGCCCATCCCACAAATACCCTCACCCCGAATTTCCCCTCACCTTCGTGCCCTGGACACTCCACCCAAGGCAGACAGACCAGGCACTGGACACTGGTCTGGGCTCTCTCAGCACCTTCTTCTTCCACAGGCACCTTGGCCTTGAGCACTCCAATGGCCTTGAGGACGAATAGGTCTCCAGAGGAGAGCACTGAGGGAGATGCCAGAAGAACAGAGTGCAAGCCCACGGTGAGAGGTGGAGGCGGCAAACCTGGGCTCTAAGCCAGCTCTATAGGAAGGACATGGCGCTTGTACCTGAAGCATCACAGACTGCTTGCCTGGGCAGCTGAGTGAACTTCCCTGAGACTATACACAGGATGGGAATGCCTGGTCATGTCTGAGATGGTGGGGTGGAGTGGGAGAAAACAGGACACTAGCTTCGTCAACTGCTCTGTGTCCAGGGAGAGTTAGGAAAATGCTCAGTGTTTGTTCAGTTAAGCAGGACACAGTCGGGAAGGAAAGTCTTCATCCCTGTCTCACACAGACCATCCAGTAGCTTCAGGCTACTCCCTGCACAAAAGGTGGAGGAGAAGGCCCAGCTCTAAAGTCTGACTTAGATTAGTAAATCACTGATGAAATCTATTATGTTCCTTAGGACAAAGATGCTTTCAAAGACATCTCCGTATACTTCTCCAAGGAAGAATGGGAAGAGATGGGAAAATGGGAAATAATCCGATATAGGAATGAGAAAAGAAACTATGAAGCACTGATTGCTATAGGTAACAGGAAGTGTGGGTGCCTGAGCCTGGGAAACATGAAGCAGGTCTTCACCCTCAGTGTTCACTTGGCCCGCTCTTAGGTGGCTCCATCTGCTCACAGTTCCCTTTGGTGTGGAGACTAACCTGGAGGAAATGTTTACAGTTTTGCACCAAAGGGAGGTTGACCCTGCAGGGCAGAGCTCACCTCTTGCCTTGTTCTAGACTCCCCCAGCCCATCCCACTGATTCCCTGACGTTGTGACACTTCCCATGGCTTCTGTGCTTTGTTTCTCCTTCTTAGGACAAATGTTTTGCTTCTTTCCAGGTTTCGGAGCCACTCGACCGGATTTCATGCCTCACCGCAGGCAGGTCATCAAGCCCCAGGTAGATGACACTGAGGATTCTGATGAAGAATGGACACCAAGGCAGCAAGGTGAGAGGCCGGGAGGATGTGGAGGTGTCTTCCTGAAACCAGCCTGGGCTTAGGTCTCAACTACATCTCAGCCATTAGCAAGGAAAACATAATTTTCAGCATTCCGAAGTGGTTGTGGCGGAATATTGGTATTAGCCTGAATGAAGATGAATGTGTAGGTTTTCCAGTGTAATTCTCAAAAGTTTTATGGTTGAAATTTATCATACTTTTTACAAAGAATTACTGTTGCTAAACATTCTTAGTGAAAGACAGTTAAAGAAACCTTTGAAATAAATTCACCAAACAGGTTTAATACTAATCTCATTCGTTATTGGATTAAATCTCTTAGAAGAAAAATGATTAACATATTATGTCAAGATGCATCATTTATGTATGTATATAAAACAAAACCCATGATCTTCTTACCCTAAGGTTAAACTAATTCTATATTTTGATTCTGGGAAAGGGTTTGAGAGAACTATTTATTCTCCATGATTTTTCCCACATTTCACTGACCAGAGATGGTATCAGGTAAGTAAAATGAAGTGCAGTTATTATGAAATAGAAGTGAGCAGCTCACTTCCTCTTCTGCTGCTCAAACAGTTTAGAAGAGTTAATCTGCCTAGACTGGAGAAAACAATTTAGATAGTTCTATTATTCTCCATCTATGGATTTCTGTTCTCCCAGATTTTTAAAAATTATTTATTTAGTTTTGGCTGCACTGGGCCTTCATTGCTGTCCATGGGCTTTCTCTGGTTGCGGTGAGTGTCTTCTCGTTGCAGAGCACGTGCAGGCTCTGTAGTTTGTGACACACAGGCTTAGCAGCCCCACAGAAAGTGGAATATTCCTGGACCATCCATCAAACCTGTGTCCTCTGCATTGGCAGGCAGATTCTCATCCACTGTTCACCAGGGAAGTCCCTCTGTTCCCTTAGGTTATTAAAACTAGGGAAAGGGACATGAAAACCAAACATTTAGTTGTCTGCAAAGGTTTTGATATAAGAAAGATTCTTCATAGGGAATACATACGCCTCGGTTCACCATACGCCTGCACGTCTTTATTTACCTTTTTAAAATTTCTGAGTGTATGGCACACTGTTGCTAACTATGTGCACGTTAGTGTTAGTGGCCATAGTGCTAATGGCTCAGTCATGTCTGACTCTGCCTACCCATAGACTGTAGCCCACAAGGCTCCTCTGTCCATGGAATTCTCTAGGCAAGAATCCTGGAGTGGGTTGCCATCTCCTGCTCCAGTTGATCCTCCCAACCCAGGAACTGAGCATGCATCTGTTGCATCTCCTGCATTGCAGGTGGATTTTTTGCCGCTGAGCCACCAGGGATATATATACACATTGCTGTACAACAAATCTGTACAAATGTTACATCTTGCATAACTGAAGCCCTAACCCACTGAGTAACAATTCTCCACTCCTTCCTCCTCACAGCCCTTGGCAACCACGATTTTATTCTCTGTTTCCATGGATTTGATTAATTTAGATACCTCATGGAAGTGGTATTGGGCAATATTTGTCTTTTTTGATTGGTTCATTTCACTTAGTATAATATCATCAAGGCCTATCCATGACGGAGCATATGACAGAATTCTTTTTTAAGGCTTCAAAACATTCCATTGTGTGCATGTGCATATAATAACCCTAACATATATCTTATATATAATCTTTATCTTTTATCCACCAATGATCATTTAGATTGCTTACACATCTTGCCAATTGGGAATAATGCGGAAATGACCATACATGTGCCCACTATTTATTCAATATCTTGCTTTCAATTCTTTATGGAAATACACTCTTGAGTTGGATTGCTAGATCATACAGCAGTTCTAACTTTCTGTGGAAACTCTATACTGTTTTCTAGAAAGCCTGCAACATTTTACATTGCCAACAATAGTGTATAAGGGTTCCAATATATCCATATCCTTACCACGCTTGCTATTGTCTTCTTATATATATTGCCCATCACAGAAGGTTTCAATTTGTATTTCCCTGTTGGTTAGTAATATTGAGCATCTTTTCATATGTTTGTTGGCCATTTGTGTATTTTCTCTGGAGAAATGTCTATTCAATTCCTTCTCTCACTGTTAGTCAGCTCAGACTGCCATAACAAAACAGACTGCATTCCTTACACCACAGAAATTTGTTTTCTTACAATGCTGGAGCATGGAAATTTGATATCAAGGTACCATCATGGTCAATCAGGTTCTCTTCCGGGCTTATAGGTAGCCTTCATACTTGTGTATGCTTAGTAACCACTTATCAGATGCATATTTTACAAATATTTTCTACCATCCTGTAGGCGTCCTTTTCAACTCTGTTCAGTGTCCTTTGCTGCACAGAGGTTTTAAGATTAATCTCATTTGTCTATTTGTACTTTGTTACTAATACTTGTGCACTTGGTACCTTATCTGAGAAATCATTGCTGATTCAGTGTCCTGAAGCTTCACCCTTGTTGTCTTCTAAGAGTCTTATCAAGTCTTGCATTTAGGTCTTTAATCCATTCTGAATTGATTTTTCTTCAAGATGTAAGATGTTCATTATTTTGCATATGGTTATTTTGTTTCCCCAGCACCATTCATTACAGGGATTAAACTTTCCCCATTATCTTGACACCCGAGATGAAGATCATTAGACCATGTATCCAACAGTTTATTTCTGGCTGTCTATTCTGTTCCATTGATTGACATATCTATCTTTATGCCAGCCGGCTTCCTCAGTGGCTCAGCAGGTGAAGAATCTGCCTTCAGTGCAGGAGACACAGGAGATGCGGGTTCACTCCATGGGTTAAGAAGATCCCCTGAAGAAGGAAATGGCAACCCTGTCCAGTATTCTTGCCTGAGAAATCCCCTGGACAGAGGATCCTGGTGGGCTGCAGTCCAAAAGGTCACAAATAGTCAAGAAGACTGAACGACTAAGCATACATTTTTTGCCAAATCTACCCTCTTTTGGTTCCTGTACCTTTGTAGTATGTTCTGAAATCAGAGGCCTCCAGCTTTGCTGTTCTTTCTAAGATTACTTTGCCTATTTGGGGTGCTCTGAGATTCCATGTTAACTGTTGGATGGATTTTCTATATCTGAAAAAAATTCCATTGGGATTTTAATAGGAATTGCATTGAATCTTTAAATTGCTTTGGGTAGTATGAACAGCTTAATAATATTAATCCTCCAGATCCATAAACATGAGACATCTATCTATTTATTTATGTCAGATTCCTTTCAGCAATATTTTGTAGTTTTCAACATATAAGTCTTTCATCTCCTTTAGTTTACTCCTAATTACTTCATTCATTTCAATGCTATTATAAATAAGATTATTTGTCCAGTGTCTAAGACTCCACACTCCCAGTGCAGAGAAGTTGGGTTCAGTCCCTAGTCAGGGAACTAGATCCCAAATGCAACAACAAAGACCTGGCACAAACAAATAAATAAAAATAAATATATGTATTTTTAATTTAGCTCTTTACTATAGCTTTAAAAAATAAAAAATAAATAGGATTGTTTTCTTAGTTTCCTTTGTGGAATGGTCATTCTTCATGCACAGAAAGATATTTGAATGTTGATTTTGTACCATGCAACTTTCTGTGCAGGATTTTTGTCTGTGTGAATTTAAAGATTTTTCTGCACATAAGACCATGCCCCTGTGAACAGACATAATTTTACTTCTTTCTTTCCAAATGGAAGCCTTTTGTTTCCATTTCTAACCTAAAGCCCTGGCTAGGTGTTCTAATATTAAGGTGAACAGAAATGTTGATAATGGGCATCCTTGGCTTTTTTTCTTTTTTTCTATTTTTTTTGTTTTATTTATTTATTTATTTATTTTATTTTGTTTTTCAGTGGGTTTTGTCATACATTGATATGAATCAGCCATGGATTTACACGTCTTCCCCATCCCAGTCCCCGCTCCCACCTTCCTCTCCACCCGATTCCTCTCGAAACATCCCACCTTCGCCTTCTCCCACAGAGTTCAAAAGTCTGTTCTGTATTTCTGTGTCTCTTTTTCTGTTTTGCATATAGGGTTATCGTTACCATCTTTCTAAATTCCATATATATGTGTTAGTATGCTGTAATGTTCTTTGTCTTTCTGGCTTACTTCACTCTGTATAAGGTGCTCCAGCTTCATCCATCTCATTAGGACTGGTTCAAATGATTTCTTTTTATGGCTGAGTAATATTCCATGGTGTATATGTACCACAGCTTCCTTATCCATTCATCTGCTGCTGGGCATCTAGGTTGCTTCCATGTCCTGGCTATTATGAACAATGCTGCAATGAACATTGGGGTGCACGTGTCTCTTTCAGATCTGGTTTCCTCAGTGTGTATGCCCAGAAGTGGGATTGCTGGGTCATATGGCAGTTCTATTTCCAGTTTTTTAAGAAGTCTCCACACTGTTTTCCATAGCGGCTGTACTAGTTTGCATTCCCACCAACAGTGTAAGAGGGTTCCCTTTTCTCCACACCCTCTCCAGCATTTATTGCTTGTAGACTTTTGGATAGCAGCCATCCTGACTGGCGTGTAATGGTACCTCATTGTGGTTTTGATTTGCATTTCTCTAATAATGAGTGATGTTGAGCATCTTTTCATGTGTTTGTTAGCCATCTGTATGTCTTCTTTGCAGAAATGTCTGTTTAGTTCTTTGGCCCATTTTTTGATTGGGTCATTTATTTTTCTGGAATTGAGCTGCAGGAGTTGCTTGTATATTTTTGAGATTAATCCTTTGTCTGTTTCTTCATTTGCTATTATTTTCTCCCAATCTGAGGGCTGTCTTTTCAACTTACTTACAGTTTCCTTTGTAGTGCAAAAGCTTTTAAGTTTCATTAGGTCCCATTTGTTTAGTTTTGCCTTTATTTCCAATATTCTGGGAGGTGGGTCATAGAGGATCTTGCTGTGATTTATGTCGGAGAGTGTTTTGCCTATGTTCTCCTCTAGGAGTTGTATAGTTTCTGGTCTTACATTTAGATCTTTAATCCATTTTGAGTTTATTTTTGTGTATGGTGTTAGAAAGTGTTCTAGTTTCATTGTTTTACAAGTGGTTGACCAGTTTTCCCAGCACCACTTGTTAAAGAGGTTGTCTTTTTTCCATTGTATATCTTGCCTCCTTTGTCGAAGATAAGGTGTCCATAGGTTCGTGGATTTATCTCTGGGCTTTCTATTCTGTTCCATTGATCTATATTTCTGTCTTTGTGCCAGTACCATACTGTCTTGTTGACTGTGGCTTTGTAGTAGAGTTTGAAGTCAGGCAGGTTGATTCCTCCAGTTCCATTCTTCTTTCTCAAGATTACTTTGGCTATTCGAGGTTTTTTGTATTTCCATACAAATTATGAAATTCTTTGGTCTAGTTCTGTGAAAAATACCATTGGTAGTGTAATAGGGATTGCACTGAATCTATAGACTGCTTTGGGTAGAATAGCCATTTTGACAATATTGATTCTTCCAATCCATGAACACGGTATGTTTCTCCATCTGTTTGTGTCCTCTTTGATTTCTTTCATCAGTGTTTTATAGTTTTCTATGTATAGGTCTTTTGTTTCTTTAGATAGATATACTCCTAAGTATTTTATTCTTTTTGTTGGAATGGTGAATGGTATTGTTTCCTTAATTTCTCTTTCTGTTTTTTCATTGTTAGTATATAGGAATGCAAGGGATTTCTGTGTGTTAATTTTATATCCTGCAACTTTACTATATTCATTGATTAGCTCTAGTAATTTTCTGGTAGAGTCTTTAGGGTTTTCTATGTAGAGGATCATGTCATCTGCAAACAGTGAGAGTTTCACTTCTTCTTTTCCTATCTGGATTCCTTTTACTTCTTTTTCTGCTCTGATTGCTGTGGCCAAAACTTCCAACACTATGTTGAATAGTAGTGGTGAGAGTGGGCATCCTTGTCTTGTTCCTGATTTCAGGGGAAATGCTTTCAATTTTTCACCATTGAGGGTGATGCTTGCTGTGGGTTTGTTATATATAGCTTTTATTATGTTGAGGTATGTTCCTTCTATTCCTGCTTTTTGGAGAGTTTTAATCATAAATGAGTGTTGAATTTTGTCAAAGGCTTTCTCTGCATCTATTGAGATAATCATATGGTTTTTATCTTTCAATTTGTTAATGTGGAGTATTACAATGATTGATTTGCAGATATTGAAGAATCCTTGCATCCCTGGGATAAAGCCCACTTGGTCGTGGTGTATGATTTTTTTAATATGTTGTTGGATTCTGTTTGCTAGAATTTTGTTAAGGATTTTTGCATCTATGTTCATCAGTGATATTGGCCTGTAGTTTTCTTTTTTTGTGGCATCTTTGTCTGGTTTTGGAATTAGGGTGATGGTGGCCTCATAGAATGAGTTTGGAAGTTTACCTTCTTCTGCAATTTTCTGGAAGAGTTTGAGTAAGGTAGGTGTTAGCTCTTCTCTAAATTTTTGGTAGAATTCAGCTGTGAAGCCATCTGGTCCTGGGCTTTTGTTTGCTGGAAGATTTTTGATTACAGTTTCGATTTCCTTGCCTGTGATGGGTCTGTTAAGATCTTCTATTTCTTCCTGGTTCAGTTTTGGAAAGTTATACTTTTCTAAGAATTTGTTCATTTCATCCAAGTTGTCCGTTTTATTGGCATAGAGCTGCTGGTAGTAGTCTCTTATGATCCTTTGTATTTCAGTGTTGTCTGTTGTGATCTCTCCATTTTCATTTCTAATTTTGCTAATTTGGTTCTTCTCTCTTTGTTTCTTAGTGAGTCTTGCTAATGGTTTGTCAATTTTGTTTATTTTTTCAAAAAACCAGCTTTTAGCTTTGTTGATTTTTGCTATGGTCTCTTTAGTTTCCATTGCATTTATTTCTGCCTTAATTTTTAAGATTTCTTTCCTTCTGCTAACCCTGGGGTTCTTCATTTCTTCCTTCTCTAATTGCTTTAGGTGTAGAGTTAGGTTATTTATTTGGCTTTTTTCTTGTTTCTTGATGTAAGCCTGTAATGCTATGAACCTTCCCCTTAGCACTGCTTTTACAGTGTCCCATAGGTTTTGGGTTGTTGTGTTTTCATTTTCATTCATTTCTATACATATTTTTATTTCTTTTTTGATTTCTTCTATGATTTGTTGGTTATTCAGAAGCGTGTTATTTAGCCTCCATATGTTTGAATTTTTAACAATTTTTTCCCTGTAATTGAGATCTAATCTTACTGCACTGTGGTCAGAAAAGATGACTGGAATGATTTCAATTCTTTTGAATTTTCAAAGACTAGATTTATGGCCCAGGATGTGATCTATTCTGGAGAAGGTTCCGTGTGCACTTGAGAAAAAGGTGAAGTTGATTGTTTTGGGCTGAAATGTCCTATAGATATCAATTAGGTCTAGCTGGTCCATTGTGTCATTTAAGGATTGTGTTTCCTTGTTAATTTTCTGTTTAGTTGATCTATCCATAGTTGTGAGTGGGGTATTAAAGTCTCCCACTATTATTGTGTTACTATTAATTTCCTTTTTCATACTTGTTAGTGTTTGCCGTATATATTGTGGTGCTCCTATGTTGGGTGCATATATATTTATAATTGTTATATCTTCTTCTTGAATTGATCCTTTGATCATTATGTAGTGTCCTTCTTTGTCTCTTTTCACATCCTTTATTTGAAAGTCTATTTTATCTGATATGAGTATTGCGACTCCTGCTTTCTTTTGGTCTCCGTTTGCATGAAATATTTTTTTCCAGCCCTTCACTTTTAGTCTGTATGTGTCTCTTGTTTTGAGGTGGGTCTCTTGTAGACAGCATATATAGGGGTCTTGTTTTATCCATTCAGCCAATCTTTGTCTTTTGGATGGGGCATTCAACCCATTTACATTTAAGGTAATTATTGATAGGTGTGGTCCCGTTGCCATTTACTTTGTTGTTTTGGATTCACGTTTATACAACCTTTCTGCATTTCCTGTCTAGAGAAGATCCTTTAGCATTTGTTGAAGAGCTGGTTTGGTGGTGCTGAATTCTCTCAGCTTTTGCTTATCTGTAAAGTTTTTGAATTCTCTTTCATATCTGAATGAGATCCTTCCTGGATACAGTAATCTAGGTTGTAGGTTATTCTCTTTCATTACTTTCAGAACGTCCTGCCATTCCCTTCTGGCCTGGAGGGTTTCTATTGATAGATCAGCTGTTATCCTTATGGGAATCCCTTTGTGTGTTATTTGTTGTTTCTCCCTTGCTGCTTTTAGTATTTGTTCTTTGTGTTTGATCTTTGTTAATTTGATTAATATGTGTGTTGGGGTGTTTCACCTTGGGTTGATCCTGTTTGGGACTCTCTGGGTTTCTTGGACTTGGGTGGCTATTTCCTTCCCCATTTTAGGGAAGTTTTCAGCTATTATCTCCTCGAGTATTTTCTCATGGCCTTTCTTTTGGTATTCTTCTTCGGGGACTCCTATGATTCGAATGTTGGGGCGTTTCACATTGTCCCAGAGGTCCCTGAGGTTGTCCTCATTTCTTTTGATCCTTTTTTCTTTTTTCTTCTCTGCTTCATTTATTTCCAGTATTTTATCTTCTACCTCACTTATCCTATCTTCTGCCTCCGTTATTCTACTCTTGGTTCCCTCCAAAGTGTTTTTGATCTCATTCATTGCATTGTTCATTTTTAATTGACTCTTTTTTATTTCTTCTAGGTCTTTATTAAACATTTCTTGTATCTTTTCAATCTTTGTCTCCAGGCTATTTATCTGTAACTCCATTTTGTTTTCAAGATTTTGGATCATTTTTATTATCATTATTCTAAATTCTTTTTCAGGTAGATTCCCTATCTCCTCCTCTTTTGTTTGACTTGGTGGGCATTTTTCATGTTCCTTTACCTGTTGGGTATTTCTTTGCCTTTTCATCTTGTTTAGATTGCTGTGTCTGGAGTGGGCTTTCTGTATTCTGGAGGTCTGTGGTTCCTTTTTATTGTGGAGGATTTATCCAGTGGGTGGGGTTAGATGATTGGCTTGTCAAGATTTCCTGGTTAGGGAAGCTTGCGTCAGTGTTCTGGTGCGTGGAACTTGATTTCTTCTCTTTGGAGAGCAATGGAGTGCCCAGTAATGAGTTTTGAGATGGGTCTATGTGTTAGGTGTGACCTTGGGCAGCCTGTATGTTGATGTTCAGGGCTATGTTCCTGCGTTACTGGAGAATTTGCGTGGTATGTCTTGCTCTAAAACTTATTGGCTCTTGGGTGGTGGTTGGTTTCAGTGTAGGTATGGAGGCTTTTGGACAGTCACTTATTACTTAAAGTTCCATGTAGTCAGGAGTACAGGTTTTGGGCTTAAGTCTCCTGCCTCTGGATTTCAGTTTTATTCTTCCTGTAGTCTCAGGACTTCTCCAACTATACAGCACTGATAAGAAAACTTCTAGGTTAATGGTGAAAAGATTCTCCCCCATTAGGGACACCCAGAGAGGTTCACAGAGTTACATGAAGAAGAGGAGAGGGAGGAGGGAGATAGAGATGAGCAGGAGGAGAAAAAAGGGGGACTCAAGAGGAGAGAGAGAGATCTACGCAGCTGTCTGTTCCCAGAGTGTTCTCCGTAGCCCAGTCACCTACAAAGATTCACAGAATTGGATTGGGAAGAGAAGGGGAAAGGAGGAAATAGAGATGTTCTGAGGTAGAAAACAGAGAGTCAAGATTGGGAGAGAATAATCTTTGGTTTAAAAATAGGGCTTCTCTTCTTCTTCTTCTTTTTTTTTTTTGTAAGGTTATAGTGTATTGAAAATGAAAATTAAGGAGCAGTAGAGGAGTACTAGAGGACTTTAAAAGAAATAAGAGAAAAAGAGAAATAGAAAATAGAAGAGAAAAAGGAAAGAAAAAAAGAAGAAAGAAGAAAAAAAAGAAAAAGAAAAAAAAGAAAAAAAAATTTTTTTCCCCTAATTAAAAGAATCGTAAAAATCTATGGAAATGAAAGTTAAGGAGTAATGGGGGAGTAATAGGGGATTTTAAAGGAAAATAAATGAGAAAAAATAAAAAAGAAAAAATAAAAAAAGAAAAAAAAAAGAGAAAAAAGTAAAATTATATCTAGGAGTTTCTTTGGAGCTGTTGCGGTCAGTGTGGGTTTGGCTCAGTTTCAGATAGCTCCTCGTTCCAGCTTACGCTTCTTGATATCTACAGGCCCCTTCCTGTGTAGTCGGTGTTTTCTAGAGGGATTTTAATCTGTTGCACCAGTCCCTTCTGAAGCAGTTCCCTTTGTTTATTTGGCTTCTGTTTGCAGGTCTCTTCAGAGCCTCATTTCCGCCCTGACACAGGCGGGCAGAAGTGGACTCTTATTCAGGTAGCTAGTTCTGTCGCTCTGTGGGGAGGGGCTGGCGCCGCGGGGAGGGGCTGTCGCTGCGGGGAGGGGCTGATGCTGCGGGGGGGGCTGGCGCTGCCGGGAGGGGCTGACGCTGCTTTCTCCATCTGCGCTGCTCAGGCTTCCGGCTGTTCTATATGGAGCGCGCCCCGTGCTGCGCGAGGTTCCAGCCCTCGGGTGTTCCACAAAAGCGCGGAACGAAAAGCTGCGCCTGCTCTCTGTGCCTTCCCCGTCAGAGCAGTCCAGGCAGCCAGGGGCTTGTGGCCGCACTCTCCCCAGGTGTGGCGCGCCCACTCCCTTCCACGGACCCAGTCTCAGTTTCCTCTGGCGCCAGTTGGGTGCGTGCGCCTTCTGCCCTCCGCGTCCCCAGCCCCAGACCCCGCCCGTGCCAGTTGGGTGCCTGCACCCTGTGTCTCGCCGTGACCTTCGCTCCCCCCTGCCTCCGACGGGGCTGGGCCGGTCCGCAGCCTGCGAGCTCTTCTCTGGACTTTCTCGGTCCCTTTGTTCTGCGAACGGCCAGCAGTGTGTTCGGGCCGGTTAATTTACTCTCTCTCTTTTGGTCTCCCACAGTTCAAGTTGGCAACTCACAGAAGCTCCCGCCGATTGTCCTCAGGGCACTCAGGCCCGGACCCTACCCCAAGCAATGCCACCTAAGACTCCCTTCCCGGGACGGACCTCTGTCCTTAGCTCTTTTGTCTCACTTTTTATCTTTATATTTTGTCCTACCTCCTTTTGAAGACAATGGGCTGCTTTTCTGGGCACCTGATGACCTCAGCTAGCGATCAGAAGTTGTTTTGTGAAATTTGCTCTGCGTTCAGTTATTCTTTTGATGAATTTGTAGGAGAGAAAGTGGTCTCCCCGTCCTACTCCTCTGCCATCTTGAATTCTAGTTTTGATTCACTATCCACCTAGGTCCTTTTGTTACACTCCAGTGTTCAGACCAGCCCCCCCCCCCCAAAAAAAAAAAAAATCAGGTATTTCCAAGAATTGTCAAAGTATTAACTAAAGTCATGCATGTGAAAACACTTCATAAAGTCCTAAAGAACTAAAGAAATGAATGTTGTCTTTTACTCACATGGAAGAGAATGTCCAGGGCACCATTAAGTAAGGAATCTAGTTTGATGGAATTGCTGGGAGCAGCAAAATTGCTGAAAACAAGTGGCTCCAAGCAGCCTCAGAAACCAGTGCCCCATCACAGAAAAGCAAGGACCCCTGGACAGCACCGCAGAGAAAAAGTCGGTAAGAAAAACTTTGGGGAGTTCCTCTAATTAGTTCCTCTAATCCCTGAGGAAAAACTAATAAGTATGGCCTAGGTGTGTGGCATGGATTTTGGGTAGGTGGGGTTTAAGCTCGACTGGTCTGAGACCTGAAGTTAGCACTGGGGCCTTGGGAAAATCTTATACATTTTCTGAGGTCCTGATTGCTGTCTTTAAAGTGAGGATAAAGATACATAACTCATACAGTGCTTGATAGCCTTACATTAAATGCAAAAGTCTGACTCCTAAAAGTAGTTCAATAAATCCAGCTGTGATAATGGGAACCGTGCTTTGTTAGTGTTTATGCCCAGACCTCTGCTCAGTGCCTTATGTGTCGTGTGCCCTTAACATATATTTTCTGAGTAGATGTGTTGGTGAACTATTTCCTAAGTTAGAAGGTTCGGAAGTTAAACCTACTAACGGGAAGTGCAGAACGCTATCACTGAACTGGGCAAATGTGGTCATTGGAGCCTCAGTCTCCTGAGCCAGTAGTTAAAGGGAAATTAAAAAAAGTATAGAGAAGGGACTTCCTGGGGGTGAAGTGGTTAAGACTCCACGCTTCCACTGCAGGAGGTGTGGGTTCCATTCCTGGTTGGGGATCTAAGATCCCACAAGCCAAGAAATAAATAATGGAATAATAAAGCATAAAATTACAAAAGTAAAAGTTTGAAAAATACATGTAAGAAAGTTTTAACAAAGTGTATAGATGGACAGGTAGGAGATCTCACACTTTCTGATAAAACAAAGACTAATTCTCCAGACCCCACCAGCCTTGCTTAGCTTCTGTTCTCCACCTTAGAACTCAGAGGAAAGGAGACTGGAGTGAAGAGGTACAGTCTACGAGAAAGAAAGGGCCATGTGTACCAAGAGGTCAGTGAGCCCGAGGATGACGACTAACTCTGTGAGTGACCCTGCTGGCCCACTCATGGAGAAGGGGCTACGAGGCCTTGGTCCAGTAACCTCACGTCACCATCTGGTCCCCCAGTCATCCCCTTCCTCTATGACTTGAGGTGCAGTATCGAGGCCAAATGCCATTGTTGCACGAAGGGGGACCCCTTCCAGGGCTCGAAACTGGGCTCTTGTCTAACACTCGGAACTGAATTGTCCAAGGAGACACATGCGGACAAAGCAAGAGATTTTATTGGGAAGGGCACCCAAGTGGAGAGCAGTAGGTAAGAGAACCCAGGAGAACTGCTCTGCCTCGTGGCTCACAGTCTCAGGTTTTATGGTGATAGGATTATTTTCCGGGTGGTCTTTCGTGAATCATTTTAATTCAGAGTTTTTACTGGTGGCACACGAATCTCTCATTCAGGATGGATGCTAGCGAGAGGGATTCTGGGAAGTGGACAGACATGCGGTGTCTCCTTTTGATCTTTCCCGAACTCTTCCGGTTGGTGGTGGCTTATTAGTTCCGTATTCCTTATCAGGATCTCCTGTCATAAAACAACTCATGCAAATGGTTACTATGGTGCCTGGCCAGGGTGGCGGTTTCAATCAGTGTGCTTCCCCTAACAACTCCCCCCTGAGAGACTTTATACTCAAGATGCTTCTTGGGAATTGGGGCAGAGGTCTCTTTCTTCTGTAAATTTTTCCTGCTGTGCCTGGGCATGGGCCTGCCTAGCAGAGCAGAAGTCTCTCTCTACCTGATCTAAGTTGGAGTGTTCTATATCTGAAACCAGCTTTTACTCTTGTAATAACAGCAATTTAGTTTGAAACTGTTGGCGCCTCTCAGAGATGAAATAGACAGGGGCCAAACAGGAGACCTTCCAGGATGGTCATCACTGGTCCCCAGAAATAGGAGGCAACATTTGGAGTGAGGGCTGCAGGGTTTGTGACTTTTTTTTTTTTTTTTTTTTTGCTTGGCTGGTGGTGAAGGAACAGAGCTGTGCTCCAGGAATCGTGTTTAGTCTAAAGTTACCATCTTCCACCTGGGTGGTGGCTCCAGTTCTGTAGAAGAACTCAAAAGACATTGTTATGCATATTTCTTTGAGTAGGAACCAGGACCCTGTCTCAAGGCTGCACCACCATATGATTGTTTCTCCTGTTTCAGTATTCTCTCCCTTCCCTGATTTGCAATCGTTTGAATCCACCCTTTGGAACTCAGGGAAGGTCAAGGAGGCTGAAAGAAGCCTATATCTTACAGATGAGAAATGGGGAACATACAGCAGATCTGTACTCCAGAGTCACCACCCACAGAGTCCTGCTCAGTTTTAATTTAGGGAACAGGGCAACTATGACTGTGATAAGTTTTTGTCAAAATGGGGCATAGGACCACCTCAGCTTGGAGAAGAGACACTGAATTGGAAGTATTCCTGAGTTCTAAGTCCTAGATCTGAGCCTTGTATGATTAAAATCTCAATCTTTTGGTCTGCCATTTTGTTGTAACAGACCCAATTAGTAGTAGCTGGAGGAGGGATAACTGGAATTTTAATAGACAAAATAAATCTCTTCTTTTTAAAAATAGGCCTGAAAAAAAAATTAAAAAAATAAAAATAAAAATAGGCCTGAAACCCAGTCTAGTCCTGGCACTTCAGGGAGACTTTTAGCCAGGTGGCCAGTTGTCTAGTTTTATAAAAAGTAAGGTAGAAGTTATTAGCATCCAGCAGACATTGTTTTGAGAATGGTGGCATCTAAGCCTGACACGACTCAGAAAACTCAAGTGTTTAGCAATATAACGTCTAATCTGAAATTACACCCATAGCAACACCTGGTTATTTTCCAGAATGTCTGAACCATAGCTGAGTACTCTATTTTGATTTGTAGTTGTAAAATTTTCCTCAATAGCCAAAGCAGATGTCACCACTACTGACGTCAGTGTTTCTCTAGGTATGAGAAGATGCAAGAATTGGGACTCATAAAATCTCTTGAAAAGATCTAACTATCTGAAGGCCTGTTCTGCCAGTTTTTTTCAGAGCACCGAGTGCCTCATTCCTGATTTTCACCCTGAACTCCTTTCAGGGCTATTGAAAGTCAGCAGTTGCACAGGCCGTGATTTAATCTCTGTAGATGTAGATGGCAAGTGTCAATCTTCAGTCGGCAGAGCCCCTTTTTGCTCATAAACTTGACCATGATTTTGAGGGGGGCATTTCATGACCATTTTATCCCATGGTGCTGAGAATGTCCATTTTCAGGTTTGGCAAAGATTTTGTTGACAGGCCACTCAATGTGCTGTTACTGGACTAGGCCATTAAACAGTATCCAAAATTCTCTGGACCACCTGTCTTACTAGCCTCTTGGTCCAGGAAGACATTCCCTCTTGTTGCTTTTTTTCATATCTAGAGTTACACTGTTATCATCATCGATCTCATAGGGAACTATATATTATTTTATCAGAGGCCTCAGTCACACATTTGGTGGTGTAAAAAACAGCAGTTTTGTAAAACAGGTGAAATACAAAGAGCATAGCCAGCAGTATTAGTAAAGTCACAAATAAGACTTAAGAGCTTCCATTAGATGTAGCCCAGTATATCCCAGGTCGTCTGACTTAGTCTACTCTGCACGAATCTTTATCTTGCATGGAAATTATACATTGGCACCACCATCTATAAGGCACATAGGCCAGTATATCTCAGGTCGTCTGACTTAGTCTACTCTGTACAAATCTTGATCTTTCAGGGAAATTATACATTGGCACCACCGTCTATAAGGCACATAGCCCAGTTCTTTAGTGTTACTAGACTGATTATCCTTAGTATGATTTAATTGTTTCCAACACAGAGGAGACTTTAAACCTAAATTACCATAGCCTGGTGTTATCTATATAAATCCATCTCATAATTGTGGGAGTTTTTTTTTTTTTTTTTTGATAAAACTTTTCTTGTTTCTCTGATTAAGCCTGAGTAATAGAAAACAGCTCAAATTTACGGCCAGAGTCAGAGCAGGCATTATTAATTGGCCCAGTGAGGGGATCCCATCTAGTAGCATCACAGTGACCTGAATATGACTGTAATTTTTTTTTTTTAAGTAAATTTTTTCACGGCCAACCAGTTAGAATCTTATATTAGAGAAATTTACCAAGGTAACCCAGAATTGGATACAGGTAATTGGCCACAAACCCAACAATTGGATTGATAAATAAAACTAGCATAGGATCAGGCCTATGATAGGAAAGCATTTGATTTATATGCAAAGGTCTAAAAAGTCAAGAAAACATTATAAATGATCATACGAAGCAGATCCTGCATCTTGGGCAAGCTGCCTACCTCTGATGTAGTGGTCTTTTCATCCTGGTGTAGTGTAGCTTTTCCTGTTTGAGCATCACTTTAAGGTGAGATCAGGTCGGCTGTCTTTTCTATAGACCAATCCAGTGTAAGGGCCTTTGGAAGTGGGAATTAATCTAAGAGTTAATTTTCCTTCAGTTTCATTGTGCATGAGCTAGTTAAGAGTACCTGATAAAATGTCGTTCCATCCAGGTTGGAGACAGTCCCTTAAATTATGTCTTTTGCCAGTCCTGGTTGCAGGTCATGAGGCATCTGATCTTCATCCAAAGACAGATTACTGAGATAAGCTTCAGAAACAAACTTAGGGTGTTCTTTAAGAATTCAATTAAATTTTACATTAATATCACATAACAGAAAAGAACTATCTAAGAAATGAGTCTTACTACATGCAGACCTCCATTAACTGAGATTTAACATTTTTTGAAATATCTTTTTTTTTTTTTTTTCCTAAAGTTACCCTCATTTTTATCAAATATAACCAAATTAAGACTAGTTTGTTTGCAAAACAGGTCTGTTCTCACTAATTTTGGTCTCATGATTTATATAACCATAATTGATCATAGACTTTTTATTTTGCTGAAACATTTATAGAATCTCAGACTGAACTTTTAATATAAAACAGGGCTGGGAAACTCACACCAAAGGCTTATCACAGATTTTGTCTAACAAATCTAGGTGAACTCTTTTCTTTTTAAGGGCTCAAAAATTCCTTGAGATTTTTCTACCTGTTAGTGAAATAACCTTCCTAGCTCATTTGATAAACTTACTGGAAACCTAAGAGTTCTAAATTTCTGGAGGAGTCAGATAGAGAGAAAATATAATTGTTTTGTTCATAACGTATAATTTTACCAAATTATTTTCATAATCAGTTTGAGAGGAAGGTTTTCCTTACTCCCGGAAAACACAAGATTCAAACCTGTAATTTTTTTAGATAGAAACCATAGGTTATAAGCATATTCGCTGGTTCATTCAGTCCTTTGTTAACTTTTGTGAAGTCATCAGGTTTCTAATTAGAACACAAAGACATATCAAAATGTTAAGAACTCCATATAATTTCTAGGATATCTGTATTAGTAATTTTATCATACATTATAACATGAGCAGATTTATTACTCATTTGATAATCTTTTTCATGTAATTTAACCAACCGAATAAACACAGTTTAATATCTCTCTTTGGGATGTTTCAGGGGCCCTCTGAAGCACCCCAAAGTTAGCTAGAGGTCAAAGGAACTTCAAAAGAATTCGATTTAGGCAGTTTTATTGAAAAGATCAATTAAAAGCGTTTAGAACATTTGGTCAGATTTAGTCAATGTTGATGGGTGTATCATTTAGCTTGTTGATATGTCACAATGGGCGTAAATACCAAGGCTCAAGGTCTAGTAAAAGTCAGCTCCACCATCTTGGACCTAAGTGGCTCTAACCAGTTTTCTTATGACCCTGTCATTCCTAACAAAATCCATTTATCTAATTAATTGTAATCCAATTTTAGAAAATCCTGATCATGCATAACTCTTTTTAGTAGTTTTTCATACTTTTTTACTGAAAGCACACTTCCTGCTTTCAATTAGCAACCAAGAGCTAACTTTTATATTAGCATTTTATAGATTGGTGAGCATAAATACCAGTGATAATTTCTAAAACCCTTGCTTTCTTAAAACATTTTAGGATGGCATCAAACATTATTCATTTATAGTCCCAAATCTCTTTAGTTTTTCTGTAAAAGGAAATCAGTGTTTAGTAGTAAATGTTTCAAAATCTTATTTTCTTTGGAAATGACCTAATTATTTAATAGACTTCCAATACTTAGTTTAGCACAACCCTTAGAAATTCAAGGTATGCCAATCTGGGCAGACTATTTTAAACAGATATTTTTAAAGAATAATTATTCTTAATAGAATTTATATACAAACTCATACCTCATTTACATTTTTTAGAAGTTTTTTCACTCGAGGTAATTTCCTTGTTGACAAACTTGTAACAGGTATAATATTTAACTTATATTAAACCTAGGTACAATGAAAATATTCTACTTGATGTTAATTACTCTAAGACATGTCTATATTAGATAGGTCAACAAACAAACATTAATATCAGGTATTTAGTACTGAATATTTCCCAGTTCACCTAAACCTGGAATTTATTGTTTAATTTAGAATTATTTTATTTGTAAGCACTTATCTTTTTTTAAGCCAATTAAATAGAGCTAATTTACAAATTAACCTAAAAAATAATACCCAGAGACAAAGACATACCAAAACATATTTAGACAGACACAGTGCAAGATCTAGCTTCATTTTCTAAGTTAGGTCATGAATTAGGTATTACAATATAAAATTTACTAGTTTATAAAAAAGTTGAAATAAATAACATTTTTAAAGGCATTTTCCTTTTTCTCTCAGTCTCAGGAGTTAGAGATGGTCTATGTAAGTGTTACTGAGAGCCCTGGTCTCAAGGCACAGGGAAAGAAAATCAAGTTCTAACGAAATGGCAGCAGGTCTAAATGGTGGCCAGATAAAGCAAAATGGCCATCACAAATCACAACACAGAACATAGTTAAAGCACACACATATAAACCTGGCAGTCCTCATCAGACACTCCCTTAAATACAAGAATACAGTCTCTCAGAAAGCCTTCCATAGAGACACAAAACTTCAGATGTCTTCAAAGATTTCAAAAGGAGGAAGGAAGCCAGGTTGAAAGAAGAAGGAGGAGGAGGCGGCAAAGGGGGACAAAAGGGGTGGCCTTACAGACGTCTCCTGCCACTTACAGATACCCAGGCATTACGGGACTTCTCCCTGGGCTTCCAGAAAAGGGAGGACTGGAACCCGGCCCTACCAGAAACCAGACCAGAAAATTCGAGTTCTTTGCCAAGCGGAGGTGATAGGTCTCCAATCCTCAGCTCAAGCTGAGGCCCTTCCACCAGATTCCTGCGTCCAGGACCAGGGGACTAGAAAAATGGGAAGGATAGGAAGGGCTAGGGAGAGGAAAGAGAGAGGGAAGGGGAGAGGTCAACAAAGTCTCTTGTTCCTTACCGGTCGGGGCACTCTGGCCAGTTGTCCGCATCAGGAGAAGTCCAGGGACAAAAAAGTCTCAGTTGCAGCTGCTGGGTCTGGTTCATTGGCAGGCAAGCTGGGCCCTGAGTACCCCGAGTGGTCAGGATATCAGTCTCAGTGAAGAAGAGTCCCACCAGAGTCGCCATTTGTTGCAAGAAGGGGGACCCCTTCCAGGACCCAAAACTGGGCTCTTGTCTAACACTCGGAAATGAATTGTCCGAGGAGACACATGCTGACAAAGCAAGAGATTTTGTTGGGAAAGGGCACCTGGGCGGGGAGCAGGAGGTAAGGGAACCCAGGAGAACTGCTCTGCCTCGTGGCTCACAGTCTCAGGTTTTATGGTGATGGATTAGTTTCCGGGTGGTCTTTGGCGAATCATTTTAATTCAGAGTCTTTCCTGGTGGCTGACACATCCCTCAGCCAAGATGGATGCTAGCAAGAGGGATTCTGGGACATGGACAGACATGCGGTGTCTCCTTTTGATCTTTCCCGAACCCTTCCAGTTGGTGGTGGCTTATTAGTTCCGTATTCCTTATCAGGATCTCCTGTCATAAAACAACTCATGTAAATGGTTACTATGGTGCCTGAACAGGGTAGGCGATCTCAAACAGTGTGCTTCCCCTAACACCATGAGTGCCCCAGTTCTTTCGAGGAGGTCGTTACGACCAGCAACTTCACTATCCTTCCTCTCATCCCTGTTCTCACCTCCAGATTGTGAGGAGTGTCAGAACTTCTTCATCGACAGCTGTGCTGCCCATGGGCCCCCAACCTTTGTAAAGGACTGTGCAGTGGAAAAGGGGCATGCCAACCACTCAGCCCTCACTCTGCCCCCTGGATTAAGCATCAGACTGTCGGGCATACCTGATGCTGGGCTTGGAGTGTGGAACAAGGCGTCCGATCTGCCGCTGGGCCTGCACTTTGGCCCCTATGAGGGCCAGATCACAGACGATGAAGAGGCCGCCAAGACTGGATACGCCTGGCAGGTGAGAAGCACCCGTTTCCCTGTCCTCTGGCCTCTAACCGCTTATGTGTGGTGGGGGGTACTTCATGTCTACATGCGAGGACGCACATGGTGATAACATGGTCAGCAATGACACAGTCAGCCCTGGGTACTGTGTGCCCTGGGCGTCAACAGAAGACTTCCATCTAAAGGTCAGAGGAGAGGTGGGACCACAGTGTATAGACACTCAGGACCTCTATCTAAAGGTCAGAGGAGAGGTGGGGCCACAGTGTAGAGACACTCAGGACCTCTATCTAAAGATCAGAGCAGAGGTGGGACCACAAGGTACAAACGCTCAGGACCTCTATCTAAAGGCCAGAGGAGAGGTGGGACCACAGTGTACAGAGACAGAGGAACTCTGTCTAATCATCTGGGGAGAAGTGGGAACACAGTGTACAGACACTCCGGACCTCTATCTAAAGATGAGAGGAGAGATGGGACCACAGTGTACAGACACTCAAAACTTCTATCTAAAGATCAGAGGAGAGGTGGGACCACAGTGTACAGACACTCAGGACCTCTATCTAAAGGTCAGAGGAGAGGTGGGACCACAGTGTACAGAGACAGAGGACCTCTATCTAAAGATCAGGGGAGAAGTGGGAACACAGTGTAGAGACACTCAGGACCTCTATCTAAAGATGAGAGGAGAGATGGGACTACAGTTTACAGATACTCAGGACCTCTATCTAAAGATAAGAGGAGAGGAGGGAACACAGTCTACAGAAACACAGGACTTCTATCCAAAGGTCAGAGGAGAGGTGGGACTACAGTGTACAGACACTTAGGACCTCTATCTAAAGGTCAGAGGAGAGGTGGGAACACGGTGTAAAGACACTCAGGACCTCTATCTAAAGGTCAGAGGAGAGGTGGGACCACAGTGTACAGACACTCAGGACCTCTATCTAAAGGTCAGAGGAGAGGTGGGACCATTGTGTAGACACACTCAGGACCTCTGTCTAAAGGTCTGAGGAGAGGTGGGAACACAGTAGTACAGACACACAGAAGTGACTCCTCCCTTGTGGAGCCCTTGCCTTCAATGAACCAAGAGACTCAGACTTGGAATGATGAGTAAGGGGCCCACTGTGTGGTCCGACAGACAGGTGAATCCATGCAGGCTGAAAAGCATCAATGACTACAGAGGGAAATAGCTCTTCTATATCTTCCTACCAAGAAAAAATAAAAGAAAGAGGAAAGCTTGTAACTCTTTCTCTGACACTCAGATCACCAAAGCAAGGAACTGCTACGAATATGTGGATGGAAAGGACACGTCTTGGGCCAACTGGATGAGGTGAGTGCAGTTAGTCTGCAGTGTGTAGACATTGAGACTCCCTCCATCCCATGCCCCTTTCCTTCTCAACCCGGCTCCCTCAACAGCAATCACATGTTCTTTCCTCTTTTCCCTCCATATCATGCTCTTTCATTTCAAAAGACACTAGAAAGAAGCAAATAAAAATATGGCATGTGCCATCAAGATACAAGTCTATATGCTGAACAAAACTGGTGGACTTGAAAACAACTTGAGGAGTCTAGATTCACCAGGGACACTTTAACTCACTTAATGGACACTTACCATGCACTTTATGTTTCAGTTTAGACAGTGAACTTCGTTACTGAAGCAGATCACACAACCCATGTCCTTTTGGAGAACATAATGCAGACAGACATTATTCAATTGATTTAGGAACAGTAACCTTAATTTTTCTATCTTTGAGTAACTACACAGTTCCAGGATAAGCGAATACAGGAGACCTTGACTCTATGTTGGCAACAACCTCCTCAGTCTTGGTTCCAGTGAGAAGTGGGCCCTGAGGCCTCGGAAGGAATGGGGGGCAGCATGGCCCTGAGTGGGGCCATTCTCTGAGGGCCTCTCCTTTCATCAGGGCAGGCAGATAGTGAACAAACAATTACTGTTCTGTGTCTCAAGCTATATCAGAGCTCTCTCCAAGTTTCCGTGGGAGGGGGTGGGCATGCAAATAGAACCCTGGATACACGTGGGGAGATGGGAGATAGCCTTGGGAGAGAAGGCAGGCTGGGGTGAGTGCTGAGGGCTGTGTGTTAGCCAAGGAGCACCAAGTCCTATCGATGAAAGAGAGCTTAATTCAAAGTTTAGAGGAGCTGGAGGTCACCAGCCTCAAGGACAGTCCAGGTGGAGATGAGGCTGGAACTGGGCTCTGGAAAAATGGCTAATTAGGTAAGGAGAGAAAAGCATGGGAATTCACATGGCCTACCCGAAGGTGTGAACAGAAGGTCCACATGAGGGGCAGCCTCAGAGGCGGAAGTCAAGGAGCTGGGCATGGTCGGAGATTGGAGGGCACTCATCACCTGAGGTTTCTTTCCCTTTCCCGGCCCCTACCCCAGGTATATGAACTGTGCACGGGACGATGAGGAGCAGAACCTGGTGGCCTTCCAGTATCACGGGCAGATCTTCTACCGAACCTGCCAGGTGGTCAGGCCGGGCTGTGAGCTGCTGGTCTGGTACGGGGATGAGTATGGTCAGGACCTTGGCATCAAGAGGAACAGCAGGGGTAAGAGTGAGCTCGCGACCGGGAGAGGTGAGTGTCAGCCCTCTTCCAGCACTGACCCCATCCTGGGAGCCTCCGTGGTCCAATTTCGAAGCAGAGTATGATCCAGTGTAAAGTCAGTTGAGTTGCAATTAAAATGCCTCAGAATTTGATTCTTGTCATATGATTGTTAGGAAAAATTATTATATTAAATATGCTAGTTCTAATTTTTAATATTTCATGCAAAAAAAATGGGTAACATCACCTTCTGCTGAAAGGCTTAGAAGCAAAAAGCAACATTTCTAGCACCTACCAGCTTTCTGCCCTTTACCTATTTCTTCCTCATTTCCTCCCATTTCTAAGCAACACATGTACAGTGATGTGCATTCAGTTACTGGTCCAGTTTGTTGTCATGTGTGTTCATACTCTGTGCCAGAGGGGGGCTTCACGCACCGAAACAGACAGAACCACTGCCCTGGGGCAGCAGGGGCTTCACCCCAGACAGGGGCTGGTGCCCTGAGGAAAACCAGCGCAGGGAACATGCCTCGGGTCAGCGTGAGCAGAGGGTGGGGTGTGGTGCAGGACGGTGCCGCGGGGTCTGTGCAGAGATAACACCCGTGGGGAAGGATTCCGGGCAGGGAAGCAGCCAGTGCTACAGCCCCAGGGCCGGGAAGAGAGACCATGCCAGGGGTCGTTGGAGGAAGCACAGAGGGAGAGGAAGGAGGCTGGACGGGACACGGAAGCCTCAGGGCCTGTGTCCACATGCAGGCACCAGGGGTCCTCCTGGGTGCCACAGAACAACCACGTGTCTTTCACCTGCAAACATCATGTTCTCTGTGCTAAGACGATGCTTTGGTTCATTTTTTGGAAGATACAGCCGGGGGGAGTCCACTCAGAGGTCAGTTCATTGCCAGACATGAGGGGAGATTGGGCTAGTTTAATATGCTTGGGAGTGAGGGTGTGAAGAGTCTGGCTGGAGATGTATTTTTAAATAGGGCTTCCTAGTGCACGTTAAATGGACTAAGACTGAATGAAATAAATGAGGTATGAGTACTGATGAGGCTGGAGAAAGGATATTCCTTTATTTTATGATTTATGGGAAACTGAGACAGGAGCAATTTGTGAACCAGTTTGGGCCACAGGGGCCAGAGACCTTTAGTCAGTGGGACCTGGGCCGCTCGGTCTCATCCAGTCTCAAACCCACTTCCTGCAGCGATTGGCACAAAGGCTGCTTTTTGAACAAGGAGCCACAAAGTCAGATTTACCCACACCTGCTGTAACCACCCGCTGTGCTGCCTCCCATATGCAGAGAGCTCCATGCCAGGCGCCCCTAACTTAATAGACCCTTTCCCCTCACAGGAAGCCTCTCAGGACATTTCACCTAAGTCATCAAGTCTTATCCCTCAGTAGGGTAAATACCTGTGACCACTGTGACATGACATTTCAGACACTTAGACGCAGGGAAATTCCCTACAGATCCACCTCTATCAGGAGAGATGCTGCCTCTGATGGTGCTTGAAGGTCCCCATCTGGGTGATATGTAGAAAAGGCCCTGACACCAACTTCCTGGATTTCTGTAGATATAGAGAATAAGAGTGGAGTGGAAACGTGGACAATAAAGAGACACCCAATGGGAGACAAATCGTGCACTGTCAACACTTAGATAATTAGTGAGGCAGGCCTGCCCATGGCAAACCAGCTACCTGACCAAAAGCTTCCTCTTTCAGCAGAACCGAAGCCCAAGATCCACCCATGTGCCTCCTGCTCTCTGTCCTTCTCCAGTCAGAAATTTCTCAGCCAACACACCCAACGCAGTCACTCCTCTAAGAATCTCCTGAGACCATCTGAAAGAGACCTCCTCCAACTAGAGGATCCCTGCCCAGGCAATCAAAATCAGCGATACGCAGACCCACACAGCCCTAGCGACAAACCTGAGCATCAGTAGGTCAAGGAGAGGCCCCAACAATTGCTGAAAAGCATAAGGTTGAAGAGGATTTCAAGGGCCTGTGCCTACTCACCCCGAGGACAAATGGGGGGTTCTGGGGTGCATGAGAGAATGAAAGACGAGCCCAGCACAAGCCAGAAACTGAATCCAGAGGACACAGGCACATTGCTCACGGGGGCAGGGGTCTCGAGGATTATGAGGTTCACGTACAGAGAGTGTGGACAAGTCTCCAAGGATGGGTCAAGTCTCAGCACACACGAGAGGACACACACAGGGAAGAAGCCCTATGTTTGCGGGGAGTGTGGACGAAGCTTCCATCGGAAGTCCACCCTCATCAGACACCAGAGAACACACACAGAGGAGAAGCCCTATGTTTGCGGGGAGTGTGGGTGATGCTACTGTCAGAAGTCAGCCCTCATCAGGCACCAGAAGACACACACAGGGGAGAAGCCCTATGTTTGCGGGGAGTGTGGGCGAAGCTTCAGTCAGAAGTCCGTCCTCATCACCCACCAGAGGACACACACAGGGGAGAAGCCCTATGTTTGCGGGGAGTGTGGGCGAAGCTTCAGTCAGAAGTCCGTCCTCATCACCCACCAGAGGACACACACAGGGGAGAAGCCCTATGTTTGCGGGGAGTGTGGGCGAAGCTTCCATCGGAAGTCCACCCTCATCAGACACCAGAGAACACACACAGCGGAGAAGCCCTATGTTTGCGGGGAGTGTGGGCGAAGCTTCAGTCAGAAGTCCGTCCTCATCACCCACCAGAGGACACACACAGGGGAGAAGCCCTATGTTTGTGGGGAGTGTGGGCGAAGCTTCCATCGGAAGTCCACCCTCATCAGACACCAGAGAACACACACAGCGGAGAAGCCCTATGTTTGCGGGGAGTGTGGGCGAAGCTTCAGTCAGAAGTCCGTCCTCATCACCCACCAGAGGACACACACAGGGGAGAAGCCCTATGTTTGTGGGGAGTGTGGGCGAAGCTTCAGTCAGAAATTCCATCTCATTTCACACCAGAGGACACACACAGGGGAGAAGCCCTATATTTGTGGGGAGTGTGGGCAAAGCTTCATTAAGAACTTCAACCTTATCAGACACCAGAAGACACACACAGGGGAGAAGCGCCATGTTTGCAGGGAGTGTGGGAGAAGCTTCAATGATAAGTCAAATCTCATCTCACACCAGAGGACACACACAGGGGAGAAGCCCTATGTTTGCGGGGATGTGGGCAAAGCTTCAGTCGGAAGTCACCCCTCATCAGACAACAGAGGACACACACAGGGGAGTAGCCCTATGTTTGTAGGGAGTGTGAGTGAGTCATGACCAACAAACCACACCTTAGCCACAGGAGGATTACTGCAGACACCCCATGCCTCAGCTCTAAGGGGGCCTCAGAGGAGGCCTGTGAACCATTACTGTCCCCAAGAGTATGAGGAGAGACTTCCCAGGTCGTCCAGGGGTCAAGACTCCAATGCAGAGACCTAAGTTCAATACCTGATTGGGGAACTAGCTCCCGCAGGCTGCAACTAAGACACAGCACAGCCGAATAAAGAAATATATGATAAATATTTTAAAGAAAGAGTGTGATAAGCAAGAATTACTTGTTAAATAGACCTTCCACTTTCGTGACAGGAGAGGAGGTAAAAAACAGCAGAGAGTTTCTTAAGTGTTCTGGAGATGTTCATGCCAATTGCCTTCGTGGTTTTTTAGTACTCCTCTTCTAATAAATTTTGTCTCCAAACAAATCTGAAGCCCAGACTATGTACTCATTCCCCCGTATCACTGACAGTAGTGGAGTCCAGTCGTAGCTGAACCCCTGGGAAGGCATAACTCTCGAGCCACGTCAGTTAGGTCACTGGACAGTCAATCCTGCGTCCAGGGGAGGAATGCAGAGTGGAGTCAGACTCACCAGGGAAGGGAATTCCTTGGCCTCCTGGGAATTGGGACCTCTCCTCCTTATAGACTCCGACTCTCCTTTGGCCTCTCCTGGTGGCCCTTTGTTTCCCTCTGACTTCTGTAGCCGCAAAGGTGAAGGCCATGAGCACGTGTGTGTGCGTGTGCACGCGCCTGGCTCAGCATGGGCAATCTTGTCTCTGCTGCTCCCTCAGGGTCATCGCAGCATCTGAACTCCAGATGCGACCACAGGAGTCCAGTTCTCAGCCCTGCCCCCAGCAGCTGTGTGAGCTGGGGAAAGATGCTCAACCTCTCTGTGTCTCTACTCTCATCTCTGATATGAGGTGGGAGCACCAGCATTTTGGTCTGATGCGTAAGCACAGGCGTAATCTGGCAGAGGCTGGCTGAGAATGCAAGCCACACCTTTGCTTTCCTTTTTGTTTTTTCATTCAATCGTTTTTTTTTTTTTTTTTTTAATAGAAGGATAATTGCTTTACAGAATTTGTTTCCTGCATGTCCTCCAGCCCCCACACTTTCCAGGTCTTCAGAGCTAGACGAGGAAGGGGCTGTTTAGGCAGTGGGCTGCCCTGATGAGGGAGTGTGAGGTCACGGGTGCTAAGGGAAGCCAAACTCCCTTCCCACCCCTGCCGTTCCTGCTGAGCTGGGCAGCCCCACGTCTCCTCCACAGACAGGCAGTGCCCACAGTCATCCCCCTGCAGAGAACAGAGCCTGGAGCCAGGTTTGCAGGAAATCCCTGTCCGCCCCCATCCCACCCCCACACGGAGGGTCCTTGAATCCCACACCGCGGCTTCTCTCTGCATGGGCCTCCTACCTGTGCCCGTGCGCTCTGGGCAACGCTATCGTGACCTTGAAATTCTTAACCATGGAATAGTTCGTCCTTACATTTCCCTTTCATGAGTGAAGTCTGATGGGCCCCGGGTTGAGCTGTGAGCAGAGCAGATGCACACACAGAACGGGTCCTGGGGTGACCGGGCTGCACGAGGGGAGAAGGTGGACACAAAGCCCCCCCACCCTGGGTGAGTGAGGGTGGGGACAGCACCAGGAAGCCACGCTTGCTGAGACCCGGAACAGAGCTCCAACACAGAGTGGGGGCAATGGCGTTCGTAAGGTCGAACACACCCTCCCCTCTGTGAATGACCTCTGCCCCGGCCTGATCCTTCCAGGCCACCAGAAGACACCAAGGGGAGAGTGGGCCACGGGGCGGGGAGTGGAGGGTGCGAAGTCCAGGACTCGGGACAACGGCCCTCAGTTCCCTCCGTGTGCCAGGCTTGTGAAGCGTCTCTACATGAACCGCATCAGTGATAACCACCCACTATTATTTTCCGGTTTCTATGCTTTCTTAAAGGAACACGTTTGTCTGTGGCTTGGTTTCCCTACAAGAAGGGAAGCCACATAAACTCCCCATCTTCTGTGGCTTCAGGCCGGGGCCACGGGAGGGAGAGTTAGGGGTGGTGTAGGCAGAGGGTCTTCAACTGAAAAACGGTGGGGATCCAGAAACCTGCAGAGGCGTCTCACCTGCACCTCCCACCAGAGCTGGGCCTGGAATCCCCTGGAACCCTGAGCAGGTCAAACCTTCTCCCTCCCCTCCCCTCTGCTCCCCTGCCCCCAAAAAGCTGACTCCTGGGGCCAGCCCACAACACCCCCAAATTCCCCATCACCCACAGCCCCACACAGGCCCTCCCTCACAGAAGTGGGATGGCCTGGGTGGTGGCACAGATGATGTGTGACCCCAGAGCTGGGGTCTCAGCTGACCTTGAGCAAGGGGGTTGGTATTTTACACAGCCTCCCAGCCCAGGGAGCTGCCAGCAGCCACAAGCCAGGATCTGAATCAGAGCTGGGAGATGGGGAGTGGGGATGCGAGCTCTCTGATGTCCCATCCTGTCCCCAGGACAGCGGCCAGGCCCCACCTGACACCGTGACTGCCCTGCACGGGCACACAGGACACCAGCAATCATGGGACGGACAGCCAGCTGCCTCCGCTGCACACTCCACCCTGACCACGGTGGCCCCGTGGCTGTACCAGCCCCGCCGGCGCGCGGCTCTGCTTGGCTGCCAGGGCTCACGGACCCTGGGTGAGTCGGTGAGGGCAGAGCTCCAGAGGCCAAGTCTGTCTTCAGCCACCAGACCTGCCCTGCTTACTGGACTCATGAGCACAACCAGTATCTGAAGCCAAGATGCCTTTGGGAGACTGACACCACAGACGCTGACCTCAGAGCTCAGACTCCTGAAAACTTACTAAGCTGATTATTTTTAGGCTTTTTTTTTACAAGGGGATGTTGCCAGGAAGTGGGAAGGGGAATGACTCCCTTGGTGGTGCTGTGGTTAAGAATCCACCTGCCAATGCAGGAGACACGGGTTCAATCCCTGATCTGGGAAGACCCCACGTGCCGTGGAGCAACTAAGTCCGTTCACAACTACTGCAGCCCAAGAGCCTAGAGTCTCTGCTTCTCACCCAGAGCAGCCCCCGCAGGGAGAAGTTCAGCACAGAAACGAGAGAGCAACCCCCACGCCTGACAGCCAGAGACAAGCCCGCACAGCAGCGAAGACCCAGCAAGCCGAAAATAAATATATAACCTTGCTTTAAGTAGGAGATCGCAGCATTCTCTGCTCATCCAGAACCTAGGACTCTGAGCTCCCAGCACAGGGGGCCACATTCAATCCCTGGTCAGGCACTATTTCCCACATGCTGCAACTGAAGGCCCTGCATGCCACAGCTAAGACCCAGTGCAGCCAATTAAATGAATACTTAAAAGGAGGAGGCTGTTCATCTGTCACCATAGAAAACTGCAACATTTTAGAAAAAGGAAAAAAAAAATAAGAGCTTATTTTGCAAGTGCTCATGGTTGATTGCAAAATCTTCTCATAATATGTAGCTGTTTAAAAAACAAGAAACTTAGAAAATACAGAAACTAAAACCCACCCATAAATGTGTGGGGAACACCAATTACTGCAGCATGCGGCCACCACACACGGGAACACACGTCCGTGTTTTTCTTCTACAAAGAAGCTTTCAGCCTCCATCCCTCTTCCCACCGGTCTCTGCTCTGCTCACCAAGAAGACTGTGCTTTGGACTCGTGACTGGGGGGTTTCTCTTGAACTCAGGGAGGTTGAGGAGTAGGGCTGTGTGGTTGGGGGCACCGTTTGGCCTGCAGTGAGAAGAGAAGCGCGAGTGCTCCGCCTCTGGGTCCAGTAACTCCAGGGGCCTCTGGGAGCTGCCCGGGAAGAAGCCTCTCAAACACCTTCCCGGCTGCATCCACAGTTACAGCACGTCCCACGTCTCGGGGTTTAGCTGTGTGTTAACAAGTCCTCTCTTGTTGGACAGAAAAGTGTTTCCACAGAGAATCTGCCTGGATCTTGGCCTCGGTTGGTACAGATGTAACAGTCAGTACGTTCAGGGCTCAGGGAAATCAGTTCTGAAGCTCTCTGGGTTTAGGGATACAGCACCTCCTCACCTCCACCCCTTCCATGGTCATGGAGCCTTCTCTTCCAGAGGAAGGGGTTTGGCAACATCAACCACAAAGATACATACTGAAGAGGAGAAAGGCCACGGCAGGCGGGGCTGGGTGTTCCTGGGTTAGCAGAGGGGTCTTGGACACTGCATGCTGGACCCCTGCCCCACCGCCTTCTCCTCCTTCTCACTGGGCATGCAGCTTTCACCTGCTGCATGCCCGCCAGTGAGGGGCCCCCAAGACACCAAGCTGGGGTTGGCGATGGGTGAGCTGGATGCCAGGGAACCCGAGACCCTGCAGCAGGTCAGTGCACTGTGGACGAGGGCCGCCCTCACTGAACGGTTAGGCCCTGTGCACTCAGGACACCCTCTCTGGACCCCAGGTGGAGGGCTGATGCCCCCAGTGCTCACCTGGGTCTCAGGAGGTGGAAGAGAGACCCTGTTGACCTTCCCACCTCCTGCCCAGAGAATGACAAAGGCCAGTTCCCAAAAGTCAGAGCAGGGTGTGCAGAGTGAGTCTTGGGTCTCACAGGGTCCCTGTGAAGAAGGGTTCACTGCTCCCTGGATCCCTCTTGGCTGGTCCTCCTTCTGTGTTGTCTAAACACCAAATCTCACAAGGACGAGGCAGTCCAGGTGCCCACAGCATCTCTTGCCCAGGTGTTGACAACCCTCCTTATTTTTTATGGGCAGGTAGACAGGGTGGATGATGTGACGCTCCCCTGAACCAGAGAGGAGACCCCCCAGGCTGTGTCTCTTCTACTCCTGAGACCCAGGTGGCACTGAGGGCAGAGCACCTCCACCGGGGTCTGGAGAGGGTGTCCTGAATGGACAGGGCCTGACTGTCCAGTGTGGCTTCAGGAAATACAGGCAAGAAGGGCACAAACACCTTTCTAAATATTTCAGACAACCACTGAGTTCCTTTTGGTTTTTGGTTTCAGATCTTTTTATATGGTCCATTTTCAGAGTCTTTATTGAATCTGTTACAATATAGCTTCCATTTTATGTTTCAATTTTTTTACTGCAATGCATGTGGGAATGTTACCAAGTCCAAGCTTGTTCTGCACGCCTCACAACAGGCCGATTAATCAGAGCCGAGATGCTGAGGCAAAGAATATGACTTTACTTGGAAAGCCAGCAGATTGAGAAGATAGCAGGCTAATATCTCAAAGAAACCATCTTGTCAGGGTCTGGATGCCAGTGTCTTTTATAGAACACAGTGCTGGGAGGTAAGGAAATAAAGTAAAAAGGCCATTAATCTGGCAAATATCTCCTGGAATGGCCAGCCTTGGAGGGATATGTGTTACTTTCTCCCTCCTATAGCCATCCACAGGTAGACAGGTCCCGGACAGAGGCAGAGGGGCGGGGTTTCCTGAGGTATGCCATTATGTATGGACAGCATCCCTGTAGCAAACAGACCAACAGGAAGCAAAGGTTAGAGTAAAGCATTCAACATGGAGCCAGATTTTGTTCTTCCCCGTAACAATTCCCCAGTGTCAGGGTCCACTCCACAATCTTATGGGAAAGGGGTGATGACTGTTCTAATTGCCCCACTACTTGCATCTTTTGGGGAGTGCCCACCACTGGTGCTACTGTTCTGAATGTTGAGATTTGACTTTTGTTGTTCTTTGGAAGGTCTCTACTTCATATGTATAGACATAATAATATTACAATACAGGTGTTGAGAGTTGTTTTATTCAGTAAAAAACTTTTAGGATTTCAAAACCAGGTGGCAGCATCTAAAGTTAAGGAACTTAGCACTTGTTTGTGTGTGGGAAGATACAGCAGCCATCTCACTGAAATCATCCCCTTTGATACATAACTTACCACCTGTGACCAGCATCCTGATTTCTCCTTCCTGAATTTCCTTGGGGATCACAGTGTGGAGTGGCTGCAGTCTGATGGCTGCTGGAAAGCAGGTATTCTTCCCTTTCCTGAGGTTCCTCAGAGCTCACCATAAGGAGTGGCTTCAGTTTGATAGCTTCTAGAGAGTAGGAGGGGGAACCTGGGTCCCCACAGAGATCATCTCAGCAGAGAGAGCAAGCACGTCCTGTGACTCCAGACAACCTTCAAACGTTCAGTGCTCAGCGTTCAGCCTGCAGCTCAGCCACCATGCTCTGCACTTAGTTGCTATTTAGCCCTGAAACATACACTGCAGGAGGCCCTCTAAATGTGGCGTCCTGTCCAGTAACCTCTCGGTCACACCCTCCAAGCCTGACGCAGGCCCAGCTCTGCTGAGAGGGTCTCACTGGGACCCAGGTTCCCCCTCCTGCTTCCCACATTCTGTACCTGAGTGGGGAGAAGGCAGGGGCTGGGGCACAGTGCCTCCAAGAAGGTAGGGCAGACGTTCTCGAATCACCCCTTGTGGTCCATCCCTGGGAACACAGTCTAATATCAGTTTTAGCAGCAGAGGACATGTGTCCCCACACATGGCCCACTCTCTATCACAGACCTCTCTAGGGGATGTGAGCACTAACACAGGAAACCGCTAGTGACCTGCTTAGGCTGGAAGACTAGTTCCTGGGATGTGAGCTAAAGTCTGAAAGTAGCCTCTCATTGGGATTAGCCTTCTCCAGACGTAGCTTGGGGGCAGCAAGAGCGCAACAAGTGGGCCCAGCTGGGGCAGCCACACGGTGCCTCTCGACAGCCCTGTGGAAACTGTGCACCAGAGTGACCAGGAGCCCACATTCACCCAGCAGATGGCTTCTGAGAGCTCAGTGACAGAATAACGCAACCACGAGCCTGCACTCACCGAGCGGATGGCCTCTGAAAAGTCTGTGAGAGGCCAGAGTGACCACGAGCCTGGACTCATCGGTGGACGGCCTCTGAGATATCTGTGACAGACCAGAGTGACCACAAGCATGCATTCACCCAGCAGATGGCCTCTGAGAGGTCTGTGACAGAACAGAGTGATCACAAGCATGCATTCACCCAGCAGATGGCCTCTGAAAGGTCTGTGACAGACCAGAGTGACCACGAGACTGCACTCAGCTAGTGGATGGCCTCTGAGAGGTCTGTGACAGGTCATAGTGACTACAAGCCTGCACTCACATGGCGGACAGCCTCTGAGAGGTCTGTGACAGACCAGAGTAACCACGAGTCTGCTCTCACCCAGCAGATGGCTTTTGAGGGTCTGTGATAGAGCAGGGTGACCACAAGCGTGTATTCACCCAGCGGACAGTTTCTGAGAGGTCTGTGACAGGCCAGAGTGACCACGAGCGTGCACTCACACAGGGGATGGCTTTTGAGAGGTCTGGGACAGACCAGAGTGACCACAAGCATGCATTCACCGAGCAAATGGCCTCTGAGAGGTCCGTGACAGACCACAGTGACCACAAGCATGCATTCACCCAGCCGATGGCCTCTGAGAGGTCTGTGACTGACCAGAGTGACCACAAGACTACACTCCTCCAGTGGATGGCCTTTGATAGGTCTGTGACAGGTCAGAATGACTAAAGCCTGCACTCACACGGCAGACAGCCTCTGAGAGGTCTGTGACAGACCAGAGTGACCACGAGCCTGCACTCAGCAAGTGGATGGCCTCTGATAGGTCTGTGACAGACCAGAGTGACCACAAGCCTGCACTTACCCAGCGGATGGCCTCTGACAGGTCTGTGACTGAACAGAGTGACAACAAGACTACACTCACCCAGTGGATGGCCTCTGAGAGGGTTGTGACAGACCAGAGTGACCACAAGCCTGCACTCACCCAGCGGATGGTCTCTGATAGGTCGGTGACACACCAGAGTGACCACAAGAATGCATTCACCCAACAGATGGTCTCTGAGAGGTCTGAAACAGGTCAGAGTGACCACGAGCCTGCACTCACCCAGTGGATGGCCTCTGAGAGGTCTGTGACAGACCAGAGTTACCACAAGCATGTTTTCACCCAGATGATGGCCTCTGAGAGGTATGTGCCAGGCCAGAGTTTCCTGAAGCATGAATTCACCCAGTGGATGGCCTCTGAGAGGTCTGTGACAGGTCAGAGTGACCACGAACCTGCACTCACCCAGCGGTGAATTCTTGTCTGGAGAATCCCATGGACAGAAGAGCCTGGTGGGCTACAGTCCATGGGGTTGCAAAGAATCAGACACAACTGAACACCTGAGCACACACACATATGAAACAGAAATGTACTCAGGGACAGAGGGAACAGACTGGCACTCTCCGAGGTGGAGGGGGTGGTGGAGGGCCAGAGTGGGAGGCTGGGTCAGCAGATGTAGCTTTTGTAAGTAGAATGGTTAAAGAAGGCCCCGGTGCATAGCAGAGAACAATATTCAGTATCCAATGATAAACTGTAAAAGAATATTTTTAAAAAGAATGTATATATCTGTATAAGTGTATCCCTGAGCTGTGCAGCAGAAATTAACACATTGTAAGCCAGCCATAATTCAAAGAAAAAAGAAAAAATACTGATTAAAAAAAAAAAAAAAAAAGAATAGACCCTAGCCAATTACAATAGACACTCAACCCAGGAGCACCAAGTGCCAAGCAGTCAGAACATGGACCAACCAGTCAGAAGAGGGGCCGACAGGAGACGGGGTCCCATGGCGGCCCACAGGCTGGCTGGGAGTCCTGGGCACCGTAAGTCACAAGTGTCGCTGGAGGAAATGAGAACTCTACCCAAACGACTCCCACTCCACCTCAAAACAAAATAGCTCTGCTTCCCCTGAACCCTTAACTGAAGGGGCTCCAGGACGCCCTGGCTTGGTGCTGGGACCAGGAATATGCTGGTCAGACCCCACTGCAGGGGAGGTCTGTGAGGGCAGTTCTGGAGTAGGTGGGCCAGGATAAGCGCAGCAGCTCCACCCATTCTTCGAAAGTCTGAAAAAACAGAGCCCAGGAGGCCGGAAAGTGTCCTAATGGAGGGCAGGTCCATGTCGGTGCCTCTGCTCTCTGGCTGAGGCCCAGTGCTGACCTCCTGTGCTGGTCTGCAGCGCGTTCTGCACACGCCCAGATGGCTCAGCTGCTGAGCCCCAAGGTGAAGGCTTGTGATGGCAGCCAGGCCCACAGGCACCAGCAGCATTGACCTTCTGGCTCCCGGCCCAACAGCGAGGTCCAGCTGAGACCAGTGGGCACGTTGTCAGCGGTGCTCCAGGGTGGGCCATGTGTCACCAGTAAATGGCGGTGTTGTGATGTAGGCCAGCAGGACTCAGCCTGGCGGATGGCTAGAATCAGCAGGGACACACCGACCCATGAACACTCCCGGCCCTGGATCAGGCAGAGACCCAAACAGGCAGACAACTGCAGAGAGCAGAGTCTATGGCACAGACAAGGGCCCTTTCCCGGGCAGGGAAGTGGCCCCATCTAAGGGGGCGCCCTTGGGATCCCCCACCTTAAGCATAAAGAGGCTTCAGGCAAAGGTGCTAGGAGCAGACTTGGAGGTGCTTTTAAGTCATGCAGGGCAGGACACGCAGGTGAGTGAAGGCCAGAGGGAATGTGCTGGAGAAAACAGAGGGTCTGGGGAACAGACGGGCTTGGGTGGAGCTGAGCCAAATGGGGCTGGGAGTCCAGACTCAGAAACCCTGTATGCCTCTCTCCCGGCTCGGCCTCCTAATCTACTTAACCCCGACTCTGCAGCCTGACGCCGCCTGTCCTGTGCATCTCCACACTCGGACCGTCCACTCATTCACAGATATTTGCTTAGCACCTGCCTCTGGCCAGGTCGTGTTCCAGGCACGGGACAGCCGTGAGGAGACAGACAATAACCCCAGTCCTTGGGGGTCAGAAACTCTACCAGAGGCCAGATGCACCACTTCTGGGGCTGAGCCCCGGCCTTGCCCTCCTCACCCGTCGGCCAGCCCTGCTGGAGCTCTGGGCCCAGATGCAGTTCTGTCTGAGCATGCCCCCTCCTCCAAGAAGGCGCCTCTCTGGACTCGCCGCCCGTCAGGCCCTGCCTCCCCGAGTCCTGTGTCCTTCTCAGCACAGACCACCATCTGAAACGGCCTCCCTGCCACCTGCGTGACCTCAGTGTACCTGGCGATGTTACGTCCCAGTGAAGGAACGTCCCAGCTGCCCTCACGCACTTTCTGCTGAGTTCCCACCACAGATTCCCATCACGACGGCCTGGAAGGACCCTCCACATGGGTCTAGGGCAGGGGCTTGTTGGGGCCTGAGAGAGTGGCTCCCTGGGCCGCTCCAGTGGTCAGGATAGAGAGGGACCTCCCAGCAGTGACTCGGACTGGCTGGCAGGCCGATCAGCTTCCTTCTCCCTGGGACCAAGAAGGGGCAGCGTCTCATCACTGCTCAGGTTCCTGGCTGCCCAGGAAGGGCTGTCATTTCCACAGTCCTGAGCACCCTGTGAGCTGTTACATGTTTTACCTGTGTGATCTCAACTCCCTCAGGCAGAACGCTCTGGGCTACACACTTGGAAGAATCTAGTGGAGTGGTTTCAGTTCAGTTCAGTCGCTCAGTCGTGTCCAACTCTTTGCGACCCCATAGACTGCAGCACACCAGGCCTCCCTGTCCATCACCAACTCCCGGAGTTGACTCAAACGCATGCCCATTGAGTCAGCGATGTCATCCAACAATCTCGTCCTCTGTCATCCCTTTCTCCTCCCGCCTTCAGTCTTTCCCATCATCAGTTAGACATGACTGAGCAACTGAACTGAACTGATGCAACTGTGAATAAATGCAAGAGGAAGAAATCAAAGTTCTATCCCCTTTGTTTATCACACTGCCTCCTGACTGTGAACCCTTCCTTCTATGAGCCCCTAGACTCCTCAAGGGGGGCAGGCAAAGGTCTTGAGGCATGAGCCTGCTGGGTTCCCCTCTCTGCCAGCTGAGAATTGAAGCCAGCTTTCTATTTCCTCCAGATTCAGTCTCCATGTTCTTTTATTCAGCTTCAGCAGGCAGAGAAGGCCAAGATTTTGGTCAGCAACAATACCACTGACCTGATCACCAGGTTAATCTGAATTAACACCACCACGCATGGCCTACTAATTAGACTCACAAGCCTACTCCTCCTTATTCAATGATAACAGCCTCAATTCCTCCTTAGTTTTCTCCCACTCCCTCTGGACACCACCACTGATTTTAACTACATCATTATGACGGCTTATATAATTGTCAACACCACGTATTAAAAGAATCTCTACCAGAAAGAAAATATTATCACTGCTAGTCATACTATAATTACTTTAATTATAACATTTACTGTCATAAAATTAATTCTTTTATATATTCTGTTTGGAGCAACACTAGTTTCAACACTCATTATCATTACCCAAAGAGGAAATTAAGCAGAACAGCTTAATGCAGGTCTCTATATATATTGTACCGTAGTAAGTTCTCTCGCCCTCTTAGGAATACTGGTCTATATTCAAAATACAGTAGGACCTTTAAATATTCTAATGCTGAGCCCAATCAATATCCAACTCTTGATCCAATGGTTTCATATGGTTAGTATGCATAATTGCCTTTATAGTAAAAATACCATTTTGTGGCCTCCACCTTTGACTACCTAAAGCACATGAAGAGGCCCCTATTGCAGGCTTCATAGTTTTGGCTATGCTGCCAGCACTACTAAACCTTGGATGCTATGGTATACTACGAAATACAAATTACAATAATTTGAAACCCACTAACAGACTTCATAGGGTATCCACTCATTCTATTGTCCTTATGAGGCATAATTATAACCAGCTCCATTTGCTTATGCCAGACAGACCTAAAATCACTCACTGCCTACTCTTCTGTCAGCCACATAGCACTTTGCTATCCTTACCCGAACACCTTGAAGTGGTATTGGAGCCACAGGCCTAATAATTGCCCATCCTCTATTTTGTTCTGCCTGGTAAATTCAAATTACCAGGTCCATTGCCAAACAATAATCCTAGCCTAAAGCGTACCAATGTTCCTCCTACTAATAATCAGCAACCTGATGATTACAGCAAGTTAAACAAACCTAGCTCTACCCCCAACTATTAACTTGATTGGAGAGCTATTTGTAGTAATATCCTTCTCGTGATCAAACATTGCAATTATTTCAATAGGAATTCATACAGTAATTGCTGCCCTATACGCTTTATGTATACTCATTACAACACAGTGAGGTAAATACACACACCACACAAACAGTATCTCTCCATCTTTTACATGAGAAAATGCTCTTATATCTTTCCCCATCCTACCTCTTCCACTCCTATCCTTAAGCCCAAAAATCATCCTAGGCCCCCTATACTGTGTATATAGTTTAGAGAAAAACACTTGATTGTGAATCTAGGAAGAAAAGACAATACCTTCTTATTTACCACAGAAGTAGATAAGAATTGCCAATTCTATACTCCCTTGACTAACAGCATGGCTTTTTCAAACTTTTATCCATTGGTGTTAGGAACCAAATAATTGGTGCATCTGCAAATAAAAGTGATAAATTAAATTTCCTCTTTCTGTCTAGACTCACTATTTACATCATCGATCATAATAACAAGCACTAACATTTATAAAAGCACCACATACACTCTATATGTAAGATGATCTCATATGCCTTCACCATTAGCTTAGTTCCAACAATAATATTCATGTATACGGGCCAAGAGATAATTATCTCAAACTAGCACTGAATCACACTACAAACCCTTAAGCTATCATTCAGTTCTAAAATAGATTATTTCTCAATAACGTGTGCCGGTGGCCCTATTTGTCATATGATCAATTATAGACTTCTCAACATGATCCGTTCACTCAGACCCCAACATTAACTGATTCTTCAAATACTTCTTTTCCTTGTTACAATACTAATTCTTGTTACCACTAATAATGTCTTCCAATGACTTACTGGCTGAGAAGGAGCCGGGATTATGTCCTTCCTGCTCATTGGATGACGGTGTGGACGGCAGATGCAAACACAGCGGCACCACAGGCAATTTTGTATAACACCTCAGTTGCTCAGCTGTGTCCGACTCTTTGTGACCCCATGGACTGTAGCCCACAAGGCCCCTCAGTTCATGGGATGTTCCAGGCAAGATTCCTGGAGTGGGTTGCCATTTCCTTCCCCAGGGCCAAAACACCTCAGTGAAGCCCAATGACTGACTGGAAAGAGGAAGCAGACTGCTGGCTTGCGCTGCGTGGATGTGGGGATGCAGGGCACGGGTGCGTGGATGTGAGAAAGTGGGGCCAGTGGGGTGTGGGCCTGTTTTGTATAACTCCGTGCTGCTGCTGCTGCTGCTGCTAAGTCGCTTCAGTCGTGTCCGACTCTGTGCAACCCCATAGACGGCAGCCCACCAGGCTCCTCCATCCCTGGGATGCTTCGGGCAACAACTGTGGAGTGGGTTGTCATTTCCTTCTCCAATGCATGAAAGTGAAAAGTGAAAGTGAAGTCACTCCGTCATGTCTGATTCTTTGCGACCCCATGGAACACAGCCTACCAGGCTCCTCCATTCATGGGATATTCCAGGCAAGAATACTAGAGTGGGATGCCATTGCCTTTTCCAAACCCAATGCTGACACAGGTTTTATTAAAATGACAGCACGGTTCTTACTTAACTTCAATGCATGACACTTACAACAAATTTTTATCCTCAGCTCAGTTCAGTTGCTCCGTTGTGTCCAATTTTTTGCGACCCCATGAACCTCAGCACACCAGGCCTCCTCATCCATCAGCAGCTCCTGGAATTTACGCAAACTCCTGTCCATTGAGTCGGTGATGCCATCCAACCATCTCATCCTTTGCCGTCCCCTTCTCCTCCTGCCCCCAACCCCTCCCAGCATCAGGGTCTTTACCAATGAGTCAGCTCTTTGCAGCAGGTGGCCAAAGTTTTGGAGTTTCAGCTTCAACATCAGTCCTTCCAATGAACACTCAGGACTGATCTCCTTTAAGATTGACTGGTTGGATCTCCTTGCAGTCCAAGGGACTCTTCAAGAGTCTTCTCCAAATCACAGTTCAAAAGCATCAATTCTTCAGCGCTCAACTTTCTTTATAATCCAACTCTCACATCCATACATGACTACTGAAAAAAAATTGCCTTGAGTAGACGGACCTTTTTTGGCAAAGTGATGTCTCTGCTTTGTAATATGCTGTCTTGGTTGTGCATAACTTTCCTTCCAAGGGGCAAGCGTTTTTTAATTTCCTGGCTGCAATCACCATCTGCAGTGATTTTGGAGCCCTGTTTCCACTGTTTCCCCAACTATTTGCCATGAAGTGATAGGACCAGATTCCATGATCTTAGTTTTCTGAATGTTAACCTTTAAGCCAATATTTTTACTCTCGTCTATCACTTTCATCAAGAGGATCTTCAGTTCTTCTCATTCTGCCATAAGGGTGGTGTCATCTGCATATCTCAGGCTATTGATATTGCTCCCAGCAATCTTGATTCCAGCTTGTGCTTCCTCCAACCAGCGTTTCTTATGATGTACTCTGCATATAAGTTAAGTAAGCAGGGTGATAATATACAGCCTTGACGTTCTCTTTTTCTATTTGGAACCAGTCTGTTGTTCTATGTCCAGTTCTAACTCTTGCTTCCTGACCTGCATACAGGTTTCTCAAGGGACAGGTCAGGTGGCCTGGTACTCCCATCTCTTTCAGAATTTTCCACAGTTTATTGTGACCCACACAGGCAAAGGCTTTGGCGTAGTCAATAAAACAGAAATATATTTTTTTTCTGGAAGTTCTTGCTTTTTTAATGATCCAGTGGATGTTGGCAATTTGATCTCTGATTCCTCTGCCTTTTCTAATTCAGCTTAAACATCTGGAAGTTCATGGTTCGCGTATTGCTGAAGCCTGGCTTGGAGAATTTTAAGAATCACTTTACAAGCGTGTGAGAAAAGTGTGAGATGAGTGCAATCATGGGGTTGTTTGAGCATTCTTTGGCATTGCCTTTCTTTGGGATTGGAATGAAAATTGACCTTTCCAGTCCTGTGGCCACTGCTGAGTTTTCCAAATTTGCTGGCATACTGAGTGCAGCACTTTCACAGCATTATCTTTTAGGATTTGAAATAGCTCAAATGGAATTCCATAACTCCACTAGCTTTGTTCATAGTGATGCTTCCTAAAGCCCACTTGATTTCACATTCCAGGATGTCTGGCTCTAGGTGAGTGATCACAATATCATGATTATCTGGGTCATGAAGATCTTTTTTGTACAATTCTTCTGTGTACTCTTGCCACCTCTTCTTAATGTCTTCTGCTTCTGTTAGGTCCCTACCATTTCTGTCCTTTATTGAGCCCATCTTTGCATAAAGTGTTCCCTTGGTATCTCTGATTTTCTTGAAGAGATCTCTAGTCTTTCCCATTCTATTGTTTTCCTCCATTTCTTTGCACTGATCACCGAGAAAGGCTTTCTTCTCTCTCCTTGCTCTTCTTTGGAACTCTGCATTCAAATGGGTATATGTTTCCTTTTCTCCTTTGCTTTTCACTTCCCTCTTTTCACAGCTATTTGTAAGGCCTCCTCAGACAGCCATTTTGAATTTTTGTATTTCTTTTATTTTTCTGTATTTTGGGGGATGGTCTTGATTTCTGTCTCCTTTACAATGCCATGAACCTCCATCCATAGTTTATCAGGCACTCTGTCCAATAGATCTAGTCCCTTAAATCTATTTCTCTCTTCCACTGTATAGTCACAAGAGATTCGATTCAGGTCATACCTGAATGATCTAGTGGTGTTCCCTATTTTCTTGCATTTCACTCTGAGTTTGGCAATAAGGAGTTCATGATCTGAGCCATAGTTGGCTCCTGGTCTTGATTTTGCTGACTATATAGAGCTTCTCCATCTTTGGCTGCAAAGAATATAATCAACCTGATTTCGGTGTCATCCATCTGTTGATGTCCATGTGTAGAGACTTCTCTTGTGTTGTTGGAAGACAGTGTTTGCTATGACCAGTGCATTTTCTTGGCAGAACTCTATTAGCCTTTGAGGAATAGGCAGTACATCTACAACTGGAACACCACTCAACCATAAAACAGAGTGAAACAGGGATGCTGTCAGCAGCATGGGTGTTCTAAGAAATCATCACACCAGGTGAGGGAACTCAGAGACAGAAAGACGAATCTCATGAGAGATCACTTATGGGCACAATCTATAAATTCATACCAGTGACCTAATGTACAAACTGGACTTCACAGCCTGCAAAAATCAAATTATGAGTATCAAAAGAAAGAAAGAAGGGATAAAAAGTTTAGGATTTATATACACACTAGGATCTAACAAACTGATAAGCAAATAGGACCTAGTGAAAAGAACAGGGAACTCTACTAAAGAGACTATAATCATATATATGAGGAGAAAAAATGGAAAAAGAATAGATTCCCTTCTATATAAAATCAAATTAAGTTACTATACAGCTAAAACTAATAAAACAATGGAAATGAACCTGACTCCAATAGAAAATCAAAATTAAATTACAGAAAATCCATCTAGGCGTCCCCAAACAGTGGCGAGCCTACAGATTAGGTCTGTGATACACTATGATGTTAATATGACACCGCCAAAGGTTTTCACCCAGAAGAACACAGAGCAGCATCCCATTCAATCTTGCCTGACCTCATGTGAAAGTCACAAGATTAAGAGAAGAAAGACCACAGGTTAATCAGGGCAACAGCCTCAATTCAGAAGTTGGGAATCTCCAAGGGGCAAGACACACAGAGGTGAAGAGCAGACACGGGGTCTCTGGGCACAGGATCCAGACCCGTGTGGACGGGGTGAGACCCACACGGTACCCAAACCCTGCCTCTGGGGCCACATGACTCTTGGTTAGGACACCAAGTCCCTGATGGCTGGGCCCCAAAGGCAGAAATGAGTGGGTTCCTGGAACGATCTCTCATCCCAGAGAAGTCCCCCTTCTCCTGCCCTTCGGTTCTGTCTGATACTGTTTTGACAGCTGTCATGATAATGCTGAACACACTGCCTTGGTTCCAGTGGGCTCCATTCTTTGTTTTCCCACTGAGGTATTGAGAAAATACACCAGGCGTGGGTCTAGAAGATGGGGGGCAGGTCTGGTGTCTGCTGAGCAGGGACGGCCAACTGGAAGGCGATCACATAGCAACTTCACCTGCTGCCCATTTTTTTTTTTTTTTGCCTGATCCTTGTACCCTGGAATCAATTAGCCAGGTGAACCTGCCTCCCTACTCAAACTGAATCTGCTGAAAAGCTGGAAAAATTACCAAGTAGCCCACCTGAGGAGTCTCCATGAGCTTCAGGGCAGGTGAGCATGGAAGGAGGAAAGATTAAGAGCCATAAGTCAGCACTGACCCCTGGGAGGGCCATGGAACCCGACTCAGAGGAGGGCACATTACCCAGAGAAGCCCACCTCAGCTCCAGACCCCAGACCTCTGAGCACTGACATTCAGACACAGGCATGGAGTTTTCCAGGACGGAGGTCAGGCCCAGTCCGCACCAAGGTCTCCACATCCTCGTGCACACAGAACATGGTCAGGTGTCAATATTCTCATTGCAGAAAGCAAGCAGTCTTGTCTAAACATAATCAGTGCAGACAGGATTGAAAAGTCAAAGTATTCATCATTCAGACATATCTGACTGTGACCACATGGACTGTAGCCATCTAGCCTCCTCTATCCATGGGATTCTGCAGGCAAGAATACTGGACTAGGTTACCATTCCCTTCTCCAGGGGATCTTCCCGATCCAGAGATGAACCCAGTTCTCCTGCACTGCATGCAGATTCTTTACCATCTAAGCCACCAGGGAAAATCCCAGACAAGACAGAGAGGTCTAAATCTACCATGCAGACAGAAGTTGGTCAGGTTTAAACTAGCTCAAAGTTGCTCTCCCTGGAAGCACAGGTCATACACAAGCAGGGTCTCTCATCCCTGGACAGGGGCCTCACCCTCATGTGGGAACTAGCAAGTAACTTTCTTAAAGAAAAAATCACCACTGGGTCCCACATGTCACGCACATCAGGAAACTGAAAGAATCTTTGACATTAAACACTTTAACAGGCAATACAAAACTGTTACCAGTATCTTTGGTCATGTGGTGGTCAGGATACAGGGAAGATCCAGGGATTTCTTATAGTTGAGTCCATTGTCTTGTAAAGACAGATAGAAAGTTCCCTGATTCCTTCTTCCATGCTTCTAGCAGGAGGCAGCCACACTAGAGGCCTTCTAGAAAAGGATATTCTTGATCAGAATAAGAATTGTTGAAATGGAAAGCATACTAGTTAGTATTTGCCAACCTAAACTACTCTTAAAAGCTTTGTCCCCAGATCTTTGCAGTTCCCACTGGTTCCTTTGTGTTCAGATTGTCAGGGTAGAAACAATCCATTGTTTCAAATTGGTTTCTTTTAATTCTGTTATTTGCTATTATATGAATGAAAGGTCACACTTGGAAAAATACATAAGAAAATTCTTGCAAAAAAAATTGAGTCAAGGAGCCCATAAGCTGTATGAATTCTGCCTTCTAACAATTTAAATTTCAAAGACTGAGGGACGAAATGCTTGGATAGCACCACCAACACAATAAACATGAGTCTGAGCAAACTCTGGCAGATGGTGAAGGACAGGGAAGACCAGCATGCTGCAGTCTATGGGGTTGCAGAGAGTTGGACATGACTGAGCAACTGAACCACATCAAGCTTCAATTTTCTGCCTGGAGAAACCTGATAATATAGGCACCTTGATTTTGTCACTTCTCTGTTTAAACTCTGCTAAAATGAAATTGATATTCATATAACATATAAGAGTTTTTGAGTTTTGAGATGTCACACCAAGGTAACAGGTGTTGGTGAGAATAGAACGCTGCTGGTGGGCAAAATGTTCCTCAAATATAGCTCTGTTTCAAACTGGATTTAAATATAACACTACATGGGTACATGAAGTATGAACCAAGAGCCTAAATACGGCAGGCAATATGTAAAAACAAATTTGGTATCCCATATGTGAGAGTAAAAGCTACTGGTTTTTGCAGTAGTCATGTATGGATGTGAGAGTAGGACCACATAGAAGGCAGAGCACTGAAAAACTAATGCTTTTGAACTGTGGTGCTAGAGAAGACTCTTGAGAGTCTCTGGGTCTGCGAGGAGATCAAACCAGTCAATCCTAAAGGAAATCAGTCCTGAACATTCATAGGAAAGACTGACGCTGAAACCAAAGCTCCAATCCTTTGGCCCCATGATGTGAAGAGCTGACCCACTAGAAAACACCCTGATGCTGGGAAAGACTGAAGGCAAATGGAGAAGGGGATGACAGAGGAAGAGATGGTTGGATGGCATCACTGATTCAACGGACATCAGTTTGAACAATCTCCAGGAGTTGGTGATGGGCAGGGATTCCTGGCGTGCTGCAGTCCATGGGGTCACAAAGAGTCAGACACAACTTAGCCACTGAGCAGCAACTACAACAACATGAGAGTGAATGTTTCTTGTCAGACCTGCAGCTGGTACGCACACATTGGTTTAGAACACTCCCCAACACAGATTGTCTCTAAGCTGATGAAGTGTGTCACAAGTGCATGAACCAAAAGGTAATGGATTCAGTCCAGGATGGAAGAGAATGTAACTTTGAACAGTCTGTGAAACTTACAGAGTCTGTAATCCACTCAAGATTTCAAATAATAAAACATTCACCTGAAATTTAAAGCCTCTTGGAAAGCTGCATCCTATCTATGAAAACATTCCATAGATTTCTTTTCATAATCATTTTTCACAGTGATAACACTTTAACTCTTCAGTTACTGATATTATTACCAAGATGAACTTGTCCTCATGGGTGTGGGAGATGACGTGGATCCATTGTGATTGATCTCTGGTCAAGTGACTCTCGCAATTTCTAATTATGTTCTATATCCACAATGTTTATTTTTACATCCATCGAAGTCTACTTCTCAGATCTTTATATACACCAAACAATAGATACCTGGTGAGTTCAGATTATATTAAACACTCTTTCCATAACTTTTCCAATGTCCATTGAATCAGAACAAGGTGAAACATGGAGAAGTGTTGAAATTTTAAATGATCTCTAAGGACCCTAAAAAAAACAACAAAAAAACTTTAGACAGAAATCCTAACCATTACTAGTCTATACAAAAGAATCCCAATGTGTCTTTTCCATGAAACTCCAACAATTGACTAGAGTTACAACAAGTTGGAGTTATGCTTGATTTGAGTTGAAACACTATGGATGTGGGCATAGGAGGATATATAGGTGATACATACTTAAGGAGGTAACAAGTATGAATCCAAAAATGTATAAGGTATACTTTGTAAACAAAGGGAAAACATTTAAGTAGTTTTCACTATCTCACCCTTCCAGACTTTGCCATCATTTACTGACCCCCTGTGGACTTGTTGGTTTAGTGCCATCAGATTAAAACTAGTCACATGCATCTTGCTTAGCTCTGTTCTCTTTGTTTGAAATTGTTTATGTTTCTCTCTCCTAGTATGCTCTTATAAATGCCACTATCTGTATCACTTATTTTGTCTATAACGTGGTCTCCTTCATTGTCCACTGTGTAACCATCCTCCGTGTAAATACATGTAAATACAGATATTTACATGTCTATGTCTATAAATACCTATGTCTATATGTATCTATAATAGATATTTATATCTCTATATAAAATTATGTCTATATGTACATAGTTATTTATACGCCTATGTATATAGAAATGAGTGTCTCTATGAACATGGGTATTTGTACATCTATGTACCTAGAATGTACATTTCTATGCATATAGACATTTGTATATCTATGTACCTGGGCATTTATATATCTCTCTGTATATTTACATATCTATGTACCTAGATATTTACATTTATGTACACTTATGTATATACAAATAGATGTCTTGCCAGTATAAAAGGGCCTGTAGAAAAGGGAACGCTCCTACAAAAAGACCTGACTTGGCAGCTGAACAACAACAAAAGAGAAAATACTCTCGGTTCACCGGCCACCAACATCACATGGTATATCAATGTTACTACAATATGAAATAAAGGTTACTTTAAAAAAATAATGCTTCGGGGGACTTCCCTGCAGTCCAGTGATTAAGATTCTGTGCTTCAAATGCAGAGGGCGAGGGTTTGACACTTGGTTGGGGAACTAAAAATCCAACATGCACATGGAACTGCCGGTAAATTTTTAAAATTATTAAAATAAATAAATAAGAATGTTCAGAAAGAACACACAAGCTTTTCGGTGATTCTTCAGGTACATTCCGTATTAAATTACAGTCTTGAGTTAAAACGTGAAAGTTTTCCCTTTCAAGGTAATCACAACTGGGCATGAAAAGTCCTGACACCTTGTGGCCATTGCCTGCAATAGCAACCTTAAAACATGCTTATGAGAACATTTCATGCAAAGATGGGCTCAGTAAAGGACATCAATGGTATGGACCTAACAGAAGCAGAAGATATTAAGAAGGGGTGGCAAGAAAACACAGAAGAACTGTGCAAAAAAGATCTTCATGAACCAGATAATCATGATAGTGTGATCACTCATCTAGAGCCAGACATCCTGGAATGTGAAGTCAAGTGGGCCTTAGGAGACATCACTACAAACAAAGCTAGTAGAGGTGATGGAATTCCAGTTGAGCTATTTCAGATCCTAAATGATGATGCTGTGAAAGTGCTGCACTCAATCTGTGAGCAAATGTGGAAAACTCAGCAGTGGCCACAGGACTGGAAAAGGTCAGGTTTCATTCCAATCTCAAAGAAAGGCAAGGCCAAAGAATGCTCAAACTACTGCACGATTGCACTCATCTCATACACTAGCAAAATAATGCTCAAATTCTCTAAGCCAGGCTTGACCAATACATGAACTGTGAACTTCCAGATCTTCAAGCTGGTTTTAGAAAAGGCAGAGAAACCATAGATCAAATTGCCAACATCCACTGGATCATGGAAAAAGCAAGAGAGTTCCAGAAAAAAATATCTATTTCTGCTTTATAGACTATGCCAAAGGCTTTGACTGTGTGGGTCACAATAAACTGTGGAAAATTCCCAAAAGATGGGAATACCAGACCACCTGACCTGCCTCTTGAGAAATCTGTATGCAGGTCAAGAAGCAACAGTCAGAACCAGACATGGAACAACAGACTGGTTCCAAATCGGGAAAGGAGCATATCAAGGCTATATATTGTCACCCTGCTTATTTAACTTCTATGCAGAGTACATTATGAGAAATACCGGGCTGGATGAAGCACAAGCTAGATTCAAGATTGCCGGGAGAAATATCAGCAATGCAGATGGCACAACCCTTATTGCAGAAAGTGAAGAAGAACTAAAGAGCCTCCTGATGAAAGTGAAAGAAGAGAGTGAAAATGTTGGCTTAAAGCTCAACATTCAGAAAACTAAGATCATGGCATCTGGTCCCATCACTTCTTGGCAAATAGACGGGGAAACAGTGGTTGACTTTATTTTGGGGGCTCCAAAATCACTGAAGATGGTGACTGCAGCCATGAAGTTAAAAGACACTTACTCCTTGGAAGATAAGTTATTAGCAACCTACACAGTATATTAAAAAGCAGAGACTTACTTTGCTAACAATGGTCTGTCTAGTATGGTTTTCCAGTGGTCAGGTATGGATGGGAGAGTTGGACTGTGAAGATAGCTGAGTGCTGAAGAATAGAAGCTTTTCAACTGCGGTGTTGGAGGAGACTCGAGAGTCCCTTGGACTGCAAGGGGATCCAACCAGTCCATTCTAAATGAGATCAGACCTGAGTGTTCATTGGAAAGACTGATGTTGAAGCTGAAACTCCAATGCTTTGGCCACATGATGTGAAGAGCTGACTCATTTGAAAAGACCCTGATGCTGAGAAAGATTAAGGGCAGGAGGAGAAGGGGATGACAGAGGATGAGAAGGTTGGATGGCATCACCGACTCAGTGGACACGAGTTTGGGTAAATTCCGGGAGTTACTGATAGACAGGGAGGCCTGGCGTGCTACAGTCCATGGGGATGCAAAGAGTGAGACACGACTGAGTACTGAATTGAACTGATAAGGGGAAAGAATATGAAGAGGAATCGATATCTATATCTATATCAGGAATAGCTATCTATATGTATACCAGACCAGCTGGAATGTAAGGGATGCTGATGGTGACTGGTTCTGACTCTCAAGTCTTCAACCAACTGAAGCTTGGAGTCTCCCACAGCCCAAGACCCTTAATGAACATGCCTGTAAAGTTAAAGTGTTAGTCACTCACTCATGTCTGACTCTTTGCAACTCCATGGACCACCAGCCTCCTCTGTCCATGGGATTCTCCAGGCAAGAATCCTGGAGTGGACTGCCCTGCCCTCCTCTTGAGATCTTCCTCACTTAGGGGTTGAACCCGGGTCTTCTGCTATGCAGAGATTGTTGACCATCTGAGTCACCACAGAAGCCAGAACATACCTGTACTCATAGATTAAAGCTTACCCAACTTTGTGGTTTACAGAGACACTGCTCTGGAAAGCTCCATGGTGTTCTCCATAGTTCTGCAAGTAATACACTTTTCCTTCCCATGAGCTTTGGCTGGGTTGTACCTTCTGGCTCTACACCCACCAAGAGGTAAACTCACTTTTCTGGTACCATTTCTCCATCCAGTCTCACAACTATCACTTCATACTAATTTTACAGTCAGTTGCTTTGCTTCCAATACATGGAAATCACATTAATTTTCTGTGAGCAAAGCTACCTAAGGGCCAGAAACAGTGTCCCCATTTTATCTTGTGAAGCCAGTAGGTGTCAAGCAAACTCAGCTCAGTGGATCCACAGTCCTCCAGATTGATGCCTCGGCTTACAGAAAACACTTGCAAGGCTTTGAGGTTCTACTTATACCTCATTTCTGAAGGCTTTTCATACCTACATTAAGTATACAGATGGCTCATCAGTGCCACTTCCACTTTCAGGCTAAAAATCCTCCAAGTTTTTTCTAACATCCTTATTCCATGCGTTGTGTTTAAATCTTTGAACACACGGTGTTTATCTTGTGTCTCATCCGAATGTAGTGAATTACACCGTTTCCCTTGAATAAGGCAGTACTAACCACATAAGAGTTCTTGCCAAAACTGGATTTCATAAGGTAGGGCACAGGTCGGCCTCGGATAAACTCCGGGAGCACGGTTATAGTCTGGTGAAGCCGATATACCAATTGAGGGCACTGGAAAGAAATATTCAGCCTGAGGACAACCCGCCCACTTGAGGATCCAGGCCTAAGAGGCAAGGCCTGAAAACAAAGAAACTAGCCAAGAGGCGCCTGCGCACTGGAGGCTTGACAGACACGCCCACAGAGCAGCCAATCCCCGAGCGGAGGGGCGGGGCCTCCATCGCGCTCCCACCCTCCGGGCACCTATTGGCCAGACTGCCTCAGTCACAACGCCGATTGGTCGCTTGTGCATGACAGGGTACAGGCAGGCTGCTGGCCCTTCACTTCACCTCAGAGCCGAAGGACTGGACGTCGCTGAACCTCTAGCGCTCCTTGGGACAGGGTGGGCAGCGCGGCAGGACAGCGGGGAGGCTGACAGGAAGGCGTCCTGCGCAGTCCTCTTAAACCCTTAGCCTGATGGCTTCAGAGGCCCAAAATCCTGTCAACTTTGAGTAACCTGAGTCCTCATCTGAAGGGGGCTTGCGTCTCGTCAGCTTCAGGGATTAAAAATCCCTTCACCCGCAGAAACACCGAATCCCTTAGTGCTTCGACCCTCAAATACCTAGATTAACCCCAGTTCCCCTCAGCCTGATGCACCCTAAAAATAGAACCCGCAGAGAGACTGAATTTCCTCAACCTTGCAGACCCTGAATCCCTCCGCCTGGGAGCTCTTAAAACTTCCTCCTCAAGACCCTAACTGTCCTGCCTGTCAGAGACCTAAAGTCCCTTAATAAGAAACCCCCGATTTCCTCAGCCTCACAGATGCCAAGTTTTCTCACCCTGTGCATTCTACATTAGCCAGAAGATCCCCAGTCCCCTCTGTCTGAGGACCCGAGTTACTTCAGCCCTTGGGACCCAGATCTCCTCAAGCCGAGCGACTTCTCCCTTAGACGTAGAACCTACGTTATGCCCAGATTTTTCTGAGTGTCCATGAGGAGATCCTCAAAACGCTTATTGGAGAAACATTCCCTCTGCTGCACTGGAACAGAGCCCTGATTTCAGCCTGACCCCAGTCCAGCAGTTGGGGTTTCCGGGTCTCATCAAAAATCCCTCCGTCTCCTACAGACACTTCCCTCCCAGTGCCTTCCCTCAGAGGACCTGAATTGTAGGGGAACCAAAGAAACCAAATTAGTTCACATTAGGCTGATCTGTCATACCTAGTCAGGATCTGTCCATCCCACCAGTACCCTCACCCCGACTTTCCCCTCACCTTCCTGCCCTGGACACTGCACCCAAGGCAGACAGACCAGTTTCTGGACACTGGTCTGGGCTCTCTCAACACCTTCTTCTTCCTCAGGCACCTTGGTCTTCAGCACTCCAATGGCCATGAGGACCAACAGGTCTCCAGAGGAGAGCACTGAGGGAGATGCCAGAAGAACAGAGTGCAAGCCCACGGTGAGAGGTTCAGGTGGCAAAGCTGGGCTCTAAACCAGCTCTATAAGAAAGACATGGTGCTGGTACCTGAAGCACCACAGACTGCTTGCCTGGGCAGCTGAGTGAACTTCCCTGTGACTGTACACAGGATGGGAATGCCTGGTCATGTCTGAGATGGTGGGGTGGAGTGGGACAAAACAGGACACTAGCTTCGTCAACTGCTCTGTGTCCAGGGAGAGTTAGGAAAATGTTCAGCGTTTGTTAGGTTAAGCTGGACACAGTCGGGAAGGAAAGTCTTCATCCCTGTCTCACACAGACCATCCAGTAGCTTCAGGCTACTCCCTGCACAAAAGGTGGAGGAGAAGCCTCAGCTCTAAGGTCTGACTTAGATTAGTAAATCACTAATGAAATCTATTATTTTCCTTAGGCCAAAGATGCTTTCAAAGACATCTCCGTATACTTCTCCAAGGAAGAATGGGAAGAAATAGGAAAATGGGAAATAATCCGATATAGGAATGTGAAAAGAAACTACGAAGCACTGATTGCTATAGGTAACAGGAAGTGCTGGGTGCCTGTGAGCCTGGGAAACATGAAGCAGGTCTTCACCCTCAGTGTTCACTTGGCCCGCTCTTAGGTGGCTCCATCTGCTCACAGTTCCCTTTGGTGTGGAGACTAACCTGGAGGAAATGTTTACAGTTTTGCACCAAAGGGAGGTTGACCCTGCAGTGCAGAGCTCACCTCTTGCCTTGTTCTAGACTCCCCCAGCCCATCCCACTGATTCCCTGACGTTGTGACACTTCCCATGGCTTCTGTGCTTTGTTTCTCCTTCTTAGGACAAATGTTTTGCTTCTTTCCAGGGTTCAGAGCCACTCGACCGGATTTCATGCCTCACCGCAGGCAGGTCATCAAGCCCCAGGTAGATGACACTGAGGATTCTGATGAAGAATGGACACCAAGGCAGCAAGGTGAGAGGCCGGGAGGATGTGGAGGTGTCTTCCTGAAACCAGCATGGGCTTAGGTCTCAACTACATCTCAGCCATTAGCAAGGAAAACATAATTTTCAGCGTTCTGAAGTGGTTGTGGCCAAATATTTACATAAGCATGAATGAAGATGAATGTATAGGTTTTCCAGTGTAATTCTCAAAAGTTTTATGGTTAAAATTTATCATTCTTTTTAAAAAGAATTATTTTTGCTAAACATTCTTAGTGAAAGGCAGTTAAAGAAACCTTAGAAATAAATTCACCAAACAGGTTTAATACTAATCTCATTGGTTATTGGATCAAATCTCTTAGAAAAGGAAATGATTAACATATTATGTCAAGATATATTATTTCTGTATGTATATAAAACAAAACCCATGATCTTCTTACCCTAAGGTTAAACTAATTCTTTATTTTGATTCTGGGAAAGGGTTGGAGAGAACTATTTATTGTCCATGATCTTTCCCACATTTCACTGACCAGAGATGGCATCAGGTAAATAAAATGAAGTACACTTATTATAAAATAGAAGTGAGCAAAAAAAAAAAAAAAAAAAAAAAAAAGAAGTGAGCACTCACTTCCTCTTCAGCTGCTCAAAGAGTTTAGAAGAGTTAATCTGCCTAGACTGGAGAAAACAATTTAGATAGTTCCATGATGCTCCATCTGTGGATTTCTGTTCTCCCAGATTTTTAAAAAATATTTATTAATTTTGACTGCACTTGGTCTTCGTTGCTGTCCATGGGCTTTCTCTGATTGCTGTGAATGTTTTCTTGTTGCAGAGCACGTGCAGGCTCTATAGTTTGTGACACACAAGCTTAGCTGCCCCACAGAAAGTGGAATCTTCCTGGACCAGCCATCAAACCTGTGTCCTCTGCATTGGCAGGCAGATTCTCCTCCACTGTGCACCAGGGAAGTCCCTCTCTTCCCTGAGGTTATTAATAGTAGTGAAATGGACGTGAAAAACAAACATTTGGTTGTCTGCAAAGGTTTTGACATAAGGAGAGATTCATCATAGGGAATACATACGCCTCGGTTCACCATACGCCTGCACGTCTTTATTTACCTTTTTAACAATTTCTGAATGTATGGTATACTGTTGTTAACTATGTGCACGTTAGTTTTAGTGGCCATAGTGCTGATCGCTAAGTCATGTCTGACTCTGCGTACCCATAGACGGTAGCCCACCAGGATCCTCTGTCCGTGGGATTCTGTAGGCAAGAATCCTGGAGTGGGTTGCCATCTCCTGCTCCAGTTCAACTTCCCAACCCAGGGACTGAGCCTGCATCTGTTGCATCTCCTGTATTGCAGGTGGATTTTTTACCACTGAGCCACCGGGGATATATATACACATTGTTGTACAATAAATCTGTAGAAATGTTACATCTTGTGTAACTGAAATCCTAACCCACTGAGTAACAATTCTCCAACTGTTCCTCCTCACAGCCCTTGGCAACCACGATTATATTTTCTGTTTCTATGGATTTGATTAATTTAGATACCTCATCGAAGTGAAATCAGGCAATATTTGTCTTTTTTGATTGGTTCATTTCCCTTACTATACCATCAAGGCCCATACATGATGTAGCATATGACAGAATTCGTTTTTAAGGCTTCAAAACATTTCATTGTGTGCATGTGGATATAAGAGCTATAAGATATATCTTATATATAATCTTTATCTTTTATCCACCAATGAACATTTAGATTGCTTACACATCTTGCTCATTGGGCATAATGCAGCAATGACCATACATGTGCCCACTATTTATTCAATAGCTTGCTTTCAGTTTTTTATGGAAATACACTTTTGAGTGGGATTGCTAGATCATACAGCAGTTCTAATTTTCTGTGGAAACTCCATACTGTTTTCTAGAAAGCTTGCAACATTTTACATTGCCAACAATAGTGTATAAGTGTTCCAATTTCTCCACATCCTTACCAAACTTATTATTGTCTTCTTATACATATTGCCTATCACAGAAGGTTTCAGTTTGTATTTCCCTATTGATTAGTAATATTGAGCATCTTTTCATATGTTTGTTGGCCATTTGTGTATTTTCTCTGGAGAAATGTCTATTCAATTCCTTCTCTCACTGTTAGTCAGCTCAAACTGGCATAACAAAACAGACTGCATTCCTTAAACCACAGAAATTTGTTTTCTTACAATGTTGGAGCATGGAAATTTGATATCAAGGTGCCATCATGGTCAATCAGGTTCTCTTCCGGGCATATAGGTAGCCTTCATACTGGTGTATGCTTATTAACTCCTTATCAGAGGCATATTTTACAAATATTTTCTACCATCCTGTAGGTGGCCTTCTCAACTCCGTTCAGTGTCCTTTGCTGCACAGAGGTTTTAAGATTAATCTCATTTGTCTATTTGTACTTTGTTACTAATACTTGTGCACTTGGTACCATATCTAAGAAATCATTGCTGTTTCAATGTCGTGAAACTTCACCCTTGTTTTCTTCTAAGAGTCTTATCAAGTCTTGCATTTAGGTCTTTAATCAATTCTGAATTGATTTTTCTTCAAGATGTATGATGTTCATTATTTTGCATATGGTTATTTTGTTTCTCCAGCACCATTCATTACAGGGATTAAACTTTCCCCATTATCTTGACACCATAGATGAAGATCATTAGCCCAGGTACCCAAGAGTTTACTTCTGGTTGTCTATTCTGTGCCATTGATTGACATATCTGTCTTTATGCCAGCCAGCTTCCTCAGTGGCTCAGCAGGTGAAGAATCTGCCTTCAGTGCAGGAGACACAGGATATGCGGGTTCAATCCATGGGGTAAGAAGATCTCCTGAAGAAGGAAATGGCAACCCTGTCCAGTGTTCTTGCCTGAGAAATCCCCTGGACAGAGGAGCCTGGTGGGCTACAGTCCAAAAGGTCACAAAAAGTCAAGAAGACTGAGCGATTAAGCACACATTTTTTGCCAAATCTACACTCTTTTGGTTCCTGTACCTTTGTAGTATGTTCTGAAATCAGAGGCCTCCAGCTTTGCTGTTCTTTCTAAAATTACTTTGCCTATTTGGGGTGCTCTGAGATTCCGTGTTAACTGTTGGATGGATTTTCTATATCTGAAAAAATTCCATTGGGATTTTAATAGGAATTGCATTGAATCTTTAAATTGCTTTGGGTAGTATGAACAGCTTAATAATATTAAGCCTCCAAATCCATAAACATGGGATGCCCATCTGTTTATTTATGTCAGATTCCTTTCAGCAATATTTCATAGTTTTCAACATATAAGTCTTTCATCTCCTTAAGTTTATTCCTAATTACTTCATTCTTTTCAATGCTATTATAAATAAGATTATTTGTCCAGTGGCTAAGACTCCACACTCCCAGTGCAGAGAAGTTGGGTTCAGTCCCTAGTCAGGGAACTAGATCCCAAATGCCACAACAAAGACCTGGTACAAACAAATAAATAAAGATAAATATATATATATATATATATATTTTAAATTTAGCTGTTCAATATAGCTTTAAAAAAATAAATAGGATTGTTTTCTTATTTTCCTTTGTGGAATGGTCATTCTTGATGCATGGAAATATATCTGAATGTTGATTTTGTACCATGCAACTTTCTGTGCAGGATTTTTGTGTGTGTGGATTTAAAGATTTTTCTGCACATTAAACCATGGCCCTGTGAACAGACATAATTTTACTTCTTTCTTTCCAAATGGAAGCCTTTTGTTTCCATTTCTAACCTAAAGCCCTGGCTAGGAGTTCTAATACTTTGGTGAACAGAATTGTTGATAATGGGCATCCTTGCCTTTTTTTCTTAATTGTTGAAGTTTTCAGCTTTTCACTGATGACTAGGATGTTAGAGATAGACTTTCAATATATGACCTTTATTATATTGCAGTAACTTCCTCGTATCTCTACATTGATGAGTACTTTTGTCATGAAAGCTACTAAATTGATTAGATACTTTATGAACATCAGATGAGGCACAGATGAAGTTTCATAATTTTTTTTTTAATTTTAAGAAAATTATGTAAAGCTCCCAGTGGAACCATGGGAGTTGATGATACAGAAATCATCTTCCATTCCTCCTTTGGTAATCATTGTCCTTGTCACTCTCTGGCTCAGGATTATGCGTCCTTAATTAGAATACTCAGAGTTTGGAAACATTTCCCAACCAAAACACTGATCCTCATCATTTTTTAGGTAAACCTTCTCGATGGCCTTCAGAGTGGAGCACAGTAAACACCAGAAGGTGAGTATTTCCCAAATCCTGTTGCCAAAATATCCTCCTCATGGATCAAGTCACAGGGGAGAATAGGAGAAAACACAGAGATCCTGGAGACGGCTGCCTTCCTGCCCTGAATCTTTAGCACACTGCCTGATATCATCACCCTCTCTACAGTTAGTAAGAACAACAACCATAGTATCCTTTTTTATTGTTACATTATTTTCATAATATTTCAGACTTCAAGCATTTTATGTGAATGAACTTACTTAAACCTTCAATCAGTCCTACAGTACCTATAAGTAGGTATATAGCTATCACCATTATTGATCCAAAAATTAGGTAAAAAACATTTGATTATATGTCTGAGATCACAGTATCACAGGTAGTGCATTCTAAACCAGTGCACATTCTCTAAACCCCTTACACACTGTTTAAAACTTCCATAGTTCTATGAAGCTTATTCGTACATCTTTATATCATTCATCTGAGTGATGTTTTCAACCTCAGTTCTTTTATGCTGTGCTGGGGAGGGATATGCTAAGACATCTGACTAAGGGAAGCTTAAGGACATGTTGGGCAGTTTGTAGAGTGGACAGTCCAAGATGAAGACGCTTAAAGACATGCTGGGCAGTTTGTAGAGTGGACAGTCCAAGATGAAGAAGGAGATAGGATCCCTACCTCAGAGCCTCCCACTCCAATAAGATGAAGCAACTTGCAACCCTGAGAATCCTCAGGTTTATGACTGAAAAGCAACAAATAAGAAAATAACAGAAGGACGTCACATAGATTACCCACTTTTGAGTAGAAACTCATCATCTGGGCATCATTTCAAATGCTGATTCCTGTAGGAGCGAGGAACAGCTCCTCCTCGGAGCTCTAATAGGCAACTCTCCTGTTTGGAATCATTTGTTTAGCCTGCCCCTGTGTTGTGAGCTTTGGGAGGCTAGCCCACACCCATTCATTCTCAGAAGTCCAGGCCCAGCTCAAAGCCCCTGAGGGCCGCCTGAAAGTTTTGTGAATGAGTGACTCCACACTTAAGCATTCATCTAGGAGTAGAAAGGTCAAAGGATGCTGAAGATAGTATCTGTGAGGTAGACTTCAAATATAGATGCAGTTTAGGGAATAAATTGATACCAGGGATGTTCGCTCATGTTCTAACTGTATTAAATAGCTCACACAACAATTTGTTGAAGGTTATTACATTTCATGTCCCTATAATATTAGGAATTACCCTGTATACCAATGAATGGATCAAGAAACTGAGCAAAACCAGCTACTCATACAGCCTTGTTCAAGGAGAACTGATGAGACCAGCTACTTTAATTCCAAACATTGTCTCTAGGACATGGCAACCTGCAACTTTCGTCTCTTTTTCTTTATTGTCTAAATGTGTTTCTGCCGATCATCTTTTCTCCTCTTAATCTCACTGCTTTGTCACTTTATTTTCCACATGTGGTTTTTGCCCTCTGTAATTTTCCATACTTCCTCGTCCACCAAAGGGCCACAAATTAACAGAAACACCCCAGATCTCTCTACGAACCCTTACCCTCTTCTTTCCCTGACCTCCAGCTATTCTCCCTGCCTTGCTCTCAATTTTATGCAGAAAGTTGAAGGGGAAGAACCTTAAGATATGAATTCTAGTTTTGATTCACTATCCACCTAGGTCCTTTTGTTACACTCCAGTGTTCAGACAACACCCCCCAAAAAAATCAGGTATTTCCAAGAATTGTCAAAGTATTAACTAAAGTCATGCATGTCAAAACACTTCATAAAATCCTAAAGACCTAAAGAAATGCATGTTGTCTTTTACTCACATGGAAGAGAATGTCCAGGGCACCATTAAGTAAGGAATCTAGTTTGAAGGAATTGCCGGGAGCAGCAAAATCACTGAAGACAAGTGGCTCCAAGCAGGCTCAGAAACCAGTGCCCCATCACAGAAAAGCAAGGACCCCTGGACAGCACCCCAGACAAAAAGTCGGTAAGACAAAATTTGGAGAGTTCCTCTAATTAATTCCCCTATTCCCTGTAGAAAAACTAATAAGTATGACCTAGGTGTGTGGCATGGACTTTGGGTAGGTGGGGGTTTAAGGTGGACAGATCTGAGAGCTGAAGTTAGCCCTGGGGCCTTGGGAAAATCTTATACATTTTCTGAGGTACTGATTGCTATCTGTAAAGTGAAGATAAGGATACATACTCATACAGTGCTTGAAAGCCTTACATTAAATGCAAAAGTCTGACACCTACAAGTAGATTGATAAACCCAGCTGTGATGATGGGGACCATGCTTTGTTAGTGTTTATGCCCAGACCTCTGCTCAGTGCCTTACATGTCATGTGCCCTTATCATATATTTTCTGAGTAGATGTGTCGGTGAACTATTTCCTAAGTACGAAGGTTGGAAAATTAAACCTACTAACGGGAAGTGCAGTACACTATCACTGAACTGGACACCTGTGGTCACTGGAGCCTCAGTCTCCTGAACCAGTAGTTAAAGGGAGAAGAAACAAAGTATAGAGGAGGGACTTCCTGGGGGTTAAGTGGTTAAGACTCCACGCTTCCACTGCAGGAGCTGTGGGTTCCATTCCTGGTCAGGGAACTAAGATCCCACAAGCCATGCAGCGTGGCCAAGAAATAAATAATGTAACATTAAAACATAATATTACAAAAGTAAAAGTTTGAAAAATACATGTAAGAAAGTTTTCACAAAGTGTATAGATGGACAGGTAGGAGATCTCACACTTTGTGATAAAACAGTGACTAACTCCTCAGACCCCACCAGCCTTGCTGAGCTTCTGTTATCCATCTTAGAACTCAGAAGAAAGGAGACTGGAGTGAGGAGGTACAGTCTACGGGAAAGAAAGGGCCACGTGTACCGAGAGGTCAGCGAGCCCCAGGATGACGACTACCTCTGTGAGTGACCCTGCTGGCCCACCCATGGAGAAGCAGCTAGGAGTCCTTGGCCCACTAACCTCACCCCACCATTTGGCCCCCGGCCATCCCCTTCCTCTATGACTTGGGGTGAAGGATCAAGGCCAAATGCCATGAATGCCTCAGTTCTTTCTGAAGGTCGTTACAACCAGCAACATCGCTATACCTCCTCTCATTCCCTGTTCTCACCTCCAGATTGTGAGGAGTGTCAGAACTTCTTCACTGACAGCTGTGCTGCCCATGGGCCCCCAACCTTTGTAAAGGACTGTGCAGTGGAAAAGGGGCATGCCAACCACTCAGCCCTCACTCTGCCCCCTGGGTTAAGCATCAGACTGTCGGGCATCCCTGATGCTGGGCTTGGAGTGTGGAAGGAGGCATCAGATCTGCTGCTGGGCCTGCACTTTGGCCCCATGAGGGCAAGATCACAGACGATGAAGAGGTCGCCAACAGTGGATACGCCTGGCTGGTGAGAAGCACCTGTTTCCCTATCCTCTGGCTTCTAATCACTTGTATGTGGTGGGGGCTACTTCATGTCTACATTCGAGGATGCAGATGGTGATAACATGGTCGGAAATGACACAGTCAGCCCTGTGTACTGTGTGCCCTGGGCGTGAACACAGGCGTTCCATCTAAGGGTCAGAGAGAGGTAGGAACATAGTCTACAGAAACTCAGGACCTCTATCTAAAGATCAGAGGTGAGGTGGGACCACATTGTAGAGACACTCAGGACCTCTATCTAATGATCAGGGGAGAGGCGGAACCACAGTGTAGAGACACTCAGGACCTCTATCTAAAGGTCAGAGGAGAGGTGGGAACACAGTGTACAGACACTCAGGACCTCTATCTGAAGATCAGAGGAGAGGTGGGACCACAGTGTAGAGACACTCAGGACCTCTATCTAAAGATCAGGGGAGAGGCAGGACCACAGTGTATAGACACTCAGGACCTTTACCTAAAGGTCAGAGGAGAGGTGGGAACACAGTGTACAGACACTCAGGACCTCTATCTGAAGACCAGAGGAGAGGTGGGACCACAGTGTAGAGACACTCAGGACCTCTATCTAAAGATCAGGGGAAAGGTGGGAACACGGTGTAAAGACACTCAGGACCTCTATCTAAAGGTCAGAGGAGATGTGGGACCACAGTGTACAGGCACTCAGGACCTCTATCTAAAAGTCAGAGGAGATGTGGGACCACAATGTACACACACACAGGACCTCTATCTAAAGGTCAGAGGAGAGGTGGGAACACAGTGTACAGACACTCAGGACCTCTATCTGAAGACCAGAGGAGAGGTGGGACCACAGTATAGAGACACTCAGGACCTCTATCTAAAGATCAGGGGAAAGGTGGGAACACGGTGTAAAGACACTCAGGACCTCTATCTGAAGGTCAGAGGAGATGTGGGACCACAATGTACACACACTGGACCTCTATCTAAAGGTCAGAGGAGAGGTGGGAACACAGTAGTACAGAAACACAGAAGTTACTCCTCCCTTGTGGAGCCCTTGCCTTCAATAACCAAGAGACTCAGACTTGGAATTATGAGTAAGGGGCTTACTGTGTGGTCCGAATGGCAGGTGAATCCATGCAGGCTGAAAAGCACCAATGACTACAGAGGGAAATAGCTCTTCTATATCTTCCTACCAAGAAAAAATAAAAGAAAGAGGAAAGCTTGTAACTCTTTCTCTGACACTCAGATCACCAAAGGGAGAAACTGCTACGAGTATGTGGATGGAAACGACATGTCTTGGGCCAACTGGATGAGGTGAGTGCAGTGAGTCTGCAGTGTGTAGATACTGAGACTCCCTCTATCCCACGCCCCTTTCCTTCTCAACCCGGCTCCCTCAACAGCATTCACATCTTCTTTTCACTTTTCCCTCCATATCATGCTCTTTCATTTCAAAAGACACTAGAAAGAAGGAAATAAAAGTATGGCATGTGCCGTCAAGATACAAGTCTATATGCTGAACAAAACTGGTGGACTTGAAAGCAACTTGAGGAGTCTAGATTCACCAGGGACACTTTAACTCATTTAATGGACACTTACCATGCACTTTATGTTTCAGTTTAGACGATGAACTTCGTTACTGAAGCAGATCACACAACCCATGTCCTTTTGGAGAACATACTGCAGACAGACATTAGCCGATTGATTTTAGGGAAAGTAACCTTAGTTTTTCTATCTTTGAGTAACTGCACAGTGCCAGGATAAACTAACACAGGAGACCTTGACTCTATGTTGGCAACAACCTCCTCAGGCTTGGTTCCAGTGAGAAGTGGGCCCTGAGGCCTTGGAAGGAATGGGAGGCAGGATGGCCCTGAGTGGGGCCATTGTCTGAGGGCCTCTCCTTTCATCAGGGTAGGCAGACAGGGAACAAACAATTACTGTTCCGTGTTTCAAGCTATATCAGAGCTGTCTCCAAGTTTCTGTGGGAGGGGGTGTGCAAGCGAATAGGACCCTGGATACACGTGGGGAGATGGGAGAAATCCTCAGGAAAGAAGGCAGGCTGGGGTGAGTGCTGAGGGCTGTGTGTTAGCCAAGGAGCACCAAGTCCTATCGATGAAATAACTTAATTCAGAGTTTAGAGGAGCTGGATGTCACCAGCCTCAAGGACAGTCCAGGTGGAGATGAGTCTGGAACTGGGCTCTGGAAAAATGGCTAATTAGGAAAGGAGAGAAAAGCATGAGAATTCACATGGCCTGCCCGAAGGTTTGGACAGAAGGTCCACATGAGGGGTGGCCTCAGAGGCGGAAGGCAAGGAGCTGGGCATGGTCGGAGAGTGGAGGGCACTCATCACCTGAGGTTTCTTTCCCATTCCCGGCTTCACCCCCAGGTATGTGAACTGTGCCCGGGACAATGAGGAGCAGAACATGGTGGCCTTCCAGTATCACGGGCAGATCTTCTACCGAACCTGCCAGGTGGTCAGGCCGGGCTGTGAGCTGCTGGTCTGTTACGGGGACGAGTATGATCAGGACCTTGGCATCAAGAGGAACAGCAGGGGGAAGAGTGAGCTCACGACCGTTAGAGGTGAGTGGCAGCCCTCTTCCAGCACCGACCCCATCCTGGGAGCCTCCGTGGTCCGATTTTGAAGCACAGTCCGATCCAGTGTAAAGTCAGTTGAGTTGCCATTAAAGTGCCTCAGAGTTTGATTCTTTTCATATGATTGTTAGGAGAAATTTTTATATTAAAAATGTTAGTTCTAATTTTTAATATTTCATGCAAAAAAAAAAAAATGTGTAACATTACCTTCTGCTGAAAGGCTTAGAAGCAAAAAGCAACATTTCTAGCACCTACCAGCTCTTTGCCCCTATCTTTTTCTTCCTCATTTCCTCCCATTTCTAAGCGACACATGCACAGTGATGTGCATTCAGTTACTGTTCCAGTTTGTTGTCATGTGAGTTCATGCTCTGTGCCAGACGGGGCTCCAGGCACCGAAACAGACAGAACCCCTGCCCTGGGGCAGCAGGGGCTTCACACCAGACAGGGGCTGGTACTCTGAGGAAAACCAGCGCAGGGAACGTGCCTCGGGTCAGCGTGAGCAGAGGGTGGGGTGTGGTGCAGAACGGTGCGGCGGGGTCTGGGCAGAGATAACACCCATGGGGAAGGATTCTGGGCAGGGAAGCTGCCAGTGCAACAGCCCCATGGCTGGGAAGAGAGGCCATGCCAGGGGTCGTAGGAGGAAGCACCGAGAGAGAGAGAAGGAGGCTGGATGGGACACGGAAGCCTCAGAGCCTGTGTCCACGTGCAGACCCCAGGGGTCCTCCTGGGTGACACAGAACAACCGCGAGGGTTTCAGCTGCAAGCATCATGTTCTCTGTGCTAAGATGAAGCTTTGGTTCATTTTGGGGACGAGACATCAGAGGGGAGTCCCCTCAGAAGTCAGTTCATTGCCAGACATGAGGGGAGAGTGGGCTGGCTAAAGATGCCTGGGAATGTGGATGTGAAGAGTCTGACTGGAGATGTATTTTTAAGTAGGGCTTCCTAGTGCATGTTAAATGGACTAAGACTGAATGAAATAAATGAGGTATGAGTACTGGTGAGGCTGGAGGAAGGATATGCCTTTATTTTATGATTTATTGGAAACAGAGAGAGGAGCAATTTGTGAACCTGTTTGGGACACAGGGGCCAGAGACCTGTAGTCAGTGGGACCTGGGCCGCTTGGTCTCCTCCAGTCTCAAACCCACTTCCTGCAGCAATCGGCACAAAGGCTGCTATTTGAACAAGGAGCCACAAAGTCAGATTTACCCACACCCGCTGTAACCACCCCCTGTGCTGCCTCCCAATGCAGAGAGCTCCAGGACAGGCGTCCCTAACTTAATAGACCCTTGCCCCTCACAGGGAGCCACACAGGAGATTCCACCTAAGTCATCAAGTATTATGGTAAATACCTGTGGCCACTGTGACATGACATTTCAGACACTTAGACGCAGGGAACGTCCCTGCAGATCCGCCTCTATCAGGAGAGATGCTGCATCTGATGCTGCTTGAAGGTCCCTTTCTGGGTGATATGTAGAAAAGGCCCCTGACACCAACTTCCTGGATTTCTGTAGATATAGAGAATAAGAGTGGAGTGGAAATGTGGACAATAAAGAGACATCCAGTGGGAGACAAATCGTGCACTGTCAACACTTAGATAATTAGTGAGGCAGGCCTGACCATGGCAAACCAGCTACCTGACCAAAAGCTTCCTCTTTCAGCAGCACCAAAGCCCAAGATCCACCCATATGCCTCCTGCTCTCTGGCCTTCTCCAGTCAGAAATTCCTCAGCCAACAGACCCAACGCAGGCACCCCTCTCAGACTCTCCTTAGACCATCTGAAAGAGACCTCCTCCAACCAGAGGATCCCTGCCCAGGCAATCAAAATCAGCGATTTTCAGATCCACACAGCCCTAGTGTCAAACCTGAGGGTCAGGAGGCCAAGAACAGGGCCCAACAATTGCTGAAGAGCATAAGGCTGAAGAGGATTTCAAGGGCCTCTGCCTACTCACCCGGAGGACAAGTGGGGGGTTCTTGGGTGCATGAGAGAATGAAAGACGAGCCCAGCACAAGCCAGAAACTGAATCCAGAGGACACAGGCACATTGCTCACGGGGGCAGGGGTCTCGAGGATTATGAGGTTCACGTATGGAGAGTGTGGGCAAGTCTCCAAGGATGGGTCAAGTCTCAGCACACACGAGAGGACACACACAGGGGAGAAGCCCTATGTTTGTGGGGAGTGTGGGTGAAGCTTCAGCGATAAGTCAGTCCTTATCACACATGAGAGGATACACACAGGGGAGAAGCCCTATGTTTGTGAGGATTGTGGGTGAAGCTTCAGTCAGAAGACCCATCTCATTTCACACAAGAGGCCACACACAGGGGAGAAGCCCTTTGTTTGCGGGGAGTGTGGGCGAAACTTCAGTCAGAAGTCAGCCCTCATCAGACACCAGAGGACACACACAGGGGAGTAGCCCTATGTTTGTAGGGAGTGTGAGTGAGTCATGACCAACAAACCACACCTTAGCCACAGGAGGATTACTGCAGCCATCCCATGCCTCAGCTCTAAGGGGGCCTCAGAGGAGGGCTGTAACCCGTTACTGTCACCAAGAGTATGAGGAGAGACTTCCCAGTTAGTCCAGGGGTCAAGACCCCAATGCAGAGACCCACGTTCAATACCTGATTGGGGAACTAGCTCCCACAGGCTGCAACTAAGACACAGCACAGCCGAATAAATAAATATATAATAAACATTTTAAAGAAAGAGTGTGATAAGCACAGAATTACTTGTTAAATAGACCTTCCACTTTCATGACAGGAGAGGAGGTAGATAAACAGCAGAGGGTTTCTTAAGTGTTCTGGAGATGTTCATGCCAATTGCCTTGGTGATTGATTGTATTCCTAATAAATTTCGTCTCCAAACAAATCTGAAGTCCAGACTATGTACTCATTCCCCCCTTATCACTGACAGGAGTGGAGTCCAGTCATAGCTGAACCCCTGGGAAGGCATCATTCTGGAGCCAACTCAGTTAGGTCACTGGACAGTCAATCCTGGGTCCAGGGAGAGGAATCTCTGGGTCCAGGTTTGAGACAGACTCACCAGGGAAGGGATTCCCCGGCCTCCTGGGAAGTGTGGCTTCTCCTCCTTATAGTCCCTGACTCTCCTTTGGCCTCTCCTGGTGGCCCTCTGGTTCCCTCTGACTTCTGTAGCCGCAAAGGTGAAGGCCACGTGCACGTGTGTGTGTGTGCGTGCGTGTCTGGCTCAGCATGGGCCATCTGGTCTCTGCCACTCCCTCAGGGTCATCACAGCATCTGGACTCCAGAGTCGACCACAGGGGTCCAGTTCTCAGCGCTGCCCTCAGCAGCTATGTGAGCTGGGCAAGATGCTCAACCTCTCTGTGTCTCTATTCTCTCTCTATTCATCTGTGATACGAGGTGGGAGCACCAGCCTTTTGGTCTGATGCGGAAACACAGGCGGAATCTGGCAGAGGCTGGCTGAGAATGCAAGCCAACACCTTTGCTGTCCTTTGTGTTTTTTTCTTAATTTTTTAATTTTTTAATAGACGGATAATTGCTTTACAGAATTTCTTTCCTGCACGTCCTCCAGCCCCCACACCTTCCAGGTCTACAGAGCTAAACGAGGAAAGGGCTGTTTAGGCAGTGGGGTGCCCTGATAGGGGCTGTGAGGTCATGGGTGCTAAGGGAGGGCGACCTCCCTTCCCAGCCCTGCCGTTCCTGTTGAGCTGGGCAGCCCCAGGGCCCCTCCACAGACAGGCAGTGCCCACAGTCGTCCCCCCTGCCGAGAACAGAGCCTGGAGCCACGTTTGCAGGAAATCCCTGTCCGCCCCCATCCCCCCGCCACACAGAGGGTCCTTGAATCCCACACCGCGGCTTCTCTATGCGTGGGCCTCGTACCTGTGCACGTACGCTCTGGGCAACGCTGTCGCGCCTTGATTTTGTTAACCATGGAATAGTTCGTCCTTACACTTCCCTTTCAGGAGTGAAGTCTGATGGGCCCCGGGTTGAGCTGTGAGCAGAGCAGATGCACGCACAGCACGGGTCCTGGGGTGACCGAGCGGCACGAGGGGACAAGTTGGACACAAAGCCCCCCACCATGGGTGAGTGAGGGTGGGGACAGCACCAGAAAGCCACACTTGCTCAGACCCGGAAGTGAGCTCCGACACAGAGTGGGGGCAATGGGGTTCTTAAGGTTGACCACAGCCTCCCCTCTGTGAATGACGTCTGCCCTGGCCTGGTCCTTCCAGAAGGGGTTCAGGAGGCTGAAGTCTGCCCGGCCACCAGAAGACACCAAGGGGAGAGTGGGCCACAGGGCGGGCGGTGAAGGATGCGAAGTCCAGGACTCGGGGCAACGGCCCTCAGTTCCCTCCATGTTCCAGGTTTGTGAAGCGTCTCTACATGAACCGCGTCAGTGATAACCACCCACTACTATTTTCCGGTTTCTATGCTTTCTTAAAGGAACGCGTTTGTCTGTGGCTTGGTTTCTCTACAGGAAGGGAAGCCACATAAACTCCCCATCTTCTGTGGCTTCAGGCCGGGGCCACGGGAGCGAGAGTTAGGGGTGGTGTAGGCAGAGGGGCTTCAACTGAAAAACGGTGGGGATCCAGAAACCTGCAGGGGCGTCTCACCTGCACCTCCCACCAGAGCTGGGCCTGAAATCCCCTGGAACCCTGAGCAGGTCAAACCTTCTCCCTCCTCTCCCCTCTGCTCCCCTGCCCCCAAAAAGCTGACTCCTGGGGCCAGCCCACAACACCCCCAAATCCCCCATCACCCAGAGCCCCACATAGGCCCTCCCTCACAGAAGTGGGATGTCCTGGGTGGTGGCACAGATGATGTGTGACCCCAGAGCTGGGGTCTCAGCTGACCTTGAGCAAGGAGGCTGGTGCTTTACACAGCCTCCTAGCTCAGGGAGCTGCCAGCAGCCACAAGCCATGATCTGAAGCGGAGCTGGGAGATGGGGAGTGGGGTTGCGAGCTATCTGAGGTCCCATCCTATCCCCAGGACAGCGGCCAGGCCCCACCTGACACCGTGACTGCCCTCCATGGGCACACAGGACGCCAGCAGTCACAGAACGGACAGCCAGCTGCCTCCGCTGCACGCTCCACCCTGACCACGGCGGCCCCATGGCTGTACCAGCCCCGCCTGCTCGCAGCTCTGCTTGGCTGCCAGGGCTCGGGGACCCTGGGTGAGTCGGTGAGGGCAGAGCTCCAGAGGCCAAGCCTGTCTTCAGCCACCAGACCTGCCCTGCTTACTGGACTCATGAGCCCAGCCAGTATCTGAAGCCAAGATGGCTTTGGGAGAATGACACCCAGACGCTGACCTCAGAGCTCAGACTCCTGAAAACTTACTAAACAGATTATTTATAGCCTTTTTTTAAAATGGGATGTTGGCAGGAAGCAGGGAGGGGAATCACTCCCTTGGTGGTGCTGTGGTTAAGAATCCACCTGCCAATGCAGGAGACACGGGTTCAATCTCTGATCTGGGAAGACCCCACGTGCCGTGGAGCAACTAAGTCCGTTCACAACTACTGCAGCCCAAGAGCCTAGAGTCTCTGCTTCCAAAACAGAGCAGCCGCCACAGGGAGAAGTTCAGCACAGAAACGAGAGAGCAGCCCCCACGCCCGACAGCAGGAGACAAGCCCGCACAGAAGCGAAGACCCCGCAAGCTGAAAATAAATAAATAACCTTGCTTTAAGTAGGAGACTGCAGCATTCTCTGCTCATCCAGAGCCTAGGACTCTGAGCTCCCAACAAAAGGGGCCACGTTCATTCCCTGGTCAGGGCACTATTTCCCACATGCTGCAACTGAAGGCCCTGCATGCCACAGCTAAGACCTAGTGCAGCCAATTAAATGAATACTTAAAGTAAGAGGCGGTTCATCTGTCACCATAAAAAACTGCGACATTTTAGGAAAAGGAAAATAAAATAAGATCTTATTTTGCAAGTGCTCATGGTTGATTGCAAAAATTTTCTCATAATATGCAGCTGTTTAAAAAAAAAAAGAAATTTTGAAAATACAGAAACTAAAACCCATCCATAAATGTGTGGGGAACATCAATTACTGCAGCATACGGCCACCACACACGGGAAGACACGTCCATGTTTTTCCTCTACAAAGAAGTTTTCATCCTCCACCCGCCTTCCCACCGGCCTCTGCTCTGCTCACCAAGAAGACTGTGCTTTGGCCTCGTGACCGGGGGGTTTCTGTTGAACTCAGGGAGGTGGAGGAGTCGGGCTGTGTGGTTGGGGGCACCGTCCGGCCTGCAGCGAGGAGAGAAGCGCGAGTGCTCCGCCTCTGGGCCCAGTAACTCCAGGGGCCTCAGGCGAGCCGCCTGGGAAGAAGCCTCTCAAACACCTTCCCTGCAGTCTCCACAGTTACAGCACATCCCACGTCTCAGGGTTCAGCTGTGGGTTAACAACACCTCTCTTGTTGGACAGAAAAGTGTTTCCACAGAGAATCTGCCTGGATCTTGGCCTCGGTTGGTACAGACGTAACAGGCAGTACGTTCAGGGCTCAGGAGAGTTAGTTCTGAAGCTCTCTGGGTTTAAGGATACAGCACCTCCTCACCTCCACCCCTTCCACGGTCATGGAGCCTTCTCTTCCAGAGGAAGGTGTTTGGCAACATCAGCCACAAAGACACATCCTGAAGAGGAGATATCCCACGGCAGGCGGAGTTGGTGTTCCTGGGGGAGCAGAGGGGCCTTGGACACTCCATGCTGGACCCCTGCCCCACCAGGTTCTCCTCCTTCTCGCTGGGCATGCAGCTTTCACCTGCTGGGTGCCCGCCAGTGAGGGGCCCCCAAGACACCAAGCTGGGGTTGGCGATGGGCGAGCTGGATGCCAGGGAACCCGAGACCCTGCAGCAGGTCAGTGCACTGTGGACGAGGGCCGGCCTCACTGAACAGTTAGGCCCTGTGCACTCAGGACACACTCTCTGGACCCCAGGTGGAGGGCTGATGCTCCTGGTGCCCACCTGGGCCTCAGGAGGTGGAAGAGAGACCCTGTTGACCTTCCCACCTCCTGCCCAGAGAATGGCAAAGGCCAGTTCCCAAAAGTCAGAGCAGCGTGTGCAGAGTGAATCTTGGGTCTCACAGGGTCCTGGTGAAGAGGGGTTCACTGCTCCCTGGATCCCTCTTGGCTGGTTCTCCTTTTGTGTTGTCTTCATGCCAATTCTCACAAGGATGAGGCAGTCCAGGTGCCCACAGCATCTCTTGCCCAGGTGCTGACAACCCTCCTTATTTATTATGGGCATGGAGACAAGGTGGCTGATGTGATGCTCCCCTGGACCACAGAGGAGACCCCATAGGTTGTGTTTCTTCTACTCCTGAGACCCAGGAGGGCATTGGGGGCAGAGCACCTCCAGATGGGGTCTGGAGAGGGTGCACTGAATGGACACTGCCTAACTGTCCAGTGTGGCTTCATGCGGTATGGGCAAGAGGAGTTCTAACTGCTTTCTAAATATTTCTGACAACCACTGAGTTCCTTCTGGTTTTTGGTTTCAGATCTTTTTATATGGTCCATTTTCAGTGTCTTTATTGAATTTGTTACAATATTGCTTCCATTTTATGTTTTGATTTTTTGACTGCAATGCATGTGGGATTGTTACCAAGTCCAAGCTCGCTCTGCACAACTCACAACAGGGTGATAAATCAGAGGTGAGGTGATGAGGAAAGGAATGTGACTTTACTTGGAAAGCTGGCAGACTGAGAAGATAACCAACTAATATCTCCAAGAGACCATCTTGTCAGCGTCTGGATGCCAGTGTCTTTCATAGAACACAGAGCTGGGAGGTGAGGAAATAAAGTAAAAAGTCCACTAATCTGGCAAATATCTGGAATGGCCAGCCTATGAGGGAGATGTGTTACTTTCTCCCTGCTGTAGCCATCCACAGGTGGACAGGTCCTGGACAGAGGCAGAGGGGAGGGGTTTCCTGAGGCAGGCCTTTATGTATGGACAGTATCCCTGTAGCAAACAGGCCAACAGGAAGCTAAGGTTAAAGGAAAACATTCAACATGGAGTCAGATGTTGTTCTTCCCGATAACAATTCACCAGTGTCAGTGTCCATTCTACAATCTTATGGGAAAAGGGGTGATGAGGTTTCTAATTGCCCCACTAGTTGCATCTTTTGGGGAGTGCCCACCACTGGTGCCAGTGTGCTGAATGTTGAGATTTGTCTTTGATGTCCTTTGGAAAGTCTCTACTTCATATGGATAGACATAATAATATTATAATACAGGTGTTGAGAGTTGTTTTATACAGTACAAATCTTTTAGGACTTCAAAACCAGGTGGCAGCATCTAAAGTTATGGAACTTAGCACTTTTCTATGTGTGGGAAGATGCACCAGCCATCTCACTGAAATCATCCCCTTTGATACACACCTTACCGCCTGGGACCAGCATCCTGACTTCTCCTTCCTGAATTTCCTCGGGGATCATAGTGGGGAGTGGCTGAGTCTGATGGCTGATGGAAAGCAGGTATTCTTTCCTTTCCTGAGGTTCCTCAGAGCTCACCGTGAGAAGTGGCTTCAGTTTGATGGCTTCTAGACAGTAGGAGGGGGAACCTGGGTCCCCATTGAGATCATCTCAGCAGAGAGAGCAAGCACATCCTGTGACTCCAGACAACCTTGCAACGTTCAGGGCTCAGCGTTCAGCCTGCAGGATCCACATTCGTCAGCTCAGCCACCATGCTCTGCACTTAGTTGCTATTTAGCCCTACACTACACTGCAGGAGGCCCTCTAAATGTGGAGTCCTGTGTAGCAAACTCTCAGTCACACCCTCCAAGCCTGCCCCAGGTCCAGCTTTGCTGAGAGGGTCTCACTGGGACCCAGGTTCCCCCTCTTGCTCTCCCACATTCTGTACCTGAGTGGGGAGAAGGCAGGGGCTGGGGGCACAGTGCCTCCAAGCAGGTATGGCAGACATTCTCCCATCGCCCCTACTGGTCCATCCCTGGGAACACAGTCTAATGTCACTTTTAGCAGCAGAGGACATGTGTCCCCAGATCTGGCCCACTCTCTAAGGGGTGTGAGCTGTGAGCATTAACACAGGAAACCCCGAGTGACCTGCTTAGGCTGGAAGGCTAGTTCCCGGGATGTGAGCTGAAGTCTGAAAGTAGCTTCTTTGGGATTAGCCTTCTCCAGACGTAGCTTGGGGGCAGCAAGAGTGCAATAAGTGGCCCGCAGCTGGGGCAGCCACATGGTGCCTCTCGACAGCCCTGTGGAAACTGTGCACTAGAGTGACCAGGAGCCCACATTCACCCAGCAGATGGCTTCTGAGAGGTCCGTGACATACTAAAGCAACCATGGGCCTGTACTCACAGCAGACAGACTCTAACAGGTCTGTGACAGACCAGAGTGACCACAATCGTACATTCATCCAGCAGATGGTCTCTGATAGGTCTGTGACAGACCAGAGTGACCAGGAGCCCACATTCACCCAGCAGATGGCTTCTGAGAGGTCCGTGACAGACTAAAGCAACCACGAGCCTGTACTCACAGCAGACAGCCTCTGAGAGGCCTGTGACAGACAAGAGTGACCACAAGCATTCATTCAGCCAGCGGACAGACTCTGACAGGTCTGTCACAGACCAGAGTGATCACAAGCCTGCACTCACCCAGTGGATGGCCTCTGACAGGTCTGTGTTAGACCAGAGTGACCACAAGCCTGCACTCACCCAGCGGATGGCTTCTGAGAGGTGTGTGACGGGCCATAGTGATTACAAGGCTGAACTCGCCCAGCAGATGGCCTCTGGGAGGTCTGTGACACAGTAGAGTGCCCACGAGCCTGCATTTACCCAGCAGATGGCCTCTGATAGGTCTGTGACTGACCAGAGTGACCAGGAGCCCACATTCACGCAGCAGATGTCTTCTGAGAGGTCTGTGACAGACTAAAGCAACCATGAGCCTGTACTCACAGCAGACAGCCTCTGAGAGGTCAGTGACCGACTAGAGTGACCAGGAGCCCACATTCACCCAGCAGATGTCTTCTGAGAGGTCTGTGACAGACTAAAGCAACCATGAGCCTGTACTCACAGCAGACAGCCTCTGAGAGGTCAGTGACAGACCAGAGTGACCACAAGCATGCATTCACACAGTGGATGGCCTCTGAGAGGTCTGTGACAAACCAGAGTGACGACAAGCGTGCATTCACCCAGCGGATGGCCTCTGAGAGGTCTGTGAGAGACCAGAGTGATCACGAGCCTGCACTTACCCAGTGGATGGTTCTGAGAGGTCTGTGACAGGCCATAGTGACCAGAAGCATGCACTCTCCGTGTGGTGAATTCTTGCCTGGAGAATCCCATGGACAGAAGAGCCTAGTGGGCTACACTCCATGGGGTCACAAAGAGTCAGACAAAACTGAACAACTGAGCGCACACACATGAAACAGAAATAGACTCAGAGACAGAGGGAACAGACTGGTTCTCTCCAAGGAGGAGGGGGCAGGGATGGAGTGGGAGGCTGGGGTCAGCAGATGTAGCTTTTGTAAGTAGAATGGTTAAAGAAGGCCCTGCTGCATAGCAGAGAACCATACTCAGTATCCAATGATAAACTATAAAAAATATTTTTAAAAAGAATGTATATATGTGTATAAGTGTATCACTGAACTATGCAGCAGAAATTGACACATGTAAACCAGCTATACTTCAAAAAAAAAAAAAAAAAAAAAAAAAAAAAAAAAAAAACAGACCCTAGCCAATTACAATAGACACTCAACCCAGGAGCACCAAGTGCTGAGCAGTCAGAACATGGACCAACCATTCAGAAGAGGGGCCAACAGGAGACGGGGTCCCACAGTGGCCCACAGGCTGCTGGGAGCCCTGGGCGCCGTAAGCCACAAGTGTCGCTGGAGGAAATGCGAACTATACCCACACGACTCCCCCTCCACCTCACAACAAAGCAGCTCTGCTTTCCCTGACCCCTTGACTGAAGGGGCCCCGGGACGCCCTGGCTTGGTGCTGGGACCAGGAATGTACTGGTCAGATTCCAATGCAGGGGAGGTCTGTGAGGGCAGCTCTGGAGCGGGTGGGCCAGGATGAGCACAGCAGCTCTGCCCATTCCTCGAAGGTCAGACAAAACAGAGCCCAGGAGGCCGGAAAGTGCCCTAATGGAGGGCAGGCCCCACGTCGGTGCCTCCGCTCTCTGGCTGAGGCCCAGCGCTGGCCCCCTGTGCCGGTCTGCAGCGCGTTCTGCACACGCCCTGACGGCTCAGCCGCTGAGCCCCAAGGAGAAGGCTTGTGATGGCAGCCATGTCCACAGGCACCAGCAGCACTGACCAACTGGCTCCCGGCCCAACAGCAAGGTCCAGCTGAGACCAGTGGACATGTTGTCAGAGGTGCTCCAGGGTGGGCCCCGTCTCACCAGGAAATGACAGTGTCATGATGCAGGCCAGCAGGACTCAGCCTGGCAGATTGCTAGAATCAGCGGGGACACACTGATCCATGAACACTCCCAGCCCTGGATCAGGCAGACACCCGAACAGGCAGACAACTGCAGAGAGCAGAGCCCACGGCACAGACAAGGAGCACCCGTCCCCAGGCAGGGAAGGGGCCCCATCTCAGGGGGCGCCCTTGGGATCCCCCAGCTTAAGCATAAAGAGGCTTCAGGCACAGGTGGTAGGAGCAGACTTGGAGCTGCTTTTAAGTCATGCAGGGCAGGACACGCAGGTGAGTGAAGGCCAGAGGGAATGTACCATAAAAAACAGAGTGTCTTGGGAACAGACGGACTTGGGTGGAGCTGAGCCCATGGGGGCTGGGAGTCCAGAGTCAGAAACCCTGTATGTCTCTCTCCCATCTCGGCCTCCTAATCTACTTAACCCCCACTCTGCAGCCTGACGCCGCCTGTCCTGTGCATCTCCACACTGGAACCGTCCACTCATTCACAGATATTTGCTTAGTACCTGCCTCTGGCCAGGTCGTGTTCCAGGCACGGGACAGCCGTGAGGAGACAGACAATAACCCCAGTCCTTGGGGGTCAGAAACTCTACCAGAGGCCAGATGCACCACTTCTGGGGCTGAGCCCCGGCCTTGTCCTCCTCACCCGCCGGCCAGCCCTGCTGGAGCTCTGGGCCCAGATGCAGTTCTGTCTGAGCATGCCCCCTCCTCTAAGAAGGCGCCTCTCTGGACTCGCCACCCATCAGCCCCTGCCTCCCCGAGTCCTGTGTCCTTCTCAGCACAGACCACCATCAGAAACGGCATCCCCACCATGCGTGACCTCAGTGTACCTGGTGATGTCATGTCCTCGGTGAAGGAAGGTCCTGGCTGGCCTCCCGGCTTTCTGCTGAGTTCCCACCACAGATTCCTGTCACAGTAGCCTGGAAGGACTCTCCACATGGGTGTGGGGCAGGGGCTCGGTGGGGCCCGAGAGAGTGGGCCCTCTGGGCCACTCCAGGGGTCAGGGTAGACAGGGACCTCCCAGCAGTGGCTCGGACTGGCCAGCAGGCCAATCAGCTTCCTTCTCCCTGGGACCACAAAGGGGCGAGGCTCTCATCGCTGCTCAGGGTCGTGGCTGCCAAGGAAGGGCTGTCAGTTCCACAGTCCTGAGCACCCTGTGAACTGTTACACGTTTTACCTCTGTGATCTCAACTCCCTCAGGCAGAACGCTCTGGGCTACACACTTGGAAGAATCTAGTGGAGTGGTTTCAGTTCAGTCCAGTCGCTCAGTCGAGTCCAACTCTTCACGACCCCAAGGACTGCAGCTCAACAGGACTCCCTGTGCATCACCAACTCCCGGAGTTTACTCAAATCCGTGTCCATTGAGTTGGTGAGGCCATCCAACCATCTCATCCTCTGTCATCCCCTTCTCCTCCCGCCTTCAGTCTTTCCTATCATCAGTCAGACATGACTGAGCAACTGAACTGAACTGATACGACTGTGAATAAATGCAAGAGGAAGAAATCAAAGTCCTATCCCCTTTGTTTATCACACTGCCTCCTGACTGTGAGCCCTTCCTTCTATGAGCCCCTAGACTCCTCAAGGGGGCAGGCACAGGTCTTGAGGCATGAGCCTGCTGGGTTCCCCTCCCTGCCGGCTGAGAATTGGAGCCAGCTTTCTATTTCCTCCAGACTCAGTCTCCATGTTCTTTTATTCAGCTTCAGCAGGCAGAGAAGGCCAAGATTTTGGTCAGCAACAATACCACTGACCTGATCACCAGGTTAATCTGAATTAACACTACCACACAAAGCCTACTAATTAGACTTACAAGCCTACTCCTCCCTAATCAATGATAACAGCCTCATTTTCTTAATAGTTTTCTATTAAGGGAGTTTCCACTCCCTATGGACACCACCACTGATTTTAATTACATGGTTATGACCCCTTATGCTAATAGTCAACACCACGTATTAAAAGAATCTCTATCAGAAAAAAAAATATTATCACTGCTAGTCATATTATAATTACTTTAATTATAACATTTACTACCATAAAATTAATTCTTTTATATATTCTATTTGGAGCAACACTAATTTCAACACTCATCATCATTACCCAAAGAGGAAATCAAACAGAACACGTTAATACAGGTCTCTATTTATTTTATACCCTAGTTAGTTCTCTCCCCCTCTTAGGAATACTTGTCTACATTCAAAATACAGTAGGACCTTAAAATATTCTAATGCTGAGCCCAATCAGTATCCAACTCTTGATCCAATGGTTTCATATGGCTAGTATGCATAGTTGCCTTAATAGTAAAAATACCATTTTATGGCCTCCACCTTTGACTACCTAAAGCACATGAATAGGCCCCTATTGCAGGCTTCATAGTTCTGGCTATGCTGCCAGCACTACTAAACTTTGGATGCTATGGTATACTACGAATTACAAATTACAATAATTTGAAACCCACTAACAGACTTCATAGGGTATCCACTCATTCTATTGTCCTTATGAGGCATAATTATAACCAGCTCAATTTGCTTATGCCAGACAGACCTAAAATCACTCACTGCATACTCTTCTGTCAGCCACATAGCATTTTGCTATCCTTACCCGAACACCTTGAAGTTGTATAGGAGCCGCAGCCCTAATACTTGCCTATATTCTTACACCCTCTGTATCATTCTGCCTGGCAAATTCAAATTACCAGGTCCATCACCAAACAGTAATCCTAGCCTAAAGCCTCCAAATGTTCCTCCTTCTAATAGCAACCTGATGATTACCAGCAAGTTAAACAAACCTAGCCCTAAATCCAACTATTAACTTGATTGGAGAGCTATTTGTAGTAATATGCTTCTCGTGATCAAATATTGCAATTATGTTAATAGGAATTCAAATAGTAATTGCTGCCCTATACTCTTTATATATAGTCATTACAACACAGTGAGGCAAATACACACACCACATAAACAGTATCTCTCCATCTTTTACAGGAGAAAATGCTCTCATATCATTACCCATCCTACCTCTTCTACTCTTATGCTTAAACCCAAAAATCATTCTAGGCCCCCTATACTGTATATATAGTTTAGAAAAAAACACTTGCTTGTGAATCTAGTAAGAGAAGACAATACCTTCTTATTTACCACAGAAGTATATAAGAATTGCTGATTCCACACTTCCATGACTAACAGCATGGCTTTTTCAAACTCTCCATTGGTGTTAGGAACCAAATAATTGGTGCAACTCCAAATAAAAGTAATAAATTAAATTAACCTCTTTCACTCTAGCCTCACTATTTATCTCATCGATCATAATAACAAGCACTAACATTTATAAAAGCACCACATACCCTCTATATGTAAGATTATCTCATATGCCTTCACCATTAGCTTAGCTCCAACAATAATGGTCATGTATACAGACCAAGAGATAATTATCTCAAACTGGCACTGAATCACACTACAAAAAACCTTAAGCTATCATTCAGTTCTAAAATAGATTATTTCTCAATAATCTGTACTGGTGGCCCTATTTGTCATATTATCAATTATAGACTTCTCAATATGATTCATTCACTCAGACCCCAACATTAACTGATTCTTCAAACACTCCTTTTCCTTGTTACAATACTAATTCTTGTTACCACTAATAATCTCTTCCAATTACTTACTGGCTGAAAAGGAGTGGGACTATATCCTTCCTGCTCATTGGATGATGGTGTGGACGGTAAATGCAAACATGGCAGCACTACAGGCAATTTTGTTTAACTCCTCAGTCGCTCAGCTGTGTCCGACTCTTTGCGACCCCATGGACTGTAGCCCACCAGGCCCCTCAGTCCATGGGATGTTCCAGGCAAGAATCCTGGAGTGGGTTGCCATTTCCTTCTCCAATGCGTGAAAATGAAAAGTGAAAGTGAAGTCACTCCGTCGTGTCTGATTCTTCGCGACCCCATGGAACACAGCCTACCAGGCTCCTCCATTCATGAGATTTTCCAGGCAAGAGTCCTAGAGTGGGGTGCCATTGCCTTCTCCAAACCCTATGTTTATACAGGTTTTATTAAAACAACAGCATGATTCTTACTTAACTTAAATGCATGACACTTACAACAAATTTTTATCCTCAGCTCAGTTCAGTTGCTCAGTCGTCTCCAACTTTTTGCGACCCCATGAACCTCAGCATGCCAGGCCTCCTCATCCATCACCAATTCCCGGAGTTTACCCAAACTCATGTCCATTGAGTCGGTGATGCCATCCAACCATCTCATCCTTTGCCATCCCCTTCTCCTCCTGCCCCCAATCCCTCCCAGCATCAGGGTTTTTTCCAATGAGTCAGCTCTTCGCAGCTGGTGGCCAAAGTATTGGAGTTTCAGCTTCAACATCAGTCCTTCCAACGAACATCCAGGACTGATCTCCTTTAAGATTGACTGGTTGGATCTCCTTGCAGTCCAAGGGACTCTTCAAGAGTCTTCTCCAAAACCACAGGTCAAAAGGATCAATTCTCCGGCGCTCAGCTTTCTTTACAGTCCAACTCTCACATCCATACATGACTACTGAGAAAACCATAGCCTTGACTAGACGGACCTTTGTTGGCAAAGTGATGTCACTGCTTTTTAATATGCTGTCTTCGTTCCGCATAACTTTCCTTCCAAGGAGCAAGCGTCTTTTAATGTCATGGCTGCAATCACCATCTGCTGTAATTTTGGAGCCCTGTTTCCACTGTTTCCCCAACTATTTGCCATGAAGTCATAGGACCAGATGCCATGATCTTAGTCTCCTGAATTTTGAGTTTCAAGCCAACTTTTTCACTCTCCTCTTTCAATTTCATCAAGAGGCTCTTTAGTTCTACTCACTTTCTGCCATAAGGGTGGTGTCATCTGCATATCTGAGGTTATTGATATGTCTCCTGGTAATCTTGATTTCAGTTTGTATTTCCTCGAGCCCAGCATTTCTCATGATGTACTCTGCATATAAGTTAAATAAGCAGGCTGAAAATATACAGCCTTGACATACTACTTTTCCTATTTGGAACCAGTGTGTTGCTCCATATCCAGTTCGAACAGTTGATTCCTGACCTGCATACAGGTTTCTAAAGAGGCAGGTCAGGTGGTCTGGTATTCCCATCTCTTTCAGAATTTTTCACAGTTTATTTTGATCCACACAGTCAAAGGCTTTGGTATAGTCAATAAAGCAGGAATAGATGTTTTTCTGGAACTCTCTTGCTCAACTTAATTCAAATTTACCTATATTAGATTTAGTGTTAGCTGCAACAGGAAAATTTGCCAATTTGGGGTACACCCATAATTACCCTCATCAATAGAGGGCCCACATCAGTCTCAGCCCTACTCCACTCAAGCACAATAGTAGGAGAAGATATGTTCCTACTTATCCACTTCTAGCCTCTGACAGAAAGCTATAAATATACCCTATCAGTTACATTATGCCTAGGGGTTATCACAACCTTTATAGCAATATGTGCCATTATCCAGAACAATATATATTAAAAAAAATCATTGCTTTCCCCACCTCCAACCAATTAGGCCTCATGATAGTAATAATTGGCATCAACCAACTCTACCCAGCATTCCTCTTTCTCTAAAAAAATGCTCTTGCTTTTTTCAAAGCCATTCTATTTATGTAATCCAGATGCTTCACAACCTAAATGATGAACAAGATATTCAAAAAAGAGGAGGTCTGTTTAAAGCTGTGCCTTTTACTACAACCTCCCTTGTCATTGGCAGCTTAGCATTGACAGGAATGCCTTTCCTTACTGGATTCTACTCTAAAGACCTAAATATTGAAACTGTGAATATGCCTTATACCAATGCCTGATCCCCTCCACAAACTGCCACCTCACTCACAGCCGTCTACAGCATCCTCACTATCTTCTTCATGCTACTAGGACAGCCTCAATTTTCTACTCTAATTATCATTAACAAGAACAACACCTTCCTAATCAATTAAATGCCGATTAGATGGAAGTATTTTGCTGGCTTTATTATCTCCAACAATATTCCCCAACAGCAGTTCCACAAATAATCATACCTTACTACCTCCAAATAACTGCCCTGGCCCTGAATATCCTAGGCTTCATCTTGGCACTCAAAACTAGCAGTAACACAAAACCTGAAGTACAGCTATTCAAACGTATTCAAGGATACTTTTCCACTATCATACACCGCCTGACCCCTTATTTAAACTTAACCAGCCAAAAGTCAGCATCCTCCTTCTAGACTGATTCTGGCGAGAGGATATTTTGCCAAAATCAACCTCCCTTATTCAAATAAAAAGTGTATATTGGTATCAGATCAAAAGGGGCTAATCACACTGTATTTCCTCTTTCCTTATCACCTTACTCATCAGCTTAATGTAAATTTCCACAAGTAACTTCTGTAATAACAATAAATTATGACCATCTGGTAATATGGTTGGTCCCCCTTCTCTACAAGCTCATTTATTGCAGCACTTACCATAGTCTACTTACTATCTCTCCATGAAACAGAATCAAATAACTCAGTAGGAATTTCATCTGATATAGACAAGATCCCATTTCATCTATATTATACATTGAAAGACATCTTGGGTGCCTTGCTACTAGTTCTGGGGTTAAAAATACTAGTCCTATTTTCACCTGACCTACTAGGAGACCCAGATAGCTACACCCCGGCAAACCTCTCAACACAGCTTCACACATCAAGCCAGAATGGTACTTCTTATTCACATATGCAGTCCTACGATCAAGCCCTGACAAACTAGGCATAATTTTAGCCCAAATCTTTTCTATACTAATCTTAGTATTAATGCCATTAGTTCATACATGCAAACAACAAAGCATGACATTCTGACCATTCAGCCAGTGCCTATTCTGAATTCTAGTAGTGAACCTCTTAACACTGGCATGAATTGGAGGGCAACCAGTAAAACATCCCTTTATCATCACTGGACAACTAGTATCTATTATATGTTTTTCCTTATCCTACTATCAATGTCAGTAACTAGCATTACCTAAAATAATCTAAAATGAAGTGAAGGCTTCATAGTATATCCATGCTTCTGGTCTTATAAACCTGAGAAGGAAAACAATAAAACTCCCTAAGACTCCTTGCACAAGTTTATGTCAGCAAATAGTATTACTCCTTGATGGTGAACAGTAAATAAAAATAATCTACTATTAGATTAATAATTGCAGTGTTAACCCATTTTCTTCTCCATTCGATGAAAGTGAAAAGTGAAAGTGAAGTCGCTCAGTCATGTCCGGCTCTTCACGACCCCATGGACTGCAGCCTACCAGGATACTCAGTGCATGGGATTTTCCAGGCAAGAATGCTGGAGTGGGGTGCCATTGCCTTCTCCTCTAAATATTGAGCTTTAAGCAAACTTTTTCACTCTCCTCTTCCAGTTTCAACAAGGGGCTCTTTAGTTCTACTTCACTTTCTGCCATAAGGGTGGTGTCATCTGCATCTCTGAGGTTATTGATAATGCTCCCAGCAATCTCGATCCCAGCTTGTGCTTCCTCCAGCCCAGAGTTTCTCATGATGTATTCTGCATATAAATTAAATGAGCAGGCTGACAATATACAGCTTTGACATACTTCTTTTGAATTTGGAACCAGTCTGTTATTCTATGTCCAGTTCTAACAGTTGCTTCCTGACCTGCATACAGGTTTCTCAAGAGGCAGATCAGGTGGTCTGGCATTCCCATCTCTTTCAGTAATTTCCACAATTTATTGTGATCCACAGTCAAAGGTTTTGGCATAGTCTATAAAGCAGAAATAGGTATTTTTCTGGAACTCTCTTGCTTTTTCAATGATCGAGTGAATGTTGCAAATCTGATCTCTGGTTCCTCTGCCTTTTCTAAAACCAGCTTGAATATCTCAATGTTCACAGTTGACATATTATTGAAACCATTATATCTACTATTGTGGGCAAGAATCCCTCAGAAGAAATGGAGTAGCCATCATAGTCAACAAGAGAGTCTGAAATGCAGTACTTGGATACAGTCTCAACAACGACAGAAGGATTTCTGTTCATTTCCAAGGCAAACCATTCAATATCACAGTAATCAAAGGCTATGCCCTGACCAGTATTGCTGAAGAAGCTGAAGTTGAACAGTTCTATGAAGACCTGCAAGACTGGAATGCAAAAGAAGGAAGTCAAGAAACACCTGGAGTACCAGGCAAATTTGGCCTTGGAGTACAGAATGAAGCAAGGCAAAGGCTAATAGAGTTCTGCCAAATGAATGCACTGGTAGAAGCAAACACCCTCTTTGGAAAAAAGTGTACTTAAAACTCAACAATCAGAAAACTAAGGTTGTGGCATCTAGTCCCACCATTTCATTGCAAATAGATGGGAAAACAACGGAAACAGTGACAGAATTTTTTTGGAGGGGAGGGGGTCCACCAGGCTTCAGCAATACATAAACTGTGAACTTCCAGATGGTCAAGCTGGATTTAGAAAAGACAGAGGAACCAGAGATCCAATTGCCAAAATCCGCTGGATCATCAAAAAAGAAAGAGAGTTCCAGAAAAACATCTATTTTTGTTTTATTAACTATGCCAAAGCCTTTGACAGTGTGGATCACAATAAACTATGGAAAATTCTGAAAGAGATGGGAATACCAGGCCACCTGATCTGCCTCCTGAGAAACCTGTATGCAGGTCAGGAGGCAACAGTTAAAACTGGACATAGAACAACAGCCTGGTTCCAAACACGAAATGGAGTATGTAAAGGCTGTATATTATCACCCTGCTTATTTAACTTACATGCAGAGTACATCATGAGAAACTCTGGGCTGGAGGAAGCACAGGCTGGAATCGAGATTGCCAGGAGCAATATCAATAACCTCAGATATGCAGATGACACCACCCTTATGGCAGAAAGTGAAGTAGAACTAAAGAGCCTCTTGATGAAAGTGAAAGAGGAGAGTGAAAAAGTTGACTTGAAACTCAACATTCAGAAAACTAAGATCATGGCATCTGGTCCCATCACTTCATGGCAAATAGGTGGGGAAACAATGGAAACAGTGACAGACTATTTTTGGGGGGCTCCAAAATCACTACAGATGGTGACTGCAGCCATGAAATTAAAAGATGCTTACTATTTTGAAAAAAAAAAAAAAAAACAAAAACCTATGACACATCTAGACAGCATATTAAAAAGCAGTGACATTACATTGCCAACAAAGGTCTGTCTAGACAAAGCTATGGTTTTTCCAGTAGTCATGTATGGATGTGAGAGTTGGATTATAAAGAACGCTGAGTACCGAAGAATGGATGATTTTGAAGTGTGGTGTTGGAGAAGACTCTTGAGAGTCCCTTGGACTGCAAGGGGATCCAACCAGTCCATCCTAAAGGAGATCAGCCCTGAATGTTCATTGGAAGGACTGATGATGAAGCTGTAACTCCAATACTTTGGCCACCTGATGTGAAGAGCTGACTCATTGGAAAAGACCCTGATGCTGGGAAAGACTGAGGGCAGGAGGAAAAGCGGATGACAGATTATGAGATGGTTGGATGGCATCACCAACTCGATGGACATGGGTTTGGGTAAACTCCGGGAGTTGGTGGCAGACAGGGAGGCCTGGTGTGCTGCGGTTCATGAGGTTGCAAAGAGTCAGACAGGATTGAGCAACTGAACTGAACTGAACTGAAAATCACTGCAGATGGGGGCTGCTGTCATGATATTAAAATAGGCTTGCTCCTTGGAAGAAAAGTTATGACTAACCTAGACAGCATATTAAAAAGCACAGACATTACTTTGTTGACAAAGATCTGTCTCGTTAAAGCTATGATTTTTCCAGGAGTCACGTATAGATGTGAAAGTTGGACTATAAAGAAAACTGAGCCCCGAAGAATGGATGCTTTTGAACTGCGGTGTTGGAGAAGACTCTTGAGAGTCCCTTGGACTTCAAGGAGATCCAACCAGTCCATCCTAAAGGAGATCAGCCCTGGATGTTCATTGGAAGGACTGATGCTAAAGCTGAAACTCCAATACTTTGGCCACCTGATTCGAAGAGCTGACTTATTTGAAAAGACCCTGATGCTGGGACAGATTGAAGGCGGGAGGAGAAGGGGATGACAGAGGATGAGATGGTGAGATGGCATCACCGACTCAATGGACATGGTTGTGGGTCGACTCCAGGAGTTGGTGATGGACAGGGAGGCCTGGAATGCTGCAGTCCATGGGGTCACAAAGAGTCGGACAGGACTGAGCAACTGAACTGAACCAAGTCACTGGTATTAACAATCTCCTTCCTATCAATTTGAGCATTAGACCCCTGATTCCAATATGACCAATGAATGTATTTACTCTCCAATATTTTCTATCCCTAACACTAAGCCCTATGCATATGACACATATCCTTACCCATTCTTATCAAGTACTCTTCCACAGGCATAAGAAATGTGTCTGACTAGACTTACTTTGAGAGAGTAAATAATAGAGATTTAAATCCTCTTATATCTAGAATTATAGGAATTGAACATACGCCTAAGAATCCAAAGTTCTTTGTGCTACCAAATTACACCACATTCTATAAGTAAGGTCAGCTAATTAAACTATTGGGCCTGTACCCCAAAAATGTTCATTGATACCCTTTCTGTACTAATAAGTCCCATCATCTTTGTCATTATCCTATCAACTATTTTCTCAGGATTTATTGTCACTATAATTATCTCCATTGATTACTTATCTGATTTGGATTTTAAATAAATATATCAGGGATGATCCCCATCATAATAAATAAATTCAACCCAGGAGCAACAGAAGCATCAACTAAATACTTGACACAATCCACCACATCAATATGACTCATGATAACTGTCATTATCTATTATTCTCAGGCCAATGGACTGTCACAAAACTATTTAACCACCAGTATCCATATTACTAACAATAGCCTTATGAATAAAACTGGAAATACCTGCATCTTACATTGGAGTACCAAAAGGTATACAAGACATTTTACTAACATCTGGCTTCATCCTATGACCATGACAAAAACTTGTACCCATGTCTGTGCTATACCAAACTTCACCATCAATTAATTTAATAGTGTACTGTGTGCTGGGCTTAGTCGCTTAGTCATGTCTGACTCTTTTTGACTCCGGGGACTGTATCCCACCAGGCTCTTCTGCTGTGGGCATTCTCCAGGCAGGAATACTGGAGTTGGTTGCCATGCTCTCCTCCAGGGGGTCTTCCCCAGCCAGGGATCAAACCCAGGTCTTCCACATTTCAGGCAGATTCTCTATCATCTGAGCCACCATGGAAGCCCACGTTGATACAAGCTATATCCACATTATGCACTATAATTGGAGGCTGAGGATGGTGAAATCAGATGCAGTATGAAAGATCACAGCCTAGTCATCAACGGCCCACATAGGATGTATAAACGCCATCCTATTATGTAATCCCACTCTGACAGCAGTAAACCTGGTTGCTGCTGCTGCTGCTAAGTCGCTTCAGTCGTGTCCGACTCTGCAGTCCCATAGTCGGCAGCCCACCAAGCTCTGCCGACTCTGGGATTCTCCAGGCAAGAACACTGGAGTGGGTTGTCATTTCTTCTCCAATGAATGAAAGTGAAAAGTGAAAGTGAAGTCGCTTAGTCATATCCGACTCTTAGCAACCCCATGGACTGCAGCCTACCAGGCTCCTCCGTCCATGGGATTTTCCAGGCAAGAGTACTGGAGTGGGTTGCCATTGCCTTCTCCACTAAACCTGGTTATATTATCTTAACTTCCACCATATTCAAATTGGTCATAAGCAACTCCACCACCACCACAGTATCACTATCACATGCAACAAAATACCAATCATGACAACCCTTATCCTCATCATTCTATTATCAATAGGGGCCTTCCACCACTATTAGGATTCAGACCCAAGTGAATAATTATTGAAAAAATAACTACAACCAAAAAGAACATTGTTTTACCAACACTAATAGCAATCATGGCACTACTGTACTTCAACATATGACTCACACACTCCACGGCATTAAATTTATTCCTCTCCACAAATAACAGAGAATACATGATGATTCTACACTATGAAACAAATAACACTCCTATCCACAGTAACTGCAATAGCCACAACATTTCCACCCATAACACCAATTCTCTCAGTGCTGGCATAGGAATTTAGGTTAAATAGACCAAGAGCCTTATGAAACAAATAACACTCCTATCCACAATAACTGCAATAGCCACAACATTTCTACCCATAACACCAATTCCCTCAGTACTGGAATAGGAATTTAGGTTAACTACACCAAGAGCCTTCAATGCCCTGTGTGCTGTGGGCTTAGTCACTCAGTCATGTCCAACTCTTTGCGATCCCATAGACTGTAGCCCACCAGGCCCACTGTAGACTGTAGCCCACCAGGCTTCTCTGCCCATGGGATTCTCCAGGCAAAAATCCTGGAGTGGATTGCCATTCCCTTCTCCAGAGGATCTTCCCGATCCAAGGATGGAAGCCAGGTCTCCTGCATTGTAAGCAGATTCTTCATTGTATGAACTACAGGAAAATTCATTTATTACAGGGATGTTCCTTATACTTCAAAGCCCTAAACAAGTATAATTTACTTAATTCCTGTTCATAAGGTTTGCAAGATTATATCTTACATCAATTGAATGCAAACCAGCCACTTCAAGCTAAACCCTCTCTAGATTGGTAGGCTGATAACCCCATGAACATTTAGTTAACAGCTAAATACCCTGGTCAACTGATTTCAACCTACTTCTATTGCAAAAGGAAAAAAGAAAAAAAAAAAAAAAAAAAAAAAGCCGTATAAGTCCCAGCAAATTGAACCGGCTTCTTTGAATTTGCAATTCAATGTGAAATGTTCATACAGGACTTAGTAAAAAGAAAAAGTGGATTAAACCCCTCTCTTTAGATTTATGGTCGAAACCTTACTCAGCCATTCTGCCTATATTCATTAACTGTCTATCATTTTCAACTAACCGTAAAGATGTCGGTACTATATACTTACGATTTGGTGCTTGAGCCGGGAAGGCAGTGTTGCAGTGAAAAGGAAAAAAGGAGGAATGAGTTTTTCTCCTTTCTTTTCTGACAACAAAGAAGATAAAGAGAAGAGTGAGCAGGCCTGAACATTCCTAACTTTTCGTTTTATTGTAACTGCTCCTCATGCTGAATGTCTGTGACTTAGTTTGCTTTTCTGTCACTAAACTCTGCAGAAGCTACACTTGTCACCTATTTTCCTTTGACTCTGTGCTAAATATATACCCTATCTGGTGTTTACCCTCAGAACACTCTTCCCATTGTAGTTACATATCAGAAAGAAGGCCACAGGGTCACCGAATGCCAGACTCAATTACTGGGTTATTGACATCTGTCTCCTACTGTCTTTGAAACAATGCAAAAGGAAGAAATCAAGATCCTATCCCCTTTGCTCCTCATCACTGATTCCTGACTGTGAGCTCTTGTCTTCTATAAGCCCCTAGATTCCTCATGAGGGGCAGGGCACATCTCACGAGGCATAAGCCTACTGCGTTTCTCCTCTCTGCCAGCTAAGAATAAAAGCCACCTGTCTATTTCCTCAAAGCCCGGTCTCCATACTTTCCATTCAGCGTCAGTGGGCAAAGAAGGCCAAGATTTTGGCTGGCAACAGTAGGCACAGCCCCAAGGTTCTTAATCTGTGCTGGGTTGGGCCAACCTGGAACTCGACTTGGAGATGGCCAAATTTAAAATGTAATTGTAACAGCTCATGCATTTGTAATAATTTTCATTATAGTACTCCCTATGATGATTGGAGGCTTTGGTAACTGATTAGTTTCCCTAATAGGTGGAGCTAATGACATAGTTTTCCCTGAATAAATAAGCTTCTGACTTCTCCCTCTCTCTTTCCTCTTACTGTTTGCATCACCAATAGCTGAAGCAGGCACTGGCACAGGCTGAGCTGTCTACACCTTTAGCCAGAAATCTAGCTCATGCTGGAGCTTCCGTAGACTTTACTATTTTTTCTCTACACCTAACAGGAGTTTCTTCTATCTTAGGTGTTACCAATTTTATTACTACAACTATTAATATAAACCCCTGCCATATCCCAATGTCAAACACTGTTATTCATGTGGTTAGTCCTAATCACAGCCATATTACTATCACTACCTCTATTGGCAGCTGGTATTTTTACTATGCTATTAACAGACTGAAATGTAAATACAGCTTTCTTTGATCCTGAAGGAGGAGGGGACCCAATACTGTATCAACATTGATCTGATTTTTCAGACACTCTGAGGTATATCTTTTGATTTTGCCAGGATTTAGGATGATTTAACATATTGTCACCCATTATTTAGGGGAAAAGAAACTTTCAGGTACATGGGAATGGTCTGAGCTATAGTGTCAACTGGATTCTTAGTGTTTATTGTATGAGAACATCAGATATTCACAGTAAGGATGTATGTTGACACACAAGCCTATTTCACATCAGCCACTATAATTATCACCAGACCAACAAGAGTAAAAATGTTCAGTTGATTAGCAATGCCTCATGAGAGTAACATTAAATGACCCCCAGCTATAATGTGAATTCTAGGTCTTGTATTTCTTTTCACAGTCAGAGGGTTAACAGGAATTTTCCTGGCTAATTTATCTTCAGATATTTTATTCATGATATATACTATGTAGTTACATAGTTGCATTATGTACTTTCAGTGGGAGATTTGCTATTATAGGGGCTTTCTGCACTGAATCTCATTATTTTCAGGCTATACTCAACTTGACATGAGCAAAACTTCACTTCATAAATGTATTTGTAGATGTTAACATAACATTGCTCAAAAACACTTTCTAGGCCTGTTTGGAATACCACAACAATATTCTGACTACCCAGATGCATACAAAGTATGAAATATTATTTTATCTATAGGCCCATTCACTTCTTTAACCACAGTAATACCAATAATTCCTATTACCTAAGAAGCATTTGCATTAAGACGAGGTCTTAACAGTAGACCAACCATATCAAACACTCAAAGAACCTATGCATATCATTTGAAAATAAATCAGGAAGGAATCGAACCCCCAACGACTGATTTCAATCCAAAATCATAACCATGATTTCTTTCTCTATTTATGAGATATTAGTGAAATATTGTATCACTTTGTTGAAGTTAAGTTATAGGTGAAAAATCTGTATATATCAATGGCATATCCTCTACAACTAGACTTTCATGATGCAACACCAGCCATCATCGAAGAATTCTTACACTTGATGATAACACATTAGTAATTGTTTTCTTAATCAGCTCACTAGTAGTTTACATTATCTCACTTATTCAGACAACAAAACTCACACACACTAGCACTATAGACACACAAGAAGCAGACTATCCGAACAATCTTAGCAGCTATTATTTTCATCTTAATTGGTTTTCTATCCCTATAAATTTTATACATAAAAGACAAAATTAACACTCCATGCCTTATGGTATAAACTATCAAGTCACCTAATATATGGAAGCTATTAATATACAGATTATGAAGACTTGAATTTTGACTCCTATATAATTCCAACATCAGAGTTAAAGCCAGGGTATTTGGAAGTAGATGATTGGGTTGTTTTACCTATAGTGATAGTTAAACAAATGTTAATTTCCACAGAAGATGTGCTACAGTCATGAGCTGTGCCTTCTATAAGACTAAAATCAGATGCAATCCCAGGGCACCTATATCAAACAAATTTTCTAACACTAAGTTCAGTTCAGTCACTCAGTCATGTCTGACTCTGCGACCCTGTGAACCGCAGCACACCACGCCTCCCAGTCCAACACCAACTCCCGGAGTCCACCCAAACCCATGTCCATCAAGTCAGTGATGCCATCCAACCATGTCATCCTCTGTCCTCCCCTTACATTCCTGCCCTCAATCACTCCCAGCATCAGGGTCTTTTCAAATAAGTCAGCTCTTTGCATCAGGTGGCCAAAGCATTGGAGTTTCAGCTTCAACATCAGTCGTTCCAATGAACATCCAGGACTCATCTCCATTAGGATGGACTGGTTGGATCTCCTTGTGGTCCAAGGGACTCTCAAGCATCTTCTCCAGCACCACAGTTCGAAAGCATCAATTCTTCTGTGCTCAGTTTGCATTATAGTCCAATACTCACATCCATACATGACCATTGGAAAAAGAATACACTTGACTAGACAGACCTTTGTTGGCAAAGTAATGTCTCTACTTTTGAATATGCTGTCTAGATTGCTCATAACGTTCCTTCGAAGGAGCAATGTCTTTTAATTTCGTGGCTGCAATCACCATCTGCAGTGATTTTGGAGCCCAGAAAAATAAAGTCAACCACTGTTTTCACTCTTTCCCCATCTATTTAACATGAAGTGATGGGCCTGGATGCCATGATCTTAGTTTTCTGAATGTTAAGCTTTAAGCCAATATTTTCACTCTCCTCTTTCACTTTCATCAAGAGGCTCTTTAGTTCTTCTTCTTATTCTGCATAAGGGTGGTGTCATCTGCATATCTGAGCTTATTGATATTGCTCCCAGCAATCGTGATTCCAGCTTGTGCTTCCTCCAACCCAGCGTTTCTTATGATGTACCCCACATATAAGTTAAATAAGCAGGGTGATAATATACAGCCTTGACGTACTACTTTTTCTATTTGGAACATGTCTGTTCTATGTCCACTTCTAACTCTTGCTTTCAGACCTGCATACAGGTTTCTCAAGGGACAGGTCAGGTGGCCTGGTACTCCCATCTCTTTCAGAATTTTCCTCAGTTTATTGTGACCCACACAGGCAAAGGCTTTGGCATAGTCAATAAAACAGAAATAGATCTTTCTCTGGAACTTTCTTGCTTTTTTATGATCTAGTGGATGTTGGCAATTGGATCTCTGGTTCCTCTGCCTTTGCTAAATCAGCTTGAACATCTGGAAGTTCACAGTTCAGGTCTTGCTGAAGCCTGGCTTGGAGAATTTGAAGCATCACTTTACTAGCGTGTGAGATGAGTGCAATTGTGGGGTAGTTTCAGCATTCTTTGGCATTGCCTTTCTTTGGGGTTGGAATGAAAACTGACCTTTCCAGTCCTGTGGCCACTGCTGAGTTTTCCAAATTTGCTGGCATACTGAGTTCAACACTTTCACAGCATCATCCTTTTGGATTTGAAATAGCTCAACTGGAATTCCATCACCTCCACAGTCTTTGCTCATAGTGATGTTTCCTAAGGCCCACTTGGTTTCATATTCCAGGATGTTTGGCTCTAGGTGAGTGATCACACTATCATGATTATCTGGGTCATGAAGATCTTTTTTGTACAGTTCTTCTGTGTATTCTTGCCACCTCTTCTTAATATCTTCTGCTTCTGTTAGGTCCCTACTATTTTTGTCCTTTATTGAGCCCAGCTTTGCATAAAGTTTTCCCTTGGTATCTCTGATTTTCTTGAAGAGATCTCTAGTCTTTCCCAATCTATTGTTTTCCTCCATTTCTTTGCACTGATCACTGAGGAAGGCATTCTTCTCTCTCCTTGCTCTTCTTTGGAACTCTGCATTCAAATGGGTGTATCTTTCGTTTTCTCCTTTGCTTTCCAGTTCCCTTTTTTACAGCTCTTTATAAGGCCTCCTCAGACAGCCATTTTGATTTTTTGTATTTCTTTTATTTTTCTGTATTTTGGGGGATGGTCTTGATTTCTGTCTCCTTTACAATGCCATGAACCTCCATGCATAGTTCATCAGGCACTCTGTCTATCAGATCTAGTCCCTTAAATCTATTTCTCTCTTCCACTGTGTAGTCATAAGGGACTTGATTTAGGTCATACCTGAATGATCTAGTGGTGTTCCCTATTTTATTGCATTTCACTCTGAATTTGACAATAAGGAGTTCATGATCTGAGCCACAGTTGGTTCCTGGTCTTGTTTTTGCTGACTGTATAGAGCTTCTGCATTTTTGGCTGCAAAGAATATAATCAACCTGATTTCAGGGTCGTCCATCTGTTGATGTCCATGTGTAGAGTCTTCTCTTGTCTTGTTGGAAGATGGTGTTTGCTATGATGAGTGCATTTTCCTGGCAGTACTCTATTAGTCTTTGTCCTTCTTCATTCTGTATTCCAAGGTCAAATTTGCCTATTACTTCGGGTGTTTCTTGATTTCCTACTTTTGCATTCCAGTCCCCTTTAATGAAAAGGACATCTTTTTGGGGGTGTTACTTCTAGAAGGTCTTATAGGGCTTCATAGAACTGTTCAACCTCAGCTTCTTCAGCATTACTGGTTGGGCCATAGGCTTGGATTACTGTGACATTGAATGGTTTGCCTTGGAAACTAACAGGGATCATTCTGTTTTTGAGATTGCACCCAATTACTGCATTTCAGACTCGTTTGTTGACTATGGTGGCTACTCCACTTCTTCTAAGGGGCCCCTGCCCACAGTAGTAGATATAATGGTCATCTGTGTTAAATTCACCCATTCCAGGCCACCTTTGTTTGCTGATTCCTAGCATGTCGATGTTCACTCTTATCATCTCCTGTTTGACCAATTCCAATTTGCCTTGATTCATGGACTTAACATTCCAGGTTCTTATGCAATATTGCTCTTGATCGCATCAAACCTTGCTTCTATCACCAGACCCATCCACAACTGGGTGTTGTTTTTGCTTTGGTTCCATCCCTTCATTCTTTCTGGAGTTATTTATCCACTGATCTCCAGTAACATATTGGGCACCTACCCACCTGGGGAGTTCATCTTTCAGTGTCTTATCTTTTAGCCTTTGCATACTGTTTATGGGGTTCTCAAGGCAAGAATACTGAAGTGGTTTGCCGTTCCCTTCTCCAGTGGACCACATTGTAACCCTAACCCACACATCTTAGTTCACTTATTCCACAAATGCCAATGTTCACTCTTGCTATCTTCTTCTTGACCACTTCCAAATTACCTGGATTCATAGACCTAACTTTCCACGTTCCTATGCAATATGGCTCTTTACAGCATCATACTTTACTTATACCATCATACACACCCACAACTGTTTCCATTTTGACTTAGCCTTTTCATTCCTTCTGGATTTATTTCTTCACTCTTCTCCGGTAGCATATGGGTCACCTACCGAACAGGGGAATTCATCTTCCAGTGTCATATCTTTTTGTCTTTTCATAGTGTACAACTGAATATTAAATGCCACCTAAATTGCTAGGCAGTTAATATTCAGGAGGATTCAGGTTTTTGTAGTTGTTCAGTTGCTAAGTCTTGTCTAACTCTTTGTGACCCCATGGACTGCAGCACGCCAGACCTCTCTGTCCCTCATTATCTCTGGAAGTTTGCTCAAACTCATGTCTGTTGAGTGGATAAAGCCATCCAAACATCTCATCCTCTGCTGCCCACTTCTCCTCCTGTCGTCAATCTTTCCCAGCATCAGGGTCTTTTCCAATGAATCAACTCTTTGCATCAGGTGGCCAAAATTTGGAGCTTCAGTCCTTCCAATGAATATTGAGGGTTGATTTCACAAGAAATTTCTCTTCAACACATACAAATTATTAGAACAACTCAATTAAAAAAAAAATTCAACACCAACAAAGTCAGCCAAAGGACTAAATGCATGTTTCTCTAAAGAGGTCATAGAGATGGTGATAAAAGCACACGAAAAGATGCTCAGCATCACTAATTCTTTGAGAAAGGCAAATCAAATGTATCATGAGGTATCACCTCACATTGGTCAGAATGGCCACATCAGAAACCTACAACAATAAATTCTGCAGAGGGTGTGGAAAGAAAGAAAGCCTCCTACACTGTTGGTGGGAATGTAAATTGGTACACCCATTTGGTAGAACATTATGGAGGGTCTTTTAAAAACTAAGCACAGAAATACCTGGTGACCCAGAAATCCAATACCTAGCAGTAGATCCAGAATAAAAAGCAAAATTTTAAAAGACACCAGCACTCCAAAAATCATGGCAGCACTAGGTACAATAGCCAAGACAGGGGAGCAACTTAAGTGTACAACAACAGATGAATGGATACAGAAAATGAGGTAAATATACACAATGAAATATTGCTCAGACATAAAGAAGGATGAAATAATGCCATTTCCAGTTACAGGGAAGAAACTAGAGGTGATCAAACTAAGTGAAATAACTGAGAAAGGGAAAGACAGATGATAGAGAGTATCACTTCTGTGGAATCTAAAAATGGATACAAATGAGCGTCATTACAAAATGCAAACAGATTCACAGACTCAGAAAATTACGCTTACCAAAATGGAAAGGTGGCAGGTGGTGGGGGGAATAATTAGCTGTACAGATCAATATTTACATGTCAAAACTGGTGCGGTTTTTATTGTTTAGTTGCTCAGTCATGCCTGACTCTTTACAGCTCCATGAACTGTAGCCTGCCAGGACAAAGGATGTCCATGGGATTCTCCAGGCAAGAATACTGGAATGGTTTGCCATTTCCTTTTTCAGGGAATCTTCCCAACCCAGGGATCGAGCCCAGGTCTCCTGAAAGTCTCCTGCATTGCAGGTGGATTCTTTTCCCACTGAGTGAGCAGGGAAGCCATAAAATAGGTGCTGAAGGACTCTAAATAGTCACAAGTTTGACAGGGCTTTAAATGACATCTGCCCTCAAGAAATGTCCTGGGGTATTTCATCAGAAAAGAATTTCAAACAAGGCCAAGTTTCAAGAGGCCTGTTTCAAGAGATAAATTGTATTCACAAAGTATAAAATAATAAAGCACATGGATAGATAGTCCACCCCAACAATTATTAAATCACTGCCAATCAAAACTGCAATAAGGTATCACCTCATGCTGGTCACGGAGGCCATCATAAAAATGATCTACAAAGAATAAAGATAAATAAATAAATAAAATGAAACATCTGCAAAGAATATACAGAAAATGAAATCCTCCTACAATCTTTTTGGGAATGTAAATGTTGAAGGCGCTATGGAAAACAGCATGGAGCTTCCAAGAAATACAAGATCTAGAGGTATCCTATGACCCTGCAATCCCACTCATGGGCTTAAGTCCAGAGACTGTGAAGTGACAGTCACTCAGTCATGTTCAACACTTTGAAACACTATGGACTATACGGTCCCTGGAATTCTCTAGGCCAGAACACTGGAGTGAGTAGACTTTCCCTTCTCCAAGGGATCTTCCCAACCCAGGGATCAAGCCTAGGTCTCCCACATTGCAGGCAGATTCTTTACCAGCTGAGCCACAAAGGAAGCCTAAGAATACTGGAGTGGGTAGCCCACCCCTTCTCCAGCGGATCTTCCTGTCCCAGGAATCGAACAGGGGTCTCCTGCATTGCAGGTGGATTCTTTACCAACTGAGCTATAAAGGGAAGCGTGGTCCATAGAAAATGACCATTCAAAATGACACCTGCACCTTGCTTTTCAGGGCAGCACTCTTTCAATAGGCAAGACATGGAATCCACGAAAATGTCCAGTGGAAGAAAAGTGAAGACAAGGTGTACATCTACAACTGGAACACCACACAACCGTAAAAGAAACAAGGATGCTGTCAGCAGCATGGGTGTGCTAAGAAATAATCACCCCAGGTGAGGGAACTCAGAGACAGAAAGAAAAATATCATGAGATATCACTTACGGGCACAATCTATAAATTCATACCAGTGACCTAATGTACAAAACGGATTTCACAGCCTGTGAAATTCAAATTATGAGTATCAAAAGAAAGAAAGAAGGAATAAAGAGTTTAGGATTTATATACACACTAAGATCTAACAAATTGATAAGCAAACAGGACCTACTGAAAAGAACAGGGAACTCTACTAAAGAGACTGTAATAATCTATATGAGGAAAAAAATGGAATAAAGACTAGATTCACTTCAATGTTAAATCAAATTAAGTTCCTGTAGAGCTAAAACTAACAAGACAATGGAAATCCACCTGACTCCAATAGAAAATAAAAATTAAATTACAGAAAATCCATCTAGGGGACCCCAGACAGTGGTGACCCTACAGATTAGGTCTGTGATACACTATGAGATTAATATGACACCGCCAAAGGATTTCACCCAGCAGAACACAGAGCAGCAACCCATTCAAAGGTGCCGGGCCTCATGTGAATGTCCCAAGATGAAGAGAAGAAAGACCACAGGTTAATCAGGGCAACACCCTCAATTCAGATGTTGGGGATCTCCAAGGGGCAAGACACACAGAGGTGAAGAGCAGACACGGGGTCTCTGGGCACAGGACTTGGACCCGTGTGGACGGGGTGAGAACCACACGGTCCCCAAACCCTGCCTCTGGGTCCGCATGACTCTTGGTTAGGACACCAGGTCCCTGATGGCTGGGCCCAAGGTGGAAACGATTGGGTTCCTGGAACCCCCTGGGTTTGCGGAAGCTTCTCTCGTCCCAGAGAAGTCCTCCTCTCCTGCCCTTTGGTTCTGTCTGATACTAACTGTTTTGACAGCTGTCACAATAATGTTGAACACACTGCCTTGGTACCAGCAGGCTCCGTTCTTTATTTTCCCACTGAGGTGTTGAGAAAACACACCAGGCTCGGGGCTAGAAGACGAGGGGCAGGTCTGGTGTCTGCCTAGCAGAGACGGCCGACGGGAAGGTGATCACATGGCAACCTCACCTGCTGCCCGTTGGTTTTTGGCCTGATCATTGTACCCTGGAATCAATGAGCCAGGTGAACCTGCCTCCCTACTCAAACTGAATGCTCTGAAAAACTGGAATAATTACCAAGTAGCCCACCTGAGGAGTCTCCATGAGCCTCAGGGCAGGTGACTATGGCAGGAGGAAAGACCAAGAGCCCTACTGCAGCACTGACCCCTGGAAAGGATATGGAACCCCACTCAGAGGAGGGCACGTTACCCAGAGAAGCCCATCTCAGCTCCAGACCCCAGACCTCTGAGCACTGACATTCAGACACAGGCACGGAGTTTTCCAGGATGAAGGCCAGGCCCAGTCCACACCCAGGTCTCCACATCCTCGTGCACACAGAACATGGTCGTTGTCAATATTCTCATTGCAGAAACCAAGCAGTCTTGTCTAAACATAGTCAGTGCAGACAGGATTGAAAGGTCAAAGTATTCATCATTCAGACATGTCAGACTGTTTCTGACCACATGGATTGTAGCCCACCAGCCTCCTCTGTCCATAGGATTCTGCAGGCAAGAATACTGGATTCAGTTGCCATTCCCTTCTCCAGGGGATCTTCCCGATCCAGAGATGAACCCAGTTCTCCTGTACTGCATGCACATTCTTTACCATCTAAGCACCAAGGAAGCCTGTAGACAAGACAGAGAGGTCTAAATCTACCATGTAGACAGAACTTGGCCAGGTTTAAGCTAGCATAAAGTTGCTCTCCTGTAGGCACAGGTCATACACGTGCAGGGTCTCTCATCCCTGGACAGGGGCCTCACCCTCATGTCGGAACTAGCAAGTAAGTTTCTTAAAGAAAAACTCATCACTGGCCCCCACATGTCACCCACATCAGGAAACCAAAGAATCTGTGAAATGTGAAACACCCTTCTGAGGAGAGAAAACAAAACTTTAGGACAAAGAAACCCAACGAGCCAAACAGGGGAGGACAGGAAGTCCCTCACCCCCTTACTCTAACAAGACATCCTTATTAAAGAATTAACAAATCCCCTTAAGCTTCCGTTTTCCCCACTATATGGTATAAAAATAGATCGCCGCATCACTCTGGGCTTTCTCCGCATGGCCATTAGGTTGTGTGGAGGGAGTCCCTGCTCGAGCTTGTAATAACGTTCCTCACTGCTTTTGCATCAATCCGTGGCTCCTGTGGTGTTTGGTGGGATTCCACAATCCGGATACAACATTTTGGGGGCTCGTCCGGGATCCCCTGAGCCCTTCTGGACCCGCACTTCGGAGGACGAATGGCCAGTAAGCAGTAGCAGCAGCTGCATCTGTATCTGTAGAGGGGCCCCAATCTGTATCTGTAGATGGAATTAAACCTAGGCGGACGCGCTGATAATGGTCTCCAGCAGGGAGCCGGAAGAGACGTCTTCCAGCTCCCACTCTGTAGTCCCGTATATATATATATATATATATATATATATATATATATATATATATATATATATATACACATATATATATACCTGTGCGGGGACTACTCTGTACTTTTTTTCTCGGGATTGCGTGCTCTGTTATTTTTCTTCTGTGTCATCTTGTTTGTTCATTGTGTGACTGACTGACGAGGGGACAGGCCCAATCTGGATGCCCTCCGCTTACCTTAATAACTGGATTCAGACTCCAGAGTACTCAGGGGCCAGCTTGCCTGCCAATGAACCAGACCCAGCAGCCGCAATGGGACCGTTTTGTCCCTTGTCTCCTCCTGATGCAGACAACTGGTCAGAGTGCCCCGACCGGTAAGGAACAAAAGACTTTATTGGCCTCTCTCCTCTTCCCTCTTTCTTTCCTCTCCTTAGCCCTTCCTATCCTTCCCGTTTTTCTAGTCCCCTGGTCCTGGACACAGGAATCTGCTGGAAGGGCCTCAGCTTGAGCTGAGGATTGGAGACGGATCACCTCCTCTTGGCAGAGAACTCGAATTTTTTGGTCTGGTTTCTGGTAGGGCCAAGTTCCAGTCCTCCCTTTTCTGGAAGCCTAGGGAAAAGTCCCGTAATGCCTGGGTGCCTGTAAGTGGCAGGAGACATCTGTAAGGCCACCCTTTTTGTCCCCCTTTCCCGCCTCATCCTCCTTCTTTCAACCTGGCTTCCTTTCCTCCTTTTGAAATCTTTGAAGACATCTGAAGTTTTCTGTCTCTATAGAAGTTTTTCTGAGAGACTGTATTCTTGTATTTAAGGGAGTGTCTGATGAGGACTGCCAGGTTTATATGTGTGTGTTTTAACTCTGTTCTGTGTTGTGATTTGTGATGGCCATTTTGCTTTGTCTGGCCACCATTTAGACCTGCCGCCATTTTGTTAGAACTTGATTTTCTTTCCCTGTGCCTTGAGACCAGCGCTCTCAGGAACACTTATCTAGACCATCTCTAACTCCTGAGATTGAGAGAAAAAGGAAAAAAGCCTTTAAAAATGTTATTTATTTAAATTTTATATTGTAATATTTAATTCATGACCTAACTTAGAAAATGAAGCTAGATCTTGCACTGTGTCTGTCTAAATATGTTTTGGTATGTCTTTGTCTCTGGCCAAATATTTTTTTTTTTAGGTTAATTTGTAAATGAGCTCTATTTAATTGGCTTTTAAAAAGGGTAAGCACTTACAAATCAAATAATTCTAAATTAAACAATAAATTCCAGGTTTAGGTGAACTGGGAAATATTCGGTACTAAATACCTAATAGTAATGTTTGTTTGTTGACCTATCTAATATAGACATGTCTTAGAGTAATTAACATCAAGTAAAATATTTTCATTGTACCTAGGTTTAATATAAGTTAAATATTATACCTGTTACAAGTTTGTCAACAAGGAAATTACCTTGAGTGAAAAAACTTCTAAAAAGTGTAAATGAGGTGTGAGTTTGTATATAAACTCTATTAAGAATAATTATTCTTTAAGAATATCTGTTTAAAATAGTCTTTCCAGATTGGTGTAACTTAAATTTCTAAGGGTTGTGCTAAACTAAGTATTGGAAGTCTATTAAATAATTAGGTCATTTCCAAATGAAATAAGATTTTGAAACATTTACTACTAAACACTGATTTCCTTTTACAGAAAAACTAAAGAGATTTGGGACTATAAATGAATAATGTTTGATGCCATCCTAAAATGTTTTAAGAAAGCAAGGGTTTTAGAAATTATCACTGGTATTTATGCTCACCAATCTATAAAATGCTAATATAAAAGTTAGCTCTTGGTTGCTAACGGAAAGCAGGAAGTGTGCTTTCAGTAAAAAAAAAAAAAAAAAAAGAAAGAAAAAATACTAAAAAGAGTTAACCATGATCAGGATTTTCTAAAATTGGATTACAATTAGTTAGATAAATGGATTTTGTTAAGAATGACAGGGTCATAAGAAAACTGGTTAGAGCCACTTAGGTCCAAGATGGCGGAGCTGACTTTTACTAGACCTTGAGCCTTGGTATTTACACCCATTGTGATGTATCAACAAGCTAAATGATACACCCATCAACATTGACTAAATCTGACCAAATGTTCTAAAGCTTTTAATTGATCTTTTTTATAAAACTTCCTAAATCGAATTCTTTTGAAGTTCCTTTGACATCTAGCTAACTTTGGGGTGCTTCAGAGGGCCCCTGAAACATCCCAAAGAGAGATATTAAACTGTGTTTATTTGGTTGGTTAAATTACATGAAAAAGATTATCAAATGAGTAATAAATCCACTCATGTTATAATGTATGGAAAATTATTAACATAGATATCCTGGAAATTATATGGAGTTCTTAACATTTTGATATGTCTTGGTATTCTAATGAAAAACCTAATGACTTCACAAAAGTTAACAAAGGACTGAATGAACCAGAGAATATGCTTATAACTTTTATGGTTTCTATCTGAGAAATTACAGGTGTAAATCTAGTGTTTTCCGGGAGTAAGGAAAACCTTCCTCTCAAGCTAATTATAAAGGTAATTTGGTAAAATTACATGTTGTAAACAAAACAGTTATATTTTCTCTCTATCTGACTTCTCCAGAAATTTGAAACTCTTAAGTTTCCAGTAAGTTTATCAAATGAACTAAGGTTATCTCACTAACAGGTACAAAAATCTCAAGGAATTTTTGAGCCCTTAAAAAGAAAAGAGTTCACCTAGATTTGTTAGGCAAAATCTGTGATAAGTGGTTGGTGTGAGTTTCCTAGCCCTGTTTTATATTAAAAGTTCAGTCCGAGATCCTATAAGTGTTTCAGCAAAATAAAAAGTCTATGATCAATTATGGTTATATAAATCATCAGACCAAAATTAGTGAGAACAGACCTATTTTGCAAGCAAACTAGCCTTATTTTGGTTGTATTTGATAAAAATTAGGGTAATTTAGGTAGAAAAAGATATTTCAAAAAATGTTAAATCCCAGTTTGTTAATGGAGGTTTGCATTTAGTAAGACTCATTTCTCAGATAGTTCTTTGCTGTTATGTGATCTTAATGCAAAATTTAATTGAATTCTTAAAGAACACCCTAAGTTTGTTTCTGAAGCTTATCTCAGTAATCTGTCTTTGGATGAAGATCAGATGCCGCATGACCTGCAACCAGGACTGGAAAAAGACATAATTTAAGGGACTGTCTCCAACCTGGATGGAAGGACTTTTTATCAGGTACTCTTAACTAGCTCATGCACAATGAAACTGAAGGGAAATTAACTCTTAGATTAATTCCCACTTCCAAAGGCCCCTACACTGGATTGGTCTATAGAAAAGACAGCTGACCTGATCTCACCTTAAAATGATGCTCAAACAAGAGAAACTACACTACACCAGGATGAGAAGACAACGACATCAGAGGTAGACAGCTTGCCCAAGATGCTGGACCTGATTCCTATGATCATTTATAATGTTCTCTTGACTTCTTAGACCTTTGTATATAAATCAAATGCTTTTCTATCATAGGCCTGATACTATGCTAGTTTTAGAAATCAATCCAATTGTTGGGTTTGTGGCCAATTATTTGTGTCTAGCTCTGGGTTACCTTGGTAAATTTCTCTACTATAAGACTCTAACTGGTTGGCCCTGAGGAAATCTACTTGAAAAAATTATAGTCATATTCAGGTCACTGTGGTACTACCAGACGGGATCCCCTCACTGGGCCAATTAAGAATGCCTACTCTGACCCTGGCCATAAATTTGAGCCTTTTTCTATTCCTCAAGCTCAATCAGAGCAACAAGAAAAGTTTTAGCAAAGGAAAAAGAAATATCCCACAATTATGAGATGGATTTATATAGATAACACCAGGCTATGGTAATTTAGGTTTATCTCCTCTGTGTTGGAAACAATTAAATCATACTAAGGATAACCAGTCTAGTAACACTAGAAAACTGGGCTCTGTGCCTTATAGACGGTGGTGCCAATGTATAATTTCCCTGAAAGATAAAGATTTGTACAGAGTAGACTAAGTCAGACGACCTGGGATATACTGGGTTACATCTAATGGAAGCTCTTAAGTCTTTCTTGTGACTTTACTCATACTGCTGGCTATGTTCTTTGTACTTCACCTGTTTTACAAAATTGCTATTTCTTACACTGCCAAATGCGTGACTGAGGCCTCTGATGGAATAACATAACAGTTTCCTATGAGATTGATGATGATAACATTGTAACTCTAGATATGAGAAAAAGCAACAAGAGGGAATGTTTTCCTGGACCAAGAGGCTAGTAAGACAGGTGGTCCAGAGAATTTGGGGTACTGTTTTATGGCCTAGTCCAGCAAGAGCACATTTAGTGGCCGGTCAACAAAGTCTTTGCCAAACCTGAGAATGGACATTCTCAGCACCATGGGATAAAATGGTCATGAAATGCCCCCCTCAAAGTGGTGGTCAAGTTTATGAGCAAAAAGGGGCTCTGCCAACTGAAGAGTGACACTTGCCATCTACATCTATAGAGATTAAATCATGGCCTGTGCAACTGCTGACTTTCAACAGCCCTGAAAGGAGTTCAGGGTGAAGATCAGGAATGAGACACTCCGTGCTCTGGGAAAAACTGGCAGAACAGGCCTTCAGATAGTTAGATCTTTTCAAGAGATTTTATGAGTCCCAATTCTTGCATCTTCTCATACCTAGAAAAACATTGACATCATTAATGGTGACATCTGTTTTGGCTATTAAGGAAAATTTTTACAATTAAAAGTCAAAATAGAGTATTCAGCTATGGTTCAGACATCCTGGGAAATAACCACGTGTTACCATGGATGTAATTTCAGATTAGACATTGTACTGCTAAACATTTGAGTTTTCTGAGTCGTGTCAGGCTTAGATGCCACTATTCTCAAAACAATATCTGCTGGAAGGTAGTAACTTCTACCTTACTTTTTATAAAACTAGACAACTGGCCACCTGGCTACAAGTCTCCCTAAAGTGCCAGGTCCAGACTGGTTTTCAGGCCTATTCTTCTAAAAGAAAGAGATTTATTTTGTCTATTAAAACTTCAGTTACCCCTCCTTCAGCTACTACTAACTGGGTATGTTACAACAAAATGGCAGACCAAGGGATTAAGATTTTAATCATACAAGGCTCAGATCTAGGACTTAGAACTCAGGAATACTTCCAATTCAGTGCCTCTTCTCCAAGCTGACGCAGTCCTATGCCCCATTTTGACAGGAAGTTATCACAGTCGTATTTGCCCTGTTCCCTAAATTAAAACTGAGCAGGACTCTGTGGGTGGCGACTCTGGAGTACAGATCTGCTGTGTGTTCTCCATTTCTTATCTGTAGGATATAGGCTTCATTCAGCCTCCTTGACCTTCCCTGAGTTCCAAAGGGTGGATTCAAACAATTGCTCATCAGGGAAGGGAGGAAATACAGAAACAGAGGGGAAACAATCAAATGGTGGCACAGCCTTGAGGCAGGGTCCTAGTTCCTACTCAAAGAAATATGCATAACAATGTCTTTTGAGTTCTTCTACAGAACTGGAGCTCCCACCCAGGTGGAGGATGGTAACTTCAGACTAAACACAAGATTCCTGGAGCACAGCTCTGTTGATTCACCACCAGCCAATTAAAAAAAAAAAAAAAAAAAAAAGAGTTACCAACCCTGCAGCCCTCACTCCAAATGTTGCCTCCTGTTTCTGGGGACCAGTGATGACCATCCTGTTAGGTCTCCTGTTTGCCCACTGTCTATTTTATCTCTGAGAGGTGCCAACAGTTTCAAACTAAGTTGCTGTTATTACAAGAGTAAAAGCTGGTTTCAGATGTAGAACACCTCATCTTAGGTCAGGTATAGAGAGACTTCTGCTCTGCTCAGCAGGCCTATGCCCAGGCACAGCAGGAAGAAGTTATAGAAGAAAGAGACCTCCGCCCCAATTCCCAGAAAGCATCTTGAGTATGAAGTCTCTCAGTGGGGAGTTGTTAGGGGAAGCACACTGATTGAAACCGCCCACCCTGGCCAGGCACCATAGTAACCATTTGCATGAGTTGTTTTATGACAGGAGAGCCTGATGAGGAATACGGAACTAATAAGCCACCACCACCCAGAAGGGTTCGGGAAAGGTCGAGAAGAGACACTGCCTGTCCGTCCACCTAATGTTACTAAGATCTCAATATTTGACTGTCTCCACAGATGATATATTGACTCTGTAGAAGACACATGATTGGGCCTTCCATAGGAACTAGAAGAGGGGAAATGTGAAATGTGAAACCCCCTCCCGAGGAGAGAAAACAAAACTTTAATACAAAGAAACTCAACGAGCCAATCAGGGGAGGACAGGAAGCCCCTCACCCCCTTACCCTAACCCACCAATGAGTAGCTAACAAGACACCCTTAGTTAAATAATTAACCAATCCCCTTAAGCTTCCCGTTTTCCCCTCTATACGGTGTAAAAATAGATCGCCGTATTACTCGGGGCTCTCTCCGCATGGCCATTATGTTGTGTGGAGGGAGTCCCTGCTCGAGGTTGTAATAAAGTTCCTCACTGCTTTTGCATCGGTCCGCAGCTCCTGTGGTGTTTGGTGGGATTCCGCGATCCGGGTACAACAAATATTTGTCATTAAACACTTTAACAGGCAAAACAAAACTGTTACCAGTATCTTTGGCCATGTGGTGGTCAGGATCCAGGGAAGATCCAGGGATTTCTTAGAGTTGAGTCCAGTGTCTTGTAAAGACAGACAGACAGTGCCCTGATTCCTTCCCCAATGCTTCCAGCAGGAGGCAGCCACACTGGAAGCCTTCTAGAAAAGGATATTCTGTATCAGAATAAATATTGGTGAAATGGAAAGCATACTAGTTAGTATTTGCCAACCTAAAATATTCTTAAAAACTTGGCCCCCAGATCTTTGTGGTTCCCACTGGTCCCTTTGTGTTCAGATTGTCAGGGTAAAAACAATCCATTGTTTCAAACTGGTTTCTTCTAATTATGTTATTTGCTGTTATATGAATGAAAGGTCACACTTGAAAAAATACATAAGAAAATTCTTGCAAAAAAAAAAAAAAAAATTGAGTCAAGGAGCCCATAAGTTCTATGAACTCTGCCTTCTAACAATTTCAGTTTCAAAGACTGAGGGCAGGAGGATAAGGGGATGACATAGGATGAGATGGTTGGATAGCATCACCAACATAATGAACATGAGTTTGAGCAAACTCTGGTAGACGGCGAAGGACAGGGAAGCCCAGCATGCTGCAATCTATGGGGTTGCAAAGAGTTGGACACGACTGAGTAACTGAACCACATCAAGCTTCACATCAAGATTTTCTGCCTGGAGAAACCTGATAAAATAGGCACCCTGATTTTGTCACTTCTCTGTTTAAACTCTGCTAAAATGAAATTGATATTCATATCAACATGTAAGAGTTTCTGAGTTTTGAGATGTCACACCAAGGTAAGAGGTGCTGGTGCGAATAGAACGCTGCTGGTGGGCAAAACGTTCTTCAAACAAAGCTCTGTTTCAAACTGGATTGAAATACAACACTACATGGGTACATGAAGTATGAACCAAGAGCCTAAATATAGCAGGCAATATGTAAAAACAAATTTGGAATCCCATATGTGAGAGTAAAAGCTACTGGTTTTTGCAGTAATCATGTACGGATGTGAGAGTAGGACCACAAAGAAGGCAGAGCACTGAAGAACTAATGCTTTTGACCTGTGGTGCTAGAGAAGACTCTTGAGAGTCCCTGGGTCTGCGAGGAGATCAAACCAGTGAATGCTAAAGCAAATCAGTCCTGAACATTCATAGGAAGGACTGACGATGAAACCAAAGCTCCAAACCTTTGGTCCTCTGATGTGAAGAGCCGACCCACTGGAAAACACCCTGATGCTGGGAAAGACTGAAGGCAAATGGAGAAGGGGATGACAGAGGAAGAGATGGCTGGATGGCATCACTGATTCAACGGACAGCAGTTTGAACAATCTCCAGGAGTTGGTGATGGGCAGGGATTCCTGGCGTGCTGCAGTCCATGGGGTCACAAAGAGTCAGACACAACTTAGCCACTGAGCAGCAACTACAACAACATGAGAGTGAATGTTTCTTGTCAGACCCGCAGCTGGTACGCACACATTGGTTTAGAACACTCCCCAACACAGATTGTCTGTAAGCTGATGAAGTGTGTCACAAGTGCATGAACCAAAAGGCAATGGATTTATTCCGGGATGGAATAGAATGTAACTTTGAACAGTCTGTGAAACTTACAGAGCCTGTAATCCACTCAAGATTTCAAATAATAAAACATTCACCTGAAATTTAAAGCCTCTTGGAAAGCTGCATCCTATCTATGAAAACATTCCATAGATTTCTTTTCATAATCATTTTTCACAGTGATAACACTGAGAGGGTAACAGGCAGGAAGGCCAGGGGTCTCCAAATGGAGGAAAGAGGCTGCAAGTGCCAGACATTTTTATCTCTCTTAAGCGGCAGGAGGAAGAAAACCAGTGATATTTTCCTTCTCTATACAAATTTAAAAGGAGGTTTCTCTTAAAATGCTGTGTTACCATGACACCTGGTTTCACCTGAGGCTAACTACTCTCAAACCTTGAATTAACAAATACATTTCTTTTTCTTATGGAAATGTTCTTTTAAGCTATGTTAATGAACCCCAGACTCTATCTTCAAGTTGGTTCCTCCAAATGGCCCAACCTACTTACTCAGGTATTCTTCCCCTAATCTATGTAAATGAAACTATTTGTTGGTATTCTGCCCTTCTACAAGATTCAAGTCAATCATTTTATGGCCAGGGATGAATTATCTGGTGCCATTCTAAATTTTATGATCCTTTCTTTTCATTAACAGACTGTGAGTGACTATATAACATACAGCTAAAGAGAAGGAGGGGGGTACTCTTTTGCCCCCTTCTGATGCCTATGTCAGAAGCTTTCTCTATCTCCTTTATACTTTAATAAAACTTTATTTCACAGAAGCTCTGAGCTATCCAGCCTCGTCTCTGGCCCTGGATTGAATTCTTCTCCTCTGGAGGCAAAGAATTCTGGCGTTTTATCCTTCAGCAACAACTTTTCAACATTTTAACTCTTCAGTTGCTGATATTATTACCAAGATGAACTTGTCCTCATGGGTGTGGGAGATGAAGTGGATCCATTGTGATTGCTCTCTGGTCAAATGACTCTCGCAATTTCTAATTATGTTCTATATCCACAATATTTATTTTTACATACATCGAAGTCTACCTCTCAGATCTCTATGTACACCAAACAATAGATACCTAGTGAGTTCAGATTATATTAAACACTCTTTCGATAACTTTTCCAATGTCAATTAAATCAGAACAAGTTGAAGCAGGGAGAAGTGTTGAAATTTTAAATGATCTCTAAGGACCCTAAAAAAAAAAAAACCATTAGACAGAAATCCTAACCATTGCTGGTCTATACGAAAGAATCCCAATGTGTCTTTTTCATGAAATTGGAACAATTGACTAACTAGAGTTGCAACAAGTTGGAGTTATGCTTGCTTTGAGTTGAAACGACTTGGATGTGGGCATAGGAGGATATATAGGTGATACACACTTAAGGAGGTAACAAGTATGAATCCAAAAATGTATAAGGTATACTTTGTAAACAAAGGTGAAACATTTAACTTGTTTTCACTACTTCACCCTTCCAGACTTTGCCATCATCTACTGACCACTGTGGACTTGTTGGTTTAGTGCCATGACATTAAAACTAGTCACATGCATCTTGCTTAGCTGTGTTCTCTTTGTTTGACATTGTTTATGTTTCTATCTCCTAGTATGCTCTTATAAATGCCACTATCTGTATCACTTATTTTGTCTATAAGGTGGTCTCCTTCATTGTCCACTGTGTAACCATCCTCCGTGTATACAGATATTTACATGTCTATGTATATAGATATCTGTGTCTATATGTATCTATAATAGATGTTTATATCTGTATATACATAGATAGTTATGTCTATATGTACATATATATTTATATGTCTATGTATATAGATATTAATGTCTCTATGAAGCTAGGTATTTATACATCTATGTACCTATAATGTATATTTCTTTCTTTTTTCCATTTGGTTTTATTAGTTGGGGGCTAATTACTTTACAATATTGTAGTGGTTTTTGTCATACATTGACATGAATCAGCCATGGATTTACATGTGTTCCCCATCCCGATCCCCTTTCCCACCTCCCACTCTACCTGCTCCCTCTGGGTCTTCCCAGTGCACCAGTCCCGAGCACTTTTCTCATGTATCCAACCTGGTCTGGTGATCTGTTTCACCCTAGATAATATACATGTTTTGAAGCTGTTCTCTCAAAACATCCCACACTCGCCTTCTCCCATGGAGTCCAAAAGTCTGTTCTGTACATCTGTGTCTCTTTTTCTGTTTTGCATAGATAGTTATGTCTATATGTACATATTTATTTATATGTGTATGTATATAGATATTTATGTCTCTATGAACGTAAGTATTAATACATCTATATACCTAGAATGTATATTTCTATGTATATAGACATTTGTATATCCAAGTACCTAGACATTTATATCTCTATCTGAACATTTACATATCTATGTACCTAGATATTTACATTTATGTACACTTAAGTAAATACAAATAGATGTCTTACCAGTATAACAGGGCCTGTAGAAAAGGGAACAGTCCTACAAAAAGACCTGACTTGGCAATTGAACAACAACAAAATAGAAAATATACTTGGTTCACCTGCCACAAACAACACATGGTATATCAATGTTACTACAATATGAAATAAAGGTTACTTAAAAAAAATAATGCTTAGGGGGACTTCCCTGCAGTCCAGTGGTGAAGATTCTGTGCTTCAAATGCAGGGGGTGAGGGTTCGACACTTGGTCACGGAACTAAAATGTCCACATGCAACATGGCACTGCCAGTAAATTAAAAAAAAAATAAATAAATAAAATAAATAAATCAGAATGTTCAGAAAGAGCAGAAAAGCTTTGGGTCTTTCTTCAGGTACATTCCATACTAAATTACAGTCTTGAGTTAAAACTTGAAAATTTTCACTTCCAAAGTAATCACAACTGGGCATGAAAAAGACCTGACGCCTTGTGGCCATTCCCTGAAATAGCAACCTTAAAACTTATGATTATGAGAACATTTAATACTAAGAAGGGCTCAGTAAAGCACATAAATGGTATGGACCTAACAGAAGCAGAAGATATTAAGAAGGGGTGGCAAGAAAACACAGAAGAACTGTGCAAAAAAGATCTTCATGAACCAGATAATCATGATGGTGTGATCACTCATCTAGAGCCAGACATCCTGGAATGTGAAGTCAAGTGGGCCTTAGGAGACATCACTAAAAACAAAGCCGGTAGAGGTGATGGAATTCCAGTTGAGCTATTTCAGATCCTAAAAGATGATGCTGTGAAAGTGCTGCACTCAATCTGTGAGCAAATGTGGAAAACTCAGCAGTGGCCACAGGACTGTAAAAGGTCAGGTTTCATTCCAATCCCAAAGAAAGGCAATGCCAAAGAATGCTCTAACTACTGCACAATTGCACTCATCTCATACACTAGCAAAATGATGCTCAAAATTCTCCAAGCCAGGCTTGAAAAATACGTGAACTGTGAACTTCCAGATCTTAAAGCTGGTTTTAGAAAAGGCAGAGAAACCAGAGATCAAATTGCCAACATCCACTGGATCATTGAAAAAGCAAGAGAGTTCCAGAAAAAAATCTATTTCTGCTTTACAGACTATGCCAAAGCCTTTGACTGCGTGGGTCACAATAAACTGTGGAAAATTCCCAAAAGATGGGAATACCAGACCACCTGACCTGCCTCTTGAGAAATCTGTATGCAGGTCAAGAAGCAACAGTCAGAACCAGACATGGAATGACAGACTGGTTCCAAATCGGGAAAGGAGCATATCAAGGCTATATATTGTCACCCTGCTTATTTAACTTCTATGCAGAATACATCATGAGAAATACCGGGCTGGATGAAGCACAAGCTAAATTCAAGATTGCCGGGAGAAATATCAGCAATGGAGATGGCCCAACCCTTATTGCAGAAAGTGAAGAAGAACTAAGGAGCCTCGTGAAGAAAGTGAAAGAAGAGAATGAAAATGTTGACTTAAAGCTCAAGATTCTTAAAACTAAGATCATGGCATCTGGTCCCATCACTTCTTGGCAAATAGATGGGGAAACAGTGGCTGACTTTATTTTGGGGGCTCCAAAATCACTGCAGATGGTGATTGCAGCCATGAAATTAAAAGACACTTACTCCTTGGAAGAAAAATTATTACCAACCTAGACAGTATATTAAAAAGCAGAGATGTTACTTTGCTAACAAAGGTCTGCCTAGTCAAGGCTATGGTTTTTCCAGTGGTCATGTATGGATGGGAGAGTTGGACTATAAAGAAAGCTGAGTGCTGAAGAATGGATGCTTTTGAACTGTGGTGTTGGAGAAGACTCGAGAGTCCCTTGGACTGCAAGGGGATCCAACCAGTCCATTCTAAACGAGATCAGACCTGAGTGTTCATTGGAAAGACTGATGTTGAAGCTGAAACTCCAATGCTTTGGCCACATGATGTGAAGAGCTGACTCATTTCAAAGTATCCTGATGCTGACAAAGATTGAGGCCAGGAGGAGAAGGGGACGACAGAGGATGAGATGGTTGCAAGGCCTCACCGACTCAATGGACATGAGTTTCGGTAAACTCCGGGAGTTACCGATAGACAGGTAGGCCTGGCGTGTTACAATCCATGGGGCTGCAAAGAGTTGGACACGACTGAGTGACTGAATTGAACTCATAAGGGGAAAGAATATGAAGAAGAATAGATATATATATCTATATCAGGAATATATATATATATATACATATATATACATATATATATATACCAGACCAGCTGGAATGTAAGGGATGCTGATGGTGACTGGTTCTGACTCTCAAGACTTCAATCAACTGAAGCTTGGAGTCTCCCACAGCCCAAGACCCTTAATGAACATGCCTGTAAAGTTAAAGTGTTAGTCACTCACTCATGTCTGACTCTTTGCAACCCCATGGACCACCAGCCTCCTCTGTCCATGGGATTCTCCAGGCAAGAATCCTGGAGTGGACTGCCCCGCCCTCCTCTTGGGATCTTCCTCACTTAGGGGTTGAACCCGGGTCTTCTGCTATGCAGAGTTTGTTTACCATCTGAGTCAACACAGAAGCTGGAACATGCCTGTACTCATAGATTAAAGCTTACCCAACTTTGTGGTTTACAGAGACACTGCTCTGGAAAGCTCCATGGTGTTCTCCATAGTTCTGCAAGTAATACACTTTTCCTTCCCATGAGCTTTGGCTGGGTTGTACCTTCTGGCTCTACACCCACCAAGAGGTAAACTCACTTTTCTGGTAACATTTCTCCATCCAGACTCCCAACCACCACTTGACACTAATTCTACAGTCACTCACTTTGCTTCCAATACATGGAAATCACATTAATTTTCTGTGAGCAAAGCTACCTAAGGGCCAGAAACAGTGTCCCTATTTTACCTTGTGAATCCAGTAAGTGTCAGGCAAGCTCAGCTCTGTGGATCGACAGTAATCCAGATCGATGCCTTGGCTTACAGAAAACACTTGCAAGGCTTTGAGATTTTATTTATACCTCATTTCTGAAGGCTTTTCATACCCACATTACATATACAAATGGCTCATCAGTGACACTTCTACTTTCAGGTTAAAAACCCTCCAAGTTTTTTCTAACATCCTTATTCCACGCGTTGTGTTTAAATCTTTGACCACCCGGTGTTTATCTTGTGTCTCATCAAAATGCAGTTAATTCCACCGTTTCCCTTGAACAATGCAGCAGTCAACACATAGAGTTCTTGACAAAACTGGATTTGACAAGGTAGGGTACAGGTGAGCCTAGGATAAACTCCGGGAGCACGGTTACAGTCTGATGGAGCCGATATACCAGTTGAGGGCAATGGAAAGAAATATTCAGCCTGAGGACAACCAGCCCACTTGAGGTTCCAGGCCTAGGAGGCCAGGCATGAAAACAAAGAAACTAGCCAATCTGCGCCTGCGCACTGGAGGCTTGACAGACAAGCCCACAGAGCAGCCAATCCCCGAGCGGAGGGGCGGGGCCTCCATCGTGCTCCCCACCCTCCGGGCGCCTATTGGCCAGACTGCCTCAGTCACAACGCCGATTGGTCGCTTGTGCCTGACAGGGTACAGGCAGGCTGCTCACCCTTCACTTCACCTCAGCGCGGAAGGACTGGACTTCGCCTAACATCTAGCGCTCCTGGGGACAGGGTGGTCAGCGCGGCAGGACAAGGGGGAGGCTGCAGGGAATGCACTCTGTGCAGCCCTCATAAACCCTTAGCCTGATGGCTTCAAATTCCAGAGTGGGAAGCCCGAAATCCTGTCAACTTTGAGTAACCTGAGTCCTAATCTGAAGGGGGCTTGCGTCTCCTCAGCTTCAGGGATTACAAGTCCGTTCACCCACAGAAAAACCAAACCCCTTAGTGCTGCGACCCTCAAATACCTAGATTAACCCCAGTTCCCCTCAGCATGAGGCACCCTAAAAATAGCACCCGCAGAGACACCAAATTTCATCAACCTCAGAGACCCAGAATCCCTCCGTCTGTGAGCTCTTAAAACTCTTCCTCCTCAAGACCCTAACTGTCCTTCCTGCCTCTCGGAGACCTAAAGTCCCTTAATAAGAAACCCCCGATTTCCTCAGCCTCACAGATTCCAAATTTTCTCAACCTGCACATTCTATGTCAACCAAAAGTTCCCCAGTCCTTTCTGTCTGAGGACCCCAGTTACTTCAGTCCTTGGAACCCAGATCTGCTCAAGCTGAGCGACTTGTCCCTTAGACGTAGAACCTATGTTATGCCCAGATTTTTCTGAGTGTCCAGGAAGAGATCCTCAAAACCCTTCTTGGAGAAACATTCCCTCTGCTGCACTGGAACAGAGCCCTGATTTCAGTCTGACCCCAGTCCAGCGGTTAGGGGTTTCCAGGTCTCCTCAAGATTCCCTCCGTCACCCACAGACACTTCCCTCCCACTGCCTTCCCTCAGAGGGCCTGAATTGTAGGGGAACCAAAGAAACCAAATCTAGTTCACATTAGGCTGATATGTCATATCCAGTCAGGATCCGTCCATCCCACCAGTACCCTCACCCTGACTTTCCCCTCACCTTCCTGCCCTGGATACTCTACCCAAGGAAGACAGACCAGGCTCTGGACACTGGTCTGGGCTGTCTCAGCACCTTCTTCTTCCACAGGCACCTTGGCCTTGAGCACTCCAATGGCCATGAGGCCGAACAGGTCTCCAGAGGAGAGCACTGAGGGAGATGACGGAAGAAGAGAGTGGAAGCCCACGGTGAGAGGTGGAGGTGGCAAAGCTGGGCTCTAAGCCAGCTCTATAGGAAGGACATGGCGCTCATACCTGAAGCACCACAGACTGGTTGCCTGGGCAGCTGAGTGAACTTCCCTGTGACTATACACAGGATGGGAATGCCTGGTCCTGTCTGAGATGGTGGGGGTGGAGTGGGACAAAATAGGACACTAGCTTTGTCAACTGCTCTGTGTCCAGGGAGAGTTAGGAAAATGCTCAGTGTTTGTTCAGGTAAGCAGGACACAGTCGGGAAGGAAAGTCTTCATCCCTGTCTCACACAGACCATCCAGTAGCTTCAGGCTACTCCCTGCACAAAAGGTGGAGGAGAAGCTTCAGCTCTAAGGTCTGACTTAGATTAGTAAATCACTGATGAAATCTATTATGTTCCTTAGGCCAAAGATGCTTTCAAAGACATCTCCGTATACTTCTCCAAGGAAGAATGGGAAGAGACGGGAAAATGGGAAAAAATCCGATATAGGAATGTGAAAAGATACTACGAAGTGCTGATTGCTATAGGTAATAGGAAGTGCTGGGTGCCTGAGCCTGGGAAACATGAAGCAGGTCTTCACCCTCAGTGTTCACTTGGCCCGCTCTTAGGTGGCTCCATCTGCTCACAGTTCCCTTTGGTGTGGAGACTAACCTGGAGGAAATGTTTACAGTTCTGTACCAAAGGGAGGTTGACCCTGCAGTGCAGAGCTCACCTCTTGCCTTGTTCTAGACTCCCCCAGCCCATCCCACTGATTCCCTGACGTTGTGACACTTCCCATGGCTTCTGTGCTTTGTTTCTCCTTCTTAGGACAAATGTTTTGCTTCTTTCCAGGTTTCGGAGCCACTCGACCGGATTTCATGCCTCACCGCAGGCAGGTCATCAAACCCCAGGTAGATGACACTGAGGATTCTGATGCAGAATGGACACCAAGGCAGCAAGGTGAGAGGCCGGGAGGATTTGGAGGTGTCTTCCTGAAACCAGCCTGGGCTTAGGTCTCAACTACATCTCAGCCATTAGCAAGGAAAACATAATTTTCAGCGTTCTGAAGTGGCTGTGGCCAAATATTTACATAAGCCTGAATGAAGATGAATGTATAGGTTTTCCAGTGTAATTCTCAAAAGTTTTATGGTTAAAATTTATCATTCTTTTTAAAAAGAATTATTTTTGCTAAACATTCTTAGTGAAGGCAGTTAAAGGAACCTTAGAAATAAATTCACCAAACAGGTTTAATACTAATCTCATTGGTTATTAGATTAAATCTCTTAGAAGAGGAAATGATTAACATATTATATCAAGATACATTATTTATGTATGTATATAAAACAAAACCCATGATCTTCTTACCCTAAGTTTAAACTAATTCTATATTTTTATTCTGGGAAAGGGTCGGAGAGAACTGTTTATTCTCCATGATCTTTCCCACATTTCAGTGACCAGAGATGGCATCACGTAGATAAAATGAAGTACACTTATTATAAAATAGAAGTGAGCAGCTCACTTCCTCTCTGCTGCTCAAAGAGTTTAGAAGAGTTAATCTGCCTAGACTGGAGAAAACAATTTAGATAGTTTTATGATTCTCCATCTGTGGATTTCTGTTCTCCCAGATTTTTAAAAATTATTTATTTAGTTTTGGCTGCACTGGGTCTTTGCTGCTGTCCATGGGTTTCTCTGATTGCAGTGAGTGTCTTATCGTTGCAGAGCATGTGCAGGCTCTGTAGTTTGTGACACACAGGCTTAGCTGCCCCGAAGAAAGTGGAATCTTCCTGGACCAGCCATCAAACCTGTGTCCTCTGCATTGGCAGGCAGATGCTCATCCACTGTGCACCAGGGAAGTCCCTCTGTTCCCTGAGGTTATTAAAAGTAGTGAAACAGACATGAAAACCAAACATTTAGTTGTCTGCAAAGGTTTTGGCATAAGGAGAGATTCTTCATTGGGAATACATACGCCTCGGTTCACCATACGCCTGCACGTCTTTATTTACCTTTTTAACAATTTCTGAGTGTATGACACACTGTTGCTAACTATGTGCACGTTAGTGTTTGTGGCCATAGTGCTAATCGCTCAGTCATATCTGGCTCTGCGTACCCATAGACTGTAGCCCACCAGGCTCCTCTGTCCGTGGGATTCTCTAGGCAAGGATACTGGAGTGGGTTGCCATCTCCTGCTCCAGGTGATCTTCCCAACCCAGGAACTGGGCCTGCATCTGTGGCATCTCCTGCATTGCAGGTGGATTTTTTACCACTGAGCCACCGGGGATATATATACACATTGATATACAACAAATCTGTAGAAATGTTACACCTTGCGTGACTGAAGCCCTAACCCACTGAGTGACAATTCTCCAATCCTTCCTCCTCACAGCCCTTGTCAACCACGATTTTATTCTCTGTTTCCATGGATTTGATTAATTTATATACCTCATAGAAGTGGAATCGAGCAATATTTCTCATTTTTGATTGGTTCATTTCACATAGTAAAATATCATCAAGACCCATCCATGATGTAGCATGTGACAGAATTCTTTTTTAAGGCTTCAAAACATTCAGTTGTGTGCATGTGGATATAGAGCTATAACATATATCTTATATATAATCTTTATCTTTTATCCACCAATGAACATTTAGGTTGCTTACACATCACGCCCATTGGGAAAAATGCAGCAGTGACTATACATGTGCCCACTATTTATTGAATATCTTGCTTTCAATTTTTTTATGGAAACACACTCTTGAGTGGGGTTGCTAGACCATACAGCAGTTCTAACTTTCTGTGGAAACTCCATACTGTTTTCTAGAAAGCTTGCAACATTTTACATTGCCCACAATAGCATATAAGGGTTCCAATTTATCCATATCCTTACCAAACTTGCTATTGTCTTCTTATACATATTGCCCATGACAGAAGGTTTCAGTTTGTATCTCCCTATTGATTAGTAATATTGAGCATCTTTTCATATGTTTGTTGGCCATTTGTGTATTTTCTCTGGAGAAATGTCTATTCAATTCCTTCTCTCACTGGTGGTCAGCTCAGACTGCCATAACAAAACAGACTGCATTCCTCAAACCACAGAAATTTGTTCTCTTGCAATGCTGGAACATGGAAATTTGATATCAAGGTGCCATCATGGTCAATCAGGGTCTCTTCCTGGCTTGTAGGTAGCCTTCATACTGGTGTATGCTTATTAACCTCTTATCAGAGGCATATTTTACAAATATTTTCTACCATCCTGTAGGTGGCCTTTTCAACTCTGTTCAGTGTCCTTTGCTGCACAGAGATTTTAAGATTAATCTCATTTGTCTATTTTTACTTTGTTACTAATACTTGTGCACTTGGTACCATATCTAAGAAATCATTGCTGTTTCAGTGTCGTGAAGCTTCACACTTCGAAGAGTCTTATCAAGTCTTGCATTTAGGTCTTTAATCCATTCTGAATTAATTTTTTTTTTCAAGATATAAAATGTTCACTATTTTGCATATGATTATTTTGTTTCCCCAGCACCATTCATTACAGAGATTAAACTTTCCCCACTCTCTTGACACCCTAGATGAAGATCATTAGACCATGTATCCAAGAGTTTATTTCTGGTTGTCTATTCTGTTCCATTGATTGACATGTCCGTCTTTATGCCAGCCAGCTTCCTCAGTGGCTCAGCAGGTGCAGAATCTGCCTTCAGTGCAGGGGACACCGGAGATGCGGGTTCAATCCATGGGTTAAGACGACCCCCTGGAGAAGGATATTGCAACCCTGTCCAGTATTCTTGCCTGAGAAATCCCCTGGACAGAGGAGCCTGGTGGGCTACAGTCCAAAAGGTCACAAAAAGTCAAGAAGACTGAGTGACTAAGCATACATTTTTTGCCAAATCTACACTCGTTTGGTTCCTGTACCTTTGTAGTATGTTCAGAAATCAGAGGCTTCCAGCTTTGCTGTTCTTTCTAAGATGTCTTTGCCTAATTGGGGTGCTCTGAGATTCCGTGTTAACTGTTGGGTGGATTTTCTATATCTGAAAAAAAATTCCATTGGGATTTTGATAGGAAATGCATTGAATCTTTAAATTGCTTTGGGTAGTAAGAACAGCTTAATAATATTAAGCCTCCAGATCCATAAACATGAGACAGCTATCTATTTATTTATGTCAGATTCCTTTCAGCAATATTTTGTAGTTTTCAACATATAAGTCTTTCATCTACTTAAGTTTACTCCTAATTACTTCATTCTTCATCTACTTAAGTTTACTCCTAATGACTTCATTTTTTTCAATGCTATTATAAATAAGATTATTTGTCCAGTGGCTAAGACTCCACTCTCCCAGTGCAGAGAAGTTGAGTTCAGTCCCTAGTCAGGGAACTAGATCACACATGCCACAACAAAGACCTGGCACAAACAAATATATATATATATATACATATACATATATATATATATATATATATATATTTTAATTTAGCTCTTGACTATAGCTCTAAAAAAATAAAAAATAAATAGGATTGTTTTCTTACTTTCCTTTCTGGAATGGTCATTCTTCATGCACGGAAAGATATTTGAATGTTGATTTTGTACCGTGCAACTTTCTGTGCAGGATTTTTATGTGTGTGGATTTAAAGATTTTTCTGCACATTAAACCATGGCCCTGTGAACAGACATAATTTTACTTCTTTCTTTCCAAATGGAAGCCTTTTGTTGCCATTTCTAACATAAAGCCCTGGCTAGGAGTTCTAATATTATGGTGAACATAAATGTTGAAAACGGGCATCCTTGCCTTTTTTTGTTGATCGTAGAAATTTTCAGCTTTTCACTGATGACTAGGATGTTAGAGGTAGACTTTCAATATATAACCTTTATTATATTGCAGTAACTTCCTCGTATTTCTACATTGATGAGTGCTTTGACATGAAAGGCTACTAAATTTATTAGATACTTTATGAACATCAGATGAGGCACAGATGAAGTTTCTTTCTTTTTTTTTTTTTTTTTAATTTTAAGAAAATTATGTAATGCTCCCAGTGGAACCATGGGAGTTGATGATACAGAAATCATCTTCCATTCCTCCTTTGGTAATCATTGTCTTTGTCACTCTCTGGCTTAGAATGATGTGTCCTTAATTAGAATACCCAGAGTTTGGAAACATTTCCGAACCAAAACACTGATTCTCTTCACTGTTTAGGTAAAACTTCTTCGATGGCCTTCAGAGTGGAGCACAGTAAACACCAGAAGGTGAGTATTTCCCAAATCCTGTTGCCAAAATGTCCTCCTGATGGATCCAGGCACAGGTGAGAATAGGAGAAAACACAGAGATCCTGGAGACGGCTGCCTTCCTGCCCTGGATCTTTAGCACACTGCCTGATATCATCACCATCTTTACAGTTAGTGAGAAAAACAGCAGTAGTAGGCGGTTCTGTTGTTACATTATTTTCATAATATTTCAGACTTCAAGCATTTTATGTGAATAAACTTACTTAAACCTTCAATCAGTCCTACAGTACCTATAAGTAGGTATATAGCTATCACCATTATAGATCCCAAAAATGAGGTAAAAAACATTTGATTATATGCCTGAGATCACAGTATCACTGGTAGTGCAATCTAAACCAATGCACGTTCTCTAAACTGCTTACAAACTGATTAAAACTTCCATAGTTCTATGAAGCTGATTCATACATCTTTATATCATTCGTCTGAGAGATGTTTTCAACCTCAGTTCTTTTGTGCTGTGCTAGGGAGGGATATGCTAAAACATCTGACTAAGGGAAGCTTAAGGACATGCTGGGCAGTTTGTAGAGTGGACAGTCCAAGATGAAGACGCTAAAGACATGATGGGCAGTTTGTAGAGTGGATGGTCGAAGGTGAAGAAGGAGACAGGATTCCTACCTCAGAGCCTCCCACTCCAATAAGAGGAAGCAACTCGCCACCCTGAGAAGCCTCAGGTTTATGACTGAAAAGCAACAAATAGAAAATAACAGAAGGACTTCACATAGATTACCCACTTTTGAGTAGAAACTCATCATCTGGGCATCATTTCAAATGCTCATTCCTGTAGGAGGGAGTAACAGCTCCTCCTCGGAGCTCTAATAGGCAAATCTCCTGTTTGGAATCATTTGTTTAGCCTGCCCCTGTGTTGTGAGCTTTGAGATCCTAGCCCACACCCATTCATTCTCAGAAGTCCAGGCCCAGCTCAAAGCCCCTGAGGGCCCCCTGAATGTTTTGTGAATGAGTGACTCCACACTTAAGCATTCATCTAGGAGTAGACAGGTCAAAGGATGCTGAAGATAGTATCTGTGAGGTAGACTTCAAATATAGATGCAGTTTAGGGAATAAATTGATACCAGGGATGTTCGCTCACGTTCTTAATGTATTAAGTAGTTCACACAACAATTTGTTGTAAGTTATTAAATTTCATGTCTACTATAATATTAAGAATTAGCCTGTATACCAATGAATGGATCAGCAAACTGAGTAGAACTAGCTTGTGATACAGTCTTGTTCAAGGAGAACAGATGAGACCAACTACTTTAATTCCAAACATTGTCTCTAGGACATGGCAACATGCAGTTTTCATCTCATTTTCTTTATTGTCTAAATGTGTTTCTGCCGGTCGTCTTTTCTCTTCTTAATCTCACTGCTTTGTCACCTTATTTTCCAGATGTGTTTTGCCTCCTCTGTAATTTTCCATACTTCCTCATCCATCAAAGGGCCACTAATGGACAGAAACTCTCCGGATCTCTCTACGAGCCCTTACCCTCTTCTTTCCCTGACCTCCAGCTATTCGCCCTGCTTTGCTCTCACTTTTATGCAGAAAGTTGAAGGGGAAGAACCTTAAGATATGAATTCTAGTTTTGATTCACTATCGACCTAGGTCCTTTTATTACTCTCCAGTGTTCAGACCCTCCCCCCATATCAGGTATTTCCAAAAATTGTCAAAGTATTAACTAAAGTCATGCATGTGAAAACACTTCATAAAGTCCTAAGGAACTAAAGAAATGCATGTTGTCTTATACTCACATGGAAGAGAATGTCCAGGGCACCATTAAATAAGGAATCTAGTTTAAAGGAATTGCCAGGAGCAGCAAAATTGCTGAAGACAAGTGGCTTCAAGCAGGCTCAGAAACCAGTGCCCCATCACAGAAAAGCAAGGACCCCTGGACAGCTCCCCAGACAAAAAGCCGGTAAGAGAAAATTTGGGAAGTTCCTCTAATTAGTTCCTCTAATCCCTGTAGAAAAACTAATAAGTATGGCCTAGGTGTGTGGCATGGACTGGGTAGGCTGGGGTTCAAGCTGGACTGATCTGAGACCTGAAGTTAACACTGGGGCCTTGGGAAAATGTTATACATTTTCTGATATCGTGATTACTATATATAAAGTGAGGATAAGGATACATAACTCATACAGTGCTTGAAAGGCTTACATTATATGCAAAAGTCTGACACCTACAAGTAGTTTAATAAATCCAGCTGTGATAATGGGAACCGTGCTTTGTTAGTGTTTATGCCCAGAACTCTGCTCATGTGCCCTTAACGTGTCATGTGCCCTTATCATATATTTCCTGAGTAGATGTGTCAGTGAACTATTTCCTAAGTAAGAAGGTTTAGGGTTAAAGCTACTAATGGGAACTGCAGGATGCTATCACTGAACTGGGCATCTGTGGTCAGTGAAGCCTCAGTCCCCTGAACCAGTAGTTAAAGGGAGCAGAAACAGAGTATAGAGGAGGGACTTCCTGGGGGTGAAGTGGTTAAGACTCCACGATTCCACTGCAGGAGCTGTGGGTTCCATTCCTGGTCGGGGAACTAAGATCCCACAAGCCATGCAGCATGGCCAAGAAATAAATAACGTAACATGAAAACATAAAATTACAAAAGTAAAAGTTTGAAAAATACATGTAAGAAAGTTTTAACAAAGTGTATAGATGGACAGGTAGGAGATCTCACACTTTGTGGTAAAACAGGGACTAACTCCCCAGACCCCACCAGCCTTGCAGAGCTTCTGTTCTCCATCTTAGAACTCAGAAGAAAGGAGACTGGAGTGAAGAGGTACAGTCTACTAGAAAGAAAGGGCCATGTGTACCAAGAGGTCAGCAATCCACAGGATGACGACTACCTCTGTGAGTGACCCTGGTGGCCCACTCATGGGGAAGGGGCTACAGCGCCTTGGTCCACGAATCTCACCTCACCGTTTGGTCCCCTGACCATCCCCTTCCTCTATGACTTGGGGTGCAGGATCGAGGCCAAATGCCATGAGTGTCCCTATTCTTTCTGAAGGGCTTTACGACCAGCAACATCACTATACCTCCTCTCATCCCTGTTCTCACCTCCAGATTGTGAGGAGTGTCAGAACTTCTTCATCGACAGCTGTGCTGCCCATGGGCCCCCAACCTTTGTAAAGGACTGTGCAGTGGAAAAGGGGCATGCCAACCACTCAGCCCTCACGCTGCCCCCTGGGTTGAGCATCAGACTGTCGGGCACCCCTGACGCTGGGCTTGGAGTGTGGAACGAGGCGTCCGATCTGCCCTGGGCCTGCACTTTCGGCCCTATTAGGGCCAGATCACAAATGATGAAGAGGCCGCCAAGAGTGGATACGCCTGGCTGGTGAGAAGTGCTCGTTTCCCTGTCCTCTGGCCTCTAACCGCTTGTATGTGGTGGGGGATACTTCAGGTCTACATGCGAGAACGCAGATGGTGATAACACGGTCGACAATGACACAGTCAGGCCTGTGTACTGTGTGCCCTGGGCGTGAACACAGGACTTTCATCTAAGGGTCAGAGGAGAAGTGGGACCACAGTATACAGACACTCAGGACCTCTATCCAAAGGTCAGAGGAGAGGTGGGATCACAGTGTACAGACACTCAGGATTTCTATCCAAAGGTCAAAGGGGAGGTGGGACCACTGTGTACAGACACTCAGGACCTCTATCTAAAAGTCAGAGGAGAAGTGGGACCACAGTGTACAGACACTTAGGACCTCTATCTAAAGAGCAGAAGAGAGGTGGGACCACAGTGTACAGACACTCAGGACCTCTATCGACAGGTCAGAGGAGAGGTGGGAACACCTTGGTGTACCCTCACAGGACTTCTATCTAAAGGTCAGAGGAGAGGTGGGGACACAGTGTAGAGACACTCAGGACCTCTATCTAAAGATCAGAGGAGAGATGGGAACACAGAGTACAGACACTCAGACCTCTATCTAAAGGTCAGAAGAGAGGTGGGAACACCTTGGTACACACTCACAGGACTTCTATCTAAAGGTCAGAGCAGAGGTGGAAACACAGTGTACAGACACACAGAGGTGACTCCTCCCTTGTGGAGCCTTTGCCTTCAACGAACCAAGAGACTCAGACTTGGAATAATGAGTAAGGGGCTTACCGTGTGGCCCAACTGGCAAGTGAATCCATGCAGGCTGAAAAGCACCAGTGACTACAGAAGGAAATAGCTCTTCTATATCTTCCTACCAAAAAAAAAATAAAAGAAAGAGGAAAGCTTGTAACTCTTTCTCTGACACTCAGATCACCAAAGGGAGGAACTGCTACGAGTATGTGGATGGAAAGGACACGTCTTGGGCCAACTGGATGAGGTGAGTGCAGTGAGTCTGCAGTGTGTAGACATTGAGACTCCCTTCATCCCACGCCCCTTTCCTTCTCAACCCGGCTCCCTCAACAGCTTTCACATCTTCCTCCTCTTTTCCCTCCATATCATGTTCTTTCATTTCAAAAGACATTAGAAAGAAGGAAACAAAAATATGGCATGTGCCGTCAAGATACAAGTCTATATGCTGAACAAAACTGGTGGACTTGAAAACAACTTGAGGAGTCTAGAGTCACCAGGGACCCTTTAACTCACTTAATGGACACTTGCCACGCACTTTATGTTTCAGTTTAAACAGTGCACTTCGTTACTGAAGCAGATCACACAACCAATGTCCTTTTGGAGAACATACTGCAGATAGACATAAGCCAATTGATTTTAGGAACAGTAACCTTATCTTTTCTATCTTTGAGTAACTGCACAGCGCCAGGATAACCTAACACAGGAGACCTTGACTCTATGTGGGCAACAACCTCCTCAGGCTTGGTTCCAATGAGAAGTGGGCCCTGAGGCCTCAGAAGGAATGGGGGGCAGCATGGCCCTGAGCAGGGCCATTCTCTGAGGGCCTCTCCTTTCATCAGGGCAGGCAGACAGTGAACAAAGTATTACTGTTCTGTGTCTCAAGCTAAATCAGAGCTCTCTCCAAGTTTCCGTGGGAGGCGGTGGGCAAGTGAATAGAACTCTGGATACACGTGGGGAGATGGGAGAAAGACTCAGGAGACAAGGCAGGCTGGGGTGAGTGCTGAGGGCTGTGTGTTAGCCAAGGAGCACCAAGTCCTGTGGATGGAAGAGAACTTAATTCAGAATTTAGAGGAGCTGGAGGTCACCAGCCTCAAGGACAGTCCAGGTGGAGATGAGTCTTGAACTGGGATCCGGAAAATGGCTAATTAGGTAAGAAGAGAAAAGCATGGGAATTCACATGGCCTACCCGAAGGTGTGAACAGAAGGTCCACATGAGGGGTGGCCTCAGAGGCGGAAGGCAAGGAGCTAGGCATGGTCGGAGAGTGGAGGGCACTCATCACCTGAGGTTTCTTTCCCTTTCCCGGCCTCGCCCCCAGGTATGTGAACTGTGCCCGGGACGACGAGGAGCAGAACCTGGTGGCCTTCCAGTATCATGGGCAGATCTTCTACCGAACCTGCCAGGTGGTCAGGCCGGGCTGTGAGTTACTGGTCTGTTACGGGGACGAGTATGGTCAGGACCTTGGCAACAAGCAGAACAGCTGGGGGAAGCGTGAGCTTGCGGCCAGGAGAGGTGAGTGTCAGCCCTCTTCCAGCACCCCACCCCATCCTGGTAGCCTCCGTGGTCCGATTTCGGAGCAGAGTACAATCCAGTCCAAAGTCAGTTGAGTTGCAGTTAAAATGCCTCAGAATTTGATTCTTTTCATATTATTGTTAGGAAAAATTTTTATAGTAAAAATGTTAGTTTTAATTTTTAATATTTCATGCAAAAAAATATGTAACATCACCTTCTGCTGAAAGGCTTAGAAGCAAAAAGCAAGTTTTCTAGCACCTACCAGTTCTCTGTCCTTTACCTCTTTCTTCCTTATTCCCTCCCATTTCTTTTTTTTTTTTTTTTCACTAAAATAAAGACATTTTATTTTAAAATATTTATAGGACAAAGATATTTAAAGAGTCACACCAGGAAATTTACGATTGACATCTGCCAATTTAAAGAAAGTAAATGGAATTCCTTAGTCAGCAGTATTTTTTACATTTATTTATTTCATTTACTTATATTAGTTGGAGGATAATTAGTTTACAATATTGTAGTGGTTTTTGTCATACATTGACATGAATTAGCCATGGATTTACATGTATTCCCCATCTCGATCCTCCCTCCCCCCTCACTCTCTACCCGTTCCCTCTGGGTCTTCCTAGTGCACCCGGCCCGAGAACTTGTCTCATGTATCCAACCTGGGCTGGTGATCTGTTTCACCCTAGATAATATACATGTTTCGATGGTGTTCTCTCAAAACATCGCACCCTCGCCTTCTCTCACAGAGTCCAAAATTCTGTTCTGTACATCTGTGTCTCTTTTTCTGCTTTGCATATAGGGTTATCATTACCATCTTTCTAAATTCCATATATAGGCGTTAGCATGCTCTAATGGTCTTTATATTTCTGGTTTACTTCATTCTGTATAATGGGTGCAGTTTCATCCATCTCATTAGAACTGATTCAAATGAATTCCTTTTAATGGCTGAGTAACATTCCATGGTATATACGTACCACAGCTTCCTTATCCATTCTTCTGCTGATGGGCATCTAGGTTGCTTCCATGTCCTGGCTATTATAAACAGTGCTACAATGAACATTGGGGTGCACACATGTACAGTGATGTGCATTCAGTTACTGTTCCAGTTTGTTGTCATGTGAGTTCATACTCTCTGCCAGATGGGGCTCCACGCACCGAAACAGACAGAACCACTGCCCAGGGGCAGCAGGGGCTTCACACCAGACAGGGGCTGGTGCTCTGAGGAAAACCAGCGCAGGGAACGTGCCTCGGGTCAGTGTGAGCAGAGGGTGGGGTGTGGTGCAGGACGGTGTGGCAGGGTCTGTGCAGAGATAACATCCGTGGGGAAGGATTCTGGGCAGGGAAGCAGCCAGTGCTACAGCCCCAGGGCCGGGAAGAGAGGCCATGCCAGGGGTCATGGGAGGAAGCACAGAGTGCAAGAAGGAGGCTGGACGGGACACGGAAGCCTCAGGGCCTGTGTCCACGTGCAGACCCCAGGGGTCCTCCTGGGCGACACAGAACAACCGTGTCGTTTGTGCTGCAAGCAGCATGTTCTCTGTGCCAAGATGATGCTTTGGTTCATTTTGGGGACAAGACATCAGCGGGGAGCCCCCTCAGAGGTCAGTTCATTGCCAGACATGAGGGAGAGTGGGCTGTCTGAAGATGCTTTCGAGTGAGGATGTGAACAGTCTGGCTGGAGATGCATTTTTAAATAGGGCTTCCTAGTGCACGTTAAATGGACTAAGACTGAATGTAATAAATGAGGTATGAGTACTGGTGAGGCATGAGAAAGAATATGCCTTTATTTTATGATTTATGGGAAACTGAGACAGGAGCAATTTGTAAAACTGTTTGGGTAGCTGGGGCCAGAGACCTGTAGTCACTGAGACTTGGGCCGCTTGGTCCTGTCCAGTCTCAAACCCATTTCCTGCATAGATCAGCACAAAGGCTGCTCTTTGAACAAGGAGCCTCAAAGTCAGATTTACCCACACCTGCTGTAACCACCCCCTGTGTTGCCTCCCATATTCAGAGAGCTCCAGGCCAGGCGCGACTAACTTAACAGACCCTGTCCCCTCACAGGGAGCCTCTTAGGAGATTCCACCTAAGTCATCAAGTCTTATCTCTCAGTAGGGTAAATACCTGTGGCCACGGTGACATGACATTTCAGACACTTACCTGCAGGGAAAGTCCCTGCAGATCCACCTCTATCAGGAGAGATGCTGCCTCTAATGCTGCTGGAATGTCCCTATCTGGGTGATATGTAGAAAAGGCCCAACACCAACTTCCTGGATTTCTGTAGATGTAGACAATAAGAGTGGTGTGGGAAAGTGAACTATAAAGACACACTCGATGGGAGACAAATCGTGCACTGTCAACACTTAGATGATTAGGAGGGAGGGCATGACCATGGCAAACCAGCTACCTGACCAAAAGCTTTCTCTTTCAGCAGAACCAAAGCCCAAGATCCACCCATGTGCTTCCTTCTCTCTGGCCTTCTCCAGTCAGAAATTCCTCAGCCAACAAACCCAACGCAGTCACCCCTCTCAGACCCTCCTGAGACCATCTGAAAGAGACCTCCTCCAACCAGAGGATCCCTGCCCAGGCAATCAAAATCAGCGATATTCAGATCCACACAGCCCGAGCGACAAACCTGAGGGTCAGGAGGCCAAGGAAGGCCCCAACAATTCCTGAAAAGCGTAAGGCTGAAGAGGATTTCAAGGGCCTCTTCCTACTCACCTGGAGGACAAATGGGGAGTTCTGGGGTGCATGAGAGAATGAAAGACGAGCCCAGCACAAACCAGAAACTGAATCCATAGGACACAGGCACACTGCTCACGGGGGCAGGGGTCTCGGGGATTATGAGAGTCACGTACGGAGAGTGTGGACAAGGCTCCAAGGACAGGTCAAGTCTCAGCACACACGAGAGGACACACACAGGGGAGAAGCCCTATGTTTGTGGGGAGTGTGGGCGACACTTCAGTCAGAAGTCAGCCCTCATCAGACACCAGAGGACACACACAGGGGAGAAGCCCTATGTTGCGGGGAGTGTGAGCGAAGGTTCAGTCAGAAGTCATCCCTCATCAGACATGAGAGGACACACACAGGGGAGAAGCCCTATGTTTCCGGGGAGTGTGAGTGAAGGTTCAGTCAGAAGTCATCCCTCATCAGACACGAGAGGACACACACAGGGAAAAGCCCTATGTTTGCACGGAGTGTGGGCGAAGCTTCAGTCACAAGTCCGTCCTCATCACCCAAAAGAGGACACACACAGGGAAGAAGCCCTATGTTTTCGGGGAGTGTGAGCGTAGCTTCCATCACGGGTCAAATCTCATCTCACACAATCGGACACACACAGGGGAGAAGCCCTATGTTTGCGGGGAGTGTGGGCGAAGCTTCAGTCAGAAGTCCGTCCTCATCAGACACCAGAGGACACACAGGGGAGAAGACCTATGTTTGCGGGGAGTGTGGGCGAAGCTTCAGTCAGAAGTCCGTCCTCATCAGACACCAGAGGACACACAGGGGAGAAGACCTATGTTTGCGGGGAGTGTGGGTGAGCTTCAGTCAGAAGTCCGTGCTCATCACCCACAAGAGGACACACACACGGGAGAAGCCCTATGTTTGCGGGGAGTGTGGGCGAAGCTTCAGTCAGAAGGCCGTCCTCATCAGATACCAGAGGACACACATCGGGGAGAAGCCCTACATTTGCAGGGAGTGTGGGCAAAACTTCAGTCAGAAGGCCGTCCTCATCAGATACCAGAGGACACACACAGGGGAGAAGCCCTACATTTGCATGGAGTGTGGGCGAAACTTCAGTCAGAAGGCCGTCCTCATCAGACACCAGAGGACACACACAGGGATGAAGCCCCATGTTTGCGTGGAGTGTTCCGCATCAGACACCAGAGGACACACACAGGGGAGTAGCCCTATGTTTGCAGGGAGTGTGAGTGAGTCATGACCAACAGACTACACCTTAGCCACAGGCGGATTACTGCAGCCACCCCATGCCTCAGCTCTAAGGGGGCCTCAGAGGAGTTCTGTGACCCGTTACTGTCCACAAGAGTAAGAGAAGAGACTTCCCATGTCGCCCAGTTGCCAAGACTCCAATGCAGAGACCCACGTTCAATACCTGATTGGGGAACTAGCTCCCACAGGCTGCAACTAAGACAGAGCACAGCTGAATTAATAAATATATAATAAATATTTTAAAGAAAGATTATGGTAAGCACAGAATTACTTGTTAAATAGACCTTCCAATTTTGTGACAGGAGAGGAGGTAGATAAACAGCAGAGGGTTTCTTAAGTGTTCTGGAGATGTTCATGTCAACTGCCTTCGTGGTATTTTAGGTCTCCTTTTCTAGTAAATTTTGTCTCCAAACAAATCTGAAGCCCAGACTAGGTACTCATTCCCCGCTTATCACTGACAGTAGTGGAGTCCAGTCATAGCTGAACCCCTGGGAAGGCATCATTCTGGAGCCAAGTCAGTTAGGTCACTGGACAGTCAATCCTGGGTCCAGGGAGAGAAATCTAGGGGTTGAGACAGACTCACCAGGAAAGGGATTCCCCCACCTCCTGGGAAGTGTGGCTTCTCCTCCTTATAGACCCCGACTCTCCTTTGGTCTCTCCTGGTGGCCCTCTGGTTTCCTCTGACTTCTGTAGCTGCAAAGGTGAAGGCCACGTGCACATGTGTGTGTGTGCGCGCCTGTCTCAGCATGGGCCATCTGGTCTCTGCCGCTCCCTCAGGGTCATCACAGCTTCTGGACTCCAGATGCGACCACAGGGGTCCAGTTCTGAGCCCTGCCCCCAGCAGCTATGTGAGCTGGGGCAAGATGCTCAACCTCTCTGTGTCTCTATTCTCATCTGTGATACGGGGTGGGAGCACCAGCCTTTTGGTCTGATGCGTAAGCGCAGGCAGAATCTGGCAGAGGCTGGCGAGAACGCAAGCCCCACCTTGCTGTCCTTTGTGTTTTTTCTTTAATCTTTTTTTATTTTTAATAGAAGGATAATTGCTTTACAGAATTTTGTTTTCTGCATGTCCCTCAGCCCCCACAACTTCCAGGTCTTCAGAGCTAGATGAGGAAGGGGCTGTTTAGGTACTGGGCTGCCCTGATGAGGGGCTGTGAGGTCAGGGGTGCTAAGGGAGGCCAACCTCCCTTCACAACCCTGCCGTTCCTGCAGAGCTGAGCAGCCCCAGGGCCGCTCCACAGACAGGCAGTGCCCACAGTCGTCCCCCTGCCGAGAACAGAGCCTGGAGCTGCATTTGCAGGAAATCCCTGTCCGCCCCCATCCTACCCCCAACATGGAGGGTCCTTGAAGCCCACACCGCGGCTTCTCTCTGCATGGGCCTCATACCTGTGCCCGTGCGCTCTGGTCAATGCTGTCACGACCTTGAAATTCTTAACCATGGAAATGTTCATCCTTACATGTCCCTTTCATGAGTGAAGTCTGATCGGCCCCGGGGTGAGCTGTGAGCTGAGCAGATGCACACACAGCACGGGTCCTGGGATGACCAGGCTCCAACAGGGGACAAGTTGGACACAAAACCCCCCACCCTGGGTGAGTGAGGGTGGAGACAGCACCAGGAAGCCACGCTTGCTCAGACCCGGAACTGAGCTCCAACACAGAGTGGGGGTAATGGGGTTCTTAAGGTCGACCACACCCTCCCCTCTGTGAGTGACCTCTGCCCTGGCCTGATCCTTCCAGAAGGGCTCAGGAGGCTGAAGTCCGCCCGGCGACCAGAAGACACCAAGGGGAGAGTGTGACACGGGGAGCGGGGCGGAGGGTGCAAAGTTCAGGACAAAGGTGCCTGTGGGAGAATGACACCACAGACGCTGATCTCAGAGCTCAGACTCCTGAAAACTTACTAAGCTGATTATTTTTAGGCTTTTTTTTTTGCAGGGGGATGTTGCCAGGAAGCGGGTAGGGGAATGAATACCTTGGTGGTGCTGTGGTTAAGAATCCACCTGCTAATGCAGGAGACAAGGGTTCAGTCCCTGATCTGGGAAGACCCCACGTGCCGTGGAACAACTAAGTCCGTTCACAACTCCCGCAGCCCAAGAGCCTAGAGTCTCTGCTTTCCCACCAGAGCAGCCGCCACAGGGAGAAGTTCCGCGCAGAAACGAGAGAGCAGCCCCCACGTCCGACAGCCAGAGACAAGCCCGCACAGCAGCGAAGACCCAGCAAGCCGAAAATAAGTAAATAACCTTGCTTTAAGTAGGAGATCGCAGCATTCTCTGCTCATCCAGAGGCTGGGACTCAGCTCCCAACAAAGGGGGCCACGTTCAATCCCTGGTCAGGCACAATTTCCCACATGCTGCAACTGAAGGCCCTGCATGCCACAGCTAAGACTCAGCACAGCCAATTAAATGAATACTTAAAAGTAGGAGGCTGTTCATCTGTCACCATAGAAAACTGCAACATTTTAGAAAAAGGAAAAAAAAAAAAAATAAGAGCTTATTTTGCAAGTGCTCATGGTTGATTGCAAAAATTTTCTCATAATATGCAGCTGTTTAAAAAACAAGAAATTTAGAAAATACAGAAACTGAAACCCACCCATAAATGTGTGGGGAACACCAATTACTGCACCATGCGGCCACCACACACGGGAACACACGTCCGTGTTTTCTTCTACAAAGAAGCTTTCAGTCTCCACTCCCCTTCCCACCAGCCTCTGCTCTGCTCACCAAGAATACTGTGCTTTGGGCTTACGACCGGGGGGTTTCTGTTGAACTCAGAGAGGCAGAGGAGCAGGGCTGTGTGGTTGGGGGCACCTTCTGGCCTGCAGTGAGCAGAGAAGCGCGAGTGCTCCACCTCTGGGTCCAGTAACTCCAGGGGCCTCAGGGGAGCCGCCCAGGAAGAAGCCTCTCAAACACCTTCCCTGCAGTCTCCACAGTTACAGCACGTCCCACGTCTTGGGGTTCAGCTGTGGGTTAACAAATCCTCTCTTGTTGGACAGAAAAGTGTTTACACAGAGAATCTGCCCAGATCTTGGCCTCGGTTGGTTCTCTTAAAGGACATGGAAAGTGTTTCCACAGAGAATCTGCCTGGATCTTGGCCTCGGTTGGTACAGATGTAACAGGCAGTAAGTTTAGGGCACAGGAAAGTTAGTTCTCAAGCTCTCTGTGTTTAGGGGTACAGCACCTCCTCACCTCCACCCCTTCCATGGTCATGGAGCCTTCTCTTCCAGAGGAAGGTGTTTGGCAACATCAGCCACAAAGACACATACTGAAAGGGAGAAAGGCCACGGCAGGCGGGGCGGGGTGTTCCTGGGGGAGGAGAGGGGCCTTGGACACTGCATGCTGGACCCCTGCCCCACCGTCTTCTCCTACTTCTCGCTGGGCATGCAGCTTTCACCTGCTGCGTGCCCGCCAGTGAGGGGCTCCCAAGACACCAAGCTGGGGTTGGCGATGGGCGAGCTGGATGCCAGGGAACCCAAGACCCTGCAGCAGGTCAGTGCACTGTGGACGAGGGCCGGCCTCACTGACCGGTTAGGCCCTGTGAGTTCAGGGCACCCTCTCTGGACCCCAGGTGGAGGTGCTTGTGCCCCCACTGCCCACCTGGGTCTCAGGAGGTGGAAGAGAGACCAGGTTGTTCTTCCCATGTCCTGCCCAGAGAATGACAAAGGCCAGTTCACCAAAGTCAGAACAGGGTGGGCAGAGTGAGTCTTGGGTCTCACAGGATCCCTGGGAAGAGGGGTTCACTGCTCCCTGGAACCTTCTTTGCTGGCTCCCCTTCTGTGTGGTCTTCATACCAAATCTCGCAAGGACAAGGCATTCCAGGTGCCGACAGCATCACTCACCCAGGTGCTGACAACCCTCCTTATTTATTATGGGCAGAGAGACAGGGTGGCTGGTGTGATGCTCCCCTGGACCAGAAAGGAGGCCCCATAGGTTGTGTTTCTTCTACTCCTGAGACCCAGGTGAGCACTGGGGGCAGAGCACCTCCAGCTGGGCTCTGGAGAGGGTGTCCTGAATGGACAGAGCCTAACTGTCTACTGTGGTTTCAGGGGATATGGGCAAGAGGGGTACTAAATCCTTTCTAAATATTTCAGACAAACACTGAGTTCCTTTTGGTTTCAGATCTTTTTATATGGTCCATTTTCAGAGTCTTTATTGAATCTCTTACAATATTGCTTCCATTTTATGTTTTGACTTTTTGACTGCAAGGTATGTGGGGTTGTTACCAAGTCCAAGCTCATTCTGCGTGTTTCACATCAGGGTGATAAATCAGAGGCGAGATGCTGAGGCAAGGAATATGACTTTACTTGGAAAGCCAGAAGACTGAGAAGATAGCAGACTAATATCTCGAAGAAACCATCTTGTCAGGGTCTGGATGCCAGTGTCTTTTATAGAACACAGAGTTGGGAGGTGAGGAAATAAAGTAAAAAGGCCATTAATCTGGCAAACATCTCCTGGAATGGCCAGTCTCGGGAGGTGATGTGTTACTTTCTCCCTCCGGTAGCCATCCACAGGGGGACAGGTCCTGGACAGAGGCAGAGGGGTGGGTTTTCCTGAGGCAGGCCATTATGTATGGACAGCATCCCTGTAGCAAACAGACCAACAGGAAACAAAGGTTAAAGGAAAACATTCAACATGAAGTCAGATGTTGTTCTTCCCCGTAACAATTCCCCAGTGTCAGCATCCATTCCACAATCTTATGGCAAAAGGGGTGATGAGTGTTCTAATTGCTCCACTAGTTGCACCTTTTGGGGAGTGCCCACCACTGGTGCCAGTGTGCTGAATGTTGAGATTTGTCTTTGTTGTCCTTTGGAAAGTCTCTACTTCATATGGATAGACATAATAATATTATAATACAGGTGTTGAGAGTTTTATTCAGTACAAAACTTTTCGGACTTCAAAACCAGGCGGCAGCATCTAAAGATAAGGAACTTAGCACTTTTCTATGTGTGGGAAGATGCACCAGCCATCTCACTGAAATCATCCCCTTTGATACACACCTTACCACCTGGGACCAGCATCCTGTCTTCTCCTTCCTGAATTTCCCAAGGTTTCACAGTGGGGAGTGGCTGAGTCTGATGGCTGCTGGAAAGCAGGTATTCTTTCCTTTCCTGAGGTTCCTCAGGGTTCACCATGAGGAGTGGCTTCAGTTTTATAGCTTCTAGAGAGTAGGAGGGGGAACCTGGGTCCCCATTGAGATCATCTCAGCAGAGAGAGCAAGCACATCCTGTGACTCCAGACAATCTTGCAACGTTCAGGGCTCAGCGTTCAGCCTGCAGGTTCCACATTCGTCAGCTCAGCCACCATGCTCTGCACTTAGCTACTACGTAGCCCTGAAACCTGCACTGTAGGAGGCCCTGTAAATGTGGTGCCTTGTCCAGCAAACTCTCAGTCACACCCTCCAAGCCTGCCCTAGGCCCAGCTCTGCTGAGAGGGTCTCACTGGGGACCCAGGTTCCCCCTCCTGCTCTCCCACATTCTGTACCTGAGTGGGGAGAAGGCAGGGGCTGGGGGCACAGTGCCTCCCAGCAGGTAGGGCAGACGTTCTTCCATCACCCCTTGTGGTCCATCCCTGGGAACACAGTCTAATGTCACTTTTAGCAGCAGAGGACATGTGTCCCCAGATCCGGCCCACCCTCTCGGGGTATGAGCTGTGAGCACTAACACAAGAAACCCTGAGTGACCTGCTTAGGCTGGAAGACTAGTTCCTGGGATGTGAGCTGAAGTCTGAAAGTAGCTTCTCATTGGGATTAGCCTTCTCCAGACGTAGCTTGGGGGCAGCAAGACTGCAATAAGTGGCCCCCAGCTGGGGAAGCCACACGGTGCCTCTCGACAGCCCTGTGGAAACTGTGCACGAGAGTGACCAGGAGCCCACATTCACCCAGCAGATGGCTTCTGAGAGGTCTGTGAAAGACTAAAGCAACCATGAGCCTGCACTCACAGCAGACAGACTCTGACAGGTCTGTGACAGACCAGAGTGACCACAAGCATGCATTCACCCAGCGGACAGACTCTGATAAGTCTGTGACAGACCAGAGTGACCACGAGCCTGCACTCACCCAGTGGATGGCCTCTGAGAGGTCTGTGACAGAGCAGAGTGACCACAAGCATGCATTCACCCAGCAGACAACCCCTGACAGGTCTGTGACAGGCCAGAGTGACCACAAGCATGCATTCACCCAGCGGATGGAATCTGATAAGTCTGTGACAGACCAGAGTGACCACGAGCCTGCACTCACCCAGTGGATGGCCTCTGAGAGGTCTGTGACAGAGCAGAGTGACCACAAGCATGCATTCACCCAGCAGACAACCCCTGACAGGTCTGTGACAGGCCAGAGTGACCACAAGCATGCACTCACCCAGCCGATGGACTCTGAGAGGTCTGTGACAGACGAGAGTGACCACAAGCCTGCATTCAAAGAGAGAACAGCCTCTGAGAAGTCAGAGACAGGTCAGAGTGACCAAGCCTGCACTCACCCAGCAGTGAATTCTTGCCTGGAGAATCCCATGGACAGAAGAGCCTGGTGGGCTACAGTCCATGGGGTCACAAAGAGTCAGACACAACTGAACACCTGAGCACACACACACATGAAACAAAAATGGACTCAAGGACAGAGGGAACAGACTGGCGCTCTCCAAGGAGGAGGGAGTGGTGGAGGGCCAGAGTGGGAAGCTGGGTCAGCAGATGTAGCTTTTGTAAGTAGAATGGTTAAAGAAGGCCCTGCTGCATAGCAGAGAACAATATTCAGTATCCAATGATAAACTGTAAAAGAATATTTTTAAAAAGAATGTATATGTGTGTATAAGTGTATCTCTGAGCTATGAGCAGAAATTAACACATTGTAAACCAGATATACTTAAAAAAAAAAAAAATACTGATTAAAAAAAAAAAGAAAAAAAAACAGACCCTAGCCAATTACAATAGACACTCAACCCAGGAGCACCAAGTGTCGAGCAGTCAGAACATGGACCAACCAGTCAGAAGAGGGGCCGACAGGAGACGGAGTCCCACGGTGGCCCACAGGCTGGCTGGGAGCCCTCGGCACCGTAAGCCTCAAGTGTCGCTGGAGGAAATGAGAACTTTACTCAAACGACTCCCCCTCCAGCTCAAAATAAAGCAGCTCTGCTTCCCCTGACCCCTTAACTGAAGGGGCCCCAGGACGCCCTGGCTTGGTGCTGGGACCAGGAATGTACTGGTCAGATCCCAATGCAGGGGAGGTCTGTGAGGGCAGCTCTGGAGCGGGCGGGCCAGGATGAGCACAGCAGCTCTGCCCATTCCTCAAAGGTCGGACAAAACAGAGCCCAGGAGGCCGGAAAGTGCCCTAATGGAGGGCAGGGCCCACGTCGGTGCCTCCGCTCTCTGGCTGAGGCCCAGCACTGACCGCCTGTGCCGGTCTGCAGATGTTCTGTACACGCACTGCCGGCTCAGCTGTTGAGCCCCAAGGAGAAGGCTTGTGATGGCAGCCATGCCCACAGGCACCAGTAGCACTGACCATCTGGCTCCCGGCCCAACAGCGAGGTCCAGCTGAGACCAGTGGGAACCTTGTCAGTGGTGCTCCAGGGTGGGCCCCGAGTCACCAGCAAATGGCAGTGTCGTGATGCAGGCCAGCAGGACTCAGCCTGGCGGGTTGCTAGAATCAGCGGGGACACACTGACCCATGAACACTCCAGGCCCTGGGTCAGGCAGAGACCCGAACAGGCAGACAACTGCAGAGAGCAGAGCCCACGGCACAGACAAGGAGCACCCGTCCCCGGTCAGGGAAGGGGCCCCAGCTCAGGGGGCGCCCTTGGGATCCCCCAGCTTAAGCATAAAGTGGCTTCAGGCACAGGTGGGAGGAGCAGACTTGGAGCTGCTTTTAAGTCATGCAAGGCAGGACACGCAGATGAGTGAAGGCCAGAGGGAATGTACCATAGAAAACAGTGTGTCTGGGGAGCAGACAGGCTTGGGTGGAGCTGAGCCCATGGGGGCTGGGATTCCGGACTCAGAAACCCTGTACGCCTCTCTCCCGGCTCGGCCTCCTAGTCTACTTAACCCCGACTCTGCAGCTTGACGCCAACTGTCCTGCGCATCTCCACACTCGGACCGTCCACTCATTCACAGATATTTGCTTAGCTCCTGCCTCTGGCCAGGTCGTGTTCCAGGCACGGGACAGCCGTGAGGAGACAGATAATAACCCCAGTCCTTGGGGGGCAGAAACTCTAACAGAGGCCAGATGCACCACTTCTGGGGCCGAGCCCCGGCCTTGCCCTCCTCACCCGCCGGCCAGCCCTGCTGGAGCTCCGGGGCCTGATGCAGTTCTGTCTGAGCATGCCCCCTCCTCCAAGAAGGCGCCTCTCTGGACTCGCCGCCCGTCAGCCCCTGCCTCCCCGAGTCCTGTGTCCTTCTCAGCACAGACCACCATCGGAAACGGCCTCCCCACCATGCGTGACCTCAGTGTACCTGGTGATGTCACGTCCTCGGTGAAGGAAGGTCCCAGCTGCCCTCACGCCCTTTCTGCTGAGTTCCCAGCACAGATTCCCGTCACGACGGCCTGGAAGGACACTCCAGATGGGTGTGGGGCAGGGGCTCGGTGGGGCCTGAGAGAGTGGCCCCTGGGCCGCTCCAGTGGTCAGGGTAGGCAGGGACCTCCCAGTAGTGGCTCGGACCGGCCAGCAGGCGGATCAGGTTCCTTCTCCCTGGGACCACGAGGGGGCGAGGCTCTCATCACTGCTCAGGGTCGTGGCTGCCCAGGAAGGGCTGTCAGTTCCACAGTCCTGAGCACCCTGTGAGCTGTTACACGTTTTACCTGTGTGATCTCAGCTCCCTCAGGCAGAACGCTCTGGGCTACACACTTGGAAGAATCTAGTGGAGTGGTTTCAGTTCAGATCAGTCGCTCAGTCGTGTCCAACTCTTTGCGACCCCATGGACTGCAGCACACCAGGCCTCCCTGTCCATCACCAACTCGCGGAGTTTACTCAAACCCATGTCCATTGAGTCAGTGAGGCCATCCAACCATCTCATCCTCTGTCGTCGCCTTCTCCTCCCGCCTTCAGTCTTTCCCATTATCAGTCAGGCATGACTGAGCAACTGAACTGAACTGATGCAACTGTGAATAAATGCAAGAGGAAGAATTCAAAGTCCTATCCCCTTTGTTTATCACACTGCCTCCTGACTGTGAACCCTTCTTTCTATGAGACCCTAGACTCCTCCAAGGGGCCGGCACAGGTCTTGAGGCATGAGCCTGCTGGGTTCTCCTCTCTGTCAGCTGAGAATTGGAGCCAGCTTTCTATTTCCTCCAGAGTCTGTCTCCATGTCCTTTTATTTAGCTTCAGCAGGCAGAGAAGGCCAAGATTATGGTCAGCAACAATACCACTGACCTGATCACCAGGTTAATCTGAATTAACACCACCATGCACAGCCTCCTAATTAGACTCACAAGCCTACTCCTCCTTAATCAATGATAACAGCCTCAATTTCTCACTAGGTTTCTCCCGCTCCCTATGGACACCACCACTGATTTTAACTACATGATTATGACACCTTATACTAATAGTCAACACCACGTATTAAAAGAATCTCTACCAGAAAAAAAAAATGTTATCATTGCTAGTCATACTATAATTACTTTAATTATATCATTTACTGCCATAAAATTCATTCTTTTATATATTCTATTTAGAGCAACACTAGTTTCAACACTCATTATCATTACCCAAAGAGGAAATCAAGCAGAACACGTTAAGGCAGGTCTCTAATCATTTTATACCCTAGTAAGGTCTCTCCCCATCTTAGGAAGACTTGTCTATATTCAAAATACAGTAGGACCTTTAAAGATTCTATTGCTGAGCCCAATCAGTATCCAACTCTTGATCCAACGGTTTCATATGGTTAGTATGCATAGTTGCCTTTATAGTAAAGATACCATTTTATGGCCTCCACCTTTGACTACCTAAAGCACATGAAGAGGCCCCTATTGCAGGCTTCATAGCTCTGGCTATGCTGCCAGCACTACTAAAATTTGGATGCGATGGTATACTACGAAATACGAATTACAATAGTTTGAAACACACCAACAGATTTCATAGGGTATCCACTCATTCTATTGTCCTTATGAGGCATAATTATAAGCAGCTCCATTTGCTTATGCCAGACAGACCTAAAATCACGCACTGCATACTCTTCTGTCAGCCACATAGCACTTTGCTATCCTTACCCAAACACCTTGAAGTTGTATAGGAGCCACAGCCCTAATAATTGCCCATAGTCTTACTTCCTCTGTATTGTTCTGCCTGGCAAATTCAAATTACCAGGTCCATTGCCAAATAATAATCCTAGCCTAAAGCCTACAAATGTTCCTCCTACTAATGGCAACCTGGTGATTACCAGCAACTTAAACAAACCTAGCTCTACTCCCAACTATTAACTTGGTGGGAGAATTATTTGTAGTAATATCCTTCTCGTGATCAAACATTGCAATTATTTTCATAGGAATTCATATAGTAATTGCTGCCCTATACTCTTTATATATAGTCATTGCAACACAGTGAGGAAAATACACACACCACATAAACTGTATCTCTCCATCTTTTACAGGAGAAAATGCTCTCATATCATTACCCATCCTACCTCTTCTACTCCTATCCTTAAACCCAAAAATCATTCTAGGCCCCCTATACTGTATATATAGTTTAGAGAAAAACACTCGATTGTGAATCTAGTAAGAGAAGACAATACCTTCTTATTTACCACAGAAGTAGATAAGAATTGCTGATTCTATGCTCCCATGACTAAGAGCATGGCTTTTTCAAACTTTTATCCATTGGTGTTAGGAACCAAATAACTGGTGCAACTCCAAATAAAAGTAATAAATTAAATTTCCTCTTTCACTCTAGCCTCACTATGTATATCATCGATCATAATAACAAGCACTAACATTTATAAAACCACCACGTACCCTCTATATGTAAGATTATCTCATATGCCTTCACCATTAGCTTAGTTCCAATAATAATATTCATGTATACAGGTCAAGAGATAATTATCTCAGAGTGGCACTGAATCACACTACAAACCCTTAAGCTATCATTCAGTTCTAAAATAGATTATTTCTCAATAACGTGTGCTGGTGGCCCTATTTGTCATATGATCAATTACAGACTTCTCTATATGATCCATTCCCTCAGACCCCAACATTAACTGATTCTTCAAACACTCCTTTTCCTTGTTACAATACGAATTCTTGTTACCACTAATAATGGCTTCCAATGACTTACTGGCTGAGAAGGAGCAGGGATTATGTCCTTCCTGCTCATTGGATGATGGTGTGGACGGCAGATGCAAACACGGCAGCACTACAGGCAATTTTGAATAACACATCCGTCGCTCAGCTGTGTCCGACTCTTTGCGACCCCATGGACTGTAGCCCACCAGGCCCCTCAGTCCATGGGGTGTTCCAGGCAAGAATTCTGGAGTGGGTTGCCATTTCCTTCCCCAGGGTCAAAACACCTCAGCGAAGCCCAAAGACTGACTGGAAAGAGGAGGAAGAGGGCTGGCTTGTGCTGCGTGGATGTGGGGATGCAGGGCACGGGGGCGTGGATGTGAGAAAGCAGGGCCAGGGGCGTGTGGACCTGTTTTGTATAACCCCGTGCTGCTGCTGCTGCTGCTAAGTCGCTTCAGTCGTGTCCGACTCTATGCAACCCCTTAGATGGCAGCCCACCAGGCTCCTCTGTCCCTGGGATTCTTCGGGCAACAACACTGAAGTGGGTTGCCATTTCCTTCTCCAATGCATGAAAGTGAAAAGGGAAAGTGAAGTCACTCCGTCGTGTCTGATTCTTCGTGACCCCATGGACCACAGCCTACCAGGCTCCTCCATTCATGGGATTTTCCAGGCAAGAATACTAGAGTGGGATGCCATTGCCTTCTGCTGATACCGGTTATAAAACAATAGCGTGATTCTTACTTAACTTCAACGCATGCCACTTAAAACAAATTTTTATCCTCAGTTCAGTTCAGTTGCTCAGTCAGGTCCGACTCTGTGCAACCCCATAGACGGCAGCCCACCAGGCTCCTCCGCCCCCCGGATTCTTCGGGCAGCAACACTGGAGTGGGTTGCCTTTTCCTTCTCCAATGCATGAAAGTGAAAAGTTAAAGGGAAGTCACTCCGTCGTGTCTGACTCTTTGTGACCCCATGGACTGCAGCCTAGCAGGCTCCTCCGTCCATGGGATTTTCCAGGCAAGAGTACTGGAGTGGGGTGCCATTGCATTCTCCGAACCCTATACTGATACCGGTTTTATTAAAACAATAGCATGATTCTTACTTAACTTCAACGCATGACACTTACAACAAATTTTTATCCTCAGTTCAGTTCAGTCGCTCAGTCATGGCCGACTTTTTGCAACCCCATGAACCGCAGCACGCCAGGCCTCCCTGTCCATCACCAATTCCTGGAGTTTACCCAAACTCATTTCCATTGAGCTGGTGATGCTATCCAACCATCTTATCCTTTGTCTTCCCCTTCTTCTCCTGCCTTCAATCTTTCCCAGCATCCGGGTCTTTTCAAATGAGCCAGTTTTTCCCAACAGGTGGCCAAAGTATTGGAGTTTCAGCATTAACAGCAATCCTTCCAATGAACACCCAGGACTGATCTCTTTTAAGATGGACTGGTTGGATCTCCTTGCAGTCCAAGGGACTCTTCAAGAGTCTTCTCCAACACCACAGTTCAAAAGCATCAATTCTGTTGTGCTCAGCTTTTTTTATAGTCCAACTCTCACATCCATATATGGCTACTGAAAAAACCACAGCCTTGACTAGATAAACCTTTATTGGCAAAGTAATGTCTCTGCCGTTTAATATGCTGTCTAGGTAGCTCATAACTTTCCTTCCAAGGATCAAGTGTCTTTTAACTGCTTGGCTGGAATCACTGTCTGTGGTGATTTTGCAAGCCAAAAAAGTAAAGTCAGCCACTGTGTCCACGGTTTTTCCATCTATTTGCCATGAAGTGATGGGACCAGATGCCATGATCTTAGTTTTCTGAATGTTGAGTTTTAAGCCAACTTTTTCACTCTCCTCTTTCACTTTCATCAAGAGGCTCTTCAATTCTTCTTCACTTTCTACCATACGGGTGATGTCATCTGCATATCTGAGGTTATTGATTTTTCTCCTGGCAATCTTGATTCCAGTTTGTGCTTCATCCAGCCCAGGGTTTTCATGATGTACCCTGCATATAAGTTAAATAAGCAGGGTGACAATATACAGCCTTGACGTACTCCTTATCCTATTTGGAACCAGTCTATTGTTCCATGTCCAGTTCTAACTGTTGCTTCCTAACCTGCATACATATTTCTCAGGAGGCAGGTCAGGTGGTCTGCTATTCCTATCTCTTGAAGAATTTTCCATACTTTGTTGTAATCCACACAGTCAAAAGTTTTGGCATAGTCAATAAAGCAGAAGTAAATGTTTTTCTGGAATTCTCTTGCTTTTTCAATGATCCAGTGGTTCTTGGCAATTTCATCTCTCGTTCCTCTGCCTTTTCTAAATCTAGCTTGAACATCTGGAAGTTCATGGTTCACGCTCTGTTGAAGCCTGGCTTGGGGAATTTTGAGCATTGCTTTGCAAGCATGTGAGATGAGTGCAATTGTGCAGTAGTTTGAGCATTCTTTGGAATTCTCTTTCTTTGGGATTGGAATGAAAACTGACCTTTTCTAGTCCTGTGGCCACTGCTAAGTTTTCCAAATTGGCTGGTATATTGAGTGCAGCACTTTCAAAAAATCATCTTTTAGGATTTGATATAGCTCAACTGGAATTTCATCACCTTCACTAGCTTTGTTCATAGTGATGCTTCCTAAGGCCCACTTGATTTCACATTCCAGGATGTCTGGCTCTAGGTGAGTGATCACACCATAATGATTATCTGGGTCTGGAAGATCTTTTCTGTCCAGTTCTTCTGTGTATTCTTGCCACCTCTTCTTAATATCTTCTGCTTCTCTTAGGTTCCACCATTTCTGTTCTTTATTGTGCCCATCTTTGCATGAACTGTTCCCTTGGTATCTCTAATTTTCTTAAAGAGAACTCTAGTCTTTCCCATTCTATTGTTTTCTTCTATTTGTTTGCACTAATCACTGAGAAAGGCTGTCTTATCTCTTCTTGCTCTTCTTTGGAACTCTGTATTCAAATGGGTATATCTTTCTTTTTCACCTTTGCCTTTTGCTTCTCTTCTTTTCAGAGCTATTTGTAAGGCTTCCTCAGACAACCATTTTGCCTTTTTGCATTTCTTTTCCTTGGAGATGGTCTTGATCACTGCCTCCTGTACAATGTCATGAAGCTCCATCCATAGTTATTCAGGCACTCTGTCTAGCAGATATAACCCCTTGAATCTATTTGTCACTTCCACAATAGAGTCATAAGGGTTTTGATTTAGGTCATACCTGAACAGTCTAGTGGTTTTCCCTATTTTCTTCAATTTAAGTCTAGAAGGTCTTGTAGGTCTTCATAGAACCGTGCAATATCAGCTTCTTCAGCATTATTGGTCTGTGCATTGACTTGGATTACTGTGATATTGAATGGTGTGCCTTGAAAATGAACAGAGATCATTCTGTCATTTTTGAGATTACATCCAAGTACTGCATCAGACTTTTTTGTTGACAATCAGGGCTACTCCATTTCTTCTAAGGGATTCTTGCCCAAAAGACAAAATGGTTATCTGAGTTAAATTCACCCATTTTAGTCCATTTTATTTCACTAATTCTTGAAATGTAAATGTTCACTCTTGCCATCTCCTGTTTGACCACTTCTAATTCGCCTTGATTCACGGACTTAACATTCCAGGTTCCTATGCAATATTGCTCTTTACAGCATCAGACTTTACTTCCATCACCAGTCACATCCACAACTGGGTGTTGCTTTTTCTTTGGCTCTGTCTCTTCATTCTTTCTGGAGTTAGTTCTCCACTGATCTCCAGGAGCATATTGGGTATGTACCGACCTGGGGAGATTATGTTTCAGTGTCCTATCTTTTTGCTTTCCATACTACTCATGGGGTTCTCAAAGCAAGAATACTGAAGTAGTTTGTCATTCCCTTCTCCAGTGGCCCATGTTTGTCAGAAATCTCCACCAGGACCCGTTCATCTTGGCTGGCTCTACACAGCATGGTTCATAGTTTCATTGAATTAGACAAGGCTGTGGCCCATGTGATCAGATTGGTTAGTTTTCTGTGATTGTGGTTTTCAGTCTGTCTGCCCTCTGATGGAAACACAATTTTCTGTTGAAGGCTGAGGTTGTGTTCCCTCTCTGTTTTTTGACCTGAGGCCAAACTATTGTGGAGGTGATGAAGATAATGGCGACCTCCTTCAAAAGATGCCATGCGGGCCCTGCTACAGTCAGTGTCCCCAACCCTGCAGCAGGCCGCCGCCAACCCACGCCTCCAGCAGAGACTCCTGGACACTCATGGGCACGTCTTGGTCAGTCTCCTGTGGGTCACTGCTCCTTTCTCCTGGGTCCTGGTGTGCACTAGGTTCTGTTGTGCCCTCCAAGAGTCTGTTTCCCCAGTCCTGTGGACGTCCTGGCAGCTCTGTGGTGGGTTAATGGTGAACTTCTCCAAGAGGGCTTCTGCCATACCCAGGTCTATTGCACCCAGAGTCCCTGGCCCTGCGGCAGTCCACTGCTGGCCCGTATCTCCTCAGGACACACCCAGATACAGTTCTGTCTCAGTCTCTGTGTGGCTGAGGTCCTGGTGTGCACAGGGTGCGTTTGAGCCCTCCGAGTGTCTCTGGCAGGTGTGGGGTTTGATTCTAAATGTGACTGTGCCACTCGTACCATCTTTCTGGGGCTTCGCCTTTGCCCCTGGACGTGGGGTATCTCCTCAGAGTCACTCGAGTGTGACACAATTGCTGCTCCAGCATATGATAGAAACATCAGTCAGTCAGTTCCGTTGCTCAGTCGTGTCCGACTCTGTCAAACCCGTTGATGGATACCCACCAGGCTCCCCCATCCCTGGGATTCTCCAGGCAAGAACACTGGAGTGGGTTGCCATTTCCTTCTCCAATCAATGAATGTGAAAAGTGAAACTGAAGTTGCTCAGTCGTGTCCGAATCTTCGCTCCCCCACGGACTGCAGCCTACCAGGGTCTTCCAACCATGGGATTTTCCAGGCAAGAGTATTGGAGTGGGGTGCCATTGCCTTTGCCTCTAAATATTGAGCATTGAGCAAACTTTTTCATTCTCCTCTTTCAGTTTCATCAAGAGGCTCTTTAGTTCTTCTTCACTTTCTGCCATAAGGGTGGTGTCATCCACATTTCTGAGGTTATTGATATTGCTCCCAGCAATCTCGATTCCAGCTTGTGCTTCCTCCAGCCCAGAGTTTCTCATGATGTATTCTGCATATAAGTTAAATAAGCAGGCTGACAATATACAGCCTTGACATGCTTCTTTCAAATTTGGAACCAGTCTGCTGTTCCATGTCCAGTTCTAACAGTTGTATCCTGACCTGCATACAGGTTTCTCAAGTGGCAGGTCAGGTGGTCTGGCATTCCCATCTCTTTCAGAAATTTCCACAATTTATTGTGATCCACAGTCAAAGGCTTTGGCATAGTCAATACAGCAGAAATAGATATTTTTCTGGAACTTTCTTGTTTTCAATGGTCCAGTGGATGTTGGAAATCTGGTCTCTGGTTCCTCTGCCTTTTCTAAAACCAGCTTGAACATCTTGATGTTCACAGTTCATGTATTATTGAAACTATTATAGCTACTACTGTGGGCAAGAATCCCTTAGAAGAAATGGAGTAGCCATCATAGTCAACAAGAGAGTCTGAAATGCAGTACTTGGATGCAGTCTCAACAACGACAGAAGGATTTCTGTTCACTTCTAAGGCAAACCAGTCAATATTACAGTAATCCAAGGCTATGCCCTGACCAGTATTGCTGAAGAAGCTGAAGTTGAACAGTTCTATGAAGACCTGCAAGACTAGAATGCAAGAGAAGCAAGTCAAGAAACTCCTGGAGTAACAGGCAAATTTGGCTTTGGAGTACAGAATGAAGCAAGGCAAAGGCTAATAGAGTTCTGCCAAGTGACTGCACTGGTAAAAGCAAACACCCTCTTTGGAAAAAAAGTGTACTAAAAACTCAACAATCAGAAAACTAAGGTCATGACAAATAGTCCCATCACTTCATGGCAAATAGATGGGAAAACAACGGAAACAGTGACAGAATTTATTTGGGGCCGGGGGGTGGAGGGTGGCTCTGCCAGGCTTCAGCAATACATAAACTGTGAACTTCCAGATGGTCAAGCTGGTTTTAGAAAAGACAGAGGAACCAGAGATCCAATTGCCAACATCTGCTGGATCATTAAAAAAGCAAGAGAGTTCCAGAAAAACATCTATTTCTGTTTTATTGACTATGTCAAAGCCTTTGACTGTGTGGATCACAATAAACTATTGAACATTTTGAAAGAGATGGAATACCAGACCACTTGACCTGCCTCCTGAGAAACCTGTATGCAGGTCAGGAAGCAACAGTTAGAACTGGACATAGAACAACAGCCTGGTTCCAAACATGAAATGGAGTACATCAAGGCTGTATATTATCACCCTGCTTATTTAATTTATATGCAGAGTACATCATGAGAAACCCTGGGCTGGAGGAAGCACAAGTTGGAATTGAGATTGCCAGGAGTAATAACTATAACCTCAGATATGCAGATGACATCACCCTTATGGCAGAAAGTGAAGTAGAACTAAAGAGCCTCTTGATGAAACTGAAAGAGGAGAGTGAAAAAGTTGGCTTAAATCTTAACATTCAGAAAACCAAGATCATGGCATCTGGTCCCATGACTTCTTGTCAAATAGATGGGGAAAGATTGGAAACAGTGACAGACTATTTTGGGGGACTCCAAAATCACTACAGATGGTGACTGCAGCCATGAAATTAAAAGATGCTTACTATTTGGGGAAAAAAAAAAACAAAAAAAAACTATGACACATCTAGACAGCATATTAAAAAGCAGTGACATTACTTTGCCAACAAAGGTCCGTCTAGTCAAGACTGTGGTTTTTCCAGTGGTCATATATGGATGCGAGAGTTGGACTATAAAGAATGCTGAGGGCTGAAGAACAGATGCTTTTGAACTATGGTGTTGGAGAAGACTCTTGAAGAGTCCCGTGGACTGCAAGGAGATCCAACCAGTCCATCCTAAAGGAGATCAGCCCTGAATGTTCATTGGAAGGACTGATGCTAAAGCTGAAACTCCAATACTTTGGCCTCCTGATGTGTAGAGCTGACTTACTTGAAAAGACCCTGATGCTGGGTCAGATGAAGGTGGGAGGAGAGGGGGAAGACAGAGTATGAGACGGTGAGATGGCATCACTAACTCAATGGACCATGGGTTTGGATTGACTCCAGGAGTTGGTGATGGACAGGGAGGCCTGGTGTGCTGTAGTGTATCGGGTCACAAAGAGTCGGATGGGACTGAGCAACTGAACTGAACCAAATCACTGTTATTAACAGTCTCCTTCCTATCAATTTGAGCATTAGACCCCTGATTCCAATATGACCAATGAATACATTTACTCTCAAATATTTTCAATCCCTAATAATAAGCCCTATGCATATGACACATATCCTATCCACCCTATTATCAAGTGCTCTTCCACAAGCATAAGAAATGTGTCTGACTAGAGTTACTTTGAGAGAGTAAATAATAGGGATTTAAATCCTCTTGTATCTAGAGTCATAGAAATTGAACAGACCCCTAAGAATCCAAAGTTCTTTGTGCTACCAAATTACACCACATTCTATAAGTAAGGTCAGCTAATTAAACTATTGGGCCTGTACCCCAAAAATGTTCATTTATACCCTTTCTGTACTAATAACTCCCATCATCTTTATCATTATCCTATCAACTATTTTCTCAGGATTTATTGTCATTATAATTATCTCCATTGATTACTTATCTGTTTGGCTTTGAAATAAATATATTAGGCATCATCCCCATCATAATAAATAAATTTTACCCAGGAGCAACAGAAGCATCAACTAAATACTTGACACAATCCACCACATCAATATTACTCATGATAACTGTCATTGTTTATTATTCTCAGGCCAATGGACTGTCACAAAACTATTTAATCCAACAGCATCCATATTACTAACAATAGCCTTATGAAAACTGGAAATATCTGCATTTCACATTGGAGTACCAGAAGGTATACTAGACATTTTACTAACATCTGGCTTCATTCTATGACCATGACAAAAACTTGTACCCATGTCTGTGCTATACCAAACTTAACCATCAATTAATTTAATAGTGTACTGTGTGCTGGGCTTAGTCGCTCAGCCGTGTCTGACTCTTTTTGACTCCAGGGACTGTATCCCACCAGACTCTTCTGCTGTGGGCATTCTCCAGGCAGGAACACTGGAGTTGGTTGCCATGCGCTCCTCCAGGGGATCTTCCCAAGCCAGGGATCAAACCCAGGTCTTCCACATTGCAGGCAGATTCTCTATCATCTGAAACACCAGGGAAGCCCAAGTTGATACAAGCTATATCCACATTATCCACTATAATTGGAGGCTGAGGATGGTGAAATCAGATGCAGTATGCAAAATCACAGCCTATTAATCAACGGCCCACATAGGATGTATAAACACCATCCTATTATGTAATCCCACTCTGACAGCACTAAACCTGGTTGCTGCTGCTGCTGCTAAGTCGCTTCAGTCGTGTCCGACTCTGCAATCCCATAGACGGCAACCCACCAGGCTCTGCCGTCTCTGGGATTCTCCAGGCAAGAACGCTGGAGTGGGTTGCCATTTCCTTCTCCAATGCATGAAAGTGAAAAGTAAAAGTGAAGTCACTCCATCGTGTCTGATTCTTCGCGACCCCATAGACCACAGCCTACTAGGCTCCTCCTTCCATGGGATTTTCCAGGCAAGAGTACTGGAGTAGGTTGCCATTGCCTTCTCCACTAAACCTGGTTATATTATCTTAACCTCCACCATATTCAGAATGTCCATAACCAACTCCACCACCACCACATTATCACTATCACATACATGCAACAAGATATCAATCATAACAACCCTTATCCTCATCATTCTATTATCAATAGGAGACCTTCCACCACTATTAGGATACAAACACAAGTGAATAATTATTGAAAAGATAACAACGACCAAAAAAAGCATCGTTTTACCAACAGTAATAGCAATCATGGCACTACTGTACTTCAACATATGACTCACACACTCCACGGCATTAAATTTATTCCTCTCCACAAATAACAGAGAAAAAATGACGATTCTACTCTATGAAACAAATAACACTCCTATCCATAATAACTGCAATAGCCACAATATTTCCACCCATAACACCAATTCTCTTAGCGCTGGAATAGGAATTTAGGTTAACTAGACCAAGAGCCTTCAATGCCCTGTGTGTTGTATGCTTAGTCACTCAGTCATGTCTTACTCTTAGCGATCGCATAGACTGTAGCGCACCAGAATCCATGGGATTCTCCAGGTAAGAATCGTGGAGTGGATTGCCATTCCCTTCTCCAGGGGATCTTCCCGATCCATGGATGGAACCCAGGTCTCCTGCATTGCAAGCAGGTTCTTTATTGTATTAAATACAGGAAAATTCCTGTACTACAAGGATGTTCCTTATACTTCAAAGCCCTGAGCAAGTATAATTTACTTAATTCCTGTTCATAAGGTTTGCAAGATTATATCTTACATCAGTAGAATGCAAACAAGCCACCTCAAGCTCAACCCTCTCTAGATTGGTGGGCTATAACCCCATGAACTTTTAGTTAACAGCTAATTATCCTGGTCAACTGATTTCAACCTACTTCTATTGCAAAAGGAAAATAGGGGAAAAAAAAAAAAAAGTGGTATAAGTCCCAGCAAATTGAACTGGCTTCTTTGAATTTGCAATTCAAAGTGAAATATTCATACAGGACTTAGTAAAAAGAAAAAGTGGATTAAACCCCTGTCTTTAGATTTACGGTCTAAACCTTACTCAGCCATTCTGCCTATGTTCATTAACTGCTTATCATTTTCAACTAACCATAAAGATATCAGTACTATATACTTACTATTTGGTGCTTGAGCCGGGAGGCAGGTTTGCAGTGAAAGAGAAAAAGGAGGAGTGAGTTTTTCTCATTTCTTTTCTGACAACAAAGAAGATAAAGAGAAGAGTGAGCAGGCCTGAACATTCCTAACTTTTCTTTTTCCTGTAACTGCTCCTCACGCTGAATGTCTGGGACTAAGTTTGCTTTTCTGTCCTAAACTCTGCAGAAGCTACACTTGGCAACTATGTTCCTTTGACTCTGTGCTAAATATATCCCCTCTCTGCTGTTTACCCTCAGAACACTCTTCCCCTTGTAGTTACATATCAGAAAGAAGGCCACAGGATCACCGAATGCCAGACTCAATTACTGGGTTATTGACATCAGTCTCCTACTGTCTTTGAAACAATGCAAAAGGAAGAAATCAAGATCCTATCCCCTTTGCTCCTCATCACTGATTCCTGACTGTGAGCTCTTGCCTTCTATAAGCCCCTAGCTTCCTCATGGGGGGCAGGGCACAGCTCTCGAGGCATAAGCCTACTGTGTTTCTCCTCTCTTCCAGCTAAGAATAAAAGCCACCTTTCTATTTCCTCCAAACCCGGTCTCCATATTTTTCGATCAGCATCAGTGGGCAAAGAAGGCCAAGATTTTGGCTGGCAACAGTAGGCACAGCGCCTTAATCTGTGCTGGGTTGGGCCAACCTGGAACTCGACTTGGAGATGACCAAATTAATAATGCAATTGTAACAGCTCATGCATTTGTAATAATTTTCATTATAGTACTCCCTATGATGATTGGAGGCTTTGGTAACTGATTAGTTTCCCTAATAGCTGGAGCTAATGACATAGTTTTCCTTGAATAAATAAGCTTCTGACTTCTCCCTCCCTCTTTCCTCTTACTGCTTGCATCACCAATAGCTGAAGCAGGCACTGGCACAGGCTGAGCTATCTACACCTTTAGCCAGAAATCTAGCTCTTGCTGGAGCTTAAGTAGACTTTACTACTTTTTCTCTACACCTAACAGGCGTTTCTTCTATCTTAGTTGTTATCAATTTTATTACTACAACTATTAATATAAACCCCTGCCATATCCCAATGTCAAACGCTGTTATTCATTTGATTAGTCCTAGTCACAGCCATATTACTATCACTACCTGTATTGGCAGCTGGTATTTTTACTATGCTATTAACAGACTGAAATCTAAATCCTGAAGGAGGAGAGGACCCAATACTGTATCAACATTGATCTGATTTTTCCGACACTCTGAAGTATATCTTGATTTTGCCAGGATTTAGGATGATTTCACATATTGTAACCTATTACTTAGGGGAAAAGAAACTTTCAGGTGCATGGCAATGGCCTGAGCTATAGTGTCAACTGGATTCTTAGCATTTATTGTATGAGAACATCATATATCCACAGTAGGGATATATGTTGACACACAAGCCTATTTCACATCAGCCACTATAATTATCACCAGGCCAACAAGAGTAAAAATGCTCAGTTGATTAGCAATGCCTCATGACGGTAGCATTAAACGATACCCAGCTATAATGTGAGTCCTAGGTTTTATATTTCTTTTCACAGTCAGAGGGTTAACAGGAATTTTCCTGGCTAATTCATCTTCAGATATTTTCTTCATGAGATACACTATGTAGTTACATAGTTGCATTATGTACTTTCAGTGGGAGATTTGCTATTATAGGGGGCTTTCTGCACTGAATCTCATTATTCTCAGGCTATACCCAACTTAACTTGAGTAAAAACTCACTTCATAAATGTATTTGTAGATGTTAACATAACCTTTCCCAAAACACTTGCTAGGCCTGTTTGGAATACCACAACAATATTCTGACCACCCAGATGCATACACAGTATGAAATGCTATTTCATCTATAGGTCCATTCATTTCTTTAACCACAGTAATACCAATAATTCTCATTACCTGAGAAGCATTTACATCAAGACGAGGTCTTAACAGTAGACCAACCATATCACACACCCAAAGAACCTATGCACATCATTTGAAAATAAATAAGGAAGGAATCGAACCCCTGACTACTGATTTCAAGCCAAAATCATAACCATGATTTCTTTCTCTATTTATGAGATATTAGTAAAATATTGTATCACTTTGTTGAAGTTAAGTTATAGGTGAAAAATCTGTATATATCAATGGCATATCCTCTACAACTAGACTTTCAAGATGCGACACCAGCCATCGTCGAAGAATTCTTACACTTGTTGATAACACATTAGTAATTGTTTTCTTAATCAGCTCACTAGTAGTTTATATTATCTCACTTATTCTGACAACAAAACTCACACACACTGGCACTATAGACACACAAGAAGTAGACTATCTGAAAAATCTTAGCAGCTATTGTTTTCATCTTAATTGCCTTTTATACATAATAGGCAAAATTAACACTCCATGCCTTATGGCACCAAAGATATTGAAGCTACGAATATACAGATTATGAAGACTTGAATTTTGACTCCTATATAATTCCAACATCAGAGTTAAAGCCAGGGTACTCGGAAGTAGATGATTGAGTTGTTTTACCTATAGTGATAGTTAAATGTTAATTTCCACAGAAGATGTGCTACACTCATGAGCCGTGCCTTCTCTAGGATGAAAATCAGATGCGCTCCCAGGGCACCTATATCAAACAATTTTTCGACAACACTATTTCAGTTCAGTTCAGTCACTCAGTCATGCCTGACTCTTTGCAACCCCGTGGACCGCAGCACACCACGCCTCCCTGTCCATCACCAACTGCCAGAGTTCACCCAAACCCATGTCCATCAAGTTGGTGATGCCATCCAACCATCTCATTCTCTGTCGTCCCCTTATTCTCCTGCCCTCAATCCCTCCCAGCATCAGGGTCTTTTCAAATAAGTCAGCTCTTTGCATCAGGTGGCCAAAGTATAGGAGTTTCAGCTTCAACATCAGTCCTTCCAACGAACATCCAGGACTCATCTCTATTAGGATGGACTGTTGGATCTCCTTGTGGTCCAAGGAACTCTCAGGCATCTTCTCCAAAACCGCAGTTCAAAAGCATCAATGCTTATGTGCTCGGTTTCCTTTATAATCCAATACTCACATCCATACATGACCACTGGAAAAAGAATACACTTGACTAGACAGACCTTTGTTGGCAAAGTAACATCTATGCTTTTTAATATGCTGTCTAGATTGTTCATAACGTTCCTTCCCAGGAGCAAGTGTGTTTTAATTTCATGGCTGCAATCACCATCTGCAGTGATTTTGGAGCCCAGAAAAATAAAGTCAACCACTGTTTTCACTCTTTCCCCATCTATTTAACATGAAGTGATGGGCCTGGATGCCATGATCTTAGTTTTCTGAATGTTAAGCTTTAAGCCAACTTTTTCACTCTCTTCTTTCACTTTCAATAAGAGGCTCTTTCGTTCTTCTTCTCATTCTCCCATAAGGGTGGTGTCATCTGCATATCTGAGGTTATTGATATTGCTCCCGGCAATCTTGATTCCAGCTTGTGCTTCCTCCAGCCCAGCGTTTCTTATGATGTACTCTGCATATAAGTTAAATAAGCAGGGTGATAATATACAGCCTTGACGTACTCCTTTTTCTATTTGGAACCAGTCTTTTGTTCTATGTCCAGTTCTAACTCTTGCTTCCTGACCTGCATACAGGTTTCTCAAGGGACAGGTCAGGTGGCCTGGTACTCCCATCTCTTTCAGAGTTTTCCACAGTTTATTGTGACCCACACAGGCAAAGGCTTTGGCGTAGTCAATAAAACAGAAATAGATTTTTTTTTTCTGGAAGTTCTTGCTTTTTTGATGATCCAGTGGATGTTGGCAATTTGATCTCTGATTCCTCTGCCTTTTCTGAATCAGCTTAAACATCTGGAAGTTCACGGTTCGCGTATTGCTGAAGCCTGGCTTGGAGAATTTTAAGCACCACTTTACAAGCGTGTGAGATGAGTGCAATCATGGGGTAGTTTGAGCATTTTTTGGCATTGCTTTTCTTTGGGATTGGAATGAAAACTGACATTTCCAGTCCTGTGGCCACTGCTGAGTTTTCCAAATTTGCTGGCATACTGGGTGCAGCACTTTCACAGCATCATCTTTTAGGATTTGAAATAGCTCAAATGGAATTCCATAACTCCACTAGCTTTGTTCATAGTGATGCTTCCTAAAGCCCACTTGATTTCACATTCCAGGATGTCTGGCTCGAGGTGAGTGATCACAATATCATGATTATCTGGGTCATGAAGATCTTTTTTGTACAGTTCTTCTGTGTACTCTTGCCACCTCTTCTTAATGTCTTCTGCTTCTGTTAGGTCCCTACCATTTCTGTCCTTTATTGAGCCCATCTTTGCATAAAGTGTTCCCTTGGTATCTCTGATTTTCTTGAAGAGATCTCTAGTCTTTCCCATTCTATTGTTTTCCTCCATTTCTTTGCACTAATCACCGAGAAAGGCTTTCTTCTCTCTCCTTGCTCTTCTTTGGAACTCTGCATTCAAATGGGTATATGTTTCCTTTTCTCCTTTGCTTTTCACTTCCCTCTTTTCACAGCTATTTGTAAGGCCTCCTCAGACAGCCATTTTGATTTTTCGTATTTCTTTTATTTTTCTGTATTTTGGGGGATGGTCTTGATTTCTGTCTCCTTTACAATGCCATGAACCTCCATCCATAGTTTATCAGGCACTCTGTCCAACAGATCTAGTCCCTTAAATCTATTTCTCTCTTCCACTGTATAGTCACAAGGGATTTGATTCAGGTCATACCTGAATGATCTAGTGGTGTTCTCTATTTTATTCCATTTCACTCTGAGTTTGGCAATAAGGAGTTCATGATCTGAGCCATAGTTGGCTCCTGTTCTTGATTTTGCTGACTATATAGAGCTTCTCCATCTTTGGCTGCAAAGAATATAATCAACCTGATTTCGGTGTCGTCCATCTGTTGATGTCCATGTGTAGAGAGTTCTCTTGTGTTGTTGGAAGACGGTGTTTGCTATGACCAGTGCATTTTCTTGGCAGAACTCTATTAGCCTTTGAGGAATAGGCAGTACATCTACAACTGGAACACCACTCAACCATAAAACAGAGTGAAACAGGGATGCTGTCAGCAGCATGGGTGTGCTAAGTAATCATCACACCAGGTGAGGGAACTCAGAGACAGAAAGACAAATCTCATGAGAGATCACTTATGGGCACAATCTACAAATTCATACCAGTGACCTAATGTACAAAACGGACTTCACAGCCTGCAAAAATCAAATTATGAGTATCAAAAGAAAGAAAGAAGGGATAAAGAGTTTAGGATTTATATACACACTAAGATCTAACAAAGTGATAAGCAAATAGGACCTAGTGAAAAGAACAGGGAACTCTACTAAAGAGACTGTAATCATCTATATGAGGGGAAAAAATGGAAAAAGAATAGATTCCCTTCTATATAAAATCAAATTAAGTTACTGTACAGCTAAAACTAATAAAACAATGGAACTGAACCTGACTCCAATAGAAAATCAAAATTAAATTACAGAAAATCCATCTAGGGGTCCCCAAACAGTGGCGAGCCTACAGATTAGGTCTGTGATACACTATGATGTTAATATGACACCACCAAAGGTTTTCACCCAGCAGAACACAGAGCAGCATCCCATTCAAAGTTGCCTGACCTCATGTGAAAGTCACAAGATGAAGAGAAGAAAGACCACAGGTTAATCAGGGCAACAGCCTCAATTCAGAAGTTGGGAATCTCCAAGGGGCAAGACACACAGAGGTGAAGAGCAGACACGGGGTCTCTGGGCACAGGATCCAGACCCGTGTGGACGGGGTGTGACCCACACGGTACCCAAACCGTGCCTCTGGGGCCGCATGACTCTTGGTTAGGACACCAAGTCCCTATGGCTGGGCCCCAAAGGCAGAAATGATTGGGTTCCTGGAACGATCTCTCGTCCCAGAGAAGTCCCCCCTCTCCTGCCCTTCGGTTCTGTCTGATACTGTTTTGACAGCTCTCACAATAATGCTGAACACACTGCCTTGGTTCCAGTGGGCGCCATTCTTTGTTTTCCCACTGAGGTATTGAGAAAACACACCAGGCGTGGGTCTAGAAGATGGGGTCAGGTCTGGTGTATGCTGAGCAGGGATGGCCAACTGGAAGGCGATCACATAGCAACTTCACCTGCTGCCCAATTTTTTTTTGCCTGATCCTTGTACCCTGGAATCAATTAGCCTGGTGAACCTGCCTCCCTACTCAAACTGAATCTGCTGAAAAACTGGAATAATTACCAAGTAGCCCACCTGAGGAGTCTCCATGAGCTTCAGGGCAGGTGAGCCTGGAAGGAGGAAAGACTAAGAGCCCTAAGTCAGCACTGACCCCTGGGAGGGCCATGGAACCCCACTCAGAGGAGGGCACATTACCCAGAGAAGCCCACCTCAGCTCCAGACCCCAGACCTCTGAGCACTGACATTCAGACACAGGCATGGAGTTTTCCAGGATGGAGGCCAGGCCCAGTCCACACCCAGGTCTCCACATCCTCGTGCACACAGAACATGGTCAGGTGTCAATATTCTCATTGCAGAAAGCAAGCAGTCTTGTCTAAACATAATCAGTGCAGACAGGATTGAAAAGTCAAAGTATTCATCATTCAGACATGTCTGACTGTGACCACATTGACTGTAGCCATCTAGCCTCCTCTATCCATGGGATTCTGCAGGCAAGAATACTGGACTAGGTTACCATTCCCTTCTCCAGGGGATCTTCCCGATCCAGAGATGAACCCAGTTCTCCTGCACTGCATGCAGATTCTTTACCATCTAAGCCACCAGGGAAAATCCCAGACAAGACAGAGAGGTCTAAATCTACCATGCAGACAGAAGTTGGTCAGGTTTAAACTAGCTTAAAGTTGCTCTCCCTGGAAGCACAGGTCATACACAAGCAGGGTCTCTCATCCCTGGACAGGGGCCTCACCCTCATGTGGGAACTAGCAAATAACTTTCTTAAAGAAAAAATCACCACTGGGTCCCACATGTCACCCACATCAGGAAACCGAAAGAATCTTTGACATTAAACACTTTAACAGGCAAAACAAAACTGTTACCAGTATCTTTGGCCATGTGGTGGTCAGGATCCAGGGAAGATCCAGGGATTTCTTATAGTTGAGTCCATTGTCTTGTAAAGACAGATAGAAAGTTCCCTGATTCCTTCTTCCATGCTTCTAGCAGGAGGCAGCCACACTAGAGGCCTTCTAGAAAAGGATATTCTTGATCAGAATAAGAATTGTTGAAATGGAAAGCATACTAGTTAGTATTTGGAACCTAAACTACTCTTAAAAGCTTTGCCCCCAGATCTTTGCAGTTCCCACTGGTTCCTTTGTGTTCAGATTGTCAGGGTAGAAACAATCCATTGTTTCAAATTGGTTTCTTTTAATTATGTTATTTGCTATTATATGAATGAAAGGTCACACTTGGAAAAATACATAAGAAAATTCTTGCAAAAAAAATTGAGTCGAGGAGCCCATAAGCTGTATGAATTCTGCCTTCTAACAATTTAAATTTCAAAGACTGAGGGCAGGAGGAGAAGGGGATGACAGGGGACGAAATGCTTGCATAGCACCACCAACACAATAAACATGAGTCTGAGCAAACTCTGGCAGATGGTGAAGGACAGGGAAGCCCAGCATGCTGCAGTCTATGGGGTTGCAGAGAGTTGGACACGACTGAGCAACTGAACCACATCAAGCTTCAATTTTCTGCCTGGAGAAACCTGATAAAACAGGCACCCTGATTTTGTCACTTCTCTGTTTAAACTCTGCTAAAATGAAATTGATATTCATATAACATATAAGAGTTTCTGAGTTTTGAGATGTCACACCAAGGTAACAGGTGCTGGTGAGAATATAACGCTGCTGGTGGGCAAAACGTTCTTCAAATATAGCTCTGTTTCAAACTGGATTGAAATACAACACTACATGTGTACATGAAGTATGAACCAAGAGCCTAAATATAGCAGGCAATATGTAAAAACAAATTTGGTATCCCATATGTGAGAGTGAAAGCTACTGGTTTTTGAAGTAGTCATGTATGGATATTAGAGTAGGACCACAAATAAGTTAGAGCACTGAAGAACTAATGCTTTTGACCTGTGGTGCTAGAGAAGACTCTTGAGAGTCCCTGGGTCTGCGAGGAGATCAAACCAGTCAATCCTAAAGGAAATCAGTCCTGAACATTCATAGGAAAGACTGACGCTGAAATCAAAGCTCCAATCCTTTGGCTCCCCGATGTGAAGAGCTGACCCACTGGAAAACACCCTGATGCTGGGAAACACTGAAGGCAAATTGAGAAGGGGATGGCAGAGGAAGAGATGGTTGGATGGCATCACTGATTCAATGGACAGCAGTTTGAACAATCTCCAGGAGTTCTTGATGGGCAGGGATTCCTGGCGTGCTGCAGTCCATGGGGTCACAAAGAATCAGACACAACTTAGCAACTGAACAGCAACTACAACAACATGAGAGTGAATGTTTCTTGTCAGACCTGCAGCTGGTACGCACACATTGGTTTAGAACACTCCCCAACACAGATTGTCTCTAAGCTGATGAAGTGTGTCACAAGTGCATGAACCAAAAGGTAATGGATTCAGTCCAGGATGGAAGAGAATGTAACTTTGAACAGTCTGTGAAACTTACAGAGCCTGTAATCCACTCAATATTTCAAATAATAAAACATTCACCTGAAATTTAAAGCCTCTTGGAAAGTTGCATCCTATCTATGAAAACATTCTATAGATTTCTTTTCATAATCATTTTTCACAGTGATAACACTTTAACTCTTCAATTGCTGATATTATTACCAAAATGAACTTGTCCTCATGGGTGTGGGAGATGAAGTGGGTCCATTTTGATTGATCTCTGGTCAAGTGACTCTCACAATTTGTAATTATGTTCTATATCCACAATGTTTATTTTTACATCCATCGAAGTCTACTTCTCAGATCTTTATGTACACCAAACAATAGATACCTGGTGAGTTCAGATTATATTAAACACTCTTTCCATAAATTTTCCAATGTTCATTGAATCAGAACAAGGTGAAGCAGGGAGAAGTGTTGAAATTTTAAATGATCTCTAAGGACCCTAAAAAAAACAACAAAAAAACTTTGACAGAAATCCTAGCCATTACTAGTCTATAGAATAGAATCCCAATGTGTCTTTTTCATGAAACTCCAACAATTGACTAACTAGAGTTGCAACAAGTTGGAGTTATGTTTGATTTGAGTTGAAACACTATGGATGTGGGCATAGGAGGATATATAGGTGATACATACTTAAGGAGGTAACAAGTATGAATCCAAAAATGTATAAGGTATACTTTGTAAACAAAGGTAAAACATTTAACTAGTTTTCACTACCTCACCCTTCCAGACTTTGCCATCATCTACTGACCACTGTGGACTTGTTGGTTTAGTGCCATCAGATTAAAACTAGTCACATGCATCTTGCTTAGCTCTGTTCTCTTTGTTTGAAATTGTTTGTGTTTCTCTCTCCTAGTATGCTCTTATAAATGCCACTATCTGTATCACTTATTTTGTCTAGAACGTGGTCTCCTTCATTGTCCACTGTGTAACCATCCTCCGTGTATACAGATATTTGCATGTCTATGTATATAAATACCTATGTCTATATGTACCTATAATAGATATTATATCTCTATATAAATAGTTATGTCTATATGTACATAGTTATTTATACGCCTATGTATATAGAAATGCATGTCTCTATGAACATAGGTATTTGTACATCTATGTACCTAGAATGTACTTTTCTACGCATATAGACATTTGTATATCTACATACCTAGGCATTTATATCTCTCTCTGTATATTTACATATCTATGTACCTAGATATTTACATTTATGTACACTTATGTATATACAAATAGATGTCTTACCAGTATAAAAGGGCCTGTAGAAAAGGGAACGCTCCTACAAAACGACCTGACTTGGCAGCTGAACAACAACAAAAGAGAAAATACTCTCGGTTCACCGGCCACCAACATCACATGGTATATCAATGTTACTACAATATGAAATAAAGGTTACTTTAAAAAAATAATGCTTCGGGGGACTTCCCTGCAGTCCAGTGATTAAGATTCTGTGCTTCAAATGCAGAGGGTGAGGGTTTGACACTTGGTTGGGGAACTAAAAATCCAACATGCACATGGAACTGCCGGTAAATTTTTAAAATTATTAAAATAAATAAATAAGAATGTTCAGAAAGAACACACAAGCTTTTCGGTGATTCTTCAGGTACATTCCGAATTAAATTACAGTCTTGAGTTAAAACTTGGAAGTTTTCACTTTCAAGGTAATCACAACTGGGCATGAAAAGTCCTGACACCTTGTGGCCATTGCCTGCAATAGCAACCTTAAAACTTATGCTTATGAGAAAATTTCATACAAAGATGGGCTCAGTAAAGGACATCAATGGTATGGACCTAACAGAAGCAGAAGATATTAAGAAGGGCTGGCAAGAAAACACAGAAGAAATGTGCAAAAAAGATCTTCATGAACCAGATAATCACGATGGTGTGATCACTCATCTAGAGCCAGACATCCTGGAATGTGAAGTCAAGTGGGCCTTAGGAGACATCACTACAAACAAAGCTTGTAGAGGTGATGGAATTCCAGTTGAGCTATTTCAGATCCTAAATGATGATGCTGTGAAAGTGCTGCACTCAATCTGTCAGCAAATTTGGAAAACTCAACAGTGGCCACAGGACTGGAAAAGGTCAGGTTTCATTCCAATCCCAAGAAAAGGCTAGACCAAAGAATGCTCAAACTACTGCACAATTGCACTCATCTCATACACTAGCAAAATAATGCTCAAAATTCTCTAAGCCAGGCTAGACCAATACATGAACTGTGAACTTCCAGCTCTTAAAGCTGGTTTTAGAAAAGGCAGAGAAACCAGAGATCAAATTGCCAATATCCACTGGATCATCGAAAAAGCAAGAGAGTTCCAGAAAAAAATATCTATTTCTGCTTTATAGACTATGCCAAAGCCTATGACTGTGTGGGTCACAATAAACTGTGGAAAATTCCCAAAACATGGGAATAACAGACCACCTACCCTGCCTCTTGAGAAATCTGTATGCAGGTCAAGAAGCAACAGTCAGAACCAGACATGGAACAACAGACTGGTTCCAAATCGGGAAAGGAGCATATCAAGGCTATATATTGTCACCCTGCTTATTTAACTTCTATGCAGAGTACGTTATGAGAAATACCTTGCTGGATGAAGCACAAGCTAGATTCAAGATTGCCAGGAGAAATATCAGCAATGCAGATGGCACAACCCCTATTGCAGAAAGTGAAGAAGAACTAAAGAGCCTCCTGATGAAAGTGAAAGAGGAGAGTGAAAATGTTGGCTTAAAGCTCAACATTCAGAAAACTAAGATCATGGCATCTGGTCCCATCACTTCATGGCAAATAGACAGGGAAACAGTGGTTGACTTTATTTTGGGGGCTCCAAAATCACTGCAGATGGTGACTGCAGCCATGAAGTTAAAAGACACTTACTCCTTCGAAGATAAGTTATTACCAACCTACACAGTATATTAAAAAGCAGAGACTTACTTTGCTAACAATGGTCTGTCTAGTCAAGGCTATGGTTTTCCAGTGGTCAGGTATGGATGGGAGAGTTGGACTGTGAAGATAGCTGAGTGCTGAAGAATAGAAGCTTTTCAACTGCGGTGTTGGAGGAGACTTGAGAGTCCCTTGGACTGCAAGGGGATCCAAACAGTCCATTCTAAATGAGATCAGACCTGAGTGTTCATTGGAAAGACTGATGTTGAAGCTGAAACTCCAATGCTTTGGCCACATGATGTGAAGCGCTGACTCATTTGAAAAGACCCTGATGCTGAGAAAGATTAAGGGCAGGAGGAGAAGGGGATGACAGAGGATGAGAAGGTTGGATGGCATCACCGACTCAGTGGACACGAGTTTGGGTAAATTCCGGGAGTTACTGATAGGCAGGGAGGCCTGGCATGCTACAGTCCATGGGGATGCAAAGAGTGAGACACCACTGAGTACTGAATTGAGCTGATAAGGGGAAAGAATATGAAGAGGAATCGATATCTATATCTATATCAGGAATAGCTATCTATATGTATACCAGACCAGCTGGAATGTAAGGGATGCTCATGGTGACTGGTTCTGACTCTCAAGTCTTCAACCAACTGAAGCTTGGAGTCTCCCACAGCCCAAGACCCTTAATGAACATGCCTGTAAAGTTAAAGTGTTAGTCACTCACTCATGTCTGACTCTTTGCAACCCCATGGACCACCAGCCTCCTCTGTCCATGGGATTCTCCAGGCAAGAATCCTGGAGTGGACTGCCCCGCCCTCCTCTTGAGATCTTCCTCACTTAGGGGTTGAACCCGGGTCTTCTGCTATGCAGAGACTGTTTACCATCTGAGTCACCACATAAGCCAGAACATGCCTGTACTCATAGATTAAAGCTTACCCAACTTTGTGGTTTACAGAGACACTGCTCTGGAAAGCGCCATGGTGTTCTCCATAGTTCTGCAATTAATACACTTTTCCTTCCCATGAGCTTTGGCTGGGTTGTACCTTCTGGCTCTACACCCACCAAGAGGTAAACTCACTTTTCTGGTAACATTTCTCCATCCAGTCTCACAACTACCACTTCATACTAATTTTACAGTCAGTCGCTTTGCTTCCAATACATGGAAATCACATTAATTTTCTGTGAGCAAAGCTACCTAAGGGTCAGAAACAGTGTCCCGATTTTATCTTGTGAAGCCAGTAGGTGTCAAGCAAACTCAGCTCAGTGGATCCACAGTCCTCCAGATTGATGCCTCAGCTTACAGAAAACACTTGCAAGGCTTTGAGGTTCTACTTATACCTCATTTCTGAAGGCTTTTCATACCTACATTAAGTATACAGATGGCTCATCAGTGCCACTTCCACTTTCAGGCTAAAAATCCTCCAAGTTTTTTCTAACATCCTTATTCCATGCGTTGTGTTTAAATCTTTGACCATATGGTGTTTATCTTGTGTCTCATCCGAATGTAGTTAATTATACCGTTTCCCTTGAATAATGCAGTAGTAACCACATAAGAGTTCTTGCCAAAACTGGATTTGATAAGGTAGGGCACAGGTCGGCCTAGGATAAACTCCGGGAGCACGGTTACAGTCTGGTGAAGCCGATATACCAATTGAGGGCACTGGAAAGAAATATTCAGCCTGAGGACAACCCGCCCACTTGAGGATCCAGGCCTAAGAGGCCAGGCCTGAAAACAAAGAAACTAGCCAAGAGGCGCCTGCGCACTGGAGGCTTGACAGACACGCCCACAGAGCAGCCAGTCCCCGAGTGGTGGGGCGGGGCCTCCATCGTGCTCCCACCCTCCGGGCGCCTATTGGCCAGACTGCCTCAGTCACATCGCAGATTGGTCGCTTGTGCCTGACAGGGTACAGGCAGGCTGCTGGCCCTTCACTTCACCTCAGAGCCAAAGGACTGGACGTCGCTGAACCTCTAGCGCTCCTTGGGACAGGGTGGGCAGCGCGGCAGGACAGCGGGGAGGCTGACAGGAAGGCGTCCTGCGCAGTCCTCTTAAACCCTTAGCCTGATGGCTTCAGAGGCCCAAAATCCTGTCAACTTTGAGTAACCTGAGTCCTCATCTGAAGGGGGCTTGCGTCTCGTCAGCTTCAGGGATTAAAAATCCCTTCACCCGCAGAAACACCGAATCCCCTAGTGCTTCGACCCTCAAATACCTAGATTAACCCCAGTTCCCCTCAGCCTGAGGCACCCTAAAAATAGAACCCGCAGAGAGACTGAATTTCCTCAACCTTGCATACCCTGAATACCTCCGCCTGGGAGCTCTTAAAACGTCCTCCTCAAGACCCTAACTGTCCTGCCTGTCGGAGACCTAAAGTCCCTTAATAAGAAACCCCCGATTTCCTCAGCCTCACAGATGCCAAGTTTTCTCACCCTGCACATTCTACATTAGCCAAAAGATCCCCAGTCCCCTCTGTCTGAGGACCCGAGTTACTTCAGCCCTTGGGACCCAGATCTCCTCAAGCCGAGTGACTTCTCCCTTAGACATAGAACCTACGTTATGCCCAGATTTTTCTGAGTGTCCAGGAGGAGATCCTCAAAACCCTTCTTGGAGAAACATTCCCTCTGCTGCACTGGAACAGAGCCCTGATTTCAGCCTGACCCCAGTCCAGCAGTTAGGGGTTTCCGGGTCTCATCAAAAATCCCTCCGTCTCCTACAGACACTTCCCTCCCAGTGCCTTCCCTCAGAGGGGCTGAATTGTAGGGGAACCAAAGAAATCAAATCTAGTTCACATTAGGCTGATATGTCATATCCAGTCAGGATCCGTGCATCCCACCAGTACCCTCACCCTGACTTTCCCCTCACCTTCCTGCCCTGGACACTCCACCCAAGGCAGACAGACCAGGCTCTGGACACTGGTCTGGGCTCTCTCAGCACCTTCTTCTTCCACAGGCACCTTGGCCTTGAGCACTCCAATGGCCATGAGGACGAACAGGTCTCCAGAGGAGAGCACTGAAGGAGATGCCAGGAGAACAGAGTGCAAGCCCACGGTGAGAGGTGGAGGCGGCAAAGCTGGGCTCTAAGCCAGCTCTATAGGAAAGACATGGTGCTGGTACCTGAAGCACCACAGACTGCTTGCCTGGGCAGCTGAGTGAACTTCCCTGTGACTATACACAGGATGGGAATGCCTGGTCATGTCTGAGATGGTGGGGTGGAGATCGGACAAAATAGGACACTAGCTTCGTCAACTGCTCTGTGTCCAGGGAGAGTTAGGAAAATGTTCAGCGTTTGTTCAGTTAAGCTGGACACAGTCGGGAAGGAAAGTCTTCATCCCTGTCTCACACAGACCATCCAGTAGCTTCAGGCTACTCCCTGCACAAAAGGTGGAGGAGAAGCCTCAGCTCTAAGGTCTGACTTAGATTAGTAAATCACTGATGAAATCTATTATGTTCCTTAGGACAAAGGTGCTTTCAAAGACATCTCCGTATACTTCTCCAAGGAAGAATGGGAAGAGATGGGAAAATGGGAAATAATCCGATATAGGAATGTGAAAAGAAACTACGAAGTGCTGATTGCTATAGGTAACAGGAAGTGTGGGTGCCTGAGCCTGGGAAACATGAAGCAGGTCTTCACCCTCAGTGTTCACTTGGCCCGCTCTTAGGTGGCTCCATCTGCTCACAGTTCCCTTTGGTGTGGAGACTAACCTGGAGGAAATGTTTACAGTTTTGCACCAAAGGGAGGTTGACCCTGCAGTGCAGAGCTCACCTCTTGCCTTGTTCTAGACTCCCCCAGCCCATCCCACTGATTCCCTGACGTTGTGACACTTCCCATGGCTTCTGTGCTTTGTTTCTCCTTCTTAGGACAAATGTTTTGCTTCTTTCCAGGTTTCGGAGCCACTCGACCGGATTTCATGCCTCACCGCAGGCAGGTCATCAAGCCCCAGGTAGATGACACTGAGGATTCTGATGAAGAATGGACACCAAGGCAGCAAGGTGAGAGGCCGGGAGGATGTGGAGGTGTCTTCCTGAAACCAGCCTGGGCTTAGGTCTCAACTACATCTCAGCCATTAGCAAGGAAAACATAATTTTCAGCGTTCTGAAGTGGTTGTGGCCAAATATTTACATAAGCCTGAATGAAGATGAATGTATAGGTTTTCCAGTGTAATTCTCAAAAGTTTTATGGTTAAAATTTATCATTCTTTTTTAAAAAGAATTATTTTTGCTAAACATTCTTAGTGAAGGCAGTTAAAGGAACATTAGAAATGAATTCACCCAACAGATTTAACACTAATCTCATTGGTTATTGGATTAAATCTCTTTGAAAAGGAAATAATTAACATATTATGTCAAGATACATTATTTATGTATGTATATAAAACAAAACCCATGATCTTCTTACCCTAAGTTTAAACTAATTCTATATTTTTATTCTGGGAAAGGGTCGGAGAGAACTGTTTATTCTCCATGATCTTTCCCACATTTCAGTGACCAGAGATGACATCAGGTAGATAAAATGAAGTACACTTATTATAAAATAGAAGTGAGCACTCACTTCCTCTCTGCTGCTCAAAGAGTTTAGAAGAGTTAATCTGCTTAGACTGGAGAAAACAATTTAGATAGTTCTATGATTCTCCATCTGTGGATTTTTGTTCTCCCAGATTTTTAAAAATTATTTATTAATTTTGACTGCACTGGGTCTTCATTGCTGTCCATGGGCTTTCTCTGATTGCTGTGAGTGTTTTCTTGTTGCAGAGCACGTGCAGGCTCTATAGTTTGTGATACACAAGCTTAGCTGCCCGACAGAAAGTGGAATCTTCCTAGACCAGCCATCAAACCTGTGTCCTCTTCATTGGCAGGCAGATTCTCATCCACTGTGCACCAGGGAAGTCCCTCTCTTCCCCGAGGTTATTAAAAGTAGTGAAATGGACATGAAAAGCAAACATTTGGTTGTCTGCAAAGGTTTTGACATAAGGAGAGATTCATCATAGGGAATACATACGCCTCGGTTCACCATACGCCTGCACGTCTTTATTTACCTTTTTAACAATTTCTGAATGTATGGCATACTGTTGCTAACTATGTGCATGTTAGTTTTAGTGGCCATAGTGCTGATCGCTCAGTCATGTCTGACTCTGCGTACCCATAGACTGTAGCCCACCAGGCTCCTTTGTCCGTGGGATTCTCTAGGTAAGAATTCTGGAGTGGGTTGCCATCTCCTGCTCCAGGTGATCTTCCCAACCCAGGGACTGAGCCTGCATCTGTTGCATCTCCTGCATTGCAGGTGGATTTTTTACCACTGAGCCACCGGGGATATATATACACATTGTTGTGCAATAAATCTGTAGAAATGTTACATCTTGTGTAACTGAAGTCCTAACCCACTGAGTAACAATTCTCCAACCGCTCCTCCTCACAGCCCTTGGCAACCACGATTATATTTTCTGTTTCTATGGATTTGATTAATTTAGATACCTCATTGAAGTGAAATCAGGCAATATTTGTCTTTTTTGATTGGTTCATTTCACTTAGTATACCATCAAGGCCCATACATGATGTAGCATATGACAGAATTCGTTTTTAAGGCTTCAAAACATTCCATTGTGTGCATGTGGATATAAGAGCTATAAGATATATCTTATATATAATCTTTATCTTTTATCCACCAATGAACATTTAGATTGCTTACACATCTTGCTCATTGGGAATAATGCAGCAATGACCATACATGTGCCCACTATTTATTCAATAGCTTGCTTTCAGTTTGTTATGGAAATACACTTTTGAGTGGGATTGCTAGATCATACAGCAGTTCTAATTTTCTGTGGAAACTCCATACTGTTTTCTAGAAAGCTTGCAACATTTTACATTGCCAACAATAGTGTATAAGTGTTCCAATTTCTCCACATCCTTACCAAACTTGTTATTGTCTTCTTATACATATTGCCCATCACAGAAGGTTTCAGTTTGTATTTCCCTATTGATTAGTAATATTGAGCATCTTTTCATATGTTTGTTGGCCATTTGTGTATTTTCTCTGGAGAAATGTCTATTCAATTCCTTCTCTCATTGTTAGTCAGCTCAAACTGGCATAACAAAACAGACTGCATTCCTTAAACCACAGAAATTTGTTTTCTTACAATGTTGGATCATGGAAATTTGATATCAAGGTGCCATCATGGTGAATCAGGTTCTCTTCTGGGCATATAGGTAGCCTTCATACTGGTGTATGCTTATTAACTCCTTATCAGAGGCATATTTTACAAATATTTTCTACCATCCTGTAGGTGGCCTTCTCAACTCCGTTCAGTGTCCTTTGCTGCACAGAGGATTTAAGATTAATCTCATTTGTCTATTTGTACTTTGTTAGTAATACTTGTGCACTTGGTACCATATCTAAGAAATCATTGCTGTTTCAATGTCGTGAAACTTCACCCTTGTTTTCTTCTAAGAGTCTTATCAAGTCTTGCATTTAGGTCTTCAATCCATTCTGAATTGATTTTTCTTCAAGATGTATGATGTTCATTATTTTGCATATGGTTATTTTGTTTCCCCAGCACCATTCATTACAGGGATTAAACTTTCCCCATTATCTTGACACCCTAGATGAAGATCATTAGACCATGTATCCAAGAGTTTATTTCTGGCTGTCTATTCTGTGCCATTGATTGACATATCTGTCTTTATGCCAGCCAGCTTCCTCAGTGCCTCAGCAGGTGAAGAATCTGCCTTCAGTGCAGGAGACACAGGATATGCGGGTTCAATCCATGGGTTAAGAAGATCCCCTGAAGAAGGAAATGGCAACCCTGTCCAGTGTTCTTGCCTGAGAAATCCCCTGGACAGAGGAGCCTGGTGGGCTACAGTCCAAAAGGTCACAAAAAATCAAGAAGTCTGAGCGATTAAGCACACATTTTTTGCCAAATCTACACTCTTTTGGTTCCTGTACCTTTGTAGTATGTTCTGAAATCAGAGGCCTCCAGCTTTGTTGTTCTTTCTAAGATTACTTTGCCTATTTGGGGTGCTCTGAGATTCCGTGTTAACTGTTGGATGGATTTTCTATATCTGAAAAAAATTCCATTGGGATTTTAATAGGAATTGCATTGAATCTTTAAATTGCTTTGGGTAGTATGAACAGCTTAATAATATTAAGCCTCCAAATCCATAAACATTGGATGCCTATCTGTTTATTTATGTCAGATTCCTTTCAGCAATATTTCATAGTTTTCAACATATAAGTCTTTCATCTCCTTAAGTTTATTCCTAATTACTTCATTCTTTTCAATGCTATTATAAATAAGATTATTTGTCCAGTGGCTAAGACTCCACACTCCCAGTGCAGAGAAGTTGGGTTCAGTCCCTAGTCAGGGAACTAGATCACACATGCCACAACAAAGACCTGGTACAAACAAATAAATAAAGATATATATATATTTTAATGTAGCTGTTCAGTATAGCTTTAAAAAAATAAATAGGATTGTTTTCTTATTTTCCTTTGTGGAATGGTCATTCTTCATTCATGGAAATATATCTGAATGTTGATTTTGTACCATGCAACTTTCTGTGCAGGATTTGTGTGTGTGTGGATTTAAAGATTTTTCTGCACATTAAACCATGGCCCTGTGAACAGACATAATTTTACTTCTTTCTTTCCAAATGGAAGCCTTTTGTTGCCATTTCTAACCTAAAGCCCTGGCTAGGAGTTCTAATACTTTGGTGAACAGAAATGTTGATAACGGGCATCCTTGCGTTTTTTTCTTAATTGTTGAAGTTTTCAGCTTTTCACTGATGACTAGGATGTTAGAGGTAGACTTTCAATATATGACCTTTATTATATTGCAGTAACTTCCTCGTATCTCTACATTGATGTGTACTTTTGTCATGAAAGCTACTAAATTGATTAGATACTTTATGAACATCAGATGAGGCACAGATGAAGTTTCATAATCTTTTTTAATTTTAAGAAAATTATGTAATGCTCCCAGTGGAACCATGGGAGTTGATGATACAGAAATCATCTTCCATTCCTCCTTTGGTAATCATTGTCCTTGTCACTCTCTGGCTCAGGATTATGCGTCCTTAATTAGAATACTCAGAGTTTGGAAACATTTCCCAACCAAAACACTGATCCTCATCATTTTTTAGGTAAACCTTCTCGATGGCCTTCAGAGTGGAGCACAGTAAACACCAGAAGGTGAGTATTTCCCAAATCCTGTTGCCAAAATATCCTCCTCATGGATCCAGTCACAGGGGAGAATAGGAGAAAACACAGAAATCCTGGAGACGGCTGCCTTCCTGCCCTGAATCTTTAGCACACTGCCTGATATCATCACCATCTCTACAGTTAGTAAGAACAACAACCATAGTATCCTTTTTTATTGTTACATTATTTTCATAATATTTCAGACTTCAAGCATTTTATGTGAATGAACTTACTTAAACCTTCAATCAGTCCTACAGTACCTATAAGTAGGTATATAGCTATCACCATTATAGATCCCAAAAATGAGGTAAAAAACATTTGATTATATGTCTGAGATCACAGTATCACAGGTAGTGCATTCTAAACCAATGCACATTCCCTAAACCCCTTACACACTGTTTAAAACTTCCATAGTTCTATGAAGCTTATTCATACATCTTTATATCATTGATCTGAGTGATGTTTTCAACCTCAGTTCTTTTATGCTGTGCTAGGGAGGGATATGCTAAGACATCTGACTAAGGGAAGCTTAAGGACATGTTGGGCAGTTTGTAGAGTAGACAGTCCAAGATGAAGAAGCTTAAAGACATGCTGGGCAGTTTGTAGTGTGGACAGTCCAAGATGAAGAAGGAGACAGGATCCTGACCTCCGAGCCTCCCACTCCAATAAGATGAAGCAACTCGCAACCCTGAGAAGCCTCAGGTTTATGACTGAAAAGCAACAAATAAGAAAATAACAGAAGGACGTCACATAGATTACCCACTTTTGAGTAGAAAGTCATCATCTGGGCATCATTTCAAATGCTGATTCCTGTAGGAGCGAGGAACAGCTCCTCCTCTGAGCTCTAATAGGCAACTCTCCTGTTTGGAATCATTTGTTTAGCCTGCCCCTGGGTTGGGAGCTTTGAGATCCTAGCCCACACCCATTCATTCTCAGAAGTCCAGGTCCAGCTCAAAGCCCCTGAAGGCCCCCTGAATGTTTTGTGAATGAGTGACTCCACACTTAAGCATTCATCTAGGAGTAGAAAGGTCAAAGGATGCTGAAGATAGTATCTGTGAGGTAGACTTCAAATATAGATGCAGTTTAGGGTATAAATTGATACCAGGGATGTTCGCTCATGTTCTAACTGTATTAAATAGCTCACACAACAATTTGGTGAAGGTTATTACATTTCATGTCCCTATAATATTAGGAATTACCCTGTATACCAATGAATGGATCAGGAATCTGAGCAAAACCAGCTAGTCATACAGCCTTGTTCAAGGAGAACTGATGAGACCAGCTACTTTAATTCCAACCATTGTCTCTAGGACATGGCAACCTGCAACTTTCATCTCTTTTTCTTTATTGTCTAAATGTGTTTCTGCCGATCATCTTTTCTCCTCTTAATCTCACTGTTTTGTCACTTTATTTTCCACATGTGGTTTTTCCCCTCTGTAATTTTCCATACTTCCTCGTCCACCAAAGGGCCACAAATTAACAGAAACCCCCCGGATCTCTCTACAAGCCCTTACCATCTTCTTTCCCTGACCTCCAGCTATTCTCCCTGCCTTGCTCTCAATTTTATGCAGAAAGTTGAAGGGGAAGCTCCTTAAGATATGAATTCTAGTTTTGATTCACTATCCACCTAGGTCCTTTTGTTACACTCCAGTGTTCAGACAACACCCCCCCCCCCAAAAAAAAAAAAAAAAAAATCAGGTATTTCCAAGAATTGTCAAAGTATTAACTAAAGTCATGCATGTCAAAACACTTCATAAAATCCTAAAGACCTAAAGAAATGCATATTGTCTTTTACTCACATGGAAGAGAATGTCCAGGGCACCATTAAGTAAGGAATCTAGTTTGATGGAATTGCCGGGAGCAGCAAAATCACTGAAGACAAGTGGCTCCAAGCAGGCTCAGAAACCAGTGCCCCATCACAGAATAGCAAGGACCCCTGGACAGCACCCCAGACAAAAAGTCGGTAAGACAAAATTTGGAGAGTTCCTCTAATTAGTTCCTCTAATCCCTGTAGAAAAACTAATAAGTATGACCTAGGTGTGTGGCATGGACTTTGGGTAGGTGGGGGTTTAAGGTGGACTGATCTGAGACCTGAAGTTAGCACTGGGGCCTTGGGAAAATCTTATACATTTTCTGAGGTCCTGATTGCTATCTGTAAAGTGAAGATAAGGATACATACTCATACAGTGCTTGAAAGCCTTACATTAAATGCAAAAGTCTGACACCTACAAGTAGATTGATAAACCCAGCTGTGATGATGGGGACCATGCTTTGTTAGTGTTTATGCCCAGACCTCTGCTCAGTGCCTTACATGTCATGTGCCCTTATCATATATTTTCTGAGTAGATGTGTCGGTGAACTATTTCCTAAGTAGGAAGGTTGGAAAATTAAACCTACTAACGGGAAGTGCAGTACACTATCACTGAACTGGACACCTGTGGTCACTGGAGCCTCAGTCTCCTGAACCAGTAGTTAAAGGGAGAAGAAACAAAGTATAGAGGAGGGACTTCCTGGGGGTTAAGTGGTTAAGACTCCACGCTTCCACTGCAGGAGGTGTGGGTTCCATTCCTGGTCAGGGAACTAAGATCCCACAAGCCATGCAGCGTGGCCAAGAAATAAATAATGTAACATTAAAACATAATATTACAAAAGTAAAAGTTTGAAAAATACATGTAAGAAAGTTTTCACAAAGTGTATAGATGGACAGGTAGGAGATCTCACACTTTGTGATAAAACAGTGACTAACTCCCCAGATCCCGCCAGCCTTGCTGAGCTTCTGTTCTCCATCTTAGAACTCAGAAGAAAGGAGACTGGAGTGAGGAGGTACAGTCTACGGGAAAGAAAGGGCCACGTGTACCGAGAGGTCAGCGAGCCCCAGGATGACGACTACCTCTGTGAGTGACCCTGCTGGCCCACCCATGGAGAAGCGGCGAGGAGTCCTTGGCCCACTAACCTCACCCCACCATTTGGCCCCCGGCCATCCCCTTCCTCTATGACTTGGGGTGCAGGATCAAGGCCAAATGCCATGAATGCCTCAGTTCTTTCTGAAGGTCGTTACGACCAGCAACATCGCTCTACCTCCTCTCATTCCCTGTTCTCACCTCCAGATTGTGAGGAGTGTCAGAACTTCTTCACAGACAGCTGTGCTGCCCATGGGCCTCCAACATTTGTAAAGGACTGTGCAGTGGAAAAGGGGCATGCCAATCGCTCAGCCCTCACTCTGCCCCCTGGGTTAAGCATCAGACTGTCAGGCATCCCTGATGCTGGGCTTGGAGTGTGGAAGGAGGCATCAGATCTGCCGTTGGGCCTGCATTTTGGCCCCTATGAGGGCAAGATCACAGACGATGAAGAGGTCGCCAACAGTGGATACGCCTGGCTGGTGAGAAGCACCTGTTTCCCTATCCTCTGGCTTCTAATCACTTGTATGTGGTGGGGGCTACTTCATGTCTACATGCAAGGATGCAGATGGTGATAACACGGTAGGAAATGATACAGTCAGCCCTGTGTACTGTGTGCCCTGGGCGTGAACACAGGACTTCCATCTAAGGGTCAGAGGAGAGGTAGGAACATAGTCTACAGAAACTCAGGACTTCTATCTAAAGATCAGAGGAGAGGTGGGACCACAGTGTAGAGACACTCAGGACCTCTATCTAAAGGTCAGAGGAGAGATGGGAACACAGTGTACAGACACTCAGGACCTTTATCTGAAGATCAGAGGAGAGGTGGGACCACAGTGTAGAGACACTCAGGACCTCTATCTAAAGATCAGGGGAGAGGCGGGACCACAGCATAGAGACACTCAGGACCTCTACCTAAAGGTCAGAGGAGAGGTGGGAACACAGTGTACAGACACTCAGGACCTCTATCTGAAGATCAGAGGAGAGGTGGGACCACAGTGTAGAGACACTCAGGACCTCTATCTAAAGATCAGGGGAGAGGCGGGACCACAGCGTAGAGACACTCAGGACCTCTACCTAAAGGTCAGAGGAGAGGTGGGAACACAGTGTACAGACACTCAGGACCTCTATCTGAAGACCAGAGGAGAAGTGGGACCACAGTGTTGAGACACTCAGGACCTCTATCTAAAGATCAGGGGAAAGGTGGGAACACGGTGTAAAGACACTCAGGACCTCTATCTGAAGGTCAGAGGAGATGTGGGACCACAATGTACACACACACAGGACCTCTATCTAAAGGTCAGAGGAGAGGTGGGAACACAGTAGTACAGAAACACAGAAGTTACTCCTCCCTTGTGGAGCCCTTGCCTTCAATGAACCAAGAGACTCAGACTTGGAATGATGAGTAAGGGGCTTTCCGTGTGGTCCGACTGGCAGGTGAATCCATGCAGGCTGAAAAGCACCAATGACTACAGAGGAAAATAGCTCTTCTATATCTTCCTACCAAGAAAAAATAAAAGAAAGAGGAAAGCTTGTAACTCTTTCTCTGACACTCAGATCACCAAAGCAAGGAACTGCTACGAATATGTGGATGGAAAGGACACGTCTTGGGCCAACTGGATGAGGTGAGTGCAGTGAGTCTGCAGTGTGTAGACACTGAGACTCCCTCCATCCCACGCCCCTTTCCTTCTCAACCCGGCTCCCTCAACAGCTTTCACATCTTCTTTCCTCTTTTCCCTCCATATCATGCTCTTTCATTTCAAAAGACACTAGAAAGAAGGAAATAAAAGTATGGCATGTGCCATCAAGATACAAGTCTATATGCTGAACAAAACTGGTGGATTGAAAGCAACTTCAGGAGTCTAGATTCACCAGGGACACTTTAACTCATTTAATGGACACTTACCATGCACTTTATGTTTCAGTTTAGACAATGAACTTCGTTACTGAAGCAGATCACACAACCCATGTCCTTTTGGAGAACATACTGCAGACAGACATTAGCCGATTGATTTTAGGAAAAGTAACCTTAGTTTTTCTATCTTTGAGTAACTGCACAATGCCAGGATAAGCCAATACAGGAGACCTTGACTCTATGTTGGCAACAACCTCCTCAGGCGTGGTTCCAGTGAGAAGTGGGCCCTGAGGCCTTGGAAGGAATGGGAGGCAGGATGGTCCTGAGTGGGGCCATTGTCTGAGGGCCTCTCCTTTCATCAGGGTAGGCAGACAGGGAACAAACAATTACTGTTCCGTGTTTCAAGCTATATCAGAGCTGTCTCCAAGTTTTTGTGGGAGGGGGTGGGCAAGCGAATAGGACCCTGGATACACGTGGGGAGATGGGAGAAATCCTCAGGAGAGAAGGCAGGCTGGAGTGAGTGCTCAGGGTTGTGTGTTAGACAAGGATAAAATAACTTAATTCAGAGTTTAGAGGAGCTGGATATGACCAGCCTCAAGGACCGTCCAGGTGGAGATGAGTCTGGAACTGGGCTCTGGAAAAATGGCTAATTAGGTAAGGAGAGAAAAGCATGAGAATTCACATGGCCTGCCCGAAGGTGTGGACAGAAGGTCCACATGAGGGTCGGCCTCAGAGGCGGAAGGCAAGGAGCTGGGCATGGTCGGAGAGTGGAGGGCACTCATCACCTGAGGTTTCTTTCCCTTTCCCGGCCTCGCCCCCAGGTATGTGAACTGTGCCCGGGACGATGAGGAGCAGAACCTGGTGGCCTTCCAGTATCATGGGCAGATCTTCTACTGAACCTGCCAGGTGGTCAGGCCGGGCTGTGAGCTGCTGGTCTGTTACAGGGACGAGTATGGTCAGGACCTTGGCATCAAGAGGAACAGCCGAGGAAACATTGAGCTTGTGACCGGGAGAGGTGACTGTCAGCCCTCTTCCAGCACTGACCCCATCCTGGGAGACTCCGTGGTCCGATTTTGAAGCAGAGTCCGATCCAGTGTAAAGTCAGTTGAGTTGCAGTTAAAATGCCTCAGAATTTGATTCTTTTCATATGATTGTTAGGAGAAATTTTTATATTAAAAATGTTAGTTCTAATTTTTAATATTATGCAAAAAAAAAGTGTAACATCACCTTCTGCTGAAAAGCTTAGAAGCAAAAAGCAACATTTCTAGCACCTACCAGCTCTTTGCCCTTATCTTTTTTTTTTTTTTTTTAATTTTTATTATTATTATTTTTTTTTTTCCCAGTGGGTTTTGTCATACATTGATATGAATCAGCCATGGATTTACATTGCCCTTATCTTTTTCTTCCTCATTTCCTCCCATTTCTAAGCAACACATGCACAGGATGTGCATTCAGTTACTGTTCCAGTTTGTTGTCATGTGAGTTCATGCTCTGTGCCAGACGGGGCTCCACGCACCGAAACAGACAGAACCACTGCCCTAGGGCAGCAGGGGCTTCACACCAGACAGGGGCTGGTGATCTGAGCAAACCCAGCGCAGGAAACATGCCTCGGGTCAGCGTGAGCAGAGGGTGGGGTGTGGTGCAGGACGGTGCGGCGGGGTCTGTGCAGAGATAACACCCGTGGGGAAGGATTCTGGGCAGGGAAGCTGCCAGTGCAACAGCCCCAGGACCGGGAAGAGAGGCCATGCCAGGGTTCGTGGGAGGAAGCACAGAGGGAGAGGAAGGAGGCTGGACGGGACACGGAAGCCTCAGGGCCTGTGTCCACGTGCAGACCGCAGGGGTCCTCCTGGGTGACACAGAACAATCGCGAGGCTTTCAGCTGCAAGCATCATGTTCTCTGTGCTAAGATGAAGCTTTGGTTCATTTTGGGGACGAGACATCAGAGGGGAGTCCCCTCAGAAGTCAGTTCATTGCCAGACATGAGGGGAGAGTGGGCTGGCTAAAGATGCCTGGGAATGTGGATGTGAAGAGTTTGACTGGAGATGTATTTTTAAGTAGGGCTTCCTAGTGCATGTTAAATGGACTAAGACTGAATGAAATAAATGAGGTATGAGTACTGGTGAGGCTGGAGAAAGGATATGCCTTTATTTTATGATTTATGGGAAACTGAGACAGGAGCAATTTGTGAAACTGTTTGGGCCACAGGGGCCAGACACCTGTAGTCAGTGGGACCTGGGCCTCTTGGTCTCATCCAGTCTCAAACCCACTTCCTGCAGCAATCGGCACAAAGGCTGCTATTTGAACAAGGAGCCACAAAGTCAGATTTACCCACACCCGCTGTAACCACCCCCTGTGCTGCCTCCCATATGCAGAGAGCTCCAGGACAGGCGCCCCTAACTTAATAGACCCTTTCCCCTCACAGGGAGCCACTCAGGAGATTCCACCTAAGTCATCAAGTCTTATCCCTCAGTAGGGTAAATACCTGTGGCCACTGTGACATGACATTTCAGACACTTAGACGCAGGGAACGTCCCTGCAGATCCAACTCTATCAGGAGAGATGCTGCCTCTGATGCTGCTGGAATGTCCCTATCTGGGTGATATGTAGAAAAGGCCCCTGACACCAACTTCCTGGATTTCTGTAGATGTAGAGAATAAGAGTGGAGTGGAAACATGGACAATAAAGAGACATCCAATGGGAGACAAATCGTGCACTGTCAACACTTAGATAATTAGTGAGGCAGGCCTGACCATGGCAAACCAGCTACCTGACCAAAAGCTTCCTCTTTCAGCAGAACCGAAGCCCAAGATCCACCCATATGCCTCCTGCTCTCTGGCCTTCTCCTGTCAGAAATTCCTCAGCCAACACACCCAACGCAGGCACCCCTCTCAGACTCTCCTTAGACCATCTGAAAGAGACCTCCTCCAACCCGAGGATCCCTGCCCAGGCAATCAAAATCAGCGATACACAGACCCACACAGCCCTAGCGACAAACCTGAGGGTCAGGAGGCCAAGAAAAGGGCCCAACAATTGCTGAAAAGCATAAGGCTGAAGAGGATTTCAAGGGCCTCTGCCTACTCACCCCGAGGACAAATGGGGGGTTCTTGGGTGCATGAGAGAATGCAAGACAAGCCCAGCACAAGCCAGAAACTGAATCCAGAGGACACAGGCACATTGCTCATGGGGGCAGGGGTCTCGAGGATTATGAGGTTCACGTACGGAGAGTGTGGGCAAGTCTCCAAGGACAGGTCAAGTCTCAGCACACATGAGAGGACACACACAGGGGAGAAGCCCTATGTTTGCGGGGAGTGTGGGTGAATCTTCAGCGATAAGTCAGTCCTTATCACACATGAGAGGATACACACAGGGGAGAAGCCCTATGTTTGCGGGGAGTGTGGGGGAAACTTCAGTCAGAAGTCAGCCCTCATCAGAAACCAGAGGACACACACAGGGGAGTAGCCCTATGTTTGTAGGGAGTGTGAGTGAGTCATGACCAACAAACCACACCTTAGCCACAGGAGGATTACTGCAGCCATCCCATGCCTCAGCTCTAAGGGGGCCTCAGAGGAGGGCTGTAACCCGTTACTGTCACCAAGAGTATGAGGAGAGACTTCCCAGTTAGTCCAGGGGTCAAGACCCCAATGCAGAGACCCACGTTCAATACCTGATTGGGGAACTAGCTCCCACAGGCTGCAACTAAGACACAGCACAGCCGAATAAATAAATATATAATAAATATTTTAAAGAAAGAGTGTGATAAGCAAGAATTACTTGTTAAATAGACCTTCCACTTTCATGACAGGAGAGGAGGTAGATAAACAGCAGAGGGTTTCTTAAGTGTTCTGGAGATGTTCATGCCAATTGCCTTGGTGATTGATTGTATTCCTAATAAATTTTGTCTCCAAACAAATCTGAAGTCCAGACTATGTACTCATTCCCCCCTTATCACTGACAGGAGTGGAGTCCAGTCATAGCTGAGCCCCTGGGAAGGCATCATTCTGGAGCCAACTCAGTTAGGTCACTGGACAGTCAATCCTGGGTCCAGGGAGAGGAATCTCTGGGTCCAGGTTTGAGACAGACTCACCAGGGAAGGGATTCCCCGGCCTCCTGGGAAGTGTGGCTTCTCCTCCTTATAGTCCCTGACTCTCCTTTGGCCTCTCCTGGTGGCCCTCTGGTTCCCTCTGACTTCTGTAGCCGCAAAGGTGAAGGCCACGTGCACGTGTGTGTGTGTGCGTGCGTGTCTGGCTCAGCATGGGCCATCTGGTCTCTGCCGCTCCCTCAGGGTCATCACAGCATCTGGACTCCAGAGTCGACCACAGGGGTCCAGTTCTCAGCGCTGCCCTCAGCAGCTATGTGAGCTGGGGCAAGGTGCTCAACCTCTCTGTGTCTCTATTCTCATCTGTGATACGGGGTGGAAGCACCAGCCTTTTGGTCTGATGCGGAAGCACAGGCGGAATCTGGCAGAGGCTGGCTGAAAATGCAAGCCAACACCTTTGCTGTCCTTTGTGTTTTTTTCTTAATTTTTTAATTTTTTAATAGACGGATAATTGCTTTACAGAATTTCTTTCCTGCACGTCCTCCAGCCCCCACACCTTCCAGGTCTACAGAGCTAAAGGAGGAAGGGGCTGTTTAGGCAGTGGGGTGCCCTGATAGGGGCTGTGAGGTCAGGGGTGCTAAGGGAGGGCGACCTCCCTTCCCAGCCCTGCCGTTCCTGCTGAGCTGGGCAGCTCCAGGGCCCCTCCACAGACAGGCAGTGCCCACAGTCGTCCCCCCTGCCGAGAACAGAGCCTGGAGCCACGTTTGCAGGAAATCCCTGTCCGCCCCCATCCCCCCGCCACACAGAGGGTCCTTGAATCCCACACCGCGGTTTCTCTATGCGTTGGCCTAGTACCTGTGCACGTACGCTCTGGGCAACGCTGTCGCGCCTTGACTTTGTTAACCATGGAATAGTTCGTCCTTACACTTCCCTTTCCTGAGTGAAGTCTGATGGGCCCCAGGTTGAGCTGTGAGCAAAGCAGATGCACACACAGCACGGGTCCTGGTGTGACCGGGCTGCAAGAGGGGACAAGTTGGACACAAAGCCCCCCACCATGGGTGAGTGAGGGTGGGGAGAGCACCAGAAAGCCACGCTTGCTCAGACCCGGAAGTGAGCTCCGACACAGAGTGGGGGCAATGGGGTTCTTAAGGTCGACCACAGCCTCCCATCTGTGAATGACCTCTGCCCCGGCCTGATCCTTCCAGAATGGGTTCAGGAGGCTGAAGTCCGCCTGGCCACCAGAAGACACCAAGGGGAGAGTGGGCCACGGGGCGGGGGGTGGAGGGTGCGAAGTCCAGGACTCGGGGCAATGGCCCTCAGTCCCCTCCATGTGCCAGGCTTGTGAAGCGTCTCTACATGAACCGCGTCGGTGATAACCACCCACTATTATTTTCCGGTTTCTATGCTTTCTTAAAGGAACGTGTTTGTCTGTGGCTTGGTTTCCCTACAGGAAGGGAAGCCATGTAAACTCCCCATCTTCTTTGCCTTCAGGCCGGGGCCATGGGAGGGAGAGTTGGGGTGGTGTAGGCTGAGGGGCTTCAACTGAAAAATGGTGGGGATCCAGAAACCTGCAGGGGCGTCTCACCTGCACCTCCCACCAGAGCTGGGCCTGGAATCCCCTGGAACCCTGAGCAGGTCAAACCTTCTCCGTCCCCTCCTCTCCACTCCCCTCCCCCCAAAAAGCTGACTCTGGGGGCCAGCCCACAACACCCCCAAATCCCCCATCACCCACAGCCCCACATAGGCCCTCCCTCACAGAAGTGGGATGACCTGGGTGGTGGCACAGATGGTGTGTGACCCCAGAGCTGGGGATGTCAGCTGACCTTGAGCAAGGAGGCTGGTGCTTTACACAGCCTCCCAGCCCAGGGAGTTGCCAGCAGCCACAAGCCATGATCTGAAGCGGAGCTGGGAAATGGGGAGTGGGGTTGCGAGCTATCTGAGGTCCTATCCTATCCCCAGGACAGCGGCCAGGCCCCCCCTGACACCGTGACTGCCCTCCATGGGCACACAGGACGCCAGCAGTCACAGAACGGACAGCCAGCTGCCTCCGCTGCACGCTCCACCCTGACCACGGCGGCCCCGTGGCTGTACCAGCCCCACTTGCGCGCGGCTCTGCTTGGCTGCCAGGGCTCAGGAACCCTGGGTGAGTCGGTGAGGGCAGAGCTCCAGAGGCCAAGCCTGTCTTCAGCCACCAGACCTGCCCTGCTTACTGGACTCATGAGCCCAGCCAGTATCTGAAGCCAAGATGCCTTTGGGAGAATGACACCCAGATGCTGACCTCAGAGCTCAGACTCCTGAAAACTTACTAAACAGATTATTTATAGCCTTTTTTAAAATGGGATGTTGGCAGGAAGCAGGGAGGGGAATGACTCCCTTGGTGTTGCTGTGGTTTAGAATCCACCTGCAAATGGAGGAGACACGGGTTCAATCCCTGATCTGGGAAGACCCCACGTGCCGTGGAGCACCTAAGTCCGTTCACAACTACTGCAGCCCAAGAGCCTAGAGTCTCTGCTTCCAAAACAGAGCAGCCGCCACAGGGAGAAGTTCAGCGCAGAAACGAGAGAGCAGCCCCCACGCGCGACAGCAGGAGACAAGCCCGCACAGAAGCGAAGACCCCGCAAGTTGAAAATAAGTAAATAATCTTGCTTTAAGTAGGAGACCGCAGCATTCTCTGCTCATCCAGAGCCTAGGACTATGAGCTCCCAACAAAAGGGGCCACGTTCAATCCCTGGTCACGGCACTATTTCCCACATGCTGCAACTGAAGGCCCTGCATGCCACAGCTAAGACCCAGTGCAGCCAATTAAATGAATACTTAAAGTAAGAGGCGGTTCATCTGTCACCATAAAAAACTGTGACATTTTAGGAAAAGGAAATAAAATAAGATCTTATTTTGCAAGTGCTCATGGTTGATTGCAAAAATTTTCTCATAATATGCAGCTGTTTAAACAAAAAAGAAATTTTGAAAATACAGAAACTAAAACCCACCCATAAATGTGTGGGGAACATCAATTACTGCAGCATACGGCCACCACACACGGGAAGACACGTCCGTGTTTTTCCTCTACAACGAAGTTTTCACCCTCCACCCGCCTTCCCACCGGCCTCTGCTCTGCTCACCAAGAAGACTGTGCTTTGGCCTCGTGACTGGGGGGTTTCTGTTGAACTCAGGGAGGTGGAGGAGTCGGGCTGTGTGGTTGGGGGCACCGTCTGGCCTGCAGCGAGGAGAGAAGCGCGAGTGCTCCGCCTCTGGGCCCAGTAACTCCAGGGGCCTCAGGCGAGCCGCCTGGGAAGAAGCCTCTCAAACACCTTCCCTGCAGTCTCCACAGTTACAGCACATCCCACGTCTCAGGATTCAGCAGTGGGTTAACAAGACCTCTCTTGTTGGACAGAAAAGTGTTTCCACAGAGAATCTGCCTGGATCTTGGCCTCGGTTGGTACAGACGTAACAGGCAGTACGTTCAGGGCTCAGGGGAGTTAGTTCTGAAGCTCTCTGGGTTTAAGGATACAGCAATTCCTCACCTCCACCCCTTCCACGGTCATGGAGCCTTCTCTTCCAGAGGAAGGTGTTTGGCAACATCAGCCACAAAGACACATACTGAAGAGGAGATATCCCACGGCAGGCGGTGTTGGTGTTCCTGGGGGAGCAGAGGGGCCTTGGACACTCCATGCTGGACCCCTGCCCTACCAGGTTCTCCTCCTTCTCGCTGGGCATGCAGCTTTCACCTGCTGGGTGCCCGCCAGTGAGGGGCCCCCAAGACACCAAGCTGGGGTTGGCGATGGGCGAGCTGGATGCCAGGGAACCCGAGACCCTGCAGCAGGTCAGTGCACTGTGGACGAGGGCCGGCCTCACTGAACGGTTAGGCCCTGTGCACTCAGGACACACTCTCTGGAACCCAGGTGGAGGGCTGATGCTCCTGGTGCCCACCTGGGTCTCAGGAGGTGGAAGAGAGACCCTGTTGACCTTCCCACCTCCTGCCCAGAGAATGGCAAAGGCCAGTTCCCAAAAGTCAGAGCAGGGTGTGCAGAGTGAATCTTGGGTCTCACAGGGTCCTGGTGAAGAGGGGTTCACTGCTCCCTGGATCCCTCTTGGCTGGTTCTCCTTTTGTGTTGTCTTCATGCCAATTCTCACAAGGATGAGGCAGTCCAGGTGCCCACAGCATCACTTGCCCAGGTGCTGACAACCCTCCTTATTTATTATGGGCATGGAGACAAGGTGGCTGCTGTGATGCTCCCCTGGACCACAGAGGAGACCCCATAGGTTGTGTTTCTTCTACTCCTGAGACCCAGGAGGGCATTGGGGGCAGAGCACCTCCAGATGGGGTCTGGAGAGGGTGCACTGAATGGACAGGTCCTAACTGTCCAGTGTGGCTTCATGCGGTATGGACAAGAGGGGTTCTAACTGCTTTCTAAATATTTCAGACAACCACTGAGTTCCTTCTGGTTTTTGGTTTCAGATCTTTTTATATGGTCCATTTTCAGTGTCTTTATTGAATTTGCTACAATATTGCTTCCATTTTATGTTTTGATTTTTTGACTGCAATGCATGTGGGATTGTTACCAAGTCCAAGCTCGCTCTGCACAACTCACAACAGGGCGATAAATCAGAGGTGAGGTGATGAGGAAAGGAATGTGCCTTTACTTGGAAAGCTGGCAGACTGAGAAGATAACCAACTAATATCTCCAAGAAACCATCTTGTCAGCGTCTGGATGCCAGTGTCTTTCATAGAAACAGAGCTGGGAGGTGAGGAAATAAAGTAAAATGTCCACTAATCTGGCAAATATCTGGAATGGCCAGCCTATGAGGGAGATGTGTTACTTTCTCCCTGCTGTAGCCATCCACAGGTGGACAGGTCCTGGACAGAGGCAGAGGGGCGGGGTTTCCTGAGGCAGGCCTTTATGTATGGACAGTATCCCTGTAGCAAACAGGCCAACAGGAAGCTAAGGTTAAAGGAAAACATTCAACATGGAGTCAGATGTTGTTCTTCCCCGTAACAATTCACCAGTGTCAGCGTCCATTCTACAATCTTATGGGAAAAGGGGCGATGAGGTTTCTAATTGCCCCACTAGTTGCATCTTTTGGGGAGTGCCCACCACTGGTGCCAGTGTGCTGAATGTTGAGATTTCTCATTGATGTCCTTTGGAAAGTCTCTACTTCATATGGATAGACATAGTAATATTATAATACAGGTGTTGAGAGTTGTTTTATACAGTACAAATCTTTTAGGACTTCAAAACCAGGTGGCAGCATCTAACGTTATGGAACTTAGCACTTTTCTATGTGTGGGAAGATGCACCAGCCATCTCACTGAAATCATCCCCTTTGATACACACCTTACCGCCTGGGACCAGCATCCTGACTTCTCCTTCCTGAATTTCCTCGGGGATCATAGTGGGGAGTGGCTGAGTCTGATGGCTGATGGAAAGCATGTATTCTTTCCTTTCCTGAGGTTCCTCAGAGCTCACTGTGAGAAGTGGCTTCAGTTTGATGGCTTCTAGACAGTAGGAGGGGGAACCTGGGTCCCCATTGAGATCATCTCAGCAGAGAGAGCAAGCACATCCTGTGACTCCAGACAACCTTGCAACGTTCAGGGCTCAGCGTTCAGCCTGCAGGATCCACATTCGTCAGCTCAGCCACCATGCTCTGCACTTAGTTGCTATTTAGCCCTGAAACCTACACTGCAGGAGGCCCTCTAAATGTGGAGTCCTGTGTAGCAAACTCTCAGTCACACCCTCCAAGCCTGCCCCAGGTCCAGCTTTGCTGAGAGGGTCTCACTGGGACCCAGGTTCCCCCTCCTGCTCTCCCACATTCTGTACCTGAGTGGGGAGAAGGCAGGGGCTGGGGGCACAGTGCCTCCAAGCAGGTATGGCAGACATTCTCCCATCGCCCCTACTGGTCCATCCCTGGGAACACAGTCTAATGTCACTTTTAGCAGCAGAGGACATGTGTCCCCAGATCTGGCCCACTCTCTATGGGGTGTGAGCTGTGAGCATTAACACAGGAAACCCCGAGTGACCTGCTTAGGCTGGAAGGCTAGTTCCCGGGATGTGAGCTGAAGTCTGAAAGTAGCTTCTTTGGGATTAGCCTTCTCCAGACGTAGCTTGGGGGCAGCAAGAGTGCAATAATTGGCCGCACAGTGCCTCACGACAGCCCTGTGGAAACTGTGCACAAGAGTGACCAGGAGCCCACATTCACCCAGCAGATGGCTTCTGAGAGGTCCGTGACATACTGAAGCAACCACCGGCCTGTACTCACAGCAGAGAGACTCTAACAGGTCTGTGACAGACCAGAGTGACCACAATGGTACATTCATCCAGCAGATGGTCTCTGATAGGTCTGTGACAGACCAGAGTGACCAGGAGCCCACATTCACCCAGCAGGTGGCTTCTGAGAGGTCTGTGAAAGACTAAAGCAACCATGAGCCTGCACTCACAGCAGACAGACTCTGACAGGTCTGTGACAGACCAGAGTGACCACAAGCATGCATTCACCCAGCGGACAGACTCTGATAAGTCTGTGACAGACCAGAGTGACCACGACCCTGCACTCACCCAGTGGATGGCCTCTGAGAGGTCTGTGACAGAGCAGAGTGACCACAAGCATGCATTCACCCAGCAGACAACCCCTGACAGGTCTGTGACAGGCCAGAGTGACCACAAGCATGCATTCACCCAGCAGATGGACTCTGAGAGGTCTGTGACAGACGAGAGTGACCACAAGCCTGCATTCACAGAAAGAACAGCCTCTGAGAGGTCAGAGACAGGTCAGAGTGACCAAGCCTGCACTCACCCAGCAGTGAATTCTTGCCTGGAGAATCCCATGGACAGAAGAGCCTGGTGGGCTAAAGTCCATGGGGTCACAAAGAGTCAGACACAACTGAACACCTGAGCACACACACACATGAAACAGAAATGGACTCAAGGACAGAGGGAACAGACTGGCGCTCTCCAAGTAGGAGGGGGCGGTGCAGGGCCAGAGTGGGAGGCTGGGTCAGCAGATGTAGCCTTTGTAAGTAGAATGGTTAAAGAAGGCCCTGCTGCATAGCAGAGAACAATATTCAGTATCCAATGATAAACTGTAAAAGAATATTTTTAAAAAGAATGTATATGTGTGTATAAGTGTATCTCTGAGCTATGAGCAGAAATTAACACATTGTAAACCAGATATACTTGAAAAAAAAAAAAAATACTGATTAAAAAAAAAAAAAAAAAAAAAAACAGACCCTAGCCAATTACAATAGACACTCAACCCAGGAGCACCAAGTGCCGAGCAGTCAGAACATGGACCAACCAGTCAGAAGAGGGACCGACAGGAGACGGAGTCCCACGGTGGCCCACAGGCTGGCTGGGAGCCCTCGGCACCGTAAGCCTCAAGTGTTGCTGGAGGAAATGAGAACTCTACCCAAACGACTCCCTCTCCAGCTCAAAATAAAGCGGCTCTGCTTCCCCTGACCCCTTAACTGAAGGGGCCCCAGGACGCCCTGGCTTGGTGCTGGGACCAGGAATGTACTGGTCAGATCCCAATGCAGGGGAGGTCTGTGAGGGCAGCTCTGGAGCGGGCGGGCCAGGATGAGCACAGCAGCTCTGCCCATTCCTCAAAGGTCGGACAAAACAGAGCCCAGGAGGCCGGAAAGTGCCCTAATGGAGGGCAGGCCCCACGTTGGTGCCTCCGCTCTCTGGCTGAGGCCCAGCACTGACCGCCTGTGCCGGTCTGCAGATGTTCTGTACACGCACTGCCGGCTCAGCTGTTGAGCCCCAAGGAGAAGGCTTGTGATGGCAGCCATGCCCACAGGCACCAGTAGCACTGACCATCTGGCTCCCGGCCCAACAGCGAGGTCCAGCTGAGACCAGTGGGAACCTTGTCAGTGGTGCTCCAGGGTGGGCCCCGAGTCACCAGCAAATGGCAGTGTCGTGATGCAGGCCAGCAGGACTCAGCCTGGCGGGTTGCTAGAATCAGCGGGGACACACTGACCCATGAACACTCCAGGCCCTGGGTCAGGCAGAGACCCGAACAGGCAGACAACTGCAGAGAGCAGAGCCCACGGCACAGACAAGGAGCACCCGTCCCCGGTCAGGGAAGGGGCCCCAACTCAGGGGGCGCCCTTGGGATCCCCCAGCTTAAGCATAAAGTGGCTTCAGGCACAGGTGGGAGGAGCAGACTTGGAGCTGCTTTTAAGTCATGCAAGGCAGGACACGCAGATGAGTGAAGGCCAGAGGGAATGTACCATAGAAAACAGTGTGTCTGGGGAGCAGACAGGCTTGGGTGGAGCTGAGCCCATGGGGGCTGGGATTCCGGACTCAGAAACCCTGTACGCCTCTCTCCCGGCTCGGCCTCCTAGTCTACTTAACCCCGACTCTGCAGCTTGACGCCGCCTGTCCTGTGCATCTCCACACTCGGACCGTCCACTCATTCACAGATATTTGCTTAGCACCTGCCTCTGGCCAGGTCGTGTTCCAGGCACGGGACAGCCGTGAGGAGACAGACAATAACCCCAGTCCTTGGGGGTCAGAAACTCTAACAGAGGCCAGATGCACCACTTCTGGGGCTGAGCCCCGGCCTTGCCCTCCTCACCCGCCGGCCAGCCCTGCTGGAGCTCCGGGGCCTGATGCAGTTCTGTCTGAGCATGCCCCCTCCTCCAAGAAGGCGCCTCTCTGGACTCGCCGCCCGTCAGCCCCTGCCTCCCCGAGTCCTGTGTCCTTCTCAGCACAGACCACCATCGGAAACGGCCTCCCCACCATGCGTGACCTCAGTGTACCTGGTGATGTCACGTCCTCGGTGAAGGAAGGTCCCAGCTGCCCTCACGCCCTTTCTGCTGAGTTCCCAGCACAGATTCCCGTCACGACGGCCTGGAAGGACACTCCAGATGGGTGTGGGGCATGGGCTCGGTGGGGCCTGAGAGAGTGGCCCCTGGGCCGCTCCAGTGGTCAGGGTAGGCAGGGACCTCCCAGTAGTGGCTCGGACCGGCCGGCAGGCCGACCAGCTTCCTTCTCCCTGGGACCACGAGGGGGCGAGCCTCTCATCACTGCTCAGGGTCGTGGCTGCCAAGGAAGGGCTGTCAGTTCCACTGTCCTGAGCAACCTGTGAGCTGTTACACGTTTTACCTGTGTGATCTCAGCTCCCTCAGGCAGAACGCTCTGGGCTACACACTTGGAAGAATCTAGTGGAGTGGTTTCAGTTCAGTTCAGTCACTCAGTCGTGTCCAACTCTTTGCGACCCCATGGACTGCAGCACACCAGTCCTCCCTGTCCATCACCAACTCGCGGAGTTTACTCAAACCCATGTCCATTGAGTCAGTGAGGCCATCCAACCATCTCATCCTCTGTCGTCGCCTTCTCCTCCCGCCTTCAGTCTTTCCCATTATCAGTCAGGCATGACTGAGCAACTGAACTGAACTGATGCAACTGTGAATAAATGCAAGAGGAAGAATTCAAAGTCCTATCCCCTTTGTTTATCACACTGCCTCCTGACTGTGAACCCTTCTTTCTATGAGACCCTAGACTCCTCCAAGGGGCCGGCACAGGTCTTGAGGCATGAGCCTGCTGGGTTCTCCTCTCTGTCAGCTGAGAATTGGAGCCAGCTTTCTATTTCCTCCAGAGTCTGTCTCCATGTCCTTTTATTTAGCTTCAGCAGGCAGAGAAGGCCAAGATTATGGTCAGCAACAATACCACTGACCTGATCACCAGGTTAATCTGAATTAACACCACCATGCACAGCCTCCTAATTAGACTCACAAGCCTACTCCTCCTTAATAAATGATAACAGCCTCAATTTCTCACTAGGTTTCTCCCGCTCCCTATGGACGCCACCACTGATTTTAACTACATGATTATGACATCTTATACTAATAGTCAACACCACGTATTAAAAGAATCTCTACCAGAAAAAAATATTATCACTGCTAGTCATACTATAATTACTTAAATTATATCATTTACTGCCATAAAATTCATTCTTTTATATATTCTATTTAGAGCAACACTAGTTTCAACACTCATTATCATTACCCAAAGAGGAAATCAAGCAGAACACGTTAAGGCAGGTCTCTAATCATTTTATACCCTAGTAAGGTTTCTCCCCCTCTTAGGAATACTTGTCTATATTTAAAATACAGTAGGACCTTTAAATATTCTATTGCTGAGCTCAATCAGTATCCAACTCTTGATCCAACAGTTTCATATGGTTAGTATGCATAGTTGCCTTTATAGTAAAGATACCATTTTATGGCCTCCACCTTTGACTACCTAAAGCACATGAAGAGGCCCCTATTGCAGGCTTCATAGCTCTGGCTATGCTGCCAGCACTACTAAAATTTGGATGCTATGGTATACTACGAAATACGAATTACAATAGTTTGAAACACACCAACAGATTTCATAGGGTATCCACTCATTCTATTGTCCTTATGAGGCATAATTATAACCAGCTCCATTTGCTTATGCCAGACAGACCTAAAATCACTCACTGCATACTCTTCTGTCAGCCACATAGCACTTTGCTATCCTTACCCAAACACCTTGATGTTGTATAGGAGCCACAGCCCTAATAATTGCCCATAGTCTTACATCCTCTGTATTGTTCTGCCTGGCAAATTCAAATTACCAGGTCCATTGCCAAACAATAATCCTAGCCTAAAGCCTACAAATGTTCCTCCTACTAATGGCAACCTGGTGATTGCCAGCAAGTTAAACTAACCTAGCTCTACCCCCAACTATTAACTTGGTGGGAGAGTTATTTGTAGTAATATCCTTCTCGTGATCAAACATTGCAATTATTTTAATAGGAATTCATATAGTAATTGCTGCCCTATACTCTTTATATATAGTCATTGCAACACAGTGAGGAAAATACACACACCACATAAACTGTATCTCTCCATCTTTTACAGGAGAAAATGCTCTCATATCATTACCCATCCTACCTCTTCTACTCCTATCCTTAAACCCAAAAATCATTCTAGGCCCCCTGTACTGTATATATAGTTTAGAGAAAAACACTCGATTGTGAATCTAGTAAGAGAAGACAATACCTTCTTATTTACCACAGAAGTAGATAAGAATTGCTGATTCTATGCTCCCATGACTAACAGCATGGCTTTTTCAAACTTTTATCCATTGGTGTTAGGAACCAAATAATTGGTGCAACTCCAAATAAAAGTAATAAATTAAATTTCCTCTTTCACTCTAGCCTCACTATGTATATCATCGATCATAATAACAAGCACTAACATTTATAAAACCACCATGTACCCTCTATATGTAAGATTATCTCATATGCCTTCACCATTAGCTTAGTTCCAATAATAATATTCATGTATACAGGTCAAGAGATAATTATCTCAGAGTGGCACTGAATCACACTACAAACCCTTAAGCTATCATTCAGTTCTAAAATAGATTATTTCTCAATAACGTGTGCTGGTGGCCCTATTTGTCATATGATCAATTACAGACTTCTCTATATGATCCATTCCCTCAGACCCCAACATTAACTGATTCTTCAAACACTCCTTTTCCTTGTTACAATACGAATTCTTGTTACCACTAATAATGGCTTCCAATGACTTACTGGCTGAGAAGGAGCAGGGATTATGTCCTTCCTGCTCATTGGATGATGGTGTGGACGGCAGATGCAAACACGGCAGCACTACAGGCAATTTTGAATAACACATCCGTCGCTCAGCTGTGTCCGACTCTTTGCGACCCCATGGACTGTAGCCCACCAGGCCCCTCAGTCCATGGGGTGTTCCAGGCAAGAATTCTGGAGTGGGTTGCCATTTCCTTCCCCAGGGCCAAAACACCTCAGCCAAGCCCAAAGACTGACTAGAAAGAGGACGCAGAGTGCTGGCTTGTGCTGCGTGGATGTGGGGATGCAGGGCACGGGGGCGTGGATGTGAGAAAGCGGGGCCAGGGGCGTGTGGACCTGTTTTGTATAACCCCGTGCTGCTGCTGCTGCTGCTAAGTCACTTCAGTCGTGTCCGACTCTGTGCAACCCCATAGATCGCAGCCCACCAGGCTCCTCTGTCCCTGGGATTCTTCAGGCAACAACACTGAAGTGGGTTGCCATTTCCTTCTCCAATGCATGAAAGTGAAAAGTGAAAGTGAAGTCACTCCGTCGTGTCTGATTCTTCACGACCCCATGGACCACAGCCTACCAGGCTCCTCCATTCATGGGATTTTCCAGGCAAGAGTACTAGAGTGGGATGCCATTGCCTTCTTCGAACCCAACGCTGATACCGGTTATAAAACAATAGCGTGATTCTTACTTAACTTCAACGCATGCCACTTAAAACAATTTTTTATCCTCAGTTCAGTTCAGTTGCTCAGTCAGGTCCGACTCTGTGCAACCCCATAGACGGCAGCCCACCAGGCTCCTCCGTCCCCGGGATTCTTCGGGCAGCAACACTGGAGTGGGTTGCCTTTTCCTTCTCCAATGCATGAAAGTGAAAAGTTAAAGGGAAGTCACTCCGTCGTGTCTGACTCTTTGCGACCCCATGGACTGCAGCCTAGCAGGCTCCTCCGTCCATGGGATTTTCCAGGCAAGAGTACTGGAGTGGGGTGCCATTGCCTTCTCTGAACCCTATACTGATACCTGTTTTATTAAAACAATAGCATGATTCTTACTTAACTTCAACGCATGACACTTACAACAAATTTTTATCCTCAGTTCAGTTCAGTCGCTCAGTCATGGCCGACTTTTTGCAACCCCATGAACCGCAGCACGCCAGGCCTCCCTGTCCATCACCAATTCCTGGAGTTTACCCAAACTCATTTCCATTGAGCTGGTGATGCTATCCAACCATCTTATCCTTTGTCTTCCCCTTCTTCTCCTGCCTTCAATCTTTCCCAGCATCCGGGTCTTTTCAAATGAGCCAGTTTTTCCCAACAGGTGGCCAAAGTATTGGAGTTTCAGCATTAACAGCAATCCTTCCAATGAACACCCAGGACTGATCTCTTTTAAGATGGACTGGTTGGATCTCCTTGCAGTCCAAGGGACTCTTCAAGAGTCTTCTCCAACACCACAGTTCAAAAGCATCAATTCTGTTGTGCTCAGCTTTTTTTATAGTCCAACTCTCACATCCATATATGGCTACTGAAAAAACCACAGCCTTGACTAGATAAACCTTTATTGGCAAAGTAATGTCTCTGCCTTTTAATATGCTGTCTAGGTAGCTCATAACTTTCCTTCCAAGGATCAAGTGTCTTTTAACTCCTTGGCTGGAATCACTGTCTGTGGTGATTTTGCAAGCCAAAAAAGTAAAGTCAGCCACTGTGTCCACGGTTTTTCCATCTATTTGCCATGAAGTGATGGGACCAGATGCCATGATCTTAGTTTTCTGAATGTTGAGTTTTAAGCCAACTTTTTCACTCTCCTCTTTCACTTTCTTCAAGAGGCTCTTCAGTTCTTCTTCACTTTCTACCATACGGGTGATGTCATCTGCATATCTGAGGTTATTGATTTTTCTCCTGGCAATCTTGATTCCAGTTTGTGCTTCATCCAGCCCAGGGTTTCTCATGATGTACCCTGCATATAAGTTAAATAAGCAGGGTGACAATATACAGCCTTGACGTACTCCTTATCCTATTTGGAACCAGTCTATTGTTCCATGTCCAGTTCTAACTGTTGCTTCCTAACCTGCATACACATTTCTCAGGAGGCAGGTCAGGTGGTCTTGCATTCCTATCTCTTTGAAGAATTTTCCATACTTTGTTGTAATCCACACAGTCAAAAGTTTTGGCATAGTCAATAAAGCAGAAGTAAATGTTTTTCTGGAATTCTCTTGCTTTTTCAATGATCCAGTGGTTCTTGGCAATTTCATCTCTCGTTCCTCTGCCTTTTCTAAATCTAGCTTGAACATCTGGAAGTTCATGGTTCACGCTCTGTTGAAGCCTGGCTTGGGGAATTTTGAGCATTGCTTTGCAAGCATGTGAGATGAGTGCAATTGTGCAGTAGTTTGAGCATTCTTTGGAATTCTCTTTCTTTGGGATTGGAATGAAAACTGACCTTTTCTAGTCCTGTGGCCACTGCTAAGTTTTCCAAATTGGCTGGTATATTGAGTGCAGCACTTTCAAAAAATCATCTTTTAGGATTTGGAATAGCTCAACTGGAATTTCATCACCTTCACTAGCTTTGTTCATAGTGATGCTTCCTAAGGCCCACTTGATTTCACATTCCAGGATGTCTGGCTCTAGGTGAGTGATCACACCATAATGATTATCTGGGTCTGGAAGATCTTTTCTGTCCAGTTCTTCTGTGTATTCTTGCCACCTCTTCTTAATATCTTCTGCTTCCCTTAGGTTCCTACCATTTGTGTTCTTTATTGTGCCCATCTTTGCATGAACTGTTCCCTTGGTATCTCTAATTTTCTTAAAGAGAACTCTAGTCTTTCCCATTCTATTGTTTTCCTCTATTTGTTTGCACTAATCACTGAGAAAGGCTTTCTTACCTCTTCTTGCTCTTCTTTGGAACTCTGTATTCAAATGGGTATATCTTTCTTTTTCACCTTTGCCTTTTGCTTCTCTTCTTTTCAGAGATATTTGTAAGACTTCCTCAGACAACCATTTTGCCTTTTTGCATTTCTTTTCCTTGGAGATGGTCTTGATCACTGCCTCCTGTACAATGTCATGAAGCTCCATCCATAGTTATTCAGGCACTCTGTCTAGCAGATATAACCCCTTGAATCTATTTGTCCCTTCCACAATAGAGTCATAAGGGTTTTGATTTAGGTCATACCTGAACAGTCTAGTGGTTTTCCCTATTTTCTTCAATTTAAGTCTAGAAGGTCTTGTAGGTCTTCATAGAATCGTGCAATATCAGCTTCTTCAGCATTATTGGTCTGTGCATTGACTTGGATTACTGTGATATTGAATGGTGTGCCTTGAAAATGAACAGAGATCATTCTGTCATTTTTGAGATTACATCCAAGTACTGCATCAGACTTTTTTGTTGACAATCAGGGCTACTCCATTTCTTCTAAGGGATTCTTGCCCAAACGACAAAATGGTCATCTGAGTTAAATTCACCCATTTTAGTCCATTTTATTTCACTAATTCTTGAAATGTAAATGTTCACTCTTGCCATCTCCTGTTTGACCACTTCTAATTCTCCTTGATTCACGGACTTAACATTCCAGGTTCCTATGCAATATTGCTCTTTACAGCATCAGACTTTTCTTCTTTCACCAGTCACATCCACAACTGGGTGTTGCTTTTGCTTTGGCTCTGTCTCTTCATTCTTTCTGGAGTTAGTTCTCCACTGATCTCCAGGAGCATATTGGGTACGTACCGACCTGGGGAGATTATGTTTCAGTGTCCTATCTTTTTGCTTTTCATACTGTTCATGGGGTTCTCAAAGCAAGAATACTGAAGTAGTTTGTCATTCCCTTCTCCAGTGGCCCATGTTTGTCAGAAATCTCCACCAGGACCCGTTCGTCTTGGCTGGCTCTACACAGCATGGTTCATAGTTTCATTGAATTAGATAAGGCTGTGGCCCATGAGATCAGATTGGTTAGTTTTCTGTGATTGTGGTTTTCAGTCTGTCTGCCCTCTGATGGAAACACAATTTTCTGTTGAAGGCCGAGGTTGTGTTCCCTCTCTGTTTTTTGACCTGAGGCCAAACTATTGTGGAGGTGATGAAGATAATGGCGACCTCCTTCAAAAGATGCCATGCGGGCCCAGCTATAGTCAGTGTCCCCAACCCTGCAGCAGGCCGCCGCCAACCCACGCCTCCAGCAGAGACTCCTGGACACTCATGGGCACGTCTTGGTCAGTCTCCTGTGGGTCACTGCTCCTTTCTCCTGGGTCCTGGTGTGCACTAGGTTCTGTTGTGCCCTCCAAGAGTCTGTTTCCCCAGTCCTGTGGACGTCCTGGCAGCTCTGTGGTGGGTTAATGGTGAACTTCTCCAAGAGGGCTTCTTCCATACCCAGGTCTATTGCACCCAGAGTCCCTGGCCCTGCGGCAGTCCACTGCTGACCCGTGTCTCCTCAGGACACACCCAGACACAGTTCTGTCTCAGTCTCTGTGTGGCTGAGGTCCTGGTGTGCACAGGGTGCGTTTGAGCCCTCTGAGTGTCTCTGGCAGGTGTGGGGTTTGATTCTGAATGTGACTGTGCCACTCATACCATCTTTCTGGGGCTTCGCCTTTGCCCCTGGATGTGGGGTATTTCCTCAGAGTCACTCGAGTGTGACACAATTGCTGCTCCAGCATATGATAGAAACATCAGTCAGTCAGTTCCGTTGCTCAGTCGTGTCCGACTCTGTCAAACCCGTTGATGGATACCCACCAGGCTCCCCCATCCCTGGGATTCTCCAGGCAAGAACACTGGAGTGGGTTGCCATTTCCTTCTCCAATCAATGAATGTGAAAAGTGAAACTGAGTTTGCTCAGTCGTGTCCGAATCTTCACGCCCCCACGGACTGCAGCCTACCACGCTCCTCCAACCATGGGATTTTCCAGGCAAGAGTACTGGAGTGGGGTGCCATTGCCTTTGCCTCTAAATATTGAGCATTGAGCAAACTTTTTCACTCTCCTCTTTCAGTTTCATCAAGAGGCTCTTTAGTTCTTCTTCACTTTCTGCCATAAGGGTGGTGTCATCCGCATTTCTGAGGTTATTGATATTGCTCCCAGCAATCTCGATTCCAGCTTGTGCTTCCTCCAGCCCAGCGTTTCTCATGATGTATTCTGCATATAAGTTAAATAAGCAGGCTGACAATATACAGCCTTGACATGCTTCTTTCAAATTTGGAACCAGTCTGCTGTTCCATGTCCAGTTCTAACAGTTGTATCCTGACCTGCACACAGGTTTCTCAAGTGGCAGGTCAGGTGGTCTGGCATTCCCATCTCTTTCAGAAATTTCCACAATTTATTGTGATCCACAGTCAAAGGCTTTGGCATAGTCAATACAGCAGAAATAGATATTTTTCTGGAACTTTCTTGTTTTCAATGGTCCAGTGGATGTTGGAAATCTGGTCTCTGGTTCCTCTGCCTTTTCTAAAACCAGCTTGAACATCTTGATGTTCACAGTTCATGTATTATTGAAACTATTATAGCTACTACTGTGGGCAAGAATCCCTTAGAAGAAATGGAGTAGCCATCATAGTCAACAAGAGAGTCTGAAATGCAGTACTTGGATGCAGTCTCAACAATGACAGAAGGATTTCTGTTCATTTCTAAGGCAAACCAGTCAATATTACAGTAATCCAAGGCTATGCCCTGACCAGTATTGCTGAAGAAGCTGAAGTTGAACAGTTCTATGAAGACCTGCAAGACTAGAATGCAAGAGAAGCAAGTCAAGAAACTCCTGGAGTAACAGGCAAATTTGGCTTTGGAGTACAGAATGAAGCAAGGCAAAGGCTAATAGAGTTCTGCCAAGTGACTGCACTGGTAAAAGCAAACACCCTCTTTGGAAAAAAAGTGTACTAAAAACTCAACAATCAGAAAACTAAGGTCATGACAAATAGTCCCATCACTTCATGGCAAATAGATGTGAAAACAATGGAAACAGTGACAGAATTTATTTGGGGCCGGGGGGTGGAGGGTGGCTCTGCCAGGCTTCAGCAATACATAAACTGTGAACTTCCAGATGGTCAAGCTGGTTTTAGAAAAGACAGAGGAACCAGAGATCCAATTGCCAACATTTGCTGGATCATCAAAAAAGCAAGAGAGTTCCAGAAAAACATCTATTTCTGTTTTATTGACTATGTCAAAGCCTTTGACTGTGTGGATCACAATAAACTATTGAAAATTTTGAAAGAGATGGGAATACCAGACCACTTGACCTGCCTCCTGAGAAACCTGTATGCAGGTCAGGAAGCAACAGTTAGAACTGGACATAGAACAACAGCCTGGTTCCAAACATGAAATGGAGTACATCAAGGCTGTATATTATCACCCTGCTTATTTAATTTATATGCAGAGTACATCATGAGAAACCCTGGGCTGGAGGAAGCACAAGTTGGAATTGAGATTGCCAGGAGTAATAACTATAACCTCAGATATGCAGATGACATCACCCTTATGGCAGAAAGTGAAGTAGAACTAAAGAGCCTCTTGATGAAACTGAAAGAGGAGAGTGAAAAAGTTGGCTTAAATCTTAACATTCAGAAAACCAAGATCATGGCATCTGGTCCCATCACTTCTTGTCAAATAGATGGGGAAAGATTGGAAACAGTGACAGACTATTTTGGGGGACTCCAAAATCACTACAGATGGTGACTGCAGCCATGAAATTAAAAGATGCTTACTATTTGGGGAAAAAAAAAAAAAAAAAAACTATGACACATCTAGACAGCATATTAAAAAGCAGTGACATTACTTTGCCAACAAAGGTCCGTCTAGTCAAGACTGTGGTTTTTCCAGTGGTCATATATGGATGCAAGAGTTGGACTATAAAGAATGCTGAGGGCTGAAGAACAGATGCTTTTGAACTATGGTGTTGGAGAAGACTCTTGAAGAGTCCCGTGGACTGCAAGGAGATCCAACCAGTCCATCCTAAAGGAGATCAGCCCTGCATGTTCATTGGAAGGACTGATGCTAAAGCTGAAACTCCAATACTTTGGCCTCCTGATGTGTAGAGCTGACTTACTTGAAAAGACCCTGATGCTGGGTCAGATGAAGGTGGGAGGAGAGGGGGAAGACAGAGGATGAGATGGTGAGATGGCATCACTAACTCAATGGACCATGGGTTTGGATTGACTCCAGGAGTTGGTGATGGACAGGGAGGCCTGGTGTGCTGTAGTGTATCGGGTCACAAAGAGTCGGATGGGACTGAGCAACTGAACTGAACCAAATCACTGTTATTAACAGTCTCCTTCCTATCAATTTGAGCATTAGACCCCTGATTCCAATATGACCAATGAATACATTTACTCTCAAATATTTTCAATCCCTAACAATAAGCCCTATGCATATGACACATATCCTATCCACCCTATTATCAAGTGCTCTTCCACAAGCATAAGAAATGTGTCTGACTAGAGTTACTTTGAGAGAGTAAATAATAGGGATTTAAATCCTCTTGTATCTAGAGTCCTAATAGAAATTGAACAGACCCCTAAGAATCCAAAGTTCTTTGTGCTACCAAATTACACCACATTCTATAAGTAAGGTCAGCTAATTAAACTATTGGGCCTGTACCCCAAAAATGTTCATTTATACCCTTTCTGTACTAATAACTCCCATCATCTTTATCATTATCCTATCAACTATTTTCTCAGGATTTATTGTCATTATAATTATCTCCATTGATTACTTATCTGTTTGGCTTTGAAATAAATATATTAGGCATCATCCCCATCATAATAAATAAACTTTACCCAGGAGCAACAGAAGCATCAACTAAATACTTGACACAATCCACCACATCAATATTACTCATGATAACTGTCATTGTTTATTATTCTCAGGCCAATGGACTGTCACAAAACTATTTAATCCAACAGCATCCATATTACTAACAATAGCCTTATGAAAACTGGAAATATCTGCATTTCACATTGGAGTACCAGAAGGTATACTAGACATTTTACTAACATCTGGCTTCATTCTATGACCATGACAAAAACTTGTACCCATGTCTGTGCTATACCAAACTTAACCATCAATTAATTTAATAGTGTACTGTGTGCTGGGCTTAGTCGCTCAGCCGTGTCTGACTCTTTTTGACTCCAGGGACTGTATCCCACCAGACTCTTCTGCTGTGGGCATTCTCCAGGCAGGAACACTGGAGTTGGTTGCCATGCGCTCCTCCAGGGGATCTTCCCAAGCCAGGGATCAAACCCAGGTCTTCCACATTGCAGGCAGATTCTCTATCATCTGAAACACCAGGGAAGCCCAAGTTGATACAAGCTATATCCACATTATCCACTATAATTGGAGGCTGAGGATGGTGAAATCAGATGCAGTATGCAAAATCACAGCCTATTAATCAACGGCCCACATAGGATGTATAAACACCATCCTATTATGTAATCCCACTCTGACAGCACTAAACCTGGTTGCTGCTGCTGCTGCTAAGTCGCTTCAGTCGTGTCCGACTCTGCAATCCCATAGACGGCAACCCACCAGGCTCTGCCGTCTCTGGGATTCTCCAGGCAAGAACGCTGGAGTGGGTTGCCATTTCCTTCTCCAATGCATGAAAGTGAAAAGTAAAAGTGAAGTCACTCCATCGTGTCTGATTCTTCGCGACCCCATAGACCACAGCCTACTAGGCTCCTCCTTCCATGGGATTTTCCAGGCAAGAGTACTGGAGTAGGTTGCCATTGCCTTCTCCACTAAACCTGGTTATATTATCTTAACCTCCACCATATTCAGAATGTCCATAACCAACTCCACCACCACCACATTATCACTATCACATACATGCAACAAGATATCAATCATAACAACCCTTATCCTCATCATTCTATTATCAATAGGAGACCTTCCACCACTATTAGGATACAAACACAAGTGAATAATTATTGAAAAGATAACAACGACCAAAAAAAGCATCGTTTTACCAACAGTAATAGCAATCATGGCACTACTGTACTTCAACATATGACTCACACACTCCATGGCATTAAATTTATTCCTCTCCACAAATAACAGAGAAAACATGATGATTCTACTCTATGAAACAAATAACACTCCTATCCATAATAACTGCAATAGCCACAATATTTCCACCCATAACACCAATTCTCTCAGCGCTGGAATAGGAATTTAGGTTAACTAGACCAAGAGCCTTCAATGCCCTGTGTGTTGTATGCTTAGTCGCTCAGTAATGTCCAACTCTTAGCGATTGCATAGACTGTAGCGCACCAGAATCCTCTGTCCATGGGTTCTCCAGGTAAGAATCCTGGAGTGGATTGCCATTCCCTGCTCCAGGGGATCTTCCCGTTCCATGGATGGAACCCAGGTCTCCTGCATTGCAAGCAGGTTCTTTATTGTATTAAATACAGGAAAATTCCTGTACTACAAGGATGTTCCTTATACTTCAATGCCCTGAGCAAGTATAATTTACTTAATTCCTGTTCATAAGGTTTGCAAGATTATATCTTACATCAGTTGAATGCAAACAAGCCACCTCAAGCTGAACCCTCTCTAGATTGGTGGGCTATAACCCCATGATCTTTTAGTTAACTGGCCAAGTGATTTCAACCTACTTCTATTGCAAAAGGAAAATAGGGGAAAAAAAAAAAAAAAAAAGCGGTATAAGTCCCAGCAAATTGAACTGGCTTCTTTGAATTTGCAATTCAAAGTGAAATATTCATACAGGACTTAGTAAAAAGAAAAAGTGGATTAAACCCCTGTCTTTAGATTTTCGGTCTAAACCTTACTCAGCCATTCTACCTATGTTCATTAACTGCTTATCATTTTCAACTAACCATAAAGATATCAGTACTATATACTTACTATTTGGTGCTTGAGCCGGGAGGCAGGTTTGCAGTGAAAGAGAAAAAGGAGGAGTGAGTTTTTCTCATTTCTTTTCTGACAACAAAGAAGATAAAGAGAAGAGTGAGCAGGCCTGAACATTCCTAACTTTTCTTTTTCCTGTAACTGCTCCTCACGCTGAATGTCTGGGACTAAGTTTGCTTTTCTGTCCTAAACTCTGCAGAAGCTACACTTGGCAACTATGTTCCTTTGACTCTGTGCTAAATATATCCCCTCTCTGCTGTTTACCCTCAGAACACTCTTCCCCTTGTAGTTACATATCAGAAAGAAGGCCACAGGATCACCGAATGCCAGACTCAATTACTGGGTTATTGACATCAGTCTCCTACTGTCTTTGAAACAATGCAAAAGGAAGAAATCAAGACCCTATCCCCTTTGCTCCTCATCACTGATTCCTGACTGTGAGCTCTTGCCTTCTATAAGCCCCTAGCTTCCTCATGGGGGGCAGGGCACAGCTCTCGAGGCATAAGCCTACTGTGTTTCTCCTCTCTTCCAGCTAAGAATAAAAGCCACCTTTCTATTTCCTCCAAACCCGGTCTCCATATTTTTCGATCAGCATCAGTGGGCAAAGAAGGCCAAGATTTTGGCTGGCAACAGTAGGCACAGCCCCAAGGTTCTTAATCTGTGCTGGGTAGGGCCAACCTGGAACTCGACTTGGAGATGACCAAATTTATAATGCAATTGTAACAGCTCATGCATTTGTAATAATTTTCATTATAGTACTCCCTATGATGATTGGAGGCTTTGGTAACTGATTAGTTTCCCTAATAGCTGGAGCTAATGACATAGTTTTCCTTGAATAAATAAGCTTCTGACTTCTCCCTCCCTCTTTCCTCTTACTGCTTGCATCACCAATAGCTGAAGCAGGCACTGGCACAGGCTGAGCTATCTACACCTTTAGCCAGAAATCTAGCTCTTGCTGGAGCTTAAGTAGACTTTACTACTTTTTCTCTACACCTAACAGGCGTTTCTTCTATCTTAGTTGTTATCAATTTTATTACTACAACTATTAATATAAACCCCTGCCATATCCCAATGTCAAACGCTGTTATTCATTTGATTAGTCCTAGTCACAGCCATATTACTATCACTACCTGTATTGGCAGCTGGTATTTTTACTATGCTATTAACAGACTGAAATCTAAATCCTGAAGGAGGAGAGGACCCAATACTGTATCAACATTGATCTGATTTTTCCGACACTCTGAAGTATATCTTGATTTTGCCAGGATTTAGGATGATTTCACATATTGTAACCTATTACTTAGGGGAAAAGAAACTTTCAGGTGCATGGCAATGGCCTGAGCTATAGTGTCAACTGGATTCTTAGCATTTATTGTATGAGAACATCATATATTCACAGTAGGGATATATGTTGACACACAAGCCTATTTCACATCAGCCACTATAATTATCACCAGGCCAACAAGAGTAAAAATGTTCAGTTGATTAGCAATGCCTCATGACAGTAGCATTAAACGATACCCAGCTATAATGTGAGTCCTAGGTTTTATATTTCTTTTCACAGTCAGAGGGTTAACAGGAATTTTCCTGGCTAATTCATCTTCAGATATTTTCTTCATGAGATACACTATGTAGTTACATAGTTGCATTATGTACTTTCAGTGGGAGATTTGCTATTATAGGGGGCTTTCTGCACTGAATCTCATTATTCTCAGGCTATACCCAACTTGACTTGAGTAAAAACTCACTTCATAAATGTATTTGTAGATGTTAACAAAACCTTTTCCAAAAACACTTGCTAGGCCTGTTTGGAATACCACAACAGTATTCTGACCACCCAGATGCATACACAGTATGAAATACTATTTCATCTATAGGTCCATTCATTTCTTTAACCACAGTAATACCAATAATTCTCATTACCTGAGAAGCATTTACATCAAGACGAGGTCTTAACAGTAGACCAACCATATCACACACCCAAAGAACCTATGCACATCATTTGAAAATAAATAAGGAAGGAATCGAACCCCCGACTACTGATTTCAAGCCAAACTCATAACCATGATTTCTTTCTCTATTTATGAGATATTAGTAAAATATTGTATCACTTTGTTGAAGTTAAGTTATAGGTGAAAAATCTGTATATATCAATGGCATATCCTCTACAACTAGACTTTCAAGATGCGACATCAGCCATCACCGAAGAATTCTTACACTTGTTGATAACACATTAGTAATTGTTTTCTTAATCAGCTCACTAGTAGTTTATATTATCTCACTTATTCTGACAACAAAACTCACACACACTGGCACTATAGACACACAAGAAGTAGACTATCTGAAAAATCTTAGCAGCTATTATTTTCATCTTAATTGCCTTTTATACATAATAGGCAAAATTAACACTCCATGCCTTATGGCACCAAAGATATTGAAGCTACGAATATACAGATTATGAAGACTTGAATTTTGACTCCTATATAATTCCAATATCAGAGTTAAAGCCAGGGTATTCGGAAGTAGATGATTGAGTTGTTTTACCTATAGCGATAGTTAAATGTTAATTTCCACAGAAGATGTGCTACACTCATGAGCCGTGTCTTCTCCAGGACGAAAATCAGATGCGCTCCCAGGGCACCTATATCAAACAATTTTTCGACAACACTATTTCAGTTCAGTTCAGTCACTCAGTCATGCCTGACTCTTTGCAACCCCGTGGACCGCAGCACACCACGCCTCCCTGTCCATCACCAACTGCCAGAGTTCACCCAAACCCATGTCCATCAAGTTGGTGATGCCATCCAACCATCTCATTCTCTGTCGTCCCCTTATCCTCCTGCCCTCAATCCCTCCCAGCATCAGGGTCTTTTCAAATAAGTCAGCTCTTTGCATCAGGTGGCCAAAGTATAGGAGTTTCAGCTTCAACATCAGTCCTTCCAACGAACATCCAGGACTCATCTCCATTAGGATGGACTGTTGGATCTCCTTGTGGTCCAAGGGACTCTCAGGCATCTTCTCCAAAACCACAGTTCAAAAGCATCAATGCTTATGTGCTTGGTTTCCTTTATAATCCAATACTCACATCGATACATGACCACTGGAAAAAGAATACACTTGACTAGACAGACCTTTGTTGGCAAAGTAACATCTATGCTTTGTAATATGCTGTCTAGATTGTTCATAACGTTCCTTCCCAGGAGCAAGTGTGTTTTAATTTCATGGCTGCAATCAGCATCTGCAGTGATTTTGGAGCCCAGAAAAATAAAGTCAACCACTGTTTTCACTCTTTCCCCATCTATTTAACATGAAGTGATGGGCCTGGAGGCCATGATCTTAGTTTTCTGAATGTTAAGCTTTAAGCCAACTTTTTCATTCTCTTCTTTCACTTTCAATAAGAGGCTCTTTCGTTCTTCTTCTCATTCTCCCATAAGGGTGGTGTCATCTGCATATCTGAGGTTATTGATATTGCTCCCAGCAATCTTGATTCCAGCTTGTGCTTCCTCCAGCCCAGCGTTTCTTATGATGTACTCTGCATATAAGTTAAATAAGCAGGGTGATAATATACAGCCTTGACGTACTCCTTTTTCTATTTGGAACCAGTCTTTTGTTCTATGTCCACTTCTAACTCTTGCTTCCTGACCTGCATGCAGGTTTCTCAAGGGACAGGTCAGGTGGCCTGGTATTCCCATCTCTTTCAGAATTTTCCACAGTTTATTGTGACCCACACAGGCAAAGGCTTTGGCATACTCAATAAAACAGAAATAGATCTTCTCTGGAACTCGTTTGCTTTTTTGATGACCCCTAGGACGTTGGCAATTGGAACTCTGGTTCTTCTGCCTTTTGTAAATCCAGCTTGAACATCTGGAAATTGACGGTTCATGTCTTGCTGAAGCCTGGCTTGGAGAATTTTAAGCATCACTTTACTAGTGTGTGAGATGAGTGCAATCATGGGGTACTTTGAGCATTCTTTGGCATTGCCTTTCTTTGGGATTGGAATGAAAACTGACCTTTCCAGTCCTGTGGCTACTGCTGAGTTTTCCAAATTTGCTGGCATACTGAGTGCAACACTTTCACAGCATCATCTTCTAGGATTTGAAATAGCTCAAATGGAATTCCATAACTCCACTAGCTTTGTTCATAGTGATGCTTCCTAAGGCCCACTTGATTTCACATTCCTGGATGTCTGGCTCTATGTGAGTGATCATACTATCATGATTATTTGGGTCATGAAGATCTTTTCTATACAGTTCTTCTGTGTACTCTTGCCACCTCTTCTTAATATCTTCTGCTTCTGTTAGGTCCCTACCATTTCTGTCCTTTATTGAGCCCATCTTTGCTTAAAGTGTTCCCTTGGTATCTCTGATTTTCTTGAAGTGATCTCTAGTCTTTCCCATTCTATTGTTTTCCTCCATTTCTTTGCACTGATCACCGAGGAAGGCTTTCTTCTCTCTCCTTGCTCTTCTTTGGAACTCTGCATTCAGATGGGTATATCTTTCCTTTTCTCCTTTGCTTTCCAGTTCCCTCTTTTCACAGCTCTTTGTAAGGCCTCCTCAGACAGCCATTTTGATTTTTTGTATTTCTTTTATTTTTCTGTATTTTGGGGGATGGTCTTGATTTCTGTCTCCTCTACAATGAACCATGAACCTTCATCCATAGTTCATCAGGCACTCTGTCTATCAGATCTAGTTCCTTAAATATATTTCTCTCTTCCACTGTATAGTCATAAGGGATTTGATTTAGGTCATACCTGAATGATCTAGTGGTTTCCCTATTTTCTTCCATTTCACTCTGAATTTGGCAATAAGGAGTTCATGATGTGAGCCATAAATGGCTCCTGGTCTTGATTTTGCTGACTGTATAGAGCTTCTCCATCTTTGGCTGCAAAGAATATAATCAACCTGTTTTCGGTGCTGTCCATCTGTCGATGTCCATGTGTAGAGTCTTCTCTTGTGTTGTTGGAAGAGGGTGTTTGCTATGACCAGTTCATTTTATTGGCAGAACTCTATTAACCTTTGCCCTGCTTCATTCTGTACTCCAAGGCCAAATTTGCCTGTTGCTCCAGGCATTTCTTGAATTCATACTTTTGCATTCCAGTCCCCTTTAATGAAAAGGACATCTTTTTGGGTGTGTTAGTTCTAGAAGGCCTTGTATGTCTTCATAGAACCATTCAACTTCAGCTTCATCAGCATTACTGGTTGGGCCATAGACTTGGATTACTGTGACATTGAATGGTTTCCCTTGGAAACTAACAGGGATCATTCTGTTGTTTTTGAGATTGCATCCAATTACTGCATCTCAGACTCGTTTGTTGACTATGATGGCTACTCCACTTCTTCTAAGGGATTCCTGCCCACAGTAATATATATAATGGTCATCTGTGTTTAATTCACCCATTCCAGTCCACCTGAGTTTGCTGATTCCTAAAATTTCGATGTTTACTCTTGTCATCTCCTGTTTGACCACTTCCAATTTGCCTTGATTCATGGACTTAACATTCCAGGTTCCTATGCAATATTGCTCTTGAGAGCATCGAACCTTGCTTTGATCACCAGACCCATCCACAACTGGGTGTTGTTTTGGCTTTGGCTCCATCCCTTCGTTCTTTCTGGAGGTATTTCTCCACTGATCTCCAGTAACACATTCGGCACCTACCCACCTGGGGATTTCATTTTTCAGTGTCTTAACATTTTTTTTTCCTTTTCACACTGCTTATGGGGTTCTCAAGGCAAGAATACTGAAGTGGTTTGCCATTCCTTTCTCCAGTGGACCACATTCTAACCCTAACCCTAACCCACACATCGTAGTTCAGTTATTCCACAAATGTTAATGTTCACCCTTGCTATCTTCTTCTTGACACCTTCTAATTCACCTGGATTCATACACCTAACATTCCACGTTCCTATGCAATATTGCTCTTTACAGCATCAGACTTTACTTACACCACCATACACACCCAACAACTGTTTCCATTTTGACTTAGCCTTTCCATTCCTTCTGGATTTATTTCTTCACTCTTCTCCGGTAGCATATTGGGCAACTACCAACCAGGGGAATTCATTTTTCAGTGTCATAACTTTTTGTCTTTTCATACTGGACAACTGAATATTAAATGCCAGCTGAATTGCTAGGCAATTAATATTCAGGAGGATTCAGGTTTTTGTAGTTGCTCAGTTGCTAAGTCTTGTCTGACTCTTTGTGACCCCATGGACTGCAGCATGCCAGGCCTCCCTGTCCCTGACTATCTCTGGGAGTTTGCTCAAACTCATGTCTGTTGAGTGGGTAAAGCCGTCTCTTCCCGGCCTCAATCTTTCCCAGCATCAGGGTCTTTTCCAATAAGTCAACTCTTTGCATCAGGTGGCCAAAAGATTGGAGTTTCAGTCCGTCCAGTGAATATTCAGGATTGATTTCACAAGAACTTTCTCTTTAACACATACACATTTTTAGTACAGCTCATTAAAACAAACAAACAAAAAAACTCAACAAAAAAATCAGCCAAAGGTCTAAATGCATGTTTCTCTAAAGAGGTCATAGAGCCGGTGATAAAAGCACATGAAAAGATGCTCAGCATCACTAGTTCTTTGAGAAAGGCAAATCAAATCTACCATGAGGTATCACCCCACATTAGTCAGAATGGCAACATCAAAAACCTACAACAATAAATTCTGCAGAGGGTGTGGAAAGAAAGAAAGCCTCCTACACTGTTGGTGGGAATGTAAATTGGTACACCTATTAGATAGAACATTATGGAGGTTCTTTTAAAACAAAGCACAGAAGTACCCAGTGACCCAGAAATCCAATGCCTAGGAGTAGATTCAGAAAAAAAGCACGATTTTAAAGACACCTGCACTCCAAAGATCATGGCAGCACTAGGTACGACAGCCACGACAAGGGAGCAACTTAATTGTACAAGGACAGAAGAACTGACACAGAAAATGAGGTACATATACACAATGAAATATTGCTCAGACATAAAGAAGGATGAAATAATGCCATTTCCAGTTACAGGGAAGAAACTAGAGGTGATCAAACTAAGTGAAATAACTGAGAAAGGGAAAGACAGATGATAGAGAGTATCACTTCTGTGGAATCTAAAAATGGATACAAATGAGCATCATTACAAAATGCAAACAGATTCACAGACTCAGAAACTTACCCTTAACAAAATGGAAAGGTGACAGGTGGTGGGGGGAATAATTAGCTGGTCAGATCAATATTTACATGTCAAAACTGGTACGGTTTTTGTTGTTTAGTTGCTCAGTCATGTCCGACTCTTTCCAACCCCATGGACTGTAGCCTGCCAGGACAAAGGATATCCATGGGATTCTACAGGCAAGAATACTGGAATGGTTTGCCATTTCCATCTTCAGGGTATCTTCCCAACCCAGGGATCGAGCCCAGGTCTCCTGAAAGTCTCCTGCATTGCAGGTGGATTCTTTTACCACCAAGTGAGCAGGGAAGCCATAAAACAGGTGCTGAAGGGCTCTAAATAGTCACAAGTTTGACAGGGCTTTAAATGACATCTGCCCTCAAGAAATGTCCTGGGGTATTATTTCATCAGAAAAGAATTCCAAACAGGGCCAAGTTTCAAGAGGCAAGTTTCAAGAGATAAATTGTACTCACAAAGTATAAAATAATAAAGCACATGGATAGATAGTCCACCCCAATAATTATTAAATCACTGCCAATCAAAACTGCAATAAGGTATCACCTCACGCTGGTCACAGAGGCCATCATAAAAATGATCTACAAAGAATAAAGATAAATAAATAAATAAAATAAAACATCTGCAAAGAATATAAGGAAAATGAAATCCTCCTACAACCTTTTTGGGAATGTAAATGGTGAAGGCACTATGGAAAACAGCGTGGAGCTTCCAAGAAATACAAGACATAGAGGTATCCTACGACCCTGCAATCCCACTCATGGGCCTAGGTCCAGAGAATGTGAAGTGAAAGTCACTCAGTCGTGTTCAACACTTTGCAACACTATAGACTATACAGTCCATGGAATTCTCTAGGCCAGAACACTGGAGTGGGTAAACTTTCCCTTCTCCAGAGGATCTTCCCAACCCAGGGATCAAGTCCAGGTCTCCCGCATTGCACGCAGATTCTTTACCTGCTGAGCCACAAAGGAAGCCCGAGAATACTGGAGTGGGTAGCCCATCCCTTCTCCAGCGGATCTTCCTGTCCCAGGAACTGAACTGGGGTCTCCTGCATTGCAGGCGGATTCTTTACCAACTGAGCTATCAGGGAAGCATGGTCCACTGAAAATCACCATTCAAAATGACACGTGCACCTTGATTTTCAGGGCAGCACTATTTCAATAGGCAAGACATGGAATCCACCAAAAGGTCCAGTGGAAGAAAAGTGAAGACAAGGCGTACATCTACAACTGGAACACCACTCAACCATAAAACAGAGTGAAACAGGGATGCTGTCAGCAGCCTGGGTGTGCTAAGAAGTCATCACACCAGGTGAGGGAACTCAGACACAGAAGGACAAACATCATGAGATATCACTTACGGGCGCAGTCTATAAATTCATAACAATGACTAATGTACAAAACAGACTTCACAGCCTGCAAAGATCAAATTATGAGTATCAAAAGAAAGAAAGAAAGAAGGGATAAAGGGTTTAGGATCAATATACACACTAAGATCTAACAAATAGTTAAGCAAATAGGACCTAGTGAACAGAAGAAGGAACTCTACTAGAGAGACTGTAATAATCTCTATGAGGAAAAAATGGAAAAGCAATAGACTCCCTTCTATGTAAAATCAAATTAAGTTACTGTACAGCTAAAACTAATAAAACAATGGAAATCAGCCTGACTCCAATAGAAAATAAAAATTAAATTACAGAAGATCCATCTAGGGGACCCCAGACAGTGGCGACCCTACAGATTAGGTCTGTGATACACTATGATATTAATATGACACCGCCAAAGGATTTCACCCAGCAGAACAAAGAGCAGCAACCCATTCAAAGGTGCCGGGCCTCATGTGAATGTTCCAAGATGAAGAGAAGAAAGACCACAGGTTAATCAGGGCAACACCCTCAATTCAGATGTTGGGGATCTCCAAGGGGCAAGACACACAGAGGTGAAGAGCAGACACGGGGTCTCTGGGCACAGGATCCAGACCCGTGTGGACGGGGTGAGACCCACACAGTCCCCAAACCCTGCCTCTTGAGCTGCATGACTCTTGGTTAGGACAGCAGGTCCCTGATGGCTGGGCCCCAAAGGCAGAAACGAGTGGGTTCCTGGAACCCCCTGGGTTCCTGGAAGCTTCTCTCATCCCAGAGAAGTCGCCCTCTCCTGCCCTTTGGTTCTGCCTGATACTAACTGTTTTCACAGCTGTCACGATAATGCTGAACACACTGCCTTGGTTCCAGCAGGCTCCGTTCTTTATTTTCCCACTGAGGTGTTGAGAAAACACACCAGGCGTGGGGCTAGGAGACCAGGGTCTGGTCTGGTGTCTGCTGAGCAGGGACGGCTGATGGGAAAGCGATCACATAGCAACCTCACCTGCTGCCCGTTGGTTTTTTTGCCTGATCCTTGTACCCTGGAATCAATGAGCCAGGTGAACCTGCCTCCCTACTCAAACTGAATATGCTAGAAAACTGGAATAATTACCAAGTAGCTCACCCGAGGAGTCTCCATGAGCCTCAGGGCAGGTGACCCTTGCAGGAGGAAAGACCAAGAGCCCTACTGCAGCACTGACCCTAGGAGGGCCATGGAACGCCTCTCAGAGCAGGGCACATTACCCAGAGAAGCCCACCTCAGCTCCAGACCCCAGACCTCTGAGCACTGACATTCAGACACAGGCACGGAGTTTTCCAGGATGGAGGCCAGGCCCAGTGTGCACCCAGGTCTCCACATCCTCGTGCACACAGAACATGGTCAGGTGTCAATATTCTCATTGCAGAAATCAAGATGTCCTGTCTAAACATAATCATGCAGACAGGATTGAAAAGTCAAAGTATTCATCCTTCAGACATATCTGACTGTTTGTGACCACATGGATTGTAGCCCTCCAGCCTCCTCTGTCCATGGGATTCTGGAGGCAAGAATACTGGATTCAGTTGCTTTTCCCTTCTCCAGGGGATCTTCCCAATCCAGAGATGAACCCAGTTCTCCTGCACTGCATGCATATTCTTTACCATCTAAGCCACCAAGGAAGCCCCTAGACAAGACAGAGAGGTCTAAATCTACCATGCAGACAGAAGTTGGTCAGGTTTAAACTAACATAAAGTTGCTCTCCTGGAGGCACAAGTCTCTCATCATTGGACAGGGGCATCACCCTCAGGTGGGAACCGGCAAGTAACTTTCTTAAAGAAAAAATCATCACTGGGCCCCACATGCCACCCACATCAGGAAACCGAGAGAATCTTTGTCATTAAACACTTTAACAGGCAAAACAAAACTGTTACCAGTATCTTTGGCCATGTGGTGGTCAGGATCCAGGGAAGATCCAGGGATTTCTTAGAGTTGAGTCCAGTGTCTTGTAAAGACAGACAGAAAGTTCCCTGATTCCTTCTTCCATGCTTCCAGCAGGAGGCAGCCACACTGGAAGCCTTCTAGAAAAGGATATTCTGTATCAGAATAAGAATTGTTGAAATGGAAAGCATGCTAGTTAGTATTTGCCAACCTAAAATATTCTTAAAAACTTGGCGCCCAAATCTTTGTGGTTCCCACTGGTTCCTTTGTGTTCAGATTGTCAGGAGAGAAACGATCTGTTCTTTCAAATTGGTTTCTTCTAATTCTGTTTTTTGCTATTATATGAATGAAAGGTCACACTTGAAAAATACCTAAGAAAATTCTTGCAAGAAAAAATTGAGTCAAGGGGCTCATAAGCTGTATGAACTCTGCCTTCTAACAATTTCAATTTCAAAGACTGAGGGCAGGAGGAGAAGGGAATGACAGGGGGCGAAATGCTTGGAGAGCATCACCGACATAATGAACATGAGTTTGAGCAAACTCTGGTAGATGGTGAGGGATGGGAAGCCAGCATGCTGCAGTCTATGGGGTTGCAGAGAGTTGGACACGACTGAGCAACTGAACCACATCAAGCTTCAATTTTCTGCCTGGAGAAACCTGATAAAATAGGCACCCTGATTTTGTCACTTCTCTGTTTAAACTCTGCTAAAATGAAATTGATATTCATATGAACATGTTAGAGTTTCTGAGTTTTGAGATGTCACACCAAGGTAACAGGTGCTGGTGAGAATAGAACGCTGCTGGTGGGCAAAAGGTTTTTCAAACAAAGCTCTGTTTCAAACTGGATTGAAATACAACACTTCATGGGTACATGAAGTATGAACCAAGAGCCTAAATATAGCAGGCAATATGTAAAAACAAATTTGGTATCCCATATGTAAGAGTAAAAGCTACTGGTTTTTGCAGTAGTCATGTACGGATGTGAGAGTAGGACCACAAAGAAGGCAGAGCACTGAAGAACTAATGCTTTTGACCTGTGGTGCTAGAGAAGACTCTTGAGAGTCCCTGGGTCTGCGAGGAGATCAAACCAGCAATCCTAAAGGAACTCAGTCCTCAACATTCATAGGAAGGACTGACGATGAAACCAAAGCTCCAATCCTTTGGCCCCCTGATGTGAAGAGCTGACCCACTGGAAAAGACCCTGATGCTGGGAAAGGTTGAAGGCAAACGGAGAAGGGGATGGCAGAGGAAGAGATGGTTGGATGGCATCACTGATTCAACGGACAGCAGTTTAAACAATATCCAGGAGTTGGTGATGGGCAGGGATTCCTGGTGTGCTGCAGTCCATGGGGTCACAAAGAGTCAGACACAACTTAGCCACTGAGCAGCAACTACAACAACATGAGAGTGAATGTTTCTTGTCAGACCTGCAGCTGGTACGCACACATTGGTTTAGAACACTCCCCAACACAGATTGTCTCTAAGCTGATGAAGTGTGTCACAAGTGCATGAACCAAAAGGTAATGGATTCAGTCCAGGATGGAAGAGAATGAACAGTCTGTGAAACTTACAGAGCCTGTAATCCACTCAAGATTTCAAATAATAAAACATTCACCTGAAATTTAAAGCCTCTTGGAAAGTTGCATCCTATCTACGAAAACATTCCATAGAATTCTTTTCATAATCAATTTTCACAGTGATAACACTTTAACTCTTCAGTTGCTGATATTATTACCAAGATAAACTTGTCCTCATGGGTGTGGGAGATGAAGTGGATCCATTGTGTTTGATCTCTGGTCAAGTGACTCTCGCAATTTCTAATTATGTTCTATATCCACAATATTTATTTTTACATCCATCGAAGCCTACTTCTCAGATCTTTATGTACACCAAACAATAGATACCTGGTGAGTTCAGATTATATTAAACACTCTTTCCATAACTTTTCCAATGTCCATTGAATCAGAACAAGGTGAAGCAGGAAGAAGTGTTGAAATTTTAAATGATCTCTAAGGACCCTAAAAAAAAAAAAAAAACAATTAGACAGAAATCCTAACCATTACTGGTCTATAGAAAAGAATCCCAACGTGTCTTTTTCATGAAATTGCAACAGTTGACTAACTAGAGTTGCAACAAGTTGGAGTTATGCTTGATATGAGTTGAAACAGTTTGGATGTGGGCATATGAGGTTATATAGGTAATACATACTTAAGGAGGTAACAAGTATGAATCCAAAAATTTATAAGGTATACTTTGTAAACAAAGATGAAACATTTAACTAGTTTTCACTATCTCACCCTTCCAGAATTTGCCTTCATCTACTGACCCCCTGTGGACTTGTTGGTTTAGTGCCATCACATTAAAACTAGTCACATGCATCTTGCTTACCTGTGTTCTCTTTGTTTGAAATTGTTCATGTTTCTCTCTCCTAGTATGCTCTTATAAATGCTACTATCTGTATCACTTATTTTGTCTATAAGGTGGTCTCCTTCATTGTCCACTGTGTAACCATCCTCTGAGTATACAGATATTTACATGTCTATGTATATAGATGTCTGTGTCTATATGTATCTATAATAGATATTTATATCTGTATATACATAGTCATGTCTATATGTACATAAGTATTTATATGTCTATGTATATAAATATCTATGCCTCTGTGAACCTAGGTATTTATATATCTATGTACCTAGAATGTATATTTCTTTTTTTGTCCATTTATTTTTATTACTTGGAGGCTATTTACTTTATAATATAGTAATGGTTTTTGTCATATATTGACATGAATCAGCCATAGATTTACATGTTTTCCCTATCCTGATTCCCGCTCCCACCTCCCTCCCTCCCCACCCAATTGCTCTGGGTCTTCCCAGTGCACCAGGCCCGAGCACTTGTCTCATGCATCCAGCCTGGGCTGCTGATCTCTTTCACCCTAGATAATATACATGTTTCGATGCCATTCTCTTGAAACATCCCACCCTCGCCTTCTCCCACAGAGTCCAAAAGTCTGTTCTGTACATCTGTGTCTCTTTTTCTGTTTTGCATATAGGGTTATCGTTACCATCTTTCTAAATTCCATATATATGTGTTAGTATACTATATTGGTCTTTGTCTTTCTGGCTTACTTCACTCTGTATGATGGGCTCCAGTTTCATCCATCTCATTAGAACTGATTCAAATGAATTGTTTTTAATGGCTGAGTAATATTCCATGGTGTATATGTACCACAGCTTCCTTATCCATTCGTCTGCTGATGGGCATCTACATTGCTTCCATGTCCTGGCTATTATAAACAGTTCTGAGATGAACACTGGGGTGTATGTGTCTCTTTCAGATCTGGTTTCCACAGTGTATATGCCCAGAAGTGGGATTCCTGGGTCATATGGCAGTTCTAATTCCAGTTTCTTAAGAAATCTCCACACTGTTCTCCATAGCGGTTATACTAGTTTGCTTTCCCACCAACAGTGTAAGAGGGTTCCATTTCCAAGGGGATTTTAAAAAACAGCCTCTGAGGTTCCCAAATTTCATGTGCATCACCATCAATTGAAAATCTTGCTTAGAAAACATGAATTGCAGGGCCACAATTCAAAATTTTCTGATTAGTTGGGTTTGGGTGGGGCCCATGGTTTACAACAAATTGAATTCTTTTTTTTTTTTTTTCATTTATTTTTATTAGTGGAGGCTATAACTTTACAATATTGTAATGGTTTTTGTCATACATTGACATGAATCAGCCATGGATTTACATGTATTCCCCATCCCGATCCCCCCTCCCGCCTCCCACTCTACCCGATCCCTCTGGGTCTTCCCAGTGCAGCAGGCCCGAGCACTTGTCTCATGCATCCAGCCTGGTCTGGTGATCTGTTTCACCCTAGATTATATACATGTTTCGATGCTGTTCTCTCAAAACATCCCACCCTCGCCTTCTCCCACAGAGTCCAAAAGTCTGTTCTGTACATCTGTGTCTCTTTTTCTGTTTTGCATAGTTAGTTATGTCTATAGGTACATATATATTTATATGTTTAAGTATATAGATATTTATGTCTCTATGAACCTAGGTATTTATATATCTATGTACCTAGAATGTATATTTCTATGCACATAAACATTTGTATGTCTACATACCTAGACATTTATGTCTCTAACTGGACATTTACATATTTATGTACCTAGATATTTACATTTATGTACACTTATGTATATACAAATAGATGTCTTACCAGTATAACAGGGCCTGTAGAAAAGGGAACGCTCCTACAAAAAGACCTGACTCTGCAACTGAACAGCAACCAAAAAGAAAATACATTCGGTTCACCTGCCACCAACAACACATGGTATATCAATGTTACTACAATATGAAATATAGGTTACTTTAAAAAAAATAATGCTTAGGGGGACTTCCCTGCAGTCCAGTGGTGAAGGTTCTGTGCTTCAAATGCAGGGGCCAATGGTTCAACACTTGGTCGGGGAACTAAAAATCCCACATGCCACATGGCACCGCCAGTAAATGAAAAAAATTATTAAAATAAATAAATAATTGTGTTCAGAAAGAGCACACAAGCTTTTGGGTGTTTCTTCAGCTACATTCCATATTGAATTACAGTCTTGAGTTAAAACTTGAAAGTTTTCACTTTCAAGGTAGTCACAACTGGGCATGAAAAAGTCCTGACGCCTTGTGGCCATTCCCTGCAATAGCGACCTTAAAACTTATGCTTATGAGAACATTTCACGCAAAGATGCGCTCAGCAAAGGACATAAATGTTATGGACCTAACAGAAGCAGAAGATATTAAGAAGGGGTGCCAAGAAAACACAGAAGAACTGTACAAAAAAGATCTTCATCAACCAGATAATCACAATGGTGTGATCACTCATCTAGAGCCAGACATCCTGGAATGTGAAGTCAAGTGGGCCTTAGGAGACATCACTACAAACAAAGCTAGTAGAGGAGATGGAATTCCAGTTGAGCTATTTCAGATCCTAAAAGATGATGCTGTGAAAGTGCTGCACTCAATCTGTCAGCAAATTTGGAAAACTCATCAGTGGCCACAGGACTGGAAAAGGTCAGGTTTCATTCCAATCCCGAAGAAAGGCAATGCCAAAGAATGCACAAACTACTGCATGATTGCACTCATCTCATACACTAGCAAAATGATGTTCAAAATTCTCCGAGCCAGGCTTGAACAATACGTGAACTGTGAACGTGAAGATCTTCAAGCTGGTTTTAGAAAAGGCAGAGAACCCAGAGATCAAATTGCCAACATCCACTGGATCATTGAAAAAGCAAGAGAGTTCCAGAAAAAAATATATTACTGCTTCATAGTCTATGCCAAAGCCTTTGACTGTGTGGGTCACAATAAACTATGGAAAATTCCCAAAAGGTGGGGCTACCAGACCACCTGACCTGCCTCTTGAGAAATCTGTATGCAGGTCAAGAAGCAACAGTCAGAACCAGACATGGAATAACAGACTGGTTCCAAATCGGGAAAGGAGCATATCAAGGCTATATATTGTCACCCTGCTTATTTAACTTCTATGCAGAGTACATCATGAGAAATACCGGGCTGGATGAAGCACAAGCTAAATTCAAGATTGCCAGGAGAAATATCAGCAATGCAAATGACACAACCCTTATTGCAGAAAGTGAAGAAGAACTAAAGAGCCTCCTGATGAAAGTGAAAGAAGAGAATGAAAATGTTGACTTAAAGCTCAACATTCAGAAAACTAAGATCATGGCATCTGGTCCCATCACTTCATGGCAAATAGATGGGGAAACAGTGGCTGACTTTATTTCGGGGGGCTCCAAAATCACTGCAGATCATGACTGCAGCCATGAAATTAAAAGACACTTACTCCTTGGAAGCTAAGTTATTACCAACCTAGAAAGTATATTAAAGAGCAGAGACGTTACTTTGCTAACAAAGGTATGTCTAGTCTAGGCTATGGTTTTTCCAGTGGTCATGTATGGATGGGATAGTTGGACTATAAAGAAAACTGACTGCTGAAGAATGGATGCTTTTGAACTGTGGTGTTGGAGAAGACTCGAGAGTCCCTTGGACTGCAAGGGGATCCAACCAGTCCATTCTAAACGAGATCAGACGTGAGTGTTCATTGGAAAGACTGATGTTGAAGCTGAAACTCCAATGCTTTGGCCACAAGATGTGAAGTGCTTACTCATTTCAAAGTACCCTGATGCTGAGAAAGATTGAGGCCAGGAGGAGAAAGGGACAACAGAGGATGAGATGGTTGGATGGCATCACCGACTCAATGGACATGAGTTTCGGTAAACTCCGGGAGTTACCAATAGACAGGTAGGCCTGGCGTGCTACAGTCCATGGGGCTGCAAAGAGTCAGACAGGACTGAGTGACTGAATTGAACTGATAAGGGGAAAGAATATGAAGAAGAATAAATATATATATATCTATATCAAGAATAGATATCTATATGTATACCAGATCAGCTGGAATGTAAGGGATGCTGATGGTGACTGGCTCTGACTCTCAAGACTTCAATCGACTGAAGCTTGGAGTCTCCCACAGCCGAAGACGCTTAATGAACATGCCTGTAAGTTAAAGTGTTAGTCACTCACTCATGTCTGACTCTTTGCAACCCCATGGACCATCAGCCTCCTCTCTCCATGGGATTCTCCAGGCAAGAATCCTGGAGTGGACTGCCCCGCCCTCCCCTTGGGATCTTCCACACTTATGGGTTGATCCCGGGTCTTCTGCTATGCAGAGATTGTTGACCATCTGAGTCACCACAGAAGCCAGAACATGCCTGTACTCATAGATTAAAGCTTACCCAACTTTGTGGTTTACAGAGACACTGCTCTGGAAAGCGCCATGGTGTTCTCCATAGTTCTGCAAGTAATACACTTTTCCTTCCCATGAGCTTTGGCTGGGTTGCACCTTCTGGCTCTACACCCACCAAGAGATAAACTCGCTTTTCTGGTAACATTTCTCCATCCAGACTCCCAACCACCACTTGACACTAATTCTACAGTCAGTCGCTTTGCTTCCAATACATGGAAATCACATTAATTTTCTGTGAGCAAAGCTACCTAAGGGCCAGAAACAGTGTCCCCATTTTACCTTGTGAAGCCAGTAGGTGGCAGGCAAACTCAGCTCAGTGGATCCACAGTCCTCCAGATTGATGCCTCGGCTTACAGAAAACACTTGCAAGGCTTTGAGGTTTTATTTATACCTCATTTCTGAAGGCTTTTCATACCCACATTAAATATACAGATGGCTCATCAGTGCCACTTCTACTTTCAGGTTAAAAACCCTCCAAGTTTTTTCTAACATCCTTATTCCACGCGTTGTGTTTATATCTTCTATCACACGCTGTTTATCTTGTGTCTCATCAGAATGCAGTTAATTACACCGTTTCCCTTGAATAATGCAGTACTCACCACAAAGAGTTCTTGACAAAACTGGATTTGATAAGGTAGGGCACAGGTGGGCCTAGGATAAACTCTGGGAGCACGGTTACAGTCTGGTGGAGCCGATATACGAGTTGAGGGCACTGGAAAGAAACATTCAGCCTGAGGACCACCCGCCCACTTGAGGATCCAGGCCTACGAGGCCAGGCATGAAAACAAAGAAACCAGCCAAACTGCGCCTGCGCACTGGAGGAGTGACAGACACGCCCACAGAGCAGCCAATCCCCGAGCTGTGGGGCGGGGCCTCCATCACGCTCTGCACACCTCCAGGCGCCTATTGGCCAGACTGTCTCAGTCACATCACCGATTGGTCACTTGTGCCTGACAGGGTACAGGCAGGCTGCTGGCCCTTCACTTCACCTCAGCGCGGAAGGACTGGACTTCGCTTAACCTCTAGCTCTCTTGGGGACAGGGTGGGCAACGCGGCAGGACAGCTGGGAGGCTGACAGGAAAGCGCCCTGTGCAGCCCTCATAAACCGTTAGCCTAATGGCTTCAAATTCCAGGGTGGGAGGTCCGAAATCCTGTCAACTTTGAGTAACCTGAGTCCTATTCTGAAGGGGGCTTGCGTCTCGTCAGCTTAGGGATTACAAGTCCCTTCACCCACAGAAACACCAAACCCCTTAGTGCTGCGACCCTCAAATACCTAGATTAACCCCAGTTCCCCTCAGCCTGAGGCACCCTAAAAATACCACCCGCAGAGATACCAAATTTCCTCAACCTCACAGAACCTGAATCCCTCCGCCTGCGAGCTCTTGAAACTTCCTCCTCAAGAGCCTAACTGTCCTGCCTGTCAGAGACTTAAAGTCCCTTAATAAGAAACCCCCGATTTCCTCAGCCTCACAGATCCCAAGGTTTATCACCCTGCACATTCTACATTAGCCAGAAGATCCCCAGTCCCCTCTGTCTGAGGACCCGAGTTACTTCAGCCCTTGGGACCCAGATCTCCTCAAGCCGAGTGACTTCTCCCTTAGACGTAGAACCTACGTTATGCCCAGATTTTTCTGAATGTCCAGGAGGAGATCCTCAAAATCCTTATTGGAGAAACATTCCCTCTGCTGCACTGGAACAGAGCCCTGATTTCAGCCTGACCCCAGTCCAGCGGTTAGGGGTTTCCGGGTCTCCTCAAGAATCCCTCCGTCACCCACAGACACTTCCCTCCCAGTGCCTTCCCTCAGAGGGCCTGAACTGTAGGGGAACCAAAGAAACCAAATCTAGTTCACATTAGGCTGATCTGTCATATCTAGTCAGGATCCGTCCATCCCACCAGTACCCTCCCCTGACTTTCCCCTCACCTTCCTGCCCTGGACACTCCACCCAAGGCAGACAGACCAGTTTCTGGACACTGTTCTGAGCTATCTCAGCACCTTCTTCTTCCACAGGCACCTTGGCCTTGAGCACTCCAATGGCCATGAGGACCAATAGATCTCCAGAGGAGAGCACTGAGGGAGATGCCGGGAGAACAGAGTGGAAGCCCATGGTGAGAGGTGGAGGCGGCAAAGCTGGGCTCTAAGCCAGCTCTATAGGAAGGACACGGTGCTGGTACCTGAAGCACCACAGACTGCTTGCCTGGGCAGCTGAGTGAACTTCCCTGTGACTGTACACAGGATGGGAATGCCTGGTCCTGTCTGACATGGTGAGGGTGGAGTGGGAGAAAACAGGACACTAGCTTCGTCAACTGCTCTGTGTCCAGGGAGAGTTAGGAAAATGCTCAGTGTTTGTTCAGGTAAGCAGGACACAGTCGGGAAGGAAAGTCTTCATCCCTGTCTCACACAGACCATCCAGTAGCTTCAGGCTACTCCCTGCACAAAAGGTGGAGGAGAAGCCTCAGCTCTAAGGTCTGACTTAGATTAGTAAATCACTGATGAAATCTATTATGTTCCTTAGGACAAAGATGCTTTCAAAGACATCTCCGTATACTTCTCCAAGGAAGAATGGGAAGAGATGGGAAAATGGGAAATAATCCGATATAGGAATGTGAAAAGAAACTACGAAGCGCTGATTGCTATAGGTAACAGGAAGTGCTGGGTGCCTGTGAGCCTGGGAAACATGAAGCAGGTCTTCACCCTCAGTGTTCACTTGGCCCGCTCTTAGGTGGCTCCATCTGCTCACAGTTCCCTTTGGTGTGGAGACTAACCTGGAGGAAATGTTTACAGTTTTGCACCAAAGGGAGGTTGACCCTGCAGTGCAGAGCTCACCTCTTGCCTTGTTCTAGACTCCCCCAGCCCATCCCACTGATTCCCTGACGTTGTGACACTTCCCATGGCTTCTGTGCTTTGTTTCTCCTTCTTAGGACAAATGTTTTGCTTCTTTCCAGGTTTCGGAGCCACTCGACCGGATTTCATGCCTCACCGCAGGCAGGTCATCAAGCCCCAGGTAGATGACACTGAGGATTCTGATGAAGAATGGACACCAAGGCAGCAAGGTGAGAGGCCGGGAGGATTTGGAGGTGTCTTCCTGAAACCAGCCTGGGCTTAGGTCTCAACTACATCTCAGCCATTAGCAAGGAAAACATAATTTTCAGCATTCCGAAGTGGTTGTGGCCAAATATTTACATAAGCCTGAATGAAGATGAATGTATAAGTTTTCCCTTGTAATTCTCAAAAGTTTTATGGTTAAAATGTATGATTCTTTTTAAAAAACAATTATTTTTGCTAAGCATTCTTAGTGAAAGGCAGTTAAAGGAACCTTAGAAATAAGTTCACCAAACAGATTTAATACTAATCTCATTGGTTATTGGATCAAATCTCTTCGAAAAGGAAATAATTAACATATTATATCAAGATACATTATTTATGTATGTATATAAAACAAAACCCATGATCTTCTTACCCTAAGGATAAACTAATTCTATATTTTGATTCTGGGAAAGAATTGGAGAGAACTGTTTATTCTGCATGATCTTTCCCACATTTCACTGACCAGAGATGGCATCAGGTAAATAAAATGAAGTACACTTATTATAAAATAGAAGTGAGCACTCACTTCCTCTTCAGCTGCTCAAAGAGTTTAGAAGAGTTATTCTTCCTAGACTGGAGAAAACAATTTAGATAGTTCTATGATTCTCCATCTGTGGATTTCTGTTCTCCCAGATTTTTAAAAATTATTTATTAATTTTGGCTGCACTGGGTCTTTGCTGCTGTCCATGGGTTTCTCTGGTTGCAGTAAGTGTCTTCTCATTGCAGAGCATATACAGGCTCTGTAGTTTGTGACACACAGGCTTAGTTGCCCTGCAGAAAGTGGAATCTTCCTGGACCAGCCATCAGACCTGTGTCCTCTGCATTGGCAGGCAGATTCTCATCCACTGTGCACCAGGGAAGTCCCTCTGTTCCCTGAGGCTATTAAAAATAGGGAATTGGACATGAAAACCAAACATTTGGTTGTCTGTAAAGGTGTTAACATAAGGAGAGATTCTTTACAGGGAATACATACGCCTCGGTTCACCATACACCTGCACGTCTTTATTTACCTTTTTAACAATTTCTGAGTGTATGACACACTGTTGCTAACTATGTGCACGTTAGTGTTAGTGGCCATAGTGTTAATTGCTCAGTCATGTCTGACTCTGCGTACCCATAGACTGTAGCCCACCCGGCCTCTCTCTCCATGGGATTCTCTAGGCAAGAATCCTGGAGTGGGTTGCCATCTCCTTCTCCAGGTGATCTTCCCAACCCAGGGTTTGGGCTTGCATCTGTTGCATCTCCTGCATTGCAGGTGGATTTTTTACCGCTGAGCCACCGGGGATATATCCACATTGCTGTATAACAAATCTGTAGAAATATTACATCTTGCGTGACTGAAGCCCTAACCCACTGAGTGACAATTCTCCAATCCTTCCTCCTCACAGCCCTTGGCAACCACGGTTATATATTCTGTTTCCATGGATTTGATTAATTTAGATACCTCATAGAAGTGGAATCGGGCAATATTTGTCTTTTTTGATTGGTTCATTTCACTTAGTATAATATCATCAAGGCCCATCCATGACGGAGCATATGACAGAATTCTTTTTTAAGGCCTCAAAACATTCCGTTGTGTGCATGTGGATGTAATAGCTATAACATATATCTAATATATAATCTTTATCTTTTATCCAGCAATGAACATTTAGATTGCTTACACATCGTGCCCATTGGGAATAATGTGGCAGTGACCATACATCTGCCCACTATTTAGTCAATATCTTGCTTTCAATTCTTTATGGAAACACACTCTTGAGTGAGATTGCTAGATCATACAGCAGTTCTAATTTTCTGTCGAAACTCCATACTATTTTCTAGAAAGCTTGCAACATTTTACATTGCCAACTGTAGTGTATAAGGGTTCCAATTTATCCATATCCTTACCAAACTTGCTATTGTCTTCTTATACATATTGCCCATCACAGAAGGTTTCAGTTTGTATTTCCCTATTGATTAGTAATATTGAGCGTCTTTTGATATGTTTGTTGGCCATTTGTGTATTTTCTCTGGAGGAAGGTCTATTCAATTCCTTCTCTCACAGTTAGTCAGCTCAGACTGCCATAACACAACAGACTGCATTCCTTAAACCAGAGAAATTTGTTTTCTTAAGTGCTGGAACATGGAAATTTGATATCAAGGTGCCATCATGGTCAGTCAGTTTCTTTTCCTGGCTTATCGGTAACCTTCACACTGGTGTATGCTTATTAACCCCTTATCAGATGCATATTTTACAAATATGTTCTACCATCCTGGAGGTGGAATTTTCAACACTGTTCAGTGTCCTTTTGCTGCACAGAGATTTTAAGATTAATCTCATTTGTCTATTTATACTTTGTTACTAATACTTGTGCACCTGGTACCATATCTAAGAAATCACTGCTGATTCAATGTCATGAAGCTTTACCCTTGTTTTCTTCTAAGAGTCTTATCAAGTCTTGCATTTAGGTCTTCAATCCATTCTGAATTGATTTTTCTTCAAGATGTATGATGTTCATTATTTTGCATTTGGTTATTTTGTTTCCCCAGCACCGTTCATTACAGGGATTAAACTTTCCCCATTATCTTGACACCATAGATGAAGATCATTAGACCATGTATCCAAGAGTTTATTTCTGGCTGTCTATTCTGTGCCACTGATTGTCATATCTGTCTTTATGCCAGCCAGCTTCCTCAGTGGCTCAGCAGGTGAAGAATCTGCCTTCAGTGCAGGAGACACAGGAGATGCGGGTTCAATCCATGGGTTAAGACGACCCCCTGGAGAAGGAAATTGCAACCCTGTCCAGTATTCTTGCCTGAGAAATCCCCTGGACAGAGGAGCCTGGTGGGCTACAGTCCAAAAGGTCACAAAATGTCAAGAAGACTGAGTGACTAAGCACACATTTTTTGCCATATCTACACTCTTTTGGTTCCTGTACCTTTGTACTATGTTCTGAAATCAGAGGCCTCCAGCTTTGTTGCTCTTTCTAAGATTCTTTGCCTATTTGGGGTGCTCTGAGATTCCGTGTTAACTGTTGGATGGATTTTCTATATCTGAAAAAATTTCCATTCGGATTTTATTAGGAATTGCTTTGAATCTTTAAATTGCTTTGGGTAGTATGAACAGCTTAATAATATTAAGCCTCCAAATCCATAAACATGAGACACCTATCTATTTATTTATGTCAGATTCCTTTCTGCAATACTTTGTAGTTTTCAACATGTAAGTCTTTCATTTCCTTAAGTTTATTCCTAATTACTTCATTTTTTTCAATGCTATTACAAACAAGATTCTTTGTCCAGTGTCTAAGATTCCACACTCCCAGTGCAGAGAACTTGGGTTCAGTCCCTAGTCAGGGAACTAGATCACACATGCCGCAACAAAGACCTGGCACAAACAAATAAATAAAAATATGTATATATTTTTAATTTAGCTCTTGACTGTAGCTTTAAAAAAATAAAAAATAAATAGGATTGTTTTCTTATTTTCCTTTGCGGAATGGTCATTCTTCATGCATGGAAAGATATTTGAATGTTGATTTTGTACCATGCAACTTTCTGTGCAGGATTTTTGTGTGTGTGGATTTAAAGATTTTTCTGCACATAAAACCATGCCCCTGTGAGTAGACATAATTTTACTTCTTTCTTTCCAAATGGAAGCCTTTTTGTTTCCATTTCTAACCTAAAACCCTGGCTAGGACTTCTATATATTATGGTGAACAGAAATGTTGATAACGGGCATCCTTGCCTTTTTTTCTTGATCTTTTTCACTGATGACTATGATGTTAGAGGTAGATTTTCAATATATGACATTTATTATATTGCAGTCACTTCCTCCTATTTCTACATTGTTGAGTACTATTGTCATGAACGACTAGTAAATTTATTAGATACTCTACGGAACATCAGATGAGGCACAGATGAAGTTTCTGTTTTTTTTTTTTTTTTTTTTTAATTTTAAGAAAATTATGTAATGCTCCCAGTGGAAGCACAGAAGTTGATGATACAGAAATCATCTTCCATTCCTTCTTTGGTAATCATTGTCTTTGTCACTCTCTGGCTTAGAATTATGTATCCTTAGTTAGAATACCCAGAGTTTGGAAACATTTCCCAACCAAAACACTGCTTCTCATCATTTTTTAGGTAAACCTTGCTCGATGGCCTTGAGAGCGGAGCACAGTAAACACCAGAAGGTGAGTATTTCCCAAATCCTGTTGCCAAAATATCCTCCTCATCGATCCAGTCACAGGTGAGAATAGGAGGAAACACAGAGATACTGGAGACGGCTGCCTTCCTATCCTGGATCTTTAGCACACTGTCTGATATCATCACCACCTTTACAGTTAGTAAGAACAAAAGCAGTAGTAGGCAGTTCTGTTGTTACATTATTTTCATAATATTTCAGACTTTAAGCGTTATAGTAAGTTTAACTTACTTAAACCTTAAATCAACCCTACAGTACTTATAAGTAGGTATAGCTATCACCATTATAGATTCAAAAAATGAGGTAAAAAACATTTGATTATATGCCTGAGATCACAGTGTCACTGGTAGTGCAATCTAAACCAATGCACGTTCTCTAAACCGCTTACAAACTGATTAAAATTTCCATAGTTCTATGAAGCTTATTCATATATCTTTATATCATTCATCTGAGAGATGTTTTCAACCTCAGTTTTTTTGTGCTGTGCTAGGGAGGGATATGCTAAGACATCTGACTAAGGGAAGCTTAAGGACATGCTGGGCAGTTAGTAGAGTGGACAGTCCAAGATGAAGAAGGAGACAGGATCCCTACCTCAGAGCCTCCCACTCCAAAAAGAGGAAGCAACTCACAACCCTGAGAAGCCTCAGGTTTATGAGTGAAAAGCAACAAATAAGAAAATAACAGAAGGACGTCACATAGATTACCCACTTTTGAGTAGAAACGCATCATCTGGGCATCATTTCAAATGCTCATTCTTGCAGGAACAGCTCCTCCTCTGAGCTCTAATAGGCAACTCTCCTGTTTGGAATCATTTGTTTAGCCTGCCCCTGTGTTGTGAGCTTTGGGAGGCTAGCCCACACCCATTCATTCTCAGAAGTCCAGGCCCAGCTCAAAGCCCCTGAGGGCCCCCTGAATGTTTTGTGAATGAGTGACTCCACACTTAAGCATTCATCTAGGAGTAGAAAGGTCAAAGGATGCTGAAGATAGTATCTGTGAGGTAGACTTCAAATATAGATGCAGTTTAGGGAATAAATTGATACCAGGGATGTTCGCTCATGTTCTAACTGTATTAAATAGCTCACACAACAATTTGGTGAAGGTTATTAAATTTCATGTCCACTATAATATTAAGAATTAGCCTGTATACCAATTAATGGATCAGGAAACTGAGGAGAACCAGCTAGTCATACAGCCTTGTTCAAGGAGAACTGATGAGACCAGCTACTTTAATTCCAAACATTGTCTCTAGGACATGGCAACCTGCAACTTCATCTCTTTTCCTTTATTGTCTAAATGTGTTTCTGCCGATCGTCTTTTCTCTTCTTAATCTCACTGCATTGTCACCTTATTTTCCAGATGTGTTTTGTTCCCTCTGTAATTTTCCATACTTTCTCGTCCATCAAACGACCAGTAATTAATAGAAACCCCCCGGATCTCTCTACGAGCCCTTACCTTCTTCTTTCCCTGGCCTCCAGCTATTCTCTCTGCCTTGCTCTCACTTTTTTGCAGAAAGTTGCAGGGGAAGAATCTTAAGATGAATTCTAGTTTTGATTCACTATCCACCTAGGTCCTTTTGTTACTCTCCAGTGTTTAGACCACCCCCCTCCCCCCCCCCAAAAAAAATCAGGTATTTCCAAGAATTGTCAAAGTATTAACTAAAGTCATGCATGTGAAAACACTTCATAAAGTCCTAAAAAACTAAAGAAATGAATGTTGTCTTTTACTCACATGGAAGAGAATGTCCAGGGCACCATTAAGTAAGGAATCTAGTTTGATGGAATTGCCGGGAGCAGCAAAATCACTGAAAACAAGTGGCTCCAAGCAGGCTCAGAAACCAGTGCCCCATCACAGAAAAGCAAGGACCCCTGGACAGCACCCCAGAGAAAAAGTCGGTAAGAGAAACTTTGGGGAGTTCCTCTAATTAGTTCCTCTAATCCCTGAGGAAAAACTAATAAGTATGGCCTAGGTGTGTGGCATGGACTTTGGGTAGGTGGGGTTTAAGCTGGACTGGTCTGAGACATGAAGCTAGCACTGGGGCCTTGGGAAAATCTTATACATTTTCTGAGGTCCTGATTGCTGTCTTTAAAGTGAGGATAAGGATACATAACTCATACAGTGCTTGAAAGCCTTACATTAAATGCAAAAGTCTGACACCTAAAAGTAGTTCAATAAATCCAGCTGTGACAATGGGAACCGTGCTTTGTTAGTGTTTATGCCCAGACCTCTGCTCAGTGCCTTATGTGTCGTGTGCCCTTAACATATATTTTCTGAGTAGATGTGTTGGTGAACTATTTCCTAAGTTAGAAGGTTCGGAAGTTAAACCTACTAACGGGAAGTGCAGAACGCTATCACTGAACTGGGCAAATGTGGTCATTGGAGCCTCAGTCTCCTGAGCCAGTAGTTAAAGGGAAATTAAAAAAGGTATAGAGAAGGGACTTCCTGGGGGTGAAGTGGTTAAGACTCCACGCTTCCACTGCAGGAGGTGTGGGTTCCATTCCTGGTCAGGGGACTAAGATCCCACAAGCCAAGAAATAAATAATGGAACAATAAAGCATAAAATTACAAAAGTAAAAGTTTGAAAAATACATGTAAGAAAGTTTTTAAAAAGTGTATAGATGGACAAGTAGGAGAACTCACACTTTCTGATAAAACAGGGACTAATTCTCCAGACCCCACCAGCCTTGCTTAGCTTCTGTTCTCCATCTTAGAACTCAGAGGAAAGGAGACTGGAGTGAAGCGGTACAGTCTACGAGAAAGAAAGGGCCATGTGTACCAAGAGGTCAGCCAGCCCCAGGATGATGACTACCTCTGTGAGTGACCCTGCTGGCCCACTCATGGAGAAGGGGCTACGAGGCCTTGGTCCACTAACCTCACCCCACCATTTGGTCCCCCAGTCATCCCCTTCCTCTATGACTTGAGGTGCAGGATCGAGGACAAATGCCATTGTTGCAAGAAGGGGGACCCCTTCCAGGGCCCGAAACTGGGCTCTTGTCTAACACTCGGAACTGAATTGTCCAAGGAGACACATGCGGACAAAGCAAGAGATTTTATTGGGAAGGGCACCCAAGTGGAGAGCAGTAGGTAAGAGAACCCAGGAGAACTGCTCTGCCTCGTGGCTCACAGTCTCAGGTTTTATGGTGATGGGATTAGTTTCCGGGTGGTCTTTGGTGAATCATTTTAATTCAGAGTCTTTCCTGGTGGCACACGAATCTGTCAGCCAGGATGAATGCTAGCGAGAGGGATTCTGGGAAGTGGACAGACATGCGGTGTCTCCTTTTGATCTTTCCCGAACTCTTCCGGTTGGTGGTGGCTTATTAGTTCCGTATTCCTTATCAGGATCTCCTGTCATAAAACAACTCATGCAAATGTTTACTATGGTGCCTGACCAGGGTGGGTGGTTTCAATCAGTGTGCTTCCCCTAACAACTCCCCCCTGAGAGACTTTATACTCAAGATGCTTCTTGGGAATTGGGGCGGAGGTCTCTTTCTTCTGTAAATTTTTCCTGCTGTGCCTGGGCATGGGCCTGCCTAGCAGAGCAGAAGTCTCTCTCTACCTGATCTAAGTTGGGGTGTTCTACATCTGAAACCAGCTTTTACTCTTGTAATAATAGCAATTTAGTTTGAAACTGTTGGTGCCTCTCAGAGATGAAATAGACAGGGGCCAAACAGGAGACCTTCCAGGATGGTCATCACTGGTCCCCAGAAATAGGAGGCAACATTTGGAGTGAGGGCTGCAGGGTTTGTGACTTTTATTTTTTTTTGCTTGGCTGGTGGTGAAGGAACAGAGCTGTGCTCCAGGAATCATGTTTAGTCTAAAGTTACCATCTTCCACCTGGGTGGTGGCTCCAGTTCTGTAGAAGAATTCAAAAGACATTGTTATGCGTATTTCTTTGAGTAGGAACCAGGACCCTGTCTCAAGGCTGCACCACCATATGATTGTTTCTCCTGTTTCAGTATTCTCTCCCTTCCCTGATTTGCAATCATTTGAATCTACCCTTTGGAACTCAGGGAAGGTCAAGGAGGCTGAAAGAAGCCTATATCTTACAGATGAGAAATGGGGAACATACAGCAGATCTGTACTCCACAGCCACCACCCACAGAGTCCTGCTCAGTTTTAATTTAGGGAACAGGGCAACTATGACTGTGATAAGTTTTTGTCAAAATGGGGCATAGGGCCACCTCAGCTTGGAGAAGAGACACTGATTTGGAAGTATTCCTGAGTTCTAAGTCCTAGATCTGAGCCTTGTATGATTAAAATCTCAATCTTTTGGTCAGCCATTTTGTTGTAACAGACCCAATTAGTAGTAGCTGGAGGAGGGATAACTGGAATTTTAATAGACAAAATAAATCTCTTCTTTTTAAAAATAGGCCTGAAAAAAAAAATAAAAAAAATAAAAATAAAAATAGGCCTGAAACCCAGTCTAGTCCTGGCACTTCAGGGAGACTTTTAGCCAGGTGGCCAGTTGTCTAGTTTTATAAAAAGTAAGGTAGAAGTTATTAGCATCCAGCAGACATTGTTTTGAGAATGGTGGCATCTAAGCCTGACACGACTCAGAAAACTCAAGTGTTTAGCAATATAACGTCTAATCTGAAATTACACCCATAGCAACACCTCGTTATTTTCCAGGATGTCTGAACCATAGCTGAGTACTCTATTTTGATTTGTAGTCGTAAAATTTTCCATAATAGCCAAAGCAGATGTCACCACTACTGACGTCAGTGTTTCTCTAGGTATGAGAAGATGCAAGAATTGGGTCTCATAACATCTCTTGAAAACATCTAACTATGTGAAGGCCTGTTCTGCCAGTTTTTTTCAGAGCACCGAGTGCCTCATTCCTGATTTTCACCCTGAACTCCTTTCAGGGCTGTTGAAAGTCAGCAGTTGCACAGGCCGTGATTTAATCTCTGTAGATGTAGATGGCAAGTGTCAATCTTCAGTTGGCAGAGCCCCTTTTTGCTCATAAACTTGACCATGATTTTGAGGGGGGCATTTCATGACCATTTTATCCCATGGTGCTGAGAATGTCCATTTTCAGGTTTGGCAAAGATTTTGTTGACAGGCCACTCAATGTGCTGTTACTGCACTAGGCCATTAAACAGTATCCAAAATTCTCTGGACCACCTGTCTTACTAGCCTCTTGGTCCAGGAAGACATTCCCTCTTGTTGCCTTTTTTCATATCTAGAGTTACACTGTTATCATCATCGATCTCATAGGGAACTATATATTATTTTATCAGAGGCCTCAGGCACACATTTGGTGGTGTAAAAAACAGCAGTTTTGTAAAACAGGTGAAATACAAAGAGCATAGCCAGCAGTATTAGTAAAGTCACAAATAAGACTTAAGAGCTTCCATTAGATGTAGCCCAGTATATCCCAGGGCGTCTGACTTAGTCTACTCTGCACGAATCTTTATCTTGCATGGAAATTTTACATTGGCACCACCATCTATAAGGCACATAGCCCAGTTTTTTAGTGTTACTAGACTGATTATCCTTAGTATGATTTAATTGTTTCCAACACAGAGGAGACTTTAAACCTAAATTACCATAGCCTGGTGTTATCTGTATAAATCATTCTCATAATTGTGGGAGATTTTTTTTTTTTTTTGATAAAACTTTTCTTGTTGCTCTGATTAAGCCTGAGTAATAGAAAAAAGCTCAAATTTACGGCCAGAGTCAGAGCAGGCATTATTAATTGGCCCAGTGAGGGGATCCCATCTAGTAGCATCACAGTGACCTGAATATGACTATAATTTTTTTTTTTTTAAGTAAATTTTTTCAGGGCCAACCAGTTAGAATCTTATATTAGAGAAATTTACCAAGGTAACCCAGAATTGGATACAGGTAATTGGCCACAAGCCCAACAATTGGATTGATTAATAAAACTAGCATAGGATCAGGCCTATGATAGGAAAGCATTTGATTTATATGCAAAGGTCTAAGAAGTCAAGAAAACATTATAAATGATCATACGAAGCAGATCCTGCATCTTGGGCAAGCTGATAGGTCTCCAATCCTCAGCTCAAGCTGAGGCCCTTCCACCAGATTCCTGCGTCCAGGACCAGGGGACTAGAAAAATGGGAAGGATAGGAAGGGCTAGGGAGAGGAAAGAGAGAGGGAAGGGGAGAGGTCAACAAAGTCTCTTGCTCCTTACCAGTCGGGGCACTCTGGCCAGTTGTCCACATCAGGAGAAGACCAGGGACAAAAAAGTCCCAGTTGCAGCCACTGGGTCTGGCCCATTGGCAGGCAAGCTGGGCCCTGAGTACCCCGAGTGGTCAGGATATCAGTCTCAGCGAAGAAGAGTCCCACCAGAGTCGCCATTTGTTGCAAGAAGGGGGACCCCTTCCAGGGCCCAAAACTGGGCTCTTGTCTAACACTCGGAAATGAATTGTCCGAGGAGACAAATGCTGACAAAGCAAGAGATTTTGTTGGGAAAGGGCACCTGGGCGGGAAGCAGGAGGTAAGGGAACCCAGGAGAACTGCTCTGCCTCGTGGCTCACAGTCTAAAGTTTTATGGTGATGGATTAGTTTCCGGGTGGTCTTTGGCGAATCATTTTAATTCAGAGTCTTTCCTGGTGGCTGACACATCCCTCAGCCAAGGTGGATGCTAGCTAGAGGGATTCTGGGATGTGGACAGACATGCGGTGTCTCCTTTTGATCTTTCCCGAACTCTTCCAGTTGGTGGTGGCTTATTAGTTCCGTATTCCTTATCAGGATCTCCTGCCATAAAACAACTCATGTAAATGGTTACTATGGTGCCTGAACAGGGTGGGCGATCTCAAACAGTGTGCTTCCCCTAACACCATGAGTGCCCCAGTTCTTTCGAGGAGGTCGTTACGACCAGCAACTTCACTATAATTCTTCTCATCCCTGTACTCACCTCCAGATTGTGAGGAGTGTCAGAACTTCTTCATCGACAGCTGTGCTGCCCATGGGCCCCCAACCTTTGTAAAGGACTGTGCAGTGGAAAAGGGGCATGCCAACCGCTCAGCCCTCACTCTGCCCCCTGGATTAAGCATCAGACTGTCGGGCATACCTGATGCTGGGCTTGGAGTGTGGAACGAGGCGTCCGATCTGCCACTGGGCCTGCACTTTGGCCCCTATGAGGGCCAGATCACAGACGATGAAGAGGCCGCCAAGACTGGATACGCCTGGCAGGTGAGAGCACCCGTTTCCCTGTCCTCTGGCCTCTAACGGCTTGTGTGGTGGGGGGTACTTCATGTCTACATGCGAGGACGCACGTGGTGATAACATGGTCAGCAATGACACAGTCAGCCCTGGGTACTGTGTGCCCTGGGCGTCAACAGAAGACTTCCATCTAAAGGTCAGAGTAGAGGTGGGACCACAGTGTATAGACACTCAGGACCTCTATCTAAAGGTCAGAGGAGAGGTGGGACCACAGTGTAGAGACACTCAGGACCTCTATCTAAAGGTCAGAGCAGAGGTGTGACAATTGTGTACACACACTCAGGACCTCTATCTAAAGGTCTGAGGAGAGGTGGGAACACAGTAATACAGACACACAGAAGTGACTCCTCCCTTGTGGAGCCCTTGCCTTCAATGAACCAAGAGACTCAGACTTGGAATGATGAATAAGGGGCTTACTGTGTGGTCCGACTGGCAGGTGAATCCATGCAGGCTGAAAAGCTCCAATGACTACAGAGGGAAATAGCTCCTCTATATCTTCCTACCAAGAAAAAATAAAAGAAAGAGGAAAGCTTGTAACTCTTTCTCTGACACTCAGATCACCAAAGCAAGGAACTGCTACGAATATGTGGATGGAAAGGACACGTCTTGGGCCAACTGGATGAGGTGAGTGCAGTTAGTCTGCAGTGTGTAGACATTGAGACTCCCTCCATCCCACGCCCCTTTCCTTCTCAACCCGGCTCCCTCAACAGCATTAACATCTTCTTTCCTCTTTTCCCTCCATATCATGCTCTTTCATTTCAAAAGACACTAGAAAGAAGCAAATAAAAATATGGCATGTGCCGTCAAGATACAAGTCTATATGCTGAACAAAACTGGTGGACTTGAAAACAACTTGAGGAGTCTAGATTCACCAGGGACACTTTAACTCACTTAATGGACACTTACCATGCACTTTATGTTTCAGTTTAGACAATGAACTTCGTTACTGAAGCAGATCACACAACCCATGTCCTTTTGGAGAACATACTGCAGACAGACATTTGCCAATTGATTTTAGGAACAGTAACCTTAGGTTTTCTATCTTTGAGTAACTACACAGTGCCAGGATAAGCGAATACAGGAGACCTTGACTCTATGTTGACAACAACCTCCTCAGTCTTGGTTCCAGTGAGAAGTGAGCCCTGAGGCCTCGGAAGGAATGGGGGGCAGCATGGCCCTGAGCAGGGCCATTCTCTGAGGGCCTCTCCTTTCATCAGGGCAGGCAGACAGTGAACAAACAATTACTGTTCCATGTCTCAAGCTATATCAGAGCTCTCTCCAAGTTTCCATGGGAGGGTGTGGGCAAGCAAATAGAACCCTGGATACACGTGGGGAGATGGGAGATAGCCTTGGGAGAGAAGGCAGGCTGGGGTGAGTGCTGAGGGCTGTGTGTTAGCCAAGGAGCACCAAGTCCTGTGGATGAAAGAGAGCTTAATTCAAAGTTTAGAGGAGTTGGAGGTCACCAGCCTCAAGGACAGTCCAGGTGGAGATGAGTCTGGAACTGGGCTCTGGAAAAATGGCTAATTAGGTATGGAGAGAAAAGCATGGGAATTCACATGGCCTACCCGAAGGTGTGAACAGAAGGTCCACATGAGGAGCAGCCTCAGAGGCGGAAGGCAAGGAGCTGGGCATGGTCAGAGAGTGGAGGGCACTCATCACCTGAGGTTTCTTTCCCTTTCCTGGCCTCTACCCCAGGTATGTGAACTGTGCCCGGGACGATGAGGAGCAGAACCTGGTGGCCTTCCAGTATCACGGGCAGATCTTCTACCGAACCTGCCAGGTGGTCAGCCCGGGCTGTGAGCTGCTGGTCTGGTATGGGGATGAGTATGGTCAGGACCTTGGCATCAAGAGGAACAGCAGGGGTAAGAGTGAGCTCGCGACCGGGAGAGGTGAGTGTCAGCCCTCTTCCAGCACCGACCCCATCCTGGGAGCCTCCGTGGTCCGATTTCGAAGCAGAGTATGATCCAGTGTAAAGTCAGTTGAGTTGCAGTTAAAATGCCTCAGAATTTGATTCTTGTCATATGATTGTTAGGAAAAATTATTATATTAAAAATGCTAGTTCTAATTTTTAATATTTCATGCAAAAAAATGGGTAACATCACCTTCTGCTGAAAGGCTTAGAAGCAAAAAGCAACATTTCTAGCACCTACCAGCTTTCTGCCCTTTACCTATTTCTTCCTCATTTCCTCCCATTTCTAAGCAACACATGTACAGTGACGTGCATTCAGTTACTGGTCCAGTTTGCTGTCATGTCTGTTCATACTCTGTGCCAGAGGGGGCTCCACACACCAAAACAGACAGAACCACTGCCCAGGGGCAGCAGGGGCTTCACACCAGATAGGGGCTGGTGCTCTGAGCAACACCAGTGCAGGGAACATGCCTCGGGTCAGCGTGAGCAGAGGGTGGGGTGTGGTGCAGGACGCTGTGGCGGGGTCTGTGCACAGATAACACCCGTGGGGAAGGATTCCGGGCAGGGAAGCAGCCAGTGCTACAGCCCCAGGACCGGGAAGAGAGACCATGCCAGGGGTCGTTGGAGGAAGCACAGAGGGAGAGGAAGGAGGCTGGACGGGACACGGAAGCCTCAGGGCCTGTGTCCACCTGCAGGCACCAGGGGTTCTCCTGGGTGACACAGAACAACCACATGTCTTTCACCTGCAAGAATCATGTTCTCTGTGCTAAGATGATGCTTTGTTTGATTTTTGGGAAGAGACAGCAGGGGGGAGTCCACTCAGAGGTCAGTTCATTGCCAGACATGAGGGGAGATTGGGCTAGTTTAATATGTTTGGGAGTGCAGGTGTAAAGAGTCTGGCTGGAGATGTATTTTTAAATAGGGCTTCCTAGTGCACGTTAAATGGACTAAGACTGAATGAAATAAATGAGGTATGAGTACTGCTGAGGCTGGAGAAAGGATATGCCTTTATTTTATGACTTATTGGAAACAGAGAGAGGAGCAATTTGTGAACCAGTTTGGGCCACAGGGGCAAGAGACCTTCAGTCAGTGGGACCTGGGCCGCTCGGTCTCGTCCAGTCTCAAACCCACTTCCTGCAGCGATCGGCACAAAGGCTGCTCTTTGAACAAGGAGCCACAAAGTCAGATTTACCCAAACCTGCTGTAACCACCCACTGTGCTGCCTCCCATATGCAGAGAGCTCCATGCCAGGCGCCCCTAACTTAATAGACCCTTTCCCCTCTCATTGAGCTTCTCAGGACATTTCACCTAAGTCATCAAGTCTTATCCCTCAGTAGGGTAAATACCTGTGGCCACTGTGACATGACATTTCAGACACTTAGACGCAGGGAAATTCCCTACAGATCCACCTCTATCAGGAGAGATGCTGCCTCTGATGGTGCTCGAAGGTCCCTATCTGGGTGATATGTAGAAAAGGCCCCTGACACCAACTTCCTGGATTTCTGTAGATGTAGAGAATAAGAGTGGAGTGGAAACGTGGACAATAAAGAGACACCCAATGGGAGACAAATCGTGCACTGTCAACACTTAGATAATTAGTGAGGCAGGCCTGACCATGGCAAACCAGCTACCTGACCAAAAGCTTCCTCTTTCAGCAGAACCGAAGCCCAAGATCCACCCATGTGCCTCCTGCTCTCTGGCCTTCTCCAGTCAGAAATTTCTCAGCCAACACACCCAACGCAGTCACCCCTCTAAGAATCTCCTGAGACCATCTGAAAGAGACCTCCTCCAACTAGAGGATCCCTGCCCAGGCAATCAAAATCAGCGATACACAGACCCACAGAGCCCTAGCAACAAACCTGAGGGTCAGGAGGTCAAGGAGAGACCCCAACAATTGCTGAAAAGCATAAGGCTGAAGAGGATTTCAAGGGCCTCTGTCTACTCACCCGGAGGACAAATGGGGGGTTCTGGGGTGCATGAGAGAAAGACAGACGAGCCCAGCACAAGCCAGAAACTGAATCCAGAGGACACAGGCACATTGCTCACGGGGGCAGGGGTCTCGAGGATTATGAGGTTCACGTACGGAGAGTGTGGACAAGTGTCCAAGGACAGGTCAAGTCTCAGCACACACGAGAGGACACACACAGGGGAGAAGCCTTATGTTTGCGGGGAGTGTGGACGAAGCTTCCATCAGAAGTCCACCCTCATCAGACACCAGAGAACACACGCAGGGGAGAAGCCCTATGTTTGCGGAGAGTGTGGGTGATGCTACTGTCAGAAGTCAGCCCTCATCAGGCACCAGAAGACACACACAGGGGAGAAGCCCTATGTTTGTGGGGAGTGTGGGCGAAGCTTCAGTCAGAAGTCAGATTTCATCAGACACCAGAGGACACACACAGGGGAGAAGCCCTATGTTTGTGGGGAGTGTGGGCGAAGCTTCCATCGGAAGTACACCTTCATCAGACACCAGAGAACACACACAGGGGAGAAGCCCTATGTTTGTGGGGAGTGTGGGCGAAGCTTCACTCAGAAGTTCCATCTTATCTCACACCAGAGGACACACACAGGGGAGAAGCCCTATGTTTGTGGGGAATGTGGGCAAAGCTTCATTAAGAAATTCAACCTTATCAGACACCAGAAGACACACACAGGGGAGAAGCGCCATGTTTGCAGGGAGTGTGGGAGAAGCTTCATTCATAAGTCAAATCTCATCTCACACCAGAGGACACACACAGGGGAGAAGCCCTATGTTTGTAGGGAGTGTGAGTGAGTCATGACCAACAAACCACACCTTAGCCACAGGAGGATTACTGCAGACACCCCATGCCTCAGCTCTAAGGGGGCCTCAGAGGAGGCCTGTGACCCATTACTGTCCCCAAGAGTATGAGGAGAGAATTCCCACGTCGTCCAGGGGTCAAGACTCCAATGCAGAGACCCACGTTCAATACCTGATTGGGGAACTAGCTCCCACAGGCTGCAACTAAGACACAGCACAGCCGAATAAATAAATATATGATAAATATTTTAAAGAAAGAGTGTGAGAAGCAAGAATTACTTGTTAAATAGACCTTCCACTTTCGTGACAGGAGAGGAGGCAGATAAACAGCAGAAAGTTTCTTAAGTGTTCTGGAGATGTTCATGCCAATTGCCTTCGTGGTTTTTTAGTACTCCTCTTCTAATAAATTTTGTCTCCAAACAAATCTGAAGCCCAGACTATGTACTCATTTCCCCCGTGTCACTGACAGTAGAGGAGTCCAGTCGTAGCTGAACCCCTGGGAAGGCATAACTCTCGAGCCACGTCAGTTAGGTCACTGGACAGTCAATCCTGGTCCAGGGAGAGGAATGCAGAGTGGAGTCAGACTCACCAGGGAAGGGAATTCCTTGGCCTCCTGGGAATTGGGACCTCTCCTCCTTATAGACTCCGACTCTCCTTTGGCCTCTCCTGGTGGCCCTTTGTTTCCCTCTGACTTCTGTAGCCACAAAGGTGAAGGCCATGAGCACGTGTGTGTGCGTGTGCACGCGCCTGGCTCAGCATGGGCAATCTTGTCTCTGCTGCTCCCTCAGGGTCATCGCAGCATCTGAACTCCAGATGCGACCACAGGAGTCCAGTTCTCAGCCCTGCCCCCAGCAGCTGTGTGAGCTGGGGAAAGATGCTCAACCTCTCTGTGTCTCTACTCTCATCTGTGATATGAGGTGGGAGCACCAGCATTTTGGTCTGATGCGTAAGCACAGGCGTAATCTAGCAGAGGCTGGCTGAGAATGCAAGCCACACCTTTGCTTTCCTTTTTGTTTTTTCATTCAATCGTTTTTTTTTTTTTTTTTAATAGAAGGATAATTGCTTTACAGAATTTGTTTCCTGCCAGTCCTCCAGCCCCCACACTTTCCAGGTCTTCAGAGCTAGACGAGGAAGGGGCTGTTTAGGCAGTGGGCTGCCCTGATGAGGGGGTGTGAGGTAGGGGGTGCTAAGGGAGGCCAACCTCCCTTCACACCCCTGCCGTTCCTGCTGAGCTGGGCAGCCCCACGTCTCCTCCACAGACAGGCAGTGCCCACAGTCATCCCCCTGCAGAGAACAGAGCCTGGAGCCAGGTTTGCAGGAAATCCCTGTCCGCCCCCATCCCACCCCCACACGGAGGGTCCTTGAATCCCACACCGCGGCTTCTCTCTGCATGGGCCTCGTACCTGTGCCCGTGCGCTCTGGTCAATGCTGTCGTGACCTTGAAATTCTTAACCATGGAATAGTTCGTCCTTACATTTCCCTTTCATGAGTGAAGTCTGATGGGCCCCGGGTTGAGCTGTGAGCAGAGCAGATGCAGACACAGCACGGGTCCTGGGGTGACCAGGCTGCACAAGGGGACAAGGTGGACACAAAGCCCCCCCACCCTGGGTGAGTGTGGCTGGGGACAGCACCAGGAAGCCACGCTTGCTGAGACCCGGAACTGAGCTCCAACACAGAGTGGGGGTAATGGGGTTCTTAAGGTCGACCACACCCTCCCCTCTGTGAATAACCTCTGCCCCGGCCTGATCCTTCCAGAAGGGGTTCAGGAGCCTGAAGTCCGCCCGCCCACCAGAAGAAACCAAGGGGAGAGTGGGCCATGGGGAGGGGCCGGAGGGTGCGAAGTCCAAGACTCGGGACAACGGCCCTCAGTCCCCTCCGTGTGCCAGGCTTGTGAAGCGTCTCTACATGAACCGTGTCAGTGATAACCACCCACTATTATTTTCCGGTTTCTATGCTTTCTTAAAGGAACGCGTTTGTCTGTGGCTTGGTTTCCCTACAGGAAGGGAAGCCACATAAACTCCCCATCTTCTGTGGCTTCAGGCTGGGGCCACGAGAGGGAGAGTTAGGGGTGGTGTAGGCAGAGGGTCTTCAACTGAAAAACGGTGGGAATCCAGAAACCTGCAGGGGCGTCTCACCTGCACCTCCCACCAGAGCTGGGCCTGGAATCCCCTGGAACCCTGAGCAGGTCAAACCTTCTCCCTCTCCTCCCCTCTGCTCCCCTGCCTCCAAAAAGCTGACTCCTGGGGCCAGCCCACAACACCCCCAAATTCCCCATCACCCACAGCCCCACATAGGCCCTCCCTCACAGAAGTGGGATGGCCTGGGTGGTGGCACAGATGGTGTGTGACCGCAGAGCTGGGGTCTCAGCTGACCTTTAGCAAGGGGGTTGGTATTTTACACAGCCTCCCAGCCCAAGGAGCTGCCAGTAGCCAGAAGCCAGGATCTGAATCAGAGCTGGGAGATGAGGAGTGGGGATGCGAGCTCTCTGATGTCCCATCCTGTCCTGTCCCCAGGACAGCGGTCAGGCCCCACCTGACACCGTGACTGCCCTGCACGGGCACACAGGACACCAGCAATCATGGGACGGACAGCCAGCTGCCTCCGCCGCAAGCTCCACCCTGACCACGGCGGCCCCGTGGCTGTACCAGCCCCGCCGGCGCGCGGCTCTGCTTGGCTGCCAGGGCTCAGGAACCCTGGGTGAGTTGCTGAGGGCAGAGCTCCAGAGGCCAAGCCTGTCTTCAGCCACCAGACCTGCCCTGCTTACTGGACTCATGAGCCCAACCAGTATCTGAAGCCAAGATGCCTTTGGGAGACTGACATCACAGACGCTGACCTCAGAGCTCAGACTCCTGAAAACTTACTAAGCTGATTATTTTTAGGCTTTTTTTACAGGGAGATGTTGCCAGGAAGCGGGATGGGGAATGACTCCCTTGGTGGTACTGTGGTTAAAAATCCACCTGCCAATGCAGGAGACACGGGTTCAATCCATGATCTGGGAAGACCCCACGTGCCGTGGAGCAACTAAGTCCGTTCACAACTACTGCAGCCCAAGAGCCTAGAGTCTCTGCTTCCCACCCAGAGCAGCCCCCGAAGGGAGAAGTTCAGCACAGAAACGAGAGAGCAACCCCGACGCCTGACAGCCAGAGACAAGCCCGCACAGCAGCGAAGACCCAGCAAGCTGAAAATAAATATATAACCTTGCTTTAAGTAGGAGATCGCAGCATTCTCTGCTCATCCAGAACCTAGGACTCTGAGCTCCCAGCACAGGGAGCCACGTTCAATCCCTGGTCAGGGCATTATTTCCCACATGCTGCAACTGAAGGCCCTGCATGCCACAGCTAAGACCCAGCACAGCCAATTAAATGAATACTTAAAAGTAGGAGGCTGTTCATCTGTCACCATAGAAAACTACAACATTTTAGAAAAAGAAAAAAAATAAGAGCTTATTTTGCAAGTGCTCATGGTTGATTGCAAAATCTTCTCATAATATGCAGCTGTTTAAAAAAGAAGAAACTTAGAAAATACAGAAACTAAAACCCACCCATAAATGTGTGGGGAACACCAATTACTGCAGCATGCGGCCACCACACACGGGAACACACGTCCGTGTTTTTCTTCTACAAAGAAGCTTTCAGCCTCCACCCCTCTTCCCACCGGCTTCTGCTCTGCTCACCAAGAAGACTGTGCTTTGCACTCGTGACTGGGGGGTTTCTGTTGAACTCAGGGAGGTGGAGGAGTAGGGCTGTGTGGTTGGAGGCACCGTTTGGCCTGCAGTGAGGAGAGAAGCGCTAGTGCTCCACCTCTGGGTTCAGTAACTCCAGGGGCCTCGGGGAGCTGCCCGGGAAGAAGCCTCTCAAACACCTTCCCTGCTGCATCCACAGTTACAGCACGTCCCACGTCTTGGGGTTCAGCTGTGGGTTAACAAGACCTCTCTTGTTGGACAGAAAAGTGTTTCCACAGAGAATCTGCCTGGATCTCGGCCTTGGTTGGTACAGATGTAATAGGCAGTACGTTCAGGGCTCAGGGAAATCAGTTCTGAAGCTCTCTGGGTTTAGGGATACAGCACCTCCTCACGTCCACCCCTTCCATGGTCATGGAGCCTTCTCTTCCAGAGGAAGGCGTTTGGCAACATCAACCACAAAGACACATACTGAAGAGGAGAAAGGCCACGGCAGGCGGGGCTGGGTGTTCCTGGGGGAGCAGAGGGGCCTTGGACACTGCATGCTGGACCCCTGCCACACCGGCTTCTCCTCCTTCTCGCTGGGCATGCAGCTTTCACCTGCTGGGTGCCCGCCAGTGAGGGGCCCCCAAGACACCAAGCTGGGGTTGGCGATGGGCGAGCTGGATGCCAGGGAACCCGAGACCCTGCAGCAGGTCAGTGCACTGTGGACGAGGGCCGGCCTCACTGAACGGTTAGGCCCTGTGCATTCAGGACACCCTCTCTGGACCCCAGGTGGAGGGCTGATGCCCCCAGTGCCCACCTGGGTCTCAGGAGGTGGAAGAGAGACCCTGTTGACCTTCCCACCTCCTGCCCAGAGAATGACAAAGGCCAGTTCCCAAAAGTCAGAGCAGGGTGTGCAGAGTGAGTCTTGGGTCTCACAGGATCCCTGTGAAGAAGGGTTCACTGCTCCCTGGATCCCTCTTGGCTGGTCCTCCTTCTGTGTTGTCTAAACACCAAATCTCACAAGGACGAGGCAGTCCAGGTGCCCACAGCATCACTTGCCCAGGTGTTGACAACCCTCCTTATTTATTATGGGCAGGTAGACAGGGTGGCTGTTGTGACGCTCCCCTGCACCAGAGAGGAGACTCCCCAGCCTGTGTCTCTTCTACTCCTGAGACCCAGGTGGCACTGAGGGCAGAGCACCTCCACCGGGGTCTGGAGAGGGTGTCCTGAATGGACAGGGCCTGACTGTCCAGTGTGGCTTCAGAGAATACAGGCAAGAAGGGCACAAACACCTTTCTAAATATTTCAGACAACCACTGAGTTCCTTTTGGTTTTTGGTTTCAGATCTTTTTATATGGTCCATTTTCAGAGTCTTTATTGAATCTGTTACAATATAGCTTCCATTTTAGGTTTCAATTTTTTTACTGCAATGCCTGTGGGATTGTTACCAAGTCCAAGCTTGTTCTGCACGCCTCACAACAGGCCGATTATTCAGAGCCGAGATGCTGAGGCAAAGAATATGACTTTACTTGGAAAGCCAGCAGATTGAGAAGATAGCAGACTAATATCTCGAAGAAACCATCTTGTCAGGGTCTGGATGCCAGTGTCTTTTATAGAACACAGTGCTGGGAGGTAAGGAAATAAAGTAAAAAGGCCATTAATCTGGCAAATATCTCCTGGAATGGCCAGCCTTGGAGGGATATGTGTTACTTTCTCCCTCCTATAGCCATCCACAGGTAGACAGGTCCCGGACAGAGGCAGAGGGGCGGGGTTTCCTGAGGCACGCCATGATGTATGGACAGCATCCCTGTAGCAAACAGGCCAACAGGAAGCAAAGGTTAGAGTAAAGCATTCAACATGGAGTCAGATTTTATTCTTCCCCGTAAAAATTCCCCAGTGTCAGGGTCCACTCCACAATCTTATGGGAAGGGGGTGATGACTGTTCTAATTGCCCCACTAGTTGCATCTTTTGGGGAGTGCCCACCACTGGTGCTACTGTTCTAAATGTTGAGATTTGACTTTTGTTGTTCTTTGGAAGGTCTCTACTTCATATGTATAGACATAATAATATTATAATACAGGTGTTGAGTGTTGTTTTATTCAGTACAAAACTTTTAGGACTTCAAAACCAGGTGGCAGCATCTAAAGTTAAGGAACTTAGCACTTGTCTGTGTGTGGGAAGATGCAGCAGCCATCTCACTGAAATCATCCCCTTTGATACATACATTACCACCTGGGACCAGCATCCTGATTTCTCCTCCCTGAATTTTCTCGGGGATCACAGTGGGGAGTGGCTGCAGTCTGATGGCTGCTGGAAAGCAGGTATTCTTCTCTTTCCTGAGGTTCCTCAGAGCTCACCATGAGGAGTGGCTTCAGTTTGATAGCTTCTAGAGAGTAGGAGGGGGAACCTGGGTCCCCATTGAGATCATCTCAGCAGAGAGAGCAAGCACGTCCTGTGACTCCAGACAACCTTCAAACGTTCAGGGCTCAGCGTTCAGCCTGCAGGATCCACAGCCGTCAGCTCAGCCACCATGCTCTGCACTTAATTGCTATTTAGCCCTGAAACCTACACTGCAGGAGGCCCTCTAAATGTGGCATCCTGTTCAGCAACCTCTCGATCACACCCTCCAAGCCTGACCCAGGCCCAGCTCTGCTGAGAGGGTCTCACTGGGACCCAGGTTCCCCCTCCTGCTCTCCCACATTCTGTACCTGAGTGGGGAGAAGGCAGGGGCTGGGGCACAGTGCCTCCAAGCAGGTAGGGCAGACGTTCTCCAATCACCCCTTGTGGTCCATCCCTGGGAACACAGGCTAATATCAGTTTTAGCAGCAGAGGACATGTGTCCCCAGACATGGCCCACTCTCTAGGGGATGTGAGCACTAACACAGGAAACCGTAAGTGACCTGCTTAGGCTGGAAGACTAGTTCCTGGGATGTGAGCTAAAGTCTGAAAGTAGCTTCTCATTGGGATTAGCCTTCTCCAGACGTAGCTTGGGAGCAGCAAGAGCGCAACAAGTGGGCCCAGCTAGGGCAGCCACACGGTGCCTCTCGACAGCCCTGTGGAAACTGTTCACCAGAGTGACCAGGATCCCACATTCACCCAGCAGATGGCTTCTGAGAGCTCAGTGACAGAATAAAACAACCGTGAGCCTGCACTCACCAAGCAGATGGCCTCTGAAAGGTCTGTGAGAGGCCAGAGTGACCACGAGCCTGGACTCATCGGTGGACGGCCTCTGAGATGTCTGTGACAGACCAGAGTGACCACAAGCATGCATTCACCCAGCAGATGGCCTCTGAGAGGTCTGTGACAGACCAGAGTGATCACAAGCATGCATTCACCCAGCAGATGGCCTCTGAAAGGTCTTGGACAGACCAGAGTGACCACCAGACTGCACTCACCCAGGGGATGGCCTCTGAGAGGTCTGTGACAGGTCATAGTGACTACAAGCCTGCACTCACACGGCGGACAGCCTCTGAGAGGTCTGTGACAGACCAGAGTAACCACAAGTCTGCTCTCACCCAGCAGATGGCTTTTGAGAGGTCTGTTGCAGAGCAGGGTGACCACAAGCATGTATTCACCCAGCAGACAGTCGCTGAGAGGTCTGTGACAGGCTAGAGTGACCACGAGCTTGCACTCACACAGGGGATGGCTTTTGAGAGGTCTGGGACAGACCAGAGTGACCATAAGCATGCATTCACCCAGCAGATGGCCTCTGAGAGGTCTGTGACTGACCAGAGTGACCACAAGACTACACTCCTCCAGTGGATGGCCTTTGATAGGTCTGTGACAGGTCAGAATGACTAAAGCCTGCACTCACACGGCAGAGAGCCTCTGAGAGGTCTGTGACAGACCAGAGTGACCACAAGCCTGCACTTACCCAGCGGATGGCCTCTGACAGGTCTGTGACTGACCAGAGTGACCACAAGCATGCACTTACCCAGCGGATGGCCTCTGATAGGTCTGTGACTGACCAGAGTGACAACAAGACTACACTCACCCAGTGGATGGCCTCTGAGAGGGTTGTGACAGACCAGAGTGACCACAAGCCTGCACTCACCCAGCGGATGGCCTCTGATAGGTCGGTGACACACCAGAGTGACCACAAGAATGCATTCACCCAGCAGATGGTCTCTGAGAGGTCTGACACAGGTCAGAGTGACCACGAGCCTGGACTCACCCAGTGGATGGCCTCTGATAGGTCTGTGACAGACCAGAGTTACCACAAGCATGTTTTCACCCAGAAGATGGCCTCTGAGAGGTATGTGCCACGCCAGAGTTTCCTGAAGCATGAATTCACCCAGTGGATGGCCTCTGAGAGGTCTGTGACAGGCCATAGTGACCACAAGCCTGCACTCACAGGGCGGACGGCCTCTGAGAGGTCTGAGACAGGTCAGAGTGACCACGAGCCTGCACTCACCCAGCGGTGAATTCTTGCCTGGAAAATCCCATGGACAGAAGAGCCTGGTGGGCTACAGTCCATGGGGTTGCAAAGAATCAGACACAACTGAACACCTGAGCACACACACATATGAAACAGAAATGGACTCAGGGACAGAGGGAACAGACTGGCGCTCTCCGAGCAGGAGGGGGCTGTGGAGGGCCAGAGTGGGAGGCTGGGTCAGCAGATGTAGCTTTTGTAAGTAGAATGGTTAAAGAAGGCCCTGCTGCATAGCAGAGAACAATATTCAGTATCCGATGATAAACTGTAAAAGAATATTTTTAAAAAGAATGTATATATCTGTATAAGTGTATCCCTGAGCTGCACAGCAGAAATTAACACATTGTAAGCCAGCCATAATTCAAAGAAAAAAGAAAAAATACTGATTAAAAAAAAAAAAAAAAAAGAATAGACCCTAGCCAATTACAATAGACACTCAGCCCAGGAGCACCAAGTGCCAAGCAGTCAGAACATGGACCAACCATTCAGAAGAGGGGCCGACAGGAGACGGGGTCCCACGGCGGCCCACAGGCTGGCTGGGAGTCCTGGGCACCGTAAGTCACAAGTGTCGCTGGAGGAAATGAGAACTCTACCCAAACGACTCCCACTCCACCTCAAAACAAAATAGCTCTGCTTCCCCTGACCCCTTAACTGAAGGGGCCCCAGGACGCCCTGGCTTGGTGCTGGGACCAGGAATATACTGGTCAGACCCCACTGCAGGGGAGGTCTGTGAGGGCAGCTCTGGAGTAGGTGGGCCAGGATAAGCGCAGCAGCTCCGCCCATTCTTCGAAAGTCTGACAAAACAGAGCCCAGGAGGCCGGAAAGTGTCCTAATGGAGGGCAGGCCCATGTCGGTGCCTCCGCTCTCTGGCTGAGGCCCAGTGCTGAGCTCCTGTGCTGGCCTGCAGCGCGTTCTGCACACGCCCTGACGGCTCAGCTACGGAGCCCCAAGGAGAAGGCTTGTGATGGCAGCCAGGCCCACAGGCACCAGCAGCACTGACCTTCTGGCTCCCGGCCCAACAGCGAGGTCCAGCTGAGACCAGTGGGCACGTTGTCAGCAGTGCTCCAGGGTGGGCCATGTGTCACCAGTAAATGGCGGTGTTGTGATGTAGGCCAGCAGGACTCAGCCTGGTGGATGGCTAGAATCAGCAGGGACACACCGACCCATGAACACTCCCGGCCCTGGGTCAGGCAGAGACCCGAACAGGCAGACAACTGCAGAGAGCAGAGTCTACGGCACAGACAAGGTGCACCCTTCCCCGGGCAGGGAAGTGGCCCCATCTAAGGGGACGCCCTTGGGATCCCCCAGCTTAAGCATACAGAGGCTTCAGGCAAAGGTGGTAGGAGCAGACTTGGAGCCGCTTTTAAGTCATGCAGGACAGGACACGCAGGTGAGTGAAGGACAGAGGGAATGTGCCGGAGAAAACAGAGGGTCTGGGGAACAGACGGGCTTGGGTGGAGCTGAGCCAAATGGGGCTGGGAGTCCAGACTCAGAAACCCTGTACGCCTCTCTCCCGGCTCGGCCTCCTAGTCTACTTAACCCCCACTCTGCAGCCTGACGCCGCCTGTCCTGCGCATCTCCACACTCGGACCGTCCACTCATTCACAGATATTTGCTTAGCACCTGCCTCTGGCCAGGTCGTGTTCCAGGCACGGGACAGCCGTGAGGAGACAGACAATAACCCCAGTCCTTGGGGGTCAGAAACTCTACCAGAGGCCAGATGCACCACTTCTGGGGCCGAGCCCCGGCCTTGCCCTCCTCACCCGCCGGCCGGCCCTGATGGAGCTCCGGGCCCAGACGCAGTTCTGTCTGAGCATGCCCCCTCCTCCAAGAAGGCGCCTCTCTGGAGTCGCCGCCCATCAGCCCCTGCCTCCCCGAGTCGTGTGTCCTTCTCAGCACAGACCACCATCGGAAACGGACTCCCCGCCACCTGCGTGACCTCAGTGTACCTGGCGATGTCACGTCGCAGTGAAGGAACGTCCCAGCTGCCCTCAGGCACTTTCTGCTGAGTTCCCACCACAGATTCCCATCACGACGGCCTGGAAGGACTCTCCACATGGGTCTGGGGCAGGGCCTTGGTGGGGCCTGAGAGAGTGGCCCCCTGGGCCGCTCCAGTGGTCAGGATAGACAGGGACCTCCCAGCAGTGACTCGGACTGGCCGGCAGGCCGATCAGCTTCCTTCTCCCTGGGACCACGAAGGGGCAGGGTCTCATCACTGCTCAGGTTCCTGGCTGCCCAGGAAGGGCTGTCATTTCCACAGTCCTGAGCACCCTGTGAGCTGTTTTAAGTTTTACCTGTGTGATCTCAACTCCCTCAGGCAGAACGCTTTGGGCTACACACTTGGAAGAATCTACTGGAGTGGTTTCAGTTCAGTTCAGTCACTCAGTCGTGTCCAACACTTTGCGACCCCATAGACTGCAGCACACCAGGCCTCCCTGTCCATCACCAACTCCCGGAGTTGACTCAAACCCAGGCCCATTGAGTTGGCGATGTCATCCAACAATCTCGTCCTCTGTCATCCCCTTCTCCTCCCACCTTCAGTCTTTCCCATCATCAGTTAGACATGACTGAGCAACTGAACTGAACTGATGCAACTGTGAATAAATGCAAGAGGAAGAAATCAAAGTCCTATCCCCTTTGTTTATCACACTGCCTCCTGACTGTGAACCCTTCCTTCTATGAGCCCCTAGACTCCTCAAGGGGGGCAGGCAAAGGTCTTGAGGCATGAGCCTGCTGGGTTCCCCTCTCTGCCAGCTGAGAACTGAAGCCAGCTTTCTATTTCCTCCAGACTCAGTCTCCATGTTCTTTTATTCAGCTTCAGCAGGCAGAGAAGGCCAAGATTTTGGTCAGCAACAATACGACTGACCTGATCACCAGGTTAATCTGAATTAACACCACCACGCATGGCCTACTAATTAGACTCACAAGCCTACTCCTCCTTATTCAATGATAACAGCCTCAATTCCTCGTTAGTTTTCCCCCACTGCCTATGGACACCACCACTGATTTTAACTACATCATTATGACCCCTTATATAATTGTCAACACCACGTATTAAAAGAATCTCTACCAGAAAAAAAAAATATTAGCACTGCTAGTCATACTATAATTACTTTAATTATAACATTTACTGTCATAATATTAATTCTGTTATATATTCTATTTGGAGCAACACTAGTTTCAACACTCATTATCATTACCCAAAGAGGAAATCAAGCAGAACATCTTAATGAAGGTCTCTATTTATATTGTACCGTAGTAAGTTCTCTCGCCCTCTTAGGAATACTTGTCTATATTCAAAATACAGTAGGGCCTTTAAATATTCTAATGCTGAGCCCAATCAGTATCCAACTCTTGATCCAGTGGTTTCATATGGTTAGTATGCATAATTGCCTTTATAGTAAAAATACCATTTTGTGGCCTCCACCTTTGACTACCTAAAGCACATGAAGAGGCCCCTATTGCAGGCTCCATAGTTCTGGCTATGCTGCCAGCACTACTAAACCTTGGATGCTACGGTATACTACGAAATACAAATTACAATAATTTGAAACCCCCTAACAGACTTCATAGGGTATCCACTCATTATATTGTCCTTATGAGGCATAATTATAACCAGCTCCATTTGCTTATGCCAGACAGACCTAAAATCACTCACTGCATACTCTTCTGTCAGCCACATAGCACTTTGCTATCCTTACCCGAACACCTTGAAGTTGTATAGGAGCCACAGCCCTAATAATTGCGCATCCTCTGTTTTGTTCTGCCTGGCAAATTCAAATTACCAGGTCCATTGCCAAACAATAATCCCAGCCTAAAGCCTACAAATGTTCCTCCTACTAATCATAAGCAACCTGATGATTACAGCAAGTTAAACAAACCTAGCTCTACCCCCAACTATTAACTTGTTTGGAGAGCTATTTGTAGTAATATCCTTCTCGTGATCAAACATTGCAATTATTTTAATAGGAATTCATACAGTAATTGCTGCCCTATACGCTTTATATATACTCATTACAACACAGTGAGGCAAATACACACAGCACATAAACAGTATCTCTCCATCTTTTACATGAGAAAATGCTCTCATATCTTTCCCCATCCTACCTCTTCCACTCCTATCCTTAAACCCAAAAATCATTCTAGGCCCCCTATACTGTGTATATAGTTTAGAGAAAAGCACTTGATTGTGAATCTAGGAAGAAAAGACAATACCTTCTTAATTACCACAGAAGTAGATAAGAATTGCTGATTCTATACTCCCTTGACTAACAGCATGGCTTTTTCAAACTTTTATCCATTGGTGTTAGGAACCAAATAATTGGTGCAACTGCAAATAAATGTGATAAATTAAATTTCCTCTTTCACTCTAGACTCACTATTTATATCATCGATCATAATAACAAGCACTAACATTTATAAAAGCACCACATACACTCTATATGTAAGATGATCTCATATGCCTTCACCATTAGCTTAGTTCCAACAATAAAATTCATGTGTATGGGCCAAGAGATAATTATCTCAAACTGGCACTGAATCACACTACAAACCCTTAAGCTATCATTCAGTTCTAAAATAGATTATTTCTCAATAACGTGTGCCGGTGGCCCTATTTGTCATATGATCAATTATAGACTTCTCAACATGATCCGTTCACTCAGACCCCAACATTAACTGATTCTTCAAATACTTATTTTCCTTGTTACAATACTAATTCTTGTTACCACTAATAATGTCTTCCAATGACTTACTGGCTGAGAAGGAGAAGGGATTATGTCCTTCCTGCTCATTGGATGACGGTGTGGACGGCAGATGCAAACACAGTGGCACCACAGGCAATTTTGTATAACACCTCAGTTGCTCAGCTGTGTCTGACTCTTTGTGACCCCATGGACTGTAGCCCACCAGGCCCCTCAGTCCATGGGATGTTCCAGGCAAGATTCCTGGAGTGGGTTGCCATTTCCTTCCCCAGGGTCAAAACACCTCAGTGAAGCCCAACGACTGACTGGAAAGAGGAGGCAGACTGCTGGCTTGTGCTGCGTGGATGTGGGGATGCAGGGCACGGGGGCGTGGATGTGAGAAAGTGGGGCCAGGGGCGTGTGGACCTGTTTTGTGTAACTCCGTGCTGCTGCTGCTGCTAAGTCGCTTCAGTCGTGTCCGACTCTGTGCAACCCCATAGACGGCAGCCCACCAGGCTCCTCCGTCCCTGGGATGCTTCGGGCAACAACTTTGGAGTGGGTTGTCATTTCCTTCTCCAATGCATGAAAGTGAAAAGTGAAAGTGAAGTCACTTCGTCGTGTCTGATTCTTCGCGACCCCATGGACCACAGCCTACCAGGCTCCTCCATTCATGGGATTTTCCAGGCAAGAATACTAGAGTGGGATGCCATTGCCTTCTCCAAACCCTATGCTGACATAGGTTTTATTAAAATAACAACATGATTCTTACTTAACTTCAATGCATGACACTTACACAAGTTTTTATCCTCAGCTCAGTTCAGTTGCTCAGTTGTGTCCAATTTTTTGCGACCCCATGAACCTCAGCACGCCAGGCCTCCTCACCCATCACCAGCCCCTGGAATTTACCCAAACTCATGTCCATTGAGGCGGTGATGCCATCAAACCATCTCATCCTTTGCCGTCCCCTTCTCCTCCTGCCCCCAACCCCTCCCAGCATCAGGGTCTTTACCAATGAGTCAGCTCTTTGCAGCAGGTGGCCAAAGTTTTGGAGTTTCAGCTTCAACATCAGTCCTTCCAATGAACACTCAGGACTGATCTCCTTTAAGATTGACTGGTTGGATCTCCTTGCAGTCCAAGGGACTCTTCAAGAGTCTTCTCCAAATCACAGTTCAAAAGCATCAATTCTTCAGCGCTCAGCTTTCTTTATAATCCAACTCTCACATCCATACATGACTACTGAAAAAAAATTGCCTTGAGTAGATGGACCTTTTTGGCAAAGTGATGTCTCTGCTTTGTAATATGCTACCTTGGTTGTGCATAACTTTCCTTCCAAGGGGCAAGCGTCTTTTAATTTCCTGGCTGCAATCACCATCTGCAGTGATTTTGGAGCCCTGTTTCCACTGTTTCCCCAACTATTTGCCATGAAGTGATAGGACCAGATGCCATGATCTTAGTTTTCTGAATGTTAACCTTTAAGCCAATATTTTTACTCTCCTCTATCACTTTCATCAAGAGGATCTTCAGTTCTTCTTCTCATTCTGCCATAAGGGTGGTGTCATCTGCATATCTCAGGCTATTGATATTGCTCCCAGCAATCTTGACTCCAGCTTGTGCTTCCTCCAACCAGCGTTTCTTATGATGTACTCTGCATATAAGTTAAATAAGCAGGGTGATAATATACAGCCTTGACGTACTCCTTTTTCTATTTGGAACCAGTCTGTTGTTCTATGTCCAGTTCTAACTCTTGCTTCCTGACCTGCATACAGGTTTCTCAAGGGACAGGTCAGGTGGCCTGGTACTCCCATCTCTTTCAGAGTTTTCCACAGTTTATTGTGACCCACACAGGCAAAGGCTTTGGCGTAGTCAATAAAACAGAAATAGATTTTTTTTCTGGAAGTTCTTGCTTTTTTGATGATCCAGTGGATGTTGGCAATTTGATCTCTGATTCCTCTGCCTTTTCTGAATCAGCTTAAACATCTGGAAGTTCATGGTTCGCGTATTGCTGAAGCCTGGCTTGGAGAATTTTAAGCATCACTTTACAAGCGTGTGAGATGAGTGCAATCATGGGGTAGTTTGAGCATTCTTTGGCATTGCCTTTCTTTGGGATTGGAATGAAAACTGACATTTCCAGTCTTGTGGCCACTGCTGAGTTTTCCAAATTTGCTGGCATACTGGGTGCAGCACTTTCACAGCATCATCTTCTAGGATTTGAAATAGCTCAAATGGAATTCCATAACTCCACTAGCTTTGTTCATAGTGACGCTTCCTAAAGCCCACTTGATTTCACATTCCAGGATGTCTGGCTCTAGGTGAGTGATCACAATATCATGATTATCTGGGTCATGAAGATCTTTTTTGTACAATTCTTCTGTGTACTCTTGCCACCTCTTCATAATATCTTCTGCTTCTGTTAGGTCCCTACCATTTCTGTCCTTTATTGAGCCCATCTTTGCATAAAGTGTTCCCTTGGTATCTCTGATTTTCTTGAAGAGATCTCTAGTCTTTCCCATTCTATTGTTTTCCTCCATTTCTTTGCACTGATCACCGAGAAAGGCTTTCTTCTCTCTCCTTGCTCTTCTTTGGAACTCTGCATTCAAATGGGTATATGTTTCCTTTTCTCCTTTGCTTTTCACTTCCCTCTTTTCACAGCTATTTCTAAGGCCTCCTCAGACAGCCATTTTGATTTTTTGTATTTCTTTTATTTTTCTGTATTTTGGGGGATGGTTTTGATTTCTGTCTCCTTTACAATGCCATGAACCTCCATCCATAGTTTATCAGGCACTCTGTCCAACAGATCTAGTCCCTTAAATCTATTTCTCTCTTCCACTGTATAGTCACAAGGGATTTGACTCAGGTCATACCTGAATGATCTAGTGGTGTTCCCTATTTTCTTCCATTTCACTCTGAGTTTGGCAATAAGGAGTTCATGATCTGAGCCATAGTTGGCTCCTGTTCTTGATTTTGCTGACTGTATAGAGCTTCTTCATCTTTGGCTGCAAAGAATATAATCAACCTGATTTTGGTGTCGTCCATCTGTTGATGTCCATGTGTAGAGACTTCTCTTGTGTTGTTGGAAGACGGTGTTTGCTATGACCAGTGCATTTTCTTGGCAGAACTCTATTAGCCTTTGAGGAATAGGCAGTACATCTACAATTGGAACACCACTCAACCATAAAACAGAGTGAAACAGGGATGCTGTCAGCAGCATGGGTGTGCTAAGAAATCATCACACCAGGTGAGGGAACTCAGAGACAGAAAGACAAATCTCATGAGAGATCACTTATGGGCACAATCTATAAATTCATACCAGTGACCTAATGTACAAAACGGACTTCACAGCCTGCAAAAATCAAATTATGAGTATCAAAAGAAAGAAAGAAGGGATAAAGAGTTTAGGATTTATATACACACTAAGATCTAACAAACTGATAAGCAAATAGGACCTAGTGAAAAGAACAGGGAACTCTACTAAAGAGACTGTAATCATCTATATGAGGGGAAAAAATGGAAAAAGAATAGATTCCCTTCTATATAAAATCAAATTAAGTTACTGTACAGCTAAAACTAATAAAACAATGGAACTGAACCTGACTCCAATAGAAAATCAAAATTAAATTACAGAAAATCCATCTAGGGGTCCCCAAACAGTGGCGAGCCTACAGATTAGGTCTGTGATACACTATGATGTTAATATGACACCACCAAAGGTTTTCACCCAGCAGAACACAGAGCAGCATCCCATTCAAAGTTGCCTGACCTCATGTGAAAGTCACAAGATGAAGAGAAGAAAGACCACAGGTTAATCAGGGCAACAGCCTCAATTCAGAAGTTGGGAATCTCCAAGGGGCAAGACACACAGAGGTGAAGAGCAGACACGGGGTCTCTGGGCACAGGATCCAGACCCGTGTGGACGGGGTGAGACCCATACGGTACCCAAACCCTGCCTCTGGGGCTGCATGACTCTTGGTTAGGACACCAAGTCCCTGATGGCTGGGCCCCAAAGGCAGAAATGAGTGGGTTCCTGGAATGATCTCTCGTCCCAGAGAAGTCCCCCCTCTCCTGCCCTTCGGTTCTGTCTGATACTGTTTTGACAGCTGTCACGATAATGCTGAACACACTGCCTTGGTTCCAGTGGGCGCCATTCTTTGTTTTCCCACTGAGGTATTGAGAAAACACAACAGGCGTGGGTCTAGGAGATGGGGTCAGGTCTGGTGTATGCTGAGCAGGGATGGCCAACTGGAAGGCGATCACATAGCAACTTCACCTGCTGCCCAATTTTTTTTTGCCTGATCCTTGTACCCTGGAATCAATTAGCCTGGTGAACCTACCTCCCTACTCAATCTGAATCTGCTGAAAAACTGGAATAATTACCAAGTAGCCCACCTGAGGAGTCTCCATGAGCTTCAGGGCAGGTGAGCCTGGAAGGAGGAAAGACTAAGAGCCCTAAGTCAGCACTGACCCCTGGGAGGGCCATGGAACCCCACTCAGAGGAGGGCACATTACCCAGAGAAGCCCACCTCAGCTCCAGACCCCAGACCTCTGAGCACTGACATTCAGACACAGGCATGGAGTTTTCCAGGATGGAGGCCAGGCCCAGTCCACACCCAGGTCTCCACATCCTCGTGCACACAGAACATGGTCAGGTGTCAATATTCTCATTGCAGAAAGCAAGCAGTCTTGTCTAAACATAATCAGTGCAGACAGGATTGAAAAGTCAAAGTATTCATCATTCAGACATGTCTGACTGTGACCACATTGACTGTAGCCATCTAGCCTCCTCTATCCATGGGATTCTGCAGGCAAGAATACTGGACTAGGTTACCACTCCCTTCTCCAGGGGATCTTCCCGATCCAGAGATGAACCCAGTTCTCCTGCACTGCATGCAGATTCTTTACCATCTAAGCCACCAGGGAAAATCCCAGACAAGACAGAGAGGTCTAAATCTACCATGCAGACAGAAGTTGGTCAGGTTTAAACTAGCTTAAAGTTGCTCTCCCTGGAAGCACAGGTCATACACAAGCAGGGTCTCTCATCCCTGGACAGGGGCCTCACCCTCATGTGGGAACTAGCAAATAACTTTCTTAAAGAAAAAATCACCACTGGGTCCCACATGTCACCCACATCAGGAAACCGAAAGAATCTTTGACATTAAACACTTTAACAGGCAAAACAAAACTGTTACCAGTATCTTTGGCCATGTGGTGGTCAGGATCCAGGGAAGATCCAGGGATTTCTTATAGTTGAGTCCATTGTCTTGTAAAGACAGATAGAAAGTTCCCTGATTCCTTCTTCCATGCTTCTAGCAGGAGGCAGCCACACTAGAGGCCTTCTAGAAAAGGATATTCTTGATCAGAATAAGAATTGTTGAAATGGAAAGCATACTAGTTAGTATTTGGAACCTAAACTACTCTTAAAAGCTTTGCCCCCAGATCTTTGCAGTTCCCACTGGTTCCTTTGTGTTCAGATTGTCAGGGTAGAAACAATCCATTGCTTCAAATTGGTTTCTTTTAATTATGTTATTTGCTATTATATGAATGAAAGGTCACACTTGGAAAAATACATAAGAAAATTCTTGCAAAAAAATTGAGTCGAGGAGCCCATAAGCTGTATGAATTCTGCCTTCTAACAATTTAAATTTCAAAGACTGAGGGCAGGAGGAGAAGGGGATGACAGGGGACGAAATGCTTGCATAGCACCACCAACACAATATACATGAGTCTGAGCAAACTCTGGCAGATGGTGAAGGACAGGGAAGCCCAGCATGCTGCAGTCTATGGGGTTGCAGAGAGTTGGACACGACTGAGCAACTGAACCACATCAAGCTTCAATTTTCTGCCTGGAGAAACCTGATAAAACAGGCACCCTGATTTTGTCACTTCTCTGTTTAAACTCTGCTAAAATGAAATTGATATTCATATAACATATAAGAGTTTCTGAGTTTTGAGATGTCACACCAAGGTAAGAGGTGCTCGTGAGAATAGAACACTGCTGGTGGGCAAAACGTTCTTCAAATATAGCTCTGTTTCAAACTGGATTTAAATACAACACTACATGGGTACATGAAGTATGAACCAAGAGCCTAAATATAGCAGGCAATATGTAAAAACAAATTTGGTATCCCATATGTGAGAGTAAAAGCTACTGGTTTTTGCAGTAGTCATGTATGGATGTTAGAGTAGGACCACAAAGAAGGCAGAGCACTGAAGAACTAATGCTTTTGAACTGTGGTGCTAGAGAAGACTCTTGAGAGTCCCTGGGTCTGCGAGGAGATCAAACCAGTCAATCCTAAAGGAAATCAGTCCTGAACATTCATAGGAAAGACTGACGCTGAAATCAAAGCTCCAATCCTTTGACCCCCTGATGTGAAGAGCTGACCCACTGGAAAACACCCTGATGCTGGGAAAGACTGAAGGGAAAAGGAGAAGGGGATGACAGAGGAAGAGATGGCTGGATGGCTCACTGATTCAACGGACAGCAGTTTGAACAATCTCCAGGAGTTGGTGATGGGCAGGGATTACTGGCGTGCTGCAGTCCATGGGGTCACAAAGAGTCAGACACAACTTAGCCACTGAGCAGCAACTACAACAACATGAGAGTGAATGTTTCTTGTCAGACCTGCAGCTGGTACGCACACATTGGTTTAGAACACTCCCCAACACAGATTGTCTCTAAGCTGATGAAGTGTGTCACAAGTGCATGAACCAAAAGGTAATGGATTCAGTCCAGTATGGAAGAGAATGTAACTTTGAACAGTCTGTGAAACTTACAGAGTCTGTAATCCACTCAAGATTTCAAATAATAAAACATTCACCTGAAATTTAAAGCCTCTTGGAAAGTTGCATCCTATCTATGAAAACATTCTATAGATTTCTTTTCATAATCAATTTTCACAGTGATAACACTTTAACTCTTCAGTTGCTGATATTATTACCAAGATGAACTTGTCCTCATGGGTGTGGGAGATTACGTGGATCCATTGTGATTGATCTCTGGTCAAGTGACTCTCGCAATTTCTAATTATGTTCTATATCCACAATGTTTATTTTTACATCCATCAAAGTCTACTTCTCAGATCTTTATGTACACCAAACAATAGATACCTGGTGAGTTCAGATTATATTAAACACTCTTTCCATAACTTTTTCAATGTCCATTGAATCAGAACAAGGTGAAGCAGGAAGAAATGTTGAAATTTTAAATGATCTCTAAGGACCCTTAAAAAAACAACAAAAAAAACTTTAGACAGAAATCCTAACCATTACTAGTCTATATAAAAGAATCCCAATGTGTCTTTTTCATGAAACTCCAACAATTGACTAACTAGAGTTGCAATAAGTTGGAGTTATGCTTGATTTGAGTTGAAACACTATGGATGTGGGCATAGGAGGATACATAGGTGATACATACTTAAGGAGGTAACAAGTATGAATCCAAAAATGTATAAGGTATACTTTGTAAACAAAGGTAAAACATTTAACTAGTTTTCACTACCTCACCCTTCCAGACTTTGCCATCATCTACTGACCCCCTGTGGACTTGTTGGTTTAGTGCCATCACATTAAAACTAGTCACATGCATCTTGCTTAGCTCTGTTCTCTTTGTTTGAAATTGTTTGTGTTTCTCTCTCCTAGTATGCTCTTATAAATGCCACTATCTGTATCACTTATTTTGTCTATAACGTGGTCTCCTTCATTGTCCACTGTGTAACCATCCTCCATGTATACAGATATTTACATGTCTATGTATATAAATACCTATGTCTATATGTATCTATAATAGATATTTATATCTCTATATAAATAGTTATGTCTATATGTACATAGTTATTTATACGCCTATGTATATAGAAATGCATGTCTCTATGAACATGGGTATTTGTACATCTATGTACCTAGAATGTACTTTTCTATGCATATAGACATTTGTATATCTACGTACCTAGGCATTTATATCTCTCTCTGTATATTTACATATCTACGTACCTAGATATTTACATTTATGTACACTTATGTATATACAAATAGGTGTCTTACCAGTATAAAAGGGCCTGTAGAAAAGGGAACGATCCTACAAAACGACCTGACTTGGCAGCTGAACAACAACAAAATAGAAAATACTCTCGGTTCACCGGCCACCAACATCACATGGTATATCATTGTTACTACAATATGAAATAAAGGTTACTTTAAAAAAATAATGCTTCGGGGGACTTCCCTGCAGTCCAGTGATTAAGATTCTGTGCTTCAAATGCAGGGGGTGAGGGTTCGACACTTGGTTGGGGAACTAAAAATCCAACATGCACATGGACCTGCCAGTACATTTTTAAAATTATTAAAATAAATAAATAAGAATGTTCAGAAAGAACACACAAGCTTTTTGGTGATTCTTCAGGTACATTCCGTATTAAATTACAGTCTTGAGTTATAACTTGGAAGTTTTCACTTTCAAGGTAATCACAACTGGGCATGAAAAGTCCTGACACCTTGTGGCCATTGCCTGCAATAGCAACCTTAAAACTTATACTTATGAGAAAATTTCATGCAAAGATGGGCTCAGTAAAGGACATCAATGGTATGGACCTAACAGAAGCAGAAGATATTAAGAAGGGGTGGCAAGAAAACACAGAAGAAATGTGCAAAAAAGATCTTCATGAACCAGATAATCACGATGGTGTGATCACTCATCTAGAGCCAGACATCCTGGAATGTGAAGTCAAGTGGGCCTTAGGAGACATCACTACAAACAAAGCTTGTAGAGGTGATGGAATTCCAGTTGAGCTATTTCAGATCCTAAATGATGATGCTGTGAAAGTGCTGCACTCAATCTGTCAGCAAATTTGGAAAACTCAGCAGTGGCCACAGGACTGGAAAAGGTCAGGTTTCATTCCAATCCCAAGAAAAGGTTAGACCAAAGAATGCTCAAACTACTGCACAATTGCACTCATCTCATACACTAGCAAAATAATGCTCAAAATTCTCTAAGCCAGGCTTGACCAATACATGAACTGTGAACTTCCAGCTCTTAAAGCTGGTTTTAGAAAAGGCAGAGAAACCATAGATCAAATTGCCAACATCCACTGGATCATCGAAAAAGCAAGAGAGTTCCAGAAAAAAATATCTATTTCTGCTTTATAGACTATGCCAAAGGCTTTGACTGTGTGGGTCACAGTAATCTGTGGAAAATTCCCAAAACATGGGAATAACAGACCACCTGACCTGCCTCTTGAGAAATCTGTATGCAGGTCAAGAAGCAACAGTCAGAACCAGACATGGAACAACAGACTGGTTCCAAATCGGGAAAGGAGCATATCAAGGCTATATATTGTCACCCTGCTTATTTAACTTCTATGCAGAGTACGTTATGAGAAATACCGCGCTGGATGAAACACAAGCTAGATTCAAGATTGCCGGGAGAAATATCAGCAATGCAGATGGCACAACCCTTATTGCAGAAAGTGAAGAAGAACTAAAGAGCCTCCTGATGAAAGTGAAAGAGGAGAGTGAAAATGTTGGCTTAAAGCTCAACATTCAGAAAACTAAGATCATGGCATCTGGTCCCATCACTTCATGGCAAATAGACAGGGAAACAGTGGTTGACTTTATTTTGGGGGCTCCAAAATCACTGCAGATGGTGACTGCAGCCATGAAGTTAAAAGACACTTACTCCTTCGAAGATAAGTTATTACCAACCTACACAGTATATTAAAAAGCAGAGACTTACTTTGCTAACAATGGTCTGTCTAGTCAAGGCTATGGTTTTCCAGTGGTCAGGTATGGATGGGAGAGTTGGACTGTGAAGATAGCTGAGTGCTGAAGAATAGAAGCTTTTCAACTGCGGTGTTGGAGGAGACTCGAGAGTCCCTTGGACTGCAAGGGGATCCAACCAGTCCATTCTAAATGAGATCAGACCTGAGTGTTCATTGGAAAGACTGATGTTGAAGCTGAAACTCCAATGCTTTGGCCACATGATGTGAAGAGCTGACTCATTTGAAAAGACCCTGATGCTGAGAAAGATTAAGGGCAGGAGGAGAAGGGGATGACAGAGGATGAGAAGGTTGGATGGCATCACCGACTCAGTGGACACGAGTTTGGGTAAATTCCGGGAGTTACTGATAGACAGGGAGGCCTGGCGTGCTACAGTCCATGGGGATGCAAAGAGTGAGACACGACTGAGTACTGAATTGAACTGATAAGGGGAAAGAATATGAAGAGGAATCGATATCTATATCTATATCAGGAATAGCTATCTACATGTATACCAGACCAGCTGGAATGTAAGGGATGCTGATGGTGACTGGTTCTGACTCTCAAGTCTTCAACCAACTGAAGCTTGGAGTCTCCCACAGCCCAAGACCCTTAATGAACATGACTGTAAAGTTAAAGTGTTAGTCACTCATTCATGTCTGACTCTTTGCAACCCCATGGGCCACCAGCCTCCTCTGTCCATGGGATTCTCCAGGCAAGAATCCTGGAGTGGACTGCCCCGCCCTCCCCTTGGGATCTTCCTCACTTAGGGGTTGAACCCGGATCTTCTGCTATGCAGAGACTGTTGACCATCTGAGTCACCACAGAAGCCAGAACATGCCTGTACTCATAGATAAAAGCTTAAACAACTTTGTGGTTTACAGAGACACTGCTCTGGAAAGCTCCATGGTGTTCTCCATAGTTCTGCAAGTAATACACTTTTCCTTCCCATGAGCTTTGGCTGGGTTGTACCTTCTGGCTCTACACCCACCAAGAGGTAAACTCACTTTTCTGGTAAAATTTCTCCATCCAGTCTCACAACTACCACTTCATACTAATTTTACAGTCAGTCGCTTTGCTTCCAATACATGGAAATCACATTAAATTTCTGTGAGCAAAGCTACCTAAGGGCCAGAAACAGTGTCCCCATTTTATCTTGTGAAGCCAGTAGGTGTCAAGCAAACTCAGCTCAGTGGATCCACAGTCCTCCAGATTGATGCCTCGGCTTACAGAAAACACTTGCAAGGGTTTGAGGTTCTACTTATACCTCATTTCTGAAGGCTTTTCATACCTACATTAAGTATACAGATGGCTCATCAGTGCCACTTCCACTTTCAGGCTAAAAATCCTCCAAGATTTCTCTAACATCCTTATTCCATGCGTTGTGTTTAAATCTTTGACCATATGGTGTTTATCTTGTGTCTCATCCGAATGTAGTTAATTACACCGTTTCCCTTGAATAATGCAGTACTAACCACATAAGAGTTCTTGCCAAAACTGGATTTGATAAGGTAGGGCACAGGTCGGCCTAGGATAAACTCCGGGAGCACGGTTACAGTCTGGTGAAGCCGATATACCAATTGAGGGCACTGGAAAGAAATATTCAGCCTGAGGACAACCCGCCCACTTGAGGATCCAGGCCTAAGAGGCCAGGCCTGAAAACAAAGAAACTAGCCAAGAGGCGCCTGCGCACTGGAGGCTTGACAGACACGCCCACAGAGCAGCCAATCCCCGAGCGGAGGGGCGGGGCCTCCATCGCGCTCCCACCCTCCGGGCACCTATTGGCCAGACTGCCTCAGTCACAACGCCGATTGGTCGCTTGTGCCTGACAGGGTACAGGCAGGCTGCTGGCCCTTCACTTCACCTCAGAGCCGAAGGACTGGACGTCGCTGAACCTCTAGCGCTCCTTGGGACAGGGTGGGCAGCGCGGCAGGACAGCGGGGAGGCTGACAGGAACGCGTCCTGCGCAGTCCTCTTAAACCCTTAGCCTGATGGATTCAGAGGCCCAAAATCCTGTTAACTTTGAGTAACCTGAGTCCTCATCTGAAGGGGGCTTGCGTCTCGTCAGCTTCAGGGATTAAAAATCCCTTCACCCGCAGAAACACCGAATCCCCTAGTGCTTCGACCCTCAAATACCTAGATTAACCCCAGTTTCCCTCAGCCTGAGGCACCCTAAAAATAGAACCCGCAGAGAGACCAAATTTCCTCAACTTTGCAGACCCTGAATCCCTCTGCCTGGGAGCTCTTAAAACTTCCTCCTCAAGACCCTAACTGTCCTGCCTGTCGGAGACCTAAAGTCCCTTAATAAGAAACCGCCGATTTCCTCAGCCTCACAGATGCCAAGTTTTCTCACCCTGCACATTCTACATTAGCCAAACGATCCCCAGTCCCCTCTGTCTGAGGACCCGAGTTACTTCAGCCCTTGGGACCCAGATCTCCTAAAGCCGAGTGACTTCTTCCTTAGACGTAGAACCTACGTTATACCCAGATTTTTCTGAGTGTCCAGGAGCGGATCCTCAAAACGCTTATTGGAGAAACATTCCCTCTGCTGCACTGGAACAGAGCCCTGATTTCAGCCTGACCCCAGTCCAACAGTTAGGGGTTTCCGGTTCTCATCAAAAATCCTTCCGTCTCCTACAGACACTTCCCTCCCAGTGCCTTCCCTCAGAGGGGCTGAATTGTAGGGGAACCAAAGAAATCAAATCTAGTACACTTTAGGCTGATCTGTCATATCTAGTCAGGATCCGTCCATCCCACCAATACCCTCACCCGACTTTCCCCTCACCTTCCTGCCCTGGACACTCCACCCAAGGCAGACAGACCAGTTTCTGGACACTGGTCTGGGCTCTCTCAGCACCTTCTTCTTCCACAGGCACTTTGGTCTTCAGCACTCCAATGGCCATGAGGACCAACAGGTCTCCAGAGGAGAGCACTGAGGGAGATGCCGGGAGAACAGAGTGGAAGCCCACGGTGAGAGGTGGAGGCGGCAAAGCTGGGCTCTAAGCCAGCTCTATAGGAAAGACATGGTGCTGGTCCCTGAAGCACCACAGACTGCTTGCCTGGGCAGCTGAGTGAACTTCCCTGTGACCATACACAGGATGGGAATGCCTGGTCATGTCTGAGATGGTGGGGTGGAGATCGGACAAAATAGGACACTAGCTTCGTCAACTGCTCTGTGTCCAGGGAGAGTTAGGAAAATGTTCAGCGTTTGTTCAGGTAAGCAGGACACAGTCGGGAAGGAAAGTCTTCATCCCTGTCTCACACAGACCATCCAGTAGCTTCAGGCTACTCCCTGCACAAAAGGTGGAGGAGAAGCCTCAGCTCTAAGGTCTGACTTAGATTAGTAAATCACTGATGAAATCTATTATGTTCCTTAGGACAAAGATGCTTTCAAAGACATCTCCGTATACTTCTCCAAGGAAGAATGGGAAGAGATGGGAAAATGGGAAATAATCCGATATAGGAATGTGAAAAGAAACTACGAAGCACTGATTGCTATAGGTAACAGGAAGTGCTGGGTGCCTGAGCCTGGGAAACATGAAGCAGGTCTTCACCCTCAGTGTTCACTTGGCCCGCTCTTAGGTGGCTCCATCTGCTCACAGTTCCCTTTGGTGTGGAGACTAACCTGGAGGAAATGTTTACAGTTTTGCACCAAAGGGAGGTTGACCCTGCAGTGCAGAGCTCACCTCTTGCCTTGTTCTAGACTCCCCCAGCCCATCCCACTGATTCCCTGACTTTGTGACACTTCCCATGGCTTCTGTGCTTTGTTTCTCCTTCTTAGGACAAATGTTTTGCTTCTTTCCAGGGTTCAGAGCCACTCGACCGGATTTCATGCCTCACCGCAGGCAGGTCATCAAGCCCCAGGTAGATGACACTGAGGATTCTGATGAAGAATGGACACCAAGGCAGCAAGGTGAGAGGCCGGGAGGATGTGGAGGTGTCTTCCTGAAACCAGCCTGGGCTTAGGTCTCAACTACATCTCAGCCATTAGCAAGGAAAACATAATTTTCAGCGTTCTGAAGTGGTTGTGGCCAAATATTTACATAAGCATGAATGAAGATGAATGTATAGGTTTTCCAGTGTAATTCTCAAAAGTTTTATGGTTAAAATTTATCATTCTTTTTAAAAAGAATTATTTTTACTAAACATTCTTAGTGAAAGGCAGTTAAAGAAACCTTAGAAATAAATTCACCAAACAGGTTTAATACTAATCTCATTGGTTATTAGATTAAATCTCTTAGAAGAGGAAATGATTAACATATTATATCAAGATATATTATTTCTGTATGTATATAAAACAAAACCCATGATCTTCTTACCCTAAGGTTAAACTAATTCTTTATTTTGATTCTGGGAAAGGGTTGGAGAGAACTATTTATTCTCCATGATCTTTTCCACATTTCACTGATCAGAGATGGCATCAGGTAAATAAAATGAAGTACACTTATTATAAAATAGAAGTGAGCACTCAATTCCTCTTCAGCTGCTCAAAGAGTTTAGAAGAGTTAATCTGCTTAGACTGGAGAAAACAATTTAGATAGTTCTATGATTCTCCATCTGTGGATTTTTGTTCTCCCAGATTTTTAAAAATTATTTATTAATTTTGACTGCACTGGGTCTTCATTGCTGTCCATGGGCTTTCTCTGATTGCTGTGAGTGTTTTCTTGTTGCAGAGCACGTGCAGGCTCTATAGTTTGTGATACACAAGCTTAGCTGCCCGACAGAAAGTGGAATCTTCCTGGACCAGCCATCAAACCTGTGTCCTCTTCATTGGCAGGCAGATTCTCATCCACTGTGCACCAGGGAAGTCCCTCTCTTCCCTGAGGTTATTAAAAGTAGTGAAATGGACATGAAAAGCAAACATTTGGTTGTCTGCAAAGGTTTTGACATAAGGAGAGATTCATCATAGGGAATACATACGCCTCGGTTCACCATACGCCTGCACATCTTTATTTACCTTTTTAACAATTTCTTAATGTATGGCATACTGTTGCTAACTATGTGCACGTTAGTTTTAGTGGCCATAGTGCTGATCGCTCAGTCATGTCTGACTCTGCGTACCCATAGACTGTAGCCCACCAGGCTCCTTTGTCCGTGGGATTCTCTAGGTAAGAATCCTGGAGTGGGTTGCCATCTCCTGCTCCAGGTGATCTTCCCAACCCAGGGACTGAGCCTGCATCTGTTGCATCTCCTGCATTGCAGGTGGATTTTTTACCACTGAGCCACCGGAGATATATATACACATTGTTGTACAATAAATCTGTAGAAATGTTACATCTTGTGTAACTGAAGTCCTAACCCACTGAGTAACAATTCTCCAATCCTTCCTCCTCACAGCCCTTGGCAACCACGATTATATTTTCTGTTTCTATGGATTTGATTAATTTAGATACCTCATTGAAGTGAAATCAGGCAATATTTGTCTTTTTTGATTGGTTCATTTCACTTAGTATACCATCAAGGGCCATCCATGATGTAGCAATTGACAGAATTCATTTTTAAGGCTTCAAAACCTTCCATTGTGTGCATGTGGATATAAGAGCTATAAGATATATCTTATATATAATCTTTATCTTTTATCCACCAATGAACATTTAGATTGCTTACACATCTTGCTCATTGGGAATAATGCAGCAATGACAATACATGTGCCCATTATTTATTCAATAGCTTGCTTTCAGTTTTTTATGGAAATGCACTTTTGAGTGGGATTGCTAGATCATACAGCAGTTCTAATTTTCTGTGGAAACTCCATACTGTTTTCTAGAAAGCTTGCAACATTTTACATTGCCAACAATAGTGTATAAGTGTTCCAATTTCTCCACATCCTTACCAAGCTTGCTATTGTCTTCTTATACATATTGCCCATCACAGAAGGTTTCAGTTTGTATTTCCCTATTGATTAGTAATATTGAGCATCTTTTCATATGTTTGTTGGCCATTTGTGTATTTTCTCTGGAGAAATGTCTATTCAATTCCTTCTCTCACTGTTAGTCAGCTCAAACTGGCATAAGAAAACAGACTGCATTCCTTAAACCACAGAAATTTGTTTTCTTACAATGTTGGATCATGGAAATTTGATATCAAGGTGCCATCATGGTGAATCAGGTTCTCTTCTGGGCATATAGGTAGCCTTCATACTGGTGTATGCTTATTAACTCCTTATCAGAGGCATATTTTACAAATATTTTCTACCATCCTGTAGGTGGCCTTCTCAACTCCGTTCAGTGTCCTTTGCTGCACAGAGGTTTTAAGATTAATCTCATTTGTCTATTTGTACTTTGTTAGTAATACTTGTGCACTTGGTACCATATCTAAGAAATCATTGCTCTTTCAATGTCTTGAAGCTTCACCCTTGTTTTCTTCTAAGAGTCTTATCAAGTCTTGCATTTAGGTCTTCAATCCATTCTGAATTGATTTTTCTTCAAGATGTATGATGTTCATTATTTTGCATATGGTTATTTTGTTTCCCCAGCACCATTCACTACAGGGATTAAACTTTCCCCATTATCTTGACACCCTAGATGAAGATCATTAGACCATGTATCCAAGAGTTTATTTGTGGCTGTCTATTCTGTGCCATTGATTGACATATCTGTCTTTATGCCAGCCAGCTTCCTCAGTGCCTCAGCAGGTGAAGAATCTGCCTTCAGTGCAGGAGACACAGGATATGCGGGTTCAATCCATGGGTTAAGAAGATCTCCTGAAGAAGGAAATGGCAACCCTGTCCAGTGTTCTTGCCTGAGAAATCCCCTGGGCAGAGGAGCCTGGTGGGCTACAGTCCAAAAGGTCACAAAAAGTCAAGAAGACTGAGCGATTAAGCACACATTTTTTGCCAAATCTACACTCTTTTGGTTCCTGTACCTTTGTAGTATGTTCTGAAATCAGAGGCCTCCAGCTTTGCTGTTCTTTCTAAGATTACTTTGCCTATTTGGGGTGCTCTGAGATTCCGTGTTAACTGTTGGATGGATTTTCTATATCTGAAAAAATTCCATTGGGATTTTAATAGGTATTGCATTGAATCTTTAAATTGCTTTGGGTAGTATGAACAGCTTAATAATATTAAGCCTCCAAATCCATAAACATGGGATGCCTATCTGTTTATTTATGTCAGATTCCTTTCAGCAATATTTCATAGTTTTCAACATATAAGTCTTTCATCTCCTTAAGTTTATTCCTAATTACTTCATTCTTTTCAATGCTATTATAAATAAGATTATTTGTCCAGTGGCTAAGACTCCACACTCCCAGTGCAGAGAAGTTGGGTTCAGTCCCTAGTCAGGGAACTAGATCACACATGCCACAACAAAGACCTGGTACAAACAAATAAATAAAGATAAGTATATATATATATATATATATATATATATATATATATATATTTTTTTTTTTAATGTAGCTGTTCAGTATAGCTTTAAAAAAATAAATAGGATTGTTTTCTTATTTTCCTTTGTGGAATGGTCATTCTTCATGCATGGAAATATATCTGAATGTTGATTTTGTACCATGCAACTTTCTGTGCAGGATTTTTGTGTGTGTGGATTTAAAGATTTTTCTGCACATTAAACCATGGCCCTGTGAACAGACATAATTTTACTTCTTTCTTTCCAAATGGAAGCCTTTTGTTTCCATTTCTAACCTAAAGCCCTGGCTAGGAGTTCTAATACTTTGGTGAACAGAAATGTTGATAACGGGCATCCTTGCCTTTTTTTCTTAATTGTTGAAGTTTTCAGCTTTTCACTGATGACTAGGATGTTAGAGGTAGACTTTCAATATATGACCTTTATTATATTGCAGTAACTTCCTCGTATCTCTACATTGATGTGTACTTTTGTCATGAAAGCTACTAAATTGATTAGATACTTTATGAACATCAGATGAGGCACAGATGAAGTTTCATAATTTTTTTTTTAATTTTAAGAAAATTATGTAATGCTCCCAGTGGAACCATGGGAGTTGATGATACAGAAATCATCTTCCATTCCTCCTTTGGTAATCATTGTCCTTGTCACTCTCTGGCTCAGGATTATGCGTCCTTAATTAGAATACTCAGAGTTTGGAAACATTTCCCAACCAAAACACTGATCCTCATCATTTTTTAGGTAAACCTTCTCGATGGCCTTCAGAGTGGAGCATAGTAAACACCAGAAGGTGAGTATTTCCCAAATCCTATTGCCAAAATATCCTCCTCATGGATCCAGTCACAGGGGAGAATAGGAGAAAACACAGAGATCCTGGAGACGTCTGCCTTCCTGCCCTGAATCTTTAGCACACTGCCTGATATCATCACCATCTTTACAGTTAGTAAGAACAACAACCATAGTATCCTGTTCTATTGTTACATTATTTTCATAATATTTCAGACTTTAAGCATTTTATGTGAATAAACTTACTTAAACCTTCAATCAGTCCTACAGTACCTATAAGTAGGTATATAGCTATCACCATTATAGATCCAGAAAATGAGGTAAAATCATTTGATTGTATGCCTGAGGTCACAGTATCACTGGTAGTGCAATCTAAATCAAAGCACTTTCTCTAAACTCTTTTCAAACTGACTAAAACTTCCATAGTTCTATGAAGCTTATTCATACATTTTTTTTTTTATTATTTTTATTTTTTTTTCCAGTGGGTTTTCTCATACATTGATATGAATCAGCCATGGATTTACATGTATTCCCAATACCGATCCCCCCTCCCACCTCCCTCTCCACCCGATTCCTCTGGGTCTTCCCAGTGCACCAGGCCGGAGCACTTGTCTCGTGCATCCCACCTGGGCTGGTGATCTGTTTCACCATAGATAGTATACATGCTGTTCTTTTGAAATATCCCACCCTCACATTCTCCCACAAAGTTCAAAAATCTGTTCTGTATTTCTGTGTCTCTTTTTCTGTTCTGCATATAGGGTTATCGTTATCACCTTTCTAAATTCCATATACATGTGTCAGTATGCTGTAATGTTCTTTATCTTTCTGGCTTACTTCACTCTGTATAATGGGCTCCAGCTTCATCCATCTCATTAGGACTGGTTCAAATGAATTCTTTTTAATGGCTGAGTAATATTCCATGGTGTATATGTACCACAGCTTCCTTATCCATTCATCTGCTGGTGGGCATCTAGGTTGCTTCCTTGTCCTGGCTATTATAAACAGTGCTGCGATGAACATTGGGGTGCACGTGTCTCTTTCAGATATGGTTTCCTCAGTGTGTATGCCCAGAAGTGGGATTGCTGGGTCATATGGCAGTTCTATTTCCAGTTTTTTAAGAAATCTCCACACTGTTTTCCATAGCGGCTGTACTAGTTTGCATTCCCACCAACAGTGTAAGAGGGTTCCCTTTACTCCACACCCTCTCCAGCATTTATTGCTTGTAGACTTTTGGATAGCAGCCATCCTGACTGGCGTGTAATGGTACCTCATTGTGGTTTTGATTTGCATTTCTCTAATAATGAGTGATGTTGAGCATCTTTTCATGTGTTTGTTAGCCATCTGTATGTCTTCTTTGCAGAAATGTCTGTTTAGTTCTTTGGCCCATTTTTTGATTGGGTCATTTATTTTTCTGGAATTGAGCTGCAGGAGTTGCTTGTATATTTTTGAGATTAATCCTTTGTCTGTTTCTTCATTTGCTATTATTTTCTCCCAATCTGAGGGCTGTCTTTTCACCTTACTTATAGTTTCCTTTGTAGTGCAAAAGCTTTTAAGTTTCATTAGGTCCCATTTGTTTAGTTTTGCTTTTATTTCCAATATTCTGGGAGGTGGGTCATAGAGGATCTTGCTGTGATTTATGTCGAAGAGTGTTTTGCCTATGTTCTCCTCTAGGAGTTTTATAGTTTCTGGACTTACATTTAGATCTTTAATCCATTTTGAGTTTATTTTTGTGTATGGTGTTAGAAAGTGTTCTAGTTTCATTCTTTTACAAGTGGTTGACCAGTTTTCCCAGCACCACTGGTTAAACAGGTTGTCTTTTTTCCATTGTATATCCTTGCCTCCTTTGTCAAAGATAAGGTGTCCATAGGTTCGTGGATTTATCTCTGGGCTTTCTATTCTGTTCCATTGATCTATATTTCTGTCTTTGTGCCAGTACCATACTGTCTTGATGACTGTGGCTTTGTAGTATAGCCTGAAGTCAGGCAGGTTGATTCCTCCAGCTCCATTCTTCTTTCTCAAGATTACTTTGGCTATTCGAGGTTTTTTGTATTTCCATACAAATTGTGAAATTCTTTGGTCTAGTTCCGTGAAAAATACTGTTGGTAGCTTGATAGAGATTGCATTGAATCTATAGACTGCTTTGTGTAGAATAGCCATTGTGACAATATTAATTCTTCCAATCCATGAAGACGGTATGTTTCTCCATCTGTTTGTGTCCTCTTTGATTTCTTTCATCAGTGTTTTATAGTTTTCTATGTATAGGTCCTTTGTTTCTTTAGGTAGATATACTCCTAAGTATTTTATTCTTTTTGTTGCAATGGTGAATGGTATTGTTTCCTTAATTTCTCTGTCTGTTTTTTTCATTGTTAGTATATAGGAATGCAAGGGATTTCTGTGTGTTAATTTTATATCCTGCAACTTTACTATATTCATTGATTAGCTCTAGTAATTTTCTGGTAGAGTTTTTGGGTTTTCTATGTAGAAGATCATGTCATCTGCAAACAGTGAGAGTTTTACTTCTTCTTTTCCTATCTGGATTCCTTTTACTTCTTTTTCTGCTCTGATTGCTGTGGCCAGAACTTCCAACACTATGTTGAATAGTAGTGGTGAGAGTGGGCACCCTTGTCTTATTCCTGATTTCAGGGGAAATGCCTTCAATTTTTCACCATTGAGGGTGATGCTTGCTGTGGGTTTGTCATATATAGCTTTTATTATGTTGAGGTATGTTCCTTCTATTCCTGCTTTTTGGAGAGTTTTAATCATAAATGAGTGTTGAATTTTGTCAAAGGCTTTCTCTGCATCTATTGAGATAATCATATGGTTTTTATCTTTAAATTTGTTAAAGTGGTGTATTACCTTGATTGATTTGCGGATATTAAAGAATCCTTGCATTCCTGGGATAAAGCCCACTTGGTCATGGTGTATGATTTTTTTAATATGTTGTTGGATTCTGTTTGCTAGAATTTTGTTAAGGATTTTTTGCATCTATGTTCATCAGTGATATTGGCCTGTAGTTTTCTTTTTTTGTGGCATCTTTGTCTGGTTTTGGAATTAGGGTGATGGTGGCCTCATAGAATGAGTTTGGAAGCTTACCTTCTTCTGCAATTTTCTGGAAGAGTTTGAGTAAGATAGGTGTTAGCTCTTCTCTAAATTTTTGGTAGAATTCAGCTGTGAAGCCATCTGGTCCTGGGCTTTTGTTTGCTGAAAGATTTTTGATGACAGTTTCGATTTCCTTGCTTGTGATGGGTCTGTTAAGATCTTCTATTTCTTCCTGGTTCAGTTTTGGAAAGTTATACTTTTCTAAGAATTTGTCCATTTCATCCAAGTTGTCCATTTTATTGGCATAGAGCTGCTGGTAGTAGTCTCTTATGATCCTTTGTATTTCAGTGTTGTCTGTTGTGATCTCTCCATTTTCATTTCTAATTTTGTTAATTTGGTTTTTCTCTCTTTGTTTCTTAATGAGTCTTGATAATGGTTTTCAATTTTGTTTATTTTTTCAAAAAACCAGCTTTTAGCTTTGTTGATTTTTGCTATGGTCTCTTTAGTTTCTTTTGCATTTATTTCTGCCCTGATTTTTAAGGTTTCTTTCCTTCTGCTAACTCTGGGGTTTTTCATTTCTTCCTTCTCTAATTGCTTTAGGTGTAGAGTTAGGTTATTTAATTGGTTTTTTTCCTGTTTCTTGATGTAAGCCTGTAATGCTATGAACCTTCCCCTTAGCACTGCTTTTACAGTGTCCCATAGGTTTTGGGTTGTTGTGTTTTCATTTTCATTCATTTCTATACATATTTTGATTTCTTCTTTGATTTGTTGGTTATTCAGAAGCGTGTTATTTAGCCTCCATATGTTTGAAGTTTTAACAATTTTTTCCCTGTAATTGAGATCTAATCTTATTGCACTGTGGTCAGAAAAGATGACTGGAATGATTTCAATTTTTTTGAATTTTCCAAGATGAGGTTTATGGCCCAGGATGTGATCTATTCTGGAGAATGTTCTGTGTGCACTTGAGAAAAAGGTGAAGTTGATTGTTTTGGGGTGAAATGTCCTATAGATATCAATTAGGTCTAGCTGGTCCATTGTGTCATTTAAGGTTTGTGTTTCCTTGTTAATTTTCTGTTTAGTTGATCTATCCATAGTTGTGAGTGGGGTATTAAAGTCTCCCACTATTATTGTGTTACTATTAATTTCCTCTTTCATACTCGTTAGCGTTTGCCGTACATATTGCGGTGCTCCTATGTTGGGTGCATATATATTTATAATTGTTATATCTTCTTCTTGAATTGATTCTTTGATCATTATGTAGTGTCCTTCTTTGTCTCTTTTCACATCCTTTATTTGAAAGTCTATTTTGTCTGATATGAGTATTGCAACTCCTGCTTTCTTTTGGTCTCCATTTGCGTGAAATATTTTTTTCCAGCCCTTCACTTTTAGTCTGTATGTGTCTCTTGTTTTGAGGTGGGTCTCTTGTAGACAGCATATATAGGGGTCTTGTTTTTGTATCCATTCAGCCAATCTTTGTCTTTTGGTTGGGGCATTCAATCCATTTACATTTAAGGTAATTATTGATAGGTGTGGTCCCGTTGCCATTTACTATGTTGTTTTGGATTCACGTTTATACAACCTTTCTGCATTTCCTGTCTAGAGAAGATCCTTTAGCATTTGTTGAAGAGCTGGTTTGGTGGTGCTGAATTCTCTCAGCTTTTGCTTGTCTGTAAAGCTTTTGAATTCTCCTTCATATCTGCATGAGATCCTTGCTGGGTACAGTAATCTAGGTTGTAGGTTATTCTCTTTCATTACTTTAAGCATGTCCTGCCATTCCCTTCTGGCCTGGAGGGTTTCTATTGATAGATCAGCTGTTATCCTTATGGGAATCCCTTTGTATGTTATTTGTTGTTTCTCCCTTGCTGCTTTTAGTATTTGTTCTTTGTGTTTAATCTTTGTTAATTTGATTAATATGTGTCTTGAGGTGTTTTGCCTTGGGTTTATCCTGTTTGGGACTCTCTGGGTTTCTTGGACTTGGGTGGCAATTTCCTTCCCCATTTTAGGGAAGTTTTCAGCTATTATCTCCTCGAGTATTTTCTCATGGGCTTTCTTTTTGTCTTCTCTTCTGGGACTCCTATGATTTGAATGTTGGGGCATTTCACATTGTCCCAGAGGTCGCTGAGGTTGTCCTCATTTCTTTTCATCCTCATTTCTTTTTTCCTCTCTGCTTCATTTCTTTCCACTATTTTATCTTCTACCTCACTTATCCTATCTTCTGTCTCTGTTATTCTACTCTTGGTTCCCTCCAAAGTGTTTTTTATCTCATTCATTGTATTATTCATTTTTAATTGACTCTTTTTTATTTCTTTTAGGTCTTTATTAAACATTTCTTGCATCTTTTCAATCTTTGTTTCCAGGCTATTTATCTGTAACTCCATTTTGTTTTCAAGATTTTGGATCATTTTTATTATCATTATTCTAGATTCTTTTTCAGGTAGATTCCCTATCTCCTCCTCTGTTGTTTGACTTGGTGGGCATTTTTCATGTTCCTTTACCTGTTGGGTAGTTCTTTGCCTTTTCATCTTGTTTAGATTGCTGTGTCTGGAGTGGGCTTTCTGTATTTTGGAGGTCTGTGGTTCCTTTTTATTGTGGAGGTTTCACCCAGTGGGTGGGGTTGGATGATTGGCTTGTCGAGGTTTCCTGGTTAGGGAAGCTTGTGTCGGTGTTCTGGTGCATGGAATTTGATTTCTTCTCTTTGGAGAGCAATGCAGTGCCCAGTCATGAGTTTCAAGATGGGTCTGTGTGTTAGACGTGACTTTGGGCAGCCTGTATGTTGACGCTCAGGGCTATGTTCCTGCGTTGCTGGAGAATATGCATGGTATGTCTTGCTCTAAAACTTATTGGCTCTTGTGTGGTGGTTGGTTTCAGTGTAGGTATGGAGGCTTTTGGATGGTCCCTTATTACTTAAAGTTCCATGTAGTCAGGAGTTTTCTGGTGTTCTCAAGTTTTGGGCTTAAGTCTCCTGCCTCTGGATTTCAGTTTTATCCTTCCAGTAGTCTCAAGTCTTCTCCAACTATACAGCACTGATAATAAAACTTCTAGGTTAATGGCAAAAATATTCTCCCCCGTTAGGGACACCCAGAGAGGTTCACAGAGTTACATGAGAAGAGGAGAGGGAGGAGGGAGATAGAAATGAGCAGGAGGAGAAAAAGGGGGACTCAAGAGGAGAGAGACAGATATACACCGTTGTCTGTTCCTAGAGTGTTCTCTGTAGCCCAGACACCCACAGAGATTCACAGAATTGGATTGGGAAGAGAAGGGGAAAGGAGGAAATAGAGGTGTTCTGAGTTAGAAAAGAGAGAGTCAAGATTGGGAGAGAATAATCATCACACTCCTGAATAAAAATGGGAACTGAATATTGGATTCTTAAATGTTCACAATTTATATCATATACTGAATAACAAAAATTAAAAATCTAGAGTAGAGGTTAAACTCTTAAAAATACTATATTAAATCAAAAACCAAAACACAAAAAAACGTTTTAGAAATATATATGAATTTTGGTTTAAAAATAGGGCTTCTCTTCTTTTTTTTTTTTTTAAGGTTATAGTGTATTGAAAATGAAAATTAAGGAGTAGTAGAGGAGTACTAGAGGACTTTAAAAGAAATAAGAGAAAAAGAAAAATAGAAAATAGAAGAGAAAAAGGAAAAAAAAGAAGAAGAAATTTTCCCTAATTAAAAAAATCATAGAAATCTATGAAAATGAAAGTTAAGGAGTAATGGGGGAGTAATAGGGAACTTTAAAGGAAAATAAAAGAGAAAAAAGAAAAAAGTAAAAAAAAATTTTTTTTTTCTTACTTAAAAAAAAAAAAGTAAATCTATATCTAGGAATTTCTCTGGAGCTGTTGCGGTCAGTGTAGGTTCGGCTCAGTTTTGGATAGCTCCTCGTTCCAGCTTACACTTCTTGATATCTACAGGCCCCTTCTGGTGTAGTCAGTGTTATCTACAGGGATTTTAATGTGTTGCACCGGTCCCTTCTGAAGTGGTTCCCTTTGTTTATTTGGCTTCTGTTTGCCGGTCTCTTCAGAGCCTCATTTCCGCCCTGACACAGGCGGACGGAGGTGGACTCTTATTTAGGTAGCTAGTTCCGTGGCGCTGCAGGGAGCGGCTGGCACTGCGGGGAGGGGCTGGCGCTTCTTTCTCCATCTGCACTGCTCAGTCTCCCGGCTGCTCTATATGGAGCGCAGGGTTCCAGCCCTCGGGTGTTCCACAAAAGCGCGGAACAAAAAGCTACGCCTGCTCTTTGTGCCTTCCCCATCAGAGAGGTCCAGGCAGCCAGGGGCTTGGCGGGTGCACTCTCCCCAGGTGCGGCGCGCCCACTCCCTTCCACAGTCCCAGTCTCAGTTTCCGCCGGCGCCAGTTGGGTGAGTGCATCTTCTGCCCTCCGCGTCCCCAACCCCACCTGCGCCGTTTGGGTGCCTGCGCCCTGTGTCTCGCCGTGACCCTCCCAGCAGATGTCGACCATCCAGAATCTCAGGAGGTCTTTGATTAGAAACTGGAGGCCTGTTTGCAGTGCGGCAGGGGATGCGGTCCTTGGGGCCGAGCCTGCCCCTTTCCCCTCCCCCCTGCCTCCTGCCTCCGGCAGGGCTGTGCCGATCTGCAGCCTGAGAGCTCTTCTCTGGACTTTCTCGGTCCCTTTGTTCTGCGAACGGCTGGCAGTGTGTTTGGGCTGGTTAATTTTCTCTCTCTGTTTTACCCTCCCACAGTTCAAGTTGGCAACACACAAAAGCTCCCTCCAATTGTCCTCAGGGCACTTAGGCCCGGACCCTACCCCAAGCAATGCCACCCACTCCTCTCCGTTCCGCCCCCACTTGCTGGTGGCGGATGCGGGTGTCTGGGGTACTTTTCTGCTGGGAGTTGCTTTTAGGCTCGTAATCTGTGGGTTTTATTTATTGTTTCCCTCCCAGTCAGGTTGCCCTCTGAGATTCAAACACTTCCCCCAGGCCCGCCAGTGCGAGGGTTTCCTGGTGTCTGGAAACGTCCTCTATTAAGACTCCCTCCCCGGGACGGATCTCCATCCTTAGCTCTTTTGTCTCACTTTTTATCTTTTATCTTTTGTCCTACCTCCTTTAGAAGACAATGGGCTGCTTTTCTGGGCACCTGATGACCTCAGCTATCGATGAGAATTTGTTTTGTGAAGTTTGCTCTGCTTTCAGTTATGCTTTTGATGAATTTGTAGGAGAGAAAGTGGTCTCCCCGTCCTACTCCTCTGCCATCTTGGCTCCCTCAATATTTCATTTTAAAATATTTATAGGAAAAAGACATTTTAAGAGTCACACTAGGAAGTTTATGAATGACATCTGCTAATTTAAAGAAACTAAATGGAATTGCTTAGTCAGCAGTATTTTTTAAAATTTATTTATTTATTTATTTGTATTACTTGGAGGCTAATTACTTTGCAATATTGTAGTGGTTTTTGTCATACTTTGAAATGAATTAGCCATGGATTTACATGTATTCCCCATCCTGATCCCCCCTCCCACCTCCCTCTCTAACCGCTCCTTCTGGGTCTTCCCAGTGCACCCGGCCTGAGCACTTGTCTCATAAATCCAACATGGGCTGGTGATCTGTTTCACCCTAGATAATATACATATTTTGATGCTGTTCTCTTGAAACATCACACCCTCGCCTTCTCCCACAGAGTCCAAAATTCTGTTCTGTACATCTGTGTCTCTTTTTCTGTTTTGCATATAGGGTTATCATTATCATCTTTCTAAATTCCATATATATGTGTTAGTATACGGTATTGGTGTTTATCTTTCTGGCTTACTTCACTCTGTATAATGGGCTCCAGTTTCATCCATCTCATTAGAACTGATTCAGATGAATTCTTTTTAATGGCTGAGTAATATTCCATGGTGTATATGTACCACATCTTCCTTATCCATTCGTCTGCTGATGGACATTTGGTTGCTTCCATGTCCTGGCTATTATAAACAGTGCTGTGATGAACACTGGGGTGAACACATGTACAGTGATGTGCATTCAGTTACTGGTCCAGTTTGTTGTCATGTGAGTTCACACTCTGTGCCAGACGGGGCTCCACACACCGAAACAGACAGAACCACTGCCCTGGGGCAGCAGGGGCTTCATACCAGGCAGGGGCTGGTGCTGAGGAAAACCAGCACAGGGAACGTGCCTCGGGTCAGCGAGAGCAGAGGGTGGGGTGTGGTACAGGACGGTGTGGCAGGATCTGTTCAGAGATAACACCCGTGGGGAAGGATTCCAGGCAGGGGAGCAGCCAGTGCCTCCGAACCAGGGCCCAGAAGAGAGGCCATGACAGGTGTCTCGGGAGGAAGCACAGAGGGAGAGGAAGGAGGCTGGACAGGACATAGAAGCCTCAGGGCCTGTGTCCACATGCAGGTCCCAGGGGTCCTCCTGGGTGACACAGGACAACTGTGAGGCTTTCAGCTGCAAGCGGCATGTTCTCTGTGCTAAGACGACGCTTTGATTCACTTTTGGGAAGAGACAGCAGCGTGAAGTTCCCTCAGAGGGCAGTTCATTGCCAAACATGAGGGGAGAGTGGGCTGGCTGAACATGCTTGGGAGTGAGAGTGTGAAAAGTCTGGCTGGAGATGTATTTTTAAATAAGGCTTCCTAGTGCATGTTAAGTGGACTAAGACTGAATGAAATAAATCAGGTATGGATACTGGTGAGGCTGGAGAAAGGATATACCTTTATTTTATGATTTATGGGAAACTGAGAGAGGAGCAATTTATGAATCAGTTGGGGCAGCAGGAGTCAGAGACCTGTGGTCAGTGGGACCTGGACCGCTCGGTCTCATCCAGTCTCAAACCCACTTCCTGCAGAGATCGGCACAAAGGCTGCTCTTTGAACAAAAAGCCACAAAGTCACATTTACCCACACCTGCTGTAACCACCCCCTGTGCTGCCTCCCATATGCAGAGAGCTCCAGGCCAGGAGCTCCTAACTTAATAGACCCTTTCCCCTCACAGGGAGCCACTCAGGAGATTTCACCTAAGTCATCAAGTCTTATCCCTCAGTAGGGTAAATACCTGTGGCCACTGTGACGTGACATTTCAGATACTTACACGCAGGGAAATTCCCTGCAGATCCATCTCTATCAGGAGAGACACTGCCTCTGATTCTGCTGGAAGGTCCCTATCTGGGTGATATGTAGAAAAGGCCCTTGACACCAGCTTCCTGGATTTCTGTAGATATAGAGAATAAGAGTGGAATGGAAAAGTGGACTATAAACACACACTCGATGGGAGACAAATCGTGCACTGTCAACACTTAGATGATTAGCGGGGCTGGCCTGACCAAGGCAAACCAGCTACCTGACCAAAAGCTTCCTCTTTCAGCAGAACCGAAGCCCAAGATCCACCCATGTGCCTCCTGCTCTCTGGCCTTCTCTAGTCAGACATTCCTCAGCCAACACACCCAGCGCAGTCACCCATCTAAGACCCTCCTGAGACCATCTGAAACAAACCTCCTCCAGCCAGAGGATCCCTGCCCAGGCAATCAAAATCAGTGATATTCAGATCCACACAGCCCAAGTGACAAACCTGAGGGTCAGGATGCCAAGGACAGGCTCCCAAAATGGCTGAACAGCATAAGGCTGAAGAGGATTTCAAGGGCCTCTTCCTACTCACCCAGAGGACAAATGGGGGGTTCTGGGGTGCATGAGAGAATGAAAGATGAGCCCAGAACAAGCCAGAAACTGAATCCAGAGGACACAGGCACACTGCTCACGGGGGCAGGGGTCTCGGGGATTATGAGAGTCACGTACGGAGAGTGTGGGCAAGGCTCCAAGGACAGGTCAAGTCTCAGCACACACGAGAGGACACACACAGGGGAGAAGCCCTATGTTTGCGGGGAGTGTGAGCGAAGCTTCAGTCAGAAGTCAGCCCTCATCAGACACCAGAGGACACACACAGGGGAGAAGCCCTATATTTGTGGGGAGTGTGGGCGAAGCTTCAGTCAGAAGTCCCATCTCATTTCACACAAGAGGACACACGCAGGGGAGAATCCCTATGTTTGCAGGGAGTGTGGGCGAAGCTTCAGTCAGAAGTCGGTCCTCATCAGACACCAGAGGACACACACAGGGGAGAAGCCCTATGTTTGCGGGGAGTGTGGGCGAATATTCCATTGAAAGTCAGATTTATTCAGACACCTGGGGATACACAGAGTGGAGAAGCACTATGTTTGTGGGGAGTGTGGGTGAAGCTTCAGTGATAGGTCAGTCCTCATCACACATGCGAGGATATACACAGGGGAGAAGCCCTATGTTTGCAGGGAGTATGGGCGAAGCTTCAGTCAGAAGTCCGTCCTCATCAGACACCAGAGGACACACACAGGGGAAAAGACCTATGTTTGCAGGAAGTGTGGGTGAAGCTTCAGTCAGAAGTTCCATCTCATCTCAGACAAGAGGACACACACAGGGGAGAAGCACTATGTTTGTGGGGACTGCGGGCGAAGCTTCAGTCAGAAGTCCGTCCTCATCACCCACAAGAGGACACACACAGGGGAGAAGCCCTATGTTTACAGAGAGTGTGGGCGAAGCTTCAGTCAGAAGTCCCACCTCATCTTACACAAGAGGACATACACAGGGGTGAAGCCCTACGTTTGCGGGGAGTGTGGGTGAAGCTTCAGTCAGAAATCCGTCCTCATCAGAGACCAGAGGACACACACAAGGGAGAAGCCCTATGTCTGCAGGGAGTGTGAGTGAGTCGTGACCAAAAAACCACACCTTAGCCACACGAGGTTTACTGCAGCCACCCCATACCTCAGCTCTAAGGGGGCCTCAGAGGAGGTCTGTGACCCATTACTATCCCCAGGAGTATCACGAGAGACTTCCTATGCGGTCCAGTTGCCAAGACTCCAATGCAGAGACCCACGTTCAATACCTGATTGGGGAACTAGCTCCCACAGGCTGCAACTAAGGCACAGCACAGCTGAATAAATAAAAATATAATAAATATTTTAAAGAAAGAGTGTGATAAGCACAGAATTACTTGTTAAATAGACCTTCCACTTTCATGACAGGAGAGGAGGTAGATAAACTGCGGAGGGTTTCTTAAGTGTTCTGAAGATGTTCATGCCAATTGCCTTCATGGTTTTTTAGGTACTCCTCTTCTAATAAATTTTGTCTCCAAACAAATCTGAAGCCCAGACTATGTACTCATTTCCCCCTTATCACTGACAGTAGTGGAGTCCAGTCATAGCTGAACCCCTGGGAAGGCATCATTCTGGAGCCAAGTCAGTTAGGTCACTGGACAGTCAGTTCCTGGGTCCAGGGAGAGGAATCTAGGGTTTGAGACAGACTCACCAGGGAAGGTAATTCCCCAGCCTCCTGGGCACTGTGCCCTCTCCTCATAGATCACGACTCTCCTTTGGCCTCTCCTGGTTTCCCTCTGGTTCCCTCTGACTTCTGTAGCCACAAAGGTGAAGGCCACGTGTCTGTGTGTGTGTATGCACGCACGCCTGGCTCAGCATGGGGCCTCTGGTCTCTGCTGCTTCCTCGGGGTCATCACAGCATCTGGACACCAGATTCGACCACAGGGGTCCAGGTCTCAGCCCTGCCCTCAGCAGCTGTGTGAGCTGGGGCAAGATGCTCAAACTCTCTGTGTCTCTATTCTCATCTGTGATACGGGGTGGGAGCACCAGCATTTTGGCCTGATGTGAAAGCACAGGTGGAATCTGGCAGAGGCTGGCTGAGAACGCAAGCCCCACCTTTGCTTTCCTTTGTGTTTTTTTCTTCAATCTTTTTTATTTTTTAACAGAAGGATAATTGCTTTACATAATTTGTTTCCTGCATGTCCTTCACCCCCCACACTTTCCAGGTCTTCAGGGCTAGATGAGGAAGGGGCCGTTTAGGTACCCAGCTGCCCTGATGAGGGGGTGTGAGGTCATGAGTGCTAAGGGAGGGCTACCTCCCTTTGCAAACCTGCCGTTCCTGCTGAGCTGGGCAGCCCCAGGGCCCATCCACAGACAGGCAGTGCCCACAGTCGTCACCCCTGCTGAGAACAGAGCCTAGAGCTGCGTTTGGAGGAAATCACTGTCTGCCTCCATCCCACGCCCACACGGAGGGTCCTTCAATCCCACACCATGGCTTCTTTCTGCATGGGCCTCGTACCTGTGCCCGTTCACTCTGGGCAATGCTATCGCGACCTTGAAATTCTTAACCATGGAAAAGTTCATCCTTACACTTCCCTTCCATGAGTGAAGTCTGATTGGCCCTGGGGTGCGCTGTGAGCCGAGCAGATGCACACACAGCATGGGTCCTGGGGTGACCAGGCTGCACGAGGGGACAAGGTGGACACAAAGCCCCCCACCCCCACCCTGGGTGAGTGAGGGTGGGGACAGCACCAGAAAGCCACGCTTGCTCAGACCCGGAAGTGAGCTCCAACACAGAGTGGGGGCAATGGGGTTCTTAAGGTCGACCACAGCCTCCCCTCTGTGAATGAACTCTGCCCTGGCCTGATCCTTCCAGAAGGGGTTCAGAAGGCTGAAGTCTGCCCAGCCACCAGAAGACACCAAGGGGAGAGTGGGCCACGGGGCGGGGGGTGAAGGGTGCGAAGTCCAGGACTCGGGGCAACGGCCCTCAGTCCCCTCCATGTGCCAGGCTTGTGAAGCGTCTCTACATGAACCGTGTCAGTAATAACCACTGACTATTATTTTCCTGTTTCTGTCATGCTTTCTTAAAGGAATGTGTTTGTCTGTGGCTTGGTTTCCCTACAGGAAGGGAAGCCACGTAAACTCCCCATCTTCTGTGGCTTCAGGCTGGGGCCATTGGAGGGAGAGTTAGAGGTGGTGCAGGCAGAGGGGCCTCAGCTGAAAAACGGTGGGTACCCAGAAACCTGCAGGGGCTTCTCACCTGCACCTCCCACCAGAGCTGGGCCTGGAATCCCCTGGAACCCTGAGCAGGTCAAACCTTCTCCCTCCCCTCCCCTCAAAAAGCTGGCTCCTGGGGCCAGCCCACAACACCCCCAAATCCCCCATCACCCACAGCCCCACATAGGCCCTCCCTCACAGAAGTGGGAGGACCTGGGTGGTGGCACAGATGGTGTGTGACCCCAGAGCTGGGGGTCTCAGCTGACCTTGAGCCAGGGGGTTGGTGCTTTACACAGCCTCCCAGCCCAGGGAGCTGCCAGCAGCCACAAGCCATGATCTGAAGCGGTGCTAGGAGATGGGGAGTGGGGATGCGAGCTCTCTGAAGCCCCATCCTGTTCCCAGGACAGCGGCCAGGCCTCACCTGACACCGTGACTGCCCTGCACGGGCACACAGGACACCAGCAATCATGGGACGGACAGCCAGCTGCCTCCACCGCACGCTCCACCCTGACCACGGTAGCCCCGTGGCTGTACCAGCCCCGCCGGTGCGCAGCTCTGCTGGGCTGCTAGGGCTCACGGACCCTGGGTGAGTCGGTGAGGGCAGTGCTTGCTTGTTGGACCTGGAAAGTGTTTCCACAGAGAATCTGCCTGGATCTTGGCCTCGGTTGGTACAGAAGTAACCGGCAGTACGTTCAGGGCTCAGGGAAATCAGTTCTGAAGCTCTCTGGGTTTAGGGATACAGCACCTCCTCACCTCCACCCCTTCCACGGTCATGGAGCCTTCTCTTCCAGGGGAAGGTGTTTGGCAACATCAGCCACAAAGACACTAAAGAGGAGCAAGGCCACGGCAGGCGGAGCAGGGTGTTCCTAGGGCAGCAGACGGGCCTTGGACACTCCATGCTGGACCCCTGCCCCACCGGCTTCTCCTCCTTCTTGCTGGGCATGCAGCTTTCAAACCTGCTGGGTGCCCGCCAGTGAGGGACCCCAAAGACACAAAGCTGGGGTTGGCGATGGGGGAGCTGGATGCCAGGGTACCCGAGACCCTGCAGCAGGTCAGTGCACTGTGGACCCGGGCCGGCCTCACTGAACGGTTAGGCCCTGTGCGTTCAGGACGCCCTCTCTGGACCCCAGGTGGAGGTGCTGCTGCCTCTGGTGCCCACCTGGGTCTCAGGAGGTAGAAGAGAGACCGGGTTGTCCTTCCCACCTCCTACCCAGAGAATGACAAAGGCCAGTTCCCAAAAGTGGGAGCAGGGTGGGCAGAGTGAGTCTTGGGTCTCACAGGGTCCCTGAGAAGAGGGATTCACTGCTCCCTTGATCCCTCTTGACTGGTTCCCCTTCTGTGCTGTCTTCACACCAAATCTCACAAGTACGAGGCAGTCCAGGTGACCACAACATCACTCACCCAGGTGCTGACAAACCTCCTTATTTATTATGGGCAGAGAGACAGTGTGGCTGGTGTGACACTCCCCTGGACCACAGAGGAGAACCCCCAGGGTGTGTCCCTGCAACCTTCTGAGACCTAGGTGGGCCTTGGGGGCAGAGCACTTCCAGCTGGGGTCTGGAGAGGGTGTCCTGAATAGACAGGGCCTAAATGTCCAGTGTGGCTTCAGGGAGTAGGGGCAAGAGGGGCACTAAACCCTTTCTAAATATTTCAGACAACCACTGAGTTCCTTTTGGAGTTTGGTTTCAGATCTTTTTATATGGTCCATTTTCAGAGTCTTTATTGAATTTGTAACGATATCACTTCCATTTTTTGTTTTGAATTTTTGACTGCAAGGCATGTGGGATTGTTACCAAGTCCAAGCTCGCTCTGCATACCTCACAACAGGCCGATTAATCAGAGCCGAGGCGCTGAGGCAAGGAATATGACTTTACTTGGAAAGCCAGCAGATTGAGAAGATAGCAGACTAATATCTTAAAGAAACCATATTGTCAGGGTCTGGATGCCAGTGTCTTTTATAGAACACAGAGCTTGGAGGTGAGGAAATAAAGTAAAAAGGCCATTAATCTGGCAAACATCTCCTGGAATGGCCAGTCTCGGGAGGAGATGTGTTACTTTCTCCCTCCTGTAGCCATCCACAGGTGGACAGGTCCTGGACAGAGGCAGAGGGGCGGGGTTTCCTGAGGCAGGCCTTTATGTATGGACAGCATCCCTATAGAAAACAGAACAACAGGAAGCAAAGGTTAAAGTAAAACTTTCAACATGGACACAGATTTTGTTCTTCCCTGTAACAATTCCCCAGTGTCAGTGTCCATTCCACAATCTTATGGGAAAAGGGGTGATGAGTGCTCTAATTGCTCCACTAGTTGCATCTTTGGGGAGTGCCCACCACTGGTGCAAGTGTGCTGAATGTTGAGATTTGTCTTTGTTGTTCTTTGGAAAGTCTCTACTTCATATGTATAGACATAATAATATTACAATACAGGTGTTGAGAGTTTTATTCAGTACAAATCTTCTCGGACTTCAAAACCAGGGGGCAGCATCTAAAGTTAAGGAACTTAGCACTTTTCTATGTGTGGGAAGATGCACCAGCCATCTCACTGAAATCATCCCCTTTGATACACACCTTACCACCTGGGACCAGCATCCTGTCTTCTCCTTCCTGAGTTTCCTAGGGGATCACAGTGGGGAGTGGCTGCAGTCTGATGGCTGCTGGATAGCAGGTAATCTTTTCTTTCCTGAGTTTCCTCAGAGCTCACTGTGAGAATTGGCTTCAGTTTGATAGCTTCGAGTGAGTAGGAGGGGGAGCCTGGGTCCCCATTGAGATCATCTCAGCAGAGACAGCAAGCACGTCCTCCGACTCCAGACAACCTTCCAACATTCAGGGCTCAGCGTTCAGCCTGCAGGATCCACAGCCGTCAGCTCATCCACCATGCTCTGCACAAGGTTACGATTTAGCCCTGAAACCTACACTGCAGGAGGCCCTTTAATGTGGCGTCCTGTCCAGCAAACTCTCAGTCACACCCTCCAAGCCTGACCCAGGGCCAGCTTTGCTGAGAGGGTCTCACTGGGACCCAGGTTCCCCCTCCTGCTCTCCCACATTCCGTACATGAGTGGGGAGAAGGCGGGGGCTCGGAGCACAGTGCCTCCAAGCAGGTAGGGCAGACGTTCTCCCATCACCCCTTGTTGTCCATCCCTGGGAGCACAGTCTTATGTCACTTTTACCAGCAGAGGACATGTGTGCCCAGGTCCGGCGCACTCTCTAGGGGGTGTGAGCTGTGAGCACTAACACAGGAAACCCCGAGTGACCTGCTTAGGCTGGAAGACTAGTTCATGGGATGTGAACTGAAGTCTGAAAGTAGCTTCTCATTGGGATTAGCCTTCTCCAGACGTAGCTTGGGGGCAGCAAGAGTGCAATAAGTGGCCCCCAGCTGGGGCAGCCACACAGTGCCTCTCGACAGCCCTGTGGATACTGTGCACCAGAGTGACCATGAGCCCACATTCACCCTGCAGATGGCTTCTGAGAGGTCCGTGACAGACTAAAGCAACCATGAGCCTATACTCACAGCAGAAAGCCTCTGAGAGGTCTGTGACAGACCAGAGTGACCACAATCGTGCATTCACCCAGCAGATGGCCTCTGATAGGTCTGTGACAGACCAGAGTGACCACGAGCCTGCACTCACCCAGTGGATGGCCTCTGATAGGTCTGTGATGGACCAGAGTGACCACAAGCATGCATTCACCTAGCAAATGGCTTCTGACAGGTCTGTGACAAGCCAGAATGACACAAGCATGAATTCACCCAGTGGACAGCTTCTGGCAGGTGTGTGACAGACCAGAGTGACCACAAGCATGCACTCACAGGGCAGACAGCCTCTGAGAGGTCTGTGACAGGTCAGAGTGACTACAAGCCTGCACTCACCCAGCGGATGACCTCTGAGAGGTCTGTGACAGAGCAGAGTGACCATGAGCCTGCATTCATCCAGCGGTGAATTCTTGCCTGGAGAATCCCATGGACAGAAGAGCCTGGTAGGCTACAGTCCATGGGGTCACAAAGAATCAGACACAACTGAACACCTAAGCACACACACATGAAACAGAAATGCACTCGGGGACAGAGGGAACAGACTGGCACTCTCCGAGGAGGAGGGGGCAGTGGAGGGCCAGAGTAGGAGGCTGGGGTCCGCAGATGTAGCTTTTGTAAGTAGAATGGATAAAGAAGGCCCTGCTGCATGGCAGAGAACCATATTCAGTGTCCAATGATAAACTATAAAAGAATATTTTTAAAAAGAATGTATATGTGTGCATAAGTGCATCCCTGACATTTGCAGCAGAAATTAACACATTGTAAACCAGCTATACTTCAAAAAAAAAAAAAAAAAAAAAAAATACTGATTAAAAAAAAAACAACAGACCCTAGCCAATTACAAAAGACACTCAACCCAGGAGCACCAAGTCCTGAGCAGTCAGAACATGGACCAACCTGTCAGAAGAGGGGCCGACAGGAGACGGGGTCCCACAGTGGCCCACAGGCTGACTGTGGGCCCTGGGCGCCGTAAGCCACAAGTGTCGCTGGAGGAAATGCGAACTATACCCACACGACTCCCCCTCCAGCTCAAAACAAAGTGGCTCTGCTTCCCCTGACCCCTTAACTGAGGGTCCCCAGGACGCCCTGGCTTGGTTCTGGGACCAGGAATGTACTGGTCGGATCTCAATGCAGGGGAGGTCTGTGAGGGCAGCTCTGGAGCCGGTGGGCCAGGATGAGCGAAGCAGCTCCACCCATTCCTCGAAGGTCAGACAAAACAGAGCCCAGAAGGCCGGAAAGTGTCCTCATGGAGGGCAGGCCCCACGTTGGTGCCTCCGCTCTCTGGCTGAGGCCCAGCACTGGCGTCCTGTGCCAGTGTGCAGCGCTTTCTGCACACACCCTGATGGCTCAGCTGCTGAGCCCCATAGAGAAGGTCTTGAGGCATGAGCGTGCTGGGTTCCCTTCTCTGCCAGCTGAGCACTGAAGCCAGCTTTCTATTTCCTCCAGACTCAGTCTCCATGTTCTTTTATTCAGCTTCAGCAGGCAGAGAAGGCCAAGATTGTGTTCAGCAACAATACCACTGACCTGATCATCAGGTTAATCTGAATTAACACCACCACGCAAAGCCTACTAATTAGACTCACAAGCCTACTCCTCCTTAATCAATGATACCAGCCTCAATTTCTCATTAGTTTTCTCCCACTCCCTATGGGTCGCACCACTGATTATAACTACATGGTTATGATCCCTTATACTAACAGTCAACACCATGTATTAAAAGAATCTCTACCAGAAAAAAAAAAATATTATCAATGCTAGTCATACTCTAATTACTTTAATTATAACATTTACTGCCATAAAATTAATTCTTTTATATATTCTATTTGGAGCAACACTAGTTTCAACACTCATTATCATTACCCAAAGAGGAAATCAAACAGAACACCTTAAGGCAGGTCTCTATTTATTTTATACCCTAGTAAGTTCTCTCCCCTTCTTAGGAATACTGGTCTACATTCAAAATACAGTAGGGCCTTTAAATATTCTAATGCTGAGCCCAATCAGTATCCAACTCTTGATCCAATGGGTTCATATGGTTAGTATGCATAATTGCCTTTATAGTAAAAAATACAATCTTATGGCCTCCACCTTTGACTACCTAAAGCACATGAAGAGGCCCCTATTGCAGGCTTCATAGTTCTGGCTATGCTGCCAGCACTGCTAAACTTTGGATGCTGTGGTATACTACGAATAATGAATTACAATAATTTGAAACCCACTAACAGACTTCATAGGGTATCCACTCATTCTATTGTCCTTATGAGGCATAATTATAACCAGCTCAATTTGCTTATGCCAGACAGACCTAAAATCACGCACTGCATACTCTTCTGTCAGCCACATAGCACTTTGCTATCCTTACCCGAACACCTTGAAGTGGCATAGGAGCCACAGCCCTAATAATTACCCATAGTCTTACATCCTCTGTTTTGCTTGGCCTGGCAAATTCAAATTACCAAGTCCGTCGCCAAACAATAATCCTAGCTTAAAGCCTACAAATGTTCCTCCTACTAATAGCAACCTGGTGATTACCAGCAAGTTAAACAAACCTAGCTCTACTCCCAACTATTAACTTGATTGGAGAGTTATTTGTAGTAATATCCTTCTTGTGATCAAACATTGCAATTATTTTAATAGGAATTCATATAGTAATTGCTGCCCTATACTCTTTATATATAGTCATTGCAACACAGTGAGGAAAATACACACACCACATAAACTGTATCTCTCCATCTTTTACAGGAGAAAATGCTCTCATATCATTACCCATCCTACCTCTTCTACTCCTATCCTTAAACCCAAAAATCATTCTAGGCCCCCTGTACTGTATATATAGTTTAGAGAAAAACACTCGATTGTGAATCTAGTAAGAGAAGACAATACCTTCTTATTTACCACAGAAGTAGATAAGAATTGCTGACTCTATGCTCCCATGACTAACAGCATGGCTTTTTCAAACTTTTATCCATTGGTGTTAGGAACCAAATAAATGGTGCAACTCCAAATAAAAGTAATAAATTAAATTTCCTCTTTCACTCTAGCCTCACTATGTATATCATCGATCATAATAACAAGCACTAACATTTATAAAACCACCACGTACCCTCTATATGCAAGACTATCTCATATACCTTCACCATTAGCTTAGTTCCAACAATAATATTCATGTATACAGGCCAAGAGATAATTATCTCAAACTGGCACTGAGTCACACTATAAACCCTTAAGCTATCATTCAGTTCTAAAATAGATTATTTCTCAATAATGTGTGCTGGTGGCCCTATTTGTCATATGATCAACTATGCACTTCTCAATATGATCCATTCACTCAGACCCCAACATTTACTGATTCTTCAAACACTCCTTTTCCTTGTTACAATACTAACTCTTGTTACCACTAATAATGTCTTCCAATGACTTATTTGCTGAGAGGGAGCCGGGATTATATCCTTCCTGCTCATTGGATGATGGTGTGGATGGCAGATGCAAACACAGCAGCACCACAGGCAATTTTGTATAACACCTCAGTCGCTCAGCTGTGTCCGACTCTTTGCGACCCCATGGACTGTAGCCCACCAGGCCCCTCAGTCCATGGGATGTTCCAGGCAAGAATCTTGGAGTCGGTTGCCATTTCCTTCCCCAGGGCCAAAACACCTCAGCGAAGCCCAAAGACTATCGGGAAAGAGGAGGCAGACTGCTGGCTTGCGCGGCGTGGATGTTGGGATGCAGGGCACGGGGGCGTGGATGTGAGAAAGCGGGGCCAGGGGGGTGTGGACCTGTTTTGTGTAACCCCGTACTGCTGCTGCTGCTGCTGCTAAGTCGCTTCAGTCGTGTCCGACTCTGTGCAACCCCATAGATCGCAGCCCACCAGGCTCCTCCGTCCCTGGGATTCTTCGGGCAACAACTCTGGAGTGGGTTGTCATTTCCTTCTCCAATGCATGAAAGTGAAAAGTGAAAGTGAAGTCACTCCATCGTGTCTGATTCTTCGTGACCCCATGGACCACAGTCTACCAGGCCCCTCCATTCATGGGATTTTCCAGGCAAGAGTCCTAGAGTGGGGTGCCATTGCCTTCTCCAAACCCTACGCTGAAACAGGTTTTATTAAAACAACAGCATGATTCTTACTTAACTTCAATGCAAGACACTTGCAACAAGTTTTTATCCTCAGCTCAGTTCAGTTGCTCAGTCGTGTCCAACTTTTTGCGACCCCATGAACCTCAGGAAGCCAGGCCTCCTGGTCCATCACCAACTCCCGGAGTTTAACCAAACTCGTGTCCATTGAGTTGGTGGTGTCATCCAACCATCTCATCCTTTGCCGTCCCCTTCTCATCCTGCCCCCAATCCCTCCCAGCATCAGGGTCTTTTCCAATGGGTCAGCTCTTTGCATCAAGTGGCCAAAGTATTGGAGTTTCAGCTTCAACATCAGTCCTTCAAATGAACACCCAGGACTGATCTCCTTTAAGATGGACTGGTTGGATCTCCTTGCAGTCCAATGGACTCTTCAAGAGTCTTCTCCAACACCACAGTTCAAAAGCATCAATTCTTTGGCGCTCAACTTTCATTATAGTCCAACTCTCACATCCATACATGACTACTGAAAAAAACATAGCCTTGACTAGACAGAATTTTGTTGGCAAAGCAATGTCTCTGCTTTGTAATATGCTGTCTTGGTTGTGCATAACATTTCTTCCAAGAAGCAAGCGTCTTTTAATTTCATGGCTGCAATCACCATCCTCAGTAATTTTGGAACCCTGTTTCCACTGTTTCCCCAACTATTTGCCATGAAGGGATAGGACCAGATTCCATGATCTTAGTCTCCTGAATGTTGAGTTTTAAGTCAACTTTTTCACTCTCCTCTTTCACTTTCATCAAGAGCCTCTTTAGTTCTACTTCATTTCCTGCCATAAGGGTGGTGTCATCTGCATATCTGAGGTTATTGATATTTCTCCCAATAATCTTGATTCCAGTTTGTACTTCCTTGACCCCAAAATTTCTCATGATGTACTCTGCCTATAAGTTAAATAAGCAGGCTGACAATATATAGCCTTGACATACTTCTTTTCCTATTTGGAACCAGTCTGTTGTTCCATATCCAGTTCTAACAATTGCTTCCTGACCTGCATACAGGTTTCTCAAGAGTCAGGTCAGGTAGTCTGGTATTCCCATCTCTTTCAGAATTTTTCACAGTTTATTGTGATCCACACAGTCAAAGGCTTTGGTATAGTCAATAAAGCAGGAATAAATGTTTTTCTGGAACTCTCTTGCTCAACTTAATTCAAATTTACCTATATTAGGTTTACTAATAGCTGCAACAGGATAATTTGCAAATTTGGGCTACACCCATAATTACCCTCAGCAATTGAGGCCTCACATCATTCTCAGCCCTACTCCACTCAAGCACAATAGTAGTAGGAGATATGTTCGTACTCATTCACCTCTAGCCTCTGACAGAAAGGTATAAATGTACCCCATCACTTACGTTATGCCTAGGGTCTATCACAACATTTATAGCAATATGTGCCATTACCCAGAATTATATCAAAATAAATCATTGCTTTCTCCACCTCCAACCAATTAGGCCTCATGATAGTAAAAATTGGCATCAACCAACTCTACACAGCATTCCTCTTTCTCCAAAAAAATGCTTTTGCCTTTTTCAAAGCCATTCTATTTCTGTAATCCAGATGCTTCACAACCTAAATGATGAACAAGATATTCAAAAAATAGGAGGTCTGTTTAGAGCTATGCCTTTAACTACAACCGCCCTTATCATTGGCAGCTTAGCATTGACAGGAATGCCTTTCCTCACTGGATTCTACTCTAAAGGCCTAAATATTGAAACTGTGAATATGCCTTATACCAATGCCTGATCCCCTGCACAAACTGCCACCTCACTGACAGCCGTCTACAGCATCCTCACTATCTTCATCCTACTAGGAGGGCCTCACTTTTCTACTCTGATTATCATTAACAAGAACAACCCCCTCTAATCAATTAAATGCTTACTAGTTGGAAGTATTTTTGCTGGCTTTATTATCTCCAACAATATTTCCCCAACAGCAATTCCACAAATAACCATACCTTGCTACCTCAAAAGAACTGCCCTGGCCCTGAATATTCTAGGCTTCATCTTGGCACTCAAAACTAGCAGTAACACAAAACCTCAAGTTCAACTATTCAAATGTATTCAAGGATCCTTTTCCACTATCATACACGGCCTGACCCCTTATTTAAATTTAACCAGCCAAAAGTCAGCATCCCCCTTCTAGATTGAAACTGATGAGGGGATATTTTGCCAAAAACCACCTCCGCCAATCAAATACAAATGTCTATATTGGTATCAGATCAAAAGGGGCTAATCACACTGTATTTCTTCTTTCCTTATCACCTTACTCAACAGCATAATTTAAATTTACACCAGTAATTTCTGTAATAATTAATTATGACCAACTAGTAACATGGTTGGTTCCCCTTCTCTACAAGCTCATTTATTGCAGCACTTACTATAGTCCACTTACTATCTCTCCATGAAACCGGATCAAATAACTCAGTAGGAATTTCACCTGATATAGACAAGATCCCATTTCAGCTATATTATACATTGAAAGACATCTTGGGTGCCTTGCTACTAGTTCTGGGGTTAAAAATACTAGTCCTATTTTCACCTGACCTACTAGGAGACCCAGATAGCTACACCCTGGCAAACCTCTCAACACACCTTCACACATCAAGCCAAAATGATACTTCTTATTCACATATGCAGTCCTACAATCAAGCCCTAATAAACTAGGCAGAATTTTAGCCCGAATCTTTTCTATCCTAATCTAAGTATTAATGCCATTACTTCATACATGCAAACAACAAAGCAAGACATTCTGACCGTTCAGCCAGTGCCTATTCTGAATTCTAGTAGTGAACCTCTTAACACTGGCATGAATTGGAGGATAACCAGTAGAACATTCCTTTATCATCACTGGACAACTAGTAACTATTAAATGTTTTTTCTTATCCCACTATCAATGCCAGTAACTAGCATTACCTAAAATAATCTAAAATGAAGTGAAGCCTTTTCTAAATCCAGCTCGAACATCCGGAATTTCATGGTTCATGCTCTGTTGAAGCCCGGCTTGGAGAATTTTGAGCATTACTTTGCCAGCATGTGAGATAAGTGCAGTTGTACTGTAGTTTGAGCATTCTTTGGCATTGTCTTTCTTTGGGATTGGAATGAAAACTGACCTTTTCCAATCTTGTGGCCACTCCTACGTTTTATAAATTGGCTGGAACATTGAGCACAGCACTTTCACAGCATCATCTTTAAAGATTTGAAATAGCTTAAATGGAATTTCATCACCTCCACTAGCTCTGTTCATAGTGATGCTTCCTAAGGCCCACTTGATTTCACATTCCAGGATGTCTGGCTCTAGGTGAGTGATCACACCATCATGATTATCTTGGTCGGGAAGACCTTTTTTGTACAGTTCTTCTCTATATTCTTGCCATCTCTTCTTAATATCTTCTGCTTCTGTTAGGTCCCTACCATTCCTGTCCTTTATTGTGCCCATCTTTGCATGAAATGTTCCCTTGGTATCTCTAATTTTCTTGAAGAGATCTCTAATCTTTCCCATTCTATTGTTTTCCTCTATTTCTTTGTACTGATCACTGAGAAAGGCTTTCTTATCTCTCCTTGCTCTTCTTTGGAAATCTGCATTCAAATGGATATCTCTTTCTTTTTCTCCTTTGCCTTTCACATGTCTTCTTTTCAGAGCTATTTGTAAGGCCTCCTGAGACATCCATTTTGACTTTGGCATTTCTTTTTCTTGGGGATGGTCTTGATCACTGCCTCCTCTACAATGTCACAAATCTCCATCCATAGTTATTCAGGCACTCTCTCTAGAGACATAATCTATTTGTCACTTCCACTATATATTCAAAAGGGTTTTGATTTAGGTCATACGTGAATGGTCTAGTGGTTTTTCCGATTTTCTTCTATTTAAGTCTGAATTTGGCAATAAGGGGTTCATGTTCTGAGCCACAGTCAGCCCCCTAGTCTTCTTTTTGCTGACTGTATAGAGCTTCTCCATCTTTGGCTGCAAAGAATATAATAAACCTGATTTCGGTATTGACCATCTGGTGATGTCCATGTGTAGAGTCTTCTCTTGTGTTGTTGGAAGAGGGTGTTTGCTATGATGAATGCATTCTTTTGGCAAAACTATTTTAGGGTTTGCCCTGCTTCATTCTGTACTCCAAGGCTAAATTTGCCCATTACTCCAGGTATTTCTTGATTTCCTACTTTTGCTTTTCAGTCTCCTTTAATGAAAAGGACACCTTTTTGTGGTGTTAGTTCTTGAAGGTCTTGTAGGTCTTCATAGAACCATTCAATTTCAGCTTCTTCAGCCTTATTGCTCGGGGCATAGACTTGGATTACTGTCTATGGAACAGTAATGGTTCGCCTTGGAAATGAACAGAGATCATTCTGTCATTTTTGAGATTGCATCCAAGTACCGCTTTGGGCTCTTTTGTTGACTATCAGGGCTACTCCACTTCTTCTAAGGAATTCTTGCCCAAAAGACATAATGGTCATCTGAATTATATTCACCCATTCTCGTCCATTTTATTTCGCTGATTGCTGAAATATCAATATTCACTCTTGCCATCTCCTGTTTGACCACTTCTAATTTGCCTTGATTCATGGACCTAACATTCCAGGTTCCTATGATATATTGTTCTTTACAGCATCGGACTTTACTTCCATCACCAGTCACATCCATAACGGGGTGTTGCTTTTGCTTTGGCTCTGTCTCTTCATTCTTTCTCGAGTTATTTCTCAACTGATCTCTAGAAGCATATTGGGCACCTACTGACCTGGGGAGCTTATGTTTCAGTGTCCTTTCTTTTTGCCTTTTCATACTGCTCATGGGGTTCTCAAAGTAAGAATATTGAAGTGGTTTGCAATTCCCTTCTCCAGTGACCCATGTTTTGTCAGAAATCTCCACCAACGGGTCTCCAAGACCCGTTCGTCTTGGCTGCCTCTACACAGCATGGTTCATAGTTTCACTGAGTTAGATAAGGCTGTGGTCCATTTGATCAGATTGGTTAGTTTTCTGTGATTGTGGTTTTCAGTCTGTCTTCCCTCTGATGGAAATACAATTTTCTGTTGGAGGCCGAGGTTGTGTTCCCTCTGTTTTGTGACCTGAGGCCAAACTATGGTGGAGGTGATGAAGATAATGGTGACCTCATTCAAAAGATGCCATGCGGGCCCTACTACAGTCAGTGTCCCCAACCCTGCAGCAGGCCACCACCAACCCACGCCTACAGCAGAGACTCCTGGACACTCACGGGCAAGTCTTGGTCAGTCTCCTGTGGGTCACTGCTCCTTTCTCCTGGGTCCTGGTGTGCATTAGGTTCTGTTGTGCCCTCCAAGAGTCTGCTTCCCCAGTCCTGTGGACGTCCTGGTGGCTCTGTGGTGGGTTAATGGTGAACTTCTCCCAGAGGGCTTATGCCATACCCAGGTCTACTGCACCCAGAGTCCCTGTTCCTGCGGCAGTCCACTGCTGACCCGTATCTCCTCAGGACACACCCAGACACAGTTCTGTCTCAGTCTCTGTGTGGCTGAGGTCCTAGTGTGCACAGGGTGCGTTTGAGCCTCTGAGTGTCTCTGGCAGGTGTGGGGTTTGATTCTGAATGTGACTGTGCCCCTCATACCATCTTTCTGGGGCTTCTCCTTTGCCCCTGGACGTGGGGTATCTCCTCAGAGTCACTCGAATGTGATGCAATTGCTTCTCCAGCATATGACAGAAACATCAGTCAATCAGTTCAGTTGCTCAGTCGTATCCAACTCTTTGTGACCCCCATGGACTGCAGCACACCAGACCTCCCTATCCATCACCAACTCCCGGAGTTTACTCAAATTCATGTCCATTGAATCGGTGATGACATCCAACCATCTCATCCTCTGTCGTCCCCTTCTGCTCCTGCCTTCAATCTTTCCCAGCATCAGGGTCTTTTCCAATGAGTCAGCTCTTCACATCAGGTGGCCAAAGTATTGGAGTTTCAGCTTCAACATCAGTCCTTCCAATGAACACCCAAGACTGATCTCTTTTCGGATGGACTGGTTGGATCTCCTTGCAGTCCAAGGGACTCTCAAGCATCTTCTCCAACACCACAGTTCAAAAGCACCAATTCTTCTGTGCTCAGCTTTCTTTATAGTCCAATACTCACATTCATACATGACCACTGGAAAAACCATAGCCATGACTAGATGGAACTTTGTTGGCAAAGTAATATGTCTGCTTTTTATATGCTGTCTTGTTTGCTCATAACTTTTCTTCCAAATAGTAAGAGTCTTTTAATTTCATGGCTGCAATCACCATCTCCAGTGATTTTGGAGCCCCCAAAAATAAAGTCAGCCACTGTTTCCACTGTTTCCCCATTTGCCATGAAGTGATGGGACCGGATGCCATGATCTTAGATTTCTGAATGTTGAGTTTTAAACCAACTTTTTCACTCTCCTCTTTCACTTTCATCAAGAGGCTCTTCAGTTCTTCTCTTTGTGCCATAAGGGTGATGTCATCTGCATATCTGAGGTTATTGATATTTCTCCTGGCAATCTTGATTCCAGCTTGTGTTTCCTCCAGCCCAGCATTTCTCATGATGTACTCTACATATAAGTTAAATAAGCAGGGTGACAATATACAGCCTCGACATACTCCTTTTCCTATTTGGAACCAGTCTGTTGTTCTATGTCCAGTTCTACCTGTTGTTTCCTGACTTGCATACAGGTTTCTCAAGAGGCACATCAGTGGTCTGGTATTCCGATCTCTTTCAGAATTTTCCACACTTTATTGTGACCCACATAGTCAAAGGCTTTGGCATAGTCAATAAGCAGAAACACATGTTTTCTGGAACTCTCTTACTTTTTTCATGACCCAGCAGATGTTGGCAATGTGATCTCTAGTTGCTCTGCCTTTTCTAAAACCAGCTTTAACATCTGGAAGTTCACTGTTCACCAATTGTTAAGCCTGTTTTCGAGAATTTTAAGCATTACTTTGCAAGCATATAAGATGTGTGCAGTTGTGGGTTAGTTTGAGCAGTCTTTAGCATTGCCATTCTTTGGGATTGGAATGAAAACTGACGTTTTCCAGTCCTGTGGCCACTGCTGAGTTTTCCAAATTTGCTGGCATATTGAGTGCAGCACTTTCACAGCATCATCTTTTAGGATTTGAAATAGCTCAAGTGGAATTTCATCACCTCCACTAGCTTTGTTCGTAGGGATGCTTCCTAAGGCCCACTTGACTTTACATTCCAGGATGTCTGGCTCTAGGTGAGTGATCACACCATCATGATTATCTGGGTCATGAAGATCTATTTTGTACAGTTCTTCTGTGTATTCTTGCCTCCTCTTCTTAATATCTTCTGCTTCTCTTAGGTTCCTACCATTTCTGTCCTTTATTGAACTCATCTTTGCATAAAATGTTCCCTTGGTATCTCTGATTTTCTTGAAGAGATCTCCAGTCTTTCCCATTCTATTGTTTTCCTCTACTTCTTTGCACTGGTTGCTGAGGAACGCTTTCTTATCTCTCCTTGCTATCCTTTGGAGCTCTGCATCAAATGCAAATATCTTTCCTTTTCTCCTTTGCTTTTCACTTCCGTCTTTCACAGCTATTTGTAAGGCCTCCTCAGACAGCCATTTCACTTTTTTGTATTTCTTTTTCTTTTCTGTATTTTTGGGGATGATCTTGATTAGTGTCTCCTCTACAATGCCATGAACCTCCATCCATAGTTCATCAGGCACTCTGTCTATCAGATCTAGTCCCTTAAATCTATTTCTCTCATCCACTGTATAGTCATAAGGGATTTGATTTCGGTCATACCTGAATGATCTAGTGGTTTTCTCCACTTTCTTCAATTTCACTCTGAATTTGGCAATAAGGAGTTCGTGATCTAAGTCACAGTCAGCTTCCAGTCTTGTTTTTGCTGACTGTATAGAGCTTCTCCATCTTTGGCTGCAAAGAATATAATCAATCTGATTTCGGTGTCATACATCTGTTGATGTCCATGTGTAGAGCCTTCTCTCGTGTTTTTGGAAGACAGTGTTTGCTATGACCAGTGCATTCTCTTGGAAGAACTCTACTAGACTTTGCCCTGCTTCATTCTGTACTCTAGGGCCAAATTTGGCTGTTACTCCAGGTATTTCTTGGCTTCCTACTTTTGCATCCCAGTCCCCTATAATGAAAAGGACATCTTTTTTGGGTGTTAGTTCTAGAAGGTCTTGTAGGTCTTCATAGAACTGTTCAACTTCAGCTTCTTCATCATTACTGATTGGGCCATAGACTTGGCTTACTGTGATATTGAATGGTTCACCTTGGAAACGAACAGGGATCATTCTGTTGTTTTTGAGATTGCACCCAATTACTGTATCTCAGATTCCTTTGTTGACTATGATGGCTACTCCACTTCTGCTAAGGGATTCCTGCCCGCAGTAGTAGATATAATGGTCATCTGAGTTAAATTCACCCATTCCAGTTCACCTTAACTTGCTGATTCCTAGAATGTCAATGTTCACTCTTGTCATCTCCTCTTTGACCACTTTCAATTTGCCTTGATTCATGGACCTAACATTCCAGGTTCCTATGCAATATTGCTCTTACAGCATCAAACCTTGCTTCTATCACCAGTCCCATCCACAACTGGGTGTTGTTTTAGCTTTGGCTCCATCCCTTCATTTTTTCTGGAGTTATTTCTCCACTGATCTCCAGTAGCATATTGGGTACCTACCCACCTGGGGAGTTCATCTTTCAGTGTGTTATCTTTTTGCCTTTTCATACTATTCATGGGGTTCTCAAGGCAAGAATACTGAAGTGGTTTGTCATTCCCTTCTCCAGTGGACCACATTCTAAACCTAACACTAACCCATCCAACTTAGGTCGCTTATTCTTCAAATGTCAACGTTCACTCTTGCTATCTTCTTCTTGACAACTTCTAATTTACCTGGATTCACAGACCTAACAGTCCAGGTTCCAATGCAATATTGCTCTTTACAGAATCAGACTTTACTTATACCACCAGACACACCCCCAACTGTTTCTGTTTTTACTTAGCCTTTTCATTCCTTCTGGATTTATTTCTTCATTCTTCTCCAGTAGCATATTGAGCACCTACAAACCAGGGGAATTCATTTTTCAGTGTAATATCTTTTTGTCTTTTCATACTGTACAGCTGAATATTAAATGCCAGCTGAATTGCTAGGCAGTTAATATTCATGAGGATTCAGGTTTTTGTAGTTGTTCAGTTGCTAAGTCATGTCTGACTCTTTGTGACCCCATGGACTGCAGAACACCAGGCCTCCCTGACCCTGACTATCTCTGGGAGTTTGCTCAAACTCATGTCTGTTGAGTGGGTAAAACCATCCAACCATTTCATCCTCTGCTGCCCACGTCTCTTCCTGTCCTCAATCTTTCCCAGCATCAGGGTCTTTTCCAATGAGTCAACTCTTTGCATCAGGTGGCCAAAAGATTGGAGCTTCAGTCCTTCCAGTGAATATTCAGGGTTGATTTCACAAGAACTTTCTCTTCAACACATAGAAATTATTAGTACAGCTCAATTAAAAAAAAAAAAAAAAACTCAACAAAAAAATCAGCCAAAGGTCTAAATGCATGTTTCTCTAAAGAGGTCATAGAGATGGTGATAAAAGCACATGAAAAGATGCTCAGCATCACTAGTGCTTTGAGAAAGGCAAATCAAATGTACCATGAGGTATCACTTCACATAGGTCAGAATGGCCACATCAAAAACATACAATAATAAATTCTGCAGAGGGTATCGAAAGAAAGAAACCCTCCTACACTGTTGGTGGGAATGTCAATTGGTACACCCATTAGGTAGAACATTATGGAGGGTCTTTTAAAAACTAAGCATAGAGGTACCCAGTGACCCAGAAATATAATACCTAGAAGTAAATCCAGAAAAAAAGCAAAATTTTAAAAGACACCTGCACTGCAAAGATCATGGCAGCACTAGGTACAATAGCCAAAACAGGGGAGCAACTTAAGTGTACAACAACAGACGAATGGATACAGAAAATGAGGTACATATATACAAAGCAATATTGCTCAGACATAAAAAAGGATGAAATAATGCCATTTCCAGTTACAGAGAAGAAACTAGAGGTGATCAAACTAAGTGAAATAACTGAGAAAGGGAAAGATAATACAGAGTATCACTTCTGTGGAATCTAAAAATGGATACAAATGAGCGTCATTAAAAAATGCAAACAGATTCACAGACTCAGAAAATTACGCTTGCCAAAATGGAAAGGTGGCAGGTGGTGGGGGGGAGTAATTAGCTGGTACAGATCAATATTTACATGTCAAAACTGGTGCAGTTTTTGTTGTTTAGTTGCTCAGCTTGTCCGACTCTTTGCAACCCCATGGACTGTACCCTGGCAGGACAAAGGATGTCCATGGACGTGTTCTAGTCCATACAAGAATAGTGGAGTGGCTTGCCATTTCTTTCTTCAGGGAATCTTCCCAACCCAGGAATCGATCCCAGGTCTCCTGAAAGTCTCCTGCATTGCAGGTGGATTCTTTTACCACTGAGTGAGCAGGGAAGCCATAAAATAGGTGCTGAAGGGCTCTAAATAGTCAGAAGTTTGACAGGGCTTTAAATGACATCAGCCCTCAAGAAATGTCCTGGAGTATTTCATCAGAAAAGAATTCCAAACAGGGCCAAGTTGCAAGAGGCCAGTTTCAAGAGATAAATTGTACTCACAAAGTATAAAATAATAAAGCACATGGATAGATAGTCCACACCAATAACTATTAAATCAATGCCAATCAAAACTACAATAAGGTATCACTTCACGCTGGTCATGGTGGCCATTATCAAAATGATCTACAAAGAATAAAGATTAAATAAATAAATAAAATAAAACATCTGCAGAGAATATATGGAAAATGAAATCCTCCTATAATCTTTTTGGGAATTGTCAATGGTGAAGCTTCTTTGGGAAACAGCATGGAGCTTCCAAGAAATACAAGACATAGAGGTATCACATGACCCTGCAATCCCACTCATGGCCCTAGGTCCAGAGAATGTGAAGTGAAAGTCACTCAGTCGTGTTCAACACTTTGCAACACTATGGACTATACAGTCCATGGAATTCTCTAGGCCAGAACACTGGAGTGGGTAGCCTTTCCCTTCTCCAGGGGATCTTGCCAACAAAGGGATCAAGCCCAGGTCTCCCACATTGCAGGCAGATTCTTTACTAGCTGAGCCACTAAGGAAGCCCAAGAATACTGGAGTGGGTAGCCCATCCATTCTCCAGTGGATCTTCCTGTCCCAGGAATCGAACTGGGGTCTCCTGCATTGCAGGCGGATTCTTTACCAACTGAGCTATAAAGGGAAGCGCAGGTCCACAGAAAATCACCATTCAAAATGACACGTGCACCTTGATTTTCAGGGCAGCACTCTTTCAATAGGCAAGACATGGAATCCACCAAAAGGTCCAGTGAAAGAAAAGTGAAGAGAAGGTGGAACACCTGTAACTGGAACACCACTCAACCATAAAACAGAATGAAACAAGGATGCTGCCAGCAGCCAGGGTGTGCTAAGACATCATCACACCAAGTGAGGGAACTCAGAGTCAGAAAGACAAATATCATGAGATATCACTTATGGGCACAATCTATAAACTCATACCAATGTACAAAATGGACTTCACAGCCTGCGAAAATCAAATTATGAGTATCAAAAGAAATAAAGAAGGGATAAAGAGTTTAGGATCTATATACACACTAAGATCTAACAAATTGATAAGAAAATAGGACCTACTGAAAAGAACAGGGAACTCTACCAAAGAGACTGTAATAATTTATATGAGGAAAAAAAGGGAATAAAGAATAGATTCACTTCAAATCTAAATCAAATTAAGTTCCTGTAGAGCTAAAACTAACAAAACAATGGAAATCAACCTGACTAAAATAGAAAATAAAAATTAAATTACAGAAAATCCATCTAGGGGACCCCAGACAGTGGTGACCCTACAGATTAGGTCTGTGATACACTATGATACTACTATGACACCGCCAAAGGTTTTCACCCAGCAGAACAAAGAGCAGCAACCCATTCAAAGGTGCCTGACCTCATGTGTATGTCACAAGTTTAAGAGAAGAAAGACCACAGGTTAATCAGGGCAACAGCCTCAATTCAGATATTGGGGATCTCCAAGGGGCAAGACACACAGAGGTGAAGAGCAGACACAGGGTCTCTGGGCACAGGATCCGGACCCATGTGGACGGGGTGAGACCCACACGGTCCCCAAAACCTGCATCTGGGGCTGCAAGATTCTTGATTAGGATGCCAGGTCCCTGATGGCTGGGCCCCAAAGGCAGAAACGAGTAGGTTCCTGGAACCTTCTCTCGTCCCAGAGAAGTCTTCCTCTCCTGCCCTTTGGTTCTGTCTGATACTAACTGTTTTGACAGCTGTCACGATAATGTTGAACACACTGCCTTGGTTCCAGCAGGCTCCGTTCTTTATTTTCACACGGAGGTGTTGAGAAAAGACACCAGGCGCAGGGCTAGAAGACGAGGGGCAGGTCTGTTGTCTGCTGAGCAGGGACAGCGGACGGGAAGGAGATAACATGGCAAACTCACCTGCTGCCCATTGGTTTTTTGCCTGATCGTTGTACCCTGGCATTAATTAGCCAGGTGAACCTGCCTCCCTACTCAAACTGAATGCACTGAAAAACTGGAATAATTACCAGGTAGCCCACCTGAAGAGTGTCCATGAGCCTCAGGACAGGTGAGCCTGGCAGGAGGATACACTAAGAGCCCTACTGCAGCACTGACCCCTCGGAGGGCCATGGAACCCCTCTCAGAGGAGGGCACATTACCCAGAGAGACCCACCTCAGCTCCAGACCCCAGACCTCTGAGCACTGACATTCAGACACAGGCACGGAGTTTTCCAGGACTGAGGCCAAGCCCAGTCCGCACCCAGGTCTCCAGGTCCTCGTGCACACAGAACATGGTCAGGTGTCAATATTCTCATTGCAGAAAGCAAGCAGTCTTGTCTAAACATAATCAGTGCAGACAGGATTGAAAAGTCAAAGTATTCATCGTTCACACATGTCTGACTGTTTGTGACCACATGGATTGTAGGCCTCCAGCCTCCTCTGTCCATGGGATTCTGCAGGCAAGAATACTGGATTCAGTTGCCATTCCCTTCTACAGGGGATCTTCCCAATCCAGAAATGAGCCCAGTTCTCCTGCACTGCATGCAGATTCTTTACCTTCTAAGCAACCACGGAACGTCCTAGACAAGGCAGAAAGGTCTAAATCTACCATGCAGACAGAACTTGGTCAGGATTAAACTAGCATAAAGTTGCTCTCCCTGGAGGCACAGATCTCTCATCATTGGACAGGGGCCTCACCCTCATGTGGGAGCTAGCAAGTAAGTTTCTCAAAGAAAAAATCATCACTGGGCCCCACATGTCACCCACATCAGGAAACCAAAAGAATCTTTGCCATTAAACACTTTAACAGGCAAAACAAAAGTGTTACCAGTATCTTTGGCCATGTGGTGGTCAGGATCCAGGGAAGATCCAGGGATTTCTTAGAGTTGAGTCCAGTGTCTTGTAAAGACAGACAGACAGTGCCCTGATTCCTTCTCCCATGCTTCCAGCAGAAGGCAGCCACACTAGAAGCCTTCTAGAAAAGGATATTCTGTATCAGAATAAAAATTGTTGAAATGGAAAGCATACTAGTTAGTAGTTGCCAATCTAAAATATTCTTAAAAGCTTGGTCCCCAGATCTTTGTGGGTCCCACTGGTTCCTTTGTGTCCAAATTGTCACGGTAGAAACAATCCATTGTTTCAAATTGGTTTCTTCTAATTCTGTGATTCGCTATTATATGAATGAAAGGTCACACTTGAAAAAATACATAAGAAAATTCTTGCAAAAAAAAAAAAAAGATGGAATCAAGGAGCCCATAAGCTGTATGAACTCTGCCATCTAACAATTTCAATTTCAAAGACTGAGGGCAGGAGGAGAAGGGGATGACAGAGGATGAGATGATTGGATACCACCACCAACATAAGAACAGGAGTTGGAGCAAACTCTGGCAGATGGTGAAGGACAGGAAAGCCCAGCATGCTGCAGTCTATGGGGTTACAAAGAGTTGGACACGACTAAGCAACTGAACAACCTCAAGCTTCAATTTTCTGCCTGGAGAAACCTGATAAAATAGGCACCCTGATTTTGTCACTTCTCTGTTTAAACTGTGCTAAGATGAAATTGATATTCATATCAACATGTAAGATTTTCTGAGTTTTGAGATGTCACACCAAGGTAAGAGGTGCTGGTGAGAATAGAACGCTGCTGGTGGGCAAAATGTTCTTCAAATAAAGCTCTGTTTCAAACTGGATTGAAATACAACACTACATGGGTACATGAAGTATGAACCAAGAGCCTCAATATAGCAGGCAATATGTAAAAACAAATTTGGTATCCCATATGTGAGAGTAAAAGCTACTGGTTTTTGCAGTAGTCATGTATGGATGTTAGAGTAGGACCACAAAGAAGGCAGAGCACTGAAGAACTAATGCTTTTGACCTGTGGTGCTAGAGAAGACTCTTGAGAGTCCCTGGGTCTGCGAGGAGATCAAACCAGTCAATCCTAAAGGAAATCAGTCCTGAACATTCATAGGAAGGACTGATGCTGAAACCAAAGCTCCAATCCTTTGGCCCCTTGATGTGAAGTGCCGACCCACTGGAAAACACCCCGATGCTGGAAAGGTTGAAGGCAAATGGAGAAGGGGATGACAGAGGAAGAGATGGTTGGATGGCATCACTGACTCAACTGTCATGAATTTGAGCAAGCTTCGGGAGTTGATGATGGGCAGGGATTCCTGGCGTGCTGCAGTCCATGGGGTCACAAAGAGTCAGACACAACTTAGCAACTGAACAGCAACTACAACAACATGAGAGTGAATGTTTCTTTTCAGACCTGCAGCTGGTACGCACACATTGGTTTAGAACACTCTCCAACACAGATTGTCTCTAAGCTAATGAAGTGTGTCACAAGTGCATGAACCAAAAGGTAATGGATTCATTCTGGGATGGAACAGAATGTAACTTTGAACAGTCTATAAAACTTACAGAGTCTGTAATCCTCTCAAGATTTCAAATAATAAAACATTCACCTGAAATTTAAAGCCTCTTGGAAAGTTGCATCCTATCTATGAAAACATTCCAAAGATTTGTTTTCATAATCATTTTTCACAGTGATAACACTTTAACTCCTCAGTTGCTGACGTTATTACCAAGATGAACTTGTCCTCATGGGTGTGGGAGATGAAGTGGGTCCATTGTGATTGCTCTCTGGTGAAATGACTCTCGCAATTTCTAATTATGTTCTATATCCACAATATTAATTTTTACATCCATCGAAGTCTACTTCTCAGATCTTTATGTACACCAAACAATAGATACCTGGTGAGTTCAGATTATATTAAACACTCTTTCCATAATTTTTCCAATGTCAATTCAATCAGAACAAGGTGAAGCAGGGAGAAGTGTTGAAATTTTAAATGATCTCTAAGGACCCTAAAAAACAAACAAAAAAAATAGACAGAAATCCTAACAATTACTGGTCTATACAAAAGAATCACAATGTGTCTTTTTCATGAAATTGCAACAATTGATTAACTAGAGTTGCAACAATTTGGAGTTATGATTGAGTTTATTTGAAACAGTTTGGATGTGGGCATATGAGGATATATAGAATGATACATACTTTAGGAGGTAAGGCGTATGAACCCAAAATTTTTAAGGTATACTTTGTGAACAAAGGTGAAACATTTAACTTGTTTTCACTACCTCACCCTTCCAGACTTTGCCATCATCTACTGACCCCCTGTGGACTTGTTGGTTTAGTGCCCTCTGATTAAAACTAGTCACATGCATCTTGTTTAGCTGTGTGGGAGATGAAGTGGGTCCATTGTGATTGCTCTCTGGTGAAATGACTCTAGCAATTTCTAATTATGTTCTATATCCACAATATTAATTTTTACATCCATCGAAGTCTACTTCTCAGATCTTTATGTACACCAAACAATAGATACCTGGTGAGTTCAGATTATATTAAACACTCTTTCCATAATTTTTCCAATGTCAATTCAATCAGAACAAGGTGAAGCAGGGAGAAGTGTTCTCTTTGTTTGAAATTGTTTATGTTTCTCTCTCCTAGTATGCTCTTATAAATGTCACTATCTGTATCACTTATGTTGTCTATAAGGTGGTCTCCTTCATTGTCCACTGTGTAACCATCCTCCATGTATACAGATATTTACATGTGTATGTATATAGATATCTCTGCCTATATGTATCTATAATAGATATTTATATCTGTATATACATAGATAGATATGTCTATATGTACATATGTATTTATATGTCTATGTGTATAGATATTTATGTCTCTATGAACCTAGGTATTTATACATCTATGTACCTAGAATGTATATTTCTTTTTTTTTTTTTTCCATTTAGTTTTATTTGTTAGAGGCTAATTACTTTATAATATAGTAATGGTTTTTGTCATACATTGAAAAGAATCAGCCATGGATTTACATGTGTTCCCCATCCCGATTCCCCCTCCCACCTCCCTCTCCACCCAATTCCTCTGCATCTTCCCAGTGCACCAGGCCCAAGTACTTATCTGATGCATCCAGCCTGGGCTGGTGATCTCTTTCACCCTAGATAATATACATATTTTGATGCTGTTCGCTCAAAACATCCCACCCTCGCCTTCTCCCACAGAGTCCAAAATTCTGTTCTGTACATCTGTGTCTCTTTTTCTGTTTTGCATATAGGGTTATCATTGCCATCTTTCTAAATTCAGTATATATGAGTTAGTATACTGTATTGGTCTTTATCTTTCTGGCTTACTTCACTCTGTATGATGGGCTCCAGTTTCCTCCATCTCATTAGAACTGATTCAGATGAATTCTTTTTAATGGTGGAGTAATATTCCATGGTGTATATGTACCACAGCTTCCTTATCCATTCGTCTGCTGATGGGCATCTACATTGCTTCCATGTCCTGGCTATTGTAAACCGTGCTGTGATGAACATCGGGGTGCACATGTCTCTTTCAGATCTGGTTTCCTCAGTGTGTATGCCCAGACGTGGGATTGCTGGGTCATATGACAGTTCTAATTCCAATTTTTTAAGAAATCTCCACACTGCTCTCCATAGCAGCTATACTAGTTTGCATTCCCACCAACAGTGTAAGAGGGTTCCCTTTCCAAGGTGACTTTAAAAAACAGCCACTGAGGTTCCCAAATTTTATGTGCATCACAATCAACTGAAAATCTTGCTTAAAAACATGAATGGCAGGGCCCCACTTCAAAATTTTCTGATTCATTGGGTTTGGGTGGGGTCCATGGTTTACAACAAATTGAATTTTTTTTTTAATTAGTTGGAGGTTATTACTTTACAATATTGTAGTGGTTTTTATCATACATTGACATGAATCAGCCATGGTTTTACATGTATTTCCCATCCCGTTCCCCCTCCCACCTTCCTCTCTACCCGCTCCTTCTGGGTCTTCCCAGTGCACCAGGCCAGAGCACTTGTCTCATGCATCCAACCTGGGCTGGTGATCTGTTTCACCCAAGATAATATAAATGTTTCGATGCTGTTCTCTTGAAACATCCCACCCTCGCCTTCTCCCACAGAGTCCAAAAGTCTGTTCTGTACATCTGTGTCTCTTTTTCTGTTTTGCATAGATAGTTATGTCTATATGTACATATATATTTATATGTCTATGTGTATAGATATTTATGCCTCTCTGAACCAAGGTATTTATACATCTATGTACCTAGAATGTATATTTCTATGCATATAGACATTTGAATATCTACATACGTAGACATTTATATATCTCTCTGGACATTTACATATCTATGTACCTAGATATTTACATTTATGTACACTTATGTATATACAAATAGATGTCTTACCAGTATAACAGGGCCTGTAGAAAAGGGAGCGCTACAAAAAGATCTGACTCTGCAACTGAACAACAACAAAACAGAAAATACACTCGGTTCACCTGCCACAAACAACACATGGTATATCAATGTTACTACAATATGAAATAAAGATTACTTAAAAAAAATAATGCTTAGGGGGACTTCCCTGCACTCCAGTGGTGAAGATTCTGTGCTTCTAATGCAGGGGGCGAGGGTTCGACACTTGGTTGGGGATCTAAAATTCCCACATGCCACATGGCACTGCCAGTAAATTAAAAAAAAAAAAAAAAAAACATTAAAATAAATAAATAAGAATATTCAGAAAAAACACATAAGTTTTTGGGTGTTGATTCAGCTACTTTCCATATTGAACTACAGTCTGGAGTTAAAACTTGAATGTTTTCACTTTAAAGGGAATCACAACTGTGCATGAAAAAGTCCTGACGCCTTGTGGCCATTCCCTGCAATAGCAACCTTAAAACATGCTTATGAGAACATTTCATGCAAAGATGGGCTCAGTAAAGGACATCAATTGTATGGACCTAACAGAAGCAGAAGATATTAAGAGGGGGTGGCAAGAAAACACAGAAGAACTGTACAAAAAAGATCTTCATGAACCAGACAGTCATGATGGTGTGATCACTCATCTAGAGCCAGACATCCTGGAATGTGAAGTCAAGTGGGCCTTAGGAGACATCACTGCAAACATAGCTAGTAGAGGAGATGGAATTCCAGTTGAGCTATTTCAGATCCTAAAAGATGATGCTGTGAAAGTGCTGCACTCAATATACCAACAAATTTGGAAAACTCAGCAGTGGCCATAGGACTGGAAAAGGTCAGTTTTCATTCCAATCCCGAAGAAAGGCAATGCCAAAGAATGCTCAAACTACTGCACAATTGCACTCATCTCATACAATAGCAAAATGATGCTCAAAATTCTCCAAGCCAGGCTTGAACAATACATGAACTGTGAACATCCAGATCTTCAAGGAGGTTTTAGAAAAGGCAGAGAAACCAGGGATCAAATTGCCAACATCCACTGGATCATTGAAAAAGCAAGAGAATTCCAGAAAAAAAATCTATCTCTGCTTTATAGACTATGCCAAAGCCTTTGACTCTGTGGGTTCACAATAAACTGTGGAAAATTCCCAAAAGATGGGAATACCAGACCACCTGACCCGCCTCTTGAGTAATCTATATGCAGGTCAAGAAGCAACAGTCAGAACCAGACATGGAACAGCAGACTGGTTCCAAATTGGGAAAGGAGCATATCAAAGCTATATATTGTCACCCTGCTTATTTAACTTCTATGCAGAGTACATCATGAGAAATACCGCACTGGATGAATCTAATACAAGTTAGATTCAAGATTGCTGGGAGAAATATCAGCTATGCAGATGGCACAACCCTTATGGCAGAAAGTGAAGAAGAACTAAAGAGCCTCCTGATGAAAGTGAAAGACTAGAGTGAAAATGTTGGCTTAAGCTCAACATTCAGAAAACTAAGATCATGACATCTGGACCCATCACTTCATGGAAAATAGATGGGGAAACAGTGGCTGACACTATTTTGGGGGGCTCCAAAATCACTGCAGATGGAGACTCCAGCCATGAAATTAAAAGACACTAACTCCTTGGAAGAAACGTTATTACCAACCTAGACATTATTTTAAAAAGCTGAGATGTTACTTTGGTAACAAAGGTCTGTCTAGTCAAGGCTATGGTTTTTCCAGTGGTCATGTATGGATGGGAGAATGGACTGTGAAGAAAGCTGAGTGCGGAAGAATGGATGCTTATTTTTTTTTATTTTTTTTTTTATTTTTATTTATTTATTTATTTTATTAGTTGGAGGCTAACTACTTCTCAACATTTCAGTGGGTTTTGTCACACATTGACATGAATCACCCATAGAGTTACATGCATTCCCCATCTCGATCCCCCCTCCCACCTCCCTCTCCACCCAATTCCTCTGGGCCTTCCCAGTACACTAGGCCCGAGCACTTGTCTCATGCATCCCACCTGGGCTGGTGATCTGTTGCACCATAGATAATATACATGCTGTTCTTTCAAAACATCCCACCCTCACCTTCTCCCACAGAGTTCAAAAGTCTGTTCTGTACTTCTGTGTCTCTTTTTCTGTTTTGCATATAGGGTTATTGTTACCATCTTTCTAAATTCCATATGTATGTGTTAGTATGCTGTAATGTTCTTTATCTTTCTGGCTTACTTCACTCTGTATAATGGGCTCCAGTTTCATCCATCTCATTAGAACTGATTCAAATGAATTCTTTTTAATGGCTGAGTAATATTCCATGGTGTATATGTACCACAGCTTCCTTATCCATTCATCTGCTGATGGGCATCTAGGTTGCTTCCATGTCCTGGCTATATAAACAGTGCTGCAATGAACATTGGGGTGCACGTGTCTCTTTCAGATCTCGTTTCCTCAGTGTGTATGCCCAGAAGTGGGATTGCTGGGTCATATGGCAGTTCTATTTCCAGGGTTTTAAGAAATCTCCACACTGTTTTCCATAGTGGCTGTACTAGTTTGCATTCCCACCAACAGCATAAGAGGGTTCCCTTTTCTACACACCCTCTCCAGCATTTATTGCTTGTAGACTTTTGGATAGCAGCCATCCTGACTGGCGTGTAATGGTACCTCAATGTGGTTTTGATTTGCATTTCTCTGATAATGAGTGATGTTGAGCATCTTTTCATGTGTTTGTTAGCCATCTGTGTGTCTTCTTTGGAGAAATGTCTGTTTAGTTCTTTGGTCCATTTTTTGATTGGTTCATTTATTTTTCTGGAATTGAGCTTCAAGAATGGATGCTTTTGAACTGTGATGTTGTAGAAGACTCGAGAGTCCCTTGGACTGCAAGGGGATCCAATCAGTCCATTCTAAATGAGATCAGAGCTGAGTGTTCATTGGAAAGACTGATGTTGAAGCTGAAACTCCAATGCTTTGGCCACCTGATATGAAGAACTGCCTCATTTGAAAAGACCCTGATGCTGAGAAACATTAAGGGCAGGAGGAGAAGGGGATGACAGAGGATGAGAAGGTTGGATGGCATTGCCGACTCAGTGGACATGAGTTTGGGTAAACTCCAGAGGTTACCGATAGACAGGGAGGCCTGGCGTGCTGGAGTCCATGGGAATACAAAGAGTGAGACATGACTGAGTGACTGAATTGAACTGATAAGGCGAAAGAATATTAAGAAGAATAGGTATCTATATCTATATCAAGAATAGATAGCTATATGTATACCAGACCAGCTGGAATGTAAGGCATGCTGATGGGGACTGGTTCTGACTCTCAAGACTTCAATCAACTGAAGCTTGAAGTCTCCCACAGGCCAAGACCCTTAATGAACATGCCTGTAGAGTTAAAGAGATAGTCACTCATTCATGTCTGACTCTTTGCAACCCCAAGGACCACCAGCCTCTTCTGTCCATAGGATTCTCCAGGCAAGAATACTGGAGTGGCCTGCTCCGCCCCACTCTTGGGATCTTCCTCACTTAGTGGTTGAACCCAGGTCTTCTGCTATGCAGAGATTGTTTACCATCTGAGTCACCACAGAAGCCGGAACATCCCTGTACTCAAAGATTAAAGCTTACCCAACTTTGTGGTTTACAAAGACCCTGCTCTGGAAAGCTCCATGGTGTTCTCCATGGTTCTGTAAGTAATACACTTTTCCTTCCCATGAGCTTTGGCTGGGTTGTACCTTCTGGTTCTACACCCACCAAGAGGTAAACTCACATTTCTGGTAACATTTCTCCATCCAGACTCCCAACCACCACTTGATACTAATTCTACAGCCAGTCACTTTGCTTCCAATACATGGAAATCACATTATTTTTCTCTGAGCAAAGCTACCTAAGGGTCAGAAACAATGTCCCTGTTTTATCTTGTGCAGCCAGTAGGTGTCAGGCAAACTGAGCTCAGTGGATTCACAGTCCTCCAGATCGATACCTCGGCTTACAGAAAACACTTGCAAGGCTTTGAGGTTTTACTTATACCTCATTTCCGAAGGCTTTTCATACCTACATTACATATACAGATGGCTCATCAGTGCCACTTTCACTTTCAGGTTAAAAATCCTCCAAGTTTTTTCTAACATCCTTATTCCACGCGTTGTGTTTATATCTTCGACCACACGGTGTTTATCTTGTGTCTCATCAGAATGCAGTTAATTACACCGTTTCCCTTGAATAATGCAGTACTCACCACATGAGAGTTCTTGCCAAAGCTGGATTTGACAAAGTAGGGCACAAGTGGGCCTAGGATACACTCCGGGAGCATGGTTACAGTCTGATGGAGCCGATATACCAGTTGAGGGCATTGGAAAGAAATATTCGGCCTGAGGACAACCTGCCCACTTAAGGATCCAGGCCTAAGATGCCATGCCTGAAAACAAGCAAACCAGCCAGATGCGCCTACGCAATGGAGGCTTGACAGACACGCCCACAGAGCAGCCAATCCCCGAGCGGTGGGGCGGGGCCTCAATGTCGCTCCCCACCCTCCGGCCGCCTATTGGCCAGACTGTCTCAGTCACATCGCCGATTGGTCGCTTGTGCCTGACAGGGTACAGGCAGGCTGCTCGCCCTTCACTTCACCTCAGCGCGGCAGGACTGGACGTCGCTGAACCTCTCCCGCTTCTGGGGACAGGGTGGGCAGCGCAGCAGGACAGCGGGGAGGCTGACGGGAACACGCCCTGCGCAGCTCTCATAAACCCTTGTCCTGATGGCTTCCAATTCCAGCGTGGGAGGCCCGAAATCCTGTCAACTTTTAGTAACCTAGTCCTAATCTGAAGGGGGGTGGCGTCTCGTCAGCTTCAGGGATTACAAGTCCCTTCCACCCAGAGAAACTTGGAATCCCCTAGTGCTGCGACCCTCAAATACCTAGATTAAGCCCAGTTCCCCTCAGCCTGAGGCACCCTAAAAGTACCACCTGCAGAGATACCAAATTTCCTCAACCTCACAGACCCTGAATCCCTCCGCCTGGGAGCTCTTAAAACTTCCTCCTCAAGACCCTAACTGTCCTGCCTGTCGGAGACTTAACATCCCTTAATAAGAAACCCTCGATTTCCTCAGCCTCACAGATTCCAAGTTTTCTCACCCTGCACATTCTATATCAGACAAAAGATCCCCAGTCCCCTCTGTCTGAGGACCCCAGTTACTTCAGCCTGTGGGACCCAGATCTCCTCAAGCCAAGTGACTTGTCCCTTAGACGTAGAACCTAAGTTATGCCCAGATTTTTCTGAGTCCGCAGGAGAAGATCCTCAAAACCCTTCCTGGAGAAACATTCCCTCTGCTGCACTGGAACAGAGCCCTGATTTCAGCCTGACCCCAGTCCAGCAGTTAGGGGTTTCCGGGTCTCATTAAAAATCCCTCCGTCTCCCACAGACACATCCCTCCCAGTGCCTTCCCTCAGAGGGGCTGAATTGTAGGGAACCAAAGAAACCAAATCTAGTTCACATTAGGGTGATCTGTCATGTCTAGTCAGGATCCATCCATCCCACCAATACCCTCACCCCGACTTTTCCCTCACCTTCCTGCCCTGGACACTCCACGCAAGGCAGACAGACCAGGCTCTGGACAATGGTCTGGGCTATCTCAGCACCTTCTTCTTCCACAGGCACCTTGGCCTTGATCACTCCAATGGCCATGAGGCCGAACAGGTCTCCAGAGGAGAGCACTGAGGGAGATGCCAGGAGTACAGAGTGGAAGCCCACGGTGAGAGGTGGAGGCAACAAACCTGAGCTCTAAGCCAGCTCTATAGGAAGGACATGGTGCTGGTCCCTGAAGCACCACAGACTGCTTGCCTGGGCAGCTGAGTGAACTTCCCTGTGACCGTACACAGGATGGGAATGCCTGGTCCTGTCTGAGATGGTGGGGTAGAGTGGGACAAAACAGGACACTAGCTTTGTCAACTGCTTTGTGTCCAGGGAGAGTTAGGAAAATGCTCAGCGTTTGTTCAGTTAAGCAGGACACAGTCGGGAAGGAAAGTCTTCATCCCTGTCTCACACGGACCATCCAGTAGCTTCAGGCTACTCCCTGCACAAAAGGTGGAGGAGAAGCCTCAGCTCTAAGGTCTGACTTAGATTAGTAAATCACTGATGAAATCTATTATGTTCCTTAGGCCAAAGATGCTTTCAAAGACATCTCCGTATACTTCTCCAAGGAACAATGGGAAGAGATGGGAGAATGGGAAAAAATCCGATATAGGAATATGAAAAGAAATTATGAAGTGCTGATTGCTATAGGTAACAGGAAGTGCTGGGTGCCTGTGAGCCTGGGAAACCTGAAGCAGGTCTTCACCCTCAGTGTTCACTTGGCCTGCTCTTAGGTGGCTTCATCTGCTCACAGTTCCCTTTTGTGTGGAGACTAACCTGGAGGAAATGTTTACAGTTCTGTACCAAAGGGAGGTTGACCCTGCAGGGCAGAGCTCAACTCTTGCCTTATTCTCGATTCCCCCAGCCCATCCCACTGATTCCCTGACGTTGTGACACTTCCCATGGCTTCTGTGCTTTGTTTCTCCTTCTTAGGACAAATGTTTTGCTTCTTTCCAGGTTTCAGAGCCACTCGACCAGATTTCATGCATCACCGCAGGCAGGACATCAAACCCCAGGTAGATGACACTGAGGATTCTGATGAAAAATGGACACCAAGGCAGCAAGGTGAGAGGCCAGGAGGATTTGGAGGTGTCTTCCTGAAACCAGCCTGGGCTTAGGTCTCAACTACATCTCCAACAGTAGTAAGGAAAACATAATGTTCAGCATTCCGAATTGGTTGTGGCTGAATACTGACATTAGCCTGAATGAAGATGAATGTATAGGTTTTCCAGTGTATTTCTCAAAGTTTTATGGTTAAAATTTAAGATTCTTTTTTAAAAAGAATTATTTTTGCTAAACATTCTTAGTGAAAAGCAGTTAAAGAAACCTTAGAAATAAATTCACCAAACAGATTTAATACTAATCTTATTGGTTATTGGATTAAATCTCTTCAAAGAGGAAATGATTAACATATTATGTCAAGATATATTATTTATGTTATGTATATTAAACAAAACCCATGATCTTCTTACCCTAAGATTAAACTAATTCTTTATTTTAATTCTGGGTAAGTGTTTGAGAGAACGATTTATTCTTCATGATCTTTCCCACATTTCACTGACCAGAGATGGCATCAGGTAAATAAAATGAAGTACACTTATTATAAAATACAAGTGAGCAGCTCATTTCCTCTTCTGCTGCTCAAACAGTTTAGAAGAGTTAATCTGCCTAGACTGGAGAAAATAATTTAGATAGTTCTATGATTCTCCATCTATGGATTTCTGTTCTCCCAGGTTTTTAAAAATTATTTATTTAGTTTTAGCTGCACTGGGTCTTCATTGCTGTCCATGGGCTTTCTCTGGTTGTGGTGAGTGTCTTCTCGTTGCAGAGCACATGCAGGCTCTGTAGTTTGTGACACACAGGCTTAGCTGCCCCGCAGAAAGTGGAATCTTCCTGGACCAGCCATCGAACCTGTGTCCTCTGCACTGGCAGGCAGATTCTCATCCACTGTGCACCAGGGAAGTCCCTCTCTTCCCTTAGGTTATTAAAACTAGGGAAAGGGACATGAAAACCAAACATTTGATTGTCTGCAAAGGTTTTGAAATAAGGAGAGATTCATCATAGGGAATACATACGCCTCGGTTCACCATACGCCTGCACGTCTTTATTTACCTTTTTAACAATTTCTGAGTGTATGACACACTGTTGCTAACTATGTGCACGTTAGTGTTAGTGGCCATAGTGCTAATGGCTCAGTCATGTCTGACTCTGCGTACCCATAGACTGTAGCCCACCAGGCTCCTCTGTCCATGGGATTCTCTAGGCAAGGATCCTGGAGTGGGTTGCCATCTCCTGCTCCAGGTGATCTTCCCAACCCAGGAACTGGGCCTGTATCTGTGGCATCTCCTGCATTGCAGGTGGATTTTTTACCACTGAGCCACCGGTGATATATATCCACATTAATGTACAACAAATCTGTAGAAATGTTACATCTTGCGTGACTGAAGTCCTAACCCACTGAGTGACAATTCTCCAATCCTTCCTCCTCACAGACCTTGGCAACAACGATTTTATTTTCTGTTTCCATGGATTTGATTAATTTAGATACCTCATAGAAGTGGTATCCGGCAATATTTCTCTTTTTTGATTGGTTCCTTTCACTTAGTAAAATATCATCAAGGCCCATCCATGATGTAGCATATGACAGAATTCTTTTTTAAGGCTTCAAAACATTCTCTTGTGTGCATGTGGATGTAATAGCTATAACATATATCTTATATATAATCTTTATCTTTTATCCACCAATGAACATTTAGGTTGCTTACACATCTTGCCCATTGGGAATAATGCAGCAGTGACCATACATGTGCCCACTACTTATTCAATATCTTGCTTCAATTCTTTGTGGAAATACACTCTTGAGTGGGATTGCTAGACCATACAGCAGTTCTAATTTTCTGTGGAAACTCCATACTGTTTTCTAGAAAGCTTGCAACATTTTACTTTACCAACAGTAGTGTATAATTGTTCCAATTTATCCATATCCTTACCAAACTTGCTATTGTCTTCTTAGACATATTGCCCATTACAGAAGGTTTCACTTTGTATTTCCCTATTAGTTAGTAATATTGAGCATCTTTTCATATGTTTGTGGCCATTTGTGTATTTTCTCTGGAGAAATGTCTATTCAATTCCTTCTCTCACTATTAGTCAGCTCAGACTGCCATAACAAAACAGACTGCCTTCCTTAAACCACAGAAATTTTTTTTTCTTACAATGCTGGAGCATGGAAATTTGATATCAAGGTGCCATCATGGTGAATCAGGTTCTCTTCTGGGCATATAGGTAGCCTTCATACTGGTGTATGCTTATTAATACCTGATCAGATGTATATTTTAGAAATATTTTCTACCATCCTATAGGTGGCCTTTTGAACTCTGTTCAGTGTCCTTTGCTGCACAGAGGTTTTAAGATTAATCTCATTTGTCTATTTTTACTTTGGTACTAATACTTGTGCACTTGGTACCATATCTAAGAAATCATTGCTGATTCAGTGTTCTGAAGCTTCACCATTGTTTTCTTCTAAAAGTATTATCAAGTCTTGCATTTAGGTCTTTCATCCATTCTGAGTTGATTTTTCTTCAAGATGTAGGATGTTCATTATTTTGCATATGGTTATTTTGTTTCCCCAGCACCATTCACTACAGGGATTAAACTTTCCCCATTGTCTTGACACCCTAGATGAAGATGATTAGACCATGTATCCAAGAGTTTATTTCTGGCTGTCTATTCTGTTCCATTGATTGACATATCTGTCTTTATGCCAGCCAGCTTCCTCAGTGCCTCAGCAGGTGAAGAATCTGCCTTCAGTGCAGGAGACACAGGATATGCGGGTTCAATCCATGGGTTTAGGAGATCCCCTGGAGAAGGAAATGGCAACCCTGTCCAGTGTTCTTGCCTGAGAAATCCCCTGGACAGAGGAAACTGGTGGGCTACAGTCCAAAAGGTCACAAATAGTCAAGAAGACTGAGCGACTAAGCATACATTTTTTACCAAATCCACACTCTTTTGGTTCCTGTACCTTTGTAGTATATTTTGAAATCAGAGGCCTCCAGCTTTCTGTTCTTTCTAAGATTGCTTTACCTATTTGGGGTGCTCTGAGATTCCGTGTTAACTGTTGGATGGATTTTCTATATCTGAAAAAAATTCCATTGGGATTTTAATAGGAATTTCATTGAATCTCTAAATTGTTTTGGGTAGTATGAATAGCTAAATAATATTAAGCCTCCAAATCCATAAACATGAGACACCTTTATATTTATATATGTCGGATTCCTTTCAGCGGTATTTTGTAGTTTTCAACATATAAGTCTTTCATCTCCTTAAGTTTATTCCTAATTACTTCATTGTTTTCAATGCCATTACAAATAAGATTATTTGTCCAGTGACTAAGATTCCACACTCCAAATGCAGATAACTTGGGTTCAGTCCCTAGTCAGGGAACTAGATCCCACATGCCGCAACAAAGACCTGGCACAAACAAATAAATAAAAATAAGTTTTTTTTAAATTTAGCTCTTGACTATAGCTTTAAAAAAAATAAAAAAAAAAAAAAATAAATAGGATTGTTTTCTTATTTTCCTTTGTGGAATGGTCATTCTTCATGCATGGAAAGATATTTGAATATTGATTTTGTACCTTGCAACTTTTTGTGCAGGTTTTTTTTGTGTGTGGATTTAAATATTTTTCTGCACATAAAACCATTCCCGTGTGAACAGACATAATTTTACTTCTTTCTTTCCAAATGGAAGCCTTTTGTTTCCATTTCTAACATAAAGCCCTGGCTAGAACTTCTAATATTATGGTGAACAGAAGTGTTGATAATAGGCATTCTTGGCTTTTTTTCTTGATATTTTTCACTGATGACTATGATGTTAGAGGTAGACTTTCAATATGTGACCTTTATTATATTGCAGTCACTTCATCCTATTTCTACATTGTTGAGTACTATTGCCATGAAAGACTAGTAAATTTATTAGATACTTTATGAACATCAAATGAGACACAGATGAGGTTTCATTTTTTAATTTTAACATAATTATGTAATGCTCCCAGTGGAACCACAGGAGTTGATGATACAGAAACTATTTTCTCTTCCTCCTTTGGCAATCACTGTCTTTGTCACTCTCTGGCTTAGAATTATGTGTCCTTAATTAGAATACCCAGAGTTTGGAAACATTTCCCAACCAAAACACTGATTCTCATCATTCTTTAGGTAAACCTTCTTCGATGCCCTTCAGAGTGGAGCACAGTAAACACCAGAAGGTGAGTATTTCCCAAATCCTGTTGCCAAAATGTCCTCCTCATGGATCCAGTCACAGGTGAGAATAGGAGGAAACACAGAGATCCTGGAGACGGCTGCCTTCCTGCCCTGAAACTTTAGCACAATGTCTGATACCATCACCATCTTTACAGTTAGTAAGAAAAACAGCAGTAGTAGGCGGTTCTGTTGTTACATTATTTTCATAATATTTCAGACTTTAAGCATTTTATGTGAATGAACTTACTTAAACCTTCAATCAGTCCTACAGTACCTGTAAGTAGGTATATAGCTATCCCCATTATAGATCCAAAAAATGAGGTGAAAAACATTTGATTATATGCCTGAGATCACAGTATCACAGGTAGTGCAATCTAAACCAATGCACGTTCTCTAAACCGCTTACAAACTGATTAAAACTTCCCTAGTTCTATTAAGCTTATTCATACATCTTTATATCATTCATCTGAGAGATGTTTTCAACCTCAGTTCTTTTGTGCAGTGCTAGGGAGGGATATGCTAAGACATCTGACTAAGGGAAGCTTAAGGACATGCTGGGCAGTTTGTAGAGTGGACAGTCCAAGGTGAAGAAGGAGACAGGATCCCTGCCTCAGAGCCTCCCACTCCAATAAGAGGAAGCAACTTGCAACCCTGAGAAGCCTCGGGTTTATGACTGAAAAGCAACAAATAAGAAAGTAACAGAAGGACATCACATAGATTACCCACTTTTGAGTAGAAACTCATCATCTGGACATCATTTCAAATGCTCCTTCTTGCAGGAGGAGTAACAACTCCTCCTCTGAGCTCTAATAGGCAACTCTCCTGTTTGGAATCATTTGTTTAGCCTGCCCCTGTGTTGTGAGTTTTGGGAGGCTAGCCCACACCCATTCATTCTCAGAAGTCCAGGCCCAGCTCAAAGCCCCTGAGGGCCGCCTGAATGTTTTGTGAATGAGTGACTCCACACTTAAGCATTCATCTAGGAGTAGAAAGGTCAAAGGATGCTGAAGATAGTATCTGTGAGGTAGACTTCAAATATAGATGCAGTTTAGGGTATAAATTGATACCAGGGATGTTCGCTCATGTTCTAACTGTATTAAATAGCTCACACAACAATTTGGTGAAGGTTATTAAATTTCATGTCCACTATAATATTAAGAATTAGCCTGTATACCAATTAATGGATCAGGAAACTGAGTAGAACCAGCTAGTCATACAGCCTTGTTCAAGGAGAACTGATGAGACCAGCTACTTTAATTCCAAACATTGTCTCTAGGACATGGCAACCTGCAACTTTCATCTCTTTTCCTTTATTGTCTAAATGTGTTTCTGCCGATCGTCTTTTCTCTTCTTAATCTCACTGCGTTGTCACCTTATTTTCCAGATGTGTTTTGTCCCCTCTGTAATTTTCCATACTTCCTCGTCCATCAAAGGACCAGTAATTAATAGAAACCCCCCGGATCTCTCTACGAGCCCTTACCTTCTTCTTTCCCTGGCCTCCAGCTATTCTCTCTGCCTTGCTCTCACTTTTATGCAGAAAGTTGCAGGGGAAGAACCTTAAGATATGAATTCTAGTTTTGATTCACTATCCACCTAAGTCCTTTTGTTACACTCCAGTGTTCAGACCACCCCCCTCCCAAAATAAAAAAAAATCAGGTATTTCCAATAATTGTCAAAGTATTAACTAAAGTCATGCATGTGAAAACACTTCATAAAGTTCTAAAGAACTAAAGAACTGCATGTTGTCTCTTACTCATATGGAAGAGAATGTCCAGGGCACCATTAAGTAAGGAATCTAGTTTGAAGGAAGTGCCATGAGCAGCAAAATCACTGAAGACAAGTGGCTCCAAGCAGGCTCAGAAACCAGTGCCCCATCACAGAAAAGCAAGGACCCCTGGACAGCACCCCAGACAAAATGTCGGTAAGATAAATTTTGGGGAGTTCCTCTAATTTGTTCCTCTATTCCCTGTAGAAAAACTAATAAGTATGGCCTAGGTGTTTGGCATGGACTTTGGGTAGGCATGGGTTTAAGCTGGACTGATCTGAGACATGAAGTTAGCACTGGGGTCTTGGGAAATTCTTGTACATTTTCTGAGGTCCCATTTGCTATCTGGAAAGTGAAGATACGGATACATAACTCATACGATGCTTGAAAGTCTTACATTAAATGCAAAAGTCTGACACCTACAAGTAGTTCAATAAATCCAGCTGTGATAATGCGAACCAAGCTTTGTTAGTGTTTATGCCCAGACCTCTGCTCATGTGCCCTTACATGTCACGTGCCCTTAACATATACTTTCTAAGTAGATGTGTCGGTGAACTATTTCCTAAGTAGGAAGGTTTGGAAGTTAAACCTACTAACGGGAAGTGCAGGATGTTATCACTGAACTGGGCATCTGTGGTCAGTGAAGCCTCAGTATCCTGAACCAGTATTTAAAGGGAGAAGAAAGAAAGTATAGAGAAGGGATTTCTTGGGGGTGAAGTGATTAAGGCTCCACACTTCCACTGCAGGAGGTGTGGGTTCCATTCCTGGTCAGGGAAATAAGATCCCACAAGCCATACAGTGTAGCCAAGAAATAAATAATGTAACATTAAAACATAAAATTACAAAAGTAAAAGTTTGAAAAATACATGTAAGAAAGTTTTTAAAAAGTGTATAGATGGACAAGTAGGAGAACTCACACTTTCTGATAAAACAGGGACTAACTCCCCAGACCCCATCAGCCTTGCTTAGCTTCTGTTCTTCATCTTAGAACTCAGAAGAAAGGAGACTGGAGTGAAGAGGTACAGTCTACGGGAAAGAAAGGGCCACGTGTACCAAGAGGTCAGTGAGCCCCAGGATGACGACTACCTCTGTGAGTGACCCCGCTGGCCCACTCACGGAGAAGGGGCTATGAGGCCTTGGTCCACTAACCTCACCCCACCATTTGGTCCCCCGGTCATCCCCTTCCTCTATGACTTGGGGTGCAGGATCGAGGCCAAATTCCATTGTTGCAGGAAGGGGGACCCCTTCCAGGGCCTGAAACTGGGCTCTTGTCTAACACTCGGAAATGAATTTTCCAAGGAGACACATGCTGACAAAGCAAGAGATTTTATTGGGAAGGGCACCCAGGTGGAGAGCAGTAGGTAAGAGAACCCAGGAGAACTGCTCTGCCTCGTGGCTCACAGTCTCAGGTTTTATGGTGATGGGATTAGTTTCCGGGTGGTCTTTGGCGAATCATTTTAATTCAGAGTCTTTCCTGGTGGCACACAAATCTCTCATCCAGGATGGATGCTAGCAAGAGGGATTCTGGGATGTGGACAGACATGCGGTGTCTCCTTTTGATCTTTCCCAAACTATTCCGGTTGGTGGTGGCTTATTAGTTCTGTATTCCTTATCAGGATCTCCTGTCATAAAACAACTCATGCAAATGGTTACTATGGTGCCTGACCAGGGTGGGCGGTTTCAATCAGTGTGCTTCCCCTAACAACTCCCCCCCTGAGAGACTTTATACTCAAGATGCTTCTTGGGAATTGGGGCAGAGGTCTCTTTATTCTGTAAATTTTTCCTTCTGTGCCTGGGCATGGGCCTGCCTAGCAGAGCAGAAGTCTCTCTCTACCTAATCTAAGTTGGGGTGTTCTACATCTGAAACCAGGTTTTACTCTTGTAATAAGAGCAATTTAGTTTGAAACTGTTGGTGCCTCTCAGAGATGAAATAGACAGGGGCCAAACAGGAGACCTTCCAGGATGGTCATCACTGGTCCCCAGAAATAGGAGAATAGGAGGCAACATTTGGAGTGAGGGCTGCAGGGTTTGTGACTTTTTTTTTTTTTTTTTGCTTGGCTGGTGGTGAAGGAACAGAGCTGTGCTCCAGGAATCGTGTTTAGTCTGAAGTTACCATCTTCCACCTGGGTGGTGGTTCCAGTTCTGTAGAAGAACTCAAAAGACATTGTTATGCGTATTTCTTTGAGTAGGAACCAGGACCCTCTCTCAAGGCTGTACCACCATTTGATTGTTTCTCCTCTTTCGGTATTCTCTCCCTTCCCTGAATTGCAATCGTTTGAATCCACCCTTTGGAACTCAGGGAAGGTCAATGAGGCTGAATGAAGCCTATATCTTACAGATAAGAAATGGAGAACATACAGCAGATCTGTACTCCAGAGTCGCCACCCACAGAGTCCTGCTCAGTTTTAATTTAGGGAACAGGGCAACTCTGACTGTGATAAGTTTTTGTCAAAATGGGGCATAGGACCGCCTCAGCTTGGAGAAGAGACACTGAATTGGAAGTATCCCTGAGTTCTAAGTCCTAGATCTGAGCCTTGTATGATTAAAATCTCAATCTCTTGGTCTGCCATTTTGTTGTAACAGACCCAGTTAGTAGTAGCTGGAGGAGGGATAACTGGAATTTTAACAGACAAAATAAATCTCTCTCTCTTTTTTTTTTTTTTTTAAGAATACTCCTGAAACCCAGTCTAGTCCTGGCACTTCAGGGAGACTTTTAGCCAGGTGGCCAGTTGTCTAGTTTTATAAAAAGTAAAGTAGAAGTTATTAGCATCCAGCAGACATTGTTTTGGGAATGGTGGCATCTAAGCCTGACACGACTCAGAAAACTCAAGTGTTTAGCAATATAACGTCTAATCTGAAATTACACCCATAGCAACACCTGGTTATTTTCCAGGATGTCTGAACCATAGCTGAGTACTCTATTTTGACTTTTAGTTGTAAAATTTTCCTTAATAGCCAAAGGAGATGGCACCATTACTGACATCAGTGTTTCTCTATGTATGAGAAGATGCAAGAATTGGGACTCATAAAATCTCTTGAAAGTATCTATCTATCTGAAGGCCTGTTCTGCCAGTTTTTTTCAGAGCACCAAGTGCCTCATTCCTGATTTTCACCCTGAACTCCTTTCAGGGCTGTTGAAAGTCAGCAGTTGCACAGGCCGTGATTTAATCTCTGTAGATGTAGATGGCAAGTGTCAATCTTCAGTTGGCAGAGCCCCTTTTTGCTCATAAACTTGACCATGATTTTGAGGGGGGCATTTCATGACCATTTTATCCCATGGTGCTGAGAATGTCCATTTTCAGGTTTGGCAAAGATTTTGTTGACAGGCCACTCAATGTGCTGTTACTGGACTAGGCCATTAAACAGTATCCAAAATTCTCTGGACCACCTGTCTTACTAGCCTCTTGGTCCAGGAAGACATTCCCTCTTGTTGCTTTTTTTCATATCTAGAGTTACACTGTTATCATCATCGATCTCATAGGGAACTATATATTATTTTATCAGAGGCCTCAGGCACACATTTGGCAGTGTAAAAAACAGCAGTTTTGTAAAACAGGTGAAATATAAAGAGCATAGCCAGCAGTATTAGTAAAGTCACAAGTAAGACTTAAGAGCTTCCATTAGATGTAGCCCAGTATATCCCAGGTCGTCTGACTTAGTCTACTCTGCACGAATCTTTATCTTTCAGGGAAATTATACATTGGCACCACCATCTATAAGGCACATAGCCCAGTATATCTCAGGTCATCTGACTTAGTCTACTCTGTACAAATCTTTATCTTTCAGGGAAATTATACATTGGCACCACCGTCTATAAGACACATAGCCCAGTTTTGTAGTGTTACTAGACTGATTATCCTTAGTATGATTTAATTGTTTCCAACACAGAGGAGATTTTAAACCTAAATTACCATAGCCTGGTGTTATCTATATAAATCCTTCTCATAATTGTGGGAGATTTTTGGTTTTTATTTTTTGCTGAAACTTTTCTTGTTGCTCTGATTAAGCCTGAGTAATAGAAAACAGCTCAAATTTATGGCCAGAGTCAGAGCAGGCATTATTAATTGGCCCAGTGAGGTGATCCCGTCTAGTAGCATCACAGTGACCTGAATATGACTATATATTTTTTTTTTTTAAGTAAATTTTTACAGGGCCAACCAGTTAGAGTCTTATAGTAGAGAAATTTACCAAAGTAACCCAGAATTAGATACAGGTAATTGGCCACAAACCCAACAATTGGATTGATTTCTAAAACTAGAATAGGATCAGGCCTATGAAAGAAAAGCATTTGATTTATATGCAAAGGTCTAAGAAGTCAAGAAACATTATAAATGATCATACGAAGCAGATCCAGCATCTTGGGCAAGCTGCCTACCTCTGATGTAGTGGTCTTTTCATCCTGGTGTAGTGTAGTTTTTCCTGTTTGAGCATCATTTTAAGGTGAGATCAGGTCAGCTGTCTTTTCTATAGACCAATCCAGTGTAAGGGCCTTTGGAAGTGGGAATTAATCTAAGAGTTAATTTTCCTTCAGTTTCATTGTGCATGAGCTAGTTAAGAGTACCTGATAAAAAGCCCTTCTATCCAGGTTGGAGACAGTCTCCTAAATTATGTCTTTTTCTAGTCCTGGTTGCAGGTCATGAGGCATCTGATCTTCATCCAAAGATAGATTACTGAGATAAGCTTCAGAAACAAACTTAGGGTGTTCTTTAAGAATTCAATTAAATTTTGCATTAAGATCACATAACAGCAAAGAACTATCTAAGAAATGAATCTTACTACATGCAGACCTCCATTAACTGAGATTTAACATTTTTTGAAATATCTTTTTTTTTCCTAAAGTTACCCTCATTTTTATCAAATATAACCAAATTAAGGCTAGTTTGTTTGCAAAACAGGTCTGTTCTCACTAATTTTGGCCTGATGATTTATATAACCATAAATGTTTATAGACTTTTTATTTTGCTGAAACATTTATAGAATCTCAGACTGAACTTTTAATATAAAATAGGGCTCGGAAACTCACACCAAAGGCTTATCACAGATTTTGCCTAACAAATCTAGGTGAACTCTTCCCTTTTTAAGGTCTCAAAAATTCCATGAGATTTTTCTACCTGTTAGTGAGATAACCTTCCTAGCTCATTTGATAAACTTACTGGAAACCTAAGAGTTCCAAATTTCTGGAGGAGTCAGATAGAGAGAAAATATAATTGTTTTGTTCATAATGTATAATTTTACCAAATTATTTTCATAATTAGTTTGAGAGGAAGGTTTTCCTTACTCCCGGAAAACACAAGATTCAAACCTGTAATTTTTTTAGATAGAAACCATAAGTTATAAGCATATTCGCTGGTTCATTTGATCCTTTGTTAACTTTTGTGAAGTTTCAGGTTTCTAATTAGAACACCAAGACATATCAAAATGTTAAGAACTCCATATAATTTCTGGGATATCTGTATTAGTAATTTTATCATACATTATAACATGAGCAGATTTATTACTCATTTGATAATCTTTTTCATGTAATTTAACCAACCAAAAAAACACAGTTTAATATCTCTCTTTGGGATGTCTCAGGGGCCCTCTGAAGCACCCCAAAGTTAGCTAGAGGTAAAAGGAACTTCAAAAGAATTCGATTTAGGAAATTTTATTGAAAAGATCAATTAAAAGAGTTTAGAACATTTGGTCAGATTTAGTCAATGTGGATGGGTTTATCATTTAGCTTGTTGATATGTCACAATGGGCACAAATACCAAGTCTCAAGGTCTAGTGAAAGTCAGCTCCGCCATCTTGGACCTAAGTGGCTCTAACCAGTTTTCTTATGACCCTGTCATTCCTAACAAAATCAATTTATCTAACTAATTGAAATCCAATTTTAGAAAATCCTGATCATGCATAACACTTTTTAGTAGTTTTTCATACTTTTTTACTGAAAGCACACTTCCTGCTTTCCTTTAGCAACCAAGAGCTAACTTTTATATTAGCATTTTATAGATTGGTGAGCATAAATACCAGTGATAAATTCTAAAACCCTTGCTTTCTTAAAACATTTTAGGATGGCATCAAACATTATTCATTTATAGTCCCAAATCTCTTTAGTTTTTCTGTAAAAAGATATCAGCATTTAGTAATAAATGTTTCAAAATCTTATTTCATTTGGAAACAACATAATTATTTAATAGACTTCCAATACTTAGTTTAGCACAACTCTTAGAAATTCAAGTTATGCCAATATGGGGAGACTATTGTAGACAGATATTTTTAAAGAATAATTATTCTTAATAGAGTTTATATACAAACTCATACCTCATTTACACTTTTTAGAAGTTTTTACACTCGAGGTAATTTCCTTGTTGACAAACTTGTAACAGGTATAATATTTAACTTATATTAAACCTAGGTACAAGGAAATTATTCTACTTGATGTTAATTACTCTAAGACATGTCTATATTAGATAGGTCAACAAACAAACATTAATATCAGGTATTTAGTACTGAATATTTCCCAGTTCACCTAAACCTGGAATTTATTGTTTAATTTAGAATTATTTGATTTGTAAGCACTTACCTGTTTTTAAGCCAATTAAATAGAGCTAATTTACAAATTAACCTAAAAAATATTACCCAGAGACAAAGACATACCAAAACATATTTAGACAGACACAGTGCAAGATCTAGCTTCATTTTCTAAGTTAGGTCTTGAATTAGATAGTACAATATAAAATTTTCTAGTTTATAAAAAAGTTGAAATAAATAACACTTTTAAAGGCTTTTTTCCTTTTTTTTTTCTCAGTCTCAGTGGTTAGAGATGGTCTAGATAAATGTTCCTGAGAGCCCTGGTCTCAAGGCACAGGGAAAGAAAATCAAGTTCTAACAAAATGGCGGCAGGTATAAATGGTGGCCAGACAAAGCAAAATGGCCATCACAAATCACAACACAGAACAGAGTTAAAACACACACATATAAACCTGGCAGTCCTCATCAGACACTCCCTTAAGTACAAGAATACAGTCTCTCAGAAAACCTTCCATAGAGACACAAAACTTCAGATGTCTTCAAAGATTTCACAAGGAGGAAAGGAAGCCAGGTTGAAAGAAGAAGGAGGAGGAGGAGGCAAAGGGGGACAAAAGGGGTGGCCTTACAGACGTCTCCTGCCACCTACAGACACCTAGGCATTACGGGACTTTTCCCTGGGCTTCCAGAAAAGGGAGGATTGGATCCCGGCCCTACCAGGAACCAGACCAGAAAATTCGAGTTCTCTGCCAAGAGGAGGTGATAGGTCTCCAATCCTAAGCTCAAGCTGAGACCCTTTAACCAGATTCCTGCGTCCAGGACCGGGGGACTAGAAAAACGGGAAGGATAGGAAGGGCTAGGGAGAGGAAAGAGAGAGGGAAGGGGAGAGGTCAACAAAGTCTCTTGTTCCTTACCGGTTGGGGCACTCTGGCCAGTTGTCCGCATCAGGAGAAGACCAGGGAAAAAGAGGTCCCAGTTGCAGCCACTGGGTCTGGCCCATTGGCAGACAAGCTGACCCCTGAGTACCCCAAGTGGTCATGATATCAGTCTCAGCGAAGAAGAGTCCCACCAGAGTCGCCATTTGTTGCAAGAAGGGGGACCCCTTCCAGGGCCCAAAACTGGGCTCTTGTCTAACACTCGGAAATGAATTTTCCAAGGAGACACATGCTGACAAAGCAAGAGATTTTCTTGGGAAAGGGCACCTGGGGGGAGAGCAGTAGGTAGGGATCCCAGGAGAACTGCTCTGCCTCGTGGCTCACAGTCTCAGGTTTTATGGTGATGGGATTATTTTCCGGGTGGTCTTTGGTGAATCATTTTAATTCAAGGTCTTTTCTGGTGGCTGACGCATCCCTCCACCAAGGTGGATGCTAGCGAGAGGGATTCTGGGAAGTGGAAAGACATGCGGTGTCTCCTTTTGACCTTTCCCGACTCTTCCGGTTTGTGGTGGCTTGTTAGTTCCGTATTCTTTATCAGGATCTCCTGTCATAAAACAACTCATGCAAATGGTTACTATGGTGCCTGACCAGGGTGGGCGGTCTCAACGAGTGTGCTTCCCCTAACACCATGAGTGCCCCAGTTCTTTCTGAAGGTCGTTACGACCAGCAACATCACTATACCTCCTCTCATCCCTGTTCTCACCTCCAAATTGTGAGGACTGACAAAACTTCTTCATCGATAGCTGTGCTGCCCATGGGCCCCCAACCTTTGTAAAGGACCGTGCAGTGGAAAAAGGACATGCCAACCGCTCAGCCCTCACTCTGCCCCCTGGGTAAGCATCAGACTGTCGGGCATCCCTGACGCTGGGCTTGGAGTGTGGAACGAGGCGTCCAATCTGCCGCTGGGCCTGCACTTTGGCCCCTATGAGGGCCAGATCACAGATGATGAAGAGGCTGCCAAGAGTGGATACGCTAGGCTGGTGAGAAGCACCCGTTTCCCTGTCCTCTGGCCTCTAAACGCTTGTGTGTGGTGGGGAGTACTTCATGTCTACATGCAAGGACGCAGATGGTCATAAGACAGTCGACAATGACACAGTCAGCCCTGGGTACTGTGTGCCCTGAGCGTGAACACAGGACTTCCCTCTAAAGGTCAGAGGAGAGGTGGGACCACAGTGTACACTCAGAACCTCTATCTAAAGATCAGAGGAAAGGTGGGACCACAATGTAGAGACACTCAGGACCTCTATCTAAAGAACAGGGGAGAGATGGGACCACAGTGTAGAGACACTCCGTACCTCTATCTAAAGATCAGAGGAGAGGTGGGACCACAGTGTAGAGACACACAGGACCTCTATCTAAAGGTCAGAGGGGAGGTGGGACCACAGTGTAGAGATGCAGATGACTTCTATCTAAAGGTCAGAGGAGAGGTGGGACCACAGTGTACAGACACTCTGGACCTCTATCTAAAGGTCAGAGGAGAGGTGGGACAACAGTGTACAGACACGCAGGACCTCTATGTAAATGTCAGAGGAGAGGTGCGACCACAGTATACAGACACTCAGGACTTCTATCTAAAGGTCAGAGGAGAGGTGAGACCACAGTGTAGAGACACAGAGGACTTCTATCTAAAGGTCAGAGGAGAGGTGGGAACACCTTGGTTCACATTCACTGGACTTCTATCTAAAGGTGAGAGCAGAGGTGGGATACAGTAGTACAGACACACAGAAGTGACTCCTCCTTGTGGAGCCCTTGCCTTCAATGAACCAAGAGACTCAGACTTGGAATGATGAGTAAGGAGCTTACCGTGTGGTCTGACTGGCAGGTGAATCCATGTAGGCTGAAAAGCACCAATGACTACACAGGGAAATAGCTCTTCTATATCTTCCTACCAAGAAAAAATAAAAGAAAGAGGAAAGCTTGTATCTCTTTCTCTGACACTCAGATCACCAAAGGGAGGAACTGGTACGAGTATGAGGATGGAAAGGACATGTCTTGGGCCAACTGGATGAGGTGAGTGCAGTGAGTCTGCAGTGTGTAGACATTGAGACTGCCTTCATCCCACGCCCCTTTCCTTCTCAACCCGGCTCCATCAACAGCCTTCACATCTTCTTTCCTCTTTTCCCTCCATATCATGTTCTTTCATTTCAAAAGACACTAGAAAGAAGGAAATAAAAATATGGCATGTGCCGTCAAGATACAAGTCTATATGCTGAACAAAACTGGTGGACTTGAAAGCAACTTCAGGAGTCTAGATTCACCAGGGACACTTTAACTTACTTAATGGACACTTACCACGGATTTTATGGTTCAGATAGACAGTGAACTTCGTTACTGAAGCAGATCATACAACCCATGTTCTTTTGGAGAACATACTGCAAACAGATATTAGCCAATTGATTTTAGGAACAGTAACCTTATTTTTTTCTCTTTGAGTAAATGCACAGTACCAGGATAACCTATATACAGGAGACCTTGACTCCATGTGGGCAACAACCTCTTCAGGCCTGGTTCCAGTGAGAAGTGGGCCCTGAGGCCTCAGAAGGAATGGAGGGCAGGATGGCCCTAGGCGGGGCCATTCCCTGAGGGCCTCCCTTTCATCAGGGCAGGCAGACAGTGAACAAAGTATTACTGTTCTGTGTCTCAAGCTATATCAATGCTCTCTCCAAGTTTCCGTGGGAGGGGATGGGCAAGCGAATAGGACCCTGGATACACGTGGGGAGATGGGAGAAAGCCTCGGGAGAGAAGGCAGGCTGGGCTGAGTGCTGAGGGCTGTGTGTTAGCCAAGGAGCACCAAGTCCTGTTGATGGAAGAGAACTTAATTCATAGTTTAGAGGAGCTGGAGGTCACCAGCCTCATGGACAGTCCAGGTGGAGATGAGTCTGGAACTGGGCTCTGGAAAAATGGCTAATTAAGTAAGAAGAGAAAACCATGGGAATTCACATGGCCTGGTCGAAGGTGTAAACAGAAGGTCCACATGAGGGGCGGCCTCAGAGGCGGAAGGCAAGGAGCTGGGCATGGTCGGAGGGTGGAGGGCACTCATCACCTGAGGTTTCTTTCCCTTTCCAGGCCTCGACCCCAGGTATGTGAACTGTACCCGGGACGATGAGGAGCAGAACCTGGGGGCCTTCCAGTATCACGGGCAGATCTTCTACCGAACCTGCCAAGTGGTCAGGCCGGGCTGTGAGCTGCTGGTCTGGTACGGGGACAAGTATGGTCAGGACATTGGCATCAAGCGGAACAGCCGGGCGAAGAGTGAGCTCGAGACCGGGAGAGGTGAGTGTCAGCCCTCTTCCAGCACCCCACCCCATCCTGGGAGCCTCCGTGGTCCGGTTTTGAAGCAGAGTACAATCCAGTGTCAAGTCAGTTGAGTTGCAAATAAAATGCGTCAGAATTTGATTCTTTTCATATGATCGTTAGGAGAAAGTTTTATATTAAAAATGCTAGCTCTAATTTTTAATATTTCATGCAAAAAAAAAATGTGTAACATCACCTTCTGCTGAAAGGCTTAGAAGCAAAAAGCAACATTTCTATCTCCTACCAGCTCTCTGCCCTTTACCTGTTTCTTCCTCATTTCCTCCCACTTCCAAGCGACACATGTACAGTGATGTGCCTTCAGTTACTGTTAGAGTTTACTGTCATGTGAGTTCACACTCTGTGCCTGAAGGGGCTCCACGCACCGAAACAGACAGAACCACTGCCCTGGGGCAGCAGGGACTTCATACCAGACAGGGGCTGGTGCTCTGAGGAAAACCAGCACAGGGAACGTGCCTCGGGTCAGCGTGAGCAGAGGGTGGGGTGTGGTGCAGGACGGTGGGACAGGGTCTGTGCAGAGATAACACCTGCGGGGAAGGATTCCAGGCAGGGGAGCAGCCAGTGCCTCATACCCAGGGCCGGGAAGTGAGGCCATGCCAGGGGACGCGGGAGGAAGCACAGAGGGAGGGGAAGGAGGCTGGAAAGGACAAGGAAGCCTCAGGGCATGTGTTCATGTGCAGGACCCAGGGGTCCTCCTGGGTGACAAAGAACAACCATGAGGCTTTCTGCTGCAAGCAGCATGTTCCCTGTGCCAAGACTATGCTTTGGTTCATTTTGGGGACGAGACATCAGCGGGGAGCCCCTGACCAAAAGCTTCCTCTTTCAGCAGAACTGAAGCAGAAGATCCACCCATGTGCCTCCTGCTCTCTGGCCTTCTCCAGTCAGAAATTCCTCAGCCAACACACCCAACGCAGTCACCCCTCTCAAACCCTCCTGAGACCATCTGAAAGAGACCTCCTCCAACCAGAGGATCCCTGCCCAGGCAATCAAGATCAGCAATATTCAGATCCGCACAGCCTGAACGACAAACCTGAGTGTCAGGGCCCAAGGACAGGCCCCAACAATTGCTGAAAAGCATAAGGCTGAAGAGGATATCAAGGGCCTCTTCCTACTCAACCAGAGGGGGTTCTGGGGTGCACGAGAGAATGAAAGACGAGCCCAGCACAAGCCAGAAACTGAATCCAGAGGACACAGGCACATTGCTCACGGGGACAGGGGTCTCGGGGATTATGAGAGTCACGTACGGAGAGTGTGGGCAAGTCTCCAAGGACAGGTCAAGTCTCAGCACACACGAGAGGGCACAAACAGGGGAGAAGCCTTATGTTTGCGGGGAGTGTGGGCAAAGCTTCAGTCAGAAGTTAGCCCTCATCAGACACCAGAGGACACACACAGGGGAGAAGCCCTATGTTTGTAGGGAGTGTGAGTGAGTTATGACCAACAAACCACACCTTACCCAAAGGAGGATTACTACAGCCACCCTATGCCTCAGCTCTACTGGGGACTCAGAGGAGGTCTGAGACCCATTACTGTCCACAAGAATAAGAGAAGAGACTTCCCATGTTGTCCAGTTGCCAAGACTCCAATGCAGAGACCCAAGTTCAATACCTGATTGGGGAACTAGCTTCCATAGGCTGCAACTAAGACACAGCACAACCGAATAAATAAATATATAATAAATATTTTAAAGAAAGAGTGTGATAAGCAGAAAACTACTTGTTAAATAGACCTTCCACCTTCATGACAGGAGACGAGGCAGATAAACTGCAGAGGGTTTCTTAGGTGTTCTGGAGATGTTCATGCCAATTGTCTTCGTGGTTTTTTAGGTCTCCTTTTCTAGAAAATTTTGTCTCCAAACAAATCTGAAGCCCAGACTATGTACTGATTCCCCCCTTATCACTGACAGCAGTGGGGTCCAGTCATAGCTGAACTCCTGGGAAGGCATCATTCTGGAGCCGAGTCACTTAGGTCACTGGACAGTCAGTTCCTGGGTCCAGGGAGAGGAATCTAGGGTTTGAGACAGACTCACGATGAAAGGGATTCCCTGGCCTCCTGGGAAGTGGGGCCTCTCCTCCTTATAGACCCCGACTCTCCTTTGGCCTCTCCTGGTGGCGCTCTGGTTCCCTCTGACTTCTGTAGCCGCAAAGGTGAAGGCCATGTGCACGTGTGTGTGTGTGCGCGCGCCTGGCTCAGCATGGGCTGTCTGGTCTCTGCCGCTTCCTCAGGGTCATCACAGCATCTGGACTCCAGATGCGACCACAGGGGTCCAGTTCTGAGCCCTGCCCCAGCAGCTGGGTGAGCTGGGGCAAGATGCTAAACCTCTCTGTGTCTCTATTCTCATCTGTGATATGGGGTGGGAGCACCAGCCTTTTGGTCTGATGTGAAAGCACAGGTGGAATCTGGCAGAGGCTGGCTGAGAATGCAAGCCCCACCTTTTGTCCTTTGTGTTTTTTTCTTCCATCTTTTTTATTTTTTAATAGAAGGATAATTGCTTTACAGAATTTGTTTCCTGCATGTCCTCCAGCTCCCACTCTTTCCAGGTCTTCAGAGCTAGATGAGGAAGGGGCCGTTTAGGCACTGGGCTGCCCTGATGAGGGGCTGTGAGGTCAGGGGTGTTAAGGGAGGGCGACCTCCCTTCCCACCCTTGTCGTTCCTGCTGAGCTGGGCAGCCCCAGGGCCCCTCCACAGACAGGCAGTCCCCACATTCGTCCCCCCTGCCGAGAACAGAGCCTGGAGCCGCATTTTCAGGAAATCCCTGTCCAGCCCCCATCCCACCCCCACACAGAGGGTCCTTGAATCCCACCCCTGGCTTCTTTCTACATGGGCCTCGTACCTGTGACCTTGAGCTCTGGTCAACGCTGTCACAACCTTGAAATTGTTAACCATGGAATATTTCGTCCTTACACTTGCCTCTCATGAGTGAAGTCTGATGGGCCCCGGTTGAGCTGTGAGCAGAGCAGATGCACACACAGCATGGGTCCTGGGGTGCCCGGGCTGCACGAGGGGAGAAGGTGGACACAAAGCCCCCCCACTCTGGGTGAGTGAGGGTGGGGACAGCACCAGGAAGCCACGCCTGCTCAGACGCAGAACTGAGCTCCAACACAGAGTGGGGGCAATGGGGTTCTTAAGGTCGACCACAGCCTCCCCTCTGTGAATGACCTCTGCCCCGGCCTGATCCTTCCAAAAGGGGTTCAGGAGGCTGAAGTCTGCCCGGCCACCAGAAGACACCAAGGGGAGAGTGGGCCACGGGGCGGGGGGTGGAGGGTGCGAAGTCCAGGACTCGGGGCAATGGCCCTCAGTCCCCTCCATGTGCCAGGCTTGTTAAGCGTGTCTACATGAACTGCGTCAGTAATAACCACCTACTATTATTTTCTGGTTTCTATGCTTTCTTAAAGGAACGTGTTTTTCTGTGGCTTGTTTTCCCTATAGGAAGGGAAGCCACGTAAACCCCCATCTTCTGTGGCTTCAGGCCAGGGCCAGGGGAGGGAGAGTTAGGGGTGGTGTAGGCAGAGGGTCTTCAACTGAAAAACGGTGGGGATCCAGAAACCTGCAGGGGCTTTTCTCCTGCATCTCCCACCAGAGCTGGGCCTGGAATCCCCTGGAAGGCTGAGCAGGTCAAAGCTTCTCCCTCCCCTCCCCTCCACTCCCCTCCCCTCAAAAAGCTGACTCCTGGGGCCAGCCCACAACACCCCCAAATACCCCATCACCCACAGCCCCACATAGGCCCTCCCTCACAGAAGTGGGATGACCTGGATGGTGGCACAGATGGTGTGGGACCCCAGAGCTGGGGGTCTCAGCTGACCTTGAGCAAGGGGGTTGGTGCTTTACACAGCCTCCCAGCCCAGGGAGCTGCCAGCAGCCACAAGCCACGATCTGAATCAGAGCTGGGAGATGGGGAGTGGGGATGCGAGCTCTCTGAGGTCCCATCCTGTCCCCAGGACAGCGGCCAGGCCCTCACCTCACACCGTGACTGCCCTGCACGGGCACACAGGACACCAGCAATCATGGGACGGACAGCCAGCTGCCTCCGCTGCACGCTCCATCCTGACCACGGTGGCCCCGTGGCTGTACCAGCCCCGCCGGCGCGCGGCTCTTCTTGGCTGCCAGGGCTCACGGACCCTGGGTGAGTCACTGAGGGCAGAGCTCCAGAGGCCAAGCCTGTCTTCAGCCACCAGACCTGCCCTGCTTACTGGACTCATGAGCCCAGCCAGTATCTGAAGCCAAGATGCCTTTGGGAGAATGACACCACAGACGCTGACCTCAGAGCTCAGACTCCTGAAAACTTACTAAGCTGATTATTTATAGCCTTTTTTTACAGGGGGATATTGGCAGGAAGCGGGGAGGGGAATGACTCCCTTGGTGGTGCTGTGGGTAAGAATTCACCTGCGAATGCAGGAGACACGAGTTCAATCCCTGATCTGGGAAGACCCCACGTGCCGTGGAGCAACTAAGTCCGTTCACAACTACTGCAGCCCAAGAGCCTAGAGTCTCTGCTACCCAACCAGAGCAGCCACCACAGGGAGAAGTTCAGCGCAGAAACGAGAGAGCAGCCCCCACGCCCGACAGCAGGAGACAAGCCCACACAGAAGCGAAGACCCCGCAAGTTGAAAATAAATAAATAACCTTGCTTTAAGTAGGAGACCGCAGCATTCTCTGCTCATCCAGAGCCTAGGACTATGAGCTCCCAACAAAAGGGGCCACGTTCAATCCCTGGTCAGGGCACTATTTCCCACATGCTGCAACTGAAGGCCCTGCATGCCACAGCTAAGACCCAGCGCAGCCAATTAAATGAATACTTAAAAGTAAGATGCGGTTCTTCTGTCACCATAGAAAACTGCAACATTTTAGGAAAAGAAAAAAAAAAATAAGATTTATTTTGCAAGTGCTCATGGTTGATTGCAAAATTTTCTCATAATATGCAGCTGTTAAGAAAAAAAGAGAAATTTAGAAAATACAGAAAATAAAACCCAACCATAAATGTGTGGGGAACATCAATTACTGTAGCATTCGGCCACCACCCAAGGGAACACACTTCCGTGTTTTTCCTCTACAAAGAAGCTTTCAGCCTCCACCCCCCTACCACCGGCCTCTGCTCTGCTCACCAAGAAGACTGTGTTTTGGCCTCGTGACCTGGGGGTTTCTGTTGAACTCAGGGAGGTGGAGGAGTAGGGCTGTGTGGTTGGGGGCACCGTCTGCCCTGCAGTGAGGAGAGAAGCGCGAGTGCTCCGCCTCTGGGCCCAGTAACTCCAGGGGCCTCAGGGGAGCCTCCCGGGAAGAAGCCTCTCAAACACCTTCCCTGCAGTCTCCACAGTTACAGCACGTCCTACTTCTCGGGGTTCAGTTGTGGGTTAACAAATCTTCTCTTGTTGGACAGAAAAGTGTTTCCACAGAGAATCTGCCTGGATCTTGGCCTCGGTTGGTACAGATGTAACAGGCAGTATGTTCCGGGCTCAGGGGAGTTAGTTCTGAAGCTCTCTGGGTTTAGGGCTATAGCCCCTCTTTACCTCCAACCCTTCCACAGTCATGGAGCCTTCTTTTCCAGAGGAAGGTGTTTGGCAACATCAGCCACAAAGACACATACTGAAGAGGAGATATCCCATGGCAGGCGGGGTTGGTGTTCCTGGGGGACCAGAGGGGCCTTGGACACTCCATGCTGGACCCCTACCCCACCAGGTTCTCCTCCTTCTCGCTGGGCATGCAGCTTTCACCTGCTGGGTGCCCGCCAGTGAGGGGCTCCCAAGACACCAAGCTGGGGTTGGCGATGGGCGAGCTGGATGCCAGGGAACCCGAGACCCTGCAGCAGGTCAGTGCACTGTGGACGAGGGCCGGCCTCACTGAACGGTTAGGCCCTGTGCACTCAGGACACCCTCTCTGGACCCCAGGTGGACGGCTGATGCCCCTGGTGCCCACCTGGGTCTCAGGAGGTGGAAGAGAGACCCTGTTGACCTTCCCACCTCCTGCCCAGAGAATGGCAAAGGCCAGTTCCCAAAAGTCAGAGCAGGGTGGGCAGAGTGAGTCTTGGGTCTCACAGGGTCCTGGTGAAGAGGGGTTCACTGCTCCCTGGATCCCTCTTGGCTGGTCGTCCTTCTGTGTTGTCTTCACATCAAATCTCACAAGGATGAGGCAGTCCAGGTGCCCACAGCATCACTTGCCCATGTGCTGACAACCCTCCTTATTTATTATGGGCAGGGAGACAGGGTGGCTGATGTGACACTCCCCTGGACCAAGAGGAGACCCCATAGGTTGTGTTTCTTCTACTCCTGAGACCCAGGAGGGCATTGGGGGCAGAGCACCCCCAGATGGGGTCTGGAGAGGGTGTACTGAATGGACAGGGCCTAACAGTCCAGTGTGGCTGCATGTGGTATGGGCAAGAGGGGTTCTAACTGCTTTCTAAATATTTCAGACAACCACTGAGTTCCTTCTGGTTTTTAGTTTCCGATCTTTTTATATGGTCAGTTTTCAGAGTCTTTATTGAATTTGTTACAATATTGCTCCCATTTAATGTTTTTATTTTTTGACTGCAATGCATGTGGGATTGTTACCAAGTCCAAGCTCGCTCTGCATGCCTCACAACAGGGTGACAAATCAGAGGCGAGGTGCTGAGGCAAGGAATGTGACTTTACTTGGAAAGCTGGCAGACTGAGAAGACAGCAGATTAATATCTTGAAGCAACCATCTTTTCAGGGTCTGGATGCCAGTGTCTTTCATAGAACCCAAAGCTGGAAAGTGAGGAAATAAAATAAAAAGGCCATTTATCTGGCAAATATTTCCTGGAATGGCCACTCTCGGAGGGAGATGTGTTACATTCTCCCTCCTGTAGCCATCCACAGGTGGACAGGTCCTGGACAGAGGCAGAGGGGCGGGGTTTCCTGAGGCAGGCCTTTATGTATGGACAGTATCCCTGTAGCAAACAGGCCAACAGGAAGCAAAGATTAAAGGAAAACGTTCAACATGGAGTCAGATGTTCTTCTTCCCTGTAACAATTCCCTAGTGTCAGCGTCCATTCCACAATCATATAGGAAAGGGGTTGATGAGTGTTCTAATTGCCCCACCAGTTGCATCTTTTGGGGAGTGCCCACCACTGGTGCCAGTGTGCTGAATGTTGAGGTTTGTCTTTGTTGTCCTTTGGAAAGTCTCTACTTCATATGGATAGACATAATAATATTATAATACAGGTGTTGAGAGTTTTATTCAGTGCAAATCTTCTCGGACTTCAAAACCAGGCGGCAGCATCTAAAGTTAAGGAACATAGCACTTTTCTATGTGTGGGAAGATGCAGCAGCCATCTCACTGAAATCATCCCCTTTGATACACACCTTACCACCTGGGACCAGCATCCTGTTTTCTCCTTCCTGAATTTCCCCAGTTTTCACAGTGGGGAGTGGCTGAGTCTGATGGCTGCTGGAAAGGAGGTATTCTTTTCTTTCCTGAGGTTCCTCAGGGTTCACCATGAGGAGTGGCTTCAGTTTTATAGCTTATAGAGAGTAGGAGGGGGAACCTGGGTCCCCATTGAGATCATCTCAGCAGAGACAGCAAGCATGTCCTGTGACTCAAGACAACCTTCCAACACTCAGGGCTCAGCGTTCAGCCTGCAGGATCCACATTCGTCAGCTCAGCCAGCATGTTCTGCACTTAGTTGCTATCTAGCCCTGAAACCTACACTGCAGGAGGCCCTCTAAATGTGGCGTCCTGTCCAGCAAACTCTCGGTCACACCTTCCAAGCCTGCCCCAGGCCCAGCTCTGCTGAGAGGGTCTCACTGGGGACCCAGGTTCCCCCTCCTGCTCTCCCACATTCCGTACCTGAGTGGGGAGAAGGCAGGGGCTGGGGGCACAGTGCCTCCAAGCAGGTAGGGCAGACGTTGTCCCATCGCCCCTTGTGGTCCATCCCTGGGAGCACAGTCTACTGTCACTTTTACCAGCAGAGGACATGTGTCCCCAGATCCGGCCCACTCTCGAGGTGTGTGAGCTGTGAGCACTAACACAGGATACCCCGAGTGACCTTCTTAGGCGGGAACACGTTCCTGGGATATGAGCTTAATTCTGAAAGTAGCTTCTCATTGGAATTAGCCTTCTCCAGACATAGCTTGGGGGCAGCAAGAGCACAATAAATGGACCCCAGCTGGGGCAGCCACACAGTGCCTCTCGACAGCCCTGTGGATACTGTGCACCAGAGTGACCATGAGCCCACATTCACCCTGCAGATGGCTTCTGAGAGGTCCGTGACAGACTAAAACAACCATGAGCCTGTACTTACAGCAGACAGTCTCTGATAGGTCTGTGACAGACCAGAGTGACCACAAGCATGCATACATCCAGCGGACAGCCTCTCATAGGTCTGTGACAAGTCAGAGTGACTACAAGCATGCATTCACCCAGTGGATGTCTTCTGAGGTCTGTGATAGACCAGAGTGACCACAAGCATCCATTCACCCAGCAGATGGCCTCTGATAGGTCTGTGACAGAGCAGAGTGACCACTAGCATGCATTCACCCAGCAGACAGCCCCTGAGAGATCTGTGACAGTCCAGAGTGACCACGAGCCTGCACTCACCCAGTAGATGGCCTCTGAGAGGTCTGTGACAGGTCAGCGTGACCACGAGCCTGCACTCACCCAGCTGATAGCTTTTGAGAGGTCTGTGACAGGCCATAGTGACTATGATCCTGCACTCACCCAGCGGATGGCTTTTGAGAGGTCTGTGACACCTCAGAGTGACCACAAGCCTGCACTCACCCAGCGTTTGGCTTTTGAGAGGTCTGTGACAGAGCAGAGTGACCACAAGCGTATATTCACCCAGTGGATGGCCTCTGAGAGGCCTGTGACAGGTCAGAGTGACCACGAGTCTGCACTTACCCAGTGGATGGCCTCTGAGAGGTCTGTGACAAACCAGAGTGACCACAAGCCTGCATTCACACAGAGGACAGCCTTTGAGAGGTCTGTGACAGGCCATAGTGACTATGAGCCTGCACTCACCCAGTGGATGGCCTCTGAGTAGTCTGAGACAGACCAGAGTGACCACAAGCATGAACACACCTGGTGGATGGCATCTGAGAGGTCTGTGACAGGCCATAGTGACTATGAGCCTGCATTCACCCAGCGGATGGCATCTGAGAGGTCTGTGACAGGGCAGAGTGACCACAAGCCTGCACTCACCAAGTAGGTGAATTCTTGCCTGGAGAATCCCATGGACAGAGAGCCTGGTGGGCTACAGTCCATGGGGTCACAAAGAATCAGACACAACTGAACACCTGAGCACACACACATGAAACAGAAATGGACTCAAGGACAGAGGGAACAGACTGCTGCTCTCCAAGGAGGAGGGGGCGGTGGAGGGATGGAGTGGGAGGCCGGGTGAGCAGATGTAGCTTTTATAAGTAGAATGGATAAAGAAGGCCCTGCTGCATAGCAGAGAACAGTATTCAGTATCCAATGATTAACTACATAAGAATATTTTTAAAAAGAATGTATATATCTGTATAAGTGTATCCCTGCACTGCACAGCAGAAATTAACATATTTTAAGCCAGCCATAATTCAAAGAAAAAAAAAAAAATACTGATTACGAAAAAAAAAAAAAAAAAAAAAAAGAACAGGCCCTAGCCAATTACAATAGACACTCAACCCAGGAGCACCGAGTCCCGAGCAGTCAGAACATGGACCAACCTGTCAGAAGAGGGGCCAACAGGAGACGGGGTCCCACAGTGGCCCACAGGCTGGCTGGGAGCCCTGGGAGCCGTAAGCCACAAGTGTCGCTGGAGGAAATGAGAACTCTACCCACACGACTCCCACTCCAGCTCAAAACAAAGCGGCTCTGCTTCCCCTGACCCCTTAACTGAAGGGGCCCTGGGATGCCCTGGCTTGGTGCTGGGACCAGGAATGTACTGGGCAGATCCCAAAGCAGGGGAGGTCTGTGAGGGCAGCTCTGGAGCGGGTGGGCCATGATGAGCCCAGCAGCTCTGCCCATTCCTTGAAGGTCGGACAAAACAGTGCCCAGGAGGCCGGAAAGTGTCCTAATGGAGGGCAGGCCCCACGTCGGTGCCTCTGCTCTCTGGCTGAGGCCCAGTGCTGGCCCCCTGTGCTGGTTTCTGACGCTCAGCCACAGAGCCCCAAGGAGAAGGCTTGTGATGGCAGCCATGCCCACAGGCACCAACACCACTGACCATCTGGCTCCCGGCCCAACAGCGAGGTCCAGCTGAGACCAGTGGGCACCTCGTCAGCGGAGCTCCACGGAGGTACCCGTGTCACCAGTAAATGGCAGTATCACGATGCAGGCCAGCAGGACTCAGCCTGGCGGATTGCTAGACTCAGCGGGGACACAGAGCCCCATGAACACTCCCAGCCCTGGGTCAGGCAGAGACCTGAACAGGCAGACAACTGCAGAGAGCAGAGCCCACGGCACAGACAAGGAGCACCCGTCCCCTGGCAGGGAAGGGGCCCCATCTCAGGGGGCGCCCTTGGGATCCACCAGCTTAAGCATAAAGAGGCTTCAGGCACAGGTGGTAGGAACAGACTTGGAGCTGCTTTTAAGTCATGCAGGGCAGGACACTCAGATGAGTGAAGGCCAGAGGGAATGTACCGTAGAAAACAGAGGGTCTGGGGAACAGACGGGCTTGGGTGGAGCTGAGCACAAGGGGGCTGGGAGTCCGGACTCAGAAACCCTGTATGTCTCTCTCCTGGCTCAGCCTCCTAATCTACTTAACCCCCACTCTGCAGCCTGACGCCGCCTGTCCTGTGCATCTCCACACTCGGACCGTCCACTTATTCACAGATATTTGCTTAGCACCTGCCTCTGGCCAGGTCGTGTTCCAGACACGGGACAGCCGTGAGGAGACAGACAATAATCCCAGTCCTTGGGGAGCAGAAACTCTAACAGAGGCCAGATGCACCACTTCTGGGGCCGAGCCCCGGCCTTGCCCTCCTCACCCGCCGGCCAGCCCTGCTGGAGCTCCGGGCCCAGATGCAGTTCTGTCTGAGCATGCCCCCTCCTCTAAGAAGGCGCCTCTCTGGACTCGCCGCCCGTCAGCCCCTGCCTCCCCGAGTCCTGTGTCCTTCTCAGCACAGACCACCATCGGAAACGGCATCCCCACCATGCGTGACCTCAGTGTACCTGGCGATGTCACGTCCTCGGTGAAGGAACGTCCCAGCTGCCCTCACGCACTTTCTGCTGAGTTCCCAGCACAGATTCCCGTCACGACGGCCTGGAAGGACACTCCAGACGGGTGTGGGGCAGGGGCTCGGTGGGGCCTGAGAGAGTGGCCCCTGGGCCGCTCCAGTGGTCAGGGTAGACAGGGACATCCCAGCAGTGACTCGGACTGGCCGGCAGGCCGATCAGCTTCCTTCTCCAGGGCACCATGAGAGGGCGAGGCTCTCATCACTGCTCAGGGTCCTGGCTGCCCAGGAAGGGCTGTCAGTTCCACAGTCCTGAGCACAATGTGAGCTGTTTTAAGTTTTACCTGTGTGATCTCAACTCCCTCAGGCAGAACGCTCTGGGCTACACACTTGGAAGAATCTAGTGGAGTGGTTTCAGTTCAGTTCAGTTGCTCAGTCGTGTCCAACTCTTTGCGACCCCATGGACTGCAGCACACCTGGTCTCCCTGTCCATCAGCAACTCCTGGAGTTTACTCAAACCCATGTCCATTGAGTCGCTGAGGCCATCCAACCATCTCATCCTCTGTCGTCCCCTTCTCCTCCCGCCTTCAGTCTTTCCCATCATCAGTCAGACATGACTGAGCAACTGAACTGAACTTATGCGAGTATGAATAAATGCAAGAGGAAGAAATCAAAGTCCCAGCCCGTTTGTTTATCATAGTACCTCCTGACTTTGAGCCCTTCCTTCTATGAGCCCCTAGACTCCTCAAGGGGGACAGGCAAAACTCGAGGCATGAGCCTGCTGGGTTCCCCTCTTTGCCAGCTGAGAATTGAAGCCAGCTTTCTATTTCCTCCAGACTCAGTCTCCATGTTCTTTTATTCAGCTCATGGTGCAGAGAAGGCCAAGATTTTGGTCAGCAACAATACCACTAACCTGATCACCAGGCTAATCTGAATTAACACCACCACGCATAGCCTACTAATTAAACTCACAAGACTACTCCTCCTTAATCAATGATAACAGCCTCAATTTCTCAATTGTTTTCTCCCACTCCCTATGGACACCACCACTGATTTTAATTACATGGTTATGACCCCTTATACTAACAGTCAACGCTTCATATTAAAAGAATCTCTACCAGAAAAAAAATATTATCACTGCTAGTCATATTATAATTATTTTAATTATAACATTTACTGCAATAAAATTCATTCATTTATATATTCTATTTGGAGCAACACTAGTTTCAACACTCATTATCATTACACAAAGAGGAAATCAAGCAGAACACCTTAATGCAGGTCTCTATTCATTTTATACCCTAGTAAGTTCTCTCCCCCTCTTAGGAATACTTGTCTACATTCAAAATACAATAGGACCTTAAAATAGTCTAATGCTGAGCCCAATCAGTATCCAACTCTTGATCCAATGGTTTCATACGGTTAGTAAGAATAATTGCCTTTACAGTAAAAATACAATCTTATGGCCTCCACCTTTGACTACCTAACGCACATGAAGAGACCCCTATTGCAGGCTTCAGAGTTCTGGCTATGCTGCCAGCACTACTAAACTTTGGATATTGTGGTATACTATCAATTATGAATTACAATAATTTGAAACCCACTAAGAGACTTCATAGGGTATCCACTCATTCTATTGTCCTTATGAGGCATAATTATAACCAGCTCCATTTGCTTATGCCAGACAGACCTAAAATCACTCACTGCATACTCTTCTGTCAGCCACATAGCACTTTGCTATCCTTACCCAAACACCTTGAAGTGGTATAGGAGCCACAGCCCTAGTCATTGCCCATAGTCTTACATCCTCTGTATTGTTCTGCCTGGCAAATTCAAATTAGCAGGTCCATCACCAAACAATAATCCGAGCCTAAAGCCTGCAAATGTTCCTCCTACTAATAGCAACCTGGTGATTACCAGCAAGTTAAACAAACCTAGCTCTACTCCCAACTATTAACTTGATTGGAGAGCTATTTGTAGCAATATCCTTCTCGTAATCAAACATTGCAATTATTTTAATAGGAATTCATATAGTAATTGCTGCCCTATACTCTTTATATATACTCATTACAACACAGTGTGGAAAATACACACACCACATAAACAGTATCTCTCCATCTTTTACAGGAGAAAATGCTCTCATATCATTACCCTTCCTACCTCTTCTACTCCTATCCTTAAACCCAAAAATTATCCTAGGCCCCTATACTGTATATATATATAGTTTAGAAAAAAAAAAAAACACTACTTGATTGTGAATCTAGTAAGAGAAGACAATACCATCTTATTTACCACAGAAGTATATAAGAATTGCTGATTCTATGCTCCCATGACTAACAGCATGGCTTTTTCAAACTTTTACCCATTGGTGTTAGGAACCAAATAATTGGTGCAACTCCAAATAAAAGTAAAAAATTAAATTTCCTCTTTCACTCTAGCCTCACTATGTATTTCATCGATCATAATAACAAGCACTAACATTTATAAAACCACCACATACCCTCTCTATGTAAGATTATCTCATATGCCTTCACCATTAGCTTAGTTCCAACAATAATATTCATGTATACAGGCCAAGAGATAATTATCTCAAACTGGCACTGAATCACACTACAAACCCTTAAGCTATCATTCACTTCTAAAATAGATTATTTCTCAATAATGTGTGCTGGTGGCCCTATTTGTCATATGATCAACTATAGACTTCTCAATATGATCCATTCACTCAGACCCCAACATTTACTGATTCTTCAAACACTCCTTTTCCTTGTTACAATACTAATTCTTGTTACCACTAACAGTCTCTTCCAATTATTCACTGGCTGAGAAGGAGCCGGGATTATATCCTTCCTGCTCATTGGATGATGGTGTGGACGGCAGATGCAAACACATCTGCACCACAGGCAATTTTGAATAACAGCTCAGTCACTAGGTTGTGTCCGACTCTTTGCGACCCCATGGACTGTAGCCCACCAGGCCCTCCAGTCCATGGGATGTTCCAGTCAAGAATCTTGGAGTGAGTTGCCATTTCCTTGTCCAGGGCCAAAACACCTCAGCGAAACCCAAAGACTAACTGGAAAGAGGAGGCAGATGGATGGCTTATGCTGTGTGGATGTGGGGATGCAGGGCACGAGGGCGTGGATGTGAGAAACCGGGGCCAAGGGGGCGGGAACCTGTTTTGTATAACCCTGTTCTGCTGCTGCTGCTGCTAAGTCGCTTCAGTCATGTTCGACTCTGTGCAACCCCATAGACGGCAGCCCACCAGGCTCCTCCGTCCCTGGGATTCTTCGGGAACAACACTGGAGTGGGTTGTCATTTCCTTCTCCAATGCATGAAAGAGAAAAGTGAAAGTGAAGTCACTCCGTGTTTCTGATTCTTCGCGACCCCATGGACCACAGCCTACCAGGCTCCTCCATTCAAGGGATTTTCCAGGCAAGAGTCCTAGAGTGGGGTGCCATTGCCTTCTTCAAACCCTATGTTGATATAGGTTTTATTAAAACAACAGCATGATTCTTACTTAACTTCAATGCATGACACGACAAATTTTTATCCTCAGCTCAATTCAGTTGCTCAGTCGTCTCCAACTTTTTGCAACCCTATGAACCTCAGCACGCAAGACCTCCTCGTCCATCACCAACTCCTGGAGCTTACACAAACTCACATGCATTGAGTTGGTGATGCCATCCAACCATCTCATCCTATGCTGTCCTCTTCTCCTCCTGCCCCTAATCCCTCCCAGCATCAGGGTCTTTACCAATGAGTAAGCTCTTCGCATCAAGTGGCCAAAGTATTGGAGTTTCAGCTTTAACATCAGTCCTTCCAATGAACATCCAGGACTGATATCCTTTAAGATAGACTGGGTGGATCTCCTTGCAGTCCAATGGACTCTTCAAGAGTCTTCTCCAACACCACAGTTCAAAAGCATCAATTCTTTGGCGCTCAACTTTCATTATAGTCCAACTCTCACATCCATACATGACTACTGAGAAAACCATAGCCTTGACTAGACGGACCTTTGTTGGCAAAGTGATGTCTCTGCTTTTTAATATGCTATCTTCATTGTGCGTAACTTTCCTTCCAAGGAGAAAGTGTCTTTTAATTTCATGGCTGCAATCACCATCTGCAGTGATTTCAGAGCCCTGCTTCCACTGTTTCCCCAACTATTTGCCATGAAGGGATAGAACCAGATGGATGACCTTAGTCTCCTGAAAGTTGAGTTTTAAGCCAAGTTGTTAACTCTCCTCTTTCACTTTCATCAAGAGGTTCTTTAGTTCTACTTCACTTCCTGCCATAAGGGTGGTGTCATCTGCATATCTGAGGTTATTGATATTTCTCCCAGTAATCTTGATTCCAGTTTGTACTTCCTCAGCCCAGCATTTCTCATGATGTACTCTGCATATAAGTTAAATAAGCAGGGTGACAATATACAGCCTTGACATACTTCTTTTCCTATTTGGAACCAGTCTGTTATTCCATATCCAGTTCTAACAGTTGCTTCCTGACCTGCATACAGTTTTCTCAAGAGGCAGGTCAGGTGGTCTGGTATTCCCATCTCTTTCGGAATTTTTCACAGTTTATTGTGATCCACACAGTCAGAGGCTTTGGTATAGTCAATAAAGCAGAAATAGATGTTTCTGTGGAATTCTCTTGCTCAACTTAATTCAGGTTTACCTATATTAGGCTTAGTATTAGCTGCAACGGGAAAATTTGTCAATTTGGGTGACACCCATAATTACTCTCAGCAACAGAGGGCCCACATCAGTCTCAGACCTACTCCACTCAAGCACAATAGTAGTAGCAGATATGTTCCTACTCATCCACCTCTAGCCTCTGACAGAAAGCTATAAATGTACCCCATCAGTTACATTATGCCTAGAGGCTATCACAACATTTATAACAATATGTGCCATTACCCAGAACGATATAAAAAAAAATCATTGCCTTCTCCACCTCTAGTCAATTAGGCCTCATGATAGTAACAACTGGCATCAACCAACTCTACACAGCATTCCTCTTTCTCCAAAAAAAAATGTCCTTGCCTTTGTCAAAGCGATTTTGTTTATGTAACCCAGATTATTCACAACCTAAATGATGAACAAGATATTAAAAAAAATAGGAGGTCTGTTTAGAGCTATGCCTTTAACTACAACCGCCCTTATCATTGGCAGCTTAGCATTGACAGGAATGCCTTTCCTCACTGGATTCTACTCTAAAGACCTAAATATTGAAACTGTGAATATGCCTTATACCAATGCCTGATCCCCTCCACAAACTGCCACCTCACTCACAGCCGTCTCCAGCATCCTCACTATCTTCTTCATGCTACTAGGACGGCCTCAATTTTCTACTCTAATTATCATTAACAAGAACAACCCCCTCCTAATCAATTAAATGCCTACTAGTTGGAAGTATTTTGCTGGCTTTATTATCTCCAACAATATTCCCCCAACAGCAGTTCCACAAAGAACCATACCTTACTACCTCCAAATAACTGCCCTGGCTCTGAATATTCTAGGCTTCATCTTGGCACTCAAAACTAGCAGTAACACAAAACCTCAAGTTCAACTATTCAAATGTATTCAAGGATCCTTTTCCACTATCATACACAGCCTGACCCCTTATTTAAACTTAACCAGCCAAAAGTCAGCATCCCCCTTCTAGACTGAATCTGAGGAGAGGATATTTTCCCAAAAACCACCTCCCTTATTCAAATACAAATGTCTATATTGGTATCAGATCAAAAGGGGCTAATCACACTGTATTTCTTCTTTCCTTATCACCTTACTCAACAGCATAATTTAAATTTCCACAAGTAATTTCTGTAATAAAAATTAATTATGACCAACTAGTAACATGGTTGGTTCCCCTTCTCTACAAGCTCATTTATTGCAGCACTTACTATAGTCCACTTACTATCTCTCCATGAAACAGGATCAAATAACTCAGTAGGAATTTCACCTGATATAGACAAGATCCCATTCCATCTGTATTATACATTGAAAGACATTTTGGATGCCTTGCTACTAGTTCTGGGGTTAAAAATACTAGTCCTATTTTCACCTGACCTACTAGGAGACCCAGATAGCTGCACCCCGGCAAACCTCTCAACACACCTTCACACATCAAGCCAGAATGGTACTTCTTATTCACATATGCAGTCCTATGATCAAGCCCTAACAAACTAGGCAGAATTTTAGCCCAAATCTTTTCTATCCTAATCTGAATATTAATGCCATTACTTCATACAAGCAAACAACAAAGCATGACATTCTGACCTTTCAGCCAGTTCCTGTTTTGAATTCTAGTAGTGAACCTCTTAACACTGGCATGAATTGGAGGACAACCAGTAGAACATCCCTTTATCATCACTGGACAACTAGTATCTATTATATGTTTTTCCTTATCCTACCATCAATGCCACTAACCAGCCTTACCTAAAATAATCTAAAATGAAGAGAAGTCTTTGTAGTATATCCATGCTTCTGGTCTTGTAAACCTGAAAAGGAAAACAATAAAACTCCCTAAGACTCCTTGCACAAGTTTGTGTCAGCAAGTAGTATTACTCCTTGATGGTGAACAGTAAATAAAAATAATCTAATATTAGGTTATTAATTGCACTGTTAACCCAACAGAGGCATTCACTCAAGCAAAGATGAAAAGAGGAAAAAAGAACTCGGGAAACATAAACCCTCCTGTTTACCAAAAACATCATCTCTGGCATCACTAGTACTAGAGGCACTGCGTGCCCAGTGACAATCGTTAAACAGCTGTGGTGTCCTGACCGTGCAAATGTAGCCTAGTCATTGATTCTCTAAGTAAGGACTTGTATAAATGACCACACAAAGGTTTTACTCTTACTTCTCATCAGTGAAACTGACTTTCCCAGAAAGACAAATATTATAAGATATCACTTACGGGCACAATCTATAAATTTATAGCAATGACCTAATGTACAAAACGAACTTCACAGCTTGCGAAAATCGAATTATGAGTATCAAAATAAAGTTATAAAGAAATGATAATTAAGAGTTTAGGGTTTATGCAAACACTAATATCTAACAAATCGATAAGCAAATAGGACCTACTGAAAAGAACAGGGAACTCTACTAAAGAGACTGTAATAATCTATATGAGGAAAAAAATGGAAAAAGAATAGATTCACTTCTATGTAAAATCAAATTAAGTTCCTGTACAACTAAAACTAATAAAACAATGAAAATCAACCTGACTCCAATAGAAAATAAAAATTAAATTACAGAAGATACATCTAGTGGACCCCAGACAGTGGCGACCCTACAGATTAGGTCTGTGATACAGTATGATATTAATATGACACCGCCAAAGGTTTTCACCCAGCAGAACAAAGAGCAGCAACCCATTCAAAGGTGCTTGACCTCATGTGAATGTCCCAAGATGAAGAGAAGAAAGACCACAGGTTAATCAGGGCAATGCCATCAATTCAGATGTTGGGGATCTCCAAGGGGCAAGACACACAAAGGTGAAGAGCAGACACGGGGTCTCTGGGCAAAGGATCCGGATCCGTATGGATGGGGTGAGACCCACACAGTCCCCAAACCCTACATCTGGGGCTGCATGACTCTTGGTTACGTCACCAGGTCCCTGATGGCTGAGCTCCAAAGGCAGAAACGACTGGGTTCCTGGAAACTTCACTCGTCCCAGAGAAGTCCTCCTCTCCTGCCCCTTGGTTCTGTCTGATACTAACTGTTTTTTCAGTTGTCATGATAATGTTGAACACACTGCCTTGGTTCCAGCAGGCTCCGTTCTTTGTTTTCCCATTGAGCTGTTGAGAAAACACCCCAGGTGTGGGGCTAGAAGACGAGAGGCAGGGCTGATGTCTGCTAAGCAGGGACGGCCGATGGGAAGGCAATCATATAGGAATCTCACCTGCTGCCCGTTGGTTTTTTGCCTTATCCTTGTACGCTGGAATCAATTAGCCAGGTGAACCTGCCTCCCTACTCAAACTGAATGCATTGAAAAACTGGAATAATTACCAAGTAGCCCACCTGAGGAGTCTCCATGAGCCTCAGGTCAGGTGAGCCTGGCAGGAGGATACACTAAGAGCCCTACTGCAGCACTGACCCCTGGGAGGGCCATGGAACCCCACTAAGAGGAGGGCACATTACACAGAGAAGCCCACCTCAGTTCCAGACCCCTGACCTCTAAACACTGACATTCAGACACAGGCACGGAGTTTTCCAGGATGGAGGCCAGGCCCAGTCCGCACCCAGGTCTCCACGTCCTCGTGCACACAGAACATGGTCAGGTGTCAATATACTCATTGCAGAAAGCAAGATATCCTGTCTAAACATAATCAGTGCAGACAGGATTGAAAAGTCAAAGTATTCATCCTTCAGACATGTCTGACTCTTTGTGACCACATGGATTGTAGGCCTCCAGCCTCCTCTGTCCATGGGATTCTGCAGGCAAGAATATTGGATTCAGTTGCCATTCCCTTCTCCAGGGGATCTTCCCAATCCAGAAATGAGCCCAGTTCTCCTGCACTGCATGCAGATTCTTCACCATCTAAGTAACCACAGAACGTCCTAGACAAGGCAGAAAGGTCTAAATCTACCATGCAGACAGAACTTGGTCAGGATTAAACTAGCATAAAGTTGCTCTCCCTGGAGGCACAGATCTCTCATCATTGGACAGGGGCCTCACCCTCATGTGGGAGCTAGCAAGTAAGTTTCTCAAAAAAAAAAAAAAAAAAAATCATCACTGGGCCCCACATGTCATCCACATCAGGAAACCGAAAGAATCTTTGGCATTAAACACTTTAACAGGCAAAACAAAACTGTTACTAGTATCTTTGGCCATGTGGTAGTCAGGATCCAGGGAAGATCCAGGGACTTCTTAGAGTTGAGTCCAGTGTCTTGAAAAGACAGATAGACAGTGCCCTGATTCCTTCTTCCATGCTTCCAGCAGGAGGCAGCCACACTGGAAGCCTTCTAGAAAAGGATATTCTGTATCAGAATAAGAATTGTTGAAATGGAAAGCATACTAGTTAGTATTTGCCAACCTAAAATATTCTTAAAAGCTTGGCCCCCAGATCTTTGAGCTTCCCACTGGTTCCTTTGTGTTCAGATTGTCAGGAGAGAAACAATCCATTGTTTCAAATTGGTTTCTTCTAATTCTGTTATTTGCTATTATATGAATGAAAGGTCACACTTGAAAAAATACATAAGAAAATTCTTGCAAAAAAAAAAAAAATGGAGTCAATGAGCTCATAAGCTGTATGAACTCTGCCATCTAACAATTTCAATTTCAAAGACTGAGGGCAGGAGGAGAAGGGGATGACAGAGGATGAGATGGTTGGATAGCACCACCAACATAAGAACAGGAGTTTGAGCAAACTCTGGTAGATGGTGAAGGACAGGGAAGCCCAGCATGCTGCAGTCTATGGGGTTGCAGAGAGTTGGACACGACTGAGCAACTGAACAACATCAAGCTTCAATTTTCTGCCTGGAGAAACCTGATAAAATAGGCACCCTGATTTTGTCACTTCTCTGTTTAAACTGTGCTAAGATGAAATTGATATTCATATCAACATGTAAGAGTTTCTGAGTTTTGAGATGTCACACCAAGGTAAGAGGTACTGGTGAGAATAGAACACTGCTCGTGGCAAAACGTTCTTCAAATAAAGCTCTGTTTCAAACTGGATTGAAATACAGCACTACATGGGTATATGAAGTATGAACCAAGAGCCTAAACATAGCAGGCAATATGTAAAAACAAATTTGAAATCCCATATGTGAGAGTAAAGGCTACTGGTTTTTGCAGTAGTCATGTACGGACATGAGAGTAGGAACACAAAGAAGGCAGAGCACTGAAGAACGAATGCTTTTGAACTGTGGTGCTAGAGAAGACTCTTGAGAGTCCCTGGGTCTTCGAGGAGATCAAAGCAGTCAATCCTAAAGGAACTCAGTCCTCAACATTCATAGGAAGGACTGACGCTGAAATCAAAGCTCCAATCCTTTGGCCCCTTGATGTGAAGTTCCGACCCACTGGAAAAGACCCTGATGCTGGGAAAGGTTGAAGGCAAATGGAGAAGGGGATGACAGAGGAAGAGATGGTTGGATGGCATCACTGATTCAATGGACAGCAGTTTGAACAATCTCGAGGAGATGGTGATGGGCAGGGATTCCTGGCGTGCTGCAGTCCATGGGGTCACAAAGAGTCAGACACAACTTAGCAACTGAACAGAAACTACAACAACATGAGAGTGAATGTTTCTTGTCAGACCTGCAGCTGGTACGCACACATTGGTTTAGAACACTCTCCAACACAGATTGTCTCTAAGTCTGATTAAGGATGTCACAAGTGCATGAACCAAAAGGCAATGGATTCAGTCCAGGATGGAACAGAATGTAACTTTGAACAGTCTGTGAAACTTACAGAGTCTGTAATCCACTCAAGATTTCAAATAATAAAACATTCACCTGAAATTTAAAGCCTCTTGGAAATCTGCATCCTATCTATGAAAACACTCCCTAGATTTCTTTTCATAATCATTTTTCACAGTGATAACACTTTAACTCTTCAGTTGCTGATATTATTACCAAGATAAACTTGTCCTCATGGGTGTGGGAGATGAAGTGGATCCATTGTGATTGCTCTCTGGTCAAATGACTCTCACAATTTCTAAATATGTTCTATATCCACAATATTTATTTTTACATCCATCGAGTCTGCTTCTCAGATCTTTATGTACACCAAACAGTAGACAGCTGGTGAGTTCAGATTATATTAAACACTCTTTCCATAACTTTTCCAATGTCGATTGAATCAGAACAAGGTGAAGCAGGGAAAAGTGTTGAAATTTTAAATGATCTCTAAGGACCCTAAAAAAAAAAGTACATTAGAGAGAAATCCTAACCATTGCTGGTCTATACAAAAGAATCACAATGTGTCTTTTTCATGAAATTGCAACAATTGACTAGAGTTGCAACAAGTTGGAGTGATGCTTGATTTGAGTTGAAACAGTTTGGATGTGCACATAGGAGGATATATAGGTGATACATATTTAAGGAGGTAACAAGTATGAATCCAAAAATGTATAAGTATACTTTGAAAACAAAGATGAAACATTTAACTAGTTTTCACTATCTTACCCTCCATACTTTGCCATCATCTACTGACCCCCTGTGGACATGTTGGTTTAGTGCCATCAGATTAAAACTAGTCACATACATCTTGCTTAGCTGTGTTCTCTTTCTTTGACATTGTTTATGTTTCTCTCTCCTAGTATGCTCTTATAAATGTCACTATCTGTATCACTTATTTTGTCTATAAGGTGGTCTCCTTCATTGTCCACTGTGTAACTATCCTCTGTGTATATAGATATTTACATGTCTATGTATATAGATATCTACTTCTATGTGTATCTATAATAGATATTTTTATCTGTATATACATAGATAGTTATGTCTATATGTACATATATATTTATATGTCTATGTATATAGATATTTATGTCTCTATGAACCTAGGTATTTATACATCTATGTACCTAGAATGTATATTTCTTTTTTTTCCATTTAGTTTTATTAGTTGGAGGCTAATTACTTTACAATATTGTAGTGGTTTTTGTCATACATTGACATGAATCAGCCATGGATTTACATGTGTTCCCCGTCCTGATCCCCCCTCCCACCTCCCTCTCCACCCAATTCCTCTGGGTCTTCCCAGTGCACCAGGCCCGAGCACTTGTCTCATGCATCCAGCCTGGGCTGCTGATCTCTTTCACCCTAAATAATATACATGTTTTGATGCTGCTCTCTTGAAACATCCCACCCTCGCCTTCTCCCACAGAGTCCAAAAGTCTTTTCTGTATTTCTGTGTCTCTTTTTCTGTTTTGCATATAGGGTTATTGTTACCATCTTTCTAAATTCCATATATATATGTTAGTATACTGTACTGGTCTTTATCTTTCTGGCTTACTTCACTCTGTATGATGGGCTCCAGGTTCATCCATCTCATTAGAACTGATTCAAATGAATTGTTTTTAATGGCTGAGTAATATTCCATGGTGTATATGTACCACACCTTCCTTATCCATTCATCTGTTGATGGGCATCTAGGTTGCTTCCATGTCCTGGCTATTGTAAACAGTGCTGTGATGAACACTGGGGCGCATGTGTCTCTTTCAGATCTGGTTTCCTCGATGTGTATGCCCAGAAGTGGGATTGTTGGGTCATATGACAGTTCTAATTCCAGTTTCTTAAGAAATCACACTGTTTTTCATAGCGGTTATACTAGTTTGCATTCCCACCAACAGTGTAAGAGGGTTCCCTTTCCAAGGTGATTTTAAAAAACAGCCACTGAGGTTCCCAAATTGCATATCCATCACAATCAACTGAAAACCTTGCTTAAAAAACTTGAATGGCAGGGCCCCATTTCAAAATTTTCTGATTCATTGGGTTTCAGTGGGGCCCATGGTTTACAACAAATTGAATTCTTTTTTTTTTTTCCATTTAGTTTTATTAGTTGGAGGCTAATGACTTTACAATATTGTAGTGGTTTTTGTCATACATTGACATGAATCAGCCATGGATTTACATGTATTCCCCATCCCATCTCCCTCTCTACCCCATCCCTCTGGGTCTTCCCAGTGCACCAGGCCCGAGCACTTGTCTCATGCATCCAACCTGGGCTGGTGATCTGTTTCACCCTAGATTATATACATGTTTCGAAGCTTTTCTCTCGAAACATCCCATGCTCACTTTCTCCCACAGAGTCCAAAAGTTTGTTCTGTACATCTGTGTCTCTTTTCCTGTTTGGCATAGATAGTTATGTCTATATGTACATATATATTTATATGTTTATGTATATAGATATTTATGTCTCTATGAACCTAGGTATTTATAAATCTATGTACCTAGAATGTATATTTATGTGCATATAGACATTTGTATATCCACGTGCCTAGACATTTATATCTCTATCTGGGCATTTACATATCTATGAACCTAGATATTTACATTTATGTACACTTATGTATATACAAATAGATGACTTACCAGTATAACAGGGCCTGTAGAAAAGGGAACGCTCCTACAAAAAGTTCTGACTCTGCAACTGAACAACAAAACAGAAAATACACTCGGTTCACCTGCCACCAACAACACATGGTATATCAATGTTACTACAATATGAAATAAAGGTTACTTTAAAAAAATAATGCTTAGCGAGACTTCCCTGCACTCCAGTGGTGAAGATTCTGTGCTTCAAATGCAGGGGTCGAGGGTTCGACACTTGGTCTGGGAACTAAAATCCCACATGCCACATGGCACTGCCAGTAAATAAAAAAAAATATATTAAAATAAATAAATAAAAATGTTCAGAAAGAACACACAAGCTTTTGGGTCTTTCTTCAGGTACATTCCATACTAAATTACAGTCTTGAGTTAAAACTTGAAAATTTTCACTTTCAAGGCCATCACAACTGGGCATGAAAAAGTCCTGACGCCTTGTGGCCATTCCCTGCAATAGCGACCTTAAAACTTATGCTTATGAGAACATTTCACGCAAAGATGGGCTCAGTAAAGGACATCAATGGTATGGACCTAACAGAAGCAGAAGATATTAAGAAGGGATGGCAAGAAAACACAGAAGAACTGTACAAAAAAATCTTCATGAACCAGACAGTCATGATGGTGTGATCACTCATCTGGAGCCAGACATCATGGAATGTGAAGTGAAGTGGGCCTTAGGAGACATCACTGCAAACAAAGCTAGTAGAGGAGATGGAATTCCAGTTGAGCTATTTCAGATCCTAAAAGATGATACTGTGAAAGTGCTGCACTCAATATGCCAGGAAATTTGGAAAACTCAGCAGTAGCCACAGGACTGGAAAAGGTCAGTTTTCATTCCAATCCCAAAGAAAGGCAAGGCCAAAGTATGCTCAAACTACTGCACGATTTCACTCATCTCATACACTAGCAAAATAATGCTCAAAATTCTCCAAGCCAGGCTTGAACAATACGTGAACTGTGAACTTCCAGATCTTCAAGCTGGTTTTAGAAAAGGCAGAGAAACCAGAGATCAAATTGCCAACATCCACTGGATCATCGAAAAAGCAAGAGAGTTCCACAAAAAAAAAATCTATTTCTGCTTTATAGTCTATGCCAAAGCCTTTGACTGTGTGGGTCACAATAATCTGTGGAAAATTCCCAAAAGATGGGAATACCAGACCACCTGACCTGCCTCTTGAGAAATATGTATGCAGGTCAAGAAGCAACAGTCAGAACCAGACATGGAACAGCAGACTGGTTCCAAATCGGGAAAGGAGCATATCAAAGCTATATATGGTCACCCTGCTTATTTAACTTCTATGCAGAGTACATCATGAGAAATACCGTGTTGGATGAAGCAGAAGTTAGATTCAAGATTGCTGGGAGAAATATCAGCTATGCAGACGGCACAACCCTTATGGCAGAAAGTGAAGAAAAACTAAAGAGTCTCCTGATGAAAGTGAAAGACAAGAGTGAAAATGTTGGCTTAAAGCTCAACATTCAGAAAACTAAGATCATGGCATCTGGTCCCATCACTTCATGACAAATAGATGGGGAAACAGTGGCTGACTTTATCTCGGGGGGCTCCAAAATCACTGCAGATGGAGACTCCAGCCATGAAATTAAAAGACACTTATTCCTTGGAAGAAAAGTTATTACCAACCTATACAGTATTTAAAAAAGCATAGGTGTTACTTTGCTAACAAAGGTCTGTCTAGTCAAGACTATGGTTTTTCCAGTGGTCATGTATGGATTGGAGAGTTGGACTGTCAAGAAATCTGACTGCTGAAGAATGGATGCTTTTGAACTGTGGTGTTGGAGAAGACTCGAGAGTCCCTTGGACTGCAAGGGGATCCAACCAGTCCATTCTAAACGAGATCAGACCTGAGTGTTCATTGAAAAGACTGATGTTGATGCCGAAACTCCAATGCTTTGGCCACCTGATGTGAAGAGCTGACCCTTTCAAAGGACACTGATGCTGAGAAAGATTGAGGGCAAGAGGAGGAGGGGGCGACAGAAGATGAGAAGGTTGGATGGCATCACCGACTCAATAGACATGAGTTTCGGTAAACTCCGGTAGTTACTGATACACAGGGAGGCCTGGCGTGCTACAGTCCATAGGCCTGCAGAGTCAGACCCGACTGAGTGACTGAATTGAACTGATAAGGGGAAAGAATATGAAGAAGAATAAATATCTATATCTATATCAAGAATAGATATCTATATGTATACCAGACCAGCTGGAATGTAAGGCATGCTGATGGTGACTGGTTCTGACTCTCAAAACTTCAATCAACTGAAGCTTGGATCTCTCATGGTCCAAGACCCTTGATGAACATGACTGAAAAGTTAAAGAGTTAGTCACTCACTCATGTCTGACTCTTTGCAACCCCATGGACCACCAGCCTTCTCTGTCCATGGGATTCTCCAGGCAAGAATACTGGAGTGGGCTGCCCCACCCTCCTCTTGGGATCTTCCTCATTTAGGGGTTGAACCCAGGTCTTCTGCTATGCAGAGATTGTTTACCATCTGAGTCACCACAGAAGCCGGAACATCCCTGTACTCATAGATTAAAGCTTACCCAACTCTGTGGTTTACAGAGACACTGCTCTGGAAAGCTCCATGGTGTTCTCCATGGTTTTGCAAGTAATACACTTTTCCTTCCCATGAGCTTTGGCTGGGTTGTACCTTCTGGCTCTACACCCACCAAGAAGTAAACTCACTTTTCTGGTAACATTTCTCCATCCAACTCCCAACCACCACTTCATACTAATTCTACAGTCAGTTGCTTTACTTGCAATACATGGAAATCACATTAATTTTCTGTGAGCAAAGCTACCTAAGGGCCAGGAACAGTGTCCCTATTTTATCTTGTGAAGCCAGTAGGTGTCAGGCAAACTCAGCTCAGTGGATCCACATTCCTCCAGATCGATGCCTCGGCTTACAGAAAACACTTGCAGGGCTTTGAGGTTTTACTTATACCTCATTTCCGAAGGCTTTTCATACCTACATTACATATACAGATGGCTCATCAGTGCCACTTCCACTTTCAGGTTAAAAATCCTCCAAGTTTTTTAACATCCTTATTCCACGCATTGTGTTTAAATCTTTGAGCACACGGTGTTTATCTTGTGTCTCATCAGAATGCAGTTAATTACACCGTTTCCCTTGAATAATGCAGTACTCACCACATAAGAGTTCTTGACAAAACTGGATTTGATAGGGTAGGGCACAGGTGGGCCTAGGATACACTACGGGAGCACGGTTACAGTCTGGTGGAGCCGATATACGAGTTGAGGGCACTGGAAAGAAACATTCAGCTTGAGGACCACGCGCCCACTTGAGGATCCAGGCCTACGAGGCCAGGCATGAAAACAAAGAAACCAGCCAAACTGCGCCTGCGCGCTGGAGGCGTGACAACACGCCCACAGAGCAGCCAATCCCCGAGCGGTGGGGCGGGGCCTCCATCGCGCTCCCACCCTCCGGGCGCCTATTGGGCAGACTGCCTCAGTCACATCGCCGATTGGTCGCTTGTGACTGACGGGGTACAGGCAGGCTGCTGGCTGTTCACTTCACCTCAGCGCGGAAGGACTGAACTTCGCTGAACCTCTAGCACTCCTGGGTACGGGAACGCATCCTGCGCAGCCCTCGTAAACCCTAAGTCTGATGGCTTCAAATTCCAGGGTCGAGGCCTGAAATCCTGTCAACTTTGAGTAATCTGAGTCCTAATCTGAAGGGGGCTTGTGTCTCGTCAGCTTCAGGGATTACAAGTCCTTCACCCACAGAAACACCGAATCCCCTAGTGCTTCGACCCTCAAATACCTAGATTAACCCGAGTTCCCCTTAGCCTGAGGCACCCTAAAAATACCACCCGCAGAGACACCAAATTTCCTCAACCTCGGAGACCCTGAATCCCTCTGCCTGCGAGGTCTTAAAACTCTTTCTCCTCAAGACCATAACTGTCCTACCTGTCGGAGACCTAAAGTCCCTTAATAAGAAACCCCCGATTTCCTCAGCCTCACAGATCCCAAGATTTCTCACCCTGCGCATTCTACATCAGCCAAAAGATCCCCTGTCCCCTCTGTCTGAGGACACCAGTTACTTCAGCCCGTGGGACCCAGATCTCCTCAAGCCGAGCGACTTGTCCCTTAGACGTAGAACCTACGCTATGCCCAGATTTTTCTGAGTGTTCAGGAAGAGATCCTCAAAACCCTTCTTGGAGAAACATTCCCTCTGCTGTACTGGAACAGAGTCCTGATTTCAGCCTGACCCCAGTCCAGCAGTTAGGGGTTTCCGGGTCTCCTCAAGAATCCCTCCATCACCCACAGACACATCCCTCCCAGTGCCTTCCCTCAGAGGGGCTGAATTGTAGGGGAACCAAAGAAACCAAATCTAGTTCACATTAGGCTGATCTGTCATATCTAGTCAGGATCCATCCATCCCACAAATACCCTCACCCTGACTTTCCCCTCACCTTCCTGCCCTGGACACTCCACCCAAGGAAGACACACCAGGCTCTGGACACTGGTCTGGGCTGTCTCAGCACCTTCTTCTTCCACAGGCACCTTGGCCTTGAGCACTCCAATGGCCATGAGGCCAAACAGGTCTCCAGACGAGAGCCCTGAGGGAGATGCTGGGACAAGAGTGGAAGCCCACGGTGAGAGTTGGAGGTGGCAAAGCTGAGCTCTAAGCCAGCTCTATAGGAAGGACACGGTGCTGGTCACTGAAGCACCACAGACTGGTTGCCCAGGCAACTGAATGAACTCCCCTGTGACTGCACACAGGTTGGGAATGCCTGATCCTGTCTGAGATGGTGGGGTGGAGTGGGACAAAAGAGGACAGTAGCTTTGTCAACTGCCCTGTGTCCAGGGAGAGTTAGGAAAATGCTCAGTGTTTGTTCAGTTGGGCAGGACACAGTCGGGAAGGAAAGACTTCATCCCGGGTCTCACAAAGACCATCCAGTAGCTTCAGGCTACTCCCTGCACAAAAGATGGAGGAGAAGGCTCAGCTCTAAGGAATGACTTAGATTAGTAAATCACTGACGAAATCTATTATGTTCCTTAGGACAAAGATGCTTTCAAAGACATCTCCGTATACTTCTCCAAGGAAGAATGGGAAGAGACGGGAAAATGGGAAATAATCCGATATAGGAATGTGAAAAGAAACTACGAAGTGCTGATTGCTATAGGTAACAGGAAGTGTGGGTGCCTGAGCCTGGGAAACATGAAGCAGGTCTTCACCCTCAGTGTTCACTTGGCCCGCTCTTAGGTGGCTCCATCTGCTCACAGTTCCCTTTGGTGTGGAGACTAACCTGGAGGAAATGTTTACAGTTTTGCACCAAAGGGAGGTTGACCCTGCAGGGCAGAGCTCACCTCTTGCCTTGTTCTAGACTCCCCCAGCCCATCCCACTGATTCCCTGACGTTGTGACACTTCCCATGGCTTCTGTGCTTTGTTTCTCCTTCTTAGGACAAATGTTTTGCTTCTTTCCAGGGTTCAGAGCCACTCGGCCGGATTTCATGCCTCACCGCAGGCAGGTCATCAAGCCCCAGGTAGATGACACTGAGGATTCTGATGAAGAATGGACACCAAGACAGCAAGGTGAGAGGCCGGGAGGATGTGGAGGTGTCTTCCTGAAACCAGCCTGGGCTTAGGTCTCAACTACATCTCAGCCATTAGCAAGGAAAACATAATTTTCAGCGTTCTGAAGCGGTTGTGGCCAAATATTTACATAAGCCTGAGTGAAGATGAATGTATAGGTTTTCCAGTGTAATTCTCAAAAGTTTTATGGTTAAAATTTATGATTCTTTTTTAAAAAGAATTATTTTTGCTAAACATTCTTAGTGAAAGGCAGTTAAAGGAACATTAGAAATAAATTCACCAAACAGATTTAATACTAATCTCATTGGTTATTGGATCAAGTCTCTTCGAAAAGGAAATAATTAACATATTATGTCAAGATACATTATTTCTGTATGTATATAAAACAAAACCCGTGATCTTCTTACCCTAAGGTTATACTAATTATATATTTTGATTCTGGGAAAGGGTTGGAGAGAACGATTTATTCTCCATGATCTTTCCCACATTTCACTGACCAGAGATGGCATCAAGTAGATAAAATGAAGTACACTTATAAAATAGAAGTGAGCAGCTCACTTCCTCTCTGCTGCTCAAACAGTTTAGAAGAATTAATCTGCATAGACTGGAGAAAATAATTTAGATAGTTCTTTGATTCTCCATCTATGGATTTCTATTCTCCAAGGTTTTTAAAAATTATCTATTTAACTTTGACTGCACTGGGTCTTCATTGCTGTCCATGGGCTTTCTCTGGTTGTGATGAGTGTCTTCTTGTTGCAGAGCACGTGCAGGCTCTGTAGTTTGTGACACACAGGCTTAGCTGCCCCGCAGAAAGTGGAATCTTCCTGGACCAGACATCAAACCTGTGTCCTCTGCATTGGCAGGCAGATTCTCATCCACTGTGCACCAGGGAAGTCCCTCTCTTCCCTTAGGTTATTAAAACTAGGGAAAGGGACATGAAAACCAAACATTTGGTTGTCTGCAAAGGTTTTGACATAAGGAGAGATTCATCATAGGGAATACATACGCCTCGGTTCACCATACGCCTGCACGTCTTTATTTACCTTTTTAACAATTTCTGAGTGTATGACACACTGTTGCTAACTATGTGCACGTTAGTGTTAGTGGCCATAGTGCTAATGGCTCAGTCATGTCTGACTCTGCGTACCCATAGACTGTAGCCCACCAGGCTCCTCTGTCCATGGGATTCTCTAGGCAAGGATCCTGGAGTGGGTTGCCATCTCCTGCTCCAGGTGATCTTCCCAACCCAGGTATTGGGCCTGCATTGTGGCATCTCCTGCATTGCAGGTGGATTTTTTACCACTGAGCCACCGTGGATATATATCCACGTTGATGTACAACAAATCTGTAGAAATGTTACATCTTGCGTGACTGAAGCCCTAACCCACTGAGTAACAATTCTCCAATCCTTCCTCCTCACAGACCTTGGCAACAACGATTTTATTTTCTGTTTCCATGGATTTGATTAATTTAGATACCTCATCGAAGTGGAATTGGGCAATATTTGTCTTTTTTGATTGGTTCATTTCACTTAGTATAATATCATCAAGGCCCATCCATGACGGAGCATATGACAGAAATCTTTTTTAAGGCTTCAAAACATTCCGTTGTGTGCATGTGGATATAAGAGCTATAACATATATCTTATATATAATCTTTATCTTTTATCCACCAATGAACATTTAGGTTGCTTACACATCTTGCCCATTGAGAATAAAGTGGCAAGGATCATACACGTGCCCACTATTTATTCAATATCTTGCTTTCAATTCTTTATGGAAATACACTCTTGAGTGGGATTGCTAGATCATACAGCAGTTCTAACTTTCTGTGGAAACTCCATACTGTTTTCTAGAAAGCTTGCAACATTTTACATTGCCAGCAATAGTGTATAAGGGTTCCATTTTCTCCATATCCTTACCAAACTTGTTATTGTCTTCTTAGATATATTGCCCATCACAGAAGGTTTCAATTTGCATTTCCCTATTGATTAGTAATATTGAGCATCTTTTCTTATGTTTCTTGGCCATTTGTGTATTTTCTCTGGAGAAATGTCTATTCAATTACTTCTCTCACTGTTAGTCAGCTCAGACTGCCATAACAAAGCAGACTTCATTCCTTAAACCAGAGAAATTTGTTTCCTTACAATGCTAGAGCATGGAAATTTGACATCAGGATGCCATCATGGTCCAACAGGTTGTCTTCCTGGCTTAAGGGTCGCCTTCATACTGGTGTATGCTTGTTAACCCCTTATGAGATGCATATTTTACAAATATTTTCTACCATCCTATAGGTGGCCTTTTCAACTCTGTTCAGTGTCCTTTGCTGCACAGATGTTTTAAGACACATTTGTCTATTTTTACTTTGTTACTAATACTTGTGCACTTGGTACCATATCTAAGAAATCATTGCTGATTCAATGTCCTGAAGCTTCACCCTTGTTGTCTTCTAAGAGTCTTATCAAGTCTTGCATTTAGGTCTTTAACCCATTCTGAATTGATTTTTCTTCAAGATGTAAGATGCTCATTATTTTGCATATGGTTATTTTGTTTCCCCAGCACCATTCATTACAGGGATTAAACTTTCCCCATTACCCTAAATGAAGATCATTAGACCATGTATCCAAGAGTTTATTTCTGGCTGTCTATTCTGTTCCATTGATTGACTTGTCTGTCTTTATGCCAACCAGCTTCCTCAGTGGCTCAGCAGGTGCAGAATCTGCCTTCAATGCAGGAGACCCAGGAGATTCGGGTTCAATCTATGGGTTAAGAAAATCCCCGGGAGAAGGAAATGACAACCCTGTCCAGTGTTCTTGCCTGATAAATCCCCTGGACAGAGGAGCCTGGTGGGCTGCAGTCCAAAACGTCGCAAAAAGTCAAGAAAACTGAGCGACTAAGCATACATTTTTTGTCAAATCCACACTCTTTTGGTTCCTGTACCTTTGTAGTATGTTCTGAAATCAGAGGCTTCCAGCTTTGCTGTTCTTTCTAAGATTCTTTTGCCTATTTGGGGTGCTCTGAGATTCCGTGTTAACTGTTGGATGGATTTTCTATATCTGAAAAAATTTCCATTGGAATTTTAATAAGAATTGTATTGAATCTTTAAATTGCTTTGGGTAGTTTGAACAGCTTAATAATATTACGTCTCCAAATCCATAATCACGAGACACCTATCTATTTATTTATGTCAGATTCCTTTCAGCAATATTTTGTAGTTTTCAACATATAAGTCTTTCATATCCTTAAGTTTACTTGTAATTACTTCATTCTTTTCAATGCTATTATAAATAAGATTATTTGTCCAGTGGCTAAGACTCCACACTCCCAATGCAGAGAAGTTGGGTTCAGTCCCTAGTCAGGGAATTATATCCCACATGCCGCAACAAAGACCTGGCGCAAACAAATAAATAAAGAGAAATATATTGTTTTTTTAATTTAGCTGTTCAGTATAGCTTTAAGAAAATAAAAAATAAATAGGATTGTTTTCTTACTTTCCTTTCTGGAATGGTCAATCTTCATGCACGGAAACATATTTGAATGTTGATTTTGTACCATGCAACTTTCTGTGCAGGATTTGTGTGTGTGTGGATTTAAAGATATTTCTGCATATAAAACCATACCCCTGTGAACAGACATAATTTTACTTCTTTCTTTCCAAATGGAAGTCTTTTGATTCCATTTCTAACCTAAAGCCCTGGCTAGGAGTTCTAATATTATGGTGAACAGAAATGTAGATATCAGGCATGCTTGCCTGTTTTTCTTGATCGTAGAAGTTTTCAGCTTTTTACTGATGACTAGGATGTTAGAGGTAGACTTTCAATATGTGACCTTTATTATATTGCAGTAACTTCCTCATATTTCTACATTGATGAGTACTTTTGTCATGAAAGGCTACTAAATTTATTAGATACTTTATGAACATCAGATGAGGCACAGATGAAGTTTCATTTTTTTTTTTTTTAATTTTAAGAAAATTATGTAATGCTCCCAGTAGAAGCATAGAAGTTGATGATACAGAAATCATCTTCCATTCCTCCTTTGGTAATCATTGTCTTTGTCACTCTCTGGCTTAGATTTATGTCTCCTTAGTTAGAATACCCAGAGTTTGGAAATATTTACCAACCAAAACACTGATTCTCACCATTTTTTAGGTAAACCTTCCTCGATGGCCTTCAGAGTGGAGCACAGTAAACACGAGAAGGTGAGTATTTCCCAAATCCTGTTGCCAAAACATCCTCCTCATGGATCCAGTCACAGGTGAGAACAGGAGAAAACACAGATCCTGGAGATGTCTACTTTCCTGCCCTGGATCTTTAGCACACTGTCTGATATCATCATCATCTTTACAGTTAGTAAGAACAACAGTAGTGGGCGGTTCTGTTGTTACATTATTTTCATAATATTTCAGACTTTAAGCATTTTATGTGAATAAACTTACTTAAACCTTAAATAAATCCTACAGTACCTATAGGTAGGTATATAGCTATCACCATTATAGATCCAAAAAATGAGGTGAAAAACATTTGATTATATGCCTGAGATCACAGTACACTGGTAGTGCAATCTAAACCAGTGCACGTTCTCTAAACCCCTTACAAACTGATTAAAACTTCCATAGTTCTATGAAGCTTATTCATACATTTTTATATCATTCATCTGAGAGATGCTTTCAACCTCAGTTCTTTTGTGCTATGCTAGGGAAGGATATGCTAAGACATCTGACTAAGGGAAGCTTAAGGACATGCTGGGCAGTTTGTAGAGTGGACAGTCCAAGATGAAGAAGCTTAAAGACATGCTGGGCAGTTTGTAGAGTGGACAGTCCAAGATGAAGAAGGATACAAGATCCCTACCTCAGAGCCTCCTACTCCAATAAGAGGAAGCAACTCGCCACCCTGAGAAGCCTCAGGTTTATGACTGAAAATCAACAAATAAGCAAATAACAGAAGGACTTCACATAGATTACCTGCTTTTGAGTAGAAACTCATTATCTGGGCATCATTTCAAATGCTCATTCCTGTAGGAGGGAGTAACAACTCCTTCCTATGAGCTCTAATAGGCAACTCTCCTGTTTGGAATCATTTGCTTAGCCTGCCCCTGTGTTGTGAGGTTTAAGAGCCTAGCCCACAATCATTATTTCTCAGAAGTCCAGGCCCAGCTCAAAGCCCCTGAGAGGCCCCTGAATGTTTTGTGAATTTGGGCATTCATCTAGAGGTAGAAAGGTCAAAGAATGATATAGATAGTATCTGTGAGCAACACTTGAAATATACTGGCAGTTTAGGGAATAAATTGATACCAGGCATGTACACTCACCTTCCTACTGTATTAAATACCTCACACAACAATTTGTTGAAGGTTATTAAATTTCATGTCCACTATAATATTAAGAATTAGCCTGTATACCAATTAATGGATCAGGAAACTGAGGAGAACCAGCTAGTCATACAGCCTTGTTCAAGGAGAACTGATGAGACCAGCTACTTCAATTCCAAACATTGTCTCTAGGACATGGCAACCTGCAACTTTCATCTCATTTTCTTTATTGTCTAAATGTGTTTCTGCCGATCGTCTTTTCTCTTCTTAATCTTGCTGCTTTGTCACCTTATTTTCCAGATGTGTTTTGTCCCCTCTGTAATTTTCCATACTTCCTCATCCATCAAAGGGCCACTAATTAATAGAAACTCCTCGGATCTCTCTACGAGACCTTAGCCTCTTCTTTCCCTGATTTCCAGCTATTCTCCCTGCCTTCCTTTCACTTTTATGCAGAAAGTTGCAGGGGAAGAACTTTAAGATATGAATTCTAGTTTTGATTCACTATCGACCTAGGTCCTTTTGTTACACTCCAGTGTTCAGACCCACCCCCCACCCCCCCCAAAATCAGGTATTTCCAAGAATTGTCAAAGTATTAACTAAAGTCATACATGTGAAAACACTTCATAAAGTCCTAAAGAACTAAAGAAATTCATGTTGTCTTTGTTGTTGTTGTTGTTGTCTTCTACTCACATGGAAGAGAATGTCCAGGGCACCACTAAGTAAGAAATCTAGTTTGAAGGAAGTGCCAGGAGCAGCAAAATCGCTGAAGACAAGTGGCTCCAAGCAGGCTCAGAAACCAGTGCCCCATCACAGAAAAGCAAGGACCCCTGGACAGCACCCTAGACAAAATCGGTAAGAGAAATTTTGGGGAGTTCCTCTAATTAGTTCTTCTAATCCCTGTAGAGAAACTAATAAGTATGGCCTAGGTGTGTGGCATGGACTTTGGATAGGCAGGTGTTTAAGCTGGACTGATCAGAGACATGAAGTTAGCACTGGGGCTTTGGGAAAATCTTATATATTACTGATGTCGTGATTGCTATCTATAAAGTGAGGATAAGGATACATAACTCATACGGTGCTTGAAAGCCTTACTTTAAATGCAAAAGTATGACCCCTACAAGTAGTTCAATAAATCCAGCTGTGATAATGCGAACCAAGCTTTGTTAGTGTTTATGCCCAGACCTCTGCTCAGTGCCCTACATATCATGTGCCCTTAACATATATTTTCTGAGTAGATGTGTCGGTGAACTATTTCCTAAGTAAGAAGATTGGGAAGTTAAATCTACTAATGGGAAGTGCAGGAAGCTATCACTGAACTGGGCATCTGTGGTCAGTGGAGCCTCAGTCTCCTGAACCAGTAGTTAAAGGGAGAAGAAACAAAATATAGAGAAAAGACTTCCTGGGGTTGAAGTGGTTAAGGCTCCACGCTTCCACTGCAGGAGGTGTGGGTTCCATTCCTGGTCAAGGAACTAAGATCCCACAAGCCATGCAGTGTGGCCAAGAAATAAATAATGAAACATTACAGCATAAAATTACAAAAATAAAAGTTTGAAAAATACATGTAAGAAAGTTTTAACAAAGTGTATAGATGGACAGGTAGGAGAACTCACACTTTCTGATAAAACAGGGACTAACTCCCCAGAACCCACCAGCCTTGCTTAGCTTCTGTGCTCCATCTTAGAACTCAAAAGAAAGGAGACTGGAGTGAGGAGGTACAGTCTACGAGAAAGAAAGGGCCACATGTACCAAGAGGTCAGCGAGCCCCAGGATGACGACTACCTCTGTGAGTGAACCCGCTGGCCCACTCATGGAGAAGGGGCTAATAAGGCCTTGGTCCTGTAACCTCACCTCACCATTTGGTCCCCCCGGGCATCCCCTTGCTCTATGACTTGAGGTGCAGGATCGAGGCCAAATGCCATGAATGCCCCAGTTCTTTCTGAAGGGTGTTACAACCAGCAACATCACTATACCTCCTCTCATCCCTGTTCTCACCTCCAGATTGTGAGGACTGTCAGACCTTCTTCGTTGACAGCTGTGCTGCCCATGGGCCCCCAACCTTTGTAAAGGACTGTGCAGTGGAAAAGGGGCATGCCAACCGCTCAGCCCTCATGCTGCCCCCTGGGTTAAGCATCAGACTGTCGGGCATCACTGACCCTGGGCTTGGAGTGTGGAACGAGGCGTCTGATCTGCCGCTGGGCCTTCACTTTGGCCCCTAAGAAGGCCGGATCACAGACGATGAAGAGGCCGCCAAGAGTGGATACGCCTGGCTGGTGAGAAGCACCCGTTTCCCTGTCCTCTGGCCTCTAATGGCTAGTATGTGGTGGGGGGTACTTCATGTCTACATGCGAGGATGCAGATGGTGATAACATGGTCGGCAATGACAGTCAGCCTGGGTACTGTGTGCCCTGGGAGTGAACACAGGACTTCTTTCTAAAGGTCAGAGGAGAGGTAGGGATACCTTGGTACACACTCACAGGGCTTCTATTTAAATGTCAGAGGAGCGGTGGGACTACAGTGTACAGACACACAGGACCTCTATCTAAAGGTCAGAAGAAAGCTGAGACCACAGTGTACAGACACTCAGGAACTCCATCTACAGATGAGAGGAGAGGTGAGACCACAGTGTAGAGACACTCAGGACCTCTATCTAAAGATCAGAGCAGAGGTGGGACCACAGTGTACAGACATTCAGGACCTCTATCTAAAGATCAGAGCAGAGGTGGGACCACAGTGTACAGACACCTAGGACCTCTATCTAAGGGTCATTGGGGAGGTGGGACCATGGTGTACAGACACTCAGGACTTCCATCTAAAGGTCAGAAGAGAGATGGGAACACCTTGGTACACACTCACAGGACTTCTATCTAAAGGTCAGAAGAGAGGTGGGAATACCTTGGTACACACTCACAGGACTTCTATCTAAAGGTCAGAGGAGAGGTGGGACTACAGTGTACAGACAATCAGGACCTCTTTCTAAAGGTCAGAGGAGAGGTGGGACCACAGTGTACAGACACTCAGGACCTCTATCTAAAGGTCAGAAGAGAGCTGGGACCACAGTGTACAAACACTCAGGACCTCTGTCTAAACGTCAGAGGAGAGGTGGGAACACAGTGTACAGACACTCAGGACCTCTATCTAAAGGTGAGAAGGGAGCTGGGACCACAGTGTACAAACACTCAGGACCTCTGTCTAAAGGTCAGAGGAGAGGTGGGAACACAGTGTACAGACACTCACTGGACTTCTATCTAAAGTTCAGAAGAAAGGTGGGACCACAGTGTAGAGACACATAGAAGTGACTCCTCCCTTGTGGAGCCCTTGCCTTCAATGAACCAAGAGACTCAGACTCGGAATGATGAGTAAGGGCTTACCATGTGGTCCGATGGCAGGTGAATCCATACAGGCTGAAAAGCATCAATGACTACAGAGGGAAATAGCTCTTCTATTGCTTCCTACCAAAAAGAAAAAGAAAAGAAAGAGGAAAGCTTGTATCTCTTTCTCTGACACTCATATTACCAAAGGGAGGAACTGCTACGAGTATGTGGATGGAAAGGACAAGTCTTGGGCCAACTGGATGAGGTGAGTGCAGCGAGTCTGCTTGTGTAGACATTGAGACTCCCTCCATCCCACGCCCCTTTCCTTCTCAACCTGGCTCCCTCAACAGCTTTCACATCTTCCTTCCTCTTTTCCCTCCATATCATGCTCTTTCATTTCAAAAGACACTAGAAAGAAGGGAATAAAAATATGGCATGTGCTGTCAAGATACAAGTCTATATGCTGAACAAAACTGGTGGGCTTGAAAACAACCTGAGGAGTCTAGATTCACGAGGGACACTTTAACTGACTTAATGGACACTTACCACGCACTTTATGTTTCGGTTTAGACAGTGAACTTCGTTACTGAAGCAGATCACACAACCCATGTCCTTTTGGAGAACATACTGCAAACAGACATTAGCCAATTGATTTTAGGAGCAGTAACCTTATTTCCTCTATCTTTGAGTAACTGCACAGTGCCAGGATAACCTAACACAGGAGACCTTGTCTCTTCCGAAAACCTCCTCAGGCTTGGTTCCTGTGAGGAGTGGGCCCTGAGGCCTCAGAAGGAATGGGGGTCAGCATGGCCCTGAGCAGGGCGATTCTCTGAGAGCCTCTCCTTTCATCAGGACAGGCAGACAGTGAACAAACGATTAGTGTTCCGTGTCTCAAGCTATATCAGAGCTCTCTCCAAGTTTCCGTGGAGGGGGTGGGCAAGCGAATAGGACCCTGGATACACGTGGGGAGTTGGGAGAAAGCCTCAGGAGAGGAGGCAGGCTGGGCTGAGTGCTGAGGGCTGTGTGTTAGCAAAGGAGCACAAAGTCCTGTGAATGATAGAGAACTTAATTCAGAGTTTAGAGGAGCTGGAGGTCACCAGCCTCAGGGACAGTCCAGGGGGAGGTGAGTCTGGAACTGGGCTCTGGAAAATGGCTAATTAGGTAAGGAAAGAAAAGCATGGGAATTCACATGGCCTGGTCTAAGGTGTGAACAGGAGGTCCACATGAAGGGCGGGCCCAGAGGCGGCAGGCAAGGAGCTGGGCATGGTCGGAGGGTGGAGGGCACTCATCACCTGAGGTTTCTTTCCCTTTTCTGGTCTTGACCCCAGGTATGTGAACTGTGCCCGGGACGACGAGGAGCAGAACCTGGAGGCCTTCCAGTATCACGGGCAGATCTTCTACCGAACCTGCCAAGTGGTCAGGCCGGGCTGTGAGCTGCTGGTCTGGTACGGATACGAGTATGGTCAGGACCTTGGCATCAAGTGGAACAGCAGGGAGAAGAGTGAGCTTGCGGCCGGGAGAGGTGAGCATCACCCCTCTTCCAGCACCCCACCTCATCCTGGAAGCCTCCATGGTCCGATTTCGAAGCAGAGGACAATCCAATCCAAAGTCAGGTGAGTTACAATTCAAATGCCTCAGAATTTGATTCTTTTCATATGATTGTTAGGAAAAATTTTTATATTAAAAATACTAGTTCTAATTTTTAATATTTCATCCAAAATAATATGCAAGTTCACCTTCTGCTGAAAGGCTTAGGAGCAAAAGGCAAGTTTTCTAGCACCTACCAGCTCTCTGCCCTTTACCTCTTTCTTCCTTAATTCCTCCCATTATTTTTTTTTAAACTACAATAAAGATATTTTATTTTAAAATATTTATAGGGCAAATAAATTTTAAGAGTCACACTAGGAAATTTATGAATGACATCTGCCAATTTAAAGAAAGTAAGTGGAATTCCTTAGTCGTCAGTATTTTTTTAATTAATTAATTAACTTATTTATTTCATTTATTTTTATTAGTTGGAGGCTAATTACTTTACAATATTATAGTGGTTTTTGTCATACATTGACATGAATTAGCCATGGATTTACATGTATTCCCCATCCCGATCCCCCCTCCCATCTCTCTCCACCAGATCCCTCTGGGTCTTCCCTTTGCACCCGGCCTGAGCCCTTGTCTCATGCATCCAGCCTGGGCTGGTGATCTGTTTCACCCTCGATAATATACATGTTTCAAAGCTGTTCTCTTGAAACATCCCACCTTCGCCTTCTCCCACAGAGTCCAAAATTCTGTTCTGTACATCTGTGTCTCTTTTTCTGTTTTGCATATAGGGTTATCATTTCATCTTTCTAAATTCCATATATATGTGTTAGTATACTGTAATGGTCTTTATCTTTCTGGCTTATTTCACTCTGTATAATGGGCTCCAGTTTCATCCATCTCATTAGAACTGATTCAGATGAATTCTTTTTAATGGCTGAGTAATATTCCATGGTATATATGTACCACAGCTTCCTTATCCATTCGTCTGATGATGGGCATCTAGGTTGCTTCCATGTCCTGGCTATTATAAACAGTGCTGCAATGAACATTGGGGTGCACACATGTACAGTGATGTGCATTCAGTTACTGTCCAGTCTGTTGTCATGTGAGTTCACGCTCTGTGCCAGACGGGGCTCCACACACCGAAACAGACAGAACCACTGCCCAGGGGCAGCAGGGGCTTCATATCAGACAGGGGCTGGTGCTCTGAGGAAAACCAGCGCAGGGAGTGTGCCTTGGGCCAGCGTGAGCAGAGGGTGTGGTGTGGTGCAGGACAGTGCGGCAGGGTCTCTGCAGAGATAACACCTGCGGGGAAAGCATTCTAGGCAGGTGAGCAGCGAGTGCCTCAGCCCCAGGGCCGGGAAGAGAGGCTATGCCAGGGGTTGCAGGAGGAAGCACTGATGGCGAGGAAGGAGGCTGGACAGGACACGGAAGCCTCAGGGCCTGTGTCCACGTGCAGGCCCCAGGGGCCTTCCTGGGTGACACAGAACAACCGCGAGGCTTTCAGCTGCAAGCGGCATGTTCTCTATGCTAAGACGATGCTGTGGTTTACTTTTGGGAAGAGACAGCAGCGTGGAGTTCCCTCAGAGGTCAGTTCATTGCCAGACATGAGGGGAGAGTGGCCTGTCTGAAGATGCTTGGGAGTGAAGAAACTGGCTGGAGGTGTATTTTTAAAGAGGGCTTCCTAGTGCACGTTAAATGGATTAAGCCTGAATGAAATAAATGAGGTATGAATACTGCTGAGGCTTGAGAAAGGATATGCCTTTATTTTATGATTTATGGGAAACTGAGAGAGGAACAATTTCTGAACCAATTGGGGCAGCAGGAGCCAGAGACCTGTGGTCAGTGGGACCTGGGCCGCTCGGTCTCATCCAGTCTCAAACCCACTTCCTGCAGAGATCGGCACAAAGGCTGCTCTTTGAACAAGAAGCCACAAAGTCAGATTTACCCACACCTGCTGTAACCACCCCCTGTGCTGCCTCCCATATGCAGAGAGCTCTAGGCCAGGCACCCCTAACTTAATATACCTTTTCCCCTCACAGTGAGCCTCTGAGGAGATTCCACCTAAGTCATCAAGTCTTATCGCTCAGTGGGGTAAAACATCTGTGGCCACTGTATGTGACTTTTCAGATAATTACACGCAGGGAAAGCCCCTGCAGATCCATCTCTATCAGGAGAGACACTGCCTCTGATGCTGCTGGAAGGTCCCTATCTGGGTGATATATAGAAAAGGCCCCTGACACAAGCTTCCTGGATTTCTGTAGATGTAGAGAATAAGAGTGGAATGGAAAAGTGGACTATAAAGACACACTCGATGGGAGACAAGTCGTTGCACTGTTAAGACTTAGATGATTAGTGGGGAGGGCCTGACCATGGCAAACCACCTACCTGACCAAAAGCTTCCTCTTTCAGCAGAACCAAAGCCCAAGATCCACCCATGTGCCTCCTGCTCTCTGGCCTTCTCCAGTCAGAAATTTCTCAGCCAACACACCCAACACAGTCACCCCGCTCAGACCCTCCTGAGACCATCTGAAAGAGACCTCCTCCAACCAGAGGATCCCTGCCCAGGCAATCATAATCAACGATATTCAGATCCACACAGCCCGAACAACAAACCTGAGTGTCAGGAGGCCAAGGACAGGCCCCAACCTTTGCTGAAAAGTGTAAGGCTGAAGAGGATTTCAAGGGTCTCTGCCTACTCACCCAGAGCACAAATGGGGGGTTCTGGGGTGCATGAGAGGATGAAAGACGAGCCCAGCACAAGCCAGAAACTGAATCTAGAGGACACAGTCACATTGCTCACGGGGGCAGAGGTCTCGGGGATCATGAGGTTCACGTACGGAGAGTGTGGGCAAGGCTCCAAGGACAGGTCAAGTCTCAGCACACACGAGAGGACACGCACAGGGAAGAAGCCCTATGTTTGCGGGGAGTGTGTGCAAAGCTTCAGTCAGAAGTCCTTCCTCATCAGACACCAGAGGACACACACAGGGGAGAAGCCCTATGTTTGTGCGGAGTGTGGGCAAAGCTTCAGTCACAAGTCCGTCCTCATCACCCACAGAAGGACACACACAGGGGAGAAGCCCTATTTTTGCAGGGAGTGTGGGCAAAGCTTCAGTCAGAAGCCCGTCCTCATCAGACACCAGAGGACACACACAGGCGAGAAGCCCTATATTTGCGGGGAGTGTGGGTGAAACTTCACTCAGAAGCCCGTCCTCAAAACACTCCAGAGGACACACACAGGGCAGAAGACCTATGTTTGCAGGGAGTGTGGGCAAAACTTCAGTCAGAAACCCGTCCTCATCAGACACAAGAGGACATACACAAAAGAAAAGCCCTATGTTTGTAGGGAGTGTGAGTGTGTCATGACCAACAAATCACACCTTAGCCACAGGAGAATTACTGCAGCCACCCCATGCCTCAGCTCTAAGGGGACCTCAGAGGAGGTCTAAGACCCATTACTGTCCACAAGAGTAAGAGAAGAGACTTCCCATGTGGTCCAGTTGCCAAGACTCCAATGCAGAGACCCACGTTCAATACCTGATTGGGGAACTAGCTCCCAGAGGCTGCAACTAAGACACAGCACAGCCGAATAAATAAATATATGAAAAATATTTTAAAGAAAGAATGTGATAAGCACAGAATTACTTGGTAAATAGACCTTCCACTTTCGTGACAGGAGAGGAGGTAGATAAACAGCAGAGGGTTTCTTAAGTGTTCTGGAGATATTCATGCCAATTGCCTTCGTGGTTTTTTAGTACTCCTCTTCTAAGAAATTTTGTCTCCAAAGAAGTCTGAAGACCAGACTATGTACTCATTCCCCCCTTATCACTGATAGTAGTGGGGTCCAGTCATACCTGAACCCCTGGTAAGGCATCATTCTGTAGCCAAGTCAGTTAGGTCACTGGACACTCAGTTCCTGGGTCCAGGGAGAGGAATCCAGGGTTTGAGACAGACTCACCAGGAAAGGGATTCCCCAGCCTCCTGGGAAATGTGGCTTCTCCTCCTTATAGACCGCGACTCTCCTTTGGCCTCTCCTGGTGGCCATCTGGTTCCCTGTGACTTCTGTAGCTGCAAAGGTGAAGTCCACATGCACGTGTGTGTGTGTGCGCGCGCACCTGGCTCAGCATGGACCATCTGATCTGTGCCGCTTCCTCAGGGTCATCACAGCATCTAGACTCCAGAGTCGACCACAGGGGTTCAGTTCTCAGCCCTGCCCTCAGCAGCTATGTGAGCTGGGGCAAGATGCTCAACCTCTCTGTGTTTCTATTCTCATCTGTGATACAGGGTGGGAGCACCAGCATTTTGGTCTGACGCGTAAACACAGGTGGAATCTGGCAGAGGCTGGCTGAGAACGCCAGCCCCGCCTTTGCTGTCCTTTGTGTTTTTTCTTTAATCTTTTTTATTTTTTAATAGAAGGATAATTGCTTTACAGAATTTTGTTTTCTGCATGTCCCTCAGCCCCCACAACTTCCAGGTCTTCAGAGCTATACGAGGAAGGGGCTGTTTAGGCACTGGGCTGCCCTGATGAGGGGGTGTGAGGTCAGGGGTGCTAAGGGAGGCCAACCTCCCTTCCCACCCCTGCCGTTCCTGCTGAGCTGGGCAGCTCCAGGGCCGCTCCACAGACAGGTAGTGCCCACATTCGTCCCCCTGCCGAGAACAGAGCCTGGAGCCGCGTTTGCAGGAAATCCCTGTCCGCCCCCATCCCCCCGCCACACAGAGGGTCCTTGAAGCCCACATTGTGGCTTCTCTATGCATGGGCCTCGTACCTGTGCCCGTTCACTCTGGGCAACACTGTTGCGACCTTCAAATTCTTAACCATGGAAAAGTTTGTCCTTACACTTCCCTTTCATGAGTGAAGTCTGATGGACCCCGGGGTGCGCTGTGAGCAGGACAGATGCACACACAGCACGGGAAAAGGAAAAAAGATAAGATCTTATTTTGCAAGTGCTCATGGTTGATTACAAAATTTTTCTCATAATATGCACCTGTTTAAAAAAAAAAAAATTAGAAATACAGAAACTAAAACCCACCCATAAATGTGTGGGGAACACCAATTACTGCAACATGAGTCCACCACACACGGGAACACACGTCTGTGTTTTTCCACTACAAGGAAGCTTTCAGCCTCCACCCACCTTCCAACCGGCCTCAGCTCTGCTCACCAAGAAGACTGCGCTTTGGCCTCGTGACAAGGGGGTTTCTGTTGAACTCAGGGAGGTGGAGGAGTCGGGCTGTGTGGTTGGGGGCACCGTCTGGACTGCAGCGAGGAGAGAAGCGCGAGTGCTCCGCCTCTGGGCCCAGTAACTCCAGGGGCCTCAGGGAGCCGCCCGGGAAGAAGCCTCTCAAACATCTTCCCTGCAGTCTCCACAGTTACAGCACATCCCACGTCTCAGGGTTCAGCTGTGGGTAAACAAGTCCTCTCTTGTTGGACAGAAAAGTGTTTCCACAGAGAATCTGCCTGGATCTTGGCCTCTGTTGGTACAGATGTAACAGGCAGTATGTTCAGGGCTCAGGGGAGTTAGTTCTGAAGCTCTCTGGGTTTAGGGCTACAGCACCTCCTCACCTCCACCCCTTCCATGGTCATGGTGCCTTCTCTCCCAGGGGAAGGTGTTTGGCAACATCAGCCACAAAGACACATATTGAAGAGGAGAAAGCCCACGGCAGGCGGGGCGGGGTGTTCCTGGGGGGAGCAGAGGGGCCTTGGACACTGCATGCTGGACCTCTGCCTCACCAGCTTCTCCTGCTTCTCACTGGGCATGCAGCTTTTACCTCCTGGGTGCCCGCCAGTGAGGGGTCCCCAAGACACCAAGCTGGGGTTGGCGATGGGTGAGCTGGATGCCAGGGAACCCGAGACCCTGCAGCAGGTCAGTGCACTGTGGACGAGGGCTGGCCTCGATGACCGGTTAGGCCATGTGCATTCAGGACCCCCTCTCTGGAGCCCAGGTGGATGGCTGATGCCCCCAGTGCCCACCTGGGTCTCAGGAGGTGGAAGAGAGACCGGGTTGTCCTTCCCTCCCACCTCCTGCCCAGAGAATGGCAAAAGCCAGTTCCCAAAAGTCAGAACAGGGTGGGCAGAGTGAGTCTTAAGTCTCACACGGTCCCTGTGAAGAGGGGTTCACTGCTCCCTGGAACCTTCTTTGCTGGTTCCCCTTCTTTGTGGTCTTCACACCAAATCTCGCAAGGACAAGGCATTCCCGGTGCCAACAGCATCACTCACCCAGGTGCTGACAACCCTCCTTATTTATTATGGGCAGGGAGACAGGGTGGCTGGTGTGATGCTCCCCTGGACAGAGAGGAGATCCCCTAGGTTGTGTTTCTTCTACTCCTGAGACCCAGGTGGGCACTGGGGCAGAGCACCTCCAGCGGGGGTCTGGAGAGGGTGTCCTGAATGGACAGGGCCTAACTGTCTAATGTGGCTTCAGGGGATATGGGCAAGAGGGGTTCTAACTGCTTTCTAAATATTTCAGACAACCACTGAGTTCCTTCTGGTTTTTGGTTTCAGATCTTTTTATATGGTCCATTTTCAGAGTCTTTATTGAATCTCTTACAATATTGCTTCCATTTTATGTTTTGATTTTTTGACTGCAAGTCATGTGGGATTGTTACCAAGTCCAGGCTCACTCTGCATGCCTCACAACAGGCCAATAAATTGGAGGCAAGGTGCTGAGGCAAGGAATATGACTTTACTTGGAAAGCCAGAAGACTGAGAAGATAGCAGACTAATATCTCCAAGAAACCATCTTGTCAGGGTCTGGATGCCAGTGTCTTTTATAGAACACAGAGCTGGGAGTTGAGGAAATACAGTAAAAAGGCCAGTAATTTGGCAAACTTCTCCTGGAATGACCAGTCTCAGGAGGAGATGTGTTACTTTCTCCCTGCTGGAGCCATCCACAGGTGGACAGGTCCTGGACAGAGGCAGAGGGGCGGGGTTTCCTGAGGCAGGCCTTTATGTATGGACAGCATCCCTGTAACAAACAGACCAAGAGGAAGCAAAGGTTAAAGTAAAACATTCAACATGGAGTCAGATTTTGTTCTTCCCTGTAACAATTCTCCAGTGTCAGCATCCATTCCACAATCTTTTGGGAAAAGGGGTGATGAGTGTTCTAATTGCTCCACTAGTTGCATCTTTTGGGGAGTGCCCACCACTGGTGCCAATGTTCTGAATGTAGAGATTTGTCTTTGTTGTTCTTTGGAAAGTCTCTACTTCTTATGTATAGACATAATAATATTATATTACAGGTGTTGAGAGTTGTTTTATTCAGTACAAATTTTTTGGACTTCAAAACCAGGGGACAGCATCTAAAGTTAAGGAGTTTAGCCCTTTTCCATGTGTGGGAAGATGCACCAGCCATCTCACTGAAATCATCCCCGTTGATAACACCTTAACACCTGGGACCAGCATCGTGACTTCTCCTTCCTGAATTTCCCCAGGGATGACCATGGGGAGTGGCTGCAGCCTGATGGCTACTGGAAAGCAGGTATTTGTTTCTTTCCTGAGTTTCCTCAGGGTTCACCATGAGGAGTGGCTTTAGTTTTATAGCTTATAGAGAGTAGGAGGGGGAACCTGGGTCTCCATTGAGATCATCTCAGCAGAGACAGCAAGCACATCCTGTGACTCCAGACAATCTTCCAACGTTCAGGGCTCAGTGTTCAGCCTGCAGGATCCACAGCCATCAGCTCACCCACCGTGCTCTGCACTTAGCTGCTATGTAGCCCTGAAACCTACACTTCAGGAGTCCCTCTAAATGTGGCCTCCTGTCCAGCAAACTCTCCGTCACACCCTCCAAGCCTGACCCAGGCCCAGTTCTGCTGAGAAGGTCTCACGGGGGACCGAGGTTCCCCCTCCTGCTCTCCCACATTCCGTACCTGAGTGGGGAGAAGGCAGGGGCTGGGGGCACAGTGCCTCCGAGCAGGTAGGGCAGACATTCTTCCATCACCCTTTGTGGTCAATCCCTGGGAGCACAGTCTAATGTCACTTTTAGCAGCAGAGTACATGTGCCCCCAGAAACAGCCCACTCTCTAGGGGTTTGAGATGTGAGCACTAACACAGGAAGCCCTGAGTGACCTGCTTAGGCTAGAAGACTAATTCCTGGGATGTGAGCTGAAGTCTGAAAGTAGCTTCTCATTGGGATTAGCCTTCTCCAGACATAGCTTGGGAGGCAGCAAGAGTGCAATAAGTGACCCCCAGCTGGGGCAGCCACACAGTGCCCCTCGGCAGCCCTGTGGAAACTGTGCACCAGAGTGACCATGAGCCCACATTCACCCAGCAGATGGCTTCCGAGAGGTCCGTGACAGACTAAAGCAACCATGAGCCTGTACTCACAACAGACAGCCTCTGAGAGGTCTATGACAGACCAGAGTGACCACAATCGTGCATTCATCCAGTGGATGGCATCTGATAGGTCTGTGACAGACCAGAGTGACCCCGAGCCTGCACTCACACAGTGGATGACCTCTGATAGGTCTGTGATGGACCAGAGTGACCACAAGCATGCATTCACCTAGCAAATGGCTTCTGACAGGTCTGTGACAGACCACAGTGACCAGGAGCCCTCATTCACCCAGCAGATGGCTTCTGAGAGGTCTGTGACAGACTAAAGCAACATGAGCCTGTACTCACAGCAGACAGCCTCTGAGAGGTCTGTGACAGACCAGAGTGTCCACAAGCCTGCATTCACCTAGCAGGTGGCTTCTGACAGGTCTGTGACAGACCAGAGTGACACAAGCATGAATTCACCCAGTGCACAGATCCTGACAGGTCTGTGACAGATCAGAGTGACTACGAGCCTGCACTCACCCAATGGATGGCTTCTGAGAGGTCTGTAAAAGAGCACAGTGACCACAAGCATGCATTCACACAGCGGATGGCTTCTGAGAGGTTTGTGACAGACCAGAGTGACCACAAGCATGCATTCACCTAGCAGATGGCTTCTGACAGGTCTGTGACAGACCAGAGTGACACAAGCATGAATTCACCCAGTGCACAGATTCTGACAGGTCTGTGACAGACCAGAGTGACCACGAGCCTGCACTCACCCAATGGATGGCTTCTGAGAGGTCTGTAACAGAGTTGGTGGGCTACAGTCCATGGGGTCACAAGAGTCAGACACAACTGAGCGCCCGAGCACACAGACATGAAACAGAAATGGACTCGGGGACAGAGGGAACAGACTGGCGCTCTCCGAGGAGGAGGGAGTGGTGGAGGGCCAAAGTGGGGGGCTGGGTCAGCAGATGTAGCTTTTATAAGTAGAATGGATAAAGAAGACCCTGCTGCATAGCGGAGAACAATATTCAGTGTCCAATGATAAACTATAAAAGAATATTTTTAAAAAGAATGTATATGTGCAGAAGTGTATTGCTGACCCGTGCAGCAGAAATTTACACATTGTAAACCAGCTATACTTCAAAAAAAAAAAAAAAAAAAAAACTGACTAAAAAAGAAAAAAAAAAAAAAGAACAGACTCTAGCCAATTACAACAGACCCTTAAACCAGGAGCACCAAGTCCCGAGCAGTCAGAACATGGACCAACCTGTCAGAAGAGGGGCCGACAGGAGACGGGGTCCCACGGCGGCCCACAGGCTGGCTGGGAGCCCTGGGAGCCGTAAGCCACAAGTGTCACTGGAGGAAATGACAACTCTACCCACACGACTCCCCCTCCAGCTCAAAACAAAGCGGCTCTGCTTCCCCGGACCCCTTAACTGACGGGCCTTGGATGCCCTGGCTTGGTGCTGGGACCAGGAGTGTACTGGTCAGATCCCAATGCAGGGGAGGTCTGTGAGGGCAGCTCTGGAGCGGGTGGGCCAGGATGAGCGAAGCAGCTCCGCCCGTTCCTCAAAGGTCGGACAAAACAGAGCCCAGGAGGCCAAAAAGTGTCCTAATGGAGGGCAGGCCCCCACTTTGGAGCCTCCACTCTCTGGCTGAGGCCCAGCACTGACCCCCAGTGCCAGTCTGCAGCACATTCTGCACCCGCCCTGACGGCTCAGCAGCTGAGCCCCAAGGAGAAGGCTTGTGATGGCAACCATGCCCACACGCACCAGCAGCACTGACCATATGACTCCCGGCCCAACAGCGAGGTCCAGCTGAGACCAGTGGACACGTGGTCAGTGGTGCTCCAGGGTGGGCCCTGTGTCACCAGTAAATGGCAGTGTCACGATGCAGGCCAGCAGGACTCAGCCTGGCGGATTGCTAGACTCAGCGGGGACATACCAACCCATGAATACTCCTGGCCCTGGGTCAGGCAGAGACCCAAACAGGCAGACAACTGCAGAGAGCAGAGCCCACGGCACAGACAAGGAGAAACCGTCCCCAGGCAGGGAAGGGGCCCCATCTCAGGGGGCGCCCTTTGGATCCCCCAGCTTAAACATAAAGAGGCTTCAGGCACAGGTGGGAGGAACAGACTTGGAGCCGCTTTTAAGTCATGCAGGGCAGGACACGCAGGTGAGTGAAGGCCAGAGGGAATGTACCGTAGAAAACAGAGTGTCTGGGGAAGTGATGGGCTTGGGTGGAGCCGAGCCCAAGGGGGCTGGGAGTCCGGACTCAGAAACCCTGTACGCCTCTCTCCCGTCTCGACCTCCTAATCTACTTAACCCCCACTCTGCAGCCTGACGCCGACTGTCCTGCGCATCTCCACACTCGGACCGTCCACTCATTCACAGATATTTGCTTAGCACCTGCCTCTGGCCAGGTCGTGTTCCAGGCCCGGGACAGCCGTGAGGAGACAGACAATAACCCCAGTCCTTGGGGGCAGAAACTCTACCAGAGGCCAGATGCACCACTTCTGGGGCTGAGCCCCGGCCTTGCCCTCCTCACCCGCCGGCCAGCCCTGCTGGAGCTCCGGGCCCAGATGCAGTTCTGTCTGAGCATGCCCCCTCCTCCAAGAAGGCGCCTCTCTGGACTCGCCGCCCGTCAGCCCCTGCCTCCCCGAGTCGTGTGTCCTTCTCAGCACAGACCACCATCGGAAACGGCCTCCCTGCCACCTGCGTGACCTCAGTGTACCTGGCGAAGTCACGTCCCGGTGAAGGAAGGTCCCGGCTGCCCTCACGCCCTTTATGCTGAGTTCCCAGCACAGATTCCCGTCACGACGGCCTGGAAGGACACTCCAGACGGGTGTGGGGCAGGGGCTCGGTGGGGCCTGAGAGAGTGGCCCCTGGGCCGCTCCAGTGGTCAGGGTAGACAGGGACCTCCCAGTAGTGGCTCGGACCAGCCGGCAGGCTGATCAGCTTCCTTCTCCCTGGCACCACGAGGGGGCGAGGCTCTCATCACTGCTCAGGGTCCTGGCTCCCCAGGAAGGGCTGTCAGTTCCACAGTCCTGAGCACCCTGTGAGCTGTTTTAAGTTTTACCTCTGTGATCTCAACTCCCTCAGGCAGAACGCTCTGGGCTACACACTTGGAAGAATCTAGTGGAGTGGTTTCAATTCAGTTCAGTCGCTCAGTAGTGTCTGACTCTTTGCGACCCCATGGACTGCAGCACACCAGGCCTCCCTGTCCATCACCAACTCCTGGAGTTTACTCATACCCATGTCCATTGAGTCGGTGAGGCCATCCAACCATCTCATCCTCTGTCGTCGCCTTCTCCTCCCGCCTTCAGTCTTTCCCATCGTCACTCAGACAAGACTGAGCAACTGGAATGAACTGATGCGACTGTGAATAAATGCAAGAGGAAGAATTCAAAGGCCCATCCCCTTTGTTTATCATACTGCCTCCTGACTGTAAGCCCTTCCTTCTATGAGCCCCTAGACTTCTGAAGGGGGGCAGGCAAAGTCTTGAGGCATGAGCCTGCTGGGTTCCCCTCTCTGCCGACTGAGAATTGAAGCCAGCTTTCTATTTCCTCCAGACTCAGTCTCCATGTTCTTTTATTCAGCTTCAGCAGGCAGAGAAGGCCAAGATTTTGGTCAGCAACAATACCACTAACCTGATCACCAGGCTAATCTGAATTAACACCACGACACATAGCCTACTAATTAGACTCACAAGCCTACTCCTCCTTAGTCAATGATAACAGCCTCAATTTCTCAATTGTTTTCTCCCACTCCCTATGGACGCCACCATTGATTTGAACTACATGGTTATGACCCCTTATGCTAATAGTCAACACCTCATATTAAAAGAATCTCTACCAGAAAAAAAAAAAAAAAATATTATCACTGCTAGTCATACTATAATTACGTTAATTATAACATTTACTGCAATAAAGTTAATTCATTTATATATTCTATTTGGAGCAACACTAGTTTCAACACTCATTATCATTACACAAAGAGGAAATCAAGCAGAACACCTTAATGCAGGTCTCTATTCATTTTATACCCTAGTAAGTTCTCTCCCCCTCTTAGGAATACTTGTCTACATTCAAAATACAATAGGACCTTAAAATAGTCTAATGCTGAGCCCAATCAGTATCCAACTCTTGATCCAATGGTTTCATATGGTTAGTATGAATAATTGCCTTTACAGTAAAAATACAATCTTATGGCCTCCACCTTTGACTACCTAATGCACATGAAGAGACCCCTATTGCAGGCTTCAGAGTTCTGGCTATGCTGCCAGCACTACTAAACTTTGGATGTTGTGGTATACTATGAATTATGAATTACAATAATTTGAAACCCACTAAGAGACTTCATAGGATATCCACTCATTCTATTGTCCTTATGAGGCATAATTATAACCAGCTCCATTTGCTTATGCCAGACAGACCTAAAATCACTCACTGCATACTCATCTGTCAGCCACATAGCACTTTGCAATCCTTACCCAAACACATTGAAGTTGTATAGGAGCCACAGCCCTAGTCAATGCCCATAGTCTTACATCCTCTGTATTGTTCTGCCTGGCAAATTCAAATTACCAGGTCCATCGCCAAGCAATAATCCTAGCCTAAAGCCTACAAATGTTCCTCCTACTAATAGCAACCTGATGATTACCAGCAAGTTAAACAAACCTAGCTCTACCACCAACTATTAACTTGAGAGGAGAGCTATTTGTAGTAACATCCTTCTCGTGATCAAACATTGCAATCATTTTAATAGGAATTCATATGGTAATTTCTGCCCTATACTCTTTATATATACTTATTGCAACACAGTGAGGCAAATACACACACCACATAAACAGTATCTCTCCAACTTTTACATGAGAAAATGCTCTCATATCTTTACCCATCCTACCTCTTCTACTCCTATCCTTAAACCCAAAAATCATCCTAGGCCCCTTATATGTATATATAATTTAGAAAAAAAAAATATTGATTGTGAATCTAGGAAGAGAAGACAATACCTTCTTATTTACCACAGAAGTAGATAAGAATTGCTGATTTTCTACTCCCTTGACTAACAGCATGGCTTTTTCAAAATTTTACCCATTGGTGTTAGGAACCACATATTTGTTGCAACTCCAAATAAAAGTAATAAATTAAATTTCCTCTTTCAGTCTAGCCTCACTATTTATATAATCGATAATAATAACAAGCACTAACATTTATAAAACCACCACATACCCTCTATATGTAAGATTATCTCATATGCCTTCACCATTAGCTTAGTTCCAACAATAATATTCATGTATACAGACCAAGAGATAATTATCTCAAACTGGCACTGAATCACACTACAAACCCTTAAGCTATCATTCACTTCTAAAATAGATTATTTCTCAATAATGTGTGCTGGTGGCCCTAGTTGTCATATGATCAACTATGCACTTCTCAATATGATCCATTCACTCAGACCCCAACATTAACTGATTCTTCAAACACTCCTTTTCCTTGTTACAATACTAATTCTTGTTACCACTAATAATCTCTTCCAATGACTTACTGGCTGAGAAGCAGCAGGGACTATATCCTTCATGCTCATTGGATGATGGTGTGGATGGCAGATGCAAACACAGTGGCACCACAGGCAATTTTGTATAACACCTCAGTCGCTCAGCTGTGTCCGACTCTTTGCGACCCCATGGACTGTAGCCCACCAGGCCCCTCAGTCCATGGGATGTTCCAGGCAAGAATCCTGGAGTGGGTTGCCATTTCCTTCCCCAGGGCCAAAACACCTCAGCGAATCCCAAAGACTGACTGGAAAGAGGAGGCAGACTGCTGGCTTGCACTGTGTGGATGTGGGGATGCAGAGCATGGGGGCGTGGATGTGAGAAAGCGGGGCCGGGGCGGGGGGGGGGGGGGGTGGGGGTGGGGTGGACCTGTTTTGTATGACCCCGTGCCTCTGCTGCTGCTGCTGCTAAGTCGCTTCAGTCGTGTCCGACTCTGTGCAACCTCATAGACGGCAACCCACCAGGCTCCTCCGTCCCTGGGATGCTTCAGCAATAACACAGGAGTGGGTTGCCATTTCCTTCTCCAATGCATGAAAGTGAAAAGTGAAAGTGAAGCCCATCCTCCTATCTATAGCATTCGTACCACTAGTAGAATGAAAAGTTCTAGGCTATACACAATTCTGAAAAGGCCCAAATGTTGTAGGGCCATACAGCCTACTCCAAACTATTGGCGATGCAGTCAAACTATTTATTAAAGAAGCCCTATGACTAGCCACATCCTCAGGTTCTGTACTTATCCTTGAACCTATCTTTGCCTTAAGCCTAACTTTAACCATATGAATTCTTCTACCCAAACCATCAGTTAAGTCGTTCAGTCATGTCTGACTCTATGTGACCCCATCGACTGCAGCATATCAGGCCTCCCTGTCCACCACCAAATCCTGCAGTTTGCTCAAACTCATGTTCATGGAGTCAGTGATGCCATCCAACCATCTCATCCTCTGTCACCCCTTTCTCCTCCCACCTTCAATCATTCCCAGCATCAGGGTCTTTTCCAATGAGTCACTTCCTCACATCAGGTGGCCAAAGTATGGGAGTTTCAGCTTTAGCATCAGTCCTTCCCATGGATATTCAGGACTGACTTCCTTTAGGATGACTGGCTGGATCTCAGTACTGTGCAAGGGACTCTCAAGAGTCTTCTCCAACACCACAGTTCAAAAGCATCAATTCTTCAGCTCTCAGCTTTCTTTATAGTCCAATTCTTACATCCATACATGACTACTCTATAGTCCAACTCGCACAGCCATAATACCTGAAAAAGCATAGTTTTGACTAGATGGACCGTTGTTAGCAAAGTAATGTCTCTGCTTTTCAATACGCCATTTAGGTATTCTTTTCTTTTCTTTCCTTTCTTATCTTCCAAGGAGCAAGCGTCTTTGAATTTCATGGCTGCACTCACCATCTGCAGTGATTTAGGAGCCCCAAAATATGAAGTCAGCCACTGTTTCCACTGTTTCCCATCTACTTGCCATGAAGTGATGGGACCAGCTGCCATGATCTTAGTTTTCTGAATGTTGAGTTTTAAGCCAATTTTTTCACTCTCCTCTTTCACTTTCATCAAGAGGTTCTTTAGTTCTTCTTCACTTTCTGCCATAAGGATGCTGTCATCTGCATATCTGAGGTTATTAATATTTCTCCCATCAATCTCGACTGCAGCTTGTGCTTCATCCAGTCCAGCATTTCTCATGATGTACTCTGCATATAAGTTAAATAACCACGGTGACAATATACAGCCTTGACGTACTCCTTTTCCTAATTGGAACCAGTCTGTTATTCCATGTCCAGTTATAACTGTTGCTTCCTCACCTGCGTACAGATTTCTCAGGAGGCAGGTCAGGTGGTCTGGTATTCCCACCTCTTGAAGAATTTTCCATACTTTGTTGTAATCCACACAGTCAAAAGTTTTGGCATAATCAATAAAGCAGAAGTAAATATTTTTCTGAAATTCTCTTGCTTTTTCGATGATCCAATGGTTATTGGCAATATCAACTCTGGTTCCTCTGCCTTCTCTAAATCCAGCTTGAACATCTTGGAAGTTCATGGTTCAAGCTCTGTTGAAGCCTGACTTGGAGAATTGTGAGCATTACTTTGCCAGCATGTGAGATGAGTGCAGTTGTACCGTGGTTTGAGCATTCTTTGGCATTGTCTTTCTTTGGGATTGGAATGAAAACTGACCTTTCCAGTCCTGTGGCCACTCCTAAGTTTTATAAATTGGCTGGAACATTGAGCGCAGCACTTTCACAGCATCATCTTTTAAGATTTGAAATAGCTCACCTGGAATTCCATCACATCCACTAGCTTTGTTCATAGTGATGCTTCCTAAGGCCCACTTGATTTCACATTCCAGGATGTCTGGCTCTAGGTGAGTGATCACACTATTGTGATTATCTGGGTGATGAAGATCTTTTTTGTACAGTTCTTCTGTGTACTCTTGCCACCTCTTCTTAATATCTTCTGCTTCTGTTAGGTCCCTACCATTCCTGTCCGTTATTGTGCCCATCTTTGCATGAAATGTTCCCTTGGTATCTCTGATTTTCTTGAAGAGATCTCTAATCTTTCCCATTCTATTGTTTCCCTCTATTTCTTTGCACTGATCACTGAGAAAGGCTTTCTTATCTCTCCTGGTTCTTCTTTGGAACTCTGCATTCAAATGGGTATATTTCTCTTTTTCTCTTTGCCTTTCACATGTCTTCTCTTCAGAGCTATTTGTAAGGCCTCCTCAGACATCTATTTTGCCATTTTGCATTTCTTTTTCTTGGGGATGGTCTTGATCACTGCCTCCTCTACAATGTCACAAAGCTCCATCCATAGTTATTCAGGCAGTCTGTCTAGCACATATAATCCCTTGAATCTATTTGTCACTTCCACTATATAGTCATAAGGGTTTTGATTTAGGTCATATCTGAATGGTCTAGTGGTTTTTCCTATTTTCTTCTCTTTAAGTCTGAATTTGGCAATAAGGAGTTCATGGTCTGAGCCACAGTCAGCTCCCAGTCTTCTTTTTGCTGACTGTATAGAGCTTCTCCATCGTTGGCTGCAAAGAATATAATCAACCTGATTACAGTGTTGACCATCTGGTGATGTCCATGTGTAAATCTTCTCTTGTGTTGTCAGAAGAGGGTGTTTGCTATGGTGAATGCATTCTTTTGGCAAAACTCTATTAGGGTTTGCCCTGCTTCATTCTGTATTCCAAGGTCAAATTTGCCCGTTACTCCAGGTATTTCTTGATTTCCTACTTTTGCATTCCAGTCCCATTTAATGAAAAGGACAACTTTTGTGGATGTTAGTTCTTGAAGGTCTTGTAGGTCTTCATAGAACCATTCAATTTCAGCTTCCTCAGCCTTATTGGTCGGGGCATAGACTTGGATTACTGTGATATTGAATGGTTCGCCTTGGAAATGAACAGAGATTATTCTGTCGTTTTTGAGATTGCATCGAAGTACTGCATCAGATTCTTTTGTTGACTATCAGGGCTACTCTATTTCTTCTAAGGAATTCTTGTGCAAAAGACATAACGGTCATCTGAATTATATTCACGCATTCTAGTCCATTTTATTTCGCTGATTCCTGAAATATCAATGTTCACTCTTGCCATCTCCTGTTTGACCACTTCTAATTTGCCTTGATTCATGGACCTAACATTCCAGGTTCCTATGCAATATTGCTCTTTACGGCATCAGACTTTACTTCAATCACCAGTCACATCCACAACTGGGTGTTGCTTTTGCTTTGGCTCTGTCTCTTCATTCTTTCTGACCTTAGTTCGGCACTGATCTCCAGGAGCATATTGGGTACCTACCGACCTGGGCAGCTTATCTTTCAGTGTCCTATCTTTTTGCCTATTCATACTGCTCATGGGGTTCTCAAAGTAAGAATACTGAAGTGGTTTGCCATTCCCTTCTCCAGTGACCCAGGTTTTGTCAGAAATCTCCACCATGACCCGTTCGTCTTGACTGGCTCTACACAGCATGGTTCATAGTTTCACTGAGTTAGATAAGGCTGTGGTCCATGTGATCGGATTGGTTAGCTTTCTGTGATTGTGGTTTTCAGTCTGTCTGCCCTCTGATGGAAATCCAATTTTCTGTTGAAGACCGAGGTTGTGTTCCCCCTCTGTTTTTTGACCTGAGACCAAACTATGGTGGAGGTGATGAAGATAATGGCGAACTCCTTCAAAAGGTGCCATGCAGGCCCTGCTACAGTCAGTCCCCCAAGCCTGCAGCAGGCCACCACCAACCCACGCCTCCAGCAGAGACTCCTGGACATGTGGGCAAGTCTTGGTCAGTCTCCTGGGGTTCACTGCTCCTTTCTCCTGGGTCCTGGTGTACACTAGGTTCTGTTGTGCCCTCCAAGAGTCTGTTTCCCCAGTCCTGTGGACGTCCTGGTGGCTCTGTCGTAGGTTAATGGTGAACTTCTCCAAGAGGGCTTATGCCATACCCAGGTCTACTGCACCCAGAGTTCCTGTTCCTGCGGCAGTCCACTGCTGACCCGTATCTCCTCAGGACACACCCAGACACAGTTCTGTCTCAGTCTCTGTGTGGCTGAGGTCCTGGTGTGCACAGGGTGCGTTTGAGCCCTCTGAGTGTCTCTGGCAGGTGTGGGGTTTGATTCTGAATGTGACTGTGCCCCTCGTACCATCTTTCTGGGGCTTCTCCTTTGCCCTTGGACGTGGGGTATCTCCTCAGAGTCACTCAAGTGTGACGTAATTGCTGCTCCATCATATGATAGAAACAACAGTCAGTCAGTTCAGTCACTCAGTCGTGTCTGACGCTTTGTGACACCATGGACTCTAGCACACCAGGCCTCCCTGTCCATCACCAACTCCTGGAGTTTACTCAAATTCATGTCCATTGAGTCGGTGATGAATCCAACCATCTCATCCTCTGTTGTCCCCTTCTGCTCCTGCCTTCAATCTTTCCCAGCATCAGGGTCTTTCCAGTGACTCAGTTCTTCACATCACGTGGCCAAAGTATTGGAGTTTCAGCTTCCACATCAGTCCTTCCAATGAACATTAAGGACTGATTATGTTTAGGATGGACTGGTTGGATCTTCCTGCAATCCAAGGGGCTCTCCAGAGTCTTCTCCAACACCACAGTTCAAAAGCATCAATTCTTCGGTACTCAGCTTTCATTATAGTCCAACTCTCACATTCATGCAGGATGACTGGAAAAACAATACCCTTGACTAGATGGATCGTTGTTTGCAAAGTAATGTCTCTGCTTTTTAACATGCTGTCTAGGTTGGTCATCACTTTTCTTAAAAGCAGTAAGCGTCATTTTATTTCATGGCTGCAATCACCATCTGCAGTGATTTTGGAGCACAAGAAAATAAAGTGAGCCACTGTTTCCACTGTTTCTCCATCTATTTGCCATGAAGTGATGGGACCAGATGCCATGATCTTAGTTTTCTGAATGTTGCTGATGCTGCTGCTTCAGTCGTGTCCAACTCTGTGCAACCCCATAGACAGAGCCCACTAGGCTCTACCATCCCTGGGATTTTCCAGGCAAGAACACTGGAGTGGGTTGCCATTTCCTTCTCCAATCAATGAAAGTGAAAACTGAAAGTGAAATCACTCAGTCATGTCCGACTCTTCGCAACCCCATGGACTGCAGCCTACCAGGCTCCTCCGACCATGGGATTTTCCAGGTAAGAGTACTGGAGTGGGGCGCCATTAGCTTCTTCTCTAAATGCTGAGCTTAAAGCAAACTTTTTCACTCTCCTCTTTCAGTTTCAACAAGGGGCTCTTTAGTTCTTCTTTACTTTCTGCCATAAGGGTGGTGTCATCCGCATTTCTGAGGTTATTGATAATGCTTCCAGCAATCTCAATTCCAGCTTGTGCTTCCACCAGCCCAACTTTTCTCAAGATGTACTCTGCATACAAGTTAAACAAGCAGGCTGACACTATACAGCCTTGACATGCTCCTTTCGAATTTGGAACCAGTCTCTTGTTCCATGTCCAGTTCTAACAGTTGCTTCCTTACCTGCATGCAGGTTTCTCAAGTGGCAGGTCAGGTGGTCTGGCATTCCCATCTCTTTCAGAAATTTCCACAATTTATTGTGATCCACAGTCAAAGGCTTTGGCATAGTCAATAAAGCAGAAATAGATATTTTTTGGAACTCTTTTGCTTTTTCAATGATCCAATGGATGTTGGAAATCTGATCTTTGGTTCCTCTGCCTTTTCTAAAACCAGCTTGAACATCTCAATATTCACAATTCACATATAATTGAAACCACTATATCTACTACTGTGGGTAAGAATCCCTTAGAGGAAATGGAGTAGCCATCATAGTCAACAAGAGAGTCTGAAATGCAGTACTTGCATGCAGTCTCCAAAACGACAGAAGGATTTCTGTTCATTTCCAACAGAAACCATTCAATATCACAGTAATCCAAGCCTGTGCCCTGATCAGTATTGCTGAAGAATCTGAATTTGAACAGTTCTAGGAAGACCTGCAAGACTGGGATGCAAAAGAAGGAGGTCAAGAAACTCCTGGAGTAACAGGCAAATTTGGCTTTGGAGTACAGAATGAAGCAAGGCAAAGGCTAATAGAGTTATGCCAAGTGAATGCACTGGTAAAAGCAAACACCCTCTTTGGAAAAAAGTGTACTTAAAACTCAACAATCAGAAAACTAAGGTCGTGGCACCTAGCCCCATCACTTCATGGCAAATAGATGGGAAAACAATGGAAACAGTGACAGAATTTATTTGTGGGGTGGTGAGGGAGGTGTCCGCCAGGCTTCAGCAATATGTGAACTGTGAATATCGAGATGTTCAAGCTGGTTTTAGAAAAGACAGAGGAACCAGAGATCCAATTGCCAACATCCATCGGATCATCAAAAAAGCAAGAGAGTTCCAGAAAAACATCTATTTCTGTTTTATTGACTATGTCAAAGCCTTTGACTGTGTGGATCACAATAAACTATGGAAAATTCTGAAAGACATGGAATACCAGACCACTTGACAAGCCTCCTGAGAAACCTGTATGCAGGTCAGGAAGCAACAGTTAGAACTGGACATAGAACAACAGCCTGGTTCCAAACACGAAAGGGAGTATGTAAAGGCTGTATATTATCACCCTGCTTATTTAACTTATATGCACAGTACCTCATGAGAAATCCTGGGCTGGAGGAAGCACAAGCTGGAATCGAGATTGCCAGGAGCAATAACAATAATTTCAGATACGCAGATGACACCACCCACATGGCAGAAAGTGAAGTAGAACTAAAGAGCCTCTTGATGAAAGTGAAAGAGGAGAGTGAAAAAGTTGGCTTAAAACTCAACATTCAGAAAACCAAGATCATGGCATCTGGTCCCATCACTTGATGGCAAATAGATGGGGAAACAATGGAAACAGTGACAGACTTTTTTTTTTTTTGGGGGGGGGGAGGACTCCAAAATCACTACAGATGGTGACTGCAGCCATGAAATTAAAAGATGCTTATTATTTGGGGAAAAAAAAAATTATGACACACCTAGGCAGTGTATTAAAAAGCAGTGACATTACTTTGTCAACAAAGGTTGGTCTAGTCAAAGCTATGGTTTTCCCAGTAGTTATGTATGCATGTGAGAGTTGGACTATAAGGAAAGCTCAGCGCTGAAGAATGGATGCTTCTGAACTGTGGTGTTGGAAAAGACTCTTGAGAGTCCCTTGGACTGCAAGGGGATCCAACCAGTGCATCCTAAAGGAGATCAGCCCTGAATGTTCATTGGAACGACTGATGATGAAGGTGAAAGTCCAATACTTTGACCACCTGATGTGAAGACTTGACTTATTTGAAAAGACCCTGATGCTGGGTCAGATGAAGGCGGGAGGAGAAGGGGACGACAGAGGATGAGATGGTGAGATGTCATCACTGACTCAATGGACATGGGTTTGGGTCAACTCCAGGAGTTGGTGATGGACAGGGAGGCCTGGAATGCTGCAGTCCATGGGGTCACAAGGAGTCGGACAGGACTGAGCAACTGAACTGAACCAAATCACTATTATTAACAGTCTCCTTCCTATCAAGTTGAGCATTAGACAGCTGATTCCAATATGACCAATGAATACATTTACTCTCAAATATTTTCAATCCCTAACAATAAGCCCTATGCATATGACACATATCCTTATCCATCCTATTATCAAGTACTATTCTACAAGCATAACAAATGTGTCTGTCTAGAGTTACTTTGAGAGAGTAAATAGTAGAGATTTAAATCCTCTTATCTAGAATTGTAGGAGTTGAACATGCCCCTAAGAATCCAAAGTTCTCTGTTCTACCAAATTACACCACATTCTATAAGTAAGGTCAGCTATTTAAACTATTGGGACTGTAACCCAAAAATGTTCATTTATACCCTTTCTGTACTAATAAATCCCATCATCTTTATCATTATCCTATCAACTATTTTCTCAGGATTTATTGTCATTATAATTATCTCCATTGATTACTTATCTGATTTGGCTTTGAAATAAATATATTAGGCACGATCCCCATCATAATAAAAAATTCAACCCAGGAGCAACAGAAGCATCAACTAAATACTTGACACAATCCACCTCATCAATATGACTCATGATAACTGTCATTATTTATTATTCTCAGGCCAATGGACTGCCACAAAACTATTTAATCCAACAGCATCCATATTAATAACAATAGCCTTATGAATAAAACTGGAAATATCTGCATTTCACATTGGAGTACCAGAAGGTATACAAGATATTTTACTAACATCTGGCTTCATCCTATGACCATGACAAAAACTTGCACCCATGTCTGTGCTATACCAAACTTCACCATCAATTAATTTAATAGTGTACTGTGTGCTGGGCTTAGTCGCTCAGCCATGTCTGACTCTTTGCAACCCCATGGACTGTAGCCTGCCAGGACAAAGGATGCCCATGGGATTCTCCAGGCAAGAATACTGGAGTGGTTTGCCATTTCCATCTTCAGGGAATCTTCTCAACCAAGGGATGGAGCCCAGGTCTCCTCAAAGTCTCCTGCATTGCAGGTGGATTCTTTTACCACCGAGTGAACAGGGAAGCCATAAAACAGGTTCTGAAGGGCTCTAAACAGTCATAAGTTTGACAGGGCTTTAAATGACATCTGCTCTCAAGAAATGTCCCGGGGTATTTCATCAGAAAAGAATTCCAAACAGGGCCAAGTTTCAAGAGGCCAGTTTCAAGAGATAAATTGTACTCACAAAGTAAGAATAATAAAGCACATGGATAGATAGTCCACACCAATAATTATTAAATCAATGTCAATCAAAACTACAATAAGGTATCACCTCACGCTGGTCACGGTGGCCATCATCAAAATGATCTAGAAAGAATAAAGATTAAATAAATAAATAAAATTAAACAACTGCAAAGAATATACGGAAAATGAAACCCTCCTACAATCTTTTTGGGAATGTAAATGGTAAAGCCACTATGGAAAACAACATGGAGCTTCCAAGAAATACAAGACATAGAGGTATCATATGACCCAGCAATCCCACTCATGGGCCTAGGTCCAGAGAATGTGAAGTGAAAGTCACTCAGTCGTGTTCAACACTTTGCAACACTATGGACTATAGAGTCCATGGAATTCTCTAGGCCAGAACACTGGAGTGGGTAGCCTTTCCCTTTTCCAGGGGATCTTGCCAACCCAAGGATCAAGCCCAGGTCTCCCACATTGCAGGCAGATTCTTTACCAGCTGAGCCACAAAGGAAACCCAAGAATACTGGAGTGGGTAGCCCACCCCTTCTCCAGCACATCTTCCTGTCCCAGGAATCGAACTGGGGTCTCCTGCATTGCAGGTGGATTCTTTACCAACTGAGCTATAAAGGGAAGCACAGGTCCATAGAAAATCACCATTCAAAATGACACGTGCACGTTGATTTTCGGGGCAGCACTCTTTCAATAGGCAAGACATGGAATCCAACAAAAGGTCCAGTGGAAGAAAAGTGAAGACAAGGCAGCACATCTACAACTGGAACACCACTCAACCGTAAAACAGAGTGAAACAGGAATGCTGTCAGCGGCATGGGTGTGCTAAGACATCATCATACCAGTTGAGGGAACTCAGAGACGGAAAGACAAATATCATGAGATATCACTTACAGGCACAATCAATAAATTCATACCAATGACCTAATGTACAAAACGGACTTCACAGCCTGCGAAAATCAAATTATGAGTATCAAAAGAAAGAAAGAAGGGATAAAGAGTTTAGGATTTATATACACACTAAGATCTAACAAATTGATAATCAAATAGGACCTAGTGAAAGTAACAGGGAACTCTACTAGAGAGACTGTAATAATCTATATGAGGAAATACATTGGAAAAATAATAGATTCACTTCAATGTAAAATCAAATTAAGTTCCTGTACAGCTAAATCTAATAAAACAATGGAAATCAACCTGACTCCAATAGAAAATAAAAATTAAATTACAGAAAATCCATCTAGGGGACCCCAGACAGTGGCGACCCTACAGATTAGGTCTGTGATACACTATGATATTAATATAACACCGGCAAAGGTTTTCACCCAGCAAACACAAAACAGCAACCCATTCAAAGGTGCCTGACTTCATGTGTATGTCACAAGTTTAAGAGAAGAGAAAGGACCACAGGTTAATGAGGGCAACACCCTCAATTCAGATGTTGGGGATCTCCAAGGGGCAAGACACACAGAGGCGAAGAGCAGACACAGGGTATTTGGGCACAGGATCTGGATCCATGTGGACGGGGTGAGACCCACACGGCCCCCAATCCCTGCATCTGGGGCTGCGTGATTCTAGGTTAGGACACCAGGTCCCTGATGGCTGGGCCCGAAAGGCGGAAACCAGTAGGTTCCTGGAAGCTTCTCTCATCCCAGAGAAGTCCCCCTCTCCTGCCCTTCGGTTCTGTCTGATACTAACTGTTTTGACAACTGTCATGATAATGCTGAACACACTGCCTTGGTTCCAGCAGGCTCCGTTCTTTGTTTTCCCACTGAGGTGTTGAGAAAATACACCAGGCATGGGGATAGAAGACGAGGGGCAGGTCTGGTGTCTGCTGAGCAGGGACAGCTGACGGGAAGGTGATCACATAGCAACCTCACCTGCTGCCCGTTGGTTTTTTGCCTGATCCTTGTACGCTGGAATCAATGAATCAGGTGAACCTGCCTCCCTACTCAAACTGAATGCACTGAAAAACTGGGATAATTACCAAGTAGCCCACGTGAGGAGTCTCCATGAGCCTCAGGGCAGGTGACCCTGGCAGGAGGAAAGACTAAGAGCCCTAAAGCAGCACTGACCCTGGGAGGTCCATGGAACCCCACTCAGAGGAGGGCACATTACCCAGAGAAGCTCACCTCAGCTCCAGACCCCAGACCTCTAAACACTGACATTCAGACACAGGCACGGAGTTTTCCAGGACGGAGGCCAGGCCCAGTGTGCACCCAGGTCTCCACATCCTCGTGCACAGAGAATATGGTCAGGTGTCAATATTCTCATTTCAGAAAGCAAGCAGCGTTGTCTAAACATACTCAGTGCAGAAAGGATTGAAAAGTCAAAGTATTCATTGTTCACACATGTCTGACTGTTTGTGACCACATGGACTGTAGCCATCTAGCCTCCTCTGTCCATGGGATTCTGCAGGCAAGAATACTGGATTCAACTGCCATTCCCTTCTCCAGGGAATCTTCCCGATCCAGAGATGAACCCAGTTCTCCTGCACTGCATGCAGATTCTTTTACCATCTAAGCCACCAGGGAAACTCCAAGACAAGACAGAGAGGTCTAAATCTACCATGCAGACAGAACTTGGTGAGGTTTAAACTAGCATAAAGTTGCTCTCCCTGGAAGCACAGGTCATACACAAGCAGGGTCTCTAATCCCTGGACAGGGGCCTCACCCTCATGTGGGAGCTAGCAAGTAAGTTTCTTAAAGAAAAAATCACCACTGGGTCCCACATATTACCCACATCAGGAAACTGAAAGAATCTTTGTCATTAAACACTTTAACAGGCAAAACAAAACTGTTACCAGTATCTTTGGCCATGTTCTGGTCAGGATCCAGGGAAGATCCAGGGATTTCTTATAGTTGAGTCCATTGTCTTGTAAAGACAGACAGAAAGTTCCCTGATTCCTTCTCCCATGCTTCTAGCAGGAGGCAGCCACACTAGAAGCCTTCTAGAAAAGGTTATTCTTGATCAGAATAAGAATTGTTGAAATGGAAAGCATACTAGTTAGTATTTGCCAATCTAAAATATTCTTAAAAGCTTCGCCCCCAGATCTTTGAGGTTCCCACTGGTTCCTTTGTGTTCAGATTGTCAGGGTAGAAACAATACGTTGTTTCAAATTGGTTTCTTCTAATTCTGTTATTTGCTATTATATGAATGAAAGGTCACACTTGAAAAAATACATAAGAAAATTCTTGTAAAAAAAAAAATGGAGTCAAGGAGCCCATAAGCTGTATGAACTCTGCCTTGTAACAATTTCAATTTCAAAGAGTGAGGGCAGGCGGAGAAGGGGATGACAGAGGACGAGATGGTTGGATAGCATCACCAACATAATGAACATGAGTTTGAGCAAACTCTGGTAGATGGTGAAGGACAGGGAAGCCCAGAATGCTGCAGTTTGTGCGATTGCAAAGAGTTGGACATGACTGAGCAACTGAACCACATCAAGCTTCAATTTTCTGCCTGGAGAAACCTGATAAAATAGGCACCCTGATTTTGTCACTTCTCTGTTTAAACTGTGCTAAAATGAAATTGATATTCATATCAACATGTAAGAGTTTCTGAGTTTTGAGATGTCACACCAAGGTAAGAGGTGCTGGTGCGAATAGAACACTGCTGGTGGGCAAAACGTTCTTTAAATAAAGCTCTGTTTCAAACTGGATTTAATTACAACACTACATGGGTACATGAAGTATGAACCAAGAGCCTAAATATAGCAGGCAATATGTAAAATCAAATTTGATATCCCATATGTGAGAGTAAAAGCTACTGGTTTTTGCAGTAGTCATGTATGGATGTGAGAGTAGGACCACAAAGAAGTCAGAGCTTGAAGAATTAATGCTTTTGAACTGTGGTGCTAGAGAAGACTCTTGAGAGTCCCTGGGTCTGTGAGGAGATCAAACCAGTCAATCCCAAAGGAAATCAGTCCTGAACATTCATAGGAAGGACTGACGATGAAACCAAAGCTCCAATTCTTTGGCCGCCTGATGTGAAGAGCCGACCCACTGGAAAAGACCCTGATGCTGGGAAAGACTGAAGGCAAATGGAGAAGGGGATGACAGAGGAAGAGATGGTTGGATGGCATCACTGATTCAACGGACAGCAGTTTGAACAATCTCCAAGAGATGGTGATGGGCAGGGATTCCTGGCGTGCTGCAGTCCATGGGGTCACAAAGAGTCAGACACAACTTAGCAACTGAACAGCAAGTACAACAACATGAGAATAAATGTTTCTTGTCAGACCTGCAGCTGGTATGCACACATTGGTTTAGAACACTCTCCAACTCAGATTGTCTCTAAGCTGATGAAGTGTGTCACAAGTGCATGAGCCAAAAGGTAATGGATTCAGTCCAGGATGGAAGAGAATGTAACTTTGAACAGTCTGTGAAACTTACACAGTCTGTAATCCACTCAAGATTTCAAATAATAAAACATTCACCTGAAATTTAAAGCCTCTTGGAAAGTTGCATCCTATCTATTGAAACATTCCATAGATTTTTTTCATAATCATTTTTCACAGTGATAACACTGAAAGGGTAACAGGCAGGAAGGCCAGGGGTCTCCAAATGGAGGAAAGAGGCTGCAAGTGCCAGAATTTTTATCTCTCTTAATTGGCAGGAGGTAAAAAACCAGTGATATTCTTCTTCTCTATACAAATTTAAAAGGAGGTTTCTCTTAAAATGCTGTGTTGCCATGACACCTGGTTTCACCTGAAGCTAACTACTCTCAAACCTTGAGTTAACCAATACATTGCTTTTTCTTATGGAAATGTTCTTTTAAGCTATGTTAATGAACCCCAGATTCTATCTCCAAGTTGGTTCCTCCAAATGGCCCAACCTACTTACTCAGGTATTGTTCCCCTAATCTATGTAAATGAAACTATTCATTGGTATTCTGCCCTTCTACAAGATTCAAGTCAACCATTTTATGGCCAGGGATGAATTATCTGGTGCCATTCTAAATTTTATGACAGTCCTTTCTTTTCATTAACAGACTGTGAGTGACTATATAACATACAGCTAAAGAGAAGGAGGGGGGTACTCTTTTGCCCCCTTCTGATGCCTATGTCAGAAGCTTTCTCTAACTCCTTTTTACTTTAATAAAACTTTATTAGACAAGAGCTCTGAGTGATTCAGCCTAGTCTCTGGCCCTGGATTGAATTCGTCTCCTCTGGAGGCCAAGAATTCTGGCGTTTTATCCTTCAGCAACAAACTTTCAACATTTTAACTCTTCAGCTGCTGATATTATTAACAAGATGAACTTGTCCTCATGGGTGTGGGAGATGAAGTGGATCCATTGTGATTGCTCTTTGGTCAAATGACTCTCCCAGTTTCTAATTATGTTCTATATCCACAATATTTATTTTTACATCTATTGAAGTCTACTTCTCAAATCTTTATGTACACCAAACAATAGATACCTGGTGAGTTCAGATTATATTAAACACTCTTTCCATAACATTTCCAATGTCAGTTGAATCAGAACAAGGTGAAGCAGGGAGAGTGCTGAAATTTTAAATGATCTCTAAGGAGAAAAAAAAAAAAAAAAAAAAAAATTTGACAGAAATCCTAACCATTGCTGGTCTATACAAAAGAATCACAGTGTGTCTTGTTTCATGAAACTCCAACAACTGACTAACTAGAGTTGCAACAAGTTGGAGTTATGCTTGATTTGAGTTGAAACAGTTTGGATGTAGGCATATGAGGATATATAGGATGATACATACTTAAGGAGGTAAGAAGTATGAATCCAAAAATGTATAAGGTATACTTTGTAAACAAAGATGAAACATTTAACTTGTTTTCACTATCTCACCCTTCCAGACTTTGCCATCATCTACTGAACCCCTGTGGACTTGTTGGCTCATTGCCATCAGATTAAAACTACTCACATGCATCTTGCTTAGCTGTGTTCTCTTTGAAATTGTTTATGTTTCTCTCTCCTAGTATGCTCTTATAAATGCCACTATCTGTATCACTTATGTTGTCTATAAGGTGGACTCCTTCCTTGTCCACTGTGTAATCATCCTCCGTGTATACAGATATTCACATGTCTATCTATATAGATATCTATGTATATAAGTACCTATAATATTTATATCTGTATATACAGAGATAGTTATGTCTATATGTACATATATATTCATACGTATAGGTATATAGATATTAATGTCTCTATGAAGCTAGGTATTTATACATCTATGTACCTAGAATGTATATTTCTATGCATATACACATTTGTATATCTATGTACCTAGACATTTATATCTCTATCTGGATATTTACATATCTATGTACCTAGATATTTACATTTATGTACACTTACATATAAACAAATAGATGTCTTACCAGTATAACAGGGCCTGTAGAAAAGGGAATGCTCTTACAGGACCTGACTCTGCAACTGAACAAAAACAAAATAGAAAATACATTCGGTTCACCTACCACCAATAACACATGGTATATCAATGTTACTACAATATGAAATAAAGGTTACTTAAAGAAAAATGCTTAGGGGGACTTCCCTGCAGTCCAGTGGTTAAGATTCTGTGCTTCAAATGCAGGGGGCGAGGGTTTGACACTTGGTCGGGGAAATAAAAATCCCACATGCCACATGGCACTGCCAGTAAATAAATAAAATTATTAAAATAAATAAATAAGAAAGTTCAGAAAGAACACACAAGCTTTTGGGTGTTTCTTCAGGTACATTCAATATTGAATTACAGTCTTGAGTTAAAACTTAAAAGTTTTCACTTTAAGGCAATTACAACTGGGCATGAAAAAGCCCTGATGCCATGTGGCCATTGCATGCAATAGCAACCTTAAAACTACCCTTATGAGACCATTTCATGCAAAGATGGGCTCAGTAAAGGACATCAATGGTATGGACCTAACAGAAGCAGAAGATATTAAGAAGGGGTGGCAGGAAAACACAGAAGAACTGTACAAAAAAGTTCTTCATGAACCAGTCATGATGGTGTGATCACTCATCTAGAGCCAGACATCCGGGAATGTGAAGTCAAGTGGGCCTTAGGAGACATCACTACAAACAAAGCTAGCAGAGGAGATGGAATTCCAGTTGAGCTATTTCAGATCCTAAAAGATGATGCTGTGAAAGTGCTGCACTCAATCTGTCAGCAAATTTGGAAAACTCAGCAGGGGTCACAGGACTGGAAAAGGTCAGTTTTCATTCCAATCCCAAAGAAAGGCAAAGTCAAAGAATGCTCAAACTGCTACACAATTGCACTCATCTCATACACTAGCAAAATAATGCTCAAAATTCTCTAAGCCAGGCTTGAGCAATACGTGAACTGTGAACTTCGAGATATTCAAGCTGGTTTTAGAAAAGGCAGAGAAACCAGAGATCAAATTGCCAACATCCACTGGATCATCGAAAAAGCAAGAGAGTTCCAGAAAAAGTATCTATTTCTGCTTTACTGACTATGCCAAAGCCTTTGACTGTGTGGGGCACAATAAACTGTGGAAAATTCCCAAAAGATGGGAATAGTAGATCACCTGACTGTTTCTTGGGAAATCTGTATGCAGTTCAAGAAGCAAGAGTCAGAACCAGACATGGAACAACTGACTGGTTTCAAATCGGGAAAGGAGCATATCAAGGCTATATATGGTCACCCTGCTTATTTAAATTCTATGCAGGGTACATCATGAGAAATACCAGGCTGGATGAAGCACAAGCTAGATTCAAGATTGCTGGGAGAAATATCAGCAATGCAGATGGCACAACAATTATGACAGAAAGTGAAGAAGAACTAAAAACCTCCTGATGAAACTGAAAGAGGAGAGTGAAAATGTTGGCTTAAAGCTCAACATTCAGCAACCTAAGATCATGGCATCTTGTCCCATCACTTCATGGCAAATAGATGGGGAAACAGTGGCTGACTTTATTTCGGGGGACTCAAAAATTACTGCAGATGGTGACTGCAGCCATGAAATTAAAAGACACTTATTCCTTGGAAGAAAAGTTATTACCAACCTAGACAGTATATTAAAAAGCAGAGATGTTACATTGCTAACAAAGGTCTGTCTAGTCAAGGCTATGGTTTTTCCAGTGGTCATGTATGGATGGGAGAGTTGGACTATAAAGAAAACTGAGTGCTGAAGATGGATGCTTTTGAACTGTGGTGTTGGAGAAGACTCGAGAGTCCCTTGGACTGCAAGGGGATCCAACCAGTCCATTCTAAACGAGATCAGACCTGAGTGTTCATTGGAAAGACTGATGTTGAAGCTGAAACTCCAATGCTTTGGCCACATGATGTGAAGAGCTGACTCATTTCAAAGGACCCTGGTGCTGCGAAAGATTGAGGGTAGCAGGAGAAGGGGATGACAGAGGACGAGATAATTGGATGGCATCACCGACTCAATGGACACAAGTTTTGGTAAGCTCCGGGAATTACTGATAGATAGGGAGGCCTGGCGTGCTACAGTCCATGGGGCTGCAAAGAGTCAGACAAGACTGAGTGACTGAAGTGAACTGATAAGGGGAAAGAATATGAAGAAGTATTGAACTGATAAGGGGAAAGAATATGAAGAAGAATAGATATCTATATGTATATCAAGAATAGATATCTATATGTATACCAGACCAGCTGGAATGTAAGGCATGCTGATGATGACTGGTTCTGACTCTCAAGACCTCAATTGACTGAAGCTTGGAGTCTCCCACAGCTCAATACCCTTAATGAACATGCCTGTAAGTTAAAGTGTTAGTCACTCACTCATGTCTGATACTTTGCAACCCCATGGACCACCAGCCTCCTCTGTCCATGGGATTCTCCAGGCAAGAATACTGGAGTGGACTGCCCAGCCCTCCTCTTGGGATCTACCTCACTTAGTGGTTGAACCCGGGTGTTCTGCTATGCAGAGATTGTTTACCATCTGAGTCACCACAGAAGCCAAAACATGCCTATAGTAATAGATTAAAGCTTACCCAACTCTGTGGTTTACAGAGACCCTGCTGTGGAAAGCGCCATGGTGTACTCCATAGTTCTGCAAGTAATACACTTTTCCTTCCCATGAGCTTTGGCTGGGTTGTACCTTCTGGCTCTACACCCACCAAGAGGTAAACTCACTTTTCTGGTAACATTTCTCCATCCAGACTCCCAACCACCACATGACACTAAATTTACAGGCAGTCGCTTTGCTTCCAAAACATGAAAATCACATTATTTTTCTGTGAGCAAAGCTACCTAAGGGCCAGAAACAGTGTCCCCATTTTACCTTGTGAAGCCAGTAGTTGTCAAGCAAACTCAGCTCAGTGGATCCACAGTCCTCCAGATCGATACCTCAGCTTACAGAAAACACTTGCAAGGCTTTGAGGTTCTACTTATACCTCATTTCTGAAGGCTTTTCATCCCTACATTAAATATACAGATGGCTCATCAGTGCCACTTCCACTTTCAGGTTAAAAATCCTCCAAGTTTTTTCTAACATCCTTATTCCACGCGTTGTGTTTAAATCTTTATTCATACGGCGTTTATTTTGTGTCTCATCCGAATGTAATTAATTACACCATTTCCCTTGAATAATGCAGTACTTACCACATAAGAGTTCTTGCCAAAACTGGATTTGATAAGGTAGGGCACAGGTGGGCCTAGGATACACTCCGAGAGCATGGTTACAGTCTGGTGGAGCCGATATACGAGTTGAGGGCACTGGAAAGAAACATTCAGCCTGAGGACATCCAGCCAACTTGAGGATCCAGGCCGAAGAGGCCATGCCTGAAAACAAACAAACCAACCACAATGCGCCTGCGCAATAGAGGCTTGACAGACACGCCCACAGAGCAGCCAATCCCCCAGCGGTGGGGCGGGGCCTCCATCACGCTCCCACCATCCGGGCGCCTATTGGGCAGACAGCCTCAGTCACAACGCGGATTGGTCGCTTGTGCCTGACAGGGTACAGGCAGGCTGCTGGCCCTTCACTTTACCTCAGCGCCTGACAGGGGCTGAATTGTAGGAAACCAAAGAAACCAAATCTAGTTCATATTAGGCTGATCTGTCATATCTAGTCAGGATCCGTCCATCCCACCAGTACCCTCACCCTGACTTTCCCCTCACCTTCCTGCCCTGGACACTCCACCCAAGGAAGACAGACCAGGCTCTGGACACTGGTCTGGGCTCTCTCAGCACCTTCTTCTTCCACAGGCACCTTGGCCTTGAGCACGCCAATGGCCTTGAGGCCGAACAGGTCTCCAGAGGAGAGCACTGAGGGAGATGCCGGGAGAACAGAGCGGTTAAGCAGGACACAGTCGGGAAGGAAAGTCTTCATCCCTGTCTCACACAGACCATCCAGTAGCTTCAGGCTACTCCCTGCACAAAAGGTGGAGGAGAAGCCTCAGCTCTAAGGTCTGACTTAGATTAGTAAATCACTGACGAAATCTATTATGTTCCTTAGGACAAAGATGCGTTCAAAGACATCTCCGTATACTTCTGCAAGGAACAATGGGAAGAGATGGGAAAATGGGAAATAATCCGATATAGGAATGTGAAAAGAAACTACGAAGCACTGATTGCTATAGGTAATAGGAAGTGCTGGGTGCCTGTGAGCCTGGGAAACATGAAGCAGGTCTTCACCCTCAGTGTTCACTTGGCCCGCTCTTAGGTGGCTCCATCTGCTCACAGTTCCCTTTGGTGTGGAGACTAACCTGGAGGAAATGTTTACAGTTTTGCACCAAAGGGAGGTTGACCCTGCAGTGCAGAGCTCACCTCTTGCCTTGTTCTAGACTCCCCCAGCCCATCCCACTGATTCCCTGACGTTGTGACACTTCCCATGGCTTCTGTGCTTTGTTTCTCCTTCTTAGGACAAATGTTTTGCTTCTTTCCAGGGTTCAGAGCCACTCGGCCGGATTTCATGCCTCACCGCAGGCAGGTCATCAAGCCCCAGGTAGATGACACTGAGGATTCTGATGAAGAATGGACACCAAGGCAGCAAGGTGAGAGGCCGGGAGGATTTGGAGGTGTCTTCCTGAAACCAGCCTGGGCTTAGGTCTCAACTACATCTCAGCCATTAGCAAGGAAAACATAATTTTCAGCATTCCATAGTGGCTGTGGCTGAATATTGACATTAGCCTGAATGAACGTGAATGTATAGGTTTTCCAGTGTAATTCTCAAAAGATTTGTGGTTAAAATTTATCATTCTTTTAAAAAAGAATTATCTTGATAAACATTCTTAGTGAAAGGCAATTAAACAAACCTTAGAAATAAATTCACCAAACAGATTAATACTAATCTCATTGGTTATTGGATTAAATCTTTTCAAAGAGGAAATGATTAACATATTATGTCAAGATACATTATTTATGTATGTATATAAAACAAAACCTGTGATCTTCTTACCCTAAGGTTAAACTAATTATTTATTTTGATTCTGGGAAAGGGTTGGAGAGAATTATTTCTTCTCCTTGATCTTTCCAACATTTCACTGACCAGAGATGGCATCAGGTAAACAAAATGAAGTGCACTTATTATAAAATAGATGTGAGCAGCTCACTTCCTCTTCTGCTGCTCAGTTTAGAAGAGTTAATCTGCCTAGACTGGAGAAAACAATTTAGATAGCTCTATGATTCTCCATCTATGGATTTATGTTCTCCCAGATTTTTAAAAATTATTTATTTAGTTTTGACTGCACTGGGTCTTTGTTGCTTTGAACGGGCTTTGTCAGGTTGTAGTGAGTGTCTTCTCATTGCAGAGCACATGCAGGCTCTGTAGTTTCTGACACACAGGCTTAGATGCCCCGCAGAAAGTGGAATCTTTTTAGACCAGCCATCGAACCTGCGTCCTCTGCATTGGCAGGCAGATTCTCATCCACTGTGCACCAGGGAAGTCCCTCTGTTCCCTGAGGTTGTGAAAACTAGGGAAAGGGACATGAAAAGCAAACATTTGGTTGTCTGCAAAAGTTTTGACAGAAGGAGAGATTCTTCATAGGGATTACATACACCTCGGTTCACCATACGCCTGCACGTCTTTATTTACCTTATGTGCACGTTAGTGTTAGTGGCCATAGTGCTAATGGCTCAGTCATGTCTGACTCTGCGTACCCATAGACTGTAGCCCACCAGGCTTCTCTGTCCATGGGATTCTCTAGGCAAGGATCCTGGAGTGGGTTGCCATCTCCTGCTCCAGGTTATCTTACCAACCCAGGTACTGGGCCTGCATCTGTTACATCTCCTGCATTGCAGGTGGATTTTTTACCGCTGAGCCACCGGGGATATATATACACATTGATGTACAACAAATCTGTAGAAATGTTACATCTTGCATAACAGAAGCCCTAACCCACTGAGTAACAATTCTCCAATCCTTCCTCCTCACAACCCTTGGCAACCACGATTTTATTCTCTGTTTCCATGGATGTGATTATTTTAGATACCTCATAGAAGTGGAATCGGGCAATATTTGTCTTTTTTGATTGGATCATTTCACTTAGTATAATATAATCAAGGCCCATCCATGAGGTAGCATAAGACAGAAATCTTTTTTAAGGCTTCATGTGGATATAAGAGCTATAACATATATCTTATATATAATCTTATATACATATATCTTATATATAATCTTTATCTTTTATCCACCAATGAACATTTAGGTTGCTTACACATCTTGCCCATTGGGAAAAATGCGGCAGTGACCATACATGTGCCCACTATTTATTCAATATCTTGCTTTCAATTCTTTATGGAAACACACTCTTGAGTGGGATTGCTAGATGATACAGCAGTTCTAACTTTCTGGAGAAACTCCATACTGTTTTCTAGAAAGCTTGCAACATTTTATATTGCCAGCAATAGTGTATAAGGGTTCCAATTTCTCCATATCCTTACCAAACTTGCTATTGTCTTCTTATACATATTGCCCATCACAGAAGGTTTCAGTTTGTATTTCTCTACTGATTAGTAATATTGAGCATCTTTTCATATGTTTGTTGGCCTTTTGTGTATTTTCTCTGGAGAAATGTCTATTCAATTCCTTCTCTCACTGTTAGTCAGCTCAGACTGCCATAACAAAGCAGACTGCACTACTCAAACCACAGAAATTTGTTCTCTTACAATGCTGGAACATGGAAATTTGATATCAACGTGCCATCATGGTCAATCAGGGTCTCTTCCTGGCTTATAGGTAGCCTTCATACTGGTGTATGCTTATTAACCTCTTATCAGAGGCATATTTTAGAAGTATTTTCTACCACCTATAGGTGGCCTTTTCAACTCTGTTCAGTGTCCTTTGCTGCACAGAGGTTTTAAGATTAATCTCATTTGTCTATTTTTACTTTGTTACTAATACTTGTGCACTTGGTACCATATCTAAGAAATCATTGCTGTTTCAGTGTCGTGAAGCTTCACCCTTGTTTTCTTCTAAGAGTATTATCAAGTCTTGCATTTAGGTCTTTAACCCATTCTGAATTGATTTTTCTATCTATTTATTTACATCAGATTACTTTCAACAGTATTTTGTCGTTTTCAACATATAAGTCTTTCATCTCCTTAAATTTACTCCTAATTACTTCATTCTTTTCAATGCTATTATAAATAAGATTTTTTGTCCAGTGGCTAAGACTCCACACTCCCAGTGCAGAGAACTTGGGTTCAGTCCCTAGTCAGGGAACTAGATCCCACATGCCACAACAAAGACCTGGCACAAACAAATAAATAAAAATAAATATACATTTTTTTAATTTAGCTATTCAGTATAGGTTTAAAAAAATAAAAAATAAATAGGATTGTTTTCTTATTTTCCTTTCTGGAATGTTCATTCTTCATGCATGGAAAGATATCTGAATGTATATTTTGTACCGTGCAACTTTCTGTGCAGGATTTTTGTGTGTGTGGATTAAAGATTTTTCTGCACATAAAACCATGGCCTTGTGAACAGACATAATTTTACTTCTTTCTTTCCAAATGGAGGCCTTTTGTTTCCATTTCTAACGTAAAGCCCGGGCTAGGAGTTCTAATATTATGGTGAACAGAAATATAGATAACAGGCATCCTTGCCTTTTTTTCTTGATCGTAGAAGTTTTCAGCTTTTCACTGATGACTAGAATGTTAGAGGTAGACTTTCAATATGTGACCTTTATTATATTGCAGTCACTTCCTCGTATTTCTACATTGATGAGTACTTTTGTCATGAAAGGCTACTAAATTTATTAGATACTTTATGAACATCAGATGAGGCACAGATGAAGTTTTTTTTTTTTTTTTTTATTTTAAGAAAATTATGTAATGCTCCCAGTGAAAGCACAGAAGTTGATGATACAGAAATCATCTTCCATTCCTCCTTTGCTAATCATTGTTTTTGTCACTCTCTGGCTTAGAATTATGTGTCTTTAACTAGAATACCCAGTGTTTTGAAACATTTCCATAGCAAAACGCTGATTCTCATCATTCTTTAGGTAAACCTTCTCCGGTGCCCTTCAGAGTGGAGCACAGTAAACACCAGAAGGTGAGTATTTCCCAAATACTGTTGTCAAAATATCCTCCTCATGGATCCAGTCACAGGTGAGAATAGGAGAAATCACAGAGGTCCTGGAGACAGCTGCCTTCCTGTCCTGCATCTTTAGCACACTGTCTGATACCATCACCACTTTTACAGTCAGTAAGAACAACAACAGTAGGAGGCAGTTCTGTTGTTACATTATTTTCATAATATTTCAGCCTTTAAGCATTTTATGTGAATAAACTTACTTAAACCTTAAAACAATCCTACAGTACCTATAAGTAGGTATATAGCTATCACCATTAGAGATAACAAAACTGAGGCAAAAAAAAAAAAAAAAATAATTGATAATATGGCCAAGATCACAGTATCACTGGTAGTGCAATCTAAACCAAAGCAATTTTTCTAAACTCCTCACAAAATGATTAAACTTCCATGGTTATATGAAGCTTATTCATACATCTTTATATCACTCATCAGAGAGATGTTTTCAACCTCAGTTCTTTTGTGCTGTGTTAGGGAGGGATATGCTAAGACATCTGACTAAGGGAAGATTAAGGACATGCTGGGCACTTTGTAGAGTGGACAGTCCAAGATGAAGAAGGAGACAGGATCCCTACCTCAGAGCCTCCCACTCCAATAATATGAAGCAACTCGCAACCCTGAGAAGCCTCAGGTTTATGACTGAAAAGCAACAAATAAGAAAGTAACAGAAGGACATCACATAGATTACCCACTTTTGAGTAGAAAATCATCATCTGGGCATCATTTCAAATGCTCATTCCTGTAGGAGGGAGTAACAGCTAATCCTCTGAGCTCTAATAGGCAACTCTCCTGTTTGGAATCATTTGTTCAGCCTGCCCCTGTGTTGTGAGCTTTGGGAGGCTAGCCCACACCCATTCATTCTCAGAAGTCCAGGCCCAGCTCAAAGCCCCTGAGGGCCCCCTGAATGTTTTGTGAATGAGTGACTCCACACTTAAGCATTCATCTAGGAGTAGAAAGGTCAAAGGATGCTGAAGATAGTATCTGTGAGGTAGACTTCAAATATAGATGCAGTTTAGGGAATAAATTGATACCAGGGATGTTCGCTCACGTTCTTACTGTATTAAATAGATCACTCAATAATTTGTTGAAGGTTATTAAATTTCATATCCACTACAATATTAGATATTAGCCTGTATACCAATTAATGGATCAGGAAACTGAGTAGAACCAGCTAGTCATACAGCCTTGTTCAAGGAGAACTGATGAGACCAGCTACTTTAATTCCAATCATTGTCTCTAGGATATGGCAACCTGCAACTTTCATCTCTTTTTCTTTATTGTCTAAATGTGTTTCTGCCGATCGTCTTTTCTCCTCTTAATCTCACTGCTTTGTCACTTTATTTTCCACATGTGGTTTTTCCCCTCTGTAATTTTCCATACTTCCTCGTCCATCAAAGGGCCACAAATTAATAGAAACCCCCCGGATCTCTCTTCGAGCCTTTACCTTCTTCTTTCCCTGACCTCCAGCTATTCTCCCTGCTTGCTGTCACTTTTAGGCAGAAAGTTGAAGGGTAAAAACATTAAGATATGAATTCTAGTTTTGATTCACTATCCACCTAGGTCCGTTTTTCACACTCCAGTGTTCAACCCCCGCCCCCCCCCCCCCCCCCAAAAAAAAGGTATTTCCAAGAATTGTCAAAATATTAACTAAAGTCATGCATGTCAAAACACTTCATAAAATCCTAAACTAAAGAAGTGCATGTTGTCTTTTACTCACATGGAAGAGAATATCCAGGGCACCATTAAGTAAGGAATCTAGTTTGAAGGAAGTGACAGGAGCAGCAAAATCACTGAAGACAAGTGGCTCCAAGCAGGCTCAGAAACCAGTGTCCCATCACAGAAAAGCAAGGACCCCTGGACAGCACCCCAGACAAAAAGTCGGTAAGACAAAATTGGGGAGTTCCTGTAATTAGTTCCTCTAATTCCTGTAGAAAAACTAATAAGTATGGGCTAGGTGTGTGGCATGGAGTTTGGGTAGGTGGGAGTTTAAGCTGGACTGATCTGAGACATGAAGTTAGCCCTGGGGCCTTGGGAAAATCTTATACATTGTCTGAGGTCCTGATTACTATCTATAAAGTGAGGATAAGGATACATAACTCATACGGTGCTTGAAAGGCTTACATTAAATGCAAAAGTCTGACACATACAAGTAGTTCAATAAATCCAGCTGTGATAATGGGAACCAAGCTTTGTTAGTGTTTATGCCCAGACCTCTGCTCATGTGCCCTTACATGTCATGTGCCCTTAAGATATATTTTCTGAGCAGATGTGTCAGTGAACTATTTCCTAAGTAAGAAGATTTGGGGTTAAACCTACTAATGGGAAGTGCTGGATGCTATCACTGAACTGGGCACCTGTGGTCAGTGGAGCCTCAGTCTCCTGAACCTGAAGTTAAAGGGAGAAGAAACAAAATATAGAGAAGAGACTTCCTGGGGGTAAAGTGGTTAAGGCTCCACGCTTCCACTGCAGGAGGTGTGGGTTCCATTCCTGGTCAGGGAAATAAGATCCCACAAGCCATGCTGTGTGGTCAAGAAATAAATAATGGAACATTGAAAATAAAATTACAAAAGCAAAAGTTTGAAAAATACATGTAAGAAAGTTTTAACAAAGTGTATAGATGGACAGGTAGGAGAATTCACACTTTCTGATAAAACAGGGACTAACTCTCCAGACCCCATCAGCCTTGCTTAGCTTCTGTTCTCCATCTTAGAACTCAGAAGAAAGGAGACTGGAGTGAAGAGGTACAGTCTACGAGAAAGAAAGGGACACGTGTACCAAGAGGTCAGGGAGCCGCAGGATGACGACTACCTCTGTGAGTGACCCTGCTGGCCCACTCACGGAGAAGGGGCTACGAGGCCTTGGTCCACTAACCTCACCTCACCATTTGGTACCTGGCCATCCCCTTCCTCTGACTTGGGGTGCAGGACCGAGGCCAAATTCCATGAATGCCCCAGTTCTTTCTGAAGGTCATTACGACCAGCAACATCACTATACCTCCTCTCATCCCTGTTCTCACCTCCAGATTGTGAGGACTGTCAGAACTTCTTCATCGACAGCTGTGCTGCCCATGGGCCCCCAACCTTTGTAAAGGACTGTGCAGTGGAAAAGGGGCATGCCAATCGCTCAGCCCTCATGCTGCCCCCTGGGTTAAGCATCAGGCTGTCGGGCATCCCTGACGCTCGGCTTGGAGTGTGGAACGAGGTGTCCGATCTGCTGCTGGGCCTGCACTTTGGCCCCTATGAGGGCCATATCACAGAAGATGAAGAGCCGGCCAACAGTTGATATGCCTGGCTGGTGAGAAGCACCCGTTTCCCTGTCCTCTGGGGTCTAATGGCTTGTATGTGGTGGGGGGTACTTCATGTCTACATGTGAGGGCACAGATGGTGATAACACAGTTGGCAGTGACACAGTCAGACCTCTGTACTGTGTGCCATGGGCGTGAACACAGGACTTCCATTTAAAGGTAAGAGGAGAGGTGGGACCACAGTGTAGAGACACTCAGGACCTCTATCTAAAGGTCAGAGGAGAGGTGGGAATGCAGTGTACAGACAGTCAGGACCTCAAACTAAAGGTCAGAAGAGAGGTGGGACCAGTGTACGGACACAGGACCTTCATCTAAAGGTCAGAGGAGAGGTGGGACCACAGTGTACAGACACTCAGGACCTCTATCTAAAGATCAGAGGAAGGTGGGACCACAGTGTACAGACACTCAGGACCTCTATCTAAAGGTCAGAGGAGAGATGGGAACACAGTGTACAGACACAGAGGACTTCCATCTAAAGGTCAGAGAAAGGTGGGACCACAGTGTACAGAAACACTGGACCTCTATCTAAAGGTCAGAGGAGAGGTGGGAACACAGTGTACAGATATTCAGGACCTCTATCTAAAGGTCAGAGGAGAGGTGGGACCACAGTGTACAGACACTCAGGACCTCCATCTAAAGGTCAGAGGAGAGGTGGGAACACAGTGTACAGATATTCAGGACCTCTATTTAAGGATCAGAGGAGAGGTGGGGCCACAGTGTAGAGACACTCAGGACCTCAATCTAAAGGTCAGAGGAGAGGTGGGACCACAGTGCACAGACACTCAGGACCTCTATTTAAGAATCAGAGGAGAGGTGGGGCCACAGTGTACAGACACTCAGGACCTCTATCTAAAGGTCAGAGGAGTGGTGGGAACATCGTGGTACACACTGACAGGACTTCTATCTAAAGGTCAGAGGAGAGGTGGGAACACAGTGTAGAGACACATAGAAGTGACTCCTCCCTTGTGGAGCCCTTGCCTTCAATGAACCAAGAGACTCAGACTTGGAATAATGAGTAAGGGGCTTACCGTGTGGTCCAACTGGCAGTTGAATCCATGCAGGCTGAAAAGCACCAATGACTACAGAGGGAAATCGCTCTTCTATTGCTTCCTACCAAAAAACAAATAGAAGAAAGAGGGAAGCTTGTAACTCTTTCTCTGACACTCAGATCACCAAAGGGAGGAACTGCTACGAGTATGTGGATGGAAAGGACAAGTCTTGGGCCAACTGGATGAGGTGAGTGCAGTGAGTCTGCAGTGTGTAGACACTGAGACTCCCTTCATGCCACGCCCCTTTCCTTCTCAACCCGGCTCCCTCAACAGCTTTCACATCTTCCTTCCTCTTTTCCCTCCATATCATGCTCTTTCATTTCAAAAGACACTAGAAAGAAGGAAATAAAAATATGGCCTGTGTTGTCAGGATAGAAGTCTATATGCTGAACAAAACTGGTGGACTTGAAAACAACTTGAGGAGTCTAGATTCACCAAGGACACTTTAACTCAATTATTGGACACTTACCACACACTTTATGTTTCAGTTTAGACATTGAACGTTGTTACTGAAACAGATAACACAACCCATGTTCTTTTGGAGAACATACTGCAAACAGATATTAGCCAATTGATTTTAAGAACAGTAATCTTAGTTTTTTCTATCTTTGAGTAACTACACAGCGCCAGGATAACCTAATACAGGAGACCTTGACTCTATGTGGGCAACAACCTCCTCAGGCTTGGTTCCAGTGAGAAGTGGGCCCTGAGGTCTCAGAAGGAATGGAGGGCAGGATGGCCCTAGGCGGGGCCATTCTCTGAGGACCTCCATTTCATCAGGGCAGGCAGACAGTGAACAAACAATTAGTGTTCCGTGTCTCAAGCTATATCAGATCTCTCTCCAAGTTTCCGTGGGAGGGGGTGGGCAAGCAAATAGGACCCTGGATACACGTGGGGAGATGGGAGAAAGCCTCAGGAGAGAAGGCAGGCTGGGCTGAGTGTTGAGGGCTGTGTGTTAGCCAAGGAGCACCAAGTCCTGTTGATGGAAGAGAACTTAGTTCAGAGTTTAGAGGAGCTGGAGGTCACCAGCCTCAAGGACAGTCCAGGTGGATTTGAGTCTGGAACTGGGCTCTGGAAAAATGGCTAATTAGGTAACGAGAGAAAAGCATGGGAATTCACATGGCCTGGTCGAAGGTGTGAACAGCAGGTCCACATGAGGGGCGGCCTCAGAGGCGGAAGGCAAGGAGCTGGGCATGGTCGGAGAGTGGAGGGCACTCATCACTGAGATTTCTTTCCCCTTCCTGGCCTCACCCCCAGGTATGTGAACTGTGCCTGGGACGACAAGGAGCAGAACCTGGTGGCCTTCCAGAATCACGGGCAGATCTTCTACGGAACCTGCCAGGTGGTCAGGCCGGGCTGTGAGCTGCTGGTCTGGTACGGGGATGAGTATGGTCAGGACCTTGGCATCAAGCAGAACAGCAGGGGGAAGCATGAGCTTGTGACCAGGAGAGGTGAGTGTCACCCCTCTTCCAGCACCGACCCCATCCTGGAAGCCTCCGTGGTCCGATTTTGAAGCAGAGTACAATCTAGCCCAAAGTCCGTAGAGTTGTAATTAAAATGCCTCAGAATTTTATTCTTTTCATATGATTGTTAGGAAAAATTTTTATATTAAAAATGCTAGTTCTAATTTTTAATATTTCATGCAAAAAAATGGGTAACATCACCTTCTGCTGAAAGGCTGAGAAGCAAAAAGCAACATTTTTTGCACCTAAGAGCTCTCTGCCCTTTACCTGTTTCTTCCTCATTTTGTCCCATTTCGAAGTGACACATGTACAGTGATGTGCATTCAGTTACTGTTCCAGTTTGTTGTCATGTGAATTCATGCTCTGTGCCAGACGGGGCTCCACACAATGAAACAGACAGAACCACTGCCCTGGGGCAGCAGGGTCTTCACACCAGACAGGGGCTGGTGCTCTGAGGAAAACCAGCGCAGGGAACGTGCCTCGGGGCAGCGTGAGCAAAGGGTGTTGTGTGGTGCAGGACGGTGCGGCGGGGTCTGTGCAGAGATAACACCCCTGGGGAAGGATTCCAGACAGGGGAGCAGCCAGTGCCGCAGCCCCAGGGCCAGGAAGAGAGACCATGCAAGGGGTCACTGGAAGAAGCACAGAGGGCGAGGAAGGAGGCTGGATGGGACACGGAAGCCTCAGGGTCTGTGTCCACGTGCAGGCCCCAGGGGTCCTCCTGGGTAACACAGAACAACAGCGCGGCTTTCTGCTGCAAGCGGCATGTTCTCTGTGCTAAGACGATGCTTAGGTTCATTTTGGGGATGAGACATCAGCGGGGAGCCCCCTCAGAGGTCAGTTCATTGCCAGACATGAGGGGAGAGTGGGCTGTCTGAAGATGCTTTCGTGTGAGGATGTGAAGAGTCTGACTGGAGATGTATTTTTAAATTGGGCTTCCTAGTGAACGTTAAATGGACTAAGACTGAATGTAATAAATGAGGTATGAGTACTGGTGAGGTTTGAGAAAGGATATGCCTTTATTTTATGATCTCTGGGAAACTGAGAGAGGAGCAATTTGTGAACCTGTTTGGTCAGCAGGCACCAGAGACCTGTAGTCAGTGAGACCTGGGCCGCTCGGTCTCATCCAGTCTCAAACCCACTTCCTGCAGAGATCGGCACAAAGGCTGCTCTTTGAACAAGGAGCCACAAAGTCACATTTACCCACACCTGCTGTAACCACCCCCTGTGCTGCCTCCAATTTGCAGAGAACTCCAGGTCAGGCGCCCCTAACTTAATAGATCCTTTCTACTCACATGGAGCCACTCAGGAGATTTCACCTAAGTCATCAAGTCTTATCCCTCAGTAGGGTAAATACCTGTGGCCACTGTGACGTGACTTTTCAGACACTTAGACGCAGGGAAATTCCCTACAGATCCACCTCTATCAGGAGAGATGTTGCCTCTGATGCTGCTGGAAGGTCCCTATCTGGGTGATATGTAGAAAAGGCCCCTGACACAAGCTTCCTGGATTTCTGTAGATGTAGAGAATAAGAGTGGAGTGGAAACGTGGACTATAAAGACACACTCGATGGGAGACAAATCGTGCACTGTCAACCCTTAGATGATTAGTGGGGAGGGCTTGACCATAGCAAACCAGCTACCTGACCAAAAGCTTCCTCTTTCAGCAGAGCCAAAGCCCAAGATCCACCCATGTGCCTCCTGCTCTCTGGCCTTCTCCAGTCAGAAATTCCTCAGCCAACACACCCAACGCAGTCACCCCTCTCAGCCCCGCCTGAGACCATCTGAAAGAGACCTCCTCCAACCCGAGGATGCCTGCCCAGGCAATCAAAATCAGCGATATGCAGACCCACACATCCCGAGCGACAAACCTGAGGGTCAGGAGGCCAAGGACAGGCCCCAACAATTGCTGGAAAGCATAAAGCTGAAGAGGATATCAAGGGCCTCTTCCTACTCAACCGGAGGACAAATGGGGGGTTATGGGGTGCATGAGAGAATGAAAGACGAGCCCAGCACAAGCCAGAAACTGAATCCAGAGGACACAGGCACATTGCTCATGGGGGCAGGGGTCTCTGGGATTATGAGGTTCCCTTACGGAGAGTGTGGGCAAGGCTCCAAGGACAGGTCAAGTCTCAGCACACACGAGAGGACACACAGAGGGGAGAAGACCTACGTTTGTGGGCAGTGTGGACGAAGCTTCCATCAGAAGTCCCATCTCATCAGACACCAGAGGACACACACAGGGGAGAAACCCTATGTTTGCGGGGAGTGTGGGCGAAGCTTCAGTCAGAAGTCCCATCTCATCAGACATCAGAGCACACACACAGGGGAGAAGCCCTATTTTTGCAGGGAGTGTGGTCGAAGCTTCAGCCGGAAGTCTGCCCTCATCAGACACCAGAGGACACACACAGGGGAGAAGCCCTATGTTTGCAGGGAGTGTGAGTGAAGCTTCAGTCGGAAGTCCGTCCTCGTCACCCACCAGAGGACGCACACAGGGGAGAAGCCCGATGTTTGCAGGGAGTATGGGTGAAGCTTCAGTGATAAGTCAACTCTCATCACCCACCAGAGGACACACACAGGGCAGAAGCCCTATGTTTGCGGGGAGTGTGGGCGAAGCTTCAGTTGGAAGTCCGTCCTCATCAGACACCGGAGGACACACACAGTGGAGTAGCCCTATGTTTGTAAGGAGTGTGAGTGAGTCATGACCAACAAACCACACCTTAGCCACAGGAGGATTACAGCAGTCCCCCCATGCCTCAACTCTAAGGGGGCCTCCGAAGAGGTCTGAGACCCGTTACTGTCCACAAGAGTAAGAGAAGAGACTTCCCATGTGGTCCAGTTGCCAAGACTCCAAAGCAGAGACCCTTGTTCAATACGTGATTGGGGAACTAGCTCCCACAGGCTGCAACTAAGACACAGCACAGCCGAATAAGTAAATATATGATAAATATTTTAAAGAAAGAGTGTGATAACCACATAATTACTTGTTAAATGGACCTTCCACTTTCGTGACAGGAGAGGAGATAGATAAACAGCAGAAGGTTCCTTAAGTGTTCTGGAGATGTTCATGCCAATTGCCTTCGTGGTTTTTTAGTACTCCTCTTCTAATAAATTTTGTCTCCAAACAAATCTGAAGCCCAGACTATGTACTCATGCCCCCCTTATCACTGACCACAGTGGAGTCCAGTCATAGCTGATCCCCTGGGAAGGCATCATTCTGTAGCCAAGTCAGTTAGGTCACTGGACAGTCAGTTCCTGTGTCCAGGGAGAGGAATGAAGGTTTTGAGACAGACTCACCAGGAAAGGGGTTCCCTGGCCTCCTGGGAAGTGCCCCCCTCTCCTCCTTATAGACCTCGACTCTCCTTTGCCCTCTGCTGGTAGCCCTCTGGTTCCCTCTGACTTCTGTAGCTACAAAGGTGAAGTCCACGTGCACGTGTGTGTGTGCGCGCGCCTGGCTCAGCATGGGCCGTCTGGTCTCTGCTGCTCCCTCAGGGTCATCACAGCATCTGGACTCCAGAGTCGACCACAGGGGTCCAGTTCTCAGCCCTGCCCTCAGCAGCTATGTGAGCTGGGGCAAGATGCTCAACCTCTCTGTGTCTCTGTTCTCTCTATTCTCTCTCTATTCATCTGTGATACGAGGTCGGAGCACCAGCATTTTGATCTGATGAGGAAGCACAGGCAGAATCTGGCAGAGGCTGGCTGAGAACGCAAGCCACACCTTTGCTGTTCTTTGTGTTTTTTCTTTAATCTTTTTTATTTTTTAATAGAAGGATAATTGCTTTACAGAATTTTGTTTTCTGCATGTCCTCCAGCCCCCACAACTTCCAGGTCTTCAGAGCTATATGAGGAAGGGGCTATTTAGGCACTGAGCTGCCCTGATGAGGGGGTGTGAGGTCAGGGATGCGAAGGGAGGGTGACCTCTCTTCCCACCCTTGCCGTTCCTGCTGAGCTGGGCAGCCCCAGGGCCCCTCCACAGACAGGCAGTGCCCACAGTTGTCCCCCTGCAGAGAACAGAGCCTGGAGCCGCGTTTGCAGGAAATCCCTGTCCGCCCCAATCCCACCCCTACACGGAGGGTCCTTGAAGCCCACACCGCAGCTTCTCTCTGCATGGGCCTCGTACCTGTGACCGTGCGCTCTGGGCAACGCTGTCACGACCTTGAAATGGTTAACCATGGAATAGTTCGTCCTTACACTTCCCTGTCATGAGTGAAGTCTGATGGGCCCCGGGGTGCGCTGTGAGCCGAGCAGATGCACACACAGCACAGGTCCCGGGGTGACTGGGCTGCACGAGGGGAGAAGGTGGACACAAAGCCCCCCCACCCTGGGTGAGTGAGGGTGGGGACAGCACCAGGAAGCCACGCTTGCTCAGACATGGAACTGAGCTCCAACACAGAGTAGGGGCAATGGGGTTCTTAAGGTCGACCACAGCCTCTCCTCTGTGAATGACCTCTGCCCTGGCCTGATCCTTCCAGAAGGGGTTCAAGAGGCTGAAGTCCGCCCGGCCACCAGAAGACACCAAGTGGAGAGTGGGCCACGGGGCGGGGGACGGAGGGTGAGAAGTCCAGGACTCGGGGAAAGGGCCCTCAGTCCCCTCCGTGTGCCAGGCTTGTGAAGCGTCTCTACATGAACCGCATCAGTGATAACCACCGACTATTATTTTCTGGTTTCTATGCTTTCTTAAAGGAACGTGTTTGTCTGTGGCTTGGAATTCCTACAGGAAGGGAAGCCACGTAAACTCCCCATGTTGTGTGGCTTCAGGCCGGGGCCACGGGAGGGAGAGTTAGGGGTACTGTGGGCAGAGGGACTTCAACTGAAAAGCGGTGGGGACCCAGAAACCTGCAGGGGCTTCTCAGCTGCACCTCCCACCAGAGCTGGGACTGGAATCCCCTGGAACCCTGAACATGTCAAAGCTTCTCCCTCTCCTCCCCTCCGCTCCGCTCCCCTCAAAAAGCTGACTCCTGGGGCCAGCCCACCATACCCCCAAATCCCCCATCACCCACAGCCCCACACAGGCCCTCCCTCACAGAAGTGGGATGACCTGGGTGGTGGCACAGATGGTGTGTGACCCCAGAGCTGGGGGTCTCAGCTGACCTTGAGCAAGGAGGCTGGTGCTTTACACAGCCTCCCAGCCCAAGGAGCTGCCAGTAGCCACAAGCCAGGATCTGAATCAGAGCTGGGAGATGGGGCGTGGGGATGCGAGCTCTCTAAGGTCCCATCCTGTCCCCAGGACAGCGGCCAGGCCCCACCTGACACCGTGACTGCCCTGCACGGGCACACAGGACACCAGCAATCATGGGACGGACAGCAAGCTGCCTCCGCTGCACGCTCCACCCTGACCACGGTGGCCCCGTGGCTGTACCAGCCCCGCCGGCTCACGGCTCTGCTTGTCTGCCGGGGCTCGGGGACCCTGGGTGAGTCAGTGAGGGCAGAGCTCCAGAGGTCAAGCCTGTCTTCAGCCACCAGACCTGCCCTGCTTACTGGACTCATGAGCCCAGCCAGTATCTGAAGCCAAGATGCCTTTGGGAGAATGACACCACAGATGCTGACCCCAGAGCTCAGACTTCTGAAAACTTACTAAACAGATTATTTATAGCCTTTTTTTACAGGGGAATATTGGCAGGAAGCGGGGAGGGGAATGACTCCCTCAGCGGTGTTGTGGTTAAGAATCCACCTGCCAATGCAGGAGACTCGGGTTCAATGCCTGATTTGGGAAGACCCCACGTGCCGTGGAGCAACTAAGTCCGTTCACAACTACTGCAGCCCAAGAGCCTAGAGTCTCTGCTACCCAACCAGAGCAGCCGCCACAGGGAGAAGTTCAGTGCAGAAACGAGAGAGCAGCCCTCACGCCCGACAGCCAAAGACAAGCCCGCACAGCAGCGAAGACCCAGCAAGCCGAAAATAAGTAAATAACCTTGCTTTAAGTAGGAGATCGCAGCATTCTCTGCTGATCCAGAGGCTAGGACTCTGAGCTCCCAGCACAGGGGGCCACATTCAAGCCCTGGTCAGGGCACTATTTCCCACACGCTGCAACTGAAGGCCCTGCATGCCACAGCTAAGACCCAGTGCAGCCAATTAAATGAATACTTAAAATTAAGAGGCGGTTCATCTGTCACCATAGAAAATGGCAACATTTTAGGAAAAGCAAAAACATAAGATCTTATTTTGCAAGTGCTCATGGTTGATTGCAAAATCTTCTCATAATATGCACCTGTTTAAAAAAGAACAAACTTAGAAAACACAGAAACTAAAACCCACCCATAAATGTGTGGGGAACACCAATTTACTCCAGCATCCGGCCACCACAGACGGGAACACACGTCCGTGTTTTTCCTCTAGAAAGAAGCTTTCATCCTCCACCCGCCTTACCACCGGCCTCTGCTCTGCTCACCAAGAAGACTGTGCTTTGGACTCATGACTGGGGGGTTTCTGTTGAACTCAGGGAGGCAGAGGAGCAGGGCTGTGTGGTTGGGGGCACCGTCTGGCCTACAGCGAGGAGAGAAGCGTGAGTGCTCCGCCTCTGGGTCCAGTAACTCCAGGCGCCTCGGGGAACCGCCCGGGAAGAAGCCTCTCAAACACCTTCCCTGCAGTCTCCACAGTTACAGCACATTCCACGTCTCGGGGTTCAGCAGTGTGTTAACAAATCCTCTCTTGTTAGACAGAAAAGTGTTTCCACAGAGAATCTGCCTGGATCTTGGCCTCGGTTGGTACAGATGTAACAGGCAGTATGTTCAGGGCTCAGGGGAGTTAGTTCTGAAGCTCTCTGGGTTTAGGGATATAGCAATTCCTCACCTCCACCCCTTCCACGGTCATGGAGCCTTCTTTTCCAGAGGAAGATATTTGGCAGCATCAGCTACAAAGACACTAAAGAGGAGCAAGGCCAAGGCAGGCGGGGCTGGGTGTTCCTGGGGGAGCAGAGGGGCCTGGGACACTCCAAACTGGACCCCTGCCCCACTGGCTTCTCCTCCTTCTCGCTGGGCATGCAGCTTTCACCTGCTGGGTGCCCGCCAGTGAGGGGCCCCCAAGACACCAAGCTGGGTTTGGCAATGGGTGAGCTGGATGCCAGGGAACCCGAGACCCTGCAGCAGGTCAGTGCACTGTGGACGAGGGCCAGCCTCACTGACTGGTTAGGCCCTGTGAGTTCAGGGCACCCTCTCTGGACCCCAAGTGGAGGGCTGCTTCCCCTGGTGCCCACCTGGGTCTCAGGATGTGGAAGCGAGACCGGGTTGTCCTTCCCACCTCCTGCCCAGAGAATGGCAAAGGCCAGTTCCGAAAAGACAGAGCAGGGTGGGCAGAGTGAGTCTTGGTTCTCACAGGGTCCCTGTGAAGAGGGGTTCACTGCTCCCTGGAACCTTCTTTGCTGGTTCCCCTTCTGTGTGGTCTTCATACCAAATCTCAAAAGGACAAGGCAGTCCAGGTACCCACAGCATCACGTGCCCAGGTGCTGACAACCCTCCTTACTTATTATGGGCAGGGAGATAGTGTGGCTGGTGTGACGCTCCCCTGGACCAGAGAAGAGACCCCCAGGCCGTGTTTCTTCTACTCCTGAGACCCAGGAGGGCACTGGGGACAGAGCACCTTCAGCTGGGGTCTGGAGAGGGTGTCCTGAGTGGACAGGTCTTAACTGTTCAGTGTGACTTCAAAGGGTATGGGCAAGAGGGGTACTGAATTCTTTCTAAATATTTTGGACAACCACTGAGTTCCTTCTGGAGTTTGGTTTCAGATCTTTTTATATGGTCCATTTTCAGAGTCTTTATTGAATCTCTTACAATATTGCTTCCATTTTATGTTCTGATTTTTTGACTGCAAGTCATGTGGGATTGTTACCAAGCCCAGGCTCGCTCTGCATGCCTCACAACAGGGCGATAAATCAGAGGTGAGGTGCTGAGCAAGGAATATGACTTTACTTGGAAAGCTGGCAGACTGAGAAGATAGCAGACTAATATCTCGAAGAAACCATCTTGTCAGGGTCTGGATGCCAGTGTCTTCTATAGAACACAGAGCTTGGAGGTGAGGAAATAAAGTAAAAAGGCCATTAATCTGGCAAACATCTCCTGGAATGGCCAGTCTCGGGAGGAGATGTGTTACTTTCTCCCTCCTGTAGCCATCCACAGGTGGACAGGTCCTGGACAGAGGCAGAGGGGCGGGGTTTCCTGAGGCAGGCCTTTATGTATGGACAGCATCCCTATAGAAAACAGAACAACAGGAAGCAAAGGTTAAAGTAAAACATTCAACATGGAGTCAGATTTTGTTCTTCCCTGTAACAATTCCCCAGAGACAGTGTCCATTCCACAAGCTTATGGGAAAAGGGGTGATGAGTGTTCTTATTGCCCCACTAGTTGCATCTTTTGGGGAGTGCCCACCACTGGTGCCTCTGTTCTGAATGTTCAGATTTGTCTTTGTTGTCCTTTGGAAAGTCTCTACTTCATATGGATAGACATAATAATATTATAATACAGGTGTTGATAGTTGTTTTATACAGTACAAATCTTCTCGGACTTCAAAACCAGGCGGCAACATCTAAAGTTAAGGAACTTAGCACTTTTCTATGTGTGGGAAGATGCACTAGCCATCTCACTGAAATCATCCCCGTTGATACACACCTTACCACCTGGGACCAGCATCCTGACTTCTCCTTCCTGAGTTTCCTCAGTGATCACAGTGGGGAGTGGCTGCAGTCTGATGGCTGCTGGAAAGCAGGTATTCTTCTCTTTCCTGAGGTTCCTCAGAGCTCACCATGAGGAGTGGCTTCAGTTTGATAGCTTCTAGAGAGTAGGAGGGGGAACCTGGGTCCCCATTGAGATCATCTCAGCAGAGAGAGCAAGCATGTCCTGTGACTCCAGACCACCTTCCAAAATTCAGAGCTCAGCGTTCAGCCTGCAGGATCCACATTCGTCAGCTCAGCCACCATGCTCTGCACTTAGTTGCTATCTAGCCCTGAAACCTACACTGCAGGAGGCCCTCTAAATGTGGCGTCCTGTCCATCAAACTCTCGGTCACACCCTCCAAGCATGACCCAGGCCCAGCTTTGCTGAGAGGGTCTCACTGGGACCCAGGTTCCCCCTTCTGCTCTCCCACATTCCATACCTGAGTGTGGAGAAGGCAGGGGCCGGGGGCACAGTGCCTCCAAGCAGTTAGGGCAGACATTCTCCCATCACCCCTTGTGGTCCATCCCTGGGAACACAGTCTAATGCCACTTTTAGCAGCAAAGGACATGTGTCCCCAGAACCAGCCCACTCTCTAGGGGGTGTGAGCTGTGAGCACTAACACAGGAAACCCCGAGTGACCTGCTTAGGCTGGAAGACTAGTTCCTGGGATGTGAGCTGAAGTCTGAAAGTAGCTTCTCATTGGGATTAGCCTTCTCCAGACGTAGCTTGGGGCAGCAAGAGTGCTATAAGTGGCCCGCAGCTGGGGCAGCCACACAGTGCCTCTCGACAGCCCTGTGGAAACTGTGCACCAGAGTGACCAGGAGCCCACATTCACCCTGCAGATGGCTTCTGAGAGGTCAGTGACAGACTAAAGCAACCATGAGCCTGTACTCACAACAGACAGCCTCTGAGAAGTCTGTGACAGACCAGAGTGACCACAATCGTGCATTCATCCAGTGGATGGCATCTGATAGGTCTGTGACAGACCAGAGTAACCCCGAGCCTGCACTCACACAGTGGATGGCCTCTGATAGGTCTGTGATGGACCAGAGTGACCAAAAGCATGCATTCACCCAGCAGACAGCCTCTGATAGGTCTGTGACAGGTCCGAGTGACCACGAGCCTGCACTCACCCAGCAGATGGCCTCTGATATAGGTCTGTGAGAACCCAGGGTGACCACAAGCATGAATTCACCCAGCAGATGGCCTCTGATAGGTCTGTGACAGACCAGAGTGACCACGAGCCTACACTCACCCAGAAGATGGCCTCTGAGAGGTCTGTGACAGGCCATAGTGACTATGAGTCTGCACTCACACAGAGAACAGCCTCTGAGAGGTCTGTGACAGACCAGAGTGACCACAAGCCTGCAGTCACCCAGCAGATGACATCTGACAGGTCTGTGACAGACCAGAGTGACCACAAGCGTGCACTCACCCGGTGGATGGACTCTGAGAGGTCTGAGACAGGTCAGAGTCACCACAAGCCTGCACTTACCCAGCGGTGAATTCTTGCTTGGAGAATCCTATGGACAGAAGAGCCTGGTAGGCTACAGTCCATGGGGTCACAAAGAATCAGACACAACTGAACACCTGAGCACACACACATGAAACAGAAATGGACTCAAGGACAGAGGGAACAGACTGGCACTCTCCAAGGAGGAGGGGGTGGTGGAGGGCCAGAGTGGGAGGCTGGGGTTAGCAGATGTAGCTTTTGTAAGTAGAATGGTTAAAGAAGGCCCTGCTGCATAGCAGAGAACAATATTCAGTGTCCAATGATAAACTACAAAAGAATATTTTTAAAAAGAATGTATATGTGTGTATAAGTGTATCTCTGAGCTATGAGCAGAAATTAACACATTGTAAACCAGCTATACTTCCAAAAAAAAAAAAAAAAAAAAACTGAGAAAAAAATAAAAAAAAAAGGAGCAGACCCTAGCCAATTACAATAGACACTCAACCCAGGAGCACCAAGGCCCGAGCAGTCAGAACATGGACCAAGCAGTCAGAAGAGGGGCCGACAGGAGACGGGGTCCCACGGTGGCCCACAGGCTAGCTGTGAGCCCTGGGCACCGTAAGCCACAACTGTCGCTGGGGGAAATGAGAACTCTACCCACACGACTCCCCCTCCAGATCTAAACAAAGCGGCTCTGCTTCCCCTGACCCTTTAATTGAAGGGGCCCCGGGACGCCCTGGCTTGGTGCTGGGACCAGGAATGTAGTGGTCAGATCCCAATGCAGGGGAGGTCTGTGAGGGCAGCTCTGGAGCGGGTGGGCCAGGATGAGTGCAGCAGCTCTGCCCATTCCTTGAAGGTCGGACAAAACAGAGCCCAGGAGGCCGGAAGGTGTCCTAATGGAGGGCAGGCCCAACGTCGGTGCCTCCGCTCTCTAATGCCCAGCTCTTACCCCCTGTGCCGGTCGGTAGACGTTCTGCACACGCCCTGACGGCTCAGCTGCTGAGCCCCAAGGAGAAGGCTTGTGATGGCAGCCATGCCCACAGGCACCAACACCACTGACCTTCTGGCTCCCGGGCCAACATCGAGGTCCAGCTGAGACCAGTGGACACGTTTTCAGCGGTGCTCCAGGGTGGGCCCCATGTCACCAGGAAATGGCAGTGTTATGATGCAGGCCAGCAGGACTCAGCCTGGCGGATTGCTAGACTCAGCGGGGACACACTGACCCATGAACACTCCTGGACTTGGGTCAGGCAGAGACCCGAACAGGCAGACAACTGCAGAGAGCAGAGTCTACGGCACAGACAAGGAGCAACCGTCCCCGGGCAGGGAAGGGGCCCCATCTCAGGGGGCGCCCTTGGGATCCACCAGCTTAAGCATAAAGAGGCTTCAGGCACAGGTGGGAGGAAGAGACTTGGAGATGCTTTTATGTCATGCAGGGCAGGACACGCAGGTGAGTGAAGGCCAGAGGGGATGTACCGTAGAAAACAGAGGGTCTGGGGAACAGACGGGCTTGGGTGGAGCTGAGCCCAAGGGGGCTGGGAGTCCAGACTCAGAAACCCTGTACGCCTCTCTCCCGGCTCGACCTCCTAATCTACTTAAGCCCCACTCTGCAGCCTGATGCCGCCTGTCCTGTGCATCTCCACACTCGGACCGTCTACTCATTCACAGATATTTGCTTAGCACCTGCCTCTGGCCAGGTCGTGTTCCAGGCACGGGACAGCCGTGAGGAGACAGACAATAACCCCAGTCCTTGGGGGGCAGAAACTCTACCAGAGGCCAGATGCACCACTTCTGGGGCTGAGCCCCGGGCTTGCCCTCCTCACCCGCCGGCCGGCCCTGCTGGAGCTCCGGGCCCAGATGCTTTTCTGTCTGAGCATGTCCCCTCCTCTAAGAAAGCACCTCTCTGGACTCGCCGCCCGTCAGCCCCTGCCTCCCCGAGTCCTGTGTCCTTCTCAGCACAGACCACCATCGGAAACGGCCTCCCCACCACCTGCGTGACCTCAGTGTACCTGGCGATGTCACGTCCTCGATGAAGGAACGTCCCAGCTGCCCTCATGCCCTTTCTGCTGAGTTCCCAGCACAGATTCCCGTCACGACGGCCTGGAAGGAGTCTCCAGATGGGTGTGGGGCAGGGGCTCAGTGGGGCCCGAGCGGATGGACCCGCTGGGCCGCTCCAGTGGTCAGGGTTGACAGTGATTTCCCAGTAGTGTCTCAGACCGGCCTGCAGGCCGATCAGCTTCCTTCTCCCTGGGACCATAAGGGGGCGAGGCTTTCATCGCTGCTCAGGGTCCTGGCTGTCCAGGAAGGGCTCTCAGTTCCACTGTCCTGAGCACCCTGTGAACTGTTACACGTTTTACCTGTGTGATCTCAACTCTCTCAGGCAGAACGCTCTGGGCTACACACTTGGAACAATCTACTGCAGTGGTTTCAGTTCAGTTCACTCGCTCAGTCGTGTCCGAGTCTTCACGACCCCATGGACTGCAGCACACCAGGCCTCCCTGTCCATCACCGACTCCTGGAGTTTACTCAAACCCATGTCCATTGAGTTAGTGATGTCATCCAACCATCTCATCCTCTGTCGTCCCCTTCTCCTCCCGCCTTCAGTCTTTCCCATCATCAGTCAGACATGACTGAGCAACTGAACTGAACTGATGCGACTGTGAATAAATGCAAGAGGAAGAATTCAAAGTCCTATTCCCTTTGTTTATCATACTGCCTCCTGACTGTGAGCCCTTCTTTCTATGAGACCCTAGACTCGTCAAAGGGGGCCGGCACAGGTCTTGAGGTATGAGCCTGCTGGGTTCCCCACTCTGTCAGCTGAGAATTGGAGCCAGCTTTCTATTTCCTCCAGACTCTGTCTCCATGTCCTTTAATTTAGCTTCAGCGGGCAGAGAAGGCCAAGATTATGGTCAGCAACAATACCACTAACCTGATCACCAGGTTAATCTGAATTAACACCACCACGCACAGCCTACTAATTAGACTCACAAGCCTACTCCTCCTTAATAAATGATAACAGCCTCAATTTCTCACTAGTTTTCTCCCGCTCCCTATGGACACCACCACTGATTTTAACTACGTGATTATGACCCCTTAAACTAATAGTCAACACCTCGTATTAAAAGAATCTCTACCAGAAAAAAAAATATTATCACTGCTAGTCATACTATAAGTACTTTAATTATATCATTTACTGCCATAAAATTCATTCTTTTATATATTCTATTTTGAGCAACACTGGTTTCAACACTCATTATCATTACCCAAAGAGGAAACCAAGCAGAACACGTTAAGACAAGTCTCTATTCATTTTATACCCTAGTAAGGTCTCTCCCCCTCTTAGGAATACTTGTCTGCATTCAAAATACAATAGGACCTTTAAATATTCTATTGCTGAGCCCAATCAGTATCCAACTCTTGATCCAATGGTTTCATATGGTTAGTATGCATAGTTGCCTTTATAGTAAAAATACCATTTTATGGCCTCCACCTTTGACTACCTAAAGCACATGAAGAGGCCCCTATTGCAGGCTTCATAGCTCTGGCTATGCTGCCAGCACTACTAAAATTTGGATGCTATGGTATACTACGATATACAAATTATAATAATTTGAAACCCCGTAACAGACTTCGTAGGGTATCCACTCATTCTATTGTCCCTATGAGGCATAATTATAACCAGCTCCATTTGCTTATGCCAGACAGACCTAAAATCACTCACTGCATACTCTTCTGTCAGCCACATAGCACTTTGCTATCCTTACCCGAACACCTTGAAGTTGTATAGGAGACACAGCCCTAATAATTGCCCATAGTCTTATATCCTCTGTATTGTTCTGCCTGGCAAATACAAGTTATCAGGTCCATCGTGAAAAAATAACCCTAGCCAAAAGCCTACAAATGTTCCTCCTACTAATCGCAACCTGATGATTACCAGCAAACAAACCTAGCTCTACCCCCAAATATTAACTTGATTGGAGAGCTATCTCTAGCAATATCATTCTCGTGATCAAACATTGTAGTTATTTGAATAGGAATTCATATAGTAATTGCTGCCCTATACTCTTTATATATACTCATTATAACACAGTGTGGAAAATACACACACCACATAAACTGTATCTCTCCATCTTTTACAGGAGAAAATGCTCTCATATCATTACCCATCCTACCTCTTCTACTCCTATCCTTAAACCCAAAAATCATGCTAGGCCCCCTATACTGTATATATAGTTTAGAAAAAAACACTTGATTGTGAATCTAGGAAGAGAAGACAATACCTTCTTATTTACCACAGAAGTAGATAAGAATTGCTGATTCTATGCTCCCATGACTAACAGCATGGCTTTTTCAAACTTTTATCCATTGGTGTTAGGAACCAAATAATTGGTGCAACTCCAAATAAAAGTAATAAATTAAATTTCCTCTTTCACTCTAGCCTCACTATATATATCATCGATCATAATAACGAGCACTAATATTTATAAAACCACCACATACCCTCTATATGTAAGATTATCTCATATGCCTTCACCATTAGCTTAGTTCCAACAATAATATTCATGTATACAGGCCAAGAGATAATTATCTCAAACTGGCACTGAGTCACACTATAAACCCTTAAGCTATCATTCAGTTCTAAAATAGATTATTTCTAAGTAATATGTGCTGGTGGTCCTATTTAACATATGATCAACTATAGACTTCTCAATATGATCCATTCACTCATACCCCAACATTAACTGATTCTTCAAACACTCCTTTTCCTTATTACAATACTAATTCTTGTTACCACTAATAATGTCTTCCAATGACTTACTGGCTGAGAAGGAGCCGGGATTATATCCTTCCTGCTCATTGGATGATGGTGTGGATGGCAGATGCAAACACAGCAGCACTACAGGCAATTTTGTATAACACCTCAGTCGCTCAGCTGTGTCCGACTCTTTGCGACCCCATGGACTGTAGGCCCCTTAGTCCATGGGATGTTCCAGGCAAGAATACTGGAGTGGGTTGTCATTTCCTTCCCCAGGGCCAAATCATCTCAGCGAATCCCAAAGACTGACTGGAAAGAGGAGGCAGACTGCTGGCTTGCACTGTGTGGATGTGGGGATGCAGGGCACGGGGGCGTGGATGTGAGAAAGCGGGGCCAGGGGGGTGTGGACCTGTTTTGTATAACCCCGTGCTGCTGCTGCTGCTGCTGCTAAGTCGCTTCAGTCGTGTCCGACTCTGTGCAACCCCATAGACGGCAGCCCACCAGGCTCCTCCGTCCCTGGGATGCTTCGGGCAACAACTCTGGAGTGGGTTGTCATTTCCTTCTCCAATGCATGAAAGTGAAAAGTGAAAGTGAAGTCACTCCGTCGTGTCTGATTCTTCGCGACCCCATGGAACACAGCCTACCAGGCTCCTCCATTCATGGGATTTTCCAGGCAAGAGTCCTAGAGTGGGGTGCCATTGCCTTCTCCAAACCCTAGGCTGATACAGGTTTTATTAAAACAACAGCATGATTCTTACTTAACTTCAATGCATGACACTTAAAACAAATTTTTATCCTCAGTTCAGTTCAGTTGCTTAGTCGTGTCCAACTTTTTGTGACCCCATGAACCTCAGCACACCAGGCCTCCTCATCCATCACCAAATCCCGGAGTTTACCCAGACTAATGTCCATTGAGTCGGTGATGCCATCCAACCATCTCATCCTTTGCTGTCCCCTTCTCTTCCTGCCCCTAATCCCTCCCAGCATCAGGGTCTTTTCCAATGAGTCAGCTCTTTGCATCAGGTGACCAAAGTATTGGAGTTTCAGCTTCAACATCAGTCCTTCCAGTGAACATCCAGGACTGATCTCCTTTAGGACAGACTGGTTGGATCTCCTTGCATTCCAAGGGACTCTCAAGAGTTTTCTCCAACACCACAGTTCAAAAGCATCAATTCTTTGGCGCTCAGCTTTCTTTATAGTCCAACTCTCACATCCATATATGACTGCTGAGAAAACCATAGCCTTGAATAGACGGAACTTTGTTGGCAAAGTGATGTCTCTGCTTTTTAATATGCTGTCTTGGTTGCACATAACTTTCCTTCCAAGGAGCAAGCGTCTTTTAATTTCATGGCTGCAATCACAATCTGCAGTGATATTGGAGCCCTGTTTCCACTTTTTCCCCAAGTATTTGCCAAGAAGTGATAGGACCAGATGCCATGATCTTAGTCTCCTGAATGTTGAGATTTAAGGCAACTTTTTCACTCTCCTCTTTCACTTTCATTCAGAGGCTCTTTAGTTCTTCTTCACTTCCTGCCGTAAGGGTGGTGTCATCTACATATATGAGGTTATTGATATTTCTCCCGGTAATCTTGATTCCAGTTTCTACTTCCTCCAGCCCAGCATTTCTCATGATGTACTCTGCATATAAGTTAAATAAGCAGGGTGACAATATATAGCCTTGACATACTTCATTTCTTATTTGGAACCAGTCTGTTATTCCATATCGAGTTCTGACAGTTGCTTCCTGACCTGCATACAGGTTTCTCAAGAGGCAGGTCAGGTGGTCTGGTATTCGCGACTCTTTCAGAATTTTTCACAGTTTATTGTGATCCACACATTCAAAGGCTTTGGTATAGTCAATAAAGCAGGAATAGATATTTTTCTGGAACTTTCTTGGTCAACTTAATTCAATTTTACCTCTATTAGGTTTGGTATTAGCTGCAACGGGAAAATTTGCCAAATTGGGTGACACCCATAATTACCCTCAGCAATAGAGGGCCCACGTCAGTCTCAGCCCTACTCCACTCAAGCACAATAGCAGTAGCAGATATGTTCCTACTCATCCACCTCTAGCCTCTGACAGAAAGCTATAAATGTATCCCATCAGTTACTTATGTCTAGGGGCTATCACAACATTTATAGCAATATGTGCCATTACCCAGAATGATTAAATTAAAAAAAAAAAAAAAAAAATCATTGTTTTCTCCAGCTCCAGTCAATTAGGCCTCATGGTAGTGACAATTGGCATCAACCAACTCTTCCCAGCATTCCTCTTTCTCCAAAAGAATGCTCTTGCCTTTTTCAAAGCCATTCTATTTATGTAATCCAGATAATTCACATCCTAAATGATGAACAAGATATTCAAAAATTAGAAGGTCTGTTTAAAGCTATGCGGTTTACTACAACCACCCTTATCATTGGCAGCTTAGCTTTGACAGGAATGCCTTTCCTCACTGGATTCTACTCTAAAGACTAAATATTGAAACTGTGAATATGCCTTATACCAATGCCTGATCCCCTGCACAAACGGCCACCTCACTCACAGCCGTCTCCAACATCCTCACTATTTTCTTCACGCTAAGATGAAGGCCTCAATTTTCTACTCTGATTATCATTAACAAGAACAACCCCCTCCTAATCAATTAAATGCCTACTAGTTAGAAGTATTTTTGCTGGCTTTATTATCTCGAACAATATTCCCCCAACAGCAGTTCCACAAATAACCATACCTTACTACCTCAAAAGAACTGCCCTGGCCCTGAATGCTCTAGGCTGCATCTTGGCACTCAAAACTAGCAGTAACACAAAACCTGAAGTACAGCTATTCAAATGTATTCAAGAACACTTTTCCACTATCATACACTGCCTGACCCCTTATTTAAACTTAACCAGCCAAAAGTCAGCATCCCCCTTCTAGACTGAATCTGAGGAGAGGATATTTTGCCAAAAACCACCTCCCTCAATCAAATAAAATTGTCTATATTAGTATCAGATAAAAAAGGGCTAATCACACTGTATTTCCTCTTTCCTTATCACCTTACTCATCAGCATAATGTAAATTTCCACAAGTAATTTCTGTAATAAAAATTAATTATGACCAACTAGTAACATGGTTGGTTCCCCTTCTCTACAAGCTCATTTATTGCAGCACTTACTATAGTCCACTTACTATCTCTCCATGAAACAGGATCAAATAACTCAGTAGGAATTTCATCTGATATAGACAAGATCCCATTTCAGCTATATTATACATTGAAAGACATCTTGGGTGCCTTGCTACTAGTTCTGGGGTTAAAAATACTAGTCCTATTTTCACCTGACCTACTAGGAGACCCAGATAGCTACACCCTGGCAAACCTCTCAACACACCTTCACACATCAAGCCAGAATGGTACTTCTTATTCACATATGCAGTCCTATGATCAAGCCCTAACAAACTAGGCAGAATTTTAGCCCGAATCTTTTCTATCCTAATCTTAATATTAATGCCATTACTGCATACATGCAAACAACAAAGCATGACATTCTGACCTTTCAGCCAGTGCCTATTCTGAATTCTAGTAGTGAACCTCTTAACACTCGCATGAATTGGAGGACAACTAGTAGAACATCCCTTTATCATCACTGGTCAACTAGTATCTATTATATGTTTTTCCTTATCCTACTATCAATGCCAGTAACTAGCATTATCTAAAATAATCTAAAATGAAGAGAAGTCTTTGAAATATATCCATGCTTCTGGTCTTGTAAACCTGAAAGGGAAAACAATAAAACTCCCTAAGACTCCTTGCACAAGTCTGTGTCAGCAACTAGTATTACTCCTTGATGGTGAACAGTAAATAAAAATAATCTAATATTAGGTTATTAATTGCACTGTTAACCCAACGGAGGCATTCACTCAAGCAAAGATGAAAAGAGGAAAAAGAACTCGGCAAACATAAACCCTGCCTGTTTACCAAAAACATCATTTCTGTCATCACTAGTATTAGAGGCACTGCGTGCCCAGTGACAATCGTTAAACAGCTGTGGTGTCCTGACCGTGCAAATGTAGCCTAATCATTGGTTCTCTAAATAAGGACTTGTATAAATGGCCACACAAGGATTTTACTTTTACTTCTCATCAGTGAAATTGACCTTCCCATGAAGTCAGGGGAAAAAACCAATGAGCCAAGAAGACCCTATGGAAGTTCAATTAATTAGCCCCTCAAATAAAATTAAATGATTAAGGGATTACAGAACTTTTAATGAGCTAATTATTTTGATTGGGGTGACCTTGGAGAGCAAAAGATCCTCCATGTGACTGTTAAAGCCAATACTTCCCAGTTAATCAAATTATCACTTATTGATCCAAGAAATTGATCAGTGGAACAAGTAACCTAGGGATAATTGCACAGTCTTATTTTAGAGTTCATATTAACAACAGTGTTTACAACCTTGATGTTGGATCAGGACACCTGAATGGTGTGACCAGTATTAAAGATTTGTTTTGTTCAACAATTAAAGTTCTACATGATCTGAGTTCAGACCAGAGTCATTCAGGTCGGTTTCGGTCTGTTATACAATTTTCCCAGTAGGAAAGGACAAGAGAAATAAGGCCAACGTTAAATAAGTGCCTTAAAACAATGAATAATTTTATCTTAATGGATAAGTAAAACATTTCCACCCAAAAACAGGCCTTATTTAAGGTGGCAGAATCTGATAATTCCATAAAACTTGAACCTGTATGATCAGAGATTTAAATCCTATCCTTAACAAACTGTTCATAATATTCTAATAGTTATTATGCCCATCCTCCTAACTATAGCATTCTTGACACTAGTAGAATGAAAAGTTCTAGGCTATACACATTCTGAAAAGGCCCAAATGTTGTAGGGCCATACAGCCTACTCCAAACTATTGGCGATGCAGTCAAACTATTTATTAAAGAAGCCCTATGACCAGCCATATCCTCAGGTTCTGTACTTATCCATGAACCTATCTTTGCCTTGAGCCTAGCTTTAACCATATGAATTCCTCTACCCAAACCATCAGTTAAGTCATTCAGTCATGTCTTACTCTTTGTGACCCCATGGGCTGCAGCACACCAGGCCTCCCTGTCCACCATCAAATCCTGGAGTTTGCTCAAACTCATGTCCATGGAGTCAGTGATGCCGTCTAACCCTCTCATCCTCTGCTGCCCCTTTCTCCTGCCACCTTCAATCATTCCCAGCATCAGGGTCTTTTCCAGTGAGTCACTTCCTCACATCAGGTGGCCAAAGTATGTGAGTTTCAGCTTTAGCATCAGTCCTTCCAATGAATATTCAGGACTGATTTCCTTTAGGATGGACTGGCTGGATCTTAATGCTACCCAAGGGACTCTCAAGAGTCTTCTCCAACACCACAGTTCAAAAGCATCAATTCTTCAGCTCTCAGCTTACTTTATAGTCCAATTCTTACATCCATACATGACTACTTTATAGTCCAACTCACACACCCATACATACATGAAAAACCATAGTTTTGACTAGACGGACCTTTGTTAGCAAAGTAATATTTCTGCTTTTTAATAATCCTATCTAGGTATTCTTTTCTTCTTTTCTTTTCTTTGTTTTCCTCCAAGGAGCAAACGTCTCTGAATTTCATGGCTGTACTCACCATCTACAGTGATTTAGAAGCCCAAAAATATAAAGTCAGCCACTGTTTCCCCATCTACTTGCATGAAATGATGGGACCAGATGCCATAATATTAGTTTTCTGAATGTTGAGTTTTAAGCCAACTTTTTCACTCTCCTCTTTCACTTTCATCAAGAGGTTCTTTAGTTCTTCTTCACTTTCTGCCATAAAGGTGGTGTCATCCACATATCTGAGGTTATTGATATTTCTCCCAGCAATCTCGATTCCAGTTTGTGCTTCATCCAGTCCAGCATTTCTCATAATGTTCTCTGCATATAAGTTAAATAAGCAGGGTGACAATATACAGCCTTGACGTACTCCTTTTCCTATTTGGAACCACTCTGTTATTCCAAGTCCAGTTATAACTGTTGCTTCCTAACCTGCATATAGATTTATCAGGAGGCAGGTCAGGTGGTCTGGTATTCCCATCTCTTGAAGAATTTTCCACACTTTGTTGTAATCCACACAGTCAAAAGTTTTGGCATAGTCAATAAAGCAGAAATAAATGGTTTTCTGAAATTCTCTTGCTTTTTTGATGATCCAATAGTTGTTGGCAATTTCATTTCTGGTTCCTCTGGCTTCTCGAAATTCAGCTTGAACATCTGGAAGTTCATGGTTCATGCTCCGTTGAAGCCTGACTTGGAGAATTTTGAGCATTACTTTGCCAGCATGTGAGATGAGTGCAGTTGTACCGTGGTTTGAGCATTCTTTGGCATTGTCTTTCTTTGGGATTGGAATGAAAACTGACCTTTCCAGTCCTGTGGCCACTCCTAAGTTTTATAAATTGGCTGGAACATTGAGTGCAGCACTTTCACAGCATCATCTTTTAAGATTTGAAATAGCTCAACTGGAATTTCATCACCTCCACTAGCTTTGTTCATAGTGATGCTTCCTAAGGCCCACTTGATTTCACATTCCAGGATGTCTGGCTCTAGGTGCGTGATCACACCATCATGATTATCTGGGTCGGGAAGATCTTTTTTGTACAGTTCTTCTATGTATTCTTGCCATCTCTTCTTAATGTCTTCTGCTTCTGTTAGGTCCCTACAATTCCTGTCCTTTATTGTGCCCATCTTTGCATGAAATGTTCCCTTGGTATCTTTAATTCTCTTGAAGAGATCTCTAATCCTTCCCATTCAATTGTTTTCCTCTATTTCCTTGCACTGACCACTAAGAAAGGCTTTCTTATCTCTCCTTGCTCTTCTTTGAAACTCTGCATTCAAATGGGTATCTTTCTTTTTCTCTTTGCCCTTCACTTCTCTTCTTTTCAAAGCTATTTGTAAGGCCTCCTGAGACATCCATTTTGACTTTGGCATTTCTTTTTCTTCGGGATGGTCTTGACCACTGCCTCCTGTACAATGTCACAAAGCTCCATCCATAGTTATTCAGGCAGTCTCTCTAGAGATATAATCCCTTGAATCTATTTGTCACTTCTACTATACAGTCATAAGGGTTTTGATTTAGGTCATACCTGAATGGTCTAGTGTTTTTTCCTATTTTCTTCTATTTAAGTCTGAATTTGGCAATAAGGAGTTCATGGTCTGAGCCACAGTCAGCTCCCAGTCTTCATTTTGCTGACTGTATAGAGCTTCTCCATCGTTGGCTGCAAAGAATATAATCAATCTGATTACAGTGTTGACCATCTGGTGGTGTCCATGTGTAAATCTTCTCTTGTGTTGTCAGAAGAGGGTGTTTGCTATGGTGAATGCATTCTTTTGGCAAAAATACCCATTACTCCAGGTATTTTTTGATTTCCTACTTTTGCATTCCAGTCCACTTTAATGAAAAGGACACCTTTTCTAGGTGTTAGTTCTTGAAGGTCTTGTAGGTCTCCATAGAACCATTCAATTTCAGCTTCTTCAGCCTTATTGCTTGGGGTATAGACTTGGATTACTGTGATATTGAATAGTTCGCTTTGGAAATGAACAGAGATCATTCTGTCGTTTTCGTGATTGCTTCCAAGTACTGCATCTGATTCTTTTGTTGACTATCAGTGCTACTTCATTTCTTCTAAGAAATTCTTGTCTAAAAGACATAATGGTCATCTGAATTATATTCACGCATTCTAGTCCATTTTATTTCACTGATTCCTGAAATATCAATGTTCACTCTTGTCATCTCCTGTTTGACCACTTCTAATTTGCCTTGATTCATGGACCTAATATTCCAGGTTCCTATGCTATATTGCTCTTTACAGCATCGGACTTTACTTCCATCACCAGTCACATCCATAACGGGGTGTTGCTTTTGCTTTGGCTCTGTCTCTTCATTCTTTCTCGAGTTATTTCTCAACTGATCTCTAGAAGCATATTGGGCACCTACCGACAATGGGGAGCTTATTTTTCAGTGTCCTATCTTTTTGTCTTTTCATACTGCTCATGGGGTTCTCAAAGCAAGAATACTGAAGTGGTTTGCCATTCCCTTCTTCAGTGGCCCATGTTTTGTCAGAAATCTCCACCATGACCCGTTTGTCTTGGCTGGCTCTACACAGCATGGTTCATAGTTTCATTGAGTTAGACAAGGCTGTGGTCCATGTGATCAGATTGCTTAGTTTTCTGTGATTGTGGTTTTCAGTCTGTCTGCCCTCTGATGGAAATCCAATTTTCTGTTGAAGGCCGAGGTTGTGTTCCCTCTCTGTTTTTTGACTTGAGGCCAAACTATGGTGGAGGTGATGAAGATAATGGCGACCTCCTTCAAAAGATGCCATGCAGGCCCTGCTACAGTCAGGCCCCCAGCCCTGCAGCAGGCCACCACCAACCCACGCTTCCAGCAGATGCTTGGAGATGGTGTCCAGATGCCTGGACACTTGCGGGCAAGTCTTGTTCAGTCTCCTGTGGGTCACTGCTCCTTTCTCCTGGGTCCTGGTGTGCACTAGGTTCTGCTGTGCCCTCCAAGAGTCTGTTTCCCCAGTCCTGTGGACGTCCTGGTGGCTCTGTCGTAGGTTAATGGTGAACTTCTCCCAGAGGGCTTCTGCCATACCCAGGTCTACTGCACCCAGAGTTCCTGTTCCTGCGGCAGTCCACTGCTGACCCATATCTCCTCAGGACGCACCCAGACGCAGTTCTGTCTCAGTCTCCGTGTGGCTGAGGTCCTGGTGTGCACAGGGTGCGTTTGAGCCCTCTGAGTGTCTCTGGCAGGTGTGGGGTTTGATTCTGAATGTGACTGTGCCCCTCGTACCATCTTTCTGTGGCTTCGCCTTTGCCCCTGGACGTGGGGTATCTCCTCAGAGTCACTCGAGTGTGAGGCAATTGCTGCTCCAGCATATGATAGAAACAACAGTCAGTCAGATCAGTCGCTCAGTTGTACCCGACTCTTTGCGACCCCATGGACTCTAGCACACCAGGCCTCCCTGTCCATCACCAACTCCCGGAGTTTACTCAAATTCATGTCCATTGAGTCGGTGATGCCATCCAACCATCTCATCCTCTGTCATCCCCTTCTGCTCCTGCCTACAGTCTCTCCCAGCATCAGGGTCTTTTCCAATGTGTCAGTTCTTCACATCAGGTGGCCAAAGTTTTGGAGTTTCAGCTTCAACATCAGTCCATCCAATGAATATTCAGGACTGACTATGTTTAGGATGAACTGGTTGGATCTCCTTGCAGTCCAAGGGACTCTCAAGAGTCTTCTCCAACACCATGATTCAAAAGCATCAATTCTTCAGTACCCAGCTTTCTTTATAGTCCAACTATCACATCCATGCAGGATTACCGATAAAACAATACCCTTGACGAGACACATCTTTGTTGGCAAAGTAACGTCTCTGCTTTTTACATGCTGTCTAGGTTGGTCATAACTTTTCTTAAAAGCAGTAAGCATCATTTTATTTCATGGCTGCAATCACCATCTGCAGTGATTTTGGAGCACAAGAAAATAAAGTGAGCCACTGTTTCCACTGTTTCTCCATCTATTTGCCATGAAGTGATGGGACCAAATATCATGATCTTAGTTTTCTGAATGTTGCTGCTGCTGCTGCTGCTATGTTACTTTAGTTGTGTCCAACTCTGTGCAATCCCGTAGACAGAAGCCCAGCAGGCTCCACCATCCCTGGGATTCTCCAGGCAAGAACACTAGAGTGGGTTGCCATTTCCTTCTCTAATCAATGAAAGTGAAAACTGAAATGGAGTCACTCAGTCGTGTCCAACTCTTCGCAACCCCATGGACTGCAGCCTACCAGGCTCCTCCAACCATGGGATTTTGCAAGCAAGAGTACTGGAATGGGGTGTCATTGCCTTCTCCTCTAAATATTGAGCTTTAAGCAAACTTTTTCACTCTGCTCTTTCAGTTTCATCAAGAGGCTCTTTAGTTCTTATTTACTTTCTGCAATAAGGGTGGTGTCATCAGCATTTCTGGCGCTATTGATAATGCAGCCAGCAATCTCGATTCCAGCTTGTGCTTCCTCCAGCCCAGCGTTTCTCATGATGTACTCTGCATACAAGTTAAATAAGCAGGCTGACAATATACAGCCTTCATATGCTCCTTTCGAATTTGGAACCAGTCTCTTGTTCCATGTCCAGTTCTAACAGTTGCTTCCTGACCTGCATACAGGTTTCTCAAGAGGCAGGTCAGGTGGTCTGGCATTCCCAACTCTTTCAGAAATTTCCACAATTTATTGTGATCCACAGTCAAAGGCTTTGGCATAGTCAATACAGCAGAAATAGATATTTTTTTTGGAACTCTCTTGCTTTTTCAATGATTGAGTGGGTGTTGCAAATCTGATCTCTGGTTCCTCTGCCTCTTCTAAAATAAGCTTGGACATCTCGATGTTCACGGTTCATGTATTGTTGAAACCATTATATCTACTATTGTGGGCAATAATCCCTTAGAAGAAAGGGAATAGCCATCATAGTCAACAAGAGAGTCTGAAATGCATTACTTGGATGCAGTCTCAAAAATGACAGAAGGACTTCTGTTCATTTCCAAGGCAAACCATTCTATATCACAGTAATCCAAGGCTATGCCCTGACCAGTATTGTTGAAGAAGCTGAAGTTGAACAGTTCTAGGAAGACCTGCAAGACTGGGATGCAAAAGAAGGACGTCAAGAAACACCTGGAGTAACAGGCAAATTTGGCTTTGGAGTACAGAATGAAGCAAGGCAAAGGCTAATAGAGTTATGTCAAGTGAATGCACTGGTAAAAGCAAACACCCTCTTTGGAAAAAAGTGTACTAAAAACTCAACAATCAGAAAACTAAGGTCGTGGCACCTAGCCTCATCACTTCTTGGCAAATAGATGGGAAAATAATGGAAACAGTGACAGAGTTTATTTGTGGGGTTGGGGGGGAAGTGTCCACCAGGCTTCAGCAATATGTGAACTGTGAACATCGAGATGTTCAAGCTGGTTTTAGAAAAGACAGAGGAACCAGAGATCAAATTGCCAACATCCATTGGATCATCAAAAAAGCAAGAGTTCCAGAAAAACATCTATTTCTGTTTTATTGACTATGTCAAAGCCTTTGACTGTGTGGATCACAATAAACTATGGAAAAATTCTGAAAGAAATGGAATACCAGACCACTTGACAAGCCTCCTGAGAAACCTGTATGCAGGTCAGGAAGCAACAGTCAGAGCTGGACATAGAACAATGGACTGCTTCCAAACATGAAATGGAATTCATCAGGGCTGTATATTACACCCTGCCTATTTCAATTATATGCAGAGTAGCTCATGAGTAACCCTGGGCTGGAGGAAGCACAAGCTGGAATTGAGATTGCCAGGAGCAATAACAATAACCACAGATATGCAGATGACATCACCCTTATGGCAGGAAGTGAAGTAGAACTAAAGAGCCTCTTGATGAAAGTGAAAGAGGAGAATGAAAAAGTTAGCTTAAAACTCAACTTTCAGAAAACCAAGATCATGGCATCTGGTCCCATCACTTGATGGCAAATAGATGGGGAAACAATGGAAACAGTGACAGACTATTTTGGGGGGGCTCCAAAATCAGTACAGATAGAGACTGTAGCCATGAAATTAAAAGATGCTTACTATGTGGGGAAAAAAAAAATATGACACACCTAGACAGCGTACTAAAAAGCAGTGACATTACTTTGCCAACAAAGGTCCATCTAGTAAAACCTATGGTTTTTCCGGTAGTCATGTATGGATTTGAGAGTTGGACTATAAAGAAAGCTCAGCACCGAAAAATGGATGCTTTTGAACTGTGGTGTTGGAGAAGACTCTTGAGAGTCCCTTGGACTTCGAGGAGATCCAACCAGTCCATCCTAAAGGAGATCAGCCCTGGATGTTCATTGGAAGGACTGATGTTAAGCTGAAACTCCAATACTTTGGCCACCTGATTCGAAGAGCTGACTTATTTGAAAAGACCCTGATGCTGGGACAGATTGAAGGCGGGAGGAGAAGGGGATGACAGAGGATGAGATGGTGAGATGGCATCACCGACTCAATGGACATGGGTTTGGGTCGACTCCAGGAGTTGGTGATGGACAGGGAGGCCTGGAATGCTGCAGTCCATGGGGTCACAAAGAGTCGGACATGACTGAGCAACTGAACTGAACCAAGTCACTGGTATTAACAATCTCCTTCCTATCAATTTGAGCATTAGACCCCTGATTACAATATGACCAATTAATACATTTACTCTCCAATATTTTCTATCCCTAACACTAAGCCCTATGCATATGACACATACCCTTATCCATTCTTATCAAGTACTCCTCCAAAGGCATAAGAAATGTGTCTGACTAGACTTACTTTGAGAAAGTAAATAATAGAGATTTAAATCCTCTTATATCTAGAATTATAGGAATTGAACATACCCCTAAGAATCCAAACTTCTTTGTGCTACCAAATTACACCACATTCTATAAGTAAGGTCAGCTAATTAAACTATTGGGCCTGTACCCCAAAAATGTTCATTTATACCCTTTCTGTACTAATAAGTCCCATCATCTTTGTCATTATCCTATCAACTATTTTCTCAGGATTTATTGTCACTATAATTATCTCCATTGATTACGTATTTGATTTGGCATTTAAATAAATATATCAGGCATGATCCCCATCATAATAAATAAATTCAACCCAGGAGCAACAGAAGCATCAACTAAATACTTGACGCAATCCACCACATCAATATTACTCATGATAACTGTCATTACCTATTATTCTTAGGCCAATGGACTGTCACAAAACTATTTAATCCAACAGCATCCATATTACTAACAATAGCCTTATGAATAAAACTGGAAATATCTGCATCTCACATTGGAGTACCAGAAGGTATACAAGACATTTTACTAACATCTGGCTTCATCCTATGACCATGACAAAAACTTGCACCCAGGTCTGTGCTATACCAAACTTCACCATCAATTAATTTAATAGTGTACTGTGTGCTGGGCTTAGTCGCTCAGTCATGTCTGACTCTTTTTGACTCCAGGGACTGAATCCCACCAGGCTCTTCTGCTGTGGGCATTCTCCAGGCAGGAATACTAGAGTTGGTTGCCATGCTCTCCTCCAGGGGGTCTTCCCCAGCCAGGGACCAAACCCAGGTCTTCTACATTTCAGGCAGTTTCTCTATCATCTGAGCCACCATGGAAGCCCACATTGATACAAGCTATATCCACATTATCCACTATAATTGGAGGCTGAGGATGGTGAAATCAGATGCAGTATGCAAACTCACAGCCTAGTCATCAACGACCTACACAGGATGTATAAACGCCATCCTATTATGTAATCCCACTCTAACAGCACTAAACCTGGCTGCTGCTGCTGCTGCTAAGTCTCTTCAGTCGTGTCCGACTCTGCAGTCCCATAGACGGCAGCCCACCAAGCTCTGCCGACTCTGGGATTCTCCAGGCAAGAACACTGGAGTGGGTTGTCATTTCTTCTCCAATGAATGAAAGTGAAAAGTGAAAGTGAAGTCGCTTAGTCATATCCGACTCTTAGCAACCCCCTGAACTGCAGCCTACCAGGCTCCTCCGTCCATGGGATTTTCCAGGCAAGAGTACTTGGGTTGCCATTGCCTTCTCCACTAAACCTGGTTATATTATCTTAACTTCCACCATATTCAGAATGTTCATAAGCAACTCCACCACCACCACATTATCTCTATCACATGCAACAAAATACCAATCATGACAACCCTTATCCTCATCATTCTATTATCAATAGGGGCCTTCCACCACTATTAGGATTCAGACCCAAGTGAATAATTATTGAAAAAATAACTACAACCAAAAAGAACATTGTTTTACCAACACTAATAGCAATCATGGCACTACTGTACTTCAACATATGACTCACACACTCCACAGCATTAAATTTATTCCTCTCCAGAAATAACAGAGAACACATGATGATTCTACACTATGAAACAAATAACACTCCTATCCACAATAACTGCAATAGCCACAACATTTCCACCCATAACACCAATTCTCTCAGTGCTGGCATAGGAATTTAGGTTAAATAGACCAAGAGCCTTATGAAACAAATAACACTCTTATCCACAATAACTGCAATAGCCACAACATTTCTACCCATAACACCAATTCCCTCAGTACTGGAATAGGAATTTAGGTTAACTACACCAAGAGCCTTCAATGCCCTGTGTGCTGTGGGCTTAGTCGCTCAGTCATGTCCAACTCTTTGCGATCCCATAGACAGTAGCCCACCAGGCTCCTCTGCCCATGGGATTCTCCAGGCAAGAATCCTGGAATGGATTGCCATTCCCTTCTCCAGAGGATCTTCCCAATCCACGGATGGAAGCCAGGTCTCCTGCATTGTAAGCAGATTCTTCATTGTATGAACTACAGGAAAATTCATTTAGTACAGGGATGTTCCTTATACTTCAAAGCCCTAAGCAAGTATAATTTACTTAATTCCTGTTCATAAGGTTTGCAAGATTATATCTTACATCAATTGAATGCAAACCAGCCACTTCAAGCTAAACCCTCTCTAGATTGCTGGACTATAAACCCATGAACTTTTAGTTAACAGCTAAATACCCTGGTCATCTAACTTCAACCTACTTCTATTGCAAAAGGAAAAAAGAAAAAAAAAAAAAAAAAAACCATATAAGTCCCAGCAAATTGAACCGGCTTCTTTGAATTAGCAATTCAATGTGAAATGTTCATACAGGACTTAGTAAAAAGAAAAAGTGGATTGAACCCCTATCTTTAGATTTACAGTCTAAACCTTACTCAGCCATTCTGCCTATGTACATTAACTGCTTACTATTTTCAACTAACCGTAAAGATATCGGTACGATATACTTGCGATTTGGTGCTTGAGCCGAGAAGGAAGTGTTGCAGTGAAAAGGAAAAAGGAGGAATGAGTTTTTCTCCTTTCTTTTCTGACAACAAGGAAGATAAAGAGAAGAGTGAGCAGGCCTGAACATTCCTAACTTTTCTTTTTCCTGTAACTGCTCCTCACGCTGAATGTCTGGGACTAAGTTTGCTTTTCTGTCCCTAAACTCTGCAGAAGCTACACTTGTCACCTATTTTCCTTTGACTCTGCGCTAAATATATACCCTATCTGGTGTTTACCCTCAGAACACTCTTCCCGTTGTACTTACATATCAGAAAGAAGGCCACAGGATCACCGAATGCCAGACTCAATTACTGGGTTATTGACATCAGTCTCCTACTGTCTTTGAAACAACGCAAAAGGAAGAAATCAAGATCCTATCCCCTTTGCTCCTCATCACTGATTCCTGACTGTGAGCTCTTGCCTTCTATAAGCCCCTAGATTCCTCATGGGGGGCAGGGCACATCTCACGAGGCATAAGCCTACTGCGTTTCTCCTCTCTGCCAGCTAAGAATAAAAGCCATCTGTCTATTTCCTCCAAGCCCGGTCTCCATACTTTCCGTTCAGCGTCAGTGGGCAAAGAAGGCCAAGATTTTGGCTGGCAACAGTAGGCACAGCCCCAAGTTCTTAATCTGTGCTGGGTAGGGCCAACCTGGAACTCGACTTGGAGATGATCAAGTTTATAATGTAATTGTAACAGCTCATGCATTTGTAATAATTTTCATTATAGTACTCCCTATGATGATTGGAGGCTTTGGTAACTGACTAGTTTCTCTGATAGCTGTAGCTAATGACATAGTTTTCCCTAAATAAATAAGCTTCTGACTTCTCCCTCCCTCTTTCCTCTTACTGCTTGCATCACCAATAGCTAAAGCAGGCACTGGCACAGGCTGAGCTATCTACACCTTTAGCCAGAAATCTAGCTCATGCTGGAGCTTCAGTAGACTTTACTATTTTTTCTCTACACCTAACAGGAATTTCTTCTATCTTAAGTGTTACCAATTTTATTACTACAACTATTAATATAAACCCCTGCCATATCCCAATATCAAACACTGTTATTCATGTGGTTAGTCCTAATCACAGCCATATTACTATCACTACCTGTATTGACAGCTGGTATTTTTACTATGCTATTAACAGACTGAAAAGTAAATACAGCTTTCTTTGATCCTGAAGGAGGAGGGGACCCAATACTGTATCAACATTGATCTGATTTTTCAGACACTCTGAAGTATATCTTTTGATTTTGCCAGGATTTAGGATGATTTCACATATTGTCACCCATTATTTAGGGGAAAAGAAACTTTCAGGTACATGGGAATGGTCTGAGTTATAGTGTCAACTGGATTCTTAGGATTTATTGTATGAGAACACCAGATATTCACAGTAAGGATGTATGTTGACACACATGCCTATTTCACATCAGCCACTATAATTATCACCAGGCCTACAAGAGTAAAAATGTTCAGTTGATTAGCAATGCCTCATGACAGTAACATTAAATGACCCCCAGCTATAATGTGAATTCTAGGTTTTGTATTTCTTTTCACAGTCAGAGGGTTAACAGTAATTTTCCTGGCTAATTTATCTTCAGATATTTTCTTCATGAGATACACTATGTAGTTACATAGTTGCATTATGCGGGAGATTTGCATTATGTGGGAGTTGCATTATGTGGGAGATTTGCTATTATAGGGGGCTTTCTGCACTGAATCTCATTATTCTCAGGCTATACTCAACTTGACATGAGCAAAACTTCACTTCATAAATGTATTTGTAGATGTTAACATAACATTGCTCAAAAACACTTTCTAGGCCTGTTTGGAATACCACAACAATATTCTGACTACCCAGATGCATACACAGTATGAAATACTATTTCATCTATAGGCCCATTCACTTCTTTAACCACAGTAATACCAATAATTCCTATTACCTGAGAAGCATTTGCATTAAGATGAGGTCTTAACAGTAGACCAACCATATCAAACACTCAAAGAACCTATGCACATCATTTGAGAATAAATCAGGAAGGAATCGAACCCCCAACGACTGATTTCAATCCAAAATCATAACCATGATTTCTTTCTCTATTTAGGAGATATTAGTAAAATATTATATCACTTTGTTGAAGTTAAGTTATAGGTGAAAAATCTGTATATATCAATGGCATATCCTCTACAACTAGACTTTCATGATGCAACACCAGCCATCATCGAAGAATTCTTACACTTGTTGATAACACATTAGTAATTGTTTTCTTAATCATCTCACTAGTAGTTTACATTATCTCACTTATTCAGACAATAAAACTCACACACATTAACACTATAGACACACAAGAAGTAGACTATTTGAACAATCTTACCAGCTATTATTTTCATCTTAATTGCCTTTCTATTCCTATAAATTTTATACATAATAGACAAAATTAACACTCCATCCCTTATGGTATAAACTATCAAGTCACCAAATATATGGAAGCTATTAATTTACAGATTATGAAGACTTGAATTTTGACTCCTATATAATTCCAACATCAGAGTTAAAGCCAGGGTATTTGGAAGTAGATGATTGGGTTGTTTTACCTATAGTGATAGTTAAACAAATGTTAATTTCCACAGAAGATGTGCTACACTCATGAGCTGTGCCTTCTATAAGACTAAAATCAGATGAGATCCCAGGGCACCTATATCAAACAAATTTTCTAACACCAATAAAGTTCAGTTCAGTCACTCAGTCATGTCTGACTCTTTGCGACCCCGTGAACCGCAGCACACCACGCCTCCCAGTCCAACAGCAACTCCCGGTCTCCACCCAAACCCATGTCCATCAAGTCAGTGATGCCATACAACCATGTCATCCTCTGTCCTCCCCTTATCTTCCTGCCCTCAATCACTCCCAGCATCAGGGTCTTTTCAAATAAGTCAGCTCTTTGCATCAGGTGGCCAAAGCATTGGAGTTTCAGCTTCAACATCAGTCGTTCCAATGAACATCCAGGACTCATCTCCATTAGGATGGACTGGTTGGATCTCCTTGTGGTCCAAGGGACTCTCAAGCATCTTCTCCAACACCACAGTTCGAAAGCATCAATTCTTCTGTGCTCAGTTTGCTTTATAGTCCAATACTCACATCCATGCATGACCACTGGAAAAAAAATACACTTGACTAGACAGACCTTTGTTGGCAAAGTAATGTCTCTGCTTTCGAATATGCTGTCTAGATTGCTCATAACGTTCCTTCGAAGGAGCAAGTGTCTTTTAATTTCGTGGCTGCAATCACTATCTGCAGTGATTTTGGAGCCAAGAAAAATAAAGTCAAACACTGTTTTCACTCTTTCCCCATCTATTTAACATGAAGTGATGGGCCTGGATGCCATGATCTTAGTTTTCTGAATGTTAAGCTTTAAGCCAATATTTTCACTCTCCTCTTTCACTTTCATCAAGAGGCTCTTTAGTTCTTCTTCTTATTCTGCCATAAGGGTGGTGTTATCTGCATATCTGAGGTTATTGATATTGCTCCCAGCAATCTTGATTCCAGCTTGTGCTTCCTCCAACCCAGCATTTCTTATGATGTACTCCACATATAATTTAAATAAGCAGGGTGATAATATACAGCCTTGACATACTACCTTTTCTATTTGGAACATGTCTGTTCTATGTCCAGTTCTAACTCTTGCTTCCAGACCTGCATACAGGTTTCTCAAGGGACAGGTCAGGTGGCCTGGTACTCCCATCTCTTTCAGAATTTTCCTCAGTTTATTGTGACCCACACAGGCAAAGGCTTTGGCATAGTAAATAAAACAGAAATAGATCTTTCTCTGGAACTCTCTTGCTTTTTTGATGATCTAGTGGATGTTGGCAATTGGATCTCTGGTTCCTCTGCCTTTTCTAAATCAGCTAGAACATGTGGAAGTTCACGTTTCACGTCTTGCTGAAGCCTGGCTTGGAGAATTTTAAGCATCTCTTTACTAGCGTGTGAGATGAGTGCAATCGTGGGGTAGTTTGAGCATTCTTTGGCATTGCCTTTCTTTGGGATTGGAATGAAAACTGACCTTTCCAGTCCTGTGGCCACTGCTGAGTTTCCCAAATTTGCTGGCATATTGAGTGCAACACTTTCACAGCATTATCCTTTAGGATTTGAAATAGCTCAACTGGAATTCCATCACCTCCACTAGCTTTGCTCATAGTGATGTTTCCTAAGGCCCACTTGGTTTCATATTCCAGGATGTCTGGCTCTATGTGAGTGATCACACTATCATGATTATCTGGGTCATGAAGATCTTTTTTGTACAGTTCTTCTGTGTATTCTTGCCACCTCTTCTTAATATCTTCTGCTTCTGTTAGGTCCTGACTATTTTTGTCCTTTATTGAGCCCATCTTTGCAAAAAGTGTTCCCTTGGCATCTCTGATTTTCTTGAAGAGATCTCTAGTCTTTCCCAATGTATTGTTTTCCTCCATTTCTTTGCACTGATCACTAAGAAAGGCTTTCTTCTCTCTCCTTGCTCTTCTTTGGAACTCTGCATTCAAATGGGAATATCTTTCGTTTTCTCCTTTGCTTTTCAGTTCCCTCTTTTCACAGCTCTTTGTAAGGCCTCCTCAGACAGCTATTTTGATTTTGTGTATTTCTTTTACTTTTCCCTGTTTTTTTTTTGTGGTTTGATTTCTGTCTCCTTTACAATGTCATGAACCTCCATGCTTAGTTCATCAGGCACTCTGTCTATCAGATCTAGTCCCTTAAATCTATTTCTCTCTTCCACTGTGTAGTCATAAGAGATTTGATTTAGGTCATACCTGAATGATCTAGTGGTGTTCCCTATTTTCTTGCATTTCACTCTGAATTTGGCAATAAAGAGTTCATGATCTGAGCCACAGTTGGCTCCTGGTCTTGTTTTTGCTGACTGTATAGTGCTTCTCCATTTTTGGCTGCAAAGAATATAATCAACCTGATTTCGGGGTCGTCCATCTGTTGATGTCCATGTGTAGAGTCTTCTTTTGTGTTGTTGGAAGGTGGTGTTTGCTATGATGAGTGCATTTTCCTGGCAGACCTCTATTAGTCTTTGTCCTTCTTCATTCTGTATTCCAAGGTCAAATTTGCCTGTTACTTCAGGTGTTTCTTGATTTTCTACTTTTGCATTCCAGTCCCCTTTAATGAAAAGGACATCTTTTCGGGGGTGTTAGTTCTAGAAGGTCTTATAGGGCTTCATAGAACTGTTCAACTTCAGCTTCTTCAGCATTATTGTGACATTGAATGGTTTGCCTTGGAAACTAACAGGGATCATTCTGTTTTTGAGTTGCACCCAATTACTGCATTTCAGACTCGTTTGTTGACTATGGTGGCTACTCCACTTCTTCTAAGGGACCCCTGCCCACAGTAGTAGATATAATGGTCATCTGTGTTAAATTCACCCATTCTTGTCCACCTTTGTTTGAGGATTCCTAGCATGTCGATGTTCACTCTTGTCATCTCCTGTTTGACCACTTCCAATTTGCCTCGATTCATGGACTTAGCATTCCAGGTTCTTATGCAATATTGCTCTTGATAGCATCAAACCTTGCTTCTATCACCAGTCCCATCCACAACTGGGTGTTGTTTTTGCTTTGGCTCCATCCCTTCATTCTTTCTGGAGTTATTTCTCCACTGATCTCCAGTAACATATTGGGCACCTACCCACCTGGGGAGTTCATCTTTCAGTGTCTTATCTTTTAGCCTTTGCATACTGTTTATGGGGTTCTCATGGCAAGAATACTGAAGTGGTTTGCTGTTCCCTTCTCCAGTGGACCACATTTTAACCCTAACCCACATATCTTAGTTCACTTATTTCTCAAATGTCAATGTTCACTCTTGCTATCTTCTTCTTGACCACTTCTAATTTACCTGGATTCATAGACCTAACATTCCACGTTCCTATGCAATATGGCTCTTTACAGCATCAGACTTTACTTATACCACCATACACACCCACAACTGTTTCCATTTTGACTTAGCCTTTTCATTCCTTCTGGATTTATTTCTTCACTCTTCTCCGGTAGCATATGGGGCACCTACCGAACAGGGGAATTCATCATTCAGTGTCATATCTTTTTGTCTTTTCATACTGTACAACTGAATATTAAATGCCAGCTGAATTGCTAGGCAGTTAATATTCAGGAGGATTCAGGTTTTTGTAGTTATTCAGTTGATAAGTCTTGTCTGACTCTTTGTGACCGCATGGACTGCAGCACGCCAGGCCTCTCTGTCCCTCATTATCTCTGGAAGTTTGCTCAAACTCATGTCTGTTGAGTGGGTAAAGCCATCCAAACATCTCATCCTCTGCTGCCCACTTTTCCTCCTGTCCTCAATCTTTCCCAGCATCAGGGTCTTTTCCAATGAATGAACTCTTTGCATCAGGTGGCCAAAAGTTTGGAGCTTCAGTCCTTCCAACGAATATTCAGGGTTGATTTCACAAGAAATTTCTCTTTAACACATACAAATTATTAGTACAACTCAATTTAAAAAAAAAACAAAAAAAACTCAGCAACAAAAAAATCAGCCAAAGGTCTAAATGCATGTTTCTCTAAAGAGGTCATAGAGATGGTGATAAAAGCACACGAAAAGATGCTCAGCATCACTTGTTCTTTGAGAAAGGCAAATCAAATGTATCTTGATGTATCACCTCACATTGGTCAGAATGGCCACATCAGAAACCTAGAACAATAAATTCTGCAGAGAGTGTGGAAAGAAAGAAAGCCTCCTACACTGTTGGTGGGAATGTAAATTGGTACACCCATTTGGTAGAACATTATGGAGGGTCTTTTAAAAACTAAGCACAGAAATACCTGGTGACCCAGAAATGCAATACTTAGCAGTAGATCCAGAATAAAAAGCAAAATTTTAAAAGACACCGGCACTCCAAAAATCATGGCAGCACTAGGTACAATAGCCAAGACAGGGAAGCAACTTAATTGTACAAGGACAGACGAATGGATACAGAAAATGAGGTACATACACACAATGCAATATGGCTCAGACATAAAGAAGGATGAAATCATGCCATTTCCAGTTACAGGGAAGAAACTAGAGGTGATCAAACTAAGTGAAATAACTGAGAAAGGGAAAGACAGATGATAGAGAGTATCACTTCTGTGGAATCTAAAAATGGATACAAATGAGCGTCATTACAAAATGCAAACAAATTCACAGACTCAGAAACTTACGCTTGCCAAAATGGAAAGGTGGCAGGTGGTGGGGTGGGGGAGTAATTAGCTGCACAGATCAATATTTACATGTCAAAAGTGGTGCGGTTTTTGTTGTTTAGTTGCTCAGTCATGTCTGACTCTTTACAGCTCCATGAACTGTAGCCTGCCAGGACAAAGGATGTCCATGGGATTCTCCAGGCAAGAATACTGGAATGGTTTGCCATTTCCTTCTTCAGGGAATCTTCCCAACCCAGGGATCGAGCCCAGGTCTCCTGAAAGTCTCCTGCATTGAAGGTGGATTCTTTTCCCACTGAGTGAGCAGGGAAGCCATAAAATAGGTGCTGAAGGACTCTAAATAGTCATAAGTTTGACAGGGCTTTAAATGACATCTGCCCTCAAGAAATGTCCTGGGGTATTTCATCAGAAAAGAATTCCAAACAGGACCAAGTTTCAAGAGGCCTGTTTCAAGAGATAAATTGAACTCACAAAGTATAAAATAATAAAGCACATGGATAGACAGTCCACCCCAATAATAATTAAATCACTGCCAATCAAAACTCCTATGAGGTATCACCTCAGGCTGGTCATGGAGGCCATCATCAAAATGATCTACAAAGAATAAAGATAAATAAATAAATAAATAAAATGAAACAACTGCAAAGAATATACAGAAAATGAAATCCTCCTACAATCTTTTTGGGAATGTAAATGTTGAAGGCGCTATGGAAAACAGCATGGAGCTTCCAAGAAATACAAGACATAGAGGTATCATTTGACCCTGCAATCCCACTCATGGGCCTAGGTCCTGAGAATGTGAAGTGAAAGTTACTCAGTCATGTTCAACACTTTGCAACACTATGGACTATACGGTCCCTGGAATTCTCTAGGCCAGAACACTGGAGTGAGTAGACTTTCCCTTCTCCAAGGGATCTTCCCAACCCAGGGATCAAGCCCAGGTCTCCCGCATTGCAGTCAGATTCTTTACCAGCTGAGCCACAAAGGAAGCCCAAGAATACTGGAGTGGGTAGCCCATCCCTTCTCCAGCGGATCTTCCTGTCCCAGATATCAAACTGGGGTCTCCTGCATTGCAGGTGGATTCTTTACCAACTGAGCTATAAAGGGAAGCGCGGTCCACAGAAAATCACCATTCAAAATGACACTTGCACCTAGATTTTCAGGGCAGCAGTCTTTCAATAGGCAAGACATGGAATCCACCAAAATGTCCAGTGGAAGAAAAGTGAAGACAAGGTGTACATCTACAACTGGAACACCACTCAACCATAAAACAGAGTGAAACAAGGATGCTGTCAGCAACATGGGTGTGCTAAGAAATAATCACCCCAGGTGAGGGAACTCAGAGACAGAAAGACAAATATCATGAGATATCACTTACGGGCACAATCTATAAATTCATACCAGTGACCTAATGTACAAAACGGATTTCACAGCCTGCGACAATCAAATTATGAGTATCAAAAGAAAGAAAGAAGGGATAAAGGGTTTAGGATTTATATACACACTAAGATCTAACAAATTGATAAGAAAACAGGACCTCCCGAAAAGAACAGGGAACTCTACTAAAGAGACTGTAATAATCTATATGAGAAAAAAAATGGAATAAGGAATAGATTCACTTCAATGTTAAATCAAATTAAGTTCCTGTAGAGCTAAAACTAACAAAACAATGGAAATCGACCTGACTCCAATATAAAATAAAAATTAAATTACAGAAGATCCATCTAGGGGACCCCAGACAGTGGTGACCCTACAGATTAGGTCTGTGATACACTATGATGTTAATATGACACCGCCAAAGGATTTCACCCAGCAGAACACAGAGCAGCAACCCATTCAAAGGTGCCTGACCTCATGTGAATATCACAAGATTAAAAGACGAAAGACCACAGGTTAATCAGGGCAACACCCTCAATTCAGATGTTGGGGATCTCCAAGGGGCAAGACACACAGACATGAAGAGCAGACACGGGGTCTCTGGACACAGGACTTGGACCCGTGTGGACGGGGTGAGACCCAAACGGCCCCCAAACCCTGCCTCTGGGTCCTCATGACTCTTGGTTAGCACAGCAGGTCCCTGATGGCTGGGCCCCAAGGTGGAAACGATTGGGTTTCTTGAAACCCGTGGGTTTGTGGAAGCTTCTCTCGTCCCAGAGAAGTCCTCCTTTCCTGCCCTTTGGTTCTGTCTGATACTAACTGTTTTGACAACTGTCACGATAATGCTGAACACACTGCCTTGGTTCCAGCAGGCTCCGTTCTTTGTTTTCCCACTGAGGTGTTGAGAAAACACACCAGGCGTGGTGCTAGAATACGAGGGGCAGGTCTGGTGTCTGCTGAGCAGAGACAGCCGACGGGAAGGCGATCACATAGCAACCTCACCTGCTGCCTGTTGGTTTTTTGCCTGATCCTTGTACCCTGGAATCAATGAGCCAGGTGAACCTGCCTCCCTACTCAAACTGAATGCTCTGAAAAACTGGAATAATTACCAAGTAGCCCACCTGAGGAGTCTCCATGAGCCTCAGGGCAGGTGAGCCTGGCAGGAGGAAAGACTAAGAGCCCTAAGACAGCACTGACCCCTGGGAGGGCCATGGAATCCCACTCAGAGGAGGGCACATTACCCAGAGAAGCCCACCTCAGCTCCAGACCCCAGACCTCTGAGCACTGACATTTAGACATAGGCACGGAGTTTTCCAGGATGGAGGCCAGGCCCAGTCCACACCCAGGTCTCCACATTCTTGTGCACACAGAACACGGTCGTTGTCAATATTCTCATTGCAGAAACCAAGCAGTCTTGTCTAAACATAATCAGTGCAGACAGGATTGAAAGGTCAAAGTATTCATCATTCAGTCATGTCTGACTGTTTGTGACCACATGGATTGTAGCCCTCCAGCCTCCTCTGTCCATGGGATTCTGCAGGCAAGAATACTGGATTCAGTTGCCATTCGCTTCTCCAGGGGATCTTTCTGATCCAGAGATAAACCCAGTTCTCCTGTACTGCATGCACATTCTTTACCATCTAACCACCAAGGAAGCCCCTAGACAAGACAGAGAGGTCTAAATCTACCATGTAGACAGAACTTGGCCAGGTTTAAGCTAACATAAAGTTGCTCTCCTGTAGGCACATGTCATACACATGCAGGGTCTCTCAACATTGGACAGCGGCCTCACCCTCATGTCGGAACTAGCAAGTAAGTTTCTTAAAGAAAAACTCATCACTGGCCCCTACATGTCACCCACATCAGGAAACCGAAAGAATCTGTGAAATGTGAAACCCCCTCCTGAGGAGAGAAAACATAGCACCACCATTTTGAGTAAAACACCCTCCTGAGGAGAGAAAACAAAACTTTAAGACAAAGAAACCCAACGAGCCAATCAGGGGAGGAAAGGAAGTCCCTCACCCCCTTACTCTAACCCACCAATCAGTAGCTAACAAGACATCCTTATTAAAGAATTAACCAATCCTCTTAAGCTTCCCGTTTTCCCCACTATATGGTATAAAAATAGATCGCCGCATCACTCTGGGCTCTCTCCGCATGGCCATTAGGCTGTGTGGAGGGAGTCCCTGCTCGAGCTTGTAATAACGTTCCTCACTGCTTTTGCATCAATCCGTGGCTCCTGTGGTGTTTGGTGGGATTCCGCAATCCGGATACAGCATTTTGGGGGCTCGTCCGGGATCCCCCGAGCCCTTCAGGACCCGCACTTCGGAGGACGAATGGCCAGTAAGCAGTAGCAGCACCTGCATCTGTATCTGTAGAGGGACCCCAATCTGTATCTGTAGATGGAATTAAACCTAGGTGGACGCGCTGATAATGGTCTCCAGCAGGGAGCCGGAAGAGACGTCTTCCAGCTCCCACTCTGTAGTCCCGTATATATATATATATATATATATACACATATATATATACCTGTGCGGGGACTACTCTGTACTTTTTTTTCTCGGGATTGCATGCTCTGTTATTTTTCTTCTGTGTCGTCTTGTTTGTTCATTGTGTGACTGACTGACGAGGGGACAGGCCCAATCTGGATGCTCTCCGCTTACCTTAATAACTGGATTCAGACTCCAGAGTACTCAGGGGCCAGCTTGCCTGCCAATGAACCAGACCCAGCGGCTGCAAATGGGACCGTTTTGTCCCTGGTCTCCTCCTGATGCAGACAACTGGTCAGAGTGCCCCGACCGGTAAGGAACAAAAGACTTTATTGACCTCTCTCCTCTTCCCTCTTTCTTTCCTCTCCTTAGCCCTTCCTATCCTTCCCGTTTTTCTAGTCCCCTGGTCCTGGACACAGGAATCTGCTGGAAGGGCCTCAGCTTGAGCTGAGGATTGGAGACGGATCACCTCCTCTTGGCAGAGAACTCGAATTTTCTGGTCTGGTTTCTGGTAGGGCCAAGTTCCAGTCCTCCCTTTTCTGGAAGCCCAGGGAAAAGTCCCGTAATGCCTGGGTGTCTGCAGGTGGCAGGAGACGTCTGTAAGGCCACCCCTTTTGCCCCCCTTTCCCGCCTCCTCCTCCTTCTTCTTTCAACCTGGCTTCCTTTCCTCCTTTTGAAATCTTTGAAGACATCTGAAGTTTTCTGTCTCTATAGAAGGTTTTCTGAGAGACTGTATTCTTGTATTTAAGGGAGTGTCTGATGAGGACTGCCAGGTTTATATGTGTGTGTTTTAACTCTGTTCTGTGTTGTGATTTGTGATGGCCATTTTGCTTTGTCTGGCCACCATTTAGACCTGCTGCCATTTTGTTAGAACTTGATTTTCTTTCCCTGTGCCTTGAGACCAGGGCTCTCATGAACATTAATCTAGACCATCTCTAACTCCTGAGATTGAGAGAAAAAGGAAAAAAGCCTTTAAAAATGTTATTTATTTAAATTTTATATTGTAATATCTAATTCATGACCTAACTTAGAAAATGAAGCTAGATCTTGCACTGTGTCTGTCTAAATATGTTTTGGTATGTCTTTGTCTCTGGCCAAATATTTTTTTTTTTTTTAGATTAATTTGTAAATGAGTTCTATTTAATTGGCTTTTAAAAAGGGTAAGCACTTACAAATCAAATAATTCTAAATTAAACAATATATTCCAGGTTTAGGTGAACTGGGAAATATTCAGTGTTAAATACCTGATAGTAGTGTTTGTTTGTTGACCTATCTAATATAGACATGTCTTAGAGTAATTAACATCAAGTAAAATATTTTCATTTTACCTAGGTTTAATATAAGTTAAATATTATACCTGTTACAAGTTTGTCAACAAGGAAATTACCTCGCGTGAAAAAACTTCTAAAAAGTGTAAATGAGGTATAAGTTTGTATATAAACTCTATTAAGAATAATTATTCTTTAAGAATATCTTTTTAAAATAGTCTCTCCAGATTGGTGTAACTTAAATTTCTTAGGGTTGTGCTAAACTAAGTATTGGAAGTCTATTAAATAATTAGGTCATTTCCAAAGGAAATAAGGTTTTAAAACATTTACTACTAAATACTGATTTCCTTTTACAGAAAAACTAAAGAGATTTGGGACTATAAATGAATAATGTTTGATGCCATCCTAAGATGTTTTAAGAAAGCAAGGGTTTTAGAAATTATCACTGGTATTTATGCTCACCAATCTATAAAATGCTAATATAAAAGTTAGCTCTTGCTTGCTAACAGAAAGCAGGAAGTGTGCTTTCAGTAAAAAAAAAAAAAAAAAGAAGAAGAAAGAAAAAATACTAAAAAGAGTTAAGTATGATCAGGATTTTCTAAAATTGGATTACAATTAGATAAATGGATTTTGTTAAGAATGACACGGTCATAAGAAAACTGGTTACAGCCACTTAGTTCCAAGATGGCGGAGCTGACTTTCATTAGACCTTGAGCCTTGGTGTTTGCGCCCATTGTGACATATCAACAAGCTAAATGATACACCCATCAACATTGACTAAATCTGACCAAATGTTCTAAAGCTTTTAATTGATCTTTTTGATAAAACTTCCTAAATCGAATTCTTTTGAAGTTCCTTTGACATCTAGCTAACTTTGGGGTGTTTCAGAGGGCCCCTGAAACATCCCAAAGAGAGATATTAAGCTGTGTTTATTTGGTTGGTTAAATTACATGAAAAAGATTATCAAATGAGTAATAAATCCACTCATGTTATAATGTATGGAAAATTACTAATATAGATATCCTAGAAATTATATGGAGTTCTTAACATTTTGATATGTTTTGGTATTCTAATGAAAAACCTAATGACTTCACAAAAGTTAACAAAGGACTGAATGAACCAGCGAATATGCTTATAACTTTTATGGTTTCTATCTGAGAAATTACAGGTTTGAATCTTGTGTTTTCCCGGAGTAAGGAAAACCTTCCTCTCAAGCTAATTATAAAGGTAATTTGGTAAAATTACATGTTATAAACAAAACAGTTATATTTTCTCTCTATCTGACTCCTCCAGAAATTTGAAACTCTTAAGTTTCCAGTAAATTTATCAAATGAGCTAAGGTTATCTCACTAACAGGTACAAAAATCTCAAGGAATTTTTGAGCCCTTAAAAAGAAAAGAGTTGACCTAGATTTGTTAGGCAAAATCTGTGATAAGTGGTTGGTATGAGTTTCCTAGCCCTGTTTTATATTAAAAGTTCAGTCCGAGATCCGATAATTGTTTCAGCAAAATAAAAAGTCTATGATCAATTATGGTTATATAAATCATCAGACCAAAATTAGTGAGAACAAACCTATTTTGCAAGCAAACTAGCCTTAATTTGGTTGTATTTGAAAGAAATGAGGGTAACTTTAGGGAGAAAAAGATATTTCAAAAAATGTTAAATCCCAGTTTGTTAATGGAGGTCTGCATTTAGTAAGACTCATTTCTCAGATAGTTCTTTGCTGTTATGTGATCTTAATGCAAAATTTAATTGAATTCTTAAAGAATACCCTGAGTTTGTTTCTGAAGCTTATCTCACTAATCTATCTTTGGATGAAGATCAGATGCCTCATGACCTGCAACCAGGACTGGAAAAAGACATAATTAAAGGGACTGTCTCCAACCTGGATGGAAGGACTTTTTATCAGGTACTCTTAACTAGCTCATGCACAATGAAACTGAAGGAAAATTAACTCTTAGATTAATTCCCACTTCCAAAGGCCCCTACACTGGATTGGTCTATAGAGAAGACAGCTGACCTGATCTCACCTTAAAATGATGCTCAAACAAGAGAAACTACACTACACCAGGATGAGAAGACAACGACATCAGAGGTAGACAGCTTGCCCAAGATGTCTGGACCTGATTCCTATGATCATTTATAATGTTTTCTTGACTTCTTAGACCTTTGTATATAAATCAAATGCTTTTCTATCATAGGCCTGATACTATGCTAGTTTTAGAAATCAATCCAATTGTTGGGTTTGTGGCCAATTATTTGTGTCTAGCTCTGGGTTACCTTGGTAAATTTCTCTACTACAAGACTCTCACTGGTTGGACCTGAGGAAATCTCCTTGAAAAAATTATAGTCATATTCAGGTTACTGTGATACTACCAGACGGGATCCCCTCACTGGGCCAATTAAGAATGCCTACTCTGACCCTGGCCATAAATTTGAGCCTTTTTCTATTCCTCAAGCTCAATCAGAGCAACAAGAAAAGTTTTAGCAAAGGAAAAAGAAGTATTCCACAGTTATGAGATGGATTTATATAGATAACACCAGGCTATGGTAATTTAGGTTTATCTCCTCTGTGTTGAAAACAATTAAATCATACTAAGGATAATCAGTCTAGTAACACTAGAAAACTGGGCTCTGTGCCTTATAGACGGTGGTGCCAATGTATAATTTCCCTGAAAGATAAAGATTTGTACAGAGTAGACTAAGTCAGATGACCTGGGATATACTGGGCTACATCTAATGGAAGCTCTTAAGTCTTTCTTGTGACTTTACTAATACGGCTGGCTATGTTCTTTGTACTTCACCTGTTTTACAAAATTGCTATTTCTTACACTGCCAAATGCGTTACTGAGGCCTCTGATGGAATAACATACAGTTCCCTATGAGATTGATGATGATAACATTGTAACTCTAACTATGAGAAAAAGCAACAAGAGGGAATGTTTTTCTGGACCAAGAGGCTAGTAAAAGAGGTGGTCCAGAGAACTTGGGTACTGTTTTATGGCCTAGTCCAGCAACAGCACATTGAGTGGCTGGTCAACAAAATCTTTGCCAAACCTGAGAATGGACATTCTCAGCACCATGGGATAAAATGGTCATGAAATGCCCCCCTCAAAGTCGTGATCAAGTTTATGAGCAAAAAGTCGTTCTGCCAACTGAAGAGTGACACTTGCCATCTACATGTATAGATATTAAATCATGGCCTGTGCAACTGCTGACTTTCAACAGCCCTGAAAGGAGTTCAGGGTGAAGATCAGGAATGAGACACTCCGTGCTCTGAAAAAAACTGGCAGAACACGCCTTCAGATAGTTAGATCTTTTCAAGAGATTTTATGAGTCCCAATTCTTGCATCTACTCATACCTAGAGAAATATTGACATCATTAATGGTGACATCTGTTTTGGCTATTAAGGAAAAATTTTACAATTAAAAGTCAAAATAGAGTATTTAGCTATGGTTCAGACATCCTGGGAAATAACCAGGTGTTGCCATGGATGTAATTTCAGATTAGACATTGTATTGCTAAACACTTGAGTTTTCTGAGTCGTGTCAGGCTTAGATGCCACTATTCTCAAAACAATATCTGCTGGAAGGTAGTAACTTCTACCTTACTTTTTATAAAACTAGGCAACTGGCCACCTGGCTACAAGTCTCCCTAAAGTGCCAGGTCCAGTCTGGTTTTCAGGCCTATTCTTCTAAAAGAAAGAGATTTATGTTGTCTATTAAAACTTCAGTTATCCCTCCTTCAGCTACTACTAACTGGTATGTTACAACAAAATGGCAGACCAAGGGATTGAGATTTTAATCATACAATGCTCAGATCTTGGACTTAGAACTCAGGGATACTTCCAATTCAGTGTCTCTTCTCCAAGCTGAGGCAGTCCTATGCCCCGTTTTGACAGGAGGCTATCACAGTCATAGTTGCCCTGTTCCCTAAATTAAAACTGAGCAGGACTCTGTGGGTGGCGACTCTGGAGTACAGATCTGCTGTGTGTTCTCCATTTCTTATCTGTAGGATATAGGCTTCATTCAGCCTCCTTGACCTTCCCTGAGTTCCAAAGGGTGGATTCAAACAATTGCTCATCAGGGAATGGAGGAAATACAGAAACGGAGGGGAAACAATCAAATGGTGGCACAGCCTTGAGGCAGGGTCCTAGTTCCTACTCAAAGACATATGCATAACAATGTCTTTTGAGTTCTTCTACAGAACTGGAGCCCCCACCCAGGTGGAAGATGGTAACCTCAGACTAAACACGATTCCTGGAGCACAGCTCTGTTGATTCACCACCAGCCAATTAAAAAAAAAAAAAAAAAAAGAGTTACCAACCCTGCAGCCCTCACCCCAAATGTTGCCTCCTGTTTCTGGAGACCAGTGATGACCATCCTGTTAGGTCTCCTGTTTGCCCACTGTCTATTTTATCTCTGAGAGGTGCCAACAGTTTCAAACTAAGTTGCTGTTATTACAAAAGTAAAAGCTGGTTTCAGATATAAAACACCTCAGCTTAGGTCAGGTATAGAGAGACTTCTGCTCTGCTAGGCAGGCCTATGCCCAGGCACAGCAGGAAGAAGTTATAGAAGAAAGAGACCTCCGCCCAAATTCCCAGAAAGCATCTTGAGTATGAAGTCTCTCAGTGGGGAGTTGTTAGGGGAAGCACACTGATTGAAACCGCCCGCCCTGGCCAGGCACCATAGTAACCATTTGCATGAGTTGTTTTATGACAGGAGACCCTGATGAGGAATACGGAACTAATAAGCCACCATCAGCCCGAAGGGTTCGGGAAAGGTCGAGAAGAGACACTGCCTGTAAGTCCACCTAATGTTACTAAGATCTCAATATATGACTGTCTCCACAGATGATATATTGACTCTGTAGAAGACACATAATTGGGCCTTCCATAGGAACTAGAAGAGGGGGAAATGTGAAACCCCCTCCCGAGGAGAGAAAACAAAACTTTAAGACAAAGAAACTCAACGAGCCAATCAGGGGAGGACAGGAAGTCCCTCACCCCCTTACCCTAACCCACCAATCAGTAGCTAACAAGATGCCCTTAGTTAAAGAATTAACCAATCCCCTTAAGCTTCCCGTTTTCCGCACTATAGGGTGTAAAAGTAGATCGCCGTATTACTCGGGGCTCTCTCCGCATTGCCATTATGTTGTGTGGAGGGAGTCCCTGCTCGAGCTTGTAATAAAGTTCCTCACTGCTTTTGCATTGGTCCGCGGCTCCTGTGGTGTTTGGTGGGATTCCGCGATCCGGGTACAACAAATATTTGTCATTAAACACTTTAACAGGCAAAACAAAACTGTTACCAGTATCTTTGGCCATGTGGTGGTCAGGATCCAGGGAAGATCCAGGGATTTCTTAGAGTTGAGTCCAGTGTCTTGTAAAGACAGACAGACAGTGCCCTGATTCCTTCTCCCATGCTTCCAGCAGGAGGCAGCCACACTGGAAGCCTTCTAGAAAAGGATATTCTGTATCAGAATAAATATTGGTGAAATGGAAAGCATACTAGTTAGTATTTGCAAACGTAAAATATTCTTAAAAGCTTGGTCCCCAGATCTTTGCGGGTCCCACTGGTCCCTTTGTATTCAGATTATCAGGGTAGAAACAATCCATTGTTTCAAATTGGTTTCTTCTAATTCTGTTATTTGCTATTATATGAATGAAAGGACACTTGAAAAAATACATATGAAAATTCTTGCAAAAAAAAAAAAAAAAAAATTGAGTCAAGGAGCCCATAAGCTGTATGAACTCTGCCTTGTAACAATTTCAGTTTCAAAGAGTGAGGGCAGGAGGAGAAGGGGATGACATAGGGTGAGATGGTTGGATAGCATCACCAACATAATGAACATGAGTTGGAACAAACTCTGGTAGACGGTGAAGGACAGGGAAGCCCAGCGTGCTGCAATCTATGGGGTTGCAAAGAGTTGGACACAACTGAGCAACTGAACCACATCAAGCTTCAATTTTCTGTCTGGAGAAACCTGATAAAATAGGCACCCTGATTTTGTCACTTCTCTGTTTAAACTGTGCTAAGATGAAATTGATATTCATATCAACATGTAAGAGTTTCTGAGTTTTGAGATGTCACACCAAGGTAAGAGGTGCTGGTGCGAATAGAACGCTGCTGGTGGGCAAAACGTTCTTCAAACAAAGCTCTGTTTCAAACTGGATTGAAATACAACATTACATGGGTACATGAAGTATGAACCAAGAGCCTAAACATAGCAGGCAATATGTAAAAACAAATTTGATATCCCATATGTGAGAGTAAAAGCTACTGGTTTTTGCAGTAGTCATGTATGGATGTGAGAGTAGGACCACAAAGAAGGCAGAGCACTGAAGAACTAATGCTTTTGAACTGTGGTGCTAGAGAAGACTCTTGAGAGTCCCTGGGTCTGCGAGGAGATCAAACCAGTCAATCCTAAAGGAAATCAGTCCTGAACATACATAGGAAGGACTGACGATGAAACCAAAGCTCCAAACCTTTGGCACTCTGATGTGAACAGCCGACCCACTGGAAAACACCCTGATGTGGGGAAAGACTGAAGGCAAATGGAGAAGGGGATGACAGAGGAAGAGATGGTTGGATGGCATCACTGATTCAACGGACAGAAGCTTGAACAATCTCCAAGAGATGGTGATGGGCAGGGATTCCTGGCGTGCTGCAGTCCATGGGGTCACAAAGAGTCAGACACAACTTAGCAACTGAGCAGCAACTACAACAACATGAGAGTGAATGTTTCTTGTCAGACCTGCAGCTGGTACGCACACATTGGTTTAGAACACTCTACAACACAGATTGTCTCTAAGCTGATGAAGTGTGTCACAAGTGCATGAACCAAAAGGCAATGGATTCAGTCCAGGATGGAAGAGAATGTAACTTTGAACAGTCTGTGAAACTTACAGAGCCTGTAATCCACTCAAGATTTCAAATAATGAAACATTCACCTGAAATTTAAAGCCTCTTGGAAAGTTGCATCATATCTATGAAAACATTCCATAGATTTCTTTTCATAATCATTTTTCGCAGTGATAACACTGAGAGGGTAACAGGCAGGAAGGCCAGGGGTCTCCAAATGGAGGAAAGAGGCTGCAAGTGCCAGACATTTTTATCTCTCTTAAGCGGCAGGAGGAAGAAAACCAGTGATATTTTTCTTCTCTATACAAATTTTAATGGAGGTTTCTCTTAAAATGCTTTGTTGCCATGACACCTGGTTTCACCTGAGGCTAACTACTGTCAAACCTTGAGTTAACAAATACATTTCATTTTCTTATGGAAATGTTCTTTTAAGCTATGTTAATGAACCCCAGACTCTATCTTCAAGTTGGTTCCTCCAAATGGCCCAACCTACTGACTCAGGTATTCTTCCCCTAGTCTATGTAAATGAAACTATTCATTGGTATTCTGCCCTTCTACAAGATTCAAGTCAACCATTTTATAGCCAGGGATGAATTATCTGGCGCCATTCTAAATTTTATGACACTCCTTTCTTTTCATTAACAGACTGTGAGTGACTATATAACATACAGCTAAAGAGAAGGAGGGGGGTACTCTTTTGCCCCCTTCTGATGCCTATGTCAGAAGCTTTCTCTACCTCCTTTATACTTTAATAAAACTTTATTACACAAAATCTCTGAGCGATCCAGCCTCGTCTCTGGCCCTGGATTGAATTCGTCTCCGGAGGCCAAGAATCCTGGTGTCTTATCCTTCAACAACAACTTTTAAACATTTTAACTCTTCAGTTGCTGATATTATTAAAAAGATTAACTTGTCCTCATGGGTATGGGAGATGAAGTGGATCCATTGTGATTGCTCTCTGGTCAAATGACTCTCGCAGTTTCTAATTATGTTCTATATCCACAATATTTATTTTTACATCCATCGAAGTCTACCTCTCAGATCTTTATGTACACCAAACAATAGATACCTGGTGAGTTCAGATTATATTAAACACTCTTTCCATAACTTCTCCAATGTCAATTAAATCAGAACAAGGTGAAGCAGGGAGAAGTGTTGAAATTTTAAATGATCTCTAAGGACCCTAAAAAAAACAAAACAAAACAAAAAACCCAAAACAACAACAACAACAACAACAACAACAAAAAACATTAGAGAGAAATCCTAACCATTGCTGGTCCATACAAAAGAATCACAATGTGTCTTTTTCATGAAATTGGAACAATTGACTAACTAGAGTTGCAATAAGTTGGAGGTATGCTTGCTTTGAGTTGAAACAACTTGGATGTGGGCATCGGAGGATATATAGGTGATACATACTTAAGGAGGTAACAGGTATGAATCCAAAAATTTATAAGGTATACTTTGTAAACAAAGGTGAAACATTTACCTTGTTTTCACTACCTCACCCTTCCAGACTTTGCCATCATCTACTGACCCACTGTGGACTTGTTGGTTTAGTGCCATCACATTAAAACTAGTCACATGCATCTTGCTTAGCTGTGTTCTCTTTGTTTGACATTGTTATGTTTGTCTCTCCTAGTATGCTCTTATAAATGCCACTATCTGTATCACTTATTTTGTCTATAAGGTGGTCTCCTTCATTGTCCACTGTGTAACCATCCTCCGTGTATACAGATATTTACATGTCTAAGTATATAGGTATCTATGTCTATATGTATCTATAATAGACATTTATATCTGTATATACATAGATAGTTATGTCTATATGTACATATATATGTCTATGTATATAGATATTAATGTCTTTATGAAGCTAGGTATTTATACATCTATGTACCTGTAATGTATATTTCTTTCTTTCTTCCATTTAGTTTTATTAGTTGGAGGCTAATTACTTTACAATATTGTAGTGGTTTTTGTCATACATTGACATGAATCAGCCATGGATTTACATGTGTTCCCCATCCCGATTCCCCCTCCCACATCCCTCTCCACCCAATTCCTCTGGGTCTTCCCAGTGCACCAGGCCCGAGCACTTGTCTCATGCATCCAGCCTGGGCTGCTGATCTCTTTCACCCTAAATAATATACATGTTTTGATGCTGCTCTCTTGAAACATCCCACCCTCGCCTTCTCCCACAGAGTCCAAAAGTCTGTTCTGTACATCTGTGTCTCTTTTTCTGTTTTGCATATAGGGTTATCGTTACCATCTTTCTAAATTCCATATATATGCGTTAGTATACTGTATTGGTCTTTATCTCTCTGGCTTACTTCACTCTGGATGATGGGCTCCAGTTTCATCCATCTCATTAGAACTGATTCAAATGAATTGTTTTTAATGGCTGAGTAATATTCCATGGTGTATATATACCACGGCTTCCTTATTCATTTGTCTGCTGATGGGCATCTAGGTTGCTTCCATGTCCTGGCTATTATAAACAGTGGTGCGATGAACACTGGGGTACATGTGTCTCTTTCAGATTTATTTTCCTTGATGTGTATGCCCATAATTGGGATTGTTGGGTCATATGGCAGTTCTAATTCCAGTTTTTGAAGAAATCACACTGTTTTCCATAGTGGCTATACTAGTTTGCATTCCCACCAACAGTGAAAGAGGGTTCCCTTTCCAAGGTGATTTTAAAAAACAGCCACTGAGGTTCTAAAATTGCATATCGATCACAATCAACTGAAAATCTTGCTTAAAAAACATGAATTGCAGGGTCCCACTTCAAAATTTTCTGATTCATTGGGTTTCGGTGGGGCCCATGGTTTACAACAAATTGAATTCTTTTTTTCTATTTTTTCCATTTATTTTTATAGATGGAGGCTATTACTTTACAATAGTGTAGTGGTTTTTGTCATACATTGACATGAATCAGCCATGGATTTACATGGATTCCGCATCCCGATCCCACCTCCCACCTCCCACTCTACCCGCTCCCTCTGGGTCTTCCCAGGGCACCAGGCCCGAGCACTTGTCTCATGCATCCAACCTGGTCTGGTGATCTGTTTCACCTTAGATAATATACGTGTTTTGAAGCTGTTCTCTCGAAACATCCCACCCTCGCCTTCTCCCACAGAGTCCAAAAGTCTGTTCTGTACATCTGTGTCTCTTCTTCTGTTTTGCATAGATAGTTATGTCTATATGTACATATATATTTATGTATATAGATATTTATGTCTCTATGAACCTAAGTATTTATGCATCTATATACCTAGAATGTATATTTCTATGCATATAGACATTTGTATGTCTACATAACTAGACATTTATATCTCTATCTGAACATTTACATATCTATGTACCTAGATATTTACATTTATGTACACTTATGTATATACAAATAGATGTCTTACCAGTATAACAGGGCTTGTAGAAAAGGGAACGGTCCAACAAAAAGACCTGACTTGGCAATTGAAAAACAACAAAATAGAAAATATACTTGCTTCACCTGCCACAAACAACACATGGTATATCAATGTTACTACAATATGAAATAAAGGTTACTTAAAAAAAAATAATGCTTAGGGTGTTTCCCTGCAGTCCAGTGGTGAAGATTCTGTGCTTCAAATGCAGGGGGTGAGGGTTCGACACTTAGTCAGGGAACTAAAAAGTCCACATACCACATGGCACTGACAGTAAATTAAAAATAATAATAATAAAATAAATAAATCAGAATGTTCAGAAAGAACAGAAAAGCTTTTGGGTCTTTCTTCAGGTACATTCCATACTAAATTATAGTCTTGAGTTAAAACTTGAAAGTTTTCACTTCCAAGGTAATCACAACTGGGCATGAAAAAGTCCTGACGCCTTGTGGCCATTCCCTGCAATAGCGACCTTAAAACATATGCTTATGAGAACATTTAATACTAAGATGGGCTCAGCAAAGGACATAAATGGTATGGACCTAACAGAAGCAGAAGATATTAAGAAGGGGTGGCAAGAAAACACAGAAGAATTGTGCAAAAAAGATCTTCATGAACCACATAATCACGATGGTGTGATCACTCATCTAGAGCCAGACATCCTGGAATGTGAAGTCAAGTGAGCCTTAGGAGACATCACTACAAACAAAGCTATTAGAGGTGATGGAATTCCAGTTGAGCTATTTCAGATCCTAAAAGATGATGCTGTGAAAGTGCTGCACTCAATCTGTCAGCAAATTTGGAAAACTCAGCAGTGGCCACAGGACTGGAAAAGGTCACGTTTCATTCCAATCCCAAAGAAAGGCAAGGCCAAAGAATGCTCAAATACTGCACAATTGCACTCATCTCATACACTAGCAAAGTAATGCTCAAAATTCTCCAAGCCAGGCTTGAACAATACGTGAACTGTGAACGTCCAGATCTTCAAGCTGGTTTTAGAAAAGGCAGAGAAACCAGAGATCAAATTGCCAACATCCACTGGATCATTGAAAAAGCAAGAGAGTTCCAGAAAAAATCTATTTCTGCTTTATAGACTATGCCAAAGCCTTTGACTGTGTGGGTCACAATAAACTGTGGAAAATTCCCAAAAGATGGGAATACCAAACCACCTCACCTGCCTCTTGAGAAATCTGTATGTAGGTCAAGAAGCAACAGTCAGAACCAGATATGGAACAACAGACTGGTTCCAAATCGGGAAAGGAGCATATCAAGGCTATATATTGTCATACTGCTTATTTAACTTCTATGCAGAGTACATCATGGGAAATACCGGGCTGGATGAAGCACAAGCTAAATTCAAGATTGCCGGGAGAAATATCAGCAATGCAGATGGCCCAACCCTTATTGCAGAAAGTGAAGAAGAACTAAAGAGCCTCCTGAAGAAAGTGAAAGAAGATAATGAAAATGTTGACTTAAAGCTCAACATTCAGAAAACTAAGATCATGGCATCTGGTCCCATCACTTCATGGCAAATAGATGGGGAAACAGTGGCTGACTTTATTTCGGGGGGCTCCAAAATCACTACAGATGGTGACTGCAGCCATGAAATTAAAAGACACTTACTCCTTGGAAGATAAGTTATTACCAACCTATTAAAAAGCAGAGATGTTACTTTGCTAACAAAGGTATGTCTAGTCTAGGCTATGGTTTTTCCAGTGGTCATGTATGGATGGCAGAGTTGGACTATAAAGAAAGCTGACTGCTGAAGAATGGATGCTTTTGAACTGTGGTGTTGGAGAAGACTCGAGAGTCCCTTGGACTGCAAGGGGATCCAACCAATCCATTCTAAATGAGATCAGACCTGAGTGTTCATTGGAAAGACTGATGTTGAAGCTGAAACTCCAATGCTTTGGCCACATGATGTGAAGAGCTGACTCATTTCAAAGTATCCTGATGCTGAGAAAGATTGAGGGCAGGAGGAGAATGGGACGACAGAGGATGAGATGGTTGCATGGAATCACCGACTCAATGGACATGAGTTTCGGTAAACTCTGGGAGTTACAAATAGACAGGTAGGCCTGGCGTGCTACAGTCCATGGGGCTGCAAAGAGTCGGACACGACTGAGTGACTGAATTGAACTGATAAGTGGAAGGAATATGAAGAAGAATAGATATCTATATCTATATCAAGAATAGATATCTCTATCTATCTATCTATCTATCTATATATCTATATCTATCTATCTATCTATCTATCTATCTATCTATCTATCTATATATATATATATATATATACCAGACCAGCTGGAATGTAAGGGATGCTGATGGTGACTGGTTCTGACTCTCAAGACTTCAATCGACTGAAGCTTGGCGTCTCCCACAGCCCAAGACACTTAAGGAAGATGCCTGTAAGTTAAAGTGTTAGTCACTCACTCATGTCTGACTTTTTGCAACCCCATGGACTACCAGCCTCCTCTGTCCATGGGATTCTCCAGGCAAGAATCCTGGAATGAACTGCCCTGCCCTCCTCTTGGGATCTTCCTCATTTAGGGTTGCACCCGGGTCTTCTGCTATGCAGAGATTGTTTACCATCTGAGCCAACACAGAAGCCAGAACATGCCTGTACTCATAGATTAAAGCTGACCCAACTTTGTGGTTTACAGAGACACTGCTCTGGAAAGCTCCATGGTGTTCTCCATGGTTCTGCAAGTAATACACTTTTCCTTCCCATGAGCTTTGGCTGGGTTGCACCTTTTGTCTCTACACCCACCAAGAGGTAAACTCGTTTTTCTGGTAACTTTTCTCCATCCAGACTCCGAACCACCACTTGACACTAATTCTACAGTCAGTCACTTTGCTTCCAATACATGGAAATCACATTAATTTTCTGTGAGCAAAGCTATCTAAGGGCCAGACAGTGTCCCTATTTTATCTTGTGAATCCAGTAAGTGTCAGGCAAACTCGGCTGTGTGGATTGACAGTCCTCCAGATCGATGCCTTGGGTTACAGAAAACACTTGCAAGGCTTTGAGGTTTTATTTATCCCTCATTTCTGAAGGCTTTTTGTTCCCACATTAAATATACAGATCGCTCATCAGTGCCACTTCCACTTTCAGGTTAAAAATCCTCCAAGTGTTTTCTAACATCCTTATTCCATGTGTTGTGTTTATATATTTGACCACACGGTGTTTATCTTGTGTCTCATCAAAATGCAGTTAATTGCACAGTTTCCCTTGAACAATGCAGCAGTCAACACATAGAGGTCTTGACAAAACTGGATTTGACAAGGTAGGGCATATGTGAGCCTAGGATAAACTCCGGGAGCACGGTTACAGTCTGGTGGAGCCGATATGCCAGTTGAGGGCAATGAAAAGAAACATTCAGCCTGAGGACAACCAGCCCACTTGAGGTTCCAGGCCTAAGAGGCCATGCCTGAAAACAAAGAAACTAGCCAAGCTGCGCCTGCACACTGGAGGCTTGACAGACACGCCCACAGAGCAGCCAATCCCCGAGCGGAGGGGCGGGGCCTCCATCGCGCTCCCCACCCTCCGGGCGCCTATTGGCCAGACTGCCTCAGTCACAATGCCGATTGGTCACTTGTGCCTGACAGGGTACAGGCAGGCTGCTGGCCCTTCACTTCACCTCAGCGCGGAAGGACTGGACTTCGCTTAACCTCTAGCGCTCGTGGGGACAGGGTGGGCAGCTCGGCAGGATATCGGGGAGGGTGACGGGAATGCATCCTACGCAGCCCTCGTAAACCCTAAGTCTGATGGCTTCAAATTCCAGGGTGGGAGGCCTGAAATCCTGTCAACTTTGAGTAACCTGAGTCCTATTCTGAAGGGGGCTTGCGTCTCCTCAGCTTCAGGGATTACAAGTCCCTTCACCGACAGAAACACCAAACCCCTTAGTGCTGCGAACCTCAAATACCTAGATTAACCCCAGTTCCCTTCAGCCTGACGCACCCTAAAAATCGCACCCACAGAGCGACCAAATTTCCTCAACCTCGGAGACCCTGAATCCCTCCGCCTGCGAGCTTTTAAAACTCTCCTCCTCAAGACCCTAACTGTCCTTCCTGCCTGTCGGAGACCTAAAGTCCCTTAATAAGAAACCTCCGATTTCCTCAGCCTTACAGATCCCAAGTTTTGTCAACCTGCACATGCTATGTCAGCCAAAAGATTCCCAGTTTCTTCTGTCTGAGGACCCCAGTTACTTCAGCCCTTGGGACCCAGATCTGCTCAAGCTGAGCGACTTGTCCCTTAGACATAGAACCTACGTTATGCCCAGATTTTTCTGAGTGTCCAGGAGGAGATCCTCAAAACCATTCTTGGAGAAACATTCCCTCTGCTGCACTGGAACAGAGCCCTGATTTCAGCCTGACCTCAGTCCAGTGGTTAAGGGTTTCCGGGTCCCCTTAAGAACCCCTCCATCACCCACAGACACTTCCCTCCCAGTGCCTTCCCTCAGAGGGCCTGAATTGTAGGGGAACCAAAGAAACCAAATCTAGTTCACATTAGGCTGATCTGTCATATCCAGTCAGGATCCGTCCATCCCACCAGTACCCTCACCCTGACTTTCCCCTCACCTTCCTGCCCTGGACACTCCACCCAAGGAAGACAGACCAGGCTCTGGACACTGGTCTGGGCTCCCTCAGCACCTTCTTCTTCCACAGGCACCTTGGTCTTGAGCACTCCAATGGCCATGAGGCCGAACAGGTCTCCAGAGGAGAACACTGAGGGAGATGCCGGGAGAACAGTGTGGAAGCCCACGGTGAGAGGTGGAGGCGGCAAAGCTGGGCTCTAAGCCAGCTCTATAGGAAAGACATGGTGCTGGTCCCTGAAGCACCACAGACTGCTTGCCTGGGCAGCTGAGTGAACTTCCCTGTGACCATACACAGGATGGAAATGCCTGGTCCTGTCTGAGATGGTGGGGTGGAGTGGGACAAAACAGGACACTAGCTTCGTCAACTGCTCTGTGTCCAGGGAGAGTTAGGAAAATGCTCAGTGTTTGTTCAGGTAAGCAGGACACAGTCGGCAAGGAAAGTCTTCATCCCTGTCTCACACAGACCATCCAGTAGCTTCATGCTACTCCCTGCACAAAAGGTGGAGAAGAAGCCTCAGCTCTAAGGTCTGACTTAGATTAGTAAATCACTGATGAAATTTATTATGTTCCTTTGGCCAAAGATGCTTTCAAAGACATCTCCGTATACTTCTCCAAGGAAGAAGGGGAAGAGATGTGAGAATGGGAAAAAATCCGATATAGGAATGTGAAAAGAAACTACAAAGCACTGATTGCTATAGGTAACAGGAAGTGCTGGGTGCCTGTGAGCCTGGGAAACATGAAGCAGGTCTTCACCCTCAGTGTTCACTTGGCCCGCTCTTAGGTGGCTTCATCTGCTCACAGGTCCTTTTTGTGTGGAGACTAAACTGGAGGAAATGTTTACAGTTCTGTACCAGAGGGAGGTTGACTCTCTTGCCTTATTCTAGTTTTCCCCAGCCCATCCTACTGATTCCCTGACTTTGTGACACTTTCCATTGCTTCTGTGCTTTCTTTCTCCTTCTTATGACAAATATTTTGCTTCTTTCCAGGTTTCAGAGCCACTCGACTGGATTTCATGCATCACCGCAGGCAGGTCATAGAACACCAGGTAGATGACACTGAAGATTCTGATGAAGAATGGACACCAAGGCAGCAAGGTGAGAGGCCAGGAGGATGTGGAAGTGTCTTCCTGAAACCAGCCTGGGCTTAGGTCTCAACTTCATCTCAGCCATTAGCAAGGAAAACATAATTTTCAGCATTCTGAAGTGGTTGTGGCCAAATATTTACATAAGCCTGAATGAAGATGTATGTATAGGTTTTCCAGTGTAATTCTCAAAAGTTTTATGGTTAAAATTTATCATTCTTTTTTAAAAAGAATTATTTTTGCTAAACATTCTTAGTGAAGGCAGTTAAAGGAACCTTAGAAATAAATTCACCAAACAGATTTAATACTAATCTCATTGGTTATTGGATTAAATCTCTTCGAAAAGGAAATAATTAACATATTATGTCAAGATACATTATTTATGTATGTATATAAAACAAAACCCATGATCTTCTTACCCTAAGTTTAAACTAATTCTATATTTTGATTCTGGGAAAGGGTCGGAGAGAACGATTTATTCTCCATTATCTTTCCCACATTTCACTGACCAGAGATGACATCAGGTAAATAAAATGAAGTACACTTATTATAAAATAGAAGGGAGCAGCTCACTTCCTCTTCTGCTGCTCAAACTGTTTAGAAGTGTTAACCTGCCTAGACTGGAGAAAACAATTTAGAAAGTTCTATGATTCTCCATCTATGGATTTCTGTTCTCCCAGATTTTAAAACATTATTTATTTAGTTTTGGCTGCACTGGGTCTTTGCTGCTGTCCATGGGTTTCTCTGATTGCGGTGAGTGTCTTATCGTTGCAGAGCATGTGCAGGCTCTGTAGTTTGTGACACACAGGCTTAGCTGCCCCAGAGAAAGAGGAATCTTCCTGGACCAGCCATCAAACCTATGTCCTCTGCATTGGCAGGCAGATTCTCATCCACTGTGCACCAGGGAAGTCCCTCTGTTCCCTGAGCTTATTAAAACTAGTGAAAGGGACATGAAAACCAAACATTTGGTTGTCTGCAAAGGTTTTACATAAGGAGAGATTTTTCATAGGGAATATATACTCTTCGGTTCACCATACGCCTGCACGTCTTTATTTACCTTTTTAACAATTTCTGAGTGTATGGCACACTGTTGCTAACTATGTGCACGTTAGTGTTAGTGGCCATAGTGCTAATGGTTCAGTCATGTCTGACTCTGCGTACCCATAGACTGTAGCCCACCAGGCTCCTCTGTCCATGGGATTCTCTAGGCAAGGATCCTGGAGTGGGTTGCCATCTCCTGCTCCAGGTGATCTTCCCAACCCAGGAACTGGGCCTGTATCTGTGGCATCTCCTGCATTGCAGGTGGATTTTTTACCGCTGAGCCACCGGGGATAATCATACACATTGCTTTACAACAAATCTGTAGAAATGTTACATCTTGCATGACTGAAGCCCTAACCCACTGAGTGACAATTCTCCAATCCTTCCTCCTCACAGGCCTTGGCAACCACGATTTTATTTTCTGTTTCCATGGATTTGATTAATTTAGATACCTCATCGAAGTGGAATCGAGCAATATTTGTCTTGTTTGATTGGTTCATTTCACATAGTAAAATATCATCAAGACCCATCCATGATGTAGCATGTGACAGAATTCTTTTTTAAGGCTTCAAAACATTCCGTTGTGTGCATGTGGATATAAGAGTTATAACATATATCTTATATATAATCTTTATCTTTTATCCACCAATGAACATTTCGGTTGCTTACACATCTTGCCTATTGGGAAAAATGCGGCAGTGACCATACATGTGCCCACTATTTATTGAATATCTTGCTTTCAATTTTTTATGGAAACACACTCTTGAGTGGGATTGCTAGATGATACAGCAGTTCTAACTTTCTGGGGAAACTCCATACTCTTTTCTAGAAAGCTTGCAACATTTTACATTGCCAACAGTAGGGTATAAGGCTTCCAATTTCTCCATATCCTTACCAAACTTGCTATTGTCTTCTTATACATATTGCCCATCACAGAATGTTTCAGTTTGTATTTCCGTATTGATTAATAATATTGAGCATCTTTTCATATGTTTGTTGGCCTTTTGTGTATTTTCTCTGGAGAAATGTGTATTCAATTCCTTCTCTCACTGTTTGTCAGCTCAGACTGCCATAACAAAACAGACTGCATTCCTCAAACCACAGAAATTTGTTCTCTTGCAATGCTGGAACATGGAAATTTGATATCAAGGTGCCATCATGGTCAATCAGGGTTTCTTCCTGGCTTGTAGGTAGCCTTCATACTGGTGTATGCTTATTAACCTCTTATCAGAGGCATATTTTAGAAGTATTTTCTACCACCTATAGGTGGCCTTTTCAACTCTGTTCAGTGTTCTTTGCTGCACAGAGGTTTTAAGATTAATCTCATTTGTCTATTTGTACTTTGTTACTAATACTTGTGCACTTGGTACCATATCTAAGAAATAATTGCTGTTTCAGTGTTGTGAAGCTTCACACTTGGAAGAGTCTTATCAAGTCTTGCATTTAGGTCTTTAATCCATTCTGAATTGATTTTTTTTTCAAGATGTAAAATGTTCATTATTTTGCATATGATCATTTTGTTTCCCCAGCACCATTCATTACAGGGATTAAACTTTCCCCATTATCTTGACACCCTAGATGAAGATCATTAGACCATGTATCCAAGAGTTTAATTCTTGCTGTCTATACTGTTCAATTGATTGACATGTCTGTCTTTATGCCAGCCAGCTTCCTCAGTGGCTCAGCAGGTGCAGAATCTGCCTTCAGTGCAGGGGACACCGGAGATACGGGTTCAATCCATGGGTTAAGACGACCCCCTGGAGAAGGAAATTGCAACCCTGTCCAGGATTCTTGCCTGAGAAATCCCCTGCACAGAGGAGCCTGGTGGGCTACAGTCCAAAAGGTCACAAAAAGTCAAGAAGACTGAGTGACTAAGCATACATTTTTTGCCAAATCTACACTCTTGGTTTCTGTATGTTTGTAGTGTGTTCGGAAATCAGAGGCTTCCAGCTTTGCTGTTCTTTCTAAGATTGCTTTGCCTGTTTGGGGTGCTCTGAGATTCTGTGTTAACTGTTGGATGGATTTTCTATATCTGAAAAAATTCCATTGGGATTTTGATAGGAAATGCATTGAATCTTTAAATTGCTTTTGGTAGTGTGAACAGCTTAATAATATTAAGCGTCCAAATCCATAAACATGAGACACCTATCTATTTATTTATGTCAGATTCCTTTCAGCAATATTTTGTAGTTTTCAACATATAAGTCTTTCATCTCCTTAAGTTTATTCCTAATTACTTCATTATTTTCAATGCTATTATAAATAAGATTTTTTGTCCAGTGGCTAAGACTCCACACTCCCAGTACAGAGAAGTTGGGTTCAGTCCCTAGTCAGGGAACTAGATCCCTAATGCCACAACAAAGACCTGGCACAAACAAATAAAAATAAAAATATATATTTTAAATTTAGCTCTTGACTATAGCTTTAAAGAAATAAAAAAAATAAAAAAGTATTGTTTTCTTACTTTCCTTTCTGGAATGGTCATTCTTCATGCACGGAAAGATATTTGAATGTTGATTTTGTATCGTGCAACTTTCTGTGTAGGATTTTTGTGTGTGTGGATTTAAAGATTTTTCTGCACATAAAACCATGCCCCTGTGAACAGACATAATTTTACTTCTTTCTTTCCAAATGGAAGCCTTTTGTTTGCATTTCTAACCTAAAGCCCTGGCTAGGAGTTCTAATATTATGGTGAACAGAAATGTTGATAACGGGCATCCTTGCCTTTTTTTGTTGATCGTAGAAGTTTTCAGCTTTTCACTGATGACTAGGATGTTAGAGGTAGACTTTCAATATATGACCTTTATTATATTGCAATTACTTCCTCATATTTCTACATTGATGAGTGCTTTTGACATGAAAGACTAGTAAATTTATTAGATACTTTATGAACATCAGATGAAGCACAGATGAAGTTTCATATATTTTTTTTTAATTTTAAGAAAATTATGTAATGCTCCCAGTGGAACCATGGGAGTTGATGACACAGAAATCATCTTCCATTCCTCCTTTGGTAATCATTGTCTTTGTCACTCTCTGGCTTAGAATTATGTGTCCTTAATTAGAATATGCAGAGTTTGGAAACATTTCCGAACCAAAACACTGATTCTCATCACTGTTTAGGTAAACCTTCTTCGATGGCCTTCAGAGTGGAGCACAGTAAACACCAGAAGGTGAGTATTTCCCAAATCCTGTTGCCAAAATGTCCTCCTCATGGATCCAGGCACAGGTGAGAATAGGAGAAAACACAGAGATCCTGGAGACGGCTGCCTTCCTGCCCTGAAACTTTAGCACAATGTCTGATACCATCACCATCTTTACAGTTAGTAAGAAAAACAGCAGTAGTAGACGGTTCTGTTGTTACATTATTTTCATAATATTTCAGACTTCAAGCATTTTATGGAATAAACTTACTTAACCTTAAATCAATGCTACAGTACCTATAAGTAGGTATATAGCTATCACCATTAGAGATAACAAAACTGAGGTAAAAAAAAAAAAAAAAAGATTGATTATATGCCTGAGATCACAGTATCACTGGTAGTGCAATCTAAACCAATGCACGTTCTCTAAACCCCTTGCAAACTAATTAAAACTTCCATAGTTCTATGAAGCTTATTCATACATCTTTATATCATTCATCTGAGTGATGTTTTCACCCTCAGTTCTTTTGTGCTGTGCTAGGGAGGGATATGCTAAGACATCTGACTAAGGGAAGCTTAAGGACATGCTGGGCAGTTAGTAGAGTGGACAGTCCAAGATGAAGACTCTTAGGACATGCTGGGCAGTTTGTAGAGTGGATGGTTCAAGGTGAAGAAGGAGACAGGATCCCTACCTCAGAGCCTCCCACTCCAATAAGAGGAAGCCTCAGGTTTATGACTGAAAAGCAACAAATAAGAAAATAACAGAAGGACTTCACATAGATTACCTGCTTTTGAGTAGAAACTCATCATCTGGGCATCATTTCAAATGCTCATTCCTGTAGGAGGGAGTAACAACTCCTTCCTCTGAGCTCTAATATGCAACTCTCCTGTTTGGAATCATTTGTTTAGCCTACCCCTGTCTTGTGAGCTTTGAGAGCCTAGCCCACACCCATTCATTCTCAGAAGTCCAGGCCCAGCTCAAAGCCCCTGAGGGCCCCCTGAATGTTTTGTGAATGAGTGACTCCACACTTAAGCATTCATTTAGGAGTAGAAAGGTCAAAGGATGCTGAAGATAGTATCTGTGAGGTAGACTTCAAATATAGATGCAGTTTAGGGTATAAATTGATACCAGGGATGTTCGCTCATGTTCTAACTGTATTAAATAGCTCACACAACAATTTGGTGAAGGTTATTAAATTTCATGTCCACTATAATATTAAGAATTAGCCTGTATACCAATTAATGGATCAGGAAACTGAGGAGAACCAGCTAGTCATACAGCCTTGTTCAAGGAGAACTGATGAGACCAGCTACTTTAATTCCAACCATTGTCTCTAGGACACGGCAACCTGCAACTTTCATCTCATTTTCTTTAATGTCTAAATGTGTTTCTGCCTGTCGTCTTTTCTCTTCTTAGTCTCACTGCGTTGTCACCTTATTTTCCAGATGTGTTTTGCCCCCTCTGTAAGTTTCCATACTTCCTCATCCATCAAAGGGCCACTAATTAATAGAAACCCCCCGGATCTCTCTATGAGCCCTTACCCTCTTCTTTCCCTCATCTCCAGCTATTCGCCCTGCTTTGCTCTCACTTTTATGCAGAAAGTTGAAGGGGAAGAACCTTAAGATATGAATTCTAGTTTTGATTCACTATCGACCTAGGTCTTTTTATTACTCTCCAGTGTTCAGACCCTCCCCCCATATCAGGTATTTCCAAAAATTGTCAAAGTATTAACTAAAGTCATGCATGTGAAAACACTTCATAAAGTCCTAAGGAACTAAAGAAATGCATGTTGTCTTTTACTCACATGGAAGAGAATGTCCAGGGCACCATTAAATAAGGAATCTAGTTTGAAGGAATTGCCAGGAGCAGCAAAATTGCTGAAGACAAGTGGCTTCAAGCAGGCTCAGAAACCAGTGCCCCATCAAAGAAAAGCAAGGACCCCTGGACAGCTCCCCAGAGAAAAAGCAAGTGAGGATAAGGATACATAACTCATACAGTGCTTGAAAGGCTTACACAAATGCAAAAGTCTGACACCTACAAGTAGTTTAATAAATCCAGCTATGATAATGGGAACCGTGCTTTGTTAGTGTTTATGCCCAGAACTCGGCTCATGTGCCCTTAATGTGTCATGTGCCCTTAGCATATATTTTCTGAGTCGATGTGTCAGTGAGCTATTTCCTAAGTAAGAAGGTTTGGGATTAAAGCTACTAATGGGAACTGCAGGATGCTATCACTGAACTGGGCATCTGTGGTCAGTGAAGTCTCAGTCTCCTGAACAAGTAGTTAAAGGGAGCAGAAACAGAGTATAGAGGAGGGACTTCCTGGGGGTGAAGTGGTTAAGACTCCACGATTCCACTGCAGGAGCTGTGGGTTCCATTCCTGGTCGGGGAACTAAGATCCCACAAGCCATGCAGCGTGGCCAAGAAATAAATAATGTAACATGAAAACATAAAATTACAAAAGTAAAAGTTTGAAAAATACATGTAAGAAAGTTTTCACAAAGTGTATAGAAGGACAGGTAGGAGATCTCACACTTTGTGGTAAAACAGGGACTAACTCCCCAGACCCCACCAGCCTTACTTAGCTTCTGTTCTCCATCTTAGAACTCAGAAGAAAGGAGACTGGAGTGAAGAGGTACAGTCTACGAGAAAGAAAGGGCCATGTGTACCAAGAGGTCAGCAAGCCCCAGGATGATGAGTACCTCTGTGAGTGACCCCGGTGGCCCACTCACGGAGAAGGGGCTACGGCGCCTTGGTCCACGAATCTCACCTCACCATTTGGTCCCCCGGCCATCCCCTTCCTCTATGACTTGGGGTGCAGGATCGAGGCCAAATGCCATGAGTGTCCCTGTTCTTTCTGAAGGGCTTTACGACCAGTAACATCACTATACCTCCTCTCATCCCTGTTCTCACCTCCAGATTGTGAGTGTCAGAACTTCTTCATCGACAGCTGTGCTGCCCATGGGGCCCCAACCTTTGTAAAGGACTGTGCAGTGGAAAAGGGGCATGCCAACCGCTCAACCCTCACGCTGCCCCCTGGGTTGAGCATCAGACTGCCGGGCATCCCTGATGCTGGGCTTGGAGTGTGGAACGAGGCTTCCGATCTGCCGCTGGGCCTGCACTTTGGACCCTATGAGGGCCAGATCACAGATGATGAAGAGGCTGTCAAGAGTGGATACGCCTGGCTGGTGAGAAGCGCTCGTTTCCCTGACCTCTGGCCTCTAACCGCTTGTATGTGGTGTGGGATACTTCATGTCTACATGCGAGAACGCAGATGGTGATAACACGGTCGACAATGACACAGTCAGGCCTGTGTACTGTGTGCCCTGGGCGTGAACACAGGTCTTCAATCTAAGGGTCAGAGGAGAAGTGGGACCACAGTATACAGACACTCAGGACCTCTATCCAAAGGTCAGAGGAGAGGTGGGATCACAGTGTAGAGACACTCAGGATTTCTATCCAAAGGTCAAAGGGGAGGTGGGGCCACTGTGTACAGACACTCAGGACATCTATGTAAATGTCAGAGGAGAAGTGGGACCACAGTGTTCAGACACTCAGGACCTCTATCTAAATATCAGAGCAGAGGTGGGAACACAGTGTACAGACACTCAGGACCTCTATCTACAGGTCAGAGGAGAGGTGGGAACACCTTGGTACACCCTCACAGGACTTCTATCTAAAGGTCAGAGGAGAGGTGGGAACACAGTGTAGACACTCAGGACCTCTATCTAAAGATCAGAGGAGAGGTGGGAACACAGTGTACAGACACTCAGGACCTCTATCTAAAGGTCAGAGCAGAGGTGGGAACACAGTGTACAGACACACAGAAGTGACTCTTCCCTTGTGGAGCCTTTGCCTTCAATGAACCAAGAGACTCAGACTCGGAATGATGAGTAAGGGGCTTACCGTGTTGTCCGACTTGCAGTTGAATCCATGCAGTCTGAAAAGCACCAATGACTACAGAGGGAAATAGCTCTTCTATATCTTCCTACCAAGAAAAAATAAAAGAAAGAGGAAAGCTTGTAACTCTTTCTCTGACACTCAGATCACCAAAGGGAGGAACTGCTACGAGTATGTGGATGGAAAACACACGTCTTGGGCCAACTGGATGAGGTGAGTGCAGTTAGTCTGCAGTGTGTAGACATTGACACTCCCTCCATCCCACGCCCCTTTCCTTCTCAACCCAGCTCCCTCAACAGCTTTCACATCTTCCTTCCTCTTTTCCCTCCATATCATGCTCTTTCATTTCAAAAGACACTAGAAAGAAGGAAATAAAAATATGGCATGTGCCGTCAAGATACAAGTCTATATGCTGAACAAAACTGGTGGACTTGAAAACAACTTGAGGAGTCTAGAGTCACCAGGGACCCTTTAACTCACTTAATGGACACTTTCCATGCACTTTATGTTTCAGTTTAGACAGTGCACTTTGTTACTGAAGCAGATCACACAACCAATGTCCTTGTGGAAAACATACTGCACACAGGCATTAGCCAATTAATTTTAGGAACAGTAACCTTATCTTTTCTATCTTTGAGTAACTGCACAGCGCCAGGATAACCTAACACAGGAGACCTTGACTCTATGTGGGCAACAACCTCCTCAGGCTTGGTTCCAGTGAGAAGTGGGCCCTGAGGCCTCAGAAGGAATGGGGGTCAGCATGGCCCTGAGCAGGGCCATTCTCTGAGGGCCTCTCCTTTCATCAGGGCAGGCAGACAGTGAACAAAGTATTACTGTTCTGTGTCTCAAGCTATATCAGTGCTCTCTCCACGTTTCCGTGGGAGGGGGTGGGCAAGCGAATAGGACTCTGGATACACGTGGGGACATGGGAGAAAGACTCAGGAGAGATGGCAGGCTGGGGTGAGTGCTGAGGGCTGTGTGTTAGCCAAGGAGCACCAAGTCCTGTTGATGGAAGAGAACTTAGTTCAGAGTTTAGAGGAGCTGGAGGTCACCAGCCTCAAGGACAGTCCAGGTGGAGATGAGTCTTGAACTGGGATCCGGAAAATGGCTAATTAGGTAAGGAGAGAAAAGCATGGGAATTCACATAGCCTGGTTGAAGGTGTGAACAGAAGGTCCACATGAGGGGTGGCCTCAGAGGCGGAAGGCAAGGAGCTGGGCATGGTTGGAGAGTGGAGGGCACTTATCACCTGAGGTTTCTTTCCCTTTCCCGGCTTCACCCCCAGGTATGTGAACTGTGCCTGGGACGACGAGGAGCAGAACCTGGTGGCCTTCCAGGATCACGGGCAGATCTTCTACAGAACCTGCCAGGTGGTCAGGCCGGGCTGTGAGCTGCTGGTCTGGTATGGATACGAGTATGGTCAGGACCTTGGCATCAAGAGGAACAGCTGGGGGAAGAGTGAGCTTGCGGCTGGGAGAGGTTAGTGTCAGCCCTCTTCCAGCACCGACCCCATCCTGGGAGCCTCCGTGGTCCGATTTCAGAGCAGAGTACAATCCAGTCCAAAGTCAGTTGAGTTGCAGTTAAAATGCCTCAGAATTTGGTTCTTTTCATATGATTGTTATGAAAAATTTTCATAGTAAAAATGTTAGTTCTAATTTTTAATATTTCATGCAAAAAAATATGTAACATCACCTTCTGCTGAAAGGCTTAGAAGCAAAAAGCAAGTTTTCTAGCACCTACCAGCTCTCTGCCCTTTACCTCTTTCTTCCTTATTCCCTCCCATTTCTCTCTCTCTCTCTTTTTTTTTTTTTTTTTTTTTTGGTCACTAAAATAAAGACATTTTATTTTAAAATATTTATAGGACAAAGATATTTAAAGAGTCACACTAGGAAATTTATGATTAACATCTGCCAATTTAAAGAAAGTAAATGGAATTCCTTAGTCAGCAGTATTTTTTACATTTATTTATTTATTTCATTTACTTATATTAGTTGGAGGCTAATTAGTTTACAATAGTGTAGTGGTTTTTGTCATACATTGACATGAATTAGCCATGGATTTGCATGTATTCCCCATCTCGATCCCCCCTCCCACCTCATTCTCTACCCGTTCCCTCTGGGTCTTCCTGGTGCACCCGGCCCAAGCGCTTGTCTCATGCATCCAACCTGGGATGGTGATCTGTTTCACCCTAGATAATATACATGTTTTGATGCTGTTCTCTCAAAACATCGCACCCTCGCCTTCTCTCACAGAGTCCAAAATTCTCTTCTGTACATCTGTGTCTCTTTTACTGCTTTGCATATAGGGTTATCATTACCAGCTTTCTAAATTCCATATATATGTTTTAGCATGCTGTAATGGTCTTTATATTTCTGGTTTACTTCACTCTGTATAATGGGTCCAGTTTCATCCATCTTATTAGAACTGATTCAAATGAATTCTTTTTAAAGGCTGAGTAACATTCCATGGTATATATGTACCACAGCTTCCTTATTCATTCGTCTGCTGATGGGCATCTAGGTTGCTTCTATATCCTGGCTATTATAAACAGTGCTGCAATGAACATTGGGGTGCACACATGTACAGTGATGTGCATTCAGTTACTGTTCCAGTTTGTTGTCATGTGAGTTCATACTCTGTGCCAGACGGGGCTCCACACATGGAAACAGACAGAACAACTGCCCTGGGTCAGCAGGGGCTTCATACCAGACAGGGACTGATGTTCTGAGGAAAACCAGCACAGGGAACATGACTTGGGTCAGCATGAGCAGAGGGTGGGGTGTGGTGCAGGACAGTGCAGGGTCTGTGCAGAGATAACTCCTATGGGGAAGGATTCTGGGCAGGGAAGCAGCCAGTGCTACAGCCCCAGGGCCAGGAAGAGAGACCATGCCAGGGGTCATGGGAGGAAGCACAGAGGGCGAGGAAGGAGGCTGGACGGGACATGGAAGCCTCAGGGCCTGTGTCCACGTGCAGGCCCCAGGGGTCCTCCTGGGTGACACAGAACAACTGCGCGGTTTGTGCTGCAAGCAGCATGCTCTCTGTGCCAAGATGATGCTTTGGTTCATTTTGGGGATGAGACATCAGTGGGGATCCCCCTCAGAGGTCAGTTCATTGCCAGACATGAGGGGAGAGTGGGCTGTCTGAAGTTGCTTTCGAGTGAGGATGTGAAGAGTCTGGCTGGAGATGCATTTTTAAATAGGGCTTCCTAGTGCACGTTAAATGGACTAAGACTGAATGTAATAAATGAGGTATGAGTACTGGTGAGGCTTGAGAAAGGATATGCCTTTATTTTATGATTTATGGGAAACTGAGACAGGAGCAATTTGTGAAAATGTTTGGGCAGCAGGGGCCAGAGACCTGTAGTCAGTGAGACCTGGGCGGCTTGGTCTTGTCCAGTCTCAAACCCACTTCCTGCATAGATCAGCACAAAGGCTGCTCTTTGAACAAGGAGCCACAAAGTCACATTTACCCACACCTGCTGTAACCACCCCCTGTGCTGCCTCCCATATGCAGAGAGCTCCAGGCCAGGCGCCCCTAACTTAATAGACTCTGTCCCCTCACAGCGAGGCTCTCAGGAGATTCCACCTAAGTCATCAAGTATTATCTTTCAGGAGGGTAAATACCTGTGGCCACTGTGACATGACATTTCAGACACTTAGACGCAGGGAAAGTCCCTGCAGATCCACCTCTATCAGGAGAGGTGCCTCTGATGCTGCTGGAATGTCCCTATCTGGGCGATATGTAGAAAAGGCCCCTGACACCAACTTCCTGGATTTCTGTAAATGTAGAGAATAAGAGTGGAGTGGAAACGTGAACTATAAAGACACACTCGATGGGAGACAAATCATGCACTGTCAACACTTAGATGATCAGTAGGGAGGGCATGACCATGGCAAAGCAGCTACCTGACCAAAAGCTTCCTCTTTCAGCAGAACCAAAGCCCAAGATGCACCCATGTGCTTCCTGCTCTCTGGCCTTCTCCAGTCAGAAATTCCTCAGCCAACACACCCAACGCAGCCACCCCTCTCAGACCCTCCTGAGACCATCTGAAAGACACCTCCTCCAACCAGAGGATGCCTGCCCAGGCAATCAAAATCAGCGACATTCAGATCCACACAGCCCGAGCGACAAACCTGAGGGTCAGGAGGCCAAGGACAGGCCCCAACAAAGGCTGAAAAGGGTAAGGCTGAAGAGGATTTCAAGGGCCTCTTCCTACTCACCCGGAGGAAAAATGTGGGGTTCTAGGGTGCATGAGAGAATGAGAGAAGAGCCCAGCACAAGCCAGACACTGAATCCAGAGGACACAGGCACATTGCTCACGGGGGCAGGGGTCTCGGGGATTATGAGAGTCACATACGGAGAGTGTGGGCAAGTCTCCAAGGACAGGTCAAGTCTCAGGACACACGAGAGGACACACACAGGGAAGAAGCCCTGTTTGCGGGGAGTGTGGGCGAAGCTTCAGTCAGAAGTCAGCCCTCATCAGACACGAGAGGACACACACAGGGGAGAAAACCTATGTTTGCGGGGAGTGTGGGCGAAGCTTCAGTCAGAAGTCAGACTTCATCAGACACCGGAGGACACATACAGGGGAGAAGCCCTATGTTTGTGGGAGTGTGGGCGAAGCTTCAGTCACAAGTCCGTCCTCATCACCCACAAGAGGACACACACAGGGGAGAAGCCCTATGTTTGCGGGCAGTGTGGGCGAAGCTTCAGTCTGAAGTCCCTTCTCATCAGACACCAGAGGACACACAGAGGGGAGAAGCCCTACATTTGCAGGGAGTGTGGGCGAAACTTCAATCAGAAGCCCGTCCTCATCAGACACCAGAGGACACACACAGGGGAGAAGCCCTATATTTGCGGGGAGTGTGGGCAAAGCTTCTGTCAGAAACCCGTCCTCATCAGACACCAGGGGACACACACAGGGGAGTAGCCCTATGTTTGCAGGGCGTGTGAGTGAGTCATGACCAACAAACCACACCTTAGCCACAGGAGGATTACTGCAGCCGCCCCATGCCTCAGCTCTAACGGGGCCTCAGAGGAGGGCTGTGACCTGTTACTGTCCACAAGAGTAAGAGAAGAGACTTCCCATGTGGTCCAGTTGCCAAGACTCCAATGCAGAGACCCACGTTCAATACCTGATTGGGGAACTAGCTCCCACAGGCTGCAACTAAGAGAGAGCACAGCTGAATAAATAAATATATAATAAATATTTTAAAGAAAGTGTGTGGTAAGCACAGAATTATTTGTTAAATAGACCTTCCAATTTTGTGACAGGAGAGGAGGTAGATAAACAGCAGAGGGTTTCTTAAGTGTTCTGGAGATGTTCATGTTAATTGCCTTCGTGGTATTTTAGGTCTCCTTTTCTAGTAAATTTTGTCTCCAAACAAATCTGAAGCCCAGACTAGGTACTCATTCCCTGCTTATCACTGACAGTAGTGACGTCCAGTCATAGCTGAACCCCTGGGAAGGCATAATTCTGTAGCCAAGTCAGTTAGGTCACTGGACAGTCAATCCTGGGTCCAGGGAGAGAAATCTAGGGGTTGTGACAGACTCACCAGGAAAGGGATTCCCCCGCCTCCTGGGAAGTGTGGCTTCTCCTCCTTATAGACCCCGACTCTCCTTTGGTCTCTCCTGGTGGCCCTCTGGTTTCCTCTGACTTCTGTAGCTGCAAAGGTGAAGGCCACGTGCACATGTGTGTGTGTGCACGCCTGTCTCAGCATGGGCCATCTGGTCTCTGCCGCTCCCTCAGGGTCATCACAGCTTCTGGACTCCAGATGCGACCACAGGGGTCCAGTTCTCAGCCCTGCCCCCAGCAGCTCTGTGAGCTGGGGCAAGATGCTCAACCTCTCTGTGTCTCTATTCTCATCTGTGATACGGGGTGGGAGCACCAGCCTTTTGGTCTGATGCGTAAGCACAGGAGGAATCTGGCAGAGGCTGGCTGAGAATGCAAGCCCCACCTTGCTGTCCTTTGTGTTTTTTCTTTAATCTTTTTTTTATTTTTTAATAGAAGGATAATTGCTTTACAGAATTTTGTTTTCTGCATGTCCCTCAGCCCCCACAATTTCCAGGTCTTCAGACCTAGATGAGGAAGGGGCTGTTTAGGTACTGGGCTGCCCTGATGAGGGGCTGTGAGGTCAGGGGTGCTAAGGGAGGCCGATCACCCTTCCCACCCCTGCCGTTCCTGCAGAGCTGGGCAGCCCCAGGGCCCCTCCACACACAGGCAGTCCTCACATTCGTCACCCTGCCGAGAACAGATCCTGGAGCCGCATTTGCAGGAAATCCCTGCCCAGCCCCCATCCTACCCCCAACATGGAGGGTCCTTGAAGCCCACACCACAGCTTCTCTCTGCATGGGCCTCGTACCTGTGCCCGTGCGCTCTGGTCAACGCTGTCACAACCTTGAAATTCTTAACCATGGAAATGTTCATCCTTACACTTCCCTTTCATAAGTGAAGTCTGATGGGCCCCGGGGTGAGCTGTGAGCAGAGCAGATGCACACACAGCACGGGTCCTGGTATGACCAGGCTCCACCAGGGGACAAGTTGGACACAAAGCCCCCCACCCTGGGTGAGTGTGGCTGGGGACAGCACCAGGAAGCCACGCTTGCTCAGACCCGGAACTGAGCTCCAACACAGAGTGGGGGCAATGGGGTTCTTAAGGTCAACCATAGCCTCCCCTCTGTGAATGAACTCTGCCCTGGCCTCATCCTTCTAGAAAGGGCTCAGGAGGCTGAAGTCCACCCGGCCACCAGAAGACACCAAGGGGAGAGTGTGCACGGGGAGGGGGTTGGTGGGTGTGAAGTCCAAGACAAAGGTGCCTGTGGGAGAATGACACCACAGATGCTGACCTCAGAGCTCAGACTCCTGAAAACTTACTAAGCTGATTATTTTTAGGCTTTTTTTTTTTACAGGGGGATGTTTCCAGGAAGCGGGAAGGGGAATGAATACCTTGGTGGTGCTGTGGTTAAGAATCCACCTGCCAATGCAGGAGACACGGGTTCAGTCCCTGATCTGGGAAGACCCCACGTGCTGTGGAGCAACTAAGTCCGTTCACAACTCCCGCAGCCCAAGAGCCTAGAGTCTCTGCTTTCCCACCAGAGCAGCCGCCACAGGGAGAAGTTCCGCGCAGAAACGAGAGACCAGCCCCCACGCCCGACAGCCAGAGACAAGCCCGCACAGCAGCGAAGACCCCGCAAGCTGAAAATAAATAAATAACCTTGCTTTAAGTAGGAGATCGCAGCATTCTCTGCTCATCCAGAGGCTGGGACTCAGCTCCCAACAAAGGGGGCCACTTCAACCCCTGGTCAGGCACAATTTCCCACATGCTGCAACTGAAGGCCCTGCATGCCACAGCTAAGACCCAGCACAGCCAATTAAAGGACTACTTAAAAGTAGGAGGCTGTTCATCTGTCACCATAGAAAACTGCAACATTTTAGAAAAAGGAAAAAAAAAATAAGAGCTTATTTTGCAAGTGCTCATGGTTGATTGCAAAAATTTTCTCATAATATGCAGCTGTTTAAAAAACAAGAAATTTAGAAAATACAGAAACTGAAACCCACCCATAAATGTGTGGGGAACACCAATTACTGCACCATGCGGCCACCACACATGGGAACACACGTCCGTGTTTTTCTTCTACAAAGAAGCTTTCAGTCTCCACCCCCATTCCCACCAGCCTCTGTTCTGCTCACCAAGAATACTGTGCTTTGGACTCGTGACTGGGGGGTTTCTGTTGAACTCAGAGAGGCAAAGGAGCAGGGCTGTGTGGTTGGGGGCACCGTCTGGCCTGCAGTGAGGAGAGAAGCGCAAGTGCTCCACCTCTGGGTCCAGTAACTCCAGGAGCCTCAGGGGAGCCGCCCAGGAAGAAGCCTCTCAGACACCTTCCCTGTAGTCTCCACAGTTACAGCACGTCCCACGTCTCGGGGTTCAACTGTGGGTTAACAAATCCTCTCTTGTTGGACAGAAAATTGTTTACACAGAGAATCTACCCAGATCTTGGCCTCGGTTGGTTCTCTTATTGGACATGGAAAGTGTTTCCACAGAGAATCTGCCTGGATCTTGGCCTCGGTTGGTACAGATGTAACAGGCAGTAAGTTTAGGACGCAGGGAAGTTAGTTCTCAAGCTCTCTGTGTTTAGGGGTACAGCACCTCCTCACCTCCACCCCTTCCATGGTCATGGAGCCTTCTCTTCCAGAGGAAGGTGTTTAGCAACATCAGCCACAAAGACACATACTGAAGGGGAGAAAGGCCACGGCAGGCGGGGCGGGGTGTTCCTCGGGGAGCAGAGGGGCCTTGGGCACTGCATGCTGGACCCCTGCCCCACCGTCTTCTCCTCCTTCTCGCTGGGCATGCAGCTTTCACCTGCTGGGTGCCCGCCAGTGAGGGACTCCCAAGACGCCAAGCTGTGCTTGTCGATGTGGGAGTTGGATGCCAGGAACCCGAGACACTGCAGGAGGTCAGTGCACTGTGGACGAGGGCCAGCCTCACTGACCGGTTAGGCCCTGTGCGTTCAGAGCACCCTCTCTGGGCCCCAGATGGAGGTGCTTGTGCCCCCACTTCCCACCTGTGTCTCAGGAGGTGAAAGAGAGACCAGGTTGTCCTTCACAACTCCTGCCCAGAGAATGACAAAGGCCAGTTCCCCAAGGTCAGAACAGGGTGGGCAGAGTCAGTCTTGGGTCTCACAGGATCCCTGTGAAGAGGGGTTCACTCCTCCCTGGAACCTTCTTTGCTGGTTCCCCTTCTGTGTGGTTTTCATACCAAATCTCGCAAGGACAAGGCATTCCAGGCGCCGACAGCATCACTCACCCAGGTGCTGACAACCCTCCTTATTTATTATGGGCAGAGAGACAGGGTGGCTGGTGTGATGCTCCCCTGGACCAGAGAGGAGACCCCATAGGTTGTGTTTCTTCTACTCCTGAGACCCAGGTGAGCACTGGGGGCAGAGCACCTCCAGCTGGGTTCTGGAGAGGGTGTCCTGAATGGACAGGGCCTAACTGTCTACTGTGGCTCCAGGGGATATGGGCAAGAGAGGTACTAAATCCTTTCTAAATATTTCAGACAACCACTGAGTTCCTTTTGATTTCAGATCTTTTTATATGGTCCATTTTCAGAGTCTTTATTGAATCTCTTACAATATTGCTTCCATTTTATGTTTTGATTTTTTGACTGCAAGGTATGTGGGCTTGTTGCCAAGTCCAAGCTCACTCTGCTTGTCTCACATCAGGGTGATAAATCAGAGGTGAGATGCTGAGGCAAGGAATATGACTTTACTTGGAAAGCCAGAAGACTGAGAAGATAGCAGACTAATATCTCCAAGAAACCATCTTGTCAGGGTCTGGATGCCAGTGTCTTTTATAGAACACAGAGTTGGGAGGTGAGGAAATAAAGTAAAAAGGCCATTTATCTGGCAAATATCTGGAATGGCCAGTCTCGGGAAGAGATGTGTTACTTTCTCCTTCTGGTAGCCATCCACAGGTGGACAGGTCCTGGACAGAGGCAGAGGGGCGGGGTTTCCTGGGGCAGGCCATTATGTATGGACAGTATCCCTGTAGCAAACAGACCAACAGGAAACAAAGGTTAAAGGAAAACATTCAACATGTTTTCTTCCCCGTAACAATTCCCCAGTGTCAGCGTCCATTCTACAATCTTATGGGAAAAGGGGTGATGAGTGTTCTAATTGCTCCACTAGTTGCACCTTTTGGGGAGTGCCCACCACTGGTGCCAGTGTGCTGAATGTTGAGGTTTGTCTTTGTTGTCCTTTGGAAAGTCTCTACTTCATATTGATAGACATAATAATATTATAATACAGGTGTTGAGAGTTTTATTCAGTACAAATCTTCTCGGACTTCAAAACCAGGCGGCAGCATCTAAAGTTAAGGAACTTAGCACTTTTCTATGTGTGGGAAGATGCACCAGCCATCTCACTGAAATCATTCCCTTTGATACACACCTTATCACCTGGGACCAGCATCCTGTTTTCTCCTTCCTGAATTTCCCCAGGTTTCACAGTGGGGAGTGGCTGAGTCTGATGGCTGCTGGAAAGCAGGTATTCTTTTCTTTCCTGAGGTTCCTCAGGGTTCACCATGAGGAGTGGCTTCAGTTTTATAGCTTCTAGAGAGTAGGAGGGGGAACCTGGGTCCGCATTGAGATCACCTCAGCAGAGAGAGCAAGCAGGTCCTGTGATCCAGACAACCTTCCAACATTCAGGGCTCAGCGTTCAGCCTGCAGGATCCACAGCCATCAGGTCAGCCACAATGCTCTGCACTTAGCTGCTATCTAGCCCTGAAACCTACACTGCAGGAGGCCCTTTAAATGTGGAGTCCTGTCCAGCAAACACTCAGTCACACCCTCCAAGCCTGCCCCAGGCGCAACTCTGCTGAGAGGGTCTCACTGGGGACCCAGGTTCCCCTTCCTGCTCTCCCACATTCTGTACCTGAGTGGGGAGAAGGCAGGGGCTGGGGGCACATTGCCTCCCAGCAGGTAGGGCAGACGTTCTCCCATCACCCCTTGTGGTCCATCCCTGGGAGCACAGTCTACTGTCACTTTTAGCAGCAGAGGACATGTGTCCCCAGATCCGGCCCACCCTCTAGGGGTGTGAGCTGTGAGCACTAACACAAGAAACCCTGAGTGACCTACTTAGGCTGGAAGACTAGTTCCTGGGATATGAGCTGAAGTCTGAAAGTAGCTTCTCATTGGGATTAGCCTTCTCCAGACGTAGCTTGGGGGCAGCAAGACTGCAATAAGTGGCCCCCAGCTGGGGCAGCCACACGGTGCCTCTCGACAGCCCTGTGGAAACTGTGCACCAGAGTGACCAGGAGCCCACATTCACCCAGCAGATGGCTTCTGAGAGGTCTGTGAGAGATTAAAGCAACCATGAGCCTGCACTCACAGCAGACAGACTCTGACAGGTCTGTGACAGACCAGAGTGACCACAAGCATGCATTCACCCAGCGGACAGACTCTGATAAATCTGTGACAGACCAGAGTGACCACGAGCCTGCACTCACCGAGTGGATGGCCTCTGAGAGGTCTGTGACAGAGCAGAGTGACCACAAGCATGCATTCACCCAGCAGACAACCCCTGACAGGTCTGTGACAGGCCAGAGTGATCACAAACATGCATTCACCCAGCGGATGGACTCTGATAAGTCTGTGACAGACCAGAGTGACCACGAGCCTGCCCTCACCCAGCGGATTGCCTCTGAGAGGTCTGTGACAGACGAGAGTGACCACAAGCATGCATTCACCCAGCAGACAACCCCTGACAGGTCTGTGACAGGCCAGAGTGACCACAAGCTGCATTCACCCAGCGGATGGACTCTGAGAGGTCTGTGACAGGCCATAGTGACTATGAGCCTGCACTCACCCAGCGGATAGCCTCTGAGAGGTCTGTGACAGACGAGAGTGACCACAAGCCTGCATTCACAGAGAGAACAGCCTCTGAGAGGTCAGAGACAGGTCAGAGTGACCACGAGCCTGCACTCACCCAGCGTTGAATTCTTGCCTGGAGAATCCCATGGACAGAAGAGCCTGGTGGGCTACAGCCCATGTGGTCACAAAGAGTCAGACACAACTGAACACCTGACCACACACACATGAAACAGTAATGGACTCAAGGACAGAGGGAACAGACTTGCGCTCTCTGAGGGGGAGGGGGCGGTGGAGGGCCAGAGTGGGAGGCTGGGTCAGCAGATGTAGCTTTTGTAAGTAGAATGGTTAAAGAAGGCCCTGCTGCATAGCAGAGAACAATATTCAGTATCCAATGATAAACTGTAAAAGAATATTTTTAAAAAGAATGCGTATGTGTGTATAAGTGTATCTCTGAGCTATGAGCAGAAATTAACACATTGTAAACCAGCTATACTTCAAAAAAAAAAAAAAATACTGATTAAAAAAAAAAAAAAAAAAAAAAAAAAAAACAGACCCTAGCCAATTACAATAGACACTCAACCCAGGAGCACCAAGTCCCGAGCAGTCAGAACATGGACCAACCAGTCAGAAGAGGTGCTGACAGGAGACGGGCTCCCACGGTGGCCCACAGGCTGGCTGGGAGCCCTTGGCACCTTAAGCTTCAAGTGTCGCTGGAGGAAATGAGAACTCTACCCACACGACTCCCCCTCCAGCTCAAAACAAAGCAGCTCTGCTTCCCCTGACCCCTTAACTGAAGGGGCCCCGGGACGCCCTGGCTTGGTGCTGGGACCAGGAATGTACTGGTCGGATCTCAATGCAGGGGAGGTCTGTGAGGGCAGCTCTGGAGCAGGTGGGCCAGGATGAGCACAGCAGCTCTGCCCATTCCTCAAAGGTCGGACAAAACAGAGCCCAGGAGGCCAGAAAGTGCCCTAATGGAGGGCAGGCCCCACGTCGGTGCCTCCGCTCTCTGGCTGAGGCCCAGCACTGACCGCCTGTGCCAGTCTGCAGATGTTCTGTACACGCACTGCCGGCTCAGCTGTTGAGCCCCAAGGAGAAGGCTTGTGATGACAATCATTGCCACAGGCACCAGCAGCACTGACCATCTGGCTCCCGGCCCAACAGCGAGGTCCAGCTGAGACCAGTGGGCATCTTGTCAGTGGTGCTCCAGGGTGGGCCCCGAGTCACCAGCAAGTGGCAGTGTCACGATGCAGGCCAGCAGGACTCAGCCTGGTGTATTGCTAGAATCAGCGGGGACACACCGACCCATGAACACTCCCGGCCCTGGGTCAGGCAGACACCCGAACAGGCAGACAACTGCAGAGAGCAGAGCCCACGACACAGACAAGTAGCACCCGTCCCCGGGCAGGGAAGGGGCCCCATCTCAGGGGGCGCCCTTGGGATCCCCCACCTTAAGCATAAAGAGGCTTCAGGCACAGGTGGGAGGAGCAGACTTGGAGCTGCTTTTAAGTCATGCAAGGCAGGACACGCAGGTGAGTGAAAGCCAGAGGGAATGTACCATAGAAAACAGTGTGTCTGGGGAGCAGACGGGCTTGGGTGGAGCTGAGCCCATGGGGGCTGGGAGTCCGGGTTTAGAAACCCTGAAAGCCTCTCTCCCGGCTCAGCCTCCTAATCTACTTAACCCCGACTCTGCAGCCTGACGCCGCCTGTCCTGTGCATTTCCACACTCGGACCGTCCACTCATTCACAGATATTTGCGTAGCACCTACCTCTGGCCAGGTCGTGTTCCAGGCACGGGACAGCCGTGAGGAGACAGACAATAACCCCAGTCCTTGGGGGGCAGAAACTCTAACAGAGGCCAGATGCACCGCTCCTGGGGCTGAGCCCCGGCCTTGCCCTCCTCACCCGCCGGCCAGCCCTGCTGGAGCTCCGGGGCCTGATGCAGTTCTGTCTGAGCATGCCCCCTCCTCCAAGAAGGCGCCTCTCTGGACTCGCCGCCCGTCAGCCCCTGCCTCCCCGAGTCCTGTGTCCTTCTCAGCACAGACCACCATCGGAAACGGCCTCCCCACCATGTGTGACCTCAGTGTACCTGGTGATGTCACGTCCTCGGTGAAGGAAGGTCCCAGCTGCCCTCACGCCCTTTCTGCTGAGTTCCCACCACAGATTCCCGTCACGACGGCCTGGAAGGACACTCCAGACGGGTGTGGGGCAGGGGCTCGGTGGGGCCTGAGAGAGTGGCCCCTGGGCCGCTCCAGTGGTCAGGGTAGGCAGGGACCTCCCAGTAGTGGCTCGGACCGGCCGGCAGGCCGACCAGCTTCCTTCTCCCTGGGACCACGAGGGGGCGAGCCTCTCATCACTGCTCAGGGTCGTGGCTGCCAAGGAAGGGCTGTCAGTTCCACTGTCCTGAGCAACCTGTGAGCTGTTACACGTTTTACCTGTGTGATCTCAGCTCCCTCAGGCAGAACGCTCTGGGCTACACACTTGGAAGAATCTAGTGGAGTGGTTTCAGTTCAGTCCAGTCACTCAGTCCTGTCCAACTCTTTGCGACCCCATGGACTGCAGCACACCAGGCCTCCCGGTCCATCAGCAACTCCTGGAGTTTACTCAAACCCATGTCCATTGAGTCAGTGAGGCCATCCAACCATCTCATCCTCTGTCGTCGCCTTCTCCTCCTGCCTTCAGTCTTTCCCATTATCAGTCAGGCATGACTGAGCAACTGAACTGAACTGATGCGACTGTGAATAAATGCAAGAGGAAGAATTCAAAGGCCTATCCCTTTTGTTTATCACACTGCCTCCTGACTGTGAACTCTTCTTTCTATGAGACCCTAGACTCCTCCAAGAGGGCAGGCACAGGTCTTGAGGCATGAGCCTGCTGGGTTCTCCTCTCTGTCAGCTGAGAATTGGAGCCAGCTTTCTATTTGCTCCAGAGTCTGTCTCCATGTCCTTTTATTTAGCTTCAGCAGGCAGAGAAGGCCAAGATTATGGTCAGCAACAATACCACTAAACTGATCACCAGGTTAATCTGAATTAACACCACCATGCACAGCCTCCCAATTAGACTCACAAGCCTACTCCTCCTTAATAAATGATAACAGCCTCAATTTCTCAATTGTTTTCTCCCACTCCCTATGGACACCACCACTGATTTTAACTACGTGATTATGACCCCTTATACTAATAGTCAACACCACGTATTAAAAGAATCTCTACCAGAAAAAAAATATTATCACCGCTAGTCATACTATAATTACTTTAATTATATCATTTACTGCCATAAAATTCATAATTTTATATATTCTATTTGGAGCAACACTAGTTTCAACAGTCATTATCATTACCCAAAGAGGAAATCAAGCAGAACACGTTAAGGCAGGTCTCTATTCATTTTATACCCTAGTAAGGTCTCTCCCCCTCTTAGGAATACTTGTCTATATTCAAAATACAGTAGGACCTTTATATATTCTATTGCTGAGCCCAATCAGTATCCAACTCTTGAGCCAATGGTTTCAGATGGTTAGTATGCATAGTTGCCTTTATAGTAAAAATACCATTTTATGGCCTCCACCTTTGACTACCTAAAGCACATGAAGAGGCCCCTATTGCAGGCTTCATAGCTCTGCCTATGCTGCCAGCACTACTAAAATTTGGATGCTGTGGTATACTACGAAATACGAATTACAATAATTTGAAACACACCAACAGACTTCATAGGATATCCACTCATTCTACTGTCCCTATGAGGCATAATTATAACCATCTCCATTTGCTTATGCCAGACAGACCTAAAATCACTCCCTGCATACTCTTCTGTCAGCCACATAGCACTTTGCTATCCTTACTAGAACACCTTGAAGTTCTATAGGAGCCACAGCCCTAATAATTGCCCATAGTCTTACATCCTCTGTATTGTTCTGCCTGGCAAATTCAAATTACCAGGTCCATCACCAAACAATAATCCTAGCCTAAAGCCTACAAATGTTCCTCCTACTAATAGCAACCTGGTGATTACCAGCAAGTAAACAAACCTAGCTCTACTCCCAAATATTAACTTGATTGGAGAGCTATTTGTAGTAATATCCATCTCGTGATCAAACATTGCAATTATTTTAATAGGAATTCACATGGTAATTTCTGCCCTATACTCTTTATATATAGTCATTACAACACAGTGAGGAAAATACACACACCACATAAACTGTATCTCTCCATCTTTTACAGGAAAAAATGCTCTCATATCATTACCCATCCTACCTCTTCTACTCCTATCCTTAAACCCAAAAATCATTCTTGGCCCCCTATACTATATACATAGTTTAGAGAAAAACACTTGATTGTGAATCTAGTAAGAGAAGACAATACCTTCTTATCTATCACATAAGTATATAAGAATTGCTGATTCTATACTCCCATGACTAACAGCATGGCTTTTTCAAACTTTTATCCATTGGTGTTAGGAACCAAATAATTGGTGCAACTGCAAATAAAAGTAATAAATCAAATTTCCTCTTTCACTCCATCCACACTATGTATATCATCAATCATAATAACAAGCACTAACATATATAAAACCACCACATACCCTCTATATGTAAGATTATCTCATATGCCGTCAGCATTAGCTTAGTTCTAACAATAATATTCATGTATACAGGTCAAGAGATAATTATCTCAGACTGGCACTGAATCACACTACAAACCCTTAAGCTATCATTCAATTCTAAAATAGATTATTACTCAATAACGTGTGCTGGTGGCCCTATTTGTCATATGATCAATTATAGACTTCTCAATATGATCCATTCACTCAGACCCCAACATTAACTGATTCTTCAAACACTCCTTTTCCTTGTTACAATACGAATTCTTGTTACCACTAATAATGTCTTCCAATGACTTACTGGCTGAGAAGGAGAAGGGATTATGTCCTTCCTGCTCACTGGATGATGGTGTGGACGGCAGATGCAAACACGGCCGCACTACAGGCAATTTTGAATAACACCTCCGTCGCTCAGCTGTGTCCGACTCTTTGCGACCCCATGGACTGTAGCCCACCAGGCCCCTCAGTCCATGGGATGTTCCAGGCAAGAATCCTGGAGTGGGTTGCCATTTCCTTCCCCAGGGCCAAAACACCTCAGCGAAGCCCAAAGACTGACTGGAAAGAGGAGGCAGACTGCTGGCTTGTGCTGTGTGGATGTGGGGATGCAGGGCACGGGGGCGTGGATGTGAGAAAGCGGGGCCAGGGGCGTGTGGACCTGTTTTGTATAACCCCGTGCTGCTGCTGCTGCTGCTAAGTCGCTTCAGTCGTGTCCGACTCTGTGCAACCCCATAGATGGCAGCCCACCAGGCTCCTCCGTCCACGGGATTCTACGGACAGCAACACTGGAGTGGGTTGCCATTTCCTTCTCCAATGCATGAAAGTGAAATGTTAAAGGGAAGTCACTCCGTCGTGTCTGACTCTTTGCGACCCCATGGACTGCAGCCTAGCAGGCTCCTCCGTCCATGGGATTTTCCAGGCAAGAGTGCTGGAGTGGGGTGCCATTGCCTTCTCCGAACCCTATACTGATAATGGTTTTATTAAAACAATAGCATGATTCTTACTTAACTTCAACACATGACACTTGCAACAAATTTTTATCCTCAGTTCACTTCAGTCGCTCAGTCATGTCCGACTTTTTGCAACCCCAAGAACCGCAGCACGTCAGGCCTCCCTGTCCATTACCAATTACTGGAGTTTACCCAAACTCATTTCCATTGAGCTGGTGATGCTATCCAACCATCTTATCCTTTGCCTTCCCCTTCTTCTCCTGCCTTCAATCTTTCCCAGCATCAGGGTCTTTTCAAATGAGATAGTTTATCCCAACAGGTGGCCAAAGTATTGGAGTTTCAGCATCAACACTAATCCTTCCAATGAACACCCAGGACTGATCTCTTTTAAGATGGACTGGTTGGCTCTCCTTGCAGTCCAAGGGACTCTTCAAGAGTCTTCTCCAACACCACAGTTCAAAAGCATCAATTCTGTTGTGCTCAGCTTTTTTTATAGTCCAACTCTCACATCCATATATGGCTACTGAAAAAACCACAGCCTTGACTAGATAAACCTTTATTGGCAAAGTAATGTCTCTACCTTTTAATATGCTGTATAGGTTGCTCATAACTTTCTTCCAAGGATCAAGTGTCTTTTAACTGCTTGGCTGGAATCACTGTCTGCGGTGATTTTGCAACCCAAAAAAATAAAGTCAGCCCCTCTGCCCACTGTTTTTCCATCTATTTGCCATGAAGTGATGGGACCAGATGCCATGATCTTAGTTTTCTGAATGTTGAGTTTTAAGTCAACTTTTTCACTCTCCTCTTTCACTTTCATCAAGAGGCTCTTCAGTTCTTCTTCACTTTATACCATAAGAGTGATGTCATCTGCATATCTGAGGTTATTGATATTTCTGCTGGCAATCTTGATGCCAGTTTGTGCTTCATCCAGTCTAGCATTTCTCATGATGTACCCTGCATATAAGTTAAATAAGCAGGGTGACAATACTCAGCCTTGACGTACTCCTTATCCTATTTGGAACCAGTCTATTGTTCCATGTCCAGTTCTAACTGTTGCTTCCTAACCTGCATACATATTTCTTAGGAGGCAGGTCAGGTGGTCTGGTATTCTTATCTCTTGAAGAATTTTCCATACTTTGTTGTAATCCACACAGTCAAAAGTTTTGGCATAGTCAATAAAGCAGAAGTAAATGTTTTTCTGGAATTCTCTTGCTTTTTCAATGATCCAGTGGTTCTTGGCAATTTCATTTCTCGATCCTCTGTCTTTTCTAAATCTAGCTTGAGCTTCTGGAAGTTCATGGTTCACACTCTGTTGAAGCCTGCCTTGGGGAATTTTGAGCATTGCTTTGCAAGCATGTGAGGTGAGTGCACTTGTGCAGTAGTTTGAGCATTCTTTGGAATTCTCTTTCTTTGGGATTGGAATGAAAACTGACCTTTTCTAGTCCTGTGGCCACTGCTAAGTTTTCCAAATTGGCTGGTATATTGAGTGCAGCACTTTCAAAAAATCATCTTTTAGGATTTGGAATAGCTCAACTGGAATTTCATCACCTTCACTAGCTTTGTTCATAGTGATGCTTCCTAAGGCCCACTTGATTTCACATTCCAGGATGTCTAGCTCTAGGTGAGTGATCACACCATCATGATTATCTGGGTCTGGAAGATCTTTTTTGTCCAGTTCTTCTGTGTATTCTTGCCACCTCTTCTTAATATCTTCTGCTTCTCTTAGGTTCCTACCATTTCTGTTCTTTATTCTGCCCATCTTTGCATGAACTGTTCCCTTGGTATCTCTAATTTTCTTAAAGAGAACTCTAGTCTTTCCCATTCTATTGTTTTCCTCTATTTGTTTGCACTAATCACTGAGAAAGGCTTTCTTATCTCTTCTTGCTCTTCTTTGGAACTCTGTATTCAAATGGGTATATCTTTCTTTTTCACCTTTGCCTTTTGCTTCTCTTCCTTTCAGAGCTATTTGTAAGGCTTCCTCAGACAACCATTTTGCCTTTTTGCATTTCTTTTCCTTGGAGATGGTCTTGATCACTGCCTCCTGTACAATGTCGTGAAGCTCCATCCATAGTTACTCAGGCACTCTGTCTAGCAGATATAACCCCTTGAATCTATTTGTCACTTCCACAATAGAGTCATAAGGGTTTTGATTTAGGTCATACCTGAACAGTCTAGTGGTTTTCCCTATTTTCTTCAATTTAAGTCTAGAAGGTCTTGTAGGTCTTCATAGAACCGTGCAATATCAGCTTCTTCAGCATTATTGGTCTGTGCATTGACTTGGATTACTGTGATATTGAATGGTGTGCCTTGAAAATGAACAGAGATCATTCTGTCATTTTTGAGATTACATCCAAGTACTGCGTCAGACTTTTTTTGTTGACAATCAGGGCTACTTCATTTCTTCTAAGGGATTCTTTCCCAAAAGACAAAATGGTCATCTGAGTTAAATTCACCCATTCTAGTCCATTTTATTTCACTAATTCCTGAAATGTCAATGTTCACTCTTGCCATCTCCTGTTTGACCACTTCTAATTCGCCTTGATTCACGGACTTAACATTCCAGGTTTCTATGCAATATTGCTCTTTACAGCATCAGACTTTACTTCCATCACCAGTCACATCCACAACTGGGTGTTGCTTTTGCTTTGGCTCTGTCTCTTCATTCTTTCTGGAGTTAGATCTCCACTGATCTCCAGGAGCATATTGGGTACGTACCGACCTGGGGAGATTATGTTTCAGTGTCCTATCTTTTTGCTTTTCATATTGCTCATGGAGTTCTCAAAGCAAGAATACTGAAGTAGTTTGTCATTCCCTTCTCCAGTGGCCCATGTTTGTCAGAAATCTCCACCAGGACCCGTTCATCTTGGCTGGCTCTACACAGCGTGGTTCATAGTTTCATTGAATTAGACAAGGCTGCGGCCCATGTGATCAGATTGGTTAGTTTTCTGTGATTGTGGTTTTCAGTCGGTCTGCCCTCTGAAGGAAATACAATTTTCTGTTGAAGGGCGAGGTTGTGTTCCCTCTCTGTTTTTTGACCTGAGGCCAAACTATTGTGGAGGTGATGAAGATAATGGCGACCTCCTTCAAAAGATGCCATGCGGGCCCTGCTACAGTCAGTGTCCCCAACCCTGCAGCAGGCTGCCGCCAACCCACGCCTCCAGCAGAGACTCCTGGACACTCATGGGCACGTCTTGGTCAGTCTCCTGTGGGTCACTGCTCCTTTCTCCTGGGTCCTGGTGTGCACTAGGTTCTGTTGTGCCCTCCAAGAGTCTGTTTCCCCAGTCCTGTGGACGTCCTGGCAGCTCTGTGGTGGGTTAATGGTGAACTTCTCCAAGAGGGCTTCTGCCATACCCAGGTCTACTGCACCCAGAGTCCCTGGCCCTGCGGCAGTCCACTGCTGACCCGTATCTCCTCAGGACACACCCAGACACAGTTCTGTCTCAGTCTCTGTGTGGCTGAGGTCCTGGTGTGCACAGGGTGCGTTTGAGCCCTCTGAGTGTCTCTGACAGGTGTGGGGTTTGATTCTGAATGTGACTGTGCCACTCGTACCATCTTTCTGGGGCTTCGCCTTTGCCCCTGGACGTGGGGTATCTCCTCAGAGTCACTCGAGTGTGACACAATTGCTGCTCCAGCATATGATAGAAATATCAGTCAGTCAGTTCCGTTGCTCAGTCGTGTCCGACTCTGTCAAACCCGTAGATGGATACCCACCAGGCTCCTCCATCCCTGGGATTCTCCAGGCAAGAACACTGGAGTAGGTTGCCATTTCCTTCTCCAATCAATGAATGTGAAAAGTGAAACTGAAGTTGCTCAGTCGTGTCCGAATCTTCGCTCGCCCACGGACTGCAGCCTACCAGGCTCCTCCAACCATGGGATTTTCCAGGCAAGAGTACTGGAGTGGGGTGCCATTGCCTTCGCCTCTAAATATTGAGCATTGAGCAAACTTTTTCATTCTCCTCTTTCAGTTTCATCAAGAGGCTCTTTAGTTCTTCTTCACTTTCTGCCATAAGGGTGGTGTCATCCGCATTTCTGAGGTTATTGATATTGCTCCCAGCAATCTCGATTCCAGCTTGTGCTTCCTCCAGCCCAGCGTTTCTCATGATGTATTCTGCATATAAGTTAAATAAGCAGGCTGACAATATACAGCCTTGACATGCTTCTTTCAAATTTGGAACCAGTCTGCTGTTCCATGTCCAGTTCTAACAGTTGTATCCTGACCTGCATACAGGTTTCTCAAGTGGCAGGTCAGGTGGTCTGGCATTCCCATCTCTTTCAGAAATTTCCACAATTTATTGTGATCCACAGTCAAAGGCTTTGGCATAGTCAATACAGCAGAAATAGACATTTTTCTGGAACTTTCTTGTTTTCAATGGTCCAGTGGATGTTGGAAATCTGGTCTCTGGTTCCTCTGCCTTTTCTAAAACCAGCTTGAACATCTTGATGTTCACAGTTCACGTAATATTGAAACTATTATAGCTACTACGGTGGGCAAGAATCCCTTAGAAGAAATGGAGTAGCCATCATAGTCAACAAGAGAGTCTGAAATGCAGTACTTGGATGCAGTCTCAACAACGACAGAAGGATTTCTGTTCATTTCTAAGCAAACCAGTCAATATTACAGTAATCCAAGGCTATGCCCTGACCAGTATTGCTGAAGAAGCTGAAGTTGAACAGTTCTATGAAGATCTGCAAGACTAGAATGCAAGAGAAGCAAGTCAAGAAACTCCTGGAGTAACAGGCAAATTTGGCTTTGGAGTACAGAATGAAGCAAGGCAAAGGCTAATAGAGTTCTGGCAAGTGAATGCACTGGTAAAAGCAAACACCCTCTTTGGAAAAAAAGTGTACTAAAAACTCAACAATCAGAAAACTAAGGTCATGGCAAATAGTCCCATCACTTCATGGCAAATAGATGGGAAAACAACGGAAACAGTGACAGAATTTATTTGGGGCCGGGGGGTGGAGGGTGGCTCTGCCAGGCTTCAGCAATACATAAACTGTGAACTTCCAGATGGTCAAGCTGGTTTTAGAAAAGACAGAGGAACCAGAGGTCCAATTGCCAACATCTGCTGGATCATCACAAAAGCAAGAGAGTTCCAGAAAAACATCTATTTCTGTTTTATTGACTATGTCAAAGCCTTTGACTGTGTGGATCACAATAAACTATTGAAAATTTTGAAAGAGATGGGAATACCAGACCACTTGAACTGCCTCCTGAGAAACCTGTATGCAGGTCAGGAAGCAACAGTTAGAACTGGACATAGAACAACAGCCTGGTTCCAAACATGAAATGGAGTACGTCAAGGCTGTATATTATCACCCTGCTTATTTAATTTATATGCAGAGTACATCATGAGAAACCCTGGGCTGGAGGAAGCACAAGTTGGAATTGAGATTGCCAGGAGTAATAACTATAACCTCAGATATGCAGATGACATCACCCTTATGGCAGAAAGTGAAGTAGAACGAAAGAGCCTCTTGATGAAACTGAAAGAGGAGAGTGAAAAAGTTGGCTTAAATCTTAACATTCAGAAAACCAAGATCATGGCATCTGGTCCCATGACTTCTTGTCAAATAGATGGGGAAAGATTGGAAACAGTGACAGACTATTTTGGGGGACTCCAAAATCACTACAGATGGTGATTGCAGCCATGAAATTAAAAGATGCTTACTATTTGGGGAAAAAAAAAAAAAAAAAAAACTATGACACATCTAGACAGCATATTAAAAAGCAGTGACATTACTTTGCCAACAAAGGTCCGTCTAGTCAAGACTGTGGTTTTCCCAGTGGTCATATATGGATGCAAGAGTTGGACTATAAAGAATGCTGAGGGCTGAAGAACAGATGCTTTTGAACTGTGGTGTTGGAGAAGACTCTTGAAGAGTCCCATGGACTGCAAGGAGATCCAACCAGTCCATCCTAAAGGAGATCAGCCCTGCATGTTCATTGGAAGGACTGATGCTAAAGCTGAAACTCCAATACTTTGGCCTCCTGATGTGTAGAGCTGACTTAATTGAAAAGACCCTGATGCTGGGTCAGATGAAGGTGGGAGGAGAGGGGGACGACAGAGGATGAGATGGTGAGATGGCATCACTAACTCAATGGGCCATGGGTTTGGATTGACTCCAGGAGTTGGTGATGGACAGGGAGGCCTGGTGTGCTGCAGTGTATCGGGTCACAAAGAGTCGGATGGGACTAAGCAACTGAACTGAACCAAATCACTGTTATTAACAGTCTCCTTCCTATCAATTTGAGCATTAGACCCCTGATTCCAATATGACCAATGAATACATTTACTCTCAAATATTTTCAATCCCTAACAATAAGCCCTATGCATATGACACATATCCTATCCACCCTATTATCAAGTGCTCTTCCACAAGCATAAGAAATGCGTCTGACTAGAGTTACTTTGAGAGAGTAAATAATAGGGATTTAAATCCTCTTGTATCTAGAGTCATAGAAATTGAACAGACCCCTAAGAATCCAAAGTTCTTTGTGCTACCAAATTACACCACATTCTATAAGTAAGGTCAGCTAATTAAACTATTGGGCCTGTACCCCAAAAATGTTCATTTATACCCTTTCTGTACTAATAACTCCCATCATCTTTATCATTATCCTATCAACTATTTTCTTGGGATTTATTGTCATTATAATTATCTCCATTGATTACTTATCTGTTTGGCTTTGAAATAAATATATTAGGCATCATCCCCATCATAATAAATAAATTTTACCCAGGAGCAACAGAAGCATCAACTAAATACTTGACACAATCCACCACATCAATATTACTCATGATAACTGTCATTGTTTATTATTCTCAGGCCAATGGACTGTCACAAAACTATTTAATCCAACAGCATCCATATTACTAACAATAGCCTTATGAAAACTGGAAATATCTGCATTTCACATTGGAGTACCAGAAGGTATACTAGACATTTTACTAACATCTGGCTTCATTCTATGACCATGACAAAAACTTGTACCCATGTCTGTGCTATACCAAACTTAACCATCAATTAATTTAATAGTGTACTGTGTGCTGGGCTTAGTTGCTCAGCCGTGTCTGACTCTTTTTGACTCCAGGGACTGTATCCCACCAGGCTCTTCTGCTGTGGGCATTCTCCAGGCAGGAACACTGGAGTTGGTTGCCATGGCTCCTCCAGGGGATCTTCCCAAGCCAGGGATCAAACCCAGGTCTTCCACATTGCAGGCAGATTCCCTATCATCTGAAACACCAGGGAAGCCCAAGTTGATACAAGCTATATCCACATTATCCACTATAATTGGAGGCTGAGGATGGTAAAATCAGATGCAGTATGCAAAATCACAGCCTATTCATCAACGGCCCACATAGGATGTATAAACACCATCGTATTATGTAATCCCACTCTGACAGCACTAAACCTGGTTGCTGCTGCTGCTGCTAAGTTGCTTCAGTCGTGTCCGACTCTGCAATCCCATAGACGGCAACCCACCAGGCTCTGCCGTCTCTGGGATTCTCCAGGCAAGAACACTGCAGTGGGCTGCCATTTCCTTCTCCAATGCATGAAAGTGAAAAGTAAAAGTGAAGTCACTCCATCGTGTCTGATTCTTCGCGACCCCATAGACCACAGCCTACTAGGCTCTTCCATCCATGGGATTTTCCAGGCAACAGTACTGGAGTAGGTTGCCATTGCCTTCTCCACTAAACCTGGTTATATTATCTTAACTTCCACCATATTCAGAATGTCCATAACCAACTCCACCACCACCACATTATCACTATCACATACATGCAACAAGATATCAATCATAACAACCCTTATCCTCATCATTCTATTATCAATAGGGGACCTTCCACCACTATTAGGATACAAACACAAGTGAATAATTATTGAAAAGATAACAACGACCAAAAAAAGCATCGTTTTACCAACAGTAATAGCAATCATGGCACTACTCTACTTCAACATATGACTCACACACTCCACGGCATTAAATTTATACCTCTCCACAAATAACAGAGAAAACATGACGATTCTACTCTATGAAACAAATAACACTCCTATCCACAATAACTGCAATAGCCACAATATTTCCACCCATAACACCAATTCTCTCAGCGCTGGAATAGGAGTTTATGTTAACTAGACCAAGAGCCTTCAATGCCCTGTGTGCTGTATGCTTAGTCGCTCAGTCATGTCCAACTCTTAGCTATCGCATAGACTGTAGTGCACCAGAATCCTCTGTCCATGGGATTCTCCAGGTAAGAATCCTGGAGTGGATTGCCATTCCCTTCTCCAGGGGATCTTCCCAATCCATGGATGGAACCCAGGTCTCCTGCATTGCAAGCAGGTTCTTTATTGTATGAAATACAGGAAAATTCCTGTACTACAAGGATGTTCCTTATACTTCAAAGCCCTGAGCAAGTATAATTTACTTAATTCCTGTTCATAAGGTTTGCAAGATTATATCTTACATCAGTTGAATGCAAACAAGCCACCTCAAGCTGAACCTTCTCTAGATTGGTGGGCTATAACCCCATGAACTTTTAGTTAACAGCTAATTATCCTGGTCAACTGACTTCAACCTACTTCTATTGCAAAAGGAAAATAGGGGAAAAAAAAAAAAAAAAAAGCGGTATAAGTCCCAGCAAATTGAACTGGCTTCTTTGAATTTGCAATTCAAAGTGAAATATTCATACAGGACTTAGTAAAAAGAAAAAGTGGATTAAACCCCTGTCTTTAGATTTACGGTCTAAACCTTACTCAGCCATTCTGCCTATGTTCATTAACTGCTTATCATTTTCAACTAACCATAAAGATATCACTACTATATACTTACTATTTGGTGCTTGAGCTGGGATGCAGGTTTGCAGTGAAAGAGAAAAAGGAGGAGTGAGTTTTTCTCATTTCTTTTCTGACAACAAAGAAGATAAAGAGAAGAGTGAGCAGGCCTGAACATTCCTAACTTTTCTTTTTCCTGTAACTGCTCCTCACGCTGAATGTCTGGGACTAAGTTTGCTTTTCTGTCCCTAAACTCTGCAGAAGGTACACTTGGCACCTATGTTCCTTTGACTCTGTGCTAAATATATCCCCTCTCTGCTGTTTACCCTCAGAACACTCTTCCCCTTGTAGTTACATATCAGAAAGAAGGCCACAGGATCACCGAATGCCAGACTCAATTACTGGGTTATTGACATCAGTCTCCTACTGTCTTTGAAACAATGGAAAAGGAAGAAATCAAGATCCTATCCCCTTTGCTCCTCATCACTGATTCCTGACTGTGAGCTCTTGCCTTCTATAAGCCCCTAGATTCCTCATGGGGGGCAGGGCACAGCTCTCGAGGCATAAGCCTACTGCGTTTCTCCTCTCTGCCAGCTAAGAATAAAAGCCACCTTTCTATTTCCTCCAAACCCGGTTTCCATATTTTTCGATCAGCATTAGTGGGCAAAGAAGGCCAAGATTTTGGCTGGCAACAGTAGGCACAGCCCCAAGATTCTTAATCTGTGCTGGGTTGGGCCAACCTGGAGCTCGACTTGGAGATGACCAAATTTATAATGCAATTGTAACAGCTCATGCATTTGTAATAATTTTCATTATAGTACTCCCTATGATGATTGGAGGCTTTGGTAACTGATTAGTTTCCCTAATAGCTGGAGCTAATGACATAGTTTTCCTTGAATAAATAAGCTTCTGACTTCTCCCTCCCTCTTTCCTCTTACTGCTTGCATCACCAATAGCTGAAGCAGGCACTGGCACAGGCTGAGCTATCTACACCTTTAGCCAGAAATCTAGCTCTTGCTGGAGCTTAAGTAGACTTTTCTACTTTTTCTCTACACCTAACAGGTGTTTCTTCTATCTTAGTTGTTATCAATTTTATTACTACAACTATTAATATAAACCCCTGCCATATCCCAATGTCAAATGCTGTTATTCATTTGATTATTCCTAGTCACAGCCATATTACTATCACTACCTGTATTGGCAGCTGGTATTTTTACTATGCTATTAACAGACTGAAATCTAAATCCAGAAGGAGGAGAGGACCCAATACTGTATCAACATTGATCTGATTTTTCCGACACTCTGAAGTATATCTTTTGATTTTGCCAGGATTTAGGATGATTTCACATATTGTAACCTATTACTTAGGGGAAAAGAAACTTTCAGGTGCATGGCAATGGCCTGAGCTATAGTGTCAACTGGATTCTTAGCATTTATTGTATGAGAACATCATATATTCACAGTAGGGATATATGTTGACACACAAGCCTATTTCACATCAGCCACTATAATTATCACCAGGCCAACAAGAGTAAAAATGTTCAGTTGATTAGCAATGCCTCATGACAGTAGCATTAAACAATACCCAGCTATAATGTGAGTCCTAGGTTTTATATTTCTCTTCACAGTCAGAGGGTTAAAGGAATTTTCCTGGCTAATTCATCTTCAGATATTTTCTTCATGAGATACACTATGTAGTTACATAGTTGCATTATGTACTTTCAGTCGGAGATTTGCTATTATAGGGGGCTTTCTGCACTGAATCTCATTATTCTCAGGCTATACCCAACTTGACTTGAGTAAAAACTCACTTCATAAATGTATTTGTAGATGTTAACATAACCTTTTCCAAAAACACTTGCTAGGCCTGTTTGGAATACCACAACAATATTCTAACCACCCAGATGCATACATAGTATGAAATACTATTTCATCTATAGGCCCATTCATTTCTTTAACCACAGTAATACCAATAATTCTCATTACCTGAGAAGCATTTACATCAAGACGAGGTCTTAACAGTAGACCAACCATATCACACACCCAAAGAACCTATGCACATCATTTGAAAATAAATAAGGAAGGAATCGAACCCCCGACTACTGATTTCAAGCCAAAATCATAACCATGATTCCTTTCTCTATTTATGAGATATTAGTAAAATATTATATCACTTTGTTGAAGTTAAGTTATAGGTGAAAAATCTGTATATATCAATGGCATATCCTCTACAACTAGACTTTCAAGATGCAACACCAGCCATCACCGAAGAATTCTTACACTTGTTGATAACACATTAGTAATTGTTTTCTTAATCAGCTCACTAGTAGTTTATATTATCTCACTTATTCTGACAACAAAACTCACACACACTGGCACTATAGACACACAAGAAGTAGACTATCTGAAAAATCTTAGCAGCTATTATTTTCATCTTAATTGCCTTTTATACATAATAGACAAAATTAACACTCCATGCCTTATGGCATAAACTATCAGTCACCAAAGATATTGAAGCTACGAATATACAGATTATGAAGACTTGAATTTTGACTCCTATATAATTCCAACATCTGAGTTAAAGCCAGGGTTTTCGGAAGTAGATGATTGAGTTGTTTTACCTATAGCGATAGTTAAATGTTAATTTCCACAGAAGATGTGCTACACTCGTGAGCCGTGCCTTCTCTAAGACGAAAATCAGATGCGCTCCCAGGGCACCTATATCAAACAATTTTTCGACAACACTATTTTAGTTCAGTTCAGTCACTCAGTCATGCCTGACTCTTTGCAACCCCGTGGACCGCAGCACACCACGCCTCCCTGTCCATCACCAACTGCCAGAGTTCACCCAAACCCATGTCCATCAAGTTGGTGATGCCATTCAACCATCTCATTCTCTGTCGTCCCCTTATCCTCCTGTCCTCAATCCCTCCCAGCATCAGGGTCTTTTCAAATAAGTCAGCTCTTTGCATCAGGTGGCCAAAGTATAGGAGTTTCAGCTTCAACATCAGTCCTTCCAACGAACATCCAGGACTCATCTCCATTAGGATGGACTGTTGGATCTCCTTGTGGTCCAAGGGACTCTCAGGCATCTTCTCCAAAACCGCAGTTCAAAAGCATCAATGCTTATGTGCTCGGTTTCCTTTATAATCCAATACTCACATCCATACATGACCACTGGAAAAAGAATACACTTGACTAGACAGACCTTTGTTGGCAAAGTAACATCTATGCTTTTTAATATGCTGTCTAGATTGTTCATAACGTTCCTTCCCAGGAGCAAGTGTGTTTTAATTTCATGGCTGCAATCACCATCTGCAGTGATTTTGGAGCCCAGAAAGATAAAGTCAACCACTGTTTTCACTCTTTCCCCATCTATTTAACATGAAGTGATGGGCCTGGATGCCATGATCTTAGTTTTCTGAATGTTAAGCTTTAAGCCAACTTTTTCACTCTCTTCTTTCACTTTCAATAAGAGGCTCTTTCGTTCTTCTTCTCATTCTCCCATAAGGGTGGTGTCATTTGCATATCTGAGGTTATTGATATTGCTCCCGGCAATCTTGATTCCAGCTTGTGCTTCCTCCAACCCAGCGTTTCTTATGATGTACTCTGCATATACGTTAAATAAGCAGGGTGATAATATACAGCCTTAAAGTACTCCTTTTTCTATTTGGAACCAGTCTGTTGTTCTATGTCCACTTCTAACTCTTCCTTCCTGACCTGCATGCAGGTTTCTCAAGGGACAGGTCAGGTGGCCTGGTATTCCCATCTCTTTCAGAATTTTCCACAGTTTATTGTGACCCACACAGGCAAAGGCTTTGGCATACTCAATAAAACAGAAATAGATCTTCTCTGGAACTCTCTTGCTTTTTTGATGATCCCGCGGACGTTGACAATTGGAACTCTGGTTCCTCTGCCTTTTCTAAATCCAGCTTGAACATCTGGAAATTGACGGTTCATGTCTTGCTGAAGCCTGGCTTGGAGAATTTTAAGCATCACTTTACTAGTGTGTGAGATGAGTGCAATCGTGGGGTACTTTGAGCATTCTTTGGCATTGCCTTTCTTTGGGATTGGAATGAAAACTGACCTTTCCAGTCCTGTGTCTACTGCTGAATTTTCCAAATTTGCTGGCATATTGAGTGCAACACTTTCACAGCATCATCTTCTAAGATTTGAAATAGCTCAAATGGAATTCCATAACTCCACTAGCTTTGTTCATAGTGATGCTTCCTAAGGCCCACTTGATTTCACATTCCAGGATGTCTGGATCTAGGTGAGTGATCACAGTATCATGATTACTTGGGTCATGAAGATCTTTTCTATACAGTTCTTCTGTGTACTCTTGCCACCTCTTCTAAATGTCTTCTGCTTCTGTTAGGTCCCTACCATTTCTGTGCTTTATTGAGCCCATCTTTGCATAAAGTGTTCCCTTGGAATCTCTGATTTTCTTGAAGAGATCTCTAGTCTTTCCCATTCTATTGTTTTCCTCCATTTCTTTGCACTGATCACCGAGGAAGGCTTTCTTCTCTCTCCTTGCTCTTCTTTGGAACTCTGCATTCAGATGGTATATCTTTCGTTTTCTCCTTTGCTTTTCACTTCCCTCTTTTCACAGCTATTTGTAAGGCCTCCTCAGACAGCCATTTTGATTTTTCGTATTTCTTTTATTTTTCTGTATTTTGGGGGATGGTCTTGATTTCTGTCTCCTTTACAATGCCATGAACCTCCATCCATAGTTCATCAGGCGCTCTGTCTATCAGAGTGCCTTAAATATATTTAAATATATTTCTCTCTTCCACTGTATAGTCATAAGGGATTTGATTTAGGTCATACCTGAATGATCTAGTGGTTTCCCTATTTTCTTCCATTTCACTCTGAATTTGGCAATAAGGAGTTCATGATGTGAGCCATAAATGGCTCCTGGTCTTGTTTTTGCTGACTGTATAGAGCTTCTCCATCTTTGGCTGCAAAGAATATAATCAACCTGATTTTGGTGCTGTTCATCTGTTGATGTCCATGTGTAGAGTCTTCTCTTGTGTGTTGGAAGAGGGTGTTTGCAATGACCAGTTCATTTTATTGGCAGAACTCTATTAATCTTTGCCCTGCTTCATTCTGTACTCCAAGGCCAAATTTACCTGTTGCTCCAGGCGTTTCTTGAATTCCAGTCCCCTTTAATGAAAAGGACATCTTTTTGGGTGTGTTAGTTCTAGAAGGTCTTGTATGTCTTCACAGAACCATTCAACTTCAGCTTCATCAGCATTACTGGTTGGGCCATGGACTTGGATTACTGTGACAATGAATGGTTTCCCTTGGAAATTAACAGGGATCATTCTGTTGTTTTTGAGATTGCATCCAATTACTGCATCTCAGACTCGTTTGTTGACTATGATGGCTACTCCACTTCTTCTAAGGGATTCCTGCCCACAGTAATATATATAATGGTCATCTGTGTTTAATTCATCCATTCCAGTCCACCTGCGTTTGCTGATTCCTAAAATTTCGATGTTCACTCTTGTCATCTCCTGTTTGACCACTTCCAATTTGCCTTGATTCATGGACTTAACATTCCAGGTTCCTATGCAATATTGCTCTTGAGAGTATCGAACCTTGCTTTGATCACCAGACCCATCCACAACTGGGTGTTGTTTTGGCTTTGGCTCCATCCCTTCGTTCTTTCTGGAGGTATCTCTCCACTGATCTCCAGTAACACATTGGGCACCTACCCACCTGGGGATTTTTTCTTTCAGTGTCTTAACATTTTTTTTTTCCTTTTCACACTGCTTATGGGGTTCTCAAGGCAAGAATACTGAAGTGGTTTGCCATTCCTTTCTCCAGTGGACCACATTCTAACCCTAACCCTAACCCACACATCGTAGTTCACTTTTTCCACAAATATCAATGTTCACTCTTGCTATCTTCTTCTTGACAACTTCTAATTCACCTGGATTCATAGACCTAACATTCCATGTTCCTATGCAATTTTGCTCTTTACAGCATCAGACTTTACTTACACCACCATACACACCCAACAACTGTTTCCATTTTGACTTAACCTTTCCATTCCTTCTGGATTTATTTCTTCACTCTTCTCCGGTAGCATATTGGGCAACTACCAACCAGGGGAATTCAATTTTCAGTGTCATAACTTTTTGTCTTTTCATACTGGACAACTGAATATTAAATGCCAGCTGAATTGCTAGGCAGTTAATATTCAGGAGGATTCAGGTTTTTGTAGTTGCTCAGTTGCTAAGTCTTGTCTGACTCTTTGTGACCCCATGGACTGCAGCATGCCAGGCCTCCCTGTCCCTGACTATCTCTGGCAGTTTGCTCAAACTCATGTCTGTTGAGTGGGTAAAGCCATTCAACCATCTCATCCTCTGCTGCCCACGTCTCTTCCCGGCCTCAATCTTTCCCAGCATCAGGGTCTTTTGCAATGAATGAACTCTTTGCATCAGGTGGCCAAAAGATTGGAGTTTCAGTCCGTCCAGTGAATATTCAGGATTGATTTCACAAGAACTTTCTCTTTAACACATACAAATTTTAGTACAGCTCATTAAAAAAAAAAAAAAAAAAAAAAAAAAAAAACTCAACAAAAAAATCAGCCAAAGGCCTAAATGCATGTTTCTCTAAAGAGGTCATAGAGCCGGTGATAAAAGCACATGAAAAGATGCTCAGCATCATTAGTTCTTTGAGAAAGGCAAATCAAATGTACCATGAGGTATCACCCCACATTAGTCAGAATGGCAACATCAAAAACCTACAACAATAAAGTCTGCAGAGGGTGTGGAAAGAAAGAAAGCCTCCTACACTGTTGGTGGGAATGTAAATTGGTACACCTACTAGATAGAACATTATGGAGGTTCTTTTAAAACTAAGCACAGAAGTACCCAGTGGCCCAGAAATCCAATACCTAGGAGTAGATCCAGAAAAAAGTACAATTTTAAAGACACCTGCACTCCAAAGATCATGGCAGCACTAGGTACGACAGCCACGACAAGGGAGCAACTTAATTGTACAAGGACAGACGAATGGATACAGAAAATGAGGTACATATACACAATGAAATATTGCTCAGACATGAAGAAGGATGAAATAATGCCATTTCCAGTTACAGGGAAGAAACTAGAGGTGATCAAACTAAGTGAAATAACTGAGAAACGGAAAGACAGATAATAGAGAGTATCACTTCTGTGGAATCTAATAATGGATACAAATGAGCGTCATTACAAAATGCAAACAGATTCAAAGACTCAGAAACTTACCCTTAACAAAATGGAAAGGTGGCAAGGGGTGGGGGGAGTAATTAGCTAGTCAGATCTATATTTACATGTCAAAAGTGGTGCGGTTTTTTTTGTTTAGTTGCTCAGTCATGTACGACTCTTTGCAACCCCATGGACTGTAGCCTGCCAGGACAAAGGATATCCATGGGATTCTCCAGGCAAGAATACTGGAATGGTTTGCCATTTCCATCTTCAGGGAATCTTCCCAATCCAGGGATCGAGCCCAGGTCTCCTGAAAGTCTCCTGCATTGCAGGTGGGTTCTTTTACCACCAAGTGAGCAGGGAAGCCATAAAACAGGTGCTGAAGGGCTCTAAAGAGTCACAAGTTTGACAGGGCTTTAAATGACATCTGCCCTCAAGAAATGTCCTGGGGTATTTCATCAGAAAAGAATTCCAAACAGGGCCAAGTTTCAAGAGGCAAGTTTCAAGAGATAAATTGTACTCACAAAGTATAAAATAATAAAGCACATGGATAGATAGTCCACCCCAATAATAATTAAATCACTGCCAATCAAAACTCCTATGAGGTATCACCTCACGCTGGTCACGGAGGCCATCATAAAAATGATCTACAGAGAAAAAAGATAAATAAATAAATAAAATAAAACATCTGCAAAGAATATAAGGAAAATGAAATCCTCCTACAATCTTTTTCGGAATGTAAATGGTGAAGGCACTATGGAAAACAGCGTGGAGCTTCCAAGAAATACAAGACATAGAGGTATCCTATGACACTGCAATCCCACTCCTGGGCCTAGGTCCAGATAATGTGAAGTGAAAGTCACTCAGTCGTGTTCAACACTTTGCAACACTATGGACTATACAGTCCATGGAATTCTCTAGGCCAGAACACTGGAGTGGGTAAACTTTCCCTTCTCCAGAGGATCTTCCTAACCCAGGGATCAAGTCCAGGTCTCCCGCATTGCACGCAGATTCTTTACCTGCTGAGCCACAAAGGAAGCCCGAGAATACTGGAGTAGGTAGCCCATCCCTTCTCCAGCGGATCTTCCTGTCCCAGGAATTGAACTGGGGTCTCCTGCATTGCAGGCGGATTCTATACCAACTGAGCTATCAGGGAAGCATGGTTCACTGAAAATCACCATTCAAAATGACACGTGCACCTTGATTTTCAGGGCAGCACTATTTCAATAGGCAAGACATGGAATCCACCAAAAGGTCCAGTGGAAAAAAAAGTGAAGACAAGGCATACATCTACAACTGGAACACCACTCAACCATAAAACAGAGTGAAACGGGGATGCTGTCAGCAGCCTGGGTGTGCTAAGAAGTCATAACATCAGGTGAGGGAACTCAGACACAGAAGGACAAACATAATGAGATATCACTTACGGGCGCAGTCTATAAATTCATAACAATGACTAATGTACAAAACAGACTTCACAGCCTGCGAAAATCAAATTATGAGTATCAAAAGAAAGAAAGAAGGGATAAAGAGTTTAGGATCTATATACACACTAAGATCTAACAAATTGATAAGCAAATAGGACCTAGTGAACAGAAGAAGGAACTCTACTAGGGAGACTGTAATAATCTATATGAGGGAAAAAAATGGAATAAGGAATAGATTCACTTCTATGTAAAATCAAATTAAGTTACTGTACAGGTAAAACTAATAAAACAATAGAAATCAGCCTGACTCCAATAGAAAATAAAAATTAAATTACAGAAGATCCATCTAGGGGACCCCAGACAGTGGCGACCCAACAGATTAGGTCTCTGATACACTATGAGATTAATATGACACCGCCAAAGGATTTCACCCAGCAGAACAAAGAGCAGCAACCCATTCAAAGGTGCCTGGCCTCATGTGAATGTCCCAAGATGAAGAGAAGAAAGACCACAGATTAATCAGGGCAATGCCCTCAATTCAGATGTTGGGGATCTCCAAGGGGCAAGACATACAGAGGTGAAGAGCAGACACGGGGTCTCTGCTCACAGAATCCAGACCCGTGTGGATGGGGTGAGACCCACACAGTCCCAAAACCCTGCCTCTTGGGCCACAAGACTCTTGGTTAGAACAGCAGGTCCCTGATGGCTGGGCCCCAAAGGCAGAAATGAGTGGGTTCCTGGAACCCCCTGGGTTCCTGGAAGCTTCTCTCATCCCAGAGAAGTTGCCCTCTCCTGCCCTTTGGTTCTGCCTGATACTAACTGTTTTCACATCTGTCACGATAATGCTGAACACACTGCCTTGGTTCCAGCAGGCTCCATTCTTTATTTTCCCACTGAGGTGTTGAGAAAATACACCAGGCGTGGGGCTAGAAGACCAGGGTCTGGTCTGGTGTCTGCTGAGCAGGGACGGCTGACGGGAAAGCGATCACATAGCAACCTCACCTGCTGCCCGTTGGTTTTTTCCCTGATCCTTGTACCCTGGAATCAATGAGCCAGGTGAACCTGCCTCCCTACTCAAACTGAATATGCTAGAAAACTGGAATAATTACCAAGTAGCTCACCCGAGGAGTCTCCATGAGCCTCAGGGCAGGTGACCCTGGCAGGAGGAAAGACTAAGAGCCCTACAGCAGCACTGACCCTGGGAGGGCCATGGAACCCCTCTCAGAGCAGGGCACATTACCCAGAGAGGCCCACCTCAGCTCCAGACCCCAGACCGCTGAGCACTGACATTCAGACACAGGCACGGAGTTTTCCAGGACGTAGGCCAGGCCCAGTGCACACCCAGGTCTCCATGTTCTCGTGCACACAGAACATGGTCAGGTGTCAATATTCTCATTGCAGAAAGCAAGATGTCCTGTCTAAACATAATCATGCAGACAGGATTGAAAAATCAAAGTATTCATCCTTCAGATATGTCTGACTGTTTGTGACCACATGGATTGTAGCACTCCAGCCTCCTTTGTCCAGGCGATTCTGGAGGCAAGAATACTGGATTCAGTTACCATTCCCTTCTCCAGGGGACCTTCCCAATTCAGAGATGAACCCAGTTCTCCTGCACTGCATGCATATTCTTTACCATCTAAGCCACCAAGGAAGCCCCTAGACAAGACAGAGAGGTCTAAATCTACCATGCAGACAGAAGTTGGTCAGGTTTAAACTAGCATAAAGTTGCTCTGCTGGAGGCACAAGTCTCTCATCATTGGACAGGGGCATCACCCTCAGGTGGGAACCGGCAAGTAACTTTCTTAAAGAAAAAATCATCACTGGGCCCCACATGTCACCCACATCAGGAAACCGAGAGAATCTTTATCATTAAACACTTTAACAGGCAAAACAAAACTGTTACCAGTATCTTTGGCCATGTGGCGGTCAGGATCCAGGGAAGATCCAGGGATTTCTTAGAGTTGAGTCCAGTGTTTTGTAAAGACAGACAGAAAGTTCCCTGATTCCTTCTTCCATGCTTCCAGCAGGAGGCAGCCACACTGGAAGCCTTCTAGAAAAGGGTATTCTGTATCAGAATAAGAATTGTTGAAGTGGAAAGCATACTAGTTAGTATTTGCCAACCTAAAATATTCTTAAAATCTTGGCCCCCAGATCTTTGGGGTTCCTACTGGTTCCTTTGTGTTCAGATTGTCAGGAGAGAAACCATCTGTTGTTTCAAATTGGTTTCTTCTAATTCTGTTATTTGCTATTATATGAATGAAAGGTCACACTTGAAAAATAGCTAAGAAACTTCTTGCAAGAGAAAATGGAGTCAAGGGGCTCAAAAGCTGTATGAACTCTGCCTTCTAACAATTTCAGTTTCAAAGACTGAGGGCAGGAGGAGAAGGGGATGACAGAGGACGAAATGCTTGGAGAGCATCAACGACATAATGAACATGAGTTTGAGCAAACTCTGGTAGATGGTGAGGGATGGGAAGCCAGCATGCTGCAGTCTATGGGGTTGCAAAGAGTTGGACACGACTGAGCAACTGAACCACATCAAGCTTCAATTTTCTGCCTGGAGAAACCTGATAAAATAGGCACCCTGATTTTGTCACTTCTCTGTTTAAACTCTGCTAAAATGAAATTGATATTCATATCAACATGTAAGAGTTTCTGAGTTTTGAGATGTCACACCAAGGTAAGAGGTGCTGGTGAGAATAGAACGCTGCTGGTGGGCAAAACGTTCTTCAAATAAAGCTCTGTTTCAAACTGGATTGAAATACAACACTACATGGGTACATGAAGTATGAACCAAGAGCCTAAATATAGCAGGCAATATGTAAAAACAAATTTGGTATCCCATATGTGAGAGTAAAAGCTACTGGTTTTTGCAGTAGTCATGTACGGATGTGTGAGCAGGACCACAAAGAAGTCAGAGCACTGAAGAACGAATGCTTTTGACCTGTGGTGCTAGAGAAGACTCTTGAGAGTCCCTGGGTCTGCGAGGAGATCAAACCAGCAATCCTAAAGGAACTCAGTCCTCAACATTCATAGGAAGGACTGACTCTGAAACCAAAACTCCAATCCTTTGGCCCCCTGATGTGAAGAGCTGACCCACTGGAAAACACCCTGATGCTGGGAAAGGTTGAAGGCAAACGGAGAAGGGGATGGCAGAGGAAGAGATGGTTGGATGGCATCACTGATTCAACGGACAGCAGTTTGAACAATCTCCAGGAGTTGGTGATGGGCAGGGATTCCTGGCGTGCTGCAGTCCATGGGGTCACAAAGAGTCAGACACAACTTAGCAACTGAACAGCAACTACAACAACATGAGAGTGAATGTTTCTTGTCAGACCTGCAGCTGGTACGCACACATTGGTTTAGAACACTCCCCAAAACAGATTGTCTCTAAGCTGATGAAGTGTGCCACAAGTGCATGAACCAAAAGGTAATGGATTCAGTCCAGGATGGAAGAGAATGTAACTTTGAACAGTCTGTGAAACTTACAGAGTCTGTAATCCACTCAAGATTTCAAATAATAAAACATTCACCTGAAATTTAAAGCCTCTTGGAAAGTTGCATCCTATCTATGAAAACATTCCATAGATTTTTTTCATAATCAATTTTCACAGTGATAACAGTTTAACTCTTCAGTTGCTGATATTATTACCAAGATAAACTTGTCCTCATGGGTGTGGGAGATGAAGTGGATCCATTGTGATTGATCTCTGGTCCAGTGACTCTCACAATTTCTAAGTATGTTCTATATCCACAATATTTATTTTTACATCCATCGAAGCCTACTTCTCAGATCTTTCTGTACACCAAACAATAGATACCTGGTGAGTTCAGATTATATTAAACACTCTTTTCATAACTTTTCCAATGTCAATTGAATCAGAGCAAGGTGAAGCAGGGAGAAGTGTTGAAATTTTAAATGATCTCTAAGGACCCTAAAAAAAAAAAAAAAAAAAACATTAGACAGAAATCCTAACCATTACTGGTCTATACAAAAGAATCCCAATGTGTCTTTTTCATGAAATTGCTGCAGTTGACTAACTAGAGATGCAACAGGTTCGAGTTATGCTTGATTTGAGTTGAAACAGTTTGGATGTGGGCATATGAGGTTATATAGGTAATACATACTTAAGGAGGTAACAAGTATGAATCCAAAAACGTATGAGGTATACTTTGTAAACAAAGATGAAACATTTAACTAGTTTTCACTATCTCACCCTTCCAGAATTTGCCTTCATCTACTGACCCCCTGCGGACTTGTTGGTTTAGTGCCCTCAGATTAAAACTAGTCACATGCATCTTGCTTAGCTGTGTTCTTTTTGTTTGAAATTGTTCATGTTTCTCTCTCCTAGTATGCTCTTATAAATGCTGCTATCTGTATCACTTATTTTGTCTATAAGGTGGTCTCCTTCATTGTCCACTGTGTAACCATCTTCTGTGTATACAGATATTTACATGTCTATGTATATAGATGTCTATGTCTATATGTATCTATAATAGATATTTATATCTGTATATACATAGTCATGTCTATATGTACATAAGTATTTATACGTCTATGTATATAAATATTTATGTCTCTATGAACCTAGGTATTTATACATCTATGTACCTAGAATGTATATTTCTTTTTATGTCCATTTATTTTTATTACTTGGAGGCTAATTACTTTATAATATAGTAATGGTTTTTGTCATACATTGACATGAATCAGCCATGGATTTACATGTTTTCCCTATCCTGATTCCCGCTCCCACCTCCCTCCCTCCCCACCCAATTGCTCTGGGTCTTCCCAGTGCACCAGGCCCGAGCACCTGTCTCATGCATCCAGCCTGGGCTGCTGATCTCTTTCACCCTAGATAATATACATGTTTCAATGCTATTCTCTCAAAACATCCCACCCTCGCCTTCTCCCACAGAGTCCAAAAGTCTGTTCTGTACCTCTGTGTCTCTTTTTCTGTTTTGCATAGGTATGTCTATAGGTACATATATATTTATATGTTTAAGTATATAGATATTTATGTCTCTATGAACCTAGGTATTTATATATCTATGTACCTAGAATGTATATTTCTATGCACATAAACATTTGTATGTCTACATACCTAGACATTTATATCTCTAACTGGACATTTACATATCTATGTACCTAGATATTTACATTTATGTAAACTTAGGTATATATAAATAGATGTCTTACCAGTATAACAGGGCCTGTAGAAAAGGGAACGCTCCTACAAAAAGACCTGACTCTGCAACTGAACAACAACCAAAAAGAAAATACATTCGGTTCACCTGCCACCAACAACACATGGTATATCAATGTTACTACAATATGAAATAAACGTTACTTAAAAAAAAATAATGCTTAGGGGGACTTCCCTGCAACCCAGTGGTGAAGGTTCTGTGCTTCAAATGCAGGGGCACTTGGTCGGGGAACTAAAAATCCCACATGCCACATGGCACCGCCAGTAAATGAAAAAAATTATTAAAATAAATAAATAATTATGTTCAGAAAGAGTACAGAAGCTTTTGGGTGTTTCTTCAGCTACATTCCATATTGAATTACAGTCTTGAGTTAAAACTTGAAAGTTTTCACTTTCAACGTAATCACAACTGGGCATGAAAAAGTCCTGACGCCTTGTGGCCATTCCCTGCAATAGCGACCTTAAAACTTATGCTTATGAGAACATTTCACGCAAAGATGGGCTCAGCAAAGGACATAAATGGTATGGACCTAACAGAAGCAGAAGATATTAAGAAGGGGTGGCAAGAAAACACAGAAGAACTGTACAAAAAAGATCTTCATCAACCAAATAATCACAATGATGTGATCACTCATCTAGAGCCAGACATCCTGGAATGTGAAGTCAAGTGAGCCTTAGGAGACATCACTACAAACAAAGCTAGTAGAGGAGATGGAATTCCAGTTGAGCTATTTCAGATCCTAAAAGATGATGCTGTGAAAGTGCTGCACTCAATCTGTCAGCAAATTTGGAAAACTCAGCAGTGGCCACAGGACTGGAAAAGGTCAGGTTTCATTCCCATCCCGAAGAAAGGCAATGCCAAAGAATGCTCAAACTACTGCACAATTGCACTCATCTCATACACTAGCAAAATGATGCTCAAAATTCTCCAAGCCAGGCTTGAACAATACGTGAACTGTGAATGTGCAGATCTTAAAGCTGGCTTTAGAAAAGGCAGAGAAACCAGAGATCAAATTGCCAATATCCACTGGATCATCGAAAAAGCAAGAGAGTTCCAGAAAAAAATATATTTATGCTTTATAGTCTATGCCAAAGGCTTTGACTGTGTGGGTCACAATAAACTGGAAAATTCCCAAAAGATGGGGCTACCAGACCACCTGACCTGTCTCTTGAGAAATCTGTATGCAGGGCAAGAAGCAACAGTCAGAACCAGATATGGAACAACAGACTGGGTCCAAATTGGGAAAGAAGCATATCAAGGCTATATATTGTCACCCTGCTTATTTAACTTCTATGCAGAATACATCATGAGAAATACCGGGCTGGATGAAGCACAAGCTAGATTCAAGATTGCCGGGAGAAATATCAGCAATGCAGATGGCACAACCCTTATTGCAGAAAGTGAAGAAGAACTAAAGAGCCTCCTGAAGAAAGTGAAAGAAGAGAATGAAAATGCTGACTTAAAGCTCAACATTCAGAAAACTAAGATCATGTCATCTGGTCCCATCACTTCATGGCAAATAGATGGAGAAACAGTGGCTGACTTTATTTCAGGGGGCTCTGAAATCACTGCAGATGGTGACTGCAGCCATGAAATTAAAAGACACTTACTCCTTGGAAGATAAGTTATTACCAACCTAGACAGTATATTAAAAAGCAGAGACGTTACTTTGCTAACAAAGGTATGTCTAGTCTAGGCTATGGGTTTTCCAGTGGTCATGTATGGATGGCAGAGTTGGACTATAAAGAAAGCTGACTGCTGAAGAATGGATGCTTTTGAACTGTGGTGTTGGAGAAGACTCGAGAGTCCCTTGGACTGCAAGGGGATCCAACCAGTCCATTCTAAATGAGATCAGACCTGAGTTTTCATTGGAAACACTGATGTTGAAGATGAAACTCCAATGCTTTGGCCACCTGATGTGAACTGCTTAATCATTTCAAAGTATCCTGATGCTGAGAAAGATTGAGGGCAGGACGAGAAGGGGACAAGAGAGGATGAGATGGTTGGATGGCATCACCGACTCAATGGACATGAGTTTCGGTAAACTCCGGAAGTTACCGATAGACAGGTAGGCCTGGCGTGCTACAGTCCATGGGGCTGCAAAGAGTCAGACACGACTGAGTGACTGAATTGAACTGATAAGGGGAAAGAATATGAAGAAGAATAGATATCTATATCTATATCAAGAATAGATATCTATATGTATACCAGACCAGCTGGAATGTAAGGGATGCTGATGGTGACTGGTTCTGACTCTCAAGACTTCAATCGACTGAAGCTTGGAGTCTCCCACAGCCCAAGACACTTAAGGAAGATGCCTGTAAGTTAAAGTGTTAGTCACTCACTCATGTCTGACTCTTTGCAACCCCATGGACCATCAGCCTCCTCTCTCCATGGGATTCTCCAGGCAAGAATTCTGGAGTGGACTGCCCCACCCTCCTCTTGGGATCTTCCACACTTATGGGTTGAACCTGGGTCTTCTGCTATGCAGAGATTGTTGACCATCTGAGTCACCACAGAAGCCAGAACATGCCTGTACTCATAGATTAAAGCTTACCCAACTTTGTGGTTTACAGAGACACTGCTCTGGAAAGCGCCATGGTGTTCTCCATAGTTCTGCAAGTAATACACTTTTCCTTCCCATGAGCTTTGGCTGGGTTGTACCTTCTGGCTCTACACCCACCAAGAGGTAAACTCGCTTTTCTGGTAACATTTCTCCATCCAGACTCCCAACCACCACTTGACACTAATTCTACAGTCAGTCGCTTTGCTTCCAATACATGGAAATCACATTAATTTTCTGTGAGCAAAGCTACCTAAGGGCCAGAAACAGTGTCCCCATTTTACCTTGTGAAGCCAGTAGGTGGCAGGCAAACTCAGCTCAGTGGATCCACATTCCTCCAGATTGATGCCTCGGCTTACAGAAAACACTTGCAAGGCTTTGAGGTTTTATTTATACCTCATTTCTGAAGGCTTTTCATACCCACATTAAATATACAGATGGCTCATCACTGTCACTTCTACTTTCAGGTTAAAAACCCTCCAAGTTTTTTCTAACATCCTTATTCCACGCATTGTGTTTAAATCTTTGACCACACGGTGTTTATCTTGTGTCTCCTCAGAATGCAGTTAATTACACCGTTTCCCTTGAATAATGCAGTACTCACCACAAAGAGTTCTTGACAAAACTGGATTTGATAACGTAGGGTACAGGTGGGCCTAGGATAAACTCCGGGAGCACGGTTACAGTCTGGTGGAGCCGATATACGAGTTGAGGGCACTGGAAAGAAACATTCAGCCTGAGGACCACCCGCCCACTTGAGGATCCAGGCCTACGAGGCCATGCATGAAAACAAAGAAACCAGCCAAACGCCGCCTGCGCAGTGGAGGATTGACAGACACGCCCACAGAGCAGCCAATCCCCGAGCGGAGGGGCGGGGCCTCCATCACGCTCTGCACACCTCCAGGCGCCTATTGGCCAGACTGCTTCAGTCACATCACCGATTGGTCGCTTGTGCCTGACAGGGTACAGGTAGGCTGCTGGCCCTTCACTTCACCTCAGCGCGGAAGGACTGTACGTTGCTGAACCTCTAGCTCTCCTGGGGACAGGGTGGGCAGCGCGGCAGGACAGCTGGGAGGCTGACAGGAAAGTGCCCTGTGCAGCCCTCATAAACCCTTAGCCTAATGGCTTCAAATTCCAGGGTGGGAGGTCCGAAATCCTGTCAACTTTGAGTAGCCTGAGTCCTATTCTGAAGGGGGCTTGGGTCTCGTCAGCTTAGGGATTACAAGTCCCTTCACCCACCAAACCCCTTAGTGCTGCGACCCTCAAACACCTAGATTAACCCCAGTTCCCCTCAGCCTGAGGCACCCTAAAAATACCACCCGCAGAGATACCAAATTTCTTCAACCTCACAGACCCGGAATCCCTCCGCCTGCGAGCTCTTGAAACTTCCTCCTCAAGACCCTAACTGTCCTGCCTGTCAGAGACTTAAAGTCCTTTTATAAGAAACTCCTGATTTCCTCAGCCTCACAGATCCCAAGGTTTATCAACCTGCGCATTCTACATCAGCCAGAAGATCCCCAGTCCCCTCTGTCTGAGGACCCCAGTTGCTTCAGCCCAGGGGCCCAGATCTCCTCAAGCCGAGTGACTTCTCCCTTATACGTAGAACCTACGTTATGCCCAGATTTTTCTGAGTGTCCAGAAGAAGATCCTCAAAATCCTTATTGGAGAAACATTCCCTCTGCTGTACTGGAAAAGAGCCCTGATTTCAGCCTGACCCCAGTCCAGCTGTTAGGGGTTTCCGGGTCTCCTCAAGAATCCCTCCGTCACCCACAGACACTTCCCTCCCAGTGCCTTCCCTCAGAAGGCCTGAATTGTAGGGGAACCAAAGAAACCAAATCTAGTTCACATTAGGCTGATCTGTCATATCTAGTCAGGATCTGTCCATCCCACCAGTACCCTCGCCCTGACTTTCCCCTCACCTTCCTGCCCTGGACACTCCACCCAAGGAAGACAGACCAGGCTCTGGACACTGGTCTGCGCTCTCTCAGCACCTTCTTCTTCCACAGGCACCTTGGTCTTGAGCACTCCAATGGCCATGAGGACCAACAGGTCTCCAGAGGAGAGCACTGAGGGAGATGCCGGGAGAACAGAGTGGAAGCCCACGGTGAGAGGTGGAGGCGGCAAACCTGGGCTCTAAGCCAGCTCTATAGGAAAGACATGGTGCTGGTCCCTGAAGCACCACAGACTGCTTGCCTGGGCAGCTGAGTGAACTTCCCTGTGACCATACACAGGATGGAAATGCCTGGTCCTGTCTGAGATGGTGCGGGTGGAGTGGGACAAAACAGGACACTAGCTTCGTCAACTGCTCTGTGTCCAGGGAGAGTTAGGAAAATGCTCAGTGTTTGTTCAGGTAAGCAGGACACAGTCGGGAAGGAAGTCTTCATCCCTGTCTCAGTCAGGCCATCCTGCAGCTTCAGGCTACTCCCTGCACAAAAGGTGGAGGAGAAGCCTCAGCTCTAAGGTCTGACTTAGATTAGTAAATCACTGATGAAATCTATTATGTTCCTTAGGACAAAGATGCTTTCAAAGATATCTCCGTATACTTCTCCAAGGAAGAATGGGAAGAGATGGGAGAATGGGAAAAAATCCGATATAGGAATGTGAAAAGAAACTACGAAGCGCTGATTGCTATAGGTACCAGGAAGTGCTGGGTGCCTGAGCCTGGGAAACATGAAACAGGTCTTCACCCTCAGTGTTCACTTGGCCCGCTCTTAGGTGGCTCCATCTGCTCACAGGTCCCTTTTGTGTGGAGACTAAACTGGAGGAAATGTTTACAGTTCTGTACCAGAGGGAGGTTGACCCTCTTGCATTATTCTAGATTCCCCCAGCCCACCCCACTGATTCCCTGACTTTGTGATACTTTCCATTGATTCTGTGCTTTATTTCTCCTTCTTAGAACAAACATTTTGCTTCTTTCCAGGTTTCAGAGCCACTCGACCAGATTTCATGCATCACCGCAGGCAGGTCATCAAACCTCAGGTAGATGACACTGAAGATTCTGATGAAGAATGGACACCAAGGCAGCAAGGTGAGAGGCCAGGAGGATGTGGAGGTGTCTTCCTGAAACCAGCCTGGGCTTAGTTCTCAACTTCATCTCAGCCATTATCAAGGGACACATAATTTTGAGCATTCTGAAGTGGTTGTGGCCAAATATTTACATAAGCCTGAATGAAAATGAATGTATAAGTTTTCCCTTGTAATTCTCAAAAGTTTTATGGTTAAAATGTATGATTCTTTTTAAAAAAGAATTATTTGTGCTAAACATTCTTAGTGTAAGGCAGTTAAAGAAACCTTAGAAATAAATTCACCAAACAGCTTTAATACTAATCTCATTGGTTATTGGATGAAATCTCTTTGCAAAGGAAATAATTAACATATTATATTAAGATACATTATTTATGTAAGTATATAAAACAAAACCCATGATCTTCTTACCCTAAGGTTAAACTAATTCTATATTTTGATTCTGGGAAAGAATTGGAGAGACCTGTTTATTCTCCATGTTCTTTCCCACATTTCACTGACCAGAGATGGCATCAGGTAAATAAAATGAAGTACACTTATTATAAAATAGAAGTGAGCACTCACTTCCTCTTCAGCTGCTCAAAGAGTTTAGAAGAGTTAATCTTCCTAGACTGGAGAAAACAATTTAGATAGTTTTATGATTCTCCATCTGTGGATTTCTGTTCTCCCAGATTTTTAAAAATTATTTATTTAGTTTTGGCTGCACTGGGTCTTTGCTGCTGTCCATGGGTTTCTCTGGTTGCAGTAAGCGTCTTCTCATTGCAGAGCATATACAGGCTCTGTAGTTTGTGACACACAGGCTTAGTTGCCCCGCAGAAAGTGGAATCTTCCTGGACCAGCCATCAAACCTGTGTCCTCTTCATTGGCAGGCAGATTCTCATCCACTGTGCACCAGGGAAGTCCCTCTGTTCCCTGAGGCTATTAAAACTAGGGAATTGGACATGAAAACCAAACATTTGGTTGTCTGCAAAGGTGTTGACATAAGGAGAGATTCTTTACAGGGAATACATACGCCTCGGTTCACCATACACCTGCACGTCTTTATTTACCTTTTTAACAATTTCTGAGTGTATGACACACTGTTGCTAACTATGTGCACGTTAGTGTTAGTGGCCATATTGTTAATTGCTCAGTCATGTCTGACTTTGCGTACCCATAGACTGTAGCCCACCCGGCCTCTCTCTCCATGCGATTCTCTAGGCAAGAATCCTGGAGTGGGTTGCCATCTCCTCCTCCAGGTGATCTTCCCAACTCAGGGATTGGGCTTGCATCTGTTGCATCTCCTGCATTTCAGGTGGATTTTTTACCGCTGAGCCACCGGGGATATATCCACATTGCTGTATAACAAATCTGTAGAAATGTTACATCTTGCGTGACTGAAGCCCTAACCCACTGAGTGACAATTCTCCAGTCCTTCCTCCTCACAGCCCTTGGCAACCACGGTTATATTTTCTGTTTCCATGGATTTGATTAATTTAGATACCTCATAGAAGTGGAATCGGACAATATTTGTCTTTTTTGATTGGTTCATTTCACTTAGTATAATATCATCAAGGCCCATCCATGATGGAGCATATGACAGAATTCTTTTTTAAGGCCTCAAAACATTCCGTTGTGTGTATGTGGATGTAATAGCTATAACATATATCTAATATATAATCTTTATCTTTTATCCAGCAATGAACATTTAGATTGCTTACACATCGTGCCCATTGGGAATAATGCGGCAGTGACCATACATGTGCCCACTATTTAGTCAATATCTTGCTTTCAATTCTTTATGGAAACACACTCTTGAGTGAGATTGCTAGATCATACAGCAGTTCTAATTTTCTGTCGAAACTCCATACTATTTTCTAGAAAGCATGCAACATTTTACATTGCCAACTGTAGTGTATAAGGGTTCCAATTTATCCATATCCTTACCAAATATGCTATTGTCTTCTTATACATATTGCCCATCACAGAAGGTTTCAGTTTGTATTTCCCTATTGATTAGTAATATTGAGCATCTTTTCATATGTTTGTTGGGCATTTGTGTATTTTCTCTGGAGGAAGGTCTATTCAATTCCTTCTCTCACGGTTAGTCAGCTCAGACTGCCATAACAAAACAGACTGCATTCCTTAAACCAGAGAAATTTGTTTTCTTACAATGCTGGAACATGGAAATTTGATATCAAGGTGCCATCATGGTCAGTCAGTTTCTCTTCCTGGCTTATCGGTAACCTTCACACTGGTATATGCTTATTAACCCCTTATCAGATGCATATTTTACAGATATATTCTACCATCCTGGAGGTGGAATTTTCAACACTGTTTTTTTTGCCATATCTACACTCTTTTGGTTCCTGTACCTTTGTAGTATGTTCTGAAATCAGAGGCCTCCAGCTTTGCTATTCTTTCTAAGATTCTTTGCCTATTTGGGGTGCTCTGAGATTCCGTGTTAACTGTTGGATGGATTTTCTATATGCGAAAAAATTTCCATTCAGATTTTATTAGGAATTCTTTGAATCTTTAAATTGCTTTGGGTAGTATGAACAGCTTAATAATATTAAGCCTCCAAATCCATAAACACGAGACACCTATCTATTTATTTATGTCAGATTCCTTTCTGCAATACTTTGTAGTTTTCAACATGTAAGTCTTTCATCTCCTTAAGTTTATTCCTAATTACTTCATTTTTTTCAATGCTATTACAAACAAGATTCTTTGTCCAGTGTCTAAGATTCCACACTCCCAGTGCAGAGAACCTGAGTTCAGTCCCTAGTCAGGGAACTAGACCCCACATGCCGCAACAAAGACCTGGCACAAACAAATAAATAAAAATAATTTTTTTTTTTTAATTTAGCTCTTGACTGTAGCTTTAAAAAAATAAAAAATAAATAGGATTGTTTTCTTATTTTCCTTTTCGGAATGGTCATTCTTCATGCATGGAAAGATATTTGAATGTTGATTTTGTACCATGCAACTTTCTGTGCAGGATTTTTGTGTGTGTGTATTTAAAGATTTTTCTGCACAAAAAACCATGCCCCTGTGAGTAGACATAATTTTACTTCTTTCTTTCCAAATGGAAGCCTTTTGTTTCCATTTCTAACCTAAAACACTGGCTAGGACTTCTAATATTATGGTGAACAGAAATGTTGATAACGGGCATCCTTGCCTTTTTTTCTTGATCTTTTTCACTGATGACTATGATGTTAGAGCTAGATTTTCAATATATGACATTTATTATATTGCAGTCACTTCCTCCTATTTCTACATTGTTGAGTACTATTGTCATGAACGACTAGTAAATTTATTAGATACTCTACGGAACATCAGATGAGGCACAGATGAAGTTTCTTTTTTTGTTTTTTTTAATTTTAAGAAAATTATGTAATGCTCCCAGTGGAAGCACAGAAGTTGATGATACAGAAATCATCTTCCATTCCTTCTTTGGTAATCATTGTCTTTGTCACTCTCTGGCTTAGAATTATGTATCCTTAGTTAGAATACCCAGAGTTTGGAAACATTTCCCAACCAAAACACTGCTTCTCATCATTTTTTAGGTAAACCTTCCTCGATGGCCTTCAGAGTGGACCACAGTAAACACCAGAAGGTGAGTATTTCCCAAATCCTGTTGCCAAAATATCCTCCTCATGGATCCAGTCACAGGTGAGAATAGGAGGAAACACAGAGATCCAGGAGACGGCTGCCTTCCTGTCCTGGATCTTTAGCACACTGTCTGATATCATCACCACCTTTACAGTTAGTAAGAACAAAAGCAATAGTAGGCGGTTCTGTTGTTACATTATTTTCATAATGTTTCAGACTTTAAGCATTATATGTGAATAAACTTACTTAAACCTTAAATCAATCCTACAGTACCTATAAATAGGTATAGCTATCACCATTATAGATTCAAAAAATGAGGTAAAAAAAATTTGATTATATGCCTGAGATCACAGTATCACTGGTAGTGCAATCTAAACCAATGCATGTTCTCTAAACCGCTTACAGACTGATTAAAACTTCCATAGTTCTATGAAGCTTATTCATATATCTTTATATCATTCATCAGAGAGATGTTTTCAACCTCAGTTTTTTTGTGCTGTGCTAGGGAGGGATATACTAAGACATCTGACTAAGGGAAGCTTAAGGACATGCTGGGCAGTTAGTAGAGTGGACAGTCCAAGATGAAGAAGGAGACAGGATCCCTACCTCAGAGCCTCCCACTCCAATAAGAGGAAGCAACTCACAACCCTGAGAAGCCTCAGGTTTATGAGTGAAAAGCAACAAATAAGAAAATAACAGAAGGACTTCACATAGATTACCCACTTTTGAGTAGAAACGCATCATCTGGGCATCATTTCAAATGCTCATTCTTGCAGGAGCGAGGAACAGCTCCTCCTCTGAGCTCTAATAGGCAACTCTCCTGTTTGGAATCATTTGTTTAGCCTGCCCCTGTGTTGTGAGCTTTGGGAGGCTAGCCCACACCCATTCATTCTCAGAAGTCCAGGCCCAGCTCAAAGCCCCTGAGGGCCCCCTGAATGTTTTGTGAATGAGTGACTCCACATTTAAGCATTCCTCTAGGAGTAGAAAGGTCAAAGGATGCTGAAGATAGTATCTGTGAGGTACACTTGAAATATAGATGCAGTTTAGGGTATAAATTGATACCAGGGATGTACGCTCATGTTCTAACTGTATTAAATAGCTCACACAACAATTTGGTGAAGGTTATTAAATTTCATGTCCACTATAATATTAAGAATTAGCCTGTATACCAATTAATGGATCAGGAAACTGAGGAGAACCAGCTAGTCATACAGCCTTGTTCAAGGAGAACTGATGAGACCAGCTACTTTAATTCCAAATATTGTCTCTAGGACATGGCAACCTGCAACTTTCATCTCTTTTCCTTTATTGTCTAAATGCATTTCTGTTGATCGTCTTTTCTCTTCTTAATCTCACTGCGTTGTCACCTTTTTTTCCAGATGTGTTTTGTCCCCTCTGTAATTTTCCATACTTCTTCGCCCATCAAAGGACCAGTAACTAATAGAAACCCCCCGGATCTCTCTACGAGCCCTTACCTTCTTCTTTCCCTGGCCTCCAGCTATTCTCTCTGCCTTGCTCTCACTTTTATGGAGAAAGTTGCAGGGGAAGAACCTTAAGATATGAATTCTAGTTTTTTTTTTTTTTTTAATTATTTTTTTTTATTTTTATTTATTTATTTTTTTATTAGTTGGAGGCTAATTACTTCACAACATTTCAGTGGGTTTTGTCATACATTGATATGAATCAGCCATAGATTTACACGTATTCCCCATCCCGATCCCCCCTCCCACCTCCCTCTCCACCCGATTCCTCTGGGTCTTCCTAGTGCACCAGGCCCGAGCACTTGTCTCATGCATCCCACCTGGGCTGATGATCTGTTTCACCATAGATAGTATACATGCTGTTCTTTTGAAATATCCCACCCTCACATTCTCCCACAGAGTTCAAAAGTATGTTTTGTATTTCTGTGTCTCTTTTTCTGTTTTGCATATAGGGTTATCGTTACCATCTTTCTAAATTCCATATATATGTGTTAGTATGCTGTAATGTTCTTTCTCTTTCTGGTTTACTTCACGCTGTATAATGGGCTCCAGTTTCATCCATCTCATTAGGACTGGTTCAAATGAATTCTTTTTAATGGCTGAGTAATATTCCATGGTGTATATGTACCACATCTTCCTTATCCATTCATCTGCTGATGGGCATCTAGGTTGCTTCCATGTCCTGGATATTATAAACCGCGCTGCAATGAACATTGGGGTGCATGTGTCTCTTTCAGATCTGGTTTCCTCAGTGTGTATGCCCAGAAGTGGGATTGCTGGGTCATATGGCAGTTCTATTTCCAGTTTTTTAAGAAATCTCCACACTGTTTTCCATAGCGGGTGTACTAGTTTGCATTCCCACCAACAGTGTAAGAGGGTTCCCTTTTCTCCACACCCTCTCCAGCATTTATTGCTTGTAGACTTTTGGATAGCAGCCATCCTGACTGGCGTGTAATGGTACCTCATTGTGGTTTTGATTTGCATTTCTCTAACAATGAGTGATGTTGAGCATCTTTTCACGTGTTTGTTAGCCATCTGTATGTCTTCTTTGGAGAAATGTCTGTTTAGTTCTTTGGCCCATTTTTTGATTGGGTCATTTATTTTTCTGGAATTGAGCTTCAGGAGTTGCTTGTATATTTTTGAGATTAATCCTTTGTCTGTTGTTTCATTTGCTATTATTTTCTCCCAATCTGAGTGCTGTCTTTTCACCTTGCTTATAGTTTCCTTTGTAGTGCAAAAGCTTTTAAGTTTCATTAGGTCCCATTTGTTTAGTTTTGCTTTTATTTCCAATATTCTGGGAGGTGGGTCATAGAGGATCTTGCTGTGATTTATGTCAGAGAGTGTTTTGCCTATGTTCTCCTCTAGGAGTTTTATAGTTTCTGGTCTTACATTTAGATCTTTAATCCATTTTGAGTTTCTTTTTGTGTATGGTGTTAGAAAGTGTTCTAGTTTCATTCTTTTACAAGTGGTTGACCAGTTTTCCCAGCACCACTTGTTAAAGAGGTTGTCTTTTTTCCATTGTATATCCTTGCCTCCTTTGTCAAAGATAAGGTGTCCATAAGTTTGTGGATTTATCTCTGGGCTTTCTATTCTGTTCCATTGATCTATATTTCTGTCTTTGTGCCAGTACCATACTGTCTTGATGACTGTGGCTTTGTAGTAGAGTCTGAAGTCAGGCAGGTTGATTCCTCCAGCTTCATTCTTCTTTCTCAAGATTACTTTGGCTATTCGAGGTTTTTTGTATTTCCATACAAATTGTGAAATTCTTTGGTCTAGTTCTGTGAAAAATACCGTTGGTAGCTTGATAGGGATTGCATTGAATCTATAGAATGCTTTGGGTAGAATAGCCATTTTGACAATATTGATTCTTCCAATCCATGAACACGGTATATTTCTCCATCTGTTTGTGTCCTCTTTGATGTCTTTCATCAGTGTTTTATAGTTTTCTATGTATAGGTCTTTTGTTTCTTTAGGAAGATATACTCCTAAATATTTTATTCTTTTTGTTGCAGTGGTGAATGGTATTGTTTCCTTAATTTCTCTTTCTGTTTTTTCATTGTTAGTATATAGGAATGCAAGGGATTTCTGTGTGTTAATTTTGTATCCTGCAACTTTACTATATTGATTGATTAGCTCTATTAATTTTCTGGTAGAGTCTTTAGGGTTTTCTATGTAGAGGATCATGTCATCTGCAAACAGTGAGAGTTTCACTTCTTCTTTTCCTATCTGGATTCCTTTTACTTCTTTTTCTGCTCTGATTGTTGTGGCCAAAACTTCCAACACTATGTTGAATAGTAGTAGTGAGAGTGGGCACCCTTGTCTTGTTCCTGATTTCAGGGGAAATGCTTTCAATTTTTCACCATTGAGGGTGATGCTTGCTGTGGGTTTGTCATATATAGCTTTTATTATGTTGAGGTATGTTCCTTCTATTCCTGCTTTTTGGAGAGTTTTAATCACAAATGAGTATTGAATTTTGTCAAAGGCTTTCTCTGCATCTATTGAGATAATCATATGGTTTTTATCTTTCAATTTGTTAATATGGTGTATTACATTGATTGATTTGCGGATATTAAAGAATCCTTGCATTCCTGGGATAAAGCCCACTTGGTCATGATGTATGATTTTGTTTAATATGTTGTTGGATTCTGTTTGCTAGAATTTTGTTAAGGATTTTTGCATCTAGGTTCATCAGTGATATTGGCCTGTAGTTTTCTTTTTTTGTGGCATCTTTGTCTGGTTTTGGAATTAGGGTGATGGTGGCCTCATAGAATGAGTTTGAAAGCTTACCTTCATCTGCAATTTTCTGAAGAGTTTGAGTAAGATAGGTGTTAGCTCTTCTCTAAATTTTTGTTAGAATTCAGCTGTGAAGCCATCTGGTCCTGGGCTGTTGTTTGCTGAAAGATTTTTGATGACAGTTTCGATTTCCTTGCTTGTGATGGGTCTGTTAAGATCTTCTATTTCTTCCTGGTTCGGTTTTAGAAAGTTATACTTTTCTAAGAATTTGTCCATTTCATCCAAGTTGTCCATTTTATTGGCATAGAGCTGCTGGGAGTAGTCTCTTATGATCCTTTGTATTTCACTGTTGTCTGTTGTGATCTCTCCATTTTCATTTCTAATTTTGTTAATTTGATTCTTCTCTCTTTGTTTCTTAATGAGTCTTGCTAATGGTTTGTCAATTTTGTTTATTTTTTCAAAAAACCAGCTTTTAGCTTTGTTGATTTTTGCTATGGTCTCTTTAGTTTCTTTTGCATTTATCTCTGCCCTGATTTTTAAGATTTCTTTCCTTCTGATAACCCTGGGGTTCTTCATTTCTTCCTTCTCTAATTGGTTTAGGTGTAGAGTTAGGTTATTTATTTGGTTTTTTTCTTGTTTTTTGATGTAAGCCTGTAATGCTATGAACCTTCCCCTTAGCACTGCTTTTACAGTGTCCCATAGGTTTTGGGTTGTTGTGTTTTCATTTTCATTCATTTCTATACATATTGTGATTTCTTCTTTGATTTCTTCTATGATTTGTTGGTTATTCAGAAGCGTGTTATTTAGCCTCCATATGTTTGAATTTTTAACAATTTTTTTTCCTGTAACTGAGATCTAATCTTACTGCACTGTAGTCAGAAAAGATGACTGGAATGATTTCAATTTTTTTAAATTTTTCAAGACCAGATTTATGGCCCAGGATGTGATCTATTCTGGAGAAGGTTCCGTGTGCACTTGAGAAAAAGGTGAAGTTGATTGTTTTGGGGTGAAATGTCCTATAGATATCAATTAGGTCTAGCTGGTCCATTGTGTCATTTAAGGTTTGTGTTTCCTTGTTAATTTTCTGTTTAGTTGATCTATCCACAGTTGTGAGTGGGGTATTAAAGTCTCCCACTATTATTGTGTTACTATTAATTTCCTCTTTCATACTCGTTAGTGTTTGCCCTACATATTGCGGTGCTCCTATGTTGGGAGCATATATATTTATAATTGTTATATCTTCTTCTTGAATTGATTCTTTGATCACTATGTAGTGTCCTTCTTTGTCTCTTTTCACATCCTTTATTTGAAAGTCTATTTTATCTGATATGAGTATTGCGACTCCTGCTTTCTTTTGGTCTCCGTTTGCATGAAATATTTTTTTCCAGCCCTTCACTTTTAGTCTATATGTGTCTCTTGTTTTGAGGTGGGTCTCTTGTAGACAGCATATATAGGGGTCTTGTTTTTGTATCCATTCAGCCAATCTTTGTCTTTTGGTTGGGGCATTCAACCCATTTACATTTAGGGTAATGATTGATAGGTGTGGTCCTGTTGCCATTTACTTTCTTGTTTTGGGTTCACGTTTATACAGCCTTTCTGCATTTCCTGTCTAGAGAAGATCCTTTAGCATTTGTTGAAGAGCTGGTTTGGTGGTGCTGAATTCTCTCAGCTTTTGCTTATCTATAAAGCTTTTGAATTCTCCTTCATATCTGAATGAGATCCTTGCTGGATACAGTAATCTAGGTTGTAGGTTATTCTCTTTCATTACTTTCAATACATCCTGCCATTCCCTTCTGGCCTGGAGGGTTTCTATTGATAGATCAGCTGTTATCCTTATGGGAATCCCTTTGTGTGTTATTTGTTGTTTTTCCCTTGCTGCTTTTAATATTTGTTCTTTATGTTTGATCTTTGTTAATTTGATTAATATGTGTCTTGGGGTGTTTCACCTCGGGTTTATCCTGTTTGGGACTCTCTGGGTTTCTTGGACTTGGGTGGCAATTTCCTTCCCCATTTTAGGGACGTTTTCAGCTATTATCTCCTCGAGTATTTTCTCATGGCCTTTCTTTTTGTCTTCTTCTTCTGGAACTCCTATGATTTGAATGTTGGGGCATTTCACATTGTCCCAGAGGTCGCTGAGGTTGTCCTCATTTCTTTTCATCCTTATTTCTTTTTTCCTCTCTGCTTCATTTCTTTCCACTATTTTATCTTCTACCTCACCTATCCTATCTTCTGTCTCTGTTATTCTACTCTTGGTTCCCTCCAAAGTGTTTTTTATCTCATTCATTGTATTATTCATTTTTAATTGACTCTTTTTTATTTCTTCTAGGTCTTTATTAAACATTTCTTGTATCTTTTCAATCTTTGTTTCCAGGCTATTTATCTGTAACTCCATTTTGTTTTCAAGATTTTGGATCATTTTTATTATCATTATTCTAAATTCTTTTTCAGGTAGATTCCCTATCTCCTCCTCTTTTGTTTGACTTGGTGGGCATTTTTCATGTTCCTTTACCTGTTGGGTATTTCTTTGCCTTTTCATCTTGTTTAGATTGCTGTGTCTGGAGTGGGCTTTCTGTGTTCTGGAGGTCTGTGGTTCCTTTTTATTGTGGAGGATTTACCCAGTGGGTGGGGTTAGACTATTGGCTTCTCAAGGTTTCCTGGTTAGGGAAGCTTGCGTCAGTGTTCTGGTGCATGGAACTTGATTTCTTCTCTTTGGAGAGCAATGGAGTGCCCAGTAATGAGTTTTGATATGGGTCTATGTGTTAGGTGTGACCTTGGGCAGCCTGTATGTTGATGTTCAGGGCTATGTTCCTGCATTACTGGAGAACTTGCGTGGTATGTCTTGCTCTAAAACTTATTGGCTCTTGGGTGGTGGTTGGTTGCAGTGTAGGTATGGAGGCTTTTGGACAGTCACTTATTACTTAAAGTTCCATGTAGTCAGGAGTTTTCTGGTGTTCTCAGGTTTTGGGCTTAAGTCTCCTGCCTCTGGATTTCAGTTTTATTCTTCCTGTAGTCTCAGGACTTCTCCAACTATACAGCACTGATAAGAAAACTTCTAGGTTAATGGTGAAAAGATTCTCCCCCATTAGGGACACCCATAGAGGTTCACAGAGTTACATGAAGAGGAGAGGGAGGAGGGAGATAGAGATGAGCAGGAGGAGAAAAAAGGGGGACTCAAGAGGAGAGAGACAGATCTATGCAGCTGTCTGTTCCCAGAGTGTTCTCCGTAGCCCAGTCACCTACAAAGATTCACAGAATTGGATTGGGAAGAGAAGGGGAAAGGAGGAAATAGAGATGTTCTGAGGTAGAAAACAGAGAGTCAAGATTGGGAGAGAATAATCTTCTGTTTAATAATAGGGCTTCTCTCCTTTTTTTTTTTTTTTTGGTAAGGTTATAGTGTATTGAAAATGAAAATTAAGGAGCAGTAGAGGAGTACTAGAGGACTTTAAAAGAAATAAGAGAAAAAGAAAAATAGAAAATAGAACAGAAAAAGGAAAGAAAAGAAAGAAGAAAGAAGAAAAAAAAGAAAAAGAAAAAAAAAGAAAAAAAAATTTTTTCCCCTAATTAAAAGAATCTTAAAAATATATGGAAATGAAAGTTAAGGAGTAATGGGGGAGTAATAGGGGATTTTAAAGGAAAATAAAAGAGAAAAAATAAAAAATAAAAAAAGAAAAAAAAAGAGAAAAAAGTAAAATTATATCTAGGAGTTTCTTTGGAGCTGTTGCGGTCAGTGTGGGTTGGCTCAGTTTCAGATAGCTCCTCATTCCAGCTTATGCTTCTTGATATCTACAGGCCCCTTCCTGTGTAGTCGGTGTTTTCTAGAGGGATTTTAATCTGTTGCACCAGTCCCTTCTGAAGCGGTTCCCTTTGTTTATTTGGCGTCTGTTTGCAGGTCTCTTCAGAGCCTCATTTCCGCCCTGACACAGGCGGGCGGAAGTGGACTCTTATTCAGGTAGCTAGTTCTGTCGCTCTGTGGGGAGGGGCTGGCGCCGCGGGGAGGGGCTGTAGCTGCGGGGAGGGGCTGACGCTGCGGGGCGGGGCTGGCGCTGCCGGGAGGGGCTGACGCTGCTTTCTCCATCTGCGCTGCTCAGGCTTCTGGCTGTTCTATATGGAGCGCGCCCTGCGCTGCGCGAGGTTCCAGCCCTCGGGTGTTCCACAAAAGCGCGGAATGAAAAGCTGCGCCTGCTCTCTGTGCCTTCCCCACCAGAGCAGTCCAGGCAGCCAGGGGCTTGTGGGCGCACTCTCCCCAGGTGTGGCGCGCCCACTCCCTTCCATGGACCCAGTCTCAGTTTCCTCTGGCGCCAGTCGGGTGCGTGCGCCTTCTGCCCTCCACGTCCCCAGCCCCAGTCCCCGCCCGCGCCAGTTGGGTGCCTGCTCCCTGTGTCTCGCCGTGACCTTCCCCTCCCCCCTGCCTCCTGCCTCCGGCCAGGCTGGGCCGGTCCGCAGCCTGCAAGCCCTTCTCTGGACTTTCTCGGTCCCTTTGTTCTGCGAACGGCCGGCAGTGTGTTCGGGCCGGTTAATTTACTCTCTCTCTTTTGGTCTCCCACAGTTCAAGTTGGCAACTCACAGAAGCTCCCTCCGATTGTCCTCAGGGCACTCAGGCCCGGACCCTACCCCAAGCAATGCCACCTAAGACTCCCTTCCCGGGACGGACCTCTGTCCTTAGCTCTTTTGACTCACTTTTTATCTTTTATATTTTGTCCTACCTCCTTTCGAAGACAATGGGCTGCTTTTCTGGGCGCCTGATGACCTCAGCTAGCGATCAGAAGTTGTTTTGCGAAGTTTGCTCTGCGTTCAGTTATTCTTTTGATGAATTTGTAGGAGAGAAAGTGGTCTACCTGTCCTACTCCTCAGCCATCTTGAATTCTAGTTTTGATTCACTATCCACCTAGGTCCTTTTGTTACAGTCCAGTGTTCAGACCATCCCCCCCCAAAAAAAAAAAAAAAAATCAGGTATTTCCAAGAATTGTCAAAGTATTAACTAAAATCATGCATGTGAAAACACTTCATAAAGTCCTAAAGAACTAAAGAAATGAATGTTGTCTTTTACTCACATGGAAGAGAATGTCCAGGGCACCATTAAGTAAGGAATCTAGTTTGATGGAATTGCCAGGAGCAGCAAAATTGCTGAAAACAAGTGGCTCCAAGCAGCCTCAGAAACCAGTGCCCCATCACAGAAAAGCAAGGACCCCTGGACAGCACCCCAGAGAAAAAGTCGGTAAGAAAAGCTTTGGGGAGTTCCTCTAATTAGTTCCTCTAATCCCTGAGGAAAAACTAATAAGTATGGCCTAGGGGTGTGGCATGGACTTTGGGTAGGTGGGGTTTAAGCTGGACTGGTCTGAGACACGAAGTTAGCACTGGGGCCTTGGGAAAATCTTATACATTTTCTGAGGTCCTGATTGCTGTCTTTAAAGTGAGGATAAGGATACATAATTCATACAGTGCTCGAAAGCCTTACATTAAATGCAAAAGTCTGACACCTAAAAGTAGTTCAATAAATCCAGCTGTGATAATGGGAACCATGCTTTGTTAGTGTTTATGCCCAGACCTCTGCTCAGTGCCTTATGTGTCGTGTGCCCTTAACATATATTTTCTGAGTAGATGTGTTGGTGAACTATTTCCTAAGTTAGAAGGTTCAGAAGTTAAACCTACTAACGGGAAGTGCAGAACGCTATCACTGAACTGGGCATCTGTGGTCATTGGAGCCTCAGTCTCCTGAACCAGTAGTTAAAGGGAAATTAAAAAAAGTATAGAGAAGGGACTTCCTGGGGGTGAAGAGGTTAAGACTCCATGCTTCCACTGCAGGAGGTGTGGGTTCCATTCCTGGTTGGGGATCTAAGATCTCACAAGCCAAGAAATAAATAATGGAATAATAAAGCATAAAATTACAAAAGGAAAAGTTTGAAAAATACATGTAAGAAAGTTTAACAAAGTGTATAGATGGACAGGTAGGAGATCTCACACTTTCTGATAAAACAGAGACTAATTCTCCAGACCCCACCAGCCTTGCTTAGCTTCTGTTTTCCATCTTAGAACTCAGAGGAAAGGAGACTGGAGTGAAGAGGTACAGTCTACGAGAAAGAAAGGGCCATGTGTACCAAGAGGTCAGCGAGCCCGAGGATGACGACTACCTCTGTGAGTGACCCTGCTGGCCCACTCATGGAGAAGGGGCTACGAGGCCTTGGTCCACTAACCTCACCTCACCATCTGGTCCCCCGGTCATCCCCTTCCTCTATGACTTGAGGTGCAGGATCGAGGACAAATGACATTGTTGCAAGAAGGGGGACCCCTTCCAGGGTCCGAAACTGGGCTCTTGTCTAACACTCGGAACTGAATTGTCCAAGGAGACACATGCTGACAAAGCAAGAGATTTTATTGGGAAGGGCACCCAAGTGGAGAGCAGTAGGTAAGAGAAACCAGGAGAACTGCTCTGCCTCGTGGCTCACAGTCTCAGGTTTTATGGTGATGGGATTATTTTCCGGGTGGTCTTTGGCGAATCATCTTAATTCAAAGTCTTTCCTGGTGGCACACGAATCTCTCATCCAGGATGGATTCTAGCGAGAGGGATTCTGGGAAGTGGACAGACATGCGGTGTCTCCTTTTGATCTTTCCCGAACTCTTCCGGTTGGTGGTGGCTTATTAGTTCCGTATTCCTTATCAGGATCTCCTGTCATAAAACAACTCATGCAAATGTTTACTATGGTGCCTGACCAGGGTGGGTGGTTTCAATCAGTGTGCTTCCCCTAACAACTCCCCCCTGAGAGACTTTATACTCAAGATGCTTCTTGGGAATTGGGGCGGAGGTCTCTTTCTTCTGTAAATTTTTCCTGCTGTGCCTGGGCATGGGCCTGCCTAGCAGAGCAGAAGTCTCTCTCTACCTGATCTAAGTTGGGGTGTTCTACATCTGAAACCAGCTTTTACTCTTGTAATAACAGCAATTTAGTTTGAAACTGTTGGCGCCTCTCAGAGATGAAATAGACAGGGGCCAAACAGGAGACCTTCCAGGATGGTCATCACTGGTCCCCAGAAATAGGAGGCAACATTTGGAGTGAGGGCTGCAGGGTTTGTGACTTTTTTTTTTTTGCTTGGCTGGTGGTGAAGAAACAGAGCTGTGCTCCAGGAATCGTGTTTAGTCTGAGGTTACCATCTTCCACCTGGGTGGTGGCTCCAGTTCTGTAGAAGAACTCAAAAGACATTGTTATGCGTATTTCTTTGAGTAGGAACCAGGACCCTGTCTCAAGGCTGCACCACCATATGATTATTTCTAGTGTTTCGGTATTCTCTCCCTTCCCTGATTTGCAATCGTTTGAATCCACCCTTTGGAACTCAGGGAAGGTCAAGGAGGCTGAAAGAAGCCTATATCTTACAGATGAGAAATGGAGAACATACAGCAGATCTGTACTCCAGAGTCACCACCCACAGAGTCCTGCTCAGTTTTAATTTAGGGAACAGGGCAACTATGACTGTGATAAGTTTTTCTCAAAATGGGGCATAGGACCGCCTCAGCTTGGAGAAGAGACACTGAATTGGAAGTATTCCTGAGTTCTAAGTCCTAGATCTGAGCCTTGTATGATTAAAATCTCAATGTTTTGGTCTGCCATTTTGTTGTAACACACCCAATTAGTAGTAGCTGGAGGAGGGATAACTGGAATTTTAATAGACAAAATAAATCTCTTCTTTTTAAAAATAGGCCTGAAAAAAAAATAAAAAAAATAAAAATAGGCCCGAAACCCAGTCTAGTCCTGGCACTTCAGGGAGACTTTTAGCCAGGTGGCCAGTTGTCTAGTTTTATAAAAAGTAAGGTAGAAGTTATTAGCATCCAGCAGATATTGTTTTGAGAATGGTGGCATCTAAGCCTGACACGACTCAGAAAACTCAAGTGTTTAGCAATATAACGTCTAATCTGAAATTACACCCATAGCAACACCTGGTTATTTTCCAGGATGTCTGAACCATAGCTGAGTACTCTATTTTGATTTGTAGTCATAAAATTTTCCATAATAGCCAAAGCAGATGTCACCACTACTGACGTCAGTGTTTCTCTAGGTATGAGAAGATGCAAGAATTGGGACTCATAAAATCTCTTGAAAAGATCTAACTATCTGAAGGCCTGTTCTGCCAGTTTTTTTCAGAGCACCAAGTGCCTCATTCCTGATTTTCACCCTGAACTCCTTTCAGGGCTGTTGAAAGTCAGCAGTTGCACAGGCCGTGATTTAATCTCTGTAGATGTAGATGGCAAGTGTCAATCTTCAGTTGGCAGAGCCCCTTTTTGCTCATAAACTTGACCATGATTTTGAGGGGGGCATTTCATGACCATTTTATCCCATGGTGCTGAGAATGTCCATTCTCAGGTTTGGCAAAGATTTTGTTGACAGGCCACTCAATGTGCTGTTACTGGACTAGGGCATTAAACAGTATCCAAAATTCTCTGGACCACCTGTCTTACTAGCCTCTTGGTCCAGGAAGACATTCCCTCTTGTTGCTTTTTTTCATATCTAGAGTTACACTGTTATCATCATCGATCTCATAGGGAACTATATATTATTTTATCAAAGGCCTCAGCCACACGTTTGGTGGTGTAAAAAAACAGCAGTTTTGTAAAACAGGTGAAATACAAAAAGCATAGCCAGCAGTATTAGTAAAGTCACAAGTAAGACTTAAGAGCTTCCATTAGATGTAGCCCAGTATATCCCAGGTCGTCTGACTTATTCTACTCTGCACGAATCTTTATCTTTCAGGGAAATTATACATTGGCACCACCATCTATAAGGCACATAGCCCAGTATATCTCAGGTCGTCTGACTTAGTCTACTCTGTACAAATCTTGATCTTTCAGGGAAATTATACATTGGCACCACCGTCTATAAGGCACATAGCCCAGTTTTGTAGTGTTACTAGACTGATTATCCTTAGTATGATTTAATTGTTTCCAACACAGAGGAGATTTTAAACCTAAATTACCATAGCCTGGTGTTATCTATATAAATCCATCTCATAATTGTGGGAGATTTTTTTTTTTTTTTTTTGCTGAAACTTTTCTTGTTGCTCTGATTAAGCCTGAGTAATAGAAAACAGCTCAAATTTATGGCCAGAGTCAGAGCAGGCATTATTAATTGGCCCAGTGAGGGGATCCCATCTAGCAGCATCACAGTGACCTGAATATGACTATAATTTTTTTTTAAGTAAATTTTTTCACGGTCAACCAGTTAGAATCTTATATTAGAGAAATTTACCAAGGTAACCCAGGATTGGATACAGGTACTTGGCCACAAACCCAACAATTGGATTGATTTCTAAAACTAGCATAGGATCAGGCCTATGATAGGAAAGCATTTGATTTATATGCAAAGGTCTAAGAAGTCAAGAAAACATTATAAATGATCATATGAAGCAGATCCAGCATCTTGGGCAAGCTGCCTACCTCTGATGTAGTGGTCTTTTCATCCTGGTGTAGTGTAGCTTTTCCTGTTTGAGCATCACTTTAAGGTGAGATCAGGTCGGCTGTCTTTTCTATAGACCAATCCAGGGTAAGGGCCTTTGGAAGTGGGAATTAATCTAAGAGTTAATTTTCCTTCAGTTTCATTGTGCATGAGCTAGTTAAGAGTACCTGATAAAAAGCCCTTCTATCCAGGTTGGAGACAGTCTCCTAAATTATGTCTTTTTCTAGTCCTGGTTGCAGGTCATGAGGCATCTGATCTTCATCCAAAGACAGATTACTGAGACAAGCTTCAGAAACAAACTTAGGGTGTTCTTTAAGAATTCAATTAAATTTTACATTAATATCACATAACAGCAAAGAACTATCTAAGAAATGAGTCTTACTACATGCAGACCTCCATTAACTGAGATTTAACATTTTTTGAAATATCTTTTTTTTTCCTAAAGTTACCCTCATTTTTATCATATATAACCAAATTAAGGCAAAACAGGTCTGTTCTCACTAATTTTGCTCTAATGATTTATATAACCATAATTGATCATAGATTTTGCTGAAACATTTATAGAATCTCAGACTGAACTTTTAATATAAAACAGGGCTGGGAAACTCACACCAAAGGCTTATCACAGATTTTGTCTAACAAATCTAGGTCAACTCTTTTCTTTTTAAGGGCTCAAAAATTCCTTGAGATTTTTGTACCTGTTAGTGAGATAACCTTCCTAGCTCATTTGATAAACTTACTGGAAACCTAAGAGTTCCAAATTTCTGGAGGAGTCAGATAGAGAGAAAATATAATTGTTTTGTTCATAACGTATAATTTTACCAAATTATTTTCATAATCAGTTTGAGAGGAAGGTTTTCCTTACTCCCGGAAAACACAAGATTCAAACCTGTAATTTTTTAGATAGAAACCATAAGTTATAAGCATATTCGCTGGTTCATTCAGTCCTTTGTTAACTTTTGTGAAGTCATCAGGTTTCTGATTAGAACACAAAGACATATAAAAATGTTAAGAACTCCATATAATTTCTAGGATATCCGTATTAGTAATTTTATCATACATTATAACATGAGCAGATTTATTACTCATTTGATAATCTTTTTCATGTAATTTAACCAACCAAATAAACACAGTTTAATATCTCTCTTTGGGATGGTTCAGGGGCCCTCTAAAGCACCCCAAAGTTAGCTAGAGGTGAAAGGAACTTCAAAAGAATTCGATTTAGGAAGTTTTATTGAAAAGATCAATTAAAAGCATTTAGAACATTTGGTCAGATTTAGTCAATGTTGATGGGTGTATCATTTAGCTTGTTGATATGTCACAATGGGCGTAAATACCAAGGCTCAAGGTCTAGTACAAGTCAGCTCCGCCATCTTGGACCTAAGTGGCTCTAACCAGTTTTCTTACGACCCTGTCATTCCTAACAAAATCCATTTATCTAATTAATTGTAATCCAATTTTAGAAAATCCTGATCATGCATAACTCTTTTTAGTATTTTTTCATACTTTTTTACTGAAAGCACACTTCCTGCTTTCCTTTAGCAACCAAGAGCTAACTTTTATTTTAGCATTTTATAGATTGGTGGGCATAAATACCAGTGATAAATTCTAAAGCCCTTGCTTTCTTAAAACATTTTAGGATGGCATCAAACATTATTCATTTATAGTCCCAAATCTCTTTAGTTTTTCTGTAAAAGGAAATCAGTGTTTAGTAGTAAATGTTTCAAAATCTTATTTCATTTGGAAATGACCTAATTATTTAATAGACTTCCAATACTTAGTTTAGCACAACCCTTAGAAATTCAAGTTATGCCAATCTGGGGAGGCTATTGTAGACAGATATTTTTAAAGAATAATTATTCTTAATAGAGTTTATATACAAACTCATACCTCATTTACATTTTTTAGAAGTTTTTTCACTCGAGGTAATTTCCTTGTTGACAAACTTGTAACAGGTATAATATTTAACTTATATTAAACTTAGGTACAATGAAAATATTCTACTTGATGTTAATTACTCTAAGACATGTCTATATTAGATAGGTCAACAAACAAACATTAATATCAGGTATTTAGTACTGAATATTTCCCAGTTCACCTAAACCTGGAATTTATTGTTTAATTTAGAATTATTTGATTTGTAAGCACTTATCTTTTTTTAAGCCAATTAAATAGAGCTAATTTACAAATTAACCTAAAAAATATTACCCAAAGACAAAGACATACCAAAACATATTTAGACAGACACAGTGCAAGATCTAGCTTCATTTTCTAAGTTAGGTCATGAATTAGATATTACAATATAAAATTTACTAGTTTATAAAAAAGTTGAAATAAATAACATTTTTAAAGGCTTTTTTCGTTTTTCTCTCAGTCTCAGGAGTTAGAGATGGTCTATGTAAGTGTTACTGAGAGCCCTGGTCTCAAGGCACAGGGAAAGAAAATCAAGTTCTAACAAAATGGCAGCAGGTATAAATGGTGGCCAGACAAAGCAAAATGGTCATCACAAATCACAACACAGAACAGAGTTAAAGCACACACATATAAACCTGGCAGTCCTCATCAGACACTCCCTTAAATACAAGAATACAGTCTCTCAGAAAGCCTTCCATAGAGACACAAAACTTCAGATGTCTTCAAAGATTTCAAAAGGAGGAAAGGAAGCCAGGTTGAAAGAAGAAGGAGGAGGAGGCGGCAAAGGGGGACAAAAGGGGTGGCCTTACAGACGTCTCCTGCCACTTACAGACACCCAGGCATTACGGGACTTTTCCCTGGGCTTCCAGAAAAGGGAGGACTGGAACCCGGCCCTACCAGAAACCAGACCAGAAAATTCGAGTTCTCTGCCAAGAGGAGGTGATCCGTCTCCAATCCTCAGCTCAAGCTGAGGCCCTTCCACCAGATTCCTGCGTCCAGGACCAGGGGACTAGAAAAACGGGAAGGATAGGAAGGGCTAGGGAGAGGAAAGAGAGAGGGAAGGGGAGAGGTCAACAAAGTCTCTTGTTCCTTACCGGTCGGGGCACTCTGGCCAGTTGTCCGCATCAGGAGAAGTCCAGGGACAAAAAAGTCTCAGTTGCAGCTGCTGGGTCTGGCCCATTGGCAGGCAAGCTGGGCCCTAAGTACCCCAAGTGGTCAGGATATCAGTCTCAGTGAAGAAGAGTCCCACCAGAGTCGCCATTTGTTGCAAGAAGGGGGACCCCTTCCAGGGTCCGAAACTGGGCTCTTGTCTAACACTCGGAAATGAATTGTCCGAGGAGACACATGCTGACAAAGCAAGAGATTTTGTTGGGAAAGGGCACCTGGGCGGGGAGCAGGAGGTAAGGGAACCCAGGAGAACTGCTCTGCCTTGTGGCTTACAGTCTCAGGTTTTATGGCGATGGATTAGTTTCCGGGTGGTCTTTGGCGAATCATTTTAATTCAGAGTCTTTCCTGGTGGCTGACACATCCCTCAGCCAAGGTGGATGCTAGCGAGAGGGATTCTGGGATGTGGACAGACATGCGGTGTCTCCTTTTGATCTTTCCCGAACTCTTCCGGTTGGTGGTGGCTTATTAGTTCCGTATTCCTTATCAGGATCTCCTGCCATAAAACAACTCATGTAAATGGTTACTATGGTGCCTGAACAGGGTGGGCGATCTCAAACAGTGTACTTCCCCTAACACCATGAGTGCCCCAGTTCTTTCGAGGAGGTCGTTACGACCAGCAACTTCACTATACTTCCTCTCATCCCTGTTCTCACCTCCAGATTGTGAGGAGTGTCAGAACTTCTTCATCGACAGCTGTGCTGCCCATGGGCCCCCAACCTTTGTAAAGGACTGTGCAGTGGAAAAGGGGCATGCCAACCGCTCAGCCCTCACTCTGCCCCCTGGGTTAAGCATCAGACTGTCGGGCATCCCTGATGCTGGGCTTGGAGTGTGGAACGAGGCATCCGATCTGCCACTGGGCCTGCACTTTGGCCCCTATGAGGGCCAGATCACAGACGATGAAGAGGCCGCCAAGACTGGATACGCCTGGCAGGTGAGAAGCACCCGTTTCCCTGTCCTCTGGCCTCTAACTGCTTGTGTGTGGTGGGGGGTACTTCATGTCTACATGCGAGGACGCACATGGTGATAACATGGTCAGCAATGACACAGTCAGCCCTGGGTACTGTGTGCCCTGGGCGTCAACAGAAGACTTCCATCTAAAGGTCAGAGGAGAGGTGGGATCACAGTGTATAGACACTCAGGACCTCTATCTAAAGGTCAGAGGAGAGGTGGGACCACAGTGTAGAGACACTCAGGGCCTCTATCTAAAGATCAGAGGAGAGGTGGGGCCACAGGGTACAGACGCTCAGGACCTCTATCTAAAGGCCAGAGGAGAGGTGGGACCACAGTGTACAGAGACAGAGGAACTCTGTCTAATCATCTGGGGAGAAGTGGGAACACAGTGTACAGACACTCCGGACCTCTATCTAAAGATGAGAGGAGAGATGGGACCACAGTGTACAGACACTCAAAACTTCTATCTAAAGATCAGAGGAGAGGTGGGACCACAGTGTACAGACACTCAGGACCTCTATCTAAAGGTCAGAGGAGAGGTGGGACCACAGTGTACAAGACAGACGACGTCTATCTAAAGATCAGGGGAGAAGTGGGAACACAGTGTAGAAACACTCAGGACCTCTATCTAAAGATGAGAGGAGAGATGGGACCACAGTGAACAGATACTCAGGACCTCTATCTAAAGATAAGAGGAGAGGTGGGACCACAGTGTACAGACACTCAGGACCTCTATCTAAAGGTCAGAGGAGAGGTGGGACCATTGTGTACACACACTTAGGACCTCTGTATAAAGGTCTTAGGAGAGGTGGGAACACAGTAGTACAGACACACAGAATTGACTCCTCCCTTGTGGAGCCCTTGCCTTCAATGAACCAAGAGACTCAGACTTGGAATGATGAGTAAGGGGCCCACTGTGTGGTCCGACTAGCAGGTGAATCCATGCAGGCTGAAAAGCACCAATGACTACAGAGGGAAATAGCTCTTCTATATCTTCCTACCAAGAAAAAATAAAAGAAAGAGGAAAGCTTGTAACTCTTTCTCTGACACTCAGATCACCAAAGCAAGGAACTGCTACGAATATGTGGATGGAAAGGACACGTCTTGGGCCAACTGGATGAGGTGAGTGCAGTTAGTCTGCAGTGTGTAGACTTTGAGACTCCCTCCATGCCATGCCCCTTTCCTTCTCAACCCGGCTCCCTCAACAGCATTCACATCTTCTTTCCTCTTTTCCCTCCATATCATGCTCTTTCATTTCAAAAGACACTAGAAAGAAGCAAATAAAAATATGGCATGTGCCGTCAAGATACAAGTCTATATGCTGAACAAAACTGGTGGATTTGAAAACAACTTGAGGAGTCTAGATTCACCAGGGACACTTTAACTCACTTAATGGAAACTTACCATGCACTTTATGTTTCAGTTTAGACAGTGAACTTCGTTACTGAAGCAGATCACACAACCCATGTCCTTTTGGAGAACATACTGCAGACAGACATTAGTCAATTGATTTTAGGAACAGTAACCTTAGGTTTTCTATCTTTGAGTAACTACACAGTGCCAGGATAAGCGAATACAGGAGACCTTGACTCTATGTTGGCAACAACCTCCTCAGTCTTGGTTCCAGTGAGAAGTGGGCCCTGAGGCCTCGGAAGGAATGGGGGGCAGGATGGCCCTGAGCAGGGCCATTCTCTGAGGGCCTCTCCTTTCATCAGGGCAGGCAGACAGTGAACAAACAATTACTGTTCTGTGTCTCAAGCTATATCAGAGCTCTCTCCAAGTTTCCGTGGGAGGGGGTGGGCAAGCAAATAGAACCCTGGATACACGTGGGGAGATGGGAGATAGCCTTGGGAGAGAAGGCAGGCTGGGGTGAGTGCTGAGGGCTGTGTGTTAGCCAAGGAGCACCAAGTCCTATGGATGAAAGGGAGCTTAATTCAAAGGTTAGAGGAGCTGGAGGTCACCAGCCTCAAGGACAGTCCAGGAGGAGATGAGGCTGGAACTGGGCTCTGGGAAAATGGCTAATTAGGTAAGGAGAGAAAAGCATGGGAATTCACATGGCCTACCCGAAGGTGTGAACAGAAGGTCCACATGAGGGGCAGCCTCAGAGGCGGAAGGCAAGGAGCTGGGCATGGTCGGAGAATGGAGGGCACTTATCACCTGAGGTTTCTTTCCCTTTCCCGGCCTCTACCCCAGGTATGTGAACTGTGCCCGGGACGATGAGGAGCAGAACATGGTGGCCTTCCAGTATCACGGGCAGATCTTCTACCGAACCTGTCAGGTGGTCAGGCCGGGCTGTGAGCTGCTGGTCTGGTACGGGGATGAGTATGGTCAGGACCTTGGCATCAAGAGGAACATCACGGGGAAGAGTGAGCTCGCGACCGGGAGAGGTGAGTGTCAGCCCTCTTCCAGCACCGACCCCATCCTGGGAGCCTCCGTGGTCCAATTTCGAAGCAGAGTATGATCCAGTGTAAAGTCAGTTGAGTTGCAATTAAAATGCCTCAGAATTTGATTCTTGTCATATGATTGTTAGGAAAAATTATTATATTAAAAATGCTAGTTCTAATTTTTAATATTTCATGCAAAAAAAATGGGTAACATCAACTTCTGCTGAAAGGCTTAGAAGCAAAAAGCAACATTTCTAGCACCTACCAGCTTTCTGCCCTTTACCTATTTCTTCCTCACTTCCTCCCATTTCTAAGCAACACATGTACAGTGATGTGCATTCAGTTACTGGTCCAGTTTGTTGTCATGTGTGTTCATACTCTGTGCCAGAGGGGGGCTCCACGCACCAAAACAGACAGAACCACTGCCCAGGGGCAGCAGGGGTTTCACACCAGACAGGGGCTGGTGCTCTGAGGAAAACCAGTGCAGGGAACATGCCTCGGGTCAGCATGAGCAGAGGGTGGGGTGTGGTGCAGGACGGTGCGGCGGGGTCTGTGCAGAGATGACACCCGTGGGGAAGGATTCCGGGCAGGGAAGCAGCCAGTGCTACAGCCCCAGGGCCGGGAAGAGAGACCATGCCAGGGGTCGTGGGAGGAATCACAGAGGGAGAGGAAGGAGGCTGGACGGGACACGGAAGCCTCAGGGCCTGTGTCCACGTGCAGGCACCAGGGGTCCTCCTGGGTGACACAGAACAACCACGTGTCTTTCACCTGCAAGCATCATGTTCTCTGTGCTAAGACGATGCTTTAGTTCATTTTTCGGACGAGACAGCAGGGGGTAGTCCACTCAGAGGTCAGTTCATTGCCAGACATGAGGGGAGATTGGGCTAGTTTAATATGCTTGGGAGTGAGGGTGTGAAGAGTCTGGCTGGAGATGTATTTTTAAATAGGGCTTCCTAGTGCACGTTAAATGGACTAAGACTGAATGAAATAAATGAGGTATCAGTACTGCTGAGGCTGGAGAAAGGATATGCCTTTATTTTATGATTTATGGGAAACAGAGAGAGGAGCAATTTGTGAACCAGTTTGGGACACAGGGGCCAGAGACCTTTAGTCAGTGGGACCTGGGCCGCTTGGTCTCGTCCAGTCTCAAACCCACTTCCTGCAGCGATCGGCACAAAGGCTGCTCTTTGAACAAGGAGCCACAAAGTCAGATTTACCCACACCTGCTGTAACCACCCCCTGTGCTGCCTCCCATATGCAGAGAGCTCCAGGCCAGGCGCCCCTAACTTAATAGACCCTTTCCCCTCACAGGGAGCCTCTCAGGACATTTCACCTAGGTCATCAAGTCTTATCCCTCAGTAGGGTAAATACCTGTGGCCACTGTGACATGACATTTCAGACACTTAGACGCAGGGAAATTCCCTACAGATCCACCTCTATCAGGAGAGATGCTGCCTCTGATGGTGCTTGAAGGTCTCCATCTGGGTGATAGGTAGAAAAGGCCCCTGACACCAACTTCCTGGATTTCTGTAGATATAGAGAATAAGAGTGGAGTGGAATTGGGGACAATAAAGAGACACCCAATGGGAGACAAATTGTGCACTGTCAACACTTAGATAATTAGTGAGGCAGGCCTGACCATGACAAACCAGCTACCTGACCAAAAGCTTCCTCTTTCAGCAGAACCGAAGTGCAAGATCCACCCATGTGCCTCCTGCTCTCTGGCCTTCTCCAGTCAGAAATTTCTCAGCCAACACACCCAACGCAGTCACCCCTCTAAGAATCTCCTGAGACCATCTGAAAGAGACCTCCTCCAACTAGAGGATCCCTGCCCAGGCAATCAAAATCAGCGATACGCAGACCCACACAGCCCTAGCGACAATCCTGAAGGTCAGGAGGTCAAGGACAGGCCCCAACAATTGCTGAAAAGCACAAGGTTGAAGATGATTTCAAGGGCCTGTGCCTACTCACCCGGAGGACAAATGGGGGGTTCTGGGGTGCATGAGAGAATGAAAGACGAGCCCAGCACAAGCCAGAAACTGAATCCAGAGGACACAGGCACATTGCTCACGGGGGCAGGGGTCTCGAGGATTATGAGGTTCACGTACAGAGAGTGTGGACAAGTGTCCAAGGACAGGTCAAGTCTCAGCACACACGAGAGGACACACACAGGGGAGAAGCCCTATGTTTGCGGGGAGTGTGGACGAAGCTTCCATCGGAAGTCCACCCTCATCAGACACCAGGGGACACACACAGGGGAGAAGCCCTATGTTTGCAGGGAGTGTGGGCGAAGCTTCCATCGGAAGTCCACCCTCATCAGACACCAGAGAACACACACAGGGGAGAAGCCCTATGTTTGCGGGGAGTGTGGGCGATGCTACTGTCAGAAGTCAGCCCTCATCAGACACCAGAAGACACACACAGGGGAGAAGCCCTATGTTTGTGGGGAGTGTGGGCGAAGCTTCAGTCAGAAGTCAGATTTCGTCAGACACCAGAGGACACACACAGGGGAGAAGCCCTATGTTTGCAGGGAGTGTGGGCGAAGCTTCCATCGGAAGTCCACCCTCATCAGACACCGGAGAACACACACAGGGGAGAAGCCCTATGTTTGCGGGGAGTGTGGGCGAAGCTTCAGTCAGAAGTCCGTCCTCATCACCCACCAGAGGACACACACAGGGGAGAAGCCCTATGTTTGTGGGGAGTGTGGGCAAAGCTTCATTAAGAACTTCAACCTTATCAGACACCAGAAGACACACACAGGGGAGAAGCCCCATGTTTGCAGGGAGTGTGGGAGAAGCTTCAATGATAAGTCAAATCTCATCTCACACCAGAGGACACACACGGGGGAGAAGCCCTATGTTTGCGGGGATGTGGGCGAAGCTTCAGTCGGAAGTCACTCCTCATCAGACACCAGAGGACACACACAGGGGAGTAGCCATATGTTTGTAGGGAGTGTGAGTGAGTCATGACCAACAAACCACACCTTAGCCACAGGAGGATTACTGCAGACACCCCATGCCTCAGCTCTAAGGAGGCCTCAGAGGAGGCCTGTGACCCATTACTGTCCCCAGGAGTATGAGGAGAGACTTCCCAGGTGGTGCAGGGGTCAAGACTCCAATGCAGAGACCCACGTTCAATACCTGATTGGGGAACTAGCTCCCACAGGCTGCAACTAAGACACAGCACAGCCGAATAAATAAATATATGATAAATATTTTAAAGAAAGAGTGTGAGAAGCAAGAATTACTTGTTAAATAGACCTTCCACTTTTGTGACAGGAGAGGAGGTAGATAAACAGCAGAGAGTTTCTTAAGTGTTCTGGAGATGTTCATGCCAATTGCCTTCGTGGTTTTTTAGTACTCCTCTTCTAATAAATTTTGTCTCCAAACAAATCTGAAGCCCAGACTATGTACTCATTCCCCCCGTATCACTGACAGTAGAGGAGTCCAGTCGTAGCTGTACCCCCGGGAAGGCATAACTCTCGAGCCACGTCAGTTAGGTCACTGGACAGTCAATCCTGCGTCCAGGGGAGGAATGCAGAGTGGAGTCAGACTCACCAGGGAAGGGAATTCCTTGGCCTTCTGGGAATTGGGACCTCTCCTCCTTATAGACACCGACTCTCCTTTGGTCTCTCCTGGTGGCCCTCTGTTTCCCTCTGACTTCTGTAGCCGCAAAGGTGAAGGCCATGAGCACGTGTGTGTGTGTGTGCACGCGCCTGGCTCAGCATGGGCAATCTTGTGTCTGCTGCTCCCTCAGGGTCATCACAGCATCTGAACTCCAGATGCGACCACAGGAGTCCAGTTCTCAGCCCTGCCCCCAGCAGCTGTGTGAGCTGGGGAAAGATGCTCAACCTCTCTGTGTCTCTATTCTCATCTGTGATATGAGGTGGGAGCACCAGCATTTTGGTCTGATTGGTAAGCACAGGCATAATCTGGCAGAGGCTGGCTGAGAATGCAAGCCACACCTTTGCTTTCCTTTTTGTTTTTTTATTCAATCGTTTTTTATTATTATTTTTTTTTAATAGAAGGATAATTGTTTTACAGAATTTGTTTCCTGCATGTCCTCGAGCCCCCACACTTTCCAGGTCTTCAGAGCTAGACAGGGAAGGGGCTGTTTAGGCACTGGGCTGCCCTGATGAGGGAGTGTGAGGTCACGGGTGCTAAGGGAGGCCAAACTCCCTTCCCACCCCTGCCGTTCCTGCTGAGCTGGGCAGCCCCACGTCTCCTCCACAGACAGGCAGTGCCCACAGTCATCCCCCTGCAGAGAACAGAGCCTGGAGCCAGGTTTGCAGGAAATCCCTGTCCGCCCCCATCCCACCCCCACACGGAGGGTCCTTGAATCCCACACCGCGGCTTCTCTCTGCATGGGCCTCGTACCTGTGCCCGTGCGCTCTGGGCAACGCTGTCGTGACCTTGAAATTCTTAACCATGGAATACTTCGTCCTTACATTTCCCTTTCAGGAGTGAAGTCTGATGGGCCCCGGGTTGAGCTGTGAGCAGAGCAGATGCACACACAGCACGGGTCCTGGGGTGACCAGGCTGCACAAGGGGACAAGTTGGACACAAAGCCCCCCACCCTGGGTGAGTGAGGGTGGGGACAGCACCAGAAAGCCACGCTTGCTGAGACCCGGAACTGAGCTCCAACACAGAGTGGGGGCAATGGCGTTCTTAAGGTCCACCACAGCCTCCCCTCTGTGAATGACCTCTGCCCCGGCCTGATCCTACCAGAAGGGGTCCAGGAGCCTGAAGTCCGCCCGCCCACCAGAAGACACAAAGGGGAGAGTGGGCCACGGGGCGGGGAGTGGAGGGTGCGAAGTCCAGGACTCGGGACAACGGCCCTCAGTCCCCTCCGTGTGCGAGGCTTGTGAAGCGTCTCTACATGAACCGCGTCAGTGATAACCACCCACTATTATTTTCCGGTTTCTATGCTTTCTTAAAGGAACACGTTTGTCTGTGGCTTGGTTTCCCTACAGGAAGGGAAGCCACATAAACTCCCCATCTTCTGTGGCTTCAGGCCGGGGCCACGGGAGGGAGAGTTAGGGGTGGTGTAGGCAGAGGGTCTTCAACTGAAAAACGGTGGGAATCCAGAAACCTGCAGAGGTGTCTCACCTGCACCTCCCACCAGAGCTGGGCCTGGAATCCCCTGGAACCCTGAGCAGGTCAAACCTTCTCCCTCCCCTCCCCTCTGCTCCCCTGCACCCAAAAAGCTGACTCCTGGGGCCAGCCCACAACACCCCCAAATCCCCCATCACCCAGAGCCCCACATAGGCCCTCCCTCTCAGAAGTGGGATGGCCTGGGTGGTGGCACAGATGGTGTGTGACCGCAGAGCTGGAGTCTCAGCTGACCTTGAGCAAGGAGGCTGGTATTTTACACAGCCTCCCAGCCCAAGGAGCTGCCAGTAGCCACAAGCCAGGATCTGAATCAGAGTTGGGAGATGGGGAGTGGGGATGCGAGCTCTCTGATGTCCCATCCTGTCCCCAGGACAGCGGCCAGGCCCCACCTGACACCGTGACTGCCCTGCACGGGCACACAGGACACCAGCAATCATGGGCCGGACAGCCAGCTGCCTCCGCCGCATGCTCCACCCTGACCACGGTGGCCCCGTGGCTGTACCAGCCCCGCCGGCGCGTGGCTCTGCTTGGCTGCCAGGGCTCGGGGACCCTGGGTGAGTCGGTGAGGGCAGAGCTCCAGAGGCCAAGTCTGTCTTCAGCCACCAGAGCTGCCCTGCTTACTGGACTCATGAGCCCAACCAGTATCTGAAGCCAAGATGCCTTTGGGAGACTGACACCACAGACGCTGACCTCAGAGCTCAGACTCCTGAAAACTTACTAAGCTGATTATTTTTAGGCTTTTTTTACAGGAAGATGTTGCCAGGAAGCGGGAAGGGGAATGACTCCCTTGGTGGTGCTGTGGTTAAAAATCCACCTGCCAATGCAGGAGACACGGGTTCAATCCCTGATCTGGGACGACCCCACGTGCTGTGGAGCAACTAAGTCCGTTCACAACTACTGCAGCCCAAGAGCCTAGAGTCTCTGCTTCCCACCCAGAGCAGCCCCCGAAGGGAGAAGTTCAGCACAGAAACGAGAGAGCAACCCCGACGCCTGACAGCCAGAGACAAGCCCGCACAGCAGCGAAGACCCAGCAAGCCAAACATAAATATATAACCTTGATTTAAGTAGGAGATCGCAGCATTCTCTGCTCATCCAGACCCTAGGACTCTGAACTCCCAGCACAGGGAGCCACGTTCAATCCCTGGTCAGGGCATTATTTCCCACATGCTGCAACTGAAGGCCCTGCATGCCACAGCTAAGACCCAGCACAGCCAATTAAATGAATACTTAAAAGTAGGAGGCTGTTCATCTGTCACCATAGAAAACTGCAACATTTTAGAAAAAGGAAAAAAAATAAGAGCTTATTTTGCAAGTGCTCATGGTTGATTGCAAAAATCTTCTCATAATATGCAGCTGTTTAAAAAAGAAGAAACTTAGAAAATACATAAACTAAAACCCACCCATAAATGTGTGGGGAACACCAATTACTGCACCATGCGGCCACCACACACGGGAACACACGTCCGTGTTTTTCTTCTACAAAGAAGCTTTCAGCCTCCACCCCTCTTCCCACCAGCCTCTGCTCTGCTCACCAAGAAGACTGTGCTTTGCACTCGTGACTGGGGGGTTTCTGTTGAACTCAGGGAGGTGGAGGAGTAGGGCTGTGTGGTTGGGGACAACGTTTGGCCTGCAGTGAGGAGAGAAGTGCGACTACTCCACTTCTGGGTTCAGTAACTCCAGGGGCCTCGGGGAGCTGCCCGGGAAGAAGCCTCTCAAACACCTTCCCTGCTGCATCCACAGTTACAGCACGTCCCACGTCTCGGGGTTCAGATGTGGGTTAACAAGACCTCTCTTGTTGGACAGAAAAGTGTTTCCACAGAGAATCTGCCTGGATCTCAGCCTCGGTTGGTACAGACGTAACAGGCAGTACGTTCAGGGCTCAGGGAAATCAGTTCTGAAGCTCTCTGGGTTTAGGGATACAGCACCTCCTCACCTCCACCCCTTCCATGGTCATGGAGCCTTCTCTTCCAGAGGAAGAGGTTTGGCAACATCAACCACAAAGACACATACTGAAGAGGAGAAAGGCCACGGCAGGCGGGGCTGGGTGTTCCTCGGGGAGCAGAGGGGCCTTGGACACTCCATGCTGGACCCCTGCCCCACCAGCTTCTCCTCCTTCTCTCTGGGCATGCAGCTTTCACCTGCTGGGTGCCCGCCAGTGAGGGGCCCCCAAGACACCAAGCTGGGGTTGGCGATGGGCGAGCTGGATGCCAGGGAACCCGAGACCCTGCAGCAGGTCAGTGCACTGTGGACGAGGGCCGGCCTCACTGAACGGTTAGGCCCTGTGTATTCAGGACACCCTCTCTGGAACCCAGGTGGAGGGCTGATGCCCCCAGTGCCCACCTGGGTCTCAGGAGGTGGAAGAGAGACCCTGTTGACCTTCCCACCTCCTGCCCAGAGAATGACAAAGGCCAGTTCCCAAAAGTCAGAGCAGGGTGTGCAGAGTGAGTCTTGGGTCTCACAGGGTCCCTGTGAAGAAGGGTTCACTGCTCCCTGGATACCCCTTGGCTGGTCCTCCTTCTGTGTTGTCTAAACACCAAATCTCACAAGGACAAGGCAGTCCAGGTGCCCACAGCATCACTTGCCCAGGTGTTGACAACCCTCCTTATTTATTATGGGCAGGTAGACAGGGTGGCTGGTATGACGCTCCCCTGCACCAGAAAGGAGACCCCCAGGCTGTGTCTCTTCTACTCCTGAGACCCAGGTGGCACTGAGGGCAGAGCACCTCCACCGGGGTCTGGAGAGGGTGTCCTGAATGGACAGGGCCTGACTGTCCAGTGTGGCTTCAGGGAATACAGGCAAGGAGGGCACTAAGACCTTTCTAAATATTTCAGACAACCACTGAGTTCCTTTTGGTTTTTGGTTTCAGATCTTTTTATATGGTCCATTTTCAGAGTCTTTATTGAATCTGTTACAATATAGCTTCCATTTTATGTTTCAATTTTTTTACTGCAATGCATGTGGGATTGTTACCATGTCCAAGCTTGTTCTGCACGCCTCACAACAGGCCGATTAATCAGAGCCGAGATGCTGAGGCAAAGAATATGACTTTATTTGGAAAGCCAGCAGATTGAGAAGATAGCAGACTAATATCTCGAAGAAACCATCTTGTCAGGGTCTGGATGCCAGGGTCTTTTATAGAACACAGTGCTGGGAGGTAAGGAAATAAAGTAAAAAGGCCATTATTCTGGCAAATATCTCCTGGAATGGCCAGCCTTGGAGGGATATGTGTTACTTTCTCCCTCCTATAGCCATCCGCAGGTAGACAGTTCCCGGACAGAGGCAGAGGTGTGGGGTTTTCTGTGGCACGCCATGATGTATGGACAGCATCCCTGTAGCAAACAGACCAACAGGAAGCAAAGGTTATAGTAAAGCATTCAACATGGAGTCAGATTTTATTCTTCCCCGTAAAAATTCCCCAGTGTCAGGGTCCACTCCACAATCTTATGGGAAAGGGGTGATGACTGTTCTAATTGCCCCACTAGTTGCATCTTTTGGGGAGTGCCCACCACTGGTGCCACTGTTCTAAATGTTGAGATTTGACTTTTGTTGTTCTTTGGAAGGTCTCTACTTCATATGTATAGACATAATAATATTATAATACAGGTGTTGAGAGTTGTTTTATACGGTACAAATCTTTTGGACTTCAAAACCAGGTGGCAGCATCTAAAGTTAAGGAACTTAGCACTTGTCTGTGTGTGGGAAGATGCAGCAGCCATCTCACTGAAATCATCCCCTTTGATACATACATTACCACCTGGGACCAGCATCCTGATTTCTCCTTCCTGAATTTTCTCGGGGATCACAGTGGGGAGTGGCTGCAGTTTGATGGCTGCTGGAAAGCAGGTATTCTTCTCTTTCCTGAGGTTCCTCAGAGCTCACCATGAGGAGTGGCTTCAGTTTGATAGCTTCTAGAGAGTAGGAGGGGGAACCTGGGTCCCCATTGAGATCATCTCAGCAGAGAGAGCAAGCACATCCTGTGACTCCAGACAACCTTCAAACGTTCAGGGTTCAGCGTTCAGCCTGCAGGATCCACAGCCGTCAGCTCAGCCACCATGCTCTGCACTTAGTTGCTATTTAGCCCTGAAACCTACACTGCAGGAGGCCTTCTAAATGTGGCATCCTGTTCAGCAACCTCTCGATCACACCCTCCAAGCCTGCCCCAGGCCCAGCTCTGATGAGAGGGTCTCACTGGGACCCAGGTTTCCCCTCCTGCTCTCCCACATTCTGTACCTGAGTGGGGAGAAGGCAGGGGCTGGGGCACAGTGCCTCCAAGCAGGTAGGGCAGACGTTCTCCAATCACCCCTTGTGGTCCATCCCTGGGAACACAGTCTAATATCAGTTTTAGCAGCAGAGGACATGTGTCCCCAGACATGGCCCACTCTCTAGGGGATGTGAGCACTAACACAGGAAACTGCAAGTGACCTGCTTAGGCTGGAAGACTAGTTCCTGGGATGTGAGGTAATGTTGAAAGTAGCTTCTCATTGGGATTAGCCTTCTCCAGACGTAGCTTGGGCGCAGCAAGAGCGCAACAAGTGGGCCCAGCTGGGGCAGCCACACGGTGCCTCTCGACAGCCCTGTGGAAACTGTGCACCAGAGTGACCAGGAGCCCACATTCACCCAGCAGATGGCTTCTGAGAGCTCAGTGACAGAATAAAGCAACCGCGAGCCTGCACTCACCGAGCGGATGGCCTCTGAAAGGTCTGTGAGAGGCCAGAGTGACCACGAGCCTGGACTCATTGGTGGACGGCCTCTGAGATGTCTGTGACAGACCAGAGTGACCACAAGCATGCATTCACCCAGCAGATGGCCTCTGAGAGGTCTGTGACAGACCAGAGTGATCACAAGCATGCATTCACCCAGCAGATGGCCTCTGAAATGTCTTTGACAGACCAGAGTGACCACGAGACTGCACTCACCCAGTGGATGGCCTCTGAGAGGTCTGTGACAGGTCATAGTGACTACAAGCCTGCACTCACACGGCGGACAGCCTCTGAGAGGTCTGTGACAGACCAGAGTAACCACAAGTCTGCTCTCACCCAGCAGATGGCTTTTGAGAGGTCTGTGACAGAGCAGGGTGACCACAAGCGTGTATTCACCCAGCAGACAGTCTCTGAGAGGTATGTGACAGGCCAGAGTGACCACGAGCCTGCACTCACCCAGGGGATGGCTTTTGAGAGGTCTGGGACAGACCAGAGTGACCATAAGCATGCATTCACCCAGCAGATGGCCTCTGAGAGGTCTGTGACAGACCAGAGTGACCACAAGCATGCCTTCACCCAGCCAATGGCCTCTGAGAGGTCTGTGACTGACCAGAGTGACCACAAGACTACACTCTTCCAGTGGATGGCCTTTGATAGGTTTGTGACAGGTCAGAATGACTAAAGCCTGCACTCACATGGCAGAGAGCCTCTGAGAGGTTTGTGACAGACCAGAGTGACCACGAGCCTGCACTCAGCAAGTGTATGGCCTCTGATAGGTCTGTGACAGACCAGAGTGACCACAAGCCTGCACTTACCCAGTGGATGGCCTCTGACAGGTCTGTGACTGACCAGAGTGACCACAAGCATGCACTTACCCAGCGGATGGCCTCTGACAGGTCTGTGACTGACCAGAGTGACAACAAGACTACACTCACCCAGTGGATGGCCTCTGAGAGGTTTGTGACAGACCAGAGTGACCACAAGCTTGCACTCACCCAGCGGATGGCCTCTGATAGGTTGGTGACACACCAGAGTGACCACAAGAATGCATTCACCCAGCAGATGGTCTCTGAGAGGTCTGACACAGGTCAGAGTGACCACTAGCCTGCACTCACCCAGTGGATGGCCTCTGATAGGTCTGTGACAGACCAGAGTTACCACAAGCATGTTTTCACCCAGAAGATGGCCTCTGAGAGGTATGTGCCACGCCAGAGTTTCCTGAAGCATGAATTCACCCAGTGGATGGCCTCTGAGAGGTCTGTGACAGGCCATAGTGACCACAAGCCTGCACTCACAGGGCGGACGGCCTCTGAGAGGTCTGAGACAGGTCAGAGTGACCACGAGCCTGCACTCACCCAGTGGCTGGCCTCTGATAGGTCTGTGACAGACCAGAGTTACCACAAGCATGTTTTCACCCAGAAGATGGCCTCTGAGAGGTATGTGCCAGGCCAGAGTGACCACAAGCCTGCACTCACCCAGCGGATGGCCTCTGATAGGTCGGTGACACACCAGAGTGCCACAAGAATGCATTCACCCAGCAGATGGTCTCTGAGAGGTCTGACACAGGTCAGAGTGACCACTAGCCTGCACTCACCCAGTGGCTGGCCTCTGATAGGTCTGTGACAGACCAGAGTTACCACAAGCATGCACTTACCCAGCAGATGGCCTCTGACAGGTCTGTGACTGACCAGAGTGACAACAAGACTACACTCACCCAGTGGATGGCCTCTGAGAGGGTTGTGACAGACCAGAGTGACCACAAGCCTGCACTCACCCAGCGGATGGCCTCCGATAGGTCGGTGACACACCAGAGTGACCACAAGAATGCATTCACCCAGCAGATGGTCTCTGAGAGGTCTGACACAGGTCAGAGTGACCACTAGCCTGCACTAACCCAGTGGATGGCCTCTGATAGGTCTGTGACAGACCAGAGTTACCACAAGCATGTTTTCACCCAGAAGATGGCCTCTGAGAGGTATGTGCCAGGCCAGAGTTTCCTGAAGCATGAATTCACCCAGTGGATGGCCTCTGAGAGGGTTGTGACAGACCAGAGAGACCACAAGCCTGCACTCACCCAGCGGATGGCCTCTGATAGGTCGGTGACACACCAGAGTGACCACAAGAATGCATTCACCCAGCAGATGGTCTCTGAGAGGTCTGACACAGGTCAGAGTGTCCATGAGCCTGGACTCACCCAGTGGATGGCCTCTGATAGGTCTGTGACAGACCAGAGTTACCACAAGCATGTTTTCACCCAGAAGATGGCCTCTGAGAGGTATGTGCCACGCCAGAGTTTCCTGAAGCATGAATTCACCCAGTGGATGGCCTCTGAGAGGTCTGTGACAGGCCATAGTGACCACAAGCCTGCACTCACAGGGCGGACGGCCTCTGAGAGGTCTGAGACAGGTCAGAGTGACCACGAGCCTGCATTCACCCAGCGGTGAATTCTTGCCTGGAAAATCCCATGGACAGAAGAGCCTGGTGGGCTACAGTCCATGGGGTTGCAAAGAATCAGACACAACTGAACACCTGAGCACACACACATATGAAACAGAAATGGACTCAGGGACAGAGGGAACAGACTGGTGCTCTCCGAGGAGGAGGGGGCGGTGGAGGGCCAGAGTGGGAGGCTGGGTCAGCAGATGTAGCTTTTGTAAGTAGAATGGTTAAAGAAGGCCCTGCTGCATAGCAGAGAACAATATTCAGTATCCAATGATAAACTGTAAAAGAATATTTTTAAAAACAATGTATATATCTGTATAAGTGTATCCCTGAGCTGCACAGCAGAAATTAACACATTGTAAGCCAGCCATAATTCAAAGAAAAAAGAAAAAATACTGATTAAAAAAAAAAAAAAAAAAAAAAAAAGAATAGACCCTAGCCAATTACAATAGACACTCAACCCAGGAGCACCAAGTGCCAAGCAGTCAGGACATGGACCAACCATTCAGAAGAGGGGCCGACAGGAGACGGGGTCCCACGGCGGCCCACAGGCTGGCTGGGAGTCCTGGGCACCGTAAGTCACAAGTGTCGCTGGAGGAAATGAGAACTCTACCCAAACGACTCCCACTCCACCTCAAAACAAAATAGCTCTGTTTCCCCTGACCCCTTAACTGAAGGGGCCCCAGGACGCCCTGGCTTGGTGCTGGGACCAGGAATATACTGGTCAGACCCCACTGCAGGGGAGGTCTGTGAGGGCAGCTCTGGAGTAGGTGGGCCAGGATAAGCGCAGCAGCTCCGCCCATTCTTCGAAAGTCTGACAAAACAGCCCAGGAGGCCGGAAAGTGTCCTAATGGAGGGCAGGCCCATGTCGGTGCCTCCACTCTCTGGCTGAGGCCCAGTGCTGACCTCCTGTGCTGGTCTGCAGCGCGTTCTGCACACGCCCTGACGGCTCAGCTGCTGAGCCCCAAGGTGAAAGCTTGTGATGGCAGCCAGGCCCACAGGCACCAGCAGCACTGACCATCTGGCTCCCGGCCCAACAGCGAGGTCCAGCTGAGAACAGTGGGCACGTTGTCAGCGGTGCTCCAGAGTGGGCCATGTGTCACCAGTAAATGGCGGTGTTGTGATGTAGGCCAGCAGGACTCAGCCTGGCGGATGGTTAGAATCAGCAGGGACACACCGACCCATGAACACTCCCGGCCCTGGATCAGGCAGAGACCCGAACAGGCAGACAACTGCAGAGAGCAGAGTCTATTGCACAGACAAGGTGCACCCTTCCCTGGGCATGGAAGTGGCCCCATCTAAGGGGGCGCCCTTGGGATCCCCCACCTTAAACATAAAGAGGCTTCAGGCAAAGGTGGTAAGAGCAGACTTGGAGCCGCTTTTAAGTCATGCAGGACAGGACACGCAGGTGAGTGAAGGCCAGAGGGAATGTGTCGGAGAAAACAGAGGGTCTGGGCAACAGACGGGCTTGGGTGGAGCTGAGCCAAATGGGGCTGGGAGTCCAGACTCAGAAACCCTGTATGCCTCTCTCCCGGCTCGGCCTCCTACTCTACTTAACCCCCACTTTGCAGCCTGACGCCGCCTGTCCTGTGCATCTCCACACTCGGACCGTCCACTCATTCACAGATATTTGCTTAGCACCTGCCTCTGGCCAGGTCGTGTTCCAGGCACGGGACAGCCGTGAGGAGGCAGACAATAACCCCAGTCCTTGGGGAGCAGAAACTCTAACAGAGGCCAGATGCACCACTTCTGGGGCTAAGCCCCGGCCTTGCCCTCCTCACCCGCCGGCCGGCCCGATGGAGCTCCGGGCCCAGATGCAGTTCTGTCTGAGCATCCCCCCTCCTCCAAGAAAGCACCTCTCTGGACTCGCCGCCCATCAGCCCCTGCCTCCCCGAGTCCTGTGTCCTTCTCAGCACAGACCACCATCGGAAACGCCCTCCCGGCCACCTGCATGACCTCAGTGTACCTGGCGATGTCACGTCCCAGTGAAGGAACGTCCCAGCTGCCCTCACGCACTTTCTGCTGAGTTCCCACCACAGATTCCCATCACGACGGCCTGGAAGGACTCTCCACATGGGTCTAGGGCAGGGCCTTGGTGGGGCCTGAGAGAGTGGCCCCCTGGGCCGCTCCCGTGGTCAGGATAGACAGGGACCTCCCAACAGTGACTCGGACTGGCCGGCAGGCCAATCAGCTTCCTTCTCCCTGGGACCACGAAGGGGCAGGGTCTCATCACTGCTCAGGTTTCTGGCTGCCCAGGAAGCGCTGTCAGTTCCACAGTCCTGAGCACCCTGTGAGCTGTTACATGTTTTACCTGTGTGATCTCAACTCCCTCAGGCAGAACGCTTTGGGCTACACACTTGGAAGAATCTACTGGAGTGGTTTCAGTTCAGTTCAGTCACTCAGTCGTGTCCAACACTTTGCAACCCCATAGACTGCAGCACACCAGGCCTCCCTGTCCATCACCAACTCCCGGAGTTGACTCAAACCCAGGCCCATTGAGTCGGCGATGTCATCCAACAATCTCGTCCTCTGTCATCCCCTTCTCCGCCCGCCTTCAGTCTTTCCCATCATCAGTTAGACATGACTAAGAAAATGAACTGAACTGATGCGACTGTGAATAAATGCAAGAGGAAGAAATCAAAGTCCTATCCCCTTTGTTTATCACACTGCCTCCTGACTGTGAACCCTCCCTTCTATGAGCCCCTAGACTCCTCAAGGAGGGCAGGCAAAGGTCTTGAGGCATGAGCCTGCTGGGTTCCCCTCTCTGCCAGCTGAGAATTGAAGCCAGCTTTCTATTTCCTCCAGACTCAGTCTCCATGTTCTTTTATTCAGCTTCAGCAGGCAGAGAAGGCCAAGATTTTGGTCAGCAACAATACCACTGACCTGATCACCAGGTTAATCTGAATTAACACCACCACGCATGGCCTACTAATTAGAGTCACAAGCCTACTCCTCCTTATTCAGTGATAACAGCCTCAATTCCTCGTTAGTTTTCCCCCACTCCCTATGGACACCACCACGGATGTTAACTACATCATTATGACCCCTTATATAATTGTCAACACCACGTATTAAAAGAATCTCTACCAGAAAAAAAATATTATCACTGCTAGTCATACTATAATTACTTTAATTATAACATTTACTGTCATAATATTAATTCTTTTATATATTCTATTTGGAGCAACACTAGTTTCAACACTCATTATCATTACCCAAAGAGGAAATCAAGCAGAACACCTTAATGCAAGTCTCTATTTATATTGTACCATAGTAAGTTCTCTTGCCCTCTTAGGAATACTTGTCTATATTCAAAATACAGTAGGACCTTTAAATATTCTAATGCTGAGCCCAATCAGTATCCAACTCTTGATCCAATGGTTTCATATGGTTAGTATGCATAATTGCCTTTATAGTAAAAATACCATTTTATGGCCTCCACTTTTGACTACCTAAAGCACATGAAGAGGCCCCTATTGCAGGTTTCATAGTTCTGGCTATGCTGCCAGCACTACTAAACTTTGGATGCTACGGTATACTACAAAATACAAATTACAATAATTTGAAACCCACTAACAGACTTCATAGGGTATCCACTCATTCTATTGTCCTTATGAGGCATAATTATAACCAGCTCCTTTTGCTTATGCCAGACAGACCTAAAATCACTCACTGCATACTCTTCTGTCAGCCACATAGCACTTTGCTATCCTTACCCGAACACCTTGAAGTTGTATAGGAGCCACAGCCCTAATAATTGCCATCCTCTGTTTTGTTCTGCCTGGCAAATTCAAATTACCAGGTCCATTGCCAAACAATAATCCTAGCCTAAAGCCTACAAATGTTCCTCCTACTAATCATCAGCAACCTGATGATTACAGCAAGTTAAACAAACCTAGCTCTACCCCCAACTATTAACTTGATTGGAGAGCTATTTGTAGTAATATCCTTCTCGTGATCAAACATTGCAATTATTTCAATAGGAATTCATACAGTAATTGCTGCCCTATACGCTTTATATATACTCATTACAACACAGTGAGGCAAATACACACAGCACATAAACAGTATCTCTCCATCTTTTACATGAGAAAATGCTCTCATATCATTACCCATCCTACCTCTTCTACTCCTATCCTTAAACCCAAAAATCATCCTAGGCCCCCTATACTGTGTATATAGTTTAGAGAAAAGCACTTGATTGTGAATCTAGGAAGAAAAGACAATACCTTCTTATTTACCACAGAAGTAGATAAGAATTGCTGATTCTATACGCCCTTGACTAACAGCATGGCTTTTTCAAACTTTTATCCATTGGTGTTAGGAACCAAATAATTGGTGCAAGTGCAAATAAATGTGATAAATTAAATTTCCTCTTTCACTCTAGACTCACTATTTATATCATCAATCATAATAACAAGCACTAACATTTATAAAAGCACCACGTACACTCTATATGTAAGATTATCTCATATGCCTTCACCATTAGCTTAGTTCCAACAATAATATTCACGTATACGGGCCAAGAGATAATTATCTCAAACTGGCACTGAATCACACTACAAACCCTTAAGCTATCATTCAGTTCTAAAATAGATTATTTCTCAATAACGTGTGCCGGTGGCCCTATTTGTCATATGATCAACTATAGACTTCTCAACATGATCCGTTCACTCAGACCCCAACATTAACTGATTCTTCAAACACTCCTTTTCCTTGTTACAATACTAATTCTTGTTACCACTAATAATCTCTTCCAATGACTTACTGGCTGAGAAGGAGAAGGGATTATGTCCTTCCTGCTCATTGGATGACGGTGTGGACGGCAGATGCAAACACAGTGGCACCACAGGCAATTTTGTATAACACCTCGGTCGCTCAGCTGTGTCCGACTCTTTGTGACCCCATGGACTGTAGCCCACCAGGCCCCTCAGTCCATGGGATGTTCCAAGCAAGAATCCTGGAGTGGGTTGCCATTTCCTTCCCCAGGGTCAAAACACCTCAGCAAAGCCCAAAGACTGACTGGAAAGAGGAGGCAGACTGCTGGCTTGTGCTGCGTGGATGTGAGGATGCGGGGCACGGGGGCGTGGATGTGAGAAAGCGGGGCCAGGGGCGTGTGGACCTGTTTTGTATAACTCCGTGCTGCTGCTGCTGCTGCTGCTGCTAAGTCGCTTCAGTCGTGTCCGACTCTGTGCAACCCCATAGACGGCAGCCCACCAGGCTCCTCCGTCCCTGGGATGCTTCGGGCAACAACTCTGGAGTGGGTTGTCATTTCCTTCTCCAATGCATGAAAGTGAAAAGTGAAAGTGAAGTCACTTCGTCGTGTCTGATTCTTCGCGACCCCATGGAACACAGCCTACCAGGCTCCTCCATTCATGGGATTTTCCAGGCAAGAGTCCTAGAGTGGGGTGCCATTGCCTTCTCCAAACCCTATGCTGACATAGGTTTTATTAAAATAACAGCACGATTCTTACTTAACTTCAATGCATGACACTTACAACAAGTTTTTATCCTCAGCTCAGTTCAGTTGCTCAGTTGTGTCCAATTTTTTGCGACCCCATGAACCTCAGCACGCCAGGCCTCCTCACCCATAACCAGCCCCTGGAATTTACCCAAACTCATGTCCATTGAGGCGGTGATGCCATCCAACCATCTCATCATTTGCCGTCCCCTTCTCCTCCTGCCCCCAACCCCTCCCAGCATCAGGGTCTTTACCAATGAGTCAGCTCTTTGCAGCAGGTGGCCAAAGTTTTGGAGTTTCAGCTTCAACATCAGTCCTTCCAATGAACACTCAGGACTGATCTCCTTTAAGATTGACTGGTTGGATCTCCTTGCAGTCCAAGGGACTCTTCAAGAGTCTTCTCCAAATCACAGTTCAAAAGCATCAATTCTTTAGCGCTCAGCTTTCTTTATAATCCAACTCTCACATCCATACATGACTACTGAAAAAAAATTGCCTTGAGTAGATGGACCTTTTTTGGCAAAGTGATGTCTCTGCTTTGTAATATGCTACCTTGGTTGTGCATAACTTTCCTTCCAAGGGGCAAGCGTCTTTTAATTTCCTGGCTGCAATCACCATCTGCAGTGATATTGGAGCCTTGTTTCCACTGTTTCCCCAACTATTTGCCATGAAGTGATAGGACCAGATGCCATGATCTTAGTTTTCTGAATGTTAACCTTTAAGCCAATATTTTTACTCTCCTTTATCAATTTCATCAAGAGGATCTTCAGTTCTTCTTCTCATTCTGCCATAAGGGTGGTGTCATCTGAATATCTCAGGCTATTGATATTGCTCCCAGCAATCTTGATTCCAGCTTGTGCTTCCTCCAACCAGCGTTTCTTATGATGTACTCTGCATATAAGTTAAATAAGCCGGGTGATAATTTACAGCCTTGACGTACTCCTTTTTCTATTTGGAACCAGTCTGTTGTTCTATGTCCAGTTCTAACTCTTGCTTCCTGACCTGCATACAGGTTTCTTAAGGGACAGGTCAGGTGGCCTGGTACTCCCATCTCTTTCAGAGTTTTCCACAGTTTATTGTGACCCACACAGGCAAAGGCTTTGGCGTAGTCAAAAAAACAGAAATAGATTTTTTTTTCTGGAAGTTCTTGCTTTTTTGATGATCCAGTGGATGTTGGCAATTTGATCTCTGATTCCTCTGCCTTTTCTAAATCAGCTTAAACATCTGGAAGTTCATGGTTCGCGTATTGCTGAAGCCTGGCTTAGAGAATTTTAAGCATCACTGTACAAGCGTGTGAGATGAGTGCAATCATGGGGTAGTTTGAGCATTCTTTGGCATTGCCTTTCTTTGGGATTGGAATGAAACCTGACATTTCCAGTCCTGTGGCCACTGCTGAGTTTTCCAAATTTGCTGGCATACTGGGTGCAGCACTTTCACAGCATCATCTTTTAGGATTTGAAATAGCTCAAATGGAATTCCATAACTCCACTAGCTTTGTTCATAGTGACGCTTCCTAAAGCCCAATTGATTTCACATTCCAGGATGTCTGGATCTAGGTGAGTGATCACAATATCATGATTATCTGGGTCATGAAGATCTTTTTTGTACAATTCTTCTGTGTACTCTTGCCACCTCTTCTTAATATCTTCTGCTTCTGTAAGGTCCCTACCATTTCTGTCCTTTATTGAGCCCATCTTTGCATAAAGTGTTCCCTTGGTATCTCTGATTTTCTCGAAGAGATCTCTAGTCTTTCCCATTCTATTGTTTTCCTCCACTTCTTTGCACTGATCATCGAGGAAGGCTTTCTTCTCTCTCCTTGCTCTTCTTTGGAACTCTGCATTCAAATGGGTATATGTTTTCTTTTCTCCTTTGCTTTTCACTTCCCTCTTTTCACAGCTATTTGTAAGGCCTCCTCAGACAGCCATTTTGATTTTTTGTATTTCTTTTATTCTTCTGTATTTTGGGGGATGGTCTTGATTTCTGTCTCCTTTACAATGCCATGAACCTTCATCCATAGGTTATAAGGCACTCTGTCCAACAGATCTAGTCCCTTAAATCTATTTCTCTCTTCCACTGTATAGTCACAAGGGATTTGACTCAGGTCATACCTGAATGATCTAGTGGTGTTCCCTATTTTCTTCCATTTCACTCTGAGTTTGGCAATAAGGAGTTCATGATCTGAGCCATAGTTGGCTCCTGGTCTTGATTTTGCTGACTGTATAGAGCTTCTCCATCTTTGGCTGCAAAGAATATAATCAACCTGATTTCGGTGTCATCCATCTGTTGATGTCCATGTGTAGAGACTTCTCTTGTGTTGTTGGAAGACGGTGTTTGCTATGACCAGTGCATTTTCTTGGCAGAACTCTATTAGCCTTTGAGGAATAGGCAGTACATCTACAACTGGAACACCACTCAACCATAAAACAGAGTGAAACAGGGATGCTGTCAGCAGCATGGGTGTGCTAAGAAATCATCACACCAGGTGAGGGAACTCAGAGACAGAAAGACAAATCTCATGAGAGATCACTTATGGGCACAATCTATAAATTCATACCAGTGACCTAATGTACAAAACGGACTTCACAGCCTGCAAAAATCAAATTATGAGTATCAAAAGAAAGAAAGAAGGGATAAAGAGTTTAGGATTTATATACACACTAAGATCTAACAAACTGATAAGCAAATAGGACCTAGTGAAAAGAACAGGGAACTCTACTAAAGAGACTGTAATCATCTATATGAGGGGAAAAAATGGAAAAAGAATAGATTCCCTTCTATATAAAATCAAATTAAGTTACTGTACAGCTAAAACTAATAAAACAATGGAAATCAGCCTGACTCCAATAGAAAATCAAAATTAAATTACAGAAAATCCATCTAGGGGTCCCGAAACAGTGGCGAGCCTACAGATTAGGTCTGTGATACACTATGATGTTAATATGACACCGCCAAAGGTTTTCACCCAGCAGAACACAGAGCAGCATCCCATTCAAAGTTGCCTGACCTCATGTGAAAGTCACAAGATTAAGAGAAGAAAGACCACAGGTTAATCAGGGCAACAGCCTCAATTCAGAAGTTGGGAATCTCCAAGGGGCAAGACACACAGAAGTGAAGAGCAGACACGGGGTCTCTGGGCACAGGATCCAGACCCGTGTAGACGGGGTGAGACCCACACGGTACCCAAACCCTGCCTCTGGGGCTGCATGACTCTTGGTTAGGACACCAAGTCCCTGATGGCTGGGCCCCAAAGGCAGAAATGAGTGGGTTCCTGGAACGATCTCTCGTCCCAGAGAAGTCCCCCCTCTCCTGCCCTTCGGTTCTGTCTGATACTGTTTTGACAGCTGTCATGATAATGCTGAACACACTGCCTTGGTTCCAGTGGGCTCCATTCTTTGTTTTCCCACTGAGGTATTGAGAAAACACACCAAGCGTGGGTCTAGAAGATGGGGGGCAGGTCTGCTGTCTGCTGAGCAGGGACGGCCAACTGGAAGGCGATCACATAGCAACTTCACCTGCTGCCCAATTTTTTTTTTGCCTGATCCTTGTACCCTGGAATCAATTAGCCAGGTGAACCTGCCTCCCTACTCAAACTGAATCTGCGGAAAAACTGGAATAATTACCAAGTAGCCCACCTGAGGAGTCTCCATGAGCTTCAGGGCAGGTGAGCCTGGAAAGAGGAAAGATTAAGAGCCCTAAGTCAGCACTGACCCCTGGGAGGGCCATGGAACCCCACTCAGAGGAGGGCACATTACCCAGAGAAGCCCACCTCAGCTCCAGACCCCAGACCTCTGAGCACTGACATTCAGACACAGGCATGGAGTTTTCCAGGACGGAGGCCAGGCCCAGTCCACACCCAGGTCTCCACATCCTCGTGCACACAGAACATGGTCAGGTGTCAATATTCTCATTGCAGAAAGCAAGCAGTCTTGTCTAAACATAATCAGTGCAGACAGGATTGAAAAGTCAAAGTATTCATCATTCAGACATGTCTGACTGTGACCACATTGACTGTAGCCATCTAGCCTCCTCTATCCATGGGATTCTGCAGGCAAGAATACTGGACTAGGTTACCATTCCCTTCTCCAGGGGATCTTCCCGATCCAGAGATGAACCCAGTTCTCCTGCACTGCATGCAGATTCTTTACCATCTAAGCCACCAGGGAAAATCCCAGACAAGACAGAGAGGTCTAAATCTACCATGCGGACAGAAGTTGGTCAGGTTTAAACTAGCTTAAAGTTGCTCTTCCTGGAAGCACAGGTCATACACAAGCAGTGACTCTCATCCCTGGACAGGGGCCTCACCCTCATGTGGGAACTAGCAAGTAACTTTCTTAAAGAAAAAATCACCACTGGGTCCCACATGTCACCCACATCAGGAAACCAAAAGAATCTTTGACATTAAACACTTTAACAGGCAAAACAAAACTGTTACCAGTATCTTTGCCATGTGGTGGTCAGGATCCAGGGAAGATCCAGGGATTTCTTATAGTTGAGTCCATTGTCTTGTAAAGACAGATAGAAAGTTCCCTGATTCCTTCTTCCATGCTTCTAGCAGGAGGCAGCCACACTAGAGGCCTTCTAGAAAAGGATATTCTTGATCAGAATAAGAATTGTTGAAATGGAAAGCATACTAGTTAGTATTTGCCAACCTAAACTACTCTTAGAAGATTTACCCCCAGATCTTTGCAGTTTCCACTGGTTCCTTTGTGTTCAGATTGTCAGGGTAGAAACAATCCATTGCTTCAAATTGGTTTCTTTTAATTCTGTTATTTGCTATTATATGAAAGAAAGGTCACACTTGGAAAAATACATAAGAAAATTCTTGCAAAAAAAATTGAGTCAAGGAGCCCATAAGCTGTATGAATTCTGCCTTCTAACAATTTAAATTTCAAAGACTGAGGGCAGGAGGAGAAGGGGATGACAGAGGACGAAATGCTTGGAGAGCACCACCAACACAATATACATGAGTCTGAGCAAACTCTGGCAGATGGTGAAGGACAGGGAAGCCCAGCATGCTGCAGTCTATGGGGTTGCAGAGAGTTGGACACGACTGAGCAACTGAACCACATCAAGCTTCAATTTTCTGCCTGGAGAAACCTGATAAAATAGGCACCCTGATTTTGTCACTTCTCTGTTTAAACTCTGCTAAAATGAAATTGATATTCATATAACATATAAGAGTTTCTGAGTTTTGAGATGTCGCACCAAGGTAACAGGTGCTGGTGAGAATAGAACGCTGCTGGTGGGCAAAACGTTCTTCAAATATAGCTCTGTTTCAAACTGGATTGAAATACAACACTACATGGGTACATGAAGTATGAACCAAGAGCCTAAATATAGCAGGCAATATGTAAAAACAAATTTGGTATACCATATGTGAGAGTAAAAGCTACTGGTTTTTGCAGTAGTCATGTATGGATGTTAGAGTAGGACCACAAAGAAGGCAGAGCACTGAAGAACTAATGCTTTTGAACTGTGGTGCTAGAGAAGACTCTTGAGAGTCCCTGGGTCTGCGAGGAGATCAAACCAGTCAATCCTAAAGGAAATCAGTCCTGAACATTCATAGGAAAGACTGACGCTGAAATCAAAGCTCCAATCCTTTGGCCCCCTGATGTGAAGAGCTGACCCACTGGAAAACACCCTGATGTGGGGAAAGACTGAAGGCAAATGGAGAAGGGGATGACAGAGGAAGAGATGGTTGGATGGCATCACTGATTCAACGGACAGCAGTTTGAACAATCTCCAGGAGTTGGTGATGGGCAGGGATTCCTGGCGTGCTGCAGTCCATGGGGTCACAAAGAGTCAGACACAACTTAGCAACTGAACAGCAACTACAACAACATGAGAGTGAATGTTTCTTTTCAGACCTGCAGCTGGTACGCACACATTGGTTTAGAACACTCCCCAACACAGATTGTCTCTAAGCTGATGAAGTGTGTCACAAGTGCATGAACCAAAAGGTAATGGATTCAGTCCAGGATGGAAGAGAATGTAACTTTGAACAGTCTGTGAAACTTACAGAGTCTGTAATCCACTCAAGATTTCAAATAATAAAACATTCACCTGAAATTTAAAGCCTCTTGGAAAGTTGCATCCTATCTACGAAAACATTCTATAGATTTCTTTTCATAATCAATTTTCACAGTGATAACACTTTAACTCTTCAGTTGCTGGTATTATTACCAAGATGAACTTGTCCTCATGGGTGTGGGAGATGATGTGGATCCATTGTGATTGATCTCTGGTCAAGTGACTCTCGCAATTTCTAATTATGTTGTATATCCACAATGTTTATTTTTACATCCATCGAAGTCTACTTCTCAGATCTTTATGTACACCAAACAATAGATACCTGGTGAGTTCAGATTATATTAAACACTCTTTCCATAACTTTTTCAATGTCCATTGAATCAGAACAAGGTGAAGCAGGGAGAAGTGTTGAAATTTTAAATGATCTCTAAGGACCCTTAAAAAAACAACAACAACAAAAAAAAACTTTAGACAGAAATCCTATCCATTACTAGTCTATACAAAAGAATCCCAATGTGTCTTTTTCATGAAACTCCAACAATTGACTAACTAGAGTTGCAACAAGTTGGAGTTATGCTTGATTTGAGTTGAAACACTATGGATGTGGGCATAGGAGGATACATAGGTGATACATACTTAAGGAGGTAACAAGTATGAATCCAAAAATGTATAAGGTATACTTTGTAAAAAAAAAAGGTAAAACATTTAACTAGTTTTCACTACCTCACCCTTCCAGACTTTGCCATCATCTACTGACCCCCTGTGGACTTGTTGGTTTAGTGCCATCACATTAAAACTAGTCACATGCATCTTGCTTAGCTCTGTTCTCTTTGTTTGAAATGGTTTATGTTTCTCTCTCCTAGTATGCTCTTATAAATGCCACTATCTGTATCACTTATTTTGTCTATAACGTGGTCTCCTTCATTGTCCACTGTGTAACCATCCTCCGTGTATACAGATATTTGCATGTCTATGTATATAAATACCTATGTCTATATGTATCTATAATAGATATTTATATCTCTATATAAATAGTTATGTCTATATGTACATAGTTATTTATACACCTATGTATATAGAAATGTGTGTCTCTATGAACATAGGTATTTGTACATCTATGTACCTAGAATGTACATTTCTAAGCATATAGACATTTGTATATCTACGTACCTAGGCATTTATATCTCTCTCTCTATATTTACATATCTACGTATCTAGATATTTACATTTATGTACACTTATGTATATACAAATAGATGTCTTACCAGTATAAAAGGGCCTGTAGAAAAGGGAACGCTCCTACAAAACGACCTGACTTGGCAGCTGAACAACAACAAAATAGAAAATACTCTCGGTTCACCGGCCACCAACATCACATGGTATATCAATGTTACTACAATATGAAATAAAGGTTACTTTCAAAAAATAATGCTTCGGGGGACTTCCCTGCAGTCCAGCGATTAAGATTCTGTGCTTCAAATGCAGGGGGCGAGGGTTCGACACTTGGTTGGGGAACTAAAATCCAACATGCACATGGACCTGCCAGTAAATTTTTAAAATTATTAAAATAAATAAATAAGAATGTTCAGAAAGAACACACAAGCTTTTCGGTGATTCTTCAGGTACATTCCGTATTAAATTACAGTCTTGAGTTAAAACGGAAGTTTTCCCTTTCAAGGTAATCACAACTGGGCATGAAAAGTCCTGACACCTTGTGGCCATTGCCTGCAATAGCAACCTTAAAACTTATGCTTATGAGAACATTTCATGCAAAGATGGGCTCAGTAAAGGACATCAATGGTATGGACCTAACAGAAGTAGAAGATATTAAGAAGGGGTGGCAAGAAAACAGAGAAGAACTGTTCAAAAAAGATCTTCATGAACCAGATAATCACGATGGTGTGATCACTCATCTAGAGCCAGACATCCTGGAATGTGAAGTCAAGTGGGCCTTAGGAGACATCACTACAAACAAAGCTAGTAGAGGTAATGGAATTCCAGTTGAGCTATTTCAGATCCTAAATGATGATGCTGTGAAAGTGCTGCACTCAATCTGTCAGCAAATTTGGAAAACTCAGCAGTGGCCACAGGACTGGAAAAGGTCAGGTTTCATTCCAATCCCAAGAAAAGGTTAGACCAAAGAATGCTCAAACTACTGCACAATTGCACTCATCTCATACACTAGCAAAATAATGCTCAAAATTCTCTAAGCCAGGCTTGACCAATACATGAACTGTGAACTTCCAGATCTTAAAGCTGGTTTTAGAAAAGGCAGAGAAACCAGAGATCAAATTGCCAACATCCACTGGATCATTGAAAAAGCAAGAGAGTTCCAGAAAAAAATACCTATTTCTGCTTTATAGACTATGCCAAAGGCTTTGACTGTGTGGGTCACAATAAACTGTGGAAAATTCCCAAAACATGGGAATACCAGACCACCTGACCTGCCTCTTGAGAAATCTGTATGCAGGTCAAGAAGCAACAGTCAGAACCAGACATGGAACAACAGACTGGTTCCAAATCGGGAAAGGAGCATATCAAGGCTATATATTGTCACCCTGCTTATTTAACTTCTATGCAGAGTACATTATGAGAAATACCGGGCTGGATGAAACACAAGCTAGATTCAAGATTGCCGGGAGAAATATCAGCAATGCAGATGGCACAACCCTTATTGCAGAAAGTGAAGAAGAACTAAAGAGCCTCCTGATGAAAGTGAAAGAGGAGAGTGAAAATGTTGATTTAAAGCTCAAGATTCCTAAAACTAAGATCATGGCATCTGGTCAGATCACTTCATGGCAAATAGACGGGGAAACAGTGGTTGACTTTATTTTGGGGGCTCCAAAATCACTGAAGATGGTGACTGCAGCCATGAAGTTAAAAGACACTTACTCCTTGGAAGATAAGTTATTACCAACCTACACAGTATATTAAAAATCAGAGACTTACTTTGCTAACAATGGTCTGTCTAGTCAAGGCTATGGTTTTCCAGTGGTCAGGTATGGATGGGAGAGTTGGACTGTGAAGATAGCTGAGTGCTGAAGAATAGAAGCTTTTCAACTGCCGTGTTGGAGGAGACTCGAGAGTCCCTTGGACTGCAAGGGGATCCAACCAGTCCATTCTAAATGAGATCAGACCTGAGTGTTCATTGGAAAGACTGATGTTGAAGCTGAAACTCCAATGCTTTGGCCACATGATGTGAAGAGCTGACTCATTTGAAAAGACCCTGATGCTGAGAAAGATTAAGGGCAGGAGGAGAAGGGGATGACAGAGGATGAGAAGGTTGGATGGCATCACCGACTCAGTGGACACGAGTTTGGGTAAATTCCGGGAGTTACTGATAGACAGGGAGGTCTGGCATGCTACAGTCCATGGGGATGCAAAGAGTGAGACACAGCTGAGTACTGAATTGAACTGATAAGGGGAAAGAATATGAAGAGGAATTGATATCTATATCTATATCAGGAATAGCTATCTATATGTATACCAGACCAGCTGGAATGTAAGGGATGCTGATGGTGACTGGTTCTGACTCTCAAGTCTTCAACCAACTGAAGCTTGGAGTCTCCCACAGCCCAAGACCCTTAATGAACATGCCTGTAAAGTTAAAGTGTTAGTCACTCATTCATGTCTGACTCTTTGCAACCCCATGGACCATCAGCCTCCTCTCTCCATGGGATTCTCCAGGCAAGAATCCTGGAGTGGACTGTCCCGCCCTCCTCTTGGGATCTTCCTCACTTAGGGGTTGAACCCGGGTCTTCTGCTATGCAGAGACTGTTTACCATCTGAGTCACCACAGAAGCCGGAACATACCTGTACTCATAGATTAAAGCTTACCCAACTTTGTGGTTTACAGAGACACTGCTCTGGAAAGCGCCATGGTGTTCTCCATAGTTCTGCAAGTAATACACTTTTCCTTCCCATGAGCTTTGGCTGGGTTGTACCTTCTGGCTCTACACCCACCAAGAGGTAAACTCACGTTTCTGGTAACATTTCTCCATCCAGTCTCACAACTACCACTTCATACTAATTTTACAGTCAGTCGCTTTGCTTCCAATACATGGAAATCACATTAATTTTCTGTGAGCAAAGCTACCTAAGGGCCAGAAACAGTGTCCCCATTTTATCTTGTGAAGCCAGTAGGTGTCAAGCAAACTCAGCTCAGTGGATCCACAGTCCTCCAGATTGATGCCTCAGCTTACAGAAAACACTTGCAAGGGTTTGAGGTTCTACTTATACCTCATTTCCGAAGGCTTTTCATACCTACATTACATATACAGATGGCTCATCAGTGCCACTTCCACTTTCAGGCTAAAAATCCTCCAAGTTTTCTCTAACACCCTTATTCCATGTGTTGTGTTTAAATCTTTGACCATATGGTGTTTATCTTGTGTCTCATCCGAATGTAGTTAATTACACCGTTTCCCTTGAATAATGCAGTACTCACCACATAAGAGTTCTTGCCAAAACTGGATTTGATAAGGTAGGGCACAGGTCGGCCTCGGATAAACTCCGGGAGCACGGTTACAGTCTGGTGAAGCCGATATACCAATTGAGGGCACTGGAAAGAAATATTCAGCCTGAGGACAACCCGCCCACTTGAGGATCCAGGCCTAAGAGGCCAGGCCTGAAAACAAAGAAACTAGCCAAGAGGCGCCTGCGCACTGGAGGCTTGACAGACACGCCCACAGAGCAGCCAATCCCCGAGCGGTGGGGCGGGGCCTCCATCGCGCTCCCACCCTCCGGGCACCTATTGGCCAGACTGCCTCAGTCACAACGCCCATTGGTCGCTTGTGAGTGACAGGGTACAGGCAGGCTGCTGGCCCTTCACTTCACCTCAGAGCCGAAGGACTGGACGTCGCTGAACCTCTAGCGCTCCTTGGGACAGGGTGGGCAGCGCGGCAGGGCAGCGGGGAGGCTAACAGGAACGCGTCCTGTGCAGCCCTCATAAACCCTTAGCCTGATGGATTCAGAGGCCCAAAATCCTGTCAACTTTGAGTAACCTGAATCCTCATCTGAAGGGGGCTTGCGTCTCGTCAGCTTCAGGGATTAAAAATCCCTTCACCCGCAGAAACACCGAATCCCCTAGTGCTTCGACCCTCAAATACCTAGATTAACCCCAGTTCCCCTCAGCCTGAGGCACCCTAAAATAGAACCCGCAGAGAGACCAAATTTCCTCAACTTGCAGACCCTGAATCCCTCTGCCTGGGAGCTCTTAAAACTTCCTCCTCAAGACCCTAACTGTTCTGCCTGTCGGAGACCTAAAGTCCCTTAATAAGAAACCCCCGATTTCCTCAGCCTCACAGATGCCAAGTTTTCTCACCCTGCGCATTCTACATTAGCCAAAAGATCCCCAGTCCCCTCTGTCTGAGGACCCGAGTTACTTCAGCCCTTGGGACCCAGATTTCCTCAAGCCGAGTGACTTCTCCCTTAGACGTAGAACCTACGTAATTCCCAGATTTTTCTGAGTGTCCAGGAGGAGATCCTCAAAACCCTTCTTGGAGAAACATTCCCTCTGTTGCACTGGAACAGAGCCCTGATTTCAGCCTGACCCCAGTCCAGCGGTTAGGGGTTTCCGGGTCTCATCAAAAATCCCTCCGTCTCCTACAGACACTTCCCTCCCAGTGCCTTCCCTCAGAGGGGCTGAATTGTAGGGGAACCAAAGAAATCAAATCTAGTTCACATTAGGCTGATCTGTCATATCTAGTCAGGATCCGTCCATCCCACCAATACCCTCACCCCGACTTTCCCCTCACCTTCCTGCCCTGGACACTCCACCCAAGGCAGACAGACCAGGTTCTTGACACTGGTCTGGGCTCTCTCAGCACCTTCTTCCACAGGCACCTTGGCCTTGAGCACTCCAATGGCCATGAGGACCAACAGGTCTCCAGAGGAGAGCACTGAGGGAGATGCCAGGAGAACAGAGTGGAAGCCCACGGTGAGAGGTGGAGGCGGCAAAGCTGGGCTCTAAGCCAGCTCTATAGGAAAGACATGGTGCTGGTCCCTGAAGCACCACAGAGTGCTTGCCTGGGCAGCTGAGTAAACTTTGCTGTGACTATACACAGGATGGGAATGCCTGGTCCTGTCTGAGATGGTGGGGTGGAGTTGGACAAAACAGGACACTAGCTTCGTCAACTGCTCTGTGTCCAGGGAGAGTTAGGAAAATGTTCAGCGTTTGTTCAGTTAAGCTGGACATAGTCGGGAACGAAAATCTTCATCCCTGTCTCACACAGACCATCCAGTAGCTTCAGGCTACTCCCTGCACAAAAGGTGGAGGAGAAGCCTCAGCTCTAAGGTCTGACTTAGATTAGTAAATCACTGATGAAATCTATTATGTTCCTTAGGACAAAGATGCTTTCAAAGACATCTCCATATACTTCTCCAAGGAAGAATGGGAAGAGATGGGAAAATGGGAAATAATCTGATATAGGAATGAGAAAAGAAACTACGAAGCGCTGATTGCTATAGGTAACAGGAAGTGCTGGGTGCCTGTGAGCCTGGGAAACATGAAGCAGGTCTTCACCCTCAGTGTTCACTTGGCCCGCTCTTAGGTGGCTCCATCTGCTCACAGTTCCCTTTGGTGTGGAGACTAACCTGGAGGAAATGTTTACAGTTCTGTACCAAAGGGAGGTTGACCCTGCAGTGCAGAGCTCACCTCTTGCCTTGTTCTAGACTCCCCCAGCCCATCCCACTGATTCCCTGACGTTGTGACACTTCCCATGGCTTCTGTGCTTTGTTTCTCCTTCTTAGGACAAATGTTTTGCTTCTTTCCAGGTTTCGGAGCCACTCGACCGGATTTCATGCCTCACCGCAGGCAGGTCATCAAGCCCCAGGTAGATGACACTGAGGATTCTGATGAAGAATGGACACCAAGGCAGCAAGGCGAGAGGCCAGGAGGATGTGGAGGTGTCTTCCTGAAACCAGCCTGGGCTTAGGTCTCAACTACATCTCAGCCATTAGCAAGGAAAACATAATTTTCAGCGTTCTGAAGCGGTTGTGGCCAAATATTTACATAAGCATGAATGAAGATGAATGTATAGGTTTTCCAGTGTAATTCTCAAAAGTTTTATGGTTAAAATTTATCATTCTTTTTAAAAAGAATTATTTTTGCTAAACATTCTTAGTGAAAGCCAGTTAAAGAAACCTTAGAAATAAATTCACCAAACAGGTTTAATACTAATCTCATTGGTTATTATATTAAATCTCTTAGAAGAGGAAATGATTAACATATTATGTCAAGATATATTATTTCTGTATGTGTATAAAACAAAACCCATGATCTTCTTACCCTAAGGTTAAACTAATTCTTTATTTTGATTCTGGGAAAGGGTTGGAGAGAACTATTTATTCTCCATGATCTTTCCCACATTTCACTGACCAGAGATGGCATCAGGTAAATAAAATGAAGTACACTTATTATAAAATAGAAGTGAGCACTCACTTCCTCTTCAGCTGCTCAAAGAGTTTAGAAGAGTTAATCTGCCTAGACTGGAGAAAACAATTTAGGTAGTTCCATGATTCTCCATCTGTGGATTTCTGTTCTCCCAGATTTTTAAAAAATATTTATTAATTTTGACTGCACTTGGTCTTCATTGCTGTCCATGGGCTTTCTCTGATTGCTGTGAGTGTTTTCTTGTTGCAGAGCACGTTCAGGCTCTGTAGTTTGTGACACACAAGCTTATCTGCCCCACAGAAAGTGGAATCTTCCTGGACCAGCCATCAAACCTGTGTCCTCTGCATTGGCAGGCAGATTCTCATCCACTGTGCACCAGGGAAGTCCCTCTCTTCCCTGAGGTTATTAAAAGTAGTGAAATGGACATGAAAAGCAAACATTTGGTTGTCTGCAAAGGTTTTGACATAAGGAGAGATTCATCATAGGGAATACATACGCCTCGGTTCACCGTACGCCTGCATGTCTTTATTTACCTTTTTAACAATTTCTGAATGTATGGCATACTGTTGCTAACTATGTGCACGTTAGTTTTAGTGGCCATAGTGCTGATCGCTCAGTCATGTCTGACTCTGCGTACCCATAGACTGTAGCCCACCAGGCTCCTTTGTCCGTGGGATTCTCTAGGTAAGAATTCTGGAGTGGGTTGCCATCTCCTGCTCCAGGTGATCTTCCCAACCCAGGGACTGAGCCTGCATCTGTTGCATCTCCTGCATTGCAGGTGGATTTTTTACCACTGAGCCACCGGTGATATATATACACATTGTTGTACAATAAAACTGTAGAAATTTTACATCTTGTGTAACTGAAGTCCTAACCCACTGAGTAACAATTCTCCAACCGTTCCTCCTCACAGCCCTTGGCAACCATGATTATATTTTCTGTTTCTATGGATTTGATTAATTTAGATACCTCATCGAAGTGAAATCAGGCAATATTTGTCTTTTTTGATTGATTCATTTCACTTACTATACCATCAAGGCCCATACATGATGTAGCATATGACAGAATTCGTTTTTAAGGCTTCAAAACATTTCATTGTGTGCATGTGGATATAAGAGCTATAAGATATATCTTATATATAATCTTTATCTTTTATCCACCAATGAACATTTCGGTTGCTTACACAACTTGCTCATTGGGAATAATGGAGCAATGACCATACATGTGCCCACTATTTATTCAATATCTTGCTTTCAGTTTTTTATGGAAATACACTTTTGAGTGGGATTGCTAGATCATACAGCAGTTCTAATTTTCTGTGGAAACTCCATACTGTTTTCTAGAAAGCTTGCAACATTTTACATTGCCAACAATAGTGTATAAGTGTTCCAATTTCTCCACATCCTTACCAAGCTTGCTATTGTCTTCTTATACATATTGCCCATCACAGAAGGTTTCAGTTTGTATTTCCCTATTGATTAGTAATATTGAGCATCTTTTCATATGTTTGTTGGCCATTTGTGTATTTTCTCTGGAGAAATGTCTATTCAATTCCTTCTCTCACTGTTAGTCAGCTCAAACTGGCATAACAAAACAGACTGCATTCCTTAAACCACAGAAATTTGTTTTCTTACAATGTTGGAGCATGGAAATTTGATATCAAGGTGCCATCATGGTGAATCAGGTTCTCTTCTGGACATATAGGTAGCCTTCACACTGGTGTATGCTTATTAACCCCTTATCAGATGCATATTTTACAAATATGTTCTACCATCCTGTAGGTGGCCTTCTCAAGTCCGTTCAGTGTCCTTTGTTGTACAGAGGTTTTAAGATTAATCTCATTTGTCTATTTGTACTTTGTTACTAATACTTGTGCACCTGGTACCATAACTAAGAAATCATTGCTGTTTCAATGTCGTGAAGCTTCACCCTTGTTTTCTTCTAAGAGTCTTATCAAGTCTTGCATTTAGGTCTTTAATCCATTCTGAATTGATTTTTCTTCAGGATGTATGATGTTTATTATTTTGCATATGGTTATTTTGTTTCCCCAGCACCATTCATTACAGGGATTAAACTTTCCCCATTATCTTGACACCCTAGATGAAGATCATTAGACCATGTATCCAAGAGTTTATTTCTGGTTGTCTATTCTGTGCCATTGATTGACATATCTGTCTTTATGCCAGCCAGCTTCCTCAGTGGCTCAGCAGGTGAAGAATCTGCCTTCAGTGCAGGAGACACAGGATATGTGGGTTCAATCCATGGGTTAAGAAGATCCCCTGAAGAAGGAAATGGCAACCCTGTCCAGTGTTCTTGCCTGAGAAATCCCCTGGACAGAGGAGCCTGGTGGGCTACAGTCCAAAAGGTCACAAAAAGTCAAGAAGACTGAGCGATTAAGCACACATTTTTTGCCAAATCTACACTCTTTTGGTTCCTGTACCTTTGTAGTATGTTCTAAAATCAGAGGCCTCCAGCTTTGCTGTTCTTTCTAAGATTACTTTGCCTATTTGGGGTGCTCTGAGATTCCGTGTTAACTGTTGGATGGATTTTCTATATCTGAAAAAATTCCATTGGGATTTTAATAGGAATTGCATTGAATCTTTAAATTGCTTTGGGTAATATGAACAGCTTAATAATATTAAGCCTCCAAATCTATAAACATGGGATGCCTATCTGTTTATTTATGTCAGATTCCTTTCAGCAATATTTCATAGTTTTCAACATATAAGTCTTTCATCTCCTTAAGTTTATTCCTAATTACTTCATTCTTTTCAATGCTATTATAAATAAGATTATTTGTCCAGTGGCTAAGACTCCACACTCCCAGTGCAGAGAAGTTGGGTTCAGTCCCTAGTCAGGGAACTAGATCACACATGCCACAACAAAGACCTGGTACAAACAAATAAATAAATATAAATATATATATATATATATATATATATATATATATATATTAATGTAGCTGTTCAGTATAGCTTTAAAAAAATAAATAGGATTGTTTTCTTATTTTCCTTTGTGGAATGGTCATTCTTCATTCATGGAAATATATCTGAATGTTGATTTTGTACCATGCAACTTTCTGTGCAGGATTTGTGTGTGTGTGGATTTAAAGATTTTTCTGCACATTAAACCATGGCCCTTTGAACAGACATAATTTTACTTCTTTCTTTCCAAATGGAAGCTTTTGTTTCCATTTCTAACCTAAAGCCCTGGCTAGGAGTTCTAATACTTTGGTGAACAGAAATGTTGATAACGGGCATCCTTGCCTTTTTTTCTTAATTGTTGAAGTTTTCAGCTTTTCACTGATGACTAGGATGTTAGAGGTAGACTTTCAATATATTACCTTTGTTATATTGCAGTAACTTCCTCGTATCTCTACATTGATGAGTACTTTTGTCATGAAAGCTACTAAATTGATTAGATACTTTATGAACATCAGATGAGGCACAGATGAAGTTTCATTTTTTTTTTTTTTTAATTTTAAGAAAATTATGTAAAGCTCCCAGTGGAACCATGGGAGTTGATGATACAGAAATCATCTTCCACTCCTCCTTTGGTAATCATTGTCCTTGTCACTCTCTGGCTCAGGATTATGCGTCCTTAATTAGAATACTCAGAGTTTGGAATCATTTCCCAACCAAAACACTGATCCTCATCATTTTTTAGGTAAACCTTCTCGATGGCCTTCAGAGTGGAGCACAGTAAACACCAGAAGGTGAGTATTTCCCAAATCCTGTTGCCAAAATATCCTCCTCATGGATCCAGTCACAGGTGAGAATAGGAGAAAACACAGAGATCCTGGAGACGGCTCCCTTCCTGCCCTGAATCTTTAGCACACTGCCTGATATCATCACCATCTTTACAGTTAGTAAGAACAACAACCATAGTATCCTGTTCTATTGTTACATTATTTTCATAATATTTCAGACTTCAAGCATTTTATGTGAATGAACTTACTTAAACCTTCAATCAGTCCTACAGTACCTATAAGCAGGTATATAGCTATCACCATTATAGATCCAAAAATTAGGTAAAAAAACATTTGATTATATGTCTGAGATCACAGTATCACAGGTAGTGCATTCTAAACCAGTGCACATTCTCTAAACCCCTTACACACTGATTAAAACTTCCATAGTTCTATGAAGCTTATTCATAAATCTTTATATCATTCATCTGAGTAATGTTTTCAACCTCAGCACTTTTATGCTGTGCTAGGGAGGGATATGCTAAGACATCTGACGAAGGGAAGCTTAAGGACATGTTGGGCAGTTTGTAGAGTGGACAGTCCAAGATGAAGAAGCTTAAAGACATGCTGGGCAGTTTGTAGAGTGGACAGTCCAAGATGAAGAAGGAGACAGGATCCCGACCTCAGAGCCTCCCACTCCAATAAGATGAAGCAACTCGCAACCCTGAGAAGCCTCAGGTTTATGACTGAAAAGCAACAAATAAGAAAATAACAGAAGGACGTCACATAGATTACCCACTTTTGAGTAGAAACTCATCATCTGGGCATCATTTCAAATGCTGATTCCTGTAGGAGGGAGTAACAGCTCCTCCTCTGAGCTCTAATAGGCAACTCTCTTGTTTGGAATCATTTGTTTAGCCTGCCCCTGGGTTGTGAGCTTTGAGATCCTAGCCCACACCCATTCATTCTCAGAAGTCCAGGCCCAGCTCAAAGCCCCTGAGGGCCGCCTGAATGTTTTGTGAATGAGTGACTCCACACTTAAGCATTCATCTAGGAGTAGAAAGGTCAAAGAATGCTGAAGATAACATCTGTCAGCTACACTTGAAATATACTGGCAGTTTAGGGAATAAATTGATACCAGGGATGTTCGCTCATGTTCTAACTGTATTAAAGAGCTCACAAAACAATTTGTTGAAGGTTATTACATTTCATGTCCCTATAATATTAGAAATTAGCCTGTATACCAATGAATGGATCAGGAAACTGAGCAAAACCAGCTAGTCATACAGCCTTGTTCAAGGAGAACTGATGAGACCAGCTACTTTAATTCCAAACATTGTCTCTAGGACATGGCAACCTGCAACTTTCATCTCTTTTTCTTTATTGTCTAAATGTGTTTCTGCCGATCATCTTTTCTCCTCTTAATCTCACTGCTTTGTCACTTTATTTTCCACATGTGGTTTTTCCCCTCTGTAATTTTCCATACTTCCTCGTCCACCAAAGGGCCACAAATTAACAGAAACACCCCGGATCTCTCTACGAACCCTTACCCTCTTCTTTCCCTGACCTCCAGCTATTCTCCCTGCCTTGCTCTCAATTTTATGCAGAAAGTTGAAGGGGAAGAACCTTAAGATATGAATTCTAGTTTTGATTCATTATCCAACTAGGTCCTTTTGTTACACTCCAGTGTTCAGACAACCCCCCCCCCAAAAAAAAAAAAAAAAAATCAGGTATTTCCAAGAATTGTCAAAGTATTAACTAAAGTCATGCATGTCAAAACACTTCATAAAATCCTAAAGAACTAAAGAAATGCATGTTGTCTTTTACTCACATGGAAGAGAATGTCCAGGGCACCATTAAGTAAGGAATCTAGTTTGAAGGAATTGCCGGGAGCACCAAAATCACTGAAGACAAGTGGCTCCAAGCAGGCTCAGAAACCAGTGCCCTATCACAGAAAAGCAAGGACTCCTGGACAGCACCCCAGACAAAAAGTCGGTAAGACAAAATTTGGAGAGTTCCTCTAATTAATTCCTCTAATCCCTGTAGAAAAATTAATAAGTATGACCTAGGTGTGTGGCATGGACTTTGGGTCGGTGGGGGTTTAAGGTGGACTGATCTGAGGCCTGAAGTTAGCACTGGGGCGTTGGGAAAATCTTATACATTTTCTGAGGTCCTGATTGCTATCTGTAAAGTGAAGATAAGGATACATACTCATACAGTGCTTGAAAGCCTTACATTAAATGCAAAAGTCTGACACCTACAAGTAGATTGATAAACCCAGCTGTGATGATGGGGACCATGCTTTGTTAGTGTTTATGCCCAGACCTCTGCTCAGTGCCTTACATGTCATGTGCCCTTATCATATATTTTCTGAGTAGATGTGTCGGTGAACTATTTCCTAAGTAGGAAGGTTGGAAAATTAAACCTACTAACGGGAAGTGCAGTACACTATCACTGAACTGGACACCTGTGGTCATTGGAGCCTCAGTCTCCTGAACCAGTAGTTAAAGGGAGAAGAAACAAAGTATAGAGGAGGGACTTCCTGGGGGTTAAGTGGTTAAGACTCCACGCTTCCACTGCAGGAGGTGTGGGTTCCATTCCTGGTCAGGGAACTAAGATCCCACAAGCCATGCAGCGTGGCCAAGAAATAAATAATGTAACATTAAAACATAATATTACAAAAGTAAAAGTTTGAAAAATACATGTAAGAAAGTTTTCACAAAGTGTATAGATGGACAGGTAGGAGATCTCACACTTTGTGATAAAACAGTGACTAACTCCCCAGATCCCGCCAGCCTTGCTGCGCTTCTGTTATCCATCTTAGAACTCAGAAGAAAGGAGACTGGAGTGAGGAGGTACAGTCTACGGGAAAGAAAGGGCCACGTGTACCGAGAGGTCAGCGAGCCCCAGGATGGCGACTACCTCTGTGAGTGACCCTGCTGGTCCACTCATGGAGAAGTGGCTAGGAGTCCTTGGTCCACGAATCTCACCCCACCATTTGGCCCCCGGCCATCCCCTTCCTCTATGACTTGGGGTGCAGGATCGAGGCCAAATGCCATGAATGCCTCAGTTCTTTCTGAAGGTCGTTACGACCAACAACATCGTTATACCTCCTCTCATTCCCTGTTCTCACCTCCAGACTGTGAGGAGTGTCAGAACTTCTTCACCGACAGCTGTGCTGCCCATGGGCCGCCAACCTTTGTAAAGGACTGTGCAGTGGAAAAGGGGCATGCCAACCACTCAGCCCTCACTCTGCCCTCTGGGTTAAGCATCAGACTGTCGGGCATCCCTGATGCTGGGCTTGGAGTGTGGATGGAGGCATCAGATCTGCCGCGGGGCCTGCACTTTGGCCCCATGAGGGCAAGATCACAGACGATGAAGATGTCGCCAACAGTGGATACGCCTGGCTGGTGAGAAGCACCTGTTTCCCTATCCTCTGGCTTCTAATCACTTGTATGTGGTGGGGGCTACTTCATGTCTACATGCAAGGATGCAGATGGTGATAACACGGTCGGAAATGACACAGTCAGCCCTGTGTACTGTGTGCCCTGGGCGTGAACACAGGACTTCCATCTAAGGGTCAGAGGAGAGGTAGGAACATAGTCTACAGAAACTCAGGACCTCTATCTAAAGATCAGAGGTGAGGTGGGACCACAGTGTAGAGACACTCAGGACCTCTATCTAACGATCAGGGCAGAGGCGGGACCACAGTGTAGAGACACTCAGGACCTCTATCTAAAGGTCAGAGGAGAGGTGGGAACACAGTGTACAGACACTCAGGACCTCTATCTGGAGATCAGAGGAGAGGTGGGACCACAGTGTAGAGACACTCAGGACCTCTATCTGAAGATCAGGGGAGAGGCGGGACCACAGCATAGAGACACACAGGACCTCTACCTAAAGGTCAGAGGAGAGGTGGGAACACAGTGTACAGACACTCAGGACCTCTATCTGAAGACCAGAGGAGAGGTGGGACCACAGTGCAGAGACACTCAGGACCTCTATCTAAAGATCAGGGGAAAGGTGGGAACACGGTGTAAAGACACTCAGGACCTCTATCTAAAGGTCAGAAGAGATGTGGGACCACAGTGTACAGGCACTCAGGACCTCTATCTAAAAGTCAGAGGAGATGTGGGACCACAATGTACACACACACAGGACCTCTATCTAAAGGTCAGAGGAGAGGTGGGAACACAGTAGTACAGAAACACAGAAGTTACTCCTCCCTTGTGGAGCCCTTGCCTTCAATGAACCAAGAGACTCAGACTTGGAATGATGAGTAAGGGGCTTACCGTGTGGTCCGACTGGCAGGTGAATCCATGCAGGCTGAAAAGCACCAATGACTACAGAGGGAAATAGCTCTTCTATATCTTCCTACCAAGAAAAAATAAAAGAAAGAGGAAAGCTTGTAACTCTTTCTCTGACACTCAGATCACCAAAGGGAGAAACCGCTACGAGTATGTGGATGGAAAGGACACGTCTTGGGCCAACTGGATGAGGTGAGTGCAGTGAGTCTGCAGTGTGTAGATACTGAGACTCCCTCTATCCCACGCCCCTTTCCTTCTCAACCCGGCTCCCTCAGCAGCTTTCACATCTTCTTTCCTCTTTTCCCTCCATATCATGCTCTTTCATTTCAAAAGACACTAGAAAGAAAGAAATAAAAGTATGGCATGTGCCGTCAAGATACAAGTCTATATGCTGAACAAAACTGGTGGACTTGAAAGCAACTTCAGGAGTCTAGATTCACCAGGGACACTTTAACTCATTTAATGGACACTTACCATGCACTTTATGTTTCAGTTTAGACAGTGAACTTCGTTACTGAAGCAGATCACACAACCCATGTCCTTTTGGAGAACATACTGCGGACAGAAATTAGCCGATTGATTTTAGGAAAAGTAACCTTAGTTTTTCTATCTTTGAGTAACTGCACAGTGCCAGGATAAACTAACACAGGAGACCTTGACTCTATGTTGGCAACAACCTCCTCAGGCTTGGTTCCAGTGAGAAGTGGGCCCTGAGGCCTTGGAAGGAATGGGAGGCAGGATGGCCATGAGTGGGGCCATTCTCTGAGGGCCTCTCCTTTCATCAGGGTAGGCAGACAGTGAACAATCAATTCCTGTTCCGTGTTTCAAGCAATATCAGAGCTGTCTCCAAGTTTCTGTGGGAGGGGGTGTGCAAGCGAATAGGACCCTGGATACACGTGGGGAGATGGGAGAAATCCTCAGGACAGAGGGCAGGCTGGGGTGAGTGCTGAGGGTTGTGTGTTAGACAAGGAGCACCAAGTCCTATGGATGAAATAACTTAATTCAGAGTTTAGAGGAGCTGGATATCACCAGCCTCAAGGACAGTCCAGGTGGAGATGAGTCTGGAACTGGGCTCTGGAAAAATGGCTAATTAGGAAAGGAGAGAAAAGCATGAGAATTCACATGGCCTGCCCGAAGGTTTGGACAGAAGGTCCACATGAGGGGCGGCCTCAGAGGCGGAAGGCAAGGAGCTGGGCATGGTCGGAGAGTGGAGGGCACTCATCACCTGAGGTTTCTTTCCCTTTCCCAGCCTCTACCCCAGGTATGTGAACTGTGCCCGGGACAATGAGGAGCAGAACCTGGTGGCCTTCCAGTATCACGGGCAGATCTTCTACCGAACCTGCCAGGTGGTCAGGCCGGGCTGTGAGCTGCTGGTCTGTTAAGGGGACGAGTATGATCAGGACCTTGGCATCAAGAGGAACAGCCAAGGAAAGAGTGATCTTGTGACCAGGAGAGGTGAGTGTCAGCCCTCTTCCAGCACCGACCCCATCCTGGGAGCCTCCGTGGTCCGATTTTGAAGCAGAGTCCGATCCAGTGTAAAGTCAGTTGAGTTGCCATTAAAATGCCTCAGAATTTGATTCTTTTCATATGATTGTTAGGAGAAATTTTTATATTAAAAATGCTAGTTCTAATTTTTAATATTTCATGCAAAAAAAAAAAATGTGTAACATCACCTTCTGCTGAAAGGCTTAGAAGCAAAAAGCAACATTTCTAGCACCTACGAGCTCTTTGCCCCTATCTTTTTCTTCCTCATTTCCTCTCATTTCTAAGCGACACATGCACAGTGATGTGCATTCAGTTACTGTTCCAGTTTGTTGTCATGTGAGTTCATGCTCTGTGCCAGACGGGGCTCCACGCACCGAAACAGACAGAATCACTGCCCTGGGGCAGCAGGGGCTTCACACCAGACAGGGGCTGGTACTCTGAGGAAAACCAGCGCAGGGAACATGCCTCGGGTCAGCGTGAGCAGAGGGTGGGGTGTGGTGCAGAATGGTGCGGCGGGGTCTGTGCAGAGATAACACCCATGGGGAAGGATTCTGGGCAGGGAAGCTGCCAGTGCAACAGCCCCATGGCTGGGAAGAGAGGCCATGCCAGGGGTCGTAGGAGGAAGCACCGAGAGAGAGAAGGAGGCTGGACGGGACACGGAAGCCTCAGGGCCTGTGTCCACGTGCAGAACCCAGGGGTCCTCCTGGGTGACACAGAACAACCGCGAGGGTTTCAGCTGTAAGCATCATGTTCTCGGTGCTAAGATGAAGTTTTGGTTCATTTTGGGGACGAGACATCAGAGGGGAGTCCCCTCAGAGGTCAGTTCATTGCCAGACATGAGGGGAGAGTTGCTGGCTAAAGATGCCTGGGAATGTGGATGTGAAGAGTCTGACTGGAGATGTATTTTTAAGTAGGGCTTCCTAGTGCATGTTAAATGGACTAAGACTGAATGAAATAAATGAGGTATGAGTACTGGTGAGGCTGGAGGAAGGATATGCCTTTATTTTATGATTTATTGGAAACGGAGAGAGGAGCAATTTGTGAACCTGTTTGGGACACAGGGGCCAGAGACCTGTAGTCAGTGGGACCTGGGCCTCTTGGTCTCATCCAGTCTCAAACCCACTTCCTGCAGCAATCGGTACAAAGGCTGCTATTTGAACAAGGAGCCACAAAATCAGATTTACCCACACCTGCTGTAACCACCCCCTGTGCTGCCTCCCATATGCAGAGAGCTCCAGGACAGGCCTCCCTAACTTAATAGACCGTTTCCCCTCACAGGGAGCCTCTCAGGACATTTCACCTAAGTCATCAAGTCTTATCCCTCAGTAGGGTAAATACCTGTGGCCACTGTGACATGACATTTCAGACACTTAGACGCATGGAACGTCCCTGCAGATCCGCCTCTATCAGGAGAGGTGCTGCCTCTGATGCTGCTGGAATGTCCCTATCTGGGTGATATGTAGAAAAGGCCCCTGACACCAACTTCCTGGATTTCTGTAGATGTAGAGAATAAGAGTGGAGTGGAATCAGGGACAATAAAGAGACATCCAATGGGAGACAAATCGTACACTGTCAACACTTAGATAATTAGTGAGGCAGGCCTGACCATGGCAAACCAGCTACCTGACCAAAAGCTTCCTCTTTCAGCAGAACCGAAGCCCAAGATCCACCCGTATGCCTTCTCCGATCTGGCCTTCTCCAGCCAGAAATTCCTCAGCCAACACACCCAACGCAGGCACCCCTCTCAGACTCTCCTTAGACCATCTGAAAGAGACCTCCTCCAACCAGAGGATCCCTGCCCAGGCAATCAAAATCAGGGATTTTCAGATCCACACAGCCCGTGCAACAAACCTGAGGGTCAGGAGGCCAAGAACAGGGCACAACAATTGCTGAAAAGCATAAGGCTGAAGAGGATTTCAAGGGCCTCTGCCTACTCACCCGGAGGACAAATGGGGGGTTCTTGGGTGCATGAGAGAATGAAAGACGAGCCCAGCACAAGCCAGAAACTGAATCCAGAGGACACAGGCACTTTGCTCACGGGGGCAGGGGTCTTGAGGATTATGAGGTTCACGTATGGAGAGTGTGGGCATGTCTCCAAGGACAGGTTAAGTCTCAGCACACATGAGAGGACACACACAGGGAAGAAGCACTATGTTTGCAAGGAGTGTGGGTGAAGCTTCAGCGATAAGTCAGTCCTTATCACACATGAGAGGATACACACAGGGGAGAAGCCCTATGTTTGTGGGGATTGTGGGCGAAGCTTCAGTCAGAAGACCCATCTCATTTCACACAAGAGGCCACACACAGGGGAGAAGCCCTACATTTGCGGGGAGTGTGGGCGAAACTTCAGTCAGAAGTCAGCCCTCATCAGACACCAGAAGACACACACAGGGGAGTAGCCCTATGTTTGTAGGGAGTGTGAGTGAGTCATGACCAACAAACCACACCTTAGCCACGGGAGGATTACTGCAGACACCCCATGCCTCAGCTCTAAGGGGGCCTCAGAGGAGGGCTGTAACCCGTTACTGTCACCAAGAGTATGAGGAGAGACTTCCCAGTTAGTCCAGGGGTCAAGACCCCAATGCAGAGACTCACGTTCAATACCTGATTGGGGAACTAGCTCCCACAGTCTGCAACTAAGACACAGCACAGCCGAATAAATAAATATATAATAAATATTTTAAAGAAAGAGTGTGATAAGCACAGAATTACTTGTTAAATAGACCTTCCACTTTCGTGACAGGAGAGGAGGTGGATAAACAGCAGAGGGTTTCTTAAGTGTTCTGGAGATGTTCATGCCAATTGCCTTGGTGATTGTTTGTATTCCTAATAAATTTTGTCTCCAAACAAATCTGAAGTCCAGACTATGTACTCATTCCCCCCTTATCACTGACAGGAGTGGAGTCCAGTCATAGCTGAACCCCTGGGAAGGTATCATTCTGGAGCCAACTCAGTTAGGTCACTGGACAGTCAATCCTGGGTCCAGGGAGAGGAATCTCCGGGTCCAGGTTTGAGACAGACTCACCAGGGAAGGGATTCCGCGGCCTCCTGGGAAGTGTGGCTTCTCCTCCTTATAGTCCCTGACTCTCCTTTGGCCTCTCCTGGTGGCCCTCTGATTCCCTCTGACTTCTGTAGCCGCAAAGGTGAAGGCCACGTGCACGTGTGTGTGTGTGCGTGCGTGTCTGGCTCAGCATGGGCCATCTGGTCTCTGCCGTTCCCTCAGGGTCATCGCAGCATCTGGACTCCAGAGTCGACCACAGGGGTCCAGGTCTCAGTGCTGCCCTCAGCAGCTATGTGAGCTGGGGCAAGATGCTCAACCTCTCTGTGTCTCTATTCTCTCTCTATTAATCTGTGATACGAGGTGGGAGCACCAGCCTTTTGGTCTGATGCGGAAGCACAGGCGGAATCTGGCAGAGGCTGGCTGAGAATGCAAGCCAACACCTTTGCTGTCCTTTGTGTTTTTTTCTTAATTTTTTAAATTTTTAATAGACGGATAATTGCTTTACAGAATTTCTTTCCTGCACGTCCTCCAGCCCCCACACCTTCCAGGTCTACAGAGCTAAACGAGGAAGGGGCTGTTTAGGCAGTGGGGTGCCCTGATAGGGGCTGTGAGGTCAGGGGTGCAAAGGGAGGGCAACCTCCCTTCCCAGCCCTGCCGTTCCTGCTGAGCTGGGCAGCTCCAGGGCCCCTCCACAGACAGGCAGTGCCCACAGTCGTCACCCTGCCGAGAACAGAGCCTGGAGCCACGTTTGCAGGAAATCCCTGTCCGTCCCCATCCCTCCGCCACACAGAGGGTCCTTGAATCCCACGCCGCGGCTTCTCTATGCGTGGGCCTCGTACCTGTGCCCGTACGCTCTGAGCAAAGCTGTCGTGCCTTGACTTTGTTAACCATGGAATAGTTCGTCCTTACACTTCCCTTTCATGAGTGAAGTCTGGTGGGCCCCGGGTTGAGCTGAGAGCAGAGCAGATGCACACACAGCACGGGTCCTGGGGTGACCGGGCTGCACGAGGGGACAAGTTGGACACAAAGCCCCCCACCCTGGGTGAGTGAGGGTGGGGACAGCACCAGAAAGCCACGTTTGCTCAGACCCGGAAGTGAGCACCGACACAGAGTGGGGGCAATGGGGTTCTTAAGGTCGACCACAGCCTCCCCTCTGTGAATGACCTCTGCCCCGGCCTGATCCTTCCAGAAGGGGTTCAGGAGCCTGAAGTCTGCCCGGCCACCAGAAGACACCAAGGGGAGAGTGGGCCACGGGGCGGGGAGTGGAGGGTGCGAAGTCCAGGACTCGGGGCAACGGCCCTCAGTCCCCTCCATGTTCCAGGCTTGTGAAGCGTCTCTACATGAACCGCGTCAGTGATAACCACCCACTATTATTTTCTGGTTTCTATGCCTTCTTAAAGGAACGTGTTTGTCTGTGGCTTGGTTTCCCTACAGGAAGGGAAGCCACATAAACTCCCCATCTTCTGTGGCTTCAGGCTGGGGCCATGGGAGGGAGAGTTAGGGGTGGGGTAGGCAGAGGGGCTTCAACTGAAAAACGGTGGGGATCCAAAAACCTGCAAGGGCTTCTCAACTACACGTCCCACCAGAGCTGGGCCTGGAATCCCCTGGAACCCTGAGCAGGTCAAACCTTCTCCCTCCCCTCCTCTCCACTCCCCTCCCCCCAAAAAGCTGACTCCGGGGGCCAGCCCACAACACCCCCAAATCCCCCATCACCCACAGCCCCACACAGGCCCTCCCTCACAGAAGTGGGATGTCCTGGATGGTGGCACAGATGATGTGTGACCCCAGAGCTGGGGATCTCAGCTGACCTTGAGCAAGGAGGCTGGTGCTTTACACAGCCTCCTAGCCCAGGGAGCTGCCAGCAGCCACAAGCCATGATCTGAAGCAGAGCTGGGAGATGGGGAGTGGGGTTGTGAGCTATCTGAGGTCCCGTCCTATCCCCAGGACAGCGGCCAGGCCCCACCTGACACCGTGACTGCCCTCCATGGGCACACAGGACACCAGCAGTCACAGAACAGACAGCCAGCTGCCTCCGCTGCATGATCCACCCTGACCACGGCGGCCCCATGGCTGTACCAGCCCCGCTTGCGTGCGGCTCTGCTTGGCTGCCAGGGCTCGGGGACCCTGGGTGAGTCAGTGAGGGCAGAGCTCCAGAGGCCAAGCCTGTCTTCAGCCACCAGACCTGCCCTGCTTACTGGACTCATGAGCCCAGCCAGTATCTGAAGCCAAGATGGCTTTGGGAGAATGACACCCAGACGCTGACCTCAGAGCTCAGACTCCTGAAAACTTACTAAACAGATTATTTATAGCCTTTTTTTAAAATGGGATGTTGGCAGGAAGCAGGGAGGGGAATCACTCCCTTGGTGGTGCTGTGGTTAAGAATCCACCTGCCAATGCAGGAGACACGGGTTCAATCTCTGATCTGGGAAGACCCCACGTGCCATGGAGCAAGTAAGTCCGTTCACAACTACTGCAGCCCAAGAGCCTAGAGTCTCTGCTTCCAAAATAGAGCAGCCGCCACAGGGAGAAGTTCAGCACAGAAACGAGAGAGCAGCCCCCACGCCCGACAGCAGGAGACAAGCCCGCACAGAAGCGAAGACCCCGCAAGCTGAAAATAAATATATAACCTTGCTTTAAGTAGGAGACTGCAGCATTCTCTGCTCATCCAGAGCCTAGGACTATGAGCTCCCAACAAAAGGGGCCACATTCAATCCCTGGTCAGGGCACTATTTCCCACATGCTGCAACTGAAGGCCCTGCATGCCACAGCTAAGACCCAGCGCAGCCAATTAAATGAATACTTAAAGTAAGAGGCGGTTCATCTGTCACCATAAAAAACTGCGACATTTTAGGAAAAGGAAAATAAAATAAGATCTTATTTTGCAAGTGCTCATGGATGATTGCAAAAATTTTCTCATAATATGCAGGTGTTTAAAAAAAAAAAAGAAATTTTGAAAATACAGAAACTAAAACCCATCCATAAATGTGTGGGGAACATCAATTACTGCAGCATATGGCCACCACACACGGGAAGACACGTCCATGTTTTTCCTCTACAAAGAAGTTTTCATCCTCCACCCGCCTTCCCACCGACCTCTGCTCTGCTCACCAAGAAGACTGTGCTTTGGCCTCGTGACCGGGGGGTTTCTGTTGAACTCAGGGAGGCAGAGGAGCAGGGCTGTGTGGTTGGGGGCACCGTCTGGCCTGCAGCGAGGAGAGAAGCGCGAGTGCTCCGCCTCTGGGCCCAGTAACTCCAGGGGCCTCAGGCGAGCCGCCTGGGAAGAAGCCTCTCAAACACCTTCCCTGCAGTCTCCACAGTTACAGCACATCCCACGTCTCAGGGTTCAGCTGTGGGTTAACAAGAACTCTCTTGTTGGACACAAAAGTGTTTCCACAGAGAATCTGCCTGGATCTTGTCCTCGGTTGGTACAGACGTAACAGGCAGTACGTTCCGGGCTCAGGGGAGTTAGTTCTGAAGCTCTCTGGGTTTAGGGATACAGCACATCCTCACCTCCACCCCTTCCATGGTCATGGAGCCTTCTCTTCCAGAGGAAGGGGTTTGGCAACATCAGCCACAAAGACACATACTGAAGAGGAGATATCCCACGGCAGGCGGAGTTGGTTCCTGGGGGAGCAGAGGGGCCTTGGACACGCCATGCTGGACCCCTGCCCCACCAGGTTCTCCTCCTTCTCGCTGGGCATGCAGCTTTCACTTGCTGGATGCCCGCCAGTGAGGGGCCCCCAAGACACCAAGCTGGGGTTGGCGATGGGCGAGCTTGATGCCAGGGAACTCGAGACCCTGCAGCAGGTCAGTGCACTGTGGACGAGGGCCGGCCTCACTGAACGGTTAGGCCCTGTGCACTCAGGACACCCTCTCTGGACCCCAGGTGGAGGGCTGATGCCCCTGGTGCCCACCTGGGTCTCAGTAGGTGGAAGAGAGACCCTGTTGACCTTCCTACCTCCTGCCCAGAGAATGGCAAAGACCAGTTCCCAAAAGTCAGAGTAGGATGTGCAGAGTGAATCTTGGGTCTCACAGGGTCCCGGTGAAGAGGGGTTCACTGCTCCCTGGACCCCTCTTGGCTGGTTCTCCTTTTTTGTTTTCTTCATACCAAATCTCACAAGGATGAGGCAGTCCAGGTGCTCACAGCATCACTTCCCCAAGTGCTGACAACCCTCCTTATTTATTATGGGCATGGAGACAGGGTGGCTGATGTGACGCTCCCCTGGACCACAGAGGAGACCCCATAGGTTGTGTTTCTTCTACTCCTGAGACCCAGGAGGGCATTGGGGGCAGAGCACCTCCAGATGGGGTCTGGAGAGGGTGCATTGAATGAACAAGACCTAACTGTCCAGTGTGGCTTCATGTGGTATGGGCAAGAGGGGTTCTAACTGCTTTCTAAATATTTCAGACAACCACTGAGTTCCTTCTGGTTTTTGGTTTCAGATCTTTTTATATGGTCCATTTTCAGTGTCTTTATTGAATTTGTTACAATATCGCTTCCATTTTATGTTTTGCTTTTTGGCTGCAATGCATGTGGGATTGTTACCAAGTCCAAGCTCGCTCTGCACAACTCACAACAGGGCGATAAATCAGAGGTGAGGTGATGAGGAAAGGAATGTGACTTTACTTGGAAAGCTGGCAGACTGAGAAGATAACCAACTAATATCTCCAAGAAACCATCTTGTCAGCGTCTGGATGCCAGTGTCTTTCATAGAACACAGAGCTGGGAGGTGAGGAAATAAAGTAAAAAGTCCACTAATCTGGCAAATATCTGGAATGGCCAGCCTATGAGGGAGATGTGTTACTTTCTCCCTGCTGTAACCATCCACAGGTGGACAGGTCCTGGACAGAGGCAGAGGGGCGGGGTTTCCTGAGGCAGGCCTTTATGTATGGACAGTATCCCTGTAGCAAACAGGCCAACAGGAAGCTAAGGTTAAAGGAAAACATTCAACATGGAGTCAGATGTTGTTCTTCCCCGTAACAATTCACCAGTGTCAGCGTCCATTCTACAATCTTATTGGAAAAGGGGTGATGAGGTTTCTAATTGCCCCACTAGTTGCATCTTTTGGGGAGTGCCCACCACTGGTGCCAGTGTGCTGAATGTTGAGATTTGTCTTTGATGTCCTTTGGAAAGTCTCTACTTCATATGGATAGACATAATAATATTATAATACAGGTGTTGAGAGTTGTTTTATACAGTACAAATCTTTTAGGACTTCAAAACCAGGTGGCAGCATCTAAAGTTATGGAACATAGCACTTTTCTATGTGTGGGAAGATGCAGCAGCCATCTCACTGAAATCATCCCCTTTGATACACACCTTACCACCTGGGACCAGCATCCTGATTTCTCCTTCCTGAATTTCCTCGGGGATCATAGTGGGGAGTGGCTGAGTCTGATGGCTGCTGGAAAGCAGGTATTCTTTCCTTTCCTGAGGTTCCTCAGAGCTCACCATGAGAAGTGGCTTCAGTTTGATGGCTTCTAGACAGTAGGAGGGGGAACCTGGGTCCCCATTGAGATCACCTCAGCAGAGAGAGCAAGCACATCCGGTGACTCCAGACAACCTTGCAATGTTCAGGGCTCAGCGTTCAGCCTGCAGGATCCACATTCGTCAGCTCAGCCACCATGCTCTGCACTTAGTTGCTATTTAGCCCTGAAACCTACACTGCAGGAGGCCCTCTAAATGTGGAGTCCTGTCTAGCAAACTCTCAGTCACACCCTCCAAGCCTGCCCCAGGTCCAGCTTTGCTGAGAGGGTCTCACTGGGACCCAGGTTCCCCCTCCTGCTCTCCCACATTCTGTACCTGAGTGGGGAGAAGGCAGGGGCTGGGGGCACAGTGCCTCCAAGCAGGTATGGCAGACATTCTCCCATCGCCCCTACTGGTCCATCCCTGGGAACACAGTCTAATGTCACTTTTAGCAGCAGAGGACATGTGTCCCCAGATCTGGCCCACTCTCTATGGGGTGTGAGCTGTGAACATTAACACAGGAAACCCCAAGTTACCTGCTTAGGCTGGAAGGCTAGTTCCCGGGATGTGAGCTGAAGTCTGAAAGTAGCTTCTTTGGGATTAGCCTTCTCCAGACGTAGCTTGGGGGCAGCAAGAGTGCAATAAGTGGCCTGCAGCTGGGGCAGCTACACAGTGCCTCTCGACAGCCCTGTGGAAACTGTGCACCAGAGTGACCAGGAGCCCACATTCACCCAGCAGATGGCTTCTGAGAGGCCCGTGACATAGTAAAGCAACCATGGCCCTGTACTCACAGCAGAGAGACTCTAACATGTCTGTGACAGACCAGAGTGACCACAATCGTACATTCATCCAGCAGATGGTCTTTGATAGGTCTGTGACAGACCAGAGTGACCAGGAGCCCACATTCACCCAGCAGATGGCTTCTGAGAGGTCCGTGACAGACTAAAGCAACCACGAGCCTGTACTCACAGCAGACAGCCTCTGAGAGGCCTGTGACAGACAAGAGTGACCACAAGCATTCATTCAGCCAGCGGACAGACTCTGACAGGTCTGTCACAGACCAGAGTGATCACAAGCCTGCACTCACCCAGTGGATGGCCTCTGACAGGTCTGTGTTAGACCAGAGTGACCACAAGCCTGCACTCACCCAGCGGATGGCCTCTGAGAGGTCTGTGACGGGCCATAGTGATTACTAGCCTGAACTCACCCAGCAGATGGCCTCTGGGAGGTCTGTGACACAGTAGAGTGCCCACGAACCTGCATTTACCCTGCAGATGGTCTCTGATAGGTCTGTGACTGACCAGAGTGACCAGGAGCCCACATTCACGCAGCAGATGTCTTCTGAGAGGTCTGTGACAGACTAAAGCAACCATGATCCTGTACTCACAGCAGACAGCCTCTGAGAGGTCAGTGACCGACTAGAGTGACCAGGAGCCCACATTCACCCAGCAGATGTCTTCTGAGAGGTCTGTGACAGACTAAAGCAACCATGAGCCTGTACTCACAGCAGACAGCCTCTGAGAGGTCAGTGACAGACCAGAGTGACCACAAGCATGCATTCACACAGTGGACAGCCTCTGAGAGGTCTGTGACAAACCAGAGTGACGACAAGCATGCATTCACCCAGCGGATGGCCTCTGAGAGGTCTGTGACAGGCCATAGTGACCACGAGCCTGCACTTACCCAGTGGATGGTTCTGAGAGGTCTGTGACAGGCCATAGTGACCAGAAGCATGCACTCTCCCAGTGGTGAATTCTTGCCTGGAGAATCCCATGGACAGAAGAGTCTAGTGGGCTACACTCCATGGGGTAACAAAGAGTCAGACAAAACTGAACAACTGAGCGCACACACATGAAACAGAAATAGACTCAGGGACAGAGGGAACAGACTGGTTCTCTCCAAGGAGGAGGGGGCGGTGCAGGGATGGAGTGGGAGGCTGGGTCAGCAGATGTAGCTTTTGTAAGTAGAATGGTTAAAGAAGGCCCTGCTGCATAGCAGAGAACCATACTCAGTATCCAATGATAAACTATAAAAAATATTTTTAAAAATAATGTATATATGTGTATAAGTGTATCACTGAGCTATGCTGCAGAAATTGACACATGTAAACCAGCTATACTTCAAAAAAAAAAAATACTGATTAAAAAAAAAAAAAAAAAAAAAACAGACCCTAGCCAATTACAATAGACACTCAACCCAGGAGCACCAAGTGCCGAGCAGTCAGAACATGGACCAACCATTCAGAAGAGGGGCCAACAGGAGACGGGGTCCCACAGTGGCCCACAGGCTGGCTGGGAGCCCTGGGCGCCGTAAGCCACAAGTGTCGCTGGAGGAAATGCGAACTCTACCCACACGACTCCCCCTCCACCTCACAACAAAGCAGCTCTGCTTCCCCTGACCCCTTAACTGAAGGGGCCCCGGGACGCCCTGGCTTGGTGCTGGGACCAGGAATGTACTGGTCAGATTCCAATGCAGGGGAGGTCTGTGAGGGCAGCTCTGGAGCGGGTGGGCCAGGATGAGCACAGCAGCTCTGCCCATTCCTCGAAGGTCGGACAAAACAGAGCCCAGGAGGCCGGAAAGTGCCCTAATGGAGGGCAGGCCCCACGTCGGTGCCTCCGCTCTCTGGCTGAGGCCCAGCACTGACCCCCTGTGCCGGTCTGCAGCGCGTTCTGCACACGCCCTGACGGCTCAGCCGCTGAGCCCCAAGGAGAAGGCTTGTGATGGCAGCCATGTCCACAGGCACCAGCAGCACTGACCATCTGGCTCCCGGCCCAACAGCAAGGTCCAGCTGAGACCAGTGGACATATTGTCAGAGGTGCTCCAGGGTGGGCCCCGTCTCACCAGGAAATGACAGTGTCATGATGCAGGCCAGCAGGACTCAGCCTGGCAGATTACTAGAATCAGCGGGGACACACTGATCCATGAACACTCCCAGCCCTGGATCAGGCAGACACCCGAACAGGCAGACAACTGCAGAGAACAGAGTCTACGGCACAGACAAGATGCACCCGTCCCCGGGCAGGGAAGGGGCCCCATCTCAGGGGGCGCCCTTGGGATCCCCAGCTTAAGCATAAAGAGGCTTCAAGCACAGGTGGTAGGAACAGACTTGGAGCTGCTTTTAAGTCATGCAGGGCAGGACACGCAGGTGAGTGAAGGCCAGAGGGAATGTACCATAAAAAACAGAGTGTCTTGGGAACAGACGGGCTTGGGTGGAGCTGAGCCCAAGGGGGCTGGGAGTCCAGACTCAGAAACCCTGTATGTCTCTCTCCCATCTCGGCCTCCTAATCTACTTAACCCCCACTCTGCAGCCTGACGCCGCCTGTCCTGTGCATCTCCACACTCGGACCGTCCACTCATTCACAGATATTTGCGTAGCACCTACCTCTGGCCAGGTCGTGTTCCAGGCACGGGACAGCCGTGAGGAGACAGACAATAACCCCAGTCCTTGGGGGCAGAAACTCTACCAGAGGCCAGATGCACCACTTCTGGGGCTGAGCCCCGGCCTTGCCCTCCTCACCCGCCGGCCAGCCCTGCTGGAGCTCCGGGGCCTGATGCAGTTCTGTCTGAGCATGCCCCCTCCTCCAAGAAGGCGCCTCTCTGGACTCGCCGCCCGTCAGCCCCTGCCTCCCCGAGTCCTGTGTCCTTCTCAGCACAGACCACCATCGGAAACGGCATCCCCACCATGCGTGACCTCAGTGTACCTGGTGATGTCATGTCCTCGGTGAAGGAAGGTCCTGGCTGGCCTCCCGGCTTTCTGCTGAGTTCCCACTACAGATTCCTGTCACAGTAGCCTGGAAGGACTCTCCACATGGGTGTGGGGCATGGGCTCGGTGGGGCCCGAGAGAGTGGGCCCTCTGGGCCACTCCAGGGTTCAGGGTAGACAGGGACCTCCCAGTAGTGGCTCGGACTGGCCAGCAGGCCAATCAGCTTCCTTCTCCCTGGGACCACAAAGGGGCGAGGCTCTCATCGCTGCTCAGGGTCGTGGCTGCCAAGGAAGGGCTGTCAGTTCCACAGTCCTGAGCACCCTGTGAACTGTTACACGTTTTACCTCTGTGATCTCAACTCCCTCAGGCAGAACGCTCTGGGCTACACACTTGGAAGAATCTAGTGGAGTGGTTTCAGTTCAGTCCAGTCGCTCAGTCGAGTCCAACTCTTCACGACCCCAAGTACTGCAGCTCAACAGGACTCCCTGTGCATCACCAACTCCCGGAGTTTACTCAAATCCGTGTCCATTGAGTCGGTGAGGCCATCCAACCATCTCATCCTCTGTCATCCCCTTCTCCTCCCGCCTTCAGTCTTTCCTATCATCAGTCAGACATGACTGAGCAACTGAACTGAACTGATGCGACTGTGAATAAATGCAAGAGGAAGAATTCAAAGTCCTATCCCCTTTGTTTATCATACTGCCTCCTGACTGTGAACCCTTCCTTCTATGAGCCCCTAGACTCCTCAAGGGGCCAGGCACAGGTCTTGAGGCATGAGCCTGCTGGGTTCCCCTCCCTGCTGGCTGAGAATTGGAGCCAGCTTTCTATTTCCTCCAGACTCAGTCTCCATGTTCTTTTATTCAGCTTCAGCAGGCACAGAAGGCCAAGATTTTGGTCAGCAACAATACCACTGACCTGATCACCAGGTTAATCTGAATTAACACTACCACACAAAACCTACTAATTAGACTTACAAGCCTACTCCTCCTTAATCAATGATAACAGCCTCATTTTCTCAATAGTTTTCTCCCACTCCCTATGGACACCACCACTGATTTTAATTACATGGTTATGACCCCTTATGCTAATAGTCAACACCACGTATTAAAAGAATCTCTATCAGAAAAAAAAAAATATTATCACTGCTAGTCATATTATATTTACTTTAATTATAACATTTACTGCCATAAAATTAATTCTTTTATATATTCTATTTGGAGCAACACTAGTTTCAACACTCATCATCATTACCCAAAGAGGAAATCAAACAGAACACGTTAACGCAGGTCTCTATTTATTTTATACCCTAGTTAGTTCTCTCCCCCTCTTAGGAATACTTGTCTACATTCAAAATGCAATAGGATCTTTAAATATTCTAATGCTGAGCCCAATCAGTATCCAACTCTTTATCCAATGGTTTCATATGGCTAGTATGCATAGTTGCCTTAATAGTAAAAATACCATTTTATGGCCTTCACCTTTGACTACCTAAAGCACATGAATAGGCCCCTATTGCAGACTTCATAGTTCTGACTATGCTGCCAGCACTACTAAACTTTGGATGCTATGGTATACTACGAATTACAAATTACAATAATTTGAAACCCACTAACAGACTTCATAGGGTATCCACTCATTTTTTGTCCTTATGAGGCATAATTATAACCAGCTCAATTTGCTTATGCCAGACAGACCTAAAATCACTCACTGCATACTCTTCTGTCAGCCACATAGCACTTTGCTATCCTTACCCAAACACCTTGAAGTTGTATAGGAGCCACAGCCCTAATAATTGCCCATAGTCTTACGTCCTCTGTATTGTTCTGCCTGGCAAATTCAAATTACCAGGTCCATCACCAAACAATAATCCTAGCCTAAAGCCTACAAATGTTCCTCCTACTAATAGCAACCTAATGATTACCAGCAAGTAAAACAAACCTAGCCCTAACTCCAACTATTAACTTGATTGGAGAGCTATTTGTAGTAATATGCTTCTCGTGATCAAATATTGCAATTATTTTAATAGGAATTCATATAGTAATTGCTGCCCTATACGCTTTATATATACTCATTACAACACAGTGAGGCAAATACACACATCACATAAACTGTATCTCTCCATCTTTTACATGAGAAAATGCTCTCATATCATTACCCATCCTACCTCTTCTACTCTTATGCTTAAACCCAAAAATCATTCTAGGCCCCCTATACTGTATATATAGTTTAGAAAAAAACACTTGATTGTGAATCTAGTAAGAGAAGACAATACCTTCTTATTTACCACAGAAGTATATAAGAATTGCTGATTCCACACTCCCATGAATAACAGCATGGCTTTTTCAAACTCTTCATTGGTGTTAGGAACCAAATAATTGGTGCAACTCCAAATAAAAGAAATAACTTAAATTAACCTCTTTCACTCTAGCCTCACTATTTATATCATCGATCATAATAACAAGCACTAACATTTATAAAACCACCACATACCCTCTATATGTAAGATTATCTCATATGCCTTCACCATTAGCTTAGCTCCAACAATAATGGTCATGTATACAGACCAAGAGATAATTATCTCAAACTGGCACTGAATCACACTACAAACCCTTAAGCTATCATTCAGTTCTAAAATAGATTATTTCTCAATAATCTGTACTGGTGGCCCTATTTGTCATATTATCAATTATAGACTTCTCAATATGATTCATTCACTCAGACCCCAACATTAACTGATTCTTCAAACACTCCTTTTCCTTGTTGCATTCCTATATACTAACAATGAAAAAACAGACAGAGAAATTAAGGAAACAATACCATTCACCATTGCAACAAAAAGAATAAAATATTTAGGAGTATATCTACCTAAAGAAACAAAGGACCTATACATAGAAAACTATAAAACACTGATGAAAGAAATCAAAGAGGACACAAACAGATGGAGAAACATACCGTGTTCATGGATTGGAAGAATTAATATTGTCAAAATGGCTATTCTACCCAAAGCAGTCTATAGATTCAATGCAATCCCTATCAAGCTACCAACGGTATTTTTCACAGAACTAGACCAAAGAATTTCACAATTTGTATGGAAATACAAAAAACCTCGAATAGCCAAAGTAATCTTGATAAAGAAGAATGGAACTGGAGGAATCAACCTGCCTGACTTCAGACTCTACTGCAAAGCAACAGTCATCAAGACAGTATGGTACTGGTACAATACTAATTCTTGTTACCACTAATAATCTCTTCCAATTACTTACTGGCTGAGAAGGAGTGGGACTATATCCTTCCTGCTCATTGGATGATGGTGTGGACGGTAAATGCAAACACGGCAGCACTACAGGCAATTTTGTTTAACTCCTCAGTCGCTCAGCTGTGTCTGACTCTTTGCGACCCCATGGACTGTAGCCCACCAGGCCCCTCAGTCCATGGGATGTTCCAGGCAAGAATCCTGGAGTGGGTTGCCATTTCCTTCTCCAATGCATGAAAGTGAAAAGTGAAAGTGAAGTCACTCCGTCGTGTCTGATTCTTCGCGACCCCATGGAACACAGCCTACCAGGCTCCTCCATTCATGGGATTTTCCAGGCAAGAGTCCTAGAGTGGGGTGCCATTGCCTTCTCCAAACCCTATGTTTATACAGGTTTTATTAAAACAACAGCATGATTCTTACTTAACTTAAATGCATGACTCTTACAACAAATTTTTATCCTCAGCTCAGTTCAGTTGCTCAGTCGTCTCCAACTTTTTGCGACCCCATGAACCTCAGCACGCCAGGCCTCCTCATCCATCACCAATTCCCGGAGTTTACCCAAACTCATGTCCATTGAGTCGGTGATGCCATCCAACCATCTCATCCTTTGCCATCCCCTTCTCCTCCTGCCCCCAATCCCTCCCAGCATCAGGGTCTTTTCCAATGAGTCAGCTCTTCGCAGCAGGTGGCCAAAGTATTGGAGTTTCAGCTTCAACATCAGTCCTTCCAACGAACATCCAGGACTGATCTCCTTTAAGATGGACTGGTTGGATCTCCTTGCTGTCCAAGGGAGTCTTCAAGAGTCTTCTCCAAAACCACAGGTCAAAAGGATCAATTCTCCGGCACTCAGCTTTCTTTACAGTCCAACTCTCACATCCATACATGACTACTGAGAAAACCATAGCCTTGACTAGACGGACCTTTGTTGGCAAAGTGATGTCACTGCTTTTTAATATGCTGTCTTCGTTGCACATAACTTTCCTTCCAAGGAGCAAGCGTCTTTTAATGTCATGGCTGCAAACACCATCTGCTGTAATTTTGGAGCCCTGTTTCCACTGTTTCCCCAACTATTTGCCATGGAGTCATAGGACCAGATGCCATGATCTTAGTCTCCTGAATGTTGAGTTTCAAGCCAACTTTTTCACTCTCCTCTTTCAATTTCATCAAGAGGCTCTTTAGTTCTACTCACTTTCTGCCATAAGGGTGGTGTCATCTGTCTATCTGAGGTTATTGATATGTCTCCTGGTAATCTTGATTTCAGTTTGTATTTCCTCGAGCCCAGCATTTCTCATGATGTACTCTGCATATAAGTTAAATAAGCAGGCTGAAAATATACAGCCTTGACATACTTCTTTTCCTATTTGGAACCAGTGTGTTGTTCCATATCCAGTTCGAACGGTTGATTCCTGACCTGCATACAGGTTTCTAAAGAGGCAGGTCAGGTGGTCTGGTATTCCCATGTCTTTCAGAATTTTTCACAGTTTATTGTGATCCACACAGTCAAAGGCTTTGGTATAGTCAATAAAGCAGGAATAGATGTTTTTCTGGAACTCTCTTGCTCAACTTAATTCAAATTTACCTATATTAGATTTAGTGTTAGCTGCAATGGGAAAATTTGCCAATTTGGGGTACACCCATAATTACCCTCAGCAATAGAGGGCCCACATCAGTCTCAGCCCTACTCCACTCAAGCACAATAGTAGGAGAAGATATGTTCCTACTCATCCACTTCTAGCCTCTGACAGAAAGCTATAAATATACCCTATCAGTTACATTATGCCTAGGGGTTATCACAACCTTTATAGCAATATGTGCCATTATCCAGAACAATATATAAAAAAAAAAAAAAATCATTGCTTTCTCCACCTCCAACCAATTAGGCCTCATGATAGTAATAATTGGCATCAACCAACTCTACCCAGCATTCCTCTTTCTCTGAAAAAATGCTCTTGCTTTTTTCAAAGCCATTCTATTTATGTAATCCAGATGCTTCACAACCTAAATGATGAACAAGATATTCAAAAAAGAGGAGGTCTGTTTAAAGCTATGCCTTTTACTACAACCGCCCTTGTCATTGTCAGCTTAGCATTGACAGGAATGCCTTTCCTTACTGGATTCTACTCTAAAGACCTAAATATTGAAACTGTGAATATGCCTTATACCAATGCCTGATCCCCTCCACAAACTGCCACCTCACTCACAGCCGTCTACAGCATCCTCACTATCTTCTTCATGCTACTAGGACGGCCTCAATTTTCTACTCTAGTTATCATTAACAAGAACAATACCCTCCTAATCAATTAAATGCCGATTAGATGGAAGTATTTTGCTGGCTTTATTATCTCCAACAATATTCCCCAACAGCAGTTCCACAAATAATCATACCTTACTACCTCCAAATAACTGCCCTGGCCCTGAATATCCTAGGCTTCATCTTGGCACTCAAAACTAGCAGTAACACAAAACCTGAAGTACAGCTATTCAAACGTATTCAAGGATACTTTTCCACTATCATACACCGCCTGACCCCTTATTTAAACTTAACCAGCCAAATGTCAGCATCCCCCTTCTAGACTGATTCTGGCGAGAGGATATTTTGCCGAAAACAACCTCCCTTATTCAAATCAAAAGTCTATATTTGTATCAGATCAAAAGGGGCTAATCACACTGTATTTCCTCTTTCCTTATCACCTTACTCATCAGCATAATGTAATTTTCCACAAGTAACTTCTGTAATAACAATAAATTATGACCAGCTGGTAACATGGTTGGTCCCCCTTCTCTACAAGCTCATTTATTGCAGCACTTACCATAGTCTACTTACTATCTCTCCATGAAACAGAATCAAATAACTCAGTAGGAATTTCATCTGATATAGACAAGATCCCATTTCAGCTATATTATACATTGAAAGACATCTTGGGTGCCTTGCTACTAGTTCTGGGGTTAAAAATACTAGTCCTATTTTCACCTGACCTACTAGGAGACCCAGATAGCTACACCCTGGCAAACCTCTCAACACACCTTCACACATCAAGCCAGAATGATACTTCTTATTCACATATGCAGTCCTACGATCAAGCCCTGACAAACTAGGCATAATTTTAGCCCAAATCTTTTCTATACTAATCTTAGTATTAATGCCATTAGTTCATACATGCAAACAACAAAGCATGACATTCTGACCATTCAGCCAGAGCCTATTCTGAATTCTAGTAGTGAACCTCTTAACACTGGCATGAATTGGAGGGCAACCAGTAAAACATCCCTTTATCATCACTGGACAACTAGTATCTATTATATGTTTTTCCTTATCCTACTATCAATGCCAGTAACTAGCATTACCTAAAATAATCTAAAATGAAGTGAAGGCTTCATAGTATATCCATGCTTCTGGTCTTATAAACCTGAGAAGGAAAACAATAAAACTCCCTGAGACTCCTTGCACAAGTTTGTGTCAGCAAATAGTATTACTCCTTGATGGTGAACAGTAAATAAAAATAATCTACTATTAGATTAATAATTGCAGTGTTAACCCATTTTCTTCTCCATTCGATGAAAGTGAAAAGTGAAAGTGAAGTCGCTCAGTCATATCCGGCTCTTCTCGACCCCATGGACTGCAGCCTACCAGGATACTCAGTGCATGGGATTTTCCAGGCAAGAATGCTGGAGTGGGGTGCCATTGCCTTCTCCTCTAAATATTGAGCTTTAAGCAAACTTTTTCACTCTCCTCTTTCAGTTTCAACAAGGGGCTCTTTAGTTCTACTTCACTTTCTGCCATAAGGGTGGTGTCATCCGCATCTCTGAGGTTATTGATAATGCTCCCAGCAATCTCGATCCCAGCTTGTGCTTCCTCCAGCCCAGAGTTTCTCATGATGTATTCTGCATATAAATTAAATAAGCAGGCTGACAATATACAGCTTTGACATACTCCTTTTGAATTTGGAACCAGTCTGTTATTCTATGTCCAGTTCTAACAGTTGCTTCCTGACCTGCATACAGGTTTCTCAAGAGGCAGATCAGGTGGTCTGGCATTCCCATCTCTTTCAGTAATTTCCACAATTTATTATGATCCACAGTCAAAGCTTTTGGCATAGTCTATACAGCAGAAATAGGTATTTTTCTGGAACTCTCTTGCTTTTTCAATGATCGAGTGAATGTTGCAAATCTGATCTCTGGTTCCTCTGCCTTTTCTAAAACCAGCTTGAATATCTCAATGTTCACAGTTGACGTATTATTGAAACCATTATATCTACTACTGTGGGCAAGAATCCCTCAGAAGAAATGGAGTAGCCATCATAGTCAACAAGAGAGTCTGAAATGCAGTACTTGGATACAGTCTCAACAACGACAGAAGGATTTCTGTTCATTTCCAAGGCAAACCATTCAATATCACAGTAATCAAAGGCTATGCCCTGACCAGTATTGCTGAAGAAGCTGAAGTTGAACAGTTCTATGAAGACCTGCAAGACTGGAATGCAAAAGAAGGAAGTCAAGAAACACCTGGAGTACCAGGCAAATTTGGCCTTGGAGTACAGAATGAAGCAAGGCAAAGGCTAATAGAGTTCTGGCAAGTGAATGCACTGGTAAAAGCAAACACCCTCTTTGGAAAAAAGTGTACTTAAAACTCAACAATCAGAAAACTAAGGTTGTGGCATCTAGTCCCACCATTTCATTGCAAATAGATGGGAAAACAAAGGAAACAGTGACAGAATTTTTTTGGAGGGGAGGGGGTCCACCAGGCTTCAGCAATACATAAACTGTGAACTTCCAGATGGTCAAGCTGGATTTAGAAAAGACAGAGGAACCAGAGATCCAATTGCCAAAATCCGCTGGATCATCAAAAAAGAAAGAGAGTTCCAGAAAAACATCTATTTTTGTTTTATTAACTATGCCAAAGCCTTTGACAGTGTGGATCACAATAAACTATGGAAAATTCTGAAAGAGATGGGAATACCAGGCCACCTGATCTGCCTCCTGAGAAACCCGTATGCATCAGGAGGCAACAGTTAAAACTGGACATAGAACAACAGCCTGGTTCCAAACACGAAATGGAGTATGTAAAGGCTGTATATTATCACCCTGCTTATTTAACTTACATGCAGAGTACATCATGAGAAACGCTGGGCTGGAGGAAGCACAAGCTGGAATCGAGATTGCCAGGAGCAATATCAATAACCTCAGATATGCAGATGACACCACCCTTATGGCAGAAAGTGAAGTAGAACTAAAGAGCCTCTTGATGAAAGTGAAAGAGGAGAGTGAAAAAGTTGACTTGAAACTCAACATTCAGAAAACTAAGATCATGGCATCTGGTCCCATCACTTCATGGCAAATGGGGAAACAATGGAAACAGTGACAGACTATTTTTGGGGGGCTCCAAAATCACTACAGATGGTGACTGCAGCCATGAAATTAAAAGATGCTTACTATTTTGGAAAAAAAAAAAAAAAAACCCTATGACACATCTAGACAGCATATTAAAAAGCAGTGACATTACATTGCTAACAAAGGTCTGTCTAGACAAAGCTATGGTTTTTCCAGTAGTCATGTATGGATGTGAGAGTTGGATTATAAAGAACACTGAGTACCGAAGAATGGATGATTTTGAAGTGTGGTGTTGGAGAAGACTCTTGAGAGTCCCTTGGACTGCAAGGGGATCCAACCAGTCCATCCTAAAGGAGATCAGCCCTGAATGTTCATTGGAAGGACTGATGATGAAGCTGAAACTCCAATACTTTGGCCACCTGATGTGAAGAGCTGACTCATTGGAAAAGACCCTGATGCTGGGAAAGAATGAGGGCAGGAGGAAAAGCGGATGACAGATTATGAGATGGTTGGATGGCATCACCAACTCGATGGACATGGGTTTGGGTAAACTCCGGGAGTTGGTGGCAGACAGGGAGGCCTGGTGTGCTGCGGTTCATGAGGTTGCAAAGAGTCAGACAGGACTGAGCAACTGAACTGAACTGAACTGAAAATCACTGCAGATGGGGGCTGCTGTCATGATATTAAAATAGGCTTGCTCCTTGGAAGAAAAGTTATGACTAACCTAGACAGCATATTAAAAAGCATAGACATTACTTTGTTGACAAAGATCTGTCTCGTTAAAGCTATGATTTTTCCAGGAGTCACGTATAGATGTGAAAGTTGGACTATAAAGAAAACTGAGCCCTGAAGAATGGATGCTTTTGAACTGCGGTGTTGGAGAAGACTCTTGAGAGTCCCTTGGACTTCAAGGAGATCCAACCAGTCCATCCTAAAGGAGATCAGCCCTGGATGTTCATTGGAAGGACTGATGCTAAAGCTGAAACTCCAATACTTTGGCCACCTGATTCGAAGAGCTGACTTATTTGAAAAGACCCTGATGCTGGGACAGATTGAAGGCGGGAGGAGAAGGGGATGACAGAGGATGAGATGGTGAGATGGCATCACCGACTCAATGGACATGGTTGTGGGTCAACTCCAGGAGTTGGTGATGGACAGGGAGGCCTGGAATGCTGCAGTCCATGGGGTCACAAAGAGTCGGACATGACTGAGCAACTGAACTGAACCAAGTCACTGGTATTAACAATCTCCTTCCTATCAATTTGAGCATTAGACCCCTGATTCCAATATGACCAATGAATACATTTACTCTCCAATATTTTCTATCCCTAACACTAAGCCCTATGTATATGACACATATCCTTATCCATTCTTATCAAGTACTCTTCCACAGGCATAAGAAATGTGTCTGACTAGACTTAATTTGAGAGAGTAAATAATAGAGATTTAAATCCTCTTATATCTAGAATTATAGGAATTGAACACACCCCTAAGAATCCAAAGTTCTTTGTGCTACCAAATTACACCACATTCTATAAGTAAGGTCAGCTAATTAAACTATTGGGCCTGTACCCCAAAAATGTTCATTTATACCCTTTCTGTACTAATAAGTCCCATCATCTTTGTCATTATCCTATCAACTATTTTCTCAGGATTTATTGTCACTATAATTATCTCCATTTATTACTTATCTGATTTGGCTTTTAAATAAATATATCAGGCATGATCCCCATCATAATAAATAAATTCAACCCAGGAGCAACAGAAGCATCAACTAAATACTTGACACAATCCACCACATCAATATGACTCATGATAACTGTCATTATCTATTATTCTCAGGCCAATGGACTGTCACAAAACTATTTAATCCAACAGTATCCATATTACTAACAATAGCCTTATGAATAAAACTGGAAATACCTGCATCTTACATTGGAGTACCAGAAGGTATACAAGACATTTTACTAACATCTGGCTTCATCCTATGACCATGACAAAAACTTGCACCCATGTCTGTGCTATACCAAACTTCACCATCAATTAATTTAATAGTGTACTGTGTGCTGGGCTTAGTCGCTCAGTCATGTCTGACTCTTTTTTACTCCAGGGACTGTATCCCACCAGGCTCTTCTGCTATGGGCATTCTCCAGGCAGGAATACTGGAGTTGGTTGCCATGCTCTCCTCCAGGGGGTCTTCCCCAGCCAGGGATCAAACCCAGGTCTTCCACATTTCAGGCAGATTCTCTATCATCTGAGCCACCATGGAAGCCCACGTTGATACAAGCTATATCCACATTATCCACTATAATTGGAGGCTGAGGATGGTGAAATCAGATGCAGTATGAAAGATCACAGCCTAGTCATCAACGGCTCACATAGGATGTATAAACGCCATCCTATTATGTAATCCCACTCTGACAGCACTAAACCTGGTTGCTGCTGCTGCTGCTAAGTCTCTTCAGTCGTGTCCGACTCTGCAGTCCCATAGTCGGCAGCCCACCAAGCTCTGCCGACTCTGGGATTCTCCAGGCAAGAACACTGGAGTGGGTTGTCATTTCTTCTCCAATGAATGAAAGTGAAAAGTGAAAGTGAAGTCGCTTAGTCATATCCGACTCTTAGCAACCCCATGGACTGCAGCCTACCAGGCTCCTCCGTCCATTGGATTTTCCAGGCAAGAGTACTGGAGTGGGTTGCCATTGCCTTCTCCACTAAACCTGGTTATATTATCTTAACTTCCACCATATTCAAAATGGTCATAAGCAACTCCACCACCACCACATTATCACTATCACATGCAACAAAATACCAATCATGACAACCCTTATCCTCATCATTCTATTATCAATAGGGGCCTTCCACCACTACTAAGATTCAGACCCAAGTGAATAATTATTGAAAAAATAACTACAACCAAAAAGAACATTGTTTTACCAACACTAATAGCAATCATGGCACTACTGTACTTCAACATATGACTCACACACTCCACGGCATTAAATTTATTCCTCTCCACAAATAACAGAGAATACATGATGATTCTACACTATGAAACAAATAACACTCCTATCCACAATAACTGCAATAGCCACAACATTTCCACCCATAACACCAATTCTCTCAGTGCTGGCATAGGAATTTAGGTTAAATAGACCAAGAGCCTTATGAAACAAATAACACTCCTATCCACAATAACTGCAATAGCCACAACATTTCTACCCATAACACCAATTCCCTCAGTACTGGAATAGGAATTTAGGTTAACTACACCAAGAGCCTTCAATGCCCTGTGTGCTGTGGGCTTAGTCACTCAGTCATGTCCGACTCTTTGCAATCCCATAGACTGTAGCCCACCAGGCTCCTCTGCCCATGGGATTCTCCAGGCAAGAATCCTGGAGTGGATTGCCATTCCCTTCTCCAGAGGATCTTCCCGATCCACGGATGGAAGCCAGGTCTCCTGCATTGTAAGCAGATTCTTCATTGTATGAACTACAGGAAAATTCGTTTAGTACAGGGATGTTCCTTATACTTCAAAGCCCTAAACAATTATAATTTACTTAATTCCTGTTCATAAGGTTTGCAAGATTATATCTTACATCAATTGAAGGCAAACCAGCCACTTCAAGCTAAACCCTCTCTAGATTGGTGGGCTGATAACCCCATGAACATTTAGTTAACAGCTAAATATCCTGGTCAACTGATTTCAACCTACTTCTATTGCAAAAGGAAAAAAGAAAAAAAAAAAAATAAAAAAGCCGTATAAGTCCCAGCAAATTGAACCGGCTTCTTTGAATTAGCAATTCAATGTGAAATGTTCATACAGGACTTAGTAAAAAGAAAAAGTGGATTAAACCCCTCTCTTTAGATTTATGGTCAAAACCTTACTCAGCCATTCTGCCTATATTCATTAACTGTCTATCATTTTCAACTAACCGTAAAGATATCGGTACTATATACTTACGATTTGGTGCTTGAGCCGGGAAGGCAGTGTTGCAGTGAAAAGGGAAAAAGGAGGAATGAGTTTTTCTCCTTTCTTTTCTGACAACAAAGAAGATAAAGAGAAGAGTGAGCAGGCCTGAACATTCCTAACTTTTCTTTTTATTGTAACTGCTCCTCACGCTGAATGTCTGTGACTTAGTTTGCTTTTCTGTCCCTAAACTCTGCAGAAGTTACACTTGTCACCTATTTTCCTTTGACTCTGCGCTAAATATATACCCTATCTCGTGTTTACCCTCAGAACACTCTTCCCATTGTAGTTACGTATCAGAAAGAAGGCCACAGGGTCACCGAATGCCAGACTCAATTACTGGGTTATTGCCGTCAGTCTCCTTCTGTCTTTGAAACAATGCAAAAGGAAGAAATCAAGATCCTATTCCCTTTACTCCTCATCACTGATTCTTGACTGTGAGCTCTTGTCTTCTATAAGCCCCTAGATTCCTCATGGGGGGCAGGGCACATCTCACGAGGCATAAGCCTACTGCGTTTCTCCTCTCTGCCAGCTAAGAATAAAAGCCACCTGTCTATTTCCTCAAAGCCCGGTCTCCATACTTTCCGTTCAGCGTCAGTGGGCAAAGAAGGCCAAGATTTTGGCTGGCAACAGTAGGCACAGCCCCAAGATTCTTAATCTGTGCTGGGTTGGGCCAACCTGGAGCTCGACTTGGAGATGACCAAATTTAAAATGTAATTGTAACAGCTCATGCATTTGTAATAATTTTCATTATAGTACTCCCTATGATGATTGGAGGCTTTGGTAACTGATTAGTTTCCCTGATAGCTGGAGCTAATGACATAGTTTTCCCTGAATAAATAAGCTTCTGACTTCTCCCTCCCTCTTTCCTCTTACTGTTTGCATCACCAATAGCTGAAGCAGGCACTGGCACAGGCTGAGCTGTCTACACCTTTAGCCAGAAATCTAGCTCATGCTGGAGCTTCAGTAGACTTTACTTTTTTTTCTCTACACCTAACAGGAGTTTCTTCTATCTTAGGTGTTACCAATTTTATTACTACAACTATTAATATAAACCCCTGCCATATCCCTATATCAAACACTGTTATTCATGTGGTTAGTCCTAATCACAGCCATATTACTATCACTACCTCTATTGGCAGCTGGTATTTTTACTATGTTATTAACAGACTGAAATGTAAATACAGCTTTCTTTGATCCTGAAGGAGGAGGGGACCCAATACTGTATCAACATTGATCTGATTTTTCAGGCACTCTGAGGCATATCTTTTGATTTTGCCAGGATTTAGGATGATTTCACATATTGTCACCCATTATTTAGGGGAAAAGAAACTTTCAGGTACATGGGAATGGTCTGAGCTATAGTGTCAACTGGATTCTTAGTGTTTATTGTATGAGAACATCAGATATTCACAGTAAGGATGTATGTTGGCACACAAGCCTATTTCACATCAGCCACTATAATTATCACCAGGCCAACAAGGGTAAATATGTTCAGTTGATTAGCAATGCCTCATGACAGTAACATTAAATGACCCCCAGCTATAATGTGAATTCTAGGTCTTGTATTTCTTTTCACAGTCAGAGGGTTAACAGGAATTTTCCTGGCTAATTTATCTTCAGATATTTTATTCATGATATATACTATGTAGTTACATAGTTGCATTATGTACTTTCAGTGGGAGATTTGCTATTATAGGGGCTTTCTGCCCTGAATCTCATTATTTTCAGGCTATACTCAACTTGACATGAGCAAAACTTCACTTCATAAATGTATTTGTAGATGTTAACATAACATTGCTCAAAAACACTTTCTAGGCCTGTTTGGAATACCACAACAATATTCTGACTACCCAGATGCATACACAGTATGAAATACTATTTTATCTATAGGCCCATTCACTTCTTTAACCACAGCAATACCAATAATTCCTATTACCTAAGAAGCATTTGCATTAAGACGAGGTCTTAACAGTAGACCAACCATATCAAACACTCAAAGAACCTATGCACATCATTTGAAAATAAATCAGGAAGGAATCGAACCCCCAGCGATTGATTTCAATCCAAAATCATAACCATGATTTCTTTCTCTATTTAGGAGATATTAGTAAAATATTATATCACTTTGTTGAAGTTAAGTTATAGGTGAAAAATCCTGTATGGCATATCCTCTACAGCTAGACTTTCATGATGCAACACCAGCCATCATCGAAGAATTCTTACACTTGATGATAACACATTAGTAATTGTTTTCTTAATCAGCTCACTAGTAGTTTACGTTATCTCACTTATTCAGACAACAAAACTCACACACACTAGCACTATAGACACACAAGAAGCAGACTATCTGAACAATCTTAGCAGCTATTATTTTCATCTTAATTGGTTTTCTATCCCTATAAATTTTATACATAAAAGACAAAATTAACACTCCATGCCTTATGGTATAAACTATCAAGTCACCTAATATATGGAAGCTATTAATATACAGATTATGAAGACTTGAATTTTGACTCCTATATAATTCCAACATCAGAGTTAAAGCCAGGGTATTTGGAAGTAGATGATTGGATTGTTTTACCTATAGTGATATTTAAACAAATGTTAATTTCCACAGAAGATGTGCTACACTCATGAGCTGTGCCTTCTATAAGACTAAAATCAGATGCGATCCCAGGGCACCTATATCAAACAAATTTTCTAACACTAATTAAGTTCAGGTCAGTCACTCAGTCATGTCTGACTCTGCGACCCCGTGAACCGCAGCATGCCATGCCTCCCAGTCCAACACCAACTCCCGGAGTCCACCCAAACCCGTGTCCATCAAGTCAGTGATGCCATCCAACCATGTCATCCTCTGTCCTCCCCTTACCTTCCTGCCCTCAATCACTCCCAGCATCAGGGTCTTTTCAAATAAGTCAGCTCTTTGCATCAGGTGGCCAAAGCATTGGAGTTTCAGCTTCAACATCAGTCGTTCCAATGAACATCCAGGACTCATCTCCATTAGGATGGACTGGTTGGATCTCCTTGTGGTCCAAGGGACTCTCAAGCATCTTCTCCAACACCACAGTTCGAAAGCATCAATTCTTCTGTGCTCAGTTTGCTTTATAGTCCAATACTCATATCCATACATGACCACTGGAAAAAGAATACACTTGACTAGACAGACCTTTGTTGGCAAAGTAATGTCTCTGCTTTCGAATATGCTGTCTAGATTGCTCATAACGTTCCTTCGAAGGAGCAAGTGTCTTTTAATTTCGTGGCTGCAATCACCATCTGCAGTGATTTTGGAGCCCAGAAAAATAAAGTCAACCACTGTTTTCACTCTTTCCCCATCTATTTAACATGAAGTGATGGGCCTGGATGCCATGATCTTAGTTTTCTGAATGTTAAGCTTTAAGCCAATATTTTCACTCTCCTCTTTCACTTTCATCAAGAGGCTCTTTAGTGCTTCTTCTTATTCTGCCATAAGAGTGGTGTCACCTGCATATCTGAGGTTATTGATATTGCTCCCAGCAATCTTGATTCCAGCTTGTGCTTCCTCCAACCCAGCGTTTCTTATGATGTACCCCACATATAAGTTAAATAAGCAGGGTGATAATATACAGCCTTGACGTACTACTTTTTCTATTTGGAACATGTCTGTTCTATGTCCACTTCTAACTCTTGCTTTCAGACCTGCATACAGGTTTCTCAAGGGACAGGTCAGGTGGCCTGGTACTCCCATCTCTTTCAGAATTTTCCTCAGTTTATTGTGACCCACACAGGCAAAGGCTTTGGCATAGTCAATAAAACAGAAATAGATCTTTCTCTGGAACTCTCTTGCTTTTTTGATGATCTAGCGGATGTTGGCAATTGGATCTCTGGTTCCTCTGCCTTTGCTAAATCAGCTTGAACATCTGGAAGTTCACAGTTCACGTCTTGCTGAAGCCTGGCTTGGAGAATTTTAAGCACCACTTTACTAGCGTGTGAGATGAGTGCAATTGTGGGGTAGTTTGAGCATTCTTTGGCATTGCCTTTCTTTGGGGTTGGGATGAAAACTGACCTTTCCAGTCCTGTGGCCACTGCTGAGTTTTCCAAATTTGCTGGCATACTGAGTTCAACACTTTCACAGCATCATCCTTTAGGATTTGAAATAGTTCAACTGGAATTCCATCACCTCCACAGTCTTTGCTCATAGTGATGTTTCCTAAGGCCCACTTGGTTTCATATTCCAGGATGTTTGGCTCTAGGTGAGTGATCACACTATCATGATTATCTTGGTCATGAACTTCTTTTTTTGTACAGTTCTTCTGTGTATTCTTGCCACCTCTTCTTAATATCTTCTGCTTCTGTTAGGTCCCTACTATTTTTGTCCTTTATTGAGCCCAGCTTTGCATAAAATGTTCCCTTGGTATCTCTGATTTTCTTGAAGAGATCTCTAGTCTTTTCCAATCTATTGTTTTCCTCCATTTCTTTGCACTGATCACTGAGGAAGGCATTCTTCTCTATCCTTGCTCTTCTTTGGAACTCTGCATTCAAATGGGTATATCTTTCATTTTCTCTTTTGCTTTCCAGTTCCCTCTTTTCACAGCTCTTTGTAAGGCCTCCTCAGACAGCCATTTTAATTTTTTGTATTTCTTTTATTTTTCTGTATTTTGGGGGATGGTCTTGATTTCTGACTCCTTTACAATGCCATGAACCTCCATGAATAGTTCATCAGGCACTCTGTCTATCAGATTTAGTCCCTTAAATCTATTTCTCTCTTCCACTGTGTAGTCATAAGGGACTTGATTTAGGTCATACCTGAATGATCTAGTGGTGTTCCCTATTTTCTTGCATTTCACCCTGAATTTGACAATAAGGAGTTCATGATCTGAGCCACAGTTGGTTCCTGGTCTTGTTTTTGCTGACTGTATAGAGCTTCTGCATTTTTGGCTGCAAAGAATATAATCAACCTGATTTCGGGGTCGTCCATCTGTTGATGTCCATGTGTAGAGTCTTCTCTTGTCTTGTTGGAAGATGGTGTTTGCTATGACGAGTGCATTTTCCTGGCAGTACTCTATTAGTCTTTGTCCTTCTTCATTCTGTATTCCAAGGTCAAATTTGCCTATAACTTCAGGTGTTTCTTGATTTCCTACTTTTGCATTCCAGTCCCCTTTAATGAAAAGGACATCTTTTTGGGGGTGTTAGTTCTAGAAGGTCTTATAGGGCTTCATAGAACTGTTCAACCTCAGCTTCTTCAGCATTACTGGTTAGGCCATAGGCTTGGATTACTGTGACATTGAATGGTTTGCCTTGGAAACTAACAGAGATCATTCTGTTTTTGAGATTGCACCCAATTACTGCATTTCAGACTCGTTTGTTGACTATGGTGGCTACTCCATTTCTTCTAAGGGACCCCTGCCCACAGTAGTAGATATAATGGTCATCTGTGTTAAATTCACCCATTCCAGGCCACCTTTGTTTGCTGATTCCTAGCATGTCGATGTTCACTCTTGTCATCTCCTGTTTGACCAATTCCAATTTGCCTTGATTCATGGACTTAACATTCCAGGTTCTTATGCAATATTGCTCTTGATAACATCAAACCTTGCTTCTATCACCAGTCCCATCCACAACTGAGTGTTGTTTTTGCTTTGGCTCCATCCCTTCATTCTTTCTGGAGTTATTTCTCCACTGATCTCCAGTAACATATTGGGCACCTACCCACCTGGGGAGTTCATCTTTCAGTGTCTTATCTTTTAGCCTTTGCATACTGTTTATGGGGTTCTAAAGGCAAGAATGCTGAAGTGGTTTGCCGTTCCCTTCTCCAGTGGACCACATTGTAACCCTAACCCACACATCTTAGTTCACTTATTCCACAAATGTCAATGTTCACTCTTGCTATCTTCTTCTTGACCACTTCTAAATTACCTGGATTCATAGACCTAACTTTCCACGTTCCTATGCAATATGGCTCTTTACAGCGTCATACTTTACTTATACCACCATACACACCCACAACTGTTTCCATTTTGACTTAGCCTTTTCATTCCTTCTGGATTTATTTCTTCACTCTTCTCCGGTAGCATATGGGGCACCTACCGAACAGGGGAATTCATCTTTCAATGTTATATCTTTTTGTCTTTTCATACTGTACAACTGAATATTAAATGCCAGCTAAATTGCTAGGCAGTTAATATTCAGGAGGATTCAGGTTTTTGTAGTTGTTCAGTTGCTAAGTCTTGTCTAACTCTTTGTGACCCCATGGACTGCAGCACACCAGGCCTCTCTGTCCCTCATTATCTCTGGAAGTTTGCTCAAACTCATGTCTGTTGAGTGGATAAAGCCATCCAAACATCTCATCCTCTGCTGCCCACTTCTCCTCCTGTCGTCAATCTTTCCCAGCATCAGGGTCTTTTCCAATGAATCAACTCTTTGCATCAGGTGGCCAAAATTTTGAGCTTCAGTCCTTCCAATGAATATTCAGGGTTGATTTCACAAGAAATTTCTCTTCAACACATACAAATTATTAGTACAACTCAATTTAAAAAAAAAAAACTCAACACCAACAAAATCAGCCAAAGGACTAAATGCATGTTTCTCTAAAGAGGTCATAGAGATGGTGATCACGAAAAGATGCTCAGCATCACTAATTCTTTGAGAAAGGCAAATCAAATGTATCATGAGGTATCACCTCACATTGGTCAGAATGGCCACATCAGAAACCTACAACAATAAATTCTGCAGAGGGTGTGGAAAGAAAGAAAGCCTCCTACACTGTTGGTGGGAATGTAAATTGGTACACCCATTTGGTAGAACATTGTGGAGGGTCTTTTAAAAACTAAGCACAGAAATACCTGGTGTCCCAGAAATCCAATACCTAGGAGTAGATCCAGAATAAAAAGCAAAATTTTAAAAGACACTGACACTCCAAAAATCATGGCAGCACTAGGTACAATAGCCAAGACAGGGGAGCAACTTAAGTGTACAACAACAGACGAATGGAGACAGAAAATGAGGTACATATACACAATGCAATATGGCTCAGACATAAAGAAGGATGAAATCATGCCATTTCCAGTTACAGGGAAGAAACTAGAGGTGATCAAACTAAGTGAAATAACTGAGAAAGGGAAAGACAGATGATAGAGAGTATCACTTCTGTGGAATCTAAAAATGGATACAAATGAGCGTCATTACGAAATGCAAACAAATTCACAGACTCAGAAACTTACGCTTACCAAAATGGAAAGGTGGCAGGTGGTGGGGGGAGTAATTGGCTGTACACATCAATATTTACATGTCAAAACTGGTGCGGTTTTTGTTGTTTAGTTGCTCAGTCATGCCTGACTCTTTACAGCTCCATGAACTGTAGCCTGCCAGGACAAAGGATGTCCATGGGATTCTCCAGGCAAGAATACTGGAATGGTTTGCCATTTCCTTCTTCAGGGAATCTTCCCAACCCAGAGATCGAGCCCAGGTCTCCTGAAAGCCTCCTGCATTCCAGGTGGATTCTTTTACCACTGAGTGAGCAGGGAAGCCATAAAATAGGTGCTGAAGGACTCTAAATAGTCACAAGTTTGACAGGGCTTTAAATGACATCTGCCCTCAAGAAATGTCCTGGGGTATTTCATCAGAAAAGAATTTCAAACAGGGCCAAGTTTCAAGAGGCCTGTTTCAAGAGATAAATTGTACTCACAAAGTATAAAATAATAAAGCACATGGATAGATAGTCCACACCAATAATTATTAAATCACTGCCAATCAAAACTGCAATAAGGTATCACCTCATGCTGGTCACGGAGGCCATCATCAAAATGATCTACAAAGAATAAAGATAAATAAATAAATAAAATGAAACATCTGCAAAGAATATACAGAAAATGAAATCCTCCTACAATCTTTTTGGGAATGTAAATGTTGAAGGCGCTATGGAAAACAGCATGGAGCTTCCAAGAAATACAAGACATAGAGGTATCATTTGACCCTGCAATCCCACTCATGGGCCTAAGTCCAGAGACTGTGAAGTGAAAGTTACTCAGTCATGTTCAACACTTTGCAACACTATGGACTATACGGTCCCTGGAATTCTCTAGGCCAGAACACTGGAGTGAGTAGACTTTACCTTCTCCAAGGGATCTTCCCAACCCAGGGATCAAGCCTAGGTCTCCCACATTGCAGGCAGATTCTTTACCAGCTGAGCCACAAAGGAAGCCCAAGAATACTGGAGTGGGTATCCCACCCCTTCTCCAGCGGATCTTCCTGTCCCAGGAATCGAACTGGGGTCTCCTGCATTGCAGGTGGATTCTTTACCAACTGAGCTATAAAGGGAAGCGTGGTCCACAGAAAATGACCATTCAAAATGACACCTGCACCTTCATTTTCAGGGCAGCACTCTTTCAATAGGCAAGACATGGAATCCACCAAAATGTCCAGTGGAAGAAAAGTGAAGACAAGGTGTACATCTACAACTGGAACACCACACAACCGTAAAAGAAACAAGGATGCTGTCAGCAGCATGGGTGTGCTAAGAAATAATCACCCCAGGTGAGGGAACTCAGAGACAGAAAGACAAATATCATGAGATATCACTTACGGGCACAATCTATAAATTCATACCAGTGACCTAATGTACAAAACGGATTTCACAGCCTGCGAAATTCAAATTATGAGTATCAAAAGAAAGAAAGAAGGGATAAAGAGTTTAGGATTTATATACACACTAAGATCTAACAAATTGATAAGCAAACAGGACCTACTGAAAAGAACAGGGAACTCTACTAAAGAGACTGTAATAATCTATATGAGGAAAAAAATGGAATAAAGACTAGATTCACTTCAATGTTAAATCAAATTAAGTTCCTGTAGAGCTAAAACTAACAAGACAATGGAAAGCCACCTGACTCCAATAGAAAATAAAAATTAAATTACAGAAAATCCATCTAGGGGACCCCAGACAGTGCTGACCCTACAGATTAGGTCTGTGATACACTATGAGATTAATATGACACCGCCAAAGGTTTTCACCCAGCAGAACACAGAGCAGCAACCCATTCAAAGGTGCCTGACCTCATGTGAATATCACAAGATTAAAAGACGAAAGACCACAGGTTAATCAGGGCAACACCCTCAATTCAGATGTTGGTGATCTCCAAGGGGCAAGACACACAGAGCTGAAGAGCAGACACGGGGTCTCTGGGCACAGGACTTGGACCCTTGTGGACGGGGTGAGAGCCACACGGTCCCCAAACCCTGCCTCTGGGTCCGCATGACTCTTGGTTAGGACACCAGGTCCCTGATGGCTGGGCCCAAGGTGGAAACGATTGGGTTCCTGGAACCCCCTGGGTTTGCGGAAGCTTCTCTCGTCCCAGAGAAGTCCTCCTCTCCTGCCCTTTGGTTCTGCCTGATACTAACTGTTTTGACAGCTGTCACAATAATGTTGAACACACTGCCTTGGTACCAGCAGGCTCCGTTCTTTGTTTTCCCACTGAGGTGTTGAGAAAACACACCAGGCGCAGGGCTAGAAGACGAGGGGCAGGTCTGGTGTCTGCCTAGCAGAGACGGCCGACGGGAAGGCGATCACATAGCAACCTCACCTGCTGCCCGTTGTTTTTTTGCCTGATCCTTGTACCCTGGAATCAATGAGCCAGGTGAACCTGCCTCCCTACTCAAACTGAATGCTCTGAAAAACTGGAATAATTACCAAGTAGCCCACCTGAGGAGTCTCCATGAGCCTCAGGCCAGGTGACCATGGCAGGAGGAAAGACCAAGAGCCCTACTGCAGCACTGACCCCTGGGAAGGATATGGAACCCCACTTAGAGGAGGGCACGTTACCCAGAGAAGCCCACCTCAGCTCCAGACCCCAGACCTCTGAGCACTGACATTCAGACACAGGCACGGAGTTTTCCAGGATGGAGGCCAGGCCCAGTCCGCACCCAGGTCTCCACATCCTCGTGCACACAGAACATGGTCGGTGTCAATATTCTCACTGCAGAAACCAAGCAGTCTTGTCTAAACATAGTCAGTGCAGACAGGATTGAAAGGTCAAAGTATTCATCATTCAGACATGTCTGACTGTTTGTGACCACATGGATTGTAGCCCACCAGCCTCCTCTGTCCATAGGATTCTGCAGGCAAGAATACTGGATTCAGTTGCCATTCCCTTCTCCAGGGGATCTTCCCGATCCAGAGATGAACCCAGTTCTCCTGTACTGCATGCACATTCTTTACCATCTAAGCACCAAGGAAGCCTGTAGACAAGACAGAGAGGTCTAAATCTACCATGTAGACAGAACTTGGCCAGGTTTAAGCTAGCATAAAGTTGCTCTCCTGTAGGCACAGGTCATACACGTGCAGGGTCTCTCATCCCTGGACAGGGGCCTCACCCTCATGTCGGAACTAGCAAGTAAGTTTCTTAAAGAAAAACTCATCACTGGCCCCCACATGTCACCCACATCAGGAAACCAAACAATCTGTGAAATGTGAAACCCCCTTCTGAGGAGAGAAAACAAAACTGTAAGACAAAGAAACCCAACGAGCTAATCAGGGGAGGACAGGAAGTCCCTCACCCCCTTACTCTAACAAGACATCCTTATTAAAGAATTAACAAATCCCCTTAAGCTTCCCGTTTTCCCCACTATATGGTATAAAAATAGATCACCACATCACTCTGGGCTCTCTCCGCATGGCCATTAGGTTGTGTGGAGGGAGTCCCTGCTCGAGCTCGTAATAACGTTCCTCACTGCTTTTGCATCAATCCGTGGCTCCTGTGGTGTTTGGTGGGATTCCGCAATCCAGATACAACATTTTGGGGGCTCGTCCGGTATCCCCTGAGCCCTTCTGGACCCGCACTTCGGAGGATGAATGGCCAGTAAGCAGTAGCAGCACCTGCATCTGTATCTGTAGAGGGGCCCCAATCTGTATCTGTAGATGGAATTAAACCTAGGCGGACGCGCTGATAATGGTCTCCAGCAGGGAGCCGGAAGAGACGTCTTCCAGCTCCCACTCTGTAGTCCCGTATATATATATATATATATATATATATATATATATATATATATATATACACATATATATATACCTGTGCGGGGACTACTCTGTACTTTTTTTTCTCGGGATTGCGTGCTCTGTTATTTCTCTTCTGTGTCGTCTTGTTTGTTCATTGTGTGACTGACTGACGAGGGGACAGGCCCAATCTGGATGCTCTCCGCTTACCTTAATAACTGGATTCAGACTCCAGAGTACTCAGGGGCCAGCTTGCCTGCCAATGAACCAGACCCAGCAGCCGCAATAGGACCGTTTTGTCCCTTGTCTCCTCCTGATGCAGACAACTGGTCAGAGTGCCCCGACCGGTAAGGAACAAAAGACTTTATTGACCTCTCTCCCCTTCCCTCTCTCTTTCCTCTCCTTAGCCCTTCCTATCCTTCCCGTTTTTCTAGTCCCCTTGTCCTGGACACAGGAATCTGGTGGAAGGGCCTCAGCTTGAGCTGAGGATTGGAGACGGATCACCTCCTCTTGGCAGAAAACTCGAATTTTCTGGTCTGGTTTCTGGTAGGGCCAAGTTCCAGTCCTCCCTTTTCTGGAAGCCTAGGGAAAAGTCCCGTAATGCCTGGGTGTCTGCAGGTGGCAGGAGACGTCTGTAAGGCCACCCCTTTTGCCCCCCGTTTCCCGCCTCCTCCTCCTTCTTCTTTCAACCTGGCTTCCTTTCCTCCTTTTGAAAACTTTGACGACATCTGAAATTTTGTGTCTCTATAGAAGGTTTTCTGAGAGACTGTATTCTTGTCTTTAAGGGAGTGTCTGATGAGGACTGCCAGGTTTATATGTGTGTGTTTTAACTCTGTTCTGTGTTGTGATTTGTGATGGCCATTTTGCTTTGTCTGGCCACCATTTAGACCTGCCGCCATTTTGTTAGAACTTGATTTTCTTTCCCTGTGCCTTGAGATCAGGGCTCTCAGGAACATTAATCTAGACCATCTCTAACTCCTGAGATTGAGAGAAAAAGGAAAAAAGCCTTTAAAAATGTTATTTATTTAAATTTTATATTGTAATATCTAATTCATGACCTAACTTAGAAAATGAAGCTAGATCTTGCACTGTGTCTGTCTAAATATGTTTTGGTATGTCTTTGTCTCTGGCCAAATATTTTGTTTTTTAGGTTAATTTGTAAATGAGCTCTATTTAATTGGCTTTTAAAAACGGTAAGCACTTACAAATCAAATAATTCTAAATTAAACAATAAATTCCAGGTTTAGGTGAACTGGGAAATATTCAGTACTAAATACCTGATATTAATGTTTGTTTGTTGACCTATCTAATATACACATGTCTTAGAGTAATTAACATCAAGTAAAATATTTTCATTTTACCTAGGTTTAATATAAGTTAAATATTATACCTGTTACAAGTTTGTCAACAAGGAAATTACCTCGAGTGAAAAAACTTCTAAAAAGTGTAAATGAGGTATGAGTTTGTATATAAACTCTATTAAGAAAAATTATTCTTTAAGAATATCTGTTTAAAATAGTCTCTCCAGATTGGTGTAACTTAAATTTCTAAGGGTTGTGCTAAACTAAGTATTGGAAGTCTATTAAATAATTAGGTCATTTCCAAATGAAATAAGATTTTGAAACATTTACTACTAAACACTGATTTCCTTTTACAGAAAAACTAAAGAGATTTGGGACTATAAATGAATAATGTTTGATGCCATCCTAAAATGTTTTAAGAAAGCAAGGGTTTTAGAAATTATCACTGGTATTTATGCTCACCAATCTATAAAATGCTAATATAAAAGTTAGCTCTTGGTTGCTAAAGGAAAGCAGGAAGTGTGCTTTCATTAAAAAAAAAAAAATGAAAAAATACTAAAAAGTGTTAAGCATGATCAGGATTTTCTAAAATTGGATTGCAATTAGTTAGATAAATGGATTTTGTTAAGAATGACACAGTCATAAGAAAACTGGTTACAGCCACTTAAGTTCAAGATGGCGGAGCTGACTTTCACTAGACCTTGAGCCTTGGTATTTACACCCATTGTGACATATCAACAAGCTAAATGATACACCCATCAACATTGACTAAATCTGACCAAATGTTCTAAAGCTTTTAATTGATCTTTTTGATAAAACTTCCTAAATTGAATTCTTTTGAAGTTCCTTTGACATCTAGCTAACTTTGGGGTGTTTCAGAGGGCCCCTGAAACATCCCAAAGAGAGATATTAAGCTGTGTTTATTTGGTTGGTTAAATTACATGAAAAAGATTATCAAATGTGTAATAAATCCACTCATGTTATAATGTATGGAAAATTATTAACATAGATATCCTAGAAATTATATGGAGTTCTTAACATTTTGATATGTCTTGGTATTCTAATGAAAAACCTAATGACTTCACAAAAGTTAACAAAGGACTGAATGAACCAGCGAATATGCTTATAACTTTTATGGTTTCTATCTGAGAAATTACAGGTTTAAATCTAGTGTTTTCTGGGAGTAAGGAAAACCTTCCTCTCAAGCTAATTATAAAGGTAATTGGGTAAAATTACATGTTATAAACAAAACAATTATATTTTCTCTCTATCTGACTCCTCCAGAAATTTGAAACTCTTACGTTTCCAGTAGGTTTATCAAATGAGCTAAGGTTATCTCACTAACAGGTACAAAAATCTCAAGGAATTTTTGAGCCCTTAAAAAAAAAAGAGTTCACCTAGATTTGTTATGCAAAATCTGTGATAAGCCTTTGGTGTGAGTTTCCCAGCCCTGTTTTATATTAAAAGTTCAGTCTGAGATCCTATAAGTGTTTCAGCAAAATAAAAAGTCTATGATCAATTATGGTTATATAAATCATCAGACCAAAATTAGTGAGAACAAACCTATTTTGCAACCAAACTAGCCTTAATTTGGTTGTATTTGATAAAAATTAGGGTAATTTAGGGAGAAAAAGATATTTCAAAAAATGTTAAATCCCAGTTTGTTAATGGAGGTCTGCATGTAGTAAGACTCATTTCTCAGATAGTTCTTTGCTGTTATGTGATCTTAATGCAAAATTTAATTGAATTCTTAAAGAATACCCTAAGTTTGTTTCTGAAGCTTATCTCAGTAATCTATCTTTGGATGAAGATCAGATGCCTCATGACCTGCAACCAGGACTGGAAAAAGACATAATTTAAGGGACTGTCTCCAACCTGGATGGAAGGACTTTTTATCAGGTACTCTTAACTAGCTCATGCACAATGAAACTGAAGGGAAATTAACTCTTAGATTAATTCCCACTTCCAAAGGCCCCTACACTGGATTGGTCTATAGAGAAGACAGCTAACCTGATCTCAACTTAAAATGATGCTCAAACAAGAGAAACTACACTACACCAGGATGAGAAGACAACGACATCAGAGGTAGACAGCTTGCCCAAGATGCTGGACCTGATTCCTATGATCATTTATAATGTTCTCTTGACTTCTTAGACCTTTGTATATAAATCAAATGCTTTTCTATCATAGGCCTGATACTATGCTAGTTTTAGAAATCGATCCAATTGTTGGGTTTGTGGCCAATTATTTGTGTCTAGCTCTGGGTTACCTTGGTAAATTTCTCTACTATAAGACTCTAACTGGTTGGCCCTGAGGAAATCTACTTGAAAAAATTATAGTCATATTCAGGTCACTGTGGTACTACCAGACGGGATCCCCTCACTGGGCCAATTAAGAATGCCTACTTTGACACTGGCCATAAATTTGAGCCTTTTTCTATTCCTCAAGCTCAATCAGAGCAACAAGAAAAGTTTTAGCAAAGGAAAAAGAAATATCCCACAATTATGAGATGGATTTATATAGATAACACCAGGCTATGGTAATTTAGGTTTATCTCCTCTGTGTTGAAAACAATTAAATCATACTAAGGATAACCAGTCTAGTAACACTAGAAAACTGGGCTCTGTGCCTTATAGACGGTGGTGCCAATGTATAATTTCCCTGAAAGATAAAGATTTGTACAGAGTAGACTAAGTCAGACGACCTGGGATATACTGGGCTACATCTAATGGAAGCTCTTAAGTCTTTCTTGTAACTTTACTAATACTGTTGGCTATGTTCTTTGTACTTCACCTGTTTTACAAAATTGCTATTTCTTACACTGCCAAATGCGTAACTGAGGCCTCTGATGGAATAACATAACAGTTCCCTATGAGATTGATGATGATAACATTGTAACTCTAGATATGAGAAAAAGCAACAAGAGGGAATGTTTTCCTGGACCAAGAGGCTAGTAAGACAGGTGGTCCAGAGAATTTGGGGTACTGTTTTATGGCCTAGTCCAGCAATAGCACATTTAGTGGCTGGTCAACAAAGGCTTTGCCAAACCTGAGAATGGACATTCTCAGCACCATGGGATAAAATGGTCATGAAATGCCCCCCTCAAAGTGGTGGTCAAGTTTATGAGCAAAAAGCGGCTCTGCCAACTGAAGAGTGACACTTGCCATCTACATGTATAGATATTAAATCATGGCCTGTGCAACTGCTGACTTTCAACAGCCCTGAAAGGAGTTCAGGGTGAAGATCAGGAATGAGACACTCTGTGCTCTGGGAAAAACTGGCAGAACACGCCTTCAGATAGTTAGATCTTTTCAAGAGATTTTATGAGTCCCAATTCTTGCATCTTCTCATACCTAGAGAAACATTGACATCATTAATGGTGACATCTGCTTTGGCTATTAAGGAAAAATTTTACAATTAAAAGTCAAAATAGAGTATTCAGCTATGGTTCAGACATCCTGGGAAATAACCAGGTGTTACCATGGATGTAATTTCAGATTAGACATTGTACTGCTAAACATTTGAGTTTTCTGAGTCGTGTCAGGCTTAGATGCCACCATTCTCAAACAATATCTGCTGGAAGGTAGTAACTTCTACCTTACTTTTTATAAAACTAGGCAACTGGCCACCTGGCTACAAGTCTCCCTAAAGTGCCAGGTCCAGACTGGTTTTCAGGCCTATTCTTCTAAAAGAAAGAGATTTATTTTGTCTATTAAAACTTCAGTTACCCCTCCTTCAGCTACTACTAACTGGGCATGTTACAACAAAATGGCAGACCAAGGGATTGAGATTTTAATCATACAAGGCTCAGATCTAGGACTTAGAACTCAGGAATACTTCCAATTCAGTGTCTCTTCTCCAAGCTGACGCAGTCCTATGCCCCATTTTGACAGGAAGTTATCACAGTCATAGTTGCCCTGTTCCCTAAATTAAAACTGAGCAGGACTCTGTGGGTGGCGACTCTGGAGTACAGATCTGCTGTGTGTTCTCCATTTCTTATCTGTAGGATATAGGCGTCATTCAGCCTCCTTGACCTTCCCTGAGTTCCAAAGGGTGGATTCAAACAATTGCTCATCAGGGAAGGGAGGAAATACAGAAACAGAGGGGAAACAATCAAATGGTGGCACAGCTTTGAGGCAAGGTCCTAGTTCCTACTCAAAGAAATATGCATAACAATGTCTTTTGAGTTCTTCTACAGAACTGGAGCCCCCACCCAGGTGGAGGACGGTAACTTCAGACTAAACACAAGATTCCTGGAGCACAGCTCTGTTGATTCACCACCAGCCAATTAAAAAAAAAAAAAAAAAGAGTTACCAACCCTGCAGCCCTCACTCCAAATGTTGCCTCCTGTTTCTGGGGACCAGTGATGACCATCCTGTTAGGTCTCCTGTTTGCCCACTGTCTATTTTATCTCTGAGAGGTGCCAACAGTTTCAAACTAAGTTGCTGTTATTACAAGAGTAAAAGCTGGTTTCAGATGTAGAACACCTCATCTTAGGTCAGGTATAGAGAGACTTCTGCTCTGCTCAGCAGGCCTATGCCCAGGCACAGCAGGAAGAAGTTATAGAAGAAAGAGACCTCTGCCCCAATTCCCAGAAAGCATCTTGAGTATGAAGTCTCTCAGTGGGAAGTTGTTAGGGGAAGCACACTGATTGAAACCGCCCGCCCTGGCCAGGCACCATAGTAACCATTTGCATGAGTTGTTTTATGACAGGAGAGCCTGATGAGGAATACGGAACTAATAAGCCACCACCACCCAGAAGGGTTCGGGAAAGGTCGAGAAGAGACACTGCCTGTCCGTCCACCTAATGTTACTAAGATCTCAATATTCGACTGTCTCCAGAGATGATATATTGACTCTGTAGAAGACACATAATTGGGCCTTCCATAGGAACTAGAAGAGGGGGAAATGTGAAATGTGAAACCCCCTCCCGAGGAGAGAAAACAAAACTTTAAGACAAAGAAACTCAACGAGCCAATCAGGGGAGGACAGGAAGTCCCACACCCACTTACCCTAACACACCAATCAGTAGCTAACAAGACACCCTTAGTTAAAGAATTAACCGATCCCCTTAAGCTTCCCATTTTCCCCTCTATACGGTGTAAAAATAGATCGCCGTATTACTCGGGGCTCTCTCCGCATGGCCATTATGTTGTGTGGAGGGAGTCCCTGCTCGAGCTTGTAATATAGTTCCTCACTGCTTTTGCATCGGTCCGCGGCTCCTCTGGTGTTTGGTGGGATTCCGCGATCCGGGTACAACAAATATTTGTCATTAAACACTTTAACAGGCAAAACAAAACTGTTACCAGTATCTTTGGCCAAGTGGTGGTCAGGATCCAGGGAAGATCAAGGGATTTCTTAGAGTTGAGTCCAGTGTCTTGTAAAGACAGACAGACAGTGCCCTGATTCCTTCCCCAATGCTTCCAGCAGGAGGCAGCCACACTGGAAGCCTTCTAGAAAAGGATATTCTGTATCAGAATAAATATTGGTGAAATGGAAATCATACTAGTTAGTATTTGCCAACCTAAAATATTCTTAAAAACTTGGCCCCCAGATCTTTGTGGTTCCCACTGGTCCCTTTGTGTTCAGATTGTCAGGGAAGAAACAATCCATTGTTTCAAATTGGTTTCTTCTAATTATGTTATTTGCTGTTATATGAATGAAAGGTCACACTTGAAAAAATACATATGAAAATTCTTGCAAAAAAAAAAAAAAAAAATTGAGTCAAGGAGCCCATAAGTTCTATGAACTCTGCCTTCTAACAATTTCAGTTTCAAAGAGAGAGGGCAGGAGGATAAGGGTTGACATAGGATGAGATGGTTGGATAGCATCACCAACATAATGAACATGAGTTTGAGCAAACTATCGTAGATGGTGAAGGACAGGGAAGCCCAGCATGCTGCAATCTATGGGGTTACAAAGAGTTGGACATGACTGAGCAACTGAACCACATCAAGCTTCACATCAAGATTTTCTGCCTGGAGAAACCTGATAAAATAGGCACCCTGATTTTGTCACTTCTCTGTTTAAACTCTGCTAAAATGAAATTAATATTCATATCAACATGTAAGAGTTTCTGAGTTTTGAGATGTCACACCAAGGTAAGAGGTGCTGGTGAGAATAGAACGCTGCTGGTGGGCAAAACGTTTTCAAACAAAGCTCTGTTTCAAACTGGATTTAAATACAACACTACATGGGTACATGAAGTATGAACCAAGAGCCTAAATATAGCAGGCAATATGTAAAAACAAATTTGGTATCCCATATGTGAGAGTAAAAGCTACTGGTTTTTGCAGTAGTCATGTACGGATGTGAGAGCAGGACCACAAAGAAGGCAGAGCACTGAAGAACTAATGCTTTTGACCTGTGGTGCTAGAGAAGACTCTTGAGAGTCCCTGGGTCTGTGAGGAGATCAAACCAGTGAATGCTAAAGGAAATCAGTCCTGAACATTCATAGGAAGGACTGACGCTGAAACCAAAGCTCCAAACCTTTGGTCCTCTGATGTGAAGAGCCGACCCACTGGAAAACACCCTGATGCTGGGAAAGACTGAAGGCAAATGGAGAAGGGGATGACAGAGGAAGAGATGGCTGGATGGCATCACTGATTCAACGGACAGCAGTTTGAACAATCTCCAGGAGTTGGTGATGGGCAGGGATTCCTGGCGTGCTGCAGTCCATGGGGTCACAAAGAGTCAGACACAACTTAGCCACTGAGCAGCAACTACAACAACATGAGAGTGAATGTTTCTTGTCAGACCTGCAGCTGGTACGCACACATTGGTTTAGAACACTCTCCAACACAGATTGTCTGTAAGCTGATGAAGTGTGTCACAAGTGCATGAACCAAAAGGCAATGGATTCATTCCAGGATGGAAGAGAATGTAACTTTGAACAGTCTGTGAAACTTACAAAGTCTGTAATCCACTCAAGATTTCAAATAATAAAACATTCACCTGAAATTTAAAGCCTCTTGGAAAGTTGCATCCTAATTATGAAAACATTCCATAGATTTCTTTTCATAATCATTTTTTGCAGTGATAACACTGAGAGGGTAACAGGCAGGAAGGCCAGGGGTCTCCAAATGGAGGAAAGAGGCTGCAAGTGCCAGACATTTTTATCTCTCTTAAGCGGCAGGAGGAAGAAAACCAGTGATATTTTCCTTCTCTATACAAATTTAAAAGGAGGTTTCTCTTAAAATGCTGTGTTACCATGACACCTGGTTTCACCTGAGGCTAACTACTCTCAAACTTTGAGTTAACAAATACATTTCTTTTCTTAAGGAAATGTTCTTTTAAGCTATGTTAATGAACCCCAGACTCTATCTTCAAGTTGGTTCCTCCAAATGGCCCAACCTACTTGCTCAGGTATTCTTCCCCTAATCTATGTAAATGAAACTATTTGTTGGTATTCTTCCCTTCTACAATATTCAAGTCAATCGTTTTATGGCCAGGGATGAATTATCTGGTGCCATTCTAAATTTTATGACACTCCTTTCTTTTCATTAACAGACTGTGAGTGACTATATAACATACAGCTAAAGAGAAGAAGGGGAGTACTCTTTTGCCCCCTTCTGATGCCTATGTCAGAAGCTTTCTCTATCTCCTTTATACTTTAATAAAACTTTATTTCACTGAAGCTCTGAGCTATCCAGCCTCGTCTCTGGCTCTGGATTGAATTCATCTCCTCTGGAGGCAAAGAATTCTGGCATTTTATCCTTCAGCAACAACCTTTCAACATTTTAACTCTTCAGTTGCTGATATTATTACCAAGATTAACTTGTCCTCATGGGTGTGGGAGATGAAGTGGATCCATTGTGATTGCTCTCTGGTCAAATGACTCTCGCAGTTTCTAATTATGTTCTATATCCACAATATTTATTTTTACATCCATCGAAGTCTACCTCTCAGATCTTTATGTACACCAAACAATAGATACCTAGTGAGTTCAGATTATATTAAACACTCTTTCCATAACTTTTCCAATGTCAATTAAATCAGAACAAGGTGAAGCAGGGAGAAGTGTTGAAATTTTAAATGATCTCTAAGGACCCTAAAAAAAAAAAAAAAAATTAGACAGAAATCCTAACCATTGCTGGTCTATACAAAAGAATCCCAATGTGTCTTTTTCATGAAATTGGAACAATTGACTAACTAGAGTTGCAACAAGTTGCAGTTATGCTTGCTTTGAGTTGAAACGACTTGGATGTGGGCATATGAGGTTATATAGGTAATACATACTTAAGGAGGTAACAAGTATGAATCCAAAAATGTATAAGGTATACTTTGTAAACAAAGGTGGAACATTTAACTTGTTTTCACTACCTCACCCTTCCAGACTTTGCCATCATCTACTGACCCACTGTGGACTTGTTGGTTTAGTGCCATCACATTAAAACTAGTCACATGCATCTTGCTGAGCTGTGTTCTCTTTGTTTGACATTGTTTATGTTTCTATCTCCTAGTATGCTCTTATAAATGCCACTATCTGTATCACTTATTTTGTCTATAAGGTGGTCTCCTTCATTGTCCACTGTGTAACCATCCTCCGTGTATACAGATATTTACATGTCTATGTATATAGATATCTGTGTCTATATGTATCTATAATAGATGTTTATATCTGTATATACATAGATAGTTATGTCTATATGTACATATATATTTACATGTCTATGTATATAGATATTAATGTCTCTATGAAGCTAGGTATTTATACATCTATGTACCTATAATATATATTTCTTTCTATTTTCCATTTAGTTTTATTAGTTGGGGGCTAATTACTTTACAATATTGTAGTGGTTTTTGTCATACCTTGACATGAATCAGCCATGGATTTACACGTGTTCCCCATCACGATCCCCTCTCCCACCTCCCACTATACCTGCTCCCTCTGGGTCTTCCCAGTGCACCAGGCCCGAGCACTTGTCTCATGTATCCAACCTGGTCTGGTGATCTGTTTCACCCTAGATAATATACATGTTTTGAAACTGTTCTCTCGAAACATCCCACACTCGCCTTTTCCCATGGAGTCCAAAAGTCTGTTCTGTACATCTGTGTCTCTTTTTCTGTTTTGCATAGATAGTTATGTCTATATGTACATATATATTTATATGTTTATGTATATAGATATTTATGTCTCTATGAACGTAAGTATTAATACATCTATATACCTAGAATGTATATTTCTATGCATATAGACATTTGTATATCCAAGTACCTAGACATTTATATCTCTATCTGAACATTTTCATATCTATGTACCTAGATATTTACATTTATGTACACTTATGTAAATACAAATAGATGTCTTATCAGTATAACAGGGCCTGTAGAAAAGGGAACGGTCCTACAGAAAGACCTGACTTGGCAATTGAAAAACAACAAAATAGAAAATATACTTGCTTCACCTGCCACAAACAACACATGGTATATCAATGTTACTACAATATGAAATAAAGGTTACTTAAAAAAAAATAATGCTTAGGGTGTTTCCCTGCAGTCCAGTGGTGAAGATTCTGTGCTTCAAATGCAGGGGGTGAGGGTTCGACACTTGGTCACGGAACTAAAAAGTCCACATGCAACATGGCACTGCCAGTAAATTTAAAAAAATAAAATAAAATAAAATAAATAAATCAGAATGTTCAGAAGAACAGAAAAGCTTTGGTTCTTTCTTCAGGTACATTCCATACTAAATTACAGTCTTGAGTTAAAACTTGAAAATTTTCACTTCCAAGGTAATCACAACTGGGCATGAAAAAGTCCTGACGCCTTGTGGCCATTCCCTGCAATAGCAACCTTAAAACTTATGATTATGAGAACATTTAATACTAAGATGGGCTCAGTAAAACACATAAATGGTATGGACCTAACAGAAGCAGAAGATATTAAGAAGGGGTGGCAAGAAAACAGAGAAGAACTGTTCAAAAAAGATCTTCATGAACCAGATAATCACGATGGTGTGATCACTCATCTAGAGCCAGACATCCTGGAATGTGAAGTCAAGTGGGCCTTAGGAGACATCACTACAAACAAAGCTAGTAGAGGTAATGGAATTCCAGTTGAGCTATTTCAGATCCTAAAAGATGATGCTGTGAAAGTGTTGCACTCAATCTGTGAGCAAATGTGGAAAACTCAGCAGTGGCCACAGGACTGGAAAAGGTCAGGTTTCATTCCAATCCCAAAGAAAGGCAATGCCAAAGAATGCTCTAACTACTGCACAATTGCACTCATCTCATACACTAGCAAAATGATGCTCAAAATTCTCCAAGCCAGGCTTGAAAAATATGTGAACTGTGAACTTCCAGATCTTCAAGCTGGTTTTAGAAAAGGCAGAGAAACCAGAGATCAAATTGCCAACATCCACTGGATCATTGAAAAAGCAAGAGAGTTCCAGAAAAAATCTATTTCTGCTTTATAGACTATGCCAAAGCCTTTGACTGTGTGGGTCACAATAAACTGTGGAAAATTCCCAAAACATGGGAATACCAGACCACCTGACCTGTCTCTTGAGAAATCTGTATGCAGGTCAAGAAGCAACAGTCAGAACCAGACATGGAATAACAGACTGGTTCCAAATCGGGAAAGGAGCATATCAAGGCTATATATTGTCACCCTGCTTATTTAACTTCTATGCAGAATACATCATGAGAAATACCGGGCTGGATGAAGCACAAGCTAAATTCAAGATTGCCGGGAGAAATATCAGCAATGCAGATGGCCCAACCCTTATTGCAGAAAGTGAAGAAGAACTAAAGAGCCTCCTGATGAAAGTGAAAGAAGAGAATGAAAATGTTGACTTAAAGCTCAACATTCAGAAAACTAAGATCATGGCATCTGGTCCCATCACTTCATGGCAAATTGGTGGGGAAACAGTGGCTGACTTTATTTCGGGGGGCTCCAAAATCACTACAGATGGTGACTGCAGCCATGAAATTAAAAGACACTTACTCCTTGGAAGAAAAATTATTACCAACCTAAACAGTATATTAAAAAGCAGAGATGTTACTTTGCTAACAAAGGTCTGCCTAGTCAAGGCTATGGTTTATCCAGTGGTCATGTATGGATGGGAGAGTTGGACTATAAAGAAAGCTGACTGCTGAAGAATGGATGCTTTTGAACTGTGGTGTTGGAGAAGACTTGAGAGTCCCTTGGACTGCAAGGGGATCCAACCAGTCCATTCTAAATGAGATCAGACCTGAGTGTTCATTGGAAAGACTGATGTTGAAGCTGAAACTCCAATGCTTTGGCCACATGATGTGAAGAGCTGATTCATTTCAAAGTATCCTGATGCTGACAAAGATTGAGGCAAGGAGGAGAAGGGGACGACAGAGGATGAGATGGTTGCATGGCATCACCGACTCAATGGACATGAGTTTCGGTAAACTCTGGGAGTTACAAATAGACAGGTAGGCCTGGCGTGCTACAGTCCATGGGGCTGCAAAGAGTCGGACACGACTGAGTGACTGAATTGAACTCATAAGGGGAAAGAATATGAAGAAAAATAGATATCTATATCTATATCAGGAATATGTATACCAGACCAGCTGGAATGTAAGGGATGCTGATGGTGACTGGTTCTGACTCTCAAGACTTCAATCGACTGAAGCTTGGAGTCTCCCACAGCCCAAGATCCTTAATGAACATGCCTGTAAAGTTAAAGTGTTAGTCACTCACTCATGTCTGACTCTTTGCAACCCCATGGACCACCAGCCTCCTTTCTCTGTGGGATTCTCCAGGCAAGAATCCTGGAGTGGACTGCCCCGCCCTCCATTTGGGATCTTCCTCACTTAGGGGTTGAACTCGGGTCTTCTGCTATGCAGAGATTGTTGACCATCTGAGTCAACACAGAAGCCGGAACATGCCTGTACTCATAGATTAAAGCTTACCCAACTTTGTGGTTTACAGAGACACTGCTCTGGAAAGCGCCATGGTGTTCTCCATAGTTCTGCAAGTAATACACTTTTCCTTCCCATGAGCTTTGGCTGGGTTGTACCTTCTGGCTCTACACCCACCAAGAGGTAAACTCGCTTTTCTGGTAACATTTCTCCATCCAGACTCCCAACCACCACTTGACACTAATTCTACAGTCAGTCGCTTTGCTTCCAATACATGGAAATCACATTAATTTTCTGTGAGCAAAGCTACCTAAGGGCCAGAAACAGTGTCCCCATTTTACCTTGTGAAGCCAGTAGATGGCAGGCAAACTCAGCTCAGTGGATCCACATTCCTCCAGATTGATGCCTCGGCTTACAGAAAACACTTGCAAGGCTTTGAGGTTTTATTTATACCTCATTTCTGAAGGCTTTTCATACCCACATTACATATACAAATGGCTCATCAGTGACACTTCTACTTTCAGGTTAAAAATCCTCCAAGTGTTTTCTAACATCCTTTTTCCATGTGTTGTGTTTATATCTTTGACCACACGGTGTTTATCTTGTGTCTCATCAAAATGCAGTTAATTCCACCGTTTCACTTGAACAATGCAGCAGTCAACACATAGAGTTCTTGACAAAACTGGATTTGACAAGGTAGGGTACAGGTGGGCCTAGGATAAACTCCGGGAGCACGGTTACAGTCTGGTGGAGCCGATATACCAGTTGAGGGCAATGGAAAGAAATATTCAGCCTGAGGACAACCAGCGCACTTGAGGTTCCAGGCCTAAGAGGCCATGCATGAAAACAAAGAAACTAGCCAATCTGCGCCTGCACACTGGAGCCTTGACAGACAAGCCCACAGAGCAGCCAATCCCCGAGCGGAGGGGCGGGGCCTCCATCGAGCTCCCCACCCTCCGGACGCCTATTGGCCAGACTGCCTCAGTCACAACGCCGATTGGTCGCTTGTGCCTGACAGGGTACAGGCAGGCTGCTCGCCCTTCACTTCACCTCAGCGCAGAAGGACTGGACATCGCTGAACCTCTAGCGCTCCTGGGGACAGGGTGGGCAGCGCGGCAGGACAAGGGGGAGGCTGACGGGAACGCACTCTGTGCAGCCCTCATAAACCCTTAGCCTGATGGCTTCAAATTCCAGGGTGGGAAGCCCGAAATCCTGTCAACTTTGAGTAACCTGAGTCCTAATCTGAAGGGGGCTTGCGTCTCCACAGCTTCAGGGATTACAAGTCCCTTCACCCACAGAAAAACCAAACCCCTTAGTGCTGCGACCCTCAAATACCTAGATTAACCCCAGTTCCCCTCAGCCTGAGGCACCCTAAAAATAGCACCCGCAGAGACACCAAATTTCCTCAGCCTCGGAGATCCAGAATCCCTCCGTCTGTGAGCTCTTAAAACTCTTCCTCCTCAAGACCCTAACTGTCTTTCCTGCCTGTCGGAGACCTAAAGTCCCTTAATAAGAAACCTCCGATTTCCTCAGCCTCACAAATCCCAAATTTTCTCAACCTGCACATTCTATGTCAGCCAAAAGATCCCCAGTCCTTTCTGTATGAGGACCCCAGTTACTTCAGTCCTTGGGACCCAGATCTGCTCAAGCTGAGCGACTTGTCCCTTAGACGTAGAACCTACGTTATGCCCAGATTTTTCTTGGTGTCCAGGAAGAGATCCTCAAAACCCTTCTTGGAGAAACATTCCCTCTGCTGCACTGGAACAGAGCCCTGATTTCAGCCTGACCCCAGTCCAGCAGTTAGGGGTTTCCAGGTCTCCTCAAGATTCCCTCCGTCACCCACAGACACTTCCCTCCCAGTGCTTTCCCTCAGAGGGCCTGAATTGTAGGGGAACCAAAGAAACCAAACCTAGTTCACATTAGGCTGATATGTCATATCCAGTCAGGATCCGTCCATCCCACCAGTACCCTCACCCTGACTTTCCCCTCACCTTCTTGCCCTGGATACTCTACCCAAGGAAGACAGACCAGGCTCTGGACACTGGTCTGGGCTCTCTCAGCACCTTCTTCTTCCTTGGCCGTGGGCACTCCAATGGCCATGAGGCCGAACAAGTCTACAGAGGAGAGCACTGACGGAGATAACGGAAGAACAGAGTGGAAGCCCACGGTGAGAGGTGGAGGCGGCAAAGCTGGGCTCTAAGCCAGCTCTATAGGAAGGACATGGTGCTTGTACCTGAAGCACCACAGGCTGCTTGCCTGGGCAGCTGAGTGAACTTCCCTGTGACTATACACAGGATGGGAATGCCTGGTCCTGTCTGAGATGGTGGGGTGGAGTTGGACAAAACAGGACACTAGCTTCGTCAACTGCTCTGTGTCCAGGGAGAGTTAGGAAAATGCTCAGTGTTTGTTCAGGTAAGCAGGACACTGTCGGGAAGGAAAGTCTTCATCCCTGTCTCACACAGACCATCCTGCAGCTTCATGCTACTCCCTGCACAAAAGGTGGAGGAGAAGCTTCAGCTCTAACGTCTGACTTAGATTAGTAAATCACTGGTGAAATCTATTATGTTCCTTAGGACAAAGATGCTTTCAAAGACATCTCCGTATACTTCTCCAAGGAAGAATGGGAAGAGATGGGAGAATGGGAAAAAATCCGATATAGGAATGTGAAAAGATACTACGAAGCGCTGATTGCTATAGGTACCAGGAAGTGCTGGGTGCCTGAGTCTGGGAAACATGAAACAGGTCTTCACCCTCAGTGTTCACTTGGCCCGCTCTTAGGTGGCTCCATCTGCTCACAGTTCCCTTTGGTGTGGAGACTAACCTGGAGGAAATGTTTACAGTTCTGTACCAGAGGGAGGTTGACTCTCTTGCCTTGTTCTAGATTCCCCCAGCCCATCCCACTGATTCCCTGACTTTCTGACACTTTCAATTTCTTCTGTGATTTGTTTCTCCTTCTTATGACAAATATTTTGCTTCTTTCCAGGTTTCAGAGCCACTCGACCGGATTTCATGCATCACCACAGGCAGATCATCGAGCCCCAGGTAGATGACACTGAAGATTCTGATGAAGAATGAACACCAAGGCAGGAAGGTGAGGGGCCAGGAGAATGTGGAAGTGTCTTCCTGAAACCAGTCTGGGCTTAGGTCTCAACTTCATCTCAGCCATTAGCAAGGAAAACATAATTTTCAGCATTCCGAAGTGGTTGTGGCCAAATATTTACATAAGCCTGAATGAAGATGAATGTTTAGGTTTTCCAGTGTAATTCTCAAAAGTTTTATGGTTAAAATTTATCATTCTTTTTAAAAAAGATTTATTTTTGCTAAACATTCTTAGTGAAAGGCAGTTAAAGGAACATTAGAAATGAATTCACCCAACAGATTTAACACTAATCTCATTGGTTATTGGATTAAATCTCTTTGAAAAGGAAATAATTAACATATTATGTCAAGATATATTATTTCTGTATGTATATAAAACAAAACCCATGATCTTCTTACCCTAAGTTTAAACTAATTCTATATTTTTATTCTGGGAAAGGGTCGGAGAGAACTGTTTATTCTCCATGATCTTTCCCACATTTCAGTGACCAGAGATGACATCAGGTAGATAAAATGAAGTACACTTATTATAAAATAGAAGTGAGCAGCTCACTTCCTCTCTGCTGCTCAAAGAGTTTAGAAGAGTTAATCTGCCTAGACTGGAGAAAACAATTTAGATAGTTTTATGATTCTCCATCTGTGGATTTCTGTTCTCCCAGATTTTTAAAAATTATTTATTTAGTTTTGGCTCCACTGGGTCTTTGCTGCTGTCCATGGGTTTCTCTGATTGCACTGAGTGTCTTATCGTTGCAGAGCATGTGCAGGCTCTGTAGTTTGTGACACACAGGCTTAGCTGCCCCGAAGAAAGTGGAATCTTCCTGGACCAGCCATCAAACCTGTGTCCTCTGCATTGGCAGGCAGAATCTCATCCACTGTGCACCAGGGAAGTCCCTCTGTTCCCTGATGTTATTAAAAGTAGTGAAACAGACATGAAAACCAAACATTTAGTTGTCTGCAAAGGTTTTGGCATAAGGAGAGATTCTTCATTGGGAATACATACGCCTCGGTTCACCATACGCCTGCACGTCTTTATTTACCTTTTTAACAATTTCTGAGTGTATGACACACTGTTGCTAACTATGTGCACGTTAGTGTTTGTGGCCATAGTGCTAATCGCTCAGTCATATCTGACTCTGCGTACCCATAGACTGTAGCCCACCAGGCTCCTCTGTCCGTGGGATTCTCTAGGCAAGGATACTGGAGTGGGTTGCCATCTCCTGCTCCAGGTGATCTTCCCAACCCAGGAACTGGGCCTGCATCTGTGGCATCTCCTGCATTGCAGGTGGATTTTTTACCACTGAGCCACCGGGGATATATATACACATTGTTGTACAACAAATCTGTAGAAATGTTACACCTTGCGTGACTGAAGCCCTAACCCACTGAGTGACAATTCTCCAATCCTTCCTCCTCACAGCCCTTGGCAACCACGATTTTATTCTCTGTTTCCATGGATTTGATTAATTTATATACCTCATAGAAGTGGAATCGAGCAATATTTCTCATTTTTGATTGGTTCATTTCACATAGTAAAATATCATCAAGACCCATCCATGATGTAGCATGTGACAGAATTCTTTTTTAAGGCTTCAAAACATTCAGTTGTGTGCATGTGGATATAAGAGCTATAACATATATCTTATATATAATCTTTATCTTTTATCCACCAATGAACATTTAGGTTGCTTACACATCTCGCCCATTGGGAATAATGAGGCAGTGACTATACATGTGCCCACTATTTATTGAATATCTTGCTTTCAATTTTTTTAAGGAACACACTCTTGAGTGGGGTTGCTAGATGATACAGCAGTTCTAACTTTCTGGGGAAACTCCATACTGTTTTCTAGAAAGCTTGCAACATTTTACATTGCCAACAATAGCGTATAAGGGTTCCAATTTATCCATATCCTTACCAAACTTGCTATTGTCTTCTTAGACATATTGCCCATGACAGAAGGTTTCAGTTTGTATCTCCCTATTGATTAGTAATATTGAGCATCTTTTCATATGTTTGTTGGCCATTTGTGTATTTTTTCTGGAGAAATGTCTATTCAATTCCTTCTCTCACTGTTAGTCAGCTCAGACTGCCATAACAAAACAGACTGCATTCCTCAAACCACAGAAATTTGTTCTCTTGCAATGCTGGAACATGGAAATTTGATATCAAGGTGCCATCATGGTCAATCAGGGTCTCTTCCTGGCTTGTAGGTAGCCTTCATACTGGTGTATGCTTATTAACCTCTTATCAGAGGCATATTTTGCAAATATTTTCTACCACCTATAGGTGGCCTTTTCAACTCTGTTCAGTGTCCTTTGCTGCACAGAGATTTTAAGATTAATCTCATTTGTCTATTTGTACTTTGTTACTAATACTTGTGCACTTGGTACCATATCTAAGAAATCATTGCTGTTTCAGTGTCGTGAAGCTTCACACTTGGAAGAGTCTTATCAAGTCTTGCATTTAGGTCTTTAATCTATTCTGAATTAATTTTTTTTTCAAGATATAAAATGTTCACTATTTTGCATATGGTTATTTTGTTTCCCCAGCACCATTCATTACAGGGATTAAACTTTCCCCACTATCTTGACACCCTAGATGAAGATCATTAGACCATGTATCCAAGAGTTTATTTCTGGTTGTCTATTCTGTTCCATTGATTGACATGTCTGTCTTTATGCCAGCCAGCTTCCTCAGTGGCTCAGCAGGTGCAGAATCTGCCTTCAGTGCAGGGGACACCCGAGATGCGGGTTCAATCCATGGGTTAAGACGACCCCCTGGAGAAGGATATTGCAACCCTGTCCAGTATTCTTGCCTGAGAAATCCCCTGGACAGAGGAGCCTGGTAGGCTACAGTCCAAAAGGTAACAAAAAGTCAAGAAGGCTGAGTGACTAAGCATACATTTTTTGCCAAATCTACACTCGTTTGGTTCCTGTACCTTTGTAGTATGTTCAGAAATCAGAGGCCTCCAGCTTTGCTGTTCTTTCTAAGATTTCTTTGCCTATTTGGGGTTCTCTGAGATTCCGTGTTAACTGTTGGATGGATTTTCTATATCTGAAAAAATTCCATTGGGATTTTGATAGGAAATGCATTGAATCTTTAAATTGCTTTGGGTAGTAAGAACAGCTTAATAATATTAAGCCTCCAGATCCATAAACATGAGACAGCTATCTATTTATTTATGTCAGATTCCTTTCAACAATATTTCATAGTTTTCAACATATAAGTCTTTCATCTACTTAAGTTTATTCCTAATTACTTCATTCTTCATCTACTTAAGTTTACTCCTAATTACTTCATTCTTTTCAATGCTATTATAAATAAGATTATTTGTCCAGTGGCTAAGAATCCACACTACCAGTGCAGAGAACTTGGGTTCAGTCCCTAGTCAGGGAACTAGATCACACATGCCACAACAAATACCTGGCACAAACAAATAATATATATATATATATATATATATATATATATATATATATATATATATATATATATATATTAATTTAGCTCTTGACTATAGCTCTAAAAAAATAAAAAATAAATAGGATTGTTTTCTTACTTTCCTTTCTGGAATGGTCATTCTTCATGCACGGAAAGATATTTGAATGTTGATTTTGTACCGTGCAACTTTCTGTGCAGGATTTTTATGTGTGTGGATTTAAAGATTTTTCTGCACATAAAACCATGGCCCTGTGAACAGACATAATTTTACTTCTTTCTTTCCAAATGGAAGCCTTTTGTTGCCATTTCTAACATAAAGCCCTGGCAAGGAGTTCTAATATTATGGTGAACAGAAATGTTGATAACGGGCATCCTTGCCTTTTTTTGTTGATCGTAGAAATTTTCAGCTTTTCACTGATGACTAGGATGTTAGAGGTAGACTTTCAATATATAACCTATATTATATTGCAGTAACTTCCTCGTATTTCTACACTGATGAGTGCTTTGACATGAAAGGCTACTAAATTTATTAGATACTTTATGAACATCAGATGAGGCACAGATGAAGTTTCTTTTCTTTTTTTTTTTTAATTTTAAGAAAATTATGTAATGCTCCCAGTGGAACCATGGGAGTTGATGATACAGAAATCATCTTCCATTCCTCCTTTGGTAATCATTGTCTTTGTCACTCTCTGGCTTAGAATGATGTGTCCTTAATTAGAATACCCAGAGTTTGGAAACATTTCCGAACCAAAACACTGATTCTCATCACTGTTTAGGTAAACCTTCTTTGATGGCCTTCAGAGTGGAGCACAGTAAACACCAGAAGGTGAGTATTTCCCAAATCCTGTTGCCAAAATGTCCTCCTGATGGATCCAGTCACAGGTGAGAATAGGAGAAAACACAGAGATCCTGGAGACGGCTGCCTTCCTGCCCTGGATCTTTAGCACACTGCCTGATATCATCACCATCTTTACAGTTAGTAAGAAAAACAGCAGTAGTAGGCGGTTCTGTTGTTGCATTATTTTCATTATTTTCATAATATTTCAGACTTCAAGCATTTTATGTGAATAAACTTACTTAAACCTTAAATCAATCCTACAGTACCTATAAGTAGGTATATAGCTATCACCATTATAGATCCCAAAAATGAGGTAAAAAACATTTGATTATATGCCTGAGATCACAGTATCACTGGTAGTGCAATCTAAACCAATTCACGTTCTCTAAACTGCTTACAAACTGATTAAAACTTCCATAGTTCTATGAAGCTGATTCATACATCTTTATATCATTCGTCTGAGAGATGTTTTCAACCTCAGTTCTTTTGTCCTGTGCTAGGGAGGGATATGCTAAAACATCTGACTAAGGGAAGCTTAAGGACATGCTGGGCAGTTTGTAGAGTGGACAGTCCAAGATGAAGACGCTAAAGACACGATGGGCAGTTTGTAGAGTGGATGGTCGAAGGTGAAGAAGGAGACAGGATCCCTACCTCAGAGCCTCCCACTCCAATAAGAGGAAGCAACTCGCCACCCTGAGAAGCCTCAGGTTTATGACTGAAAAGCAACAAATAGAAAATAACAGAAAGACTTCACATAGATTACCCACTTTTGAGTAGAAACTCATCATCTGGGCATCATTTCAAATGCTGATTCCTGTAGGAGGGAGTAACAGCTCCTCCTCGGAGCTCTAATAGGCAACTCTCCTGTTTGGAATAATTTGTTTAGCCTACCCCTGTGTTGTGAGCTTTGAGATCCTAGCCCACACCCATTCATTCTCAGAAGTCCAGGCCCAGCTCAAAGCCCCTGAGGGCCCCCTGAATGTTTTGTGAATGAGTGACTCCACATTTAAGCATTCATCTAGGAGTAGAAAGGTCAAAGGATGCTGAAGATAACATCTGTCAGCTACACATGAAATATACTGGCAGTTTAGGGAATAAATTGATACCAGGGACGTACGCTCATGTTCTTACTGTATTAAAAAGCTCACAAAACAATTTGTTGAAGGTTATTACATTTCATGTCCCTATAATATTACGAATTAGCCTGTATACCAATGAGTGGATCAGCAAACTGAGTAGAACTAGCTCGTGATACAGTCTTGTTCAAGGAGAACTGATGAGACCAGCTACTTTAATTCCAACCATTGTCTCTAGGACATGGCAACCTGCAACTTTCATCTCATTTTCTTTATTGTCTAAATGTGTTTCTGCCGGTCGTCTTTTCTCTTCTTAATCTCACTGCTTTGTCACCTTATTTTCCAGATGTGTTTTGCCTCCTCTGTAATTTTCCATACTTCCTCATCCATCAAAGGGCCACTAATGAACTCTCCGGATCTCTCTACGAGCCCTTACCCTCTTCTTTCCCTCATCTCCAGCTATTCGCCCTGCTTTGCTCTCACTTTTATGCAGAAAGTTGCAGGGGAAGAACCTTAAGATATGAATTCTAGTTTTGATTCACTATCGACCTAGGTCCTTTTATTACTCTCCAGTGTTCAGACCCTCCCCCCATATCAGGTATTTCCAAAAATTTTCAAAGTATTAACTAAAGTCATGCATGTGAAAACACGTCATAAAGTCCTAAGGAACTAAAGAAATGCATGTTGTCTTATACTCACATGGAAGAGAATGTCCAGGGCACCATTAAATAAGGAATCTAGTTTGAAGGAATTGCCAGGAGCAGCAAAATTGCTGAAGACAAGTCGCTTCAAGCAGGCTCAGAAACCAGTGCCCCATCACAGGAAAGCAAGGACCCCTGGACAGCTCCCCAGAAAAAAAGCCGGTAAGAGAAAATTTGGGAAGTTCCTCTAATTAGTTCCTCTAAACCCTGTAGAAAAATTAATAAGTATGGCCTAGGTGTGTGGCATGGACTGGGTAGGCTGGGGTTCAAGCTGGACTGATCTGAGACATGAAGTTAACACTGGGCCCTTGGGAAAATGTTATACATTTTCTGATATCGTGATTACTATATATAAAGTGAGGATAAGGATACATAACTCATACAGTGCTTGAAAGGTTTACATTATATGCAAAAGTCTGACACCTACAAGTAGTTTAATAAATCCAGCTGTGATAATGGGAACCGTGCATTGTTAGTGTTTATGCCCAGAACTCTGCTCATGTGCCCTTAATGTGTCATGTGCCCTTATCATATATTTCCTGAGTAGATGTGTCAGTGAACTATTTCCTAAGTAAGAAGGTTTAGGGTTAAAGCTACTAATGGAAACTGCAGGATGCTATCACTGAACTGGGCATCTGTGGTCAGTGAAGCCTCAGTCTCCTGAACCAGTAGTTAAAGGGAGTAGAAACAGAGTATAGAGGAGGGACTTCCTGGGGGTGAAGTGGTTAAGACTCCACGATTCCACTGCAGGAGCTGTGGGTTCCATTCCTGGTCGGGGAACTAAGATCCCACAAGCCATGCAGCGTGGCCAAGAAATAAATAATGTAACATGAAAACATAAAATTACAAAAGTAAAAGTTTGAAAAATACATGTAAGAAAGTTTTCACAAAGTGTATAGATGGACAGGTAGGAGATCTCACACTTTGTGGTAAAACAGGGACTAACTCCCCAGACCTCACCAGCCTTGCAGAGCTTCTGTTCTCCATCTTAGAACTCAGAAGAAAGGAGACTGGAGTGAAGAGGTACAGTCTACCAGAAAGAAAGGGCCACGTGTACCAAGAGGTCAGCAATCCTCAGGATGACGACTACCTCTGTGAGTGACCCTGGTGGCCCACTCATGGGGAAGGGGCTACGGCGCCTTGGTCCACGAATCTCACCTCACCATTTGGTCCCCCGGCCATCCCCTTCCTCTATGACTTGGGGTGCAGGATCGAGGCCAAATGCCATGAGTGTCCCAATTCTTTCTGAAGGGCTTTACGACCAGCAACATCACTATACCTCCTCTCATCCCTGTTCTCACCTCCAGATTGTGAGGAGTGTCAGAACTTCTTCATCGACAGCTGTGCTGCCCATGGGCCCCCAACCTTTGTAAAGGACTGTGCAGTGGAAAAGGGGCATGCCAACCACTCAGCCCTCACGCTGCACCCTGGGTTGAGCATCAGACTGTCGGGCATCCCTGACGCTGGGCTTGGAGTGTGGAACGAGGCGTCCGATCTGCCGCTGGGCCTGCACTTTCGGCCCTATTAGGGCCAGATCACAGATGATGAAGAGGCCGCCAAGAGTGGATACGCCTGGCTGGTGAGAAGTGCTCGTTTCCCTGTCCTCTGGCCTCTAACCGCTTGTATGTGGTGGGGGATACTTCATGTCTACATGCGAGAACGCAGATGGTGATAACACGGTCGACAATGACACAGTCAGGCCTGTGTACTGTGTGCCCTGGGCGTGAACACAGGACTTCCATCTAAGGGTCAGAGGAGAAGTGGGACCACAGTATACAGACACTCAGGACCTCTATCTAAAAGTCAGAGGAGAAGTGGGACCACAGTGTACAGACACTTAGGACCTCTATCTAAAGAGCAGAAGAGAGGTGGGACCACAGTGCACAGACACTCAGGACCCCTATCGACAGGTCAGAGGAGAGGTGGGAACACCTTGGTACACCCTCACAGGACTTCTATCTAAAGGTCAGAGGAGAGGTGGGAACACAGTGTAGAGACACTCAGGACCTCTATCTAAAGATCAGAGGAGAGATGGGAACACAGAGTACAGACACTCAGACCTCTATCTAAAGGTCAGAAGAGAGGTGGGAACACCTTGGTACACACTCACAGGACTTCTATCTAAAGGTCAGAGCAGAGGTGGGAACACAGTGTACAGACACACAGAGGTGACTCCTCCCTTGTGGAGCCTTTGCCTTCAATGAACCAAGAGGCTCAGACTTGGAATAATGAGTAAGGGGCTTACCGTGTGGCCCAACTGGCAAGTGAATCCATGCAGGCTGATAAGCACCAGTTACTACAGAAGGAAATAGCTCTTCTATATCTTCCTACCAAGAAAAAATAAAAGAAAGAGGAAAGCTTGTAACTCTTTCTCTGACACTCAGATCACCAAAGGGAGGAACTGCTACGAGTATGTGAATGGAAAGGACACGTCTTGGGCCAACTGGATGAGGTGAGTGCAGTGAGTCTGCAGTGTGTAGACATTGAGACTCCCTCCATCCCACGCCCCTTTCCTTCTCAACCCGGCTCGCTCAACAGCTTTCACATCTTCCTCCTCTTTTCCCTCCATATCATGCTCTTTCATTTCAAAAGACATTAGAAAGAAGGAAATAAAAATATGGCATGTGCCGTCAAGATACAAGTCTATATGCTGAACAAAACTGGTGGACTTGAAAACAACTTGAGGAGTCTAGATTCACCAGGGACCCTTTAACTCACTTAATGGACACTTGCCACGCACTTTATGTTTCAGTTTAAACAGTGCACTTCGTTACTGAAGCAGATCACACAACCAATGTCCTTTTGGAGAACATCCTGCAGATAGACATAAGCCAATTGATTTTAGGAACAGTAACCTTATCTTTTCTATCTTTGAGTAACTGCACAGCGCCAGGATAACCTAACACAGGAGACCTTGACTCTATGTGGGCAACAACCTCCTCAGGCTTGGTTCCAGTGAGAAGTGGACCCTGAGGCCTCAGAAGGAATGGGGGGCAGCATGGCCCTGAGCAGGGCCATTCTCTGAGGGCCTCTCCTTTCATTAGGGCAGGCAGACAGTGAACAAAGTATTACTGTTCTGTGTCTCAAGCTAAATCAGAGCTCTCTCCAAGTTTCCGTGGGAGGGGGTGGGCAAGCGAATAGAACTCTGGATACACGTGGGGAGATGGGAGAAAGACTCAGGAGAGAAGGCAGGCTGGGGTGAGTGCTGAGGGCTGTGTGTCAGCCAAGGAGCACCAAGTCCTGTGAATGGAAGAGAACTTAATTCAGAATTTAGAGGAGATGGAGGTCACCAGCCTCAAGGACAGTCCAGGTGGAGATGAGTCTTGAACTGGGATCCGGAAAATGGCTAATTAGGTAAGAAGAGAAAAGCATGGGAATTCACATGGCCTACCCGAAGGTGTGAACAGAAGGTCCACATGAGGGGCGGCCTCGGAGGCGGAAGGCAAGGAGCTGGGCATGGTCGGAGAGTGGAGGGCACTCATCACCTGAGGTTTCTTTCCTTTTCCCGGCTTCACCCCCAGGTATGTGAACTGTGCCCGGGACGACGAGGAGCAGAACCTGGTGGCCTTCCAGTATCACGGGCAGATCTTCTACCGAACCTGCCAGGTGGTCAGGCCGGGCTGTGAGCTGCTGGTCTGTTACGGGGACGAGTATGGTCAGGACCTTGGCAACAAGCAGAACAGCTGGGGGAAGCGTGAGCTTGCGGCCGGGAGAGGTGAGTGTCAGCCCTCTTCCAGCACCCCACCCCATCCTGGTAGCCTCCGTGGTCCGATTTCAGAGCAGAGTACAATCCAGTCCAAAGTCAGTTGAGTTGCAGTTAAAATGCCTCAGAATTTGTTTCTTTTCATATTATTGTTAGGAAAAATTTTTATAGTAAAAATGTTAGTTTTAATTTTTAATATTTCATGCAAAAAAATATGTAACATCACCTTCTGCTGAAAGGCTTAGAAGCAAAAAGCAAGTTTTCTAGCACCTACCAGTTCTCTGTCCTTTACCTCTTTCTTCCTTATTCCCTCCCATTTCTTTTTTTTTTTTTCACTAAAATAAAGACATTTTATTTTAAAATATTTATAGGACAAAGATATTTAAAGAGTCACACCAGGAAATTTACGATTGACATCTGCCAATTTAAAGAAAGTAAATGGAATTCCTTAGTCAGCAGTATTTTTTACATTTATTTATTTATTTCATTTACTTATATTAGTTGGAGGATAATTAGTTTACAATATTGTAGTGGTTTTTGTCATACATTGACATGAATTAGCCATGGATTTGCATGTATTCCCCATCTCGATCCCCCCTCCCACCTCATTCCCTACCCGTTCCCTCTGGGTCTTCCTGGTGCACCGGGCCCGAGAACTTGTCTCATGTATCCAACCTGGGCTGGTGATCTGTTTCACCCTAGATAATATACATGTTTTGATGCTGTTCTCTCAAAACATCGCACCCTCGCCTTCTCTCACAGAGTCCAAAATTCTGTTCTGTACATCTGTGTCTCTTTTTCTGCTTTGCATATAGGGTTATCATTACCATCTTTCTAAATTCCATATATAGGCGTTAGCATGCTCTAATGGTCTTTATATTTCTGGTTTACTTCATTCTGTATAATGGGTGCAGTTTCATCCATCTCATTAGAACTGATTCAAATGAATTCCTTTTAATGGCTGAGTAACATTCCATGGTATATATGTACCACAGCTTCCTTATCCATTCGTCTGCTGATGGGCATCTAGGTTGCTTCCATGTCCTGGCTATTATAAACAGTGCTGCAATGAACATTGGGGTGCACACATGTACAGTGATGTGCATTCAGTTACTGTTCCAGTTTGTTGTCATGTGAGTTCATACTCTCTGCCAGATGGGGCTCCACGCACTGAAACAGACAGAACCACTGCCCAGGGGCAGCAGGGGCTTCACACCAGACAGGGGCTGGTGCTCTGAGGAAAGCCAGCGCAGGGAACGTGCCTCGGGTCAGTGTGAGCAGAGGGTGGGGTGTGGTGCAGGACGGTGTGGCAGGGTCTGTGCAGAGATAACACCCGTGGGGAAGGATTCTGGGCAGGGAAGCAGCCAGTGCTACAGCCCCAGGGCCGGGGGTCATGGGAGGAAGCACAGAGTGCGAGAAGGAGGCTGGACGGGACACGGAAGCCTCAGGGCCTGTGTCCACGTGCAGACCCCAGGGGTCCTCCTGGGCGACACAGAACAACCGTGTCGTTTGTGCTGCAAGCAGCATGTTCTCTGTGCCAAGATGATGCTTTGGTTCATTTTGGGGACAAGACATCAGCGGGGAGCCCCCTCAGAGGTCAGTTCATTGCCAGACATGAGGGAGAGTGGGCTGTCTGAAGATGCTTTCGAGTGAGGATGTGAACAGTCTGGCTGGAGATGCATTTTTAAATAGGGCTTCCTAGTGCACGTTAAATGGACCAAGACTGAATGTAATAAATGATGTATGAGTACTGGTGAGGCGTGAGAAAGGATATGCCTTTATTTTATGATTTATGGGAAACTGAGACAGGAGCAATTTGTAAAACTGTTTGGGCAGCAGGGGCCAGAGACCTGTAGTCAATGAGACTTGGGCCGCTTGGTCCTATCCAGTCTCAAACCCATTTCCTGCATAGATCAGCACGAAGGCTGCTCTTTGAACAAGGAGCCTCAAAGTCAGATTTACCCACACCTGCTGTAACCACCCCCTGTGCTGCCTCCCATATTCAGAGAGCTCCAGGCCAGGCGCGACTAACTTAACAGACCCTGTCCCCTCACAGGGAGCCTCTCAGGAGATTCCACCTAAGTCATCAAGTCTTATCTCTCAGTAGGGTAAATACCTGTGGCCACGGTGACATGACATTTCAGACACTTACCCGCAGGGAAAGTCCCTGCAGATCTACCTCTATCAGGAGAGATGCTGCCTCTGATGCTGCTGGAATGTCCCTATCTGGGTGATATGTAGAAAAGGCCTGACACCAACTTCCTGGATTTCTGTAGATGTAGACAATAAGAGTGGTGTGGGAAAGTGAACTATAAAGACACACTCGATGGGAGACAAATCGTGCACTGTCAACACTTAGATGATTAGGAGGGAGGGCATGACCATGGCAAACCAGCTACCTGACCAAAAGCTTTCTCTTTCACCAGAACCAAAGCCCAAGATCCACCCATGTGCTTCCTTCTCTCTGGCCTTCTCCAGTCAGAAATTCCTCAGCCAACACACCCAACGCAGTCACCCCTCTCAGACCCTCCTGAGACCATCTGAAAGAGACCTCCTCCAACCAGAGGATCCCTGCACAGGCAATCAAAATCAGCGATATTCAGATCCACACAGCCCGAGCGACAAACCTGCGGGTCAGGAGGCCAAGGAAGGCCCCAACAATTGCTGAAAAGCGTAAGGCTGAAGAGGATTTCAAGGGCCTCTTCCTACTCACCTGGAGGACAAATGGGGAGTTCTGGGGTGCATGAGAGAATGAAAGACGAGCCCAGCACAAGCCAGAAACTGAATCCAGAGGACACAGGCACACTGCTCACAGGGGCAGGGCTCTCGGGGATTATGAGAGTCACGTACGGAGAGTGTGGACAAGGCTCCAAGGACAGGTCAAGTCTCAGCACACACGAGAGGACACACACAGGGGAGAAGCACTATGTTTTTGGGGAGTGTGGGTGAAGCTTCAGTCAGAAGTCAGCCCTCATCAGACACCAGAGGACACACACAGGGGAGAAGCCCTATGTTGCGGGGAGTGTGAGCGAAGGTTCAGTCAGAAGTCATCCCTCATCAGACATGAGAGGACACACACAGGGGAGAAGCCCTATGTTTGCGGGGAGTGTGAGCGAAGGTTCAGTCAGAAGTCATCCCTCATCAGACACGAGAGGACACACACAGGGAAAAGCCCTATGTTTGCACGGAGTGTGGGCGAAGCTTCAGTCACAAGTCCGTCCTCATCACCCAAAAGAGGACACACATAGGGGAGAAGCCCTATGTTTTCGGGGAGTGTGAGCGTAGCTTCCATCACGGGTCAAATCTCATCTCACACAAGCGGACACACACAGGGGAGAAGCCCTATGTTTGCGGGGAGTGTGGGCGAAGCTTCAGTCAGAAGTCCGTCCTCATCAGACACCAGAGGACACACACAGGGGAGAAGCCCTATGTTTGCGGGGAGTGTGGGTGAAGCTTCAGTCACAAGTCCGTCCTCATCACCCACAAGAGGACACACACACGGGAGAAGCCCTATGTTTGCGGGGAGTGTGGGTGAAGCTTCAGTCACAAGTCCGTCCTCATCACCCACAAGAGGACACACACACGGGAGAAGCCCTATGTTTGCGGGGAGTGTGGGCGAAGCTTCAGTCAGAAGGCCGTCCTCATCAGATACCAGAGGACACACACGGGGGAGAAGCCCTACATTTGCAGGGAGTGTGGGCGAAACTTCAGTCAGAAGGCCGTCCTCATCAGACACCAGAGGACACACACAGGGGTGAAGCCCCATGTTTGCGTGGAGTGTTCCGCATCAGACACCAGAGGACACACACAGGGGAGTAGCCCTATGTTTGCAGGGAGTGTGAGTGAGTCATGACCAACAGACTACACCTTAGCCACAGGCGGATTACTGCAGCCACCCCATGCCTCAGCTCTAAGGGGGCCTCAGAGGAGTTCTGTGACCCGTTACTGTCCACAAGAGTAAGAGAAGAGACTTCCCATGTGGTCCAGTTGCCAAGACTCCAATGCAGAGTCCCACGTTCAATACCTGATTGGGGAACTAGCTCCCACAGGCTGCAACTAAGACAGAGCACAGCTGAATTAATAAATATATAATAAATATTTTAAAGAAAGAGTATGGTAAGCACAGAATTACTTGTTAAATAGACCTTCCAATTTTGTGACAGGAGAGGAGGTAGATAAACAGCAGAGGGTTTCTTAAGTGTTCTGGAGATGTTCATGTTAATTGCCTTCGTGGTATTTTAGGTCTCCTTTTCTAGTAAATTTTGTCTCCAAACAAATCTGAAGCCCAGACTAGGTACTCATTCCCCGCTTATCACTGACAGTAGTGACGTCCAGTCATAGCTGAACCCCTGGGAAGGCATAATTCTGTAGCCAAGTCAGTTAGGTCACTGGACAGTCAATCCTGGGTCCAGGGAGAGAAATCTAGGGGTTGTGACAGACTCACCAGGAAAGGGATTCCCCCGCCTCCTGGGAAGTGTGGCTTCTCCTCCTTATAGACCCCGACTCTCCTTTGGTCTCTCCTGGTGGCCCTCTGGTTTCCTCTGACTTCTGTAGCTGCAAAGGTGAAGGCCACGTGCACATGTGTGTGTGTGCGCGCCTGTCTCAGCATGGGCCATCTGGTCTCTGCCGCTCCCTCAGGGTCATCACAGCTTCTGGACTCCAGATGCGACCACAGGGGTCCAGTTCTCAGCCCTGCCCCCAGCAGCTCTGTGAGCTGGGGCAAGATGCTCAACCTCTCTGTGTCTCTATTCTCATCTGTGATACGGGGTGGGAGCACCAGCCTTTTGGTCTGATGCGTAAGTGCAGGAGGAATCTGGCAGAGGCTGCCGAGAACGCAAGCCCCACCTTGCTGTCCTTTGTGTTTTTTCTTTAATCTTTTTTTATTTTTAATAGAAGGATAATTGCTTTATGGAATTTTGTTTTCTGCATGTCCCTCAGCCCCCACAACTTCCAGGTCTTCAGAGCTAGATGAGGAAGGGGCTGTTTAGGTACTGGGCTGCCCTGATGAGGGGCTGTGAGGTCAGGGGTGCTAAGGGAGGCCAACCTCCTTTCCCACCCCTGCCGTTCCTGCTGAGCTGGGCAGCCCCAGGGCCGCTCCACAGACAGGTAGTCCCCACATTCGTCACCCTGTCGAGAACAGAGCCTGGAGCCGCATTTGCAGGAAATCCCTGTCCGGCCCCCATTCATCCCCAACATGGAGGGTCCTTGAAGCCCACACCGCGGCTTCTCTCTGCATGGGCCTCGTACCTGTGCCCGTGTGCTCTGGTCACCGCTGTCACGACCTTGAAATTCTTAACCATGGAAATGTTCATCCTTACATTTCCCTCTCATGAGTGAAGTCTGATTGGCCCCGGGGTGCGCTGTGAGCAGAGCAGATGCACACACAGCACGGGTCCTGGGATGACCAGGCTCCACCATGGGACAAGTTGGACACAAAACCCCCCACCCTGGGTGAATGAGGGTGGGGACAGCACCAGGAAGCCACGCTTGCTCAGACCCGGAACTGAGCTCCAACACAGAGTGGGGGCAATGGTGTTCTTAAGGTCGACCACACACTCCCCTCTGTGAGTGACCTCTGCCCTGGCCTGATCCTTCCAGAAGGGGCTCAGTAGGCTGAAGTCCGCCCGGCGAACAGAAGACACCAAGGGGAGAGTGTGACACAGGGAGCCGGGCGGAGGGTGCAAAGTTCAGGACAAAGGTGCCTGTGGGAGAATGACACCACAGACGCTGATCTCAGAGCTCAGACTCCTGAAAACTTACTAAGCTGATTATTTTTAGGCTTTTTTTTTTGCAGGGGGATGTTGCCAGGAAGCGAGTAGGGGAATGAATACCTTGGTGGTGCTGTGGTTAAGAATCCACCTTCCAATGCAGGAGACAAGGGTTCAGTCCCTGATCTGGGAAGACCCCACGTGCCGTGGAACAACTAAGTCCGTTCACAACTCCCGCAGCCCAAGAGCCTAGAGTCTCTGCTTTCCCACCAGAGCAGCCGCCACAGGGAGAAGTTCCGCGCAGAAACGAGAGAGCAGCCCCCACGCCCGACGGCCAGAGAAAAGCCCGCACAGCAGCGAAGAGCCAGCAAGCCGAAAATAAATAAATAACCTTGCTTTAAGTAGGAGATCGCAGCATTCTCTGCTCATCCAGAGGCTGGGACTCAGCTCCCAACAAAGGGGGCCACGTTCAATCCCTGGTCAGGCACAATTTCCCACATGCTGCAACTGAAGGCCCTGCATGCCACAGCTAAGACCCAGCACAGCCAATTAAATGAATACTTAAAAATAGGAGGCTGTTCATCTGTCACCATAGAAAACTGCAACATTTTAGAAAAAGGAAAAAAAAAAAAAAATAAGAGCTTATTTTGCAAGTGCTCATGGTTGATTGCAAAAATCTTCTCATAATATGCAGCTGTTTAAAAAACAAGAAATTTAGAAAATACAGAAACTGAAACCCACCCATAAATGTGTGGGGAACACCAATTACTGCACCATGCGGCCACCACACACGGGAACACACATCCGTGTTTTCTTCTACAAAGAAGCTTTCAGTCTCCACTCCCCTTCCCACCAGCCTCTGCTCTGCTCACCAAGAAGACTGTGCTTTGGGCTCACGACCGGGGGGTTTCTGTTGAACTCAGAGAGGCAGAGGAGCAGGGCTGTGTGGTTGGGGGCACCGTCTGGCCTGCAGTGAGGAGAGAAGCGCGAGTGCTCCACCTCTGGGTCCAGTAACTCCAGGGGCCTCGGGGAGCCCCCCAGGAAGAAGCCTCTCAAACACCTTCCCTGCAGTCTCCACAGTTACAGCACGTCCCACGTCTCGGGGTTCAGCTGTGGGTTAACAAATCCTCTCTTGTTGGACAGAAAAGTGTTTACACAGAGAATCTGCCCAGATCTTGGCCTCGGTTGGTTCTCTTAAAGGACACGGAAAGTGTTTCCACAGAGAATCTGCCTGGATCTTGGCCTCGGTTGGTACAGATGTAACAGGCAGTAAGTTTAGGGCACAGGAAAGTTAGTTCTCAAGCTCTCTGTGTTTAGGGGTACAGCACCTCCTCACCTCCACCCCTTCCATGGTCATGGAGCCTTCTCTTCCAGAGGAAGGTGTTTGGCAACATCAGCCACAAAGACACATACTGAAAAGGAGAAAGGCCACGGCAGGCGGGGCGGGGTGTTCCTGGGGGAGGAGAGGGGCCTTGGACACTGCATGCTGGACCCCTGCCCCACCGTCTTCTCCTCCTTCTCGCTGGGCATGCAGCTTTCACCTGCTGCGTGCCCGCCAGTGAGGGGCTCCCAAGACGCCAAGCTGGGGTTGTCGATGGGGGAGCTGGATGCCAGGGAACCCGAGACCCTGCAAGAGGTCAGTGCACTGTGGACGAGGGCTGGCCTCACTGAACGGTTAGGCCCTGTGAGTTCAGGGCACCCTCTCTGGACCCCAGGTGGAGGTGCTTGTGCCCCCACTGCCCACCTGGGTCTCAGGAGGTGGAAGAGAGACCAGGTTGTCCTTCCCATGTCCTGCCCAGAGAATGACAAAGGCCAGTTCCCCAAAGTCAGAACAGGGTGGGCAGAGTCAGTCTTGGGTCTCACAGGATCCCTGGGAAGAGGGGTTCACTGCTCCCTGGAACCTTCTTTGCTGGTTCCCCTTCTGTGTGGTCTTCATACCAAATCTCGCAAGGACAAGGCATTCCAGGTGCCGACAGCATCACTCACCCAGGTGCTGACAACCCTCCTTATTTATTATGGGCAGAGAGACAGGGTGGCTGGTGTGATGCTCCCCTGGACCAGAAAGGAGACCCCATAGGTTGTGTTTCTTCTACTCCTGAGACCCAGGTGAGCAGTGGGGGCAGAGCACCTCCAGCTGGGCTCTGGAGAGGGTGTCCTGAATGGACAGGGCCTAACTGTCTACTGTGGTTTCAGGGGATATGGGAAAGAGGGGTACTAAATCCTTTCTAAATATTTCAGACAAACACTGAGTTCCTTTTGATTTCAGATCTTTTTATATGGTTCATTTTCAGAGTCTTTATTGAATCTCTTACAATATTGCTTCCATTTTATGTTTTGATTTTTTGACTGCAAGGTATGTGGGGTTGTTACCAAGTCCAAGCTCATTCTGCCTGTCTCACATCAGGGTGATAAATCAGAGGCGAGATGCTGAGGCAAGGAATATGACTTTACTTGGAAAGCCAGAAGACTGAGAAGATAGCAGACTAATATCTCCAAGAAACCATCTTGTCAAGTTCTGGATGCCAGTGTCTTTTATAGAACACAGAGTTGGGAGGTGAGGAAATAAAGTAAAAAGGCCATTAATCTGGCAAACATCTCCTGGAATGGCCTGTCTCGGGAGATGATGTGTTACTTTCTCCCTCCGGTAGCCATCCACAGGGGGACAGGTCCTGGACAGAGGCAGAGGGGCGGGGTTTCCTGGGGCAGGCCATTATGTATGGACAGCATCCCTGTAGCAAACAGACCAACAGGAAACAAAGGTTAAAGGAAAACATTCAACATGAAGTCAGATTTTGTTCTTCCCCATAACAATTCCCCAGTGTCAGCGTCCATTCCACAATCTTATGGGAAAAGGGGTGATGAGTGTTCTAATTGCTCCACTAGTTGCACGTTTTGGGGAGTGCCCACCACTGGTGCCAGTGTGCTAAATGTTGAGATTTGTCTTTGTTGTCCTTTGGAAAGTCTCTACTTCATATGGATAGACATAATAATATTATAATACAGGTGTTGAGAGTTTTATTCAGTAAAAATCTTTTCGGACTTCAAAACCAGGCGGCAGCATCTAAAGATAAGGAACTTAGCACTTTTCTATGTGTGGGAAGATGCACCAGCCATCTCACTGAAATCATCCCCTTTGATACACACCTTACCACCTGGGACCACCATCCTGTCTTCTCCTTCCTGAATTTCCCAAGGTTTCACAGTGGGGAGTGGCTGAGTCTGATGGCTGCTGGAAAGCAGGTATTCTTTCCTTTCCTGAGGTTCCTCAGGGTTCACCATGAGGAGTGGCTTCAGTTTGATAGCTTCTAGAGAGTAGGAGGGGGAACCTGGGTCCCCATTGAGATCACCTAAGCAGAGAGAGCAAGCACATCCTGTGACTCCAGACAACCTTGCAACGTTCAGGGCTCAGCGTTCAGCCTGCAGGTTCCACATTCGTCAGCTCAGCCACCATGCTCTGCACTTAGCTACTACGTAGCCCTGAAACCTGCACTGTAGGAGGCCCTGTAAATGTGGTGCCCTGTCCAGCAAATTCTCAGTCACACCCGCCAAGCCTGCCCTAGGCCCAGCTCTGCTGAGAGGGTCTCACTGGGGACCCAGGTTCCCCCTCCTGCTCTCCCACATTCTGTACCTGAGTGGGGGGAAGGCAGGGGCTGGGGGCACAGTGCCTCCCAGCAGGTAGGGCAGACGTTCTTCCATCACCCCTTGTGGTCCATCCCTGGGAACACAGTCTAATGTCACTTTTAGCAGCAGAGGACATGTGTCCCCAGATCCGGCCCACCCTCTCGGGGTATGAGCTGTGAGCACTAACACAAGAAACCCTGAGTGACCTGCTTAGGCTGGAAGACTAGTTCCTGGGATGTGAGCTGAAGTCTGAAAATAGCTTCTCATTGGGATTAGCCTTCTCCAGATGTAACTTGGGGGCAGCAAGACTGCAATAAGTGGCCCCCAGCTGGGGAAGCCACATGGTGCCTCTCGACAGCCCTGTGGAAACTGTGCACCAGAGTGACCAGGAGCCCATATTCACCCAGCAGATGGCTTCTGAGAGGTCTGTGAAAGACTAAAGCAACCATGAGCCTGCACTCACAGCAGACAGACTCTGACAGGTCTATGACAGACCAGAGTGACCACAAGCATGCATTCACCCAGCGGACAGAGTCTGATAAGTCTGTGACAGACCAGAGTGACCACGAGCCTGCACTCACCGAGTGGATGGCCTCTGAGAGGTCTGTGACAGAGCAGAGTGACCACAAGCATGCATTCACCCAGCAGACAACCCCTGACAGGTCTGTGAGAGGCCAGAGTGACCACAAGCATGCACTCACCCAGCCGATGGACTTTGAGAGGTCTGTGCCAGACGAGAGTGACCACAAGCCTGCATTCACAGAGAGAACAGCCTCTGAGAGGTCAGAGACAGGTCAGAGTGACCAAGCCTGCACTCACCCAGCGGTGAATTCTTGCCTGGAGAATCCCATAGACAGAAGAGCCTGGTGGGCTACAGTCCATGGGGTCACAAAGAGTCAGACAAAACTGAACACCTGAGCACACACACACATGAAACAAAAATGGACTCAAGGACAGAGGGAACAAACTGGCGCTCTCCAAGTAGGAGGGGGCGGTGCAGGGTCAGAGTGCGAGGCTGGGTCAGCAGATGTAGCTTTTGTAAGTAGAATGGTTAAAGAAGGCCCTGCTGCATAACAGAGAACAATATTCAGTATCCAATGATAAACTGTAAAAGAATATTTTTAAAAAGAATGTATATGTGTGTATAAGTGTATCTCTGAGCTATGAGCAGAATTTAACACATTGTAAACCAGATATACTTCAAAAAAAAAAAAAAATACTGATTTAAAAAAAAAACAAAAAAAAACAGACCCTAGCCAATTACAATAGACACTCAACCCAGGAGCACCAAGTGTCGAGCAGTCAGAACATGGACCAACCAGTCAGAAGAGGGGCCGACAGGAGACGGAGTCCCACGGCGGCCCACAGGCTGGCTGGGAGCCCTCGGCACCGTAAGCCTCAAGTGTCGCTGGAGGAAATGAGAACTTTACCCAAACGACTCCCACTCCAGCTCAAAACAAAGCGGCTCTGCTTCCCCTGACCCCTTAACTGAAGGGGATCCAGGACGCCCTGGCTTGGTGCTGGGACCAGGAATGTACTGGTCAGATCCCAATGCAGGGGAGGTCTGTGAGGGCAGCTCTGGAGCGGGCGGGCCAGGATGAGCACAGCAGCTCTGCCCATTCCTCAAAGGTCGGACAAAACAGAGCCCAGGAGGCTGGAAAGTGCCCTAATGGAGGGCAGGCCCCACGTCGGTGCCTCCGCTCTCTGGCTGAGGCCCAGCACTGACCGCCTGTGCCAGTCTGCAGATGTTCTGTACACGCACTGCCGGCTCAGCTATTGAGCCCCAAGGAGAAAGCTTGTGATGGCAGCCATGCCCACAGGCACCAGTAGCACTGACCATCTGGCTCCCGGCCCAACAGCGAGGTCCAGCTGAGACCAGTGGGCACCTTGTCAGTGGTGCTCCAGGGTGGGCCCCGAGTCACCAGCAAATGGCAGTGTCGCGATGCAGGCCAGCAGGACTCAGCCTGGCGGATTGCTAGAATCAGTGGGGACACACCGACCCATGAACACTCCTGGACTTGGGTCAGGCAGACACCCGAACAGGCAGACAACTGCAGAGAGCAGAGCCCACGACACAGACAAGGAGCACCCGTCCCCGGGCAGGGAAGGGGCCCCATCTCAGGGGGCGCCCTTGGGATCCCCCAGCTTAAGCATAAAGTGGCTTCAGGCACAGGTGGGAGGAGCAGACTTGGAGCTGCTTTTAAGTCATGCAGGGCAGGACACGCAGATGAGTGAAGGCCAGAGGGAATGTACCATAGAAAACAATGTGTCTGGGGAGCAGACGGGCTTGGGTGGAGCTGAGCCCATGGGGGCTGGGTGTCCGGGTTTAGAAACCCTGAAAGCCTCTTTCCCGGCTCAGCCTCCTAATCTACTTAACCCCGACTCTGCAGCTTGACGCCGCCTGTCCTGTGCATCTCCACACTCGGACCGTCCACTCATTCACAGATATTTGCTTAGCACCTGCCTCTGGCCAGGTCGTGTTCCAGGCACGGGACAGCCGTGAGGAGACAGACAATAACCCCAGTCCTTGGGGACAGAAACTCTACCAGAGGCCAGATGCACCACTCCTGGGGCTGAGCCCCGGCCTTGCCCTCCTCACCCGCCGGCCAGCCCTGCTGGAGCTCCGGGGCCTGATGCAGTTCTGTCTGAGCATGCCCCCTCCTCCAAGAAGGCGCCTCTCTGGACTCGCCGCCCGTCAGCCCCTGCCTCCCCGAGTCCTGTGTCCTTCTCAGCACAGACCACCGTCGGAAACGGCCTCCCCACCATGTGTGACCTCAGTGTACCTGGTGATGTCACGTCCTCGGTGAAGGAAGGTCCTGGCTGGCCTCCCGGCTTTCTGCTGAGTTCCCAGCGCAGATTCCCGTCACGACGGCCTGGAAGGACACTCCAGACGGGTGTGGGGCAGGGGCTCGGTAGGGCCTGAGAGAGTGGCCCCTGGGCCGCTCCAGTGGTCAGGGTAGGCAGGGACCTCCCAGTAGTGGCTCGGACCGGCCAGCAGGCCGATCAGGTTCCTTCTCCCTGGGACCACGAGGGGGCGAGGCTCTCATCACTGCTCAGGGTCGTGGCTGCCCAGGAAGGGCTGTCAGTTCCACTGTCCTGAGCAACCTGTGAGCTGTTACACGTTTTACCTGTGCGATCTCAGCTCCCTCAGGCAGAACGCTCTGGGCTACACACTTGGAAGAATCTAGTGGAGTGGTTTCAGTTCAGTTCAGTCACTCAGTCGTGTCCAACTCTTTGCGACCCCATGGACTGCAGCACACCAGTCTTCCCTGTCCATCACCAACTCGCGGAGTTTACTCAAACCCATGTCCATTGAGTCGCTGAGGCCATCCAACCATCTCATCCTCTGTCATCGCCTTCTCCTCCCGCCTTCAGTCTTTCCCATTATCAGTCAGTCATGACTGAGCAACTGAACTGAACTGATGCGACTGTGAATAAATGCAAGAGGAAGAATTCAAAGTCCTATCCCCTTTGTTTATCACACTGCCTCCTGACTGTGAACCCTTCTTTCTATGAGACCCTAGACTCCTCCAAGGGGGCAGGCACAGGTCTTGAGGCATGAGCCTGCTGGGTTCTCCTCTCTGTCAGCTGAGAATTGGAGCCAGCTTTCTATTTCCTCCAGAGTCTGTCTCCATGTCCTTTTATTTAGCTTCAGCAGGCAGAGAAGGCCAAGATTATGGTCAGCAACAATACCACTAAACTGATCACCAGGTTAATCTGAATTAACACCACCATGCACAGCCTCCTAATTAGACTCACAAGCCTACTCCTTCTTAATAAATGATAACAGCCTCAATTTCTCACTAGGTTTCTCCCGCTCCCTATGGACGCCACCACTGATTTTAACTACATGATTATGACACCTTATACTAATAGTCAACACCACGTATTAAAAGAATCTCTACCAGAAAAATAAATCTTATCACTGCTAGTCATACTATAATTACTTTAATTATATCATTTACTGCCATAAAATTCATTCTTTTATATATTCTATTTGGAGCAACACTAGTTTCAACACTCATTATCATTACCCAAAGAGGAAATCAAGCAGAACACGTTAAGGCCGGTCTCTAATCATTTTATACCCTAGTAAGGTCTCTCCCCCTCTTAGGAATACTTGTCTATATTCAAAATACAGTAGGACCTTTAAATATTCTATTGCTGAGCCCAATCAGTATCCAACTCTTGATCCAACGGTTTCATATGGTTAGTATGCATAGTTGCCTTTATAGTAAAAATACCATTTTATGGCCTCCACCTTTGACTACCTAAAGCACATGAAGAGGCCCCTATTGCAGGTGCAGAGCTATTCATAGCTCTGGCTATGCTGCCAGCACTACTAAAATTTGGATGCTATGGTATACTATGAAATACGAATTACAATAGTTTGAAACACACCAACAGACTTCATAGGGTATCCACACATTCTATTGTCCTTATGAGGCATAATTATAACCAGCTCCATTTGCTTATGCCAGACAGACCTAAAATCACTCACTGCATACTCTTCTGTCTGTCACATAGCCCTTTGCTATCCTTACCCGAACACCTTTAAGTTGTATAGGAGCCACAGCCTTAATAATTGCCCATAGCCTTACGTCCTCTGTATTGTTCTGCCTGGCAAATTCAAATTACCAGGTCCATTGCCAAACAATAATCCTAGCCTAAAGCCTACAAATGTTCCTCCTACTAATGGCAACCTGGTGATTACCAGCAAGTTAAACAAACCTAGCTCTACCCCTAACTATTAACTTGGTGGGAGAGTTATTTGTAGTAATATCCTTTTCGTGATCAAACATTGCAATTATTTTCATAGGAATTCATATAGTAATTGCTGCCCTATACTCTTTATATATAGTCATTGCAACACAGTGAGGAAAATACACACACCACATAAACTGTATCTCTCCATCTTTTACAGGAGAAAATGCTCTCATATCATTACCCATCCTACCTCTTCTACTCCTATCCTTAAACCCAAAAATCATTCTAGGCCCCTATACTGTATATATAGTTTAGAGAAAAACACTCGATTGTGAATCTAGTAAGAGAAGACAATACCTTCTTATTTACCACAGAAGTAGATAAGAATTGCTGACTCTATGCTCCCATGACTAACAGCATGGCTTTTTCAAAATTTTATCCATTGGTGTTAGGAACCAAATAATTGGTGCAACTCCAAATAAAAGTAATAAATTAAATTTCCTCTTTCACTCTAGCCTCACTATGTATATCATCTATCATAATAACAAGCACTAACATTTATAAAACCACCACATACCCTCTATATGTAAGATTATCTCATATGCCTTCACCATTAGCTTAGTTCCAATAATAATATTCATGTATACAGGTCAAGAGATAATTATCTCAAACTGGCACTGAATCACACTACAAACCCTTAAGCTATCATTCAGTTCTAAAATAGATTATTTCTCAATAGCGTGTGCTGGTGGCCCTATTTGTCATATGATCAATTATAGACTTCTCTATATGATCCATTCCCTCAGACCCCAACATTAACTGATTCTTCAACACTCCTTTTCCTTGTTACAATACTAATTCTTGTTACCACTAATAATCTCTTCCAATGACTTACTGGCTGAGAAGGAGCAGGGATTATGTCCTTCCTGCTCATTGGATGATGGTGTGGACGGCAGATGCAAACACGGCAGCACTACAGGCAATTTTGAATAACACATCCGTCGCTCAGCTGTGTCCGACTCTTTGTGACCCCATGGACTGTAGCCCACCAGGCCCCTCAGTCCATGCGGTGTTCCAGGCAAGAATTCTGGAGTGGGTTGCCATTTCCTTCCCCAGGGCCAAAACACCTCAGCCAAGCCCAAAGACTGACTAGAAAGAGGACGCAGAGTGCTGGCTTGTGCTGCGTGGATGTGGGGATGCAGGGCACGGGGGCGTGGATGTGAGAAAGCGGGGCCAGGGGCGTGTGGACCTGTTTTGTATAACCCCGTGCTGCTGCTGCTGCTGCTAAGTTGCTTCAGTCGTGTCTGACTCTGTGCAACCCCATAGATGGCAGCCCACCAGGCTCCTCTGTCCCTGGGATTCTTCAGGCAACAACACTGGAGTGGGTTGCCATTTCCTTCTCCAATGCATGAAAGTGAAAAGTGAAAGTGAAGTCACTCCGTCGTGTCTGATTCTTTGCGACCCCATGGACTGCAGCCTAGCAGGCTCCTCCGTCCATGGGATTTTCCAGGCAAGAGTACTGGAGTGGGGTGCCATTGCCTTCTCTGAACCCTATACTGATACCGGTTTTATTAAAACAATAGCATGATTCTTACTTAACTTCAACGCATGACACTTACAACAAATTTTTATCCTCAGTTCAGTTCAGTCGCTCAGTCATGGCCGACTTTTTGCAACCCCATGAACCGCAGCACGTCAGGCCTCCCTGTCCATCACCAATTCCTGGAGTTTACCCAAACTCATTTCCATTGATCTGGTGATGCTATCCAACCATCTTATCCTTTGTCTTCCCCTTCTTCTCCTGCCTTCAGTCTTTCCCAGCATCAGGGTCTTTTCAAATGAGCCAGTTTTTCCCAACAGGTGGCCAAAGTATTGGAGTTTCAGCATTAACAGCAATCCTTCCAATGAACACCCAGGACTGATCTCTTTTAAGATGGACTGGTTGGATCTCCTTGCAGTCCAAGGGACTCTTCAAGAGTCTTCTCCAACACCACAGTTCAAAAGCATCAATTCTGTTGTGCTCAGCTTTTTTTATAGTCCAACTCTCACATCCATATATGGCTACTGAAAAAACCACAGCCTTGACTAGATAAACCTTTATTGGCAAAGTAATGTCTCTGCCTTTTAATATGCTGTCTAGGTAGCTCATAACTTTCCTTCCAAGGATCAAGTGTCTTTTAACTGCTTGGCTGGAATCACTGTCTGCGGTGATTTTGCAACCAAAAAAAAAAAAAATAAAATAAAATAAAATCAGCCACTGTGTCCACTGTTTTTCCCTCTATTTGCCATGAAGTGATGGGACCAGATGCCATGATCTTAGTTTTCTGAATGTTGAGTTTTAAGCCAACTTTTTCACTCTCCTCTTTCACTTTCATCAAGAGGCTCTTCAATTCTTCTTCACTTTCTACCATACGGGTGACATCATCTGCATATCAGAGGTTATTGATATTTCTCCTGGCAATCTTGATTCCAGTTTGTGCTTCATCCAGCCCAGGGTTTCTCATGATGTACCCTGCATATAAGTTAAATAAGCAGGGTGACAATATACAGCCTTGACGTACTCCTTATCCTATTTGGAACCAGCCTATTGTTCCATGTCCAGTTCTAACTGTTGCTTCCTAACCTGCATACATATTTCTCAGAAGGCAGGTCAGGTGGTCTATTATTCCTATCTCTTGAAGAATTTTCCATACTTTGTTGTAAACCACACAGTCAAAAAGTTTTGGCATAGTCAATAAAGCAGAAGTAAATGTTTTTCTGGAATTCTCTTGCTTTTTCAATGATCCAGTGGTTCTTGGCAATTTCATCTCTCGTTCCTCTGCCTTTTCTAAATCTAGCTTGAACATCTGGAAGTTCATGGTTCATGCTCTGTTGAAGCCTGGCTTGGGGAATTTTGAGCATTGCTTTGCAACCATGTGAGATGAGTGTAATTGTGCAGTAGTTTGAGCATTCTTTGGAATTCTCTTTCTTTGGGATTGGAATGAAAACTGACCTTTTCTAGTCCTGTGGCCACTGCTAAGTTTTCCAAATTGGCTGGTATATTGAGTGCAGCACTTTCAAAAAATCATCTTTTAGGATTTGGAATAGCTCAAATGGAATTTCATCACTTTCACTAGCTTTGTTCATAGTGATGCTTCCTAAGGCCCACTTGATTTCACATTCCAGGATGTCTGGCTCTAGGTGAGTGATCACACCATCATGATTATCTGGGTCTGGAAGATCTTTTCTGTCCAGTTCTTCTGTGTATTCTTTTTTTTTTTTTTTATTTTTTTTTTCCCAGTGGGTTTTGTCATACATTGATATGAATCAGCCATGGATTTACATGTATTCCCAATCCCGATCCCCCCTCCCACCTCCCTCTCCACCCGATTCCTCTGGGTCTTCCCAGTGCACCAGGCCGGAGCACTTGTCTCGTGCATCCCACCTGGGCTGGTGATCTGTTTCACCATAGATAGCATACATGCTGTTCTTTTGAAATATCCCACCCTCACATTCTTCCACAAAGTTCAAAAGTCTGTTCTGTATTTCTGTGTCTCTTTTTCTGTTCTGCATATAGGGTTATCGTTATCACCTTTCTAAATTCCATATACATGTGTCAGTATGCTGTAATGTTCTTTATCTTTCTGGCTTACTTCACTCTGTATAATGGGCTCCAGCTTCATCCATCTCATTAGGACTGGTTCAAATGAATTCTTTTTAATGGCTGAGTAATATTCCATGGTGTATATGTACCACAGCTTCCTTATCCATTCATCTGCTGATGGGCATCTAGGTTGCTTCCATGTCCTGGCTATTATAAACAGTGCTGCGATGAACAATGGGGTGCACGTGTCTCTTTCAGATCTGGTTTCCTCAGTGTGTAGGCCCAGAAGTGGGATTGCTGGGTCATATGGCAGTTCTATTTCCAGTTTTTTAAGAAGTCTCCACACTGTTTTCCATAGCGGCTGTACTAGTTTGCATTCCCACCAACAGTGTAAGAGGGTTCCCTTTTCTCCACACCCTCTCCAGCATTTATTGCTTGTAGACTTTTGGATAGCAGCCATCCTGACTGGCGTGTAATGGTACCTCATTGTGGTTTTGATTTGCATTTCTCTAACAATGAGTGATGTTGAGCATCTTTTCACGTGTTTGTTAGCCATCTGTATGTCTTCTTTGGAGAAATGTCTATTTAGTTCTTTGGCCCATTTTTTGATTGGGTCATTTATTTTTCTGGAATTGAGCTTCAGGAGTTGCTTGTATATTTTTGAGATTAATCCTTTGTCTGTTGTTTCATTTGCTATTATTTTCTCCCAATCTGAGGGCTGTCTTTTCACCTTACTTATAGTTTCCTTTGTAGTGCAAAAGCTTTTAAGTTTCATTAGGTCCCATTTGTTTAGTTTTGCTTTTATTTCCAATATTCTGGGAGATGGGTCTTAGAGGATCTTGCTTTGATTTATGTCGGAGAGTGTTTTGCCTATGTTCTCCTCTAGGAGTTTTATAGTTTCTGGTCTTACATTTAGATCTTTAATCCATTTTGAGTTTATTTTGGTGTATGGTGTTAGAAAGTGTTCTAGTTTCATTCTTTTACAAGTGGTTGACCAGTTTTCCCAGCACCACTTGGTAAAGAGGTTGTCTTTTTTCCTTTGTATATCCTTGCCTCCTTTGTCAAAGATAAGGTGTCCATAAGTTTGTGGATTTATCTCTGGGCTTTCTATTCTGTTCCATTGATCTATATTTCTGTCTTTGTGCCAGTACCATACTGTCTTGATGACTGTGGCTTTGTAGTAGAGTCTGAAGTCAGGCAGGTTGATTCCTCCAGCTCCATTATTCTTTCTCAAGATTACTTTGGCTATTCGAGGTTTTTTGTATTTCCATACAAATTGTGAAATTCTTTGGTCTAGTTTTGTGAAAAATACCGTTGGTAGCTTGATAGGGATTGCATTGAATCTATAGACTGCTTTGGGTAGAATAGCCATTTTGACAATATTAATTCTTCCAATCCATGAACACGGTATGTTTCTCCATCTGTTTGTGTCCTCTTTGATGTCTTTCATCAGTGTTTTATAGTTTTCTATGTATAGGTCCTTTGTTTCTTTAGGTAGATATACTCCTAAGTATTTTATTCTTTTTGTTGCAATGGTGAATGGTATTGTTTCCTTAATTTCTCTGTCTGTTTTTTTATTGTTAGTATATAGGAATGCAAGGGATTTCTGTGTGTTAATTTTATATCCTGCAACTTTACTATATTCATTGATTAGCTCTAGTAATTTTCTGGTAGAGTCTTTAGGGTTTTCTATGTAGAGGATCATGTCATCTGCAAACAGTGAGAGTTTTACTTCTTCTTTTCCTATCTGGATTCCTTTTACTTCTTTTTCTGCTCTGATTGCTGTGGCCAGAACTTCCAACACTATATTGAATAGTAGTGGTGAGAGTGGGCACCCTTGTCTTGTTCCTGATTTCAGGGGAAATGCTTTCAATTTTTCACCATTGAGGGTGATGCTTGCTGTGGGTTTGTCATATATAGCTTTTATTATGTTGAGGTATATTCCTTCTATTCCTGCTTTTTGGAGAGTTTTAATCATAAATGAGTGTTGGATTTTGTCAAAGGCTTTCTCTGCATCTATTGAGATAATCATATGGTTTTTATCTTTCAATTTGTTAATGTGGTGTATTACATTGATTGATTTGTGGATATTAAAGAATCCTTGCATTCCTGGGATAAAGCCCACTTGGTCATTGTGTATGATTTTTTTAATATGTTGTTGGATTCTGTTTGCTAGAATTTTGTTAAGGATTTTTGCATCTATGTTCATCAGTGATATTGGCCTATAGTTTTCTTTTTTTGTGGCATCTTTGTCTGGTTTTGGAATTAGGGTGATGGTGGCCTCATAGAATGAGTTTGGAAGCTTACCTTCTTCTGCAATTTTCTGGAAGAGTTTGAGTAAGATAGGTGTTAGCTCTTCTCTAAATTTTTGGTAGAATTCAGCTGTGAAGCCATCTGGTCCTGGGCTTTTGTTTGCTGGAAGATTTTTGATGACAGTTTCGATTTCCTTGCTTGTGATGGGTCTGTTAAGATCTTCTATTTCTTCCTGGTTCAGTTTTGGAAAGTTATACTTTTCTAAGAATTTGTCCATTTCATCCAAGTTGTCCATTTTATTGGCATAGAGCTGCTGGTAGTAGTCTCTTATGATCCTTTGTATTTCAGTGTTGTCTGTTGTGATCTCTCCATTTTCATTTCTAATTTTGTTAATTTGGTTTTTCTCTCTTTGTTTCTTAATGAGTCTTGCTAATGGTTTGTCAATTTTGTTTATTTTTTCAAAAAACCAGCTTTTAGCTTTGTTGATTTTTGCTATGATCTCTTTAGTTTCTTTTGCATTTATTTCTGCCCTGATTTTTAAGATTTCTTTCCTTCTGCTAACTCTGGGGTTCTTCATTTCTTCCTTCTCTAATTGCTTTAGGTGTAGAGTTAGGTTATTTAATTGTTTTTTTTCCTGTTTCTTGATGTAAGCCTGTAATGCTATGAACCTTCCCCTTAGCACTGCTTTTACAGTGTCCCACAGGTTTTGGGTTGTTGTGTTTTCATTTTCATTCATTTCTATACATATTTTGATTTCTTCTTTGATTTCTTCTATGATTTGTTGGTTATTCAGAAGCGTGTTATTTAGCCTCCATATGTTTGAAGTTTTAACAATTTTTTCCCTGTAATTGAGATCTAATCTTACTGCACTGTGGTCAGAAACGATGACTGGAATGATTTCAATTTTTTTGAATTTTCCAAGACCAGATTTATGGCCCAGGATGTGATCTATTCTGGAGAAGGTTCCCTGTGCACTTGAGAAAAAGGTGAAGTTGATTGTTTTGGGGTGAAATGTCCTATAGATATCAATTAGGTCTAGCTGGTCCATTGTGTCATTTAAGGTTTGTGTTTCCTTGTTAATTTTCTGTTTAGTTGATCTATCCATAGTTGTGAGTGGGGTATTAAAGTCTCCCACTATTATTGTGTTACTATTAATTTCCTCTTTCATACTCGTTAGCGTTTGCCGTACATATTGCGGTGCTCCTATGTTGGGTGCATATATATTTATAATTGTTATATCTTCTTTTTTGATTGATCCTTTGATCATTATGTAGTGTCCTTCTTTGTCTCTTTTCACTTCCTTTATTTGAAAGTCTATTTTATCTGATATGAGTATTGCGACTCCTGCTTTCTTTTGGTCTCCGTTTGCATGAAATATTTTTTTCCAGCCCTTCACTTTTAGTCTGTATGTGTCTCTTGTTTTGAGGTGGGTCTCTTGTAGACAGCATATATAGGGGTCTTGTTTTTGTATCCATTCAGCCAATCTTTGTCTTTTGGTTGGGGCATTCAACCCATTTACATTTAGGGTAATTATTGATAGGTGTGGTCCCGTTGCCATTTACTTTGTTGTTTGGGGTTCACGTTTGTACAACCTTTCTGCATTTCCTGTCTAGAGAAGATCCTTTAGCATTTGTTGAAGAGCTGGTTTGGTGGTGCTGAATTCTCTCAGCTTTTGCTTATCTGTAAAGCTTTTGAATTCTCCTTCATATCTGAATGAGATCCTTGCTGGATACAGTAATCTAGGTTGTAGGTTATTCTCTTTCATTACTTTAAGTATGTCCTGCCATTCCCTTCTGGCCTGGAGGGTTTCTATTGATAGATCAGCTGTTATCCTTATGGGAATCCCTTTGTGTGTTATTTGTTGTTTTTCCCTTGCTGCTTTTAACATTTGTTCTTTATGTTTGATCTTTGTTAATTTGATTAATATGTGTCTTGGGGTGTTTCGCCTCGGGTTTATCCTGTTTGGGACTCTCTGGGTTTCTTGGACTTGGGTGGCAATTTCCTTCCCCATTTTAGGGAAGTTTTCAGCTATTATCTCCTCGAGTATTTTCTCATGGCCTTTCTTTTTGTCTTCTTCTTCTGGAACTCCTATTATTCGAATGTTGGGGCGTTTCACAGTGTCCCAGAGGTCCCTGAGGTTGTCCTCATTTCTTTTCATCCTTTTTTCTTTTTTCCTCTCTGCTTCATTTATTTCCACCATTTTATCTTCTACCTCACTTATCCTATCTTCTGCCTCCGTTATTCTACTCTTGGTTCCCTCCAAAGTGTTTTTGATCTCATTCATTGCATTATTCATTTGTAATTGACTCTTTTTTATTTCTTCTAGGTCTTTATTAAACATTTCTTGCATCTTTTCAATCTTTGTTTCCAGGCTATTTATCTGTAACTCCATTTTGTTTTCAAGATTTTGGATCATTTTTATTACCATTATTCTAAATTCTTTTTCAGGTAGAGTCCTATCTCCTCCTCTTTTGTTTGACTTGGTGGGCATTTTTCATGTTCCTTTACCTGTTGGGTATTTCTTTGCTTTTTCATCTTGTTTAGATTGCTGTATCTGGAGTGGGCTTTCTGTATTCTGGAGGTCTGTGGTTCCTTTTTGTTGTGGAGGATTAACCCAGTGGGTGGGGTTTGACGATTGGCTTGTCGAGATTTACTGGTTAGGGAAGCTTGCGTCAGTGTTCTGGTGCGTGGAACTTGATTTCTTCTCTTTGGAGAGCAATGGAGTGCCCAGTAATGAGTTTTGAGATGGGTCTATGTGTTAGGTGTGACCTTGGGCAGCCTGTATATTGATGTTCAGGGCTATGTTCCTGCGTTGCTGGAGAATTTGCGTGGTATGTCTTGCTCTAAAACTTATTGGCTCTTGTGTGGTGGTTGATTTCAGTGTAGGTATGGAGGCTTTTGGACAGTCACTTATTACTTAAAGTTCCTTGTAGTCAGGAGTTTTCTGGTGTTCTCAGGTTTTGGGCTTAATTCTCCTGCCTCTGGATTTCAGTTTTATTCTTCCTGTAGTCTCAGGACTTCTCCAACTATACAGCACTGATAAGAAAACTTCTAGGTTAATGGCTAAAAGATTCTCCCCTGTTAGGGACACCCAGATAGGTTCACAGAGTCACATGAAGAAGAGGAGAGGGAGGAGGGAGATAGAGATGAACAGGAGGAGAAAAAAAGGGGGACTCAAGAGGAGAGAGACAGATCTACGCAGCTGTCTGTTCCCAGAATGTTCTCCGTAGCCCAGTCACCTACAAAGATTCACAGAATTGGATTGGGAAGAGAAGGGGAAAGGAGGAAATAGAGGTGTTCTGAGGTAGAAAACAGAGAGTCAAGACTGGGAGAGATTAATCTTCGGTTTAAAAATAGGGCTTCTCTTCTATTTTTTTTTTTGTAAGGTTATAGTGTATTTAAAATGAAAATTAAGGAGTAGTAGAGGAGTACTAGAGGACTTTAAAAGAAATAAGAGAAAAAGAAAAATAGAAAATAGAAGAGAAAAAGGAAAGAAAAAAAAGAAAAAAAAGAAAGAAAAAGAAAAAAAGAAAAGAAAAAAAAAAATTTTTCCCCCCTAATTAAAAAATCGTAAAAGTCTATGGAAATGAAAGTTAAGGAGTAATGGGGGAGTAATAGGGGATTTTAAAGGAAAATAAAAGAGAAAAACTAAAAAAGAAAAAAGAAAAAAAAGAAAAAATTTAAAAAAATAAAAAAAAAATAAAAAAAGAGAAAAAAGTAAAATTATATCTAGGAGTTTCTCTGGAGCTGTTGCGGTCAGTGTGGTTTCGGCTCAGTTTCAGATAGCTCCTCGTTCCAGCTTACACTTCTCGATATCTACAGGCTCCTCCGGTGTAGTCAATGTTTCCTAGAGGGATTTTAATCTGTTGCACCGCTCTCTCCTGAAGTGGTTCCCTTTGTTTATTTGGCTTCTGTTTGCCGGTCTCTTCAGAGCCTCATTTCCGCCCTGACACAGGCGGGCGGAGGTGGACTCTTATTCAGGTAGCTAGTTCCGTCGCTCTGCGGGGAGGGGCTGGCGCTGCGGGGAGGGGCTTGCGCTGCCGGGAGGGGTTGTCGCTGTGGTGACGGGCTTGCGCCGCGGGGAAAGGCTGGCGCTGCCGGGAGGGGCCGACGCTGCCCTCTCCGTCTGCGCCGCTCAGGCTCCCGGCTGCTCTATATGGAGTGCGCCCCGCGCTGCGCGAGGTTCCAGCCCTCGGGTGTTCCACAAAAGCGCGGAACGAAAAGCTGCGCCTGCTCTCTGTGCCTTCCCCGTCAGAGCGGTCCAGGCAGCCAGGGGCTTGGTGGGCGCTCTCTCCCCAGGTGTGGCGCGCCCCCTCCCTTCCGCGGACCCAGTCTCAGTTTCCGCTGGCGCCAGTCGGTGCGCGCGCCTTCTGCCCTCCATGTCCCCAGCCCCAGTCCCCGCCCGCGCCGGTCGGGTGCCTGCGCCCTGTGTCTCGCCGCGACCTTCCCCTCCCCCCTGCCTCCTGCCTCCGGCGGAGCTGGGCCGGTCCGCAGCCTGCGAGCTCCTCTCTGGAACCTCTCGGTCTCTTTGTTCTGCGAACGGCCGGCAGTGTGTTCAGACCAGTTAATTTACTCTCTCTCTTTTGGTCTCCCACAGTTCATGTTGGCAACTCACAGAAGCTCCCTCCGATTGTCCTCAGGGCACTCAGGCCCGGACCCTACCACAAGCAATGCCGCCTAAGAGCTCCCGGGACGGATCTCCGTCCTTAGCTCTTTTGTCTCACTTTTTATCTTTTATATTTTGTCCAACCTCCTTTCGAAGACAATGGGCTGCTTTTCTGGGCGCCTGATGACCTCGGCTAGCAATCAGAAGTTGTTTTGCGAAGTCTGCTCTGTGTTCAGTTATTCTTTTGATGAATTTGTAGGAGAGAAAGTGGTCTCCCCGTCCTACTCCTCCGCCATCTTGGCTCCTCTCTCTCTTCTGTGTATTCTTGCCACCTCTTCTTAATACCTTCTACTTCTCTTAGGTTCCTACCATTTCTGTTCTTTATTGTGCCCATCTTTGCATGAACTCTTCCCTTGGTATCTCTAATTTTCTTAAAGAGAACTCTAGTCTTTCCCATTCTATTGTTTTCCTCTATTTGTTTGCACTAATCACTGAGAAAGGCTTTCTTACCTCTTCTTGCTCTTCTTTGGAACTCTGTATTCAAATGGGTATATCTTTCTTTTTCGCCTTTGCCTTTTGCTTCTCTTCTTTTCAGAGCTATTTGTAAGGCTTCCTCAGACAACCATTTTGCCTTTTTGCATTTCTTTTCCTTGGAGATGGTCTTGATCACTGCCTCCTGTACAATGTCATGAAGCTCCATCCATAGTTATTCAGGCACTCTGTCTAGCAGATATAACCCCTTGAATCTATTTGTCCCTTCCACAATAGAGTCATAATGGTTTTGATTTAGGTCATACCTGAACAGTCTAGTGGTTTTCCCTATTTTCTTCAATTTAAGTCTAGAAGGTCTTGTAGGTCTTCATAGAATCGTGCAATATCAGCTTCTTCAGCATTATTGGTCTGTGCATTGACTTGGATTACTGTGATATTGAATGGTGTGCCTTGAAAATGAACAGAGATCATTCTGTCATTTTTGAGATTACATCCAAGTACTGCATCAGACTTTTTTGTTGACAATCAGGGCTACTCCATTTCTTCTAAGGGATTCTTGCCCAAACGACAAAATGGTCATCTGAGTTAAATTCACCCATTCTAGTCCATTTTATTTCACTAATTCTTGAAATGTCAATGTTCACTCTTGCCATCTCCTGTTTGACCACTTCTAATTCGCCTTGATTCACGGACTTAACATTCCAGGTTCCTATGCAATATTGCTCTTTACAGCATCAGACTTTACTTCCATCACCAGTCACATCCACAACTGGGTGTTGCTTTTGCTTTGGCTCTGTCTCTCCATTCTTTCTGGAGTTAGTTCTCCACTGATCTCCAGGAGCATATTGGGTACATACCGACCTGGGGAGATTATGTTTCAGTGTCCTATCTTTTTGCTTTTCATACTGCTCATGGGGTTCTCAAAGCAAGAATACTGAAGTAGTTTGTCACTCCCTTCTCCAGTGGCCCATGTTTGTCAGAAATCTCCACCAGGACCCGTTCGTCTTGGCTGGCTCTACACAGCATGGTTCATAGTTTCATTGAATTAGACAAGGCTGTGGCCCATGTGATCAGATTGGTTAGTTTTCTGTGATTGTGGTTTTCAGTCTGTCTGCCCTCTGATGGAAATACAATTTTCTGTTGAAGGCCGAGGTTGTGTTCCCTCTCTGTTTTTTGACCTGAGGCCAAACTATTGTGGAGGTGATGAAGATAATGGCGACCTCCTTCAAAAGATGCCATGCGGGCCCTGCTACAGTCAGTGTCCCCAACCCTGCAGCCGGCCGTCGCCAACCCACGCCTCCAGCAGAGACTCCTGGACACTCATGGGCACGTCTTGGTCAGTCTCCTGTGGGTCACTGCTCCTTTCTCCTGGGTCCTGGTGTGCACTAGGTTCTGTTGTGCCCTCCAAGAGTCTGTTTCCCCAGTCCTGTGGGCGTCCTGGCAGCTCTGTGGTGGGTTAATGGTGAACTTCTCCAAGAGGGCTTCTGCCATACCCAGGTCTATTGCACCCAGAGTCCCTGGCCCTGCGGCAGTCCACTGTTGACCCGTATCTCCTCAGGACACACCCAGACACAGTTCTGTCTCAGTCTCTGTGTGGCTGAGGTCCTGGTGTGCACAGGGTGCGTTTGAGCCCTCTGAGTGTCTCTGGCAGGTGTGGGGTTTGATTCTGAATGTGACTGTGCCACTCGTACCATCTTTCTGGGGCTTCGCCTTTGCCCCTGGACGAGGGGTATCTCCTCAGAGTCACTCGAGTGTGACACAATTGCTGCTCCAGCATATGATAGAAATATCAGTCAGTCAGTTCCGTTGCTCAGTCATGTCCGACTCTGTCAAACCCGTTGATGGATACCCACCAGGCTCCCCCATCCCTGGGATTCTCCAGGCAAGAACACTGGAGTGGGTTGTCATTTCCTTCTCCAATCAATGAATGTGAAAAGTGAAACTGAAGTTGCTCAGTCGTGTCCGAACCTTCGCGTCCCCACGGACTGCAGCCTACCAGGCTCCTCCAACCATGGGATTTTCCAGGCAAGAGTACTGGAGTGGGGTGCCATTGCCTTCGCCTCTAAATATTGAGCATTGAGCAAACTTTTTCATTCTCCTCTTTCAGTTTCATCAAGAGGCTCTTTAGTTCTTCTTCACTTTCTGCCATAAGGGTGGTGTCATCCGCATTTCTGAGGTTATTGATATTGCTCCCAGCAATCTCGATTCCAGCTTGTGCTTCCTCCAGCCCAGCGTTTCTCATGATGTATTCTGCATATAAGTTAAATAAGCAGGCTGACAATATACAGCCTTGACATGCTTCTTTCAAATTTGGACCCAGTCTGCTGTTCCATGTCCAGTTCTAACAGTTGTATCCTGACCTGCATACAGGTTTCTCAAGTGGCAGGTCAGGTGGTCTGGGATTCCCATCTCTTTCAGAAATTTCCACAATTTATTGTGATCCACAGTCAAAGGCTTTGGCATAGTCAATACAGCAGAAATAGACATTTTTCTGGAACTTTCTTGTTTTCAATGGTCCAGTGGATGTTGGAAATCTGGTCTCTGGTTCCTCTGCCTTTTCTAAAACCAGCTTGAACATCTTGATGTTCACAGTTCACATATTATTGAAACTATTATAGCTACTACTGTGGGCATAAATCCCTTAGAAGAAATGGAGTAGCCATCATAGTCAATAAGAGAGTCTGAAATGCAGTACTTGGATGCAGTCTCAACAACGACAGAAGGATTTCTGTTCATTTCTAAGGCAAACCAGTCAATATTACAGTAATCCAAGGCTATGCCCTGACCAGTATTGCTGAAGAAGCTGAAGTTGAACAGTTCTATGAAGACCTGCAAGACTAGAATGCAAAAGAAGCAAGTCAAGAAACTCCTGGAGTAACAGGCAAATTTGGCTTTGGAGTACAGAATGAAGCAAGGCAAAGGCTAATAGAGTTCTGCCAAGTGAATGCACTGGTAAAAGCAAACACCCTCTTTGGAAAAAAAGTGTACTAAAAACTCAACAATCAGAAAACTAAGGTCATGGCAAATAGTCCCATCACTTCATGGCAAATAGATGGGAAAACAACGGAAACAGTGACAGAATTTATTTGGGGCCGGGGGGTGGAGGGTGGCTCTGCCAGGCTTCAGCAATACATAAACTGTGAACTTCCAGATGGTCAAGCTGGTTTTAGAAAAGACAGAGGAACCAGAGGTCCAATTGCCAACATCTGCTGGATCATCACAAAAGCAGGAGAGTTCCAGAAAAACATCTATTTCTGTTTTATTGACTATGTCAAAGCCTTTGACTGTGTGGATCACAATAAACTATTGAAAATTTTGAAAGAGATGGGAATACCAGACCACTTGACCTGCCTCCTGAGAAACCTGTATGCAGGTCAGGAAGCAACAGTTAGAACTGGACATAGAACAACAGCCTGGTTCCAAACATGAAATGGAGTACGTCAAGGCTGTATATTATCACCCTGCTTATTTAATTTATATGCAGAGTACATCATGAGAAACCCTGGGCTGGAGGAAGCACAAGTTGGAATTGAGATTGCCAGGAGTAATAACTATAACCTCAGATATGCAGATGACATCACCCTTATGGCAGAAAGTGAAGTAGAACGAAAGAGCCTCTTGATGAAACTGAAAGAGGAGAGTGAAAAAGTTGGCTTAAATCTTAACATTCAGAAAACCAAGATCATGGCATCTGGTCCCATCACTTCTTGTCAAATAGATGGGGAAAGATTGGAAACAGTGACAGACTATTTTGGGGGACTCCAAAATCACTACAGATGGTGATTGCAGCCATGAAATTAAAAGATGCTTACTATTTGGGGAAAAAAAAAAAAAAAACTATGACACATCTAGACAGCATATTAAAAAGCAGTGACATTACTTTGCCAACAAAGGTCCGTCTAGTCAAGACTGTGGTTTTTCCAGTGGTCATATATGGATGCGAGAGTTGGACTATAAAGAATGCTGAGGGCTGAAGAACAGATGCTTTTGAACTGTGGTGTTGGAGAAGACTCTTGAAGAGTCCCATGGACTGCAAGGAGATCCAACCAGTCCATCCTAAAGGAGATCAGCCCTGCATGTTCATTGGAAGGACTGATGCTAAAGCTGAAACTCCAATACTTTGGCCTCCTGATGTGTAGAGCTGACTTAATTGAAAAGACCCTGATGCTGGGACAGATGAAGGTGGGAGGAGAGCGGGAAGACAGAGGATGAGATGGTGAGATGGCATCACTAACTCAATGGGCCATGGGTTTGGATTGACTCCAGGAGTTGGTGATGGACAGGGAGGCCTGGTGTGCTGCAGTGTATCGGGTCACAAAGAGTCGGATGGGACTAAGCAACTGAACTGAACCAAATCACTGTTATTAACAGTCTCCTTCCTATCAATTTGAGCATTAGAACCCTGATTCCAATATGACCAATGAATACATTTACTCTCAAATATTTTCAATCCCTAACAATAAGCCCTATGCATATGACACATATCCTATCCACCCTATTATCAAGTGCTCTTCCACAAGCATAAGAAATGCGTCTGACTAGAGTTACTTTGAGAGAGTAAATAATAGGGATTTAAATCCTCTTGTATCTAGAGTCCTAATAGAAATTGAACAGACCCCTAAGAATCCAAAGTTCTTTGTGCTACCAAATTACACCACATTCTATAAGTAAGGTCAGCTAATTAAACTATTTGGCCTGTACCCCAAAAATGTTCATTTATACCCTTTCTGTACTAATAACTCCCATCATCTTTATCATTATCCTATCAACTATTTTCTCAGGATTTATTGTCATTATAATTATCTCCATTGATTACTTATCTGTTTGGCTTTGAAATAAATATATTAGGCATCATCCCATCATAATAAATAAATTTTACCCAGGAGCAACAGAAGCATCAACTAAATACTTGACACAATCCACCACATCAATATTACTCATGATAACTGTCATTGTTTATTATTCTCAGGCCAATGGACTGTCACAAAACAATTTAATCAAACAGCATCCATATTACTAACAATAGCCTTATGAAAACTGGAAATATCTGCATTTCACATTGGAGTACCAGAAGGTATACTAGACATTTTACTAACATCTGGCTTCATTCTATGACCATGACAAAAACTTGTACCCATGTCTGTGCTATACCAAACTTAACCATCAATTAATTTAATAGTGTACTGTGTGCTGGGCTTAGTCGCTCAGCCGTGTCTGACTCTTTTTGACTCCAGGGACTGTATCCCACCAGGCTCTTCTGCTGTGGGCATTCTCCAGGCAGGAACACTGGAGTTGGTTGCCATGCGCTCCTCCAGGGGATCTTCCCAAGCCAGGGATCAAACCCAGGTCTTCCACATTGCAGGCAGATTCTCTGTCATCTGAAACACCAGGGAAGCCCAAGTTGATACAAGCTATATCCACATTATCCACTATAATTGGAGGCTGAGGATGGTGAAATCAGATGCAGTATGCAAAATCACAGCCTATTCATCAACGGCCCACATAGGATGTATAAACACCATCGTATTATGTAATCCCACTCTGACAGCACTAAACCTGGTTGCTGCTGCTGCTGATAAGTCGCTTCAGTCATGTCCGACTCTGCAATCCCATAGACGGCAACCCACCAGGCTCTGCCGTCTCTGGGATTCTCCAGGCAAGAACGCTGGAGTGGGTTGCCATTTCCTTCTTCAATGCATGAAAGTGAAAAGTAAAAGTGAAGTCACTCCATCGTGTCTGATTCTTCGCGACCCCATAGACTACAGCCTACTAGGCTCCTCCATCCATGGGATTTTCCAGGCAACAGTACTGGAGTAGGTTGCCATTGCCTTCTCCACTAAACCTGGTTATATTATCTTAACTTCCACCATATGCAGAATGTCCATAACCAACTCCACCACCACCACATTATCACTATCACATACATGCAACAAGATATCAATCATAACAACCCTTATCCTCATCATTCTATTATCAATAGGAGACCTTCCACCACTATTAGGATACAAACACTAGTAAATAATTATTGAAAAGATAACAACGACCAAAAAAAGCATCATTTTACCAACAGTAATAGCAATCATTGCACTACTGTACTTCAACATATGACTCACACACTCCACAGCATTAAATTTATTCCTCTCCACAAATAACAGAGAAAACATGACGATTCTACTCTATGAAACAAATAACACTCCTATCCACAATAACTGCAATAACCACAATATTTCCACCCATAACACCAATTCTCTCAGCGCTGGAATAGGAGTTTATGTTAACTAGACCAAGAGCCTTCAATGCCCTGTGTGCTGTATGCTTAGTCGCTCAGTCATGTCCAACTCTTAGCGATCGCATAGACTGTAGCGCACCAGAATCCTCTGTCCATGGGATTCTCCAGGTAAGAATCCTGGAGTGGATTGCCATTCCCTTCTCCAGGGGATCTTCCCGATTCATGGATGGAACCCAGGTCTCCTGCATTGCAAGTAGGTTCTTTATTGTATGAAATACAGGAAAATTCCTGCACTACAAGGATGTTCCTTATACTTCAAAGCCCTGAGCAAGTATAATTTACTTAATTCCTGTTCATAATGTTTGCAAGATTATATCTTACATCAGTTGAATGCAAACAAGCCACCTCAAGCTGAACCCTCTCTAGATTGGTGGGCTATAACCCCATGAACTTTTAGTTAACAGCTAATTATCCTGGTCAACTGATTTCAACCTACTTCTATTGCAAAAGGAAAATAGGGGAAAAAAAAAAAAAGTGGTATAAGTCCCAGCAAATTGAACTGGCTTCTTTGAATTTGCAATTCAAAGTGAAATATTCATACAGGACTTAGTAAAAAGAAAAAGTGGATTAAACCCCTCTCTTTAGATTTACGGTCTAAACCTTACTCAGCCATTCTGCCTATGTTCATTAACTGCTTATCATTTTCAACTAACCATAAAGATATCAGTACTATATACTTACTATCTGGTGCTTGAGCCGGGAGGCAGGTTTGCAGTGAAAGAGAAAAAGGAGGAGTGAGTTTTTCTCATTTCTTTTCTGACAACAAAGAAGATAAAGAGAAGAGTGAGCAGGCCTGAACATTCCTAACTTTTCTTTTTCCTGTAACTGCTCCTCACGCTGAATGTCTGGGACTAAGTTTGCTTTTCTGTCCCTAAACTCTGCAGAAGGTACACTTGGCACTTATGTTCCTTTGACTCTGTGCTAAATATATCCCCTCTCTGCTGTTTACCCTCAGAACACTCTTCCCGTTGTAGTTACATATCAGAAAGAAGGCCACAGGATCACCGAATGCCAGACTCAATTACTGGGTTATTGACATCAGTCTCCTACTGTCCTTGAAACAATGGAAAAGGAAGAAATCAAGATCCTATCCCCTTTGCTCCTCATCACTGATTCCTGACTGTGAGCTCTTGCCTTCTATAAGCCCCTAGATTCCTCATGGGGGGCAGGGCACAGCTCTCGAGGCATAAGCCTACTGTGTTTCTCCTCTCTTCCAGCTAAGAATAAAAGCCACCTTTCTATTTCCTTCAAACCCGGTTTCCATATTTTTCGATCAGCGTCAGTGGGCAAAGAAGGCCAAGATTTTGGCTGGCAACAGTAGGCACAGTGCCTTAATCTGTGCTGGGTTGGGCCAACCTGGAACTCGACTTGGAGATGACCAAATTTATAATGCAATTGTAACAGCTCATGCATTTGTAATAATTTTCATTATAGTACTCCCTATGATGATTGGAGGCTTTGGTAATTGATTAGTTTCCCTAATAGCTGGAGCTAATGACATAGTTTTCCTTGAATAAATAAGCTTCTGACTTCTCCCTCCCTCTTTCCTCTTACTGCTTGCATCACCAATAGCTGAAGCAGGCACTGGCACAGGCTGAGCTATCTACACCTTTAGCCAGAAATCTAGCTCTTGCTGGAGCTTAAGTAGACTTTACTACTTTTTCTCTACACCTAACAGGTGTTTCTTCTATCTTAGTTGTTATCAATTTTATTACTACAACTATTAATATACACCCCTGCCATATCCCAATGTCAAACGCTGTTATTCATTTGATTAGTCCTAGTCACAGCCATATTACTATCACTACCTGTATTGGCAGCTGGAATTTTTACTATGCTATTAACAGACTGAAATCTAAATCCTGAAGGAGGAGAGGACCCAATACTGTATCAACATTGATCTGATTTTTCCGACACTCTGAAGTATATCTTGATTTTGCCAGGATTTAGGATGATTTCACATATTGTAACCTATTACTTAGGGGAAAAGAAACTTTCAGGTGCATGGCAATGGCCTGAGCTATAGTGTCAACTGGATTCTTAGCATTTATTGTATGAGAACATCATATATTCACAGTAGGGATATATGTTGACACACAAGCCTATTTCACATCAGCCACTATAATTATCACCAGACCAACAAGAGTAAAAATGTTCAGTTGTTTAGCAATGCCTCATGACAGTAGCATTAAACAATACCCAGCTATAATGTGAGTCCTAGGTTTTATATTTCTTTTCACAGTCAGAGGGTTAACAGGAATTTTCCTGGCTAATTCATCTTCAGATATTTTCTTCATGAGATACACTATGTAGTTACATAGTTGCATTATGTACTTTCAGTGGGAGATTTGCTATTATAGGGGGCTTTCTGCACTGAATCTCATTATTCTCAGGCTATACCCAACTTGACTTGAGTAAAAACTCACTTCATAAATGTATTTGTAGATGTTAACATAACCTTTTCCAAAAACACTTGCTAGGCCTGTTTGGAATACCACAACAATATTCTGAAGACCCAGATGCATACACAGTATGAAATACTATTTCATCTATAGGTCCATTCACTTCTTTAACCACAGTAATACCAATAATTCTCATTACCTGAGAAGCATTTACATCAAGACGAGGTCTTAACAGTAGACCAACCATATCACACACCCAAAGAACCTATGCACATCATTTGAAAATAAATAAGGAAGGAATCGAACCCCCGACTACTGATTTCAAGCCAAAATCATAACCATGATTTCTTTCTCTATTTAGGAGATATTAGTAAAATATTATATCACTTTGTTGAAGTTAAGTTATAGGTGAAAAATCTGTATATATCAATGGCATATCCTCTACAACTAGACTTTCAAGATGCAACACCAGCCATCACCGAAGAATTCTTACACTTGTTGATAACACATTAGTAATTGTTTTCTTAATCAGCTCACTAGTAGTTTATATTATCTCACTTATTCTGACAACAAAACTCACACACACTGGCACTATAGACACACAAGAAATAGACTATCTGAAAAATCTTAGCAGCTATTATTTTCGTCTTAATTGCCTTTTATACATAATAGACAAAATTAACACTCCATGCCTTATGGCACCAAAGATATTGAAGCTACGAATATACAGATTATGAAGACTTGAATTTTGACTCCTATATAATTCCAATATCAGAGTTAAAGCCAGGGTATTCGGAAGTAGATGACTGAGTTGTTTTACCTATAGCGATATTTAAATGTTAATTTCCACAGAAGATGTGCTACACTCGTGAGCCGTGCCTTCTCTAGGACGAAAATCAGATGCGCTCCCAGGGCACCTATATCAAACAATTTTTCGACAACACTATTTCAGTTCAGTTCAGTCACTCAGTCATGCCTGACTCTTTGCAACCCCGTGGACCGCAGCACACCACGCCTCCCTGTCCATCACCAACTGCCAGAGTTCACCCAAACCAATGTCCATCAAGTTGGTGATGCCATCCAACCATCTCATTCTCTGTCGTCCCCTTATTCTCCTGCCCTCAATCCCTCCCAGCATCCGGGTCTTTTCAAATAAGTCAGCTCTTTGCATCAGGTGGCCAAAGTATAGGAGTTTCAGCTTCAACATCAGTCCTTCCAACGAACATCCAGGACTCATCTCCATTAGGATGGACTGTTGGATCTCCTTGTGGTCCAAGGGACTCTCAGGCATCTTCTCCAAAACCACAGTTCAAAAGCATCAATGCTTATGTGCTCGGTTTCCTTTATAATCCAATACTCACATCCATACATGACCACTGGAAAAAGAATACCGTTGACTAGACAGACTTTTGTTGGCAAAGTAACATCTATGCTTTTTAATATGCTGTCTAGATTGTTCATAACGTTCCTTCCCAGGAGCAATTGTGTTTTAATTTCATGGCTCCAATCACCATCTGCAGTGATTTTGGAGCCCAGAAAGATAAAGTCAACGACTGTTTTCACTCTTTCCCCATCTATTTAACATGAAGTGATGGGCCTGGATGCCATGATCTTAGTTTTCTGAATGTTAAGCTTTAAGCCAACTTTTTCACTCTCTTCTTTCACTTTCAATAAGAGGCTCTTTCATTCTTCTTCTCATTCTCCCATAAGGGTGGTGTCATCTGCATATCTGAGGTTATTGATATTGCTCCCGGCAATCTTGATTCCAGCTTGTACTTCCTCCAGCCCAGCGTTTCTTATGATGTACTCTGCATATAAGTTAAATAAGCAGGGTGATAATATACAGCCTTAAAGTACTCCTTTTTCTATTTGGAACCAGTCTGTTGTTCTATGTCCACTTCTAACTCTTGCTTCCTGACCTGCATGCAGGTTTCTCAAGGGACAGGTCAGGTGGCCTGGTATTCCCATCTCTTTCAGAATTTTCCACAGTTTATTGTGACCCACACAGGCAAAGGCTTTGGCATACTCAATAAAACAGAAATAAATCTTTCTCTGGAACTCTCTTGCTTTTTTGATGATCCCGCGGATGTTGGCAATTGGAACTCTGGTTCCTCTGCCTTTTCTAAATCCAGCTTGAACATCTGGAAATTGACGGTTCATGTCTTGCTGAAGCCTGGCTTGGAGAATTTTAAGCATCACTTTACTAGTGTGTGAGATGAGTGCAATCGTGGGGTACTTTGAGCATTCTTTGGCATTGCCTTTCTTTGGGATTGGAATGAAAACTGACCTTTCCAGTCCTGTGTCTACTGCTGAGTTTTCCAAATTTGCTGGCATACTGAGTGCAACACTTTCACAGCATCATCTTCTAGGATTTGAAATAGCTCAAATGGAATTCCATAACTCCACTAGCTTTGTTCATAGTGATGCTTCCTAAGGCCCACTTGATTTCACATTCCTGGATGTCTGGCTCTATGTGAGTGATCACAATATCATGATTATCTGGGTCATGAAGATCTTTTCTACACAGTTCTTCTGTGTACTCTTGCCACCTCTTCTTAATATCTTCTGCTTCTGTTAGGTCCCTACCATTTCTGTCCTTTATTGAGCCCATCTTTGCATAAAGTGTTCCCTTGGTATCTCTGATTTTCTTGAAGAGATCTCTAGTCTTTCCCATTCTATTGTTTTCCTCCATTTCTTTGCACTGATCATCGAGGAAGGCTTTCTTCTCTCTCCTTGCTCTTCTTTGGAACTCTGCATTCAAATGGGTATATCTTTCCTTTTCTCCTTTGCTTTCCAGTTCCCTCTTTTCACAGCTCTTTGTAAGGCCTCCTCAGACAGCCATTTTGATTTTTCGTATTTCTTTTATTTTTCTGTATTTTGGGGGATGGTCTTGATTTCTGTCTCCTCTAGAATGAACCATGAACCTTCATCCATAGTTCATCAGGCACTCTATCAGATCTAGTTCCTTAAATATATTTCTCTATTCCACTGTATAGTCATAAGGGATTTGATTTAGGTCATACCTGAATGATCTAGTGGTTTCCCTATTTTCTTCCATTTCACTCTGAATTTGGCAATAAGGAGTTCATGATGTGAGCCATAAATGGCTCCTGGTCTTGATTTTGCTGACTGTATAGAGCTTCTCCATCTTTGGCTGCAAAGAATATAATCAACCTGTTTTCGGTGCTGTCCATCTGTCGATGTCCATGTGTAGAGTCTTCTCTTGTGTTGTTGGAAGAGGGTGTTTGCTATGACCAGTTCATTTTATTGGCAGAACTCTATTAACCTTTGCCCTGCTTCATTCTGTACTCCAAGGCCAAATTTGCCTGTTGCTCCAGGCATTTCTTGAATTCATACTTTTGCATTCCAGTCCCCTTTAATGAAAAGGACATCTTTTTGGGTGTGTTAGTTCTAGAAGGCCTTGTATGTCTTCATAGAACCATTCAACTTCAGCTTCATCAGCATTACTGGTTGGGCCATAGACTTGGATTACTGTGACATTGAATGGTTTCCCTTGGAAACTAACAGGGATCATTCTGTTGTTTTTGAGATTGCATCCAATTACTGCATCTCAGACTCGTTTGTTGACTATGATGGCTACTCCACTTCTTCTAAGGGATTCCTGCCCACAGTAATATATATAATGGTCATCTGTGTTTAATTCACCCATTCCAGTCCACCTGAGTTTGCTGATTCCTAAAATTTCGATGTTTACTCTTGTCATCTCCTGTTTGACCACTTCCAATTTGCCTTGATTCATGGACTTAACATTCCAGGTTCCTATGCAATATTGCTCTTGAGAGCATCGAACCTTGCTTTGATCACCAGACCCATCCACAACTGGGTGTTGTTTTGGCTTTGGCTCCATCCCTTCGTTCTTTCTGGAGGTATTTCTCCACTGATCTCCAGTAACACATTGGGCACGTACCCACCTGGGGATTTCATTTTTCAGTGTCTTAACATTTTTTTTCCTTTTCACACTGCTTATGGGGTTCTCAAGGCAAGAATACTGAAGTGGTTTGCCATTCCTTTCTCCAGTGGACCACATTCTAACCCTAACCCTAACCCACACATCGTAGTTCACTTATTCCACAAATGCCAATGTTCACCCTTGCTATCTTCTTCTTGACAACTTCTAATTCACCTGGATTCATACACCTAACATTCCACATTCCTATGCAATATTGCTCTTTACAGCATCAGACTTTACTTACACCACCATACACACCCAACAACTGTTTCCATTTTGACTTAGCCTTTCCATTCCTTCTGGATTTATTTCTTCACTCTTCTCCAGTAGCATATTGGGCAACTACCAACCAGGGGAATTCATTTTTCAGTGACATAACTTTTTGTCTTTTCATACTGGACAACTGAATATTAAATGCCAGCTGAATTGCTAGGCAATTAATATTCAGGAGGATTCAGGTTTTTGTAGTTGCTCAGTTGCTAAGTCTTGTCTGACTATTTGTGACCCCATGGACTGCAGCATGCCAGGCCTCCCTGGCCCTGACTATCTCTGGGAGTTTGCTCAAACTCATGTCTGTTGAGTGGGTAAAGCCGTTTCTTCCCGGCCTCAGTCTTTCCCAGCATCAGGGTCTTTTCCAATAAGTCAACTCTTTGCATCAGGTGGCCAAAAGATTGGAGTTTCAGTCCGTCCAGTGAATATTCAGGGTTGATTTCACAAGAACTTTCTCTTTAACACATACAAATTTTTAGTACAGCTCATTAAAACAAACAAACAAACAACAACAACAAAAAAAAAAACTCAACAAAAAAATCAGCCAAAGGTCTAAATGCATGTTTCTCTAAAGAGGTCATAGAGCCGGTGATAAAAGCACATGAAAAGATGCTCAGCATCACTAGTTCTTTGAGAAAGGCAAATCAAATCTACCATGAGGTATCACCCCACATTAGTCAGAATGGCAACATCAAAAACCTACAACAATAAATTCTGCAGAGGGTGTGGAAAGAAAGAAAGCCTCCTACACTGTTGGTGGGAATGTAAATTGGTACACCTATTAGATAGAACATTATGGAGGTTCTTTTAAAACAAAGCACAGAAGTACCCAGTGACCCAGAAATCCAATGCCTAGGAGTAGATTCAGAAAAAAAGCACGATTTTAAAGACACCTGCACTCCAAAGATCATGGCAGCACTAGGTACGACAGCCACGACAAGGGAGCAACTTAATTGTACAAGGACAGAAGAACTGACACAGAAAATGAGGTACATATACACAATGAAATATTGCTCAGACATAAAGAAGGATGAAATAATGCCATTTCCAGTTACAGGGAAGAAACTAGAGGTGATGAAACTAAGTGAAATAACTGAGAAAGGGAAAGACAGATAATAGAGAGTATCACTTCTGTGGAATCTAAAAATGGATACAAATGAGCGTCATTACAAAATGCAAACAGATTCACAGACTCAGAAACTTACCCTTAACAAAATGGAAAGGTGGCAGGTGGTGGGGGGAATAATTAGCTGGTCAGATCAATATTTACATGTCAAAACTGGTGCGGTTTTTGTTGTTTAGTTGCTCAGTCATGTCCGACTCTTTGCAACCCCATGGACTGTAGCCTGCCAGGACAAAGGATATCCATGGGATTCTCCAGGCAAGAATACTGGAATGGTTTGCCATTTCCATCTTCAGGGAATCTTCCCAACCCAGGGATCAAGCCCAGGTCTCCTGAAAGTCTTCTGCATTGCAGGTGGATTCTTTTACCACCAAGTGAGCAGGGAAGCCATAAAACAGGTGCTGAAGGGCTCTAAATAGGCACAAGTTTGACAGGGCTTTAAATGACATCTGCCCTCAAGAAATGTCCTGGGGTATTTCATCAGAAAAGAATTCCAAACAGGGCCAAGTTTCAAGAGGCAAGTTTCAAGAGATAAATTGTACTCACAAAGTATAAAATAATAAAGCACATGGATAGATAGTCCACCCCAATAATTATTAAATCACTGCCAATCAAAACTGCAATAAGGTATCACCTCACGCTGGTCACGGAGGCCATCATAAAAATGATCTACAAAGAATAAAGATAAATAAATAAATAAAATAAAACATCTGCAAAGAATATAAGGAAAATGAAATCCTCCTACAATCTTTTTGGGAATGTAAATGGTGAAGGCACTATGGAAAACAGCGTGGAGCTTTCAATAAATACAAGACATAGAGGTATCCTACGACCCTGCATTCCCACTCATGGGCCTAGGTCCAGAGAATGTGAAGTGAAAGTCACTCAGTCGTGTTCAACACTTTGCAACACTATGGACTATACAGTCCATGGAATTCTCTAGGCCAGAACACTGGAGTGGGTAAACTTTCCCTTCTCCAGAGGATCTTCCCAACCCAGGGATCAAGTCCAGGTCTCCCGCATTGCACGCAGATTCTTTACCTGCTGAGCCACAAAGGAAGCCCGAGAATACTGGAGTAGGTAGCCCATCCCTTCTCCAGCGGATCTTCCTGTCCCAGGAACTGAACTGGGGTCTCCTGCATTGCAGGCGGGTTCTTTACCAACTAAGCTATCAGGGAAGCATGGTCCACTGAAAATCACCATTCAAAATGACACGTGCACCTTGATTTTCAGGGCAGCACTATTTCAATAAGCAAGACATGGAATCCACCAAAAGGTCCAGTGGAAGAAAAGTGAAGACAAGGCGTACATCTACAACTGGAACACCACTCAACCATAAAACAGAGTGAAACAGGGATGCTGTCAGCAGCCTGGGTGTGCTAAGAAGTCATCACACCAGGTGAGGGAACTCAGACACAGAAGGACAAACATCATGAGATATCACTTACCGGCACAGTTTATAAATTCATAACAATGACTAATGTACAAAACAGACTTCACAGCCTGCGAAAATCAAATTATGAGTATCAAAAGAAAGAAAGAAAGAAGGGATAAAGGGTCTAGGATCAATATACACACTAACATCTAACAAATAGATAAGCAAATAGGACCTAGTGAACAGAAGAAGGAACTCTACTAGAGAGACTGTAATAATCTCTATGAGGAAAAAATGGAAAAATGAGAGACTCCCTTCTATGTAAAATCAAATTAAGTTACTGTACAGATAAAACTAATAAAACAATGGAAATCAGCCTGACTCCAATAGAAAATAAAAATTAAATTACAGAAGATCCATCTAGGGGACCCCAAACAGTGGTGACCCTACAGATTAGGTCTCTGATACACTATGAGATTAATATGACACCGCCAAAGGATTTCACCCAGCAGAACAAAGAGCAGCAACCCATTCAAAGGTGCCGGGCCTCATGTGAATGTCCCAAGATGAAGAGAAGAAAGACCACAGGTTAATCAGGGCAACACGGTCAATTCAGATGTTGGGGATCTCCAAGGGGCAAGACACACAGAGGTGAAGAGCAGACACAGGGTCTCTGGGCACAGGATCCAGACCCGTGTGGATGGGGTGAGACCCACACAGTCCCCAAACCCTGGCTCTTGGGCCGCATGACTCTTGGTTAGGACAGCAGGTGCCTGATGGCTGGGCCCCAAAAGCAGAAATGAGTGGGTTCCTGGAACCCCCTGGGTTCCTGGAAGCTTCTCTCATCCCAGAGAAGTCGCCCTCTCCTGCCCTTTGGTTCTGCCTGATACTAACTGTTTTCACAGCTGTCACGATAATGCTGAACACACTGCCTTGGTTCCAGCAGGCTCTGTTCTTTATTTTCCCACTGAGGTGTTGAGAAAACACACCAGGCGTGGGGCTAGAAGACCAGGGTCTGGTCTGGTGTCTGCTGAGCAGGGATGGCTGACGGGAAGGCGATCACATAGCAACCTCACCTGCTGCCCGTGGGTTTTTTTGCCTGATCCTTGTACCCTGGAATCAATGAGCCAGGTGAACCTGCCTCCCTACTCAAACTGAATATGCTAGAAAACTGGAATAATTACCAAGTAGCTCACCCGAGGAGTCTCCATGAGCCTCAGGGCAGGTGACCCTTGCAGGAGGAAAGACCAAGAGCCCTACTACAGCACTGACCCTGGGAGGGCCATGGAACCCCTCTCAGAGCAGGGCACATTACCCAGAGAGGCCCAACTCAGCTCCAGACCCCAGACCTGTGAGCATTGACATTCAGACACAGGCACGGAGTTTTCCAGGACGGAGGCCAGGCCCAGTGTGCACCCAGGTCTCCACATCCTCGTGCACATAGAACATGGTCAGGTGTCAATATTCTCATTGCAGAAATCAAGATGTCCTGTCTAAACATAATCATGCAGACAGGATTGAAAAGTCAAAGTATTCATCCTTCAGACATATCTGACTGTTTGTGACCACATGGATTGTAGCCCTCCAGCCTCCTCTGTCCATGGGATTCTGGAGGCAAGAATACTGGATTCAGTTGCCTTTCCCTTCTCCAGGGGATCTTCCCAATCCAGAGATGAACCCAGTTCTCCTGTACAGCATGCATATTCTTTACCATCTAAGCCACCAAGGAAGCCACTAGACAAGACAGAGAGGTCTAAATCTACCATGCAGACAGAAGTTGGTCAGGTTTAAACTAACATAAAGTTGCTCTCCTGGAGGCACAAGTCTCTCATCATTGGACAGGGGCATCACCCTCAGGTGGGAACCGGCAAGTAACTTTTTTAAAGAAAAAATCATCACTGGGCCCCACATGTCACCCACATCAGGAAACTGAGAGAATCTTTGTCATTAAACACTTTAACAGGCAAAACAAAACTGTTACCAGTATCTTTGGCCATGTGGTGGTCAGGATCCAGGGAAGATCCAGGGATTTCTTAGAGTTGAGTCCAGTGTCTTGTAAAGACAGATAGAAAGTTCCCTGATTCCTTCTTCCATGCTTCCAGCAGGAGGCAGCCACACTGGAAGCCTTCTAGAAAAGGATATTCTGTATCAGAATAAGAATTGTTGAAATGGAAAGCATACTAGTTAGTATTTGCCAACCTAAAATATTCTTAAAAATTTGGCGCCCAGATCTTTGTGGTTCCCACTGGTTCCTTTGTGTTCAGATTGTCAGGAGAGAAACGATCTGTTGTTTCAAAGTGGTTTCTTCTAATTCTGTTTTTTGCTATTATATGAATGAAAGGTCACACTTGAAAAATACCTAAGAAAATTCTTGCAAGAAAAAATTGAGTCAAGGAGCCCATAAGCTGTATGAACACTGCCTTCTAACAATTTCAATTTCAAAGACTGAGGGCAGGAGGAGAAGGGGATGACAGAGGACGAAATGCTTGGACAGCACCACCAACACAATATACATGAGTCTGAGCAAACTCTGGTAGATGGTGAGGGATGGGAAGCCAGCATGCTGCAGTCTATGGGGTTGCAGAGAGTTGGACACGACTGAGCAACTGAACCACATCAAGCTTCAATTTTCTGCCTGGAGAAACCTGATAAAACAGGCACCCTGATTTTGTCACTTCTCTGTTTAAACTCTGCTAAAATGAAATTGATATTCATATCAACATGTAAGAGTTTCTGAGTTTTGATATGTCACACCAAGGTAACAGGTGCTGGTGAGAATAGAACGCTGCTGGTGGGCAAAACGTTCTTCAAACAAAGCTCTGTTTCAAACTGGATTGAAATACAACACTACATGGGTACATGAAGTATGAACCAAGAGCCTAAATATAGCAGGCAATATGTAAAAACAAATTTGGTATCCCATATGTGAGAGTAAAAGCTACTGGTTTTTGCAGTAGTCATGTATGGATGTTAGAGTAGGACCACAAAGAAGGCAGAGCACTGAAGAACTAATGCTTTTGACCTGTGGTGCTAGAGAAGACTCTTGAGAGTCCCTGGGTCTGCGAGGAGATCAAACCAGTCAATCCTAAAGGAACTCAGTCCTCAACATTCATAGGAAGGACTGACGATGAAACCAAAGCTCCAATCCTTTGGCCCCCTGATGTGAAGAGCTGACCCACTGGAAAAGACCCTGATGCTGGGAAATGTTGAAGGCAAACGGAGAAGGGGATGGCAGAGGAAGAGATGGTTGGATGGCATCACTGATTCAACGGACAGAAGTTTGAACAATCTCCAGGAGTTGGTGATGGGCAGGGATTCCTGGTGTGCTGCAGTCCATGTGGTCACAAAGAGTCAGACACAACTTAGCCACTGAGCAGCAACTACAACAACATGAGAGTGAATGTTTCTTGTCAGACCTGCAGCTGGTACGCACACATTGGTTTAGAACACTCCCCAACACAGATTGTCTCTAAGCTGATGAAGTGTGTCACAAGTGCATGAACCAAAAGGTAATGGATTCAGTCCAGGATGGAAGAGAATGAACAGTCTGTGAAACTTACAGAGCCTGTAATCCACACAAGATTTCAAATAATAAAACATTCACCTGAAATTTAAAGCCTCTTGGAAAGTTGCATCCTATCTATGAAAACATTCCATAGATTTCTTTTCATAATCAATTTTCACAGTGATAACAGTTTAACTCTTCAGTTGCTGGTATTATTACCAAGATGAACTTGTCCTCATGGGTGTGGGAGATGAAGTGGATCCATTGTGATTGATCTCTGGTCAAGTGACTCTCGCAATTTCTAATTATGTTGTATATCCACAATGTTTATTTTTACATCCATCGAAGTCTACTTCTCAGATCTTTATGTACACCAAACAATAGATACCTGGTGAGTTCAGATTATATTAAACACTCTTTCCATAACTTTTCCAATGTCCATTGACTCAGAACAAGGTGAAGCAGGGAGAAGTGTTGAAATTTTAAATGATCTCTAAGGACCCTAAAAAACAACAACAACAAAAAAAAAACATTAGACAGAAATCCTAACCATTACTGGTCTATACAAAAGAATCCCAATGTGTCTTTTTCATGAAATTGCAACAGTTGACTAACTAGAGTTGCAACAAGTTGGAGTTATGCTTGATTTGAGTTGAACCAGTTTGGATGTGGGCATATGAGGTTATATAGGTAATACATACTTAAGGAGGTAACAAGTATGAATCCAAAAATTTATAAGGTATACTTTGTAAACAAAGATGAAACATTTAACCAGTTTTCACTATCTCACCCTTCCAGAATTTGCCTTCATCTACTGACCCCCTGGGACTTGTTGGTTTAGTGCCATCACATTAAAACTAGTCACATGCATCTTGCTTAGCTGTGTTCTCTTTGTTTGAAATTGTTCATGTTTCTCTCTCCTAGTATGCTCTTATAAATGCTACTGTCTGTACCACTTATTTTGTCTATAAGGTGGTCTCCTTCATTGTCCACTGTGTAACCATCCTCTGTGTATACAGATATTTATGTCTATGTATATAGATGTCTGTGTCTATATGTATCTATAATAGATATTTATATCTGTATATACATAGTCATGTCTATATGTACATAAGTATTTATATGTCTATGTATATAAATATCTATGCCTCTGTGAACCTAGGTATTTATATATCTATGTACCTAGAATGTATATTTCTTTTTTTGTCCATTTATTTTTATTACTTGGAGGCTAATTACTTTATAATATAGTAATGGTTTTTGTCATATATTGACATGAATCAGCCATGGATTTACATGTTTTCCCTATCCTGATTCCCGCTCCCACCTCCCTCCCTCCCCACCCAATTGCTCTGGGTCTTCCCAGTGCACCAGGCCCGAGCACTTGTCTCATGCATCCAGCCTGGGCTGCTGATCTCTTTCACCCTAGATAATATACATGTTTCGATGTTATTCTCTTGAAACCTCCCACCCTCGCCTTCTCCCACAGAGTCCAAAAGTCTGTTCTGTACATCTGTGTCTCTTTTTCTGTTTTGCATATAGGGTTATTGTTACCATCTTTCTAAATTCCATATATATGTGTTAGTATACTATATTGGTCTTTGTCTTTCTGGCTTACTTCACTCTGTATGATGGGCTCCAGTTTCATCCATCTCATTAGAACTGATTCAAATGAATTGTTTTTAATGGCTGAGTAATATTCCATGGTGTATATGTACCACAGCTTCCTTATCCATTCGTCTGCTGATGGGCATCTACATTGCTTCCATGTCTTGGCTATTATAAACAGTTCTGAGATGAACAGTGGGGTGTATGTGTCTCTTTCAGATCTGGTTTCCACAGTTTATATGCCCAGAAGTGGGATTCCTGGGTCATATGACAGTTCTAATTCCAGTTTCTTAAGAAATCTCCACACTGTTCTCCATAGCGGCTATACTAGTTTGCTTTCCCACCAACAGTGTAAGAGGGTTCCATTTCCAAGGGGATTTTAAAAAACAGCCACTGAGGTTCCCAAATTTCATGTGCATCACCATCAACTGAAAATCTTGCTTAGAAAACATGAATTGCAGGGCCCCAATTCAAAATTTTCTGATTAATTGGGTTTGGGTGGGGCCCATGGTTTACAACAAATTGAATTCTTTTTTTTTTTTTTCCATTTATTTTTAATTAGTGGAGGCTATAACTTTACAATATTTTAATGGTTTTTGTCATACATTGACATGAATCAGCCATGGATTTACATGTATTCCCCACCCCGATCCCCCCTCCCGCCTCCCACTCTACCCGATCCCTCTGGGTCTTCCCAGTGCAGCAGGCCCGAGCACTTGTCTCATGCATCCAACCTGGTCTGGTGATCTGTTTCACCCTAGATTATATACATGTTTCGATGCTGTTCTCTCAAAACATCCCACCCTTGCCTTCTCCCACAGAGTCCAAAAGTCTGTTTTGTTCATCTGTGTCTCTTTTTCTGTTTTGCATAGTTAGTTATGTCTATAGGTACATATATATGTATATGTTTAAGTATATAGATATTTATGTCTCTATGAACCTAGGTATTTATATATCTATGTACCTAGAATGTATATTTCTATGCATATAAACATTTGTATGTCTACATACCTAGACATTTATATCTCTAACTGGACATTTACATATCTATGTACCTAGATATTTACATTTATGTACACTTATGTATATACAAATAGATGTCTTACCAGTATAACAGGGCCTGTAGAAAAGGGAACGCTCCTACAAAAAGACCTGACTCTGCAACTGAACAGGAACCAAAAAGAAAATACATTCGGTTCACCTGCCACCAACAACACATGGTATATCAATGTTACTACAATAAGAAAAAAGGTTACTTTAAAAAAAAATAATGCTTAGGGGGACTTCCCTGCAGTCCAGTGGTGAAGGTTCTGTGCTTCAAATGCAGGGGGCAATGGTTCGACACTTGGTCGGGGAACTAAACATCCGACATGTCACATGGCACCGCCAGTAAATGAAAAAAATTATTAAAATAAATAAATAATTATGTTCAGAAAGAGCACACAAGCTTTTGGGTGTTTCTTCAGCTACATTCCATATTGAATTACAGTCTTGAGTTAAAACTTGAAAGTTTTCACTTTCAAGGTAGTCACAACTGGGCATGAAAAAGTCCTGACGCCTTGTGGCCATTCCCTGCAATAGCGACCTTATGCTTATGAGAACATTTCACGCAAAGATGGGCTCAGCAAAGGACATAAATGGTATGGACCTAACAGAAGCAGAAGATATTAAGAAGGGGTGCCAAGAAAACACAGAAGAACTGTACAAAACAGATCTTCATCAACCAGATAATCACAATGGTGTGATCACTCATCTAGAGCCAGACATCCTGGAATGTGAAGTCAAGTGAGCCTTAGGAGACATCACTACAAACAAAGCTAGTAGAGGAGATGGAATTCCAGTTGAGCTATTTCATATCCTAAAAGATGATGCTGTGAAAGTGCTGCACTCAATCTGTCAGCAAATTTGGAAAACTCAGCAGTGGCCACAGGACTGGAAAAGGTCAGGTTTCATTCCAATCCTGAAGAAAGGCAATGCCAAAGAATGCAGAAACTACTGCATGATTGCACTCATCTCATACACTAGCAAAATGATGCTCAAAATTCTCCAAGCCAGGCTTGAACAATACGTGAACTGTGAAGGTGAAGATCTTCAAGCTGGTTTTAGAAAAGGCAGAGAAACCAGAGATCAAATTGCCAACATCCACTGGATCATTGAAAAAGCAAGAGAGTTCCAGAAAAAAAATATATTACTGCTTCATAGTCTATGCCAAAGCCTTTGACTGTGTGGGTCACAATAAACTGTGGAAAATTCCCAAAAGATGGGGCTACCAGACCACCTGACCTGCCTCTTGAGAAATCTGTATGCAGGTCAAGAAGCAACAGTCAGAACCAGACATGGAATAACAGACTGGTTCCAAATTGGGAAAGGAGCATATCAAGGCTATATATTGTCACCCTGCTTATTTAATTTCTATGCAGAGTACATCATGAGAAATAACGGGGTGGATGAAACACAAGCTAAATTCAAGATTGCCGGGAGAAATATCAGCAATGCAAATGACACAACCCTTATTGCAGAAAGTGAAGAAGAACTAAAGAGCCTCCTGATGAAAGTGAAAGAAGAGAATGAAAATGTTGACTTAAAGCTCAAGATTCTTAAAACTAAGATCATGGCATCTGGTCCCATCACTTCATGGCAAATAGATGGGGAAACAGTGGCTGACTTTATTTCGGGGGGCTCAAAAAGCACTGCAGATCATGACTGCAGCCATGAAATTAAAAGACACTTACTCCTTGGAAGAAAAGTTATTACCAACCTAGACAGTATATTAAAAAGCAGAGACGTTACTTTGCTAACAAAGGTATGTCTAGTCTAGGCTATGGTTTTTCCAGTGGTCATGTATGGATGGGATAGTTGGACTATAAAGAAAACTGAGTGCTGAAGAATGGATGCTTTTGAACTGTGGTGTTGGAGAAGACTCGAGAGTCCCTTGGACTGCAAGGGGATCCAACCAGTCCATTCTAAACGAGATCAGACCTGAGTGTTCATTGGAAAGACTGATGTTGAAGCTGAAACTCCAATGCTTTGGCCACATGATGTGAAGTGCTTACTCATTTCAAAGTACCCTGATGCTGAGAAAGATTGAGGCCAGGAGGAGAAAGGGACAACAGAGGATGAGATGGTTGGATGGCATCACCGACTCAATGGACATGAGTTTCGGTAAACTCCGGGAGTTACCGATAGACAGGTAGGCCTGGCGTGCTACAGTCCATGGGGCTGCAAAGAGTCAGACAAGACTGAGTGACTGAATTGAACTGATAAGGGGAAAGAATATGAAGAAGAATAGATATAAATATCTATATCAAGAATAGATATCTATATGTATACCAGACCAGCTAGAATGTAAGGGATACTGATGGTGACTGGCTCTGACTCTCAAGACTTCAATCGACTGAAGCTTGGAGTCTCCCACAGCCCAAGACCCTTAATGAACATGCCTGTAAGTTTAAGTGTTAGTCACTCACTCATATCTGACTCTTTGTAAACCCATGGACCATCAGCCTCCTCTGTCCATGGGATTCTCCAGGCAAGAATCCGGAAGTGGACTGCCCCGCCCTCCCCTTGGGATCTTCCACACTTATGGGTTGAACCCGGGTCTTCTGCTATGCAGAGATTGTTGACCATCTGAGTCGCCACAGAAGCCAGAACATGCCTGTACTCATAGATTAAAGCTTACCCAACTTTGTGGTTTACAGAGACACTGCTCTGGAAAGCGCCATGGTGTTCTCCATAGTTCTGCAAGTAATACACTTTTCCTTCCCATGAGCTTTGGCTGGGTTGCACCTTCTGGCTCTACACCCACCAAGAGGTAAACTCACTTTTCTGGTAACATTTCTCCATCCAGACTCCCAACCACCACTTGACACTAATTCTACAGTCAGTCGCTTTGCTTCCAATACATGGAAATCACATTAATTTTCTGTGAGCAAAGCTACCTAAGGGCCAGAAACAGTGTCCCCATTTTACCTTGTGAAGCCAGTAGGTGGCAGGCAAACTCAGCTCAGTGGATCCACAGTCCTCCAGACTGATGCCTTGGCTTACAGAAAACACTTGCAAGGCTTTGAGGTTTTATTTATACCTCATTTCTGAAGGCTTTTCATACCCACATTAAATATACAGATGGCTCATCAGTGTCACTTCTACTTTCAGGTTAAAAACCCTCCAAGTTTTTTCTAACATCCTTATTCCACGCGTTGTGTTTATATCTTCGACCACACGGTGTTTATCTTGTGTCTCATCAGAATGCAGTTAATTACACCGTTTCCCTTGAATAATGCAGTACTCACCACAAAGAGTTCTTGACAAAACTGGATTTGATAAGGTAGGGCACAGGTGGGCCTAGGATAAACTCCGGGAGCACGGTTACAGTCTGGTGGAGCCGATATACGAGTTGAGGGCACTGGAAAGAAACATTCAGCCTGAGGACCACCCGCCCACTTGAGGATCCAGGCCTACGAGGCCAGGCATGAAAACAAAGAAACCAGCCAAACTGCGCCTGCGCACTGGGGCATTGACAGACACGCCCACAGAGCAGCCAATCCCCGAGCGGTGGGGCGGGGCCTCCATCACGCTCTGCACACCTCCAGGCGCCTATTGGCCAGACTGTCTCAGTCACATCGCCGATTGGTCACTTGTGCCTGACAGGGTACAGGCAGGCTGCTGGCCCTTCACTTCACCTCAGCGCGGAAGGACTGGACTTCGCTTAACCTCTAGCTCTCCTGGGGACAGGGTGGGCAATGCGGCAGGACAGCTGGGAGGCTGACAGGAAAGCGCCCTGTGCAGCCCTCATAAACCGTTAGCCTAAAGGCTTCAAATTCCAGGGTGGGAGGTCCGAAATCCTGTCAACTTTGAGTAACCTGAGTCCTATTCTGAAGGGGGCTTGCGTCTCGTGAGCTTAGGGATTACAAGTCCCTTCACCCACAGAAACACCAAACCCCTTAGTGCTGCGACCCTCAAATACCTAGATTAACTCCAGTTCCCCTCAGCCTGAGGCACCCTAAAAATACCACCCACAGAGATACCAAATTTCCTCAACCTCACAGACCCTGAATCCCTCTGCCTGCGAGCTCTTGAAACTTCCTCCTCAAGACCCTAACAGTCCTGCCTGTCAGAGACTTAAAGTCCATTAATAAGAAACCCCCGATTTCCTCAGCCTCACAGATCCCAAGGTTTATCACCCTGCACATTCTACATTAGCCAGAAGATCCCCAGTCCCCTCTGTCTGAGGACCCGAGTTACTTCAGCCCTTGGGACCCAGATCTCCTCAAGCCGAGTGACTTCTCCCTTAGACGTAGAACCTACGTTATGCCCAGACTTTTCTGAATGTCCAGGAGGAGATCCTCAAAATCCTTATTGGAGAAACATTCCCTCTGCTGCACTGGAAAAGAGCCCTGATTTAAGCCTGACCCCAGTCCAGCGGTTAGGGGTTTCCGGGTCTCCTCAAGAATCCCTCCATCCCCCACAGACACTTCCCTCCCAGTGCCTTCCCTCAGAGGGCCTGAATTGTAGGGGAACCAAAGAAACCAAATCTAGTTCACATTAGGCTGATCTGTCATATCTAGTCAGGATCCGTCCATCCCACCATTATCCTCACCCTGACTTTCCCCTCACCTTCCTGCCCTGGACACTCCACCCAAGGAAGACAGACCAGGCACTGGACACTGGTCTGAGCTATCTCAGCACCTTCTTCTTCCACAGACACCTTGGCCTTGAGCACTCCAATGGCCTTGAGGACGAACAGGTCTCCAGAGGAGAGCACTGAGGGAGATGCCGGGAGAACAGAGTGGAAGCCCATGGTGAGAGGTGGAGGCGGCAAAGCTGGGCTCTAAGCCAGCTCTATAGGAAGGACACGGTGCTGGTACCTGAAGCACCACAGACTGCTTGCCTGGGCAGCTGAGTGAACTTCCCTGTGACTGTACACAGGATGGGAATGCCTGGTCCTGTCTGAGATGGTGGGGGTGGAGTGGGACAAAACAGGACACTAGCTTCGTCAACTGCTCTGTGTCCAGGGAGAGTTAGGAAAATGCTCAGTGTTTGTTCAGGTAAGCAAGACACAGTCGGGAAGGAAAGTCTTCATCCCTGTCTCACTCAGACCATCCAGTAGCTTCAGGCTACTCCCTGCACAAAAGGTGGACGAGAAGCCTCAGCTCTAAGGTCTGACTTAGATTAGTAAATCACTGATGAAATCTATTATGTTCCTTAGGACAAAGATGCTTTCAAAGACATCTCCGTATACTTCTCCAAGGAAGAATGGGAAGAGATGGGAGAATGGGAAAAAATCCGATATAGGAATGTGAAAAGAAACTACGAAGCACTGATTGCTATAGGTACCAGGAAGTTTCCCAGGTACCTGGGAAACATGAAACAGGTCTTCACCCTCAGTGTTCACTTGGCCTGCTCTTAGGTGGCTTCATCTGCTCACAGGTCCCTTTTGTGTGGAGACTAAACTGGAGGAAATGTTTACAGTTCTGTACCAGCCGGAGGTTGACCCTCTTGCATTATTCTAGATTCCCCCAGCCCATCCCACTGATTCCCTGACTTTGTGATACTTTCCATTGATTCTGTGCTTTGTTTCTCCTTCTTAGAACAAATATTTTCCTTCTTTCCAGGTTTCAGAGCCACTCGACCGGATTTCATGCATCACCGCAGGCAGGTCATCAAACCTCAGGTAGATGACACTGAAGATTCTGATGAAGAATGGACACCAAGGCAGCAAGGTGAGAGGCCAGGAGGATGTGGAGGTGTCTTCCTGAAACCAGCCTGGGCTTAGGTCTCAACTTCATCTCAGCCATTAGCAAGGAAAACATAATTTTCAGCATTCCGAAGTGCTTGTGGCAAATATTAACATAAGCCTGAATGAAGATGAATGTATAAGTTTTCCCTTGTAATTCTCAAAAGTTTTATGGTTAAAATGTATGATTCTTTTTAAAAAAGAATTATTTTTGCTAAGCATTCTTAGTGAAAGGCAGTTAAACAAACCTTAGAAATAAATTCACCAAACAGATTTAATACTAATCTCATTGGTTATTGGATCAAATCTCTTCGAAAAGGAAATAATTAACATATTATGTCAAGATACATTATTTACGTATGTATATAAAACAAAACCCATGATCTTCTTACCCTAAGGTTAAACTAATTCTATATTTTGATTCTGGGAAAGAATTGGAGAGAACTGTTTATTCTGCATGATCTTTCCCACATTTCACTGACCAGAGATGGCATCAGGTAAATAATATGAAGTACACTTATTATAAAATAGAAGTGAGCACTCACTTCCTCTTCAGCTGCTCAAAGAGTTTAGAAGAGTTAATCTGCCTAGACTGGAGAAAACAATTTAGATAGTTCTATGATTCTCCATCTGTGGATTTCTGTTCTCCCAGATTTTAAAACATTATTTATTTAGTTTTGGCTGCACTGGGTCTTTGCTGCTGTCCATGGGTTTCTCTGGTTGCAGTAAGTGTCTTCTCATTGCAGAGCATATACAGGCTCTGTAGTTTGTGACACACAGGCTTAGTTGCCCCGCAGAAAGTGGAATCTTCCTGGACCAGCCATCAAACCTGTGTCCTCTTCATTGGCAGGCAGATTCTCATCCACTGTGCACCAGGGAAGTCCCTCTGTTCCCTGAGGCTATTAAAACTAGGGAATTGGACATGAAAACCAAACATTTGGTTGTCTGTAAAGGTGTTAACATAAGAAGAGATTCTTTACAGGGAATACATACGCCTCGGTTCACCATACACCTGCACGTCTTTATTTACCTTTTTAACAATTTCTGAGTGTATGACACACTGTTGCTAACTATGTGCACGTTAGTGTTAGTGGCCATATTGTTAATTGCTCAGTCATGTCTGACTTTGCGTACCCATAGACTGTAGCCCACCCGGCCTCTCTCTCCCTGGGATTCTCTAGGCAAGAATCCTGGAGTGGGTTGCCATCTCCTCCTCCAGGTGATCTTCCCAACTCAGGGATTGGGCTTGCATCTGTTGCATCTCCTGCATTTCAGGTGGATTTTTTACCGCTGAGCCACTGGGGATATATCCACATTGCTGTATAACAAATCTGTAGAAATGTTACATCTTGCGTGACTGAAGCCCTAACCCACTGAGTGACAATTCTCCAGTCCTTCCTCCTCACAGCCCTTGGCAACCACGGTTATATTTTCTGTTTCCATGGATTTGATTAATTTAGATACCTCATAGAAGTGGAATCGGACAATATTTGTCTTTTTTGATTGGTTCATTTCACTTAGTATAATATCATCAAGGCCCATCCATGATGGAGCATATGACAGAATTCTTTTTTAAGGCCTCAAAACATTCCGTTGTGTGCATGTGGATGTAATAGCTATAACATATATCTAATATATAATCTTTATCTTTTATCCAGCAATGAACATTTAGATTGCTTACACATCGTGCCCATTGGGAATAATGTGGCAGTGACCATACATGTGCCCACTATTTAGTCAATATCTTGCTTTCAATTCTTTATGGAAACACACTCTTGAATGAGATTGCTAGATCATACAGCAGTTCTAATTTTCTGTCGAAACTCCATACTATTTTCTAGAAAGCTTGCAACATTTTACATTGCCAACTGTAGTGTATAAGGGTTCCAATTTATCCATATCCTTACCAAACTTGCTATTGTCTTCTTATACATATTGCCCATCACAGAAGGTTTCAGTTTGTATTTCCCTATTGATTAGTAATATTGAGCGTCTTTTCATATGTTTGTTGGCCATTTGTGTATTTTCTCTGGAGGAAGGTCTATTCAATTACGTCTCTCAGTTAGTCAGCTCAGACTGCCATAACAAAACAGACTGCATTCCTTAAACCACAGAAATTTGTTTTCTTACAGTGCTGGAACATGGAAATTTGATATCAAGGTGCCATCATGGTCAGTCAGTTTCTCTTCCTGGCTTATCAGTAACCTTCACACTGGTGTATGCTTATTAACCCCTTATCAGATGCATATTTTACAAATATGTTCTACCATCCTGGAGGTGGAATTTTCAACACTGTTCAGTGTCCTTTTGCTGCACAGAGATTTTAAGATTAATCTCATTTGTCTATTTGTACTTTGTTACTAATACTTGTGCACCTGGTACCATATCTAAGAAATCACTGCTGATTCAATGTCATGAAGCTTTACCCTTGTTTTCTTCTAAGAGTCTTATCAAGTCTTGCATTTAGGTCTTCAATCCATTCTGAATTAATTTTTCTTCAAGATGTGAGATGTTCATTATTTTGCATATGGTTATTTTGTTTCCCCAGCACCATTCATTACAGGGATTAAACTTTCCCCATTATCTTGACACCATAGATGAAGATCATTAGACCATGTATCCAAGAGTTTATTTCTGGCTGTCTATTCTGTGCCATTGATTGTCATATCTGTCTTTATGCCAGCCAGCTTCCTCAGTGGCTCAGCAGGTGAAGAATCTGCCTTCAGTGCAGGAGACACAGGAGATGCGGGTTCAATCCATGGGTTAAGACGACCCCCTGGAGAAGGAAATGGAAACCCTGTCCAGTATTCTTGCCTGAGAAATCCCCTGGACAGAGGAGCCTGGTGGGCTACAGTCCAAAAGGTCACAAAAAGTCAAGAAGACTGAGTGACTAAGCACACATTTTTTGCCATATCTACACTCTTTTGGTTCCTGTACCTTTGTAGTATGTTCTGAAATCAGTGGCCTCCAGCTTTGTTGTTCTTTCTAAGATTCTTTGCCTATTTGGGGTGCTCTGAGATTCCGTGTTAACTGTTGGATGGATTTTCTATATCTGAAAAAATTTCCATTCGGATTTTATTAGGAATTGCTTTGAATCTTTAAATTGCTTTGGGTAGTATGAACAGCTTAATAATATTAAGCCTCCAAATCCATAAACACGAGACACCTATCTATTTATTTATGTCAGATTCCTTTCTGCAATACTTTGTAGTTTTCAACATGTAAGTCTTTCATTTCCTTAAGTTTATTCCTAATTACTTCATTTTTTTCAATGCTATTACAAACAAGATTCTTTGTCCAGTGTCTAAGATTCCACACTCCCAGTGCAGAGAACTTGGGTTCAGTCCCTAGTCAGGGAACTAGATCACACATGCCACAACAAAGACCTGGCACAAAGAAATAAATAAAAAAAATATATATATATTTAATTTAGGTCTTGACTGTAGCTTTAAAAAAATAAAAAAATAAATAGGATTGTTTTCTTATTTTCCTTTGGGGAATGGTCATCCTTCATGCATGGAAAGATATTTGAATGTTGATTTTGTACCATGCAACTTTCTGTGCAGGATTTTTGTGTGTGTGGATTTAAAGATTTTTCTGCACATAAAACCATGCCCCTGTGAGTAGACATAATTTTACTTCTTTCTTTCCAAATGGAAGCCTTTTGTTTCCATTTCTAACCTAAAACACTGGCTAGGACTTCTAATATTATGGTGAACAGAAATGTTGATAACGGGCATCCTTGCCTTTTTTTCTTGATCTTTTTCACTGATGACTATGATGTTAGAGGTAGATTTTCAATATATGACATTTATTATATTGCAGTCACTTCCTCCTATTTCTACATTGTTGAGTACTATTGTCATGAACGACTAGTAAATTTATTAGATACTGTTCGGAACATCAGATGAGGCACAGATGAAGTTTCTGTTTTTTTTTTTTTTTGTTTGTTTGTTTTTAATTTTAAGAAAATTATGTAATGCTCCCAGTGGAAGCACAGAAGTTGATGATACAGAAATCATCTTCCTTTCCTTCTTTGGTAATCATTGTCTTTGTCACTCTCTGGCTTAGAATTATGTATCCTTAGTTAGAATACCCAGAGTTTGGAAACATTTCCCAACCAAAACACTGCTTCTCATCATTTTTTAGGTAAACCTTGCTCGATGGCCTTCAGAGTGGAGCACAGTAAACACCAGAAGGTGAGTATTTCCCAAATCCTGTTGCCAAAATATCCTCCTCATCGATCCAGTCACAGGTGAGAATAGGAGGAAACACAGAGATACTGGAGACGGCTGCCTTCCTATCCTGGATCTTTAGCACACTGTCTGATATCATCACCACCTTTACAGTTAGTAAGAAAAAAAGCAGTAGTAGGCGGTTCTGTTGTTACATTATTTTCATAATGTTTCAGACTTTAAGCATTATAGTAAGTTTAACTTACTTAAACCTTAAATCAACCCTACAGTACCTATAAGTAGGTATAGCTATCACCATTATAGATTCCAAAAATGAGGTAAAAAACATTTGATTATATGCCTGAGATCACAGTATCACTGGTAGTGCAATCTAAACCAATGCACGTTCTCTAAACCGCTTACAAACTGATTAAAACTTCCATAGTTCTATGAAGCTTATTCATATATCTTTATATCATTCATCTGAGAGATGTTTTCAACCTCAGTTTTTTTGTGCTGTACTAGGGAGGGATATGCTAAGACATCTGACTAAGGGAAGCTTAAGGACATGCTGGGCAGTTAGTAGAGTGGACAGTCCAAGATGAAGAAGGAGACAGGATCCCTACCTCAGAGCCTCCCACTCCAATAAGAGGAAGCAACTCACAACCCTGAGAAGCCTCAGGTTTATGACTGAAAAGCAACAAATAAGAAAATAACAGAAGGACGTCACATAGATTATGCACTTTTGAGTAGAAACACATCATCTGGGCATCATTTCAAATGCTCATTCTTGCAGGAGCGAGGAACAGCTCCTCCTCTGAGCTCTAATAGGCAACTCTCCTGTTTGGAATCGTTTGTTTAGCCTGCCCCTGTGTTGTGAGCTTTGGGAGGCTAGCCCACACCCATTCATTCTCAGAAGTCTAGGCCCAGCTCAAAGCCCCTGAGGGCCCCCTGAATGTTTTGTGAATGACTGACTCCACATTTAAGCATTCATTTAGGAGTAGAAAGGTCAAAGGATGCTGAAGATAGTATCTGTGAGGTAGACTTCAAATATAGATGCCGTTTAGGGAATAAATTGATACCAGGGATGTTCGCTCATATTCTAACTGTATTAAATAGCTCACACAACAATTTGGTGAAAGTTATTAAATTTCATGTCCACTATAATATTAAGAATTAGCCTGTATACCAATGAATGGATCAGGAAACTGAGGAGAACCAGCTAGTCATACAGCCTTGTTCAAGGAGAACTGATGAGACCAGCTACTTTAATTCCAAACATTGTCTCTAGGACATGGCAACCTGCAACTTTCATCTCTTTTCCTTTATTGTCTAAATGTGTTTCTGCCGATCGTCTTTTCTCTTCTTAATCTCAATGCGTTGTCACCTTATTTTCCAGATGTGTTTTGTCCCCTCTGTAATTTTCCATACTTCCTCATCCATCAAAGGACCAGTAATTAATAGAAACCCCCCGGATCTCTCTACGAGCCCTTACCTTCTTCTTCCCCTGGCCTCTAGCTATTCTCTCTGCCTTGCTCTCACTTTTATGCAGAAAGTTGCAGGGGAAGAACCTTAAGATATGAATTCTAGTTTTGATTCACTATCCACCTAGGTCCTTTTGTTACACTCCAGTGTTCAGACCACCCCCCTCCCCCCCCCCAAAAAAAAAAAAAACAATCAGGTATTTCCAAGAATTGTCAAAGTATTAACTAAAGTCATGCATGTGAAAACACTTCATAAAGTCCTAAAAAACTAAAGAAATGAATGTTGTCTTTTACTCACATGGAAGAGAATATCCAGGGCACCATTAAGTAAGGAATCTAGTTTGATGGAATTGCCGGGAGCAGCAAAATTGCTGAAAACAAGTGGCTCCAAGCAGGCTCAGAAACCAGTGCCCCATCACAGAAAAGCAAGGACCCCTGGACAGCACCCCAGAGAAAAAGTCGGTAAGAAAAACTTTGGGGAGTTCCTCTAATTAGTTCCTCTAATCCCTGAGGAAACACTAATAAGTATGGCCTAGGTGTGTGGCATGGACTTTGGGTAGGTGGGGTTTAAGCTGGACTGGTCTGAGACATGAAGTTAGCACTGGGGCCTTGGGAAAATCTTATACATTTTCTGAGGTCCTGATTGCGGTCTTTAAAGTGAGGATAAGGATACATAACTCATACAGTGCTTGAAAGCCTTACATTAAATGCAAATGTCTGACACCTAAAAGTAGTTCAATAAATCCAGCTGTGATAATGGGAACTGTGCTTTGTTAGTGTTTATGCCCAGACCTCTGCTCAGTGCCTTATGTGTCGTGTGCCCTTAACATATATTTTCTGAGTAGATGTGTTGGTGAACTATTTCCTAAGTTAGAAGGTTCAGAAGTTAAACCTACTAACGGGAAGTGCAGAACTCTATCACTGAACTGGGCAAATGTGGTCATTGGAGCCTCAGTCTCCTGAACCAGTAGTTAAAGGGAAATTAAAAAAAGTATAGAGAAGGGACTTCCTGGGGATGAAGTGGTTAAGACTCCACGCTTCCACTGCAGGAGGTGTGGGTTCCATTCCTGGTCGGGGGACTAAGATCCCACAAGCCAAGAAATAAATAATGGAATAATAAAGCATAAAATTACAAAAGTAAAAGTTTGAAAAATACATGTAAGAAAGTTTTAACAAAGTGTATAGATGGACAGGTAGGAGATCTCACACTTTCTGATAAAACAGAGACTAATTCTCCAGACCCCACCAGCCTTGCTTAGCTTCTGTTCTCCATCTTAGAATTCAGAGGAAAGGAGACTGGAGTGAAGAGGTACAGTCTACGAGAAAGAAAGGGCCATGTGTACCAAGAGGTCAGTGAACCCCAGGATGACGACTACCTCTGTGAGTGACCCTGCTGGCCCACTCATGGAGAAGGGGCTATGAGGCCTTGGTCCACTAACCTCACCTCACCATCTGATCCCCCGGTCATCCCCTTCCTCTATGACTTGAGGTGCAGGATCGAGGACAAATGCCATTGTTGCAAGAAGGGGGACCCCTTCCAGGGCCTGAAACTGGGCTCTTGTCTAACACTCGGAACTGAATTGTCCAAGGAGACACATGCTGACAAAGCAAGAGATTTTATTGGGAAGGGCACCCAAGTGGAGAGCAGTAGGTAAGAGAACCCAGGAGAACTGCTCTGCCTCGTGGCTCACAGTCTCAGGTTTTATGGTTATGGGATTATTTTCCGGGTGATCTTTGGTGAATCATTTTAATTCAGAGTCTTTCCTGGTGGCACACGAATCTCTCAGCCAGGATGAATGCTAGCGAGAGGGATTCTGGGAAGTGGACAGACATGCGGTGTCTCCTTTTGATCTTTCCCGAACTCTTCCGGTTGGTGGTGGCTTATTAGTTCTGTATTCCTTATCAGGATCTCCTGTCATAAAACAACTCATGCAAATGGTTACTATGGTGCCTGACCAGGGTGGGTGGTTTCAATCAGTGTGCTTCCCCTAACAACTCCCCCCTGAGAGACTTTATACTCAAGATGCTTCTTGGGAATTGGGGCGGAGGTCTCTTTCTTCTGTAAATTTTTCCTGCTGTGCCTGGGCATGGGCCTGCCTAGCAGAGCAGAAGTCTCTCTCTACCTGATCTAAGTTGGGGTGTTCTACATCTGAAACCAGCTTTTACTCTTGTAATAACAGCAATTTAGTTTGAAACTGTTGGCGCCTCTCAGAGATGAAATAGACAGGGGCCAAACAGGAGACCTTCCAGGATGGTCATCACTGGTCCCCAGAAATAGGAGGCAAGATTTGGAGTGAGGGCTGCAGGGTTTGTGACTTTTTTTTTTTTTTTTTGCTTGGCTGGTGGTGAAGGAACAGAGCTGTGCTCCATGAATTGTGTTTAGTCTGAAGCTACCATCTTCCACCTGGGTGGTGGCTCCAGGTCTGTAGAAGAATTCAAAAGACATTGTTATGCATATTTCTTTGAGTAGGAACCAGGACCCTGTCTCAAGGCTGCACCACCATATGATTGTTTCTCCTGTTTCAGTATTCTCTCCCTTCCCTGATTTGCAATCGTTTGAATCCACCGTTTGGAACTCAGGGAAGGTCAAGGAAGCTGAAAGAAGCCTATATCTTACAGATGAGATATGGGGAACATACAGCAGATCTGTACTCCAGAGTCGCCACCCACAGAGTCCTGCTCAGTTTTAATTTAGGGAACAGGGCAACTATGACTGTGATAAGTTTTTCTCAAAATAGGGCATAGGACCGCCTCAGCTTGGAGAAGAGACACTGAATTGGAAGTATTCCTGAGTTCTAAGTCCTAGATCTGAGCCTTGTATGATTAAAATCTCAATCTTTTGGTCTGGCATTTTGTTGTAACAGACCCAATTAGTAGTAGCTGCAGGAGGGATAACTGGAATTTTAATAGACAAAATATATCTCTTCTTTTTAAAAATAGGCCTGAAAAAAAAAATAAAAAAAATAAAAATAAAAATAGGCCTGACACCCAGTCTAGTCCTGGCACTTCAGGGAGACTTTTAGCCAGGTGGCCAGTTGTCTAGTTTTATAAAAAGTAAGGTAGAAGTTATTAGCATCCAGCAGACATTGTTTTGAGAATGGTGGCATCTAAGCCTGACACGACTCAGAAAACTCAAGTGTTTAGCAATATAACGTCTAATCTGAAATTACACCCATAGCAACACCTGGTTATTTTCCAGGATGTCTGAACCATAGCTGAGTACTCTATTTTGATTTGTAGTCGTAAAAGTTTCCTTAATAGCCAAAGCAGATGTCACCACTACTGACGTCGGTGTTTCTCTAGGTATGAGAAGATGCAAGAATTGGGACTCATAAAATCTCTTGAAAAGATCTAACTATCTGAAGGCCTGTTCTGCCAGTTTTTTTCAGAGCACCGAGGGCCTCATTCCTGATCTTCACCCTGAACTCCTTTCAGGGCTGTTGAAAGTCAGCAGTTGCACAGGCCTTGATTTAATCTCTGTAGATGTAGATGGCAAGTGTCAATCTTTAATTGGCAGAGCCCCTTTTTGCTCATAAACTTGACCATGATTTTGAGGGGGGCATTTCATGACCATTTTATCCCATGGTGCTGAGAATGTCCATTTTCAGGTTGGCAAAGATTTTGTTGACAGGCCACTCAATGTGCTGTTACTGGACTAGGCCATTAAACAGTATCCAAAATTCTCTGGACCACCTGTCTTACTAGCCTCTTGGTCCAGGAAGACATTCCCTCTTGTTGCTTTTTTTCATATCTAGAGTTACACTGTTATCATCATCGATCTCATAGGGAACTATATATTATTTTATCAGAGGCCTCAGGCACACATTTGGTGGTGTAAAAAACAGCAGTTTTGTAAAACAGGTGAAATACAAAGAGCATAGCCAGCAGTATTAGTAAAGTCACAAGTAAGACTTAAGAGCTTCCATTAGATGTAGCCCAGTATATCCCAGGTCATCTGACTTAGTCTACTCTGCATGAATCTTTATCTTGCATGGAAATTATACATTGGCACCACCATCTATAAGGCACATAGCCCAGTTTTTTAGTGTTACTAGACTGATTATCCTTAGTATGATTTAATTGTTTCCAACACAGAGGAGACTTTAAACCTAAATTACCATAGCCTGGTGTTATCTGTATAAATCATTCTCATAATTGTGGGAGATTTTTTTTTTTGATAAAACTTTTCTTGTTGCTCTGATTAAGCCTGAGTAATAGAAAAAAGCTCAAATTTACGGCCAGAGTCAGAGCAGGCATTATTAATTGGCCCAGTGAGGGGATCCCATCTAGCAGCATCACAGTGACCTGAATATGACTATAATTTTTTTTTTTTTTAAGTAAATTTTTTCAGGGCCAACCAGTTAGAATCTTATATTAGAGAAATTTACCAAGGTAACCCAGAATTGGATACAGGTAATTGGCCACAAGCCCAACAATTGGATTGATTAATAAAACTAGCATAGGATCAGGCCTATGATAGGAAAGCATTTGATTTATATGCAAAGGTCTAAGAAGTCAAGACAACATTATAAATGATCATACGAAGCAGATCCTGCATCTTGGGCAAGCTGCCTACCTCTGATGTAGTGGTCTTTTCATCCTGGTGTAGTGTAGTTTTTCCTGTTTGAGCATCACTTTAAGGTGAGATCAGGTCGGCTGTCTTTTCTATAGACCAATCCAGTGTAGGGGCCTTTGGAAGTGGGAATTAATCTAAGAGTTAATTTTCCTTCAGTTTCATTGTGCATGAGCTAGTTAAGAGTACCTGATAAAAAGCCCTTCTATCCAGGTTGGAGACAGTCTCCTAAATTATGTCTTTTTCTAGTCCTGGTTGCAGGTCATGAGGCATCTGATCTTCATCCAAAGACAGATTACTGAGATAATCTTCAGAAACAAGCTTAGGGTGTTCTTTAAGAATTCAATTAAATTTTACATTAATATCACATAACAGCAAAGAACTATCTAAGAAATGAGTCTTACTACATGCAGACCTCCATTAACTGAGATTTAACATTTTTTGAAATATCTTTTTTTTTTTCCTAAAGTTACCCTCATTTTTATCAAATATAACCAAATTAAGGCTAGTTTGTTTGCAAAAACAGGTCTGTTCTCACTAATTTTGCTCTAATGATTTATATAACCATAATTGATCATAGACTTTTTATTTTGCTGAAACATTTATAGAATCTCAGACTGAACTTTTAATATAAAACAGGGCTGGGAAACTCACACCAAAGGCTTATCACAGATTTTGTCTAACAAATCTAGGTGAACTCTTTTCTTTTTAAGGGCTCAAAAATTCCTTGAGATTTTTCTACCTGTTAGTGAGATAACCTTCCTAGCTCATTTGATAAACTTAATGGAAACCTAAGAGTTCCAAATTTCTGGAGGAGTCAGATAGAGAGAAAATATAATTGTTTTGTTCATAACGTATAATTTTACCAAATTATTTGCATAATCAGTTTGAGAGGAAGGTTTTCCTTACTCCCGGAAAACACAAGATTCAAACCTGTAATTTTTTTAGATAGAAACCATAAGTTATAAGCATATTCGCTGGTTCATTCAGTCCTTTGTTAACTTTTGTGAAGTCATCAGGTTTCTAATTAGAACACAAAGACATATCAAAATGTTAAGAACTCCATATAATTTCTAGGATATCTGTATTAGTAATTTTATCATACATTATAACATGAGCAGATTTATTACTCATTTGATAATCTTTTTCATGTAATTTAACCAACCAAATAAATACAGTTTAATATCTCTCTTTGGGATGTTTCAGGGGCCCTCTGAAGCACCCCAAAGTTAGCTAGAGGTCAAAGGAACTTCAAAAGAATTCGATTTAGGAAGTTTTATTGAAAAGATCAATTAAAAGCGTTTAGAACATTTGGTCAGATTTAGTCAATGTTGATGGGTGTATCATTTAGCTTGTTGATATGTCACAATGGGCGTAAATACCAAGGCTCAAGGTCTAGTAAAAGTCAGCTCCGCCATCTTGGACCTAAGAGGCTCTAACCAGTTTTCTTATGACCCTGTCATTCCTAACAAAATCCATTTATCTAACTAATTGCAATCCAATTTTAGAAAATCCTGATCATGCATAACACTTTTTAGTAGTTTTTCATACTTTTTTACTGAAAGCACACTTCCTGCTTTCCTTTAGCAACCAAGAGCTAACTTTTATTTTAGCATTTTATAGATTGGTGAGCATAAATACCAGTGATAATTTCTAAAACCCTTGCTTTCTTAAAACATTTTAGGATGGCATCAAACATTATTCATTTATAGTCCCAAATCTCTTTAGTTTTTCTGTAAAAGGAAATCAGTGTTTAGTAGTAAATGTTTCAAAATCTTATTTCATTTGGAAATGACCTAATTATTTAATAGACTTCCAATACTTAGTTTAGCACAACCCTTAGAAATTCAAGTTATGCCAATCTGGGGAGACTGTTTTAGACAGATATTTTTAAAGAATAATTATTCTTAATAGAGTTTATATACAAATGCATACCTCATTTACATTTTTTAGAAGTTTTTTCACTCGAGGTAATTTCCTTGTTGACAAACTTGTAACAGGTATAATATTTAACTTATATTAAACCTAGGTACAATGAAAATATTCTACTTGATGTTAATTTCTCTAAGACATGTCTATATTAGCTAGGTCAACAAACAAACATTAATATCAGGTATTTAGTACTGAATATTTCCCAGTTCACCTAAACCTGGAATTTATTGTTTAATTTAGAATTATTTGATTTGTAAGCACTTATCTTTTTTTAAGCCAATTAAATAGAGCTAATTTACAAATTAACCTAAAAAATATTACCCAGAGACAAAGACATACCAAAACATATTTAGACAGACACAGTGCAAGATCTAGCTTCATTTTCTAAGTTAGGTCATGAATTAGATAGTACAATATAAAATTTACTAGTTTATAAAAAAGTTGAAATAAATAACATTTTTAAAGGCTTTTTTCCTTTTTCTCTCAATCTCAGGAGTTAGAGATGGTCTATATAAGTGTTCCTGAGAGCCCTGGTCTCAAGGCACAGGGAAAGAAAATCAAGTTCTAACAAAATGGCAGCAGGTCTAAATGGTGGCCAGACAAAGCAAAATGGCCATCACAAATCACAACACAGAACAGAGTTAAAACACACACATATAAACCTGGCAGTCCTCATCAGACACTCCCTTAAATACAAGAATACAGTCTCTCAGAAAGCCTTCCATAGAGACACAAAACTTCAGATGTCTTCAAAGATTTCACAAGGAGGAAAGGAAGCCAGGTTGAAAGAAGAAGGAGGAGGAGGCGGCAAAGGGGGACAAAAGGGGTGGCCTTACAGACGTCTCCTGCCACTTACAGACACCCAGGCGTTACGGGACTTTTCCCTGGGCCTCCAGAAAAGGGAGGATTGGAACCCGGCCCTACCAGAAACCAGACCAGAAAATTCGAGTTCTCTGCCAAGAGGAGGTGATAGGTCTCCAATCCTCAGCTCAAGCTGAGGCCCTTCCACCAGATTCCTGCGTCCAGGACCAGGGGACTAGAAAAATGGGAAGGATAGGAAGGGCTAGGGAGAGGAAAGAGAGAGGGAAGGAGAGAGGTCAACAAAGTCTCTTGTTCCTTACCGGTCGGGGCACTCTGGCCAGTTGTCCACATCAGGAGAAGACCAGGGACAAAAAAGTCCCAGTTGCAGCCACTGGGTCTGGCCCATTGGCAGGCAAGCTGGGCCCTGAGTACCCCGAGTGGTCAGGATATCAATCTCAGCAAAGAAGAGTCCCACCAGAGTCGCCATTTGTTGCAAGAAGGGGGACCCCTTCCGGGACCCAAAACTGGGCTCTTGTCTAACACTCGGAAATGAATTGTCCGAGGAGACACATGCTGACAAAGCAAGAGATTTTGTTGGGAAAGGGCACCTGGGCAGGAAGCAGGAGGTAAGGGAACTCAGGAGAACTGCTCTGCCTCGTGGCTCACAGTCTAAAGTTTTATGGTGATGGATTAGTTTCCGGGTGGTCTTTGGCGAATCATTTTAATTCAGAGTCTTTCCTGGTGGCTGACACATCCCTCAGCCAAGGTGGATGCTAGCGAGAGGGATTCTGGGATGTGGACAGACATGCGGTGTCTCCTTTTGATCTTTCCCGAACTCTTCCGGTTGGTGGTGGCTTATTAGTTCCGTATTCCTTATCAGGATCTCCTGCCATAAAACAACTCATGTAAATGGTTACTATGGTGCCTGAACAGGGTGGGCGATCTCAAACAGTGTGCTTCCCCTAACACCATGAGTGCCCCAGTTCTTTCGAGGAGGTCGTTACGACCAGCAACTTCACTATACTTCCTCTCATCCCTGTTCTCACCTCCAGATTGTGAGGAGTGTCAGAACTTCTTCATCGACAGCTGTGCTGCCCATGGGCCCCCAACCTTTGTAAAGGACTGTGCAGTGGAAAAGGGGCATGCCAACCGCTCAGCCCTCACTCTGCCCCCTGGATTAAGCATCAGACTGTCGGGCATACCTGATGCTGGGCTTGGAGTGTGGAACGAGGCGTCCGATCTGCCGCTGGGCCTGCACTTTGGCCCCTATGAGGGCCAGATCACAGACGATGAAGAGGCCGCCAAGACTGGATACGCCTGGCAGGTGAGAAGCACCCGTTTCCCTGTCCTCTGGCCTCTAACTGCTTGTGTGTGGTGGGGGGTACTTCATGTCTACCTGCGAGGACGCACATGGTGATAACATGGTCAGCAATGACACAGTCAGCCCTGGGTACTATGTGCCCTGGGCGTCAACAGAAGACTTCCATCTAAAGGTCAGAGGAGAGGTGGGACCACAGTGTAGAGACACTCAGGACCTCTATCTAAAGGTCAGAGGAGAGGTGGGACCATTGTGTACACACTCAGGACCTCTATCTAAAGGTCAGAGGAGAGGTGGGAACACAGTAGTACAGACACACAGAAGTGACTCCTCCTTGTGGAGCCCTTGCCTTCAATGAACCAAGAGACTCAGACTTGGAATGATGAGTAAGGGGCTTACTGTGTGGTCCGACTGGCAGGTGAATCCATGCAGGCTGAAAAGCACCAATGACTACAGAGGGAAATAGCTCTTCTATATCTTCCTACCAAGAAAAAATAAAAGAAAGAAGAAAGCTTGTAACTCTTTCTCTGACACTCAGATCACCAAAGCAAGGAACTGCTACGAATATGTGGATGGAAAGGACACGTCTTGGGCCAACTGGATGAGGTGAGTGCAGTGAGTCTGCAGTGTGTAGACATTGAGACTCCCTCCATCCCACGCCCCTATCCTTCTCAACCCAGCTCCCTCAACAGCATTCACATCTTCTTTCCTCTTTTCCCTCCATATCATGCTCTTTCATTTCAAAAGACACTGGAAAGAAGCAAATAAAAATATGGCATGTGCCGTCAAGATACAAGTCTATATGCTGAACAAAACTGGTGGACCTGAAAACAACTTGAGGAGTCTAGATTCACCAGTGACCCTTTAACTCTCTTAATGGACACTTACCATGCACTTTATGTTTCAGTTTAGACAATGAACTTCGTTACTGAAGCAGATCACACAACCCATGTCCTTTTGGAGATCATACTGCAGACAGACATTTGCCAATTGATTTTAGGAACGGTAACCTTAGGTTTTCTATCTTTGAGTAACTACACAGTGCCAGGATAAGCCAATACAGGAGACCTTGACTCTATGTTGGCAACAACCTCCTCAGTCTTGGTTCCAGTGAGAAGTGGGCCCTGAGGCCTCGGAAGGAATGGGGGGTAGCATGGCCCTGAGCAGGGCCATTCTCTGAGGGCCTCTCCTTTCATCAGGGCAGGGAGACAGTGAACAAACAATTACTGTTCCGTGTCTCAAGCTATATCAGAGCTCTCTCCAAGTTTCCGTGGGAGGGGGTGGGCAAGCAAACAGAACCCTGGATACACGTGGGGAGATGGGAGATAGCCTTGGGAGAGAAAGCAGGCTGGGGTGAGTGCTGAGGGCTGTGTGTTAGCCAAGGAGCCCCAAGTCCTATGGATGAAAGAGAGCTTAATTCAAAGTTTAGAGGAGTTGGAGGTCACCAGCCTCAAGGACAGTCCAGGTGGAGATGAGTCTGGAACTGGGCTCTGGAAAAATGGCTAATTAGGTACTGAGAGAAAAGCATGAGAAGTCACATGGCCTACCCGAAGGTGTGAACAGAAGGTCCACATGAGGGGCAGCCTCAGAGGCGGAAGGCAAGGAGCTGGGCATGGTCAGAGAGTGGAGGGCACTCATCACCTGAGGTTTCTTTCCCTTTCCCGGCCTCTACCCCAGGTATGTGAACTGTGCCCGGGACGATGAGGAGCAGAACCTGGTGGCCTTCCAGTATCACGGGCAGATCTTCTACCGAACCTGCCAGGTGGTCAGGCCGGGCTGTGAGCTGCTGGTCTGGTATGGGGATGAGTATGGTCAGGACCTTGGCATCAAGAGGAACAGCAGGGGGAAGAGTGAGCTCGCGACCGGGAGAGGTGAGTGTCAGCCCTCTTCCAGCACCGACCCCATCCTGGGAGCCTCCGTGGTCTGATTTCGAAGCAGAGTATGATCCAGTGTAAAGTCAGTTGAGTTGCAATTAAAATGCCTCAGAATTTGATTCTTGTCATATGATTGTTAGGAAAAATTATTATATTAAAAATGCTAGTTCTAATTTTTAATATTTCATGCAAAAAAAAATGGGTAACATCACCTTCTGCTGAAAGGCTTAGAAGCAAAAAGCAACATTTCTAGCACCTACGAGCTTTCTGCCCTTTACCTATTTCTTCCTCATTTCCTCCCATTTCTAAGCAACACATGTACAGTGACATGCATTCAGTTACTGGTCCAGTTTACTGTCATGTGTGTTCATACTCTGTGCCAGAGGGTGCTCCACACACCAAAACAGACAGAACCACTGCCCAGGGGCAGCAGGGGCTTCACACCAGACAGGGGCTGGTGCTCTGAGGAAAACCAGCGCAGGGAACATGCCTCGGGTCAGCGTGAGCAGAGGGTGGGGTGTGGTGCAGGACGGTGCGGCGGGGTCTGTGCAGAGATAACACCCGTGGGGAAGGATTCCGGGCAGGGAAGCAGCCAGTGCTACAGCCCCAGGGCCGGGAAGAGAGACCATGCCAGGGGTCGTGGGAGGAATCACAGAGGGAGAGGAAGGAGGCTGGACGGGACACGGAAGCCTCAGGGCCTGTGTCCACGTGCAGGCACCAGGGGTCCTCCTGGGTGACACAGAACAACCATGTGTCTTTCACCTGCAAGCATCATGTTCTCTGTGCTAAGACGATGCTTTAGTTCATTTTTCGGACGAGACAGCAGGGGGTAGTCCACTCAGAGGTCAGTTCATTGCCAGACATGAGGGGAGATTGGGCTAGTTTAATATGCTTGGGAGTGAGGGTGTGAAGAGTCTGGCTGGAGATGTATTTTTAAATAGGGCTTCCTAGTGCACGTTAAATGGACTAAGACTGAATGAAATAAATGAGGTATGAGTACTGCTGAGGCTGGAGAAAGGATATGCCTTTATTTTATGATTTATGGGAAACAGAGAGAGGAGCAATTTGTGAACCAGTTTGGGACACAGGGGCCAGAGACCTTTAGTCAGTGGGACCTGGGCCGCTCGGTCTCGTCCAGTCTCAAACCCACTTCCTGCAGCGATCGGCACAAAGGCTGCTCTTTGAACAAGGAGCAACAAAGTCAGATTTACCCACACCTGCTGTAACCACCCCCTGTGCTGCCTCCCATATGCAGAGAGCTCCAGGCCAGGCGCCCCTAACTTAATAGACCCTTTCCCCTCACAGGGAGCCTCTCAGGACATTTCACCTAGGTCATCAAGTCTTATCCCTCAGTAGGGTAAATACCTGTGGCCACTGTGACATGACATTTCAGACACTTAGACGCAGGGAAATTCCCTACAGATCCACCTCTATCAGGAGAGATGCTGCCTCTGATGGTGCTTGAAGGTCTCCATCTGGGTGATAGGTAGAAAAGGCCCCTGACACCAACTTCCTGGATTTCTGTAGATATAGAGAATAAGAGTGGAGTGGAATTGGGGACAATAAAGAGACACCCAATGGGAGACAAATTGTGCACTGTCAACACTTAGATAATTAGTGAGGCAGGCCTGACCATGGCAAACCAGCTACCTGACCAAAAGCTTCCTCTTTCAGCAGAACCGAAGTGCAAGATCCACCCATGTGCCTCCTGCTCTCTGGCCTTCTCCAGTCAGAAATTTCTCAGCCAACACACCCAACGCAGTCACCCCTCTAAGAATCTCCTGAGACCATCTGAAAGAGACCTCCTCCAACTAGAGGATCCCTGCCCAGGCAATCAAAATCAGCGATACGCAGACCCACACAGCCCTAGCGACAATCCTGAAGGTCAGGAGGTCAAGGACAGGCCCCAACAATTGCTGAAAAGCACAAGGTTGAAGATGATTTCAAGGGCCTGTGCCTACTCACCCGGAGGACAAATGGGGGGTTCTTGGGTGCATGAGAGAATGAAAGACGAGCCCAGCACAAGCCAGAAACTGAATCCAGAGGACACAGGCACATTGCTCACGGGGGCAGGGGTCTCGAGGATTATGAGGTTCACGTACAGAGAGTGTGGACAAGTCTCCAAGGACGCGTCAAGTCTCAGCACACACGAGAGGACACACACAGGGGAGAAGCCCTATGTTTGCGGGTAGTGTGGACGAAGCTTCCATCGGAAGTCCGCCCTCATCAGACACCAGAGAACACACACAGAGAAGAAGCCCTATGTTTGCGGGGAGTGTGAGTGATGCTACTTTCAGAAGTCAGCCCTCATCAGGCACCAGAAGACACACACAGGGGAGAAGCCCTATGTTTGCGGGGAGTGTGGGCATAGCTTCAGTCAGAAGTCAGATTTCGTCAGACTCCAGGGGACACACACAGGGGAGAAGCCCTATGTTTGCAGGGAGTGTGGGCAAAGCTTCCATCGGAAGTCCACCCTCATCAGACACCGGAGAACACACACAGGGGAGAAGCCCTATGTTTGCGGGGAGTGTGGGCGAAGCTTCAGTCAGAAGTCCGTCCTCATCACCCACCAGAGGACACACACAGGGGAGAAGCCCTATGTTTGTGGGGAGTGTGGGCAAAGCTTCATTAAGAACTTCAACCTTATCAGACACCAGAAGACACACACAGGGGAGAAGCCCGATGTTTGCAGGGAGTGTGGGAGAAGCTTCAATGATAAGTCAAATCTCATCTCACACCAGAGGACACACACAGGGGAGAAGCCCTATGTTTGCGGGGATGTGGGCGAAGCTTCAGTCGGAAGTCACTCCTCATCAGACACCAGAGGACACACACAGGGGAGTAGCCATATGTTTGTAGGGAGTGTGAGTGAGTCATGACCAACAAACCACACCTTAGCCACAGGAGGATTACTGCAGACACCCCATGCCTCAGCTCTAAGGAGGCCTCAGAGGAGGCCTGTGACCCATTACTGTCCCCTAGAGTATGAGGAGAGACTTCCCAGGTCGTCCAGGGGTCAAGACTCCAATGCAGAGACCTAAGTTCAATACCTGATTGGGGAACTAGCTCCCACAGTCTGCAACTAAGACACAGCACAGCCGAATAAATAAATATATGATAAATATTTTAAAGAAAGAGTGTGATAATCAAGAATTACTTGTTAAATAGACCTTCCACTTTCGTGACAGGAGAGGAGGTAGATAAACAGCAGAGAGTTTCTTAAGTGTTCTGGAGATGTTCATGCCAATTGCCTTCGTGGTTTTTTAGTACTCCTCTTCTAATAAATTTTGTCTCCAAACAAATCTGAAGCCCAGACTATGTACTCATTCCCCCCGTATCACTGACAGTAGTGGAGTCCAGTTGTAGCTGTACCCCCGGGAAGGCATAACTCTCAAGCCAAGTCAGTTAGGTCACTGGACAGTCAATCCTGGTCCAGGGAGAGGAATGCAGAGTGGAGTCAGACTCACCAGGGAAGGGAATTCCTTGGCCTTCTGGGAATTGGGACCTCTCCTCCTTAGAGACTCCGACTCTCCTTTGGCCTCTCCTGGTGGCCCACTGTTTCCCTCTGACTTCTGTAGCCGCAAAGGTGAAGGCCATGAGCATGTGTGTGTGTGTGTGCGCACGTGCCTGGCTGAGCATGGGCAATCTTGTGTCTGCTGCTCCCTCAGGGTCATCACAGCATCTGAACTCCAGATGCGACCACAGGAGTCCAGTTCTCAGCCCTGCCCCCAGCAGCTGTGTGAGCTGGGGAAAGATGCTCAACCTCTCTGTGTCTCTATTCTCATCTGTGATATGAGGTGGGAGCACCAGCATTTTGGTCTGATTGGTAAGCACAGGCATAATCTGGCAGAGGCTGGCTGAGAATGCAAGCCACACCTTTGCTTTCCTTTTTGTTTTTTTATTCAATCGGTTTTTTTATTTTTTATTTTTTAATAGAAGGATAATTGCTTTACAGAATTTGTTTCCTGCATGTCCTCGAGCCCCCACACTTTCCAGGTCTTCAGGCTAGACGAGGAAGGGGCTGTTTAGGCACTGGGCTGCCCTGATGAGGGAGTGTGAGGTCACGGGTGCTAAGGGAGGCCAACCTCCCTTCCCACCCCTGCCGTTCCTGCTGAGCTGGGCAGCCCCACGTCTCCTCCACAAACAGGCAGTGCCCACAGTCATCCCCCTGCAGAGAACAGAGCCTGGAGCCAGGTTTGCAGGAAATCCCTGTCCGGCCCCATCCCACCCCCACACGGAGGGTCCTTGAATCCCACACCGCGGCTTCTCTCTGCATTGGCCTCGTACCTGTTCCCGTGCGCTCTGGGCAACGCTGTCGTGACCTTGAAATTCTTAACCATGGAATACTTCGTCCTTACATTTCCCTTTCAGGAGTGAAGTCTGATGGGCCCCGGGTTGAGCTGTGAGCAGAGCAGATGCACACACAGCACGGGTCCTGGGGTGACCAGGCTGCACAAGGGGACAAGTTGGACACAAAGCCCCCCACCCTGGGTGAGTGAGGGTGGGGACAGCACCAGAAAGCCACACTTGCTGAGACCCGGAACTGAGCTCCAACACAGAGTGGGGGCAATGGCGTTCTTAAGGTCGACCACAGCCTCCCCTCTGTGAATGACCTCTGCCCCGGCCTGATCCTTCCAGAAGGGGTTCAGGAGCCTGAAGTCCGCCCGGCCACCAGAAGACACCAAGGGGAGAGTGGGCCACGGGGCGGGGAGTGGAGGGTGCGAAGTCCAGGACTCGGGACAACGGCCCTCAGTCCCCTCCATGTTCCAGGCTTGTGAAGCGTCTCTACATGAACCGCAGCAGTGATAACCACCCACTATTATTTTCCAGTTTCTATGCTTTCTTAAAGGAACACGTTTGTCTGTGGCTTGGTTTCCCTACAGGAAGGGAAGCCACATAAACTCCCCATCTTCTGTGGCTTCAGGCCGGGGCCACGGGAGGGAGAGTTAGGGGTGGTGTAGGCAGAGGGTCTTCAACTGAAAAACCGTGGGAATTCAGAAACCTGCAGGGGCGTCTCACCTGCACCTCCCACCAGAGCTGGGCCTGGAATCCCCTGGAACCCTGAGCAGGTCAAACCTTCTCCCTCCCCTCCCCTCTGCTCCCCTGCCCCCAAAAAGCTGACTCCTGGGGCCAGCCCACAACACCCCCAAATTGCCCATCACCCACAGCCCCACATAGGCCCTCCCTCTCAGAAGTGGGATGGCCTGGGTGGTGGCACAGATGGTGTGTGACCGCAGAGCTGGGGTCTCAGCTGACCTTGAGCAAGGGGGTTGGTATTTTACACAGCCTCCCAGCCCAAGGAGCTGCCAGTAGCCACAAGCCAGGATCTGAATCAGAGCTGGGAGATGGGGAGTGGGGATGCGAGCTCTCTGATGTCCCATCCTGTCCCCAGGACAGCGGCCAGGCCCCACCTGACACCGTGACTGCCCTGCACGGGCACACAGGACACCAGCAATCATGGGACGGACAGCCAGCTGCCTCCGCCGCATGCTCCACCCTGACCACGGTGGCCCCGTGGCTGTACCAGCCCCGCCGGCGCGCGGCTCTGCTTGGCTGCCAGGGCTCGGGGACCCTGGGTGAGTTGCTGAGGGCAGAGCTCCAGAGGCCAAGTCTGTCTTCAGCCACCAGAGCTGTCCTGCTTACTGGACTCATGAGCCCAACCAGTATCTGAAGCCAAGATGCCTTTGGGAGACTGACACCACAGACGCTGACCTCAGAGCTCAGACTCCTGAAAACTTACTAAGCTGATTATTTTTAGGCTTTTTTTACAGGAAGATGTTGCCAGGAAGCGGGAAGGGGAATGACTCCCTTGGTGGTGCTGTGGTTAAAAATCCACCTGCCAATGCAGGAGACACGGGTTCAATCCCTGATCTGGGACGACCCCACGTGCTGTGGAGCAACTAAGTCCGTTCACAACTACTGCAGCCCAAGAGCCTAGAGTCTCTGCTTCCTACCCAGAGCAGCCCCCGCAGGGAGAAGTTCAGCACAGAAACGAGAGAGCAACCCCGACGCCTGACAGCCAGAGACAAGCCCGCACAGCGGCGAAGACCCAGCAAGCCAAAAATAAATATATAACCTTGCTTTAAGTAGGAGATCACAGCATTCTCTGCTCATCCAGAACCTAGGACTCTGAACTCCCAGCACAGGGGGCCACGTTCAATCCCTGGTCAGGGCATTATTTCCCACATGCTGCAACTGAAGGCCCTGCATGCCACAGCTAAGACCCAGCGCAGCCAATTAAATGAATACTTAAAAGTAGGAGGCTGTTCATCTGTCACCATAGAAAACTGCAACATTTTAGAAAAAGGAAAAAAAATAAGAGCTTATTTTGCAAGTGCTCATGGTTGATTGCAAAATGTTCTCATAATATGCAGCTGTTTAAAAAAGAAGAAACTTAGAAAATACAGAAACTAAAACCCACCCATAAATGTGTGGGGGACACCAATTACTGCAGCATGTGGCCACCACACACGGGAACACACGTCCGTGTTTTCCTTCTACAAAGAAGCTTTCAGCCTCCACCCCTCTTCCCACCAGCCTCTGCTCTGCTCACCAAGAAGACTGTGCTTTGGACTCGTGACTGGGGGGTTTCTGTTGAACTCAGGGAGGTGGAGGAGTAGGGCTGTGTGGTTGGGGACACTGTTTGGCCTGCAGTGAGGAGAGAAGTGCGAGTGCTCCACCTCTGGGTTCAGTAACTCCAGGGGCCTCGGGGAGCTGCCCAGGAAGAAGCCTCTCAAACACCTTCCCTGCTGCATCCACAGTTACAGCACGTCCTTCGTCTCGGGGTTCAGATGTGGGTTAACAAGACCTCTCTTGTTGGACAGAAAAGTGTTTCCACAGAGAATCTGCCTGGATCTCGGCCTCGGTTGGTACAGATGCAACAGGCAGTACGTTCAGGGCTCAGGGGAGTTAGTTCTGAAGCTCTCTGGGTTTAGGGATACAGCACCTCCTCACCTCCACCCCTTCCATGGTCATGGAGCCTTCTCTTCCAGAGGAAGCGGTTTGGCAACATCAACCACAAAGACACATATTGAAGAGGAGAAAGGCCACGGCAGGCGGGGCTGGGTGTTCCTGGGGGAGCAGAGGGGCCTTGGAAACTGCATGCTGGACCCCTGCCCCACCGGCTTCTCCTCCTTCTCACTGGTCATGCAGCTTTCACCTGCTGGGTGCCCCCCAGTGAGGGGCTCCCAAGACACCAAGCTGGGGTTGGCGATGGGCGAGCTGGATGCCAGGGAACCCGAGACCCTGCAGCAGGTCAGTGCACTTTGGACGAGGGCCGGCCTCACTGAACGGTTAGGCCCTGTGCAATCAGGACACCCTCTCTGGAACCCAGGTGGAGGGCTGATGCCCCCAGTGCCCACCTGGGTCTCAGGAGGTGGAAGAGAGACCCTGTTGACCTTCCCACCTCCTGCCCAGAGAATGACTAAGGCCAGTTCCCAAAAGTCAGAGCAGGGTGTGCAGAGTGAGTCTTGGGTCTCACAGGGTCCCTGTGAAGAAGGGTTCATTGCTCCATGGATCCCTCTTGGCTGGTCCTCCTTCTGTGTTGTCTAAACACCAAATCTCACAAGGATGAGGCAGTCCAGGTGCCCACAGCATCATTTGCCCAGGTGTTGACAACCCTCCTTATTTATTATGGGCAGGTAGACAGGGTGGCTGGTGTGACTCTCCCCTGCATCAGAGAGGAGACCCCCCAGGCTGTGTCTCTTCTACTCCTGAGACCCAGGTGGCACTGAAGGCAGAGCACCTCCACCGGGGTCTGGAGAGGGTGTCCTGAATGTACAGGGCCTGACTGTCCAGTGTGGCTTCAGGGAATACAGGCAAGAAGGGCACTAACACCTTTCTAAATATTTCAGACAACCACTGAGTTCCTTTTGGTTTTTGGTTTCAGATCTTTTTATATGGTCCATTTTCAGAGTCTTTATTGAATCTGTTACAATATAGCTTCCATTTTATGTTTCAGTTTTTTTACTGCAATGCATGTGGGATTGTTACCAAGTCCAAGCTTATTCTGCACGCCTCACAACAGACGGATTAATCAGAGCCGAGATGCTGAGGCAAAGAATATGACTTTACTTGGAAAGCCAGCAGATTGAGAAGAAAGCAGACTAATATCTCGAAGAAGCCATCTTGTCAGGGTCTGGATGCCAGTGTCTTTTATAGAACACAGTGCTGGGAGGTAAGGAAATAAAGTAAAAAGGCCATTAATCTGGCAAATATCTCCTGGAATGGCCAGCCTTGGAGGGATATGTGTTACTGTCTCCCTCCTATAGCCATCCACAGGTAGACAGGTCCCGGACAGAGGCAGAGGGGCAGGGTTTTCTGAGGCACGCCATGATGTATGGACAGCATCCCTGTAGCAAACAGACCATCAGGAAGCAAAGGTTAGAGTAAAGCATTCAACATGGAGTCAGATTTTGTTCTTCCCCGTAACAATTCCCCAGTGTCAGGGTCCACTCCACAATCTTATGGGAAAGGGGTGATGACTGCTCTAATTGCCCCACTAGTTGCATCTTTTGGGGAGTGCCCACCACTGGTGCCACTGTTCTAAATGTTGAGATTTGACTTTTGTTGTTCTTTGGAAGGTCTCTACTTCATATGTATAGACATAATAATATTATAATACAGGTGTTGAGAGTTGTTTTTTTCAGTACAAAACTTTTAGGACTTCAAAACCAGGTGGCAGCATCTAAAGTTAAGGAACTTAGCACTTGTCTGTGTGTGGGAAGATGCAGCAGCCATCTCACTGAAATCATCCCCTTTGATACATACATTACCACCTGTGACTAGCATCCTGATTTCTCCTTCCTGAATTTTCTCGGGGATCACAGTGGGGAGTGGCTGCAGTCTGATGGCTGCTGGAAAGCAGGTATTCTTCTCTTTCCTGAGGTTCCTCAGAGCTCACCATGAGGAGTGGCTTCAGTTTGATAGCTTCTAGAGAGTAGGAGAGGGAACCTGGGTCCCCATTGAGATCATCTCAGCAGAGAGAGCAAGCACGTCCTGTGACTCCAGACAACCTTCAAACGTTCAGTGTTCAGCGTTCAGCCTGCAGGATCCACAGCCGTCAGCTCAGCCACCATGCTCTGCACTTAGTTGCTATTTAGCCCTGAAACCTACACTGCAGGAGGCCCTCTAAATGTGGCATCCTGTTCAGCAACCTCTCGATCACACCCTCCAAGCCTGCCCCAGGCCCAGCTCTGCTGAGAGGGTCTCACTGGGACCCAGGTTTCCCCTCCTGCTCTCCCACATTCTGTACGTGAGTGGGGAGAAGGCAGGGGCTGGGGCACAGTGCCTCCAAGCAGGTAGGGCAGACGTTCTCCAATCACCCCTTGTGGTCCATCCCTGGGAACACAGTCTAATATCAGTTTTAGCAGCAGAGGACATGTGTCCCCAGACATGGCCCACTCTCTAGGGGATGTGAGCACTAACACAGGAAACCGCAAGTGACCTGCTTAGGCTGGAAGACTAGTTCCTGGGATGTGAGCTGAAGTCTGAAAATAGCTTCTCATTGGGATTAGCCTTCTCCAGACGTAGCTTGGGGGCAGCAAGAGCGCAACAAGTGGGCCCAGCTGGGGCAGCCACACGGTGCCTCTCGACAGCCCTGTGGAAACTGTGCACCAGAGTGACCAGGATCCCACATTCACCCAGCAGATGGCTTCTGAGAGCTCAGTGACAGAATAAAGCAACCGCGAGCCTGCACTCACCGAGTGGATGGCCTCTGAAAGGTCTGTGAGAGGCCAGAGTGACCACGAGCCTGGACTCATTGGTGGACGGCCTCTGAGATGTCTGTGACAGACCAGAGTGACCACAAGCATGCATTCACCCAGCAGATGGCCTCTGAGAGGTCTGTGACAGACCAGAGTGATCACGAGACTGCACTCACCCAGTGGATGGCCTCTGAGAGGTCTGTGACAGGTCATAGTGACTACAAGCCTGCACTCACACGGCGGACAGCCTCTGAGAGTTCTGTGACAGACCAGAGTAACCACAAGTCTGCTCTCACCCAGCAGATGGCTTTTGAGAGGTCTGTGACAGAGCAGGGTGACCACAAGCGTGTATTCACCCAGCAGACAGTCTCTGAGAGGTCTGTGACAGGCCAGAGTGACCACGAGCCTGCACTCACCCAGGGGATGGCTTTTGAGAGGTCTGGGACAGACCAGAGTGACCATAAGCATGCATTCACCCAGCAGATGGCCTCTGAGAGGTCTGTGACAGACCAGAGTGACCACAAGCATGCCTTCACCCAGCCGATGGCCCTTGAGAGGTCTGTGACTGACCAGAGTGACCACAAGACTACACTCCTCCAGTGGATGGCCTTTGATAGGTCTGTGACAGGTCAGAATGACTAAAGCCTGCACTCACACTGCAGACAGCCTCTGAGAGGTTTGTGACAGACCAGAGTGACCACGAGCCTGCACTTACCCAGTGGATGGCCTCTGACAGGTCTGTGACTGACCAGAGTGACCACAAGCATGCACTTACCCAGCAGATGGCCTCTGACAGGTCTGTGACTGACCAGAGTGACAACAAGACTACACTCACCCAGTGGATGGCCTCTGAGAGGGTTGTGACAGACCAGAGTGACCACAAGCCTGCACTCACCCAGCGGATGGCCTCTGATAGGTCGGTGACACACCAGAGTGACCACAAGAATGCATTCACCCAGCAGATGGTCTCTGAGAGGTCTGACACAGGTCAGAGTGATTACTAGCCTGCACTCACCCAGTGGATGGCCTCTGATAGGTCTGTGACAGACCAGAGTTACCACAAGCATGTTTTCACCCAGAAGATGGCCCCTGAGAGGTATGTGCCAGGCCAGAGTTTCCTGAAGCATGAATACACCCAGTGGATGGCCTCTGAGAGGGTTGTGACAGACCAGAGTGACCACAAGCCTGCACTCACCTAGCGGATGGCCTCTGATAGGTCGGTGACACACCAGAGTGACCACAAGAATGCATTCACCCAGCAGATGGTCTCTGAGAGGTCTGACACAGGTCAGAGTGACCACGAGCCTGGACTCACCCAGTGGATGGCCTCTGATAGGTCTGTGACAGACCAGAGTTACCACAAGCATGTTTTCACCCAGAAGATGGCCTCTGAGAGGTATGTGCCACGCCAGAGTTTCCTGAAGCAAGAATTCGCCCAGTGGATGGCCTCTGAGAGGTCTGTGACAGGCCATAGTGACCACAAGCCTGCACTCACAGGGCGGACGGCCTCTGAGAGGTCTGAGACAGGTCAGAGTGACCACGAGCCTGCATTCACCCAGCGGTGAATTCTTGCCTGGAAAATCCCACGGACAGAAGAGCCTGGTGGGCTACAGTCCATGGGGTTGCAAAGAATCAGACACAACTGAACACCTGAGCACACACACATATGAAACAGAAATGGACTCAGGGACAGAGGGAACAGACTGGCGCTCTCCGAGCAGGAGGGGGCGGTGCAGGGCCAGAGTGGGAGGCTGGGTCAGCAGATGTAGCTTTTGTAAGTAGAATGGTTAAAGAAGGCCCTGCTGCATAGCAGAGAACAATATTCAATATCCAATGATAAACTGTAAAAGAATATTTTTAAAAACAATGTATATATCTGTATAAGTGTATCCCTGAGCTGCACAGCAGAAATTAACACATTGTAAGCCAGCCATAATTCAAAGAAAAAAGAAAAAATACTGATTAAAAAAAAAAAAGAATAGACCCTAGCCAATTACAATAGACACTCAACCCAGGAGCACCAAGTGCCGAGCAGTCAGAACATGGACCAACCATTCAGAAGAGGGGCCGACAGGAGACGGGGTCCCACGGCGGCCCACAGGCTGGCTGGGAGTCCTGGGCACCGTAAGTCACAAGTGTCGCTGGAGGAAATGAGAACTCTACCCAAACGACTCCCACTCCACCTCAAAACAAAATAGCTCTGCTTCCCCTGACCCCTTAACTGAAGGGGCCCCAGGACGCCCTGGCTTGATGCTGGAACCAGGAATATACTGGTCAGACCCCACTGCAGGGGAGGTCTGTGAGGGCAGCTCTGGAGTAGGTGGGCCAGGATAAGCGCAGCAGCTCCACCCATTCTTCGAAAGTCTGACAAAACAGAACCCAGGAGGCCGGAAAGTGTCCTAACGGAGGGCAGGCTGATGTCAGTGCCTCCGCTCTCTGGCTGAGGCCCAGTGCTGAGCTCCTGTGCTGGTCTGCAGCGCGTTCTGCACACGCCCTGACAGCTCAGCTGCTGAGCCCCAAGGTGAAAGCTTGTGATGGCAGCCAGGCCCACAGGCACCAGCAGCACTGACCTTCTGGCTCCCGGCCCAACAGCGAGGTCCAGCTGAGACCAGTGGGCACGTTGTCAGCGGTGCTCCAGGGTGGGCCATGTGTCACCAGTAAATGGCGGTGTTGTGATGTAGGCCAGCAGGACTCAGCCTGGCGGATGGCTAGAATCAGCAGGGACACACCGACCCATGAACACTCCCGGCCCTGGGTCAGGCAGAGACCCGAACAGGCAGACAACTGCAGAGAGCAGAGTCTACGGCACAGACAAGGTGCACCCTTCCCTGGGCAGGGAAGTGGCCCCATCTAAGGGGGCGCCCTTGGGATCCCCCACCTTAAGCATAAAGAGGCTTCAGGCAAAGGTGGTAGGAGCAGACTTGGAGCCGCTTTTAAGTCATGCAGGGCAGGACACGCAGGTGAGTGAAGGCCAGAGGGAATGTGCCAGAGAAAACAGAGGGTCTGGGGAACAGATGGGCTTGGGTGGAGCTGAGCCAAATGGGGCTGGGAGTCCAGACTCAGAAACCCTGTATGCCTCTCTCCCGGCTCGGCCTCCTAATCTACTTAACCCCCACTCTGCAGTCTGACGCCGCCTGTCCTGTGCATCTCCACACTCGGACCGTCCACTCATTCACAGATATTTGCTTAGCACCTGCCTCTGGCCAGGTCGTGTTCCAGGCACGGGACAGCCGTGAGGAGACAGACAATAACCTCAGTCCTTGGGGAGCAGAAACTCTAACAGAGGCCAGATGCACCACTTCTGGGGCTGAGCCCCGGCCTTGCCCTCTTCACCCGCCGGCCAGCCCTGCTGGAGCTCCGGGCCCAGATGCAGTTCTGTCTGAGCATGCCCCCTCCTCCAAGAAGGCGCCTCTCTGGACTCGCCGCCCGTCAGCCCCTGCCTCCCCGTGTCCTGTGTCCTTCTCAGCACAGACCACCATCAGAAACGGCCTCCCCACCATGCGTGACCTCAGTGTACCTGGCGATGTCACGTCCCAGTGAAGGAACGTCCCAGCTGCCCTCACGCACTTTCTGCTGAGTTCCCACCACAGATTCCCATCACGACGGCCTGGAAGGACTCTCCACATGGGTCTAGGGCAGGGCCTTGGTGGGGCCTGAGAGAGTGGCCCCCTGGGCCGCTCCAGTGGTCAGGGTAGGCAGGGACCTCCCAGTAGTGGCTCGGACTGGCCGGCAGGCCAATCAGCTTCCTTCTCCCTGGGACTACGAAAGGGCAGGGTCTCATCACTGCTCAGGTTCCTGGCTGCCCAGGAAGCGCTGTCAGTTCCACAGTCCTGAGCACCCTGTGAGCTGTTACACGTTTTACCTGTGTGATCTCAACTCCCTCAGGCAGAACGCTCTGGGCTACACACTTGGAAGAATCTACTGGAGTGGTTTCAGTTCAGTTCAGTCACTCAGTCGTGTCCAACACTTTGCGACCCCATAGACTGCAGCACACCAGGCCTCCCTGTCCATCACCAACTCCTGGAGTTGACTCAAACCCAGGCCCATTGAGTCGGCGATGTCATCCAACAATCTCGTCCTCTGTCATCCCCTTCTCCGTCCGCCTTCAGTCTTTCCCATCATCAGTTAGACATGACTGAGCAAATGAACTGAACTGATGCGACTGTGAATAAATGCAAGAGGAAGAAATCAAAGTCCTATCCCCTTTGTTTATCACACTGCCTCCTGACTGTGAACCCTTCCTTCTATGAGCCCCTAGACTCCTCAAGGAGGGCAGGCAAAGGTCTTGAGGCATGAGCCTGCTGGGTTCCCCTCTCTGCCAGCTGAGAATTGAAGCCAGCTTTCTATTTCCTCCAGACTCAGTCTCCATGTTCTTTTATTCAGCTTCAGCAGGCAGAGAAGGCCAAGATTTTGGTCAGCAACAATACCACTGACCTGATCACCAGGTTAATCTGAATTAACACCACCACGCATGGCCTACTAATTAGAGTCACAAGCCTACTCCTCCTTATTCAATGATAACAGCCTCAATTCCTCGTTAGTTTTCCCCCACTCCCTATGGACACCACCACTGATTGTAACTACATCATTATGACCCCTTATATAATTGTCAACACCACATATTAAAAGAATCTCTACCAGAAAAAAAAAATATTATCACTGCTAGTCATACTATAATTACTTTAATTATAACATTTACTGTCATAATATTAATTCTTTTATATATTATATTTGGAGCAACACTAGTTTCAACACTCATTATCATTACCCAAAGAGGAAATCAAGCAGAACACCTTAATGCAGGTCTCTATTTATATTGTACCATAGTAAGTTCTCTCGCCCTCTTAGGAATACTTGTCTATATTCAAAATACAGTAGGACCTTTAAATATTCTAATGCTGAGCCCAATCAGTATCCAACTCTTGATCCAATGGTTTCATATGGTTAGTATGCATAATGGCCTTTATAGTAAAAATACCATTTTATGGCCTCCACCTTTGACTACCTAAAGCACATGAAGAGGCCCCTATTGCAGGCTTCATAGTTCTGGCTATGCTGCCAGCACTACTAAACCTTGGATGCTACGGTATACTACGAAATACAAATTACAATAATTTGAAACCCACTAACAGACTTCATAGGGTATCCACTCATTCTATTGTCCTTATGAGGCATAATTATAACCAGCTCCATTTGCTTATGCCAGACAGACCTAAAATCACTCACTGCATACTCTTCTGTCAGCCACATAGCACTTTGCTATCCTTACCCGAACACCTTGAAGTTGTATAGGAGCCACAGCCCTAATAATTGTCCATCCTCTGTTTTGTTCTGCCTGGCAAATTCAAATTACCAGGTCCATTGCCAAACAATAATCCTAGCCTAAAGCCTACAAATGTTCCTCCTACTAATCATCAGCAACCTGATGATTACAGCAAGTTAAACAAACCTAGCTCTACCCCCAACTATTAACTTGATTGGAGAGCTATTTGTAGTAATATCCTTCTCGTGATCAAACATTGCAATTATTTCAATAGGAATTCATACAGTAATTGCTGCCCTATACGCTTTATATATACTCATTACAACACAGTGAGGCAAATACACACAGCACATAAACAGTATCTCTCCATCTTTTACATGAGAAAATGCTCTCATATCATTACCCATCCTACCTCTTCTACTCCTATCCTTAAACCCAAAAATCATCCTAGGCCCCCTATACTGTGTATATAGTTTAGAGAAAAGCACTTGATTGTGAATCTAGGAAGAAAAGACAATACCTTCTTATTTACCACAGAAGTAGATAAGAATTGCTGATTCTATACTCCCTTGACTAACAGCATGGCTTTTTCAAACTTTTATCCATTGGTGTTAGGAACCTAATAATTGGTGCGACTGCAAATAAAAGTGATAAATTAAATTTCCTCTTTCACTCTAGACTCACTATTTATATCATCGGTCATAATAACAAGCACTAACATTTATAAAAGCACCACATACACTCTATATGTAAGATTATCTCATATGCCTTCACCATTAGCTTAGTTCCAACAATAATATTCATGTATACGGGCCAAGAGATAATTATCTCAAACTGGCACTGAATCACACTACAAACCCTTAAGCTATCATTCAGTTCTAAAATAGATTATTTCTCAATAACGTGTGCCGGTGGCCCTATTTGTCATATGATCAATTATAGACTTCTCAACATGATCCGTTCACTCAGACCCCAACATTAACTGATTCTTCAAATACTTATTTTCCTTGTTACAATACTAATTCTTGTTACCACTAATAATGTCTTCCAATGACTTACTGGCTAAGAAGGAGAAGGGATTATGTCCTTCCTGCTCATTGGATGACGGTGTGGACGGCAGATGCAAACACAGTGGCACCACAGGCAATTTTGTATAACACCTCAGTCGCTCAGCTGTGTCCGACTCTTTGTGACCCCATGGACTGTAGCCCACCAGGCCCCTCAGTCCATGGGATGTTCCAGGCAAGATTCCTGGAGTGGGTTGCCATTTCCTTCCCCAGGGTCAAAACACCTCAGCGAAGCCCAACGACTGACTGGAAAGAGGAGGCAGACTGCTGGCTTGTGCTGCGTGGATGTGGGGATGCAGGGCACGGGGGCGTGGATGTGAGAAAGCGGGGCCAGGGGCGTGTGGACCTGTTTTGTATAACCCCGTGCTGCTGCTGCTGCTGCTGCTGCTAAGTCGCTTCAGTCGTGTCCGACTCTGTGCAACCCCATAGACGGCAGCCCACCAGGCTCCTCCGTCCCTGGGATGCTTCGGGCAACAACTCTGGAGTGGGTTGTCATTTCCTTCTCCAATGCATGAAAGTGAAAGTGAAGTCACTTCGTCGTGTCTGATTCTTCACGACCCCATGGACCACAGCCTACCAGGCTCCTCCATTCATGGGATTTTCCAGGCAAGAATACTAGAGTGGGATGCCATTGCCTTCTCCAAACCCTATTCTGACATAGGTTTTATTAAAATAACAGCACGATTCTTACTTAACTTCAATGCATGACACTTACAACAAGTTTTTATCCTCAGCTCAGTTCAGTTGCTCAGTTGTGTCCAATTTTTTGCGACCCCATGAACCTCAGCACACCAGGCCTCCTCACCCATCACCAGCCCCTGGAATTTACCCAAACTCATGTCCATTGAGGCGGTGATGCCATCCAACCATCTCATCATTTGCCGTCCCCTTCTCCTCCTGCCCCCAACCCCTCCCAGCATCAGGGTCTTTACCAATGAGTCAGCTCTTTGCAGCAGGTGGCCAAAGTTTTGGAGTTTCAGCTTCAACATCAGTCCTTCCAATGAACACTCAGGACTGATCTCCTTTAAGATTGACTGGTTGGATCTCCTTGCAGTCCAAGGGACTCTTCAAGAGTCTTCTCCAAATCACAGTTCAAAAGCATCAATTCTTCAGCGCTCAGCTTTCTTTATAATCCAACTCTCACATCCATACATGACTACTGAAAAAAAATTGCCTTGAATAGATGGACCTTTTTTGGCAAAGTGATGTCTCTGCTTTGTAATATGCTACCTTGGTTGTGCATAACTTTCCTTCCAAGGGGCAAGCGTCTTTTAATTTCCTGGCTGCAATCACCATCTGCAGTGATTTTGGAGCCGTTTCCACTGTTTCCCCAACTATTTGCCATGAAGTGATAGGACCAGATGCCATGATCTTAGTTTTCTGAATGTTAACCTTTAAGCCAATATTTTTACTCTCCTCTATCACTTTCATCAAGAGGATCTTCAGTTCTTCTTCTCATTCTGCCATAAGGGTGGTGTCATCTGAATATCTCAGGCTATTGATATTGCTCCCAGCAATCTTGATTCCAGCTTGTGCTTCCTCCAACCAGCGTTTCTTATGATGTACTCTGCATATAAGTTAAATAAGCTGGGTGATAATATACAGCCTTGACGTACTCCTTTTTCTATTTGGAACCAGTCTGTTGTTCTATGTCCAGTTCTAACTCTTGCTTCCTGACCTGCATACAGGTTTCTCAAGGGACAGGTCAGGTGGCCTGGTACTCCCATCTCTTTCAGAGTTTTCCACAGTTTATTGTGACCCACACAGGCAAAGGCTTTGGCGTAGTCAATAAAACAGAAATAGATTTTTTTTCTGGAAGTTCTTGCTTTTTTGATGATCCAGTGGATGTTGGCAATTTGATCTCTGATTCCTCTGCCTTTTCTAAATCAGCTTAAACGTCTGGAAGTTCACCATTCGCGTATTGCTGAAACGTGGCTTGGAGAATTTTAAGCATCACTTTACAAGCGTGTGAGATGAGTGCAATCATGGGGTAGTTTGAGCATTCTTTGGCATTGCCTTTCTTTGGGATTGGAATGAAACCTGACATTTCCAGTCCTGTGGCCACTGCTGAGTTTTCCAAATTTGCTGGCATACTGGGTGCAGCCCTTTCACAGCATCATCTTTTAGGATTTGAAATAGCTCAAATGGAATTCCATAACTCCACTAGCTTTGTTCATAGTGACGCTTCCTAAAGCCCACTTGATTTCACATTCCAGGATGTCTGGCTCTATGTGAGTGATCACAATATCATGATTATCTGGGTCATGAAGATCTTTTTTGTACAATTCTTCTGTGTACTCTTGCCACCTCTTCTTAATATCTTCTGCTTCTGTTAGGTCCCTACCATTTCTGTCCTTTATTGAGCCCATCTTTGCATAAAGTGTTCCCTTGGTATCTCTGATTTTCTTGAAGAGATCTCTAGTCTTTCCCATTCTATTGTTTTCCTCCACTTCTTTGCACTGATCACCGAGAAAGGCTTTCTTCTCTCTCCTTGCTTTTCTTTGGAACTCTGCATTCAAATGGGTATATGTTTTCTTTTCTCCTTTGCTTTTCACTTCCCTCTTTTCACAGCTATTTGTAAGGCCTCCTCAGACAGCCATTTTGATTTTTTGTATTTCTTTTATTCTTCTGTATTTTGGGGGATGGTCTTGATTTCTGTCTCCTTTACAATGCCATGAACCTTCATCCATAGTTTATAAGGCACTCTGTCCACCAGATCTAGTCCCTTAAATCTATTTCTCTCTTCCACTGTATAGTCACAAGGGATTTGACTCAGGTCATACCTGAATGATCTAGTGGTGTTCCCTATTTTCTTCCATTTCACTCTGAGTTTGGCAATAAGGAGTTCATGATCTGAGCCATAGTTGGCTCCTGGTCTTGATTTTGCTGACTGTATAGAGCTTCTCCATCTTTAGCTGCAAAGAATATAATCAACCTGATTTCGGTGTCGTCCATCTGTTGATGTCCATGTGTAGAGACTTCTCTTGTGTTGTTGGAAGACGGTGTTTGCTATGACCAGTGCATTTTCTTGGCAGAACTCTATTAGCCTTTGAGGAATAGGCAGTACATCTACAACTGGAACACCACTCAACCATAAAACAATGAAACAGGGATGCTGTCAGCAGCATGGGTGTGCTAAGAAATCATCACACCAGGTGAGGGAACTCAGAGACAGAAAGACAAATCTCGTGAGAGATCACTTATGGGCACAATCTATAAATTCATACCAGTGACCTAATGTACAAAACGGACTTCACAGCCTGCAAAAATCAAATTATGAGTATTGAAAGAAAGAAAGAAGGGATAAAGAGTTTAGGATTTATATACACACTAAGATCTAACAAACTGATAAGCAAATAGGACCTAGTGAAAAGAACAGGAAACTCTACTAAAGAGACTGTAATCATCTATATGAGGGGAAAAAATGGAAAAAGAATAGATTCCCTTCTATATAAAATCAAATTAAGTTACTGTACAGCTAAAACTAATAAAACAATGGAAATCAGCCTGACTCCAATAGAAAATCAAAATTAAATTACAGAAAATCCATCTAGGGGTCCCGAAACAGTGGCGAGCCTACAGATTAGGTCTGTGATACACTATGATGTTAATATGACACCGCCAAAGGTTTTCACCCAGCAGAACACAGAGCAGCATCCCATTCAAAGTTGCCTGACCTCATGTGAAAGTCACAAGATTAAGAGAAGAAAGACCACAGGTTAATCAGGGCAACAGCCTCAATTCAGAAGTTGGGAATCTCCATGGGGCAAGACACACAGAGGTGAAGAGCAGACACGGGGTCTCTGGGCACAGGATCCAGACCCGTGTGGACGGGGTGAGACCCACACGGTACCCAAACCCTGCCTCTGGGGCCGCATGACTCTTGGTTAGGACACCAAGTCCCTGATGGCTGGGCCCCAAAGGCAGAAATGAGTGGGTTCCTGGAACGATCTCTCGTCCCAGAGAAGTCCCTCCTCTCCTGCCCTTTGGTTCTGTCTGATACTGTTTTGACAGCTGTCACGATAATGCTGAACACACTGCCTTGGTTCCAGTGGGCTCCATTCTTTGTTTTCCCACTGAGGTATTGAGAAAACACACCAAGCGTGGGTCTAGAAGATGGGGGGCAGGTCTGGTGTCTGCTGAGCAGGGACGGCCAACTGGAAGGCGATCACATAGCAAATTCACCTGCTGCCCAATTTTTTTTTGCCTGATCCTTGTACCCTGGAATCAATTAGCCAGGTGAACCTGCCTCGCTACTCAAACTGAATCTGCTGAAAAACTGGAATAATTACCAAGTAGCCCAACTGAGGAGTCTCCATGGGCTTCAGGGCAGGTGAGCCTGGAAGGAGGAAAGACTAAGAGCCCTAAGTCAGCACTGACCCCTGGGAGGGCCATGGAACCCCACTCAGAGGAGGGCACATTACCCAGAGAAGCCCACCTCAGCTCCAGACCCCAGACCTCTGAGCACTGACATTCAGACACAGGCATGGAGTTTTCCAGGACGGAGGCCAGGCCCAGTCCACACCCAGGTCTCCACATCCTCGTGCACACAGAACATGGTCAGGTGTCAATATTCTCATTGCAGAAAGCAAGCAGTCTTGTCTAAACATAATCAGTGCAGACAGGATTGAAAAGTCAAAGTATTCATCATTCAGACATGTCTGACTGTGACCACATTGACTGTAGCCATCTAGCCTCCTCTATCCATGGGATTCTGCAGGCAAGAATACTGGACTAGGTTACCATTCCCTTCTCCAGGGGATCTTCCCGATCCAGAGATGAACCCAGTTCTCCTGCACTGCATGCAGATTCTTTACCATCTAAGCCACCAGGGAAAATCCCAGACAACACAGAGAGGTCTAAATCTACCATGCAGACAGAAGTTGGTCAGGTTTAAACTAGCTTAAAGTTGCTCTCCCTGGAAGCACAGGTCATACACAAGCAGGGTCTCTCATCCCTGGACAGGGGCCTCACCCTCATGTGGGAACTAGCAAGTAACTTACTTAAAGAAAAAATCACCACTGGGTCCCACATGTCACCCACATCAGGAAACCGAAAGAATCTTTGACATTAAACACTTTAACAGGCAAAACAAAACTGTTACCAGTATCTTTGGCCATGTGGTGGTCAGGATCCAGGGAAGATCCAGGGATTTCTTATAGTTGAGTCCATTGTCTTGTAAAGACAGATAGAAAGTTCCCTGATTCCTTCTTCCATGCTTCTAGCAGGAGGCAGCCACACTAGAGGCCTTCTAGAAAAGGACATTCTTGATCAGAATAAGAATTGTTGAAGTGGAAAGCATACTAGTTAGTATTTGCCAACCTAAACTACTCTTAGAAGCTTTACCCCCAGATCTTTGCAGTTCCCACTGGTTCCTTTGTGTTCAGATTGTCAGGGTAGAAACAATCCATTGTTTCAATTTGGTTTCTTTTAATTCTGTTATTTGCTATTATATGAATGAAAGGTCACACTTGGAAAAATACATAAGAAAATTCTTGCAAAAAAAATTGAGTCAAGGAGCCCATAAGCTGTATGAACACTGCCTTCTAACAATTTAAATTTCAAAGACTGAGGGCAGGAGGAGAAGGGGATGACAGAGGACGAAATGCTTGGACAGCACCACCAACACAATATACATGAGTCTGAGCAAACTCTTCCCTGAAGGACAGGGAAGCCCAGCATGCTGCAGTCTATGGGGTTGCAGAGAGTTGGACACGACTGAGCAACTGAACCACATCAAGCTTCAATTTTCTGCCTGGAGAAACCTGATAAAACAGGCACCCTGATTTTGTCACTTCTCTGTTTAAACTCTGCTAAAATGAAATTGATATTCATATAACATATAAGAGTTTCTGAGTTTTGAGATGTCACACCAAGGTAACAGGTGCTGGTAAGAATAGAACGCTGCTGGTGGGCAAAACGTTCTTCAAATATAGCTCTGTTTCAAACTGGATTGAAATACAACACTACATGGGTACATGAAGTATGAACCAAGAGCCTAAATATAGCAGGCAATATGAAAAAACAAATTTGGTATCCCATATGTGAGAGTAAAAGCTACTGGTTTTTGCAGTAGTCATGTATGGATGTTAGAGTAGGACCACAAAGAAGGCAGAGCACTGAAGAACTAATGCTTTTGACCTGTGGTGCTAGAGAAGACTCTTGAGAGTCCCTGGGTCTGCGAGGAGATCAAACCAGTCAATCCTGAACGAAATCAGTCCTGAACATTCATAGGAAGGACTGACGATGAAACCAAAGCTCCAATCCTTTGGCCCCCTGATGTGAAGAGCTGACCCACTGGAAAACACCCTGATGCTGGGAAAGACTGAAGGCAAATGGAGAAGGGGATGACAGAGGAAGAGATGGTTGGATGGCATCACTGATTCAACGGACAGCAGTTTGAACAATCTCCAGGAGTTGGTGATGGGCAGGGATTCCTGGTGTGCTGCAGTCCATGGGGTCACAAAGAGTCAGACACAACTTAGCAACTGAACAGCAACTACAACAACATGAGAGTGAATGTTTCTTGTCAGACCTGCAGCTGGTACGCACACATTGGTTTAGAACACTCCCCAACACAGATTGTCTCTAAGCTGATGAAGTGTGTCACAAGTGCATGAACCAAAAGGTAATGGATTCAGTCCAGGATGGAAGAGAATGTAACTTTGAACAGTCTGTGAAACTTACAGAGTCTGTAATCCACTCAAGATTTCAAATAATAAAACATTCACCTGAAATTTAAAGCCTCTTGGAAAGTTGCATCCTATCTACGAAAACATTCTATAGATTTCTTTTCATAATCAATTTTCACAGTGATAACACTTTAACTCTTCAGTTGCTGGTATTATTACCAAGATGAACTTGTCCTCATGGGTGTGGGAGATGATGTGGATCCATTGTGATTGATCTCTGGTCAAGTGACTCTCGCAATTTCTAATTATGTTGTATATCCACAATGTTTATTTTTACATCCATCGAAGTCTACTTCTCAGATCTTTATGTACACCAAACAATAGATACCTGGTGAGTTCAGATTATATTAAACACTCTTTCCATAACTTTTTCAATGTCCATTGAATCAGAACAAGGTGAAGCAGGGAGAAGTGTTGAAATTTTAAATGATCTCTAAGGACCCTTAAAAAAACAACAACAACAAAAAAAAACTTTAGACAGAAATCCTATCCATTACTAGTCTATACAAAAGAATCCCAATGTGTCTTTTTCATGAAACTCCAACAATTGACTAACTAGAGTTGCAACAAGTTGGAGTTATGCTTGATTTGAGTTGAAACACTATGGATGTGGGCATAGGAGGATACATAGGTGATACATACTTAAGGAGGTAACAAGTATGAATCCAAAAATGTATAAGGTATACTTTGTAAAAAAAAAAAGGTAAAACATTTAACTAGTTTTCACTACCTCACCCTTCCAGACTTTGCCATCATCTACTGACCCCCTGTGGACTTGTTGGTTTAGTGCCATCACATTAAAACTAGTCACATGCATCTTGCTTAGCTCTGTTCTCTTTGTTTGAAATGGTTTATGTTTCTCTCTCCTAGTATGCTCTTATAAATGCCACTATCTGTATCACTTATTTTGTCTATAACGTGGTCTCCTTCATTGTCCACTGTGTAACCATCCTCCGTGTATACAGATATTTGCATGTCTATGTATATAAATACCTATGTCTATATGTATCTATAATAGATATTTATATCTCTATATAAATAGTTATGTCTATATGTACATAGTTATTTATACACCTATGTATATAGAAATGTGTGTCTCTATGAACATAGGTATTTGTACATCTATGTACCTAGAATGTACATTTCTAAGCATATAGACATTTGTATATCTACGTACCTAGGCATTTATATCTCTCTCTCTATATTTACATATCTACGTATCTAGATATTTACATTTATGTACACTTATGTATATACAAATAGATGTCTTACCAGTATAAAAGGGCCTGTAGAAAAGGGAACGCTCCTACAAAACGACCTGACTTGGCAGCTGAACAACAACAAAATAGAAAATACTCTCGGTTCACCGGCCACCAACATCACATGGTATATCAATGTTACTACAATATGAAATAAAGGTTACTTTAAAAAAATAATGCTTCGGGGGACTTCCCTGCAGTCCAGCGATTAAGATTCTGTGCTTCAAATGCAGGGGGCGAGGGTTCGACACTTGGTTGGGGAACTAAAATCCAACATGCACATGGACCTGCCAGTAAATTTTTAAAATTATTAAAATAAATAAATAAGAATGTTCAGAAAGAACACACAAGCTTTTCGGTGATTCTTCAGGTACATTCCGTATTAAATTACAGTCTTGAGTTAAAACGGAAGTTTTCCCTTTCAAGGTAATCACAACTGGGCATGAAAAGTCCTGACACCTTGTGGCCATTGCCTGCAATAGCAACCTTAAAACTTATGCTTATGAGAACATTTAATACTAAGATGGGCTCAGTAAAGGACATCAATGGTATGGACCTAACAGAAGTAGAAGATATTAAGAAGGGGTGGCAAGAAAACAGAGAAGAACTGTTCAAAAAAGATCTTCATGAACCAGATAATCACGATGGTGTGATCACTCATCTAGAGCCAGACATCCTGGAATGTGAAGTCAAGTGGGCCTTAGGAGACATCACTACAAACAAAGCTAGTAGAGGTAATGGAATTCCAGTTGAGCTATTTCAGATCCTAAATGATGATGCTGTGAAAGTGCTGCACTCAATCTGTCAGCAAATTTGGAAAACTCAGCAGTGGCCACAGGACTGGAAAAGGTCAGGTTTCATTCCAATCCCAAGAAAAGGTTAGACCAAAGAATGCTCAAACTACTGCACAATTGCACTCATCTCATACACTAGCAAAATAATGCTCAAAATTCTCTAAGCCAGGCTTGACCAATACATGAACTGTGAACTTCCAGATCTTAAAGCTGGTTTTAGAAAAGGCAGAGAAACCAGAGATCAAATTGCCAACATCCACTGGATCATTGAAAAAGCAAGAGAGTTCCAGAAAAAAAATACCTATTTCTGCTTTATAGACTATGCCAAAGGCTTTGACTGTGTGGGTCACAATAAACTGTGGAAAATTCCCAAAACATGGGAATACCAGACCACCTGACCTGCCTCTTGAGAAATCTGTATGCAGGTCAAGAAGCAACAGTCAGAACCAGACATGGAACAACAGACTGGTTCCAAATCGGGAAAGGAGCATATCAAGGCTATATATTGTCACCCTGCTTATTTAACTTCTATGCAGAGTACATTATGAGAAATACCGGGCTGGATGAAACACAAGCTAGATTCAAGATTGCCGGGAGAAATATCAGCAATGCAGATGGCACAACCCTTATTGCAGAAAGTGAAGAAGAACTAAAGAGCCTCCTGATGAAAGTGAAAGAGGAGAGTGAAAATGTTGACTTAAAGCTCAAGATTCCTAAAACTAAGATCATGGCATCTGGTCAGATCACTTCATGGCAAATAGACGGGGAAACAGTGGTTGACTTTATTTTGGGGGCTCCAAAATCACTGAAGATGGTGACTGCAGCCATGAAGTTAAAAGACACTTACTCCTTGGAAGATAAGTTATTACCAACCTACACAGTATATTAAAAATCAGAGACTTACTTTGCTAACAATGGTCTGTCTAGTCAAGGCTATGGTTTTCCAGTGGTCAGGTATGGATGGGAGAGTTGGACTGTGAAGATAGCTGAGTGCTGAAGAATAGAAGCTTTTCAACTGCCGTGTTGGAGGAGACTCGAGAGTCCCTTGGACTGCAAGGGGATCCAACCAGTCCATTCTAAATGAGATCAGACCTGAGTGTTCATTGGAAAGACTGATGTTGAAGCTGAAACTCCAATGCTTTGGCCACATGATGTGAAGAGCTGACTCATTTGAAAAGACCCTGATGCTGAGAAAGATTAAGGGCAGGAGGAGAAGGGGATGACAGAGGATGAGAAGGTTGGATGGCATCACCGACTCAGTGGACACGAGTTTGGGTAAATTCCGGGAGTTACTGATAGACAGGGAGGTCTGGCATGCTACAGTCCATGGGGATGCAAAGAGTGAGACACAGCTGAGTACTGAATTGAACTGATAAGGGGAAAGAATATGAAGAGGAATTGATATCTATATCTATATCAGGAATAGCTATCTATATGTATACCAGACCAGCTGGAATGTAAGGGATGCTGATGGTGACTGGTTCTGACTCTCAAGTCTTCAACCAACTGAAGCTTGGAGTCTCCCACAGCCCAAGACCCTTAATGAACATGCCTGTAAAGTTAAAGTGTTAGTCACTCATTCATGTCTGACTCTTTGCAACCCCATGGACCATCAGCCTCCTCTCTCCATGGGATTCTCCAGGCAAGAATCCTGGAGTGGACTGTCCCGCCCTCCTCTTGGGATCTTCCTCACTTAGGGGTTGAACCCGGGTCTTCTGCTATGCAGAGACTGTTTACCATCTGAGTCACCACAGAAGCCGGAACATACCTGTACTCATAGATTAAAGCTTACCCAACTTTGTGGTTTACAGAGACACTGCTCTGGAAAGCGCCATGGTGTTCTCCATAGTTCTGCAAGTAATACACTTTTCCTTCCCATGAGCTTTGGCTGGGTTGTACCTTCTGGCTCTACACCCACCAAGAGGTAAACTCACGTTTCTGGTAACATTTCTCCATCCAGTCTCACAACTACCACTTCATACTAATTTTACAGTCAGTCGCTTTGCTTCCAATACATGGAAATCACATTAATTTTCTGTGAGCAAAGCTACCTAAGGGCCAGAAACAGTGTCCCCATTTTATCTTGTGAAGCCAGTAGGTGTCAAGCAAACTCAGCTCAGTGGATCCACAGTCCTCCAGATTGATGCCTCAGCTTACAGAAAACACTTGCAAGGGTTTGAGGTTCTACTTATACCTCATTTCCGAAGGCTTTTCATACCTACATTACATATACAGATGGCTCATCAGTGCCACTTCCACTTTCAGGCTAAAAATCCTCCAAGTTTTCTCTAACACCCTTATTCCATGTGTTGTGTTTAAATCTTTGACCATATGGTGTTTATCTTGTGTCTCATCCGAATGTAGTTAATTACACCGTTTCCCTTGAATAATGCAGTACTCACCACATAAGAGTTCTTGCCAAAACTGGATTTGATAAGGTAGGGCACAGGTCGGCCTCGGATAAACTCCGGGAGCACGGTTACAGTCTGGTGAAACCGATATACCAATTGAGGGCACTGGAAAGAAATATTCAGCCTGAGGACAACCCGCCCACTTGAGGATCCAGGCCTAAGAGGCCAGGCCTGAAAACAAAGAAACTAGCCAAGAGGCGCCTGCGCACTGGAGGCTTGACAGACACGCCCACAGAGCAGCCAATCCCCGAGCGGTGGGGCGGGGCCTCCATCGCGCTCCCACCCTCCGGGCACCTATTGGCCAGACTGCCTCAGTCACAACGCCCATTGGTCGCTTGTGAGTGACAGGGTACAGGCAGGCTGCTGGCCCTTCACTTCACCTCAGAGCCGAAGGACTGGACGTCGCTGAACCTCTAGCGCTCCTTGGGACAGGGTGGGCAGCGCGGCAGGGCAGCGGGGAGGCTAACAGGAACGCGTCCTGTGCAGCCCTCATAAACCCTTAGCCTGATGGATTCAGAGGCCCAAAATCCTGTCAACTTTGAGTAACCTGAATCCTCATCTGAAGGGGGCTTGCGTCTCGTCAGCTTCAGGGATTAAAAATCCCTTCACCCGCAGAAACACCGAATCCCCTAGTGCTTCGACCCTCAAATACCTAGATTAACCCCAGTTCCCCTCAGCCTGAGGCACCCTAAAATAGAACCCGCAGAGAGACCAAATTTCCTCAACTTGCAGACCCTGAATCCCTCTGCCTGGGAGCTCTTAAAACTTCCTCCTCAAGACCCTAACTGTTCTGCCTGTCGGAGACCTAAAGTCCCTTAATAAGAAACCCCCGATTTCCTCAGCCTCACAGATGCCAAGTTTTCTCACCCTGCGCATTCTACATTAGCCAAAAGATCCCCAGTCCCCTCTGTCTGAGGACCCGAGTTACTTCAGCCCTTGGGACCCAGATTTCCTCAAGCCGAGTGACTTCTCCCTTAGACGTAGAACCTACGTAATTCCCAGATTTTTCTGAGTGTCCAGGAGGAGATCCTCAAAACCCTTCTTGGAGAAACATTCCCTCTGTTGCACTGGAACAGAGCCCTGATTTCAGCCTGACCCCAGTCCAGCGGTTAGGGGTTTCCGGGTCTCATCAAAAATCCCTCCGTCTCCTACAGACACTTCCCTCCCAGTGCCTTCCCTCAGAGGGGCTGAATTGTAGGGGAACCAAAGAAATCAAATCTAGTTCACATTAGGCTGATCTGTCATATCTAGTCAGGATCCGTCCATCCCACCAATACCCTCACCCCGACTTTCCCCTCACCTTCCTGCCCTGGACACTCCACCCAAGGCAGACAGACCAGGTTCTTGACACTGGTCTGGGCTCTCTCAGCACCTTCTTCCACAGGCACCTTGGCCTTGAGCACTCCAATGGCCATGAGGACCAACAGGTCTCCAGAGGAGAGCACTGAGGGAGATGCCAGGAGAACAGAGTGGAAGCCCACGGTGAGAGGTGGAGGCGGCAAAGCTGGGCTCTAAGCCAGCTCTATAGGAAAGACATGGTGCTGGTCCCTGAAGCACCACAGACTGCTTGCCTGGGCAGCTGAGTGAACTTCCCTGTGACTATACACAGGATGGGAATGCCTGGTCATGTCTGAGATGGTGGGGTGGAGATCGGACAAAATAGGACACTAGCTTCGTCAACTGCTCTGTGTCCAGGGAGAGTTAGGAAAATGTTCAGCGTTTGTTCAGGTAAGCAGGACACAGTCGGGAAGGAAAGTCTTCATCCCTGTCTCACACAGACCATCCAGTAGCTTCAGGCTACTCCCTGCACAAAAGGTGGAGGAGAAGCCTCAGCTCTAAGGTCTGACTTAGATTAGTAAATCACTGATGAAATCTATTATGTTCCTTAGGACAAAGGTGCTTTCAAAGACATCTCCATGTACTTCTCCAAGGAAGAATGGGAAGAGATGGGAAAATGGGAAATAATCCGATATAGGAATGTGAAAAGAAACTACGAAGTGCTGATTGCTATAGGTAACAGGAAGTGCTGGGTGCCTGTGAGCCTGGGAAACATGAAGCAGGTCTTCACCCTCAGTGTTCACTTGGCCCGCTCTTAGGTGGCTCCATCTGCTCACAGGTCCCTTTTGGTGTGGAGACTAACCTGGAGGAAATGTTTACAGTTTTGCACCAAAGGGAGGTTGACCCTGCAGTGCAGAGCTCACCTCTTGCCTTGTTCTAGACTCCCCCAGCCCATCCCACTGATTCCCTGACTTTGTGACACTTCCCATGGCTTCTGTGCTTTCTTTCTCCTTCTTAGGACAAATGTTTTGCTTCTTTCCAGGTTTCAGAGCCACTCGACCGGATTTCATGCCTCACCGCAGGCAGGTCATCAAACCCCAGGTAGATGACACTGAGGATTCTGATGAAGAATGGACACCAAGGCAGCAAGGTGAGAGGCCGGGAGGATTTGGAGGTGTCTTCCTGAAACCAGCATGGGCTTAGGTCTCAACTACATCTCAGCCATTAGCAAGGAAAACATAATTTTCAGCGTTCTGAAGCGGTTGTGGCCAAATATTTACATAAGCCTGAATGAAGATGAATGTATAGGTTTTCCAGTGTAATTCTCAAAAGTTTTATGGTTAAAATTTATGATTCTTTTTAAAAAGAATTACTTTTGCTAAACATTCTTAGTGAAAGAGAGTTAAACAAACCTTAGAAATAAATTCACCAAATAGGTTTAATACTAATCTCATTGGTTATTAGATTAAATCTCTTAGAAAAGGAAATGATTAACATATTATGTCAAGATATATTATTTCTGTATGTATATAAAACAAAACCCATGATCTTCTTACCCTAAGGTTAAACTAATTCTTTATTTTGATTCTGGGAAAGGGTTGGAGAGAACTATTTATTCTCCATGATCTTTTCCACATTTCACTGACCAGAGTTGGCATCAGGTAAATAAAATGAAGTACACATTATAAAATAGAAGTGAGCACTCACTTCCTCTTCAGCTGCTCAAAGAGTTTAGAAGAGTTAATCTGCCTAGACTGGAGAAAACAATTTAGATAGTTCTATGATTCTCCATCTGTGGATTTCTGTTCTCCCAGATTTTTAAAAATTATTTATTAATTTTGACTGCACTGGGTCTTCATTGCTGTCCATGGGCTTTCTCTGATTGCTGTGAGTGTTTTCTTGTTGCAGAGCACGTGCAGGCTCTATAGTTTGTGACACACAAGCTTAGCTGCCCCACAGAAAGTGGAATCTTCCTGGACCAGCCATCAAACCTGTGTCCTCTGCATTGGCAGGCAGATTCTCATCCGCTGTGCACCAGGGAAGTCCCTCTCTTCCCTGAGGTTATTAAAAGTAGTGAAATGGACATGAAAAGCAAACATTTGGTTGTCTGCAAAGGTTTTGACATAAGGAGAGATTCATCATAGGGAATACATACGCCTCGGTTCACCATACCCCTGCACTTCTTTATTTACCTTTTTAACAATTTCTGAATGTATGGCATACTGTTGTTAACTATGTGCACGTTAGTTTTAGTGGCCATAGTGCTGATTGCTCAGTCATGTCTGACTCTGCGTACCCATAGACTGTAGCCCACCAGGCTCCTTTGTCCGTGGGATTCTCTAGGCAAGAATCCTGGAGTGGGTTGCCATCTCCTGCTCCAGGTGATCTTCCCAACCCAGGGACTGAGCCTGCATCTGTTGCATCTCCTGCATTGCAGGTGGATTTTTTTACCACTGAGCCACCGGGGATATATACACACATTGTTGTGCAATAAATCTGTAGAAATGTTACATCTTGTGTAACTGAAGTCCTAACCCACTGAGTAACAATTCTCCAACCGCTCCTCCTCACAGCCCTTGGCAACCACGATTATATTTTCTGTTTCTATGGATTTGATTAATTTAGATACCTCATCGAAGTGAAATCAGGCAATATTTGTCTTTTTTGATTGGTTCATTTCACTTAGTATAACATCAAGGCCCATACATGATGTAGCATATGACAGAATTCGTTTTTAAGGCTTCAAAACATTCCATGGTGTGCATGTGGATATAAGAGCTATAAGATATATCTTATATATAATCTTTATCTTTTATCCACCAATGAACATTTAGATTGCTTACACATCTTGCTCATTGGGAATAATGCAGCAATGACCATACATGTGCCCACTATTTATTCAATAGCTTGCTTTCAGTTTTTTATGGAAATACTCTTTTGAGTGGGATTGTTATATCATACAGCAGTTCTAATTTTCTGTGGAAACTCCATACTGTTTTCTAGAAAGCTTGCAACATTTTACATTGCCAACAATAGTGTATAAGTGTTCCAATTTCTCCACATCCTTACCAAGCTTGCTATTGTCTTCTTATACATATTGCCCATCACAGAAGGTTTCAATTTGTATTTCCCTATTGATTAGTAATATTGAGCATCTTTTCATATGTTTGTTGGCCATTTGTGTATTTTCTCTGGAGAAATGTCTATTCAATTCCTTCTCTCACTGTTAGTCAGCTCAAACTGGCATAACAAAAGAGACTGCATTCCTTAAACCACAGAAATTTGTTTTCTTACAATGTTGGGGCATGGAAATTTGATATCAAGATGCCAACATGGTGAATCAGGTTCTCTTCCGGGCATATGGGTAGCCTTCATACTGGTGTATGCTTATTAACTCCTTATCAGAGGCATATTTTACAAATATTTTCTACCATCCTGTAGGTGGCCTTCTCAACTCCGTTCAGTGTCCTTTGCTGCACAGAGGTTTTAAGATTAATCTCATTTGTCTATTTGTACTTTGTTACTAATACTTGTGCACTTGGTACCATATCTAAGAAATCATTGCTGTTTCAATGTCGTGAAGCTTCACCCTTGTCTTCTTCTAAGAGTCTTATCAAGTCTTGCATTTAGGTCTTTAATCCATTCTGAATTGATTTTTCTTCAAGATGTATGATGTTCATTATTTTGCATATGGTTATTTTGTTTCCCCAGCACCATTCATGACAGGGATTAAACTTTCCCCATTATCTTGACACCCTAGATGAAGATCATTAGACCATGTACCCAAGAGTTTATTTCTGGCTGTCTATTCTGTGCCATTGATTGACATATCTGTCTTTATGCCAGCCAGCTTCCTCAGTGGCTCAGCAGGTGAAGAATCTGCCTTCAGTGCAGGAGACACAGGAGATGCGGGTTCAATCCATGGGTTAAGAAGATTCCCTGAAGCAGGAAATGGCAACCCTGTCCAGTGTTCTTGCCTGAGAAATCCCCTGGACAGAGGAGCCTGGTGGGCTACAGTCCAAAAGGTCACAAAAAGTCAAGAAGACTGAGCGATTAAGCACACATTTTTTGCCAAATCTACACTCTTTTGGTTCCTGTACCTTTGTAGTATGTTCTGAAATCAGAGGCCTCCAGCTTTGCTGTTCTTTCTAAGATTACTTTGCCTATTTGGGGTGCTCTGAGATTCCGTGTTAACTGTTGGATGGATTTTCTATATCTGAAAAAATTCCATTGGGATTTTAATAGGAATTGCATTGAATCTTTAAATTGCTTTGGGTAGTATGAGCAGCTTAATAATATTAAGCCTCCAAATCCATAAACATGGGATGCCTATCTGTTTATTTATGTCAGATTCCTTTCAGCAATATTTCATAATTTTCAACATATAAGTCTTTCATCTCCTTAAGTTTATTCCTAATTACTTCATTCTTTTCAATGTTATTATAAATAAGATTCTTTGTCCAGTGGCTAAGACTCCACACTCCCAGTGCAGAGAAGTTGGGTTCAGTCCCTAGTCAGGGAACTAGATCACACATGCCACAACAAAGACCTGGTACAGACAAATAAATAAAGATAAATAAATAAATATATATATATATATATATATATATATATATATATATATATATTTTTTTTTTTTAATGTAGCTGTTCAGTATAGCTTTAAAAAAAATAAATAGGATTGTTTTCTTATTTTCCTTTGTGGAATGGTCATTCTTCATGCATGGAAATATATCTGAATGTTGATTTTGTACCATGCAACTTTCTGTGCAGGATTTTTGTGTGTGTGGATTTAAAGATTTTTCTGCACATAAAACCATGGCCCTGTGAACAGACATAATTTTACTTCTTTCTTTCCAAATGGAAGCCTTTTGTTTCCATTTCTAACCTAAAGCCCTGGCTAGGAGTTCTAATACTTTGGTGAACAGAAATGTTGATAACGGGCATCCTTGCCTTTTTTTCTTAATTGTTGAAGTTTTCAGCTTTTCACTGATGACTAGGATGTTAGAGGTAGATTTTCAATATATGACCTTTATTATATTGCAGTAACTTCCTCGTATCTCTACATTGATGAGTACTTTTGTCATGAAAGCTACTAAATTGATTAGATACTTTATGAACATCAGATGAGGCACAGATGAAGTTTCATAATTTTTTTTAATTTTAAGAAAATTATGTAAAGCTCCCAGTGGAAGCACAGAAGTTGATGATACAGAAATCATTTTCCATTCCTCCTTTGGTAATCATTGTCCTTGTCACTCTCTGGCTCAGGATTATGCGTCCTTAATTAGAATACTCAGAGTTTGGAAACATTTCCCAACCAAAACACTGATCCTCATCATTTTTTAGGTAAATCTTCTTGATGGCCTTCAGAGTGGAGCACAGTAAACACCAGAAGGTGAGTATTTCCCAAATCCTGTTGCCAAAATATCCTCCTCATGGATCCAGTCACAGGTGAGAATAGGAGAAAACACAGAGATCCTGAAGAAGGCTGCCTTCCTGCCCTGAATCTTTAGCACACTGCCTGATATCATCACCATCTTTACAGTTAGTAAGAACAACAACCATAGTACCCTGTTCTATTGTTACATTATTTTCATAATATTTCAGACTTCAAGCATTTTATGTGAATGAACTTACTTAAACCTTCAATCAGTCCTACAGTACCTATAAGTAGGTATATAGCTATCACCATTATAGATCCAAAAATTAGGTAAAAAACATTTGATTATATGTCTGAGATCACAGTATCACAGGTAGTGCATTCTAAACAAGTGCACATTCTCTAAACCCCTTACACACTGATTAATACTTCCATAGTTCTATGAAGCTTATTCATACATCTTTATATCATTCATCTGAGTGATGTTTTCAACCTCAGCTCTTTTATGCTGTGCTAGGGAGGGATATGCTAAGACATCTGACTAAGGGAAGCTTAAGGACATGTTGGACAGTTTGTAGAGTGGACAGTCCAAGATGAAGAAGCTTAAAGACATGCTGGGCAGTTTGTAGAGTGGACAGTCCAAGATGAAGAAGGAGACAGGATCCCGACCTCAGAGCCTCCCACTCCAATAAGATGAAGCAACTCGCAACCCTGAGAAGCCTCAGGTTTATGACTGAAAAGCAACAAATAAGAAAATAACAGAAGGACGTCACATAGATTACCCACTTTTGAGTAGAAACTCATCATCTGGGCATCATTTCAAATGCTGATTCCTGTAGGAGGGAGTAACAGCTCCTCCTCTGAGCTCTAATAGGCAACTCTCCTGTTTGGAATCATTTGTTTAGCCTGCCCCTGGGTTGTGAGCTTTGAGATCCTAGCCCACAATCATTAATTCTCAGAAGTCCAGGCCCAGCTCAAAGCCCCTGAGGGCCGCCTGAAAGTTTTGTGAATGAGTGACTCCACACTTAAGCATTCATCTAGGAGTAGAAAGGTCAAAGGATGCTGAAGATAACATCTGTGAGGTAGACTTCAAATATAGATGCAGTTTAGGGAATAAATTGATACCAGGGATGTTCGCTCATGTTCTAACTGTATTAAATAGCTCACACAACAATTTGTTGAAGGTTATTACATTTCATTTCCCTATAATATTACGAATTAGCCTGTATACCAATGAATGGATCAGGAAACTGAGAAAAACCAGCTAGTCATACAGCCTTGTTCAAGGAGAACTGATGAGACCAGCTACTTTAATTCCAACCATTGTCTCTAGGACATGGCAACCTGCAAGTTTCATCTCTTTTTCTTTATTGTCTAAATGTGTTTCTGCCGATCATCTTTTCTCCTCTTAATCTCACTGCTTTGTCACTTTATTTTCCACATGTGGTTTTTCCCCTCTGTAATTTTCCATACTTCCTTGTCCACCAAAGGGCCACAAATTAACAGAAACCCCCCGGATCTCTCTACGAGCCCTTACCCTCTTCTTTCCCTGACCTCCAGCTATTCTCCCTGCCTTGCTCTCAATTTTATGCAGAAAGTTGAAGGGGAAGAACCTTAAGATATGAATTCTAGTTTTGATTCACTATCCATCTAAGTCCTATTGTTACACTACAATGTTCAGAACACACCCCCCCCAAATCAGATATTTCCAAGAACTGTTAAAGAATTAACTAAAGTCATGCATGTCAAAACACTTCATAAAGTCCTAAAGAACTAAAGAACTGCATGCTGTCTTTTACACACATGGAAGAGAATGTCCAGGGCACCATTAAGTAAGGAATCTAGTTTGAAGGAATTGCCGGGAGCAGCAAAATTGCTGAAGACAAGTGGCTCCAAGCAGGCTCAGAAACAAGTGCCCCATCACAGAAAAGCAAGGACCCCTGGACAGCACCCCAGACAAAAAGTCGGTAAGAGATATTTGGGGGAGTTCCTCTAATTAGTTCCTCTAATCCCTGTAGAAAAACTAATAAGCATGGCCTAGGTGTGTGACATGGACTTTGGGTAGGCGGGGGTTTAAGCTGAACTGATCTGAGACATGAAGCTAGCACTGGGACCTTGGGAAAATCTTATACATTTTCTGATGTCCTGATTGTTATCTGTAAAGTGAAGATAAGAATACATAACTCATACGGTGCTTGAAAGCCTTACATTAAATGCAAAAGTCTGACACCTACAAGTAGTTCAATAAATCCAGCTGTGATGATGGGAACCATGCTTTGTTAGTGTTTATGCCCAGACCTCTGCTCATGTGCCCTTACATGTCATGTGCCTTTAACATATATTTTCTGAGTAGATGTGTCGGTGAACTATTTCCTAATAAGAAGGTTGGGAAGTTAAACCTACTAATGGGAAGTGCAGGATGCTATCACTGAACTGGGCATCTGTGGTCAGTGAAGCCTCAGTATCCTGTACCAGTATTTAAAGGGAGAAGAATCAAAGTATAGAGGAGGGACTTCCTGGTGGTGAAGTGGTTAAGGCTCCACGCTTCCACTGCAAGAGGTGTGGGTTCCATTCCTGTTCGGGAAACTAAGATCCCACAAGCCATGCAGTGTGGCCAAGAAATAAATAACATAACATTAAAGCATAAAATTACAAAAGTAAAAGTTTGAAAACTACATGTAAGAAAGTTTTAACAAAGTATATAGATGGACAGGTAGGAGATCTCACACTTTCCAATAAAGCAGGGACTAACTCCCCAGACCCCACCAGCCTTGCTTAGCTTCTGTTCTCCATCTTAGAACTCAGAAGAAAGGAGACTGGAGTGAAGAGATACAGTCTACGAGAAAGAAAGGGCCATGTGTACCAAGAGGTCAGCGAGCCCCAGGATGATGACTACCTCTGTGAGTGACCCTGCTGGCCCACTCACGGAGAAGGGACTATGAGGCCTTGGTCCACTAACCTCACCCCAGCATTTGGTCCCCCGGGCATCCCCTTCCTCTATGACTTGAGGTGTAGGATCGAGGGCAAATGCCATGAATGTCCCAGATCTTTGTGAAGGGCGTTACGACCAGCAACATCACGATACCTCTTCTCATCCCTGTTCTCACCCCCAGATTGTGAGGAGTGTCAGAACTTCTTCATCGACAGCTGTGCTGCCCAAGGGCCCCCAACCTTTGTAAAGGACTGTGCAGTGGAAAAGGGGCATGCCAGTCGCTCAGCCGTCACGCTGTCCCCTGGGTTGAGCATCAGACTGTCGAGCATCCCTGACGCTGGGCTTGGAGTGTGGAACGAGGCGTCCGATCTGCTGCTGGGCCTGCACTTTGGCCCCTATGAGGGCAAGATCACAGACGATGAAGAGGCCGCCACGAGTGGATATGCCTGGCAGGTGAGAAGCACACATTTCCCTGTCCTCTGGGGTCTAATGGCTTGTATGTGGTGGGGGCTACTTTATGTCTACATGCGAGGACGCAGATGGTGATAACACGGTCGGCAATGACACAGTCAGCCCTGGGTACTGTGTGCCATGGGCGTGAACACAGGACTTCCATCTAAAGGTCAGAGGAGAGGTGGGACCACAGTGTACAGACACTCAGGACCTCTATCTAAAGGTCAGAGGAGAGGTGGGACCACAGTGTACAGACACTCAGGACCTCTATCTAAAGGTCAGAGGAGAGATGGGACCATCATGTACAGGCACTCAGGACCTCTATCTAAAGGTCTGAGGAGAGGTGGGAACACAGTAGTACAGACACACAGAAGTGACTCCTCCCTTGTGGAGCCCTTGCCTTCAATGAACCAAGAGACTCAGACTTGGAATGATGAGTAAGGGGCTTACCGTGTGGTCCGACTGGCAGTTGAATCCATGCAGGCTGAAAAGCACCAATGACTACACAGGGAAATAGCTCTTCTATTCCTTCCTACCAAAAAACAAATAAAAGAAAGAGGAAAGCTTGTAACTCTTTCTCTGACACTCAGATCACCAAAGGGCGGAAATGCTATGAGTATGTGGATGGAAAGGAGACGTCTTGGGCCAACTGGATGACGTGAGTGCAGTGAGTCTGCAGTGTGTAGACATTGAGATTCACTCAATCCCATGCCCCTTTCCTTCTCAAGCCGGCTCCCTCAATAGCTTTCACATCTTCCTTCCTCTTTTCCCTCCATATCATGCTCTTTCATTTCAAAAGACATTAGAAAGAAGGAAATGAAAATATAGCATGTGCCATCAAGATACAAGTCTATATGCTGAACAAAATTGGTGGACTTGTAAACAACTTGAGGAGTCTAGATTCACCAGGGACACTTTAACTCACTTAATGGACACTTACCACACACTTTATGTTTCGGTTTAGACAGTGAACTTCGTTACTGAAGCAGATCACACAACCCATGTCCTTTTGGAGAACATACTGCAAACAGATATTAGCCAATTATATTTAGGAACAGTAACCTTATTTCTTCTGTCTTTGAGTAACTGCACAGCGACAGGATAACCTAACACAGGAGACCTTGACACTCTGTGGACAAAAACCTCCTCAGGCCTGGTTCCAGTGAGAAGTGGGCCCTGAGGCCTCAGAAGGAATGGGGGGCAGGATGGCCCTGAGCAGGGCCATTCCCTGAGGGCCTCTCCTTTCTTCAGGGCAGGCAGACAGTGAACAAACTATTACCATTCCATGTCTCAATCTATATCAGAGCTCTCTCCAGGTTTCTGTGGGAGGGGGTGGGCAAGCGAATAGGACGCTGGATACACGTGGGGAGATGGGAGAACGCTCGGGAGAGAAGGCATGCTGGGGTGAGTGCTGAGGGCTGCATGTTAGCCAAGGAGCACCAAGTCCTGTGAATGAAAGAGAACTTAATTCAGAGTTTAGTGGAGCTGGAGGTCACCAGCCTCAAGGACAGTCCAGGTGGAGATGAGTCTGGAACTGGGCTCCAGAAAATGGCTAAGTAGGTAAGGAGAGTAAAGCATGGGAAATCACGTGGCCTGGTCAAAGGTGGGAACAGAAGGTCCACATGAGGGGTGGCCTCAGAGGCGGAAGGCAAGGAGCTGGGCATGGTCGGAGAGTGGAAGGCACTCATCACCTGAGGTTTCTTTGCCTTTCCCGGCCTCGCCCCCAGATATGTGAACTGTGCCTGGAACAACGAGGAGCAGAACCTGGTGGCCTTCCAGTATCACCTGCAGATCTTCTACCGAACCTGCCAGGCAGTCAGGCCGGGCTGTGAGCTGCTGGTTTGGTACGGGGACGAGTATGGTCAAGACCTTGGCATCAAGAGGAACAGCCGGGGGAAGGGTGAGCTTGCGACTGGGAGAGATGAGTGTCACCCCTCTTCCAGCACCCCACCCCATCCTGGGAGCCTCCGTGGTCTGATTTTGAAGCAGGGTACGATCCAGAGTAAAGTCAGTTGAGTTGCAATTAAAGTGCCTCAGAATTTTATTCTTGTCATATGATTGTTAGGAAAAATTTTTATATTAAAAATATTAGTTGTAATTTTTAATATTTCATGCGAAAAATATGTATCATGACCTTCTGCTGCAAGTCTTAGAAGCAAAAAGCAAGTTTTCTAGCACCTACCAGCTCTCTGCCCTTTACCTCTTTCTTCCTTGTTTCCTCCCATTTCTTTTTTTTTTTTTTTTACTAAAATATAGACTTTTATTTATTTATTTATTTTTCTTTTCTTTTTTTTTTAATTGGTACTTATTTTCTTTCTTTCTTTTTTTTTTTTTTTCATTAGTTGGAGGCTAACTACTTCACAACATTTCAATGGGTTTTGTCATACATTGATATGAATCACCCATACAGTTACACGTATTCCCCATCCCGATCACCCCTCCCACCTCCCTCTGCACCCGATTCCTCTGGGTCTTCCCAGTGCACCAGGCCCGAGCACTTGTCTCATGCATCCCACCTGGTCTGGTGATCTGTTTCACCATAGATAATATACATGCTGTTCTTTTGAAACATCCCACCCTCACCTTCTCCCACAGAGTTCAAAAGTCTGTTCTGTACTTCTGTGTCTCTTTTTCTGTTTTGCATATAGGGATATCATTACCATCTTTCTAAATTCCATATATATGTCTTAGTATGCTGTAATGTTCTTTATCTTTCTGGCTTACTTCACTCTGTATAATGGGCTCCAGTTTTATCCATCTCATTAGAACTGATTCAAATGTATTCTTTTTAATGGCTGAATAATATTCCATGGTGGATATGTACCACAACTTCCTTATCCATTCATCTGCTGATGGGCATCTAGGTTGCTTCCATGTCCTGGCTATTATAAACAGTGCTGCAATGAACATTGGGGTGTACGTGTCTGTTTCAGATCTCGTTTCCTCAGTGTGTATGCCCAGAAGTGGGATTGCTGGGTCATATGGCAGTTCTATTTCCAGTTTTTTAAGAAATCTCCAGTTTTCCATAGTGGCTGTACTAGTTTGCATTCCCACCAACAGTGTAAGAGGGTTCCCTTTTCTCCACACCCTCTCCAGCATTTATTGCTTGTAGACATTTGGATAGCAGCCATCCTGACTGGCGGGTAACAGTACCTCATTGTGGTTTTGATTTGAATTTCTCTAATAATGAGTGATGTTGAGCATCTTTTCATGTGTTTGTTAGCCATCTGTATGTCTTCTTTGGAGAAATGTCTATTTAGTTCTTTGGCCCATTTTTTGATTGGTTCATTTATTTTTCTGGAATTGAGCTGCAGGAGTTGCTTGTATATTTTTGAGATTAATCCTTTGTCTGTTGCTGCATTTGCTATTATTTTCTCCCAATCTGAGGGCTATCTTTTCACCTTACTTATAGTTTCCTTTGTAGTGCAAAAGCTTTTACGTTTCATTAGGTCACATTTGTTTAGTTTTGCTTTTATTTCCAATATTCTGGGAGGTGGGTCATAGAGGATCTTGCTGTGATTTATGTCGAAGAGTGTTTTGCCTGTGTTCTCTTCTAGGAGTTTTATAGTTTCTGGACTTACATTTAGATCTTTAATCCATTTTGAGTTTATTTTTGTGTATGGTGTTAGAAAGTGTTCTAGTTTCATTCTTTTACAAGTGGTTGACCAGTTTTCCCAGCACCACTTGTTAAAGAGGTTGTCTTTTTTCCATTGTATATCCTTGCCTGCTTTGTCAAAGATAAGGTGTCCATAGGTTTGTGGATTTATCTCTGGGCTTTCTATTCTGTTCCATTGATCTATATTTCTGTCTTTGTGCCAGTACCATACTGTCTTGATGGCTGTGGCTTTGTAGTATAGCCTGAAGTCAGGCAGGTTGATTCCTCCAGTTCCATTCTTCTTTCTCAAGATTACTTTGGCTATTCGAGGTTTTTTGTATTTCCATACAAATTGTGAAATTATTTGTTCTAGTTCTGTGAAAAATACCATGGGTAGCTTGAGAGGGAGTGCATTGAATCTATAGATTGCTTTGTGTAGAATAGCCATTTTGACAATATTGATTCTTCCAATCCATGAACACGGTATGTTTCTCCATCTGTTTGTGTCCTCTTTGATGTCTTTCATCAGTGTTTTATAGTTTTCTATGTATAGGTCTTTTGTTTCTTTGGGTAGATATACTCCTAAGTATTTTATTCTTTTTGTTGCAATGGTGAATGGTATTGTTTCCTTAATTTCTCTTTCTGTTTTTTCATTGTTAGTATATAAGAATGCTAGGGATTTCTGTGTGTTAATTTTATATCCTGCAACTTTACTATATTCATTGATTAGCTCTAGTAATTTTCTGGAAGAGTCTTCAGGGTTTTCTATGTAGAGGATCATGTCATCTGCAAACAGCGAGAGTTTCATTTCTTCATTTCCTATCTGGATTCCTTTTACTTCTTTTTCTGCTCTGATTGCTGTGGCCAGAACTTCCACCACTATGTTGAATAGTAGTTGTGAGAGTGGGCACCCTTGTCTTATTCCTGATTTCAGGGGAAATGCTTTCAATTTTTCACCATTGAGGGTGATGCTTGCTGTGGGTTTGTCATATATAGCTTTTATTATGTTGAGGCATGTTCCTTCTATTCCTGCTTTCTGGAGAGTTTTAATCATAAATGAGTGTTGAATTTTGTCAAAGGCTTTCTCTACATGTATTGAGATAATCATATGGTTTTTATCTTTAAATTTGTTAAAGTGGTGTGTTACATTGATTGATTTGCAGATATTAAAGAATCCTTGCATTCCTGGGATAAAGCCCACTTGGTCATGGTGTATGATTTTTTTTAATATGTTGTTGGATTCTGTTTGCTAGAATTTTGTTAAGGATTTTTGCATCTATGTTCATCAGTAATATTGGCCTGTAGTTTTCTTCTTTTGTGGCATCTTTTTCTGGTTTTGGAATTAGGGTGATGTTGACCTCATAGAATGAGTTTGGAAGTTTACCTTCATCTGCAATTTTCTGGAAGAGTTTGAGTAAGATAGGTGTTAGCTCTTCCCTAAGTTTTTGGTAGAATTCAGCTGTGAAGCCATCTGGTCCTGGGCTTTTGTTTGCTGAAAGATTTTTGATGACAGTTTCGATTTCCTTGCTTGTGATGGGTCTGTTAAGATCTTCTATTTCTTCCTGGCTCAGTTTTGGAAAGTTATACTTTTCTAAGAATTTGTCCATTTCATCCAAGTTGTCCATTTTATTGGCATAGAGCTGCAGGTAGTAGTCTCTTATGATCCTTTGTATTTCAGTGTTGTCTGTTGTGATCTCTCCATTTTCATTTCTAATGTTGTTAATTTGGTTTTTCTCCCTTTGTTTCTTAATGAGTCTTGCTAATGGTTTGTCAATTTTGTTTATTTTTTCAAAAAACCAGCTTTAGCTTTGTTGATTTTTGCTATGGTCTCTTTAGTTTCTTTTGCATTTATTTCTGCCCTAATTTTTAAGATATTTTTTCCTTCTGCTAACCCTGGGATTCTTCATTTCTTCCGTCTCTAATTGCTTTTGGTGTAGAGTTAGGTTATTTATTTGGCTTTTTGCTTGTTTCTTGACGTAAGCCTGTAATGCTATGAACCTTCCCCTTAGCACTGCTTTTACAGTGTCCCATAGGTTTTGGGTTGTTGTGTTTTCATTTTCATTCGTTTATATACATATTTTTATTTCTCTTTTGATTTCTTCTATGATTTGTTGGTTATTCAGAAGCGTGTTATTTAGCCTCCATATGGTTGAATTTTTAACAATTTTTCCCCTGTAATTGAGATCTAATCTTACTGCACTGTAGTCAGAAAAGATGACTGAAATGATGTCAATTTTTTTGAATTTTCCAAGACGAGATTTATGGCCCAGGATGTGATCTATTCTGGAGAAAGTTCCGTGTGCACTTGAGAAAAAGGTGAAGTTGATTGTTTTGTGGTGAAATGTCCTATAGATATCAATTAGGTCTAGCTGGTCCATTGTGTCATTTAAGGTTTGTGTTTCTTTGTTAATTTTCTGTTTAATGGATCTATCCATAGTTGTGAGTGGGGTATAAAAGTCTCCCAATATTGTTGTGTTACTATTAATTTCCTCTTTCATACTTGTTAGCATTTGCCGTACATATTGCGGTGCTCCTATGTTGGGTGCATATATATTTATAATTGTTATATCTTCTTCTTGAATTGATTCTTTGATCATTATGTAGTGTCCTTCTTTGTCTCTTTTCACATCCTTTATTTGAAAGTCTATTTTATCTGATATGAGTATTGCAACTCCTGCTTTCTTTTGGTCTCCATTTGCGTGAAATATTTTTTTCCAGCCCTTCACTTTTAGTCTGTATGTGTCTCTTGTTTTGAGGTGGGTCTCTTGTAGACAGCATATATAGGGGTCTTGTTTTTGTATCCATTCAGCCAATCTTTGTCTTTTGGTTGGGGCATTCAATCCATTTACATTTAAGGTAATTATTGCTAGGTGTGGTCCCGTTGCCATTTACTATGTTGTTTTGGATTCACGTTTATATAACCTTTCTGCATTTCCTGTCTAGAGAAGATCCTTTAGCATTTGTTGAAGAGCTGGTTTGGTGGTGCTGAATTCTCTCAGCTTTTGCTTGTCTGTAAAGCTTTTGAATTCTCCTTCATATCTGAATGAGATCCTTGCAGGGTACAGTAATCTAGGTTGTAGGTTATTCTCTTTCATTACTTTAAGTATGTCCTGCCATTCCCTTCTGGCCTGGAGCGTTTCTATTGATAGATCAGCTGTTATCCTTATGGGAATCCCTTTGTATGTTATTCGTTGTTTCTCCCTTGCTGCTTTTAGTATTTGTTCTTTGTGTTTAATCTTTGTTAATTTGATTAATATGTGTCTTGGGGTGTTTCGCCTTGGGTTTATCCTGTTTGGGACTCTCTGGGTTTCTTGGACTTGGGTGGCAATTTCCTTCCCCATTTTAGGGACGTTTTCAGCTATTATCTCCTCGAGTATTTTCTCATGGCCTTTCTTTTTGTCTTCTCTTCTGGGACTCCTATGATTTGAATGTTGGGGCATTTCACATTGTCCCAGAGGTCGCTGAGGTTGTCCTCATTTCTTTTGATCCTTATTTCTTTTTTCCTCTCTGCTTCATTTCTTTCCACTATTTTATCTTCTACCTCACTTATCCTATCTTCTGTCTCTGTTATTCTACTCTTGGTTCCCTCCAAAGTGTTTTTTATCTCATTCATTTTATTATTCATTTTTAATTGACTCTTTTTTATTTCTTCTAGGTCTTTATTAAACATTTCTTGCATCTTTTCAATCTTTGTCTCCAGGCTATTTATCTGTAACTCCATTTTGTTTTCAAGATTTTGGATCATTTTTATTATCATTATTCTAGATTCTTTTTCAGGTAGATTTCCTATCTCCTCCTCTGTTGTTTGACTTGGTGGGCATTTTTCATGTTCCTTTACCTGTTGGGTATTTTTTTTGCCTTTTCATCTTGTTTAGATTGCTGTGTCTGGAGTGGGCTTTCTGTATTCTGGAGGTCTGTGGTTGCTTTTTATTGTGGAGGTTTCACCCAGTGGGTGGGGTTGGATGATTGGCTTGTCGAGGTTTCCTGTTTAGGGAAGCTTGTGTCGGTGTTCTGGTGCGTGGAATTTGATTTCTTCTCTTTGGAGAGCAATGGAGTGCCCAGTCATGAGTTTCGAGATGGGTCTGTGTGTTAGACGTGACTTTGGGCAGCCTGTATGTTGATGCTCAAGGCTATGTTCCTGCGTTGCTGGAGAATATGCATGGTATGTCTTGCTCTAAAACTTATTGGCTCTTGGGTGGTGGTTGGTTTCAGTGTAGGTATGGAGGCTTTTGGATGGTCACTTATTACTTAAAGTTCCATGTAGTCAGGAGTTTTCTGGTGTTCTCAGGTTTTGGGCTTAAGTCTCCTGCCTCTGGATTTCTGTTTTATTCTTCCAGTAGTCTCAAGTCTTCTCCAACTATACAGCACTGATAATAAAACTTCTAGGTTAATGGCAAAAATATTCTCCCCCGTTAGGGACACCCAGAGAGGTTCACAGAGTTACATGAAGAAGAGGAGAGGGAGGAGGGAGATAGAAATGGGCAGGAGGAGAAAAAGGGGGACTCAAGAGGAGAGAGACAGATATACACCGTTGTCTGTTCCTAGAGTGTTCTCTGTAGCCCAGACACCCACAGAGATTCACAGAATTGGATTGGGAAGAGAAGGGGAAAGGAGGAAATAGAGGTGTTCTGAGTTAGAAAAGAGAGAGTCAAGATTGGGAGAGATTAATCATCACACTCCTGAATAAAAATGGGAACTGAATATTGGATTCTTAAATGTTCACAATTTATATCATATACTGAAAAACAAAAATTAAAAATCTAGAGTAGAGGTTAAACTCTTAAAAATACTATATTAAATCAAAAACCAAAACACAAAAAAAAACATTTTAGAAATATATATGAATTTTGGTTTAAAAATAGGGCTTTTCTTCTTTTTTTTTTTTTTTTAAGGTTATAGTGTATTGAAAATGAAAAGTAAGGAGTAGTAGAGGAGTACTAGAGGACTTTAAAAGAAATAAGAGAAAAAGAAAAATAGAAAATAGAAGAGAAAAAGGAAAAAAAAGAAGAAGACATTTTCCCTAATTAAAAAAATCGTAGAAATCTATGAAAATGAAAGTTAAGGAGTAATGGGGGAATAATAGGGAACTTTAAAGGAAAATAAAAGAGAAAAAAGAAAAAAAGTAAAAAGAATATTTTTCTTTTTCTTACTTAAAAAAAAGAAGTAAAACTATATTTAGGAATTTCTCTGGAGCTGTTGTGGTCAGTGGGTTCGGCTCAGTTTTGGATAGCTCCTCGTTCCAGCTTACACTTCTTGATATCTACAGGCCCATTCTGGTGTAGTTAGTGTTATCTACAGGGATTTTAATGTGTTGCACTGGTCTCTTCTGAGGTGGTTCCCTTTGTTTATTTGGCTTCTGTTTGCCCGTCTCTTCAGAGCCTCATTTCCGCCCTGACACAGGCGGACGGAGGTGGACTCTTATTTAGGTAGCTAGTTCCGTGGTGCTGCAGGGAGCGGCTGGCACTGCGGGGAGGGGCTGGCGCAGCTTTCTCCATCTGCACTGCTCAGGCTCCCGGCTGCTCTATATGGAGCGCACGGTTCCAGCCCTCGGGTGTTCCACAAAAGCGCGGAACAAAAAGCTACACCTGCTCTTTGTGCCTTCCCCATCAGAGAGGTCCAGGCAGCCAGGGGCTTGGCGGGCGCACTCTCCCCGGGTGCGGCGCGCCCACTCCCTTCCACGGTCCCAGTCTCAGTTTCCGCTGGCGCCAGTTGGGTGCGTGCGTCTTCTGCCCTCCGCGTCCCCAACCCCACCTGCGCTGTTTGGGTGCCTGCGCCCTGTGTCTCGCCGTGACCCTCCCAGCAGATGTCGACCATCCAGAATCTCAGGAGGTCTTTGATTAGAAACTGGAGGCCTGTTTGCAGTGCGGCAGGGGGTGCGGTCCTTGGGGCCGAGCCTGCCCCTTTCCCGCCCCCCTGCCTCCTGCCTCCGGCGGGGCTGTGCCGGTCTGCAGCCTGCGAGCTCTTCTCTGGACTTTCTCGGTCCCTTTGTTCTGCGAACGGCTGGCAGTGTGTTTGGGCTGGTTAATTTTTTCTCTCTGTTTTACTCTCCCACAGTTCAAGTTGGCAACACACAAAAGCTCCCTCCAATTGTCCTCAGGGCATTTAGGCCCGGACCCTACCCCAAGCAATGCCACCCACTCCTCTCTGTTCCGCCCCCACTTGCTGGTGGCGGATGCGGGTGTTTGGGGTACTTTTCTGCTGGGAGTTGCTTTTAGGCTCGTAATCTGTGGGTTTTATTTATTGTTTCCCTCCCAGTCAGGTTGCCCTCTGAGATTCAAACACTTCCCCCAGACCCGCCAGTGCGAGGGTTTCCTGGTGTCTGGAAACGTCCTCTATTAAGACTCCCTCCCCGGGACGGATCTCCATCCTTAGCTCTTTTGTCTCACTTTTTATCTTTTATCTTTTGTCCTACCTCCTTTAGAAGACAATGGGCTGCTTTTCTGGGCACCTGATGACCTCAGCTATCGATCAGAAGTTGTTTTGTGAAGTTTGCTCTGCTTTCAGTTATGCTTTTGATGAATTTGTAGGAGAGAAAGTGGTCTCCCCGTCCTACTCCTCTGCCATCTTGGCTCCCTCAATATTTCATTTTAAAATATTTATAGGAAAAAGACATTTTAAGAGTCACACTAGGAAGTTTATGAATGACATCTGCTAATTTAAAGAAACTAAATGGAATTGCTTAGTCAGCAGTATTTTTTAAAATTTATTTATTTATTTATTTGTATTAGTTGGAGGCTAATTAATTTGCAATATTGTAGTGGTTTTTGTCATACTTTGAAATGAATTAGCCATGGATTTACATGTATTCCCCATCCTGATCCCCCCTCCCACCTCCCTCTCTAACCGCTCCTTCTGGGTCTTCCCAGTGCACCCGGCCTGAGCACTTGTCTCATAAATCCAACATGGGCTGGTGATCTGTTTCACCCTAGATAATATACATATTTTGATGCTGTTCTCTTGAAACATCACACCCTCGCCTTCTCCCACAGAGTCCAAAAGTCTGTTCTGTATATCTGTGTCTCTTTTTCTGTTTTGCATATAGGGTTATCATTACCATCTTTCTAAATTCCATATATATGTGTTAGTATACGGTATTGGTGTTTATCTTTCTGGCTTACTTCACTCTGTATAATGGGCTCCAGTTTCATCCATCTCATTAGAACTGATTCAGATGAATTCTTTTTAATGGCTGAGTAATATTCCATGGTTTATATGTACCGCATCTTCCTTATCCATTCGTCTGCTGATGGGCATTTGGTTGCTTCCATGTCCTGGCTATTATAAACAGTGCTGTGATGAACACTGGGGTGAACACATGTACAGTGATGTGCATTCAGTTACTGGTCCAGTTTGTTGTCATGTGAGTTCACACTCTGTGCCAGACGGGGCTCCAAGCACCAAAACAGACAGAACCACTGCCCTGGGGCAGCAGGGGCTTCATACCAGGCAGGGGCTGGTGCTGAGGAAAACCAGCACAGGGAACGTGCCTCAGGTCAGCGAGAGCAGAGGGTGGGGTGTGGTACAGGACGGTGTGGCAGGATCTGTTCAGAGATAACACCCGTGGGGAAGGATTCCAGGCAGGGGAGCAGCCAGTGCCTCCGAACCAGGGCCCGGAAGAGAGGCCATGACAGGTGTCTCGGGAGGAAGCACAGAGGGAGAGGAAGGAGGCTGGACAGGACACAGAAGCCTCAGGGCCTGTGTCCACATGCAGGCCCCAGGGGTCCTCCTGGGTGACACAGGACAACTGTGAGGCTTTCAGCTGCAAGCGGCATGTTCTCTGTGCTAAGACGATGCTTTGATTCACTTTTGGGAAGAGACAGCAGCGTGGAGTTCCCTCAGAGGGCAGTTCATTGCCAAACATGAGGGGAGAGTGGGCTGGCTGAACATGCTTGGGAGTGAGAGTGTGAAAAGTCTGGCTGGAGATGTATTTTTAAATAAGGCTTCCTAGTGCATGTTAAGTGGACTAAGACTGAATGAAATAAATCAGGTATGGATACTGGTGAGGCTGGAGAAAGGATATACCTTTATTTTATGATTTATGGGAAACTGAGAGAGGAGCAATTTATGAATCAGTTGGGGCAGCAGGAGTCAGAGACCTGTGGTCAGTGGGACCTGGACCGCTCGGTCTCATCCAGTCTCAAACCCACTTCCTGCAGAGATCGGCACAAAGGCTGCTCTTTGAACAAGGAGCCACAAAGTCAGATTTACCCACACCTGCTGTAACCACCCCCTGTGCTGCCTCCCATATGCAGAGAGCTCCAGGCCAGGCACCCCTAACTTAATAGACCCTTTCCCCTCACAGGGAGCCACTCAGGAGATTTCACATAAGTCATCAAGTCTTATCCCTCAGTAGGGTAAATACCTGTGGCCACTGTGACATGACATTTCAGATACTTACATGCAGGGAAAGTCCCTGCAGATCCATCTCTATCAGGAGAGACACTGCCTCTGATTCTGCTGGAAGGTCCCTATCTGGGTGATATGTAGAAAAGGCCCTTGACACCAGCTTCCTGGATTTCTGTAGATGTAGAGAATAAGAGTGGAATGGAAAAGTGGACTATAAACACACACTCGATGGGAGACAAATCGTGCACTGTCAACACTTAGATGATTAGCGGGGCTGGCCTGACCATGGCAAACCAGCTACCTGACCAAAAGCTTCCTATTTCAGCAGAACCGAAGCCCAAGATCCACCCATGTGCCTCCTGCTCTCTGGCCTTCTCTAGTCAGACATTCCTCAGCCAACACACCCAGCGCAGTCACCCATCTAAGACCCTCCTGAGACCATCTGAAACCAACCTCCTCCAGCCAGAGGATCCCTGCCCAGGCAATCAAAATCAGTGATATTCAGATCCACACAGCCCAAGTGACAAACCTGAGGGTCAGGATGCCAAGGACAGGCTCCCAAAATTGCTGAACAGCATAAGGCTGAAGAGGATTTCAAGGGCCTCTTCCACTCACCCAGAGGACAAATGGGGGGTTCTGGGGTGCATGAGAGAATGAAAGACGAGCCCAGAACAAGCCAGAAACTGAATCCAGAGGACACAGGCACACTGCTCACAGAGGCAGGGGTCTCGGGGATTATGAGAGTCACGTACGGAGAGTGTGGGCAAGGCTCCAAGGACAGGTCAAGTCTCAGCACACACGAGAGGACACACACAGGGGATAAGCCCTATGTTTGCGGGGAGTGTGAGCGAAGCTTCAGTCAGAAGTCAGCCCTCATCAGACACCAGAGGACACACACAGGGGAGAAGCCCTATATTTGTGGGGAGTGTGGGCGAAGCTTCAGTCAGAAGTCCCATCTCATTTCACACAAGAGGACACACGCAGGGGAGAATCCCTATGTTTGCGGGGAGTGTGGGTGAAGCTTCAGTCAGAAGTCGGTCCTCATCAGACACCAGAGGACACACACAGGGGAGAAGCCCTCTGTTTGCGGGGAGTGTGGGCGAATATTCCATTGAAAGTCAGATTTATTCAGACACCTGGGGACACACAGAGGGGAGAAGCACTATGTTTGTGGGGAGTGTGGGCGAAGCTTCAGTGATAGGTCAGTCCTCATCACACATGAGAGGATATACACAGGGGAGAAGCCCTATGTTTGCAGGGAGTATGGGCGAAGCTTCAGTCAGAAGTCCGTCCTCATCAGACACCAGAGGACACACACAGGGGAAAAGACCTTTGTTTGCAGGAAGTGTGGGCGAAGCTTCAGTCAGAAGTCCCATCTCATCTCAGACAAGAGGACACACACAGGGGAGAAGCACTATGTTTGTGGGGACTGCAGGCGAAGCTTCAGTTAGAAGTCTGTCCTCATCACCCACAAGAGGACACACACAGGGGAGAAGCCCTATGTTTACAGAGAGTGTGGGCGAAGCTTCAGTCAGAAGTCCCACCTCATCTTACACAAGAGAACATACACAGGGGTGAAGCCCTACGTTTGCAGGGAGTGTGGGTGAAGCTTCAGTCAGAAATCCGTCCTCATCAGACACCAGAGGACACACACAAGGGAGAAGCCCTATGTCTGCAGGGAGTGTGAGTGAGTCGTGACCAAAAAACCACACCTTAGCCACACGAGGTTTACTGCAGCCACCCCATGCCTCAGCTCTAAGGGGGCCTCAGAGGATGTCTGTGACCCGTTACTATCCCCAGGAGTATCACGAGAGACTTCCTATGCGGTCCAGTTGCCAAAACTCCAATGCAGAGACCCACGTTCAATACCTGATTAGGGAACTAGCTCCCACAGGCTGCAACTAAGGCACAGCACAGCTGAATAAATAAAAATATAATAAATATTTTAAAGAAAGAGTGTGATAAGCACAGAATTACTTGTTAAATAGACCTTCCACCTTCATGACAGGAGAGGAGGTAGATAAACTGCGGAGGGTTTCTTAAGTGTTCTGAAGATGTTCATGCCAATTGCCTTCGTGGTTTTTTAGCTACTCCTCTTCTAATAAATTTTGTCTCCAAACAAATCTGAAGCCCAGACTATGTACTCATTTCCCCCTTATCACTGACAGTAGTGGAGTCCAGTCATAGCTGAACCCCTGGGAAGGCATCATTCTGGAGCCAAGTCAGTTAGGTCACTGGACAGTCAGTTCCTGGGTCCAGGGAGAGGAATCTAGGGTTTGAGACAGACTCACTAGGGAAGGTAATTCCCCGGCCTCCTGGGCACTGTGGCCTCTCCTCATAGATCACGACTCTCCTTTGGCCTCTCCTGGTGGCCCTCTGGTTCCCTCTGACTTCTGTAGCCGCAAAGGTGAAGGCCACGTGTCCGTGTGTGTGTATGCACGCACGCCTGGCTCAGCATGGGGCCTCTGGTCTCTGCTGCTTCCTCGGGGTCATCACAGCATCTGGACACCAGATTCGACCACAGGGGTCCAGGTCTCAGCCCTGCCCTCAGCAGCTGTGTGAGCTGGGGCAAGATGCTCAAACTCTCTGTGTCTCTATTCTCATCTGTGATACGGGGTGGGAGCACCAGCATTTTGGCCTGATGTGAAAGCACAGGTGGAATCTGGCAGAGGCTGGCTGAGAACGCAAGCCCCACCTTTGCTTTCCTTTGTGTTTTTTTCTTCAATCTTTTTTATTTTTTAAAAGAAGGATAATTGCTTTACAGAATTTGTTTCCTGCATGTCCTTCACCCCCCACACTTTCCAGGTCTTCAGGGCTAGATGAGGAAGGGGCCGTTTAGGTACCCAGCTGCCCTGATGAGGGGGTGTGAGGTCATGACTGCTAAGGGAGGGCTACCTCCCTTTGCAAACCTGCCGTTCCTGCTGAGCTGGGCAGCCCCAGGGCCCATCCACAGACAGGCAGTGCCCACAGTCCTCACCCCTGCTGAGAACAGAGCCTAGAGCTGCGTTTGGAGGAAATCACTGTCTGCCTCCATCCCACGCCCACACGGAGGGTCCTTCAATCCCACACCATGGCTTCTTTCTGCATGGGCCTCGTACCTGTGCCCGTTCACTCTGGGCAATGCTATCGCGACCTTGAAATTCTTAACCATGGAAAAGTTCATCCTTACACTTCCCTTCCATGAGTGAAGTTTGATGGGCCCTGGGGTGCGCTGTGAGCCGAGCAGATGCACACACAGCATGGGTCCTGGGGTGACCAGGTTGCACGAGGGGACAAGGTGGACACAAAGCCCCCCCCCCCCCACCCACCTGGGTGAGTGAGGGTGGGGACAGCACCAGAAAGCCACGCTTGCTCAGACCCGGAAGTGAGCTCCAACACAGAGTGGGGGCAATGGGGTTCTTAAGGTCGACCACAGCCTCCTCTCTGTGAATGACCTCTGCCCTGGCCTGATCCTTCCAGAAGGGTTTCAGAAGGCTGAAGTCTGCCCGGCCACCAGAAGACACCAAGGGGAGAGTGGGCCACGGGGCGGGGGTTGGAGGGTGCGAAGTCCAGGACTCGGAGCAACGGCCCTCAGTCCCCTCCATGTGCCAGGCTTGTGAAGCGTCTCTACATGAACTGTGTCAGTAATAACCACCGACTATTATTTTCCTGTTTCTGTCATGCTTTCTTAAAGGAATGGGTTTGTCTGTGGCTTGGTTTCCCTACAGGAAGGGAAGCCACGTAAACTCCCCATCTTCTGTGGCTTCAGGCCGGGGCCATGGGAGGGAGAGTTAGGGCTGGTGTAGGCAGAGGGGCTTCAACTGAAAAATGGTGGGGACCCAGAAACCTGCAGGGGCGTGTCACCTGCACCTCCCAGCAGAGCTGGGCCTGGAATCCCCTGGAAGGCTGAGCAGGTCAAAGCTTCTCCCTCCCCTCCCCTCAAAAAGCTGACTCCTGGGGCCAGCCCACAACACCCCCAAATCCCCCGTCACCCACAGCCCCACATAGGCCCTCCCTCACAGAAGTGGGATGGCCTGGGTGGTGGCACAGATGGTGTGTCACCCCAGAGCTGGGGGTCTCAGCTGACCTTGAGCCAAGGGGTTGGTGCTTTACACAGCCTCCCAGCCCAGGGAGCTGCCAACAGCCACAAGCCATGATATGAAGCGGTGCTAGGAGATGGGGAGTGGGGATGCAAGCTCTCTGAAGCCCCATCCTGTTCCCAGGACAGCGGCCAGGCCTCACCTGACACCGTGACTGCCCTGCACGGGCACACAGGACACCAGCAATCATGGGACAGACAGCCAGCTGCCTCCACCGCACGCTCCACCCTGACCACGGTGGCCCCGTGGCTGTACCAGCCCCACCGGCACGCGGCTCTGCTGGGCTGCTAGGACTCACGGACCCTGGGTGAGTCGGTGAGGGCAGTGCTTGCTTGTTGGACCTGGAACGTGTTTCCACAGAGAATCTGCCTGGATCTTGGCCTCGGTTGGTACAGAAGTAACTGGCAGTACGTTCAGGGCTCAGAGGAGTTAGTTCTGAAGCTCTCTGGGTTTAGGGATACAGCACCTCCTCACTCTACCCCTTCCACGGTCATGGAGCCTTCTCTTCCAGGGGAAGGTGTTTGACAACATCAGCCACAAAGACACTAAAGAGGAGCAAGGCCACGGCAGGCAGAGCAGGGTGTTCCTAGGGCAGCAGACGGGCCTTGGACACTCCATGCTGGACCCCTGCCCCACCGGCTTCTCCTCCTTCTTGCTGGGCATGCAGCTTTCACCTGCTGGGTGCCCGCCAGTGAGGGGCCCCAAAGACACCAAGCTGGGATTGGCGATGGGTGAGCTGGATGCCAGGGAACCCGAGACCCTGCAGCAGGTCAGTACACTGTGGACGAGGGCCGTCCTTACTGACCAGTTAGGACCTGTGCGTTCAGGACGCCCTCTCTGGACCCCAGGTGGAGGTGCTGCTGCCTCTGGTGCCCACCTGGGTCTCAGGAGGTGGAAGAGAGACCGGGTTGTCCTTCCCACCTCCTACCCAGAGAATGACAAAGGCCAGTTCCCAAAAGTCAGAGCAGGGTGGGCAGAGTGAGTCTTGGGTCTCACAGGGTCCCTGAGAAGAGGGATTCACTGCTCCCTTGATCCCTCTTGACTGGTTCCCCTTCTGTGCTGTCTTCACACCAAATCTCACAAGTACGAGGCAGTCCAGGTGACCACAACATCACTCACCCAGGTGCTGACAATCCTCCTTATTTATTATGGGCAGAGAGACAGTGTGGCTGGTGTGACACTCCCCTGGACCACAGAGGAGAACCCCCAGGGTGTGTCCCTGCAACCTTCTGAGACCCAGTTGGGCATTGGGGGCAGAGCACTTCCAGCTGGGGTCTGGAGAGGGTGTCCTGAATAGACAGGGCCTAAATGTCCAGTGTGGCTTCAGGGAGTAGGGGCAAGAGGGGCACTAAACCCTTTCTAAATATTTCAGACAACCACTGAGTTCCTTTTGGATTTTGGTTTCAGATCTTTTTATATGGTCCATTTTCAGAGTCTTTATTGAATTTGTAACAATATCGCTTCCATTTTTTGTTTTGATTTTTTGACTGCAAGGCATGTGGGATTGTTACCAAGTCCAAGCTCGCTCTGCATACCTCACAACAGGCCGATTAATCAGAGCCGAGGCGCTGAGGCAAGGAATATGACTTTACTTGGAAAGCCAGCAGATTGAGAATATAGCAGACTAATATCTTAAAGAAACCATATTGTCAGGGTCTGAATGCCAGTGTCTTTTATAGAACACAGAGCTTGGAAGTGAGGAAATAAAGTAAAAAGGCCATTAATCTGGCAAACATCTCCTGGAATGGCCAGTCTCGGGAGGAGATGTGTTACTTTCTCCCTCCTGTAGCCATCCACAGGTGGACAGGTCCTGGACAGAGGCAGAGGGGCGGGGTTTCCTGAGGCAGGCCTTTATGTATGGACAGCATCCCTATAGAAAACAAAACAACAGGAAGCAAAGGTTAAAGTAAAACATTCAACATGGACACAGATTTTGTTCTTCCCTGTAACAATTCCCCAGTGTCAGTGTCCATTCCACAATCTTATGGGAAAAGGGGTGATGAGTGCTCTAATTGCTCCACTAGTTGCATCTTTGGGGAGTGCCCACCACTGGTGCAAGTGTGCTGAATGTTGAGATTTGTCTTTGTTGTTCTTTGGAAAGTCTCTACTCCATATGTATAGACATAATAATATTACAATACAGGTGTTGAGTGTTGTTTTATTCAGTACAAATCTTTTAGGACTTCAAAACCAGGGGGCAGCATCTAAAGTTAAGGAACTTAGTACTTTTCTATGTGTGGGAAGATGCACCAGCCATCTCACTGAAATCATCCCCTTTGATACACACCTTACAACCTGGGACCAGCATCCTGTCTTCTCCTTCCTGAGTTTCCTAGGGGATCACAGTGGGGAGTGGCTGCAGTCTGATGGCTGCTGGATAGCAGGTAATCTTTTCTTTCCTGAGTTTCCTCAGAGCTCACCGTGAGAATTGGCTTCAGTTTGATAGCTTCGAGAGAGTAGGAGGGGGAGCCTGGGTCCCCATTGAGATCATCTCAGCAGAGACAGAAAGCACGTCCTCTGACTCCAGACAACCTTGCAACGTTCAGTGCTCAGCGTTCAGCCTGCAGGATCCACAGCCGTCAGCTCATCCATCATGCTCTGCACAAGGTTACTATTTAGCCCTGAAACCTACACTGCAGGAGGCCCTTTAATGTGGCGTCCTGTCCAGCAAACTCTCAGTCACATCCTCCAAGCCTGACCCAGGGCCAGCTTTGCTGAGAGGGTCTCACTGGGACCCAGGTTCCCCCTCCTGCTCTCCCACATTCCGTACATGAGTGGGGAGAAGGCAGGGTCTGGGAGCACAGTGCCTCCAAGCAGGTAGGGCGGATGTTCTCCCATCACCCCTTGTTGTCCATCCCTGGGAGCACAGTCTTATGTCACTTTTACCAGCAGAGGACATGTGTCCCCAGGTCCGGCCCACTCTCTAGGGGGTGTGAGCTGTGAGCACTAACACAGGAAACCCCGAGTGACCTGCTTAGGCTGGAAGACTAGTTCCTGGGATGTGAACTGAAGTCTGAAAGTAGCTTCTCATTGGGATTAGCCTTCTCCAGACGTAGCTTGGGGACAGCAAGAGTGCAATAAGTGGCCCCCAGCTGGGGCAGCCACACAGTGCCTCTCGACAGCCCTGTGGAAACTGTGCACCAGAGTGACCATGAGACCACATTCACCCTGCAGATGGCTTCTGAGAGGTCCGTGACAGACTAAAGCAACCATGAGCCTATACTCACAGCAGAAAGCCTCTGAGAGGTCTGTGACAGACCAGAGTGACCACAATCGTGCATTCACCCAGCAGATGGCCTCTGATAGGTCTGTGACAGACCAGAGTGACCACGAGCCTGCACTCACCCAGTGGATGGCCTCTGATAGGTCTGTGATGGACCAGAGTGACCACAAGCATGCATTCACCTAGCAAATGGCTTCTGACAGGTCTGTGACAAACCAGAATGACACAAGCATGAATTCACCCAGTGGACAGCTTCTGGCAGGTCTGTGACAGACCAGAGTGACCACAAGCATGCACTCACAGGGCTGACAGCCTCTGAGAGGTCTGTGACAGGTCAGAGTGACTACAAACCTGCACTCACCCAGCGGATGACCTCTGAGAGGTCTGTGACAGAGCAGAGTGACCATGAGCCTGCATTCATCCAGCGGTGAAATCTTGCCTGGAGAATCCCATGGACAGAAGAGCCTGGTGGGCTACAGTGCTTGGGGTCACAAAGAATCAGACACAACTGAACACCTAAGCACAAACACATGAAACAGAAATGCACTCGGGGACAGAGGGAACAGACTGGCGCTCTCCGAGGAGGAGGGGGCAGTGGAGGGCCAGAGTAGGAGGCTGGGGTCAGCAGATGTAGCTTTTGTAAGTAGAATGGATAAAGAAGGCCCTGCTGCATGGCAGAGAACCATATTCAGTGTCCAATGATAAACTATAAAAGAATATTTTTAAAAAGAATGTATATGTGTGCATAAGTGCATCCCTGACATTTGCAGCAGAAATTAACACATTGTAAACCAGCTATACTTCAAAAAAAAAAAAAAAAAAATACTGATTAAAAAAAAAAAAAACAGACCCTAGCCAATTACAAAAGACACTCAACCCAGGAGCACCAAGTCCCGAGCAGTCAGAACATGAACCAACCTGTCAGAAGAGGGGCCGACAGGAGACGGGGTCCCACAGTGGCCCACAGGCTGACTGTGAGCCCTGGGCGCCGTAAGCCACAAGTGTCGCTGGAGGAAATGACAACTCTACCCACAGGACTCCCCCTCCAGCTCAAAACAAAGCGGCTCTGCTTCCCCTGACCCCTTAACTGAGGGTCCCCAGGACGCCCTGGCTTGGTTCTGGGACCAGGAATGTACTGGTCGGATCTCAATGCAGGGGAGGTCTGTGAGGGCAGCTCTGGAGCCGGTGGGCCAGGATGAGCGAAGCAGCTCCGCCCATTCCTCGAAGGTCGGACAAAACAGAGCCCAGGAGGCCGGAAAGTGTCCTCATGGAGGGCAGGCCCCACGTTGGTGCCTCCGCTCTCTGGCTGAGGCCCAGCACTGGCGTCCTGTGCCAGTCTGCAGTGCTTTCTGCACACACCCTGATGGCTCAGCTGCTGAGCCCCATAGAGAAGGTCTTGAGGCATGAGCCTGCTCGGTTCCCTTCTCTGCCAGCTGAGCACTGAAGACAGCTTTCTATTTCCTCCAGACTCAGTCTCCATGTTCTTTTATTCAGCTTCAGCAGGCAGAGAAGGCCAAGATTGTGTTCAGCAACAATACTACTGACCTGATAATCAGGTTAATCTGAATTAACACCACCACGCAAAGCCTACTAATTAGACTCACAAGCCTACTCCTCCTTAATCAATGATACCAGCCTCAATTTCTCATTAGTTTTCTCCCACTCCCTATGGGCCGCACCACTGATTATAACTACATGGTTATGATCCCTTATACTAACCGTCAACACCATGTATTAAAAGAATCTCTACCAGAAAAAAAAAAAATATATTATCAATGCTAGTCATACTATAATTACTTTAATTATAACATTTACTGCCATAAAATTAATTCTTTTATATATTCTATTTGGAGCAACACTAGTTTCAACACTCATTATCATTACCCAAAGAGGAAATCAAACAGAACACGTTAAGGCAGGTCTCTATTTATTTTATACCCTAGTAAGTTCTCTCCCCTTCTTAGGAATACTGGTCTACATTCAAAATACAGTAGGGCCTTTAAATATTCTAATGCTGAGCCCAATCAGTATCCAACTCTTAATCCAATGGGTTCATATGGTTAGTATGCATAATTGCCTTTATAGTAAAAAATATAATCTTATGGCCTCCACCTTTGACTACCTAAAGCACATGAAGAGGCCGCTATTGCAGGCTTCATAGTTCTGGCTATGCTGCCAGCACTGCTAAACTTTGGATGCTGTGGTATACTACGAAATATGAATTACAATAATTTGAAACCCACTAACAGACTTCATAGGGTATCCACTCATTCTATTGTCCTTATGAGGCATAATTATAACCAGCTCAATTTGCTTATGCCAGACAGACCTAAAATCACGCACTGCATACTCTTCTGTCAGCCACATAGCACTTTGCTATCCTTACCCGAACACCTTGAAGTGGCATAGGAGCCACAGGCCTAATAATTACCCATAGTCTTACATCCTCTGTTTTGTTTGGCCTGGCAAATTCAAATTACCAAGTCCGTCGCCAAACAATAATCCTAGCTTAAAGCCTACAAATGTTCCTCCTACTAATAGCAACCTGGTGATTGCCAGCAAGTTAAACAAACCTAGCTCTACTCCCAACTATTAACTTGATTGGAGAGTTATTTGTAGTAATATCCTTCTTGTGATCAAACATTGCAATTATTTTAATAGGAATTCATATAGTAATTGCTGCCCTATACTCTTTATATATAGTCATTGCAACACAGTGAGGAAAATACACACACCACATAAACTGTATCTCTCCATCTTTACAGGAGAAAATGCTCTCATATCATTACCCATCCTACCTCTTCTACTCCTATCCTTAAACCCAAAAATCATTCTAGGCCCCCTGTACTGTATATATAGTTTAGAGAAAAATACTCGATTGTGAATCTAGTAAGAGAAGACAATACCTTCTTATTTACCACAGAAGTAGATAAGAATTGCTGACTCTATGCTCCAATGACTAACAGCATGGCTTTTTCAAACTTTTATCCATTGGTGTTAGGAACCAAATAAATGGTGCAACTCCAAATAAAAGTAAAAAATTAAATTTCCTCTTTCACTCTAGCCTCACTATGTATATCATCGATCATAATAACAAGCACTAACATTTATAAAACCACCACGTACCCTCTATATGCAAGACTATCTCATATACCTTCACCATTAGCTTAGTTCCAACAATAATATTCATGTATACAGACCAAGAGATAATTATCTCAAACTGGCACTGAGTCACACTATAAACCCTTAAGCTATCATTCAGTTCTAAAATAGATTATTTCTCAATAATGTGTGCTGGTGGCCCTATTTGTCATATGATCAACTATAGACTTCTCAATATGATCCATTCACTCAGACCCCAACATTTACTGATTCTTCAAACACTCCTTTTCCTTGTTACAATACTAACTCTCGTTACCACTAATAATGTCTTCCAATGACTTATTTGCTGAGAGGGAGCCGGGATTATATCCTTCCTGCTCATTGGATGATGGTGTGGACGGCAGATGCAAACACAGCAGCACCACAGGCAATTTTGTATAACACCTCAGTCGCTCAGCTGTGTCCGACTCTTTGCGACCCCATGGACTGTAGCCCACCAGGCCCTTCAGTCCATGGGATGTTCCAGGCAAGAATCTTGGAGTCGGTTGCCATTTCCTTCCCCAGGGCCAAAACACCTCAGCGAAGCCCAAAGACTAACTGGAAAGAGGAGGCAGACTGCTGGCTTGCGCGGCGTGGATGTTGGGATGCAGGGCACGGGGGCGTGGATGTGAGAAAGCGGGGCCAGGGGGGTGTGGACCTGTTTTGTATAACCCCGTGCTGCTGCTGCTGCTGCTAAGTCGCTTCAGTCGTGTCTGACTCTGTGCAACCCCATAGATTGCAGCCCACCAGGCTCCTCCGTCCCTGGGATTCTTCGGGCAACAACTCTGGAGTGGGTTGTCATTTCCTTCTCCAATGCATGAAAGTGAAAAGTGAAAGTGAAGTCACTCCATCGTGTCTGATTCTTCGTGACCCCATGGACCACAGTCTACCAGGCCCCTCCATTCATGGGATTTTCCAGGCAAGAGTCCTAGAGTGGGGTGCCATTGCCTTCTCCAAACCCTATGCTGAAACAGGTTTTATTAAAACAACAGCATGATTCTTACTTAACTTCAATGGAAGACACTTGCAACAAGTTTTTATCCTCAGCTCAGTTCAGTTGCTCAGTCGTGTCCAACTTTTTGCGACCCCATGAACCTCAGCACGCCAGGCCTCCTGGTCCATCACCAACTCCCGGAGTTTACCCAAACTCATGTCCATTGAGTTGGTGGTGTCATCCAACCATCTCATCCTTTGCCGTCCCCTTCTCATCCTGCCCCCAATCCCTCCCAGCATCAGGGTCTTTTCCAATGAGTCAGCTCTTTGCATCAAGTGGTCAAAGTATTGGAGTTTCAGCTTCAACATCAGTCCTTCAAATGAACACCCAGGACTGATCTCCTTTAAGATGGACTGGTTGGATCTCCTTGCAGTCCAATGGACTCTTCAAGAGTCTTCTCCAACACCACAGTTCAAAAGCATCAATTCTTTGGCGCTCAACTTTCATTATAGTCCAACTCTCACATCCATACATGACTACTGAAAAAAACATAGCCTTGACTAGACAGAATTTTGTTGGCAAAGCAATGTCTCTGCTTTGTAATATGCTGTCTTGGTTGTGCATAACATTTCTTCCAAGAAGCAAGCGTCTTTTAATTTCATGGCTGCAATCACCATCCTCAGTAATTTTGGAGCCCTGTTTCCACTGTTTCCCCAACTATTTGCCGTGAAGGGATAGGACCAGATTCCATGATCTTAGTCTCCTTAATGTTGAGTTTTAAGTCAACTTTTTCACTCTCCTCTTTCACTTTCATCAAGAGCCTCTTTAGTTCTACTTCATTTCCTGCCATAAGGGTGGTGTCATCTGCATATCTGAGGTTATTGATATTTCTCCCAATAATCTTGATTCCAGTTTGTACTTCCTTGACCCCAACATTTCTCATGATGTACTCTGCGTATAAGTTATATAAGCAGGGTGACAATATATAGCCTTGACATACTTCTTTTCCTATTTGGAACCAGTCTGTTGTTCCATATCCAGTTCTAACAATTGCTTCCTGACCTGCATACAGGTTTCTCAAGAGTCAGGTCAGGTGGTCTGGTATTCCCATCTCTTTCAGAATTTTTCACAGTTTATTGTGATCCACACAGTCAAAGGCTTTGGTATAGTCAATAAAGCAGGAATAAATGTTTTTCTGGAACTGTCTTGCTCAACTTAATTCAAATTTACCTATATTAGGTTTACTAATAGCTGCAACAGGATAATTTGCAAATTTGGGCTACACCCATAATTACCCTCAGCAATTGAGTCCTCACATCATTCTCAGCCCTACTCCACTCAAGCACAATAGTAGTAGGAGATATGTTCGTACTCATTCACCTCTAGCCTCTGACAGAAAGGTATAAATGTACCCCATCACTTACGTTATGCCTAGGGTCTATCACAACATTTATAGCAATATGTGCCATTACCCAGAATGATATCAAAATAAATCATTGCTTTCTCCACCTCCAACCAATTAGGCCTCATGATAGTAAAAATTGGCATCAACCAACTCTACACAGCATTCCTCTTTCTCCAAAAAAATGCTTTTGCCTTTTTCAAAGCCATTCTATTTCTGTAATCCAGATGCTTCACAACCTAAATGATGAACAAGATATTCAAAAAATAGGAGGTCTGTTTAGAGCTATGCCTTTAACTACAACCGCCCTTATCATTGGCAGCTTAGCATTGACAGGAATGCCTTTCCTCACTGGATTCTACTCTAAAGGCCTAAATATTGAAACTGTGAATATGCCTTATACCAATGCCTGATCCCCTGCACAAACTGCCACCTCACTGACAGCCGTCTACAGCATCCTCACTTTCTTCATCCTACTAGGAGGACCTCACTTTTCTACTCTGATTATCATTAACAAGAACAACCCCCTCTAATCAATTAAATGCCTACTAGTTGGAAGTATTTTTGCTGGCTTTATTATCTCCAACAATATTTCCCCAACAGCAATTCCACAAATAACCATACCTTGCTACCTCAAAAGAACTGCCCTGGCCCTTAATATTCTAGGCTTCACCTTGGCACTCAAAACTAGCAGTAACACAAAAGCTGAAGTTCAACTATTCAAATGTATTCAAGGATCCTTTTCCACTATCATACACGGCCTGACCCCTTATTTAAATTTAACCAGCCAAAAGTCAGCATCCCCCTTCTAGACTGAAACTGATGAGGGGATATTTTGCCAAAAACCACCTCCGTCAATCAAATACAAATGTCTATATTGGTATCAGATCAAAAGGGGCTAATTACACTGTATTTCTTCTTTCCTTATCACCTTACTCAACAGCATAATTTAAATTTACACCAGTAATTTCTGTAATAATTAATTATGACCAACTAGTAACATGGTTGGTTCCCCTTCTCTACAAGCTCATTTATTGCAGCACTTACTATAGTCCACTTACTATCTCTCCATGAAACCGGATCAAATAACTCAGTAGGAATTTCATCTGATATAGACAAGATCCCATTTCAGCTATATTATACATTGAAAGACATCTTGGGTGCCTTGCTACTAGTTCTGGGGTTAAAAATACTAGTCCTATTTTCACCTGACCTACTAGGAGACCCAGATAGCTACACCCTGGCAAACCTCTCAACACACCTTCACACATCAAGCCAAAATGATACTTCTTATTCACATATGCAGTCCTACAATCAAGCCCTAATAAACTAGGCAGAATTTTAGCCCGAATCTTTTCTATCCTAATCTAAGTATTAATGCCATTACTTCATACATGCAAACAACAAAGCAAGACATTGTGACCGTTCAGCCAGTGCCTATTCTGAATTCTAGTAGTGAACCTCTTAACACTGGCATGAATTGGAGGACAACCAGTAGAACATTCCTTTATCATCACTGGACAACTAGTAACTATTAGATGTTTTTTCTTATCCCACTATCAATGCCAGTAACTAGCATTACCTAAAATAATCTAAAATGAAGTGAAGCCTTTTCTAAATCCAGCTGAACATCCGGAATTTCACGGTTCATGCTTTGTTGAAGCCTGGCTTGGAGAATTTTGAGCATTACTTTGCCAGCATGTGAGATAAGTGCAGTTGTACCGTAGTTTGAGCATTCTTTGGCATTGTCTTTCTTTGGGATTGGAATGAAAACTGACCTTTTCCAATCTTGTGGCCACTCCTACGTTTTATAAATTGGCTGGAACATTGAGCACAGCACTTTCACAGCATCATCTTTAAAGATTTGAAATAGCTCAACTGGAATTTCATCACCTCCACTAGCTTTGTTCATAGTGATGCTTCCTAAGGCCCACTTGATTTCACATTCCAGGTTGTCTGGCTCTAGGTGAGTGATCACACCATCATGATTATCTTGGTTGGGAAGACCTTTTTTGTACAGTTCTTCTGTATATTCTTGCCATCTCTTCTTAATATCTTCTGCTTCTGTTAGGTCCCTACCATTCCTGTCCTTTATTGTGCCCATCTTCGCATGAAATGTTCCCTTGGTGTCTCTAATTTTCTTGAAGAGATCTCTAATCTTTCCCATTCTATTGTTTTCCTCTATTTCTTTGTACTGATCACTGAGAAAGGCTTTCTTATCTCTCCTTGCTCTTCTTTGGATATCTGCATTCAAATGGATATCTCTTTCTTTTTCTCCTTTGCCTTTCACATGTCTTCTTTTCAGAGCTATTTGTAAGGCCTCCTGAGACATCCATTTTGACTTTGGCATTTCTTTTTCTTGGGGATGGTCTTGATCACTGCCTCCTGTACAATGTCACAAAGCTCCATCCATAGTTATTCAGGCACTCTCTCTAGAGACATAATCTATTTGTCACTTCCACTATATATTCAAAAGTGTTTTGATTTAGGTCATATGTGAATGGTCTAGTGGTTTTCCCGATTTTCTTCTATTTAAGTCTGAATTTGGCAATAAGGGGTTCATGGTCTGAGCCACAGTCAGCCCCCCAGTCTTCTTTTTGCTGACTGTATAGAGCTTCTCCATCTTTGGCTGCAAAGACTATAATAAACCTGATTTCGGTATTGACCATCTGGTGATGTCTATGTGTAGAGTCTTCTCTTGTGTTGTTGGAAGAGGGTGTTTGCTATGATGAATTCATTCTTTTGGCAAAACTATTTTAGGGTTTGCTCTGCTTCATTCTGTACTCCAAGGCTAAATTTGCCCATTACTCCAGGTATTTCTTGATTTCCTACTTTTGCTTTTCAGTCTCCTTTAATGAAAAGGACACCTTTTTGTGGTGTTAGTTCTTGAAGGTCTTGTAGGTCTTCATAGAACCATTCAATTTCAGCTTCTTCAGCCTTATTGGTCGGGGCATAGACTTGGATTACTGTGATATTAAATGGTTTGCCTTGGAAATGAACAGAGATCATTCTGTCATTTTTGAGATTGCCTCCAAGTACCGCTTCGGGCTCTTTTGTTGACTATCAGGGCTACTCCACTTCTTCTAAGGAATTCTTGCCCAAAAGACATAATGGTCATCTGAATTATATTCACCCATTCTCGTCCATTTTATTTCGCTGATTGCTGAAATATCAATATTCACTCTTGCCATCTCCTGTTTGACCACTTCTAATTTGCCTTGATTCATGGACCTAACATTCCAGGTTCCTATGATATATTGTTCTTTACAGCATCGGACTTTACTTCCATCACCAGTCACATCCATAACGGGGTGTTGCTTTTGCTTTGGCTCTGTCTCTTCATTCTTTCTCGAGTTATTTCTCAACTGATCTCTAGAAGCATATTGGGCACCTACTGACCTGGGGAGCTTATGTTTCAGTGTCTTTTCTTTTTGCCTTTTCATACTGCTCATGGGGTTCTCAAAGTAAGAATATTGAAGTGGTTTGCAATTCCCTTCTCCAGTGGCCCATGTTTTGTCAGAAATCTCCACCATGACCCGTTCGTCTTGGCTGCCTCTACACAACATGGTTCATAGTTTCACTGAGTTAGATAAGGCTGTGGTCCATTTGATCAGATTGCTTAGTTTTCTGTGATTGTGGTTTTCAGTCTGTCTGCCCTCTGATGGAAATACAATTTTCTGTTGAAGGCCGAGGTTGTGTTCCCTCTGTTTTGTGACCTGAGGCCAAACTATGGTGGAGGTGATGAAGATAATGGTGACCTCCTTCAAAAGATGCCATGCGGGCCCTACTACAGTCAGTGTCCCCAACCCTGCAGCAGGCCACCACCAACCCACGCCTACATCAGAGACTCCTGGACACTCACGGGCAAGTCTTGGTCAGTCTCCTGTGGGTCACTGCTCCTTTCTCCTGGGTCCTGGTGTGCATTAGGTTCTGTTGTGCCCTCCAAGAGTCTGCTTCCCCAGTCCTGTGGACGTCCTGGTGGCTCTGTGGTGGGTTAATGGTGAACTTCCCCCAGAGGGCTTATGCCATACCCAGGTCTACTGCACCCAGCGTCCCTGTTCCTGCGGCAGGCCACGGCTGACCTGTATCTCCTCAGGACACACCCAGACACAGTTCTGTCTCAGTCTCTGTGTGGCTGAGGTCCTAGTGTGCACAGGGTGCGTTTGAGCCTCTGAGTGTCTCTGGCAGGTGTGGGGTTTGATTCTGAATGTGACTGTGCCCCTCATACCATCTTTCTGGGGCTTCTCCTTTGCCCCTGGACGTGGGGTATCTCCTCAGAGTCACTCGAATGTGATGCAATTGCTTCTCCAGCATATGATAGAAATATCAGTCAATCAGTTCAGTTGCTCAGTCGTATCTAACTCTTTGTGACCCCCATGGACTGCAGCACACCAGACCTCCCTATCCATCACCAACTCCCGGAGTTTACTCAAATTCATGTCCATTGAATCGGTGATGACATCCAACCATCTCATCCTCTGTCGTCCCCTTCTGCTCCTGCCTTCAATCTTTCCAAGCATCAGGGTCTTTTCCAATGAGTCAGCTCTTCACATCAGGTGGCCAAAGTATTGGAGTTTCAGCTTCCACATCAGTCCTTCCAATGAACACCCAAGACTGATCTCCTTTCGGATGGACTGGTTGGCTCTCCTTGCAGTCCAAGGGACTCTCACGCATCTTCTCCAACACCACAGTTCAAAAGCACCAATTCTTCTGTGCTCAGCTTTCTTTATAGTCCAACTCTCACATCCATACATGACCACTGGAAAAACCATAGCCATGACTAGATGGAACTTTGTTGGCAAAGTAATATGTCTGCTTTTTATATGCTGTCTTGGTTGCTCATAACTTTTCTTCCAAATAATAAGAGTCTTTTAATTTCATGGCTGCAATCACCATCTCCAGTGATTTTGGAGCCCCCAAAAATAAAGTCAGCCACTGTTTCCACTGTTTCCCCATTTGCCATGAAGTGATGGGACCGGATGCCATGATCTTAGATTTCTGAATGTTGAGCTTTAAATCAACTTTTTCACTCTCCTCTTTCACTTTCATCAAGAGGCTCTTCAGTTCTTCTCTTTGTGCCATAAGGGTGATGTCATCTGCATATCTGAGGTTATTGATATTTCTCCTGGCAATCTTGATTCCAGCTTGTGTTTCCTCCAGCCCAGCATTTCTCATGATGTACTCTACATATAAGTTAAATAAGCAGGGTGACAATATACAGCCTAGACATACTCCTTTTCCTATTTGGAACCAGTCTGTTGTGCTATGTCCAGTTCTACCTGTTGTTTCCTGACCTGCATACAGGTTTCTCAAGATGCACATCAGTGGTCTGGTATTCCGATTTCTTTCAGAATTTTCCACACTTTATTGTGACCCACATAGTCAAAGGCTTTGGCATAGTCAATAAGCAGAAACACATGTTTTCTGGAACTCTCTTACTTTTTTCATGACCCAGCAGATGTTGGCAATGTGATCTCTAGTTGCTCTGCCTTTTCTAAAACCAGCTTTAACATCTGGAAGTTCACTGTTCACCAATTGTTAAGCCTGTTTTCGAGAATTTTAAGCATTACTTTGCAAGCATATAAGATGTGTGCAGTTGTGGGTTAGTTTGAGCAGTCTTTAGCATTGCCATTCTTTGGGATTGAAATGAAAACTGACGTTTTCCAGCTGAGTTTTCCAAATTTGCTGGCATATTGAGTGCAGCACTTTCACAGCATCATCTTTTAGGATTTGAAATAGCTCAAGTGGAATTTCATCACCTCCACTAGCTTTGTTCGTAGGGATGCTTCCTAAGGCCCACTTGACTTTACATTCCAGGATGTCTGGCTCTAGGTGAGTGATCACACCATCATGATTATCTGGGTCATGAAGATCTATTTTGTACAGTTCTTCTGTGTATTCTTGCCACCTCTTCTTAATATCTTCTGCTTCTCTTAGGTCCCTACCATTTCTGTCCTTTATTGAACTCATCTTTGCATAAAATGTTCCCTTGGTATCTCTGATTTTCTTGAAGAGATCTCCAGTCTTTCCCATTCTATTGTTTTCCTCTACTTCTTTGCACTGATTGCTGAGGAACACTTTCTTATCTCTCCTTGCTATCCTTTGGAACTCTGCATCAAATGCAAATATCTTTCCTTTTCTCCTTTGCTTTTCACTTCCGTCTTTCACAGCTATTTGTAAGGCCTCCTCAGACAGCCATTTCACTTTTTTGTATTTCTTTTTCTTTTCTGTATTTTTGGGGATGATCTTGATTAGTGTCTCCTCTACAATTCCATGAACCTCCATCCATAGTTCATCAGGTACTCTGTCTATCAGATCTAGTCCCTTAAATCTATTTCTCTCATCCACTGTATAGTCATAAGGGATTTGATTTCGGTCATACCTGAATGATCTAGTGGTTTTCTCCACTTTCTTCAATTTCAGTCTGAATTTGGCAATAAGGAGTTCGTGATCTAAGTCACAGTCAGCTTCCAGTCTTGTTTTTGCTGACTGTATAGAGCTTCTCCATCTTTGGCTGCAAAGAATATAATCAATCTGATTTCGGTGTCATACATCTGTTGATGTCCATGTGTAGAGCCTTCTCTCGTGTTTTTGGAAGACAGTGTTTGCTATGACCAGTGCATTCTCTTGGAAGAACTCTACTAGACTTTGCCCTGCTTCATTCTGTACTCCAGGGCCAAATTTGCCTGTTACTCCAGGTATTTCTTGGCTTCCTACTTTTGCATCCCAGTCCCCTATAATGAAAAGGACATCTTTTTTGGGTGTTAGTTCTAGAAGGTCTTGTAGGTCTTCATAGAACTGTTCAACTTCAGCTTCTTCATCATTACTGATTGGGCCATAGACTTGGCTTACTGTGATATTGAATGGTTCGCCTTGGAAACGAACAGGGATCATTCTGTCGTTTTTGAGATTGCACCCAATTACTGTATCTCAGATTCCTTTGTTGACTATGATGGCTACTCCACTTCTGCTAAGGGATTCCTGCCCGCAGTAGTAGATATAATGGTCATCTGAGTTAAATTCACCCATTCCAGTTCACCTTAACTTGCTGATTCCTAGAATGTCAATGTTCACTCTTGTCATCTCCTCTTTGACCACTTTCAATTTGCCTTGATTCATGGACCTAACATTCCAGGTTCCTATGCAATATTGCTCTTACAGCATCAAACCTTGCTTCTATCACCAGTCCCATCCACAACTGGGTGTTGTTTTAGCTTTGGCTCCATCCCTTCATTTTTTCTGGAGTTATTTCTCCACTGATCTCCAGTAGCATATTGGGTACCTACCCACCTGGGGAGTTCATCTTTCAGTGTGTTATCTTTTTGCCTTTTCATACTATTCATGGGGTTCTCAAGGCAAGAATACTGAAGTGGTTTGTCATTCCCTTCTCCAGTGGACCACATTCTAAACCTAACACTAACCCATCCAACTTAAGTCGCTTATTCTTCAAATGTCAACGTTCACTCTTGCTATCTTCTTCTTGACAACTTCTAATTTACCTGGATTCACAGACCTAACAGTCCAGGTTCCAATGCAATATTGCTCTTTACAGAATCAGACTTTACTTATACCACCAGACACACCCCCAACTGTTTCTGTTTTTACTTAGCCTTTTCATTCCTTCTGGATTTATTTCTTCACTCTTCTCCAGTAGCATATTGAGCACCTACAAACCAGGGGAATTCATTTTTCAGTGTAATATCTTTTTGTCTTTTCATACTGTACAGCTGAATATTAAATGCCAGCTGAATTGCTAGGCAGTTAATATTCATGAGGATTCAGGTTTTTGTAGTTGTTCAGTTGCTAAGTCATGTCTGACTCTTTGTGACCCCATGGACTGCAGAACACCAGGCCTCCCTGACTATCTCTGGGAGTTTGCTCAAACTCATGTCTGTTGAGTGGGTAAAGCCATCCAACCATTTCATCCTCTGCTGCCCACGTCTCTTCCTGTCCTCAATCTATCCCAGCATCAGGGTCTTTTCCAATGAGTCAACTCTTTGCATCAGGTGGCCAAAAGATTGGAGCTTCAGTCCTTCCAGTGAATATTCAGGGTTGATTTCACAAGAACTTTCTCTTCAACACATAGAAATTATTAGTACAGCTCAATTTAAAAAAAAAAAAAAAAAAAACTCAACAAAAAAATCAGCCAAAGGTCTAAATGCATGTTTCTCTAAAGAGGTCATAGAGATGGTGATAAAAGCACATGAAAAGATGCTCAGCATCACTAGTGCTTTGAGAAAGGCAAATCAAATGTACCATGAGGTATCACCTCACATAGGTCAGAATGGCCACATCAAAAACATACAACAATAAATTCTGCAGAGGGTATCGAAAGAAAGAAACCCTCCTACACTGTTGGTGGGAATGTAAATTGGTACACCCATTTGGTAGAACATTATGGAGGGTCTTTTAAAAACTAAGCATAGAGGTACCCAGTGACCCAGAAATATAATACCTAGAAGTAAATCCAGAAAAAAAGCAAAATTTTAAAAGACACCTGCACTGCAAAGATCATGGCAGCACTAGGTACAATAGCCAAAACAGGGGAGCAACTTAAGTGTACAACAGACGAATGGATACAGAAAATGAGGTACATATATACAAAGCAATATTGCTCAGACATAAAAAAGGATGAAATAATGCCATTTCCAGTTACAGAGAAGAAACTAGAGGTGATCAAACTAAGTGAAATAACTGAGAAAGGGAAAGATAATACAGAGTATCACTTCTGTGGAATCTAAAAATGGATACAAATGAGCGTCATTAAAAAATGCAAACAGATTCACAGACTCAGAAAATTACGCTTGCCAAAATGGAAAGGTGGCAGGTGGTGGGGGGGGAGTAATTAGCTGGTACAGATCAATATTTACATGTCAAAACTGGTGCAGTTTTTGTTGTTTAGTTGCTCAGCTTGTCCGACTCTTTGCAACCCCATGGACTGTACCCTGGCAGGACAAAGGATGCCCATGGACGTGTTCTAGTCCATACAAGAATAGTGGAGTGGCTTGCCATTTCTTTCTTCAGGGAATCTTCCCAACCCAGGAATCGATCCCAGGTCTCCTGAAAGTCTCCTGCATTGCAGGTGGATTCTTTTACCACTGAGTGAGCAGGGAAGCCATAAAATAGGTGCTGAAGGGCTCTAAATAGTCAGAAGTTTGACAGGGCTTTAAATGACATCAGCCCTCAAGAAATGTCCTGGAGTATTTCATCAGAAAAGAATTCCAAACAGGGCCAAGTTGCAAGAGGCCAGTTTCAAGAGATAAATTGTACTCACAAAGTATAAAATAATAAAGCACATGGATAGATAGTCCACACCAATAACTATTAAATCAATGCCAATCAAAACTACAATAAGGTATCACTTCACGCTGGTCATGGTGGCCATTATCAAAATGAACTACAAAGAATAAAGATTAAATAAATAAATAAAATAAAACATCTGCAGAGAATATATGGAAAATGAAATCCTCCTATAATCCTTTTGGGAATTGTCAATGGTGAAGCTACTTTGGGAAACAGCATGGAGCTTCCAAGAAATACAAGACATAGAGGTATCACATGACCCTGCAATCCCACTCATGGCCCTAGGTCCAGAGAATGTGAAGTGAAAGTCACTCAGTCGTGTTCAACACTTTGCAACACCATGGACTATACAGTCCATGGAATTCTCTAGGCCAGAACACTGGAGTGGGTAGCCTTTCCCTTCTCCAGGGGATCTTGCCAACAAAGGGATCAAGCCCAGGTCTCCCACATTGCAGGCAGATTCTTTACTAGCTGAGCCACTAAGGAAGCCCAAGAATACTGGAGTGGGTAGCCCATCCATTCTCCAGTGGATCTTCCTGTCCCAGGAATCGAACTGGGGTCTCCTGCATGGCAGGCGGATTCTTTACCAACTGAGCTATAAAGGGAAGCTCAGGTCCACAGAAAATCACCATTCAAAATGACACGTGCACCTTGATTTTCAGGGCAGCACTCTTTCAATAGGCAAGACATGGAATCCACCAAAAGGTCCAGTGAAAGAAAAGTGAAGAGAAGGTGGAACACCTGTAACTGGAACACCACTCAACCATAAAACAGAATGAAACAAGGATGCTGCCAGCAGCCTGGGTGTGCTAAGACATCATCACACCAAGTGAGGGAACTCAGAGTCAGAAAGACAAATATCATGAGATATCACTTATGGGCACAATCTATAAACTCATACCAATGTACAAAATGGACTTCACAGCCTGCGAAAATCAAATTATGAGTATCAAAAGAAATAAAGAAGGGATAAAGAGTTTAGGATCTATATACACACTAAGATCTAACAAATTGATAAGAAAATAGGACCTACTGAAAAGAACAGGGAACTCTACCAAAGAGACTGTAATAATCTATATGAGGAAAAAAAGGGAATAAAGAATAGATTCACTTCAAATCTAAATCAAATTAAGTTCCTGTAGAGCTAAAACTAACAAAACAATGGAAATCGACCTGACTAAAATAGAAAATAAAAATTAAATTACAGAAAATCCATCTAGGGGACCCCAGACAGTGGTGACCCTACAGATTAGGTCTGTGATACACTATGATACTACTATGACACCGCCAAAGGTTTTCACCCAGCAGAACACAGAGCAGCAACCCATTCAAAGGTGCCTGACCTCATGTGTATGTCACAAGTTTAAGAGAAGAAAGACCACAGGTTAATCAGGGCAACACCCTCAATTCAGATATTGGGGATCTCCAAGGGGCAAGACACACAGAGGTGAAGAGCAGACACAGGGTCTCTGGGCACAGGATCCGGACCCATGTGGACGGGGTGAGACCCACACGGTCCCCAAAACCTGCATCTGGGGCTGCATGATTCTTGATTAGGATGCCAGGTCCCTGATGGCTGGGCCTCAAAGGCAGAAACGAGTAGGTTCCTGGAACCTTCTCTCGTCCCAGAGAAGTCTTCCTCTCCTGGCCTTTGGTTCTGTCTGATACTAACTGTTTTGACAGCTGTTACGATAATGTTGAACACACTGCCTTGGTTCCAGCAGGCTCCGTTCTTTGTTTTCACACGGAGGTGTTGAGAAAAGACACCAGGCGCGGGGCTAGAAGACGAGGGGCAGGTCTGTTGTCTGCTGAGCAGGGACAGCGGACGGGAAGGAGATAACATGGCAAACTCACCTGCTGCCCATTGGTTTTTTGCCTGATCGTTGTACCCTGGAATTAATTAGCCAGGTGAATCTGCCTCCCTACTCAAACTGAATGCACTGAAAAACTGGAATAATTACCAGGTAGCCCACCTGAAGAGTGTCCATGAGCCTCAGGACAGGTGAGCCTGGCAGGAGGATAGACTAAGAGCTCTACTGCAGCACTGACCCCTGGGAGGGCCATGGAACCCCTCTCAGAGGAGGGCACATTACCCAGAGAGGCCCACCTCAGCTCCAGACCCCAGACCTCTAAGCACTGACATTCAGACACAGGCACGGAGTTTTCCAGGACTGAGGCCAAGCCCAGTCCGCACCCAGGTCTCCACGTCCTCGTGCACACAGAACATGGTCAGGTGTCAATATTCTCATTGCAGAAAGCAAGCAGTCTTGTCTAAACATAATCAGTGCAGACAGGATTGAAAAGTCAAAGTATTCATCGTTCACACATGTCTGACTGTTTGTGACCACATGGATTGTAGATCTCCAGCCTCCCCTGTCCATGGGATTCTGCAGGCAAGAATACTGGATTCAGTTGCCATTCCCTTCTCCAGGGGATCTTCCCAATCCAGAAATGAGCCCAGTTTTCCTGCACTGCATGCAGATTCTTTACCTTCTAAGCAACCACGGAACGTCCTAGACAAGGCAGAAAGGTCTAAATCTACCATGCAGACAGAACTTGGTCAGGATTAAACTAGCATAAAGTTGCTCTCCCTGGAGGCACAGATCTCTCATCATTGGACAGGGGCCTCACCCTCATGTGGGAGCTAGCAAGTAAGTTTCTCACAGAAAAAATCATCACTGGGCCCCACATGTCAGCCACATCAGGAAACCGAAAGAATCTTTGGCATTAAACACTTTAACAGGCAAAACAAAAGTGTTACCAGTATCTTTGGCCATGTGGTCGTCAGGATCCAGGGAAGATCCAGGGATTTCTTAGAGTTGAGTCCAGTGTCTTGTAAAGACAGACAGACAGTGCCCTGATTCCTTCTCCCATGCTTCCAGCAGAAGGCAGCCACACTAGAAGCCTTCTAGAAAAGGTTATTCTTGATCAGAATAAAAATTGTTGAAATGGAAAGCATACTAGTTAGTATTTGCCAATCTAAAATATTCTTAAAAGCTTGGTCCCCAGATCTTTGTGGGTCCCACTGGTTCCTTTGTGTCCAGATTGTCACGGTAGAAACAATCCATTGTTTCAAATTGGTTTCTTCTAATTCTGTGATTCGCGATTATATGAATGAAAGGTCACACTTGAAAAAATACATAAGAAAATTCTTGCAAAAAAAAAAAAAAAATGGAATCAAGGAGCCCATAAGCTGTATGAACTCTGCCATCTAACAATTTCAATTTCAAAGACTGAGGGCAGGAGGAGAAGGGGATGACAGAATATGAGATGGTTGGATAGCACCACCAACATAAGAACAGGAGTTTGAGCAAACTCTGGTAGATGGTGAAGGACAGGGAAGCCCAGCATGCTGCAGTCTATGGGGTTGCAAAGAGTTGGACACGACTAAGCAACTGAACAACATCAAGCTTCAATTTTCTGCCTGGAGAAACCTGATAAAATAGGCACCCTGATTTTGTCACTTCTCTGTTTAAACTGTGCTAAGATGAAATTGATATTCATATCAACATGTAAGAGTTTCTGAGTTTTGAGATGTCACACCAAGGTGAGAGGTGCTGGTGAGAATAGAACGCTGCTGGTGGGCAAAATGTTCTTCAAATAAAGCTCTGTTTCAAACTGGATTGAAGTACGACAGTACATGGGTACATGAAGTATGAACCAAGAGCCTAAATATAGCAGGCAATATGTAAAAACAAATTTGGTACCCCATATGTGAGAGTAAAAGCTACTGGTTTTTGCAGTAGTCATGTATGGATGTGAGAGTAGGACCACAAAGAAGGCAGAGCACTGAAGAACTAATGCTTTTGAACTGTGGTGCTAGAGAAGACTCTTGAGAGTCCCTGGGTCTGCGAGGAGATCAAACCAGTCAATCCTAAAGGAAATCAGTCCTGAACATTCATAGGAAGGACTGATGCTGAAACCAAAGCTCCAATCCTTTGGCCCCTTGATGTGAAGTGCCGACCCACTGGAAAAGACCCTGATCCTGGAAAGGTTGAAGGCAAATGGAGAAGGGGATGACAGAGGAAGAGTTGGATGGCATCACTGACTCAACTGTCATGAATTTGAGCAAGCTTCGGGAGTTGATGATGGGCAGGGATTCCTGGCGTGCTGCAGTCCATGGGGTCACAAAGAGTCAGACACAACTTAGCAACTGAACAGCAACTACAACAACATGAGAGTGAATGTTTCTTTTCAGACCTGCAGCTGGTACGCACACATTGGTTTAGAACACTCTCCAACACAGATTGTCTCTAAGCTAATGAAGTGTGTCACAAGTGCATGAACCAAAAGGTAATGGATTCAGTCCAGGATGGAAGAGAATGTAACTGTGAACAGTCTGTGAAACTTACAGAGTCTATAATCCTCTCAAATTCCAAATAATAAAACATTCACCTGAAATTTAAAGCCTCTTGAAAAGTTGCATCCTATCTATGAAAACATTCCAAAGATTTGTTTTCATAATCATTTTTCACAGTGATAACACTTTAACTCTTCAGTTGCTGACGTTATTACCAAGATGAACTTGTCCTCATGGGTGTGGGAGATGAAGTGGGTCCATTGTGATTGCTCTCTGTGAAATGACTCTCGCAATTTCTAATTATGTTCTATATCCACAATATTAATTTTTACATCCATCGAAGTCTACTTCTTAGATCTTTATGTACACCAAACAATAGATACCTGGTGAGTTCAGATTATATTAAACACTCTTTCCATAATTTTTCCAATGTCAATTCAATCAGAACAAGGTGAAGCAGGGAGAAGTGTTGAAATTTTAAATGATCTCTAAGGACCCAAAAAAACAACAACAACAAAAAAAGACAGAAATCCTAACAATTACTGGTCTATACAAAAGAATCACAATGTGTCTTTTTCATGAAATTGCAACAATTGATTAACTAGAGTTGCAACAATTTGGAGTTATGATTGATTTTATTTGAAACAGTTTGGATGTGGGCATATGAGGATATATAAGATGATACATACTTTAGGAGGTAAGGCGTATGAACCCAAAATTTTTAAGGTATACTTTGTGAACAAAGGTGAAACATTTAACTTGTTTTCACTACCTCACCCTTCCAGACTTTGCCATCATCTACTGACCCCCTGTGGACTTGTTGGTTTAGTGCCCTCAGATTAAAACTAGTCACATGCATCTTGTTTAGCTGTGTTCTCTTTGTTTGAAATTGTTTATGTTTCTCTCTCCTAGTATGCTCTTATAAATGTCACTATCTGTATCACTTATGTTGTCTATAAGGTGGTCTCCTTCATTGTCCACTGTGTAACCATCCTCCGTGTATACAGATATTTACATGTGTATGTATATAGATATCTCTGTCTATATGTATCTATAATAGATATTTATATCTGTATATACATAGATAGATATGTCTATATGTACATATGTATTTATATGTCTATATGTATAGATATTTATGTCTCTATGAACCTAGGTATTTATATATCTATGTACCTAGAATGTATATTTCTTTTTTTTTTTTTTTTTTCATTTAGTTTTATTTGTTAGAGGCTAATTACTTTATAATATAGTAATGGTTTTTGTCATACATTGACATGAATCAGCCATGGATTTACATGTGTTCCCCATCCCGATCCCCCCTCCCACCTCCCTCTCCACCCAATTCCTCTTCATCTTCCCAGTGCACCAGGCCCAAGCACTTGTCTGATGCATCCAGCCTGGGCTGGTGATCTCTTTCACCCTAGATAATATACATATTTTGATGCTGTTCTCTCAAAACATCCCACCCTCCCCTTCTCCCACAGAGTCCAAAATTCTGTTCTGTACATCTGTGTCTCTTTTTCTGTTTTGCATATAGGGTTATCATTGCCATCTTTCTAAATTCAGTATATATGCGTTAGTATACTGTATTGGTCTTTATCTTTCTGGCTTACTTCACTCTGGATGATGGGCTCCAGTTTCCTCCATCTCATTAGAACTGATTCAGATGAATTCTTTTTAATGGTGGAGTAATATTCATGGTGTATATGTACCACAGCTTCCTTATCCATTCGTCTGCTGATGGGCATCTACATTGCTTCCATGTCCTGGCTATTGTAAACCGTGCTGTGATGAACATCGGGGTGCACATGTCTCTTTCAGATCTGGTTTCCTCAGTGTGTATGCCCAGACGTGGGATTGCTGGGTCATATGACAGTTCTAATTCCAATTTTTTAAGAAATCTCCACACTGCTCTCCATAGCGGCTATACTAGTTTGCATTCCCACCAACAGTGTAAGAGGGTTCCCTTTCCAAGATGACTTTAAAAAACAGCCACTGAGGTTCCCAAATTTCATGTGCATCACAATCAACTGAAAATCTTACTTAAAAACATGAATGGCAGGGCCCCACTTCAAAATTTTCTGATTCATTGGGTTTGGGTGGGGTCCATGGTTTACAACAAATTGAATTTTTTTTTAATTAGTTGGAGGTTATTACTTTACAATATTGTAGTGGTTTTTATCATACATTGACATGAATCAGCCATGGTTTTACATGTATTTCCCATCCCGTTCCCCCCTCCCACCTTCCTCTCTACCCACTCCTTCTGGGTCTTCCCAGTGCACCAGGCCCGAGCACTTGTCTCATGCATCCAACCTGGGCTGGTGATCTGTTTCACCCTAGATAATATAAATGTTTCAATGCTGTTCTCTTGAAACATCCCACCCTCGCCTTCTCCCACAGAGTCCAAAAGTCTGTTCTGTACATCTGTGTCTCTTTTTCTGTTTTGCATAGATAGTTATGTCTATATGTACATATATATTTATATGTCTATGTGTATAGATATTTATGCCTCTCTGAACCAAGGTATTTATACATCTATGTACCTAGAATGTATATTTCTATGCATATAGACATTTGAATATCTACATACGTAGACATTTATATATATCTCTGGACATTTACGTATCTATGTACCTAGATATTTACATTTATGTACACTTATGTATATACAAATAGATGTCTTACCAGTATAACAGGGCCTGTAGAAAAGGGAGCGCTACAAAAAGATCTGACTCTGCAACTGAACAACAACAAAACAGAAAATACACTTGGTTCACCTGCCACAAACAACACATGGTATATCAATGTTATTACAATATGAAATAAAGGTTACTTAAAAAAAAATAATGCTTAGGGGGACTTCCCTGCACTCCAGTGGTGAAGATTCTGTGCTTCTAATGCAGGGGGCGAGGGTTCGACACTTGGTTGGGGATCTAAAATTCCCACATGCCACATGGCACTGCCAGTAAATTAAAAAAAAAAAAAAAAAAAAAAAACATTAAAATAAATAAATAAGAATATTCAGAAAAAACACATAAGTTTTTGGGTGTTGATTCAGCTACTTTCCATATTGAACTACAGTCTGGAGTTAAAACTTGAATGTTTTCACTTTAAAGGGAATCACAACTGTGCATGAAGAAGTCCTGACGCCTTGTGGCCATTCCCTGCAATAGCAACCTTAAAACATGCTTATGAGAACATTTCATGCAAAGATGGGCTCAGTAAAGGACATCAATGGTATGGACCTAACAGAAGCAGAAAATATTAAGAGGGGGTGGCAAGAAAACACAGAAGAACTGTACAAAAAAGATCTTCATGAACCAGACAGTCATGATGGTGTGATCACTCATCTAGAGCCAGACATCCTGGAATGTGAAGTCAACTGGGCCTTAGGAGACATCACTGCAAACATAGCTAGTAGAGGAGATGGAATTCCAGTTGAGCTATTTCAGATCCTAAAAGATGATGCGGTGAAAGTGCTGCACTCAATATACCAACAAATTTGGAAAATTCAGCAGTGGCCATAGGACTGCAAAATGTCAGTTGTCATTCCAATCCCGAAGAAAGGCAATGCCAAAGAATGCTCAAACTACTGCACAATTGCACTCATCTCATACAATAGCAAAATGATGCTCAAAATTCTCCAAGCCAGGCTTGAACAATACATGAACTGTGAACATCCAGATCTTCAAGGAGGTTTTAGAAAAGGCAGAGAAACCAGGGATCAAAAAACCTGAGTGTCAGGGGGCCAAGGACAGGCCCCAACAATGGCTGAAAAGCATAAGGCTGAAGAGGATATCAAGGGCCTCTTCCTACTCAACCAGAGGGGGTTCTGGGGTGCATGAGAGAATGAAAGACGAGCCCAGCACAAGCCAGAAACTGAATCCAGAGGACACAGGCACATTGCTCACGGGGGCAGGGGTCTCGGGGATTATGAGAGTCACGTACGGAGAGTGTGGGCAAGGCTCCAAGGACAGGTCAAGTCTCAGCACACACGAGAGGGCAGAAACAGGGGAGAAGCCTTATGTTTGCGGGGAGTGTGGGTGAATCTTCAGTCAGAAGTTAGCCCTCATCAGACACCAGAGGACACACACAGGGGAGAAGCCCTATGTTTGTAGGGAGTGTGAGTGAGTTATGACCAACAAACCACACCTTACCCAAAGGAGGATTACTACAGCCACCCCATGCCTCAGCTCTAAGGGGGCCTCAGAGGAGGTCTGAGACCCATTACTGTCCACAAGAATAAGAGGAGAGACTTCCCATGTTGTCCAGTTGCCAAGACTCCAATGCAGAGACCCATGTTCAATACCTGATTGGGGAACAAGCTCCCACAGGCTGCAACTAAGACACAGCACAACTGAATAAATAAATATATAATAAATATTTTAAAGAAAGAGTGTGATAAGCACAGAACTACTTGTTAAATAGACCTTCCACCTTCATGACAGGAGACAAGACAGATAAACCGCAGAGGGTTTCTTAGGTGTTCTGGAGATATTCATGCCAATTGTCTTCGTGGTTTTTTAGGTCTCCTTTTCTAGAAAATTTTGTCTCCAAACAAATCTGAAGCCCAGACTATGTACTGATTCCCCCCTTATCACTGACAGCAGTGGGGTCCAGTCATAGCTGAACTCCTGGGAAGGCATCATTCTGGAGCCGAGTCAGTTAGGTCACTGGACAGTCAGTTCCTGGGTCCAGGGAGAGGAATCTAGGGTTTGAGACAGACTCACAATGAAAGGGATTCCCTGGCCTCCTGGGAAGTGGGGCCTCTCCTCCTTATAGACCCCGACTCTCCTTTGGCCTCTCCTGGTGGCGCTCTGGTTCCCTCTGACTTCTGTAGCCGCAAAGGTGAAGGCCATGTGCACGTGTGTGTGTGTGCGCGCGCGCCTGTCTCAGCATGGGCCGTCTGGTCTCTGCTGCTCCCTCAGGGTCATCACAGCATCTGGACTCCAGATGCGACCACAGGGGTCCAGTTCTGAGCCCTGCCCTCAGCAGCTGGGTGAGCTGGGGCAAGATGCTAAACCTCTCTGTGTCTCTATTCTCATCTGTGATATGGGGTGGGAGCACCAGCCTTTTGGTCTGATGTGAAAGCACAGGTGGAATCTGGCAGAGGCTGGCTGAGAATGCAAGCCCCACCTTTTGTCCTTTGTGTTTTTTTCTTCCATCTTTTTTATTTTTTAATAGAAGGATAATTGCTTTACAGAATTTGTTTCCTGCATGTCCTCCAGCTCCCACTCTTTCCAGGTCTTCAGAGCTAAACGAGGAAAGGGCTGTTTAGGCACTGGGCTGCCCTGATGAGGGGCTGTGAGGTCAGAGGTGTTAAGGGAGGGCGACCTCCCTTCCCACCCTTGTCATTCCTGCTGAGCTGGGCAGCCCCAGGGCCCCTCCAAAGACAGGCAGTCCCCACAATCGTCCCCCCTGCCGAGAACAGAGCCTGGAGCCGCATTTTCAGGAAATCCCTGTCCAGCCCCCATCCCACCCCCACACAGAGGGTCCTTGAATCCCACCCATGGCTTCTTTCTACATGGGCCTCGTACCTGTGACCCTGAGCTCTGGTCAACGCTGTCGCAACCTTGAAATTGTTAACCATGGTATATTTCATCCTTACACTTCCCTCTCATGAGTGAAGTCTGATGAGCCCCAGGGTGCGCTGTGAGCAGAGCAGATGCACACACATCACGGGTCCTGGGGTGCCCGGGCTGCACGAGGGGAGAAGGTGGACACAAAGCCCCCCACCATGGGTGAGTGAGGGTGGGGACAGCTACAGAAAGCCACGCTTGCTCAGACCCGGAAGTGAGCTCCGACACAGAGTGGGGGCAATGGGGTTCTTAAGGTCGACCACAGCCTCCCATCTGTGAATGACCTCTGCCCTGGCCTGATCCTTCCAAAAGGGGTTCAGGAGGCTGAAGTCTGCCCGGGCACCAGAAGACACCAAGGGGAGAGTGGGCCACAGGGCGGGCGGTGAAGGGTGCGAAGTCCAGGACTCGGGGCAACAGCCCTCAGTCCCCTCCATGTGCCAGGCTTGTGAAGCGTCTCTACATGAACCGCGTCAGTAATAACCACCTACTATTATTTTCTGGTTTCTATGCTTTCTTAAAGGAACGTGTTTTTCTGTGGCTTGTTTTCCCTATAGGAAGGGAAGCCACGTAAACCCCCATCTTCTGTGGCTTCAGGCCAGGGACAGGGGAGGGAGAGTTAGGGGTGGTTTAGGCAGAGGGGTTTCAACTGAAAAACGGTGGGGATTCAGAAACCTGCAGGGGCTTGTCTCCTGCACCTCCCACCAGAGCTGGGCCTGGAATCCCCTGGAAGGCTGAGCAGGTCCAAGCTTCTCCCTCCCCTCCCTTCCGCTCCCCTCCCCTCAAAAAGCTGGCTCCTGGGGCCAGCCCACAACACCCCCAAATCCCCCATCACCCACATCCCCACATAGGCCCTCCCTCACAGAAGTGGGATGACCTGGATGGTGGCACAGATGGTGTGTGACCCCAGAGCTGGGGGTCTCAGCTGACCTTGAGCAAGGGGCTTGGTGCTTTACACAGCCTCCCAGCCCAGGGAGCTGCCAGCAGCCACAAGCCACGATCTGAAGCGGAGCTGGGAGATGGAGCATGTGGATGCGAGCTCTCTGAGGTCCCATCCTGTCCCCAGAACAGCGGCCAGGCCCTCACGTGACACCGTGACAGCCCTGCACGGGCACACAGGACACCAGCAATCATGGGACGGACAGCCAGCTGCCTCCGCTGCACGCTCCATCCTGACCATGGTGGCCCCGTGGCTGTACCAGCCCCGCCGGCGCGTGGCTCTGCTTGGCTGCCAGGGCTCACGGACCCTGGGTGAGTCACTGAGGGCAGAGCTCCAGAGGCCAAGCCTGTCTTCAGCCACCAGACCTGCCCTGCTTACTGGACTCATGAGCCCAGCCAGTATCTGAATCCAAGATGCCTTTGGGAGAATGACACCACAGACGCTGACCTCAGAGCTCAGACTCCTGAAAACTTACTAAGCTGATTATTTATAGCGTTTTTTTACAAGGGGATATTGGCAGGAAGCGGGGAGGGGAATGACTCCCTTGGTGGTGCTGTGGGTAAGAATTCACCTGCCAATGCAGGAGACACGAGTTCAATCCCTGATCTGGGACGACCCCACGTGCCGTGGAGCAACTAAGTCCGTTCACAACTACTGTAGCCCAAGAGCCTAGAGTCTCTGCTTCCCAACCAGAGCAACCACCACAGGGAGAAGTTCAGCGCAGAAACGAGAGAGCAGCCCCCACGCCCGACAGCAGGAGACAAGCCCGCACAGAAGCGAAGACTCCGCAAGTTGAAAATAAATAAATAACCTTGCTTTAAGTAGGAGACCGCAGCATTCTCTGCTCATCCAGAGCCTAGGACTATGAGCTCCCAACAAAAGGGGCCACGTTCAATCCCTGGTCAGGGCACTATTTCCCACATGCTGCAACTGAAGTCCCTGCATGCCACAGCTAAGACCCAGCGCAGCCAATTAAATGAATACTTAAAAGTAAGATGCGGTTCTTCTGTCACCATAGAAAACTGCAACATTTTAGGAATAGAAAAAAAAATAAGATTTATTTTGCAAGTGCTCATGGTTGATTGCAAAATTTTCTCATAATATGCAGCTGTTAAGAAAAAAAGAGAAATTTAGAAAATACAGAAAATAAAACCCACCCATAAATGTGTGGGGAACATCAATTACTGTAGCATTCGGCCACCACCCAAGGAAACACACTTCCGTGTTTTTCCTCTACAAAGAAGCTTTCAGCCTCCACCCCACTACCACCGGCCTCTGCTCTGCTCACCAAGAAGACTGTGTTTTGGCCTTGTGACCTGGGGGTTTCTGTTGAACTCAGGGAGGTGGAGGAGCAGGGCTGTGTGGTTGGGGGCACCGTCTGGCCTGCAGTGAGGAGAGAAGCGCGAATGCTCCGCCTCTGGGCCCAGTAACTCCAGGGGCCTCAGGGGAGCCTCCCGGGAAGAAGCCTCTCAAACACCTTCCCTGCTGCATCCACAGTTACAGCACGTCCTACGTCTCAGGGTTCAGTTGTGGGTTAACAAATCTTCTCTTGTTGGACAGAAAAGTGTTTCCACAGAGAACCTGCCTGGATCTTGGCCTCGGTTGGTACAGATGTAACAGGCAGTACGGTCAGGGCTCAGGGGAGTTAGTTCTGAAGCTCTCTGGGTTTAGGGCTATAGCCCCTCTTTACCTCCACCCCTTCCACAGTCATGGAGCCTTCTTTTCCAGAGGAAGGTGTTTGGCAACAAAAGCCACAAAGACACATACTGAAGAGGAGATATCCCATGGCAGGCGGGGTTGGTGTTCCTGGGGGAGCAGAGGGGTCTTGGACACTCCATGCTGGACCCCTGCCCCACCAGGTTCTCCTTCTTCTCGCTGGGCATGCAGCTTTCACCTGCTGGGTGCCCGCCAGTGAGGGGCTCCCAAGACACCAAGCTGGGGTTGGCGATGGGCGAGCTGGATGCCAGGGAACCCGAGACCCTGCAGCAGGTCAGTGCACTGTGGACGAGGGCCGGCCTCACTGACCGGTTAGGCCCTGTGCATTCAGGACACCCTCTCTGGAACCCAGGTGGAGGGCTGATGTCCCCAGTGCCCACCTGGGTCTCAGGAGGTGGAAGAGAGACCCTGTTGACCTTCCCACCTCCTGCCCAGAGAATGGCAAAGGCCAGTTCCCAAAAGTCAGAGCAGGGTGGGCAGAGTGAGTCTTGGGTCTCACAGGGTCCCTGTGAAGAGGGGTTCACTGCTCCCTGGATCCCTCTTGGCTGGTCGTCCTTCTGTGTTGTCTTCACATCAAATCTCACAAGGACGAGGTATTCCAGGTGCCCACAGTATCACTTGCCCAGTTGCTGACAACCCTCCTTATTTATTATGGGCAGGGAGACAGGGTGGCTGATGTGACACTCCCCTGGACCAAGAGGAGACCCCATAGGTTGTGTTTCTTCTACTCCTGAGACCCAGGAGGGCATTGGGGGCAGAGCACCCCCAGATGGGGTCTGGAGAGGGTGTACTGAATGGACAGGGCCTAACTGTCCAGTGTGGCTGCATGTGGTATGGGCAAGAGGGGTTCTAACTGCTTTCTAAATATTTCAGACAACCACTGAGTTCCTTCTGGTTTTTAGTTTCAGATCTTTTTATATGGTCAATTTTCAGAGTCTTTATTGAATTTGTTACAATATTGCTCCCATTTAATGTTTTGATTTTTTGACTGCAATGCATGTGGGATTGTTACCAAGTCCAAGCTCGCTCTGCACGCCTCACAACAGGGTGACAAATCAGAGGCGAGGTGCTGAGGCAAGGAATGTGACTTTACTTGGAAAGCTGGCAGACTGAGAAGACAGCAGATTAATATCTTGAAGCAACCATCTTTTCAGGGTCTGGATGCCAGTGTCTTTCATAGAACCCAAAGCTGGAAAGTGAGGAAATAAAATAAAAAGGCCATTTATCTGGCAAATATCTCCTGGAATGGCCACTCTCGGAGGGAGATGTGTTACATTCTCCCTCCTGTAGCCATCCACAGGTGGACAGGTCCTGGACAGAGGCAGAGGGGCGGGGTTTCCTGAGGCAGGCCTTTATGTATGGACAGTATCCCTGTAGCAAACAGGCCAACAGGAAGCAAAGATTAAAGGAAAACGTTCAACATGGAGTCAGATGTTCTTCTTCCCTGTAACAATTCCCTAGTGTCAGCGTCCATTCCACAATCTTATGGGAAAAGGGTTGATGAGTGTTCTAATTGCCCCACCAGTTGCATCTTTTGGGGAGTGCCCACCACTGGTGCCAGTGTGCTGAATGTTGAGGTTTGTCTTTGTTGTCCTTTGGAAAGTCTCTACTTCATATGGATAGACATAATAATATTATAATACAGGTGTTGAGGGTTTTATTCAGTACAAATCTTCTCGGACTTCAAAACCAGGCGGCAGCATCTAAAGTTAAGGAACTTAGCACTTTTCTATGTGTGGGAAGATGCACCAGCCATCTCACTGAAATCATCCCCTTTGATACACATTTTACCACCTGGGACCAGCATCCTGTTTTCTCCTTCCTGAATTTCCCCAGGTTTCACAGTGGGGAGTGGCTGAGTCTGATGGCTGCTGGAAAGCAGGTATTCTTTTCTTTCCTGAGGTTCCTCAGGGTTCACCATGAGGAGTGGCTTCAGTTTTATAGCTTCTAGAGAGTAGGAGGGGGAACCTGGGTCCCCATTGAGATCATCTCAGCAGAGAGAGCAAGCAGGTCCTGTGACTCCAGACAACCTTCCAACATTCAGGGCTCAGCGTTCAGCCTGCAGGATCCACATTCGTCAGCTCAGCCACCATGCTCTGCACTTAGTTGCTATCTAGCCCTGAAACCTACACTGCAGGAGGCCCTCTAAATGTGGCGTCCTGTCCAGCAAACTCTCGGTCACACCCTCCAAGCCTGACCCAGGCCCAGCTCTGCTGAGAGGGTCTCACTGGGGACCCAGGTTCCCCCTCCTGCTCTCCCACATTCCGTACCTGAGTGGGGAGAAGGCAGGGGCTGGGGGCACAGTGCCTCCAAGCAGGTAGGGCAGACGTTGTCCCATCGCCCCTTGTGGTCCATCCCTGGGAGCACAGTCTACTGTCACTTTTACCAGCAGAGGACATGTGTCCCCAGATCCGGCCCACTCTCGAGGTGTGTGAGCTGTGAGCACTAACACAGGATACCCCGAGTGACCTTCTTAGGCGGGAACACGTTCCTGGGATATGAGCTTAATTCTGAAAGTAGCTTCTCATTGGAATTAGCCTTCTCCAGACATAGCTTGGGGGCAGCAAGAGCACAATAAATGGACCCCAGCTGGGGCAGCCACACAGTGCCTCTCGACAGCCCTGTGGAAACTGTGCACCAGAGTGACCATGAGCCCACATTCACCCTGCAGATGGCTTCTGAGAGGTCTGTGACAGACTAAAACAACCATGAGCCTGTACTTACAGCAGACAGTCTCTGATAGGTCTGTGACAGAACAGAGTGACCACAAGCATGCATACATCCAGCGGACAGCCTCTCATAGGTCTGTGACAAGTCAGAGTGACTACAAGCATGCATTCACCCAGTGGATGTCTTCTGAGGTCTGTGATAGACCAGAGTGACCACAAGCATCCATTCACCCAGAAGATGGCCTCTGATAGGTCTGTGACAGAGCAGAGTGACCACTAGCATGCATTCACCCAGCAGACAGCCTCTGAGAGGTCTGTGACAGTCCAGAGTGACCACGAGCCTGCACTCACCCAGTAGATGGCCTCTGAGAGGTCTGTGACAGGTCAGAGTGACCACGAGCCTGCACTCACCCAGCTGATAGCTTTTGAGAGGTCTGTGACAGGCCATAGTGACTATGATCCTGCACTCACCCAGCGGATGGCTTTTGAGAGGTCTGTGACACCTCAGAGTGACCACAAGCCTGCACTCACCCAGCGTATGGCTTTTGAGAGGTCTGTGACAGAGCAGAGTGACCACAAGCGTATATTCACTCAGTGGATGGCCTCTGAGAGGCCTGTGACAGGTCAGAGTGACCACGAGCCTGCACTCACCTAGTGGATGGCCTCTGAGAGGTCTGTGACAAACCAGAGTGACCACAAGCCTGCATTCACACAGAGGACAGCCTTTGAGAGGTCTGTGACAGGCCATAGTGACTATGAGCCTGCACTCACCCAGTGGATGGCCTCTGAGAGGTCTGAGACAGACCAGAGTGACCACAAGCATGAACGCACCTGGTGGATGGCATCTGAGAGGTCTGTGACAGGCCATAGTGACTATGAGCCTGCATTCACCCAGCGGATGGCATCTGAGAGGTCTGTGACAGGTCAGAGTGACCACAAGCCTGCACTCACCAAGTAGGTGAATTCTTGCCTGGAGAATCCCATGGACAGAGAGCCTGGTGGGCTACAGTCCATGGGGTCACAAAGAATCAGACACAACTGAACACCTGAGCACACACACATGAAACAGAAATGGACTCAAGGACAGAGGGAACAGACTGGTGCTCTCCAAGGAGGAGGGGGCGGTGGAGGGATGGAGTGGGAGGCCGGGTGAGCAGATGTAGCTTTTATAAGTAGAATGGATAAAGAAGGCCCTGCTGCATAGCAGAGAACAGTATTCAGTATCCAATGATTAACTACATAATAATATTTTTAAAATGAATGTATATATCTGTATAAGTGTATCCCTGAGCTGCACAGCAGAAATTAACACATTTTAAGCCAGCCATAATTCAAAGAAAAAAAAAAAATACTGATTAAGGAAAAAAAAAAAAAAAACAACAACAGGCCCTAGCCAATTACAATAGACACTCAACCCAGGAGCACCGAGTCCCGAGCAGTCAGAACATGGACCAACCTGTCAGAAGAGGGGCCAACAGGAGACGGGGTCCCACTGCGGCCCACAGGCTGGCTGGGAGCCCTGGGAGCCGTAAGCCACTAGTGTCGCTGGAGGAAATGAGAACTCTACCCACACGACTCCCACTCCAGCTCAAAACAAAGCGGCTCTGCTTCCCCTGACCCCTTAACTGAAGGGGCCCCGGGATGCCCTGGCTTGGTGCTGGGACCAGGAATGTGCTGGGCAGATCCCAATGCAGGGGAGGTCTGTGAGGGCAGCTCTGGAGTGGGTGGGCCATGATGAGCCCAGCAGCTCTGCCCATTCCTTGAAGGTCGGACAAAACAGAGCCCAGGAGGCCGGAAAGTGCCCTAATGGAGGGCAGGCCCCACGTCGGTGCCTCCGCTCTCTGGCTGAGGCCCAGCGCTGGCCCCCTGTGCTGGTCTCTGACGGCTCAGCCACTGAGCCCCAAGGAGAAGGCTTGTGATGGCAGCCATGCCCACAGGCACCAACACCACTGACCATCTGGCTCCTGGCCCAACAGCGAGGTCCAGCTGAGACCAGTGGGCACCTCGTCAGCAGAGCTCCAGGGAGGTACCCGTGTCACCAGTAAATGGCAGTATCACGATGCAGGCCAGCAGGACTCAGCCTGGCGGATTGCTAGACTCAGCGGGGACACAGAGCCCCATGAACACTCCCAGCCCTGGGTCAGGCAGAGACCTGAACAGGCAGACAACTGCAGAGAGCAGAGTCCATGGCATAGACAAGGAGCACCCGTCCCCGGGTAGGGAAGGGGCCCCATCTCAGGGGGCGCCCTTGGGATCCACCAGCTTAAGCATAAAGAGGCTTCAGGCAAAGGTGGTAGGAACAGATTTGGAGCTGCTTTTAAGTCATGCAGGGCAGGACACGCAGATGAGTGAAGGCCAGAGGGAATGTACCGTAGAAAACAGAGGGTCTGGGGAACAGACGGGCTTGGGTGGAGCTGAGCCAAATGGGGCTGGGAGTCCGGAATCAGAAACCCTGTACGCCTCTCTCCTGGCTCGGCCTCCTAATCTACTTAACCCCCACTCTGCAGCCTGACGCCGCCTGTCCTGTGCATCTCCACACTCGGACCGTCCACTCATTCACAGATATTTGCGTAGCACCTACCTCTGGCCAGGTCGTGTTCCAGGCACGGGACAGCCGTGAGGAGACAGACAATAACCCCAGTCCTTGGGGGGCAGAAACTCTAACAGAGGCCAGATGCACCACTTCTGGGGCTGAGCCCCGGCCTTGCCCTCCTCACCCGCCGGCCAGCCCTGCTGGAGCTCCGGGGCCTGATGCAGTTCTGTCTGAGCATGCCCCCTCCTCCAAGAAGGCGCCTCTCTGGACTCGCCACCCGTCAGCCCCTGCCTCCCCGAGTCCTGTGTCCTTCTCAGCACAGACCACCATCGGAAACGGCCTCCCCACCATGCGTGACCTCAGTGTACCTGGTGATGTCACGTCCTCGGTGAAGGAAGGTCCCAGCTGCCCTCACGCCCTTTCTGCTGAGTTCCCAGCACAGATTCCCATCACGACGGCCTGGAAGGACACTCCAGACGGGTGTGGGGCAGGGGCTCGGTGGGGCCTGAGAGAGTGGCCCCTGGGCCGCTCCAGTGGTCAGGGTAGGCAGGGACCTCCCAGTAGTGGCTCGGACCGGCCGGCAGGCCGACCAGCTTCCTTCTCCCTGGGACCACGAGGGGGCGAGGCTCTCATCACTGCTCAGGGTCGTGGCTGCCCAGGAAGGGATGTCAGTTCCACAGTCCTGAGCACAATGTGAGCTGTTTTAAGTTTTACCTGTGTGATCTCAACTCCCTCAGGCAGAACGCTCTGGGCTACACACTTGTAAGAATCTAGTGGAGTGGTTTCAGTTCAGTTCAGTCGCTCAGTCGTGTCCAACTCTTTGCGACCCCATGGACTGCAGCACACCAGGCCTCCCTGTCCATCACCAACTCCTGGAGTTTACTCAAACCCATGTCCATTGAGTCGCTGAGGCCATCCAACCATCTCATCCTCTGTCGTCCCCTTCTCCTCCCGCCTTCAATCTGTCCCATCATCAGTCAGACATGACTGAGCAACTGAACTGAACTTATGCGAGTATGAATAAATGCAAGAGGAAGAAATCAAAGTCCTAGCCCGTTTGTTTATCATAGTACCTCCTGACTGTGAGCCCTTCCTTCTATGAGCCCCTAAACTCCTCAAGGGGGACAGGCAAAGCTCTTGAAGCATGAGCCTGCTGGGTTCCCCTCTCTGCCGACTGAGAATTGAAGCCAGCTTTCTATTTCCTCCAGACTCAGTCTCCATGTTCTTTTATTCAGCTCAGGGGGGCAGAGAAGGCCAAGATTTTGGTCAGCAACAATACCACTAACCTGATCACTAGGTTAATCTGAATTAACACCACCACGCATAGCCTAATAATTAAACTCACAAGACTACTCCTCCTTAATCAATGATAACAGCCTCAATTACTCAATTGTTTTCTCCCACTCCCTATGGACACCACCACTGATTTTAATTACATGGTTATGACCCCTTATACTAATAGTCAACGCTTCATATTAAAAGAATCTCTACCAGAAAAAAAAATATTATCACTGCTAGTCATATTATAATTATTTTAATTATAACATTTACTGCAATAAAATTCATTCATTTATATATTCTATTTGGAGCAACACTAGTTTCAACACTCATTATCATTACCCAAAGAGGAAATCAAGCAGAACACCTTAATGCAGGTCTCTATTCATTTTATACCCTAGTAAGTTCTCTCCCCCTCTTAGGAATACTTGTGTACATTCATAATACAGCAGGACCTTAAAATAGTCTAATGCTGAGCCCAATCAGTATCCAACTCTTGATCCAATGGTTTCATACGGTTAGTATGAATAATTGCCTTTACAGTAAAAATACAATCTTATGGCCTCCACCTTTGACTACCTAACGCACATGAAGAGACCCCTATTGCAGGCTTCAGAGTTCTGGCTATGCTGCCAGCACTACTAAACTTTGGATGTTGTGGTATACTATGAATTATGAATTACAATAATTTGAAACCCACTAACAGACTTCATAGGGTATCCACTCATTCTATTGTCCTTATGAGGCATAATTATAACCAGCTCCATTTGCTTATGCCAGACAGACCTAAAATCACTCACTGCATACTCTTCTGTCAGCCACATAGCACTTTGCTATCCTTACCCAAACACCTTGAAGTGGTATAGGAGCCACAGCCCTAGTCATTGCCCATAGTCTTACATCCTCTGTATTGTTCTGCCTGGCAAATTCAAATTACCAGGTCCATCGCCAAACAATAATCCGAGCCTAAAGCCTGCAAATGTTCCTCCTACTAATAGCAACCTGGTGATTACCAGCAAGTTAAACAAACCTAGCTCTACTCCCAACTATTAACTTGATTGGAGAGCTATTTGTAGCAATATCCTTCTCGTGATCAAACATTGCAATTATTTTAATAGGAATTCATATAGTAATTGTTGCCCTATACTCTTTATATATACTCATTACAACACAGTGTGGAAAATACACACACCACATAAACAGTATCTCTCCATCTTTTACATGAGAAAATGCTCTCATATCATTACCCTTCCTACCTCTTCTACTCCTATCCTTAAACCCAAAAATTATTCTAGGCCCCTATACTGTGTATATATAGTTTAGAAAAAAACACTACTTGATTGTGAATCTAGTAAGAGAAGACAAAACCATCTTATTTACCACAGAAGTATATAAGAATTGCTGGTTCTATGCTCCCATGACTAACAGCATGGCTTTTTCAAACTTTTACCCATTGGTGTTAGGAACCAAATAATTGGTGCAACTCCAAATAAAAGTAAAAAATTAAATTTCCTCTTTCACTCTAGCCTCACTATGTATTTCATTGATCATAATAACAAGCACTAACATTTATAAAACCACCACATACCCTCTATATGTAAGATTATCTCATATGCCTTCACCATTAGCTTAGTTCCAACAATAATATTCATGTATACAGGCCAAGAGATAATTATCTCAAACTGGCACTGAGTCACACTACAAACCCTTAAGCTATCATTCACTTCTAAAATAGATTATTTCTCAATAATGTGTGCTGGTGGCCCTATTTGTCATATGATCAACTATAGACTTCTCAATATGATCCATTCACTCAGACCCCAACATTTACTGATTCTTCAAACACTCCTTTTCCTTGTTACAATACTAATTCTTGTTACCACTAACAATCTCTTCCAATTACTCACTGGCTGAGAAGGAGCCGGGATTATATCCTTCCTGCTCATTGGATGATGGTGTGGACGGCAGATGCAAACACATCTGCACCACAGGCAATTTTGAATAACAGCTGAGTCACTAGGTTGTGTCCGACTCTTTGCGACCCCATGGACTGTAGCCCACCAGGCCCTCCAGTCCATGGGATGTTCCAGTCAAGAATCTTGGAGTGAGTTGCCATTTCCTTGTCCAGGGCCAAAACACCTCAGCGAAGCCCAAAGACTAACTGGAAAGAGGAGGCAGATGGATGGCTTGTGCTGTGTGGATGTGGGGATGCAGGGCACGAGGGCGTGGATGTGAGAAACCGGGGCCAAGGGGGCGGGAACCTGTTTTGTATAACCCTGTTCTGCTGCTGCTGCTGCTAAGTCGCTTCGTCATGTTCGACTCTGTGCAACCCCATAGACGGCAGCCCACCAGGCTCCTCCGTCCCTGGGATTCTTCGGGAACAACACTGGAGTGGGTTGTCATTTCCTTCTCCAATGCATGAAAGAGAAAAGTGAAAGTGAAGTCACTCCATGTTTCTGATTCTTCGCGACCCCATGGACCACAGCCTACCAGGCTCCTCCATTCAAGGGATTTTCCAGGCAAGAATCCTAGAGTGGGGTGCCATTGCCTTCTCCAAACCCTATGTTGATACAGGTTTTATTAAAACAACAGCATTATTCTTACTTAACTTAAATGCATGACACGACAAATTTTTATCCTCAGCTCAATTCAGTTGCTCAGTCGTCTCCAACTTTTTGCAACCCCATGAACCTCAGCACGCAAGACCTCCTCGTCCATCACCAACTCCTGGAGTTTACACAAACTCACATGCATTGAGTTGATGATGCCATCCAACCATCTCATCCTATGCTGTCCTCTTCTCCTCCTGCCCCGAATCCCTCCCAGCATCAGGGTCTTTTCCAATGAGTCAGCTCTTCGCATCAAGTGGCCAAAGTATTGGAGTTTCAGCTTTAACATCAGTCCTTCCAATGAACATCCAGGACTGATATCCTTTAAGATGGACTGGGTGGATCTCCTTGCAGTCCAATGGACTCTTCAAGAGTCTTCTCCAACACCACAGTTCAAAAGCATCAATTCTTTGGCGCTCAACTTTCATTATAGTCCAACTCTCACATCCATACATGACTACTGAGAAAACCATAGCCTTGACTAGACGGACCTTTGTTGGCAAAGTGATGTCTCTGCTTTTTAATATGCTGTCTTCATTGCGCGTAACTTTCCTTCCAAGGAGAAAGTGTCTTTTAATTTCATGGCTGCAATCACCATCTGCAGTGATTTCAGAGCCCTGCTTCCACTGTTTCCCCAACTATTTGCCATGAAGGGATAGGACCAGATGGATGACCTTAGTCTCCTGAAAGTTGAGTTTTAAGCCAAGTTGTTAACTCTCCTCTTTCACTTTCATCAAGAGGTTCTTTAGTTCTACTTCACTTCCTGCCATAAGGGTGGTGTCATCTGCATATCTGAGGTTATTGATATTTCTCCCAGTAATCTTGATTCCAGTTTGTACTTCCTCAGCCCAGCATTTCTCATGATGTACTCTGCATATAAGTTAAATAAGCAGGGTGACAATATACAGCCTTGACATACTTCTTTTCCTATTTGGAACCAGTCTGTTATTCCATATCCAGTTCTAACAGTTGCTTCCTGACCTGCATACAGTTTTCTCAAGAGGCAGGTCAGGTGGTCTGGTATTCCCATCTCTTTCAGAATTTTTCACAGTTTATTGTGCTCCACACAGTCAAAGGCTTTGGTATAGTCAATAAAGCAGAAATAGATGTTTCTGTGGAATGCTCTTGCTCAACTTAATTCAGGTTTACCTATATTAGGCTTAGTATTAGCTGCAACGGGAAAATTTGTCAATTTGGGCTACACCCATAATTACCCTCAGCAACAGAGGGCCCACATCAGTCTCAGACCTACTCCACTCAAGCACAATAGTAGTAGCAGATATGTTCCTACTCATCCACCTCTAGCCTCTGACAGAAAGCTATAAATGTACCCCATCAGTTACATTATGCCTAGAGGCTATCACAACATTTATAACAATATGTGCCATTACCCAGAACGATATAAAAAAAAATCATTGCCTTCTCCACCTCTAGTCAATTAGGCCTCATGATAGTAACAATTGGCATCAACCAACTCTACCCAGCATTCCTCTTTCTCCAAAAAAAATGTCCTTGCCTTTGTCAAAGTGATTTTGTTTATGTAACCCAGATTATTCACAACCCAAATGATGAACAAGATATTCAAAAAATAGGAGCTATGTTTAAAGCTATGCCTTTTACTACAACTGGCCTTATCATTGGCAGCTTAGCATTGACAGGAATGCCTTTCCTCACTGGATTCTACTCTAAAGACCTAAATATTGAAACTGTGAATATGCCTTATACCAATGCCTGATCCCCTCCACAAACTGCCACCTCACTCACAGCCGTCTCCAGCATCCTCACTATCTTCTTCATGCTACTAGGACGGCCTCAATTTTCTACTCTAATTATCATTAACAAGAACAAACCCCTCCTAATCAATTAAATGCCTACTAGTTGGAAGTATTTTGCTGGCTTTATTATCTCCAACAATATTCCCCCAACAGCAGTTCCACAAAGAACCATACCTTACTACCTCCAAATAACTGCCCTGGCCCTGAATATTCTAGGCTTCATCTTGGCACTCAAAACTAGCAGTAACACAAAACCTCAAGTTCAATTATTCAAATGTATTCAAGGATCCTTTTCCACTATCATACACGGCCTGACCCCTTATTTAAACTTAACCAGCCAAAAGTCAGCATCCCCCTTCTAGACTGAAACTGAGGAGAGGATATTTTGCCAAAAACCACCTCCCTTATTCAAATACAAATGTCTATATTGGTATCAGATCAAAAGGGGCTAATCACACTGTATTTCTTCTTTCCTTATCACCTTACTTATCAGCATAATTGAAATTTCCACAAGTAATTTCTGTAATAAAAATTAATTATGACCAACTAGTAACATGGTTGGTTCCCCTTCTCTACAAGCTCATTTATTGCAGCACTTACTATAGTCCACTTACTATCTCTCCATGAAACAGGATCAAATAACTCAGTAGGAATTTCACCTGATATAGACAAGATCCCATTCCATCTGTATTATACATTGAAAGACATCTTGGATGCCTTGCTACTAGTTCTGGGGTTAAAAATACTAGTCCTATTTTCACCTGACCTACTAGGAGACCCAGATAGTTACACCCTGGCAAACCTCTCAACACACCTTCACACATCAAGCCAGAATGGTACTTCTTATTCACATATGCAGTCCTATGATCAAGCCCTAACAAACTAGGCAGAATTTTAGCCCGAATCTTTTCTATCCTAATCTGAATATTAATGCCATTACTTCATACAAGCAAACAACAAAGCATGACATTCTGACCTTTCAGCCAGTTCCTGTTTTGAATTCTAGTAGTGAACCTCTTAACACTGGCATGAATTGGAGGACAACCAGTAGAACATCCCTTTATCATCACTGGACAACTAGTATCTATTATATGTTTTTCCTTATCCTACCATCAATGCCACTAACCAGCATTACCTAAAATAATCTAAAATGAAGAGAAGTCTTTGTAGTATATCCATGCTTCTGGTCTTGTAAACCTGAAAAGGAAAACAATAAAACTCCCTAAGACTCCTTGCACAAGTTTGTGTCAGCAAGTAGTATTACTCCTTGATGGTGAACAGTAAATAAAAATAATCTAATATTAGGTTATTAATTGCACTGTTAACCCAACAGAGGCATTCACTCAAGCAAAGATGAAAAGAGGAAAAAAGAACTCGGGAAACATAAACCCTGCCTGTTTACCAAAAACATCATCTCTGGCATCACTAGTACTAGAGGCACTGCGTGCCCAGTGACAATCATTAAACAGCTGTGGTGTCCTGACCGTGCAAATGTAGCCTAGTCATTGATTCTCTAAGTAAGGACTTGTATAAATGACCACACAAAGGTTTTACTCTTACTTCTCATCAGTGAAACTGACTTTCCCAGAAAGACAAATATCATAAGATATCACTTACGGGCACAATCTATAAATTTATAGCAATGACCTAATGTACAAAACGAACTTCACAGCCTGCGAAAATCAAATTATGAGTATCAAAATAAAGTTATAAAGAAATGATAATTAAGAGTTTAGGATTTATGCAAACACTAATATCTAACAAATTGATAAGCAAATAGGACCTACTGAAAAGAACAGGGAACTCTACTAAAGAGACTGTAATAATCTACATGAGGAAAAAAATGGAAAAAGAATAGATTCACTTCTATGTAAAATCAAATTAAGTTCCTGTACAACTAAAACTAATAAAACAATGAAAATCAACCTGACTCCAATAGAAAATAAAAATTAAATTACAGAAGATACATCTAGTGGACCCCAGACAGTGGCGACCCTACAGATTAGGTCTGTGATACAGTATGATATTAATATGACACCGCCAAAGGTTTTCACCCAGCAGAACAAAGAGCAGCAACCCATTCAAAGGTGCTTGACCTCATGTGAATGTCCCAAGATGAAGAGAAGAAAGACCACAGGTTAATCAGGGCAATGCCATCAATTCAGATGTTGGAGATCTCCAAGGGGCAAGACACACAGAGGTGAAGAGCAGACACGGGGTCTCTGGGTAAAGGATCCGGACCCGTGTGGATGGGGTGAGACACACACAGTCCCCAAACCCTACATCTGGGGCCGCATGACTCTTGGTTACTTCACCAGGTCCCTGATGGCTGAGCCCCAAAGGCAGAAACGACTGGGTTCCTGGAAACTTCACTCGTCCCAGAGAAGTCCTCCTCTCCTGCCCCTTGGTTCTGTCTGATACTAACTGTTTTTTCAGTTGTCATGATAATGTTGAACACACTGCCTTGGTTCCAGCAGGCTCCGTTCTTTGTTTTCCCATTGAGCTGTTGAGAAAACACCCCAGGTGTGGGGCTAGAAGACGAGGGGCAGGGCTGATGTCTGCTAAGCAGGGACGGCCGATGGGAAGGCAATCATATAGCAACCTCACCTGCTGCCCGTTGGTTTTTTGCCTGATCCTTGTACGCTGGAATCAATTAGCCAGGTGAACCTGCCTCCCTACTCAAACTGAATGCATTGAAAAACTGGAATAATTACCAAGTAGCCCACCTGAGGAGTCTCCATGAGCCTCAGGTCAGGTGAGCCTGGCAGGAGGATAGACTAAGAGCCCTACTGCAGCACTGACCCCTGGGAGGGCCATGGAACCCCACTAAGAGGAGGGCACATTACACAGAGAAGCCCACCTCAGTTCCAGACCCCAGACCTCTAAGCACTGACATTCAGACACAGGCACGGAGTTTTCCAGGACCGAGGCCAGGCCCAGTCCGCACCCAGGTCTCCACGTCCTCGTGCACACAGAACATGGTCAGGTGTCAATATACTCATTGCAGAAAGCAAGATATCCTGTCTAAACATAATCAGTGCAGACAGGATTGAAAAGTCAAAGTATTCATCCTTCAGACATGTCTGACTCTTTGTGACCACATGGATTGTAGGCCTCCAGCCTCCTCTGTCCATGGGATTCTGCAGGCAAGAATATTGGATTCAGTTGCCATTCCCTTCTCCAGGGGATCTTCCCAATCCAGAAATGAGCCCAGTTCTCCTGCACTGCATGCAGATTCTTTACCATCTAAGTAACCACGGAACGTCCTAGACAAGGCAGAAAGGTCTAAATCTACCATGCAGACAGAACTTGGTCAGGATTAAACTAGCATAAAGTTGCTCTCCCTGGAGGCACAGATCTCTCATCATTGGACAGGGGCCTCACCCTCATGTGGGAGCTAGCAAGTAAGTTTCTCAAAAAAAAAAAAAAAAAAAAAATCATCACTGGGCCCCACATGTCATCCACATCAGGAAACCGAAAGAATCTTTGGCATTAAACACTTTGACAGGCAAAACAAAACTGTTACTAGTATCTTTGGCCATGTGGTGGTCAGGATCCAGGGAAGATCCAGGGACTTCTTAGAGTTGAGTCCAGTGTCTTGTAAAGACAGATAGACAGTGCCCTGATTCCTTCTTCCATGCTTCCAACAGGAGGCAGCCACACTGGAAGCCTTCTAGAAAAGGATATTCTGTATCAGAATAAGAATTGTTGAAATGGAAAGCATACTAGTTAGTATTTGCCAACCTAAAATATTCTTAAAAGCTTGGCCCCCAGATCTTTGAGGTTCCCACTGGTTCCTTTGTGTTCAGATTGTCAGGAGAGAAACAATCCATTGTTTCAAATTGGTTTCTTCTAATTCTGTTATTTGCTATTATATGAATGAAAAAATACATAAGAAAATTTTGGGAAAAAAAAAAAAAATGGAGTCAATGAGCCCATAAGCTGTGTGAACTCTGCCATCTAACAATTTCAATTTCAAAGACTGAGGGCAGGAGGAGAAGGGGATGACAGAATATGAGATGGTTGGATAGCACCACCAACATAAGAACAGGAGTTTGAGCAAACTCTGGTAGATGGTGAAGGACAGGGAAGCCCAGCATGCTGCAGTCTATGGGGTTGCAAAGAGTTGGACACGACTGAGCAACTGAACCACATCAAGCTTCAATTTTCTGCCTGGAGAAACCTGATAAAATAGGCATCCTGATTTTGTCACTTCTCTGTTTAAACTGTGCTAAGATGAAATTGATATTCATATCAACATGTAAGAGTTTCTGAGTTTTGAGATGTCACACCAAGGTAAGAGGTGCTGGTGAGAACAGAATGCTGCTGGTGGCAAAACGTTCTTCAAATAAAGCTCTGTTTCAAACTGGATTGAAATACAGCACTACATGGGTATATGAAGTATGAACCAAGAGCCTAAACATAGCAGGCAATATGTAAAAACAAATTTGAAATCCCATATGTGAGAGTAAAAGCTACTGGTTTTTGCAGTAGTCATGTACGGACATAAGAGTAGGAACACAAAGAAGGCAGAGCACTGAAGAACCAATGCTTTTGACCTGTGGTGCTAGAGAAGACTCTTGAGAGTCCCTGGGTCTGCGAGGAGATCAAAGCAGTCAATCCTAAAGGAACTCAGTCCTCAACATTCATAGGAAGGACTGACGATGAAACCAAAGCTCCAATCATTTGGCCCCTTGATGTGAAGTTCCAACCCACTGGAAAAGACCCTGATGCTGGGAAAGGTTGAAGGCAAATGGAGAAGGGGATGACAGAGGAAGAGATGGTTGGATGGCATCACTGATTCAATGGACAGCAGTTTGAACAATCTCGAGGAGATGGTGATGGGCAGGGATTCCTGGCGTGCTGCAGTCCATGGGGTCACAAAGAGTCAGACACAACTTAGCAACTGAACAGCAACTACAGCAACATGAGAGTGAATGTTTCTTGTCAGACCTGCAGCTGGTACGCACACATTGGTTTAGAACACTCCCCAACACAGATTGTCTCTAAGTCTGATTAAGGATGTCACAAGTGCATGAACCAAAAGGTAATGGATTCATTCTGGGATGGAACAGAATGTAACTTTGAACAGTCTGTGAAACTTACAGAGTCTGTAATCCTCTCAAGATTTCAAATAATAAAACATTCACCTGAAATTTAAAGCCTCTTGGAAATCTGCATCCTATCTATGAAAACACTCCCTAGATTTCTTTTCATAATCATTTTTCACAGTGATAACACTTTAACTCTTCAGTTGCTGATATTATTACCAAGATAAACTTGTCCTCATGGGTGTGGGAGATGAAGTGGATCCATTGTGATTGCTCTCTGGTCAAATGATTCTCGCAATTTTTAATTATGTTCTATATCCACAATATTTATTTTTACATCCATCGAGTCTGCTTCTCAGATCTTTATGTACACCAAACAGTAGACACCTGGTGAGTTCAGATTATATTAAACACTCTTTCCATAACTTTTCCAATGTCGATTGAATCAGAACAAGGTGAAGCAGGGAAAAGTGTTGAAATTTTAAATGATCTCTAAGGACCCTAAAAAAAAAAGTACATTAGAGAGAAATACTAACCATTGCTGGTCTATACAAAAGAATCACAATGTGTCTTTTTCATGAAATTGCAACAATTGACTAGAGTTGCAACAAGTTGGAGTGATGCTTGATTTGAGTTGAAACAGTTTGGATGTGCACATAGGAGGATATATAGGTGATACATATTTCAGGAGGTAACAAGTATGAATCCAAAAATGTATAAGTATACTTTGTAAACAAAGATGAAACATTTAACTAGTTTTCACTATCTTACCCGTCCAGACTTTGCCATCATCTTCTGACCCCCTGTGGACATGTTGGTTTAGTGCCATCAGATTAAAACTAGTCACATACATCTTGCTTAGCTGTGTTCTCTTTGTTTGACATTGTTTATGTTTCTCTCTCCTAGTATGCTCTTATAAATGTCACTATCTGTATCACTTATTTTGTCTATAAGGTGGTTTCCTTCATTGTCCACTGTGTAACTATCCTCTGTGTATACAGATATTTACATGTCTATGTATATAGATATATACTTCTATGTGTATCTATAATAGATATTTTTATCTGTATATATAGATAGTTATGTCTATATGTACATATATATTTATATGTCTATTTATATAGATATTTATGTCTCTATGAACCTAGGTATTTATACATCTATGTACCTAGAATGTATATTTCTTTTTTTTCCATTTAGTTTTATTAGTTGGAGGCTAATTACTTTACAATATTGTAGTGGTTTTTGTCATACATTGACATGAATCAGCCATGGATTTACATGTGTTCCCCGTCCCGATCCCCCCTCCCACCTCCCTCTCCACCCAATTCCTCTGGGTCTTCCCAGTGCACCAGGCCCGAGCACTTGTCTCATGCATCTAGCCTGGGCTGCTGATCTCTTTCACCCTAGATAATATACATGTTTTGATGCTGCTCTCTTGAAACATCCCACCCTCGCCTTCTCCCACAGAGTCCAAAAGTCTGTTCTGTATTTCTGTGTCTCTTTTTCTGTTTTGCATATAGGGTTATCGTTACCATCTTTCTAAATTCCATATATATATGTTAGTATACTGTATTGGTCTTTATCTTCTGGCTTACTTCACTCTGTATGATGGGCTCCAGGTTCATCCATCTCATTAGAACTGATTCAAATGAATTGTTTTTAATGGCTGAGTAATATTCCATGGTGTATATGTACCACACCTTCCTTATCCATTCATCTGTTGATGGGCATCTAGGTTGCTTCCATGTCCTGGCTATTGTAAACAGTGCTGTGATGAACACTGGGGTGCATGTGTCTCTTTCAGATCTGGTTTCCTCGATGTGTATGCCCAGAAGTGGTATTGTTGGGTCATATGGCAGTTCTAATTCCAGTTTCTTAAGAAATCACACTGTTTTTCATAGCGGTTATACTAGATTGCATTCCCACCAACAGTGTAAGAGGGTTCCCTTTCCAAGGTGATTTTAAAAAACAGCCACTGAGGTTCCCAAATTGCATAGCCATCACAATCAACTGAAAACCTTGCTTAAAAAACTTGAATGGCAGGGCCCCACTTCAAAATTTTCTGATTCATTGGGTTTCGGTGGGGCCCATGGTTTACAACAAATTGAATTCTTTTTTTTTTTTTTTCCATTTAGTTTTATTAGTTGGAGGCTAATGACTTTACAATATTGTAGTGGTTTTTGTCATACATTGACATGAATCAGCCATGGATTTACATGTATTCCCCATCCCGATCCCCTTCCCACCTCCCTCTCTACCCCATCCCTCTGGGTCTTCCCAGTGCACCAGGCCCGAGCACTTGTCTCATGCATCCAACCTGGGCTGGTGATCTGTTTCACCCTAGATTATATACATGTTTCGAAGCTTTTCTCTCGAAACATCCCATGCTCACTTTCTCCCACAGAGTCCAAAAGTCTGTTCTGTACATCTGTGTCTCTTTTCCTGTTTGGCATAGATAGTTATGTCTATATGTACATATATATTTATATGTTTATGTATATAGATATTTATGTCTCTATGAACCTAGGTATTTATAAATCTATGTACCTAGAATGTATATTTCTATGCATATAGACATTTGTATATCCACGTGCCTAGACATTTATATCTCTATCTGGGCATTTACATATCTATGAACCTAGATATTTACATTTATGTACACTTATGTATATACAAATAGATGACTTACCAGTATAACAGGGCCTGTAGAAAAGGGAACGCTCCTACAAAAAGATCTGACTCTGCAACTGAACAACAAAACAGAAAATACACTCGGTTCACCTGCCACCAACAACACATGGTATATCAATGTTACTACAATATGAAATAAAGGTTACTTTAAAAAAATAATGTTTAGCAAGACTTCCCTGCACTCCAGTGGTGAAGATTCTGTGCTTCAAATGCAGGGGTCGAGGGTTCGACACTTGGTCTGGGAACTAAAATCCCACATGCCACATGGCACTGCCAGTAAATAAAAAATATATATATTAAAATAAATAAATAAGAATGTTCAGAAAGAACACACAAGCTTTTGGGTCTTTCTTCAGGTACATTCCATACTAAATTACAGTCTTGAGTTAAAACTTGAAAATTTTCACTTTCAAGGCCATCACAACTTGGCATGAAAAAGTCCTGACGCCTTTTGGCCATTCCCTGCAAGAGCAACCTTAAAACTTATGCTTATGAGAACATTTCACGCAAAGATGGGCTCAGTAAAGGACATAAATGGTATGGGCCTAACAGAAGCAGAAGATATTAAGAAGGGATGGCAAGAAAACACAGAAGAACTGTACAAAAAAATCTTCATGAACTAGACAGTCATGATGGTGTGATCACTCATCTGGAGCCAGACATCATGGAATGTGAAGTGAAGTGGGCCTTAGGAGACATCACTGCAAACAAAGCTAGTAGAGGAGATGGAATTCCAGTTGAGCTATTTCAGATCCTAAAAGATGATACTGTGAAAGTGTTGCACTCAATATGCCAGGAAATTTGGAAAACTCAGCAGTAGCCACAGGACTGGAAAAGGTCAGTTTTCATTCCAATCCCAAAGAAAGGCAAGGCCAAACAATGCTCAAACTACTGCATGATTGCACTCATCTCATACACTAGCAAAATAATGCTCAAAATTCTCCAAGCCAGGCTTGAACAATACATGAACTGTGAACGTGCAGATCTTAAAGCTGGTTTTAGAAAAGGCAGAGAAACCAGAGATCAAATTGCCAACATCCACTGGATCATCGAAAAAGCAAGAGAGTTCCACAAAAAAAAAAAAAAAATCTATTTCTGCTTTATAGTCTATGCCAAAGCCTTTGACTGTGTGGGTCACAATAATCTGTGGAAAATTCCCAAAAGATGGGAATACCAGACCACCTGACCTGCCTCTTGAGAAATCTGTATGCAGGTCAAGAAGCAACAGTCAGAACCAGATATGGAACAGCAGACTGGTTCCTAATCGGGAAAGGAGCATATCAAAGCTATATATGGTCACCCTGCTTATTTAACTTCTATGCAGAGTACATCATGAGAAATACCGCGTTGGATGAAGCACAAGTTAGATTCAAGATTGCTGGGAGAAATATCAGCTATGCAGATGGCACAACCCTTATGGCAGAAAGTGAAGAAAAACTAAAGAGTCTCCTGATGAAAGTGAAAGACAAGAGTGAAAATGTTGGCTTAAAGCTCAACATTCAGAAAACTAAGATCATGGCATCTGGTCCCATCACTTCATGACAAATAGATGGGGAAACAGTGGCTGACTTTATCTCGGGGGGCTCCAAAATCACTGCAGATGGAGACTCCAGCCATGAAATTAAAAGACACTTATTCCTTGGAAGAAAAGTTATTACCAACCTATACAGTATTTTTAAAAGCATAGATGTTACTTTGCTAACAAAGGTCTGTCTAGTCAAGACTATGGTTTTTCCAGTGGTCATGTATGGATTGGAGAGTTGGACTGTCAAGAAATCTGACTGCTGAAGAATGGGTGCTTTTGAACTGTGGTGTTGGAGAAGACTCGAGAGTCACTTGGACTGCAAGGGGATCCAACCAGTCCGTTCTAAACGAGATCAGACCTGAGTGTTCATTGAAAAGACTGATGTTGAAGCTGAAACTCCAATGCTTTGGCCACCTGATGTGAAGAGCTGACCCTTTCAAAGGACCCTGATGCTGAGAAAGATTGAGGGCAAGAGGAGGAGGGGGCGACAGAAGATGAGAAGGTTGGATGGCATCACCGATTCAATAGACATGAGTTTCGGTAAACTCCGGGAGTTACTGATAGACAGGGAGGCCTGGCGTGCTACAGTCCATAGGCCTGCAGAGTCAGACACGACTGAGTGACTGAATTGAACTGATAAGGGGAAAGAATATGAAGAAGAATAAATATCTATATCTATATCAAGAATAGATATCTATATGTATACCAGACCAGCTGGAATGTAAGGCATGCTGATGGTGACTGGTTCTGACTCTCAAGACTTCAATCGACTGAAGCTTGGATCTCTCATGGTCCAAGACCCTTGATGAACATGACTGAAAAGTTAAAGAGTTAGTCACTCACTCATGTCTGACTCTTTGCAACCCCATGGACCACCAGCCTTCTCTGTCCATGGGATTCTCCAGGCAAGAATACTGGAGTGGGCTGCCCCACCCTCCTCTTGGGATCTTCCTCATTTAGGGTTTGAACCCAGGTCTTCTGCTATGCAGAGATTGTTTACCATCTGAGTCACCACAGAAGCCGGAACATCCCTGTACTCATAGATTAAAGCTTACCCAACTCTGTGGTTTACAGAGACACTGCTCTGGAAAGCTCCATGGTGTTCTCCATGGTTTTGCAAGTAATACACTTTTCCTTCCCATGAGCTTTGGCTGGGTTGTACCTTCTGGCTCTACACCCACCAAGAGGTAAACTCACTTTTCTGGTAACATTTCTCCATCCAACTCCCAACCACCACTTCATACTAATTCTACAGTCAGTTGCTTTACTTGCAGTACATGGAAATCACATTATTTTTCTGTGAGCAAAGCTACCTAAGGGCCAGGAACAGTGTCCCTATTTTATCTTGTGAAGCCAGTAGGTGTCAGGCAAACTCAGCTCAGTGAATCCACATTCCTCCAGATCGATGCCTCGGCTTACAGAAAACACTTGCAGGGCTTTGAGGTTTTACTTATACCTCATTTCCGACAGCTTTTCATACCTACATTACATATACAGATGGCTCATCAGTGCCACTTCCACTTTCAGGTTAAAAATCCTCCAAGTTTTTTAACATCCTTATTCCACGCATTGTGTTTAAATCTTTGAGCACACGGTGTTTATCTTGTGTCTCATCAGAATGCAGTTAATTACACCGTTTCCCTTGAATAATACAGTACTCACCACATAAGAGTTCTTGACAAAACTGGATTTGATAGGGTAGGGCACAGGTGGGCCTAGGATACACTCCGGGAGCACGGTTACAGTCTGGTGGAGCCGATATACGAGTTGAGGGCACTGGAAAGAAACATTCAGCTTGAGGACCACCCGCCCACTTGAGGATCCAGGCCTAAGAGGCCATGCATGAAAACAAAGAAACCAGCCAAACTGCGCCTGCGCACTGGAGGATTGAAAGACACGCCCACAGAGCAGCCAATCCCCGAGCGGTGGGGCGGGGCCTCCATCGCGCTCCCACCCTCCGGGCGCCTATTGGCCAGACTGCCTCAGTCACAACGCCGATTGGTCGCTTGTGACTGACAGGGTACAGGCAGGCTGCTGGCTGTTCACTTCACCTCAGCGCGGAAGGACTGAACTTCGCTGAACCTCTAGCACTCCTGGGTACAGGGTGCGCAGCTCGGCAGGGCAGCGGGGAGGGTGACGGGAACGCATCCTGCGCAGCCCTCGTAAACCCTAAGTCTGATGGCTTCAAATTCCAGGGTGGGAGACCTGAAATCCTGTCAACTTTGAGTAATCTGAGTCCTAATCTGAAGGGGGCTTGTGTCTCGTCAGCTTCAGGGATTACAAGTCCCTTCATCCACAGAAACACCGAGTCCCCTAGTGCTGCGACCCTCAAATACCTAGATTAACCCGAGTTCCCCTTAGCCTGAGGCACCCTAAAAATACCACCCGCAGAGACACCAAATTTCCTCAACTTCGGAGACCCTGAATCCCTCTGCCTGCAAGGTCTTAAAACTCTTCCTCCTCAAGACCATAACTGTCCTGCCTGTCAGAGACCTAAAGTCCCTTAATAAGAAACCCCCGATTTCCTCAGCCTCACAGATCCCAAGATTTCTCACCCTGCGCATTCTACATCAGCCAAAAGATCCCCTGTCCCCTCTGTCTGAGGACACCAGTTACTTCAGCCCGTGCGACCCAGATCTCCTCAAACCGAGCGACTTCTCCCTTAGACGTAGAACCTGCGCTATGCCCAGATTTTTCTGAGTGTTCAGGAAGAGATCCTCAAAACCCTTCTTGGAGAAACATTCCCTCTGCTGTACTGGAACAGAGTCCTGATTTCAGCCTGACCCCAGTCCAGCAGTTAGGGGTTTCTGGGTCTCCTCAAGAATCCCTCCATCACCCAGAGACACATCCCTCCCAGTGCTTTCCCTCAGAGGGGCTGAATTGTAGGGGAACCAAAGAAACCAAATCTAGTTCACATTAGGCTGATCTGTCATATCTAGTCAGGATCCGTCCATCCCACAAATACCCTCACCCTGACTTTCCCCTCACCTTCCTGCCCTGGACACTCCACCCAAGGAAGACACACCAGGCTCTGGACACTGGTCTGGGCTGTCTCAGCACCTTCTTCTTCCACAGGCACCTTGGCCTTGAGCACTCCAATGGCCATGAGGCCAAACAGGTCTCCAGAGGAGAGCACTGAGGGAGATGCCAGGAGAACAGAGTGGAAGCCCACGGTGAGAGGTGGAGGTGGCAAAGCTGGGCTCTAAGCCAGCTCTATAGGAAGGACACGGTGCTGGTACCTGAAGCACCACAGACTGGTTGCCCAGGCAACTGAGTGAACTCCCCTGTGACTGCACACAGGTTGGGAATGCCTGATCCTGTCTGAGATGGTGGGGTGGAGTGGGACAAAAGAGGACAGTAGCTTTGTCAACTGCCCTGTGTCCAGGGAGAGTTAGGAAAATGCTCAGTGTTTGTTCAGTTGGGCAGGACACAGTCGGGAAGGAAAGCCTTCATCCCTGTCTCACAAAGACCATCCAGTAGCTTCAGGCTACTCCCTGCACAAAAGATGGAGGAGAAGGCTCAGCTCTAAGGTCTGACTTAGATTAGTAAATCACTGATGAAATCTATTATGTTCCTTAGGACAAAGGTGCTTTCAAAGACATCTCCGTATACTTCTCCAAGGAAGAATGGGAAGAGATGGGAAAATGGGAAAAAATCCGATATAGGAATGTGAAAAGAAACTACGAAGTGCTGATTGCTATAGGTAACAGGAAGTGCTGGGTGCCTGTGAGCCTGGGAAACATGAAGCAGGTCTTCACCCTCAGTGTTCACTTGGCCCGCTCTTAGGTGGCTCCATCTGCTCACAGTTCCCTTTGGTGTGGAGACTAACCTGGAGGAAATGTTTACAGTTTTGCACCAAAGGGAGGTTGACCCTGCAGTGCAGAGCTCACCTCTTGCCTTGTTCTAGACTCCCCCAGCCCATCCCACTGATTCCCTGACTTTGTGACACTTCCCATGGCTTCTGTGATTTGTTTCTCCTTCTTAGGACAAATGTTTTGCTTCTTTCCAGGGTTCAGAGCCACTCGACCGGATTTCATGCATCACCGCAGGCAGCACATCAAACCCCAGGTAGATGACACTGAGGATTCTGATGAAGAATGGACACCAAGGCAGCAAGGTGAGGGGCCAGAAGGATTTGGAGGTGTCTTCCTGAAACCAGCCTGGGCTTAGGTCTCAACTACATCTCAGCCATTGGCAAAGAAAACATAATTTTCATTGTTCTGAACTGGTTGTGGCTGAATATTTACATAAGTCTGAATGAAGATGAATGTATAGGTTTTCCAGTGTAATTCTCAAAAGTTTTATGGTTAAAATTTATGATTCTTTTTTAAAAAGAATTATTTTTGCTAAACATTCTTAGTGAAAGGCAGTTAAAGAAACCTTAGAAATAAATTCACCAAACAGATTTAATACTAATCTCATTGGTTATTGGATCAAGTCTCTTCGAAAAGGAAATAATTAACATATTATGTCAAGATACATTATTTCTGTATGTATATAAAACAAAACCCATGATCTTCTTACCCTAAGGTTATACTAATTATATATTTTGATTCTGGGAAAGGGTTGGAGAGAACGATTTATTCTCCATGATCTTTCCCACATTTCACTGACCAGAGATGGCATCAAGTAGATAAAATGAAGTACACTTATTATAAAATAGAAGTGAGCAGCTCACTTCCTCTCTGCTGCTCAAACAGTTTAGAAGCGTTAATCTGCATAGACTGGAGAAAACAATTTAGATAGTTCTATGATTCTCCATCTATGGATTTCTGTTCTCCCAGGTTTTTAAAAATTCTTTATTTAGTTTTAGCTGCACTGGGTCTTCATTGCTGTCCATGGGCTTTCTCTGGTTGTGGTGAGTGTCTTCTTGTTGCAGAGCACGTGCAGGCTCTGTAGTTTGTGACACACAGGCTTAGCTGCCCCGCAGAAAGTGGAATCTTCCTGGACCAGCCATCAAACCTGTGTCCTCTGCATTGGCAGGCAGATTCTCATCCACTGTGCACCAGGGAAGTCCCTCTCTTCCCTTAGGTTATTAAAACTAGGGAAAGGGATATGAAAACCAAACATTTGGTTGTCTGCAAAGGTTTTGACATAAGGAGAGATTCATCATAGGGAATACATACACCTTGGTTCACCATACGCCTGCACGTCTTTATTTACCTTTTGAACAATTTCTGAGTGTATGGCACACTGTTGCTAACTATGTGCACGTTAGTGTTAGTGGCCATAGTGCTAATGGCTCAGTCATGTCTGACTGTGCGTACCCATAGACTGTAGCCCACCAGGCTCCTCTGTCCATGGGATTCTCTAGGCAAGGATCCTGGAGGGGGTTGCCATCTCCTGCTCCAGGTTATCTTACCAACCCAGGGATTGGGCCTGCATCTGTGGCATCTCCTGCATTGCAGGTGGATTTTTTACCGCTGAGCCACCGGGGATATATATCCACGTTGATGTACAACAAATCTGTAGAAATGTTACATCTTGTGTGACTGAAGCCCTAACCCACTGAGTGACAATTCTCCAATCCTTCCTCCTCACAGGCCTTGGCAACCACGATTTTATTTTCTGTTTCCATGGATTTGATTAATTTAGATACCTCATCGAAGTGGAATCGGGCAAGATTTGTCTTGTTTGATTGGTTCATTTCACTTAGTATAATATCATCAAGGCCCATCCATGACGGAGCATATGACAGAAATCTTTTTTAATGCTTCAAAACATTCAGTTGTGTGCATGTGGATATAAGAGCTATAACATATCTTATATATAATCTTTATCTTTTATCCACCAGTGAACATTTAGGTTGCTTACACATCTTGCCCATTGAGAATAAAGTGGCAAGGACCATACATGTGCCCACTATTTATTCAATAACTTGCTTTCAATTCTTTATGGAAATACACTCTTGAGTGGGATTGCTAGATCATACAGCAGTTCTAACTTTCTGTGGAAACTCCATACTGTTTTCTAGAAAGCTTGCAACATTTTACATTGCCAGCAATAGTGTATAAGGGTTCCAATTTCTCCATATCCTTACCAAACTCGCTATTGTCTTCTTAGATATATTGCCCATCACAGAAGGTTTCAATTTGCATTTCCCTATTGATTAGTAATATTGAGCATCTTTTCTTATGTTTGTTGGCCATTTGTGTATTTTCTCTGGAGAAATGTCTATTCAATTCCTTCTCTCACTGTTAGTCAGCTCAGACTGCCATAACAAAGCAGACTTCATTCCTTAAACCAGAGAAATTTGTTTCCTTACAATGCTAGAGCATGGAAATTTGACATCAAGATGCCATCATGGTCCAACAGGTTGTCTTCCTGGCTTAAGGGTCGCCTTCATACTAGTGTATGCTTGTTAACCCCTTATGAGATGCATATTTTACAAATATTTTCTACCATCTTATAGGTGGCCTTTTCAACTCTGTTCAGTGTCCTTTGCTGCAGAGATGTTTTAAGATTAATCTCATTCGTCTATTTTTACTTTGTTACTAATACTTGTGCACTTGGTACCATATCTAAGAAATCATTGCTGTTTCAATGTCCTGAAGCTTCACCCTTGTTGTCTTCTAAGAGTCTTATCAAGTCTTGCATTTAGGTCTTTAACCCATTCTGAATTGATTTTTCTTCAAGATGTAAGATGCTCATTATTTTGCATATGATTATTTTGTTTCCCCAGCACCATTCATTACAGGGATTAAACTTTCCCCATTATCTTGACACCCTAAATGAAGATCATTAGACCATGTATCCAAGAGTTTATTTCTGGCTGTCTATTCTGTTCCATTGATTGACATGTCTGTCTTTATGCCAACCAGCTTCCTCAGTGGCTCAGCAGGTGCAGAATCTGCCTTCAATGCAGGAGACCCAGGAGATTCGGGTTCAATCTATGGGTTAAGAAAATCCCCTGAAGAAGGAAATGGCAACCCTGTCCAGTGTTCTTGCCTGATAAATCCCCTGGACAGAGGAGCCTGGTGGGCTGCAGTCCAAAACGTCGCAAAAAGTCAAGAAAATTGAGCGACTAAGCATACATTTTTTGTCAAATCCACACTCTTTTGGTTCCTGTACCTTTGTAGTATGTTCTGAAATCAGAGGCTTCCAGCTTTGCTGTTCTTTCTAAGATTCTTTTGCCTATTTGGGGTGTTCTGAGATTCCGTGTTAACTGTTGGATGGATTTTCTATATCTGAAAAAATTTCCATTGGAATTTTAATAAGAATTGTATTGAATCTTTAAATTGCTTTGGGTAGTTTGAACAGCTTAATAATATTAAGTCTCCAAATCCATAATCACGAGACACCTATCTATTTATTTATGTCAGATTCCTTTCAGCAATATTTTGTAGTTTTCAACATATAAGTCTTTCATATCCTTAAGTTTACTTGTAATTACTTCATTCTTTTCAATGCTATTATAAATAAGATTATTTGTCCAGTGGCTAAGACTCCACACTCCCAATGCAGAGAACTTGGGTTCAGTCCCTAGTCAGGGAATTATATCCCACATGCCACAACAAAGACCTGGCGCAAACAAATAAATAAAGAGAAATATATTGTTTTTTTAATTTAGCTGTTCAGTATAGCTTTAAGAAAATAAAAAATAAATAGGATTACTTTCCTTTCTGGAATGGTCAATCTTCATGCACGGAAAGATATTTGAATGTTGATTTTGTACCATGCAACTTTCTGTGCAGGATTTGTGTGTGTGTGGATTTAAAGATATTTCTGCATATAAAACCATACCCCTGTGAACAGACATAATTTTACTTCTTTCTTTCCAAATGGAAGCCTTTTGTTTCCATTTCTAACCTAAAGCCCTGGCTAGGAGTTCTAATATTATGGTGAACAGAAATGTAGATATCAGGCATGCTTGCCTGTTTTTCTTGATCGTAGAATTTTTCAGCTTTTTACTGATGACTAGGATGTTAGAGGTAGACTTTCAATATGTGACCTTTATTATATTGCAGTAACTTCCTCATATTTCTACATTGATGAGTACTTTTGTCATGAAAAGCTACTAAATTTATTAGATACTCTATGAACATCAGATGAGGCACAGATGAAGTTTCATTTTTTTTTTTTTTTTAATTTTAAGAAAATTATGTAATGCTCCCAGTAGAAGCATAGAAGTTGATGATACAGAAATCATCTTCCATTCCTCCTTTGGTAATCATTGTCTTTGTCACTCTCTGGCTTAGATTTATGCCTCCTTAGTTAGAATACCCAGAGTTTGGAAATATTTACCAACCAAAACACTGATTCTCACCATTTTTTAGGTAAACCTTCCTCGATGGCCTTCAGAGTGGAGCACAGTAAACACGAGAAGGTGAGTATTTCCCAAATCCTGTTGCCAAAGCATCCTCCACATGGATCCAGTCACAGGTGAGAACAGGAGAAAACTCAGATCCTGGAGATGGCTACTTTCCTGCCCTGGATCTTTAGCACACTGTCTGATATCATCATCATCTTTATAGTTAGTAAGAACAACAGTAGTGGGCGGTTCTGTTGTTACATTATTTTCATAATATTTCAGACTTTAAGCATTTTATGTGAATAAACTTACTTAAACCTTAAATAAATCCTACAGTACCTATAGGTAGGTATATAGCTATCACCATTATAGATCCAAAAAATGAGGTGAAAAACATTTGATTATATGCCTGAGATCACAGTACACTGGTAGTGCAATCTAAACCAATGCACGTTCTCTAAACCCCTTACACACTGATTAATACTTCCATAGTTCTATGAAGCTTATTCATACATTTTTATATCATTCATCTGAGAGATGCTTTCAACCTCAGTTCTTTTGTGCTATGCTAGGGAAGGATATGCTAAGACATCTGACTAAGGGAAGCTTAAGGACATGCTGGGCAGTTTGTAGAGTGGACAGTCCAAGATGAAGAAGCTTAAAGACATGCTGGGCAGTTTGTAGAGTGGACAGTCCAAGATGAAGAAGGATACAGGATCCCTACCTCAGAGCCTCCTACTCCAATAAGAGGAAGCAACTCGCCACCCTGAGAAGCCTCAGGTTTATGACTGAAAATCAACAAATAAGCAAATAACAGAAGGACTTCACATAGATTACCTGCTTTTGAGTAGAAACTCATTATCTGGGCATCATTTCAAATGCTCATTCCTGTAGGAGGGAGTAACAACTCCTTCCTCTGAGCTCTAATAGGCAACTCTCCTGTTTGGAATCATTTGCTTAGCCTGCCCCTGTGTTGTGAGGTTTAAGAGCCTAGCCCACAATCATTATTTCTCAGAAGTCCAGGCCCAGCTCAAAGCCCCTGAGAGGCCCCTGAATGTTTTGTGAATTTGAGCATTCATCTAGAGGTAGAAAGGTCAAAGAATGATATAGATAGTATCTGTGAGCAACACTTGAAATATACTGGCAGTTTAGGGAATAAATTGATACCAGGGATGTACACTCACCTTCCTACTGTATTAAATACCTCACACAACAATTTGTTGAAGGTTATTAAATTTCATGTCCACTATAATATTAAGAATTAGCCTGTATACCAATTAATGGATCAGGAAACTGAGGAGAACCAGCTAGTCATACAGCCTTGTTCAAGGAGAACTGATGAGACCAGCTACTTCAATTCCAAACATTGTCTCTAGGACATGGCAACCTGCAACTTTCATCTCATTTTCTTTATTGTCTAAATGTGTTTCTGCCGATCGTCTTTTCTCTTCTTAATCTCACTGCTTTGTCACCTTATTTTCCAGATGTGTTTTGTCCCCTCTGTAATTTTCCATACTTCCTCATCCATCAAAGGGCCACTAATTAATAGAAACTCCCCGGATCTCTCTACGAGACCTTAGCCTCTTCTTTCCCTGATTTCCAGCTATTCTCCCTGCCTTCCTTTCACTTTTATGCAGAAAGTTGCAGGGGAAGAACTTTAAGATATGAATTCTAGTTTTGATTCACTATCGACCTAGGTCCTTTTTTTACACTCCAGTGTTCAGACTCCCCCCCCCCCCCCAAATCAGGTATTTCCAAGAATTGTCAAAGTATTAACTAAAGTCATACATGTGAAAACACTTCATAAAGTCCTAAAGAACTAAAGAAATTCATGTTGTCTTTGTTGTTGTTGTTGTTGTCTTTTACTCATATGGAAGAGAATGTCCAGGGCACCATTAAGTAAGAAATCTAGTTTGAAGGAAGTGCCAGGAGCAGCAAAATCACTGAAGACAAGTGGCTCCAAGCAGGCTCAGAAACCAGTGCCCCATCACAGAAAAGCAAGGACCCCTGGACAGCACCCTAGACAAAATCGGTAAGAGAAATTTTGGGGGGTTCCTCTAATTAGTTCTTTTAATCCCTGTAGAGAAACTAATAAGTATGGCCTAGGTGTGTGGCATGGACTTTGGATAGGCAGGTGTTTAAGCTGGACTGATCAGAGACATGAAGTTAGCACTGGGGCTTTGGGAAAATCTTATATATTACTGATGTCATGATTGCTATCTATAAAGTGAGGATAAGGATACATAACTCATACGGTGCTTGAAAGCCTTACTTTAAATGCAAAAGTATGACCCCTACAAGTAGTTCAATAAATCCAGCTGTGATAATGCGAACCAAGCTTTGTTAGTGTTTAGCCCAGACCTCTGCTCAGTGCCCTACATATCATGTGCCCTTAACATATATTTTCTGAGTAGATGTGTCGGTGAACTATTTCCTAAGTAAGAAGATTGGGAAGTTAAATCTACTAATGGGAAGTGCAGGAAGCTATCACTGAACTGGGCATCTGTGGTCAGTGGAGCCTCAGTCTCCTGAACCAGTAGTTAAAGAGAGAAGAAACAAAATATAGAGAAAAGACTTCCTGGGGGTGAAGTGGTTAAGGCTCCACGCTTCCACTGCAGGAGGGGTGGGTTCCATTCCTGGTCAAGAACTAAGATCCCACAAGCCATGCAGTGTGGCCAAGAAATAAATAATGAAACATTACAGCATAAAATTACAAAAATAAAAGTTTGAAAAATACATGTAAGAAAGTTTTAACAAAGTGTATAGATGGACAGGTAGGAGAACTCACACTTTCTGATAAAACAGGGACTAACTCCCCAGAACCCACCAGCCTTGCTTAGCTTCTGTTCTCCATCTTAGAACTCAAAAGAAAGGAGACTGGAGTGAGGAGGTACAGTCTACCAGAAAGAAAGGGCCACATGTACCAAGAGGTCAGGGAGCCGCAGGATGATGACTACCTCTGTGAGTGACCCTGCTGGCCCACTCATGGAGAAGGGGCTAATAAGGCCTTGGTCCTGTAACCTCACCTCACCATTTGGTCCCCCGGGCATCCCCTTCCTCTATGACTTGAGGTGCAGGATCGAGGCCAAATGCCATGAATGCCCCAGTCCTTTCTGAAGGGTGTTACAACCAGCAACATCACTATACCTCCTCTCATCCCTGTTCTCACCTCCAGATTGTGTGGACTGTCAGACCTTCTTCGTTGACAGCTGTGCTGCCCATGGGCCCCCAACCTTTGTAAAGGACTGTGCAGTGGAAAAGGGGCATGCCAACCGCTCAGCCCTCATGCTGCCCCCTGGGTTAAGCATCAGGCTGTCAGGCATCCCTGACGCTGGGCTTGGGGTGTGGAACGAGGCGTCTGATCTGCCGCTGGGCCTACACTTTGGCCCCTAAGAAGGCCGGATCACAGACGATGAAGAGGCCGCCAAGAGTGGATACGCCTGGCTGGTGAGAAGCACCCGTTTCCCTGTCCTCTGGCCTCTAATGGCTTGTATGCGGTGGGGGGTACTTCATGTCTACATGCGAGGATGCAGATGGTGATAACATGGTCGGCAACGACAGTCAGCCTGGGTACTGTGTGCCCTGGGAGTGAACACAGGACTTCCCTCTAAAGGTCAGAGGAGAGGTCGGAATACCTTGATACACACTCACAGGACTTCTATCTAAAGGTCAGAGGAGAGGTGGGGATACCTTGGTACACACTCACAGGGCTTCTATTTAAAGGTCAGAGGAGCAGTGGGACCACAGTGTACAGACACACAGGACCTCTATCTAAAGGTCAGAGGAGCGGTGGGAACACAGTATACAGACACTCAGGACCTCAATCTAAAGGTCAGAAGAAAGCTGAGACCACAGTGTACAGACACTCAGGAACTCCATCTACAGATGAGAGGAGAGGTGAGACCACAGTGTAGAGACACTCAGGACCTCTATCTAAAGATCAGAGCAGAGGTGGGACCACAGTGTACAGACATTCAGGACCTCTATCTAAAGATCAGAGCAGAGGTGGGACCACAGTGTACAGACACCTAGGACCTCTATCTAAGGGTCATTGGGGAGGTGGGACCATGGTGTACAGACACTCAGGACTTCCATCTAAAGGTCAGAAGAGAGATGGGAACACCTTGGTACACACTCACAGGACTTCTATCTAAAGGTCAGAAGAGAGGTGGGACTACAGTGTACAGACACTCAGGACCTCTTTCTAAAGGTCAGAGGAGAGGTGGGACTACAGTGTACAGACACTCAGGACCTCTTTCTAAAGGTCAGAGGAGAGGTGGCACCACAGTGTACAGACACTCAGGACCTCTATCTAAAGGTCAGAAGAGAGCTAGGACCACAGTGTACAAACACTCAGGACCTCTGTCTAAACGTCAGAGGAGAGGTGGGAACACAGTGTACAGACACTCAGGACCTCTATCTAAAGGTCAGAAGGGAGCTGGGACCACAGTGTACAAACACTCAAGACCTCTGTCTAAAGGTCAGAGGAGAGGTGGGAACACAGTGTACAGACACTCACTAGACTTCTATCTAAAGTTCAGAAGAAAGGTGGGACCACAGTGTAGAGACACATAGAAGTGACTCCTCCCTTGTGGAGCCCTTGCCTTCAATGAACCAAGAGACTCAGACTCGGAATGATGAGTAAGGGCTTACAGTGTGGTCCGATGGCAGGTGAATCCATGTAGGCTGAAAAGCATCAATGACTACAGAGGGAAATAGCTCTTCTATTGCTTCCTACCAAAAAGAAAAAGAAAAGAAAGAGGAAAGCTTGCATCTCTTTCTCTGACACTCAGATCACCAAAGCAAGGAACTGCTACGAGTATGTGGATGGAAAGGACACGTCTTGGGCCAACTGGATGAGGTGAGTGCAGCGAGTCTGCTTGTGTAGACATTGAGACTCCCTCCATCCCACGCCCCTTTCCTTCTCAACCCGGCTCCCTCAACAGCTTTCACATCTTCCTTCCTCTTTTCCCTCCATATCATGCTCTTTCATTTCAAAAGACACTAGAAAGAAGGAAATAAAAATATGGTATGTGCCGTCAAGATACAAGTCTATATGCTGAATAAAACTGGTGGGCTTGAAAACAACTTGAGGAGTCTAGATTCACGAGGGACACTTTAACTGACTTAATGGACACTTACCACGCACTTTATGTTTCGGTTTAGACAGTGAACTTCGTTACTGAAGCAGATCACACAACCCATGTCCTTTTGGAGAACATACTGCAAACAGACATTAGCCAATTGATTTTAGGAGCAGTAACCTTATTTCCTCTATCTTTGAGTAACTGCACAGTGCCAGGATAACCTAACACAGGAGACCTTGTCTCTTCCGAAAACCTCCTCAGGCTTGGTTCCTGTGAGAAGTGGGCCCTGAGGCCTCAGAAGGAATGGGGGTCAGCATGGCCCTGAGCAGGGCGATTCTCTGAGAGCCTCTCCTTTCATCAGGGCAGGCAGACAGTGAACAAACGATTAGTGTTCCGTGTCTCAAGCTATATCAGAGTTCTCTCCAAGTTTCCGTGGAGGGGGTGGGCAAGCGAATAGGACCCTGGATACACGTGGGGAGTTGGGAGAAAGCCTCAGGAGAGGAGGCAGGCTGGGCTGAGTGCTGAGTGCTGTGTATTAGCAAAGGAGCACAAAGTCCTGTGAATGAAAGAGAACTTAATTCAGAGTTTAGAGAAGCTGGAGGTCACCAGCCTCAGGGACAGTCCAGGGGGAGGTGAGTCTGGAACTGGGCTCTGGAAAATGGCTAATTAGGTAAGGAAAGAAAAGCATGGGAATTCACATGGCCTGGTCTAAGGTGTGAACAGGAGGTCCACATGAAGGGCGGGCCCAGAGGCGGCAGGCAAGGAGCTGGGCATGGTCGGAGGGTGGAGGGCACTCATCACCTGAGGTTTCTTTCCCTTTTCTGGTCTTGACCCCAGGTATGTGAACTGTGCCCGGGACGACGAGGAGCAGAACCTGGTGGCCTTCCACGATCACGGGCAGATCTTCTACCGAACCTGCCAGGTGGTCAGGCCGAGCTGTGAGCTGCTGGTCTGGTACGGATACGAGTATGGTCAGGACCTTGGCATCAAGTGGAACAGCAGGGGGAAGAGTGAGCTTGAGGCCGGGAGAGGTGAGCATCACCCCTCTTCCAGCACCCCACCTCATCCTGGAAGCCTCCATGGTCCGATTTCGAAGCAGAGGACAATACAATCCAAAGTCAGGTGAGTTACAATTCAAATGCCTCAGAATTTGATTCTTTTCATATGATTGTTATGAAAAATTTTCATAGTAAAAATACTAGTTCTAATTTTTAATATTTCATCCAAAATAATATGCAAGTTCACCTTCTGCTGAAAGGATTAGGAGCAAAAGGCAAGTTTTCTAGCACCTACCAGCTCTCTGCCATTTACCTCTTTCTTCCTTAATTCCTCCGAATATTTTTTTTTAAACTACAATAAAGATATTTTATTTTAAAATATTTATAGGGCAAAGAAATTTTAAGAGTCACACTAGGAAATTTATGAATGACATCTGCCAATTTAAAGAAAGTAAGTGGAATTCCTTAGTCATCAGTATTTTTTTAATTAATTAATTAACTTATTTATTTCATTTATTTTTATTAGTTGGAGGCTAATTACTTTACAATATTATGGTGGTTTTTGTCATACATTGACATGAATTAGCCATGGATTTACATGTATTCCCCATCCCGATACCCCCTCCCACCTCTCTCTACACCAGATCCCTCTGGGTCTTCCCTTTGCACCCGGCCTGAGCCCTTGTCTCATGCATCCAGCCTGGGCTGCTGATCTGTTTCACCCTCGATAATATACATGTTTCAAAGCTGTTCTCTTGAAACATCCCACCCTCGCCTTCTCCCACAGAGTCCAAAATTCTGTTCTATACATCTGTGTCTCTTTTTCTGTTTTGCATATAGGGTTATCATTTCATCTTTCTAAATTCCATATATATGTGTTAGTATACTGTAATGGTCTTTATCTTTCTGGCTTATTTCACTCTGTATAATGGGCTCCAGTTTCATCCATCTCATTAGAACTGATTCAGATGAATTCTTTTTAATGGCTGAGTAATATTCCATGGTATATATGTACCACAGCTTCCTTATCCATTCGTCTGATGATGGGCATCTAGGTTGCTTCCATGTCCTGGCTATTATAAACAGTGCTGTGATGAACATTGGGGTGCACACATGTACAGTGATGTGCATTCAGTTACTGTCCAGTCTGTTGTCATGTGAGTTCACGCTCTGTGCCAGACGGGGCTCCACACACCGAAACAGACAGAACCACTGCCCTGGGGCAGCAGGGGCTTCATATCAGACAGGGGCTGGTGCTCTGAGGAAAACCAGCGCAGGGAGCGTGCCTTGGGTCAGCGTGAGCAGAGGGTGGGGTGTGGTGCAGGACAGTGCGGCAGGGTCTCTGCAGAGATAACACCTGCAGGGAAAGCATTCTAGGCAGGTGAGCAGCGAGTGCCTCAGCCCCAGGGCCGGGAAGAGAGGCTATGCCAGGGGTTGCAGGAGGAAACACTGATGGCGAGGAAGGAGGCTGGACAGGACACGGAAGCCTCAGGGCCTGTGTCCACGTGCAGGCCTCAGGGGCCTTCCTGGGTGACACAGAACAACCGCGAGGCTTTCAGCTGCAAGCGGCATGTTCTCTATGCTAAGACGATGCTTTGGTTTACTTTTGGGAAGAGACAGCAGCGTGGAGTTCCCTCAGAGGTCAGTTCATTGCCAGACATGAGGGGAGAGTGGCCTGTCTGAAGATGCTTGGGAGTGAAGAAACTGGCTGGCGGTGTATTTTTAAAGAGGGCTTCCTAGTGCACGTTAAGTGGATTAAGCCTGAATGAAATAAATGAGGTATGAATACTGCTGAGGCTTGAGAAAGGATATGCCTTTATTTTATGATTTATGGGAAACTGAGAGAGGAGCAATTTCTGAACCAATTGGGGCAGCAGGAGCCAGAGACCTGTGGTCAGTGGGACCTGGGCCGCTCGGTCTCATCCAGTCTCAAACCCACTTCCTGCAGAGATCGGCACAAAGGCTGCTCTTTGAACAAGAAGCCACAAAGTCAGATTTACCCACACCTGCTGTAACCACCCCCTGTGCTGCCTCCCATATGCAGAGAGCTCCAGGCCAGGCACCCCTAACTTAATATACCTTTTCCCCTCACAGTGAGCCTCTGAGGAGATTCCACCTAAGTCATCAAGTCTTATCGCTCAGTGGGGTAAAACATCTGTGGCCACTGTATGTGACTTTTCAGATAATTACACACAGGGAAAGCCCCTGCAGATCCATCTCTATCAGGAGAGACACTGCCTCTGATGCTGCTGGAAGGTCCCTATCTGGGTGATATATAGAAAAGGCCCCTGACACAAGCTTCCTGGATTTCTGTAGATGTAGAGAATAAGAGTGGAATGGAAAAGTGGACTATAAAGACACACTCGATGGGAGACAAGTCGTTGCACTGTTAACACTTAGATGATTAGTGGGGAGGGCCTGACCATGGCAAACCACCTACCTGACCAAAAGCTTCCTCTTTCAGCAGAACCGAAGCCCAAGATCCACCCATGTGCCTCCTGCTCTCTGGCCTTCTCCAGTCAGAAATTCCTCAGCCAACACACCCAACGCAGTCACCCCTCTCAGACCCTCCTGAGACCATCTGAGAGAGACCTCCTCCAACCCGAGGATCCCTGCCCAGGCAATCATAATCAGCGATATTCAGATCCACACAGCCCGAACAACAAACCTGAGGGTCAGGAGGCCAAGGACAGGCCCAACCTTTGCTGAAAAGTGTAAGGCTGAAGAGGATTTCAAGGGTCTCTGCCTACTCACCCAGAGCAAAAATGGGGGGTTCTGGGGAGCATGAAAGGATGAAAGACGAGCCCAGCACAAGCCAGAAACTGAATCTAGAGGACACAGTCACATTGCTCACGGGGGCAGAGGTCTCGGGGATCATGAGGTTCACGTACGGAGAGTGTGGGCAAGGCTCCAAGGACAGGTCAAGTCTCAGCACACACGAGAGGACACACACAGGGAAGAAGCCCTATGTTTGCGGGGAGTGTGGGCGAAGCTTCAGTAAGAACTTCAACCACATCAGACACCAGAGCACACACACAGGGGAGAAGCCCTATGTTTGCGGGGAGTGTGGACGAAGCTTCAGTCAGAAGTCCGTCCTCATCAGACACCAGAGGACACACACAGGGGACAAGCCCTATGTTTGCGGGGAGTGTGGGCAAAGCTTCAGTCACAAGTCCGTCCTCATCACCCACAAGAGGACACACACAGGGGAGAAGCCCTATGTTTGCGGGGAGTGTGGGCAAAGCTTCAGTAAGAACTTCAACCACATCAGACACCAGAGCACACACACACGGGAGAAGCCCTATGTTTGTGGGGAGTGTGTGCGAAGCTTCAGTCAGAAGTCCTTCCTCATCAGACACCAGAGGACACACACAGGGGAGAAGCCCTATGTTTGTGCGGAGTGTGGGCAAAGCTTCAGTCACAAGTCCGTCCTCATCACCAACAGGAGGACACACACAGGGGAGAAGCCCTATTTTTGCAGGGAGTGCAGGCAAATCTTCAGTCAGAAGCCCGTCCTCATCAGACACCAGAGGACACACACAGGCGAGAAGCCCTATATTTGCGGGGAGTGTGGGTGAAACTTCACTCAGAAGCCCGTCCTCAAAACACTCCAGAGGACACACACAGGGCAGAAGCCCTATGTTTGCAGGGAGTGTGGGCAAAACTTCAGTCAGAAGCCCGTCCTCATCAGACACAAGAGGACATACACAGAGGAGAAGCCCTATGTTTGTAGGGAGTGTGAGTTTGTCATGACCAACAAACCACACCTTAGCCACAGGAGGATTACTGCAGCCACCCCATGCCTCAGCTCTAAGGGGACCTCAGAGGAGGTCTAAGACCCATTACTGTCCACAAGAGTAAGAGAAGAGACTTCCCATGTGGTCCAGTTGCCAAGACTCCAATGCAGAGACCCACGTTCAATACCTGATTGGGGAACTAGCTCCCACAGGCTGCAACTAAGACAGAGCACAGCTGAATTAATAAATATATAATAAATATTTTAAAGAAAGAGTGTGATAAGCACAGAATTACTTGGTAAATAGACCTTCCACTTTCGTGACAGGAGAGGAGGTAGATAAACAGCAGAGGGTTTCTTAACTGTTCTGGAGATATTCATGCCAATTGCCTTCGTGGTTTTTTAGTACTCCTCTTCTAAGAAATTTTGTCTCCAAAGAAGTCTGAAGACCAGACTATGTACTCATTCCCCCCTTATCACTGATAGTAGTGGGGTCCAGTCATACCTGAACCCCTGGGAAGGCATCATTCTGTAGCCAAGTCAGTTAGGTCACTGGACACTCAGTTCCTGGGTCCAGGGAGAGGAATCCAGGGTTTGAGACAGGCTCACCAGGAAAGGGATTCCCCAGCCTCCTGGGAAATGTGGCTTCTCCTCCTTATAGACCGCGACTCTCCTTTGGCCTCTCCTGGTGGCCATCTGGTTCCCTGTGACTTCTGTAGCCGCAAAGGTGAAGGCCACGTGCACGTGTGTGTGTGTGCGTGTGTGTCTGGCTCAGCATGGGCCATCTGGTCTCTGCCGCTTCCTCAGGGTCATCACAGCATCTAGACTCCAGAGTCGACCACAGGAGTTCAGTTCTCAGCCCTGCCCTCAGCAGCTATGTGAGCTGGGGCAAGATGCTCAACCTCTCTGTGTCTCTATTCTCATCTGTGATACGGGGTGGGAGCACCAGCATTTTGATCTGACGCGTAAACACAGGTGGAATCTGGCAGAGGCTGGCTGAGAACGCCAGCCCCGCCTTTGCTGTCCTTTGTGTTTTTTCTTTAATCTTTTTTATTTTTTAACAGAAGGATAATTTCTTTACAGAATTTTGTTTTCTGCATGTCCCTCAGCTCCCACAACTTCCAGGTCTTCAGAGCTATACGAGGAAGGGGCTGTTTAGGCACTGGGCTGCCCTGATGACGGGGTGTGAGGTCAGGGGTGCTAAGGGAGGCCGACCTCCCTTCCCACCCCTGCCGTTCCTGCAGAGCTGGGCAGCCCCAGGGCCCATCCACAGACAGGTAGTGCCCACAGTCGTCCCCCTGCCGAGAACAGAGCCTGGAGCCGCATTTGCAGGAAATCCCTGTCCGCCCCCATCCCACCACCACACGGAGGGTCCTTGAAGCCCACATCGTGGCTTCTCTATGCATGGGCCTCGTACCTGTGCCCGTTCACTCTGGGCAACACTGTTGCGACCTTCAAATTCTTAACCATGTAAAAGTTCGTCCTTACACTTCCCTTTCATGAGTGAAGTCTGATGGACCCCGGGGTGCGCTGTGAGCAGGGCAGATGCACACACAGCACGGGAAAAGGAAAAAAAAATAAGATCTTATTTTGCAAGTGCTCATGGTTGATTGCAAAAATTTTCTCATAATATGCACCTGTTTAAAAAAAAAAAAAAAATTAGAAAATACAGAAACTAAAACCCACCCATAAATGTGTGGGGAACACCAATTACTGCAACATGAGTCCACCACACACGGGAACACATGTCTGTGTTTTTCCTCTACAAAGAAGCTTTCAGCCTCCACCCACCTTGCAACCGGCCTCAGCTCTGCTCACCAAGAAGACTGCACTTTGGCCTCGTGACAAGGGGGTTTCTGTTGAACTCAGGGAGGTGGAGGAGTAGGGCTGTGTGGTTGGGGGCACCGTCTGGCCTGCAGCAAGGAGAGGAGCGCGAGTGCTCCACCTCTGGGCCCAGTAACTCCAGGGGCCTCAGGGAGCCGCCCGGGAAGAAGCCTCTCAAACACCTTCCCTGCAGTCTCCACAGTTACAGCACATCCCACGTCTCAGGGTTCAGCTGTGGTTTAACAAGTCCTCTCTTATTGGACAGAAAAATATTTCCACAGAGAATCTGCCTGGATCTCGGCCTCTGTTGGTACAGATGTAACAGGCAGTATGTTCAGGGCTCAGGGGAGTTAGTTCTGAAGCTCTCTGGGTTTAGGGCTACAGCACCTCCTCACCTCCACCCCTTCCACGGTCATGGTGCCTTCTCTCCCAGGGGAAGGTGTTTGGCAACATCAGCCACAAAGACACATATTGAAGAGGAGAAAGCCCACGGCAGGCGGGGCTGGGTGTTCCTGGGGGAGCAGAGGGGCCTTGGACACTGCATGCTGGACCCCTGCCCTACCAGCTTCTCCTGCTTCTCACTGGGCATGCAGCTTTTACCTCCTGGGTGCCCGCCAGTGAGGGGTCCCCAAGACACCAAGCTGGGGTTGGCGATGGGCGAGCTGGATGCCAGGCAACCTGAGACCCTGCAGCAGGTCAGTGCACTGTGGACGAGGGCCGGCCTCACTGACCGGTTAGGCCATGTGCACTCAGGACCCCCTCTCTGGAGCCCAGATGGAGGGCTGATGCCCCCAGTGCCCACCTGGGTCTCAGGAGGTGGAAGAGAGACCCTGTTGACCTTCCCAACTCCTGCCCAGAGAATGGCAAAAGCCAGTTCCCAAAAGTCAGAACAGGGTGGGCAGAGTGAGTCTTAAGTCTCACAGGGTCCCTGTGAAGAGGGGTTCACTGCTCCCTGGAACCTTCTTTGCTGGTTCCCCTTCTTTGTGGTCTTCACACCAAATCTCGCAAGGACAAGGCATTTCCGGTGCCAACAGCGTCACTCACCCAGGTGCTGACAACCCTCCTTATTTATTATGGGCAGGGAGACAGGGTGGCTGGTGTGATGCTCCCCTGGACAGAGAGGAGATCCCCTAGGTTGTGTTTCTTCTACTCCTGAGACCCAGGTGAGCACTGGGGCAGAGCACCTCCAGCGGGGGTCTGGAGAGGGTGTCCTGAATGGACAGGGCCTAACTGTCTACTGTGGCTTCAGGGGATATGGGCAAGAGGGGTACTAACTGCTTTCTAAATATTTCAGACAACCACTGAGTTCCTTCTGGTTTTTGGTTTCAGATCTTTTTATATGGTCCATTTTCAGAGTCTTTATTGAATCTCTTACAATATTGATTCCATTTTATGTTTTGATTTTTTGACTGCAAGTCATGTGGGATTGTTAGCAAGTCCAGGCTCACTCTGCATGCCTCACAACAGGCCAATAAATTGGAGGCAAGGTGCTGAGGCAAGGAATATGACTTTACTTGGAAAGCCAGAAGACTGAGAAGATAGCAGACTAATATCTCCAAGAAACCATCTTGTCAGGGTCTGGATGCCAGTGTCTTTTATAGAACACAGAGCTGGGAGTTGAGGAAATACAGTAAAAAGGCCAGTAATTTGGCAAACTTCTCCTGGAATGACCAGTCTCAGGAGGAGATGTGTTACTTTCTCCCTGCTGTAGCCATCCACAGGTGGACAGGTCCTGGACAGAGGCAGAGGGGCGGGGTTTCCTGGGGCAGGCCATTATGTATGGACAGCATCCCTGTAGCAAACAGACCAAGAGGAAGCAAAGGTTAAAGTAAAACATTCAACATGGAGTCAGATTTTGTTCTTCCCTGTAACAATTCTCCAGTGTCAGCATCCATTCCACAATCTTTTGGGAAAAGGGGTGATGAGTGTTCTTATTGCCCCACTAGTTGCATCTTTTGGGGAGTGCCCACCACTGGTGCCAATGTTCTGAATGTAGAGATTTGTCTTTGTTGTTCTTTGGAAAGTCTCTACTTCTTATGTATAGACATAATAATATTATATTACAGGTGTTGATAGTTGTTTTATTCAGTACAAATTTTTTGGACTTCAAAACCAGGGGACAGCATCAAAAGTTAAGGAGTTTAGCCCTTTTCCATGTGTGGGAAGATGCACCAGCCATCTCACTGAAATCATCCCCGTTGATACACACCTTAACACCTGGGACCAGCATTGTGTCTTCTCCTTCCTGAATTTCCCCAGGGATGACCATGGGGAGTGGCTGCAGCCTGATGGCTACTGGAAAGCAGGTATTTGTTTCTTTCCTGAGTTTCCTCAGGGTTCACCATGAGAAATGGCTTTAGTTTTATAGCTTATAGAGAGTAGGAGGGGGAACCTGGGTCCCCATTGAGATCATCTCAGCAGAGACAGCAAGCACATCCTGTGACTCCAGACAATCTTCCAACGTTCAGGGCTCAGTGTTCAGCCTGCAGGATCCAAGCTGTCAGCTCACCCACTGGGCTCTGCACTTAGCTGCTATGTAGCCCTGAAACCTACACTTCAGGAGTCCCTCTAAATGTGGCCTCCTCTCCAGCAAACTCTCTGTCACACCCTCCAAGCCTGACCCAGGCCCAGTTCTGCTGAGAGGGTCTCACTGGGGACCCAGGTTCCCCCTTCTGCTCTCCCACATTCCGTACCTGAGTGGGGAGAAGGCAGAGGCTGGGGGCACAGTGCCTCCGAGCAGGTAGGGCAGACTTTCTTCCATCACCCTTTGTGGCCAATCGCTGGAAGCACAGTCTAATGTCACTTTTAGCAGCAGAGTACATGTGCCCCCAGAACCAGCCCACTCTCTAGGGGTTTGAGATGTGAGCACTAACACAGGAAGCCCCGAGTGACCTGCTTAGGCTAGAAGACTAATTCCTGGGATGTGAGCTGAAGTCTGAAAGTAGCTTCTCATTGGGATTAGCCTTCTCCAGACATAGCTTGGGAGGCAGCAAGAGTGCAATAAGTGACCCCCAGCTGGGGCAGCCACACAGTGCCCCTCGGCAGCCCTGTGGAAACTGTGCACCAGAGTGACCAGGAGCCCACATTCACCCAGCAGATGGCTTCCGAGAGGTCCGTGACAGACTAAAGCAACCATGAGCTGTACTCACAACAGACAGCCTCTGAGAGGTCTGTGACAGACCAGAGAGACCACAATCGTGCATTTATCCAGTGGATGGCATCTGATAGGTCTGTGACAGACCAGAGTGACCCCGAGCCTACACTCACACAGGGGATGGCCTCTGATATGTCTGTGATGGACCAGAGTGACCACAAGCATGCATTCACCTAGCAAATGGCTTCTGACAGGTCTGTGACAGACCACAGTGACCAGGAGCCCTCATTCACCCAGCAGATGGCTTCTGAGAGGTCTGTGACAGACTAAAGCAACATGAGCCTGTACTCACAGCAGACAGCCTCTGAGAGGTCTTTGACAGACCAGAGTGTCCACAAGCCTGCATTCACCTTGCAGATGGCTTCTGACAGGTCTGTGACAGACCAGAGTGACACAAGCATGAATTCACCCAGTGCACAGATTCTGACAGGTCTGTGACAGATCAGAGTGACCACGAGCCTGCACTTACCCAATGGATGGCTTCTGAGAGGTCTGTAACAGAGCACAGTGACCACAAGCATGCATTCACACAGCGGATGGCTTCTGAAAGGTTTGTGACAGACCAGAGTGACCACAAGCATGCATTCACCTAGCAGATGGCTTCTGACAGGTCTGTGACAGACCAGAGTGACACAAGCATGAATTCACCCAGTGCACAGATTCTGACAGGTCTGTGACAGATCAGAGTGACCACGAGCCTGCACTCACCCAATGGATGGCTTCTGAGAGGTCTGTAACAGAGTTGGTGGGCTACAGTCCATGCGGTCACAAGAGTCAGACACAACTGAGCGCCCGAGCACACAGACACAAAACAGAAATGGACTCGGGGACAGAGGGAACAGACTGGCGCTCTCCGAGGAGGAGGGAGTGGTGGAGGGCCAAAGTGGGGGGCTGGGTCAGCAGATGTAGCTTTTATAAGTAGAATGGATAAAGAAGACCCTGCTGCATAGCGGAGAACAATATTCAGTGTCCAATGATAAACTATAAAAGAATATTTTTAAAAAGAATGTATATGTGCAGAAGTGTATTGCTGACCCGTGCAGCAGAAATTTACACATTGTAAACCAGCTATACTTCAAAAAAAAAAAAAAAAAAAAAAAAAAAAACTGACTAAAAAAGAAAAAAAAAAAAAAGAACAGACACTAGCCAATTACAGCAGACCCTTAAACCAGGAGCACCAAGTCCCGAGCAGTCCGAACATGGACCAACCTGTCAGAAGAGGGGCCGACAGGAGACGGGATCCCACGGCGGCCCACAGGCTGGCTGGGAGCCCTGGGAGCCGTAAGCCACAAGTGTCGCTGGAGGAAATGACAACTCTACCCACACGACTCCCCCTCCAGCTCAAAACAAAGCGGCTCTGCTTCCCCGGACCCCTTAACTGACAGGCCTTGGATGCCCTGGCTTGGTGCTGGGACCAGGAGTGTACTGGTCAGATCCCAATGCAGGGGAGGTCTGTGAGGGCAGCTCTGGAGCGGGTGGGCCAGGATGAGCGAAGCAGCTCCGCCCGTTCCTCAAAGGTCGGACAAAACAGAGCCCAGGAGGCCAAAAAGTGTCCTAATGGAGGGCAGGCCCCCACTTTGGAGCCTCCACTCTCTGGCTGAGGCCCAGCACTGACCCCCAGTGCCAGTCTGCAGCACATTCTGCACCCGCCCTGACGGCTCAGCAGCTGAGCCCCAAGGAGAAGGCTTGTGATGGCAACCATGCCCACACGCACCAGCAGCACTGACCATATGGCTCCCGGCCCAATAGCGAGGTCCAGCTGAGACCAGTGGGCACCTTGTCAGTGGTGCTCCAGGGTGGGCCACGAGTCACCAGCAAATGGCAGTGTCGTGATGCAGGCCAGCAGGACTCAGCCTGGCGGATTGCTAGACTCAGCGGGGACATACCAACCCATGAATATTCCTGGCCCTGGGTCAGGCAGAGACCCGAACAGGCAGACAACTGCAGAGAGCAGAGCCCACGGCACAGACAAGGTGCACACTTCCCCGGGCAGGGAAGGGGCCCCATCTCAGGGGGCGCCCTTTGGATCCCCCAGCTTAAACATAAAGAGGCTTCAGGCACAGGTGGGAGGAAGACTTGGAGCCGCTTTTAAGTCATGCAGGGCAGGACACGCAGGTGAGTGAAGGCCAGAGGGAATGTACCGTAGAAAACAGAGTGTCTGGGGAAGAGATGGGCTTGGGTGGAGCCGAGCCCAAGGGGGCTGGGAGTCCGGACTCAGAAACCCTGTACGCCTCTCTCCCGTCTCGACCTCCTAATCTACTTAAGCCCCACTCTGCAGCCTGACGCCGCCTGTCCTGTGCATCTCCACACTCGGACCGTCCACTCATTCACAGATATTTGCTTAGCACCTGCCTCTGGCCAGGTCGTGTTCCAGGCACGGGACAGCCGTGAGGAGACAGACAATAACCCCAGTCCTTGGGGACAGAAACTCTACCAGAGGCCAGATGCACCACTTCTGGGGCTGAGCCCCGGCCTTGCCCTCCTCACCCGCCGGCCAGCCCTGCTGGAGCTCCGGGCCCAGATGCAGTTCTGTCTGAGCATGCCCCCTCCTCCAAGAAGGCGCCTCTCTGAACTCGCCGCCCGTCAGCCCCTGCCTCCCCGAGTCCTGTGTCCTTCTCAGCACAGACCACCATCGGAAACGGACTCCCCGCCACCTGCATGACCTCAGTGTACCTGGCGAAGTCACGTCCCAGTGAAGGAAGGTCCCGGCTGCCCTCACGCCCTTTCTGCTGAGTTCCCACCACAGATTCCCGTCACGACGGCCTGGAAGGACACTCCAGACGGGTGTGGGGCAGGGGCTCGGTGGGGCCTGAGAGAGTGGCCCCTGGGCCGCTCCAGTGGTCAGGGTAGACAGGGACCTCCCAGTAGTGGCTCGGACCGGCCGGCAGGCCGACCAGCTTCCTTCTCCCTGGGACCACGAGGGGGCGAGGCTCTCATCACTGCTCAGGGTCGTGGCTGCCCAGGAAGGGCTGTCAGTTCCACAGTCCTGAGCACCCTGTGAGCTGTTACACGTTTTACCTGTGCGATCTCAGCTCCCTCAGGCAGAACGCTCTGGGCTACACACTTGGAAGAATCTAGTGGAGTGGTTTCAATTCAGTTCAGTCGCTCAGTAGTGTCCGACTCTTTGCGACCCCATGGACTGCAGCACACCAGGCCTCCCTGTCCATCACCAACTCCTGGAGTTTACTCAAACCCATGTCCATTGAGTCGCTGAGGCCATCCAACCATCTCATCCTTTGTCGTCCCCTTCTCCTCCTGCCTTCAGTCTTTCCCATTATCAGTCAGGCATGACTGAGCAACTGGACTGAACTGATGCGACTGTGAATAAATGCAAGAGGAAGAATTCAAAGGCCCATCCCCTTTGTTTATCATACTGCCTCCTAACTGTGAGCCCTTCCTTCTATGAGCCCCTAGACTTCTGCAGGGGGGCAGGCAAAGCCTTGAGGCATGAGCCTGCTGGGTTCCCCTCTCTGCCGACTGAGAATTGAAGCCAGCTTTCTATTTCCTCCAGACTCAGTCTCCATGTTCTTTTATTCAGCTTCAGCAGGCAGAGAAGGCCAAGATTTTGGTCAGCAACAATACCACTAACCTGATCACCAGGCTAATCTGAATTAACACCACGACACATAGCCTACTAATTAGACTCATAAGCCTACTCCTCCTTAGTCAATGATAACAGCCTCAATTTCTCAATTGTTTTCTCCCACTCCCTATGGACGCCACCATTGATTTGAACTACATGGTTATGACCCCTTATGCTAATAGTCAACACCTCATATTAAAAGAATCTCTACCAGAAAAAAAAATATTATCACTGCTAGTCATACTATAATTACTTTAATTATAACATTTACTGCCATAAAATTAATTCTTTTATATATTCTATTTGGAGCAACACTAGTTTCAACACTCATTATCATTACCCAAAGAGGAAATCAAGCAGAACACCTTAATGCAGGTCTCTATTCATTTTATACCCTAGTAAGTTCTCTCCCCCTCTTCGGAATACTTGTCTACATTCAAAATACAATAGGACCTTAAAATAGTCTAATGCTGAGCCCAATCAGTATCCAACTCTTGATAAAATGGTTTCATACGGTTAGTATGAATAATTGCCTTTACAGTAAAAATACAATCTTATGGCCTCCACCTTTGACTACCTAACGCACATGAAGAGACCCCTATTGCAGGCTTCAGAGTTCTGGCTATGCTGCCAGCACTATTAAACTTTGGATGTTGTGGTATACTATGAATTATGAATTACAATAATTTGAAACCCACTAACAGACTTCATAGGGTATCCACTCATTCTATTGTCCTTATGAGGCATAATTATAACCAGCTCCATTTGCTTATGCCAGACAGACCTAAAATCACTCACTGCATACTCTTCTGTCAGCCACATAGCACTTTGCTATCCTTACCCAAACACCTTGAAGTTGTATAGGAGCCACAGCCCTAGTCAATGCCCATAGTCTTACATCCTCTGTATTGTTCTCCCTGGCAAAATCAAATTACCAGGTCCATCGCCAAGCAATAATCCTAGCCTAAAGCCTACAAATGTTCCTCCTACTAATAGCAACCTGATGATTACCAGCAAGTTAAACAAACCTAGCTCTACCCCCAACTATTAACTTGAGTGGAGAGCTATTTGTAGTAACATCCTTCTCGTGATCAAACATTGCAATTATTTTAATAGGAATTCATATGGTAATTTCTGCCCTATACTCTTTATATATACTTATTGCAACACAGTGAGGCAAATACACACACCACATAAACAGTATCTCTCCATCTTTTACATGAGAAAATGCTCTCATATCATTACCCATCCTACCTCTTCTACTCCTATCCTTAAACCAAAAAATCATCCTAGGCCCCTTATATGTATATATAATTTAGAAAAAGAAAAAAAAAATCTTGATTGTGAATCTAGGAAGAGAAGACAATACCTTCTTATTTACCACAGAAGTAGATAAGAATTGCTGATTTTCTACTCCCTTGACTAACAGCATAGCTTTTTCAAAATTTTTCCCATTGGTGTTAGGAACCACATATTTGTTGCAACTCCAAATAAAAGTAATAAATTAAATTTCCTCTTTCAGTCTGGCCTCACTATTTATATCATCGATCATAATAACAAGCACTAACATTTATAAAACCACCACATACCCTCTATATGTAAGATTATCTCATATGCCTTCACCATTAGCTTAGTTCCAACAATAATATTCATGTATACAGACCAAGAGATAATTATCTCAAACTGGCACTGAATCACACTACAAACCCTTAAGCTATCATTCAGTTCTAAAATAGATTATTTCTTAATAATGTGTGCTGGTGGCCCTATTTGTCATATGATCAACTATAGACTTCTCAATATGATCCATTCACTCAGACCCCAACATTTACTGATTCTTCAAACACTCCTTTTCCTTGTTACAATACTAATTCTTGTTACCACTAATAATCTCTTCCAATGACTTACTGGCTGAGAAGCAGCAGGGACTATATCCTTCATGCTCATTGGATGATGGTGTGGATGGCAGATGCAAACACAGCGGCACCACAGGCAATTTTGTATAACACCTCAGTCGCTCAGCTGTGTCCGACTCTTTGCGACCCCATGGACTGTAGCCCACCAGGCCCCTCAGTCCATGGGATGTTCCAGGCAAGAATCCTGGAGTGGGTTGCCATTTCCTTCCCCAGGGCCAAAACACCTCAGCGAATCCCAAAGACTGACTGGAAAGAGGAGGCAGACTGCTGGCTTGCACTGTGTGGATGTGGGGATGCAGGGCACGGGGGCGTGGATGTGAGAAAGCGGGGCCGGGGGGGCGTGGACCTGTTTTGTATGACCCCGTGCCTCTGCTGCTGCTGCTGCTGCTAAGTCGCTTCAGTCGTGTCCGACTCTGTGCAACCTCATAGACGGCAACCCACCAGGCTCCTCCGTCCCTGGGATGCTTCAGCAATAACACAGGAGTGGGTTGCCATTTCCTTCTCCAATGCATGAAAGTGAAAAGTGAAAGTGAAGCCCATCCTCCTATCTATAGTATTCGTACCACTAGTAGAATGAAAAGTTCTAGGCTATACACAATTCTGAAAAGGCCCAAATGTTGTAGGGCCATACAGCCTACTCCAAACTATTGGCGATGCAGTCAAACTATTTATTAAAGAAGCCCTATGACTAGCCACATCCTCAGGTTCTGTACTTATCCTTGAACCTATCTTTGCCTTATGCCTAACTTTAACCATATGAATTCTTCTACCCAAACCATCAGTTAAGTCGTTCAGTCATGTCTGACTCTATGTGACCCCATCGACTGCAGCATATCAGGCCTCACTGTCCACCACCACATCCTGCAGTTTGCTCAAACTCATGTCCATGGAGTCAGTGATGCCATCCAACCATCTCATCCTCTGTCACCCCTTTCTCCTCCCACCTTCAATCATTCCCAGCATCAGGGTCTTTTCCAATGAGTCACTTCCTCACATCAGGTGGCCAAAGTATGGGAGTTTCAGCTTTAGCATCAGTCCTTCCCATGGATATTCAGGACTGACTTCCTTTAGGATGACTGGCTGGATCTCAGTACTGTGCAAGGGACTCTCAAGAGTCTTCTCCAACACCACAGTTCAAAAGCATCAATTCTTCAGCTCTCAGCTTTCTTTATAGTCCAATTCTTACATCCATACATGACTACTCTATAGTCCAACTCGCACAGCCATAATACCTGAAAAAGCATAGTTTTGACTAGATGGACTGTTGTTAGCAAAGTAATGTCTCTGCTTTTCAATACGCCATTTAGGTATTCTTTTCTTTTCTTTCCTTTCTTATCTTCCAAGGAGCAAGCGTCTTTGAATTTCATGGCTGCACTCACCATCTGCAGTGATTTAGGAGCCCCAAAATATGAAGTCAGCCACTGTTTCCACTGTTTCCCATCTACTTGCCATGAAGTGATGGGACCAGCTGCCATGATCTTAGTTTTCTGAATGTTGAGTTTTAAGCCAATTTTTTCACTCTCCTCTTTCACTTTCATCAAGAGGTTCTTTAGTTCTTCTTCACTTTCTGCCATAAGGATGCTGTCATCTGCATATCTGAGGTTATTAATATTTCTCCCATCAATCTCAACTGCAGCTTGTGCTTCATCCAGTCCAGCATTTCTCATGATGTACTCTGCATATAAGTTAAATAACCACGGTGACAATATACAGCCTTGACGTACTCCTTTTCCTAATTGGAACCAGTCTGTTATTCCATATCCAGTTATAACTGTTGCTTCCTCACCTGCGTACAGATTTCTCAGGAGGCAGGTCAGGTGGTCTGGTATTCCCACCTCTTGAAGAATTTTCCATACTTTGTTGTAATACACACAGTCAAAAGTTTTGGCATAATCAATAAAGCAGAAGTAAATATTTTTCTGAAATTCTCTTGCTTTTTTGATGATCCAATGGTTATTGACAATATCAACTCTGGTTCCTCTGCCTTCTCTCAATCCAGCTTGAACATCTTGGAAGTTCATGGTTCAAGCTCTGTTGAAGCCTGACTTGGAGAATTGTGAGCATTACTTTGCCAGCATGTGAGATGAGTGCAGTTGTACCGTGGTTTGAGCATTCTTTGGCATTGTCTTTCTTTGGGATTGGAATGAAAACTGACCTTTCCAGTCCTGTGGCCACTCCTAAGTTTTATAAATTGGCTGGAACATTGAGCGCAGCACATTCACAGCATCATCTTTTAAGATTTGAAATAGCTCAACTGGAATTCCATCACATCCACTAGCTTTGTTCATAGTGATGCTTCCTAAGGCCCACTTGATTTCACATTCCAGGATGTCTGGCTCTAGGTGAGTGATCACACTATCGTGATTATCTGGGTGATGAAGATCTTTTTTGTACAGTTCTTCTGTGTACTCTTGCCACCTCTTCTTAATATCTTCTGCTTCTGTTAAGTCCCTACCATTCCTGTCCGTTATTGTGCCCATCTTTGCATGAAATGTTCCCTTGGTATCTCTGATTTTCTTGAAGAGATCTCTAATCTTTCCCATTCTATTGTTTCCCTCTATTTCTTTGCACTGATCACTGAGAAAGGCTTTCTTATCTCTCCTGGTTCTTCTTTGGAACTCTGCATTCAAATGGGTATATTTCTCTTTTTCTCTTTGCCTTTCACATGTCTTCTCTTCAGAGCTATTTGTAAGGCCTCCTCAGACATCTATTTTTCCATTTTGCATTTCTTTTTCTTGGGGATGGTCTTGATCACTGCCTCCTTTACAATGTCACAAAGCTCCATGCATAGTTATTCAGGCAGTCTGTCTAGCACATATAATCCCTTGAATCTATTTGTCACTTCCACTATATAGTCATAAGGGTTTTGATTTAGGTCATATCTGAATGGTCTAGTGGTTTTTCCTATTTTCTTCTCTTTAAGTCTGAATTTGGCAATAAGGAGTTCATGGTCTGAGCCACAGTCAGCTCCCAGTCCTCTTTTTGTTGACTGTATAGAGTTTCTCCATCTTTGGCTGCAAAGAATATAATCAATCTGATTTCGGTATTAACCATCTGGTGATGTCCATGTGTAGTCATCTCTTATGTTGTTGGAAGAGGGTGTTTGCTATGATGAATGTATTCTTTTGGCAAAACTCTATTAGGGTTTGCCCTGCTTCATTCTGTACTCCAAGGCCAAATTTGCCTGTTACTCCAGGTATTTCTTGATTTCCTACTTTTGCATTCCAGTCCCATTTAATGAAAAGGACAACTTTTTTGGATGTTAGTTCTTGAAGTTCTTGTAGGTCTTCATAGAACCATTCAATTTCAGCTTCTTCAGCCTTATTGGTCGGGGCATAGACTTGGATTACTGTGATATTGAATGGTTCACCTTGGAAATGAACAGAGATTATTCTGTCATTTTTGAGATTGCATCGAAGTACTGCATCAGATTTTTTGTTGACTATCAGGGCTACTCCATTTCTTCTAAGGAATTCTTGTGCAAAAGACATAACGGTCATCTGAATTATATTCACGCATTCTAGTCCATTTTATTTCGCTGATTCCTGAAATATCAATGTTCACTCTTGCCATCTCCTGTTTGACCACTTCTAATTTGCCTTGATTCATGGACCTAACATTCCAGGTTCCTATGCAATATTGCTCTTTACGGCATCAGACTTTACTTCAATCACCAGTCACATCCACAACTGGGTGTTGCTTTTGCTTTGGCTCTGTCTCTTCATTCTTTCTGACCTTAGTTCGGCACTGATCTCTAGAAGCATATTGGGTACCTACCGACCTGGGCAGCTTATCTTTCAGTGTCCTATCTTTTTGCCTATTCATACTGCTCATGGGGTTCTCAAAGTAAAAATACTGAAGTGGTTTGCCATTCCCTTCTCCAGTGACCCAGGTTTTGGCAGAAATCTCCACCATGACCCGTTCGTCTTGACTGGCTCTACACAGCATGGTTCATAGTTTCACTGAGTTAGATAAGGCTGTGGTCCATGTGATCGGATTGGTTAGCTTTCTGTGGTTGTGGTTTTCAGTCTGTCTGCCCTCTGATGGAAATCCAATTTTCTGTTGAAGGCCGAGGTTGTGTTCCCTCTCTGTTTTTTGACCTGAGACCAAACTATGGTGGAGGTGATGAAGATAATGGCAAACTCCTTCAAAAGGTGCCATGCAGGCCCTGCTACAGTCAGTCCCCCAAGCCTGCAGCAGGCCACCACCAACCCACGCTTCCAGCAGAGACTCCGGGACACGTGGGCAAGTCTTGGTCAGTCTCCTGGGGTTAACTGCTCCTTTCTCCTGGGTCCTGGTGTGCACTAGGTTCTGTTGTGCCCTCCAAGAGTCTGTTTCCCCAGTCCTGTGGATGTCCTGGTGGCTCTGTCGTAGGTTAATGGTGAACTTCTCCAAGAGGGCTTATGCCATACCCAGGTCTACTGCACCCAGAGTCCATGTTCCTGCAGCAGTCCACTGCTGACCCGTATCTCTTCAGGACACACCCAGACACAGTTCTGTCTCAGTCTCTGTGTGGCTGAGGTCCTGGTGTGCACAGGGTGCGTTTGAGCCCTCTGAGTGTCTCTGGCAGGTGTGGGGTTTGATTCTGAATGTGACTGTGCCCCTCGTACCATCTTTCTGGGGCTTCGCCTTTGCCCCTGGACGTGGGGTGTCTCCTCAGAGTCACTCAAGTGTGACGTAATTGCTGCTCCATCATATGATAGAAACAACAGTCAGTCAGTTCAGTCACTCAGTCGTGTCTGACGCTTTGTGACACCATGGACTCTAGCACACCAGGCCTCCCTGTCCATCACCAACTCCTGGAGTTTACTCAAATTCATGTCCATTGAGTCGGTGATGAATCCAACCATCTCATCCTCTGTTTCCCCTTCTGCTCCTGCCTTCAATCTTTCCCAGCATCAGGGTCTTTCCAGTGACTCAGTTCTTCACATCACGTGGCCAAAGTATTGGAGTTTCAGCTTCCACATCAGTCCTTCCAATGAACATTAAGGACTGATTATGTTTAGGATGGACTGGTTAGATCTTCCTGCAATCCAAGGGACTCTCCAGAGTCTTCTCCAACACCACAGTTCAAAAGCATCAATTCTTCGGTACTCAGCTTTCATTATAATCCAACTCTCACATTCATGCAGGATGACTGGAAAAACAATACCCTTGACTAGATGGATCGTTGTTTGCAAAGTAATGTCTCTGCTTTTTAACATGCTGTATAGGTTGGTCATCACTTTTCTTCAAAGCAGTAAGCGTCATTTTATTTCATGGCTGCAATCACCATCTGCAGTGATTTTGGAGCACAAGAAAATAAAGTGAGCCACTGTTTCCACTGTTTCTCCATCTATTTGCCATGAAGTGATGGGACCAGATGCCATGATCTTAGTTTTCTGAATGTTGCTGATGCTGCTGCTTCAGTCGTGTCCAACTCTGTGCAACCCCATAGACAGAGCCCACTAGGCTCTACCATCCCTGGGATTTTCCAGGCAAGAACACTGGAGTGGGTTGCCATTTCCTTCTCCAATCAATGAAAGTGAAAACTGAAAGTGAAATCACTCAGTCATGTCCGACTCTTCGCAACCCCATGGACTGCAGCCTACCAGGCTCCTCCGACCATGGGATTTTCTAGGTAAGAGTACTGGAGTGGGACACCATTAACTTCTTCTCTAAATGTTGAGCTTAAAGCAAACTTTTTCACTCTCCTCTTTCAGTTTCCTCGAGAGGCTCTTTAGTTCTTATTTACTTTCTGCCATAAGGGTGGTGTCATCCGCATTTATGAGGTTATTGATAATGCTTCCAGCAATCTCGATTCCAGCTGGTGCTTCCACCAGCCCAACTTTTCTCAAGATGTACTCTGCATACAAGTTAAACAAGCAGGCTGACAATATACAGCCTTGACATGCTCCTTTCGAATTTGGAACCAGTCTCTTGTTCCATGTCCAGTTCTAACAGTTGCTTCCTTACCTGCATGCAGGTTTCTCAAGAGGCAGGTCAGGTGGTCTGGCATTCCCATCTCTTTCAGAAATTTCCACAATTTATTGTGATCCACAGTCAAAGGCTTTGGCATAGTCAATAAAGCAGAAATAGATATTTTTTGGAACTCTTTTGCTTTTTCAATGATCCAATGGATGTTGGAAATCTGATCTCTGGTTCCTCTGCCTTTTCTAAAACCAGCTTGAACATCTCAATATTCACAATTCACATATTATTGAAACCACTATATCTACTACTGTGGGTAAGAATCCCTTAGAGGAAATGGAGTAGCCATCATAGTCAACAAGAGAGTCTGAAATGCAGTACTTGCATGCAGTCTCCAAAACGACAGAAGGATTTCTGTTCATTTCCAACGGAAACCATTCAATATCACAGTAATCCAAGCCTGTGCCCTGATCAGTATTGCTGAAGAATCTGAATTTGAACAGTTCTAGGAAGACCTGCAAGACTGGGATGCAAAAGAAGGAGGTCAAGAAACTCCTGGAGTAACAGGAAAATTTGGCTTTGGAGTACAGAATGAAGCAAGGCAAAGGCTAATAGAGTTATGCCAAGTGAATGCACTGGTAAAAGCAAACACCCTCTTTGGAAGAAAGTGTACTTAAAACTCAACAATCAGAAAACTAAGGTCATGGCACCTAGCCCCATCACTTCATGGCAAATAGATGGGAAAACAATGGAAACAGTGACAGAATTTATTTGTGGGGTGGTGAGGGAGGTGTCCGCCAGGCTTCAGCAATATGTGAACTGTGAATATCGAGATGTTCAAGCTGGTTTTAGAAAAGACAGACGAACCAGAGATCCAATTGCCAACATCCATCGGATCATCAAAAAAGCAAGAGAGTTCCAGAAAAACATCTATTTCTGTTTTATTGACTATGTCAAAGCCTTTGACTGTGTGGATCACAATAAACTATGGAAAATTCTGAAAGACGTGGTATACCAGACCACTTGACAAGCCTCCTGAGAAACCTGTATGCAGGTCAGGAAGCAACAGTTAGAACTGGACATAGAACAACAGATTGGTTCCAAACACGAAATGGAGTACGTAAAGGCTGTATATTTTCACCCTGCTTACTTAACTTATACGCACAGTACCTCATGAGAAACCCTGCGCTGGAGGAAGCACAAGCTGGAATCGAGATTGCCAGGAGCAATAACAATAATTTCAGATACGCAGATGACACCACCCACATGGCAGAAAGTGAAGTAGAACTAAAGAGCCTCTTGATGAAAGTGAAAGAGGAGAGTGAAAAAGTTGGCTTAAAACTCAACATTCAGAAAACTAAGATCATGGCATCTGGTCCCATCACTTGATGGCAAATAGATGGGGAAACAATGGAAACAGTGACAGACTTTTTTTTTTTGGGGCGGGGGGAAGACTCCAAAATCACTACAGATGGTGACTGCAGCCATGAAATTAAAAGATGCTTATTATTTGGGGAAAAAAAAATTATGACACACCTAGGCAGTGTATTAAAAAGCAGTGACATTACTTTGTCAACAAAGGTCGGTCTAGTCAAAGCTATGGTTTTCCCAGTAGTCATGTATGCATGTGAGAGTTGGACTATAAGGAAAGCTCAGCGCTGAAGAATGGATGCTTCTGAACTGTGGTGTTGGAAAAGACTCTTGAGAGTCCCTTGGACTGCAAGGGGATCCAACCAGTGCATCCTAAAGGAGATCAGCCCTGAATGTTCATTGGAACGACTGATGATGAAGGTGAAAGTCCAATACTTTGACCACCTGATGTGAAGACTTGACTTATTTGAAAAGACCCTGATGCTGGGTCAGATGAAGGCGGGAGGAGAAGGGGACGACAGAGGATGAGATGGTGAGATGTCATCACTGACTCAATGGACATGGGTTTGGGTCAACTCCAGGAGTTGGTGATGGACAGGGAGGCCTGGAATGCTGCAGTCCATGGGGTCACAAGGAGTCGGACAGGACTGAGCAGCTGAACTGAACCAAATCACTATTATTAACAGTCTCCTTCCTATCAATTTGAGCATTAGACCGCTGATTCCAATATGACCAATGAATACATTTACTCTCAAATATTTTCAATCCCTAACAATAAGCCCTATGCATATGACACATATCCATATCCATCCTATTATCAAGTACTATTCTACAAGCATAACAAATGTGTCTGTCTAGAGTTACTTTGAGAGAGTAAATAGTAGAGATTTAAATCCTCTTATCTAGAATTGTAGGAGTTGAACATGCCCCTAAGAATCCAAAGTTCTCTGTTCTACCAAATTACACCACATTCTATAAGTAAGGTCAGCTATTTAAACTATTGGGACTGTAACCCAAAAATGTTCATTTATACCCTTTCTGTACTAATAACTCCCATCATCTTTATCATTATCCTATCAACTATTTTCTCAGGATTTATTGTCATTATAATTATCTCCATTGATTACTTATCTGATTTGGCTTTGAAATAAATATATTAGGCACGATCCCCATCATAATAAAAAATTCAACCCAGGAGCATCAGAAGCATCAACTAAATACTTGACACAATCCACCTCATCAATATGACTCATGATAACTGTCATTATTTATTATTCTCAGGTCAATGGACTGCCACAAAACTATTTAATCCAACAGCATCCATATTAATAACAATAGCCTTATGAATAAAACTGGAAATATCTGCATTTCACATTGGAGTACCAGAAGGTATACAAGATATTTTACTAACATCTGGCTTCATCCTATGACCATGACAAAAACTTGCACCCACGTCTGTGCTATACCAAACTTCACCATCAATTAATTTAATAGTGTACTGTGTGCTGGGCTTAGTCGCTCAGCCATGTCTGACTCTTTGCAACCCCATGGACTGTAGCCTGCCAGGACAAAGGATGCCCATGGGATTCTCCAGGCAAGAATACTGGAGAGGTTTGCCATTTCCATCTTCAGGGAATCTTCTCAACCAAGGGATGGAGCCCAGGTCTCCTCAAAGTCTCCTGCATTGCAGGTGGATTCTTTTACCACCGAGTGAACAGGGAAGCCATAAAACAGGTGCTGAAGGGCTCTAAACAGTCATAAGTTTGACAGGGCTTTAAATGACATCTACACTCAAGAAATGTCCCGGGGTATTTCATCAGAAAAGAATTCCAAACAGGGCCAAGTTTCAAGAGGCCAGTTTCAAGAGATAAATTGTACTCACAAAGTAAGAATAATAAAGCACATGGATAGATAGTCCACACCAATAATTATTAAATCAGTGTCAATCAAAACTACAATAAGGTCATGCTGGTCATGCTGGTCACGGTGGCCATCATCAAAATGATCTAGAAAGAATAAAGATTAAATAAATAAATAAAATTAAACAACTGCAAAGAATATACGGAAAATGAAACCCTCCTACAATCTTTTTGGGAATGTAAATGGTGAAGCCACCATGGAAAACAACATGGAGCTTCCAAGAAATACAAGACATAGAGGTATCATATGACCCAGCAATCCCACTCATGGACCTAGGTCCTGAGAATGTGAAGTGAAAGTCAGTCGGTCGTGTTGAACACTTTGCAACACTATGGACTATACAGTCCATGGAATTCTCTAGGCCAGAACACTGGAGTGGGTAGCCTTTCCCTTTTCCAGGGGATCTTGCCAACCCAAGGATCAAGCCCAGGTCTCCCACATTGCAGGCAAATTCTTTACCAGCTGAGCCACAAAGGAAGCCCAAGAATACTGGAGTGGGTAGCCCACCCCTTCTCCAGCAGATCTTCCTGTCCCAGGAATCGAACTGGGGTCTCCTGCATTGCAGGTGGATTCTTTACCAACTGAGCTATAAAGGGAAGCACAGGTCCATAGAAAATCACCATTCAAAATGACACGTGCACCTTGATTTTCGGGGCAGCACTCTTTCAATAGGCAAGACATGGAATCCAACAAAAGGTCCAGTGGAAGAAAAGTGAAGACAAGGCAGTATATCTACAACTGGAACACCACTCAACCATAAAACAGAGTGAAACAGGAATGCTGTCAGCGGCATGGGTGTGCTAAGACATCATCATACCAGTTGAGGGAACTCAGAGACGGAAAGACAAATATCATGAGATATCACTTACGGGCACAATCAATAAATTCATACCAATGACCTAATGTACAAAACGGACTTCACAGCCTGCGAAAATCAAATTATGAGTATCAAAAGAAAGAAAGAAGGGATAAAGAGTTTAGGATTTATATACACACTAAGATCTAACAAATTGATAATCAAATAGGACCTAGTGAAAGTAACAGGGAACTCTACTAGAGAGACTGTAATAATCTATATGAGGAAATACATTGGAAAAATAATAGATTCACTTCAATGTAAAATCAAATTAAGTTCCTGTACAGCTAAATCTAATAAAACAATGGAAATCAACCTGACTCCAATAGAAAATAAAAATTAAATTACAGAAAATCCATCTAGGGGACCCCAGACAGTGACGACCCTACAGATTAGGTCTGTGATACACTATGATATTAATATAACACCGGCAAAGGTTTTCACCCAGCAAACACAAAACAGCAACCCATTCAAAGGTGCCTGACCTCATGTGTATGTCACAAGTTTAAGAGAAGAGAAACGACCACAGGTTAATGAGGGCAACACCCTCAATTCAGATGTTGGGGATCTCCAAGGGGCAAGACACACAGAGGTGAAGAGCAGACAAAGGGTATTTGGGCACAGGATCTGGATCCATGTGGACGGGGTGAGACCCACACGGCCCCCAAACCCTGCATCTGGGGCTGCGTGATTCTAGGTTAGGACACCAGGTCCCTGATGGCTGGGCCCCAAAGGCGGAAACCAGTAGGTTCCTGGAAGCTTCTCTCATCCCAGAGAAGTCCCCCTCTCCTGCCCTTCGGTTCTGTCTGATACTAACTGTTTTGTCAACTGTCACGATAATGCTGAACACACTGCCTTGGTTCCAGCAGGCTCCGTTCTTTGTTTTCCCACTGAAGTGTTGAGAAAATACACCAGGCATGGGGATAGAAGACGAGGGGCAGGTCTGGTGTCTGCTGAGCAGGGACAGCTGACGGGAAGGCGATCACATAGCAACCTCACCTGCTGCCCGTTGGTTTTTTGCCTGATCCTTGTACGCTGGAATCAATGAACCAGGTGAAACTGCCTCCCTACTCAAACTGAATGCACTGAAAAACTGGGATAATTACCAAGTAGCCCACCTGAGGAGTCTCCATGAGCCTCAGGGCAGGTGAGCCTGGCAGGAGGAAAGACTAAGAGCCCTAAGGCAGCACTGACCCTGGGAGGTCCATGGAACCCCACTCAGAGGAGGGCACATTACCTAGAGAGGCCCACCTCAGCTCCAGACCCCAGACCTCTAAACACTGACATTCAGACACAGGCACGGAGTTTTCCAGGACGGAGGCCAGGACCACTCCACAGACAGATCTCCACGTCCTTGTGCACAGAGAATATGGTCAGGTGTCAATATTCTCATTTCAGAAAGCAAGCAGCCTTGTCTAAACATACTCAGTGCAGAAAGGATTGAAAAGTCAAAGTATTCATCGTTCACACATGTCTGACTGTTTGTGACCACATGGACTGTAGCCATCTAGCCTCCTCTGTCCATGGGATTCTGCAGGCAAGAATACTGGATTCAGCTGCCATTCCCTTCTCCAGGGAATCTTCCCGATCGAGAGATGAACCCAGTTCTCCTGCACTGCATGCAGATTCTTTTACCATCTAAGCCACCAGGGAAACTCCAAGACAAGACAGAGAGGTCTAAATCTACCATGCAGACAGAACTTGGTCAGGTTTAAACTAGCATAAATTTGCTCTCCCTGGAAGCACAGGTCATACACAAGCAGGGTCTCTAATCCCTGGACAGGGGCCTCACCCTCATGTGGGAGCTAGCAAGTAAGTTTCTTAAAGAAAAAATCACCACTGGGTCCCACATGTTACCCACATCAGGAAACTGAAAGAATCTTTGTCATTAAACACTTTAACAGGCAAAACAAAACTGTTACCAGTATCTTTGGCCATGTGGTGGTCAGGATCCAGGGAAGATCCAGGGATTTCTTAGAGTTGAGTCCAGTGTCTTGTAAAGACAGACAGAAAGTTCCCTGATTCCTTCCCCAATGCTTCTAGCAGCAGGCAGCCACACTGGAAGCCTTCTAGAAAAGGTTATTCTTGATCAGAATAAGAATTGTTGAAATGGAAAGCATACTAGTTAGTATTTGCCAACCTAAACTACTCTTAGAAGCTTTGCCCCCAGATCTTTGCAGTTCCCACTGGTTACTTTGTGTTCAGATTGTCAGGGTAGAAACAATACGTTGTTTCAAATTGGTTTCTTCTAATTCTGTTATTTGCTATTATATGAATGAAAAGTCACACTTGAAAAAATACATAAGAAAATTCTTGTAAAAAAAAAATGGAGTCAAGGAGCCCATAAGCTGTATGAACTCTGCCTTCTAACAATTTCAATTTCAAAGAGTGAGGGCAGGAGGAGAAGGGGATGACAGAGGACAAAATGCTTGGAGAGCATCAGCGACATAATGAACATGAGTTTGAGCAAACTCTGGTAGATGGTGAAGGACAGGGAAGCCCAGAATGCTGCAGTTTGTGCGATTGCAAAGAGTTGGACACGACTGAGCAACTGAATTACATCAAGCTTCAATTTTCTGCCTGGAGAAACCTGATAAAATAGGCACCCTGATTTTGTCACTTCTCTGTTTAAACTCTGCTAAAATGAAATTGATATTCATATCAACATGTAAGAGTTTCTGAGTTTTGAGATGTCACACCAAGGTAAGAGGTGCTGGTGAGAATAGAATGCTGCTGGTGGGCAAAACGTTCTTCAAATAAAGCTCTGTTTCAAACTGGATTTAATTACAACACTACATGGGTACATGAAGTATGAACCAAGAGCCTCAATATAGCAGGCAATATGTAAAATCAAATTTGACATCCCATATGTGAGAGTAAAAGCTACTGGGTTTTGCAGTAGTCATGTATGGATGTGAGAGTAGGACCACAAAGAAGTCAGAGCTTGAAGAATTAATGCTTTTGAACTGTGGTGCTAGAGAAGACTCTTGAGAGTCCCTGGGTCTGTGAGGAGATCAAACCAGTCAATCCTAAAGGAAATCAGTCCTGAACATTCATAGGAAGGACTGACGATGAAACCAAAGCTCCAATTCTTTGGGCACCTGATGTGAAGAGCCGACCCACTGGAAAAGACCCTGATGCTGGGAAAGACTGAAGGCAAATGGAGAAGGGGATGACAGAGGAAGAGATGGTTGGATCGCATCACTGATTCAACGGACAGCAGTTTGAACAATCTCCAAGAGATGGTGATGGGCAGGGATTCCTGGCGTGCTGCAGTCCATGGGGTCACAAAGAGTCAGACACAACTTAGCAACTGAACAGCAACTACAACAACATGAGAATAAATGTTTCTTGTCAGACCTGCAGCTGGTATGCACACATTGGTTTAGAACACTCTCCAACTCAGATTGTCTCTAAGCTGATGAAGTGTGTCACAAGTGCATGAGCCAAAAGGTAATGGATTCAGTCCAGGATGGAACAGAATGTAACTTTGAACAGTCTGTGAAACTTACACAGTCAGTAATCCACTCAAGATTTCAAATAATGAAACATTCACCTGAAATTTAAAGCCTCTTGGAAAGTTGCATCCTATCTATTGAAACATTCCATAGATATTTTTCATAATCATTTTTCACAGTGATAACACTGAGAGGGTAACAGGCAGGAAGGCCAGGGGTCTCCAAATGGAGGAGAGAGGCTGCAAGTGCCAGAATTTTTATCTCTCTTAATTGGCAGGAGGTAAAAAACCAGTGATATTTTTCTTCTCTATACAAATTTAAAAGGAGGTTTCTCTTAAAATGCTGTGTTGCCAGGACACCTGGTTTCACCTGAAGCTAACTACTCTCAAACTTTGAGTTAACCAATACATTGCTTTTTCTTATGAAAATGTTGTCTTAATCTATGTTAATGTACCCCAGATTCTATCTCCAAGTTGGTTCCTCCAAATGGCCCAACCTACTTACTCAGGTATTGTTCCCCTAATCTATGTAAATGAAACTATTTATTGGTATTCTGCCCTTCTACAAGATTCAAGTCAATCGTTTTATGGCCAGGGATGAATTATCTGGTGCCATTCTAAATTTTATGACACTCCTTTCTTTTCATTAACAGACTGTGACTGACTATATAACATACAGCTAAAGAGAAGGAGGGGGGTACTCTTTTGCCCCCTTCTGATGCCTATGTCAGAAACTTTCTCTAACTAATTTTTACTTTAATAAAACTTTATTACACAACAGCTCTGAGTGATTCAGCCTAGTCTCTGGCCCTGGATTGAATTCGTCTCCTCTGGAGGCCAAGAATTCTGGCGTTTTATCCTTCAGCAACAAACTTTCAACATTTTAACTCTTCAGCTGCTGATATTATTACCAAGATGAACTTGTCCTCATGGGTGTGGGAGATGAAGTGGATCCATTGTGATTGCTCTTTGGTCAAATGACTCTCGCAGTTTCTAATTATGTTCTATATCCACAATATTTATTTTTACATCTATTGAAGTCTACTTCTCAAATCTTTATGTACACCAAACAATAGATACCTGGTGAGTTCAGATTATATTAAACACTCCCTCCATAACTTTTCCAATGTCAGTTGAATCAGAACAAGGTGAAGCAGGGAGAAGTGTTGAAATTTTAAATGATCTCTAAGGAGCCAAAAAAAAAAAAAATTTTTGACAGAAATCCTAACCATTGCTGGTCTATACAAAAGAATCACAATGTGTCTTGTTTCATGAAACTCCAACAACTGACTAACTAGAGTTGCAACAAGTTGGAGGTATGCTTGCTTTGAGTTGAAACAGTTTGGATGTAGGCATATGAGGATATATAGGATGATACATACTTAAGGAGGTAAGAAGTATGAATCCAAAAATGTATAAGGTATACTTTGTAAACAAAGATGAAACATTTAACTTGTTTTCACTATCTCACCCTTCCAGACTTTGCCATCATCTACTGAACCCCTGTGGACTTGTTGGCTCATTGCCATCAGATTAAAACTACTCACATGCATCTTGCTTAGCTGTGTTCTCTTTGAAATTGTTTATGTTTCTCTCTCCTAGTATGCTCTTATAAATGCCACTATCTGTATCACTTATGTTGTCTATAAGGTGGACTCCTTCATTGTCCACTGTGTAACCATCCTCCGTGTATACAGATATTCACATGTCTATCTATATAGATATCTATGTATATAAGTACCTATAATATTTATATCTGTATATACAGAGATAGTTATGTCTATATGTACATATATATTCATACGTATAGGTATATAGATATTAATGTCTCTATGAACCTAGGTATTTATACATCTATGTACCTAGAATGTATATTTCTATGCATATACACATTTGTATATCTACGTACCTAGACATTTATATCTCTATCTGGATATTAACTTATCTATGTACCTAGATATTTACATTTATGTACACTTACGTATAAACAAATAGATGTCTTACCAGTATAACAGGGCCTGTAGAAAAGGGAATGCTCTTACAGGACCTGACTCTGCAACTGAACAAAAACAAAATAGAAAATACATTCGGTTCACCTACCACCAATAACACATGGTATATCAATGTTACTACAATATGAAATAAACGTTACTTAAAGAAAAATGCTTAGGGGGACTTCCCTGCAGTCCAGTGGTTAAGATTCTGTGCTTCAAATGCAGGGGGCGAGGGTTCGACACTTGGTCGGGGAAATAAAAATCCCACATGCCACATGGCACTGCCAGTAAATAAATAAAATTATTAAAATAAATAAATAAGAAAGTTCAGAAACAACACACAAGCTTTTGGGTGTTTCTTCAGGTACATTCAATATTGAATTACAGTCTTGAGTTAAAACTTAAAAGTTTTCACTTTAAGGCAATTACAACTGGGCATGAAAAAGCCCTGATGCCATGTGGCCATTGCATGCAATAGCAACCTTAAAACTACCCTTATGAGACCATTTCATGCAAAGATGGGCACAGTAAAGGACATCAATGGTATGGACCTAACAGAAGCAGAAGATATTAAGAAGGGGTGGCAGGAAAACACAGAAGAACTGTACAAAAAAGTTCTTCATGAACCAGACAGTCATGATGGTGTGATCACTCATCTAGAGCCAGACATCCTGGAATGTGAAGTCAAGTGGGCCTTAGGAGACATCACTACAAACAAAGCTAGCAGAGGAGATGGAATTCCAGTTGAGCTATTTCAGATCCTAAAAGATGATGCTGTGAAAGTGCTGCACTCAATCTGTCAGCAAATTTGGAAAACTCAGCAGTAGCCACAGGACTGGAAAAGGTCAGTTTTCATTCCAATCCCAAAGAAAGGCAAAGTCAAAGAATGCTCAAACTGCTACACAATTGCACTCATCTCATACACTAGCAAAATAATCCTCAAAATTCTCTAAGCCAGGCTTGAACAATACGTGAACTGTGAACTTCGAGATATTCAAGCTGGTTTTAGAAAAGGCAGAGAAACCAGAGATCAAATTGCCAACATCCACTGGATCATCGAAAAAGCAAGAGAGTTCCAGAAAAAGTATTTATTTCTGCTTTACTGACTATGCCAAAGCCTTTGACTGTGTGGGGCACAATAAACTGTGGAAAATTCCCAAAAGATGGGAATAGCAGATCACCTGACCTGTTTCTTGGGAAATCTGTATGCAGGTCAAGAAGCAACAGTCAGAACCAGACATGGAACAACTGACTGGTTTCAAATCAGGAAAGGAGCACATCAAGGCTATATATGGTCACCCTGCTTATTTAAATTCTATGCAGGGTACATCATGAGAAATACCAGGCTGGATAAAGCACAAGCTAGATTCAAGATTGCTGGGAGAAATATCAGCAATGCAGATGGCACAACCATTATGACAGAAAGTGAAGAAGAACTAAAAACCTCCTGATGAAACTGAAAGAGGAGAGTGAAAATGTTGGCTTAAAGCTCAACATTCAGCAACCTAAGATCATGGCATCTGGTCCCATCACTTCATGGCAAATAGATGGGGAAACAGTGGCTGACTTTATTTCGGGGGGCTCAAAAATCACTGCAGATGGTGACTGCAGCCATGAAATTAAAAGACACTTATTCCTTGGAAGAAAAGTTATTACCAACCTAGACAGTATATTAAAAAGCAGAGATGTTACATTGCTAACAAAGGTCTGTCTAGTCAAGGCTATGGTTTTTCCAGTGGTCATGTATGGATGGGAGAGTTGGACTATAAAGAAAACTGAGTGCTGAAGATGGATGCTTTTGAACTGTGGTGTTGGAGAAGACTCGAGAGTCCCTTGGACTGCAAGGGGATCCAACCAGTCCATTCTAAACGAGATCAGACCTGAGTGTTCGTTGGAAAGACTGATGTTGAAGCTGAAACTCCAATGCTTTGGCCACATGATGTGAAGAGCTGACTCATTTCAAAGGACCTTGGTGCTGCGAAAGATTGAGGGTAGCAGGAGAAGGGGATGACAGAGGATGAGATAATTGGATGGCATCACCAACTCAATGGACACAAGTTTTGGTAAGCTCCGGGAATTACTGATAGACAGGGAGGCCTGGCGTGCTACAGTCCATGGGGCTGCAAAGAGTCAGACACGACTGAGTGACTGAAGTGAACTGATAAGGGGAAAGAATATGAAGAAGTATTGAACTGATAAGGGGAAAGAATATGAAGAAGAATAGATATCTATATGTATATCAAGAATAGATATCTATATGTATACCAGACCAGCTGGAATGTAAGGGATGCTGATGATGACTGGTTCTGACTCTCAAGACCTCAATCGACTGAAGCTTGCAGTCTCCCACAGCCAAATACCCTTAATGAACATGCCTGTAAGTTAAAGTGTTAGTCACTCACTCATGTCTGATACTTTGCAACCCCATGGACCACCAGCCTCCTCTGTCCATGGGATTCTCCAGGCAAGAATACTGGAGTGGACTGCCCAGCCCTCCTCTTGGGATCTACCTCACTTAGTGGTTGAACCCGGGTGTTCTGCTATGCAGAGATTGTTTACCATCTGAGTCACCAAAGAAGCCAAAACATGCCTATAGTCATAGATTAAAGCTTACCCAACTCTGGTTTACAGAGACCCTGCTCTGGAAAGCGCCATGGTATTCTCCATAGTTCTGCAAGTAATACACTTTTCCTTCCCATGAGCTTTGGCTGGGTTGTACCTTCTAGCTCTACCCCCACCAAGAGGTAAACTCACTTTTCTGGTAACATTTCTCCATCCAGACTCCCAACCACCACTTGACACTAAATTTACAGGCAGTCACTTTGCTTCCAAAACATGAAAATCACATTATTTTTCTGTGAGCAAAGCTACCTAAGGGCCAGAAACAGTGTCCCCATTTTATCTTGTGAAGCCAGTAGGTGTCAAGCAAACTCAGTTCAGTGGATCCACAGTCCTCCAGATCGATACCTCAGCTTACAGAAAACACTTGCAAGGCTTTGAGGTTCTACTTATACCTCATTTCTGAAGGCTTTTCATACCTACATTAAATATACAGATGGCTCATCAGTGCCACTTCCACTTTCAGGTTAAAAATCCTCCAAGTTTTTTCTAACATCCTTATTCGACGTGTTGTGTTTAAATCTTTGATCATACGGCGTTTATCTTGTGTCTCATCCGAATGTAATTAATTACACCATTTCCCTTGAATAATGCAGTACTCACCACATAAGAGTTCTTGCCAAAACTGGATTTGATAAGGTAGGGCACAGGTGGGCGTAGGATACACTCCGGGAGCATGGTTACAGTCTGGTGGAGCCGATATACGAGTTGAGGGCACTGGAAAGAAACATTCAGCCTGAGGACATCCAGCCAACTTGAGGATCCAGGCCGAAGAGGCCATGCCTGAAAACAAACAAACCAGCCACAATGCGCCTGCGCAATAGAGGCTTGACAGACACGCCCACAGAGCAGCCAATCCCCCAGCGGTGGGGCGGGGCCTCCATCACGCTCCCACCATCCGGGCGCCTATTGGGCAGACAGCCTCAGTCACAACGCGGATTGGTCGCTTGTGCCTGACAGGGTACAGGCAGGCTGCTGGCCCTTCACTTCACCTCAGCGCCTGACAGGGGCTGAATTGTAGGAAACCAAAGAAACCAAATCTAGTTCATATTAGGCTGATCTGTCATATCTAGTCAGGATCCGTCCATCCCACCAGTACCCTCACCCTGACTTTCCCCTCACCTTCCTGCCCTGGACACTCCACCCAAGGAAGACAGACCAGGCTCTGGACACTGGTCTGGGCTCTCTCAGCACCTTCTTCTTCCACAGGCACCTTGGCCTTGAGCACGCCAATGGCCTTGAGGCCGAACAGGTCTCCAGAGGAGAGCACTGAGGGAGATGCCGGGAGAACAGAGCGGTTAAGCAGGACACAGTCGGGAAGGAAAGACTTCATCCCGGGTCTCACACAGACCATCCAGTAGCTTCAGGCTACTCCCTGCACAAAAGGTGGAGGAGAAGCCTCAGCTCTAAGGTCTGACTTAGATTAGTAAATCACTGACGAAATCTATTATTTTCCTTAGGACAAAGATGCGTTCAAAGACATCTCCGTATACTTCTGCAAGGAACAATGGGAAGAGATGGGAGAATGGGAAATAATCTGATATAGGAATGTGAAAAGAAACTACGAAGCGCTGATTGCTATAGGTAACAGGAAGTGTGGGTGCCTGAGCCTGGGAAACATGAAGCAGGTCTTCACCCTCAGTGTTCACTTGGCCCGCTCTTAGGTGGCTCCATCTGCTCACAGTTCCCTTTGGTGTGGAGACTAACCTGGAGGAAATGTTTACAGTTTTGCACCAAAGGGAGGTTGACCCTGCAGTGCAGAGCTCACCTCTTGCCTTGTTCTAGACTCCCCCAGCCCATCCCACTGATTCCCTGACGTTGTGACACTTCCCATGGCTTCTGTGCTTTGTTTCTCCTTCTTAGGACAAATGTTTTGCTTCTTTCCAGGGTTCAGAGCCACTCGGCCGGATTTCATGCCTCACCGCAGGCAGGTCATCAAGCCCCAGGTAGATGACACTGAGGATTCTGATGAAGAATGGACACCAAGGCAGCAAGGTGAGAGGCCGGGAGGATTTGGAGGTGTCTTCCTGAAACCAGCCTGGGCTTAGGTCTCAACTACATCTCAGCCATTAGCAAGGAAAACATAATTTTCAGCGTTCTGAAGTGGTTGTGGCCAAATATTTACATAAGCCTGAATGAAGATGAATGTATAGGTTTTCCAGTGTAATTCTCAAAAGTTTTGTGGTTAAAATTTATCATTCTTTTAAAAAAGAATTATCTTGATAAACATTCTTAGTGAAAGGCAGTTAAACAAACCTTAGAAATAAATTCACCAAACAGATTAATACTAATCTCATTGGTTATTGGATTAAATCTTTTCAAAGAGGAAATGATTAACATATTATGTCAAGATACATTATTTATGTATGTATATAAAACAAAACCTGTGATCTTCTTACCCTAAGGTTAAACTAATTCTTTATTTTGATTCTGGGAAAGGGTTGGAGAGAACTATTTCTTCTCCTGATCTTTCCAACATTTCACTGACCAGAGATGGCATCAGGTAAACAAAATGAAGTGCACTTATTATAAAATAGATGTGAGCAGCTCACTTCCTCTTCTGCTGCTCAGTTTAGAAGAGTTAATCTGCCTAGACTGGAGAAAACAATTTAGATAGCTCTATGATTCTCCATCTATGGATTTATGTTCTCCCAGATTTTTAAAAATTATTTATTTAGTTTTGACTGCACTGGGTCTTTGTTGCTTTGAACGGGCTTTGTCTGGTTGTAGTGAGTGTCTTCTCATCGCAGAGCACATGCAGGCTCTGTAGTTTCTGACACACAGACTTAGCTGCCCCACAGAAAGTGGAATCTTTTTAGACCAGCCATCGAACCTGCGTCCTCTGCATTGGCAGGCAGATTCTCATCCACTGTGCACCAGGGAAGTCCCTCTGTTCCCTCAGGTTGTGAAAACTAGGGAAAGGGACATGAAAAGCAAACATTTGGTTGTCTACAAAAGTTTTGACAGAAGGAGAGATTCTTCATAGGGATTACATACACCTCGGTTCACCATACGCCTGCACGTCTTTATTTACCTTATGTGCACGTTAGTGTTAGTGGCCATAGTGCTAATGGCTCAGTCATGTCTGACTCTGCATACCCATAGACTGTAGCCCACCAGGCTTCTCTGTCCATGGGATTCTCTAGGCAAGGATCCTGGAGTGGGTTGCCATCTCCTGCTCCAGGTTATCTTACCAACCCAGGTACTGGGCCTGCATCTGTTACATCTCCTGCATTGCAGGTGGATTTTTTACCACTGAGCCACCGGGGATATATATACACATTGATGTACAACAAATCTGTAGAAATGTTACATCTTGCATAACAGAAGCCCTAACCCACTGAGTAACAATTCTCTAATCCTTCCTCCTCACAACCCTTGGCAACCACGATTTTATTCTCTGTTTCCATGGATGTGATTAATTTAGATACCTCATAGAAGTGGAATCGGGCAATATTTGTCTTTTTTGATTGGATCATTTCACTTAGTATAATATAATCAAGGCCCATCCATGAGGTAGCATAAAACAGAAATCTTTTTTAAGGCTTCATGTGGATATAAGAGCTATAACATATATCTTATATATAATCTTATATATAATATCTTATATACATATATCTTATATATAATCTTTATCTTTTATCCACCAATGAACATTTAGGTTGCTTACACATCTTGCCCATTGGGAAAAATGTGGCAGTGACCATACATGTGCCCACTATTTATTCAATATCTTGCTTTCAATTCTTTATGGAAATACACTCTTGAGTGGGATTGCTAGATCGTACAGCAGTTCTAACTTTCTGTGGAAACTCCATACTGTTTTCTAGAAAGCTTGCAACATTTTATATTGCCAGCAATAGTGTATAAGGGTTCCAATTTTTCCATATCCTTACTGAACTTGCTATTGTCTTCTTATACATATTACCCATCACAGAAAGTTTCAGTTTGTATTTCCCTACTGATTAGTAATATTGAGCATCTTTTCATATGTTTGTTGGCCATTTGTGTATTTTCTCTGGAGAAATGTCTATTCAATTCCTTCTCTCACTGTTAGTCAGCTCAGACTGCCATAACAAAGCAGACTGCATTCCTCAAACCACAGAAATTTGTTCTCTTACAATGCTGGAACATGGAAATTTGATATCAAGGTGTCATCATGGTCAATCAGGGTCTCTTCCTGGCTTGTAGGTAGCCTTCATACTGGTGTATGCTTATTAACCTCTTATCAGAGGCATATTTTAGAAGTATTTTCTACCACCTATAGGTGGCCTTTTCAACTCTGTTCAGTGTCCTTTGCCGCACAGAGGTTTTAAGATTAATCTCATTTGTCTATTTTTACTTTGTTACTAATACTTGTGCACTTGGTACCATATCTAAGAAATCATTGCTGTTTCAGTGTCGTGAAGCTTCACCCTTGTTTTCTTCTAAGAGTCTTATCGAGTCTTGCATTTAGGTCTTTAACCCATTCTGAATTGATTTTTCTATCTATTTATTTACATCAGATTACTTTCAACAGTATTTTGTAGTTTTCAACATATAAGTCTTTCATCTCCTTAAATTTACTCCTAATTACTTCATTCTTTTCAATGCTATTATAAATAAGATTTTTTGTCCAGTGGCTAAGACTCCACACTCCCAGTGCAGAGAACTTGGGTTCAGTCCCTAGTCAGGGAACTAGATCCCACATGCCACAATAAAGACCTGGCACAAACAAATAAATAAAAATAAATATAATTTTTTTTAAATTTAGCTATTCAGCATAGGTTTAAAAAAATAAAAAATAAATAGGATTGTTTTCTTATTTTCCTTTCTGGAATGGTCATTCTTCATGCATGGAAAGATATCTGAATGTATATTTTGTACCATGCAACTTTCTGTGCAGGATTTTTGTGTGTGTGGATTAAAGATTTTTCTGCACATAAAACCATGGCCCTGTGAACAGACATATTTTACTTCTTTCTTTCCAAATGGAAGCCTTTTGTTTCCAATTCTAACGTAAAGCCCGGGCTAGGAGTTCTAATATTATGGTGAACAGAAATATAGATAACAGGCATCCTTGCCTTTTTTTCTTGATCGTAGAAGTTTTCAGCTTTTCACTGATGACTAGAATGTTAGAGGTAGACTTTCAATTTGTAACCTTTATTATATTGCAGTCACTTCCTCGTATTTCTACATTGATGAGTACTTTTGTCATGAAAGGCTACTAAATTTATTAGATACTTTATGAACATCAGATGAGGCACAGATGAAGTTTCTTTTTTTTTCTTTTATTTTAAGAAAATTATGTAATGCTCCCAGTGAAAGCACAGAAGTTGATGATACAGAAATCATCTTCCATTCCTCCTTTGGTAATCATTGTCTTTGTCACTCTCTGGCTTAGAATTATGTGTCTTTAACTAGAATACCCAGTGTTTTGAAACATTTCCATACCAAAACGCTTATTCTCATCATTCTTTAGGTAAACCTTCTCCGATGCCCTTCAGAGTGGAGCACAGTAAACACCAGAAGGTGAGTATTTCCCAAATACTGTTGTCAAAATATCCTCCTCATGGATCCAGTCACAGGTGAGAATAGGAGAAATCACAGAGGTCCTGGAGACAGCTGCCTTCCTGTCCTGCATCTTTAGCACACTGTCTGATACCATCACCACTTTTACAGTCAGTAAGAACAACAACAGTAGGAGGCAGTTCTGTTGTTACATTATTTTCATAATATTTCAGCCTTTAAGCATTTTATGTGAATAAACTTACTTAAACCTTAAAACAATCCTACCCTATAAGTAGGTATATAGCTATCACCATTAGAGATAACAAAACTGAGGCAAAAAAAAAAAAAAAATTGATTATATGGCCAAGATCACAGTATCACTGGTAGTGCAATCTAAACCAAAGCAATTTTTCTAAACTCCTCACAAAATGATTAAACTTCCATGGTTATATGAAGGTTTATATCACTCATCAGAGAGATGTTTTCAACCTCAGTTTTTTTGTGCTGTGCTAGGGAGGGATATGCTAAGACATCTGACTAAGGGAAGATTAAGGACATGCTGGGCAGTTTGTAGAGTGGACAGTCCAAGATGAAGATGCTAAGGACATACTGGGCAGTATGTAGAGTGGACAGTCCAAGATGAAGAAGGAGACAGGATCCCTACCTCAGAGCCTCCCACTCCAATAATATGAAGCAACTCGCAACCCTGAGAAGCCTCAGGTTTATGACTGAAAAGCAACAAATAAGAAAATAACAGAAGGACATCACATAGATTACCTGCTTTTGAGTAGAAAATCATCATCTGGGCATCATGTCAAATGCTCATTCCTGTAGGAGGGAGTAACAGCTAATCCTCTAAGCTCTAATATGCAACTCTCCTGTTTGGGATCATTTGTTTAGCCTGCCCCTGTGTTGTGAGCTTTGGGAGCCTAGCCCACAATCATTAATTCTCAGAAGTCCAGGCCCAGCTCAAAGCCCCTGAGGGCCCCCTGAATGTTTTGTGAATGAGTGACTCCACATTTAAGCATTCATCTAGGAGTAGAAAGGTCAAGGATGCTAAAGATAACATCTGTCAGCTACACTTGAAATATACTGGCAGTTTAGGGAATAAATTGATACCAGGGATGTACACTCACGTTCTTACTGTATTAAATAGATCACTCAATAATTTGTTGAAGGTTATTAAATTTCATGTCCACTACAATATTAGAAATTAGCCTGTATACCAATTAATGGATCAGGAAACTGAGTAGAACCAGCTAGTCATACAGCCTTGTTCAAGGAGAACTGATGAGACCAGCTACTTTAATTCCAATCATTGTCTCTAGGATATGGCAACCTGCAACTTTCATCTCTTTTCCTTTATTGTCTAAATGTGTTTCTGCCGATCGTCTTTTCTCCTCTTAATCTCACTGCTTTGTCACTTTATTTTCCACATGTGGTTTTTCCCCTCTGTAATTTTCCATACTTCCTCATCCATCAAAGGGCCACAAATTAATAGAAACCCCCCCGGATCTCTCTTTGAGCCCTTACCTTCTTCTTTCCCTGACGTCCAGCTATTCTCCCTGCTTGCTGTCACTTTTAGGCAGAAAGTTGAAGGGTAAAAACTTTAAGATATGAATTCTAGTTTTGATTCACTATCCACCTAGGTCCTTTTTTTACACTCCAGTGTTCAACCCCCGCCCCCCCCCCCCCACCAAAAAAAAAAAAAGTATTTCCAAGAATTGTCAAAGTATTAACTAAAGTCATGCATGTCAAAACACTTCGTAAAATCCTAAACTAAAGAAGTGCATGTTGTCTTTTACTCACATGGAAGAGAATATCCAGGGCACCATTAAGTAAGGAATCTAGTTTGAAGGAAGTGCCAGGAGCAGCAAAATCACTGAAGACAAGTGGCTCCAAGCAGGCTCAAAAACTAGTGTCCCATCACAGAAAAGCAAGGACCCCTGGACAGCACCCCAGACAAAAAGTTGGTAAGACAAAATTGGGGAGTTCCTCTAATTAGTTCCTCTAATTCCTGTAGAAAAACTAATAAGTATGGCCTAGGTGTGTGGCATGGAGTTTGGGTAGGTTGGGGTTTAAGCTGGACTGATCTGAGACATGAAGTTAGCCCTGGGGCCTTGGGAAAATCTTATACATTGTCTGAGGTCCTGATTGCTATCTATAAAGTGAGGATAAGGATACATAACTCATACGGTGCTTGAAAGTCTTACATTAAATGCAAAAGTCTGACACCTACAAGTAGTTCAATAAATCCAGCTGTGATAATGGGAACCATGCTTTGTTAGTGTTTATGCCCAGACCTCTGCTCATGTGCCCTTACATGTCATGTGCCCTTAAGATATATTTTCTGAGCAGATGTGTCAGTGAACTATTTCCTAAGTAAGAAGATTTGGGGTTAAACCTACTAATGGGAAGTGCTGGATGCTATCACTGAACTGGGCACCTGTGGTCAGTGGAGCCTCAGTCTCCTGAACCTGAAGTTAAAGGGAGAAGAAACAAAATATAGAGAAAAGACTTCCTGGGGGTGAAGTGGTTAAGGCTCCACGCTTCCACTGCAGGAGGGGTGGGTTCCATTCCTGGTCAGGGAAATAAGATCCCACAAGCCATGCTGTGTGGTCAAGAAATAAATAATGGAACAGTGAAAATAAAATTACAAAAGCAAAAGTTTGAAAAATACATGTAAGAAAGTTTTAACAAAGTGTATAGATGGACAGGTAGGAGAATTCACACTTTCTGATAAAACAGGGACTAACTCTCCAGACCCCACCAGCCTTGCTTAGCTTCTGTTCTCCATCTTAGAACTCAGAAGAAAGGAGACTGGAGTGAAGAGGTACAGTCTACAAGAAAGAAAGGGACACGTGTACCAAGAGGTCAGGGAGCCGCAGGATGACGTCTTCCTCTGTGAGTGACCCCGCTGGCCTGCTCACGGAGAAGGGGCTACGAGGCCTTGGTCCACTAACCTCACCTCACCATTTGGTGCCCGGCCATCCCCTTCCTCTGACTTAGGGTGCAGGACCGAGGCCAAATTCCATGAATGCCCCAGTTCTTTCTGAAGGTCATTACGACCAGCAACATCACTATACCTCCTCTCATCCCTGTTCTCACCTCCAGATTGTGAGAACTGTCAGAACTTCTTCCTCGACAGCTGTGCTGTCCATGGGCCCCCAACCTTTGTAAAGGACTGTGCAGTGGAAAAGGGGCATGCCAATCGCTCAGCCCTCACGCTGCCCCCTGGGTTAAGCATCAGGCTGTCGGGCATCCCTGACGCTGGGCTTGGAGTGTGGAACGAGGCGTCCGATCTGCTGCTGGGCCTGCACTTTGGCCCCTATGAGGGCCAGATCACAGAAGATGAAGAGGCGGCCAACAGTTGATACGCCTGGCTGGTGAGAAGCACCCGTTTCCCTGTCCTCTGGGGTCTAATGGCTTGTATGTGGTGGGGGGTACTTCATGTCTACATGTGAGGACACAGATGGTGATAACAAGGTTGGCAGTGACACAGTCAGACCTCTGTACTGTGTGCCCTGGGCGTGAACACAGGACTTCCATTTAAAGGTAAGAGGAGAGGTGGGACCACAGTGTAGAGACACTCAGGACCTCTATCTAAAGGTCAGAGGAGAGGTGGGAACACAGTGTACAGACAGTCAGGACCTCAAACTAAAGGTCAGAAGAGAGGTGGGACCAGTGTACGGACACAGGACCTTCATCTAAAGGTCAGAGGAGAGGTGGGACCACAGTGTACAGACACTCAGGACCTCTATCTAAAGATCAGAGGAAGATGGGACCACAGTGTACAGACACTCAGGACCTCTATCTAAAGGTCAGAGGAGAGGTGGGAACACAGTGTACAGACACAGAGGACTTCCATCTAAAGGTCAGATAAAGGTGGGACCACAGTGTACAGAAACACAGGACCTCTATCTAAAGGTCAGAGGAGAGGTGGGACCACCGTGTACAGACACTCAGGACCTCTATCTAAAGGTCAGAGGAGAGGTGGGAACACAGTGTACAGATATTCAGGACCTCTATCTAAAGGTCAGAGGAGAGGTGGGACCACAGTGTACAGACACTCAGGACCTCCATCTAAAGGTCAGAGGAGAGGTGGGAACACAGTGTACAGATATTCAGGACCTCTATTTAAGGATCAGAGGAGAGGTGGGGCCACAGTGTAGAGACACTCAGGACCTCAATCTAAAGGTCAGAGGAGAGGTGGGACTACAGTGTACAGAGACTCAGGACCTCTATCTAAAGGTCAGAGGAGAGGTGGGACCACAGTGCACAGACACTCAGGACCTCTATTTAAGGATCAGAGGAGAGGTGGGGCCACAGTGTACAGACACTCAGGATCTCTATCTAAAGGTCAGAGGAGTGGTGGGAACACCGTGGTACACACTGATAGGACTTCTATCTAAAGGTCAGAGGAGAGGTGGGAACACAGTGTAGAGATACATAGAAGTGACTCCTCCCTTGTGGAGCCCTTGCCTTCAATGAACCAAGAGACTCAGACTCGGAATGATGAGTAAGGGGCTTACCGTGTGGTCCAACTGGCAGTTGAATCCATGCAGGCTGAAAAGCACCAATGACTACAGAGGGAAATAGCTCTTCTATTGCTTCCTACCAAAAAACAAATAGAAGAAAGAGGGAAGCTTAACCCCTTCTCTGACACTCAGATCACCAAAGGGAGGAACTGCTACGAGTATGTGGATGGAAAGGACACGTCTTGGGCCAACTGGATGAGGTGAGTGCAGTGAGTTTGCAGTGTGTAGACATAGAGACTCCCTTCATGCCACGCCCATTTCCTTCTCAACCCGGCTCCCTCAGCAGCTTTCACATCTTCCTTCCTCTTTTCCCTCCATATCATGCTCTTTCATTTCAAAAGACACTAGAAAGAAGGAAATAAAAATATGGCCTGTGTTGTCAGGATAGACGTCTATATGCTCAACAAAACTGGTGGACTTGAAAACAACTTGAGGAGTCTAGATTCACCAGGGACACTTTAACTCAATTATTGGACACTTACCACACACTTTATGTTTCAGTTTAGACATTGAACGTTGTTACTGAAACAGATAACACAACCCATGTTCTTTTGGAGAACATACTGCAAACAGACATTAGCCAATTGATTTTAAGAACAGTAATCTTAGTTTTTTTTCTATCTTTGAGTAACTACACAGCGCCAGGATAACCTAATACAGGAGACCTTGACTCTATGTGGGCAACAACCTCCTCAGGCTTGGTTCCAGTGAGAAGTGGGCCCTGAGGTCTCAGAAGGAATGGCAGGCAGGATGGCCCGAGGCGGGGCCATTCTCTGAGGACCTCCATTTCATCAGGGCAGGCAGACAGTGAACAAACGATTAGTGTTCCGTGTCTCAAGCTATATCAGAGCTCTCTCCAAGTTTCCGTGGGAGGGGGTGGGCAAGCAAATAGGACCCTGGATACACGTGGGGAGATGGGAGAAAGCCTCGGGAGAGAAGGTAGGCTGGGCTGAGTGCTGAGGGCTGTGTGTTAGCCAAGGAGCACCAAGTCCTGTTGATGGAAGAGAACTTAGTTCAGAGTTTAGAGGAGCTGGAGGTCACCAGCCTCAAGGACAGTCCAGGTGGATTTGAGTCTGGAACTGGGCTCTGGAAAAATGGCTAATTAGGTAAGGAGAGAAAAGCATGGGAATTCACATGGCCTGGTCGAAGGTGTGAACAGAAGGTCCACATGAGGGGCAGCCTCAGAGGCGGAAGGCAAGGAGCTGGGCATGGTCGGAGAGTGGAGGGCACTCATCACTGAGATTTCTTTCCCCTTCCTGGCCTCACCCCCAGGTATGTGAACTGTGCCTGGGATGACGAGGAGCAGAACCTGGTGGCCTTCCAGGATCACGGGCAGATCGTCTACGGAACCTGCCAGGTGGTCAGGCCGGGCTGTGAGCTGCTGGTCTGGTATGGGGACGAGTATGGTCAGGACCTTGGCATCAAGCGGAACAGCAGGGGGAAGCGTGAGCTTGTGACCAGGAGAGGTGAGTGTCACCCCTCTTCCAGCACCGACCCCATTGTGGAAGCCTCCGTGGTCCGATTTCAAAGCAGAGTACAATCTAGCCCAAAGTCCGTAGAGTTGTAATTAAAATGCCTCAGAATTTTATTCTTTTCATATGATTGTTAGGAAATATTTTTATATTAAAAATGCTAGTTCTAATTTTTAATATTTCATGCAAAAAAATGGGTAACATCACCTTCTGCTGAAAGGCTGAGAAGCAAAAAGCAACATTTCTTGCACCTACCAGCTCTCTGCCCTTTACCTGTTTCTTCCTCATTTTGTCCCATTTCGAAGTGACACATGTACAGTGATGTGCATTCAGTTACTGTTCCAGTTTGTTGTCATGTGAATTCATGCTCTGTGCCAGACGGGGCTCCACGCACCGAAACAGACAGAACCACTGCCCTGGGGCAGCAGGGGCTTCACACCAGACAGGGGCTGGTGCTCTGAGGAAAACCAGCGTAGGGAACGTGCCTCGGGGCAGCGTGAGCAAAGGGTGTTGTGTGGTGCAGGACGGTGCGGCGGGGTCTGTGCAGAGATAACACCCGTGTGGAAGGATTCCAGACAGGGGAGCAGCCAGTGCCGCAGCCCCAGGGCCAGGAAGAGAGACCATGCAAGGGGTCGCGGGAAGAAGCACAGAGGGCGAGGAAGGAGGCTGGATGGGACACGGAAGCCTCAGGGTCTGTGTCCACGTGCAGGCCCCAGGGGTCCTCCTGGGTAACACAGAACAACAGCGCGGCTTTCTGCTGCAAGCGGCATGTTCTCTGTGCTAAGACGATGCTTTGGTTCATTTTGGGGTTGAGACATCAGCGGGGAGCCCCCTCAGAGGTCAGTTCATTGCCAGACATGAGGGGAGAGTGGGCTGTCTGAAGATGCTTTCGTGTGAGGATGTGAAGAGTCTGACTGGAGATGTATTTTTAAATTGGTCTTCCTAGTGAACGTTAAATGGACTAAGACTGAATGTAATAAATGAGGTATGAGTACTGGTGAGGTTTGAGAAAGGATATGCCTTTATTTTATGATCTCTGGGAAACTGAGAGAGGAGCAATTTGTGAACCTGTTTGGTCAGCAGGCACCAGAGACCTGTAGTCAGTGAGACCTGGGCCGCTCGGTCTCATCCAGTCTCAAACCCACTTCCTGCAGAGATCGGCACAAAGGCTGCTCTTTGAACAAGGAGCCACAAAGTCACATTTACCCACACCTGCTGTAACCACCCCCTGTGCTGCCTCCAATTTGCAGAGAACTCCAGGTCAGGCGCCCCTAACTTAATAGATCCTTTCTACTCACAGGGAGCCACTCAGGAGATTTCACCTAAGTCATCAAGTCTTATCCCTCAGTAGGGTAAATACCTGTGGCCACTGTGACGTGACTTTTCAGACACTTACACGCAGGGAAATTCCCTACAGATCCACCTCTATCAGGAGAGATGCTGCCTCTGATACTGCTGGAAGGTCCCTATCTGGGTGATATGTAGAAAAGGCCCCTGACACAAGCTTCCTGGATTTCTGTAGATGTAGAGAATAAGAGTGGAGTGGAAACGTGGACTATAAAGACACACTCGATGGGAGACAAGTCATGCACTGTCAACCCTTAGATGATTAATGGGGAGGGCCTGACCATAGCAAACCAGCTACCTGACCAAAAGCTTCCTCTTTCAGCAGAGCCAAAGCCCAAGATCCACCCATGTGCCTCCTGCTCTCTGGCCTTCTCTAGTCAGAAATTCCTCAGCCAACACACCCAACGCAGTCACCCCTCTCAGCCCCGCCTGAGACCATCTGAAAGAGACCTCCTCCAACCCGAGGATCCCTGCCCAGGCAATCAAAATCAGCAATATGCAGACCCACACATCCCGAGCGACAAACCTGAGGGTCAGGAGGTCGAGGAGAGGCCCCAACAATTGCTGGAAAGCATAAAGCTGAAGAGGATATCAAGGGCCTCTTCCTACTCAACCGGAGGACAAATGGGGGGTTCTGGGGTGCATGAGAGAATGAAAGACGAGCCCAGCACAAGCCAGAAACTGAATCCAGAGGACACAGGCACATTGCTCACGGGGGCAGGGGTCTCTGGGATTATGAGGTTCCCTTACGGAGAGTGTGGGCAAGGCTCCAAGGACAGGTCAAGTGTCAGCACACACGAGAGGACACACACAGGGGAGAAGGCCTACGTTTGTGGGCAGTGTGGACGAAGCTTCCATCAGAAGTCCCATCTCATCAGACACCAGAGGACACACACAGGGGAGAAACCCTATGTTTGCGGGGAGTGTGGGCGAAGCTTCAGTCAGAAGTCCCATCTCATCAGACATCAGAGCACACACACAGGGGAGAAGCCCTATTTTTGCAGGGAGTGTGGTCGAAGCTTCAGCCGGAAGTCTGCCCTCATCAGACACCAGAGGACACACACAGGGGAGAAGCCCTATGTTTGCAGGGAGTGTGAGCGAAGCTTCAGTCGGAAGTCCGTCCTCGTCACCCACCAGAGGACACACACAGGGGAGAAGCCCGATGTTTGCAGGGAGTATGGGTGAAGCTTCAGTGATAAGTCAACTCTCATCACCCACCAGAGGACACACACAGGGCAGAAGCCCTATGTTTGCGGGGAGTGTGGGCGAAGCTTCAGTTGGAAGTCTGTACTCATCAGACACCGGAGGACACACACAGCGGAGCAGCCCTATGCTTGTAAGGAGTGTGAGTGAGTCATGACAAACAAACCACACCTTAGCCACAGGAGGATTACAGCAGCCACCCCAAGCTTCAACTCTAAGGGGGCCTCCAAAGAGGTCTGAGACCCGTTACTCTCCACAAGAGTAAGAGAAGAGACTTCCCATGTGGTCCAGTTGCCAAGACTCCAATGCAGAGACCCTCGTTCAATACGTGATTGGGGAACTAGCTCCCACAGGCTGCAACTAAGACACAGAACAGCCGAATAAGTAAATATATGACAAATATTTTAAAGAAAGAGTGTGATAACCACATAATTACTTGTTAAATAGACCTTCCACTTTCGTGACAGGAGAGGAGATAGATAAACAGCAGAAGGTTCCTTAAGTGTTCTGGAGATGTTCATGCCAATTGCCTTCGTGGTTTTTTAGTACTGCTGTTCTAATAAATTTTGTCTTCAAACAAATCTGAAGCCCAGACTATGTACTCATGCCCCCCTTATCACTGACCGCAGTGGAGTCCAGTCATAGCTGATCCCCTGGGAAGGCATCATTCTGTAGCCAAGTCAGTTAGGTCACTGGACAGTCAGTTCCTGTGTCCAGGGAGAGGAATGAAGGGTTTGAGACAGACTCACCAGGAAAGGGGTTCCCTGGCCTCCTGGGAAGTGCCCCCTCTCCTCCTTATAGACCTCGACTCTCCTTTGCCCTCTGCTGGTAGCCCTCTGGTTCCCTCTGACTTCTGTAGCTACAAAGGTGAAGTCCACGTGCACGTGTGTGTGTGCGCGCGCCTGGCTCATCATGGGCCGTCTGGTCTCTGCTGCTCCATCAGGGTCATCACAGCATCTGGACTCCAGAGTCGACCACAGGGGTCCAGTTCTCAGCCTTGCCGTCAGCAGCTGTGTGAGCTGGGACAAGATGCTCAACCTCTCTGTATCTCTGTTCTCTCTATTCTCTCTCTATTCATCTGTGATACGAGGTCGGAGCACCAGCATTTTGATCTGATGCGGAAGCACGGCAGAATCTGGCAGAGGCTGGCTGAGAACGCAAGCCACACCTTTGCTGTTCTTTGTGTTTTTTCTTTAATCTTTTTTATTTTTTAATAGAAGGATAATTGCTTTACAGAATTTTGTTTTCTGCATGTCCTCCAGCCCCCACAACTTCCAGGTCTTCAGAGCTATACGAGGAAGTGGCTATTTAGGCACTGAGCTGCCCTGATGAGGGGGTGTGAGGTCAGGGATGCAAAGGGAGGGTGACCTCTCTTCCCACCCTTGCCGTTCCTGCTGAGCTGGGCAGCCCCAGGGCCCCTCCACAGACTGGCAGTGCCCACAGTTGTCCCCCTGCAGAGAACAGAGCCTGGAGCCACGTTTGCAGGAAATCCCTGTCCGCCCCAATCCCACCCCTACACGGAGGGTCCTTGAAGCCCACACTGCATCTTCTCTCTGCATGGGCCTCGTACCTGTGACCGTGCGCTCTGGGCAACGCTGTCACGACCTTGAAATGGTTAACCATGGAATAGTTCGTCCTTATACTTCCCTGTCATGAGTGAAGTCTGATGGGCCCCGGGGTGCGCTGTGAGCCGAGCAGATGCACACACATCACGGGTCCCGGGGTGACCGGGCTGCACGAGGGGACAAGGTGGACACAAAGCCCCCCCACCCTGGGTGAGTGAGGGTGGGGACAGCACCAGGAAGCCACGCTTGCTCAGACATGGAACTGAGCTCCAACACAGAGTAGGGGCAATGGGGTTCTTAAGGTCGACCACAGCCTCCCCTCTGTGAATGACGTCTGCCCTGGCCTGATCCTTCCAGAAGGGGTTCAAGAGGCTGAAGTCCGCCCGGCCACCAGAAGACACCAAGGGGAGAGTGGGCCACGGGGCGGGGGACGGAGGGTGAGAAGTCCAGGACTCGGGGAAACGGCCCTCAGTCCCCTCCGTGTGCCAGGCTTGTGAAGCGTCTCTACATGAACCGCGTCAGTAATAACCACCGACTATTATTTTCTGGTTTCTATGCTTTCTTAAAGGAACGTGTTTGTCTGTGGCTTGGAATTCCTACAGGAAGGGAAGCCACGTAAACTCCCCATGGTGTGTGGCTTCAGGCCGGGGTCACGGGAGGGAGAGTTAGGGGTACTGTAGGCAGAGGGACTTCAACTGAAAAGCGGTGGGGACCCAGAAACCTGCAGGGGCTTCTCAGCTGCACCTCCCACCAGAGCTGGGCCTGGAATCCCCTGGAACCCTGAGCAGGTCAAACCTTCTCCCTCTCCTCCCCTCCGCTCCACTCCCCTCAAAAAGCTGACTCCTGGGGCCAGCCCACCATATCCCCAAATCCCCCATCACCCACAGCCCCACACAGGCCCTCCCTCACAGAAGTGGGATGACCTGGGTGGTGGCACAGATGGTGTGTGACCCCAGCGCTGGGGGTCTCAGCTGACCTTGAGCAAGGAGGCTGGTGCTTTACACAGCCTCCCAGCCCAAGGAGCTCCCAGTAGCCACAAGCCAGGATCTGAATCAGAGCTGGGAGATGGGGCGTGGGGATGAGAGCTCTCTGAGGTCCCATCCTGTCCCCAGGACAGCGGCCAGGCCCCACCTGACACCGTGACTGCCCTGCACGGGCACACAGGACACCAGCAATCACGGGACGGACAGCCAGCTGCCTCCGCTGCATGCTCCACCCTGACCACGGTGGCCCCGTGGCTGTACCAGCCCCGCCGGCGCGCGGCTCTGCTTGTCTGCCGGGGCTCGGGGACCCTGGGTGAGTCAGTGAGGGCAGAGCTCCAGAGGCCAAGCCTGTCTTCAGCCAGCAGACCTGCCCTGCTTACTGGACTCATGAGCCCAGCCAGTATCTGAAGCCAAGATGCCTTTGGGAGAATGACACCACAGATGCTGACCCCAGAGCTCAGACTTCTGAAAACTTACTAAGCTGATTATTTATAGCCTTTTTTAAAAATGGGATGATGGCAGGAAGCGGGGAGGGGAATGACTCCCTCAGCGGTGCTGTGGTTAAGAATCCACCTGCCAATGCAGGAGACTCGGGTTCAATCCCTGATTTGGGAAGACCCCACGTGCCGTGGAGCAACTAAGTCCGTTCACAACTACTGCAGCCCAAGAGCCTAGAGTCTCTGCTACCCAACCAGAGCAGCCGCCACAGGGAGAAGTTCAGTGCAGAAACGAGAGAGCAGCCCTCACGCCCGACAGCCAGAGACAAGCCCGCACAGCAGCGAAGACCCAGCAAGCCAAAAATAAGTAAATAACCTTGCTTTAAGTAGGAGATTGCAGCATTCTCTGCTGATCCAGAGGCTAGGACTCTGAGCTCCCAGCACAGGGGGCCACGTTCAAGCCCTGGTCAGGGCACTATTTCCCACACGCTGCAACTGAAGGCCCTGCATGCCACAGCTAAGACCCAGTGCAGCCAATTAAATGAATACTTAAAAGTAAGAGGCGGTTCATCTGTCACCATAGAAAACGGCAACATTTTAGGAAAAGCAAAAACATAAGATTTTATTTTGCAAGTGCTCATGGTTGATTGCAAAATCTTCTCATAATATGCACCTGTTTAAAAAAGAACAAACTTAGAAAATACAGAAACTAAAACCCACCCATAAATGTGTGGGGAACACCAATTACTCCAGCATTCGGCCACCACACACGGGAACACACGTCCGTGTTTTTCCTCTAGAAAGAAGCTTTCATCCTCCACCCGCCTTCCCACCGGCCTCTGCTCTGCTCACCAAGAAGACTGTGCTTTGGACTCATGACTGGGGGGTTTCTGTTGAACTCAGGGAGGCAGAGGAGCAGGGCTGTGTGGTTGGGGGCACCGTCTGGCCTGCAGCGAGGAGAGAAGCGCGAGTGCTCTGCCTCTGGGCCCAGTAACTCCAGGGGCCTCAGGGAGTCACCTGGGAAGAAGCCTCTCAAACACCTTCCCTGCAGTCTCCACAGTTACAGAACATCCCACGTCTCAGGGTTCAGCAGTGGGTTAACAAGACCTCTCTTGTTGGACAGAAAAGTGTTTCCACAGAGAATCTGCCTGGATCTTGGCCTCGATTGGTACAGACGTAACAGGCAGTACGTTCAGGGCTCAGGGGAGTTAGTTCTGAAGCTCTCTGGGTTTAAGGATACAGCAATTCCTCACCTCCACCCCTTCCATGGTCATGGAGCCTTCTTTTCCAGAGGAAGATGTTTGGCAACATCAGCTACAAAGACACTATAGAGGAGCAAGGCCAAGGCAGGCGGGGCTGGGTGTTCCTGGGGGAGCAGAGGGGCCTGGGACACTCCAAACTGGACCCCTGCCCCACTGGCTTCTCCTCCTTCTCACTGGGCATGCAGCTTTCACCTGCTGGGTGCCCGCCAGTGAGGGGCCCCCAAGACACCAAGCTGGGTTTGGCAATGGGTGAGCTGGATGCCAGGGAACCTGAGACCCTGCAGCAGGTCAGTGCACTGTGGACGAGGGCCAGCCTCACTGACTGGTTAGGCCCTGTGAGTCCAGGGCACCCTCTCTGGACCCCAAGTGGAGGGCTGCTTCCCCTGGTGCCCACCTGGGTCTCAGGAGATGGAAGCGAGACCGGGTTGTCCTTCCCACCTCCTGCCCAGAGAATGGCAAAGGCCAGTTCCGAAAAGACAGAGCAGGGTGGGCAGAGTGAGTCTTGGGTCTCACAGGGTCCCTGTGAAGAGGGGTTCACTGCTCCCTGGAACCTTCTTTGCTGGTTCCCCTTCTGTGTGGTCTTCATACCAAATCTCAAAAGGACAAGGCAGTTCAGGTACCCACAGCATCACGTGCCCAGGTGCTGACAACCCTCCTTATTTATTATGGGCAGGGAGATAGTGTGGCTGGTGTGACGCTCCCCTGGACCAGAGAAGAGACCCCCCAGGCTGTGTCTCTTCTACTCCTGAGACCCAGGAGGGCACTGGGAACAGAGCACCTTCAGCTGGGGTCTGGAGAGGGTGTCCTGAGTGGACAGGTCCTAACTGTTCAGTGTAACTTCAAAGGGTATGGGCAAGAGGGGTACTGAATTCTTTCTAAATATTTCGGACAACCACTGAGTTCCTTCTGGTTTTTGGTTTCAGATCTTTTTATATGGTCCATTTTCAGAGTCTTTATTGAATCTCTTACAATATTGCTTCCATTTTATGTTCTGATTTTTTGACTGCAAGTCATGTGGGATTGTTACCAAGCCCAAGCTCGCTCTGCATGCCTCACAACAGGGCGATAAATCAGAGGTGAGGGGCTGAGCAAGGAATATGACTTTACTTGGAAAGCTGGCAGACTGAGAAGATAGCAGACTAATATCTTGAAGAAACCATCTTGTCAGGGTCTGGATGCCAGTGTCTTTTATAGAACACAGAGCTTGGAGGTGAGGAAATAAAGTAAAAAGGCCATTAATCTGGCAAACATCTCCTGGAATGGCCAGTCTCGGGAGGAGATGTGTTACTTTCTCCCTCCTGTAGCCATCCACAGGTGGACAGGTCCTGGACAGAGGCAGAGGGGCGGGGTTTCCTGAGGCAGGCCTTTATGTATGGACAGCATCCCTATAGAAAACAGAACAACAGGAAGCAAAGGTTAAAGTAAAACATTCAACATGGACACAGATTTTGTTCTTCCCTGTAACAATTCCCCAGAGACAGGGTCCATTCCACAAGCTTATGGGAAAAGGGGTGATGAGTGTTCTTATTGCCCCACTAGTTGCATCTTTTGGGGAGTGCCCACCACTGGTGCCTCTGTTCTGAATGTTCAGATTTGTCTTAGTTGTCCTTTGGAAAGTCTCTACTTCATATGGATAGACATAATAATATTATAATACAGGTGTTGAGAGTTGTTTTATACAGTACAAATCTTCTCGGACTTCAAAACCAGGCGGCAGCATCTAAAGTTAAGGAACTTAGCACTTTTCTATGTGTGGGAAGATGCACCAGCCATCTCACTGAAATCATCCCCTTTGATACACACCTTACCACCTGGGACCAGCATCCTGACTTCTCCTTCCTGAGTTTCCTCAGTGATCACAGTGGGGAGTGGCTGCAGTCTGATGGCTGCTGGAAAGCAGGTATTCTTTTCTTTCCTGAGGTTCCTCAGAGCTCACCATGAGGAGTGGCTTCAGTTTGATAGCTTATAGAGAGTAGGAGGGGGAACCTGGGTCCCCATTGAGATCATCTCAGCAGAGAGATCAAGCATGTCCTGTGACTCCAGACCACCTTCCAAAATTCAGAGCTCAGCGTTCAGCCTGCAGGATCCACATTCGTCAGCTCAGCCACCATGCTCTGCACTTAGTTGCTATTTAGCCCTGAAACCTACACTGCAGGAGGCCCTCTAAATGTGGCGTCCTGTCCAGCAAACTCTCGGTCACACCCTCCAAGCATGACTCAGGCCCAGCTTTGCTGAGAGGGTCTCACTGGGACCCAGGTTCCCCCTTCTGCTCTCCCACATTCCATACCTGAGTGGGGAGAAGCAGGGGCTGGGGGCACAGTGCCTCCAAGCAGGTAGGGCAGACGTTCTCCCATCACCCCTTATGGTCCATCCCTGGGAACACAGTCTACTGTCACTTTTAGCAGCAGAGGACATGTGTCCCCAGAACCAGCCCACTCTCTAGGGGGTGTGAGCTGTGAGCACTAACACAGGAAACCCCGAGTGACCTGCTTAGGCTGGAAGACTAGTTCCTGGGATGTGAGCTGAAGTCTGAAAGTAGCTTCTCATTGGGATTAGCCTTCTCCAGACCTAGCTTGGGGCAGCAAGAGTGCTATAAGTGGCCCCCAGCTGGGGCAGCCACACAGTGCCTCTCAACAGCCCTGTGGAAACTGTGCACCAGAGTGACCAGGAGCCCACATTCACCCTGCAGATGGCTTCTGAGAGGTCAGTGACAGACTAAAGCAACCATGAGCCTGTACTCACAATAGACAGCCTCTGAGAAGTCTGTGACAGACCAGAGTGACCACAATCTTGCATTCATCCAGTGGATGGCATCTGATAGGTCTGTGACAGACCAGAGTGACCCCGAGCCTGCACTCACACAGTGGATGGCCTCTGATAGGTCTGTGATGGACCAGAGTGACCACAAGCATGCATTCACCTAGCAGATGGCTTCTGAGAGGTCTGTGACAGACTAAAGCAACATGAGCCTGTACTCACAGCAGACAGCCTCTGAGAGGTCTGTGACAGACCAGAGTGTCCACAATCGTGCATTCACCCAGCTGACAGCCTCTGAGAGGTCTGTGACAGACCAGAGTGACCACAAGCATGCATTCACCTAGCAGATGGCTTCTGACAGGTCTGTGACAGACCAGAGTGACACAAGCATGAATTCACCCAGTGCACAGATTCTGACAGGTCTGTGACAGATCAGAGTGACCACGAGCCTGCACTCACCCAATGGATGGCTTCTGAGAGGTCTGTAACAGAGCACAGTGACCAAGAGCATGCATTCACACAGCGGATGGCTTCTGAGAGGTTTGTGACAGACCAGAGTGACCACGAGTCTGCACTCACCCAGTGGATGGCCTCTGATAGGTCTGTGACAGAGAAGAGTGACCAAAAGCATGCATTCACCCAGCAGACAGCCTCTGATAGGTCTGTGACAGGTCAGAGTGACCACGAGCCTGCACTCACCCAGCAGATGGCCTCTGATATAGGTCTGTGAGAAACCAGGGTGACCACAAGCAAGAATTCACCCAGAAGATGGCCTCTGATAGGTCTGTGACAGACCAGAGTGACCACGAGCCTACACTCACCCAGCAGATGGCCTCTGAGAGGTCTGTGACAGGCCATAGTGACTATGAGTCTGCACTCACACAGAGAACAGCCTCTGAGAGGTCTGTGACAGACCAGAGTGACCACAAGCCTGCACTCACCCAGCAGATGACATCTGACAGGTCTGTGACAGACCAGAGTGACCACAAGCCTGCACTCACCCAGTGGATGGACTCTGAGAGGCCTGAGACAGGTCAGAGTCACCACAAGCCTGCACTTACCCAGCGGTGAATTCTTGCTTGGAGAATCCTATGGACAGAAGAGCCTGGTGGGCTACAGTCCATGGGGTCACAAAGAATCAGACACAACTGAACACCTGAGCACACACACATGAAACAGAAATGGACTCAAGGACAGAGGGAACAGACTGGCACTCTCCAAGGAGGAGGGGGTGGTGGAGGGCCAGAGTGGGAGGCTGGGGTTAGCAGATGTAGCTTTTGTAAGTAGAATGGTTAAAGAAGGCCCTGCTGCATAGCAGAGAACAATATTCAGTGTCCAATGATAAACTACAAAAGAATATTTTTAAAAAGAATGTATATGTGTGTATAAGTGTATCTCTGAGCTATGAGCAGAAATTAACACATTGTAAACCAGCTATACTTCCAAAAAAAAAAAAAAAAAAAAAAAAACTGAGAAAAAAAATTAAAAAAAAAAAGGAGCAGACCCTAGCCAATTACAATAGACACTCAACCCAGGAGCACCAAGTCCCGAGCAGTCAGAACATGGACCAAGCAGTCAGAAGAGGGGCCGACAGGAGACGGGGTCCCACAGTGGCCCACATGCTAGCTGTGAGCCCTGGGCACCGTAAGCCACAACTGTCGCTGGGGGAAATGAGAACTCTACCCACACGACTCCCCCTCCAGATCTAAACAAAGCGGCTCTGCTTCCCCTGACCCCTTAATTGAAGGGGCCCCGGGACGCCCTGGCTTGGTGCTGGGACCAGGAATGTAGTGGTCAGATCCCAATGCAGGGGAGGTCTGTGAGGGCAGCTCTGGAGCGGGTGGACCAGGATGAGTGCAGCAGCTCTGCCCATTCCTTGAAGGTCGGACAAAACAGAGCCCAGGAGGCCGGAAAGTGTCCTAATGGAGGACAGGCCCAACGTCGGTGCCTCCGCTCTCTAATGCCCAGCTCTTACCCCCTGTGCTGGTCGGTAGACGTTCTGCACACGCCCTGACGGCTCAGCTGCTGAGCCCCAAGGAGAAGGCTTGTGATGGCAGCCATGCCCACAGGCACCAACACCACTGACCTTCTGGCTCCCGGGCCAACATCGAGGTCCAGCTGAGACCAGTGGACACGTTTTCAGCGGTGCTCCAGGGTGGGCCCCATGTCACCAGGAAATGGCAGTGTCATGATGCAGGCCAGCAGGACTCAGCCTGGCGGATTGCTAGACTCAGCGGGCACACACTGACCCATGAACACTCCCGGACTTGGGTCAGGCAGAGACCCGAACAGGCAGACAACTGCAGAGAGCAGAGTCTACGGCACAGACAAGGAGCAACCGTCCCCGGGCAGGGAAGGGACCCCATCTCAGGGGGCGCCCTTGGGATCCCCCAGCTTAAGCATAAAGAGGCTTCAGGCACAGGTGGGAGGAACAGACTTGGAGATGCTTTTATGTCATGCAGGACAGGACACGCAGGTGAGTGAAGGCCAGAGGGGATGTACCATAGAAAACAGAGGGTCTGGGGAACAGACGGGCTTGGGTGGAGCTGAGCCCAAGGGGGCTGGGAGTCCAGACTCAGAAACCCTGTATGTCTCTCTCCCATCTCGGCCTCCTAATCTACTTAACCCCCACTCTGCAGCCTGACGCCGCCTGTCCTGTGCATCTCCACACTCGGACCGTCTACTCATTCACAGATATTTGCTTAGCACCTACCTCTGGCCAGGTCGTGTTCCAGGCACAGGACAGCCGTGAGGAGACAGACAATATCCCCAGTCCTTGGGGAGCAGAAACTCTACCAGAGGCCAGATGCACCGTTCCTGTGACTGAGCCCTAGCCTTGCCCTCCTCAGCCACCGGCCAGCCCTGCTGGAGCTCCGGGCCCAGATGCTTTTCTGTCTGAGCATGCCCCCTCCTCCAAGAAGGCGCCTCTCTGGACTCGCCACCCATCAGCCCCTGCCTCCCCGAGTCCTGTGTCCTTCTCAGCACAGACCACCATCAGAAACGGCCTCCCCACCATGCGTGACCTCAGTGTACCTGGTGATGTCACGTCCTCGATGAAGGAACGTCCCAGCTGCCCTCATGCCCTTTCTGCTGAGTTCCCACCACAGATTCCCATCACGACGGCCTGGAAGGAGTCTCCAGATGGGTGTGGGGCAGGGGCTCAGTGGGGCCCGAGCGGATGGACCCGCTGAGCCGCTCCAGTGGTCAGGGTTGACAGTGATTTCCCAGTAGTGTCTCAGACCGGCCCGCAGGCCGATCAGCTTCCTTCTCCCTGGGACCATGAGGGGGTGAGGCTTTCATCGCTGCTCAGGGTCCTGGCTGCCCAGGAAGGGCTGTCAGTTCCACAGTCCTGAGCACCCTGTAAACTGTTACACGTTTTACCTGTGTGATCTCAACTCTCTCAGGCAGAACGCTCTGGGCTACACACTTGGAACAATCTACTGCAGTGGTTTCAGTTCAGTTCACTCGCTCAGTCGTGTCCGAGTCTTCACGACCCCATGGACTGCAGCACACCAGGCCTCCCTGTCCATCACCGACTCCTGGAGTTTACTCAAACCCATGTCCATTGAGTTAGTGATGTCATCCAACCATCTCATCCTCTGTCGTCCCCTTCTCCTCCCGCCTTCAGTCTTTCCCATCATCAGTCAGACATGACTGAGCAACTGAACTGAACTGATGCGACTGTGAATAAATGCAAGAGGAAGAATTCAAAGTCCTATTCCCTTTGTTTATCATACTGCCTCCTGACTGTGAGCCCTTCTTTCTATGAGACCCTAGACTCCTCCAAGGGGGCCGGCACAGGTCTTGAGGTATGAGCCTGCTGGGTTCCCCACTCTGTCAGCTGAGAATTGGAGCCAGCTTTCTATTTCCTCCAAACTCTGTCTCCATGTCCTTTAATTTAGCTTCAGCGGGCAGAGAAGGCCAAGATTATGGTCAGCAACAATACCACTAACCTGATCACCAGGTTAATCTGAATTAACACCACCACGCACAGCCTACTAATTAGACTCACAAGCCTACTCCTCCTTAATAAATGATAACAGCCTCAATTTCTCACTAGTTTTCTCCCGCTCCCTATGGACACCACCACTGATTTTAACTACATGATTATGACCCCTTAGAATAATAGTCAACACCACGTATTAAAAGAATCTCTACCAGAAAAAAAATATTATCACTGCTAGTCATACTATAATTACTTTAATTATATCATTTACTGCCATAAAATTCATTCTTTTATATATTCTATTTTGAGCAACACTGGTTTCAACACTCATTATCATTACCCAAAGAGGAAATCAAGCAGAACACGTTAAGACAAGTCTCTATTCATTTTATACCCTAGGAAGGTCTCTCCCCCTCTTAGGAATACTTGTCTGCATTCAAAATACAATAGGACCTTTAAATATTCTATTGCTGAGCCCAATCAGTATCCAACTCTTGATCCAATGGTTTCATATGGTTAGTATGCATAGTTGCCTTTATAGTAAAAATACCATTTTATGGCCTCCACCTTTGACTACCTAAAGCACATGAAGAGGCCCCTATTGCAGGCTTCATAGCTCTGACTATGCTGCCAGCACTACTAAAATTTGGATGCTATGGTATACTACGATATACAAATTACAATAATTTGAAACCCTGTAACAGACTTCGTAGGGTATCCACTCATTCTATTGTCCGTTTGAGGCATAATTATAACCAGCTCCATTTGCTTATGCCAGACAGACCTAAAATCACTCACTGCATACTCTTCTGTCAGCCACATAGCACTTTGCTATCCTTACCCGAACACCTTGAAGTTGTATAGGAGACACAGCCCTAATAATTGCCCATAGTCTTATATCCTCTGTATTGTTCTGCCTGGCAAATACAAGTTATCAGGTCCATCGCGAAAAAATAACCCTAGCCAAAAGCCTACAAATGTTCCTCCTACTAATCGCAACCTGATGATTACCAGCAAGTTAAACAAACCTAGCTATACCCCCAAATATTAACTTGATTGGAGAGCTATCTCTAGCAATATCATTCTCGTGATCAAACATTGTAGTTATTTGAATAGGAATTCATATAGTAATTGCTGCCCTATACTCTTTATATATACTCATTACAACACAGTGTGGAAAATACACACACCACATAAACTGTATCTCTCCATCTTTTACAGGAGAAAATGCTCTCATATCATTACCCATCCTACCTCTTCTACTCCTATCCTTAAACCCAAAAATCATGCTAGGCCCCCTATACTGTATATATAGTTTAGAAAAAAACACTTGATTGTGAATCTAGGAAGAGAAGACAATACCTTCTTATTTACCACAGAAGTATATAAGAATTGCTGATTCTATGCTCCCATGACTAACAGCATGGCTTTTTCAAACTTTTATCCATTGGTATTAGGAACCAAATAATTGGTGCAACTCCAAATAAAAGTAATAAATTAAATTTCCTCTTTCACTCTAGCCTCACTATATATATCATCGATCATAATAACGAGCACTAATATTTATAAAACCACCACATACCCTCTATATGTAAGATTATCTCATATGCCTTCACCATTAGCTTAGTTCCAACAATAATATTCATGTATACAGGCCAAGAGATAATTATCTCAAACTGGCACTGAGTCACACTATAAACCCTTAAGCTATCATTCAGTTCTAAAATAGATTATTTCTCAGTAATATGTGCTGGTGGTCCTATTTAACATATGATCAACTATAGACTTCTCAATATGATCCATTCACTCATACCCCAACATTAACTGATTCTTCAAACACTCCTTTTCCTTATTACAATACTAATTCTTGTTACCACTAATAATGTCTTCCAATGACTTACTGGCTGAGAAGGAGCCGGGATTATATCCTTCCTGCTCATTGGATGATGGTGTGGATGGCAGATGCAAACACAGCAACACTACAGGCAATTTTGTATAACACCTCAGTCGCTCAGCTGTGTCCGACTCTTTGCGACCCCATGGACTGTAGGCCCCTTAGTCCATGGGATGTTCCAGGCAAGAATACTGGAGTGGGTTGTCATTTCCTTCCCCAGGGCCAAATCATCTCAGCGAATCCCAAAGACTGACTGGAAAGAGGAGGCAGACTGCTGGCTTGCGCTGTGTGGATGTGGGGATGCAGGGCACGGGGGCGTGGATGTGCGAAAGCGGGGCCAGGGGGGTGTGGACCTGTTTTGTATAACCCCGTGCTGCTGCTGCTGCTGCTGCTAAGTCGCTTCAGTCGTGTCCGACTCTGTGCAACCCCATAGACGGCAGCCCACCAGGCTCCTCCGTCCCTGGGATTCTTTGGGCAACAACTCTGGAGTGGGTTGTCATTTCCTTCTCCAATGCATGAAAGTGAAAATTGAAAGTGAAGTCACAACGTCGTGTCTGATTCTTCGCGACCCCATGGAACACAGCCTACCAGGCTCCTCCATTCATGGGATTTTCCAGGCAAGAGTCCTAGAGTGGGGTGCCATTGCCTTCTCCAAACCCTAGGCTGATACAGGTTTTATTAAAACAACAGCATGATTCTTACTTAACTTCAATGCATGACACTTAAAACAAATTTTTATCCTCAGTTCAGTTCAGTTGCTTAGTCGTGTCCAACTTTTTGTGACCCCATGAACCTCAGCACACCAGGCCTCCTCATCCATCACCAAATCCCGGAGTTTACCCAAACTAATGTCCATTGAGTCGGTGATGCCATCCAACCATCTCATCCTTTACTGTCCCCTTCTCTTCCTGCCCCTAATCCCTCCCAGCATCAGGGTCTTTTCCAATGAGTCAGCTCTTTGCATCAGGTGACCAAAGTATTGGAGTTTCAGCTTTAGCATCAGTCCTTCCAGTGAACATCCAGGACTGATCTCCTTTAGGACGGACTGGTTGGATCTCCTTGCATTCCAAGGGACTCTCAAGAGTTTTCTCCAACACCACAGTTCAAAAGCATCAATTCTTTGGCGCTCAGCTTTCTTTATAGTCCAACTCTCACATCCATATATGACTGCTGAGAAAACCATAGCCTTGAATAGACGGAACTTTGTTGGCAAAGTGATGTCTCTGCTTTTTAATATGCTGTCTTGGTTGCACATAACTTTCCTTACAAGGAGCAAGCGTCTTTTAATTTCATGGCTGCAATCACAATCTGCAGTGATATTGGAGCCCTCTTTCCACTTTTCCCCAACTATTTGCCAAGAAGTGATAGGACCAGATGCCATGATCTTAGTCTCCTGAATGTTGAGATTAAAGGCAACTTTTTCACTCTCCTCTTTCACTTTCATTCAGAGGTTCTTTAGTTCTTCTTCACTTCCTGCCGTAAGGGTGGTGTCATCTACATATATGAGGTTATTGATATTTCTCCCGGTAATCTTGATTCCAGTTTCTACTTCCTCCAGCCCAGCATTTCTCATGATGTATTCTGCATATAAGTTAAATAAGCAGGGTGACAATATATAGCCTTGACATACTTCATTTCTTATTTGGAACCAGTCTGTTATTCCATATCCAGTTCTGACAGTTGCTTCCTGACCTGCATACAGGTTTCTCAAGAGGCAGGTCAGGTGGTCTGGTATTCGCAACTCTTTCAGAATTTTTCACAGTTTATTGTGATCCACACAGTCAAAGGCTTTGGTATAGTCAATAAAGCAGGAATAGATGTTTTTCTGGAACTTTCTTGGTCAACTTAATTCAATTTTACCTCTATTAGGTTTGGTATTAGCTGCAACAGGAAAATTTGCCAAATTGGGTTACACCCAAAATTACCCTCAGCAATAGAGGGCCCACGTCAGTCTCAGCCCTACTCCACTCAAGCACAATAGCAGTAGCAGATATGTTCCTACTCATCCACCTCTAGCCTCTGACAGAAAGCTATAAATGTATCCCATCAGTTACTTATGTCTAGGGGCTATCACAACATTTATAGCAATATGTGCCATTACCCAGAATGATTAAATTAAAAAAAAAAAAAAAAAAAAACCACTGTTTTCTCCAGCTCCAGTCAATTAGGCCTCATGGTAGTGACAATTGGCATCAACCAACTCTTCCCAGCATTCCTCTTTCTCCAAAAGAATGCTCTTGCCTTTTTCAAAGCCATTCTATTTATGTAATCCAGATAATTCACATCCTAAATGATGAACAAGATATTCAAAAATTAGAAGGTCTGTTTAAAGCTATGCGGTTTACTACAACCACCCTTATCATTGGCAGCTTAGCTTTGACAGGAATGCCTTTCCTCACTGGATTTTACTCTAAAGACTAAATATTGAAACTGTGAATATGCCTTATACCAATGCCTGATCCCCTGCACAAACGGCCACCTCACTCACAGCCGTCTCCAACATCCTCACTATTTTCTTCACGCTAAGATGAAGGCCTCAATTTTCTACTCTGATTATCATTAACAAGAACAACCGCCTCGTAATCAATTAAATGCCTACTAGTTAGAAGTATTTTTGCTGGCTTTATTATCTCGAACAATATTCCCCCAACAGCAGTTCCACAAATAACCATACCTTACTACCTCAAAAGAACTGCCCTGGCCCTGAATGCTCTAGGCTTCATCTTGGCACTCAAAACTAGCAGTAACACAAAACCTGAAGTACAGCTATTCAAATGTATTCAAGAACACTTTTCCACTATCATACACTGCCTGACCCCTTATTTAAACTTAACCAGCCAAAAGTCAGCATCCCCCTTCTAGACTGAATCTGAGGAGAGGATATTGTGCCAAAAACCACCTCCCTCAATCAAATAAAATTGTCTATATTAGTATCAGATAAAAAAGGGCTAATCACACTGTATTTCCTCTTTCCTTATCACCTTACTCATCAGCATAATGTAAATTTCCACAAGTAATTTCTGTAATAAAAATTAATTATGACCAACTAGTAACATGGTTGGTTCCCCTTCTCTACAAGCTCATTTATTGCAGCACTTACTATAGTCCACTTACTATCTCTCCATGAAACAGGATCAAATAACTCAGTAGGAATTTCATCTGATATAGACAAGATCCCATTTCAGCTATATTATACATTGAAAGACATCTTGGATGCCTTGCTACTAGTTCTGGGGTTAAAAATACTAGTCCTATTTTCACCTGACCTACTAGGAGACCCAGATAGCTACACCCCAGCAAACCTCTCAACACACCTTCACACATCAAGCCAGAACGGTACTTCTTATTCACATATGCAGTCCTATGATCAAGCCCTAACAAACTAGGCAGAATTTTAGCCCGAATCTTTTCTATCCTAATCTTAATATTAATGCCATTACTGCATACATGCAAACAACAAAGCATGACATTCTGACCTTTCAGCCAGTGCCTATTCTGAATTCTAGTAATGAACCTCTTAACACTCGCATGAATTGGAGGACAACTAGTAGAACATCCCTTTATCATCACTGGTCAACTAGTATCTATTATATGTTTTTCCTTATCCTACTATCAATGCCAGTAACTAGCATTATCTAAAATAATCTAAAATGAAGAGAAGTCTTTGAAATATATCCATGCTTCTGGTCTTGTAAACCTGAAAGGGAAAACAATAAAACTCCCTAAGACTCCTTGCACAAGTCTGTGTCAGCAACTAGTATTACTCCTTGATGGTGAACAGTAAATAAAAATAATCTAATATTAGGTTATTAATTGCACTGTTAACCCAACAGAGTCATTCACTCAAGAAAAGATGAAAAGAGGAAAAAGAACTCGGCAAACATAAACCCTGCCTGTTTACCAAAAGCATCATCTCTGTCATCACTAGTATTAGAGGCACTGCGTGCCCAGTGACAATCGTTAAACAGCTGTGGTGTCCTGACCGTGCAAATGTAGCCTAATCATTGGTTCTCTAAATAAGGACTTGTATAAATGGCCACACAAGGATTTTACTTTTACTTCTCATCAGTGAAATTGACCTTCCCATGAAGTCAGGGGAAAAAACCAATGAGATGAGAAGACCCTATGGAACTTCAATTAATTAGCCCCTCAAATAAAATTAAATGATTAAGGGATTACAGAACTTTTAATGAGCTAATTATTTTGATTGGGGTGACCTTGGAGAACAAAAGATCCTCCATGTGACTGTTAAAGCCAATACTTCCCAGTTAATCAAATTATCACTTATTGATCCAAGAAATTGATCTATGGAACAAGTAACCTAGGGATAATAGCACAGTCCTATTTTAGAGTTCATATTAACAACAGTGTTTACAACCTTGATGTTGGATCAGGACACCTGAATGGTGTGACCAGTATTAAAGATTTGTTTTGTTCAACAATTAAAGTTCTACATGATCTGAGTTCAGACCAGAGTCATTCAGGTCGGCTTCCGTCTGTTATACAATTTTCCCAGTAGGAAAGGACAAGAGAAATAAGGCCAACGTTAAATAAGTGCCTTAAAACAATGAATAATTTTATCTTAATGGATAAGTAAAACATTTCCACCCAAAAACAGGCCTTATTTAAGGTGGCAGAATCTGATAATTCCATAAAACTTGAACCTGTATGATCAGAGATTTAAATCCTATCCTTAACAAACTGTTCATAATATTCTAATAGTTATTATGCCCATCCTCCTAACTATAGCATTCTTGACACTAGTAGAATGAAAAGTTCTAGGCTATACACAATTCTGAAAAGGCCCAAATATTGTAGGGCCATACAGCCTACTCCAAACTATTGGCGATGCAGTCAAACTATTTATTAAAGAAGCCCTATGACCAGCCATATCCTCAGGTTCTGTACTTATCCATGAATCTATCTTTGCCTTGAGCCTAGCTTTAACCATATGAATTCCTCTACCCAAACCATCAGTTAAGTCGTTCAGTCATGTCTTACTCTTTGTGACCCCATGGGCTGCAGCACACCAGGTCTCCCTGTCCACCATCAACTCCTGGAGTTTGCTCAAACTCATGTCCATGGAGTCAGTGATGCCGTCTAACCCTCTCATCCTCTGCTGCCCCTTTCTCCTGCCGCCTTCAATCATTCCCAGCATCAGGGTCTTTTCCAGTGAGTCACTTCCTCACATCAGGTGGCATAAGTATGTGAGTTTCAGCTTTAGCATCAGTCCTTCCCATGGATATTCAGGACTGATTTCCTTTAGGATGGACTGGCTGGATCTTAATGCTACCCAAGGGACTCTCAAGAGTCTTCTCCAACACCACAGTTCAAAAGCATCAATTCTTCAGCTCTCAGCTTACTTTATAGTCCAATTCTTACATCCATACATGACTACTTTATAGTCCAACTCACACACCCATACATACATGAAAAACCATAGTTTTGAATAGACGGACCTTTGTTAGCAAAGTAATATTTCTGCTTTTTAATATGCTATCTAGGTATTCTTTTCTTCTTTTCTTTTCTTTGTTTTCCTCCAAGGAGCAAACGTCTCTGAATTTCATGGCTGCACCCACCATCTACAGTGATTTAGAAGCCCAAAAATATAAAGTCAGCCACTGTTTCCCCATCTACTTGCATGAAGTGATGGGACCAGATGCCATAATATTAGTTTTCTGAATGTTGAGTTTTAAGTCAACTTTTTCACTCTCCTCTTTCACTTTCATCAAGAGGTTCTTTAGTTCTTCTTCACTTTCTGCCATAAAGGTGGTGTCATCCACATATCTGAGGTTATTGATATTTCTCCCAGCAATCTCGATTCCAGTTTGTGCTTCATCCAGTCCAGCATTTCTCATAATGTTCTCTGCATATAAGTTAAATAAGCAGGGTGACAATATACAGCCTTGACGTACTCCTTTTCCTATTTGGAACCAGTCTGTTATTCCAAGTCCAGTTATAACTGTTGCTTCCTAACCTGCATATAGATTTATCAGGAGGCAGGTCAGGTGGTCTGGTATTCCCATCTCTTGAGGAATTTTCCACACTTTGTTGTAATCCACACAGTCAAAAGTTTTGGCATAGTCAATAAAGCAGAAATAAATGGTTTTCTGAAATTCTCTTGCTTTTTTGATGATCCAATGGTTGTTGGCTTTTTCATTTCTGGTTCCTCTGGCTTCTCGAAATTCAGCTTGAACATCTGGAAGTTCATGCTTCATGCTCCGTTGAAGCCTGACTTGGAGAATTTTGAGCATTACTTTGCCAGCATGTGAGATGAGTGCAGTTGTACCGTGGTTTGAGCATTCTTTGGCATTGTCTTTCTTTGGGATTGGAATGAAAACTGACCTTTCCAGTCCTGTGGCCACTCCTAAATTTTATAAATTGGCTGGAACATTGAGTGCAGCATTTTCACAGCATCATCTTTTAAGATTTGAAATAGCTCAACTGGAATTTCATCACTTCCATTAGCTTTGTTCATAGTGATGCTTCCTAAGGCCCACTTGATTTCACATTCCAGGATGTCTGGCTCTAGGTGCGTGATCACACCATCATGATTATCTGGGTCGGGAAGATCTTTTTTGTACAGTTCTTCTGTGTATTCTTGCCATCTCTTCTTAATGTCTTCTGCTTCTGTTAGGTCCCTACAATTCCTGTCCTTTATTGTGCCCATCTTTGCATGAAATGTTCCCTTGGTATCTCTAATTCTCTTGAAGAGATCTCTAATCCTTCCCATTCAATTGTTTTCCTCTATTTCCTTGCACTGACCACTAAGAAAGGCTTTCTTATCTCTCCTTGCTCTTCTTTGAAACTCTGCATTCAAATGGGTATATCTTTCTTTTTCTCTTTGACATTCACTTCTCTTCTTTTCAAAGCTATTTGTAAGGCCTCCTGAGACATCCATTTTGACTTTGCCATTTCTTTTTCTTCGGGATGGTCTTGATCACTGCCTCCTGTACAATGTCACAAAGCTCCATCCATAGTTATTCAGGCACTCTCTCTAGAGATATAGTCCCTTGAATCTATTTGTCACTTCTACCTATACAGTGATAAGGGTTTTGATTTAGGTCATACCTGAATGGTCTAGTGTTTTTTTTCTATTTTCTTCTATTCAAGTCTGAATTTGGCAATAAGGAGTTCATGGTCTGAGCCACAGTCAGCTCCCAGTCTTCTTTTTGCTGACTGTATAGAGCTTCTCCATCTTTGGCTGCAAAGAATATAATCAACCTGATTACAGTGTTGACCATCTGGTGATGTCCATGTGTAAATCTTCTCTTGTGTTGTCAGAAGAGGGTGTTTGCTATGGTGAATGCATTCTTTTGGCAAAAATACCCATTACTCCAGGTATTTTTTGATTTCCTACTTTTGCATTCCAGTCCACTTTAATGAAAAGGACACCTTTTTTAGGTGTTAGTTCTTGAAGGTCTTGTAGGTCTCCATAGAACCATTCAATTTCAGCTTCTTCAGCCTTATTGCTCGGGGCATAGACTTGGATTACTGTGATATTGAATAGTTCGCCTTAGAAATGAACAGAGATCATTCTGTCGTTTTCGTGATTGCTTCCAAGTACTGCATCTGATTCTTTTGTTGACTATCAGGGCTACTTCATTTCTTCTAAGGAATTCTTGTCTAAAAGACATAATGGTCATCTGAATTATATTCACCCATTGTAGTACATTTTATTTCGCTGGTTCCTGAAATATCAATGTTCACTCTTGTCATCTCCTGTTTGACCACTTCTAATTTGCCTTGATTCATGGACCTAATATTCCAGGTTCCTATGTTATATTGCTCTTTACAGCATCGGACTTTACTTCCATCATCAGTCACATCCACAACTGGGTGTTGCTTTTGCTTTGGCTCTGTCTCTTCATTCTTTCTCGAGTTATTTCTCAACTGATCTCTAGAAGCATATTGGGCACCTACCGACAATGGGAAGCTTATCTTTCAGTGTCCTATCTTTTTGCCTATTCATACTGCTCATGGGGTTCTCAAAGCAAGAATACTGAAGTGGTTTGCCATTCCCTTCTCCAGTGGCCCATGTTTTGTCAGAAATCTCCACCATGACCCGTTTGTCTTGGCTGGCTCTACACAGCATGGTTCATAGTTTCATTGAATTAGTCAAGGCTGTGGTCCATGTGATCAGATTGCTTAGTTTTCTGTGATTGTGGTTTTCAGTCTGTCTGCCCTCTGATGGAAATACAATTTTCTGTTGAAGGGTGAGGTTGTGTTCCCTCTCTGTTTTTTGACTTGAGGCCAAACTATGGTGGAGGTGATGAAGATAATGGCGACCTCCTTCAAAAGATGCCATGCAGGCCCTGTTACAGTCAGGCCCCCAGCCCTGCAGCAGGCCACCACCAACCCACGCTTCCAGCAGAGACTCCTGGACACTTGCGGGCAAGTCTTGGTCAGTCTCCTGTGCGTCACTGCTCCTTTCTCCTGGGTCCTGGTGTGCACTAGGTTCTACTGTGCCCTCCAAGAGTCTGTTTCCCCAGTCCTGTGGACGTCCTGGCGGCTCTGTGGTGGGTTAACGGTGAACCTCTCCCAGAGGGCTTCTGCCATACCCAGGTCTACTGCACCCAGAGTTCCTGTTCCTGCAGCAGTCCACTGCTGACCCGTAATTCCTCAGGACACACCCAGCGCAGTTCTGTTTCAGTCTCCGTGTGGCTGAGGTCCTGGTGTGCACAGGGTGCGTTTGAGCCCTCTGAGTGTCTCTGGCAGGTGTGGGGTTTGATTCTGAATGTGACTGTGCCCCTCGTACCATCTTTCTGTGGCTTCGCCTTTGCCCCTGGACGTGGGGTATCTCCTCAGAGTCACTCGAGTGTGAGGCAATTGCTGCTCCAGCATATGATAGAAACAACAGTCAGTCAGATCAGTCGCTCAGTCGTACCCGACTCTTTGCGACCCCATGGACTCTAGCACACCAGGCCTCCCTGTCCTTCACCAACTCCCGGAGTTTACTCAAATTCATGTCCATTGAGTCGGTGATGCCATCCAACCATCTCATCCTCTGTCGTCCCCTTCTGCTCCTGCCTACAGTCTCTCCCAGCATCAGGGTCTTTTCCAGTGAGTCAGTTCTTCACATCAGGTGGCCAAAGTTTTGGAGTTTCAGCTTCAACATCAGTCCATCCAATGAATATTCAGGACTGACTATGTTTAGGATGGACTGGTTGGATCTCCTTGCAGTCCAAGGGACTCTCAAGAGTCTTCTCCAACACCATGATTCAAAAGCATCAATTCTTCAGTACCCAGCTTTCTTTATAGTCCAACTCTCACATCCATGCAGGATTACCGATAAAACAATACCCTTGACGAGACACATCTTTGTTGGCAAAGTAACGTCTCTGCTTTTTACATGCTGTCTAGGTTGGTCATAACTTTTCCTAAAAGCAGTAAGCATCATTTTATTTCATGGCTGCAATCACCATCTGCAGTGATTTTGGAGCACAAGAAAATAAAGTGAGCCACTGTTTCCACTGTTTCTCCATCTATTTGCCATGAAGTGATGGGACCAGATGCCATGATCTTAGTTTTCTGAATGTTGCTGCTGCTGCTGCTATGTTACTTCAGTTGTGTCCAACTCTGTGCAATCCCGTAGACAGAAGCCCAGCAGGCTCCACCATCCCTGGGATTCTCCAGGCAAGAACACTGGAGTGGGTTGCCATTTTCTTCTCCAATCAATGAAAGTGAAAACTGAAATGGAGTCACTCAGTCGTGTCCAATTCTTCGCAACCCCATGGACTGCAGCCTACCAGGCTCCTCCAACCATGGGATTTTGCAAGCAAGAGTACTGGAATGGGGTGTCATTGCCTTCTCCTCTAAATATTGAGCTTTAAGCAAACTTTTTCACTCTGCTCTTTCAGTTTCATCAAGAGGCTCTTTAGTTCTTATTTACTTTCTGCGATAAGGGTGGTGTCATCAGCATTTCTGGCGCTATTGATAATGCAGCCAGCAATCTCGATTCCAGCTTGTGCTTCCTCCAGCCCAGCGTTTCTCATGATGTACTCTGCATACAAGTTAAATAAGCAGGCTGACAATATACAGCCTTCATATGCTCCTTTCAAATTTGGAACCAGTCTGTTGTTCCATGTCCAGTTTTAACAGTTGCTTCCTGACCTGCATACAGGTTTCTCAAGAGGCAGGTCAGGTGGTCTGGCATTCCCAACTCTTTCAGAAATTTCCACAATTTATTGTGATCCACAGTCAAAGGCTTTGGCATAGTCAATACAGCAGAAATAGATATTTTTTGGAACTCTCTTGCTTTTTCAATGAATTTAGGTTAAATAGACCAAGAGCCTTATGAAACAAATAACACTCCTATCCACAATAACTGCAATAGCCACAACATTTCTACCCATAACACCAATTCCCTCAGTACTGGAATAGGAATTTAGGTTAACTACACCAAGAGCCTTCAATGCCCTGTGTGCTGTGGGCTTAGTCGCTCAGTCATGTCCAACTCTTTGCGATCCCACAGACTGTAGCCCACCAGGCTCCTCTGTCCATGGGATTCTCCAGGCAAGAATCCTGGAATGGATTGCCCTTCCCTTCTCCAGAGGATCTTCCCGATCCACGGATGGAAGCCAGGTCTCCTGCATTGTAAGCAGATTCTTCATTGTATGAACTACAGGAAAATTCATTTAGTACAGGGATGTTCCTTATACTTCAAAGCCCTAAGCAAGTATAATTTACTTAATTCCTGTTCATAAGGTTTGCAAGATTATATCTTACATCAATTGAATGCAAACCAGCCACTTCAAGCTAAACCCTCTCTAGATTGCTGGGCTATAAACCCATGAACTTTTAGTTAACAGCTAAATACCCTGGTCATCTAACTTCAACCTACTTCTATTGCAAAAGGAAAAAAGAAAAAAAAAAAAAAAAAAAAGCCATATAAGTCCCAGCAAATTGAACCAGCTTCTTTGAATTTGCAATTCAATGTGAAATGTTCATACAGGACTTAGTAAAAAGAAAAAGTGGATTGAACCCCTCTCTTTAGATTTACAGTCTAAACCTTACTCAGCCATTCTGCCTATGTACATTAGCTGCTTACTACCGTAAAGATATCAGTACGATATACTTGCGATTTGGTGCTTGAGCCGAGAAGGCAGTGTTGCAGTGAAAAGGAAAAAGGAGGAACGAGTTTTTCTCCTTTCTTTTCTGACAACAAAGAAGATAAAGAGAAGAGTGAGCAGGCCTGAACATTCCTAACTTTTCTTTTTATTGTAACTGCTCCTCATGCTGAATGTCTGGGACTAAGTTTGCTTTTCTGTCCCTAAACTCTGCAGAAGCTACACTTGTCACCTATTTTCCTTTGACTCTGCACTAAATATATACCCTATCTGGTGTTTACCCTCAGAACACTCTTCCCGTTGTAGTTACATATCAGAAAGAAGGCCACAGGGTCACCGAATGCCAGACTCAATTACTGGGTTATTGACATCAGTCTCCTACTGTCTTTGAAACAATGCAAAAGGAAGAAATCAAGATCCTATCCCCTTTGCTCCTCATCACTGATTCCTGACTGTGAGCTCTTGCGTTCTACAAGCCCCTAGATTCCTCATGGGGGGCAGGGCACATCTCACGAGGCATAAGCCTACTGCGTTTCTCCTCTCTTCCAGCTAAGAATAAAAGCCACCTGTCTATTTCCTCCAAGCCCGGTCTCCATACTTTCCGTTCAGCGTCAGTGGGCAAAGAAGGCCAAGATTTTGGCTGGCAACAGTAGGCACAGCCCCAAGGTTCTTAATCTGTGCTGGGTAGGGCCAACCTGGAACTCGACTTGGAGATGATCAAGTTTATAATGTAATTGTAACAGCTCATGCATTTGTAATAATTTTCATTATAGTACTCCCTATGATGATTGGAGGCTTTGGTAACTGATTAGTTTCTCTGATAGCTGTAGCTAATGACATAGTTTTCCCTAAATAAATAAGCTTCTGACTTCTCCCTCCCTCTTTCCTCTTACTGTTTGCATCACCAATAGCTAAAGCAGGCACTGGCACAGGCTGCGCTATCTACACCTTTAGCCAGAAATCTAGCTCATGCTGGAGCTTCAGTAGACTTTACTATTTTTTCTCTACACCTAACAGGAATTTCTTCTATCTTAAGTGTTACCAATTTTATTACTACAACTATTAATATAAACCCCTGCCATATCCCAATATCAAACACTGTTATTCATGTGGTTAGTCCTAATCACAGCCATATTACTATCACTACCTGTATTGACAGCTGGTATTTTTACTATGCTATTAACAGACTGAAATGTAAATACAGCTTTCTGTGATCCTGAAGGAGGAGGGGACCCAATACTGTATCAACATTGATCTGATTTTTCAGACACTCTGAAGTATATCTTTTGATTTTGCTAGGATTTAGGATGATTTCATATATTGTCACCCATTATTTAGGGGAAAATAAACTTTCAGGTACATGGGAATAGTCTGAGCTATAGTGTCAACTGGATTCTTAGGATTTATTGTATGAGAACATCAGATATTCACAGTAAGGATATATGTTGACACACATGCCTATTTCACATCAGCCACTATAATTATCACCAGGCCTACAACAGTAAAAATGTTCAGTTGATTAGCAATGCCTCATGACAGTAACATTAAATGACCCCCAGCTATAATGTGAATTCTAGGTTTTGTATTTCTTTTCACAGTCAGAGGGTTAACAGTAATTTTCCTGGCTAATTTATCTTCAGATATTTTCTTCATGATATATACTATGTAGTTACATAGTTGCATTATGTGGGAGATTTGCATTATGTGGGAGTTGCATTATGTGGGAGATTTGCTATTATAGGGGGCTTTCTGCACTGAATCTCATTATTCTCAGGCTATACTCAACTTGACATGAGCAAAACTTCACTTCATAAATGTATTTGTAGATGTTAACATAACATTGCTCAAAAACACTTTCTAGGCCTGTTTGGAATACCACAACAATATTCTGACTACCCAGATGCATACACAGTATGAAATACTATTTCATCTATAGGCCCATTCACTTCTTTAACCACAGTAATACCAATAATTCCTATTACCTAAGAAGCATTTGCATTAAGACGAGGTCTTAACAGTAGACCAACCATATCAAACACTCAAAGAACCTATGCACATCATTTGAGAATAAATCAGGAAGGAATCGAACCCCCAAAGACTGATTTCAATCCAAAATCATAACCATGATTTCTTTCTCTATTTAGGAGATATTAGTAAAATATTATATCACTTTGTTGAAGTTAAGTTATAGGTGAAAAATCTGTATATATCAATGGCATATCCTCTACAGCTAGACTTTCATGATGCAACACCAGCCATCATCGAAGAATTCTTACACTTGTTGATAACACATTAGTAATTGTTTTCTTAATCAGCTCACTAGTAGTTTACATTCTCTCACTTATTCAGACAATAAAACTCACACACACTAACACTATAGACACACAAGAAGTAGACTATTCGAACAATCTTACCAGCTATTATTTTCATCTTAATTGCCTTTCTATTCCTATAAATTTTATACATAATAGACAAAATTAACACTCCATCCCTTATGGTATAAACTATCAAGTCACCAAATATATGGAAGCTATTAATTTACAGATTATGAAGACTTGAATTTTGACTCCTATATAATTCCAACATCAGAGTTAAAGCCAGGGTATTTGGAAGTAGATGATTGGGTTGTTTTACCTTTAGTGATAGTTAAACAAATGTTAATTTCCACAGAAGATGTGCTACACTCATGAGCTGTGCCTTCTATAAGGCTAAAATCAGATGCGATCCCAGGGCACCTATATCAAACAAATTTTCTAACACTAATAAAGTTCAGTTCAGTCACTCAATCATGTCTGACTCTTTGCGACCCCGTGAACTGCAGCACACCACGCCTCCCAGTCCAACAGCAACTCCCGGTCTCCACCCAAACCCATGTCCATCAAGTCAGTGATGCCATCCAACCATGTCATCCTCTGTCCTCCCCTTATCTTCCTGCCCTCAATCACTCCCAGCATCAGGGTCTTTTCAAATAAGTCAGCTCTTTGCATCAGGTGGCCAAAGCATTGGAGTTTCAGCTTCAACATCAGTCGTTCCAATGAACATCCAGGACTCATCTCCATTAGGATGGACTGGTTGGATCTCCTTGTGGTCCAAGGACTCTCAAGCATCTTCTCCAACACCACAGTTCGAAAGCATCAATTCTTCTGTGCTCAGATTGCTTTATAGTCCAATACTCACATCCATGCATGACCACTGGAAAAATAATACACTTGACTAGACAGACCTTTGTTGGCAAAGTAATGTCTCTGCTTTCGAATATGCTGTCTAGATTGCTCATAACGTTCCTTCGAAGGAGCAAGTGTCTTTTAATTTCGTGGCTGCAATCACTATCTGCAGTGATTTTGGAGCCAAGAAAAATAAAGTCAAACACTGTTGTCACTCTTTCCCCATCTATCTAACATGAACTGATGGGACTGGATGCCATGATCTTAGTTTTCTGAATGTTAAGCTTTAAGCCAATATTTTCACTCTCCTCTTTCACTTTCATCAAGAGGCTCTTTAGTTCTTCTTCTTATTCTGCCATAAGGGTGGTGTCATCTGCATATCTGAGCTTATTGACATTGCTCCCAGCAATCTTGATTCCAGCTTGTGCTTCCTCCAACCCAGCGTTTCTTATGATGTACTCCACATATAATTTAAATAAGCAGGGTGATAATATACAGCCTTGACATACTACTTTTTCTATTTGGAACATGTCTGTTCTATGTCCAGTTCTAATTCTTGCTTCCAGACCTGCATACAGGTTTCTCAAGGGACAGGTCAGGTGGCCTGGTACTCCCATCTCTTTCAGAATTTTCCTCAGTTTATTGTGACCCACACAGGAAAAGGCTTTGGCATAGTCAATAAAACAGAAATAGAACTTTCTCTGGTACTCTCTTGCTTTTTTGATAATCTAGCGGATGTTGGCAATTGGATCTCTGGTTCCTCTGCCTTTGCTAAATCTGCTTGAACATCTGGAAGTTCACGTTTGATGTCTTGCTGAAGCCTGGCTTGGAGAATTTTAAGCATCACTTTACTAGCGTGTGAGATGAGTGCAATAGTGGGGTAGTTTGAGCATTCTTTGGCATTGCCTTTCTTTGGGATTGGAATGAAAACTGACCTTTCCAGTCCTGTGGCCACTGCTGTTTCCCAAATTTGCTGGCATATTGAGTGCAACACTTTCACAGCATCATCCTTTAGGATTTGAAACAGCTCAACTGGAATTCCATCACCTCCACTAGCTTTGCTCATAGGGATGTTTCCTAAGGCCCACTTGGTTTCATATTCCAGGATGTCTGGCTCTAGGTGAGTGATCACACTATCATGATTATCTGGGTCATGAAGATCTTTTTTGTACAGTTCTTCTGTGTATTCTTGCCACCTCTTCTTAATATCTTCTGCTTCTGTTAGGTCCTGACTATTTTTGTCATTTATTGAGCCCAGCTTTGCATAAAGTGTTCCCTTGGCATCTCTGATTTTCTTGAAGAGATCTCTAGTCTTTCCCATTCTATTGTTTTCCTCCATTTCTTTGCACTGATCACTAAGAAAGGCTTTCTTCTCTCTCCTTGCTCTTCTTTGGAACTCTGCATTCAAATGGGAATATCTTTCGTTTTCTCCTTTGCTTTTCAGTTCCCTCTTTTCACAGCTCTTTGTAAGGCCTCCTCAGACAGCCATTTTGATTTTGTGTATTTCTTTTACTTTTCCCTGTTTTTGGTTATGGTCTTGATTTCTGTCTCCTTTACAATGTCATGAACCTCCATGCATAGTTCATCAGGCACTCTGTCTATCAGATCTAGTCCCTTAAATCTATTTCTCTCTTCCACTGTGTAGTCGTAAGAGATTTGATTTAGGTCATACCTGAATGATCTAGTGGTGTTCCCTATTTTCTTGCATTTCACTCTGAATTTGACAATAAGGAGTTCATGATCTGAGCCACAGTTGGCTCCTGGTCTTGTTTTTGCTGACTGTATATAGCTTCTCCATTTTTGCCTGCAAAGAATATAATCAACCTGATTTCGGTGTCGTCCATCTGTTGACGTCCATGTGTAGAGACTTCTTTTGTGTTGTTGGAAGGTGGTGTTTGCTATGATGAGTGCATTTTCCTGGCAGACCTCTATTAGTCTTTGTCCTTCTTCATTCTGTATTCCAAGGTCAAATTTGCCTGTTACTTCAGGTGTTTCTTGATTTTCTACTTTTGCATTCCAGTCCCCTTTAATGAAAAGGACATCTTTTCGGGGGTGTTAGTTCTAGAAGGTCTTATAGGGCTTCATAGAACTGTTCAACTTCAGCTTCTTCAGCATTACTGTGACATTGAATGGTTTGCCTTGGAAACTAACAGGGATCATTCTGTTTTTGAGATTGCACCCAATTACTGCATTTCAGACTCGTTTGTTGACTATGGTGGCTACTCCACTTCTTCTAAGGAACCCCTGCCCACAGTAGTAGATATAATGGTCATCTGTGTTAAATTCACCCATTCTTGTCCACCTTTGTTTGAGGATTCCTAGCATGTCGATGTTCACTCTTGTCATCTCCTGTTTGACCACTTCCAATTTGCCTCGATTCATGGACTTAGCATTCCAGGTTCTTATGCAATATTGCTCTTGATAGCATCAAACCTTGCTTCTTCCACCAGTCCCATCCATAACTGGGTGTTGTTTTTGCATTGGCTCCATCCCTTCATTCTTTCTGGAGTTATTTCTCCACTGATCTCCAGTAACATATTGGGCACCTACCCACCTGGGGAGTTCATCTTTCAGTGTCTTATCTTTTAGCCTTTGCATACTGTTTATGGGGTTCTCAAGGCAAGAATACTGAAGTGGTTTGCCGTTCCCTTCTCCAGTGGACCACATTTTAACCCTAACCCACATATCTTAGTTCACTTATTTCTCAAATGTCAATGTTCACTCTTGCTATCTTCTTCTTGACCACTTCTAATTTACCTGGATTCATAGACCTAACATTCCACGTTCCTATGCAATATTGCTCTTTACAGCATCAGACTTTACTTATACCACCATACACACCCACAACTGTTTCCATTTTGACTTAGCCTTTTCATTCCTTCTGGATTTATTTCTTCATCTTCTCCGGTAGCATATGGGGCACCTACCGAACAGGGGAATTCATCTTTCAGTGTTATATATTTTTGTCTTTTCATACTGTACAACTGAATATTAAATGCCAGCTGAATTGCTAGGCAGTTAATATTCAGGAGGATTCAGGTTTTTGTAGTTATTCAGTTGGTAAGTCTTGTCTGACTCTTTGTGACCCCATGGACTGCAGCACGCCAGGCCTCTCTGTCCCTCATTATCTCTGGAAGTTTGCTCAAACTCATGTCTGTTGAGTGGGTAAAGCTATCCAAACATATCATCCTCTGCTGCCCACTTTTCCTCCTGTCCTCAATCTTTCCCAGCATCAGGGTCTTTTCCAATGAATGAACTCTTTGCATCAGGTGGCCAAAAGTTTGGAGCTTCAGTCCTTCCAACGAATATTCAGGGTTGATTTCACAAGAAATTTCTCTTTAACACATACAAATTATTAGTACAACTCAATTAAAAAAAAACAAAACAAAACAAAACAAAACAAAAAAAAAAAAAACTCAACAACAAAAAATCAGCCAAAGGTCTAAATGCATGTTTCTCTAAAGAGGTCATAGAGATGGTGATAAAAGCACACGAAAAGATGCTCAGCATCACTTGTTCTTTGAGAAAGGCAAATCAAATGTATCTTGATGTATCACCTCACATTGGTCAGAATGGCCACATCAGAAACCTAGAACAATAAATTCTGCAGAGAGTGTGGAAAGAAAGAAAGCCTCCTACACTGTTGGAGGGAATGTAAATTGGTACACCCATTTGGTAGAACATTATGGAGGGTCTTTTAAAAACTAAGCACAGAAATACCTGGTTACCCAGAAATGCAATACTTAGCAGTAGATCCAGAATAAAAAGCAAAATTTTAAAAGACACCGGCACTCCAAAAATCATGGCAGCACTAAGTACAATAGCCAAGACAGGGAAGCAACTTAATTGTACAAGGACAGACGAATGGATACAGAAAATGAGGTACATATACACAATGCAATATGGCTCAGACATAAATAAGGATGAAATAATGCCATTTCCAGTTACAGGGAAGAAACTAGAGGTGATCAAACTAAGTGAAATAACTGAGAAAGGGAAAGACAGATGATAGAGAGTATCACTTCTGTGGAATCTAAAAATGGATACATATGAGCGTCATTACAAAATGCAAACAAATTCACAGACTCAGAAACGTACGCTTGCCAAAATAGAAAGGTGGCAGGTGGTGGGGTGGGGGAGTAATTAGCTGTTCAGATCAATATTTACATGTCAAAAGTGGTGCGGTTTTTGTTGTTTAGTTGCTCAGTTATGTCTGACTCTTTACAGCCCCATGAACCGTAGCCTGCCAGGACAAAGGATGTCCATGGGATTCTCCAGGCAAGAATACTGTAATGGTTTGCCATTTCCTTCTTCAGGGTATCTTCCCAAACCAGGGATCGAGCCCAGGTCTCCTGAAAGTCTCCTGCATTGAAGGTGGATTCTTTTCCCACTGAGTGAGCAGGGAAGCCATAAAATAGGTGCTGAAGGACTCTAAATAGTCATAAGTTTGACAGGGCTTTAAATGACATCTGCCCTCAAGAAACGTCCTGGGGTATTTCATCAGAAAAGAATTTCAAACAGGACCAAGTTTCAAGAGGCAAGTTTCAAGATATAAATTGTACTCACAAAGTATAAAATAATAAAGCACATGGATAGATAGTCCACACCAATAATTATTAAATCACTGCCAATCAAAACTGCACTAAGATATCACCTCACGCTGGTCATGGAGGCCATCATCAAAATGATCTACAAAGAATAAAGATAAATAAATAAATAAATAAAATGAAACATCTGCAAAGAATATACAGAAAATGAAATCCTCCTACAATCTTTTTGGGAATGTAAATGTTGAAGGCGCTATGGAAAACAGCATGGAGCTTCCAAGAAATACAAGACATAGAGGTATCATTTGACCCTGAAATCCCACTCATGGGCCTAGGTCCTGAGAATGTGAAGTGAAAGTTACTCAGTCATGTTCAACACTTTGCAACACTATGGACTATACGGTCCCTGGAATTCTCTAGGCCAGAACACTGGAATGAGTAGACTTTCCCTTCTCCAAGGGATCTTCCCAACCCAGGGATCAAGCCTAGGTCTCCCGCATTGCAGTCAGATTCTTTACCAGCTGAGCCACAAAGGAAGCCCAAGAATACTGGAGTGGGTAGCCCATCCCTTCTTCAGCTGATCTTCCTGTCCCAGATATCAAACTGGGGTCTCCTGCATTGCAGGTGGATTCTTTACCAACTGAGCTATAAAGGGAAGCGCGGTCCACAGAAAATCACCATTCAAAATGACACTTGCACCTTGATTTTCAGGGCAGCACTCTTTCAATAGGCAAGACATGGAATCCACCAAAATTTCCAGTGGAAGAAAAGTGAAGACAAGGTGTACATCTACAACTGGAACACCACTCAACCGTAAAACAGAGTGAAACAAGGATGCTGTCAGCAACATGGGTGTGCTAAGAAATAATCACCCCAGGTGAGGGAACTCAGAGACAGAAAGACAAATATCATGAGATATCACTTATGGGCACAATCTATAAATTCATACCAATGACCTAATGTACAAAACGGACTTCACAGCCAGCGACAATCAAATTATGAGTATCAAAAGAAAGAAAGAAGGGATAAAGGGTTTAGGATTTATAGACACACTAAGATCTAACAAATTGATAAGCAAACAGGACCTCCCGAAAAGAACAGGGAACTCTACTAAAGAGACTGTAATAATCTATATGAGAAAAAAAATGGAATAAGGAATAGATTCACTTCAATGTTAAATCAAATTAAGTTTCTGTAGAGCTAAAACTAACAAAACAATGGAAATCGACCTGACTCCAATATAAAATAAAAATTAAATTACAGAAGATCCATCTAGGGGACCCCAGACAGTGGTGACCCTACAGATTAGGTCTGTGATACACTATGATGTTAGTATGACACCGCCAAAGGTTTTCACCCAAAAGAACACAGAGCAGCAACCCATTCAAAGGTGCCTGACCTCATGTGAATATCACAAGATTAAAAGACGAAAGACCACAGGTTAATCAGGGCAACACCCTCAATTCAGATGTTGGGGATCTCCAAGGGGCAAGACACACAGACAGGAAGAGCAGACACGGGGTCTCTGGACACAGGACTTGGACCCGTGTGGACGGGGTGAGACCCACACGGCCCCCAAACCCTGCCTCTGGGTCCGCATGACTCTTGGTTAGGACAGCAGGTCCCTGATGGCTGGGCCCCAAGGTGGAAACGATTGGGTTTCTGGAACCCCGTGGGTTTGTGGAAGCTTCTCTCGTCCCAGAGAAGTCCTCCTCTCCTGCCCTTTGGTTCTGTCTGATACTAACTGTTTTGACAGCTGTCACGATAATGCTGAACACACTGCCTTGGTTCCAGCAGGCTCCGTTCTTTGTTTTCCCACTGAGGTGCTGAGAAAACACACCAGGCGTGGTGCTAGAATACGAGGGGCAGGTCTGGTGTCTGCTGAGCAGAGACAGCCGACGGGAAGGCGATCACATAGCAACCTCACCTGCTGCCTGTTGGTTTTTTGCCTGATCCTTGTACCCTGGAATCAATGAGCCAGGTGAACCTGCCTCCCTACTCAAACTGAATGCTCTGAAAAACTGGAATAATTACCAAGTAGCCCACCTGAGGAGTCTCCAAGAGCCTCAGGGCAGGTGAGCCTGGCAGGAGGAAAGTCTAAGAGCCCTAAGGCAGCACTGACCCCTGGGAGGGCCATGGAATCCCACTCAGAGGAGGGCACATTACCCAGAGAAGCCCACCTCAGCTCCAGACCCCAGACCTCTGAGCACTGACATTTAGACATAGACACGGAGTTTTCCAGGGTGGAGGCCAGGCCCAGTCCGCACCCAGGTCTCCACATTCTTGTGCACACAGAACATGGTCGTTGTCAATATTCTCATTGCAGAAACCAAGCAGTCTTGTCTAAACATAGTCAGTGCAGACAGGATTGAAAGGTCAAAGTATTCATCATTCAGTCATGTCTGACTGTTTGTGACCACATGGATTGTAGCCCTCCAGCCTCCTCTGTCCATGGGATTCTGCAGGCAAGAATACTGGATTCAGTTGCCATTCACTTCTCCGGGGGATCTTCCTGATCCAGAGATAAACCCAGTTCTCCTGTACTGCATGCACTTTCTTTACCATCTAACCACCAAGGAAGCCTGTAGACAAGACAGAGAGGTCTAAATCTACCATGTAGACAGAACTTGGCCAGGTTTAAGCTAGCATAAAGTTGCTCTCCTGTAGGCACAGGTCATACACGTGCAGGGTCTCTCATCCCTGGACAGGGGCCTCACCCTCATGTCGGAACTAGCAAGTAAGTTTCTTAAAGAAAAACTCATCACTGGCCCCTACATGTCACCCACATCAGGAAACCGAAAGAATCTGTGAAATGTGAAACCCCCTCCTGAGGAGAGAAAACATAGCACCACCATTTTGAGTAAAACACCCTCCTGAGGAGAGAAAACAAAACTTTAAGACAAAGAAACCCAACGAGCCAATCAGGGGAGGAAAGGAAGTCCCTCACCCCCTTACTCTAACCCACCAATCAGTAGCTAACAAGACATCCTTATTAAAGAATTAACCAATCCTCTTAAGCTTCCCGTTTTCCCCACTATATGGTATAAAAATAGATCGCCGCATCACTCTGGGCTCTCTCCGCATGGCCATTAGGCTGTGTGGAGGGAGTCCCTGCTCGAGCTTGTAATAAAGTTCCTCACTGCTTTTGCATCAATCCGTGGCTCCTGTGGTGTTTGGTGGGATTCTGCAATCCGGATACAGCATTTTGGGGGCTCGTCCGGGATCCCCCGAGCCCTTCAGGACCCGCACTTCGGAGGACGAATGGCCAGTAAGCAGTAGCAGCACCTGCATCTGTATCTGTAGAGGGGCCCCAATCTGTATCTGTAGATGGAATTAAACCTAGGCGGACGCGCTGATAATGGTCTCCAGCAGGGAGCCGGAAGAGACGTCTTCCAGCTCCCACTCTGTAGTCCCGTATATATATATATATATATATATATATATATATATATATATATATATATATATATATATATATATATATATATATATACACATATATATATACCTGTGCGGGGACTACTCTGTACTTTTTTTCTCGGGATTGCGTGCTCTGTTATTTTTCTTCTGCGTCGTCTTGTTTGTTCATTGTGTGACTGACTGACGAGGGGACAGGCCCAATCTGGATGCTCTCCGCTTACCTTAATAACTGGATTCAGAGTCCAGAGTACTCAGGGGCCAGCTTGCCTGCCAATGAACCAGACCCAGCAGCTGCAAATGGGACCGTTTTGTCCCTGGTCTCCTCCTGATGCAGACAAATGGTAAGAGTGCCCCGACTGGTAAGAAACAAAAGACTTTATTGACCTCTCTCCCCTTCCCTCTCTCTTTCCTCTCCTTAGCCCTTCCTATCCTTCCCGTTTTTCTAGTCCCCTGGTCCTGGACACAGGAATCTGGTGGAAGGGCCTCAGCTTGAGCTGAGGATTGGAGACGGATCACCTCCTCTTGGCAGAGAACTCGAATTTTCTGGTCTGGTTTCTGGTAGGGCCAAGTTTCAGTCCTCCCTTTTCTGGAAGCCCAGGGAAAAGTCCCGTAATGCCTGGGTGTCTGCAGGTGGCAGGAGACGTCTGTAAGGCCACCCCTTTTGTCCCCCTTTCCCGCCTCCTCCTCCTTCTTCTTTCAACCTGGCTTCCTTTCCTCCTTTTGAAATCTTTGACGACATCTGAAATTTTCTGTCTCTATAGAAGGTTTTCTGAGAGACTGTATTCTTGTCTTTAAGGGAGTGTCTGATGAGGACTGCCAGGTTTATATGTGTGTGTTTTAACTCTGTTCTGTGTTGTGATTTGTGACGGCCATTTTGCTTTGTCTGGCCACCATTTAGACCTGCCGCCATTTTGTTAGAACTTGATTTTCTTTCCCTGTGCCTTGAGATCAGGGCTCTCATGAACATTAATCTAGACCATCTCTAACTCCTGAGATTGAGAGAAAAAGGAAAAAAAGCCTTTAAAAATGTTATTTATTTAAATTTTATATTGTAATATCTAATTCATGACCTAACTTAGAAAATGAAGCTAGATCTTGCACTGTGTCTGTCTAAATATGTTTTGGTATGTCTTTGTCTCTGGCTAATTTTTTTTTTTTTTTAGGTTAATTTGTAAATGAGCTCTATTTAATTGGCTTTTCAAAAGGGTAAGCACTTACAAATCAAATAATTCTAAATTAAACAATAAATTCCAGGTTTAGGTGAACTGGGAAATATTCAGTATTAAATACCTGATAGTAATGTTTGTTTGTTGACCTATCTAATATAGACATGTCTTAGAGTAATTAACATCAAGTAAAATATTTCCATTTTATCTAGGTTTAATATAAGTTAAATATTATACCTGTTACAAGTTTGTCAACAAGGAAATTACCTCACGTGAAAAAACTTCTAAAAAGTGTAAATGAGGTATGAGTTTGTAGATAAACTCTATTAAGAATAATTATTCTTTAAGAATATCTGTTTAAAATAGTCTCTCCAGATTGGTGTAACTTAAATTTCTAAGGGTTGTGCTAAATTAAGTATTGGAAGTCTATTAAATAATTAGGTCATTTCCAAAGGAAATAAGGTTTTAAAACATTTACTACTAAACACTGATTTCCTTTTACAGAAAAACTAAAGAGATTTGGGACTATAAATGAATAATGTTTGATGCCATCCTAAAATGTTTTAAGAAAGCAAGGGTTTTAGAAATTATCACTGGTATCTATGCTCACCAATCTATAAAATGCTAATATAAAATTTAGCTCTTGCTTGCTAACAGAAAGCAGGAAGTGTGCTTTCAGTAAAAAAAAAAAAAAATAAAGAAAGAAAAAATACTAAAAAGAGTTAAGCATGATCAGGATTTTCTAAAATTGGATTACAATTAGATAAATGGATTTGTTGAGAATGACACAGTCATAAGAAAACGGGTTACAGCCACTTAAGTTCAAGATGGCGGAGCTGACTTTCACTAGAACTTGAGCCTTGGTATTTGCGCCCATAGTGACATATCAACAAGCTAAATGATACACCCATCAATATTGACTAAATCTGACCAAATGTTCTAAAGCTTTTAATTGATCTTTTTGATAAAACTTCCTAAATCGAATTCTTTTGAAGTTCCTTTGACATCTAGCTAACTTTGGGGTGTTTCAGAGGGCCCCTGAAACATCCCAAAGAGAGATATTAAGCTGTGTTTATTTGGTTGGTTAAATTACATGAAAAAGATTATCAAATGAGTAATAAATCCACTCATGTTATAATGTATGGAAAATTACTAATATAGATATCCTAGAAATTATATGGAGTTCTTAACATTTTGATATGTCTTGGTACTCTAATGAAAAACCTAATGACTTCACAAAAGTTAACAAAGGACTGAATGAACCAACGAATATGCTTATAACTTTTATGGTTTCTATCTGAGAAATTACAGGTTTAAATCTTGTGTTTTCCGAGGGTAAGGAAAACCTTCCTCTCAAGCTAATTATAAAGGTAATTTGGTAAAATTACATGTTATAAACCAAACAATTATATTTTCTCTCTATCTGACTCCTCCAGAAATTTGAAACTCTTAAGTTTCCAGTAAGTTTATCAAATGAGCTAAGGTTATCTCACTAACAGGTACAAAAATCTCAAGGAATTTTTGAGCCCTTAAAAATAAGAGTTCGCCTAGATTTGTTAGGCAAAATCTGTGATAAGCCTTTGGTGTGAGTTTCCTAGCCCTGTTTTATATTAAAAATTCAGTCCGAGATCCTATAAGTGTTTCAGCAAAATAAAAAGTCTATGATCAATTATGGTTATATAAATCATCAGACCAAAATTAGTGAGAACAGACCTATTTTGCAAGCAAACTAGCCTTAATTTGGTTGTATTTGAAAGAAATGAGGGTAACTTTAGGGAGAAAAAAATATTTCAAAAAATGTTAAATCCCAGTTTGTTAATGGAGGTCTGCATTTAGTAAGACACATTTCTCAGATAGTTCTTTGCTGTTATGTGATATTAATGCAAAATTTAATTGAATTCTTAAAGAATACCCTAAGTTTGTTTCTGAAGCTTATCTCACTAATCTATCTTTGGATGAAGATCAGATGCCTCATGACCTGCAACCAGGACTGGAAAAAGACATAATTAAAGGGACTGTCTCCAACCTGGATGGAAGGACTTTTTATCAGGTACTCTTAACTAGCTCATGCACAATGAAACTGAAGGAAAATTAACTCTTAGATTAATTCCCACTTCCAAAGGCCCCTACACTGGATTGGTCTATAGAGACGACAGCTGACCTGATCTCACCTTAAAATGATGCTCAAACAAGAGAAACTACACTACACCAGGATGAGAAGACAACGACATCAGAGGTAGACAGCTTGCCCAAGATGTCTGGACCTGATTCCTATGATCATTTATAATGTTTTCTTGACTTCTTAGACCTTTGTATATAAATCAAATGCTTTTCTATCATAGGCCTGATACTATGCTAGTTTTAGAAATCAATCCAATTGTTGGGTTTGTGGCCAATTATTTGTGTCTAGCTCTGGGTTACCTTGGTAAATTTCTCTACTACAAGACTCTAACTGGTTGGACCTGAGGAAATCTCCTTGAAAAAATTATAGTCATATTCAGGTCACTGTGGTACTACCAGATGGGATCCCCTCACTGGGCCAATTAAGAATGCCTACTCTGACCCTGGCCATAAATTTGAGCCTTGTTCTATTCCTCAAGCTCAATCAGAGCAACAAGAAAAGTTTTAGCAAAGGAAAAAGAAATATCCCACAATTATGAGATAGATTTATATAGATAACACCAGGCTATGGTAATTTAGGTTTATCTCCTCTGTGTTGAAAACAATTAAATCATACTAAGGATAATCAGTCTAGTAACACTAGAAAACTGGGCTATGTGCCTTATAGACGGTGGTGCCAATGTATAATTTCCCTGAAAGATAAAGATTGGTACAGAGTAGACTAAGTCAGATGACCTGGGATATACTGGGCTACATCTAATGGAAGCTCTTAAGTCTTTCTTGTGACTTTACTAATACGGCTGGCTATGTCCTTTGTACTTCACCTGTTTTACAAAATTGCTATTTCTTACACTGCCAAATGTGTGACTGAGGCCTCTGATGGAATAACATACAGTTCCCTATGAGATTGACGATGATAACATTGTAACTCTAGATATGAGAAAAAGCAACAAGAGGGAATGTTTTTCTGGACCAAGAGGCTAGTAAGAGAGGTGGTCCAGAGAATTTGGGGTACTGTTTTATGGCCTAGTCCAGGAACAGCACATTGAGTGGCCGGTCAACAAAATCTTTGCCAAACCTGAGAATGGACATTCTCAGCACCATGGGATAAAATGGTCATGAAATGCCCCCCTCAAAGTCGTGATCAAGTTTATGAGAAAAAAGTCGTTCTGCCAACTGAAGAGTGACACTTGCCATCTACATGTATAGATATTAAATCATGGCCTGTGCAACTGCTGACTTTCAACAGCCCTAAAAGGAGTTCAGGGTGAAGATCAGGAATGAGACACTCCGTGCTCTGGGAAAAACTGGCAGAACACACCTTCAGATAGTTAGATCTTTTCAAGAGATTTTATGAGTCCCAATTCTTGCATCTTCTCATACCTAGAGAAATATTGACATCATTAATGGTGACATCTGTTTTGGCTATTAAGGAAAAATTTTACAATTAAAAGTCAAAATAGAGTATTCAGCTATGGTTCAGACATCCTGGGAAATAACCAGGTGTTACCATGGATGTAATTTCAGATTAGACATTGTATTGCTAAACATTTGAGTTTTCTGAGTCGTGTCAGGCTTAGATGCCACCATTCTCAAAACAATATCTGCTGCAAGGTAGTAACTTCTACCTTACTTTTTATAAAACTAGGCAACTGGCCACTTGGCTACAAGTCTCCCTAAAGTGCCAAGTCCAGACTGGTTTTCAGGCCTATTCTTCTAAAAGAAAGAGATTTATGTTGTCTATTAAAACTTCAGTTATCCCTCCTTCAGCTACTACTAACTGGGTATGTTACAACAAAATGGCAGACCAAGGGATTGAGATTTTAATCATACAATGCTCAGATCTTGGACTTAGAACTCAGGAATACTTCCAATTCAGTGTCTCTTCTCCAAGCTCACGCAGTCCTATGCCCCATTTTGACAGGAAGTTATCACAGTCATAGTTGCCCTGTTCCCTAAATTAAAACTGAGCAGGACTCTGTGGGTGGCGACTCTGGAGTACAGATCTGCTGTGTGTTCTCCATTTCTTATCTGTAGGATATAGGCTTCATTCAGCCTCCTTGACCTTCCCTGAGTTCCAAAGGGTGGATTCAAACAATTGCTCATCAGGGAATGGAGGAAATACAGAAACGGAGGGGAAACAATCAAATGGTGGCACAGCCTTGAGGCAGGGTCCTAGTTCCTACTCAAAGACATATGCATAACAATGTCTTTTGAGTTCTTCTACAGAACTGGAGCCCCCACCCAGGTGGAAGATGGTAACCTCAGACTAAACACGATTCCTGGAGCACAGCTCTGTTGATTCACCACCAGCCAATTAAAAAAAAAAAAAAAAAAAAAAAGAGTTACCAACCCTGCAGCCCTCACCCCAAATGTTGCCTCCTGTTTCTGGAGACCAGTGATGACCATCCTGTTAGGTCTCCTGTTTGCCCCCTGTCTATTTTATCTCTGAGAGGCGCCAACAGTTTCAAACTAAGTTGCTGTTATTACAAGAGTAAAAGCTGGTTTCAGATATAAAACACCTCAGCTTAGGTCAGGTATAGAGAGACTTCTGCTCTGCTAGGCAGGCATACGCCCAGGCACAGCAGGAAGAAGTTATAGAAGAAAGAGACCTCCGCCCCAATTCCCAGAAAGCATCTTGAGTATAAAGTCTCTCAGTGGGGAGTTATTAGGGGAAGCACACTGATTGAAACCGCCCAACCTGGCCAGGCACCATAGTAACCATTTGCATGAGTTGTTTTATGACAGGAGAGCCTGATGAGGAATACGGAACTAATAAGCCACCACCACCCAGAAGGGTTCGGAAAAGGTCGAGAAGAGACACTGCCTGTCCGTCCACCTAATGTTACTAAGATCTCAATATTCGACTGTCTCCACAGATGATATATTGACTCTGTAGAAGACACATGATTGGGCCTTCCATAGGAACTAGAAGAGGGGGAAATGTGAAATGTGAAACCCCCTCCCGAGGAGAGAAAACAAAACTTTAAGACAAAGAAACTCAACGAGCCAATCAGGGGAGGACAGGAATTCCCTCACCCCCTTACCCTAACCCACCAATCAGTAGCTAACAAGACACCCTTAGTTAAAGAATTAACCAATCCCCTTAAGCTTCCCGTTTTCCCCACTATACGGTGTAAAAGTAGATCGCCGTATTACTCGGAGCTCTCTCCGCATGGCCATTATGTTGTGTGGAGGGAGCCCCTGCTCGAGCTTGTAATAAAGTTCCTCACTGCTTTTCCATCGGTCCGCAGCTCCTGTGGTGTTTGGTGGGATTCCGCGATCCGGGTACAACAAATATTTGTCATTAAACACTATAACAGGTAAAACAAAACTGTTACCAGTATCTTTGACCAAGTGGTGGTCAGGATCCAGGGAAGATCCAGGGATTTCTTAGAGTTGAGTCCAGTGTCTTGTAAAGACAGACAGACAGTGCCCTGATTCCTTCTCCCATGCTTCCAGCAGGAGGCAGCCACACTGGAAGCCTTCTAGAAAAGGATATTCTGTATCAGAATAAATATTGGTGAAATGGAAAGCATACTAGTTAGTATTTGCAAACCTAAAATATTCTTAAAAGCTTGGTCCCCAGATCTTTGCGGGTCCCACTGGTCCCTTTGTATTCAGATTGTCAGGGTAGAAACAATCCATTGTTTCAAATTGGTTTCTTCTAATTTTGTTATTTGGTATTATATGAATGAAAGGACACTTGAAAAAATACATATGAAAATTCTTGCAAAAAAAAAAAATTGAGTCAAGGAGCCCATAAGCTGTATGAACTCTGCCTTCTAACAATTTCAGTTTCAAAGAGTGAGGGCAGGAGGATAAGGGGGTGACATAGGATGAGATGGTTGGATAGCATCACCAACATAATGAACATGAGTTTGAGCAAACTCTGGTAGACGGTGAAGGATAGGGAAGCCCAGCATGCTGCAATCTATGGGGTTGCAAAGAGTTGGACACGACTGAGCAACTGAACCACATCAAGCTTCAATTTTCTGTCTGGAGAAACCAGATAAAATAGGCACCCTGATTTTGTCACTTCTCTGTTTAAACTGTGCTAAGATGAAATTGATATTCATATCAACATGTAAGAGTTTCTGAGTTTTGAGATGTCACACCAAGGTAAGAGGTGCTGGTGAGAATAGAACGCTGCTGGTGGGCAAAACGTTCTTCAAACAAAGCTCTGTTTCAAACTGGATTGAAATACAACACTACATGGGTACATGAAGTATGAACCAAGAGCCTAAACATAGCAGGCAATATGTAAAAACAAATTTGGTACCCCATATGTGAGAGTAAAAGCTACTGGTTTTTGCAGTAGTCATGTATGGATGTGAGAGTAGGACCACAAAGAAGGCAGAGCACTGAAGAACTAATGCTTTTGACCTGTGGTGCTAGAGAAGACTCTTGAGAGTCCCTGGGTCTGCGAGGAGATCAAACCAGTCAATGCTAAAGGAAATCAGTCCTGAACATACATAGGAAGGACTGACGCTGAAATCAAAGCTCCAAACCTTTGGCACTCTGATGTGAAGAGCCGACCCACTGGAAAACACCCTGATGTGGGGAAAGACTGAAGGCAAATGGAGAAGGGGATGACAGAGGAAGAGATGGCTGGATGGCATCACTGATTCAACGGACAGCAGTTTGAACAATCTCCAGGAGTTGGTGATGGGCAGGGATTCCTGGTGTGCTGCAGTCCATGGGGTCACAAAGAGTCAGACACAACTTAGCAACTGAGCAGCAACTACAACAACATGAGAGTGAATGTTTCTTGTCAGACCTGCGCTGGTACGCACACATTGGTTTAGAACACTCCCCAACACAGATTGTCTCTAAGCTGATGAAGTGTGTCACAAGTGCATGAACCAAAAGGCAATGGATTCATTCCAGGATGGGATAGAATGTAACTTTGAACAGTCTGTAAAACTTACAGAGTCTGTAATCCACTCAAGATTTCAAATAATGAAACATTCACCTGAAATTTAAAGCCTCTTGGAAAGTTGCATCCTATCTATGAAAACATTCCACAGATTTCTTTTCATAATCATTTTTCGCAGTGATAACACTGAGAGGGTAACAGGCAGGAAGGCCAGGGGTCTCCAAATGGAGAAAAGAGGCTGCACGTGCCAGACATTTTTATCTCTCTTAAGCTGCAGGAGGAAGAAAACCAGTGATATTTTTCTTCTCTATACAAATTTAAAAGGAGGTTTCTCTTAAAATGCTTTGTTGCCATGACACCTGGTTTCACCTGAGGCTAACTACTGTCAAACCTTGACTTAACAAATACATTTCTTTTTCTTATGGAAATGTTCTTTTAAGCTATGTTAATGAACCCCAGACTCTATCTTCAAGTTGGTTCCTCCAAATGGCCCAACCTACTGACTCAGGTATTCTTCCCCTAATCTATGTAAATGAAACTATTTATTGGTATCTGCCCTTCTACAAGATTCAAGTCAATCATTTTATGGCCAGGGATGAATTATCTGGTGCCATTCTAAATTTTATGACACTCCTTTCTTTTCATTAACAGACTGTGAGTGACTATATAACATACAGCTAAAGAGAAGGAGGGGGGTACTCTTTTGCCCCCTTCTGATGCCTATGTCAGAAGCTTTCTCTACCTCCTTTATACTTGAATAAAACTTTATTACACAAAAGCTCTAAGCGATCCAGCCTCGTCTCTGGCCCTGGATTGAATTCGTCTCCTCCGGAGGCCAAGAATCCTGGTGTCTTATCCTTCAGCAACAACTTTTAAACATTTTAATTCTTCAGTTGCTGATATTATTACCAAGATAAACTTGTCCTCATGGGTATGGGAGATGAAGTGGATCTATTGTGATTGCTCTCTGGTCAAATGACTCTTGCAGTTTCTAATTATGTTCTATATCCACAATATTTATTTTTACATCCATCGAAGTCTACCTCTCAGATCTTTATGTACACCAAACAATAGATACCTGGTGAGTTCAGATTATATTAAACACTCTTTCCATAACTTCTCCAATGTCAATTAAATCAGAACAAGGTGAAGCAGGGAGAAGTGTTGAAATTTTAAATGATCTCTAAGGACCCTAAAAAAAAAACAAAAAACAAACAACAACAACAACAAACACATTAGAGAGAAATCCTAACCATTGCTAGTCCATACAAAAGAATCACAATGTGTCTTTTTCATGAAATTGGAACAATTGACTAACTAGAGTTGCAACAAGTTGGAGGTATGCTTGCTTTGAGTTGAAACAACTTGGATGTGGGAATCGGAGGATATATAGGTGATACATACTTAAGGAGGTAACAGGTATGAATCCAAAAATTTATAAGGTATACTTTGTAAACAAAGGTGAAACATTTACCTTGTTTTCACTACCTCACCCTTCCAGACTTTGCCATCATCTACTGACCCACTGTGGACTTGTTGGTTTAGTGCCATCAGATTAAAACTAGTCACATGCATCTTGCTTAGCTCTGTTCTCTTTGTTTGACATTGTTATGTTTGTCTCTCCTAGTATGCTCTTATAAATGCCACTATCTGTATCACTTATGTTGTCTATAAGGTGGTCTCCTTCATTGTCCACTGTGTAACCATCCTCCGTGTATACAGATATTTACATGTCTAAGTATATAGGTATCTATGTCTATATGAATCTATAATAGATATTTATATCTGTATATACATAGACAGTTATGTCTATATGTACATATATATGTCTATGTATATAGATATTAATGTCTCTATGAAGCTAGGTATTTATACATCTATGTACCTGTAATGTATATTTCTTTCTTTCTTCCATTTAGTTTTATTAGTTGGAGGCTAATTACTTTACAATATTGTAGTGGTTTTTGTCATACATTGACATGAATCAGCCATGGATTTACATGTGTTCCCCATCCCAATTCCCCCTCCCACATCCCTCTCCACCCAATTCCTCTGGGTCTTCCCAGTGCACCAGGCCCGAGCACTTGTCTCATGCATCCAGCCTGGGCTGCTGATCTCTTTCACCCTAGATAGTATACATGTTTTGATGCTGTTCTCTTGAAACATCCCACCCTCGCCTTCTCCCACAGAGTCCAAAAGTCTGTTCTGTACATCTGTGTCTCTTTTTCTGTTTTGCATATAGGGTTATCGTTACCATCTTTCTAAATTCCATATATATGTGTTAGTATACTGTATTGGTCTTTATCTCTCTGGCTTACTTCACTCTGGATGATGGGCTCCAGTTTCATCCATCTCATTAGAACTGATTCAAATGAATTGTTTTTAATGGCTGAGTAATATTCCATGGTGTATATATACCATGGCTTCCTTATCCATTTGTCTGCTGATGGGCATCTAGGTTGCTTCCATGTCCTGGCTATTATAAACAGTGGTGCGATGAACACTGGGGTATATGTGTCTCTTTCAGATTTATTTTCCTTGATGTGTATGTCCAGAATTGGGATTGTTGGGTCATATGGCAGTTCTAATTCCAGTTTTTGAAGAAATCACACTGTTTTCCATAGTGGCTATACTAGTTTGCATTCCCACCAACAGTGAAAGAGCGTTCCCTTTCCAAGGTGATTTTAAAAAACAGCCACTGAGGTTCTAAAATTGCATATCCATCACAATCAACTGAAAATCTTGCTTAAAAAACATGAATTGCAGGGCCCCAATTCAAAATTTTCTGATTCATTGGGTTTGGGTGGGGCCCATGGTTTACAACAAATTGAATTCTTTTTTTCTTTTTTTTCCATTTATTTTTATAGTTGGAGGCTATTACTTTACAATAGTGTAGTGGTTTTTGTCGTACATTGACATGAATCAGCCATGGATTTACATGTATTCCACATCCCGATCCCACCTCCCACCTCCCACTCTACCTGCTCCCTCTGGGTCTTCCCAGGGCACCAGGCCCGAGCACTTGTCTCATGCATCCAACCTGGTCTGGTGATCTCTTTCACATTAGATAATATACATGTTTTGAAGCTGTTCTCTCGAAACATCCCACCCTCGCCTTCTCCCACAGAGTCCAAAAGTCTGTTCTGTACATCTGTGTCTCTTTTTCTGTTTTGCATAGATAGTTATGTCTATATGTACATATATATTTATGTATATAGATATTTATGTCTCTATGAACCTAAGTATTTATGCATCTATATACCTAGAATGTATATTTCTATGCATATAGACATTTGTATGTCTAGATAACTAGACAATTATATCTCTATCTGAACATTTACATATGTATGTACCTAGATATTTACATTTATGTACACTTATGTATATACAAATAGATGTCTTACCAGTATAACAGGGCCTGTAGAAAAGGGACGGTCCTACAAAAAGACCTGACATGGCAATTGAACAACAACAAAATAGAAAATATACTTGCTTCACCTGCCACAAACAACACTTGGTATATCAATGTTACTACGATATGAAATAAAGGTTACTTTAAAAAAATAATGCTTAGGGGGACTTCCCTGCAGCCCAGTGGTGAAGATTCTGTGCTTCAAATGCAGGGGGCGAGGGTTCGACACTTGGTCAGGGAACTAAAAAGTCCACATACCACATGGCACTGACAGTAAATTAAAAATAATAATAATAATAAAATAAATAAATCAGAATGTTCAGAAAGAACAGAAAAGTCTTGGGTCTTTCTTCAGGTACATTCCATACTAAATTACAGTCTTGAGTTAAAACTTGAAAGTTTTCACTTCCAAGGTAATCACAACTGGGCATGAAAAAGTCCTGACGCCTTGTGGCCATTCCCTGCAATAGCAACCTTAAAACATATGCTTATGAGAACATTTAATATTAAGATAGGCTCAGTAAAGGACATAAATGGTATGGACCTAACAGAAGCAGAAGATATTAAGAAGGGGTGGCAAGAAAACACAGAAGAATTGTGCAAAAAAGATCTTCATGAACCACATAATCATGATGGTGTGATCACTCATCTAGAGCCAGACATCCTGGAATGTGAAGTCAAGTGAGCCTTAGGAGACATCACTACAAACAAAGCTATTAGAGGTGATGGAATTCCAGTTGAGCTATTTCAGATCCTAAAAGATGATGCTGTGAAAGTGTTGCACACAATCTGTCAGCAAATTTGGAAAACTCAGCAGTGGCCACAGGACTGGAAAATGTCAGGTTTCATTCCAATCCCAAAGAAAGGCAATGCCAAAGAATGCTCAAATATTGCACAATTGCAATCATCTCATACACTAGCAAAGTAATGCTCAAAATTCTCCAAGCCAGGCTTGAACAATACGTGAACTGTGAACGTCCAGATCTTCAAGCTGGTTTTAGAAAAGGCAGAGAACCCAGAGATCAAATTGCCAACATCCACTGGATCATTGAAAAAGCAAGAGAGTTCCAGAAAAAATCTATTTCTGCTTTATAGACTATGCCAAAGCCTTTGACTGTGTGGGTCACAATAAACTGTGGAAAATTCCCAAGAGATGGGAATACCAAACCACCTCACCTGCCTCTTGAGAAATCTGTATGTAGGTCAAGAAGCAACAGTCAGAACCAGATATGGAACAACAGACTGGTTCCAAATCGGGAAAGGAGCATATCAAGGCTATATATTGTCATCCTGCTTATTTAACTTCTATGCAGAGTACATCATGGGAAATACCGGGCTGGATGAAGCACAAGCTAAATTCAAGATTGCCGGGAGAAATATCAGCAATGCAGATGGCACAACCCTTATTGCAGAAAGTGAAGAAAACTAAACAGCCTCCTGAAGAAAGTGAAAGAAGAGAATGAAAATGTTGACTTAAAGCTCAACATTCAGAAATCTAAGATCATGGCATCTGGTCCCATCACTTCATGGCAAATAGATGGGGAAACAGTGGCTGACTTTATTTCGGGGGGCTCCAAAATCACTGCAGATGGTGACTGCAGCCATGAAATTAAAAGACACTTACTCCTTGGAAGATAAGTTATTACCAACCTAGACAGTATATTAAAAAGCAGAGATGTTACTTTGCTAACAAAGGTCTGCCTAGTCAAGGCTATGGTATTTCCAGTGGTCATGTATGGATGGGAGAGTTGGACTATAAAGAAAACTGAGTGCTGAAGAATGGATGCTTTTGAACTGTGGTGTTGGAGAAGACTCGAGAGTCCCTTGGACTGCAAGGGGATCCAACCAGTCCATTCTAAACGAGATCAGACCTGAGTGTTCATTGGAAAGACTGATGTTGAAGCTGAAACTCCAATGCTTTGGCCACATGATGTGAAGAGCTGACTCATTTCAAAGTATCCTGATGCTGAGAAAGATTGAGGGCAGGAGGAGAAGGGGACGACAGAGGATGAGATGGTTGCATGGCATCACCGACTCAATGGACATGAGTTTCGGTAAACTCTGGGAGTTACAAATAGACAGGTAGGCCTGGCATGCTACAGTCCATGGGGCTGCAAAGAGACGGACACGACTGAGTGACTGAATTGAACTGATAATTGGAAGGAATATGAAGAAGAATAGATATCTATATCTATATCAAGAATAGATATCTATATCTATCTATCTATCTATCTATCTATCTATCTATCTATCTATCTATCTATCTATAGATATATCTATCTATCTATCTATCTATCTATCTATCTATCTATCTATATATATATATACCAGACCAGCTGGAATTTAAGGGATGCTGATGGTGACTGGTTCTGACTCTCAAGAGTTCAATCGACTGAAGCTTGGAGTCTCCCACAGCCCAAGACCCTTAATGAAGATGCCTGTAAGTTAAAGTGTTAGTCACTCACTCATGTCTGACTTTCTGCAACCCCATGGACTACCAGCCTCCTCTGTCCATGGGATTCTCCAGGCAAGAATCCTGGAGTGAACTGCCCCGCCCTCCTCTTGGGATCTTCCTCATTTAGGGTTGCACCCGGGTCTTCTGCTATGCAGAGATTGTTTACAATCTGAGTCAACACAGAAGCCGGAACATACCTGTACTCATAGATTAAAGCTTACCCAACTTTGTGGTTTACAGAGACACTGCTCTGGAAAGCTCCATGGTGTTCTCCATGGTTCTGCAAGTAATACACTTTTCCTTCCCATGAGCTTTGGCTGGATTGCACCTTTTGTCTCTACACCCACCAAGAGGTAAACTCGCTTTTCTTGGTAACATTTCTCCATCCAGACTCCCAACCACCACTTGACACTAATTCTACAGTCAGTCACTTTGCTTCCAATACATGGAAATCACATTAATTTTCTGTGAGCAAAGCTACCTAAGGGCCAGACAGTGTCCCTATTTTATCTTGTGAATCCAGTAAGTGTCAGGCAAACTCAGCTGTGTGGATCGACAGTCCTCCAGATCGATGCCTTGGCTTACAGAAAACACTTGCAAGGCTTTGAGGTTTTATTTATACCTCATTTCTGAAGGCTTTTCGTTCCCACATTAAATATACAGATGGCTCATAAGTGCCACTTCCAGTTTCAGGTTAAAAATCCTCCAAGTGTTTTCTAACATCCTTATTCCATGTGTTGTGTTTATACATTTGACCACACGGTGTTTATCTTGTGTCTCATCAAAATGCAGTTAATTGCACAGTTTCCCTTGAACAATGCAGCAGTCAACACATAGAGGTCTTGACAACCTGGATTTGACAAGGTAGGGCATATGTGGGCCTAGGATAAACTCCGGGAGCACGGTTACAGTCTGGTGGAGCCGATATACCAGTTGAGGGCAATGAAAAGAAACATTCAGCCTGAGGACAACCAGCCCACTTGAGGATCTAGGCCTAAGAGGCCATGCCTGAAAACAAAGAAACTAGCCAAGCTGCGCCTGCACACTGGAGGCTTGACAGACACGCCCACAGAGCAGCCAATCCCCGAGCGGTGGGGCGGAGCCTCCATCGCGCGCTGCACCCTCCGGGTGCCTATTGGCCAGACTGTCTCAGTCACATCGCCGATTGGTCACTTGTGCCTGACAGAGTACAGGCAGGCTGCTGGCCCTTCACTTCACCTCAGCGCGGAAGGACTGGACTTCGCTGAACCTCTAGCGCTCGTGGGGACAGGGTGGGCAGCTCGGCAGGACAACGGGGAGGGTGACGGGAACGCATCCTGCGCAGCCTTCGTAAACCCTAAGTCTGATGGCTTCAAATTCCAGGGTGGGAGGCCCGAAATCCTGTCAACTTTGAGTAACCTGAGTCCTATTCTGAAGGGGGCTTGCGTCTCCTCAGCTTCAGGGATTACAAGTCCCTTCACCGACAGCAACACCAAACCCCTTAGTGCTGCGAACCTCAAATACCTAGATTAACCCCAGTTCCCTTCAGCCTGACGCACCCTAAAAATAGCACCCGCAGAGAGACCAAATTTCCTCAACCTCGGAGACCCTGAATCCCTCCGCCTGCGAGGTTTTAAAACTCTCCTCCTCAAGACCCTAACTGTCCTTCCTGCCTGTCGGAGACCTAAAGTCCCTTAATAAGAAACCTCCGATTTCCTCAGCCTTACAGATCCCAAGTTTTCTCACCCTGCGCATGCTATGTCAGCCAAAAGATCCCCAGTCTCTTCTGTCTGAGGACCCCAGTTACTTCAGCCCGTGGGACCCAGATCTGCTCAAGCTGAGCGACTTGTCCCTTAGACATAGAACCTACGTTATGCCCAGATTTTTCTGAGTGTCCAGGAGGAGATCCTCAAAACCCTTCTTGGAGAAACATTCCCTCTGCTGCACTGGAACAGAGCCCTGATTTCAGCCTGACACCAGTCCAGTGGTTAGGGGTTTCCGGGTCCCCTTAAGAATCCCTCCGTCACCCACAGACACTTCCCTCCCAGTGCCTTCCCTCAGAGGGCCTGAATTGTAGGGGAACCAAAGAAACCAAATCTAGTTCACATTAGGCTGATCTGTCATATCTAGTCAGGATCCGTCCATCCCACCATTATCCTCACCCTGACTTTCCCCTCACCTTCCTGCCCTGGACACTCCACCCAAGGAAGACAGACCAGGCTCTGGACACTGGTCTGGGCTCCCTCAGCACCTTCTACTTCCACAGGCACCTTGGTCTTGAGCACTCCAATGGCCATGAGGCCGAACAGTTCTCCAGAGGAGAGCACTGAGGGAGATGCCGGGAGAACGGAGTGGAAGCCCACGGTGAGAGGTGGAGGCGGCAAAGCTGGGCTCTAAGCCAGCTCTATAGGAAAGACATGGTGCTGGTCCCTGAAGCACCACAGACTGCTTGCCTGGGCAGCTGAGTGAACTTCCCTGTGACCATACACAGGATGGGAATGCCTGGTCATGTCTGAGATGGTGGGGGTGGAGTGGGACAAAACAGGACACTAGCTTCGTCAACTGCTCTGTGTCCGGGGAGAGTTACGAAAATGTTCAGCGTTTGTTCAGTTAAGCTGGACACAGTCGGGAAGGAAAGTCTTCATCCCTGTCTCACACAGACCATCCAGTAGCTTCAGGCTACTCCCTGCACAAAAGGTGGAGGAGAAGCCTCAGCTCTAAGGTCTGACTTAGATTAGTAAATCACTGATGAAATCTATTATGTTCCTTTGGCCAAAGATGCTTTCAAAGACATCTCCGTATGCTTCTCCAAGGAAGAATGGGAAGAGATGGGAAAATGGGAAATAATCCGATATAGGAATGTGAAAAGAAACTACGAAGCACTGATTGCTATAGGTAACAGGAAGTGCTGGGTGCCTGTGAGCCTGGGAAACATGAAGCAGGTCTTCACCCTCAGTGTTCACTTGGCCCGCTCTTAGGTGGCTCCATCTGCTCACAGTTCCCTTTGGTGTGGAGACTAACCTGGAGGAAATGTTTACAGTTTTGCACCAAAGGGAGGTTGACCCTGCAGTGCAGAGCTCACCTCTTGCCTTGTTCTAGACTCCCCCAGCCCATCCCACTGATTCCCTGACGTTGTGACACTTCCCATGGCTTCTGTGCTTTGTTTCTCCTTCTTAGGACAAATGTTTTGCTTCTTTCCAGGTTTCGGAGCCACTCGACCGGATTTCATGCCTCACCGCAGGCAGGTCATCAAGCCCCAGGTAGATGACACTGAGGATTCTGATGAAGAATGGACACCAAGGCAGCAAGGTGAGAGGCCGGGAGGATGTGGAGGTGTCTTCCTGAAACCAGCATGGGCTTAGGTCTCAACTACATCTCAGCCATTAGCAAGGAAAACATAATTTTCAGCGTTCTGAAGTGGCTGTGGCCAAATATTTACATAAGCCTGAATGAAGATGAATGTATAGGTTTTCCAGTGTAATTCTCAAAAGTTTTATGGTTAAAATTTATCATTCTTTTTAAAAAGAATTATTTTTGCTAAACATTCTTAGTGAAGGCAGTTAAAGGAACCTTAGAAATAAATTCACCAAACAGATTTAATACTAATCTCATTGGTTATTGGATTAAATCTCTTCGAAAAGGAAATAATTAACATATTATGTCAAGATACATTATTTATGTATGTATATAAAACAAAACCCATGATCTTCTTACCCTAAGTTTAAACTAATTCTATATTTTGTTTCTGGGAAAGGGTCGGAGAGAACTATTTATTCTCCATGATCTTTCCCACATTTCACAGACCAGAGATGGCATCAGGTAAATAAAATGAAGTACACTTATTATAAAACAGAAGTGAGCAGCTCACTTCCTCTTCTGCTGCTCAAACAGTTTAGAAGAGTTAACCTGCCTAGACTGGAGAAAACAATTTAGAAAGTTCTTTTATTCTCCATCTATGGATTTCTGTTCTCCCAGATTTTAAAACATTATTTATTTAGTTTTGGCTGCACTGGGTCTTTGCTGCTGTCTATGGGTTTCTCTGATTGCGGTGAGTGTCTTATCATTGCAGAGCATGTGCAGGCTCTGTAGTTTGTGACACACAGGTTTAGCTGCCCCAAAGAAAGTGGAATCTTCCTGGACCAGCCATCAAACCTGTGTCCTCTGCATTGGCAGGCAGATTCTCATCCACTGTGCACCAGGGAAGTCCCTCTGTTCCCTGAGCTTATTAAAACTAGTGAAAGGGACATGAAAACCAAACATTTGGTTGTCTGCAAAGGTTTTGACATAAGGAGAGATTTTTCAAAGGGAATATATACGCCTGGGTTCACCATATGCCTGCACGTCTTTATTTACCTTTTTAACAATTTCTGAGTGTATGGCACACTGTTGCTAACTATGTGCACGTTAGTGTTAGTGGCCATAGTGCTAATGGTTCAGTCATGTCTGACTCTGCGTACCCATAGACTGTAGCCCACCAGGCTCCTCTGTCCATGGGATTCTCTAGGCAAGGATTCTGGAGTGGGTTGCCATCTCCTGCTCCAGGTGATCTTCCCAACCCAGGAACTGGGCCTGCATCTGTGGCATCTCCTGAATTGCAGGTGGATTTTTTACCGCTGAGCCACCGGGGATATACATACACATTGCTTTACAACAAATCTGTAGAAATGTTACATCTTGCGTGACTGAAGCCCTAACCCACTGAGTGACAATTCTCCAATCCTTCCTCCTCACAGGCCTTGGCAACCACGATTTTATTTTCTGTTTCCATGGATTTGATTAATTTAGATACCTCATCGAAGTGGAATCGGGCAATATTTCTCTTTTTTGATTGGTTCATTTCACATAGTAAAATATCATCAAGACCCATCCATGATGTAGCATGTGACAGAATTCTTTTTTAAGGCTTCAAAACATTCCGTTGTGTGCATGTGGATATAAGAGTTATAACATATATCTTATATATAATCTTTATCTTTTATCCACCAATGAACATTTAGGTTGCTTACACATCTTGCCCATTGGGAAAAATGCGGCAGTGACCATACATGTGCCCACTATTTATTCAATATCTTGCTTTCAATTTTTTATGGAAACACACTCTTGAGTGGGATTGCTAGATGATACAGCAGTTCTAACTTTCTGTGGAAACTCCATACTGTTTTCTAGAAAACTTGCAACATTTTACATTGCCAACAGCAGGGTATAAGGCTTCCAATTTCTCCATATCCTTACCAAACTTGCTATTGTCTTCTTATATATATTGCCCATCACAGAAGGTTTCAGTTTGTATTTCCCTATTGATTAGTAATATTGAGCATCTTTTCATATGTTTGTTGGCCATTTGTGTATTTTCTCTGGAGGAAGGTCTATTCAATTCCTTCTCTCACTGTTAGTCAGCTCAGACTGCCATAACAAAACAGACTGCATTCCTCAAACCACAGAAATTTGTTCTCTTACAATGCTGGAACATGGAAATTTGATATCAAGGTGCCATCATGGTCAATCAGGGTCTCTTCCTGGCTTGTAGGTAGCCTTCATACTGGTGTATGCTTATTAACCTCTTATCAGAGGCATATTTTAGAAGTATTTTCTCCCACCTATAGGTGGCCTTTTCAACTCTGTTCAGTGTCCATTGCTGCACAGAGGTTTTAAGATTAATCTCATTTGTCTATTTGTACTTTGTTACTAATACTTGTGCACTTGGTACCATATCTAAGAAATAATTGCTGTTTCAGTGTCGTGAAGCTTCACACTTGGAAGAGTCTTATCAAGTCTTGCATTTAGGTCTTTAATCCATTCTGAATTGATTTTTTTTTTCCAAGATGTAAAATGTTCATTATTTTGCATATGATTATTTTGTTTCCCCAGCACCATTCATTACAGGGATTAAACTTTCCCCATTATCTTGACACCCTAGATGAAGATCATTAGACCATGTATCCAAGAGTTTATTTCTTGCTGTCTATTCTGTGCCATTGATTGACATGTCTGTCTTTATGCCAGCCAGCTTCCTCAGTGGCTCAGCAGGTGCAGAATCTTCCTTCAGTGCAGTGGACACCGGAGATGTGGGTTCAATCCATGGGTTAAGACGACCCCCTGGAGAAGGAAATTGCAACCCTGTCCAGGATTCTTGCCTGAGAAATCCCCTGCACAGAGGAGCCTGGTGGGCTACAGTCCAAAAGGTCACAAAAAGTCAAGAAGACTGAGTGACTAAGCATACATTTTTTGCCAAATCTACACTCTTGGTTTCTGTATGTTTGTAGTATGTTCGGAAATCAGAGGCTTCCAGCTTTGCTGTTCTTTCTAAGATTGCTTTGCCTATTTGGGGTGCTCTGAGATTCTGTGTTAACTGTTGGATGGATTTTCTATATCTGAAAAAATTCCATTGGGATTTTGATAGGAAATGCATTGAATCTTTAAATTGCTTTTGGTAGTGTGAACAGCTTAATAATATTAAGCGTCCAAATCCATAAACATGAGACACCTATCTATTTATTTATGTCAGATTCCTTTCAGCAATATTTTGTAGTTTTCAACATATAAGTCTTTCATCTCCTTAAGTTTATTCCTAATTACTTCATTCTTTTCAATGCTATTATAAATAAGATTTTTTTCCAGTGGCTAAGACTCCACACTCCCAGTACAGAGAAGTTGGGTTCAGTCCCTATTCAGGGAACTAGATCCCAAATGCCACAACAAAGACCTGGCACAAACAAATAAAAATAAAAATATATATTTTAAATTTAGCTCTTGACTATAGCTTTAAAGAAATAAAAAAATAAAAAGTATTGTTTTCTTACTTTCCTTTCTGGAATGGTCATTCTTCATGCATGGAAAGATATTTGAATGTTGATTTTGTATCGTGCAACTTTCTGTGTAGGATTTTTGTGTGTGTGGATTTAAAGATTTTTCTGCACATAAAACCATGCCCCTGTGAACAGACATAATTTTACTTCTTTCTTTCCAAATGGAAGCCTTTTGTTTGCATTTCTAACCTAAAGCCCTGGCTAGGAGTTCTAATATTATGGTGAACAGAAATGTTGATAACGGGCATCCTTGCCTTTTTTTGGTTGATCACAGAAGTTTTCAGCTTTTCACTGATGACTAGGATGTTAGAGGTAGACTTTCAATATATGACCTTTATTATATTGCAATTACTTCCTCGTATTTCTACATTGATGAGTGCTTTTGACATGAAAGACTAGTAAATTTATTAGATACTTTATGAACATCAGATGAGGCACAGATGAAGTTTCATATATTTTTTTTTTAATTTTAAGAAAATTATGTAATGCTCCCCGTGGAACCATGGGAGTTGATGACACAGAAATCATCTTCCATTCCTCCTTTGGTAATCATTGTCTTTGTCACTCTCTGGCTTAGAATTATGTGTCCTTAATTAGAATACCCAGAGTTTGGAAACATTTCCGAACCAAAACACTGATTCTCATCACTTTTTAGGTAAACCTTCTTCGATGGCCTTCAGAGTGGAGCACAGTAAACACCAGAAGGTGAGTATTTCCCAAATCCTGTTGCCAAAATGTCCTCCTGATGGATCCAGTCACAGGTGAGAATAGGAGGAAACACAGAGATCCTGGAGACGGCTGCCTTCCTGCCCTGAAACTTTAGCACAATGTCTGATACCATCACCATCTTTACAGTTAGTAAGAAAAACAGCAGTAGTAGGTGGTTCTGTTGTTACATTATTTTCATAATATTTCAGCCTTTAAGCATTTTATGTGAATAAACTTACTTAAACCTTAAATCAATGCTACAGTACCTATAAGTAGGTATATAGCTATCACCATTAGAGATAACAAAACTGAGGTTAAAAAAAAAAAAAAAAAATGATTGATTATATGCCTGAGATCACAGTATCACTGGTAGTGCAATCTAAACCAATGCACGTTCTCTAAACCCCTTGCAAACTGATTAAAACTTCCATAGTTCTATGAAGCTTATTCATACATCTTTATATCATTCATCTGAGTGATGTTTTCAACCTCAGTTCTTTTGTGCTGTGCTAGGGAGGGATATGCTAAGACATCTGACTAAGGGAAGCTTAAGGACATGCTGGGCAGTTAGTAGAGTGGACAGTCCAAGATGAAGACGCTTAGGATATGCTGGGCAGTTTGTAGAGTGGGTGGTTCAAGGTGAAGAAGGAGACAGGATCCCTACCTCAGAGCCTCCCACTCCAATAAGAGGAAGCCTCAGGTTTATGACTGAAAAGCAACAAATAAGAAAATAACAGAAGGACTTCACATAGATTACCTGCTTTTGAGTAGAAACTCATCATCTGGGCATCATTTCAAATGCTCATTCCTGTAGGAGGGAGTAACAACTCCTTCCTCTGAGCTCTAATATGCAACTCTCCTGTTTGGAATCATTTGTTCAGCCTGCCCCTGTGTTGTGAGCTTTGAGAGCCTAGCCCACAACCATTCATTCTCAGAAGTCCAGGCCCAGCTCAAAGCCCCTGAGGGCCGCCTGAATGTTTTGTGAATGAGTGACTCTACATTTAAGCATTCCTCTAGGAGTAGACAGGTCAAAGGATGATGAAGATAGTATCTGTGAGGTAGACTTCAAATACAGATGCAGTTTAGGGAATAAATTGATACCAGGGATGTATGCTCACGTTCTTACTGTATTAAGTAGTTCACACAACAATTTGTTGAAAGTTATTAAATTTCATGTCCAATATAATATTAAGAATTAGCCTGTATACCAATTAATGGATCAGAAAACTGAGGAGGACCAGCTAGTCATACAGTTTTGTTCAAGGAGAACTGATGAGAACAGCTACTTTAATTCCAAACATTGTCTCTAGGACATGGCAACCTGCAACTTTCATCTCATTTTCTTTATTGTCTAAATGTGTTTCTGCCGGTCGTCTTTTCTCTTCTTAGTCTCACTGCGTTGTCACCTTATTTTCCAGATGTGTTTTGCCCCCTCTGTAAGTTTCCATACTTCCTCATCCATCAAAGGGCCACTAATTAATAGAAACCCCCCGGATCTCTCTACGAACCCTTACCCTCCTCTTTCCCTGATCTCCAGCTATTTGCCCTGCTTTGCTCTCACTTTTATGCAGAAAGTTGAAGGGGAAGAACCTTAAGATATGAATTCTAGTTTTGATTCACTATCGACCTAGGTCCTTTTATTTCTCTCCAGTGTTCAGACCCTCCCCCCACATCAGGCATTTCCAAGAATTGTCACAGTATTAACTAAAGTCATGCATGTGAAAACACTTCATAAAGTCCTAAAGAACTAAAGAAATGCATGTTGTGTTTTACTCACATGGAAGAGAATGTCCAGGGCACCATTAAATAAGGAATCTAGTTTGAAGGAATTGCCAGGAGCAGCAAAATTGCTGAAGACAAGTGGCTTCAAGCAGGCTCAGAAACCAGTGCCCCATCAAAGAAAAGCAAGGACCCCTGGACAGCTCCCCAGACAAAAAGCAAGTGAGGATAAGGATACATAACTCATACAGTGCTTGAAAGGCTTACACAAATGCAAAAGTCTGACACCTACAAGTAGTTTAATAAATCCAGCTATGATAATGGGAACCGTGCTTTGTTACTGTTTATGCCCAGAACTCTGCTCATGTGCCCTTAGTGTGTCATGTGCCCTTAGCATATATTTTCTGAGTCGATGTGTCAGTGAGCTATTTCCTAAGTAAGAAGGTTTGGGATTAAAGCTACTAATGGGAACTGCAGGATGCTATCACTGAACTGGGCATCTGTGGTCAGTGAAGCCTCAGTCTCCTGAACAAGTAGTTAAAGGGAGCAGAAACAGAGTATAGAGGAGGGACTTCCTGGGGGTGAAGTGGTTAAGACTCCACGATTCCACTGCAGGAGCTGTGGGTTCCATTCCTGGTCGGGGAACTAAGATCCCACTAGCCATGCAGTGTGGCCAAGAAATAAATAATGTAACATGAAAACATAAAATTACAAAAGTAAAAGTTTGAAAAATACATGTAAGAAAGTTTTAACAAAGTGTATAGAAGGACAGGTAGGAGATCTCACACGTTCTGATAAAACAGGGACTAACTCCCCAGACCCCACCAGCCTTACTTAGCTTCTGTTCTCCATCTTAGAACTCAAAAGAAAGGAGACTGGAGTGAAGAGGTACAGTCTACGAGAAAGAAAGGGCCACGTGTACCAAGAGGTCAGCAAGCCCCAGGATGATGAGTACCTCTGTGAGTGACCCCGGTGGCCCACTCACGGAGAAGGGGCTATGGCGCCTTGGTCCACTAATCTCACCTCACCTTTTGGTCCCCTGGCCATCCCCTTCCTCTATGACTTGGGGTGCAGGATTGAGGCCAAATGCCATGAGTGTCCCTGTTCTTTCCGAAGGGCTTTACGACCAGTAACATCACTATACCTCCTCTCATCCCTGTTCTCACCTCCAGATTGTGAGTGTCAGAGCTTCTTCATCGACAGCTGTGCTGCCCATGGGCCCCCAACCTTTGTAAAGGACTGTGCACTGGAAAAGGGGCATGCCAACCGCTCAACCCTCACGCTGCCCCCTGGGTTGAGCATCAGACTGCCGGGCATCCCTGACGCTGGGCTTGGAGTGTGGAACGAGGCTTCCGATCTGCCGCTGGGCCTGCACTTTGGGCCCTATGAGGGCCAGATCACAGATGATGAAGAGGCCTTCAAGAGTGGATACGCCTGGCTGGTGAGAAGCGCTCATTTCCCTGTCCTCTGGCCTCTAACCGCTTGTATGTGGTTGGGGATACTTCATGTCTACATGCGAGAACACAGATGGTGATAACACGGTCGACAATGACACAGTCAGGCCTGTGTACTGTGTGCCCTGGGCGTGAACACAGGTCTTCAATCTAAGGGTCAGAGGAGAAGTGGGACCACAGTATACAGACACTCAGGACCTCTATCCAAAGGTCAGAGGAGAGGTGGGATCACAGTGTACAGACACTCAGGATTTCTATCCAAAGGTCAAAGGGGAGGTGGGACCACTGTGTACAGACACTCAGGACATCTATGTAAAGGTCAGAGGAGAAGTGGGACCACAGTGTACAGACACTCAGGACCTCTATCTAAAGATCAGAGCAGAGGTGGGAACACAGTGTACAGACACTCAGGACCTCTATCTATATCTCAGAGGAGAGGTGGGAACAACTTGGTATACCCTCACAGGACTTCTATCTAAAGGTCAGAGGAGAGGTGGGAACACAGTGTAGACACTGAGGACCTCTATCTAAAGATCATAGGAGAGGTGGGAACACAGTGTAGAGACACTCAGGACCTCTATCTAAAGATCAGAAGAGAGGTGGGAACTCCGTGTACAGACACTCAGGACCTCTATCTAAAGGTCAGAGCAGAGGTGGGAACACAGTGTACAGACACGCAGAAGTGACTCTTCCCTTGTGGAGCCTTTGCCTTCAATGAACCAAGAGACTCAGACTTGGAATGATGAGTAAGGGGCTTACCGTGTGGTCCGACTGGCAGTTGAATCCATGCAGTCTGAAAAGCACCAATGACTACAGAGGGAAATAGCTCCTCTATATCTTCCTACCAAGAAAAAATAAAAGAAAGAGGAAAGCTTGTAACTCTTTCTCTGACACTCAGATCACCAAAGGGAGGAATTGCTACGAGTATGTGGATGGAAAGGACACGTCTTGGGCCAACTGGATGAGGTGAGTGCAGTTAGTCTGCAGTGTGTAGACATTGAGACTCCCTCCATCCCACGCCCCTTTCCTTCTCAACCCGCCTCCCTCAACAGCTTTCACATCTTCCTTCCTCTTTTCCCTCCATATCATGCTCTTTCATTTGAAAAGACACTAGAAAGAAGGAAATAAAAATATGGCATGTGCCGTCAAGATACAAGTCTATATGCTGAACAAAACTGGTGGACTTGAAAACAACTTGAGGAGTCTAGAGTCACCAGGGACCCTTTAACTCACTTAATGGACACTTTCCATGCACTTTATGTTTCAGTTTAGACAGTGCACTTCGTTACTGAAGCAGATCACACAACCAATGTCCTTTTGGAGATCATACTGCAGACAGACATTAGCCAATTAATTTTAGGAACAGTAACCTTATCTTTTCTATCTTTGAGTAACTGCACAGCGCCAGGATAACCTAACACAGGAGACCTTGACTCTATGTGGGCAACAACCTCCTCAGGCTTGGTTCCAGTGAGAAGTGGGCCCTGAGGCCTCAGAAGGAATGGGGGTCAGCATGGCCCTGAGCAGGGCCATTCTCTGAGGGCCTCTCCTTTCATCAGGGCAGGCAGACAGTGAACAAAGTATTACTGTTCTGTGTCTCAAGCTATATCAGTGCTCTCTCCACGTTTCCGTGGGAGGGGGTGGGCAAGCGAATAGGATTCTGGATACACGTGGGGACATGGGAGAAAGACTCAGGAGAGATGGCAGGCTGGGGTGAGTGCTGAGGGCTGTGTGTTAGCCAAGGAGCACCAAGTCCTGTTGATGGAAGAGAACTTAGTTCAGAGTTTAGAGGAGCTGGAGGTCACCAGCCTCAAGGACAGTCCAGGTGGAGATGAGTCTTGAACTTGGATCCGGAAAATGGCTAATTAGGTAAGGAGAGAAAAGCATGGGAATTCACATAGCCTGGTTGAAGGTGTGAACAGAAGGTCCACATGAGGGGCGGCCTCAGAGGCGGAAGGCAAGGAGCTGGGCATGGTCGAAGAGTGGAGGGCACTCATCACCTGAGGTTTCTTTCCCTTTCCCGGCTTCACCCCCAGGTATCTGAACTGTGCCCGGGACGCCGAGGAGCAGAACCTGGTGGCCTTCCAGGATCACGGGCAGATCTTCTACGGAACCTGCCAGGTGGTCAGGCCGGGCTGTGAGCTGCTGGTCTGGTATGGATACGAGTATGGTCAGGACCTTGGCATCAAGAGGAACAGCTGGGGGAACAGTGAGCTTGCAGCTGGGAGAGGTTAGTGTCAGCCCTCTTCCAGCACCAACCCCATCCTGGGAGCCTCCGTGGTCCGATTTCAGAGCAGAGTACAATCCAGTCCAAAGTCAGTTGAGTTGCAGTTAAAATGCCTCAGAATTTGATTCTTTTCATATGATTGTTATGAAAAATTTTCATAGTAAAAATGTTAGTTCTAATTTTTAATATTTCATGCAAAAAAATATGTAACATCACCTTCTGCTGAAAGGCTTAGAAGCAAAAAGCAAGTTTTCTAGCACCTACCAGCTCTCTGCCCTTTACCTCTTTCTTCCTTATTCCCTCCCATTTCTTTCTTTTTTTTTTTTTTTTTTTTTGGTCACTAAAATAAAGACATTTTATTTTAAAATATTTATAGGACAAAGATATTTAAAGAGTCACACTAGGAAATTTATGATTAACATCTGCCAATTTAAAGAAAGTAAATGGAATTCCTTAGTCAGCAGTATTTTTTACATTTATTTATTTATTTCATTTACTTGTATTAGTTGGAGGCTAATTAGTTTACAATATTGTAGTGGTTTTTTTCATACATTGACATGAATTAGCCATGGATTTACATGTCTTCCCCATCTCGATCCCCCCTCCCACCTCATTCTCTATTCGTTCCCTCTGGGTCTTCCTGGTGCACCCAGCCCGAGCACTTGTCTCATGCATCCAACCTGGGCTGGTGATCTGTTTCACCCTAGATAATATACATGTTTTGATGCTGTTCTCTCAAAACATCCCACCCTCTCCTTCTCCCACAGAGTCCAAAATTCTGTTCTGTACATCTGTGTCTCTTTTACTGCTTTGCATATAGGGTTATCATTACCATCTTTCTAAATTCCATATATATGTTTTAGCATGCTGTAATGGTCTTTATATTTCTGGTTTACTTCACTCTGTATAATGGGTCCAGTTTCATCCATCTCATTAGAACTGATTCAAATGAATTCTTTTTAATGGCTGAGTTACATTCCATGATATATATGCACCACAGCTTCCTTATTCATTCGTCTGCTGATGGGCCTCTAGGTTGCTTCCATGTCCTGGCTATTATAAACAGTGCTGCAATGAACATTGGGGTGCACACATGTACAGTGATGTGCATTCAGTTACTGTTCCAGTTTGTTGTCATGTGAATTCATACTCTGTGCCAGACAGGGCTCCACACATGGAAACAGACAGAACAACTGCCCTGGGTCAGCAGGGGCTTCATACCAGACAGGGACTGATGCTCTGAGGAAAACCAGCACAGGGAACGTGACTCAGCTCAGCGTGAGCAGAGGGTGGGGTGTGGTGCAGGACAGTGCAGGGTCTGTGCACAGATAACTCCTATGGGGAAGGATTCTGGGCAGGGAAGCAGCCAGTGCTACAGCCCCAGGGCCAGGAAGAGAGGCCATGCCAGGGGTCATGGGAGGAAGCACAGAGGGCAACGAAGAAGGCTGGATGGGACACGGAAGCCTCAGGGCCTGTGTCCACGTGCAGGCCCCAGGGGTCCTCCTGGGTGACACAGAACAACTGCGCGGTTTGTGCTGCAAGCAGCGTGCTCTCTGAGCCAAGATGATGCTTTGGTTCATTTTGGGGATGAGACATCAGTGGGGAGCCCCCTCAGAGGTCAGTTCATTGCCAGACATGAGGGGAGAGTGGGCTGTCTGAAGTTGCTTTCGAGTGAGGATGTGAAGAGTCTGGCTGGAGATGCATTTTTAAATAGGGCTTCCTAGTGCATGTTAAATGGACTAAGACTGAATGTAATAAATGAGGTATGAGTACTGGTGAGGCTTGAGAAAGGATATGACTTTATTTTATGATTTATGGGAAACTGAGACAGGAGCAATTTGTGAAAATGTTTGGGCAGCAGGGGCCAGAGACCTGTAGTCAGTGAGACCTGGGCGGCTTGGTCTTGTCCAGTCTCAAACCCACTTCCTGCATAGATCAGCACAAAGGCTGCTCTTTGAACAAGGAGCCACAAAGTCACATTTACCCACACCTGCTGTAACCACCCCCTGTGCTGCCTCCCATATGCAGAGAGCTCCAGGCCAGGCGCCCCTAACTTAATAGACTCTGTCCCCTCACAGCGAGGCTCTCAGGAGATTCCACCTAAGTCATCAAGTATTATCTTTCAGGAGGATAAATACCTGTGGCCACTGTGACATGAAATTTCAGACACTTAGACGCAGGGAAAGTCCCTGCAGATCCATCTCTATCAGGAGAGACACTGCCTCTGATGCTGCTGGAATGTCCCTATCTGGGTGATATGTAGAAAAGGCCCCTGACACCAACTTCCTGGATTTCTGTAGATGTGGAGAATAAGAGTGGAGTGGAAACGTGGACTATAAAGACACACTCGATGGGAGACAAATCATGTACTGTGAACACTTAGATGATCAGTAGGGAGGGCATGACCATGGCAAAGCAGCTACCTGACCAAAAGCTTCCTCTTTCAGCAGAACCAAAGCCCAAGATGTACCCATGTGCTTCCTGCTCTCTGGCCTTCTCCAGTCAGAAATTCCTCAGCCAACACACCCAACGCAGTCACCCCTCTCAGACCGTCCTGAGACCATCTGAAAGACACCTCCTCCAACCAGAGGATGCCTGCCCAGGCAATCAAAATCAGCGACATTCAGATCCACACAGCCCGAGCGACAAACCTGAGGGTCAGGAGGCCAAGGACAGGCCCCATCAAAGGCTGAAAAGGTTAAGGCTGAAGAGGATTTCAAGGGCCTCTTCCTACTCACCCGGAGGAAAAATGTGGGGTTCTAGGGTGCATGAGAGAATGAGAGAAGAGCCCAGCACAAGCCAGACACTGAATCCAGAGGACACAGGCACACTGCTCACGGGGTCAGGGGTCTCGGGGATTATGAAAGTCACATACGGAGAGTGTGGGCAAGTTTCCAAGGACAGGCTACGTCTCAGCACACACGAGAGGACACACACAGGGAAGAAGCCCTATGTTTGCGGGGAGTGTGGGCGAAGCTTCAGTCAGAAGTCAGACTTCATCAGACACGAGAGGACACACACAGGGGAGAAGCCCTATGTTTGTGGGAGTGTGGGCGAAGCTTCAGTCACAAGTCCGTCCTCATCACCCACAAGAGGACACACACAGGGGAGAAGCCCTATGTTTGCGGGCAGTGTGGGCGTAGCTTCCATCACGGGTCAAATCTCATCTCACACAAGAGGACACACACAGGGGAGAAGCCCTATGTTTGCGGGGAGTGTGGGAAAAGCTTCTGTCAGAAGCCCGTCCTCATCAGACACCAGAGGACACACACAGGGGAGAAGCCCTATGTTTGCAGGGCGTGTGAGTGAGTCATGACCAACAAACCACACCTTAGCCACTGGAGGATTACTGCAGCCACCCCATGCCTCAGCTCTAAGGGGGCCTCAGAGGAGGGCTGTGACCTGTTACTGTCCACAAGAGTAAGAGAAGAGACTTCCCATGTGTTCCAGTTGCCAAGACTCCAATGCAGAGACCCACGTTCAATACCTGATTGGGGAACTATCTCCCAGAGGCTGCAACTAAGACAGAGCACAGCTGAATAAATAAATATATAATAAATATTTTAAAGAAAGTGTGTGGTAAGCACAGAATTATTTGTTAAATAGACCTTCCAATTTTGTGACAGGAGAGGAGGTAGATAAACAGCAGAGGGTTTCTTAAGTGTTCTGGAGATGTTCATGCCAATTAACTTCGTGGTTTTTTAGGTCTCCTTTTCTAGTAAATTTTGTCTCCAAACAAATCTGAAGCCCAGGCTATGTACTCATTCCCCGCTTATCACTGACAGTAGTGATGCCCAGTCATAGCTGAACCCCTGGGAAGGCATAAATCTTTAGCCAAGTCAGTTAGGTCACTGGACAGTCAATCCTGGGTCCAGGGAGAGGAATCTCTGGGTCCAGGTTTGAGACAGACTCACCAGGGAAGGGATTCCCCGGCCTCCTGGGAAGTGTGGCTTCTCCTCCTTATAGACCCCGACTCTCCTTTGGTCTCTCCTGGTGGCCCTCTGGTTTCCTCTGACTTCTGTAGCTGCAAAGGTGAAGGCGACGTGCACATGTGTGTGTGTGCGCGCCTGTCTCAGCATGGGCCATCTGGTCTCTGCCGCTCCCTCAGGGTCATCACAGCTTCTGGACTCCAGATGCGACCACAGGGGTCCAGTTCTCAGCCCTGCCCCCAGCAGCTCTGTGAGCTGGGGCAAGGTGCTCAACCTCTCTGTGTCTCTATTCTCATCTGTGATACGGGGTGGGAGCACCAGCATTTTGGTCTGATGCGTAAGCAAGGAGGAATCTGGCAGAGGCTGGCTAAGAATGCAAGCCCCACCTTGCTGTCCTTTGTGTTTTTTCTTTAATCTTTTTTATTTTTTAATAGAAAGATAATTGCTTTACAGAATTTTGTTTTCTGCATGTCCCTCAGCCCCCACAATTTCCAGGTCTTCAGACCTAGATGAGGAAGGGGCTGTTTAGGTACTGGGCTGCCCTGATGAGGGGCTGTGAGGTCAGGGGTGCTAAGGGAGGCCAACCACCCTTCCCACCCCTGCCGTTCCTGCAGAGCTGGGCAGCCCCAGGGCCCCTCCACACACAGGCAGTCCCCACATTCGTCACCCTGCCGAGAACAGAGCCTGGAGCCGCATTTACAGGAAATCCCTGCCCGGCCCCCATCCCACCCCCAACATGGAGGGTCCTTGAAGCCCACACCGCAGCTTCTCTCTGCATGGGCCTCGTACCTGTGCCCGTGCGCTCTGGTCAACGCTGTCACGACCTTGAAATTCTTAACCATGGAAATGTTCATCCTTACACTTCCCTTTCATAAGTGAAGTCTGATGGGCCCCGGGGTGAGCTGTGAGCAGAGCAGATGCACACACAGCACGGGTCCTGGGATGACCAGGCTCCACCAGGGGACAAGTTGGACACAAAGCCCCCCACCCTGGGTGAGTGAGGGTGGGGACAGCACCAGGAAGCCACGCTTGCTCAGACCCGGAACTGAGCTCCAACACAGAGTGGGGGCAATGGGGTTCTTAAGGTCAACCATAGCCTCCCCTCTGTGAATGAACTCTGCCCTGGCCTCATCCTTCTAGAAAGGGCTCAGGAGGCTGAAGTCCACCCGGCCACCAGAAGACACCAAGGGGAGAGTGTGCACGGGGAGGGGGGCAGTGGGTGTGAAGTCCAAGACAAAGGTGCCTGTGGGAGAATGACACCACAGATGCTGGCCTCAGAGCTCAGACTCCTGAAAACTTACTAAGCTGATTATTTTTAGGCTTTTTTTTTTTACAGGGGGATGTTTCCAGGAAGCGGGAAGGGGAATGAATACCTTGGTGGTGCTCTGGTTAAGAATCCACCTGCCAATGCAGGAGACACGGGTTCAGTCCCTGATTTGGGAAGACCCCACGTGCCGTGGAGCAACTAAGTCCGTTCACAACTCCCGCAGCCCAAGAGCCTAGAGTCTCTGCTTTCCCACCAGAGCAGCCGCCACAGGGAGAAGTTCCGCGCAGAAACGAGAGAGCAGCCCCCACGCCCGACAGCCAGAGACAAGCCCGCACAGCAGCGAAGACCCAGCAAGCCGAAAATAAATAAATAACCTTGCTTTAAGTAGGAGATCGCAGCATTCTCTGCTCATCCAGAGGCTGGGACTCAGCTCTCAACAAAGGGGACCACTTCAATCCCTGGTCAGGCACAATTTCCCATATGCTGCAACTGAAGGCCCTGCATGCCACAGCTAAGACCCAGCACAGCCAATTAAATGAATACTTAAAAGTAGGAGGCTGTTCATCTGTCACCATAGAAAACTGCAACATTTTAGAAAAAGGAAAAAAAAAAAAAAAAATAAGAGCTTATTTTGCAAGTGCTCATGGTTGATTGCAAAAGTTTTCTCATAATATGCAGCTGTTTAAAAAACAAGAAATTTAGAAAATACAGAAACTGAAACCCACCCATAAATGTGTGGGGAACACCAATTACTGCAGCATGCGGCCACCACACACGGGAACACACGTCCGTGTTTTTCTTCTACAAAGAAGCTTTCAGTCTCCACCCCCCTTCCCACCAGCCTCTGTTCTGCTCACCAAGAATACTGTGCTTTGGACTCGTGACTGGGGGGTTTCTGTTGAACTCAGAGAGGCAGAGGAGCAGGGCTGTGTGGTTGGGGGCACCGTCTGGCCTGCAGTGAGGAGAGAAGCGCAAGTGCTCCACCTCTGGGTCCAGTATCTCCACGGGCCTCAGGGGAGCCGCCAGGGAAGAAGCCTCTCAAACACCTTCCCTGCAGTCTCCACAGTTACAGCACGTCCCACGTCTCGGGGTTCAGCTGTGGGTTAACAAATCCTCTCTTGTTGGACAGAAAAGTGTTTACACAGAGAATCTGCCCAGATCTTGGCCTCGGTTGGTTCTCTCATTGGACATGGAAAGTGTTTCCACAGAGAATCTGCTTGGATCTTGGCCTCGGTTGGTACAGATGTAACAGGCAGTAAGTTTAGGGCACAGGGAAGTTATTTCTCAATCTCTCTGGGTTTAGGGATACAGCACCTCCTCACCTCCACCCCTTCCATGGGCATGGAGCCTTCTCTTCCAGAGGAAGGTGTTTAGCAACATCAGCCACAAAGACACATACTGAAGAGGAAAAAGGCCACAGCAGGCGGAGCGGGGTGTTCCTCGGGGAGCAGAGGGTCCTTGGACACTGCATGCTGGACCCCTGCCCCACCGTCTTCTCCTCCTTCTTGCTGGGCATGCAGCTTTCACCTGCTGCGTGCCCGCCAGTGAGGGACTCCCAAGACGCCAAGCTGTGCTTGTCGATGGGGGAGCTGGATGCCAGGAACCCGAGACACTGCAGGAGGTCAGTGCACTGTGGACGAGGGCCAGCCTCACTGACCGGTTAGGCCCTGTGCGTTCAGGGCACCCTCTCTGGACCCCAGATGGAGGTGCTTGTGCCCCCACTTCCCACCTGTGTCTCAGGAGGTGGAAGAGAGACCAGGTTGTCCTTCCCATGTCCTGCCCAGAGAATGACAAAGGCCAGTTCCCCAAAGTCAGAACAGGGTGGGCAGAGTCAGTCTTGGGTCTCACAGGATCCCTGGGAAGAGGAGTTCACTTCTCCCTGGAACCTTCTTTGCTGGTTCCCCTTCTGTGTGGTTTTCATACCAAATCTCGCAAGGACAAGGCATTCCAGGTGCCGACAGCATCACTCACCCAGGTGCTGACAACCCTCCTTATTTATTATGGGCAGAGAGACAGGGTGGCTGGTGTGATGCTCCCCTGGACCAGAGAGGAGACCCCATAGGTTGTGTTTCTTCTACTCCTGAGACCAAGGTGAGCACTGGGGGCAGAGCACGTCCAGCTGGGTTCTGGAGAGGGTGTCCTGAATGGACAGGGCCTAACTGTCTACTGTGGCTCCAGGGGATATGGGCAAGAGAGGTACTAAATCCTTTCTAAATATTTCAGACAACCACTGAGTTCCTTTTGATTTCAGATCTTTTTATATGGTCCATTTTCAGAGTCTTTATTGAATCTCTTACAATATTGCTTCCATTTTATGTTTTGATTTTTTGACTGCAAGGTATGTGGGGTTTTTACCAAGTCCAAGCTCACTCTGCGTGTCTCACATCAGGGTGATAAATCAGAGGCAAGATGCTGAGACAAGGAATATGAATTTACTTGGAAAGCCAGAAGACTGAGAAGATAGCAGACTAATATCTCCAAGAAACCATCTTGTCAGGGTCTGGATGCCAGTGTCTTTTATAGAACACAGAGTTGGGAGGTGAGAAAATAAAGTAAAAAAGGCCATTTATCTGGCAAATATCTGGAATGGCCAGTCTCAGGAGGAGATGTGTTACTTTCTCCCTCCGGTAGCCATCCACAGGTGGACAGGTCCTGGACAGAGGCAGAGGGGCGGGGTTTCCTGGGGCAGGCCATTATGTATGGACAGTATCCCTGTAGCAAACAGACCAACAGGAAACAAAGGTTAAAGGAAAACATTCAACATGTTTTCTTCCCCGTAACAATTCCCCAGTGTCAGCGTCCATTCTACAATCTTATGGGAAAAGGGGTGATGAGTGTTCTAATTGCTCCACTAGTTGCACCTTTTGGGGAGTGCCCACGACTGGTGCCAGTGTGCTGAATGTTGAGGTTTGTCTTTGTTGTCCTTTGGAAAGTCTCTACTTCATATGGATAGACATAATAATATTATAATACAGGTGTTGAGAGGTTTATTCAGTACAAATCTTCTCGGACTTCAAAACCAGGCGGCAGCATCTAAAGTTAAGGAACTTAGCACTTTTCTATGTGTGGGAAGATGCACCAGCCATCTCACTGAAATCATCCCCTTTGATACACACCTTACCACCTGGGACCACCATCCTGTTTTCTCCTTCCTGAATTTCCCCAGGTTTCACAGTGGGGAGTGGCTGAGTCTGATGGCTGCTGGAAAGCAGGTATTCTTTTCTTTCCTGAGGTTCCTCAGGGTTCACCATGAGGAGTGGCTTCAGTTTTATAGCTTATAGAGAGTAGGAGGGGCAACCTTGGTCCCCATTGAGATCACCTCAGCAGAGAGAGCAAGCAGGTCCTGTGATCCAGACAACCTTCCAACATTCAGGGCTCAGCGTTCAGCCTGCAGGATCCACAGCCGTCAGGTCAGCCACAATGCTCTGCACTTAGCTGCTATCTAGCCCTGAAATCTACACTGCAGGAGGCCCTTTAAATGTGGCGTCCTGTCCAGCAAACACTCAGTCACAACCTCCAAGCCTGCCCCAGGCCCAACTCTGCTGAGAGGGTCTCACTGGGGACCCAGGTTCCCCTTCCTCCTCTCCCACATTCTGTACATGAGTGGGGAGAAGGCAGGGGCTGGAGGCACAGTGCCTCCAAGCAGGTAGGGCAGACGTTCTCCCATCACCCCTTGTGGTCCATCCCTGGGAGCACAGTCTACTGTCACTTTTAGCAGCAGAGGACATGTGTCCCCAGATCCGGCCCACCCTCTAGGGGTGTGAGCTGTGAGCACTAACACAAGAAACCCTGAGTGACCTGCTTAGGGTGGAAGACTAGTTCCTGGGATATGAGCTGAAGTCTGAAAGTAGCTTCTCATTGGGATTAGCCTTCTCCAGATGTAGCTTGGGGGCAGCAAGTCTGCAATAAGTGGCCCCCAGCTGGGGCAGCCACACGGTGCCTCTCGACAGCCCTGTGGAAACTGTGCACCAGAGTGACCATGAGCCCACATTCACCCAGCAGATGGCTTCTGAGAGGTCTGTGAGAGACTACAGCAACCATGAGCCTGTACTCAGAGCAGACAGACTCTGACAGGTCTGTGACAGAGAAGAGTGACCACAAGCATGCATTCACCCAGCGGACAGACTCTGATAAATCTGTGACAGACCAGTGTGACCACGAGCCTGCACTCACCGAGTGGATGGCCTCTGAGAGGTCTGTGACAGAGCAGAGTGACCACAAACATGCATTTACCCAGCAGACAACCCCTGACAGGTCTGTGACAGGCCAGAGTGACCACAAACATGCAATCACCCAGCGGATGGACTCTGATAAGTCTGTGACAGACCAGAGTGACCACGAGCCTGCCCTCACCCAGTGGATGGCCTCTGAGAGGTCTGTGACAGACGAGAGTGATCACAAGAATGCATTCACCCAGCAAACAACCCCTGACAGGTCTGTGACAGGCCAGAGTGACCACAAGCTGCATTCACCCAGTGGATGGACTCTGAGAGGTCTGTGACAGGCCATAGTGACTATGAGCCTGCACTCACCCAGCAGATAGCCTCTGAGAGGTCTGTGACAGACGAGAGTGATCACAAGCCTGCATTCACAGAGAACAGCCTCTGAGAGGTCAGAGACAGGTCAGAGTGACCACGAGCCTGCACTCACCCAGCGTTGAATTCTTGCCTGGAGAATCCCATGGACAGAAGAGCCTGGTGGGTTATAGCCCATGTGGTCACAAAGAGTCAGACAAAACTGAACACCTGACCACACACACATGAAACAGTAATGGACTCAAGGACAGAGGGAACAGACTTGCGCTCTCTGAGGAGGAGGGGGCGGTGGAGGGCCAGAGTGGGAGGCTGGGTCAGCAGATGTAGCTTTTGTAAGTAGAATGGTTAAAGAAGGCCCTGCTGCATAGCAGAGAACAATATTCAGTATCCAATGATAAACTGTAAAAGAATATTTTTAAAAAGAATGCATATGTGTGTATAAGTGTATCTCTGAGCTATGAGCAGAAATTAACACATTGTAAACCTGCTATACTTAAAAAAAAAAAAAAAAATACTGATTAAAAAAAAAAAAAAAAAAAAGAACAGACCCTAGCCAATTACAATAGACACTCAACCCAGGAGCACCAAGTCCCGAGCAGTCAGAACATGGACCAACCAGTCAGAAGACTTGCCGACAGGAGACGGGGTCCCACGGCGGCCCACAGGCTGGCTGGGAGCCCTTGGCACCATAAGCCTCAAGTATCGCTGGAGGAAATGAGAACTCTACCCACACGACTCCCCCTCCAGTTCAAAATAAAGCGGCTCTGCTTCCCCTGACCCCTTAACTGAAGGGGCCCCGGGACGCCCTGGCTTGGTGCTGGGACCAGGAATACACTGGTCAGACCCCACTGCAGGGGAGGTCTGTGAGGGCAGCTCTGGAGCAGGTGGGCCAGGATGAGCAAAGCAGTTCTGCCCATTCCTCGAAGGTCGGACAAAACAGAGCCCAGGAGGCCGGAAAGTGTCCTCATGGAGGGCAGGCCCCCACGTCGGTGCCTCCGCTCTCTGGCTGAGGCCCAGCACTGATCCCCTGTGCCGGTCTGCAGACGTTCTGCACACGCCCTGACGGCTCAGCTGCTGAGCCCCAAGGAGAAGGCTTGTGATGGCAACCATGCCCACAGGCACCAGCAACACTGACCATATGGCTCCCGGCCCAACAGCGAGGTCCAGCTGAGACCAGTGGGCATCTTGTCAGTGGTGCTCCAGGGTGGGCCCCGAGTCACCAGCAAATGGCAGTGTCACGATGCAGGCCAGCAGGACTCAGCCTGGTGTATTGCTAGAATCAGTGGGGACACACCGACCCATGAACACTCCTGGCCCTGTGTCAGGCAGAGACCCGAACAGGCAGACAACTGCAGAGAGCAGAGGCCACGGCACAGACAAGGAGCACCCGTCCCAGGGCAGGGAAGGGGCCCCATCTCAGGGGGCACCCTTGGGATCCCCCAGCTTAAGCATAAAGTGGCTTCAGGCACAGGTGGGAGGAGCAGACTTGGAGCTGCTTTTAAGTCATGCAAGGCAGGACACGCAGGTGAGTGAAGGCCAGAGGGAATGTACCATAGAAAACAATGTGTCTGGGGAACAGACGGGCTTGGGTGGAGCTGAGCCCATGGAGGCTGGGAGTCCGGACTCAGAAACCCTGTACGCCTCTCTCCCGGCTCAGCCTCCTGATCTACTTAACCCCTACTCTGCAGCCTGACGCCGCCTGTCCTGTGCATCTCCACACTCGGACCGTCCACTCATTCACAGATATTTGCTTAGCACCTGCCTCTGGGCAGGTCGTGTTCCAGACACGGGACAGCCGTGAGGAGACAGACAATAACCCCAGTCCTTGGGGAGCAGAAACTCTACCAGAGGCCAGATGCACCACTTCTGGGGCTGAGCCCCGGGCTTGCCCTCCTCACCCGCCGGCCGGCCCTGCTGGAGCTCCGGGCCCAGATGCAGTTCTGTCTGAGCATCCCCCCTCCTCCAAGAAGGCGCCTCTCTGGACTCGCCGCCCATCAGTCCCTTCCTCCCCGAGTCCTGTGTCCTTCTCAGCACAGACCACCATCTGAAACGGCCTCCCTGCCACCTGCGTGACCTCAGTGTACCTGGCGAAGTCACGTCCCAGTGAAGGAAGGTCCCGGCTGCCCTCACGCACTTTCTGCTGAGTTCCCAGCACAGATTCCCGTTACGACGGCCTGGAAGGACACTCCAGACGGGTGTGGGGCAGGGGCTCGGTGGGGCCTGAGAGAGTGGCCCCTGGGCCGCTCCAGTGGTCAGGATAGACAGGGACCTCCCAGTAGTGGCTCGGACCGGCCGGCAGGCCGATCAGGTTCCTTCTTCCTGGGACCACGAGGGGGTGAGGCTCTCAACACTGCTCAGTGTCCTGGCTGCCCAAGAAGGGCTGTCAGTTCCACAGTCCTGAGCACCGTGTGAGCCGTTACACGTTTTACCTGTGCGATCTCAGCTCCCTCAGGCAGAACGCTCTGGGCTACACACTTGGAAGAATCTAGTGGAGTGGTTTCAGTTCAGTTCAGTCACTCAGTCCTGTCCAACTCTTTGCGACCCCATGGACTGCAGCACACCAGGCCTCCCTGTCCATCACCAACTCCTGGAGTTTACTCAAACCCAGGCCCATTGAGTCAGTGAGGCCATCCAACCATCTCATCCTCTGTCGTCGCCTTCTCCTCCCGCCTTCAGTCTTTCCCATTATCAGTCAGGCATGAATGAGCAACTGAACTGAACTGATGCGACTGTGAATAAATGCAAGAGGAAGAATTCAAAGTCCTCTCCCTTTTGTTTATCACACTGCCTCCTGACTGTGAACTCTTCTTTCTATGAGACCCTAGACTCCTCCAAGGGGGCAGGCACAGGTCTTGAGGCATGAGCCTGCTGGGTTCTCCTCTCTGTCAGCTGAGAATTGGAGCCAGCTTTCTATTTCCTCCAGACTCTGTCTCCATGTCCTTTTATTTAGCTTCAGCAGGCAGAGAAGGCCAAGATTATGGTCAGCAACAATACCACTAAACTGATCACCAGGTTAATCTGAATTAACACCACCATGCACAGCCTCCTAATTAGACTCACAAGCCTACTCCTTCTTAATAAATGATAACAGCCTCAATTTCTCAATTGCTTTCTCCCACTCCCTATGGACACCACCAGTGATTTTAACTACGCGATTATGACCCCTTGTACTAATAGTCAACACCATGTATTAAAAGAATCTCTACCAGAAAAAAAATGTTATCACTGCTAGTCATACTATAATTACTTTAATTACATCATTTACTGCAATAAAATTCATTCTTTTATATATTCTCTTTGGAGCAACACTAGTTTCAACAGTCATTATCATTACCCAAAGAGGAAATCAAGCAGAACACGTTAAGGCAGGTCTCTATTCATTTCATACCCTAGTAAGGTCTCTCCCCCTCTTAGGAATACTTGTCTATATTCAAAATACAGTAGGACCTTTATATATTCTATTGCTGAGCCCAATCAGTATCCAACTCTTGATCCAACAGTTTCATATGGTTAGTATGCATAGTTGCCTTTATAGTAAAAATACCATTTTATGGCCTCCACCTTTGACTACCTAAAGCACATGAAGAGGCCCCTATTGCAGGCTTCATAGCTCTGGCTATGCTGCCAGCACTACTAAAATTTGGATGCTATGGTATACTACGATATACAAATTATAATAATTTGAAACCCCGTAACAGACTTCGTAGGGTATCCACTCATTCTATTGTCCGTTTGAGGCATAATTATAACCAGCTCCATTTGCTTATGCCAGACAGACCTAAAATCACTCACTGCATACTCTTCTGTCAGCCACATAGCACTTTGCTATCCTTACCCGAACACCTTGAAGTTGTATAGGAGACACAGCCCTAATAATTGCCCATAGTCTTATATCCTCTGTATTGTTCTGCCTGGCAAATACAAGTTATCAGGTCCATCGCGAAAAAATAACCCTAGCCAAAAGCCTACAAATGTTCCTCCTACTAATCGCAACCTGATGATTACCAGCAAGTTAAACAAACCTAGCTATACCCCCAAATATTAACTTGATTGGAGAGCTATCTCTAGCAATATCATTCTCGTGATCAAACATTGTAGTTATTTGAATAGGAATTCATATAGTAATTGCTGCCCTATACTCTTTATATATACTCATTACAACACAGTGTGGAAAATACACACACCACATAAACTGTATCTCTCCATCTTTTACAGGAGAAAATGCTCTCATATCATTACCCATCCTACCTCTTCTACTCCTATCCTTAAACCCAAAAATCATGCTAGGCCCCCTATACTGTATATATAGTTTAGAAAAAAACACTTGATTGTGAATCTAGGAAGAGAAGACAATACCTTCTTATTTACCACAGAAGTAGATAAGAATTGCTGATTCTATGCTCCCATGACTAACAGCATGGCTTTTTCAAACTTTTATCCATTGGTGTTAGGAACCAAATAATTGGTGCAACTCCAAATAAAAGTAATAAATTAAATTTCCTCTTTCACTCTAGCCTCACTATATATATCATTGATCATAATAACGAGCACTAATATTTATAAAACCACCACATACCCTCTATATGTAAGATTATCTCATATGCCTTCACCATTAGCTTAGTTCCAATAATAATATTCATGTATACAGGCCAAGAGATAATTATCTCAAACTGGCACTGAGTTACACTATAAACGCTTAAGCTATCATTCAGTTCTAAAATAGATTATTTCTCAGTAATATGTGCTGGTGGTCCTATTTAACATATGATCAACTATAGACTTCTCAATATGATCCATTCACTCATACCCCAACATTAACTGATTCTTCAAACACTCCTTTTCCTTATTACAATACTAATTCTTGTTACCACTAATAATGTCTTCCAATGACTTACTGGCTGAGAAGGAGCCGGGATTATATCCTTCCTGCTCATTGGATGATGGTGTGGATGGCAGATGCAAACACAGCAACACTACAGGCAATTTTGTATAACACCTCAGTCGCTCAGCTGTGTCCGACTCTTTGCGACCCCATGGACTGTAGGCCCCTTAGTCCATGGGATGTTCCAGGCAAGAATACTGGAGTGGGTTGTCATTTCCTTCCCCAGGGCCAAATCATCTCAGCGAATCCCAAAGACTGACTGGAAAGAGGAGGCAGACTGCTGGCTTGCGCTGTGTGGATGTGGGGATGCAGGGCACGGGGGCGTGGATGTGCGAAAGCGGGGCCAGGGGGGTGTGGACCTGTTTTGTATAACCCCGTGCTGCTGCTGCTGCTGCTGCTGCTAAGTCGCTTCAGTCGTGTCCGACTCTGTGCAACCCCATAGATTGCAGCCCACCAGGCTCCTCCGTCCCTGGGATTCTTCGGGCAACAACTCTGGAGTGGGTTGTCATTTCCTTCTCCAATGCATGAAAGTGAAAATTGAAAGTGAAGTCACAACGTCGTGTCTGATTCTTCGCGACCCCATGGAACACAGCCTACCAGGCTCCTCCATTCATGGGATTTTCCAGGCAAGAGTCCTAGAGTGGGGTGCCATTGCCTTCTCCAAACCCTAGGCTGATACAGGTTTTATTAAAACAACAGCATGATTCTTACTTAACTTCAATGCATGACACTTAAAACAAATTTTTATCCTCAGTTCAGTTCAGTTGCTTAGTCGTGTCCAACTTTTTGTGACCCCATGAACCTCAGCACACCAGGCCTCCTCATCCATCACCAAATCCCGGAGTTTACCCAGACTAATGTCCATTGAGTCGGTGATGCCATCCAACCATCTCATCCTTTGCTGTCCCCTTCTCTTCCTGCCCCTAATCCCTCCCAGCATCAGGGTCTTTTCCAATGAGTCAGCTCTTTGCATCAGGTGACCAAAGTATTGGAGTTTCAGCTTCAACATCAGTCCTTCCAGTGAACATCCAGGACTGATCTCCTTTAGGACGGACTGGTTGGATCTCCTTGCATTCCAAGGGACTCTTAAGAGTTTTCTCAAACACCACAGTTCAAAAGCATCAATTCTTTGGCGCTCAGCTTTCTTTATAGTCCAACTCTCACATCCATATATGACTGCTGAGAAAACCATAGCCTTGAATAGACGGAACTTTGTTGGCAAAGTGATGTCTCTGCTTTTTAATATGCTGTCTTGGTTGCACATAACTTTCCTTCCAAGGAGCAAGCGTCTTTTAATTTCATGGCTGCAATCACAATCTGCAGTGATATTGGAGCCCTGTTTCCACTTTTTCCCCAACTATTTGCCAAGAAGTGATAGGATCAGATGCCATGATCTTAGTCTCCTGAATGTTGAGATTTAAGGCAACTTTTTCACTCTCCTCTTTCACTTTCATTCAGCGCCTCTTTAGTTCTTCTTCACTTCCTGCCGTAAGGGTGGTGTCATCTACATATATGAGGTTATTGATATTTCTCGCGGTAATCTTGATTCCAGTTTCTACTTCCTCCAGCCCAGCATTTCTCATGATGTACTCTGCATATAAGTTAAATAAGCAGGGTGACAATATATAGCCTTGACATACTTCATTTCTTATTTGGAACCAGTCTGTTATTCCATATCCAGTTCTGACAGTTGCTTCCTGACCTGCATACAGGTTTCTCAAGAGGCAGGTCAGGTGGTCTGGTATTCGCAACTCTTTCAGAATTTTTCACAGTTTATTGTGATCCACACAGTCAAAGGCTTTGGTATAGTCAATAAAGCAGGAATAGATGTTTTTCTGGAACTTTCTTGGTCAACTTAATTCAATTTTACATCTATTAGGTTTGGTATTAGCTGCAACGGGAAAATTTGCCAAATTGGGTGACACCCATAATTACCTTCAGCAATAGAGGGCCCACGTCAGTCTCAGCCCTACTCCACTCAAGCACAATAGCAGTAGCAGATATGTTCCTACTCATCCACCTCTAGCCTCTGACAGAAAGCTATAAATGTATCCCATCAGTTACTTATGTCTAGGGGCTATCACAACATTTATAGCAATATGTGCCATTACCCAGAATGATTAAATTAAAAAAAAAAAAAAAAATCACTGTTTTCTCCAGCTCCAGTCAATTAGGCCTCATGGTAGTGACAATTGGCATCAACCAACTCTTCCCAGCATTCCTCTTTCTCCAAAAGAATGCTCTTGCCTTTTTCAAAGCCATTCTATTTATGTAATCCAGATAATTCACATCCTAAATGATGAACAAGATATTCAAAAATTAGAAGGTCTGTTTAAAGCTATGCGGTTTACTACAACCACCCTTATCATTGGCAGCTTAGCTTTGACAGGAATGCCTTTCCTCACTGGATTCTACTCTAAAGACTAAATATTGAAACTGTGAATATGCCTTATACCAATGCCTGATCCCCTGCACAAACGGCCACCTCACTCACAGCCGTCTCCAACATCCTCACTATTTTCTTCACGCTAAGATGAAGGCCTCAATTTTCTACTCTGATTATCATTAACAAGAACAACCCCCTCCTAATCAATTAAATGCCTACTAGTTAGAAGTATTTTTGCTGGCTTTATTATCTCGAACAATATTCCCCCAACAGCAGTTCCACAAATAACCATACCTTACTACCTCAAAAGAACTGCCCTGGCCCTGAATGCTCTAGGCTTCATCTTGGCACTCAAAACTAGCAGTAACACAAAACCTGAAGTACAGCTATTCAAATGTATTCAAGAACACTTTTCCACTATCATACACTGCCTGACCCCTTATTTAAACTTAACCAGCCAAAAGTCAGCATCCCGCTTCTAGACTGAATCTGAGGAGAGGATATTGTGCCAAAAACCACCTCCCTCAATCAAATAAAATTGTCTATATTAGTATCAGATAAAAAAGGGCTAATCACACTGTATTTCCTCTTTCCTTATCACCTTACTCATCAGCATAATGTAAATTTCCACAAGTAATTTCTGTAATAAAAATTAATTATGACCAACTAGTAACATGGTTGGTTCCCCTTCTCTACAAGCTCATTTATTGCAGCACTTACTATAGTCCACTTACTATCTCTCCATGAAACAGGATCAAATAACTCAGTAGGAATTTCATCTGATATAGACAAGATCCCATTTCAGCTATATTATACATTGAAAGACATCTTGGGTGCGTTGCTACTAGTTCTGGGGTTAAAAATACTAGTCCTATTTTCACCTGACCTACTAGGAGACCCAGATAGCTACACCCCAGCAAACCTCTCAACACACCTTCACACATCAAGCCAGAACGGTACTTCTTATTCACATATGCAGTCCTATGATCAAGCCCTAACAAACTAGGCAGAATTTTAGCCCGAATCTTTTCTATCCTAATCTTAATATTAATGCCATTACTGCATACATGCAAACAACAAAGCATGACATTCTGACCTTTCAGCCAGTGCCTATTCTGAATTCTAGTAGTGAACCTCTTAACACTTGCATGAATTGGAGGACAACTAGTAGAACATCCCTTTATCATCACTGGTCAACTAGTATCTATTATATGTTTTTCCTTATCCTACTATCAATGCCAGTAACTAGCATTATCTAAAATAATCTAAAATGAAGAGAAGTCTTTGAAATATATCCATGCTTCTGGTCTTGTAAACCTGAAAGGGAAAACAATAAAACTCCCTAAGACTCCTTGCACAAGTCTGTGTCAGCAACTAGTATTACTCCTTGATGGTGAACAGTAAATAAAAATAATCTAATATTAGGTTATTAATTGCACTGTTAACCCAACAGAGTCATTCACTCAAGCAAAGATGAAAAGAGGAAAAAGAACTCGGCAAACATAAACCCTGCCTGTTTACCAAAAGCATCATCTCTGTCATCACTAGTATTAGAGGCACTGCGTGCCCAGTGACAATCGTTAAACAGCTGTGTTGTCCTGACCGTGCAAATGTAGCCTAATCATTGGTTCTCTAAATAAGGACTTGTATAAATGGCCACACAAGGATTTTACTTTTACTTCTCATCAGTGAAATTGACCTTCCCATGAAGTCAGGGGAAAAAACCAATGAGACAAGAAGACCCTATGGAACTTCAATTAACTAGCCCCTCAAATAAAATTAAGTGATTAAGGGATTACAGAACTTTTAATGAGCTAATTATTTTGATTGGGGTGACCTTGGAGAACAAAAGATCCTTCATCTGACTGTTAAAGCCAATACTTCCCAGTTAATCAAATTATCACTTATTGATCCAAGAAATTGATCAATGGAACAAGTAACCTAGGGATAATTGCACAGTCCTATTTTAGAGTTCATATTAACAACAGTGTTTACAACCTTGATGTTGGATCAGGACACCTGAATGGTGTGACCAGTATTAAAGATTTGTTTTTTTCAACAATTAAAGTTCTACATGATCTGAGTTCAGACCAGAGTCATTCAGGTCGGTTTCCGTCTGTTATACAATTTTCCCAGTAGGAAAGGACAAGAGAAATAAGGCCAACGTTAAATAAGTGCCTTAAAACAATGAATAATTTTATCTTAATGGATAAGTAAAACATTTCCACCCAAAAACAGGCCTTATTTAAGGTGGCAGAATCTGATAATTCCATAAAACTTGAACCTGTATGATCAGAGATTTAAATCCTATCCTTAACAAACTGTTCATAATATTCTAATAGTTATTATGCCCATCCTCCTAACTATAGCATTCTTGACACTAGTAGAATGAAAAGTTCTAGGCTATACACAATTCTGAAAAGGCCCAAATGTTGTAGGGCCATACAGCCTACTCCAAACTATTGGCGATGCAGTCAAACTATTTATTAAAGAAGCCCTATGACCAGCCATATCCTCAGGTTCTGTACTTATCCATGAACCTATCTTTGCCTTGAGCCTAGCTTGAACCATATGAATTCCTCTACCCAAACCATCAGTTAAGTCATTCAGTCATGTCTTACTCTTTGTGACCCCATGGGCTGCAGCACACCAGGCCTCCCTGTCCACCATCAACTCCTGGAGTTTGCTCAAACTCATGTCCATGGAGTCAGTGATGCCGTCTAACCCTCTCATCCTCTGCTGCCCCTTTCTCCTGCCGCCTTCAATCATTCCCAGCATCAGGGTCTTTTCCAGTGAGTCACTTCCTCACATCAGGTGGCATAAGTATGTGAGTTTCTGCTTTAGCATCAGTCCTTCCAATGAATATTCAGGACTGATTTCCTTTAGGATGGACTGGCTGGATCTTAATGCTACCCAAGGGACTCTCAAGAGTCTTCTCCAACACCACAGTTCAAAAGCATCAATTCTTCAGCTCTCAGCTTACTTTATAGTCCAATTCTTACATCCATACATGACTACTTTATAGTCCAACTCAGACACCCATACATACATGAAAAACCATAGTTTTGAATAGACGGACCTTTGTTAGCAAAGTAATATTCCTGCTTTTTAATAATGCTATCTAGGTATTCTTTTCTTCTTTTCTTTTCTTTGTTTTCCTCCAAGGAGCAAACGTCTCTGAATTTCATGGCTGTACTCACCATCTACAGTGATTTAGAAGCCCAAAAATATAAAGTCAGCCACTGTTTCCCCATCTACTTGCATGAAGTGATGGGACCAGATGTCATAATATTAGTTTTCTGAATGTTGAGTTTTAAGCCAACTTTTTCACTCTCCTCTTTCACTTTCATCAAGAGGTTCTTTAGTTCTTCTTCACTTTCTGCCATAAAGGTGGTGTCATCCACATATCTGAGGTTATTGATATTTCTCCCAGCAATCTCGATTCCAGTTTGTGCTTCATCCAGTCCAGCATTTCTCATAATGTTCTCTGCATATAAGTTAAATAAGCAGGGTGACAATATACAGCCTTGACGTACTCCTTTTCCTATTTGGAACCAGTCTGTTATTCCAAGTCCAGTTATAACTGTTGCTTCCTAACCTGCATATAGATTTATCAGGAGGCAGGTCAGGTGGTCTGGTATTCCCATCTCTTGAAGAATTTTCCACACTTTGTTGTAATCCACACAGTCAAAAGTTTTGGCATAGTCAATAAAGCAGAAATAAATGGTTTTCTGAAATTCTCTTGCTTTTTTGACGATCCAATAGTTGTTGGCAATTTCATTTCTGGTTCCTCTGGCTTCTCGAAATTCAGCTTGAACATCTGGAAGTTCATGCTTCATGCTCCGTTGAAGCCTGACTTGGAGAATTTTGAGCATTACTTTGCCAGCATGTGAGATGAGTGCAGTTGTACCGTGGTTTGAGCATTCTTTGGCATTGTCTTTCTTTGGGATTGGAATGAAAACTGACCTTTCCAGTCCTGTGGCCACTCCTAACTTTTATAAATTGGCTGGAACATTGAGTGCAGCAATTTCACAGCATCATCTTTTAAGATTTGAAATAGCTCAACTGGAATTTCATCACCTCCACTAGCTTTGTTCATAGTGATGCTTCCTAAGGCCCACTTGATTTCACATTCCAGGATGACTGGCTCTAGGTGCGTGATCACACCATCATGATTATCTGGGTCGGGAAGATCTTTTTTGTACAGTTCTTCTGTGTATTCTTGCCATCTCTTCTTAATGTCTTCTGCTTCTGTTAGGTCCCTACAATTCCTGTCCTTTATTGTGCCCATCTTTGCATGAAATGTTCCCTTGGTATCTCTAATTCTCTTGAAGAGATCTCTAATCCTTCCCATTCAATTGTTTTCCTATATTTCCTTGCACTGACCACTAAGAAAGGCTTTCTTATCTCTCCTTGCTCTTCTTTGAAACTCTGCATCCAAATGGGTATCTCTCTTTTTCTCTTTGACATTCACTTCTCTTCTTTTCAAAGCTATTTGTAAGGCCTCCTGAGACATCCATTTTGACTTTGGCATTTCTTTTTCTTCGGGATGGTCTTGACCACTGCCTCCTGTACAATGTCACAAAACTCCATCCATAGTTATTCAGGCAGTCTCTCTAGAGATATAATCCCTTGAATCTATTTGTCACTTCTACTATACAGTCATAAGGGTTTTGATTTAGGTCATACCTGAATGGTCTAGTGTTTTTTCCTATTTTCTTCTATTTAAGTCTGAATTTGGCAATAAGGGGTTCATGGTCTGAGCCACAGTCAGCTCCCAGTCTTCTTTTTGCTGACTGTATAGAGCTTCTCCATCGTTGGCTGCAAAGAATATAATCAACCTGATTACAGTGTTGACCATCTGGTGATGTCCATGTGTAAATCTTCTCTTGTGTTGTCAGAAGAGGGTGTTTGCTATGGTGAATGCATTCTTTTGGCAAAAATACCCATTACTCCAGGTATTTTTTACTTTCCTACTTTTGCATTCCAGTCCACTTTAATGAAAAGGACACCTTTTTTAGGTGTTAGTTCTTGAAGGTCTTGTAGGTCTCCATAGAACCATTCAATTTCAGCTTCTTCAGCCTTATTGCTCGGGGCATAGACTTGGATTACTGTGATATTGAATAGTTCGCTTTGGAAATGAACAGAGATCATTCTGTCGTTTTCGTGATTGCTTCCAAGTACTGCATCTGATTCTTTTGTTGACTATCAGGGCTACTTCATTTCTTCTAAGGAATTCTTGTCTAAAAGACATAATGGTCATCTGAATTATATTCACCCATTCTAGTCCATTTTATTTCGCTGATTCCTGAAATATCAATGTTCACTCTTGTCATCTCCTGTTTGACCACTTCTAATTTGCCTTGATTCATGGACCTAATATTCCAGGTTCCTATGATATATTGCTCTTTACAGCATCGGACTTTACTTCCATCACCAGTCACATCCACAACTGGGTGTTGCTTTTCCTTTGGCTCTGTCTCTTCATTCTTTCTCGAGTTATTTCTCAACTGATCTCTAGAAGAATATTGGGCACCTACCGACAATGGGGAGCTTATCTTTCAGTGTCCTATCTTTTTGCCTTTTCATACTGCTCATGGGGTTCTCAAAGCAAGAATACTGAAGTGGTTTGCCATTCCCTTCTCCAGTGGCCCATGTTTTGTCAGAAATCTCCACCATGACCCGTTTGTCTTGGCTGGCTCTACACAGCATGGTTCATAGTTTCATTGAGTTAGACAAGGCTGTGGTCCATGTGATCAGATTGCTTAGTTTTCTGTGATTGTGGTTTTCAGTCTGTCTGCCCTCTGATGGAAATCCAATTTTCTGTTGAAGGCCGAGGTTGTGTTCCCTCTCTGTTTTTTGACTTGAGGCCAAACTATGGTGGAGGTGATGAAGATAATGGCGACCTCCTTCAAAAGATGCCATGCAGGCCCTGCTACAGTCAGGCCCCCAGCCCTGCAGCAGTCCACCACCAACCCACGTCTCCAGCAGATGCTTGGAGATGGTGTCCAGATGCCTGGACACTTGCGGGCAAGTCTTGTTCAGTCTCCTGTGGGTCACTGCTCCTTTCTCCTGGGTCCTGGTGTGCACTAGGTTCTGCTGTGCCCTCCAAGAGTCTGTTTCCCCAGTCCTGTGGACGTCCTGGCGGCTCTGTGGTGGGTTAATGGTGAAATTCTCCCAGAGGGCTTCTGCCATACCCAGGTCTACTGCACCCAGAGTTCCTGTTCCTGCAGCAGTCCACTGCTGACCCATATCTCCTCAGGACACACCCAGACGCAATTCTGTCTCAGTCTCCGTGTGGCTGAGGTCCTGGTGTGCACAGGGTGCGTTTGAGCCCTCTGAGTGTCTCTGGCAGGTGTGGGGTTTGATTCTGAATGTGACTGTGCCCCTCGTACCATCTTTCTGTGGCTTCGCCTTTGCCCCTGGACGTGGGGTATCTCCTCAGAGTCACTCGAGTGTGAGGCAATTGCTGCTCCAGCATATGATAGAAACAACAGTAAGTCAGATCAGTCGCTCAGTTGTACCCGACTCTTTGCGACCCCATGGATTCTAGCACACCAGGCCTCCCTGTCCATCACCAACTCCCGGAGTTTACTCAAATTCATGTCCATTGAGTCGGTGATGCCATCCAACCATCTCATCCTCTGTCGTCCCCTTCTGCTCCTGCCTACAGTCTCTCCCAGCATCAGGGTCTTTTCCAATGAGTCAGTTCTTCACATCGGGTGGCCAAAGTTTTGGAGTTTCAGCTTCAACATCAGTCCATCCAATGAATATTCAGGACTGACTATGTTTAGGATGGACTGGTTGGATCTCCTTGCAGTCCAAGGGACTCTCAAGAGTCTTCTCCAACACCATGATTCAAAAGCATCAATTCTTCAGTACCCAGCTTTCTTTATAGTCCAACTATCACATCCATGCAGGATTACCGATAAAACAATACCCTTGACGAGACACATCTTTGTTGGCAAAGTAACGTCTCTGCTTTTTACATGCTGTCTAGGTTGGTCATAACTTTTCTTAAAAGCAGTAAGCATCATTTTATTTCATGGCTGCAATCACCATCTGCAGTGATTTTGGAGCACAAGAAAATAAAGTGAGCCACTGTTTCCACTGTTTCTCCATCTATTTGCCATGAAGTGATGGGACCAAATATCATGATCTTAGTTTTCTGAATGTTGTTGCTGCTGCTGCTGCTATGTTACTTCAGTTGTGTCCAACTCTGTGCAATCCCGTAGACAGAAGCCCAGCAGGCTCCACCATCCCTGAGATTCTCCAGGCAAGAACACTGGAGTGGATTGCCATTTCCTTCTCTAATCAATGAAAGTGAAAACTGAAATGGAGTCACTCAGTCGTGTCCAACTCTTCACAACCCCATGGACTGCAGCCTACCAGGCTCCTCCAACCATGGGATTTTGCAAGCAAGAGTACTGGAATGGGGTGTCATTGCCTTCTCCTCTAAATATTGAGCTTTAAGCAAACTTTTTCACTCTGCTCTTTCAGTTTCATCAAGAGGTTCTTTAGTTCTTATTTACTTTCTGCGATAAGGGTGGTGTCATCAGCATTTCTGGCGCTATTGATAATGCAGCCAGCAATCTCGATTCCAGCTTGTGCTTCCTCCAGCCCAGCGTTTCTCATGATGTACTCTGCATACAAGTTAAATAAGCAGGCTGACAATATACAGCCTTCATATGCTCCTTTCAAATTTGGAACCAGTCTGTTGTTCCATGTCCAGTTCTAACAGTTGCTTCCTGACCTGCATACAGGTTTCTCAAGAGGCAGGTCAGGTGGTCTGGCATTCCCAACTCTTTCAGAAATTTCCACAATTTATTGTGATCCACAGTCAAAGGCTTTGCATAGTCAATACAGCAGAAATAGATATTTTTTGGAACTCTCTTGCTTTTTCAATGATTGAGTGGGTGTTGCAAATCTGATCTCTGGTTCCTCTGCCTCTTCTAAAATAAGCTTGGACATCTCGATGTTCACGGTTCATGTATTGTTGAAACCATTATATCTACTATTGTGGGCAATAATCCCTTAGAAGAAAGGGAATAGCCATCATAGTCAACAAGAGAGTCTGAAATGCATTACTTGGATGCAGTCTCAAAAATGACAGAAGGACTTCTGTTCATTTCCAAGGCAAACCATTCTATATCACAGTAATCCAAGGCTATGCCCTGACCAGTATTGTTGAAGAAGCTGAAGTTGAACAGTTCTGTGATGACCTGCAAGACTGGGATGCAAAAGAAGGACGTCAAGAAACACCTGGAGTACCAGGCAAATTTGGCTTTGGAGTACAGAATGAAGCAAGGCAAAGGCTAATAGAGTTCTGCCAAGTGAATGCACTGGTAAAAGCAAACACCCTCTTTGGAAAAAAGTGTACTAAAAACTCAACAATCAGAAAACTAAGGTCGTGGCACCTAGCCCCATCACTTCTTGGCAAATAGATGGGAAAATAATGGAAACAGTGACAGAGTTTATTTGTGGGGTTGGGGGGGAAGTGTCCACCAGGCTTCAGCAATATGTGAACTGTGAACATCGAGATGTTCAAGCTGGTTTTAGAAAAGACAGAGGAACCAGAGATCAAATTGCCAACATCCATTGGATCATCAAAAAAGCAAGAGTTCCAGAAAAACATCTATTTCTGTTTTATTGACTATGTCAAAGCCTTTGACTGTGTGGATCACAATAAACTATGGAAAAATTCTGAAAGAAATGGAATACCAGACCACTTGACAAGCCTCCTGAGAAACCTGTATGCAGGTCAGGAAGCAACAGTCAGAGCTGGACATAGAACAATGGACTGCTTCCAAACATGAAATGGAATTCATCAGGGCTGTATATTACACCCTGCCTATTTCAATTATATGCAGAGTAGCTCATGAGTAACCCTGGGCTGGAGGAAGCACAAGCTGGAATTGAGATTGCCAGGAGCAATAACAATAACCACAGATATGCAGATGACATCACCCTTATGGCAGGAAGTGAAGTAGAACTAAACAGCCTCTTGATGAAAGTGAAAGAGGAGAGTGAAAAAGTTAGCTTAAAACTCATCTTTCAGAAAACCAAGATCATGGCATCTGGTCCCATCACTTGATGGCAAATAGATGGGGAAACAATGGAAACAGTGACAGACTATTTTTGGGGGGCTCCAAAATCAGTACAGATAGAGACTGTAGCCATGAAATTAAAATATGGTTACTATGTGGGGAAAAAAAAAAAACAAAATATGACACACCTAGACAGCGTGCTAAAAAGCAGTGACATTACTTTGCCAACAAAGGTCCATCTAGTCAAACCTATGGTTTTTCCGGTAGTCATGTATGGATTTGAGAGTTGGACTATAAAGAAAGCTCAGCACCGAAAAATGGATGCTTTTGAACTGTGGTGTTGGAGAAGACTCTTGAGAGTCCCTTGGACTTCAAGGAGATCCAACCAGTCCATCCTAAAGGAGATCAGCCCTGGATGTTCATTGGAAGGACTGATGCTAAAGCTGAAACTCCAATACTTTGGCCACCTGATTCGAAGAGCTGACTTATTTGAAAAGACCCTGATGCTGGGACAGATTGAAGGTGGGAGGAGAAGGGGATGACAGAGGATGAGATGGTGAGATGGCATCACCGACTCAATGGACATGGGTTTGGGTCGACTCCAGGAGTTGGTGATGGACAGGGAGGCCTGGAATGCTGCAGTCCATGGGGTCACAAAGAGTTGGACAGGACTGAGCAACTGAACTGAACCAAGTCACTGGTATTAACAATCTCCTTCCTATCAATTTGAGCATTAGACCCCTGATTACAATATGACCAATGAATACATTTACTCTCCAATATTTTCTATCCCTAACACTAAGCCCTATGCATATGACACATACCCTTATCCATTCTTATCAAGTACTCCTCCAAAGGCATTGGAATGTGTCTGACTAGACTTACTTTGAGAAAGTAAATAATAGAGATTTAAATCCTCTTATATCTAGAATTATAGGAATTGAACATACCGCTAAGAATCCAAACTTCTTTGTGCTACCAAATTACACCACATTCTATAAGTAAGGTCAGCTAATTAAACTATTGGGCCTGTACCCCAAAAATGTTCATTTATACCCTTTCTGTACTAATAAGTCCCATCATCTTTGTCATTATCCTATCAACTATTTTCTCAGGATTTATTGTCACTATAATTATCTCCATTGATTACTTATCTGATTTGGCATTTAAATAAATATATCAGGCATGATCCCCATCATAATAAATAAATTCAACCCAGGAGCAACAGAAGCATCAACTAAATACTTGACACAATCCATCACATCAATATTACTCATGATAACTGTCATTATCTATTATTCTTAGGCCAATGGACTGTCACAAAACTATTTAATCCAACAGCATCCATATTACTAACAATAGCCTTATGAATAAAACTGGAAATATCTGCATCTCACATTGGAGTACCAGAAGGTATACAAGACATTTTACTAACATCTGGCTTCATCCTATGACCATGACAAAAACTTGCACCCAGGTCTGTGCTATACCAAACTTCACCATCAATTAATTTAATAGTGTACTGTGTGCTGGGCTTAGTCGCTCAGTCATGTCTGACTCTTTTTGACTCCAGGGACTGAATCCCACCAGGCTCTTCTGCTGTGGGCATTCTCCAGGCAGGAATACTAGAGTTGGTTGCCATGCTCTCCTCCAGGGGATCTTCCCCAGCCAGGGACGAAACCCAGGTATTCTACATTTCAGGCAGTTTCTCTATCATCTGAGCCACCATGGAAGCCCACGTTGATACAAGCTATATCCACATTATCCACTATAATTGGAGGCTGAGGATGGTGAAATCAGATGCAGTATGCAAACTCACAGTCTAGTCATCAACGACCTACACAGGATGTATAAACGCCATCCTATTATGTAATCCCACTCTAACAGCACTAAACCTGGCTGCTGCTGCTGCTGCTAAGTCTCTTCAGTCGTGTCCGACTCTGCAGTCCCATAGACGGCAGCCCACCAAGCTCTGCCGACTCTGGGATTCTCCAGGCAAGAACACTGGAGTGGGTTGTCATTTCTTCTCCAATGAATGAAAGTGAAAAGTGAAAGTGAAGTCGCTTAGTCATATCCGACTCTTAGCAACCCCCTGAACTGCAGCCTACCAGGCTCCTCTGTCCATGGGATTTTCCAGGCAAGAGTACTTGGGTTGCCATTGCCTTCTCCACTAAACCTGGTTATATTATCTTAAATTCCACCATATTCAGAATGTTCATAAGCAACTCCACCACCACCACATTTTCTCTATCACATGCAACAAAATACCAATCATGACAACCCTTATCCTCATCATTCTATTATCAATAGGGGCCTTCCACCACTATTAGGATTCAGACCCAAGTGAATAATTATTGAAAAAATAACTACAACCAAAAAGAACATTGTTTTACCAACACTAATAGCAATCATGGCACTACTGTACTTCAATATATGACTCACACACTCCACGGCATTACATTTATTCCTCTCCAGAAATAACAGAGAACACATGATGATTCTACACTATGAAACAAATAACACTCCTATCCACAATAACTGCAATAGCCACAACATTTCCACCCATAACACCAATTCTCTCAGTGCTGGCATAGGAATTTAGGTTAAATAGACCAAGAGCCTTATGAAACAAATAACACTCCTATCCACAATAACTGCAATAGCCACAACATTTCTACCCATAACACCAATTCCCTCAGTACTGGAATAGGAATTTAGGTTAACTACACCAAGAGCCTTCAATGCCCTGTGTGTTGTGGGCTTAGTCGCTCAGTCATGTCCAACTCTTTGCGATCCCATAGACAGTAGCCCACCAGGCTCCTCTGTCCATGGGATTCTCCAGGCAAGAATCCTGGAATGGATTGCTATTCCCTTCTCCAGAGGATCTTCCCGATCCACGGATGGAAGACAGGTCTCCTGCATTGTAAGCAGATTCTTCATTGTATGAACTACAGGAAAATTCATTTAGTACAGGGATGTTCCTTATACTTCAAAGCCCTAAGCAAGTATAATTTACTTAATTCCTGTTCATAAGGTTTGCAAGATTATATCTTACATCAATTGAATGCAACCAGCCACTTCAAGCTAAACCCTCTCTAGATTGCTGGACTATAAACCCATGAACTTTTAGTTAACAGCTAAATACCCTGGTCATCTAACTTCAACCTACTTCTATTGCAAAAGGAAAAAAGAAAAAAAAAAAAAGCCATATAAGTCCCAGCAAATTGAACCAGCTTCTTTGAATTTGCAATTCAATGTGAAATGTTCATACAGGACTTAGTAAAAAGAAAAAGTGGATTGAACCCCTCTCTTTAGATTTACAGTCTAAACCTTACTCAGCCATTCTGCCTATGTACATTAACTGCTTACTATTTTCAACTAACCGTAAAGATATCAGTACGATATACTTGCGATTTGGTGCTTGAGCCGAGAAGGCAGTGTTGCAGTGAAAAGGAAAAAGGAGGAACGAGTTTTTCTCCTTTCTTTTCTGACAACAAAGAAGATAAAGAGAAGAGTGAGCAGGCCTGAACATTCCTAACTTTTCTTTTTCCTGTAACTGCTCCTCACGCTGAATGTCTGGGACTAAGTTTGCTTTTCTGTCCCTAAACTCTGCAGAAGCTACACTTGTCACCTATTTTCCTTTGACTCTGCACTAAATATATACCCTATCTGGTGTTTACCCTCAGAACACTCTTCCCGTTGTAGTTACATATCAGAAAGAAGGCCACAGGGTCACCGAATGCCAGACTCAATTACTGGGTTATTGACATCAGTCTCCTACTGTCTTTGAAACAACGCAAAAGGAAGAAATCAAGATCCTATCCCCTTTGCTCCTCATCACTGATTCCTGACTGTGAGCTCTTGCCTTCTATAAGCCCCTAGATTCCTCATGGGGGGCAGGGCACATCTCACGAGGCATAAGCCTACTGCGTTTCTCCTCTCTTCCAGCTAAGAATAAAAGCCACCTGTCTATTTCCTCCAAGCCCGGTCTCCATACTTTCCGTTCAGCATCAGTGGGCAAAGAAGGCCAAGATTTTGGCTGGCAACAGTAGGCACAGCCCCAAGGTTCTTAATCTGTGCTGGGTAGGGCCAACCTGGAACTCGACTTGGAGATGATCAAGTTTATAATGTAATTGTAACAGCTCATGCATTTGTAATAATTTTCATTATAGTACTCCCTATGATGATTGGAGGCTTTGGTAACTGACTAGTTTCTCTGATAGCTGTAGCTAATGACATAGTTTTCCCTAAATAAATAAGCTTCTGACTTCTCCCTCCCTCTTTCCTCTTACTGTTTGCATCACCAATAGCTAAAGCAGGCACTGGCACAGGCTGCGCTATCTACACCTTTAGCCAGAAATCTAGCTCATGCTGGAGCTTCAGTAGACTTTACTATTTTTTCTCTACACCTAACAGGAATTTCTTCTATCTTAAGTGTTACCAATTTTATTACTACAACTATTAATATAAACCCCTGCCATATCCCAATATCAAACACTGTTATTCATGTGGTTAGTCCTAATCACAGCCATATTACTATCACTACCTGTATTGGCAGCTGGTATTTTTACTATGCTATTAACAGACTGAAAAGTAAATACAGCTTTCTTTGATCCTGAAGGAGGAGGGGACCCAATACTGTATCAACATTGATCTGATTTTTCAGACACTCTGAAGTATATCTTTTGATTTTGCTAGGATTTAGGATGATTTCACATATTGTCACCCATTATTTAGGGGAAAAGAAACTTTCAGGTACATGGGAATGGTCTGAGCTATAGTGTCAACTGGATTCTTAGGATTTATTGTATGAGAACACCAGATATTCACAGTAAGGATGTATGTTGACACACATGCCTATTTCACATCAGCCACTATAATTATCACCAGGCCTACAACAGTAAAAATGTTCAGTTGATTAGCAATGCCTCATGACAGTAACATTAAATGACCCCCAGCTATAATGTGAATTCTAGGTTTTGTATTTCTTTTCACAGTCAGAGGGTTAACAGTAATTTTCCTGGCTAATTTATCTTCAGATATTTTCTTCATGAGATACACTATGTAGTTACATAGTTGCATTATGTGGGAGATTTGCATTATGTTGGAGTTGCATTATGTGGGAGATTTGCTATTATAGGGGGCTTTCTGCACTGAATCTCATTATTCTCAGGCTATACTCAACTTGACATGAGCAAAACTTCACTTCATAAATGTATTTGTAGATGTTAACATAACATTGCTCAAAAACACTTTCTAGGCCTGTTTGGAATACCACAACAATATTCTGACTACCCAGATGCATACACAGTATGAAATACTATTTCATCTATAGGCCCATTCACTTCTTTAACCACAGTAATACCAATAATTCCTATTACCTGAGAAGCATTTGCATTAAGATGAGGTCTTAACAGTAGACCAACCATATCAAACACTCAAAGAACCTATGCACATCATTTGAGAATAAATCAGGAAGGAATCGAACCCCCAACGACTGATTTCAATCCAAAATCATAACCATGATTTCTTTCTCTATTTAGGAGATATTAGTAAAATATTATATCACTTTGTTGAAGTTAAGTTATAGGTGAAAAATCTGTATATATCAATGGCATATCCTCTACAGCTAGACTTTCATGATGCAACACCAGCCATCATCGAAGAATTCTTACACTTGTTGATAACACATTAGTAATTGTTTTCTTAATCAGCTCACTAGTAGTTTACATTATCTCACTTATTCAGACAATAAAACTCACACACACTAACACTATAGACACACAAGAAGTAGACTATTCGAACAATCTTACCAGCTATTATTTTCATCTTAATTGCCTTTCTATTCCTATAAATTTTATACATAATAGACAAAATTAACACTCCATCCCTTATGGTATAAACTATCAAGTCACCAAATATATGGAAGCTATTAATTTACAGATTATGAAGACTTGAATTTTGACTCCTATATAATTCCAACATCAGAGTTAAAGCCAGGGTATTTGGAAGTAGATGATTGGGTTGTTTTACCTATAGTGATAGTTAAACAAATGTTAATTTCCACAGAAGATGTGCTACACTCATGAGCTGTGCCTTCTATAAGACTAAAATCACCTTTCTAAATTCCATATACATGTGTCAGTATGCTGTAATGTTCTTTATCTTTCTGGCTTACTTCACTCTGTATAATGGGCTCCAGCTTCATCCATCTCATTAGGACTGGTTCAAATGAATTCTTTTTAATGGCTGAGTAATATTCCATGGTGTATATGTACCACAGCTTAAAGGTGATAACGATAACCCTATATGCAGAACAGAAAAAGAGACACAGAAATACAGAACAGACTTTTGAACTTTGTGGGAGAATGTGAGGGTGGGATATTTCAAAAGAACAGCATGTATACTATCTATGGTGAAACAGATCACCAGCCCAGGAGGGATGCACGAGACAAGTGCTCCGGCCTGGTGCACTGGGAAGACCCAGAGGAATCGGGTGGAGAGGGAGGTGGGAGGGGGGATCGGGATTGGGAATACATGTAAATCCATGGCTGATTCATATCAATGTATGACAAAACCCACTGGAAAAAAAATAATAATAATAATTAAAAAAAAAAAAAAAAAGACTAAAATCAGATGCGATCCCAGGGCACCTATATCAAACAAATTTTCTAACACTAATAAATTTCAGTTCAGTCACTCAGTCATGTCTGACTCTTTGCTACCCCGTGAACCGCAGCACACCACGCCTCCCAGTCCAACAGCAACTCCCGGTCTCCACCCAAACCCATGTCCATCAAGTCAGTGATGCCATCCAACCATGTCATCCTCTGTCCTCCCCTTATCTTCCTGCCCTCAATCACTCCCAGCATCAGGGTCTTTTCAAATAAGTCAGCTCTTTGCATCAGGTGGCCAAAGCATTGGAGTTTCAGCTTCAACATCAGTCGTTCCAATGAACATCCAGGACTCATCTCCATTAGGATGGACTGGTTGGATCTCCTTGTGGTCCAAGGACTCTCAAGCATCTTCTCCAACACCACAGTTCGAAAGCATCAATGCTTATGTGCTCAGTTTGCTTTATAGTCCAATACTCACATCCATGCATGACCACTGGAAAAATAATACACTTGACTAGACAGACCTTTGTTGGCAAAGTAATGTCTCTGCTTTCGAATATGCTGTCTAGATTGCTCATAACGTTCCTTCGAAGGAGCAAGTGTCTTTTAATTTTGTGGCTGCAATCACTATCTGCAGTGATTTTGGAGCCAAGAAAAATAAAGTCAAACACTGTTTTCACTCTTTCCCCATCTATTTAACATGAACTGATGGGCCTGTATGCCATGATCTTAGTTTTCTGAATGTTAAGCTTTAAGCCAATATTTTCACTCTCCTCTTTCACTTTCATCAAGAGGCTCTTTAGTTCTTCTTCTTATTCTGCCATAAGGGTGGTGTTATCTGCATATCTGAGCTTATTGATATTGCTCCCAGCAATCTTGATTCCAGCTTGTGCTTCCTCCAACCCAGCGTTTCTTATGATGTACTCCACATATAATTTAAATAAGCAGGGTGATAATATACAGCCTTGACATACTACCTTTTCTATTTGGAACATGTCTGCTCTATGTCCAGTTCTAATTCTTGCTTCCAGACCTGCATACAGGTTTCTCAAGGGACAGGTCAGGTGGCCTGGTACTCCCATCTCTTTCAGAATTTTCCTCAGTTTATTGTGACCCACACAGGGAAAGGATTTGGCATAGTAAATAAAACAGAAATAGATCTTTCTCTGGAACTCTCTTGCTTTTTTGATGATCTAGCGGATGTTGGCAATTGGATCTCTGGTTCCTCTGCCTTTTCTAAATCAGCTTGAACATGTGGAAGTTCACGTTTCAAGTCTTGCTGAAGCCTGGCTTGGAGAATTTTAAGCATCTCTTTACTAGCGTGTGAGATGAGTGCAATCGTGGGGTAGTTTGAGCATTCTTTGGCATTGCCTTTCTTTGGGATTGGAATGAAAACTGACCTTTCCAGTCCTGTGGCCACTGCTGAGTTTCCCAAATTTGCTGGCATATTGAGTGCAACACTTTCACAGCATTATCCTTTAGGATTTGAAATAGCTCAACTGGAATTCCATCACCTCCATTAGCTTTGCTCATAGTGATGTTTCCTAAGGCCCACTTGGTTTCATATTCCAGGATGTCTGGCTCTATGTGAGTGATCACACTATCATGATTATCTGGGTCATGAAGATCTTTTTTGTACAGTTCTTCTGTGTATTCTTGCCACCTCTTCTTAATATCTTCTGCTTCTGTTAGGTCCTGACTATTTTTGTCCTTTATTGAGCCCAGCTTTGCAAAAAGTGTTCCCTTGGCATCTCTGATTTTCTTGAAGAGATCTCTAGTCTTTCCCAATCTATTGTTTTCCTCCATTTCTTTGCACTGATCACTAAGAAAGGCTTTCTTCTCTCTCCTTGCTCTTCTTTGGAACTCTGCATTCAAATGGGAATATCTTTCGATTTCTCCTTTGCTTTTCAGTTCCCTCTTTTCACAGCGCTTTGTAAGGCCTCCTCAGGCCTTTTGTAAGGCCATTTTGATTTTGTGTATTTCTTTTACTTTTCCCTGTTTTTGGTTATGGTTTGATTTCTGTCTCCTTTACAATGTCATGAACCTCCATGCATAGTTCATCAGGCACTCTGTCTATCAGATCTAGTCCCTTAAATCTATTTCTCTCTTCCACTGTGTAGTCGTAAGAGATTTGATTTAGGTCATACCTGAATGATCTAGTGGTGTTCCCTATTTTCTTGCATTTCACTCTGAATTTGACAATAAGGAGTTCATGATCTGAGCCACAGTTGGCTCCTGGTCTTGTTTTTGCTGACTGTATATAGCTTCTCCATTTTTGCCTGCAAAGAATATAATCAACCTGATTTCGGTGTCGTCCATCTGTTGATGTCCATGTGTAGAGACTTCTTTTGTGTTGTTGGAAGGTGGTGTTTGCTATGATGAGTGCATTTTCCTGGCAGACCTCTATTAGTCTTTGTCCTTCTTCATTCTGTATTCCAAGGTCAAATTTGCCTGTTACTTCAGGTGTTTCTTGATTTTCTACTTTTGCATTCCAGTCCCCTTTAATGAAAAGGACATCTTTTCGGGGGTGTTAGTTCTAGAAGGTCTTATAGGGCTTCATAGAACTGTTCAACTTCAGCTTCTTCAGCATTACTGTGACATTGAATGGTTTGCCTTGGAAACTAACAGGGATCATTCTGTTTTTGAGTTGCACCCAATTACTGCATTTCAGACTCGTTTGTTGACTATGGTGGCTACTCCACTTCTTCTAAGGGACCCCTGCCCACAGTAGTAGATATAATGGTCATCTGTGTTAAATTCACCCATTCTTGTCCACCTTTGTTTGAGGATTCCTAGCATGTCGATGTTCACTCTTGTCATCTCCTGTTTGACCACTTCCAATTTGCCTCGATTCATGGACTTAGCATTCCAGGTTCTTATGCAATATTGCTCTTGATAGCATCAAACCTTGCTTCTATCACCAGTCCCATCCACAACTGGGTGTTGTTTTTGCTTTGGCTCCATCCCTTCATTCTTTCTGGAGTTATTTCTCCACTGATCTCCAGTAACATATTGGGCACCTACCCACCTGGGGAGTTCATCTTTCAGTGTCTTATCTTTTAGCCTTTGCATACTGTTTATGGGGTTCTCATGGCAAGAATACTGAAGTGGTTTGCTGTTCCCTTCTCCAGTGGACCACATTTTAACCCTAACCCACATATCTTAGTTCACTTATTTCTCAAATGTCAATGTTCACTCTTGCTATCTTCTTCTTGACCACTTCTAATTTACCTGGATTCATAGACCTAACATTCCACGTTCCTATGCAATATTGCTCTTTACAGCATCAGACTTTACTTATACCACCATACACACCCACAACTGTTTCCATTTTGACTTAGCCTTTTCATTCCTTCTGGATTTATTTCTTCACTCTTCTCTGGTAGCATATGGGGCACCTACTGAACGGGGGAATTCATCATTCAGTGTCATATCTTTTTGTCTTTTCATACTGGACAACTGAATATTAAATGCCAGCTGAATTGCTAGGCAGTTAATATTCAGGAGGATTCAGGTTTTTGTAGTTATTCAGTTGGTAAGTCTTGTCTGACTCTTTGTGACCACATGGACTGCAGCACGCCAGGCCTCTCTGTCCCTCATTATCTCTGGAAGTTTGCTCAAACTCATGTCTGTTGAGTGGGTAAAGCCATCCAAACATCTCATCCTCTGCTGCCCACTTTTCCTCCTGTCCTCAATCTTTCCCAGCATCAGGGTCTTTTCCAATGAATGAACTCTTTGCATCAGGTGGCCAAAAGTTTGGAGCTTCAGTCCTTCCAATGAATATTCAGGGTTGATTTCACAAGAAATTTCTCTTTAACACATACAAATTATTAGTACAACTCAATTGAAAAAAAAAAAAAAACTCAGCAACAAAAAAATCAGCCAAAGGTCTAAATGCATGTTTCTCTAAAGAGGTCATAGAGATGGTGATAAAAGCACACGAAAAGATGCTCAGCATCACTTGTTCTTTGAGAAAGGCAAATCAAATGTATCTTGATGTATCACCTCACATTGGTCAGAATGGCCACATCAGAAACCTAGAACAATAAATTCTGCAGAGAGTGTGGAAAGAAAGAAAGCCTCCTACACTGTTGGTGGGAATGTAAATTGGTACACCCATTTGGTAGAACATTATGGAGGGTCTTTTAAAAACTAAGCACAGAAATACCTGGTGACCCAGAAATGCAATACTTAGCAGTAGATCCAGAATAAAAAGCAAAATTTTAAAAGACACCAGCACTCCAAAAATCATGGCAGCACTAGGTACAATAGCCAAGACAGGGAAGCAACTTAATTGTACAAGGACAGACGAATGGATACAGAAAATGAGGTACATATACACAATGCAATATGGCTCAGACATAAAGAAGGATGAAATAATGCCATTTCCAGTTACAGGGAAGAAACTAGAGGTGATCAAACTAAGTGAAATAACTGAGAAAGGGAAAGACAGATGATAGAGAGTATCACTTCTGTGGAATCTAAAAATGGATACAAATGAGCGTCATTACAAAATGCAAACAAATTCACAGACTCAGAAACTTACGCTTGCCAAAATGGAAAGGTGGCAGGTGGTGGGGTGGGGGAGTAATTAGCTGCACAGATCAATATTTACATGTCAAAAGGGGTGCAGTTTTTGTTGTTTAGTTGCTCAGTCATGTCTGACTCTTTACATCTCCATGAACTGTAGCCTGCCAGGACAAAGGATGTCCATGGGATTCTCCAGGCAAGAATACTGGAATGGTTTGCCATTTCCTTCTTCAGGGAATCTTCCCAACCCAGGGATCGAGCCCAGGTCTCCTGAAAGTCTCCTGCATTGAAGGTGGATTCTTTTCCCACTGAGTGAGCAGGGAAGCCATAAAATAGGTGCTGAAGGACTCTAAATAGTCATAAGTTTGACAGGGCTTTAAATGACATCTGCCCTCAAGAAATGTCCTGGGGTATTTCATCAGAAAAGAATTCCAAACAGGACCAAGTTTCAAGAGGCCTGTTTCAAGAGATAAATTGAACTCACAAAGTATAAAATAATAAAGCACATGGATAGACAGTCCACCCCAATAATAATTAAATCACTGTCAATCAAAACTCCTATGAGGCATCACCTCACGCTGGTCATGGAGGCCATCATCAAAATGATCTACAAAGAATAAAGATAAATAAATAAATAAATAAAATGAAACAACTGCAAAGAATATACAGAAAATGAAATCCTCCTACAATCTTTTTGGGAATGTAAATGTTGAAGGCGCTATGGAAAACAGCATGGAGCTTCCAAGAAATACAAGACATAGAGGTATCATTTGACCCTGCAATCCCACTCATGGGCCTAGGTCCTGAGAATGCGAAGTGAAAGTTACTCAGTCATGTTCAACACTTTGCAACACTATGGGCTATACGGTCCCTGGAATTCTCTAGGCCAGAACACTGGAGTGAGTAGACTTTCCCTTCTCCAAGGGATCTTCCCAACCCAGGGATCAAGCCTAGGTCTCCCGCATTGCAGTCAGATTCTTTACCAGCTGAGCCACAAAGGAAGCCCAAGAATACTGGAGTGGGTAGCCCATCCCTTCTTCAGCTGATCTTCCTGTCCCAGATATCAAACTGGGGTCTCCTGCATTGCAGGTGGATTCTTTACCAACTGAGCTATAAAGGGAAGCGTGGTCCACAGAAAATCACCATTCAAAATGACACTTGCACCTAGATTTTCAGGGCAGCACTCTTTCAATAGGCAAGACATGGAATCCACCAAAATGTCCAGTGGAAGAAAAGTGAAGACAAGGTGTACATCTACAACTGGAACACCACTCAACCATAAAACAGAGTGAAACAAGGATGCTGTCAGCAACATGGGTGTGCTAAGAAATAATCACCCCAGGTGAGGGAACTCAGAGACAGAAAGACAAATATCATGAGATATCACTTATGGGCACAATCTATAAATTCATACCAGTGACCTAATGTACAAAACGGATTTCACAGCCTGCGACAATCAAATTATGAGTATCAAAAGAAAGAAAGAAGGGATAAAGGGTTTAGGATTTATATACACACTAAGATCTAACAAATTGATAAGCAAACAGGACCTCCCGAAAAGAACAGGGAACTCTACTAAAGAGACTGTAATAATCTATATGAGAAAAAAAATGGAATAAGGAATAGATTCACTTCAATGTTAAATCAAATTAAGTTTCTGTAGAGCTAAAACTAACAAAACAATGGAAATCGACCTGACTCCAATATAAAATAAAAATTAAATTACAGAAGATCCATCTAGGGGACCCCAGACAGTGGTGACCCTACAGATTAGGTCTGTGATACACTATGATGTTAATATGACACCGCCAAAGGATATCACCGAGCAGAACACAGACCAGCAACCCATTCAAAGGTGCCTGACCTCATGTGAATATCACAAGATTAAAAGACGAAAGACCACAGGTTAATCAGGGCAACACCCTCAATTCAGATGTTGGGGATCTCCAAGGGGCAAGACACACAGACAGGAAGAGCAGACACGGGGTCTCTGGACACAGGACTTGGACCCGTGTGGACGGGGTGAGACCCACACGGCCCCCAAACCCTGCCTCTGGGTCCTCATGACTCTTGGTTAGCACAGCAGGTCCGTGATGGCTGGGCCCAAGGTGGAAACGATTGGGTTTCTGGAACCCCGTGGGTTTGTGGAAGCTTCTCTTGTCCCAGAGAAGTCCTCCTTTCCTGCCCTTTGGTTCTGTCTGATACTAACTGTTTTGACAGCTGTCACGATAATGCTGAACACACTGCCTTGGTTCCAGCAGGCTCTGTTCTTTGTTTTCCCACTGAGGTGTTGAGAAAACACACCAGGCGTGGTGCTAGAATACGAGGGGCAGGTCTGGTGTCTGCTGAGCAGAGACAGCCGACGGGAAGGCGATCACATAGCAAATTCACCTGCTGCCTGTTGGTTTTTTGCCTGATCCTTGTACCCTGGAATCAATGAGCCAGGTGAACCTGCCTCCCTACTCAAACTGAATGCTCTGAAAAACTGGAATAATTACCAAGTAGCCCACCTGAGGAGTCTCCAAGAGCCTCAGGGCAGGTGAGCCTGGCAGGAGGAAAGACTAAGAGCCCTAAGGCAGCACTGACCCCTGGGAGGGCCATGGAATCCCACTCAGAGGAGGGCACATTACCCAGAGAAGCCCACCTCAGCTCCAGACCCCAGACCTCTGAGCACTGACATTTAGACATAGGCACGGAGTTTTCCAGGATGGAGGCCAGGCCCAGTCCACACCCAGGTCTCCACATTCTTGTGCACACAGAACATGGTCGTTGTCAATATTCTCATTGCAGAAACCAAGCAGTCTTGTCTAAACATAATCAGTGCAGACAGGATTGAAAGGTCAAAGTATTCATCATTCAGTCATGTCTGACTGTTTGTGACCACATGGATTGTAGCCCTCCAGCCTCCTCTGTCCATGGGATTCTGCAGGCAAGAATACTGGATTCAGTTGCCATTCGCTTCTCCAGGGGATCTTCCTGATCCAGAGATAAAACCCAGTTCTCCTGTACTGCATGCACATTCTTTACCATCTAACCACCAAGGAAGCCCCTAGACAAGACAGAGAGGTCTAAATCTACCATGTAGACAGAACTTGGCCAGGTTTAAGCTAGCATAAAGTTGCTCTCCTGTAGGCACAGGTCATACACATGCAGGGTCTCTCAACATTGGACAGCGGCCTCACCATCATGTCGGAACTAGCAAGTAAGTTTCTTAAAGAAAAACTCATCACTGGCCCCTACATGTCACCCACATCAGGAAACCGAAAGAATCTGTGAAATGTGAAACCCCCTCCTGAGGAGAGAAAACATAGCACCACCATTTTGAGTAAAACACCCTCCTGAGGAGAGAAAACAAAACTTTAAGACAAAGAAACCCAACGAGCCAATCAGGGGAGGAAAGGAAGTCCCTCACCCCCTTACTCTAACCCACCAATCAGTAGCTAACAAGACACCCTTATTAAAGAATTAACCAATCCTCTTAAGCTTCCCGTTTTCACCACTATATGGTATAAAAATAGATCGCCGCATCACTCTGGGCTCTCTCCGCATGGCCATTAGGCTGTGTGGAGGGAGTCCCTGCTCGAGCTTGTAATAAAGTTCCTCACTGCTTTTGCATCAATCCGTGGCTCCTGTGGTGTTTGGTGGGATTCCGCAATCCGGATACAGCATTTTGGGGGCTCGTCCGGGATCCCCCAAGCCCTTCAGGACCCGCACTTCGGAGGACGAATGGCCAGTAAGCAGTAGCAGCACCTGCATCTGTATCTGTAGAGGGGCCCCAATCTGTATCTGTAGATGGAATTAAACCTAGGTGGACGCGCTGATAATGGTCTCCAGCAGGGAGCCGGAAGAGACGTCTTCCAGCTCCCACTCTGTAGTCCCGTATATATATATATATATATATATATATATATATATATATATATATATATATATATATATACACATATATATATACCTGTGCGGGGACTACTCTGTACTTTTTTTTTCTCGGGATTGCATGCTCTGTTATTTTTCTTCTGTGTCGTCTTGTTTGTTCATTGTGTGACTGACTGACGAGGGGACAGGCCCAATCTGGATGCTCTCCGCTTACCTTAATAACTGGATTCAGACTCCAGAGTACTCAGGGGCCAGCTTGCCTGCCAATGAACCAGACCCGGCGGCTGCAAATGGGACCGTTTTGTCCCTGGTCTCCTCCTGATGCAGACAACTGGTCAGAGTGCCCCGACCGGTAAGGAACAAAAGACTTTATTGACCTCTCTCCCCTTCCCTCTCTCTTTCCTCTCCTTAGCCCTTCCTATCCTTCCCGTTTTTCTAGTCCCCTGGTCCTGGACACAGGAATCTGGTGGAAGGGCCTCAGCTTGAGCTGAGGATTGGAGACGGATCACCTCCTCTTGGCAGAGAACTCGAATTTTCTGGTCTGGTTTCTGGTAGGGCCAAGTTCCAGTCCTCCCTTTTCTGGAAGCCTAGGGAAAAGTCCCGTAATGCCTGGGTGCCTGTAAGTGGCAGGAGACATCTGTAAGGCCACCCTTTTTGTCCCCCTTTCCCGCCTCATCCTCCTTCTTTCAACCTGGCTTCCTTTCCTCCTTTTGAAATCTTTGAAGACATCTAAAGTTTTCTGTCTCTATAGAAGTTTTTCTGAGAGACTGTATTCTTGTCTTTAAGGGAGTGTCTGATGAGGACTGCCAGGTTTATATGTGTGTGTTTTAACTCTGTTCTGTGTTGTGATTTGTGACGGCCATTTTGCTTTGTCTGGCCACCATTTAGACCTGCTGCCATTTTGTTAGAACTTGATTTTCTTTCCCTGTGCCTTGAGATCAGGGCTCTCATGAACATTAATCTAGACCATCTCTAACTCCTGAGATTGAGAGAAAAAGGAAAAAAAGCCTTTAAAAATGTTATTTATTTAAATTTTATATTGTAATATCTAATTCATGACCTAACTTAGAAAATGAAGCTACATCTTGCACTGTGTCTGTCTAAATATGTTTTGGTATGTCTTTGTCTCTCTCCAAATATTTTTTTTTAGGTTAATTTGTAAATGAGCTCTATTTAATTGGCTTTTAAAAAGGGTAAGCACTTACAAATCAAATAATTCTAAATTAAACAATAAATTCCAGGTTTAGGTGAACTGGGAAATATTCAGTGTTAAATACCTGATAGTAGTGTTTGTTTGTTGACCTATCTACTATAGACATGTCTTAGAGTAATTAACATCAAGTAAAATATTTTCATTTTACCTAGGTTTAATATAAGTTAAATATTATACCTGTTACAAGTTTGTCAACAAGGAAATTACCTCGCGTGAAAAAACTTCTAAAAAGTGTAAATGAGGTATAAGTTTGTATATAAACTCTATTAAGAATAATTATTCTTTAAGAATATCTTTTTAAAATAGTCTCTCCAGATTGGTGTAACTTAAATTTCTTAGGGTTGTGCTAAACTAAGTATTGGAAGTCTATTAAATAATTAGGTCATTTCCAAAGGAAATAAGGTTTTAAAACATTTACTACTAAATACTGATTTCCTTTTACAGAAAAACTAAAGAGATTTGGGACTATAAATGAATAATGTTTGATGCCATCCTAAAATGTTTTAAGAAAGCAAGGGTTTTAGAAATTATCACTGGTATTTATGCTCACCAATCTATAAAATGCTAATATAAAAGTTAGCTCTTGCTTGCTAACAGAAAGCAGGAAGTGTGCTTTCAGTAAAAAAAAAAAAAAAAAAAGAAGAAGAAGAAAGAAAAAATACTAAAAAGAGTTAAGCATGATCAGGATTTTCTAAAATTGGATTACAATTAGATAAATGGATTTTGTTAAGAATGATACAGTCATAAGAAAACTGGTTACAGCCACTTAGTTCCAAGATGGCGGAGCTGACTTTCATTAGACCTTGAGCCTTGGTATTTGCGGGCATTGTGACATATCAACAAGCTAAATGATACACCCATCAACATTGACTAAATCTGACCAAATGTTCTAAAGCTTTTAATTGATCTTTTTGATAAAACTTCCTAAATCGAATTCTTTTGAAGTTCCTTTGACATCTAGCTAACTTTGGGGTGTTTCAGAGGGCCCCTGAAACATCCCAAAGAGAGATATTAAGCTGTGTTTATTTGGTTGGTTAAATTACATGAAAAAGATTATCAAGTGAGTAATAAATCCACTCATGTTATAATTTATGGAAAATTACTAATATAGATATCCTAGAAATTATATGGAGTTCTTAACATTTTGATATGTCTTGGTATTCTAATGAAAAACCTAATGACTTCACAAAAGTTAACAAAGGACTGAATGAACCAGCGAATATGCTTATAACTTTTATGGTTTCTATCTGAGAAATTACAGGTTTGAATCTTGTGTTTTCCCGGAGTAAGGAAAACCTTCCTCTCAAGCTAATTATAAAGGTAATTTGGTAAAATTACATGTTATAAACAAAACAGTTATATTTTCTCTCTATCTGACTCCTCCAGAAATTTGAAACTCTTAAGTTTCCAGTAAATTTATCAAATGAGCTAAGGTTATCTCACTAACAGGTACAAAAATCTCAAGGAATTTTTGAGCCCTTAAAAAGAAAAGAGTTCACCTAGATTTGTTAGGCAAAATCTGTGATAAGTGGTTGGTATGAGTTTCCTAGCCCTGTTTTATATTAAAAGTTCAGTCCGAGATCCTATAAGTGTTTCAGCAAAATAAAAAGTCTATGATCAATTATGTTTATATAAATCATCAGACCAAAATTAGTGAGAACAAACCTATTTTGCAAGCAAACTAGCCTTAATTTGGTTGTATTTGAAAGAAATGAGGGTAACTTTAGGGAGAAAAAGATATTTCAAAAAATGTTAAATCCCAGTTTGTTAATGGAGGTCTGCATTTAGTAAGACTCATTTCTCAGATAGCTCTTTGCTGTTATGTGATCTTAATGCAAAATTTAATTGAATTCTTAAAGAATACCCTGAGTTTGTTTCTGAAGCTTATCTCACTAATCTATCTTTGGATGAAGATCAGATGCCTCATGACCTGCAACCAGGACTGCAAAAAGACATAATTAAAGGGACTGTCTCCAACCTGGATGGAAGGACTTTTTATCAGGTACTCTTAACTAGCTCATGCACAATGAAACTGAAGGAAAATTAACTCTTAGATTAATTCCCACTTCCAAAGGCCCCTACACTGGATTGGTCTATAGAGACGACAGCTGACCTGATCTCACCTTAAAATGATGCTCAAACAAGAGAAACTACACTACACCAGGATGAGAAGACAACGACATCAGAGGTAGACAGCTTGCCCAAGATGTCTGGACCTGATTCCTATGATCATTTATAATGTTTTCTTGACTTCTTAGACCTTTGTATATAAATCAAATGCTTTTCTATCATAGGCCTGATACTATGCTAGTTTTAGAAATCAATCCAATTGTTGGGTTTGTGGCCAATTATTTGTGTCTAGCTCTGGGTTACCTTGGTAAATTTCTCTACTACAAGACTCTCACTGGTTGGACCTGAGGAAATCTCCTTGAAAAAATTATAGTCATATTCAGGTTACTGTGATACTACCAGATGGGATCCCCTCACTGGGCCAATTAAGAATGCCTACTCTGACACTGGCCATAAATTTGAGCCTTTTTCTATTCCTCAAGCTCAATCAGAGCAACAAGAAAAGTTTTAGCAAAGGAAAAAGAAGTATTCCACAGTTATGAGATGGATTTATATAGATAACACCAGGCTATGGTAATTTAGGTTTATCTCCTCTGTGTTGAAAACAATTAAATCATACAAAGGATAATCAGTCTAGTAACACTAGAAAACTGGGCTATGTGCCTTATAGACGGTGGTGCCAATGTATAATTTCCCTGAAAGATAAAGATTGGTACAGAGTAGACTAAGTCAGATGACCTGGGATATACTGGGCTACATCTAATGGAAGCTCTTAAGTCTTTCTTGTGACTTTACTAATACGGCTGGCTATGTTCTTTGTACTTCACCTGTTTTACAAAATTGCTATTTCTTACACTGCCAAATGCGTTACTGAGGCCTCTGATGGAATAACATACAGTTCCCTATGAGAATGACGATGATAACATTGTAACTCTAACTATGAGAAAAAGCAACAAGAGGGAATGTTTTTCTGGACCAAGAGGCTAGTAAGAGAGGTGGTCCAGAGAACTTGGGGTACTGTTTTATGGCCTAGTCCAGGAACAGCACATTGAGTGGCTGGTCAACAAAATCTTTGCCAAACCTGAGAATGGACATTCTCAGCACCATGGGATAAAATGGTCATGAAATGCCCCCCTCAAAGTCGTGATCAAGTTTATGAGAAAAAAGTCGTTCTGCCAACTGAAGAGTGACACTTGCCATCTACATGTATAGATATTAAATCATGGCCTGTGCAACTGCTGACTTTCAACAGCCCTGAAAGGAGTTCAGGGTGAAGATCAGGAATGAGACACTCCGTGCTCTGAAAAAAACTGGCAGAACACGCCTTCAGATAGTTAGATCTTTTCAAGAGATTTTATGAGTCCCAATTCTTGCATCTACTCATACCTAGAGAAATATTGACATCATTAATGGTGACATCTGTTTTGGCTATTAAGGAAAAATTTTACAATTAAAAGTCAAAATAGAGTATTTAGCTATGGTTCAGACATCCTGGGAAATAACCAGGTGTTACCATGGATGTAATTTCAGATTAGACATTGTATTGCTAAACACTTGAGTTTTCTGAGTCGTGTCAGGCTTAGATGCCACTATTCTCAAAACAATATCTGCTGGAAGGTAGTAACTTCTACCTTACTTTTTATAAAACTAGGCAACTGGCCACCTGGCTACAAGTCTCCCTAAAGTGCCAAGTCCAGACTGGTTTTCAGGCCTATTCTTCTAAAAGAAAGAGATTTATGTTGTCTATTAAAACTTCAGTTATCCCTCCTTCAGCTACTACTAACTGGTATGTTACAACAAAATGGCAGACCAAGGGATTGAGATTTTAATCATACAATGCTCAGATCTTGGACTTAGAACTCAGGAATACTTCCAGTTCAGTGTCTCTTCTCCAAGCTGAGGCAGTCCTATGCCCCGTTTTGACAGGAGGCTATCACAGTCATAGTTGCCCTGTTCCCTAAATTAAAACTGAGCAGGACTCTGTGGGTGGTGACTCTGGAGTACAGATCTGCTGTGTGTTCTCCATTTCTTATCTGTAGGATATAGGCTTCATTCAGCCTCCTTGACCTTCCCTGAGTTCCAAAGGGTGGATTCAAACAATTGCTCATCAGGGAAGGGAGGAAATACAGAAACGGAGGGGAAACAATCAAATGGTGGCACAGCCTTGAGGCAGGGTCCTAGTTCCTACTCAAAGACATATGCATAACAATGTCTTTTGAGTTCTTCTACAGAATTGGGGCCCCCACCCAGGTGGAAGATGGTAACCTCAGACTAAACACGATTCCTGGAGCACAGCTCTGTTGATTCACCACCAGCCAATTAAAAAAAAAAAAAGAGTTACCAACCCTTCAGCCCTCACCCCAAATGTTGCCTCCTGTTTCTGGAGACCAGTGATGACCATCCTGTTAGGTCTCCTGTTTGCCCACTGTCTATTTTATCTCTGAGAGGTGCCAACAGTTTCAAACTAAGTTGCTGTTATTACAAAAGTAAAAGCTGGTTTCAGATATAAAACACCTCAGCTTAGGTCAGGTATAGAGAGTCTTCTGCTCTGCTAGGCAGGCCTACGCCCAGGCACAGCAGGAAGACGTTATAGAAAAAAGAGACCTCCGCCCCAATTCCCAGAAAGCATCTTGAGTATGAAGTCTCTCAGTGGGGAGTTATTAGGGGAAGCACACTGATTGAAACCGCCCGCCCTGGCCAGGCACCATAGTAACCATTTGCATGAGTTGTTTTATGACAGGAGACCCTGATGAGGAATACAGAACTAATAAGCCACCATCAGCCCGAAGGGTTCGGGAAAGGTCGAGAAGAGACACTGCCTGTAAGTCCACCTAATGTTACTAAGATCTCAATATACGACTGTCTCCACAGATGATATATTGACTCTGTAGAAGACACATAATTGGGCCTACCATAGGAACTAGAAGAGGGGGAAATGTGAAACCCCCTCCCGAGGAGAGAAAACAAAACTTTAAGACAAAGAAACTCAACGAGCCAATCAGGGGAGGACAGGAAGTCCCTCACCCCCTTACCCTAACCCACCAATCAGTAGCTAACAAGATGCCCTTAGTTAAAGAATTAACCAATCCCCTTAAGCTTCCCGTTTTCCGCACTATATGGTGTAAAGTAGATCGCCGTATTACTCGGAGCTCTCTCCGCATGGCCATTATGTTGCGTGGAGGGAGCCCCTGCTCGAGCTTGTAATAAAGTTCCTCACTGCTTTTGCATTGGTCCGCGGCTCCTGTGGTGTTTGGTGGGATTCCGCGATCCGGGTACAACAAATATTTGTCATTAAACACTTTAACAGGCAAAACAAAACTGTTACCAGTATCTTTGGCCATGTGGTGGTCAGGATCCATGGAAGATCCAGGGATTTCTTAGAGTTGAGTCCAGTGTCTTGTAAAGACAGACAGACAGTGCCCTGATTCCTTCTCCCATGCTTCCAGCAGGAGGCAGCCACACTGGAAGCCTTCTAGAAAAGGATATTCTGTATCAGAATAAATATTGGTGAAATGGAAAGCATACTAGTTAGTATTTGCAAACGTAAAATATTCTTAAAAGCTTGGTCCCCAGATCTTTGCGGGTCCCACTGGTCCCTTTGTATTCAGATTATCAGGGTAGAAACAATCCATTGTTTCAAATTGGTTTCTTCTAATTCTGTTATTTGCTATTATATGAATGAAAGGACACTTGAAAAAATACATATGAAAATTCTTGCAAAAAAAAAAAAAAAAAAATTGAGTCAAGGAGCCCATAAGCTGTATGAACTCTTCCTTTTAACAATTTCAGTTTCAAAGAGTGAGGGCAGGAGGAGAAGGGGGTGACATAGGGTGAGATGGTTGGATAGCATCACCAACATAATGAACATGAGTTGGAGCAAACTCTGGTAGACGGTGAAGGACAGGGAAGCCCAGCATGCTGCAATCTATGCGGTTGCAAAGAGTTGGACACAACTGAGCAACTGAACCACATCAAGCTTCAATTTTCTGTCTGGAGAAACCTGATAAAATAGGCACCCTGATTTTGTCACTTCTCTGTTTAAACTGTGCTAAGATGAAATTGATATTCATATCAACATGTAAGAGTTTCTGAGTTTTGAGATGTCACACCAAGGTAAGAGGTGCTGGTGAGAATAGAACGCTGCTGGTGGGCAAAACGTTCTTCAAACAAAGCTCTGTTTCAAACTGGATTGAAATACAACATTACATGGGTACATGAAGTATGAACCAAGAGCCTAAATATAGCAGGCAATATGTAAAAACAAATTTGGTACCCCATATGTGAGAGTAAAAGCTACTGGTTTTTGCAGTAGTCATGTATGGATGTGAGAGTAGGACCACAAAGAAGGCAGAGCACTGAAGAACTAATGCTTTTGAACTGTGGTGCTAGAGAAGACTCTTGAGAGTCCCTGGGTCTGTGAGGAGATCAAACCAGTCAATCCTAAAGGAAATCAGTCCTGAACATACATAGGAAGGACTGACGATGAAACCAAAGCTCCAAACCTTTGGCACTCTGATGTGAAGAGCCAACCCACTGGAAAACACCCTGATGTGGGGAAAGACTGAAGGCAAATGGAGAAGGGGATGACAGAGGAAGAGATGGTTGGATCGCATCACTGATTCAACGGACAGCAGCTTGAACAATCTCCAAGAGATGGTGATGGGCAGGGATTCCTGGCGTGCTGCAGTCCATGGGGTCACAAAGAGTCAGACACAACTTAGCAACTGAGCAGCAACTACAACAACATGAGAGTGAATGTTTCTTGTCAGACTTGCAGCTGGTACGCACACATTGGTTTAGAACACTCTACAACACAGATTGTCTCTAAGCTGATGAAGTGTGTCACAAGTGCATGAACCAAAAGGCAATGGATTCATTCCAGGATGGGATAGAATGTAACTTTGAACAGTCTGTAAAACTTACAGAGTCTGTAATCCACTCAAGATTTCAAATAATGAAACATTCACCTGAAATTTAAAGCCTCTTGGAAAGTTGCATCATATCTATGAAAACATTCCATAGATTTCTTTTCATAATCATTTTTCGCAGTGATAACACTGAGAGGGTAACAGGCAGGAAGGCCAGGGGTCTCCAAATGGAGGAAAGAGGCTGCAAGTGCCAGACATTTTTATCTCTCTTAAGCTGCAGGAGGAAGAAAACCAGTGATATTTTTCTTCTCTATACAAATTTTAATGGAGGTTTCTCTTAAAATGCTTTGTTGCCATGACACCTGGTTTCACCTGAGGCTAACTACTGTCAAACCTTGAGTTAGCAAATACATTTCTTTTTCTTATGGACATGTTCTTTTAAGCTATGTTAATGAACCCCAGACTCTATCTTCAAGTTGGTTCCTCCAAATGGCCCAACCTACTGACTCAGGTATTCTTCCCCTAGTCTATGTAAATGAAACTATTCATTGGTATTCTGCCCTTCTACAAGATTCAAGTCAATCATTTTATGGCCAGGGATGAATTATCTGGTGCCATTCTAAATTTTATGACACTCCTTTCTTTTCATTAACAGACTGTGAGTGACTATATAACATACAGCTAAAGAGAAGGAGGGGGGTACTCTTTTGCCCCCTTCTGATGCCTATGTCAGAAGCTTTCTCTACCTCCTTTATACTTGATAAAACTTTATTACACAAAAGCTCTGAGCGATCCAGCCTCGTCTCTGGCCCTGGATTGAATTCATCTCCTCCGGAGGCCAAGAATCCTGGTGTCTTATCCTTCAACAACAACTTTTAAACATTTTAACTCTTCAGTTGCTGATATTATTAAAAAGATTAACTTGTCCTCATGGGTATGGGAGATGAAGTGGATCCATTGTGATTGCTCTCTGGTCAAGTGACTCTCGCAGTTTCTAATTATGTTCTATATCCACAATATTTATTTTTACATCCATCGAAGTCTACCTCTCAGATCTTTATTTACACCAAACAATAGATACCTGGTGAGTTCAGATTATATTAAACACTCTTTCCATAACTTCTCCAATGTCAATTAAATCAGAACAAGGTGAAGCAGGGAGAAGTGTTGAAATTTTAAATGATCTCTAAGGACACTAAAAAACAAAACAAAAAAAAAAAAAAAAAACCAAAACAACAACAACAACAAAACATTAGAGAGAAATCCTAACAATTGCTGGTCCACACAAAAGAATCACAATGTGTCTTTTTCATGAAATTGGAACAATTGACTAACTAGAGTTGCAATAAGTTGGAGGTATGCTTGCTTTGAGTTGAAACAACTTGGATGTGGGCATCGGAGGATATATAGGTGATACATACTTAAGGAGGTAACAGGTATGAATCCAAAAATTTATAAGGTATACTTTGTAAACAAAGGTGAAACATTTACCTTGTTTTCACTACCTCACCCTTCCAGACTTTGCCATCATCTACTGACCCACTGTGGACTTGTTGGTTTAGTGCCATCAGATTAAAACTAGTCACATGCATCTTGCTTAGCTCTGTTCTCTTTGTTTGACATTGTTATGTTTGTCTCTCCTAGTATGCTCTTATAAATGCCACTATCTGTATCACTTATGTTGTCTATAAGGTGGTCTCCTTCATTGTCCACTGTGTAACCATCCTCCGTGTATACAGATATTTACATGTCTAAGTATATAGGTATCTATGTCTATATGTATCTATAATAGATATTTATATCTGCATATACATAGACAGTTATGTCTATTTGTACATATATATGTCTATGTATATAGATATTAATGTCTTTATGAAGCTAGGTATTTATACATCTATGTACCTGTAATGTATATTTCTTTCTTTCTTCCATTTAGTTTTATTAGTTGCTGGCTAATTACTTTACAATATTGTAGTGGTTTTTGTCATACATTGACATGAATCAGCCATGGATTTACATGAGTTCCCCATCCCGATTCCCCCTCCCACATCCCTCTCCACCCAATTCCTCTGGGTCTTCCCAGTGCACCAGGCCCGAGCACTTGTCTCATGCATCCAGCCTGGGCTGCTGATCTCTTTCACCCTAGATAGTATACATGTTTTGATGCTGTTCTCTTGAAACATCCCACCCTCGCCTTCTCCCACAGAGTCCAAAAGTCTGTTCTGTACATCTGTGTCTCTTTTTCTGTTTTGCATATAGGGTTATCGTTACCATCTTTCTAAATTCCATATATATGCGTTAGTATACTGTATTGGTCTTTATCTCTCTGGCTTACTTCACTCTGGATGATGGGCTCCAGTTTCATCCATCTCATTAGAACTGATTCAAATGAATTGTTTTTAATGGCTGAGTAATATTCCATGGTGTATATATACCACGGCTTCCTTATCCATTTGTCTGCTGATGGGCATCTAGGTTGCTTCCATGTCCTGGCTATTATAAACAGTGGTGCGATGAACACTGGGGTACATGTGTATCTTTCAGATTTATTTTCCTTGATGTGTATGCCCATAATTGGGGTTGTTGGGTCATATGGCAGTTCTAATTCCAGTTTTTGAAGAAATCACACTGTTTTACATAGTGGCTATACTAGTTTGCATTCCCACCAACAGTGAAAGAGGGTTCCCTTTCCAAGGTGATTTTAAAAAACAGCCACTGAGGTTCTAAAATTGCATATCCATCACAATGAACTGAAAATCTTGCTTAAAAAACATGAATTGCAGTGTCCCACTTCAAAATTTTCTGATTCATTGGGTTTCGGTGGGGCCCATGGTTTACAACAAATTGAATTCTTTTTTTCTTTTTTTTCCATTTATTTTTATAGTTGGAGGCTATTACTTTACAATAGTGTAGTGGTTTTTGTCATACATTGACATGAATCAGCCATGGATTTACATGTATTCCGCATCCCGATCCCACCTCCCACCTCCCACTCTACCCGCTCCCTCTGGGTCTTCCCAGGGCACCAGGCCCGAGCACTTGTCTCATGCATCCAACCTGGTCTGGTGATCTGTTTCACCTTAGATAATATACATGTTTTGAAGCTGTTCTCTCGAAACATCCCACCCTCGCCTTCTCCCACAGAGTCCAAAAGTCTGTTCTGTACATCTGTGTCTCTTCTTCTGTTTTGCATAGATAGTTATGTCTATATGTACATATATATTTATGTATATAGATATTTATGTCTCTATGAACCTAAGTATTTATGCATCTATATACCTAGAATGTATATTTCTATGCATATAGACATTTGTATGTCTACATAACTAGACATTTATATCTCTATCTGAACATTTACATATCTATGTACCTAGATATTTACATTTATGTACACTTATGTATATACAAATAGATGTCTTACCAGTATAACAGGGCTTGTAGAAAAGGGAACAGTCCTACAAAAAGACCTGACTTGGCAATTGAACAACAACAAAATAGAAAATATACTTGCTTCACCTGCCACAAACAACACGTGGTATATCAATGTTACTACAATATGAAATAAAGGTTACTTTAAAAAAATAATGTTTAGGGGGACTTCCCTGCAGCCCAGTGGTGAAGATTCTGTGCTTCAAATACAGGGAGCGAGGGTTTGACACTTAGTCAGGGAACTAAAAAGTCCACATACCACATGGCACTGACAGTAAATTAAAAATAATAATAATAAAAATAAAATAAATAAATCAGAATGTTCAGAAAGAACAGAAAAGCTTTTGGGTCTTTCTTCAGGTACATTCCATACTAAATTATATTCTTGAGTTAAAACTTGAAAGTTTTCACTTCCAAGGTAATCACAACTGGGCATGAAAAAGTCCTGACGCCTTGTGGCCATTCCCTGCAATAGCGACCTTAAAACATATGCTTATGAGAACATTTAATACTAAGATGGGCTCAGCAAAGGACATAAATGGTATGGACCTAACAGAAGCAGAAGATATTAAGAAGGGGTGGCAAGAAAACACAGAAGAATTGTGCAAAAAAGATCTTCATGAACCACATATTCACGATGGTGTGATCACTCATCTAGAGCCAGACATCCTGGAATGTGAAGTCAAGTGAGCCTTAGGAGACATCACTACAAACAAAGCTATTAGAGGTGATGGAATTCCAGTTGAGCTATTTCAGATCCTAAAAGATGATGCTGTGAAAGTGCTGCACTCAATCTGTCAGCAAATTTGGAAAACTCAGCAGTGGCCACAGGACTGGAAAATGTCAGGTTTCATTCCAATCCCGAAGAAAGGCAATGCCAAAGAATGCTCAAACTACTGCACAATTGCACTCATCTCATACACTAGCAAAGTAATGCTCAAAATTCTCCAAGCCAGGCTTGAACAATACGTGAACTGTGAACGTCCAGATCTTCAAGCTGGTTTTAGAAAAGGCAGAGAACCCAGAGATCAAATTGCCAACATCCACTGGATCATTGAAAAAGCAAGAGAGTTCCAGAAAAAATCTATTTCTGCTTTATAGACTATGCCAAAGCCTTTGACTGTGTGGGTCACAATAAACTGTGGAAAATTCCCAAGAGATGGGAATACCAAACCACCTCACCTGCCTCTTGAGAAATCTGTATGTAGGTCAAGAAGCAACAGTCAGAACCAGATATGGAACAACAGACTGGTTCCAAATCGGGAAAGGAGCATATCAAGGCTATATATTGTCATACTGCTTATTTAACTTCTATGCAGAGTACATCATGGGAAATACCGGGCTGGATGAAGCACAAGCTAAATTCAAGTTGCCGGGAGAAATATCAGCAATGCAGATGGCCCAACCCTTATTGCAGAAAGTGAAGAAGAACTAAAGAGCCTCCTGAAGAAAGTGAAAGAAGAGAATGAAAATGTTGACTTAAAGCTCAACATTCAGAAAACTAAGATCATGGCATCTGGTCCCATCACTTCATGGCAAATAGATGGGGAAACAGTGGCTGACTTTATTTTGGGGGGCTCCAAAATCACTGCAGATGGTGACTGCAGCCATGAAATTAAAAGACACTTACTCCTTGGAAGATAAGTTATTATCAACCTATTAAAAAGCAGAGATGTTACTTTGCTAACAAAGGTATGTCTAGTCTAGGCTATGGTTTTTCCAGTGGTCATGTATGGATGGCAGAGTTGGACTATAAAGAAAGCTGACTGCTGAAGAATGGATGCTTTTGAACTGTGGTGTTGGAGAAGACTCGAGAGTCCCTTGGACTGCAAGGGGATCCAACCAATCCATTCTAAATGAGATCAGACCTGAGTGTTCATTGGAAAGACTGATGTTGAAGCTGAAACTCCAATGCTTTGGCCACATGATGTGAAGAGCTGACTCATTTCAAAGTATCCTGATGCTGAGAAAGATTGAGGGCAGGAGGAGAATGGGACGACAGAGGATGAGATGGTTGCATGGAATCACCGACTCAATGGACATGAGTTTCGGTAAACTCTGGGAGTTACAAATAGACAGGTAGGCCTGGCGTGCTACAGTCCATGGGGCTGCAAAGAGTCGAACACGACTGAGCGACTGAATTGAACTGATAAGTGGAAGGAATATGAAGAAGAATAGATATCTATATCTATATCAAGAATAGATATCTCTATCTATCTATCTATATATCTATATCTATCTATATATATATATATATATATATATATATATATATATATATATATATATATATATACCAGACCAGCTGGAATGTAAGGGATGCTGATGGTGACTGGTTCTGACTCTCAAGACTTCAATCGACTGAAGCTTGGCATCTCCCACAGCCCAAGACACTTAAGGAAGATGCCTGTAAGTTAAAGTGTTAGTCACTCACTCATGTCTGACTTTTTGCAACCCCATGGACTACCAGCCTCCTCTGTCCATGGGATTCTCCAGGCAAGAATCCTGGAATGAACTGCCCTGCCCTCCTCTTGGGATCTTCCTCATTTAGGGTTGCACCCAGGTCTTCTGCTATGCAGAGATTGTTTACCATCTGAGCCAACACAGAAGCCAGAACATACCTGTACTCATAGATTAAAGCTTACCCAACTTTGTGGTTTACAGAGACACTGCTCTGGAAAGCTCCATGGTGTTCTACATGGTTCTGCAAGTAATACACTTTTCCTTCCCATGAGCTTTGGCTGGGTTGCACCTTTTGTCTCTACACCCACCAAGAGGTAAACTCGTTTTTCTGGTAACTTTTCTCCATCCAGACTCCCAACCAGCACTTGACACTAATTCTACAGTCAGTCACTTTGCTTCCAATACATGGAAATCACATTAATTTTCTGTGAGCAAAGCTATCTAAGGGCCAGACAGTGTCCCTGTTTTATCTTGTGAATCCAGTAAGTGTCAGGCAAACTCGGCTGTGTGGATTGACAGTCCTCCAGATCGATGCCTTGGGTTACAGAAAACACTTGCAAGGCTTTGAGGTTTTATTTATCCCTCATTTCTGAAGGCTTTTTGTTCCCACATTAAATATACAGATGGCTCATCAGTGCCACTTCCACTTTCAGGTTAAAAATCCTCCAAGTGTTTTCTAACATCCTTATTCCATGTGTTGTGTTTATATATTTGACCACACGGTGTTTATCTTGTGTCTCATCAAAATGCAGTTAATTGCACAGTTTCCCTTGAACAATGCAGCAGTCAACACATAGAGGTCTTGACAAAACTGGATTTGACAAGGTAGGGCATATGTGAGCCTAGGATAAACTCTGGGAGCACGGTTACAGTCTGGTGGAGCCGATATACCAGTTGAGGGCAATGAAAAGAAACATTCAGCCTGAGGACAACCAGCCCACTTGAGGTTCCAGGCCTAAGAGGCCATGCCTGAAAACAAAGAAACTAGCCAAGCTGCGCCTGCACACTGGAGGCTTGACAGACACGCCCACAGAGCAGCCAATCCCCGAGCGGAGGGGCGGGGCCTCCATCGCGCTCCCCACCCTCCGGGCGCCTATTGGCCAGACTGCCTCAGTCACAACGCCGATTGGACACTTGTGCCTGACAGGGTACAGGCAGGATGCTCGCCCTTCACTTCACCTCAGCGCGGAAGGACTGGACTTCGCTGAACCTCTAGCGCTCGTGGGGACAGGGTGGGCAGCTCGGCAGGACATCGGGGAGGGTGACGGGAATACATCCTGCGCAGCCCTCGTAAACCCTAAGTCTGATGGCTTAAAATTCCAGGGTGGGAGGCCTGAAATCCTGTCAACTTTGAGTAACCTGAGTCCTATTCTGAACGGGGCTTGCGTCTCCTCAGCTTCAGGGATTACAAGTCCCTTCACCGACAGAAACACCAAACCCCTTAGTGCTGCGAACCTCAAATACCTAGATTAACCCCAGTTCCCTTCAGCCTGACGCACCCTAAAAATCGCACCCACAGAGCGACCAAATTTCCTCAACCTCGGAGACCCTGAATCCCTCCGCCTGCGAGGTTTTAAAACTCTCCTCCTGAAGACCCTAACTGTCCTTCCTGCCTGTCGGAGACCTAAAGTCCCTTAATAAGAAACCTCCGATTTCCTCAGCCTTACAGATCCCAAGTTTTGTCACCCTGCGCATGCTATGTCAGCCAAAAGATTCCCAGTTTCTTCTGTCTGAGGACCCCAGTTACTTCAGCCCTTGGGACCCAGATCTGCTCAAGCTGAGCGACTTGTCCCTTAGACATAGAACCTACGTTATGCCCAGATTTTTCTGAGTGTCCAGGAGGAGATCCTCAAAACACTTCTTGGAGAAACATTCCCTCTGCTGCACTGGAACAGAGCCCTGATTTCAGCCTGACCTCAGTCCAGTGGTTAGGGGTTTCCGGGTCCCCTTAAGAATCCCTCCGTCACCCACAGACACTTCCCTCCCAGTGCCTTCCCTCAGAGGGCCTGAATTGTAGGGGAACCAAAGAAACCAAATCTAGTTCACATTAGGCTGATCTGTCATATCTAGTCAATATCTGTCCATCCCACCAGTACCCTCACCCTGACTTTCCCCTCACCTTCCTGCCCTGGACACTCCACCCAAGGAAGACAGACCAGGCTCTGGACACTGGTCTGGGCTCCCTCAGCACCTTCTTCTTCCACAGGCACCTTGGTCTTGAGCACTCCAATGGCCATGAGGCCGAACAGGTCTCCAGAGGAGAACACTGAGGGAGATGCCGGGAGAACAGTGTGGAAGCCCACGGTGAGAGGTGGAGGCGGCAAAGCTGGGCTCTAAGCCAGCTCTATAGGAAAGACATGGTGCTGGTCCCTGAAGCACCACAGACTGCTTGCCTGGGCAGCTGAGTGAACTTCCCTGTGACCATACACAGGATGGAAATGCCTGGTCCTGTCTGAGATGGTGGGGTGGAGTGGGACAAAACAGGACACTAGCTTCGTCAACTGCTCTGTGTCCAGGGAGAGTTAGGAAAATGCTCAGTGTTTGTTCAGGTAAGCAGGACACATTCGGCAAGGAAAGTCTTCATCCCTGTCTCACACAGACCATCCAGTAGCTTCATGCTACTCCCTGCACAAAAGGTGGAGAAGAAGCCTCAGCTCTAAGGTCTGACTTAGATTAGTAAATCACTGATGAAATTTATTATGTTCCTTTGGCCAAAGATGCTTTCAAAGACATCTCCGTATACTTCTCCAAGGAAGAAGGGGAAGAGATGTGAGAATGGGAAAAAATCCGATATAGGAATGTGAAAAGAAACTACAAAGCACTGATTGCTATAGGTAACAGGAAGTGCTGGGTGGCTGTGAGCCTGGGAAACATGAAGCAGGTCTTCACCCTCAGTGTTCACTTGGCCTGCTCTTAGGTGGCTTCATCTGCTCACAGGTCCTTTTTGTGCGGAGACTAAACTGGAGGAAATGTTTACAGTTCTGTACCAGAGGGAGGTTGACTCTCTTGCCTTATTCTAGTTTTCCCCAGCCTATCCTACTGATTCCCTGACTTTGTGACACTTTCCATTGCTTCTGTGCTTTCTTTCTCCTTCTTATGACAAGTATTTTGCTTCTTTCCAGGTTTCAGAGCCACTCGACCGGATTTCATGCATCACTGCAGGCAGGTCATCGAACACCAGGTAGATGACACTGAAGATTCTGATGAAGAATGGACACCAAGGCAGGAAGGTGAGGGGCCAGGAGGATGTGGAAGTGTCTTCCTGAAACCAGCCTGGGCTTAGGTCTCAACTTCATCTCAGCCATTAGCAAGGAAAACATAATTTTCAGCATTCTGAAGTGGTTGTGGCCAAATATTTACATAAGCCTGAATGAAGATGTATGTATAGGTTTTCCAGTGTAATTCTCAAAAGTTTTATGGTTAAAATTTATCATTCTTTTTAAGAAAGAATTATTTTTGCTAAACATTCTTAGTGAAGGCAGTTAAAGGAACCTTAGAAATAAATTCACCAAACAGATTTAATACTAATCTCATTGGTTATTGGATTAAATCTCTTCGAAAAGGAAATAATTAACATATTATGTCAAGATACATTATTTATGTATGTATATAAAACAAAACCCATGATCTTCTTACCCTAAGTTTAAACTAATTCTATATTTTGATTCTGGGAAAGAATTGGAGAGACCTGTTTATTCTCCATGATCTTTCCCACATTTCACTGACCAGAGATGACATCAGGTAAATAAAATGAAGTACACTTATTATAAAATAGAAGGGAGCAGCTCACTTCCTCTTCTGCTGCTCAAACTGTTTAGAAGAGTTAACCTGCCTAGACTGGAGAAAACAATTTAGAAAGTTCTATGATTCTCCATCTGTGGATTTCTGTTCTCCCAGATTTTAAAACATTATTTATTTAGTTTTGGCTACACTGGGTCTTTGCTGCTGTCCATGGGTTTCTCTGATTGCGGTGAGTGTCTTATCGTTGCAGAGCATGTGCAGGCTCTGTAGTTTGTGACACACAGGCTTAGCTGCCCCAGAGAAAGTGGTATCTTCCTGGACCAGCCATCAAACCTGTGTCCTCTGCATTGGCAGGCAGATTCTCATCCACTGTGCACCAGGGAAGTCCCTCTGTTCCCTGAGCTTATTAAAACTAGTGAAAGGGACATGAAAACCAAACATTTGGTTGTCTGCAAAGGTTTTGACATAAGGAAAGATTTTTCATAGGGAATATATACTCCTCGGTTCACCATACGCCTGCACGTCTTTATTTACCTTTTTAACAATTTCTGAGTGTATGGCACACTGTTGCTAACTATGTGCACGTTAGTGTTAGTGGCCATAGTGCTAATGGTTCAGTCATGTCTGACTCTGCGTACCCATAGACTGTAGCCCACCAGGCTCCTCTGTCCATGGGATTCTCTAGGCAAGGATCCTGGAGTGGGTTGCCATCTCCTGCTCCAGGTGATCTTCCCAACCCAGGAACTGGGCCTGCATCTGTGGCATCTCCTGAATTGCAGGTGGATTTTTTACCGCTGAGCCACCGGGGATATACATACACATTGCTTTACAACAAATCTGTAGAAATGTTACATCTTGCGTGACTGAAGCCCTAACCCACTGAGTGACAATTCTCCAATCCTTCCTCCTCACAGGCCTTGGCAACCACGATTTTATTTTCTGTTTCCATGGATTTGATTAATTTAGATACCTCATCGAAGTGGAATCGAGCAATATTTGTCTTGTTTGATTGGTTCATTTCACATAGTAAAATATCATCAAGACCCATCCATGATGTAGCATGTGACAGAATTCTTTTTTAAGGCTTCAAAACATTCCGTTGTGTGCATGTGGATATAAGAGTTATAACATATATCTTATATATAATCTTTATCTTTTATCCAGCAATGAACATTTCGGTTGCTTACACATCTTGCCTATTGGGAAAAATGCGGCAGTGACCATACATGTGCCCACTATTTATTGAATATCTTGCTTTCAATTTTTTATGGAAACACACTCTTGAGTGGGATTGCTAGATGATACAGCAGTTCTAACTTTCTGGGGAAACTCCATACTCTTTTCTAGAAAGCTTGCAACATTTTACATTGCCAACAGTAGGGTATAAGGCTTCCAATTTCTCCATATCCTTACCAAACTTGCTATTGTCTTCTTATACATATTGCCCATCACAGAATGTTTCAGTTTGTATTTCCGTATTGATTAATAATATTGAGCATCTTTTCATATGTTTGTTGGCCATTTGTGTATTTTCTCTGGAGAAATGTGTATTCAATTACTTCTCTCACTGTTTGTCAGCTCAGACTGCCATAACAAAACAGACTGCATTCCTCAAACCACAGAAATTTGTTCTCTTACAATGCTGGAACATGGAAATTTGATATCAAGGTGCCATCATGGTCAATCAGGGTTTCTTCCTGGCTTGTAGGTAGCCTTCATACTGGTGTATGCTTATTAACCTCTTATCAGAGGCATATTTTAGAAGTATTTTCTACCACCTATAGGTGGCCTTTTCAACTCTGTTCAGTGTTCTTTGCTGCACAGAGGTTTTAAGATTAATCTCATTTGTCTATTTTTACTTTGTTACTAATACTTGTGCACTTGGTACCATATCTAAGAAATAATTGCTGTTTCAGTGTTGTGAAGCTTCACACTTGGAAGAGTCTTATCAAGTCTTGCATTTAGGTCTTTAATCCATTCTGAATTGATTTTTTTTTCAAGATGTAAAATGTTCATTATTTTGCATATGGTTATTTTGTTTCCCCAGCACCATTCATTACAGGGATTAAACTTTCCCATTATCTTGACACCCTAGATGAAGATCATTAGACCATGTATCCAAGCGTTTATTTCTTGCTGTCTATACTGTTCAATTGATTGACATGTCTGTCTTTATGCCAGCCAGCTTCCTCAGTGGCTCAGCAGGTGCAGAATCTGCCTTCAGTGCAGTGGACACCGGAGATGCGGGTTCAATCCATGGGTTAAGACGACCCCCTGGAGAAGGAAATTGCAACCCTGTCCAGGATTCTTGCCTGAGAAATCCCCTGCACAGAGGAGCCTGGTGGGCTACAGTCCAAAAGGTCACAAAAAGTCAAGAAGACTGAGTGACTAAGCATACATTTTTTGCCAAATCTACACTCTTGGTTTCTGTATGTTTGTAGTGTGTTCGGAAATCAGAGGCTTCCAGCTTTGCTGTTCTTTCTAAGATTGCTTTGCCTATTTGGGGTGCTCTGAGATTCTGTGTTAACTGTTGGATGGATTTTCTATATCTGAAAAAATTCCATTGGGATTTTGATAGGAAATGCATTGAATCTTTAAATTGCTTTTGGTAGTGTGAACAGCTTAATAATATTAAGCGTCCAAATCCATAAACATGAGACACCTATCTATTTATGTCAGATTCCTTTCAGCAATATTTTGTAGTTTTCAACATATAAGTCTTTCATCTCCTTAAGTTTATTCCTAATTACTTCATTCTTTTCAATGCTATTATAAATAAGATTTTTTGTCCAGTGGCTAAGACTCCACACTCCCAGTACAGAGAAGTTGGGTTCAGTCCCTATTCAGGGAACTAGATCCCTAATGCCACAACAAAGACCTGGCACAAACAAATAAAAATAAAAATATATATTTTAAATTTAGCTCTTGACTATAGCTTTAAAGAAATAAAAAAATAAAAAGTATTGTTTTCTTACTTTCCTTTCTGGAATGGTCATTCTTCATGCACGGAAAGATATTTGAATGTTGATTTTGTATCGTGCAACTTTCTGTGTAGGATTTTTGTGTGTGTGGATTTAAAGATTTTTCTGCACATAAAACCATGCCCCTGTGAACAGACATAATTTTACTTCTTTCTTTCCAAATGGGAGCCTTTTGTTTGCATTTCTAACCTAAAGCCCTGGCTAGGAGTTCTAATATTATGGTGAACAGAAATGTTGATAACGGGCATCCTTGCCTTTTTTTGTTGATCGTAGAAGTTTTCAGCTTTTCACTGATGACTAGGATGTTAGAGGTAGACTTTCAATATATGACCTTTATTATATTGCAATTACTTCCTCGTATTTCTACATTGATGAGTGCTTTTGACATGAAAGACTAGTAAATTTATTAGATACTTTATGAACATCAGATGAAGCACGGATGAAGTTTCACATATTTTTTTTAATTTTAAGAAAATTATGTAATGCTCCCCGTGGAACCATGGGAGTTGATGACACAGAAATCATCTTCCATTCCTCCTTTGGTAATCATTGTCTTTGTCACTCTCTGGCTTAGAATTATGTGTCCTTAATTAGAATACCCAGAGTTTGGAAACATTTCCGAACCAAAACACTGATTCTCATCACTTTTTAGGTAAACCTTCTTCGATGGCCTTCAGAGTGGAGCACAGTAAACACCAGAAGGTGAGTATTTCCCAAATCCTGTTGCCAAAATGTCCTCCTGATGGATCCAGGCACAGGTGAGAATAGGAGGAAACACAGAGATCCTGGAGACGGCTGCCTTCCTGCCCTGAAACTTTAGCACAATGTCTGATACCATCACCATCTTTACAGTTTGTAAGAAAAATAGCAGTAGTAGACGGTTCTGTTGTTACATTATTTTCATAATATTTCAGACTTCAAGCATTTTATGTGAATAAACTTACTTAAACCTTAAATCAATGCTACAGTACCTATAAGTAGGTATATAGCTATCACCATTAGAGATAACAAAACTGAGGTAAAAAAAAAAAAATGATTGATTATATGCCTGAGATCACAGTATCACTCGTAGTGCAATCTAAACCAATGCACGTTCTCTAAACCCCTTGCAAACTAATTAAAACTTCCATAGTTCTATGAAGCTTATTCATACATCTTTATATCATTCATCTGAGTGATGTTTTCACCCTCAGTTCTTTTGTGCTGTGCTAGGGAGGGATATGCTAAGACATCTGACTAAGGGAAGTTAAGGACATGCTGGGCAGTTAGTAGAGTGGACAGTCCAAGATGAAGACGCTTAGGACATGCTGGGCAGTTTGTAGAGTGGATGGTTCAAGGTGAAGAAGGAGACAGGATCCCTACCTCAGAGCCTCCCACTCCAATAAGAGGAAGCCTCAGGTTTATGACTGAAAAGCAACAAATAAGAAAATAACAGAAGGACTTCACATAGATTACCTGCTTTTGAGTAGAAACTCATCATCTGGGCATGATTTCAAATGCTCATTCCTGTAGGAGGGAGTAACAACTCCTTCCTCTGAGCTCTAATATGCAACTCTCCTGTTTGGAATCATTTGTTTAGCCTACCCCTGTGTTGTGAGCTTTGAGAGCCTAGCCCACACCCATTCATTCTCAGAAGTCCAGGCCCAGCTCAAAGCCCCTGAGGGCCCCCTGAATGTTTTGTGAATGAGTGACTCCACACTTAAGCATTCATTTAAGAGTAGAAAGGTCAAAGGATGCTGAAGATAGTATCTGTGAGGTAGACTTCAAATATAGATGCAGTTTAGGGTATAAATTGATACCAGGGATGTTCGCTCATGTTCTAACTGTATTAAATAGCTCACACAACAATTTGGTGAAGGTTATTAAATTTCATGTCCACTATAATATTAAGAATTAGCCTGTATACCAATGAATGGATCAGGAAACTGAGGAGAACCAGCTAGTCATACAGCCTTGTTCAAGGAGAACTGATGAGACCAGCTACTTTAATTCCAACCATTGTCTCTAGGACATGGCAACCTGCAACTTTCATCTCATTTTCTTTAATGTCTAAATGTGTTTCTGCCGGTCGTCTTTTCTCTTCTTAGTCTCACTGCGTTGTCACCTTATTTTCCAGATGTGTTTTGCCCCCTCTGTAAGTTTCCATACTTCCTCATCCATCAAAGGGCCACTAATTAATAGAAACCCCCCGGATCTCTCTATGAGCCCTTACCCTCTTCTTTCCCTCATCTCCAGCTATTCGCCCTGCTTTGCTCTCACGTTTATGCAGAAAGTTGAAGGGGAAGAACCTTAAGATATGAATTCTAGTTTTGATTCACTATCGACCTAGGTCTTTTTATTACTCTCCAGTGTTCAGACCCTCCCCCCATATCAGGTATTTCCAAAAATTGTCAAAGTATTAACTAAAGTCATGCATGTGAAAACACTTCATAAAGTCCTAAGGAACTAAAGAAATCCATGTTGTGTTTTACTCACATGGAAGAGAATGTCCAGGGCACCATTAAATAAGGAATCTAGTTTGAAGGAATTGCCAGGAGCAGCAAAATTGCTGAAGACAAGTGGCTTCAAGCAGGCTCAGAAACCAGTGCCCCATCAAAGAAAAGCAAGGACCCCTGGACAGCTCCCCAGACAAAAAGCAAGTGAGGATAAGGATACATAACTCATACAGTGCTTGAAAGGCTTACACAAATGCAAAAGTCTGACACCTACAAGTAGTTTAATAAATCCAGCTATGATAATGGGAACCGTGCTTTGTTACTGTTTATGCCCAGAACTCTGCTCATGTGCCCTTAATGTGTCATGTGCCCTTAGCATATATTTTCTGAGTCGATGTGTCAGTGAGCTATTTCCTAAGTAAGAAGGTTTGGGATTAAAGCTACTAATGGGAACTGCAGGATGCTATCACTGAACTGGGCATCTGTGGTCAGTGAAGCCTCAGTCTCCTGAACAAGTAGTTAAAGGGAGCAGAAACAGAGTATAGAGGAGGGACTTCCTGGGGGTGAAGTGGTTAAGACTCCACGATTCCACTGCAGGAGCTGTGGGTTCCATTCCTGGTCGGGGAACTAAGATCCCACAAGCCATGCAGCGTGGCCAAGAAATAAATAATGTAACATGAAAACATAAAATTACAAAAGTAAAAGTTTGAAAAATACATGTAAGAAAGTTTTAACAAAATGTATAGAAGGACAGGTAGGAGATCTCACACGTTCTGATAAAACAGGGACTAACTCCCCAGACCCTACCAGCCTTACTTAGCTTCTGTTCTCCATCTTAGAACTCAGAAGAAAGGAGACTGGAGTGAAGAGGTACAGTCTACGAGAAAGAAAGGGCCATGTGTACCAAGAGGTCAGCAAGCCCCAGGATGATGAGTAACTCTGTGAGTGACCCCGGTGGCCCACTCACGGAGAAGGGGCTATGGCGCCTTGGTCCACGAATCTCACCTCACCATTTGGTCCCCCGGCCATCCCCTTCCTCTATGACTTGGGGTGCAGGATTGAGGCCAAATGCCATGAGTGTCCCTGTTCTTTCTGAAGGGCTTTACGACCAGTAACATCACTATACCTCCTCTCATCCCTGTTCTCACCTCCAGATTGTGAGTGTCAGAACTTCTTCATCGACAGCTGTGCTGCCCATGGGGCCCCAACCTTTGTAAAGGACTGTGCAGTGGTGAAGGGGCATGCCAACCGCTCAACCCTCACGCTGCCCCCTGGGTTGAGCATCAGACTGCCGGGCATCCCTGATGCTGGGCTTGGAGTGTGGAACGAGGCTTCCGATCTGCCGCTGGGCCTGCACTTTGGACCCTATGAGGGCCAGATCACAGATGATGAAGAGGCTGTCAAGAGTGGATATGCCTGGCTGGTGAGAAGTGCTCGTTTCCGTGTCCTCTGGCCTCTAACCGCTTGTATGTGGTGGGGCATACTTCATGTCTACATGCGAGAACACAGATGGTGATAACACGGTCGACAATGACACAGTCAGGCCTGTGTACTGTGTGCCCTGGGCGTGAACACAGGTCTTCAATCTAAGGGTCAGAGGAGAAGTGGGACCACAGTATACAGACACTCAGGACCTCTATCCAAAGGTCAGAGGAGAGGTGGGATCACAGTGTAGAGACACTCAGGATTTCTATCCAAAGGTCAAAGGGGAGGTGGGGCCACTGTGTACAGACACTCAGGACATCTATGTAAAGGTCAGAGGAGAAGTGGGACCACAGTGTACAGACACTCAGGACCTCTATCTAAAGATCAGAGCAGAGGTGGGAACACAGTGTACAGACACTCAGGACCTCTATCTACAGGTCAGAGGAGAGGTGGGAACACCTTGGTACACCCTCACAGGACTTCTATCTAAAGGTCAGAGGAGAGGTGGGAACACAGTGTAGACACTCAGGACATCTATCTAAAGATCAGAGGAGAGGTGGGAACACAGTGTACAGACACTCAGGACCTCTATCTAAAGGTCAGAAGAGAGGTGGGAACACCTTGGTACACACTCACAGGACGTCTATCTAAAGGTCAGAGGAGAGGTGGGAACACAGTGTAGAGACACTCAGGACCTCTATCTAAAGATCAGAAGAGAGGTGGGAACTCCGTGTACAGACACTCAGGACCTCTATCTAAAGGTCAAAGCAGAGGTGGGAACACAGTGTACAGACACACAGAAGTGACTCTTCCCTTGTGGAGCCTTTGCCTTCAATGAACCAAGAGACTCAGACTTGGAATGATGAGTAAGGGGCTTACCGTGTTGTCCGACTTGCAGTTGAATCCATGCAGTCTGAAAAGCACCAATGACTACAGAGGGAAATAGCTCTTCTATATCTTCCTACCGAGAAAAAATAAAAGAAAGAGGAAAGCTTGTAACTCTTTCTCTGACACTCAGATCACCAAAGGGAGGAACTGCTACGAGTATGTGGATGGAAAGGACACGTCTTGGGCCAACTGGATGAGGTGAGTGCAGTTAGTCTGCAGTGTGTAGACATTGAGACTCCCTCCATCCCACGCCCCTTTCCTTCGCAACCCAGCTCCCTCAACAGCTTTCACATCTTCCTTCCTCTTTTCCCTCCATATCATGCTCTTTCATTTCAAAAGACACTAGAAAGAAGGAAATAAAAATATGGCATGTGCCGTCAAGATACAAGTCTATATGCTGAACAAAACTGGTGGACTTGAAAACAACTTGAGGAGTCTAGAGTCACCAGGGACCCTTTAACTCACTTAATGGACACTTTCCATGCACTTTATGTTTCAGTTTAGACAGTGCACTTCGTTACTGAAGCAGATCACACAACCAATGTCCTTGTGGAAAACATACTGCACACAGGCATTAGCCAATTAATTTTAGGAACAGTAACCTTATCTTTTCTATCTTTTAGTAACTGCACAGCGCCAGCATAACCTAACACAGGAGACCTTGACTCTATGTGGGCAACAACCTCCTCAGGCTTGGTTCCAGTGAGAAGTGGGCCCTGAGGCCTCAGAAGGAATGGGGGTCAGCATGGCCCTGAGCAGGGCCATTCTCTGAGGGCCTCTCCTTTCATCAGGGCAGGCAGACAGTGAACAAAGTATTACTGTTCTGTGTCTCAAGCTATATCAGTGCTCTCTCCACGTTTCCGTGGGAGGCGGTGGGCAAGCGAATAGGACTCTGGATACACGTGGGGACATGGGAGAAAGACTCAGGAGAGATGGCAGGCTGGGGTGAGTGCTGAGGGCTGTGTGTTAGCCAAGGAGCACCAAGTCCTGTTGATGGAAGAGAACTTAGTTCAGAGTTTAGAGGAGCTGGAGGTCACCAGCCTCAAGGACAGTCCAGGTGGAGATGAGTCTTGAACTGGGATCCGGAAAATGGCTAAATAGGTAAGGAGAGAAAAGCATGGGAATTCACATAGCCTGGTTGAAGGTGTGAACAGAAGGTCCACATGAGGGGCGGCCTCAGAGGCGGAAGGCAAGGAGCTGGGCATGGTTGGAGAGTGGAGGGCACTCATCACCTGAGGTTTCTTTCCCTTTCCCGGCTTCACCCCCAGGTATCTGAACTGTGCCTGGGACGACGAGGAGCAGAACCTGGTGGCCTTCCAGGATCACGGGCAGATCTTCTACGGAACCTGCCAGGTGGTCAGGCCGGGCTGTGAGCTGCTGGTCTGGTATGGATACGAGTATGGTCAGGACCTTGGCATCAAGAGGAACAGCTGGGGGAAGAGTGAGCTCGCGACCGGGAGAGGTTAGTGTCAGCCCTCTTCCAGCACCGACCCCATCCTGGGAGCCTCCGTGGTCCGATTTCAGAGCAGAGTACAATCCAGTCCAAAGTCAGTTGAGTTGCAGTTAAAATGCCTCAGAATTTGGTTCTTTTCATATGATTGTTATGAAAAATTTTCATAGTAAAAATGTTAGTTCTAATTTTTAATATTTCATGCAAAAAATATGTAACATCACCTTCTGCTGAAAGGCTTAGAAGCAAAAAGCAAGTTTTCTAGCACCTACCAGCTCTCTGCCCTTTACCTCTTTCTTCCTTATTCCCTCCCATTTCTCTCTCTCTTTTTTTTTTTTTTTTTTTGGTCACTAAAATAAAGACATTTTATTTTAAAATATTTATAGGACAAAGATATTTAAAGAGTCACACTAGGAAATTTATGATTAACATCTGCCAATTTAAAGAAAGTAAATGGAATTCCTTAGTCAGCAGTATTTTTTACATTTATTTATTTATTTCATTTACTTGTATTAGTTGGAGGCTAATTAGTTTACAATATTGTAGTGGTTTTTGTCATACATTGACATGAATTAGCCATGGATTTACATGTCTTCCCCATCTCGATCCCCCCTCCCACCTCATTCTCTACCCGTTCCCTCTGGGTCTTCCTGGTGCACCCAGCCCAATCGCTTGTCTCATGCATCCAACCTGAGATGGTGATCTGTTTCACCCTAGATAATATACATGTTTTGATGCTGTTCTCTCAAAACATCCCACCCTCTCCTTCTCCCACAGAGTCCAAAATTCTCTTCTGTACATCTGTGTCTCTTTTACTGCTTTGCATATAGGGTTATCATTACCATCTTTCTAAATTCCATATATATGTTTTAGCATGCTGTAATGGTCTTTATATTTCTGGTTTACTTCACTCTGTATAATGGGTCCAGTTTCATCCATCTTATTAGAACTGATTCAAATGAATTCTTTTTAAAGGCTGAGTAACATTCCATGGTATATATGTACCACAGCTTCCTTATTCATTCGTCTGCTGATGGGCATCTAGGTTGCTTCTATATCCTGGCTATTATAAACAGTGCTGCAATGAACATTGGGGTGCACACATGTACAGTGATGTGCATTCAGTTACTGTTACAGTTTGTTGTCATGTGAGTTCATACTCTGTGCCAGACGGGGCTCCACACATGGAAACAGACAGAACAACTGCCCTGGGTCAGCAGGGGCTTCATACCAGACAGGGACTGATGTTCTGAGGAAAACCAGCACAGGGAACATGACTTGGGTCAGCGTGAGCAGAGGGTGGGGTGTGGTGCAGGACAGTGCAGGGTCTGTGCAGAGATAACTCCTATGGGGAAGGATTCTGGGCAGGGAAGCAGCCAGTGCTACAGCACCAGGGCCAGGAAGAGAGGCCATGCCAGTGGTCATGGGAGGAAGCACAGAGGGCGAGGAAGGAGGCTGGACGGGACACGGAAGCCTCAGGACCTGTGTCCACGTGCAGGCCCCAGGGGTCCTCCTGGGCGACACAGAACAACTGCGCGGTTTGTGCTGCAAGCAGCATGCTCTCTGTGCCAAGATGATGCTTTGGTTCATTTTGGGGATGAGACATCAGTGGGGAGCCCCCTCAGAGGTCAGTTCATTGCCAGACATGAGGGGAGAGTGGGCTGTCTGAAGTTGCTTTCGAGTGAGGATGTGAAGAGTCTGGCTGGAGATGCATTTTTAAATAGGGCTTCCTAGTGCACGTTAAATGGACTAAGACTGAATGTAATAAATGAGGTATGACTACTGGTGAGGCTTGAGAAAGGATATGCCTTTATTTTATGATTTATGGGAAACTGAGACAGGAGCAATTTGTGAAAATGTTTGGGCAGCAGGGGCCAGAGACCTGTAGTCAGTGAGACCTGGGCGGCTTGGTCTTGTCCAGTCTCAAACCCACTTCCTGCATAGATCAGCACAAAGGCTGCTCTTTGAACAAGGAGCCACAAAGTCACATTTACCCACACCTGCTGTAACCACCCCCTGTGCTGCCTCCCATATGCAGAGAGCTCCAGGCCAGGCGCCCCTAACTTAATAGACTCTGTCCCCTCACAGCGAGGCTCTCAGGAGATTCCACCTAAGTCATCAAGTATTATCTTTCAGGAGGGTAAATACCTGTGGCCACTGTGACATGACATTTCAGACACTTAGACGCAGGGAAAGTCCCTGCAGATCCACCTCTATCAGGAGAGGTGCCTCTGATGCTGCTGGAATGTCCCTATCTGGGTGATATGTAGAAAAGGCCCCTGACACCAACTTCCTGGATTTCTGTAAATGTAGAGAATAAGAGTGGAGTGGAAACGTGAACTATAAAGACACACTCGATGGGAGACAAATCATGCACTGTCAACACTTAGATGATCAGTAGGGAGGGCATGTCCATGGCAAAGCAGCTACCTGACCAAAAGCTTCCTCTTTCAGCAGAACCAAAGCCCAAGATGCACCCATGTGCTTCCTGCTCTCTGGCCTTCTCCAGTCAGAAATTCCTCAGCCAATCCACCCAACGCAGTTACCCCTCTCAGACCCTCCTGAGACCATTTGAAAGACACCTCCTCCAACCAGAGGATGCCTGCCCAGGCAATCAAAATCAGCGACATTCAGATCCACACAGCCCGAGCGACAAACCTGAGGGTCAGGAGGCCAAGGACAGGCCCCAACAAAGGCTGAAAAGGTTAAGGCTGAAGAGGATTTCAAGGGCCTCTTCCTACTCACCCGGAGGAAAACTGTGGGGTTCTAGGGTGCATGAGAGAATGAGAGAAGAGCCCAGCACAAGCCAGACACTGAATCCAGAGGACACAGGCACACTGCTCACGGGGGCAGGGGTCTCGGGGATTATGAGAGTCACATACGGAGAGTGTGGGCAAGTCTCCAAGGACAGGTCAAGTCTCAGGACACACGAGAGGACACACACAGGGAAGAAGCCCTATGTTTGCGGGGAGTGTGGGCGAAGCTTCAGTCAGAAGTCAGCCCTCATCAGACACGAGAGGACACACACAGGGGAGAAAACCTATGTTTGCGGGGAGTGTGGGCGAAGCTTCAGTCAGAAGTCAGACTTCATCAGACACCGGAGGACACATACAGGGGAGAAGCCCTATGTTTGTGGGAGTGTGGGCGAAGCTTCAGTCACAAGTCCGTCCTCATCACCCACAAGAGGACACACACAGGGGAGAAGCCCTATGTTTGCGGGCAGTGTGGGCGTAGCTTCCATCACGGGTCAAATCTCATCTCACACAAGAGGACAAACACAGGGGAGAAGCCTTATGTTTGCAGGGAGTGTGGGCGAAGCTTCAGTCTGAAGTCCGTCCTCATCACCCACAAGAGGACACACACACGGGAGAAGCCCTATGTTTGCGGGCAGTGTGGGCGTAGCTTCCATCACGGGTTAAATCTCATCTCACACAAGAGGACACACACAGGGGAGAAGCCCTACATTTGCAGGGAGTGTGGGCGAAACTTCAATCAGAAGCCCGTCCTCATCAGACACCAGAGGACACACACAGGGGAGAAGCCCTATATTTGCGGGGAGTGTGGGCAAAGCTTCTGTCAGAAACCCGTCCTCATCAGACACCAGGGGACACACACAGGGGAGTAGCCCTATGTTTGCAGGGCGTGTGAGTGAGTCATGACCAACAAACCACACCTTAGCCACAGGAGGATTACTGCAGCCGCCCCATGCCTCAGCTCTAACGGGGCCTCAGAGGAGGGCTGTGACCTGTTACTGTCCACAAGAGTAAGAGAAGAGACTTCCCATGTGGTCCAGTTGCCAAGACTCCAATGCAGAGACCCACGTTCAATACCTGATTGGGGAACTAGCTCCCACAGGCTGCAACTAAGAGAGAGCACAGCTGAATAAATAAATATATAATAAATATTTTAAAGAAAGTGTGTGGTAAGCACAGAATTATTTGTTAAATAGACCTTCCAATTTTGTGACAGGAGAGGAGGTAGATAAACAGCAGAGGGTTTCTTAAGTGTTCTGGAGATGTTCATGCCAATTACCTTCGTGGTTTTTTAGGTCTCCTTTTCTAGTAAATTTTGTCTCCAAACAAATCTGAAGCCCAGGCTATGTACTCATTCCCGGCTTATCACTGACAGTAGTGACGTCCAGTCATAGCTGAGCCCCTGGGAAGGCATAATTCTTTAGCCAAGTCAGTTAGGTCACTGGACAGTCAATCCTGGGTCCAGGGAGAGGAATCTAGGGGTTGAGACAGACTCACCAGGAAAGGGATTCCCCCGCCTCCTGGGAAGTGTGGCTTCTCCTCCTTATAGACCCCGACTCTCCTTTGGTATCTCCTGATGGCCCTCTTGTTCCCTCTGACTTCTGTAGCTGCAAAGGTGAAGGCCACGTGCACATGTGTGTGTGTGCGCGCCTGTCTCAGCATGGGCCATCTGGTCTCTGCCGCTCCCTCAGGGTCATCACAGCTTCTGGACTCCAGATTCGACCACAGGGGTCCAGTTCTCAGCCCTGCCCCCAGCAGCTCTGTGAGCTGGGGCAAGATGCTCAACCTCTCTGTGTCTCTATTCTCATCTGTGATACGGGGTGGGAGCACCAGCCTTTTGGTCTGATGCGTAAGCACAGGAGGAATCTGGCAGAGGCTGGCTGAGAATGCAAGCCCCACCTTGCTGTCCTTTGTGTTTTTTCTTTAATCTTTTTTTATTTTTTAATAGAAGGATAATTGCTTTACAGAATTTTGTTTTCTGCATGTCCCTCAGCCCCCACAATTTCCAGGTCTTCAGACCTAGATGAGGAAGGGGCTGTTTAGGTACTGGGCTGCCCTGATGAGGGGCTGTGAGGTCAGGGGTGCTAAGGGAGGCCGATCACCCTTCCCACCCCTGCCGTTCCTGCAGAGCTGGGCAGCCCCAGGGCCCCTCCACACACAGGCAGTCCTCACATTCGTCACCCTGCCGAGAACAGAGCCTGGAGCCGCATTTGCAGGAAATCCCTGCCCAGCCCCCATCCTACCCCCAACATGGAGGGTCCTTGAAGCCCACATCGCAGCTTCTCTCTGCATGGGCCTCGTACCTGTGCCCGTGCGCTCTGGTCAACGCTGTCACGACCTTGAAATTCTTAACCATGGAAATGTTCATCCTTACACTTCCCTTTCATAAGTGAAGTCTGATGGGCCCCGGGGTGAGCTGTGAGCAGAGCAGATGCACACACAGCACGGGTCCTGGGATGACCAGGCTCCACCAGGGGACAAGTTGGACACAAAGCCCCCCACCCTGGGTGAGTGAGGGTGGGGACAGCACCAGGAAGCCACGCTTGCTCAGACCCGGAACTGAGCTCCAACACAGAGTGGGGGCAATGGGGTTCTTAAGGTCAACCATAGCCTCCCCTCTGTGAATGAACTCTGCCCTGGCCTCATCCTTCTAGAAAGGGCTCAGGAGGCTGAAGTCCACCCGGCCACCAGAAGACACCAAGGGGAGAGTGTGCACGGGGAGGGGGGCGGTGGGTGTGAAGTCCAAGACAAAGGTGCCTGTGGGAGAATGACACCACAGTTGCTGGCCTCAGAGCTCAGACTCCTGAAAACTTACTAAGCTGATTATTTTTAGGCTTTTTTTTTTTTTACAGGGGGATGTTTCCAGGAAGCGGGAAGGGGAATGAATACCTTGGTGGTGCTGTGGTTAAGAATCCACCTGCCAATGCAGGAGACACGGGTTCAGTCCCTGATCTGGGAAGACCCCACGTGCCGTGGAGCAACTAAGTCCGTTCACAACTCCCGCAGCCCAAGAGCCTAGAGTCTCTGCTTTCCCACCAGAGCAGCTGCCACAGGGAGAAGTTCCGCGCAGAAACGAGAGAGCAGCCCCCACGCCCGACAGCCAGAGACAAGCCCGCACAGCAGCGAAGACCCCGCAAGCTGAAAATAAATAAATAACCTTGCTTTAAGTAGGAGATCGCAGCATTCTCTGCTCATCCAGAGGCTGGGACTCAGCTCCCAACAAAGGGGGCCACTTCAACCCCTGGTCAGGCACAATTTCCCACATGCTGCAACTGAAGGCCCTGCATGCCACAGCTAAGACCCAGCACAGCCAATTAAAGGACTACTTAAAAGTAGGAGGCTGTTCATCTGTCACCATAGAAAACTGCAACATTTTAGAAAAAGGAAAAAAAAAAAAAAATAAGAGCTTATTTTGCAAGTGCTCATGGTTGATTGCAAAAATCTTCTCATAATATGCAGCTGTTTAAAAAACAAGAAATTTAGAAAATACAGAAACTGAAACCCACCCATAAATGTGTGGGGAACACCAATTACTGCAGAATGCGGCCACCACACACGGGAACAGACGTCCGTGTTTTTCTTCTACAAAGAAGCTTTCAGTCTCCACCCCCCTTCCCACCAGCCTCTGTTCTGCTCACCAAGAATACTGTGCTTTGGACTCGTGACTGGGGGGTTTCTGTTGAACTCAGAGAGGCAGAGGAGCAGGGCTGTGTGGTTGGGGGCACCGTCTGGCCTGCAGTGAGCAGAGAAGCGCAAGTGCTCCACCTCTGGGTCCAGTAACTCCAGGGGCCTCAGGGGAGCCGCCCAGGAAGAAGCCTCTCAGACACCTTCCCTGCAGTCTCCACAGTTACAGCACGTCCCACGTCTCGGGGTTCAGCTGTGGGTTAACAAGACCTCTCTTGTTGGACAGAAAAGTGCTTACACAGAGAATCTGCCTGGATCTTGGCCTCGGTTGGTTCTCTTATTGGACATGGAAAGTGTTTCCACAGAGAATCTGCCTGGATCTTGGCCTCGGTTGGTACAGATGTAACAGGCAGTAAGTTTAGGGCGCAGGGAAGTTAGTTCTCAAGCTCTCTGTGTTTAGGGGTACAGCACCTCCTCACCTCCACCCCTTCCATGGTGATGGAGCCTTCTTTTCCAGAGGAAGGTGTTTAGCAACATCAGCCACAAAGACACATACTGAAGGGGAGAAAGGCCACGGCAGGCGGGGCGGGGTGTTCCTGGGGGAGGAGAGGGGCCTTGGACACTGCATGCTGGACCCCTGCCCCACCGTCTTCTCCTCCTTCTCGCTGGGCATGCAGCTTTCACCTCCTGGGTGCCCGCCAGTGAGGGACTCCCAAGACGCCAAGCTGTGCTTGTCGATGTGGGAGTTGGATGCCAGGAACCCGAGACACTGCAGGAGGTCAGTGCACTGTGGAAGAGGGCCAGCCTCACTGACCGGTTAGGCCCTGTGCGTTCAGGGCACCCTCTCTGGACCCCAGATGGAGGTGCTTGTGCCCCCACTTCCCACCTGTGTCTCAGGAGGTGGAAGAGAGACCAGGTTGTCCTTCACAACTCCTGCCCAGAGAATGACAAAGGCCAGTTCCCCAAGGTCAGAACAGGGTGGGCAGAGTCAGTCTTGGGTCTCACAGGATCCCTGTGAAGAGGGGTTCACTCCTCCCTGGAACCTTCTTTGCTGGTTCCCCTTCTGTGTGGTTTTCATACCAAATCTCGCAAGGACAAGGCATTCCAGGTGCCGACAGCATCACTCACCCAGGTGCTGACAACCCTCCTTATTTATTATGGGCAGAGAGACAGGGTGGCTGGTGTGATGCTCCCCTGGACCAGAGAGGAGACCCCATAGGTTGTGTTTCTTCTACTCCTGAGACCCAGGTGAGCACTGGGGGCAGAGCACGTCCAGCTGGGTTCTGGAGAGGGTGTCCTGAATGGACAGGGCCTAACTGTCTACTGTGGCTCCAGGGGATATGGGCAAGAGAGGTACTAAATCCTTTCTAAATATTTCAGACAACCACTGAGTTCCTTTTGAATTCAGATCTTTTTATATGGTCCATTTTCAGAGTCTTTATTGAATCTCTTACAATATTGCTTCCATTTTATGTTTTGATTTTTTGACTGCAAGGTATGTGGGGTTGTTACCAAGTCCAAGCTCACTCTGCGTGTCTCACATCAGGGTGATAAATCAGAGGCGAGATGCTGAGGCAAGGAATATAACTTTACTTGGAAAGCCAGAAGACTGAGAAGATAGCAGACTAATATCTCCAAGAAACCATCTTGTCAGGGTCTGGATGCCAGTGTCTTTTATAGAACACAGAGTTGGGAGGTGAGGAAATAAAGTAAAAAGGCCATTTATCTGGCAAATATCTGGAATGGCCAGTCTCGGGAAGAGATGTGTTACTTTCTCCCTCCGGTAGCCATCCACAGGTGGACAGGTCCTGGACAGAGGCAGAGGGGCGGGGTTTCCTGGGGCAGGCCATTATGTATGGACAGTATCCCTGTAGCAAACAGACCAACAGGAAACAAAGGTTAAAGGAAAACATTCAACATGTTTTCTTCCCCGTAACAATTCCCCAGTGTCAGCGTCCATTCTACAATCCTATGGGAAAAGGGGTGATGAGTGTTCTAATTGCTCCACTAGTCGCACCTTTTGGGGAGTGCCCACCACTGGTGCCAGTGTGCTGAATGTTGAGGTTTGTCTTTGTTGTCCTTTGGAAAGTCTCTACTTCATATGGATAGACATAATAATATTATAATACAGGTGTTGAGAGTTTTATGCAGTACAAATCTTCTCGGACTTCAAAACCAGGCGGCAGCATCTAAAGTTAAGGAACTTAGCACTTTTCTATGTGTGGGAAGATGCACCAGCCATCTCACTGAAACCATCCCCTTTGATACACACCTTACCACCTGGGACCAGCATCCTGTTTTCTCCTTCCTGAATTTCCCCAGGTTTCACAGTGGGGAGTGGCTGAGTCTGATGGCTGCTGGAAAGCAGGTATTCTTTTCTTTCCTGAGGTTCCTCAGGGTTCACCATGAGGAGTGGCTTCAGTTTTATAGCTTATAGAGAGTAGGAGGGGGAACCTGGGTCCCCATTGAGATCACCTCAGCAGAGAGAGCAAGCAGGTCCTGTGATCCAGACAACCTTCCAACATTCAGGGCTCAGCGTTCAGCCTGCAGGATCCACAGCCGTCAGGTCAGCCACAATGCTCTGCACTTAGTGGCTATCTAGCCCTGAAACCTACACTGCAGGAGGCCCTTTAAATGTGGAGTCCTATCCAGCAAACACTCAGTCACACCCTCCAAGCCTGGCCCAGGCCCAACTCTGCTGAGAGGGTCTCACTGGGGACCCAGGTTCCCCCTCCTGCTTTCCCACATTCTGTACATGAGTGGGGAGAAGGCAGGGGCTGGAGGCACAGTGCCTCCCAGCAGGTAGGGCAGACGTTCTTCCATCACCCCTTGTGGCCATCCCTGGGAACACAGTCTAATGTCACTTTTAGCAGCAGAGGACATGTGTCCCCAGATCCGGCCCACCCTCTAGGGGTGTGAGCTGTGAGCACTAACACAAGAAACCCAGAGTGACCTGCTTAGGCTGGAAGACTAGTTCCTGGGATATGAGCTGAAGTCTGAAAGTAGCTTCTCATTGGGATTAGCCTTCTCCAGACGTAGCTTGGGGGCAGCAAGACTGCAATAAGTGGCCCCCAGCTGGGGCAGCCACACGGTGCCTCTCGACAGCCCTGTGGAAACTGTGCACCAGAGTGACCATGAGCCCACATTCACCCAGCAGATGGCTTCTGAGAGGTCTGTGAGAGACTAAAGCAACTATGAGCCTGCACTCACAGCAGACAGACTCTGACAGGTCTGTGACAGAGAAGAGTGACCACAAGCATGCATTCACCCAGCGGACAGACTCTGATAAATCTGTGACAGACCAGAGTGACCACGAGCCTGCACTCACCGAGTGGATGGCCTCTGAGAGGTCTGTGACAGAGCAGAGTGACCACAAGCATGTATTCACCCAGCAGACAACCCCTGACAGGTCTGTGACAGGCCAGAGTGATCACAAACATGCATTCACCCAGCGGATGGACTCTGATAAGTCTGTGACAGACCAGAGTGACCACGAGCCTGCCCTCACCCAGTGGATGGCCTCTGAGAGGTCTGTGACAGACGAGAATGACCACAAGCATGCATTCACCCAGCAGACAACTCCTGACAGGTCTGTGACAGGCCAGAGTGACCACAAGCTGCATTCACCCAGCGGATGGACTCTGAGAGGTCTGTGACAGGCCATAGTGACTATGAGCCTGCACTCACCCAGCGGATAGCCTCTGAGAGGTCTGTGACAGACGAGAGTGACCACAAGCCTGCATTCACAGAGAGAACAGCCTCTGAGAGGTCAGAGACAGGTCAGAGTGACCACGAGCCTGCACTCACCCAGCGTTGAATTCTTGCCTGGAGAATCCCATGGACAGAAGAGCCTGGTGGGCTACAGCCCATGTGGTCACAAAGAGTCAGACACAACTGAACACCTGGCCACACACACATGAAACAGTAATGGACTCAAGGACAGAGGGAACAGACTTGCGCTCTCTGAGGGGGAGGGGGCGGTGGAGGGCCAGAGTGGGAGGCTGGGTCAGCAGATGTAGCTTTTGTAAGTAGAATGGTTAAAGAAGGCCCTGCTGCATAGCAGAGAACAATATTCAGTATCCAATGATAAACTGTAAAAGAATATTTTTAAAAAGAATGCGTATGTGTGTATAAGTGTATCTCTGAGCTATGAGCAGAAATTAACACATTGTAAACCAGCTATACTTCAAAAAAAAAAAAAAAATACTGATTAAAAAAAAAAAAAAAAAAAACAGACCCTAGCCAATTACAATAGACACTCAACCCAGGAGCACCAAGTCCCGAGCAGTCAGAACATGGACCAACCAGTCAGAAGAGGTGCCGACAGGAGACGGGCTCCCACGGTGGCCCACAGGCTGGCTGGGAGCCCTTGGCACCTTAAGCTTCAAGTGTCGCTGGAGGAAATGAGAACTCTACCCACACGACTCCCCCTCCAGCTCAAAACAAAGCGGCTCTGCTTCCCCTGACCCCTTAACTGAAGGGGCCCCGGGACGCCCTGGCTTGGTGCTGGGACCAGAAATGTACTGGTCGGATCTCAATGCAGGGGAGGTCTGTGAGGGCGGCTCTGGAGCAGGTGGGTCAGGATGAGCACAGCAGCTCTGCCCATTCCTCGAAGGTCGGACAAAACAGAGCCCAGGAGGCCGGAAAGTGCCCTAATGGAGGGCAGGCCCCACGTCGGTGCCTCCGCTCTCTGGCTGAGGCCCAGCACTGACCGCCTGTGCCAGTCTGCAGATGTTCTGTACACGCACTGCCGGCTCAGCTGTTGAGCCCCAAGGAGAAGGCTTGTGATGACAATCATTGCCACAGGCACCAGCAGCACTGACCATCTGGCTCCCGGCCCAACAGCGAGGTCCAGCTGAGACCAGTGGGCATCTTGTCAGTGGTGCTCCAGGGTGGGCCCCGAGTCACCAGCAAGTGGCAGTGTCGCGATGCAGGCCAGCAGGACTCAGCCTGGTGTATTGCTAGAATCAGCGGGGACACACCGACCCATGAACACTCCCGGCCCTGGGTCAGGCAGACACCCGAACAGGCAGACAACTGCAGAGAGCAGAGCCCACGACACAGACAAGGAGCACCCGTCCCCGGTCAGGGAAGGGGCCCCAACTCAGGGGGCGCCCTTGGGATCCCCCAGCTTAAGCATAAAGTGGCTTCAGGCACAGGTGGGAGGAGCAGACTTGGAGCTGCTTTTAAGTCATGCAAGGCAGGACACGCAGATGAGTGAAGGCCAGAGGGAATGTACCATAGAAAACAGTGTGTCTGGGGAGCAGACAGGCTTGGGTGGAGCTGAGCCCATGGGGGCTGGGATTCCGGACTCAGAAACCCTGTACGCCTCTCTCCCATCTCGGCCTCCTAGTCTACTTAACCCCGACTCTGCAGCTTGACGCCGCCTGTCCTGTGCATCTCCACACTCGGACCGTCCACTCATTCACAGATATTTGCTTAGCACCTGCCTCTGGCCAGGTCGTGTTCCAGGCACGGGACAGCCGTGAGGAGACAGACAATAACCCCAGTCCTTGGGGGTCAGAAACTCTACCAGAGGCCAGATGCACCACTTCTGGGGCTGAGCCCCGGCCTTGCCCTCCTCACCCGCCGGCCAGCCCTGCTGGAGCTCCGGGCCCAGATGCAGTTCTGTCTGAGCATGCCCCCTCCTCCAAGAAGGCGCCTCTCTGGACTCGCCGCCCGTCAGCCCCTGCCTCCCCGAGTCCTGTGTCCTTCTCAGCACAGACCACCATCGGAAACGGCCTCCCCACCATGTGTGACCTCAGTGTACCTGGCGATGTCACGTCCTCGGTGAAGGAAGGTCCCAGCTGCCCTCACGCACTTTCTGCTGAGTTCCCAGCACAGATTCCCATCACGACGGCCTGGAAGGACACTCCAGACGGGTGTGGGGCAGGGGCTCGGTGGGGCCTGAGAGAGTGGCCCCTGGGCCGCTCCAGTGGTCAGGGTAGGCACGGACCTCTCAGTAGTGGCTCGGACCAGCCAGCGGGCCGATCAGGTTCCTTCTCCCTGGGACCACGAGGGGGCGAGGCTCTCATCACTGCTCAGGGTCGTGGCTGCCCAGGAAGGGCTGTCAGTTCCACTGTCCTGAGCAACCTGTGAGCTGTTACACGTTTTACCTGTGCGATCTCAGCTCCCTCAGGCAGAACGCTCTGGGCTACACACTTGGAAGAATCTAGTGGAGTGGTTTCAGTTCAGATCAGTCGCTCAGTCGTGTCCAACTCTTTGCGACCCCATGGACTGCAGCACACCAGTCCTCCCTGTCCATCACCAACTCGCGGAGTTTACTCAAACCCATGTCCATTGAGTCAGTGAGGCCATCCAACCATCTCATCCTCTGTCGTCGCCTTCTCCTCCCGCCTTCAGTCTTTCCCATTATCAGTCAGGCATGACTGAGCAACTGAACTGAACTGATGCAACTGTGAATAAATGCAAGAGGAAGAATTCAAAGTCCTATCCCCTTTGTTTATCACACTGCCTCCTGACTGTGAACCCTTCTTTCTATGAGACCCTAGACTCCTCCAAGGGGCCGGCACAGGTCTTGAGGCATGAGCCTGCTGGGTTCTCCTCTCTGTCAGCTGAGAATTGGAGCCAGCTTTCTATTTCCTCCAGAGTCTGTCTCCATGTCCTTTTATTTAGCTTCAGCAGGCAGAGAAGGCCAAGATTATGGTCAGCAACAATACCACTGACCTGATCACCAGGTTAATCTGAATTAACACCACCATGCACAGCCTCCTAATTAGACTCACAAGCCTACTCCTCCTTAATAAATGATAACAGCCTCAATTTCTCACTAGGTTTCTCCCGCTCCCTATGGACGCCACCACTGATTTTAACTACATGATTATGACACCTTATACTAATAGTCAACACCACGTATTAAAAGAATCTCTACCAGAAAAAAAAATATTATCACTGCTAGTCATACTATAATTACTTAAATTATATCATTTACTGCCATAAAATTCATTCTTTTATATATTCTATTTAGAGCAACACTAGTTTCAACACTCATTATCATTACCCAAAGAGGAAATCAAGCAGAACACGTTAAGGCAGGTCTCTAATCATTTTATACCCTAGTAAGGTCTCTCCCCCTCTTAGGAATACTTGTCTATATTTAAAATACAGTAGGACCTTTAAATATTCTATTGCTGAGCCCAATCAGTATCCAACTCTTGATCCAACAGTTTCATATGGTTAGTATGCATAGTTGCCTTTATAGTAAAAATACCATTTTATGGCCTCCACCTTTGACTACCTAAAGCACATGAAGAGGCCCCTATTGCAGGCTTCATAGCTCTGGCTATGCTGCCAGCACTACTAAAATTTGGATGCTATGGTATACTACGAAATACGAATTACAATAATTTGAAACACACCAACAGACTTCATAGGATATCCACTCATTCTACTGTCCCTATGAGGCATAATTATAACCAGCTCCATTTGCTTATGCCAGACAGACCTAAAATCACTCCCTGCATACTCTTCTGTCAGCCACATAGCACTTTGCTATCCTTACCAGAACACCTTGAAGTTGTATAGGAGCCACAGCCCTAATAATTGCCCATAGTCTTACATCCTCTGTATTGTTCTGCCTGGCAAATTCAAATTACCAGGTCCATCACCAAACAATAATCCTAGCCTAAAGCCTACAAATGTTCCTCCTACTAATAGCAACCTGGTGATTACCAGCAAGTAAACAAACCTAGCTCTACTCCCAAATATTAACTTGATTGGAGAGCTATTTGTAGTAATATCCATCTCGTGATCAAACATTGCAATTATTTTAATAGGAATTCATATAGTAATTGTTGCCCTATACTCTTTATATATAGTCATTACAACACAGTGAGGAAAATACACACACCACATAAACTGTATCTCTCCATCTTTTACAGGAAAAAATGCTCTCATATCATTACGCATCCTACCTCTTCTACTCCTATCCTTAAACCCAAAAATCATTCTAGGCCCCCTATACTATATACATAGTTTAGAGAAAAACACTTGATTGTGAATCTAGTAAGAGAAGACAATACCTTCTTATTTATCACATAAGTATAGAAGAATTGCTGATTCTATACTCCCTTGACTAACAGCATGGCTTTTTCAAACTTTTATCCATTGGTGTTAGGAACGAAATAATTGGTGCAACTGCAAATAAAAGTAATAAATCAAATTTCCTCTTTCACTCCATCCACACTATGTATATCATCAATCATAATAACAAGCACTAACATATATAAAACCACCACATACCCTCTATATGTAAGATTATCTCATATGCCGTCAGCATTAGCTTAGTTCTAACAATAATATTCATGTATACAGGTCAAGAGATAATTATCTCAGACTGGCACTGAATCACACTACAAACCCTTAAGCTATCATTCAATTCTAAAATAGATTATTACTCAATAACGTGTGCTGGTGGCCCTATTTGTCATATGATCAATTATAGACTTCTCAATATGATCCATTCACTCAGACCCCAACATTAACTGATTCTTCAAACACTCCTTTTCCTTGTTACAATACTAATTCTTGTTACCACTAATAATGTCTTCCAATGACTTACTGGCTGAGAAGGGGCAGGGATTATGTCCTTCCTGCTCACTGGATGACGGTGTGGACGGCAGATGCAAACACGGCCGCACTACAGGCAATTTTGAATAACACCTCCGTCGCTCAGCTGTGTCCGACTCTTTGCGACCCCGTGGACTGTAGCCCACCAGGCCCCTCAGTCCATGGGGTGTTCCAGGCAAGAATCCTGGAGTGGGTTGCCATTTCCTTCCCCAGGGCCAAAACACCTCAGCGAAGCCCAAAGACTGACTGGAAAGAGGAGGCAGACTGCTGGCTTGTGCTGTGTGGATGTGGGGATGCAGGGCACGGGGGCGTGGATGTGAGAAAGCGGGGCCAGGGGCGTGTGGACCTGTTTTGTATAACCCCGTGCTGCTGCTGCTGCTGCTAAGTCGCTTCAGTCTTGTCCGACTCTGTGCAACCCCATAGATGGCAGCCCACCAGGCTCCTCCGTCCGCGGGATTCTACGGACAGCAACACTGGAGTGGGTTGCCATTTCCTTCTCCAATGCATGAAAGTGAAATGTTAAAGGGAAGTCACTCCGTCGTGTCTGACTCTTTGCGACCCCATGGACTGCAGCCTAGCAGGCTCCTCCGTCCATGGGATTTTCCAGGCAAGAGTGCTGGAGTGGGGTGCCATTGCCTTCTCCGAACCCTATACTGATAATGGTTTTATTAAAACAATAGCATGATTCTTACTTAACTTCAACACATGACACTTACAACAAATTTTTATCCTCAGTTCACTTCAGTCGCTCAGTCATGTCCGACTTTTTGCAACCCCAAGAACCGCAGCACGTCAGGCCTCCCTGTCCATTACCAATTACTGGAGTTTACCCAAACTCATTTCCATTGAGCTGGTGATGCTATCCAACCATCTTATCCTTTGCCTTCCCCTTCTTCTCCTGCCTTCAATCTTTCCCAGCATCAGGGTCTTTTCAAATGAGATAGTTTATCCCAACAGGTGGCCAAAGTATTGGAGTTTCAGCATCAACACCAATCCTTCCAATGAACACCCAGGACTGATCTCTTTTAAGATGGACTGGTTGGCTCTCCTTGCAGTCCAAGGGACTCTTCAAGAGTCTTCTCCAACACCACAGTTCAAAAGCATCAATTCTGTTGTGCTCAGCTTTTTTTATAGTCCAACTCTCACATCCATATATGGCTACTGAAAAAACCACAGCCTTGACTAGATAAACCTTTATTGGCAAAGTAATGTCTCTACCTTTTAATATGCTGTCTAGGTTGCTCATAACTTTCTTCCAAGGATCAAGTGTCTTTTAACTCCTTGGCTGGAATCACTGTCTGCGGTGATTTTGCAACCCAAAAAAATAAAGTCAGCCACTCTGCCCACTGTTTTTCCATCTATTTGCCATGAAGTGATGGGACCAGATGCCATGATCTTAGTTTTCTGAATGTTGAGTTTTAAGTCAACTTTTTCACTCTCCTCTTTCACTTTCATCAAGAGGCTCTTCAGTTCTTCTTCACTTTCTACCATAAGAGTGATGTCATCTGCATATCTGAGGTTATTGATATTTCTGCTGGCAATCTTGATGCCAGTTTGTGCTTCATCCAGTCTAGCATTTCTCATGATGTACCCTGCATATAAGTTAAATAAGCAGGGTGACAATACACAGCCTTGACGTACTCCTTATCCTATTTGGAACCAGTCTATTGTTCCATGTCCAGTTCTAACTGTTGCTTCCTAACCTGCATACATATTTCTCAGGAGGCAGGTCAGGTGGTCTGGTATTCCTATCTCTTGAAGAATTTTCCATACTTTGTTGTAATCCACACAGTCAAAAGTTTTGGCATAGTCAATAAAGCAGAAGTAAATGTTTTTCTGGAATTCTCTTGCTTTTTCAATGATCCAGTGGTTCTTGGCAATTTCATCTCTCGATCCTCTGTCTTTTCTAAATCTAGCTTGAGCTTCTGGAAGTTCATGGTTCACACTCTGTTGAAGCCTGCCTTGGGGAATTTTGAGCATTGCTTTGCAAGCATGTGAGGTGAGTGCACTTGTGCAGTAGTTTGAGCATTCTTTGGAATTCTCTTTCTTTGGGATTGGAATGAAAACTGACCTTTTCTAGTCCTGTGGCCACTGCTAAGTTTTCCAAATTGGCTGGTATATTGAGTGCAGCACTTTCAAAAAATCATCTTTTAGGATTTGGAATAGCTCAACTGGAATTTCATCACCTTCACTAGCTTTGTTCATAGTGATGCTTCCTAAGGCCCACTTGATTTCACATTCCAGGATGTCTGGCTCTAGGTGAGTGATCACACCATCATGATTATCTGGGTCTGGAAGATCTTTTCTGTCCAGTTCTTCTGTGTATTCTTGCCACCTCTTCTTAATATCTTCTGCTTCTCTTAGGTTCCTACCATTTCTGTTCTTTATTGTGCCCATCTTTGCATGAACTCTTCCCTTGGTATCTCTAATTTTCTTAAAGAGAACTCTAGTCTTTCCCATTCTATTGTTTTCCTCTATTTGTTTGCACTAATCACTGAGAAAGGCTTTCTTATCTCTTCTTGCTCTTCTTTGGAACTCTGTATTCAAATGGGTATATCTTTCTTTTTCACCTTTGCCTTTTGCTTCTCTTCTTTTCAGAGCTATTTGTAAGGCTTCCTCAGACAACCATTTTGCCTTTTTGCATTTCTTTTCCTTGGAGATGGTCTTGATCACTGCCTCCTGTACAATGTCGTGAAGCTCCATCCATAGTTATTCAGGCACTCTGTCTAGCAGATATAACCCCTTGAATCTATTTGTCACTTCCACAATAGAGTCATAAGGGTTTTGATTTAGGTCATACCTGAACAGTCTAGTGGTTTTCCCTATTTTCTTCAATTTAAGTCTAGAAGGTCTTGTAGGTCTTCATAGAACCGTGCAATATCAGCTTCTTCAGCATTATTGGTCTGTGCATTGACTTGGATTACTGTGATATTGAATGGTGTGCCTTGAAAATGAACAGAGATCATTCTGTCATTTTTGAGATTACATCCAAGTACTGCATCAGACTTTTTTGTTGACAATCAGGGCTACTCCATTTCTTCTAAGGGATTCTTTCCCAAAAGACAAAATGGTCATCTGAGTTAAATTCACCCATTCTAGTCCATTTTATTTCACTAATTCCTGAAATGTCAATGTTCACTCTTGCCATCTCCTGTTTGACCACTTCTAATTCGCCTTGATTCACGGACTTAACATTCCAGGTTCCTATGCAATATTGCTCTTTACAGCATCAGACTTTACTTCCATCACCAGTCACATCCACAACTGGGTGTTGCTTTTGCTTTGGCTCTGTCTCTTCATTCTTTCTGGAGTTAGATCTCCACTGATCTCCAGGAGCATATTGGGTACGTACCGACCTGGGGAGATTATGTTTCAGTGTCCTATCTTTTTGCTTTTCATATTGCTCATGGAGTTCTCAAAGCAAGAATACTGAAGTAGTTTGTCATTCCCTTCTCCAGTGGCCCATGTTTGTCAGAAATCTCCACCAGGACCCGTTCATCTTGGCTGGCTCTACACAGCATGGTTCATAGTTTCATTGAATTAGACAAGGCTGCGGCCCATGTGATCAGATTGGTTAGTTTTCTGTGATTGTGGTTTTCAGTCGGTCTGCCCTCTGATGGAAATACAATTTTCTGTTGAAGGCCGAGGTTGTGTTCCCTCTCTGTTTTTTGACCTGAGGCCAAACTATTGTGGAGGTGATGAAGATAATGGCGACTTCCTTCAAAAGATGCCATGCGGGCCCTGCTACAGTCAGTGTCCCCAACCCTGCAGCAGGCAGCCGCCAACCCACGCCTCCAGCAGAGACTCCTGGACACTCATGGGCACGTCTTGGTCAGTCTCCTGTGGGTCACTGCTCCTTTCTCCTGGGACCTGGTGTGCACTAGGTTCTGTTGTGCCCTCCAAGAGTCTGTTTCCCCAGTCCTGTGGACGTCCTGGCAGCTCTGTGGTGGGTTAATGGTGAACTTCTCCAAGAGGGCTTCTACCATACCCAGGTCTATTGCACCCAGAGTCCCTGGCCCTGCGGCAGTCCACTGCTGACCTGTATCTCCTCAGGACACACCCAGACACAGTTCTGTCTCAGTCTCTGTGTGGCTGAGGTCCTGGTGTGCACAGGGTGTGTTTGAGCCCTCTGAGTGTCTCTGGCAGGTGTGGGGTTTGATTCTGAATGTGACTGTGCCACTCGTACCATCTTTCTGGGGCTTTGCCTTTGCCCCTGGACGTGGGGTATCTCCTCAGAGTCACTCGAGTGTGACACAATTGCTGCTCCAGCATATGATAGAAATGTCAGTCAGTCAGTTCCGTTGCTCAGTCGTGTCCGACTCTGTCAAACCCGTAGATGGATACCCACCAGGCTCCTCCATCCCTGGGATTCTCCAGGCAAGAACACTGGAGTGGGTTGCCATTTCCTTCTCCAATCAATGAATGTGAAAAGTGAAACTGAAGTTGCTCAGTCGTGTCCGAATCTTCGCTCGCCCAAGGACTGCAGCCTACCAGGCTCCTCCAACCATGGGATTTTCCAGGCAAGAGTACTGGAGTGGGGTGCCATTGCCTTTGCCTCTAAATATTGAGCATTGAGCAAACTTTTTCATTCTCCTCTTTCAGTTTCATCAAGAGGCTCTTTAGTTCTTCTTCACTTTCTGCCATAAGGGTGGTGTCATCCGCATTTCTGAGGTTATTGATATTGCTCCCAGCAATCTCGATTCCAGCTTGTGCTTCCTCCAGCCCAGCGTTTCTCATGATGTATTCTGCATATAAGTTAAATAAGCAGGCTGACAATATACAGCCTTGACATGCTTCTTTCAAATTTGGACCCAGTCTGCTGTTCCATGTCCAGTTCTAACAGTTGTATCCTGACCTGCATACAGGTTTCTCAAGTGGCAGGTCAGGTGGTCTGGCATTCCCATCTCTTTCAGAAATTTCCACAATTTATTGTGATCCACAGTCAAAGGCTTTGGCATAGTCAATACAGCAGAAATAGACATTTTTCTGGAACTTTCTTGTCTTCAATGGTCCAGTGGATGTTGGAAATCTGGTCTCTGGTTCCTCTGCCTTTTCTAAAACCAGCTTGAACATCTTGATGTTCACAGTTCACGTATTATTGAAACTATTATAGCTACTACGGTGGGCAAGAATCCCTTAGAAGAAATGGAGTAGCCATCATAGTCAACAAGAGAGTCTGAAATTCAGTACTTGGATGCAGTCTCAACAACGACAGAAGGATTTCTGTTCATTTCTAAGCAAACCAGTCAATATTACAGTAATCCAAGGCTATGCCCTGACCAGTATTGCTGAAGAAGCTGAAGTTGAACAGTTCTATGAAGATCTGCAAGACTAGAATGCAAGAGAAGCAAGTCAAGAAACTCCTGGAGTAACAGGCAAATTTGGCTTTGGAGTACAGAATGAAGCAAGGCAAAGGCTAATAGAGTTCTGCCAAGTGAATGCACTGGTAAAAGCAAACACCCTCTTTGGAAAAAAAGTGTACTAAAAACTCAACAATCAGAAAACTAAGGTCATGGCAAATAGTCCCATCACTTCATGGCAAATAGATGGGAAAACAACGGAAACAGTGATAGAATTTATTTGGGGCCGGGGGGTGGAGGGTGGCTCTGCCAGGCTTCAGCAATACATAAACTGTGAACTTCCAGATGGTCAAGCTGGTTTTAGAAAAGACAGAGGAACCAGAGGTCCAATTGCCAACATCTGCTGGATCATCACAAAAGCAAGAGAGTTCCAGAAAAACATCTATTTCTGTTTTATTGACTATGTCAAAGCCTTTGACTGTGTGGATCACAATAAACTATTGAAAATTTTGAAAGAGATGGGAATACCAGACCACTTGACCTGCCTCCTGAGAAACCTGTATGCAGGTCAGGAAGCAAGAGTTAGAACTGGACATAGAACAACAGCCTGGTTCCAAACATGAAATGCAGTACGTCAAGGCTGTATATTATCACCCTGCTTATTTAATTTATATGCAGAGTACATCATGAGAAACCCTGGGCTGGAGGAAGCACAAGTTGGAATTGAGATTGCCAGGAGTAATAACTATAACCTCAGATATGCAGATGACATCACCCTTATGGCAGAAAGTGAAGTAGAACGAAAGAGCCTCTTGATGAAACTGAAAGAGGAGAGTGAAAAAGTTGGCTTAAATCTTAACATTCAGAAAACCAAGATCATGGCATCTGGTCCCATCACTTCTTGTCAAATAGATGGGGAAAGATTGGAAACAGTGACAGACTATTTTGGGGGACTCCAAAATCACTACAGATGGTGACTGCAGCCATGAAATTAAAAGATGCTTACTATTTGGGGAAAAAAAAAAAAAAAAACTATGACACATCTAGACAGCATATTAAAAAGCAGTGACATTACTTTGCCAACAAAGGTCCGTCTAGTCAAGACTGTGGTTTTTCCAGTGGTCATATATGGATGCGAGAGTTGGACTATAAAGAATGCTGAGGGCTGAAGAACAGATGCTTTTGAACTGTGGTGTTGGAGAAGACTCTTGAAGAGTCCCGTGGACTGCAAGGAGATCCAACCAGTCCATCCTAAAGGAGATCAGCCCTGCATGTTCATTGGAAGGACTGATGCTAAAGCTGAAACTCCAATACTTTGGCCTCCTGATGTGTAGAGCTGACTTAATTGAAAAGACCCTGATGCTGGGTCAGATGAAGGTGGGAGGAGAGGGGGACGACAGAGGATGAGATGGTGAGATGGCATCACTAACTCAATGGACCATGGGTTTGGATTGACTCCAGGAGTTGGTGATGGACAGGGAGGCCTGGTGTGCTGCAGTGTATCGGGTCACAAAGAGTCGGATGGGACTAAGCAACTGAACTGAACCAAATCACTATTATTAACAGTCTCCTTCCTATCAATTTGAGCATTAGACCCCTGATTCCAATATGACCAATGAATACATTTACTCTCCAATATTTTCAATCCCTAACAATAAGCCCTATGCATATGACACATATCCTATCCACCCTATTATCAAGTGCTCTTCCACAAGCATAAGAAATGCGTCTGACTAGAGTTATTTTGAGAGAGTAAATAATAGGGATTTAAATCCTCTTGTATCTAGAGTCATAGAAATTGAACAGACCCCTAAGAATCCAAAGTTCTTTGTGCTACCAAATTACACCACATTCTATAAGTAAGGTCAGCTAATTAAACTATTGGGCCTGTACCCCAAAAATGTTCATTTATACCCTTTCTGTACTAATAACTCCCATCATCTTTATCATTATCCTATCAACTATTTTCTCGGGATTTATTGTCATTATAATTATCTCCATTGATTACTTATCTGTTTGGCTTTGAAATAAATATATTAGGCATCATCCCCATCATAATAAATAAATTTTACCCAGGAGCAACAGAAGCATCAACTAAATACTTGACACAATCCACCACATCAATATTACTCATGATAACTGTCATTGTTTATTATTCTCAGGCCAATGGACTGTCACAAAACTATTTAATCCAACAGCATCCATATTACTAACAATAGACTTATGAAAACTGGAAATATCTGCATTTCACATTGGAGTACCAGAAGGTATACTAGACATTTTACTAACATCTGGCTTCATTCTATGACCATGACAAAAACTTGTACCCATGTCTGTGCTATACCAAACTTAACCATCAATTAATTTAATAGTGTACTGTGTGCTGGGCTTAGTTGCTCAGCCGTGTCTGACTCTTTTTGACTCCAGGGACTGTATCCCACCAGGCTCTTCTGCTGTGGGCATTCTCCAGGCAGGAACACTGGAGTTGGTTGCCATGGCTCCTCCAGGGGATCTTCCCAAGCCAGGGATCAAACCCAGGTCTTCCACATTGCAGGCAGATTCTCTATCATCTGAAACACCAGGGATGCCCAAGTTGATACAAGCTATATCCACATTATCCACTATAATTGGAAGCTGAGGATGGTAAAATCAGATGCAGTATGCAAAATCACAGCCTATTCATCAACGGCCCACATAGGATGTATAAACACCATCGTATTATGTAATCCCACTCTGACAGCACTAAACCTGGTTGCTGCTGCTGCTGCTAAGTTGCTTCAGTCGTGTCCAACTCTGCAATCCCATAGACGGCAACCCACCAGGCTCTGCCGTCTCTGGGATTCTCCAGGCAAGAACGCTGGAGTGGGTTGCCATTTCCTTCTCCAATGCATGAAAGTGAAAAGTAAAAGTGAAGTCACTCCATCGTGTCTGATTCTTCGCGACCCCATAGACCACAGCCTACTAGGCTCCTCCATCCATGGGATTTTCCAGGCAACAGTACTGGAGTAGGTTGCCATTGCCTTCTCCACTAAACCTGGTTATATTATCTTAACTTCCACCATATTCAGAATGTCCATAACCAACTCCACCACCACCACATTATCGCTATCACATACATGCAACAAGATATCAATCATAACAACCCTTATCCTCATCGTTCTATTATCAATAGGGGACCTTCCACCACTATTAGGATACAAACACAAGTGAATAATTATTGAAAAGATAACAACGACCAAAAAAAGCATCGTTTTACCAACAGTAATAGCAATCATGGCACTACTCTACTTCAACATATGACTCACACACTCCACGGCATTAAATTTATACCTCTCCACAAATAACAGAGAAAACATGACGATTCTACTCTATGAAACAAATAACACTCCTATCCACAATAACTGCAATAGCCACAATATTTCCACCCATAACACCAATTCTCTCAGCGCTGGAATAGGAATTTAGGTTAACTAGACCAAGAGCCTTCAATGCCCTGTGTGCTGTATGCTTAGTCGCTCAGTCATGTCCAACTCTTAGCGATCGCATAGACTGTAGCGCACCAGAATCCTCTGTCCATGGGATTCTCCAGGTAAGAATCCTGGAGTGGATTGCCATTCCCTTCTCCAGGGATCTTCCCGATCCATGGATGGAACCCAGGTCTCCTGCATTGCAAGCAGGTTCTTTATTGTATGAAATACAGGAAAATTCCTGTACTACAAGGATGTTCCTTATACTTCAAAGCCCTGAGCAAGTATAATTTACTTAATTCCTGTTCATAAGGTTTGCAAGATTATATCTTACATCAGTTGAATGCAAACAAGCCACCTCAAGCTGAACCCTCTCTAGATTGGTGGGCTATAACCCCATGAACTTTTAGTTAACAGCTAATTATCCTGGTCAACTGATTTCAACCTACTTCTATTGCAAAAGGAAAATAGGGGAAAAAAAAAAAAAAAAAAAAAGCGGTATAAGTCCCAGCAAATTGAACTGGCTTCTTTGAATTTGCAATTCAAAGTGAAATATTCATACAGGACTTAGTAAAAAGAAAAAGTGGATTAAACCCCTGTCTTTAGATTTATGGTCTAAACCTTACTCAGCCATTCTGCCTATGTTCATTAACTGCTTACTATTTTCAACTAACCGTAAAGATATCACTACTATATACTTACTATTTGGTGCTTGAGCTGGGATGCAGGTTTGCAGTGAAAGAGAAAAAGGAGGAGTGAGTTTTTCTCATTTCTTTTCTGACAACAAAGAAGATAAAGAGAAGAGTGAGCAGGCCTGAATATTCCTAACTTTTCTTTTTCCTGTAACTGCTCCTCACGCTGAATGTCTGGGACTAAGTTTGCTTTTCTGTCCCTAAACTCTGCAGAAGGTACACTTGGCACCTATGTTCCTTTGACTCTGTGCTAAATATATCCCCTCTCTGCTGTTTACCCTCAGAACACTCTTCCCCTTGTAGTTACATATCAGAAAGAAGGCCACAGGATCACCGAATGCCAGACTCAATTACTGGGTTATTGACATCAGTCTCCTACTGTCTTTGAAACAATGCAAAAGGAAGAAATCAAGATCCTATCCCCTTTGCTCCTCATCACTGATTCCTGACTGTGGGCTCTTGCCTTCTATAAGCCCCTAGATTCCTCATGGGGGGCAGGGCACAGCTCTCGAGGCATAAGCCTACTGTGTTTCTCCTCTCTTCCAGCTAAGAATAAAAGCCACCTTTCTATTTCCTCCAAACCCGGTCTCCATATTTTTCGATCAGCGTCAGTGGGCAAAGAAGGCCAAGATTTTGGGTGGCAACAGTAGGCACAGCCCCAAGATTCTTAATCTGTGCTGGGTTGGGCCAACCTGGAGCTCGACTTGGAGATGACCAAATTTATAATGCAATTGTAACAGCTCATGCATTTGTAATAATTTTCATTATAGTACTCCCTATGATGATTGGAGGCTTTGGTAACTGATTAGTTTCCCTAATAGCTGGAGCTAATGACATAGTTTTCCTTGAATAAATAAGCTTCTGACTTCTCCCTCCCTCTTTCCTCTTACTGCTTGCATCACCAATAGCTGAAGCAGGCACTGGCACAGGCTGAGCTATCTACACCTTTAGCCAGAAATCTAGCTCTTGCTGGAGCTTAAGTAGACTTTACTACTTTTTCTCTACACCTAACAGGTGTTTCTTCTATCTTAGTTGTTATCAATTTTATTACTACAACTATTAATATAAACCCCTGGCATATCCCAATGTCAAACGCTGTTATTCATTTGATTATTCCTAGTCACAGCCATATTACTATCACTACCTGTATTGGCAGCTGGTATTTTTACTATGCTATTAACAGACTGAAATCTAAATCCAGAAGGAGGAGAGGACCCAATACTGTATCAACATTGATCTGAGTTTTCCGACACTCTGAAGTATATCTTTTGATTTTGCCAGGATTTAGGATGATTTCACATATTGTAACCTATTACTTAGGGGAAAAGAAACTTTCAGGTGCATGGCAATGGCCTGAGCTATAGTGTCAACTGGATTCTTAGCATTTATTGTATGAGAACATCATATATTCACAGTAGGGATATATGTTGACACACAAGCCTATTTCACATCAGCCACTATAATTATCACCAGGCCAACAAGAGTAAAAATGTTCAGTTGATTAGCAATGCCTCATGACAGTCGCATTAAACAATACCCAGCTATAATGTGAGTCCTAGGTTTTATATTTCTCTTCACAGTCAGAGGGTTAAAGGAATTTTCCTGGCTAATTCATCTTCAGATATTTTCTTCATGAGATACACTATGTAGTTACATAGTTGCATTATTTACTTTCAGTGGGAGATTTGCTATTATAGGGGGCATTCTGCACTGAATCTCATTATTCTCAGGCTATACCCAACTTGACTTGAGTAAAAACTCACTTCATAAATGTATTTGTAGATGTTAACATAACCTTTTCCAAAAACACTTGCTAGGCCTGTTTGGAATACCACAACAATATTCTAACCACCCAGATGCATACACAGTATGAAATACTATTTCATCTATAGGCCCATTCATTTCTTTAACCACAGTAATACCAATAATTCTCATTACCTGAGAAGCATTTACATCAAGACGAGGTCTTAACAGTAGACCAACCATATCACACACCCAAAGAACCTATGCACATCATTTGAAAATAAATAAGGAAGGAATCGAACCCCTGACTACTGATTTCAAGCCAAAATCATAACCATGATTTCTTTCTCTATTTATGAGATATTAGTAAAATATTATATCACTTTGTTGAAGTTAAGTTATAGATGAAAAATCTGTATATATCAATGGCATATCCTCTACAACTAGACTTTCAAGATGCAACACCAGCCATCATCGAAGAATTCTTACACTTGTTGATAACACATTAGTAATTGTTTTCTTAATCAGCTCACTAGTAGTTTATATTATCTCACTTATTCTGACAACAAAACTCACACACACTGGCACTATAGACACACAAGAAGTAGACTATCTGAAAAATCTTAGCAGCTATTATTTTCATCTTAATTGCCTTTTATACATAATAGACAAAATTAACACTCCATGCCTTATGGCATAAACTATCAGTCACCAAAGATATTGAAGCTACGAATATACAGATTATGAAGACTTGAATTTTGACTCCTATATAATTCCAACATCTGAGTTAAAGCCAGGGTATTCGGAAGTAGATGATTGAGTTGTTTTACCTATAGCGATAGTTAAATGTTAATTTCCACAGAAGATGTGCTACACTCGTGAGCCGTGCCTTCTCTAAGACGAAAATCAGATGCGATCCCAGGGCACCTACATCAAACAATTTTTCGACAACACTATTTTAGTTCAGTTCAGTCACTCAGTCATGCCTGACTCTTTGCAACCCCGTGGACCGCAGCACACCACGCCTCCCTGTCCATCACCAACTGCCAGAGTTCACCCAAACCCATGTCCATCAAGTTGGTGATGCCATCCAACCATCTCATTCTCTGTCGTCCCCTTATCCTCCTGTCCTCAATCCCTCCCAGCATCAGGGTCTTTTCAAATAAGTCAGCTCTTTGCATCAGGTGGCCAAAGTATAGGAGTTTCAGCTTCAACATCAGTCCTTCCAACGAACATCCAGGACTCATCTCCATTAGGATGGACTGTTGGATCTCCTTGTGGTCCAAGGGACTCTCAGGCATCTTCTCCAAAACCACAGTTCAAAAGCATCAATGCTTATGTGCTCGGTTTCCTTTATAATCCAATACTCACATCCATACATGACCACTGGAAAAAGAATACACTTGACTAGACAGACCTTTGTTGGCAAAGTAACATCTATGCTTTTTAATATGCTGTCTAGATTGTTCATAACGTTCCTTCCCAGGAGCAAGTGTGTTTTAATTTCATGGCTGCAATCACCATCTGCAGTGATTTTGGAGCCCAGAAAGATAAAGTCAACCACTGTTTTCACTCTTTCCCCATCTATTTAACATGAAGTGATGGGCCTGGATGCCATGATCTTAGTTTTCTGAATGTTAAGCTTTAAGCCAACTTTTTCACTCTCTTCTTTCACTTTCAATAAGAGGCTCTTTCGTTCTTCTTCTCATTCTCCCATAAGGGTGGTGTCATTTGCATATCTGAGGTTATTGATATTGCTCCCGGCAATCTTGATTCCAGCTTGTGCTTCCTCCAACCCAGCGTTTCTTATGATGTACTCTGGATATACGTTAAATAAGCAGGGTGATAATATACAGCCTTAAAGTACTCCTTTTTCTATTTGGAACCAGTCTGTTGTTCTATGTCCACTTCTAACTCTTCCTTCCTGACCTGCATGCAGGTTTCTCAAGGGACAGGTCAGGTGGCCTGGTATTCCCATCTCTTTCAGAATTTTCCACAGTTTATTGTGACCCACACAGGCAAAGGCTTTGACATACTCAATAAAACAGAAATAGATCTTCTCTGGAACTCTCTTGCTTTTTTCATGATCCCGCGGACGTTGGCAATTGGAACTCTGGTTCCTCTGCCTTTTCTAAATCCAGCTTGAACATCTGGAAATTGACGGTTCATGTCTTGCTGAAGCCTGGCTTGGAGAATTTTAAGCATCACTTTACTAGTGTGTGAGATGAGTGCAATCGTGCGGTACTTTGAGCATTCTTTGGCATTGCCTTTCTTTGGGATTGGAATGAAAACTGACCTTTCCAGTCCTGTGTCTACTGCTGAATTTTCCAAATTTGCTGGCATATTGAGTGCAACACTTTCACAGCATCATCTTCTAGGATTTGAAATAGCTCAAATGGAATTCCATAACTCCACTAGCTTTGTTCATAGTGATGCTTCCTAAGGCCCACTTGATTTCACATTCCAGGATGTCTGGATCTAGGTGAGTGATCACAGTATCATGATTACTTGGGTCATGAAGATCTTTTCTATACAGTTCTTCTGTGTACTCTTGCCACGTCTTCTAAATGTCTTCTGCTTCTGTTAGGTCCCTACCATTTCTGTCCTTTATTGAGCCCATCTTTGCATAAAGTGTTCCCTTGGAATCTCTGATTTTCTTGAAGAGATCTCTAGTCTTTCCCATTCTATTGTTTTCCTCCATTTCTTTGCACTGATCACCGAGGAAGGCTTTCTTCTCTCTCCTTGCTCTTCTTTGGAAGTCTGCATTCAGATGGGTATATCTTTCGTTTTCTCCTTTGCTTTTCACTTCCCTCTTTTCACAGCTATTTGTAAGGCTTCCTCAGACAGCCATTTTGATTTTTTGTATTTCTTTTATTTTTCTGTATTTAGGGGGATGGTCTTGATTTCTATCTCCTTTACAATGCCATGAACCTCCATCCATAGTTCATCAGGCGCTCTGTCTATCAGAGTGCCTTAAATATATTTAAATATATTTCTCTCTTCCACTGTATACTCATAAGGGATTTGATTTAGGTCATACCTGAATGATCTAGTGGTTTCCCTATTTTCTTCCATTTCACTCTGAATTTGGCAATAAGGAATTCATGATGTGAGCCATAAATGGCTCCTGGTCTTGTTTTTGCTGACTGTATAGAGCTTCTCCATCTTTGGCTGCAAAGAATATAATCAACCTGATTTTGGTGCTGTTCATCTGTTGATGTCCATGTGTAGAGTCTTCTCTTGTGTGTTGGAAGAGGGTGTTTGCAATGACCAGTTCATTTTATTGGCAGAACTCTATTAATCTTTGCCCTGCTTCATTCTGTACTCCAAGGCCAAATTTACCTGTTGCTCCAGGCGTTTCTTGAATTCCAGTCCCCTTTAATGAAAAGGACATCTTTTTGGGTGTGTTAGTTCTAGAAGGTCTTGTATGTCTTCACAGAACCATTCAACTTCAGCTTCATCAGCATTACTGGTTGGGCCATGGACTTGGATTACTGTGACAATGAATGGTTTTCCTTGGAAATTAACAGGGATCATTCTGTTGTTTTTGAGATTGCATCCAATTACTGCATCTCAGACTCGTTTGTTGACTATGATGGCTACTCCACTTCTTCTAAGGGATTCCTGCCCACAGTAATATATATAATGGTCATCTGTGTTTAATTCACCCATTCCAGTCCACCTGCGTTTGCTGATTCCTAAAATTTCGATGTTCACTCTTGTCATCTCCTGTTTGACCACTTCCAATTTGCCTTGATTCATGGACTTAACATTCCAGGTTCCTATGCAATATTGCTCTTGAGAGTATTGAACCTTGCTTTGATCACCAGACCCATGCACAACTGGGTGTTGTTTTGGCTTTGGCTCCATCCCTTCGTTCTTTCTAGAGGTATCTCTCCACTGATCTCCAGTAACACATTGGGCACCTACCCACCTGGGGATTTCATCTTTCAGTGTCTTAACATTTTTTTTTCCTTTTCACACTGCTTATGGGGTTCTCAAGGCAAGAATACTGAAGTGGTTTGCTATTCCTTTCTCCCGTGGACCACATTCTAATCCTAACCCTAACCCACACATCGTAGTTCACTTTTTCCACAAATATCAATGTTCACTCTTGCTATCTTCTTCTTGACAACTTCTAATTCACCTGGATTCATAGACCTAACATTCCATGTTCCTATGCAATTTTGCTCTTTACAGCATCAGACTTTACTTACACCACCATACACACCCAACAACTGTTTCCATTTTGACTTAACCTTTCCATTCCTTCTGGATTTATTTCTTCACTCTTCTCCGGTAGCATATTGGGCAACTACCAACCAGGGGAATTCAATTTTCAGTGTCATAACTTTTTGTCTTTTCATACTGGACAACTGAATATTAAATGCCAGCTGAATTGCTAGGCAGTTAATATTCAGGAGGATTCAGGTTTTTGTAGTTGCTCAGTTGCTAAGTCTTGTCTGACTCTTTGTGACCCCATGGACTGCAGCATGCCAGGCCTCCCTGTCCCTGACTATCTCTGGCAGTTTGCTCAAACTCATGTCTGTTGAGTGGGTAAAGCCATTCAACCATCTCATCCTCTGCTGCCCACGTCTCTTCCCGGCCTCAATCTTTCCCAGCATCAGGGTCTTTTCCAATGAATGAACTCTTTGCATCAGGTGGCCAAAAGGTTGGAGTTTCAGTCCGTCCAGTGAATATTCAGGATTGATTTCACAAGAACTTTCTCTTTAACACATACACATTTTAGTACAGCTCATTTAAAAAAAGAAAAAAAACTCAACAAAAAAATCAGCCAAAGGCCTAAATGCATGTTTCTCTAAAGAAGTCATAGAGCTGGTGATAAAAGCACATGAAAAGATGCTCAGCATCATTAGTTCATTGAGAAAGGCAAATCAAATGTACCATGAGGTATCACCCCACATTAGTCAGAATGGCAACATCAAAAACCTACAACAATAAAGTCTGCAGAGGGTGTGGAAAGAAAGAAAGTCTCCTACACTGTTGGTGGGAACGTAAATTGGTACACCTACTAGATAGAACATTATGGAGGTTCTTTTAAAACTAAGCACAGAAGTACCCAGTGGCCCAGAAATCCAATACCTAGGAGTAGATCCAGAAAAAAGCACAATTTTAAAGACACCTGCACTCCAAAGATCATGGCAGCACTAGGTACGACAGCCACGACAAGGGAGCAACTTAATTGTACAAGGACAGACGAACTGACACAGAAAATGAGGTACATATACACAATGAAATATTGCTCAGACATGAAGAAGGATGAAATAATGCCATTTCCAGGTACAGGGAAGAAACTAGAGGTGATCAAACTAAGTGAAATAACTGAGAAACGGAAAGACAGATAATAGAGAGTATCACTTCTGTGGAATCTAATAATGGATACAAATGAGCATCATTACAAAATGCAAACAGATTCACAGACTCAGAAACTTACCCTTAACAAAATGGAAAGGTGGCAAGGGGTGGGGGGAGTAATTAGCTAGTCAGATCTATATTTACATGTCAAAAGTGGTGCGGTTTTTGTTGTTTAGTTGCTCAGTCATGTACGACTCTTTGCAACCCCATGGACTGTAGCCTGCCAGGACAAAGGATATCCATGGGATTCTCCAGGCAAGAAGAGTGGAGTGGTTTGCCATTTCCATCTTCAGGGAATCTTCCCAATCCAGGGATCGAGCCCAGGTCTCCTGAAAGTCTCCTGCATTGCAGGTGGGTTCTTTTACCACCAAGTGAGCAGGGAAGCCATAAAACAGGTGCTGAAGGGCTCTAAAGAGTCACAAGTTTGACAGGGCTTTAAATGACATCCGCCCTCAAGAAATGTCCTGGGGTATTTCATCAGAAAAGAATTCCAAACAGGGCCAAGTTTCAAGAGGCAAGTTTCAAGAGATAAATTGTACTCACAAAGTATAAAATAATAAAGCACATGGATAGATAGTCCACCCCAATAATAATTAAATCACTGCCAATCAAAACTCCTATGAGGTATCACCTCACGCTGGTCACGGAGGCCATCATAAAAATGATCTACAGAGAAAAAAGATAAATAAATAAATAAAATAAAACATCTGCAAAGAATATAAGGAAAATGAAATCCTCCTACAATCTTTTTCGGAATGTAAATGGTGAAGGCACTATGGAAAACAGTGTGAAGCTTCCAAGAAATACAAGACATAGAGGTATCCTATGACCCTGCAATCCCACTCCTGGGCCTAGGTCCAGATAATGTGAAGTGAAAGTCACTCAGTCGTGTTCAACACTTTGCAACACTATGGACTATACAGTCCATGGAATTCTCTAGGCCAGAACACTGGAGTGGGTAAACTTTCCCTTCTCCAGAGGATCTTCCCAACCCAGGGATCAAGTCCAGGTCTCCCGCATTGCACGCAGATTCTTTACCTGCTGAGCCACAAAGGAAGCCCGAGAATACTGGAGTGGGTAGCCCATCCCTTCTCCAGCGGATCTTCCTGTCCCAGGAATTGAACTGGGGTCTCCTGCATTGCAGGCGGATTCTTTACCAACTGAGCTATCAGGGAAGCATGGTCCACTGAAAATCACCATTCAAAATGACACGTGCACCTTGATTTTCAGGGCAGCACTATTTCAATAGGCAAGACATGGAATCCACCAAAAGATCCAGTGGAAAAAAAAAGTGAAGACAAGGCATACATCTACAACTGGAACACCACTCAACCATAAAACAGAGTGAAACGGGGATGCTGTCAGCTGCCTGGGTGTGCTAAGAAGTCATAACATCAGGTGAGGGAACTCAGACACAGAAGGACAAACATCATGAGATATCACTTACGGGCGCAGTCTATAAATTCATAACAATGACTAATGTACAAAACAGACTTCACAGCCTGCGAAAATCAAATTATGAGTATCAAAAGAAAGAAAGAAGGGATAAAGAGTTTAGGATCTATATACACACTAAGATCTAACAAATTGATAAGCAAATAGGACCTAGTGAACAGAAGAAGGAACTCTACTAGGGAGACTGTAATAATCTATATGAGGGAAAAAATGGAATAAGGAATAGATTCACTTCTATGTAAAATCAAATTAAGTTACTGTACAGGTAAAACTAATAAAACAATGGAAATCAGCCTGACTCCAATAGAAAATAAAAATTAAATTACAGAAGATCCATCTAGGGGACCCCAGACAGTGGCGACCCAACAGATTAGGTCTCTGATACACTATGAGATTAATATGACACCGCCAAAGGATTTCACCCAGCAGAACAAAGAGCAGCAACCCATTCAAAGGTGCCTGGCCTCATGTGAATGTCCCAAGATGAAGAGAAGAAAGACCACAGATTAATCAGGGCAATGCCCTCAATTCAGATGTTGGGGATCTCCAAGGGGCAAGACATACAGAGGTGAAGAGCAGACACGGGGTCTCTGGGCACAGGATCCAGACCCGTGTGGATGGGGTGAGACCCACACAGTCCCAAAACCCTGCCTCTTGGGCCACAAGACTCTTGGTTAGAACAGCAGGTCCCTGATGGCTGGGCCCCAAAGGCAGAAACGAGTGGGTTCCTGGAACCCCCTGGGTTCCTGGAAGCTTCTCTCATCCCAGAGAAGTTGCCCTCTCCTGCCCTTTGGTTCTGCCTGATACTAACTGTTTTCACATCTGTCACAATAATGCTGAACACACTGCCTTGGTTCCAGCAGGCTCCATTCTTTATTTTCCCACTGAGGTGTTGAGAAAATACACCAGGCGTGGGGCTAGAAGACCAGGGTCTGGTCTGGTGTCTGCTGAGCAGGGACGGCTGACGGGAAAGCGATCACATAGCAACCTCACCTGCTGCCCGTTGGTTTTATCCCTGATCCTTGTACCCTGGAATCAATGAGCCAGGTGAACCTGCCTCCCTACTCAAACTGAATATGCTAGAAAACTGGAATAATTACCAAGTAGCTCACCCGAGGAGTCTCCATGAGCCTCAGGGCAGGTGACCCTGGCAGGAGGAAAGACTAAGAGCCCTACTGCAGCACTGACCCTGGGAGGGCCATGGAACCCCTCTCAGAGCAGGGCACATTACCCAGAGAGGCCCACCTCAGCTCCAGACCCCAGACCTCTGAGCACTGACATTCAGACACAGGCACGGAGTTTTCCAGGACGTAGGCCAGGCCCAGTGCATACCCAGGTCTCCATGTTCTCGTGCACACAGAACATGGTCAGGTGTCAATATTCTCATTGCAGAAAGCAAGATGTCCTGTCTAAACATAATCATGCAGACAGGATTGAAAAATCAAAGTATTCATCCTTCAGATATGTCTGACTGTTTGTGACCACATGGATTGTAGCACTCCAGCCTCCTTTGTCCATGCGATTCTGGAGGCAAGAATACTGGATTCAGTTACCATTCCCTTCTCCAGGGGACCTTCCCAATCCAGAGATGAACCCAGTTCTCCTGCACTGCATGCATATTCTTTACCATCTAAGCCACCAAGGAAGCCCCTAGACAAGACAGAGAGGTCTAAATCTACCATGCAGACAGAAGTTGGTCAGGTTTAAACTAGCATAAAGTTGCTCTGCTGGAGGCACAAGTCTCTCATCATTGGACAGGGGCATCACCCTCAGGTGGGAACCGGCAAGTAACTTTCTTAAAGAAAAAATCATCACTGGGCCCCACATGTCACCCACATCAGGAAACCGAGAGAATCTTTGTCATTAAACACTTTAACAGGCAAAACAAAACTGTTACCAGTATCTTTGGCCATGTGGCGGTCAGGATCCAGGGAAGATCCAGGGATTTCTTAGAGTTGAGTCCAGTGTTTTGTAAAGACAGACAGAAAGTTCCCTGATTCCTTCTTCCATGCTTCCAGCAGGAGGCAGCCACACTGGAAGCCTTCTAGAAAAGGGTATTCTGTATCAGAATAAGAATTGTTGAAGTGGAAAGCATACTAGTTAGTATTTGCCAACCTAAAATATTCTTAAAATCTTGGCCCCCAGATCTTTGGGGTTCCTACTGGTTCCTTTGTGTTCAGATTGTCAGGAGAGAAACCATCTGTTGTTTCAAATTGGTTTCTTCTAATTCTGTTATTTGCTATTATATGAATGAAAGGTCACACTTGAAAAATAGCTAAGAAAATTCTTGCAAGAGAAAATGGAGTCAAGGGGCTCATAAGCTGTATGAACTCTGCCTTCTAACAATTTCAGTTTCAAAGACTGAGGGCAGGAGGAGAAGGGGATGACAGAGGACGAAATGCTTGGAGAGCATCAACGACATAATGAACATGAGTTGGAGCAAACTCTGGTAGATGGTGAGGGATGGGAAGCCAGCATGCTGCAGTCTATGGGGTTGCAGAGAGTTGGACACGACTGAGCAACTGAACCACATCAAGCTTCAATTTTCTGCCTGGAGAAACCTGATAAAATAGGCACCCTGATTTTGTCACTTCTCTGTTTAAACTCTGCTAAAATGAAATTGATATTCATATCAACATGTAAGAGTTTCTGAGTTTTGAGATGTCACACCAAGGTAAGAGGTGCTGGTGAGAATAGAACGCTGCTGGTGGGCAAAACGTTCTTCAAATAAAGCTCTGTTTCAAACTGGATTGAAATACAACACTACATGGGTACATGAAGTATGAACCAAGAGCCTAAATATAGCAGGCAATATGTAAAAACAAATTTGGTATCCCATATGTGAGAGTAAAAGCTACTGGTTTTTGCAGTAGTCATGTACGGATGTGAGAGCAGGACCACAAAGAAGGCAGAGCACTGAAGAACGAATACTTTTGACCTGTGGTGCTAGAGAAGACTCTTGAGAGTCCCTGGGTCTGCGAGGAGATCAAACCAGCAATCCTAAAGGAACTCAGTCCTCAACATTCATAGGAAGGACTGACACTGAAACCAAAACTCCAATCCATTGACCCCCTGATGTGAAGAGCTGACCCACTGGAAAACACCCTGATGCTGGGAAAGGTTGAAGGCAAACGGAGAAGGGGATGGCAGAGGAAGAGATGGTTGGATGGCATCACTGATTCAACGGACAGCAGTTTGAACAATCTCCAGGAGTTGGTGATGGGCAGGGATTTCTGGTGTGCTGCAGTCCATGGGGTCACAAAGAGTCAGACACAACTTAGCAACTGAACAGCAACTACAACAACATGAGAGTGAATGTTTCTTGTCAGACCTGCAGCTGGTACGCACACATTGGTTTAGAACACTCCCCAACACAGATTGTCTCTAAGCTGATGAAGTGTGTCACAAGTGCATGAACCAAAAGGTAATGGATTCAGTCCAGGATGGAAGAGAATGTAACTTTGAACAGTCTGTGAAACTTACAGAGTCTGTAATCCACTCAAGATTTCAAATAATAAAACATTCACCTGAAATTTAAAGCCTCTTGGAAAGTTGCATCCTATCTATGAAAACATTCCACAGATTTCTTTTCATAATCAATTTTCACAGTGATAACAGTTTAACTCTTCAGTTGCTGATATTATTACCAAGATAAACTTGTCCTCATGGGTGTGGGAGATGAAGTGGATCCATTGTGATTGATCTCTGGTCCAGTGACTCTCACAATTTCTAAATATGTTCTATATCCACAATATTTATTTTTACATCCATCGAAGCCTACTTCTCAGATCTTTCTGTACACCAAACAATAGATACCTGGTGAGTTCAGATTATATTAAACACTCTTTTCAAAACTTTTCCAATGTCAATTGAATCAGAGCAAGGTGAAGCAGGGAGAAGTGTTGAAATTTTAAATGATCTCTAAAAGGACCCTAAAAAAAAAAAAAAAAAAAAACATTAGACAGAAATCCTAACCATTACTGGTCTATACAAAAGAATCCCAATGTGTCTTTTTCATGAAATTGCTGCAGTTGACTAACTAGAGATGCAACAGGTTGGAGTTATGCTTGATTTGAGTTGAAACAGTTTGGATGTGGGCATATGAGGTTATATAGGTAATACATACTTAAGGAGGTAACAAGTATGAATCCAAAAACGTATGAGGTATACTTTGTAAACAAAGATGAAACATTTAACTAGTTTTCACTATCTCACCCTTCCAGAATTTGCCTTCATCTACTGACCCCCTGCGGACTTGTTGGTTTAGTGCCCTCAGATTAAACTAGTCACATGCATCTTGCTTAGCTGTGTTCTTTTTGTTTGAAATTGTTCATGTTTCTCTCTCCTAGTATGCTCTTATAAATGCTGCTATCTGTATCACTTATTTTGTCTATAAGGTGGTCTCCTTCATTGTCCACTGTGTAACCATCTTCTGTGTATACAGATATTTACATGTCTATGTATATAGATGTCTATGTCTATATGTATCTATAATAGATAATTATATCTGTATATACATAGTCATGTCTATATGTACATAAGTATTTATACATCTATGTATATAAATATTTATGTCTCTATGAACCTAGGTATTTATACATCTATGTACCTAGAATGTATATTTCTTTTTATGTCCATTTATTTTTATTACTTGGAGGCTAATTACTTTATAATATAGTAATGGTTTTTGTCATACATTGACATGAATCAGCCATGGATTTACATGTTTTCCCTATCCTGATTCCCGCTGCCACCTCCCTCCCTCCCCACCCAATTGCTCTGGGTCTTCCCAGTGCACCAGGCCTGAGCACCTGTCTCATGCATCCAGCCTGGGCTGCTGATCTCTTTCACCCTAGATAATATACATGTTTCGATGCTATTCTCTCAAAACATCCCACCCTCGCCTTCTCCCACAGAGTCCAAAAGTCTGTTCTGTACCTCTGTGTCTCTTTTTCTGTTTTGCATAGGTATGTCTATAGGTACATATATATTTATATGTTTAAGTATATAGATATTTATGTCTCTATGAACCTAGGTATTTATATATCTATGTACCTAGAATGTATATTTCTATGCACATAAACATTTGTATGTCTACATACCTAGACATTTATATCTCTAACTGGACATTTACATATCTATGTACCTAGATATTTACATTTATGTACACTTAGGTATATATAAATAGATGTCTTATCAGTATAACAGGGCCTGTAGAAAAGGGAACGCTCCTACAAAAAGACCTGACTCTGCAACTGAACAACAACCAAAAAGAAAATACATTCGGTTCACCTGCCACCAACAACACATGGTATATCAATGTTACTACAATATGAAATAAAGGTTACTTAAAAAAAAATAATGCTTAGGGGGACTTCCCTGCAACCCAGTGGTGAAGGTTCTGTGCTTCAAATGCAGGGGCCAATGGTTCGACACTTGGTCGGGGAACTAAAAATCCCACATGCCACATGGCACCGCCAGTAAATGAAAAAAATTATTAAAATAAATAAATAATTATGTTCAGAAAGAGTACAGAAGCTTTTGGGTGTTTCTTCGGCTACATTCCATATTGAATTACAGTCTTGAGTTAAAACTTGAAAGTTTTCACTTTCAACGTAATCACAAGTGGGCATGAAAAAGTCCTGACGCCTTGTGGCCATTCCCTGCAATAGCGAACTTAAAACTTATGCTTATGAGAACATTTCACGCAAAGATGGGCTCAGCAAAGGACATAAATGGTATGGACCTAACAGAAGCACAAGATATTAAGAAGGGGTGGCAAGAAAACACAGAAGAACTGTACAAAAAAGATCTTCATCAACCAAATAATCACAATGATGTGATCACTCATCTAGAGCCAGACATCCTGGAATGTGAAGTCAAGTGAGCCTTAGGAGACATCACTACAAACAAAGCTAGTAGAGGAGATGGAATTCCAGTTGAGCTATTTCAGATCCTAAAAGATGATGCTGTGAAAGTGCTGCACTCAATCTGTCAGCAAATTTGGAAAACTCAGCAGTGGCCACAGGACTGGAAAAGGTCAGGTTTCATTCCAATCCCGAAGAAAGGCAATGCCAAAGAATGCTCAAACTACTGCACAATTGCACTCATCTCATACACTAGCAAAATGATGCTCAAAATTCTCCAAGCCAGGCTTTAACAATACGTGAACTGTGAACGTGCAGATCTTAAAGCTGGCTTTAGAAAAGGCAGAGAAACCAGAGATCAAATTGCCAATATCCACTGGATCATCGAAAAAGCAAGAGAGTTCCAGAAAAAAATATATTTATGCTTTATAGTCTATGCCAAAGGCTTTGACTGTGTGGGTCACAATAAACTGTGGAAAATTCCCAAAAGATGGGGCTACCAGACCACCTGACCTGTCTCTTGAGAAATCTGTATGCAGGGCAAGAAGCAACAGTCAGAACCAGATATGGAACAACAGACTGGTTCCAAATTGGGAAAGAAGCATATCAAGGCTATATATTGTCACCCTGCTTATTTAACTTCTATGCAGAATACATCATGAGAAATACCGGGCTGGATGAAGCACAAGCTAGATTCAAGATTGCCGGGAGAAATATCAGCAATGCAGATGGCACAACCCTTATTGCAGAAAGTGAAGAAGAACTAAAGAGCCTCCTGAAGAAAGTGAAAGAAGAGAATGAAAATGCTGACTTAAAGCTCAACATTCAGAAAACTAAGATCATGGCATCTGGTCCCATCACTTCATGGCAAATAGATGGGGAAACAGTGGCTGACTTTATTTCAGGGGGCTCCAAAATCACTGCAGATGGTGACTGCAGCCATGAAATTAAAAGACACTTACTCCTTGGAAGATAAGTTATTACCAACCTAGAAAGTATATTAAAAAGCAGAGACGTTACTTTGCTAACAAAGGTATGTCTAGTCTAGGCTATGGTTTTTCCAGTGGTCATGTATGGATGGCAGAGTTGGACTATAAAGAAAGCTGACTGCTGAAGAATGCATGCTTTTGAACTGTGGTGTTGGAGAAGACTCGAGAGTCCCTTGGACTGCAAGGGGATCCAACCAGTCCATTCTAAACGAGATCAGATCTGAGTTTTCATTGGAAACACTGATGTTGAAGATGAAACTCCAATGCTTTGGCCACCTGATGTGAACTGCTTAATCATTTCAAAGTATCCTGATGCTGAGAAAGATTGAGGGCAGGACGAGAAGGGGACAAGAGAGGATGAGATGGTTGTATGGCATCACCGACTCAATGGACATGAGTTTCGGTAAACTCCGGAAGTTACCGATAGACAGGTAGGCCTGGCGTGCTACAGTCCATGGGGCTGCAAAGAGTCAGACACGACTGAGTGACTGAATTGAACTGATAAGGGGAAAGAATATGAAGAAGAATAGATATCTATATCTATATCAAGAATAGATATCTATATGTATACCAGACCAGCTGGAATGTAAGGGATGCTGATGATGACTGGTTCTGACTCTCAAGACTTCAATCGACTGAAGCTTGGAGTCTCCCACAGCCCAAGACTTTTAATGAAGATGCCTGTAAGTTAAAGTGTTAGTCACTCATTCATGTCTGACTCTTTGCAACCCCATGGACCATCAGCCTCCTCTCTCCATGGGATTCTCCAGGCAAGAATTCTGGAGTGGACTGCCCCACCCTCCTCTTGGGATCTTCCACACTTATGGGTTGAACCCGGGTCTTCTGCTATGCAGAGATTGTTTACCATCTGAGTCACCACAGAAGCCGGAACATACCTGTACTCATAGATTAAAGCTTACCCAACTTTGTGGTTTACAGAGACACTGCTCTGGAAAGCGCCATGGTGTTCTCCATAGTTCTGCAAGTAATACACTTTTCCTTCCCATGAGCTTTGGCTGGGTTGTACCTTCTGGCTCTACACCCACCAAGAGGTAAACTCGCTTTTCTGGTAACATTTCTCCATCCAGACTCCCAACCACCACTTGACACTAATTCTACAGTCAGTCGCTTTGCTTCCAATACATGGAAATCACATTAATTTTCTGTGAGCAAAGCTACCTAAGGGCCAGAAACAGTGTCCCCATTTTACCTTGTGAAGCCAGTAGGTGGCAGGCAAACTCAGCTCAGTGGATCCACAGTCCTCCAGATTGATGCCTCGGCTTACAGAAAACACTTGCAAGGCTTTGCGGTTTTATTTATACCTCATTTCTGAAGGCTTTTCATACCCACATTAAATATACAGATGGCTCATCACTGTCACTTCTACTTTCAGGTTAAAAACCCTCCAAGTTTTTTCTAACATCCTTATTCCACGCATTGTGTTTAAATCTTTGAACACACGGTGTTTATCTTGTGTCTCCTCAGAATGCAGTTAATTACACCGTTTCCCTTGAATAATGCAGTACTCACCACAAAGAGTTCTTGACAAAACTGGATTTGATAAGGTAGGGTACAGGTGGGCCTAGGATAAACTCCGGGAGCACGGTTACAGTCTGGTGGAGACGATATACGAGTTGAGGGCACTGGAAAGAAACATTCAGCCTGAGGACCACCCGCCCACTTGAGGATCCAGGCCTAAGAGGCCATGCATGAAAACAAAGAAACCAGCCAAACGGCGCCTGCGCAGTGGAGGATTGACAGACACGCCCACAGAGCAGCCAATCCCCGAGCGGTGGGGCGGGGCCTCCATCCCGCTCCCCACACCTCCGGGCGCCTATTGGCCAGACTGCTTCAGTCACATCACCGATTGGTCGCTTGTGCCTGACAGGGTACAGGCAGGCTGCTGGCCCTTCACTTCACCTCAGCGCGGAAGGACTGGACGTCGCTGAACCTCTAGCTCTCCTGGGGACAGGGTGGGCAGCGCGGCAGGACAGCTGGGAGGCTGACAGGAAAGCGCCCTGTGCAGCCCTCATAAACCCTTAGCCTAATGGCTTCAAATTCCAGGGTGGGAGGTCCGAAATCCTGTCAACTTTGAGTAGCCTGAGTCCTATTCTGAAGGGGGCTTGGGTCTCGTCAGCTTAGGGATTACAAGTCCCTTCACCCACCAAACCCCTTAGTGCTGCGACCCTCAAACACCTAGATTAACCCCAGTTCCCCTCAGCCTGAGGCACCCTAAAAATACCACCCGCAGAGATACCAAATTTCCTCAACCTCATAGACCCGGAATCCCTCCGCCTGCGAGCTCTTGAAACTTCCTCCTCAAGACCCTAACTGTCCTGCCTGTCAGAGACTTAAAGTCCCTTAATAAGAAACTCCCGATTTCCTCAGCCTCACAGATCCCAAGGTTTATCAACCTGCGCATTCTACATCAGCCAGAAGATCCCCAGTCCCCTCTGTCTGAGGACCCCAGTTACTTCAGCCCAGGGGCCCAGATCTCCTCAAGCCGAGTGACTTCTCCCTTAGACGTAGAACCTACGTTATGCCCAGATTTTTCTGAGTGTCCAGAAGGAGATCCTCAAAATCCTTATTGGAGAAACATTCCCTCTGCTGTACTGGAAAAGAGCCCTGATTTCAGCCTGACCCCAGTCCAGCGGTTAGGGGTTTCCGGGTCTCCTCAAGAATCCCTCCGTCACCCACAGACACTTCCCTCCCAGTGCCTTCCCTCAGAAGGCCAGAATTGTAGGGGAACCAAAGAAACCAAATCTAGTTCACATTAGGCTGATCTGTCATATCTAGTCAGGATCTGTCCATCCCACCAGTACCCTCGCCCTGACTTTCCCCTCACCTTCCTGCCCTGGACACTCCACGCAAGGAAGACAGATCAGGCTCTGGACACTGGTCTGGGCTCTCTCAGCACCTTCTTCTTCCACAGGCACCTTGGTCTTGAGCACTCCAATGGCCATGAGGACCAACAGGTCTCCAGAGGAGAGCACTGAGGGAGATGCCGGGAGAACAGAGTGGAAGCCCACGGTGAGAGGTGGAGGCGGCAAACCTGGGCTCTAAGCCAGCTCTATAGGAAAGACATGGTGCTGGTCCCTGAAGCACCACAGACTGCTTGCCTGGGCAGCTGAGTGAACTTCCCTGTGACCATACACAGGATGGAAATGCCTGGTCCTGTCTGAGATGGTGGGGGTGGAGTGGGACAAAACAGTACACTAGCTTCGTCAACTGCTCTGTGTTCAGGGAGAGTTAGGAAAATGCTCAGTGTTTGTTCAGGTAAGCAGGACACAGTCGGGAAGGAAAGTCTTCATCCCTGTCTCAGTCAGGCCATCCTGCAGCTTCAGGCTACTCCCTGCACAAAAGGTGGAGAAGAAGCCTCAGCTCTAAGGTCTGACTTAGATTAGTAAATCACTGATGAAATCTATTATGTTCCTTAGGACAAAGATGCTTTCAAAGATATCTCCGTATACTTCTCCAAGGAAGAATGGGAAGAGATGGGAGAATGGGAAAAAATCCGATATAGGAATGTGAAAAGAAACTATGAAGCGCTGATTGCTATAGGTACCAGGAAGTGCTGGGTGCCTGAGCCTGGGAAACATGAAACAGGTCTTCACCCTCAGTGTTCACTTGGCCCGCTCTTAGGTGGCTCCATCTGCTCACATGTCCCTTTTGTGTGGAGACTAAACTGGAGGAAATGTTTACAGTTCTGTACCAGCGGGAGGTTAACCCTCTTGCATTATTCTAGATTCCCCCAGCCCACCCCACTGATTCCCTGACTTTGTGATACTTTCCATTGATTCTGTGCTTTATTTCTCCTTCTTAGAACAAATATTTTGCTTCTTTCCAGGTTTCAGAGCCACTCGACCGGATTTCATGCATCACCGCAGGCAGGTCATCAAACCTCAGGTAGATGACACTGAAGATTCTGATGAAGAATGGACACCAAGGCAGCAAGGTGAGAGGCCAGGAGGATGTGGAGGTGTCTTCCTGAAACCAGCCTGGGCTTAGTTCTCAACTTCATCTCAGCCATTATCAAGGGACACATAATTTTCAGCATTCCGAAGTGGTTGTGGCCAAATATTTACATAAGCCTGAATGAAAATGAATGTATAAGTTTTCCCTTGTAATTCTCAAAAGTTTTATGGTTAAAATGTATGATTCTTTTTAAAAAAGAATTATTTGTGCTAAACATTCTTAGTGTAAGGCAGTTAAAGAAACCTTAGGAATAAATTCACCAAACAGATTTAATACTAATCTCATTGGTTATTGGATGAAATCTCTTTGCAAAGGAAATAATTAACATATTATATTAAGATACATTATTTATGTAAGTATATAAAACAAAACCCATGATCTTCTTACCCTAAGGTTAAACTAATTCTATATTTTGATTCTGGGAAAGAATTGGAGAGACCTGTTTATTCTCCATGTTCTTTCCCACATTTCCCTGACCAGAGATGGCATCAGGTAAATAAAATGAAGTACACTTATTATAAAATAGAAGTGAGCACTCACTTCCTCTTCAGCTGCTCAAAGAGTTTAGAAGAGTTAATCCTCCTAGACTGGAGAAAACAATTTAGATAGTTCTATGATTCTCCATCTGTGGATTTCTGTTCTCCCAGATTTTTAAAAATTATTTATTTAGTTTTGGCTGCACTGGGTCTTTGCTGCTGTCCATGGGTTTCTCTGGTTGCAGTAAGCGTCTTCTCATTGCAGAGCATATACAGGCTCTGTAGTTTGTGACACACAGGTTTAGTTGCCCCGCAGAAAGTGGAATCTTCCTGGACCAGCCATCAAACCTGTGTCCTCTTCATTGGCAGGCAGATTCTCATCCACTGTGCACCAGGGAAGTCCCTCTGTTCCCTGAGGCTAATAAAACTAGGGAATTGGACATGAAAACCAAACATTTGGTTGTCTGCAAAGGTGTTGACATAAGGAGAGATTCTTTACAGGGAATACATACGCCTTGGTTCACCATACACCTGCACGTCTTTATTTACCTTTTTAACAATTTCTGAGTGTATGACACACTGTTGCTAACTATGTGCACGTTAGTGTTAGTGGCCATAGTGTTAATTGCTCAGTCATGTCTGACTTTGCGTACCCATAGACTGTAGCCCACCCGGCCTCTCTCTCCATGCGATTCTCTAGGCAAGAATCCTGGAGTGGGTTGCCATCTCCTCCTCCAGGTGATCTTCCCAACTCAGGGATTGGGCTTGCATCTGTTGCATCTCCTGCATTTCAGGTGGATTTTTTACCACTGAGCTACCGGGGATATATCCACATTGCTGTATAACAAATCTGTAGAAATGTTACATCTTGCGTGACTGAAGCCCTAACCCACTGAGTGACAATTCTCCAGTCCTTCCTCCTCACAGCCCTTGGCAACCACGGTTATATTTTCTGTTTCCATGGATTTGATTAATTTAGATACCTCATAGAAGTGGAATCGTACAATATTTGTCTTTTTTGATTGGTTCATTTCACTTAGTATAATATCATCAAGGCCCATCCATGATGGAGCATATGACAGAATTCTTTTTTAAGGCCTCAAAACATCCCGTTGTGTGTATGTGGATGTAATAGCTATAACATATATCTAATATATAATCTTTATCTTTTATCCAGCAATGAACATTTAGACTGCTTACACATCGTGCCCATTGGGAATAATGCGGCAGTGACCATACATGTGCCCACTATTTAGTCAATATCTTGCTTTCAATTCTTTATGGAAACACACTCTTGAGTGAGATTGCTAGATCATACAGCAGTTCTAATTTTCTGTCGAAACTCCATACTATTTTCTAGAAAGCATGCAACATTTTACATTGCCAACTGTAGTGAATAAGGGTTCCAATTTATCCATATCCTTACCAAATATGCTATTGTCTTCTTATACATATTGCCCATGACAGAAGGTTTCAGTTTGTATCTCCCTATTGATTAGTAATATTGAGCATCTTTTCATATGTTTGTTGGCCATTTGTGTATTTTCTCTGGAGGAAGGTCTATTCAATTCCTTCTCTCACGGTTAGTCAGCTCAGACTGCCATAACAAAACAGACTGCATTCCTTAAAACAGAGAAATTTGTTTTCTTACAATGCTGGAACATGGAAATTTGATATCAAGGTGCCATCATGGTCAGTCAGTTTCTCTTCCTGGCTTATCGGTAACCTTCACACTGGTATATGCTTATTAACCCCTTATCAGATGCATATTTTACAGATATATTCTACCATCCTGGAGGTGGAATTTTCAACACTGTTTTTTTTGCCATATCTACACTCTTTTGGTTCCTGTACCTTTGTAGTATGTTCTGAAATCAGAGGCCTCCAGCTTTGCTGTTCTTTCTAAGATTCTTTGCCTATTTGGGGTGCTCTGAGATTCCATGTTAACTGTTGGATGGATTTTCTATATGCGAAAAAATTTCCATTCGGATTTCATTAGGAATTCTTTGAATCTTTAAATTGCTTTGGGTAGTATGAACAGCTTAATAATATTAAGCCTCCAAATCCATAAACACGAGACACCTATCTATTTATTTATGTCAGATTACTTTCTGCAATACTTTGTAGTTTTCAACATGTAAGTCTTTCATCTCCTTAAGTTTATTCCTAATTACTTCATTTTTTTCAATGCTATTACAAACAAGATTCTTTGTCCAGTGTCTAAGATTCCACACTCCCAGTGCAGAGAACCTGAGTTCAGTCCCTAGTCAGGGAACTAGACCCCACATGCCGCAACAAAGACCTGGCACAAACAAATAAATAAAAATAATTTTTTTTTTTAATTTAGCTCTTGACTGTAGCTTTAAAAAAATAAAAAATAAATAGGATTGTTTTCTTATTTTCCTTTTCGGAATGGTCATTCTTCATGCATGGAAAGGTATTTGAATGTTGATTTTGTACCATGCAACTTTCTGTGCAGGATTTTTGTGTGTGTGGATTTAAAGATTTTTCTGCACATAAAACCATGCCCCTGTGAGTAGACATAATTTTACTTCTTTCTTTCCAAATGGAAGCCTTTTGTTTCCATTTCTAAACTAAAACCCTGGCTAGGACTTCTAATATTATGGTGAACAGAAATGTTGTTAACGGGCATCCTTGCCTTTTTTTCTTGATCTTTTTCACTGATGACTATGATGCTAGAGCTAGATTTTCAATATATGACATTTATTATATTGCAGTCACTTCCTCCTATTTCTACATTGTTGAGAACTATTGTCATGAACGACTAGTAAATTTATTAGATACTCTACAGAACATCACATGAGGCACAGATGAAGTTTCTTTTTTTTTTTTTTTTTTTTTTAATTTTAAGAAAATTATGTAATGCTCCCAGTGGAAGCACAGAAGTTGATGATACAGAAATCATCTTCCATTCCTTCTTTGGTAATCATTGTCTTTGTCACTCTCTGGCTTAGAATTATGTATCCTTAGTTAGAATACCCAGAGTTTGGAAACATTTCCCAACCGAAACACTGCTTCTCATCATTTTTTAGGTAAACCTTGCTCGATGGCCTTCAGAGTGGACCACAGTAAACACCAGAAGGTGAGTATTTCCCAAATCCTGTTGCCAAAATATCCTCCTCATGGATCCAGTCACAGGTGAGAATAGGAGGAAACACAGAGATCCAGGAGACGGCTGCCTTCCTGTCCTGGATCTTTAGCACACTGTCTGATATCATCACCACCTTTACAGTTAGTAAGAACGAAAGCAATAGTAGGCAGTTCTGTTGTTACATTATTTTCATAATGTTTCAGACTTTAAGCATTATATGTGAATAAATTTACTTAAACCTTAAATCAATCCTACAGTACCTATAAATAGGTATAGCTATCACCATTATAGATTCAAAAAATGAGGTAAAAAACGTTTGATTATATGCCTGAGATCACAGTATCACTGGTAGTGCAATCTAAACCAATGCATGTTCTCTAAACCGCTTACAGACTGATTAAAACTTCCATAGTTCTATGAAGCTTATTCATATATCTTTATATCATTCATCTGAGAGATGTTTTCAACCTCAGTTTTTTTGTGCTGTGCTAGGGAGGGATATACTAAGACATCTGACTAAGGGAAGCTTAAGGACATGATGGGCAGTTAGTAGAGTGGACAGTGCAAGATGAAGAAGGAGACAGGATCCCTACCTCAGAGCCTCCCACTCCAATAAGAGGAAGCAACTCACAACCCTGAGAAGCCTCAGGTTTATGAGTGAAAAGCAACAAATAAGAAAATAACAGAAGGACTTCACATAGATTACCCACTTTTGAGTAGAAACGCATCATCTGGGCATCATTTCAAATGCTCATTCTTGCAGGAGCGAGGAACAGCTCCTCCTCTGAGCTCTAATAGGCAACTCTCCTGTTTGTAATCATTTGTTTAGCCTGCCCCTGTGTTGTGAGCTTTGGGAGGCTAGCCCACACGCATTCATTCTCAGAAGTCCAGGCCCAGCTCAAAGCCCATGAGGGCCCCCTGAATGTTTTGTGAATGAGTGACTCCACATTTAAGCATTCCTCTAGGAGTAGAAAGGTCAAAGGATGCTGAAGATAGTATCTGTGAGGTACACTTGAAATATAGATGCAGTTTAGGGTATAAATTGATACCAGGGATGTACGCTCATGTTCTAACTGTATTAAATAGCTCACACAACAATTTGGCGAAGGTTATTAAATTTCATGTCCACTATAATATTAAGAATTAGCCTGTATACCAATTAATGGATCAGGAAACTGAGGAGAACCAGCGAGTCATACAGCCTTGTTCAAGGAGAACTGATGAGACCAGCTACTTTAATTCCAAATATTGTCTCTAGGACATGGCAACCTGCAACTTTCATCTCTTTTCCTTTATTGTCTAAATGCATTTCTGCTGATCGTCTTTTCTCTTCTTAATCTCACTGCGTTGTTACCTTTTTTTCCAGATGTGTTTTGTCCCCTCTGTAATTTTCCATACTTCTTCACCCATCAAAGGACCAGTAATTAATAGAAACCCCCCGGATCTCTCTACGAGCCCTTACCTTCTTCTTTCCCTGGCCTCCAGCTATTCTCTCTGCCTTGCTCTCACTTTTATGGAGAAAGTTGCAGGGGAAGAACCTTAAGATATGAATTCTAGTTTTTTTTTTTTTTTTTTAATTTTTTTAATTTATTTATTTATTTATTTATTTTTTTATTAGTTGGAGGCTAATTACTTCACAACATTTCAGTGGGTTTTGTCATACATTGATATGAATCAGCCATAGATTTACACGTATTCCCCATCCCGATCCCCCCTCCCACCTCCCTCTCCACCCGATTCCTCTGGGTCTTCCTAGTGCACCAGGCCCGAGCACTTGTCTCATGCATCCCACCTGGGCTGATGATCTGTTTCACCATAGATAGTATACATGCTGTTCTTTTGAAATATCCCACCCTCATATTCTCCCACAGAGTTCAAAAGTCTGTTCTGTATTTCTGTGTCTCTTTTTCTGTTTTGCATATAGGGTTATTGTTACCATCTTTCTAAATTCCATATATATGTGTTAGTATGCTGTAATGTTCTTTCTCTTTCTGGTTTACTTCACTCTGTATAATGGGCTCCAGTTTCATCCATCTCATTAGGACTGGTTCAAATGAATTCTTTTTAATGGCTGAGTAATATTCCATGGTGTATATGTACCACATCTTCCTTATCCATTCATCTGCTGATGGGCATCTAGGTTGCTTCCATGTCCTGGCTATTATAAACAGTGCTGCAATGAACATTGGGGTGCATGTGTCTCTTTCAGATCTGGTTTCCTCAGTGTGTATGCCCAGAAGTGGGATTGCTGGGTCATATGGCAGTTCTATTTCCAGTTTTTAAGAAATCTCCACACTGTTTTCCATAGCGGCTGTACTAGTTTGCATTCCCACCAACAGTGTAAGAGGGTTCCCTTTTCTCCACACCCTCGCCAGCATTTATTGCTTGTAGACTTTTGGATAGCAGCCATCCTGACTGGCGTGTAATGGTACCTCATTGTGGTTTTGATTTGCATTTCTCTAATAATGAGTGATGTTGAGCATTTTTTCATGTGTTTGTTAGCCATCTGTATGTCTTCTTTGGAGAAATGTCTGTTTAGTTCTTTGGCCCATTTTTTGATTGGGTCATTTATTTTTCTGGAATTGAGCTGCAGGAGTTGCTTGTATATTTTTGAGATTAATCCTTTGTCTGTTGTTTCATTTGCTATTATTTTCTCCCAATCTGAGGGCTGTCTTTTCACCTTGCTTATAGTTTCCTTTGTAGTGCAAAAGCTTTTAAGTTTCATTAGGTCCCATTTGTTTAGTTTTGCTTTTATTTCCAATATTCTGGGAGGTGGGTCATAGAGGATCTTGCTGTGATTTATGTCAGAGAGTGTTTTGCCTATGTTCTCCTCTAGGAGTTTTATAGTTTCTGGTCTTACATTTAGATCTTTAATCCATTTTGAGTTTATTTTTGTGTATGGTGTTAGAAAGTGTTCTAGTTTCATTCTTTTACAAATGGTTGACCAGTTTTCCCAGCACCACTTGTTAAAGAGGTTGTCTTTTTTCCATTGTATATCCTTGCCTCCTTTGTCAAAGATAAGGTGTCCATAAGTTTGTGGATTTATCTCTGGGCTTTCTATTCTGTTCCATTGATCTATATTTCTGTCTTTGTGCCAGTACCATACTGTCTTGATGACTGTGGCTTTGTAGTAGAGTCTGAAGTCAGGCAGGTTGATTCCTCCAGTTCCATTCTTCTTTCTCAAGATTACTTTGGCTATTTGAGGTTTTTTGTATTTCCATACAAATTGTGAAATTCTTTGGTCTAGTTCTGTGAAAAATACCGTTGGTAGCTTGATAGGGATTGCATTGAATCTATAGACTGCTTTGGGTAGAATAGCCATTTTGACAATATTGATTCTTCCAATCCATGAACACGGTATATTTCTCCATCTGTTTGTGTCCTCTTTGATGTCTTTCATCAGTGTTTTATAGTTTTCTATGTATAGGACTTTTGTTTCTTTAGGAAGATATACTCCTAAATATTTTATTCTTTTTGTTGCAATGGTGAATGGTATTGTTTCCTTAATTTCTCTTTCTGTTTTTTCATTGTTAGTATATAGGAATGCAAGGGATTTCTGTGTGTTAATTTTGTATCCTGCAACTTTACTATATTCATTGATTAGCTCTATTAATTTTCTGGTAGAGTCTTTAGCGTTTTCTATGTAGAGGATCATGTCATCTGCAAACAGTGAGAGTTTCACTTCTTCTTTTCCTATCTGGATTCCTTTTACTTCTTTTTCTGCTCTGATTGTTGTGGCCAAAACTTCCAACACTATGTTGAATAGTAGTAGTGAGAGTGGGCACCCTTGTCTTTTCCTGATTTCAGGGGAAATGCTTTCAATTTTTCACCATTGAGGGTGATGCTTGCTGTGGGTTTGTCATATATAGCTTTTATTATGTTGAGGTATGTTCCTTCTATTCCCGCTTTTTGGAGAGTTTTAATCATAAATGAGTATTGAATTTTGTCAAAGGCTTTCTCTGCATCTATTGAGATAATCATATGGTTTTTATCTTTCAATTTGTTAATATGGTGTATTACATTGATTGATTTGCGGATATTAAAGAATCCTTGCATTCCTGGGATAAAGCCCACTTGGTCATGATGTATGATTTTTTTTAATATGTTGTTGGATTCTGTTTGCTAGAATTTTGTTAAGGATTTTTGCATCTATGTTCATCAGTGATATTGGCCTGTAGTTTTCTTTTTTTGTGGCATCTTTGTCTGGTTTTGGAATTAGGGTGATGGTGGCCTCATAGAATGAGTTTGAAAGCTTACCTTCATCTGCAATTTTCTGAAGAGTTTGAGTAAGATAGGTGTTAGCTCTTCTCTAAATTTTTGTTAGAATTCAGCTGTGAAGCCATCTGGTCCTGGGCTTTTGTTTGCTGAAAGATTTTTGATTACAGTTTCGATTTCCTTGCTTGTGATGGGTCTGTTAAGATCTTCTATTTCTTCCTGGTTCGGTTTTAGAAAGTTATACTTTTCTAAGAATTTGTCCATTTCATCCAAGTTGTCCATTTTATTGGCATAGAGCTGCTGGGAGTAGTCTCTTATGATCCTTTGTATTTCACTGTTGTCTGTTGTGATCTCTCCATTTTCATTTCTAATTTTGTTAATTTGATTCTTCTCTCTTTGTTTCTTAATGAGTCTTGCTAATGGTTTGTCAATTTTGTTTATTTTTTCAAAAAACCAGCTTTTAGCTTTGTTGATTTTTGCTATGGTCTCTTTAGTTTCTTTTGCATTTATCTCTGCCCTGATTTTTAAGATTTCTTTCCTTCTGATAACCCTGGGGTTCTTCATTTCTTCCTTCTCTAATTGGTTTAGGTGTAGAGTTAGGTTATTTATTTGGTTTTTTTCTTGTTTTTTGATGTAAGCCTGTAATGCTATGAACCTTCCCCTTAGCACTGCTTTTACAGTGTCCCATAGGTTTTGCATTGTTGTGTTTTCATTTTCATTCATTTCTATACATATTTTGATTTCTTCTTTGATTTCTTCTATGATTTGTTGGTTATTCAGAAGCGTGTTATTTAGCCTCCATATGTTTGAATTTTTAACAATTTTTTTCCTGTAATTGAGATCTAATCTTACTGCACTGTGGTCAGAAAAGATGACTGGAATGATTTCAATTTTTTTAAATTTTTCAAGACCAGATTTATGGCCCAGGATGTGATCTATTCTGGAGAAGGTTCCGTGTGCACTTGAGAAAAAGGTGAAGTTGATTGTTTTGGGGTGAAATGTCCTATAGATATCAATTAGGTCTAGCTGGTCCATTGTGTCATTTAAGGTTTGTGTTTCCTTGTTAATTTTCTGTTTATTTTCTGTTAATTTTCTGTTGATCTATCCATAGTTGTGAGTGGGGTATTAAAGTCTCCCACTATTATTGTGTTACTATTAATTTCCTCTTTCATACTCGTTAGTGTTTGCCCTACGTATTGCGGTGCTCCTATGTTGGGAGCATATATATTTATAATTGTTATATCTTCTTCTTGAATTGATCCTTTGATCATTATGTAGTGTCCTTCTTTGTCTCTTTTCACATCCTTTATTTGAAAGTCTATTTTGTCTGATATGAGTATTGCGACTCCTGCTTTCTTTTGGTCTCCGTTTGCATGAAATATTTTTTTCTAGCCCTTCACTTTTAGTCTGTATGTGTCTCTTGTTTTGAGGTGGGTCTCTTGTAGACAGCATATATAGGGGTCTTGTTTTTGTATCCATTCAGCCAATCTTTGTCTTTTGGCTGGGGCATTCAACCCATTTACATTTAGGGTAATTATTGATAGGTGTGGTCCTGTTGCCATTTACTTTCTTGTTTTGGGTTCACGTTTATACAGCCTTTCTGCATTTCCTGTCTAGAGAAGATCCTTTTGCATTTGTTGAAGAGCTGGTTTGGTGGTGCTGAATTCTCTCAGCTTTTGCTTATCTATAAAGCTTTTGAATTCTCCTTCATATCTGAATGAGATCCTTGCTGGATACAGTAATCTAGGTTGTAGGTTATTCTCTTTCATTACTTTCAATACGTCCTGCCATTCCCTTCTGGCCTGGAGGGTTTCTATTGATAGATCAGCTGTTATCCTTATGGGAATCCCTTTGTGTGTTATTTGTTGTTTTTCCCTTGCTGCTTTTAATATTTGTTCTTTGTGTTTGATCTTTGTTAATTTGATTAATATGTGTCTTGGGGTGTTTCACCTCGGGTTTATCCTGTTTGGGACTCTCTGGGTTTCTTGGACTTGGGTGGCAATTTCCTTCCCCATTTTAGGGAAGTTTTCAGCTATTATCTCCTCGAATATTTTCTCATGGCCTTTCTTTTTGTCTTCTTCTTCTGGAACTCCTATGATTTGAATGTTGGGGCATTTCACATTGTCCCAGAGGTCCCTGAGGTTGTCCTCATTTCTTTTCATCCTTATTTCTTTTTTCCTCTCTGCTTCATTTCTTTCCACTATTTTATCTTCTACCTCACTTATCCTATCTTCTGTCTCTGTTATTCTACTCTTGGTTCCCTCCAAAGTGTTTTTTATCTCATTCATTTTATTATTCATTTTTAATTGACTCTTTTTTATTTCTTCTAAGTCTTTATTAAACATTTCTTGTATCTTTTCAATCTTTGTTTCCAGGCTATTTATCTGTAACTCCATTTTGTTTTCAAGATTTTGGATCATTTTTATTATCATTATTCTAAATTCTTTTTCAGGTAGATTCCCTATCTCCTCCTCTTTTGTTTGACTTGGTGGACATTTTTCATGTTCCTTTACCTGTTGGGTATTTCTTTGCCTTTTCATCTTGTTTAGATTGCTGTGTCTGGAGTGGGCTTTCTGTGTTCTGGAGGTCTGTGGTTCCTTTTTATTGTGGAGGATTTACCCAGTGGGTGGGGTTAGACTATTGGCTTCTCAAGGTTTCCTGGTTAGGGAAGCTTGCGTCAGTGTTCTGGTGCATGGAACTTGATTTCTTCTCTTTGGAGAGCAATGGAGTGCCCAGTAATGAGTTTTGATATGGGTCTATGTGTTAGGTGTGACCTTGGGCAGCCTGTATGTTGATGTTCAGGGCTATGTTCCTGCGTTAATGGAGAACTTGCGTGGTATGTCTTGCTCTAAAACTTATTGGCTCTTGGGTGGTGGTTGGTTGCAGTGTAGGTATGGAGGCTTTTGGACAGTCACTTATTACTTAAAGTTCCATGTAGTCAGGAGTTTTCTGGTGTTCTCAGGTTTTGGGCTTAAGTCTCCTGCCTCTGGATTTCAGTTTCATTCTTCCTGTAGTCTCAGGACTTCTCCAACTATACAGCACTGATAAGAAAACTTCTAGGTTAATGGCTAAAAGATTCTCCCCCATTAGGGACACCCATAGAGGTTCACAGAGTTACATGAAGAGGAGAGGGAGGAGGGAGATAGAGATGAGCAGGAGGAGAAAAAAGGGGGACTCAAGAGGAGAGAGACAGATCTACGCAGCTGTCTGTTCCCAGAGTGTTCTCCGTAGCCCAGTCACCTACAAAGATTCACAGAATTGGATTGGGAAGAGAAGGGGAAAGGAGGAAATAGAGATGTTCTGAGGTAGAAAACAGAGAGTCAAGATTGGGAGAGAATAATCTTCTGTTTAATAATAGGGCTTCTCTCATTTTTTTTTTTTTTTTTTTGTAAGGTTATAGTGTATTGAAAATGAAAATTAAGGAGCAGTAGAGGAGTACTAGAGGACTTTAAATGAAATAAGAGAAAAAGAAAAATAGAAAATAGAACAGAAAAAGGAAAGAAAAGAAAGAAGAAAGAAGAAAAAAAAGAAAAAGAAAAAAAAAGAAAAAAAAAATTTTTTCCCCTAATTAAAAGAATCTTAAAAATATATGGAAATGAAAGTTAAGGAGTAATGGGGGAGTAATAGGGGATTTTAAAGGAAAATAAAAGAGAAAAAATAAAAAAGAAAAAAAGAAAAAAAAAAGAGAAAAAAGTAAAATTATATCTAGGAGTTTCTTTGGAGCTGTTGCGGTCAGTGTGGGTTTGTCTCAGTTTCAGATAGCTCCTCATTCCAGCTTATGCTTCTTGATATCTACAGGCCCCTTCCTGTGTAGTCGGTGTTTTCTAGAGGGATTTTAATCTGTTGCACCAGTCCCTTCTGAAGCGGTTCCCTTTGTTTATTTGGCGTCTGTTTGCAGGTCTCTTCAGAGCCTCATTTCCGCCCTGACACAGGTAGCTAGTTCTGTCTCTCTGTGGGGAGGGGCTGGCGCCGCGGGGAGGGGCTGTAGCTGCGGGGAGGGGCTGGCGCTGCCGGGAGGGGCTGACGCTGCTTTCTCCATCTGCGCCGCTCAGGCTTCCGGCTGTTCTATATGGAGCGCGCCCCGCGCTGCGTGAGGTTCCAGCCCTCGGGTGTTCCACAAAAGCGCGGAATGAAAAGCTGCGCCTGCTCTCTGTGCCTTCCCCGCCAGAGCAGTCCAGGCAGCCAGGGGCTTGTGGGCGCACTCTCCCCAGGTGTGGCGCGCCCACTCCCTTCCATGGACCCAGTCTCAGTTTCCTCTGGCGCCAGTCGGGTGCGTGCGCCTTCTGCCCTCCACGTCCCCAGCCCCAGTCCCCGCCCGCGCCAGTTGGGTGCCTGCGCCCTGTGTCTCGCCGTGACCTTCCCCTCCCCCCTGCCTCCTGCCTCCGGCCAGGCTGGGCCGGTCCGCAGCCTGCAAGCCCTTCTCTGGACTTTCTCGGTCCCTTTGTTCTGCGAACGGCCGGCAGTGTGTTCGGGCTGGTTAATTTACTCTCTCTCTTTTGGTCTCCCACAGTTCAAGTTGGCAACTCACAGAAGCTCCCTCCGATTGTCCTCAGGGCACTCAGGCCCGGACCCTACCCCAAGCAATGCCACCTAAGACTCCCTTCCCGGGACGGACCTCTGTCCTTAGCTCTTTTGTCTCACTTTTTATCTTTTATATTTTGTCCTACCTCCTTTCAAAAACAATGGGCTGCTTTTCTGGGTGCCTGATGACCTCAGCTAGCGATCAGAAGTTGTTTTGCGAAGTTTGCTCTGCGTTCAGTTATTCTTTTGATGAATTTGTAGGAGAGAAAGTGGTCTCCCCGTCCTACTCCTCAGCCATCTTGAATTCTAGTTTTGATTCACTATCCACCTAGGTCCTTTTGTTACAGTCCAGTGTTCAGACCACCCCCCCCCCAAAAAAAAAAATCAGGTATTTCCAAGAATTGTCAAAGTATTAACTAAAGTCATGCATGTGAAAACACTTCATAAAGTCCTAAAGAACTGAAGAAATGAATGTTGTCTTTTACTCACATGGAAGAGAATGTCCAGGGCACCATTAAGTAAGGAATCTAGTTTGATGGAATTGCCGGGAGCAGCAAAATTGCTGAAAACAAGTGGCTCCAAGCAGCCTCAGAAACCAGTGCCCCATCACAGAAAAGCAAGGACCCCTGGACAGCACCCCAGAGAAAAAGTCGGTAAGAAAAACTTTGGGGAGTTCCTCTAATTAGTTCCTCTAATCCCTGAGGAAAAACTAATAAGTATGGCCTAGGTGTGTGGCATGGACTTTGGGTAGGTGGGGTTTAAGCTGGACTGGTCTGAGACACGAAGTTAGCACTGGGGCCTTGGGAAAATCTTATACATTTTCTGAGGTCCTGATTGCTGTCTTTAAAGTGAGGATAAGGATACATAATTCATACAGTGCTCGAAAGCCTTACATTAAATGCAAAAGTCTGACACCTAAAAGTAGTTCAATAAATCCAGCTGTGATAATGGGAACCGTGCTTTGTCAGTGTTTATGCCCAGACCTCTGCTCAGTGCCTTATGTGTCGTGTGCCCTTAACATATATTTTCTGAGTAGATGTGTTGGTGAACTATTTCCTAAGTTAGAAGGTTCGGAAGTTAAACCTACTAACGGGAAGTGCAGAATGCTATCACTGAACTGGGCATCTGTGGTCATTGGAGCCTCAGTCTCCTGAACCAGTAGTTAAAGGGAAATTAAAAAAAGTATAGAGAAGGGACTTCCTGGGGGTGAAGTGGTTAAGACTCCATGCTTCCACTGCAGGAGGTGTGGGTTCCATTCCTGGTTGGGGATCTAAGATCTCACAAGCCAAGAAATAAATAATGGAATAATAAAGCATAAAATTACAAAAGTAAAAGTTTGAAAAATACATGTAAGAAAGTTTTAACAAAGTGTATAGATGGACAGGTAGGAGATCTCACACTTTCTGATAAAAGAGAGACTAATTCTCCAGACCCCACCAGCCTTGCTTAGCTTCTGTTTTCCGTCTTAGACCTCAGAGGAAAGGAGACTGGAGTGAAGAGGTACAGTCTACGAGAAAGAAAGGGCCATGTGTACCAAGAGGTCAGCGAGCCCGAGGATGACGACTACCTCTGTGAGTGACCCTGCTGGCCCACTCATGGAGAAGGGGCTACGAGGCCTTGGTCCACTAACCTCACCTCACCATCTGGTCCCCTGGTCATCCCCTTCCTCTATGACTTGAGGTGCAGGATCAAGGACAAATGCCATTGTTGCAAGAAGGGGGACCCCTTCCAGTGTCCGAAACTGGGCTCTTGTCTAACACTCGGAACTGAATTGTCCAAGGAGACACATGCTGACAAAGCAAGAGATTTTATTGGGAAGGGCACCCAAGTGGAGAGCAGTAGGTAAGAGAACCCAGGAGAACTGCTCTGCCTCGTGGCTCACAGTCTCAGGTTTTATGGTGATGGGATTAGTTTCCGGGTGGTCTTTGGCGAATCATCTTAATTCAAAGTCTTTCCTGGTGGCACACGAATCTCTCATCCAGGATGGATTCTAGCGAGAGGGATTCTGGGAAGTGGACAGACATGCGGTGTCTCCTTTTGATCTTTCCCGAACTCTTCCGGTTGGTGATGGCTTATTAGTTCCGTATTCCTTATCAGGATCTCCTGTCATAAAACAACTCATGCAAATGTTTACTATGGTGCCTGACCAGGGTGGGTGGTTTCAATCAGTGTGCTTCCCCTAACAACTCCCCCCTGAGAGACTTTATACTCAAGATGCTTCTTGGGAATTGGGGCGGAGGTCTCTTTCTTCTGTAAATTTTTCCTGCTGTGCCTGGGCATGGGCCTGCCTAGCAGAGCAGAAGTCTCTCTCTACCTGATCTAGGTTGGGGTGTTCTATATCTGAAACCAGATTTTACTCTTGTAATAACAGCAATTTAGTTTGAAACTGTTGGCGCCTCTCAGAGATGAAATAGACAGGGGCCAAACAGGAGACCTTCCAGGATGGTCATCACTGGTCCCCAGAAATAGGAGGCAACATTTGGAGTGAGGGCTGCAGGGTTTGTGACTTTTTTTTTTTTTTTTTTGCTTGGCTGGTGGTGAAGGAACAGAGCTGTGCTCCAGGAATCGTGTTTAGTCTGAGGTTACCATCTTCCACCTGGGTGGTGGCTCCAGTTCTGTAGAAGAACTCAAAAGACATTGTTATGCATATTTCTTTGAGTAGGAACCAGGACCCTGTCTCAAGGCTGCACCACCATATGATTATTTCTAGTGATTCGGTATTCTCTCCCTTCCCTGATTTGCAATCGTTTGAATCCACCCTTTGGAACTCAGGGAAGGTCAAGGAGGCTGAATGAACCCTATATCTTACAGATGAGAAATGGAGAACATACAGCAGATCTGTACTCCAGAGTCACCACCCACAGAGTCCTGCTCAGTTTTAATTTAGGGAACAGGGCAACTATGACTGTGATAAGTTTTTCTCAAAATGGGGTATAGGACCGCCTCAGCTTGGAGAAGAGACACTGAATTGGAAGTATTCCTGAGTTCTAAGTCCTAGATCTGAGCCTTGTATGATTAAAATCTCAATCTTTTGGTCTGCCGTTTTGTTGTAACACACCCAATTAGTAGTAGCTGGAGGAGGGATAAGTGGAATTTTAATAGACAAAATAAATCTCTTCTTTTTAAAAATAGGCCTGAAAAAAAATAAAAAAAATAAAAATAGGCCTGAAACCCAGTCTAGTCCTGGCACTTCAGGGAGACTTTTAGCCAGGTGGCCAGTTGTCTAGTTTTATAAAAAGTAAGGTAGAAGTTATTAGCATCCAGCAGATATTGTTTTGAGAATGGTGGCATCTAAGCCTGACACGACTCAGAAAACTCAAGTGTTTAGCAATATAACGTCTAATCTGAAATTACACCCATTGCAACACCTGGTTATTTTCCAGGATGTCTGAACCATAGCTGAGTACTCTATTTTGATTTGTAGTCATAAAATTTTCCATAATAGCCAAAGCAGATGTCACCACTACTGACGTCAGTGTTTCTCTAGGTATGAGAAGATGCAAGAATTGGGACTCATAAAATCTCTTGAAAAGATCTAACTATCTGAAGGCCTGTTCTGCCAGTTTTTTTCAGAGCACCAAGTGCCTCATTCCTGATTTTCACCCTGAACTCCTTTCAGGGCTGTCGAAAGTCAGCAGTTGCACACATGATTTAATCTCTGTAGATGTAGATGGCAAGTGTCAATCTTCAGTTGGCAGAGCCCCTTTTTGCTCATAAACTTGACCATGATTTTGAGGGGGACATTTCATGACCATTTTATCCCATGGTGCTGAGAATGTCCATTTTCAGGTTTGGCAAAGATTTTGTTGACAGGCCACTCAATGTGCTGTTACTGGACTAGGCCATTAAACAGTATCCAAAATTCTCTGGACCACCTGTCTTACTAGCCTCTTGGTCCAGGAAGACATTCCCTCTTGTTGCTTTTTTTCATATCTAGAGTTACACTGTTATCATCATCGATCTCATAGGGAACTATATATTATTTTATCAAAGGCCTCAGTCACACGTTTGGTGGTGTAAAAAACAGCAGTTTTGTAAAACAGGTGAAATACAAAGAGCATAGCCAGCAGTATTAGTAAAGTCACAAGTAAGACTTAAGAGCTTCCATTAGATGTAGCCCAGTATATCCCAGGTCGTCTGACTTATTCTACTCTGCACGAATCTTTATCTTTCAGGGAAATTATACATTGGCACCACCATCTATAAGGCACATAGCCCAGTATATCTCAGGTCGTCTGACTTAGTCTACTCTGTACAAATCTTTATCTTTCAGGGAAATTATACATTGGCACCACCGTCTATAAGGCACAGAGCCCAGTTTTTTAGTGTTACTAGACTGATTATCCTTAGTATGATTTAATTGTTTCCAACACAGAGGAGACTTTAAACCTAAATTACCATAGCCTGGTGTTATCTATATAAATCCATCTCATAATTGTGGGAGATTTTTTTTTTTTTTGATAAAACTTTTCTTGTTGCTCTGATTAAGCCTGAGTAATAGAAAAAAGCTCAAATTTATGGCCAGAGTCAGAGCAGGCATTATTAATTGGCCCAGTGAGGGGATCCCATCTAGTAGCATCACAGTGACCTGAATATGACTATAATTTTTTTTTTTTTTAAGTAAATTTTTTCACGGCCAACCAGTTAGAATCTTATATTAGAGAAATTTACCAAGGTAACCCAGGATTGGATACAGGTAATTGGCCACAAACCCAACAATTGGATTGATTAATAAAACTAGCATAGGATCAGGCCTATGATAGGAAAGCATTTGATTTATATGCAAAAGTCTAAGAAGTCAAGAAAACATTATAAATGATCATACGAAGCAGATCCAGCATCTTGGGCAAGCTGCCTACCTCTGATGTAGTGGTCTTTTCATCCTGGTGTAGTGTAGCTTTTCCTGTTTGAGCATCACTTTAAGGTGAGATCAGGTCGGCTGTCTTTTCTATAGACCAATCCAGGGTAAGGGCCTTTGGAAGTGGGAATTAATCTAAGAGTTAATTTTCCTTCAGTTTCATTGTGCATGAGCTAGTTAAGAGTACCTGATAAAAAGCCCTTCTATCCAGGTTGGAGACAGTCTCCTAAATTATGTCTTTTTCTAGTCCTGGTTGCAGGTCATGAGGCATCTGATCTTCATCCAAAGACAGATTACTGAGACAAGCTTCAGAAACAAACTTAGGGTGTTCTTTAAGAATTCAATTAAATTTTACATTAATATCACATAACAGCAAAGAACTATCTAAGAAATGAGTCTTACTACATGCAGACCTCCATTAACTGAGATTTAACATTTTTTGAAATATCTTTTTTTTTTCCTAAAGTTACCCTCATTTTTATCAAATATAACCAAATTAAGGCTAGTTTGTTTGCAAAACAGGTCTGTTCTCACTAATTTTGCTCTAATGATTTATATAACCATAATTGATCATAGATTTTGCTGAAACACTTTTGCTGAACTTTTAATATAAAACAGGGCTGGGAAACTCACACCAAAGGCTTATCACAGATTTTGTCTAACAAATCTAGGTGAACTCTTTTCTTTTTAAGGGCTCAAAAATTCCTTGAGATTTTTGTACCTGTTAGTGAGATAACCTTCCTAGCTCATTTGATAAACTTACTGGAAACCTAAGAGTTCCAAATTTCTGGAGGAGTCAGATAGAGAGAAAATATAATTGTTTTGTTCATAATGTATAATTTTACCAAATTATTTTCATAATCAGTTTGAGAGGAAGGTTTTCCTTACTCCCGGAAAACACAAGATTCAAACCTGTAATTTTTTTAGATAGAAACCATAAGTTATAAGCATATTCGCTGGTTCATTCAGTCCTTTGTTAACTTTTGTGAAGTCATCAGGTTTCTGATTAGAACACAAAGACATATAAAAATGTTAAGAACTCCATATAATTTCTAGGATATCCGTATTAGTAATTTTATCATACATTATAACATGAGCAGATTTATTACTCATTTGATAATCTTTTTCATGTAATTTAACCAACCAAATAAACACAGTTTAATATCTCTCTTTGGGATGTTTCAGGGGCCCTCTAAAGCACCCCAAAGTTAGCTAGAGGTCAAAGGAACTTCAAAAGAATTCGATTTAGGAAGTTTTATTGAAAAGATCAATTAAAAGCATTTAGAACATTTGGTCAGATTTAGTCAATGTTGATGGGTGTATCATTTAGCTTGTTGATATGTCACAATGGGTGTAAATACCAAGGCTCAAGGTCTAGTAAAAGTCAGCTCCGCCATCTTGGACCTAAGTGGCTCTAACCAGTTTTCTTACGACCCTGTCATTCCTAACAAAATCCATTTATCTAATTAATTGTAATCCAATTTTAGAAAATCCTGATCATGCATAACCCTTTTTAGTATTTTTTCATACTTTTTTACTGAAAGCACACTTCCAGCTTTCCTTTAGCAACCAAGAGCTAACTTTTATATTAGCATTTTATAGATTGGTGAGCATAAATACCAGTGATAATTTCTAAAACCCTTGCTTTTTTAAAACATTTTAGGATGGCATCAAACATTATTCATTTATAGTCCCAAATCTCTTTAGTTTTTCTGTAAAAGGAAATCAGTGTTTAGTAGTAAATGTTTCAAAATCTTATTTCATTTGGAAATGACCTAATTATTTAATAGACTTCCAATACTTAGTTTAGCACAACCCTTAGAAATTCAAGTTATGCCAATCTGGGGAGACTATTGTAGACAGATATTTTTAAAGAATAATTATTCTTAATAGAGTTTATATACAAACTCATACCTCATTTACATTTTTTAGAAGTTTTTTCACTCGAGGTAATTTCCTTGTTGACAAACTTGTAACAGGTGTAATATTTAACTTATATTAAACCTAGGTACAATGAAAATATTCTACTTGATGTTAATTACTCTAAGACATGTCTATATTAGATAGGTCAACAAACAAACATTAATATCAGGTATTTACTACTGAATATTTCCCAGTTCACCTAAACCTGGAATTTATTGTTTAATTTAGAATTATTTGATTTGTAAGCACTTATCTTTTTTTAAGCCAATTAAATAGAGCTAATTTACAAATTAACCTAAAAAATATTACCCAGAGACAAAGACATACCAAAACATATTTAGACAGACACAGTGCAAGATCTAGCTTCATTTTCTAAGTTAGGTCATGAATTAGATATTACAATATAAAATTTACTAGTTTATAAAAAAGTTGAAATAAATAACATTTTTAAAGGCTTTTTTCCTTTTTCTCTCAGTCTCAGGAGTTAGAGATGGTCTATGTAAGTGTTACTGAGAGCCCTGGTCTCAAGGCACAGGGAAAGAAAATCAAGTTCTAACAAAATGTCAGCAGGTATAAATGGTGGCCAGACAAAGCAAAATGGCCATCACAAATCACAACACAGAACAGAATTAAAGCACACACATATAAACCTGGCAGTCCTCATCAGACACTCCCTTAAATACAAGAATACAGTCTCTCAGAAAGCCTTCCATAGAGACACAAAACTTCAGATGTCTTCAAAGATTTCAAAAGGAGGAAAGGAAGCCAGGTTGAAAGAAGAAGGAGGAGAAGGCGGGAAAGGGGGACATAAGGGGTGGCCTTACAGACGTCTCCTGCCACTTACAGACACCCAGGCATTACGGGACTTTTCCCTGGGCTTCCAGAAAAGGGAGGACTGGAACCCGGCCCTACCAGAAACCAGACCAGAAAATTCGAGTTCTCTGCCAAGAGGAGGTGATCCGTCTCCAATCCTCAGCTCAAGCTGAGGCCCTTCCACCAGATTCCTGCGTCCAGGACCAGGGGACTAGCAAAATGGGAAGGATAGGAAGGGCTAGGGAGAGGAAAGAGAGAGGGAAGGGGAGAGGTCAACAAAGTCTCTTGTTCCTTACAGGTCGGGGCACTCTGGCCAGTTGTCCGCATCAGGAGAAGTCCAGGGACAAAAAAGTCTCAGTTGCAGCTGCTGGGTCTGGCCCATTGGCAGGCAAGCTGGGCCCTAAGTAGCCCAAGTGGTCAGGATATCAGTCTCAGTGAAGAAGAGTCCCACCAGAGTCGCCATTTGTTGCAAGAAGGGGGACCCATTCCAGGGTCCAAAACTGGGCTCTTGTCTAACACTCGGAAATGAATTGTCCGAGGAGACACATGCTGACAAAGCAAGAGATTTTGTTGGGAAAGGGCACCTGGGCGGGGAGCAGGAGGTAAGGGAACCCAGGAGAACTGCTCTGCCTCGTAGCTTACAGTCTCAGGTTTTATGGTGATGGATTAGTTTCCGGGTGGTCTTTGGCGAATCATTTTAATTCAGAGTCTTTCCTGGTGGCTGACACATCCCTCAGCCAAGGTGGATGCAGCGAGAGGGATTCTGGGACGTGGACAGACATGCGGTGTCTCCTTTTGATCTTTCCCGAACTCTTCTGGTTGGTGGTGGCTTATTAGTTCTGTATTCCTTATCAGGATCTCCTGCCATAAAACAACTCATGTAAATGGTTACTATGGTGCCTGAACAGGGTGGGCGATCTCAAACAGTGTGCTTCCCCTAACACCATGAGTGCCCCAGTTCTTTCGAGGAGGTCGTTACAACCAGCAACTTCACTATACTTCCTCTCATCCCTGTTCTCACCTCCAGATTGTGAGGAGTGTCAGAACTTTTTCATCGACAGCTGTGCTGCCCATGGGCCCCCAACCTTTGTAAAGGACTGTGCAGTGGAAAAGGGGCATGCCAACCGCTCAGCCCTCACTCTGCCCCCTGGGTTAAGCATCAGACTGTCGGGCATCCCTGATGCTGGGCTTGGAGTGTGGAACGAGGCATCTGATCTGCCACTGGGGCTGCACTTTGGCCCCTATGAGGGCCAGATCACAGACGATGAAGAGGCCGCCAAGACTGGATACGCCTGGCAGGTGAGAAGCACCCATTTCCCTGTCCTCTGGCCTCTAACTGCTTGTGTGTGGTGGGGGGTACTTCATGTCTACATGCGAGGACGCACATGGTGATAACATGGTCAGCAATGACACAGTCAGCCCTGGGTACTGTGTGCCCTGGGCGTCAACAGAAGACTTCCATCTAAAGGTCAGAGGAGAGGTGGGATCACAGTGTATAGACACTCAGGACCTCTATCTAAAGGTCAGAGGAGAGGTGGGACCACAGTGTAGAGACACTCAGGGCCTCTATCTAAAGATCAGAGGAGAGGTGGGGCCACAGGGCACAGACGCTCAGGACCTCTATTTAAAGGCCAGAGGAGAGGTGGGACCACAGTGTACAGAGACAGAGGAACTCTGTCTAATCATCTGGGGAGAAGTGGGAACACAGTGTACAGACACTCCGGACCTCTATCTAAAGATGAGAGGAGAGATGGGACCACAGTGTACAGACACTCAAAACTTCTATCTAAGGATCAGAGGAGAGGTGGGACCACAGTGTACAGACACTCAGGACCTCTATCTAAAGGTCAGAGGAGAGGTGGGACCACAGTGTACAGAGACAGAGGACGTCTATCTAAAGATCAGGGGAGAAGTGGGAACACAGTGTAGAGACACTCAGGACCTCTATCTAAAGATGAGAGGAGAGATGGGACCACAGTGAACAGATACTCAGGACCTCTATCTAAAGATAAGAGGAGAGGTGGGAACACAGTCTACAGACACACAGGACTTCTATCCAAAGGTCAGAGGAGAGGTGAGACTACAGTGTACAGACACTTAGGACCTCTATCTAAAGGTCAGAGGAGAGGTGGGAACACGGTGTAAAGACACTCAGGACCTCTATCTAAAGATCAGAGGAGAGGTGGGACCACAGTGTACAGACACTCAGGACCTCTATCTAAAGGTCAGAGGAGAGGTGGGACCATTGTGTACACACACTTAGGACCTCTGTATAAAGGTCTTAGGACAGGTGGGAACACAGTAGTACAGACAGACAGAATTGACTCCTCCCTTGTGGAGCCCTTGCCTTCAATGAACCAAGAGACTCAGACTTGGAGATGAGTAAGGGGCCCACTGTGTGGTCCGACTGGCAGGTGAATCCATGCAGGCTGAAAAGCATCAATGACTACAGAGGGAAATAGCTCTTCTATATCTTCCTACCAAGAAAAAATAAAAGAAAGAGGAAAGCTTGTAACTCTTTCTCTGACACTCAGATCACCAAAGCAAGGAACAGCTTCGAATATGTGGATGGAAAGGACACGTCTTGGGCCAACTGGATGAGGTGAGTGCAGTTAGTCTGCAGTGTGTAGACATTGAGACTCCCTCCATGCCATGCCCCTTTCCTTCTCAACCCGGCTCCCTCAACAGCATTCACATCTTCTTTCCTCTTTTCCCTCCATATCATGCTCTTTCATTTCAAAAGACACTAGAAAGAAGCAAATAAAAATATGGCATGTGCCATCAAGATACAAGTCTATATGCTGAACAAAACTGGTGGATTTGAAAACAACTTGAGGAGTCTAGATTCACCAGGGACACTTTAACTCACTTAATGGAAACTTACCATGCACTTTATGTTTCAGTTTAGACAGTGAACTTCGTTACTGAAGCAGATCACACAACCCATGTCCTTTTGGAGAACATACTGCAGACAGACATTAGTCAATTGATTTTAGGAACAGTAACCTTAGGTTTTCTATCTTTGAGTAACTACACAGTGCCAGGATAAGCGAATACAGGAGACCTTGACTCTATGTTGGCAACAACCTCCTCAGTCTTGGTTCCAGTGAGAAGTGGGCCCTGAGGCCTCGGAAGGAATGGGGGGCAGGATGGCCCTGAGCAGGGCCATTCTCTGAGGGCCTCTCCTTTCATCAGGGCAGGCAGACAGTGAACAAACAATTACTGTTCTGTGTCTCAAGCTATATCAGAGCTCTCTCCAAGTTTCCGTGGGAGGGGGTGGGCAAGCAAATAGAACCCTGGATACACGTGGGGAGATGGGAGATAGCCTTGGGAGAGAAGGCAGGCTGGGGTGAGTGCTGAGGGCTGTGTGTTAGCCAAGGAGCACCAAGTCCTATGGATGAAAGAGAGCTTAATTCAAAGGTTAGAGGAGCTGGAGGTCACCAGCCTCAAGGACAGTCCAGGAGGAGATGAGGCTGGAACTGGGCTCTGGGAAAATGGCTAATTAGGTAAGGAGAGAAAAGCATGGGAATTCACATGGCCTACCCGAAGGTGTGAACAGAAGGTCCACATGAGGGGCAGCCTCAGAGGCGGAAGGCAAGGAGCTGGGCATGGTCGGAGAGTGGAGGGCACTTATCACCTGAGGTTTCTTTCCCTTTCCCGGCCTCTACCCCAGGTATGTGAACTGTGCCCGGGACGATGAGGAGCAGAACCTGGTGGCCTTCCAGTATCACGGGCAGATCTTCTACCGAACCTGTCAGGTGGTCAGGCCTGGCTGTGAGCTGCTGGTCTGGTACGGGGATGAGTATGGTCAGGACCTTGGCATCAAGAGGAACAGCAGGGGGAAGAGTGAGCTCGCGACCGGGAGAGGTGAGTGTCAGCCCTCTTCCAGCACCGACCCCATCCTGGGAGCCTCCGTGGTCCGATTTCGAAGCAGAGTATGATCCAGTGTAAAGTCAGTTGAGTTGCAATTAAAATGCCTCAGAATTTGATTCTTTTCATATGCTTGTTAGGAAAAATTATTATATTAAAAATGCTAGTTCTAATTTTTAATATTTCATGCAAAAAAATGTGTAACATCACCTTCTGCTGAAAGGCTTAGAAGCAAAAAGCAACATTTCTAGCACCTACCAGCTTTCTGCCCTTTACCTATTTCTTCCTCACCTCCTCCCATTTCTAAGCAACACATGCACAGTGATGTGCATTCAGTTACTGGTCCAGTTTGATGTCATGTGTGTTCATACTCTGTGCCAGAGGGGGGCTCCACGCACCGAAACAGACAGAACCACTGCCCAGGGGCAGCAGGGGCTTCACACCAGACAGGGGCTGGTGCTCTGAGGAAAACCAGTGCAGGGAACATGCCTCGGGTCAGCATGAGCAGAGGGTGGGGTGTGGTGCAGGACGGTGCGGCGGGGTCTGTGCAGAGATAACACCCGTGGGGAAGGATTCTGGGCAGGGAAGCAGCCAGTGCTACAGCCCCAGGGCCGGGAAGAGAGACCATGCCAGGGGTCGTGGGTGGAAGCACAGAGGGAGAGGAAGGAGGCTGGACGGGACACGGAAGCCTCAGGGCCTGTGTCCACGTGCAGGCACCAGGGGTCCTCCTGGGTGACACAGAACAACCACGTGTCTTTCACCTGCAAGCATCATGTTCTCTGTGCTAAGACGATGCTTTAGTTCATTTTTCGGATGAGACAGCAGGGGGTAGTCCACTCAGAGGTCAGTTCATTGCCAGACATGAGGGGAGATTGGGCTAGTTTAATATGCTTGGGAGTGAGGGTGTGAAGAGTCTGGCTGGAGATGTATTTTTAAATAGGGCTTCCTAGTGCACGTTAAATGGACTAAGACTGAATGAAATAAATGAGGTATGAGTACTGCTGAGGCTGGAGAAAGGATATGCCTTTATTTTATGATTTATGGGAAACAGAGAGAGGAGCAATTTGTGAACCAGTTTGGGACACAGGGGCCAGAGACCTTTAGTCAGTGGGACCTGGGCCGCTCGGTCTCGTCCAGTCTCAAACCCACTTCCTGCAGCGATCGGCACAAAGGCTGCTCTTTGAACAAGGAGCCACAAAGTCAGATTTACCCACACCTGCTGTAACCACCCCCTGTGCTGCCTCCCATATGCAGAGAGCTCCAGGCCAGGCGCCCCTAACTTAATAGACCCTTTCCCCTCACAGGGAGCCTCTCAGGACATTTCACCTAGGTCATCAAGTCTTATCCCTCAGTAGGGTAAATACCTGTGGCCACTGTGACATGACATTTCAGACACTTAGACGCAGGGAAATTCCCTACAGATCCACCTCTATCAGGAGAGATGCTACCTCTGATGGTGCTTGAAGGTCTCCATCTGGGTGATAGGTAGAAAAGGCCCCTGACACCAACTTCCTGGATTTCTGTAGATATAGAGAATAAGAGTGGAGTGGAATCGGGGACAATAAAGAGACACCCAATGGGAGACAAATTGTGCACTGTCAACACTTAGATAATTAGTGAGGCAGGCCTGACCATGGCAAACCAGCTACCTGACCAAAAGCTTCCTCTTTCAGCAGAACCGAAGTGCAAGATCCACCCATGTGCCTCCTGCTCTCTGGCCTTCTCCAGTCAGAAATTTCTCAGCCAACACACCCAACGCAGTCACCCCTCTAAGAATCTCCTGAGACCATCTGAAAGAGACCTCCTCCAACTAGAGGATCCCTGCCCAGGCAATCAAAATCAGCGATACGCAGACCCACACAGCCCTAGTGACAATCCTGAAGGTCAGGAGGTCAAGGACAGGCCCCAACAATTGCTGAAAAGCACAAGGTTGAAGAAGATTTCAAGGGCCTGTGCCTACTCACCCGGAGGACAAATGGGGGGTTCTGGGGTGCATGAGAGAATGAAAGACAAGCCCAGCACAAGCCAGAAACTGAATCCAGAGGACACAGGCACATTGCTCACGGGGGCAGGGGTCTCGAGGATTATGAGGTTCACGTACAGAGAGTGTGGACAAGTCTCCAAGGACAGGTCAAGTCTCAGCACACACGAGAGGACACACACAGGGGAGAAGCCCTATGTTTGCAGGGAGTGTGGGCGAAGCTTCCATCGGAAGTCCACCCTCATCAGACACCAGAGAACACACACAGGTGAGAAGCCCTATGTTTGCGGGGAGTGTGGGCGATGCTACTGTCAGAAGTCAGCCCTCATCAGACACCAGAAGACACACACAGGGGAGAAGCCCTATGTTTGTGGGGAGTGTGGGCGAAGCTTCAGTCAGAAGTCAGATTTCGTCAGACACCAGAGGACACACACAGGGGAGAAGCCCTATGTTTGCAGGGAGTGCGGGCGAAGCTTCCATCGGAAGTCCACCCTCATCAGACACCGGAGAACACACACAGGGGAGAAGCCCTATGTTTGCGGGGAGTGTGGGCGAAGCTTCAGTCAGAAGTCCGTCCTCATCACCCACCAGAGGACACACACAGGGGAGAAGCCCTATGTTTGTGGGGAGTGTGGGCAAAGCTTCATTAAGAACTTCAACCTTATCAGACACCAGAAGACACACACAGGGGAGAAGCCCCATGTTTGCAGGGAGTGTGGGAGAAGCTTCAATGATAAGTCAAATCTCATCTCACACCAGAGGACACACACAGGGGAGAAGCCCTATGTTTGCGGGGATGTGGGCGAAGCTTCAGTCGGAAGTCACTCCTCATCAGACACCAGAGGACACACACAGGGGAGTAGCCATATGTTTGTAGGGAGTGTGAGTGAGTCATGACCAACAAACCACACCTTAGCCACAGGAGGATTACTGCAGACACCCCATGCCTCAGCTCTAAGGAGGCCTCAGAGGAGGCCTGTGAACCATTACTGTCCCCAAGAGTATGAGGAGAGACTTCCCAGGTCGTCCAGGGGTCAAGACTCCAATGCAGAGACCTAAGTTCAATACCTGATTGGGGAACTAGCTCCCACAGTCTGCAACTAAGACACAGCACAGCCGAATAAATAAATATATAATAAATATTTTAAAGAAAGTGTGTGATAAGCAAGAATTACTTGTTAAATAGACCTTCCACTTTTGTGACAGGAGAGGAGGTAGATAAACAGCAGAGAGTTTCTTAAGTGTTCTGGAGATGTTCATGCCAATTGCCTTCGTGGTTTTTTAGTACTGCTCTTCTAATAAATTTTGTCTCCAAACAAATCTGAAGTCCAGACTATGTACTCATTCCCCCCGTATCACTGACAGTAGTGGAGTCCAGTTGTAGCTGTACCCCCGGGAAGGCATAACTCTCGAGCCAAGTCAGTTAGGTCACTGGACAGTCAATCCTGGTCCAGGGAGAGGAATGCAGAGTGGAGTCAGACTCACTAGGGAAGGGAATTCCTTGGCCTTCTGGGAATTGGGACCTCTCCTCCTTATAGACACCGACTCTCCTTTGGTCTCTCCTGGTGGCCCTCTGTTTCCCTCTGACTTCTGTAGCCGCAAAGGTGAAGGCCATGAGCACGTGTGTGTGTGTGTGCATGCGCCTGGTTCAGCATGGGCAATCTTGTGTCTGCTGCTCCCTCAGGGTCATCACAGCATCTGAACTCCAGATGCGACCACAGGAGTCCAGTTCTCAGCCCTGCCCCCAGCAGCTGTGTGAGCTGGGGAAAGATGCTCAACCTCTCTGTGTCTCTATTCTCATCTGTGATATGAGGTGGGAGCACCAGCATTTTGGTCTGATTGGTAAGCACAGGCGTAATCTGGCAGAGGCAGGCTGAGAATGCAAGCCACACCTTTGCTTTCCTTTTTGTTTTTTTATTCAATCGCTTTTTATTATTATTTTTTTTAATAGAAGGATAGTTGCTTTACAGAATTTGTTTCCTGCATGTCCTCGAGCCCCCACACTTTCCAGCTCTTCAGAGCTAGACGGGGAAGGGGCTGTTTAGGCACTGGGCTGCCCTGATGAGGGAGTGGTAGGTCACGGGTGCTAAGGGAAGCCAAACTCCCTTCCCACCCCTGCCGTTCCTGCTGAGCTGGGCAGCACCACGTCTCCTCCACAGACAGGCAGTGCCCACAGCCATCCCCCTGCAGAGAACAGAGCCTGGAGCCAGGTTTGCAGGAAATCCCTGTCCAGCCCCATCCCACCCCCACACGGAGGGTCCTTGAATCCCACACCGCGGCTTCTCTCTGCATGGGCCTCGTACCTGTGCCCGTGCACTCTGGGCAATGCTGTCGTGACCTTGAAATTCTTAACCATGGAATACTTCGTCCTTACATTTCCCTTTCAGGAGTGAAGTCTGATGGGCCCCGGGTTGAGCTGTGAGCAGAGCAGATGCACACACAGCACGGGTCCTGGGGTGACCAGGCTGCACAAGGGGACAAGTTGGACACAAAGCCCCCCACCCTGGGTGAGTGAGGGTGGGGACAGCACCAGGAAGCCACGCTTGCTGAGACCCGGAACAGAGCTCCAACACAGAGTGGCGGCAATGGCGTTCTTAAGGTCGACCACAGCCTCCCCTCTGTGAATAACTTCTGCCCCGGCCTGATCCTACCAGAAGGGGTTCAGGAGCCTGAAGTCCGCCCGCCCACCAGAAGACACAAAGGGGAGAGTGGGCCACGGGGCGGGGAGTGGAGGGTGCGAAGTCCAGGACTCGGGGCAACGGCCCTCAGTCCCCTCCATGTGCCAGGCTTGTGAAGCGTCTCTACATGAACCGCATCAGTGATAACCACCCACTATTATTTTCCGGTTTCTATGCTTTCTTAAAGGAACACGTTTGTCTGAGGCTTGGTTTCCCTACAGGAAGGGAAGCCACATAAACTCCCCATCTTCTGTGGCTTCAGGCCGGGGCCACGGGATGGAGAGTTAGGGGTGGTGTAGGCAGAGGGTCTTCAACTGAAAAACGGTAGGAATCCAGAAACCTGCAGGGGCGTCTCACCTGCACCTCCCACCAGAGCTGGGCCTGGAATCCCCTGGAACCCTGAGCAGGTCAAACCTTCTCCCTCCCCTCCCCTCTGCTCCCCTGCACCCAAAAAGCTGACTCCTGGGGCCAGCCCACAACACCCCCAAATCCCCCATCACCCACAGCCCCACAAAGGCCCTCCCTCTCAGAAGTGGGATGGCCTGGGTGGTGGCACAGATGGTGTGTGACCGCAGAGCTGGGGTCTCAGCTGACCTTGAGCAAGGGGGTTGGTATTTTACACAGCCTCCCAGCCCAAGGAGCTGCCAGTAGGCACAAGCCAGGATCTGAATCAGAGCTGGGAGATGGGGAGTGGGGATGCGAGCTCTCTGAGGTCCCATCCTGTCCCCAGGACAGCGGCCAGGCCCCACCTGACACCGTGACTGCCCTGCACGGGCACACAGGACACCAGCAATCATGGGACGGACAGCCAGCTGCCTCCGCTGCACACTCCACCCTGACCACGGTGGCCCCGTGGCTGTACCAGCCCCGCCGGCGCGCGGCTCTGCTTGGCTGCCAGGGCTCGGGGACCCTGGGTGAGTCGGTGAGGGCAGAGCTCCAGAGGCCAAGTCTGTCTTCAGCCACCAGAGCTGCCCTGCTTACTGGACTCATGAGCCCAACCAGTATCTGAAGCCAAGATGGCTTTGGGAGACTGACACCACAGACGCTGACCTCAGAGCTCAGACTCCTGAAAACTTACTAAGCTGATTATTTTTAGGCTTTTTTTACAGGAAGATGTTGCCAGGAAGCGGGAAGGGGAATGACTCCCTTGGTGGTGCTGTGGTTAAAAATCCACCTGCCAATGCAGGAGACACGGGTTCAATCCCTGATCTGGGACGACCCCACGTGCCGTGGAGCAACTAAGTCCGTCCACAACTACTGCAGCCCAAGAGCCTAGAGTCTCTGCTTCCCACCCAGAGCAGCCCCCGAAGGGAGAAGTTCAGCACAGAAACGAGAGAGCAACCCCGACGCCTGACAGCCAGAGACAAGCCCGCACAGCACCGAAGACCCAGCAAGCCGAAAATAAATATATAGCCTTGCTTTAAGTAGGAGATCGCAGCATTCTCTGCTCATCCAGACCCTAGGACTCTGAACTCCCAGCACAGGGGGCCACGTTCAATCCCTGGTCAGGGCATTATTTCCCACATGCTGCAACTGAAGGCCCTGCATGCCACAGTTAAGACCCAGCACAGCCAATTAAATGAATACTTAAAAGTAGGAGGCTGTTCATCTGTCACCATAGAAAACTGCAACATTTTAGAAAAAGGAAAAAAAATAAGAGCTTATTTTGCAAGTGCTCATGGTTGATTGCAAAATCTTCTCATAATATGCAGCTGTTTAAAAAAGAAGAAACTTAGAAAATACAGAAACTAAAACCCACCCATAAATGTGTGGGGAACACCAATTACTGCAGCATGCGGCCACCACACACGGGAACACACGTCCGTGTTTTTCTTCTACAAAGAAGCTTTCAGCCTCCACCCCTCTTCCCACCGGCCTCTGCTCTGCTCACCAAGAAGACTGTGCTTTGCACTCGTGACTGGGGGGTTTCTGTTGAACTCAGGGAGGTGGAGGAGTAGGGCTGTGTGGTTGGGGACACCGTTTGGCCTGCAGTGAGGAGAGAAGTGCGAGTGCTCCACTTCTGGGTTCAGTAACTCCAGGGGCCTCGGGGAGCTGCCCGGGAAGAAGCCTCTCAAACACCTTCCCTGCTGCATCCACAGTTACAGCACGTCCCACGTCTCGGGGTTCAGCTGTGGGTTAACAAGACCTCTCTTGTTGGACAGAAAAGTGTTTCCACAGAGAATCTGCCTGAATCTCGGCCTCGGTTGGTACAGATGTAATAGGCAGTACGTTCAGGGCTCAGGGAAATCAGTTCTGAAGCTCTCTGGGTTTAGGGATACAGCACCTCCTCACCTCCACCCCTTCCATGGTCATGGAGCCTTTTCTTCCAGAGGAAGGGGTTTGGCAACATCAACCACAAAGGCACATACTGAAGAGGAGAAAGGCCACGGCAGGCGGGGCTGGGTGTTCCTGGGGGAGCAGAGGGGCCTTGGAAACTGCATGCTGGACCCCTGCCCCACCGACTTCTCCTCCTTCTCTCTGGGCATGCAGCTTTCACCTGCTGGGTGCCCGCCAGTGAGGGCCCCCCAAGACACCAAGCTGGGGTTGGCGATGGGCGAGCTGGATGCCAGGGAACCCGAGACCCTGCAGCAGGTCAGTGCACTGTGGACGAGGGCCGGCCTCACTGAACGGTTAGGCCCTGTGCACTCAGGACACCCTCTCTGGACCCCAGGTGGAGGGCTGATGCCCCCAGTGGCCACCTGGGTCTCAGGAGGTGGAAGAGAGACCCTGTTGACCTTCCCACCTCCTGCCCAGAGAATGACAAAGGCCAGTTCCCAAAAGTCAGAGCAGGGTGTGCAGAGTGAGTCTTGGGTCTCACAGGGTCCCTGTGAAGAAGGGTTCACTGCTCCCTGGATCCCTCTTGGCTGGTCCTCCTTCTGTGTTGTCTAAACACCAAATCTCACAAGGACGAGGCAGTCCAGGTGCCCACAGCATCACTTGCCCAGGTGTTGACAACCCTCCTTATTTATTATGGGCAGGTAGACAGGGTGGCTGGTTTGACGCTCCCCTGCACCAGAGAGGAGACCCCCAGGCTGTGTCTCTTCTACTCCTGAGACCCAGGTGGCACTGAGGGCAGAGCACCTCCACCGGGGTCTGGAGAGGGTGTCCTGAATGGACAGGGCCTGACTGTCCAGTGTGGCTTCAGGGAATACAGGCAAGGAGGGCACTAACACCTTTCTAAATATTTCAGACAACCACTGAGTTCCTTTTGGTTTTTGGTTTCAGATCTTTTTATATGGTCCATTTTCAGAGTCTTTATTGAATCTGTTACAATATAGCTTCCATTTTATGTTTCAATTTTTTTACTGCAATGCATGTGGGATTGTTACCAAGTCCAAGCTTGTTCTGCATGCCTCACAACAGGCCGATTAATCAGAGCCGAGATGCTGAGGCAAAGAATATGACTTTATTTGGAAAGCCAGCAGATTGAGAAGATAGCCGACTAATATCTCGAAGAAACCATCTTGTCAGGGTCTGGATGCCAGTGTCTTTTATAGAACACAGTGCTGGGAGGTAAGGAAATAAAGTAAAAAGGCCATTATTCTGGAAATATCTCCTGGAATGGCCAGCCTTGGAGGGATATGTGTTACTTTCTCCCTCCTATAGCCATCCGCAGGTAGACAGGTCCCGGACAGAGGCAGAGGGGTGGGGTTTTCTGAGGCACGCCATGATGTATGGACAGCATCCCTGTAGCAAACAGACCAACAGGAAGCAAAGGTTAGAGTAAAGCATTCAACATGGAGTCAGATTTTGTTCTTCCCCGTAACAATTCCCCAGTGTCAGGGTCCACTCCACAATCTTATGGGAAAGAGGTGATGACTGTTCTAATTGCCCCACTAGTTGCATCTTTTGGGGAGTGCCCACCACTGGTGCCACTGTTCTAAATGTTGATATTTGACTTTTGTTGTTCTTTGGAAGGTCACTACTTCATATGTATAGACATAATAATATTATAATACAGGTGTTGAGAGTTGTTTTATTCAGTACAAAACTTTTAGGACTTCAAAACCAGGTGGCAGCATCTAAAGTTAAGGAACTTAGCACTTGTCTGTGTGTGGGAAGATGCAGCAGCCATCTCACTGAAATCATCCCCTTTGATACATACATTACCACCTGGGACCAGCATCCTGATTTCTCCTTCCTGAATTTTCTCGAGTATCACAGTGGGGAGTGGCTGCAGTTTGATGGCTGCTGGAAAGCAGGTATTCTTCTCTTTCCTGAGGTTCCTCAGAGCTCACCATGAGGAGTGGCTTCAGTTTGATAGCTTCTAAAGAGTAGGAGGGGGAACCTGGGTCCCCATTGAGATCATCTCAGCAGAGAGAGCAAGCACGTCCTGTGACTCCAGACAACCTTCAAACGTTCAGGGTTCAGCGTTCAGCCTGCAGGATCCACAGCCGTCAGCTCAGCCACCATGCTCTGCACTTAGTTGCTATTTAGCCCTGAAACCTACACTGCAGGAAGCCCTCTAAATGTGGCATCCTGTTCAGCAACCTCTCGATCACACCCTCCAAGCCTGCCCCAGGCCCAGCTCTGCTGAGAGGGTCTCACTGGGACCCAGGTTTCCCCTCCTGCTCTCCCACATTCTGTACCTGAGTGGGGAGAAGGCAGGGGCTGGGGCACAGTGCCTCCAAGCAGGTAGGGCAGACGTTCTCCAATCACCCCTTGTGGTCCATCCCTGGGAACACAGTCTAATATCAGTTTTAGCAGCAGAGGACATGTGTCCCCAGACATGGCCCACTCTCTAGGGGATGTGAGCACTAACACAGGAACCTGCAAGTGACCTGCTTAGGCTGGAAGACTAGTTCCTGGGATGTGAGGTAATGTCTGAAAGTAGCTTCTCATTGGGATTAGCCTTCTCCAGACGTAGCTTGGGGGCAGCAAGAGCGCAACAAGTGGGCCCAGCTGGAGCAGCCACACGGTGCCTCTCGACAGCCCTGTGGAAACTGTGCACCAGAGTGACCAGGATCCCACATTCACCCAGCAGATGGCTTCTGAGAGCTCAGTGACAGAATAAAGCAACCGCAAGCCTGCACTCACCGAGCGGATGGCCTCTGAAAGGTCTGTGAGAGGCCAGAGTGACCACAAGCATGCATTCACCCAGCAGATGGCCTCTGAGAGGTCTGTGACAGACCAGAGTGATCACAAGCATGCATTCACCCAGCAGATGGCCTCTGAAATGTCTTTGACAGACCAGAGTGACCACGAGACTGCACTCACCCAGTGGATGGCCTCTGAGAGGTCTGTGACAGGTCATAGTGACTACAAGCCTGCACTCACACGGCGGACAGCCTCTGAGAGGTCTGTGACAGACCAGAGTAACCACAAGTCTGCTCTCACCCAGCAGATGGCTTTTGAGAGGTCTGTGACAGAGCAGGGTGACCACAAGCGTGTATTCACCCAGCAGACAGTCTCTGAGAGGTCTGTGACAGGCCAGAGTGACCACGAGCCTGCACTCACCCAGGGGATGGCTTTTGAGAGGTCTGGGACAGACCAGAGTGACCATAAGCATGCATTCACCCAGCAGATGGCCTCTGAGAGGTCTGTGACAGACCAGAGTGACCACAGCTTGCCTTCACCCAGCCGATGGCCTCTGAGAGGTCTGTGACTGACCAGAGTGACCACAAGCCTGCACTTACCCAGTGGATGGCCTCTGACAGGACTGTGACTGACCAGAGTGACCACAAGCATGCACTTACCCAGCAGATGGCCTCTGACAGGTCTGTGACTGACCAGAGTGACAACAAGACTACACTCACCCAGTGGATGGCCTCTGAGAGGGTTGTGACAGACCAGAGTGACCACAAGCCTGCACTCACCCAGCGGATGGCCTCTGATAGGTCGGTGACACACCAGAGTGACCACAAGAATGCATTCACCCAGCAGATTGTCTCTGAGAGGTCTGACACAGGTCAGAGTGACCACTAGCCTGCACTCACCCAGTGGATGGCCTCTGATAGGTCTGTGACAGACCAGAGTTACCACAAGCATGTTTTCACCCAGAAGATGGCCTCTGAGAGGTATGTGCCACGCCAGAGTTTCCTGAAGCATGAATTCACCCAGTGGATGGCCTCTGAGAGGGTTGTGACAGACCAGAGTGACCACAAGCCTGCACTCACCCAGCGGATGGCCTCTGATAGGTCGGTGACACACCAGAGTGACCACAAGAATGCATTCACCCAGCAGATGGTCTCTGAGAGGTCTGACACAGGTCAGAGTGACCACTAGCCTGCACTCACCCAGTGGATGGCCTCTGATAGGTCTGTGACAGACCAGAGTTACCACAAGCATGTTTTCACCCAGAAGATGGCCTCTGAGAGGTATGTGCCACGCCAGAGTTTCCTGAAGCATGAATTCACCCAGTGGATGACCTCTGAGAGGTCTGTGACAGGCCATAGTGACCACAAGCCTGCACTCACAGGGCGGACGGCCTCTGAGAGGTCTGAGACAGGTCAGAGTGACCACGAGCCTGCATTCACCCAGTGGATGGCCTCTGATAGGTCTGTGACAGACCAGAGTTACCACAAGCATGTTTTCACCCAGAAGATGGCCTCTGAGAGGTATGTGCCAGGCCAGAGTGACCACAAGCCTGCAGTCACCCAGCGGATTGCCTCTGATAGGTCGGTGACACACCAGAGTGCCACAAGAATGCATTCACCCAGCAGATGGTCTCTGAGAGGTCTGACACAGGTCAGAGTGACCACTGGCCTGCACTCACCCAGTGGATGGCCTCTGATAGGTCTGTGACAGACCAGAGTTACCACAAGCATGCACTTACCCAGCAGATGGCCTCTGACAGGTCTGTGACTGACCAGAGTGACAACAAGACTACACTCACCCAGTGGATGGCCTCTGAGAGGGTTGTGACAGACCAGAGTGACCACAAGCCTGCACTCACCCAGCGGATGGCCTCTGATAGGTCGGTGACACACCAGAGTGACCACAAGAATGCATTCACCCAGCAAATGGTCTCTGAGAGGTCTGACACAGGTCAGAGTGACCACTAGCCTGCACTCACCCAGTGGATGGCCTCTGATAGGTCTGTGACAGACCAGAGTTACCACAAGCATGTTTTCACCCAGAAGATGGGCTCTGAGAGGTATGTGCCAGGCCAGAGTTTCCTGAAGCATGAATTCACCCAGTGGATGGCCTCTGAGAGGGTTGTGACAGACCAGAGTGACCACAAGCCTGCACTCACCCAGCGGATGGCCTCTGATAGGTCGGTGACATACCAGAGTGCCACAAGAATGCATTCACCCAGCAGATGGTCTCTGAGAGGTCTGACACAGGTCAGAGTGACCACTAGCCTGCACTCACCCAGTGGATGGCCTCTGATAGGTCTGTGACAGACCAGAGTTACCACAAGCATGCACTTACCCAGCAGATGGCCTCTGACAGGTCTGTGACTGACCAGAGTGACAACAAGACTACACTCACCCAGTGGATGGCCTCTGAGAGGGTTGTGACAGACCAGAGTGACCACAAGCCTGCACTCACCCAGCGGATGGCCTCTGATAGGTCGGTGACACACCAGAGTGACCACAAGAATGCATTCACCCAGCAAATGGTCTCTGAGAGGTCTGACACAGGTCAGAGTGACCACTAGCCTGCACTCACCCAGTGGATGGCCTCTGATAGGTCTGTGACAGACCAGAGTTACCACAAGCATGTTTTCACCCAGAAGATGGCCTCTGAGAGGTATGTGCCACGCCAGAGTTTCCTGAAGCATGAATTCACCCAGTTCATGGCCTCTGAGAGGGTTGTGACAGACCAGAGAGACCACAAGCCTGAACTCACCCAGCGGATGGCCTCTGATAGGTCGGTGACACACCAGAGTGACCACAAGAATGCATTCACCCAGCAGATGGTCTCTGAGAGGTCTGACACAGGTCAGAGTGTCCACGAGCCTGGACTCACCCAGTGGATGGCCTCTGATAGGTCTGTGACAGACCAGAGTTACCACAAGCATGTTTTCACCCAGAAGATGGCCTCTGAGAGGTATGTGCCATGCCAGAGTTTCCTGAAGCATGAATTCACCCAGTGGATGGCCTCTGAGAGGTCTGTGACAGGCCATAGTGACCACAAGCCTGCACTCACAGGGCGGACGGCCTCTGAGAGGTCTGAGACAGGTCAGAGTGACCACGAGCCTGCACTCACCCAGCGGTGAATTCTTGCCTGGAAAATCCCATGGACAGAAGAGCCTAGTGGGCTACAGTCCATGGGGTTGCAAAGAATCAGACACAACTGAACACCTGAGCACACACACATATGAAACAGAAATGGACTCAGGGACAGAGGGAACAGACTGGTGCTCTCCGAGGAGGAGGGGGCGGTGGAAGGCCAGAGTGGGAGGCTGGGTCAGCAGATGTAGCTTTTGTAAGTAGAATGGTTAAAGAAGGCCCTGCTGCATAGCAGAGAACAATATTCAGTATCCAATGATAAACTGTAAAAGAATATTTTTAAAAACAATGTATATATCTGTATAAGTGTATCTCTGAGCTGCACAGCAGAAATTAACACATTGTAAGCCAGCCATAATTCAAAGAACAAAGAAAAAATACTGATTAAAAAAAAAAAAAAAAGAAAAGAATAGACCCTAGCCAATTACAATAGACACTCAACCCAGGAGCACCAAGTGCCAAGCAGTCAGAACATGGACCAACCATTCAGAAGAGGGGCCGACAGGAGACGGGGTCCCACGGCGGCCCACAGGCTGGCTGGGAGTCCTGGGCACCGTAAGTCACAAGTGTCGCTGGAGGAAATGAGAACTCTACCCAAACGACTCCCACTCCACCTCAAAACAAAATAGCTCTGCTTCCCCTGACCCCTTAACTGAAGGGGCCCCAGGAGGCCCTGGCTTGGTGCTGGGACCAGGAATATACTGGTCAGACCCCACTGCAGGGGAGGTCTGTGAGGGCAGCTCTGGAGTAGGTGGGCCAGGATAAGCGCAGCAGCTCCGCCCATTCTTCGAAAGTCTGACAAAACAGCCCAGGAGGCCGGAAAGTGTCCTAATGGAGGGCAGGCCCATGTCGGTGCCTCCGCTCTCTGGCTGAGGCCCAGTGCTCACCTCCTGTGCTGGTCTGCAGCGCGTTCTGCACACGCCCTGACGGCTCAGCTGCTGAGCCCCAAGGTGAAAGCTTGTGATGGCAGCCAGGCCCACAGGCACCAGCAGCACTGACCATCTGGCTCCCAGCCCAACAGCGAGGTCCAGCTGAGAACAGTGGGCACGTTGTCAGCGGTGCTACAGGGTGGGCCATGTGTCACCAGTAAATGGTGGTGTTGTGATGTAGGCCAGCAGGACTCAGCCTGGCGGATGGCTAGAATCAGCAGGGACACACCGACCCATGAACACTCCCGGCCCTGGGTCAGGCAGACACCCGAACAGGCAGACAACTGCAGAGAGCAGAGTCTATGGCACAGACAAGGTGCACCCTTCCCTGGGCAGGGAAGTGGCCCCATCTAAGGGGGCGCCCTTGGGATCCCCCAGCTTAAGCATAAAGAGGCTTCAGGCAAAGGTGGTAAGAGCAGACTTGGAGCCGCTTTTAAGTCATGCAGGGCAGGACACGCAGGTGAGTGAAGGCCAGAGGGAATGTGCCGGAGAAAACAGAGGGTCTGGGGAACAGACGGGCTTGGGTGGAGCTGAGCCAAATGGGGCTGGGAGTCCAGACTCAGAAACCCTGTATGCCTCTCTCCCGGCTCGGCCTCCTAATCTACTTAACCCCCACTCTGCAGTCTGACGCCGCCTGTCCTGTGCATCTCCACACTCGGACCGTCCACTCATTCACAGATATTTGCTTAGCACCTGCCTCTGGCCAGGTCGTGTTCCAGGCACGGGACAGCCGTGAGGAGACAGACAATAACCCCAGTCCTTGGGGGGCAGAAACTCTACCAGAGGCCAGATGCACCACTTCTGGGGCTGAGCCCCGGCCTTGCCCTCCTCAGCCACCGGCCGGCCCGATGGAGCTCCGGGCCCAGACGCAGTTCTGTCTGAGCATGTCCCCTCCTCTAAGAAAGCACCTCTCTGGACTCGCCGCCCATCAGCCCCTGCCTCCCCGAGTCCTGTGTCCTTCTCAGCACAGACCACCATCGGAAACAGCCTCCCTGCCACCTGCGTGACCTCAGTGTACCTGGTGATGTCATGTCCTCGGTGAAGGAACGTCCCAGCTGCCCTCACGCACTTTCTGCTGAGTTCCCACCACAGATTCCCATCACGACGGCCTGGAAGGACTCTCCACATGGGTCTAGGGCAGGGCCTTGGTGGGGCCTGAGAGAGTGGCCCCCTGGGCCGCTTCAGTGGTCAGGATAGACAGGGACCTCCCAGCAGTGACTCGGACTGGCCGGCAGGCCAATCAGCTTCCTTCTCCCTGGGACTACGAAGGGGCAGGGTCTCATCACTGCTCAGGTTCCTGGCTGCCCAGGAAGGGCTGTCATTTCCACAGTCCTGAGCACCCTGTGAGATGTTACATGTTTTACCTGTGTGATCTCAACTCCCTCAGGCAGAACGCTTTGGTCTACACACTTGGAAGAATCTACTGGAGTGGTTTCAGTTCAGTTCAGTCACTCAGTCGTGTCCAACACTTTGCGACCCCATAGACTGCAGCACACCAGGCCTCCCTGTCCATCACCAACTCCCGGAGTTGACTCAAACCCAGGCCCATTGAGTCGGCGATGTCATCCAACAATCTCGTCCTCTGTCATCCCCTTCTCCGCCCGCCTTCAGTCTTTCCCATCATCAGTTAGACATGACTGAGAAAATGAACTGAACTGATGCGACTGTGAATAAATGCAAGAGGAAGAAATCAAAGTCCTATCCCCTTTGTTTATCACACTGCCTCCTGACTGTGAACCCTTCCTTCTATGAGCCCCTAGACTCCTCAAGGAGGGCAGGCAAAGGTCTTGAGGCATGAGCCTGCTGGGTTCCCCTCTCTGCCAGCTGAGAATTGAAGCCAGCTTTCTATTTCCTCCAGACTCAGTCTCCATGTTCTTTTATTCAGCTTCAGCAGGCACAGAAGGCCAAGATTTGGTCAGCAACAATACCACTGACCTGATCACCAGGTTAATCTGAATTAACACCACCACGCATGGCCTACTAATTAGAGTCACAAGCCTACTCCTCCTTATTCAATGATAACAGCCTCAATTCCTCGTTAGTTTTCCCCCACTCCCTATGGACACCACCATTGATGTTAACTACATCATTATGACCCCTTATATAATTGTCAACACCACGTATTAAAAGAATCTCTACCAGAAAGAAAATATTATCACTGCTAGTCATACTATAATTACTTTAATTATAACCTTTACTGTCATAATATTAATTCTTTTATATATTCTATTTGGAGCAACACTAGTTTCAACACTCATTATCATTACCCAAAGAGGAAATCAAGCAGAACACCTTAATGCAAGTCTCTATTTATATTGTACCATAGTAAGTTCTCTCGCCCTCTTAGGAATACTTGTCTATATTCAAAATACAGTAGGACCTTTAAATATTCTATTGCTGAGCCCAATCAGTATCCAACTCTTGATCCAATGGTTTCATATGGTTAGTATGCATAATTGCCTTTATAGTAAAAATACCATTTTATGGCCTCCACTTTTGACTACCTAAAGCACGTGAAGAGGCCCCTATTGCAGGTTTCATAGTTCTGGCTATGCTGCCAGCACTACTAAACTTTGGATGCTACGGTATACTACAAAATACAAATTACAATAATTTGAAACCCACTAACAGACTTCATAGGGTATCCACTCATTCTATTGTCCTTATGAGGCATAATTATAACCAGCTCCATTTGCTTATGCCAGACAGACCTAAAATCACTCACTGCATACTCTTCTGTCAGCCACATAGCACTTTGCTATCCTTACCCGAACACCTTGAAGTGGTATAGGAGCCACAGCCCTAATAATTGCCATCCTCTGTTTTGTTCTGCCTGGTAAATTCAAATTACCAGGTCCATTGCCAAACAATAATCCTAGCCTAAAGCCTACAAATGTTCCTCCTACTAATCATCAGCAACCTGATGATTACAGCAAGTTAAACAAACCTAGCTCTACCCCCAACTATTAACTTGATTGGAGAGCTATTTGTAGTAATATCCTTCTCGTGATCAAACATTGCAATTATTTCAATAGGAATTCATACAGTAATTGCTGCCCTATACGCTTTATATATACTCATTACAACACAGTGAGGCAAATACACACAGCACATAAACAGTATCTCTCCATCTTTTACATGAGAAAATGCTCTCATATCATTACCCATCCTACCTCTTCTACTCCTATCCTTAAACCCAAAAATCATCCTAGGCCCCCTATACTGTGTATATAGTTTAGAGAAAAGCACTTGATTGTGAATCTAGGAAGAAAAGACAATACCTTCTTATTTACCACAGAAGTAGATAAGAATTGCTGATTCTATACTCCCTTGACTAACAGCATGGCTTTTTCAAACTTTTATCCATTGGTGTTAGGAACCTAATAATTGGTGCGACTGCAAATAAAAGTGATAAATTAAATTTCCTCTTTCACTCTAGACTCACTATTTATATCATCGGTCATAATAACAAGCACTAACATTTATAAAAGCACCACATACACTCTATATGTAAGATTATCTCATATGCCTTCACCATTAGCTTAGTTCCAACAATAATATTCATGTATACGGGCCAAGAGATAATTATCTCAAACTGGCACTGAATCACACTACAAACCCTTAAGCTATCATTCAGTTCTAAAATAGATTATTTCTCAATAACGTGTGCCGGTGGCCCTATTTGTCATATGATCAATTATAGACTTCTCAACATGATCCGTTCACTCAGACCCCAACATTAACTGATTCTTCAAATACTTATTTTCCTTGTTACAATACTAATTCTTGTTACCACTAATAATGTCTTCCAATGACTTACTGGCTGAGAAGGAGAAGGGATTATGTCCTTCCTGCTCATTGGATGACGGTGTGGACGGCAGATGCAAACACAGTGGCACCACAGGCAATTTTGTATAACACCTCAGTCTCTCAGCTGTGTCCGACTCTTTGTGACCCCATGGACTGTAGCCCACCAGGCCCCTCAGTCCATGGGATGTTCCAGGCAAGAATCCTGGAGTGGGTTGCCATTTCCTTCCCCAGGGTCAAAACACCTCAGCGAAGCCCAAAGACTGACTGGAAAGAGGAGGCAGACTGCTGGCTTGTGCTGCGTGGATGTGAGGATGCGGGGCACGGGGGCGTGGATGTGAGAAAGCGGGGCCAGGGGCGTGTGGACCTGTTTTGTATAACCCCGTGCTGCTGCTGCTGCTGCTGCTAAGTCGCTTCAGTCGTGTCCGACTCTGTGGAACCCCATAGACGGCAGCCCACCAGACTCCTCCGTCCCTGGGATGCTTCGGGCAACAACTCTGGAGTGGGTTGTCATTTCCTTCTCCAATGCATGAAAGTGAAAACTGAAAGTGAAGTCACTTCGTCGTGTGTGATTCTTCGCGACCCCATGGACCACAGCCTACCAGGCTCCTCCATTCATGGGATTTTCCAGGCAAGAATACTAGAGTGGGATGCCATTGCCTTCTCCAAACCCTGTGCTGACATAGGTTTTATTAAAATAACAGCACGATTCTTACTTAACTTCAATGCATGACACTTACAACAAGTTTTTATCCTCAGCTCAGTTCAGTTGCTCAGTTGTGTCCAATTTTTTGCGACCCCATGAACCTCAGCACGCCAGGCCTCCTCACCCATCACCAGCCCCTGGAATTTACCCAAACTCATGTCCATTGAGGCGGTGATGCCATCCAACCATCTCATCATTTGCCGTCCCCTTCTCCTCCTGCCCCCAACCCCTCCCAGCATCAGGGTCTTTACCAATGAGTCAGCTCTTTGCAGCAGGTGGCCAAAGTTTTGGAGTTTCAGCTTCAACATCAGTCCTTCCAATGAACACTCAGGACTGATCTCCTTTAAGATTGACTGGTTGGATCTCCTTGCAGTCCAAGGGACTCTTCAAGAGTCTTCTGCAAATCACAGTTCAAAAGCATCAATTCTTCAGCGCTCAGCTTTCTTTATAATCCAACTCTCACATCCATACATGACTACTGAAAAAAAATTGCCTTGAGTAGATGGACATTTTTGGCAAAATGATGTCTCTGCTTTGTAATATGCTACCTTGGTTGTGCATAACTTTCCTTCCAAGGGGCAAGCGTCTTTTAATTTCCTGGCTGCAATCACCATCTGCAGTGATATTGGAGCCCTCTTTCCACTGTTTCCCCAACTATTTGCCATGAAGTGATAGGACCAGATGCCATGATCTTAGTTTTCTGAATGTTAACCTTTAAGCCAATGTTTTTACTCTCCTTTATCAATTTCATCAAGAGGATCTTCAGTTCTTCTTCTCATTCTGCCATAAGGGTGGTGTCATCTGCATATCTCAGGCTATTGATATTGCTCCCAGCAATCTTGATTCCAGCTTGTGCTTCCTCCAACCAGCGTTTCTTATGATGTACTCTGCATATAAGTTAAATAAGCCGGGTGATAATTTACAGCCTTGACGTACTCCTTTTTCTATTTGGAACCAGTCTGTTGTTCTATGTCCACTTCTAACTCTTGCTTCCTGACCTGCATACAGGTTTCTTAAGGGACAGGTCAGGTGGCCTGGTACTCCCATCTCTTTCAGAGTTTTCCACAGTTTATTGTGACCCACACAGGCAAAGGCTTTGGCGTAGTCAAAAAAACAGAAATAGATTTTTTTTCTGGAAGTTCTTGCTTTTTTGATGATCCAGTGGATGTTGGCAATTTGATCTCTGATTCCTCTGCCTTTTCTAAATTAGCTTAAACATCTGGAAGTTCATGGTTCGCGTATTGCTGAAGCCTGGCTTGGAGAATTTTAAGCATCACTTTACAAGCGTGTGAGATGAGTGCAATCATGGGGTAGTTTGAGCATTCTTTGGCATTGCCTTTCTTTGGGATTGGAATGAAAACTGACATTTCCAGTCCTGTGGCCACTGCTGAGTTTTCCAAATTTGCTGGCATACTGGGTGCAGCACTTTCACAGCATCATCTTTTAGGATTTGAAATAGCTCAAATGGAATTCCATAACTCCACTAGCTTTGTTCATAGTGACGCTTCCTAAAGCCCAATTGATTTCACATTCCAGGATGTCTGGCTCTAGGTGAGTGATCACAGTATCATGATTATCTGGGTCATGAAGATCTTTTTTGTACAATTCTTCTGTGTACTCTTGCCACCTCTTCTTAATATCTTCTGCTTCTGTAAGGTCCCTACCATTTCTGTCCTTTATTGAGCCCATCTTTGCATAAAGTGTTCCCTTGGTATCTCTGATTTTCTCGAAGAGATCTCTAGTCTTTCCCATTCTATTGTTTTCCTCCACTTCTTTGCACTGATCACCAAGAAAGGCTTTCTTCTCTCTCCTTGCTCTTCTTTGGAACTCTGCATTCAAATGGGTATATGTTTCTTTTCTCCTTTGCTTTTCACTTCCCTCTTTTCACAGCTATTTGTAAGGCCTCCTCAGACAGCCATTTTGATTTTTTGTATTTCTTTTATTCTTCTGTATTTTGGGGGATGGTCTTGATTTCTGTCTCCTTTACAATGCCATGAACCTCCATCCATAGTTTATCAGGCACTCTGTCCAACAGATCTAGTCCCTTAAATCTATTTCTCTCTTCCACTGTATAGTCACAAGGGATTTGACTCAGGTCATACCTGAATGATCTAGTGGTGTTCCCTATTTTCTTCCATTTCACTCTGAGTTTGGCAATAAGGAGTTCATGATCTGAGCCATAGTTGGCTCCTGGTCTTGATTTTGCTGACTGTATAGAGCTTCTCCATCTTTGGCTGCAAAGAATATAATCAACCTGATTTTGGTGTCGTCCATCTGTTGATGTCCATGTGTAGAGACTTCTCTTGTGTTGTTGGAAGACGGTGTTTGCTATGACCAGTGCATTTTCTTGGCAGAACTCTATTAGCCTTTGAGGAATAGGCAGTACATCTACAATTGGAACACCACTCAACCATAAAACAGAGTGAAACAGGGATGCTGTCAGCAGCATGAGTGTGCTAAGAAATCATCACACCAGGTGAGGGAACTCAGAGACAGAAAGACAAATCTCATGAGAGATCACTTATGGGCACAATCTATAAATTCATACCAGTGACCAAATGTACAAAACGGACTTCACAGCCTGCAAAAATCAAATTATGAGTATCAAAAGAAAGAAAGAAGGGATAAAGAGTTTAGGATTTATATACACACTAAGATCTAACAAACTGATAAGCAAATAGGACCTAGTGAAAAGAACAAGGAACTCTACTAAAGAGACTGTAATCATCTATATGAGGGGAAAAAATGGAAAAAGAATAGATTCCCTTCTATATAAAATCAAATTAAGTTACTGTACAGCTAAAACTAATAAAACAATGGAACTGAACCTGACTCCAATAGAAAATCAAAATTAAATTACAGAAAATCCATCTAGGGGTCCCGAAACAGTGGTGAGCCTACAGATTAGGTCTGTGATACACTATGATGTTAATATGACACCGCCAAAGGTTTTCACCCAGCAGAACACAGAGCAGCATTCCATTCAAAGTTGCCTGACCTCATGTGAAAGTCACAAGATTAAGAGAAGAAAGACCACAGGTTAATCAAGGCAACAGCCTCAATTCAGAAGTTGGGAATCTCCAAGGGGCAAGACGCACAGAAGTGAAGAGCAGACACGGGGTCTCTGGGCACAGGATCCAGACCCGTGTGGACGGGGTGAGACCCACACGGTACCCAAACCCTGCCTCTGGGGCCGCATGACTCTTGGTTAGGACACCAAGTCCCTGATGGCTGGGCCCCAAAGGCAGAAATGAGTGGGTTCCTGGAACGCTCTCTCGTCCCAGAGAAGTCCCTCCTCTCCTGCCCTTCGGTTCTGTCTGATACTGTTTTGACAGCTGTCATGATAATGCTGAACACACTGCCTTGGTTCCAGTGGGCTCCATTCTTTGTTTTCCCACTGAGGTATTGAGAAAACACACCAAGCGTGGGTCTAGAAGATGGGGGGCAGGTCTGCTGTCTGCTGAGCGGGGACGGCCAACTGGAAGGCGATCACATAGCAACTTCACCTGCTGCCCAATTTTTTTTGCCTGATCCTTGTACCCTGGAATCAATTAGCCAGGTGAACCTGCCTCCCTACTCAAACTGAATCTGCTGAAAACCTGGAATAATTATCAAGTAGCCCACCTGAGGAGTCTCCATGAGCTTCAGGGCAGGTGAGCCTGGAAAGAGGAAAGTTTAAGAGCCCTAAGTCAGCACTGACCCCTGGGAGGGCCATGGAACCCCACTCAGAGGAGGGCACATTACCCAGAGAAGCCCACCTCAGCTCCAGACCCCAGACCTCTGAGCACTGACATTCAGACACAGGCATGGAGTTTTCCAGGACGGAGGCCAGGCCCAGTCCACACCCAGGTCTCCACATCCTCGTGCACACAGAACATGGTCAGGTGTCAATATTCTCATTGCAGAAAGCAAGCAGTCTTGTCTAAACATAATCAGTGCAGACAGGATTGAAAAGTCAAAGTATTCATCATTCAGACATGTCTGACTGTGACCACATTGACTGTAGCCATCTAGCCTCCTCTATCCATGGGATTCTGCAGGCAAGAATACTGGACTAGGTTACCATTCCCTTCTCCAGGGGATCTTCCCGATCCAGAGATGAACCCAGTTCTCCTGCACTGCATGCAGATTCTTTACCATCTAAGCCACCAGGGAAAATCCCAGACAAGACAGAGAGGTCTAAATCTACCATGCGGACAGAAGTTGGTCAGGTTTAAACTAGCTTAAAGTTGCTCTCCCTGGAAGCACAGGTCATACACAAGCAGTGACTCTCATCCCTGGAGAGGGGCCTCACCCTCATGTGAGAACTAGCAAGTAACTTTCTTAAAGAAAAAATCACCACTGGGTCCCACATGTCACCCACATCAGGAAACCGAAAGAATCTTTGACATTAAACACTTTAACAGGCAAAACAAAACTGTTACCAGTATCTTTGCCATGTGGTGGTCAGGATCCAGGGAAGATCCAGGGATTTCTTATAGTTGAGTCCATTGTCTTGTAAAGACAGATAGAAAGTTCCCTGATTCCTTCTTCCATGCTTCTAGCAGGAGGCAGCCACACTAGAGGCCTTCTAGAAAAGGATATTCTTGATCAGAATAAGAATTGTTGAAATGGAAAGCATACTAGTTAGTATTTGCCAACCTAAACTACTCTTAGAAGCTTTGCCCCCAGATCTTTGCAGTTCCCACTGGTTCCTTTGTGTTCAGATTGTCAGGGTAGAAACAATCCATTGCTTCAAATTGGTTTCTTTTAATTCTGTTATTTGCTATTATATGAATGAAAGGTCACACTTCGAAAAATACGTAAGAAAATTCTTGCAAAAAAAATTGAGTCAAGGAGCCCATAAGCTGTATGAATTCTGCCTTCTAACAATTTAAATTTCAAAGACTAAGGGCAGGAGGAGAAGGGGATGACAGAGGACGAAATGCTTGGATAGCACCACCAACACAATATACATGAGTCTGAGCAAACTCTGGCAGATGGTGAAGGACAGGGAAGCCCAGCATGCTGCAGTCTATGCGGTTGCAGAGAGTTGGACACGACTGAGCAACTGAAACACATCAAGCTTCAATTTTCTGCCTGGAGAAACCTGATAAAATAGGCACCCTGATTTTGTCACTTCTCTGTTTAAACTCTGCTAAAATGAAATTGATATTCATATAACATATAAGAGTTTCTGAGTTTTGAGATGTCGCACCAAGGTAACAGGTGCTGGTGAGAATAGAACGCTGCTGGTGGGCAAAACGTTCTTCAAATATAGCTCTGTTTCAAACTGGATTGAAATACAACACTACATGGGTACATGAAGTATGAACCAAGAGCCTAAATATAGCAGGCAATATGTAAAAACAAATTTGGTATCCCATATGTGAGAGTAAAAGCTACTGGTTTTTGCAGTAGTCATGTACGGATGTGAGAGCAGGACCACAAAGAAGGCAGAGCACTGAAGAACTAATGCTTTTGAACTGTGGTGCAAGAGAAGACTCTTGAGAGTCCCTGGGTCTGCGAGGAGATCAAACCAGTCAATCCTAAAGGAAATCAGTCCTGAACATTCATAGGAAAACTGACGCTGAAATCAAAGCTCCAATCCTTTGGCCCCCTGATGTGAAGAGCTGACCCACTGGAAAACACCCTGATGCTGGGAAAGACTGAAGGCAAATTGAGAAGGGGATGACAGAGGAAGAGATGGTTGGATGGCATCACTGATTCAATGGACAGCAGTTTGAACAATCTCCAGGAGTTGGTGATGGGCAGGGATTCCTGGCGTGCTGCAGTCCATGGGGTCACAAAGAGTCAGACACAACTTAGCAACTGAACAGCAACTACAACAACATGAGAGTGAATGTTTCTTGTCAGACCTGCAGCTGGTACACACACATTGGTTTAGAACACTCTCCAACACAGATTGTCTCTAAGCTGATGAAGTGTGTCACAAGTGCATGAACCAAAAGGTAATGGATTCATTCCGGGATGGAATAGAATGTAACTTTGAACAGTCTGTAAAACTTACAGAGTCTGTAATCCACTCAAGATTTCAAATAATAAAACATTCACCTGAAATTTAAAGCCTCTTGGAAAGTTGCATCCTATCTACGAAAACATTCTATAGATTTCTTTTCGTAATCAATTTTCACAGTGATAACACTTTAACTCTTCAGTTGCTGATATTATTACCAGATAAACTTGTCCTCATGGGTGTGGGAGATGAAGTGGATCCATTGTGATTGATCTCTGGTCAAGTGACTCTCGCAAATTCTAATTATGTTCTATATCCACAATGTTTATTTTTACATCCATCGAAGTCTACTTCTCAGATCTTTATGTACACCAAACAATAGATACCTGGTGAGTTCAGATTATATTAAACACTCTTTCCATAACTTTTTCAATGTCCATTGAATCAGAACAAGGTGAAGCAGGGAGAAGTGTTGAAATTTTAAATGATCTCTAAGGACCCTAAAAAAAACAACAAAAAAAACTTTAGACAGAAATCCTAACCATTACTAGTCTATACAAAAGAATCCCAATGTGTCTTTTTCATGAAACTCCAACAATTGACTAACTAGAGTTGCAACAAGTTGGAGTTATGCTTGATTTGAGTTGAAACACTATGGATGTGGGTATAGGAGGATATATAGGTGATACATACTTAAGGAGGTAACAAGTATGAATCCAAAAATGTATAAGGTATACTTTGTAAAAAAAAGGTAAAACATTTAACTAGTTTTCACTACCTCACCCTTCCAGACTTTGCCATCATCTACTGACCCACTGTGGACTTGTTGGTTTAGTGCCATCACATTAAAACTAGTCACATGCATCTTGCTTAGCTCTGTTCTCTTTGTTTGAAATGGTTTATGTTTCTCTCTCCTAGTATGCTCTTATAAATGCCACTATCTGTATCACTTATTTTGTCTATAAGGTGGTCTCCTTCATTGTCCACTGTGTAACCATCCTCCGTGTATACAGATATTTGCATGTCTATGTATATAAATACCTATGTCTATATGTATCTATAATAGATATTTATATCTCTATATAAATAGTTATGTCTATATGTACATAGTTATTTATACGCCTATGTATATAGAAATGTGTGTCTCTATGAACATAGGTATTTGTACATCTATGTACCTAGAATGTACATTTCTAAGCATATAGACATTTGTATATCTACGTACCTATGCATTTATATCTCTCTCTCTATATTTACATATCTACGTACCTAGATATTTACATTTATGTACACTTATGTATATACAAATAGATGTCTTACCAGTATAAAAGGGCCTGTAGAAAAGGGAACGCTCCTACAAAACTTCCTGACTTGGCAGCTGAACAACAACAAAATAGAAAATACTCTCGGTTCACCGGCCACCAACACCACATGGTATATCAATGTTACTATAATATGAAATAAAGGTTACTTTCAAAAAATAATGCTTCGGGGGACTTCCCTGCAGTCCAGCGATTAAGATTCTGTGCTTCAAATGCAGGGGGCGAGGGTTCGACACTTGGTTGGGGAACTAAAATCCAACATGCACATGGACCTGCCAGTACATTTTTAAAATTATTAAAATAAATAAATAAGAATGTTCAGAAAGAACACACAAGCTTTTCGGTGATTCTTCAGGTACATTCCGTATTAAATTACAGTCTTGAGTTAAAACTTGAAAGTTTTCACTTTCAATGTAATCACAACTGGGCATGAAAATTCCTGACGCCTTTTGGCCACTGCGTGCAATAGCAACCTTAAAACATGCTTATGAGAACATTTCATGCAAAGATGGGCTCAGTAAAGGATATCAATGGTATGGACCTAACAGAATCAGAAGATATTAAGAAGGGGTGGCAAGAAAACACAGAAGAACTGTGCAAAAAAGATCTTCATGAACCAGATAATCACGATGGTGTGATCACTCATCTAGAGCCAGACATCCTGGAATGTGAAGTCAAGTGGGCCTTAGGAGACATCACTACAAACAAAGCTATTAGAGGTGATGGAATTCCAGTTGAGCTATTTCAGATCCTAAATGATGATGCTGTGAAAGTGCTGCACTCAATCTGTCAGCAAATTTGGAAAACTCAGCAGGGGCCACAGGACTGGAAAAGGTCAGGTTTCATTCCAATCCTGAAGAAAGGCAAGGCCAAAGAATGCTCAAACTACTGCACAATTGCACTCATCTCATAAACTAGCAAAATAATGCTCAAATTCTCTAAGCCAGGCTTGAACAATACATGAACTGTGAACTTCCAGATCTTAAAGCTGGTTTTAGAAAAGGCAGAGAAACCAGAGATCAAATTGCCAACATCCACTGGATCATCGAAAAAGCAAGAGAGTTCCAAAAAAAATATGTATTTCTGCTTTATAGACTATGCTAAAGCCTTTGACTGTGTGGGTCACAATAAACTGTGGAAAATTCCCAAAACATGGGAATACCAGACCACCTGACCTGCCTCTTGAGAAATCTGTATGCAGGTCAAGAAGCAATTGTCAGAACCAGACATGGAACAACAGACTGGTTCCAAATAGGGAAAGGAGCATATCAAGGCTATATATTGTCACCCTGCTTATTTAACTTCTATGCAGAGTACATTATGAGAAATACCATCTGGATGAAGCACAAGCTAGATTCAAGATTGCCGGGAGAAATATCAACAATGCAGATGGCACAACCATTATTGCAGAAAGTGAAGAAGAACTAAAGAGCGTCCTGATGAAAGTGAAAGAGGAGAGTGAAAATGTTGGCTTAAAGCTCAACATTCAGAAAACTAAGATCATGGCATCTGGTCAGATCACTTCATGGCAAATAGATGGGGAAACAGTGGTTGACTTTATTTTGGGGGCTCCAAAATCACTGAAGATGGTGACTGCAGCCATAAAGTTAAAAAACACTTACTCCTTGGAAGATAAGTTATTACCAACCTACACAGTATATTAAAAAGCAGAGACTTACTTTGCTAACAATGGTCTGTCTAGTCAAGGCTATGGTTTTCCAGTGGTCAGGTATGGATGGGAGAGTTGGACTGTGAAGATAGCTGAGTGCTGAAGAATAGAAGCTTTTCAACTGCGGTGTTGGAGGAGACTCGAGAGTCCCTTGGACTGCAAGGGGATCCAACCAGTCCATTCTAAATGAGATCAGACCTGAGTGTTCATTGGAAAGACTGATGTTGAACCTGAAACTCCAATGCTTTGGCCACATGATGTGAAGAGCTGACTCATTTGAAAAGACCCTGATGCTGAGAAAGATTAAGGGCAGGAGGAGAAGGGGATGACAGAGGATGAGAAGGTTGGATGGCATCACTGACTCAGTGGACACGAGTTTGGGTAAATTCCGGGAGTTACTGATAGACAGGGAGGCCTGGCGTGCTACAGTCCATGGGGATGCAAAGAGTCAGACACGACTGAGTAATGAATTGAACTGATAAGGGGAAAGAATATGAAGAGGAATCGATATCTATATCTATATCAGGAATAGATATCTATATGTATACCAGACCAGCTGGAATGTAAGGGATGCTGATGGTGACTGGTTCTGACTCTCAAGTCTTCAACCAACTGAAGCTTGGAGTCTCCCACAGCCCAAGACCCTTAATGAACATGCCTATAAAGTTAAAGTGTTAGTCACTCACTCATGTCTGACTCTTTGCAACCCCATGGACCATCAGCCTCCTCTTTCCATGGGATTCTCCAGGCAAGAATCCTGAAGTGGACTGCCCTGCCCTCCTCTTGGGATCTTCCTCACTTAGGGGTTGAACCCGGGTCTTCTGCTATGCAGAGACTGTTTACCATCTGAGTCGCTACAGAAGTCAGAACATGCCTGTACTCATAGATTAAAGCTTACCCAACTTTGTGGTTTACAGAGACACTGCTCTGGAAAGCGCCATGGTGTTCTCCATAGTTCTGCAAATAATACACTATTCCTTCCCATGAGCTTTGGCTGGGTTGTACCTTCTGGCTCTACACCCACCAAGAGGTAAACTCACTTTTCTGGTAACATTTCTCCATCCAGTCTCACAACTACCACTTCATACTAATTTTACAGTCAGTCACTTTGCTTCCAATACATGGAAATCACATTAATTTTCTGTGAGCAAAGCTACCTAAGGGCCAGAAACAGTGTCCCCATTTTATCTTGTGAAGCCAGTAGGTGTCAAGCAAACTCAGCTCAGTGGATCCACAGTCCTCCAGATTGATGCCTCGGCTTACAGAAAACACTTGCAAGGCTTTGAGGTTCTACTTATACCTCATTTCTGAAAACTTTTCATACCTACATTAAGTATACAGATGGCTCATCAGTGCCACTTCCACTTTCAGGCTAAAAATCCTCCAAGTTTTTTCTAACATCCTTATTCCATGCGTTGTGTTTAAATCTTTGACCATATGGTGTTTATCTTGTGTCTCATCCGAATGTAGTTAATTACACCGTTTTCCTTGAATAAGGCAGTACTAACCACATAAGAGTTCTTGCCAAAACTGGATTTGATAAGGTAGGGCACATGTTGGCCTCGGATAAACTCCGGGAGCACGGTTACAGTCTGGTGAAGCCGATATACCAATTGAGGGCACTGGAAAGAAATATTCAGCCTGAGGACAACCCGCCCACTTGAGGATCCAGGCCTAAGAGGCAAGGCCTGAAAACAAAGAAATTAGCCAAGAGGCGCCTGCGCACTGGAGGCTTGACAGACACGCCCACAGAGCAGCCAATCCCCAAGTGGTGGGGCGGGGCCTCCATCGTGCTCCCACCCTCCGGTCACCTATTGGCCAGACTGCCTCAGTCACAACGCCGATTGGTTGCTTGTGCGTGACAGGGTACAGGCAGGCTGCTGGCCCTTCACTTCACCTCAGAGCCGAAGGACTGGACGTCGCTGAACCTCTAGCGCTCCTGGGGACAGGGTGGGCAGCGCGGCAGGGCAGCGGGGAGGCTAACAGGAACAGGTCCTGAGCAGTCCTCTTAAACCCTTAGCCTGATGGCTTCAGAGGCCCAAAATCCTGTCAACTCTGAGTAACCTGAGTCCTCATCTGAAGGGGGCTTGTGTCTCGTCAGCTTCAGGGATTAAAAATCCCTTCACCCGCAGAAACACCGAATCCCCTAGTGCTTCGACCCTCAAATACCTAGATTAACCCCAGTTCCCCTCAGCCTGAGGCACCCTAAAAATAGAACCCGCAGAGAGACCAAATTTCCTCAACCTTGCAGACCCTGAATCCCTCCGCCTGGGAGCTCTTAAAACTTTCTCCTCAAGACCCTAACTGTCCTGCCTGTCGGAGACCTAAAGTCCCTTAATAAGAAACCCCCGATATCCTCAGCCTCACAGATGCCAAGTTTTCTCACCCTGTGCTTTCTACATTAGCCAAAAGATCCCCAGTCCCCTCTGCCTGAGGACCCGAGTTACTTCAGCCCTTGGGACCCAGATCTCCTCAAGCTGATGGCTTCTCCGTTAGACGTAGAACCTACGTTATGCCCAGATTTTTCTGAGTGTCCCTGAGGAGATCCTCAAAACCCTTCTTGAAGAAACATTCCCTCTGCTGCACTGGAACAGAGCCTTGATTTCAGCCTGACCCCAGTCCAGCAGTTAGGGGTTTCCGGGTCTCATCAAAAATCGCTCCGTCTCCTACAGACACTTCCCTCCCAGTGCCTTCCCTCAGAGGGGCTGAATTGTAGGGGAACCAAAGAAATCAAATCTAGTTCACATTAGGCTGATCTGTCATATCTAGTCAGGATCCGTCCATCCCACCAATACCCTCACCCCGACTTTCCCCTCACCTTCCTGCCCTGGACACTCCACCAAAGGCAGACAGACCAGGCTCTGGACACTCTCTCAGCAACTTCTTCTTCCACAGGCACCTTGGCCTTGAGCACTCCAATGGCCATGAGGACCAACAGGTCTCCAGAGGAGAGCACTGAGGGAGATGCCGGGAGAACAGAGTGGAAGCCCACGGTGAGAGGTGGAGGCGGCAAAGCTGGGCTCTAAGCCAGCTCTATAGGAAAGACATGGTGCTGGTCCCTGAAGCACCACAGACTGCTTGCCTGGGCAGCTGAGTGAACTTTGCTGTGACTATACACAGGATGGGAATGCCTGGTCCTGTCTGAGATGGTGGGGTGGAGTGGGACAAAACAGGACACTAGCTTCGTCAACTGCTCTGTGTCCAGGGAGAGTTAGGAAAATGTTCAGCGTTTGTCCAGTTAAGCTGGACACAGTCGGGAAGGAAAGTCTTCATCCCTGTCTCACACAGACCATCCAGTAGCTTCAGGCTACTCCCTGCACAAAAGGTGGAGGAGAAGCCTCAGCTCTAAGGTCTGACTTAGATTAGTAAATCACTGATGAAATCTATTATTTTCCTTAGGACAAAGGTGCTTTCAAAGACATCTCCGTATACTTCTCCAAGGAAGAATGGGAAGAGATGGGAAAATGGGAAATAATCCGATATAGGAATGTGAAAAGAAACTACGAAGCACTGATTGCTATAGGTAACAGGAAGTGTGGGTGCCTGAGCCTGGGAAACATGAAGCAGGTCTTCACCCTCAGTGTTCACTTGGCCCGCTCTTAGGTGGCTCCATCTGCTCACAGTTCCCTTTGGTGTGGAGACTAACCTGGAGGAAATGTTTACAGTTTTGCACCAAAGGGAGGTTGACCCTGCAGGGCAGAGCTCACCTCTTGCCTTGTTCTAGACTCCCCCAGCCCATCCCACTGATTCCCTGACGTTGTGACACTTCCCATGGCTTCTGTGCTTTGTTTCTCCTTCTTAGGACAAATGTTTTGCTTCTTTCCAGGGTTCAGAGCCACTCGGCCGGATTTCATGCCTCACCGCAGGCAGGTCATCAAGCCCCAGGTAGATGACACTGAGGATTCTGATGAAGAATGGACACCAAGGCAGCAAGGTGAGAGGCCAGGAGGATTTGGAGGTGTCTTCCTGAAACCAGCCTGGGCTTAGGTCTCAACTACATCTCAGCCATTAGCAAGGAAAACATAATTTTCAGCGTTCTGAAGTGGTTGTGGCCAAATATTTACATAAGCCTGAATGAAGATGAATGTATAGGTTTTCCAGTGTAATTCTCAAAAGTTTTATGGTTAAAATTTATCATTCTTTTTAAAAAGAATTATTTTTACTAAACATTCTTAGTGAAAGGCAGTTAAAGAAACCTTAGAAATAAATTCACCAAACAGATTTAATACTAATCTCATTGGTTATTGGATTAAATCTCTTAGAAGAGGAAATGATTAACATATTATGTCAAGATATATTATTTCTGTATGTATATAAAACAAAACCCATGATCTTCTTACCCTAAGGTTAAACTAATTCTTTATTTTGATTCTGGATAAGGGTTGGAGAGAACTATTTATTCTCCATGATCTTTCCCACATTTCACTGACCAGAGATGGCATCAGGTAAATAAAATGAAGTACACTTATTATAAAATAGAAGTGAGCACTCACTTCCTCTTCAGCTGCTCAAAGAGTTTAGAAGAGTTAATCTGCCTAGACTGGAGAAAACAATTTAGGTAGTTCCATGATTCTCCATCTGTGGATTTCTGTTCTCCCAGATTTTTAAAAAATATTTATTAATTTTGACTGCACTTGGTCTTCATTGCTGTCCATGGGCTTTCTCTGATTGCTGTGAGTGTTTTCTTGTTGCAGAGCACGTTCAGGCTCTATAGTTTGTGACATACAAGCTTACTGCCCCACAGAAAGTGGAATCTTCCTGGACCAGCCATCAAACCTGTGTCCTCTGCATTGGCAGGCAGATTCTCATCCACTGTGCACCAGGGAAGTCCCTCTCTTCCCTGAGGTTATTAAAAGTAGTGAAATGGACATGAAAAGCAAACATTTGGTTGTCTGCAAAGGTTTTGACATAAGGAGAGATTCATCATAGGGAATACATACGCCTCGGTTCACCGTACGCCTGCATGTCTTTATTTACCTTTTTAACAATTTCTGAATGTATGGCATACTGTTGCTAACTATGTGCACGTTAGTTTTAGTGGCCATAGTGCTGATCACTCAGTCATGTCTGACTCTGCGTACCCATAGACTGTAGCCCACCAGGCTCCTTTGTCAGTGGGATTCTCTAGGTAAGAATCCTGGAGTGGGTTGCCATCTCCTGCTCCAGGTGATCTTCCCAACCCAGGGACTGAGCCTGCATCTGTTGCATCTCCTGCATTGCAGGTGGATTTTTTACCACTGAGCCACCGGTGATATATATACACATTGTTGTACAATAAATCTGTAGAAATGTTACCTCTTGTGTAACTGAAGTCCTAACAATTCTCCAACCGTTCCTCCTCACAGCCCTTGGCAACCACGATTATATTTTCTGTTTCTATGGATTTGATTAATTTAGATACCTCATCGAAGTGAAATCAGGCAATATTTGTCTTTTTTGATTGGTTCATTTCACTTACTATACCATCAAGGCCCATACATGATGTAGCATATGACAGAATTCGTTTTTAAGGCTTCAAAACATTTCATTGTGTGCATGTGGATATAAGAGCTATAAGATATATCTTATATATAATCTTTATCTTTTATCCACCAATGAACATTTCGGTTGCTTACACAACTTGCTCATTGGGAATAATGGAGCAATGACCATACATGTGCCCACTATTTATTCAATAGCTTGCTTTCAGTTTTTTATGGAAATACACTTTTGAGTGGGATTGCTAGATCATACAGCAGTTCTAATTTTCTGTGGAAACTCCATACTGTTTTCTAGAAAGCTTGCAACATTTTACATTGCCAAAAATAGTGTATAAGTGTTCCAATTTCTCCACATCCTTACCAAGCTTGCTATTGTCTTCTTATACATATTGCCCATCACAGAAGGTTTCAGTTTGTATTTCCCTATTGATTAGTAATATTGAGCATCTTTTCATATGTTTGTTGGCCATTTGTGTATTTTCTCTGGAGAAATGTCTATTCAATTCCTTCTCTCACTGTTAGTCAGCTCAAACTGGCATAACAAAACAGACTGCATTCCTTAAACCACAGAAATTTGTTTTCTTACAATGTTGGAGCATGGAAATTTGATATCAAGGTGCCATCATGGTGAATCAGGTTCTCTTCCGGACATATAGGTAGCCTTCACACTGGTGTATGCTTATTAACCCCTTATCAGATGAATATTTTACAAATATGTTCTACCATCCTGTAGGTGGCCTTCTCAACTCCGTTCAGTGTCCTTTGCTGCACAGAGGTTTTAAGATTAATCTCATTTGTCTATTTGTACTTTGTTACTAATACTTGTGCACTTGGTACCATATCTAAGAAATCACTGCTGATTCAATGTCGTGAAGCTTCACCCTTGTTTTCTTCTAAGAGTCTTATCAAGTCTTGCATTTAGGTCTTTAATCCATTCTGAATTGATTTTTCTTCAGGATGTATGATGTTCATTATTTTGCATATGGTTATTTTGTTTCCCCAGCACCATTCATTACAGGGATTAAACTTTCCCCTTATCTTGACACCCTAGATGAAGATCATTAGACCATGTATCCAAGAGTTTATTTCTGGTTGTCTATTCTGTGCCATTGATTGACATATCTGTCTTTATGCCAGCCAGCTTCCTCAGTGGCTCAGCAGGTGAAGAATCTGCCTTCAGTGCAGGAGACACAGGATATGTGGGTTCAATCCATGGGTTAAGAAGATCCCCTGAAGAAGGAAATGGCAACCCTGTCCAATCTTCTTGCCTGAGAAATCCCCTGGACAGAGGAGCCTGGTGGGCTACAGTCCAAAAGGTCACAAAAAGTCAAGAAGACTGAGCGATTAAGCACACATTTTTTGCCAAATCTACACTCTTTTTGTTCCTGTACCTTTGTAGTATGTTCTAAAATCAGAGGCCTCCAGCTTTGCTGTTCTTTCTAAGATTACTTTGCCTATTTGGGGTGCTCTGAGATTCCGTGTTAACTGTTGGATGGATTTTCTATATCTGAAAAAATTCCATTGGGATTTTAATAGGAATTGCATTGAATCTTTAAATTGCTTTGGGTAGTATGAACAGCTTAATAATATTAAGCCTCCAAATCCATAAACATGGGATGCCTATCTGTTTATTTATGTCAGATTCCTTTCAGCAATATTTCATAGTTTTCAACATATAAGTCTTTCATCTCCTTAAGTTTATTCCTAATTACTTCATTCTTTTCAATGCTATTATAAATAAGATTATTTGTCCAGTGGCTAAGACTCCACACTCCCAGTGCAGAGAAGTTGGGTTCAGTCCCTAGTCAGGGAACTAGATCACACATGCCACAACAAAGACCTGGTACAAACAAATAAATAAAGATAAATATATATATATATATATATATTTTAATGTAGCTGTTCAGTATAGCTTTAAAAAAATAAATAGGATTGTTTTCTTATTTTCCTTTGTGGAATGGTCATTCTTCATGCATGGAAATATATCTGAATGTTGATTTTGTACCATGCAACTTTCTGTGCAGGAATTTTGTGTGTGTGGATTTAAAGATTTTTCTGCACATCAAACCATGGCCCTTTGAACAGACATAATTTTACTTCTTTCTTTCCAAATGGAAGCCTTTTGTTTCCATTTCTAACCTAAAGCCCTGGCTAAGAGTTCTAATACTTTGGTGAACAGAAATGTTGATAACGGGCATCCTTGCCTTTTTTTCTTAATTGTTGAAGTTTTCAGCTTTTCACTGATGACTAGGATGTTAGAGGTAGACTTTCAATATATGACCTTTGTTATATTGCAGTAACTTCCTCGTATCTCTACATTGATGAGTACTTTTATCATGAAAGCTAATAAACTGATTAGATACTTTATGAACATCAGATGAGGCACAGATGAAGTTTCATTTTTTTTTTTTAATTTTAAGAAAATTATGTAAAACTCCCAGTGGAACCCTGAGAGTTGATGATACAGAAATCATCTTCCACTCCTCCTTTGGTAATCATTGTCCTTGTCACTCTCTGGCTCAGGATTATGCGTCCTTAATTAGAATACTCAGAGTTTGGAAACATTTCCGAACCAAAACACTGATCCTCATCATTTTTTAGGTAAACCTTCTCGATGGCCTTCAGAGTGGAGCACAGTAAACACCAGAAGGTGAGTATTTCCCAAATCCTGTTGCCAAAATATCCTCCTCATGGATCCAGTCACAGGTGAGAATAGGAGAAAACACAGAGATCCTGGAGACGGCTGCCTTCCTGCCCTGAATCTTTAGCACACTGCCTGATATCATCACCATCTTTACAGTTAGTAAGAACAACAACCATAGTATCCTGTTCTATTGTTACATTATTTTCATAATATTTCAGACTTCAAGCATTTTATGTGAATGAACTTACTTAAACCTTCAATCAGTCCTACAGTACCTATAAGCAGGTATATAGCTATCACCATTATAGATCCAAAAATTTGGTAAAAAAATATTTGATTATATGTCTGAGATCACAGTATCACAGGTAGTGCATTCTAAACCAGTGCATATTCTCTAAACCCCTTACACACTGATTAAAACTTCCATAGTTCTATGAAGCTTATTCATAAATCTTTATATCATTCATCTGAGTAATGTTTTCAACCTCAGCACTTTTATGCTGTGCTAGGGAGGGATATGCTAAGACATCTGACTAAGGGAAGCTTAAGGACATGTTGGGCAGTTTGTAGAGTGGACAGTCCAAGATGAAGAAGCTTAAAGACATGCTGGGCAGTTTGTAGAGTGGACAGTCCAAGATGAAGAAGGAGACAGGATCCCGACCTCAGAGCCTCCCACTCCAATAAGATCAAGCAACTCGCAACCCTGAGAAGCCTCAGGTTTATGACTGAAAAGCAACAAATAAGAAAATAACAGAAGGACGTCACATAGATTACCCACTTTTGAGTAGGAACGCATCATCTGGGCATCATTTCAAATGCTCATTCCTGTAGGAGGGAGTAACAGCTCCTCCTCTGAGCTCTAATAGGCAACTCTCTTGTTTGGAATCATTTGTTTAGCCTGCCCCTGGGTTGTGAGCTTTGAGATCCTAGCCCACACCCATTCATTCTCAGAAGTCCAGGCCCAGCTCAAAGCCCCTGAGGGCCCCCTGAATGTTTTGTGAATGAGTGACTCCACACTTAAGCATTCATCTAGGAGTAGAAAGGTCAAAGGATGCTGAAGATAACATCTGTCAGCTACACTTGAAATATACTGGCAGTTTAGGGAATAAATTGATACCAGGGATGTTCGCTCATGTTCTAACTGTATTAAAGAGCTCACAAAACAATTTGTTGAAGGTTATTACATTTCATGTCCCTATAATATTAGAAATTAGCCTGTATACCAATGAATGGATCAGGAAACTGAGCAAAACCAGCTAGTCATACAGCCTTGTTCAAGGAGAACTGATGAGACCAGCTACTTTAATTCCAAACATTGTCTCTAGGACATGGCAACCTGCAACTTTCATCTCTTTTTCTTTATTGTCTAAATGTGTTTCTGCCGATCATCTTTTCTCCTCTTAATCACACTGCTTTGTCACTTTATTTTCCACATGTGGTTTTTCCCCTCTGTAATTTTCCATACTTCCTCGTCCACCAAAGGGCCACAAATTAACAGAAACACCCCGGATCTCTCTACGAACCCTTACCCTCTTCTTTCCCTGACCTCCAGCTATTCTCCCTGCCTTGCTCTCAATTTTATGCAGAAAGTTGAAGGGGAAGAACCTTAAGATATGAATTCTAGTTTTGATTCACTATCCAACTAGGTCCTTTTGTTACACTCCAGTGTTCAGACAACCCCCCCCCAAAAAAAAAAAAAAAAAAAATCAGGTATTTCCAAGAATTGTCAAAGTATTAACTAAAGTCATGCATGTCAAAACACTTCATAAAATCCTAAAGAACTAAAGAAATGCATGTTGTCTTTTACTCACATGGAAGAGAATGTCCAGGGCACCATTAAGTAAGGAATCTAGTTTGAAGGAATTGCCGGGAGCACCAAAATCACTGAAGACAAGTGGCTCCAAGCAGGCTCAGAAACCAGTGCCCTATCACAGAAAAGCAAGGACTCCTGGACAGCACCCCAGAGAAAAAGTCGGTAAGACAAAATTTGGAGAGTTCCTCTAATTAATTCCTCTAATCCCTGTAGAAAAATTAATAAGTATGACCTAGGTGTGTGGCATGGACTTTGGGTAGGTGGGGGTTTAAGGTGGACTGATCTGAGGCCTGAAGTTAGCACTGGGGCGTTGGGAAAATCTTATACATTTTCTGAGGTCCTGATTGCTATCAGTAAAGTGAAGATAAGGATACATACTCATACAGTGCTTGAAAGCCTTACATTAAATGCAAAAGTCTGACACCTACAAGTAGATTGATAAACCCAGCTGTGATGATGGGGACCATGCTTTATTAGTGTTTATGCCCAGACCTCTGCTCAGTGCCTTACATGTCATGTGCCCTTATCATATATTTTCTGAGTAGATGTGTCAGTGAACTATTTCCTAAGTAGGAAGGTTGGAAAATTAAACCTACTAACGGGAAGTGCAGTACACTATCACTGAACTGGACACCTGTGGTCATTGGAGCCTCAGTCTCCTGAACCAGTAGTTAAAGGGAGAAGAAACAAAGTATAGAGGAGGGACTTCCTGGGGGTTAAGTGGTTAAGACTCCACGCTTCCACTGCAGGAGCTGTGGGTTCCATTCCTGGTCAGGGAACTAAGATCCCACAAGCCATGCAGCGTGGCCAAGAAATAAATAATGTAACATTAAAACATAATATTACAAAAGTAAAAGTTTGAAAAATACATGTAAGAAAGTTTTCACAAAGTGTATAGATGGACAGGTAGGAGATCTCACACTTTGTGATAAAACAGTGACTAACTCCCCAGACCCCACCAGCCTTGCTGAGCTTCTGTTCTCCATCTTAGAACTCAGAAGAAAGGAGACTGGAGTGAGGAGGTACAGTCTACGGGAAAGAAAGGGCCATGTGTACCAAGAGGTCAGTGAGCCCCAGGATGACGACTACCTCTGTGAGTGACCCTGCTGGTCCACTCATGGAGAAGTGGCTAGGAGTCCTTGGCCCACTAACCTCACCCCACCATTTGGCCCCCGGCCATCCCCTTCCTCTATGACTTGGGGTGCAGGATCATGGCCAAATGCCATGAACGCCTCAGTTCTTTCTGAAGGTCGTTACGACCAGCAACATCGTTATACCTCCTCTCATTCCCTATTCTCACCTCCAGACTGTGAGCAGTGTCAGAACTTCTTCACCGACAGCTGTGCTGCCCATGGGCCCCCAACATTTGTAAAGGACTGTGCAGTGGAAAAGGGGCATGCCAACCACTCAGCCCTCACTCTGCCCTCTGGGTTAAGCATCAGACTGTAGGGCATCCCTGATGCTGGGCTTGGAGTGTGGAAGGAGGCATCAGATCTGCCGCGGGGCCTGCACTTTGGCCCCATGAGGGCAAGATCACAGATGATGAAGAGGTCGCCAACAGTGGATATGCCTGGCTGGTGAGAAGCACCTGTTTCCCTATCCTCTGGCTTCTAATCACTTGTATGTGGTGGGGGCTACTTCATGTCTACATGCAAGGATGCAGATGGTGATAACACGGTCGGAAATGACACAGTCAGCCCTGTGTACTGTGTGCCCTGGGGGTGAACACAGGACTTCCATCTAAGGGTCAGAGGAGAGGTAGGAACATAGTCTACAGAAACTCAGGACCTCTATCTAAAGATCAGAAGTGAGGTGGGACCACAGTGTAGAGACACTCAGGACCTCTATCTAACGATCAGGGCAGAGGCGGGACCACAGTGTAGAGACACTCAGGACCTCTATCTAAAGGTCGGAGGAGAGGTGGGAACACAGTGTACAGACACTCAGGACCTCTATCTGAAGATCAGAGGAGAGGTGGGACCACAGTGTAGAGACACTCAGGACCTCTATCTGAAGATCAGGGGAGAGGCGGGACCACAGCGTAGAGACACACAGGACCTCTACCTAAAGGTCAGAGGAGAGGTGGGAACACAGTGTATAGACACTCAGGACCTCTATCTGAAGACCAGAGGAGAGGTGGGACCACAGTGCACAGACACTCAGGACCTCTATCTAAAGATCAGGGGAAAGGTGGGAACACGGTGTAAAGACACTCAGGACCTCTATCTAAAGGTCAGAACAGATGTGGAACCACAGTGTACAGGCACTCAGGACCTCTATCTAAAAGTCAGAGGAGATGTGGGACCACAATGTACACACACACAGGACCTCTATCTAAAGGTCAGAGGAGAGGTGGGAACACAGTAGTACAGAAACACAGAAGTTACTCCTCCCTTGTGGAGCCCTTGCCTTCAATGAACCAAGAGACTCAGACTTGGAATGATGAGTAAGGGGCTTACCGTGTGGTCCGACTGGCAGGTGAATCCATGCAGGCTGAAAAGCACCAGTGACTACAGAGGGAAATAGTTCTTCTATATCTTCCTACCAAGAAAAAATAAAAGAAAGAGGAAAGCTTGTAACTCTTTCTCTGACACTCAGATCACCAAAGGGAGAAACCGCTACGAATATGTGGATGGAAACGACACGTCTTGGGCCAACTGGATGAGGTGAGTGCAGTGAGTCTGCAGTGTGTAGATACTGAGACTCCCTCTATCCCACGCCCCTTTCCTTCTCAACCCGGCTCCCTCAGCAGCTTTCACATCTTCTTTCCTCTTTTCCCTCCATATCATGCTCTTTCATTTCAAAAGACCCTCGAAAGAAGGAAATAAAAGTATGGCATGTGCCGTCAAGATACAAGTCTATATGCTGAACAAAACTGGTGGACTTGAAAGCAACTTCAGGAGTCTAGATTCACCAGGGACACTTTAACTCATTTAATGGACACTTACCATGCACTTTATGTTTCAATTTAGACAGTGAACTTCGTTACTGAAGCAGATCACACAACCCATGTCCTTTTGGAGAACATACTGCGGACAGAAATTAGCCGATTGATTTTAGGAAAAGTAACCTTAGTTTTTCTATCTTTGAGTAACTGCACAGTGCCAGGATAAACTAACACAGGAGACCTTGACTCTATGTTGGCAAGAACCTCCTCAGGCTTGGTTCCAGTGAGAAGTGGGCCCTGAGGCCTTGGAAGGAATGGGAGGCAGGATGGCCATGAGTGGGGCCATTCTCTGAGGGCCTCTCCTTTCATCAGGGTAGGCAGACAGTGAACAATCAATTCCTGTTCCGTGTTTCAAGCAATATCAGAGCTGTCTCCAAGTTTCTGTGGGAGGGGGTGTGCAAGCGAATAGGACCCTGGATACACGTGGGGAGATGGGAGAAATCCTCAGGACAGAAGGCAGGCTGGGGTGAGTGCTGAGGGTTGTGTGTTAGACAAGGAGCACCAAGTCCTATGGATGAAATAACTTAATTCAGAGTTTAGAGGAGCTGGATATCACCAGCCTCAAGGACAGTCCAGGTGGAGATGAGTCTGGAACTGGGCTCTGGAAAAATGGCTAATTAGGAAAGGAGAGAAAAGCATGAGAATTCACATGGCCTGCCCGAAGGATTGGACAGAAGGTACACAAGAGGGGCGGCCTCAGAGGCAGAAGGCAAGGAGCTGGGCATGGTCGGAGAGTGGAGGGCACTCATCACCTGAGGTTTCTTTCCCTTTCCCAGCCTCTACCCCAGGTATGTGAACTGTGCCCGGGACAATGAGGAGCAGAACCTGGTGGCCTTCCAGTATCACGGGCAGATCTACCGAACCTGCCAGGTGGTCAGGCCGGGCTGTGAGCTGCTGGTCTGTTAAGGGGACGAGTATGATCAGGACCTTGGCATCAAGAGGAACAGCCAAGGAAGGAGTGATCTTGTGACCAGGAGAGGTGAGTGTCAGCCCTCTTCCAGCACCGACCCCATCCTGGGAGCCTCCGTGGTCCGATTTTGAAGCAGAGTCCGATCCAGTGTAAAGTCAGTTGAGTTGCCATTAAAATGCCTCAGAATTTGATTCTTTTCATATGATTGTTAGGAGAAATTATTATATTAAAAATGCTAGTTCTAATTTTTAATATTTCAAAAAAAAAAAAATGTGTAACATCACCTTCTGCTGAAAGGCTTAGAAGCAAAAAGCAACATTTCTAGCACCTACGAGCTCTTTGCCCCTATGTTTTTCTTCCTCATTTCCTCCCATTTCTAAGCGACACATGCACAGTGATGTGCATTCAGTTACTGTTCCAGTTTGTTGTCATGTGAGTTCATGCTCTGTGCCAGACGGGGCTCCACGCACCGAAACAGACAGAACCACTGCCCTGGGGCAGCAGGGGCTTCACACCAGACAGGGGCTGGTACTCTGAGGAAAACCAGCGCAGGGAACGTGCCTCGGGTCAGCGTGAGCAGAGGGTGGGGTGTGGTGCAGAATGGTGCGGCGGGGTCTGTGCAGAGATAACACCCATGGGGAAGGATTCTGGGCAGGGAAGCTGCCAGTGCAACAGCCCCATGGCTGGGAAGAGAGGCCATGCCAGGGGTCGTAGGAGGAAGCACCGAGAGAGAGAAGGAGGCTGGACGGGACACGGAAGCCTCAGGGCCTGTGTCCACGTGCAGAACCCAGGGGTCCTCCTGGGTGACACAGAACAACCGTGAGGGTTTCAGCTGTAAGCATCATGTTCTCTGTGCTAAGATGAAGTTTTGGTTCATTTTGGGGACGAGACATCAGAGGGGAGTCCCCTCAGAGGTCAGTTCATTGCCAGACATGAGGGGAGAGTTGGCTGGCTAAAGATGCCTGGGAATGTGGATGTGAAGAGTCTGACTGGAGATGTATTTTTAAATAGGGCTTCCTAGTGCATGTTAAATGGACTAAGACTGAATGAAATAAATGAGGTATGAGTACTGGTGAGGCTGGAGGAAGGATATGCCTTTATTTTATGATTTATTGGAAATGGAGAGAGGAGCAATTTGTGAACCTGTTTGGGACACAGGGGCCAGAGACCTTTAGTCAGTGGGACCTGGGCCGCTCGGTCTCGTCCAGTCTCAAACCCACTTCCTGCATAGATCAGCACAAAGGCTGCTATTTGAACAAGGAGCCACAAAATCAGATTTACCCACACCTGCTGTAACCACCCCCTGTGCTACCTCCCATATGCAGAGAGCTCCAGGACAGGCCTCCCTAACTTAATAGACCGTTTCCCCTCACAGGGAGCCTCTCAGGACATTTCACCTAAGTCATCAAGTCTTATCCCTCAGTAGGGTAAATACCTGTGGCCACTGTGACATGACATTTCAGACACTTAGACGCATGGAACGTCCCTGCAGATCTGCCTCTATCAGGAGAGGTGCTGCCTCTGATGCTGCTGGAATGTCCCTATCTGGGTGATATGTAGAAAAAGCCTCTGACACCAGCTTCCTGGATTTCTGTAGACGTAGAGAATAAGAGTGGAGTGGAATCGGGGACAATAAAGAGACATCCAATGGGAGACAAATCATACACTGTCAACACTTAGATAATTAGTGAGGCAGGCCTGACCATGGTAAACCAGCTACCTGACCAAAAGCTTCCTCTTTCAGCAGAACCGAAGCCCAAGATCCACCCGTATGCCTTCTCCGATCTGGCCTTCTTCAGCCAGAAATTCCTCAGCCAACACACCCAACGCAGGCACCCCTCTCAGACTCTCCTTAGACCATCTGAAAGAGACCTCCTCCAACCAGAGGATCCCGGCCCAGGCAATCAAAATCAGGGATTTTCAGATCCACACAGCCCGTGCGACAAACCTGAGGGTCAGGAGGCCAAGAACAGGGCACAACAATTGCTGAAAAGCATAAGGCTGAAGAGGATTTCAAGGGCCTCTGCCTACTCACCCAGAAGACAAATGGGGGGTTCTTGGGTGCATGAGAGAATGAAAGACGAGCCCAGCACAAGCCAGAAACTGAATCCAGAGGACACAGGCACATTGCTCACGGGGGCAGGGGTCTTGAGGATTATGAGGTTCACGTATGGAGAGTGTGGGCATGTCTCCAAGGACAGGTCAAGTCTCAGCACACACGAGAGGACACACACAGGGGAGAAGCCCTATGTTTGCAAGGAGTGTGGGTGAAGCTTCAGCGATAAGTCAGTCCTTATCACACATGAGAGGATACACACAGGGGAGAAGCCCTATGTTTGTGGGGATTGTGGGCGAAGCTTCAGTCAGAAGACCCATCTCATTTCACACAAGAGGCCACACACAGGAGAGAAGCCCTACATTTGCGGGGAGTGTGGGCGAAACTTCAGTCAGAAGTCAGCCCTCATCAGACACCAGAAGACACACACAGGGGAGTAGCCCTATGTTTGTAGGGAGTGTGAGTGAGTCATGACCAACAAACCACACCTTAGCCACAGGAGGATTACTGCAGACACCCCATGCCTCAGCTCTAAGGGGGCCTCAGAGGAGGGCTGTAACCCGTTACTGTCACCAAGAGTATGAGGAGAGACTTCCCAGTTAGTCCAGGGGTCAAGACCCCAATGCAGAGACTCACGTTCAATACCTGATTGGGGAACTAGCTCCCACAGTCTGCAACTAAGACACAGCACAGCCGAATAAATAAATATATAATAAATATTTTAAAGAAAGAGTGTGATAAGCACAGAATTACTTGTTAAATAGACCTTCCACTTTCGTGACAGGAGAGGAGGTAGATAAACAGCAGAGGGTTTCTTAAGTGTTCTGGAGATGTTCATGCCAATTGCCTTGGTGATTGATTGTATTCCTAATAAATTTCGTCTCCAAACAAATCTGAAGTCCAGACTATGTACTCATTCCCCCCTTATCACTGACAGGAGTGGAGTCCAGTCATAGCTGAACCCCTCGGAAGGCATCATTCTGGAGCCAACTCAGTTAGGTCACTGGACAGTCAATCCTGGGTCCAGGGAGAGGAATCTCTGGGTCCAGGTTTGAGACAGACTCACCAGGGAAGGGATTCCCCGGCCTCCTGGGAAGTGTGGCTTCTCCTCCTTATAGTCCCTGACTCTCCTTTGGCCTCTCCTGGTGGCCCTCTGGTTCCCTCTGACTTCTGTAGCCGCAAAGGTGAAGGCCACGTGCACGTGTGTGTGTGTGCGTGTGTGTCTGGCTCAGCATGGGCCATCTGGTCTCTGCCGCTCCCTCAGGGTCATCACAGCATCTGGACTCCAGAGTCGACCACAGTGGTCGAGTTCTCAGCGCTGCCCTCAGCAGCTATGTGAGCTGGGGCAAGATGCTCAACCTCTCTGTGTCTCTATTCTCTCTCTATTAATCTGTGATACGAGGTGGGAGCACCAGCCTTTTGGTCTGATGCGGAAGCACAGGCGGAATCTGGCAGAGGCTGGCTGAGAATGCAAGCCAACACCTTTGCTGTCCTTTGTGTTTTTTTCTTAATTTTTTAATAGACGGATAATTGCTTTACAGAATTTCTTTCCTGCACGTCCTCCAGCCCCCACACCTTCCAGGTCTACAGAGCTAAACGAGGAAGGGGCTGTTTAGGCAGTGGGGTGCCCTGATAGGAGCTGTGAGGTCAGGGGTGCAAAGGGAGGGCAACCTCCCTTCCCACCCTTGCCGTTCCTGCTGAGCTGGGCAGCTCCAGGGCCCCTCCACAGACAGGCAGTGCCCACAGTCGTCCCCTCTGCCGAGAACAGAGCCTGGAGCCACGTTTGCAGGAAATCTCTGTCAGCCCCCATCCCTCCGCCACACAGAGGGTCCTTGAATCCCACGCCGCGGCTTCTCTATGCGTGGGCCTCATACCTGTGCCCGTACGCTCTGGGCAACGCTGTCGCTCCTTGATTTTGTTAACCATGGAATAGTTCGTCCTTACACTTCCCTTTCATGAGTGAAGTCTGATGGGCCCCGGGTTGAGCTGAGAGCAGAGCAGATGCACGCACAGCACGGGTCCTGGGGTGACCGGGATACACGAGGGGACAAGTTGGACACAAAGCCCCCCACCATGGGTGAGTGAGGGTGGGGACAGCTACAGAAAGCCACGCTTGCTCAGACCCGGAAGTGAGCTCCGACACAGAGTGGGGGCAATGGGGTTCTTAAGGTCGACCACAGCCTCCCCTCTGTGAATGACCTCTGCCCTGGCCTGATCCTTCCAGAAGGGGTTCAGGAGCCTGAAGTCTGCCCGGTCACCAGAAGACACCAAGGGGAGAGTGGGCCACGGGGCGGGGAGTGGAGGGTGCGAAGTCCAGGACTCGGGGCAACGGCCCTCAGTCCCCTCCATGTTCCAGGCTTGTGAAGCACTCTACATGAACCGCGTCAGTGATAACCACCCACTATTATTTTCTGGTTTCTATGCCTTCTTAAAGGAACGTGTTTGTCTGTGGCTTGGTTTCCCTACAGGAAGGGAAGCCACATAAACTCCCCATCTTCTGTGGCTTCAGGCCGGGGCCATGGGAGGGAGAGTTAGGGGTGGTGTAGGCAGAGGGGCTTCAACTGAAAAACGGTGGGGATCCAGAAACCTGCAGGGGCGTCTCACCTGCACCTCCCACCAGAGCTGGGCCTGGAATCCCCTGGAACCCTGAGCAGGTCAAACCTTCTCCCTCCCCTCCTCTCCACTCCCCTCCCCCCAAAAAGCTGACTCCTGGGGCCAGCCCACAAGACCCCCAAATCCCCCATCACCCACAGCCCCACACAGGCCCTCCCTCACAGAAGTGGGATGACCTGGATGGTGGCACAGGTGATGTGTGACCCCAGAGCTGGGGATCTCAGCTGACCTCGAGCAAGAAGGCTGGTGCTTTACACAGCCTCCTAGCCCAGGGAGCTGCCAGCAGCCACAAGCCATGATCTGAAGCAGAGCTGGGAGATGGGGAGTGGGGTTGCGAGCTATCTGAGGTCCCGTCCTATCCCCAGGACAGCGGCCAGGCCCCACCTGACACCGTGACTGCCCTCCATGGGCACACAGGACACCAGCAGTCACAGAACAGACAGTCAGCTGCCTCCGCTGCATGATCCACCCTGACCACGGCGGCCCCATGGCTGTACCAGCCCCGCTTGCGCGCGGCTCTGCTTGGCTGCCAGGGCTCGGGGACCCTGGGTGAGTCGGTGAGGGCAGAGCTCCAGAGGCCAAGCCTGTCTTCAGACACCAGACCTGCCCTGCTTACTGGACTCATGAGCCCAGCCAGTATCTGAAGCCAAGATGGCTTTGGGAGAATGACACCCAGACGCTGACCTCAGAGCTCAGACTCCTGAAAACTTACTAAACAGATTATTTATAGCCTTTTTTTAAAATGGGATGTTGGCAGGAAGCAGGGAGGGGAATCACTCCCTTGGTGGTGCTGTGGTTAAGAATCCACCTGCCAATACAGGAGACACGGGTTCAATCTCTGATCTGGGAAGACCCCACGTGCCATGGAGCAACTAAGTCCGTTCACAACTACTGCAGCCCAAGAGCCTAGAGTCTCTGCTTCCAAAATAGAGCAGCCGCCACAGGGAGAAGTTCAGCACAGAAACCAGAGAGCAGCCCCCACGCCCGACAGCAGGAGACAAGCCCGCACAGAAGCGAAGACCCCGCAAGCTGAAAATAAATATATATCCTTGCTTTAAGTAGGAGACTGCAGCATTCTCTGCTCATCCAGAGCCTAGGATTATGAGCTCCCAACGAAAGGGGCCACATTCAATCCCTGGTCAGGGCACTATTTCCCACATGCTGCAACTGAAGGCCCTGCATGCCACAGCTAAGACCCAGCGCAGCCAATTAAATGAATACTTAAAGTAAGAGGCGGTTCATCTGTCACCATAAAAAACTGCGACATTTTAGGAAAAGGAAAATAAAATAAGATCTTATTTTGCAAGTGCTCATGGATGATTGCAAAAATTTTCTCATAATATGCAGGTGTTTAAAAAAAAAAAAGAAATTTTGAAAATACAGAAACTAAAACCCATCCATAAATGTGTGGGGAACATCAATTACTGCAGCATATGGCCACCACACACGGGAAGACACGTCCATGTTTTTCCTCTACAAAGAAGTTTTCATCCTCCACCCGCCTTCCCACCGACCTCTGCTCTGCTCACCAAGAAGACTGTGCTTTGGCCTCATGACCGGGGGGTTTCTGTTGAACTCAGGGAGGCAGAGGAGCAGGGCTGTGTGGTTTTGGGCACCGTCTGGCCTGCAGCGAGGAGAGAAGCGCGAGTGCTCTGCCTCTGGGCCCAGTAACTCCAGGGGCCTCAGGCGAGCCGCCTGGGAAGAAGCCTCTCAAACACCTTCCCTGCAGTCTCCACAGTTACAGCACATCCCACGTCTCAGGGTTCAGCTGTGGGTTAACAAGAACTCTCTTGTTGGACACAAAAGTGTTTCCACAGAGAATCTGTCTGGATCTTGTCCTCGGTTGGTACAGACGTAACAGGCAGTACGTTCCGGGCTCAGGGGAGTTAGTTCTGAAGCTCTCTGGGTTTAGGGATACAGCACATCCTCACCTCCACCCCTTCCACGGTCATGGAGCCTTCTCTTCCAGAGGAAGGTGTTTGGCAACATCAGCCACAAAGACACATACTGAAGAGGAGATATCCCACCTCAGGCGGAGTTGGTTCCTGGGGGAGCAGAGGGGCCTTGGACACGCCATGCTGGACCCCTGCCCCACCAGGTTCTCCTCCTTCTCGCTGGGCATGCAGCTTTCACTTGCTGGATGCCCGCCAGTGAGGGGCCCCCAAGACACCAAGCTGGGGTTGGCGATGGGCGAGGTTGATGCCAGGGAACTCGAGACCCTGCAGCAGGTCAGTGCACTGTGGACGAGGGCCGGCCTCACTGAACGGTTAGGCCCTGTGCACTCAGGACACCCTCTCTGGACCCCAGGTGGAGGGCTGATGCCCCTGGTGCCCACCTGGGTCTCAGTAGGTGGAAGAGAGACCCTGTTGACCTTCCTACCTCCTGCCCAGAGAATGGCAAAGACCAGTTCCCAAAAGTCAGAGTAGGATGTGCAGAGTGAATCTTGGGTCTCACAGGGTCCCGGTGAAGAGGGGTTCACTGCTCCCTGGACCCCTCTTGGCTGGTTCTCCTTTTTTGTTTTCTTCATACCAAATCTCACAAGGATGAGGCAGTCCAGGTGCCCACAGCATCACTTCCCCAAGTGCTGACAACCCTCCTTATTTATTATGGGCATGGAGACAGGGTGGCTGATGTGACGCTCCCCTGGACCACAGAGGAGACCCCATAGGTTGTGTTTCTTCTACTCCTGAGACCCAGGAGGGCACTGGGGGCAGAGCACCTCCAGATGGGGTCTGGAGAGCTTGCACTGAATGAACAAGACCTAACTGTCCAGTGTGGCTTCATGTGGTATGGGCAAGAGGGGTTCTAACTGCTTTCTAAATATTTCAGACAACCACTGAGTTCCTTCTGGTTTTTGGTTTCAGATCTTTTTATATGGTCCATTTTCAGTGTCTTTATTGAATTTGTTACAATATCGCTTCCATTTTATGTTTTGATTTTTTGACTGCAATGCATGTGGGATTGTTACCAAGTCCAAGCTCGCTCTGCACAACTCACAACAGGGCGATAAATCAGAGGTGAGGTGATGAAGAAAGGAATGTGACTTTACTTGGAAAGCTGGCAGACTGAGAAGATAACCAACTAATATCTCCAAGAAACCATCTTGTCAGCGTCTGGATGCCAGTGTCTTTCATAGAACACAGAGCTGGGAGGTGAGGAAATAAAGTAAAAAGTCCACTAATCTGGAAAATATCTGGAATGGCCAGCCTATGAGGGAGATGTGTTACTTTCTCCCTGCTGTAGCCATCCACAGGTGGACAGGTCCTGGACAGAGGCAGAGGGGCGGGGTTTCCTGAGGCAGGCCTTTATGTATGGACAGTATCCCTGTAGCAAACAGGCCAACAGGAAGCTAAGGTTAAAGGAAAACATTCAACATGGAGTCAGATGTTGTTCTTCCCCGTAACAATTCACCAGTGTCAGCGTCCATTCTACAATCTTATGGGAAAAGGGGTGATGAGGTTTCTAATTGCCCCACTAGTTGCATCTTTTGGGGAGTGCCCACCACTGGTGCCAGTGTGCTGAATGTTGAGATTTGTCTTTGATGTCCTTTGGAAAGTCTCTACTTCATATGGATAGACATAATAATATTATAATACAGGTGTTGAGAGTTGTTTTATACAGTACAAATCTTTTAGGACTTCAAAACCAGGTGGCAGCATCTAAAGTTATGGAACATAGCACTTTTCTATGTGTGGGAAGATGCACCAGCCATCTCACTGAAATCATCCCCTTTGATACACACCTTACCACCTGGGACCAGCATCCTGACTTCTCCTTCCTGAATTTCCTCGGGGATCATAGTGGGGAGTGGCTGAGTCTGATGGCTGCTGGAAAGCAGGTATTCTTTCCTTTCCTGAGGTTCCTCAGAGCTCACCATGAGAAGTGGCTTCAGTTTGATGGCTTCTAGACAGTAGGAGGGGGAACCTGGGTCCCCATTGAGATCACCTCAGCAGAGAGAGCAAGCACATCCTGTGACTCCAGACAACCTTGCAACGTTCAGGGCTCAGCGTTCAGCCTGCAGGATCTACATTCGTCAGCTCAGCCACCATGCTCTGCACTTAGTTGCTATTTAGCCCTGAAACCTACACTGCAGGAGGCCCTCTAAATGTGGAGTCCTGTCTAGCAAACTCTCAGTCACACCCTCCAAGCCTGCCCCAGGTCCAGCTTTGCTGAGAGGGTCTCACTGGGACCCAGGTTCCCCCTCCTGCTCTCCCACATTCTGTACCTGAGTGGGGAGAAGGCAGGGGCTGGGGGCACAGTGCCTCCAAGCAGGTATGGCAGACATTCTCCCATCGCCCCTACTGGTCCATCCCTGGGAACACAGTCTAATGTCACTTTTAGCAGCAGAGGACATGTGTCCCCAGATCTGGCCCACTCTCTATGGGGTGTGAGCTGTGAACATTAACACAGGAAACCCCGAGTGACCTGCTTAGGCTGGAAGGCTAGTTCCCGGGATATGAGCTGAAGTCTGAAAGTAGCTTCTTTGGGATTAGCCTTCTCCAGACGTAGCTTGGGGGCAGCAAGAGTGCAATAAGTGGCCTGCAGCTGGGGCAGCTACACAGTGCCTCTCGACAGCCCTGTGGAAACTGTGCACTAGAGTGACCAGGAGCCCACATTCACCCAGCAGATAGCTTCTGAGAGGCCCGTGACATACTAAAGCAACCATGGCCCTGTACTCACAGCAGAGAGACTCTAACATGTCTGTGACAGACCAGAGTGACCACAATCGTACATTCATCCAGCAGATGGTCTTTGATAGGTCTGTGACAGACCAGAGTGACCAGGAGCCCACATTCACCCAGCAGATGGCTTCTGAGAGGTCCGTGACAGACTAAAGCAACCACGAGCCTGTACTCACAGCAGACAGCCTCTGAGAGGCCTGTGACAGACAAGAGTGACCACAAGCATTCATTCAGCCAGCGGACAGACTCTGACAGGTCTGTCACAGACCAGAGTGATCACAAGCCTGCACTCACCCAGTGGATGGCCTCTGACAGGTCTGTGTTAGACCAGAGTGACCACAAGCCTGCACTCACCCAGCGGATGGCCTCTGAGAGGTCTGTGACGGGCCATAGTGATTACTAGCCTGAACTCACCCAGCAGATGGCCTCTGGGAGGTCTGTGACACAGTAGAGTGCCCACGAACCTGCATTTACTCAGCAGATGGTCTCTGATAGGTCTGTGACTGACCAGAGTGACCAGGAGCCCACATTCACGCAGCAGATGTCTTCTGAGAGGTCTGTGACAGACTAAAGCAACCATGATCCTGTACTCACAGCAGACAGCCTCTGAGAGGTCAGTGACCGACTAGAGTGACCAGGAGCCCACATTCACCCAGCAGATGTCTTCTGAGAGGTCTGTGACAGACTAAAGCAACCATGAGCCTGTACTCACAGCAGACAGCCTCTGAGAGGTCAGTGACAGAACAGAGTGACCACAAGCATGCATTCACACAGTGGACGGCCTCTGAGAGGTCTGTGACAAACCAGAGTGACGACAAGCATGCATTCACCCAGCGGATGGCCTCTGAGAGGTCTGTGACAGGCCATAGTGACCACGAGCCTGCACTTACCCAGTGGATGGTTCTGAGAGGTCTGTGACAGGCCATAGTGACCAGAAGCATGCACTCTCCCAGTGGTGAATTCTTGCCTGGAGAATCCCATGGACAGAAGGGCCTAGTGGGCTACACTCCATGGGGTAACAAAGAGTCAGACAAAACTGAACAACTGAGCGCACACACATGAAACAGAAATAGACTCAGGGACAGAGGGAACAGACTGGTTCTCTCCAAGGAGGAGGGGGCGGTGCAGGGATGGAGTGGGAGGCTGGGTCAGCAGATGTAGCTTTTGTAAGTAGAATGGTTAAAGAAGGCCCTGCTGCATAGCAGAGAACCATACTCAGTATCCAATGATAAACTATAAAAAATATTTTTAAAAATAATGTATATATGTGTATAAGTGTATCACTGAGCTATGCTGCAGAAATTGACACATGTAAACCAGCTATACTTCAAAAAAAAAAAAAAAAAAATACTGATTTAAAAAAAAAAAAACAAAAAAAAAACAGACCCTAGCCAATTACAATAGACACTCAACCCAGGAGCACCAAGTGCCGAGCAGTCAGAACATGGACCAACCATTCAGAAGAGGGGCCAACAGGAGACGGGGTCCCACAGTGGCCCACAGGCTGGCTGGGAGCCCTGGGCACCGTAAGCCACAACTGTCGCTGGAGGAAATGCGAACTCTACCCACACGACTCCCCCTCCACCTCACAACAAAGCAGCTCTGCTTCCCCTGACCCCTTAACTGAAGGGGCCCCGGGACGCCCTGGCTTGGTGCTGGGACCAGGAATGTACTGGTCAGATTCCAATGCAGGGGAGGTCTGTGAGGGCAGCTCTGGAGCGGGTGGGCCAGGATGAGCACAGCAGCTCTGCCCATTCCTCGAAGGTCGGACAAAACCGAGCCCAGGAGGCCGGAAAGTGCCCTAATGGAGGGCAGGCCCCACGTCGGTGCCTCCGCTCTCTGGCTGAGGCCCAGCACTGACCCCCTGTGCCGGTCTGCAGCGCGTTCTGCACACGCCCTGACGGCTCAGCCGCTGAGCCCCAAGGAGAAGGCTTGTGATGGCAGCCATGTCCACAGGCACCAGTAGCACTGACCATCTGGCTCCCGGCCCAACAGCAAGGTCCAGCTGAGACCAGTGGACATATTGTCAGAGGTGCTCCAGGGTGGGCCCCGTCTCACCAGGAAATGACAGTGTCATGATGCAGGCCAACAGGACTCAGCCTGGCAGATTACTAGAATCAGCGGGGACACACTGATCCATGAACACTCCCAGCCCTGGATCAGGCAGACACCCGAACAGGCAGACAACTGCAGAGAACAGAGTCTACGGCACAGACAAGATGCACCCGTCCCCAGGCAGGGAAGGGGCCCCATCTCAGGGGGCGCCCTTGGGATCCCCAGCTTAAGCATAAAGAGGCTTCAAGCACAGGTGGTAGGAACAGACTTGGAGCTGCTTTTAAGTCATGCAGGGCAGGACACGCAGGTGAGTGAAGGCCAGAGGGAATGTACCATAAAAAACAGAGTGTCTTGGGAACAGACGGGCTTGGGTGGAGCTGAGCCCAAGGGGGCTGGGAGTCCAGACTCAGAAACCCTGTATGTCTCTCTCCCATCTCGGCCTCCTAATCTACTTAACCCCCACTCTGCAGCCTGATGCGCCTGTCCTGTGCATCTCCACACTGGAACCGTCCACTCATTCACAGATATTTGCTTAGCACCTGCCTCTGTCCATGTCGTGTTCCAGGCACGGGACAGCCGTGAGGAGACAGACAATAACCCCAGTCCTTGGGGGTCAGAAACCCTACCAGAGGCCAGATGCACCGCTTCTGGGGCTGAGCCCCGGCCTTGCCCTCTTCACCCGCCGGCCAGCCCTGCTGGAGCTCTGGGCCCAGATGCAGTTCTGTCTGAGCATGCCCCCTCCTCTAAGAAGGCGCCTCTCTGGACTCGCCACCCATCAGCCCCTGCCTCCCCGAGTCCTGTGTCCTTCTCAGCACAGACCACCATCGGAAACGGCATCCCCACCATGTGTGACCTCAGTGTACCTGGTGATGTCACGTCCTCGGTGAAGGAAGGTCCCAGCTGCCCTCACGCACTTTCTGCTGAGTTCCCACTACAGATTCCTGTCACAGTAGCCTGGAAGGACTCTCCACATGGGTGTGGGGCAGGGGCTCAGTGGGGCCTGAGAGACTGGGCCCTCTGGGCCACTCCAGGGGTCAGGGTAGACAGGGACCTCCCAGCAGTGGCTCGGACTGGCCAGCAGGCCAATCAGCTTCCTTCTCCCTGGGACCACAAAGGGGCGAGGCTCTCATCGCTGCTCAGGGTCCTGGCTGCCAAGGAAGGGCTGTCAGTTCCACAGTCCTGAGCACCCTGTGAACTGTTACACGTTTTACCTCTGTGATCTCAACTCCCTCAGGCAGAACGCTCTGGGCTACACACTTGGAAGAATCTAGTGGAGTGGTTTCAGTTCAGTCCAGTCACTCAGTCGAGTCCAACTCTTCACGACCCCAAGTACTGCAGCTCAACAGGACTCCCTGTGCATCACCAACTCCCGGAGTTTACTCAAATCCGTGTCCATTGAGTTGGTGAGGCCATCCAACCATCTCATCCTCTGTCATCCCCTTCTCCTCCCGCCTTCAGTCTTTCCTATCATCAGTCAGACATGACTGAGCAACTGAACTGAACTGATGCGACTGTGAATAAATGCAAGAGGAAGAATTCAAAGTCCTATACCCTTTGTTTATCATACTGCCTCCTGACTGTGAACCCTTCCTTCTATGAGCCCCTAGACTCCTCAAGGGGCCAGGCACAGGTCTTGAGGCATGAGCCTGCTGGGTTCCCCTCCCTGCTGGCTGAGAATTGGAGCCAGCTTTCTATTTCCTCCAGACTCAGTCTCCATGTTCTTTTATTCAGCTTCAGCAGGCACAGAAGGCCAAGATTTTGGTCAGCAACAATACCACTGACCTGATCACCAGGTTAATCTGAATTAACACTACCACACAAAACCTACTAATTAGACTTACAAGCCTACTCCTCCTTAATCAATGATAACAGCCTCATTTTCTCAATAGTTTTCTCCCACTCCCTATGGACACCACCACTGATTTTAATTACATGGTTATGACCCCTTATGCTAATAGTCAACACCACGTATTAAAAGAATCTCTATCAGAAAAAAAAAATATTATCACTGCTAGTCATATTATATTTACTTTAATTATAACATTTACTACCATAAAATTAATTCTTTTATATATTCTATTTGGAGCAACACTAGTTTCAACACTCATCATCATTACCCAAAGAGGAAATCAAACAGAACACGTTAACGCAGGTCTCTATTTATTTTATACCCTAGTTAGTTCTCTCCCCCTCTTAGGAATACTTGTCTACATTCAAAATGCAATAGGATCTTTAAATATTCTAATGCTGAGCCCAATCAGTATCCAACTCTTTATCCAATGGTTTCATATGGCTAGTATGCATAGTTGCCTTAATAGTAAAAATACCATTTTATGGCCTTCACCTTTGACTACCTAAAGCACATGAATAGGCCCCTATTGCAGACTTCATAGTTCTGACTATGCTGCCAGCACTACTAAACTTTGGATGCTATGGTATACTACGAATTACAAATTACAATAATTTGAAACCCACTAACAGACTTCATAGGGTATCCACTCATTTTTTGTCCTTATGAGGCATAATTATAACCAGCTCAATTTGCTTATGCCAGACAGACCTAAAATCACTCACTGCATACTCTTCTGTCAGCCACATAGCACTTTGCTATCCTTACCCAAACACCTTGAAGTTGTATAGGAGCCACAGCCCTAATAATTGCCCATAGTCTTACGTCCTCTGTATTGTTCTGCCTGGCAAATTCAAATTACCAGGTCCATCACCAAACAATAATCCTAGCCTAAAGCCTACAAATGTTCCTCCTACTAATAGCAACCTAATGATTACCAGCAAGTAAAACAAACCTAGCCCTAACTCCAACTATTAACTTGATTGGAGAGCTATTTGTAGTAATATGCTTCTCGTGATCAAATATTGCAATCATTTTAATAGGAATTCATATAGTAATTGCTGCCCTATACGCTTTATATATACTCATTACAACACAGTGAGGCAAACACACACATCACATAAACTGTATCTCTCCATCTTTTACATGAGAAAATGCTCTCATATCATTACCCATCCTACCTCTTCTACTCTTATGCTTAAACCCAAAAATCATTCTAGGCCCCCTATACTGTATATATAGTTTAGAAAAAAACACTTGATTATGAATCTAGTAAGAGAAGACAATACCTTCTTATTTACCACAGAAGTATATAAGAATTGCTGATTCCACACTCCCATGAATAACAGCATGGCTTTTTCAAACTCTTCATTGGTGTTAGGAACCAAATAATTGGTGCAACTCCAAATAAAAGAAATAACTTAAATTAACCTCTTTCACTCTAGCCTCACTATTTATATCATCGATCATAATAACAAGCACTAACATTTATAAAACCACCACATACCCTCTATATGTAAGATTATCTCATATGCCTTCACCATTAGCTTAGCTCCAACAATAATGGTCATGTATACAGACCAAGAGATATTATCTCAAACTGGCAATGAATCACACTACAAACCCTTAAGCTATCATTCAGTTCTAAAATAGATTATTTCTCAATAATCTGTACTGGTGGCCCTATTTGTCATATTATCAATTATAGACTTCTCAATATGATTCATTCACTCAGACCCCAACATTAACTGATTCTTCAAACACTCCTTTTCCTTGTTGCATTCCTATATACTAACAATGAAAAAACAGACAGAGAAATTAAGGAAACAATACCATTCACCATTGCAACAAAAAGAATAAAATACTTAGGAGTATATCTACCTAAAGAAACAAAGGACCTATACATAGAAAACTATAAAACACTGATGAAAGAAAGCAAAGAGGACACAAACAGATGGAGAAACATACCGTGTTCATGGATTGGAAGAATTAATATTGTCAAAATGGCTATTCTACCCAAAGCAGTCTATAGATTCAATGCAATCCCTATCAAGCTACCAACGGTATTTTTCACAGAACTAGACCAAAGAATTTCACAATTTGTATGGAAATACAAAAAACCTCGAATAGCCAAAGTAATCTTGAGAAAGAAGAATGGAACTGGAGGAATCAACCTGCCTGACTTCAGACTCTACTACAAAGCAACAGTCATCAAGACAGTATGGTACTGGTACAATACTAATTCTTGTTACCACTAATAATCTCTTCCAATTACTTACTGGCTGAGAAGGAGTGGGACTATATCCTTCCTGCTCATTGGATGATGGTGTGGACGGTAAATGCAAACACGGCAGCACTACAGGCAATTTTGTTTAACTCCTCAGTCGCTCAGCTGTGTCTGACTCTTTGCGACCCCATGGACTGTAGCCCACCAGGCCCCTCAGTCCATGGGATGTTCCAGGCAAGAATCCTGGAGTGGGTTGCCATTTCCTTCTCCAATGCGTGAAAGTGAAAAGTGAAAGTGAAGTCACTCCGTCGTGTCTGATTCTTCGCGACCCCATGGAACACAGCCTACCAGGCTCCTCCATTCATGGGATTTTCCAGGCAAGAGTCCTAGAGTGGGGTGCCATTGCCTTCTCCACACCCTATGTTTATACAGGTTTTATTAAAACAACAGCATGATTCTTACTTAACTTAAATGCATGACACTTACAACAAATTTTTATCCTCAGCTCAGTTCAGTTGCTCAGTCGTCTCCAACTTTTTGCGACCCCATGAACCTCAGCACGCCAGGCCTCCTCATCCATCACCAATTCCCGGAGTTTACCCAAACTCATGTCCATTGAGTCGGTGATGCCATCCAACCATCTCATCCTTTGCCATCCCCTTCTCCTCCTGCCCCCAACCCCTCCCAGCATCAGGGTCTTTTCCAATGAGTCAGCTCTTCGCAGCAGGTGGCCAAAGTATTGGAGTTTCAGCTTCAACATCAGTCCTTCCAACGAACATCCAGGACTGATCTCCTTTAAGATGGACTGGTTGGATCTCCTTGCAGTCCAAGGGAGTCTTCAAGAGTCTTCTCCAAAACCACAGGTCAAAAGGATCAATTCTCCGGCGCTCAGCTTTCTTTACAGTCCAACTCTCACATCCATACATGACTACTGAGAAAACCATAGCCTTGACTAGACGGACCTTTGTTGGCAAAGTGATGTCACTGCTTTTTAATATGCTGTCTTCGTTGCGCATAACTTTCCTTCCAAGGAGCAAGCGTCTTTTAATGTCATGGCTGCAAACACCATCTGCTGTAATTTTGGAGCCCTGTTTCCACTGTTTCCCCAACTATTTGCCATGGAGTCATAGGACCAGATGCCATGATCTTAGTCTCCTGAATGTTGAGTTTCAAGCCAACTTTTTCACTCTCCTCTTTCAATTTCATCAAGAGGCTCTTTAGTTCTACTCACTTTCTGCCATAAGGGTGGTGTCATCTGTCTATCTGAGGTTATTGATATGTCTCCTGGTAATCTTGATTTCAGTTTGTATTTCCTCGAGCCCAGCATTTCTCATGATGTACTCTGCATATAAGTTAAATAAGCAGGCTGAAAATATACAGCCTTGACATACTTCTTTTCCTATTTGGAACCAGTGTGTTGTTCCATATCCAGTTTGAACAGTTGATTCCTGACCTGCATACAGGTTTCTGAAGAGGCAGGTCAGGTGGTCTGGTATTCCCATGTCTTTCAGAATTTTTCACAGTTTATTGTGATCCACACAGTCAAAGGCTTTGGTATAGTCAATAAAGCAGGAATAGATGTTTTTCTGGAACTCTCTTGCTCAACTTAATTCAAATTTACCTATATTAGATTTAGTGTTAGCTGCAATGGGAAAATTTGCCAATTTGGGGTACACCCATAATTACCCTCAGCAATAGAGGGCCCACATCAGTCTCAGCCCTACTCCACTCAAGCACAATAGTAGGAGAAGATATGTTCCTACTCATCCACTTCTAGCCTCTGACAGAAAGCTATAAATATACCCTATCAGTTACATTATGCCTAGGGGTTATCACAACCTTTATAGCAACATGTGCCATTATCCAGAACAATATATATATAAAAAAAAAAATCATTGCTTTCTCCACCTCCAACCAATTAGGCCTCATGATAGTAATAATTGGCATCAACCAACTCTACCCAGCATTCCTCTTTCTCTGAAAAAATGCTCTTGCTTTTTTCAAAGCCATTCTATTTATGTAATCCAGATGCTTCACAACCTAAATGATGAACAAGATATTCAAAAAAGAGGAGGTCTGTTTAAAGCTATGCCTTTTACTACAACCGCCCTTGTCATTGTCAGCTTAGCATTGACAGGAATGCCTTTCCTTACTGGATTCTACTCTAAAGACCTAAATATTGAAACTGTGAATATGCCTTTTACCAATGCCTGATCCCCTCCACAAACTGCCACCTCACTCACAGCCGTCTACCGCATCCTCACTATCTTCTTCATGCTACTAGGACGGCCTCAATTTTCTACTCTAGTTATCATTAACAAGAACAACACCCTCCTAATCAATTAAATGCCGATTAGATGGAAGTATTTTGCTGGCTTTATTATCTCCAACAATATTCCCCAACAGCAGTTCCACAAATAATCATACCTTACTACATCCAAATAACTGCCCTGGCCCTGAATATCCTAGGCTTCATCTTGGCACTCAAAACTAGCAGTAACACAAAACCTGAAGTACAGCTATTCAAACGTATTCAAGGATACTTTTCCACTATCATACACCGCCTGACCCCTTATTTAAACTTAACCAGCCAAATGTCAGCATCCCCCTTCTAGACTGATTCTGGCGAGAGGATATTTTGCTGAAAACAACCTCCCTTATTCAAATCAAAAGTCTATATTTGTATCAGATCAAAAGGGGCTAATCACACTGTATTTCCTCTTTCCTTATCACCTTACTCATCAGCATAATGTAATTTTCCACAAGTAACTTCTGTAATAACAATAAATTATAACCAGCTGGTAATATGGTTGGTCCCCCTTCTCTACAAGCTCATTTATTGCAGCACTTACCATAGTCTACTTACTATCTCTCCATGAAACAGAATCAAATAACTCAGTAGGAATTTCATCTGATATAGACAAGATCCCATTTTAGCTATATTATACATTGAAAGACATCTTGGGTGCCTTGCTACTAGTTCTGGGGTTAAAAATACTAGTCCTATTTTCACCTGACCTACTAGGAGACCCAGATAGCTACACCCTGGCAAACCTCTCAACACACCTTCACACATCAAGCCAGAATGATACTTCTTATTCACATATGCAGTCCTACGATCAAGCCCTGACAAACTAGGCATAATTTTAGCCCAAATCTTTTCTATACTAATCTTAGTATTAATGCCATTGCTTCATACATGCAAACAACAAAGCATGACATTCTGACCATTCAGCCAGAGCCTATTCTGAATTCTAGTAGTGAACCTCTTAACACTGGCATGAATTGGAGGGCAACCAGTAAAACATCCCTTTATCATCACTGGACAACTAGTATCTATTATATGTTTTTCCTTATCCTACTATCAATGCCAGTAACTAGCATTACCTAAAATAATCTAAAATGAAGTGAAGGCTTCATAGTATATCCATGCTTCTGGTCTTATAAACCTGAGAAGGAAAACAATAAAACTCCCTAAGACTCCTTGCACAAGTTTGTGTCAGCAAATAGTATTACTCCTTGATGGTGAACAGTAAATAAAAATAATCTACTATTAGATTAATAATTGCAGTGTTAACCCATTTTCTTCTCCATTCGATGAAAGTGAAAAGTGAAAGTGAAGTCGCTCAGTCATGTCCGGCTCTTCGCGACCCCATGGACTGCAGCCTACCAGGATACTCAGTGCATGGGATTTTCCAGGCAAGAATGCTGGAGTGGGGTGCCATTGCCTTCTCCTCTAAATATTGAGCTTTAAGCAAACTTTTTCACTCTCCTCTTTCAGTTTCAACAAGGGGCTCTTTAGTTCTACCTCACTTTCTGCCATAAGGGTGGTGTCATCCGCATCTCTGAGGTTATTGATAATGCTCCCAGCAATCTCGATCCCAGCTTGTGCTTCCTCCAGCCCAGAGTTTCTCATGATGTATTCTGCATATAAATTAAATAAGCAGGCTGACAATATACAGCTTTGACATACTCCTTTTGAATTTGGAACCAGTCTGTTATTCTATGTCCAGTTCTAACAGTTGCTTCCTGACCTGCATACAGGTTTCTCAAGAGGCAGATCAGGTGGTCTGGCATTCCCATCTCTTTCAGTAATTTCCACAATTTATTATGATCCACAGTCAAAGGTTTTGGCATAGTCTATACAGCAGAAATAGGTATTTTTCTGGAACTCTCTTGCTTTTTCAATGATCGAGTGAATGTTGCAAATCTGATCTCTGGTTCCTCTGCCTTTTCTAAAACCAGCTTGAATATCTCAATATTCACAGTTGACATATTATTGAAACCATTATATCTACTACTGTGGGCAAGAATCCCTCAGAAGAAATGGAGTAGCCATCATAGTCAACAAGAGAGTCTGAAATGCAGTACTTGGATACAGTCTCAACAACGACAGAAGGATTTCTATTCATTTCCAAGGCAAACCATTCAATATCACAGTAATCAAAGGCTATGCCCTGACCAGTATTGCTGAAGAAGCTGAAGTTGAACAGTTCTATGAAGACCTGCAAGACTGGAATGCAAAAGAAGGAAGTCAAGAAACACCTGGAGTACCAGGCAAATTTGGCCTGGGAGTACAGAATGAAGCAAGGCAAAGGCTAATAGAGTTCTGGCAAGTGAATGCACTGGTAGAAGCAAACACCCTCTTTGGAAAAAAGTGTACTTAAAACTCAACAATCAGAAAACTAAGGTTGTGGCATCTAGTCCCACCATTTCATTGCAAATAGATGGGAAAACAATGGAAACAGTGACAGAATTTTTTTGGAGGGGAGGGGGTCCACCAGGCTTCAGCAATACATAAACTGTGAACTTCCAGATGGTCAAGCTGGATTTAGAAAAGACAGAGGAACCAGAGATCCAATTGCCAAAATCCGCTGGATCATCAAAAAAGAAAGAGAGTTTCAGAAAAACATCTATTTTTGTTTTATTAACTATGCCAAAGCCTTTGACAGTGTGGATCACAATAAACTATGGAAAATTCTGAAAGAGATGGGAATACCAGGCCACCTGATCTGCCTCCTGAGAAACCTGTATGCAGGTCAGGAGGCAACAGTTAAAACTGGACATAGAACAACAGCCTGGTTCCAAACACGAAATGGAGTATGTAAAGGCTGTATATTATCACCCTGCTTATGTAACTTACATGCAGAGTACATCATGAGAAACGCTGGGCTGGAGGAAGCACAAGCTGGAATCGAGATTGCCAGGAGCAATATCAATAACCTCAGATATGCAGATGACACCACCCTTATGGCAGAAAGTGATGTAGAACTAAAGAGCCTCTTGATGAAAGTGAAAGAGGAGAGTGAAAAAGTTGACTTGAAACTCAACATTCAGAAAACTAAGATCATGGCATCTGGTCCCATCACTTCATGGCAAATAGATGGGGAAACAATGGAAACAGTGACAGACTATTTTTGGGGGGCTCCAAAATCACTACAGATGGTGACTGCAGCCATGAAATTAAAAGATGCTTACTATTTTGGAAAAAAAAAAAAAAAAAAAAAAACCTATGACACATCTAGACAGCATATTAAAAAGCAGTGACATTACATTGCTAACAAAGGTCTGTCTAGACAAAGCTATGGTTTTTCCAGTAGTCATGTATGGATGTGAGAGTTGGATTATAAAGAACACTGAGTACCGAAGAATGGATGATTTTGAAGTGTGGTGTTGGAGAAGACTCTTGAGAGTCCCTTGGACTGCAAGGGGATCCAACCAGTCCATCCTAAAGGAGATCAGCCCTGAATGTTCATTGGAAGGACTGATGATGAAGCTGAAACTCCAATACTTTGGCCACCTGATGTGAAGAGCTGACTCATTGGAAAAGACCCTGATGCTGGGAAAGACTGAGGGCAGGAGGAAAAGCGGATGACAGATTATGAGATGGTTGGATGGCATCACCAACTCGATGGACATGGGTTTGGGTAAACTCCGGGAGTTGGTGGCAGACAGGGAGGCCTGGTGTGCTGCGGTTCATGAGGTTGCAAAGAGTCAGACAGGACTGAGCAACTGAACTGAACTGAACTGAAAATCACTGCAGATGGGGGCTGCTGTCATGATATTAAAATAGGCTTGCTCCTTGGAAGAAAAGTTATGACTAACCTAGACAGCATATTAAAAAGCACAGACATTACTTTGTTGACAAAGATCTGTCTCGTTAAAGCTATGATTTTTCCAGGAGTCACGTATAGATGTGAAAGTTGGACTATAAAGAAAACTGAGCCCTGAAGAATGGATGCTTTTGAACTGCGGTGTTGGAGAAGACTCTTGAGAGTCCCTTGGACTTCAAGGAGATCCAACCAGTCCATCCTAAAGGAGATCAGCCCTGGATGTTCATTGGAAGGACTGATGCTAAAGCTGAAACTCCAATACTTTGGCCACCTGATTCGAAGAGCTGACTTATTTGAAAAGACCCTGATGCTGGGACAGATTGAAGGCGGGAGGAGAAGGGGATGACAGAGGATGAGATGGTGAGATGGCATCACCGACTCAATGGACATGGTTGTGGGTCGACTCCAGGAGTTGGTGATGGACAGGGAGGCCTGGAATGCTGCAGTCCATGGGGTCACAAAGAGTCGGACAGGACTGAGCAACTGAACTGAACCAAGTCACTGGTATTAACAATCTCCTTCCTATCAATTTGAGCATTAGACCCCTGATTACAATATGACCAATGAATACATTTACTCTCCAATATTTTCTATCCCTAACACTAAGCCCTATGTATATGACACATATCCTTATCCATTCTTATCAAGTACTCTTCCACAGGCATAAGAAATGTGTCTGACTAGACTTACTTTGAGAGAGTAAATAATAGAGATTTAAATCCTCTTATATCTAGAATTATAGGAATTGAACACACCCCTAAGAATCCAAACTTCTTTGTGCTACCAAATTACACCACATTCTATAAGTAAGGTCAGCTAATTAAACTATTGGGCCTGTACCCCAAAAATGTTCATTGATACCCTTTCTGTACTAATAAGTCCCATCATCTTTGTCATTATCCTATCAACTATTTTCTCAGGATTTATTGTCACTATAATTATCTCCATTGATTACTTATCTGATTTGGCTTTTAAATAAATATATCAGGCATGATCCCCATCATAATAAATAAATTCAACCCAGGAGCAACAGAAGCATCAACTAAATACTTGACACAATCCACCACATCAATATGACTCATGATAACTGTCATTATCTATTATTCTCAGGCCAATGGACTGTCACAAAACTATTTAACCACCAGTATCCATATTACTAACAATAGCCTTATGAATAAAACTGGAAATACCTGCATCTTACATTGGAGTACCAAAAGGTATACAAGACATTTTACTAACATCTGGCTTCATCCTATGACCATGACAAAAACTTGCACCCATGTCTGTGCTATACCAAACTTCACCATCAATTAATTTAATAGTGTACTGTGTGCTGGGCTTAGTCGCTTAGTCATGTCTGACTCTTTTTGACTCCGGGGACTGTATCCCACCAGGCTCTTCTGCTGTGGGCATTCTCCAGGCAGGAATACTGGAGTTGGTTGCCATGCTCTCCTCCAGGGGGTCTTCCCCAGCCAGGGATCAAACCCAGGTCTTCCACATTTCAGGCAGATTCTCTATCATCTGAGCCACCATGGAAGCCCACGTTGATACAAGCTATATCCACATTATCCACTATAATTGGAGGCTGAGGATGGTGAAATCAGATGCAGTATGAAAGATCACAGCCTAGTCATCAACGGCCCACATAGGATGTATAAACGCCATCCTATTTTGTAATCCCACTCTGACAGCACTAAACCTGGTTGCTGCTGCTGCTGCTAAGTCGCTTCAGTCGTGTCCGACTCTGCAGTCCCATAGTCGGCAGCCCACCAAGCTCTGCCGACTCTGGGATTCTCCAGGCAAGAACACTGGAGTGGGTTGTCATTTCTTCTCCAATGAATGAAAGTGAAAAGTGAAAGTGAAGTCGCTTAGTCATATCCGACTCTTAGCAACCCCATGGACTGCAGCCTACCAGGCTCCTCCGTCCATGGGATTTTCGAGGCAAGAGTACTGGAGTGGGTTGCCATTGCCTTCTCCACTAAACCTGGTTATATTATCTTAACTTCCACCATATTCAAAATGGTCATAAGCAACTCCACCACCACCACATTATCACTATCACATGCAACAAAATACCAATCATGACAACCCTTATCCTCATCATTCTATTATCAATAGGGGCCTTCCACCACTATTAAGATTCAGACCCAAGTGAATAATTATTGAAAAAATAACTACAACCAAAAAGAACATTGTTTTACCAACACTAATAGCAATCATGGCACTACTGTACTTCAACATATGACTCACACACTCCACGGCATTAAATTTATTCCTCTCCACAAATAACAGAGAATACATGATGATTCTACACTATGAAACAAATAACACTCCTATCCACAATAACTGCAATAGCCACAACATTTCCACCCATAACACCAATTCTCTAGGTTAAATAGACCAAGAGCCTTATGAAACAAATAACACTCCTATCCACAATAACTGCAATAGCCACAACATTTCTACCCATAACACCAATTCCCTCAGTACTGGAATAGGAATTTAGGTTAACTACACCAAGAGCCTTCAATGCCCTGTGTGCTGTGGGCTTAGTCACTCAGTCATGTTCGACTCTTTGCGATCCCATAGACTGTAGCCCACCAGGCTCCTCTGCCCATGGGATTCTCCAGGCAAGAATCCTGGAGTGGATTGCCATTCTCTTCTCCAGAGGATCTTCCCGATCCACGGATGGAAGCCAGGTTTCCTGCATTGTAAGCAGATTCTTCATTGTATGAACTACAGGAAAATTCATTTAGTACAGGGATGTTCCTTATACTTCAAAGCCCTAAACAATTATAATTTACTTAATTCCTGTTCATAAGGTTTGCAAGATTATATCTTACATCAATTGAATGCAAACCAGCCACTTCAAGCTAAACCCTCTCTAGATTGGTCAGCTGATAACCCCATGAACATTTAGTTAACAGCTAAATACCCTGGTCAACTGATTTCAACCTACTTCTATTGCAAAAAGAAAAAAGAAAAAAAAAAAAAAAAAAGCCGTATAAGTCCCAGCAAATTGAACCGGCTTCTTTGAATTAGCAATTCAATGTGAAATGTTCATACAGGACTTAGTAAAAAGAAAAAGTGGATTAAACCCCTCTCTTTAGATTTATGGTCGAAACCTTACTCAGCCATTCTGCCTATATTCATTAACTGTCTATCATTTTCAACTAACCGTAAAGATATCGGTACTATATACTTACGATTTGGTGCTTGAGCCGGGAAGGCAGTGTTGCAGTGAAAAGGGAAAAAGGAGGAATGAGTTTTTCTCCTTTCTTTTCTGACAACAAAGAAGATAAAGAGAAGAGTGAGCAGGCCTGAACATTCCTAACTTTTCTTTTTATTGTAACTGCTCCTCACGCTGAATGTCTGTGACTTAGTTTGCTTTTCTGTCCCTAAATTCTGCAGAAGTTACACTTGTCACCTATTTTCCTTTGACTCTGCGCTAAATATATACCCTATCTCGTGTTTACCCTCAGAACACTCTTCCCATTGTAGTTACGTATCAGAAAGAAGGCCACAGGGTCACCGAATGCCAGACTCAATTACTGGGTTATTGCCGTCAGTCTCCTTCTGTCTTTGAAACAATGCAAAAGGAAGAAATCAAGATCCTATTCCCTTTACTCCTCATCACTGATTCTTGACTGTGAGCTCTTGTCTTCTATAAGCCCCTAGATTCCTCATGGGGGGCAGGGCACATCTCACGAGGCATAAGCCTACTGCGTTTCTCCTCTCTGCCAGCTAAGAATAAAAGCCACCTGTCTATTTCCTCAAAGCCCGGTCTCCATACTTTCCGTTCAGCGTCAGTGGGCAAAGAAGGCCAAGATTTTGGCTGGCAACAGTAGGCACAGCCCCAAGATTCTTAATCTGTGCTGGGTTGGGCCAACCTGGAGCTCGACTTGGAGATGACCAAATTTAAAATGTAATTGTAACAGCTCATGCATTTGTAATAATTTTCATTATAGTACTCCCTATGATGATTGGAGGCTTTGGTAACTGATTAGTTTCCCTGATAGCTGGAGCTAATGACATAGTTTTCCCTGAATAAATAAGCTTCTGACTTCTCCCTCCCTCTTTCCTCTTACTGTTTGCATCACCAATAGCTGAAGCAGGCACTGGCACAGGCTGAGCTGTCTACACCTTTAGCCAGAAATCTAGCTCATGCTGGAGCTTCCGTAGACTTTACTTTTTTTTCTCTACACCTAACAGGAGTTTCTTCTATCTTAGGTGTTACCAATTTTATTACTACAATTATTAATATAAACCCCTGCCATATCCCAATATCAAACACTGTTATTCATGTGGTTAGTCCTAATCACAGCCATATTACTATCACTACCTCTATTGGCAGCTGGTATTTTTACTATGCTATTAACAGACTGAAATGTAAATACAGCTTTCTTTGATCCTGAAGGAGGAGGGGACCCAATACTGTATCAAAATTGATCTGATTTTTCAGGCACTCTGAGGCATATCTTTTGATTTTGCCAGGATTTAGGATGATTTCACATATTGTCACCCATTATTTAGGGGAAAAGAAACTTTCAGGTACATGGGAATGGTCTGAGCTATAGTGTCAACTGGATTCTTAGTGTTTATTGTATGAGAACATCAGATATTCACAGTAAGGATGTATGTTGGCACACAAGCCTATTTCACATCAGCCACTATAATTATCACCAGGCCAACAAGGGTAAATATGTTCAGTTGATTAGCAATGCCTCATGACAGTAACATTAAATGACCCCCAGTTATAATGTGAATTCTAGGTCTTGTATTTCTTTTCACAGTCAGAGGGTTAACAGGAATTTTCCTGGCTAATTTATCTTCAGATATTTTATTCATGATATATACTATGTAGTTACATAGTTGCATTATGTACTTTCAGTGGGAGATTTGCTATTATAGGGGCTTTCTGCCCTGAATCTCATTATTTTCAGGCTATACTCAACTTGACATGAGCAAAACTTCACTTCATAAATGTATTTGTAGATGTTAACATAACATTGCTCAAAAACACTTTCTAGGCCTGTTTGGAATACCACAACAATATTCTGACTACCCAGATGCATACACAGTATGAAATACTATTTTATCTATAGGCCCATTCACTTCTTTAACCACAGCAATACCAATAATTCCTATTACCTAAGAAGCATTTGCATTAAGACGAGGTCTTAACAGTAGACCAACCATATCAAACACTCAAAGAACCTATGCACATCATTTGAAAATAAATCAGGAAGGAATCGAACCCCCAGCGATTGATTTCAATCCAAAATCATAACCATGATTTCTTTCTCTATTTAGGAGATATTAGTAAAATATTATATCACTTTGTTGAAGTTAAGTTATAGGTGAAAAATCTGTATATATCAATGGCATATCCTCTACAGCTAGACTTTCATGATGCAACACCAGCCATCATCGAAGAATTCTTACACTTGATGATAACACATTAGTAATTGTTTTCTTAATCAGCTCACTAGTAGTTTACGTTATCTCACTTATTCAGACAACAAAACTCACACACACTAGCACTATAGACACACAAGAAGCAGACTATCTGAACAATCTTAGCAGCTATTATTTTCATCTTAATTGGTTTTCTATCCCTATAAATTTTATACATAAAAGACAAAATTAACACTCCATGCCTTATGGTATAAACTATCAAGTCACCTAATATATGGAAGCTATTAATATACAGATTATGAAGACTTGAATTTTGACTCCTATATAATTCCAACATCAGAGTTAAAGCCAGGGTATTTGGAAGTAGATGATTGGGTTGTTTTACCTATAGTGATATTTAAACAAATGTTAATTTCCACAGAAGATGTGCTACAGTCATGAGCTGTGCCTTCTATAAGACTAAAATCAGATGCGATCCCAGGGCACCTATATCAAACAAATTTTCTAACACTAATTAAGTTCAGGTCAGTCACTCAGTCATGTCTGACTCTGCGACCCCGTGAACCACAGCACGCCACGCCTCCAAGTCCAACACCAACTCCCGGAGTCCACCCAAACCCGTGTCCTTCAAGTCAGTGATGCCATCCAACCATGTCATCCTCTGTCCTCCCCTTACCTTCCTGCCCTCAATCACTCCCAGCATCAGGGTCTTTTCAAATAAGTCAGCTCTTTGCATCAGGTGGCCAAAGCATTGGAGTTTCAGCTTCAACATCAGTCGTTCCAATGAACATCCAGGACTCATCTCCATTAGGATGGACTGGTTGGATCTCCTTGTGGTCCAAGGACTCTCAAGCATCTTCTCCAACACCACAGTTCGAAAGCATCAATTCTTCTGTGCTCAGTTTGCTTTATAGTCCAATACTCATATCCATACATGACCACTGGAAAAAGAATACACTTGACTAGACAGACCTTTGTTGGCAAAGTAATATCTCTGCTTTCGAATATGCTGTCTAGATTGCTCATAACGTTCCTTCGAAGGAGCAAGTGTCTTTTAATTTCGTGGCTGCAATCACCATCTGCAGTGATTTTGGAGCCCAGAAAAATAAAGTCAACCACTGTTTTCACTCTTTCCCCATCTATTTAACATGAAGTGATGGGCCTGGATGCCATGATCTTAGTTTTCTGAATGTTAAGCTTTAAGCCAATATTTTCACTCTCCTCTTTCACTTTCATCAAGAGGCTCTTTAGTGCTTCTTCTTATTCTGCCATAAGAGTGGTGTCACCTGCATATCTGAGGTTATTGATATTGCTCCCAGCAATCTTGATTCCAGCTTGTGCTTCCTCCAACCCAGCGTTTCTTATGATGTACCCCACATATAAGTTAAATAAGCAGGGTGATAATATACAGCCTTGACGTACTACTTTTTCTATTTGGAACATGTCTGTTCTATGTCCACTTCTAACTCTTGCTTTCAGACCTGCATACAGGTTTCTCAAGGGACAGGTCAGGTGGCCTGGTACTCCCATCTCTTTCAGAATTTTCCTCAGTTTATTGTGACCCACACAGGCAAAGGCTTTGGCATAGTCAATAAAACAGAAATAGATCTTTCTCTGGAACTCTCTTGCTTTTTTGATGATCTAGCGGATGTTGGCAATTGGATCTCTGGTTCCTCTGCCTTTGCTAAATCAGCTTGAACATCTGGAAGTTCACAGTTCACGTCTTGCTGAAGCCTGGCTTGGAGAATTTTAAGCATCACTTTACTAGCGTGTGAGATGAGTGCAATTGTGGGGTAGTTTGAGCATTCTTTGGCATTGCCTTTCTTTGGGGTTGGAATGAAAACTGACCTTTCCAGTCCTGTGGCCAATGCTGAGTTTTCCAAATTTGCTGGCATACTGAGTTCAACACATTCACAGCATCATCCTTTAGGATTTGAAATAGTTCAACTGGAATTCCATCACCTCCACAGTCTTTGCTCATAGTGATGTTTCCTAAGGCCCACTTGGTTTCATATTCCAGGATGTTTGGCTCTAGGTGAGTGATCACACTATCATGATTATCTGGGTCATGAAGATCTTTTTTTGTACAGTTCTTCTGTGTATTCTTGCCACCTCTTCTTAATATCTTCTGCTTCTGTTAGGTCCCTACTATTTTTGTCCTTTATTGAGCCCAGCTTTGCATAAAATGTTCCCTTGGTATCTCTGATTTTCTTGAAGAGATCTCTAGTCTTTCCCAATCTATTGTTTTCCTCCATTTCTTTGCACTGATCACTGAGGAAGGCTTTCTTCTCTCTCCTTGCTCTTCTTTGGAACTCTGCATTCAAATGGGTATATCTTTCATTTTCTCTTTTGCTTTCCAGTTCCCTCTTTTCACAGCTCTTTGTAAGGCCTCCTCAGACAGCCATTTTAATTTTTTGTATTTCTTATATTTTTCTGTATTTTGGGGGATGGTCTTGATTTCTGACTCCTTTACAATGCCATGAACCTCCATGAATAGTTCATCAGGCATTCTGTCTATCAGATTTAGTCCCTTAAATCTATTTCTCTCTTCCACTGTGTAGTCATAAGGGACTTGATTTAGGTCATACCTGAATGATCTAGTGGTGTTCCCTATATTCTTGCATTTCACCCTGAATTTGACAATAAGGAGTTCATGATCTGAGCCACAGTTGGCTCCTGGTCTTGTTTTTGCTGACTGTATAGAGCTTCTGCATTTTTGGCTGCAAAGAATATAATCAACCTGATTTCGGGGTCGTCCATCTGTTGATGTCCATGTGTAGAGTCTTCTCTTGTCTTGTTGGAAGATGGTGTTTGCTATGACGAGTGCATTTTCCTGGCAGTACTCTATTAGTCTTTGTCCTTCTTCTTTCTGTATTCCAAGATCAAATTTGCCTATTACTTCAGGTGTTTCTTGATTTCCTACTTTTGCTTTCCAGTCCCCTTTAATGAAAAGGACATCTTTTTGGGGGTGTTAGTTCTAGAAGGTCTTATAGGGCTTCATAGAACTGTTCAACCTCAGCTTCTTCAGCATTACTGGTTAGGCCATAGGCTTGGATTACTGTGACATTGAATGGTTTGCCTTGGAAACTAACAGAGATCATTCTGTTTTTGAGTTGCACCCAATTACTGCATTTCAGACTCGTTTGTTGACTATGGTGGCTACTCCACTTCTTCTAAGGGACCCCTGCCCACAGTAGTAGATATAATGGTCATCTGTGTTAAATTCACCCATTCCAGGCCACCTTTGTTTGCTGATTCCTAGCATGTCGATGTTCACTCTTGTCATCTCCTGTTTGACCAATTCCAATTTGCCTTGATTCATGGACTTAACATTCCAGGTTCTTATGCAATATTGCTCTTGATAGCATCAAACCTTGCTTCTATCACCAGTCCCATCCACAACTGGGTGTTGTTTTTCTTTGGCTCCATCCCTTCATTCTTTCTGGAGTTATTTCTCCACTGATCTCCAGTAACATATTGGGCACCTACCCACCTGGGGAGTTCATCTTTCAGTGTCTTATCTTTTAGCCTTTGCATACTGTTTATGGGGTTCTAAAGGCAAGAATGCTGAAGTGGTTTGCCGTTCCCTTCTCCAGTGGACCACATTGTAACCCTAACCCACACATCTTAGTTCACTTATTCCACAAATGTCAATGTTCACTCTTGCTATCTTCTTCTTGACCACTTCTAAATTACCTGGATTCATAGACCTAACTTTCCACGTTCCTATGCAATATGGCTCTTTACAGCATCATACTTTACTTATACCACCATACACACCCACAACTGTTTCCATTTTGACTTAGCCTTTTCATTCCTTCTGGATTTATTTCTTCACTCTTCTCCGGTAGCATATGGGGCACCTACCGAACAGGGGAATTCATCTTTCAATGTTATATCTTTTTGTCTTTTCATACTGGACAACTGAATATTAAATGCCAGCTAAATTGCTAGGCAGTTAATATTCAGGAGGATTCAGGTTTTTGTAGTTGTTCAGTTGCTAAGTCTTGTCTAACTCTTTGTGACCCCATGGACTGCAGCACACCAGGCCTCTCTGTCCCTCATTATCTCTGGAAGTTTGGTCAAACTCATGTCTGTTGAGTGGATAAAGCCATCCAAACATCTCATCCTCTGCTGCCCACTTCTCCTCCTGTCGTCAATCTTTCCCAGCATCAGGGTCTTTTCCAATGAATCAACTCTTTGCATCAGGTGGCCAAAATTTTGAGCTTCAGTCCTTCCAATGAATATTCAGGGTTGATTTCACAAGAAATTTCTCTTCAACACATACAAATTATTAGTACAACTCAATTAAAAAAAAAAACTCAACACCAACAAAATCAGCCAAAGGACTAAATGCATGTTTCTCTAAAGAGGTCATAGAGATGGTGATCATGAAAAGATGCTCAGCATCACTAATTCTTTGAGAAAGGCAAATCAAATGTATCATGAGGTATCATCTCACATTGGTCAGAATGGCCATATCAGAAAACTACAACAATAAATTCTGCAGAGGGTGTGGAAAGAAAGAAAGCCTCCTACACTGTTGGTGGGAATGTAAATTGGTACACCCATTTGGTAGAACATTATGGAGGGTCTTTTAAAAACTAAGCACAGAAATACCTGGTGTCCCAGAAATCCAATACCTAGGAGTAGATCCAGAATAAAAAGCAAAATTTTAAAAGACACTGACACTCCAAAAATCATGGCAGCACTAGGTACAATAGCCAAGACATGGGAGCAACTTAAGTGTACAACAACAGACGAATGGAGACAGAAAATGAGGTACATATACATAATGAAATATTGCTCAGACATAAAGAAGGATGAAATAATGCCATTTCCAGTTACAGGGAAGAAACTAGAGGTGATCAAACTAAGTGAAATAACTGAGAAAGGGAAAGACAGATGATAGAGAGTATCACTTCTGTGGAATCTAAAAATGGATACAAATGAGCGTCATTACGAAATGCAAACAAATTCACAGACTCAGAAACTTACGCTTACCAAAATGGAAAGGTGGCAGGTGGTGGGGGGAGTAATTAGCTGTACAGATCAATATTTACATGTCAAAAGGGGTGCGGTTTTTGTTGTTTAGTTGCTCAGTCATGCCTGACTCTTTACAGCTCCATGAACTGTAGCCTGCCAGGACAAAGGATGTCCATGGGATTCTCCAGGCAAAAATACTGGAATGGTTTGCCATTTCCTTCTTCAGGGAATCTTCCCAACCCAGAGATCGAGCCCAGGTCTCCTGAAAGCCTCCTGCATTCCAGGTGGATTCTTTTACCACTGAGTGAGCAGGGAAGCCATAAAATAGGTGCTGAAGGACTCTAAATAGTCACAAGTTTGACAGGGCTTTAAATGACATCTGCCCTCAAGAAATGTCCTGGGGTATTTCATCAGAAAAGAATTTCAAACAGGGCCAAGTTTCAAGAGGCCTGTTTCAAGAGATAAATTGTACTCACAAAGTATAAAATAATAAAGCACATGGATAGATAGTCCACACCGATAATTATTAAATCACTGCCAATCAAAACTGCAATAAGGTATCACCTCATGCTGGTCACGGAGGCCATCATCAAAATGATCTACAAAGAATAAAGATAAATAAATAAATAAAATGAAACATCTGCAAAGAATATACAGAAAATGAAATCCTCCTACAATCTTTTTGGGAATGTAAATGTTGAAGGCGCTATGGAAAACAGCATGGAGCTTCCAAGAAATACAAGATATAGAGGTATCATTTGACCCTGCAATCCCACTCATGGGCCTAAGTCCAGAGACTGTGAAGTGACAGTCACTCAGTCATGTTCAACACTTTGCAACACTATATACTATATGGTCCCTGGAATTCTCTAGGCCAGAACACTGGAGTGAGTAGACTTTACCTTCTCCAAGGGATCTTCCCAACCCAGGGATCAAGCCTAGGTCTCCCACATTGCAGGCAGATTCTTTACCAGCTGAGCCACAAAGGAAGCCCAAGAATACTGGAGTGGGTAGCCCACCCCTTCTCCAGCGGATCTTCCTGTTCCAGGAATCGAACTGGGGTCTCCTGCATTGCAGGTGGATTCTTTACCAACTGAGCTATAAAGGGAAGCGTGGTCCACAGAAAATGACCATTCAAAATGACACCTGCACCTTCATTTTCAGGGCAGCACTCTTTCAATAGGCAAGACATGGAATCCACCAAAATGTCCAGTGGAAGAAAAGTGAAGACAAGGTGTACATCTACAACTGGAACACCACACAACCGTAAAAGAAACAAGGATGCTGTCAGCAGCATGGGTGTGCTAAGAAATAATCACCCCAGGTGAGGGAACTCAGAGACAGAAAGACAAATATCATGAGATATCACTTACGGGCACAATCTATAAATTCATACCAGTGACCTAATGTACAAAACGGATTTCACAGCCTGCGAAATTCAAATTATGAGTATCAAAAGAAAGAAAGAAGGGATAAAGAGTTTAGGATTTATATACACACTAAGATCTAACAAATTGATAAGCAAACAGGACCTACTGAAAAGAACAGGGAACTCTACTAAAGAGACTGTAATAATCTATATGAGGAAAAAAATGGAATAAAGACTAGATTCACTTCAATGTTAAATCAAATTAAGTTCCTGTAGAGCTAAAACTAACAAGACAATGGAAAGCCACCTGACTCCAATAGAAAATAAAAATTAAATTACAGAAAATCCATCTAGGGGACCCCAGACAGTGGTGACCCTACAGATTAGGTCTGTGATACACTATGAGATTAATATGACACCGCCAAAGGTTTTCACCCAGCAGAACACAGAGCAGCAACCCATTCAAAGGTGCCTGACCTCATGTGAATATCACAAGATTAAAAGACGAAAGACCACAGGTTAATCAGGGCAACACCCTCAATTCAGATGTTGGTGATCTCCAAGTGGCAAGACACACAGAGCTGAAGAGCAGACACGGGGTCTCTGGGCACAGGACTTGGACCCTTGTGGACGGGGTGAGAGCCACACGGTCCCCAAACCCTGCCTCTGGGTCCGCATGACTCTTGGTTAGGACACCAGGTCCCTGATGGCTGGGCCCAAGGTGGAAACGATTGGGTTCCTGGAACCCCCTGGGTTTGCGGAAGCTTCTCTCGTCCCAGAGAAGTCCTCCTCTCCTGCCCTTTGGTTCTGCCTGATACTAACTGTTTTGACAGCTGTCACAATAATGTTGAACACACTGCCTTGGTACCAGCAGGCTCCGTTCTTTGTTTTCCCACTGAGGTGTTGAGAAAACACACCAGGCGCAGGGCTAGAAGACGAGGGGCAGGTCTGGTGTCTGCCTAGCAGAGACGGCCGACGGGAAGGCGATCACATAGCAACCTCACCTGCTGCCCGTTGTTTTTTTGCCTGATCCTTGTACCCTGGAATCAATGAGCCAGGTGAACCTGCCTCCCTACTCAAACTGAATGCTCTGAAAAACTGGAATAATTACCAAGTAGCCCACCTGAGGAGTCTCCATGAGCCTCAGGCCAGGTGACCATGGCAGGAGGAAAGACCAAGAGCCCTACTGCAGCACTGACCCCTGGGAAGGATATGGAACCCCACTTAGAGGAGGGCACGTTACCCAGAGAAGCCCACCTCAGCTCCAGACCCCAGACCTCTGAGCACTGACATTCAGACACAGGCACGGAGTTTTCCAGGATGGAGGCCAGGCCCAGTCCGCACCCAGGTCTCCACATCCTCGTGCACACAGAACATGGTCGGTGTCAATATTCTCACTGCAGAAACCAAGCAGTCTTGTCTAAACATAGTCAGTGCAGACAGGATTGAAAGGTCAAAGTATTCATCATTCAGACATGTCTGACTGTTTGTGACCACATGGATTGTAGCCCACCAGCCTCCTCTGTCCATAGGATTCTGCAGGCAAGAATACTGGATTCAGTTGCCATTCCCTTCTCCAGGGGATCTTCCCGATCCAGAGATGAACCCAGTTCTCCTGTACTGCATGCACATTCTTTACCATCTAAGCACCAAGGAAGCCTGTAGACAAGACAGAGAGGTCTAAATCTACCATGTAGACAGAACTTGGCCAGGTTTAAGCTAGCATAAAGTTGCTCTCCTGTAGGCACAGGTCATACACGTGCAGGGTCTCTCATCCCTGGACAGGGGCCTCACCCTCATGTCGGAACTAGCAAGTAAGTTTCTTAAAGAAAAACTCATCACTGGCCCCCACATGTCACCCACATCAGGAAAGCAAACAATCTGTGAAATGTGAAACCCCCTTCTGAGGAGAGAAAACAAAACTTTAAGACAAAGAAACCCAACGAGCTAATCAGGGGAGGACAGGAAGTCCCTCACCCCCTTACTCTAACAAGACATCCTTATTAAAGAATTAACAAATCCCCTTAAGCTTCCCGTTTTCCCCACTATATGGTATAAAAATAGATCACCACATCACTCTGGGCTCTCTCCGCATGGCCATTAGGTTGTGTGGAGGGAGTCCCTGCTCGAGCTCGTAATAACGTTCCTCACTGCTTTTGCATCAATCCGTGGCTCCTGTGGTGTTTGGTGGGATTCCGCAATCCAGATACAACATTTTGGGGGCTCGTCCGGTATCCCCTGAGCCCTTCTGGACCCGCACTTCGGAGGATGAATGGCCAGTAAGCAGTAGCAGCACCTGCATCTGTATCTGTAGAGGGGCCCCAATCTGTATCTGTAGATGGAATTAAACCTAGGCGGACGCGCTGATAATGGTCTCCAGCAGGGAGCCGGAAGAGACGTCTTCCAGCTCCCACTCTGTAGTCCCGTATATATATATATATATATATATATATATATATATATATATATATATATACACATATATATATACCTGTGCGGGGACTACTCTGTACTTTTTTTTCTCGGGATTGCGTGCTCTGTTATTTCTCTTCTGTGTCGTCTTGTTTGTTCATTGTGTGACTGACTGACGAGGGGACAGGCCCAATCTGGATGCTCTCCGCTTACCTTAATAACTGGATTCAGACTCCAGAGTACTCAGGGGCCAGCTTGCCTGCCAATGAACCAGACCCAGCAGCCGCAATGGGACCGTTTTGTCCCTTGTCTCCTCCTGATGCAGACAACTGGTCAGAGTGCCCCGACCGGTAAGGAACAAAAGACTTTATTGACCTCTCTCCCCTTCCCTCTCTCTTTCCTCTCCTTAGCCCTTCCTATCCTTCCCGTTTTTCTAGTCCCCTTGTCCTGGACACAGGAATCTGGTGGAAGGGCCTCAGCTTGAGCTGAGGATTGGAGACGGATCACCTCCTCTTGGCAGAAAACTCGAATTTTCTGGTCTGGTTTCTGGTAGGGCCAAGTTCCAGTCCTCCCTTTTCTGGAAGCCTAGGGAAAAGTCCCGTAATGCCTGGGTGTCTGCAGGTGGCAGGAGACGTCTGTAAGGCCACCCCTTTTGCCCCCCGTTTCCCGCCTCCTCCTCCTTCTTCTTTCAACCTGGCTTCCTTTCCTCCTTTTGAAAACTTTGACGACATCTGAAATTTTGTGTCTCTATAGAAGGTTTTCTGAGAGACTGTATTCTTGTCTTTAAGGGAGTGTCTGATGAGGACTGCCAGGTTTATATGTGTGTGTTTTAACTCTGTTCTGTGTTGTGATTTGTGATGGCCATTTTGCTTTGTCTGGCCACCATTTAGACCTGCCGCCATTTTGTTAGAACTTGATTTTCTTTCCCTGTGCCTTGAGACCAGGGCTCTCAGGAACATTAATCTAGACCATCTCTAACTCCTGAGATTGAGAGAAAAAGGAAAAAAGCCTTTAAAAATGTTATTTATTTAAATTTTATATTGTAATATCTAATTCATGACCTAACTTAGAAAATGAAGCTAGATCTTGCACTGTGTCTGTCTAAATATGTTTTGGTATGTCTTTGTCTCTGGCCAAATATTTTGTTTTTTAGGTTAATTTGTAAATGAGCTCTATTTAATTGGCTTTTAAAAACGGTAAGCACTTACAAATCAAATAATTCTAAATTAAACAATAAATTCCAGGTTTAGGTGAACTGGGAAATATTCAGTACTAAATACCTGATATTAATGTTTGTTTGTTGACCTATCTAACATACACATGTCTTAGAGTAATTAACATCAAGTAAAATATTTTCATTTTACCTAGGTTTAATATAAGTTAAATATTATACCTGTTACAAGTTTGTCAACAAGGAAATTACCTCGAGTGAAAAAACTTCTAAAAAGTGTAAATGAGGTATGAGTTTGTATATAAACTCTATTAAGAAAAATTATTCTTTAAGAATATCTGTTTAAAATAGTCTCTCCAGATTGGTGTAACTTAAATTTCTAAGGGTTGTGCTAAACTAAGTATTGGAAGTCTATTAAATAATTAGGTCATTTCCAAATGAAATAAGATTTTGAAACATTTACTACTAAACACTGATTTCCTTTTACAGAAAAACTAAAGAGATTTGGGACTATAAATGAATAATGTTTGATGCCATCCTAAAAAGTTTTAAGAAAGCAAGGGTTTTAGAAATTATCACTGGTATTTATGCTCACCAATCTATAAAATGCTAATATAAAAGTTAGCTCTTGGTTGCTAAAGGAAAGCTGGAAGTGTGCTTTCATTAAAAAAAAAAAAATGAAAAAATACTAAAAAGTGTTAAGCATGATCAGGATTTTCTAAAATTGGATTACAATTAGTTAGATAAATGGATTTTGTTAAGAATGACACAGTCATAAGAAAACTGGTTACAGCCACTTAAGTTCAAGATGGCAGAGCTGACTTTCTCTAGACCTTGAGCCTTGGTATTTACACCCATTGTGACATATCAACAAGCTAAATGATACACCCATCAACATTGACTAAATCTGACCAAATGTTCTAAAGCTTTTAATTGATCTTTTTGATAAAACTTCCTAAATTGAATTCTTTTGAAGTTCCTTTGACATCTAGCTAACTTTGGGGTGTTTCAGAGGGCCCCTGAAACATCCCAAAGAGAGATATTAAGCTGTGTTTATTTGGTTGGTTAAATTACATGAAAAAGATTATCAAATGAGTAATAAATCCACTCATGTTATAATGTATGGAAAATTATTAACATAGATATCCTAGAAATTATATGGAGTTCTTAACATTTTGATATGTCTTGGTATTCTAATGAAAAACCTAATGACTTCACAAAAGTTAACAAAGGACTGAATGAACCAGCGAATATGCTTATAACTTTTATGGTTTCTATCTGAGAAATTACAGGTTTAAATCTAGTGTTTTCTGGGAGTAAGGAAAACCTTCCTCTCAAGCTAATTAGAAAGGTAATTGGGTAAAATTACATGTTATAAACCAAACAATTATATTTTCTCTCTATCTGACTCCTCCAGAAATTTGAAACTCTTAAGTTTCCAGTAAGTTTATCAAATGAGCCAAGGTTATCTCACTAACAGGTACAAAAATCTCAAGGAATTTTTGAGCCCTTAAAAAAAAAAGAGTTCACCTAGATTTGTTATGCAAAATCTGTGATAAGCCTTTAGTGTGAGTTTCCCAGCCCTGTTTTATATTAAAAGTTCAGTCTGAGATCCTATAAGTGTTTCAGCAAAATAAAAAGTCTATGATCAATTATGGTTATATAAATCATCAGACCAAAATTAGTGAGAACAAACCTATTTTGCAACCAAACTAGCCTTAATTTGGTTGTATTTGATAAAAATTAGGGTAATTTAGGGAGAAAAAGATATTTCAAAAAATGTTAAATCCCATTTGTTAATGGAGGTCTGCATGTAGTAAGACTCATTTCTCAGATAGTTCTTTGCTGTTATGTGATCTTAATGCAAAATTTAATTGAATTCTTAAAGAACACCCTAAGTTTGTTTCTGAAGCTTATCTCAGTAATCTATCTTTGGATGAAGATCAGATGCCTCATGACCTGCAAGCAGGACTGGAAAAAGACATAATTTAAGGGACTGTCTCCAACCTGGATGGAAGGACTTTTTATCAGGTACTCTTAACTAGCTCATGCACAATGAAACTGAAGGGAAATTAACTCTTAGATTAATTCCCACTTCCAAAGGCCCCTACACTGGATTGGTCTATAGAGAAGACAGCTAACCTGATCTCACCTTAAAATGATGCTCAAACAAGAGAAACTACACTACACCAGGATGAGAAGACAACGACATCAGAGGTAGACAGCTTGCCCAAGATGCTGGACCTGATTCCTATGATCATTTATAATGTTCTCTTGACTTCTTAGACCTTTGTATATAAATCAAATGCTTTTCTATCATAGGCCTGATACTATGCTAGTTTTAGAAATCAATCCAATTGTTGGGTTTGTGGCCAATTATTTGTGTCTAGCTCTGGGTTACCTTGGTAAATTTCTCTACTATAAGACTCTAACTGGTTGGCCCTGAGGAAATCTACTTGAAAAAATTATAGTCATATTCAGGTCACTGTGGTACTACCAGACGGGATCCCCTCACTGGGCCAATTAAGAATGCCTACTCTGACACTGGCCATAAATTTGAGCCTTTTTCTATTCCTCAAGCTCAATCAGAGCAACAAGAAAAGTTTTAGCAAAGGAAAAAGAAATATCCCACAATTATGAGATGGATTTATATAGATAACACCAGGCTATGGTAATTTAGGTTTATCTCCTCTGTGTTGAAAACAATTAAATCATACTAAGGATAACCAGTCTAGTAACACTAGAAAACTGGGCTCTGTGCCTTATAGACAGTGGTGCCAATGTATAATTTCCCTGAAAGATAAAGATTTGTACAGAGTAGACTAAGTCAGACGACCTGGGATATACTGGGCTACATCTAATGGAAGCTCTTAAGTCTTTCTTGTAACTTTACTAATACTGTTGGCTATGTTCTTTGCACCTCACCTGTTTTACAAAATTGCTATTTCTTACACTGCCAAATGCGTAACTGAGGCCTCTGATGGAATAACATAACAGTTCCCTATGAGATTGATGATGATAACATTGTAACTCTAGATATGAGAAAAAGCAACAAGAGGGAATGTTTTCCTGGACCAAGAGGCTAGTAAGACAGGTGGTCCAGAGAATTTGGGGTACTGTTTTATGGCCTAGTCCAGCAATAGCACATTTAGTGGCCGGTCAACAAAGGCTTTGCCAAACCTGAGAATGGACATTCTCAGCACCATGGGATAAAATGGTCATGAAATGCCCCCCTCAAAGTGGTGGTCAAGTTTATGAGCAAAAAGGGGCTCTGCCAACTGAAGAGTGACACTTGTCATCTACATGTATAGATATTAAATCATGGCCTGTGCAACTGCTGACTTTCAACAGCCCTGAAAGGAGTTCAGGGTGAAGATCAGGAATGAGACACTCCGTGCTCTGGGAAAAACTGGCAGAACACACCTTCAGATAGTTAGATCTTTTCAGGAGATTTTATGAGTCCCAATTCTTGCATCTTCTCATACCTAGAGAAACATTGACATCATTAATGGTGACATCTGCTTTGGCTATTAAGGAAAAATTTTACAATTAAAAGTCAAAATAGAGTATTCAGCTATGGTTCAGACATCCTGGGAAATAACCAGGTGTTACCATGGATGTAATTTCAGATTAGACATTGTACTGCTAAACATTTGAGTTTTCTGAGTCGTGTCAGGCTTAGATGCCACCATTCTCAAAACAATATCTGCTGGAAGGTAGTAACTTCTACCTTACTTTTTATAAAACTAGGCAGCTGGCCACCTGGCTACAAGTATCCCTAAAGTGCCAGGTCCAGACTGGTTTTCAGGCCTATTCTTCTAAAAGAAAGAGATTTATTTTGTCTATTAAAACTTCAGTTACCCCTCCTTCAGCTACTACTAACTGGGCATGTTACAACAAAATGGCAGACCAAGGGATTGAGATTTTAATCATACAAGGCTCAGATCTAGGACTTAGAACTCAGGAATACTTCCAATTCAGTGTCTCTTCTCCAAGCTGACGCAGTCCTATGCCCCATTTTGACAGGAAGTTATCACAGTCATAGTTGCCCTGTTCCCTAAATTAAAACTGAGCAGGACTCTGTGGGTGGCGACTCTGGAGTACAGATCTGCTGTGTGTTCTCCATTTCTTATCTGTAGGATATAGGCTTCATTCAGCCTCCTTGACCTTCCCTGAGTTCCAAAGGGTGGATTCAAACAATTGCTCATCAGGGAAGGGAGGAAATACAGAAACAGAGGGGAAACAATCAAATGGTGGCACAGCTTTGAGGCAAGGTCCTAGTTCCTACTCAAAGAAATATGCATAACAATGTCTTTTGAGTTCTTCTACAGAACTGGCGCCCCCACCCAGGTGGAGGACGGTAACTTCAGACTAAACACAAGATTCCTGGAGCACAGCTCTGTTGATTCACCACCAGCCAATTAAAAAAAAAAAAAAAAAAAGAGTTACCAACCCTGCAGCCCTCACTCCAAATGTTGCCTCCTGTTTCTGGGGACCAGTGATGACCATCCTGTTAGGTCTCCTCTTTGCCCACTGTCTATTTTATCTCTGAGAGGTGCCAACAGTTTCAAACTAAGTTGCTGTTATTACAAGAGTAAAAGCTGGTTTCAGATGTAGAACACCTCATCTTAGGTCAGGTATAGAGAGACTTCTGCTCTGCTCAGCAGGCCTATGCCCAGGCACAGCAGGAAGAAGTTATAGAAGAAAGAGACCTCCGCCCCAATTCCCAGAAAGCATCTTGAGTATGAAGTCTCTCAGTGGGGAGTTGTTAGGGGAAGCACACTGATTGAAATCGCCTGCCCTGGCCAGGCACCATAGTAACCATTTGCATGAGTTGTTTTATGACAGGAGAGCCTGATGAGGAATACGGAACTAATAAGCCACCACCACCCAGAAGGGTTCGGGAAAGGTCGAGAAGAGACACTGCCTGTCCGTCCACCTAATGTTACTAAGATCTCAATATTTGACTGTCTCCACAGATGATATACTGACTCTGTAGAAGACACATAATTGGGCCTTCCATAGGAACTAGAAGAGGGGGAAATGTGAAATGTGAAACCCCCTCCCGAGGAGAGAAAACAAAACTTTAAGACAAAGAAACTCAACGAGCCAATCAGGGGAGGACAGGAATTCCCTCACCCCCTTACCCTAACACACCAATCAGTAGCTAAGAAGACACCCTTAGTTAAAGATTTAACCGATCCCCTTAAGCTTCCCATTTTCCCCTCTATACGGTGTAAAAATAGATCGCCGTATTACTCGGGGCTCTCTCCGCATGGCCATTATGTTGTGTGGAGGGAGTCCCTGCTCGAGCTTGTAATAAAGTTCCTCACTGCTTTTGCATTGGTCCGCGGCTCCTGTGGTGTTTGGTGGGATTCCGCGATCCGGGTACAACAAATATTTGTCATTAAACACTTTAACAGGCAAAACAAAACTGTTACCAGTATCTTTGGCCAAGTGGTGGTCAGGATCCAGGGAAGATCCAGGGATTTCTTAGAGTTGAGTCCAGTGTCTTGTAAAGACAGACAGACAGTGCCCTGATTCCTTCCCCAATGCTTCCAGCAGGAGGCAGCCACACTGGAAGCCTTCTAGAAAAGGATATTCTGTATCAGAATAAATACTGGTGAAATGGAAATCATACTAGTTAGTATTTGCCAACCTAAAATATTCTTAAAAACTTGGCCCCCAGATCTTTGTGGTTCCCACTGGTCCCTTTGGGTTCAGATTGTCAGGGAAGAAACAATCCATTGTTTCAAATTGGTTTCTTCTAATTATGTTATTTGCTGTTATATGAATGAAAGGTCACACTTGAAAAAAATACATATGAAAATTCTTGCAAAAAAAAAAAAATTGAGTCAAGGAGCCCATAAGTTGTATGAACTCTGCCTTCTAACAATTTCAGTTTCAAAGAGTGAGGGCAGGAGGATAAGGGGATGACATAGGATGAGATGGTTGGATAGCATCACCAACATAATGAACATGAGTTTGAGCAAACTATGGTAGATGGTGAAGGACAGGGAAGCCCAGCATGCTGCAATCTATGGGGTTGCATAGATTTAAGAGTTGGACACGACTGAGCAACTGAACCACATCAAGCTTCACATCAAGATTTTCTGCCTGGAGAAACCTGATAAAATAGGCACCCTGATTTTGTCACTTCTCTGTTTAAACTCTGCTAAAATGAAATTAATATTCATATCAACATGTAAGAGTTTCTGAGTTTTGAGATGTCACTCCAAGGTAAGAGGTGCTGGTGAGAATAGAACGCTGCTGGTGGGCAAAACGTTTTCAAACAAAGCTCTGTTTCAAACTGGATTGAAATACAACACTACATGGGTACATGAAGTATGAACCAAGAGCCTAAATATAGCAGGCAATATGTAAAAACAAATTTGGTATCCCATATGTGAGAGAAAAAGCTAGTGGTTTTTGCAGTAGTCATGTACGGATGTGAGAGCAGGACCACAAAGAAGGCAGAGCACTGAAGAACGAATGCTTTTGACCTGTGGTGCTAGAGAAGACTCTTGAGAGTCCCTGGGTCTGTGAGGAGATCAAACCAGTGAATGCTAAAGGAAATCAGTCCTGAACATTCATAGGAAGGACTGACGCTGAAACCAAAGCTCCAAACTTTTGGTCCTCTGATGTGAAGAGCCGACCCGCTGGAAAACACCCTGATGCTGGGAAAGACTGAAGGCAAATGGAGAAGGGGATGACAGAGGAAGAGATGGTTGGATGGCATCACTGATTCAACGGACAGCAGTTTGAACAATCTCCAGGAGTTGGTGATGGGCAGGGATTCCTGGCGTGCTGCAGTCCATGGGGTCACAAAGAGTCAGACACAACTTAGCAACTGAACAGCAACTACAACAACATGAGAGTGAATGTTTCTTTTCAGACCTGCAGCTGGTATGCACACATTGGTTTAGAACACTCTCCAACACAGATTGTCTCTAAGCTGATGAAGTGTGTCACAAGTGCATGAACCAAAAGGCAATGGATTCATTCCGGGATGGAATAGAATGTAACTTTGAACAGTCTGCAAAACTTACAGAGTCTGTAATCCGCTCAAGATTTCAAATAATAAAACACTCACCTGAAATTTAAAGCCTCTTGGAAAGTTGCATCCTATCTATGAAAACATTCCATAGATTTCTTTTCATAATCATTTTTTGCAGTGATAACACTGAGAGGGTAACAGGCAGGAAGGCCAGGGGTCTCCAAATGGAGGAAAGAGGCTGCAAGTGCCAGACATTTTTATCTCTCTTAAGCGGCAGGAGGAAGAAAACCAGTGATATTTTCCTTCTCTATACAAATTTAAAAGGAGGTTTCTCTTAAAATGCTGTGTTACCATGACACCTGGTTTCACCTGAGGCTAACTACTCTCAAACTTTGAGTTAACAAATACATTTCTTTTTCTTAAGGAAATGTTCTTTTAAGCTATGTTAATGAACCCCAGACTCTATCTTCAAGTTGGTTCCTCCAAATGGCCCAACCTACTTACTCAGCTATTCTTCCCCTAATCTCTGTAAATGAAACTATTTGTTGGTATTCTTCCCTTCTACAAGATTCAAGTCAATCGTTTTATGGCCAGGGATGAATTATCTGGTGCCATTCTAAATTTTATGACACTCCTTTCTTTTCATTAACAGACTGTGAGTGACTATATAACATACAGCTAAAGAGAAGAAGGGGAGTACTCTTTTGCCCCCTTCTGATGCCTATGTCAGAAGCTTTCTCTATCTCCTTTATACTTTAATAAAACTTTATTTCACTGAAGCTCTGAGCTATCCAGCCTCGTCTCTGGCTCTGGATTGAATTCATCTCCTCTGGAGGCAAAGAATTCTGGCGTTTTATCCTTCAGCAACAACCTTTCAACATTTTAACTCTTCAGTTGCTGATATTATTACCAAGATTAACTTGTCCTCATGGGTGTGGGAGATGAAGTGGATCCATTGTGATTGATCTCTGGTCAAGTGACTCTCGCAATTTCTAATTATGTTCTATATCCACAATATTTATTTTTACATCCATCGAAGTCTACCTCTCAGATCTTTATGTACACCAAACAATAGATACCTAGTGAGTTCAGATTATATTAAACACTCTTTCCATAACTTTTCCAATGTCAATTAAATCAGAACAAGGTGAAGCAGGGAGAAGTGTTGAAATTTTAAATGATCTCTAAGGACCCTAAAAAAAAAAAAAAAAAAAAAAAAATTAGACAGAAATCCTAACCATTGCTGGTCTATACAAAAGAATCCCAATGTGTCTTTTTCATGAAATTGGAACAATTGACTAACTAGAGTTGCAACAAGTTGCAGTTATGCTTGCTTTGAGTTGAAACGACTTGGATGTGGGCATAGGAGAATATATAGGTGATACATACTTAAGGAGGTAACAAGTATGAATCCAAAAATGTATAAGGTATACTTTGTAAACAAAGGTGGAACATTTAACTTGTTTTCACTACCTCACCCTTCCAGACTTTGCCATCATCTACTGACCCACTGTGGACTTGTTGGTTTAGTGCCATCACATTAAAACTAGTCACATGCATCTTGCTGAGCTGTGTTCTCTTTGTTTGACATTGTTTATGTTTCTATCTCCTAGTATGCTCTTATAAATGCCACTATCTGTATCACTTATTTTGTCTATAAGGTGGTCTCCTTCATTGTCCACTGTGTAACCATCCTCCGTGTATACAGATATTTACATGTCTATGTATATAGATATCTGTGTCTATATGTATCTATAATAGATGTTTATATCTGTATATACATAGATAGTTATGTCTATATGTACATATATATTTACATGTCTATGTATATAGATATTAATGTCTTTATGAAGCTAGGTATTTATACATCTATGTACCTATAATGTATATTTCTTTCTATTTTCCATTTAGTTTTATTAGTTGGGGGCTAATTACTTTACAATATTGTAGTGGTTTTTGTCATACCTTGACATGAATCAGCCATGGATTTACATGTGTTCCCCATCCCGATCCCCTCTCCCACCTCCCACTCTACCTGCTCCCTCTGGGTCTTCCCAGTGCACCAGGCCTGAGCACTTGTCTCATGTATCCAACCTGGTCTGGTGATCTGTTTCACCCTAGATAATATACATGTTTTGAAGCTGTTCTCTCGAAACATCCCACACTCGCCTTTTCCCATGGAGTCCAAAAGTCTGTTCTGTACATCTGTGTCTCTTTTTCTGTTTTGCATAGATATTTATGTCTATATGTACATATATATTTATATGTTTATGTATATAGATATTTATGTCTCTATGAACGTAAGTATTAATACATCTATATACCTAGAATGTATATTTCTATGCATATAGACATTTGTATATCCAAGTACCTAGACATTTATATCTCTATCTGAACATTTACATATGTATGTACCTAGATATTTACATTTATGTACACTTATGTAAATACAAATAGATGTCTTATCAGTATAACAGGGCCTGTAGAAAAGGGAACGGTCCTACAGAAAGACCTGACTTGGCAATTGAACAACAACAAAATAGAAAATATACTTGGTTCACCTGCCACAAACAACACATGGTATATCAATGTTACTACAATATGAAATAAAGGTTACTTAAAAAAAAATAATGCTTAGGGTGTTTCCCTGCAGTCCAGTGGTGAAGATTCTGTGCTTCAAATGCAGGGGGTGAGGGTTCGACACTTGGTCACGGAACTAAAAAGTCCACATGCAACATGGCACTGCCAGTAAATTAAAAAAAATAAAATAAAATAAAATAAATAAATCAGAATGTTCAGAAAGAACAGAAAAGCTTTGGTTCTTTCTTCAGGTACATTCCATACTAAATTACAGTCTTGAGTTAAAACTTGAAAATTTTCACTTCCAAGGTAATCACAACTGGGCATGAAAATTCCTGACGCCTTGTGGCCATTCCCTGCAATAGCAACCTTAAAACTTATGATTATGAGAACATTTAATACTAAGATGGGCTCAGTAAAGCACATAAATGGTATGGACCTAACAGAAGCAGAAGATATTAAGAAGGGGTGGCAAGAAAACACAGAAGAACTGTGCAAAAAAGATCTTCATGAACCAGATAATCACGATGGTGTGATCACTCATCTAGAGCCAGACATCCTGGAATGTGAAGTCAAGTGGGCCTTAGGAGACATCACTACAAACAAAGCTAGTAGAGGTAATGGAATTCCAGTTGAGCTATTTCAGATCCTAAAAGATGATGCTGTGAAAGTGTTGCACTCAATCTGTGAGCAAATGTGGAAAACTCAGCAGTGGCCACAGGACTGGAAAAGGTCAGGTTTCATTCCAATCCCGAAGAAAGGCAATGCCAAAGAATGCTCTAACTACTGCACAATTGCACTCATCTCATACACTAGCAAAATGATGCTCAAAATTCTCCAAGCCAGGCTTGAACAATACGTGAACTGTGAACTTCCAGATCTTAAAGCTGGTTTTAGAAAAGGCAGAGAAACCAGAGATCAAATTGCCAACATCCACTGGATCATTGAAAAAGCAAGAGAGTTCCAGAAAAAATCTATTTCTGCTTTATAGACTATGCCAAAGCCTTTGACTGTGTGGGTCACAATAAACTGTGGAAAATTCCCAAAACATGGGAATACCAGACCACCTGACCTGTCTCTTGAGAAATCTGTATGCAGGTCAAGAAGCAACAGTCAGAACCAGACATGGAATAACAGACTGGTTCCAAATCGGGAAAGGAGCATATCAAGGCTATATATTGTCACCCTGCTTATTTAACTTCTATGCAGAATACATCATGAGAAATACCAGGCTGGATGAAGCACAAGCTAAATTCAAGATTGCCGGGAGAAATATCAGCAATGCAGATGGCCCAACCCTTATTGCAGAAAGTGAAGAAGAACTAAAGAGCCTCCTGATGAAAGTGAAAGAAGAGAATGAAAATGTTGACTTAAAGCTCAACATTCAGAAAACTAAGATCATGGCATCTGGTCCCATCACTTCATGGCAAATAGATGGGGAAACAGTGGCTGACTTTATTTCGGGGGGCTCCAAAATCACTGCAGATGGTGACTGCAGCCATGAAATTAAAAGACACTTACTTCTTGGAAGAAAAATTATTACCAACCTAAACAGTATATTAAAAAGCAGAGATGTTACTTTGCTAACAAAGGTCTGCCTAGTCAAGGCTATGGTTTATCCAGTGGTCATGTATGGATGGGAGAGTTGGACTATAAAGAAAGCTGACTGCTGAAGAATGGATGCTTTTGAACTGTGGTGTTGGAGAAGACTTGAGAGTCCCTTGGACTGCAAGGGGATCCAACCAGTCCATTCTAAATGAGATCAGACCTGAGTGTTCATTGGAAAGACTGATGTTGAAGCTGAAACTCCAATGCTTTGGCCACATGTTGTGAAGAGCTGATTCATTTCAAAGTATCCTGATGCTGACAAAGATTGAGGCCAGGAGGAGAAGGGGACGACAGAGGATGAGATGGTTGCATGGCATCACCGACTCAATGGACATGAGTTTCGGTAAACTCTGGGAGTTACAAATAGACAGGTAGGCCTGGCGTGCTACAGTCCATGGGGCTGCAAAGAGTCGGACACGACTGAGTGACTGAATTGAACTCATAAGGGGAAAGAATATGAAGAAAAATAGATATATATATCTATATCAGGAATATGTATACCAGACCAGCTGGAATGTAAGGGATGCTGATGGTGACTGGTTCTGACTCTCAAGACTTCAATCGACTGAAGCTTGGAGTCTCCCACAGCCCAAGATCCTTAATGAACATGCCTGTAAAGTTAAAGTGTTAGTCACTCACTCATGTCTGACTCTTTGCAATCCCATGGACCACCAGCCTCCTTTCTCTGTGGGATTCTCCAGGCAAGAATCCTGGAGTGGACTGCCCCGCCCTCCATTTGGGATCTTCCTCACTTAGGGGTTGAACCCGGGTCTTCTGCTATGCAGAGATTGTTTACCATCTGAGTCAACACAGAAGCCGGAACATGCCTGTACTCATAGATTAAAGCTTACCCAACTTTGTGGTTTACAGAGACACTGCTCTGGAAAGCTCCATGGTGTTCTCCATAGTTCTGCAAGTAATACACTTTTCCTTCCCATGAGCTTTGGCTGGGTTGTACCTTCTGGCTCTACACCCACCAAGAGGTAAACTCACTTTTCTGATAACATTTCTCCATCCAGACTCCCAACCAACACTTGACACTAATTCTACAGTCAGTCACTTTGCTTCCAATACATGGAAATCACATTAATTTTCTGTGAGCAAAGCTACCTAAGGGCCAGAAACAGTGTCCCTATTTTATCTTGTGAATCCAGTAAGTGTCAGGCAAGCTCAGCTCTGTGGATCGACAGTACTCCAGATCGATGCTTTGCGTTACAGAAAACACTTGCAAGGCTTTGAGGTTTTATTTATACCTCATTTCTGAAGGCTTTTCATACCCACATTACATATACAAATGGCTCATCAGTGACACTTCTACTTTCAGGTTAAAAATCCTTCAAGTGTTTTCTAACATCCTTTTTCCATGTGTTGTGTTTATATCTTTGACCACACGGTGTTTATCTTGTGTCTCATCAAAATGCAGTTAATTCCACCGTTTCACTTGAACAATGCAGCAGTCAACACATAGAGTTCTTGACAAAACTGGATTTGACAAGGTAGGGTACAGGTGGGCCTAGGATAAACTCCGGGAGCACGGTTACAGTCTGGTGGAGCCGATATACCAGTTGAGGGCAATGGAAAGAAATATTCAGCCTGAGGACAACCAGCGCACTTGAGGTTCCAGGCCTAAGAGGCCATGCATGAAAACAAAGAAACTAGCCAATCTGCGCCTGCACACTGGAGGCTTGACAGACAAGCCCACAGAGCAGCCAATCCCCGAGCGGAGGGGCGGGGCCTCCATCGCGCTCCCCACCCTCCGGGCGCCTATTGGCCAGACTGCCTCAGTCACATCACCGATTGGTCGCTTGTGCCTGACAGGGTACAGGCAGGCTGCTCGCCCTTCACTTCACCTCAGCGCAGAAGGACTGGACGTCGCTGAACCTCTAGCGCTCCTGGGGACAGGGTGGGCAGCGCGGCAGGACAAGGGGGAGGCTGACGGGAACGCACTCTGTGCAGCCCTCATAAACCCTTAGCCTGATGGCTTCAAATTCCAGGGTGGGAAGCCCGAAATCCTGTCAACTTTGAGTAACCTGAGTCCTAATCTGAAGGGGGCTTGCGTCTCCTCAGCTTCAGGGATTACAAGTCCCTTCACCCACAGAAAAACCAAACCCCTTAGTGCTGCGACCCTCAAATACCTAGATTAACCCCAGTTCCCCTCAGCCTGAGGCACCCTAAAAATAGCACCCGCAGAGACACCAAATTTCCTCAGCCTCGGAGATCCAGAATCCCTCCGTCTGTGAGCTCTTAAAACTCTTCCTCCTCAAGACCCTAACTGTCTTTCCTGCCTGTGGGAGACCTAAAGTCCCTTAATAAGAAACCCCCTATTTCCTCAGCCTCACAGATCCCAAATTTTCTCAACCTGCACATTCTATGTCAGCCAAAAGATCCCCAGTCCTTTCTGTCTGAGGACCCCAGTTACTTCAGTCCTTGGGACCCAGATCTGCTCAAGCTGAGCGACTTGTCCCTTAGACGTAGAACCTACGTTATGCCCAGATTTTTCTGAGTGTCCAGGAAGAGATCCTCAAAACCCTTCTTGGAGAAACATTCCCTCTGCTGCACTGGAACAGAGCCCTGATTTCAGCCTGACCCCAGTCCAGCAGTTAGGGGTTTCCAGGTCTCCTCAAGATTCCCTCCGTCACCCACAGACACTTCCTTCCCAGTGTTTTCCCTCAGAGGGCCTGAATTGTAGGGGAACCAAAGAAACCAAACCTAGTTCACATTAGGCTGATATGTCATATCCAGTCAGGATCCGTCCATCCCACCCTCACCCTGACTTTCCCCTCACCTTCTTGCCCTGGATACTCTACCCAAGGAAGACAGACCAGGCTCTGGACACTGGTCTGGGCTCTCTCAGCACCTTCTTCTTCCTTGGCCGTGGGCACTCCAATGGCCATGAGGCCGAACAAGTCTACAGAGGAGAGCACTGACGGAGATAACGGAAGAACAGAGTGGAAGCCCACGGTGAGAGGTGGAGGCGGCAAAGCTGGGCTCTAAGCCAGCTCTATAGGAAGGACATGGTGCTTGTACCTGAAGCACCACAGACTGCTTGCCTGGGCAGCTGAGTGAACTTCCCTGTGACTATACACAGGATGGGAATGCCTGGTCCTGTCTGAGATGGTGGGGTGGAGTGGGACAAAACAGGACACTAGCTTCGTCAACTGCTCTGTGTCCAGGGAGAGTTAGGAAAATGCTCAGTGTTTGTTCAGGTAAGCAGGACACAGTCGGGAAGGAAAGTCTTCATCCCTGTCTCACACAGACCATCCTGCAGCTTCATGCTACTCCCTGCGCAAAAGGTGGAGGAGAAGCTTCAGCTCTAACGTCTGACTTAGATTAGTAAATCACTGATGAAATCTATTATGTTCCTTAGGACAAAGATGCTTTCAAAGACATCTCCGTATACTTCTCCAAGGAAGAATGGAAAGAGATGGGAGAATGGGAAAAAATCCAATATAGGAATGTGAAAAGATACTACGAAGCGCTGATTGCTATAGGTACCAGGAAGTGCTGGGTGCCTGAGTCTGGGAAACATGAAACAGGTCTTCACCCTCAGTGTTCACTTGGCCCGCTCTTAGGTGGCTCCATCTGCTCACATGTCCCTTTTGTGTGGAGACTAAACTGGAGGAAATGTTTACAGTTCTGTACCAGAGGGAGGTTGACTCTCTTGCCTTGTTCTAGATTCCCCCAGCCCATCCCACTGATTCCCTGACTTTCTGACACTTTCAATTTCTTCTGTGATTTGTTTCTCCTTCTTATGACAAATATTTTGCTTCTTTCCAGGTTTCAGAGCCACTCGACCGGATTTCATGCATCACCACAGGCAGATCATCGAGCCGCAGGTAGATGACACTGAAGATTCTGATGAAGAATGAACACCAAGGCAGGAAGGTGAGGGGCCAGGAGAATGTGGAAGTGTCTTCCTGAAACCAGTCTGGGCTTAGGTCTCAACTTCATCTCAGCCATTAGCAAGGAAAACATAATTTTCAGCATTCCGAAGTGGTTGTGGCCAAATATTTGCATAAGCCTGAATGAAGATGAATGTATAGGTTTTCCAGTGTAATTCTCAAAAGTTTTATGGTTAAAATTCATCATTCTTTTTAAAAAAGATTTATTTTTGCTAAACATTCTTAGTGAAAGGCAGTTAAAGGAACATTAGAAATAAATTCACCCAACAGATTTAACACTAATCTCATTGGTTATTGGATTAAATCTCTGCGAAAAGGAAATAATTAACATATTATGTCAAGATACATTATTTATGTATGTATATAAAACAAAACCCATGATCTTCTTACCCTAAGGTTAAACTAATTCTATATTTTTATTCTGGGAAAGGGTCGGAGAGAACTGTTTATTCTCCATGATCTTTCCCACATTTCAGTGACCAGAGATGACATCAGGTAGATAAAATGAAGTACACTTATTATAAAATAGAAGTGAGCAGCTCACTTCCTCTCTGCTGCTCAAAGAGTTTAGAAGAGTTAATCTGCCTAGACTGGAGAAAACAATTTAGATAGTTTTGTGATTCTCCATCTGTGGATTTCTGTTCTCCCAGATTTTTAAAAATTATTTATTTAGTTTTGGCTACACTGGCTCTTTGCTGCTGTCCATGGGTTTCTCTGATTGCAGTGAGTGTCTTATCATTGCAGAGCATGTGCAGGCTCTGTAGTTTGTGACACACAGGCTTAGCTGCCCCAAAGAAAGTGGAATCTTCCTGGACCAGCCATCAAACCTGTGTCCTCTGCATTGGCAGGCAGAATCTCATCCACTGTGCACCAGGGAAGTCCCTCTGTTCCCTGATGTTATTAAAAGTAGTGAAACAGACATGAAAACCAAACATTTAGTTGTCTGCAAAGGTTTTGGCATAAGGAGAGATTCTTCATTGGGAATACATACGCCTCGGTTCACCATACGCCTGCACGTCTTTATTTACCTTTTTAACAATTTCTGAGTGTATGACACACTGTTGCTAACTATGTGCACGTTAGTGTTTGTGGCCATAGTGCTAATCGCTCAGTCATATCTGACTCTGCGTACCCATAGACTGTAGCCCACCAGGCTCCTCTGTCCGTGGGATTCTCTAGGCAAGGATACGGGAGTGGGTTGCCATCTCCTGCTCCAGGTGATCTTCCCAACCCAGGAACTGGGCCTGCATCTGTGGCATCTCCTGCATTGCAGGTGGATTTTTTACCACTGAGCCACCGGGGATATATATACACATTGTTGTACAACAAATCTGTAGAAATGTTACACCTTGCGTGACTGAAGACCTAACCCACTGAGTGACAATTCTCCAATCCTTCCTCCTCACAGCCCTTGGCAACCACGATTTTATTCTCTGTTTCCATGGATTTGATTAATTTATATACCTCATAGAAGTGGAATCGAGCAATATTTGTCTTTTTTGATTGGTTCATTTCACATAGTAAAATATCATCAAGACCCATCCATGATGTAGCATGTGACAGAATTCTTTTTTAAGGCTTCAAAACATTCAGTTGTGTGCATGTGGATATAAGAGCTATAACATATATCTTATATATAATCTTTATCTTTTATCCAGCAATGAACATTTAGGTTGCTTACACATCTCGCCCATTGGGAATAATGCGGCAGTGACTATACATGTGCCCACTATTTATTGAATATCTTGCTTTCAATTTTTTTAAGGAAACACACTCTTGAGTGGGGTTGCTAGATGATACAGCAGTTCTAACTTTCTGTGGAAACTCCATACTGTTTTCTAGAAAGCTTGCAACATTTTACATTGCCAACAATAGCGTATAAGGGTTCCAATTTATCCATATCCTTACCAAACTTGCTATTGTCTTCTTAGACATATTGCCCATGACAGAAGGTTTCAGTTTGTATCTCCCTATTGATTAGTAATATTGAGCATCTTTTCATATGTTTGTTGGCCATTTGTGTATTTTCTCTGGAGAAATGTCTATTCAATTCCTTCTCTCACTGTTAGTCAGCTCAGACTGCCATAAGAAAACAGACTGCATTCCTCAAATCACAGAAATTTGTTCTCTTGCAATGCTGGAACATGGAAATTTGATATCAAGGTGCCATCATGGTCAATCAGGGTCTCTTCCTGGCTTGTAGGTAGCCTTCATACTGGTGTATGCTTATTAACCTCTTATCAGAGGCATATTTTACAAATATTTTCTACCACCTATAGGTGGCCTTTTCAACTCTGTTCAGTGTCCTTTGCTGCACAGAGATTTTAAGATTAATCTCATTTGTCTATTTTTACTTTGTTACTAATACTTGTGCACTTGGTACCATATCTAAGAAATCATTGCTGTTTCAGTGTCGTGAAGCTTCACACTTGGAAGAGTCTTATCAAGTCTTGCATTTAGGTCTTTAATCTATTCTGAATTAATTTTTTTTCAAGATATAAAATGTTCACTATTTTGCATATGATTATTTTGTTTCCCCAGCACCATTCATTACAGGGATTAAACTTTCCCCACTATCTTGACACCCTAGATGAAGATCATTAGACCATGTATCCAAGAGTTTATTTCTGGTTGTCTATTCTGTTCCATTGATTGACACGTCTGTCTTTATGCCAGCCAGCTTCCTCAGTGGCTCAGCAGGTGCAGAATCTGCCTTCAGTGCAGGGGACACCGGAGATGTGGGTTCAATCCATGGGTTAAGACGACCCCCTGGAGAAGGATATTGCAACCCTGTCCAGTATTCTTGCCTGAGAAATCCCCTGGACAGAGGAGCCTGGTGGGCTACAGTCCAAAAGGTCACAAAAAGTCAAGAAGGCTGAGTGACTAAGCATACATTTTTTGCCAAATCTACACTCGTTTGGTTCCTGTACCTTTGTAGTATGTTCAGAAATCAGAGGCCTCCAGCTTTGCTGTTCTTTCTAAGATTTCTTTGCCTGTTTGGGGTTCTCTGAGATTCCGTGTTAACTGTTGGATGGATTTTCTATATCTGAAAAAAATTCCATTGGGATTTTGATAGGAAATGCATTGAATCTTTAAATTGCTTTGGGTAGTAAGAACAGCTTAATAATATTAAGCCTCCAGATCCATAAACATGAGACAGCTATCTATTTATTTATGTCAGATTCCTTTCAACAATATTTCATAGTTTTCAACATATAAGTCTTTCATCTACTTAAGTTTACTCCTAATTACTTCATTCTTCATCTACTTAAGTTTACTCCTAATTACTTCATTCTTTTCAATGCTATTATAAATAAGATTATTTGTCCAGTGGCTAAGAATCCACACTACCAGTGCAGAGAACTTGGGTTCAGTCCCTAGTCAGGGAACTAGATCACACATGCCACAACAAATACCTGGCACAAACAAATAAAAAAAAAAAAAAAAAAATATATATATATATATATATATATATATATATATATATATATATATTAATTTAGCTCTTGACTATAGCTCTAAAAAAATAAAAAATAAATAGGATTGTTTTCTTACTTTCCTTTCTGGAATGGTCATTCTTCATGCACGGAAAGATATTTGAATGTTGATTTTGTACCGTGCAACTTTCTGTGCAGGATTTTTATGTGTGTGGATTTAAAGATTTTTCTGCACATAAAACCATGGCCCTGTGAACAGACATAATTTTACTTCTTTCTTTCCAAATGGAAGCCTTTTGTTGCCATTTCTAACATAAAGCCCTGGCAAGGAGTTCTAATATTATGGTGAACAGAAATGTTGATAACGGGCATCCTTGCCTTTTTTTGTTGATCGTAGAAATTTTCAGCTTTTCACTGATGACTAGGATGTTAGAGGTAGACTTTCAATATATAACCTATATTATATTGCAGTAACTTCCTCGTATTTCTACATTGATGAGTGCTTTGACATGAAAGGCTACTAAATTTATTAGATACTTTATGAACATCAGATGAGGCACAGATGAAGTTTCTTTTCTTTTTTTTTTTTTTTTTTAATTTTAAGAAAATTATGTAATGCTCCCAGTGGAACCATGGGAGTTGATGATACAGAAATCATCTTCCATTCCTCCTTTGGTAATCATTGTCTTTGTCACTCTCTGGCTTAGAATGATGTGACCTTAATTAGAATACCCAGAGTTTGGAAACATTTCCGAACCAAAACACTGATTCTCATCACTGTTTAGGTAAACCTTCTTTGATGGCCTTCAGAGTGGAGCACAGTAAACACCAGAAGGTGAGTATTTCCCAAATCCTGTTGCCAAAATGTCCTCCTGATGGATCCAGGCACAGGTGAGAATAGGAGAAAACACAGAGATCCTGGAGACGGCTGCCTTCCTGCCCTGGATCTTTAGCACACTGCCTGATATCATCACCATCTTTACAGTTAGTAAGAAAAACAGCAGTAGTAGGCGGTTCTGTTGTTGCATTATTTTCATTATTTTCATAATATTTCAGACCTCAAGCATTTTATGTGAATAAACTTACTTAAACCTTAAATCAATCCTACAGTACCTATAAGTAGGTATATAGCTATCACCATTATAGATCCCAAAAATGAGGTAAAAAACATTTGATTATATGCCTGAGATCACAGTATCACTGGTAGTGCAATCTAAACCAATACACGTTCTCTAAACTGCTTACAAACTGATTAAAACTTCCATAGTTCTATGAAGCTGATTCATACATCTTTATATCATTCGTCTGAGAGATGTTTTCAACCTCAGTTCTTTTGTCCTGTGCTAGGGAGGGATATGCTAAAACATCTGACTAAGGGAAGCTTAAGGACATGCTGGGCAGTTTGTAGAGTGGACAGTCCAAGATGAAGACGCTAAAGACATGATGGGCAGTTTGTAGAGTGGATGGTCGAAGGTGAAGAAGGAGACAGGATCCCTACCTCAGAGCCTCCCACTCCAATAAGAGGAAGCAACTCGCCACCCTGAGAAGCCTCAGGTTTATGACTGAAAAGCAACAAATAGAAAATAACAGAAAGACTTCACATAGATTACCCACTTTTGAGTAGAAACTCATCATCTGGGCATCATTTCAAATGCTCATTCCTGTAGGAGGGAGTAACAGCTCCTCCTCTGAGCTCTAATAGGCAAATCTCCTGTTTGGAATCATTTGTTTAGCCTACCCCTGTGTTGTGAGCTTTGAGAGCCTAGCCCACACCCATTCATTCTCAGAAGTCCAGGCCCAGCTCAAAGCCCCTGAGGGCCCCCTGAATGTTTTGTGAATGAGTGACTCCACACTTAAGCATTCATCTAGGAGTAGAAAGGTCAAAGGATGCTGAAGATAACATCTGTCAGCTACACTTGAAATATACTGGCAGTTTAGGGAATAAATTGATACCAAGGACGTACGCTCATGTTCTTACTGTATTAAAAAGCTCACAAAACAATTTGTTGAAGGTTATTACATTTCATGTCCCTATAATATTACGAATTAGCCTGTATACCAATGAATGGATCAGCAAACTGAGTAGAACTAGCTCGTGATACAGTCTTGTTCAAGGAGAACTGATGAGACCAGCTACTTTAATTCCAAACATTGTCTCTAGGACATGGCAACATGCAACTTTCATCTCATTTTCTTTATTGTCTAAATGTGTTTCTGCCGGTCGTCTTTTCTCTTCTTAATCTCACTGCTTTGTCACCTTATTTTCCAGATGTGTTTTGCCTCCTCTGTAATTTTCCATACTTCCTCATCCATCAAAGGGCCACTAATGAACTCTCCGGATCTCTCTACGAGCCCTTACCCTCTTCTTTCCCTCATCTCCAGCTATTCGCCCTGCTTTGCTCTCACTTTTATGCAGAAAGTTGAAGGGGAAGAACCTTAAGATATGAATTCTAGTTTTGATTCACTATCGACCTAGGTCCTTTTATTACTCTCCAGTGTTCAGACCCTCCCCACATATCAGGTATTTCCAAAAATTTTCAAAGTATTAACTAAAGTCATGCATGTGAAAACACTTCATAAAGTCCTAAGGAACTAAAGAAATGCATGTTGTCTTATACTCACATGGAAGAGAATGTCCAGGGCACCATTAAATAAGGAATCTAGTTTGAAGGAATTGCCAGGAGCAGCAAAATTGCTGAAGACAAGTGGCTTCAAGCAGGCTCAGAAACCAGTGCCCCATCACAGGAAAGCAAGGACCCCTGGACAGCTCCCCAGAAAAAAAGCTGGTAAGAGAAAATTTGGGAAGTTACTCTAATTAGTTCCTCTAATCACTGTAGAAAAATTAATAAGTATGACCGAGGTGTGTGGCATGGACTGGGTAGGCTGGGGTTCAAGCTGGACTGATCTGAGACATGAAGTTAACACTGGGGCCTTGGGAAAATGTTATACATTTTCTGATATCATGATTACTATATATAAAGTGAGGATAAGGATACATAACTCATACAGTGCTTGAAAGGTTTACATTATATGCAAAAGTCTGACACCTACAAGTAGTTTAATAAATCCAGCTGTGATAATGGGAACCGTGCTTTGTTAGTGTTTATGCCCAGAACTCTGCTCATGTGCCCTTAATGTGTCATGTGCCCTTATCATATATTTCCTGAGTAGATGTGTCAGTAAACTATTTCCTAAGTAAGAAGGTTTAGGGTTAAAGCTACTAATGGGAACTGCAGGATGCTATCACTGAACTGGGCATCTGTGGTCAGTGAAGCCTCAGTCTCCTGAACCAGTAGTTAAAGGGAGCAGAAACAGAGTATAGAGGAGGGACTTCCTGGGGGTTAAGTGGTTAAGACTCCACGCTTCCACTGCAGGAGCTGTGGGTTCCATTCCTGGTCGGGCAACTAAGATCCCACAAGCCATGCAGCGTGGCCAAGAAATAAATAATGTAACATGAAAACATAAAATTACAAAAGTAAAAGTTTGAAAAATACATGTAAGAAAGTTTTCACAAAGTGTATAGATGGACAGGTAGGAGATCTCACACTTTGTGGTAAAACAGGGACTAACTCCCCAGACCCCACCAGCCTTGCAGAGCTTCTGTTCTCCATCTTAGAACTCAGAAGAAAGGAGACTGGAGTGAAGAGGTACAGTCTACCAGAAAGAAAGGGCCACGTGTACCAAGAGGTCAGCAATCCCCAGGATGACGACTACCTCTGTGAGTGACCCCGGTGGCCCACTCACGGAGAAGGGGCTACGGCGCCTTGGTCCACGAATCTCACCTCACCATTTGGTCCCCCGGCCATCCCCTTCCTCTATGACTTGGGGTGCAGGATCGAGGCCAAATGCCATGAGTGTCCCAATTCTTTCTGAAGGGCTTTACGACCAGCAACATCACTATACCTCCTCTCATCCCTGTTCTCACCTCCAGATTGTGAGGAGTGTCAGAACTTCTTCATCGACAGCTGTGCTGCCCATGGGCCCCCAACCTTTGTAAAGGACTGTGCAGTGGAAAAGGGGCATGCCAACCACTCAGCCCTCACGCTGCACCCTGGGTTGAGCATCAGACTGTCGGGCATCCCTGACGCTGGGCTTGGAGTGTGGAACGAGGCGTCCGATCTGCCCTGGGCCTGCACTTTCGGCCCTATTAGGGCCAGATCACAGATGATGAAGAGGCCGCCAAGAGTGGATACGCCTGGCTGGTGAGAAGTGCTCGTTTACCTGTCCTCTGGCCTCTAACCACTTGTATGTGGTGGGGGATACTTCATGTCTACATGCGAGAACACAGATGGTGATAACACGGTCGACAATGACACAGTCAGGCCTGTGTACTGTGTGCCCTGGGCGTGAACACAGGACTTCCATCTAAGGGTCAGAGGAGAAGTGGGACCACAGTATACAGACACTCAGGACCTCTATCTAAAAGTCAGAGGAGAAGTGGGACCACAGTGTACAGACACTTAGGACCTCTATCTAAAGAGCAGAAGAGAGGTGGGACCACAGTGCACAGACACTCAGGACCCCTATCTACAGGTCAGAGGAGAGGTGGGAACACCTTGGTACACCCTCACAGGACTTCTATCTAAAGGTCAGAGGAGAGGTGGGAACACAGTGTAGAGACACTCAGGACCTCTATCTAAAGATCAGAGGAGAGATGGGAACACAGAGTACAGACACTCAGACCTCTATCTAAAGGTCAGAAGAGAGGTGGGAACACCTTGGTACACACTCACAGGACTTCTATCTAAAGGTCAGAGCAGAGGTGGGAACACAGTGTACAGACACACAGAGGTGACTCCTCCCTTGTGGAGCCTTTGCCTTCAATGAACCAAGAGACTCAGACTTGGAATAATGAGTAAGGGGCTTACCGTGTGGCCCAACTGGCAAGTGAATCCATACAGGCTGAAAAGCACCAGTTACTACAGAAGGAAATAGCTCTTCTATATCTTCCTACCAAGAAAAAATAAAAGAAAGAGGAAAGCTTGTAACTCTTTCTCTGACACTCAGATCACCAAAGGGAGGAAATGCTACGAGTATGTGAATGGAAAGGACACGTCTTGGGCCAACTGGATGAGGTGAGTGCAGTGAGTCTGCAGTGTGTAGACATTGAGACTCCCTCCATCCCACGCCCCTTTCCTTCTCAACCCGGCTCCCTCAACAGCTTTCACATCTTCCTCCTCTTTTCCCTCCATATCATGCTCTTTCATTTCAAAAGACATTAGAAAGAAGGAAATAAAAATATGGCATGTGCCATCAAGATACAAGTCTATATGCTGAACAAAACTGGTGGACTTGAAAACAACTTGAGGAGTCTAGATTCACCAGGGACCCTTTAACTCACTTAATGGACACTTGCCACGCACTTTATGTTTCAGTTTAAACAGTGCACTTCTTTACTGAAGCAGATCACACAACCAGTGTCCTTTTGGAGAACATCCTGCAGATAGACATAAGCCAATTGATTTTAGGAACAGTAACCTTATCTTTTCTATCTTTGAGTAACTGCACAGCGCCAGGATAACCTAACACAGGAGACCTTGACTCTATGTTGGCAACAACCTCCTCAGGCTTGGTTCCAGTGAGAAGTGGACCCTGAGGCCTCAGAAGGAACGGGGGGCAGCATGGCCCTGAGCAGGGCCATTCTCTGAGGGCCTCTCCTTTCATTAGGGCAGGCAGACAGTGAACAAAGTATTACTGTTCTGTGTCTCAAGCTAAATCAGAGCTCTCTCCAAGTTTCCGTGGGAGGGGGTGGGCAAGCGAATAGAACTCTGGATACACGTGGGGAGATGTGAGAAAGACTCAGGAGAGAAGGCAGGCTGGGGTGAGCGCTGAGGGCTGTGTGTTAGCCAAGGAGCACCAAGTCCTGTGGATGGAAGAGAACTTAATTCAGAGTTTAGAGGAGCTGGAGGTCACCAGCCTCAAGGACAGTCCAGGTGGAGATGAGTCTTGAACTGGGATCCGGAAAATGGCTAATTAGGTAAGAAGAGAAAAGCATGGGAATTCACATGGCCTACCCGAAGGTGTGAACAGAAGGTCCACATGAGGGGCGGCCTCGGAGGCGGAAGGCAAGGAGCTGGGCATGGTCGGAGAGTGAGGGCACTCATCACCTGAGGTTTCTTTCCCTTTCCTGGCCTCGCCCCCAGGTATGTGAACTGTGCCCGGGACGACGAGGAGCAGAACCTGGTGGCCTTCCAGTATCACGGGCAGATCTTCTACCGAACCTGCCAGGTGGTCAGGCCGGGCTGTGAGCTGCTGGTCTGTTACGGGGACGAGTATGGTCAGGACCTTGGCAACAAGCAGAACAGCTGGGGGAAGCGTGAGCTTGCAGCCAGGAGAGGTGAGTGTCAGCCCTCTTCCAGCACCCCACCCCATCCTGGTAGCCTCTATGGTCCGATTTCAGAGCAGAGTACAATCCAGTCCAAAGTCAGTTGAGTTGCAGTTAAAATGCCTCAGAATTTGATTCTTTTCCTATTATTGTTAGGAAAAATTTTTATAGTAAAAATGTTAGTTTTAATATTTAATATTTCATGCAAAAAAATATGTAACATCACCTTCTGCTGAAAGGCTTAGAAGCAAAAAGCAAGTTTTCTAGCACCTACCAGTTCTCTGTCCTTTACCTCTTTCTTCCTTATTCCCTCCCATTTCTTTTTTTTTTTTTTTTTCACTAAAATAAAGACATTTTATTTTAAAATATTTATAGGACAAAGATATTTAAAGAGTCACACCAGGAAATTTACGATTGACATCTGCTAATTTAAAGAAAGTAAATGGAATTCCTTAGTCAGCAGTATTTTTTACATTTATTTATTTATTTCATTTACTTATACTAGTTGGAGGATAATTAGTTTACAATATTGTAGTGGTTTTTGTCATACATTGACATGAATTAGCCATGGATTTGCATGTATTCCCCATCTCGATCCCCCCTCCCACCTCATTCCCTACCCGTTCCCTCTGGGTCTTCCTGGTGCACCGGGCCCGAGAACTTGTCTCATGTATCCAACCTGGGCTGGTGATCTGTTTCACCCTAGATAATATACATGTTTCGATGGTGTTCTCTCAAAACATCGCACCCTCGCCTTCTCTCACAGAGTCCAAAATTCTGTTCTGTACATCTGTGTCTCTTTTACTGCTTTGCATATAGGGTTATCATTACCATCTTTCTAAATTCCATATATAGGCGTTAGCATGCTCTAATGGTCTTTATATTTCTGGTTTACTTCATTCTGTATAATGGGTGCAGTTTCATCCATCTGATTAGAACTGATTCAAATGAATTCCTTTTAATGGCTGAGTAACATTCCATGGTATATATGTACCACAGCTTCCTTATCCATTCGTCTGCTGATGGGCATCTAGGTTGCTTCCATGTCCTGGCTATTATAAACAGTGCTGCAATGAACATTGGGGTGCACACATGTACAGTGATGTGCTTTCAGTTACTGTTCCAGTTTGTTGTCATGTGAGTTCATACTCTCTGCCAGATGGGGCTCCACGCACTGAAACAGACAGAACCACTGCCCAGGGGCAGCAGGGGCTTCACACCAGACAGGGGCTGGTGCTCTGAGGAAAACCAGCGCAGGGAACGTGCCTCGGGTCAGTGTGAGCAGAGGGTGGGGTGTGGTGCAGGACGGTGTGGCAGGGTCTGTGCAGAGATAACACCCGTGGGGAAGGATTCTGGGCAGGGAAGCAGCCAGTGCTATAGCCCCAGGGCCGGGGGTCATGGGAGGAAGCACAGAGTGCGAGAAGGAGGCTGGACGGGACACGGAAGCCTCAGGGCCTGTGTCCACGTGCAGACCCCAGGGGTCCTCCTGGGCGACACAGAACAACCGTGTCGTTTGTGCTGCAAGCAGCATGTTCTCTGTGCCAAGATGATGCTTTGGTTCATTTTGGGGACAAGACATAAGCGGGGAGCCCCCTCAGAGGTCAGTTCATTGCCAGACATGAGGGAGAGTGGGCTGTCTGAAGATGCTTTCGAGTGAGGATGTGAACAGTCTGGCTGGAGATGCATTTTTAAATAGGGCTTCCTAGTGCACGTTAAATGGACTAAGACTGAATGTAATAAATGAGGTATGAGTACTGGTGAGGCTTGAGAAAGGATATGCCTTTATTTTATGATTTATGGGAAACTGAGACAGGAGCAATTTGTAAAACTGTTTGGGCAGCTGGGGCCAGAGACCTGTAGTCACTGAGACTTGGGCCGCTTGGTCCTGTCCAGTCTCAAACCCATTTCCTGCATAGATCAGCACAAAGGCTGCTCTTTGAACAAGAAGCCTCAAAGTCAGATTTACCCACACCTGCTGTCACCACCCCCTGTGCTGCCTCCCATATTCAGAGAGCTCCAGGCCAGGCGCCCCTAACTTAACAGACCCTGTCCCCTCACAGGGAGCCTCTCAGGAGATTCCACCTAAGTCATCAAGTCTTATCTCTCAGTAGGGTAAATACCTGTGGCCACGGTGACATGACATTTCAGACACTTACCCACAGGGAAAGTCCCTGCAGATCCACCTCTATCAGGAGAGATGCTGCCTCTGATGCTGCTGGAATGTCCCTATCTGGGTGATATGTAGAAAAGGCCCGACACCAACTTCCTGGATTTCTGTATTTGTAGACAATAAGAGTGGTGTGGGGAAGTGAACAATAAAGACACACTCGATGGGAGACAAATCGTACACTGTCAACACTTAGATGATTAGGAGGGAGGGCATGACCATGGCAAACCAGCTACCTGACCAAAAGCTTTCTCTTTCACCAGAACCAAAGCCCAAGATCCACCCATGTGCTTCCTTCTCTCTGGCCTTCTCCAGTCAGAAATTCCTCAGCCAACACACCCAACGCAGTCACCCCTCTCAGACCCTCCTGAGACCATCTGAAAGAGACCTCCTCCAACCCGAGGATCCCTGCCCAGGCAATCAAAATCAGCGATATTCAGATCCACACAACCCGAGCGACAAACATGAGGGTCAGGAGGCCAAGGAAGGCCCCAACAATTGCTGAAAAGCGTAAGGCTGAAGAGGATTTCAAGGGCCTCTTCCTACTCACCTGGAGGACAAATGGGGAGTTCTGGGGTGCATGAGAGAATGAAAGACGAGCCCAGCACAAGCCAGAAACTGAATCCAGAGAACACAGGCACACTGCTCATGGGGGCAGGGGTCTCGGGGATTATGAGAGTCACGTACGGAGAGTGTGGACAAGGCTCCAAGGACAGGTCAAGTCTCAGCGCACACGAGAGGACACACACAGGGGAGAAGCCCTATGTTTTTGGGGAGTATGGGTGAAGCTTCAGTCAGAAGCCAGCCCTCATCAGACACCAGAGGACACACACAGGGGAGAAGCCCTATGTTGTGGGGAGTGTGAGCGAAGGTTCAGTCAGAAGTCATCCCTCATCAGACATGAGAGGACACACACAGGGGAGAAGCCCTATGTTTGCGGGGAGTGTGAGCGAAGCTTCAGTCAGAAGTCAGCCCTCATCAGACACGAGAGGACACACACAGGGAAAAGCCCTATGTTTGCACGGAGTGTGGGCAAAGCTTCAGTCACAAGTCCGTCCTCATCACCCAAAAGAGGACACACACAGGGGAGAAGCCCTATGTTTTCGGGGAGTGTGAGCGTAGCTTCCATCACGGGTCAAATCTCATCTCACACAAGCGGACACAAACAGGGGAGAAGCCCTATGTTTGTGGGGAGTGTGGGCGAAGCTTCAGTCAGAAGTCCGTCCTCATCAGACACCAGAGGACACACACAGGGGAGAAGCCCTATGTTTGCGGGGAGTGTGGGTGAAGCTTCAGTCACAAGTCCGTCCTCATCACCCACAAGAGGACACACACACGGGAGAAGCCCTATGTTTGCGGGGAGTGTGGGCGAAGCTTCAGTCAGAAGGCTGTCCTCATCAGATACCAGAGGACACACACCGGGGAGAAGCCCTACATTTGCAGGGAGTGTGGGCGAAACTTCAGTCAGAAGGCCGTCCTCATCAGACACCAGAGGACACACACAGGGGAGAAGCCCCATGTTTGCGTGGAGTGTTCCGCATCAGACACCAGAGGACACACACAGGGGAGTAGCCCTATGTTTGCAGGGAGTGTGAGTGAGTCATGACCAACAGACTACACCTTAGCCACAGGCGGATTACTGCAGCCACCCCATGCCTCAGCTCTAAGGGGGCCTCAGAGGAGTTCTGTGACCCGTTACTGTCCACAAGAGTAAGAGAAGAGACTTCCCATGTGGTCCAGTTGCCAAGACTCCAATGCAGAGACCCACGTTCAATACCTGATTGGGGAACTAGCTCCCACAGGCTGCAACTAAGACAGAGCACAGCTGAATTAATAAATATATAATAAATATTTTAAAGAAAGAGTGTGGTAAGCACAGAATTACTTGTTAAATAGACCTTCCAATTTTGTGACAGGAGAGGAGGTAGATAAACAGCAGAGGGTTTCTTAAGTGTTCTGAAGATGTTCATGTTAATTGCCTTCGTGGTATTTTAGGTCTCCTTTTCTAGTAAATTTTGTCTCCAAACAAATCTGAAGCCCAGACTAGGTACTCATTCCCCACTTATCACTGACAGTAGTGGAGTCCAGTCATAGCTGAACCCCTGGGAAGGCATAATTCTGTAGCCAAGTCAGTTAGGTCACTGGACAGTCAATCCTGGGTCCAGGGAGAGAAATCTAGGGGTTGTGACAGACTCACCAGGAAAGGGATTCCCCCGCCTCCTGGGAAGTGTGGCTTCTCCTCCTTATAGACCCCGACTCTCCTTTGGTCTCTCCTGGTGGCCCTTTGGTTTCCTCTGACTTCTGTAGCTGCAAAGGTGAAGGCCACGTGCACATGTGTGTGTGTGCGCGCCTGTCTCAGCATGGGCCATCTGGTCTCTGCCGCTCCCTCAGGGTCATCACAGCTTCTGGACTCCAGATGCGACCACAGGGGTCCAGTTCTCAGCCCTGCCCCCAGCAGCTCTGTGAGCTGGGGCAAGATGCTCAACCTCTCTGTGTCTCTATTCTCATCTGTGATGCTGGGTGGGAGCACCAGACTTTTGGTCTGATGCGTAAGTGCAGGCGGAATCTCGCAGAGGCTGGCGAGAACACAAGCCCCACCTTGCTGTCCTTTGTGTTTTTTCTTTAATCTTTTTTTATTTTTAATAGAAGGATAATTGCTTTATGGAATTTTGTTTTCTGCATGTCCCTCAGCCCCCACAACTTCCAGGTCTTCAGAGCTAGATGAGGAAGGGGCTGTTTAGGTACTGGGCTGCCCTGATGAGGGGCTGTGAGGTCAGGGGTGCTAAGGGAGGCCAACCTCCCTTCACAATCCTGCCGTTCCTGCTGAGCTGGGCAGCCCCAGGGCCGCTCCACAGCCAGGCAGTGCCCACAGTCGTCCCCCTGCCGAGAACAGAGCCTGGAGCCGCATTTGCAGGAAATCCCTGTCCGGCCCCCATTCATCCCCAACATGGAGGGTCCTTGAAGCCCACACCGCGGCTTCTCTCTGCATGGGCCTCGTACCTGTGCCCGTGTGCTCTGGTCACCGCTGTCACGACCTTGAAATTCTTAACCATGGAAATGTTCATCCTTACATTTCCCTCTCATGAGTGAAGTCTGATGGGCCCCGGGGTGCGCTGTGAGCAGAGCAGATGCACACACAGCACGGGTCCTGGGATGACCAGGATCCACCAGGGGACAAGTTGGACACAAAACCCCCCACCCTGGGTGAATGAGGGTGGGGACAGCACCAGGAAGCCACGCTTGCTCAGACCCGGAACTGAGCTCCAACACAGAGTGGGGGCAATGGCGTTCTTAAGGTCGACCACACACTCCCCTCTGTGAGTGACCTCTGCCCTGGCCTGATCCTTCCAGAAGGGGCTCAGTAGGCTGAAGTCCTCCCGGCGAACAGAAGACACCAAGGGGAGAGTGTGACACGGGGAGCCGGGCGGAGGGTGCAAAGTTCAGGACAAAGGTGCCTGTGGGAGAATGACACCACAGACGCTGATCTCAGAGCTCAGACTCCTGAAAACTTACTAAGCTGATTATTTTTAGGCTTTTTTCTGGCAGGGGGATGTTGCCAGGAAGCGGGTAGGGGAATGAATACCTTGGTGGTGCTGTGGTTAAGAATCCACCTTCCAATGCAGGAGACAAGGGTTCAGTCCCTGATCTGGGAAGACCCCACGTGCCGTGGAACAACTAAGTCCGTTCACAACTCCCGCAGCCCAAGAGCCTAGAGTCTCTGCTTTCCCACCAGAGCAGCCGCCACAGGGAGAAGTTCCGCGCAGAAACGAGAGAGCAGCCCCCACGCCCGACGGCCAGAGAAAAGCCCGCACAGCAGCGAAGAGCCAGCAAGCCGAAAATAAATAAATAACCTTGCTTTAAGTAGGAGATCGCAGCATTCTCTGCTCATCCAGAGGCTGGGACTCAGCTCCCAACAAAGGGGGCCACGTTCAATCCCTGGTCAGGCACAATTTCCCACATGCTGCAACTGAAGGCCCTGCATGCCACAGCTAAGACCCAGCACAGCCAATTAAATGAATACTTAAAAATAGGAGGCTGTTCATCTGTCACCATAGAAAACTGCAACATTTTAGAAAAAGGAAAAAAAAAAAAATAAGAGCTTATTTTGCAAGTGCTCATGGTTGATTGCAAAAATCTTCTCATAATATGCAGCTGTTTAAAAAACAAGAAATTTAGAAAATACAGAAACTGAAACCCACCCATAAATGTGTGGAGAACACCAATTACTGCACCATGCGGCCACCACACACTGGAACACACATCCGTGTTTTCTTCTACAAAGAAGCTTTCAGTCTCCACTCCCCTTCCCACCAGCCTCTGCTCTGCTCACCAAGAAGACTGTGCTTTGGTCTCACGACCGGGGGGTTTCTGTTGAACTCAGAGAGGCAGAGGAGCAGGGCTGTGTGGTTGGGGGCACCGTCTGGCCTGCAGTGAGGAGAGAAGCGCGAGTGCTCCACCTCTGGGTCCAGTAACTCCAGGGGCCTCGGGGAGCCCCCCAGGAAGAAGCCTCTCAAACACCTTCCCTGCAGTCTCCACAGTTACAGCACGTCCCACGTCTCGGGGTTCAGCTGTGGGTTAACAAATCCTCTCTTGTTGGACAGAAAAGTGTTTACACAGAGAATCTGCCCAGATCTTGGCCTCGGTTGGTTCTCTTAAAGGACACGGAAAGTGTTTCCACAGAGAATCTGCCTGGATCTTGGCCTCGGTTGGTACAGATGTAACAGGCAGTAAGTTTAGGGCACAGGAAAGTTAGTTCTCAAGCTCTCTGTGTTTAGGGATACAGCACCTCCTCACCTCCACCCCTTCCATGGTCATGGAGCCTTCTCTTCCAGAGGAAGGTGTTTGGCAACATCAGCCACAAAGACACATACTGAAAAGGAGAAAGGCCACGGCAGGCGGGGCGGGGTGTTCCTGGGGGAGGAGAGGGGCCTTGGACACTGCATGCTGGACCCCTGCCCCACCGTCTTCTCCTCCTTCTCGCTGGGCATGCAGCTTTCACCTGCTGCGTGCCCGCCAGTGAGGGGCTCCCAAGACGCCAAGCTGGGGTTGTCGATGGGGGAGCTGGATGCCAGGGAACCCGAGACCCTGCAGGAGGTCAGTGCACTGTGGACGAGGGCCGGCCTCACTGACCGGTTAGGCCCTGTGAGTTCAGGGCACCCTCTCTGGAGCCCAGGTGGAGGTGCTTGTGCCCCCACTGCCCACCTGGGTCTCAGGAGGTGGAAGAGAGACCAGGTTGTCCTTCCCATGTCCTGCCCAGAGAATGACAAGGCCAGTTCCCCAAAGTCAGAACAGGGTGGGCAGAGTGAGTCTTGGGTCTCACAGGATCCCTGGGAAGAGGGGTTCACTGCTCCCTGGCACCTTCTTTGCTGGTTCTCCTTCTGTGTGGTCTTCATACCAAATCTCACAAGGACAAGGCATTCCAGGTGCCGACAGCATCACTCACCCAGGTGCTGACAACCCTCCTTATTTATTATGGGCAGAGAGACAGGGTGGCTGGTGTGATGCTCCCCTGGACCAGACAGGAGACCCCATAGGTTGTGTTTCTTCTACTCCTGAGACCCAGGTGAGCACTGGGGGCAGAGCACCTCCAGCTGGGCTCTGGAGAGGGTGTCCTGAATGGACAGGGCCTAACTGTCTACTGTGGTTTCAGGGGATATGGGCAAGAGAGGTACTAAATCCTTTCTAAATATTTCAGACAAACACTGAGTTCCTTTTGGTTTCAGATCTTTTTATATGGTCCATTTTCAGAGTCTTTATTGAATCTCTTACAATATTGCTTCCATTTTATGTTTTCATTTTTTGACTGCAAGGTATGTGGGGTTGTTACCAAGTCCAAGCTCATTCTGCCTGTCTCACATCAGGGTGATAAATCAGAGGCGAGTTGCTGAGGCAAGGAATATGACTTTACTTGGAAAGCCAGAAGACTGAGAAGATAGCAGACTAATATCTCGAAGAAACCATCTTGTCAAGTTCTGGATGCCAGTGTCTTTTATAGAACACAGAGTTGGGAGGTGAGGAAATAAAGTAAAAAGGCCATTAATCTGGCAAACATCTCCTGGAATGGCCAGTCTCGGGAGGTGATGTGTTACTTTCTCCCTCCGGTAGCCATCCACAGGGGGACAGGTCCTGGACAGAGGCAGAGGGGCGGGGTTTCCTGGGGCAGGCCATTATGTATGGACAGCATCCCTGTAGCAAACAGACCAACAGGAAACAAAGGTTAAAGGAAAACATTCAACATGAAGTCAGATTTTGTTCTTCCCCATAACAATTCCCCAGTGTCAGCGTCCATTCCACAATCTTATGGCAAAAGGGGTGATGAGTGTTCTAATTGCTCCACTAGTTGCACGTTTTGGGGAGTGCCCACCACTGGTGCCAGTGTGCTGAATGTTGAGATTTGTCTTTGTTGTCCTTTGGAAAGTCTCTACTTCATATGGATAGACATAATAATATTATAATACAGGTGTTGAGAGTTTTATTCAGTAAAAATCTTTTCGGACTTCAAAACCAGGCGGCAGCATCTAAAGATAAGGAACTTAGCACTTTTCTATGTGTGGGAAGATGCACCAGCCATCTCACTGAAATCATCCCCTTTGATACACACCTTACCACCTGGGACCACCATCCTGTCTTCTCCTTCCTGAATTTCCCAAGGTTTCACAGTGGGGAGTGGCTGAGTCTGATGGCTGCTGGAAAGCAGGTATTCTTTCCTTTCCTGAGGTTCCTCAGGGTTCACCATGAGGAGTGGCTTCAGTTTGATAGCTTCTAGAGAGTAGGAGAGGGAACCTGGGTCCCCATTGAGATCATCTCTGCAGAGAGAGCAAGCACATCCTGTGACTCCAGACAACCTTGCAACGTTCAGGGCTCAGCGTTCAGCCTGCAGGTTCCACATTCGTCAGCTCAGCCACCATGCTCTGCACTTAGCTACTACGTAGCCCTGAAACCTGCACTGTAGGAGGCCCTGTAAATGTGGTGCCCTGTCCAGCAAACTCTCAGTCACACCCTCCAAGCCTGCCCTAGGCCCAGCTCTGCTGAAAGGGTCTCACTGGGGACCCAGGTTCCCCCTCCTGCTCTCCCACATTCTGTACCTGAGTGGGGAGAAGGCAGGGGCTGGGGGCACAGTGCCTCCCAGCAGGTAGGGCAGACGTTCTTCCATCACCCCTTGTGGTCCATCCCTGGGAACACAGTCTAATGTCACTTTTAGCAGCAGAGGACATGTGTCCCCAGATCCGGCCCACCCTCTCGGGGTATGAGCTGTGAGCACTAACACAAGAAACCCTGAGTGACCTGCTTAGGCTGGAAGACTAGTTCCTGGGATGTGAGCTGAGGTCTAAAAATAGCTTCTCTTTGGGATTAGCCTTCTCCAGACGTAACTTGGGGGCAGCAAGACTGCAATAAGTGGCGCCCAGCTGGGGAAGCCACACGGTGCCTCTCGACAGCCCTGTGGAAACTGTGCACCAGAGTGACCAGGAGCCCATATTCACCCAGCAGATGGCTTCTGAGAGGTCTGTGAAAGACTAAAGCAACCATGAGCCTGCACTCACAGCAGACAGACTCTGACAGGTCTGTGACAGACCAGAGTGACCACAAGCATGCATTCACCCAGCGGACAGAGTCTGATAAGTCTGTGACAGACCAGAGTGACCACGAGCCTGCACTCACCCAGTGGATGGCCTCTGAGAGGTCTGTGACAGAGCAGAGTGACCACAAGCATGCATTCACCCAGCAGACAACCCCTGACAGGTCTGTGAGAGGCCAGAGTGACCACAAGCATGCACTCACCCAGCCGATGGACTTTGAGAGGTCTGTGCCAGACGAGAGTGACCACAAGCCTGCATTCACAGAGAGAACAGCCTCTGAGAGGTCAGAGACAGGTCAGAGTGACCAAGCCTGCACTCACCCAGCGGTGAATTCTTGCCTGGAGAATCCCATAGACAGAAGAGCCTGGTGGGCTACAGTCCATGGGGTCACAAAGAGTCAGACAAAACTGAACACCTGAGCACACACACACATGAAACAAAAATGGACTCAAGGACAGAGGGAACAGACTGGCGCTCTCCAAGTAGGAGGGGGCGGTGCAGGGCCAGAGTGGGAGGCTGGGTCAGCAGATGTAGCTTTTGTAAGTAGAATGGTTAAAGAAGGCCCTGCTGCATAGCAGAGAACAATATTCAGTATCCAATGATAAACTGTAAAAGAATATTTTTAAAAAGAATGTATATGTGTGTATAAGTGTATCTCTGAGCTATGAGCAGAAATTAACACATTGTAAACCAGATATACTTCAAAAAAAAAAAAAAAAATACTGATTTAAAAAAAAAAAAAAAAAAAAAAACCAGACCCTAGCCAATTACAATAGACACTCAACCCAGGAGCACCAAGTGTCGAGCAGTCAGAACATGGACCAACCAATCAGAAGAGGAGCCGACAGGAGACGGAGTCCCACGGCGGCCCACAGGCTGGCTGGGAGCCCTCGGCACCATAAGCCTCAAGTGTCGCTGGAGGAAATGAGAACTTTACCCAAACGACTCCCCCTCCAGCTCAAAACAAAGCGGCTCTGCTTCCCCTGACCCCTTAACTGAAGGGGCCCCGGGACGCCCTGGCTTGGTGCTGGGACCAGGAATGTACTGGTCAGATCCCAATGCAGGGGAGGTCTGTGAGGGCAGCTCTGGAGCGGGCGGGCCAGGATGAGCACAGCAGCTCTGCCCATTCCTCAAAGGTCGGACAAAACAGAGCCCAGGAGGCCGGAAAGTGCCCTAATGGAGGGCAGGCCCCACGTCGGTGCCTCCGCTCTCTGGCTGAGGCCCAGCACTGACTGCCTGTGCCGGTCTGCAGATGTTCTGTACACGCACTGCCGGCTCAGCTATTGAGCCCCAAGGAGAAGGCTTGTGATGGCAGCCATGCCCACAGGCACCAGTAGCACTGACCATCTGGCTCACGGCCCAACAGCGAGGTCCAGCTGAGACCAGTGTGCACCTTGTCAGTGGTGCTCCAGGGTGGGCCCCGAGTCACCAGCAAATGGCAGTGTCGCGATGCAGGCCAGCAGGACTCAGCCTGGCGAATTGCTAGAATCAGTGGGGACACACCGACCCATGAACACTCCCGGACTTGGGTCAGGCAGAGACCCGAACAGGCAGACAACTGCAGATAGCAGAGCCCATGGCACAGACAAGGAGCACCCGTCCCCGGTCAGGGAAAGGGCCCCATCTCAGGGGGCGCCCTTGGGATCCCCCACCTTAAGCATAAAGAGGCTTCAGGCACAGGTGGGAGGAGCAGACTTGGAGCTGCTTTTAAGTCATGCAAGGCAGGACACTCAGATGAGTGAAGGCCAGAGGGAATGTACCATAGAAAACAGTGTGTCTGGGGAGCAGACAGGCTTGGGTGGAGCTGAGCCCATGGGGGCTGGGTGTCCGGGTTTAGAAACCCTGAAAGCCTCTCTCCCGGCTCAGCCTCCTAATCTACTTAACCCCGACTCTGCAGCTTGACGCCAACTGTCCTGCGCATCTCCACACTCGGACCGTCCACTCATTCACAGATATTTGCTTAGCACCTGCCTCTGGCCAGGTCGTGTTCCAGGCACGGGACAGCCGTGAGGAGACAGACAATAACCCCAGTCCTTGGGGGCAGAAACTCTACCAGAGGCCAGATGCACCACTTCTGGGGCTGAGCCCCGGCCTTGCCCTCCTCACCCGCCGGCCAGCCCTGCTGGAGCTCCGGGGCCTGATGCAGTTCTGTCTGAGCATGCCCCCTCCTCCAAGAAGGCGCCTCTCTGGACTCGCCACCCATCAGTCCCTGCCTCCCCGTGTCCTGTGTCCTTCTCAGCACAGACCACCATCGGAAACGGCATCCCCACCATGCGTGACCTCAGTGTACCTGGTGATGTCACGTCCTCGGTGAAGGAAGGTCCCAGCTGCCCTCACGCCCTTTCTGCTGAGTTCCCAGCACAGATTCCCGTCACGACGGCCTGGAAGGACACTCCAGACGGGTGTGGGTCAGGGGCTCGGTGGGGCCTGAGAGAGTGGCCCCTGGGCCGCTCCAGTGGTCAGGGTAGGCAGGGACCTCCCAGTAGTGGCTCGGACCGGCCAGCAGGCCGATCAGTTTCCTTCTCCCTGGGACCACGAGGGGGCGAGGCTCTCATCACTGCTCAGGGTCGTGGCTGCCCAGGAAGGGATGTCAGTTCCACAGTCCTGAGCAACCTGTGAGCTGTTACACGTTTTACCTGTGCGATCTCAGCTCCCTCAGGCAGAACGCTCTGGGCTACACACTTGGAAGAATCTAGTGGAGTGGTTTCAGTTCAGTCCAGTCGCTCAGTTGTGTCCAACTCTTTGCGACCCCATGGACTGCAGCACACCAGTCCTCCCTGTCCATCACCAACTCACGGAGTTTACTCAAACCCATGTCCATTGAGTCAGTGAGGCCATCCAACCATCTCATCCTCTGTCGTCGCCTTCTCCTCCCGCCTTCAGTCTTTCCCATTATCAGTCAGGCATGACTGAGCAACTGAACTGAACTGATGCGACTGTGAATAAATGCAAGAGGAAGAATTCAAAGTCCTATCCCCTTTGTTTATCACACTGCCTCCTGACTGTGAACCCTTCTTTCTATGAGACCCTAGACTCCTCCAAGGGGGCAGGCACAGGTCTTGAGGCATGAGCCTGCTGGGTTCTCCTCTCTGTCAGCTGAAAATTGGAGCCAGCTTTCTATTTCCTCCAGAGTCTGTCTCCATGTCCTTTTATTTAGCTTCAGCAGGCAGAGAAGGCCAAGATTATGGTCAGCAACAATACCACTAAAATGATCACCAGGTTAATCTGAATTAACACCATCATGCACAGCCTCCTAATTAGACTCACAAGCCTACTCCTTCTTAATAAATGATAACAGCCTCAATTTCTCACTAGGTTTCTCCCACTCCCTATGGACGCCACCACTGATTTTAACTACATGATTATGACACCTTATACTAAAAGTCAACACCACGTATTAAAAGAATCTCTACCAGAAAAAAAATGTTATCACTGCTAGTCATACTATAATTACTTTAATTATATCATTTACTGCCATAAAATTCATTCTTTTATATATTCTATTTGGAGCAACACTAGTTTCAACACTCATTATCATTACCCAAAGAGGAAATCAAGCAGAACACGTTAAGGCCGGTCTCTAATCATTTTATACCCTAGTAAGGTCTCTCCCCCTCTTAGGAATACTTGTCTATATTCAAAATACAGTAGCACCTTTAAATATTCTATTGCTGAGCCCAATCAGTATCCAACTCTTGATCCAACGGTTTCATATGGTTAGTATGCATAGTTGCCTTTATAGTAAAAATACCATTTTATGGCCTCCACCTTTGACTACCTAAAGCACATGAAGAGGCCCCTATTGCAGGTGCAGAGCTATTCATAGCTCTGGCTATGCTGCCAGCACTACTAAAATTTGGATGCTATGGTATACTATGAAATACGAATTACAATAGTTTGAAACACACCAACAGACTTCATAGGGTATCCACTCATTCTATTGTCCTTATGAGGCATAATTATAACCAGCTCCATTTGCTTATGCCAGACAGACCTAAAATCACTCACTGCATACTCTTCTGTCTGTCACATAGCCCTTTGCTATCCTTACCCGAACACCTTGAAGTTGTATAGGAGCCACAGACTTAATAATTGCCCATAGTCTTACGTCCTCTGTATTGTTCTGCCTGGCAAATTCAAATTACCAGGTCCATTGCCAAACAATAATCCTAGCCTAAAGCCTACAAATGTTCCTCCTACTAATGGCAACCTGGTGATTACCAGCAAGTTAAACAAACCTAGCTCTACCCCTAACTATTAACTTGGTGGGAGAGTTATTTGTAGTAATATCCTTCTCGTGATCAAACATTGCAATTATTTTCATAGGAATTCATATAGTAATTGCTGCCCTATACTCTTTATATATAGTCATTGCAACACAGTGAGGAAAATACACACACCACATAAACTGTATCTCTCCATCTTTTACAGGAGAAAATGCTCTCATATCATTACCCATCCTACCTCTTCTACTCCTATCCTTAAACCCAAAAATCATTCTAGGCCCCCTATACTGTATATATAGTTTAGAGAAAAACACTCGATTGTGAATCTAGTAAGAGAAGACAATACCTTCTTATTTACCACAGAAGTAGATAAGAATTGCTGACTCTATGCTCCCATGACTAACAGCATGGCTTTTTCAAAAATTTATCCATTGGTGTTAGGAACCAAATAATTGGTGCAACTCCAAATAAAAGTAATAAATTAAATTTCCTCTTTCACTCTAGCCTCACTATGTATATCATCCATCATAATAACAAGCACTAACATTTATAAAACCACCACATACCCTCTATATGTAAGATTATCTCATATGCCTTCACCATTAGCTTAGTTCTAATAATAGTATTCATGTATACAGGTCAAGAGATAATTATCTCAGACTGGCACTGAATCACACTACAAACCCTTAAGCTATCATTCAGTTCTAAAATAGATTATTTCTCAATAACGTGTGCTGGTGGCCCTATTTGTCATATGATCAATTATAGACTTCTCTATATGATCCCTCAGACCCCAACATTAACTGATTCTTCAACACTCCTTTTCGTTGTTATAATACTAATTCTTGTTACCACTAATAATCTCTTCCAATGACTTACTGGCTGAGAAGGAGCAGGGATTATGTCCTTCCTGCTCATTGGATGATGGTGTGGACGGTAAATGCAAACACGGCAGCACTACAGGCAATTTTGAATAACACATCCGTCGCTCAGCTGTGTCCGACTCTTTGCGACCCCATGGACTGTAGCCCACCAGGCCCCTCAGTCCATGGGGTGTTCCAGGCAAGAATTCTGGAGTGGGTTGCCATTTCCTTCCCCAGGGCCAAAACACCTCAGCCAAGCCCAAAGACTGACTAGAAAGAGGACGCAGAGTGCTGGCTTGTGCTGCGTGGATGTGGGGATGCAGGGCACGGGGGCGTGGATGTGAGAAAGCGGGGCCAGGGGCGTGTGGACCTGTTTTGTATAACCCCGTGCTGCTGCTGCTGCTGCTAAGTCGCTTCAGTCGTGTCCGACTCTGTGCAACCCCATAGATGGTAGCCCACCAGGCTCCTCTGTCCCTGGGATTCTTCAGGCAACAACACTGGAGTGGGTTGCCATTTCCTTCTCCAATGCATGAAAGTGAAAAGTGAAAGTGAAGTCACTCCGTCGTGTCTGATTCTTCGTGACCCCATGGACCACAGCCTACCAGGCTCCTCCATTCATGGGATTTTTCAGGCAAGAGTACTAGAGTGGGATGCCATTGCCTTCTTCGAACCCAACGCTGATACCGGTTATAAAACAATAGCGTGATTCTTACTTAACTTCAACGCATGCCACTTAAAACAAATTTTTATCCTCAGTTCAGTTCAGTTGCTCACTCAGGTCCGACTCTGTGCAACCCCATAGACGGCAGCCCACCAGGCTCCTCCGTCCCCGGAATTCTTTGGGCAGCAACACTGGAGTGGGTTGCCTTTTCCTTCTCCAATGCATGAAAGTGAAAAGTTAAAGGGAAGTCACTCCGTCGTGTCTGACTCTTTGCGACCCCATGGACTGCAGCCTAGCAGGCTCCTCCGTCCATGGGATTTTCTAGGCAAGAGTACTGGAGTGGGGTGCCATTGCCTTCTCTGAACCCTATACTGATACCGGTTTTATTAAAACAATAGCATGATTCTTACTTAACTTCAACGCATGACACTTACAACAAATTTTTATCCTCAGTTCAGTTCAGTTGCTCAGTCATGGCCGACTTTTTGCAACCCCATGAACCGCAGCACGTCAGGCCTCCCTGTCCATCACCAATTCCTGGAGTTTACCCAAACTCATTTCCATTGAGCTGGTGATGCTATCCAACCATCTTATCCTTTGTCTTCCCCTTCTTCTCCTGCCTTCAGTCTTTCCCAGCATCAGGGTCTTTTCAAATGAGCCAGTTTTTCCCAACAGGTGGCCAAAGTATTGGAGTTTCAGCATTAACAGCAATCCTTCCAATGAACACCCAGGACTGATCTCTTTTAAGATGGACTGGTTGGATCTCCTTGCAGTCCAAGGGACTCTTCAAGAGTCTTCTCCAACACCACAGTTCAAAAGCATCAATTCTGTTGTGCTCAGCTTTTTTTATAGTCCAACTCTCACATCCATATATGGCTACTGAAAAAACCACAGCCTTGACTAGATAAACCTTTATTGGCAAAGTAATGTCTCTGCCTTTTAATATGCTGTCTAGGTAGCTCATAACTTTCCTTCCAAGGATCAAGTGTCTTTTAACTGCTTGGCTGGAATCACTGTCTGCGGTGATTTTGCAACCAAAAAAAAAAAAATAAATAAATAAAATCAGCCACTGTGTCCACTGTTTTTCCCTCTATTTGCCATGAAGTGATGGGACCAGATGCCATGATCTTAGTTTTCTGAATGTTGAGTTTTAAGCCAACTTTTTCACTCTCCTCTTTCACTTTCATCAAGAGGCTCTTCAATTCTTCTTCACTTTCTACCATACGGGTGATGTCATCTGCATATCTGAGGTTATTGATATTTCTCCTGGCAATCTTGATTCCAGTTTGTGCTTCATCCAGCCCAGGGTTTCTCATGATGTACCCTGCATATAAGTTAAATAAGCAGGGTGACAATATACAGCCTTGACGTACTCCTTATCCTATTTGGAACCAGCCTATTGTTCCATGTCCAGTTCTAACTGTTGCTTCCTAACCTGCGTACATATTTCTCAGAAGGCAGGTCAGGTGGTCTATTATTCCTATCTCTTGAAGAATTTTCCATACTTTGTTGTAATCCACACAGTCAAAAGTTTTGGCATAGTCAATAAAGCAGAAGTAAATATTTTTCTGGAATTCTCTTGCTTTTTCAATGATCCAGTGGTTCTTGGCAATTTCATCTCTCATTCCTCTGCCTTTTCTAAATCTAGCTTGAACATCTGGAAGTTCATGGTTCACGCTCTGTTGAAGCCTGGCTTGGGGAATTTTGAGCATTGCTTTGCAACCATGTGAGATGAGTGTAATTGTGCAGTAGTTTGAGCATTCTTTGGAATTCTCTTTCTTTGGGATTGGAATGAAAACTGACCTTTTCTAGTCCTGTGGCCACTGCTAAGTTTTCCAAATTGGCTGGTATATTGAATGCAGCACTTTCAAAAAATCATCTTTTAGGATTTGGAATAGCTCAACTGGAATTTCATCACCTTCACTAGCTTTGTTCATAGTGATGCTTCCTAAGGCCCACTTGATTTCACATTCCAGGATGTCTGGCTCTAGGTGAGTGATCACACCATCATGATTATCTGGGTCTGGAAGATCTTTTCTGTCCAGTTCTTCTCTGTATTCTTTTTTTTTTTTTTTTTAATTTTTTTTTTCCCAGTGGGTTTTGTCATACATTGATATGAATCAGCCATGGATTTACATGTATTCCCAATCCCGATCCCCCCTCCCACCTCCCTCTCCACCCGATTCCTCTGGGTCTTCCCAGTGCACCAGGATGGAGCACTTGTCTCGTGCATCCCACCTGGGCTGGTGATCTGTTTCACCATAGATAGCATACATGCTGTTCTTTTGAAATATCCCACCCTCACATTCTTCCACAAAGTTCAAAACTCTGTTCTGTATTTCTGTGTCTCTTTTTCTGTTCTGCATATAGGGTTATCGTTATCACCTTTCTAAATTCCATATACATGTGTCAGTATGCTGTAATGTTCTTTATCTTTCTGGCTTACTTCACTCTGTATAATGGGCCCCAGCTTCATCCATCTCATTAGGACTGGTTCAAATGAATTCTTTTTAATGGCTGAGTAATATTCCATGGTGTATATGTACCACAGCTTCCTTATCCATTCTTCTGCTGATGGGCATCTAGGTTGCTTCCATGTCCTGGCTATTATAAACAGTGCTGCGATGAACAATGGGGTACACGTGTCTCTTTCAGATCTGGTTTCCTCAGTGTGTATGCCCAGAAGTGGGATTGCTGGGTCATATGGCAGTTCTATTTCCAGTTTTTTAAGAAGTCTCCACACTGTTTTCCATAGCGGCTGTATTAGTTTGCATTCCCACCAACAGTGTAAGAGGGTTCCCTTTTCTCCACACCCTCTCCAGCATTTATTGCTTGTAGGCTTTTGGATAGCAGCCATCCTGACTGGCGTGTAATGGTACCTCATTGTGGTTTTGATTTGCATTTCTCTAACAATGAGTGATGTTGAGCATCTTTTCACGTGTTTGTTAGCCATCTGTATGTCTTCTTTGGAGAAATGTCTGTTTAGTTCTTTGGCCCATTTTTTGATTGGGTCATTTATTTTTCTGGAATTGAGCTGCAGGAGTTGCTTGTATATTTTTGAGATTAATCCTTTGTCTGTTGTTTCATTTGCTATTATTTTCTCCCAATCTGAGGGCTGTCTTTTCACCTTACTTATAGTTTCCTTTGTAGTGCAAAAGCTTTTAAGTTTCATTAGGTCCCATTTGTTTAGTTTTGCTTTTATTTCCAATATTCTGGGAGATGGGTCATAGAGGATCTTGCTTTGATTTATGTCGGAGAGTGTTTTGCCTATGTTCTCCTCTAGGAGTTTTATAGTTTCTGGTCTTACATTTAGATCTTTAATCCATTTTGAGTTTATTTTTGTGTATGGTGTTAGAAAGTGTTCTAGTTTCATTCTTTTACAAGTGGTTGACCAGTTTTCCCAGCACCACTTGTTAAAGAGGTTGTCTTTTTTCCTTTGTATATCCTTGCCTCCTTTGTCAAAGATAAGGTGTCCATAAGTTTGTGGATTTATCTCTGGGCTTTCTATTCTGTTCCATTGATCTATATTTCTGTCTTTGTGCCAGTACCATACTGTCTTGATGACTGTGGCTTTGTAGTAGAGTCTGAAGTCAGGCAGGTTGATTCCTCCAGCTCCAATCTTCTTTCTCAAGATTACTTTGGCTATTCGAGGTTTTTTGTATTTCCATACAAATTGTGAAATTCTTTGGTCTAGTTTTGTGAAAAATACCATTGGTAGCTTGATACGGATTGCATTGAATCTATAGACTGCTTTGGGTAGAATAGCCATTTTGACAATATTAATTCTTCCAATCCATGAACACGGTATGTTTCTCCATCTGTTTGTGTCCTCTTTGCTTTCTTTCATCAGTGTTTTATAGTTTTCTATGTATAGGTCCTTTGTTTCTTTAGGTAGATATACTCCTAAGTATTTTATTCTTTTTGTTGCAATGGTGAATGGTATTGTTTCCTTAATTTCTCTGTCTGTTTTTTTATTGTTAGTATATAGGAATGCAAGGGATTTCTGTGTGTTAATTTTATATCCTGCAACTTTACTATATTCATTGATTAGCTCTAGTAATTTTCTGGTAGAGTCTTTAGGGTTTTCTATGTAGAGGATCATGTCATCTGCAAACAGTGAGAGTTTTACTTCTTCTTTTCCTATCTGGATTCCTTTTACTTCTTTTTCTGCTCTGATTGCTGTTGCCAGAACTTCCAACACTATATTGAATAGTAGTGGTGAGAGTGGGCACCCTTGTCTTGTTCCTGATTTCAGGGGAAATGCTTTCAATTTTTCACCATTGAGGGTGATGCTTGCTGTGGGTTTGTCATATATAGCTTTTATTATGTTGAGGTATGTTCCTTCTATTCCTGCTTTTTGGAGAGTTTTAATCATAAATGAGTGTTGAATTTTGTCAAAGGCTTTCTCTGCATCTATTGAGATAATCATATGGTTTTTATCTTTCAATTTGTTAATGTGGTGTATTACATTGATTGATTTGTGGATATTAAAGAATCCTTGCATTCCTGGGATAAAGCCCACTTGGTCATGGTGTATGATTTTTGTAATATGTTGTTGGATTCTGTTTGCTAGAATTTTGTTAAGGATTATTGCATCTATGTTCATCAGTGATATTGGCCTGTAGTTTTTTTTTTTTTTTGTGGCATCTTTGTCGGTTTTGGAATTAGGGTGATGGTGGCCTCATAGAATGAGTTTGGAAGCTTACCTTCTGCAATTTTCTGGAAGAGTTTGAGTAAGATAGGTGTTAGCTCTTCTCTAAATTTTTGGTAGAATTCAGCTGTGAAGCCATCTGGTCCTGGGCTTTTGTTTGCTGGAAGATTTTTGATGACAGTTTCGATTTCCTTGCTTGTGATGGGTCTGTTAAGATCTTCTATTTCTTCCTGGTTCAGTTTTGGAAAGTTATACTTTTCTAAGAATTTGTCCATTTCATCCAAGTTGTCCATTTTATTGGCATAGAGCTGCTGGTAGTAGTCTCTTATGATCCTTTGTATTTCAGTGTTGTCTGTTGTGATCTCTCCATTTTCATTTCTAATTTTGTTAATTTGGTTTTTCTCTCTTTGTTTCTTAATGAGTCTTGCTAATGGTTTGTCAATTTTGTTTATTTTTTCAAAAAAACAGCTTTTAGCTTTGTTGATTTTTGCTATGGTCTCTTTAGTTTCTTTTGCATTTATTTCTGCCCTGATTTTTAAGATTTCTTTCCTTCTGCTAACTCTGGGGTTCTTCATTTCTTCCTTCTCTAATTGCTTTAGGTGTAGAGTTAGGTTATTTAATTGGTTTTTTTCCTGTTTCTTGATGTAAGCCTGTAATGCTATGAATCTTCCCCTTAGCACTGCTTTTACAGTGTCCCATAGGTTTTGGGTTGTTGTGTTTTCATTTTCATTCATTTCTATACATATTTTGATTTCTTTTTTGATTTCTTCTATGATTTGTTGGTTATTCAGAAGCGTGTTATTTAGCCTCCATATGTTTGAATTTTTAACAATTTTTTTCCTGTAATTGAGATCTAATCTTACTGCACTGTGGTCAGAAAAGATGACTGGAATGATTTCAATTTTTTTGAATTTTCCAAGACCAGATTTATGGCCCAGGATGTGATCTATTCTGGAGAATGTTCCATGTGCACTTGAGAAAAAGGTGAAGTTGATTGTTTTGGGGTGAAATGCCCTATAGATATCAATTAGGTCTAGCTGGTCCATTGTGTCATTTAAGGTTTGTGTTTCCTTGTTAATTTTCTGTTTAGTTGATCTATCCAGAGATGTGAGTGGGGTATTAAAGTCTCCCACTATTATTGTGTTACTATTAATTTCCTCTTTCATACTCGTTAGCGTTTGCCGTACATATTGCGGTGCTCCTATGTTGGGTGCATATATATTTATAACTGTTATATCTTCTTTTTTGATTGATCCTTTGATCATTATGTAGTGTCCTTCTTTGTCTCTTTTCACTTCCTTTATTTGAAAGTCTATTTTATCTGAGTATTGCGACTCCTGCTTTCTTTTGGTCTCCGTTTGCATGAAATATTTTTTTCCAGCCCTTCACTTTTAGTCTGTATGTGTCTCTTGTTTTGAGGTGGGTCTCTTGTAGACAGCATATATAGGGGTCTTGTTTTTGTATCCATTCAGCCAATCTTTGTCTTTTGGTTGGGGCATTCAACCCATTTACATTTAGGGTAATTATTGATAGGTGTGGTCCCGTTGCCATTTACTTTGTTGTTTGGGGTTCACGTTTGTACAACCTTTCTGCATTTCCTGTCTAGAGAAGATCCTTTAGCATTTGTTGAAGAGCTGGTTTGGTGGTGCTGAATTCTCTCAGCTTTTGCTTATCTGTAAAGCTTTTGAATTCTCCTTCATATCTGAATGAGATCCTTGCTGGATACAGTAATCTAGGTTGTAGGTTATTCTCTTTCATTACTTTCAATACGTCCTGCCATTCCCTTCTGGCCTGGAGGGTTTCTATTGATAGATCAGCTGTTATCCTTATGGGAATCCCTTTGTGTGTTATTTGTTGTTTTTCCCTTGCTGCTTTTAATATTTGTTCTTTGTGTTTGATCTTTGTTAATTTGATTAATATGTGTCTTGGGGTGTTTCGCCTTGGGTTTATCCTGTTTGGGACTCTCTGGGTTTCTTGGACTTGGGTGGCTATTTCCTTCCCCATTTTAGGGAAGTTTTCAGCTATTATCTCCTTGAGTATTTTCTCATGGCCTTTCTTTTTGTCTTCTTCTTCTGGAACTCCTATGATTCGAATGTTGGGGCGTTTCACATTGTCCCAGAGGTCCCTGAGGTTGTCGTCATTTCTTTTGATCCTTTTTTCTTTTTTCCTCTCTGCTTCATTTATTTCCACCATTTTATCTTCTACCTCACTTATCCTATCTTCTGCCTCCGTTATTCTACTCTTGGTTCCCTCCAAAGTGTTTTTGATCTCATTCATTGCATTATTCATTTGTAATTGACTCTTTTTTTATTTCTTCTAGGTCTTTATTAAACATTTCTTGTATCTTTTCAATCTTTGTTTCCAGGCTATTTATCTGTAACTCCATTTTGTTTTCAAGATTTTGGATCATTTTTATTATCATTATTCTAAATTCTTTTTCAGGTAGATTCCCTATCTCCTCCTCTTTTGTTTGACTTGGTGGGCATTTTTCATGTTCCTTTACCTGTTGGGTATTTCTTTGCTTTTTCATCTTGTTTAGATTGCTGTATCTGGAGTGGGCTTTCTGTATTCTGGAGGTCTGTGGTTCCTTTTTGTTGTGGAGGATTAACCCAGTGTGTGGGGTTTGACGATTGGCTTGTCGAGATTTCCTGGTTAGGGAAGCTTGCGTCAGTGTTCTGGTGCGTGGAACTTGATTTCTTCTCTTTGGAGAGCAATGGAGTGCCCAGTAATGAGTTTTGAGATGGGTCTCTGTGTTAGGTGTGACCTTGGGCAGCCTGTATATTGATGTTCAGGACTATGTTCCTGCGTTGCTGGAGAATTTGCGTGGTATGTCTTGCTCTAAAACTTATTGGCTCTTGTGTGGTGGTTGATTTCAGTGTAGGTATGGAGGCTTTTGGACAGTCACTTATTACTTAAAGTTCCTTGTAGTCAGGAGTTTTCTGGTGTTCTCAGGTTTTGGGCTTAAGTCTCCTGCCTCTGGATTTCAGTTTTATTCTTCCTGTAGTCTCAGGACTTCTCCAACTATACAGCCCTGATAAGAAAACTTCTAGGTTAATGGCTAAAGGATTCTCCCCTGTTAGGGACACCCAGATAGGTTCACAGAGTCACATGAAGAAGAGGAGAGGGAGGAGGGAGATAGAGATGAACAGGAGGAGAAAAAAAGGGGGACTCAAGAGGAGAGAGACAGATCTACGCAGCTGTCTGTTCCCAGAATGTTCTCCGTAGCCCAGTCACCTACAAAGATTCACAGAATTGGATTGGGAAGAGAAGGGGAAAGGAGGAAATAGAGGTGTTCTGAGGTAGAAAACAGAGAGTCAAGACTGGGAGAGAATAATCTTCGGTTTAAAAATAGGGCTTCTCTTCTATTTTTTTTTTTTTTTTTTGTAAGGTTATAGTGTATTGAAAATGAAAATTAAGGAGTAGTAGAGGAGTACTAGAGGACTTTAAAAGAAATAAGAGAAAAAGAAAAATAGAAAATAGAAGAGAAAAAGGAAAGAAAAAAAAAGAAAAGAAAAAGAAAAAAAAAAGAAAGAAAAAAAAAATTTTTTTTCCCCCCTAATTAAAAAATCGTAAAAGTCTATGGAAATGAAAGTTAAGGAGTAATGGGGGAGTAATAGGGGATTTTAGGGGGAAAATAAAAGAGAAAAACTAAAAAAGAAAAAAGAAAAAAAGAAAAAAATTTAAAAAATAAAAAAAGAGAAAAAAGTAAAATTATATCTAGGAGTTTCTCTGGAGCTGTTGCGGTCAGTGTGGGTTCGGCTCAGTTTCAGATAGCTCCTCGTTCCAGCTTACACTTCTCGATATCTACAGGCTCCTCCGGTGTAGTCAATGTTTCCTAGAGGGATTTTAATCTGTTGCACCAGTCCCTTCTGAAGCGGTTCCCTTTGTTTATTTGGCTTCTGTTTGCCGGTCTCTTCAGAGCCTCATTTCCGCCCTGACACAGGCGGGCGGAGGTGGACTCTTATTCAGGTAGCTAGTTCCGTCGCTCTGCGGGGAGGGGCTGGCGCTGCGGGGAGGGGCTTGCACCGCGGGGAGGGGCTTGCACTGCCGGGAGGGGTTGTCGCTGTGGTGATGGGCTTGCGCCGCGGGGAAAGGCTGGCGCTGCCGGGAGGGGCCGACGCTGCCCTCTCCGTCTGCGCCGCTCAGGCTTCCGGCTGTTCTATATGGAGTGCGCCCCGCGCTGCGCGAGGTTCCAGCCCTCGGGTGTTCCACAAAAGCGCGGAATGAAAAGCTGCGCCTGCTCTCTGTGCCTTCCCCGTCAGAGCGGTCCAGGCAGCCAGGGGCTTGGTGGGCGCTCTCTCCCCAGGTGTGGCGCGCCCCCTCCCTTCCGCGGACCCAGTCTCAGTTTCCGCTGGCGCCAGTCGGTGCGCGCGCCTTCTGCCCTCCATGTCCCCAGCCCCAGTCCCCGCCCGCGCCGGTCGGGTGCCTGCGCCCTGTGTCTCGCCGCGACCTTCCCCTCCCCCCTGCCTCCTGCCTCCGGCGGAGCTGGGCCGGTCCGCAGCTTGCGATCTCCTCTCTGGAACCTCTCGGTCTCTTTGTTCTGCGAACGGCCGGCAGTGTGTTCGGGCCAGTTAATTTACTCTCTCTCTTTTGGTCTCCCACAGTTCATGTTGGCAACTCACAGAAGCTCTGTCGGATTGTCCTCAGGGCACTCAGGCCCGGACCCTACCCCAAGCAATGCCGCCTAAGACTCCCTTCCTGGGACGGACCTCTGTCCTTAGCTCTTTTGTCTCACTTTTTATCTTTTATATTTTGTCCTACCTCCTTTCAAAGACAATGGGCTGCTTTTCTGGGTGCCTGATGACCTCAGCTAGCGATCAGAAGTTGTTTTGCGAAGTTTGCTCTGTGTTCAGTTATTCTTTTGACTAATTTGTAGGAGAGAAAGTGGTCTCCCCGTCCTACTCCTCCGCCATCTTGGCTCCTCTCTCTCTTCTGTGTATTCTTGCCACCTCTTCTTAATATCTTCTGCTTCTCTTAGGTTCCTAACATTTCTGTTCTTTATTGTGCCATCTTTGCATGAACTCTTCCCTTGGTATCTCTAATTTTCTTAAAGAGAACTCTAGTCTTTCCCATTCTATTGTTTTCCTCTATTTGTTTGCACTAATCACTGAGAAAGGCTTTCTTACCTCTTCTTGCTCTTCTTTGGAACTCTGTATTCAAATGGGTATATCTTTCTTTTTCGCCTTTGCCTTTTGCTTCTCTTCTTTTCAGAGCTATTTGTAAGGCTTCCTCAGACAACCATTTTGCCTTTTTGCATTTCTTTTCCTTGGAGATGGTCTTGATCACTGCCTCCTGTACAATGTCATGAAGCTCCATCCATAGTTATTCAGGCACTCTGTCTAGCAGATATAACCCCTTGAATCTATTTGTCCCTTCCACAATAGAGTCATAAGGGTTTTGATTTAGGTCATACCTGAACAGTCTAGTGGTTTTCCCTATTTTCTTCAATTTAAGTCTAGAAGGTCTTGTAGGTCTTCATAGAATCGTGCAATATCAGCTTCTTCAGCATTATTGGTCTGTGCATTGACTTGGATTACTGTGATATTGAATGGTGTGCCTTGAAAATGAACAGAGATCATTCTGTCATTTTTGAGATTACATCCAAGTACTGCATCAGACTTTTTTGTTGACAATCAGGGCTACTCCATTTCTTCTAAGGGATTCTTGCCCAAACGACAAAATGGTCATCTGAGTTAAATTCACCCATTCTAGTCCATTTTATTTCACTAATTCTTGAAATGTCAATGTTCACTCTTGCCATCTCCTGTTTGACCACTTCTAATTCGCCTTGATTCACGGACTTAACATTCCAGGTTCCTATGCAATATTGCTCTTTACAGCATCAGACTTTACTTCCATCACCAGTCACATCCACAACTGGGTGTTGCTTTTGCTTTGTCTCTGTCTCTTCATTCTTTCTGGAGTTAGTTCTCCACTGATCTCCAGGAGCATATTGGGTACGTACCGACCTGGGGAGATTCTGTTTCAGTGTCCTATCTTTTTGCTTTCCATACTGCTCATGGGGTTCTCAAAGCAAGAATACTGAAGTAGTTTGTCACTCCCTTCTCCAGTGGCCCATGTTTGTCAGAAATCTCCACCAGGACCCGTTTGTCTTGGCTGGCTCTACACAGCATGGTTCATAGTTTCATTGAATTAGACAAGGCTGTGGCCCATGTGATCAGATTGGTTAGTTTTCTGTGATTGTGGTTTTCAGTCTGTCTGCCCTCTGATGGAAATACAATTTTCTGTTGAAGGCCGAGGTTGTGTTCCGTCTCTGTTTTTTGACCTGAGGCCAAACTATTGTGGAGGTGATGAAGATAATGGCGACCTCCTTCAAAAGATGCCATGCGGGCCCTGCTACAGTCAGTGTCCCCAACCCTGCAGTAGGCCGCCGCCAACCCACGCCTCCAGCAGAGACTCCTGGACACTCATAGGCACGTCTTGATCAGTCTCCTGTGGGTCACTGCTCCTTTCTCCTGGGTCCTGGTGTGCACTAGGTTCTGTTGTGCCCTCCAAGAGTCTGTTTCCCCAGTCCTGTGGACGTCCTGGCAGCTCTGTGGTGGGTTAATGGTGAACTTCTCCAAGAGGGCTTCTGCCATACCCAGGTTTATTGCACCCAGAGTCCCTGGCCCTGCGGCAGTCCACTGCTGACCCGTATCTCCTCAGGACACACCCAGACACAGTTCTGTCTCAGTCTCTGTGTGGCTGAGGTCCTGGTGTGCACAGGGTGCGTTTGAGCTCTCTGTGTGTCTCTGGCAGGTGTGGGGTTTGATTCTGAATATGACTGTGCCACTTGTACCATATTTCTGGGGCTTCGCCTTTGCCCCTGGACGTGGAGTATCTCCTCAGAGTCACTCGAGTGTGACACAATTGCTGCTCCAGCATATGATAGAAACATCAGTCAGTCAGTTCCGTTGCTCAGTCGTGTCCGACTCTGTCAAACCCGTAGATGGATACCCACCAGGCTCCCCCATCCCTGGGATTCTCCAGGCAAGAACACTGGAGTGGGTTGCCATTTCCTTCTCCAATCAATGAATGTGAAAAGTGAAACTGAAGTTGCTCAGTCGTGTCCGAATCTTCGTGCCCCCACAGACTGCAGCCTACCAGGCTCCTCCAACCATGGGATTTTCCAGGCAAGAGTACTGGAGTGGGGTGCCATTGCCTTCGCCTCTAAATATTGAGCATTGAGCAAACTTTTTCATTCTCCTCTTTCAGTTTCATCAAGAGGCTCTTTAGTTCTTCTTCACTTTCTGCCATAAGGGTGGTGTCATCCGCATTTCTGAGGTTATTGATATTGCTCCCAGCAATCTCGATTCCAGCTTGTGCTTCCTCCAGCCCAGCGTTTCTCATGATGTATTCTGCATATAAGTTGAATAAGCAGGCTTACAATATACAGCCTTGACATGCTTCTTTCAAATTTGGAACCAGTCTGCTGTCCCATGTCCAGTTCTAACAGTTGTATCCTGACCTGCATACAGGTTTCTCAAGTGGCAGGTCAGGTGGTCTGGCATTCCCATCTCTTTCAGAAATTTCCACAATTTATTGTGATCCACAGTCAAAGGCTTTGGCATAGTCAATACAGCAGAAATAGATATTTTTCTGGAACTTTCTTGTCTTCAATGGTCCAGTGGATGTTGGAAATCTGGTCTCTGGTTCCTCTGCCTCTTCTAAAACCAGCTTGAACATCTTGATGTTCACAGTTCACGTATTATTGAAACTATTATAGCTACTACTGTGGGCGAGAATCCCTTAGAAGAAATGGAGTCGCCATCATAGTCAGCAAGAGAGTCTGAAATGCAGTACTTGGATGCAGTCTCAACAATGACAGAAGGATTTCTGTTCATTTCTAAGGCAAACCAGTCAATATTACAGTAATCCAAGGCTATGCCCTGAGCAGTATTGCTGAAGAAGCTGAAGTTGAACAGTTCTATGAAGACCTGCAAGACTAGAATGCAAAAGAAGCAAGTCAAGAAACTCCTGGAGTAACAGGCAAATTTGGCTTTGGAGTACAGAATGAAGCAAGGCAAAGGCTAATAGAGTTCTGGCAAGTGAATGCACTGGTAAAAGCAAACACCCTCTTTGGAAAAAAAGTGTACTAAAAACTCAACAATCAGAAAACTAAGGTCATGGCAAATAGTCCCATCACTTCATGGCAAATAGATGGGAAAACAACGGAAACAGTGACAGAATTTATTTGGGGCCGGGGGGTGGAGGGTGGCTCTGCCAGGCTTCAGCAATACATAAACTGTGAACTTCCAGATGGTCAAGCTGGTTTTAGAAAAGACAGAGGAACCAGAGATCCAATTGCCAACATCTGCTGGATCATCAAAAAAGCAAGAGAGTTCCAGAAAAACATCTATTTCTGTTTTATTGACTATGTCAAAGCCTTTGACTGTGTGGATCACAATAAACTATTGAAAATTTTGAAAGAGATGGGAATACCAGACCACTTGACCTGCCTCCTGAGAAACCTGTATGCAGGTCAGGAAGCAACAGTTAGAACTGGACATAGAACAACAGCCTGGTTCCAAACATGAAATGCAGTACGTTAAGGCTGTATACTATCACCCTGCTTATTTAATTTATATGCAGAGTACATCATGAGAAACCCTGGGCTGGAGGAAGCACAAGTTGGAATTGAGATTGCCAGGAGTAATAACTATAACCTCAGATATGCAGATGACATCACCCTTATGGCAGAAAGTGAAGTAGAACGAAAGAGCCTCTTGATGAAACTGAAAGAGGAGAGTGAAGAAGTTGGCTTAAATCTTAACATTCAGAAAACCAAGATCATGGCATCTGGTCCCATCACTTCTTGTCAAATAGATGGGGAAAGATTGGAAACAGTGACAGACCATTTTGGGGGACTCCAAAATCACTACAAATGGTGACTGCAGCCATGAAATTAAAAGATGCTTACTATTTGGGAAAAAAAAAAAACAAAAAAAAAAACAAAAAAACTATGACACATCTAGACAGCATATTAAAAAGCAGTGACATTACTTTGCCAACAAAGGTCCGTCTAGTCCAGACTGTGGTTTTTCCAGTGGTCATATATGGATGCGAGAGTTGGACTATAAAGAATGCTGAGGGCTGAAGAACAGATGCTTTTGAACTGTGGTGTTGGAGAAGACTCTTAAAGAGTCCCGTGGACTGCAAGAAGATCCAACCAGTCCATCCTAAAGGAGATCAGCCCTGCATGTTCATTGGAAGGACTGATGCTAAAGCTGAAACTCCAATACTTTGGCCTCCTGATGTGTAGAGCTGACTTACTTGAAAAGACCCTGATGCTGGGTCAGATGAAGGTGGGAGGAGAGGGGGAAGACAGAGGATGAGATGGTGAGATGGCATCACTAACTCAATGGACCATGGGTTTGGATTGACTCCAGGAGTTGGTGATGGACAGGGAGGCCTGGTGTGCTGCAGTGTATCGGGTCAGAAAGAGTCGGATGGGACTGAGCAACTGAACTGAACCAAATCACTGTTATTAACAGTCTCCTTCCTATCAATTTGAGCATTAGACCCCTGATTCCAATGTGACCAATGAATACATTTACTCTCAAATATTTTCAATCCCTAACAATAAGCCCTATGCATATGACACATATCCTATCCACCCGATTATCAAGTGCTCTTCCACAAGCATAAGAAATGCATCTGACTAGAGTTACTTTGAAAGAGTAAATAATAAGGATTTAAATCCTCTTGTATCTAGAGTCATAGAAATTGAACAGACCCCTAAGAATCCAAAGTTCTTTGTGCTACCAAATTACACCACATTCTATAAGTAAGGTCAGCTAATTAAACTATTGGGCCTCTACCCCAAAAATGTTCATTTATACCCTTTCTGTACTAATAATTCCCATCATATTTATCATTATCCTATCAACTATTGTCTCAGGATTTATTGTCATTATAATTATCTCCATTGATTACTTATCTGTTTGGCTTTGAAATAAATATATTAGGCATCATCCCCATCATAATAAATAAATTTTACCCAGGAACAACAGAAGCATCAACTAAATACTTGACACAATCCACCACATCAATATTACTCATGATAACTGTCATTGTTTATTATTCTCAGGCCAATGGACTGTCACAAAACTATTTAATCCAACAGCATCCATATTACTAACAATAGCCTTATGAAAACTGGAAATATCTGCATTTCACATTGGAGTACCAGAAGGTATACTAGACATTTTACTAACATCTGGCTTCATTCTATGACCATGACAAAAACTTGTACCCATGTCTGTGCTATACCAAACTTAACCATCAATTAATTTAATAGTGTACTGTGTGCTGGGCTTAGTCGCTCAGCCGTGTCTGACTCTTTTTGTCCCCAGGGACTGTATCCCACCAGGCTCTTCTGCTGTGGGCATTCTCCAGGCAGGAATACTGGAGTTGGTTGCCATGCTCTCCTCCAGGGGATCTTCCCAAGCCAGGGATCAAACCCAGGTCTTCCACATTGCAGGCAGATTCTCTATCATCTGAAACACCAGGGAAGCCCAAGTTGATACAAGCTATATCCACATTACCCACTATAATTGGAGGCTGAGGATGGTGAAATCAGATGCAGTATGCAAAATCACAGCCTATTCATCAACGGCCCACATAGGATGTATAAACACCATCGTATTATGTAATCCCACTCTGACAGCACTAAACCTGGTTGCAGCTGCTGCTGCTAAGTTGCTTCAGTCATGTCCAACTCTGCAATCCCATAGACAGCAACCCACCAGGCTCTACCATCTCTGGGATTCTCCAGGCAAGAACGCTGGAGTGGGTTGCCATTTCCTTCTCCAATGCATGAAATTGAAAAGTAAAAGTGAAGTCACTCCATCGTGTCTGATTCTTCGCGACCCCATAGACCACAGCCTACTAGGCTCCTCCATCCATGGGATTTTCCAGGCAACAGTACTGGAGTAGGTTGCCATTGCCTTCTCCACTAAACCTGGTTATATTATCTCAACTTCCACCATATTCAGAATGTCCATAACCAACTCCACCACCACCACATTATCGCTATCACATACATGCAACAAGATATCAATCATAACAACCCTTATCCTCATCATTCTATTATCAATAGGAGACCTTCCACCACTATTAGGATACAAACACAAATGAATAATTATTTAAAAGATAACAACGAGCAAAAAAAGCATCGTTTTACCAACAGTAATAGCAATCATGGCACTACTGTACTTCAACATATGACTCACACACTCCACGGCATTAAATTTATTCCTCTCCACAAATAACAGAGAAAACATGACGATTCTACTCTATGAAACAAATAACACTCCTATCCACAATAACTGCAATAGCCACAATATTTCCACCCATAACACCAATTATCTCAGCGCTGGAATAGGAATTTAGGTTAACTAGACTAAGAGCCTTCAATGCCCTGTGTGCTGTATGCTTAGTCGCTCAGTCATGTCCAACTCTTAGCGATCGTATAGACTGTAGCGCACCAGAATCCTCTGTCCATGGGATTCTCCAGGTAAGAATCCTGGAGTGGATTGCCATTCCCTTCTCCAGGGGATCTTCCCGATCCATGGATGGAACCCAGGTCTCCTGCATTGCAAGCAGGTTCTTTATTGTATGAAATACAGGAAAATTCCTGTACTACAAGGATGTTCCTTATACTTCAAAGCCCTGAGCAAGTATAATTTACTTAATTCCTGTTCATAAGGTTTGCAAGATTATATCTTACATCAGTTGAATGCAAACAAGCCACCTCAAGCTGAACCCTCTCTAGATTGGTGGGCTATAACCCCATGAACTTTTAGTTAACAGCTAATTATCCTGGTCAACTGATTTCAACCTACTTCTATTGCAAAAGGAAAATAGGGAAAAAAAAAAAAAAAAGCGGTATAAGTCCCAGCAAATTGAACTGGCTTCTTTGAATTTGCAATTCAAAGTGAAATATTCATACAGGACTTAGTAAAAAAAAAAAAAAAAAAGTGGATTAAACACCTGTCTTTAGATTTACGGTCTAAACCTTACTCAGCCATTCTGCCTATGTTCATTAACTGCTTATCATTTTCAACTAACCATAAAGATATCAGTACTATATACTTACTATTTGGTGCTTGAGCCGGGAGGCAGGTTTGCAGTGAAAGAGAAAAAGGAGGAGTGAGTTTTTCTCATTTCTTTTCTGACAACAAAGAAGATAAAGAGAAGAGTGAGCAGGCCTGAACATTCCTAACTTTTGTTTTTCCTGTAACTGCTCCTCACGCTGAATGTCTGGGACTAAGTTTGCTTTTCTGTCCCTAAACTCTGCAGAAGGTACACTTGGCAACTATGTTCCTTTGACTCTGTGCTAAATATATCCCATCTCTGCTGTTTACCCTCAGAACACTCTTCCCCTTGTAGTTACATATCAGAAAGAAGGCCACAGGGTCACCGAATGCCAGACTGAATTACTGGGTTATTGACATCAGGTTCCTACTGTCTTTGAAACAATGCAAAAGGAAGAAATCAAGATCCTATCCCCTTTGCTCCTCATCACTGATTCCTGACTGTGAGCTCTTGCCTTCTATAAGCCCCTAGATTCCTCACGGGGGGCAGGGCACAGCCCTCGAGGCATAAGCCTACTGTGTTTCTCCTCTCTTCCAGCTAAGAATAAATGCCACCTTTCTATTTCCTCCAAAGCCGGTCTCCATATTTTTCGATTAGCGTCAGTGGGCAAAGAAGGCCAAGATTTTGGCTGGGAACAGTAGGCACAGCCCCAAGGTTCTTAATCTGTGCTGGGTTGGGCCAACCTGGAGCTCGACTTGGAGATGACCAAATTTATAATGAAATTGTAACAGCTCATACATTTGTAATAATTTTCATTATAGTACTCCCTATGATGATTGGAGGCTTTGGTAACTGATTAGTTTCCCTAATAGCTGGAGCTAATGACATAGTTTTCCTTGAATAAATAAGCTTCTGACTTCTCCCTCCCTCTTTCCTCTTACTGCTTGCATCACCAATAGCTGAAGCAGGCACTGGCACAGGCTGAGCTATCTACATCTTTAGCCAGAAATCTAGCTCTTGCTGGAGCTTAAGTAGACTTTACTACTTTTTCTCTACACCTAACAGGTGTTTCTTCTATCTTAGTTGTTATCAATTTTATTACTACAACTATTAATATAAACCCCTGCCATATCCCAATGTCAAACGCTGTTATTCATTTGATTAGTCCTAGTCACAGCCATATTACTATCACTACCTGTATTGGCAGCTGGTATGTTTACTATGCTATTAACAGACTGAAATCTAAATCCAGAAGGAGGAGAGGACCCAATACTGTATCAACATTGATCTGAGTTTTCCGACACTCTGAAGTATATCTTTTGATTTTGCCAGGATTTAGGATGATTTCACATATTGTGACCTATTACTTAGGGTAAAAGAAACTTACAGGTGCATGGCAATGGCCTGAGCTATAGTGTCAACTGGATTCTTAGCATTTATTGTATGAGAACATCATATATTCACAGTAGGGATATATGTTGACACACAAGCCTATTTCACATCAGCCACTATAATTATCACCAGGCCAACAAGAGTAAAAATGTTCAGTTGATTAGCAATGCCTCATGACAGTAGCATTAAACGATACCCAGCTATAATGTGAGTCCTAGGTTTTATATTTCTTTTCACAGTCAGAGGGTTAACAGGAATTTTCCTGGCTAATTCATCTTCAGATATTTTCTTCATGAGATACACTATGTAGTTACATAGTTGCATTATGTACTTTCAGTGGGAGATTTGCTATTATAGGGGGCTTTCTGCACTGAATCTCATTATTCTCAGGCTACCCAACTTGACTTGAGTAAAAACTCACTTCATAAATGTATTTGTAGATGTTAACATAACCTTTTCCAAAAACACTTGCTAGGCCTGTTTGGAATACCACAACAATATTCTGACCACCCAGATGCATACACAGTATGAAATACTATTTCATCTATAGGTCCATTCATTTCTTTAACCACAGTAATACCAATAATTCTCATTACCTGAGAAGCATTTACATCAAGACGAGGTCTTAACAGTAGACCAACCATATCACACACCCAAAGAACCTATGCACATCATTTGAAAATAAATAAGGAAGGAATCGAACCCCCGACTACTGATTTCAAGCCAAAATCATAACCATGATTTCTTTCTCTATTTATGAGATATTAGTAAAATATTATATCACTTTGTTGAAGTTAAGTTATAGGTGAAAAATCTGTATATATCAATGGCATATCCTCTACAACTAGACTTTCAAGATGCAACACCAGCCATCATTGAAGAATTCTTACACTTGTTGATAACACATTAGTAATTGTTTTCTTAATCAGCTCACTAGTAGTTTATATTATCTCACTTATTCTGACAACAAAACTCACACACACTGGCACTATAGACACACAAGAAGTAGACTATCTGAAAAATCTTAGCAGCTATTATTTTCATCTTAATTGCCTTTTATACATAATAGACAAAATTAACACTCCATGCCTTATGGCACCAAAGATATTGAAGCTACGAATATACAGATTATGAAGACTTGAATTTTGACTCCTATATAATTCCAATATCAGAGTTAAAGCCAAGGTATTGGGAAGTAGATGATTGAGTTGTTTTACCTATAGCGATAGTTAAATGTTAATTTCCACAGAAGGTGTGCTACACTCGTGAGCCGTGCCTTCTCTAGGACGAAAATCAGATGCGCTCCCAGGGCACCTACATCAAACAATTTTTCGACAACACTATTTCAGTTCAGTTCAGTCACTCAGTCATGCCTGACTCTTTGCAACCCCGTGGACCGCAGCACACCACGCCTCCCTGTCCATCACCAACTGCCAGAGTTCACCCAAACCCATGTCCATCAAGTTGGTGATGCCATCCAACCATCTCATTCTCTGTCGTCCCCTTATCCTCCTGCCCTCAATCCCTCCCAGCATCAGGGTCTTTTCAAATAAGTCAGCTCTTTGCATCAGGTGGCCAAAGTATAGGAGTTTCAGCTTCAACATCAGTCCTTCCAACGAACATCCAGGACTCATCTCCATTAGGATGGACTGTTGGATCTCCTTGTGGTCCAAGGGACTCTCAGGCATCTTCTCCAAAACCGCAGTTCAAAAGCATCAATGCTTATGTGCTCGGTTTCCTTTATAATCCAATACTCACATCCATACATGACCACTGGAAAAAGAATACACTTGACTAGACAGACCTTTGTTGGCAAAGTAACATCTATGCTTTATAATATGCTGTCTAGATTGTTCATAACGTTCCTTCCCAGGAGCAAGTGTGTTTTAATTTCATGGCTGCAATCACCATCTGCAGTGATTTTGGAGCCCAGAAAAATAAAGTCAACCACTGTTTTCACTCTTTCCCCATCTATTTAACATGAAGTGATGGGCCTGGATGCCATGATCTTAGTTTTCTGAATGTTAAGCTTTAAGCCAACTTTTTCACTCTCTTCTTTCACTTTCAATAAGAGGCTCTTTACTTCTTCTTCTCATTCTCCCATAAGGGTGGTGTCATCTGCATATCTGAGGTTATTGATATTGCTCCCGGCAATCTTGATTCCAGCTTGTGCTTCCTCCAGCTCAGCATTTCTTATGATGTACTATGCATATAAGTTAAATAAGCAGGGTGATAATATACAGCCTTAAAGTACTCCTTTTTCTATTTGGAACCAGTCTGTTCTATGTCCACTTCTAACTCTTGCTTCCTGACCTGCATGCAGGTTTCTCAAGAGACAGGTCAGGTGGCCTGGTATTCCCATCTCTTTCAGAATTTTCCACAGTTTATTGTGACCCACACAGGCAAAGGCTTTGACATACTCAATAAAACAGAAATAGATCTTCTCTGGAACTCTCTTGCTTTTTTGATGATCCCGCGGGCGTTGACAATTGGAACTCTGGTTCCTCTGCCTTTTCTAAATCCAGCTTGAACATCTGGAAATTGACGGTTCATGTCTTGCTGAAGCCTGGCTTGGAGAATTTTAAGCATCACTTTACTAGTGTGTGAGATGAGTGCAATCGTGGGGTACTTTGAGCATTTTTTGGCATTTCCCTTCTTTGGGATTGGAATGAAAACTGACCTTTGCAGTCCTGTGTCTACTGCTGAATTTTCCAAATTTGCTGGCATATTGAGTGCAACACTTTCACAGCATCATTTTCTAGGATTTGAAATAGCTCAAATGGAATTCCATAAATCCACTAGCTTTGCTCATAGTGATGCTTTCTAAGGCCCACTTGATTTCACATTCCAGGATGTCTGGATCTAGGTGAGCGATCACACTATCATGATTACTTGGGTCATGAAGATCTTTTCTATACAGTTCTTCTGTGTACTCTTGCCACCTCTTCTTAATGTCTTTTGCTTCTGTTAGGTCCCTACCGTTTCTTTCCTTTATTGAGCGCATCTTTGCATAAAGTGTGCCCTTGGTATCTCTGATTTTCTTGAAGAGATCTCTAGTCTTTCCCATTCTATTGTTTTCCTCCATTTCTTTGCACTGATCACCGAGGAAGGCTTTCTTCTCTCTCCTTGCTCTTCTTTGGAACTCTGCATTCAGATGGGTAAGTCTTTCGTTTTCTCCTTTGCTTTTCACTTCCCTCTTTTCACAGCTATTTGTAAGGCCTCCTCAGACAGCCATTTTGATTTTTTGTATTTCTTTTATTTTTCTGTATTTTGGGGGATGGTCTTGATTTCTGTCTCCTCTACAAAGCCATGAACCTCCATCCATAGTTCATCAGGCGCTCTATCTATCAGAGTGCCTTAAATATATTTAAATATATTTCTCTCTTCCACTGTATAGTCATAAGGGATTTGATTTAGGTCATACCTGAATGATCTAGTGGTTTCCCTATTTTCTTCCATTTCACTCTGAATTTGGCAATAAGGAGTTCATGATCTGAGCCATAAATGGCTCCTGGTCTTATTTTTGCTGACTGTATAGAGCTTCTCCATCCTTGGCTGCAAAGAATATAATCAACCTGATTTCGGTGCTGTTCATCTGTTGATGTCCATGTGTAGAGTCTTCTCTTGTGTTGTTGGAAGAGGGTGTTTGCTATGACCAGTTCATTTTATTGGCAGAACTCTATTAACCTTTGCCCTGCTTCATTCTGTACTCCAAGGCCAAATTTACCTGTTGCTCCAGGCGTTTCTTGAATTCCAGTCCCCTTTAATGAAAAGGACATCTTTTTGGGTGTGTTAGTTCTAGAAGGTCTTGTATGTCTTCACAGAACCATTCAACTTCAACTTCATCAGCATTACTGGTTGGGCCATAGACTTGGATTACTGTGACATTGAATGGTTTCCCTTGGAAACTAACAGGGATCATTCTGTTGTTTTTGAGATTGCATCCAATTACTGCATCTCAGACTCGTTTGTTGACTATGATGGCTACTCCACTTCTTCTAAGGGACCCCTGCCCACAGTAATATATATAATGGTCATCTGTGTTTAATACACCCATTCCAGTCCACCTGAGTTTGCTGATTCCTAAAATTTCGATGTTCACTCTTGTCATCTCCTGTTTGACCACTTCCAATTTGCCTTGATTCATGGACTTAACATTCCAGGTTCCTATGCAACATTGCTCTTGAGAGCATCGAACCTTCCTTTGATCACCAGACCCATCCACAACTGGGTGTCGTTTTGGCTTTGGCTCCATCCCTTCATTCTTTCTGGAGGTATTTCTCCACTGATCTCCAGTAACACATTGGGCACCTACCCACCTGGGGATTTCATCTTTCAGTGTCTTAACATTTTTTTTCCTTTTCACACTGCTTATGGGGTTCTCAAGGCAAGAATACTGAAGTGGTTTGCCATTCCTTTCTCCCGTGGACCACATTCTAACCCTAACCCTAACCCACACATCGTAGTTCACTTATTCCACAAATGTCAATGTTCACTCTTGCTATCTTCTTCTTGACAACTTCTAATTCACCTGGATTCATAGACCTAACATTCCATGTTCCTATGCAATATTGCTGTTTACAGCATCAGACTTTACTTACACCACCATACACACCCAACAACTGTTTCCATTTTGACTTAGCCTTTCCATTCCTTCTGGATTTATTTCTTCACTCTTCTCCGGTAGCATATTGGGCAACTACCAACCAGGGGAATTCATTTTTCAGTGTCATAACTTTTTGTCTTTTCATACTGGACAACTGAATATTAAATGCCAGCTGAATTGCTAGGCAGTTAATATTCAGGAGGATTCAGGTTTTTGTAGTTGCTCAGTTGCTAAGTCTTGTCTGACTCTTTGTGACCCCATGGACTGCAGCATGCCAGGCCTCCCTGTCCCTGACTATCTCTGGCAGTTTGCTCAAACTCATGTCTGTTGAGTGGGTAAAGCCATTCAACCATCTCATCCTCTGCTGCCCATTCTCTTCCCGGCCTCAATCTTTCCCAGCATCAGGGTTTTTTCCAATAAGTCAACTCTTTGCATCAGGTGGCCAAAAGGTTGGAGTTTCAGTCCGTCCAGTGAATATTCAGGATTGATTTCACAAGAACTTTCTCTTTAACACATACACATTTTTAGTACAGCTTATTAAAAAAAAAAAAAAAATCAACAAGAAAATCAGCCAAAGGTCTAAATGCATGTTTCTCTAAACAGGTCATAGAGCCGGTGATAAAAGCACATGAAAAGATGCTCAGCATCATTAGTTCTTTGAGAAAGGCAAATCAAATGTACCATGAGGTATCACCCCACATTAGTCAGAATGACAACATCAAAAACCTACAACAGTAAAGTCTGCAGAGGGTGTGGAAAGAAAGAAAGCCTCCTACGCTGTTTGTTGGAATGTAAATTGGTACACCTACTAGATAGAACATTATGGAGGTTCTTTTAAAACTAAGCACAGAAGTACCCAGTGGCCCAGAAATCCAATACCTAGGAGTAGATCCAGAAAAAAGCACAATTTTAAAGACACCTGCACTCCAAAGATCATGGCAGCACTATGTATGACAGCCACGACAAGGGAGCAACTTAATTGTACAAGGACAGACGAACTGACACAGAAAATGAGGTACATATACACAATGAAATATTGCTCAGACATGAAGAAGGATGAAATAATGCCATTTCCAGTTACAGGGAAGTAACTAGAGGTGATCAAACTAAGTGAAATAACTGAGAAACGGAAAGACAGATAATAGAGAGTATCAATTCTGTGGAATCTAATAATGGATACAAATGAGCATGATTACCAAATGCAAACAGATTCACAGACTCAGAAACTTACCCTTAACAAAATGGAAAGGTGGCAAGGGGTGGGGGGAGTAATTAGCTGGTCAGATCTATATTTACATGTCAAAACTGGTGCGGTTTTTGTTGTTTAGTTGCTCAGTCATGTCCGACTCTTTGCAACCCCATGGACTGTAGCCTGCCAGGACAAAGGATATCCATGGGATTCTCCAGGCAAGAAGAGTGGAGTGGTTTGCCATTTCCATCTTTAGGGAATCTTCCCAACCCAGGGATCGAGCCCAGGTCTCCTGAAAGTCTCCTGCATTGCAGGTGGGTTCTTTTACCACCAAGTGAGCAGGGAAGCCATAAAACAGGTGCTGAAGGGCTCTAAATAGTCACAAGTTTGACAGGGCTTTAAATGACATCTGCCCTCAAGAACTGTCCTGGGGTATTTCATCAGAAAAGAATTCCAAACAGGGCCAAGTTTCAAGAGGCAAGTTTCAAGAGATAAATTGTACTCACAAAGTATAAAATAATAAAGCACATGGATAGATAGTCCACCCCAATACTAATTAAATCACTGCCAATCAAAACTCCTATGAGGTATCACCACACGCTGGTCACGGAGACCATCATAAAAATGATCTACAAAAAAAAAGATAAATAAATAAATAAAATAAAACATCTGCAAAGAATATAAGGAAAATGAAATCCTCCTACAATCTTTTTGGGAATGTAAATGGTGAAGGCACTATGGAAAACAGCGTGGAGCTTCCAAGAAATACAAGACATAGAGGTATCCTATGACCCTGCAATCCCACTCCTGGGCCTAGGTCCAGATAATGTGAAGTGAAAGTCACTCAGTCGTGTTCAACACTTTGCAACACTATGGACTATACAGTCCATGGAATTCTCTAGGCCAGAACACTGGAGTGGGTAAACTTTCCCTTCTCCAGAGGATCTTCCCAACCCAGGAATCAAGTCCAGGTCTCCCGCATTGCACGCAGATTCTTTACCTGCTGAGCCACAAAGGAAGCCCGAGAATACTGGAGTGGGTAGCCCATCCCTTCTCCAGCGGATCTTCCTGTCCCAGGAATTGAACTGGGGTCTCCTGCATTGCAGGCGGATTCTTTACCAACTGAGCTATCAGGGAAGCATGGTCCACTGAAAATCACCATTCAAAATGACACGTGCACCTTGATTTTCAGGGCAGCACTATTTCAATAGGCAAGACATGGAATCCACCAAAAGATCCAGTGGAAAAAAAAGTGAAGACAAGGCATACATCTACAACTGGAACACCACTCAACCATAAAACAGAGTGAAACAGGGATGCTGTCAGCAGCCTGGGTGTGCTAAGAAGTCATCACACCAGGTGAGGGAACTCAGACACAGAAGGACAAACATCATGAGATATCACTTACGGGCGCAGTCTATAAATTCATAACAATGACTAATGTACAAATGAGACTTCACAGCATGCGAAAATCAAATTATGAGTATCAAAAGAAAGAAAGAAGGGATACAGAGTTTAGGATCTATATACACACTAAGATCTAACAAATAGATAAGCAAATAGGACCTAATGAACAGAGGAAGGAACTCTACTAGAGAGACTGTAATAATCTATATGAGGAAAAAAATGGAATAAGGAATAGATTCACTTCTATGTAAAATCAAATTAAGTTACTGTTCAGGTAAAACTAATAAAACAATGGAAATCAGCCTGACTCCAATAGAAAATAAAAATTAAATTACAGAAGATTCATCTAGGGGACCCCAGACAGTGGCGACCCTACAGATTAGGTCTGTGATACACTATGAGATTAATATGACACCGCCAAAGGTTTTCACCCAGCAGAACAAAGAGCAGCAACCCATTGAAAGGTGCCTGGCCTCATGTGAATGTCCCAAGTTGAAGAGAAGAGAGACCAAAAGTTAATCAGGGCAATGCCCTCAATTCAGATGTTGGGGATCTCCAAGGCGTAAGACATACAGAGGTGAAGAGCAAACACGGGGTCTCTGGGCACAGGATCCAGACCCGTGTGGATGGGGTGAGACCCATACAGTCCCCAAACCCTGCCTCTTGGGCTGCAAGACTCTTGGTTAGAACAGCAGGTCCCTGATAGCTCGGCCCCAAAGGCAGAAACGAGTGGGTTCCTGGAAACCCCTGGGTTCCTGGAAGCTTCTCTCATCCCAGAGAAGTTGCCCTATCCTGCCCTTTGGTTCTGCCTGATACTAACTGTTTTGACAGCTGTCACGATAATGCTGAACACACTGCCTTGGTTCCAGCAGGCTCCCTTCTTTATTTTCCCACTGAGGTGTTGAGAAAACATACCAGGCGTGGGGCTAGAAGACCAGGGTCTGGTCTGGTGTCTGCTGAGCAGGGACAGCTGATGGGAAGGCGATCACATAGCAACCTCACCTGCTGCCCGTTGGTTTTTTCCCTGATCCTTGTACCCTGGAATCAATGAGCCAGGTGAACCTGCCTCCCTACTCAAACTGAATATGCTAGAAAACTGGAATAATTACCAAGTAGCTCACCCGAGGAGTCTCCATGAGCCTCAGGGCAGGTGACCCTGGCAGGAGGAAAGACTAAGAGCCCTACTGCAGCACTGACCCTGGGAGGGCCATGGAACACTTCTCAGAGCAGGGCACATTACCCAGAGAGGCCCACCTCAGCTCCAGACCCCAGACCTCTGAGCACTGACATTCAGACACAGGCACGGAGTTTTCCAGGACGTAGGCCAGGCCCAGTGCATACCCAGGTCTCCATGTTCTCGTGCACACAGAACATGGTCAGGTGTCAATATTCTCATTGCAGAAAGCAAGATGTCCTGTCTAAACATAATCATGCAGACAGGATTGAAAAATCAAAGTATTCATCCTTCAGACATGTCTGACTGTTTGTGACCACATGGATTGTAGCCCTCCATCCTCCTCTGTCCATGGGATTCTGGAGGCAAAAATACTGCATTCAGTTACCATTCCCTTCTCCAGGGGATCTTCCCAATCCAGAGATGAACCCAGTTCTCCTGCACTGCATGCATATTCTTTACCATCTAAGCCACCAAGGAAGCCCCTAGACAAGACAGAGAGGTCTAAATCTACCATGCAGACAGAAGTTGGTCAGGTTTAAACTAGCATAATGTTGCACTCCTGGAGGCACAAGTCTCTCATCATTGGACAGGGGCATCACCCTCAGGTGGGAACCGGCAAGTAACTTTCTTAAAGAAAAAATCATCACTGGGCCCCACATGTCACCCACATCAGGAAACCGAGAGAATCTTTGTCATTAAACACTTTAACAGGCAAAACAAAACTGTTACCACTATCTTTGGCCATGTGGTGGTCAGGATCCAGGGAAGATCCAGGGATTTCTTAGAGTTGAGTCCAGTGTTTTGTAAAGACAGACAGAATGTTCCCTGATTCCTTCTTCCATGCTTCCAGCAGGAGGCAGCCACACTGGAAGCCTTCTAGAAAAGGATATTCTGTATCAGAATAAGAATTGTTGAAGTGGAAAGCATACTAGTTAGTATTTGCAAACCTAAAATATTCTTAAAAGCTTGGCACCCAGATCTTTGTGGTTCTCACTGGTTCCTTTGTGTTCAGATTGTCAGGAGAGAAACCATCTGTTGTTTCAAATTGGTTTCTTCTAATTCTGTTTTTTGCTATTATATGAATGAAAGATCACACTTGAAAAATAGCTAAGAAAATTCTTGCAAGAGAAAATGGAGTCAAGGGGCTCGTAAGCTGTATGAACTCTGCCTTCTAACAATTTCAATTTCAAAGACTGAGGGCAGGAGGAGAAGGGGATGACAGAGGACAAAATGCTTGGAGAGCATCACCGACATAATGAACATGAGTTTGAGCAAACTCTGGTAGATGGTGAGGGATGGGAAGCCAGCATGCTGCAGTCTATGGGGTTGCAAAGAGTTGGACACGACTGAGCAACTGAACCACATCAAGCTTCACATCAAGATTTTCTGCCTGGAGAAACCTGATAAAATAGGCACCCTGATTTTGTCACTTCTCTGTTTAAACTCTGCTAAAATGAAATTGATATTCATATCAACATGTAAGAGTTTCTGAGTTTTGAGATGTCACACCAAGGTAAGAGGTGCTGGTGAGAATAGAACGCTGCTGGTGGGCAAAACGTTCTTCTAATAAAGCTCTGTTTCAAACTGGATTGAAATACAACACTACATGGGTACATGAAGTATGAACCAAGAGCCTAAATATAGCAGGCAATATGTAAAAACAAATTTGGTATCCCATATGTGAGAGTAAAAGCTACTGGTTTTTGCAGTAGTCATGTACGGATGTGAGAGTAGGACCACAAAGAAGTCAGAGCACTGAAGAACTAATGCTTTAGACCTGTGGTGCTAGAGAAGACTCTTGAGAGTCCCTGGGTCTGCGAGGAGATCAAACCAGCAATCCTAAAGGAACTCAGTCCTCAACATTCATAGGAAGGACTGACACTGAAACCAAAACTCCAATCCTTTGGCCCCCTGATGTGAAGAGCTGACCCGCTGGAAAACACCCTGATGCTGGGAAAGGTTGAAGGCAAACGGAGAAGGGGATGGCAGAGGAAGAGATGGTTGGATGGCATCACTGATTCAACGGACAGCAGTTTGAACAATCTCCAGGAGTTGGTGATGGGCAGGGATTCCTGGCGTGCTGCAGTCCATGGGGTCACAAAGAGTCAGACACAACTTAGCAACTGAACAGCAACTACAACAACATGAGAGTGAATGTTTCTTGTCAGACCTGCAGCTGGTACGCACACATTGGTTTAGAACACTCCCCAACACAGATTGTCTCTAAGCTGATGAAGTGTGTCACAAGTGCATGAACCAAAAGGTAATGGATTCAGTCCAGGATGGAAGAGAATGCAACTTTGAACAGTCTGTGAAACTTACAGAGTCTGTAATCCACTCAAGATTTCAAATAATAAAACATTCACCTGAAATTTAAAGCCTCTTGGAAAGTTGCATCCTATCTATGAAAACATTCCATAGATTTCTTTTCATAATCAAATTTCACAGTGATAACAGTTTAACTCTTCAGTTGCTGATATTATTACCAAGATAAACTTGTCCTCATGGGTGTGGGAGATGAAGTGGATCCATTGTGATTGATCTCTGGTCCAGTGACTCTCACAATTTCTAAATATGTTCTATATCCACAATATTTATTTTTAAATCCATCGAAGCCTACTTCTCAGATCTTTATGTACACCAAACAATAGATACCTGGTGAGTTCAGATTATATTAAACACTCTTTCCATAACTTTTCCAATGTCAATTAAATCAGAACAAGGTGAAGCAGGGAGAAGTGTTGAAATTTTAAATGATCTCTAAGGACCCTAAAAAAAAAAGAAAACATTAGACAGAAATCCTAACCATTACTGGTCTATACAAAAGAATCCCAATGTGTCTTTTTCATGAAATTGCAACAGTTGACTAACTAGAGTTGCAACAAGTTGGAGTTATGCTTGATTTGAGTTGAAACAGTTTGGATGTGGGCATATGAGGATATATAGGTGATACATACTTAAGGAGGTAACAAGTATGAATCCAAAAACGTATGAGGTATACTTTGTAAACAAAGATGAAATATTTAACTAGTTTTCACTATCTCACCCTTCCAGAATTTGCCTTCATCTACTGACCCCCTGCGGACTTGTTGGTTTAGTGCCATCACATTAAAACTAGTCACATGCATCTAGCTTAGCTGTGTTCTCTTTGTTTGAAATTGTTCATGTTTCTCTCTCCTAGTATGCTCTTATAAATGCTACTATCTGTATCACTTATTTTGTCTATAAGGTGGTCTCCTTCATTGTCCACTGTGTAACCATCTTCTGTGTATACAGATATTTACATGTCTAAGTATATAGATGTCTGTGTCTATATGTATCTATAATAGATAATTATATCTGTATATACATAGTCATGTCTATATGTACATAAGTATTTATACGTCTATGTATATAAATATTTGCGTCTCTATGAACCTAGTTATTTATACATCTATGTACCTAGAATGTATATTTCTTTTTTTGTCCATTTATTTTTATTACTTGGAGGCTAATTACTTTATAATATAGTAATGGTTTTTGTCATATATTGACATGAATCAGCCATGGATTTACATGTTTTCCCCATCCTGATACCCGCTCCCACCTCCCTCCCTCCCCACCCAATTGCTCTGGGTCTTCCCAGTGCACCAGGCCCGAGCACTTGTCTCATGCATCCAGTCTGGGCTGCTGATCTCTTTCACCCTAGATAATATACATGTTTCGATGCTATTCTCTCAAAACATCCCACCCTCGCCTTCTCCAACAGAGTCCAAAAGTCTGTTCTGTACATCTGTGTCTCTTTTTCTGTTTTGTATAGTTAGGTATGTCTATAGGTACATATTTATTTATATGTTTAAGTATATAGATATTTATGTCTCTATGAACCTAGGTATTTATATATCTATGTACCTAGAATGTATATTTCTAAGCACATAAACATTTGTATATCTACATACCTAGACATTTATATCTCTAACTGGACATTTACATATCTATGTACCTAGATATTTACATTTATGTACACTTAGGTATATATAAATAGATGTCTTACCAGTATAACAGGGCCTGTAGAAAAGGGAACGCTCCTACAAAAAGACCTGACTCTGCAACTGAACAGCAACCAAAAAGAAAATACATTCGGTTCACCTGCCACCAACAACACATGGTATATCAGTGTTACTACAATATGAAATAAAGGTTACTTTAAAAAAAATAATGCTTAGGGGGACTTCCCTGCAGTCCAGTGGTGAAGGTTCTGTGCTTCAGATGCAGGGGCCAATGGTTCGACACTTGTTTGGGGAACTAAAAATCCCACATGCCCCATGGCACCGCCAGTAAATGAAAAAAATTATTAAAATAAATAAATAATTATGTTCAGAAAGAGTACAGAAGCTTTTGGGTGTTTCTTCAGCTACATTCCATATTGAATTACAGTGTTGAGTTAAAACTTGAAAGTTTTCACTTTCAAGGTAGTCACAACTGGGCATGAAAAAGTCCTGACGCCTTGTGGCCATTCCCTGCAATAGCGAACTTAAAACTTATGCTTATGAGAACATTTCACGCAAAGATGGGCTCAGCAAAGGACATAAATGGTATGGACCTAACAGAAGCAGAAGATATTAAGAAGGGGTGGCAAGAAAACACAGAAGAACTGTACAAAAAAGATCTTCATCAACCAAATAATCACAATGATGTGATCACTCATCTAGAGCCAGACATCCTGGAATGTGAAGTCAAATGGGCCTTAGGAGACATCACTACAAACAAAGCTAGTAGAGGAGATGGAATTCCAGTTGAGCTATTTCAGATCCTAAAAGATGATGCTGTGAAAGTGCTGCACTCAATCTGTCAGCAAATTTGGAAAACTCAGCAGTGGCCACAGGACTGGAAAAGGTCAGGTTTCATTCCAATCCCGAAGAAAGGCAATGCCAAAGAATGCTCAAACTACTGCACGATTGCACTCATCTCATACACTAGCAAAATAATGCTCAAAATTCTCCAAGCCAGGCTTGAACAATACGTGAACTGTGAACGTGCAGATCTTAAAGCTGGCTTTAGAAAAGGCAGAGAAACCAGAGATCAAATTGCCAACAACAACTGGATCATCGAAAAAGCAAGAGAGTTCCAGAAAAAAATATATTTATGCTTTATAGTCTATGCCAAAGGCTTTGACTATGTGGGTCACAATAAACTGTGGAAAATTCCCAAAAGATGGGGCTACCAGACCACCTGACCTGTCTCTTGAGAAATCTGTATGCAGGTCAAGAAGCAACAGTCAGAACCAGATATGGAACAACAGACTGGTTCCAAATCGGGAAAGGAGGATATCAAGGCTATATATTGTCACCCTGCTTATTTAACTTCTATGCAGAATACATCATGAGAAATACCGGGCTGGATGAAGCACAAGCTAGATTCAAGATTGCCGGGAGAAATATCAGCAATGCAGATGGCACAACCCTTATTGCAGAAAGTGAAGAAGAACTAAAGAGCCTCCTGATGAAAGTGAAAGAAGAAAATGAAAATGTTGACTTAAAGCTCAACATTCAGAAAACTAAGATCATGGCATCTGGTCCCATCACTTCATGGCAAATAGATGGGGAAACAGTGGCTGACTTTATTTTGGGGGGCTCCAAAATCACTGCAGATGGTGACTGCAGCCATGAAATTAAAAGACACTTACTCCTTGGAAGAAAAGTTATTACCAACCTAGACAGTATATTAAAAAGCAGAGACGTTACTTTGCTAACAAAGGTATGTCTAGTCTAGGCTACGGTTTTTCCAGTGGTCATGTATGGATGGGAGAGTTGGACTATAAAGAAAGCTGACTGCTGAAGAATGCATGCTTTCGAACTGTGGTGTTGGAGAAGACTCGAGAGTCCCTTGGACTGCAAGGGGATCCAACCAGTCCATTCTAAACGAGATCAGACCTGAGTGTTCATTGGAAACACTGATGTTGAAGATGAAACTCCAATGTTTTGGCCACCTGACGTGAAGTGCTTACTCATTTCAAAGTATCCTGATGCTGAGAAAGATTGAGGGCAGGACAAGAAAGGGACAAGAGAGGATGAGATGGTTGGATGGCATCACCGACTCAATGGACATGAGTTTCGGTAAACTCCGGGAGTTACCAATAGACAGGTAGGCCTGGCGTGCTACAGTCCATGGGGCTGCAAAGAGTTGGACACGACTGAGTGACTGAATTGAACTGATAAGGGGAAAGAATATGAAGAAGAATAGATATCTATATCTATATCAAGAATAGATATCTATATGTATACCAGACCAGCTGGAATGTAAGGGATGCTGATGATGACTGGTTCTGACTCTCAAGACTTCAATCGACTGAAGCTTGGAGTCTCCCACAGCCCAAGACTTTTAATGAAGATGCCTGTAAGTTAAAGTGTTAGTCACTCATTCATGTCTGACTCTTTGCAACCCCATGGACCATCAGCCTCCTCTCTCCATGGGATTCTCCAGGCAAGAATTCTGGAGTGGACTGCCCCACCCTCCTCTTGGGATCTTCCACACTTATGGGTTGAACCCGGGTCTTCTGCTATGCAGAGATTGTTGACCATCTGAGTCACCACAGAAGCCAGAACATGCCTGTACTCATAGATTAAAGCTTACCCAACTTTGTGGTTTACAGAGACACTGCTCTGGAAAGCTCCATGGTGTTCTCCATAGTTCTGCAAGTAATACACTTTTCCTTCCCATGAGCTTTGGCTGGGTTGCACCTTCTGGCTCTACACCCACCAAGAGGTAAACTCGCTTTTCTGGTAACATTTCTCCATCCAGACTCCCAACCACCACTTGACACTAATTCTACAGTCAGTCGCTTTGCTTCCAATACATGGAAATCACATTAATTTTCTGTGAGCAAAGCTACCTAAGGGCCAGAAACAGTGTCCCCATTTTACCTTGTGAAGCCAGTAGGTGGCAGGCAAACTCAGCTCAGTGGATCCACAGTCCTCCAGATTGATGCCTCGGCTTACAGAAAACACTTGCAAGGCTTTGAGGTTTTATTTATACCTCATTTCTGAAGGCTTTCCATACCCACATTAAATATACAGATGGCTCATCACTGCCACTTCTACTTTCAGGTTAAAAATCCTCCAAGTGTTTTCTAACATCCTTATTCCATGCGTTGTGTTTAAATCTTTGACCACACGGTGTTTATCTTGTGTCTCCTCAGAATGCAGTTAATTACACCGTTTCCCTTGAATAATGCAGTACTCACCACAAAGAGTTCTTGACAAAACTGGATTTGATAAGGTAGGGTACAGGTGGGCCTAGGATAAACTCCGGGAGCACGGTTACAGTCTGGTGGAGACGATATACGAGTTGAGGGCACTGGAAAGAAACATTCAGCCTGAGGACCACCCGCCCACTTGAGGATCCAGGCCTACGAGGCCAGGCATGAAAACAAAGAAACCAGCCAAACTGCGCCTGCGCACTGGAGGCTTGACAGACACGCCCACAGAGCAGCCAATCCCCGAGCGGAGGGGCGGGGCCTCCATCCCGCTCCCCACACCTCCGGGCGCCTATTGGCCAGACTGCCTCAGTCACATCACCGATTGGTCGCTTGTGCCTGACAGGGTACAGGCAGGCTGCTGGCCCTTCACTTTACCTCAGCGCGGAAGGACTGGACTTGGCTTAACCTCTAGCTCTCCTGGGGACAGGGTGGACAGCACGGCAGGACAGCTGGGAGGCTGACAGGAAAGCGCCCTGTGCAGCCCTCATAAACCCTTAGCCTAATGGCTTCAAATTCCAGGGTGGGAGGTCCGAAATCCTGTCAACTTTGAGTAGCCTGAGTCCTATTCTGAAGTGGGCTTGCGTCTCGTCAGCTTAGGGATTACAAGTCCCTTCACCCACCAAAGCCCTTAGTGCTGCGACCCTCAAACACCTAGATTAACCCCAGTTCCCCTCAGCCTGAGGCACCCTAAAAATACCACCTGCAGAGATACCAAATTTCCTCAACCTCACAGACCCGGAATCCCTCCGCCTGAGAGCTCTTGAAACTTCCTCCTCAAGACCCTAACTGTCCTGCCTGTTAGAGACTTAAAGTCCCTTAATAAGAAACCCCCGATTCCTCAGCCTCACAGATCCCAAGGTTTCTCAAACTGCGCATTCTACATCAGCCAGAAGATCCCCAGTCCCCTCTGTCTGAGGACCCGAGTTACTTCAGCCCTTGGGACCCAGATCTCCTCAAGCCGAGTGACTTCTCCCTTAGACGTAGAACCTACGTTATGCCCAGATTTTTCTGAGTGGAGATCCTCAAAATCCTTATTGGAGAAACATTCCCTCTGCTGCACTGGAAAAGAGCCCTGATTTCAGCCTGACCCCAGTCCAGCGGTTAGGTATTTCCGGGTCTCCTCAAGAATCCCTCCGTCACCCACAGACACTTCCCTCCCAGTGCCTTCCCTCAGAAGGCCTGAATTGTAGGGGAACCAAAGAAACCAAATCTAGTTCACAATAGGCTGATCTGTCATATCTAGTCAATATCTGTCCATCCCACCAGTACCCTCACCCTGACTTTCCCCTCACCTTCCTGCCCTGGACACTCCACCCAAGGAAGACAGACCAGGCTCTGGACACTAGTCTGGACTCTCTCAGCACCTTCTACTTCCACAGGCATCTTGGTCTTGATCACTCCAATGGCCATGAGGCCGAACAGGTCTCCAGAGGAGAGCACTGAGGGAGATGCCGGGAGAACAGAGTGGAAGCCCATGGTGAGAGGTGGAGGCGGCAAACCTGGGCTCTAAGCCAGCTCTATGGGAAGGACACGGTGCTGGTACCTGAAGCACCACAGACTGCTTGCCTGGGCAGCTGAGTGAACTTCCCTGTGACTATACACAGGATGGGAATGTCTGGTCCTGTCTGAGATGGTGGGGGTGGAGTGGGACAAAACAGGACACTAGCTTCATCAACTGCTCTGTGTCCAGGGAGAGTTAGGAAAATGCTCAGTGTTTGTTCAGGTAAGCAGGACACAGTCGGGAAGGAAAGTCTTCATCCCTGTCTCACTCAGACCATCCAGTAGCTTCAGGCTACTCCCTGCACAAAAGGTGGAGGAGAAGCCTCAGCTCTAAGGTCTGACTTAGATTAGTAAATCACTGATGAAATCTATTATGTTCCTTAGGACAAAGATGCTTTCAAAGATATCTCCGTATACTTCTCCAAGGAAGAATGGAAAGAGATGGGAGAATGGGAAAAAATCCGATATAGGAATGTGAGAAGAAACTACGAAGCGCTGATTGCTATAGGTACCAGGAGTGTTGGGTGCCTGAGCCTGGGAAACATGAAACAGGTCCTCACCCTCAGTGTTCACTTGGCCGGCTCTTAGGTGGCTTCATCTGCTCACAGGTCCCTTTTGTGTGGAGACTAAACTGGAGGAAATGTTTACAGTTCTGTACCAGCGGGAGGTTGACCCTCTTGCATTATTCTAGATTCCCCCAGCCCATCCCACTGATTCCCTGACTTTGTGACACTTCCCATGGCTTCTGTGGTTTGTTTCTCCTTCTTATGACAAATATTTTGCTTCTTTCCAGGTTTCAGAGTCACTCGACCAGATTTCATGCATCACCGCAGGCAGGTCATCAAACCTCAGGTAGATGACACTGAAGATTCTGATGAAGAATGGACACCAAGGCAGCAAGGTGAGAGGCCAGGAGGATGTGGAGGTGTCTTCCTGAAACCAGCCTGGGCTTAGTTTTCAACTTCATCTCAGCCATTAGCAAGGGACACAAAATTTTCAGCATTTTGAAGTGGTTGTGGCCAAATATTTACATAAGCCTGAATGAAGATGAATGTATAAGTTTTCCCTTGTAATTCTCAAAAGTTTTATGGTTAAAATGTATGATTCTTTTTAAAAAAGAATTATTTTTGCTAAACATTCTTAGTGAAAGGCAGTTAAAGAAACCTTAGAAATAAATTCACCAAACAGATTTAATACTAATCTCATTGGTTATTGGATGAAATCTCTTCGAAAAGGAAATAATTAACATATTATATTAAGATACATTATTTATGTAAGTATATAAAACAAAACCCATGATCTTCTTACCCTAAGGTTAAACTAATTCTATATTTTGATTCTGGGAAAGAATTGGAGAGACCTGTTTATTCTCCATGATCTTTCCCACATTTCACTGACCAGAGATGGCATCAGGTAAATAAAATGAAGTACACTTATTGTAAAATAGAAGTGAGCACTCACTTCCTGTTCAGCTGCTCAAAGAGTTTAGAAGAGTTAATCTGCCTAGACTGGAGAAAACAATTTAGATAGTTCTATGATTCTCCATCTGTGGATTTCTGTTCTCCGAGATTTTTAAAAATTATTTATTTAGTTTTGGCTGCACTGGGTCTTTGCTGCTGTTCATGGGTTTCTCTGGTTGCAGTAAGTGTCTTCTCATTGCAGAGCATATACAGGCTCTGTAGTTTGTGACACACAGGCTTAGTTGCCCCGCAGAAAGTGGAATCTTCCTGGACCAGCCATCAAACCTGTGTCCTCTTCATTGGCAGGCAGATTCTCATCCACTGTGCACCAGGGAAGTCCCTCTGTTCCCTGAGGCTATTAAAACTAGGGAAATGGACATGAAAACCAAACATTTGGTTGTCTGCAAAGGTGTTGACATAAGGAGAGATTCTTTACAGGGAATACATACGCCTCGGTTCACCATACACCTGCACGTCTTTATTTACCTTTTTAACAATTTCTGAGTGTATGGCACACTGTTGCTAACTATGTGCACGTTAGTGTTAGTGGCCATAGTGTTAATTGCTCAGTCATGTCTGACTCTGCGTACCCATAGACTGTAGCCCACCCGGCCTCTCTCTCCCTGGGATTCTCTAGGCAAGAATCCTGGAGTGGGTTGCCATCTCCTCCTCCAGGTGATCTTCCCAACCCAGGGATTGGGCTTGCATCTGTTGCATCTCCTGCATTGCAGGTGGATTTTTTACCGCTGAGCCACCGGGGATATATCCACATTGCTGTATAACAAATCTGTAGAAATGTTACATCTTGCGTGACTGAAGCCCTAACCCACTGAGTGACAATTCTCCAATCCTTCCTCCTCACAGCCCTTGGCAACCACGGTTATATTTTCTGTTTCCATGGATTTGATTAATTTAGATACCTCCTAGACGTGGAATCGGGCAATATTTGTCTTTTTTGATTGGTTCATTTCACTTAGTATAATATCATCAAGGCTCATCCAAGACGGAGCATATGACAGAATTCTTTTCTAAGGCCTCAAAACATTCCGTTGTGTGCATGTGAATGTAATAGCTATAACATATATCTAATATATAATCTTTATCTTTTATCCAGAAATGAACATTTAGATTGCTTACACATCGTGCCCATTGGGAATAATGCAGCAGTGACCATACATGTGTCCACTATTTAGTCAATATCTTGCTTTCAATTCTTTATGGAAACACACTCTTGAGTGAGATTGCTAGATCATACAGCAGTTCTAATTTTCTGTCGAAACTCCATACTGTTTTCTAGAAAGCTTGCAACATTTTACATTGCCAACTGTAGTGTATAAGGGTTCCAATTTATCCATATCCTTACCAAACTTGCTATTGTCTTCTTATACATATTGCCCATCACAGAAGGTTTCAGTTTGTATTTCTCTATTGATTAGTAATATTGAGCATCTTTTCATATGTTTGTTGGCCATTTGTGTATTTTCTCTGGAGGAAGGTCTATTCAATTCCTTCTCTCACGGTTAGTAAGCTCAGACTGCCATAACAAAACAGACTGCATTCCTTAAACCAGAGAAATTTGTTTTCTTACAATGCTGGAACATGGAAATTTGATATCAAGGTGCCAACATGGTCAGTCAGTTTCTCTTCCTGGCTTATCGGTAACCTTCACACTGGTATATGCTTATTAACCCCTTATCAGATGCATATTTTACAAATATGTTCTACCATCCTGGAGGTGGAATTTTCAACACTGTTCAGTGTCCTTTTGCTGCACAGAGATTTTAAGATTAATCTCATTTGTCTATTTGTACTTTGTTACTAATAATTGTGCACCTGGTACCATATCTAAGAAATCACTGCTGATTCAATGTCATGAAGCTTTACCCTTGTTTTCTTCTGAGAGTCTTATCAAGTCTTGCATTTAGGTCTTCAATCCATTCTGAATTGATTTTTCTTCAAGATGTAAGATGTTCATTATTTTGCTTATGGTTATTTTGTTTGCCCAGCACCATTCATTACAGGGATTAAACTTTCCCCATTATCTTGACACCCTAGATGAAGATCACTAGACCATGTATCCAAGAGTTTATTTCTGGCTGTCTATTCTGTGCCATTGATTGTCATATCTGTCTTTATGCCAGCCAGCTTCCTCAGTGGCTCAGCAGGTGAAGAATCTGCCTGCAGTGCGGGAGACACAGGATATGCGGGTTCAATCCATGGGTTAAGACGAGCCCCTGGAGAAGGAAATTCCAACCCTATCCAGTATTCTTGCCTGAGAAATCCCCTGGACAGAGGAGCCTGGTGGGCTACAGTGCAAAAGGTCACAAAAAGTCAAGAAGACTGAGTGACTAAGCACACATTTTTTTTGCCATATCTACACTCTTTTGGTTCCTGTACCTTTGTACTATGTTCTGAAATCAGAGGCCTCCAGCTTTGCTGTTCTTTCTAAGATTCTTTGCCTATTTGGGGTGCTCTGAGATTCCGTGTTAACTGTTGGATGGATTTTCTATATCTGAAAAAATTTCCATTCGGATTTTATTAGGAATTCTTTGAATCTTTAAATTGCTTTGGGTAGTATGAACAGCTTCATAATATTAAGCCTCCAAATCCATAAACACGAGACACCTATGTATTTATTTATGTCAGATTCCTTTCTGCAATACTTTGTAGTTTTCAACATGTAAGTCTTTCATCTCCTTAAGTTTATTCCTAATTACTTCATTTTTCTCAATGCTATTACAAACAAGATTCTTTGTCCAGTGTCTAAGATTCCACACTCCCAGTGCAGAGAACCTGAGTTCAGTCCCTAGTCAGGGAACTAGACCCCACATGCCGCAACTAAGACCTGGCACAAACAAATAAATAAAAATAATTTTTTTTTAAATTTAGCTCTTGACTGTAGCTTTAAAAAAATAAAAAATAAATAGGATTGTTTTCTTATTTTTCTTTTCGGAATGGTCATTCTTCATGCATGGAAAGATATTTGAATGTTGATTTTGTACCATGCAACTTTCTGTACAGGATTTTTGTGTGTGTGGATTTAAAGATTTTTCTGCACATAAAACCATGCCCCTGTGAGTAGACATAATTTTACTTCTTTCTTTCCTAATGGAAGCCTTTTGTTTCCATTTCTAACCTAAAACCCTGGCTAGGACTTCTAATATTATGGTGAACAGAAACGTTGATAACGGGCATCCTTGCCTTTTTTTCTTGATCTTTTTCACTGATGACTATGATGCTAGAGCTAGATTTTCAATATATGACATTTATTATATTGCAGTCACTTCCTCCTATTTCTACATTGTTGAGTACTATTGTCATGAACGACTAGTAAATTTATTAGATACTCTACGGAACATCAGATGAGGCACAGATGAAGTTTCTTTTTTTTTTTTTTTTTTTTTTTTTTAATTTTAAGAAAATTATGTAATGCTCCCAGTGGAAGCACAGAAGTTGATGATACAGAAATCATCTTCCATTCCTTCTTTGGTAATCATTGTCTTTGTCACTCTCTGGCTTAGAATTATGTATCCTTAGTTAGAATACCCAGAGTTTGGAAACATTTCCCAACCAAAACACTGCTTCTCATCATTTTTTAGGTAAACCTTCCTCGATGGCCTTCAGAGTGGAGCACAGTAAATACCAGAAGGTGAGTATTTCCCAAATCCTGTTGCCAAAATATCCTCCTCATTGATCCAGTCACAGGTGAGAATAGGAGGAAACACAGAGATCCAGGAGACGGCTGCCTTCCTGCCCTGGATCTTTAGCACACTGTCTGATATCATCACCACCTTTACAGTTAGTAAGAACAAAAGCAGTAGTAGGCGGTTCTGTTGTTACATTATTTTCATAATGTTTCAGACTTTAAGCATTATATGTGAATAAACTTACTTAAACCTTAAATCAATCCTACAGTACCTATAAATAGGTATAGCTATCACCATTATAGATTCAAAAAATGAGGTAAAAAACGTTTGATTATATGCCTGAGATCACAGTATCACTGGTAGTGCAATCTAAACCAATGCATGTTCTCTAAACCGCTTACAAACTGATTAAAACTTCCATAGTTCTATGAAGCTGATTCATATATCTTTATATCATTCATCTGAGAGATGTTTTCAATCTCAGTTTTTTTGTGCTGTGCTAGGGAGGGATATACTAAGACATCTGACTAAGGGAAGCTTAAGGACATGCTGGGCAGTTAGTAGAGTTAACAGTGTAAGATGAAGAAGGAGACAGGATCCCTACCTCAGGGCCTCCCACTCCAATTAGAAGAAGCAACTCACAACCCTGAGAAGCCTCAGGTATATGAGTGAAAAGCAACAAATAAGAAAATAACAGAAGGACTTCACATAGATTACCCACTTTTGAGTAGAAACGCATCATCTGGGCATCATTTCAAATGCTCATTCTTGCAGGAGGGAGGAACAGCTCCTCCTCTGAGCTCTAATAGGCAACTCTCCTGTTTGGAATCATTTGTTTAGCCTGCCCCTGTGTTGTGAGCTTTGGGAGGCTAGCCCACACTCATTCATTCTCAGAAGTCCAGGCCCAGCTCAAAGCCCCTGAGGGCCGCCTGAATGTTTTGTGAATGTACTGACTCCACATTTAAGCATTCGTCTAAGAGTAGAAAGGTCAAAGGATGCTGAATATAGTATCTGTGAGGTAGACTTCAAATATAGATGCAGTTTAGGGTATAAATTGATACCAGGGATGTTCGCTCATGTTCTAACTGTATTAAATACCTCACACAACAATTTGGTGAAGGTTATTAAATTTCATGTCCACTATAATATTAAGAATTAGCCTGTATACCAATTAATGGATCAGGAAACTGAGGAGAACCAGCGAGTCATACAGCCTTGTTCAAGGAGAACTGATGAGACCAGCTACTTTAATTCCAAATATTGTCTCTAGGACATGACAACCTGCAACTTTCATTTCTTTTCCTTTATTGTCTAAATGCGTTTCTGCGGATCGTCTTTTCTCTTCTTAATCTTACTGTGTTGTCACCTTTTTTTCCAGATGTGTTTTGTCCCCTCTGTAATTTTCCATACTTCCTCGCCCATCAAAGGACCAGTGATTAATAGAAACCCCCCGCATCTCTCTACGAGCCCTTACCTTCTTCTTTCCCTGGCCTCCAGCTATTCTCTCTGCCTTGCTCTCATTTTTATGCAGAAAGTTGCAGGGGAAGAACCTTAAGATATGAATTCTAGTTTTCTTTTATAATTATTTTCTAATTTTTATTTATTTTTATTTTTATTTATTTATTTTTTTTTTTATTAGTTGGAGGCTAATTACTTCACAACATTTCAGTGGGTTTTGTCATACATTGATATGAATCAGCCATAGATTTACACGTATTCCCCATCCCGATCCCCCCTCCCACCTCCCTCTCCACCCGATTCCTCTGGGTCTTCCTAGTGCACCAGGCCCGAGCACTTGTCTCATGCATCCCACCTGGGCTGATGATCTGTTTCACCATAGATAGTATACTAGCTGTTCTTTTGAAATATCCCACCCTCACATTCTCCCACAGAGTTCAAAAGTATGTTTTGTATTTCTGTGTCTCTTTTTCTGTTTTGCATATAGGGTTATGGTTACCATCTTTCTAAATTCCATATATATGTGTTAGTATGCTGTAATGTTCTTTATCTTTCTGGCTTACTTCACTCTGTATAATGGGCTCCAGTTTCATCTATCTCATTAGGACTGGTTCAAATGAATTCTTTTTAATGGCTGAGTAATATTCCATGGTGTATATGTACCACAGCTTCCTTATCCATTCATCTGCTGATGGGCATCTAGGTTGCTTCCATGTCCTGGCTATTATAAACAGTGCTGCAATGAACATTGGGGTGCATGTGTCTCTTTCAGATCTGGTTTCCTCAGTGTGTATGCCCAGAAGTGGGATTGCTGGGTCATATGGCAGTTCTATTTCCAGTTTTTTAAGAAGTCTCCACACTGTTTTCCATAACGGCTGTACTAGTTTGCATTCCCACCAACAGTGTAAGAGGGTTCCCTTTTTTCCACACCCTCTCCAGCATTTATTGCTTGTAGACTTTTGGATAGCAGCCATCCTGACTGGCGTGTAATGGTACCTCATTGTGGTTTTGATTTGCATTTCTCTAACAATGAGTGATGTTGAGCATTTTTTCATGTGTTTGTTAGCCATCTGTATGTCTTCTTTGGAGAAATGTCTGTTTAGTTCTTTGGCCCATTTTTTGATTGGGTCATTTATTTTTCTGGAATTGAGCTGCAGGAGTTGCTTGTATATTTTTGAGATTAATCCTTTGTCTGTTGTTTCATTTGCTATTATTTTCTCCCAATCTGAGGGCTGTCTTTTCACCTTGCTTATAGTTTCCTTTGTTGTGCAAAAGCTTTTAAGTTTCATTAGGTCCCATTTGTTTAGTTTTGCTTTTATTTCCAATATTCTGGGAGGTGGATCATAGAGGATCTTGCTGTGATTTATGTCAGAGAGTGTTTTGCCTATGTTCTCCTCTAGGAGTTTTATAGTTTCTGGTCTTACATTTAGATCTTTAATCCATTTTGAGTTTATTTTTGTGTATGCTGTTAGAAAGTGTTCTAGTTTCATTCTTTTACAAGTGGTTGACCAGTTTTCCCAGCACCACTTGTTAAAGAGGTTGTCTTTTTTCCATTGTATATCCTTGCCTCCTTTGTCAAAGATAAGGTGTCCATAGGTTTGTGGATTTATCTCTGGGCTTTCTATTCTGTTCCATTGATCTATATTTCTGTCTTTGTGCCAGTACCATACTGTCTTGATGACTGTGGCTTTGTAGTAGAGTCTGAAGTCAGGCAGGTTGATTCCTCCAGTTCCATTCTTCTTTCTCAAGATTACTTTGGCTATTCGAGGTTTTTTGTATTTCCATACAAATTGTGAAATTCTTTGGTCTAGTTCTGTGAAAAATACCGTTGGTAGCTTGATAGGGATTGCATTGAATCTATAGACTGCTTTGGGTAGAATAGCCATTTTGACAATATTGATTCTTCCAATCCATGAACACGGTATGTTTCTCCATCTGTTTGTGTCCTCTTTGCTTTCTTTCATCAGTGTTTTATAGTTTTCTATGTATAGGTCCTTTGTTTCTTTAGGTAGATATACTCCTAAGTATTTTATTCTTTTTGTTGTAATGGTGAATGGTATTGTTTCCTTAATTTCTCTTTCTGTTTTTTCATTGTTAGTATATAGGAATGCAAGGGATTTCTGTGTGTTAATTTTATATCCTGCAACTTTACTATATTCATTGATTAGCTCTAGTAATTTTCTGGTAGAGTCTTTAGGGTTTTCTATATAGATGATCATGTCATCTGCAAACAGTGAGAGTTTCACTTCTTCTTTTCCTATCTGGATTCCTTTTACTTCTTTTTCTGCTCTGATTGCTGTGGCCAAAACTTCCAACACTATGTTGAATAGTAGTGGTGAGAGTGGGCACCCTTGTCTTGTTCCTGATTTCAGGGGAAATGCTTTCAATTTTTCACCATTGAGGGTGATGCTTGCTGTGGGTTTGTCATATATAGCTTTTATTATGTTGAGGTATGTTCCTTCTATTCCTGCTTTTTGGAGAGTTTTAATCATAAATGAGTGTTGAATTTTGTCAAAGGCTTTCTCTGCATCTATTGAGATAATCATATGGTTTTTATCTTTTAATTTGTTAATATGGTGTATTACATTGATTGATTTGTGGATATTAAAGAATCCTTGCATTCCTGGGATAAAGTCCACTTGGTCATGGTGTATGATTTTTTTTTTAATATGTTGTTGGATTCTGTTTGCTAGAATTTTGTTAAGGATTTTTGCATCTATGTTCATCAGTGATATTGGCCTGTAGTTTTCTTTTTTTGTGGCATCTTTGTCTGGTTTTGGAATTAGGGTGATGGTGGCCTCATAGAATGAGTTTGGAAGCTTACCTTCATCTGCAATTTTCTGGAAGAGTTTGAGTAAGATAGGTGTTAGCTCTTCTCTAAATTTCTGTTAGAATTCAGCTGTGAAGCCATCTGGTCCTGGGCTTTTGTTTGCTGGAAGATTTTTGATGACAGTTTCGATTTCCTTGCTTCTGATGGGTCTGTTAAGATCTTCTATTCTTTCTAGTTCAGTTTTGGAAAGTTATACTTTTCTAAGAATTTGTCCATTTCATCCAAGTTGTCCATTTTATTGGCATAGTGTTGCTGGGAGTAGTCTCTTATGATCCTTTGTATTTCACTGTTGTCTGTTGTGATCTCTCCATTTTCATTTCTAATTTTGTTAATTTGATTCTTCTCTCTTTGTTTCTTAATGAGTCTTGCTAATGGTTTGTCAATTTTGTTTATTTTTTCAAAAAACCAGCTTTTAGCTTTGTTGATTTTTGCTATGGTCTCTTTAGTTTCTTTTGCATTTATCTCTGCCCTGATTTTTAAGATTTCTTTCCTTCTGCTAACCCTGGGGTTCTTCATTTCTTCCTTCTCTAATTGCTTTAGGTGTAGAGTTAGGTTATTTATTTGGTTTTTTTCTTGTTTCTTGATGTAAGCCTGTAATGCTATGAACCTTCCCCTATTACTGCTTTTACAGGGCCCCTAGGTTTTGGGTTGTTGTGTTTTCATTTTCATTCATTTCTATACATATTTTGATTTCTTTTTTGATTTCTTCTATGATTTGTTGGTTATTCAGAAGTGTGTTATTTAGCCTCCATATGTTTGAATTTTTAACAATTTTTTTCCTGTAATTGAGATCTAATCTTACTGCACTGTGGTCAGAAAAGATGACTGGAATGATTTCAATTTTTTTAAATTTTTCAATACCAGATTTATGGCCCAGGATGTGATCTATTCTGGAGAAGGTTCCATGTCCACTTGAGAAAAAGGTGAAGTTGATTGTTTTGGGGTGAAATGTCCTATAGATATCAATTAGGTCTAGCTGGTCCATTGTGTCATTTAAGGTTTGTGTTTCCTTGTTAATTTTCTGTTTAGTTGATCTATCCATAGTTGTGAGTGGGGTACTAAAGTCTCCCACTATTATTGTGTTACTATTAATTTCCTCTTTCATACTCGTTAGTGTTTGCCCTACATATTGCGGTGCTCCTATGTTGGGAGCATATATATTTATAATTGTTATATCTTCTTCTTGAATTGATCCTTTGATCATTATGTAGTGTCCTTCTTTGTCTCTTTTCACATCCTTTATTTGAAAGTCTATTTTATCTGATATGAGTATTGCAACTCCTGCTTTATTTTGGTCTCCGTTTGCATGAAATATTTTTTTCCAGCCCTTCACTTTTAGTCTGTATGTGTCTCTTGTTTTGAGGTGGGTCTCTTGTAGACAGCATATATAGGGGTCTTGTTTTTGTATCCATTCAGCCAATCTTTGTCTTTTGGTTGGGGCATTCAACCCATTTACATTTAGGGTAATTATTGATAGGTGTGGTCCCATTGCCATTTACTTTGTTGTTTTGGGTTCACGTTTATACAGCCTTTCTACATTTCCTGTCTAGAGAAGATCCTTTAGCATTTGTTGAAGAGCTGGTTTGGTGGTGCTGAATTCTCTCAGCTTTTGCTTATCTATAAAGCTTTTGAATTCTCCTTCATATCTGAATGAGATCCTTGCTGGATACAGTAATCTAGGTTGTAGGTTATTCTCTTTCATTACTTTCAATACGTCCTGCCATTCCCTTCTGGCCTGGAGGGTTTCTATTGATAGATCAGCTGTTATCCTTATGGGAATCCCTTTGTGTGTTATTTGTTGTTTTTCCCTTGCTGCTTTTAATATTTGTTCTTTGTGTTTGATCTTTGTTAATTTGATTAATATGTGTCTTGGGGTGTTTCGCCTTGGGTTTATCCTGTTTGGGACTCTCTGGGTTTCTTGGATTTGGGTGGCTATTTCCTTCCCCATTTTAGGGAAGCTTTGAGCTATTATCTCCTCGAGTATTTTCTCATGGCCTTTCTTTTTGTCTTCTTCTTCTGGAACTCCTATGATTTGAATGTTGGGGCGTTTCACATTGTCCCAGAGGTCCCTGAGGTTGTCGTCATTTCTTTTGATCCTTTTTTCTTTTTTCCTCTCTGCTTCATTTATTTCCACCATTTTATCTTCTACCTCACTTATCCTATCTTCTGCCTCTGTTATTCTACTCTTGGTTGCCTCCAAAGTGTTTTTGATCTCATTCATTGCATTATTCATTTTTAATTGACCCTTTTTTATTTCTTCTAGGTCTTTATTAAACATTTCTTGTATCTTTTCAATCTTTGTTTCCAGGCTATTTATCTGTAACTCCATTTTGTTTTCAAGATTTTGGATCATTTTTATTATCATTATTCTAGATTCTTTTTCAGGTAGATTCCCTATCTCCTCCTCTGTTGTTTGACTTGGTGTGCATTTTTCATGTTCCTTTACCTGTTGGGTATTTCTTTGCCTTTTCATCTTGTTTAGATTGCTGTGTCTGGAGTGGGCTTTCTGTGTTCTGGAGGTCTGTGGTTCCTTTTTATTGTGGAGGATTTACCCAGTGGGTGGGGTTAGACTATTGGCTTCTCAAGGTTTCCTGGTTAGGGAAGCTTGAGTCAGTGTTCTGGTGCATGGAACTTGATTTCTTCTCTTTGGAGAGCAATGGAGTGCCCAGTAATGAGTTTTGAGAGGGGTCTATGTGTTAGGTGTGACCTTGGGCAGCCTGTATGTTGATGTTCAGGGCTATGTTCCTGCGTTACTGGAGAACTTGCGTGGTAGGTCTTGCTCTAAAACTTATTGGCTCTTGGGTGGTGGTTGGTTTCTGTGTAGGTATGGAGGCTTTTGGACAGTCACTTATTACTTAAAGTTCCATATAGTCAGGAGTTTTCTGGTGTTCTCAGGTTTTGGGCTTAAGTCTCCTGCCTCTGGATTTCAGTTTCATTCTTCCTGTAGTCTCAGGGCTTCTCCAACTATACAGCACTGATAAGAAAACTTCTAGGTTAATGGTGAAAAGATTCTCCCCCATTAGGGACACCCAGAGAGATTCACAGAGTTACATGAAGAAGAGGAGAGGGAGGAGGGAGATAGAGATGAGCAGGAGGAGAAAAAAGGGGGACTCAAGAGGAGAGAGACAGATCTACGCAGCTGTCTGTTCCCAGAGTGTTCTCCGTAGCCCAGTCACCTACAAAGATTCACAGAATTGGATTGGGAAGAGAAGGGGAAAGGAGGAAATAGAGATGTTCTGAGGTAGAAAACAGAGAGTCAAGATTGGGAGAGAATAATCTTCGGTTTAAAAATAGGGCTTCTCTTCTTTTTTTTTTTTTTTCTTTTTGTAAGGTTATAGTGTATTGAAAATGAAAATTAAGGAGCAGTAGAGGAGTACTAGAGGACTTTAAAAGAAATAAGAGAAAAAGAAAAATAGAAAATAGAAGAGAAAAAGGAAAGAAAAGAAAGAAGAAAGAAGAAAAAAAAGAAAAAGAAAAAAAAGAAAAAAAAATTTTTTTCCCCTAATTAAAAGAATCGTAAAAATCTATGGAAATGAAAGTTAAGGAGTAATGGGGGAGTAATAGGGGATTTTAAAGGAAAATAAAAGAGAAAAAATAAAAAAGAAAAAATAAAAAAAGAAGAAAAAAAGAGAAAAAAGTAAAATTATATCTAAGAGTTTCTTTGGAGCTCTTGCGGTCAGTGTGGGTTTGGCTCAGTTTCCGATAGCTCCTCGTTCCAGCTTACGCTTTTTGATATCTACAGGCCCCTTCCTGTGTAGTCGGTGTTTTCTAGAGGGATTTTAATCTGTTGCACCAGTCCCTTCTTAAGCGGTTCCGTTTGTTTATTTGGCTTCTGTTTGCAGGTCTCTTCAGAGCCTCATTTCCGCCCTGACACAGGCGGGCAGAAGTGGACTCTTATTCAGGTAGCTAGTTCTGTCCCTCTGTGGGGAGGGGCTGGCGCTGCGGGGAGGGGCTTGCACCGCGGGGAGGGGCTTGCACTGCCGGGAGGGGTTGTCGCTGTGGTGACGGGCTTGCGCCGCGGGGAAAGGCTGGCGCTGCCGGGAGGGGCCGACGCTGCCCTCTCCGTCTGCGCCGCTCAGGCTTCCGGCTGTTCTATATGGAGCGCGCCCCGCGCTGCGTGAGGTTCCAGCCCTCGGGTGTTCCACAAAAGCGCGGAACGAAAAGCTGCGCCTGCTCTCTGTGCCTTCCCCGTCAGAGCAGTCCAGGCAGCCAGGGGCTTGTGGGCGCACTCTCCCCAGGTGTGGCGCGCCCACTCCCTTCCACAGACCCAATCTCAGTTTCCTCTGGCGCCAGTCGGGTGCGTGCGCCTTCTGCCCTCCGCGTCCCCAGCCCCAGTCCCCGCCCGCGCCACTCAGGTGCCTGCGCCCTGTGTCTCGCCGTGACCTTCCCCTCCCCCCTGCCTCCTGCCTACGGCGGAGATGGGCCGGTCCGCAGCCTGCGAGCTCTTCTCTGGACTTTCTCGGTCCCTTTGTTCTGCGAAGGGCCGGCAGAGTGTTCGGGCCGGTTAATTTACTCTCTCTCTTTTGATCTCCCACAGTTCAAGTTGGCAACTCACAGAAGCTCCCTCCGATTGTCCTCAGGGCACTCAGGCCCGGACCCTACCCCAAGCAATGCCGCCTAAGACTCCCTTCCTGGGACGGACCTCTGTCCTTAGCTCTTTTGTCTCACTTTTTATCTTTTATCTTTTGTCCTACCTCCTTTTGAAGACAATGGGCTGCTTTTCTGGGCGCCTGATGACCTCAACTAGCGATCAGAAGTTGTTTTGCGAAGTTTGCTCTGCGTTCAGTTATTCTTTTGATGAATTTGTAGGAGAGAAAGTGGTCTCCCCGTCCTACTCCTCCACCATCTTGAATTCTAGTTTTGATTCACTATCCACCTAGGTCCTTTTGTTACACTCCAGTGTTCAGACCACCCACCCCCCCAAAAAAAAAAAAATCAGGTATTTCCAAGAATTGTCAAAGTATTAACTAAAGTCATGCATGTGAAAACACTTCATAAAGTCCTAAAGAACTAAAGAAATGAATGTTGTCTTTTACTCACATGGAAGAGAATGTCCAGGGCACCATTAAGTAAGGAATCTAGTTTGATGGAATTGCCAGGAGCAGCAAAATTGCTGAAAACAAGTGGCTCCAAGCAGCCTCAGAAACCAGTGCCCCATCACAGAAAAGCAAGGACCCCTGGACAGCACCCCAGAGAAAAAGTCGGTAAGAAAAACTTTGGGGAGTTCCTCTAATTAGTTCCTCTAATCCCTGAGGAAAAACTAATAAGTATGGCCTAGGTGTGTGGCATGGACTTTGGGTAGGTGGGGTTTAAGCTGGACTGGTCTGAGACACGAAGTTAGCACTGGGGCCTTGGGAAAATCTTATACATTTTCTGAGGTCCTGATTGCTGTCTTTAAAATGAGGATAAGGATACATAACTCATACAGTGCTTGAAAGCCTTACATTAAATGCAAAAGTCTGACACCTAAAAGTAGTTCAATAAATCCAGCTGTGATAATGGGAACCGTGCTTTGTCAGTGTTTATGCCCAGACCTCTGTTCAGTGCCTTATGTGTCGTGTGCCCTTAACATATATTTTCTGAGTAGATGTGTTGGTGAACTATTTCCTAAGTTAGAAGGTTCGGAAGTTAAACCTCCTAACGGGAAGTGCAGAATGCTATCACTGAACTGGGCACCTGTGGTCATTGGAGCCTCAGTCTCCTGAACCAGTAGTTAAAGGGAAATTAAAAAAAGTATAGAGAAGGGACTTCCTGGGGGTGAAGTGGTTAAGACTCCATGCTTCCACTGCAGGAGGTGTGGGTTCCATTCCTGATCGGGGGACTAACATCCCACAAGCCAAGAAATAAATAATGGAACAATAAAGTATAAAATTAAAAAAGTAAAAGTTTGAAAAATACATGAAAGAAAGTTTTAACAAAGTGTATAGATGGACAGGTAGGAGATCTCACACATTCTGATAAAACAGAGACTAATTCTCCAGACCCCACCAGCCTTGCTTAGCTTCTATTTTCCATCTTAGAACTCAGAAGAAAGGAGACTGGAGTGAAGAGGTACAGTCTACGAGAAAGAAAGGGCCATGTGTACCAAGAGGTCAGCGAGCCCCAGGATGACGACTAGCTCTGTGAGTGACCCTGCTGGCCCACTCATGGAGAAGGGGCTACGAGGCCTTGGTCCACTAACCTCACCTCACCATCTGGTCCCCCGGTCATCCCCTTCCTCTATGACTTGAGGTGCAGGATCGAGGCCAAATGCCATTGTTGCAAGAAGGGGGACCCCTTCCAGGGCCCGAAACTGGGCTCTTGTCTAACACTCGGAACTGAATTGTCCAAGGAGACACATGCTGACAAAGCAAGAAATTTTATTGGGAAGGGCACCCAAGTGGAGAGCAGTAGGTAAGAGAACCCAGGAGAACTGCTCTGCCTCGTGGCCCACAGTCTCAAGTTTTATGGTGATGGGATTAGTTTCCGGGTGGTCTTTGGCGAATCATTTTAATTCAGAGTCTTTCCTGGTGGTGCACGAATCTCTCAGCCAGGATGGATGCTAGCGAGAGGGATTCTGGGAAGTGGACATACATGCGGTGTCTCCTTTTGATCTTTCCTGAACTCTTCCGGTTGGTGATGGCTTATTAGTTCCGTATTCCTTATCAGGATCTCCTGTCATAAAACAACTCATGCAAATGTTTACTATGGTGCCTGACCAGGGTGGGTGGTTTCAATCAGTGTGCTTCCCCTAACAACTCCCCCCTGAGAGACTTTATACTCAAGATGCTTCTTGGGAATTGGGGCGGAGGTCTCTTTCTTCTGTAAATTTTTCCTGCTGTGCCTGGGCATGGGCCTGCCTAGCAGAGCAGAAGTCTCTCTCTACCTGATCTAAGTTGGGGTGTTCTACATCTGAAACCAGCTTTTACTCTTGTAATAACAGCAATTTAGTTTGAAACTGTTGGCGCCTCTCAGAGATGAAATAGACAGGGGCCAAACAGGAGACCTTCCAGGATGGTCATCACTGGTCCCCAGAAATAGGAGGCAACATTTGGAGTGAGGGCTGCAGGGTTTGTGACTTTTTTTTTTTTTTTTTTGCTTGGCTGGTGGTGAAGGAACAGAGCTGTGCTCCAGGAATCGGGTTTAGTCTAAAGTTACCATCTTCCACCTGGGTGGTGGCTCCAGGTCTGTAGAAGAATTCAAAAGACATTGTTATGCATATTTCTTTGAGTAGGAACCAGGACCCTGTCTCAAGGCTGCACCACCATATGATTGTTTCTCCTGTTTCAGTATTCTCTCCCTTCCCTGATTTGCAATCGTTTGAATCCACTCTTTGGAACTCAGGGAAGGTCAAGGAAGCTGAAAGAAGCCTATATCTTACAGATGAGAAATGGGGAACATACAGCAGATCTGTACTCCAGAGTCACCACCCACAGAGTCCTGCTCAGTTTTAATTTAGGGAACAGGGCAACTATGACTGTGATAAGTTTTTGTCAAAATGGGGCATAGGACCGCCTCAGCTTGGAGAAGAGACACTGAATTGGAAGTATTCCTGAGTTCTAAGTCCTAGATCTGAGCCTTGTATGATTAAAATCTCAATCTTTTGTTCTGCCATTTTGTTGTAACAGACCCAATTAGTAGTAGCTGCAGGAGGGATAACTGGAATTTTAATAGACAAAATAAATCTCTTCTCTTTAAAAATAGGTCTGAAAAAAAATAAAAAAAAAATAAAAATAAAAATAGGCCTGAAACCCAGTCTAGTCCTGGCACTTCAGGGAGACTTTTAGCCGGGTGGCCAGTAGTCTAGTTTTATAAAAAGTAAGGTAGAAGTTATTAGCATCCAGCAGACATTGTTTTGAGAATGGTGGCATCTAAGCCTGACACGACTCAGAAAACTCAAGTGTTTAGCAATATAACGTCTAATCTGAAATTACACCCATAGCAACACCTGGTTATTTTCCAGGATGTCTGAACCATAGCTGAGTACTCTATTTTGATTTGTAGTCGTAAAATTTTCCTCAATAGCCAAAGCAGATATCACCACTACTGACGTCAGTGTTTTTCTAGGTATGAGAAGATGCAAGAATTGGGACTCATAAAATCTCTTGAAAAGATCTAACTATCTGAAGGCCTGTTCTGCCAGTTTTTTTCAGAGCACCGAGTTCCTCATTCCTGATTTTCACCCTGAACTTCTTTCAGGGCTGTTGAAAGTCAGCAGTGGCACAGGCCATGATTTAATCTCTGTAGATGTAGATGGCAAGTGTCAATCTTTAATTGGCAGAGCCCCTTTTTGCTCATAAACTTGACCATGAGTCAGCTCCGCCATCTTGGACCTAAGAGGCTCTAACCAGTTTTCTTATGACCCTGTCATTCCTAACAAAATCCATTTATCTAATTAATTGTAATCCAATTTTAGAAAATCCTGATCATGCTTAACTCTTTTTAGTATTTTTTCATACTTTTTTACTGAAAGCACACTTCCTGCTTTCAATTAGCAACCAAGAGCTAACTTTTATATTAGCATTTTATAGATTGGTGAGCATAAATACCAGTGATAATTTCTAAAACCCTTGCTTTTTAAAACATGTTAGGATGGCATCAAACATTATTCATTTATAGTCCCAAATCTCTTTAGTTTTTCTGTAAAAGGAAATCAGTGTTTAGTAGTAAATGTTTCAAAATCTTATTTCATTTGGAAATGATCTAATTATTTAATTGACTTCCAATACTTAGTTTAGCACAACCCTTAGAAATTCAAGGTATGCCAATCTGGGGAGATTATTTTAAACAGATATTTTTAAAGAATAATTATTCTTAATAGAGTTTATATACAAACTCATACCTCATTTACATTTTTTAGAAGTTTTTTCACTCGAGGTAATTTCCTTGTTGACAAACTTGTAACAGGTATAATATTTAACTTATATTAAACCTAGGTACAATGAAAATATTCTACTTGATGTTAATTACTCTAAGACATGTCTATATTAGATAGGTCAACAAACAAACATTAATATCAGGTATTTACTACTGAATATTTCCCAGTTCACCTAAACCTGGAATTTATTGTTTAATTTAGAATTATTTGATTTGTAAGCACTTATCTTTTTTTAAGCCAAATAAATAGAGCTAATTTACAAATTAACCTAAAAAATATTACCCAGAGACAAAGACATACCAAAACATATTTAGACAGACACAGTGCAAGATCTAGCTTCATTTTCTAAGTTAGGTCATGAATTAGATAGTACAATATAAAATTTACTAGTTTATAAAAAAGTTGAAATAAATAACACTTTTAAAGGCTTTTTTCCTTTTTCTCTCAGTCTCAGGAGTTAGAGATGATCTATGTAAGTGTTACTGAGAGCCCTGGTCTCAAGGCACAGGGAAAGAAAATCAAGTTCTAACAAAATGGCAGCAGGTCTAAATTGTGGCCAGACAAAGCAAAATGGCCATCACAAATCACAACACAGAACAGAGTTAAAGCACACACATATAAACCTGGCAGTCCTCATCAGACACTCCCTTAAATACATACAATCTCTCAGAAAGCCTTCCATAGAGACACAAAACTTCAGATGTCTTCAAAGATTTCAAAAGGAGGAAAGGAAGCCAGGTTGAAAGAAGAAGGAGGAGGAGGCGGCAAAGGGGGACAAAAGGGGTGGCCTTACAGACGTCTCCTGCCACTTACAGACACCCAGGCGTTACGGGACTTTTCCCTGGGCTTCCAGAAAAGGGAGGACTGGAACCCGGCCCTACCAGAAACCAGACCAGAAAATTCGAGTTCTCTGCCAAGAGGAGGTGATAGGTCTCCAATCCTCAGCTCAAGCTGAGGCCCTTCCACCAGATTCCTGCGTCCAGGACCAGGGGACTAGAAAAATGGGAAGGATAGGAAGGGCTAGGGAGAGGAAAGAGAGACGGAAGGCGAGAGGTCAACAAAGTCTCTTGTTTCTTACCGGTCAGGGCACTCTGGCCAGTTGTCCACATCAGGAGAAGGCCAGGGACAAAAAAGTCCCAGTTGCAGCCGCTGGGTCTGGCCCATTGGCAGGCAAGCTTGGCCCTGAGTACCCCGAGTGGTCAGGATATCAGTCTCAGTGAAGAAGAGTCCCACCAGAGTCGCCATTTGTTGCAAGAAGGGGGACCCCTTCCAGGGTCCGAAACTGGGCTCTTGTCTAACACTCGGAAATGAATTGTCTGAGGAGACACATTGTGACAAAGCAAGAGATTTTGTTGGGAAAGAGCACCTGGGCGGGGAGCAGGAGGTAAGGGAACCCAGGAGAAGTGTTCTGCCTCGTGGCTCACAGTCTCAGGTTTTATGGTGATGGATTAGTTTCCGGGTGGTCTTTGGCGAATCATTTTAATTCAGAGTCTTTCCTGGTGGCTGACACATCCCTCAGCCAAGGTGGATATAGCGAGAGGGATTCTGGGACGTGGACAGACATGCGGTGTCTCCTTTTGATCTTTCCCGAACTCTTCCGGTTGGTGGTAGCTTATTAGTTCCGTATTCCTTATCAGGATCTCCTGTCATAAAACAACTCATGTAAATGGTTACTATGGTGCCTGAACAGGGTGGGTGATCTCAAACAGTGTGCTTCCCCTAACACCATGAGTGCCCCAGTTCTTTCGAGGAGGTCGTTACGACCAGCAACTTCACTATACTTCCTCTCATCCCTGTTCTCACCTCCAGATTGTGAGGAGGGTCAGAACTTCTTCATCGACAGCTGTGCTGCCCATGGGTCCCCAACCTTTGTAAAGTACTGTGCAGTGGAAAAGGGGCATGTCAACCACTCAGCCCTCACTCTGCCCCCTGGGTTAAGCATCAAACTGTCGGGCATCCCTGATGCTGGGCTTGGAGTGTGGAACGAGGTATCAGATCTGCCACTGGGCCTGCACTTTGGCCCCTATGAGGGCCAGATCACAGACGATGAAGAGGCAGCCAAGACTGGATATGCCTGGCAGGTGAGAAGCACCCGTTTCCCTGTCCTCTGACCTCTAACCGCTTGTGTGTGGTGGGGGGTACTTCATGTCTACATGTGAGGACGCACATGGTGATAACATGGTCAGCAATGACACAGTCAGCCCTGGGTACTGTGTGCCCTGGGCGTCAACAGAAGACTTCCATCTAAAGGTCAGAGGAGAGGTGGGACCACAGGGTACAGACGCTCAGGACCTCTATCCAAAGGCCAGAAGAGAGGTGGGACCACAGTGTAAAGAGACAGAGGAACTCTGTCTAATCATCTGGGGAGAAGTGGGAACACAGTGTACAGACACTCCGGACCTCTATCGAAAGATGAGAGGAGAGATGGGACCACAGTGTACAGACACTCAAAACTTCTATCGAAAGATCAGAGGAGAGGTGGGACCACAGTGTACAGACACTCAGGACCTCTATCTAAAGGTCAGAGGAGAGGTGGGACCACAGAGTAGAGAGACAGAGGACCTCTATCTAAAGATCAGGGGAGAAGTGGGAACACAGTGTAGAGACACTCAAGACCTCTATCTAAAGATGAGAGGAGAGATGGGACCACAGTGTACAGATACTCAGGACCTCTATCTAAAGATAAGAGGAGAGGTGGGAACACAGTCTACAGACACACAGGACTTCTATCCAAAGGTCAGAGGAGAGGTGGGACTACAGTGTACAGACACTTAGGACCTCTATCTAAAGGTCAGAGGAGAGGTGGGAACACGGTGTAAAGACACTCAGGACCTCTATCTAAAGGTCAGAGGAGAGGTGGGACCATTGTGTACACACACTCAGGACCTCTGTCTAAAGGTCTGAAGAGAGGTGGGAACACAGTAGTACAGACACACAGAAGTGACTCCTCCCTTGTGGAGCCCTTGCCTTCAATGAACCAAGAGACTCAGACTTGGAATGATGAGTAAGGGGCTTACTGTGTGGTCTGACTGGCAGGTGAATCCATGCAGGCTGAAAAGCATCAATGACTACAGAGGGAAATAGCTCTTCTATATCTTCCTACCAAGAAAAAATAAAAGAAAGAGGAAAGCTTGTAACTCTTTCTCTGACACTCAGATCACCAAAGCAAGAACTGCTATGAATATGTGGATGGAACGGACACGTCTTGGGCCAACTGGATGAGGTGAGTGCAGTTAGTCTGCAGTGTGTAGACATTGAGACTCCCTCCATCCCACGCCCCTATCCTTCTCAACCCGGCTCCCTCAACAGCATTCACATCTTCTTTCCTCTTTTCGCTCCATAGCATGCTGTTTCATTTCAAAAGACACTAGAAAGAAGCAAATAAAAATATGGCATGTGCCATCAAGATACAAGTCTATATGCTGAACAAAACTGGTGGACTTGAAAACAACTTTAGGAGTCTAGATTCACCAGGGACACTTTAACTCACTTAATGGACACTTACCATGCACTTTATGTTTCAGTTTAGACAGTGAACTTCGTTACTGAAGCAGATCACACAACCCATGTCCTTTTGGGGAACATACTGCAGACAGACATTAGTCAATTGATTTTAGGAACAGTAACCTTAGTTTTTCTATCTTTCAGTAACTACACAGTGCCAGGATAAGCGAATACAGGAGACCTTGACTCTATGTTGGCAACAACCTCCTCAGTCTTGGTTCCAGTAAGAAGTGGGCCCTGAGGCCTGGGAAGGAATGGGGGGCAGCATGGCCCTGAGCAGGGCCATTCTCTGAGGGCCTCTCCTTTCATCAGGGCAGGCAGACAGTGAACAAACAATTACTGTTCTGTGTCTCAAGCTATATCAGAGCTCTCTCCAAGTTTCCGTGGGAGGGGGTGGGCAAGCAAATAGAACCCTGGATACACGTGGGGAGATGGGAGATAGTCTTGGGAGAGAAGGCAGGCTGGGATGAGTGCTGAGGGCTGTGTGTTAGCCAAGGAGCACCAAGACCTGTGGATGAAAGAGAGCTTAATTCAAAGTTTAGAGGAGCTGGAGGTCACCAGCCTCAAGGACAGTCCAGGTGGAGATGAGTCTGGAACTGGGCTCTGGATAAATGGCTAATTAGGTAAGGAGAGAAAAGCATGGGAATTCACATGGCCTACCCGAAGGTGTGAACAGAAGGTCCACATGAGGGGCGGCCTCGGAGGCGGAAGGCAAGGAGCTGGGCATGGTCGGAGAGTGGAGGGCACTCATCACCTGAGGTTTCTTTCCCTTTCCCGGTCTCTACCCCAGGTATGTGAACTGTGCCCGGGACGATGAGGAGCAGAACCTGGTGGCCTTCCAGTATCATGGGCAGATCTTCTACCGAACCTGCCAGGTGGTCAGGCCGGGCTGTGAGCTGCTGGTCTGGTATGGGGATGAGTATGGTCAGTACCTTGGCATCAAGAGGAACAGCAGGGGGAAGAGTGAGCTCGCGACCGGGAGAGGTGAGTGTCAGCCCTCTTCCAGCACCGACCCCATCCTGGGAGCCTCCGTGGTCCGATTTCGAAGCAGAGTATGATCCAGTGTAAAGTCAGTTGAGTTGCAATTAAAATGCCTCAGAATTTGATTCTTGTCATATAATTGTTAGGAAAAATTATTATATTAAAAATGCTAGTTCTAATTTTTAATATTTCATGCAAAAAAAATATGTAACATCACCTTCTGCTGAAAGGCTTAGAAGCAAAAAGCAACATTTCTAGCACCTACCAGCTTTCTGCCCTTTACCTATTTCTTCCTCATTTCCTCCCATTTCTAAGCAACACATGTACAGTGATGTGCATTCAGTACTGGTCCAGTTTGCTGTCATGTGTGTTCATACTCTGTGCCAGAGGGGGGATCCACGCACCGAAACAGACAGAACCACTGCCCAGGGGCAGCAGGGGCTTCACACCAGACAGGGGCTGGTGCTCTGAGGAAAACCAGCGCAGGGAACATGCCTCGGGTCAGCGTGAGCAGAGGGTGGGGTGTGGTGCAGGACGGTGCGGTGGGGTCTGTGCAGAGATAACACCCGTGGGGAAGGATTCCGGGCAGGGAAGCAGCCAGTGCTACAGCCCCAGGTCCAGGAAGAGTGACCATGCCACGGGTCGTGGGAGGAAGCACAGAGGGAGAGTAAGGAGGCTGGATGGGACACGGAAGCCTCAGGGCCTGTGTCCACGTGCAGGCACCAGGGGTCCTCCTGGGTGACACAGAACAACCACGTGTCTTTCACCTGCAAGCATCATGTTCTCTGTGCTAAGACGATGCTTTGGTTCATTTTTCGGAAGAGACAGCAGGGGGGAGTCCACTCAGAGGTCAGTTCATTGCCAGACATGAGGGGAGATTGGGCTAGTTTAATTTGCTTGGGAGTGTGGGTGTGAAGAGTCTGGCTGGAGATGTATTTTTAAATAGGGCTTCCTAGTGCACGTTAAATGGACTAAGACTGAATGAAATAAATGAGGTATGAGTACTGCTGAGGCTGGAGAAAGGATATGCCTTTATTTTATGATTTATGGGAAACAGAGAGAGGAGCAATTTGTGAACCAGTTTGGGCCACAGGGGCCAGAGACCTTTAGTCAGTGGGACCTGGGCTGCTCGGTCTCATCCAGTCTCAAACCCACTTCCTGCAGCAATCGGCACAAAGGCTGCTTTTTGAACAAGGAGCCACAAAGTCAGATTTACCCACACCTGCTGTAACCACCCCCTGTGCTGCCTCCCATATGCAGAGAGCTCCAGGCCAGGCGCCCCTAACTTAATAGACCCTTTCCCCTCACAGGGAGCCTCTCAGGACATTTCACCTAAGTCATCAAGTCTTATCCCTCAGTAGGGTAAATACCTGTGGCCACTGTGACATGACATTTCAGACACTTAGACGCAGGGAAATTCCCTACAGATCCACCTCTATCAGGAGAGATGCTGCCTCTGATGGTGCTTGAAGGTCCCCACCTGGGTGATATGTAGAAAAGGCCCCTGACACCAACTTCCTGAATTTCTGTAGATATAGAGAATAAGAGTGGAGTGGAATCGGGGACAATAAAGAGACCCCCAATGGGAGACAAATCGTGCACTGTCAACACTTAGATAATTAGTGAGGCAGGCCTGACCATGGCAAACCAGCTACCTGACCAAAAGCTTCCTCTTTCAGCAGAACCGAAGCCCAAGATCCACCCATGTGCCTCCTGCTCTCTGGCCTTCTCCAGTCCGAAATTTCTCAGCCAACACACCCAACGCAGTCACTCCTCTAAGAATCTCCTGAGGCCATCTGAAAGAGTCCTCCTCCAACTAGAGGATCCCAGGCAATCAAAATCAGCGATACACAGACCCACACAGCCCTAGCGACAAACCTGAGGGTCAGGAGGTCAAGGAGAGGCCCCAACAATTGCTGAAAAGCACAAGGTTGAAGAGGATTTCAAGGGCCTGTGCCTACTCACCCGGAGGACAAATGGGGGGTTCTTGGGTGCATGAGAGAATGAAAGACGAGCCTAGCACAAGCCAGAAACTGAATCCAGAGGGCACAGGCACGTTCCTCACGGGGGCAGGGGTCTCGAGGATTATGAGGTTCATGTACAGAGAGTGTGGACAAGTCTCCAAGGACGGGTCAATTCTCAGCACACACGAGAGGACACACACAGGGGAGAAGCCCTATGTTTGCGGGGAGTGTGGGCGAAGCTTCCATCGGAAGTCCACCCTCATCAGACACCAGAGAACACACACAGGGAAAAGCCCTATGTTTGCGGGGAGTGTGAGCGATGCTACTGTCAGAAGTCAGCCCTCATCAGGCACCAGAAGACACACACAGGGGAGAAGCCCTATGTTTGCGGGGAGTGTGGGCATAGCTTCAGTCAGAAGTCAGATTTCGTCAGACACCAGGGGACACACACAGGGGAGAAGCCCTATGTTTGTGGGGAGTGTGGGCGAAGCTTCAATCAGAAGTCAGATTTCATCAGACACCAGAGGACACACACAGGGGAGAAGCCCTATGTTTGCAGGGAGTGTGGGCGAAGCTTCAGTCAGAAGTCCGTCCTCATCACCCACCAGAGGACACACACACAGGGGAGAAGCCCTATGTTTGTGGGGAGTGTGGGCGAAGCTTCAGTCAGAAGTTCCATCTCATTTCACACCAGAGGACACACACAGGGGAGAAGCCGTATTTTTGTGGGGAGTGTGGGCAAAGCTTCATTAAGAACTTCAACCTTATCAGACACCAGAAGACACACACAGGGGAGAAGCCCCATGTTTGCAGGGATTGTGGGAGAAGCTCCAATGATAAGTCAAATCTCATCTCACACCAGAGGACACACACAGGGGAGAAGCCCTATGTTTGCGGGGATATGGGCAAAGCTTCAGTCGGAATTCACCCCTCATCAGACAACAGAGGACACACACAGGGGAGTAGCCATATGTTTGTAGGGAGTGTGAGTGAGTCATGACCAACAAACCACACCTTAGCCACAGGAGGATTACTGCAGACACCCCATGCCTCAGCTCTAAGGAGGCCTCAGAGGAGGCCTGTGAACCATTACTGTCCCCAAGAGTATGAGGAGAGACTTCCCAGGTCGTCCAGGGGTCAAGACTCCAATGCAGAGACCTAAGTTCAATACCTGATTGGGGAACTAGATCCCACAGGCTGCAACTAAGACACAGCACAGCCGAATAAATAAATATATGATAAATATTTTAAAGAAAGTGTGTGATAAGCAAGAATTACTTGTTAAATAGACCTTCCACTTTTGTGACAGGAGAGGAGGTAGATAAACAGCAGAGAGTTTCTTAAGTGTTCTGGAGATGTTCATGCCAATTGCCTTCGTGGTTTTTTAGTACTCCTCTTCTAATAAATTTTGTCTCCAAACAAATCTGAAGCCCAGACTATGTACTCATTCCCCCCGTATCACTGACAGTAGTGGAGTCCAGTCGTAGCTGAACCCCTGGGAAGGCATAACTCTCGAGCCACGTCAGTTAGGTCACTGGACAGTCAATCCTGGGTCCAGGGGAGGAATGAAGAGTGGAGTCAGACTCACCAGGGAAGGGAATTCCTTGGCCTCCTGGGAATTGGGACCTCTCCTCCTTATAGACTCCGACTCTCCTTTGGCCTCTCCTGGTGGCCCTCTGTTTCCCTTTGACTTCTGTAGCCGCAAAGGTGAAGGCCATGAGCACGTGTGTGTGTGTGTGTGCACGCGCCTGGCTCAGTATGGGCAATCTTGTCTCTGTTGCTCCCTCAGGGTCATCACAGCATCTGAACTCCAGATGCGACCACAGGAGTCCAGCTCTCAGCCCTGCCCCCAGCAGCTGTGTGAGCTGGGGAAAGATGCTCAAACTCTCTGTGTCTCTACTCTCATCTGTGATATGAGGTGGGAGCACCAGCATTTTGGTCTGATGCGTAAGCACAGGTGTAATCTGGCAGAGGCTGGCTGAGAATGCAAGCCACACCTTTGCTTTCCTTTTTGTTTTTTCATTCAATCGTTTTTTTTTTTTGTTTTGTTTTTTAATAGAAGGATAATTGCTTTACAGAATTTGTTTCCTGCATGTCCTCCAGCCCCCACACTTTCCAGATCCTCAGAGCTAGATGAGGAAGGGGCTGTTTAGGCAGTGGGGTGCCCTGATAGGGGCTGTGAGGTCGGGGGTGCTAAGGGAGGCCAAACACCCTTCCCACCCCTGCCGTTACTGCTGAGCTGGGCAGCCCCACGTCTCTTCCACAAACAGGCAGTGCCCACAGTCATCCCTCTGCAGAGAACAGAGCCTGGAGCCAGGTTTGCAGGAAATCCCTGTCCGCCCCCATCCCTCCCCCACACGGAGGGTCCTTGAATCCCACACCGCGGCTTCTCTCTGCATGGGCCTCCTACCTGTGCCCGTGCGCTCTGGGCAACGCTATCGTGACCTTGAAATTCTTAACCATGGAATAGTTCGTCCTTACATTTCCCTTTCAGGAGTGAAGTCTGATGGGCCCCGGGTTGAGCTGTGAGCAGAGCAGATGCACACACAGAATGGGTCCTGGGGTGACCGGCTGCATGAGGGGAGAAGGTGGACACAAAGCCCCCCCACTCTGGGTGAGTGAGGGTGGGGACAGCACCAGGAAGCCACGCTTGCTCAGACCCGGAACTGAGCTCCAACACAGAGTGGGGGCAATGGCGTTCTTAAGTTCGAACACACCCTCCCCTCTGTGAATGACCTCTGCCCCGGCCTGATCCTTCCAGGCCACCAGAAGACACCAAGGGGAGAGTGGGCCACGGGGCGGGGAGTGGAGGGTGCGAAGTCCAGGACTCGGGACAACGGCCCTCAGTCCCCTCCATGTGCCAGGCTTGTGAAGCGTCTCTACATGAACCGCATCAGTGATAACCACCCACTATTATTTACCGGGTTCTATGCTTTCTTAAAGGAACGCGTTTGTCTGTGGCTTGGTTTCCCTACAGTAAGGGAAGCCACATAAACTCCCCATCTTCTGTGGCTTCAGGCCGGGGCCACGGGATGGAGAGTTAGGGGTGGTGTAGGCAGAGGGTCTTCAACTGAAAAACGGTAGGAATCCAGAAACCTGCAGGGGCGTCTCACCTGCACCTCCCACCAGAGCTGGGCCTGGAATCCCCTGGAACCCTGAGCAGGTCAAACCTTCTCCCTCCCCTCCCCTCTGCTCCCCTGCCCCCAAAAAGCTGACTCCTGGGGCCAGCCCACAACACCCCCAAATCCCCCATCACCCACAGCCCCACATAGGCCCTCCCTCTCAGAAGTGGGATGGCCTGGGTGGTGGCACAGATGGTGTGTGACCCCAGCGCTGGGGGTCTCAGCTGACCTTGAGCAAGGGGGTTGGTATTTTACACAGCCTCCCAGCCCAAGGAGCTGCCAGTAGGCACAAGCCAGGATCTGAATCAGAGCTGGGAGATGGGGAGTGGGGATGCGAGCTCTCTGAGGTCCCATCCTGTCCCCAGGACAGCGGCCAGGCCCCACCTGACACCGTGACTGCCCTGCACGGGCACACAGGACACCAGCAATCATGGGACGGACAGCCAGCTGCCTCCGCCGCATGCTTCACCCTGACCACGGTGGCCCCGTGGCTGTACCAGCCCCGCCGGCGCACGGCTCTGCTTGGCTGCCAGGGCTCGGGGACCCTGGGTGAGTCGGTGAGGGCAGAGCTCCAGAGGCCAAGCCTGTCTTCAGCCACCAGAGCTGCCCTGCTTACTGGACTCATGAGCCCAGCCAGTCTCTGAAGCCAAGATGCCTTTGGGAGAATGACACCACAGACGCTGACTTCAGAGCTCAGACTCCTGAAAACTTACTAAGCTGATTATTTTTAGGCTTTTTTTACAGGAAGATGTTGCCAGGAAGCGGGAAGGGGAATGACTCCCTTGGTGCTGTGGTTAAAAATCCACCTGCCAATGCAGGAGACACGGGTTCAATCCGTGATTTGGGAAGACCCCACATGCCGTGGAGCAACTAAGTCCGTTCACAACTACTGCAGCCCAAGAGCCTAGAGTCTCTGCTTCCCACCCAGAGCAGCCCCCGCAGGGAGAAGTTCAGCACAGAAACGAGAGAGCAACCCCCACGCCTGACAGCCAGAGACAAGCCCGCACAGCAGCGAAGACCCAGCAAGCCGAAAATAAATATATAACCTTGCTTTAAGTAGGAGATCGCAGCATTCTCTGCTCATCCAGAACCTAGGACTCTGAGGTCCCAGCACAGGGAGCCACGTTCAATTCCTGGTCAGGGCACTATTTCCCACATGCTGCAACTGAAGGCCCTGCATGCCACAGCTAAGACCCAGCGCAGCCAATTAAATGAATACTTAAAAGTAGGAGGCTGTTCATCTGTCACCATAGAAAACTGCAACATTTTAGAAAAAGGAAAAAAAAATAAGAGCTTATTTTGCAAGTGCTCATGGTTGATTGCAAAATCTTCTCATAATATGCAGCTGTTTAAAAAAGAAGAAACTTAGAAAATACAGAAACTAAAACCCACCCATAAATGTGTGGGGAACACCAATTACTGCAGCATGTGGCCACCACACACGGGAACACACGTCCGTGTTTTTCTTCTACAAAGAAGCTTTCAGCCTCCACCCCTCTTCCCACCGGCCTCTGCTCTGCTCACCAAGAAGACTGCGCTTTGCACTCGTGACTGGGGGGTTTCTGTTGAACTCAGGGAGGTGGAGGAGTAGTGCTGTGTGGTTGGGGGCACCGTTTGGCCTGCAGTGAGGAGAGAAGCGCGAGTGCTCCACCTCTGGGTTCAGTAACTCCAGGGGCCTCGGGGAGCTGCCCGGGAAGAAGCCTCTCAAACACCTTCCCTGCTGCATCCACAGTTACAGCACGTCCCACGTCTCGGGGTTCAGCTGTGGGTTAACAAGACCTCTCTTGTTGGACAGAAAAGTGTTTCCACAGAGAATCTGCCTGGATCTCGGCCTTGGTTGGTACAGATGTAATAGGCAGTACGTTCAGGGCTCAGGGAAATCAGTTCTGAAGCTCTCTGGGTTTAGGGATACAGCACCTCCTCACCTCCACCCCTTCCATGGTCATGGAGCCTTCTCTTCCAGAGGAAGGGGTTTGGCAACATCAACCACAAAGACACATACTGAAGAGGAGAAAGGCCACGGCAGGCGGGGCTGGGTGTTCCTGGGGGAGCAGAGGGGCCTTGGACACTGCATGCTGGACCCCTGCCCCACCGGCTTCTCCTCCTTCTCGCTGGGCATGCAGCTTTCACCTGCTGGGTGCCCCCCAGTGAGGGGCCCCCAAGACACCAAGCTGGGGTTGGCGATGGGCGAGCTGGATGCCAGGGAACCCGAGACCCTGCAGCAGGTCAGTGCACTGTGGACGAGGGCCGGCCTCACTGAACGGTTAGGTCCTGTGCATTCAGGACACCCTCTCTGGACCCCAGGTGGAGGGCTGATGCCCCCAGTGCCCACCTGGGTCTCAGGAGGTGGAAGAGAGACCCTGTTGACCTTCCCACCTCCTGCCCAGAGAATGACAAAGGCCAGTTCCCAAAAGTCAGAGAAGGGTGTGCAGAGTGAGTCTTGGGTCTCACAGGGTCCCTGTGAAGAAGGGTTCACTGCTCCCTGGATCCCTCTTAGCTGGTCCTCCTTCTGTGTTGTCTTCATACCAAATCTCACAAGGATGAGGCAGTCCAGGTGCCCACAGCATCACTTGCCCAGGTGTTGACAACCCTCCTTATTATGGGCAGGTAGACAGGGTGGCTCGTGTGACGCTCCCCTGCACCAGAGAGGAGACCCCCCAGGCTGTGTCTCTTCTACTCCTGAGACCCAGGTGGCACTGAGGGCAGAGCACCTCCACCGGGGTCTGGAGAGGGTGTCCTGAATGGATAGGGCCTGACTGTCCAGTGTGGCTTCAGGGGATACAGGCAAGAAGGGCACTAACACCTTTCTAAATATTTCAGACAACCACTGAGTTCCTTTTGGTTTTTGGTTTCAGATCTTTTTATGTGGTCCATTTTCAGAGTCTTTATTGAATCTGTTACAATATAGCTTCCATTTTATGTTTCAATTTTTTTACTGCAATGCATGTGGGATTGTTACCAAGTCCAAGCTTGTTCTGCACGCCTCACAACAGGCCGATTAATCAGAGCCGAGATGCTGAGGCAAAGAATATGAATTTACTTGGAAAGCCAGCAGATTGAGAAGATAGCAGACTAATATCTCGAAGAAACCATCTTGTCAGGGTCTGGATGCCAGTGTCTTTTATAGAACACAGTGCTGGGAGGTAAGGAAATAAAGTATAAAGGCCATTAATCTGGCAAATATCTCCGGAATGGCCAGTCTTGGAGGGATATATGTTACTTTCTCCCTCCTATAGCCATCAACAGGTAGACAGGTCCCGGACAGAGGCAGAGGGGCGGGGTTTCCTGAGGCACGCCATGATGTATGGACAGCATCCCTGTAGCAAACAGACCAACAGGAAGCAAAGTTTAGAGTAAAGCATTCAACATGGAGTCAGATTTTTTCTTCCCCGTAACAATTCCCCAGTGTCAGGGTCGACTCCACAATCTTATGGGAAAGGGGTGATGACTGTTCTAATTGCCCCACTAGTTGAATCTTTTGGGGAGTGCCCACCACTGGTGCCACTGTTCTGAATGTTGAGATTTGACTTTTCTTGTTGTTTGGAAGGTCTCTACTTCATATGTATAGACATAATAATATTATAATACAGGTGTTGAGTGTTGTTTTATTCAGTACAAAACTTTTAGGACTTCAAAACCAGGTGGCAGCATCTAAAGTTATGGAACTTAGCACTTTTCTATGTGTGGGAAGATGCAGCAGCCATCTCACTGAAATCATCCCCTTTGATACATACCTTACTACCTGTGACCAGCATCCTGATTTATCCTTCCTGAATGTCTTGGGGATCACAGTGGGGAGTGGCTGCAGTCTGATGGCTGCTGGAAAGCAGGTATTCTTCTCTTTCCTGAGGGTCCTCAGAGCTCACCATGAGGAGTGGCTTCAGTTTGATGGCTTCTAGACAGTAGGAGGGGGAACCTGGGTCCCCATTGAGATCATCTCAGCAGAGACAGCAAGCACGTCCTGTGATTCCAGACAAACTTCCAACGTTCAGGGCTCAGCGTTCAACCTGCAGGATCCACATTCGTCAGCTCAGCCACCATGCTCTGCACTTAGTTGCTATTTAGCCCTGAAACCTACACTGCAGGAGGCCCTCTAAACGTGACGTCCTGTCCAGTAACCTCTCGGTCACACCCTCCAAGCCTGACCCAGGCCCAGCTCTGCTGAGAGGGTCTCACTGGGACCCAGGTTTCCCCTCCTGCTCTCCCACATCTGTACCTGAGTGGGGAGAAGGCAGGGGCTGGGGCACAGTGCCTCCAAGCAGGTAGGGCAGACGTTCTCCAATCACCCCTTGTGGTCCATCCCTGGGAACACAGTCTAATATCAGTTTTAGCAGCAGAGGACATGTGTCCCCAGACATGGACCACTCTCTAGGGAATGTGAGCACTAACACAGGAAACCGCAAGTGACCTGCTTAGGCTGGAAGACTAGTTCCTGGGATGTGAGCTAAAGTCTGAAAGTAGCCTCTCATTGGGATTAGCCTTCTCCAGACGTAGCTTGGGGGCAGCAAGAGCACAACAGTGGGCCCAGCTGGGGCAGCCACAGGGTGCCTCTCGACAGCCCTGTGGAAACTGTGCACCAGAGTGACCAGGAGCCCACATTCACTCAGCAGATGGCTTCTGAGAGCTCAGTGACAGAAAACACAACCACGAGCCTACACTCACCAAGCGGATGGCCTCTGAAAGGTCTGTGAGAGGCCAGAGTACCACGAGACTGGACTCATCGGTGGACGGCCTCTGAGATGTCTGTGACAGACCAGAGTGACCACAAGCATGCATTCACCCAGCAGATGGCCTCTGAGAGGTCTGTGACAGACCATAGTGACCACAAGCATGCATTTACCCAGCAGATGGCCTCTGAAAGGTCTGTGACAGACCAGAGTGACCACGAGACTGCACTCACCCAGTGGATGGCCTCTGAGAAGTCTGTGACAGGTCATAGTGACTACAAGCCTGCACTCACATGGCGGACAGCCTCTGAGAGGTCCGTGACAGACCAGAGTAACCACGAGTCTGCTCTCACCCAGCAGATGGCTTTTGAGGGTCTGTGACAGAGCAGGGTGACCACAAGCGTGTATTCAGCAAGTGGATGGCCTCTGAGAGGTCTGTGACAGGCCAGAGTGACCACGAGCCTGCACTTACCCAGCGGATGGCCTCTGACAGGTCTGTGACTGGCCAGAGTGACCACAAGCATGCACTTACCCAGCCGATGGCCTCTGACAGGTCTGTGACTGACCAGAGTGACAACAAGACTACACTCACCTAATGGATGGCCTCTGAGAGGGTTGTGACAGACCAGAGTGACCACAAGCCTGCACTCAACCAGCGGATGGCCTCTGATAAGTCGGTGACACACCAGAGTGACCACAAGAATGCATTCACCCAGCAGATGGTCTCTGAGAGGTCTGACACAGGTCAGAGTGACCACGAGCCTGGACTCACCCAGTGGATGGCCTCTGATAGGTCTGTGACAGACCAGAGTTACCACAAGCATGTTTTCACCCAGATGATGGCCTCTGAGAGGGATGTGCCAGGCCAGAGTTTCCTGAAGCATGAATTCACCCAGTGGATGGCCTCTGAGAGGGTTGTGACAGGCCATAGTGACCACAAGCCTGCACTCACAGGGCGGACGGCCTCTGAGAGGCCTGTGACAGGTCAGAGTGACCACGAACCTGCACTCACCCAGTGGTGAATTCTTGTCAGGAGAATCCCATGGACAGAAGAGCCTGGTGGGCTACAGTTCATGGGGTTGCAAAGAATCAGACACAACTGAACACCTGAGCACACACACATATGAAACAGAAATGTACTCAGGGACAGAGGGAACAGACTGGCGCTCTCCGAGGAGGAGGGGGCGGTGGAGGGCCAGAGTGGGAGGCTGGGTCAGCAGATGTAGCTTTTGTAAGTAGAATGGTTAAAGAAGGCCCCGCTGCATAGCAGAGAACAATATTCAGTATCCAATGATAAACTGTAAGGGAATATTTTTTAAAAGAATGTATATATCTGTATAAGTGTATCTCTGACCTGTGCAGCAGAAATTAACACATTGTAAGCCAGCCATAATTCAAAGAAAAAAGAAAAAAAATACTGATTAAAAAAAAAAAAAAATAGAATAGACCCTAGCCAATTACAATAGACACTCAACCCAGGAGCACCAAGTGCCAAGCAGTCAGAACATGGACCAACCAGTCAGAAGAGGGGCCGACAGGAGACGGGGTCCCACGGCGGCCCACAGGCTGGCTGGGAGCCCTGGGCACCATAAGCCACAAGTGTCGCTGGAGGAAATGAGAACTCTACCCAAAGGACTCCCACTCCACCTCAAAACAAAGCAGCTCTGCTTCCCCTGACCCCTTAACTGAAGGGGCCCCAGGACGCCCTGGCTTGGTACTGGGACCAGGAATATACTGGTCAGACCCCACTGCAGGGGAGGTCTGTGAGGGCAGTTCTGGAGTAGGTGGGCCAGGATAAGCGCAGCAGCTCCACCCATTCTTTGAAAGTCTGACAAAACAGAGCCCAGGAGGCCAGAAAGTGTCCTAATGGAGGGCAGGTCCATGTCGGTGCCTCCACTCTCTGGCTGAGGCCCAGTGCTGGCCTCCTGTGCTGGTCTGCAGTGCGTTCTGCACATGCCTTGATGGCTCAGCTGCTGAGCCCCAAGGTGAAGGCTTGTGATGGCAGCCAGGCCCACAGGCACCAGCAGCACTGACCTTCTGGCTCCCGGCCCAACAGCGAGGTCCAGCTGAGACCAGTGGGCACGTTGTCAGCGGTGCTCCAGGGTGGGCCATGTGTCACCAGTAAATGGCGGTGTTGTGATGTAGGCCAGCAGGACTCAGCCTGGAGGATGGCTAGAATCACCAGGGACACACCGATCCATGAACACTCCCGGCCCTGGATTAGGCAGAGACCCGAACAGGCAGACAACTGCAGAGAGCAGAGTCTACGGCACAGACAAGGTGCACCCTACCCCGGGCAGGGAAGTGTCCCCATCGAAGGGGGCGCCCTTGGGATCCCCCACCTTAAGCATAAAGAGGCTTCAGGCAAAGGTGGTAGGAGCAGACATGGAGCCGCTTTTAAGTCATGCAGGGCAGGACACGCAGGTGAGTGAAGGCCAGAGGGAATGTGCTGGAGAAAACAGAGGGTCTGGGGAACAGATGGGCTTGGGTTGAGCTGAGCCAAATGGGGCTGGGAGTCCAGACTCAGAAACCCTGTATGCCTCTCTCCCGGCTCGGCCTCCTAATCTACTTAACCCCCACTCTGCAGCCTGACGCCGCCTGTCCTGTGCATCTCCACACTCGGACCGTCCACTCATTCACAGATATTTGCTTAGCACTTGCCTCTGGCCAAGTCGTGTCCCAGGCACGGGACAGCCGTGAGGAGACAGACAATAACCCCAGTCCTTGGGGAGCAGAAACTCTACCAGAGGCCAGATGCACCACTTCTGGGACTGAGCCCCGGCCTTGCCCTTCTCACCCACTGGCCAACCCTGCTGGAACTCCGGGCCCAGATGCAGTTCTGTCTGAGCATCCCCCCTCCTCCAAAAAGGCGCCTCTCTGGACTCGCCGCCCGTCAGGCCCTGCCTCCCCGAGTCCTGTGTCCTTCTCAGCACAGACCACCATCGGAAACGGCCTCCCTGCCACCTGCGTGACCTCAGTGTACCTGGAGATATCACGTCCCAGTGAAGGAACGTCCCAGCTGCCCTCACGCACTTTCTGCTGAGTTCCCACCACAGATTCCCATCACGACGGTCTGGAAGGACCATCCACATGGGTCTGGGGCAGGGCCTTGGTGGGGCCTGAGAGAGTGGCCCCCTGGGCCGCTCCAGTGGTCAGGGTAGACAGGGACCTCTCAGCAGTGACTCGGACTGGCTGGCAGGCCGATCAGCTTCCTTCTCCCTGGGACCACGAAGGGGCAGCGTCTCATCACTGCTCAGGTTCCTGGCTGCCCAGGAAGGGCTGTCATTTCCACAGCCCTGAGCACCCTGTGAGCTGTTACATGTTTTACCTGTGTGATCTCAACTCCCTCAGGCAGAACGCTCTGGGCTACACACTTGGAAGAATCTACTGGAGTGGTTTCAGTTCAGTTCAGTCGCTCAGTCGTGTCCAACTCTTTGTGACCCCATAGACTGCAGCACACCAGGCCTCCCTGTCCATCACCAACTCCAGGAGTTGACTCAAACCCAGGCCCATTAAGTCAGTGAGGCCATCCAACAATCTCGTCCTCTGTCATCCCCTTCTCCTCCCGCCTTCAGTCTTTCCCATCATCAGTTAGACATGACTGAGCAACTGAACTGAACTGATGCAACTGTGAATAAATGCAAGAGGAAGAATTCAAAGTCCTATCCCTTTGTTTATCACACTGCCTGCTGACTGTGAACCCTTCCTTCTTTGAACACCTAGACTCCTCAAGGGGGGCAGCAAAGGTCTTGAGGCATGAGCCTGCTGGGTTCCCCTCTCTGCCAGCTGAGAATTGAAGCCAGCTTTCTATTTCCTCCAGACTCAGTCTCCATGTTCTTTTATTCAGCTTCAGCAGGCAGAGAAGGCCAAGACTATGGTAAGCAACAATTCCACTCACCTGATCACCAGGTTAATCTGAATTAACACCACCACGCATGGCCTACTAATTAGACTCACAAGCCTACTCCTCCTTATTCAATGATAACAGTCTCAATTTCTCACTAGTTTTCTCCCACTCCCTATGGACACCACCACTGATTTTAACTACATCATTATGACCGCTTATATAATTGTCAACATCACGTATTAAAAGAATCTCTACCAGAAAGAAAATATTATCACTGCTAGTCATACTATAATTACTTTAATTATAACATTTACTGTCATAAAATTAATTCTTTTATATATTCTATTTGGAGCAACACTAGTTTCAACACTCATTATCATTACCCAAAGAGGAAATCAAGAAGAACACCTTAATGCAGGTCTCTATTTATATTGTACCGTAGTAAGTTCTCTCGCCCTCTTAGGAATACTTGACTATATTCAAAATACAGTAGGACCTTTAAATATTCTAATGCTGAGCCCAATCAGTATCCAACTCTTGATCCAATGGTTTCATATGGTTAGTATGCATAATTGCCTTTATAGTAAAAATACCATTTATGGCCTCCAATTTTGACTACCTAAAGCACAAGAAGAGGCCCCTATTGCAGGCTTCATGGTTCTGGCTATGCTGCCAGCACTACTAAACCTTGGATGCTACGGTATACTACGAAATACAAATTACAATAATTTGAAACCCACTAACAGACTTCATAGGGTATCCACTCATTCTATTGTCCTTATGAGGCATAATTATAACCAGCTCCATTTGCTTATGCCAGACAGACCTAAAATCACTCACTGCATACTCTTCTGTCAGCCACATAGCACTTTGCTATCCTTACCCGAACACCTTGAAGTGGTATAGGAGCCACAGCCCTAATAATTGCCCATCCTCTGTTTTGTTCTGCCTGGTAAATTCAAATTACCAGGTCCATTGCCAAACAATAATCCTAGCCTAAAGCCTACAAATGTTCCTCCTACTAATAATCAGCAACCTGATGATTACAGCAAGTTAAACAAACCTAGCTCTACCCCCAACTATTAACTTGATTGCAGAGCTATTTGTAGTAATATCCTTCTTGTGATCAAACATTGCAATTATTTGAATAGGAATTCATACAGTAATTGCTGCCCTATACGCTTTATATATACTCATTACAACACAGTGAGGCAAATACACACAGCACATAAACAGTATCTCTCCATCTTTTACATGAGAAAATGCTCTCATATCTTTCCCCATCCTACCTCTTCCACTCCTATCCTTAAACCCAAAAATCATCCTAGGCCCCCTATACTGTGTATATAGTTTAGAGAAAAACACTTGATTGTGAATCTAGGAAGAAAAGACAATACCTTCTTATTTACCACAGAAGTAGATAAGAATTGCTGATTCTATACTCCCTTGACAAACAGCATGGCTTTTTCAAACTTTTATCCATTGGTGTTAGGAACCAAATAATTGGTGCAACTGCAAATAAAAGTGATAAATTAAATTTCCTCTTTCACTCTAGACTCACTATTTATATCATCGGTCATAATAACAAGCACTAACATTTATAAAAGCACCACATACACTCTATATGTAAGATTATCTCATATGCCTTCACCATTAGCTTAGTTCCAACAATAATATTCATGTATACGGGCCAAGAGATAATTATCTCAAACTAGCACTGAATCACACTACAAACCCTTAAGCTATCATTCAGTTCTAAAATAGATTATTTCTCAATAACGTGTGCTGGTGGCCCTATTTTTCATATGATCAATTATAGACTTCTCAACATGATCCGTTCACTCAGACACCAACATTAACTGATTCTTCAAATACTTCTTTTCCTTGTTACAATACTAATTCTTCTTACCTCTAATAATGTCTTCCAATGACTTACTGGCTGAGAAGGAGCCGGGATTATGTCCTTCCTGCTCATTGGATGACGGTGTGGACGGCAGATGCAAACACAGCGGCACCACAGGCAATTTTGTATAACACCTCAGTTGCTCAGCTGTGTCCAACTCTTTGTGACCCCATGGACTGTAGCCCACCAGGCCCCTCAGTCCATGGGATGTTCCAGGCAAGATTCCTGGAGTGGGTTGCCATTTCCTTCCCCAGGGCCAAAACACCTCAGCGAAGCCCAACGACTGACTGGAAAGAGGAGGCAGAATGCTGGCTTGCGCGGCGTGGATGTGGGGATGCAGGGCACGGGGGCGTGGATGTGAGAAAGCGGGGCCAGGGGCATGTGGACCTGTTTTGTATAACTCCGTGCTGCTGCTGCTGCTGCTGCTAAGTCGCTTCAGTCGAGTCCGACTCTGTGCAACCCCATAGACAGCAGCCCACCAGGCTCCTCCGTCCCTGGGATGCTTCAGGCAACAACTGTGGAGTGGGTTGTCATTTCCTTCTCCAATGCGTGAAAGTGAAAAGTGAAAGTGAAGTCACTCAGTCATGTCTGATTCTTCATGACCCCATGGACCACAGCCTACCAGGCTCCTCCATTCATGGGATTTTCCAGGCAAGAATACTAGAGTGGGATGCCATTGCCTTCTCCAAACCCTATGCTGACACAGGTTTTATTAAAATAACAGCACGGTTCTTACTTAACTTCAATGCATGACACTTACAACAAATTTTTATCCTCAGCTCAGTTCAGTTGCTCAGTTGTGTCCAATTTTTTGCGACCCCATGAACCTCAGCACACCAGGCCTCCTCACCCATCACCAGCCCCTGGAATTTACCCAAACTCATGTCCATTGAGGCGGTGATGCCATCCAACCATCTCATCATTTGCCGTCCCCTTCTCCTCCTGCCCCCAATCCCTCCCAGCATCAGGGTCTTTACCAATGAGTCAGCTCTTTGCAGCAGGTGGCCAAAGTTTTGGAGTTTCAGCTTCAACATCAGTCCTTCCAATGAACACTCAGGACTGATCTCCTTTAAGATTGACTCGTTGGATCTCCTTGCAGTCCAAGGGACTCTTCAAGAGTCTTCTCCAAATCACAGTTCAAAAGCATCAATTCTTCAGTGCTCAGCTTTCTTTATAATCCAACTCTCATATCCATACATGACTACTGAAAAAAAATTGCCTTGAGTAGACGGGCCATTTTTGGCAAAGTGATGTCTCTGCTTTGTAATATGCTACCTTGGTTGTGCATAACTTTCCTTCCAAGGGGCAAGCGTCTTTTAATTTCCTGGCTGCAATCACCATCTGCAGTGATTTTGGAGCCCTCTTTCCACTGTTTCCCCAACTATTTGCCATGAAGTGATAGGACCAGATGCCATGATCTTAGTTTTCTGAATGTTAACCTTTAAGCCAATATTTTTACTCTCCTCTATCACTTTCATCAAGAGGATCTTCAGTTCTTCTCATTCTACCATAAGGGTGGTGTCATCTGCATATCTCCGGCTATTGATATTGCTCCCAGCAATCTTGATTCCAGCTTGTGCTTCCTCCAACCAGCGTTTCTTATGATGTACTCTGCATATAAGTTAAATAAGCAGGGTGATAATATACAGCCTTGACGTACTCCTTTTTCTATTTGGAACCAGTCTGTTGTTCTATGTCCAGTTCTAACTCTTGCTTCCTGACCTGCATACAGGTTTCTCAAGGGACAGGTCAGGTGGCCTGGTACTCCCATTTCTTTCAGAATTTTCCACAGTTTATTGTGACCCACAGAGGCAAAGGCTTTGGCATACTCAATAAAACAGAAATACATTTTTTTCCTGGAAGTTCTTGCTTTTTTGATGATCCAGTGGATGTTGGCAATTTGATCTCTGATTCCTCTGCCTTTTCTAAATCAGCTTAAACATCTGGAAGTTCACGGTTCACGTATTGCTGAAGCCTGGCTTGGAGAATTTTAAGCATCACTTTACAAGCATGTGAGATGAGTGCAATCATGGGGTAGTTTGAGCACTCTTTGGCATTGCCTTTCTTTGGGATTGGAATGAAAACTGACCTTTCCAGTCCTGTGGCTACTGCTGAGTTTTCCAAATTTGCTGGCATACTGAGTGCAGCACTTTCACAGCATCATCTTTTAGGATTTGAAATAGCTCAAATGAAATTCCGTAACTACACTAGCTTTGTTCATAGTGATGCTTCCTAAAGCCCACTTGATTTCACATTCCAGGATGTCTGGCTCGAGGTGAGTGATCACAATATCATGATTATCTGGGTCATGAAGATCTTTTTTGTACAGTTCTTCTGTGTACTCTTGCCACCTCTTCTTAATGTCTTCTGCTTCTGTTAGGTCCCTACCATTTCTGTCCTTTATTGAGCCCATCTTTGCATAAAGTGTTCCCTTGGTATCTGTGATTTTCTTGAAGAGATCTCTAGTCTTTCCCATTCTATTGTTTTCCTCCATTTCTTTGCACTGATCACCGAGAAAGGCTTTCTTCTCTCTCCTTGCTCTTCTTGGAACTCTGCATTCAAATGGGTATATGCTTCCTTTTCTCCTTTGCTTTTCACTTCCCTCTTTTCACAGCTATTTGTAAGACCTCCGCAGACAGCCATTTTGATTTTTTGTATTTCTTTTATTTTTCTGTATTTTGGGGGATGGTCTTGATTTCTGTCTCCTTTACAATGCCATGAACCTCCATCCATAGTTTATCAGGCACTCTGTCCAACAGATCTAGTCCCTTAAATCTATTTCTCTCTTCCACTGTATAGTCACAAGGGATTTGATTCAGGTCATACTTGAATGATCTAGTGGTGTTCCCTATTTTCTTCCATTTCACTCTGAGTTTGGCAATAAGGAGTTCATGATCTGAGCCATAGTTGGCTCCTGGTCTTGATTTTGCTGACTGTATAGAGCTTCTCCATCTTTGGCTGCAAAGAATATAATCAACCTGATTTCGGTGTCATCCATCTGTTGATGTCCATGTGTAGAGACTTCTCTTGTGTTGTTGGAAGACAGTGTTTGCTATGACCAGTGCATTTTCTTGGCAGAACTCTATTAGCCTTTGAGGAATAGGCAGTACATCTACAACTGGAACACCACTCAACCATAAAACAGAGTGAAACAGGGATGCTGTCAGCAGCATGGGTGTGCTAAGAAATCATCACACCAGGTGAGGGAACTCAGAGACGGAAAGACAAATCTCATGAGAGATCACTTATGGGCACAATCTATAAATTCATACCAGTGACCAAATGTACAAAACGGACTTCACAGCCTGCAAAAATCAAATTATGAGTATCAAAAGAAAGAAAGAAGGGATAAAGAGTTTAGGATTTATATACACACTAGGATCTAACAAACTGATAAGCAAATAGGACCTAGTGAAAAGAACAGGGAACTCTACTAAAGAGACTGTAATCATCTATATGAGGGGAAAAAATGGAAAAAGAATAGATTCCCTTCTATATAAAATCAAATTAAGTTACTGTACAGCTAAAACTAATAAAACAATGGAAATGAACCTGACTCCAATAGAAAATCAAAATTAAATTACAGAAAATTCATCTAGGCGTCCCCAAACAGTGGCGAGCCTGCAGATTAGGTCTGTGATACACTATGATGTTAATATGACACCGCCAAAGGTTTTCACCCAGCAGAACACAGAGCAGCATCCCATTCAATGTTGCCTGACCTCATGTGAAAGTCACAAGATTAAGAGAAGAAAGACCACAGGTTAATCAGGGCAACAGCCTCAATTCAGAAGTTGGGAATCTCCAAGGGGAAAGACACACAGAGGTGAAGAGCAGACACGGGGTCTCTGGGCACAGGATCCAGAACAGTGTTGATGGCGTGAGACCCACACGGTACCCAAACCCTGCCTCTGGGGCTGCATGACTCTTGGTTAGGACACCAAGTCCCTGATGGCTGGGCCCCAAAGGCAGAAATGAGTGGGTTCCTGGAACGATCTCTCGTCCCAGAGAAGTCCCCCCTCTCCTGCCCTTCGGTTCTGTCTGATACTGTTTTGACAGCTGTCATGATAATGCTGAACACACTGCCTTGGTTCCAGTGGGCTCCATTCTTTGTTTTCCCACTGAGGCATTGAGAAAATACATCAGGTGTGGGTCTAGAAGATGGGGGGCAGGTCTGGTGTCTGCTGAGCAGGGACGGCCAAATGGAAGGCGATCACATAGCAACTTCACCTGCTGCCCAATTTTTTTTTGCCTGATCCTTGTACCCTGGAATCAATTAGCCAGGTGAACCTGCCTCTCTACTCAAACTGAATCTGCTGAAAAACTGGAATAATTACCAAGTAGCCCACCTGAGGAGTCTCCATGAGCTTCAGGGCAGGTGAGCCTGGAAGGAGGAAAGACTAAGAGCCCTAAGTCAGCACTGACCCCTGGAAGGGCCATGGAACCCCACTCAGAGGAGGGCACATTACCCAGAGAAGCCCACCTCAGCTCCAGACCCCAGACCTCTGAGCACTGACATTCAGACACAGGCATGGAGTTTTCCAGGACGGAGGTCAGGCCCATTCCGCACCAAGGTCTCCACATCCTCGTGCACACAGAACATGGTCAGGTGTCAATATTCTCATTGCAGAAAGCAAGCAGTCTTGTCTAAACATAATCACCTACCTGGGCCTAGTGAAAGAAATTGAAATGGAGCCTTGGCATTTATCAAATGAGTGAGACCTTGGGTGGGATGAAGCCCTCTTGGTGCATTTGAGATGGAAACAGTGCTTTCTGCCCAAGGGAGGCATGAGCTGTGGGCCTAAAAGGGCCAGTTTCCAGGGCATCATCCATTCAGGGTCTCCGTGGGTCTGGGTAGTAGTAAACTGATGGGACTATGTCTAGGGATGCCACCTTAGCTTTCTGGCCTCAGGTCCCATGTCTTATATTGGAAGAGACCCTGTAGATGTATGTGCACCTTTTTCACAATATTTTATCAGTCCCTGGCCTGCCACAGTCTCTTGGAGCCCTTGGAGGCTCGAGCGTCTAATTGACCTTTCCCTGCTACAGGGAGATAGCGCTTGGGGTGGCAGGTAGACAGGTGCACACAGAAAGCTCCAGAGATAGGGAGGCCAGGGGGCCTCACCCAGAATGTTTTGGGCCCTAACAGATGATAGGGTTGCAACGGGGCACAGACATGATGAGGCATGACATAGAGAGGTGCACACCGAGAAAGTGGTTCTCCAAGTCAGCTGAGCCCAAAGGCCCTTGTTTTCTGGTTCCTTCAAGGAATGCACATGTAATGGAATCATGCCAACGTGACTGGTACTGTGAATCAGCCCAAGGTATGGGAGAATGTGGAACACAGCTGCAGGTCACTCAGCGGTCCACGGCGAGCACATCCAGGCCTGCCCGACGCTCTGCAGATCGGTCCCTGTCATGAACAATGCCAAGATTTTGTTACCCTTGAGGACAAGACACAGAGTTAGAAGTGCAAGCTGACAGGATCGACAAGCAAGTGAAAGAGAATAACTGGGACAAAGAATGTCGGGTGCTTACCAAAATTCATGTTCCTGGACAGGAAAGCCTGTACTTCTCCATATGTGTAAGTCTCCTCTCAGGGATGTGAGTGTGTACACTTGGATGTGTGTGCACATATGTGCGCAGAAGCACCTTCCAGTACACTTGTGTGTATGAGCAGTCTGAAGAGACCTAGCTAGGTGACGGAAGAATGGATAGCGGAAACATGAAGGTACTAGTGAAAGGTACATAGACTCTTGCCAGCAGAAGCAGTGAGGCCAGGGAATCATGCCCTTTGATCTCACTGAATTTGCAAGTCCTAAATGGAAATAGAGTCCTGTAGCCAGGACCCCTGGCAGAAAGGAGAGGCAGGAGGAAATCATCTGGGGGCGATCCGTGAGTGCAGAGGGGCCGAGACACAGATTGGGCTGCAGTCCCAGGCACAGAGGCCCTGGTGGGTGAGCCAACAGCCCTTTGGACACCCAGCAATGAGGGCCTTTGCATCCTTCTCAAATGCAGGGCATTCTTTCCATGACCTGGCCAGGAGCGTGAGCACCCCTTGTCTTTTCTGTAAGGTTTCAGAGATGCAGCAGCACCTGCTACCTGCAGAATTTTCCAGTGTGAAACATCACTCTTTGTACTCATTGCAGAACACCTATATCATGTATGAAGACTATAGGAAGGATGGCTTCGGTTGATCCTCTTGCTGCTCCCGGCCCCACAGTGTTGGACGACAGGCTAGGCTGGGGTGTGTTCTCACCGGGAGAACGGAACCACTTTCAAAGAGCCAGGATAAGGTAAATGGGCAGACATGCATGGCTCCGGCACTGGTGAGCTTTGGAACCTAATGGTGAGGTGTCCTTAGCGTCTCACTGGCAGGTATTCAAACAAGGTTCAGGGAGTTCCCTCATGCCAACAGAGCATGTCCCTTCCCTCCCACTGTGCAAGGTGTGGCCAAGCATGGCAGTTTGTGTAGCATTCATGTCAACCCAGCAACTGTGGGCTGTTCGCCTGTCTCTATATGTGGTTCTGTAGTGACCTCCCACTGTTGGCTTTCAAGTTTGAGAAAGCACTCTCCGACTGTGTGGGCTGAAAATATTCTGATCTCCCGTGTGTGCATCTCACTGAAGTGAACAAGGGCTTGCCTTCACTCCAAGGTTAAGAGTCTCTTCTCAGCGCTGGTGTCCAGAGAGTGACAGAGGGCAACAGCACCACTTAGAGAGAAGGAGACACACAGACACCAGCCGCTGGTACATACACAGAAGGATTGCCAGAAACAGTGCTATGCGAGCAGAGTAAAGAGACACAGAGAGAGATCTGTACCCTATGGCTTTGGTACTCCTGAACAGCGGAGGTCAAGTGTTGCAAGCATTGGGGTTTGTACCCACTCCCCTACCATCTGGACAGCGACAGCCTCCTGTCCTAGGGAAGAAAGTATCCAGCCACTTTGCACCCCTGCCTATCTTTTGGATACTCAGGGAGACTTCCCATGGGTTGAGGGTCCCATGGGGCACAAGAGTGTGCTCTTTGGATTGCACAGCGGGAACACGGTTCGAATTTTCAGAGACCAGTTGTGTAACAGCGCCTGGGGTAGCGCCAGATGCAAAACCACCGCCCTTCCTGGAGTCGAATGCGGCCACCTGGGGACGCTGGAGCCTAGGAAGTGGGGAAGCTGCCCTCTGCTCTAGGGGCGTGTCCATCAGGGTGCCACCCACTACCCTCTCTGTCATTGGTCCAGATTTGGCCCAGCAGCCTGAGCATGGCTCACAGCCTAGGCGTCCCACATATTGGGCTGATCTCCCAGGGCCAGGGCACCTTGTCCTGGCCTGTCCAGAGCCCCTTTCTTCAGCCTCAGGCCACCCGCAACACACCAGCCCCCACGTCCTGACCATTCCTCTCTCACCCTGCCCACAAAGAGCTAGGGACCCCCACCTGGTTACTGCTGGGCCCGCCATTGCGCACCACTTGCTGAGCTACTATGTCTGGTCCCTTCGCATCTGCCCCAGCTCGGGGTCATGGCCTGGGCCCAGAGGAGCATGAGAGGCGGCTGGAGGAAGGCAGCAGCATCCCGGGACTCTGGACCTTCTTGGCTGGGAGCCCTGGTGCTCAGGGGGCAGTGACCACGCGGCCTGCCATCGTTATGCTGTGCACGGCTGGGGCTTTGCAGCCACCAGTTGGCACGCCAGGCAAAGAGGTCACCCTGTACAGGGTGGAGGTGGTGGAGGACGGCAGGGCCCTGGGGACAGAGACAAGGCGGGGATCGGGCGGGAGTGCCAGCTGCTGGGGAGACACATCATGGAGGAGGTGGAGGTTGTGGCGGATGAGGAGCAGGAACAGCGGTCCTTCCAGGAGCTGGAGAAGGAAACGCTGGAGGAGTAGGGATAGGAAAGGCCCAGAGACCCGAGTGAGAGGCCAGTGCTAGATGCACTGCAGGCACTGGCCGCCCTGCAGGCGTAACTGAGCTCTGAGCATGGGAATAACCGCGGGGCCCAGGTTCGGTTCATGCACAAGAATCATCAGGGGAGGAAGTGTCACTTGGCTCGGAGGACCGCCATCATCCAGGGTCATCCATGGCTTCTGGGCCAAAGCTGTATCCTTACTGCTGCTCCTAGTGGTCTGCCTCTCAGGAGGAAGGGGAGGAGGGGCAGAAGCAGGAGGATGGGTGGGGGCGAGGACACAGGAAGGGCGATGGAAGCCCCTGAAGGAACTGTGGTCCTGGGCAGTGGCAGGTTCCAAAGACATAGCCAAGTCAAATCTGGGAAGGGCCACACTTGTAAGTGTCGCAGCCATGACTCTGGGTGTCTCCTTCAGGCCTGCGTCTGAGGAAGGAGCAGCATCCAAGGCCTCTAAGTCAGGAATGACCAGAGACAGTACATGAGAGAAGAAACTGTAGAGAGTTATTGTAAATGTGGATGATCCCAGGAAATTGCTTAGACATGGGAGTCACACACACTCACACACGCGCACACACACACACACACACACACACACACACACACACACATAAATACACACCCCACTTTCTTTGAGGTACGATTTGTCACAAGGACAGCAAGTCCTGACCATGTAATCAGTTACCTGACACTATCCCGAACAAACCGGCCAGGAGGAAGGCAGTAGCAGCCAGAAAGAGCCCCTGCTTGTGGGATGCAGACCACCTGAGCTGCAGAATAGCAGAGGGAACCCAGAGCCATGAGCATGTCTGATGGTATGACAAGGCCTGAAGACGTCAGTGGTGGCCGGGGAAGTGGGAGTGCCCAGCATCCTTGCAGATGCCTGATCCAGTGTCCTTCTTCCACCCCAGACTAGGGCTGTTGCTCCTGGCTCTACTTGGCCTGGCATGTGGCCTGAATGGCTCCTTGACCAAAAGCAGATTATGAACCACCCTCAAGTGTCCATCATAATCAGCACCCCAGATGAAGACTTTCTTAGCTCCATGATAGACTTGAATGTCAGTGAGGGAGACTGAGGACGGGTTGATATGGCACTTGATGGGGAGTTGGGGGATGGTGTTATCCATGGGCCTGTGCTGTGAGACTTTGGAGAGATATCATGGAGGCTATTAATGCCCACCTGGGAGGCAAGCTGAGGCCCCTAGGAGCTTGCACTTTTTCCCTCCTCCCTGTGCTGGCAGGTGCAGGTGTGGAGCCTTCCACTGTCCCGCTGCAAGCTGATTTTCTCCTTTCGGGACAACCCGTACTTCTGGAACACAGTGCTCATTTAGGAGTGTTACTTTGACATCACTGGTTAACGAGTCTCCCAGGATGGTGAGTGTGGGTGTGCAAGGGGCTGGATGCTCCACCTGCTGGATCTGCCCTTGTCTCCCCTGCCTTTGTCCAGGGTATAGGGCATGTCGTTCCACTCCAGTCCACTGGTTCTGGGACTTTGAACAGGGAGCACCCAGCCACAGGCCTGTCACCAGGAGCCTTAACTTTCTCAACTAGTTGTCAGGCCACAGCCACAACTGCCCAGAATCGAACAGGATTGCTGAGGTGGATTTGGCTTGGGCCCACACACAGTTGGTGATTGATGTTGGAGCCTTTGGCTGCTCACAGGAGGGTCAGGGGCCTGGTCAGCCCAGGGCTGACCTTGCTCTTGTTGCCAGCAGATCATCAGTGAAGACATGTGGGATGATCCCCTGAAGTACTACCCCAGGGAGGAAGGTTCTGCCATTAGAGGTAACTGATAGAAACACAGGTGGTGAGGGAATCTGGAGGTGGGCCCTGAAGTGACAGTTGTGTAGAGGCTGGGACACTGTCCTTTCCCAAATGGGGATGCTTAGGCTCATGCAACCTGGCTGTGGACCCTGTATTCAGGTCATGCATGTAGTAGGTGATGTGCTGAGAGTGGGGACTTGGGGACTCTGTGTGTCCATAAGTGAAGCAAGTCTCCCTCAAAGCAGGTGTGGTTGTAATGCAAGAGTCCTAGATGATTCTCCTAGAGGCAGGGTGAACTAAGCATCTTTGTAGAAGCATCCTTCCCCTGACACTAAGTACCATCTCCAGCTACTGAAACACCTGTATTTCCTCTTTGCCTTTCTGTCCCTGTGTCATGCATGTTTGTGTGTACATACGTGTGTTTGTGTCACCTGTGTTGGTTTGTTTGTGTCGCCCAGGGCTGATGCAGTGATGAAAGCAAAAGGAGCCAAGACATGGAACAACCTAAAGAGGAGGCATGGAAGGTCCCCAGATATGGGGTGGATGGTTGACCTATCTTTGCAGTGCCCCTGTCCAGGACAGGAATGAGGGAAGGATGGCCAGAGATAACTCTGGACCAGGGCTGCACAAATTTGGATTTAGATCAAAATTAAATCAACAGATAAACATGATTATAATTTCTACTGTGTTTTCTTGTGTTGGGGTTGTAAGGTGTGAGGATTCACCCAGAGCAAATCAGATGGGGTGGGAATTTGAAACCACTGCTTGTGGACCGCTCAGTCTGTGGGGAAAATGCCAGTCTGTGGGGAAATGTGCCAGTCTGTGGAAATGGTGGACGTGGCGACAGTAGGACCCAGGATGGTAAGGACGCTAAGGTCCTGAAGAGAGGGCAGAGACCTGAAGGAGGAAGAGGCACAGAGAGCCTGCTGCACTGGAGACTTGTTCCACACACCTGAGAAGGATACCCGGGAAGGTCCTGGGCCTGTGCTGCCCAGGATCAGCCCATCCGGCAGCATGCTCCCTTCCCAAGGGTGGCATACACTGGCATGATGCGACACAAAATGTGAGACGTGCTAAGGTAGGCTGTCTGTGTGAAACCCCAGGCACCCTAGCAGAGACAGGGGGTGAGTGTGGAATGCCTCCAGGCACTTGGCAACCTCCCTGGCAGTACAGAAAGGTGAGGAAAGCGCAGGTGTGGGGTGTACATGTGTGCCCCTCTGCCAGCGTGTGCCTGTGAGGGAGGGAACAGGTAGGAAGCAAGGATGGTGGGCTGGCTGCTTGTCCTAAGGGACCTTGGGGCAGTAGGAGACAGGGAAGGCCCTGGGGTCAGTTCAGAGCCTGCTGGTATTCATTTCCAGGGACTAGGTAATAGTGGTCCTTCTGAAGATGCCCCATTGCTCAGCCTGGTAGTCGTCACGTGAATTCTTGGGTCTCATCCTTGGCAGTGTGTATGACTTGAGTGATTCACAAGTTGATCTACATGAAGGCCGAGGAGCAGGGACGTTTTTCTTTTCAGTGCATAGCCCCTTTCTATATGTAGATGCTTCAATTTACAAAAAAAATGAAGCATTAAGTTAATCAGTAGTGGCAGCCTCAGTTCAAGTGCTACACAACCACACGAGGTTTAAGCGTTACAGTGCTGAGCAACAGAACTATTTGTCCGGACAGTCCCACAATCCTGTGCTAGAGGATCTGAACCTGTGAGAGTGGAAAAAAGAGAAGAATACAGTTTCTAGGTAACCTTCGAACACTACGATGATGGAAACAGTGGACAAATGTTAGTGTCTTCAGTAATGTAGAGCAACGATGATGTAAAAGCACCTATCCTGGAGAAACTTCTTGTTTTAAGCTTGGCAAATAACACTGCCATTCAGTAAGACACCAGAGGTAAAGAAATTCTGTTCTTTGTGTCCGAGGTTTTCTGGGAACAAAAAGAACATATGGAAGAACTGAGGTCACCCAGCAGATTAATAGTGTGGCCCTGAAGAGTCAAGGACACATACACAGTGTCTGGCCTGTAGACGGCCCAGACAGTAGCCCGGATTTGGACAGGCCTGCCTGGTTGATGGACTGGCTGAGCTAGCTGCAATACCCAGGTTTGAGTGGAAGAATAAGGGATGTTTCCAAGCGGTGTGTTAAGAACAAGGGTCTTACATATCTGGATGACATACAGAGGGTATGAGTAGTTACCTTTAAGAACCCAAGCTGGTACCAGAGGGTAAGGAAGGGACACGGTGGCAGGTGAAAACACTCATTTCTTCAGCCATCTGGACAGTGTGCCTGGTGTGCTTGACAGTGTTTGTGCGGCCACTGTTGGTACTCTCACTGCTGACCTATGAGAAAAACTCCTTTACGTCTCCCCAGTCTGCTGATATTCAAGGGAAAAACAGGGAGACCCACAGATGAGGGAAGCAGGGCACAGCACAAAGGGACATTTCTTGTCTGGTCAATAATTTCTTCCTAAGTGTACGAGACATCTTAAGGACATTAAACAGTTGAGCAGAGCTTAAGATGAGGCTCCCGCACAGGTAAAAAGCATGGTTATAAACCATCTGAGTGCAAGTAAGCTAGAAGAAGACCAAGCTCTGTATATTCTCACTGAAAAAAAAAAAAAACCATGTGCAATACTACTTGCAACACTTATAGGTATTAATAAAATCTTTTTATTCTTCCAAACAACTCTTCATCTGATGATTCAAGAGATGAAACAAAGAATATTCACTCTGGCAAGATTTAGAATTCAGACCCATAATCCAGACCCAGAGTCTACCACCTTGAAAACTGCTATGGCAAGATACTTGTGGGAAGGGAAGGGAGTAGAACTTCAACCAGATTTAATGTAAGCGGTAAGACTAGATATGCTCTACATCCAACCTAGAATGTCTCTATTTCTCTGTAAGCAGAGGACAGGAGGAAAATGGACCAAGGCAAGCATCCGGCAGAACAACTGGATGTAATCTTATCTGATAACCCTGAATTTGAGAGAAATTCCACACGGGTGCAGTGCGGAGCTTTTTGGATTAATATGTGAACCTGCTCCTTCTGAAGACAACTAGGTTCGGGCCTCTGCCAAAGGTAGGATAGGACACGCTTGAATGAACTCCTCTTTATTAAGAATCCCAACACTACACACAGCAAGCAGCAACAAGAAATTCTCAAAAGGACGTAAGGCTCAGCTTATGCCAGAAAGTTGAGCTGACTGAAAACATGGAAGAGGCGCATAAAGGAATTAGCGAATGGTGTATCGTACATAAGGAACCTCCACATCTTTGCCATCCTCATCACTGCAGCACAGCTCAAGCACCAATGCTTGCACGTGGTGTCCCAGCTTTTGCTTTGATACTCGACTCACAATTTCTGTCATCCTAGTATGAGGAATAACAGGGTCAGGTAAGTAGAAAAAGAGGAAAGGACATAAAGGGGCAAATAACTAAGGAAAACGGTAAACATGAGTTGCATAGATAGCTGATGCTTCCTAGCCGAGACAGGACCAGAACATTTCTCCCTGCCCAGTGAGCCCAACTCACGATTGATCCATCCGCTCCTTCAGCTTGCTGGGTGGCATGAAAAAGGAGTAGAGCATGGATACACCTTGGGATAGCATGGTGATCTCCAATTTGTGCTCTGTCTGAAGATAGTAGAAAGGAGGGGCCACGGTGTCACTAGGATGGACAATACCAAGGACCTGGACAAGCACTACCCTACGTGTAGTAAGTGAAGAAGGAGTCTTACCTTAAAATGGTCAAGGAACTGCTTGAGGGTCATCTCTTTACCATTAGGCTGCAGCCCCTGGACCTCAAAGCGATCCCAAAGTGTCCACTCTTGGTTATAAAACTGCAGGATAAAGCACAGCAGAGTAAATCAGGGGACAAGCCGAGGTTACACTCTCCTCTTTAAATCACAGATATGAGAGTTTCATTTCCACAGTGCACAGGTTCCAACAGTGAACACGGGGTGCACAAAATTAAAGCAAACCTCCAGAATGATGAAAACCAGAGCCAGTTCTCCAAGGATAAGATACATATACTGCCCACTCATATACATACATGTGTCACTCACTGATGCGTGATACCGAAGGTTCCCATAAATACAAGAATTTACCTGGTGACGGGGTGGGGCAAGGGGCCCAGAGAAGCAGAAAAAGGGCAGGGCCAAGTTGATGAAGCTATTCTTATAGGACTCAAGCTGTTGGTGTCCCTGTACCACTTTGTACAGCTCCAGACATACAAGGCCAACTACAGCTGCTGTGGTTGTAGCAATGGCTGGGATGATCTTCCCTGCAATCAGCTTGCTCTATGACACAGAATGTGACGAGCAGAGGTGATTGTTAAGAGAAGTTGACAGCCCACTGAAAAGGTCATATGTGGCAGATTCAAATTTAGAAAGGGTTCAAGGTTAGATCCAAATTTTTGTTACCTTATGCCGGTCTGCGAGGGGAATGTTATAGTTCTCTGCCCGGAGATTGGATGCAGCCACAATGAAATCCATGTGGAAGTTGGTGTCATCATCCTGTTGTTGAGTGGAGACAAGAGGAAGAATAGAGGAAGCAGATCAGGAGCAAAAGGCTTTCTAGATAGTACTACGGACCAACATCTATTTTTCCCCATTACCTGCCAATGCAGCCAAAGATGTCCCAGACCACCAAAAAAAAAATGGGCCATATGGTAGGCGTGTAACCCCACAAAAGCTAAAGATGGCTCAGCCTATCCTCCTATCCTGCTGAGGGCACCCCTCTCCCAAGCACCTTCTCAAAGTTGATGGGGTACATCCTGAACCCAGAAAGGCTCTCTGGGGTTGGCAGCATGGCCTTGAGCTCCTGTAGGCGGTTATCATCTGCCAAGAGGAGGTAGTACATGTCAGTCCTCAGATACACATTAGATTCCAGGCCAGGGTCTGAGGTGAAAGCAGGAGTCCAAAGTAAGGCAGAGAAGTTCACGCAGATCAAGGATTTAAAAAGGAGAGACATCACGTGAGAGAGTAAAAGGAAGCAGGAAAGATAAGGCAGAAACACCCCAAAGAGAAAAGAAGTAGACAGGTGTGTGGGACGTGAAAAGGAGCATAACTAGAGACACTGAGGGACAACGACTGAGACACTAAGAAAGGTTTAGACAGCAAAACTATTTTCAATAAAGATGGATGCAACCCAGGTTGCTCACTGATGAATGAGTGTATACAAAAACGTGGTCTATCAATTCAGTGAAACATTAAGTCTCCTTAAAGAGGAACATTTGAAATCCTGGCAGTTTAACAGCACAAATGGCCTCAGAACTACATGCTTAGCCAGAGGTAGAAAGGCAAGTACTGCATAAGGTTACCTAAAAATCAAAATCACAGACACGGAGTATACCTTAGTGTTTGCCAGAGGCAGAGGGGAAGGGGACTGGGGTGTTACTGTTTGATGGGTATAGAGTTTAAGATTTGCAAGTTAAGTTCTAGAAATTTCCTGTACAATGTGACTGTATTTAATATTACTTAAGCATAGTTTTAAACATGATTAAGATGGTAAATCTCTTGTGTTTTTTACCAAAATATTAAACAAACAAACGCAGGATGTCAATGAGAACATAAAATAAGACATCTTAAAGAAGAACGACACAGACAAGGGGAGATAAGAAGGAAGACGCAAAAGCAAACAGGAGACCAGGGGATAAAAGTTACAGAAAGGAATATTGCAGGGAAATGCACCGATAGGAAAGAAGAGAGTAGTGAAATGGGATAAACAGGACATATCTGAGAAGGAAGGAGGGGCATAAACAGTGCAGTTTAAAAAAAAAGTGTACAGGAAAGAAGACAGTAGAAAGTACCTGAAGGGGAGACAGGTAGGGAAATGCATAAAGAGAACTATACAAACAGGAATGTGAGAGAGTAGCTATTTCAGACACAAAATGCAAAAGATGTAAGAGGAGACGACAGACATACAAAGGAAGAAACTGAGGGATACAAACAAGATAAAATGTAGGCAAGGACTTCTAGAACACGAGGTGGGGAGGGGAGACATGGAATTTTGAGTTGGGGGACAGTTACAGATGGAGAGATGAGGAATATATTGAGAGAGAGATGAAGAAAGACATACACACAGATTAATAACAGGTTAAAGATACATATCAGAGAGAAGTAGGGATGCAGATGAGGAGATCTGTCAAGATGAACCAGGGAAGAAATCAGGCAGAGAGACTACTGGTGGAAATCATATCCATTTCTACCTCAGAAGCACACAAAAAGTAGTACGGAAAATAGAACAAAACAAAGAGAAAAAAAAAAAAAAACACAAAGAAAAGACATGGTCCACTCAGAGAGGGAGAAGAAAGAAGTAGCGCGAGAGAGAATTTGTCTCCATCCAGCCCACTGGAAACTGAAGAAGGAAAGAGGGCGGTGGATCAATCTCAGACAGGAGATCTCAGAGCAGAGCCAGGGGCAAAATATCAGTGTGCAGGAGGCTTGCATGGACATGGGCCACAGTAGCGTGGTGGCTCCAGCCCAGCTAAAGTATCTCACCAACGGAGAAACTGGTTTGCAGCTCCTGGTCAGAAACTTGGATCCTGACGCCAGACTTCGGGGTGAACTCAGGGACCTGCATAGACTGAATGAGTATGGTGACAGCACTCCGGTCCTGAGAGCCCATCATCCCGTAGGTCTGGGCAAACAGGTTGGCAGCAGCTATCACGTAGTCCAGATGCAGGGGCTAAGAGAAGGCAAGGTAAGGAAGGGAAAGAACATCTGTACTCCCCTACGGAGGCTCAGCCTCCTTACCACCCATTCAGCGACTTTCCACCCAACTGCAGGAGACCCAGGAGAGTAGACTTACATTGTTGACATCAAAGATGAGTGGGTGTGGGCAGCGTTTAGGCCCGGACCAGAAAGGGGCTCCTGAACCTGTAAGCTAGAAGACAGAAAGATTTAGGGGAGCAGACCCTGCCACAAGAAGTCTCTCTGATAACCACAACTCCTCATTTTCAGTCCCAGAAGGCCCAACTCACTATACTTTGACACTCATTTTCTACCAGATAGGTATTTATGAAACTTTTACAGACTGCCAGCCACTGTGCTCTTCTTGTTCAGATGCTAAGTCATGTTCAACTCTTTGGGACCCCATGGACTGCAGCACGCCAGGCTCCTCTGTCCATGGGAGTCTCCAGACAAGAATACTGGCCTGAGTAGCCATTCCCTTTGCCAGGGGATCTTCTTGACCCAGGGATCGAACCCAGGTCTCCTGCACTTGAGGCAGATTCTTTGTCACTGAGACACCAGGGAAGCCCACCAGGCACTGTACTAACAAATTAATTTACTAACTTAACAAAGAGCAATTAACCTTCACAAAACTCTCATGAAATTAGGTCATCACTATTCCTAATTCCATGAGTATACTGAGGTGCAGAGAGCAACTGCGTAACTTGTGCCAAGAGAACACAGCTAGATTCTATGCCATTAACTCCGAATTTTTTCTTCTACAGTTTTGACAGTCTTGACTGGGAATCTGGAATGACACATCCTACGTCTAAAGGAAACTGATACCAAGTATCTGACAGCTAGAAGAAAAGTTTGACTGGGCATTAGAGGAGAATGGTAGCAGTCTTTGACCTCAAAAATCATTTGCTTATTCATTTTAAGAGCTCTCAAAGCCTTGCTAAGCTTGACACAACTGAATTAACTGGAATGAATCATGTCAAAAGCATGGCAGAAGCCAACACAATAGTGTAAAGCAACAACCCTCCATTTAAAAATACATTAAAAAATATTAAAAAAACCCTGGGGCAGGCTGTTCCCAGTAAAACGGTTCTGACAAATGGTCCCTGCAACTGTGTTACTACCTGGTTAGGAGGAAAGTTATGCAGCAGCTGTCTGATGTTGTTGGAGTACTGGGTGTGCCAGTGATAGTACGCCCAGGTCACACAGTCAGCCCACGATTGTGGCCGTTGCAGCACTAAGCTGCGCTGCACGGCCTCCAGCACCTCCAGAGGCTGGGTGCCTGCCAGGCACAGCGTTCGTTCCACAAACTTGGCGTCTCTATCAAGAATCAGAAGGGAAACCAATGCAGAATTACACAGTGATTCCAGGAGTAAGCTTATATCTGCGAAAGTCAGTCCTGACTTCCAAAGGTATAAGGCCCAAGCAACCACTAATTTATTCAGAAAGTAGACCAGGGAATTCCCTGTGCTTCCACCACAGGGGGTATGGATACAATCCCTGAGTGTCCACACACCACTGTGTGATACCTGGTATGTCCCTGACCCTCCCCCCACCAAAAAAAAAAAAGTACAGTAGGTCCTAACTGTTAAATGGTCACAAAATGCTTTGACTGACAGGCCAGAGACAGGGTGAGCAGGCACTTGCACCAAAGTACTCACGTAAGGTATTGGTTGACATTTTCTGCTGGCTGCTTGAAAAGGCCTTCAAACTCATCCCGAGCCCACTGCAGACAGAGCAGAAAACATTACACTGAGATACGGGAAACAAATGAGGTATGAGAAACAAAGTTAAGTTTCTGCAGGCATTAGAGAGATCATCAGGGAAATACAGTCAACAGGAAAACCACGGCTGCTATGGGAAAACAGGAATGAACCCATCCCAGTGGGACTCCTCAAACTTTTAAACACCCACCATTCCATTTAAAAATCAATGATGTTAATCTGGGCAGATTCCTACACAAGTGTAAGTCTGTGGTAAACTTATTCTGAGGCTGAACACGTTACCCAAGGTATGTCATGCCTCAAATTAAAAAAAAAAAAAAAGTTCACACCAAGAATAAAACATGAATGATCTCTCTACAATGATCTTGCAGGGCCTGTGCAGAAAATAATAATAGCACTTTTCCTGGAGAATTAAAGAGATAATATAGTCCCAGGCAAAGTGGTGTAAACCATCCTGTTGGTGGAGATCCAGATTCAAGTGCCAGCTCTGCCACACTTGTGTGACCTTCAGGTACATCTTGACTTTTATATCCTCATTTCAAAATTCTGTATCACTAGTATCTACACCTCAAGGAATTAATATCATAGAATAAGCACACAAGTATATATTTTAAACTTATTTTGAATGTCACAAGGACATACCAAATGTAACTTCTTTACAAAAGTCCTGTGAGAGTTACTACTTTCACTTCTGTTTTACAGATAAGGGATCTGAAGCATGAAGAACTTAAGTCCAAGTATCAAACCAGTATTCCTTTCAAAAGCCCTTTTACTGGCCTCTCTGTATGTTAGTAGAAAGAAACAAAGTAACAGAACCATAATCTTGCAAAGGTTTTACATATTGAAACAAACAGACACACACTCCAACACATCTTACTACCTCTCCTTCTGTCTCTAACTATAGATATATAGTCTCTAACTATAAATATATACATACACACACAAACATGGGAGGCATGGACAGGCGGAGAGACACACTGTGTACTGAGTCTGTAAGTTAAAACTCATCCTGAGAGGAAAAGTGACAGATTAAACTGTTTCTTCTCATTTTCTTACTACTCCCATACTTCCTAAACATCCTCAAAAACTGCATTAGGAATTATTTTGATAAAATGATGGTTATTTTGGGACCAAAAAGAAGATGGGATTCGGGCCAGGTTCTGAGTGGCTGCAAAAGGGAGGCTTTTATATTGTCAATCTAGATGACAGATATGCTCTTATATATACATACATATATATATATATATATATATATATACACACACACACACACACACATATGTACACACACACTATATAAACAATTATTCTGACAAACAAACTGCTAAATGTGTTCTGGACAAAAATCAAAATGTTAGTCGTAAATATGTACTGAGTAGAGAGGGGTTTAAATAACGAGCAGAGCTGATATTAAGAAGTTGATTTTGTTTAGCAAGAAAACAGTATCCTCTACACAAAGACAGACATCTTCACATCTTAGATTCATGCTTCTTAAGTAAAATGTTTTACATAGTATACATAATACTTCCCTGTATGTTTCCAATATAAAATTCCCAAGTTAAGAAAAAGCATTCCAAAAAGGTTAGGGTTGTAGGTCTAAAATGAATGAAGGAGATTTGAAGGGAGGGCACATCTTATATACACTGAGGCTTGCATGACTGGAATAAAAAGAGCTTGGCATTGTCTAGATGCCTGTCTGTTCTACCTCTTTCTACCCCCACAGCTGATCACCTGCAATGTGTGCTCGATGGCATTCGGGAAGTTCTTCAGCGTGCAGATGGGGATGGACTTCTCAGGAGGGTCCTGGCTGGAGCTGTATGACTCTGTCAGGAAGGGGATAACCACTTGTACATTACCCTTGGTTCCCAGTGTTCCTGACTCCAGAAGTGGCTTACGGTAGTAAACACAACGGCGGTCCATGTACATGCCTGCGGCAAAGAGTCAACAGATGAAGGGGAAGTAAACATCAGTACAGATGACACTCCCTCCCCAAAACACAAACATGGCTCTGTCCTGGTTCTCACCCATGCACAACACTTACGGGCGTCCACATTGTCCAGGGCATTGGCCACACCATCCAGGTTTTGGAAGAAGTCATCATCATACACATGCTCTGTCTCAGGGCCCACACGGTTCTGATGGCTTATGACCCGGATGTGTGGATTTATTTGGCTCACAGCTGCAGCAGCTGTATCAGACTTTGACTTCTGGGTAGTGGCAGAGGAAACAGAACTGTCATCCATATAATCACCCAACTCACCTGTGCAGGCCTATTCTGGAAACTGATTAAGTAATGATGCACAAGACCAACACTGTGACTTCAGGGGCTCGGTGGCATATGACAAATGCCACATAGCTGAGGCTGAAACAAATGGGCAACAGGGCTTAAAAAGAAAACAGTGATCCAACAGGAGACAATGGGTCGAGCACCTGTTTCTTCTATCTACCCAACACGTATTGTTAGTTTTAGTTACCAGCACCCAGAATGCACATGGGGTGTGTTCACTGAAAGAAAACCAAGATCGTCTGGTTTACAAAACCAGGATCCTCTGAAACCCTGTATTAGCTCAAGTTCCTCTTCTGTTCAAAACCCTCTATCACTTCCTAATTTCAACTAAGGATAAGATGAAGTGGCCCCTATTACTTTTACAAGTTTCTCTATTCCTATGATCTCCCACCGTCTCTATCTCTTAACCACAGAAAAAATATTTCAGCCTTGAGATTTTCCTCATGCTGCTACCTTTACATAGTATATTCTTTCCTGAGATTTCTTCCACTCCACCTCTCTCCTTTTTAATTCTCTGTGGAAATGTCACCTTTCCAATGAGACCTTTTTTACCACATTGCAAACTACCCTCTCATGACACTTTGTTCTTTATCTTGATAATGATTCTTACCCTAAAACATTATTTTTCACCCCATGTTCAAACTATACATTTTGCTATTAGTATTTATCCATTCTAGCAGTTGAAAATGTAGAGGTCTTAAAAAGGATTGTTTTTTAATGTGATGCAAAGCCATCACTATTTCCTACATTAGACATTTAAACAGAGAAAGGTTTAAATAATATTAGTCTGCTTAAGACTATGATAATTCCATTACATAACACCATCATTAAGAAAAACACTGCAACATGAAGACTTTAAGACAGGTTTCAAGTGTATTTACAGTTCTGCACATTTCTCTTAAGCTATTTTAGAAGACAGATGAATTTTCATAACTACTGCAGTCAATGCATTATATATTTTGTTTAAATGAACCTAAGGAATATTCGGCCTTACAAAAAATGTTTCAGTTAACAATTTTTAGGTGATATTTTAAAACTACAGAAAACTTGACAGGTGTTTACAAATGTAACTGCAAGGTGAAATGTGGAATCCATATCAACATTCACTGGTTTTCAATTCCTTTTGAATTGAAAGTGAATTTCCTTAATGCACAATTCTGTACCATCATACACTGATCGAGTCATTTGGAAAACCCTGTGTCCTTGTCAGACAGCTTTTCAAAGTAGAGAGGGAGATTCACCATTCAGCTGGTGAAATGAAAATAAAAGCAAAATAGTGTCCTAGTAAATCTTGAAACATCTATGGACTTGAGGAAACAGTGCTATCTACCTCCACTGAATTTTGAGAAACTCTCAATGTTATGTCACTGCATCAGAGAAGAGCAGAAACTTCTCTATGTTCTTATATATCTCAACTATCAAAGCAGTGCCTAGTATCTGCATGATAAAACGAAAGGCAGACACTTAGCACGCAAAAAATAACCCTGACTTTTACATAAAACTTCCCTCTATATCCTAGCTTCTGTAGTCTCACATAAGCCATAACTAAAAATCAAAGGAAAAAAAGTAGGGAGAGATGCAAAATGACAAATGCAAGATATAAGTACTCAGTGACTGTCTGCTCAAAGACTGAACCATAGAGAAAAAATAAGGGAGGAGCTGAAGGAAAGGGGTAAACAAAAGAGACCTAAGTTAGCATGACGGATAACAAAGAAAAGGAGAAAAACCCAACAACTTAACCCTGTCCATCTCACTCACCGTGACGTCCCAAGGACGGAACAGAAACTGTCGGTTCAGATTTGACTTCTCGATGATGTCCATGTCTGTTACTGTGATTGACCCACCATCCCCACAACCTAGCCCAATCATGGCAAAGTTCTTGAGCAGTTCACAGCCAATGGCCCCTGCGCCCACCTGGGAGGCAGTCAAGAAGACAGACAGGTAATGGTTAGGGGCACTCGGGTAACAAAGCCACCCCAGTCCTATTCCTCCTGGAGACTGTAAGAGAGGGCTGGGCAAGAGACTCTAGTATTGAATATTTAAATTCCAAGAGTATTAAAACGCAAGGTCATCAGGAAAGAGGCAGAAGACCAGGAACAAAGGAACTGGTATGAAAACAAAATGCTAAACAAAAGAGATGAGGGTACAATCAAACACCCTCCCTTCTAAGGCAAAGACTCCAGAAGAGGTGGCCAGAGCTAGGATAAATAAAAGGAGCTTGTTCCCAATAGGAGTTCTCACCAAGAAGTATCTCTGCTTGCCCAGTTTCTCTTGCAGGCCGGAGCCAAATACAGCCACCTGCCCATCATAACGGTTCTGGCACTGCGTCATGTGAAGGGAGGAGAGGATTAGAGAAATTGTACACCGGAGAGGACCAAAGTAATACCTTCTCTGTGGGCCCCCATCACATACTGGAAGGCATTTGTCCTCTGAAAGAGCCTCCTGGTCCTCAGGGAGACACTCAAGGGCATCAAAGTACAGCCACTGCATAATAGGCATAAACTTTCCAGAGCAGGCCTGACGAGGAGGTAAGAAAGGGGAAGTGATCTCTGGTTAATCAGAGCCCGACAGCAAGTAGCAGAGTCAGAAAGAAACCGAGCCCACTCCACCACTATCCTTCTACCCACACCTACCTTCATAACCTCCTGAGCAGCCAAGCCCCCAATGAAGGCATTCATGGGTGCTAGATCCCCAGCAGCCACGTAAGCCAGCTTCCTGATGAGGTCTTCATCCAAACTGTCTTGCTGCACTGCTGGCAGGGCTTGATCCTTCACAGCCTCTGCTAGGGTCACCAGTTCTGCTGCATCCTTCTGGTAGGACACAAGAAACAAAGACCCAGTCATGCCACTGTGAGGAGAGGGAGGGGTAGAAAAAGTAAACAGAAGCAGTAATGGTAGAGCTTTGGTGCAAGGACCCAGGCTGGCTTGTTCACCCACCTACCTCACTGTGGGGCCGAGGGGACCTGCCATGCTGAGCACAGAACTGGTGCAAGGCCTGGAAACCAATGTGCAGTTGAGCAGAGCGAGAATACTTGGAAAAATCTGTTATCACAAAGTCTGGCTCTGCCAGTGAGTTGAGCAAGGATTTCTGGTGGAGAACAGAGAAGACCACATCAGAACTAAAAAAGCAAAACAAAATGAAGTGAGAAATACCTGGAACCTTACAGTACACCCTCCTGCACATACTTACAAAGCTTATCTTCTTAGTTATTTTGACCTGACTGACAATGCCTCCACAGATATAATCAGAGAAATTTGAGGTATCGCAGATACTAAAGGTGTAGGGCCCTAGAGGATAAAAAGCATTAAGATTTATCTGTCAATTCACACCCTCCCAAGATCAACAGGACTACCAAAACCAGAATGGAAGAACCACCCAACTCTCCCTCTCACCACCCACCTCTCCCTTGGATTCAAAGTATGGGATCAGCAGATGCAAACTATTATACACAGGATGGATAACAACAAGGTCCTGCTGTACAGCACATGGAACCATATCCAATTCCCTGTGATAAACTATAGTGGAAAGGAACACATGAAAGAATGTATATACAACTAAACCACTATAAAGTAGTTCGACTATAGTAGAACTATAGTAGTAGTATAGTTCTACTATAAAGTAGAAACTAACACAAGATTCTAAGTCAACTGCACTTCAATTAAAATACTTTCATAAGACCCAGAGGGATCGGGTAGAGAGGAAGGTGGAAGGGGGGAGCGGGATGGGGAATACATGTAAATCCATGGCTAATTCATGTCAATGTGTGACAAAAACCACTACAATATTGTAAAGTAATTAGCCTCCAACTAGTAAAAATAAATGAAAAACAAACAAACAAACAAAAAGCCCCACAATGCTGATTTCTTCAATAGCATAGGTACTCTATGTCCAATATGTCACTCTGGAGCAAAAAGTAAAGCAAGCACTTAAAGGATCCAACATCAATGAGATACGCTCAAAAATTATGAAAGGAACACGAAAATGCAGCTTGAACCTCTAAAATCCACAATTATCTTCCATCCATCAAAAATTTCCAGGTCATGAATCTCTGGCTTTAATTTTCATCAAATCTGTAAACTTTGAAATATTATTTCTTTAAAAAGCTTTTCTGCCTCACACCTTTGTTGGGATTTATTAGATTCCATGTATTTTTTCACTTGAAGCAGCCATATGTCTTTTTTATATCTTCCAAATCATTCTGTACTATATTCATGATTACGGAGAACTCTGTTGACACCTGAAATATATTTATGACTTGACAGGTGGTGCTAGTTGTAAAGAACTTGCCTGCCAATGCAGGAGACATTAAAAGAGACCCAGGTTTGAGCCCTCAGTGGGAAGATCCCCTGGAGGAGGAAACGGTATTCCACTCCAGTTTTCTTGCCTGCAGAATCCCACGGACAGAGGAGCCTGGCAGACTACAGTCTGTAGGGTCGCAAAGACTTGGACACAACTTTGGTGACTTAGCATGCATGCATGTGTGCGCTGATTTTATATACTTGGTATGTTTAACAAATTAACACACAAGAAAAAAGTAGTAGATTTAATAAAGTAGAAGAAATTATCCATGATACAACAAAGAGCATGGAGAAAACCAAAGAGCAAAGTGGCTTAAAACGCATGTAACTGGAGATCTGCAAAGAGATGATGGAGTGGGGAGTGGGCTGAGAAAGTAGTACTGAGACGAAAGAAAGTGGTGGGGGTGGGGGAGGGCACAGACATATTCCAAATCTGATAAAGCTATGATCTCAGAGGTAATATAAATTTGAAAGGAAGCACCGAGAAAATTACACAAAGGTCTACTATCATAATTGCAAAATTTACTAAGGTATATAATCATCAATCCATTTCTTAAGATCAGTGGTAGAAAATTTAAGAATGTTAAATACGAAGGAACAAGGATAAGAACAGGAGACTTTGTGGGGGAAAACAGGCAGGAAAGAAGAGTACCACATCTTTAAGCAATTATATCTAGAATGCTACACTCTGCAAAAATATTTTTTTTTCAAAATCAGGCATTCTGAAATAAAGACAATTTCAAACATCAAAAAGCAAGAAGAGTCACCACTAAAGTACAACATATGATAGAGCCTGAGTGGAAGCAAAATGGTACTTGGATGCACATCTAAATGTAGAGAACATGTAACTGCCAAACCCCAACAAATAATTTTAATTTGACAATTATAAAATAAAAAAGCTCTTCTAGTTTTTAATGCTTGAAGAGGTTTATGACGCACATGAAATTGCAATTATTTTGGTGTGTGTGTGCGCAGTGATAAAGTATTACTTGGAAAAGCAAATGCAGAATTTACATTTACACAGTCTAAAAGTTAAAGAAAAAATAAAAGAGAGGTGCAACCAATGAGCCAAATGGAATCAAATACTAGCGGTATTCATCTTTCTGCTTCTAGGTTCAGTTCACAGTTCTCAGCTAAGGCTACATGGACACATGTCTTGTAAATCCCAGGTGAGAGATCAGAGAGTTATATCCTCTTGGTCTGTGGTGCAATTCAGTATACATACATATGACCACAGGGACAATTCTCCCTTTGTTCTAGGTAATCATTTCTTGACCCCCAGCTTAGCATACCCAGGACGTTGATCTCTAGTGGACAGATGCCATTGAGTTCATTCATGCCCTGAACTTCTGTAAAGGAGACGAAGTCACCACTCTCAAATCCGTGTCGGGACTCATCCAGGCAAGTGACAATACCAGGGTTGCCCTGGTTGGAAGAGAAGTTAAAGAAAGTCTCACATGTAGAATCAGGGTACCCGGCGCATAGACAAGGACCAAGGCTACAAACATGCCTGCCTTGGGCCAGACTCCATACCTTGGTAACCATAGAAACCATAGCAGTGAGAGGCTGTTCCCCATTGGAATCCGTGAGGATCATTTCCTCTCCAAAGTCACAGAATAATTGCCTGTAAAAGGAGAAAACAGGACTGAGACCTGGAACTTGGGTACTGAGGCATCATGCTGGTAATATGACAGCGCTTACGCAGTATGGGCAGCGGTGGACATGCAGACTTGTATACATGGTTTTCCTGAGAGTATCATTAGGGCACTGAGAGCCAGGGGGGTTTTGGCCTGGCCTAGGAAGGAGTTAGGGATAAAGGGAGAAGGTGGAACTCACCCAAATAGACCTCGAGTGTCTGCTACCACCAGCTTGATTCCGTGCCTGTGACAGAACTCACCCACCTTCAGCTGGTCCTCCAAAGGAGAGTTGGTAAGGACCACCACCTGTAACAAGAAAGCAGCTCACTGAAAAAATGACTGGCACTGAGGTGAAGGGGAGGAAGGAAAAAAAAAGGAGAAAGGCAAGTCAGGAACTGGCAGAAGGTCAGGGCTCCAGCTTACTAGTTCTGACCTTTTCTACAAATATAAAGTACATGTTTTATACTCTGTCAGGGGACGTTCAACTTTCAGGGATCCAATATGTTATTCTCTTCTTTTGTGTGCCATTTCTCAAGGACTCTCTATTCCTCATCAGTTCCTGGAAACCAGCGACGAGCAGAGGTGCACACAGTTCTCAGGACTGAGATCATGAGAAAGAGCACCTTCTTGGACTCCTTTCAGTGACTCCCTTCAGTGACATTTTACTTAAAGGTAATTATTCAGTTACACCCCTCTTACTCAAGATATGGAATACTTTCTGGCCCTTTAAAGGCTGTTACGTGCTTGGCTTTGTTTTTGCTGAAAGTTTTTACTCCCTTACAAGTTGCCTTGTATGAAGATATATAAATGTGCGTTTCTGCAAATAAAGCACCCTTGTTTCACTCGAGACCTGGGTCGCCTGCACCCCAATTCTGGTTGACCCCAGTCCCCAGGTCCCAGTCTGCAAAGACTGTGACAAGTCGCGCCCCAACAGGGACCTGGTGAATGCCCTTGACAAGCAGATGGAGTGACTGTTAGGACCTACGGAGTTCGGTAATTGCAGGGTTATGTGACAAATGGCTGGAATGCCCCAACCACTTTTCTACTTTACTTCATCATTTATTTAAGGTTCAGGACTTTCAGTTTCACATCAGCAGACAGAGGCTTGTCTACAAACAGAGGTTGAATATAATCCCTGGTTCCCTGATGAAAGCAGTTCCAATTTAAAAATTTGGAACTGGGTTAAAAAAAAAAAATTAAACAAACCACAAGACAGAGAGAAAATATTCCAATAGATTTCTGGCCCTTGTGGGCCTTCATTAAAGCCATAATCTTGCCATTTCAAGGCAATTCTAGCCCCCCGATAATCATCAACAAACGTAACTCTCATTATACGAATATAAATTAAATGATAAGACTTTACAAAAGGCCCAATTAGAGCAACATAAAATGTTTCAAAACTTTCCCACCATCCCTGCTCCGGCTACCCCAAGCACTCCTCTTCCTCTAGTAACAGGAACGAAAACTAAGGTCCCCTCAATTAAAAAACAAAATGAATCTGATGATGATTCTTCTGCTGCTCTCTTTGACACTAAAGCCAACGATACTTTTTGATGACAATAATAAGCCCATGACACACACTCATTTTTATGAATACAGATGATCCACTCATTCTTCACGATGAAGGCTTTCTGATTTACTGACTTTGCAATCTCAAGTCTCTGAGGCCAATGATCTTCTTGCCTTTCCTGTGTAAAGAAATATTAATGCTCAAGGGCAACTAACAGCTCAATATGAAGGCACTGGTTTTTCTCACATGCAACAAATGAAAAAGGTTGTAACAATGTATGGCCCTTATTCACCTTTTACTAAGGAACTTCTAAACTCTGTGGCATCTTCTATTGAAAATTTTATTCCTTATGGTTGGCCAATTTTGATATAAGATCTTCCTAAACCAAGAAAATATCTTCAGTAGATAATATAGTTTCACAATGTGGCCCAAGATCATGCCAATTCTAATGCTCGAACTGGCACTCCCCAAAACCAAATTACTTTTGAAATGTTAACCGGTAAAGGGCAATTTGATTCGGTGCAAGTTCAGATACAATGCCGTCCTTTATTGCATGAACAACTGAAAGAAGTTGCCCTTGATGCTTGGGATCAAATTACTCCTCAAGGGGAACCTAAAGGTAGCTACACAAAGATATTATAAGGACCTAATGAAGCCTATGCTGATTTTTTAGCTAGACTGGGAGTTGCCATCTCCCATAATGTTCTCAGAGAAGAAGCCAAAATACAGTTAGAAAAACTGCTTATATATGAGAATGCAAATCAGAAATATCAAACAGCCACTGCTCCAATTCATGAGACCAAGAATCTTATTATTTGAAGGCTTGTCACAACTTAAGATTAAAAACTCAGAAAACGCAAATATTAGCTAAAACAATGGCTGCTACCTTTAAAAAGGAAAATGAAAGTTGTTTTGTTTATGGAGATAAGAGCCATTAAAATAATTGCCCTAACACACACACACACACACACACACACACACACACATATACAAATTGAAACTATTCAAAAGCCTCCAAAAGTCTGCCCTCACTGTCATAAGAGGATCAGTTCAGTTCAGTTCAGTTCAGTCGCTCAGTCATGTCCGACTCTTTGCAACCCCATGAATCACAGCACGCCAGGCCTCCCTGTGCATCACAAACTCCTGCAATTTAGTCAAACTCATGCCCATGGAGTCAGTAATACCATCCAGCCATCTCCTCCTCTGTCGTCCCCTTCTCCTCCTGCCCCCAATCCCTCCCAGCATCAGGGTCTTTTCCAATGAGTCAACTCTTCACATGAGGTGGCCAAAGTACTGGAGTTTCAGCTTCAGCATCAGTCCTTCCAATGAACACCCAGGACTTATCTCCTTTAGGATGACTGGGTGGATCTCCTTGCAGTCCAAGGGACTCTCAAGAGTCTTCTCCAACACCACAGTTCAAAAGCATCAATTTTTCGGCGTTCAGCTTTCTTCACAGTCCAACTCTCACACTGGGCTAAAAAAAGGTCAATCTAAATATGATGTTGAGAGAAATCTTATTTCAGGAAACTCAAAGATGGGGACTCACCAGGTCCCCATCAACAAAAACCAGGCAGCATCCAACAATGCTGCCGTCAATATACCAGTCATAAATGATTCTCTTCTTTTTCCTCAAACAGTCCCTTCTAGAATACTATATACCTTTACACCCTCTAGACCTAGAGAGACATGCTTCCTCTCTCCCTTATCCTAATCATAGGGGGCCTCACAAACGATATCAATAGACTGTACTGCCTCAAAAAATGATGAAGTCTCCTATTATATGTCAATATTATGTGGCCAACATGCTCTATTACACAATAATGCTGGCTCATTACATCAAATTTGGAAAATCCCATACCGACATGCTAAAGAAATCATTAATAACTGCTCTACTTATAGGCCCCTACATCTTCAACCCATTACACAAGGTATCAAACCTCGAAGATTACAACCCAATGAACTATGGCAAATAGATATAACTCATTGACCTGAACTTTCTCCCTCTGCCTTCTTACATGTCTCAACTGACACAAATTCTTCTTTTATATGGGCCACACCTCTCCGAGGTGAAACTATACAACATGTTATAACCCACCTGTTAACTTGCTTTGCAATAAAGGGAACACCTAGTTCTATAAAAACAGACAATGGCCCTGCCTATATTCTAGACAATTCCAACAATTTTTACACTCATTTTCTATTAAACATATTGTAAGTATTCCTTATAATCCACAAGCACAGGACACAGTTGAACACTGAAACTATAAATAAAACAATTAAAAAAGGGGGAACACACAGGAACACATCTATCCTCCTTATCCAGAGCAGACTTCACTAGATTCCAACACAATATATTCTTTAATCCTATAACTACTATTAATACAGCTTTGTTTTGCATTTTTTAAACTTACCACAAGGAGATATTTTGACAAAAGCAGAGAAACATTTTGAGGCATTGAAGGAACACCTCCCTTCCTCTGCCTATTTGGTATCAAGATGGGTTGACTAAACAATGAAAAATTGGAAAATTACTATTACAGGGAAAAGAGGTATGCTTGTATTTCTCCAGCTGGATCCAACGAAATCAGTTGGCTCCCTCTTCAGAAGAGCTGCCCCAGGGGAGCCACTGGTCTTCAAGACAGAGACGAAACGGCAACATCCCCAGAAGGAAGAGTTTCCAGTACAAGCCATGGTGGCTTTAAAAACTGCCAAGAAATGCCACACTGAACGTCATCGCCCTTTTATTTCCCTACTTGGGGACAGATAAAAATCCTTACTAATCAAGCTGAAACTCTCGTTTCTCAACAGAGAATTCCTCAGAATCCTGAAAATATTTTTGTCGCTATGCTTGCTTTTGCTTCTCCCACTCAGGCTGACTTGATTAAGCACACTTATTGGGCCATACCTAACCCTCCTTTATTGCAGGTCACGAAATGGACAGACATAGGACTGATCAATCCACTAATAAGTCAATACATATGCCTTTTCCTTGGAACTTGGAGGGGCCCTCTCATCCTGAGAAAGAAGGCAGATTGATTAACATCTCTCTAGGCTAGTAAATCCTTCCTTTTACGCATGGGCCCAGCAGTATCATGTATTCATGTTCAAGAAACGTGGACTTTTGTCCTGCCTCCAAAAAAACAACTTCCGCACATTGCTTGGACTGTTTACTGCCCTGTCCTTTTATGAGAACCATGTCAATACGACCAAAACTCTAGGAGAAGGAAAAAAGTTGGAATATAAGGTGTTTACTTATAAGGACTTTAAATACACTCCTGTTTTTTGGGATATATGTCAAGCTAAATCAGGGAAGTTAATGTTTGTGGCCAATTACACCATTGTTGACTGTGGACCCTATGATATGTGGTTATCTAACTGCTCAGATGATATTAACAGTACTATGTGTTATTATGTTACTCAAGTAACATGGAAGATTACCAACAGTTCAATGGAACACTTCCATGACAAAGGACTCCCTGGCTGGCTTGATGGCGGAATGGCACCTCCTTGCCCTCGAATTGTCCTCAATATACAGACTGGACCTAAACATTGGGACATCTGGAGACTTGCTGTGAGTACTGAAAAACTTGAAACTTGCACTAGATATTTCACAGAGACTAGCTGTAATCACAGTAACTATTCCTTCCATTATAATCATTCATATTTTATATAAGCTCGTGTTCCCCTTCCGTTTGTTACGGCCACAGGAAACTTAAAATTTAATAAGGCTTTACTTTCTATGACTTGTATAGATTACAAATTGTATACTTGTCTTAATTCCTCTATTTCTCTAAAAAAGAAATCCCTTTCGATTCTTGGATCTCCACTTAGTCTAGGGTTGCCAGCAGATCTCCAATGACAGTGGGAAGAAAGTCCTATGACAGGACTTGCCTCCCAGTTACTCAGTAAATTACTCTGACGATCTAAGCAGTTAATTGGATGGCTGATTCTTGGCATTTTGAGATTAATAGCCATTTGCACTACTGCTATTGTTGCAGACACTGCTTTACAAACTTCAGTTCAAACATAAAACTTTATTCAAAATTGGACTAAAGATGCTCATTCTATATGGGTCACTCAGGTTCAGATAGACGAAAAAGTTCAAGACAAAATTCAGAAATTAGAAATAGCCATCCAATGGGTTGGAGATCAATTAATAGATTTACTAAAACAAATATTATTAAACTGTGGTTGGAATCCTACACAAGATTGTATCACTGCTGTTCGGTTCAACCATAATGCTTACAATTGAGAACAAACCAAATTTAAACTGCAAAATATACATAATAACACTTCCTTAAATGTGCAATTGTGGCAAAACAAAATTTTGGAAACCTTCTCTAAGAGTCTCCCCTCTTCCAACAATTTGGAAACCTTTGCTGAACAGCTAACTGATAAATTATCTGGGCTGGACCCTCAAGGATGGTTTTAAAACATTACATGTAGTATCGGATCTGAAACTATAACACTGATAACTGTCCTGGTGATTACATTTGTAGTATACCGATGCCTTTCAACTAAAATTGTTCAAACTAAACAAGCTCAATTGGTCAGGGCCTTTTTCACAAAAGTGTCTACAGTCACCCCCAATTATGAACAAATCAAAAAGGGGGAATCATCGGGGGATGTTCAACTTTAAGGGATCCAATATGTTATTCTCTTCTTTTGGGTGTCATTTCTCAAGGACTCTCTATTCTCTTATCAATTCCTGGAAAACAGGAATGAGCAAAGTTGCATGCAGTTCTCAAGTCTGAGATCATGACAAAGGGCACCTATTTGGAATCCTTTCAGTGACTCTCTTCAGTGACCTTTTACTTAAATGTAATCTATTCAGTTATGCCCATTTTATTCAGGACATGGAACGCTTTCTGGCCCTTTAAAGATTGCTATTTGCCTGGCTTTGCTTTTGCTCATTTTTTTACTGCCTAAAGCTGCCTTGTATGAAGATATATAAATGTGCGTTTCTGCAAATAAAGCAACCTTGTTTTGAGACTTGGGTCCCCTGCTTCCCTCTTCTGGTCAACTCTAATCCCCAGGTCCCGGTCTACAAAGACTGTAACAATACTCAGTGAGGGTGAAAGTGCAAGATAAATATGAATTCCCAGACTATGACAAGAAATGTAAAGAGGTATTAATGGGACAGAATCTGAAGACCAACTAATTCACTTCTCTGAAAAATGGACACCCACTCCTACCTGCCTACAACCCAGTATGCCCTTTCACATACTCTGTAAAAGCTGGCATTTAACCCCAAATCACTACACTTTCATTACTTTCCATTTTAATACTAAACAAAACAGGACAAAACTAACCCTGCTCAGCAACAATATGGAAAGAGTCCTTGTCCGAATCTTCTTCCCTATTCACAAGGGTAAGTTCCTACCACTATAACAAGAATTCCAGTGCCCAAGTTCTTTAGGAAACCCCAAGCAGAGTATCAGCACCCACAGGCCCAGTCCATTAAAAAATATATTGGACAAACCAGAAAATGAATCTGAGAAAAGGAAGGCAAGTTGATGCTGCAAGATACCTGGAAACCACTAAGAAAGTCTTCAACAAGGGCACCAGTGTAGGTGCTGACTGGCACATAGTGGTTGAGTTCAGCAAGGCAGGGCTGTGATGCCTCAGCACGGTTCTTACCAATGTCCTCCTCTCGCAGGTAGAACTACAAGAAGGTACAGAAAGGAAAAAAGTGATGTGAATGCAGAGATCGAGCTGTTTGGTGCCGGGGCAAGGGAAGGGAGTCAGGAAAGAATACCTGGGACGAGAGGTCAGCCCACTGAGCAGTGCCCTCATCATGCAGGGTGACAGCTTTGACACCACCAAGGATGATATTCTTGGCAATCTCCACCCCTAGGCCCCGAAGTCCTGATACCAGCACAGTGGATGCCTGGAGATGCTTCATAGCCTCATGGCCGAGGACATACCTGCAAGATTTGAAGAAGACTTGGTTAGGGCTTGGCTAACCCTCCTTTATCTTCTGTGTCCCTCTGTGGCTTCATATAACCAGGTTTAGTCACACTTACAACTGTCTAGAGTAAAGACCTTCATCTATGTCTGTTTCACTGCCCTTTTTTGGCATTCCCTAGGAATGGAGGGAAAAAAGTTTCAACAAGATAAAGTAAAAGCTTAAATAACAGAGATACTTTCCCACCAACCACAACACCATCCCACCTCTAAGATTTATCTTAGAGAAACTCACGCTGGCTGATCCTGATGGCTCTTCGAACACTACAGAACAAGCGGAGGAGAAATCAGGACTTGGTTTTGAATCAGGCCCAGACATACACTGTTTCTTTGACAGTGGCAAGCTAGACATCTTTAGAAAAAAAGTCAGAGATGAGCCAGATGTAGGCAGACTTTTTTGTTAATGGTAACTCTGAGGGAGAGAAGGGATTTAGTACTAATAATCTCATTTAAGAAAAGAAAAATGAAAATATGCTAGGTACCAAAGCCACTCTGAGATGAAGGAAACAGAAGGCCGAGCTCAGACAGCTGACATACCCTAGGAACAGAAAAAAGAAAAGCTTCAGGAAGATAACAGACTAAACACTCAGTGACCACCCAATGGCTACATCATGAAGTCTGGCTGGGTTTCATGCAGGCTGAATAGATGCTGAGAAGGGGATGCTTTCTGATCTAAGGCTGTTGGAGGAGGGGATATGATAATGCTATATGCGCCAATGAGACTGAAAGTCAAGATTTCCAGCTTCTGAACGAGGATGCCAAGGGCCTCCCAAGGCCCTTAGGGTATACTATAAAGCAAGATGTGGAGTTACAGGATCTTTTAAAAAGCTACAAAGTTAGCTACTTTTTGAATCCACAGATAGAGCTCCAGGCAAGCCTGGGACTATGAGCCTCTAACAGAAATCTTAGGACCAAAATCTGACATGGCGTTCTCAAACGCTGCCACAGTGATGAAGGGAAGTGGGGAAGGATGTCTGAACGATTATATATCCAAAGAATTCCTTCCTGGTGTCTTACTCCTTAGGGGGTTCTGAGGGCTGATACTTGGGGTTATTTGAAAAGAACTGTGACACAATGAAGAAACTGGGTATTCTCCAACAGTATATGATGCCTTATGAGGAAAGCATGTTACTGTACAACAAAGTTGGGTTCAGAGGCGTTTCTTGATGCAAATGCTAAAGTCGAGTTTGCCGAGCTGGGCAACTAAGCAGAAATCTTGGGTACAGGAACATTTCTTAAAGGTGGTGTAGAAATGAAATGTCTTTAAACAGACATGTTAAAAAAAATGTATTTTAACTGGAAATACTGGGCTCAGTGTGATCTCCATGGTAAGCGATTACAATCAGGTTAAGCAGTGTGGCCGCGGTCTCTGAGCAGGTGTTAGGGTCAGTAGTATTCACTAGACTTGTGTGTGTGTGTGTGTGTGTGTGTGTGTGTGTGTGTGTGTATAAATCTATTAATTAATTAAAACATATTAATCTCTTAAAAGTGAATAGGAGGAGAAAACGAGGGAGTGAAATGGTGTCTAAGCAAAGATGTCAGAGAAAGGTCTCTTCGAGGAAACTGAAGGGTAAACAGACCTTGCCTGGGCTCTAGTTCCTCTTGGAAGCTGTGAGGGTAATAATTTTAATTTAAGGTCTTCATAGGAATACAAGACTAGCAATTCTGAACCTGGTGCTGTAACATACTAGGGAATGAGATTTTTGACTAGATATGTTGGACCTGAGCCTCTAAAGGCAGAAATCAGGGCCTCCGGAGCCCTGAGGTTCGATTTTGCAACCCAAGGGAAGAAACGGTAACATCCACCCTGTACTTGAATGTTATGCCCTTGTGCCTCCACCTACACCGCCCCTTAAGCTCAGTTTAGGGTATCCCAGTTCAGTTCAGTCGCTCAGTCATGTCTGACTCTTTGCAACCCCATGAAACACTGCACACCAGGCCTCGCTGTCCATCATCAACTCTCCGAGTCCACCCAAACCCACGTCCACTGAGTCAGTGATACCATCCAACCAACTCACCCTCTGTTGTCCCTTCTCCTGTATCCCAGGAGCTCCTGAAAACCCTTCCCGAAAACGCTACCGAAAATAGCTGCCTAAAAATCCCTTCCCGATAATGCTGCCAGGGAGGGCAGCGGAGAAAAGCCATTTGTTACCAATTCCGACTCTCCAGGTGGCTCCGCTGGCAACTCCACGTGGAACAGAAGCCAAACCCGACACCGCACTCTTTTTGCTCTTCCGCCCCCTCCGACTACCTAAGGATAGTTGCTGCAGCCTCAGCCTTCCCTGCTCTCCCTGCTGTCCCTTTCGCGGATATACATTTTTACCTCAAACGCCGAGACAAAATGGCGACCGCTACGCTTGTCGTCGAAAGCGTTTCCTGACTCTCTGTCACGCCCACTAGGGAATACGGCTGACGTCATTACGTGTGCCACAGGAAGTGGGAAGACAGCTCCCTCTAGTGGTTGCAATCACTAGTGTTACTAGCTCAGTCGTTTCCTACCAGGGATTGTAATCCCACAGGCTCCTCTGTCCATGTAATTCTCCAGTAAATAACTTTGGAGTGGCTTGCCATTTTAAAATCCGTTCAAAGTAAAAAGTAAAATACAGTAGTTACATCGTTTTTGTGGACTGCCTTCATAGCTCAGTGGTAAAGTGTTGGCCTATCAAAACAAGAAATAGAGAACGTTCAGGAGCCTGTGAGTTCGATCCAGTGTATTTTGGTGGAAAAAGAAAATTTAAAGAAGTAAAACTTCCCATAGGTGTTCCCCCCGACCGCAACAGCACATACTTTCAGTTCTGTTCCCTCCGTCAGTCGTGTCAGACTCCGTGAGACCGTATGGACTGCAGCATGCCAGGCTTCCCTGTCCATCAGCAACTCCCCCAGCTCTGGCAAACTCAGGGCTATCGAATCAGCGATGCTATCCAACCATCTCATCCTCTGTCCTCTAGTTCTCCTCCTGCTTTCAATCTTTCCCAACATCAGGGTCTTTTCCAATGAGGCCGTTCTTAAATCAGGTGGCCAAAGTACTGGAGATTAAGCTTCAATGTCAGTTCTTTGAATGAAAATTCAGGACTGATTTCCTTCAGGATTGACTGGTTTGAGCTCCTTGCAGTCCATGTAACTCCCAGGAGTCTTCCCCAACAACACAATTTAAAAGCACCAATTTCTTGATTCTCAGATTTCTCTATGATCTAGTGCTCACACCCATTCATGACTACTGGAGAAACCATAGTTTTGACTATACCTTCATCCCCAAATAATGTCTCTTTTTAATATGATTTTGCAGCCCTGTGTCCACTGCTGATTTTCTAAATATTCTGGAATATTGAGCGCAGTACTTTAGCACCATATTCAGGATTTGAAAGAGCTCAACTGGAATTCCATCACCTCCACTACCTTTGTTCATAATGATGCGTCTTAAGGCCCACTTGACTTCACATTCCACGATGTCTGTCTCTAAGTGAGTGATCACACCTTTGTGGTTATCTGGGTCATTAGATGTTTTTTTTTTTTTTTTTTTTTTGCTATAGTTCTTCCCTGTATTCCTGCCATCTCTTCATAATATCTTCTGAGTCTCTTAGGTTCAAACATTTTCTGTCTTTTACTGTGCCCAATGTTGCATGAAATGTTCCCTTGATGTGTCTAGTTTTCCTGAAGAGATCTTTAGCCTTTCCCATAGGAAAGACCTGGCCCATGGATTGCTGGCATGCCAGTGGCATCAGGGCACTGAGTGGAAAGGTGCAACTGAAGGTCATCCAACGGGCCCAACACATGGTGACTACTAGTCCACACTACCCACAGTGCTTCTCCACAAATGTTTGTTCCCACAAGGACAATGAGCTTCACAGCACTTCCCTTGAATTTGATCTGGGGTGTGAGTGAAGCCATCTCCTGAATTGCCTTCTTGATCTTCTGCTGTGTATTGGATTCATTATCATGACCATGCCTAGGAAATTTTTGAAGGCAGTAGTATTCTCTCCAGAGGGCTGAGTAGAAGGACCTATGCTCATCTTCTCCTGTGAGAACTCCAAAATAACAAGTCTGCTGAATAGCCATCAAGAAGATAATGTTGGAGCCCACCAAAAAAGAGAAAAAAAAAATAATAATAATAATACCACACATCCAAGGGCAAATGCCACGCCCCAACAAGTTGGTAGGAGGGACAGAATTGCATTTAGAATCAAACCCCATATCCACCAGAGATGCTTTGAGGGCCCAAGCAAACTTTGTGTGCACCAAAAGCCAGAGACCCCAGAGAGAATGAGCCAGTCCTGACTGAGTGTTTGAGGGCCTCTTTATAGGCTTGGGTCAGCAGTGGCCTGCTGAGAGGTCAGGGGCTTTGGGTGCAGCAGACATGGGTCACAAAACATGTAGCATAAGCCCTCTTGGAGGAGGTCTCCATTAGCCCCCATTGAGTCACTGAGAAGATGACCCACAAATGGCAGAACAAGTATACAAAAGAAATAATTGCACTGTTCAGAAAGTTCTAGGGCCCATAACAGATTTCCTTACCTGAAGATCTGAGAATCCCTTTGAGTTTAGAGGCCAGTGGGATTTGATTACAGATCTTCCACAGGACTGGGGAAATAGACTCTTGGAGGACACACACAAAGCATTGTATGCACCAGGAGCCAGGATAAAGGAACAGTGTCCCCACAAGAGACTGAGCCATATTTCCCTGTGAATGTCCTGGAGTCTCTGGTGGAGACATGGGTCAACAGTGTCCTACTGAATGGTCAGGGGCACTGAATAAAAGAGTACCTGCACAAGTCCTTTTGAAGGAGGATAGTATCTTCATTACCCCTACAATAATTTGTCCTCAGGGTAAAAAATGGGGATGGAACACAGCACCACCCATCAACAGAAAATTGGATTAAAGGTTTACTGAGCAAGAGCCACCCATCAGGACAAGACCCAGATTCCCCAAAAGTCAGTCTCTCCCATCAGGAAGCTTCCATAAACTTCTTATCCTGCTCCATCTCAGGGCAGACAGAATTAAAACTACAATCACAGCAAACTGACCAAACTGATCATATGGACCACAGCCTTGTCTAACTCAATGAAACTATGAGTCATGCTGTGTAGGGCCACCCAAGACAGTCGGGTCTTAGTGGAGCATTCTGACAAAATGTGGCCCACTGGAGAAGAGAATGGCAAACAGCTTCAGTATCCTTGACTTGAGAACCCCATGAACAATATTAAAAGGCAAAAAAAAAAAAAAAATACTGAAAGTTCAACTCCCCAGGTTGGTAGGTAACCAATATGCTACTGGAAATGAGTGGAGCAATGAATCCATAAAGAATGAAGAGATGGAGTCAAAGGGGAAGGTAACACCCAGTTGTGAATGTGACTGGTGATAGAAGTAAAATCTGATTCTATAAAGAACAATATTACATGTGGGCCTGGAATGGTAGCTCCATGAATCAAAGTAAACTGAAAGTGCTCAAATGAGATGGCAAGAGAGAACATTGACACATTAGGAATCACTGAACTAAAATGTACTGTAATGGGCAAGTTTAATACAGATGATCATAGTATCTACTACTGTGGGCAGTAATTCCATAGAAGAAATGGAGTAGCCCTCATAGTCAACAAAAGAACCTGAAATGCAGTACTTGGGTGCAATCGCAAAAATGACAGACTGATCTCTGTTCATTTCCAAGGCAAACTGTTCATTATCACAGTAATCCAGGTCTATGCCTCAACCAGTAAAGCTTCAGTAAAGAAGCTGAAGTTGAACAGTTCTATGAAGAACTATAATACCTGCTTAAATTAACAGCAAGGGGGAAAGAAAAAAAGAAAAGAAATGTGCTCTTTTCATCATAGAGGGCTGGAATGCCAAATTAGGAAATCAAGAGATATTTGGAGCAACAGGAAGGTTTGGCCTTGGAGTATGGAATGAAGCAGGCAAAGGCTAAGAAGAGTTTTGCCAAGAGAAAACACTGGTCATGGCAAACACCCTCTTCAAACAACACAGTTCATTTCATTTTAGTCACCCAGTCATGTCGAATTCTTTGTGACACCATGATTCACAGCACACCAGGCCACCCTGTCCATCACCAACTCTCGGAGTTTACTCAAACTCAAGTTCATCGAGTCGAGGATGCCATCCAGCCATCCATTCCTTTGCCTTCTCCTCGTGCCCCCAATCTCTCCCAGCATCGGGGTCTTTTCCACTGAGTCAACTCTTCACATGAGGTGGCCAAAGTATTGGAGTTTCAGCTTCAGCATCTGTCCTTCCAAAGAACACCCAGGGATGATCTCATTTAGGATGGACTGGGTGGATCTCCTTGCAGTCCAAGGGACTCTCAAGAGTCTCCTCCAACACCACTGTTCAAAAGCATCAATTCTTCGGCACTCAGCTTTCTTCACAGTCCAACTCGCCCATGACCACTGGAAAAACCATAGCCTTGACCAGACAGACCTTTGTTGGCAAAGTAATACCTCTGCTTCTTAATATGCTGTCTAGGTTGGTCATAACTTTCCTTTCAAGTAAGCGTCTTTTAATTCCATGGCTGCAATCACCATCTGAAGTGATTTTGAAGCCCCCCAAAATAAAGTCTAACACTTTTTCCAGCGTTTCCCCATCTATTTGCCATGAAGGGATGGGGCCAGATGCCATGATCTTAGTTTTCTGAATGTTGAGCTTTAAGCCACCTTTTTCACTCTCCTCTTTGACTATCATCAAGAGGCTTTTTTTGGGTCCTCTTCACTTTCTGCCATAAGGGTGGTGTCATCTGCATATCTGAGGTTGTTCATATTTCTCCTGGCAATCTTGAGTCCAGCTTGTGCTTCTTCCAGCCCAGCATTTCTCATGATGTACTCTGCATAGAAGTTAGATAAGCAGGGTGACAATATACAGCCTTGACATACTCCTTTTCCTATTTGGAACCAGTCTCTTTGTCCATGTCCAGTTCTAACTGTTGCTTCCTGACCTGCATATAGGTTTCTCAAGAAGCAGGTGAGGTGGTCTGGTATGCCCATCTCTTTCAGAATTTCCCACAGTTTATTGTGATCCACACAGTCAAAGGCTTTGGCAGAGTCAATAAAGCAGATATATGTTTTTCTGGCACTCTTGCTTTTTCGATGATCCAGCAGACGTTGGAAATTTGATCTCTGGTTCCTCTGCCTTTTCTAAAATTAGCTTGGACATTAGTTCAATTAGTTCACGGTTCACGTATTGCTGAAGCCTGGCTTGGAGAATTTTGAACATTACTTTACTAGCGTGTGAGATGAATGCAATTGTGCAGTAGTTTGAGCATTCTTTGGGATTGCCTTTCTTTGGGATTGGAATGAAAACTGACCTTTTCCAGCCCTGTGGCAACTACTGAGTTTTCCAAGTTTGCTGGCATATTCCATGCAGCACTTTCACCTCATCATCTTTCAGGATGTGAATTAGCTCAACTGGAATTCCATCACCTCCACTAGCTTTGTTCATAATGATGCTTTCTAAGGCCCACTTGACTTCACAGGATGTCTGGCTCCAGGATGTCTGGCTCACAGATCGTCACACCATTGTGATGATCTGGGCTGTGAGGTTCTTTTTTGTACAGTTCCTCTGTGTATTCTTGCCACCTCTTCTTAATATCTTCTGTTTCTGTTAGGTCCATACCATTCCTGCCTTTTATCAAACCCATCTTTGCATGAACTGCTCCCTTGGTATCTCTGATTTTATTGAATATATCTCTAGTCTTTCCCATTCTGTTATTTCCCTCTATTTATTTGCACTGATCGCTGAGGAAGGCTTTCTTTTCTCTCCTTGCAATTCTTTGGAACTGTCAAACAACACAAGTGATGACTACACATGAACATCACCGGATGCTCAATACCAAAATCCGACTGATTGTATCCTTTGCTACCAGTGATGGAGAAGCTCTATACAGTCAGCAAAAACAAGACCTAGAGTTGATTGTCCCTCAGATTATTAACTTATTTTAAAATCCAGACTTAAATTGAAGAAAGTAGAGAAAAACCACTAGACCATTCAGGTATGACCTAAAACAAATCTGCTATGATTATACAGTCAAAGTGACAAACAGATTCACCGATAGACAGAATGACTGAAGAAATATGGATGGAGATTGATCACATTGTACAGGAGGCAGTGATTAAAACTATCCCCAAGAAAAGAGAAATGCAAAAAGTCAAAATGGTTGTCTCAGGTTGCCTTACAAATAGCTGAGAAAAGAGGAGAAGCAAAAGGCAAAGGAGAAAAGGAAATATATTCATTTGAATGTAGAGTTCCAAAGAATAGTAAGGAGGGATAAGAAAGCCTTCCTCAGGGATCAGTGCAAAGAAATAGAGGAAAATCATAGAATGGGACGGACTAGATGACATACTGTAACAGCTTAAAATTTCAAGTTTGTGGCTTCAGCTGACTGATTTCCATTCCTCACTCTTGAATTGTATACCTTACTATGAACTAATACCTCTCTGCCCTCTTTTATACAACTGTGATGACAGCAGCCATCTCATATGTTCAGTCAGTTACGAAATTCGAAATCCTAGGTGTATGTAAATAAGGTAAATTATGTAATCAATATTATGTAAAACTTTACACAGATGAAACTTAATGCTCTCTATGGAGTACACCCTTAGTTTTAAATATTACTATAAAATGTATTGAAACATCTTTTCTGTGAAACTAAAAGTGTTACTCACTGTTGTCTCTGATTCTTTGCAACCCTATGGACTGTAAACCACTAGCCTCCTCTGTTGGTGGGATTCTCCAGACAAGAATATGGGAATGGGTTGCCATTTCCAAATCCAGGGGATCTTCCTGACCTAGTGATGGAAGCCAGGTCTCTTACTTCAGGCAGATTCTTCACCATCAGATTTTACTGCCTGTTTTCCATATTCATATAAAATTAGTTCTGGGTTATGATATACCCAGGTACCAGAGAAACCTCCATTTGGGAGCACTATTTTATAATAAGGCTGTGAAACACCTGACCAGACTGAGCTTCAATAGCAAAATGCTGATGTTACGCATGCAGTTTCTTATTTTAATACAATGAACTAAGTAAAACACAGTGTCATCTGAGGCACCATCCTTTAATGAACTTCTCAATACACAATAAGCTCCCAATGCATTTCTATTTAACAAAGATAAATACATATAGCTTGCCAATCAAGAGAAGAAACTAATATCTCCTGCCAAAACTGGGAGTGGGGCGTGGGAATCTAACCCCAATGAAAGGTGAAAGAGGCAAGTAATAAAGTGTAAAATTCAAATGCAATAATATAAATAGAAAAAGAAGAAGAAAAAGTCAAAAGCGAAGCTAACAAAAATGGGGAAAAATAGGTAAACTGAACAAACAGAAGGGGGAGAGATTCAGTTACTGAAAGGAGCACAGATAAGATGGCATTGCTATGAAATCATACTAAATAAAGGGGATTTTTAGGTACTTTGGACAAATATTCATGCCAAGAGAAGTTAAGTTTTACGAAACAGTCAAATTGCTATAAGAACAGACTGCCTGAAACAATCTAAAAAAACGAAAATCTGAATAGACTTAACAAAGAAGATGAATCAGTAATGACATTTTCCATAAATAAAAGCATAGAACCAGTTTTTTTTTTTTAATTGTGTACTGTACCCAATGTTTTTATCAGCATGTAAATGGCAAATATGAAAAGTACACGTGTACAATATATACTAGCCATCAGGTAAAGTGCTATTTTTTTGTGCTAAGTTGCTTCAGTCATGTCCAACTCTTTGTGACCACTTTGAAAGTAGACCACCAGCATCCCTTGTCTGTGGGATTCTCCTCCAATGGCAATGGCAAACCACTCATGCAACCTTGCCTGGGGACAGGGAAAGTTAGCTAATTTAATTCATGCACACAGAGGTCTCAAAGAAATGGGATGCTTGAAGTGACCAAAACATGCTCAATATATATGATTTTATCTTTAATAAAGATAAAATATATAGTTCTCCAGTCGTGAGAAGAAGCTAATGTCTTCATCAGAAACCAGGAAGAAAAAATACTTAATCTCTAGGCAAGATGAAAGAAGACTCTATGTGATTTTTGGACAGATATTCATTGGTAGAGTTCACAAAGAAGCTTGTGCTTAGAAAAGAACATTAATGGAGAACTATCATAGTTTGTTTATGTAGCTTTCATACCCTTGCATTTCCTAGCTCTGGGGACAAAGATCATTTCTATGCTTCTGTCATAGGGATGGTAACATCATATGAATTCATTTCCCACATTCAGGGGGAGGCAGGGAACTGTAATATTTTTATTTTTGTTTTTAATCATTTTACCTCATTAACCATTTCCCAGGTTGGCTTTATTCAAAACAGTCAACATGCCAGTAAGGTATGTCTTGAGAAGCCTGCTATGAGCCCCAATAGTTTCCAGCTCTGCAACTTTCCTAGCAGTTTCACAAACTCAAACCTAAGTTGGAGGCTGTGGAGAGTAAAACTGGGTCAGTAGCTTGGTGTTAAAGAGATCTGCAGAGAGAGACAAGAATGCAGGCTAGAATGAAGATGAAGGAACTGAAAAGAACAAATCAACGTACACCTTCTCAAACCCTATGGAAACAGTTCTCCATTCCTGGGGGTAGATTAGTCCAATAAAATGGCTTTTCTTTACCTGACAAAAGTGTTTTCTTCACTTTTAATAAGCTCTACATCGTTTCCCCCATTTGATTTACACAGAAGTAGCAGTTTTAGTGAAATGATTCACAAGCTTTTCTGGGTTGAGTACTCAACCAATGCTTAAAGCTAGTCTATTTTAGAGGATGACTGAGGCTAGGCAGTTAACCTTTGGCTGAAGCTTTTTCAAAGTTTGCATAGGGGAAAAGAACTGAACTCTTGTTCTACTAATATGGGGAGAGATAAGAAGGCTTTTCTAATTTGCAGCCTCCAAAGCCTGGGAATAAGATCCTGAAAACTGAAAAGAAATTAAGAGTTGTGAGATACCATTGATTGCCTATGATTTCCCCACTGAGACATTTATGGGGCAGAGATAAACGAGCAAAGGAGCCAGGTTTTCTAATTTGATTGGAATTTAGGGTGGCCAAAGGACTCAGTTACTGAAGTCCCCATCATCCTAACCATTCAGATGGATACTCTTTATATACCTCATTGCCCCTTAACTTAAAAAAAAAAAAAAAGTGGTTGTTAGACAAGGTTGGAAAGGAACATGCAATCTCCAGGGCCTAGTGTATTCCCTGACCTATGCCATTGGTAATGCTAGCATCCCTATGCCTCCATTTTTCTGTCAATCTGTGAGAGTCGAATGGGTTGCAAAAGAGTTGAAACAGGTGGCCTGAACTCTGGCATTGCCAGCTCTAAATCCTAGCTCTGTGGCCAAGTGAGTAAGTAAGTCTAACTTTTTACACTGTTCCACCCATATGCAGTTTATATATAGCCTGCTGCAGTCACTTACAGTCCTTTGCAAAGGTTTGAAGTGCCAATTGTGGGGTCAAAGCATACACTCTTAAGTGCACCACTCTCCTGGTGTGTCACTGGGGATAGAACTAGTGTCAAATTTGTTTTCACAGTAAAGTGACAGTTTTCACTTGCTCAAGGGATGGTTCTTGATCTTCCACAGAGGTTATTCAAGATCCATTAACTCAGCAGAAAAAGAGCCACAGGAACGTTTTTTAGCTGTGGGTGCCATAACCTCTTCATCCATCTCCCGTACTTAGATGACCAAATGTTCACATCTGTAGGAACAAAGAATACTCCAGATTCTAGATGCAAGCATGACCAGCAGTCAGATCAATTATGTCAGGTAGTGGTAAACTGGTATAGGTTAACAGTTTGGATTGTGCTCTTTGTATTGAAAAAAAAAAATCAAGGTTAATAAGAGTAACAATGGGTTGTAAAAGGAGAGGAGGTTGTAAAAGGGTTGAGGAGAGGAAGTTTGATCGACAGGTACCAGCTGACAGTAAGGGTGACTCTGAACATTTTCTGACATCTCACATCTCAAGCAAGTAAAGGTTTTTTGCACATATTGAAGTCTAAATCTGGGGGGCTACCTGGCCTCCTACATGCATTCTTAAGAGCATGAGGGAGGCTATAAGCACTCCCTGATTAGTTTAGTTCCAAGTAAAAGGGCATCAACCCACTAGGTAAGCATGGAGTGCAGGGTGAAGGCTACAGAGTGTATGTGGCTTTGAGCACTTGACCAAATTTTGAGGAGGACTCATAACCTTTTTGAGAAATGAAAATCAGAATCACTCAGTCGTGTCCAGCTGTTTGCAACTTCCTGGACTGTAAAGTCCATGGAATTCTCCTCACCAGAATACTGGAGTGGGTAATCTTTCCCTTCTCCAGGGGATCTTCTCAACCCAGGAATCAAACCAGGTCTCCTGCATTGCAGGCAGATTCTTTACCAGCTGAGTCAACAAGGGAAGCTAACATTTCTAGGTTAAGGGCAAAAGGGTGAGGATGATTTGGCAAAGTTTGTGGCCTCTGGTCCTGTACAATTTGATAGATCTGATTGGATTCCAGTATTAGCCAAAATTGCCTTCTTTCTTTAGTGGCAAGATAAAAGTGTTGCAGGGTGAGGAAGTACACCCTAGTATACCTGCTGTGAGAGAAGTTCTGTCATAAGGTTAATTCATCACTCTCCATCTCCAGAGTGTATTGACTGAGCTACTGATGTAAACGGCTTATTTTTCTTGCAGGCAATGCATACAGATTCTGTCCAAAGTCTCAACCCTACTTCAACTTCAGTTTTCTGTGTGGCCCAGAGACTACTTAGGATATCTTGTAAATATTCATCTTCAGAGAAATGTAAACTTGGATGAATTTTTGATAAGCAAAGTAGAGACTTCTGGCTTCATCAGAGGCTGCTACTGCTGCTAAGTCACTTCAGTCATGTCTGACTCCGTGCAACCCCACAGATGGCAGTCCACCAGGCTCTGCTGTCCCTGGGATATTCCAGGCAAGAACACTGGAGTGGGTTGCCATTGCCTTCTCCATTCTATGGGCCTACTCTGAGTCATTTTTGCCCGGTAAAGCTGAAGCAGACTCTGATTTTGTCAGAGGGATCCTGCAGGAGAGTTGCAGCAGGCAGCACAACAATTGCAGGAACCCTGGCTTCTAAGTGAGCATCTTGGATGTCTCCCACCCAACCATTAGCACGCTGCAGGCTAGTGGGGATGCCTGAGCTGTAAGCAGAGCTACCACAGCCTGAAAAAGGCAGCAGAAAGAGAGCCTTGGCATTTAGCAAGTCAGTGAAGCCTAGAGTGGAATCAAGCCCTCTTGGTGCCTTTGGCAGGGGAATGCTGCGCTCTGAACAAGGGAGGCATGAGCCTCCCAGAAAGGACAGGCTTCCAAGGCCTCTATTTGTGTAGGGCCTCTGTGTGTCTGGGTAGTGGTAAATCGTAGGAAGGGACACCACCTTACTTTTTTGACCTCCTGTTCAGTGCTTTTTCTAAGCAGGAGCCCTTTGGACCCATGTGTATGTTCTACAGGACGTTGTATTAGACACAGGCCTGTCTCGTTCTCTTTGGCCTTTTGGAGGACCTGGCATCTATTTGGACGTTTCTTCCTACAGGGAGATAACCCTCTGGGGAAAAGGAAAACAGTTGCAAGCAGAAAGCTACACAGTTAAGAAGAGTACGGGGACCCTGCTCAGTAGGTCATGGGCCCAAGGGTGTTAAGGGCTTGCTCCGAGGGTGTGACATCGCCGAGGAATGACCTTGAATGGGGAAGGCTGAGAAAAGCATGCTTCAAGTCAGCTGAATCCCAAGCCCCTTGCTGTATCTGAGTGGTTCTGAGAAGGAAGACACAGGGAATCATATCATGCCAGTGTGATTGGCACTGTGATCCTGTCCACGCTGATGGGAAAATATAGAACACGAGTGCATGTCACTCAGCTATCAACAGTGAGCACTTCCAACCCTGCCTACTGCTTTGCAGGTCAGTCTCCCTCAGGAGCAAATTCAAGATTTTGTAACCTTTCAGGATAAGTCATAGAGGTAGAAGTGCACATTGACATGATGGATGAGCAAGTGAAAGAAAATAACCGGAACAAAGAAAGAGGGATTCTTACCATAATCCATTACCCTGGAGAAGTAAACCTATACTTCTACATGTATGCAAGTTTCCTCTCAGGACTGTGTGTGTGCCCATGTGTGTATGTGTGGTTGCCTGACAGCACACCAGTGTGTGTGAGCTGTGGGAACTGACCTGGCCAGGGGATGGAACAATGGATACCAAAAATGTGAAAGAGATTTTGAAAGGTACATAGACCATGGGCTAGCAGAAGCACTGAAGCCAAAGAAACAAGACTGAGAATCTCAATGAGGAAGCAAGCTGTAAGTGGAAACCTGCTGCTGCTCCCTGGATCCCTGCGAGAAAGGCCAGGCAGGAAGAAAGCACCTGGGGCGGTCAGTGAGGATGCAAAGCATCGGAGAAACAGAATGGGCTGGATTCCCAGGCACAGAAGCTGGGGTGGCACAGCCTCTTGGACACCCAGCTGCAAGGAGTTTTCTGTCCTTTTGAAGTGCAGGAGTTTTCTTTCCATGACCTGACCAGGAGCATGAGCATACCTTGCCTTTTGCTTCATGTTTCAGAGAGGGATGGGCACTGTTTGCCTGTAAGCAGCTGCTACCTGCAGAGTTTGCCAGTTTGTAGCATCACCCTTTGTACTCTTCCCAGGATGCTTAGGTATGGGGACTATGCAAAGCATGGTGTATGCAAAATATGCTTCTCCCAGCCCCACAGAGCTGTGGTGACAGGGTAAGTTGGGATGTGTCCTCATCTGCAGGCTGGATGAGAAGAGAACCACTTTCAACAGGTCTCGATATGGCAAATGGGCAGACTTCCATGCCTCTGGCACCAGTGAGTCATGGCCATTGATGGGGAGCTGTCCTTAGCATCTCACTGGCTGGCATTCAAACAAGAATCAGGGAGGTATCTCATGCCAGCAAGAGCATGGCCCGTTTCTCCCTCGGTCCAAAGTGTGGCCAAGACGCTTTAGTCCTGTGCAGTGTTCATGTGTACCCTGCAAGGTGGGGAGAGATGCCTATCCTCTCTGTGGTTCAGGAGCTGCTGCTGCTGCCAAGCCGCTTCAGTCATGTCCGACTCTGTGCGACCCCATAGACGGCAGCCCACCAGGCTCTGCCGTCCCCGGGATTCTCCAGGCAAGAATACTGGACTGGGTTGTCATTTCCCTCTCCAATGCATTAAAGTGAAAAGGGAAAGTGAAGTCGCTTAGTCGTGTCTGACTCCTAGTGACCGCATGGACTGCAGCCTACCAGGCTCCTCCGTCCATGGGATTTTCCAGGCGAGAGTACTGGAATGGGTTGCCATTGCCTTCTCCATGTTTCTGCAGAGACCACCTCTATTTGCCTCTCAAGTTCGACAAAGCATTCTCCTACTGTGTGCACTGAGAAGGTCTGCTCTCAGTGGGTGCCTCTCCTATGTCATATTTTCTCCCATATCTGATTTTCTTATATGAAGTATTCAGTTTTACATCTCATTCCTTAAATATGGCACATGTGTGTGTTCGTGCTCAGTCTTGCCCAACTCTGTGTGACTCTTTCGACACTAACCTGCAGGGCTTATCTATCCACGGAATTTTCCAAGAAAGCATACTGGACTGTTTTGCCACTTCCTTCTCTGGGGGAGTTTCCCAAGCCAGTCATCGAACCTGCATGTCTTGTGCCTCCTGCATTGGCACACACATTCTTTCCCACTGTGTATTTCATTTTCGAAATTACTTTTTTTTTTTCTGTAAAAGATACGAATAATGGAATATTATGGATTTTGTATATGATAGTCTGGGTGCAGATATCCATATTTGAAATATGGGATTTTCTGTATTTTCATGTATTAAAATCTGGGTGTTGATTTTTCCTACATGATGTATAGAATTGTCTGTGTTTAATACAAGATTATCTGGTGGTCAAGTTTCCTACACAATATATGGAATTTCCTGTAATTCTTATATTAACATCCACATGCCAATTTTTCTACATAAATATGGAATTCTCTGTATGTCACATATGGCCATGTAGGCAAAGTTCTCCTATATGGAAATATGCATGTGACTTTCCTGTATGAATTATGGAGTTATCTATATTTCACATTTGAAAATCAGGATGGATATTTTTTCCTACAAGGAAAGTGGAAATCTCTATATTTCACGTGACTATCTGGGAGCAGATTTTCCTATATAAAAAATGGAAGTCTCTGTATTTCAATGCTTTACCATCTAAGCCGCCAGTGGACTTGAATGATTCTAAAACCTACAAGAGCTTCTAGAGCTAATACAGAGAAAAGATGTCCTTTGATCATAAGGGACTGGAACGTAAAAGCAGGAAGTCAAGAGATATCTGGAGTTAACAGGCAAGTTTAGCCTTGAGGTACAACATGAGGCCAGACAAAGGCTAGCAGAGGTTTGGCAAATAGAATGGGTAAAAATGAAAACAGTGACAGACTTAATTTTCCTGGGCTCCAATATCACTGGGTACAGTGACTGCAACCATGAAATTAAGAGACCTTTCCTCCTGGGAAGAAAAGCTATGACAAACTTAGACAATGTATTCAAAGCAGAGCCATCACTTTGCCAACAAAGGTCCATATGGTCAAAGCTATTTTGTTGTTGTTGTTTATCCAGTAGACACATAAGGGTGTGAGAGTTTAACAACAAAGAAGGCTGAGTGCCAAAGAATTGAGGCTCTGGAACTGTGGTGCTGGAGAAAACTCTTGAGAGTCCCTTGGACAGCAAGAAGACCAACCCAGTCAATCCTAAAGGAAATCAGTCCTGAATGTTCATATGAAGGACTGATGCTGAAGCTGAAGAGCAAAGAGCTGATGACCACCTGATGCAAAGAGGCAACTGACTGGAAAAGACCCTGATGCTGGCAAAGACTGAGGGCAGGAGGAGAAGAGGGAGACAGAGGATGAGATGGTTAGACAGCCTCACTGTCTCAACTGACTCAACATGAATTTGAACAAACTGTGGGAGATAGTGAAAGAGATGGGACAGACAGGTAGGTAGACATGAGCAGGGTGTTAAGGATTCAAAGGTTTGGCCCACTTATAAGACAAAGGGTGATGTTGACCCTGCACCAGAAGCATGGTCACTTCTGAAGCTGATTGAGCCCCTTTGTAAATATTGCCAAAATGCCCCTGATCATAACTAGCAGGTTTCCTGATTCCAAATTAGGCAAAGATGCCCACCATCATACTTACCCTATGGCATCCTAACCAATCACCTAATGACAAACTTCCACGAGGAATTTTCTTTGTCTTGAGGCTATAAAACTTAGCCACTAACCCTCAAAAACTATTGACTCTACCTGGTCTGTGAGGAAATTGGCCTGCTGCGCTGGCAGCACCTATATTATCTCTGCTCTTTGCTCTTAATGAATCCACTCCCTTCTGAAGTGCTCTGTGTCTGTAAATCCTTTTCCAACCTGTTCTTGGGCTGCCTCAACACTTTAGTTAATAATATGACATCATGTGCTAATTTCCCTTTTTTGGGTTGTTTTTTGCAGAATAGTGTTTCTTTATATTTTGAGAATTTGATTAGAAATTTCAAGTCCTAATCATTTTTTTTTTTTAAAGATCACCAAAATAATAAGCTTTCTAGATTTCCAGCAGTAGCACTGGATTCCAAAATAAATGGAACTGTATCAAATTTTTAAGTGAATATAGTTAAGAAATCTCCCAGTGGTCTCAAGAGGGTGAAGGAGTAGGTGGTCATGGAGTACGTTTCTTTCCATGAATTCATCTTCAGATACAGAGGCTCTTACAGAACATCCACTGATAGCAAGCAGGAGTCCCTGACCACTGGAAAGGAATATCTAGATCCATAGAGAAACTCACTGACCAATGGAGAAAGACCCCAGCGAGGGTGGCCCTTTGAGGGCCTGATATGCCAAGCAATAGAGAAGGTACCAATCAGAGGGACTTTTTAAATCTCTGCTTCACCAAGCAATAGAGCACCCCAAGCAGGGGTGCCCTTTGAGTTGCTGCCACACCAAGTAATAAAGAAAGACCAGCCAGAGAAGTCCTTTGAAAGCCAGCCATTGGAGGCTAGAAAAATGTTCTAACAGCACCTTTAATGCACCCTTGTCCACTGGTACCTGCAATAGGCAGGTAATTCGACATGAGGAGAGTGTTAGGGGGCCAAAGATGTGCTGAACCCATGCTCACTGGCTTCTCTGCACACTTGGTGCCATGAAATTCTCCAGGATACAAGCAGCCATGCCACCTCTGTGCCTGCTCCTCGCTGGGGAAGAGCTGGCAAAGGCTAGAAAAATTCTTAACAGTGCCAAAATCCTATGTGCTTGTGGCCACCAGCTCCCCTGCATATCTGGTGCTTCCAAGGTCCCCACAACCAGGCAGCTATGCCATCTCCTTGCTTGATTCCCACTGGGGCAGAGCTGCCATGGTCTAGAAAAAAACCCTGAAAGAGCCATATCTCCTGTGCCCATGGCCTCTGGCTCCCCTGCATCCCAGGCACTACTGAGAGCCCCTGCAATCTAAGCAGCTGCACCACCCCACACCTGGCCTTCATTGGGGAACAACCAAGTCCTCCAGGGCAGCCTCAGCAGTAAACTCCTGTGGACAACACATATGCAGAGGTGAGGATAAAATCACAATTGAACCTCAGAGGCAGGGTGTGATAGGGAATAAAATAAAAACCTTCCCACCAGCTATGGATGCTGCAGACTGAATCTACACAGTCAACTAGACAGACTCTGTCTATGAAATATGATAAAGGATATTGAGAGTTCCCACAAGAGAAACTGCACTAGCTCTGACAGTTGTCGACATTGGAGGCAAGAACACACAGGAATAAGACCACGTTAGAGTCTGAGCTGTCCCCACAGCAGGTCCAGATACTGGCCCAATTATGGAGGGCTTCCAAGACAGGCCCCTGGAGAAGGAAAAGGCTGTCCATTCCAGTATTCTGCTCTGGAGAAATCCACGGACTGAATAGTCCATGGGGTTGCAAAGAGTTGGACATGATTGGGTGACTTTCACTTTACTTCACTTCACCTAGACAGGTGGAACTACCCTTTTATATATATGGTTTTTTTTTTCCTTTAATTTTCCCAACTTTACTCCCCCTTTTGTTGTTTTATTTTTTGTATTGGTCCCAACTTCTTTATTGTCACTTACATTTTTACTTATTTTCATTACTAAAACATATTATTTGTAAATTAATGCATTTACATTTTTTCCAATTTTCCAATATTACTTAATCACAGAGGATTTTCCCACATGTTTCTGATTTTGTAGTTTTGCTAGTCTAGTTTTTAGTATTCATTTTCATTTAGCAGTTTTCTTATTAGCTTGGATGCTTTCTTCTTTTCCTGATTTCTGGTTTTATTCCTTTTTCTTTCTCCTTTTTTTTTATATTCTAGCCAGGATATTCTTTCTTTAATGTTTCTTTAATTCAGAATTTAAAAGGTCCTCCTTTTTCCACTTTAAAAACACGTAGTTTTTAAATAAATTCATTTTTCTTTATAGTTACAGTTGTTATAGCTGTTCAGGAGGCAGGTAAGGGGTCTCGTAGTTCCATTTCTTGAAGAATTCTCCAGAGTTTGTTTCTGGTGATTGATGCAGTCAAAGGCTATGGTGTAGTCAACAAAGCAGAAGTGGATATTTTGCTGAAACTCTCTTGCTTTTTCTATGATCCAACAGATGTTGGCAATTTGATCTCTGGTTCCCCTGTCTTTTCTAAATCTGGCTTGGACATCTGGAATTCTTGGTCCATGTATGATTGAAACCTCACCTGGAGAATTTTGAGCATGATTTTCTAGCATGTGAGATGAGTGCAGTTGTGCAGTGGCATGACCATTCTTTGCCATTGCCTTTCTTTGGGATTGAACTTAAAACTGACCTTTTCCAGTTCTGTGGTCACTGCTGAGCTTTCCAAATTTGCTTGCATATTGAGAGTAGCACTTTCACATCGGTTGAAATAGCTCAGCTGGAATACCATCATCTCCACTAGTTTTGTTCACAGTGATGCTTCCTATGGTCCATTTGACTTCGGACTACAGGACATCTGGCTCTAGGTGAGTGATCACACCATCATGGTTATCTTGGTCATGGAGATCTTTTTTTCTGTGTAGTTCTTCTGTGTATTTTTGACACCTCTTCTTAATATCTCCTGATTTAGTTAGGTTTACATGACTTCTGTCCTTTATTGTGCCCGTCTTTGAATGATATTCCTTTGGTATCTCTAATTTTCTTGAAAGTATACCTAGTTTTTTCCATTCTCTTATTTTCCTCTATTTCTTTGCATTGATCACTGAAAAAGACTTTCTTATTTCTACTTGATAGTCTTTGAAATTATACATTCAGATAGGTATATTCAGCTTTCCTTTTTCCCTTTTCCTCTTAGTTTCTTTTCTTTTCTCATCTATTTGTAAGGTCTCCTCAGACAACAATATTTTCCCTCTGGCATTTATTTTTCTTAGGGATGGTCTTGATGACTACCTCTGTACAATGTCACGAACCACTGCCCATATTTCTTCAGGCACTCTGTCTATCAGAACTAATCCCTTGAATCTTTTTGTCACTTTCACTGTATATTCATAAGGGATTTGACATAGGTCATACCTGAATGGCCTAGTGGTTTTCCCTACTTTGTTCAACTTAAGTCTGGATTTTGCAATAAGGAGTTCATGATTTGTGTCACAGTGTGCTCCCAGTCTTGCTTTTGCTGACTGTATAGAGAATCTCCATCTTTGGCTGTAAATAATATAATCAATCTGATTTTGGTATTGACTATCTGGTGATGTCCATGTGTAGAGCCATCTCGTGTGTTGTTGGAAGAGGGTGTGTGCTATGACAAGTGTGTTCTTTTGGCAGAACTCTGTTAGCATTTGCTCCATTTTGTAGTCCAAAGCCAAGCTTGCCTGTTACTCAATGTATAGCTTGGCTTTCTCTCTTTCTTTCATTTTTTTTTTTTTTTTTTTTAATTTCAATTGGAGGCTAATGACTTTACAATATTGTGGTGGTTTTTTTGTACACATTCACATGAATCAGCCATGAGTGTACATGTATCCCCCATCCTGACCCTCCCTCACCATCCCATCCCTCAGGGCCACCTCACTGCACCAACTCTGAGCACTCTGCCTCCTATATTGAACCAGGACTGATTTCTTTTAGGATGAACTAGCTGGCTCTCCTTTGCAATCCAAGGGACTCTCGAGAGTCTTCTCAAACACCACACTTTAAAGCATCAATTCTGCATCACTCAGCTTTTTTATAGCCCAACTCTCACATCCACACGTGGCTAATGGAAAACAAAACAAAACATAGATTTGACCAGATTGTTCCTCGCTGGCAACATAATGTCTATGCTTTTTAATGTACTGTCTAGGATGCTCAAAATTTTCCTACCAAGGAGCAAGTGTCTTTTAACATCTTGGGTGCAGTCACCATCTGCAGGGAATTTGGATGCCATAAAAGTTAGTCTGTCACTGTCTCCATTGTTTCCCATCTATTTGCCTTGAAGTGATGGGACTAAGTGCCATGATCTTCGTTTTCTGAATGTTGAATTTTAAGCCAACTTTTTCATGCTCCTCTTTCACTTTCATCAAGACGCTTTTTGGTTCTTCTTTGATTTCCCAGGAGGATGCCAAGTTAAGCCTTTTGGCCTCATCGGCCAGAAGGCAGAATGAAAACCATGTCACAGAAAGTTAATCAAAATGAAAAGGCAGAAGATTATGTCCCAGATGAAGAGACAAGATGAAGCCTCAGAAAAACAACTAAAGGAAGGGGAGATAGATAACGTAGCAAAAATTGAATTCAGAATACTGATGGTGAAGATGATCTAGGGTCTTGGAAAAAGTATGGAGAAGATGCAAGAGAATTTTTCCACAGATCTAGAAGTGGTTCAGAAGGTAACGAGTTTGCTTGCAATGTGGGAGACATGGGTTCAATCCCTGGGTTGGGAAGATCCCCTGGAGGAAGGCATGGAAACCCCCTCCAGTGTTCTTGCCCAGAGAACTCCATGGACAGAGGAGCCTGGCAAGCTACAGTTCATGGGGTCGCAAAGAGTTGGACTCGACTGAGTGACTAAGCACACCCAGGGGAACTAAGGAACAGAGATGAAGTAATTGACAGAAGGAATTAATACCTCAGAATAACTGAGGTAGAAAAATGAATAAGTAACCTGGAACACAGAATGGTGGAAATCATTGCTCCAGAACAGAATATAGAAAAAGCAATAAAAATGAAGACAGTCTAAGAGACTTGTGGGGCAATATTAAACACATTAACCTTCACATTACAGGGGCCCCAGAAGGGACCCTAGGAACGATTTGAAGAAATAATAGCTGAAATATTCCCTAACATGGGAAAGGACATTGTCAAACAACTCCAGGAAGCACAGAGTATCCAAGAAAGATAAATCCAAGGGGGAACACAGCGAGACACACAGTAACCAAACTGACACAAATGAAAGCCAACATATTAAAAGTAACAAGGGATAAATGATGAATAACATATAAGAGCACTCCCATAAGGGTATCAGCTGATTTCTTAACAGAAGCTCTACCAGCCAGAAAATAAAGGCATGATGTATTTCAAGTGATCAAAGGGGAGAACCTATAAACAAGAATACAGAAAGCTGAGCACCGAAGACTTGATGCCTTTGAACTGTGGTGTTGGAGAAGACTACTGAGAGGCCCTTAGGCTGCAAGGAGATCCAACAAGTCCATCCTAAAGGAAATCAGTCCTGAATGTACATTGGAAGGACTGATACTGAAGATGAAGCTCCAATACGTTGGCCACCTGATGCGAAGAACTGACTCATTGGAAAGACCCTGATGCTGGGAAAGTTTGAAGTCAGGAGGAGAAGTTGATGGCATCACTAACTTGATGATCATGAATTTGAGTAAGCTCTCAGAGTTGGTGATGGACAGGGAAGCCTGGCATGCTGTAGTCCACTGGGTCACAAAGAGTACGACATGACTGACTGAACTGAACTGAACTGAATAAGGTGGATGAAACTAGAGCCAATTATATACAATGAATCAAGGCAGAGAGAGGAAGTCAAATATTGTATATTAAAGCATAGATATGGAATCTAGAAAAGCAGTACTGATAACCTATCTGCAGGGGAGTATTGGAGATGCAAACATAGAGAAGAGACTTCTGGATCCAGCAGGGGAAGGAGCAGTTGAGACGATTTGAGAGAATAGCACTGAAACGTATACATTATCATACACAAAATTAGGTAGCCATTGCAAACAAGCATGTGACATAGAAAGCTCAAATACAGTGCTCTGTGAAAACTAGAGGGGTGCGATGGAGTGGGAGGTGAAACAGGCTCAAGAGGGAGGGGGCATAGCTACACTATGGCTGATTCGTGTTGATGTGGGGCATAAACCAACACAATGTTGTAAAGCAGTTATCCTCCATTTAAAAAGTTTAAAAAATATATATTAGAAAAATTTAAAAACATCCCATTCTATTCATACTTAGTCAAGCAAGTGGAACTTAACTAAATTTTAGCTAAGCAAAAATTCACATTTTCTCTCTCTCAATATGTGTGTGTGTGTGTGTGTGTGTACATATGTATATACACACTATTTTCTTACACTACACTTGATCAAGACTTGAAAGACGATAACAACAACAGCAACCACAAAACGTGGACAAATTGGAAAACATAAACTAAATGAAATGGGAACAATGAATGTGAAATAGAAAAAGTGAAACACACCTGAAAAAAGTAAAAGACCATCCTACAGTCCCGTTGTTTTTAGACATGGATGCTCACTAAAATCACGTCTGGGGCTTTGGACAATAAACAGTTCCTCAGCATTTGTATTTTTCAAATAATAATAATACTCGAAGATAATATTACTGTGCATATGGAATTTAAAAGTGATTAGAAGTTGCTTTACTAAATTGTTGTTTAGTAATACAGAATTCTATTTTTTTCTGTTGACAAATCTGGATATAATAATATTAAAACAAATAATAGTTTCATAATCATAGTAGTAAAGATATTTATCAGTATTCACAATCAATAGCTGGAGAAAATTTAAAAGATGATTACAATTACAAGGCATAAGGGCAACATAATTAGCCTAACAATATAAAATAATTGCATACAGTGTGGGGGGTTGAGTAGAGCGATGTGGGAGGCAGATGTGCACACATGAACATGTTTACATCCACCCGGCCAATCTATGTCTTTTGGTTGGTGCAGTCAATCAATTTACAGTTAAGGTGATTATCGATATGCATGCTCCTTTACCATTTTCTTAATTGTTTGGGGGTCATTTCATGTAAATCTTTCCCTTCTCTTATGTTTACTGCCTAGAGAACTTCCTTTAACATTTGTTGTAAAGCTGGTTTGGTGATGCTGAATTCTCTTAACTTTTGCTGATCTGTAAAGCTTTTCATTACTGCATCAGATCTGAATGAGGGTCCTGCTGGATAGAATATTCTTGTTTATAGATTCTCCCCTTTCATCACTTGAAATATAACATGCCTTTATTTTCTGGCTGGTAGAGCTTCTGTTAAGAAATCAGCTGATATCCTTAAGAAATCAGCTGATTATCCGCTGATACCCATAGCTGATACTTATGGGGAGTGATCTTATATGTTATTTGCCATTTATCCCTTGCTACTTTTAATATGTTGGCTTTCATTTGTGTCAGCTTGATTACTGTGTGTCTCGCTGTGTTGCTATTTGGATATATCCTGCTTGGATACTCTGTGCTTCCTGGAGTTGTTTGACAATGTCCTTTCCCATGTTAGGGAATATTTCAGCTATTATTTCTTCAAATCGTTCCTAGGGTCCCTTCTGGGGCCCCTGTAATGTGAAGGTTAATGTGTTTAATATTGCCCCACAAGTCTCTTAGACTGTCTTCATTTTTATTGCTTTTTCTATATTCTGTTCTGGAGCAATGATTTCCACCATTCTGTGTTCCAGGTTACTTATTCATTTTTCTACCTCAGTTATTCTGAGGTATTAATTCCTTCTGTCAATTACTTCATCTCTGTTCCTTAGTTCCCCTGGGTGTGCTTAGTCACTCAGTCGAGTCCGACTCTTTGCGACCCCATGAACTGTAGCTTGCCAGGCTCCTCTGTCCATGGAGTTCTCTGGGCAAGAACACTGGAGGGGGTTTCCATGCCTTCCTCCAGGGGATCTTCCCAACCCAGGGATTGAACCCATGTCTCCCACATTGCAAGCAAATTCTTTACATTCTGAACCACTTCTAGATCTGTGGAAAAATTCTCTTGCATCTTCTCCATACTTTTTCCAAGACCTGGATCATCTTCATCATCATTATTCTGAATTCTCTTCCTGGTACTTTGCCTATCTCCCCTTCCTTTAGTTGTTTTTCTGGGACTTCATCTTGTCTCTTCATCTGGGACATAATCCTCTGCCTTTTCATTTTGGTTAGTTTCTGTGACATGGTTTTCATTCTGTCTTCTGTTTAACAAGGCCAAGAGGCTTAAGCTAGCATGCTGTTGGGAGGGACTGGTAGTGGGCAAAATTGGGTCTTTCTTACTCAATAAAACTTAGTCTGTCTATCTGTTGATGGGTGGGTCTGCACTGTTAGCTCTTTGGCCTGAGCTGACCCAGCCCTGGTATCTACAGTCTCCGTAGTAAGGTAAATGGTGAGCTCTAAGAGTGTAAGCACACTCCAGAAACACTGTTGCCAGTGTCCTCCATTACTGAGGTGAGCCCCTGCTGCCCCATGCCTCCACAGAAGGTATTTTTGTTACCTTCAACACTAGCAGGTGGTTATGTTTCAGTCTTCTGTGGGGTCACTGCTCCTCTCCTCCGGGCCCAGATGTATGCAAGATTTTGTGTCCTCCAACACTGGACATTCTGTTTTCCCCATGCCTGATGAAGTCCTGCAATTAAATCCCACTGGCCTTCAAAGTCAGATAGGCCCACAGTGCAGCTCTTAGAGGATTTGGACCTATGATAGTGGAGAAATGAGATAGAAGAATACAGTTTCTAGGCAAAGTTCAGATATTAGAATGATAGAAACAGTGGGTAAATGTTAGTGTTTTCAGTGCTGTAGAGCAATAATGAGGTAAAAATGCCTATTCTGGAGAAATTTCTATTTAAACTAGACAACTAGAATTGTGATTTAGTAAGATGCCAGAGATAAAATGATTCTACTATGTATATCTGACACTCTGCTTGGAACAAAATGAAACTATGGAAGAATTAATGTCAACCAGCAGATTAATAATGTGGCCATGAATAGTCAAGGACATGCAACTTTTCTGGCCTGCAGCTGGCCCAGACAGTAGCCAGGATTTTGACAGGCCTACCTGATTCTTACACAGGGCGAGCTGTTTCCAATAACCTGGGTTGAGTGGATTAATATAGGATATTTCTAAGTGGTGTGTAAGAACGAGGGTCTTACATATCTGGGTGACATTCAGAGGGTGTGAGTAGCTATCTTTAAGCACCCAAGTAGGTATTAGAGGTTACAGAAGAGATATGGAGGTGGCCAAAAAGCCTCATTCCTTCAGCTATCTGGACAGTGTGCCTGGTGGGTTCTGCAGTAGTTGTGTGGCCACTTTTGGTACTCTCACTATTCATCTAACAGATAAAACCCTTTGAGTCTTCACGGTCTGCTGAAGATCTTCCAGCAGAAGACAGGGAGACTGGGGGCTGAGGGAAGCAGGGTACAGCAGAAAAGGACTTTTTTCCTCTGGTAGATAGTTTTCTCATATTTGTAGGCCATGAAACCTCCGTTGAGCAGAGCTTAAGATGTGGCTCCCTTACAGCAAATAAAATCGTGGTTATAAACCATCTGAGTGCAAGTAAGCTAGAAGAGAACCAAACTCCAGTATACAGAGAAGCTAAAGTATGCTCTCATTAGGAAACAAACAAACAAACATATGCTGTATGACATGCAAAGCTTATAGGTATTAGTTTAAGCTTTTACTCTTCCTAACAACACTTCATCCTTTCATTCAAGGGATGAAACAAAGAATATTCTCACTGGCAAGATTTAGAATTTAGACCGTAGTCCAGACCCAGAGTCTACCACCTTGCAAACTCTCATTGCAGGATACTTGTGGGAAGGGAAGTTAGTAGAACCTGAATCAGATTTAATGTATGAAGTAAGGCTAGAGGTGTTCTACTTACAACATACAAGCTTTATATATTATAATTCTCTGTAAGGAGAAAACAGGAGCAAAATAGAGCAAAGCATGGAACTGCAAGTATAGTTGGATTTGATCTTATCTAATAGTCTTGAACTTGACCACATTCCATGCTGGTGTTATGTGGAACCCTTTGGATCAATAAGTGAACCTACTTTTTCCCAAGACAACAAGGTTTGAGATTTTGCAAAAAAAAAAAAAAAAAAAAAAAAAAAATTATGACACTTCGATTAACAACATTTAATTAAGAATTCCAATATTAAGTGTGGAAAGCAGCAACAAGTTCTCAAAGGATGTAAGGCTCAGCTGAAATATAAGGCTTTTGCCTTATATTTCTTATATTTCTTATATTCCTTATATTTCTTATATTTCTTTGCCAGAAATAGAAGGAAAATGGAAATAGGCTGAGTTGACTGAAAACATGGACGTGGAGCATAAAGGAACTAGAAAATGGTGTTTCTTGTGTAAGGAACCTCCACATCTTCGCCACTCTCGTCATTGCAACAGAGCTAAAGCATCAGTGCTTGCATGTGATGTCCCAGCTTTTGCTTTGATACCCGACTCACAATTTCTGTTATCCTAGGCTGAGAAATAACAGGATCTGGTAAGCATAAAGAGAAGAAAGGACTTACAAGGGTAAACAAACTCAGGAAACCAGTAAACATGAGTTGCATAGCTAGCTGATGCTTCCTACCCCAGATAGGCCCTCTTTCTACCCACCTAGTGGGCCCAACTCACAGTTGATCCTTGTGTTCCTTCAACTTGCTGAGTGGCGTGAGAAAGGATTAGAGCACAGAAGCACTTTGGGATAGCATGGCGATCTCTAATCTGAGCTCTGTCTGAAGATAGTAGAAAGGACGGGCAACAGTGTCACTGAGATGGACATTACCAGACCCCCTAGCTCTGACATGTCTGCATACCATGAGGGCTTAGAAGTTTGGGTAAGATGTTGTGGCATGGATTCAGAGCGATGAGATGCATGATGCAGAGTGCAATTCAGTAGTTCAGGCATGCCTGCTCTAGAGCATAGGCCCAACAGTTTCAGACACTTGCACCATAAGACATATTCTTTCAACGTGGTGGGGGTGCTCTTCCAAGTAAAATGTCATAACTGCAAATTTCAAGCTAAACCATGTGTGTTCAGTGAGGGGAACTGTGTTCCAGATTGTATGTTGAGTGTTCTTGGCATGTGTGCACTAGAGCATGAGATCAGTAGAGGCCAGATGCGTGCCTGAGCTCATTCTCCATAGAGGTAGTGTGTATTCTCCAGTTGAAGGTCCCTACTTAGTTCCTGAGTTCAGACTCACTTTGGCAAGTACATGCTTCAGAGTGCAAAATCTCTAGTTGTTTTGAAACTGCTGATCTAGAGTACAGAGTGAGTAGTGGTTGGACTTCCGTTTAAGGCATCAAGTTAATTACTTGTGGCATTCCTGCTTTACAGCACAGGTTCAACGAGTTAGGAGTGCATATTCTAGTAGGCAATGTCAATAGTGCAAATATGCAGGATCCAGAGTTCAATATTGGTAGTTGCAGCAGGCACATTTTAGGGTGCACATGAAGTAGTAGCAGATCATATGCTCAGAACATAGACACTGTACTGATGGGAAGTATTCTGCACTGGGCAATCTCAGTATTTGCACCACAACAACTGAAACACAGGGTCAGTAGTCGTAGTGGTGATTGAGAACACAAGCTCAGTAGTTGCAGTAGTTATTCTCTAGACTGCAGTCTCAGTAGTGATGAGACTCGTGTTCTAGAGTACAAATTCAGTATTTGTAGCGTGCATGAATTAAAATGAGGATTCAGCAGCAGAGGATAGTGTGTTGGATAAATCACATTCAGCAATTATGGCATCCCAGCCCCAGAGTGCAGACACGGTCAGTTGTGATTTTTATGTCTGGAGTGTGCATTTCCTAGATTTGTGATGTAATCTACATTGTAAGCTAATTTATTGTGGTACATATGCTCTAACTGCATGTACATTAGATGCAGGACACATGGCCCTGAGTGCAAACTCAGTCCCTGCAGCATGCATGGTCTAGATTGTGGACTTCGTGGTTGTGAAACATATGCTTGGAGGATTGGCTCTGAGGTGGCATATTGGTATTACAGCATATGAGGTCATTGGTAGTGGGACTCATGTTCTACAGTGCAAGTTCGGCAGTTGTGTCACTTCTACTCAAAAGCATGGCCTTCAGTTTTAACCTGATGAAGAAACATTGTGGAGGCAGAACAAGATGGCAGAGGAGTAGGTGGATATGGAATGCATGTCTCTCCACGAACACACTAGGAATACACCTTCAGACACACAAGTGCATTCAGAACACCAGCTGAGAGCAGACAGGAATACCTGACCAGCAGAAAAGAATTTATAGACGTACCCAAAACTCAGGAGGATGAAGGAACTGGAGGGTGGGGGGAATGGGAGTGTTAGTAGGACCATCCTTTGTGGGTGGGGGAACTGATGCAGGGGTCCAATCCCCACACTGGGGCAATTGTCTGAGTCAGAGGAGAAACATTTAAGGCTGAGTGGAAAACAGCTGATCTGTGGCAGTCTAAATGGAATGAGAATCAGACAGTCCTTGGTACAGCCATATTTACCCTAGGTGGTATAGAGGCTAGGAGCTGGAGTTTAGGGATTATTGGAGCAATCCCAGGGTGAGGGCTTCTGTTGACTGCGGAGAGATGGATCGAGGGGATGTGAGGGAGGGCATTGTGGTGGGAAATGCCTTTGGAAGAAAGTTGGGCAGCCATGGAAGCAAGGCAATACTGCTGAGTCACACATAGGAGGTGTAGCCATCACCATAGCCTCTCTCCCCACCCCATGACAGCGTTGGTAGCTGAGCAAGAGAGGCTAGCCCATCAGTGCCTGATGCACTGAACTACGAAGTAGGACTCCACCCAGTGTGCCACTGCAAGTGCCTGTGCACCAATCTACAGAGTAGGATCCCAGTCCGGGGGCCCCTTTATGTGCCTTAGGCACTGTACAACAGAGAAGGACCCCAAGCAAGGAAGGCCTCTAAGCGCCTGAATGGTTGGAGCTATGGAGAAAGACTGGCCAAAGAGACCTTGTTATCACCAGCTACAAGAGTTTAAAAAAAAAAAGACTCTGAGAGGGCCACAACTCCAGGAGTGGAGGTAGTCGGTGTCCCTGCACACTTGGCCCCACCAGTGCCCCCACTTGCTAAGCAGTACCTTCACGCTGAACTCTCACTGGGGCAAAGCTGCCACAGGCGAAAAAAAAAAAAAAAAGAGCCTTGCACCTATGTGCACAGGGTCACTTTGGTCGTGTCAGACTCATTGTGGCCCTGTGGACTATAGCCTGCCAAGCTTCTCTGTCCAGGAGAGGGGTCCTCCAGGCAAAAATACTAAGTGTATGGGCCAATACTGGTTGCCATACCCTTCTAGAGAATTATGTTTCCTGCTGTCCTAGTTGCCAACTCCCCTGAGTACCTGGTGACGCCAGAATCCCTAGCCTCAAGCAGCTGCACCTCCTCCACACCTGACCCCACATGGGCAAGCCCAAGCCCTTCAGGGCAGACTCAGGAGCAAACCCTAGTGGAGGACCACATCCAAAGGTGGAAGTAAATTCACAACTGAAACCCATGGGCAGTGTGACTAAAGAAGAAGACTCCAAAACCCTCCCACCAGTTGTACAGCTGCACATTAAATACACACAATCAAATAGGCAGATTATGTGTCTGTGGAATGTATAAAAGGTCTTTGAGAGCTCCCACAAAAGAAACACACTAGTTCTTATAGCTGTGGACTTTGGAGGCAAAAATACAGAGGAGTAGGAGCAGATTAGAATCAGAGCTGCCCTCACAGCAGGTCCAGCGATCAGCACAGTGTTGGAGGGCATCCTAGGGAGGTGAAGTGGACTGTGACTCCCAGTGAGGGGAATAATTCTGACCACAGTGAATCAAGAAATCCATTTCTTATTCTTATGTTTTGACATGCTTTGTAGATTCTTTTTCTTTTCCTTTTCCTCCCTCTGTTGTAGTTGTCAATTTTATTGACACCATGAAATCTAACTAAATTTGTTTTTTTTTTTCTTTTCTCCTTAGACACACTTTTTATTGTTATAAATCTCTGCCTCTATTTCAAGCTTTTATAGTAGTGTGTTTATGTTGGGGGGGGGAATGGGTGATTTTGTTTTTCTCAATTTTTTTATTTTAATTTTTAAACCTATTATTTTTTTTCTATATTCCTTTGTTTGCTTTACCTACTGTTCTTTTCTCCTTGCAGTTAATCTTATATATATATATATATATACATATATATATATTCTTTAGCTACTTATATTTAACTTTGCATATCTATTCTTTTTTCTCTTCTTTCTTTTCTTTAATCTAAACACATTTGTTAGTTTTATTTTAATTGGTTTAAACTGCAATTGGCACCATTATTTAGTTTCTTTTTTTTTTTTTCCCCCCAGTTTGAGCTTTAGTTAGTTTTCTTCTGGTAGACATAATTTTTGGTTCCTTTTGTCCACCAGGTGAGTCTATTTTACTTTATTTTTCTTGGACTGTTTTGATTCTGCTTATGGGTGTATATGTATATGTGTACATTCAGTCACACTGTTTATTGTTGTAATAAATCTCTGCCTCTAAGTTGAGCCTTTGCAGTTATGTGAAGTTTTCCTTTTTCTCCCCTTTCTCTTCTTCTTCCATTTTCCCCTCCATTTTATAATTTTAACTTTTAAACGTTTTATACTTTTTCTACAATTATTCCTTTCTTTGCCTTCCCTACTGCTCTTTCCCCCTTGCAGTTAATCTTCAATGTATATAAATTTCATCTACCTCTATTTAATGTTGTATAGCTATTCTTCCTTTCCTTTCTTTCCTTTTCACTCAAAATATTTATTTGTTTTATTTTCATTGCTTTATTCCTGAATTGGCAACTTGCTTTCATTTTGTTTTCGAGTTTGTGCTTTAGTTAGCTTTATTGTGGTAGATATAATTTTAGGTTTCCTTTGTTCACTGGGTCAATCTATTGTGTTTTATTTTTGTTGGACTGTTTTGATCTTGCTTATGGGTACATATGTATGTGTATATATTCTTTCACAATTTTTATTATTGGCTTCCCTGGTGGCTCAGAAGTTAAAGCGTCTGCCTCCAGTGTGGGAGACCCAGGTTTGATCCCTGGGTTGGGAAGATTCCCTGAATAAGGAAATGGTAACCCATTCCAGTATTCTTGCCTAGAGAATCCCATGGATGGAGGAGCCTGGTAGGCTAGAATTCACAGAGTCGCAAAAAGTCAGACACGATTGAGGGACTTCAATTTCTTGAAATATATATATTTCAACCCCCTCCCCCCACATAGATATGTTTATGTCTATATATGTATATATATAATGTAAATCTTCTTAACTTTGCATATAAATTATTTTTGTCTTTCCTTTCCTCTCAATACATTTCTTAGTTTTGTTTTCATTGCTTTATTCCCCACTTGGTACCTTGCTTTAGTTTTGTTTTGCAGTTTATGCTTTAGTAAGGTTTTTTTTTCTTAACTGGTAAGAATAATTTTTTATTTCCTTTGTTCACCAGGTAAATCTATTGTACTTTATTTTGGTTAGACTGTTTTGACTTTGCTCATGGTTGTATATGTTTATGTTTATGCTCCATTTTTATAATTATTATTTGCCTGATTTTGTAACTGTCATTTTTCTGGGGTTCATTGGTTTCTTGTTTTTGGACATTTGTTTTACTCTCACTTAATGGCATAACAAACAACTTGTGAAATCTTCATTCTTGACCAGAGAGCAAGCCCTGAGCCTATGGAGTTAGAGCAGTGTATCCAAGGCCCTAGACTACAAGAAAACTAACCTGAGGGAATATAAAATAGTGAGAACTCACACACAGGAAACCACTAGAATCAGCATCACCTAACCACCAATAGCACTCTGTGGGATGCTTCATTTAAACAACAGCAACAAAATATAAACCCAATCATCAGAAGACAGGATTACCACAACACCCATACTCGCCCATCAGAAGAAAAAACAAACAAACAAAAACTCAGCACAAATCTCACCCTATAAGAAGCTTACAAAAATCACTGGACCACACTTAGAGGGAAGAAATCAAAAGGAAGAAAGAAGTCTACCTTGAAGCCTGGGAAAAGAGATCACAGACAGAATAATATGAAAAACATAGTAATGAAAATAGGAATATTATACAAATGAAGGGAAAAAAACTAGAAACACAGAAGTCCAAGTTAATGAAGGGAAAATAGGCAAACTACCTGGAAAAGAATTCAGAATAATGATATTAAAGATGATCAAAAACCTTGAAAGCAAAGTGGAGAAAATGAAAGAATCAATTAAGAAAGAACTAGAAGAATTAAAAAAAAAAAAAACATTCAAACAATTACTGAAATTAAAAATACTCTAGAAGGAATCAAGAGCGTAATATCTGAAGCAGAAGAATGGATCAATGGGCTGAAAGATGAAGTTGTGGAAATAACTTTTGAAGAACAGAATGAAAAGAACAAAGAATAGGCTAAGAGAGCCCTGGCACAATATCAAACCCACCAACATTTGAATAATCGGGGTCCAGAAGAAAAAGAGAAAAAGAATAAGTATATATATATAAGAAAAAGTATGTATATATATATGATATATGACATATATATATGTATATAATATATATATGACCTTAGTTTTCTGAATGTTGAGCTTTAAGCTAACTTTTTCACTCTCCTCTTTCAATTTCATAAAGAGGCTTTTTAGTTCCTCTTCACTTTCTGTCATAAGGGTGGTATCATCTGCATATCTGAGGTTACTGATATTTCTCCCAGCAATCTTAATTCCAGCTTGTGCTTCTTCTGGCCCAGCGTTTCCCATGATGTACTCTGCATAGATGTTAAATAAGCAGGGTGACAATATACAGCCTTGACATACTACTTTTCCTGTTTGGAACCAGTCTGTTGTTCCATGTCCAGTTCTAACTGTTGTTTCCTGACCTTCATACAGGTTTCTCAAGAGGCAGGTCAGGTGGTCTTGTATTCCCATCTCCTTGAGAATTTTCCACAGTTTATTGTGATCCACAGAGTTGAAAGCTTTGGCGTAGTCAATAAAGCAGAAATAGATGTTTTTCTGGAACTCTCTTACTTTTTCAATGATTCAGCATATATTTGATCTCTGGTTCCTCAGCCTTTTCTAAAACCAGCTTGAACATCTGGAAGTTCTCAGTTCACATATTGCTGAAGCCTGGCTTGGAGAATTTTGAGCATTATTTTACTAGCGTGTGAGATGAGTGCAACTGTCCAGTAGTTTGAGCACTCTTTAGGATTGCCTTTCTTAGGAATTGGAATGAAAATGGGCCTTTTCCAGTCCTGTGGCCACTGCTGAGTTTTCCAAACTTGCTGGCATATTGAGTGCAGCACTTTCACAGCACCATCCTTCAGGATTTGAAATAGTTCAACTGGATTTCCATCACATACACTAGCTTTGTTTGTAATAATGCTTTCTAAGGCCCACTTGACTTCACATTCCAGGATGTCTGCTCTAGGTGAGTGATCACGCCATTGTGATTATCTGGGTCATAAAGATCTTTTTTGTACAGTTCTTCTGTGTATTCTTGCCACCTCTTCTTAATATCTTCTGCTTCTGTTAGGTCCTACCATTTCTGTCCTTTTAGTGAGCCTATTTTTGCATGAAATATTCCCTTGGTATCTCTAATTTTCTTGAAGAGATCTCTAGTCTTTCCCATTCTGTTGTTTTCCTCTATTTCTTTGCATGGATTGCTGAGGAAGGCTTTCTTATCTCTCCTGGCTGTTTTTTGGAACTCTGCATTCAAATGGGAATATCTTTCCTTTTCTCCTTTGCGTTTTGCTTCTCTTCTTCTCACAGCTATTTGTAAGGCCTCCTCACACAACGTTTGTCCTTTTTGTGTTTCTTTTCCATGGGGATGGTCTTGATCCCTGACTCCTGTACAATGTCATGAACCCCCATCCATAGTTCATCAGGTTCTCTGTCTATCAGATCTAGTCCCTTAAATCTATTCCTCACTTCCACTGTATAGTCATAAGGGATTTGATTTAGGTCATACCTGAATGGTTTAGTGGTCATCCCTACTCTCTGCAGTTTAAGTCTGGATTTGGCAATAAGGAGTTCATGATCTGAGCCACAGTCAGTTCCAGGTCTTGTTTTTGCTGACTGTATAGAGTTTCTCCATCTTTGGCTGCAAAGAATATAATCAATCTGATTTCGTTGTCGGCCTTCTGGTGATGTCCATGTGTAGAGTTTTCTCTTGTGTTGTTGTGGATTCTACTTAAGACTCTGAACCTATAAGGACTCAACAAGCCAGTATGATTTACTCATGCAATTGTTCTCTTAATCTATGTTAATGAAATTATATATTCACTTGAAAACCTGTCTTTATTCAAGATTCATGACAGTCATTTTATGGCCCGGGATGACTCACCTTGTGCCAATGTTATCTCAAAATGCATGTTGTTAGTGAGGGGCCTGGTGCCACTCTGAGTTTTGAGATATTTCCTTTTTCTAATTAATAATTTTCTGAGAGGTATATAATGTACTGTTAAAAGCTAGCAGGTGGGCACTCTTTTTGCCCCCTTCTGATGTCTATGTCAGAAGCTTTCTCTACTTCTTTTCTACTTGAAAAGAAATTAATACAAAATCTTTGAGTGATCAAACCTCATCACTGGCCCCAGATTGAATTCCTCTCCACCAGAAGCCAAGCATATTGGCATTTTTCAAGGCTCAGCAACAACCTTTCAGTGGAATGTAGGCTTCAGTGCCCAACCTCAGTAGTTGAAGCGCACCTGCTCTCCAGCACAGAGTAGTGAAGGGACTTACGTTTAAGCTAATTACATGGTCATGCCTAATTTTTAGAGCAGATTCAGTAGGTGTGACATGCTTACTCTATGACACAGTTTCCACATTTATGGGATGCTTACTTAAGAGTGCAAGCTCAGTATTTGCACCACCTATGTTCTAGAATACCCTCTCAGCAGAGGTGGAAAGTGTGTTCCTGAGTGCAAGAATAGTGATTGTGAATGCATAGTCTCGAGTGTAGGGTAATAAGTTGAAGCATGCCTGCTTAGAGTCACCCTCAGTTGTGGCAGGGTATGTACTCTAGAGCGAAGTTCAGTACTTGCAGCATATGCAATTTCGAGCCAGTTTTCAGTAGTGGTGATATGTATTCTCCAGGATGAAACTCAGTACTTATGGCACATAGTATAGAGTATGGTCTCATTAGTTGTGGCATGATATTCTCAGAGCACAGAATCAGTACTGACAGTTCGTGTGCTATAAAATGTGGGTTCAGGCATGCTCCCGAGGGCAAGGTCAGTGATTGTATCACACCTTATCTAAACCATGGGTTTAGTAGAGGAACCTAGTCTTTTCTAATTCGATGAAGCTATGAGCCATGCTATGTAGAGCCACCCAAGACGGACAGGTCATGGTGGAGAGTTCCAACAACACATGGTGCACTGTAGAAGGCAAGGGCAAACAATTTCAGTGCTTTTGCTCTGAGAACCCCTTGAACAGTATGGAAAGACAAAAAGATATCACACTGAAAGATGAACTCCCCAGGTTGGTAGATGCCAATATGCTACTAGAGAATAGTGGAGAAGAAACTCCAGAAATGATGAAGGGATGGAGCCATAGCAAAAACATTGCCCAGTTGTGGGTATGACTGGTGATGGAAGTAAAGGCTGATGCTGTGAAGAACAATATTACGTAGTATCCTGAAATGTTAGGTCCATGAATCAAGGCAAAATGGAAATGGTCGAACAGGAGATGGCAAGAATCAGCATCAATGTTTTAGGAGTCAGTGAACTAAAATGGGCTCTAATGAGAGAATTTAATTTAGATTAACACTATATCTACCACCGTGGCTAAGAATCCGTTAGAAGAATTGGAGTAGACCTCATAGTCAACAAAAGAATCAGAAATGTAATATTAAGGTGCAATCTCAAAAATGACATAATGAATTCTGTCCATTTCCAATGCAAACCATTCAGTATCACAGTAATCCAAGACTACACCCCAACTAGTAATGCTGAAGAAGCTAAAGCTGAACAGTTCTATGAAGACCTACAAGGACTAAAGATCTTCTAGAACTAGAACTAAAAATACCCTTTTTATCCTAGGGGACTGGAATGCAAATGTAGGAAGTCAAGAGCTACTAGGAATAACAGGCATATTTGATCTTTGAGTACAAAACGAAGCAGGGCAAAGGCTAATAGCGTATTGCCAAGAGAACGTGCTGGTCATAGCAAACTCCCTCTTCCAACACAAAAGAAGGCTCTTCACATGGATATCACCAGATTGTCAATAATGAAATCATATTGATTACATTCTTTGCAGTCACATATGGAAAAGTTCTATACAGTCAGCAAAAACAAACCTGTGAACTGACTGTGGCATAGATCATGATGTCCTTATTGTCAAATTCTGATTTAAATTAAAGAAAGTAGGGAAAACCACTAACAGAAGCAGAAGATATGGCAAGGTGACAAGAATACACAGAACTAGACAAAAAAGATATTCATGACCCAGATTAGCACAATGATGTGATCACTCACCTAGAGCCAGACATCCTGGAAGGTGAAGTCAAATGGGCCTTAGGAAGCATTACTACAAACAAAGCTAGTGGAGGGAATGGGTTTGCAATTGAACTATTTCAAATCTTAAAAGATGATGCTGTGAAAGTGCTGCACTCAATACGCCAGTGCATTTGGAAAATGCAGCAGGGACCATAGGACTGGAAGATGTCAATTTTCATTCCAATACCAAAGAAAACCAATGCCAAAGAATGTTCAGACTACCACACAATTCCACTCATCTCACATGCTCGTAAAGTAATGCTCAAAATTCTCCAATCCTGGCCTCAGCAGTACATGATCAGTGAACTTTCAGATGTTCAAGCTTGATTGTAAAAAGTCAGAGGAACCAGAGATCAAATTGCTAACATCCATTGAATCATCAAAAAGCAAGAAAGATCCAGAAATCACCTACTTCTGCTTTATTGATGATGCCAAGGCCTTTGACTGTGTGGTTCATTAAAAAAAAAAAAAATGTTGAAAATTCTTTAAGAGATGGGACTCCCAGACCACCTTACCTGCCTCCTGAGAAATCTGTATGCAGGTCAAGAATAAACAGTTAGAACCAGACATGGAGCAAGAGACTGCTTCAAAACTGGGAAAAAATATGTCAAGGCTGTACATTGTCACCCTGCTTACTTAACTTGTATGCAGAGTACATCATGTGAAACACTGGTCTGGATGAAGCACAAGCTGGAATCAAGATCGCTGGGAGAAATATCAATAACCTCAGAAATGCAGATGACACCACCCTTATGGCAGAAATCAAAGAAGATCTGAAGAGCCTCTTGATAAAAGTGAAAGAGGAGAGTGACAATGACATTTAAAAAATAAGATTATGGCAACCCTGGTTCCACCACTTCATGGCAAAATAGATGGGGAAAGGGTGGAAACAGTGAGAGATTTTATTTTCCTGGGCTCCAAAATCACTGCAAATGGTGACTGCAGCCACGAAATTAAAAGACACTTGCTCCTTGGAAGAAAAGCTATGACAAACTTAGACAGCATACTAAAAAGCAGAGACTACTTTGCCAACTAAGGTCCATCTAGTCAAATCTATGATTTTTCCAGTAGTCATGTATGGATGTGAGAGTTGGACTATAAAGAAAGCTGAGTACAGACGAGTTGATGCTTTTGAACTGTGGTGATGGAGAAGACTCTTGAAAGTTCCTTAGATAGCAAGGAGGTTAAAGAAGTCAATCATAAAGGAAATCAGCCCTGAATATTTACTGGAAGGACTGATTTTGAAGCTGAAACTCCAGTACCTTGGCCACCTGATGTGAAGAACTGACTAACTGAAAAAGACCCTGATGCTGGGAAAGATTGAAGATGGGAGGAGAAGAGAATGACGGAGGACGAGATGGTTTGACCGCATCAGCAATTAGATGGACATGAGTTTGAACAAGCTCTCAGAGTTGGTGATGGACAGGGAACCCTCTTGTGCTGCAATCGATGGGGTGGCAAAAAGTTGGACACAACTGAGTGATGGAACCAACTGAGTAGTGACACCACACGTGATACAGAGATAAAGGACAGTGTTTGGAGTATGCTATGTTTAGCGTACAGGTTCAGTGGTTGCAGGAACTTGCCATAAAGAGCAAGTTCACTAGTGGAAGGACTCATCCTCTGTAATGCACACTGAGCATTACACTGAGCATTACATCCCTTCTGCTGTATGACGCTGTCTAAGCACTGGTGGGAAGTGTGTTCTAGAATGTGTGTTCCACAACGACTGGACACATGTTTCAAATGCCAGGTAAGTAGTTTCCAAATGCTTCTTCTAATGTTCAAGTGTTCTAGTGGCAATAGGCATGCTCCAGAGGTCTGTTGTTTCAGCATTCATATTCTAAAACTTGGGCTCAGATTGCATTTCAAAGTGGTGGCACATCTGCTCTAGAGCCTGGGATATGTAGTGGCAGGATGCATGCTCTAGAGTGAAAGCTCAGAGAGTATTCACATTCTTCTTAAACACGAGCTTAGTACTTGTGGCATGCCTGCTGTAGATCATGAGTCTGAAGAGGCAGGCATATATGTATATATATACACACACACACACACACACACACACACACACACACACACACATATATATATATATATATATATAGAGAGAGAGAGAGAGAGAGAGAGAGTTCAGTAATAGTGATATGCATGCTCCAGAATGCAAGCTACATAGATGTGGTATCCATGCTCTAAAGCATGGGGGTCAGTAGTGGCAAGTCACATGCATCAGAGAACCATCTCAGGAACTGTGGCACACTTGCTCAACAATGAAGTCTCGGTATTTTAGAGACATGAACTGTTGAAGACTGGATTGGTATGTTGATATGTATGGTCCAGATAGCAAGCTCAGTATGTGCTGTATGTCTGTTCCAGGAAATGATCTCAGTAGTGGCAAGGAAAACACCAAGAGTCAAGCTCAAGATATTTGGCAAGTGTGCATGGGAAACAGAACCAGTCGAGGTAGGAAATATGATGTATAACACTAGTGTGTAGCTGTGTCACATCAGCTCTAGGGCACAGGTACACTAGTTGTAGCTTGTGAATTATGGAATGCTGGCTGCCTAGCACCATAACGTGTGGTCTGGAGTGCAGGTTAAGTACTTGTGGCCCACCTCTTCTAGAGCACTGGTTCAGTGGAGTTGAGAGTCATGCTCATTACTGAACACACATTTGCTGTAGAGTGAGGGCTTAGTTAAAATTTGTGTGTTGTTGAATGGAATGTCAGTTATGGTAGAATTTTGATCCAGAGTGCAAGCACAGTACTTGGCTCACTTGCTCCAGAGAATGGGAATTCTAAAGAGAAACACCTGTAATAGAGTGCAAAATAAGCACTTGCAAAATAAGCAATTGCAATGCAAATGCTGTGGAACTTGGGCTCAGTATTTGAAGCATACTGGCTTAATGTGATAACTGAGAAGTGCTGAGAATTGTGCTGTAGTACATGGATGTGTACTTTTGGGATGCATGATCCAGAGTGCAATTCAGTAGTTTTGGCATGCCTGCTATAGAGCCTAAGCTCAGTAGTGTCAGTACACCTATCCTAGAAGGCTAACTCAGTAATAGTGGAAAGTGTAATTTTGAGTAAAATCTCAGGAGTCCAAAATCCATGCTCAGGTGGGTGGTCACTTTAGTAGTGATAACTCTTTTTCTGAGTACAAACTCAGTTATTGGCATGTGTGCACTAGAGCTGGGGCTCAGCAAAGGCTAGGTTCCTGCACTTCTGCTCTCCAGTGCTCATACACATGTTCAGAGTTGAAGCTCACTACTTTCTGCAAGAGTGCAGACGTTGTTGAGGCAAGATTCATACTTCAGAGTGCAAGTCAGTACCTGTTATGGCATACCTGAAAAGACAGTCCGCACTTAAGAATATGTTACCACAACTGATGGTTTACGACTGTCATGCCACAGGCAGGGGCCGGACTTATGTTTAGCAGAGCCAGTTAATTACTTGGGGCGTGCCTGCTTTATAGCACAGGTTTAGTAGGTGTGGCAAGAAACCTCTAGAAAGTAATTTCAGTAGTGGAGTGAGGCAGGCTACAGAGTGCAATCTCAGTAGCTACAGCAGGGATGTTCTAGGGTGCAGGCTTAATATGGCAAGTTATATGATCAACAACACTGGCTCAGTAGTGAGGGGATATATACTCCACTATGCAAGCTCAGAATTTGTAGCACACCTTCTCTGAGCCACAAGCTCAACAGGAGCTAAAAGGGTGCTTTCAAATGTAAGGTCAGTAGTTCCAGTAAATGTATTCTAGACAACGGTCACAGTAGTGGAGAGACGTGAGTTCCAGAGTGCTACCTCAGTAGTTGTACCATGCAGGATCTGGTATTAGGTCTCAGTAGTGGTGAACGCCATGTGGGATAGTGCATGCTCAATAGTTGTGGCATGACACCTGTAAGCCACTGGCCGTGGCTACATATTCTTAAGCGTGGACTGTTTAGAGATGTCATATGTGCTCTAGACTGAAACTTAAGTACTCACGGCACACATGCTCTAATCTCACACTCAGAAGAAGCAGGACACAAGATCCAGAGTCAGAGCTCAGTGTTCACATAACGTATAGTCTTGATTGCTGTTGTTCATGAGCTTACAGCATAAGGTCACAAGTGGCATAAGCATGTTACAAAATATGACTTCAGTAGTGCAAGCGCACATGCTCCAGAATGCAACCTCAACATTTGTGTCATGTCTATTGTAGGGCAGAGGCTGAGGAGTGACTGGACATATGCTCTGGAGTATAAGCCCAATAGTCACTGGCAGCGTTCTCTAACCTGCAATCTATGTATTTGTAGGAGTATGCTGAAGACCACAGGCTCAGCAAACCTGGGATGCATGCTTCAGAACAGAATGCAAGCAATGCATTTGAGGCAAGGCAGCTCTGGAGCACAGGCTGTGTAGGGGCCAGATGCATGCACTTGAACAGATGTTCAGTAGTGGTGGTACATGTGATCCAGAGTGCTGAACCAATGGTTGCAGCAGGAGAGCTTTAGGGAATTGGCTTAGTAGTGGTAAGATTTATGCTTCAGAATGCACACTCAGTATTTGTGGGACACGTGTTACCCAGGGTAAGCTGACTAGTTTTGAAATTTGTGCTGTAGAGTGTGAGCTCAATAGTTTTCAGATGGTGCTGTAGAATGCCATCTCAAGAATGGCAGGATGACAACCACAGAGCATCAGTTTAGTAGTGGCAAAATACGAGCTTCAGAATGCAAGCCCAGTGGTTATAACATGCCTGATTTAGAGTGCAAGAGGAGCATTGGTGGTCCACATTATTCACCATTTTAGCTCCGTACCCGGTGCAAGACTACTCTGGAGCTCCATTTTATTAATGGTGGGATGAGTACCCCAGAGTGCCAAAATAGTGGCTGCATATGGTTACTGTAAATAAAGGCTCACAAGGTGCAGCATGTGTGTTTAGTGTGGAGGCTCAGTAATGATGTGATAGAATCTCCAGAGTACAAGCTCAGTAGTCTGGAACACCTGTTCTAGATTACTAGTTCAGGAGTGGTGGGAAGCATACTCCACAGTTCAAACTGAGTATTGCACCACCAGTGTTACAGAGCAAAGCCTTAGGAGTAGTGCAGTGTGTGCTTCTGAGTGCAAGAATAATGGTTGTAAATGCATAATCAATCTAGTGCATGGAGTGATTAGTAGTAGCACACCAGCTTAGTGTCAAGCTCACCTGTGGTGTGACATGTCCTTTAGAGTGAAGCTCAGTAATTTCGGGAGTCACATGTTAGAGTCATGCTTCAATAGTGGTGAGATGCATGCTCTAGATTGAAGCTCAGTACTTGCACTACATAAATCTAGGTTGCACAATCACTACTTGTGGAATGATAACTTTAGACCTCTGAATCCGTAGTGACAGTAGGTGCACTATAAAACGTGGATTTAAACATGCTCCTGGGGGCAAGCCTTGTGATGGTACCACAGCTGACAAAAGCCTGGGCTTAGTGCTGGCAAGGCACCTATCCCAGAGATCAAGGAAAATATTCGGGGTGTGCCAGTTTTAGAGCACAATGTCAGTGATTGGAACATTTGATATAAAATGCAAGATCAGTAGCAGGAAATGCATGCTCTAGAATACAACTGAACAATTTTAGCTATCCTGTTGCAGATCATGGGCTCAATCATAGAGGAAAGGGTGCTCTAGAAGGCAGGCTCAGTGGTGGCTGGACGCATCTTCCCATGCACCAGCTGGGTAGTTTCAGACAGCCTGCGCTGAAATGCAGGTATACTAGTGACAGGACATGTGCTTCAGACTACAGCTTCAGTAGTTTGAGTACTCATACCCTAGAACTCAGAATCAGCAGTAATGGTAAGATCCAGATTCATGGGTGTCATCCCACTAATTGTGTCACATCTGCTCTAGGACTTAGGCTCACTAGTGGTGGGAAGCATGCTCAAAGGTGAAAGGTCAGGAGATGTGGCACATGTTGTCTAAAGCACAGGCTCAGTACTTCTAGGATGTTTGCTCTAGACCATGGGTCTCTAGTGGTGGCAAATATTTTAAACTGTTGGTCCCGTGATGGTGAGATGCATGCTCAAGAGAGCAAGTTCAGTAGATGTGGCAGGCATATTCTAAAGCACGGGATCAGTAGTGGCAAGATGTATGTTTCAGAGAGTCATCTCAGGAAATGGGCAAATTAGCTTAACATTGCAGTCTCAACAGTTGAGGAAGGCTGGATCACTATGTTGGGATCTATGCTCTGGAGAGCAAGATTGATGGGTGTGTATGGCTGTTCTAGAGCATTAGCTCAGTAGTGGCAAGGTAGGTGTTCAAGAGTGCAAACTCAAGGGTTGTGGTATGGGTGCACTAGAAGGCAGGATCAAGAGAGACAGGAAATGTGACTGATTTTAGAAAACAGATACACTAGTTGTGGCTTTCATGATCTAGAGTGCCGGATTACTAGCAGCATAACAGGTGGTCTACAGTGCCACTTAAGCAGCTGTGTACTCATTCTCTAGAGCACTGTCTTCATGGAGGTTTAATTCATGCTTCAGAGTTCTATCTCAGAGAGGCCATGCACTTGATCTAGATTGAGGGTTCATTTGTGGGCAGAGTATGTGCTAGAATGCAGACTCAGTTGTGGTGGAATGTGCACTTCAGAGGGCAAGCTCAGTGGTTGGCATGCCTACTTTAAAGCAGGGGACATATAGTGGGGGAACACATGTAACAGAGTGTGAGCTAGGTTATTGACAAATACCAGCTGTAGAAGGTGGGCTACAAATTTCAACATGCAGGCCACGGAACATTGATTCAGTAGTTCGACCTCAGAACTTATGCACTAGAAGCCAGGTTCACAAGTGCAGAAGGAGTGTATCAGGGTGCAAAATCAGTAGTTGCAACCATGGGTACTTTGGGGAATTGGCTGAGTAGTTGCAGCATGCATGTTATAGAGTGTCAGATGAGTAATTGAACACATGTGCTGTAAACAATGGGCTTATGAATTGTGCCATTCCTTCCTTGTATGAGGACTCAGAAGTGACAGAAGTGTGCTGTAGCATGTGGACTCATGGTGGTGGAACGCATGATCCAGAGTCCAATTCATTAGTTCTAGCCTGCCTGCTCTAGAGCATAGTCTCAGAAGTGTAGTACACTGATCCTAGAAGGCACATTCAGTTGCAGTGGGAGGCAAGATTCTGAGTAAAATCTCAGTAGTGAAAAACACATTGCAATGTCTATGTGCTCGGTAGTTTTGAGACCTGTGACTCCAGCTGCAAGTTCACTTATTGCAGCACATGTTCACTAAAGCATCAATTCAGTATACCCTGGTGGTAATCACCTGAACCCATTCCCACTAGAGCCAATACATGTGCTCCAATGTGCAAGCCGCTACTTTCTTCAGCTCAGTTGTGGCAAAAAGTATTTTTCAGAGTGCAAGTTCAGTACTTGTTTTGGCACACCCGATCTAGAGCTCAAGGTCAGTAGTGGACAGACTTGTATTTAAGACAGCATACTAATTACTTATAGCATGCCTGCTTTTAACACAGGTTCAGTAGAAGTGTCACACTTGCTCTAGAATGCAATTACAGTAGTGCAAAAATGAGGGATTCGGAAAGCAGTTTACTAGTGGCAGTAAGCATGTTTTTAGGGTGCAAACTCATTATTGGCAGGTAATATGCTCAAGAACAACTGCTCAGTAGTGACATGATGTTTGCTCCACTCTACAGTCTCAGTATATGGAGCACACCTGCTATAATACACAGGCTCAATAGTGGCAAAAAAAAAAAAAAAAACCTCCAGAATGGAAGCTCAATAATGACAGTACACGTGCTCTAGATCGTGGCCTCAGAAGTGACTAAGTGGGTGTTCCAGAGTGTAAGTTGTTATTCTGCCATGCCTGATCCTTAGCATATGCTGCATAGAGGCCAGTTGCCTGCATTTGAGCATGTGCTCAGTAGTGATGGTTCAGGTTCTCCACAGTGTCATCCTACTAGTTGCAGCAAATGTGCCATACAGTATGGGACAGTAACAGTAAGAAACATGTTTCAAAGTACAAACTGAGTAGTTGTGGGACACATGCTACAGAGGGTGAGCTCAGTAGTGTGTATGCTTGCATGCTCTACATTGTAAGCTCAATATTACTCAGTGGTGCTATAGAAGGCAGGATAATATTGGCCAGATGTCTGCTCCAGAGTACCTGCTAAGTAGTGACAGAAAGCAAGCTCATTGGTTACCACCTGAAAGCTCTAGTATGCGAGTTGAATAGTAGTGTACACACTCTCTAGAGTTCAAGTCAATTAATTGCAGCATGCATTCTCTAGAGATCAGTCCCAGATGTGATGGAATGTATATTCCAGAGTGTAAGTACAGTAATTGCAAATGTTTACTCCAGACAGACTCACACGTGGCAGCATGTGAGTGCATGTTCAGTAGTGATGTGATAGTTTCTCCAGAGTGCAGGGACAGTAGCTTTGGGATATCTGCCCTAGACTACTACTTCATTAGTGGTGTGATGCCTGAAACAGAGTGAACGCTCAGTAATTGCAACACCATTGCTTCAGAGCACAGTCTCAGTAGTGGTGAAATGTATGCTCCTGAGTCTCAGAAGAGTCATTGAAAAAGCATAACCTTGTATCTGTGTTGATTATATACAGCAGGCCTGTTTAAGTTCAAGCTTAGTTGTGGCGTGATATGTGCTGCAGAGTGAAGCTCAGTAATAGCATAAAATGTATACTTTAGAGTCAGGGTCCAGTAGCAAAGAGTTGCATGCCCCAGGGTGAAGCTCAGTACTTGTAGCCTAGCACACACAGTCTCAATTGAGGGCTCACTCTATACAGTCAGCAAAAACAAGGTGGGGAGCTGACTGTGGCTCAGATCATGAACTTCTTATTGCCAAATTCAGACTGAAAGCGAAGAAAGTGGAGAAAACCACTAGACCATTCAGGTATGACCTAAATCAAATCCCTTTTGACTATACAGTGGAAGTAATAAATAGATGGAAGAGATTAGATCTGATAGACAGAGTGCCTGATGAACACTGGAGGGAGGTTCGTGACACTGTACAGGAGACAGGAATCAAGATCATCCCCAATAGAAAGAAATGCAAAAAAGCAAAATGGCTGGCTTAGGAGGCCTTATAAGTAATTGTGAAAAGAGGGAAAGCAAAAAGCAAAGGAGAAAAGGAAAGATATACCCATTTGAATGCAGAGTTCCAAAGAATAGCCAGGAGAGATAAGAAAGCCTTCCTCAGTGATCAGTGCAAAGGAATAGAGGAAAACGGTAGAATGTGAAAGACTAGAGATCACTTCAAGAAAATTAGGTATACCAAGGGAACATTTCAGGCAAAGACTGGCTCGCTAAAGGACGGGAATGGTAGGAACCTAACAGAAGCAGAAAATATTAAGAAGAGGTGGCAAGTATGCACAGAAGAACTGTACAGAAAAGATCTTTATGACCCAGATAATCACAATGGTGTGATCACTCACCTAGAGCCAGGCATCCTGGAATGTGAAGCCAAGTGGGCCTTAGGAAGCATGACTATGAACAAAGCTAATGGAGGTGATGGAAATCCAGTTGAGCTATTTCAAATCTTCACAGATGATGCTGTGAAAGTGTTGTACTCAATATGCCAGCAAATTTGGAAAACTCAGCAATGGCCACTGGACTGGAAAGGTCGATTTTCATTCCAAACCCAAAGAAAGGCAATGCCAAAGAATGCTCAAATTACCACACAATCACACTCATCTCACTTGCTAGTAAAGTAATGCTTAACATTCTGCAAGCTATGCTTCAGCAATACGTGAACTGCGAACTTCCAGATGTTCAAGCTGATTTTAGAAAAGGCAGAGGAACCAGAAATCAAATTGCCAACATCCTCTGGAACGTCAAAAAAGTGAGATCATTCCAGAAAAAAACATCTATTTCTGCTTTACTGACTATGCTAAAGCCTTTGACTGTGTGGATCACAATAAACTTTGAAAATTTCTGAAATAGATGGACATAGCAGAGCACCTGACCTACCTCTTGAGAAGCCTATATGCAGGTCAGGAAGCAACACTTAGAACCAGACATTGAACAACAGACTGGTTCCAAATAGGAAAAGAGTACGTCAAGGCTGTATGTTGCCACCCTGCTTATTTAACTTCTATGCAGAGTACATCATGAGAATGCTGGGCTGCATGAATCACAAGCTGAAATCAAGATTGCTGGGAGAAATATCAATTACCTCAGATATGCATATGACACCGCCCTTATGACAGAAATTGAAGAAGAACTAAATAGTCTCTTGATGAAAGGGAAAGTGGAGAGTGAAAGAGTTGGCTTAAAGCTCAGCATTCAGAAAACTAAGATCATGACATCTGGTCCCATCATTTCATGGCAAATAGATGGGGAAACAGTGGAAACTGTGGCTGACTTTATGTTTCTGAACTCCAAAATCATTGCAGATGGTGATTGCAGCCATGAAAGTAAAAGATGCTTACTACTTGGAAGGAAAGTTATGACCAACCTAGACAACACATTAAAAAGCAGAGACATTACTTTGCAAACAAAGGTCTGTCTCGTCAAGTCTATGGTTTTTCCAGTGGTCATGTATGGATGAGACAGTTGGACTGTAAAGAAAGCTGAGCTCCGAAGAGTTGATTCTTCAAACTGTGGTGTTGGAGAAGACTCTTGATAGTCCCTTGGACTGCAAGGAGATCCAACCAGTCCATCCTAAAGGAGACCAGTCCTGGGTGTTCATTGGAAGGACTGATGTTGACACTGAGACTCCAATATTTTGGCCACCTGATGCGAAGAGCTGACTCATTTGAAAAGTCCTTGATGCTAGGGAGTCCCTGACAGCAGGAGAAGAAGGGGGCGACAGAGGAGGAGGTGGTTAGATGGCATCACTGACTCAATGGCCACGGGTTTGGGACTCCGGGAGTTGGTGATGGCCGGGGAGGCCTGGCGTGGTGCGGTTCATGTGGTCGCAGAGTCGGACCCGATTGAGCGACTGAACTGAACTGAACTACCTATGGCAGGATCTATTTAGAATACAGAATCTGTAGTGGTCGTAGGTGTTCTATAAAACATGGGTTCTGACACAATCCCGAGGACGAGGTAAGTTTGCAGAGCAGGTGATCGAAAGCATGGACTTAGTGGTGACAAGATACACGCTTCAGAGGTCAAGGAAAGTATTTGGTGTACACCAGCTTTAGAGCACAGTCTTATTAGTTGCGGGACATTTAATGGTGAAATTTAAACAATGGAAAAATGCATGTTCCTGAATGCACATGAGCAGTTTTTGCCATCCTGCTGTAGAGAATGGACTCAGTAGTGGTGTGAAATGTCCACTAGAATGTAGGCTCGGTAATAGCTGGATGCATCTTTTCTTGTGTCAGCTGATTTTCAGACAGCCTGTTCTAAAGTTCAAGGACAGTAGTGGAAAGATGCATGCTCTAGATTCTACAAGGTCAGTAGTTTAATTACACCTACTCTCAAACTCAGGCTTAGTGATGGTGAGACACAGGCTCTGGAGTGCCATCCCACTAGCTGACAGTAGATCATCGACTAGTGTCTGCTCTAGATCATAGACTCAGGCATGGGAGGAAGCATGTTCTAGGAGCATATCCAGGGGATGCGGCACACGTTCTCAAAAGTACAGGCCAAGTTATTGAAGCACGACTCTTTTCTAGATCATGGGTTTGTAGTGGCACGTGCATGCTTTAAACTTTGGGTTATATTATGGCAAGATCTGTGCTCAAGTGTGAAAGCTCATTAGATACATCATGTATCATCTAAAGCACATAACTTGAAGTGGCAGTACACATACTTCAGAGTGTTCTCTCAGGAGTGTAGTGTACTTGCTCAGAGTCCAAGCTAAGTAGTTTAGGAACATCAGTTTAGTTCAGCTCAGTCACTCAGTCATGTCTGACTCTTTGTGATCCCATGAACCGCAGCATGCCAGGCCTCCTTGTCCATCACCAACACCCGGAGTTTACCCAAACTCATGTCCATCGAGTCAGTGATGCCATCTAACCATCTCTTCTTCTGTCGTCCCCTTCTCCTCCTACCTTCAATCTTTCTCAGCATCAGGGTCTTTTCACACGAGTCAGCACTTCGCATCAGGTGGCCAAAATATTGGTGTGTCAGCTTCAACATCGATTTTTCCAGTGAACACCCAGGACTGACCTCTTTTAGGATGGACTGGTTGGGTCTCTTTGCAGTCCAAGGGACTCTCAAGAATCTTACCCAACATCACAGTTCAAAAGCATCAATTCTTCTGTGCTCAGCTTTCTTTATAGTCCAACTCTCACATCCAGACATGAGCACTGGAGAAAAACATAGCCTTGACTAGACGGACCTTTCTTGGCAAAGTAATGTCTCTGTTTTTTAATATGCTGTCTAGGTTGGTCATAACTTTCCTTCCAAGGAGTAAGCATCTTCTAATTTCATGGCTACAACCACTATATGAAGTGATTTTGGGGCCCCCCAAAATAGCTAGCCACAGATTTCACTGTTTCCCCATCTATTTGTCATGAAGTGATAGGACTGGATGCCAAGATCTTAGTTTTCTGGATGTTGAGCTTTAAGCCAACATTTTCACTCTCCTCTTTGACTTTCATCAAGAAGCTCTTCAGTTCTTCTTCACTTTCTGACATAAGGGTGGTGTCATCGGCCTATCTAGGTTATTGATATTTCTCCCAGCAATCTTGATATCGGCTTGTGATTCATCCAGCCCAGCATTCTCATGATGTACTCTGCATATAGGATAAATTAAGCAGGGTGACAGTATACAGCCTTAATGTACTCCTTTTGCTATCTGGAACCAGTCTGTGGTTCCATGTCCAGTGCTAACTGTTGCTTCCTGACATGCATACCGGTTTCTCAAGTGGCAGATCAGGTGGTCTGGTATTTCCATCTCTTTCACATATACTTGAAGAAGGCTGGATCATGATGTTCAGAAGCATGCTCCAGAGGAGAAGCTCAGTAGGCGTGGAATGTTTGCTCTAGATCTTGGACACTATTTGGGTAATGGAAAGGCAAATGCTCATGAATGCAAACTCAAGGATAGTGGCATGTGTGCAGTGGGATGCAGGTTCATTAGATGCAAGAAATATGATGCACGGTACAAGACCTGTAGTAGTTTTGACACATCAGTTCTAGAACACATTACACAAGATGCAGCCTGCATGATCTATGTGCTGACTGACTAGTAGTGAAAGTTTGTTGCTGAAACATGAAAGACATAGTTGTTCATGCTTTAGAAATAACCTTTTGAGGAGGGGAGGGGCCAAGATGGCGGAGGAATAGCATGGCGAGACCACTTTCTCCCCTACAAATTCATCGAAGGAACAATTCAACACAGAGCAAACTTCACAAAACAACTTCTGATCGCTAGCTGAGGACATCAGGTGCCCAGAAAAGCAGTCCATTGTCTTTGAAAGGAGGTAGGACAAAATATAAAAGATAAAAAGAGAGACAAAAGAGTTAGGGATGGAGACCCATCCCGGGAAGGGAGTCTTATTAGAGGAAGTTTCCAAACACCAGGAAACCCTTGCACTGGCGGGTCTGGGGGAAGTTTTTGAATCTTGGAGGGCAACCTAACTGGGAGGAAAATAAATAAAGAAATAAATAAACCCTACAGATTACGTGCCTAAAAGCAACTCCCAGCAGAAAAGTACCCCAGATGCCCGCATCCGCCACCAGCAAATAGGGGCGGAACGGACAGTAGCGGGCGGCAGTGCTTAGGTAAGGACCAGGCCTGAGTGCCCTGAAGACAATCGGAGGGAGCTTTTGTGAGATAGCAACTTAAACTGTGGGATAGCAAAAGAGTGAGAGAAAATTAACCGGCCCGAACACACTGCCGGCCAGTCACAGAACAAAGGGTCTGAGCAACTCCAGAGAAGAGCTAGCCTGCTGTGGACAGGCACAGTCCCACCGGAGGAAGGAGGCAGGGGGCAGGGGAAAGGGGCAAACTCGGCCCCAAAGACAGCATCCCCTACCACACTGCAAACAGACCTCCAGTTTCTAATCAAAGACTTCCTGAGATTCTGGATGGTTGACATCCGCTGGGAGGGTCGCGGCTAAACACAGGGCACACGCATCTGACCAGTGCTGGTGGAAAATAAGGCTGGGGCCATGGAGGGGAGAAGGCGTACCACACCTGAGGAGAGTGCAGCCCTTCAAGCTCCTGGCTGCCTGAGCTGGTCAGGCCAGGGAAGGCACAAAACGCAGGTGCAACTGAGTCCGCGCTTTTGTGGAGTACCCAAAAACTGAAACCGCACGCAATGCAGGGCACGCTCCATATAGAGCAGCCGGGAGCCTGAGCAGCATAGATGGGGAAAGCAGTGCCCTTCACTCCCTGCAGTGCGACGGAACTAGTGAACCTGAGCAAGGGACCACCTCTGCTCGCTTGTGTCAGGGCGGAAATTAGGCACTGAAGAGACCGGCAAACAAGCCAAATAAACAAAGGGAACCGCTTCAGAAGGGACCAGTGAAACAGATTAAAATCCCTGTAGATAACACGGACTACACCAGAAGGGGCCCATAGATATTGAGAAGTGTAGGCTGGAACGAGGAGCTATCTGAAACTGAACCAAACCCACACAGACCGCAACAGCTCCAGAGAAATTCCTAGATATATTTTTACTTTTTTTTAAATTATTTTTTTTCTTTTTCTTTTTTATTTTTTCTCTTTATTTAAAATTCCCTATTACTCCCCCATTACTCCTTAACTTTCATTTTCATGTATTTTTACGATTATTTTAATTAGGAAAAAATTTTTTCTCTTTTTTTCTTTTTCTCTTATTTTCTTTTAAAGTCCTCTATTATCCTCTACTACTCCTTAAGTTTCTTTTTCGTTTCACTATAACATTGCAAAAAAAAAACAAAAAAAAAAAACAAAAAAAGAGAGAGAGAGAGAGAGAAGCCCTATTTTTAAACCGAACTTCATATATATTTCTAAAATTTTCTGTGTTTTTGCTTTTGTTTTTAACATTGTATTTTTAAGAATCTAACCTCTACTCTAGATTTTTAATCTTTGTTTTTCATCGTGTGATATAAATTTTGGGCATTTAAGAAGCCAATATTCAGTTCCAATTTTTACTCAGGAGGGTGTTGATTACTCTCTCCCACTTTTGACTCTCCATTTTCTACCTGAGAACACCTCTGTTTCCTCCTTTCCCCTTCTCTTCCCAATCCAATTCTGTGAATCTTTGTGGGTGTCTGGGCTATAGAGAACACTTTGGGAACAGACAAATATGTAGATCTGTCTCTCTCCTCCTGAGTCCCCCTTTTTCTCCTCCTGCTCATCTCTATCTCCCTCCTTCCTCTCCTCTTTTTCATGTAACTCTGTGAACCTCTCTGGGTGTCCCTCATGGTGGAGAATCTTATTACCATTAACCTAGAAGTTTTATTATCAGTGCTATATAGTTGGATAAGACTTGAGACTACTGGAAGAATAAAACTGAAATCCAGAGGCAGGAGACTTAAGCCCAAAACCTGAGAACACCAGAAAACTCCTGATTACACAGAACATTAAGTAATAAGAGACCATTCAAAAGCCTCCATACCTACACTGAAATCAACCACCAACCAAGAGCCAGTAAGTTTCAGAGCAAGACATATGATGCAAATTCTCCAGCAACACAGGAACATAGCCCTGAGTGTCAACTTACAGGCTGCCATAGGCACACCTAACACATAGATCCATCTCAAAACTCATTACTGGGTATTCCATTGCACTCCAGAGAGAACAAATCCAGTTCCACACACCAGAACACTGATGCAAGCTTCCCTAACCAGAAAACCGTGACAAGCCAATCGTCCAACCCCACCCACTGGGTGAAACCTCCACAATAAGAAGGAACCACAGACCTCCAGAATACAGAAAGCCCACTCCAGACACGGCAATCTAAATAAGATTAAAAGGCAGAGAAATACCCAACAGGTAAAGGAACATGAAAAATGCCCACCAAGTCAAACAAAAGAGGAGGAGATTGAGAATCTACCTGAAAAAGAATTTAGAATAATGATAATAAAAATGATCCAAAATCTTGAAAACAAAATGGAGTTACAGATAAATAGCCTGGAGACAAAGATTGAGAAGATGCAAGAAATGTTTAATAAAGACCTAGAAGATATTTAAAAAGTCAATTAAAATGAATAATGCAATAAATGAGATCAAAAACATTCTGGAGAGAACCAAGAGTAGAATAAACAGAGACAGAAGATAGGATAAGTGAAGGAGAAGATAAAATGATGGAAATAAATGAAGCAGAGAGAAAAAAGTAAAAAAAGAATCAAAAGAAATGAGGACAACCTCAGGGACCTCTGGGACAATGTGAAACACCCCAACATTTGAATCATAGGAGTCCCAGAAGAAGAAGACAAAAAGAAAAGCCATGAGAATATACTCGAGGAGATAATAGCTGAAAACTTCCCTAAAATGGGGAAGGAAATGGCCACCCAAGTCCAAGAAGCCCAGAGAGTCCCAAACAGGATAAACCCAAGACAAAACACCCCAAGACACATATTAATCAAATTAAGAAAGATCAAACACAAAGAACAAATATTAACAGTAGCAAGGGAGAAACAACAAATAACACACAAAGGGATTCCCATAAGGATAACAGATGACCTATCAATAGAAAGCCTCCAGGCCAGAAGGGAATGGCAGGACATACTTAAAGTAATGAAAGAGAATAACCTACAACCTAGATTACTGTAGCCAGCAAGGATCTCATTCAGATATGAAGGAGAATTCAAAAGCTTTACAGACAAGCAAAAGCTGAGAGAATTCAGCACCACCAAACCAGCTCTTCAACAAATGCTAAAGGATCTTCTCTAGACAGGAAACACAGAAAGGTTGTATAAATGTGAACCCAAAACAACAAAGTAAATGGCAATGGGACCATACCTATCAATAATCACCTTAAATGTAAATGGGTTGAATGTCCCAACCAAAAGACAAAGACTGGCTGAATGGACACAAAAACAAGACCCCGATATATGCTGTCTACAAGAGACCCATCTCAAAACAAGAGACACATAAAGACTAAAAGTGAAGGGCTGGAAAAAAATATTTCACACAAATGGAGAACAAAAGAAAGCAGGAGTCACAATACTTATATCAGATAAAATAGACTTTCAAATAAAGGCTGTGAAAAGAGACAAGGAAGGGACACTACATAATGATCAAAGGATCAATCCAAGGAGAAGATATAACAATTATAAATATGTATGCACCCAACATAGGAGCACCACAATATGTAAGACAAACGGTAACAAGTATGAAAGAGGAAATTAATAGCAACACAATAATAGTGGGAGACTTTAATACCCCACTCACAACTATGGATAGATCAACTAAACAGAAAATTAACAAGGAAACATAAACTTTAAATGACACAATGGACCAACTAGACCTAATTGATATCTATAGGACATTTCACCCCAAAACAATCAACTTCACCTTTTTCTCAAGTGCACACGGAACCTTCTCCAGAATAGATCACATTCTGGGCCATAAATCTAGTCTTGGTAAATTCAAAAAAATTGAAATCATTCCAGTCATCTTTTCTGACCACAGTGCAGTAAGATTAGATCTCAGTTACAGGAAAAAAATTGTTAAAAATTCAAACATATGGAGGCTAAATAGCATGCTTCTGAATAACAAACAATTCATAGAAGAAATCAAAAAAAATCAAAATATGCATCAAAATGAATGAAAATGAAAACACAACAACCCAAAACCTATGGGACACTGTAAAAGCAGTGCTAAGGGGAGGGTTCATAGCATTCCAGGCTTGCTGCAAGAAACAAGTAAAAAGTCAAATAAATAACCTAACTCTACACCTAAAGCAACTAGAGAAGGAAGAAATGAAGAACCCCAGGGTTAGTAGAAGGAAAGAAATCTTAAAAATTAGGGCAGAAATAAATGCAAAAGAAACTAAAGAGACCATTGCAAAAATCAACAAAGCTAAAAGCTGGTTTTTTTGGAAAAAAATAAACAAAACTGACAAACTATTAGCAAGACTCATTAAGAAACAAAGAGAGAAGAACCAAGTTAACAAAATTAGAAATGAAAATGAAGAGATCACAACAGACATCACTGAAATACACAGGATCATAAGAGACTACTACCAGGAGATCTATGCCAATAAAATGGAAACTTGGATGAAATGGACAAATCCTTAGAAAAGTATAACTTTCCAAAAATGAACCAGGAAGAAATGGAAGATCTTAACAAACCCATCACAAGTAAGGAAATCGAAACTGTAATCAGAAATCTTCCAGCAAACAAAAGCCCAGGACCAGACGGCTTCACAACTGAATTCTACTAAAAATTTAGATAAGAGCTAACACCTATCTTACTCAAACTCTTCCAGAAAATTGCAGAAGAAGGTAAACTTCCAAACTCATTCTATGAGGCCACCATCACCCTAATTCCAAAACCAAAGATGCCACAAAAAAAGAAAACTGCAGGCCAATATCACTGATGAACATAGATGCAAAAATCCTTAACAAAATTCTGGCAAATAGAATCCAAGAACATATTAAAAAAAATCATACACCATGACCAAGTAGGCTTTATCCCAGGAATGCAAGGATTCTTTAATATCTGCAAATCAATCAATGTAATACAACACATTAACAAATTGAAAGATAAAAACCATATGACTATCTCAATAGGTGCAGAGAAAGCCTTTGACAAAATTCAACACCCATTTATGATTAAGATTCTCCAGAAAGCAGGAATAGAAGGAACATACCTCAACATAATAAAAGCTATATATGACAAACCCACAGCAAGCATTACCCTCAATGGTGAAAAATTGAAAGCATTTCCCCTAAAATCAGGAAGAAGACAAGGGTGCCCATTCTCACCACTACTTTTCAACATAGTTTTGGAAATTTTGGCCACAGCAATCAGAGCAGAAAAAGAAGTAAAAGGAATCCAGATAGGAAAAGAAGTGAAACTCTCGCTGTTTGCAGATGACATGATCCTCTACACAGAAAACCCTAGAGACTCCACCAGAAAAGTACTAGCAGCTAATCAACAAATATAGTTAGGTTGCAGGATATAAAATTAAGACACAGAAATCCCTTGCATACCTATACACTAACAATGAGAAAACAGAAAGAGAAATTAAGGAAACAATACCATTCACCATTGCAACAAAAAGAATAACATACTTAGGAGCATATCTACCTAAAGAAGCAAAAGACCTATACATAGAAAACTATAAAACACTGATGAAAGAAATCAAAGAGGACACAAACAGATGGAGAAACATACCATGTTCATGGATTGGAAGAATCAATATTGTCAAAATGACTATACTACCCAAAGCAATCTGTAGATTCAATGCAATCCCTACTAAGCTACCAACGGTATTTTTCACAGAACTAGAACAAAGAATTTCTCAATTTGTATGGAAATACAAAAAACCTTGAATAGCCAAAGTAATCTTGAGAGAGAAGAATGGAACTGGAGGAATCAACCTGCCTGACTTCAGGCTCTGCTACAAAGCCACAGTCATCAAGACAGTATGGTACTGGCACAAAGACAGAATATGGAACAGAATAGAAAGCCCAGAGATAAATCCATAAACCTATGGACACCTTATCTTCAACAAAGGAGGCAAGGATATATAATGGAAAAAAGACAACCTCTTTAACAAGTGGTGCTGGGAAAACTGGTCAACCACTTGTAAAAGAATGAAACTAGAACACTTCCTAACACCATACACAAAAATAAACCCAAAGTGGATTGCAGGCCTAAATGTAAGACCAGAAACTATAAAACTCCTAGAGGAGAACATAGGCAAAACCCTCTCTGACATAAATCACAGCAGGATCCTCTATGACCCACCTCCCAGAATATTGGAAATAAAGGCAAAAATAAACAAATGGAACCTAATGAAACTTAAACACTTTTGCACAACAAAGGAAACTATAAGTAAAGACAGCCCTCAGATTGGGAGAAAATAATAGCAAATGAAGCAACAGACAAAGGATTAATCTCAAAAATATACAAACAACTCCTGCAGCTCAATTCCAGAAAAATAAATGACCCAATCAAAAAATGGGCCAAAGAACTAAACAGACATTTCTCCAAAGAAGACATACAGATGGCTAACAAACACATGAAAAGATGCTCAACATCACTCATTATCAGAGAAATGCAAATCAAAACCACAATGAGGTACCATTACCTACCAGTCAGGATGGCTGCTATCCAAAAGTCTACAAGCAATAAATGCTGGAGAGTGTGTGGAGAAAAGGGAACCCTCTTACACTGTAGGTGGGAATGCAAACTAGTACAGCCGCTATGGAGAACAGTGCGGAGATTTCTTAAAAAAAAAAAAAAGAAAGAAAGAAAAAAAAAACTGAAAATAGAACTGCCATATGACCCAGCAATCCCACTCCTGGGCATACACACTGAGGAAACCAGAACTGAAAGAGACACGTGCACCCCAATGTTCATCACACACTGTTTATAATAGCCAGGACATGGAAGCAACCTAGATGCCCATCAGCAGTCGAATGGATAAGGAAGCTGTGGTACATGCACACCATGGAATATTACTCAGCCATTAAAAAGAATTCATTTGAATCAGTTCTAGTGAGATGGATGAAACTGGAGCCTATTTTACAGAGTGAAGTAAGCCAGAAAGATAAAGAACATTACAGCATACTAACACATATATATGGAATTTAGAAAGATGGTAATGATAACCCTATATGCAAAACAGAAAAAGAGACACAGATGTACAGAACAGACTTTTGGACTCTGTGGGAGAAGGCGAGGGTGGGATGTTTCGAGAGAACAGCATCAAAACATGTATATTATCTATAGTGAAACAGATCACCAGCCCAGGTTGGATGCATGAGACAAGTGCTCGGGCCTGGTGCACTGGGAAGACTCAGAGGGATTGGGTAGAGAGGGAGGTGGGAGGGGGAATTGGGATGGGGATAACATGTAAATCCATGGCTGATTCATGTCAGTGTATGACAAAACCCACTACAATATTGTAAAGTAATTAGCCTCCAACTAATAAAAATAAATGGAAAAAAAAAAAAAAAAAGAATAATAAACACATTGCATTCCTAACCAGGGCGGGGGGGGGGGGGAGAAATAACCTTTCATCTTGGGGGCTTATCCAGTATTTTTCAGGATAAGGTAAGTCTGCTTGGAGCTCTAGTTCTTTGTTCTCCTAGTAAACACGTTTTCTGCTGTACTTTGCTAACTTTACGGTGCGCTTGTGTGAATGAATGGCATTCCCTGCCTGAAGCAAGTGAGAAGCCCTGCTCTGCGGTTCTGTGGTGACCTCATACAACATATGGCAGAAACTTGCTGGGGGTTTATACAGACCTGCCAATGCCAAGAGGCACCCAATGTCTCTTTTTGGGGGCCGACCAGAAATGGACAAAGTGTGTGGATCAAACTCTCCTTTTTCAGTCAAATCTTCCACTCTTTCTGACCATTTCATAATTTCTTTGGAATTAAAACTACTAATGTAATCTATCACATCATAGACTTTTATGGGACTTGTGATCTATGCTGTTATTGTGTACTATGACTTAGGTCCCAAACTTGGATTGGTAGTCAGGAAGCGTCTAGCCTCCCTAGGAATCGAAAGTTCAGAAGTTTGATGGAGCTCTAGCTCCAAGAGCATATCTGAGGTTAAAGGTTACTCAGATTGTAAGTGCAATGGTTTTTCCCTTTGATGATGCTAGCCTGTAGTGGACCAGAGGAGGCTTTCCAATGGCTTTGTTCTCAAACTCCTTAGATAGTCTTTCTGTGAAATCTGTGGGCATAAACTGGAAGGACTGGCCCTAATAACACAAGGACAAAAACCACTTTTTCCTCACTGGCCATCCCTTCACCATCTCTTTTGCTATCTCTTATACTTAGGCTTCCATGGTGGCTGAGAGGTTAAAGCGTCTGCCTACAATGTGGGATACCTTGGTTGGATCCCTGGATCGGGAAGATCCCCTGGAGAAGCAAATGGCAAACCTCCAGTACTCTTGCCTGGAAAACCCCATGAATGGAGAAGCCTGGTAGGCTACAGTTCATGGTATCACAAAGAGCTGGACACGACTGAGAGATTTAAATTGAAAGGAACATCTCCGTTTTATGTTTGTACTGGTGTTATTGTGGTCAGGAATATACTCAGGGTCATGCACAGGCACTCAGGTGATGAATGTTTTCCCCAGCAGTCTTAGCTTGGGAGGCATTCCAGAAGGTTACTCTGGGGCACCCCAGGTGGCATCAGAGGCCAGCAAGGTTTTAATGGTGAGGAACTGGACATCAGCCTGGGATGCCATCAGGTCTACCCCTGCTCCATCTCCACCCCATGTCGGTGGTAGAACCAGGAGGGATGAGTACAGCACCTGCCCTGGTAAGGGACTAGACAGTCTGACCAGGGAAGGAAAGCTTCAGTGTAAAGTCTGTCTACACCCCCATCTAGAGCACGGAGGGATGCCTCCAGTAGAAAGATGGTGCTGGTCATTTTTGTTTGTTTGTTTGTGTTTTTCTCTCTTACAGATGGGAGCTAACTATTACAGCCTCACTCTGTGAACTGTATCCTGAAAAAACTGGGATAGATTTGATCCCCAGAGCTTAAAGAGCAAACTGGAAGTTAGATTAACCCCCAAGGAAGGGTTGTCTTGGTCTCAGTAAAAACCCAAACTGAGATTCAAACTGCCCAAGTAGAGGTCCAAACAAACCCTGTCTCTGTATAACCTCTGACTACTCTGGTTTCAAAATAAACTTAGACCATCGAAGTAAGAGAAGCTCAGACAGCAAAAACTAAGGGTGAAATACAGGATGAGATGGATGGCACAAGGGACAGAGATAAAGAAAAGCAGGTTTCTCCAATCTATCCATGGGATCGTATGCACAGAGCAGCCAGAGAGGCTGGCGAACAGTCACGGAAGCTGCTGCCTCTTCATGAAGCACCCACTTGGAGAAATAACCAATCTGTGAATGTTAATAAGCCCTTTTCTTATCAAGAAATACAAAGAACCAAGGAGGACCTGGAGACAATTTAGAGGACCCAGAAAAAATATATTAGAGATTTTAAAGGTTTTACTCTGCTTGATGACCTCACTTGGAAGGCTGTGATATGTATCTTGGGACAAACATTGACTCCTGACTCAAAAACTCGAGTTTTGGGGAAACTGGTTGCTTATGGAGATGAATGGCTTGGTAACGGACCAGTGGGGAAGAGGGAGGCTGAGATAGCCACCCTCCCCACTGGGAATCAGTTGGTCCCAACCAGAGAACCAGACTGGGACTATAACATGCCTAAAGGAAGATGGAATCAGAGTCATTTTGTCAGATGTATTCTTGAAGGACTCAGGGAGGTGTGTTCTAAGTCTTTAAACTATGGCAAATTGGAAAACATAGAACAGGAAGAGAAGGAAGCTTCTGGTAAATTCCTAGATAGACTGAGAGAAGCCCTTTGCAGATTCACTGAGATTGATCCTGAAAATGAAGAGGGAAGAGTGATCTTAAAATATAGAGATTTCTCACACAATTGGCTCCAGATATCTGCCATAAGCTATTAAAACAGGTGTGTGGACCACATCAGTGTTTATACTGTTGCAACTGACTCAGACAGTATATGGCTTTTATGGCTGTAAGAACCGTTTTGGAACAGCTTGAGCAAAATGCCCAGAGGGAGTCAGGTGAAAAGGGATGGGCTCGCTCTTATTGTGGAAAGGAGGGGCACCACAGGCAGGATTGCCCTCAGGCATCTAGGCCGCCCCGGCTCCATTTCCAGTCTACAAGGGACTACACTGGAGGACAGACTGCCCCCAGGGGTGTAGGTTTCAGGGGTGGGACTCTCAAGACAATCAGGACTGAAGGTGCCCAAGAGTCGCCACACAAGCTCCCATCCCAAGGAAGGGAGGAACACCTGAGGAACCCTGGGTATTAATAACTGTGAGGGGCCAATCCGTTGATTTCTGTTTAGATACTAGGGCAACATTCTGTGTGCTTACTGAAGCCCCTGGCCTGCTTTCTTCCCGATCCACTTTCTCAGTGGGATTGTCTGCACAAGCCAAAACATATTACTTCAGTTGTTCTTTAAGCTGTAACTGGGACTCTTTGCTATTTTCACATGAGTTTCTGATCTCCCTCTCCCCTTTTGGGGAGGGATATTCTGAGTAAAATCTATGCCTCTGTTTTCATGAATATGGAGCCCTCCCTTTCTCTCCCATTAATTGAACAAAATATAAATCCTAGAGTGTGGACTGATGGAAAATCTGGTGGGTCAACCACAAAATGCTATTCCTGTCATTGTCAAGCTCTAAGACCCACACTTATTTCCACATACGAAGCAGCATCCACTGAAACCTGAGGTTAAGTAAGGGTTAAAACCCATCATCGAGAATTTAAAGGAGAGAGGGTTGTAGAATTCTCAAAGAGGAGGGAAGGGCAGATTTTTGTTTTTCTTTCTCTACATTCCTTAGTCTTATTCACATAAAACTTTATTTTTTTTTTTTTCCTTTAAGCCTGGAACTGATGATTATACAAACAACTCAGTTTAAAATCTGTACTAAAGATTATATAACAACAATGTATCCTGCTTGAGGACAGTTTCTCCCTCCTGAAAACCTTCTGGCTAATCCTGTTATCTTAAAATGTAAATTATGGGAGTGGGTCTAGTAATATCTCTACAACCTCCAGATATTCTTTTCATTCACTATAGTAAGTAAATGAAATATATATATAACTCCAACACTAGCAAGGGAGCACTTTTTCTGCCTCCTTCTGATGTCTATGTCAGAAGCTTTGTCTATCTCTTTATACTTTAATAAAACTTTATTACTGAAAAGCTCTGAGTGATCAAGCCTCGTCTCTGGCCCCGAATTGAATTCTTCTCCTCTAGAAACCAAGAATCCTGCATTTTTCATGGTTCAGCAACAACCTTTCAGTAGCATGGTAGGTTGTATAGAGTGCTACTGAAGTAGTTGTAGCACACGTCCTCAGGAGTATTATCTTAGTCGAGATGAATTTCATGTTTCAGAGTTCAAGCTCAGTAGTAGCCACACACATTTTCTAGAGTGAGGGCTCACTTGTGTGCAGGGCATTTGCTCTAGAATGCAGCCTAGTTGTGGTGGAATGCACACTCCAGAGGGCAGGCCTAGTAGTTTGCACACTTGTTCTAGAACAAGGGAAGTGTAGTTGGGAAACACACAAAACAGAGTGCAAAGAAGTCATTGCAGACTTCCAGCTGTACAACATAGGTTTACTAGTTTCAGAATGCAAGCTGTGGAGTATCAGCTCAGTAGGGGTGAATCTCATGGTCTACAAGATGGGCTCATGAATGCAGAAAGAATGCCAGAATGTGTGCTTTGGGACATGGGCTCAGGAGTCATTAGATGCTTGCTTCAGAGTCCAAGATCAGTTACTGCAACACATGTGCTCTAGACCACAGGCTCACTTGCTCACTAATGCTTGACCAAGTGTGAGGACTCAGAAGTGGTGAGAATTTTGCTCTACTTCATGGATTCATACTGGTAGGATGCATTATCCAGAGGGAAATTCAGTAGTTCAGTTGTGCCTTCTCTAGAGCATAGGCTCAGTAGTACCAGTACACCTGCCTTAGTAAACTCAGTTATGCATGTTAAAATGTGTGTGCCCTATAGTGGTGAGACCTGTGCTCATGATGCAAGTTCAGTTATTTTGGCATTTGTGCATTGGACCTTGGACTCAGTAAAGGCCAGATGCAGACATTTCAGCTCATTCTCAGTAGAGGTGATATACATACTCCACTGATCAAGCTCATTAATTCCTTCATTAAGGGAGGCTCAGTTGTGGCAAGATATTAGGTTCAGAGTGCAAAAAGAGTAGTTGTTTCACAACCTGGTTTAGAGTGCAGGGTCAGAAGGAGCAGAATATATGGTTAAGAGAGCAAAGTTATTACTTGAGGCAGGGCTACATTATGTTGCAGTTTCAGCAGGTGAAGCACACTTAACCTAGAACCAAATTTAGTAATGCAAGGATGAATTATCTCCAGTGCAAACTTGATAGCTGTAGCAGGCATGTTTAGGATATAGGCCCAATAGTGTCAGGTCATATGGTATAGTACATGGGCTTGGCAGTAGTGGGATGTATGCTCCACTCTGCAGTCTCAATATTTATACCACACCACCTCTAAAGCATAGGCTCCTTAGTGGCAGAAAGGGTGCTCCTAAATGGAAGCTCAATAATTTCGGTAAGCATGCTGTAAAATATGATCTCAATAGTGAAAAGATGGTGGTTCCAGAGTGCAACTCACTATTTGTATGTAGTACACATCATTTGAAATGAGAGCTCAGTAGCAGGGGAAACTATGTTAAATATTCTGTGCTCAGTAGTTGTGGCATGCAAGCTCCAGAGCTTGGCACACTCAGTTGCGATATGTATCCTCTGGAGTGTGGGCTGACTATAGACTTGCAATTTATTCTCTAGAGTGGAAATAATGACTTGTTGTACATGTGTTCTAATTGCATGCACATTAGGAGGATGGCGTATGCTTTGCAACTTGCATAATTTAAATTGTGATCTTGGACGTTGTGGCACAGGAGATTGGAGAATTGGCTCAGAAGTGTCATATGGGTGATACAGAATGTGAGTTCTTTAGTCTGGGCACATGCTCCAGAGGGCAAGTTCAGCAGTTGTGTCATGTCTACTCTACTTAGTTTGGGCTAAGCAGAGACAGGATACAAGCCCAAGACACTGGAGGAATATTCCAGACTGAAGTTATGCCATTGTAACATGACAGTCAAGGTAGCAAGCACAGAAGTTGCATATAGCAAGGGGCACAGGCATTCCTGTTCCAGGCACAGGCTCCATAGGTGCTGTATGGATGTAACTGTGCATGTGCTCTGTAGTGATGAACCATGTGCTCCAATGTTCAAGCTCACTACATTCTACAGGAGAGCAGGCTCAGTTACAGCAAGAATTATGCTTCAGAGTGACAGTTCTGTAGTTCTTTAGACACACCTGATCTAGAGTGCAGGTTGAATAGTGACCATATGTATGTATAAAGTAACAAGCTAGTGACTTGCAGAATTCCTGCAGGTTCAGTAACTGAGGCACTCTTGCCCTGAAAGGCAATTTCAGTAGGGCAATACTGATACTTGCAGCAGGCATGGTTAGGGAGCAGGGTCAGTGGTTGCAGGTCATATGCTCCATAACCTGGTTGCGGGAGTGGTGGCATGTATGTTCCACTGTGGAATCTCAGTGATTACAGCACACCTGCTTTAAAGCATAGGTTCAATAATGGCAGAAAGTGTGCACTAGAATGGAAGCTCAGTAGTTGCAGTACTTAACCTCTAGACTTCAGTCTCAGTAGTGACAAGACACGTATTCCAGAGTGCAAACTCAATATTTGTAGCATGTGTGGTTTAAAATGGGGGCCCAGTAGTGGTGCTGGAAACCTTGTTGGATGGTCCATACTCAGTAGGTCTGGCAAGCCAGGTTCATAGTACAGGTGCACTCAATTGTGATACACTACTCTAGGGTGTAGGCTGACTAGAGCTGTAAGGTAAGCTGTGCAGTGCAAGTTAATTGCCTGCCATACACTTTCTCTAACTGCATGCTTATTAGAAGCAGAACACAAGCTCCTGAGTCCAAGTTCAGTCAGTGAAGCATGCATAATCAGTAGAGGTGATTTGTGTGCTCAAGAGTGCCAGAACACAAGCTGCAGCAAAAGTGCCAGAATGGGGAGCAATAGCGGTCAGAAAGATGATTTAGACTGCAAACTGAGCAGTTGCAGTATACAAGCTACAAAGAGTGACCTCAGTAGTTCCAATGCATACATGCTTTAGACTACAGGCTCAATAGTATTCAGAGGTACTATAGAAGGCAAATTCAATACTGTCCAAATGTCTGTTTTAGTAGTGGCAGAATGCACACCTCAGAATACAAGCTCAGGAGATTGGTCACAAGATGGTGGAGGAATAGGAGGGGGATTTCACTTTCTTCTATGTAAAAACCTCAAAAGATCATCTGCCTGTGGAGTAACTTCCACAAAACAACTTCATAATGCTGACAGAGGACCCCAGATACCCAGAAAGGCAAACCAATCTCTTTGAAATGATGTAAAACAAAAGGTAAAGGAAAAAAATAGTATTTATGGATGGAGACTTCTCCTGGGGAAGAAGAGAAATTTTCCACACAATAGGAAACCCTCTCACAGGCTGGCTCAGGGGAGAGCTTTAGAATCTCAGAAAGTAGCATAACAAGCAAACAAAAAAAAAAATCACATAATTCATGCCAAAAGTAAATTACCAGTGGAGAAGTGGCTTACATGCTAGTATTCACCCACAGCAAGTAGGGGTTTGTTGGTGAGGTGCAGCTTGCATCATGGATCCTTAACATGAATATTGGGGTTGAATGCCCTGAGGAGACTCTGAGGAGACTAATGTGATTTATCCAACCAAACCATGGGAACAACAGAAAGACAACATCACCCTGTGACTCCTGACATGCTCACAGAACAAAGCATCACATCCTAACAATTACCAAAGAATAGCAAGCTGGCTGCCATTTATAACCCTCCCAGGAGGCAGACAGTCAGGGGCTTGACAAGCAGAGCCAGAAGGCAAGGGGCTGCTGTGATCTTGGCCCCAGAGACCTCATCTCCCACCAAAAAACAAGTAGGCTGCAAGTCATTAATCATGTCTTCTTGGGATCCTGAAAGGTTCATATCACCACACCCTAGGGTGTAGATTCCCTGAGGAGATGCATGACCTACCTGTGACTGTGTCCTCACTAAGCACTTGGGAGCCAGTCCAGATTGGGTTTGGGCATGTAGACACACGTGAGACACACAGCCCACATTGGACTGTGCCTTCAAGGCTCTGCCAATAGCCTGGGAAATGCAGGAGATACATGGTTCATCTTAGACTGTGTACTGTGGAACATCAAGGAACCTGAATGACTTGGACCTGGGAAATTCAAGAGACAAAGGGCTCACCTAGAACTGTGCCCTCGTCGAGAACCTGGGATCCTGCACTAGGACCTGGGGAGCTCAGGAGAAGTAGGGTTCCACATGGACTGTGCACTCTAGAGAACCCAGGAATCTGAGTGACTTTGACCTTGGAAGTGCATTAGATGCATGGTACATCTGGTAATATGCCTCAAGGAGCACCCAGGAGCCTGAGTGACTTGGACCAGTGAAATGCATGATGACTTGGGCTGTTCATCCACTACACACTACCCACACATTCCAGTGCTGTTTTTTTATTGCAGTGTCCTTCCCTTTCCACAACACAGCTGAGCAAGTGAGCCAAATAAATGACCATTTTCACCACTTCATGTCAGGACAGAGCCTAGATATTAAAGAGACTTTCAAACAAAGGAAGCCAAACAAAGCAAAAAAGAAGAGGGAACAACCCCAGAAGTGGTAGAGGCAACAGATTAAAACACTACAGTAAAGCTAACGCTGTGTTGAGGGGCAACCGTAGACTTTGAAAACAGCTATGAGCTAGAACAAGGGATTATCTGACAGGGAACAGACCACACATAATTTTCTTTAATTGTTGTGTTTGAATTGTTTTGTTTTATTTTACGTTGTGTATTGTGTATCTAGGTTTTTTAATTTTTGCTGTTTGATATTTGTTGTTAAATTTGTACTTCTAGACACTAATAATTAATATCCATTTTCACTTAGAGATTCATGGTGAATCATGATTTCTGGTTTGATTGCTCTCTTCCCTTTGATTCTACCTTTTCTCTTCCTTGTCGCCTCTTTCCCTCCTCTCTCTTCTCGTCTATTTATTAACTTTATGGGTCTCTTTGACGGTTCCTGATGTGGAGAGTTGTTTCACCATTAACCTAGGGGTTTTGTCTTCTGTGTGATGTGGATGGAGAAGTCCTGATGCTACTGTAAGACTGGGACTAATACCCAGAGGCAAGAGGCTCAATTCAAGAACTATGACCACGATAGAACTCCTGACCTGAGGGAACATTAGTGGAGAAGAGCCCAACCAAAATCTCCATACCTATACTAAGACCAAGCTCCACTCAAGAGCCAGCAAGCTCCAGTGCAACACAGCCCTTGCTAATACTCCAGCAAACAGGAACATTTCTGTGAGCATTAAAAGAGGGACTTCTCAAAGTCATATCAAATCCATAGGCATCCAAAAACTCACTAATGGACTCTGAACACCCTCCAGAAAGATGAGATTAAACTCTACCTAGCAGAATACAAACACAAGTTCCCTCAATCATGGAATCCACACAATAGATAAAGAAGGACACTGCACAATTACAAATAATTAAATTGAAACTGTGATAAAAAAAAAAAACACCCCTTCCAAAAAATAATATAAAATAAATATAAAGAACAAAAGCCCTTGGCCAGATAGCTTCAGAGGGGAATTCTATTAAACATTCAGAGAAGAACTAATGCCTACTTTTCTGAAACTCTTCCAAAAATTTGTAGAGGAAGGAACACTTCCAAACTCATTCTATGAGTCCACAATCACTCTGATACCAAAACCAGGCAAAGGAAACACAAACAGAAAATGACAGGTCAATTTCACTGGTGAACGCAGATGCAAAAATCCTCAGCAAAATTCCGCCAAGTAAAATTCAACAGCACATTAAAAACTCATACAACATGGCTATTGGACTTATTGCAGGATGCAAGTATTCTTCATTTTATGGAAATCAATGTGACACACCATATTAATAAATTGAAACATAAAATCCATATGCATCTCAATAGATGCAGATAAAGCCTTTGATATAATTCAGCACAAATTTATGATAAAATTGATTTTAAAAATGGGCATAGAGGGAACCTATCTCGACATAGTAGGCCATATATGATAAGCCTAACGCAAACTTTATATTCAGTGGTGAAAAACTCAAAGCATTCCCTCTAAGATCAGGAAAAATAGTGTCCACTCTCACTACCATCTTACAACTTCAAGTTTTGGAAGCCCTAGATGCAGAAATTGGAGAAAAAATAAGAATAAAATAAAAGGAATCCAGATTGGAAAAGAAGAAGTAAAACTCTCACTGTTTGCTGATGACATGATACTATACATGCTGCTACTGCTACTGCTAAGTCACTTCAGTCGTATCTGACTCTGTGTGACCCCATCCCTGAGATTCTCCAGGCAAGAACATTGGAGTGGGTTGTCATTTCCTTCTCCAATGCATAAAAGTGAAAAGGGAAAGTGAAGTCACGCAGTCATGCCAGACTCTTCACGACCCAATGGACTGCAGCCTACCAGGCTCCTCCGTCCATGGGATTTTCCAGGCTAGAGTACTGAAGTGGGTTGCCATTGCCTTCTCCTGATAATATACATAGAAAACCCAAAATAAGATATCAGAAAACTATTAGAATTAATCAGCAAATTCAGCAAAGTCACTGGCCAATACACAGAAATTACTTGCATTCCTCTTTATTAACAATAGAAAATTTAAAAAAAAAAAAGAAATTAAGGAATCAATCCCATTCACCACTGCAACAAAAATAATAAAATATCTAGTGATAAACCCTCTAAGGTGACAAAAAATGTATACAAAATTGAAGAAAATGATGAAAGAAATCAAAGATGAGATAAACAGATGGAAAAATATTCCATGTTACTGGTTAAGAAGAATCAATACTGTGAAAATGACTACCAAATGCAATTTTCAGTATGATCCCTATTAAATCATCAATGGCATTTTTCACAGAACTAGAACAAAAATGTTCACAATTCATATGGAAAAACAAAAGACCCTGAATAGGAAAAGCAATCTTGAGAAAGAAAAGTGCATCTGGAGGCATCAACTTTCCTGACCTCAGACTATAGGACAAAGCTTCAGTCACCAAGACAGAATGGTATTGGAACAAAAACAGAAATATAGACCAATGGAACAAAAGAGATATCTCAGAGATAAACTCACTCACCTATGGGTGCTGTATTTTTGACAACAGAGGCAGGAAAGGATATTATATAATGCGGCAAAGATAGCTTCTTCAAAAAGTGGTGCAGGGAAAACTGGACAGTTACATGTAAAAGAATGAAATTAGAACACTTCATAACACCAAACGGAAATATAAACTTAAACTGGATTAAAGACCAAAGCATAAGACCAGAAGCTATAAAACTCTTAGAGGAAAACATAGGCAGAACACTCAATGACATAAATCAAAGCAAGATCTTCTATGTCCCACCTTCTAGAATAATGGGAATAAAAACATAAATAAGCAAGTGGGACCTAGTTAAACTTAAAAACTTTTACTCAACAAAGAAACCCAAGCAAGGTGTAAAGACAACCCTCAGACAGGGAGAAAACTATAGCAAAGGAAACAACTGACAAGGAATTAATTTCCAAAATATTCAGGTAGATCATGCAACTAACTGAACACCAGAAAACAAACAACCCAATCAAAAAGTGGAAAGCAGAACTAAACAGACATTTCTCCATGGAAGACATACAAATGGCTAACAATCACGTGAGAAGATGCTCAACATCACTCATTACTAGAGAAATACAAATCAAAACTACAATGAGATATCACAACACACCAGTCAGAAGGGCCATCATAAACATGTCTACAAACAATAAATGCAGGAGAGGGTGTGGATAACAGGGAATGTTCTTGCAGTGTTGGAGGGAATGTAAATTGATACAGCCACAATGAAAGACAGTATGGAGATACTTTCAAAAACTAGGAATAAAACCATTGTATGACCCAACAATCCCACTCGTAGACATATACCCTGAGGAAACCAATATTAAGAAAGACACATGTACCCTAATTTTCATTGCAACACTATTTACAACAGCTAGAACTTGTAAGCAACCCAGATGTCCATTGACAGATGAATGGATAAAGAAGTTGTGGCACATATATACAACAGAATACTACTCAGCCATGAAATGAATACATTAGAGTCAGTCCTAGTAAGGTCAACAAACCTAGAGCCTATTATACAGAGTGAATAAAATTAGAAACAGAAATATTAATATCACATACTGATGCATGTACATGGAATCTAGAAAGATGGCACTGACAAATTTATTTTCAGAGCACCAGTAGAGAAGCAGGCACAGAGAACAGATCCATGGACATGGGGGAGGGGAGGAGGGTGAGGTTAAAATGCATGGAGAGAGTAACATGGAAACTGACAGTGCCAAATGTGGAATGGATACCGGGGATTTTTTGTATGCCTCAGTGAATGCAAACACACAGGGGCACTGTGACAGTCTAGAATTGTGGGATGGGGAGGGCGATGGCAAGGAGGTTCAGGAGGAAAGAGACATATGGCAGATGCTTGTTGATGTTTGACAGAAAGCCACATAATTGTGTAAAGCAATTATCCTTCAATTAAAAAGTAAACAAAGTGCAAAAACACTTTTAAAATTCATGTAATGATACTATATTGTTGGTTTTATTAGCTTTTTTTTTTTTTTTTAACATATTGACTAAACTTTTAGATTTCCACCTGTGTGTGTGTGTGTCGGGGGGGACAAACATTAAACACAAACAGCAAATATTAAAGGCCACAAGGGAAAAGCAGCAAATAATATTTAAGGGGATGACCATCAGAATAACAGCTTATCTTTAAACAGAAACTCTGCAGGCCAAAAAGGAATGACAGGGCATACTTAAAGTGAGGAAAAGGAAAAACCTGCAACCATGATTACTCTACCCAGAAAGAATCTCATTCTGATTTGAAGGAGAAACCAAAAGCTTTACAGACCAGCAAAAGCTGAAAGAATTCACCACTTCCAAATCAGCTCTTCAACAAAACGTAAAGGATCAGCTCAAGACATGACAGGAAAAAAAAAAAAAAATGAAAATTTTTATAAAAACGATCCTCCCAAAATAAAATAAATGGTAACATGATCATACTTTTTAATAATTAGCTTAAGTGTGATAAAAAAAAAGGTGCTCCAGAGGGCAATCTCTGTATTTGCAGCCTGTCGTCTCTACAGCTTGGACTAAGTAGTCATTGGCAATGTGCTCTGGAGTGAAAGTTCAGGCGATTTGACATGTGTTTTCTGAAGCAGTTTCTGTATATGTGGCATGCTTTCTGTAGATCATGGATCTGTAGCGGCAAGTCTACTTCTAGAACATGGGCTTGGAGATGATGAGATACATACTCCAGAGTGCAATATCAACTGATGAGGCATGCATGTTTTTAAGCATGGGGTCAGGAGTGTCAGAACACAAACTTCAGAGTGTCATTTCAGTAGTTCTGGCACACTCGCTGGAAAGTGCAATCTCAATAGTCATGTGATGTTTCTTCTTGAACATGGGCTCTGAATGTAGAGCAGCATGTTCCAGAAAGCTAGATGAGTATGTGGAATATGCCTGCTCTGGAGCATGAGCTTGTTAGTAGCAGGACAAGAGCTCAAGAGTACATACTGAAGAGTTGTGGCACTAGAGCACTGCAATGAAGCATCAGTAAAGGCAGGAAACATGAAAGATAGCTTCAGATTTATAGCTATGACACATAAATTCTAGGGTACATGTAGTCTAGTTGCTTATCTCAAGTACTGGATGAGTATCAGAATTGTATGTGGTCTCAGTTCAGCTCAGTTCAGTCACTCAGTCATGTCCGACTCTTTGTGACCCCATGAATCGCAGCACACCAGGCCTCCCTGTCCATCACCAGCTCCCGGAGTTTACTCAAACTCATGGCCATCGAGTCAGCAATGCCGTCCAGCCATCTCATCCTCTGTTGTTCCCTTCTCCTCCTGCCCACAATCCCTCCCAGCATCAGGGTCTTTTCCAATGAGCTAACTCTTTGCATGAGGTGGCCAAAGTATTGGAGTTTCAGCTTCAGCGTCAGTCCTTGCAATGAACACCCGGGACTTTAGGGTGGACAGGTTGGATCTCCTTGCAGTCCAAGGGACTCTCAAGAGTCTTCTCCAACACCACAGTTCAAAATCATTAATTGTTTTGACACTCAGTTTTCTTCACAGTCCCACTCTCACATCCATACATGACCACTGGAAAAACCATAACCTTGACCAGACAGAGCTTTGTTGGCACAGTCGTGCCTCTGCTTTATAATACGCTATCTAGGTTAGTCATAACTTTCCTTTCAAGGAGTAAGCGTCTTTTAATTTCATGCCTGCAATCACCAACTGCAGTGATTTTGGAGCGCCACCCCCCCCACCCCCGCCCAAATTAAGTCTGACAGTGTTTCCAGTGTTTCCCCAACTATTGGCCATGAAGTGATGGGACCAGAGGCCATGATCTTAGTTTTCTGAATGTTGCACTTTAAGCCAACTGTTTCACTCTCCTCTTTCACTTTCATCAAGAGGCTTTTTGGTTCCTCTTCACTTTCTGCCATAAGGTTGGTGTCATCTGTATATCTAAGATTATTGATGTTTCTCCCGGAAATCCTGGTTCCAGCTTGTGCTTCTTCCAGCCCAGCGTTTCTCGTGACGTACTCTGCATAGAAGCTAAATAAGCAGGGTGACAATATACAGCCTTGATGTACTCCGTTTCCTATTTGGAACCAGTCTGTTGTTCCATGTCCAGTTCTGTTGCTTCCTGCCCTGAATATAGGTTTCTCAAGAGGCAGGTCAAGTGGTCTGGTATGCCCATCTCTTCCAGAATTTTCCACAGTTTATTGTGATCCACACAGTCAAAGCCTTTGGCATAGTCAATAAAGCAGAAATATATGTTTTTCTGGAACTCTCTTGCTCTTTCGATGATCCACTGTATGTTGGCAATTTGATCTCTGGTTCCTATGCCTTTTCTTAAACCAGTTTGAACATCTGGAAGTTCATGGTTCACATTTTGCTCAAGCGTGTCTTAGAGAATTACTTTTGAGCATTACTTTACTAGCGTGCAAATTGAGTGTAATTGTGCAGTAGTGTGAGCATTCTTTGGGATCACCTTTTTCTGGGGTGGAATAAAAACTGACCTTTCCCAATCCTGTGGCCACTGCTGAAATTTTCCAAATTGGCTGGCATATTGAGTGCAGCACTTTCACAGCATCATCTTTCGGGATTTGAAATAGCTCAACTGGAATTCCATCACCTCCACTAGCTTTGTTCATAGTGATGCTCTCTAAGGCCCACTTGACTTCACATTCCAGGATGTCTGGCTCTAGGTGAGTGATCATACCGTCGTCATTATCTGGGTCATGAAGATCCTTTTTGTACAGTTTTTCTGAGTATTCTTGCTAACTCTGCTTAATATCTTCTGCTTCTGGTAGGTCCATACCATTTCTGCCATTTATTGAACCCATCTTTCCATGAAATGTTCACTTGGTATCACTAATTTTCTTGAAGAGATCCTTAGGTTTTCCATTCAGTTGTTTTCCTCTATTTCTTTGCATTGATTGCTGAGGAAGGCTTTCTTATCTCTCCTGGCTATTCTTTAGAACTCTGTATTTAAATGGGAATGTCTCTCCTTTTCTCCTTTGCTTTTTGCTTCTCTTCTTTTCACAGCTATTTGTAAGTCCTCCTCAGACGGCCATTTTGCCTTTTTGCTTTCTTTCCCATGGGAATGGTCTTGATCCCTGTCTTCTGTACAATGTCATGAACCTCGATCCATAGTTCATCAGCCACTTTACCACATCTAGTCCCTTAAATCTATTTTTCACTTCCACTGTATAGTCATAAGGGATTTGATTTAAGCCATACCTGAATGGTCTAGTGATTTTCCCTACTTTCTTCACTTTAAGTCTGAATTTGCAAAAAGGACTTCATGATCTGAGCCACAGTCAGCTCCTGGTCTTGTTTATGGTGACTGTATAGAGCTTCTCTATCTTTGGGTGCAAAGAATATAATCCATTTGATTTTGGTGTTGACCACCTGGTGATATCCATCTGTAGAGTCTTCTCTTGTGTTGTTGGAATAGGGTGATTGCTATGACCAGTGCATTCTCTTGGCAAAACTCTATTAGCCTTTGCCCCGTTTCATTCCATACTTCAAGGCCACATTTGCCTGTTACTCCAGGTGTTTCTTGACTTCCTGCTTTTGCATTCTAGTCCCGTACAATGAACAGGACATCATTTTTGTGTCTTCATTCTAAAAGGTCTTGTAGGTCTTCATAGAACCGTTCAACTTCAGCCTCTTCAGCATTACTGGTTGGGGCATAGGCTAGGATTACTGTGATATTGAATGATTTGCCCTGGAAACGAACAGAGATCATTCTGTCATTTTTGAGAGTGCATCCAAGTACAGCATTTCAGACTCTTGTGGAGCATGATGGTTACTCCATTTTTTCTAAGGGATTCCTGCCCACAGTAGTAGATATAATGGTCATCTGAGTTAAATTCACCCATTCCAGTCCATTTTAGTTCGCTGATTCCTAGAATGTCAACATTCACTCTTGCCATCTCCTGTTTGACCACTTCCAATTTGTCTTGATTAATGGACCTAATATTCCAGGTTCCTATGCAATATTGCTCTTTACAGCAACAGACCTTGCTTCTATCACCAGTCACAACCACACATGAGTATTGTTTTTGCTTTGGCTCCATCCCATCATTCTTTCTGGAGTTATTTCTCTACTGATCTCCAGTAGCATATTGGGCCCCTACTGACCTGGGGAGTTCCTCTTTCAGTATCCTATCATTTTGTGTTTCATACTGTTCTTGGGGTTCTCATGGCAAGACTACTGAAGTGGTTTGCCATTCCCTTCTCCAGTCGACCACATTCTACCAGGCCTCTCCAGCATGACCTGTCCATCTTGGATGGTCCCACATGGCATGGCTTAGTTTCATTGGGTTAGACAAGACCGTGGTCCCAGTGATCAGATAGGCTAGTTTTCTGTGATTTTGTTTTACTGTTTCTGTCCTCTGATGCCCTCCTGTAACACCTACCGTCTTACTTGGGTTTCTCTTACCTTGCACGTGGGGTATCTCTTTACGGCTGCTCCAGCAAAGTGCAGCTGCTGCTCCTTACCTCGGATGAGGGGTATCTCCTCATGGCTCCCCCTCCTGACCTTGAACGTAGAGAAGCTCCTCTAGGCCCTCCTGCACCCGCACAGCCGCAGCTCCTTGGAGGTGATTTTGCTCCTCTCGCCGCCGCCCCTGACCTCACATGTGGGGTAGCTCCCCTGGGCCTCTCCTGCACTGTCGCAGCCTGGCGCTTTGGATCGCTGGCCCTGACCTTGGGCAAGGGGTAGCTCCTCACGGCCACACTTCTGCGCAGCCCATCACAGCCTATGCGTTAGACTGTCATAAGTAGTTGTGGGACAAATCCGCCATAGCCTAGACTTCATGTTGGTGAGATGCATGTTTCAGAGTTCAAGCTCATTTGCAAGTGAAAGAATTTAAAGTTCCTCAGTCCTGTCCACCTCATGGAGTCTGACCAATGGGCTGTAATTCTCCATGAATTCTCTATGCCAGAATACTGGAGTGGGTAAACTTTCCCTTCTCCAGGGTGTCTTCCCAACCCAGGGATTAAACCCAGGTCTCCCACATTGAAGGTGGATTCTTTACCAGCTGAGCCACAGGGGAAGCCCAAGAATACTGGAATGGATAGCCGATCCCTTTTCCAGGGGATCTTCTTGACCCAGGAATTGAACTAGGGTCACCTGCATTTCAGGCAGAAAGAATTTGCCCACAATGAGGGAGACCTGGGTTCAATCCCTGGGTGGGAAGATCTCCTGGAGAAGGGAAAGTCTACCCACTCCAGTATTCTGGCCTGGAGAATTCCATGGACTTTGGGTACGGTAGAGACTTTGGTGCTCTAATATGGATTCTCAGTTTTGCTGGACTGCATGCTCTAAAGTGCAGACTCAATAGTGAGCACACTTGCTCTAGGACACAGGAAAGATAGTGGCAGAACACATGCATCAGAGTGCAAGCTGTAGAATGCGGCTCACTAGTTTCAGCATGGAGGCTATGGAGCATGGGACCAGTAATTGTGGAAATCATGCTTCAAATGCTGGGCTTATGTGTGCAGGATGAGTCTACAAGTATGATAAATCAGTAATTGCAGCATGGGTACTTTGTTGCATTGGCTCAGTCATGGCAGATTGCAAGGCTCAGAGGGAAAGATCAGTAACTGTACCACTCAAGCTCTAGGTCACAAGTTCACTAGCTGTGGGATAAATGCTTACTGTGAAATCTCATAAGCAGCAGGATTTGTGCTATGTGAAGGGGTCTATGGTAGTGAGATCCATGCTCCAGAGTGCAATTCAATATTTCTAAGTTGCCTGCTGTAAAGCATAAGCTCAGCTGTGTTAGAATATCTACCCTGGAATGTACATATCAGTAGTGTTGGGAGTATGGTCTCAAGTAAAATCTCAGTAGTGCAAAACCTGTGTTCAGGTGGGTGCACTGTGTTGGTGGTATGTCTGTTACAGTTCACAAAATCAGTTATTTTGTCATTTGTTCACAAGATGACAGGCTCAGTATAGGCCAGAGGCAGGCACTTGAGCTCAAGCTCAGTATTGGTGACACAGGTGCTTGAGAGTGCATGCTCACTAGATACTGCATGAGTGATCTAGAGTGCAGACTCATACCTGGTAAGATGTATGTTTCACAGTGCAAGTTCAGTAATTATTGTGACATACTTGATGTAGAGTTCAGTGTCACTAGTGGTGTGTCTTATGTTTAAGAAAGGAATCTAAGGTTTTGGGACATGCGTGCTTTATTGTGCCAGTTCTGTAGGTGTGGCATGCTTGCGTTACACCAGTTTCAGCTGTGGAAGGATACAGGCTCCAGAGCACAATTCAGTAGATTTGGCACATCTGCTCTAAAATGTGGGCTCCAGAACAGTGGGAAGCATGCTCCAGAGTGCGAGTTCAGGAGATGTGGCATGTGTGCTGTAAAGAACAGCCTCAGTACTTGTGGCATACTTGCTCCAGACCTTGGGTCTGTAGTGGTGGGTGAATGTTCCACACTGGTCTAGTGATGATAAGGTGCATACTCCAGAGTGCAAGCTCAGTAGATATGGCATGCATGCTCTAAACCATAGGGCCAATAGTAGGAAGATGCATGCTTCAAAACCTCACCTTAGGAGTTTGGGCACATTTGCTCATGAGTTCGAGCACAGTAGTTGAGGGATGTGTCCCCTTGAAGCCTGGATCTTTATGGTGGGATCCATGCTCCAAAGAGCAATCTCAGTAGTTGTGGTATGCCTGCCTGAGATCAGCAGTGGCAAGACAAATGATCAGATTGCATGTTTAAGCATTGTAGCATGTGTGAATTCAAAGGCATGATCAGTAGAGGCAGGAAATGTACCAGCAAATACCTGGTTGTAGTTGTGGCATATTAGCTCTAGAGCTACTTACTGCCTGTCTAGCAGCAAAGCTGGTGCTGGTGGTCTAGAGTGTCACTTCAGTAGTTGGTTCAAGCTCTGTACTGGCCACTAATTTAATCTAGAGTGAGGGCTCACTTGTGGGCATGATATGTGTCCTAGAACACAGGCTCACCTGTGGCATCATGCTGGATGCAGAGTACAAACTCAGTAGCTGGCACAACTGTTCTACAGCACAGAAGCGTAGTGGGGGAATACATGTAATTAAATGCAGGCTAAGTCATTGCAGAATTCCAACTGCAGAATGTGGACTCACTAGTTTCAGTATGAGAGCCATGGGGCATGGGCTTGTAGTGGTGTAATGCATTCTCTAAAGGTTGGACTCAGGAGTCCATGAGGAGTGTAACAGTACAGTCTTTAGTTACAGCATGGATGCTTTGCGGAATGGGCTCAGGAATGACAGAATGCAGGGATCAGAGTGAAATTTCCATAACACGGCACACCATCTCTACAGCACAGGCTCACCAGTCTTTGTGTTCCTGCCTAGTGTGAGGACTAAGAATTGATATTTGTTGTAGCATGTGGATTCATAGAGGTGGGAAACATGTTCCAGAGTGCATTTAAGTGGTTCCTGCATGCTTGATCTTGAGCAAGATTCACAGTGTCAATTCACCTACCCTAGAAGGCAAACTCAGTGATAGTGTGAATTGCATTTTTGAGTAAAATTTCAACAGTGCAAAACCCATGTGAAAGAGGAAGGGGCTATGTAATGGTTAGCCGTTTGCTCCCAATTGTAATTTACATTACTGTTGTGTATGTGCACATACGCACGGACTTAGTAGAGGCTGAATGCATATACTTGAGCTCATGCTCACTACTGGTGATACACATACTCCTGTGTTGATGTTCAATACCTTCTTCATGAGGACAGCCTTAGTTGTGGAAAGAGGTATGCTTCAGATTGCAAGTTCTGTAGCTGTTTTGGCACACCTGATTTGGATTGCAGGGTCAGAAGTGGCTTGACTGATGTTTAAGACAGCAAGCTAATTACTTGTGGCAAGTCTGTTTTATAGGTTCAGTAGTATGGGCTTAGTAGGCATTGGTTGCTTGCCCTAGAATGTAGTTTCAGTAGTGAAGTGACACAGGCTCCAGACTTCAATATTTGTAGCTGCAGCAGGCATGCTCTAGTGTCAGGCCATACCCGAAGAACATGGGCTCAGTAGTGGTGGCATGTATGATCCACTGTGCAAATTCAGTATTTATGGCACACCTACTCTAAACAATGGGATAATTAGTGGCAGAAAATCTGTTTCAGAATGTAAGCTCACTAGTTGCAGTGTGCATGTTCTAGACAGCTGTATAATAGTGGTGAGACATGTATTCCAGAGTGCAGGCTCATTGGTTGCAGCACGTTTGTTCTGAATTGAGGGCTCAGTGTGGTGAAACGCTTGTTGCTTAGTTTGCACTCAAGAGTTATGGCATACCAGCTCTAGAGGGCAAGCACACTTGGTCATGATACATATGCTCTAGAGTGTGTCCTACTAAAGTAATATTTGATCTCGAGTTCAAGCTAATTACTTGTGGCATACGTGCTCTTCTGATCACATGCTCAGTAGAAGAAAGACTCAGTTCCAGATTCCAAACTCAGCAGTTGCAACTTGCATTTTCTAGACTATAGGCTTAGTAATTGAGACACATGGGTTTAAAGCCTGGGATCAGAAGTGGCATATGCATTCTAGAATATGAGTTCAGTCATAGCAAGGAACATGCTCCAAAGTGCAAGCTCAGCAGTTAGATGATGTCTGCTCAACTGCTTGGCTTAGGAGTGGCAGGATATGTGCTTTGGAATACAAGGACAGTAGTCACTGGAAGAACTCTCCAGACTACATTCTGTATACTTTTAGCATGATGCTTAAGGACACAGGCTAAGTAGTTTCAACACACATACTCTAGAATGCAAGTTCAATAGTTGTGGCTGGCTTTCTCTGCAGCACATGCTCGCTGGGGTCTGAATGCCTGCAGTTGAGCATGTGCTCAGTAGAGGTGGTTCGTATTCTTCAAAGTGCCAGCTTACTATCTGCTGCAAAAATGCTCTGAAATGCAGGAAAGTAGCAGTAAGAAAAATTCTCCAGAGTTCAAGTCCAATAGTTGCAGGACACATGCTACAGAGGGTAAGATCAGTAATTTTGACATGCATGCTGTAGAGTGTGGGCTCAGTAGTACTTGCAGGCTGCTATGGAACGGTTCAATAATGACAGGATGCCTGGTTTAGAAGACCTGTTCAGTAGTGCCAGAATGTGAGCCTCTGAATAAAATCTCAATAGTTATGACATGCCATCCCTGGACTTCAAGTTGAGTAGTGGAGTGAATGATGCTCCACAGTGCAAGCTCAATAGTTGCAGCACATGTGCTTAGAGTGCAGGCTCAGTAGTGGTGTGATGGGTTCTCCAGAGTGAATACTCACTAATAATGGCAAACATGCTTAAACATTCAGTAGTTGTGGTATGTGTGCTTCAGTGTGCAAGATCAATTGTTGCAGCACATATGTTCCAGAGCACAGTCTCAGGAGTGGTGGAGCATATGCTCCCATGTGCAAGAGTATTGGTTGTGAAGGCATATTTTAGAGTGTGGGATGATTAGGCGCAACATGCATGCTTAGAGCCATGTGCCATTGTGGTGAGACCTGTGCTCCAAAGTGCAAGCTCAATTGTTGCGACCTTTGAACTTTACAACTAGGATACCTTAGTGATGAGACACATTCTCCAAGGTGAAAGTATGTAGTGTGGCAGGCACAGTCCTGATTGCAGGCTCATTACTCGAGGAAAACAAGTAGTTTTACAACACAGACTCAGTAGTGGCAGTACATGTGTTCTAAAATGTGGGTTCACGGATGCTTCTGAAGGCAAGCTCAGAGGTTGCAGTATGCCTGACCTAAAACATGGGCCTAGTCTTTGTAAGACACATGCTCTAAAGTTTAAGGGCAGGATTTGAAGCATGCCAGCTTTAGAGGACAGGCTGAGTCATTTTGGAACACTTGCTCTAGAATGCAGGTTCAGGAATGAAGAATGTATGCTCCAGAATGCAAACTGACCAGTTGTGGCATTCCCACTATAGGGCACAGTGTCAGAAATGGTGGATGTGTGATCCATAATGCAGGCTCACTAGTGGCTAGATGAGTGCCATGTAAGTAATTGCAGCAGGCCTGATCTAAAGTGCAAGCAACTTGACAGTTGAAGCACTCATACTATAGAACTCAACCTCAGTAGCAGCTCTGTGGTTGTGACATGTCTTCTCTAGAGCACTGGCTCAGTAGTCGCGGAAGACGTGCTATGGAGTGCAATCAGGAGATTTGGCAAGTGTTCTTTAAAGTACGGCCTCAAGTTGTGACATATCTTTTCTAGAACATGGACTCAGTATTCTTGAGAGTCATGATCTAGAGGGCTGTATCAGAAGATGTGGCACATGTGTTTTAAAGTCAAGCCAGTACTTCTTGCATGTCAGCTCTACTCTTACCAGGACATAAGTTCTACACTGTGGGTTCAGTGGCAATGAATCATGATCTTCAGAGTGCAAGGTTAGTAGATGCAACATGCACCCATTTCTGACACCCTAAAGGTGTGAGTAGCGACAGGACACTTACTTCAATGTGTGATCTCAGTAGTTATGGCACTCTATGCATGCTCAGTAGTTGTGAGACATGCCCTCTTGAACACAGGCTCAGTGTGTTGGGATCATAACTCAGAGAGGAAGCTCAGTAGGTGTGGCATGCTTGCTCTAGATCATGAGCTCAGTAATGACAGTACAACTGCTTTAGGGTGCAAGTTTGAGTTGTGGTACATGTGAATTGGAATTCAGGCTCTGTACAGGCAAGAAATGACAGGAAACTGTAGTTCCAATTCTGCAATCGTGGCACATTAGTTCTAGAGTAAAATAACATTAGTTGATGTTTGCATCATCTAGAGTGCTTGCTGACTAGCAGCATAACAAGTAGTCTAGCATGCCAGACGAGTCATTGTGGCCCACATCCTTAAATCAGTTCAGTGGTGATGAGGTGCATGTTTCACAAAAGCTCAAGCTAGGTGGTGATACTGTTTTGTCAAAAGTTTTCACTTTAGTCCTAAGTTAAAAGTATTTGTTAACAAAATAGGCCACTTGATATATACAAGTAATGCAAACATTTGCTAGAGAATTATTTAGCTTACTTTCAACATACTGACATTAAAAGAAAAGAGAATAAAAAGACAAGAAAGAAAGAAAAGAAAAGAGAAATAGAGCAGAGGTTGCCTCAACAAACTGGGTTCTGACCAACATCCAGACTTAAACAGCACTGGAAATCCCATGCCATGGCACATCTGAAGTGTGAATTGGGAAATGTCCTAAGCAGCATGTTAATTCATGGGTGAGACAAAAAATTGCAGTTCGCGGTCCCACTTATAATCCCAGGATGGTTGCAAACTGATAGGATCAATCTGTGAGCAAATTCCAGGTCTAGTTTCACATTAACAATGTTTTGTTGTATAAAACTTGGGGCTTTGTTGGCCAGGTCCCCTCCCAAGGCTCAACAATCTCAAGATTTCTCTCCCGGGCTCAACAATCTTAAGATTTCTCCCCCGTCTTATCTATGGCTGCAAGTCTTGCAGCCACAGCATCAGTCACTCACAGTCATTCCCAGTCGGGGCAGGGTCCAGAAGCAAGGTCAGAGGACTGCTCTTCTGTTTTTCCTCTGAAGTACGAATAAGACTACTTTTTTTCCCCTAACAGATAGCCCCAGGATTGTAGAGGCTGAAGAACACAGTAACAAAGCAAAATAGCATGAGCAGTCTTACTAATTCTATAAATAACAGTGCAGAACATACTGTAGATTTTAACAAAAACAGTCCATTCACAGTAATTGATGGAGTGTTCCAATAAGCAGCGTCCTCAAACTTGAGAAGCTGGTTCATATATCAGTCCTCATCAGTCTTTCAGTAAAGGAGTGCAGTTATCAAAGATAGTTACATTATTTAATCACCTTTGCAAGAGTCTGTGGTTTTATGGTTCTATTGACCAGCAGTAGGCAGATGAAGATGTCTTTGACGATAGCCAGATGATATGTTTTATTACCATTTGGAGAATCACTTGCTGCTTTCTGAAAAGAAATGAATGTAACAAGAGGATTAAAAGTGAAAGAAAAAATTAGAAGAACTGTCAAGGTGCCAATAAAAAAGGCTAGACAGGGGAATAATTACCAGATATTGGCCCAGGATGTTAGTATCTCTCTAGGCATGAGAAGATGAAATGATTTGGACTCATAAGAAGAAGAAAAAAGAAAACCTTTCTTAAAAAATAAGTATATTTATTTTTAATTGAGGAATAGTTACAGAATTTTGTTGTTTTCTATCAAATATCAACAAGAATCAGCTATAGATGCACTTGTGTTCCCTTCCTCTTAAGTCTCCCTCCCATCTCCCTTCCCATCCCTCCACTCTAGGTTGATACAGAGCCCCTCTTCAAGTTCCCTGAGACATAACAGCAAATTCCCATTGACTATCTCTTTCACATGAGGTATTGTAAGTTTCCATGTTACTTTCTCCATACATCTCACCCTCTCCTCCACTCTACCTGTGTCCATAGTCTGTTCTCTATGTCCGTTTCTCCACTGCTGCTCTGAAAATAAGTTCATCAGTACCATTTTATAGATCCCATATATACACATTAGTATAAAATTTTCTCTTTCTCTTTCTGACTTACTTCACTCTGCATTATAGGTTCTAGGTTCATCCACCATATTAGAACTGACTCAAATGCATTCCTTTTGTGCCTAAGTAACATTTCATTGGGTATATGCACAACTTCCTTTTGTGCCTAAGTAACATTTCATTGGGTATATGCACAACTTTTCTATAACTTCAACTGCTGATAACTTTAAGGTTGCATCCATGTTCTAGCTGTTGTAACAGTGCCTCAGTGAAGACTAGAGGAACACGTGCTTTCTTTTTCAATTTTGGTTTATTCAGGTTATATGCCTAGGAGGGGGAATGCTGGGTCATACAGTGTTTTTATTATTACATTTTTAAGGAATCTCCATACCGTCTTCCATGATGACTGTACCAACTGAAATTGCCACCAACGCTGCAAGAAGGTTCCCTTTCCTCCACAAACCCTTCTGCATTTATCTCTTGTAAACTTTTTGATGATGGCCATTCTGATCAGTATGAGATGATATCCCAATGTAGTATTGATCTGCATTTCTGATGCTGAAGCTGAAATTCCAATACTTTGACCACCTCATGCAAAAAGTTGACTCATTGGAAAAGACCCTGATGCTGGGATGGATTGGGGGCAGGAGGAGAAGGGGACGACAGAGGATGAGATGGCTGGATGGCATCACTGGCTCAACGGACATGAGCTCAACACAAACTCCAGGAGTTGGTGATGGACAGGGAGGCCTGGTGTGCTTCGATTCTTGGGGTCACAAAGAGTCGGACACGACTGACAGACTGAACTGAACTGAATAGTGAATGATATTGAGCATCTTTTCCCACATTTGTTAACCATCTTTGCCTTCTTTGGAGAAATGTCTGTCTAGGACTTTCTCTCCCTTTTTAATTTGGTTGTTATTTTTCTGGTATTGAGCTCTGTGAGCTGCTTGTGTATTTTGAAAATTAATCTTTTGTCTGTTCTTTCATTTGCTGTTATTTTGTCTTTTCACCTTGTTTACAATTTCGTTTGCTGTGCAAAACTGTTTAACTTAATTAGGTCCCACTTGTTTACTTTTTACAGTCAAGAGATACCTGAAGTAACAGGCAAATTTGGCCTTGGACTACAAAATGAAGCAGGACAAATGCTAACAGACTTTTACCATGAGAATGCACTAGTCAAAGCAAACACTCTCTTCCAACCACACAAGACAAAAATCTACTCATGGACATCCTCAGATGGTCAATACAAAAATCAGATTGATTACATTCTTTGTGGCCTAAGATGGTGATGCTCTATACAGTCAGCAAAAACAAGACTGGGAGCTAACTGTGGCTCAGATCATGAACTGCTTATTGCCAAATTCAGACTTGAATAGAAGAAAGTAGGGAAAACCACTAGACCATTCAGATATGACCTAAATAAAATCCCTTTCAATCAAACTGTGGAAGTGGCAAATAGATTCAGAGGATTAGATCTGATAGAGTGTCTGAAGAGAAATGATGGATGGAGATTCATGGCATTTTACAGGAGGCAGGAATCAAAACCATCCCCAAGAAAAATAAGTATAAAAATGCAAAATGGTTGTCTGAAGAGGCCTTACAAATAGCTGAGAAAAAAGAAAAGCTAAATGCAAAGGATTCATGAAAGGAAAGATATACCCATTTGTATGCAGAGTTCCAAGGAATAGCAAGGAGAGATAAGAAAGCATTCCTCGGTGGTCATTTCAAAAAATAGAGAAAAACTATAAAGTTGGAAAGACTAGAGATCTCTTCAATAAAATTAGAGATACAAGGGAACATTTCACACAAAGAGGGGCACAAGAAAGGACAGAAATAGTATGGACCTAACAGAAGCAGAAGACATTAAGAAGAGGTGGCAAGAATACATAGAAGAACTATACAAAAAAGGTCTTCACGACCCAGATGACCAGGATAATGTGAGCACTCACCTAGGTCCAGACATCCTGGAGTCTGAAGTCAAGTGCGCCTTAGGAAGCATCACTATGAAAAAAGATAGTGGCGGGGATGGAATTCCAGTTGAGCTATTTCAAAACTTAAAAGACGATGCTGCGAAAGTGCTGCACTCAATATGCCAGCAAATTGGAAAATGCAACAGTGGTCACAGGACTAGAAGAAGTCAAGTTTTCATTCCAGTCCCAAAGAAAAGCAATGCTAAAGAATGTTCAAAACTCCACACCATTGCACTCATCTCTTAAGCTAGCGAAGTAAGGCTCAAAATTCTCCAAGGGAGTTCTCAACATGTTGTGAACCAAGAACTTCCAGATGTTCAAGCCGGATTTAGAAAATACAGAGAAATCAGAGATCAAATGACCAATATCCAGTGGATCATAGAAAAAGCAGAAGAGTTATGGGAAAAAAAAAAAAATACTTCTGCTTTATTGAATATGCCAAAGTCTTTGACTCTGTGATCACATCAAACTGGAAGCTTCTTCAAGAGATGAGAATACCAGATTGCCTTACCTGCTGGACGTGGAATAAATAACTGGTTCCAAATTGGGGAAGGAGCATGAGAAGGCTCTATATTGTCACCCTGCTTACTTAATTTATATGCAGACTGCATCATGTAAATTGCAGGCTGGTTTAAGCCCAAGCTGGAATCAAGATTTCCAGGAGAAATATCAATAAATTCAGATATTCAGATGACATCACCTTTATGGCAGAAAGTGTAGAGGAATGAAAGAGACTCATGATGAAAGTGAAAGAGGGGAGTGAATAAGCTGAGTTAAGACTCAACACAAAAAATAAGGATCATGAAATCTGGTCCCATCATTTCATGGCAAATAGATGGGGAAACAATACAGCAGCGACAGACTTTATTTTCTTGGGCTCCAAAATCACTGCTGATTGATGGCTGCAGCCATGAAATTAAGAGGCATTTACTTCCTGGAAGGAAAGCTATGACCAACCTAGACAACATATTAAAAGGCAGAGACATTACTTCTTCAACAAATGTCCGTCCAGTCAAAGCTATGAGTTTTCCAGTAGTCATGGATGGATGCGAGAGTTGAACTATACAGATAGCTGAGCTCTGAAGAATTGATGCTTCTGAACTGTCGTGTTGGAGAGGACTCTTGAGAATCCTTTGGACTGCAAGGAGATCAAACCAGTCCATTCTAAAGGAAATCAGAACTGAATATGCATTGGAAGGCCTGACATTGAAGCTGAAGCTCCAATATTTTGACCACCTGATTCAAAGAACTGACTCACTGGAAAAGACCTTGATTCTGGGAAAGATTGAAGGCAGGAGAACAAGGGGACGACAGAGGATGAGATGGTTGGATGGCATCACCTACTTATGGAAATGAGTTTGAGTAAGCTCCGGTGGAACTGGTGATAGACAGGGAAGCCTGGTGTGTTGCAGTCCATGGGACTGCAAGGAGTTGGACACAACTGAGTGACTGAGCTGAACTATTTACGTTTGTTTTCATTGCCATTACTTTAGGAGATGTATCATAGAGTATATGGCTTCGGATTTATATCATTGAGTGTTCTTCCTATGTTTTCCTTTAAGGGATTTATAGTTTCTCATCTTACATTTAGGTGTTTTTTTTTAAATTATTTTTATTTTTCTGTATGTTATTAAGAAGTATTCTAATTTCATTCTTTTGCATGTGGCTGTCTAGTTTTCCCAGCACAACTTATTAACAAGGCTATCTTTGGCCCGTAGACATTCTTGCCAACTTTTAAAAATCAAAGTACCCATAGGTTTGTGGGTTTAATTCTGGATTTTCTATCTTGTTCCATTGGTCCATATCTGTTTTGGTGGCAGTACCATTCTCTCTTGATGACTGTAGCTTTGTAACATTGTCTGAAATCAGGGATGTTTATTTTCCAGTTGAATTCCTGTTTGTCAAGATAGTTTTGGCTATGCAGTGTCTTTTGTGTTTTCATTTGGATTGTGAAAGTTATTGTTCTACTGCTTTGAAAGTGCCATTGGTAATTTGATAGGAATCACACTGAATCTGGTATTATGGATTGAATTTGTTAGTATAGTAAATTTTACAATACTGATTCTTCCTTCTGAGGAACATGGAATATCTCTCCATCTTTTCATATCATTTCCTTCATCAGTGCCTATAATTTTCTGAATAGAGTTCTTTTATCTCTTTATGCAGGTACTTTCCTGTATATTTAATTCTTTTTGTTGCTATGGTGAATGGGAATGGAGACCCTTGTGTTTTTTTCCATTGAGAATAATCTTTGCTTTGTGCGTATCATAAATGTCCTTTTGCATGTTGAGGTAGGTTCTTCTATGATCATTTTTTGAAGAGTTTTAACCATAAATTGATCCTGAATTTTTTAAAAAGATTTTTTTCTGCCTCTATTTAGAGTATCCTGTGGTTTTTATCTTTTGGTTTACTAATATAGTGTATCATGTTGTTTGAATTGCATATATTGAAGAATCCTTGCATCCCAAGGATAAACTCAACTTGATTATGGTGTATGATCATTTCAATGAGCTGTTGAGTTCTGTTTGCTAGAATTCTGTCGAGGAATTTTAAAATCTATTTTTGTCAGTGTAATTGGCTTGCAGTTTTCTTTTGTTGTGTTGGGTTTTCATTTCAGGATGACATTTAATATTGTCCCAGGGATCTCTGAGACTATTCTCAGTTTTTTTCAATTTTTTTTTTTTTTTTTTACTGTATTCTCCTCTTCAGCAATTATTTCCAACATTTTATTTTCCAGCTCACTGATCAGTTCTTCTCCTTAGATATTCTGCTATTGATTCCTTCTAGAACACTTTTTTAATTTCAGTAATTGTGTTTTTTGTCTCCATAAGTTTATTCTTTAATTCTTCTAGGTTTTTGTTATTTTATTCCTATACTTCCTCAGTATTATTTTCAAACTTTTGGATTATCCTCACTATCAGTGTTCTAAATCATTTTTTTTTTCCTCTTTAGTTTCCCTATTTCCTCATCATTTATTGGGATTGTGTTTCTGTTTGTTTTTTTTTTTTTTCCCCCTTTCATCTGTGCAGTAATTCTCTGCCTTATTTTTACCTTCTTTTTTTAACTTACTGTGTTTGAGGTCTTCTTTTCTCAGACTTCAAGGTTGAATTCTTTCTTTCCATTGGTTTCTTCCCTCATAAGTTTGACCATTGGCTTGTGTAAGCCTTGTATAGGGTGTTGTTTGTGCTTGCATTTTGGAGGAAGAAGATGAGTTGTCTTTTTATTATTTTTTCCACTCTGATGAGCATGTCTGAGTGAGGTCAGTTTTCATGCCAACCCCAAAGAAAGGAAATGTGGTAGGATGTTCAAATGTTCAAACTGTGTGAGTGCCACACCATTGTGCTCCTCTCTCACACTAGCAAAGTAATACTCAAAATTATCCAAGTGAGTCTTCAACAGTATGTGAACAGTGACTATTCAGATGTTCAAGCTAGATTTAGAAAAGTCAGTGGAACCAGAGATTAAAAGACCAACATTCATTGGATCATAGAAAACCAAGAGTGTTCCAGAAGAAAAACTGCTTCTGCTTTACTGACTACACCAAAGCCTTTGCTTGTGTGAATCATAATGAACTGTGGAAAATTCTTAAAGAGATGGTAATACCAGTATAACTTTCTCTTAAAAGAAAATTCTTAAGAAGATAGGACTATCTTACCTGTCTCCTGAGAAACCTGTACTCAGGTCAAGAAGCAACAGTTAGAACCACACATGGAACATTGGTCTTGTTCCAAGTTGGCAAAGGAGTAATTCAAAGCTGTATATTGTTCCCATGCTTATTTAACTTCTATGCAGCATACATCATGAGAAATGCCAGACTGCATGGAGAACTAGCTAGAACCAAGATTTACAGGAGAAATACCAATTACCTCAGTTATACAGATGACACTACCCTTATGGCAGAAAGTGAAGAGTAACTAAAGAGCCCCTTGATGACAGTGAAAGAGGAGAGTGAAAAAGTTGGTATAAAACTCAGCGTTATAAAACAAAGATCATGGCATCTTGTCCCATCCCTTCATGATAAACATATGGGAAAACAATGGAAACATTGAAAGACTTTATTTTCCTGGGCTCCAAATTCACTGCAGATGGTGACTGCAGCCATGAAATTAAAATATGCTTACTCCTTGGAAGAAAAGCTATGATCAACCTAGATGGCAACAGAGACTACTTTCCTGGCAAAGGTCTGTCTAGTCAAAGGTATGGTTTCTCTAGTAGTCACCAATGGAAGTGAGAGTTGGACTATACAGACAGCTGAGCACTGAAAAATTGATGCTTTTGAACTGTCCTATTGGAGAAAACTCTTGAGAGTCTCTTGGGCAGCAAAGATATCAAACCAGTCGATCCTAAAGGAAACTAGTCCTAAATATTCATTGGAAGGACTGATGCTGAAGCTGAACTCTGATACTCTGGCCACCTGATACAAAAAACTGACTCATTGTAAAAGATCCTGTTGTTGGGGAGCTTGAAGGTGGGAGGAAAAGGGGATGATAGGAGATAAGATGGTGAGATGGAATCATGACTCAATGGACATAAGTTTGAGCAAGCTCTGGGAGTGGGTGATGGACAGGGAAAACTCGCATGCTGAAGTCTCTGTGGTCAAAAAGGCTCGGATGAGATAGCGTGAGTGAACTGAACTGAACTTATTGAGGTGGTAATTCTGTCTGCTCATGAATGGATTTGTCTTTTTGCCTGGCTTGTTGTTTGAATGCGTCATCATGCACAGGGTGCTACGGATCATTGGGTGATGTTGGGTCTTGAATACAAGTGGTTGTCTTTGTGTGAGTTCTCACTATTTGATACTCTGTAGGGTTAGGAGTTCTCTAGGGTCTTGGAGTCAGCACTCCCACTGCAAAGGCTCGGGGCTTGATCTCTGCCCAGGAACGGAGATTCCACAGCTGCCTTTTTATGGCATTAAATAGGATTAAAACAAATACTGAAAAAGGAGAAGCCAAAGATGAACCCCAGACAAATGAGAATGACAGAATCAGGCAAACAATAATTGAAATAATGTAATATATGCATATATTTAAATAGTCAGAAGCAAATCAAAAGTGTTCAACAAAAATAAACTGTAATAAATGATACTACCAACCAATTAAGAGCAAAATTAACTGAAGCAGAAACTAGAAAACAAAACTAAAGCAAGGAACCAGCTGAGGAATAAAGCAATGAAACCAAAACTAAAAACTATGGTGAGAAAAAGAAAGGAAAGGGAAAAAAAGAATGAAAGAACATAAATGCAAAGTTTATTAGAGGTAGATAAAGAAGATTTATGTATATATTAAACATTAACTGCAATGAGAAAAGAGCAATAGAAAAAACAAAGGTATAAATGTAGAAAAATAAGTTTAAAATATAAGTTAAAAGAAGAGGAAAAGAAGGATAAAGTAAAGGAAATGCTACAGGACTACAAAAGCCAACGTAGAGGAAGACGGTTTTAACAGAACTAAAAAGTGTGATTAAAAATAAAATCTCAAAAGCTTAAATAGATTTCATTGGGCTAATAAAGTTGACAACTACAACAGGGTAGGGGGAGGAAAAAAAATCCAAAAGAAACCACAGGAAAAGTCAAAGTATAAGAATCATAAGTGTTTTCCTTGGGTCTCTGGAAGAAAGTGTCCTTTTGTTCACTGGGAGCCAGAGTCCACCTCGCCTCCCTAGGATGCCCTCCAATACTATGCTGTTCTCTGGACCTGCTGTAGGGGCAGCTCAGCCTCTAATCTGTTCCTACTCCTGTGTGTTCTTTTCCCCAGTGTCCGCAGCTCTCACAACTTGTGCATTTTTTTTTTTTTTTTTGGTGGGGCCTCTCAATGTCCTTTTATATATTCCATAGATACAGAGTCTGCCTAGTTGATCATATGAATTTAATCTGCAGCTTGTACAGCAAGTGATAAGTTTTGGGGTCCTCTTCCTTACCGCACATCAAATGGGTTTCAATTTTGGTGCAACTGCTTGGGTCTCAGGATACCTGGCAGCACCAGGTACTCAGGGGACTTGGTGGGTAGGGCAGGAGGAAATACCGTGCTCTAGAAGGATATGGTGACACACTTTAATATTCTTGCCTGGAGAACCCACCCACCCACCCAGCAACAGAGAAGCCTGGCCGGCCACAGTCCACAGGTCATCAAATATTTCAACATGACCAAAATGACTCTGTGTGCACAGATGCAACACTTTTTACCTGTGGTAACTCTGCCCCCATGAGTGTTGAGAGGGAAGGTGGCATAGCTGCTTGGGTCATGCGGACCCTGGCAGCAGCAAGTGTGCAGGGATACAGACTGCTTCCTGCAGGAATTATGCCCCATCAGACTCTTTTCCCAAGGCTCTGGCAGCTGGCAATCAGGAAGCCTCTTTGTCTAGTCTTTCCATGTTACTCTTCCCATTATACACAGTAGAACGTTGCCTCGCTTGGGCCCTCCTCTGTTGTTTACCACATCAGGCACAAGTTGTGCCCCCCACCCCAACTGGGGTCTTTTTCTGCTGTTTGGCATGTCAGGCATGTAAAGGAACACCTTGGGTGGGGTCCTACTCTGTTCTTCCATGTGTCAGGTGCTTGATGGGCCAGCCTCTTTATTGTTCAGCTGCCAGTGCTGAGAGGTGGGGAGAGAGATGACGGTGATGGCTCCACCCCCTATACATGATTCAGTAGCAGCACCTAGTTTTCATGGCTGCCTGGCTTTCTTTCAAAGACACTTCCCACAATCTCCTCCCTGACATCCCCTCCATTCATCTGCCAATAGTCAACAGCAGCCCATGCCCTGGGTTTGCTCCACAATCCCTCTGCTCCAGCTTCCAGCAGTTGCACCGTCTAGGGAACCTGCAACTGTCTGTGGTATGTATGGTGCAGCAGGGATTGTCTGATTCTCGTTTCATTTACGCTTTCAAAGATCAACTGCTTCACTCTCAGCCTAAAATACTTCTCCTTTGACCCAGATAAGTGCCCCAATGTGGGGTTTGGTCCCCTTCTTCAGTTTCCTCATTTGTTGAGGACAGGTTCGTTGCTACTAACACTCCTGCTTTCCCCCCTATTTCCTTCACCCTACTGAAATTTGCATGGATCTATATTTTCTTCTCTAGTGTTCAGATACTCATGTCCACTCTCAGCTGATGTTCTGCAAGCACATCTGTGTCTGAAGGTATATTCCTGATGCATCCATTGAGAGAGATGTACTCCATGTCCACCAACTCTTCAGTCATCTTCAGCCATCTTATTCCACCAAGAGAGAGAGAGAGGAAAACATCTGACAATCTGATATTTTTCTCAGAGCACAGGTCAAGTATCTAATTTACGATATCCACCCTGAATTCCTTTCAAGATATGTTGAACTCAGTAGTAGCCATGATTTAATATTAGCAGAGACAGCTTGTAAGTGTCAGTTTCCAGCCAGCAGGACCCCTTCCTAGACAAAGATTTGACCATGCATTCAGGGCGTTTCATGGCCATTGTGCCCCATGATGCTGGTAAGGCTCATTTCCAGGCCCAGTGAAGTTTTCATTGATATGCCAGTCAGTGTGACACTATTTGACTAGGCTCTGTGAATAGCAAAAATCTCCAGTCCATTTCTGTCTTGCTAGCCTCTTGGTGCAGGAAAGTCTTCCCTCTTATTATTTCTTCCCATATCTAGAGTTACATGATTACCATCATTGATCTCATATGGAACTATATACATCATTATTTTATCAGTGACTGAGTCATGTACTTGATAATGTAAGACACAGAAATTTTATGAAACAGACAATATATAAAATAATCTAGGGAGAAAATAAGGTCAGAAGCAAGAATTTAAGACAGGAGCTTTCATGAGGTATAGCCCAGTATGCCCCAGGTCATCTGACTTAGTGAAGTGATTATATTCAGGTGTTAATCTCCTGGTTGTATGTCATAGAGCATCTGATCTTTATCCAAATACTGATTACTGATATCAGCTTTAAAAACAAAGGTGTAGTGTCCTTTTAACAACTTGTGTAAAATTTTAACAATATAACATAACAAGGAACTATCTCAGAGGTGATAACAAACTAGAATGTAATGTTCAGTAAAACATTAACATTTTTCACTGTGAGGGCATCAACCGTGCAGCCAGGGGTGGCTCTATCACATCAAATAAAAATGAGGTTTGTCAGGGAACTCCAAAAATTCAGGTGACAAACTTGGCTTTCCCATAGTCCTGATTGTTTCATTACAGATATTGCTTCAGTTCAGTTTACTTCAGTCACTCAGTGGTGTCCGATTCTTTGCAACTCCATGAAGCACAGCACGCCAGGTCTCGCTGTCCATCACCAACTCGCGGAGTTTACTCAAACTCATGCCGGTGATGCCACCCAGCCATATCATCCTCTGTCGTCCCCTTCTCCTCCTGCCCACAATCCGTCCCAGCATCAGGGTCTTCTCCAAAGAGTTAACTCTTCTCATGAGGTGGCGAAAGTACTGGAGTTTCAGCTTCACCATCAGTCCTTCTAATGAACACCCAGGACTGATCTCCTTTAGGGATGGACTGGTTGGATCTCCTTGCAGTCCAAATGACTCTCAAGAGTCTTCTCCAACACCACAGTTCAAAAGCATCCATTTTTCGGTGCTCAGCTTTCTTCACAGTCCAACTCTCACATCTATACATGACCACTGGAAAAACCATAGCCTTGATCAGACAGACCTTTGTTGGCAAAGTCATGTCTCTGATTTTTAATATGCTATCTAGGTTGGTCATAACTTTCCTTCCAAGGAGTAAGTTTCTCTTAATTTCATGGCTGCAGTCACCATCTGCAGTGATTTTGGAGCCTCAAAAAATGAAGTCTGATACTGTTTCCATTGTCTCCCCATTTATTTCCCATGATGTGATGGGACCTGAGGCCATGATCTTAGTTTTCTGAATGTTAAGTTTCAAGCCAACTTTTTCACTTTCCTCTTTCACTTTCATCAAGAAAGTTTTTAGGCCCTCTTCACTCTCTGCCATAAGGGTGGTGCCATCTGCATATCTGAGGTTATTGATATTTCTCCCGGCAATCTTGACTCCAGCTTGTGCTTCTTCCAGACCAGCATTTCTCATGATGCACACTGCAGAGAAGTTAAATAAGCAGGGTGGCAATACACAGCTTTGACATACTCCTTATCCTATTTGGAACCAGTCTGTTGTTCCATGTCCAGTTCTGACTGTTGCTTCCTGACCTGCATACAGCTTTCTCAAGAGGCAGGTCAAGTGGTCTGCTATTCCCATCTCTTTCAGAATGTTCCACAGTTTATTGTGATCCACACAGTCGAAGGCTTTGGGGTAGTCAATAAAGCAGAAAAAACGTTTTCTGGAACTCTCTTGCTTTTTTGTTGATCCAGCGGATGTTGAAAATTTGATCTCTGGTTCCTCTGCCTGTTCTAAAACCAGCTTGAACATCTGGAAGTTCATGGATCATGTATTGTTGAAGCCTGGCTTGGAGAATGTTGAGGATTACCTTATTAGTATGTGAGACAAGTGCAATTTTCTCAGGTAGTTTGAGCATTCTTTGAGATTACCTTTCTTAGGGACTGGAATGAAAACTGACATTTTCCAGTCCTGTGGCCACTGCCGAGTTTTCCAAATTTGCTGGCATATTGCGTGCAGCACTTTCACAGCATCATATTTCAGGATTTAAAATAGCTCAACTGGAATTCCATCACATCCACCAGCGTTATTCATAGTAATGCTTTCTAAGGCCCGCTTGACTTCGCATTCCAGAATGTCTCGCTCTAGGTGTGTGATCACACCATTGTGGTTATCTGGGTCATGATGATCTTTTTTTGTACAGTTCTTCTGTGTATTCTTGGTGCCTCTTCTTAATATCTTCTGCTTCTGTTAGGTCCATATCATTTTTTTCCTTTATCGAACCCATGTTTGCGTGAAAAGTTCCCATGGGACCTCTAGTCTTTCCCATTCTGTTGTTTTCCTCTATTTCTTTGCACTGATTGCTGAGGAAAGCTTTCTTATCTCTCCAGGCTATTCTTTGGAACTCTGCATTCTAACTGGAATATCTTTCCTTTTCTCCTTTGCTTGTCACTTCTTCTCTTTTCACAGCTATCTGTAAGGCCTCCTCAGACAGCCATTTTGCCTTTTTGCTTTCTTTTCCATGGGAATGGTCTTGATCCCTGTCTCCCGTACAATGTCATGAACCTCTGTCCATAGTTCATCAGCTATTCCATCTATCAGATCTAGTCCCTTAAATCTATTTCTCACTTCCAGTGTATAGTCACAAGGGATTTGATTTAGGTCATACCTGAATGGTCTAGTGGTTTTCCCTACTTTCTTCAGTTTAAGTCTGAACTTGGTAATAAGACGTTCATCATCTGAGCCACAGTCAGCTCCCCGTCTTGTTTTTGCTGACTCTAGAACTTCACCGTCTTTGGCTGCAAAGTATATAATCCATCTGATTTCGGTGTTGACCATCTGGTGATGTCCATGTGTAGAGTCTTCTCTTGTGTTGTTCGAAGACAGTGTTTGCTATGACCAGTGTGTTCTCTTGGCAAACCTCTACTAGACTTTGCCCTGCTTCATTCTGTAGTCCAAGGCCACAGTTGCCTGTTACTCCATGTGTTTCTTGACTTCATGCTTTTGCATTCCAGTCCCCTCTCATGAAAAGGACATCTTTTTTGGGTGTTGGTTCTAAAAGGTCTTTTAGTTCTTCACAGAACCATTGAACTTCAGCTTCTTCAGCATTACTATTGCTTACACATTTTAAATTCCTCAGTTTAGGAGTAGACTATTGCCATGTATTAAGGAGATCATAATAAAACAGTTTGACAGTAATGGGTTATTTTTGCAGAAGAGGAAGAAGTTTAATGTATCATCTACAGGTATCATGATCTTCCTAGTTTACTGTGAAATAATACTCATTTACTTTAAGAAAGTAACAAAAGATTTTAAAAGCACATATAATTCACTTAAAGATAAAGAAATTCACAGTCTCTTACCAAAACCCACATTATAAGAAAATTTTGTCCCCTTAATGGAGGGAGAAAACCAAATTCCAGTCTGGTATCAGCTTACTGTTAATAACAAAATTTATTTATCTGGTTTTACACATAGATGGTGTTTTCCATAAATCTTGAAGAATTAGTATTCTGCCAAAGGTGTCAGAGTGAAGCCATAAAAGGCATGTTTAAAGTCAGATTGTATTGCAATTGACAAAGCTACTTGGTCTTTGCTGCAACATGTACCTCTTTAATATGAAAACTAGAATTATATTTGACAACATTTATCAGGACATAATAATAGATCTTCATGAATTCCACATTACTTCATGATATCTATAATAGTAACACATTCAAGGTCAGGAGGGGCGGCTGTGAGGAGATACCCCTCGTCCAAGGCAAAGGAGCAGCACCTGCGCTTTGCTGGAGCAGACGTAAAGGAACACCCCACATGCAGGGTAAGAGAAACCCAAGTAAGACGGTAGGTTTTTGAGGGGACATCAGAGGACAGACACACAAAAACCATAATCACAGAAAATTAGCCAATCTGATCACAGGATCACAGTCTTGTCTAACTCAATGAAACTAAGCTATGCCATGTGGGACCACCCAAGATGGGCAGGTCATGCTAGAGAGGTCTGACAGAATGTGGTCCACTGGAGAAGGGAATGGCAAACCACTTCAGCAGTCTTGCCATGAGAACCCCAAGAACAGCATGAAAAGGCAAAATGATAGGATACTGAAAGAACTCCTCAGGTCGGTAGGGGCCCAATATGCTACTAGAGATTAGTGGACAAATAACTCCAGAAAGAATGAAGGGATGGGGCCAAAGCAAAAACAATACCCAGTTGTGGATGTGACTGGTGATAGAAGCAAGGTCTGATGCTGTAAAGAGCAATATTGCATAGGAACCTGGAATGTTAGGTCCATGAATCAAGACAAATTGGAAGTGGTCAAACAGGAGATGGCAAGAGTGAATGTTGACATTCTAGGAATCAGCGAACTAAAATGGACCAGAATGGGTGAATTTAACTCAGATGACCATTATATCTACTACTGTGGGCAGGAATCCCTTAGAAGAAATGGAGTAGCCATCATGCTCAACAAAAGTGTCTGAAATGTGGTACTTGGATGCAATCTCAAAAGTGACAGGATGATCTCTCTTTGTTTCCAAGGTCAACCATTCAATATCACGGTAATTCAAACCTATGCCCCAACCAGTAATGCTGAAGAAGCTGAAGCTGAACAGTTCTATGAAGACCTATAAGACCTTTTAGAACTAAAACCTAAAAAAGACGTCCTTTTCATTATAGGGGATTGGAATGCAAAAGTAAGAAGTCAAGAAACACCTGGAGTAACAGGCAAATTTTTCCTTAGAGTACAGAATGAAGTAGGGCAAAGGCTAATAGAGTTTGCCCAGGGAACACACTGGTCATAGCAAACACCCTCTTCCAACAACACAAGAGAAGAATCTACACATGGACATCACCAGATGGTCAACACCAAAATCAGGTGGATTATATTTTTTGCAGCCAAAGATGGAGAAGCTCCATAGAGTCACCAAAAACAAGACGGGGAGCTGACTGTGGCTCAGATCATGAACTTTTTGAAAATGCAGACTTAAACTGAAGAAAGTAGGGAAAACCATTAGACCATACAGGTATGACCTAAATCAAATCCCTTATGACTATACAGCGGAAGTGAGAAATAGATTTAAGGGACTAGATCTGATAAACAGAGTGGCTGATGAACTATGGATGGAGCTTTGTGACATTGTACAGGAGACACGGATCAAGACCCTGCCCATGGAAAATAAATGCAAAAAGGCAAAATGGTTGTCTGAGGAGGCCTTCAAATAGCTGTGAAGAGAAGAGAAGTGAAAAGCAAAGGCGAAACAGAATTATATTCCAATTTGAATTCAGAATTCCAAAGAATAGCAAGGAGACGTAAGAAAGCCTTCCTCAGCAACACAATGCAAAGTAACAGAGGGAAAGGGTCGAATGGGAAAGTCTAGCGATCTTTTCAAGGAAATTAGAGATAGCAAGGGAATATTACATGCAAAGATGGGTTTGAAAAATGACAGAAATGGTATGGGCCTAACAGAAGCAGAAGATACTAAGAAGAGGTGCCAAGAATACACAGAAGAACTGTACAAAAAAGGATCTTCATGACCCAGATAATCAAGATGATGTGATCATTCACCTAGAGCCAGACAACCTGGAATGTGAAGTCAAGTGGGCCTTAGAAGCATCACTACATGTAAAACTAGTGGAGATGATGGAATTCCAGTTGAGTTATTTCAAATCCTGAAAGATGATGCTGTGAAAGTGCTGCACGCAATATGCCAGCAAATTTGCAAAACTCAGCAGTGGCCACAGGAATGGAAAAGGCCAGTTTTCATTCCAATCCAACAGAAAGGCAATGCCAAAGAAAGCACAAACTACCGCACAACTGCACTCATCTCACATGCTAGTAAAGCAGTGCTCAAAATTCTCCAAGCCAGTCTTCAGCAATATGTGAACCATGAACTTCCAGATGTTCAAGCTGGTTTAAGAACAGGCAGAGGAACAAGAGATCAAATTGCCAAGATCAACTAGATCATTGAAAAAGCAAGAGAGTTCCAGGAAAAAAAAAAATCTATTTCTGATTTATTGACTATGCCAAAGCCTTTGACTGTGTAGGTCACAGTAAACTGTGGAAAATTCTGAAAGAGATGGGAACACCAGACCACCTGACTTGCCTATTGAGCAACCTGTATGCAGGTTAGGAAGCAACAGTTAAAACTGGACGTGTACAAAGAGACTGGTTCCAAATAGGAAAAGGAGTACATCAAGTCTGTATATTGCCAGCCTGTTTATTTAACTTCTTTGCAAAGTACATCATGAGAAACACTGGTCTGGGAGAAGCACAAGCTGGAATCAAGATTGCCAGGAGAAATATCAATAACCTCAGATAGGCAGATGACACCACCCTTATGACAGAGAGTGAAGAGCAACTGAAAAGCCTCTTGAGGAAAGTGAAAGAGAAGAGTGAAACAGTTGGCTTAAAGCTCAACATTCAGAAAACTAAGATCATGGCATCTGGTCCCATCACTTCATGGCAAATAGATGGGGAAACACTGGAAACACTGTCAGACTCTATTTTTTCGGGCTCCAACATCACTGCAGATGGTGACTGTAGCCATGAAATTAAAAGACACTTACTCCTTGGAAGGAAAGCTATGACCAACCTAGATATCATATTAAAAAGCAGAGACCTGACTTTTCCAACAAAGGTCTGTCTGGTCAAGACTACGATTTTTCCAGTGGTCATGTATGGATGTGAAAGTTGGACTGTGAAGAAAGCTGAGTGCCAAAAAATGGATGTTTTTGAACTGTGGTGTTGGAGAAGACCCTTAAGAGTCACTTGGACTGCAAGGAGATCCAACCAGTCCATCCTAAAGGAGATCAGTCCTGGGTGTTCATTGGAAGGACTGACGCTGAAGCTGAAACTCCAATACTTTGGTCACCTCATGCGAAGAGTTGTCTCATTGGAAAAGACCCTGATCCTGGGAGGGATTGTGGGCAGGAGGAGAAAGGGACGACAGAGAATGAGATGCCTGGGTGACATCACCGGCTCGACGGGCATGAATTTGAGTAAACTCCGGTAGTTGCTGATGGACAGGGAGGCCTGGCGTGCTGTGATAGATGGGGTCTCAAACAGTCGGACACGACTGAGCAACTGGACTGAACTGATAATAGTAACATCAGCCATGTTTATTTCCTGAGAGGTTTTATTACTCCTTCAAAAATACTCTCCATGTAATTTAATACGTTGAATGAAATCATGTAGTTTAATATTCAGATCTAGAATGAGGAATCAGTATGTGGTGTATATCTTCCCTTGTGGTTCATCTGGTACAGAATCTGCCTGCAATGCTTGAAACCTGGGTTCAGTCCTTGAGTTTGGAAGATCCCCTGGAGACAGGAAAGGTTAACACTCCAGTATTCAGGCCTGGAGAATTCCATGGACTCTATAGTCCAAGGGGCCTCAGAGTCAGACACGATTGAGCAACTTTCACTTTTTTCATGTTTAGAGCAAAATCTCAGTATACGTGGGACTACTCCACATCAACTACTACTGAATAATTGTGGGTGTATTATGAGCACTAAAATGCAGCCTCAGTAATGCAAGAATTTGAGCTTCAGAATGCAAACCCAGTGGTTCTGACACATGCAGCTTGTCTATGCGTGGTACACGTGTTCTACAATTCAGTGTTCATAGTTGTAGTACACATATTATAGAGCTGGTTCAGTAGTGGTGGAATGCATGCTACAGAGTACGAAAACAGTAGTTGCAGATGCTTACGCTAGATGAAAGCTCACAAGTTGCAGGACATGTGTTTAGAATTAGGGTTCTGGAGTGATGTGACGGGTTCTTGAGTGTACACTCTCAGATGTTATTGCACACCTTCTGAAGACTACTAGTTTATAAGTATTGGGGATATGATCCCAACAATGACTATCAATGGTTGTTTTGTTTCTACTTCAGAGCATGAACTTAGGAGTAGCAGGACATGTGCTTTGGTTAACAAGCACAATCATCCCAGTCCAGATGCTCCAGATGGCAAGCTACTTATTTGTAGTGAGAGGTTGTTGCTGAGCCATGAAAACTGCCAGGATTCTTGGCCTCCAGAGGAGAAGAATTCAACCTGGGGGTAGAGATGAAGCTTGATCACTCAGAGCTTTTGTGTAATAAAGTTTTATTAAAGTATAAAAGAGAGAAAGCTTCTGACATAGACATCAGAAGGGGACAGAAAGAGTACCCCCCGGCTAGGCTTTAGCTGGATGTTAAATAGTCACTAGCAGTCTGTTAATTAAAGAAAGGAACTGTCTCGAAACTCAGAGAATGGCACCAGGTCCCTCACCCACAAGATGCATTTTGAGATAACCTTGGCACCAGGTGAGCCATCTGGGCAATAAAATCATTGACATGAATCTTGAAGAAAGGCAAATTTCCATACAAATATATAATTTCATTAACATAGATTAGGAGAACAATGTATGAGTATAACATGCTGTTTTGGCAAGTTGGTTCTGAGCTTTAGGCAGAACCAACTTGATGACAGAATCTGGGGTAAATACATAGCATATTAACATAGCTTAAAATAAACATTTCCCTAAGAAAAATGCATTGGTTAGCTCAAGGTTTGAGAAAAGTTAAGTTCAGGTGGAACCAGGTGTCCTTATGGCAACACAGAATTTGAAGAGAAACCTCTTTTCAAATGTGTATAGAGAAGGAGAAACAAATGTAACACTAGTTTGTTTCCTCCTGCCACTTAAGAGAAAGAGAAAAAAATATCTGACACTTGCAGCCTATTTGCTCTATTTGGAGGCCCCTGGCCTTCCTGCTTTATACCCTCTCACTTACATGATGCTGAAGATCAGAGGCTCAGTAATAGTGAAATGCATCCTCCAGTTGTGGCAATCCTGCTGAGTAACATCGGCTCAATAGGGGCTGGCTGTGTGTCCTAGAGTATGTAGTCAGTATGGTGGTATATATCCTCCATAGTTCCAGCTCCCTAGGTGTAGGAAAAGTGCTATAGAGTATGGGCTCTTTAGTTACAGGAAGCATACTTCAGAATGCAGACTCAGTAGTCACAGGACACATGTTACAGAGGTTAAGCTCAGTAGTTTCAGCTTGCATGTTCTGCAGTGTGGGCCCGTAGTATTCAAAAGCCGCTGTAGAATGCTGCAAAACTAAAGGCAGGATGTGAGCTTCAGAATGAAGGATCAGTAGTCATGACATAAATGTTCTAGACTGAAATTTGAATGGGGTAGAGTGGTGGAGTATGAACCCATACTCCATGTGTTCATTAGTTGCCACACAGCTCTTCTTGAACTTAGTCTCATTAATGGTGGAACGTGTTCTACAGAGTGCAAGAACACCAGTGGCAGAGTCTTAGTCTACATACAGGCTCAAAAGTTACAGCACTCATGACTAAAGTTCCTGTTCAGTAGTGATGTGATCATTTCTTCAGAGTGCAAGCTCAGTAGTTATTACAAACTGCTCTAGACGACTAGTTCATCAGTGGTGGGATTCATGTTCCATAGTACAAGCTCAGTAGTTGCAGCACCTGGGTTCTACAGCACAGTCTCAATAATGGTGAAATGTATTCTCCTAATTGCAGTAATGGCTGTGGATAAATACTAGAGCATTGGCTGATTAGTTGCAACACACCTGTTTAGGATAAGTTGCCTTGGTGGTGGCACATGTGCTCCAAAGTGCAAGCTCATTATTGTGGCATCCATACTTTAGACCCAGGATATGAGCTCCTGGAGTTGGTTATGGGTGGGGAAGCCTGGCATGCTGCAGTCCATGGGGTCACAAAGGGCACAACTGAGTGATGGAAGTAAACACTGGTAATGACCCAAGGTGAAACTAAGTAGTTGTGGCACACATAGTCCAGAGTGCAGGCTCACTATTTGTGGCATGAGTGCTTTTAGAGTGCAGCCTCAGTAGTAGCAGTACATGTGCTACAAAACTTAGACTCAGTCATGCTTCTGAGGGTAAGTTCAGTGGTCACAGCACATCTGATCTGAGGGCTCTGTTTACCAGTTCCTAGACACACAATCCAGAAGATGAGGTCCGTGGTTGAGGTATGGCTGCTTTAGGGCACAGGGTCAGCATTTGTGGAACATTTACTCTAGAGTGCAATTCAGGTGTGGAAGAAAGTATGCTCCAGAATGCAAGATGAGCAGTTGTGGCACTTCTGCTGTAGAGCATAGGCTCCGTGGTGGTGAGTGTGTGCTCTACAATGCAGACCCAGGGCTGTTTGGGGCCATCTTTCAAGCACCACCTGAGTCATTGAGGTAGGCCTGATCTAAAATGTAAACACGATAAGCACAGGTTTATTGCTCCATACTGTAAATTCAGTAGCTGCACTACTGATATTCGAGAACAAGACTCAGTGGTGGTGGGACACAAGCTCCAGAGTGCCAGGTCAGGAGTTGTAACTTGTCTGCTCTAGTGTGTAAGCTCAAGTAGTCATAGGAAGTATGCTATAGAGTGCAGTCTAAGGAGTTGTGCCTAAATGTTCTCTAAAGTATAGGCTCTGTAATTCCTACATGCCAGCTAGCCTCAGTATTGGTTGGTCTGGGTTCTAGACTGTGGGTCCAGAGGTAGTTAAATGTACACTTCAGAATATAAGCTCATTGGTTGTTGCACTTGTTGTCTGGAATGAGGGCTAAATAGTGGTGAAATGTGTGTTGGATAGTGAAAGCATAGTAGTTCTGCAAATCAGCTCTAGAGCACAGATACACCATTTATGGTAGTCATGCTCTAGCATGCATGCTGTATAGAATAGAGGTGTAATGATTTGTAATGTGTGCTCCAGAGTGCAAGCTAATTATCTATGGCACATGTGCTATAATTGCATGTTAAGCAGAAGCTAGACACTTGTTCCAGAGTCCAAATTCAGCCATTGCAGCATGCACACTCTATATTGTGGATTATTAGTTGTGGCACATGACTTGGGGCACATTCGTTGGGGCATGGACTCACAATTGGCATTATGAGTGCCAAGAAATATGAGTTGAGTAATGGCAGGGCATGTGCTCTAGAGTGCCAGCTCAGCAGTTGTGTTATGTAGATTGTAGAGCAGGGGTTCAGGACTGGCAGAATAGGTACTTTGAAAATCAAGCTCAACAGTCACAGGAGGATTGCCCCAGACTGCAGGCTGTTGCTGTAGCATGATGTCTAAGATCAAAGGCTCAAGAGTTTCAGAACACTAGGTTCAGAGTGCAAGCTCAGTAGTTGTGGCTTAGCTGCTTCAGGGTGTAGGCTCAGTAGGGGCAAGTGGCATGCATTTGAGCACGTGCTCAGAGGTGCTACTCCAGAGTGCCTGCTCAGTAGTTGTAGCAAAAGAGCTGGGGAGTATGGGCTCAGTGGTAAGAAGTATAAACAGAGTGCAAACTCAGAAGTTGTGTGGCACATGCTACTGAGAGAAATCTGGGTAGTTTTGAATGCATGTTCCAGAGTGTAGGCTGAATAGTATTATTGTGTTATTATAGAACACCAGCTTAATAATGGCAGGATGACTTCTCTAGAGCACCTGTTTGCTAGCAGAAATAAGCAAGCTTCAGGGTGCAAGTCTCCTAGTTATGACATGTCTATTCTAGAGTGCAATAGAGTATTGATGGTACACATGCCCCACTGTTCAGGCTCAGTAGTTGCCTACTTTAAAGCTACAGTTCAGTATTGTTGAGATGCATGCTTCCAGGTGAAAGTACCTGTGGCACACATACTGTAGAGTCCAGGCTCACTAGCTGAGGCTTGATTGCTTTTAGGGCACAGACTTGGTAGTAGCAATATATGTACATGTAATATAAAACATGAGCTCAGGCATGCTCCTAGTGCAAGCTCAGTGGTTGCAGTAGACCGGCTCTAAAGCTTAGGCTCAACAGGGTCAGAAAGTGTCTTCCATAATGGAAGCTCAACAGTTGGTAGTGAGCATGCTCTAGACAGTGGTGTCAATAGTGATGAGACCTAGTTCTAGAATGCAAGCTCAGCAGTTCTAGCATGTGTGTTCTGAAATGAGGGCTCAATCACCGTGAAATCAATGCTGGATAGTGCACACTCAGTAAGTTGGCATACCAGCTCCAGAGCATAGGCACATGCTGTTGTGGCCCAAATCCTCTAGAGTGTGAGCTTCAGAGTTGTAATGTATGCTCTACAGTTCAAGCCAATTACTTGTAAAACATTTGCTCTAAACGCAGGCTCTGTAGAATGCTTTAGAGTTCAAGCTCAGTAATTGCACCATGCATAATCTAGACTTTGGGCTTAGTAGCTGTGGAACATAAGCTTGCAGCATGGATCAGAAGTGGCTTAAAAATGCTATAGAATGTTTGTTCAGTCATAGGCAGGGACATGCTCCACAGTAAAATTTCAGCAGGTGTGTCAGGTCTACTCTAGATTATGGGCAGGGCAGGTGCTTTGGAATGCAAAGTCAATAGACATAGGAGGAATGCTCCATACTGCAAGCAATGCACTTGTTGTACGATGCTCAAAGTCACAGACACATTAGCTGCAAAACACATGCTTCAGTAATTCTGGGCTTCACACTTAGTAGTTCTGGCATGCCTACTTTTGAGCACAGGTCCAGGAGATGTGGGATGCATGCACTTGTTCATGTGCTCTATAATGGTGGTATTGTGTTGCAGAATGCCAACTCAGTAGTTGTAGCAAAAGTGCTCTAAAATGCAGGATGGTAGCAGTAAGAAACATGCTACAGAGTGCAAGCTCAGTAGCTATAGGACACATGCTGCAGAGTGTAATCATGGTAGATTCTGCATGCATGCTGTAGAGTGTGGGCTCAATAGTACTTGCAGGTGCTATAAAAGAAAAACAGACTCAATAATGGCAAGATGCTTGCTTTAGAGCACATGTTCAATAGGGGCAGACTATGAACTTCAGAATGAAAGTTTAGTAGCTTCAACGTGGTAGCTCTAGGGTGCAAGTTGTGTAGTGGTGGGACCCGTGCTCCACGGTTCAAGCTCAGTAGTTGCAGCATGTGTCACCTAGAGCTCAATCTCCATAGTGGAAGAATGGATGCTCCATCGTGCCAGAACAACAGTTGCAGATGCTTACTCTAGACAAACATTCACAAGTAGCAGAACGTGTGTTTGGAGTGCAGGCTCAGTAGGTGTGATAGATTCTCCAGAGAGCAAGGTCAGTAATTATAGCAACTTGCCCTAGACTACTAGTTCAATAGCAATGGGTGTGTGCTCCATGGTGCACACCCAGTGTTTGCGGCAACTGTGTTCTACAGCACAGTCTCAGTAGCGGTGGAATGTGTGCTCCATAGTGAAAGAATAGGAGTTGTGAATACATAGTTCAGAGATTTGGCTGATGAGTTAAGGAACACCTGCTTAGAATCAGTTGTGACATGCTCCAGAGGGAAGCTGAGGATTTGTAGCGTACATAACTTAGAGCAAAGGTTCCATATAGTCAGATGCATTCTCTAGGGTGAATTCAGTACTTGTGGCACACATAGTTTAGAGTGCAGATCACTCGATGACAGTTTTAGAGCAGAGAAACTGTAGTGGCAGTAAGTGTGCTACAAAATGTGGGTGCAGACATGTGCTTAAGGGAAGCTCAATGATTGCAGCACACCTGATCTAAAGCACTGATTTTCTAGTGGGAAGACACATGTTCCAGTGGTCAAGGTTGGTATTTGAGGCATATCAGCTTCAGATGAGTCTTAGTAATTGTGGAATACTTGCTGTAGAATTCAGTTTCAGTAGTGGGAAAATGTAGGCTCCAGAATTCAAGCTGAGCAGTTGTGGCACTCCTGCATAGATCATGGATTCAGTAGCGGTTGGTGTGTGTGTGTCCAGCAGAGTAGGCTCAGTATTGGTTGGATGCATCTTATTATGCTAGGAGAGTAATTGGAGTGTTCCTGCTCTAAAGTGCAAGTACTGTAGTGGCTCAGTAACTGCAGCACTCACACTCTAGAACTCAAATTCAACATCGTGGGACACAGACTTCAGAATGCCAGCTCAGTAGTTGTGGTATATCTGCTCTGTAGCATGGGTTAAGTGCCCCTGGGAGTCATGTTCTAGAAAGTAGTCTCAGAAGATGATACATGTGTGCTCTAAAGAAAAGGTTCAGTACTTCTGGTAAGCTTGCTCTAGAGCATGGCCTCAGTATTGGTGGGAGTAGGTTCTAGAGTGAAAGTTCATGCACGGTGAAAGCTGAGCTCCAGGATGCAAGATCAGTAAGTACCACACAGATGTGCTAAAGCATGGGGTCAATAGTGGTTGGACACATGTTTCAGAGTGTCAGCTGTGTAGTTGTGGCACACTCAGTTGAGAATAGAGGTTCAGTAGTTGCGGGATATATCCTCTTGAATGTGAATTCAGTATTGTTGGGCACATGCTCCAGAGACAAAGCTAAGTAGGTGTGGGATAAGTATCTAGAGCATGAGCTAAGTAGTGGCAGAACCAATGCTCAAGAGTGAAAACTCAAGAGTTGTGGCACATTTGCTTTGGAACCCAGAATCCCTAGAGGCAAGAAATGAGACAGACAGTATGAAATCTGTAGACATGGAATATCAGCTGTAGAACACAGGTACAGTAGTTGCAGCTTGTATGACCGAGAGTGCTGTCTAGTAGTACAGTGCGTGGTCTAGAGTGACAGCTAAATAGTTGTGGCACATGATCTCTGGAGCATTGGCTCAGTGGAGGTGAGATTCATTCTTCAGAGCCCACGATCAGTATTGGTGACATGCTTGATCAAGAATGAGAACACAGCATTTGGGGTATGTCAGGTTTAGAGCACAGGCTCAGTATTATTAAATAATAAATCTAGAATGTATGTTCTGTAGTGGAAGGCCACTTGCTCCACAAAGCAAGCTCAGCATTTGTATATTTCATGGTCTACAATGAATACTCAGTTGTGGACAGGTCATGAACTTTGGAATGCAGTATCAGTTGCGGTGGATAGCACTCCAGAGTGCAAGTTCAGTAGTTGGTACACCTTTTCTGGAGCATGGGAAGTGTAGTGGGGGAAAAAACGCAACAGAATGTAAGCTAAGACTTTGCAGAATTCCAGCACTAGAATGTGAGATTGGTAGTAGCATGTGTGCTTTGGAGCCTGGGTGGAATAGTGGTGGGTCTCATGCTTGAAAAGGCAGACTTTCAAGTGAATAACGAGTGTACCTGTGTGCAAGATTACTACTCCCCTGTAGTTGTGACATGGGAGCTATAGGGCATGTGCTCAGAAGTGGGAGGGTGTATGCTTCAGAATGTAAGAGCAGTAACTGTACCACACGTACTCTACACCACAGGCTTTTTGGTTGTGGCATGAGTGCTTAGTGTGAGGCTCAGAATTTGCAAGAAGTGTGCTATAGTATGTGATTTTTAGTGGTGGATACATGCTCCAGAGTGCAATTAGGTAGTATTTTGTTGTTGTTGTTCCTGCTTCCTTTAGAACATGCACTCAGTCGTGTCAGTTTACCTACACTAGAAGACATACCTCAGTGGTGGGAGGTATGCTCTCAAGTAAAATCTCAGCAGTGCAAACTTTTGCTCAAGGGCATGGACTTTGCAGTGGTGGGACGTGTGCTCCCAATTGCAAGCTCAGTTATTCTAGCATGTATGAGATATAGCACAGGGTCACTAGAGCCATAGGCATGCAACTGAGCTTGTGTTTAGTCTTGGGGATGTATTCCAGGGTGCAGGCTCACTAGATGCATTAAGAATGATCTAGACTGAGCCTCAGTTGTGGGAAGATGTATGCATCAAAGTGCCAGCTGTGTAGTTGTGGTGGCACACCTTACCTAGACACCAGGATCAGAAGTGGTGGGACTTAGATTTAAGACAGCAAATTAAGTATTTTCACCACACCTGCTTTATAGTGCAGGTTCAGTAAGCATGGTAAACATGCTCTAGAAAGAAATTTCAGTAGTGGTGAGTCGCAGGCTCCTGAGTGCAAACTTAGTAGCTTTGGCAGTGAAGTTCTAGTGTGCAGGTTCAGGAATGAGACATCACATGTTCAGGAAAAATGATTCAATAGTGGTGGGATGTATGCTTCAGTGTCCAGCCTCAGTAGTTGCAGCACATCTGCTCTAGAGCATAGGGTAAATTGTGAGCAGACTTATGTTTAAGACATCAAGAAACTTATATGTGTCTTGCCTGCTTTATAGAGAAGATTGAGTACGTGTAGCATGCTTACTCTACAGCACATTTTCAATATTGATGGAGTGCTTACTTAGTAGTAAAATTTCAGTAGTTGCAGCACCTGTGTTTTAAAGCACACTCTCAGCAATGGTGGAAAGTGTATTCCTGACTTCTAGAATACTGGTTGTCAATGTGTAATAATTTGAAACACCTGCTTAGAGTCAGGCTCAGTAGTGGTAGGCCATATACTCTAGAGTGATGTTCAGTAATTGTGGCATACATACTGTCGAGCCAGATTTCAGTAGCAATAAGATGCATTCTCCGCAATGAAACTCAGTACTTACAGTATGTAGTGTAGAGTATGGTCTTACTACTTGTGGCATGATAGCTTCAGAACACAGAATCAAGATTGACAGTATATGTGCTATGAAACATCAGTTCAGGCATGTTCCTGAGGCTAAGCTCACTGATTTCAGTTCAGCTGATCTAAATCATGGGGTTGATCTAAATCATAGTGGCAATGCACATACTCCAGATATCAAGGACAGTATTTGGGGCATGCCAGCTTTAGAGTACAGGTTCAGTGCTGTGGGAAATTACCATGGAATGCAAGCTCAGCAGTGGAAGAACTCATGGTCCACAATGCAAGCTGAGCATTTCTAGCCCTTCTTCTGTAGAGAACAGGCTCAGAAGTCATGGGAGGTGTCTTTTATAATGCAGGTTCAGTAGTTGCTGGATACATCTTTCTGAGTGCCAGCTAAGTAATTTTAGCATGCTTCTTCTAAAGTGTAAGTATACTAGTGATGGGAGGCATGTTCCAGAGTGTGAGGTCAGTAGTTTCAGTACTCGTGCTCTACTCAGACTCAGTGTGGGTCACAGGGTTCAGATTGCCATCTCAGTTTTGGCACATCTGCTCTAAAGGCTGAATTCGCTAACAGTGGGAAACATGCTCTAGAATGCAAACTCAAGAGATGTGCATATGTGCTTTAAAGTATGAACTCAGTACTTTGGGCATGCCTACCCTGAATCACGTCTCTGAACATGTAGATGTATATTCTACATGGCGGGTTCAGTAACAGTGAGATGCATGCTCCAGAATGCAAGCTAAGCTAAGTAGATGTGGCTTCCTGCTGTAAATGATGGGGTCATAGTGGCAGAATGCATGCTTCAGAGATTCATCTCATGAGCTGTGGCACACTGGCTCAAGAGTACAGGCTCAATAGTTTAGAGACATGGACTCTTGCCTTTCTCAGTGATCAATGCAAAGAAAGAGAGGAAGACAACAGGAGGGGAAAGATTAGAGATCTCTTCAAGAAAATTAGACATACCAACGGAGCACTTCATACAAACAGAAAGGACAGAATGGTATGGACCTAGCAGAAGCAGAAGATATTAAATCAGGTAACAAAAATATACAGGAGCATTGTACAGGAAAAAAAAAAAAAAAAAAAAGATCTTCATGACCCAGATTACCACAATAGTGTGATCACACAACAAGAGGCAGACATCCTGGAATGTGAACCCAAGTCAGCCTTAGGAAGCATCAGTACAAACAAAGCTAGTGGAGATGATGGAATTCCAGTTGAGCTATTTCAAATCCTCAAAGATGATGCTGTGAAAGTGCAGCCAGCATGCCAGCATGCCAGCAAATTCAGAAAACTCAGCGGTGGCCACAGGATTGGAAAAACTCAGTTTTCATTCCAATCCCAACGAAAAGCAATGCCAAAGAATGTTCAAACCATCATACAATTGCACTCATCTCAAAAGCTAGTAAAGTAATGTTCAAAATTCTCTAAGCTAGGCTTCCACAGTACGTGAACCATGAACTTCCAGATGCTCAAGATGAATTTTAAAAAGGCAGAGGAACCAGAGATCAAATTGCCAACATCTGCTGGATCATCAAAAAAGCAGGAGAGTTCCAGGAAAAAAAAACATCTACTTGTGGTCAATTGACTACAGCAATACCTTTGAATGTGTGCATGACAACAAACTGTAGAAAATTCCTTGACAAGATGGGAATACCAGATCACCTTATCTGTTTCCTGAGAAATCTCTATGCAGGTGAAGAAGCAACAGTTAGACCTGTACATGGAACAAGTGACTGGTTACAAATTGAGAAAGGAGTATGTCAAGGCTGTGTATTGTCACCCTGCTTATTTAACTTATATGCAGAGTACCTCAGGCAAAATGCCGGGCTAGATAAAGCACAAGCTAGAATCAAGATTGCTTGGAGAAATATCAATAAAGTCATATATGCAGCTGACACCACCCTTATGGCAGAAAGTGAAGAAGAACTAAAGAGCTTCTTAGGAAAGTGAAAGAGGAGAGTGAAAAAAGTCAGCTTAAAACTCAACATTCAGAAAGCAAAGATCATGGCATCTGGTCCCATCAGTTCAGCTCAGTTCAGTCGCCCAGTCCTGTCTGACTCTCTGAGACCCCATGAACTGCAGCATGCCAGGCCTCCCTATCCATCACCAACTCCCGGAGTCCACCCAAACCCATGTCCATCGAGTCGGTGGTGCCGTCTAACCATCTCATCCTCTGTCGTCCCCTTCTCCTCCTGCCCTCAATCTTAGCATCACTTCATGGCAAGTAGATGGGGAAACAGTGGAAACCGAGACTTTATTTTCTTGGGCTTCAAAATCATTGCAGATGGTGACTGCAGCCATGAAATTAAAAGGCTCTTGCTCTTTGGAAGAAAAGTTGTGACTAACATAGACAGCATATTAAAAAGCAGAGGCATTACTTTGCCAACAAAGGTCCATTTAGTCGAGGTTATGGTTTTTCTAGTAGTCATGTATGGATGTGAGCGGTGGACTATAAAGAAAGCTGAGTGCTGAAGAAATGATGTTTTTGAGCTGTGGTGTTGGAAAAGACTCTTAAGAGTCCTTTGGACAGCAAGGAGATCAAACCAGCCAATCCTAAAGGAAATCAGCCCTGAGTATTAATTGGAAGGACTGATATTGAAGCTGAAGCTCCAATACTTTGGCCACATAATGGAAGAACTGACTCACTGGAAAAGAGCCTGATGCTGGGAAAGATTGAATGCAGGATGAAACTGTTGGATGGGATCCCCAACTCGAGGAAAAGGGTTTGAGCCAGCTCCTGGATCTGGTGATGAAGAGGGAAATCAGGTGTTCTGCAGCCCCCAGGCTCACAGAGTTGGACACAAGTGAGTGATTGATCTGGACTGTGCTCTTACTAGAACATTAGCTCTGTAGAAGATTGAATCATACAGTTAAAATTCGTATTCAAGAGGTGATAATCATGATCAGTAGTTTAAGACCACTACTTTCATCACGAGTGCAGGCTCAGTTGTGCCAAGTTATACTGCAGAGTATAAGTTCATTAGTTGTTTCAGCACACCTTATCAATGGTGTGAGAACATTAGGGATGGGCATTTTGTGTAAGACAGTAAGCTAATTACATGTGGCATGCCAGCTTTGTACCACAGGTGCAGTAGTGAGGCACACTTGCTCTAGAGGGCAATTTCCATAGTTCAGAAATTCAGGATCCTGAGTACAATATTGTGAATTGCAGCAGGCATGTTTGTGAGGATGTGGGCTAAGTAGTGACAGATTATATTCCCAAGAGCACAGGAACAGTAGTGGTGGGATATATGCTCCACATATTGTCAACATTTGTAGCAAGGTTGGTTTGAAATGAGAACTCAGCAGTTAAAAGTATGTTGGATAATCTATCATTTGTAGTTGGGGTGTGCCAACTTCAGAGCAGAGACACACTTGGTTGTGATGCATATGCTCTAAATTTTGTGCTGACTAGAAGTTAACTGTATGCTCTACAGTGCAAACTAATTATCTCAGGTTCACATGCTCTAATCGCATGCTCATTAGAAGCAGGCACAACATTCAAGTTCAGCCATTGCAGCAAGCATAATCTAGATTCTTTCTTAGTATATGCACATGAACTTGGAACAATGGTTCAGAAGTGGCATATAGGGGCTCCATAATAGGAGTTACTTAGTAACAGAGAACATACTCCAGAGAGTAAGCTCAGCAGTTTTTTCTTGTCTACTCAAGAGCATGGTCTTAGAAGAGGCAGGATTTGTACTTTGGAATATAGGTCCAATAGACACTGGAGGAAAGTTCCAGATTGTAGTCTAACTCCGTGCAGTATGATACTCATGTTGGCAGCCAGAGTAAGTGGAAAACACATGCCTCAGATTGCAAACTCAGTAGTTGTGGTATGTCCACTCTCAAGCAAAGGCCCTGTAGGGGCCAGATTCATGCACTTGAAAATGTCCTCATTAGAGGTGGTTCTTGTGCTGCAGAATGCCATTTCACTAATTGCTGAAAAGTATCATAGAGCATGGCACACAAGAGGGAAATAGCATGCTAGTGAGTACAAAGTGAGCAGTTGTGGGATGCATGCTAAGAGCACGAGCACAGTAGTTTTGATATAGTAGAGGACGTACTATATGAGTCCTCTACTATATGAGTTTATTAGTTTTTTTTTTTTTTTCCCCTATGTGGGTTTAAAAATACACGGGAAAAGAAAGCAGGCTCAATATTGGCAGGATGCTCAATAGTTGGCATATTCTGCTCAGTAGTAGCAGAATTTGAGCCTCATAATGCAAGCTCACTAGATAAGATTTGTCAGATCCATAGTTCAGAGTAGTGGCAGGACACATGCTCTATGGTTCAAGTTCAGTAGTTGCAGCATATATTTTCTAGAGCTCAATCTCAGTAGTGATGTGGGAACTTACAGACGCTTATCCTAGACACAGAAGTAGTATGTGTGCTGAGAATTCAGGTTCAGTAGTGACGTGATAGTTCTCCAGAATACAAGGTCAGTAGCATTCTCATGTCCACTCTAGACCACTAGTTCTTTAGTGGTGGGAGGCATGCTCCATAACGGAAACTCAGTAGTTGCAGCATCTATGTGTGTTCCAGAGCACTGTCTGAAAAGTGGAGGATTGTGTGCTCCTGAGTGCAAGAATAGTGGGTGTGAATGCATAATCTACTGAATGGGCTGTTTAATTGTCACGCACATGTTTAGGTTCAAGATCAGTTGTGTAGTATGTGCTCCAGAGTGATGCTCTGTAATTGTGGCATGCAGAGTTTAGAGCCAGGGTGGGAAGCATGTTCCAGGGTGAAATGCTGGAACCTAGAACATGCATAACCTAGATATTTGTGGCACAATTGTTTTAGAGAACAGACTCCACAGTGCAGTAGGTGTGCTATAATATGTTGGTTCAACAATGTTCCTGAGGGCTAGCTTAGTGATTGCAGCACAACGAATCTAAAGGTTGGGATTAGTGCTAGCAAAGCACATGCTCCATAGTTTGGAACCAGAAAATGCTGCTGCTGCTAAGTTGCTTCGGTCGTGTCCGACTCTGTGCGACCCCATAGATGGCAGCCCACCAGGCTCCGCCGTCCCTGGGATTCTCCAGGCAAGAACACTGGAGTTGGTTGCCATTTCATTCTCCAAGGCATGCTAGCGAAAAATGAAAGTGAAGTTGCTCAGTCGTGTCCAACTCTTTGCGATCCCATGGACATCAGCCTACCAGGTTCCTCCGTCCATTGGATTCTCCAGGCAAGAGTACTTGAGTGGGTTGCCATTGCCTTCTCCTACCAGAAAATTACATGTTTCAAAATGAAACTGAGTAGTTTTAGCCTTCCTGCTCTAGATGAGAGTCCCCTTCATCATGGGAAGTGTGCTCAGTTGTACAGGCTCAGTAGTGGCTGAATGTGCCTTCCCTTGTTCCAGCGGGGTAGTTAAAGACAGCCCTCTCTAAAGTGGAAGCACACTAGTGGTAGGAGACCTGTTCCAATTACAAGCTCAATAGTTTCAGCACAAGTTCTCTAGAATTCAGAATAAGTATTGTTGGCAAACAGGCTCCAGGGTGACATTCCTTTAGACGTGGCACACTTCTTTAGACCACAGGATCAGTAGTGGTGGGAAGCATGATCTAGCTTGCAAACTAAGGGGATCTGACACAGGTTCTGTAGAACACAGGCTCAGTACTTGAAACATGTATGCTCTAGATCATTGGTCGCACAGAGTTGGACATGACTGAAGTGACTTAGCAGCAGCAGCAGCAGCGGCATGCATATGTTCTGAACTCTGGGTTCTGTGATGGTGTGATGCATGCTCAAGAGTGCAAGTTCAGTAGATGTGGCATGCATGTTCTGAATCAAGGGGTCAGTAGAGACAGATTGCAGGCTTCAGAGTGTCATCTTAGGAGTTGTGCCACACTTGTTCAAGAGTGCAAGCTCAGTAGTCAAGGGACATGTCCTCTTGAAAGCTGGCTTGCTATGTTGGGGTGCATGTTCCCATCAGCAAGTTCAGTTTGTGTGGTATGCCTACTCTTGTTCATGAGATCAGTAGTGACAAGTCAAGTGCTCAAGAGTACAAACTCAAGGGTTGTGACCTCTGTGCATTGTGATGATGGATCAGTCAAGAAAGAAATATGATGGATAGAACAAGCTCCATAGTTGTGGCATATCAATTGTAGGACACATGTACATTTGATGCAAGTTTCATGTTCCAGAATACTGACTGACAAGGACCAGAATGGGCGGTCTAGAGTAGTTGAGACACACATCCTCTAAGGTATTGGCTCAGTGGAGGTGAGACTCATTCTTCAGAGTTTGAGCGCAATAGTGTCTACACACTTTATGTAGAGTAAGAGATCACTTTTCACCATGACATGTGCTCCAGTATGCATCATACATTGTGGTGGATAGTGTGCTACAGAAGGCAAGCTCAATAGCTGGCACACCTGCTCTACAGTAAGGGAAGCATAGTGGGAGAACACATGTAACAGAGGGTAAGCTAAGTCATTGCAAAATTCCAGATGTGCAATGCGGGCTTAGTAGTTTCAGCATGGAGGACATGGGGCATGGTAGTGGTGGATCTCATGGTCTACCAGAAGAGTGAATGAGGGCAGAACAAATGTACCAGGCTTCAAAATGAGTAGTTTCAGCATGGATGCTTTGGGTCATGGACTCAGGAGTGGCAGGATACAAGCTTCAGGATGAAAGTTCAGGAATTGACACACACATGCCTTAGACTGTGGACTCCCTAACAGTGTCATGCCTGCCTAGTATAAAAATTGAGAAGTGATGAGAAGTGTCCTGTAGCACACAGATTCCTGGAGGTGGGATGCATGATCTGCAGTGAAATTCAGTAGTTCACACATGCTAGCTTTAGGAGGATAGGCTCAATAGTGTCAGTACATCTACCCTAGAATGCAAACTCAGACGTGGTGAAGGATGCTTCTGAATAAAATCTCAGTAATGCAAATCCCATGCTCCCCATATGTGCACTCTGCAGTGGTAAGAGCTGTGCTCTCCACTGCAAGTTCAGTTATTGTGATTTGAGACCACAAAAGCATGGAATAACTAAAGACTGGGTACACACCTTTGTACTTGTGCATAGCAGAGGTGACACACGTGCTCTAGTGTTCAAACTCACTCCCTTCTACATGAATGCATGTTCCTTTGTGGGAAAAGTTAAGTTTCAAAGTCCAAGTTCTATAGTTCTTTCAGCACATGTGATCTAGAGTGCAGGGTCATTAGGGGACTGACGTTAAGACAGCAAGCAAATTACTTGTGGCATACCTTCCTTTTTGGCACAGGTTTTGCAGATTATTCACACTTGCTCTGGAATCAATATAGTAGTGTAAGGATGCAGGATCCCAAGCAATATTGTGAGTTGCATCAGACATGTTTTAGGGTACAGGCTCAGTATTAGTAGGTCATATGCTCAAGAACACAAGTTCAGGAGGGGTGGGAGGTATGGCCCTCTGTGCAATCTCAGTATTTGTAACACACATACCCTGAAGGACATGTTCAATCAAAGTAGAAATGGTGCTATAGAATGGAAGTTCAGTACTTGCAGTACACATACACTTGATGGTGATCACTATAGTAACAAGATTTGTATTCCAGAATACATCCTCAGTAGTTGTAGCACACATGTTCTGAAACAAGGGCTTGGTAACAATGAAATGTGTGGGTAATTCATGCTCTGTAGTTTTGGTAAGCCAGCTGACGGGAGGCACAGTCAGTTGTGACACAGATGCCCTCGATTTAGAGCTGACTAGAGTTGCAATGTATGCTTCAGAGTGCAAGTTAATTACTTGCGCTACATGTGCCCTAATTTCGTGTTCAGTAGAAGCAGGATGCATGTTCCAATTTCCTAACTCAGTATTGCAGCATGCATAATCTAGAATGTGGTCTTAGTTGTTGCACGTGAGTTTGGAGAATCACCTCAGAAGAAGAAGGAGAATCACATCAGACACCTGGGGGCTACAGAATGCCAGCTAATTAGTATTGGGGTAAATTCTCCAGAGTGCAAGATCAGCAGTTGTGCAATGTCTACTCAAGAGCATGCACATAGAAGAGCAGGATTTGTGCTTTGAAATACAAGCCTGAAGACATGGGAAGATGCTCCAGACTGGAAACTATGTCATTGTAGCATGATGCTCAGGGCCACAGGCAAAGCCTAAGCAAACCACGTATTCCAGAGTGAAGCTCAGTAGTTGTGGCATCCCTGCTCCAGAGCATAGACTCTGTATGGGCCAGTTACAGGCCCTTCAGCCTGCACTCAGTAGTTGTTGTGAGGCTGTCACGGCTAAGGCTATAGCAGGCAGCCTAGATTAGGAGTAGGCATGGTATCCCGGGGTAACATAATTTTCAGGCCTCCTGGAGCTAGCCAATCAACATATGCCTAGCAAGAAAAGAGGGAACCTATCAGGGGAAAGCTGAAAGCCCCACGTTGGGCCAAAAAAAATTACCTTGCAACTGTGTAACCAACCCGCTTGTGCCAACTACCTGATGCTTTTTTTGACCTAATAAATACCTGAGAGAACTGGGGCTCGGGGCCTTTCCTCCTCACACACTTGATGAGGGCGGGAGGCCCTGGCTCGAGTCAGTAATAAATTCCCCTATTGCAAGTTGCATTGTTTCGAGGAGTCTTCTTTCCCAACCGGGGACTCGGACTACGGGCAGAACATTTGGGGGCTCATCCGGGATCCCTTGACTGGGGACGAACACTCTTTGGAACAGAGGGGAAAAAGGACAGGTAATAGCACCAGTGCTCAGGCAGGTCTGAAAAAACCCAGAGTAAGTCTGAGGCCCTGCTGTGAAGCAGGAAGGTATCTGGTGCAGAAAGCCCAAAGTAAATCCGAGGCCGTGCTAAAAGGCAGGAAGGTGTCTGGCGTGAATGAAAGCTTTCCATGAGGGAACGGATTGGCCGTTCTGGCTGGCGTGAGGCCGAGGCCAGCGAGCACACTGGAAGGCAGCCAGCTCTGCGGGAAGGAGACCTGCTCTCCTAAGCCTGAATCTGGGGAAGAGTGAACGCCATTCGGTAATGTGACCCTTGTTCCAGAGGATCTGTGTTGTCAGCCGATGTGTGTCTGTCTATGTGTTTTTCTGTATAACTGCCGGCATTGTCTCCTGTCTCGTTGTTCTCTGGTGTGTCAGTGTCTACTTCTTCCTATAAAGCCTTGGAGCCTCATTTCTGTTTCTGGGAGTTTCAGTGAACAGGCAAACAGTTGTTGGGGCAACTGACGAGTCCCAGCCAGGGCTACTGCCTGGCGGATTCTGAAGGCCTCCCAACAAGTCAGCCCCAGTAACGGGAGGCCGAGAGGGTGAAACTCTTTTCTTTTTTCTCGTATTCTAAACCGAGAATCTGGCCAAATAAAAACCCATCTCTGTGGGCACGGGACAGGCACTTAAGAGCTAATAGGGCGCCTGCCACTGGAAGACTCCCGTGAAAGGATAAGGGGGTCAAGGAACGGTCTAGAAACCCTTAGGGTGCCCGCCCCCAGCAAGAAAACTTCCGTGCAATGACTAAGGCACTCAAATAGTTCCACGAAACATACCACAAGCCCAACCTCCTGGCCGCCACCACTCCCAATAGGATTTATTGGTGGTAATTCTCAGTGACTTTCTTCTGACTCTCGCTATGGGGCAAAAAAAATCCACCCCACTCTCTCTCATGACTGATCATTTCTCGGATGTCAGGGCTAAAGCGTATGATCTGTCACTACTGGTTACAAAGAGTAAATTAATAATCTTTTGCTCTGCAGAGTGGCCCACCTTCCAAGTTGGATGGCCTCCAGAAGGAATTTTAAACCTTCTATTATTCAGGCGGTGAAAAAAAAAAGTTATGGTTCCTGATCCCTGGGGCCACCCGAGCCAAGTCCCATATGTTATGGTCTGGCAAGATCTAGTAAAAGATCCGCCCAAATGGTTAAAACCTTTTGTTCACAAACTCCCTGATTCTCCTAATGTACAGGCCCTGGTTATGGAAACTCCCACTCCCCCAGAGGAAGCCAAGAAGAATAAGGGCCCAAAACCGGTCCTGCAAGAATCCTCATACTGGAACCAGATTGACTTGGAGACGGAAATTAGGCCCTCGCCCTATGCCCCTCCTCCGTTGCAGGTTTCCCCCGGGGAGAAGAGCCGCCCCCCCCCCCCCCGCCCCCGATGAATCAGAAGGGGTAAGGAAACCCCGACCCTGGAGAAAAAATAGAAAAAATAGGGGTGAGCAGGATCATGGGGACCCAGAGTTACCTTCATCTACTGTACAGGCACTCCCCGTCTGAGTGGGACCAGCTAACATGGACAGAAAGCGAACCTATCAGTACTGGTCCTTTTCCACGAGTGATCTGTATAATTGGAAAACCCAAAATCCTCCTTTTTTGGAGAAATCCCAAGGCCTCATTAACCTCTTAGATTCCATTTTGTTCACTCATTACCCCACCTGAGATGACTGTCAGCAGCTGTTGAAGGTGCTCTTCACCACGGAGGAACGGGAGCGAATCCTGGCAGAGGCGCAGAAACGGGTCCCGGGGGTCAACGGGAGACGAACCGCCCAGCCTCATCTCGTGGACGAGGGGTTTCCTCTGTTGCAGCCTAACTGGGATTTTGAGCGAGTGGAAGGTAGGGAGCGTCTCTGAGTGTACCACCAGACTCTTAATAGCTGGCCTGCGGGCCACAGCTAAGAAGCCGACAAATTTGGCAAAGGTAATTTTAGTAAGGCAAGAGCCCACTGAGAGCCTGTCAGCCTTCCTAGAGAGGCTAATAGAAGCCTTTAGGCAATATACATCTATGGACCCCCAGGCTGAGAAAGCACGCGCTGCAGTTCTACTAGCGTTTGTGAATCAGGCAGACCCAGATATTAGGAAGAAGTTACAAAAGATAGAGGGGTTAGGAAAACAGACAATACAAGACTTACTAAAAGCAGCTGAAAAGGTATTTAATAATAGAGAGACCCCAGAAGAAAGGGAGGAACGACTTCGTCTAGAGAAAAGGGAACTAGCTGAGAAGATCAGGAAAGAAGATAGAGAACATAGGGTGAAAGAAAACCAGAAGAACCAGAGAGAGCTAGCCAAGATTCTTTTTGTGGGGATGAAGGCCGGAACAAAATTGAGAGAGCCTCAAGGCCCCTAGACGGGAAAAAAAGAGAGACCAAAAAGGCAGGCCCTAAAGGAAGATCAGTATGCTTACTGCAAAGAATGGGGGCACTGGAAAAACGAGTGCCCTAAGAGGGACCCGAAGAGAGGAACAACCCAGAGAGAGAGAATTTCCCCTAGAACTCGAGTTCTATATGCGGGGAAAGACAGTGACTAGGGGAGTCAAGACTCGGCACCCCTCCCTGAGTCCTGGGCAACCATATATGTGGAGGGGAAACCCGTTGGCTTCATGGTGGACACTGGCGCCCAACACTGTCTTTTAAATCAAAAACTGGGACCAATGTCTCAAAAAAACCAGCTTGGTGCAGGGAGCCACAGGGGGAAAAAAAAATATTGTTAGACCATGGAACGAAAAGTAAATCTGGGGACCCATCAGGTGTCCCATTCGCTTTTGGTGATACCAGAATGCCCAGCCCCTCTCCTTAGTCTGGACTTGTTGACTAAAGTTAATGCTCAGATCCATTTTGACCCTGGGGGAATGTCAGTCACAGATGGACTTGGACAGCCGATACATGTCTTGTCTCTAGCTTTAAGAGATGAATACAGACTTTTTGCGCCTAAGCCCTTAGAGGTTATGGCACCAGATATACAACCGTGGGTCCACAAATACCCGTTGACATGGGCAGAAACAACAGCAATGGGACTGGCTAAACAGAGACATCCAGTCGTCATCAAACTAAAAGCCAAGGCAACTCCTGTGAGGGTGAGACAATACCCTATGAGCCAAGAGGCTCGGCGGGGGATCACTCCCCACATTTGACGGCTCATGGATGCCGGAATTCTCAAGCAGTGCCAATCCCCTTAGAACATCCCCTTACTACTGGTGAAGAAGCCAGGGAGTACAGATTACAGACCTGACCAGGACCTACGAGAAGTCAACAAGTGGGTGAGTGACATACACCCTACTGTCCCCAACCCGTATACCCTTCTGAGCAGTCTGCTGCCTGGGTACACTTGATACACTGTGTTGGACTTGAAAGATGCTTTTTTCAGCCTACCCCTGGTGGCCCAGAGCCAGGAAATATTTGCCTTTGAATGGACTGAGGGAGAAGGCCAACCGGTAGTACAACTAACTTGGACCCGCCTCCCACAAGGGTTCAAAAACTCCCCTAACTTGTTTAATGAGGCTTTGAGTGAGGACCTCTATGAAAATTGGACTCAGCCACCCAGAGGTCATTCTGCTGCAATATGTAGATGACCTTATGTTGGCTGGAACCACAGAGGAGACATGCAGCTGTGCTACCGGTGACCTCTTAAGACTCTAGGCACCTTGGGACATCGTGCAAGTACAAAGAAGGGACAAATATCCTGGCAAGAGGTCACCTATTTGGGGTATAAGATCAGGCAGGGACAAAGGTGTCTAACTCAGGCCATAAAAGAAACAATATTGCAGATACCAGAGCCCAAGACGCCCCGCCAGGTGAGAGGGTTTTTGGGGGCTGTTAGATATTGCAGACTGTGGATCATGGGGTTTGCTGAGAAGGCCCGGCCCTTGTATGAGAAAAGTAAAGAGACCCCAAACTAGACTTGGACTGAGCCAATAAAACAGGCTTTCCAGACACTCAGACGGGCCCTACTAGAAGCGGCCAGCCGGGACTACGCCACCCCCATATTAGCCATGGGACTTCCACCTCCTGGTATGGAGACTCTGCCGCCAGTCCCCGACTATTCCCTCCCTGACCTCGTTTGGATCAACGAGGATACCACCCTCCAGAAGGATGACAAAGATAGATGGTACCGACATCAAAACAACAACCTGATATTGCCTGCAATCCTGGGTTGTCACCTATGTGAACACCTGCACACAACTACACACTTGGGGGGAAAAAAAGACCTTGACACTTCTCCAGACGGCCTGCCTGAGGTTCCCTCGCCAGCTGATGAGGACAGGGAAAAGGCAGCACACTGAAATGAGGTACCGAGGGGAAGAGCCAGGGCAACACTGGGAGACAGATTTCACTGAGATAAGGCCAGGCAAGTGTGGGTATCGCTATCTGTTGGTTCTGGCAGTTACCTTCTCGGGGTGGGTAGAAGCCTTCCCCACTAAGAGAGAGACAGCAACAGTAGTTACTAAAAAGATCTTAGAAGAGATAGTGCCTAGGTACAGGCTGCCAGTGACTATGGGCTCTGATAACAGACCTGCCTTTGTGAGCCAGATTGTACAAGGGCTGGCCCAAGCTCTGGGGACAAAATGGAAGTTACACTGTAAATATAATCCCCAGAGCTCAAGACAGGTTGAGAGAATAAATCGGACCCTAAAAAAAACTTTGACAAAGTTGGCAATAGAGACTGGTGGGGACTGGGTGACCCTCCTTCCCTTCATGTTCTTTCCAGCATGTAACACCCCTTATAAGCTGAAACTTACCCCTTTTGAGATTCTGTATGAAAGATCCCCTCCTATGTGTCCTATATTCGAGAAAAAATGCCTACCACCCCCTACCTTGGGACAATTCCAGCAAACACTGATGGCATTAAGTAAGGTGCATAGCCATGTTTGGACATTAATTCGAGAGTTAGATGAGGGTCCAAGCAAGGGGACCATCCCCTCACGTAATATTGGCCTGGGTGATTGGGTTTGGGTAAAATGACACCAATCTAAAGCATTAGAACCTAGATAAAAAGTCCCTTATGTTGTTCTCCTTACCACTCCTACTGCTGTTAAGGTCGATGAGATCGGGCCCTGGGTTCACTGCAATCACGTGCGACAAGCCACCCCGGAAGGACAAAAAAAGGCACAAGCAAAATGAGAGGCAAGACCTCACCCGTCAAATCCTTTAAAACTGAAACTCGTACGATGGGAGCCCTCTTAACTCTCCTGCTGATAACAGTTTTCATCGGCCCAGGAACAACCAGCCACAACCCCCATCAGCCAGCTAACCTGACTTGGGTAATCTACAATCCTGAGATTGGAGAAGTGCTTAATTCGACCTCCAACGTGGCCCCCAAAGAGACATGGTGGCCAGTACTGACCTTTGATTTGTGTGTGCTGGTGGCTGACGGTAATGTGTTTGGTCCCCACCAACTGACCAAGTTCTTTGCCCATGGCCCTTTTGGTCTGTTCACCCGTAACTGTGAGTGAAAAGGCCCACAGTACTACGAACAGGTGCCTGTCTATGTCTGCCCGGGGGAAAAAATGAGATCGGAATCAAATTGAAAAATATGGGAGAGTTGACTCTTTTTATTGAGCTGCTTGGGGTTGCGAAACCACAGGAACAGTCCATTTCGCACCTCCAAGAATCCTTGAGCTCCTTGGCTAAAGTAGTGTTACAAAATAAGAGAGGTATAGATTTGTTGTTTGTGCAACAAAGAAGATTATGTGCAGCACTAGGAAAAAAATGCTGTTTGTATATCTACTATTCAGGGATGGTACAAAAATCTCTCCAGAAAGTAAGAGAGAGACTAGCCCAGCAGAAGAAAAAACAGAAGCCCAACAAGGCTGGTTTAATTCTTGGTTTCAGCGCTCCCCCTGGTTGACCACTTTGATTTCCACCCTCCTGGGTCCACTCATAATATTAATATTGTTACTGACCTTTGGTCCATCATGCATTTTAAACCATCTGGTCTCATTTATTAAAAAGCGCCTAAATACCATCCAAATTATAGTATTGAGACAACAATATCAGTCAATTTCACAGGGTGAAGAAAAAGATTCCTCTACAAAAGTACAAAGACAGGGGGGAAATGTGAGGCTGTCATGGCTAACGCCATGGCAGGCAGCCTAGATTAGGTGTAGGCCTGGTTTCCCGGGGTAACATAATTTTCAGGCCTCCTGGAGCTAGCCAATCAACATATGCCTAGCAAGAAAAGAGGGAACCTATCAGGGGAAAGCTGAAAGCCCCACGTTGGGCCAAAAAAAAATTACCTTGCAACTGTGTAACCAATCCACTTGCGCCAACTGCCTGCTGCTTTTTTTGACCTAATAAATACCCGAGAGAACTGGGGCTCGGGGCCTTTCCTCCTCACACACTTGGTGAGGGCGGGAGGCCCTGGCTCAAGTCAGTAATAAATTCCCCTATTGCAAGTTGCATTGTTTCGAGGAGTCTTCTTTCCTGACCGGGGACTCGGACTATGGACAAAACAGTTGTGGTTCATGTATCCCACAGTGACAGCTCATTAGTTGCAGCAGAAGTTGGGGGGTGGAGGGAGGATTGCAATACAGTAGAGGAAAAGAAACATTCTTCAGAGTGAAAGGTTGTCACTGAGTTGTGAAAGATTCTGGGGTTCTTGGTCTCCAAAGGAGAGGAATTCAATCTGGGGCCAGTGATGAGACTTGATCACTCAGCATTTTTGTGAAAAAAAGTTTTATTAAAGTATAAAAGAGATAGAGAAAGCTTCTGCCATAGACATCAGAAGGGTGCATAGTGCCTTCCCACCTTGTCTTTAGCTGGATGTTATATAGCTACCAGTAGGCTCCTAATTAGAGAAAGAGAATGTCTCAAAACTCAGTGTGGCACCAGGCCACTCACCCACAACACGCATTTTGTGATAATGTTGACACAAGGTGAGTAATCCCAGGCCATAAAATGATTGACATGAATCATGAAGAAAGGCAGGTTTCCAAACACATATATATTCTCATTTACAGAGATTAGGAGAACAATTGTATGAGTAAAACATATTGATTTGTTGAGCCGTTATCAGTTCAGAGTCTTAAGTGGAACTGACTTGAAGAAAAAGTCTAAGGTGAATACATAGTTTATTAACATAGCTTAAGGAAAGCATTTCCATAAGAAAGATAAATTGGTTAGCTCAAGGTTTGAGAAAGGTTAAGTTCAGGTGGAGACAGGTGTCATCATAGCAACAGAGAAACCGCCTTTTAATTTTTCACAGAGAAGGGAAAAAAAAAGAAAATCTGACACTTGTAGTTTGTTTTCCCCTGCCACTTAAAAGAGAGATAGAAAAAGAAGTCTGACACTTGTAGTCTATTTCGTCTGTTTGGAGACTCCTAGACTTCCTGCCTGTTACCCTCTCAAGAGTGTAAACTCAGTAGATGTGGGACACGTGCTACAGAGAGAAGGTGAGCTCAGTAGTTTCCATGTATGCATGTTTACACTGGGAGCTCAGTAATACTCAGAGGTGCTATAGACAGCAGACATAATATTGACAGGATGCCTGCTTTAGAGAACAACTCAGTAGTACCAGTATGAGAGCCTCAGATGCAAGCTCAGTACTTACAAAATGCCAATTCTTGAGTGCAAATTGAGTATGCGGAACACATGCTCCGAGATTCAGTTCAGTAGTTGCAGCATGGGTTTTCTGGAGATCAGTCTCAGTAGTCATAAAATCCATATCCTTGAGTGAAAGAACAACACTTGCAGATGCTTACTCTGGACATAGGCTCACAAGTGGCAACACATGTGTTTAGAGTGCAGCTTCAGTAGTGATGTGGTAGGTTCTACAGAGTGCAAGGTCAGTAACTTTGTCAGTAGCTTTACACTGCTAGTTCATTGGTAGTGGAAAGTGTGTTCCAAGGTGGAAGCTCAGTAGTTGAAAGACCAGTATCCCAGAGCACAGTTTCATTAGTGGAGGAATGTATGCTTCTGAGTTTAAGAATAGAGGTTGTGAATGCATAATCTGGCAAGTGTGCTGATTAGTTAGATCTGTGCTCAGATTTGGTGTGATTTGTGCTGCATTGTGGCGCTCTCCAGTAGCAACATGCAGACTTAAGAACCAGGGATCAGTAGTGGTGAGACACATTCTCCAGGGTGAAACTCAGTACTTATAGCACTCATAGTTTAGAGTGCAGGCTCACTAATTGTGTCACAATAGTTTTAGAGCACAGAATCCATAGTGGCATCAGGTGTCACGTCAAAGGTCATCGAAAACATCCCAAGGGCAAACTCAGTGACCACAGCACAGCCATCCAAAACATAGGAATCATGCTGGCAAGACACATGCTCCAGAAGGAAAGGAAAGTTCTTGAGTTTATTCAGCTTTAGAGCACATGTTCCATAGTTGTGGAACATTTGCCTTGAAATGCAAGTTCAGTAGTGGAAAGATGCATTCTCCAGAAAGCAACTGAGAAGTTTTAGTCCTCCTGCTGTAGAGCAATGGCACAGTAGGGATGGGAGTGTGTTCTAGAATGCTGTCTCAGTAGTTGGCTGGCTGTAACTTCCCATGTACCAGCTAGTAGTATTACACAGTCTTCTCTAAATTGCAAGTGCATTAATGGCTGAACACATGCTCCAGAATGTAAACTCAGTAGTTTCAGGCCCCCTACAGTAGAACTCAAATTCGGTAGTTTTGGGACACAGACTCCAAAGCGCCATTGAACTAGTTGTGGTGCGTCTGTGGTAGAGTGGTGTCAGTAGAGTAGTGTCAGTAGTGGTGGGATACATGCTGTAGCATGCAAGCTGTAGAGATGTGCACACGTTCTCTAAAGCACAGAAGAGAGTTGAAACATGCCTTCTCTAGATCATGGGGCTGTGGTAGCAGGCATGTGTTGTAAGGTGTAAGTTCCTTGATGGTGAGGTGCATGCTCTAGAGTGAAAGTGCTGTAGTTTCAGCATGAATCCTCTAAAAATGGGGTGTATTGGCTGACACATTCTGTACAGTGTCATCTCAGTAGCTATGAGGCACTCGCTCAAGAGTGCAGACGCAGTTGTTGGAGCACATGTCCAATTGAATGCTGGATCACTATGTTGGGATGCAGACTTCAGAGAGCAAGCTCAGTAGGTGCAGTATGCCTGGTTTAGAGCATGATCTCTGTAGAGGCAAGACAGGTGGTCAAGAGTAGAAGCTTAAGGGTTGTGGCATGCATGCACTGGATCACAGGATGCAGGATCAGTTGAGGCAGGAAACATGATGCTTTGTACCAGACATGAAGATGTGGCATATCAGCTAGAGATCCCAGGTATACTATTTGCAGCTTGCATGATCTAGAGTATAGAGCATTGGTTGACTAGCAGCCTAATGGGTGCTCTAGAGGGCCACATAATTAGTTGTAGCACACATCCTCTAGAGCACTGGAACACTTAAAGTGAGAGTCCTCCTTCAGTTTCCAGGCACAGTGGTGGCCCCACCCTTCCCTTGATCTAAAGTAATGGCTTACTTGTGGGCAGAATATATGCCAGGGTACACATGACTGTACTACGTTGCAAAGTCAATAGTTGCAGCATGGGTATTTTGGGGCATGGGCTTAGGAGTAGAAGAACACATGCTTCAGTGTGCAAGATCAGTAATTGCAATGCAAGTGTTGTAGAACACAAGGTCACTAACTCTGTTATACCTGCCTAAATATGAGGATTCAGAAGTGGCAAGAAGCATGCTGAGTGCACAGCTTCAAATTGTGGGATGCATGATCCGGAGTGCAATTCCATAGTTTAATTGTGGCAAGAGGTATTCAGAGTGCAAGTCCATCAGTTGCTTTGGTACACCTGATCTAGACTGCAGAATGAGAAGGGGCTGGAATTACATGTAAGACAACAAACTAATACTTGTAGCATGCCTACTTACAGTGAAAGGTCAGGAAGTGAGGCACACTTTATCTAAAATGTACTTTCAATATTGTAGGGATGCCGGATCCAGAGTGTAGTATTGGTAGTTGCAGTAGGCAAGTTTTATGATGCAGGTTTAGTAGTGGCAGGTCATATACTCAACAGAACGAGTTCAATAGTAGTGGACTACCACAGTAGTGGACAATATACTACATTGTCTTTGCAGCACATGCCTCTAAAGCACAGGCACAATAGTGGCAACAAGGTGCTCCAGAATCTAAGCTCAGTATTGTGGTACTCCTGCTGTGGATGGTGGCCTCAACAGTGAGGAGACACATATTTTGGAGTGCAATCTCAGTATTCGTGTGCTACATGGTTTGAAATGAGGGCTTAGGAGTGGTGAAAGCATGTTGGATAGTGCATGCTCAGTAGTGGTGGCATGCCAGTTCCAAAGCATAGGCAACATCGGTTGTGATACATATGCTTAGGTGTGTGGGCTAACCAGAGGTGTAATATATGCTCTAGAGTGCAAGCTAATTACCTGTGTGTGGTACACATGCTCTAATATCATGCTTATTAGAAGCAGGACATATGCTCCAGGTCCAAGTTCAGTCATTGCCGTAGTCATAATTTAGATTGTGGTCTTTGTAGATATAGCACAGGGGACCATTGATCAGAAGTCATGTACATGTGATAAAAAAAAAAAAATCTGAGTTCATTAATATTGAGGCACACATTTCATAGGGCAAGCTCAGCAGTTTTGACACGTCTACTCAAAAGTTTGGGTTTCCTAACAGGATTTGTGCTTTGGAATCCAAGCCCGATGGAAACTGGAGGAATGCACCAGTCGACATGCTATGTCGTTGTAGCATGATGCTAAATGTCATAGGAAGAGTAGTTGTAAAATATAAGTTCCAGAGTGCAAGCTCAGTAACTGGGACTTGCCTGCTCTGGAACACAGGCTCTGGATTGACTGGATGCATGTACTTCAGCATGTGTTCAGTAGTGGTGGATACTGTGCTCCAGGGTGCCAGCTCACTAGTTGCAGCAAGAGTGAAGTAAAGTGTGGTACAGTAGCAGCAAGAAACGTAGTTCAGATGCAAACTGAGATGTTGTGGGACACATGTTACACGGGGTGATCCAGTAGTTTTGGGACATGCTTGGTGTACACTGTTGGTTCAGTGGTACTCAAAGACATTATAGCAGGCAGGCTCAATATTAGCAGGATGCCTGCCTTGGAGTACATGCTAGTAGTGGCAGAATATGAACCTCATATTTCAAGCTAAGTAGTTACAACATGCCAACTCTAGAGTGCAAGTTGAGTAGTTGTGGGACATGTTCTCCACAGTCCAAGTTCAGGAGATGCTTCATGTGATTTCTAGAACTCAGTCTCAGTAGTGGTGGAATGCATGCCCCACAGTGCAAGAAGAGTAACTGCTAATAGTTACCATACACACAGGGTCACAAGTGGCAGCACATATGCTTAGAGTGCATACTCAGAAATGATGTGGTAAGTTCTCCAGAGTGCAAAGTCAGTAACTTTGGCACACTTACTATAGACTACTATTTCACAATGGTGGGATTTGTGCTCCACAGTGGAAGCTCAGTAGTTGAAGCACCTGTGTTCTGGAGCACAGTCTCACTAGCGATAGAATGTGTGCTCCTGATTGCCTTAAATTTGGTCATCAGTGCATAGTGTGTGGGTTGATTAGTTACAGCACACCTAATTAGGGTGAAGCTCAGTTGTGATGAGTGCTAGAGTGAAGTTCAGTAATTGTAGCATGTGTACTTAAGAGCCAGGCTTCAGCAGAAGTGAGAATCATGCTCCAAGGTGAAAAACAGTACTTGTCACACACATAATCTAGAGTGCAGGCTCATTTGTGGCAGTGCACAGAATCTGTTGTGGCAGTAGGTGTGCTATAGAACATGGCCCCAGACATGCTCCTGAGAACAAACTCAGTAATGGCAGTACAGCTGATCTAAAGTTGGGCTGAGTGATAGTGAGACCCATGCTCTAGAAGTCAAGGACAGCATTTGGCATATGCTAGTTTTAAAGCACAGGCCCAGCAGTTGTGGAATATTTGCTGTAGACTGCAAGTTCAGTAGGAGAAAGATACATGTTCAGAAGGCAATTGAACAGTTTTAGCCATCCTGCTGTAAAGCACATGCTGTGTAGTGATGGCAAGTGTGCTCTAGAATGCAGGTCCAGTAGTGACTGGATTCATCGTTCCACATATCAAGTTAAGTAGTTTCAGACAGACTACTCTAAAATGCAAGCACACTAGTGCCAGGTTATCTGCTCCAGATCACAAGCTCAGTACTCTAGAACTCAGACTCTATAGTGGTGGGATGAAGGCTCTAGAGCGTCACCCCACGCATTGTGTCACATATACCCTGGAGCACTGGCACAGGATTGCTCAAAAGTGTTCTCTAGACTGTAAGCTTAGGAGATGCAGCACATGTTCTCTATAGCATAATTTAGCTCAGTACTTCAAGTATATCTGATCTAGATCATGAATCTATTGTTAATGGCGTATGTACTAAACTGCTGGTTCTGTTACGGTGAGACACATGCTGAAGGGTACTGTAGCGGACACATGTCACAATACACGAACTTGCAATCAGGCAAAAGTGTGTTGGCTAGAGGTTCCAAAACAGAGAAAATAGACGACAAGTGTCATGTTTTTTTTGTTTTTTTGTTTTTTTTTTTTTCCTTCTCTATTCAAACATTAAAAGGAGCTTTCTTTAAAACTTCTGTGTTGCCATGATGACATCTGGTTCCACCTGAAACTAACTTTTCTCAGATGTGTTTTTCTTATGGAAATGTTTTTCTTAAGCTATGTTGATGAACTGTGTGTTTACTTTAGAATCTGGTTTCTTCAAGTCAGTTCTGCCTAAGACTCAGAACAGATAATGGCTCAGCAAATCAGTATTTTCTACTCATTGATATATTCTCTTAAGCTATGTTAATGAACTCACTATTTGCTTGGAAATCTGTCTTTATTCAAAATTCATGTCAGTTGTGTTATGGTCCAGGATGTCTAACCTTCTGCCAATGCTATCTTAAAATGCATGCTCTGGGTGAGGTGCCTGCTGCCACTCCCTCAGTTTTGAGGCGTTTCCTTTCTCTAATTCAGTTCAGCTCAGTTCAGTCACTCAGTCGTGTCTGACTCTTTGTGACCCCGTGAATCGCAGCACACCAGGCCTCCTTGTCCATCACCAACTCCTGGAGTTTACTCAAACTCAAGTCCATCAAGCCAGTGATGCCATCCAGCCATCACATCTTCTGTTGTCCCCTTCTCCTCCAGCTTGCTAATAGGTATATAATTCCTTGCTAAAAACTAGCAAGGGGACACTCTTTCTGATCCCTTCTGGTGTCTATGTCAGAAACTTTCTATATCTCTTTTATTATTTAATAAAAGCTTATTACACAAAAGTTCTGAGTGATCAAGACTCCTTACTGGGTCAAGATTAAATTCCTTTCTTTCAGAGGCCAAGAACCCAAGCATCATTCCTGGCTCATAGCAACAACCTTTCACTTACACCTCAGAATTCGAGTTGCTAAGTTGTGGGGAAAACATTCCAGAGTGAAAGTTCAGCTGATTTTTCATGTCTACCAAGAGCACAAGTTTAGGAGAGGCAGGACTTGTCCTTTGGAATACAAGCAAATAGACACTGGAGGAATGCTCCAGACAATAATGTTGTAGCACAATGCTTAAGGTCACAGGCATACTAATTGCAGAGCACAGGCTCCAGATTGCAAGTTCAGTAGCAGCAGCATTCCTATTGCACAGGCTTTTTAGGGGCCAGGTGCATGCACATGAGCATGCACTTAGTAGTGGTTGTTCATGTGCTCCAGAATGCCAACTCATTAGTTGCAGTAAAAGTACCATAATGTGAGATACAGTGGCTGTAAGAAACATGATTCAGAGTGCAACTGCATAATTGTGTGGCACATGCTACAGAGGGTGAAATCAGTAGTTTTGATGAATGCATGCTGTACACTTGGGCTCCGTAGTACTCAGAGATGCTATAGAAATCAAACTCAGTATTGGTGTGATGACTGCTAGAGAACCTGTTCAGTAGTGGAAAATGTGAGCCTCATATGCAAGCTCAGGAGTACAAGTTGAGTAGTGGTGGGACATGTGCTCCATACTTCAAGTTCAGAAGTTAGAGAATGTGTTTTGTAGAGCTCAGTCTCAGTAATGGTGGAACACATGCTTCAGAGTGCAAACAGAGTAATTGCAGATGCTTTCCTAGACTCATGGTCCAAAGTGGCAGCACATGTGTTTAGCATTCAGATTTAGTAATGATGTGATAGGTTCTCCAGAGTACAAGGTTAGTAGCTTGGACATATCTGTTCTAGACTGCTATTTCATTAGTGGTGAAATGTGTTGTTCATAGAGGAAGCTAGTAGTTGCAGCATCTGTGCTCCAGAGCACAGTCTCAGTAGTTGTGGAGCATGTGCTCCTGAGTGTACCAATAGTGGTTGTGAATGCATACTCTAGTGCATGGGTTGAGTAGTTGCAGTACACTTGCTTACTGTGAAACTCACTCATGGTGTGACATGTGCTCCAGTGTGTATCTCAGTAACTACAGCCTGTATATTTTAGTGCCAGGATTCAGCACTGGTGAGATGCAGGATCCAGAGTGAAACTCAATACTTGTAGCATATGTAGACTGCAGTCTGGGCTTACTTCCTGTGTCCTCATAGCTTTTAGAGTGCATAAACCATTGTGGCAGTAGGTGTGGTATTTAATGTGGGTTTAGGCATGCTCTGTCAAGCTCAGTGATTGCAGCACAGCTCATCTAAAGCTGTGTTTTAGCATTTACAAGACACACGCTCCAGAAGTCAAGGAAAGTATTTGGGGTATGCCAGTTTTAGTGCACAGACTCCGTACTTGTGGAACATTTGTTGTAGGATGCAAGTTCAATAGTAGAAAGTCCCATGTTCCAGAAGGAAACTGAGGAGTTTTAGCCATTCTGCTGTAGTGCATGGGCTACATACATAGTGGTGGGACTGTGCTCTAGAATGCAGGCTCAGTAGTCGCTGGATATATCTTTCCATGAACCAGTTGGATGTTTTCAGACAACCTGCTCTAAAGTGCAAGCACAATAGTGGCAGGAAGGGTGCGGTGCTACATCTGCAAATTGAGTAGTTTCAGCACTTATACTTGAATTCAGACTCGGGAGTTGTCAGACACAGGTCCAGAGTGCCATCCCACTAGCTTTCCATGTCTGCTCTAGACCACAGGCTTGTTAGTGATGGGAGCTATACTGTAGAATGCAAGCTCAGGAGTTGTGGCACGTGTTCTTAAAAAGCACCAGCTCAGCACTTGAAGCATGTCTGAAGTGGTCTCAAGATTATAGACAAAGAGCACAGGAAGACCAAAAATGCATTAAAAGATCATCTGGATGTGGAACAGCTTCCACAAAACAACTTCTGAATGCTCACTGAGGTCCCTAGATACACAGAAAGGCACACTAATATCTTTCTAATAAAGTAGGATGACAGATAAACACAAAAAGAGACAAAGGATTTACGGATGGAGACTCATCCTGCAGAGGGAATCATGAAGGAAGAGTAGTCTCCACACCATAGGAAACGCTCTCACAGGTGGGTAAGTGGGGAACTTTGGATTGTCCGAGGGCAGGATAACTGAAGCGGGGGAAAGTCGCCACAGAATTTGCACCAAAGTGCAATTATCAGTGAAGAAACTGCTCACAACTCTTATTTCCCAGCACCAAGTGTGAGATGGATGCAGAAATGTGAGCAGCAGCATCAGTCCTTAAAGTAAGGACCAGGATTAAAAGTCCTGAGTACACTCTGAGGGGACTAATGTGACATAGCAACCCAAACTGTGGGAGCACCAGAGAGACAAAGGAAAACAAAGGACCTTTTTTGAAGGAAAGCTTTAAAGCCACACTGTGACCCCTGGCACAGTGTGAATCAAAGAGTTGAATCCTAGTGAATGCCAAAGGAGAGCAAGCCAGGTACTCTTAGGCCCACTGCAGAGGCAGAGAGGCAGATGTGTGGCAGCCAGAGGCAGAAAGTGATTACCTGTAGTAATCTACACCCCAGAGACTGCATCTACTTTTAAGTGTGAGCTGGCTGCCAGCCACAAATCACTTCTTCCAGAGATCCTGGAGTGTTCATATCTGCCAGGAGTGTCACAGCTTCCAACCAGATCTCCTGAGATGCACGGCCCACCTGGAACTGTTCCACCCGGGGAACACCCAGGAACCTAAGTGGCTTTACCTGGGAGGTTGAGGAGATATATGGTCAATCTGGAACTGTGTGCTCCCAGCATCCCTGTGAGACTGAGTGACTTGGACCTCGAAAGTGAAGGAGATACTCATATCTGTTAAAACACACTTTAAAATAAAGACCATTATAAGATACAAAGAAAGAACCTACATAATGGCCAATGGGTCAATCAAGAAAGAAGATATAACAATTACTAATATATATGGACCCAACATAGAAGCACCTCAGTACATAAGGAAAATGTTAACAAATCATAAAGGGAAAATTGACAGTAACATAATAATAGTGACAGACTTTAATACCCCACTCCCACCTATGGATACATCATCCATACAAAAAATCAAACAGAACACCTAACTTTACATCCAAAGCAAATAGAAAAAGAATCAACACACACACACACACACACACACACACACACCACTGTTGGTAGAAAGAAATGGAGATTACAGAAAAATCAATAAAACAATTTATTTGAATAGATAAACAAAATACACAAATCCTGAGCCAGACCCTTCAATAAAAAAAGGGAGAAGAGTCAACTCAATTAAATTAGAAGTGGAAATGGAGAATTCATAACAAACAACACAGAAATACAGTCATAAGAGAACATTATAGGGGTGGTCCTAAGATGGCAGAGGAATAGTATGGAGAGGCTACTTTCTCCCCAAAAATTCATCAAAAGATCTTTTGAATGCTGAGGAACCTCCACATAACAACTTCTAAACACTGGCATAGGACATCAACACCAAGACAGGCAGCCCAACCTCTTCAGGATTAGGTAGGGCAAAATATAAAAGACAAAAACAGAGACAAATGATTTGTGGTTGGAGACTTTTTCTGGAGCGGGAATCATGAAGGAGAAGTTTTCACACAGTAGGAAACCCTCTCACATGCATGTCTGTGAGAGTTTTGGAATCTCAGAGGTCAATATAACAAGGAGTGGGGTGAAGATCACAGAATATGCACTTAACGGTAATGACCAGCAGCGAAGTGGCCAGAATGCTTGTGTCTGCTACCAGTGAGTGGGGGCTGGGCAGGGAGCCATGGGCTGCATTATTGGCCCTTAAGACAAGGACTGGGTTGAATGTCAATCATTTTATTGTTTATTGATTTTATTGTTGAGGATACTCTGAGGGAACTGATGTGAGGTAGCAATCCGAACCTTGGGATTGCCAGAGAGACCAAAAAAAAAAAAGAAGAAGAAGAAGAAAAGAGGAAGAAGACTTTTCCCATTAAAGGCTCTAATCCCTGGCACATTCACAGAATGAAAGGTTGAGGAGATACCAAAGGAGAGCAAGTCAGTGCTGCCTGACATATAGGAACCTCCCTCACCAAAGACAGAGAGGCAGGAGAGTGACAGCAAAAGCTGGAAGGCAAGGGGCTGCTGCAATCTTGACCCCAAAGACTGCATCTTCCACCAAATTGTGAACAGGCTCCCAATTGCTAACTCATTTCCCTGGGATCCTGGATTGTTTGACATCAACCAGGAGTATCACAGCCTGAGATCAGCTCCCCAGATGAGACACATGGCACACTTGGGACTGTGCTCTCTCAGTGCACGGGGCCAAGTGAGCAGCTGTACCAGGCATGTGAGTAAGATGCATGACCCACAATGGACAGTGTGCTCAAAGAGCACCCTGTCACCTGAGCGGCTCAAACCTGGGAAGGGCACAAAGTACACAGCCCATCTGGGTCTGTACCCCTGCAGAGCACCTGAGAACCTGATCAAAATAATCCTGGGAACTGCATGAAATGCAGGGCCCACTTGGGATGGTGATCATGCAAAGCACCCTGGAGACTGAGCAGTGCAGATCCAGGAAGCACATTCCACTTGGGTTGTGGCAAACCCAGTGTGGGCTATCCACTGTGAGCACTCCCCACACATGCAAGTAGTATTTGCTGTGTCCCTTCCTCCCCAAAACACAACTGAACAAGTGAGCCTAAGTTAGTGGCCACCTTTACTGTAAGGTAAGGGAGTTAGAGAAGGTGAGGTTCAGAAAAAGAGAGAGACTGATAGTTTAGAGGAACAGATCACCTTTAATGAGGTGAGAAGGGGCAGCAGTCAGATTAGCAAGCTGCTGCACTTACCCAAGAAAAGAGTAAGTATATATAGGCATGTATGTGAAAAGTTACTGTCTTAAGGAGGCCTGTTCTTCTCCAAGGTTGTTCGGAGTAGTTATCTCTTAAAGGGCCGGGGAAAGGAAGTTTGGAGATCAGCCAGAGGCTGGACCAGCTGGGAGCTGGGCATAATCAACCTTAATGTCCATTTTTTCTTTGGGTGGAGAGTTCTTTGTTTTGCATAGAATAGTGGAGAGGGCCTGGAGAGGAGTTTTAATTCCAGGCTATTTTGAACCATGTAACTGAGGAGACTTGTGAACAGAGGCAGCCAAAACAAGACATGGAGGAGGAACCGCTCTGGAAGTGACAAGTGCAAGACATTAAAAGCCTGCATTTAATACGGGAAACTGTGTCTTTTAGAGACACTTATGGAACTTGAGAACAAGCCCAAACCAGAACAAGGAACTATCTGATACTGGACTGACTCACATTGCCCACCACAGTTCCAGAGAAATTACCAGATATATTTTTACTATAATCACTTTTTAGTTTACTAAAAAAGTTAGTTCTTTATTATTCCTTTTTGTAAAATTTATTTTAATTGGAGGCTACTTACTTCACAATATTGTGGTGGCTTTTGCCATGTATCTACATGAATTGCCAAGCATGTACACGTCTCCCACCATCCTGAAATAAATAAACTTTGTTTAATGCAAAGTTTGTAGAAGGAAGGAAACCATAAAAGTCCTCGCAGAAATCAATGAAAAAGAAAAGGAGACTATTGCAAAAATCACAAAGACTTAATGTTGGTTCTCTGAGACGATAAATAAAATAGACAAACATTAGCCAGACTCATCAAGAAAGAAATGGGAAAATAGTCAAATCAATAAATCAGAAATGAAAATGGAGAAATCATAGCAGACAACACAGAAATACAAAAGATCATAAGAGACCACTGTGAGCAATTATATCCCAATAAAATGGTAAAGTTGAAAAAATGGAGACATTCTTGGAAAAGTATAATTTTCCAAAACTGAACCAGGAAGAAATAGAAAATCTTAACAGACCCATCACAGGCATAGAGACAAAGCTGTAATAAGAAATCTTCCAGTTAACAAAAGCCCAAGACCAAATGGCTTCACTGATGAATTCTATCAAAATTCTAAAGAAGAGCTAACTCTTATCCTGTGTATACTCTTCCAGAAAATGGCAGAGAAAGGTTAACACTCAAACTAATTTTACAATGCCACCATCACTGTAATACCAAAACCAAAGATGCCACAGAAATAGAAAATTAGAGGCCAATGTCACTGATGAACATAAATGCTAAAATCATTAACAAAATTCCAGCAAACAGAATCCAATGACATATTTAAACGATCAGACACCATGGCCAAGCGGGATGCAAGGATTCTTCAACGTCACAAATCTATCAATGTGATACACCATATTAACAAATTGAAAGATTAGAAACCATATGATTATCTCAATAGAGGCAGGCAATACTTTGACAAAATCCAACATCCACCTATGATATAAAAATCCTCCAGGAAGCAGGGAGAGAAGGAACATATTCAAACATAATAAAAGCCACATACAACAAACGCACAGCAAATATTTTCCTCACTGGTGAAAAATTGAAAGTTTTTCCTCTAAAATCAGTAAAAAGACAAGGGTGTCCACTCTCATCACTGCTATTCATCAGAGTTTTGGAAGTCCTAGTCACAGCCAGCAGAGAAGAAAAATAAATAAAGGAATAAAATGATTCCAGGTTGGAAAAGAAGAAATTAAAGTCTCACAATTTACTGCAGACGTGATCCATCACATAGAAAACCCTAAAGACACCACCAGAAAATAACTAAAGCTAGTGATTAATAACTCAATGTTTCAGGATATGAAATTAATCCACAGAAAACCCTTGCATTCATATACACAATCAATGAGAAAACAGAAAAGATTTTTTTTAATTTAATTTATTTATTTTAATTGGAGGCTAATTTAAAATATGTAGTGGTTTTTTTCCATACATTCACATGAATCAACCATGGGTGTACGTGTGTTCCCCATCTTGAGCCCCCCTCCCACTGTCCTCCCCATCCCATCCCTCTGGGTCATCCCAGTGCACCAGTCCTGAGCACCCTGTCTCATGCATCGGACCTGGACTGGTGATTTGTTTCACATATTATAATATACATGTTTCAGTGCTATTCTCTCAAATCATCCCACTCTCTGCTTCTGCTGCAGAGTCCGGAAGACTGTTCTGTACGTCTGTGTCTCTTTTGCTGTCTGACATATAGGGTTATCTTACCATCTTTTGGAATTCCATATGCATCTATTAGTATACTGTATTGGTGTTTTTCTTTCTGGTTTACTTCACTCTGTATAATAGGCTCCAGTTTCATCCATCTCATTAGAACGGATTCAAATGTATTCATTTTAATGGCTGAGTAATATTCCATTATGTCTATGTACCACGGTTTTCTTATCCATTTGTCTGCTGATGGACATCTAGGTTGCTTCCATGTCCTGGCTATTATAAACAGTGCTGCGATGAACATTGGGGCACACCTGTTTGTTTGGGTTCTGGTTTCCTCAATGTATATTCCCAGGAGTGGGATTGCTGGGTCATATGGCAGTTCTATTTCCAGGTATTTTAAGGAATCTCCACACTCTTCCCCATAGTGGCTGTACCAGTTTGCATTCCCACCAACAGTGTAAGAGTGTTCCCTTTTCTCCACACCCTCTCTGACATTTATTGTTTGTAGACTTTTGGATAGCAGCCATTCTGACTGGCGTGAGATGGTATGTCATTGTGGTTTTGACTTGCCTTTCTCTGATAATGTGTAATGTTGAGCACCTTTTCATGTTTGTTAGCCTTCTGTTTGTCTTCTTTGGAGAAATGTGTGTTTATTTCTTTGGCCCATTTTTTGATCGGGTTGCTCATTTTTCTGGAATTGAGCTGCAGAAGTCGCTTGTATCATTTTGAGATTAACTCTTTGTCAATTGCTTCACTTACTATTATTTTCTCCCATTCTGAAGATTGTCTTTTCACCTTGTTTATAGTTTCTTTCGTTGTGCCAAAGCTTTTAAGTTTAATAGGTCTGATTTGATAAATTTTGCTTTTATTTCCATCATTCTGAAGGTGAGCCATAGAGGATCCTCTTGTAATTTATTTCGGTGAGTGTTTTTCCTATGTTCTCCTCTAGGAATTTTATAGTTTCTGGTCTTCAGTGAAAAAAAAAAAAAAAAACAAGAAAATAAATTAAGGAAACAACCCCATTCACCATTGCAATGAAAATAATAAAATACTTAGAAATAAATTTACCTAAAGGGACAAAATATCTATACACAGAAAGCTATAATACACTGATAAAAGAAATCAAAGATAACACAAATAGATGGAGAAATAAACCATGTTCATGGATTGGAAGAATCAATATAGTGAACATGAGTATACTACTCAAAACAATCTGCAGATGGAACACAACCCCTATCAACGGTATTTTTCACAAAACTAGACTAAATCACTTCACAATTTGAACGGAAACATAGAAAACCTCAAACAGCCAAAGAAATCTTTTTTTTTTTTTTTCCCAAAGAAATCTTAAAGAAGACTAGTGGAACTGGAGTACAAACCTTCTTGACTTCACCTTATCTTTAACAAAGAAGGTAAAAGTATACAATGGAGAAAAGACAAACTCTTTAACAAGTGGTGCTTAGAAAACTGGTCAACCACCTGTAAAAAAGTAAAGCTAGAACAGTTTTTAACACAATAAAAAATAAATCCAAATGGATTAAATCAGTTCAGTTCAGTTCAGTCGCTCAGTCATGTCAGAATCTTTGTAACACCATGAATCACAGCACACCAGGCCTCCCTGTCCATCACCAATTCTCGGAGTTTACTCAAACTCATGGGCATCAAGCCTGTGATGCATCCGGCCATCTCATCCTCTCTTGTCCCCTTCACCTCTTGCCCACAATCCCTCTCAGCATCAGGGTATTTTCCAATGAGTCAACACTTCGCATGAGGTGGCCAAAGTATTGGAGTTTCAGCTTCAGTATCAGTCCTTCCAGTGAAAACCCAGGACTGATCTCCTTTAGGATGGACTGGGTGGATCTCCTTGCAGTCCAAGGGACTCTCAAGAGTCTTCTCCAACACCACAGTCCAAAAGCATCCATTTCTCGGTGCCCAGTTTTCCTCACAGTCCAACTCTCACACACATACACAACCACTGGAAAAACAATAACCCTGACTAGATGGACGTTTGTTGGCAAAGTAATGTCGCTGCTTTTTAATATGGTCTCTAGGTTGGTCAAAAATTTCTTTCCAAAGAATAAGAGTCTTTTAATTTCATGCCTGCAATCACCATCTGCAGTCATTTTGGAGCCCCCCAAAATAAAGTCTGACACTGCTTCCACTGTTTCCCCATCTACTTGTCATGAAATGATGGGACCAGATGCCATGTTCTTAGTTTATTGAGTGTTGAGCTTTAAGCCAACTGTTTCACTCTCCTTTTTGACTTTCATCAAGAGACTTTTTAGTTTCTCTTCACTTTCTGCCATAAGGGTGGTGTCATCTACATATTTGAGGTTATTCATATTTCTCTCGGCAATCTTGATTCCAGCTTGTGCTTCTTCCAGCACAGTGTTTCTCGTGATGTACTCTGCATAGAAGTTAAAGAAGCAGGGTGACAATATGCATCATTGATGTACTCCTTTTCCTATTTGGAACCAGTTTGTGGTTCCATGTCCAGATCTAACTCTTGCTTCCTGACCTGAATGTGGGTTTCTCAAGAGGCAGTTCAGGTGGTCTGGTATTCCCATCTCTTTCAGAATTTTCCACAGTTTATTGTGATCCACACATTCAAAGCCTTTGGCATAGGAAATAAAGCAGAAATATATGTTTTTCTGGAACTCTCTTGCTTTTTCAATCATCCAGCAGATGTTGAAAATCTGATCTCTGGTTCATCTGCCTGATCTAAAACCAACTTGAACATCTGGAAGTCCATGGTTCACGTATTGCTGAAGCCTGGCTTGGAGAATTTTGAGAATTACTTTACTAGTGTGTGAGTTGAGTGCAACTCTGCAGTAGTTGGAGCATTCTTTGGGGTTGCTTTGCTTAGGGATTGGAATGAAAACTGATCTTTTCCACTCCTGTGGCGACTGCTGAGTTTTCCAAATTTGCTGGCATATTGAGTGCAGCACTTTCAAAGCATCATCTTTCAATATTTGAAATAGTTCAACTGGAATTCCATCACCTCCACTAGCTTTGTTCGTAGTGATGCTTACAAGGCCTACCTGATTTCACATTCCAATGCCTGGCTCTAGATGAGTGATCACACCATTGTGATCATCTGTGTCATGAAGATCTTTTTGTACAGTTCTTCTGTGTATTCTTGCCACCTCTTCATAATATCTTCTGCTTCTGTTAGGTCCATACAATTTCTGTCCTTTATGAAACCCATATTTCCATGAGATGTTTCCTTGGTATCTCTAATTTTCTTGCAGAGATCTCTAGTCTTTCCCATTCTGTTGTTTTCCTCTATTTCTTTCACTGATTGTTGTGGAAGCCTGTCTTATCTCTCCTGGCTATTCTTTAGAACTCTGCATTCAAATCAAAATATCTTTCCTTTTCTCCGTTGCTTTTCACTTCTCTACTTTTCACAGCTATTTGTAAGGCCTCCTCAGTCAACCATTTTGCCTTTTTGCATTTCTTCTCCATGGGCATGGTCTTTTTCCCTGTCTCCTGTACAATGTCATGAACCTCCGTCCATAGTTCATCAGCCACTCTATCAGATCTAGTTCCTTGAAGCTATTTCTCACTTCCAGTATATAGTCATAAGGGATTTGATTTAGGCCATACCTGAAAGGTCTAGTGGTTTTCCCAACTTTCTTCAGTTTCAGTCTGAATTTGGCAAATAAAGTTCATGATCTGAGCCACAGTCAGCTCCTCGTCTTGTTTTAGCTGACTGTATAGAGCTTCTCCATCTTTGGCTGCAAAGAATACAATCCATCTGATTTCGGTGTTGACCATCTGGTGATGTCCGTGTGTAGTCTTCTCTTGTGTTGTTGGAAGAGGGTGTTTGCTATGACCAGTGGATTCCCTTGGCAGAACTCTATTAGCCTTTGCCCTGCTTCATTCCATACTCCAAGGCCAAACTTGCCTGTTACTCCAGGTGTTTCTTGACTTCCTACTTTTGCATTCCAGTCCCCTATTATGAAAAGGACTTCTTTTGGGGGTATTAGTTCTAAAACGTCTTATGGATCAGCAGCAGCAGAGAACCGTTCAGCTTCAGCTTCTTCAGCGTGACTGGGGCATAGGATTGATTGTTTTGGAAATGGACTGAGAACATTCTGTCATTTTTGAGATTGCATCCAAGTACTGCCTTTTGGACTCTTTTGTTTACCATGACGGCTACTCCATTTCTTTTAAGGGATTCCTGCCCAAAGTAGTAGATATAACCATCATCTGAGTTAAATTCACACATTCCAGTCCATTTTAGTTCTCTGAATCCTAGAATGTCGACATTTATTCTTGTCATCTCCTGTTTGACCACTTCCAGTTTGCCTTGATTCATGGACCTAACATTCCAGGTTCCTATGCAATATTGCTCTTTACAGCATCAGACTTTGCTTCTATCACCAGTCATATCCACACCTGGGTAATATTTTTGCTTTGGCTCCATCCCTTCATTCTTTCTGGAGTTATTTCTCCACTGATCTCCAGTAGCATTTTGGGCCCCTACCGACCTGGGGAATTCCTCTTTCAGTATCCTATCATTTTGTATTTTCATGCTGTTCTTGGGGTTATCATGGCAAGAATACTGAAGTGGTTTGCCATTCCCTTCTCCAGTGGACCATATTCTGTCAGACCTCTCCACCATGAGCTGTCTGTCTTGGGTGGCCCCACACGGCATGGCTTAGTTTCATTGAGTTAGACAAGACTGTGGTCCATGTGATCAGATTGGCTAGTTTCCTGTGATTATGGTTTCAGTGTGCCTGCCCTTTGATGCCCTCTTGAAACACCTGCTGTCTTACTTGGCATTCTCTTACGTTTGACACGGGGTATCTCTGCATGGCTGCTCCTTACCTTGGCAGCCTAAATGTAAATGTAAAACCAGAAACTATAAAACTATTAGAGGAAAATATAGGCAGAACAATGTAACATAAGTCATTGAAAGATCCTCTATGATCCACCTCCCAGAGTCATGGAAATAAAAATAAAATTAAACAAATGGAAATGATTAAATTTAAACTTTCTACACAGTGCAGGAAACTATAAGCAGTGTTATAAAGCAGCCTTCCAAATGTTAGGGGGGAAAAAAAAAACAGAAACAAAAAGAAAAACAAATGAAGAAACTGACAAAGAATTAATCTCCAATATATACAAGCAGCTCATGCAACTCAATACCAGAACATTAAATGACCCAATTCAAAACAAACTGGGCTAAAGAACTGAGCAGAATTTTCTCCAAAGAAGATATACAGATATCTAACAACCATATAAAGGGATGATCAACATCTCTCTTTATCGAACAACCGCAATCACATTCCATCTTATACTGGTTAGAATGGCTTCCATCAAAAAGTTTACAATCAATAAATGCTTTAGATGGTGTGCAGAAAAGGGAAACCTTTAAACTGTTGTTAAGAATGCAAACTTGTAAAGCCACTGTGGAGAACAGTGTGGAGATCCCTTTGAAAACTGGAAATAGAACTGCCATGTGACCCTGCTGGACTTACACACCTTGGAAATCAGAATTGAAAGAGACACACGTACATTGAAGTTCAGTGCAGCACTGTTTACAATAACTAGGACATAGAAGCATCTTCTATGTTCATCAGCAGATGAATGTATAAAGTTATTGGTACATATGCACAATGGAATACTCAGAAGTCAGAATTCATTTCAGTTGCTCAGTTGTGCCCGACTCTTTGTGACCCCACGGATTGCAATAATATAGGCTTCCTTCTCCATCACCAACTCCCCGAGTTTGCCCAAACTCATGTCCTTTGAGTCAGTGATGCCATCCAACCATCTCATCCTCTGCCATCCACTTCACTTCCTGCCTTCAATCTTTCCCAGCATCAGGGTCTTTTCTAATGAGTCAGTTCTTCCCATCAGGTGGCCAAAATATTGGAGTTTCAGCTTTACCATCAGTCCTTTCAAAGAATACTTGGGACGGATTTCTTTTAAGATAGACTGATTTTATCACTTTTCAGTCCAAGGGACTCTCAAGGGTTTCTTCAAACACCACAGCTCAAAAACAAATTATTTGGTGCTCAGCTTTCTTTATAGTCCAACCCTCACATCCATAAATGACTACTGGAAAAACCATAGTGTTGATTAGGTGGACCTTTGTTGGAAAAGTAATGACTTTGCTTTTTAATATCCTGTATAGTTTGGTCGTAGCTTGTCTTCCAAAGAGCAAGTGTCTTTTAATTTTATGGCTGTAGTCACCACCTACAGTGATTTGGAAGCCCAATAAAGTATCTTCCTCTTTCTATCATCCCCCCATCTATTTGCCATGCAGTGATGGGACTGGAGGCCATGGTCTCTGTTTATTGAATGTTGAGATTTAAGCCAGCTTTTTCCACTGTCCTTAACCTTGATCAAGAGGATCTTCAGTTCTTCCTTGCTTTCTGCCATAAGGCTGGTGTCATTTCTATGTCTGAGGTTATTGATATTTCTCCTGGCAATCTTGATGCCAGCTTGTACTTCATCCTGCCCAGCATTTTGCATGATGTACTCTGCATATAAGTAAATAAGCAGCTTGACAGTATACAGCCTTGACATACTCCTTTCACAGTCTGGAACCAGTTGTTCCAAGTCTGGTTCTAACCGTTGCTTCTTGACCTGCATACGAATTTCTCAGGAAGCAGGTAATGTGATCTGGTATCCAATCTCATTCAGAATTTCTCACATTTTGTTGTGATCCCACAGTCAAAAGTTTTGGTGTAGTCACTAAAACAGAGGTAGTCAGTAAAACAAAGTTTTTGGGAACCCTCCTGCATTTTCTATGATCCAACTGGTGTTGGCAATTTAATCCCTGATTCCTTTGTATTTTCTAAATCTAGCTTGAACACCTGAGAGTTCCTGGTTCTTGTACTGTTGGAGCCTAGACTGGAGAATTTCGAGCATAACTTTACTGGTGTGTGAGATGAGTATAATTGTCTGGTAGTTTAAATATTTATTGGCATTGTCTTTTCAGGGATATTTGAAAAATACAACCTCCTAAAAGTGCAATAGGAGGAAATAAAGAAATTACGTGATGAATCATGACTGTGGGAATCAAAACTTTGATATAAAGTCTTCCAACAGTAAAAGCCCAGCACCAGAATGCTTAAGAAGTAAATTCTAACAACAACACCAACAGAAAAATATTGGAGAAGAGATAGCATTCATTCTATTCAATCTCTTCCACAAATTTGCAGAAAAAGGAAAACTCTGACACCCATTCTAAGTCACTACCACCACCCTAATAACAAAAGTAGAAGAAGATGCCATAAAAAAAGAAAAAATGAGAAAAATAGGTCAATATCACTTATGAACATATATGTAAAAATCTGCAACAAAATTCTGGCGAATAGAATGCAATAACATATCAGAAACATCTTACATCATGATCAAGTAGGCTTTATCTCAGAGATGCAAGGATTCTTCAATAAATCAATAAATGTGATGCCTCATATCAGTGATTTTAATTATAAAATCATATGATCATTGACAAAATTCAGCACTGATTTATGGTAAAAACTCTCCAGAAATTATACACAGAAGAAAATTACCTCAACAAAATAAGACCACATATGACAAACCGACAGGAAGCATTATCCTCAAGGCAAAAAAATTGAAAGCGTTTCCTCTAAAATCTGGAAGAAGGAAAGATCTCTAACTCTCACCACTACTATTCAGCTTAACTTTGGAAGTCCTAGCTGCAGGAATCAGAGTAGAAAAAGAAATAAAAGAAATCCAGAATGAAAAAGAATAATTAAAACTCATACTGTTTGCAGATAACATGAAACTCTACATAGAAAATCCTAAAGACACCATCAGAAAATGACTAGGGCAAATCCATGAATATAGTAAGGTTTCAGGATATAAAACTGTTTCACAGAAATCCCTTGCATTCCTATACACTAACCATGAAAAATCAAGAAGAGAAATTGAGGGAAAGATCCGTCACTGTTGCAATGAAAAGAATAAAATACTAGGAATAAATTTACTTGAAGAGACAAAAGACTTATATAAAGAAAAATATAAAATGATGAAAGAACTCAAAGATGGCATAAACGGTTGGAGAAATATGCTATGTTCTTCAGTTGGAAATGTCAATATAGTGAAAAGGAGTATACTTTCCAAAGCAATCTATAGAGTCATTGTAACCTTTATCAAACTGCCAAAGGTGTTTTTCACAGAAGTAGAACTGGTATTTCCACAATTTGTATAGAAATGCAAAAGACCCTGAATAACCAAAGTAATCTCCAGAAAGAAGAATGCAACTGAAGGAATCAACCTTTCTGACTTCAGACTATGCTCCGAAGTTACAGTGATCAAGACAATATAGTCCTGGCACAACAGAAATATCGATTGATGAAGCAAAATAGAAAGCCCAGGGATAAATCCACCTATCCATGGATACCTTATTTTTGACAAAATAGGTGAAAATATACAATAGTGAAAAGACAGTCTCTTCAGGAAGTGGTGCTCAGGAAACTGTTCAACTATTTGTAAATGGATGAAACCAGAATGCTTTCTAATACCATAAACAAAAATAAATTCAAATGGTTTAAAGACATAAATGTAAGACTAGAAACTGTTAAAACTCTTAGAGCAAAGCATAGACAGAACACTCTCCACATAAACCACAGCAAGATCCTCTATTACCCACTCTCCAGAGTAATGGAAACTACAACAATGAGACCTGATTAAACTTTAAAGCTTTTGGAGAATTAAGGAAACTATAAGTAAGGTGAAAAGTCAGCCACCAATATGGGATAAAATTAATAGCAAATGAAACATCTGACAAAGAGTTAATCTCTAAAATATACAAACAGCTGATTCAACTCAATATCAGAAAAGTGAATAGTCTAATTTAAAAGGGGACAAAAGCCCTAAACAGACATTTCTTTAAAGAAGACATACAGCTGGCTTACAAACACATGAAATATGCTTAACATCATTCATTATTAGAGAAATGGAAATCAAAATTGCAATGAGTTGTCATCTCACACTGGTCAGAATAGCCATCATCAGAAATTCTACAAGCAAGAAATCCTGGAGAGGGTGCAGAGAAAAGGTAACCCTATTACACTGTTGGTGGTAACACAAACTGGTACGATCAGTGTGCAGAACAGTTTGGAGATTCCTTGAGAAACTTGGAATAGAACTGTCATATGACCCAGCAACCCCACTTCTTGCTGTATACCCAGAGGGAATTAGAATTAGAAGAGACACAGGTACCCCAATGTTTCTTGCAATACTCTTTACAATAGCTAGGACATGGAAGTAATCTAGATGCACATCAGCAGATGAATAAATAAGGAAGTTGTGATATATACACAAATGGAATCTTGTGTCACTTTTTATGAGGCAGTTCAACCTTCAGCCTATGATTCCGAGTGAAAAAAGTCAGAAAGGGAAAGGCAAATATTGTTTATTAATGAATATATATAGGATTTAGGAAGACTAGCAATGATTCTACATGGAGGCTAGTAAAGGAGATGCACATATAAAGAATAGACTCTTAGATGCAATGGGACAATTCAAGGATGGGATGATTTGAGAAAATGGCACTGAAACAGGTACATTTCCATATATAAAAGAGATGACCAGTTCAAGTTTAAAGCCTGAAAGATGCACTCAACTCTGGTGCTGTGGAAGAACCCAGAAGGAGGGTTAACAAGTAAGGTTTGAGCTGAGTTCAGGATAGAGGGACATATGTATCCATGTGGCTGATTCATGTTGATGTATATGTCAAAAACCACCACAGTAATACATAGTAATAATATTCCAATTAAAATAAATAATTTTTAAAAGGAATATGAAGAAATGAGAGGAAAAAAAAAAAAAGTGAGTTCAATAATAGCAGGGACATGCTCCAGAATAAAACCTCAACAGTTGTTTCATACCTATTCAAGAAAGGGGGATTAGGAGGGCCAGAATATGTTTGCTGGTATAGAAGCTGAAAGTCAAAGAAGATAAGCTTGAGAATGCAACTATGTAGTAGTAGCATGACCTCAGTATCATAGTCTAAGTAGTGGACAATGAATGTGACAGAATGCAAGCTTAGTAGATCTGCATGGCTACTCTGGAGCATAGGCTCAATAGGAGTTAAATGCACGCACTTGAGCATCCTCTCAGGAGTGACGGTACACATGTTTCAGAGTGACGGTAAATAGGTGCAGCAAAAGTGCTCTAAAATGTTGGCCAAATGCTTGTAAGAAGGAAGGTTCAGAGTGGAAGCTCAGTGTTTGTGGGACTAATGCTATAGACTTAGACTCAAACTTAAGAAAGAAGGGAAAGCCGCTAGATGATTCAGGTATGACCTAAATCAAATCCCTTATGATTATACAGTGGAAGTGACAAAAGATTTAAGGGATTAGATTTGATAGAGTGCCTGAAGAACTATGGATGGAGGTTCATGAAATTGTACAGGAGACGGTGATCAAGACCATCCCTAAGAAAAATTCGGCAAAAAGGTTGTCTGTGGAGGTCTTAAAATAGTTAAGAAAAGATGAGAAGCCAAAGGCAAAGGAGAAAAGGGAAGCTATACCCGTATGAATGTAGAGTACCAAAGAAAAGCAAGGAGAGATAAGAAAGCCTTCCTTGATGATCAATGCAAAGAAATAGAGGAACACAGTAGAATGGGAAAGACTAGAGATTGCTTCAAGCAAATTAGAGACACCAAGGCAACATTTCATGCAAAGAAGGACACAATAAAGGACAGAAATGGTACAGACCTAATAGAAGCAAAAGAAATTAAGAAGAGGTAGCCAGTATCTATACAGAAAAGATGAAAGAACAATACAGAAAAGATCTTCATGATCCAGATAATTACGATGATGTGATCAGTCACCTAGAGCCAGACATCCTGGAATGTGAAGTCAGTTGGGCCTTAGGAAGCATCAATACAAACAAAACTAGTGGAGATATAGAATTCCAGTTGAGCTATTTCAAATTGTAAAACATAGTGCTGTGAAAGTGCTGAACTCAATATGCCAGCAAATTTGGAAAACTCAGCAGCAGCAACAACACTGGAAAAGGTCAGTTGTTGCAGCACATGTATTTTAGAGCTTGTTCCCTGCAGTGTTGAAATGTGCCCCACAAAGAATTAGACACAACTGAAGCAATCTTGTGCAAATATTTGCAAGATTTTTTTTTTCAGCGCTTGGCAGCTTTTCCCCAGTGAGAGTTAACTGTGAAGGTGGAGCAGCTGCTTGGCTTTCAGGGACCCTGGTGGTGCCAAGTGTGCAGGGACACAGACTGACTACACCACAGGAGTTATGGCCCTATCAGAGTCTTTTTCTCGAGCTTGTTGTAGCTGGCAATCAGAAGGCCTCTTTGGCCAGTCTTCCTTTCCCCTTAGTTCCACCCATTCAGGCACGTAGAAGGCTTCCTTGCCTGGGATCCTTCTCTGTTGTTTGATGTGTCAGCACATAGAGAGATGTCCCTGGATGGGGACCTACTCTGTAGATCAGTGCGTCAGGCACCGAAAGGAGCATGCTGAGTGGGATTCTACTCTAGTTTGGTGCATCAGTCACTTAAAGGAGCACCCTGGGTGGTGTCCTACTCTGGATTTCAGTGTGTCAGTCATTTCATGGGCCAGCATCTCTATTGTAGTAACTACGGTTGCTAGCATGTGGGGGGAGAGAGGCCATGGTGACTGCTCCACTCCCTACACGTGACTCAGCGGCATCGCCTTGCTTCCGTGACTGCCTTGCTTACCTCCACAGGCATATCCTAGTGCAGTCTCCTCCCTCACACCCCCTCTCTCCATCTCTCCACAGTCAACAGCAACCCTTGCCCTGGAATTGCTCCAGAATCCATAAATTCCAGCTCCTAGCCACTGTACCTTTCAGGGGACCCATCCATGTTCCTGTCTGGGGTATGTACAGCTGTGGCAAGGACTGTCTGATTCACATTCCATCTAGGTTTCCACAGATCAGCTGCTTCACTCTCAGCTTTAAACATGTATTCTATGATTCAGACAATTGCCCCAATATGGGGATCTGACCCCTGCTTCAGTTTCTTCACCCACCAAGGGCAGTTCCAGTCCTACTAACACTCCTGTTTTCCCCCCTAGTTCTTTCATCCTGCTGAGTGTTGTGGTTCTATCTATTCATTTCCACTGGTCAGGTATTCCTGTCTGCTCTCTCTCAGCTGATGTTCTGATTACTCTTCCGTGTCTGAAGGTGTATGCCTGATGTATCCATGGAAAGATGTACTCCATGTCCACCTACTCCTCCACCATCTTGTTCTCATCTCACAATAGGTTTAAAGCATGGAATCCACAGTGGCAATAGGTGTGCTATAAAATGTGAGTTCAGATATACTCGTGAGGGCAAGCTCAGTGATTGCAGCACAGCTGATCTAAAACATGGATTTAGTGTTGGCCAGACACATGCTTCAGATGCTAAGAAAATTATTTATGGTGTGCTAATTGTAGAGCACAAGATCAGTCGTTGTGTAACATTTGCTGTAGAATGCAAGTTCAGTTGTGGAAAGAGGTATGCTCCACAATGTAACTGAGCAGTTTTAGACATCTTGTGGTAGAGTGCATGCTCAATAGTGGTGGCAACTATGTTCTAGTCTGCATTCAGTAGTGGCAGGATGCATATTCCCATTGCCAATGGAATAGCTTCAGACAACCTATTCTAAAGTGCAAGCACACTAGTGGCAGAATATGTCCTCCAGATTGCAAGCTCAGCAGTTTCAGTACGCCTGTGCTAGAACTCAGACAGAGTAGTGATGCATGCAGGCTCCAAAGTGCCATCCTACTATTTGTGTCACATCTGCTCCAGAGGACAGTCTCAATAGTGGTGGGGAGAATCCTCAAAAGCACAATCTCAGGAGATGAAGCGCGTGTTCTCTAAAGCAAAGGCTCAGAATTTGAAGCACGCCTGTGCCAGATCATGGGTCTGTATTGACAGGGGTATGTCTAAAGTGTGTTTCACTATTGAGATGCATGCTGAAGAGTTAATCTCAGAAAATGCAGCATACCTGCTCTAAGTGTGCTTCAGAGCGTTGTCTCAGGAGTGGCAGTGCACTTGCCCAAGAGGGCAGACTCAGTAATTGAGGGACATGTTGTCTTGAATGCTGGGTTTTTATTTTTGGGTGCATATCCAGAGATCAAATTCAGAAAGTGTGATATGCCCGCTCTGCCACACAAGCTCAGTAGTGGGAAGACAAGTCCTCAGCAGGTTGTGGCATATGTGTGTTGTGGCATATGTGTGTTGTGACACATGACAAATTGAGGCAGGAAATATGAAGTATACACCAGGTCCATACTTGTGGCACATCACCCATAGAACAGCCTGCACAGTCTAGAGTGCTGGATGACTAGCAGCATAACGGCTGGTATAAAATGCCACTGGAGTAGTTGTTGTGCACACCTTCTAGGGCAATACCTCAAGGAAGTGACTTTAATGCTTCAGAACTCAAGATCACTAGTGAGCACACAGTTGATCTAGAATGAGGGTTCACTTGTGGGTAGGATATGTGCTTTACAATGCCGCCTCCATTGCCCTGGAGTAGGTCCTCCAGAGTGGAATCTCAGTAGTTGAAACACCTGCTCTAGAATACAGGAAAAATAGTGGGGGGAAACAAGCAACAGAGGGCAAGCCAAATCATTGATAAATTCCAGCTGCAGAGTGTGAGCTCCCACAGAGTGTGGCCTGTGTTTAAGCACACAGGCCATGGAGCAAGATTAGTAGTAGTTGAACTCATGCTCTACAAGGCAGGTTTAGGAGTGATAAAACAGCATACCAGGGTGCAAAATCAGTAGCTGAAGCATGAGTGTTTTGGGGCCTGGGCTTACAAGTGGCAAGACACATGCTTCTGAGTGCAAGAGTAGTAATGGCCACACATGTGCTCTAGACCACAGCTCACTAGCTGTGCCATGCCTGTTTAGTGTGAGGACTCAGAAGTGACACATGTGCTGTAGTACCAGGATTTATACTCCTGGGATGCATGATTCAGTGTGCAGTTGTGTAGTTCAGGCATTCTTACTCTACAGCATAGTCTCAGTACTGTCAGAACATTGGCTCTAGGAGGCACACACAGCCATGGTGGGAGGTATGCTTCTGAGTAAACCTCAGTAGTGCAAAACCCATGCTAAAATGTGTGCACTCTGTAGTAATGAGATCTGTACTCCCAATTGCAAGTTCGGTTACTGTGGCATGTGTGCAACTAGAGCCTGTTCTCAGCAGAGCCCAGATGTCTGCACTTGAGCTCATGCCCAGTGGAGGTGTACCACGTCCTTCAGTGTTCAAACTCACTGTGTCTACAGGAGTGCTGGCTCAGTTGTGTCCAGAAGTAAACTTCAGAGTGCAAGTTCAGTAATTGTTTAGGCACACCTGAACTACAGTGCAGGTTAAGTGGTGGCCTGATTTACCTATAAGGCAACAAGCTAATTATTGTGATATTTATACTTTAGAGTGCAAGTTCAGTAGCTGAGGCACTCTTGTTGTGGAAGGCAATTTCAGTAGTGCAGGGATGCAGGATCCAGAGTGTAATATATCAAAAGTGCAAAGATACTTACAACAAGCATGTTTTAGGGTACAGGCTCAGTAGTGGCATGCCGTATTCTCTAGATCCCGGGTTCAGGAGTGATGGGGTGTATGCTCTACTGTGCAGTCTCAGTGACAGCAACCCACTTGTTCTAAATCTTGTTCATAATCTCCATAGTGGCAGAAAGGGTGATCCAGATTGGAAACTAAGTAGTTCCAGCGAGTGAGCTCCAGATGGCAGCCTCAGTACTGACAAGCACATATTCTGGAGTGCAAACGCAGTATTCAGAACATTTGTGGTTTGAAATCAGAGAAGGAAATGGCAACCCACTCCACTATTCCTGCCTGGAGAATCCTGTGGACAGGGGAGCCTGGTAGGCTGCTTCTGCAGGTTCGCACAGAGTCAGACAAGACTGAAGCAAGTTAGCATGCCTGCCTGCATTGGAGAAGGAAGTGGCAACCCACTCCAGTATTCTTGCCTGGAGAATCCCAGGAATAGGGGAGTCTGGTGGGCTGCTGTCTATGGGGTCACACAGAGGTGGACACGACTGAAGTGACTTAGCAGCAGCAGCACTGTTTGAAATCAGGGGTCAGTAGTTGTGAAAAGCTTCTTCGATAGTCCACTTTCAGTCGTTATGGCATGCCAGGTCCAGAGCACAGGCACACTTGGTTGTGACACTCATGCTCTAGAGTGTGGGCTGATAAAGTTGTATTGTATGCCCCAGAGTGCAAGCTAATTAGTACACCTGTTCTAATTCAGTGCTCAGTAAAAGCAGAATGCAAATTCATGATTCCAACCTTAGTAGCTGCTGCATGCATAATCAGGAGTAGTGGTTCATGCACTCATGAGTGCCAGATCATGAGTTGCAGCATAAGTGCCACAGAGTGGAGGACAACAGTGGTAAGAAGCATACTTCAGAGTGCAAACTAAGTAGTTGCTGGATGCATACTACAGAGGGTGAGCTCAGTAGCTTCACTGCCTGCATGATTTACACTGTGAGCCCAATAGTATTTGACAGTGGCATATTGACAGTATGCCTACTTTAGAGCACTTGCTTAGTAGTGGCAGAATGCATACCTCAGAATATAAACTCAGTAGATTGGTCCTAACATGGCAGTGGAATAAGACAAGGAGTTCAATTTTTCCCCAGTAAATATCTCAAAAGATTGTCAGCATGTGGAGTAACTTCCACAAAACAAGTTCTATATGCTGGCAGAGGACACCAGATACCAAGAAAGGCCAGTCAATTTACTCATAATGAGATATGAGACGAGATAAACCAGAAAAGAGAGGCCAAAGATTTAGGGTTAGAGACTGGTTATAGAACCAGACATGAAACAATGGACTGGTTCTGAATTGTAACCCTACTTATTTAAATTAGATGCAGAATACACCATGTGAAATGCCAGACTGGATGAAGCACAAGCTGGAATCAAGATTTCTGGGAGAAATATCAAAAACCTCAGATATACAGATGACAAAACCCAAGTGGCAGAAAGTGAAGAGGAACTAAAGACCATCTTGATGAAAGTGAAACAGGAGAGTGGAAAAGCTGGCTTAAAGTTCAACATTCAAAAATGAAGATCAGGTCATCTGGTCCCATCATTTCATGGAAAGCAGATGGGGAAACAATGGAAACAGTGAGAGATTTTATTTTCTTGGCTCCAAAATCACTGTAGATGGTGGCTACAACACAAAATTAAAAGACACTTGCTTCTTGGAAGAAAAGTTATAATCAACCTAGACAGCATATTTAAAAACAGAGACCTTACTTTGCCAACAAAAGTCTGTCTAGTCCAAGCTATTATTTTTCCAGTAGTCATGTATGGATGTGAGAGTTGGACTATACAGAAAGCTGAGGCCTGTAAAATTGATGCTTTTGAACTGTGGTGTTGAAGAAGACTCTGGAGAGTCCCTTGGACAGCAAGGAGATAAAATCAGTCATTCCTAAAGAAATTCAGTCCTGAATATTTAAAGGGAGGACTGATGCTAGAGCTGAAGCTATGATACTTTGGCTATGTGATGCAAAGAACTGACTCTTGCAAAGGACCCCAATGCTGGGAAAGATTGAAGGCAGGAGGAGAAGTAGACGACAGAGCATGAGATGGTTAGTTAGCATCACCAGCTCAATGCAGATGAGTTTGAGTAAGCTATGGAAATTGGTGATGGACAGGGGAGCCTGGTGTGCTGCAGTCCTTGGGGTTACAAAGAGTTGGACACGACTGAGCAACTGAACTGAACTTGTGTTGGGAAAGAGAGAGTCAATACCTAGGCAGATTGATAAGAATTCTAGGCTCCCCACAGAGGAGAAAGGTGTCTGGGTTCTTGAGGAAGAGATAGGGTTCTGGAATTCTCAAGGAGGAGAAAAGGGCAAACACTTTTTTTATTTTTATTTGTTTGCTTGTTTGTTTGTTTTTCTGTATTCCTGAGTTTTAATTACATCTTTTTTTTTTTTTTTCTTTAAGCCTGGAACTGATGATTACACCACAAACAACTCAGTTTAACTCTGGAATTGGGATTATGTACCAACAATGTATTGTGCTTGAGGACAGTTTCTCCTTCCTGAAAGCCTTATGACCAATCCTAATATTTTAGAAGGTATATTATGGGAGAGGTTCTGGTAGGATCTTTCTATTGTTATTTTTTAATCCTGTTACCCTAAAATGTAAATTGTGGGAGTAGGCCTGGTAAAATTTTTACAACCTTGAGACATTTTTTTTTTGATTTATTGCAATAGCTAGTTTAAAAAGTATGTAACTCCCTTGCTAACACCAGCAAAGGGGTGCATGCTCCATCACCCTTCTGATGTCTGTGTCAGAAGCTTTGTCTGTCCTTTTTCACTTTAATAAAACGCTGCTACACAAAAGCTCTTGAGTTATCAAGCCTGGCCCCTGTTCCCAAGTTAATTCTTATTCTTTGGACATGATTCATCTTAAGCAATTAGGGAAGGAGGAGTTTCCATACCACAGGAAACCCTCTCAGAGGTTGATTCAGTGGACCACTTTGGAATCTCAGCGGGTAGTATAACCAAACCCCCCCCCAAAAACCATCTCAGATTTCAAGCCAAAAAGGCAATTACCAGTGGAGAATTGCCTCACACGCTCATGTCCACCAACAATGAGTGGGGACTATGTACAGAGGGGCCCTCTGCATCTTCAGCCCTTAGAATAAAAGATGAGGTTTGAATGCTCTGAGGACACTCTGAGAGGACTAATATGATGTAGCAGCCTGAACCACCAGAATGCCAGACAGACAAGCATAAAAAAAGAAAAGGAATTTTCCCATGGGAAGGCTCTAAGACCACACTGCCACCACTGAGCTGCTCACAGAACAGACTGTGCCCTAGTATTTACCAAAGGAGAGCAAGCCAGCTTCCATTGTGGTGCTCTCAGGGGACAAAGATTCAGGATGTTGACAACGAAAGGCAGAAGGCCATGACCTTTTAGGCCCAGGAGTTTACATCTGTTGCCAAGCTGTGAACAGACGAAACATGAGCAGCTGCTAACCATGTCTTCCTGGGACCTGGGAAAATTTATAGCTGCCAAGAGTGTCAAAACATGAAAGAAACTCCTCTGAGGAGATGCACAGGTCACAATGGACTGGATCCTTCTGGAATACCTGAGAAACTGACCAGATTGAATCTGAGCAGTGCATAAAAAGGATGGCCCACCAGTGAATGTGATGGGTGGGTATGACACTTGACAGGGAGTTGGGGGATCATGTTATCCATGGACCTGTGCTGTGAGAATTTGGAGAGGTGTGGTGGAGGCGATAATACTCTCCTGGGAGGCAAGCTGAGGCCCCTCGAAGCTTGCAACTTTTCCCTTCTCCCTGTGCTGGCATGTGCAGGTGCAGAACCATACATGGTCCTGCTGCAAGCTGATCTCCTACTTTTGGGACAACCCCTACTTCTGGAATACAGTGATCATTAAGGAATATTACCTTGGCATCATTGGGAAAGGTGGGTCCCGGGGTGGTGGGTGTGGGTGTGCAAGGAAGACAGGGCGGGGGGGCGGGGGGGGAATGCTTCAGATGGGGCATCTGCCCCTGTCTCCCCTGACTTTCTTCAGGATATAAGACACGTTATTCCACTCCAGTGGAATGTTTGCCAGCAGAAGCAGTGAAGCCAGGGAATCATGCCCTATGATCTCACTGAGTTAGCAAGTTCTACCTGGAAATAGACGCCTGCAGCCTGGACTCCTGGAAGAAAGGAGAGGCAGGAGGAAACCACCTGGGCGTGATCATTGAGTGCACAGGGGCAGAGACACAGGATGGGCTGCAGTCCCAGGCACAGGAGCTGTGGTGGGTGAGCCAACAGCCCTTTGGACAAACAGCTATGAGGGCCTTGGCATCTTTCTTAAGTGCTGGGCATTCTTTCCATGTCCTGGCCGGGAGCATGAGCACCCCTTGCCTTTTGTGTAAGGTTTCAGAGATACAGCGGCACTGTAGCATAAGCACCTGCTATCTACAGAATCATCGAGTGTGAGACATCTCTCTTTGTACCCTTTGCAGAACACAGATACCGCCTATGAGGACTATAGGAAGGATGGCTTAGGTTGATCGTCTTGCTGGAACCAGCCCTACAGGCTTGGGCCACTTGGTAGGCTGGGATGTGTTCTCACCTGGAGAACAGAACCTCTTTGAAAGGGCCTGGATAGGGTAAACGGGCCATCGTGCAGGCCTCCGGCACTGATGTGTCATGGAACTCAACTCACTGGTGTCCTTAGCCTCTCACTGGTAGGCATTCCAGCAAGGTTCAGGTAGTTCCGTCATGCCAGCAGACCGTGACCCGTTTCTCCCTCTGCGCAAGGTGTGGCCGTATCGCCAGAGTCCTGTGCAGCGTTCATGTCTGCCCAGCGAGGGAGGGAGGGTCGCCCGTCCCCTTCTGCGCTTCAGCAGTGACCACCCACCGTGGGCTTTCCAGTTTGAGAGAGCACTCTCCGAACCTGTGGCCCAGAACAGTCTCATCTGCCATGGGTGCGACTCATTGAGGAGGAGAAGCGCTTGACTTCACTCCATGTTTAAGCATCTCTTCTGAGCACTGGTGTCCGGAGAATGGCAGAGGACCACAGCACCACTTAGAGAGTCGGAGACACACAGGCAGCATTCCCTGGTGCACACACAGCAGGATCGCCAGAATCAATGATAGGCGAGAAGCAGAGACAAAGAGAGAGATCTCTGCCCTATGGCTCTGGTGCCCCTGAAGAGTGGAGGTCAACTGTTGCAAACGTTGGGGTTTGTACACACTCCCCTAGCATCCAGACAGCAGCAGGCTCCTGTTCCAGGAAGGAAAGTATCCAGCCACTTTGCGCCCCTGCCTATCCTTTAGATACTCAGGGAGAGCTCCCAGGGATGGGCGGTCCCATGGGACACAGCAGTGTGCTCTTTGGATTGCAGAGCGAGAACACATGGCTTGAAATTCCAGAGGCCAATTCAATGCCAGCGCCTGCAGGAACGCCAGATGCAATAGCCCTGCCCTCCCTGAAGCCGAGTGTGGCCAGGTGGGGGCGCTGGAGCCCAGGAAGCGGGGAAGCCGCCCTCTGGTCTAGGGGCGTTTCCCTCAGGGTGCCGCCCACTACCCTCTCTGCCATTGGTCTCGATTTGACCCAGCAGCCTGAGCCTGTCTCACAGCCTAGGGGTCCCGCGTGTTGGGCTGATCTCCGAGCACCCTCTCCTGGCCTCTCCGGAACCCCTTTCTTCAGCCTCAGGCCACCCGCAAACACCAGGTCCCACCACCTGACCATTCCGCTCTCACCCCGCCCTAAAGAGCTAGCCAGCCACACCCGGTTACCTCAGCCGGGCCGCCATTGCGCACCACTTGCTGTGCTATTATGTCCGGTCCCTTCGCATCTGCCCCAGCTCGGGGTCACAGCCATGTCCCAGAGGAGCGTGAGAGGCGGCCAGAGGAAGGTGGGAGCGTCCCGGGACTCCGGACCTTCTTAGCTGGGAGCCCGGGTGCTCAGGGGGCAGTGGCCAGGGGCCTGCCATCGCGATGCCGTGCACGGCTGGGGCTTTGCAGCCACCAGGTGGCACAGCAGGCGAAGAGGTCACCCTCTACATGGTGGAGGCGGTGGGGCACGGGGGGGGGGGGGGGGCCCTGGTGGACGGAGACGAGGCGGGGATCAGGTGAGTGTGCCAGCTGCTGGTGGAAGGAGTTATGGAGGAGGTGGAGTTTGTGGTGGATGAGGAGCGGGATCGGGGTCCTCCCAGGAGCTGAAGGAGAAGACGCTGGGGGAGCCGGGCCTGGAAAGACCTGGAGGCCCGAGTGAGCGGCCAGCGCCAAATGTGCTACAGGCACTGACCGCCCTGCAGCTGGAAGTGAGCTCCCTGCATGAGGAAAACCGCCGGGCCTCCGTTCGCTTCATGCGCATGAAACATCTGAGGAGGAAGCGTCACATGGCTTGGAGAAGCGCCATCCTCCAGGGCATCCCTGGCTTCTGGGCCAAAGCTGTATCCTTCCTGCTCCTCCTAGGTGTTTGCCTGTCGGGAAGAGGAGGAGGAGGTGGAGCAGAAACAGGAGCATGTGCAGGGGAGGGTGCGGGTGTGTGGCGAGGGCAGAGGTAGGGTGCTGCAGGCCGCTGACAGAAGTGTGGTCCTGGGCATTGGCAGGTTCCAAAGGCACAGCCGAGTAGTATGTGGTCAGAGCCACACCTGTAAGTGTCACAGCCATGACTCGGAGTTTCCCCTTCAGGCCTGCATCTGAGGAGGATCAGTACCCAGGGCCTCTAGGTCAGGATGACCAGAGATAGTACACTAGAGCAGCAACTGCAGACGTTTATTGTTGTAAATGTGGATGACCCCTGGAAATAGCTGAGACATGGGAGTCTCTCTCTCTCTCTCACACACACACACACACACACACACACACACACTCACACACACACACACACACAGAGACCGTAGAGAAATACACACATTCAGACACATATAGAAACACACACACACCCCAGTTTCTTTCAGATAAGGTAGTCACAAGGACTGCAAATCCTAACCATGTTACCAGTGACATGCTACCCAGCAAACACGGCCCAGGAGGCAGGCAGGAGAGTTGAGAAATACCCCTGCTTTTGGGTTACAGACCACCTGAGCTGCAGAACAGCACAGGGAACCCAGAGCCACGAGCAGGTCTGATGGTATGGCAGGGCCTGAAGATGTGAGTCGTGGTCGGCCAAGCATGAGTGCCCAGCATCCTTGCAGATGCCTGTTCCAGTGTCCTTCTCCAGGCCAGACTAGGGCTGTTGCCCCTGGCTCTTCTTGGCCCGGCATATGGCCTGAATGTCTCCTTGACCTAAAGCAGATTATGAACCACCCTCAAGTGTCAATCATAATCATCGCCCAGGATGAAGACTTTCTTGGGTACATGATCGACTTCAAGGTCAGTGAGGGAGGCTGAGGATGGGTGGGTATGGCACTTGACAGGGAGGTGGGGGATGGTGTTATCCATGGGCCTGTACTGTGAGACTTTGCAGAGGCATCACGGAGGCTGTTAAGGCCCGCCTGGGAGGCAAGCAGAGGCCCCTCGATGCTTGCACCTTTTCCCTCCTCCCCGTGCTGGCAGGTGCACGTGCGGAGCCATCCCCGGTCCCACTGCAAGCTGATCTTCTCCTTTTGGGACAACCCGTACTTCTGGAACAAGGTGATTGTTAAGGAATATTACCTTGACATCACTGGTAAACGTGGCTCCCAGGGTGGTGAGTGTGGGTACGCAAGGCAATACCTCTCTGGTGGGGGTGTGGGTGGATGCTTCAGCTGCCGCATCCGCCCCTGTCTCCCCTGTCTTTCTACAGGGTATAAGGCACATCATTCCACACCAGTCCACTGGTTCTGGGACTTTGAACGGGGAGCACCCAGCCGCAGGCTGGACACCAGGAGCCTGAACTTTCTCAATCGGCTGTCAGGCCACAACTGCCCAGAATCGAACAGGATTGCTGAGGTGGGTTTGGTTTGGGCCTGTGCACAGTTGGTGATTGATGTTGGAGCTCTTGGCTTCTCACAGGAGGGTTAGGGGCCTGGTCAGCCCCGGGGAGACCTTGCTTTTATTGCCATCAGATCATTGGCCAGAACGTGTGGGGCGATCCCCTGAAGTACTACCCCAGGGAGGAAATTTGTGCCATGAGGGGCAGCTGACAGAAACACAGGTGGTGAGGGGGTCTGCAGCAGGGCCCTGAGGGGACATCCGTGTAGAGGCTGGGGCACTGTCCTTTCCCAGATGGGGATCCTCAGGCTCATGCAAGCTGGCTGCGGAGCCTGGGTTTGGGTCATGCACGTAGCAGGTGACGTGCTGAGACTGGAGTCTTGGGGACTCGGTGTGGCCGTGAGTGAAGGAAGTCTCCCTCCAAGCAGCTGTGGGTGCAATGCCAGAATCCTCGGTGATTCTGCTCGAGGCAGGGTGAATGCCGTCTGTTTGTCAGAATCATCCTTCGGTCAATCGCGCTATCCCCGGCCTTCTGCTGCTCAGAAAGTTTGAGATTGTCTGGGTCCTTGCTTCCCGCCACTGCTCCTGGGATAGCCTATGACTGGAAGGGCATCCTCTCTGGGATCCCAGTGCACTTAGGTGCTGACTTTGGGGTCATTTGTGAATTTCCACATCCACCACTCGCCGTCTCACTGCCACCACGCAGGCCGCGCTGGGACCGGCTTCAGGCCAGCTTGGGAAAATACGGAAGAGCTGCGGGACGAGGTGGACAGGGGGCCCCAAGGGAAGGACATGGTGCCTACTGACGCCATTTCCCACATTGCTGGGCACGGGCGTCTTCAGCTACTGAGAGAGCTGTGTTCCCTGTTTGCGTTTGTGTCCCCATGCCCAGCATGTGTGTGTATATACACACGTGGTCTTGTGTCACCTGTGTTAATATGGATCTGTGTGTGTGTGTGTGTGTTTCTCGCCCAAGGCAGACACACAGATGAAGGTGTCAGGAGAGGAACTGCCAAGAGACGAGAAGAGGAGGCAGGAGGCCTCCCCAGACTGAGGGTCATTGGTCGACGTATCTCTGCAGTGACCCTGTCCAGGATGGGAAAGAGGAAAGGATCAGTCAGTTCAGTCAGTCAATTCATTTGCTCAGTCGTGTTTGACTCTTTGCCACCCCATGAATCACAGCATGCCAGGCCTCCCTTTCTATTACAAACTCCCGGAGTTTGAGAAAGGATGGCCAGTGATAATTCAGACTGTGGCTCACAAGTCTGCAATTAGACCAAAGACAAAAAACACCACCATTTCTATCATGTTATTTTGTGTGTTTTTAGTAGGTGGAGGATTGGATGGTCGGAGGATTCAACCAGGGCAAATCAGATGGGGTCGGGCTTTGAAACCACTCCTTGTGGACCGCTCAGTCAGTGGCAGTGTGGACCAGTCAATGGATATGTTGGACGTGGCTACGGCAGGGCCTGGGGTTCTGAGGAGACTAAGGTCCTGTGGAGAAGGGCAGAGACCCGAAGGAATAGGAGGCACAGAGTGCCTGCAGCCCTGGAAACTTGTTCCACACACCTGAGAAGGATACACGGGAGAAGTCCTGGACCAGTGCTGCCCAGGTTCAGCCCATCAGGCAGCACGCTCCCTACCGAAGGAGCACACACTGGCACGATATGACACAGAATGTCAGCTGTGCTGAGGTAGGCTGTCCGTGCAAAACTACAGGCATCCTAGCAGAGACAGGGTGTGCGCATGGCATGCCACCAGGCACTTGCAACCTCCCTGGCAGTGCAGAAAGGCAAGGAGAGTTCAGGTGTGTGGTGTACGTGTGTGTCCCTCTGCCGGCGTGTGCCTGAGAAGAGGCAGGGAAGTGTGAGGATGCAAGGATGGTAGGCTGGCTGCTTGTCCCAAGGGATCTTCGGACAGTGGGAGACAGGGAGGTCCCAGGGGTATGTTCAGAGCCTGCTGGTTTTCAGGGTCCCGGGGCTCGACATTAGTGGTTCTGACAAGATATGCCATGGCTCGTGCTGAAAGTCCTGATGTGAATTCCTTCCCTCCTCTGCAGTCTTGTCCCTGGCTGTAAGGCCAGAGTGGCGAAGGTGATGGTCTGACCTTGAGGGTGGATTCTGGCAGTCTTGCTGGTGCAGAATCTCTGATTTTGTCTTAGGGGATCTGAACCAAGTGACACTCCGAGGGACCCTGCATTCCAGGTGACCGTTTTCGATGACCCTGGGCCCAAGCAGGGACTGCCTTCCTTGGCGCGTGTGTTGGGTAGGCAAGCAGGGGTGCCTGGCTTTAGGGAGTCCTACCTGGGCCTAGTGAAAGAAATTGAAATGGAGCCTTGGCATTTATCAAATGAGTGAGACCTTGGGTGGGATGAAGCCCTCTTGGTGCATTTGAGATGGAAACAGTGCTTTCTGCCCAAGGGAGGCATGAGCTGTGGGCCTAAAAGGGCCAGTTTCCAGGGCATCATCCATTCAGGGTCTCCGTGGGTCTGGGTAGTAGTAAACTGATGGGACTATGTCTAGGGATGCCACCTTAGCTTTCTGGCCTCAGGTCCCATGTCTTATATTGGAAGAGACCCTGTAGATGTATGTGCACCTTTTTCACAATATTTTATCAGTCCCTGGCCTGCCACAGTCTCTTGGAGCCCTTGGAGGCTCGAGCGTCTAATTGACCTTTCCCTGCTACAGGGAGATAGCGCTTGGGGTGGCAGGTAGACAGGTGCACACAGAAAGCTCCAGAGATAGGGAGGCCAGGGGGCCTCACCCAGAATGTTTTGGGCCCTAACAGATGATAGGGTTGCAACGGGGCACAGACATGATGAGGCATGACATAGAGAGGTGCACACCGAGAAAGTGGTTCTCCAAGTCAGCTGAGCCCAAAGGCCCTTGTTTTCTGGTTCCTTCAAGGAATGCACATGTAATGGAATCATGCCAACGTGACTGGTACTGTGAATCAGCCCAAGGTATGGGAGAATGTGGAACACAGCTGCAGGTCACTCAGCGGTCCACGGCGAGCACATCCAGGCCTGCCCGACGCTCTGCAGATCGGTCCCTGTCATGAACAATGCCAAGATTTTGTTACCCTTGAGGACAAGACACAGAGTTAGAAGTGCAAGCTGACAGGATCGACAAGCAAGTAAAAGAGAATAACTGGGACAAAGAATGTCGGGTGCTTACCAAAATTCATGTTCCTGGACAGGAAAGCCTGTACTTCTCCATATGTGTAAGTCTCCTCTCAGGGATGTGAGTGTGTACACTTGTATGTGTGTGCACATATGTGCGCAGAAGCACCTTCCAGTACACTTGTGTGTATGAGCAGTCTGAAGAGACCTAGCTAGGTGACGGAAGAATGGATAGCGGAAACATGAAGGTACTAGTGAAAGGTACATAGACTCTTGCCAGCAGAAGCAGTGAGGCCAGGGAATCATGCCCTTTGATCTCACTGAATTTGCAAGTCCTAAATGGAAATAGAGTCCTGTAGCCAGGACCCCTGGCAGAAAGGAGAGGCAGGAGGAAATCATCTGGGGGCGATCCGTGAGTGCAGAGGGGCCGAGACACAGATTGGGCTGCAGTCCCAGGCACAGAGGCCCTGGTGGGTGAGCCAACAGCCCTTTGGACACCCAGCAATGAGGGCCTTTGCATCCTTCTCAAATGCAGGGCATTCTTTCCATGACCTGGCCAGGAGCGTGAGCACCCCTTGTCTTTTCTGTAAGGTTTCAGAGATGCAGCAGCACCTGCTACCTGCAGAATTTTCCAGTGTGAAACATCACTCTTTGTACTCATTGCAGAACACCTATATCATGTATGAAGACTATAGGAAGGATGGCTTCGGTTGATCCTCTTGCTGCTCCCGGCCCCACAGTGTTGGACGACAGGCTAGGCTGGGGTGTGTTCTCACCGGGAGAACGGAACCACTTTCAAAGAGCCAGGATAAGGTAAATGGGCAGACATGCATGGCTCCGGCACTGGTGAGCTTTGGAACCTAATGGTGAGGTGTCCTTAGCGTCTCACTGGCAGGTATTCAAACAAGGTTCAGGGAGTTCCCTCATGCCAACAGAGCATGTCCCTTCCCTCCCACTGTGCAAGGTGTGGCCAAGCATGGCAGTTTGTGTAGCATTCATGTCAACCCAGCAACTGTGGGCTGTTCGCCTGTCTCTATATGTGGTTCTGTAGTGACCTCCCACTGTTGGCTTTCAAGTTTGAGAAAGCACTCTCCGACTGTGTGGGCTGAAAATATTCTGATCTCCCGTGTGTGCATCTCACTGAAGTGAACAAGGGCTTGCCTTCACTCCAAGGTTAAGAGTCTCTTCTCAGCGCTGGTGTCCAGAGAGTGACAGAGGGCAACAGCACCACTTAGAGAGAAGGAGACACACAGACACCAGCCGCTGGTACATACACAGAAGGATTGCCAGAAACAGTGCTATGCGAGCAGAGTAAAGAGACACAGAGAGAGATCTGTACCCTATGGCTTTGGTACTCCTGAACAGCGGAGGTCAAGTGTTGCAAGCATTGGGGTTTGTACCCACTCCCCTACCATCTGGACAGCGACAGCCTCCTGTCCTAGGGAAGAAAGTATCCAGCCACTTTGCACCCCTGCCTATCTTTTGGATACTCAGGGAGACTTCCCATGGGTTGAGGGTCCCATGGGGCACAAGAGTGTGCTCTTTGGATTGCACAGCGGGAACACGGTTCGAATTTTCAGAGACCAGTTGTGTAACAGCGCCTGGGGTAGCGCCAGATGCAAAACCACCGCCCTTCCTGGAGTCGAATGCGGCCACCTGGGGACGCTGGAGCCTAGGAAGTGGGGAAGCTGCCCTCTGCTCTAGGGGCGTGTCCATCAGGGTGCCACCCACTACCCTCTCTGTCATTGGTCCAGATTTGGCCCAGCAGCCTGAGCATGGCTCACAGCCTAGGCGTCCCACATATTGGGCTGATCTCCCAGGGCCAGGGCACCTTGTCCTGGCCTGTCCAGAGCCCCTTTCTTCAGCCTCAGGCCACCCGCAACACACCAGCCCCCACGTCCTGACCATTCCTCTCTCACCCTGCCCACAAAGAGCTAGGGACCCCCACCTGGTTACTGCTGGGCCCGCCATTGCGCACCACTTGCTGAGCTACTATGTCTGGTCCCTTCGCATCTGCCCCAGCTCGGGGTCATGGCCTGGGCCCAGAGGAGCATGAGAGGCGGCTGGAGGAAGGCAGCAGCATCCCGGGACTCTGGACCTTCTTGGCTGGGAGCCCTGGTGCTCAGGGGGCAGTGACCACGCGGCCTGCCATCGTTATGCTGTGCACGGCTGGGGCTTTGCAGCCACCAGTTGGCACGCCAGGCAAAGAGGTCACCCTGTACAGGGTGGAGGTGGTGGAGGACGGCAGGGCCCTGGGGACAGAGACAAGGCGGGGATCGGGCGGGAGTGCCAGCTGCTGGGGAGACACATCATGGAGGAGGTGGAGGTTGTGGCGGATGAGGAGCAGGAACAGCGGTCCTTCCAGGAGCTGGAGAAGGAAACGCTGGAGGAGTAGGGATAGGAAAGGCCCAGAGACCCGAGTGAGAGGCCAGTGCTAGATGCACTGCAGGCACTGGCCGCCCTGCAGGCGTAACTGAGCTCTGAGCATGGGAATAACCGCGGGGCCCAGGTTCGGTTCATGCACAAGAATCATCAGGGGAGGAAGTGTCACTTGGCTCGGAGGACCGCCATCATCCAGGGTCATCCATGGCTTCTGGGCCAAAGCTGTATCCTTACTGCTGCTCCTAGTGGTCTGCCTCTCAGGAGGAAGGGGAGGAGGGGCAGAAGCAGGAGGATGGGTGGGGGCGAGGACACAGGAAGGGCGATGGAAGCCCCTGAAGGAACTGTGGTCCTGGGCAGTGGCAGGTTCCAAAGACATAGCCAAGTCAAATCTGGGAAGGGCCACACTTGTAAGTGTCGCAGCCATGACTCTGGGTGTCTCCTTCAGGCCTGCGTCTGAGGAAGGAGCAGCATCCAAGGCCTCTAAGTCAGGAATGACCAGAGACAGTACATGAGAGAAGAAACTGTAGAGAGTTATTGTAAATGTGGATGATCCCAGGAAATTGCTTAGACATGGGAGTCACACACACTCACACACGCGCACACACACACACACACACACACACACACACACACACACATAAATACACACCCCACTTTCTTTGAGGTACGATTTGTCACAAGGACAGCAAGTCCTGACCATGTAATCAGTTACCTGACACTATCCCGAACAAACCGGCCAGGAGGAAGGCAGTAGCAGCCAGAAAGAGCCCCTGCTTGTGGGATGCAGACCACCTGAGCTGCAGAATAGCAGAGGGAACCCAGAGCCATGAGCATGTCTGATGGTATGACAAGGCCTGAAGACGTCAGTGGTGGCCGGGGAAGTGGGAGTGCCCAGCATCCTTGCAGATGCCTGATCCAGTGTCCTTCTTCCACCCCAGACTAGGGCTGTTGCTCCTGGCTCTACTTGGCCTGGCATGTGGCCTGAATGGCTCCTTGACCAAAAGCAGATTATGAACCACCCTCAAGTGTCCATCATAATCAGCACCCCAGATGAAGACTTTCTTAGCTCCATGATAGACTTGAATGTCAGTGAGGGAGACTGAGGACGGGTTGATATGGCACTTGATGGGGAGTTGGGGGATGGTGTTATCCATGGGCCTGTGCTGTGAGACTTTGGAGAGATATCATGGAGGCTATTAATGCCCACCTGGGAGGCAAGCTGAGGCCCCTAGGAGCTTGCACTTTTTCCCTCCTCCCTGTGCTGGCAGGTGCAGGTGTGGAGCCTTCCACTGTCCCGCTGCAAGCTGATTTTCTCCTTTCGGGACAACCCGTACTTCTGGAACACAGTGCTCATTTAGGAGTGTTACTTTGACATCACTGGTTAACGAGTCTCCCAGGATGGTGAGTGTGGGTGTGCAAGGGGCTGGATGCTCCACCTGCTGGATCTGCCCTTGTCTCCCCTGCCTTTGTCCAGGGTATAGGGCATGTCGTTCCACTCCAGTCCACTGGTTCTGGGACTTTGAACAGGGAGCACCCAGCCACAGGCCTGTCACCAGGAGCCTTAACTTTCTCAACTAGTTGTCAGGCCACAGCCACAACTGCCCAGAATCGAACAGGATTGCTGAGGTGGATTTGGCTTGGGCCCACACACAGTTGGTGATTGATGTTGGAGCCTTTGGCTGCTCACAGGAGGGTCAGGGGCCTGGTCAGCCCAGGGCTGACCTTGCTCTTGTTGCCAGCAGATCATCAGTGAAGACATGTGGGATGATCCCCTGAAGTACTACCCCAGGGAGGAAGGTTCTGCCATTAGAGGTAACTGATAGAAACACAGGTGGTGAGGGAATCTGGAGGTGGGCCCTGAAGTGACAGTTGTGTAGAGGCTGGGACACTGTCCTTTCCCAAATGGGGATGCTTAGGCTCATGCAACCTGGCTGTGGACCCTGTATTCAGGTCATGCATGTAGTAGGTGATGTGCTGAGAGTGGGGACTTGGGGACTCTGTGTGTCCATAAGTGAAGCAAGTCTCCCTCAAAGCAGGTGTGGTTGTAATGCAAGAGTCCTAGATGATTCTCCTAGAGGCAGGGTGAACTAAGCATCTTTGTAGAAGCATCCTTCCCCTGACACTAAGTACCATCTCCAGCTACTGAAACACCTGTATTTCCTCTTTGCCTTTCTGTCCCTGTGTCATGCATGTTTGTGTGTACATACGTGTGTTTGTGTCACCTGTGTTGGTTTGTTTGTGTCGCCCAGGGCTGATGCAGTGATGAAAGCAAAAGGAGCCAAGACATGGAACAACCTAAAGAGGAGGCATGGAAGGTCCCCAGATATGGGGTGGATGGTTGACCTATCTTTGCAGTGCCCCTGTCCAGGACAGGAATGAGGGAAGGATGGCCAGAGATAACTCTGGACCAGGGCTGCACAAATTTGGATTTAGATCAAAATTAAATCAACAGATAAACATGATTATAATTTCTACTGTGTTTTCTTGTGTTGGGGTTGTAAGGTGTGAGGATTCACCCAGAGCAAATCAGATGGGGTGGGAATTTGAAACCACTGCTTGTGGACCGCTCAGTCTGTGGGGAAAATGCCAGTCTGTGGGGAAATGTGCCAGTCTGTGGAAATGGTGGACGTGGCGACAGTAGGACCCAGGATGGTAAGGACGCTAAGGTCCTGAAGAGAGGGCAGAGACCTGAAGGAGGAAGAGGCACAGAGAGCCTGCTGCACTGGAGACTTGTTCCACACACCTGAGAAGGATACCCGGGAAGGTCCTGGGCCTGTGCTGCCCAGGATCAGCCCATCCGGCAGCATGCTCCCTTCCCAAGGGTGGCATACACTGGCATGATGCGACACAAAATGTGAGACGTGCTAAGGTAGGCTGTCTGTGTGAAACCCCAGGCACCCTAGCAGAGACAGGGGGTGAGTGTGGAATGCCTCCAGGCACTTGGCAACCTCCCTGGCAGTACAGAAAGGTGAGGAAAGCGCAGGTGTGGGGTGTACATGTGTGCCCCTCTGCCAGCGTGTGCCTGTGAGGGAGGGAACAGGTAGGAAGCAAGGATGGTGGGCTGGCTGCTTGTCCTAAGGGACCTTGGGGCAGTAGGAGACAGGGAAGGCCCTGGGGTCAGTTCAGAGCCTGCTGGTATTCATTTCCAGGGACTAGGTAATAGTGGTCCTTCTGAAGATGCCCCATTGCTCAGCCTGGTAGTCGTCACGTGAATTCTTGGGTCTCATCCTTGGCAGTGTGTATGACTTGAGTGATTCACAAGTTGATCTACATGAAGGCCGAGGAGCAGGGACGTTTTTCTTTTCAGTGCATAGCCCCTTTCTATATGTAGATGCTTCAATTTACAAAAAAAATGAAGCATTAAGTTAATCAGTAGTGGCAGCCTCAGTTCAAGTGCTACACAACCACACGAGGTTTAAGCGTTACAGTGCTGAGCAACAGAACTATTTGTCCGGACAGTCCCACAATCCTGTGCTAGAGGATCTGAACCTGTGAGAGTGGAAAAAAGAGAAGAATACAGTTTCTAGGTAACCTTCGAACACTACGATGATGGAAACAGTGGACAAATGTTAGTGTCTTCAGTAATGTAGAGCAACGATGATGTAAAAGCACCTATCCTGGAGAAACTTCTTGTTTTAAGCTTGGCAAATAACACTGCCATTCAGTAAGACACCAGAGGTAAAGAAATTCTGTTCTTTGTGTCCGAGGTTTTCTGGGAACAAAAAGAACATATGGAAGAACTGAGGTCACCCAGCAGATTAATAGTGTGGCCCTGAAGAGTCAAGGACACATACACAGTGTCTGGCCTGTAGACGGCCCAGACAGTAGCCCGGATTTGGACAGGCCTGCCTGGTTGATGGACTGGCTGAGCTAGCTGCAATACCCAGGTTTGAGTGGAAGAATAAGGGATGTTTCCAAGCGGTGTGTTAAGAACAAGGGTCTTACATATCTGGATGACATACAGAGGGTATGAGTAGTTACCTTTAAGAACCCAAGCTGGTACCAGAGGGTAAGGAAGGGACACGGTGGCAGGTGAAAACACTCATTTCTTCAGCCATCTGGACAGTGTGCCTGGTGTGCTTGACAGTGTTTGTGCGGCCACTGTTGGTACTCTCACTGCTGACCTATGAGAAAAACTCCTTTACGTCTCCCCAGTCTGCTGATATTCAAGGGAAAAACAGGGAGACCCACAGATGAGGGAAGCAGGGCACAGCACAAAGGGACATTTCTTGTCTGGTCAATAATTTCTTCCTAAGTGTACGAGACATCTTAAGGACATTAAACAGTTGAGCAGAGCTTAAGATGAGGCTCCCGCACAGGTAAAAAGCATGGTTATAAACCATCTGAGTGCAAGTAAGCTAGAAGAAGACCAAGCTCTGTATATTCTCACTGAAAAAAAAAAAAAAACCATGTGCAATACTACTTGCAACACTTATAGGTATTAATAAAATCTTTTTATTCTTCCAAACAACTCTTCATCCGATGATTCAAGAGATGAAACAAAGAATATTCACTCTGGCAAGATTTAGAATTCAGACCCATAATCCAGACCCAGAGTCTACCACCTTGAAAACTGCTATGGCAAGATACTTGTGGGAAGGGAAGGGAGTAGAACTTCAACCAGATTTAATGTAAGCGGTAAGACTAGATATGCTCTACATCCAACCTAGAATGTCTCTATTTCTCTGTAAGCAGAGGACAGGAGGAAAATGGACCAAGGCAAGCATCCGGCAGAACAACTGGATGTAATCTTATCTGATAACCCTGAATTTGAGAGAAATTCCACACGGGTGCAGTGCGGAGCTTTTTGGATTAATATGTGAACCTGCTCCTTCTGAAGACAACTAGGTTCGGGCCTCTGCCAAAGGTAGGATAGGACACGCTTGAATGAACTCCTCTTTATTAAGAATCCCAACACTACACACAGCAAGCAGCAACAAGAAATTCTCAAAAGGACGTAAGGCTCAGCTTATGCCAGAAAGTTGAGCTGACTGAAAACATGGAAGAGGCGCATAAAGGAATTAGCGAATGGTGTATCGTACATAAGGAACCTCCACATCTTTGCCATCCTCATCACTGCAGCACAGCTCAAGCACCAATGCTTGCACGTGGTGTCCCAGCTTTTGCTTTGATACTCGACTCACAATTTCTGTCATCCTAGTATGAGGAATAACAGGGTCAGGTAAGTAGAAAAAGAGGAAAGGACATAAAGGGGCAAATAACTAAGGAAAACGGTAAACATGAGTTGCATAGATAGCTGATGCTTCCTAGCCGAGACAGGACCAGAACATTTCTCCCTGCCCAGTGAGCCCAACTCACGATTGATCCATCCGCTCCTTCAGCTTGCTGGGTGGCATGAAAAAGGAGTAGAGCATGGATACACCTTGGGATAGCATGGTGATCTCCAATTTGTGCTCTGTCTGAAGATAGTAGAAAGGAGGGGCCACGGTGTCACTAGGATGGACAATACCAAGGACCTGGACAAGCACTACCCTACGTGTAGTAAGTGAAGAAGGAGTCTTACCTTAAAATGGTCAAGGAACTGCTTGAGGGTCATCTCTTTACCATTAGGCTGCAGCCCCTGGACCTCAAAGCGATCCCAAAGTGTCCACTCTTGGTTATAAAACTGCAGGATAAAGCACAGCAGAGTAAATCAGGGGACAAGCCGAGGTTACACTCTCCTCTTTAAATCACAGATATGAGAGTTTCATTTCCACAGTGCACAGGTTCCAACAGTGAACACGGGGTGCACAAAATTAAAGCAAACCTCCAGAATGATGAAAACCAGAGCCAGTTCTCCAAGGATAAGATACATATACTGCCCACTCATATACATACATGTGTCACTCACTGATGCGTGATACCGAAGGTTCCCATAAATACAAGAATTTACCTGGTGACGGGGTGGGGCAAGGGGCCCAGAGAAGCAGAAAAAGGGCAGGGCCAAGTTGATGAAGCTATTCTTATAGGACTCAAGCTGTTGGTGTCCCTGTACCACTTTGTACAGCTCCAGACATACAAGGCCAACTACAGCTGCTGTGGTTGTAGCAATGGCTGGGATGATCTTCCCTGCAATCAGCTTGCTCTATGACACAGAATGTGACGAGCAGAGGTGATTGTTAAGAGAAGTTGACAGCCCACTGAAAAGGTCATATGTGGCAGATTCAAATTTAGAAAGGGTTCAAGGTTAGATCCAAATTTTTGTTACCTTATGCCGGTCTGCGAGGGGAATGTTATAGTTCTCTGCCCGGAGATTGGATGCAGCCACAATGAAATCCATGTGGAAGTTGGTGTCATCATCCTGTTGTTGAGTGGAGACAAGAGGAAGAATAGAGGAAGCAGATCAGGAGCAAAAGGCTTTCTAGATAGTACTACGGACCAACATCTATTTTTCCCCATTACCTGCCAATGCAGCCAAAGATGTCCCAGACCACCAAAAAAAAAATGGGCCATATGGTAGGCGTGTAACCCCACAAAAGCTAAAGATGGCTCAGCCTATCCTCCTATCCTGCTGAGGGCACCCCTCTCCCAAGCACCTTCTCAAAGTTGATGGGGTACATCCTGAACCCAGAAAGGCTCTCTGGGGTTGGCAGCATGGCCTTGAGCTCCTGTAGGCGGTTATCATCTGCCAAGAGGAGGTAGTACATGTCAGTCCTCAGATACACATTAGATTCCAGGCCAGGGTCTGAGGTGAAAGCAGGAGTCCAAAGTAAGGCAGAGAAGTTCACGCAGATCAAGGATTTAAAAAGGAGAGACATCACGTGAGAGAGTAAAAGGAAGCAGGAAAGATAAGGCAGAAACACCCCAAAGAGAAAAGAAGTAGACAGGTGTGTGGGACGTGAAAAGGAGCATAACTAGAGACACTGAGGGACAACGACTGAGACACTAAGAAAGGTTTAGACAGCAAAACTATTTTCAATAAAGATGGATGCAACCCAGGTTGCTCACTGATGAATGAGTGTATACAAAAACGTGGTCTATCAATTCAGTGAAACATTAAGTCTCCTTAAAGAGGAACATTTGAAATCCTGGCAGTTTAACAGCACAAATGGCCTCAGAACTACATGCTTAGCCAGAGGTAGAAAGGCAAGTACTGCATAAGGTTACCTAAAAATCAAAATCACAGACACGGAGTATACCTTAGTGTTTGCCAGAGGCAGAGGGGAAGGGGACTGGGGTGTTACTGTTTGATGGGTATAGAGTTTAAGATTTGCAAGTTAAGTTCTAGAAATTTCCTGTACAATGTGACTGTATTTAATATTACTTAAGCATAGTTTTAAACATGATTAAGATGGTAAATCTCTTGTGTTTTTTACCAAAATATTAAACAAACAAACGCAGGATGTCAATGAGAACATAAAATAAGACATCTTAAAGAAGAACGACACAGACAAGGGGAGATAAGAAGGAAGACGCAAAAGCAAACAGGAGACCAGGGGATAAAAGTTACAGAAAGGAATATTGCAGGGAAATGCACTGATAGGAAAGAAGAGAGTAGTGAAATGGGATAAACAGGACATATCTGAGAAGGAAGGAGGGGCATAAACAGTGCAGTTTAAAAAAAAGTGTACAGGAAAGAAGACAGTAGAAAGTACCTGAAGGGGAGACAGGTAGGGAAATGCATAAAGAGAACTATACAAACAGGAATGTGAGAGAGTAGCTATTTCAGACACAAAATGCAAAAGATGTAAGAGGAGACGACAGACATACAAAGGAAGAAACTGAGGGATACAAACAAGATAAAATGTAGGCAAGGACTTCTAGAACACGAGGTGGGGAGGGGAGACATGGAATTTTGAGTTGGGGGACAGTTACAGATGGAGAGATGAGGAATATATTGAGAGAGAGATGAAGAAAGACATACACACAGATTAATAACAGGTTAAAGATACATATCAGAGAGAAGTAGGGATGCAGATGAGGAGATCTGTCAAGATGAACCAGGGAAGAAATCAGGCAGAGAGACTACTGGTGGAAATCATATCCATTTCTACCTCAGAAGCACACAAAAAGTAGTACGGAAAATAGAACAAAACAAAGAGAAAAAAAAAAAAAAACACAAAGAAAAGACATGGTCCACTCAGAGAGGGAGAAGAAAGAAGTAGCGCGAGAGAGAATTTGTCTCCATCCAGCCCACTGGAAACTGAAGAAGGAAAGAGGGCGGTGGATCAATCTCAGACAGGAGATCTCAGAGCAGAGCCAGGGGCAAAATATCAGTGTGCAGGAGGCTTGCATGGACATGGGCCACAGTAGCATGGTGGCTCCAGCCCAGCTAAAGTATCTCACCAACGGAGGAACTGGTTTGCAGCTCCTGGTCAGAAACTTGGATCCTGACGCCAGACTTCGGGGTGAACTCAGGGACCTGCATAGACTGAATGAGTATGGTGACAGCACTCCGGTCCTGAGAGCCCATCATCCCGTAGGTCTGGGCAAACAGGTTGGCAGCAGCTATCACGTAGTCCAGATGCAGGGGCTAAGAGAAGGCAAGGTAAGGAAGGGAAAGAACATCTGTACTCCCCTACGGAGGCTCAGCCTCCTTACCACCCATTCAGCGACTTTCCACCCAACTGCAGGAGACCCAGGAGAGTAGACTTACATTGTTGACATCAAAGATGAGTGGGTGTGGGCAGCGTTTAGGCCCGGACCAGAAAGGGGCTCCTGAACCTGTAAGCTAGAAGACAGAAAGATTTAGGGGAGCAGACCCTGCCACAAGAAGTCTCTCTGATAACCACAACTCCTCATTTTCAGTCCCAGAAGGCCCAACTCACTATACTTTGACACTCATTTTCTACCAGATAGGTATTTATGAAACTTTTACAGACTGCCAGCCACTGTGCTCTTCTTGTTCAGATGCTAAGTCATGTTCAACTCTTTGGGACCCCATGGACTGCAGCACGCCAGGCTCCTCTGTCCATGGGAGTCTCCAGACAAGAATACTGGCCTGAGTAGCCATTCCCTTTGCCAGGGGATCTTCTTGACCCAGGGATCGAACCCAGGTCTCCTGCACTTGAGGCAGATTCTTTGTCACTGAGACACCAGGGAAGCCCACCAGGCACTGTACTAACAAATTAATTTACTAACTTAACAAAGAGCAATTAACCTTCACAAAACTCTCATGAAATTAGGTCATCACTATTCCTAATTCCATGAGTATACTGAGGTGCAGAGAGCAACTGCGTAACTTGTGCCAAGAGAACACAGCTAGATTCTATGCCATTAACTCCGAATTTTTTCTTCTACAGTTTTGACAGTCTTGACTGGGAATCTGGAATGACACATCCTACGTCTAAAGGAAACTGATACCAAGTATCTGACAGCTAGAAGAAAAGTTTGACTGGGCATTAGAGGAGAATGGTAGCAGTCTTTGACCTCAAAAATCATTTGCTTATTCATTTTAAGAGCTCTCAAAGCCTTGCTAAGCTTGACACAACTGAATTAACTGGAATGAATCATGTCAAAAGCATGGCAGAAGCCAACACAATAGTGTAAAGCAACAACCCTCCATTTAAAAATACATTAAAAAATATTAAAAAACCCTGGGGCAGGCTGTTCCCAGTAAAACGGTTCTGACAAATGGTCCCTGCAACTGTGTTACTACCTGGTTAGGAGGAAAGTTATGCAGCAGCTGTCTGATGTTGTTGGAGTACTGGGTGTGCCAGTGATAGTACGCCCAGGTCACACAGTCAGCCCACGATTGTGGCCGTTGCAGCACTAAGCTGCGCTGCACGGCCTCCAGCACCTCCAGAGGCTGGGTGCCTGCCAGGCACAGCGTTCGTTCCACAAACTTGGCGTCTCTATCAAGAATCAGAAGGGAAACCAATGCAGAATTACACAGTGATTCCAGGAGTAAGCTTATATCTGCGAAAGTCAGTCCTGACTTCCAAAGGTATAAGGCCCAAGCAACCACTAATTTATTCAGAAAGTAGACCAGGGAATTCCCTGTGCTTCCACCACAGGGGGTATGGATACAATCCCTGAGTGTCCACACACCACTGTGTGATACCTGGTATGTCCCTGACCCTCCCCCCACCAAAAAAAAAAAGTACAGTAGGTCCTAACTGTTAAATGGTCACAAAATGCTTTGACTGACAGGCCAGAGACAGGGTGAGCAGGCACTTGCACCAAAGTACTCACGTAAGGTATTGGTTGACATTTTCTGCTGGCTGCTTGAAAAGGCCTTCAAACTCATCCCGAGCCCACTGCAGACAGAGCAGAAAACATTACACTGAGATACGGGAAACAAATGAGGTATGAGAAACAAAGTTAAGTTTCTGCAGGCATTAGAGAGATCATCAGGGAAATACAGTCAACAGGAAAACCACGGCTGCTATGGGAAAACAGGAATGAACCCATCCCAGTGGGACTCCTCAAACTTTTAAACACCCACCATTCCATTTAAAAATCAATGATGTTAATCTGGGCAGATTCCTACACAAGTGTAAGTCTGTGGTAAACTTATTCTGAGGCTGAACACGTTACCCAAGGTATGTCATGCCTCAAATTAAAAAAAAAAAAAAAAAGTTCACACCAAGAATAAAACATGAATGATCTCTCTACAATGATCTTGCAGGGCCTGTGCAGAAAATAATAATGGCACTTTTCCTGGAGAATTAAAGAGATAATATAGTCCCAGGCAAAGTGGTGTAAACCATCCTGTTGGTGGAGATCCAGATTCAAGTGCCAGCTCTGCCACACTTGTGTGACCTTCAGGTACATCTTGACTTTTATATCCTCATTTCAAAATTCTGTATCACTAGTATCTACACCTCAAGGAATTAATATCATAGAATAAGCACACAAGTATATATTTTAAACTTATTTTGAATGTCACAAGGACATACCAAATGTAACTTCTTTACAAAAGTCCTGTGAGAGTTACTACTTTCACTTCTGTTTTACAGATAAGGGATCTGAAGCATGAAGAACTTAAGTCCAAGTATCAAACCAGTATTCCTTTCAAAAGCCCTTTTACTGGCCTCTCTGTATGTTAGTAGAAAGAAACAAAGTAACAGAACCATAATCTTGCAAAGGTTTTACATATTGAAACAAACAGACACACACTCCAACACATCTTACTACCTCTCCCTCTGTCTCTAACTATAGATATATAGTCTCTAACTATAAATATATACATACACACACAAACATGGGAGGCATGGACAGGCGGAGAGACACACTGTGTACTGAGTCTGTAAGTTAAAACTCATCCTGAGAGGAAAAGTGACAGATTAAACTGTTTCTTCTCATTTTCTTACTACTCCCATACTTCCTAAACATCCTCAAAAACTGCATTAGGAATTATTTTGATAAAATGATGGTTATTTTGGGACCAAAAAGAAGATGGGATTCGGGCCAGGTTCTGAGTGGCTGCAAAAGGGAGGCTTTTATATTGTCAATCTAGATGACAGATATGCTCTTATATATACATACATATATATATATATACACACACACACACACACACACACACACACACACACACACATGTGTGTGTGTATATACATACACACACACTATATAAACAATTATTCTGACAAACAAACTGCTAAATGTGTTCTGGACAAAAATCAAAATGTTAGTCATAAATATGTACTGAGTAGAGAGGGGTTTAAATAACGAGCAGAGCTGATATTAAGAAGTTGATTTTGTTTAGCAAGAAAACAGTATCCTCTACACAAAGACAGACATCTTCACATCTTAGATTCATGCTTCTTAAGTAAAATGTTTTACATAGTATACATAATACTTCCCTGTATGTTTCCAATATAAAATTCCCAAGTTAAGAAAAAGCATTCCAAAAAGGTTAGGGTTGTAGGTCTAAAATGAATGAAGGAGATTTGAAGGGAGGGCACATCTTATATACACTGAGGCTTGCATGACTGGAATAAAAAGAGCTTGGCATTGTCTAGATGCCTGTCTGTTCTACCTCTTTCTACCCCCACAGCTGATCACCTGCAATGTGTGCTCGATGGCATTCGGGAAGTTCTTCAGCGTGCAGATGGGGATGGACTTCTCAGGAGGGTCCTGGCTGGAGCTGTATGACTCTGTCAGGAAGGGGATAACCACTTGTACATTACCCTTGGTTCCCAGTGTTCCTGACTCCAGAAGTGGCTTACGGTAGTAAACACAACGGCGGTCCATGTACATGCCTGCGGCAAAGAGTCAACAGATGAAGGGGAAGTAAACATCAGTACAGATGACACTCCCTCCCCAAAACACAAACATGGCTCTGTCCTGGTTCTCACCCATGCACAACACTTACGGGCGTCCACATTGTCCAGGGCATTGGCCACACCATCCAGGTTTTGGAAGAAGTCATCATCATACACATGCTCTGTCTCAGGGCCCACACGGTTCTGATGGCTTATGACCCGGATGTGTGGATTTATTTGGCTCACAGCTGCAGCAGCTGTATCAGACTTTGACTTCTGGGTAGTGGCAGAGGAAACAGAACTGTCATCCATATAATCACCCAACTCACCTGTGCAGGCCTATTCTGGAAACTGATTTAAGTAATGATGCACAAGACCAACACTGTGACTTCAGGGGCTCGGTGGCATATGACAAATGCCACATAGCTGAGGCTGAAACAAATGGGCAACAGGGCTTAAAAAGAAAACAGTGATCCAACAGGAGACAATGGGTCGAGCACCTGTTTCTTCTATCTACCCAACACGTATTGTTAGTTTTAGTTACCAGCACCCAGAATGCACATGGGGTGTGTTCACTGAAAGAAAACCAAGATCGTCTGGTTTACAAAACCAGGATCCTCTGAAACCCTGTATTAGCTCAAGTTCCTCTTCTGTTCAAAACCCTCTATCACTTCCTAATTTCAACTAAGGATAAGATGAAGTGGCCCCTATTACTTTTACAAGTTTCTCTATTCCTATGATCTCCCACCGTCTCTATCTCTTAACCACAGAAAAAATATTTCCACCTTGAGATTTTCCTCATGCTGCTACCTTTACATAGTATATTCTTTCCTGAGATTTCTTCCACTCCACCTCTCTCCTTTTTAATTCTCTGTGGAAATGTCACCTTTCCAATGAGACCTTTTTTACCACATTGCAAACTACCCTCTCATGACACTTTGTTCTTTATCTTGATAATGATTCTTACCCTAAAACATTATCTTTCACCCCATATTCAAACTATACATTTTGCTATTGGTATTTATCCATTCTAGCAGTTGAAAACGTAGAGGTCTTAAAAAGGATTGTTTTTTAATGTGATGCAAAGCCATCACTATTTCCTACATTAGACATTTAAACAGAGAAAGGTTTAAATAATATTAGTCTGCTTAAGACTATGATAATTCCATTACATAACACCATCATTAAGAAAAACACTGCAACATGAAGACTTTAAGACAGGTTTCGAGTGTATTTACAGTTCGGCACATTTCTCTTAAGCTATTTTAGAAGACAGATGAATTTTCATAACTACTGCAGTCAATGCATTATATATTTTGTTTAAATGAACCTAAGGAATATTCAGCCTTACAAAAAATGTTTCAGTTAACAATTTTTAGGTGATATTTTAAAACTACAGAAAACTTGACAGGTGTTTACAAATGTAATTGCAAGGTGAAATGTGGAATCCATATCAACATTCACTGGTTTTCAATTCCTTTTGAATTGAAAGTGAATTTCCTTAATGCACAATTCTGTACCATCATACACTGATCGAGTCATTTGGAAAACCCTGTGTCCTTGTCAGACAGCTTTTCAAAGTAGAGAGGGAGATTCACCATTCAGCTGGTGAAATGAAAATAAAAGCAAAATAGTGTCCTAGTAAATCTTGAAACATCTATGGACTTGAGGAAACAGTGCTATCTACCTCCACTGAATTTTGAGAAACTCTCAATGTTATGTCACTGCATCAGAGAAGAGCAGAAACTTCTCTATGTTCTTATATATCTCAACTATCAAAGCAGTGCCTAGTATCTGCATGATAAAACGAAAGGCAGACACTTAGCACGCAAAAAATAACCCTGACTTTTACATAAAACTTCCCTCTATATCCTAGCTTCTGTAGTCTCACATAAGCCGTAACTAAAAATCAAAGGAAAAAAAGTAGGGAGAGATGCAAAATGACAAATGCAAGATATAAGTACTCAGTGACTGTCTGCTCAAAGACTGAACCATAGAGAAAAAATAAGGGAGGAGCTGAAGGAAAGGGGTAAACAAAAGAGACCTAAGTTAGCATGACGGATAACAAAGAAAAGGAGAAAAACCCAACAACTTAACCCTGTCCATCTCACTCACCGTGACGTCCCAAGGACGGAACAGAAACTGTCGGTTCAGATTTGACTTCTCGATGATGTCCATGTCTGTTACTGTGATTGACCCACCGTCCCCACAACCTAGCCCAATCATGGCAAAGTTCTTGAGCAGTTCACAGCCAATGGCCCCTGCGCCCACCTGGGAGGCAGTCAAGAAGACAGACAGGTAATGGTTAGGGGCACTCGGGTAACAAAGCCACCCCAGTCCTATTCCTCCTGGAGACTGTAAGAGAGGGCTGGGCAAGAGACTCTAGTATTGAATATTTAAATTCCAGGAGCATTAAAACGCAAGGTCATCAGGAAAGAGGCAGAAGACCAGGAACAAAGGAACTGGTATGAAAACAAAATGCTAAACAAAAGAGATGAGGGTACAATCAAACACCCTCCCTTCTAAGGCAAAGACTCCAGAAGAGGTGGCCAGAGCTAGGATAAATAAAAGGAGCTTGTTCCCAATAGGAGTTCTCACCAAGAAGTATCTCTGCTTGCCCAGTTTCTCTTGCAGGCCGGAGCCAAATACAGCCACCTGCCCATCATAACGGTTCTGGCACTGCGTCATGTGAAGGGAGGAGAGGATTAGAGAAATTGTACACCGGAGAGGACCAAAGTAATACCTTCTCTGTGGGCCCCCATCACATACTGGAAGGCATTTGTCCTCTGAAAGAGCCTCCTGGTCCTCAGGGAGACACTCAAGGGCATCAAAGTACAGCCACTGCATAATAGGCATAAACTTTCCAGAGCAGGCCTGACGAGGAGGTAAGAAAGGGGAAGTGATCTCTGGTTAATCAGAGCCCGACAGCAAGTAGCAGAGTCAGAAAGAAACCGAGCCCACTCCACCACTATCCTTCTACCCACACCTACCTTCATAACCTCCTGAGCAGCCAAGCCCCCAATGAAGGCATTCATGGGTGCTAGATCCCCAGCAGCCACGTAAGCCAGCTTCCTGATGAGGTCTTCATCCAAACTGTCTTGCTGCACTGCTGGCAGGGCTTGATCCTTCACAGCCTCTGCTAGGGTCACCAGTTCTGCTGCATCCTTCTGGTAGGACACAAGAAACAAAAGACCCAGTCATGCCACTGTGGGGAGAGGGAGGGGTAGAAAAAGTAAACAGAAGCAGTAATGGTAGAGCTTTGGTGCAAGGACCCAGGCTGGCTTGTTCACCCACCTACCTCACTGTGGGGCCGAGGGGACCTGCCATGCTGAGCACAGAACTGGTGCAAGGCCTGGAAACCAATGTGCAGTTGAGCAGAGCGAGAATACTTGGAAAAATCTGTTATCACAAAGTCTGGCTCTGCCAGTGAGTTGAGCAAGGATTTCTGGTGGAGAACAGAGAAGACCACATCAGAACTAAAAAAGCAAAACAAAATGAAGTGAGAAATACCTGGAACCTTACAGTACACCCTCCTGCACATACTTACAAAGCTTATCTTCTTAGTTATTTTGACCTGACTGACAATGCCTCCACGGATATAATCAGAGAAATTTGAGGTATCGCAGATACTAAAGGTGTAGGGCCCTAGAGGATAAAAAGCATTAAGATTTATCTGTCAATTCACACCCTCCCAAGATCAACAGGACTACCAAAACCAGAATGGAAGAACCACCCAACTCTCCCTCTCACCACCCACCTCTCCCTTGGATTCAAAGTATGGGATCAGCAGATGCAAACTATTATACACAGGATGGAAAACAACAAGGTCCTGCTGTACAGCACATGGAACCATATCCAATTCCCTGTGATAAACTATAGTGGAAAGGAACACATGAAAGAATGTATATACAACTAAACCACTATAAAGTAGTTCGACTATAGTAGAACTATAGTAGTAGTAGTATAGTTCTACTATAAAGTAGAAACTAACACAAGATTCTAAGTCAACTGCACTTCAATTAAAATACTTTCATAAGACCCAGAGGGATCGGGTAGAGAGGAAGGTGGAAGGGGGGAGCAGGATGGGGAATACATGTAAATCCATGGCTAATTCATGTCAATGTGTGACAAAAACCACTACAATATTGTAAAGTAATTAGCCTCCAACTAGTAAAATTAAATGAAAAACAAACAAACAAACAAAAAGCCCCACAATGCTGATTTCTTCAATAGCATAGGTACTCTATGTCCAACATGTCACTCTGGAGCAAAAAGTAAAGCAAGCATTTAAAGGATCCAACATCAATGAGATAAGCTCAAAAATTATGAAAGGAACACGAAAATGCAGCTTGAAACTCTAAAATCCACAATTATCTTCCATCCATCAAAAATTTCCAGGTCATGAATCTCTGGCTTTAATTTTCATCAAATCTGTAAACTTTGCAATATTATTTCTTTAAAAAGCTTTTCTGCCTCACACCTTTGTTGGGATTTATTAGATTCCATGTATTTTTTCACTTGAAGCAGCCATATGTCTTTTTTATATCTTCCAAATCATTCTGTACTATATTCATGATTACGGAGAACTCTGTTGACACCTGAAATATATTTATGACTTGACAGGTGGTGCTAGTTGTAAAGAACTTGCCTGCCAATGCAGGAGACATTAAAAGAGACCCGGGTTTGAGCCCTCAGTGGGAAGATCCCCTGGAGGAGGAAACGGTATTCCACTCCAGTTTTCTTGCCTGCAGAATCCCACGGACAGAGGAGCCTGGCAGACTACGGTCTGTAGGGTCGCAAAGACTTGGACACAACTTTGGTGACTTAGCATGCATGCATGTGTGCGCTGATTTTATATACTTGGTATGTTTAACAAATTAACACACAAGAAAAAAGTAGTAGATTTAATAAAGTAGAAGAAATTATCCATGATACAACAAAGAGCATGGAGAAAACCAAAGAGCAAAGTGGCTTAAAACGCATGTAACTGGAGATCTGCAAAGAGATGATGGAGTGGGGTGTGGGCTGAGAAAGTAGTACTGAGACGAAAGAAAGTGGTGGGGGTGGGGGAGGGCACAGACATATTCCAAATCTGATAAAGCTATGATCTCAGAGGTAATATAAATTTGAAAGGAAGCACCGAGAAAATTACACAAAGGTCTACTATCATAATTGCAAAATATACTAAGGTATATAATCATCAATCCATTTCTTAAGATCAGTGGTAGAAAATTTAAGAATGTTAAATACAAAGGAACAAGGATAAGAACAGGAGACTTTGTGGGGGAAAACAGGCAGGAAAGAAGAGTACCACATCTTTAAGCAATTATATCTAGAATGCTACACTCTGCAAAAATATTTTTTTTTCAAAATCAGGCATTCTGAAATAAAGACAATTTCAAACATCAAAAAGCAAGAAGAGTCACCACTAAAGTACAACATATGATAGAGCCTGAGTGGAAGCAAAATGGTACTGGATGCACATCTAAATGTAGAGAACATGTAACTGCCAAACCCCAACAAATAATTTTAATTTGACAATTATAAAATAAAAAAGCTCTTCTAGCTTTTTAATGCTTGAAGAGGTTTATGACGCACATGAAATTGCAATTATTTTGGTGTGTGTGTGCGCAGTGATAAAGTATTACTTGGAAAAGCAAATGCAGAATTTACATTTACACAGTCTAAAAGTTAAAGAAAAAATAAAAGAGAGGTGCAACCAATGAGCCAAATGGAATCAAATACTAGCGGTATTCATCTTTCTGCTTCTAGGTTCAGTTCACAGTTCTCAGCTAAGGCTACATGGACACATGTCTTGTAAATCCCAGGTGAGAGATCAGAGAGTTATATCCTCTTGGTCTGTGGTGCAATTCAGTATACATACATATGACCACAGGGACAATTCTCCCTTTGTTCTAGGTAATCATTTCTTGACCCCCAGCTTAGCATACCCAGGACGTTGATCTCTAGTGGACAGATGCCATTGAGTTCATTCATGCCCTGAACTTCTGTAAAGGAGACGAAGTCACCACTCTCAAATCCGTGTCGGGACTCATCCAGGCAAGTGACAATACCAGGGTTGCCCTGGTTGGAAGAGAAGTTAAAGAAAGTCTCACATGTAGAATCAGGGTACCCGGGGCATAGACAAGGACCAAGGCTACAAACATGCCTGCCTTGGGCCAGACTCCATACCTTGGTAACCATAGAAACCATAGCAGTGAGAGGCTGTTCCCCATTGGAATCCGTGAGGATCATTTCCTCTCCAAAGTCACAGAATAATTGCCTGTAAAAGGAGAAAACAGGACTGAGACCTGGAACTTGGGTACTGAGGCATCATGCTGGTAATATGACAGCGCTTACGCAGTATGGGCAGCGGTGGACATGCAGACTTGTATACATGGTTTTCCTGAGAGTATCATTAGGGCACTGAGAGCCAGGGGGGTTTTGGCCTGGCCTAGGAAGGAGTTAGGGATAAAGGGAGAAGGTGGAACTCACCCAAATAGACCTCGAGTGTCTGCTACCACCAGCTTGATTCCGTGCCTGTGACAGAACTCACCCACCTTCAGCTGGTCCTCCAAAGGAGAGTTGGTAAGGACCACCACCTGTAACAAGAAAGCAGCTCACTGAAAAAATGACTGGCACTGAGGTGAAGGGGAGGAAGGAAAAAAAAAGGAGAAAGGCAAGTCAGGAACTGGCAGAAGGTCAGGGCTCCAGCTTACTAGTTCTGACCTTTTCTACAAATATAAAGTACATGTTTTATACTCTGTCAGGGGACGTTCAACTTTCAGGGATCCAATATGTTATTCTCTTCTTTTGTGTGCCATTTCTCAAGGACTCTCTATTCCTCATCAGTTCCTGGAAACCAGCGACGAGCAGAGGTGCACACAGTTCTCAGGACTGAGATCATGAGAAAGAGCACCTTCTTGGACTCCTTTCAGTGACTCCCTTCAGTGACATTTTACTTAAAGGTAATTATTCAGTTACACCCCTCTTACTCAAGATATGGAATACTTTCTGGCCCTTTAAAGGCTGTTACGTGCTTGGCTTTGTTTTTGCTGAAAGTTTTTACTCCCTTACAAGTTGCCTTGTATGAAGATATATAAATGTGCGTTTCTGCAAATAAAGCACCCTTGTTTCACTCGAGACCTGGGTCACCTGCACCCCAATTCTGGTTGACCCCAGTCCCCAGGTCCCAGTCTGCAAAGACTGTGACAAGTCGCGCCCCAACAGGGACCTGGTGAATGCCCTTGACAAGCAGATGGAGTGACTGTTAGGACCTACGGAGTTCGGTAATTGCAGGGTTATGTGACAAATGGCTGGAATGCCCCAACCACTTTTCTACTTTACTTCATCATTTATTTAAGGTTCAGGACTTTCAGTTTCACATCAGCAGATAGAGGCTTGTCTACAAACAGAGGTTGAATATAATCCCTGGTTCCCTGATGAAAGCAGTTCCAATTTAAAAATTTGGAACTGGGTTAAAAAAAAAAATTAAACAAACCACAAGACAGAGAGAAAATATTCCAATAGATTTCTGGCCGTTGTGGGCCTTCATTAAAGCCATAATCTTGCCATTTCAAGGCAATTCTAGCCCCCCGATAATCATCAACAAACGTAACTCTCATTATACGAATATAAATTAAATGATAAGAGTTTACAAAAGGCCCAATTAGAGCAACATAAAATGTTTCAAAACTTTCCCACCATCCCTGCTCCGGCTACCCCAAGCACTCCTCTTCCTCTAGTAACAGGAACGAAAACTAAGGTCCCCTCAATTAAAAAACAAAATGAATCTGATGATGATTCTTCTGCTGCTCTCTTTGACACTAAAGCCAACGATACTTTTTGATGACAATAAGCCCATGACACCCACTCATTTTTATGAATACAGATGATCCACTCGTTCTTCATGATGAAGGCTTTCTGATTTACTGACTTTGCAATCTCAAGTCTCTGAGGCCAATGATCTTCTTGCCTTTCCTGTGTAAAGAAATATTAATGCTCAAGGGCAACTAACAGCTCAATATGAAGGCACTGGTTTTTCTCACATGCAACAAATGAAAAAGGTTGTAACAATGTATGGCCCTTATTCACCTTTTACTAAGGAACTTCTAAACTCTGTGGCATCTTCTATTGAAAATTTTATTCCTTATGGTTGGCCAATTTTGATATAAGATCTTCCTAAAACAAGAAAATATCTTCAGTAGATAATATAGTTTCACAATGTGGCCCAAGATCATGCCAATTCTAATGCTCGAACTGGCACTCCCCAAAACCAAATTACTTTTGAAATGTTAACCGGTAAAGGGCAATTTGATTTGGTGCAAGTTCAGATACAATGCCGTCCTTTATTGCATGAACAACTGAAAGAAGTTGCCCTTGATGCTTGGGATCAAATTACTCCTCAAGGGGAACCTAAAGGTAGCTACACAAAGATATTACAAGGACCTAATGAAGCCTATGCTGATTTTTTAGCTAGACTGGGAGTTGCCATCTCCCATAATGTTCTCAGAGAAGAAGCCAAAATACAGTTAGAAAAACTGCTTATATATGAGAATGCAAATCAGAAATATCAAACAGCCACTGCTCCAATTCATGAGACCAAGAATCTTATTATTTGAAGGCTTGTCACAACTTAAGATTAAAAACTCAGAAAACGCAAATATTAGCTAAAACAATGGCTGCTACCTTTAAAAAGGAAAATGAAAGATGTTTTGTTTATGGAGATAAGAGCCATTAAAATAATTGCCCTAACACACACACACACACACACACACACACACACACATATACAAATTGAAACTATTCAAAAGCCTCCAAAAGTCTGCCCTCACTGTCATAAGAGGATCAGTTCAGTTCAGTTCAGTTCAGTCGCTCAGTCATGTCCGACTCTTTGCAACCCCATGAATCACAGCACGCCAGGCCTCCCTGTGCATCACAAACTCCTGCAATTTAGTCAAACTCATGCCCATGGAGTCAGTAATACCATCCAGCCATCTCCTCCTCTGTCGTCCCCTTCTCCTCCTGCCCCCAATCCCTCCCAGCATCAGGGTCTTTTCCAATGAGTCAACTCTTCACATGAGGTGGCCAAAGTACTGGAGTTTCAGCTTCAGCATCAGTCCTTCCAATGAACACCCAGGACTTATCTCCTTTAGGATGACTGGGTGGATCTCCTTGCAGTCCAAGGGACTCTCAAGAGTCTTCTCCAATACCACAGTTCAAAAGCATCAATTTTTCGGCGTTCAGCTTTCTTCACAGTCCAACTCTCACACTGGGCTAAAAAAAGGTCAATCTAAATATGATGTTGAGAGAAATCTTATTTCAGGAAACTCAAAGATGGGGACTCACCAGGTCCCCATCAACAAAAACCAGGCAGCATCCAACAATGCTGCCGTCAATATACCAGTCATAAATGATTCTCTTCTTTTTCCTCAAACAGTCCCTTCTAGAATACTATATACCTTTACACCCTCTAGACCTAGAGAGACTTGCTTTCTCTCTCCCTTATCCTAATCATAGGGGGCCTCACAAACGATATCAATAGACTGTACTGCCTCAAAAAATGATGAAGTCTCCTATTATATGTCAATATTATGTGGCCAACATGCTCTATTACACAATAATGCTGGCTCATTACATCAAATTTGGAAAATCCCATACCGACATGCTAAAGAAATCATTAATAACTGCTCTACTTATAGGCCCCTACATCTTCAACCCATTACACAAGGTATCAAACCTCGAAGATTACAACCCAATGAACTATGGCAAATAGATATAACTCATTGACCTGAACTTTCTCCCTCTGCCTTCTTACATGTCTCAACTGACACAAATTCTTCTTTTATATGGGCCACACCTCTCCGAGGTGAAACTATACAACATGTTATAACCCACCTGTTAACTTGCTTTGCAATAAAGGGAACACCTAGTTCTATAAAAACAGACAATGGCCCTGCCTATATTCTAGACAATTCCAACAATTTTTACACTCATTTTCTATTAAACATATTGTAAGTATTCCTTATAATCCACAAGCACAGGACACAGTTGAACACTGAAACTATAAATAAAACAATTAAAAAAGGGGGAACACACAGGAACACATCTATCCTCCTTATCCAGAGCAGACTTCACTAGATTCCAACACAATATATTCTTTAATCCTATAACTACTATTAATACAGCTTTGTTTTGCATTTTTTAAACTTACCACAAGGAGATATTTTGACAAAAGCAGAGAAACATTTTGAGGCATTGAAGGAACACCTCCCTTCCTCTGCCTATTTGGTATCAAGATGGGTTGACTAAACAATGAAAAATTGGAAAATTACTATTACAGGGAAAAGAGGTATGCTTGTATTTCTCCAGCTGGATCCAACGAAATCAGTTGGCTCCCTCTTCAGAAGAGCTGCCCCAGGGGAGCCACTGGTCTTCAAGACAGAGACGAAACGGCAACATCCCCAGAAGGAAGAGTTTCCAGTACAAGCCATGGTGGCTTTAAAAACTGCCAAGAAATGCCACATTGAACGTCATCGCCCTTTTATTTCCCTACTTGGGGACAGATAAAAATCCTTACTAATCAAGCTGAAACTCTCGTTTCTCAACAGAGAATTCCTCAGAATCCTGAAAATATTTTTGTCGCTATGCTTGCTTTTGCTTCTCCCACTCAGGCTGACTTGATTAAGCACACTTATTGGGCCATACCTAACCCTCCTTTATTGCAGGTCACGAAATGGACAGACATAGGACTGATCAATCCACTAATAAGTCAATACATATGCCTTTTCCTTGGAACTTGGAGGGGCCCTCTCATCCTGAGAAAGAAGGCAGATTGATTAACATCTCTCTAGGCTAGTAAATCCTTCCTTTTACGCATGGGCCCAGCAGTATCATGTATTCATGTTCAAGAAACGTGGACTTTTGTCCTGCCTCCAAAAAAACAACTTCCGCACATTGCTTGGACTGTTTACTGCCCTGTCCTTTTATGAGAACCATGTCAATACGACCAAAACTCTAGGAGAAGGAAAAAAGTTGGAATATAAGGTGTTTACTTATAAGGACTTTAAATACACTCCTGTTTTTTGGGATATATGTCAAGCTAAATCAGGGAAGTTAATGTTTGTGGCCAATTACACCATTGTTGACTGTGGACCCTATGATATGTGGTTATCTAACTGCTCAGATGATATTAACAGTACTATGTGTTATTATGTTACTCAAGTAACATGGAAGATTACCAACAGTTCAATGGAACACTTCCATGACAAAGGACTCCCTGGCTGGCTTGATGGCGGAATGGCACCTCCTTGCCCTCGAATTGTCCTCAATATACAGACTGGACCTAAACATTGGGACATCTGGAGACTTGCTGTGAGTACTGAAAAACTTGAAACTTGCACTAGATATTTCACAGAGACTAGCTGTAATCATAGTAACTATTCCTTCCATTATAATCATTCATATTTTATATAAGCTCGTGTTCCCCTTCCGTTTGTTACGGCCACAGGAAACTTAAAATTTAATAAGGCTTTACTTTCTATGACTTGTATAGATTACAAATTGTATACTTGTCTTAATTCCTCTATTCCTCTAAAAAAGAAATCCCTTTCGATTCTTGGATCTCCACTTAGTCTAGGGTTGCCAGCAGATCTCCAATGACAGTGGGAAGAAAGTCCTATGACAGGACTTGCCTCCCAGTTACTCAGTAAATTACTCTGACGATCTAAGCAGTTAATTGGATGGCTGATTCTTGGCATTTTGAGATTAATAGCCATTTGCACTACTGCTATTGTTGCAGACACTGCTTTACAAACTTCAGTTCAAACATAAAACTTTATTCAAAATTGGACTAAAGATGCTCATTCTATATGGGTCACTCAGGTTCAGATAGATGAAAAAGTTCAAGACAAAATTCAGAAATTAGAAACAGCCATCCAATGGGTTGGAGATCAATTAATAGATTTACTAAAACAAATATTATTAAACTGTGGTTGGAATCCTACACAAGATTGTATCACTGCTGTTCGGTTCAACCATAATGCTTACAATTGAGAACAAACCAAATTTAAACTGCAAAATATACATAATAACACTTCCTTAAATGTGCAATTGTGGCAAAACAAAATTTTGGAAACCTTCTCTAAGAGTCTCCCGTCTTCCAACAATTTGGAAACCTTTGCTGAACAGCTAACTAATAAATTATCTGGGCTGGACCCTCAAGGATGGTTTTAAAACATTACATGTAGTATCGGATCTGAAACTATAACACTGATAACTGTCCTGGTGATTACATTTGTAGTATACCGATGCCTTTCAACTAAAATTGTTCAAACTAAACAAGCTCAATTGGTCAGGGCCTTTTTCACAAAAGTGTCTACAGTCACCCCCAATTATGAACAAATCAAAAAGGGGGAATCATCGGGGGATGTTCAACTTTAAGGGATCCAATATGTTATTCTCTTCTTTTGGGTGTCATTTCTCAAGGACTCTCTATTCTCTTATCAATTCCTGGAAAACAGGAATGAGCAAAGTTGCATGCAGTTCTCAAGTCTGAGATCATGACAAAGGGCACCTATTTGGAATCCTTTCAGTGACTCTCTTCAGTGACCTTTTACTTAAATGTAATCTATTCAGTTATGCCCATTTTATTCAGGACATGGAACACTTTCTGGCCCTTTAAAGATTGCTATTTGCCTGGCTTTGTTTTTGCTCATTTTTTTACTGCCTAAAGCTGCCTTGTATGAAGATATATAAATGTGCGTTTCTGCAAATAAAGCAACCTTGTTTCGAGACTTGGGTCCCCTGCTTCCCTCTTCTGGTCAACTCTAATCCCCAGGTCCCGGTCTACAAAGACTGTAACAATACTCAGTGAGGGTGAAAGTGCAAGATAAATATGATTCCCAGACTATGACAAGAAATGTAAAGAGGTATTAATGGGACAGAATCTGAAGACCAACTAATTCACTTCTCTGAAAAATGGACACCCACTCCTACCTGCCTACAACCCAGTATGCCCTTTCACATACTCTGTAAAAGCTGGCATTTAACCCCAAATCACTACACTTTCATTACTTTCCATTTTAATACTAAACAAAACAGGACAAATCTAACCCTGCTCAGCAACAATATGGAAAGAGTCCTTGTCCGAATCTTCTTCCCTATTCACAAGGGTAAGTTCCTACCACTATAACAAGAATTCCAGTGCCCAAGTTCTTTAGGAAACCCCAAGCAGAGTATCAGCACCCACAGGCCCAGTCCATTAAAAAATATATTGGACAAACCAGAAAATGAATCTGAGAAAAGGAAGGCAAGTTGATGCTGCAAGATACCTGGAAACCACTAAGAAAGTCTTCAACAAGGGCACCAGTGTAGGTGCTGACTGGCACATAGTGGTTGAGTTCAGCAAGGCAGGGCTGTGATGCCTCAGCACGGTTCTTACCAATGTCCTCCTCTCGCAGGTAGAACTACAAGAAGGTACAGAAAGGAAAAAAGTGATGTGAATGCAGAGATCGAGCTGTTTGGTGCCGGGGCAAGGGAAGGGAGTCAGGAAAGAATACCTGGGACGAGAGGTCAGCCCACTGAGCAGTGCCCTCATCATGCAGGGTGACAGCTTTGACACCACCAAGGATGATATTCTTGGCAATCTCCACCCCTAGGCCCCGAAGTCCTGATACCAGCACAGTGGATGCCTGGAGATGCTTCATAGCCTCATGGCCGAGGACATACCTGCAAGATTTGAAGAAGACTTGGTTAGGGCTTGGCTAACCCTCCTTTATCTTCTGTGTCCCTCTGTGGCTTCATATAACCAGGTTTAGTCACACTTACAACTGTCTAGAGTAAAGACCTTCATCTATGTCTGTTTCACTGCCCTTTTTTGGCATTCCCTAGGAATGGAGGGAAAAAAGTTTCAACAAGATAAAGTAAAAGCTTAAATAACAGAGATACTTTCCCACCAACCACAACACCATCCCACCTCTAAGATTTATCTTAGAGAAACTCACGCTGGCTGATCCTGATGGCTCTTCGAACACTACAGAACAAGCGGAGGAGAAATCAGGACTTGGTTTTGAATCAGGCCCAGACATACACTGTTTCTTTGACAGTGGCAAGCTAGACATCTTTAGAAAAAAAGTCAGAGATGAGCCAGATGTAGGCAGACTTTTTTGTTAATGGTAACTCTGAGGGAGAGAAGGGATTTAGTACTAATAATCTCATTTAAGAAAAGAAAAATGAAAATATGCTAGGTACCAAAGCCACTCTGAGATGAAGGAAACAGAAGGCCGAGCTCAGACAGCTGACATACCCTAGGAACAGAAAAAAGAAAAGCTTCAGGAAGATAACAGACTAAACACTCAGTGACCACCCAATGGCTACATCATGAAGTCTGGCTGGGTTTCATGCAGGCTGAATAGATGCTGAGAAGGGGATGCTTTCTGATCTAAGGCTGTTGGAGGAGGGGATATGATAATGCTATATGCGCCAATGAGACTGAAAGTCAAGATTTCCAGCTTCTGAACGAGGATGCCAGGGGCCTCCCACGGCCCTTAGGGTATACTATAAAGCAAGATGTGGAGTTACAGGATCTTTTAAAAAGCTACAAAGTTAGCTACTTTTTGAATCCACAGATAGAGCTCCAGGCAAGCCTGGGACTATGAGCCTCTAACAGAAATCTTAGGACCAAAATCTGACATGGCGTTCTCAAACGCTGCCACAGTGATGAAGGGAAGTGGGGAAGGATGTCTGAACGATTATATATCCAAAGAATTCCTTCCTGGTGTCTTACTCCTTAGGGGGTTCTGAGGGCTGATACTTGGGGTTATTTGAAAAGAACTGTGACACAATGAAGAAACTGGGTATTCTCCAACAGTATATGATGCCTTATGAGGAAAGCATGTTACTGTACAACAAAGTTGGGTTCAGAGGCGTTTCTTGATGCAAATGCTAAAGTCGAGTTTGCCGAGCTGGGCAACTAAGCAGAAATCTTGGGTACAGGAACATTTCTTAAAGGTGGTGTAGAAATGAAATGTCTTTAAACAGACACGTTAAAAAAAAATGTATTTTAACTGGAAATACTGGGCTCAGTGTGATCTCCATGGTAAGCGATTACAATCAGGCTAAGCAGTGTGGCCGGGGTCTCTGAGCAGGTGTTAGGGTCAGTAGTATTCACTAGACTTGTGTGTGTGTGTGTGTGTGTGTGTGTATAAATCTATTAATTAATTAAAACATATTAATCTCTTAAAAGTGAATAGGAGGAGAAAACGAGGGAGTGAAATGGTGTCTAAGCAAAGATGTCAGAGAAAGGTCTCTTCGAGGAAACTGAAGGGTAAACAGACCTTGCCTGGGCTCTAGTTCCTCTTGGAAGCTGTGAGGGTAATAATTTTAATTTAAGGTCTTCATAGGAATACAAGACTAGCAATTCTGAACCTGGTGCTGTAACATACTAGGGAATGAGATTTTTGACTAGATATGTTGGACCTGAGCCTCTAAAGGCAGAAATCAGGGCCTCCGGAGCCCTGAGGTTCGATTTTGCAACCCAAGGGAAGAAACGGTAACATCCACCCTGTACTTGAATGTTATGCCCTTGTGCCTCCACCTACACCGCCCCTTAAGCTCAGTTTAGGGTATCCCAGTTCAGTTCAGTCGCTCAGTCATGTCTGACTCTTTGCAACCCCATGAAACACTGCACACCAGGCCTCGCTGTCCATCAACTCTCCGAGTCCACCCAAACCCACGTCCACTGAGTCAGTGATACCATCCAACCAACTCACCCTCTGTTGTCCCTTCTCCTGTATCCCAGGAGCTCCTGAAAACCCTTCCCGAAAACGCTACCGAAAATAGCTGCCTAAAAATCCCTTCCCGATAATGCTGCCAGGGAGGGCAGCGGAGAAAAGCCATTTGTTACCAATTCCGACTCTCCAGGTGGCTCCGCTGGCAACTCCACGTGGAACAGAAGCCAAACCCGACACCGCACTCTTTTTGCTCTTCCGCCCCCTCCGACTACCTAAGGATAGTTGCTGCAGCCTCAGCCTTCCCTGCTCTCCCTGCTGTCCCTTTCGCGGATATACATTTTTACCTCAAACGCCGAGACAAAATGGCGACCGCTACGCTTGTCGTCGAAAGCGTTTCCTGACTCTCTGTCACGCCCACTAGGGAATACGGCTGACGTCATTACGTGTGCCACAGGAAGTGGGAAGACAGCTCCCTCTAGTGGTTGCAATCACTAGTGTTACTAGCTCAGTCGTTTCCTACCAGGGATTGTAATCCCACAGGCTCCTCTGTCCATGTAATTCTCCAGTAAATAACTTTGGAGTGGCTTGCCATTTTAAAATCCGTTCAAAGTAAAAAGTAAAATACAGTAGTTACATCGTTTTTGTGGACTGCCTTCATAGCTCAGTGGTAAAGTGTTGGCCTATCAAAACAAGAAATAGAGAACGTTCAGGAGCCTGTGAGTTCGATCCAGTGTATTTTGGTGGAAAAAGAAAATTTAAAGAAGTAAAACTTCCCATAGGTGTTCCCCCCGACCGCAACAGCACATACTTTCAGTTCTGTTCCCTCCGTCAGTCGTGTCAGACTCCGTGAGACCGTATGGACTGCAGCATGCCAGGCTTCCCTGTCCATCAGCAACTCCCCCAGCTCTGGCAAACTCAGGGCTATCGAATCAGCGATGCTATCCAACCATCTCATCCTCTGTCCTCTAGTTCTCCTCCTGCCTTCAATCTTTCCCAACATCAGGTTCTTTTCCAATGAGGCCGTTCTTAAATCAGGTGGCCAAAGTACTGGAGATTAAGCTTCAATGTCAGTTCTTTGAATGAAAATTCAGGACTGATTTCCTTCAGGATTGACTGGTTTGAGCTCCTTGCAGTCCATGTAACTCCCAGGAGTCTTCCCCAACAACACAATTTAAAAGCACCAATTCCTTGATTCTCAGATTTCTCTATGATCTAGTGCTCACACCCATTCATGACTACTGGAGAAACCATAGTTTTGACTATACCTTCATCCCCAAATAATGTCTCTTTTTAATATGATTTTGCAGCCCTGTGTCCACTGCTGATTTTCTAAATATTCTGGCATATTGAGCGCAGTACTTTAGCACCATATTCAGGATTTGAAAGAGCTCAACTGGAATTCCATCACCTCCACTACCTTTGTTCATAGTGATGCGTCTTAAGGCCCACTTGACTTCACATTCCAGGATGTCTGTCTCTAAGTGAGTGATCACACCTTTGTGGTTATCTGGGTCATTAGATTTTTTTTTTTTTTTTTTTTGCTATAGTTCTTCCCTGTATTCCTGCCATCTCTTCATAATATCTTCTGAGTCTCTTAGGTTCAAACATTTTCTGTCTTTTACTGTGCCCAATGTTGCATGAAATGTTCCCTTGATGTGTCTAGTTTTCCTGAAGATATCTTTAGCCTTTCCCATAGGAAAGACCTGGCCCATGGATCGCTGGCATGCCAGTGGCATCAGGGCACTGAGTGGAAAGGTGCAACTGAAGGTCATCCAACGGGCCCAACACATGGTGACTACTAGTCCACACTACCCACAGTGCTTCTCCACAAATGTTTGTTCCCACAAGGACAATGAGCTTCACAGCACTTCCCTTGAATTTGATCTGGGGTGTGAGTGAAGCCATCTCCTGAATTGCCTTCTTGATCTTCTGCTGTGTATTGGATTCATTATCATGACCATGCCTAGGAAATTTTTGAAGGCAGTAGTATTCTCTCCAGAGGGCTGAGTAGAAGGACCTATGCTCATCTTCTCCTGTGAGAACTCCAAAATAACAAGTCTGCTGAATAGCCATCAAGAAGATAATGTTGGAGCCCACCAAAAAAGAGAAAAAAAAATAATAATAATAATACCACACATCCAAGGGCAAATGCCACGCCCCAACAAGTTGGTAGGAGGGACAGAATTGCATTTAGAATCAAACCCCATATCCACCAGAGATGCTTTGAGGGCCCAAGCAAACTTTGTGTGCACCAAAAGCCAGAGACCCCAGAGAGAATGAGCCAGTCCTGACTGAGTGTTTGAGGGCCTCTTTATAGGCTTGGGTCAGCAGTGGCCTGCTGAGAGGTCAGGGGCTTTGGGTGCAGCAGACATGGGTCACAAAACATGTAGCATAAGCCCTCTTGGAGGAGGTCTCCATTAGCCCCCATTGAGTCACTGAGAAGATGACCCACAAATGGCAGAACAAGTATACAAAAGAAATAATTGCACTGTTCAGAAAGTTCTAGGGCCCATAACAGATTTCCTTACCTGGAGATCTGAGAATCCCTTTGAGTTTAGAGGCCAGTGGGATTTGATTACAGATCTTCCACAGGACTGGGGAAATAGACTCTTGGAGGACACACACAAAGCATTGTATGCACCAGGAGCCAGGATAAAGGAACAGTGTCCCCACAAGAGACTGAGCCATATTTCCCTGTGAATGTCCTGGAGTCTCTGGTGGAGACATGGGTCAACAGTGTCCTACTGAATGGTCAGGGGCACTGAATAAAAGAGTACCTGCACAAGTCCTTTTGAAGGAGGATAGTATCTTCATTACCCCTACAATAATTTGTCCTCAGGGTAAACAATGGGGATGGAACACAGCACCACCCATCAACAGAAAATTGGATTAAAGGTTTACTGAGCAAGAGCCACCCATCAGGACAAGACCCAGATTCCCCAAAAGTCAGTCTCTCCCATCAGGAAGCTTCCATAAACTTCTTATCCTGCTCCATCTCAGGGCAGACAGAATTAAAACTACAATCACAGCAAACTGACCAAACTGATCATATGGACCACAGCCTTGTCTAACTCAATGAAACTATGAGTCATGCTGTGTAGGGCCACCCAAGACAGTCGGGTCTTAGTGGAGCATTCTGACAAAATGTGGCCCACTGGAGAAGAGAATGGCAAACAGCTTCAGTATCCTTGACTTGAGAACCCCATGAACAATATTAAAAGGCAAAAAAAAAAAAAAAAATACTGAAAGTTCAACTCCCCAGGTTGGTAGGTAACCAATATGCTACTGGAAATGAGTGGAGCAATGAATCCATAAAGAATGAAGAGATGGAGTCAAAGGGGAAGGTAACACCCAGTTGTGAATGTGACTGGTGATAGAAGTAAAATCTGATTCTATAAAGAACAATATTACATGTGGGCCTGGAATGGTAGCTCCATGAATCAAAGTAAACTGAAAGTGCTCAAATGAGATGGCAAGAGAGAACATTGACACATTAGGAATCACTGAACTAAAATGTACTGTAATGGGCAAGTTTAATACAGATGATCATAGTATCTACTACTGTGGGCAGTAATTCCATAGAAGAAATGGAGTAGCCCTCATAGTCAACAAAAGAACCTGAAATGCAGTACTTGGGTGCAATCGCAAAAATGACAGACTGATCTCTGTTCATTTCCAAGGCAAACTGTTCATTATCACAGTAATCCAGGTCTATGCCTCAACCAGTAAAGCTTCAGTAAAGAAGCTGAAGTTGAACAGTTCTATGAAGAACTATAATACCTGCTTAAATTAACAGCAAGGGGGAAAGAAAAAAAGAAAAGAAATGTGCTCTTTTCATCATAGAGGGCTGGAATGCCAAATTAGGAAATCAAGAGATATTTGGAGCAACAGGAAGGTTTGGCCTTGGAGTATGGAATGAAGCAGGCAAAGGCTAAGAAGAGTTTTGCCAAGAGAAAACACTGGTCATGGCAAACACCCTCTTCAAACAACACAGTTCATTTCATTTTAGTCACCCAGTCATGTCGAATTCTTTGTGACACCATGATTCACAGCACACCAGGCCACCCTGTCCATCACCAACTCTCGGAGTTTACTCAAACTCAAGTTCATCGAGTCGAGGATGCCATCCAGCCATCCATTCCTTTGCCTTCTCCTCGTGCCCCCAATCTCTCCCAGCATCGGGGTCTTTTCCACTGAGTCAACTCTTCACATGAGGTGGCCAAAGTATTGGAGTTTCAGCTTCAGCATCTGTCCTTCCAAAGAACACCCAGGGATGATCTCATTTAGGATGGACTGGGTGGATCTCCTTGCAGTCCAAGGGACTCTCAAGAGTCTCCTCCAACACCACTGTTCAAAAGCATCAATTCTTCGGCACTCAGCTTTCTTCACAGTCCAACTCGCCCATGACCACTGGAAAAACCATAGCCTTGACCAGACAGACCTTTGTTGGCAAAGTAATACCTCTGCTTCTTAATATGCTGTCTAGGTTGGTCATAACTTTCCTTTCAAGTAAGCGTCTTTTAATTCCATGGCTGCAATCACCATCTGAAGTGATTTTGAAGCCCCCCAAAATAAAGTCTAACACTTTTTCCAGCGTTTCCCCATCTATTTGCCATGAAGGGATGGGGCCAGATGCCATGATCTTAGTTTTCTGAATGTTGAGCTTTAAGCCACCTTTTTCACTCTCCTCTTTGACTATCATCAAGAGGCTTTTTTTGGGTCCTCTTCACTTTCTGCCATAAGGGTGGTGTCATCTGCATATCTGAGGTTGTTCATATTTCTCCTGGCAATCTTGAGTCCAGCTTGTGCTTCTTCCAGCCCAGCATTTCTCATGATGTACTCTGCATAGAAGTTAGATAAGCAGGGTGACAATATACAGCCTTGACATACTCCTTTTCCTATTTGGAACCAGTCTCTTTGTCCATGTCCAGTTCTAACTGTTGCTTCCTGACCTGCATATAGGTTTCTCAAGAAGCAGGTGAGGTGGTCTGGTATGCCCATCTCTTTCAGAATTTCCCACAGTTTATTGTGATCCACACAGTCAAAGGCTTTGGCAGAGTCAATAAAGCAGATATATGTTTTTCTGGCACTCTTGCTTTTTCGATGATCCAGCAGACGTTGGAAATTTGATCTCTGGTTCCTCTGCCTTTTCTAAAATTAGCTTGGACATTAGTTCAATTAGTTCACGGTTCACGTATTGCTGAAGCCTGGCTTGGAGAATTTTGAACATTACTTTACTAGCGTGTGAGATGAATGCAATTGTGCAGTAGTTTGAGCATTCTTTGGGATTGCCTTTCTTTGGGATTGGAATGAAAACTGACCTTTTCCAGCCCTGTGGCAACTACTGAGTTTTCCAAGTTTGCTGGCATATTCCATGCAGCACTTTCACCTCATCATCTTTCAGGATGTGAATTAGCTCAACTGGAATTCCATCACCTCCACTAGCTTTGTTCATAATGATGCTTTCTAAGGCCCACTTGACTTCACAGGATGTCTGGCTCCAGGATGTCTGGCTCACAGATCGTCACACCATTGTGATGATCTGGGCTGTGAGGTTCTTTTTTGTACAGTTCCTCTGTGTATTCTTGCCACCTCTTCTTAATATCTTCTGTTTCTGTTAGGTCCATACCATTCCTGCCTTTTATCAAACCCATCTTTGCATGAACTGCTCCCTTGGTATCTCTGATTTTATTGAATATATCTCTAGTCTTTCCCATTCTGTTATTTCCCTCTATTTATTTGCACTGATCGCTGAGGAAGGCTTTCTTTTCTCTCCTTGCAATTCTTTGGAACTGTCAAACAACACAAGTGATGACTACACATGAACATCACCGGATGCTCAATACCAAAATCCGACTGATTGTATCCTTTGCTACCAGTGATGGAGAAGCTCTATACAGTCAGCAAAAACAAGACCTAGAGTTGATTGTCCCTCAGATTATTAACTTATTTTAAAATCCAGACTTAAATTGAAGAAAGTAGAGAAAAACCACTAGACCATTCAGGTATGACCTAAAACAAATCTGCTATGATTATACAGTCAAAGTGACAAACAGATTCACCGATAGACAGAATGACTGAAGAAATATGGATGGAGATTGATCACATTGTACAGGAGGCAGTGATTAAAACTATCCCCAAGAAAAGAGAAATGCAAAAAGTCAAAATGGTTGTCTCAGGTTGCCTTACAAATAGCTGAGAAAAGAGGAGAAGCAAAAGGCAAAGGAGAAAAGGAAATATATTCATTTGAATGTAGAGTTCCAAAGAATAGTAAGGAGGGATAAGAAAGCCTTCCTCAGGGATCAGTGCAAAGAAATAGAGGAAAATCATAGAATGGGACGGACTAGATGACATACTGTAACAGCTTAAAATTTCAAGTTTGTGGCTTCAGCTGACTGATTTCCATTCCTCACTCTTGAATTGTATACCTTACTATGAACTAATACCTCTCTGCCCTCTTTTATACAACTGTGATGACAGCAGCCATCTCATATGTTCAGTCAGTTACGAAATTCGAAATCCTAGGTGTATGTAAATAAGGTAAATTATGTAATCAATATTATGTAAAACTTTACACAGATGAAACTTAATGCTCTCTATGGAGTACACCCTTAGTTTTAAATATTACTATAAAATGTATTGAAACATCTTTTCTGTGAAACTAAAAGTGTTACTCACTGTTGTCTCTGATTCTTTGCAACCCTATGGACTGTAAACCACTAGCCTCCTCTGTTGGTGGGATTCTCCAGACAAGAATATGGGAATGGGTTGCCATTTCCAAATCCAGGGGATCTTCCTGACCTAGTGATGGAAGCCAGGTCTCTTACTTCAGGCAGATTCTTCACCATCAGATTTTACTGCCTGTTTTCCATATTCATATAAAATTAGTTCTGGGTTATGATATACCCAGGTACCAGAGAAACCTCCATTTGGGAGCACTATTTTATAATAAGGCTGTGAAACACCTGACCAGACTGAGCTTCAATAGCAAAATGCTGATGTTACGCATGCAGTTTCTTATTTTAATACAATGAACTAAGTAAAACACAGTGTCATCTGAGGCACCATCCTTTAATGAACTTCTCAATACACAATAAGCTCCCAATGCATTTCTATTTAACAAAGATAAATACATATAGCTTGCCAATCAAGAGAAGAAACTAATATCTCCTGCCAAAACTGGGAGTGGGGCGTGGGAATCTAACCCCAATGAAAGGTGAAAGAGGCAAGTAATAAAGTGTAAAATTCAAATGCAATAATATAAATAGAAAAAGAAGAAGAAAAAGTCAAAAGCGAAGCTAACAAAAATGGGGAAAAATAGGTAAACTGAACAAACAGAAGGGGGAGAGATTCAGTTACTGAAAGGAGCACAGATAAGATGGCATTGCTATGAAATCATACTAAATAAAGGGGATTTTTAGGTACTTTGGACAAATATTCATGCCAAGAGAAGTTAAGTTTTACGAAACAGTCAAATTGCTATAAGAACAGACTGCCTGAAACAATCTAAAAAAACGAAAATCTGAATAGACTTAACAAAGAAGATGAATCAGTAATGACATTTTCCATAAATAAAAGCATAGAACCAGTTTTTTTTTTTTTATTGTGTACTGTACCCAATGTTTTTATCAGCATGTAAATGGCAAATATGAAAAGTACACGTGTACAATATATACTAGCCATCAGGTAAAGTGCTATTTTTTTGTGCTAAGTTGCTTCAGTCATGTCCAACTCTTTGTGACCACTTTGAAAGTAGACCACCAGCATCCCTTGTCTGTGGGATTCTCCTCCAATGGCAATGGCAAACCACTCATGCAACCTTGCCTGGGGACAGGGAAAGTTAGCTAATTTAATTCATGCACACAGAGGTCTCAAAGAAATGGGATGCTTGAAGTGACCAAAACATGCTCAATATATATGATTTTATCTTTAATAAAGATAAAATATATAGTTCTCCAGTCGTGAGAAGAAGCTAATGTCTTCATCAGAAACCAGGAAGAAAAAGTACTTAATCTCTAGGCAAGATGAAAGAAGACTCTATGTGATTTTTGGACAGATATTCATTGGTAGAGTTCACAAAGAAGCTTGTGCTTAGAAAAGAACATTAATGGAGAACTATCATAGTTTGTTTATGTAGCTTTCATACCCTTGCATTTCCTAGCTCTGGGGACAAGGATCATTTCTATGCTTCTGTCATAGGGATGGTAACATCATATGAATTCATTTCCCACATTCAGGGGGAGGCAGGGAACTGTAATATTTTTATTTTTGTTTTTAATCATTTTACCTCATTAACCATTTCCCAGGTTGGCTTTATTCAAAACAGTCAACATGCCAGTAAGGTATGTCTTGAGAAGCCTGCTATGAGCCCCAATAGTTTCCAGCTCTGCAACTTTCCTAGCAGTTTCACAAACTCAAACCTAAGTTGGAGGCTGTGGAGAGTAAAACTGGGTCAGTAGCTTGGTGTTAAAGAGATCTGCAGAGAGAGACAAGAATGCAGGCTAGAATGAAGATGAAGGAACTGAAAAGAACAAATCAATGTACACCTTCTCAAACCCTATGGAAACAGCTCTCCATTCCTGGGGGTAGATTAGTCCAATAAAATGGCTTTTCTTTACCTGACAAAAGTGTTTTCTTCACTTTTAATAAGCTGTACATCGTTTCCCCCATTTGATTTACACAGAAGTAGCAGTTTTAGTGAAATGATTCACAAGCTTTTCTGGGTTGAGTACTCAACCAATGCTTAAAGCTAGTCTATTTTAGAGGATGACTGAGGCTAGGCAGTTAACCTTTGGCTGAAGCTTTTTCAAAGTTTGCATAGGGGAAAAGAACTGAACTCTTGTTCTACTAATATGGGGAGAGATAAGAAGGCTTTTCTAATTTGCAGCCTCCAAAGCCTGGGAATAAGATCCTGAAAACTGAAAAGAAATTAAGAGTTGTGAGATACCATTGATTGCCTATGATTTCCCCACTGAGACATTTATGGGGCAGAGATAAACGAGCAAAGGAGCCAGGTTTTCTAATTTGATTGGAATTTAGGGTGGCCAAAGGACTCAGTTACTGAAGTCCCCATCATCCTAACCATTCAGATGGATACTCTTTATATACCTCATTGCCCCTTAACTTAAAAAAAAAAAAAAAAAAGTGGTTGTTAGACAAGGTTGGAAAGGAACATGCAATCTCCAGGGCCTAGTGTATTCCCTGACCTATGCCATTGGTAATGCTAGCATCCCTATGCCTCCATTTTTCTGTCAATCTGTGAGAGTCGAATGGGTTGCAAAAGAGTTGAAACAGGTGGCCTGAACTCTGGCATTGCCAGCTCTAAATCCTAGCTCTGTGGCCAAGTGAGTAAGTAAGTCTAACTTTTTACACTGTTCCACCCATATGCAGTTTATATATAGCCTGCTGCAGTCACTTACAGTCCTTTGCAAAGGTTTGAAGTGCCAATTGTGGGGTCAAAGCATACACTCTTAAGTGCACCACTTTCCTGGTGTGTCACTGGGGATAGAACTAGTGTCAAATTTGTTTTCACAGTAAAGTGAGTTTTCACTTGCTCAAGGGATGGTTCTTGATCTTCCACAGAGGTTATTCAAGATCCATTAACTCAGCAGAAAAAGAGCCACAGGAACGTTTTTTAGCTGTGGGTGCCATAACCTCTTCATCCATCTCCCGTACTTAGACGACCAAATGTTCACATCTGTAGGAACAAAGAATACTCCAGATTCTAGATGCAAGCATGACCAGCAGTCAGATCAATTATGTCAGGTAGTGGTAAACTGGTATAGGTTAACAGTTTGGATTGTGCTCTTTGTATTGAAAAAAAAATCAAGGTTAATAAGAGTAACAATGGGTTGTAAAAGGAGAGGAGGTTGTAAAAGGGTTGAGGAGAGGAAGTTTGATCGACAGGTACCAGCTGACAGTAAGGGTGACTCTGAACATTTTCTGACATCTCACATCTCAAGCAAGTAAAGGTTTTTTGCACATATTGAAGTCTAAATCTGGGGGGCTACCTGGCCTCCTACATGCATTCTTAAGAGCATGAGGGAGGCTATAAGCACTCCCTGATTAGTTTAGTTCCAAGTAAAAGGGCATCAACCCACTAGGTAAGCATGGAGTGCAGGGTGAAGGCTACAGAGTGTATGTGGCTTTGAGCACTTGACCAAATTTTGAGGAGGACTCATAACCTTTTTGAGAAATGAAAATCAGAATCACTCAGTCGTGTCCAGCTGTTTGCAACTTCCTGGACTGTAAAGTCCATGGAATTCTCCTCACCAGAATACTGGAGTGGGTAATCTTTCCCTTCTCCAGGGGATCTTCTCAACCCAGGAATCAAACCAGGTCTCCTGCATTGCAGGCAGATTCTTTACCAGCTGAGTCAACAAGGGAAGCTAACATTTCTAGGTTAAGGGCAAAAGGGTGAGGATGATTTGGCAAAGTTTGTGGCCTCTGGTCCTGTACAATTTGATAGATCTGATTGGATTCCAGTATTAGCCAAAATTGCCTTCTTTCTTTAGTGGCAAGATAAAAGTGTTGCAGGGTGAGGAAGTACACCCTAGTATACCTGCTGTGAGAGAAGTTCTGTCATAAGGTTAATTCATCACTCTCCATCTCCAGAGTGTATTGACTGAGCTACTGATGTAAACGGCTTATTTTTCTTGCAGGCAATGCATACAGATTCTGTCCAAAGTCTCAACCCTACTTCAACTTCAGTTTTCTGTGTGGCCCAGAGACTACTTAGGATATCTTGTAAATATTCATCTTCAGAGAAATGTAAACTTGGATGAATTTTTGATAAGCAAAGTAGAGACTTCTGGCTTCATCAGAGGCTGCTACTGCTGCTAAGTCACTTCAGTCATGTCTGACTCCGTGCAACCCCACAGATGGCAGTCCACCAGGCTCTGCTGTCCCTGGGATATTCCAGGCAAGAACACTGGAGTGGGTTGCCATTGCCTTCTCCATTCTATGGGCCTACTCTGAGTCATTTCTGCCCGGTAAAGCTGAAGCAGACTCTGATTTTGTCAGAGGGATCCTGCAGGAGAGTTGCAGCAGGCAGCACAACAATTGCAGGAACCCTGGCTTCTAAGTGAGCATCTTGGATGTCTCCCACCCAACCATTAGCACGCTGCAGGCTAGCGGGGATGCCTGAGCTGTAAGCAGAGCTACCACAGCCTGAAAAAGGCAGCAGAAAGAGAGCCTTGGCATTTAGCAAGTCAGTGAAGCCTAGAGTGGAATCAAGCCCTCTTGGTGCCTTTGGCAGGGGAATGCTGCGCTCTGAACAAGGGAGGCATGAGCCTCCCAGAAAGGACAGGCTTCCAAGGCCTCTATTTGTGTAGGGCCTCTGTGTGTCTGGGTAGTGGTAAATCGTAGGAAGGGACACCACCTTACTTTTTTGACCTCCTGTTCAGTGCTTTTTCTAAGCAGGAGCCCTTTGGACCCATGTGTATGTTCTACAGGATGTTGTATTAGACACAGGCCTGTCTCGTTCTCTTTGGCCTTTTGGAGGACCTGGCATCTATTTGGACGTTTCTTCCTACAGGGAGATAACCCTCTGGGGAAAAGGAAAACAGTTGCAAGCAGAAAGCTACACAGTTAAGAAGAGTACGGGGACCCTGCTCAGTAGGTCATGGGCCCAAGGGTGTTAAGGGCTTGCTCCGAGGGTGTGACATCGCCGAGGAATGACCTTGAATGGGGAAGGCTGAGAAAAGCATGCTTCAAGTCAGCTGAATCCCAAGCCCCTTGCTGTATCTGAGTGGTTCTGAGAAGGAAGACACAGGGAATCATATCATGCCAGTGTGATTGGCACTGTGATCCTGTCCACGCTGATGGGAAAATATAGAACACGAGTGCATGTCACTCAGCTATCAACAGTGAGCACTTCCAACCCTGCCTACTGCTTTGCAGGTCAGTCTCCCTCAGGAGCAAATTCAAGATTTTGTAACCTTTCAGGATAAGTCATAGAGGTAGAAGTGCACATTGACATGATGGATGAGCAAGTGAAAGAAAATAACCGGAACAAAGAAAGAGGGATTCTTACCATAATCCATTACCCTGGAGAAGTAAACCTATACTTCTACATGTATGCAAGTTTCCTCTCAGGACTGTGTGTGTGCCCATGTGTGTATGTGTGGTTGCCTGACAGCACACCAGTGTGTGTGAGCTGTGGGAACTGACCTGGCCAGGGGATGGAACAATGGATACCAAAAATGTGAAAGAGATTTTGAAAGGTACATAGACCATGGGCTAGCAGAAGCACTGAAGCCAAAGAAACAAGACTGAGAATCTCAATGAGGAAGCAAGCTGTAAGTGGAAACCTGCTGCTGCTCCCTGGATCCCTGCGAGAAAGGCCAGGCAGGAAGAAAGCACCTGGGGCAGTCAGTGAAGATGCAAAGCATCGGAGAAACAGAATGGGCTGGATTCCCAGGCACAGAAGCTGGGGTGGCACAGCCTCTTGGACACCCAGCTGCAAGGAGTTTTCTGTCCTTTTGAAGTGCAGGAGCTTTCTTTCCATGACCTGACCAGGAGCATGAGCATACCTTGCCTTTTGCTTCATGTTTCAGAGAGGGATGGGCACTGTTTGCCTGTAAGCAGCTGCTACCTGCAGAGTTTGCCAGTTTGTAGCATCACCCTTTGTACTCTTCCCAGGATGCTTAGGTATGGGGACTATGCAAAGCATGGTGTATGCAAAATATGCTTCTCCCAGCCCCACAGAGCTATGGTGACAGGGTAAGTTGGGATGTGTCCTCATCTGCAGGCTGGATGAGAAGAGAACCACTTTCAACAGGTCTCGATATGGCAAATGGGCAGACTTCCATGCCTCTGGCACCAGTGAGTCATGGCCATTGATGGGGAGCTGTCCTTAGCATCTCACTGGCTGGCATTCAAACAAGAATCAGGGAGGTATCTCATGCCAGCAAGAGCATGGCCCGTTTCTCCCTCGGTCCAAAGTGTGGCCAAGACGCTTTAGTCCTGTGCAGTGTTCATGTGTACCCTGCAAGGTGGGGAGAGATGCCTATCCTCTCTGTGGTTCAGGAGCTGCTGCTGCTGCCAAGCCGCTTCAGTCATGTCCGACTCTGTGCGACCCCATAGACAGCAGCCCACCAGGCTCTGCCGTCCCCGGGATTCTCCAGGCAAGAATACTGGACTGGGTTGTCATTTCCCTCTCCAATGCATTAAAGTGAAAAGGGAAAGTGAAGTCGCTTAGTCGTGTCTGACTCCTAGTGACCGCATGGACTGCAGCCTACCAGGCTCCTCCGTCCATGGGATTTTCCAGGCGAGAGTACTGGAATGGGTTGCCATTGCCTTCTCCATGTTTCTGCAGAGACCACCTCTATTTGCCTCTCAAGTTCGACAAAGCATTCTCCTACTGTGTGCACTGAGAAGGTCTGCTCTCAGTGGGTGCCTCTCCTATGTCATATTTTCTCCCATATCTGATTTTCTTATATGAAGTATTCAGTTTTACATCTCATTCCTTAAATATGGCACATGTGTGTGTTCGTGCTCAGTCTTGCCCAACTCTGTGTGACTCTTTCGACACTAACCTGCAGGGCTTATCTATCCATGGAATTTTCCAAGAAAGCATACTGGACTGTTTTGCCACTTCCTTCTCTGGGGGAGTTTCCCAAGCCAGTCATCGAACCTGCATGTCTTGTGCCTCCTGCATTGGCACACACATTCTTTCCCACTGTGTATTTCATTTTCGAAATTACTTTTTTTTTTTCTGTAAAAGATACGAATAATGGAATATTATGGATTTTGTATATGATAGTCTGGGTGCAGATATCCATATTTGAAATATGGGATTTTCTGTATTTTCATGTATTAAAATCTGGGTGTTGATTTTTCCTACATGATGTATAGAATTGTCTGTGTTTAATACAAGATTATCTGGTGGTCAAGTTTCCTACACAATATATGGAATTTCCTGTAATTCTTATATTAACATCCACATGCCAATTTTTCTACATAAATATGGAATTCTCTGTATGTCACATATGGCCATGTAGGCAAAGTTCTCCTATATGGAAATATGCATGTGACTTTCCTGTATGAATTATGGAGTTATCTATATTTCACATTTGAAAATCAGGATGGATATTTTTTCCTACAAGGAAAGTGGAAATCTCTATATTTCACGTGACTATCTGGGAGCAGATTTTCCTATATAAAAAATGGAAGTCTCTGTATTTCAATGCTTTACCATCTAAGCCGCCAGTGGACTTGAATGATTCTAAAACCTACAAGAGCTTCTAGAGCTAATACAGAGAAAAGATGTCCTTTGATCATAAGGGACTGGAACGTAAAAGCAGGAAGTCAAGAGATATCTGGAGTTAACAGGCAAGTTTAGCCTTGAGGTACAACATGAGGCCAGACAAAGGCTAGCAGAGGTTTGGCAAATAGAATGGGTAAAAATGAAAACAGTGACAGACTTAATTTTCCTGGGCTCCAATATCACTGGGTACAGTGACTGCAACCATGAAATTAAGAGACCTTTCCTCCTGGGAAGAAAAGCTATGACAAACTTAGACAATGTATTCAAAGCAGAGCCATCACTTTGCCAACAAAGGTCCATATGGTCAAAGCTATTTTGTTGTTGTTGTTTATCCAGTAGACACATAAGGGTGTGAGAGTTTAACAACAAAGAAGGCTGAGTGCCAAAGAATTGAGGCTCTGGAACTGTGGTGCTGGAGAAAACTCTTGAGAGTCCCTTGGACAGCAAGAAGACCAACCCAGTCAATCCTAAAGGAAATCAGTCCTGAATGTTCATATGAAGGACTGATGCTGAAGCTGAAGAGCAAAGAGCTGATGACCACCTGATGCAAAGAGGCAACTGACTGGAAAAGACCCTGATGCTGGCAAAGACTGAGGGCAGGAGGAGAAGAGGGAGACAGAGGATGAGATGGTTAGACAGCCTCACTGTCTCAACTGACTCAACATGAATTTGAACAAACTGTGGGAGATAGTGAAAGAGATGGGACAGACAGGTAGGTAGACATGAGCAGGGTGTTAAGGATTCAAAGGTTTGGCCCACTTATAAGACAAAGGGTGATGTTGACCCTGCACCAGAAGCATGGTCACTTCTGAAGCTGATTGAGCCCCTTTGTAAATATTGCCAAAATGCCCCTGATCATAACTAGCAGGTTTCCTGATTCCAAATTAGGCAAAGATGCCCACCATCATACTTACCCTATGGCATCCTAACCAATCACCTAATGACAAACTTCCACGAGGAATTTTCTTTGTCTTGAGGCTATAAAACTTAGCCACTAACTCTCAAAAACTATTGACTCTACCTGGTCTGTGAGGAAATTGGCCTGCTGCGCTGGCAGCACCTATATTATCTCTGCTCTTTGCTCTTAATGAATCCACTCCCTTCTGAAGTGCTCTGTGTCTGTAAATCCTTTTCCAACCTGTTCTTGGGCTGCCTCAACACTTTAGTTAATAATATGACATCATGTGCTAATTTCCCTTTTTTGGGTTGTTTTTTGCAGAATAGTGTTTCTTTATATTTTGAGAATTTGATTAGAAATTTCAAGTCCTAATCATTTTTTTTTAAAAGATCACCAAAATAATAAGCTTTCTAGATTTCCAGCAGTAGCACTGGATTCCAAAATAAATGGAACTGTATCAAATTTTTAAGTGAATATAGTTAAGAAATCTCCCAGTGGTCTCAAGAGGGTGAAGGAGTAGGTGGTCATGGAGTACGTTTCTTTCCATGAATTCATCTTCAGATACAGAGGCTCTTACAGAACATCCACTGATAGCAAGCAGGAGTCCCTGACCACTGGAAAGGAATATCTAGATCCATAGAGAAACTCACTGACCAATGGAGAAAGACCCCAGCGAGGGTGGCCCTTTGAGGGCCTGATATGCCAAGCAATAGAGAAGGTACCAATCAGAGGGACTTTTTAAATCTCTGCTTCACCAAGCAATAGAGCACCCCAAGCAGGGGTGCCCTTTGAGTTGCTGCCACACCAAGTAATAAAGAAAGACCAGCCAGAGAAGTCCTTTGAAAGCCAGCCATTGGAGGCTAGAAAAATGTTCTAACAGCACCTTTAATGCACCCTTGTCCACTGGTACCTGCAATAGGCAGGTAATTCGACATGAGGAGAGTGTTAGGGGGCCAAAGATGTGCTGAACCCATGCTCACTGGCTTCTCTGCACACTTGGTGCCATGAAATTCTCCAGGATACAAGCAGCCATGCCACCTCTGTGCCTGCTCCTCGCTGGGGAAGAGCTGGCAAAGGCTAGAAAAATTCTTAACAGTGCCAAAATCCTATGTGCTTGTGGCCACCAGCTCCCCTGCATATCTGGTGCTTCCAAGGTCCCCACAACCAGGCAGCTATGCCATCTCCTTGCTTGATTCCCACTGGGGCAGAGCTGCCATGGTCTAGAAAAAAACCCTGAAAGAGCCATATCTCCTGTGCCCATGGCCTCTGGCTCCCCTGCATCCCAGGCACTACTGAGAGCCCCTGCAATCTAAGCAGCTGCACCACCCCACACCTGGCCTTCATTGGGGAACAACCAAGTCCTCCAGGGCAGCCTCAGCAGTAAACTCCTGTGGATAACACATATGCAGAGGTGAGGATAAAATCACAATTGAACCTCAGAGGCAGGGTGTGATAGGGAATAAAATAAAAACCTTCCCACCAGCTATGGATGCTGCAGACTGAATCTACACAGTCAACTAGACAGACTCTGTCTATGAAATATGATAAAGGATATTGAGAGTTCCCACAAGAGAAACTGCACTAGCTCTGACAGTTGTCGACATTGGAGGCAAGAACACACAGGAATAAGACCACGTTAGAGTCTGAGCTGTCCCCACAGCAGGTCCAGATACTGGCCCAATTATGGAGGGCTTCCAAGACAGGCCCCTGGAGAAGGAAAAGGCTGTCCATTCCAGTATTCTGCTCTGGAGAAATCCACGGACTGAATAGTCCATGGGGTTGCAAAGAGTTGGACATGATTGGGTGACTTTCACTTTACTTCACTTCACCTAGACAGGTGGAACTACCCTTTTATATATATGGTTTTTTTTTTCCTTTAATTTTCCCAACTTTACTCCCCCTTTTGTTGTTTTATTTTTTGTATTGGTCCCAACTTCTTTATTGTCACTTACATTTTTACTTATTTTCATTACTAAAACATGTTATTTGTAAATTAATGCATTTACATTTTTTCCAATTTTCCAATATTACTTAATCACAGAGGATTTTCCCACATGTTTCTGATTTTGTAGTTTTGCTAGTCTAGTTTTTAGTATTCATTTTCATTTAGCAGTTTTCTTATTGGCTTGGATGCTTTCTTCTTTTCCTGATTTCTGGTTTTATTCCTTTTTCTTTCTCCTTTTTTTTTATATTCTAGCCAGGATATTCTTTCTTTAATGTTTCTTTAATTCAGAATTTAAAAGGTCCTCCTTTTTCCACTTTAAAAACACGTAGTTTTTAAATAAATTCATTTTTCTTTATAGTTACAGTTGTTATAGCTGTTCAGGAGGCAGGTAAGGGGTCTCGTAGTTCCATTTCTTGAAGAATTCTCCAGAGTTTGTTTCTGGTGATTGATGCAGTCAAAGGCTATGGTGTAGTCAACAAAGCAGAAGTGGATATTTTGCTGAAACTCTCTTGCTTTTTCTATGATCCAACAGATGTTGGCAATTTGATCTCTGGTTCCCCTGTCTTTTCTAAATCTGGCTTGGACATCTGGAATTCTTGGTCCATGTATGATTGAAACCTCACCTGGAGAATTTTGAGCATGATTTTCTAGCATGTGAGATGAGTGCAGTTGTGCAGTGGCATGACCATTCTTTGCCATTGCCTTTCTTTGGGATTGAACTTAAAACTGACCTTTTCCAGTTCTGTGGTCACTGCTGAGCTTTCCAAATTTGCTTGCATATTGAGAGTAGCACTTTCACATCGGTTGAAATAGCTCAGCTGGAATACCATCATCTCCACTAGTTTTGTTCACAGTGATGCTTCCTATGGTCCATTTGACTTCGGACTACAGGACATCTGGCTCTAGGTGAGTGATCACACCATCATGGTTATCTTGGTCATGGAGATCTTTTTTTCTGTGTAGTTCTTCTGTGTATTTTTGACACCTCTTCTTAATATCTCCTGATTTAGTTAGGTTTACATGACTTCTGTCCTTTATTGTGCCCGTCTTTGAATGATATTCCTTTGGTATCTCTAATTTTCTTGAAAGTATACCTAGTTTTTTCCATTCTCTTATTTTCCTCTATTTCTTTGCATTGATCACTGAAAAAGACTTTCTTATTTCTACTTGATAGTCTTTGAAATTATACATTCAGATAGGTATATTCAGCTTTCCTTTTTCCCTTTTCCTCTTAGTTTCTTTTCTTTTCTCATCTATTTGTAAGGTCTCCTCAGACAACAATATTTTCCCTCTGGCATTTATTTTTCTTAGGGATGGTCTTGATGACTACCTCTGTACAATGTCACGAACCACTGCCCATATTTCTTCAGGCACTCTGTCTATCAGAACTAATCCCTTGAATCTTTTTGTCACTTTCACTGTATATTCATAAGGGATTTGACATAGGTCATACCTGAATGGCCTAGTGGTTTTCCCTACTTTGTTCAACTTAAGTCTGGATTTTGCAATAAGGAGTTCATGATTTGTGTCACAGTGTGCTCCCAGTCTTGCTTTTGCTGACTGTATAGAGAATCTCCATCTTTGGCTGTAAATAATATAATCAATCTGATTTTGGTATTGACTATCTGGTGATGTCCATGTGTAGAGCCATCTCGTGTGTTGTTGGAAGAGGGTGTGTGCTATGACAAGTGTGTTCTTTTGGCAGAACTCTGTTAGCATTTGCTCCATTTTGTAGTCCAAAGCCAAGCTTGCCTGTTACTCAATGTATAGCTTGGCTTTCTCTCTTTCTTTCATTTTTTTTTTTTTTTTAATTTCAATTGGAGGCTAATGACTTTACAATATTGTGGTGGTTTTTTTGTACACATTCACATGAATCAGCCATGAGTGTACATGTATCCCCCATCCTGACCCTCCCTCACCATCCCATCCCTCAGGGCCACCTCACTGCACCAACTCTGAGCACTCTGCCTCCTATATTGAACCAGGACTGATTTCTTTTAGGATGAACTAGCTGGCTCTCCTTTGCAATCCAAGGGACTCTCGAGAGTCTTCTCAAACACCACACTTTAAAGCATCAATTCTGCATCACTCAGCTTTTTTATAGCCCAACTCTCACATCCACACGTGGCTAATGGAAAACAAAACAAAACATAGATTTGACCAGATTGTTCCTCGCTGGCAACATAATGTCTATGCTTTTTAATGTACTGTCTAGGATGCTCAAAATTTTCCTACCAAGGAGCAAGTGTCTTTTAACATCTTGGGTGCAGTCACCATCTGCAGGGAATTTGGATGCCATAAAAGTTAGTCTGTCACTGTCTCCATTGTTTCCCATCTATTTGCCTTGAAGTGATGGGACTAAGTGCCATGATCTTCGTTTTCTGAATGTTGAATTTTAAGCCAACTTTTTCATGCTCCTCTTTCACTTTCATCAAGACGCTTTTTGGTTCTTCTTTGATTTCCCAGGAGGATGCCAAGTTAAGCCTTTTGGCCTCATCGGCCAGAAGGCAGAATGAAAACCATGTCACAGAAAGTTAATCAAAATGAAAAGGCAGAAGATTATGTCCCAGATGAAGAGACAAGATGAAGCCTCAGAAAAACAACTAAAGGAAGGGGAGATAGATAACGTAGCAAAAATTGAATTCAGAATACTGATGGTGAAGATGATCTAGGGTCTTGGAAAAAGTATGGAGAAGATGCAAGAGAATTTTTCCACAGATCTAGAAGTGGTTCAGAAGGTAACGAGTTTGCTTGCAATGTGGGAGACATGGGTTCAATCCCTGGGTTGGGAAGATCCCCTGGAGGAAGGCATGGAAACCCCCTCCAGTGTTCTTGCCCAGAGAACTCCATGGACAGAGGAGCCTGGCAAGCTACAGTTCATGGGGTCGCAAAGAGTTGGACTCGACTGAGTGACTAAGCACACCCAGGGGAACTAAGGAACAGAGATGAAGTAATTGACAGAAGGAATTAATACCTCAGAATAACTGAGGTAGAAAAATGAATAAGTAACCTGGAACACAGAATGGTGGAAATCATTGCTCCAGAACAGAATATAGAAAAAGCAATAAAAATGAAGACAGTCTAAGAGACTTGTGGGGCAATATTAAACACATTAACCTTCACATTACAGGGGCCCCAGAAGGGACCCTAGGAACGATTTGAAGAAATAATAGCTGAAATATTCCCTAACATGGGAAAGGACATTGTCAAACAACTCCAGGAAGCACAGAGTATCCAAGAAAGATAAATCCAAGGGGGAACACAGCGAGACACACAGTAACCAAACTGACACAAATGAAAGCCAACATATTAAAAGTAACAAGGGATAAATGATGAATAACATATAAGAGCACTCCCATAAGGGTATCAGCTGATTTCTTAACAGAAGCTCTACCAGCCAGAAAATAAAGGCATGATGTATTTCAAGTGATCAAAGGGGAGAACCTATAAACAAGAATACAGAAAGCTGAGCACCGAAGACTTGATGCCTTTGAACTGTGGTGTTGGAGAAGACTACTGAGAGGCCCTTAGGCTGCAAGGAGATCCAACAAGTCCATCCTAAAGGAAATCAGTCCTGAATGTACATTGGAAGGACTGATACTGAAGATGAAGCTCCAATACGTTGGCCACCTGATGCGAAGAACTGACTCATTGGAAAGACCCTGATGCTGGGAAAGTTTGAAGTCAGGAGGAGAAGTTGATGGCATCACTAACTTGATGATCATGAATTTGAGTAAGCTCTCAGAGTTGGTGATGGACAGGGAAGCCTGGCATGCTGTAGTCCACTGGGTCACAAAGAGTACGACATGACTGACTGAACTGAACTGAACTGAATAAGGTGGATGAAACTAGAGCCAATTATATACAATGAATCAAGGCAGAGAGAGGAAGTCAAATATTGTATATTAAAGCATAGATATGGAATCTAGAAAAGCAGTACTGATAACCTATCTGCAGGGGAGTATTGGAGATGCAAACATAGAGAAGAGACTTCTGGATCCAGCAGGGGAAGGAGCAGTTGAGACGATTTGAGAGAATAGCACTGAAACGTATACATTATCATACACAAAATTAGGTAGCCATTGCAAACAAGCATGTGACATAGAAAGCTCAAATACAGTGCTCTGTGAAAACTAGAGGGGTGCGATGGAGTGGGAGGTGAAACAGGCTCAAGAGGGAGGGGGCATAGCTACACTATGGCTGATTCGTGTTGATGTGGGGCATAAACCAACACAATGTTGTAAAGCAGTTATCCTCCATTTAAAAAGTTTAAAAAATATATATTAGAAAAATTTAAAAACATCCCATTCTATTCATACTTAGTCAAGCAAGTGGAACTTAACTAAATTTTAGCTAAGCAAAAATTCACATTTTCTCTCTCTCAATATGTGTGTGTGTGTGTGTGTGTGTACATATGTATATACACACTATTTTCTTACACTACACTTGATCAAGACTTGAAAGACGATAACAACAACAGCAACCACAAAACGTGGACAAATTGGAAAACATAAACTAAATGAAATGGGAACAATGAATGTGAAATAGAAAAAGTGAAACACACCTGAAAAAAGTAAAAGACCATCCTACAGTCCCGTTGTTTTTAGACATGGATGCTCACTAAAATCACGTCTGGGGCTTTGGACAATAAACAGTTCCTCAGCATTTGTATTTTTCAAATAATAATAATACTCGAAGATAATATTACTGTGCATATGGAATTTAAAAGTGATTAGAAGTTGCTTTACTAAATTGTTGTTTAGTAATATAGAATTCTATTTTTTTCTGTTGACAAATCTGGATATAATAATATTAAAACAAATAATAGTTTCATAATCATAGTAGTAAAGATATTTATCAGTATTCACAATCAATAGCTGGAGAAAATTTAAAAGATGATTACAATTACAAGGCATAAGGGCAACATAATTAGCCTAACAATATAAAATAATTGCATACAGTGTGGGGGCTTGAGTAGAGCGATGTGGGAGGCAGATGAGCACACATGAACATGTTTACATCCACCCGGCCAATCTATGTCTTTTGGTTGGTGCAGTCAACCAATTTACAGTTAAGGTGATTATCGATATGCATGCTCCTTTACCATTTTCTTAATTGTTTGGGGGTCATTTCATGTAAATCTTTCCCTTCTCTTATGTTTACTGCCTAGAGAACTTCCTTTAACATTTGTTGTAAAGCTGGTTTGGTGATGCTGAATTCTCTTAACTTTCGCTGATCTGTAAAGCTTTTCATTACTGCATCAGATCTGAATGAGGGTCCTGCTGGATAGAATATTCTTGTTTATAGATTCTCCCCTTTCATCACTTGAAATATAACATGCCTTTATTTTCTGGCTGGTAGAGCTTCTGTTAAGAAATCAGCTGATATCCTTAAGAAATCAGCTGATTATCAGCTGATACCCATAGCTGATACTTATGGGGAGTGATCTTATATGTTATTTGCCATTTATCCCTTGCTACTTTTAATATGTTGGCTTTCATTTGTGTCAGCTTGATTACTGTGTGTCTCGCTGTGTTGCTATTTGGATATATCCTGCTTGGATACTCTGTGCTTCCTGGAGTTGTTTGACAATGTCCTTTCCCATGTTAGGGAATATTTCAGCTATTATTTCTTCAAATCGTTCCTAGGGTCCCTTCTGGGGCCCCTGTAATGTGAAGGTTAATGTGTTTAATATTGCCCCACAAGTCTCTTAGACTGTCTTCATTTTTATTGCTTTTTCTATATTCTGTTCTGGAGCAATGATTTCCACCATTCTGTGTTCCAGGTTACTTATTCATTTTTCTACCTCAGTTATTCTGAGGTATTAATTCCTTCTATCAATTACTTCATCTCTGTTCCTTAGTTCCCCTGGGTGTGCTTAGTCACTCAGTCGAGTCCGACTCTTTACGACCCCATGAACTGTAGCTTGCCAGGCTCCTCTGTCCATGGAGTTCTCTGGGCAAGAACACTGGAGGGGGTTTCCATGCCTTCCTCCAGGGAATCTTCCCAACCCAGGGATTGAACCCATGTCTCCCACATTGCAAGCAAATTCTTTACATTCTGAACCACTTCTAGATCTGTGGAAAAATTCTCTTGCATCTTCTCCATACTTTTTCCAAGACCTGGATCATCTTCATCATCATTATTCTGAATTCTCTTCCTGGTACTTTGCCTATCTCCCCTTCCTTTAGTTGTTTTTCTGGGACTTCATCTTGTCTCTTCATCTGGGACATAATCCTCTGCCTTTTCATTTTGGTTAGTTTCTGTGACATGGTTTTCATTCTGTCTTCTGTTTAACAAGGCCAAGAGGCTTAAGCTAGCATGCTGTTGGGAGGGACTGGTAGTGGGCAAAATTGGGTCTTTCTTACTCAATAAAACTTAGTCTGTCTATCTGTTGATGGGTGGGTCTGCACTGTTAGCTCTTTGGCCTGAGCTGACCCAGCCCTGGTATCTACAGTCTCCGTAGTAAGGTAAATGGTGAGCTCTAAGAGTGTAAGCACACTCCAGAAACACTGTTGCCAGTGTCCTCCATTACTGAGGTGAGCCCCTGCTGCCCCATGCCTCCACAGAAGGTATTTTTGTTACCTTCAACACTAGCAGGTGGTTATGTTTCAGTCTTCTGTGGGGTCACTGCTCCTCTCCTCCGGGCCCAGATGTATGCAAGATTTTGTGTCCTCCAACACTGGACATTCTGTTTTCCCCATGCCTGATGAAGTCCTGCAATTAAATCCCACTGGCCTTCAAAGTCAGATAGGCCCACAGTGCAGCTCTTAGAGGATTTGGACCTATGATAGTGGAGAAATGAGATAGAAGAATACAGTTTCTAGGCAAAGTTCAGATATTAGAATGACAGAAACAGTGGGTAAATGTTAGTGTTTTCAGTGCTGTAGAGCAATAATGAGGTAAAAATGCCTATTCTGGAGAAATTTCTATTTAAACTAGACAACTAGAATTGTGATTTAGTAAGATGCCAGAGATAAAATGATTCTACTATGTATATCTGACACTCTGCTTGGAACAAAATGAAACTATGGAAGAATTAATGTCAACCAGCAGATTAATAATGTGGCCATGAATAGTCAAGGACATGCAACTTTTCTGGCCTGCAGCTGGCCCAGACAGTAGCCAGGATTTTGACAGGCCTACCTGATTCTTACACAGGGCGAGCTGTTTCCAATAACCTGGGTTGAGTGGATTAATATAGGATATTTCTAAGTGGTGTGTAAGAACGAGGGTCTTACATATCTGGGTGACATTCAGAGGGTGTGAGTAGCTATCTTTAAGCACCCAAGTAGGTATTAGAGGTTACAGAAGAGATATGGAGGTGGCCAAAAAGCCTCATTCCTTCAGCTATCTGGACAGTGTGCCTGGTGGGTTCTGCAGTAGTTGTGTGGCCACTTTTGGTACTCTCACTATTCATCTAACAGATAAAACCCCTTGAGTCTTCACGGTCTGCTGAAGATCTTCCAGCAGAAGACAGGGAGACTGGGGGCTGAGGGAAGCAGGGTACAGCAGAAAAGGACTTTTTTCCTCTGGTAGATAGTTTTCTCATATTTGTAGGCCATGAAACCTCCGTTGAGCAGAGCTTAAGATGTGGCTCCCTTACAGCAAATAAAATCGTGGTTATAAACCATCTGAGTGCAAGTAAGCTAGAAGAGAACCAAACTCCAGTATACAGAGAAGCTAAAGTATGCTCTCATTAGGAAACAAACAAACAAACATATGCTGTATGACATGCAAAGCTTATAGGTATTAGTTTAAGCTTTTACTCTTCCTAACAACATTTCATCCTTTCATTCAAGGGATGAAACAAAGAATATTCTCACTGGCAAGATTTAGAATTTAGACCGTAGTCCAGACCCAGAGTCTACCACCTTGCAAACTCTCATTGCAGGATACTTGTGGGAAGGGAAGGTAGTAGAACCTGAATCAGATTTAATGTATGAAGTAAGGCTAGAGGTGTTCTACTTACAGCATACAAGCTTTATATATTATAATTCTCTGTAAGGAGAAAACAGGAGCAAAATAGAGCAAAGCATGGAACTGCAAGTATAGTTGGATTTGATCTTATCTAATAGTCTTGAACTTGACCACATTCCATGCTGGTGTTATGTGGAACCCTTTGGATCAATAAGTGAACCTACTTTTTCCCAAGACAACAAGGTTTGAGATTTTGCCAAAAAAAAAAAAAAATTATGACACTTCGATTAACAACATTTTATTAAGAATTCCAATATTAAGTGTGGAAAGCAGCAACAAGTTCTCAAAGGATGTAAGGCTCAGATGAAATATAAGGCTTTGCCAGAAATAGAAGGAAAATGGAAATAGGCTGAGTTGACTGAAAACATGGACGTGGAGCATAAAGGAACTAGAAAATGGTGTTTCTTGTGTAAGGAACCTCCACATCTTTGCCACTCTCGTCATTGCAACAGAGCTAAAGCATCAGTGCTTGCATGTGATGTCCCAGCTTTTGCTTTGATACCCGACTCACAATTTCTGTTATTCTAGGCTGAGAAATAACAGGATCTGGTAAGCATAAAGAGAAGAAAGGACTTACAAGGGTAAACAAACTCAGCAAACCAGTAAACATGAGTTGCATAGCTAGCTGATGCTTCCTACCCCAGATAGGCCCTCTTTCTACCCACCTAGTGGGCCCAACTCACAGTTGATCCTTGTGTTCCTTCAACTTGCTGAGTGGCGTGAGAAAGGATTAGAGCACAGAAGCACTTTGGGATAGCATGGCGATCTCTAATCTGAGCTCTGTCTGAAGATAGTAGAAAGGACGGGCAACAGTGTCACTGAGATGGACATTACCAGACCCCCTAGCTCTGACATGTCTGCATACCATGAGGGCTTAGAAGTTTGCGTAAGATGTTGTGGCATGTATTCAGAGCGATGAAATGCATGATGCAGAGTGCAATTCAGTAGTTCAGGCATGCCTGCTCTAGAGCATAGGCCCAACAGTTTCAGACACTTGCACCATAAGACATATTCTTTCAACGTGGTGGGGTGCTCTTCCAAGTAAAATGTCATAACTGCAAATTTCAAGCTAAACCATGTGTGTTCAGTGAGGGGAACTGTGTTCCAGATTGTATGTTGAGTTTTCTTGGAATGTGTGCACTAGAGCATGAGATCAGTAGAGGCTAGATGCGTGCCTGAGCTCTTTCTCCATAGAGGTAGTGTGTATTCTCCAGTTGAAGGTCCCTACTTAGTTCCTGAGTTCAGACTCACTTTGGCAAGTACATGCTTCAGAGTGCAAAATCTCTAGTTGTTTTGAAACTGCTGATCTAGAGTACAGAGTGAGTAGTGGTTGGACTTCCGTTTAAGACATCAAGTTAATTACTTGTGGCATTCCTGCTTTACAGCCCAGGTTCAACGAGTTAGGAGTGCATATTCTAGTAGGCAATGTCAATAGTGCAAATATGCAGGATCCAGAGTTCAATATTGGTAGTTGCAGCAGGCACATTTTAGGGTGCACATGAAGTAGTAGCAGATCATATGCTCAGAACATAGACACTGTACTGATGGGAAGTATTCTGCACTGGGCAATCTCAGTATTTGCACCACGACAACTCTGAAACACAGGGTCAGTAGTCGTAGTGGTGATTGAGAACACAAGCTCAGTAGTTGCAGTAGTTATTCTCTAGACTGCAGTCTCAGTAGTGATGAGACTCGTGTTCCAGAGTACAAACTCTGTATTTGTAGCATGCATGAATTAAAATGAGGGTTCAGCAGCAGTGTATAGTGTGTTGGATAAATCACATTCAGCAATTATGGCATCCCAGCCCCAGAGTGCAGACACGGTCAGTTGTGATTTTTATGTCTGGAGTGTGCATTTCCTAGATTTGTGATGTAATCTACATTGTGAGCTAATTTATTGTGGTACATATGCTCTAACTGCATGTACATTAGACGCAGGACACATGGCCCTGAGTGCAAACTCAGTCCCTGCAGCATGCATGGTCTAGATTGTGGACTTCGTGGTTGTGGAACATATGCTTGGAGGATTGGCTCTGAGGTGGCATATTGGTATTACAGCATAGGAGGTCATTGGTAGTGGGACTCATGTTCTACAGTGCAAGTTCAGCAGTTGTGTCACTTCTACTCAAAAGCATGGCCTTCAGTTTTAACCTGATGAAGAAACATTGTGGAGGCAGAACAAGATGGCAGAGGAGTAGGTGGATATGGAATGCATGTCTCTCCACGAACACACTAGGAATACACCTTCAGACACACAAGTGCTTTCAGAACACCAGCTGAGAGCAGACAGGAATACCTGACCAGCAGAAAAGAATTTATAGACGTACCCAAAACTCAGGAGGATGAAGGAACTGGAGGGTGGGGGGAATGGGAGTGTTAGTAGGACCATCCTTTGTTGGTGGGGGAACTGATGCAGGGGTCCAATCCCCACACTGGTGCAATTGTCTGAGTCAGAGGAGAAACATTTAAGGCTGAGTGGAAAACAGCTGATCTGTGGCAGTCTAAATGGAATGAGAATCAGACAGTCCTTGGTACAGCCATATTTACCCTAGGTGGTATAGAGGCTAGGAGCTGGAGTTTAGGGATTATTGGAGCAATCCCAGGGTGAGGGCTTCTGTTGACTGCGGAGAGATGGATCGAGGGGATGTGAGGGAGGGGATTGTGGTGGGAAATGCCTTTGGAAGAAAGTTGGGCAGCCATGGAAGCAAGGCAATACTGCTGAGTCACACATAGGAGGTGTAGCCATCACCATAGCCTCTCTCCCCACCCCATGACAGCGTTGGTAGCTGAGCAAGAGAGGCTAGCCCATCAGTGCCTGATGCACTGAACTACGAAGTAGGACTCCACCCAGTGTGCCACTGCAAGTGCCTGTGCACCAATCTACAGAGTAGGATCCCAGTCCGGGGGCCCCTTTATGTGCCTTAGGCACTGTACAACAGAGAAGGACCCCAAGCAAGGAAGGCCTCTAAGCGCCTGAATGGTTGGAGCTATGGAGAAAGACTGGCCAAAGAGACCTTGTTATCACCAGCTACAAGAGTTTAAAAAAAAAAAGACTCTGAGAGGGCCACAACTCCAGGAGTGGAGGTAGTCGGTGTCCCTGCACACTTGGCCCCACCAGTGTCCCCACTTGCTAAGCAGTACCTTCACGCTGAACTCTCACTGAGGCAAAGCTGCCACAGGCGAAAAAAAAAAAAAAAAAAAGAGCCTTGCACCTATGTGCACAGGGTCACTTTGGTCGCGTTAGACTCATTGTGGCCCTGTGGACTATAGCCTGCCAAGCTTCTCTGTCCAGGAGAGGGGTCCTCCAGCCAAAAATACTAAGTGTATGGGCCAATACTGGTTGCCATACCCTTCTAGAGCATTATGTTTCCTGCTGTCCTAGTTGCCAACTCCCCTGAGTACCTGGTGATGCCAGAACCCCTAGCCTCAAGCAGCTCCACCTCCTCCACACCTGACCCCACATGGGCAAGCCCAAGTCCTCCAGGGCAGACTCAGGAGCAAACCCTAGTGGAGGACCACATCCAAAGGTGGAAGTAAATTCACAACTGAAACCCATGGGCAGTGTGACTAATGAAGAAGACTCCAAAACCCTCCCACCAGCTGTACAGCTGCACATTAAATACACACAATCAAATAGGCAGATTATGTGTCTGTGGAATGTATAAAAGGTCTTTGAGAGCTCCCACAAAAGAAACACACTAGTTCTTATAGCTGTGGACTTTGGAGGCAAAAATACAGAGGAGTAGGAGCAGATTAGAATCAGAGCTGCCCTCACAGCAGGTCCAGCGATCAGCACAGTGTTGGAGGGCATCCTAGGGAGGTGAAGTGGACTGTGACTCCCAGTGAGGGGAATAATTCTGACCACAGTGAATCAAGAAATCCATTTCTTATTCTTATGTTTTGACATGCTTTGTAGATTCTTTTTCTTTTCCTTTTCCTCCCTCTGTTGTAGTTGTCAATTTTATTGACACCATGAAATCTAACTAAATTTGTTTTTTTTTCTTTTCTCCTTAGACACACTTTTTATTGTTATAAATCTCTGCCTCTATTTCAAGCTTTTATAGTAGTGTGTTTATGTTGGGGGGGGGATGGGTGATTTTGTTTTTCTCAATTTTTTAATTTTAATTTTTAAACCTATTATTTTTTTTCTATATTCCTTTGTTTGCTTTACCTACTGTTCTTTTCTCCTTGCAGTTAATCTTATATATATATATATATATATATATTCTTTAGCTACTTATATTTAACTTTGCATATCTATTCTTTTTTCTCTTCTTTCTTTTCTTTAATCTAAACACATTTGTTAGTTTTATTTTCATTGGTTTAAACTGCAATTGGCACCATTATTTAGTTTCATTTTTTTTTCCCCCAGTTTGAGCTTTAGTTAGTTTTCTTCTGGTAGACATAATTTTTGGTTCCTTTTGTCCACCAGGTGAGTCTATTTTACTTTATTTTTCTTGGACTGTTTTGATTCTGCTTATGGGTGTATATGTATATGTGTACATTCAGTCACACTGTTTATTGTTGTAATAAACCTCTGCCTCTAAGTTGAGCCTTTGCAGTTATGTGAAGTTTTCCTTTTTCTCCCCTTTCTCTTCTTCTTCCATTTTCCCCTCCATTTTATAATTTTAACTTTTAAACGTTTCATACTTTTTCTACAATTATTCCTTTCTTTGCTTTCCCTACTGCTCTTTCCCCCTTGCAGTTAATCTTCAATGTATATAAATTTCATCTACCTCTATTTAATGTTGTATAGCTATTCTTCCTTTCCTTTCTTTCCTTTTCACTCAAACTATTTATTTGTTTTGTTTTCATTGCTTTATTCCTGAATTGGCACCTTGCATTCATTTTGCTTTCCAGTTTGTGCTTTAGTTAGCTTTATTGTGGTAGATATAATTTTAGGTTTCCTTTGTTCACTGGGTCAATCTATTGTGTTTTATTTTTGTTGGACTGTTTTGATCTTGCTTATGGGTACATATGTATGTGTATATATTCTTTCACAATTTTTATTATTGGCTTCCCTGGTGGCTCAGAAGTTAAAGCATCTGCCTCCAATGTGGGAGACCCAGGTTTGATCCCTGGGTTGGGAAGATTCCCTGAATAAGGAAATGGTAACCCACTCCCGTATTCTTGCCTAGAGAATCCCATGGATGGAGGAGCCTGGTAGGCTAGAATTCACAGAGTTGCAAAAAGTCAGACACGATTGAGGGACTTCAATTTCTTGAAATATATATATTTCAACCCCCCCCACATATATATGTTTATGTCTATATATGTATATATATAATGTAAATCTTCTTAACTTTGCATATAAATTATTTTTGTCTTTCCTTTCTTTCCTTTCCTCTCAATACATTTCTTAGTTTTGTTTTCATTGCTTTATTCCCCATTTGGTACCTTGCTTTAGTTTTGTTTTGCAGTTTATGCTTTAGTAAGTTTTGTTTTTAACTGGTAAGTATAATTTTTTATTTCCTTTGTTCACCAGGTAAATCTATTGTACTTTATTTTGGTTAGACTGTTTTGACTTTGCTCATGGTTGTATATATTTATGTTTATGCTCCATTTTTATAATTATTATTTGCCTGATTTTGTAACTGTCATTTTTCTGGGGTTCATTGGTTTCTTGTTTTTGGACATTTGTTTTACTCTCACTTAATGGCATAACAAACAACTTGTGAAATCTTCATTCCTGACCAGAGAGCAAGCCCTGAGCCTATGGAGTTAGAGCAGTGTATCCAAGGCCCTAGACTACAAGAAAACTAACCTGAGGGAATATAAAATAGTGAGAACTCACACACAGGAAACCACTAGAATCTGCATCACCTAACCACGAATAGCACTCTGTGGGATGCTTCATTTAAACAACAGCAATAAAATACAAACCCAATCATCAGAAGACAGGATTACCACAACACCCATACTCACCCATCAGAAGAAAAAACAAACAAACAAAAACTCAGCACAAATCTCACCCTATAAGAAGCTTACAAAAATCACTGGACCGCACTTAGAGGGAAGAAAGCAAAAGGAAGAAAGAAGTCTACCTTGAAGCCTGGGTAAGGAGATCACAGACAGAATAATATAAATAACATAGTAATGAAAATAGGAATATTATACAAATGAAGGGAAAAAAACTAGAAACACAGAAGTCCAAGTTAATGAAGGGAAAATAGGCAAACTACCTGAAAAAGAATTCAGAATAATGATATTAAAGATGATCAAAAACCTTGAAAGCAAAGTGGAGAAAATGAAAGAATCAATTAAGAAAGAAATAGAAGAATTAAAAAAAAAAAGAAAACATGCAGAGACAAACAATTACTGAAATTAAAAATACTCTAGAAGGAATCAAGAGCATAATATCTGAAGCAGAAGAACGGATCAATGGGCTGAAAGATGAAGTCGTGGAAATAACTTTTGAAGAACAGAATGAAAAGAACAAAGAATAGGCTAAGAGACCCCTGGGACAATATCAAACCCATCAACATTTGAATAATCGGGGTCCAGAAGAAAAAGAGAAAAAGAATAAGTATATATATATAAGAAAAAGTATATATATATATGTATGTATGTATATATATATATATATATATACATATATATATATGTATGTATATATATGATATATGACATATATATATGTATATAATATATATATGATCTTAGTTTTCTGAATGTTGAGCTTTAAGCTAACTTTTTCACTCTCCTCTTTCAATTTCATAAAGAGGCTTTTTAGTTCCTCTTCACTTTCTGTCATAAACGTGGTATCAACTGCATATCTGAGGTTACTGATATTTCTCCCAGCAATCTTAATTCCAGCTTGTGTTTCTTCTGGCCCAGCGTTTCTCATGAAGTACTCTGCATAGACGTTAAATAAGCAGGGTGACAATACATAGCCTTGACATACTCCTTTTCCTGTTTGGAACCAGTCTGTTGTTCCATGTCCAGTTCTTACTGTTGTTTCCTGACCTTCATACAGGTTTCTCAAGAGGCAGGTCAGGTAGTCTTGTATTCCCATCTCCTTGAGAATTTTCCACAGTTTATTGTGATCCACACAGTTGAAAGCTTTGGCGTAGTCAATAAAGCAGAAATAGATGTTTTTCTGGAACTCTCTTACTTTTTCAATGATTCAGCATATATTTGATCTCTGGTTCCTCAGCCTTTTCTAAAACCAGCTTGAACATCTGGAAGTTCTCAGTTCACATATTGCTGAAGCCTGGCTTGGAGAATTTTGAGTATTGTTTTACTAGCGTGTGAGATGAGTGCAACTGTGCGGTAGTTTGAGCACTCTTTAGGATTGCCTTTCTTAGGGATTGGAATGAAAATGGGCCTTTTCCAGTCCTGTGGCCACTGCTGAGTTTTCCAAACTTGCTGGCATATTGAGTGCAGCACTTTCACAGCACCATCCTTCAGGATTGGAAATAGTTCAACTGGATTTCCATCACATACACTAGCTTTGTTTGTAATAATGCTTTCTAAGGCCCACTTGACTTCACATTCCAGGATGTCTGCTCTAGGTGAATGATCATGCCATTGTGATTATCTGGGTCATAAAGATCTTTTTTGTACAGTTCTTCTGTGTATTCTTGCCACCTCTTAATATCTTCTGCTTCTGTTAGGTCCTACCATTTCTGTCCTTTTAGTGAGCCCATTTTTGCATGAAATATTCCCTTGGTATCTCTAATTTTCTTGAAGAGATCTCTAGTCTTTCCCATTCTGTTGTTTTCCTCTATTTCTTTGCATGGATCGCTGAGGAAGGCTTTCTTATCTCTCCTGGCTGTTCTTTGGAACTCTGCATTCAAATGGGAATATCTTTCCTTTTCTCCTTTGCCTTTTGCTTCTCTTCTTCTCACAGCTATTTGTAAGGCCTCCTCAGACAACATTTTTCCTTTTTGTGTTTCTTTTCCATGGGGATGGTCTTGATCCCTGTCTCCTGTACAATGTCACGAACCCCCATCCATAGTTCATCAGGCTCTCTGTCTATCAGATCTAGTCCCTTAAATCTATTCCTCACTTCCACTGTATATTCATAAGGGATTTGATTTAGGTGATACCTGAATGGTCTAGTGGTCATCCCTACTCTCTTCAGTTTAAGTCCGGATTTGGCAATAAGGAGTTCATGATCTGAGCCACAGTCAGTTCCAGGTCTTGTTTTTGCTGACTATATAGAGTTTCTCCATCTTTGGCTGCAAAGAATATAATCAATCTGATTTCGTTGTCGGCCTTCTGGTGATGTCCATGTGTAGAGTTTTCTCTTGTGTTGTTGTGGATTCTACTTAAGACTCTGAACCTATAAGGACTCAACAAGCCAGTATGATTTACTCATGCAATTGTTCTCTTAATCTATGTTAATGAAACTATATATTTACTTGAAAACCTGTCTTTATTCAAGATTCATGACAGTCATTTTATGGCCAGAGATGACTCACTTGTGCCAATGTTATCTCAAAATGCATGTTGTTAGTGAGGGGCCTGGTGCCACTCTGAGTTTTGAGATATTTCCTTTTTCTAATTAATAATTTTCTGGTAAGTATATAATGTACTGTTAAAAGCTAGCAGGTGGGCACTCTTTCTGCCCCCTTCTGATGTCTATGTCAGAAGCATTCTCTACCTCTTTTCTACTTGAAAAGAAATTAATACAAAATCTTTGAGTGATCAAACCTCATCACTGGCCCCAGATTGAATTCCTCTCCACCAGAAGCCAAGCATATTGGCATCTTTCAAGGCTCAGCAACAACCTTTCAGTGGAATGTAGGCTTCAGTGCCCAACCTCAGTAGTTGAAGCACACCTGCTCTCCAGCACAGAGTAGTGAAGGGACTTACGTTTAAGCTAATTACATGGTCATGACTAGCTTTTAGAGCAGATTCAGTAGGTGTGACATGCTTACTCTATGACACAGTTTCCACATTTATGGGATGCTTACTTAAGAGTGCAAGCTCAGTATTTGCACCACCTATGTTCTAGAGCACCCTCTCAGTAGACGTGGAAAGTGTGTTCCTGAGTGCAAGAATAGTGATTGTGAATGCATAGTCTCGAGTGTAGGGTAATAAGTTGAAGCATGCCTGCTTAGAGTCACCCTCAGTTGTGGCAGGGTATGTACTCTAGAGCGAAGTTCAGTACTTGCAGCATATGTAATTTCGAGCCAGCTTTCAGTAGTGGTGATGTGCATTCTCCAGGATGAAACTCAGTACTTATGGCACATAGTATAGAGTATGGTCTCATTAGTTGTGGCATGATATTCTCAGAGCACAGAATCAGTACTGACAGTTTGTGTGCTATAAAATGTGGGTTCAGGCATGCTCCTGAGGGCAAGGTCAGTGATTGTATCACACCTTATCTAAACCATGGGTTTAGTAGAGGAACCTAGTCTTTTCTAATTCGATGAAGCTATGAGCCATGCCATGTAGGGCCACCCAAGACGGACAGGTCATGGTGGAGAGTTCCAATAACACATGGTGCACTGTAGAAGGCAAGGGCAAACAATTTCAGTGCTTTTGCTCTGAGAACCCCTTGAACAGTATGGAAAGACAAAAAGATATCACACTGAAAGATGAACTCCCCAGGTTGGTAGATGCCAATATGCTACTAGAGAATAGTGGAGAAGAAACTCCAGAAATGATGAAGGGATGGAGCCATAGCAAAAACATTGCCCAGTTGTGGGTATGACTAGTGATGGAAGTAAAGGCTGATGCTGTGAAGAACAATATTACATAGTAACCTGAAATGTTAGGTCCATGAATCAAGGCAAAATGGAAATGGTCGAACAGGAGATGGCAAGAATCAGCATCAATGTTTTAGGAGTTAGTGAACTAAAATGGGCTCTAATGAGAGAATTTAATTTAGATTAACACTATATCTGCCACCGTGGCTAAGAATCCGTTAGAACAATTGGAGTAGACCTCATAGTCAACAAAAGAATCAGAAATGTAATATTAAGGTGCAATCTCAAAAATGACATAATGAATTCTGTCCATTTCCAATGCAAACCATTCAGTATCACAGTAATCCAAGACTACACCCCAACTAGTAATGCTGAAGAAGCTAAAGCTGAACAGTTCTATGAACACCTACAAGGACTAAAGATCTTCTAGAACTAGAACTAAAAATACCCTTTTTATCCTAGGGGACTGGAATGCAAATGTAGGAGAAGTCAAGAGCTACTAGGAATAACAGGCATATTTGATCTTTGAGTACAAAATGAAGCAGGGCAAAGGCTAATAGTGTGTTGCCAAGAGAACGTGCTGGTCATAGCAAACTCCCTCTTCCAACAAAAAAGAAGGCTCTTCACATGGATATCACCAGATTGTCAATAATGAAATCATATTGATTACATTCTTTGCAGTCAAATATGGAAAAGCTCTATACAGTCAGCAAAAACAAACCTGTGAACTGACTGTGGCATAGATCATGATGTCCTTATTGTCAAATTCTCATTTAAATTAAAGAAAGTAGGGAAAACCACTAACAGAAGCAGAAGATATGGCAAGGTGACAAGAATACACAGAACTAGACAAAAAAGATATTCATGACCCAGATTAGCACAATGATGTGATCACTCACCTAGAGCCAGACATCCTGGAAGGTGAAGTCAAATGGGCTTTAGGAAGCATTACTACAAACAAAGCTAGTGGAGGGAATGGGTTTGCAATTGAGCTATTTCAAATCTTAAAAGATGATGCTGTGAAAGTGCTGCACTCAATATGCCAGGGCATTTGGAAACTGCAGCAGTGACCATAGGACTGGAAGATGTCAATTTTCATTCCAATACCAAAGAAAACCAATGCCAAAGAATGTTCAGACTACCACACAATTCCACTCATCTCACATGCTCATAAAGTAATGCTCAAAATTCTCCAATCCTGGCCTCAGCAGTACATGATCAGTGAACTTCCAGATGTTCAAGCTTGATTGTAAAAAGTCAGAGGAACCAGAGATCAAATTGCTAACATCCACTGAATCATCAAAAAGCAAGAAAGATCCAGAAATCACCTACTTCTGCTTTATTGATGATGTCAAGGCCTTTGACTGTGTGGATCATTAAAAAAAAAAAAAATGTTGAAAATTCTTTAAGAGATGGGTCTGCCAGACCACCTTACCTGCCTCCTGAGAAATCTGTATGCAGGTCAAGAATAAACAGTTAGAACCAGACATGGAGCAAGAGACTGCTTCAAAATTGGGAAAAAATATGTCAAGGCTGTACATTGTCACCCTGCTTACTTAACTTGTATGCAGAGTACATCATGTGAAACACTGGTCTGGATGAAGCACAAGCTGGAATCAAGATTGCTGGGAGAAATATCAATAACCTTAGAAATGCAGATGACACCACCCTTATGGCAGAAATCAAAGAAGATCTGAAGAGCCTCTTGATAAAAGTGAAAGAGGAGAGTGACAATGATAAAAAAATAAGATTATGGCAACCCTGGTTCCACCACTTCATGGCAAAATAGATGGGGAAAGGGTGGAAACAGTGAGAGATTTTATTTTCCTGGGCTCCAAAATCACTGCAAATGGTGACTGCAGCCACAAAATTAAAAGACACTTGCTCCTTGGAAGAAAAGCTATGACAAAGTTAGACAGCATACTAAAAAGCAGAGACTACTTTGCCAACTAAGGTCCATCTAGTCAAAGCTATGATTTTTCCAGTAGTCATGTATGGATGTGAGAGTTGGACTATAAAGAAAGCTGAGTACAGACGAGTTGATGCTTTTGAACTGTGGTGATGGAGAAGACTCTTGAAAGTTCCTTAGATAGCAAGGAGGTTAAAGAAGCCAATCATAAAGGAAATCAGCCCTGAATATTTACTGGAAGGACTGATTTTGAAGCTGAAACTCCAGTAACTTGGCCACCTGATGTGAAGAACTGACTCACTGAAAAAGACCCTGATGCTGGGAAAGATTGAAGATGGGAGGAGAAGGGAATGATGGAGGACGAGATGGTTTGACCGCATCAGCAATTAGATGGACATGAGTTTGAACAAGCTCTCAGAGTTGGTGATGGACAGGGAACCCTCTTGTGCTGCAATCGATGGGGTGGCAAAAAGTTGGACACAACTGAGTGATGGAACCAACTGAGTAGTGACACCACACGTGATACAGAGATAAAGGACAGTGTTTGGAGTATGCTATGTTTAGCGTACAGGTTCAGTGGTTGCAGGAACTTGCCATAAAGAGCAAGCTCACTAGTGGAAGGACTCATCCTCTGTAATGCACACTGAGCATTACACTGAGCATTACATCCCTTCTGCTGTATGACGCTGTTTAAGCACTGGTGGGAAGTGTGTTCTAGAATGTGTGTTCCACAACGACTGGACACATGTTTCAAATGCCAGGTAAGTAGTTTCCAAATGCTTCTTCTAATGTTCAAGTGTTCTAGTGGCAATAGGCATGCTCCAGAGATCTGTTGTTTCAGTATTCATATTCTAAAACTTGGACTCAGATTCCATTTCAAAGTGGTGGCACATCTGCTCTAGAGCCTGGGATATGTAGTGGCAGGATGAATGCTCTAGAGAGAAAGTGCAGAGAGTATTCACATTCTTCTTAAACACGAGCTCAGTACTTGTGGCATGCCTGCTGTAGATCATGAGTCTGAAGAGGCAGGTATATATATATATATATATATATATATAGAGAGAGAGAGAGAGAGAGACGGAGAGAGAGAGAGAGAGAGTTCAGTAATAGTGATATGCATGCTCCAGAATGCAAGCTACATAGATGTGGTATCCATGCTCTAAAGCATGGGGGTCAGTAGTGGCAAGTCACATGCATCAGAGAGCCATCTCAGGAACTGTGGCACACTTGCTCAACAATGAAGTCTCGGTATTTTAGAGACATGAACTGTTGAAGACTGGATTGGTATGTTGATATGTATGGTCCAGATAGCAAGCTCAGTATGTGCTGTATGTCTGTTCCAGGAAATGATCTCAGTAGTGGCAAGAAAAACACCAAGAGTCAAGCTCAAGATATTTGGCAAGTGTGCATGGGAAACAGAACCAGTCGAGGTAGGAAATATGATGTATAACACTAGTGTGTAGCTGTGTCACATCAGCTCTAGGGCACAGGTACACTAGTTGTAGCTTGTGAATTATGGAATGCTGGCTGCCTAGCACCATAACGTGTGGTCTGGAGTGCAGGTTAAGTACTTGTGGCCTACCTCTTCTAGAGCACTGGTTCAGTGGAGTTGAGAGTCATGCTTTAGAGTTCAAGTTCATTACTGAACACACATTTGCTGTAGAGTGAGGGCTTAGTTAAAATTTGTGTGTTGTTGAATGGAATGTCAGTTATGGTAGAATTTTGATCCAGAGTGCAAGCACAGTACTTGGCTCACTTGCTCCAGAGGATGGGAATTCTAAAGAGAAACACCTGTAATAGAGTGCAAAATAAGCACTTGCAAAATAAGCAATTGCAACGCAAATGCTGTGGAACTTGGGCTCAGTATTTGAAGCATACTGGCTTAATGTGATAACTGAGAAGTGCTGAGAATTGTGCTGTAGTACATGGATGTGTACTTTTGGGATGCATGATCCAGAGTGCAATTCAGTAGTTCTGGCATGCCTGCTGTAGAGCCTAAGCTCAGTAGTGTCAGTACACCTATCCTAGAAGGCTAACTCAGTAATAGTGGAAAGTGTAATTTTGAGTAAAACCTCAGGAGTCAAAAATCCATGCTCAAGTGGGTGGTCACTTTAGTAGTGATAACTCTTCTTCTGAGTACAAACTCAGTTATTGGCATGTGTGCACTAGAGCTGGAGCTCAGCAAAGGCTAGGTTCCTGCACTTCTGCTCTCCAGTGCTCATACACATGTTCAGAGTTGAAGCTCACTACTTTCTGCAAGAGTGCAGACGTTGTTGAGGCAAGATTCATACTTCAGAGTGCAAGTCAGTACCTGTTATCGCATACCTGAAAAGACGGTCCGCACTTAAGAATATGTTACCACAACTGATGGTTTACGACTGTCATGCCACAGGCAGGGGCCGGACTTATGTTTAGCAGAGCCAGTTAATTACTTGGGGCGTGCCTGCTTTATAGCACAGGTTTAGTAGGTGTGGCAAGAAACCTCTAGAAAGTAATTTCAGTAGTGGAGTGAGGCAGGCTACAGAGTGCAATCTCAGTAGCTACAGCAGGGATGTTCTAGGGTGCAGGCTTAATATGGCAAGTTATATGATCAACAACACTGGCTCAGTAGTGATGGGATATATGCTCCACTACGCAAGCTCAGAATTTGTAGCACACCTTCTCTGAGCCACAGGCTCAACAGGAGCTAAAAGGGTGCTTTCGAATGTAAGGTCAGTAGTTCCAGTAAATGTATTCTAGACAACGGTCACAGTAGTGGAGAGACGTGAGTTCCAGAGTGCTACCTCAGTAGTTGTACCATGTAGGATCTGGTATTAGGTCTCAGTAGTGGTGAACTCCATGTGGGATAGTGCATGCTCAATAGTTGTGGCATGACACCTGTAAGCCATTGGCCATGGCTACATATTCTTAAGCGTGGACTGTTTAGAGATGTCATATGTGCTCTAGACTGAAACTTAAGTACTCACGGCACACATGCTCTAATCTCACACTCAGAAGAAGCAGGACACAAGATCCAGAGTCAGAGCTCAGTGTTCACATAACGTATAGTCTTGATTGCTGGCTTATTAGCTGTTGCTCATGAGCTTACAGCATAAGGTCACAAGTGGCATAAGCATGTTACAAAATATGACTTCAGTAGTGCAAGCGCACATGCTCCAGAATGCAACCTCAACATTTGTGTCATGTCTATTGTAGGGCAGAGGCTGAGGAGTGATTGGACATATGCTCTGGAGTATAAGCCCAATAGTCACTGGCAGCGTTCTCTAACCTGCAATTTATGTATTTGTAGGAGTATGCTGAAGACCACAGGCTCAGCAAACCTGGGATGCATGCTTCAGAACAGAATGCAAGCGATGCATTTGAGGCAAGGCAGCTCTGGAGCACAGGCTGTGTAGGGGCCAGATGCATGCACTTGAACAGATGTTCAGTAGTGGTGGTACATGTGATCCAGAGTGCTGAACCAATGGTTGCAGCAGGAGAGCTTTAGGGAATTGGCTTAGTAGTGGTAAGATTTATGCTTCAGAATGCACACTCAGTATTTGTGGGACACATGTTACCCAGGGTAAGCTGACTAGTTTTGAAATTTGTGCTGTAGAGTGTGAGCTCAATAGTTTTCATATGGTGCTGTAGAATGCCATCTCAAGAACGGCAGGATGACAACCACAGAGCATCAGTTTAGTAGTGGCAAAATATGAGCTTCAGAATGCAAGCCCAGTGGTTATAACACGCCTGATTTAGAGTGCAAGAGGAGCATTGGTGGTCCACATTATTCACCATTTTAGCTCCGTACCCGGTGCAAGACTACTCTGGAGCTCCATTTTATTAATGGTGGGATGAGTACCCCAGAGTGCCAAAATAGTGGCTGCATATGGTTACTGTAAATAAAGGCTCACAAGGTACAGCACGTGTGTTTAGTGTGGAGGCTCAGTAATGATGTGATAGAATCTCCAGAGTACAAGCTCAGTAGTCTGGAACACCTGTTCTAGATTACTAGTTCAGGAGTGGTGGGAAGCATACTCCACAGTTCAAACTCAGTATTGCACCACCAGTGTTACAGAGCAAAGCCTTAGGAGTAGTGCAGTGTGTGCTTCTGAGTGCAAGAATAATGGTTGTAAATGCATAATCAATCTAGTGCATGGAGTGATTAGTAGTAGCACACCAGCTTAGTGTCAAGCTCACCTGTGGTGTGACATGTCCTTTAGAGTGAAGCTCAGTAATTTCGGGAGTCACATGTTAGAGTCATGCTTCAATAGTGGTGAGATGCATGCTCTAGATTGAAGCTCAGTACTTGCACTACATAAATCTAGGTTGCACAATCACTACTTGTGGCATGATAACTTTAGACCTCTGAATCCTTAGTGACAGTAGGTGCACTATAAAACATGGATTTAAACATGCTCCTGGGGGCAAGCCTTGTGATGGTACCACAGCTGACAAAAGCCTGGGCTTAGTGCTGGCAAGGCACCTATCCCAGAGATCAAGGAAAATATTCGGGGTGTGCCAGTTTTAGAGCACAATGTCAGTGATTGGAACATTTGATATAAAATGCAAGATCAGTAGCAGGAAATGCATGCTCTAGAATACAACTGAACAATTTTAGCTATCCTGTTGCAGATCATGGGCTCAGTCATAGAGGAAAGGGTGCTCTAGAAGGCAGGCTCAGTGGTGGCTGAATGCATCTTCCCATGCACCAGCTGGGTAGTTTCAGACAGCCTGCGCTGAAGTGCAGGTATACTAGTGACAGGACATGTGCTTCAGACTACAGCTTCAGTAGTTTGAGTACTCATACCCTAGAACTCAGAATCAGCAGTAATGGTAAGATCCAGATTCATGAGTGTCATCCCACTAATTGTGTCACATCTGCTCTAGGACTTAGGCTCACTAGTGGTGGGAAGCATGCTCAAAGGTGAAAGGTCAGGAGATGTGGCACATGTTGTCTAAAGCACAGGCTCAGTACTTCTAGGATGTTTGCTCTAGACCATGGGTCTCTAGTGGTGGCAAATATTTTAAACTGTTGGCCCCATGATGGTGAGATGCATGCTCAAGAGAGCAAGTTCAGTAGATGTGGCAGGCATATTCTAAAGCACGGGATCAGTAGTGGCAAGATGTATGTTTCAGAGAGTCATCTCAGGAAATGGGCAAATTAGCTTAACATTGCAGTCTCAACAGTTGAGGAAGGCTGGATCACTATGTTGGGATGTATGCTCTGGAGAGCAAGATTGATGGGTGTGTATGGCTATTCTAGAGCATTAGCTCAGTAGTGGCAAGGTAGGTGTTCAAGAGTGCAAACTCAAGGGTTGTGGTATGGGTGCACTAGAAGGCAGGATCAAGAGAGACAGGAAATGTGACTGATTTTAGAAAACAGATACACTGGTTGTGGCTTTCATGATCTAGAGTGCCGGATTACTAGCAGCATAACGGGTGGTCTACAGTGCCACTTAAGCAGTTGTGTACTCATTCTCTAGAGCACTGTCTTCATGGAGGTTTAATTCATGCTTCAGAGTTCTATCTCAGAGAGGCCACACACTTGATCTAGATTGAGGGTTCATTTGTGGGCAGAGTATGTGCTAGAATGCAGACTCAGTTGTGGTGGAGTGTGCACTTCAGAGGGCATGTTCAGTAGTCGGCATGCCTGCTTTAAAGCAGGGGACATATAGTGGGGGAACACATGTAACAGAGTGTGAGCTAGGTTATTGACAAATACCAGCTGTAGAAGGTGGGCTCGCAAATTTCAACATGCAGGCCACGGAACATTGACTCAGTAGTTCGACCTCAGAACTTATGCACTAGAAGCCAGGTTCACAAGTGCAGAAGGAGTGTACCAGGGTGCAAAATCAGTAGTTGCAACTATGGGTATTTTGGGGAATGGGCTGAGTAGTTGCAGCATGCATGTTATAGAGTGTCAGATGAGTAATTGAAACACATGTGCTGTAAACAATGGGCTTATGAATTGTGCCATTCCTTCCTTGTATGAGGACTCAGAAGTGACAGAAGTGTGCTGTAGCATGTGGACTCATGGTGGTGGAACGCATGATCCAGAGTCCAATTCATTAGTTCTAGCCTGCCTGCTCTAGAGCATAGTCTCAGAAGTGTAGTACACTGATCCTAGAAGGCACATTCAGTTGCAGTGGGAGGCAAGATTCTGAGTAAAATCTCAGTAGTGAAAAACACATTGCAATGTCTATGTGCTCGGTAGTTTTGAGACCTGTGACTCCAGCTGCAAGTTCACTTATGGCAGCACATATTCACTAAAGCATCGATTCAGTATACCCTAGTGATAATCACCTGAACCCATTCCCACTAGAGCCGATACATGTGCTCCAATGTGCAAGCCGCTACTTTCTTCAGCTCAGTTGTGGCAAAAAGCCTTTTTCAGAGTGCAAGTTCAGTACGTGTTTTGGCACACCCGATCTAGAGCTCAAGGTCAGTAGTGGACAGACTTGTATTTAAGACAGCATACTAATTACTTATAGCATGCCTGCTTTTAACACAGGTTCAGTAGAAGTGTCACACTTGCTCTAGAATACAATTACAGTAGTGCAAAAATGAGGGATTCGGAGAGCAGTTTACTAGTGGCAGTAAGCATGTTTTTAGGGTGCAAACTCATTATTGGCAGGTAATATGCTCAAGAGCAACTGCTCAGTAGTGACATGATGTTTGCTCCACTCTACAGTCTCAGTATATGGAGCACACCTGCTATAATACACAGGCTCAATAGTGGCAAAAAAAAAAAAAAAAAAAACCTCCAGAATGGAAGCTCAATAATGGCAGTACACGTGCTCTAGATCGTGGCCTCAGAAGTGACTAAGTGGGTGTTCCAGAGTGTAAGTTGTTATTCTGCCATGCCTGATCCTTAGCATATGCTGCATAGAGGCCAGTTGCCTGCATTTGAGCATGTGCTCAGTAGTGATGGTTCAGGTTCTCCACAGTGTCATCCTACTAGTTGCAGCAAATGTGCCATACAGTATGGGACAGTAACAGTAAGAAACATGTTTCAAAGTACAAACTGAGTAGTTGTGGGACACATGCTACAGAGGGTGAGCTCAGTAGTGTGTATGCTTGCATGCTCTACATTGTAAGCTCAATATTACTCAGTGGTGCTATAGAAGGCAGGATAATATTGGCCAGATGTCTGCTCCAGAGTACCTGCTAAGTAGTGACAGAAAGCAAGCTCATTGGTTACCACCTGAAAGCTCTAGTATGCGAGTTGAATAGTAGTGTACACACTCTCTAGAGTTCAAGTCAATTAATTGCAGCATGCATTCTCTAGAGATCAGTCCCAGATGTGATGGAATGTATATTCCAGAGTGTAAGTACAGTAATTGCAAATGTTTACTCCAGACAGACTCACACGTGGCAGCATGTGAGTGCATGTTCAGTAGTGATGTGATAGTTTCTCCAGAGTGCAGGGACAGTAGCTTTGGGATATCTGCCCTAGACTACTACTTCATTAGTGGTGTGATGCCTGAAACAGAGTGAACGCTCAGTAATTGCAACACCATTGCTTCAGAGCACAGTCTCAATAGTGGTGAAATGTATGCTCCTGAGTCTCAGAAGAGTCATTGAAAAAGCATAACCTTGTATCTGTGTTGATTATATACAGCAGGCCTGTTTAAGTTCAAGCTTAGTTGTGGCATGATATGTGCTGCAGAGTGAAGCTCAGTAATAGCATAAAATGTATACTTTAGAGTCAGGGTCCAGTAGCAAAGATTTGCATGCCCCAGGGTGAAGCTCAGTACTTGTAGCCTAGCACACATAGTCTCAATTGAGGGCTCACTCTATACAGTCAGCAAAAACAAGGTGGGGAGCTGACTGTGGCTCAGATCATGAATTCCTTATTGCCAAATTCAGACTGAAAGTGAAGAAAGTGGAGAAAACCACTAGACCATTCAGGTATGACCTAAATCAAATTCCTTTTGACTATACAGTGGAAGTAACAAATAGATGGAAGAGATTAGATCTGATAGACAGAGTGCCTGATGAACAATGGAGGGAGGTTCGTGACACTGTACAGGAGACAGAAATCAAGATCATCTCCAATAGAAAGAAATGCAAAAAAAGCAAAATGGCTGGCTTAGGAGGCCTTATAAGTAATTGTGAAAAAGGGTGGAAGCAAAAAGCAAAGGAGAAAAGGAAAGATATACCTATTTGAATGCAGAGTTCCAAAGAATAGCCAGGAGAGATAAGAAAGCCTTCCTCAGTGATCAGTGCAAAGGAATAGAGGAAAACGGTAGAATGCAAAAGATTAGAGATCTCTTCAAGAAAATTAGGTATACCAAGGGAACATTTCAGGCAAAGACTGGCTCGCTAAAGGACGTGAGTGATAGGACCCTAACAGAAGCAGAAGATATTAAGAAGAGGTGTCAAGTATGCACAGAAGAACTGTACAGAAAAGATCTTTATGACCCAGATAATCACAATGGTGTGATCACTCACCTAGAGCCAGGCATCCTGGAATGTGAAGCCAAGTGGGCCTTAGGTAGCATGACTATGAACAAAGCTAATGGAGGTGATGGAAATCCAGTTGAGCTATTTCAAATCTTCACAGATGATGCTGTGAAAGTGTTACACTCAATATGCCAGCAAATTTGGAAAACTCAGCAATGGCCACTGGACTGGAAAGGTCGATTTTCATTCCAAACCCAAAGAAAGGCAATGCCAAAGAATGCTCAAATTACCACACAATCACACTCATCTCACTTGCTAGTAAAGTAATCCTTAACATTCTTCAAGCTAGGCTTCAGCAATACGTGAACTGTGAACTTCCAGATGTTCAAGCTGATTTTAGAAAAGGCAGAGGAACCAGAAATCAAATTGCCAACATCCTCTGGAATGTCAAAAAAGTGAGATCATTCCAGAAAAACATCTATTTCTGCTTTACTGACTATGCTAAAGCCTTTGACTGTGTGGATCACAATAAACTTTGAAAATTTCTGAAATAGATGGACATAGCAGAGCACCTGACCTACCTCTTGAGAAGCCTATATGCAGGTCAGGAAGCAACACTTAGATCCAGACATTGAACAACAGACTGGTCCCAAATAGGAAAAGGAGTACGTCAAGGCTGTATGTTGCCACCCTGCTTATTTAACTTCTATGCAGAGTACATCATGAGAATGCTGGGCTGCATGAATCACAAGCTGGAATCAAGATTGCTGGGAGAAATATCAATTACCTCAGATATGCATATGACACCGCCCTTATGACGGAAATTGAAGAAGAACTAAAGAGTCTCTTGATGAAAGGGAAAGTGGAGAGTGAAAGAGTTGGCTTAAAGCTCAACATTTAGAAAACTAAGATCATGACATCTGGTCCCATCATTTCATGGCAAATAGATGAGGAAACAGTGGAAACTGTGGCTGACTTTATTTTTCTGAACTCCAAAATCATTGCAGATGGTGATTGCAGCCATGAAATTAAAAGATGCTTACTACTTGGAAGGAAAGTTATGGCCAACCTAGACAACACATTAAAAAGCAGAGACATTACTTTGCAAACAAAGGTCTGTCTCGTCAAGTCTATGGTTTTTCCAGTGGTCATGTATGGATGAGACAGTTGGACTGTAAAGAAAGCTGAGCTCAGAAGAGTTGATTCTTCAAACTGTGGTGTTGGAGAGGACTCTTGATAGTCCCTTGGACCACAAGGAGATCCAACCAGTCCATCCTAAAGGAGACCAGTCCTGGGTGTTCATTGGAAGGACTGATGTTGATGCTGAGACTCCAATATTTTGGCCACCTGATGCGAAGAGCTGACTCATTTGAAAAGTCCTTGATGCTGGGGAGTCCCTGACAGCAGGAGAAGAAGGGGACTACAGAGGAGGAGGTGGTTAGATGGCATCACTGACTCAATGGCCACGGGTTTGGGACTCCGGGAGTTGGTGATGGCCGGGGAGGCCTGGCGTGGTGCGGTTCATGTGGTCGCAAAGAGTCGGACCCGACTGAGCGACTGAACTGAACTGAACTACCTATGGCAGGATCTATTCAGAATACAGAATCTGTAGTGGTCGTAGGTGTTCTATAAAACATGGGTTCTGACACAATCTTGAGGACGAGGTAAGTTTGCAGAACAGGTGATCGAAAGCATGGACTTAGTGGTGACAAGATACATGCTTCAGAGGTCAAGGAAAGTATTTGGTGTACACCAGCTTTAGAGCACAGTCTTATTAGTTGCGGGACATTTACTGGTGAAATTTAAACAATGGAAAAATGCATGTTCCTGAATGCACATGAGCAGTTTTTGCCATCCTGCTGTAGAGAATGGACTCGGTAGTGGTGTGAAATGTCCACTAGAATGCAGGCTTGGTAATAGCTGGATGCACCTTTTCTTGTGTCAGCTGATTTTCAGACAGCCTGTTCTAAAGTTCAAGGACAGTAGTGGAAAGATGCATGCTCTAGATTCTACAAGGTCAGTAGTTTAATTACACCTTCTCTCAAACTCAGGCTTAGTGATGATGAGACACAGGCTCTGGAGTGCCATCCCACTAGCTGACAGTAGGTCATCGACTAGTGTCTGCTCTAGATCATAGACTCAGGCATGGGAGGAAGCATGTTCTAGAAGCATATCCAGGAGATGTGGCACACGTTCTCAAAAGTACAGGCTAAGTTTTTGAAGCACGACTTTATTCTAGATCATGGGTTTGTAGTGGCACATGCATGCTTTAAACTTTGGGTTATATTATGGCAAGGCCTGTGCTCAAGTGTGAAAGCTCATTAGATACATCATGTATCATCTAAAGCACATGACTTGAAGTGGCAGTACACATACTTCAGAGTGTTCTCTCAGGAGTGTAGTGTACTTGCTCAGAGTCCAAGCTAAGTAGTTTAGGAACATCAGTTTAGTTCAGCTCAATCACTCAGTCATGTCTGACTCTTTGTGACCCCATGAACCGCAGTGTGCCAGGCCTCCCTGTCCATCACCAACACCCGGTGTTTACCCAAACTCATGTCCATCGAGTCAGTGATGCCATCTAACCATCTTCTCCTCTGTCGTCCCCTTCTCCTCCTGCCTTCAATCTTTCTCAGCATCAGGGTCTTTTCACATGAGTCAGCACTTCGCATCAGGTGGCCAAAATATTGGTGTGTCAGCTTCAACATCGATTCTTCCAGTGAACACCCAGGACTGACCTCCTTTAGGATGGACTGTTTGGGTCTCTTTGCAGTCCAAGGGACTCTCAAGAATCTTCCCCGACACCACAGTTCAAAAGCATCAATTCTTTTGTGCTCAGCTTTCTTTATAGTCCAACTCTCACATCCAGACATGACCACTGGAAAAAACATAGCCTTGACTAGACGGACCTTTCTTGGCAAAGTAATGTCTCTGCTTTTTAATACGCTGTCTAGGTTGGTCATAACTTTCCTTCCAAGGAGTAAGCATCTTCTAATTTCATGGCTACAACCACTATATGAAGTGATTTTGGAGCGCCCCAAAATAGCCAGGCACAGATTTCACTGTTTCCCCATCTATTTGTCATGAAGTGATAGGACTGGATGCCAAGATCTTAGTTTTCTGAATGTTGAGCTCTAAGCCAACATTTTCACTCTCCTCTTTGACTTTCATAAAGAAGCTCTTCAGTTCTTCTTCACTTTCTGACATAAGGGTGGTGTCATCTGTCTATCTAGGTTATTGATATTTCTCCCAGTAGTCTTGATATCAGCTTGTGATTCATCCAGCCCAGCATTCTCATGATGTACTCTGCATATAGGAGAAATTAAGCAGGGTGACAATACACAGCCTTAATATACTCCTTTTCCTATCTGGAACCAGTCTGTGGTTCCATGTCCAGTTCTAACTGTTGCTTCCTGACATGCATACCGGTTTCTCAAGTGGCAGATCAGGTGGTCTGGTATTTCCATCTCTTTCACGTATACTTGAAGAAGGCTGGATCATGATGTTCAGAAGCATGCTCCAGAGAACAAGTTCAGTAGGCGTGGGATGGTTGCTCTAGATCTTGGACACTATTTGGGTAATGGAAAGGCAAATGCTCACGAATGCAAACTCAAGGATAGTGGCATGTGTGCAGTGGGATGCAGGTTCATTAGATGCAAGAAATATGATGCACAGTACAAGACCTGTAGTAGTTTTGACACATCAGTTCTAGAACACATTACACAAGATGCAGCCTGCATGATCTAGACTGCTGACTGACTAGTAGTGAAAGTTTGTTGCTGAAACATGAAAGACATAGTTGTTCACGCTTTAGAAATAACCTTTTGAGGAGGGGAGGGGCCAAGATGGCGGAGGAATAGCATGGCGAGACCACTTTCTCCCCTACAAATTCATCGAAGGAACAATTCAACACAGAGCAAACTTCACAAAACAACTTCTGATCGCTAGCTGAGGACATCAGGTGCCCAGAAAAGCAGTCCATTGTCTTTGAAAGGAGGTAAGACAAAATATAAAAGATGAAAAGAGAGACAAAAGAGTTAGGGATGGAGACCCATCCCGGGAAGGGAGTCTTATTAGAGGAAGTTTCCAAACACCAGGAAACCCTTGCACTGGCGGGTCTGGGGGAAATTTTTGAATCTCGGAGGGCAACCTAACTGGGAGGAAAATAAATAAAGAAATAAATAAACCCTACAGATTACGTGCCTAAAAGCAACTCCCAGCAGAAAAGTACCCCAGATGCCCACATCCGCCACCAGCAAATAGGGACGGAACGGAGAGTAGCGGGTGGCAGTGCTTAGGTAAGGACCAGGCCTGAGTGCCCTGAAGACAATCGGAGGGAGCTTTTGTGAGATAGCAACTTAAACTCTGGGATAGCAAAAGAGTGAGAGAAAATTAACTGGCCCGAACACACTGCCGGCCAGTCACAGAACAAAGGGTCTGAGCAAGTCCAGAGAAGAGCTAGCCTGCTGCGGACAGGCACAGTCCCACTGGAGGAAGGAGGCAGGGGGGAGGGGAAAGGGGTAAACTCGGCCCCAAAGACAGCATCCCCTACCACACTGCAAACAGACCTCCAGTTTCTAATCAAAGACTTCCTGAGATTCTGGATGGTTGACATCCGCTGGGAGGGTCGCGGCTAAACACAGGGCGCACGCATCTGACCAGTGCCGGTGGAAAATAAGGTTGGGGCCGCGGAGGGCAGAAGGCGTACCACACCTGAGGAGAGTGCAGCCCTTCAAGCTCCTGGCTGCCTGAGCTGGTCAGGCCAGGGAAGGCACAAAACGCAGGTGCAACCGAGTCCGCGCTTTTGTGGAGTACCTGAAAACTGAAACCGCATGCAATGCAGGGCACGCTCCATATAGAGCAGCCGGGAGCCTGAGCAGCATAGATGGGGAAAGCAGCGCCCTTCACTCCCTGCAGTGCGACGGAACTAGTGAACCTGAGCAAGGGACCACCTCTGCCCGCTTGTGTCAGGGCGGAAATTAGGCACTGAAGAGACCGGCAAACAAGCCAAATAAACAAAGGGAACCGCTTCAGAAGGGACCGGTGCAACAGATTAAAATCCCTGTAGATAACACGGACTACACCAGAAGGGGCCTATAGATATTGAGAAGTGTAGGCTGGAACGAGGAGCTATCTGAAACTGAACAAAACCCACACAGACCGCAACAGCTCCAGAGAAATTCCTAGATATATTTTTACTTTTTTTTAAATTAATTTTTTAAATTAATTTTTTTCTTTTTCTTTTTTATTTTTTCTCTTTTATTTTCTTTTAAAATTCCCTATTACTCCCCCATTACTCCTTAACTTTCATTTTCATGTATTTTTATGATTATTTTAATTAGGAAAAATTTTTTTCTTTTTTTTTTCTTTTTCTTTTATTTTCTTTTAAAGTCCTCTATTATCCTCTACTGCTCCTTAAGTTTCTTTTTCATTTCACTATAACGTTGCAAAAAAAAAAAAAAAAAAAAAAAAGAGAGAGAGAGAGAGAGAAGCCCTATTTTTAAACCGAACTTCATATATATTTCTAAAATTTTCTGTGTTTTTGCTTTTGTTTTTAACATTGTGTTTTTAAGAGTCTAACCTCTACTCTAGATTTTCAATCTTTGTTTTTCAGTATGTGATATAAATTTTGGGCGTTTAAGAAGCCAATATTCAGTTCCAATTTTTACTCAGGAGGGTGTTGATTACTCTCTCCCACTTTTGACTCTCCATTTTCTACCTGAGAACACCTCTGTTTCCTCCTTTCCCCTTCTCTTCCCAATCGAATTCTGTGAATCTTTGTGGGTGTCTGGGCTATGGAGAACACTTTGGGAACAGACAACTGTGTAGATCTGTCTCTCTCCTCTTGAGTCCCCCTTTTTCTCCTCCTGCTCATCTCTATCTCCTTTCTTCCTCTCCTCTTTTTCATGTAACTCTGTGAACCTCTCTGGGTGTCCCTCATGGTGGAGAATCTTTTTACCATTAACCTAGAAGTTTTATTATCAGTGCTGTATAGTTGGATAAGTCTTGAGACTACAGGAAGAATAAAACTGAAATCCACAGGCAGGAGAATTAAGCCCAAAACCTGAGAACACCAGAAAACTCCTGATTACACAGAACATTAAGTAATAAGAGACCATTCAAAAGCCTCCATACCTACACTGAAACCAACCACCAACCAAGAGCCAGTAAGTTTCAGAGCAAGACATATGATGCAAATTCTCCAGCAACGCATAGCCCTGAGTGTCAACTTACAGGCTGCCATAGGCACACCTAACACATAGATCCATTTCAAAACTCATTACTGGGTATTCCATTGCATTCCAGAGAGAACAAATCCAGTTCCACACACCAGAACACTGATGCAAGCTTCCCTAACCAGAAAACCTTGACAAGCCAATCGTCCAACCCCACCCACTGGGTGAAACCTCCACAATAAAAAGGAACCACAGACCTCCAGAATACAGAAAGCCCACTCCAGACACGGCAATCTAAATAAGATTAAAAGGAAGAGAAATACCCAACAGGTAAAGGAACATGAAAAATGCCCACCAAGTCAAACAAAAGAGGAGGAGATTGGGAATCTACCTGAAAAAGAATTTAGAATAATGATAATAAAAATGATCCAAAATCTTGAAAACAAAATGGAGTTACAGAAAAATAGCCTGGAGACAAAGATTGAGAAGATGCAAGAAATGTTTAATAAAGACCTAGAAGATATTTTAAAAAAGTCAATTAAAATGAATAATGTAATAAATGAGATCAAAAACATTCTGGAGAGAACCAAGAGTAGAATAACAGAGACAGAAGATAGGATAAGTGAAGGAGAAGATAAAATGATGGAAATAAATGAAGCAGAGAGGAAAAAAGAAAAAAAGAATCAAAAGAAATGAGGACAACCTCAGGGACCTCTGGGACAATGTGAAACACCCCAATATTCGAATCATAGGAGCCCCAGAAGAAGAAGACAAAAAGAAAGGCCATGAGAAAATACTCGAGGAGATAATAGCTGAAAACTTCCCTAAAATGGGGAAGGAAATAGCCACCCAAGTCCAAGAAGCCCAGAGAGTCCCAAACAGGATAAACCGAAGGCAAAACACCCCAAGACACATATTAATCAAATTAAGAGAGATCAAACACAAAGAACAAATATTAAAAGCAGCAAGGGAGAAACAACAAATAACACACAAAGGGATTCCCATAAGGATAACAGATGATCTATCAATAGAAAGCCTCCAGGCCAGAAGGGAATGGCAGGACATACTTAAAGTAATGAAAGAGAATAACCTACAACCTAGATTACTGTATCCAGCAAGGATCTCATTCAGATATGAAGGAGAATTCAAAAGCTTTACAGACAAGCAAAAGCTGAGAGAATTCAGCACCACCAAACCAGCTCTTCAACAAATGCTAAAGGATCTTCTCTAGACAGGAAACACAGAAAGGTTGTATAAATGTGAACCCAAAACAACAAAGTAAATGGCAATGGGACCATACCTATCAATAATTACCTTAAATGTAAATGGGTTGAATGTCCCAACCAAAAGACAAAGACTGGCTGAATGGACACAAAAACAAGACCCCGATATATGCTGTCTACAAGAGACCCATCTCAAAACAAGAGACACATAAAGACTAAAAGTGAAGGGCTGGAAAAAAATATTTCATGCAAATGGAGAACAAAAGAAAGCAGGAGTCACAATACTTATATCAGATAAAATAGACTTTCAAATAAAGGCTGTGAAAAGAGACAAAGAAGGGACACTACATAATGATCAAAGGATCAATCCAAGGAGAAGATATAACAATTATAAATATGCATGCACCCAACATAGGAGCACCACAATATGTAAGACAAATGGTAACAAGTATGAAAGAGGAAATTAATAGCAACACAATAATAGTGGGAGACTTTAATACCCCACTCACAACTATGGATAGATCAACTAAACAGAAAATTAACAAGGAAACACAAACCTTAAATGACACAATGGACCAGCTAGACCTAATTGATATCTATAGGACATTTCACCCCAAAACAATCAGCTTCACCTTTTTCTCAAGTGCACACGGAACTTTCTCCAGAATAGATCACATTCTGGGACATAAATCTAGTCTTGGTAAATTCAAAAAATTTGAAATCATTCCAGTCATCTTTTCTGACCACAGTGCAGTAAGATTAGATCTCAGTTACAGGAAAAAAAAAATTGTGAAAAATTCAAACATATGGAGGCTAAATAACATTCTTCTGAATAACCAACAAATCATAGAAGAAATCCAAAAAGAAATCAAAATATGCATCAAAATGAATGAAAATGAAAACACAACAACCCAAAACCTATGGGACACTGTAAAAGCAATGCTAAGGGGAAGGTTCATAGCATTATAGGCTTACCTCAAGAAACAAGAAAAAGCCTAACTCTACACCTAAAGCAACTAGAGAAGGAAGAGATGAAGAACCCCACGGTTAGTAGAAGGAAAGAATTCTTTAAAATTAGGGCAGAAATAAATGCAAAAAAAAAAAAAAAAAAAAAAAAACACTAAAGAGACCATTGCAAAAATCAACAAAGCTAAAAGCTGTTTTTTTTTTTTGAAAAAATAAACAAAACTGACAAACTATTAGCAAGACTCATTAAGAAACAAAGGGAGAAGAACCAAATTAACAAAATTAGAAATGAAAATGGAGAGATCACAACAGACATCACTGAAATTCACAGGATCATAAGAGACTACTACCAGGAGCTCTATGCCAATAAAATTGAAACTTGGATGAAATGGACAAATTCTTAGAAAAGTATAACTTTCCAAAACTGAACCAGGAAGAAATGGAAGATCTTAACAAACCCATCACAAGTAAGGAAATCGAAACTGTAATCAGAAATCTTCCAGCAAACAAAAGCCCAGGACCAGACGGCTTCACAGCTGAATTCTACTAAAAATTTAGAGAAGAGCTAACACCTATCTTACTCAAACTCTTCCAGAAATTTGCAGAAGAAGGTAAACTTCCAAACTCATTCTATGAGGCCATCATCACCCTAATTCCAAAACCAAAGATGCCACAAAAAAAAGAAAACTGCAGGCCAATATCACTGATGAACATAGATGCAAAAATCCTTAACAAAATTCTAGCAAATAGAATCCAAGAACATAAAAAAAAAAAATCATACACCATGACCAAGTGGGCTTTATCCCAGGAATGCAAGGATTCTTTAATATATGCAAATCAATCAATGTAATACACCGCATTAACAAATTGAAAGATAAAAACCATATGACTATCTCAATAGATGCAGAGAAAGCCTTTGACAAAATTCAACACCCATTTATGATTAAGATTCTCCAAAAAGCAGGAATAGAAGGAACATACCTCAACATAATAAAAGCTATATATGACAAACCCACAGCAAGCATTACCTTCAATGGTGAAAAATTGAAAGCATTTCCCCTAAAATCAGGAAGAAGACAAGGGTGTCCATTCTCACCACTACTTTTCAATATAGTTTTGGAAGTTTTGGCCACAGCAATCAGAGCAGAAAAAGAAGTAAAAGAAATCCAGATAGGAAAAGAAGTGAAACTCTCGCTGTTTGCAGATGACATGATCCTCTACACAGAAAACCCTAGAGACTTTACCAGAAAAGTACTAAGAGCTAATCAACGAATATAGTAAAGTTGCAGGATATAAAATTAAGACATAGAAATCCCTTGCATACCTATACACTAACAATGACAAAACAGAAAGAGAAATTAAGGAAACAATACCATTCACCATTGCAACAAAAAGAATAACATACTTAGGAGCATATCTACCTAAAGAAACAAAAGACCTATACATAGAAAACTATAAAACACTGATGAAAGAAATCAAAGAGGACACAAACAGATGGAGAAACATACCATGTTCATGGATTGGAAGAATCAATATTGTCAAAATTACTATACTACCCAAAGCAATCTGTAGATTCAATGCAATCCCTATTAAGCTACCAACGGTATTTTTCACACAACTAGAACAAAGAATTTCTCAATTTGTATGGAAATGCAAAAAACCTCGAATAGCCAAAGTAATCTTGAGAAAGAAGAATGGAACTAGAGGAATCAACCTGCCTGACTTCAGGCTCTGCTACAAAGCCACAGTCATCAAGACAGTATGGTACTGGCACAAAGACAGAATATGGAACAGAATAGAAAGCCCAGAGATAAATCCATAAACCTATGGACACCTTATCTTCGAGAAAGGAGGCAAGGATATATAATGGAAAAAAGACAACCTCTTTAACAAGTGGTGCTGGGAAAACTGGTCAACCACTTGTAAAAGAATGAAACTAGAACACTTCCTAACACCATACACAAAAATAAACCCAAAATGGATTACAGACCTAAATGTAAGACCAGAAACTATAAAACTCCTAGAGGAGAACATAGGCAAAACCCTCTCTGACATAAATCACAGCAGGATCCTCTATGACCCACATCCCAGAATATTGGAAATAAAAGCAAAACTAAACAAATGGAACCTAATGAAATTTAAAAGCTTTTGCACTACAAAGGAAACTATAAGTAAGGTGAAAATACAGCCCTCAGATTGGGAGAAAATAATAGCAAATGAAGAAACAGACAAAGGATTAATCTCAAAAATATACAAACAACTCCTGCAGCTCAATTCCAGAAAAATAAATGACCCAATCAAAATATGGGCCAAAGAACTAAACAGACATTTCTCCAAAGAAGACATACAGATGGCTAACAAACGCATGAAAAGATGCTCAACATCACTCATCATCAGAGAAATGCAAATCAAAACCACACTGAGGTACCATTACATGCCAGTCAGGACGGCTGCTATCCAAAAGTCTACAAGCAATAAATGCTGGGCAGGGTGTGGAGAAAAGGGAACCTTCTTACACTGTAGGTGGGAATGCAAACTAGTATAGCCGCTATGGAGAACAGTGCGGGAATTTCTTTAAAAAAAAAAAAAAAAGAAAGAAAGAAAACACTGAAAATAGAACTGCCATATGACCCAGCAATCCCACTCCTGAGCATACACACTGAGGAAACCAGAACTGAGAGAGACATGTGCACCCCAATGTTCCTCACACACTGTTTATAATAGCCAGGACATGGAAGCAACCTAGATGCCTATCAGCAGTCGAATGGATAAGGAAGCTGTGGTACATACACACCATGGAATATTACTCAGCCATTAAAAAGAATTCATTTGAATCAGTTCTAGTGAGATGGATGAAACCTGAGCCTATTTTACAGAGTGAAGTAAGCCAGAAAGATAAAGAACATTACAGCATACTAACACATATATATGGAATTTAGAAAGATGGTAATGATAACCCTATATGCAAAACAGAAAAAGAGACACAGATGTACAGAACAGACTTTTGGACTCTATGGGATAAGGCGAGGGTGGGATGTTTCGAGAGAACAGCATCAAAACATGTATATTATATATAGTGAAACAGATCACCAGCCCAGGTTGGATGCATGAGACAAGTGCTCAGGCCTGGTGCACTGGGAAGACTCAGAGGGATTGGGTAGAGAGGGAGGTGGGAGGGGGGATTGGAATGGGGATAACATGTAAATCCATGGCTGATTCATGTCAATGTATGACAAAACCCACTACAATATTGTAAAGTAATTAGCCTCCAACTAATACAAATAAATGAAAAAAAAAAAAAAGAATAATAAACACATTGCATTCCTAACGGGGGGGGGTGCGGGGAGAAATAAACTTTCATCTTGGGGGCTTATCCAGTATTTTTCAGGACAAGGTAAGTCTGCTTGGAGCTCTAGTTCTTTGTTCTCCTAGTAAACACATTTTCTGCTGTACTTTGCTAACTTTACGGTGCGCTTGTGTGAATGAATGGCATTCCCTGCCTGAAGCAAGTGAGAAGCCCTGCCCTGCAGTTCTGTGGTGACCTCATACAACATATGACAGAAACTTGTTGGGGGTTTATACCGACCTGCCAATACCAAGAGGCACCCAATGTCTCTTTTTGGGGGCCGACCAGAAATGGACAAAGTGTGTGGACCAAACTCTCCTTTCTCAGCCAAATCTTCCACTCTCTTTGACCATTTCATAACTTCTTTGGAATTAAAACTACTAATGTAATCTATCACATCATAGACTTTTATGGGACTTGTGATCTATGCTGTTATTGTGTACTATGACTTATGTCCCAAACTTGGATTGGTAGTCAGGAAGCGTCTAGCCTCTATAGGAATCGAAAATTCAGAATTTTGATGGAGCTCTAGCTCCAAGAGCATATCTGAGGTTAAAGGTTACTCAGATTGTAAGTGCAATGTTTTTTTCCCTTTGATGATGCTAGCCTTTAGTGGACCAGAGGAGGCTTTCCAATGGCTTTGTTCTCAAACTCCTTAGATAGTCTTTCTGTGAAATCTGTGGGCATAAACTGGAAGGACTGGCCCTAATAACACGAGAACAAAAACCACTTTTTCCTCACTGGCCATCCCTTCACCATCTCTTTTGCTATCTCTTATACTTAGGCTTCCATGGTGGCTGAGAGGTTAAAGCGTCTGCCTACAATGTGGGATACCTTGGTTGGATCCCTGGATCAGGAAGATCCCCTGGAGAAGCAAATGACAACCCTCCAGTACTCTTGCCTGGAAAACCCCCTGAATGGAGAAGCCTGGTAGGCTACAGTTCATGATATCACAAAGAGCTGGACACGACTGAGAGATTTAAATTGAAAGGAACATCTCCGTTTTATGTTTGTACTGGTGTTATTGTGGTCAGAAATATACTCAGGGTCATGCACAGGCACTCAGGTGATGAATGTTTTCCCCAGCAGTCTTAGCTTGGGAGGCATTCCAGAAGGTTACTCTAGGGCACCCCAGGTGGCATCAGAGGCCAGCAAGGTTTTAATGGTGAGGAACTGGACATCAGCCTGGGATGCCATCAGGTCTACCCCTGCTCCATCTCCACCCCATGTCGGTGGTAGAACCAGGAGGGATGAGTACAGCACCTGCCCCGGTAAGGGACTAGACAGTCTGACCAGGGAAGGAAAGCTTCAGTGTAAAGTCTGTCTACACCCCCATCTAGAGCACGGAGGGATGCCTCCAGTAGAAAGATGGTGCTGGTCATTTTTGTTTGTTTGTTTGTGTTTTTTTCTCTTACAGATGGGAGCTAACTATTACAGCCTCACTCTGTGAACTGTATCCTGAAAAAACTGGGATAGGTTTGATCCCGAGCTTAAAGAGCAAACTGGAAGTTAGATCAACCCCCAAGGAAGGGTTGTCTTGGTCTCAGTAGAAACCCAAACTGAGATTCAAACTGCCCAAGTAGAGGTCCAAACAACCCCTGTCTCAGTATAACCTCTGACTACTGTGGTTTCAAAATAAACTTAGACCATCGAAGTAAGAGAAGCTCAGACAGCAAAAACTAAGGGTGAAATACAGGATGAGATGGATGGCACAAGGGACAGAGATAAAGAAAAGCAGGTTTCTCCAATCTATCCATGGGATCGTATGCACAGAGCAGCCAGAGAGGCTGGCGAACAGCCACAGAAGCTGCTGCCTCTTCATGAAGCACCCACTTGGAGAAATAACCAATCTGTGAATGTTAATAAGCCCTTTTCTTATCAAGAAATACAAAGAACCAAGGAGGACCTGGAGACAATTTAGAGGACCCAGAAAAAATATATTAGAGATTTTAAAGGTGTTACTCTGCTTGATGACCTCACTTGGAAGGCTGTGATATGTATCTTGGGACAAACATTGACTCCTGACTCAAAAACTCGAGTTTTGGGGAAACCGGTTGCTTATGGAGATGAATGGCTTGGTAATGGACCAGTGGGGAAGAGGGAGGCTGAGATAGCCACCCTCCCCACTGGGAATCAGTTGGTCCCAACCACAGAACCAGACTGGGACTATAACATGCCTAAAGGAAGATGGAATCAGAGTCATTTTGTCAGATGTATTCTTGAAGGACTCAGGGAGGTGTGTTCTAAGTCTTTAAACTATGACAAATTTGCAAACATAGAACAGGAAGAGAAGGAAGCTTCTGGTAAATTCCTAGATAGACTGAGAGAAGCCCTTTGCAGATTCACTGAGATTGATCCTGAAAATGAAGAGGGAAGAGTGATCTTAAAATATAGAGATTTCTCACACAATTGGCTCCAGATATCTGCCATAAGCTATTAAAACAGGTGTGTGGACCAAATCAGTGTTTATACTGTTGCAACTGACTCAGACAGTATATGGCTTTTATGGCTGTAAGAACCGTTTTTGAACAGCTTGAGCAAAATGCACAGAGGGAATCAGGTGAAAAGGGATGGGCTCGCTCTTATTGTGGAAAGGAGGGGCACCACAGGCAGGATTGCCCTCAGGCATCTAGGCCGCCCCGGCTCCATTTCCAGTCTACAAGGGACTACACTGGAGGACAGACTGCCCCCAGCGGTGTAGGTTTCAGGGATGGGACTCTCAAGACAATCAGGACTGAAGGTGCCCAAGGGTCGCCACACAAGCTCCCATCCCAAGGAACGGAGGAACACCTGAGGAACCCTGGATATTAATAACTGTGAGGGGCCAATCCGTTGATTTCTGTTTAGATACTGGGGCAACATTCTCTGTGTTTACTGAAGCCCCTGGCCTGCTTTCTTCCCGATCCACTTTCTCAGTGGGATTGTCTGCACAAGCCAAAACATATTACTTCAGTTGTTCTTTAAGCTGTAACTGGGACTCTTTGCTATTTTCACATGAGTTTCTGATCTCCCTCTCCCCTTTTGGGGAGGGATATTCTGAGTAAAGTCTATGCCTCTGTTTTCATGAATATGGAGCCCTCCCTTTCTCTCCCGTTAATTGAACAAAATATAAATCCTAGAGTGTGGACTGATGGAAAATCTGGGGGGTCAACCACAAAATGCTATTCCTGTCATTGTCAAGCTCTAAGACCCACACTTATTTCCACATACGAAGCAGCATCCACTGAAACCTGAGGTTAAGTAAGGGTTAAAACCCATCATCGAGAATTTAAAGGAGAGAGGGTTCTAGAATTCTCAAAGAGGAGGGAAGGGTAGGCTTTTGTTTTTCTTTCTCTACATTCCTTAGTCTTATTCACATAAAACTTTATTATTATTATTTTTTTTCCTTTAAGCCTGGAACTGATGATTATACAAACAACTCAGTTTAAAATCTGTACTAAAGATTATATAACAACAATATATCCTGCTTGAGGACAGTTTCTCCCTCCTGAAAACCTTCTGGCTAATCCTGTTATCTTAAAATGTAAATTATGGGAGTGGGTCTAGTAAAATCTCTATAACCTCCAGACATTCTTTTCATTCACTATAATAAGTAAATGAAATATATATATAACTCCAACACTAGCAAGGGAGCACTTTTTCTGCCTCCTTCTGATGTCTATGTCAGAAGCTTTCTCTATCTCTTTATACTTTAATAAAACTTTATTGCTGAAAAGCTCTGAATGATCAAGCCTTGTCTCTGGCCCAGAATTGAATTCTTCTCCTCTAGAAACCAAGAATCCCGCATTTTTCATGGTTCAGCAACAACCTTTCAGTAGCATGGTAGGTGGTCTAGAGTGCCACTGAAGTAGTTGTAGCACACGTCCTCCGGAGTATTATCTTAGTTGAGATGATTTTCATGTTTCAGAGTTCAAGCTCAGTAGTAGCCACACACTTGATCTAGAGTGAGGGCTCACTTGTGTGCAGGGCATTTGCTCTAGAATGCAGCCTAGTTGTGGTGGAATGCACACTCCAGAGAGCAGGCCTAGTAGTTTGCACACTTGTTCTAGAACAAGGGAAGTGTAGTTGGGAAACACACAAAACAGAGTGCAAAGAAGTCATTGCAGACTTCCAGCTGTACAACATAGGTTTACTAGTTTCAGAATGCAAGCTGTGGAGTATCAGCTCAGTAGGGGTGAATCTCATGGTCTACAAGATGGGCTCATGAATGCAGAAAGAATGCCAGAATGTGTGCTTTGGGACATGGGCTCAGGAGTCATTAGATGCTTGCTTCAGAGTCCAAGATCAGTTACTGCAACACATGTGCTCTAGACCACAGGCTCACTTGCTCACTAATGCTTGAGCAAGTGTGAGGACTCAGAAGTGGTGAGAATTTTGCTCTGCTTCATGGATTCATACTGGTAGGATGCATGATCCAGAGGGAAATTCAGTAGTTCAGTCGTGCCTTCTCTAAAGCATAGGCTCAGTAGTACCAGTACACCTGCCTTAGTAAACTCAGTTATGCATGTTAAAATGTGTGTACACTATAGTGGTGAGACCTGTGCTCATGATGCAAGTTCAGTTATTTTGGCATTTGTGCATTGGAACTTGGACTCAGTAAAGGCCAGATGCAGACATTTCAGCTCATTCTCAGTAGAGATGATATACATGCTCCACTGATCAAGCTCATTAATTCCTTCATTAAGGAAGGCTCAGTTGTGGCAAGATGTTAGGTTCAGAGTGCAAAAAGAGTAGTTGTTTCACAACCTGATTTAGAGTGCAGGGTCAGAAGGAGCAGAATATATGGTTAAGAGAGCAAAGTTATTACTTGAGTCAGGGCTACATTATATTGCAGTTTCAGCAGGTGAAGCACACTTAACCTAGAACCAAATTTAGTAATGCAAGGATGAATTATCTCCAGTGCAAACTTGATAGCTGTAGCAGGCATGTTTAGGACATAGGCCCAATAGTGTCAGGTCATATGGTATAGTACATGGGCTTGGCAGTAGTGGGATGTATGCTCCACTCTGCAGTCTCAATATTTATACCACACCACCTCTAAAGCACAGGCTCCTTAGTGGCAGAAAGGGTGCTCCTAAATGGAAGCTCAATAATTTCGGTAAGCATGCTGTAAAATATGATCTCAATAGTGAAAAGATGGTGGTTCCAGAGTGCAACTCACTATTTGTATGTAGTACACATCATTTGAAGTGAGAGCTCAGTGGCAGGGGAAAGTATGTTAAATATTCTGTGCTCAGTAGTTGTGGCATGCAAGCTCCAGAGCTTGGCACACTCAGTTGCGATATGTACCCTCTGGAGTGTGGGCTGACTATAGAGTTGCAATTTATTCTCTAGAGTGGAAATAATGACTTGTTGTACACGTGTTCTAATTGCATGCACATTAGGAGGATGGCGTATGCTACAGAAGCCATGTTCAGCTTTGCAACTTGTATAATTTAGATTGTGATCTTGGAGGTTGTGGCACAGGAGATTGGAGAATTGGCTCAGAAGTGTCATATGGGTGATACAGAATGTGAGTTCTTTAGTCTGGGCACATGCTCCAGAGGGCAAGTTCAGCAGTTGTGTCATGTCTACTCTACTTAGCTTGGGCTAAGCAGAGACAGGATACAAGCCCAAGACACTGGAGGAAAGTTCCAGACTGAAGCTATGCCATTGTAACACGACAGTCAAGGTAGCAAGCACAGCAGTTGCATATAGGAAGGGGCACAGGCATTCCTGTTCCAGGCACAGGCTCCATAGGTGCTGCATGAATGTAACTGTGCATGTGCTCTGTAGTGATGAACCATGTGCTCCAATGTTCAAGCTCACTACATTCTACAGGAGAGCAGGCTCAGTTACAGCAAGAATTATGCTTCAGAGTGACAGTTCTGTAGTTCTTTAGACACACCTGATCTAGAGTGCAGGTTGAATAGTGACCATATGTATGTATAAAGTAACAAGCTAGTGACTTGCAGAATTCCTGCAGGTTCAGTAACTGAGGCACTCTTGCCCTGAAAGGCAATTTCAGTAGGGCAATACTGATACTTGCAGCAGGCATGGTTAGGGAGCAGGGTCAGTGGTTGCAGGTCATATGCTCCATAACCTGGTTGCGGGAGTGGTGGCATGTATGTTCCACTGTGGAATCTCAGTGATTACAGCACGCCTGCTTTAAAGCATAGGTTCAATAATGGCAGAAAGTGTGCACTAGAATGGAAGCTCAGTAGTTGCAGTACTTAACCTCTAGACTTCAGTCTCAGTAGTGACAAGACACGTATTCCAGCGAGCAAACTCAATATTTGTAGCTTGTGTGGTTTAAAATGGGGGCCCAGTAGTGGTGCTGGAAACCTTTTTGGATGGTCCATGCTCAGTAGGTCTGGCAAGCCAGGTTCATAGTACAGGTGCACTCAATTGTGATACACTACTCTAGGGTGTAGGCTGACTAGAGCTGTAAGGTAAGCTGTGCAGTGCAAGTTAACTGCCTGCCATACACTTTCTCTAACTGCATGCTTATTAGAAGCAGAACACAAGCTCCTGAGTCCAAGTTCAGTCAGTGAAGCATGCATAATCAGTAGAGGTGATTTGTGTGCTCAAGAGTGCCAGAACACAAGCTGCAGCAAAAGTGCCAGAATGGGGAGCAATAGCGGTCAGAAAGATGATTTAGACTGCAAACTGAGCAGTTGCAGTATACAAGCTACAAAGAGTGACCTCAGTAGTTCCAATGCATATATGCTTTAGACTACAGGCTCAATAGTATTCAGAGGTACTATAGAAGGCAAATTCAATACTGTCCAAATGTCTGTTTTAGTAGTGGCAGAATGCACACCTCAGAATACAAGCTCAGGAGATTGGTCACAAGATGGTGGAGGAATAGGAGGGGGATTTCACCTTCTTCTATTTAAAAACCTCAAAAGATCATCTGCCTGTGGAGTAACTTCCACAAAACAACTTCATAATGCTGACAGAGGACCCCAGATACCCAGAAAGGCAAACCAATCTCTTTGAAATGATGTAAAACAAAAGGTAAAGGAAAAAAATAGTATTTATGGATGGAGACTTCTCCTAGGGAAGGAGTCAGGAAGAAGAGAAATTTTCCACACAATAGGAAACCCTCTCACAGGCTGGCTCAGGGGAGAGCTTTAGAATCTCAGAAAGTAGCATAACAACAACAACAAAAAAAATCACATAATTCATGCCAAAAATAAATTACCAGTGGAGAAGTGGCTTGCATGCTAGTATTCACCCACAGCAAGTAGGGGTTTGTTGGTGAGGTGCAGCTTGCATCATGGATCCTTAACATGAATGGGGTTGAATGCCCTGAGGAGACTCTGAGGAGACTAATGTGATTTATCCAACCAAACCATGGGAACAACAGAAAGATAACACCACCCTGTGACCCCTGACATGCTCACAGAACAAAGCATCACATCCTAGCAATTACCAAAGAATAGCAAGCTGGCTGCCATTTATAACCCTCCCAGGAGGCAGACAGTCATGGGCTTGACAAGCAGAGCCAGAAAGCAAGGGGCTGCTGTGATCTTGGCCCCAGAAACCTCATCTCCCACCAAAAAACAAGTAGGCTGCAAGTCATTAATCATGTCTTCTTGGGATCCTGAAAGGTTCATATCACCACACCCTAGGGTGTAGATTCCCTGAGGAGATGCATGACCTACCTGTGACTGTGCCCTCACTAAGCACTTGGGAGCCAGTCCAGATTGGATTTGGGCATGTAGACACACGTGAGACACACAGCCCACTTTGGACTGTGCCTTCAAGGCTCTGCCAATAGCCTGGGAAATGCAGGAGATACATGGTTCATCTTAGACTGTGTACTGTGGAACATCAAGGAACCTGAATGACTTGGACCTGGGAAATTCAAGAGACAAAGGGCTCACCTAGAACTGTGCCCTCGTCGAGAACCTGGGATCCTGCACTAGGACCTGGGGAGTTCAGGAGAAGTAGGGTTCCACATGGACTGTGCACTCTAGAGGACCCAGGAATCTGAGTGACTTTGACCTTGGAAGTGCATTAGATGCATGGTACATCTGGTAATATGCCTCAAGGAGCACCCAGGAGCCTGAGTGACTTGGACCAGTGAAATGCATGATGACTTGGGCTGTGGCTACCCTGGGCTGTCCATCCACTGCACACTACCCACACATTCCAGTGCTGTTTTTTTATTGCAGTGTCCTTCCCTTTCCACAACACAGCTGAGCAAGTGAGCCAAATAAGTGACCATTTTCACCACTTCATGTCAGGGCAGAGCCTAGATATTAAAGAGACTTTCAAACAAAAGAAGCCAAACAAAGCAAAAAAGAAGAGGGAACAACCCCAGAAGTGGTAGAGGCAACATATTAAAACACTATGGTAAAGCTAACGTTGTGTTGAGGGGCAACCGTAGACTTTGAAAACAGCTATGAGCTAGAACAAGGGATTATCTGACAGGGAACAGACCACACATAATTTTCTTTAGTTGTTGTGTTTGAATTGTTTTGTTTTATTTTATATTGTGTATTGGAGAGCCCATTCTCCCATCTAGGTTTTTTTAATTTTTGCTGTTTGATATTTGTTATTAAATTTGTACTTCTAGACACTAATAATTAATATCCATTTTCACTTAGGGATTCATGGTGAATCATGATTTCTGGTTTGATTGCTCTCTTCCCTTTGATTCTACCTTTTCTCTTCCTTGTCGCCTCTCTCCCTCCTCTCTCTTCTTGTCTATTTATTAACTTTTTTTTAATTAACTATTTATTAATTAATTTATAATCCTCTTTGGCTGTTCCTGATGTGGAGAGTTGTTTCACCATTAACCTAGGGGTTTTGTCTTCTGTGTGATGTGGGTGGAGAAGTCCTGATGCTACTGTAAGACTGGGACTAATACCCAGAGGCAAGAGGCTCAATTCAAGAACTATGACCATGATAGAACTCCTGACCTGAGGGAACATTAGTGGAGAAGAGTCCAACCAAAATCTTCATACCTATACTGAGACCAAGCTCCTCTCAAGAGCCAGCAAGCTCCAGTGCAAGATAGCCCTTGCTAATACTCCAGCAAACAAGAACATTTCTGTGAGCATTAAAACAGGGACTTCTCAAAGTAATATCAAATCCATAGGCATCCAAAAACTCACTAATGGACCCTGAACACCCTTCAGAAAGATGAGATTAAGCTCTACCCAGCAGAATACAAACACAAGTTCCCTCAATCATGGAATCCACACAATAGATAAAGAAGGACACTGCACAATTACAAATAATGAAATTAAAACTGTGATAAAAAAAACACCCCCTCCAAAAAATAAAATAAAATAAATATAAAAAACAAAAGCCCTTGGCCAGATAGCTTCAGAGGGGAATTCTATTAAACATTTAGAGAAGAACTAAGGCCTACTTTTCTGAAAGTCTTTCAAAAAATTGTAGAGGAAGGAACACTTCCAAACTCATTCTATGAGTCCACAATCACTCTGATATGAAAACCAGGCAAAGGAAACAGAAACAGAAAATGACAGGTCAATTTCACTGGTGAACACAGATGCAAAAATCCTCAGCAAAATTCCACCAAGTAGAATTCAACAGCACATTAAAAACTCATACAACATGGCCATTGGATTTATTGCAGGATGCAAGTATTCTTCATTTTATGGAAATCAATCAATGTGACACACCATATTAACAAATTGAAACATAAAATCCATATGCATCTAAATAGATGCCGATAAAGCCTTTGATATAATTCAGCACATATTTATGATAAAATTGATTTTAAAAATGGGCATAGAGGGAACCTATCTCGACATAGTAGGCCATATATGATAAGCCTACCACAAACTATATACTCAGTGGTGAAAAACTCAAAGCATTCCCTCTAAGATTAGGAAAAATAGTGTCCACTCTCACTACCATCTTACAACTTCAAGTTTTGGAAGTCCTAGATGTAGAAATTGGAGAAAAAATAAGAATAAAATAAAAGGAATCCAGATTGGAAAAGAAGAAGTAAAACTCTCACTGTTTGCTGATGACATGATACTATACATGCTGCTACTGCTACTGCTAAGTCACTTCAGTCGTATCTGACTCTGTGCGACCCCATCCCTGGGATTCTCCAGGCAAGAACATTGGAGTGGGATGTCATTTCCTTCTCCAATGCATAAAAGTGAAAAGGGAAAGTGAAGTCACTAAGTCATGCCAGACTCTTCACGACCCAATGGACTGCAGCCTACCAGGCTCCTCCGTCCATGGGATTTTCCAGACTAGAGTACTGGAGTGGGGTGCCATTGCCTTCTCCTGATAATATACATAGAAAACCTAAAATAAGATATCAGAAAACTACTAGAATTAATCAGCAAATTCAGCAAAGTCACTGGCCAATACACAGAAATTACTTGCATTACTATTTACTAACAATAGAAAATTAAAAAAAAAAAAAAAAAAAAAAAAAAAAAAAACAACGAAATTAAGGAATCAGTCTCATTCACCACTGCAACAAAAATAATAAAATATCTAGTGATAAACCCTGTAAGGTGACAAAAAGTGTATACAAAATTGAAGAAAATGATGAAAGAAATCAAAGATGAGATAAACAGATGGAAAAATATTCCATGTTACTGGCTAAGAAGAATCAATATTGTGAAAATGACTGTACTACCGAATGCAATTTTCAGTATGATCCCTATTAAATCATCAATGGCATTTTTCACAGAACTAGAACAAAAATGTTCACAATTCATATGGAAAAACAAAAGACCCTGAATAGGAAAAGCAATCTTGAGAAAGAAAAGTGCATCTGGAGGCATCAACTTTCCTGACCTCAGACTATAGGACAAAGCTTCAGTCACCAAGACAGAATGATATTGGAACAAACACAGAAATATAGACCAATGGAACAAAAGAGATATCTCAGAGATAAACTCACTCACCTATGGGTGCTGTATTTTTGATAACAGAGGCAGGAAAGAATATTACATAATGTGGCAAAGATAGCTTCTTCAAAAAGTGGTGCAGGGAAAACTGGACAGTTACATGTAAAAGAATGATATTAGAACACTTCATAACACCAAACGAAATATAAACTTTTTTTTTTTTGAAATATAAACTTAAACTGGATTAAAGACCAAAGTATAAGACCAGAAGCTATAAAACTCTTAGAGGAAAACATAGGCAGAACACTCAATGACATAAATCAAAGCAAGATCTTCTATGTCCCACCTTCTAGAATAATGGGAATAAAAACATAAATAAACAAGTGGGACCTAGTTAAACTTAAAAACTTTTACTCAAGAAAGAAACCCAAGCAAGGTGTAAAGACAACCCTCAGATAGGGAGAAAACTATAACAAAGGAAACAACTGACAAGGAATTAATTTCCAAAATATTCAGGTAGATCATGCAACCAACTGAACACCAGAAAACAAACAACCCAATCAAAAACTGGAAAGCAGAACTAAACAGACATTTCTCCATGGAAGACATACAAATGGCTAACAAACACGTGAGAAGATGCTCAACATCACTCATTACTAGAGAAATGCAAATCAAAACTACAATGAGATATCACAACACACCAGTCAGAAGGGCCATCATAAACATGTCTACAAACAATAAATGCAGGAGAGGGTGTGGGTAATAGGGAATGTTCTTGCAGTGTTGGAGGGAATGTAAATTGATACAGCCAAGATGGAAGACAGTATGGAGATACTTTTAAAAACTAGGAATAAAACCATTGTATGACCCAACAATCCGACTCGTAGACATATACCCTGAGGAAACCAATATTAAAAAAGACACATGTACCCTAATTTTCATTGCAGCACTATTTACAACAGCTAGAACTTGTAAGCAACCCAGATGTCCATTGACAGATGAATGGATAAAGAAGTTGTGGCACATATATACAACAGAACACTACTCAGCCATAAAATGAATACATTAGAGTCAGTCCTAATAAGGTCAACAAACCTAGAGCCTATTATATAGAGTGAATAAAATTAGAAACAGAAATATTAATATCACATATTGATGCATATACATGGAATCTAGAATGATGGCACTGACAAATTTATTTTCAGGACACCAATAGAGAAGCAGGCACAGAGAACAGATCCATGGACATGGGGGAGGGGAGAAGGGCGAGGCTAAGATGCATGGAGAGAGTAACATGGAAACTGACAGTGCCAAATGTGGAATGGATACCGGGGATTTTTTGTATGCCTCAGTGAACACAAACACACAGGGACACTGTGACAGTCTAGAATTGTGGGATGGGGAGGACAATGGCAGGGAGGTTCAGGAGGAAAGAGACATATGGCAGATGCTTGTTGATGTTTGACAGAAAGCCACATAATTGTGTAAAGCAATTATCCTTCAATTAAAAAGTAAACAAAGTACAAAAACACTTTTAAAATTCATGTAATGATACTATATTGCTGGTTTTATTAGCTTTTTTTTTTTTAACATATTGACTAAACTTTTACATTTCCACCTGTGTGTGTGTGTCGGGGGGGACAAACATTAAACACAAACAGCAAATATTAAAGGCCACAAGGGAAAAACAGCAAATAATATTTAAGGGGATGACCATAAGAATAACAGCTTATCTTTAAACAGAAACTCTGCAGGCCAAAAAGGAATGACAGGGAATACTTGACGAAAAGGAAAAACCTGCAACCATGATTACTCTACCCAGAAAGAATCTCATTCTGATTTGAAGGAGAAACCAAAAGCTTTACAGACCAGCAAAAGCTGAAAGAATTCACCACTTCCAAATCAGCTCTTCAATGAAACTTAAAGGATCAGCTCTAGACATGAAAAAAAATAAAAAAATAAAAAACTGAAAAGTTTTATAAAAACAAGCCTCCCAAAATAAAATAAATGGTAACATGATCATACTTTTTAATAATTAGCTTAAGTGTGATAAAACAGGTGCTCCAGAGGGCAATCTCTGTATTTGCAGCCTGTCGTCTCTACAGCTTGGACTAAGTAATCATTGGCAATGTGCTCTAGAGTGAAAGTTCAGGCGATTTGACATGTGTTTTCTGAAGCATTTTCTGTATATGTGGCATGCTTTCTGTAGATCATGGATCTGTAGCGGCAAGACTACTTCTAGAACATGGGCTTGGAGATGATGAGATACATGCTCCAGAGTGCAATATCAACTGATGAGGCATGCATGTTTTTAAGCATGGTGTCAGGAGTGTCAGAACACAAACTTCAGAGTGTCATTTCAGTAGTTCTGGCACACTCTCTGGAAAGTGCAATCTCAATAGTCATGTGATGTTTCTTCTTGAACATGGGCTCTGAATGTTGAGCAGAATGTTCCAGAAAGCTAGATGAGTATGTGGAATATGCCTGCTCTGGAGCATGAGCTTGTTAGTAGCAGGAGAAGAGCTCAAGAGTACATACTGAAGAGTTGTGGCACTAGAGCACTGCAATGAAGGATCAGTAAAGGCAGGAAACATGAAAGATAGCTTCAGATTTATAGCTATGACACATAAATTCTAGGGTACATGTAGTCTAGTTGCTTATCTCAAGTGCTGGATGAGTATCAGAATTGTATATGGTCTCAGTTCAGTCACTCAGTCGTGTCCGACTCTTTGCGACCGCATGAATCGCAGCACACCAGGCCTCCCTGTCCATCAGCAACTCCCGGAGTTTACTCAAACTCATGGCCATCGAGTCAGTAATGCCGTCCAGCCATCTCATCCTCTGTTGTTCCCTTCTCCTCCTGCCCACAATCCCTCCCAGCATCAGGGTCTTTTCCAATGAGCTAACTCTTTGCATGAGGTGGCCAAAGTATTGGAGTTTCAGCTTCAGCATCAGTCCTTGCAATGAACACCTGGGACTGATCTCCTTTAGGGTGGACAGGTTGGATCTCCTTGCAGTCCAAGGGACACTCAAGAGTCTTCTCCAACACCACAGTTCAAAATCATTAATTGTTTTGATGCTGTTTTCTTCACAGTCCCACTCTCACATCCATACATGACCACTGGAAAAACCATAACCTTGACCAGACAGACCTTTGTTGGCAAAGTCGTGCCTCTGCTTTATAATATGCTATCTAGGTTAGTCATAACTTTCCTTTCAAGGAGTAAGCGTCTTTTAATTTCATGCCTGCAATCACCAACTGCAGTGATTTTGGAGCCCCCCCCCCCCAAATTAAGTCTGACAGTGTTTCCATTGTTTCCCCAACTATTGGCCATGAAGTGATGGGACCAGAGGCCATGATCTTAGTTTTCTGAATGTTGCACTTTAAGCCAACTGTTTCACTCTCCTATTTCACTTTCATCAAGAGGCTTTTTGGTTCCTCTTCACTTTCTGCCATAAGGTTGGTGTCATCTGTATATCTAAGGTTATTGATGTTTCTCCCGGAAATCCTGGTTCCAGCTTATGCTTCTTCCAGCCCAGCATTTCTCATGACATACTCTGCATAGAAGCTAAATAAGCAGGGTGACAATATACAGCCTTGATGTACTCCATTTCCTATTTGGAACCAGTCTGTTGTTCCATGTCCAGTTCTGTTGCTTCCTGCCCTGAATATAGGTTTCTCAAGAGACAGGTCAAGTGGTCTGGTATGCCCATCTATTTCAGAATTTTCCACAGTTTATTGTGATCCACACAGTCAAAGCCTTTGGCATAGTCAATAAAGCAGAAATATATGTTTTTCTGGAACTCTCTTGCTCTTTTGATGACCCAATGTATGTTGGCAATTTGATCTCTGCTTCCTATGCCTTTTCTGAAACCAGTTTGAACATCTGAAAGTTCATGGTTCACATATTGCTCAAGCATGTCTTAGAGAATTACTTTTGAGCATTACTTTACTAGCGTGAGAATTGAGTATAATTGTGCAGTAGTGTTAGCATTCTTTGGGATTACCTTCTTCTGGGGTGGAATAAAAACTGACCTTTTCCAATCCTGTGGGCACTGCTGAATTTTCCAAATTGGCTGGCATGTTGAGTGCAGCACTTTAACAGCATCATCTTTCAGGATTTGAAATAGCTCAACTGGAATTCCATCACCTCCACTAGCTCTGTTCATAGTTATGCTCTCTAAGGCCCACTTGACTTCACATTCCAGGATGTCTGGCTCTAGGTGACCATCGTCATTACCTGGGTCATGAAGATTCTTTTTGTACAGTTTTTCTGAGTATTCCTGCTACCTCTGCTTAATATCTTCTGATTCTGTTAGGTCCAAACCATTTCTGTCATTTATTGAACCCATCTTTCCATGAAATGTTCACTTGGTATCATTAATTTTCTTGAAGAGATCCTTAGGTTTTCCATTCAGTTGTTTTCCTCTATTTCTTTGCATTGATTGCTGAGGAAGGCTTTTTTATCTCTCCCGGCTATTCTTTAGAACTCTGCATTTAAATGCGAATGTCTCTCCTTTTCTCCTTTGCTTTTTGCTTCTCTTCTTTTCACAGCTATTTGTAAGTCCTCCTCAGACGGCCATTTTGCCTTTTTGCTTTCTTTTCCATGGGAATGGTCTTGATCCCTGTCTCCTGTACAATGTCATGAACCTCAATCCATAGTTCATCAGCCACTTTACCACATCTAGTCCCTTAAATCTATTTCTCACTTCCACTGTATAGTCATAAGGGATTTGATTTAGGCCATACCTGAGTGGTCTAGTGGTTTTCCCTACTTTCTTCAGTTTAAGTCTGAATTTGCAAAAAGGAGTTCATGATCTGAGCCACAGCCAGCTCCTGGTCTTGTTTTTGGTGACTGTATAGAGCTTCTCTATCTTTGTCTGCAAAGAATATAATCCATCTGATTTTGGTGTTGACCACCTGGTGATATCCATGTGTAGAGTCTTCTCTTGTGTTGTTGGAATAGGGTGATTGCTATGACCAGTGTGCTCTCTTGGCAAAACTCTATTAGCCTTTGCCCCGTTTCATTCCGTACTTCAAGGCCAAATTTGCCTGTTACGCCAGGTGTTTCTTGACTTCCTGCTTTTGCATTCTAGTCCCGTACAATGAATCGTTTTTGTGTCTTCATTCTAAAAGGTCTTGTAGGTCTTCATAGAACCGTTCAACTTCAGCCTCTTCAGCATTACTGGTTGGGGCATAGGCTAGGATTACTGTGATATTGAATGATTTGCCTTGGAAATGAACAGAGATCATTCTGTCATTTTTGAGAGTGCATCCAAGTACAGCACTTCAGATTCTTGTGGAGCATGATGGTTACTCCATTTTTTCTAAGGGATTCCTGCCCACAGAAGTAGATATAATGGTCATCTGAGTTAAATTCACCCATTCTGGTCCATTTTAGTTCACCGATTCCTAGAATGTCAACATTCACTCTTGCCATCTCCTGTTTGACCACTTCCAATTTGTCTTGATTCATGGACCTAACATTCCAGGTTCCTATGCAATATTGCTCTTTACAGCATCAGGCCTTGCTTCTATCACCAGTCACATCCACACCTGGGTATTGTTTTTGCTTTGGCTCCATCCCATCATTCTTTCTGGAGTTATTCCTCCACTGATCTCCAGTAGCATATTGGGCCCCTACTAACCTGGGGAGTTCCTCTTTCAGTATCCTATCATTTTATCTTTCATACTGTTCTTGGGGTTCTCATGGCAAGACTACTGAAGTGGTTTGCCATTCCCTTCTCCAGTGGACCACATTCTATCAGGCCTCTTCAGCATGACCTGTCCATCTTGGATGGTCCCACATGGCATGGCTTAGTTTCATTGAGTTAGACAAGACTGTGGTCCCAGTGATCAGATAGGCTAGTTTTCCGTGATTATAGTTTTATGCTTTCTGTCCTCTGATGCCCTCCCATAACACTTACCATCTTACTTGGGTTTCTCTTACCTTGGACGTGGGGTATCTCTTTACGGCTGCTCCAGCAAAGTGCAGCTGCTGCTCCTTACCTTGAATGAGGGGTATCTCCTTATGGCTCCCCCTCCTGACCTTGAACGTAGAGAAGCTCCTCTCGGCCCTCCTGCACCCGCATAGCCGCAGCTCCTTGGAGGTGATTTTGCTCCTCTCGCCACCACCCCTGACCTCAGATGTGGGGTAGCTCCCCTGGGCCTCACCTGCGCTGTTGCAGCCTGGCACTTTGGGTCGCTGGCCCTGACCTTGGGCAAGGGGTAGCTCCTCACGGCCACACTTCTGTGCGGCCCATCACGGCCTACGCGTTAGACTGTCATAAGTAGTTGTGGAACAAATCCACCATAGCCTAGACTTCATGTTGGTGAGATTCATGTTTCAGAGTTCAAGCTCATTCACAAGTGAAAGAATTTAAAGCTCCTCAGTCCTGTCCACCTCATGGAGTCCGACCCATGGGCTGTAATTCTCCATGAATTCTCTATGCCAGAATACTGGAGTGGGTAAACTTTCCCTTCTCCAGGGTGTCTTCCCAACCCAGGGATTAAACCCAGGTCTCCCACATTGAAGGTGGATTATTTACCAGCTGAGCCACAGGGGAAGCCCAAGAATACTGGAATGGATAGCCGATCCCTTTTCCAGGGGATCTTCTTGACCCAGGAATTGAACTAGGGTCACCTGCATTTCAGGCAGAAAGAATTTGCCCACAATGAGGGAGACCTGGGTTCAATCCCTGGGTTGGAAGATCTCCTGGAGAAGGGAAAGTCTACCCACTCCAGTATTCTGGCCTGGAGAAGTTCATGGACTTTGGGTATGGTAGAGACTTTGGTGCTCTAATATGGATTCTCAGTTTTGCTGGACTGCATGCTCTAAAGCGCAGACTCAATAGTGAGCACACTTGCTCTAGGACACAGGAAAGATAGTGGCGGAACACATGCATCAGAGTGCAAGCTGTAGAATGCGGGCTCACTAGTTTCAGCATGGAGGCTATGGAGCATGGGACCAGTAATTGTGGAAATCATGCTTCAAATGCTGGGCTTATGTGTGCAGGATGAGTCTACAAGTATGATAAATCAGTAATTGCAGCATGAGTACTTTGTTGCATTGGCTCAGTCATGGCAGAATGCAAGGCTCAGAGGGAAAGATCAGTAACTGTAACACTCAAGCTCTAGGTCACAAGTTCACTAGCTGTGTGATAAATGCTTACTGTGAAATATCATAAGCAGCAGGATTTGTGCTATTGTGAAGGGATCTATGATAGTGAGATCCATGCTCCAGAGTGCAATTCAATATTTCTAAGTTGCCTGCTGTAAAGCATAAGCTCAGCCGTGTTAGAATATCTACCCTGGAATGTACATATCAGTAGTGTTGGGAGTATGGTCTCAAGTAAAATCTCAGTGGTGCAAAACCTGTGTTCAGGTGGGTGCACTGTGTTGGTGGTATGTCTGTTACAGTCCACAAAATCAGTTATTTTGTCATTTGTTCACAAGATGACAGGCTCAGTATAGGCCAGAGGCAGGCACTTGAGCTCAAGCTCATTATTGGTGACACAGGTGCTTGAGAGTGCATGCTCACTAGATTTTGCATGAGTGATCTAGAGTGCAGACTCATACCTGGTAAGACATATGTTTCACAGTGCAAGTTCAGTAATTATTGTGACATACTTTATGTAGAGTTCAGTGTCACTAGTGGTGTGTCTTATGTTTAAGAAAGGAATCTAAGGTTTTGGGACATGTGTGCTTTATTGTGCCAGTTCTGTAGGTGTGACATGCTTGCATTACACCAGTTTCAGCTGTGGAAGGATACAGGCTCCAGAGCACAATACAGTAGATTTGGCACATCTGCTCTAAAATGTGGGCTCCAGAACAGTGGGAAGCATGCTCCAGAGTGCGAGTTCAGGAGATGTGGCACGTGTGCTATAAAGAACAGCCTCAGTACTTGTGGCATACTTGCTCCAGACCTTGGGTCTGTAGTGGTGGGTGAATGTCCCACACTGGTCTAGTGATGATAAGGTGCATACTCCAGAGTGCAAGCTCAATAGATATGGCATGCATGCTCTAAACCATGGGGCCAATAGTAGGAAGATGCATGCTTCAAAACCTCACCTTAGGAGTTTGGGCACATTTGCTCATGAGTTCGAGCACAGTAGTTGAGGGATGTGTCCTCTTGAAGCCTGGATCTTTATGGTGGGATCCATGCTCCAAAGAGCAATCTCAGTAGTTGTGGTATGCTTGCCTGAGATCAGCAGTGGCAAGACAAATGATCAGATTGCATGTTTAAGCATTGTAGCATGTATGAATTCAAAGGCATGATCAGTAGAGGCAGGAAATGTACCAGCAAATACCTGGTTGTAGTTGTGGCATATTAGCTCTAGAGCTACTTACTGCCTGTCTAGCAGCAAAGCTGGTGCTGGTGGTCTAGAGTGTCACTTCAGTAGTTGGTTCAAGCTCTGTATTGGTCACTAATTTAATCTAGAGTGAGGGCTCACTTGTGGGCATGATATGTGTCCTAGAACACAGGCTCACCTGTGGCATCATGCTGGATGCAGAGTACAAACTCAGTAGCTGGCACAACTGTTCTACAGCACAGAAGCCTAGTGGGGGAATACATGCAATTAAATGCAAGCTAAGTCATTGCAGAATTCCAACTGCAGAATGTGGACTCACTAGTTTCAGTATGAGAGTCATGGGGCATGGGCTTGTAGTGGTGTAATGCATTCTCTAAAGGTTGGACTCAGGAGTGCATGAGGAGTGTAACAGTGCAGTCTTTAGTTACAGCATGGATGCTTTGAGGAATGGGCTCAGGAATGACAGAATGCAGGGATCAGAGTGAAATTTCCATAACACAGCACACCTTCTCTACAGCACAGGCTCACTAGTCTTTGTGTTCCTGCCTAGTGTGAGGACTAAGAATTGATATTTGTTGTAGCATGTGGATTCATAGAGGTGGGAAACATGTTCCAGAGTGCATTTAAATGGTTCCTGCATGCTTGATCTTGAGCAAGATTCACAGTGTCAATTCACCTACCCTAGAAGGCAAACTCAGTTATAGTGTGAATTGCATTTTCGAGTAAAATTTCAGCAGTGCAAAACTCATGTGAAAGAGGAAGGGGCTATGTAATGGTTAGCCGTTTGCTCCCAATTGTAATTCACATTACTGTTGTGTATGTGCACATACGCACGGACTTAGTAGAGGCTGAATGCATATACTTGAGCTCATGTTCACTACTGGTGATACACATACTCCAGTGTTGATATTCAATACCTTCTTCATGAGGACAGCCTTAGTTGTGGAAAGAGGTATGCTTCAGATTGCAAGTTCTGTAGCTGTTTTGGCACACCTGATTTGGATTGCAGGGTCAGAAGTGGCTTGACTGATGTTTAAGACAGCAAGCTAATTACTTGTGGCAAGTCTGCTTTATAGGTTCAGTAGCATGGGCTTAGTAGGCATTGGTTGCTTGCCGTAGAATGCAGTTTCAGTAGTGGAGTGACGCAGGTTCCAGACTTCAATATTGGTAGCTGCAGCAGGCATGCTCTACTGTCAGGCCATACCCGAAGAACATGGGCTCAATAGTGGTGGCATGTATGATCCACTGTGCAAATTCAGTATTTATGGCACACCTACTCTAAACAATGGGATAATTAGTGGCAGAAAATTTGTTTCAGAATGTAAGCTCACTAGTTGCAGTGTGCATGTTTAGACAGCTGTATAATAGTGGTGAGATATTCCAGAGAGCAGGCTCATTGGTTGCAGCACGTTTGTTCTGAATTGAGGGCTCAGTGTGGTGAAATGCTTGTTGCTTAGTTTGCACTCAGGAGTTATGGCATACCAACTCTAGAGTGCAAGCATACTTGGTCATGGTACATATGCTCTAGAGTGTGTCCTACTAAAGTAATATTTGATCTCGAGTTCAAGCTAATTACTTGTGGCATATGTGCTCTTCTGATCACATGCTCAGTAGAAGAAAGACTCAGTTCCAGATTCCAAATTCAGTAGTTGCAACTTGCATTTTTTAGACTTGCATTTTAGTAATTGAGACACATGGGTTTAAAGCCTGGGATCAGAAGTGGCATATGCATTCTAGAATATGAGTTCAGTCATAGCAAGGAACATGCCTCAAAGTGCAAGCTCAGCAGTTAGATGATGTCTGCTCAACTGCTTGGCTTAGGAGTGGCAGGATATGTGCTTTGGAATACAAGGACAATAGTTACTGGAAGACTACATTCTGTATACTTTTAGCATGATGCTTAAGGACACAGGCTAAGTAGTTTCAACACATATACTCTAGAATGCAAGTTCAATAGTTGTGGCTGGCTTTCTCTGCAGCACATTCTCGCTGGGTTCTGAATGCCTGCAGTTGAGCATGTGCTCAGTAGAGGTGGTTCGTATTCTTCAAAGTGCCAGCTTACTAGCTGCTGCAAAAGTGCTCTGAAATGCAGGAAAGTAGCAGTAAAAAAAATTCTCCAGAGTTCAAGTCCAATAGTTGCAAGACACCTGCTACAGAGGGTAAGATCAGTAATTTTGACATGCATGCTGTAGAGTGTGGGCTCAGTGGTACTTGCAGGCTGCTATGGAATGGTTCAATAATGACAGGATGCCTGGTTTAGAAGACCTGTTCAGTAGTGCCAGAATGTGAGCCTCCGAATAAAATCTCAATAGTTATGACATGCCATCCCTGGACTTCAAGTTGAGTAGTGGAGTGAATGATGCTCCACAGTGCAAGCTCAATAGTTGCAGCACATGTGCTTAGAGTACAGGCTCAGTAGTGGTGTGATGGGTTCTCCAGAGTGAATACTCACTAATAATGGCAAACATGCTTAACCATTCAGTAGTTGTGGTATGTGTGCTTCAGTGTGCAAGGTCAATTGTTGCAGCACATATGTTCCAGAGCACAGTCTAAGGAGTGGTGGAGCATATGCTCCCATGTGCAAGAGTATTGGTTGTGAAGGCATATTTTAGAGTGTGGGATGATTAGGTGCAACATGCATGCTTAGAGCCAGGTGCCATTGTGGTGAGACCTGTGCTCCAAAGTGCAAGCTCAATTGTTGCAACCTTTGAACTTTACAACTAGGGTACATTAGTGATGAGACACATTCTCCAAGGTGAAAGTATGTAGTGTGGCAGGCACAGTCCTGATTGCAGGCTCATTACTCGAGGAAAACAAGTAGTTTTAGAACACAGACTCAGTAGTGGCAGTACATGTGTTCTAAAATGTGGGTTCACGGATGCTTCTGAAGGCAAGCTCAGAGGTTGCAGCATGCCTGACCTAAAGCATGGGCCTAGTCTTTGTAAGACACGTGCTCTAAAGTTTAAGGGCAGGATTTGAAGCATGCCAGCTTTAGAGGACAGGCTGAGTCATTTTGGAACACTTGCTCTAGAATGCAGGTTCAGGAGTGAAGAATGTATGCTCCAGAATGCAAACTGACCAGTTGTGGCATTCCCACTATAGGGCACAGTGTCAGAAATGGTGGATGTGTGATCCATAATGCAGGCTCACTAGTGGCTAGATGAGTGCCATGTAAGTAATTGCAGCAGGCCTGATCTAAAGTGCAAGGAACTTGACAGTTGAAGTACTCATACTATAGAACTCAACCTCAGTAGCAGCTCTGTGGTTGTGACATGTCTTCTCTAGAGCACTGACTCAGTAGTCATGGAAGACGTGCTATGGAGTGCAATCAGGAGATTTGGCAAGTGTTCTTTAAAGTACGGCCTCAAGTTGTGACATATCTGTTCTAGAACATGGACTCAGTATTCTTGAGAGTCATGATCTAGAGGGCTGTATCAGAAGATGTGGCACATGTGCTTTAAAGTCAAGCCAGTACTTCTTGCATGTCAGCTCTACTCTTTCCAGGACATAAGTTCTACACTGTGGGTTCAGTGGCAATGAATGATCTTCAGAGTGCAAGGTTAGTAGATGCAACATGCACCCATTTCTGACATCCTAAAGGTGTGAGTAGTGGCAGGACACTTACTTCAATGTGTGATCTCAGTAGTTATGGCACTCTATGCATGCTCAGTAGTTGTGAGACATGCCCTCTTGAACACAGGCTCAGTGTGTTGGGATCATAACTCAGAGAGGAAGCTCAGTAGGTGTGGCATGCTTGCTCTAGATCATGAGCTCAGTAATGACAGTACAACTGCTTTGGGGTGGTACATGTGAATTGGAATTCAGGCTCTGTACAGGCAAGAAATGACAGGAAACTGTAGTTCCAATTCTGCAATCGTGGCACATTAGTTCTAGAGTAAAATAACATTAGTTGATGTTTGCACCATCTAGAGTGCTTGCTGACTAGCAGCATAACATGTAGTCTAGCATGCCAGACGAGTCATTGTGGCCCATAGCCTTAAATCATTGGTTCAGTGGTGATGAGGTGCATGTTTCACAAAAGTTCAAGCTAGGTGCTGATACTGTTTTGTCAAAAGTTTTCACTTTAGTCCTAAGTTAAAAGTATTTGTTAACAAAATAGGCCACTTGATATATAGAAGTAATGCAAACATTTGCTAGAGAATTATTTAGCTTACTTTCAACATACCGACATTAAAAGAAAAGAGAATAAAAAGACAAGAAGAAAAGAAAAGAAAAGAGAAATAGAGCAGAGGTTGCATCAACAAACTGGGTTTTGACCAACATCCAGACTTAAACAGCACTGGAAATCCCATGCCATGGCACATCTGAAGTGTGAATTGGGAAATGTCCCAAGCAGCATGTCAACTCATGGGTGAGACAAAAAATTGTAGTTTGGGGTCCCACTTATAATCCCAGGATGGTTGCAAACTGATAGGATCAATCTGTGAGCAAACTGCAGCTCTAGTTTCATATTAACACTGTTTTGTTGTGTAAAACTTGGGGCTTTGTTGGCCAGGTCCCCTCCCAAGGCTCAAAAATCTCAAGGTTTCTCCCCCAGGCTCAACAACCTTAAGACTTCTCCCCCGTCTTATCTATGGCTGCAAGTCTTGCAGCCACAGCATCAGTCACTCACAGTCATTCCCAGTCAGGGCAGTGTCCAGAAGCAAGGTCAGAGGACTCCTCTTCTGTTTTTCCTCTGAAGTACAAATAAGACTACTTTTTTTTCCCTAACAGATAGCCCCAGGATTGTAGAGGCTGAAGAACACAGTAACAAAGCAAAATAGCATGAGCAGTCTTACTAATTCTATAAATAACAGTGCAGAACATACTGTAGATTTTAATGAAAACAGTCCATTCACAGTAACTGATGGAGTGTTCCAATAAGCAGAGTCCTCAAACTTGAGAAGCTGGTCCATATATCAGTCCTCATCAGTCTGCCAGAAAAGGAGTGCAGTTATCAAAGATAGTTACATCATTTAATCTCCTTTGCAAGAGTCTGTGGTTTTATGGTTCTATTGACCAGCAGTAGGCAGATGAAGATGTCTTTGACGATAGCCAGATGATATGTTTTATTACCATTTGGAAAATCACTTGCTGCTTTCTGAAAAGAAACGAATGTAACAAGAGGATTAAAAGTGAAAGAAAAAATTAGAAGAACTGTCAAGGTGCCAATAAAAAAGGCTAGACAGGGGAATAATTACCAGATATTGGCCCAGGATGTTAGTATCTCTCTAGGCATGAGAAGATGAAATGATTTGGACTCATAAGAAGAAGAAAAAAGAAAACCTTTCTTTAAAAATAAGTATATTTATTTTTAATTGAAGAATAGTTACAGAATTTTGTTGTTTTCTATCAAATATCAACAAGAATCAGCTATAAAAAAAAAAAAAAAGAATCAGCTATAGATGCACTTGTGTTCCCTTCCTCTTAAGTCTCCCTCCCATCTTCCTTCCCATCCCTCCACTCTAGGTTGATACAGAGCCCCTCTTCAAGTTCCCTGAGACATAACAGCAAATTCCCATTGACTATCTCTTTCACATGAGGTATTGTAAGTTTCCATGTTACTCTCTCCATACATCTCACCCTCTCCTCCACTCTACCTGTGTCCATAATCTGTTCTCTATGTCTGTTTCTCCACTGCTGCTCTGAAAACAAGTTCATCAGTACCATTTTATAGATCCCATATACACACATTAGTATAAAGTTTTCTGTTTCTGACTTACTTCACTCTGTATTATAGGTTCTAGATTCATCCACCATATTAGAACTGACTCAAATGCATTTCTTTTGTGCCTAAGTAACATTTCATTGGGTATATGTACAACTTTCCTATAACTTCAACTGCTGATAACATTAAGGTTGCATCCATGTTCTAGCTGTTGTAACAGTGCCTCAGTGAAGACTGAGGAACATGTGCTTTCTTTTTCAATTTTGGTTTATTCAGGTTATATGCCCAGGGAGGGGAATGCTGGGTCATACAGTGTTTTTATTACTACATTAAGGAATCTCCATACCATCTTCCATGATGACTGTACCAACTGAAATTGCCACCAAAGCTGCAAGAAGGTTCCCTTTTCTCCACAACCTCTTCTGCATTTATCTCTTGTAAACTTTTTGACGATGGCCATTCTGATCAGTATGAGATGATATCCCAATGTAGTATTGATTTGCATTTCTGATGCTAAAGCTGAAATTCCAATACTTTGACCACCTCATGCAAAAAGTTGACTCATTGGAAAAGACCCTGATGCTGGGACGGATTGGGGGCAGGAGGAGAAGGGGACGACAGAGGATGAGATGGCTGGATGGCATCACTGGCTCAACGGACATGAGTTTGGGTAAACTCCAGGAGTTGGTGATGGACAGGGAGGCCTGGTGTGCTTCGATTCTTGGGGTTACAAAGAGTCGGACACGACTGACAGACTGAACTGAACTGAATAGTGAATGATATTGAGCATCTTTTCTCACATTTGTTAACCATCTTTGCCTTCTTTGGAGAAATGTCTGTTTAGGACTTATTCTCCCTTTTTAATTTGGTTGTTATTTTTCTGGTATTGAGGTCTATGAGCTGCTTGTGTATTTTGGAAATTAATCTTTTGTCTGTTGTTTCATTTGCTGTTATTTTGTCTTTTCACCTTGTTCATAATTTCGTTTGCTGTGCAAAACTGTTTAACTTAATTAGGTCCCACTTGTTTACTTTTAACAGTCAAGAGATACCTGAAGTAACAGGCAAATTTGGCCTTGGACTACAAAATGAAGCAGGACAAATGCTAACAGACTTTTACCATGAGAATGCACTAGTCAAAGCAAACACTCTCTTGCAACCACACAAGACAAAAATCTACTCATGGACATCATCAGATGGTCAATACCAAAGTCATATTGATTACATTCTTTGTGGCCTAAGATGGCGATGCTCTATACAGTCAGCAAAAACAAGACTGGGAGCTAACTGTGGCTCAGATCATGAACTGCTTATTGCCAAATTCAGACTTGAATAGAAGAAAGTAGGGAAAACCACTAGACCATTCAGATATGACCTAAATAAAATCCCTTTCAATCAAACCGTGGAAGTGGCAAATAGATTCAGAGGATTAGATCTGATAGAGTGTCTGAAGAGGAATGATAAATGGAGATTCATGGCATTTTACAGGAGGCAGGAATCAAAACCATCCCCAAGAAAAATAAGCATAAAAATGCAAAATGGTTGTCTGAAGAGGACTTACAAATAGCTGAGAAAAAAGAAAAGCTAAATGCAAAGGATTCATGAAAGGAAAGATATACCCATTTGTATGCAGAGTTCCAAAGAATAGCAAAGAGAGATAAGAAAGCATTCCTTGGTGATCAATTCAAAAAATAGAGAAAAACTATAAAATTGGAAAGACTAGAGATCTCTTTAATAAAATTAGAGATACAAGGGAACATTTCACACAAAGTGGGGCACAAGAAAGGACAGAAATGGTATGGACCTAACAGAAGCAGAAGACACTAAGAGGTGGCAAGAATACACAGAAGAACTTTACAAAAAAGGTCTTCATGACCCAGATGACCAGGATAATGTGAGCACTCACCTAGGTCCAGACATCCTGGAGTCTGAAGTCAAGTGGGCCTTAGGAAGCATCACTATGAAAAAAGATAGTGACGGGGATGGAATTCCAGTTGAGCTATTTCAAATCTTAAAAGACGATGCTGCGAAAGTGCTGCACTCAATATGCCAGCAAATTGGAAAACGCAACAGTGGTCACAGGACTAGAAGTCAAGTTTCATTCCAGTCCCAAAGAAAAGCAATGCTAAAGAATGTTCAAAACTCCACACAATTGCACTCATCTCTTAAGCTAGTGAAGTAAGGCTCAAAATTCTCCAAGGGACTTCTCAACATGTTGTGAACCAAGAACTTCCAGATGTTCAAGCCGGATTTAGAAAATACAGAGAAATCAGAGATCAAATGACCAATATCCAGTGGATATAGAAAAAGCAAAGGAGTTACGGGGGGAAAAAAAATACTTCTGCTTTATTGAATATGCCAAAGTCTTTGACTCTGTGATCACATCAAACTGGAAGCTTCTTCAAGAGATGAGAATACCAGATTGCCTTACCTGCTGGACATGGAACAAATAACTGGTTCCAAATTGGGGAAGGAGCACGTGAAGGCTCTATATTGTCACCCTACTTACTTAATTTATATGCCGACTGCATCATGTAAATTGCAGGCTGGTTTAAGCCCAAGCTGGAATCAAGATTGCCAGGAGAAATATCAATAAATTCAGATATTCAGATGGCAGAAAGTGTAGAGGAATGAAACAGACTCATGATGAAAGTGAAAGAGGGGAGTGAATAAGCTGAGTTAAGACTCAACACAAAAAATAAGGATCATGGAATCTGATCCCATCATTTCATGGCAAATAGATAGGGAAACAATACAGCAGTGACAGACTTTATTTTCTTGGGCTCCAAAATCACTGCTGATTGATGGCTGCAGCCATGAAATTAAGAGGCATTAACTTCCTGGAAGGAAAGCTATGACCAACCTAGACAACATATTAAAAGGCAGAGACATTACTTCTTCAACAAATGTCCATCCAGTCAAAGCTATGAGTTTTCCAGTAGTCATCGATGGATGCGAGAGTTGAACTATACAGATAGCTGAGCTCTGAAGAATTGATGCTTCTGAACTGTCGTGTTGGAGAGGACTCTTAAGAATCCTTTGGACTGCAAGGAGATCAAACCAGTCCATCCTAAAGGAAATCAGAACTGAATATGCATTGGAAGGCCTGACATTGAAGCTGAAGCTCCAATATTTTGACCACCTGATTCAAAGAACTGACTCACTGGAAAAGACCTTGATTCTGGGAAAGATTGAAGGCAGGAGAACAAGGGGAAGACAGAGGATGAGATGGTTGGATGGCATCACCTACTTATGGAAATGAGTTTGAGTAAGCTCCGGTGGAACTGGTGATAGACAGGGAAGCCTGGTGTGTTGCAGTCCATGGGACTGCAAGGAGTTGGACACAACTGAGTGACTGAGCTGAACTATTTACATTTGTTTTCATTGCCATTACTTTAGGAGATGTATCATAAAGTATATGGCTTCGGATTTACATCATTGAGTGTTCTTCTTATGTTTTCCTTTAAGGGATTTATAGTTTCTCATCTTACATTTAGGTGTTTTTATTATTATTATTATTTTTATTTTTCTGTATGTTATTAAGAAGTATTCTAATTTCATTCTTTTGCATGTGGCTGTCTAGTTTTCCCAGCACAACTTATTAACAAGGCTATCTTTGGCCTGTAGACATTCTTGCAAACTTTTAAAAATCAAAGTACCCATAGGTTTGTGGGTTTAATTCTGGATTTTCTGTCTTGTTCCATTGGTCTATATCTGTTTTTGTGGCAGTACCATTCTCTCTTGATGACTGTAGCTTTGTAACATTGTCTGAAATCAGGGATGTTTATTTTCCAGTTGAATTCTTGTTTGTCAAGATAGTTTTGGCTATGCAGTGTCTTTTGTGTTTTCATTTGGATTGTGAAAGTTATTGTTCTACTGCTTTGAAAGTGCCATTGGTAATTTGATAGGAATCACACTGAATCTGGTATTATGGATTGAATTTTTTAGTATAGTAAATTTTACAATACTGATTCTTCCTTCTGAGGAACATGGAATATCTCTCCATCTTTTCATATCATCTTTGATTTCCTTCATCAGTGCCTATAATTTTCTGAATAGAGTTCTTTTATCTCTTTATGCAGGTACTTTCCTGTATATTTAATTCTTTTTGTTGCTATGGTGAATGGGAATGGAGACCCTTGTGTTTTTTCCATTGAGAATAATCTTTGCTTTGTGCGTATCATAAATGTCCTTTTGCATGTTGAGGTAGGTTCTTCTATGATCATTTTTTGAAGAGTTTTAACCATAAATTGATCCTGAATTTTTTAAAAAGATTTTTCTGCCTCTATTTAGAGTATCCTGTGGTTTTTAACTTTCGGTTTACTAATATAGTGTATCATGTTGTTTGAATTGCATATATTGAAGAATCCTTGCATCCCAAGGATAAACTCAACTTGATTATGGTGTATGATCATTTCAATGAGCTGTTGAGTTCTGTTTGCTAGAATTCTGTTGAGGAATTTTAAAATCTATTTTCGTCAATGTAATTGGCTTGCAGTTTTCTTTCGTTGTGTTGGGTTTTCATTTCAGGATGACATTTAATATTGTCCCAGAGATCTCTGAGACTATTCTCAGTTTTTTTCAATTTTTTTTTTTTTTTTTTTTTTGGCTGTATTCTACTCTTCAGCAATTATTTCCACCATTTTATTTTCCAGCTCACTGATCAGTTCTTCTCCTTAGATATTCTGCTATTGATTCCTTCTAGAACACTTTTTTAATTTCAGTAATTTTGTTTTTTGTCTCCATAAGTTTATTCTTTAATTCTTCTAGGTTTTTGTTATTTTGTTCTTACACTTCCTCAGTATTATTTTCAAATTTTTGGATTACCCTCACTATCAGTGTTCTAAATCATTTTTTTTTTCCTCTGTAGTTTCCCTATTTCCTCATCATTTATTGGGATTGTGTTTCTGTTTGTTTTTTTCCCCTTTCATCTGTGCAGTAATTCTCTGCCTTATTTTTACCTTCTTTTTTCAACTTTCTGTGTTTGAGGTCTTCTTTTCTCAGACTTCAAGGTTGAATTCTTTCTTTCCATTGGTTTCTTCCCTCATAAGTTTGACCATTGGCTTGTGTAAGCCTTGTATAGGGTGTTGTTTGTGCTTGCATTTTGGAGGGAGAAGATGAGTTGTCTTTTTATTTTTTTTTTCCACTCTGATGAGCATGTCTGAGTGAGGTCAGTTTTCATGCCAACCCCAAAGAAAGGCAATGTGGTAGGATGTTCAAATGTTCAAATTGTGTGAGTGCCACACCATTGTGCTCCTCTCTCACACTAGCAAAGTAATACTCAAAATTATCCAAGTGAGTCTTCAACAGTATGTGAACAGTGAATATTCAGATGTTCAAGCTAGATTTAGAAAAGTAAGTGGAACCAGAGATTAAAAGACCAACATTCATTGGATCATAGAAAACCAAGAGTGTTCCAGAAGAAAAACTGCTTCTGCTTTACTGACTACACCAAAGCCTTTGCTTGTGTGAATCACAATGAACTGTGGAAAATTCTTAAAGAGATGGTAATACCAGTATAACTTTCTCTTAAAAGAAAATTCTTAAGAAGATAGGACTATCTTACCTGTCTCCTGAGAAACCTGTACTCAGGTCAAGAAGCAACAGTTAGAACCACACATGGAACATTGGTCTTGTTCCAAGTTGGCAAAGGAGTAATTCAAAGCTGTATATTGTTCCCATGCTTATTTAACTTCTATGCAGCATACATCATGAGAAATGCCAGACTGCATGGAGAACTAGCTAGAACCAAGATTTACAGGAGAAATACCAATTACCTCAGTTATACAGAAGACACTACCCTTATGGCAGAAAGTGAAGAGTAACTAAAGAGCCCCTTGATGACAGTGAAAGAGGAGAGTGAAAAAGTTGGTATAAAACTCAGCATTATAAAACAAAGATCATGGCATCTTGTCCCATCCCTTCATGATAAACATATGGGAAAACAATGGAAACATTGAAAGACTTTATTTTCCTGGGCTCCAAATTCACTGCAGATGGTGACTGCAGCCATGAAATTAAAATATGCTTACTCCTTGGAAGAAAAGCTATGATCAACCTAGATGGCATATTAAAAAGCACAGAGACTACTTTCCTGGCAAAGGTCTGTCTAGTCAAAGGTATGGTTTCTCTAGTAGTCACCAATGGAAGTGAGAGTTGGACTATACAGACAGCTGAGCACTGAAAAATTGATGCTTTTGAACTGTCCTATTGGAGAAAACTCTTGAGAGTCTCTTGGGCAGCAAAGATATCAAACCAGTCGATCCTAAAGGAAACTAGTCCTAAATATTCATTGGAAGGATTGATGCTGAAGCTGAACTCTGATACTCTGGCCACCTGATACAAAAAAACTGACTCATTGTAAAATATCCTGTTGCTGGGGAGCTTGAAGGTGGGAGGAAAAGGGGATGATAGGAGATAAGATGGTGAGATGGAATCATGACTCAATGGACATAAGTTTGAGCAAGCTCTGGGAGTGGGTGATGGACAGGGAAAACTCGCATGCTGAAGTCTCTGTGGTCAAAAAGGCTCGGATGTGATAGAGTGAGTGAACTGAACTGAACTTATTGAGGTGGTAATTCTGTCTGCTCATGAATGGATTTGTCTTTTTGCCTGGTTTGTTGTTTGAATGCGTCATCATGCACAGGGTGCTACGGATCATTGGGTGATGTTGGGTCTTGAATACAAGTGGTTGTCTTTGTGTGAGTTCTCACTATTTGATACTCTGTAGGGTTAGGAGTTCTCTAGGGTCTTGGAGTCAGCACTCCCACTGCAAAAGCTCAGGGCTTGATCTCTGGCCAGGAATGGAGATTCCACAGCTGCCTTTTTATGGCATTAAATAGGATTAAAACAAATACTGAAAAAGGAGAAGCCAAAGATGAACCCCAGACAAATGACAATGACAGAATCAGGCAAACAATAATTGAAATAATGTAATATATACACATATTTAAATAGTCATAAGCAAATCAAAAGTGTTCAGCAAAAATAAACTGTAATAAATGATACTACCAACCAATTAAGAGCAAAATTAACTGAAGCAGAAACTAGAAAACAAAACTAAAGCAAGGAACCAGCTGAGGAATAAAGCAATGAAACCAAAACTAAAAACTATGGTGAGAAAAAGAAAGGAAAGGGAAAAAAAGAATGAAAGAACATAAATGCAAAGTTTACTAGAGGTAGATAAAGAAGATTTATGTATATATTAAACATTAACTGCAATGAGAAAAGAGCAATAGAAAAAACAAAGGTATAAATGTAGAAAAATAAGTTTAAAATATAAGTTAAAAGAAGAGGAAAAGAAGGATAAAGTAAAGGAAATGCTACAGGACTACAAAAGCCAACGTAGAGGAAGACGGTTTTAACAGAACTAAAAAGTGTGATTAAAAATAAAATCTCAAAAGCTTAAATAGATTTCACTGGGCTAATAAAGTTGACAACTACAACAGGGTGGGGGGAGGAAGAAAATCCAAAAGAAACCACAGGAAAAGTCAAAGTATAAGAATCATAAGTGTTTTCCTTGGGTCTCTGGAAGAAAGTGTCCTTTTGTTCACTGGGAGCCAGAGTCCACCTCGCCTCCCTAGGATGCCCTCCAATACTATGCTGTTCTCTGGACCTGCTGTAGGGGCAGCTCAGCCTCTAATCTGTTCCTACTCCTGTGTGTTCTTTTCCCCAGTGTCCGCAGCTCTCACAACTTGTGCATTTTTTTTTTTTTTTTTTGTGGGGCCTCTCAATGTCCTTTTATATATTCCATAGATACAGAGTCTGCCTAGTTGATCATATGAATTTAATCTGCAGCTTGTACAGCAAGTGATAAGTTTTGGGGTCCTCTTCCTTACCTCACATCAAATGGGTTTCAATTTTGGTGCAACTGCTTGGGTCTCAGGATACCTGGCAGCACCAGGTACTCAGGGGAATTGGTGGGTAGGGCAGGAGGAAATACCGTGCTCTAGAAGGATATGGTGACACACTTTAATATTCTTGCCTGGAGAACCAACCCACCCACCCAGCAACAGAGAAGGCTGGCCAGCCACAGTCCACAGGTCATCAAATATTTCAACATGACCAAAATGACTCTGTGTGCACAGATGCAACACTTTTTACCTGTGGTAACTCTGCCCCCATGAGTGTTGAGAGGGAAGGTGGCATAGCTGCTTGGGTCATGCGGACCCTGGCAGCAGCAAGTGTGCAGGGATACAGACTGCTTCCTGCAGGAATTATGCCCCATCAGACTCTTTTCCCAAGGCTCTGGCAGCTGGCAATCAGGAAGCCTCTTTGTCTAGTCTTTCCATGTTACTCTTCCCATTATACACAGTATAACGTTGCCTCGCTTGGGCCCTCCTCTGTACCACATCAGGCACAAGTTGTGCCCCCTACCCCAACTGGGGTCTTATTCTGCTGTTTGGCATGTCAGGCATGTAAAGGAACACCTTGGGTGGGGTCCTACTCTGTTCTTCCATGTGTCAGGTGCTTGATGGGCCAGCCTCTTTATTGTTCAGCTGCCAGTGCTGACGGGTGGGGAGAGAGATGACGGTGATGGCTCCACCCCCTATACATGATTCAGTAGCAGTACCTAGCTTTCATGGCTGCCTGGCTTTCTTCCAAAGACACTTCCCACAATCTCCTCCCTCATGTCCCCTCCATTCATCTGCCAATAGTCAACAGCAGCCCATGCCCTGGGTTTGCTCCACAATCCCTCTGCTCCAGCTTCCAGCAGTTGCACCGTCTAGGGAACCTGCAACTGTCTGTGGTATGTATGGTGCAGCAAGGATTGTCTGATTCTCGTTTCATTTATGCTTTCAAAGATCAACTGCTTCACTCTCAGCCTCAAATATTTCTCCTTTGACCCAGATAAGTGCCCCAATGTGGGGTTTGGTCCCCTTCTTCAGTTTCCTCATTTGTTGAGGACAGGTTCATTGCTATTAACACTCCTGCTCTCCCCCCATTTCCTTCACCCTACTGAAATTTGCATGGATCTATATTTTCTTCTCTGGTGTTCAGGTACTCATGTCCACTCTCAGCTGATGTTCTGCAAGCACATCTGTGTCTGAAGGTATATTCCTGATGCATCCATTGAGAGTGATGTACTCCATGTCCACCAACTCTTCAGTCATCTTCAGCCATCTTATTCCACCAAGAGAGAGAGAGAGGAAAACATCTGACAATCTGATATTTTTCTCAGAGCACAGATCAAGTATCTAATTTATTATATCCACCCTGAATTCCTTTCAAGATATGTTGAACTCAGTAGTAGCCATGATTTAATCTTTGCAGAGACAGCTTGTAAGTGTCAGTTTCCAGCCAGCAGGACCCCTTCCTATACAAAGATTTGACCATGCATTCAGGGCCTTTCATGGCCATTGTGCCCCATGATGCTGGTAAGGCTCATTTCCAGGCCCAGTGAAGTTTTCATTGATATGCCAGTCAGTGTGACGCTATTTGACTAGGCTCTGTGAATAGCAAAAATCTCCAGTCCATTTCTGTCTTGCTAGCCTCTTGGTGCAGGAAAGTCTTCCCTCTTATTATTTCTTCCCATATCTAGAGTTACATGATTACCATCATTGATCTCATATGGAACTATATACATCATTATTTTATCAGTGACTGAGTTATGTACTTGATAATGTAAGACACAGAAATTTTATGAAACAGACAATATATAAAATAATCTAGGGAGAAAATAAGGTCAAAAGCAAGAATTTAAGGCAGGAGCTTTCATGAGGTATAGCCCAGTATGCCCCAGGTCATCTGACTTAGTGAAGTGATTATATCCAGATGTTAATCTCCTGGTTGTATGTCATAGAGCATCTGATCTTTATCCAAATACTGATTACTATCAGCTTTAAAAACAAAGGTGTAGTTTCCTTTTAACAACTTGTGTAAAATTTTAACAATATAACATAACAGGGAACTATCTCAGAGGTGATAACAAACTAGAATGTAATGTTCAGTAAAACATTAACATTTTTCACTGTGAGGGCATCAACCGTGCAGCCAGGGATGGCTCTATCACATCAAATAAAAATGAGGTTTGTCAGGGAACTCCAAAAATTCAGGTGACAAACTTGGCTTTCCCAGAGCCCTGATTGTTTCATTACAGATATTGCTTCAGTTCAGTTTACTTCAGTCACTCAGTGGTGTCCGATTCTTTGCAACTCCATGAAGCACAGCACGCCAGGTCTCCCTGTCCATCACCAACTCACGGAGTTTACTCAAACTCATGTCGGTGATGCCACCCAGCCATATCATCCTCTGTCGTCCCCTTCTCCTCCTGCCCACAATCCGTCCCAGCATCAGGGTCTTTTCCAATGAGACAACTCTTCGCATGAGGTGACCAAAGTATTGGAGTTTCAGCTTCAGTGTCAGTCCTTCCAATGAACATCCAGGACTGCTCTCCTTTAGGATGGACTGGTTGGATCTCCTTGCAGTCCAAGGGACTCTTAAGGGTCTTCTCCAACACCACAGTTCAAAAGCATCCATTTTTCGGTGCTCAGCTTTCTTCACAGTCCAACTCTCACATCTATACATGACCACTGGAAAAACCATAGCCTTGACCAGACAGACCTTTGTTGGCAAAGTCATGTCTCTGATTTTTAATATGCTATCTAGGTTGGTCATAACTTTCCTTCCAAGGAGTAAGTTTCTCTTAATTTCATGGCTGCAGTCACCATCTGCAGTGATTTTGGAGCCTCAAAAAATGAAGTCTGATACTGTTTCCATTGTCTCCCCATCTATTTCCCATGATGTGATGGGACCTGAGGCCATGATCTTAGTTTTCTGAATGTTAAGTTTCAAGCCAACTTTTTCACTTTCCTCTTTCACTTTCATCAAGAAACTTTTTAGGCCCTCTTCACTCTCTGCCATAAGGGTGGTGCCATCTGCATATCTGAGGTTATTGATATTTCTCCCGGCAATCTTGACTCCAGCTTGTGCTTCTTCCAGACCAGCATTTCTCATGATGCACTCTGCATAGAAGTTAAATAAGCAGGGTGGCAATACACAGCTTTGACATACTCCTTCTCCTATTTGGAACCAGTCTGTTGTTCCATGTCCAGTTCTGACTGTTGCTTCCTGACCTGCATACAGCTTTCTCAAGAGGCAGGTCAAGTGGTCTGCTATTCCCATCTCTTTCAGAATTTTCCACAGTTTATTGTGATCCACACAGTCGAAGGCTTTGGGGTAGTCAATAAGGCAGGAAAAACGTTTTCTGGAACTCTCTTGCTTTTTTGTTGATCCAGCGGATGTTGAAAATTTGATCTCTGGTTCCTCTGCCTGTTCTAAAACCAGATTGAACATCTGGAAGTTCATGGATCATGTATTGTTGAAGCCTGGCTTGGAGAATGTTGAGGATTACTTTATTAGTATGTGAGACGAGTGCAATTTTCTCAGGTAGTTTGAGCATTCTTTGAGATTACCTTTCTTAGGGATTGGAATGAAAACTGACCTTTTCCAGTCCTGTGGCCACTGCCGAGTTTTCCAAATTTGCTGGCATATTGCGTGCAGCACTTTCACAGCATCATATTTCAGGATTTAAAATAGCTCAACTGGAATTCCGTCACATCCACTAGCTTTATTCATAGTAATGCTTTCTAAGGCCCGCTTGACTTCACATTCCAGAATGTCTCACTCTAGGTGTGTGATCACACCATTGTGGTTATCTGGGTCATGATGATCTTTTTTTGTACAGTTCTTCTGTGTATTCTTGGTGCCTCTTCTTAATATCTTCTGCTTCTGTTAGGTCCATATCATTTTTGTCCTTTATCGAACCCATGTTTGCGTGAAAAGTTCCCATGGTACCTCTAGTCTTTCCCATTCTGTTGTTTTCCTCTATTTCTTTGCACTGATTGCTGAGGAAAGCTTTCTTACCTCTCCAGGCTATTCTTTGGAACTCTGCATTCTAACTGGAATATCTTTCCTTTTCTCCTTTGCTTGTCACTTCTCTTCTTTTCACAGCTATCTGTAAGGCCTCCTCAGACAGTCATTTTGCCTTTTTGCTTTCTTTTCCATAGGAATGGTCTTGATCCCTGTCTCCCATACAATGTCATGAACCTCTGTCCATAGTTCATCAGCTATTCCATCTATCAGATCTAGTCCCTTAAATCTATTTCTCACTTCCAGTGTATAGTCACAAGGGATTTGATTTAGGTCATACCTGAATGGTCTAGTGGTTTTCCCTACTTTCTTCAGTTTAAGTCTGAACTTGGCAATAAGACGTTCATCATCTGAGCCACAGTCAGCTCCCTGTCTTGTTTTTGCTGACTCTAGAATTTCACCGTCTTTGGCTGCAAAGAATATAATCCATCTGATTTCGGTGTTGACCATCTGGTGATGTCCATGTGTAGAGTCTTCTCTTGTGTTGTTCGAAGACAGTGTTTGCTATGACCAGTGTGTTCTCTTGGCAAACCTCTACTAGCCTTTGCCCTGCTTCATTCTGTAGTCCAAGGCCACAGTTGCCTGTTACTCCATGTGTTTCTTGACTTCATGCTTTTGCATTCCAGTCCCCTCTCATGAAAAGGACATCTTTTTTGGGTGTTGGTTCTAAAAGGTCTTTTAGTTCTTCACAGAACCATTGAACTTCAGCTTCTTCAGCATTACTATTGCTTACACATTTTAAATTCCTCAGTTTAGGAGTAGACTATTGCCATGTATTAAGGAGATCATAATAGGAACAGTTTGACAGTAATGGGTTATTTTTGCAGAAGAGGAAGAAGTTTAATGTGTCATCTACAGGTATCATGATCTTCCTAGTTTACTGTGAAATAATACTCATTTACTTTAAGAAAGTAACAAAAGATTTTAAAAGCACATATAATTCACTTAAAGATAAAGAAATTCACAGTCTCTTACCAAAACCCACATTATAAGAAAATTTTGTCCCCTTAATGGAGGGAGAAAACCAAATTCCAGTCTGGTATCAGCTTACTGTTAATAACAAAATTTATTTATCTGGTTTTACACATAGATGGTGTTTTCCATAAATCTTGAAGAATTAGTATTCTGCCAAAGGTGTCAGAGTGAAGCCATAAAAGGCATGTTTAAAGTCAGATTGTATTGCAATTGACAAAGCTACTTGGTCTTTGCTGCAACATGTACCTCTTTAATATGAAAACTAGAATTATATTTGACAACATTTATCAGGACATAATAATAGATCTTCATGAATTCCACATTATTTCATGATATCTATAATAGTAACACATTCAAGGTCAGGAGGGGCGGCTGTGAGGAGATACCCCTCGTCCAAGGCAAAGGAGCAGCACCTGTGCTTTGCTGGAGCAGACGTAAAGGAACACCCCACATGCAGGGTAAGAGAACCCCAAGTAAGACGGTAGGTTTTTGAGGGGACATCAGAGGACAGACACACAAAAATCATGATCACAGAAAACTAGCCAATCTGATCACAGGATCACAGTCTTGTCTAACTCAATGAAACTAAGCTATGCCATGTGGGACCACCCAAGATGGGCAGGTCATGCTGGAGAGGTCTGACAGAATGTGGTCCACTGGAGAAGGGAATGGCAAACCACTTCAGCAGTCTTGCCATGAGAAACCCAAGAACAGCATGAAAAGGCAAAATGATAGGATACTGAAAGAACTCCCCAGGTCGGTAGGGGCCCAATATGCTACTAGAGATTAGTGGACAAATAACTCCAGAAAGAATGAAGGGATGGGGCCAAAGCAAAAACAATACCCAGTTGTGGATGTGACTGGTGATAGAAGCAAGGTCTGATGCTGTAAAGAGCAATATTGCATAGGAACCTGGAATGTTAGGTCCATGAATCAAGACAAATTGGAAATGGTCAAACAGGAGATGGCAAGAGTGAATGTTGACATTCTAGGAATCAGCGAACTAAAATGGACCAGAATGGGTGAATTTAACTCAGATGACCATTATATCTACTACTGTGGGCAGGAATCCCTTAGAAGAAATGGAGTAGCCATCATGCTCAACAAAAGTGTCTGAAATGTGGTACTTGGATGCAATCTCAAAAGTGACAGGATGATCTCTTTTTGTTTCCAAGGTCAGCCATTCAATATCACAGTAATTCAAACCTATGCCCCAACCAGTAACGCTGAAGAAGCTGAAGCTGAACAGTTCTATGAAGACCTATAAGACCTTTTAGAACTAAAACCCAAAAAAGACATCCTTTTCATTATAGGGGATTGGAATGCAAAAGTAGGAAGTCAAGAAACACCTGGAGTAACAGGCAAATTTTTCCTTAGAGTACAGAATGAAGTAGGGCAAAGGCTAATAGAGTTTGCCAAGGGAACACACTGGTCATAGCAAACACCCTCTTCCAACAACACAAGAGAAGAATCTACACATGGACATCACCAGATGGTCAACAGTGAAATCAGGTGGATTATATTCTTTGCAGCCAAAGATGGAGAAGCTCCATAGAGTCACCAAAAAAAAGACAGGGAGCTGACTGTGGCTCAGATCATGAACTCCTTTTTGCAAATGCAGACTTAAACTGAAGAAAGTAGGGAAAACCATTAGACCATACAGGTATGACCTAAATCAAATCCCTTATGACTATACAGTGGAAGTGAGAAATAGATTTAAGGGACTAGATCTGATAAACAGAGTGGCTGATGAACTATGGATGGAGCTTTGTGACATTGTACAGGAGACACGGATCAAGACCCTGCCCATGGAAAATAAATGCAAAAAGGCAAAATGGTTGTCTGAGGAGGCCTTCAAATAGCTGTGAAGAGAAGTGAAAAGCAAAGGCGAAACAGAATGATATTCCAATTTGAATTCAGAATTCCAAAGAATAGCAAGGAGACATAAGAAAGCTTTCCTCAGTGACACAATGCAAAGTAACAGAGGGAAAGAGTCGAATGGGAAAGGCTAGAAATCTTTTCAAGGAAATTAGAGATAGCAAGAGAATATTACATGCAAAGATGGGTTTGAAAAATGACAGAAATGGTATGGGCCTAACAGAAGCAGAAGATACTAAGAAGAGGTGCCAAGAATACACAGAAGAACTGTACAAATAAGGATCTTCATGACCCAGATAATCAAGATGATGTGATCATTCACCTAGAGCCAGACAACCTGGAATGTGAAGTCAAGTGGGCCTTAGAAGCATCACTACAAGTAAAACTAGTGGAGATGATGGAATTCCAGTTGAGTTATTTCAAATCCTGAAAGATGATGCTGTGAAAGTGCTGCACGCAATATGCCAGCAAATTTGCAAAACTCAGCAGTGGCCACAGGACTGGAAAAGGCCAGTTTTCATTCCAATCCAACAGAAAGGCAATGCCAAAGAAAGCACAAACTACCGCACAACTGCACTCATCTCACAGGCTAGTAAAGCAGTGCTCAAAATTCTCCAAGCCAGTCTTCAGCAATATGTGAACCGTGAACTTCCAGATGTTTAAGCTGGTTTAAGAACAGGCAGAGGAACAAGAGATCAAATTGCCAAGATGAACTAGATCATTGAAAAAGCAGGAGAGTTCCAGAAAAAAAAAAAAAAATCTATTTCTGATTTACTGACTATGCCAAAGCCTTTTATTGTGTAGGTCACAGTAAACTGTGGAAAATTCTGAAAGAGATGGGAATACCAGACCACCTGACTTGCCTATTGAGCAACCTGTATGCAGGTCAGGAAGCAACAGTTAGAACTGGATGTGTACAAAGAGACTGGTTCCAAATAGGAAAAGGAGTACATCAAGTCTGTATATTGTCAGCCTGTTTATTTAACTTCTTTGCAGAGTACATCATGAGAAACACTGGTCTGGGAGAAGCACAAGCTGGAATCAAGATTGCCAGGAGAAATATCAATAACCTCAGATAGGCAGATGACACCACCCTTATGACAGAGAGTGAAGAGCAACTGAAAAGCCTCTTGAGGAAAGTGAAAGAGAAGAGTGAAACAGTTCAGAAAACTAAGATCATGGCATCAGGTCCCATCACTTCATGGCAAATAGATGGGGAAACAGTGGAAACAGTGTCAGACTCTATTTTTTCGGGCTCCAACATCACTGCAGATGGTGATTGTAGCCATGAAATTAAAATACACTTACTCCTTGGAAGGAAAGCTATGACCAACCTAGATATCATATTAAAAAGCAGAGACCTGACTTTGCCAACAAAGGTCTGTCTGGTCAAGACTACGATTTTTCCAGTGGTCATGTATGGATGTGAAAGTTGGGCTGTGAAGAAAGCTGAGCACCGAAAAATGGATGCTTTTGAACTGTGGTGTTGGAGAAGACCCTTAAGAGTCCCTTGGACTGCAAGGAGATCCAACCAGTCCATCCTAAAGGAGAGCAGTCCTGGATGTTCATTGGAAGGACTGACACTGAAACTGAAACTCCAATACTTTGGTCACCTCATGCGAAGAGTTGTCTCATTGGAAAAGACCCTGATGCTGGGAGGGATTATGGGCAGGAGGAGAAAGGGACGACAGAGAATGAGATGGCTGGGTGACATCACCGGCTCGACGGGCATGAATTTGAGTAAACTCCGGAAGTTGCTGATGGACAGGGAGGCCTGGCGTGCTGTGATAGATGGGGTCTCAAAAAGTCGGACACGACTGAGCAACTGGACTGAACTGATAATAGTAACATCAGCCATGTTTATTTCCTGAGAGGTTTTATTACTCCTTCAAAAATACTCTCCATGTAATTTAACACGTCGAATGAAACCATGTAGTTTAATATTCAGATCTAGAATGAGGAATCAGTATGTGGTGTATATCTTCCCTTGTGGTTCATCTGGTACAGAATCTGCCTGCAATGCTTGAAACCTGGGTTCAGTCCTTGAGTTTGGAAGATCCCCTGGAGACAGGAAAGGTTAACACTCCAGTATTCAGGCCTGGAGAATTCCATGGACTCTATAGTCCAAGGGGTCTCAGAGTCAGACACGATTGAGCAACTTTCACTTTTTTCATGTTTAGAGCAAAATCTCAGTATACGTGGGACTACTCCACATCAACTACTACTGAATAATTGTGGGTGTATTATGAGCACTAAAATGCAGCCTCAGTAATGCAAGAATTTGAGCTTCAGAATGCAAATCCAGTGGTTCTGACACATGCAGCTTGTCTATGCGTGGTACACGTGTTCTATAATTCAGTGTTCGTAGTTGTAGCACACATATTATAGAGCTGGTTCACTAGTGGTGGAATGCATGCTACAGAGTACGAAAACAGTAGTTGCAGATGCTTACGCTAGATGAAAGCTCACAAGTTGCAGGACATGTGTTTAGAATTAGGGTTCTGGAGTGATGTGACGGGTTCTTGAGTGTACACTCTCAGATGTTATTGCACACCTTCTGAAGACTACTAGTTTATAAGTATTGGGGATATGATCCCAACAGTGACTATCAATGGTTGTTTTGTTTCTACTTCAGAGCATGAACTTAGGAGTAGCAGGACATGTGCTTTGGTTAACAAGCACAATCATCCCAGTTCAGATGCTCCAGATGGCAAGCTACTTATTTGTAGTGAGAGGTTGTTGCTGAGCCATGAAAACTGCCAGGATTCTTGGCCTCCAGAGGAGAAGAATTCAACCTGGGGGTAGAGATGAGGCTTGATCACTCAGAGCTTTTGTGTAATAAAGTTTTATTAAAGTATAAAAGAGAGAAAGCTTCTGACATAGACATCAGAAGGGGACAGAAAGAGTACACCCCGGCTAGGCTTTAGCTGGATGTTAAATAGTCACTAGCAGTCTGTTAATTAAAGAAAGGAAGTGTCTCGAAACTCAGAGAATGGCACCAGGTCCCTCACCCACAAGATGCATTTTGAGATAACCTTGGCACCAGGTGAGCCATCTGGGCAATAAAATGATTGACATGAATCTTGAAGAAAGGCAAATTTCCATACAAATATATAATTTCGTTAACATAGATTAGGAGAACAATGTATGAGTATAACATGCTGTTTTGGCAAGTTGGTTCTGAGCTTTAGGCAGAACCAACTTGATGACAGAATCTGGGGTAAATACATAGCATATTAACATAGCTTAAAATAAACATTTCCCTAAGAAAAATGCATTGGTTAGCTCAAGGTTTGAGAAAAGTTAAGTTCAGGTGGAACCAGGTGTCCTTATGGCAACACAGAATTTGAAGAGAAACCTCTTTTCAAATGTGTATAGAGAAGGAGAAACAAATGTAACACTAGTTTGTTTCCTCCTGCCACTTAAGAGAAAGAGAAAAAAATATCCGACACTTGCAGCCTATTTACTCTATTTGGAGGCCCCTGGCCTTCCTGCTTTATACCCTCTCACTTACATGATGCTGAAGATCAGAGGCTCAGTAATAGTGAAATGCATCCTCCAGTTGTGGCAATCCTGCTGAGTAACATCGGCTCAATAGGGGCTGGCTGTGTGTCCTAGAGTATGTAGTCAGTATGGTGGTATATGTCCTCCATAGTTCCAGCTCCCTAGGTGTAGGAAAAGTGCTATAGAATATGGGCTCTTTAGTTATAGGAAGCATACTTCAGAATGCAGACTCAGTAGTCACAGGAAACATGTTACAGAGGTTAAGCTCAGTAGTTTCAGCTTGCATGTTCTGCAGTGTGGGCCCCTAGTATTCAAAAGGTGCTGTAGAATGCTGCAAAACTAAAGGCAGGATGTGAGCTTCAGAACGAAGGATCAGTAGTCATGACATAAATGTTCTAGACTGAAATTTGAATGGGGTAGAGTGGTGGAATATGAACACATACTCCATGTGTTCATTAGTTGCCACACAGCTCTTCTTGAACTTAGTCTCATTAATGGTGGAACGTGTTCTACAGAGTGCAAGAACACCAGTGGCAGAGTCTTAGTCTACATACAGGCTCAAAAGTTACAGCACTCATGACTAAAGTTCCTGTTCAATAGTGATGTGATCATTTCTTCAGAGTGCAAGCTCAGTAGTTATTACAAACTGCTCTAGACGACTAGTTCAGCAGTGGTGGGATTCATGTTCCATAGTACAAGCTCAGTAGTTGCAGCACCTGGGTTCTACAGCACAGTCTCAATAATGGTGGAATGTATTCTCCTAATTGCAGTAATGGCTGTGGATAAATACTAGAGCATTGGCTGATTAGTTGCAACACACCTGTTTAGGGTAAGGTGCCTTGGTGGTGGCACGTGTGCCCCAAAGTGCAAGCTCATTATTGTGGTATCCATACTTTAGACCCGGGATATGAGCTCCTGGAGTTGGTTATGGGTGGGGAAGCCTGGCATGCTGCAGTCCATGGGGTCACAAAGGGCACAACTGAGTGATGGAAGTAAACACTGGTAATGACCCAAGGTGAAACTAAGTAGTTGTGGCACACATAGTCCAGAGTGCAGGCTCACTATTTGTGGCATGAGTGCTTTTAGAGTGCAGCCTCAGTAGTAGCAGTACATGTGCTACAAAACTTAGACTCAGTCATGCTTCTGAGGGTAAGTTCAGTGGTCACAGCACATCTGATCTGAGGGCTCTGTTTACCAGTTCCTAGACACACAATCCAGAAGATGAGGTCCGTGGTTGGGGTATGGCTGCTTTAGGGCACAGGGTCAGCATTTGTGGAACATTTACTCTAGAGTGCAATTCAGGCGTGGAAGAAAGTATGCTCCAGAATGCAAGATGAGCAGTTGTGGCACTTCTGCTGTAGAGCATAGGCTCCGTGGTGGTGAGTGTGTGCTCTACAATGCAGACCCAGGGCTGTTTGGGGCCATCTTTCAAGCACCACCTGAGTCATTGAGGTAGGCCTGATCTAAAATGTAAACACTATAAGCACAGGTTTATTGCTCCATACTGTAAATTCAGTAGCTGCACTACTGATATTCGAGAACAAGACTCAGTGGTGGTGGGACACAAGCTCCAGAGTGCCAGGTCAGGAGTTGTAACTTGTCTGCTCTAGTGTGTAAGCTCAAGTAGTCATAGGAAGTATGCTATAGAGTGCAGTCTAAGGAGTTGTGCCTAAATGTTCTCTAAAGTATAGGCTTTGTAATTCCTACATGCCAGCTAGCCTCAGTATTGGTTGGTCTGGGTTCTAGACTGTGGGTCCAGAGGTAGTTAAATGTACACTTCAGAGTATAAGCTCATTGGTTGTTACACTTGTTGTCTGGAATGAGGACTAAATAGTGGTGAAATGTGTGTTGGATAGTGAAAGCATAGTAGTTCTGCAAATCAGCTCTAGAGCACAGATACACCATTTATGGTAGTCATGCTCTAGCATGCATGCTGTATAGAATAGAGGTGTAATGATTTGTAATGTGTGCTCCAGAGTGCAAGCTAATTATCTATGGCACATGTGCTATAATTGCATGTTAAGCAGAAGCTAGACACTTGTTCCAGAGTCCAAATTCAGCCATTGCAGCATGCACACTCCATATTGTGGATTATTAGTTGTGGCACATGACTTGGGGCACATTCGTTGGGGCATGGACTCACAATTGGCACTATGAGTGCCAAGAAATATGAGTTGAGTAATGGCAGGGCATGTGCTCTAGAGTGCCAGCTCAGCAGTTGTGTTATGTAGATTGTAGAGCAGGGGTTCAGGACTGGCAGAAGAGGTACTTTGAAAATCAAGCTCAACAGTCACAGGAGGATTGCCCCAGACAGCAGGCTATTGCTGTAGCATGATGTCTAAGATCAAAGGCTCAAGAGTTTCAGAACACTAGGTTCAGAGTGCAAGCTCAGTAGTTGTGGCTTAGCTGCTTCAGGGTATAGGCTCAGTAGGGGCAAGTGGCATGCCTTTGAGCACGTGCTCAGAGGTGCTACTCCAGAGTGCCTGCTCAGTAGTTGTAGCAAAAGAGCTGGGGAGTATGGGCTCAGTAGTAAGAAGTATAAACAGAGTGCAAACTCAGAGGTTGTGTGGCACATGCTACTGAGGGAAATCTGTGTAGTTTTGAATGCATGTTCCAGAGTGTAGGCTGAATAGTATTATTGTAGAACACCAGCTTAATAATGGCAGGATGACTTCTCTAGAGCACCTGTTTGCTAGCAGAAATAAGCAAGCTTCAGGGTGCAAGGCTCCTAGTTATGACATGTCTATTCTAGAGTGCAATAGAGTATTGATGGTACACATCCCCCACTGTTCAGGCTCAGTAGTTGCCTACTTTAAAGCTACAGTTCAGTATTGTTGAGATGCATGTTTCCAGGTGAAAGTATCTGTGGCACACATACTGTAGTGTCCAGGCTCACTAGTTGAGGCTTGATTGCTTTTAGGGCACAGACTTGGTAGTAGCAATATATGTACATGTAATACAAAACATGAGCTCAGGCATGCTCCTAGTGCAAGCTCAGTGGTTGTAGTAGACCGGCTCTAAAGCTTAGGCTCAACAGGGTCAGAAAGTGTCTTCCATAATGGAAGCTCAACAGTTGGTAGTGAGCATGCTCTAGACAGTGGTGTCGATAGTGATGATACCTAGTTCTAGAATGCAAGCTCAACAGTTCTAGCATGTGTGTTCTGAAATGAGGGCTCAATCATGGTGAAATTAATGTTGGATAGTGCACACTCAGTAAGTTGGCATACCAGCTGCAGAGCACAGGCACATCCTGTTGAGGCCCAAATCCTCTAGAGTGTGAGCTTCAGAGTTGTAATGTATGCTCTACAGTTCAAGCCAATTACTTGTAACACATTTGCTCTAAACGCAGGCTCTGTAGAATGCTTTAGAGTTCAAGCTCAGTAATTGCACCATGCATAATCTAGACTTTGGGCTTAGTAGCTGTGGAACATAAGCTTGCAACATGGATCAGAAGTGGCATAAAAATGCTATAGAATGTTTGTTCAGTCATAGGCAGGAGCATGCTCCACAGTAAAATTTCAGCAGGTGTGTCAGGTCTACTCTAGATTATGGGCAGGGCAGGTGCTTTGGAATGCAAAGTCAATAGACATAGGAGGAATGCTCCATACTGCAAGCAATGCACTTGTTGTACGATGCTCAAAGTCACAGACACATTAGCTGCAAAACACATGCTTCAGTAATTCTGGGCTTCACACTTAGTAGTTCTGGCATGCCTACTTTTGAGCACAGGTTCAGGAGGTGTGGGATGCATGCAGTTGTTCATGTGCTCTTTAATGGTGGTATTGTGTTGCAGAATGCCAACTCACTCGTTGTAGCAAAAGTGCTCTAAAATGCAGGATGGTAGCAGTAAGAAACAGAGTGCAAGCTCAGTAGCTATAGGACACATGCTGCAGAGTGTAATCATGGTAGATTCTGCATGCATGCTGTAGAGTGTGGGCTCAATAGTACTTGCAGGTGCTATAAAAGAAAAACAGACTCAATAATGGCAAGATGCTTGCTTTAGAGCACATGTTCAATAGGGGCAGACTATGAACTTCAGAGTGAAAGTTTAGTAGCTTCAACGTGGTAGCTCTAGGGTGCAAGTTGTGTAGTGGTGGGACCCGTGCTCCACGGTTCAAGCTCAGTAGTTGCAGCATGTGTCACCTAGAGCTCAATCTCCATAGTGGCAGAATGGATGCTCCATCGTGCCAGAACAACAGTTGCAGATGCTGACTCTAGACAAACATTCACAAGTAGCAGAACGTGTGTTTGGAGTGCAGGCTCAGTAGGTGTGATAGGTTCTCCAGAAAGCAAGGTCAGTAATTATAGCAACCTGCCCTAGACTACTAGTTCAATAGCAATGGATGTGTGCTCCATAGTGCACACTCAGTGTTTGCGGAAACTGTGTTCTACAGCACAGTCTCAGTAGCGGTGGAATGTGTGCTCCATAGTGAAAGAATAGGAGTTGTGAATACATAGTTCAGAGATTTGGCTGATGAGTTAAGGAACACCTGCTTAGAATCAGTTGTGACGTGCTCCAGAGGGAAGCTTAGGATTTGTAGCATACATAACTTAGAGCAAAGGTTCCATATAGTCAGATGCATTCTCTAGGGTGAATTCAGTATTTGTGACACACATAGTTTAGAGTGCAGATCACTCAATGACAGTTTTAGAGCAGAGAAACTGTAGTGGCAGTAAGTGTGCTACAAAATGTGGGTGCAGACATGTGCTTAAGGGAAGCTTAATGATTGCAGCACACCTGATCTAAAGCACTGATTTTCTAGTGGTAAGACACATGTTCTAGTGGTCAAGGTCGGTATTTGAGGCATATCAGCTTCAGATGAGTCTTAGTAATTGTGGAATAGTTGCTGTAGAATGCAGTTTCAGTAGTGGAAAAATGTAGGCGCCAGAATTCAAGCTGAGCAGTTGTGGCACTCCTGCATAGATCATGGATTCAGTAGTGTTTTGTGTGTGTGTGCTCAGCAGAGTAGGCTCAGTATTGGTTGGATGCATCTTATTATGCTAGGAGAGTAATTGGAGTGTTCCTGCTCTAAAGTGCAAGTACTGTAGTGGCTCAGTAACTGCAGCACTCACACTCTAGAACTCAAATTCAATGTCGTGGGACACAGATTTCAGAATGCCAGCTCAGTAGTTCTGGTATATCTGCTCTGTAGCATGGGTTAAGTGCCCCTGGGAGTCATATTCTAGAATGTAGTCTCAGAAGATGATACATGTGTGCTCTAAAGAAAAGGTTCAGTACTTCTGGTAAGCTTGCTCTAGAGCATGGCCTCAGTATTGGTGGGAGTAGGTTCTAGAGTGAAAGTTCATGCACTGTGAAAGCTGAGCTCCAGGATGCAAGGTCAGTAAGTACAACACAGATGTGCTAAAGCATGGGGTCAATAGTGGTTGGGCACATGTTTCAGAGTGTCAGCTGTGTAGTTGTGGCACACTCAGTTGAGAATAGAGGTTCAGTAGTTCTGGGATATATCCTCTTGAATGTGAATTCAGTATTGTTGGGCACATGCTCCAGAGACAAAGCTAAGTAGGTGTGGGATAAGTATCTAGAGCATGAGCTAAGTAGTGGCAGAACAAATGCTCAAGAGTGAAAACTCAAGAATTGTGGCACATTTGCTTTGGAACCCAGAATCCATAGAGGCAAGAAATGAGACAGACAGTATGAAATCTGTAGACATGGAATATCAGCTGTAGAACACAGGTACACTAGTTGCAGCTTGTATGACTGAGAGTGCTGTCTAATAATACAGTGCGTGGTCTAGAGTGACAGCTAAATAGTTGTGGCACATGATCTCTGGAGCATTGGCTCAGTGGAGGTGAGAGTCATTCTTCAGAGTCCATGATCAGTATTGGTGACATGCTTGATCAAGAATGAGAACACAGCATTTGGGGTATGTCAGGTTTAGAGCACAGGCTCAGTATTATTAAATAATAAATCTAGAATGTATGTTCTGTAGTGGAAGACCACTTGCTCCACAAAGCAAGCTCAGCATTTGTATATTTCATGATCTACAATGAATACTCAGTTGTGGACAGGTCATGAACTTTGGAATGCAGTATTAGTTGCGGTGGATAGCACTCCAGAGTGCAAGTTCGGTAGTTGGTACACCTTTTCTGGAGCATGGGAAGTGTAGTGGGGGAACAAATGCAACAGAGTGTAAGCTAAGACTTTGCAGAATTCCAGCACTAGAATATGAGATTGGTAGTAGCATGTGTGCTTTGGAGCCTGGGTGGAATAGTGGTGGGACTCATGCTTGAAAAGGCAGACTTTCAAGTGAATAACGAGTGTACCTGTGTGCAAGATTACTACTCCCCTGTAGTTGTGACATGGGAGCTATAGGGCATGTGCTCAGAAGTGCGAGGGTGTATGCTTCAGAATATAAGAGCAGTAACTGTACCACACGTACTCTACACCACAGGCTTTTTGGTTGTGGCATGAGTGCTTAGTGTGAGGTTCAGAATTTGCAAGAAGTGTGCTATAGTATGTGATTTTTAGTGGTGGATACATGCTCCAGAGTGCAATTAGGTAGTATTTTGTTATTGTTGTTCCTGCTTCCTTTAGAACATGCACTCAGTCATGTCAGTTTACCTACACTAGAAGGCATACTTCAGTGGTGGGAGGTATGCTCTCAAGTAAAATCTCAGCAGTGCAAACTTGTGCTCAAGGGCATGGACTTTGCAGTGGTGTGACGTGTGCTCCCAATTGCAAGCTCAGTTATTCTGGCATGTATGAGATATAACACAGGGTCCCTAGAGCCATAGGCATGCAACTGAGCTTGTGTTTAGTCTTGGTGATGTATTCCAGGGTGCAGGCTCACTAGATGCATTAAGAATGATCTAGACTGAGCTTCAGTTGTGGGAAGATGTATGTATCAAAGTGCAAGCTGTGTAGTTGTGGTGGCACACCTTATCTAGACACCAGGATCAGAAGTGGTGGGACTTAGATTTAAGACAGCAAATTAAGTATTTTTACCACACCTGCTTTATAGTGCAGGTTCAGTAAGCATGGTAAACATGCTCTAGAAAGAAATTTCAGTAGTGGTGAGTCGCAAGCTCCTGAGTGCAAACTTAGTAGCTTTGGCAGTGAAGTTCTAGAGTGCAGGTTCAGGAATGAGACATCACATGTTCAGGAAAAATGATTCAATAGTGGTGGGATGTATGCTTCAGTGTCCAGTCTCAGTAGTTGCAGCACATCTGCTCTAGAGCATAAGGTAAATTGTGAGCAGACTTATGTTTAAGACATTAAGAAACTTATATGTGTCTTGCCTGCTTTATAGAGAAGATTGAGTTAGGTGTAGCATGCTTACTCTACAGCACATTTTCAATACTGATGGAGTGCTTACTTAGTAGTAAAATTTCAGTAGTTGCAGCACCTGTGTTTTAGAGCACACTCTCAGCAATGGTGGAAAGTGTATTCCTGACTTCTAGAATACTGGTTGTCAATGTGTAATAATTTGAAACACACCTGCTTAGAGTCAGGCTCAGTAGTGGTAGGCCATATATTCTAGAGTGATGTTCAGTAATTGTGGCATACATACTGTTGAGCCAGATTTCAGCAGCAATAAGATACATTCTCCACAATGAAACTCAGTACTTACAGTATGTAGTGTAGAGTATGGTCTTACTACTTGTGGCATGATAGCTTCAGAACACAGAATCAAGATTGACAGTATATGTGCTATGAAACATCAGTTCAGGCATGTTCCTGAGGGTAAGCTCACTGATTTCAGTGCAGCTGATCTAAATCATGGGGTTGATCTAAATCATAGTGGCAATGCACATACTCCAGATATCAAGGACAGTATTTGGGGCATGCCAGCTTTAGAGTACAGGTTCAGTGCTGTGGGAAATTACCATAGAATGCAAGCTTAGCAGTGGAAGAACTCATGGTCCACAATGCAAGCTGAGCATTTCTAGCCCTTCTTCTGTAGAGTACAGGCTCAGAAGTCATGGGAGGTGTCTTTTATAATGCAGGTTCAGTAGTTGCTGGATACATCTTTCTGAGTGCCAGCTAAGTAGTTTTAGCATGCTTCTTCTAAAGTGTAAGTATACTAGTGATGGGAGGCATGTTCCAGAGTGTGAGGTCAGTAGTTTCATCACTCGTGCTCTACTCAGACTCACTGTGGGTCACAGGGTTCAGATTGCCATCTCAGTTTTGGCACATCTGTTCTAAAGGCTGAATTCGCTAACAGTGGGAAACATGCTCTAGAATGCAAACTCAAGAGATGTGCATATGTGCTTTAAAGTATGAGCTCAGTACTTTGGGCATGCCTACCCTGAATCATGTCTCTGAACATGTAGGTGTATATTCTACATGGCAGGTTCAGTGACAGTGAGATGGATGCTCCAGAATGCAAGCTAAGCTAAGTAGATGTGGCTTCCTGCTGTAAACGATGGGGTCATAGTGGCAGAATGCATGCTTCAGAGATTCATCTCATGAGCTGTGGCACACTAGCTCAAGAGTACAGGCTCAATAGTTTAGAGACATGGACTCTTGCCTTTCTCAGTGATCAATGCAAAGAAAGAGAGGAATACAACAGGAGGGGAAAGACTAGAGATCTCTTCAAGAAAATTAGATATGCCAACGGAGCACTTCATACAAACAAAAAGGACAGAATGGTATGGACCTAGCAGAAGATATTAAATCAGGTAACAAGAATACACAGAAGAATTGTACAGGAAAAAAAAAAAAAAGATCTTCATGACCCAGATTACCACAATAGTGTGATCACACAACAAGAGGCAGACATCCTGGAATGTGAAGCCAAGTCAGCCTTAGGAAGCATCAGTACAAACAAAGCTAGTGGAGATGATGGAATTCCAGTTGAGCTATTTCAAATCCTCAAAGATGATGCTGTGAAAGTGCAGCACACAACATGTCAGCAAATTCAGAAAACTCAGCGGTGGCCACAGGGCTGGAAAAACTCAGTTTTCATTCAATCCCAATGAAAAGCAATGCCAAAGAATGTACAAACCATCATACAATGCACTCATCTCAAAAGCTAGTAAAGTAATGTTCAAAATTCTCTAAGCCAGGCTTCCACAGTACGTGAACCATGAACTTCCAGATGTTCAAGATGAATTTTAAAAAGGCAGAGGAACCAGAGATCAAATTGCCAACATCTGCTGGATAATCAAAAAAGCAGGAGAGTTCCAGAAAAAAACATCTATTTGTGGTCAATTGACTACAGCAATACGTTTGAATCTGTACATGACGACAAACTGTAGAAAATTCCTTGACAAGATGGGAATACCAGATCACCTTACCTGCTTCCTGAGAAATCTCTATGCAGGTGAAGAAGCAACAGTTAGACCTATACATGGAACAAGTGACTGGTTACAAATTGAGAAAGGAGTATGTCAAGGCTGTGTATTGTCACCCTGCTTATTTAACTTATATGCAGAGTACCTCAGGCAAAATGCCGGGCTAGATAAAGTACAAGCTAGAATCAAGATTGCTTGGAGAAATGTCAATAAAGTCATATATGCAGCTGACACCACCCTTATGGCAGAAAGTGAAGAACTAAAGAGCTTCTTAGGAAAGTGAAAGAGGAGAGTGAAAAAAGTCAGCTTAAAACTCAACATTCAGAAAGCAAAGATCATGGCATCTGGTCCCATCAGTTCAGCTCAGTTCAGTCACCCAGTCCTGTCTGACTCTCTGCGACCCCATGAACTGCAGCATGTCAGGCCTCCCTGTCCATCACCAACTCCCGGAGTCCACCCAAACCCATGTCCATTGAGTCGGTGATGCCGTCTAACCATCTCATCCTCTGCCGTCCCCTTCTCCTCCTGCCCTCAATCTTTCCCAGCATCACTTCATGGCAAGTAGATGGGGAAACAGTGGAAACCGAGACTTTATTTTCTTGGGCTTCAAAATCATTGCAGATGGTGACTGCAGCCATGAAATTAAAAGGCTCTCGCTCTTTGGAAGAAAAGCTATGACTAACATAGACAGCATGTTAAAAAGCAGAGGCATTACTTTGCCAACAAAGGTCCATTTAGTCGAGGTTATGGTTTTTCTAGTAGTCATGTATGGATGTGAGCGGTGGACTATAAAGAAAGCTGAGTGCTGAAGAAATGATGTTTTTGAGCTGTGGTGTTGGAAAAGACTCTTGAGAGTCCTTTGGACAGCAAGGAGATCAAACCAGCTAATCCTAAAGGAAATCAGTCCTGAGTATTAATTGGAAGGACTGATATTGAAGCTGAAGCTCCAATACTTTGGCCACATAATGGGAAGAACTGACTCACTGGAAAAGAGCCTGATGCTGGGAAAGATTGAATGCAGGATGAGACTGTTGGATGGGATCCCCAACTCGAGGAAGAGAGTTTGAGCCAGCTCCTGGATCTGGTGATGAAGAGGGAAATCAGGTGTTCTGCAGCCCCCAGGCTCACAGAGTTGGACACAAGTGAGTGATTGATCTGGACTGTGCTCTTACTAGAACATGGGCTCTGTAGAATATTGAATCATACAGTTAAAATTCGTATTCAAGAGGTGATAATCATGATCAGTAGTTTAAGACCACTACTTTCATCACGAGTGCAGACTCAATTGTGCCAAGTTATACTGCAGAGTGTAAGTTCATTAGTTGTTTCAGCACACCTTATCAATGGTGTGAGAACATTAGGGATGGGCATTTTGTGTAAGACAGTAAGCTAATTACATGTGGCATGCCAGCTTTGTACCACAGGTGCAGTAGTGAGGCACACTTGCTCTAGAGGGCAATTTCCATAGTTCAGAAATTCAGGATCCTGAGTACAATATTGTGAATTGCAGCAGGCATGTTTGTGATGATGTGGGCTAAGTAGTGACAGATTATATTCCCAAGAGCATAGGAACAGTAGTGGTGGGATATATGCTCCACATATTGTCAACATTTGTAGCAAGGTTGGTTTGAAATGAGAACTCAGCAGTTAAAAGTGTGTTGGATAATCTATCATTTGTAGTTGGGGTGTGCCAACTTCAGAACAGAGGCACACTTGGTTGTGATGCTCTAAATTTTGTGCTGACTAGAATTTATCTGTATGCTCTACAGTGCAAACTAATTATCTCAGGTTCACATGCTCTAATCGCATGCTCATTAGAAGCAGGCACAACATTCAAGTTCAGCCATTGCAGCAAGCATAATCTAGATTCTTTCTTAGTATATGCACATGAACTTGGAACAACGGCTCAGAAGTGGCATATAGGGGCTCCAGAATAGGAGTTACTTAGTAACAGAGCACATACTCCAGAGAGTAAGCTCAGCAGTTGTTTCCTGTCTACTCAAGAGCATGGTCTTAGAAGAGGCAGGATTTGTACTTTGGAATATAGGTCCAATAGACACTGGAGGAAAGTTCCAGATTGCAGTCTAACTCAGTGCGGTACGGTATTCATGTTGGCAGCCAGAGTAAGTGGAAAACACATGCCTCAGATTGCAAACTCAGTAGTTGTGGTATGTCCACTCTCAAGCAAAGGCCCTGTAGGGGCCAAATTCATGCACTTGAGAATGTCCTCATTAGAGGTGTTTCTTGTGCTGCAGAATGCCATTTCACTTACTGCTGAAAAGTATCATAGAGCATGGCACACAAGAGGGAAATAGCATGCTAGTGAGTACAAAGTGAGCAGTTGTGGGATGCATGCTAAGAGCATGAGCACAGTAGTTTTGATGCATATGTCCTCTACTATATGAGTTTATTTATTAGTTTTTTTTTTCTATGTGGGTTTAATAATACATGGGAAAAGAAAGCAGACTCAATATTGGCAGGATGCTCAATAGTTGGCATATTCTGCTCAGTAGCAGCAGAATTTGAGCCTCATAGTGCAAGCTCACTAGATAAGATATGTCAGATCCATAGTTCAGAGTAGTGGCAGGACACATGCTCTATGGTTCAAGTTCAGTAGTTGCAGCATGCATTTTCTAGAGCTCAATCTCAGTAGTGATTTGGGAACTGACAGATGCTTATCCTCGACACAGAAGCAGTATGTGTGCTGAGAATTCAGGTTCAGTAGTGACGTGATAAATTCTCCAGAATACAAGGTCAGTAACATTCTCATGTCGGCTCTAGACCACTAGTTCATTAGTGGTGGAGGCATGCTCCATAATGGAAACTCAGTAGTTGCAGCATCTATGTGTGTTCCAGAGCACAGTCTGAAAAGTGGAGGATTGTGTGCTCCTGAGTGCAAGAATAGTGAATGTGAATGCATAATCTACTGAATGGGCTGTTTAATTGCCATGCACATGTTTAGGTTCAAGATCAGTTGTGTAGTATGTGCTCCAGAGTGATGCTCTGTAATTGTGGCATGCAGAGTTTAGAGCCAGGATGGGAGGCATGTTCCAGGGTGAAATGTTGGAACCTAGAACACGCATAACCTAGATATTTGTGGCACAATTGTTTTAGAGAACAGACTCCACAGTGCAGTAGGTAGGCTATAAAATGTTGGTTCAACAATGCTCCTGAGGGCTAGCTTAGTGATTGCAGCACAACGAATCTAAAGGTTGGGATTAGTGCTAGCAAAGCACATCCTCCATAGTTTGGAACCAGAAAATGCTGCTGCTGCTAAGTTGCTTCGGTCGTGTCCGACTCTGTGCGACCCCATAGATGGCAGCCCACCAGGCTCCGCCATCCCTGGGATTCTCCAGGCAAGAACACTGGAGTTGGTTGCCATTTCCTTCTCCAAGGCATGCAAGTGAAAGATGAAAGTGAAGTTGCTCAGTCGTGTCCAAGTCTTTGCGATCCCATGGACATCAGCCTACCAGGTTCCTCCATCCATTGGATTCTCCAGGCAAGAGTACTTGAGTGGGTTGCCATTGCCTTCTCCTACCAGAAAATTACATGTTTCAAAATGAAACTGAGTAGTTTTAGCTTTCCTGCTCTAGATGAGAGTCCCCTTCATCATGGGAAGTGTGCTCAGTTGTACAGGCTCAGTAATGGATGAATGTGTCTTCCCTTGTTCCAGCTGAGTATTTAAAGACAGCCCTCTCTAAAGTGGAAGCACATTAATGGTAGGAGGCCTGTTCCAATTACAAGCTCAATAGTTTCAGCACAAGTTCTCTAGAATTCAGAATAAGTATTGTTGGCAAACAGGCTCCAGTGTGACATTCCTTTAGACGTGGCACACTTCTTTAGACCACAGGCTCAGTAGTGGTGGGAAGCATGATCTAGCTTTCAAACTAAGGGGATCTGACACAGGTTCTGTAAAACACAGGCTCAGTACTTGAAACATGTATGCTCTAGATCATTGGTCGCACAGAGTTGGACACGACTGAAGTGACTTAGCAGCAGCAGCAGCAGTAGCATGCATATGTTCTGAACTCTGGGTTCTGTGATGGTGTGATGCATGCTCAAGAGTGCAAGTTCAGTAGATGTGGCATGCATGCTCTGAATCAAGGGGTCAGTAGAGACAGATTGCAGGCTTCAGAGTGTCATCTCAGGAGTTGTGCCACACTTGTTCAAGAGTGCAAGCTCAGTAGTCAAGGGACATGTCCTCTTGAAAGCTGGCTTGCTATGTTGGGATGCATGTTCCCGTCAGCAAGTTCAGTTTGTGTGGCATGCCTACTCTTGTTCATGAGATCAGTAGTGACAAGTCAAGTGCTCAAGAGTACAAACTCAAGGGTTGTGACCTCTGTGCATTGTGATGATGGATCAGTCAAGAAAGAAATATGATGGATAGAACAAGCTCCGTAGTTGTGGCATATCAATTGCAGGACACATGTACATTTGATGCAAGTTTCATGTTCCAGACTACTGACTGAGAAGGACCAGAATGGGCGGTCTAGATTGTGACGTGAGTAGTTGAGACACACATCCTCTAGGGTATTGGCTCAATGGAGGTGAGATTCATTCTTCAGAGTTTGAGTGCAATAGTGTCTACACACTTTATGTAGAGTAAGAGATCGCTTTTCATCATGACATGTACTCTAGTATGCATCATACATTGTGGTGGATAGTGTGCTACAGAAGGCAAGCTCAATAGCTGGCACACCTGCTCTACAGGAAGGGAAGCATAGTGGGAGAACACATGTAACAGAGGGTAAGCTAAGTCATTGCAAAATTCTAGATGTGCAATGCGGGCTTAGTAGTTTCAGCATGGAGGACATGGGGCATGGTAGTGGTGGATCTCATGGTCTACCAGAAGAGTGAATGAGGGCAGAACAAATGTACCAAGCTTCAAAATGAGTAGTTTCAGCATGGATGCTTTGGGTCATGGACTCAGGAGTGGCAGGATACAAGCTTCAGGATGAAAGTTCAGTAATTGACACACCCATGCCCTAGACTGTGGACTCCCTAACAGTGTCATGCCTGCCTAGTATAAAAATTGAGAAGTGATGAGAAGTGTCCTGTAGCACACAGATTCCTGGAGGTGGGATGCATGATCTGCAGTGAAATTCAGTAGTTCACACATGCTAGCTTTAGGAGGATAGGCTCAATAGTGTCAATACATCTACCCTGGAATGCAAACTCAGACTTGGTGAAGGATGCTTCTGAATAAAATCTCAATAATGCAAAATCCATGCTCCCCATATGTGCACTCTGCAGTGTAAGAGCTGTGCTCTCCACTGCAAGTTCAGTTATTGTGATTTGAGACCACAAAAGCATGGAATAACTAAAGACTGGGTACACACATTTGTACTTGTGCATAGCAGAGGTGACACATGTGCTCTAGTGTTCAAACTCACTCCCTTCTACATGAATGCATGTTCCTTTGTGGGAAAAGTTAAGTTTCAAAGTCCAAGTTCTATAGTTCTTTCAGCACATGTGATCTAGAGTGCAGGGTCATTAGGGGACTGACGTTAAGACAGCAAGCAAATTATTTGTGGCATACCTTCCTTTTTGGCACAGGCTTTGCAGATTATTCACACTTGCTCTAGAATCAATATAGTAGTGTAGGGATGCAGGATCCCAAGCAATATTGTGAGTTGCATCAGACATGTTTTAGGGTACAGGCTCAGTGTTGGTAGGTCATATGCTCAAGAACACAAGCTCAGGAGGGGTGGGAGGTATAGACCTCTGTGCAATCTCAGTATTTGTAACACACCTACCCTGAAGGACAGGTTCAGTCAAAGTAGAAATGGTGCTATAGAATGGAAGTTCAGTACTTGCAATACACATACACTAGATGGTGATCACTATAGTAAGATTTGTATTCCAGAATACATCCTCAGTAATTGTAGCACACATGTTCTGAAACAAGGGCTTGGTAACGATGAAAATTGTGGATAATTCATGCTCTGTAGTTTTTGTAAGCCAGCTGACGGGAGGCACAGTCAGTTGTGACACAGATGCCCTCTATTTAGAGCTGACTAGACTTGCAATGTATGCTTTAGACTGAAAGTTAATTACTTGTGCTACATGGGCCCTAATTTCATGTTCAGTAGAAGCAGGATGCATGTTCCAATTTCCTAACTCAGTATTGCAGCATGCATAATCTAGAATGTGGTCTTAGTTGTTGCACATGAGTTTGGAGAATCACCTCAGAAGAAGAAGGAGAATCACATCAGACACCTGGGGGCTACAGAATGCCAGCTAATTAGTATTGGGGTAAATTCTCCAGAGTGCAAGATCAGCAGTTGTGAAATGTCTACTCAAGAGCATGCACGTAGAAGAGCAGGATTTGTGCTTTGAAATACAAGCCTGAAGACATGGGAAGATGCTCCAGACTGCAAACTATGTCATTGTAGCATGATGCTCAGGGCCACAGGAAAAGCCTAAGCAAACCACGTATTCCAGAGTGAAGCTCAGTAGTTGTGGCATCCCTGCTCCAGAGCATAGACTCTGTATGGGCCAGTTACAGACCCTTCAGCCTGCACCCAGTAGTTGTTGTAAGGCTGTCATGGCTAAGGCCATGGCAGGGAGCCTAGATTAGGAGTAGGCCTGGTTTCCTGGGGTAATATAATTTTCAGGCCTCCTGGAGCTAGCCAATCAACATATGCCTAGCAAGAAAAAAGGGAACCTATCAGGGGAAAGCTGAAAACCCCACGTTGGGCCAACAAAAATTACCTTGCAACTGTGTAACAAATCCGCTTGTGCCAACTACCCGCTGTGTAACCAATCCGCTTGCACCAACTACCTGCTGCTTTTTTTGACCTAATAAATACCCGAGAGAACAGGCGCTTGGGGCCTTTCATCCCACACACTTGGTGAGGGCAGGAGGCCCTGGCTCGAGTCAGTAATAAATTCCCCTATTGCAGGTTGCATTGTTTCGAGGAGTCTTCTTTCCGAACCGGGGACTCGGACTACAGGCAGAACATTTGGGGGCTCATCCAGGATCCCTTGACTGGGGAAGAACGTTCCTTGGAACAAAGGGGAAAAAGGACAGGTAATAGCACCGGTGCTCAGGCAGGTCTGAAAAAGCCCAGAGTAAATCTGAGGCCCTGATGTGAAGCAGGAAGGTATCTGGTGCAGAAAGCCCAAAGTAAATCCAAGGCCCTGCTAAAAGGCAGAAAGGTGTCTGGCGTGAGTGAAAGCTTTCCATGAGGGAACGGATTAGCCATTCCGGCTGGCGTGAGGCCGAGGCCAGTGAGCACGCTGGAAGGCAGCCAGCTCTGCGGGAAGGAGACCTGCTCTCCTAAGCCCGAATCTGGGGAACAGTGGATGCCATTTGGTAAGGTGATCTTTGTTCCAGAGGATCTGTGTTGTCGGCCAATGTGTGTCTGTCTATGTGTTTTTCTGTATAACTGCTGGCATTGTCTCCAGTCTCGTTGTTCTCTGGTGTGTCATTGTCTACTTCTTCCTATAAAGCCTTGGAGCCTCATTTCTGTTTCTGGGAGTTTCAGTGAGTGGGCAGAGAGTTGTCAGGGCAACTGACGAGTCCCGGCCACGGCTACTCCCTGGCGGATTCTGAAGGCCTCCCAACAAGTCAGCCCCAGTAACGGGAGCCTGAGAGGGTGAAACTCTTTTCTTTTTTCTCGTATTCTAAACCGAGAATCTGGCCAAATAAAACCCGTCTGGGTGGGCACGGGACAGGCACTTAAGAGCCGATAGGGCGCCTGCCACTGGAAGACTCCCGTGAAAGGATAAGGGGGTCACAGAATGGGCTAGAAACCCTTAGGGTGCCGGCCCCCAGTAAGAAAACTTCTGTGCAACGACTAAGGCACTCAAATAGTTCCATGAAACATATGACAAGCCCAACCTCCTGGCCACCACCACTCCCGATAGGATTTATTGGTGGTAATTCTCGGTGACTTTCTTCTGACTCTCGCTATGGGGCAAAAAAAATCCACCCTACTCTCTCTCATGACAGATCATTTCTCAGATGTCAGGGCTAAAGCATATGATCTGTCGCTACTAGTTACAAAGAGTAAATTAATAACCTGTTGCTCTTCAGAGTGGGCCGCCTTCCAAGTTGGATGGCCTCCAGAGGGAAATTTTCAACCTTCTATTTTTCAGACAGTGAAAAAAAAAGTTATGGCTCCTGATCCCTGGGGCCACCCGAGCCAAGTCCCATATGTTATGGTCTGGCAAGATCTAGTAAAAGCTCCACCAGAATGGTTAAAACCTTTTGTTCACAAACTCCCTGAATCTCCTAATGTACAGGCCCTGGTTATGGAAACTCCCACTCCCCCAGAGGAAGCCAAGAAGAATAAGGGCCCAAAATCGGTCTTGCAAGAATCCTCATACCAGAACCTGATTGACTTGGAGATGGAAATTAGGCCCCCACATATGCCCCTCCTCCATTGCAGGTTCCCCTGGGGAGAAGAGCCCCCCCCTCCCCAATGAATCACAAGGGATAAGGAAACCCCGACCCCGGAGAAAAAATAGAAAAAATAGGGTTGAGCAGGATCATGGGGACCCAGAGTTACCTTCATCTACTGTACAGGCACTCCCCGTCCGAGTGGGACCAGCTAACCCGGACGGAGAGCGAACCTATCAGTACTGGCCCTTTTCCACGAGTGATCTGTATAATTGGAAAACCCAAAATCTTCCTTTTTCGGAGAATCCCCAAGACCTCATTAACCTCTTAGATTCCATTTTGTTCACTCATAACCCCACCTGATTTGACTGTCAGCAGCTGTTGCAGGTGCTCTTCGCCACGGAAGAACAGGAGTGAATCCTGGCAGAGGTGCAGAAACGGGTCCCGGGGGTCAACGGGAGACCAACCGCCCAGCCTCATCTCGTGGACAAGGGGTTTCCTCTGTTGCAGCCTAACTGGGATTTTGAGCAAGTGGAAGGTAGGGAGCATCTCTGAGTGTACTGCCAGACTCTAACAGCTGGCCTGCGGGCCACAGCTAAGAAGCCGACAAATTTGGCAAAGGTAAATTTAGTAAGGCAAGAGCCCACTGAGAGCCCGTCAGCCTTCCTAGAGAGGCTAGTAGAAGCCTTTAGGCAATATACACCTATGGACCCCCAGGCTGAGAAATCATGTGCTGCAGTTCTACTAGCATTTGAGAATCAGGCAGACCCAGATATTAGGAAGAAATTACAAAAGATAGAGGGGTTAGAAACACAGACAATAAAAGACTTACTAAAAGCAGCTGAAAATGTATTTAATAATAGAGACACCCCAGAAGAAATGGAGGAATGACTTCGTTGAGAGAAAAGGGAACTAGCTGAGAAGATCAGGAAAAAAGATAGAGAACATAGGGCAAAAGAAAGCCAGAAGAACCAGAGAGAGCTAGCCAAGATTCTTTTGCAGGGATGAAGGCTGGAACAAAATTGAGAGAACCTCGAGACCCCCAATGGGAAAAACAGAGAGACCAAAAAGGCAGGCCCTAAAGAAAGATCAGTGTGCTTACTGCAAAGAACGGGGGCACTGAATAAATGAGTGCCCTAAGAGGGACCCAAAGAGAGGAACAACCCAGAGAGAGAGAATTTCCCCTAGAACTTGAGTTCTATATGCGGCGAAAGACAGGAACTAGGGGAGTCAAGAGTCGGCACCTCTCCCCGAGTCCTGGGTAACCATACATGTAGAGGGGAAACCCATTGGCTTCATGGTGAACACTGGCACCCAACACTCTGGTTTTAAATAAAAACTGGGACCAATGTCTAAAAAAGACCAACTTGGTGCAGGGAGCCATGGGGAAAAAAAAATATTGTTGAACCACGGAACGAAAAGTAAATCTGGGGACCCATCATGTGTCCCATTCGTTTTTGGTGATACCAGAATGCCCAGCCCCTCTACTTAGTCAGGACTTGTTGACTAAAGTTAATGCTCAGATCCATTTTGACCCTGGGGGAATGTCAGTCACAGATGGACTTGGACAGCCGATACATGTCTTGTCTCTAGCTTTACGAGATGAATACAGACTTTTTGTGCCTAAGCCCTCAGAGGTTATAGCACCAGATATACAACTGTGGGTCCACAAATACCTGCTGACATGGGCAGAAACAACAGCAATGGGACTGGCTAAACAGAGACATTCTGTCGTCATCGAACTAAAAGCTGAGGCGACTCCTGTGAGGGTGAGACAATACCCTATGAGCCAGGAGGCTCGGCGGGGGATCACTCCCCACATTTGACTGCTCATGGATGCTGGAATTCTCAAGCGGTGCCAATCCCCTTAGAACACCCCCTTACTACCCGTAAAGAAGCCAGGGAGTACAGATTACAGACCTGACCAGGACCTACGAGAAGTCAACAAGCAAATGAGTGACATACACCCTACTGTCCCCAACCCATATACACTCCTGAGCAGTCTGCTGCCTGAGTACACTTAGTACACTGTGTTGGACTTGAAAGATGCTTTTTTCAGCCTACCCCTGGCGACCCAGAGCCAGGAAATATTTGCCTTTGAGTGGACTGAGGGAGAAGGCCAACCAGTAGTACAACTAACTTGGGCCCGCTTCCCACAAGGGTTCAAAAACTCCCCTACCTTGTTTAATGAGGCTTTGAGTGAGGACCTCTATGAATATCAGACTCAGCCACCCAGAGGTCATCCTGCTGCAATATGTAGATGACCTTATTTTGGCTGGAACCACAGAGGAGACATGCAGCTGTGCCACCGGTGACCTCTTACATACTCTAGGCACCTTGGGACATCATGCTAGTACAAAGAAGGCACAAATATCCCGGCAAGAGGTCACCTATTTGGGGTATACGATCAGGCAGGGACAAAGGTGGCTAACTCAGGCCATAAAAGAAACAATATTGCAGATACAAGAGCCCAAGACGCCCCGCCAGGTGAGAGAGTTTTTGGGGACTGTTAGATATTGCAGACTGTGGATCATGGGGTTTGCTGAGAAGGTCCGGCCCTTGTATGAGAAAAGTAAAGAGACCCCAAACTAGACTTGGACTGAACTAATAAAACAGGCTTTCCAGACACTCAGACAGGTCCTACTAGAAGCGGTCAGCCGGGACTACGCCACCCCCATATTAGCCATGGGACTTCCACCTCTTGGTATGGAGACTCTGCCGCCAGTCCCCGACTATTCCCTCCCTGACCTCGTTTGGATCAGCGAGGATACCACCCTCCAGAAGGATGACAAAGATGGATGGTACCGAGATCAAAACAACAACCTGATATTGCCTGCCATCCTGGGTCGTCACCTATGTGAACACCTGCACACAACTACACACTTGGGGGAAAAAAAGACCTTGACACTTCTCCAGACGGGCTGCCTGAGGTTCCCTTGCCAGCTGATGAGGACAGGGAAAAGTCAGCACACTGAAACGAGGTACCGAGGGGAAGAGCCAGGGCAACACTGGGAGGCAGATTTCACTGAGATAAGGCCAGGCAAGTACGGGTATCACTATCTGTTGGTTCTGGTAGATACCTTCTCGGGGTGGGTAGAAGCTTTCCCCACTAAGGGAGAGACAGCAACAGTAGTTGCTAAAAAGATCTCAGAAGAGATAGTTCCTAGGTATGGGCTGCCAGTGACTGTGGGCTCTGATAACAGACCTGTCTTTGTGAGCCAGATTGTCCAAGGGCTGGCCCAAGCTCTGGGGACAAAATGGAAGTTATATTGGAAATAAAATCCCCAGAGTTCAAGACAGGTTGAGAGAATAAATCGGACCCTAAAAAAAACTTTGACAAAGTGGGCAATAGAGACTGGCGGGGACTGGGTGACCCTCCTTCCCTTCGCACTCTCTCGAGCACATAACACCCCTTATAAGCTGAATCTTACCCCTTTTGAGATTCTGTATGAAAGACCCCCTCCTATGTGTCCTATATTCGAGAAAAAATGCCTACCACCCCCTACCTTGGGACAATTCCAGCAAACACTGATGGCATTAAGTAAGGTGCATAGCCATGTTTGGAAATTAATTCGAGAGATACACGAGGGTCCAAGCAAGGGGACCATCCCCTCACATAATATTGGCCCAGGTGATTGGGTTTGGGTAAAACGACACCAATCTAAAGCATTAGAACCTAGATGGAAAGGCCCTTATGTTGTTCTCCTTACCACTCCTACTGCTGTTAAGGTCGAGGAGATCGGGCCCTGGGTTCACTGCAATCACGTGCGACAAGTCACCCCGGAAGAACAAAAAAAGGCGCAAGCAAAATGAGAAGCAAGACCTCATCCGTCAAATCCTTTAAAACTGAAACTCATACGACGGGAGCCCTCTTAACTCTCCTGCTGATAACAGTTTCCATCGGCCCGGGAACAACCAGCCACAACCCCCATTAGCCAGCTAACCTGACTTAGGTAATCTACAATCCTGAGACTGGAGAAGTGCTTAATTCGAGCTCCAATGTGGCCCCCAAACAGACATGGTGGCCAGTACTGACCTTTGATTTGTGTGTGCTGGCGGCTGACGGTAATGGGTTTGGTCCCCACCAACTGACCAAGTTCTTTGCCCACGGCCCTTTCGGTCTGTTCACCCGTAACTGTGAGTGAAACGGCCCACAGTACTACTAACAGGTGCCTGTCTATGTCTGCCCGGGGGAAAAAAAAGAGATCGGAACCAAATTGAAAAATGTGGGAGAGTTGGCTCTTTTTATTGCGCTGTTTGGGGTTGCAAAACCACGGGAACAGTCCATTTTGCACCTCCAAGAATCCTTGAGCTCGTTGGCTAAAGTAGTGTTACAAAATAAGAGAGGTTTAGATTTGTTGTTTCTGCAACAAAGAAGATTATGTGCAGCACTGGGAAAAAATGCTGTTTCTATATCAACCATTCAGGGGTGGTATAAAAATCTCTCCAGAAAGTAAGAGAGACTAGCCCAGCAGAAGAAAAAATGAGAAGCCCAACAAGGATGGTTTAAATCTTGGTTTCAGCACTCCCCCTGGTTGACCACTTTGATTTCCACCCTCCTGGGGCCACTCGTAATATTAATATTGTTACTGTCCATGCATTTTAAACCGTCTGGTCTCATTTATTAAAAAGCGCCTAAATACCATCCAAATTACGGTATTGAGACAACAATATCAGTCAATTTCACAGGGTGAAGAAAAAGATTCCTCTACAAAAGTACAAAGACAGGAGGGAAATGTGAGGCTGTCATGGCTAACGCCATGGCAGGCAGCCTAGATTAGGAGTAGGCCTGGTTTCCTGGGGTAACATAGTTTTCAGGCCTCCTGGACCTAGCCAATCAACATATGCCTAGCAAGAAAAGAGGGAACCTATCAGGGGAAAGCTGAAAACCCCACGTTGGGCCAAAAAAAATTACCTTGCAACTGTGTAACCAATCCGCTTGCACCAACTACCTGCTGCTTTTTTTGACCCAATAAATACCTGAGAGAACTGGGGCTCGGGGCCTTTCGTCCTCACACAGTTGTGACTCGAAGTCAGTAATAAATTCCCCTATTGCAAGTTGCATTGTTTCGAGGATTCTTCTTTCCTGACCGGGGACTCGGACTACGGACAAAACATTTTTGGTTCATGTATTCCACAGTGACAGCTCATTAGTTGCAGCAGAAGTTGGGGGGTGGGGGGAGGATTGCAATACAGTAGAGGAAAAGAAATATTCTTCAGAGTGAAAAGTTGTCCCTGAGCTGTGAAAGATTCTGGGGTTCTTGGCCTCCAAAGGAGAGGAATTCAATCTGGGGCCAGTGATGAGACTTGATCACTCAGCACTTTTGTGAAAAAAAAAAAAAAAAGTTTTATTAAAGTATAAAAGAGATAGAGAAAGCTTCTGCCATAGACATCAGAAGGGTGCATAGTGCCTTCCCACCTTGTCTTTAGCTGGATGTTATATAGATACCAGGAGGCTCCTAATTAGAGAAAGGAAATATCTCAAAACTCAGTGTGGCACCAGGCCACTCACCCACAACATGCATTTTGTGATAACGTTGACACAAGGTGAGTAATCCCAGGCCATAAAATGATTGACATGAATCGTGAAGAAAGGCAGGTTTCCAAACACATATATGTTCTCATTAACATAGATTAGGAGAACAATTGTATGAGTAAAACATATTGATTTGTTGAGCCGTTATCAGTTCAGAGTCTTAAGTGGAACTGACTTGAAGAAAGAGTCTAGGGTAAATACATAGTTTATTAATATAGCTTAAGGAAAGCATTTCCATAAGAAAGATACTTTGGTTAGCTCAAGGTTTGAGAGAGGTTAAGTTCAGGTGGAGACAGGTGTCATCATAGCAACAGAGAAACGGCCTTTTAATTTTGCACAGAGAAGGGAAAAAAAAAAAAAATCTGACACTTGTAGTTTGTTTTCCCCTGCCACTTAAAAGAGAGATAGAAAAAGAAGTCTGACACTTGTAGTCTATTTCATCTGTTTGGAGACGCCTAGCCTTTCCTGCCTGTTACCCTCTCAAGAGTGTAAACTGAGTAGATGTGGGACACATGCTACAGAGAGAAGGTGAGCTCAGTAGTTTCCATGTATGCATGTTTACACTGGGAGCTCAGTAATACTCAGAGGTGCTATAGACAGCAGACATAATATTGACAGGATGCCTGCTTTAGAGAACAACTCAGTAGTACCAGTATGAGAGCCTCAGATGCAAGCTCAGTACTTACAAAATGCCAGTTCTTGAGTGCTAATTGAGTATGCAGAACACATGCTCCGAGATTCAGTTCAGTAGATGCAGCATGGGTTTTCTGGAGATCAGTCTCAGTAGTCATAAAATCCATATCCTTGAGTGAAAGAACAACACTTGCAGATGCTTACTCTGGACATAGGCTCATAAGTGGCAACACATGTGTTTAGAGTGCAGCTTCAGTAGTGGTAGGTCCTACAGAGTGCAAGGTCAGTAACGTTGTCAGTAGCTTTACACTACTAGTTCATTGGTAGTGGAAAGTGTGTTCCAAGGTGGAAGCTCAGTAGTTGAAAGACCAGTATCCCAGAGCACAGTTCCATTAGTGGAGGAATGTATGCTTCTGAGTTTAAGAATGGAGGTTGTGAATGCATAATCTGGCAAGTGTGCTGATTAGTTAGATCTGTGCTCAGATTTGGTGTGATTTGTGCTGCATTGTGGCACTCTCTAGTAGCAACATGCAGATTTAAGAACCAGGGATCAGTAGTGGTGAGACATATTCTCCAGGGTGAAACTCAGTACTTATAGCACTCATAGTTTAGAGTGCAGGCTCACTAATTGTGTCACAATAGTTTTAGGGCATAGACTCCATAGTGGCATCAGGTGTCACATCAAAGGTCATTTAAAACATACCAAGGGCAAACTCAGTGACCACAGCACAGCCAACCAAAACGTAGGAATCATGCTGGCAAGACACATGCTCCAGAAGAAAGGAAAGTTCTTGAGTTTATTCAGCTTTAGTTTATGGAACAACATGTTCCATAGTTGTGGAACATTTGCCTTGAAATGCAAGTTCAGTAGTGGAAAGATGCATTCTCCAGAAAGCAACTGAGAAGTTTTAGTCCTCCTGCTGTAGAGCAATGGCACAGTAGGGATGGGAGTGTGTTCTAGAATGCTGTCTCAGTAGTTGGCTGGCTGTAACTTCCCATGTACCAGCAGCTAGTAGTATTAGACAGTCTTCTCTAAATTGCAAGTACATTAATGGCTGAACACGTGCTCCAGAATGTAAACTCAGTAGTTTCAGGCTCCCTACAGTAGAACTCAAATTTGGTAGTTTTGGGACACAGACTCCAAAGCGCCATTGAACTAGTTGTGGCGCGTCTGTGGTAGAGTGGTGTCAGTAGAGTAGTGTCAGTAGTGGTGGGATACATGCTGTAGCATGCAAGCTGTAGAGATGTGCACATGTTCTCTAAAGCACAGAAGAGAGTTGAAACATGCCTTCTCTAGATCATGGGGCTGTGGTAGCAGGCATATATTGTAAGGTGTAAGTTCCTTGATGGTGAGGTGCATGCTCTAGAGTGAAAGTGCTGTAGTTTCAGCATGAATCCTCTAAAAATGGGGTGTGTTGGCTGACACGTTCTGTACAGTGTCATCTCAGTAGCTATGAGGCACTCGCTCAAGAGTGCAGACGCAGTTGTTGGAGCACATGTCCAATTGAATGCTGGATCACTATGTTGGGATGCAGGCTTCAGAGAGCAAGCTCAGTAGGTGCAGTATGCCTGGTTTAGAGCATGATCTCTGTAGAGGCAAGACAGGTGGTCAAGAGTAGAAGTTTAAGGGTTGTGGCATGCATGCACTGGATCACAGGATGCAGGATCAGTTGAGGCAGGAAACATGATGCTTTGTACCAGACATGAAGTTTTGGCATATCAGCTAGAGATCCCAGGTACACTATTTGCAGCTTGCATGATCTAGAGTATAGAGTGTTGGTTGACTAGCAGCCTAATGGGTGCTCTAGAGTGCCACATAATTAGTTGTAGCACACATCCTCTAGAGCACTGGAACACTTAAAGTGAGAGTCCTACTTCAGTTTCCAGGCACAGTGGTGGCCCCACCCTTCCCTTGATCTAAAGTAATGGCTTACTTGTGGGCAGAGTATATGCCAGGGTACACATGACTGTACCATGTTGCAAAGTCAGTAGTTGCAGCATGGATATTTTGGGGCATGGGCTTAGGAGTAGAAGAACACATGCTTCAGTGTGCAAGATCAGTAATTGTAATGCAAGTGTTGTAGAAGACAGGGTCACTAAACTCTGTTATACCTGCCTAAATATGAGGATTCAGAAGTGGCAAGAAGTATGCTGAGTGCACAGATTCAAATTGTGGGATGCATGATCCAGAGTGCAATTCCATAGTTTAACTGTGGCAAGAGGTATTCAGAGTGCAAGTTCATCAGTTGCTTTGGTACACCTGATCTAGACTGCAGAATGAGAAGGGGCTGGAATTACATGTAAGACAACAAACTAATACTTGTAGCATGCATACTTACAGTGAAAGGTCAGGAAGTGAGGCACACTTTATCTAAAATGTACTTTCAATATTGTAGGAATGCAGGATCCAGAGTGTAGTATTGGTAGTTGCAGTAGGCAAGTTTTATGATGCAGGTTTAGTAGTGGCAGGTCATATACTCAACAAAATGAGTTTAATAGTAGTGGACTATATACTACATTGTCTTTGCAGCACATGCCTCTAAAGCACAGGCACAATAGTGGCAACAAGGTGCTCCAGAATCTAAGCTCAGTATTGTGGTACTCCTGTTGTGGATGGTGGCCTCAACAGTGAGGAGACGCATATTTCGGAGTGCAATCTCAGCATTCGTGTGCTACGTAGTTTGAAATGAGGGCTTAGGAGTGGTGAAAGCATGTTGGATAGTGCATGCTCAGTAGTAGTGGCATGCCATTTCCAAAGCATAGGCAACATCGGTTGTGATACACATGCTTAGGTGTGTGGGCTGACCAGAGGTGTAATGTATGCTCTAGAGTGCAAGCTAATTACCTGTGTGTGGTACACATGCTCTAATATCATGCTTATTAGAAGCAGGACATATGCTCCAGGTCCAAGTTCAGTCATTGCCGTAGTCATAATTTAGATTGTGGTCTTTGTAGATATAGCACAGGGGACCATTGATCAGAAGTCATGTACATGTGATTAAAAAAAAAAAAAAAATCTGAGTTCATTAGTATTGAGGCACACATTTCATAGGGCAAGCTCAGCAGTTTTGACATGTCTACTCAAAAGTTTGGGTTTCCTAACAGGATTTGTGCTTTGGAATACAAGCCCGATGGAAACTGGAGGAATGCACCAGTCAACATGCTATGTCATTGTAGCATGATGCTAAATGTCATAGGGAGAGTAGTTGTAAAATATAAGTTCCAGAGTGCAAGCTCAGTAACTGGGACTTGCCTGCTCTGGAACACAGGCTCTGGATTGACTGGATGCATGTACATCAGCATGTGCTCAGTAGTGGTGGATACTGTGCTCCAGGGTGCCAGCTCACTAGTTGCAGCAAGAGTGAAGTAAAGTGTGGTACAGTAGCAGCAAGAAACATAGTTCAGATGCAAACTGAGATGTTGTGGGACACATGTTACATGGGGTGATCCAGTAGTTTTGGGACATGCTTGGTGTACACTGTTGGTTCAGTGGTACTCAAAGACATTATAGCAGGCAGGCTCAATATTGGCAGGATGCCTGCCTTGGAGTACATGCTAGTAGTGGCAGAATATGAACCTCATATTTCAAGCTCAGTAGTTACAACATGCCAACTCTAGAGTGCAAGTTGAGTAGTTGTGGGACATGTTCTCCACAGTCCAAGTTCAGGAGATCCTTCATGTGATTTCTAGAACTCAGTCTCAGTAGTGGTGGGATGCATGCCCCACAGTGCAAGAAGAGTAACTGCTAGTAGTTACCATACACACAGGGTCACAAGTGGCAGCACATATGCTTAGAGTGCATACTCAGTAATGATGTGGTAAGTTCTCCAGAGTGCAAAGTCAGTAACTTTGGCATACTTACTATAGACTACTGTTTCACAATGGTGGGATTTGTGCTCCACAGTGGAAGCTCAGTAGTTGAAGCACCTGTGTTCTGGAGCACAGTCTCACTAGTGATAGAATGTGTGCTCCTGATTGCCTTAAAGTTGGTCATCAATGCATAGTGTGTGGGTTGATTAGTTACAGCACACCTAATTAGGGTGAAGCTCAGTTGTGATGAGTACTAAAGAGTGAAGTTCAGTAATTGTAGCATGTGTGCTTAAGAGCCAGCGTTCAGCAGAAGTGAAAATCATGCTCCAAGGTGAAAAACAGTACTTGTCACACACATAATCTAGAGTGCAGGCTCATTTGTGGCAGTGCACAGAATCTGTTGTGGCAGTAGGTGTGCTATAGAACATGGCCCCAGACATGCTCCTGAGAACAAACTCAGTAATGGCAGTACAGCTGATCTAAAGTTGGGCTGAGTGATAGTGAGACCCATGCTCTAGAAGTCAAGGATAGCATTTGGCATATGCTAGTTTTCAAGCACAGGCCCAGCAGTTGTGGAATATTTGCTGTAGACTGCAAGTTCAGTAGGAGAAAGACACATGTTCAGAAGGCAACTGAGCAGTTTTAGCCATCCTGCTGTAAAGCACATGCTGTGTAGTGATGGCAAGTGTGCTCTAGAATGCAGGTCCAGTAGTGACTGGATTCATCTTCCCACATATCAGGTTAAGTAGTTTCAGACAGAAACTCTAAAATGCAAGCACACTAGTGCCAAGTTATCTGTTCCAGATCACAAGCTCAGTACTCTAGAACTCAGACTCTATAGTGGTGGGATGAAGGCTCTAGAGCGTCACCCCATGCACTGTGGCACATATACCCTGGAGCACTGGCACAGGATTGCTCAAAAGTGTTCTCTAGACTGTAAGCTTAGGAGATGCAGCACATGTTCTCTATAGCATAATTTAGCTCAGTACTTCAAGCATATCTGATCTAGATCATGAATCTATTGTTAATGGCGTATGTACTAAACTGCTGGTTCTGTTAGGGTGAGACACATGCTGAAGGGTACTGTAGCGCACACATGTCACAATACACAAACTTGCAATCAGGCAAAAGTGTGTTGGCTAGAGGTTCCAAAACAGAGAAAATAGACTACAAGTGTCATGCTTTTTTTTTTTTTTTTTTTCCTTCTCTATTCAAACATTAAAAGGAGCTTTCTTTAAAAGTTCTGTGTTGCCATGATGACATCTGGTTCCACCTGAAACTAACTTTTCTCAAATGTGTTTTTCTTATGGAAATGTTTTTCTTAAGCTATGTTGATGAACTGTGTGTTTACTTTAGAATCTGGTTTCTTCAAGTCAGTTCTGCCTAAGACTCAGAACAGATAATGGCTCAGCAAATCAGTATTTTCTACTCATTGATATATTCTCTTAAGCTATGTTAATGAACTCACTATTTGCTTGGAAATCTGTCTTTATTCAAAATTCATGTCAGGTGTTTTATGGTCCAGGATGTCTAACCTTCTGCCAATGCTATCTTAAAATGCATGCTCTGGGTGAGGTGCCTGCTGCCACTCCCTCAGTTTTGAGGCGTTTCCTTTCTCTAATTCAGTTCAGCTCAGTTCAGTCACTCAGTCGTGTCTGACTCTTTGTGACCCCGTGAATCGCAGCACACCAGGCCTCCCTGTCCATCACCAACTCCCGGAGATTACTCAAATTTAAGTCCATCAAGCCGGTGATGCCACCCAGCCATCACATCTTCTGTTGTCCCCTTCTCCTCCAGCTTGCTAATAGGTATATAATTCCTTGCTAAAAACTAGCAAGGGGACACTCTTTCTGATCCCTTCTGGTGTCTATGTCAGAAACTTTCTATATCTCTTTTATTATTTAATAAAACCTTATTACACAAAAGTTCTAAGTGATCAAGCCTCTTTTCTGGGTCAAGATTTAATTCCTTTCTTTCAGAGACCAAGAATCCTAGCATCATTCCCGGCTCATAGCAGCAACCTTTCACTTACACCTCAGAATTCGAGTTCCTAAATTGTGGGGAAAACATTCCAGAGTGAAAGTTCAGCTGATTTTTCATGTCTACCAAGAGCACAAGTTTAGGAGAGGCAGGACTTGTCCTTTGGAATACAAGCAAATAGACACTGGAGGAATGCTCCAGACAACAACGTTGTAGCAAAATGCTTAAGGTCACAGTCATACTAATTGCAGAGCACAGGCTCCAGATTGCAAGTTCAGTAGCAGCAGCATTCCTATTGCACAGGATTTTTAGGGGCCAGATGCATGCACATGAGCATGCACTTAGTAGTGGTTGTTCATGTGCTCCAGAAAGCCAACTCATTAGTTGCAGTAAAAGTATCATAATCTTACAGTGGCTGTAAGAAACATGATTCAGAGTGCAACTGCATAATTGTGTGGCACATGCTACAGAGGGTGAAATCAGTAGTTTTGATGAATGCATGCTGTACACTTGGGCTCCGTAGTACTCAGAGATGCTATAGAAATCAAACTCAGTATTGGTGTGATGACTGCTAGAGAACCTGTTCAGTAGTGGAAAATGTGAGCCTCATATGCAAGCTCAGGAGTACAAGTTGAGTAGTGGTGGGACATGTGCTCCATACTTCAAGTTCAGAAGTTAGAGAATGTGTTTTGTAGAGGTCAGTCTCAGTAGTGATGGAACACATGCTTCAGAGTGCAAACACAGTAATTGCAGATGCTTTCCTAGACTCATGGTCCAAAGTGGCAGCACATGTGTTTAGCATTCAGATTTAGTAATGATGTGATAGGTTCTCCAGAGTACAAGATTAGTAGCTTGGACATATCTGTTCTAGACTGCTATTTCATTAGTGGTGAAATGTGTTGTTCATAGAGGAAGCTAGTAGTTGCAGCATCTGTGCTCCAGAGCACAGTCTCAGTAGTTGTGGAGCATGTTCTCCTGAGTGTACCAATAGTGGTTGTGAATGCATACTCTAGTGCATGGGATGAGTAGTTGCAGTACACTTGCTTACTTTGAAACTCACTCATGGTGTGACATGTGCTCCAGTGTGTATCTCAGTAACCACAGCCTGTATATTTTAGTGCCAGGATTCAGTACTGGTGAGATGCATGATCCACAGTGAAACTCAATACTTGTATCATATGTAGACTGCAGTCTGGGCTTACTTCCTGTGTCCTTATAGCTTTTAGAGTGCATAAACCATTGTGGCAGTAGGTGTGGTATTAAATGTGGGTTTAGGCATGCTCTGGCAAGCTCAGTGATTGCAGCACAGCTCATCTAAAGCAGTGTTTTAGCATTTACAAGACACACGCTCCAGAAGTCAAGGAAAGTATTTGGGGTATGCCAGTTTTACTGCACAGACTCCGTACTTGTGGAACATTTGTTGTAGAATGCAAGTTCAATAGTAGAAAGTCCCATGTTCCAGAAGGAAACTGAGGAGTTTTAGCCATTCTGCTGTAGTGCATGGGCTACATACATAGTGGTGGGACTGTGCTCTAGAATGCAGGCTCAGTAGTGGCTGGATATATCTTTCCATGAACCAGTTGGATGGTTTCAGACAGCCTGCTCTAAAGTGCAAACACAATAGTGGCAGGAAGGGTGCTGTGCTACATCTGCAAATTGAGTAGTTTCAGCACTTATACTCGAATTCAGACTCGGGAGTTGTCAGACACAGGTCCAGAGTGCCATCCCACTAGCTTTCCATGTCTGCTCTAGACCACAGGCTTGTTAGTGATGGGAGCTATACTGTAGAATGCAAGCTCAGGAGTTGTGGCACACGTTCTTAAAAGCACCAGCTCAGCACTTGAAGCATGTCTGAAGTGGTCTCAAGATTATAGACAAAGAGCACAGGAAGACCAAAAATGCATTAAAAGATCATCTGGATGTGGAACAGCTTCCACAAAACAACTTCTGAATGCTGACTGAGGTCCCTAGATACACAGGAAGGCACACCAATATCTTTCTAATAAAGTAGGATGACAGATAAACACAAAAAGAGACAAAGAATTTACAGATGGAGACTCATCCTGCAGAGGGAATCATGAAGGAAGAGTAGTCTCCACACCATAGGAAACCCTCTCACAAGTGGGTAAGTGGGGAACTTTGGATTGTCCGAGGGCAGGATAACTGAAGCGGGGGAAAGTCGCCACAGAATTTGCACCAAAGTGCAATTATCAGTGAAGAAACTGCTCACAACTCTTATTTCCCAGCACCAAGTGTGAGATGGATGCAGAAATGTGGGCAGCATCATCAGTCCTTAGAGTAAGGACCAGGATTAAAAGTCCTGAGTACACTCTGAGGGGACTAATGTGACATAGCAACCCAAACTGTGGGAGCACCAGAGAGACAAAGAAAAACAAAGGACCTTTCTTGAAGGAAAGATTTAAAGCCACACTGTGACCCCTGGGACAGTGTGAATCAGAGTTGAATCCTAGTGAATGCCAAAGGAGAGCAAGCCAGGTACTCTTAGGCCCACTGCAGAGGCAGAGAGGCAGATGTGTGGCAGCCAGAGGCAGAAAGTGAGGACCTGTAGTAATCTACACCCCAGAGACTGCATCTACTTCTAAGCGTGAGCTGGCTGCCAGACACAAATCATTTCTTCCAGAGATCCTGGAGTGTTCATATCTGCCAGGAGTGTCACAGCTTCCAACCATATCTCCTGAGGTGCATGGCCCACCTGGGGCTGTTCCACTCCATGGAACACCCAGGAACCTAAGTGGCTTTACCTGGGAATTTGAGGAGACATATGGCCAATCTGGAACTGTGTGTTCCCAGCATCCCTGTGAGACTGAGTGACTTGGACCTGGAAAGTGAAAGAGATACTCATATCTGTTCAAACACACTTTAAAATAAAGACCATTATAAGATACAAAGAAAGAACCTACATAATGACCAATGGGCCAATCAAGAAAGAAGATATAACAATTATAAATATATATGGACCCAACATAGAAGCACCTCAGTACATAAGGAAAATGTCAACAAATCATAAAGGGAAAATTGACAGTAACATAATAATAGTGACAGACTTTAATACCCTACTCCCACCTATGGATAGATCATCCATACAAAAAATCAAACAGAACACCTAACTTTACATCCAAAGCAAATAGGAAAAGAATCACACACACACACACACACACACACACACACACACACACACACACACACACACCAGTGTTGGTAGACAGAAATGAAGGAGATTACAGAAAAATCAATTAAACTATTTATTTGAGTAGATAAAATAGACGAATCCTGAGCCAGACTCTTCAATTAAAAAAAAAAAAAAAAAGAAGAGTCAACTCAATAAAATTAGAAGTGGAAATGGAGAATTCATAACAAACAACACAGAAATACAATCATAAGAGGACATTATGGGGGTGGTCCTAAGATGGCAGAGGAATAGTATGGAGAGGCTACTTTCTCCCCAAAAAATCATCAAAAGATCTTTTGAATGCTGAGGAACCTCCACATAACAGCTTCTAAACACTGGCAGAGGACATCAACACCAAGACAGGCAGCCCAGTCTCTTCAGGATTAGGTAGGGCAAAATATAAAAGACAAAAACAGAGACAAATGATTTGTGGTTGGAGACTTTTTCTGGAGAGGGAATCATGAAGGAGAAGTTTTCACACAGTAGGAAACCCTCTCACATGCATGTCGGTGAGAGTTTTGGAATCTCAGGAGTCAATATAACAAGGAGTGAGGTGAAGCTCACAGAATATGCGCTTAATGGTAATGACCAGCAGCGAAGTGGCCAGAATGCTTGTGTCTGCTACCAGTGAGTGGGGGCTGGGCAGGGAGCCATGGGCTGCATTATTGGCCCTTAAGACAAGGACTGGGTTGAATGTCAATCATTTTATTGTTTATTGATTTTATTGTTGAGGACACTCTGAGGGAACTGATGTGAGATAGCAATCCGAACCTCGGGATTGCCAGAGAGACCAAAAAAAAGAAGAAGAAGAAGACTTTTCCCATTAAAGGCTCTAATCCCTGGCACATTCACAGAACAAAAGGTTGAGGAGATACCAAAGGAGAACAAGTCAGTGCTGCCTGACATATAGGAACCTCCCTCACCAAAGACAGAGAGGCAGGAGAGTAACAGCAAAAGCTGGAAGGCAAGGGGCTGCTGCAATCTTGACCCCAAAGACTGCATCTTCCACCAAATTGTGAACAGGCTTCCAATTGCTAACCCGTTTTCCTGGGATCCTGGATTGTTTAACATCAGCCAGGAGTATCACAGCCTGAGATCAGCTCCCCAGATGAGACACATGGCACACTTGGGACTGTGCTCTCTCAGTGCACCGGGCCAAGTGAACAGCTGGACCAGGCATGTGAGTAAGATGCATGACCCACAATGGACAGTGCGCTCAAAGAACACCCTGTCACCTGAGCGGCTCAAACCTGGGAAGGGCACAAAGTACACAGCCCATCTGGGTCTGTACCCCTGCAGAGCACCTGAGAACCTGATCAAAATAATCCTGGGAATTGCATGAAATGCAGGGACCACTTGGGATGGTGATCATGCAAAGCACCCTGGAGACTGAGCAGTGCAGATCCAGGAAGCACATTTCACTTGGGTTGTGGCAAACTCAGTGTGGGCTATCCACTGTGAGCACTCCCCACACATGCAAGTAGTATTTTCTGTGTCCCTTCCTCCCCAAAACACAACTGAACAAGTGAGCCTAACTTAGTGGCCACCTTTACTGTAAGGTAAGGGAGTTAGAGAAGGTGAGGTTCAGAAAAAGAGAGAGACTGATAGTTTAGAGGAACAGATCACCTTTAATGAGGTGAGAAGGGGCAGCAGTCAGATTAGCAAGCTGCTGCACTTACCCAAGAAAAGAGTAAGTATATATAGGCATGTATGTGAAAAGTTGCTGTCTTAAGGAGGCCTGTTCTTCTCCAAGGTTGTTCGGAGTAGTTATCTCTTAAAAGGCTGGGGAAAGGAAGTTTGGAGATCAGCCAGAGGCTGGACCGGCTGGGAGCTGGGCATAATCAACCTTAATGTCCATTTTTTCTTTGGGTGAGAGAGTTCTTTGTTTTGCATAGAATGGTGGGAAGGGCCTGGAGAGGAGTTTTAACTCCAGGCTATTTTGAACCATGTAACTGAGGAGACTTGTGAACAGAAGAAGCCAAAATAAGAAATGGAGGAGGAACCTCTCTGGAAGTGACAAGTGCAAGAGATTAAAAGCCTGCATTTAATACGGGAAACTGTGTCTTTTAGAGACACCTATGGAACTTGAGAACAAGCCCAAATCAGAACAAGGAACTATCTGATACTGGACTGACTCCACACTGCCCACCACAGTTCCAGAGAAATTACCAGATATATTTTTACTATAATCACTTTTTAGTTTACTAAAAAAGTTAGTTCTTTATTATTCCTTTTTGTAAAATTTATTTTAATTGGAGGCTACTTACTTCACAATAATGTGGTGGCTTTTGTCATATATCTACATGAATTGCCAAGCATGTACACGTCTCCCACCATCCTGAAATAAATAAACATTGTTTATTGCAAAGTTTGTAGAAGGAAGAAAACCATAAAAGTCCTCGCAGAAATCAATGAAAAAGAAAAGAAGGAGAGTATTGCAAAAATCACAAAGACTTAATGTTGGTTCTCTGAGACAATAAATAAAATAGACAAACATTAGCCAGACTCATCAAGAAAGAAATGGGAAAATAGTCAAATCAATAAATCAGAAATGAAAATGGAGAAATCACAACAGACAACACAAATACAAAAGATCATAAGAGACTACTGTGAGCAATTATATCCCAATAAAATGGTCAGGTTGAAAAAATGGAGACATTCTTAGAAAAGTATAATTTTCCAAAACTGAACCAGGAAGAAATAGAAAATCTTAGCAGGCCCATCACAGGCATAGAAACAAAGCTGTAAAAAGAAATCTTCCAACTAACAAAAGCCCAGGACCAAATGGCTTCACAGATGAATTCTATCAAAAATCTAAAGAAGAGCTAACTCTTATCCTGTGTATACTCTTCCAGAAAACAGCAGAGAAAGGTTAACTCTCAAACTAATTTTACAATGCCACCATCACTGTAATACCCAAACCAAAGATGCCACAGAAATGGAAAACTACAGGCCAATATCACTGATGAACATAAATGCTAAAATCATTAACAAAATTCCAGCAAACAGAATCCAACAACATATTTAAAAGATCAGACACCATGGCCAAGTAGGATGCAAGGATTCTTCAACATTACAAATCTATCAATGTGATACACCATATTAATAAATTGAAAGATTAAAAACCATATGATTATCTCAAGAAAGGCAGGCAAGACTTCAACAAAATTCAACATCCTCCTATGATATAAAAACCCTCCAGAAAGCAGGGAGAGAAGGAACATATTCCAACATAATAAAGCCATATGCAACAAGCTCACAGCAAACATTTTCCTCACTGGTGAAAAATTGAAAGTTTTTCCTCTAAAATCAGTAACAAGACAAAGGTGTCCACTCTCATCACTACTATTCGTCATAGTTTTGGAAGTCCTAGTCACAGCCAACAGAGAAGAAAAATAAATAAAGGAATGAAAGGAATCCAGATTGGAAAAGAAGAAATTAAAGTCTCACTGTTTGCTGCAGACATGATCTATCAAATAGAAAACCCTAAAGACACCACCAGAAAATAACTAGAGCTAATCACTAATATCTCAATGTTTCAGGATATAAAATTAATATACAGAAAACCCTTGCATTCATATACACAATCAATGAGAAAACGGAAAATAAAAAGAAGTCCATGGGACAAATAAACTATTTACAAGGTTTGCTGATCTATATTTCTCCCAGCTACTTTTTATTAGGTCTCTCCCCTCATCACATACACTGCCCACAGTTGACAAATCTAAACCACACATAAAGAATTCCAATCAGCCAAGTCATGGCCTACTTCCCAACATTCGTCATTTCCAACACTACTTAGAAGCTCGGCTTGTCTGTACTTTTGCATCTTATCTGCCTTTACATTTTTCTTGATAGCCTCTGGCACAGTAGGAGGTTTACTATAAAGTGGGCCATATTTAATGGCAGGAAGTAGTTCAGCACAATTGGTACAGTTAGAAAAGTGAACAAAAATCCTGATACAAAAATGTGACTTTCAAGTTAGTGCTGTCTTCCTTTTGCATAAGAAGAGAAGCATTCAAAGACACATAGGTGAAATTCCAAGTATGTGGTTGGTTATATGATCTCATAATTGAAATATGCTTAAGAGTGGAATCTATATACAGCTGAGCCCGAGTTCCAGCTCTATTAACTATGCTAAGTGTTGCAATAAGACTGGTAGAGCAAGTCCCTGACAAATCCCAGCCACACCCCACCCCACCCCCTGCAAATAGAATCTTCTGATTTCTAAGTGGTGGTGTTGTAGTTCATCTAGTCTAGCATGCTGACGCATTATGACTGTAAAAGCTAATTGAGGACCGAGATCACATTAGCTTATTAAATTTTGCAAAATATCCCCAAGGCCTACAGCCAGGTCTAGAACCCCCACCACCCCATAAATGCAAGTCCTAGCACTGAAGTCTCCCCTTCATTCTCCTTACCATCTCCCTCTATCTTATCACCAACCTGTAGCATTTTATGTCCCTTGCCATGGAAATATCCTTTGTTCTTGCAGTCTCCATCGTCTTCCACAAGTGCCTGCCCATTGTCCATTTTTTTAACTGTCTGTTGACTGAATGAAAACATTTGAGGAATGGAAATTAGAGGTTGCAGACAGGCCTGCCCTGGAATTTCTTTATTAAGTTCTATAAAGGGAACCTGCACTGCATTGTGGTTAAGTTCACTGTTGTTAGTTATCTGAATTCTAATGACTGGATCATCCAGCAAATGAACATTTTCTTTCTGAAACTGGCACAAAAGGTTTTTATATGACTTCACTTTGGGTGTACAGTCTTCTCCACAGTGTCTTGTGCCTAGTACTCAGCTAAGCAGGCCTTTGACCTGATGTGTTACAGCACAGCTTCTGTCATTTAGGCGTGGCTAAGATGAAATGTCTAAAGGTCTTGTTGGCACAATTTCTTGAGTTACTAGAGGACTTAAAGCCTGTACACTTTACCTGTACTCATGACATGTCTCTGGCATGGATGCAGTTGTTAATGGTGAGCTTGCCTGGAGCTGCAGTTTTGCTGCTTATAATTGCCCTAATTGGGATTGAGAACCATGTACATGTCCGTGGGTTGAAACCCTTGAGTTCAGATTGGATTAGATTCTCTCTCTCTCTTTTTTTTTTTTTCCTGACATGTAGTTTGCAAGCTAGAACGGTGGTCTCTTTATGTTCTCAGGATTCCAGAGGACTGGTGCTAAGATTGGTAGCCACAGACAGCAAATCCTTTGATGGAGAAGGTGACACCAACACTCCTGGCAAACTGTCTGGGGGAAAGTGCTAGGTGGCACCAGTAGTTTGGGAGGGCTTGTGACTCTCTATGCTGCCCCATGGCTACTGCAGTCCAGTGGCTTGGTTAGGGGAGGCTTTGGGAGGCATAGATGCCATGGCATCACAACTAAAACAATAGGCAGCAACACCTTGGTCACTACCATTTGCCTTCTGGGGATTTAGAAAGAGATCTATGGGAAGGATTAAAAAGAGGACTGTATCATTTTTGCAAGGTCAGACTGTCTTCTTGATGTTCTTATTTTCTTCTACCACTTCCTGTAAGTTATGCTCATTCTAATATTTCCAGGAGCAGTGGTGGGGTGTGGCACTGGAGTAACTGAAATGAGATACCCCACATCTAAGGTTAGGAGTGAGGGCGTAAGGAGACACCCCATATCCAATGAGGAGAAACACTACGTCCAGGACAGGAAAGGCAGGTGCACTTTACTGGGCCAGCCATGAAGAGATACCCCACGTCCAAGGTCATAGAAACCCCAGTAAGATGGTAGGCTCTGAGAGAGGGCATCAGAGAGCAGAAAGACAGAAACCATAGTCACAGAAAACTAACCAGTTAAACACATGGATCACTGCCTTCTCTAATTCAGTGAAACAACGAGACATGCTGTGTAGTGCAACCCAAAACATGTGATGCAACCCAAGTCATGATGGAGAGTTATGAGAAAACATGGCCCACTGGAGAAGAGAATGACAAACTGCTTCAGTACTCTTGCCTTCAGAACTCCATGAATAGTATGAAAAGGCAAACACTGAAAGATGAACTCTCCAGGTTAGTAGGTCCCCAGTATGCTACTGGAGATCAGTGGAGAAATAACTTCAGAAAAAATGAAGAGACAGAGCCAAATCAAAAACAACACCCAGTTGTGTATGTGACTGGTGATGGAAGAAAGGTCTAAAGCTGTAAAAAGCAATATTGCATGGAACCTGGAATGTTAGGTCCATGAATCAAGGCAAACTGGAAGTGGTCAAACAGAAAATGGCAAGAGTAAACATCAACATTTTAGGAATCAGCGAACTAAAATGGACTGTAATGAGTGAATTTAACTCACATGACCATTATATCTACTACTGTGGGCAAGAATCATTTAGAAGAAATGGAATAGCCATCATAGTCAACAGAAGAGTCCAAAATACAGTACTTGGATGCAATCTGAAAAATGACGGAATGATCTCTGTTCATTTCCAAGGCAAACCATTCAGTATCATGGTAATCCAAGTCTATGCCCCGGCAAGTAATGCTGAAAAAGCTGAAGTTGAATGGTTTTATGAAGACCTACAAGAAGTTTTAGGACCAACACCACCACCAAAAAAAAAAAAAAAAAAAAAAGATATTTTCATTATAGAGGGTTGGAATGCTAAAGTAGGAAGTCAAGTAATACCTGGAATACCAGGAAAACTTACCTTGACAAAGCACCCTGGAGTACAGAATGAAACAGGGAAAAGGCTCAAATAAATTTGCAAGGAGAATGCCCTGGTCACAGCAAACACCCTCTTCAAACAACACAAGAGAAGACACCACATGTGGACATCACCAGATGGTCAACACCGAAATCAGGTTGATTATATTCTATGCAGCCAAAGATGCATAAGCTTTATACAGTCAGCAAAAACAAGACCGGGAGCTGACTGTGGCTGAGGTCATGAACGTCCTATTGCAAAATTCAGACTTAAATTGAAGAAAGTAGGGAAAACTGCTAGACCATTCAGGTATGACCAAAATAAAATCCCTTATGATTATACAGTGGAAGTGGGAAATAGATCTAAAGGAGTAGATCTGATAGACAGAGTGCCTGACAAACTATGGACTGAGGTTCATGACATTGTATAGGAGACAGGCATCAAGACCATCCCTAAGAAAAAGAAATGAAAAAAAATAAAAATGGCTGTCTGAGGAGATCTTACAAATAGCTGTGAAAAGAAGAGAAGTGAAAAACAAAGGAGGAAAGGAAAGATATAACCATTTGAATGCAGGATTCCAAAGAATAGCAAGGAGAGTTAAGAAAGTCTTCCTCAGTGATCAGTGCAAAGAAATAGAGAAAAACAATAGAATGGGAAAGACTAGAGACATCGTCAAGAAAATTACCATACAAAGGGAACATTTCATGCAAAGATGGAAACAACTAAGGACAAACATGGTATGGACCTAACAGAAGCAGAAGATATTAAGAAGAAGCAGAATGAATACAAAGAAGAACTGTACAAAAAATATCTTCACAACCCAACCCAAATAATCACTATGGATCTATCACTCACCTAGAGCCAGACATCCTGGAATATGAAGTAAAGTGGGCCTTAGGAAGCATCACTATGAACAAAGCTAGTGGAGGAGTTGGAATTCCAGTTGAGCTTGAATTCTAAAAGATGATGCTGTGAAAGTGCTACACTAAATACGCTGGCAAATTTGGAAAACTCAGAAGTTTTAAAGGACTAGAAATGGTCAGTTTCTATTACTATCCCAAAGAAAGGCATTGCCAAAGAATGCTCAAACTACTGGACAATTGTGCTCATCTCACATGACAGTAAAGTAATGCTCAAAATTCTCCAAGCCAGGCTTCAACAATATATGAACCAACTTCCAGATGTTCAAGCTGGACTTAGAAAAGGCAGAGAAACCAGAGATCAAGTTGCCAACATCCGTAGGATCATCAAAAAAGCAGAGGGTTCCAGAAAACATCTACTTCTGTTTTATTGACTATGCCAAAGCCTTTAACTGTGTGGATCACAACAAACTGGAAAATTCTGAAAGAGTTGGGAATACCAGACCACCTGATCTGCCTCTTGAGAAACCTGTATGCAAGTCAGGAAGTAACAGTTAGAACAGGACATGGAACAACAGACTGGTTCCAAATAGGAAAAGGAGTATGCCAAGGCTTTATATTGGCATCCTGCTTGTTTAACTTATATGCAGAGTACATAATGAGAAATGCTGTTCTGGATGAAGCACAGCTGGAATCAAAATTGGCTGGAGAAATATCAATAGTCTCAGATATGCAGATGGCAAAACCCATATGGCAGAAAGTGAAGAAAAACTAAAAAGCCTCTTGATGAAAGTGAAAGAGGAGAGTGAAAAAGTTGGTTTAAAGCTCAACATTCAGAAAACTAAGATCATGGTGTCTGGCCCAATCACTTCATGACAAATAGATAGGGAAACAATGGAAACAGTGGCAGACTTTAACCTGGGGGACCCCAAAAGCAGTGCAGATGGTGACTGCAAACATGAAATTAAAATATGCTTACTCACTGAAAATTATGACCAACCTAGATAGCATATTAAAAGCAGAGACATTACTTTGCCAACAAAGGTCCATCTAGTCAAGGCTATGGTTTTCCCAGTGATCATGTATGGATATGAGAGTTGTACTGTAAAGAAAGTGGAGCGCCAAAGAAGTGATGCTTTAAAACTGTGGTGTTGGAGAAGACTCTTGAGAGCCCCTTGGACTGTCTGGAGAGCCATGCAGTCCATCCTAAAGGAGACCAGTCTTGAGAGTTCATTGGAAGGACAGATGTTGAAGCTGAAACTCCAGTACTTTGGCCATCTGATGCAAAGAACTGACTCATTTGAAAAGACACACACACACACACACACACACACACACACACAGATACACACAGTATTTTTCTCTCTCTCTGCCTTCACTCTGTATAATGGGTTCCATGTTTTCATCTAACTCATTAGAACTAACTCAAATGCATTCCTTTTTATAGCTGAGTAGGTTTTCATTTGTGAAGTAAAGATCATTCCAATTCCATATTGGTTTTCTATATCTTAAGAAAACTAATGCCAAGATTATCATCTGTGAATTATAGATAATCCCATATATAATGTAAGAATATCACCACCAAGGTTTTCATGCATGAAATATAGGGAATTCTACACGTTGCTCTCTTGGTCCTTTTAGTTCCTGGTCCATGATTTCCTGTTTCATGTGAGCACATGGGTGGCCCTTGATTTAACCTTTGCCTACAAAGTGAAATTACCTGGATTCCACAAACACAGTTTCTATCAATTTGCCAATCTAACCTGTGAATGACAAATATGCAATGGTTTCATTTCATGCCGTGTAAATTTTGTTGAAAATTAGAGGTTTTGAATTTTGGAGTTCAGTAAATGGAGAAAAGGGTTTTACCCCTCATATTCCCTTGTGACCACTGGTTGTATTGGATTCTTTGATTACTTTGCAAACTATTTTTGTATAGACTCTTTTATTTGTTGTGTAGTATGCAGTCACTCATGTCTCTGTTCCAGGACTCAGGTGGTCACAAGATATTTCTCTTCTAATCTTTGGGGTGGAGGGTCAGGGAATGGAGGAGAGTAACAAAATGTAAGTTTAAAAAACCACTGTCCTAGTCTTTGCAGATCACACTGGGGTTTGGGTAGACACCTTCATCACTGTATACATCATTTTCATTTTCCCATCCAATTCACTTGGAGACTAATGGTAAAACTTAACACAGGTAAAAACTTAACACCTTCTCTCTCTTTTTTTTTTTTCCTGAGCCTCTGAAGGTGCATATCCTTCTCTAGGTATAAGCAGATGGGTGAGTTTTCCCCTGAAACCTCTTTGAGGTCCTTTTGGCTCTCCTAATAATTATGTGGACAGAAGAAAGATTAACAGGAAAAAAAAAAACTAATTTATTCATGCACACAGATGACTTATAGAAATGGGATGCCTGAAGTGACAAAAATAGGCTAAATGTATACGATTTTTGGACAAATATTTATTTGTTGATTTAAGAAGTAAAAAAAGTTTATGCTTGAAAAGTACATTAGTAGAGAAATGTCAAAGTATTTTTTTTTTTTTTTAATGTAGCTTTCTTACCCTTGAATTCCCTAACTCTGGAGCCAAACATCCTTTCTGGTCTCCAGTCATAAGCAAGGTAACATTATGTGAATTTGTTTTCCACTTTCAGGGGGAGGGGAGGTGACTGCAGTGATTTTGTTTTTCATAATTTCACCTCATTGACCATGTCTCAGGTTGTTTTAATTCAAAACAGTCAACATGCCAGTTAATGTATGCCTTAAAAGGAGCCCATCCTGAGCCCCAGTGTGATTCTACCTCTGTAACTTCCCTGACAGTTTTGCAAACTCAGAGTTAAGGTGGTGGCTATAGAGAGCTAAATGAAGTCAGTAGCTCAGTGTTAAGAGATCTGCAGAGACAAGAACATAGGTTAGAATGAAGATGAAGGAACTGAAAAGAATAAATCAAGTCCAAGGACATTTGCCAAACCCTATTGAAACAGTTTCCCTTTCCTTCAATGAAATGACTTTACTTCATTTACCTGACAAAGTGTTTTATTTGCTTTTCATAAGTTGTACATTATTTTACCCACTTGATTTATATAGAAGCAGCGTTTTTAGTGAAAATGATTGCATCAGGTTGAGTAGTGATTGCACCAGGTTGAGTAGTCAGGATGCTCAAAGTAGATCAACTTTAGAGCACAACTGAAGCTAGACTGTGAACTTGTGACTGAAGCTTTTTCAAAGTTTTCATGAAGAAAAGAACTGAGCTCTTGTCCTACAATTGCACTCATCTCACACGCTAGTTAAGTGATGCTTAAAATTCTCCAAACCAGGCATCAGCAATACATGAACCATGAACTTCCAGATTTTCAAGCTGGTTTAAGAAAAGGCAGAGGAACAAGAGATCAAATTGCCAACATCTGCTGGATCATCAAAAAAGCAAGAAAGTTCCCGAAAAACATATATTTATTCTTTATTGACTATGTCAAAGCCTTCGACTGACTGGGTGGCACAATACACTGTGGAAAATTCTGAAAGAGATGGAAATATCAGACCACCTGACCTGCCTTTTGAGAAACCTGTCTGCAGGTCAAGAAGCAACAGTTACAACTGGACATGGAACAACAGATTGATTCCAAATAAGAAAATGAGAATGTACAGGATGTATGTTGTCACCCTGCTTATTTAATTTATAAGCAGAGTAAATCATGAGAACCACTAGGCTGGAAGAAGTACAAGCTGGATTCAAAATTGCCAGGAGAAATATCAATAACCTCAGATATGCAGATGACACCACCCCTGTGGAAGAAAATGAAGAAGAACTAAAGAGCCTCTTGATGAAAGTGAAAGAGGAGAGTGAAAACGTTGGCTTAAAACTCAATATGGAAGCAACCTAGATGCCCATCAGCAGATGAATGGATAAGGAAGCTGTGGTACATATACACCATGGAATATTACTCAGTTATTAAAAAAAAATTCATTTGAATCAGTTCTAATGAGATGGATGAAACTGGATGCCATTATACAGAGTGAAGTAAGCCAGAAATATAAAGAACATTACAGCATACTAACACATATATATGGAATTTAGAAAGATGGTAATGATAATCCTATATGCAAAACAGAAAAAGAGACACAGAAGTACAGAAGAGACTTTTGAACTCTGTGGGAGAAGGTGAGGGTGGGATGTTTCAAAAGAACAGCATGTATATTATCTATGGTGAAACAGATCACCAGCCCAGGTGGGATGCATGAGACAAGTGCTCGAGCCTGGTGCACTGGGAAGACCCAGAGGAATCGGGTGGAGAGGGAGGTGGGAGGGGGGATCGAGATGGGGAATACGTGTAACTCTATGGCTGATTCATATCAATGTATGACAAAACCCACTGAAATGTTGTGAAGTAATTAGCCTCCAACAAAAAAAAAAAAAAAAAAAAAAAGCACTCAATATTCAGAAAACTAAGATCGTGGCATCCAGTCCCATAATTTCATGGCAAATGGTTGGAGAAACAGTGGAAGCAGTGGGTGGCTTTATTTTTCTGGGCTCCAAAATCACTGCAGATGGTGATTTCATCCATCAAATTAAAAGACACTTACTCCTTAGGAGGAAAGTCATGACCAAAATGGACAGCATATTAAAAAGCAGAGACATTACTTTGTCAACAAAGGTCCATCTAGTCAAGGCTATGCTTTTTCCAGTGGTCACGTATGGATGTGAGAGTTGGACTATGAAGAAAGATGAGCACAGAAGAATTGATGCTTTTGAACTGTGGTGTTGGAGAAGACTCTTGAGAGTCCCTTGGACTGCAAGGAGATCCACCACTCCATTCTAAAGGAAATTAGGCCTGGGTGTTCATTGGAAGGACTGATGTTGAAGTGGAAACTCCAATACTTTGGCCACCTGATGTGAAGACCTGACTCATTTGAAAAGACCCTGATGCTGGGAAAGATTGAGGGCAGGAGGAGAAGGGGAAGACAGTGGATGAGATGGTTGGATGGCATCACTGACTCTATGGACATGGGTTTGGGTGGATTCTGGGAAATTGATGATGAACAGGGAGGTCTGGCATGCTGTGGTTCATGGGGTCACAAAGAGTTGGACATGACTGAGCAACTGAGCTTGTCCCACTAAGGTGGAGAGAGGTAGGATGGCTCTACTAATTTAACTACCTCCAATGCCTGGGAATAAGATCCTTAAAATTTAAAAGAAATTAAGAGTCATGATACACAATGGTTTGTCTATGATTTCCCATTAACACATTTATGGGGCAGAGATAAATGAACAAAGGAACCAGGTTTTCTAACGTGACTTGCATTTAGGGTGGCAGGTACCCAAGTCCCCATTTTCCTGACTATTCAGATGGACACTCTTTGTATAATTCATTGCCACCTTACTTAAAAAGACCAGTGTGGTTGATAGACAAGTTTAGAATAAAATCTGTTATCTCCAAAGTCTGGCATGTGTCATTACCTTTGCCATTGGTAATGCTAACATCCCTATTTCCTCATTTTCCATGTGCTTCTGTCAACCTGTGAGAGCAGAATGTGTTGCAAGAGTTGTTACAGGAGGCCTGAACTCTGGCATTGGTAGCTCTAAATCTTGGTTCTGGGGCCAAGGGAGCCTACATTCTCACACCGTTCCACCCATATTCAATGTATGGTACTGGGCCATTGAGTCAGGGGAGCATTTGTATAACCCAAAGTTTTACAAAGGTGGTTTATGAGTAATCCAAAGTATTTGTTGATTTGGTAGACATTTGTACCCAAATCGGTAGTTCAGTAGTCACTTACAGTTCTTTGCAAAGGTTTGAAGTGCCACTTGTTGGATCAAACCATAGACTCTAAGGGTGTTATCATCATGGTGTGTCACCAGGGACAGTTCTAGTATCAAGTTTGTCTTCAAGGCAAAATGGCAGTTTTCACTTGCTCAAAGGACAGTTATTGATCTTCCACAGAGGTTATCCAAGATTCAATCAGTTCAGTTCAGTTCACTTCAGTTCAGGTGCTCAGTCGTGTCTGACTCTGGAACATAGGATGAAGGTTTTAGAATGTATGGTGGCTTTGAGAACTTGAAAAATGTTGAGGGAAATTCATATCATTTTTGGGTTAAGGTCTAAAGACTGAGGTGGATTTGGAAAACAGTTTGTGGCCCTTTGGTCTTGCACAGTTTGATAGATCTGATTCCTGTATCAGTCAAACATTTTTCCTTTCTTTACTACCAAGATAGCAGTGTTAGAGGGTGAGGAATTACACCCTAGTACACCAGTTGAGAGAGAAGTTGTATGATAAGGTTAATTAACCACTCTGCATCTCCAGAGAGCTACCTCCAATAGCTCCACTGAGCAATTGTGGTAAATGGCTTATTTTTCTTTCAAGTAATGCATACAGTTTCTGTCTTCAGTTGCAACCAAACTTCAACTTATGTTGCCTGTGTGGCCAAGAGACTACTTAGGACATCTTGTGAAGATTCATCATCACAGGAAAGTAAATCAGGATGAATTTCTGATAAGCAAAGTATAGATTTATGTCTTCATCAGAGGAAAGGGAAATAAAACTTTTTTCTGATGATATCTCACCATCTGAAGTCCTGTTCTGCCAGTTATTCCTAGAGCACAGAATTCCTCATCCTTGGTCTCCACCCTGAATGCCTTTCAGGTGTGTTTAAGCAACAGCTACACTTGCTAGAGACCTAATCCTTGTAAAGGCAGATTCAGTTCAGTTCAGTTCAGACACTCAGTCATGTCCAACTCTTTGCAACCACGTGGACTGCCACACGCCAGGCATCCCTGTCCATCACCAATTCTCGGAGTTTACTCAAACCCAGGTCCATTGAGTTGGTGATGCCATCCAACCATCTTATCCTCTGGCATCCCCTTCTCCTCCCAACTTCAATCTTTCCCAGCAATAAGGTCTTTTCAAATGAGTCACTTCTTCACATCAGGTGGATCAAGTATTGTAGTCTGAACTTCAGCATCAGTCCTTCCAATGAATATTCAGGTCTGATTTATATTAGGATGGACTGGTTGGATCTCCTTGCTGGTCAAGGGACTCTGAAGAGTCTGCTCCAACACCACAATTTAAAAGCATCTGTTCTTTGGTTCTCAGCTCTCCTTATATTCCAAATCTCATCCATACATAACTATTGGAAGAACCATAGGTTTTACAAGATGGCCTTTTAATGGAAAAGTAATATCTTTGCTTTTTAATAAGCTGCTTAGGTTGGTCATAAATTTTCTTCCAAGGAGCAAGCGTCTTTTAATTTCATGGCTGTTGTCACCATCTGCAGTGATTTTGTAGTCCCCCAAAATAAAGTAAGTGACTGTTTCCATTGTCTCCCCATCTATTTTCCATGAAGTGATAGGACTGGATGCTATGATCTTAGTTTTCTGAATATTGAATTTTAAGCCAACATTTTCACTCTCCTCTTTCACTTTCATCAAAAGGTTCTTTAGTTCTTATTCACTTTCTGCCATAAGGGTGGTATCATCTGCATATCTGAGGTTATTGATATTTCTCCCTCCAATCTGGATACCAGCTTGTACTTCATCCAGTCCAGCATTTCTCATATGTACTCTGCATAAAAGTTTAATAAGCAGTGTAACAATATATAGCCTTGACTTACTCCATTCCTGACTTGCAGCCAGTCTGTTGTTCCATATACAGTTCTAACTGCTTCTTCTTGACCTGAATACAGATACATCAGGAGGAAGGTCGGGGGGTCTATTACTCCAATCTCTTTCAGAATTTTTCAGTTTATTGTGATCCACACAGGCAAAGGCTTTGGCATGGTCAATAAAGCAGAAATAGATGTTTTTTCTGGAATTCTCTTGCTTTTTTAATGATCCCCCAGATGTTGGCAATTTGATCTCTTGTTCCCCTGCCTTTTCTGAAACCAACTTGAACATCTGGAAGTTCACAGTTCATGTATTGCTGAAGCCAGCTTGGAGAATTTTGAGCATTACTTTATTAGTGTATGAGAAAAGTGCAATTGTGTGGTTGTTTGAACATTCTCTAACTTTGCCTTTCTTTGGGATTGGAATGAAAACTGATCTTTTCCAGTCCTGTGGCCACTGCTGACTTTTCCAAATTTTCTGGCATATTGAATGCAGCATATTGACAGCATCGTCTTTTTAGGACTTGAAATAGCTTAACTGGAATCCCAACACCTCCACTAGCTTTGTTCACAGTGATGCTGGCTAAGGCCCACGTTACTTCACATTCCAGGATATCTGGCTCTAGATGAGTCATAATACCATTGTGATTATCTGGGTCATGTAGATCTTTTTTGTACAGTTCTTCTGTGTATTCTTGCTGCCTCTTAACATCTTCTGCTTCCATCAGGTCCATATTATTTCTGTCCTTTCTTGTGCCCATCTTTACATGAAATGTTCCCTTGTTAGCTCTAATTTTCTTGAAGAGATCTCCAGTCTTTCCCATTCTATTTTTCCTCTATATCTTTGCATTGATCACTGAGGAATGGTTTCTTATCTCTCACTGTTTTTCTTCGGAGCTCTGCATTCAAATGGGTATACCTTTCCTTTTATCCTTTGCTTTTTGCTTCTCTTCTTTTCATATATATTTTCTGGCCTCTTCAGACAGCCATTTTAATGTTTTTCATTTCCTTTTCATGGGGATGATCTTGATCCCTGTCTCTAAAATATCACAAACCACAGTCCATAGTTCATTAGGCACTCTGTCTATTAGATCTAGTTCTTTAAATCTATTTATCACTTTCATTCTACAGTCATAAGGGATTTGACTTTGGTCATATCTGAAATGAAGTCTGAATTTTAGTCTGAATTTTGCAATATGAGGTTCATGATCTCAGACACAGTCAGCTCCCTGTCCTGTTTTTGTTGACTGTATAGAGCTTCTCCATCTTTGGCTCCAGAGAAAATAATCAATCTGATTTTGTTGTTGGCCATCTGGTGATGTCCATGTGTAGGGTCTTCTCTTGTGTTGTTGGGAGAGGGTGTTTACTATGACCAGTGTGTTCTCTTGGCAAAACTCTATTTGCCTTTTCCCTGCTTCATTCTCTACTCCAAGGCCAAATTTGCCTGTTACTCCAGGTGTTTCTTGACTTCCTACTTTTGCATTCCAGTCCCCTATAATGAAAAAGGACATTGGGTGTTAGTTCTAAAAGGTTTTTTTGTTTGTTTGTTTGTTTTAAAGGTCTTGTAGGTCTTCATAGAACCATTCAACTTCAGCTTCTTCAGTGTTTCTGGTTGGGACATAGATTTGGATTACTATGATATTGAATGGTTTGCCTTGGAAACAAACAGATCATTCTGTTATTTTTGAGATTGCATTAAAGTACAGCATTTTGGTCTCTTTTTATTGACTATGATGACTAGTCCATGTCTTCTATGGGATGCCTGCCCACAATAGTAGATATAATGGTCATCTGAGATAAATGCACCCATTCCAGTTCATTTTAGTTCTCTGGTTCCTAGTAGGTCAACGTTCACTCTTGTCATCTCCTGTTTGACCACTTCAAATTTGCTTTGATTCATGGACCTAACATTCCAGGTTCCTATGCAATATTGCTCTTTACAGTTTTGGACCTTGCTTCTATCATCAGTCACATCCACAACTGGGTGTTGTTTTTGCTTTGGCTCCATCCCTCCATTCTTCTGGAGTTATTTTTCCACTGATCTCCAGTAGCATATTGATCACCTACTGACCTGGGGAGTTCATCTTTCAGTGTCCTATATAGTTGATGTTATATCGTATATAGTTGATGTGATGTCATAAATAAAGTGTGTGTGATGGCATATAAACAGTGGGTGTGCTCATAGTCATGGTGGTTCCAATGTCACAAATATACTGGGTTTGATGTCATAAAACAGTGAGTGTAATGAGATATAGTGGTTGTGATGTCATAGATATGGTGGTATAACATTATATATATATATTTTTATATATATATAGGTGACATGATGTCATATACAGTGGATTTGAGGTCATATATGGTAGCTGTGATATCAGTGATACAGTGGTTTTGATCATAAATATGGTGTGTATGATGTCATATATAGTGGATGTGATGTCTCAAATACTGTAGTTTTGATGTCATCGATACAGTGGTTGTGATTATAGTTATGGAGGCTTTGAAGTCACAGATAAAGTGGATGTGATGTCAGATATACTGGTTGTGTTGTCATAAACACAATGGGTGTGATGTCATAATCATAGTGTATGTGATGTCATAGATACAGTGACTCTGCAGTTACACTTCTTATTTTGTATTGTATCAGGCTTCCCTGGTGGGCCAGAGGTAATAAGTCTGCCTGCCAATGCAGGAGACAAAGGTTAAATCCCTGGGTTGCAATATCCCCTGGAGGAGGGCATGGCAACCCACTCCGGTATTCTTGCCTGGAGAATCCCATAGATGGAGAAACCTGCAGGCTATGATCCATGCAGACACAAAGAGTCAGATATGATTGAGTGACTAACACTGTTACTTTCCAGTTGTGGTGCACAGGTTTCTCATTGTGGTAGCTTCTCGTGTTGCAAGGCATGGGCTCTAGGGCACTAGGACTTCCATACTTTCAGCACATGGGCTCAGTGGATGTGGCTCCCAAGCTCTAGACTACAGGAGCAATAGTTGTGGCCCATGTGACAAATTATTCTGCAACATGTGGGATCTTCCAAGACCAGGGCTTGAACCTGTCTCCCCTGCACTGGCAAGCAATTCCTAGCCACTGGACCACCAGGGAAGACCTCCTACTCTGTTTCTTAAAGGATTTCTTTGAGCAGTCAGCTTCTTTCCTGTTTCTCTGTGGATTTCTGGTTGCTAACTGCAGCCTCTGCTGCCTCCAGGTCTTTCAGACATCTCATTGGCCTATTCTGTCCATCAGTCTGTCTCTGTCCATTTGTCCAGATCATGTCTTCCTTTCTTGGTCTTGGGGCCACATGTGATGCAGCCCTCACCTTGGCAATGAGTGGAGGGAGTGTGTTAGAATCTTCACAGCACACCTTTATGTTCTTATCTGTGGGACTAAATACCGACTTGCTCATCTAATTCTGAAATATATGAGGTGGGTTTTGGGGTGTCTTCATAGGATTTTTTTGAGGGGAGTACGGGGATGGTTACCACTTTTATTGTTTCTTGAGGAACATTTTGTCAAGCATGAAGAAAGTAAATTTCCTCTCTAATTGAAGTTTTATTGGTTGTTTTGAGGATTTGTACACAGTTCAGTTTCTGTACACATACCCTTCCTAATGTGTATACTAAAGATCTAAAAAAAAAAAAAAAAAAAAAACTATACAGTTTGCTTTCTAAACAGATATTCCAGTGACTTTTCTAGCCTAAAACGTGGAAGCTTTTTCCTCAAGTGGTAGTGAAGTTGCTCAGTTGTGTCTGACTTGTTGCAACCCCATGGACTGTAGCCTACCAGGCTCTTCAGTCCATGGAATTTTCCAGGCAAGAGTACTGGAGTGGGTTGCCATTTCCTTCTCCAAGGCATCTTCCCAACCCAGGGGATCAAACTGGGTCTCCTACATTACAGGCAGACACTTTACCACCTGAGCCACCAGGGAAGCCCTACTTTTCCTTAAGGGGATACCAAATATTGATAGGCTGTGCCATTGTAAGTCCCATCATTTAACATCACAAGTGCTGCATGCTTGATTTGCACTTTTTCATGGTACATTATGGGAAACTGGAATGCCATTATGAGGGACAAGAAACAGCCAAGATCAAGGAGTGTTTTTCTTTGTAAAGTGATTCTACTAAAACAGCTGGGATCAGAGGTCATTTTAAATGTTCAAGATGTATTTTGTGCACAGTTGTGGCACCAAATTGCCATTAAGTATGTTTTGTGTTTTTGGGTTAAAAACAACACATTTTCTCCCCCCAGTGAAATTGTCAGCTGACACTCAGGACATATGTGCTATGCTGCCCGACTCTATGCTACCTTGTGGACCTTAGCCCACAAGTCTCTTCTGTGCCTGGAATTCTCCAGGCAAGAATGCTGGAGTGGGTTTTTCTGCCCTTCTCCAGGGCATCTTCCCAACTCAAGGATAAAACCTGTGTCTCTTCTGTCTCCTGCATTGGCAAGTGTGTTCCTTACCACTAGTGCCACCTGGGAAGCCCAGGTCAGCCATAGCAAATTCATTACCCTCTTCTTCCCTGGTTTTACTTAAAAATAAGCAGTGGACCCTTCCACCTCTTTAAGAAAAAATTTAACAAATACACTTCAAAATTGGAATAATGTGGGACTTCTTAAATATGTTTCTAGAGCTACTGGTCCTTGGAAGAAAAGCTGTGACAAACTTAGAGTGTTTAAAATCAGAGATGTTACTTTGCTGACAAAGGTTCATCTAGTCAAAGCTATGGTTTTCCCTGTAGTCATGTGTGGATATGAGAGTTGGATCATAAAGAAGTCTGAGCCCGGAAGAATGGATGCTTTTGAACTGTGGTGTTGGAGAAGACTCTTGAGAATTCCTTGGACTTCAAGGAGATCCAACCAGTCCATCCTAAAGGAACTCAGTCCTGAATATTAATTGGAAGGACTGATGCTGAAGCTGAAACTCGAATACTTTGGCCACATGACATGAAGAACAGACTCACTGGAAAAGACCCTGATGATGGGACAGATGAAGGCAGGAAAAGAAGGAGGGAACAGAGGATGAGATGGTTGGATGGCATCACCTACTCAATGGACATGAGTTTGAGCAATCTCTGGGAGTTGGTGATGGACAGAGAAGCCTGGCATGCTGCAGTCCATGGAGTCACAGAGAGTTGGACAAGACTGACTGACTGAACTGAATTGAGAGTTCCTGGGACACTTGAATTTCACAGGTTGCTGATAAGATACTCCCCGGGTTTGTACAAGGAGACAGAGACCAGTGAAGAGAGTACCTGCAAGTCCAGATGCATTTCAGTGCAAGTTTTTTATATTCCCCCCCCCCCCCCCCATCAGGTTTCTTTGTTACCAGAGATGCACTCTCGGCTTCCTTTTCCTGGATGACTCAACTCTCTCTTTGGAGACACAGGAACTCAGGAGGCTGATCAGGGAGGTGACATCAGTGATTCTCCTGGTTCACAGAAGCCAGTGCTGTCTTATGCTGCCCTCTGGATGGCTTCCTTGTCATGGCTGATAAGTCATGGGTGTAATTCATGGCCTTTGAAATCCAATCCCGGACGTGGACATTCCTCCCACTTTCATTCTGATCTCCAGTGGTTGCAAATTTCCACATCAGTTGAAGCTCCACATCTGAGCACTACTGCATACCCTTTCCTGCAGTGCCCCTTGATGTCCATTGAGTATATCCCTTGACCTGCCTGCCCAGCTGCCATAGTCCTTGCTTATGTTCATGTTTCCTGCCCTGTGTTGGTTTGATATGTGCCACTGCCCATCTGTGATCTGTTCTGGGCAGGAGAGATGCTTTTTCATGTCTACCTAGAGGATGAAGCTGCTCGATACATTTGCTCACATAAGATAGGGTCACTACCCTGCTTACATGCTGGGCCTTCTAGGACCCACCCCCACCCCCTTCCCCACTGCTGCCTCCAGGGTATCCTGCTGGCTTCTGAAACTCATGGTCTAATTCTGCATCTTCTTCTTTCTGGCCTTATCTTCAAAGACTCCCCTGCCAGAGCACCACACTCGTTAGGCTGACATTCTACAGACAGCCTGGGTCCAGACCCCATCCCGTGGAATGTCCACCCCAATCTGTGCCAGCCCTTTCAAGTTGCTGTCTGGGGAAGGTCTCTCATCTCCAGCCATGAGCCCTGCCCTTCTTGCCCCCACTGCCCTGACTCAGTCCCTTCCCGAGTGAGTCCTGGCTCCCATGAGAATCGGGGTCCCCCGGCTGTAGTGTCATCTTTGATCATCCATAACATCCATTGGATGAAATATGAAAGCTTACTTCCCAAAAGTCTTCCATGGACTGGTTTTTCTTTTTCTCTTTTTCTCTTCCCTCCCTCCTGATATTTCCAGAGTAAATGTTTCCATAAGGACAGCAAGACAGTCTGCTTGTTTTTAAGTGTCCAAAACTCAACAGGAGTTTTGCAAACTGAATTCCAGTGAATAATCCAACCAATATCCAATCCGGTGAATAATCCAATATATTCAATCTGGCGAGTGAGCTTGGGTCCATCTGACTGGAGCATCATGGGTGAGTGTGAATTCCTTTGTTCTTGCCTGCTAGCCCTTTTGTAAAGGGAGTTTTGTTTTGTTTTGTTTTGTTTTCCCCTGAGCAAGATACAGCAAGGGATGCTGAGAACTTTGCCCAGTGGCTGTAGGACAGGACGGCCCCATCTGTGCCTCCTGCAGATGGTGCCTTCTGTGACTGGCAATACCAGCACTCACTTGACTATTAAACAGAGGATGGTTATAAAAGGAACATGCATGTCTGGAATGCACAATATATTCGAGACATGACTCATCACATGTAATGGATGATATGCTATACACAGCTGGCAGACAGAGCCATATTCTTGGGTCCCTAGGGCCAGCTTCAGGTCTGCACTTCACCAGGTTCAAGCTTAATGAAGTCTTCCTCATGGGAGAAGTTTGATGGGGTCAAGAACACAGACTGGAGGTCTTCAAAGCTGCTTCGTTTGCAACTCTCTTTGCCATGAGCATGAAAAATGCTGGACAAATGCTTTGTTTTGGTGAGGAAGCCAAGAGGGGCATAGAACCCCAGCTACTCTGTCTCCCAAATCTGGAGCCATTTTTGCAGGGAGTGCAGGTGGTGTGTGGTTTGGGTGAGGCAGATGGGCTCCCTTGGAATGTGGTCTTTGTGGCTGGAGGAGTATCTGGGAAGTCTTTGCAGATGAAGGGAAGCAACACAAAGTGATCTGGGCTTCAGGGTGAAGCCAGTCCTTTGTCTATTTTTTTTTTTTTTTTTTGTTTGTTTGTTTTTAATTTATTTTGGTGAGCCAGATCTTCGTCGAAGATCTTCCGTCTATATTGTAGCATTCAGAATCTTTAGTTGTGGCATGTGGTGTCTAGTTCCCTGACCTGTGATTGAACCCCAGGCACCCTGCATTTGGAAGCACAGAGTCTTAGTCACTGGACCTCCAGGCCAGTCCTTTCAGTTCAGTTCAGTTCAATCACTCAGTCGTGTCCGACTGTGACCCCATGAATCACAGCACGCCAGGCCTCCCTGTCCATCACCAACTCCCGGAGTTTACACAAACTCATGCCCATTGAGTCGTTGATGCCATCCAGCCAACTCATCCTCTGTCGCCACCTCCTCCTCCTGCCCCCAATCCCCCCCAGCATCAGGGTCTTTTCCACTGAGCTAACCCTCCCATGAGGTGGCCAAAGTACTGGAGTTTCAGTATCAGCATCAGTCCTTCCAATGAACACCCAGGACTGATCTCCTTTAGGATGGACGGGCTGGATCTCCTTGCAGTCCAAGGGACTCTCAAGAGTCTTCTCCAACACCACAGTTCAAAAGCATCAGTTTTTTGGCACTCAACTTTCTTTATAGTCCAACTCTCACATTCATACATGGCCACTGGAAAAACCATAGCCTTGACCAGAAGGACCTTTGTTGCGAGTCCTTTAGCCAGACGTTAATGACAGAGTTTTGAGAGTCTGGCGTGCAAGTGTTTATGGGGATGAGACAGAAAAGCTCACCAGGTTGTGGTCAAGTCATTACAGGTGATGAGTTGTCTGTAAGAAAGGCTACCTTCTGAACCTGTCCTAAGACCTGCAGGTTCCTCCATCTTCATGGTTTCACCTAAACTCTCTCTCGTGATGCTCAGATTCACCAGCTCTGCGGGTCTCTGGTTGCTGTCTCTTTGAGGACACCCATCCCTTCTTTCTCGTCCATCTCCTGCTCCTTCATCCTCTTCTGCCAGGCAGCCCAAGGGTTCTGTCCTCCGCTGTTCATGGGTCTGTTTTCTGTGTGGGCAGCCTCCATCCCCACCTCTCCAGTCTTTATGTTCCTTCCCCTGCTGTTCACTCCATCTTATTCCCCGGGGGACTCCCACCTCCTGCCCACCCCAGCTAACTGCCTACCAACCCTCCAATTGGACACAACCCCTGGGCCTCCCAGCTGGGGCATCTCAAAACTTAAACTCTCCACCATATATTCTTCACCTTGGCTGTTTCTGGCTGAGAGTGTAATCTTGGCTGAGTGGAAGCTTATTAACTTTGGGATCTGTCATTACGTTGGGATGAAAATTGTCTAGACTTTGAAACCAGTTGTTAGCCAAATGAATTGCTTCATAGTTTTGTTAGGAGTGGTCATTTTTTTTTTTTGGGGGGTGTCAACTTGCAATAAATAATTGGCTCTGTTACCCCAAGGAGGCACTGAGTTGTCCTCAGGTCCAGGTGAAGAGATGGGTCCAAGTAGCGTGTGATTTCATTCTTGAGCCTGTCAGTGACTTTGTTTCCAGCTCTGCAACTCCCAGAGGAACATTTCCTTGCTTTAGTGCCTGATGAGGTTTGGAACTGATTTTCAGCTCAGCCCTGGTGTTTAGTGGGAGCACAGCAAACTTCCAAAACTGTACCCTGGTGTGTACATAAACACTAATCTTTTTTGCTTGTTTTCCCAGCAGCTTGTAAAAAGAATGGCTTTCTGATGTAGAACAGGGGTTAACAGCTTTTTCCTTTTTTTTTTTTTTTTTTTTTTTTAAGTAACAAGCCAAGTAGTAAATATTTTTGGCCTTATGGGACCCAAACTATCCCATCCTCTCCTGTAGCAGTATATAAACACATGGGTGTGGTTGTATTCCACTAAAATTTTATTTGCCCCCACCACCCCCCCAAAAAAAAAAAAAAAAAAAAAAAAAAAAACAGCTGGCTGGATTTTTTTGCAAGGGGAGGGTAGGATATACCACCTAGTATGCAGTATCTTCCTGGCCAGGGATGGGACCTGGGGCCTCTGCATTGGGAGCACAAAGTCTTAATCACTGGAATACCAGGGAAGTCATAGCTGGCTGGATTTGATTCATGAGTCATAGAGCTTCCCTGGCAGCTCAGCTGGTTAAAGTATCTGCCTGCAGTGCCAGAGACCCTGGTTCAACTCTTGGGTTGGGAAGATCCACTGGAGGAGGGGTAGGCTATCTACTCCAGTATTCTTGGGCTTCCCTGGTGGCTGAGCTGGTAAAGAATCTGCCAGCAAGGCAGGAGACCTGGGTTTGATCCCTGGGCTGGGAAGATCCCCTGGAGGGAGGGAATGGTAAACCACTCCAGTACTTTTGCCTGGAGACCTCCATGGACAGAAGAGCCTGGTGGGCTTCAGTGCATGGGATTGCAAAGAATCAGAGATGACTGAGAGACTAAGCACATCACACAGTTTGCAGGGCACTGGTACAGAAAGTAGGTTGGTTAATTGATGACTTACTGGATGCTTAGTTGGATTATTACTATATAAGAAAAGCTGGATTAAGGATTTATAGAATGAAAGTTCTTAGCATAAAAGTAATAAAATGTTTTTAAGGAGTTGGTCAATACACTTGTATACACTCTGTGTGAAACTCTGAGTAGGGAGTGTTTTACATACATGGGTATGATCCTGTGGTCAGGGAACAGCTGAGACCTGTGGTCTTGCCACAGCTAAGAACCCATGCCACAGTGAAGACTGAAGATGGCACTGGTTGCAACTGAGACCCAGCACAGTGAAATAGATAAATAGATGGTGCACTAGGATGACCCAGAGGGATGAAATAGGGAGGGAGGGGGGAGGGAGATTCAGGATGGGAAACACATGCAAATCCATGGGTGATTCATATCAATGTACGGCAAAAATCACTACAATAGTGTAAAGTAATTAGCCTCCAACTAATATAAATAAATGGAAAAAAAAAAAAAAGTGAAAAGAAAAGCAGTCTAGAATGCCCTCAAAATCTTTACTCTAGTTATCATATGACTCCACAATTCTACTCCCAGTTGTACACCCAAGGGAAATGAGGATATCAGTTCACACACAAACATGTGTATACAAGTGTTCATGGGGCACTGGCAGCCAAAGGTATGGATATAAGATTTGGACTCTGAGTTGAGCGCTGAAGAATTGATGTTTTTGACCTGTGATGTTGGAGAAGACTCATGAGAGTCCCTTGGACTGCAAGAAGATCCAACCAGTCCATCCTAAAGGAGATCAGTCCTAGGTGTTCATAGGAAGGACTGATGTTGAGGCTGAAACTCCAATACTTTGGCCATCTGATTTGAAGAGCTGACTCATTTGAAAAGAACCTGATTCTGGGAAAGACTGAAGATTGGAGAAGGGGATGACAGAGGATGAGATGGCTGGATGGCATTGCTGACTCAATGGACATGGGTTTGGGTGAAGTCTGGGAGTTGATAATGGACAGGGATGCCTGGCATGCTGCAATACATGTGGTTGCAAAGAGTCAGACATGACTTAGTGACTGAGCTGAACTGCTAAATAGCGTAAGAGTAGAAACAACATAAATATAACCATACCTGATGAACAGATAAATCAAATGTAGTTGATTGATATGATGGAATATCACTCAGCCATAAAAAGGAACGGAGTTCCCACAGAGGGACAACAGGGGTGCACCTGGAAAACACATCACAAGTGAAAGAATTCAGTCACAAAAGGCCATCTGTTGTATGACTCTGTATATCAAGTGTTCACAGTAGGTACATCCAAGACATGTACATGGTTTCCCGGGCCCAAGAGGGCTGGAGAGTGACTAGTGACGGGCATGGTTTCTTCTGGGCTTAGGAAGCCTGTTCTCAACTGGGTGGGTGGTGATGTTTGGACTACTCTGAGTACAACTAACAGTCCGTTCGTTCATGTGTATGTAGGTGGATTGGCATAAATTTGTCTTATAGCTAAATAAAGCTGATACAGAAATTAAAAATAAAAGAAAGAAAACATTAAAAGAAAAAAAAAAAACTGTTACAGAAAAAGTCTTAGGTGCAGGACTTTATATATATATATATATATATTGGCACTCTGCCGGGTCTTTGTTGGTGCATGTGGGCTTTCTCCAGTTGTGGCAAACAAGGGCCCCTGTCCACTTGCAGTATGTGGTATTCTCATTGTGATGGCTTCTCTCATTGCAGAACATGGGCTCTAGGACACATGGGCTTCAGCTTTTGTGGCACGTGGGCTCAGTAGTTGTGTTTCTCCAGGCTCTGGAGCCCAGTCTCAGTGGTTGTCTTGCATGTGCTTAGATGCACTGGAGCATGTGGACTCTTCCCTGACCAAGGATCTAACCTGTGTCTCCTGCATTGGCAGGTGGAGTCTTAACCACAGGATATCAAGGGAAGTTCTAGGTGCAGGATTGATGGGTGAAAAGTAACTCGTCAATAACTTTAAAACAAGCTTTTTTTTTTTTTTTTTTTTTTGAGATAGGAGATTCAGAAAGTGAAGGGCTGCATCTGGAGACCCTGTTTCTGGTATGTTTTTACGTGTTCCTGTACTCTGCTGCCCCTTTCTATAAATGCTAGGCCTTGCAGATGCAGACCAAATAAGGGGTACTGGCCAGGCGAGGGGTGCATCCCTGGTTTCCTGCTGGGAATTGGGGCCCAACCTGGATCCCTTCACTCCTGGGTCATCCTACAGTCAATCTGAGAACTAGTGGGTGGCATAGAGCTGTCACGATCACATCCTCCTGTTGAGCCCAGGGGACTGGTTTGCTCATTTGGGGGAGAGAGGAGGCTCATGGACCCTCTTTCTGTGTTGTAAGTCAAAGAAGGAAGCAAAGCCACAGCAGTGGACAAACTGCCAGAAAGAGACAACATCAACATCATGGGCATCAATGATGTCAACCTGTCCGAGTTTAGACAGGAGGCCATCTGCCTGATGAAAGGGTTGCTTTAAGACCCTGAAGCTGGTGGTGAAAAGGTAGGACCTGGGTGTCAATCTTTGTTTATTGACAGAGATGAGCAGGCCAGCAAAGCACGGAGTCTGTTTGCTGCCCTGTGTCAACTGTGGCAGTCCCAATGTGGACATGTGTGTCTGCGTGTGTCAGTGCATAAATGTGTGAGCATGTACACTTAGAAAGTACACAAACGACTCATCTCTTGGCCAAGGATGAATCCAAATCACAAACTTAAAAGATTGTTTTGGTTTTTCTTTTTAATATATTTTAGTTTTATGTTGAAGTATAGTTATCTTAGCTAGAGCTTCAATAATTTGGCCACTTGATGCAAACAGATGACATTGGAAAAGACCCTGATGCTGGGAAAGACTGAAGGCAGGAGGAGAAGGGGGTGACAGAGGATGAGAGGGTTGGATGGCATCACTGACTCAATGGATATGAGTTTGAGCAAACTCTGGGAGGTGGTGAAGGACAGAGAAGCCTGGCATGCTGCAATCCTTGGTGGTCGCAAAAAGTTGGACATGACTAAGTGACTTCACTTTTTCTTGGCTTGTCACAGAGTATTGAGTGGAGTTCCTGGTGCTGTAAAGGTCAGTGTGGGGAGCCGGCCTGCTCAAGGCCCAAAAAGGCCCTGGGAAAGCCTTGAAAGAGGCCATTCCCTGTCCTGCCACCCCATGATAAAGTAGTAAAACATTTGCTGGGTCTCCTTTGTTCTTCCTTGAGAAAAACATAGTAGTGACCTTCACTTAGTAGTTTATCTTGGAATGTTAAAAAAGGAATGTAAGCTTCTGCAATCACTTAAGACAAAGAATTGTATTGATGTGACAAAAACCAGATGACATTTTTATGAACTATGTTTTCTGCTTGTACTAGTATAAAGGTAGCTGTTTTACTGAATAAAATCACTGACTTGCCTCAAGAGCATTCAGTCCTTTTGACCCCATTCTTTACTTTCAGATCTTTTCTCAGGCTTCTGTGCTGTTGTGATCGGGACTTGTTCTCTTTGCCAGCTGGTCCCAGCAGGTCAGTTTTGAAAAAGGTTCCTTTCATTGCTTCTAAGTGTTAATTTTGATTTATGAAGTGAGTTTAATTCCTTAAATCTTATCCCTGGGAATAGCTAATGCTCTGAATGAAGCAACATGTCAAGGCCCATTTTTAACACAAGGTGGCAAGCTATCAGATTTTCTGATCTTATGCTAACATGCAGTGATGTACACGGATATGAAGGTATTTCTAGCAATGTGCTGAACTCTGGTGCTGGCAAGCTAACTTGCTCAGAAAGCAAATTGTGAATAGGAGTTGGGATAATTTAAGGGGGTCAGAGAGTGAAACTGGGGACGCGATGTTTTTACATGCAAGAAGTAGAACGGTACTACTGGGCATCTAGGAGGCGTTGGTTTTTGGCCATACTGGCTACACAGCTTGCTGGCTTCCCTGGTAGATCAGCTGGTAAAGAATCTGCCCACAATGCAGCAGACCCTGGTTTGATTCCTGAGTCAGGAAGATCTGCTGGAGAAGGGATAGGCTACCCACTCCAGTATTCTTCTGCTTCCCTTGTGGCTCAGCTGGTAAAGAATCTGCCTGAAAGGCAGGAGACCTGGGTTCAACTCCTGGGTTGGGAAGATCTGATGGAGAAGGGATAGGTTACCCACTGCAGTATAATTGGGCTTACGTTGTGGCTCAGCTGGGAAAGAATCCACTTGCAATGTAGGAGACCTGGGTTTGATCCCTGAGTTGGGAAGATCCCCTGGAGAAGGCAACACACTCCAGTATTCTTGCCTGGAGCAGTCCATAGAATTCTTGCGAGATCTTAGTTCCCTGACCAGAGGTCAAACTCAGGGCCCAGAAGTGATGGTGCCAGAGTCTTCCCCACACATTCAAGAAGTTCCTGTGACTGTTTTTATTTACAGACATAATCCTCAACTTGGTATTTCACAGTTGGCTCCTTCACAGTACAGTGTTGCCCTGCCCTTTTTAGCAGAATTAGCCAAGTCTTTCCCAATATTGGCTGTAAATTTTTTAAAGTAAATTGACCCCTCATACACTCCAGTTTTTAGTACAGACTTGAAGTCATATCCCAAAGGATTTTTTTTTTTTTTTTTTTTTTTTTTTGGAACCAAAATAGCATCCAAGGAGGAGGTTCAGAAAGGGGAAAAGAAGTAAATTTCATTCCTTGCTGAATTAATGGAGAAGCCTCATTGCTCCGTGGAATAGGCAATTATCCTCATAAATCAGAAAACTAGTGTCTTGACATGGCTGTTTCCAAGCTCTTTGGGGTGGAGGGGATGTGACAGATGCTGTCGTGGTGTATCATTTCTCTGTGGTCACCTTATCGACCTCTGCACTTTTATTTTTTATTTTATTTTTTTCTTCCTGTGCACTTTTAAAGAGGAGAAGATTTTGGGGTTCAGTGTGGGTCCATACAGTCAGGAAAAACAAGACCTGGAACTGACTGTGCCACAGATCATGAACTCCTCATTGCCAAATTCAGACTGAAATTGAAGAAAGTAGAGAAAACCACTAGATCATTCAAACCTAATTCAAATTCCTTATGAGTATACAGTGGAAGTGAGAAATAGAATGAAGGGACTAGATCAGACAGACAAAGTTCCTAATGAGCTATGGACAGAGGTTCAGGACATTGTACAAGAGACAGGAATCAAAACCATCCCCAAGAAAAAAAAATGCAAAAAAGCAAAATCGCTGTCTGAGGATGCCTTACAAATAGCTGTGAAAAGAAGAGAAGAGAAAAACAAAGGAGAAAAGGAAAGACATACCCATTTGAATGCAGAGTTCCAAAGAATAGCAGGGAGAGATAAGAAAATCTTCCTCAGTGATCAATAAAAAGAAATAGAGGAAAACAATAGAATGGGGAAGACTAGAGATTTCTTCAAGAAAATTAGAGATACCAAGGGAACATTTCATGCAAAGATGAGCTCTATAAAGGAGAGAAATAGTTGGGACCTAAAAGAAGATCTTCATGACCCAGATAATCACGATGGTGTGATCACTCACACAGAGCCAGACATACTGGAATGTGAGGTCAAGTGGGCCTTAGGAAGCATCATTATGCACAAAGCTAGTAGATGTGATGGAATTGACCACAATAAACTGTGGAAAATTCTGAAAGAGATGGGAATACCAGACCACCTGACCTGCCTCTGGAGAAACCTGTATTCAGGCCAGGAAGCAACAGTTAGAACTGGACATGGAACTACAGACTGGTTCCAAATAGGAAAAGGCTGTATATTGTCACCCTGCTTATTTAACTTATATGCAGAGTATATAATGAGAAACGCTGGGCTGGAGGAAGCACACACTGGAACCAAGATTGCTGGGAGAAATATCAATAACCTCAGAGAGGCAGATGAAACTACCCTCATGGTAGAAAGTGAAGAAGAACTAAAGAGCCTCTTGATGAAAGTGAAAAAGCTGGCTTAAAGCTCAACATTCAGAAAACTAAGATCATGGCATCTGGCCCCATCACTTCATGGCAAATAGATGGGAAAACAGTGGAAATAGTGGCTGATTTTATTTTTCTGGACTCTAAAATCACTGCAGATGGTGGTTGCAGCCATGAAATTAAAAGACACTTACACTTTGGAAGGAAAGTTATGACCAACCTAGATAGCATATTAAAAAGCAGAGACATTACTTTGCCAACAAAGGTCTGTCTAGTCAAGGCTATGGTTTTTCAAGTAGTCATGTATAGATGTGAGAGTTGGACTGTGAAGAAAGCTGAGCACAGGAGAATTGATGCTTTTGAAACTGTGGTGTTGAAGAAGACTCTTGAGAGTACCTTGGACTGCAAGGAGATCCTACCAGTTCATCCTAAAGATCTGTCCTAGGTATTCATTGGAAGGACTGATGTTGAAGCTGAAACTCCAATACTTTGGCCACCTAATGTGAAGAGCTGACTCATTTGAAAAACACCATGATACTGGGAAAGATTGACGGCAGGAGTAGAAGGGGAGGACAGAAGATAAGATAACTGGATGGCATCACCCCCTCAATGGACATGGGTTTGAGTGGACCTCAGGAGCTGGTGATGGACAGGGAGGCCTGGCCTCCTGCAGTTCATGGGGTCACAAAGAGTCGGACGTGACTGAGCGACTGACCTGAGCTGAACTGAACTGTGGTGTGTTCACAGGAGTCACAGAAGGTTTAGTTCCCTCAAAGTGGTCAACAGTGGTGACCCCAATGATTTCTACACAGTGCCCCTAAAGGGTTTGCTAACTGTGCAGTGGTCAATACAACCATTCAAGGGATGACTGCTGGAGTGCCAGCTACAGTTTTCTCCAAATTTGACTGTTTATTCTGCATTTATAAGTACTGAGAGTGAGACGTGGATGTGGGGAAATGTTCACTTTTCTTGTTGTTGTTAATCATTTCTTATTTTTATTTATTTGAGTGTGCCAGGTCCTGGTTGCAGCATCTGGGATCTAGTTCCCTGACTGAGGCTGGAACCCCAGGCACCCTGCATTCAGAGCCGATATCCTTAGCCACTTGGACAACCAGGCAAGTCCCAATATTCACTTTCAATAGGGGATTGCATGAAATCTATCAGCCTTTCTCCCACTCCACATTCACCCCCTCATTTTGCCTCTCCAGAAAGTGGTTGTGTCAGTACTACACTCTTAGGTTTCCTTTTAGAAACAGGTGGTTGTGTATTTTCACATGAAAGTAGAATTTGTTTCACATTGAGTGCTCTGAGGTCTGACTCATGATGCCTTAGTGACTCCATAATGTTCTGTGGTCTAGATGGTGCACTGTGTGTGAAACAGATCCTCTCTCTGAGGAAGTTTATGGTGCTTCCAGAATTTTTGTATAGCAGACAGTGCTGTGCTATGACTCCTTTTTATCTAAGTCTGCATATGTGTGTGTGTGTTTCTGTGTGTGTGTTTGGTCCATTCTTCACCTGGGAGGTTTTGAGTCAGAAACATGTGCCTCATGAGGTTTATTTTTTCTGCCTTTGTAGATGGGATAGGTGACAGATGGTTTTATTGTTTTAAATAGGTATTTCTGCCCATGTGAGTGAGGTGAAACATCCTTCCATGTGTTCAGAAGCTTGTCCTGAATTTGAGGAACATATTTAAGGTTCTGAAAACAGATGCTCTGAGTTCTGTTTGGCAAACAAGACATGAGAACGGGTGGTGAGAGGAGACCTGGGGGGCCTCCTTGCTGGTGGACAAGCAGGTATTTAAAGACAGTTAGATTTGGACTCTGAAGGGTGGAGGAGAGTGTCCAGTGTAGACTCTCACTTTTGCATTCTGTATATCTGGGTGCCCTTTCAGTGACAGTTTTGCAGAATGATTATCTAGTTTGGAAGAGGTTAGTAATCTAAGTAGAATGGAGAAAGAACTGGCAACCCACTCCAGTATTCTGGTATGGAAAATCAGCATGGACAAAGGATCCTGGTGGGATCCATGGGGTCACAAAAGACTCAGAGACAACTGTGCTTAGTAATCTAAGTAACATGTATAACACGTTATAAAACCAAAACAAGTAGTTGATTCAGATGCTTTTAAAAATAAACACACTTTGAATAGAAAGCTTAGATTTTTCTTTTTAAAATTAACTAATTTTATATTAAAATTTAATACTGTGTGTAGACATTATTTGGGCTTCCCAGGTGGCTCAGCAGTAAAGAATCCACCTGCCAATGCAGCAGAGAGAGGTTTGATACCTGAGTCAGGAACATCCCCTGGAGGAGGAAATGGTAACTCATTCCACTGTGTGAGAGTGGCTAGTACAGGTTGAGTTGTTCTGGGAGGTTCTGCAAAAAGGCAAGTAGGCACCTCAAGATGAAACAGACTGTGATCAATGTGGGCAGTTTTTTTCTGGTTGGTTGTTTTGGTCTGTTTTGTTTTGTTTTGAGGGGAGGAGGCTATGCTAGGTCTTCGTGTCACATGCGTTTGTCTCTAGTTGTGGCGAGCTGAGGGGGCGGGTGGTGGTGGGGTGGTCTACTCTATTTACAGTGTGTGGGCTTCTCCTTGCAGTGGCTTTTGTTGTTTCTGAGCATGATCTCAGTAGTAGTCACACATGGGCTTAGTTGCTTCAAGGCCTGGGGTATCTTTCTGGACCAGGGATCAAACCTACATTCTCTGAATTGCCAGGACAATTCTTTAACACTGGACCACCTGTGAAGTCCCAAAGTGGAAATTACTGTTGACTCACTCCCTCCCACTGGTGACGTCTGTTGGTTTTTTTTGTCTTTCTTGTCCTTGCCGAGAGCACAGTGCCCAGGGGCCAGGCAATGATGGCTGCAGGTCTGCTTCACAAAGTGGGGGCATCTGGTTTCCCTGGCCCTGTGCCCCACATATCTTGTCATAAGTTAGAAGCTGGGGCCAAGAAGGCAATGCTTTGGGGGACAGGAACCCCTATCACTGTCTGTCTGCAGCAAAGCTTCTTTCCAGAACAGATGAGAGCCTACACTGCCTTGCTCCCAGGGTCCTGTTGTCAGGGAACAAAGAAGGTTCACAGAAGGGCCATGAGTGCACATACATCCTCCTCTGAGATTCCCAAGCTTATTCTGGCATCTGCCTGGAGACAGATGACCTGGGGAGCAGGGGAAGCTTCTCGCCTGCCTCCTGGCCACTTTGTTTTTCCCTCTTTCTTGACCTAGGAACTGCTGTGCACAAGGAAGTCCAGGAGGATGTGGGAACCTCTTCTCCAGGTCTGTCTCTGGTACACCTGTCACCTGTGCTGTCTTCCCCACCCTGGAGGTCCCGAGGGCTATGGGCGTGGGTATTTCCCTGAGGACCACCAGGTGTTTTGCAGGGGAGCCACTGCGGTCAGGCCACTGGCTTAAGCAAATGCATTTGGAAGACGTTAAGACCTACTGGGTCACTGTGGCATGTTCCTGACTAATGTGGAGGCATACATAAGCCCCTTGCTGTTGGAGATGTGCTGAGGAAAGGGGAGTTCTTGCCAGTGCTGGGTTCAGGCTGTTTCTGCTAAGTGCTATCAAACATGCACTAAAACTCTCTGCTTGCAGAGCACCCGAACCTCATTCACAGTCTTCATAGCACCCCAACTTCATCCACAGCTCTGGGCAAATTACCATACTTTCAACTCCTTGGAGTATATGGAATTTCAAACATGGAAAGTTCCTTCTAAGTATCACACCATAAACTATTCTGTGATGCTTGGAATGACCCTTCTGCCACACTTACCTGGTGAATATGAACTCATGTTTACAATGAGCCTTGCCTGCCACTTCATTGTTCATCTCACTCTCAAGTGGTCTGCCCACTTCCATGAGCCATTTTGTCAGGACCACAATGTCCATAATGCAGATTCTTTGTTAATTTATGCCTCTTTGCTGGACACCTTAAAGCCTTCCATGACTCTTGATTCCATCTGCTAAGCTCACATTCAGGAGCAGATTAACACCCAGGGATGCAGAGATTTTCTGCAGGAGGTGATGAGGGTCAGCCAGATGCAGTGGCATGGTGACATATTTAAAGAAGACAGGTGTCCGCTCCAGTGGCAGCATGCACACCTGCTCCAAGCAGATTTCTTGCCACATGTGTGGGCTTCTCCACAACTCTGAGGTGCAGTGACTTCCTCACTGAGCCAGCATCATGTCTGACCTCCCCTGTGTCACTGGCTCCTTGGAGCTGTCCTGTTCAGGTGTCTCTGTGCATGGCCCCAGCAGTGATGAGTGCAGGCAGATGCTCCTGAAGCTGCAAGAGAAGGGCGGCTAGGACTGGTTGTGTCTCCAGTCCCCAATTCTTCCCTTCCCTTTCCCCCGTTCCTCTCCCTTCTCCTCCTCCCCTCCCTTCTATCTTTTCCCTCCCATTTTCCTCCTTCCGCCTTCTCCCCACACCATCCCTTCTTCCCACCCCCACTTCCCTCCTCCAGAGCTGTTCCTGGGACAGAAACTTTGTGTGTTCAGGGGGATGCCTATATTACTGGAGATGCTTCCATCTCCCTTCTCACTTCTTCCCCTCCCTCCCCTCCCCACCTTCTCCCTCTCACCCCCCCATCCCTCCCTCTCCTCTCCCTTCTCCCCCTCCTCCCGCACTTCCTCTCCCTCCTTCTCCCCCCCTCCCCATTCTTTCCTCCCCTCCACTTCTGTCTCTCCCCCTCCTATCTTCCTTTTCTTCTCCCTTCCCTCCTCCCTATCCCCCTTTCCCCTCCCCCTCATTCTCCCCCTCTCCTCCCTTCTCCCCTTCATTCTTTCCTTTTCCCTTTCCTTCTCCCCTTCCCCCTCCCTTTGTTCCCTTTCTCTCCCTCCTCCTTTCTCCCCCTCTCCTCCCCTTCCTGCTCTCCTCTCCTCCCCCTCCTTCCTCCTCTCCCCTCCCTTTTTCTTCTCCCCCTACCCCTCCATCTCCCCCTCCCCATCCCTTCTCCCCTCCTCTTCCTTCTTCCCCTCCAACCTCTGCCTGTCCCCCTCTACTCTCTCTTCCCTTCTCCCTCTCTTCTCCCCTTCCCCTCTTCTACACCTCCCCTTCTGTAGAGCTCTTTCTGGGGCAGAAACTCTATGTGTTCTGGGGTACCTGTCTTATCCAGGATGCTTCTGCAGAGTGGTCTGAGAGTCATCACTCACATTTCAGGGGAAATGTTTCTGCTTTGAGCTTCTGGGGGCTTATGGCCATTGTTTACTATACTTATTTTATTGTTAAAACAGTAGAGTCATGGGTTTATATTGGGCAGATGTTGAATTGCTTAGGCTGTTTTCCATCATTGTTTTTATTACATAAAATCAGAAGGGGGAAAAACACCTCATATATCAGACTTGTTCTTATTAAATAAAATGAGGAGAGGGGGAAAAACTCATGGAACAGAACTGCTTTATTTGGGGAAATGTTGATTCTTTTTAGATGTAGATTTAAGCAAGTGAGTCAGGTGAATTATGTGAGATATCTCCTGTTCTGAGCCAGGGGAGGAGGAGAAGGGAGAAAAGAGTGGTAAACAGTTAAGACTTGTTTTGTGTTGAAAGGCATGCAAGTGATGTTGATGAAATGTGGTGTGAAAAAGGTGATGGTTTCTAATATACTAAGGCATGCAGAGTATGTTGCATGTATTTTTGTTTGTACACCCTTAAGACTCACTGACTCTGTTGCTTATGTTATATTTTAAATGTTATGTTCATTCATATTTATATTTAGTTATGTTAACAGTTGCTCCTTTGAGTGTCTGTGATATCTTTACCAAAATATCCACTGTAGGGTTGAAATGTAACCAGAAAGTTGTGTTGGTACCTTTATAAAAACATCAAGTTGAATGAAATCATGTGCTCAACAACTGGGTATATGTGCCATGATTTCTTGTGGTTTGGACAAAACATTTTACTGTTGCTGGTGCTGGGTTGGGCTTCATTGGTGGCTCAGTGGGTAAAGAATCCGCCTGCCAATCCACGGTTCCATCCTTGGATTGGGAAGATCCCCTGTAGGTGGAAATGCAATCCATTCCATTATTCTTGCCTGGAAAGTCCCAGGGACAGAGGAGCCTGGCTGGCTACTGCCCCTGGGGTCGCAAAAGAGTGAGACACAACTAATCCACTAAACAACAGCAACAGCAAGAGTGCTGGGAGAGATAGTAACCCTCCACCCCCTTTTCAAAAATTAACATAAAAACAGTCCAGTCATTTGGGTCTGTTCCCCTTCTGCTTGTGTTGACTGTGTGACATGTCTATGTGGTCTTTCTGCAGTTATATCTGGGGAACACAAGTGTCTGGCACAAGTATGCACTTGTTCTGGCTAGTGGACAGATAAGGGGTGCCACAGCCCCCTGGAGTTGAACCCTGAAGCTTTGATCCCATGCAAATACTGCTACTCAGCTGTGGAATTTGCCTAAAATGCTGCTTTGATGTCTGGTGTTAATTTCAGCCATTGAGGTTGCTTGGGAATTTTTATCTTCACTTCTTTTTCTTTTTATATAAAAGCAGGAACTACTGGCCTCTTATTTCCTTTCATCAGGAATGATGTCACCATCCACGACTTTGTGTTGTCAGATCACTGCTTGCGGAGGGGTGGGTGAGGGGAAACACTCCACCACTCAACAGATATCTGTGATGTGTGCTTTTTATTCATTCATGTACACTGGGAAGCTCTCCAGCCAGGTGGCCAACATCATACCCTTGGTTCCTGACCTTGGGGGAGATGGCAGCTGAGGGGGTGATGGGCAGGGACTGGGAAAGCTCTGACAAGCAGTGGCCGTGATGGAAAGAATGAGGGCTAAGAGTGGACCCCCACCTTGAGCTGTCCTCTGAATGTTGAGCCAGGATGGAGACACAGATGTGGACCTATCTCACTGATGCCAGGGCCCCCTAAAGAGGCTGGCAGAAGGGATGCTTGGCCAGGGTTGAGGGGGTTAGCCCAGGGCTATAGCTTTGTGTTTCAGACACCAGCTCGCCTCTGAGTACCCAGGAGGCCTTCTGCCAGGTGGGCAGCATGCCCAGGGAGCACACAACAGCTCTGCAGGGGCCTGGGTATCGCTCCCTGGCTGCAGGGAGCAGCTGAGGGTTGCAGAGCCAGGCCCGGATCTGCTGAACTGAGTTTCAGGGACATTGGAGCAGTGGGAGGCAGAGACAACTCTGGAGATGGAGAGGCTCGACCAGGTTAGGAAGCAGCTGAAGCTCAGGGAGAGGCTTCATTCAGAGTCTGTGGTTGTTGTTCAATCTCTCAGTCGTGTCCAACTCTTTGCCATCCCATGGACTGCAGCACACCAGGCCTCCCTGTCCACCACCAACTCCTGGAGTTTGCTCAAACTCATGTCCATTAAGTCGCTGAAGCCATCCAACCATCTCATCCTCTGTAGTCCCCTTCTCCTCTTGCTCTCCATCTTTCCCAGCATCAGGGTCTTTTGCAATGAGTCAGCTCTTCACTTCAGGTGGCCTAAGTATTGGAGTTTCAGCTTCGGCATCACTTCTTCCAATGAGCACCTCAGGACTGATCTTTAGGATGGACTGGTTGGATCTCCTTCCAGCCCAAGGGATTCTCAAGAGTCTTCTTCTAGTATTGTTCTGCCCGTAGTCTGAGTCCCGGGTCGGGAAAGAAGACTCCTCGAAACAATGCAACTCGCAAGAGGGGAAGTTATTACTGACTTGAGCCAGGGCCTCCCGCCCTCACCAGGTGTGTGAGGGCAAAAGGCCCAGAGCCCCAGTTCTCTCGGGTATTTATTAGGTCAAAAAAAGCAGCAGGTAGTTGGCGCAATTGGATTGGTTACACAGTGGGTAGTTGGCGTAAGCGAATTGGTTACACAGTTGCAAGGTAATTTTTGTTGGCCCAACGTGGGGCTTTCAGCTTTCCCCTGATAGTTTCCCTTATTTCTGGCTAGGCATATGTTGATTGGCTGGCTCCAGGAGGCCTGATAATTATGTTACCCTGGGAAACCAGGCCTACTCCTAATCTAGGCTGCCTGCCATGGCGTTAGCCATGACAGCCTCACATTTCCCCCCTGTCTGTTGTTCAAGTAGAGCAATCTTCCTCTTCACCCTGTGAAATTGAATGATATTGCTGTCTCAATAACATAATTTGGATGGTATTTAGGTGCTCCCTAATAAATGAGACCAGACGGTTTAAAATGCATGGACCAAAAGTCAGTAACAATATTAATATTATGAGTGGCCCCAGGAGGGTGGAAATCAAAGTGGTCAACCAGGGGGAGTGCTGAAATCAAGATTCAAACCAGCCTTGTTGGGCTTCTCGTTCTCTTTTCCGCTGGGCTAGTCCCTCTCTTACTTTCTGGAGAGATTTTTGTACCACCCCTGAATGGTCGATATAGAAACAGCATTCTTCTCCCAGTGCTGCACATAATCTTCTTTGTTACAGAAACAACAAATCTAAACCTTTCTTATTCTGTAACACTACTTTAGCCAAGGAGCTCAAGGATTTTTGGAGGTGTGAATTGGACTCTTCCCGTGGTTTTGCAACCCCAAATGGCGCAATAAAGAGTCAACTCCCCCACATTTTTCAATTTGGTTCCAATCCCTTCTCACCCCCGCCCCCCCCCCCCCCCCCCCCCGGAGACATAGACAGGCACCTGTTTGTAGTACTGTGGGCCTTTTCTCTCACACTTATGGGTGAACAGACCGAAAGAGCTGTGAGCAAAAAACTTGGTCAGTTGGTGGAGACCAAACCCATTACCGTCAGCCGCCAGCATGCACAAATCAAAGGTCAGTACTGGCTACCATGTCCCTTTGGGGGCCACGTTGGAGATCAAATTAAGCACTTCTCCAGTCTCAGGACTTTAGATCACCCAAGTCAGGTTACCCGGCTGATGCGGGTTGTGGCTTGTTGCTCTTGGGCCGATGAAAACTGTTATCAGCAGGATGGTTAAGATGGCTCCCTTCGTACAAGTTTCAGTTTTAAAGGATTTGATGGGTGAAGTCTTGCCTCCCATTCTGCTTATGCCTTCTTCTGTTCTTCCAGGGTGGCTTGCCACACGTGATTGCAGTGAACCAAGGGCCCGATCCCGTCGACCTTAACAGCAGTAGGACTGGTAAGGAGAACAACATAAGGGCCTTTCCATCTAGGTTCTAATGCTTTAGATTGGTGTTGTTTTACCCAAACCCAATCTCCCGGGCCAATATTATGTGAGGGGATGGTTTCCTTGTTCCCTCGTGTATCTCTTGAATTAATTTCCAAACATGGCTATGCACCTTGCTTAATGCCATCAGTGATTGCTGGAATTTTCCCAAGGTAGGAGGTGGTAGGCATTTTCTCTCGAATATAGGACACACAGGAGGGGGTATTCTATACAGAATCTCAAAAGGGGTAAGATTCAGCTTATAAAGGGTGTTACGCGCTCAAAAGAGCGCGAAGGGAAGGAGGGCCACCCAGTCTCTGCCAGTCTCTATTGTCAAGTTTGTCAGAGTTTCTTTTAGGGTCCAATTCATTCTTTTAACCTGTCCTGAGCTCTGGTGATTATATTCATAATGTAACTTCCATTTTGTCCCCAGAGCTTGTACAATCCGGCTCACAAAGGCAGGTCTGTTATCAGAGCCCATAGTCACTGGCAGCCCGTACCTAGGAACTATCTCTTTTAAGATCTTTTAGCAACCACTGTTGCTGTCTCTCCATTAGTGGGGAAGGCTTCTACCCACCCTGAGGAGGTATCTACCAGAACCAACAGATAGCGATACCCATACTTGCCTGGCCTTACCTCAGTGAAATCTATCTCTCAGTGTTGCTCTGGCTCTTCCCCTCGGTACCTCGTTCCAGTGTGCTTCCTTTCAAGGGAACCTCAGGCAGGACGTCTGGAGAAGAGTCAAGGTCTTTTTTTCTCTCAAGTGTGTAGTTGTGTGCAGGTGTTCACATAGGTGACGACCCAGGATGGCAGGCAATATCAGGTTGTTGTTTTGATCTCGGTAACATCCATCTTTTTCATCCTTCTGGAGGGTGGTATCCTCGCTGATCCAAACGAGGTCAGGGAGGGAATAGTCGGGGACTGGCGGCAGAATCCCCATACCAGGAGGTGGAAGTCCCATGGCTAATATGGGGGCGGCGTAGTCCCGGCTGGCCGCTTCTAGTAGGGCCCGTCTGAGTGTCTGGAAAGCCGGTTTCATTTATCCAGTCCAAGTCCAGTTTGGGGTCTCTTTATTTCCCTTATACAAGGGCCGGGCCGTCTCAGCAAACCCCATGATCCACAGTCTACAATATCTAACAGTCCCCAAAAACTCTCTCACCTGGCGGGGGGTCTTGGGCTCTGGTATCTGCAATATTGTTTCCTTCATGGCCTGAGTTAGCCACCTTTGCCCCTGCCTGATCTTATACCCCAAATAAGTGACCTCTTGTCATGATATTTGTGCCTTCTTTGCACTAGCACGATATCCCAAGGTGCCTAGAGTCTGTAAGGGGTCACCGGTGGCACAGCTGCATGCCTCCTCTGTGGTTCCAGCCAACATAAGGTCATCTACATATTGCAGCAGGATGACCTCTGGGTGGCTGAGTCTGATATTCATAGAGGTCCTCACTCAAAGCCTCATTAAACAAGGTAGGGGAGTTTTTGAACCCTTGTGGGAGGCGGGTCTAAGTTAGTTGTACTACCGGTTGGCCTTCTCCCTCAGTCCACTCAAAGGCAAATATTTCCTGGCTCTGGGCCGCCAGGGGTAGGCTGAAAAAAGCATCTTTCAAGTCCAACACAGTGTACCAAGTGTACTCAGGCAGCAGACTGCTCAGGAGGGTATACGGGTTGGGGACAGTAGGGTGTATGTCACTCACCCGCTTGTTGACTTCTCGTAGGTCCTGGACAGGTCTGTAATCCGTACTCTCCCTGGCTTCTTCACCGCTAGTAAGGGGGTGTTCCAAGGCGATTGGCACCGCTTGAGAATTCCAGCATCCACGAGCCGTCGAATGTGGGGAGTGATCCCCCGCCGAGCCTCCTGGCTCATAGGGTATTGCCTCACCCTCACAGGAGTTGCCTCGGCTTTTAGTTCAATGATGACTGGATGTCTCTGTTTAGCCAGTCCCATTCCTGCTGTTTTTGCCCATGCCAACGGGTATTTGTGGACCCACGGTTGTATTTCTGGTGTTATAACCTCTGAGGGCTTAGGCACAAAAAGTCTGGATTCATCTCTTAAAGCTAGAGACAAGACATGTATCGGCCGTCCAAGTCTATCCATGACTGACATTCCCCCAGGGTCAAAATGGATCTGAGCATTAACTTTAGTCAACTAGTCCCGTCTAAGTAGAGGGGCTGGGCATTCTGGTATCACCAAAAACGAATGGGACACCTGATGGGTCCCCAGATTTACTTTCCATTCTGCAGTCCAACAATATTATTTTTTGTCCCCGTGGCTCCCTGCACCAAGCTGGTTTTTTTTAGACATTGGTACCAGTTTTTTATTTAAAACAGAGTGTTGGGCGTCAGTGTCCACCATGAAGCCAACGGGTTTTCCTTCCACATGTATGGTTACCCAGGACTCGGGGAGGGGTGCCGAGTCTTGACTCCCCTAGTCACTGTCTTCCCCTGCATATAGAACTCGAGTTTCAGGGGAAATTTTTTATCTCTCTGGGTTGTTCTTCTCTTCAGGTCCTCTTAGGGCACTCATTTTTTTAGTGCCCCCGTTCTTTGTAGTAACTGCACTGATCTTTCTTTAGGGCCTGCCTTTTTGGTCTCTCTGTTTTTCCCGTCTGGGGGCCTCGAGGCTCCCTAATTCTCTTCTGGCCTTTATCCCCGCAAAAAGAATCTTGGCTAGCTCTCTCTGGTTCTTCTGGCTTTCTTTTGCCCTATGTCCCCTATCTTTTTTCCTGATCTTCTCAGCTAGTTCCCTTTCCTCCCGACGAAGTCGTTCCTCCCTTTCTTCTGGGGTCTCCCTATTATTAAATACCTTTTCAGCTGCTTTCAGTAAGTCTTCTATTGTCTGTTCTCCTAACCCCTCTATCTTTTGTAATTTCCTCCTAATACTGGGGCTGCCTGATTCACAAACGCTAATAGAACTGCAGCGCATGATTCCTCAGCCTGGGGCTCCATGGGTGTATATTGCCTAAAGGCTTTTATTAGCATCTCTAGGAAGGCTGACGGGCTCTCAGTGGGCTCTTGCCTTACTAAATTTACCTTTGCCAAATTTGTCGGCTTCCTAGCTGCGACCCACATGCCAGCCATTAGAGTCTGGCGGTACACTTGGAGACGCTCCCTACCTTTCACTCGCTCAAAATCCCAGTTAGGCCGCAACAGAGGAAACCCCTCGTCCACGAGATGAGGCTGGGCGGTTGGTCTCCCATCGACTCCCAGGACCCGTTTCTGCACTTCTGCCAGGATTCACCCCCGTTCTTCTGTGTTGAAGAGCACCTGCAACAGCTGCTGGCAATCATCTCAGGTGGGGTTATGAGTGAACAAAACGGGGAAATGGCCAGTACTGATAGATTCGCTCTCCGTCCAGGTTAGCTGGTCCCACCCAGATGGGGAGTGCCTGTACAGTAGATGAAGGTAACTCTGGGTCTCCATAATCCTGCTCAACCCTATTTCTTCTATTCCTTCTCTGGGGTTGGGGTTTTCTTATCTCTTCTGATTCATCGGGGGGACTCTTTCCCCCAGGGGCACCTGCAAGGAGGAGGGGCATATGGCGGGGGCCTAATTTCCGTTTCAAAGTCAATCAGGTTCCGGTCCGAGGATTCCTGCAAGACCGGTTTTGGGCCCTTGTCTTCCTCTGGGGCAGTGGGAATTTTCATAACCAGGGCCTGTACATTAGGAGAATCAGGGAGTTTGTGAACAAAAGGTTTTAACCATTCTGGTGGATCTTTTACTAGATCTTGCCAGACCATAACATATGGGACTTGGCTCGGGTGGCCCCAGGGATCAGGAGCCATAACTTTTTCTTTTTCACTGCCAGAATAATAGAAGGTTGAAAAGTTTCTTCTGGAGGCCATCCAACTTGGAAGGCGGCCTACTCTGCAGAGCAACAGGTTATTAATTTACTCTTTGTAACTAGTAGCAACCGATCATAAGCTCTAGCCCTGACATCTGAGAAATGATCAGTCATGAGAGAGTGAGATAGATTTTCTTTGCCCCATAGCGAGAGTCAGAAGAAAGTCACCAAGAATTACCACCATAAATCCTATCGGGAGAGGTGGTGGCCAGGAGGTTGGGCTTGTCGTATCTTTCATGGAACTATTTGAGTGCCTTAGTCGTTGCACGGAAATTTTCTTGCTGGGGGCCGGCACCCTAAGGGTTTCTAGCCCATTCCGTGACCCCCTTATCCTTTCACGGGAGTTTTCCAGTGGCAGGCACCCTATCGGCTCTTAAGTGCCTGTCCCGTGCCCACACAGACAGGTTTTTATTTGGCCAGATTCTCGGTTTAGAATACGAGAAAAAAGAAAAGAGTTTCACCCTCTCAGGCTCCCGTTACTGGGGCTGACTTGTTGGGAGGCCTTCAGAATCCGCCAGGGAGTAGCTGTGTCTGGGATTCGTCAGTTGCCCTGACAACTGTCTGCCCATTCACTGAAAGTCCCAGAAACAGAAATGAGGCTCCAAGCCTTTATAGGAAGAAGTAGACAAAGACACACCAGAGAACAATGAGACAGAAGACAATCCCAGCAGTTATACAGAAAAACACATAGGCAGACACACATTGGCCGACAACACAGATCCTCTGGAACAAGGGTCACCTTACCGTATGGTGTCCACTGTTCCCCAGATTCGGGCTTAGGAGAGGAGGTCTCCTTCCCATACAGCTGGCTGTCTCCCAGCGTGCTCGCTGGCCTCAGCCTTACACCAGCTGGAATGGCCAGTCCGTTCCCTCATGGAAAGCTTTCCCTAACGCCAGACACCTTCCTGCTTCACAACAGGGCCTCAGCTTTACTCTGGTCTTTTTGCGCCAGACACCTTCCTGCTTCACAGCAGGGCCTCGGCTTTACTCTGGACTTTTCTAGACCTGCCTGAGCACCGGTGCTATTACCTGTCTTTTTTCCCCTTTGTTCCAAAGAGTGTTCTTCCTTGGTCAAGGGATCCCGGATGAGCCCCCAAATGTTCTGCCCATAGTCCGAGTCCCTGGTTGGGAAAGAAGACTCCTCGACACAATGTAACTTGCAATAGGGCAAGTTATTACTGACTCAAGCCAGGGCCTCCCGCCCTCACCAGGTGTGTGAGGACAAAAGGCCTCGAGCCCCAGTTCTCTCGGGTATTTATTAGGTCAAAAAAAGCAGCAGGTAGTTGGCGCAATCGGATTGGTTACACAGTGGGTAGTTGGCGCAAGCGGATTGGTTACACAGTTGCAAGGTAATTTTTGTTGGCCCAACGTGGGGCTTTCAGCTTTCCCCTGATAGGTTCCCTCTTTTCTGGCTAGGCATATGTTGATTGGCTGGCTCCAGGGGGCCTGATAATTATGTTACCCTGGGAAACCAGGCCTACTCCTAATCTAGGCTGCCTGCCATGGCGTTAGCCGTGAAAGCCTCACAGTATCTGTATGGTGGTGCTTTTGTATGTGTTGTTTTCAAAACACATAATAAAAAGGGTGTTTGCAGTTTTTACTCTCCTCCAGTCAGGGCGCACCGTCAGCATCACACAGACCTCTGCATCCCAAAGCTCTAGGGGCTTCCTGCCTGGAGCTCATCTCAGCCACCCCAATACTCAGTGGGAGCATTTGCAGGACTTTCCAGGTTCTCCTTTATCTGCAAGGCCCTCCCCACTGCTGTCCACTCTGACTCTTGCTTTTAAGATGCCCTCAAGTGTCACAGGTCGGTTTTATTCCCCAAGAAGTCTTTCCATGGCCAGCATCACCTGTAGCCCACACACCCTGTGGTCCCCAGTTATGGTGTCCAGCCAGGCCCTGCCTTCCTCACTGGCCTCCCAGCCTGCAGACACGACATTGTCAGGCCCACCAGGTTTGCAGGGACCACATGCAGGATATGTTTGTTTTCTGAGGCAGCAGCTGTTTTCCTGCATTTGGACAGGTTAGGAAAATAACCCAGCATTCATGTGATTTTTATTTATTTACTTTTTTTCATTTTTGAAAAAAGAATTCTGTGAGATTGTGGATATTTCACTCAAACCCTTATTTTAATAACTCCTTTTTTAAAATTAATTTTCTAGATCTAGGTCCATTCTTAATTTTCAGTGGTATCCTAGCATGTTTAATATTTGTGATCTCAACATCTTCCATTAAAAAAATCATAAAGACTACCTGCATATAAAATTATTTTTAGTATTGACATAAACTGGGATTCCCTTGTGGCTCAGAGGGCAAGGAGTCTGCCCACAGTGTGGGACACCTGAGTTCGATCTCTGGGTTGGGAAGATTCCCTGGAAAATGGAAATGGCAACCCACTCCAGTAGCCTGGCCTGGAAAATCCCATAGATGGAGGAGCGTAGGAGGTTTACAACCCACGGGATTGCAAAGAGTCGGATGCGACTGAGCGACCTCACTGGTTCACTGGTTGCCTGTGAACCCCTCACGGCCACACACTGGCAGGCTCCCGTTGGTGGAAAACCACGCAAGTGTTGATCTTGTGTAAGAAGAAACACAAGTCTACTGAGATGAGGAGCTTATACCTGCCCCTCCTGTGTCTGTTCCACCTGGGAACTCTAGGTGGTGCCAGAGCATTTGGTCCTCTGCACTTTACTGCCCAGTCTGGTCCTAATGACTCCGACACCAGAGACCAGCCCTCAGCCAATCGCCTTCCTCTCTCTCATCCAGACTATCCCAGGGACCATCTCTCCGGTGGTCCAGTAGTTAAAGGTCTGCCTTGCAACGCAGGAGACGCCGATTCAACCCCCGGTCGGGGAACAAGGATCCCACATACTGTGCAGCAAATAAGCCCACACACCACAACTAGACTGTTTGTGTATCCCAGGGAAAGATGCATGGGATGCAATGAAGATCCTGGTGAGCCGCAACTAAGACCCGATAAATAAATGTTAAAAATAAATGAATTCTTAAAAAGATAATAATAATAATAAGCCTGCTGTTTTAGCCACCAGAGGGGCTAACAAATCACCTGGAAAATGAAAATCACTCAGTCATGTCTGACTGTTTGTGACCCCATGGACTGTAGAGTCCATGGAAGATTCTCCAGCCCAGAATAGTGGAGTGGGTGGCCTTTCCCTTCTCCTGGGGATCTTCTCAACTCAGGAATTGAACCCAGGCCTCCTGTATTGCAGGCAGATTCTTTACCAGCTGAGGCACAGGGGAACCCCAAGAATACTGGAGTGGGTGCATAGCTAATCCCTTCTCCAGTGGATTTTTCTAACCCAGGAAGTCAAACCTGGGTCTCCTGCATTGCAAGCAGATTCTTTACCAGCTGAGCCACAAGGGAAGTCCAAGAATACTGGAGTGGGTAGCCTATTCCTTCTCCAGCGGATCTTCCCAGCCCAGAAAAATGAACAGAGGTCTCCCGCATTGCAGGTGGATTCTTTACCAGCTGAGATATCAGAGAACCTCCCTTGATTCCCAAATGTATTTACTATGCTCTAGGAAAGTCTGAAGATTTGACAAGAGCCCACACGTTTTAGGAAAATTTCACTGTTCCCAGTAGCCCCAGTTTCTCACTTAGAGCTTGTGGGTACAACCCTTTACACTGTGCTTTCATTTGTTTTTAAAAGCCATAATTAGTACTGTGACCGTTGGCTATGTCTTCTCAAAGTAGAAACATGTTTCTGTGCCTAGACCTTGTTGCTTGGTCACTCAGTTGGGTTTGACTCTTTGTGACTCCATGCACAAAGACCACCAGGCTCCTCTGTCCACAGGATTTCCCAGGCAAGAATATTGGAGGGGGTTTCCATTTTCCTGACCCAGGGACTGAACCTGTATCTTCTCTGTCTCCTTGTATTAGCAGGTTGTCTCTCTACCACTGAACCACCTGCAAAACCCTTGTGTAGACATATTTGGCTGTATTGTTCTTCACAGATCCTGGCATTTTGTTTTGCTTTTTTACAAATTAAAAGTTGTGACAGCCCTCTCATGCCCTTAGTTCCATTAGTTAGTCTGTTAGTGACATTTCTCCAACAGTACTTGCTCACTTTGTCTCTTTGTGTCTCACATTTTGGTGATTCTCACAGTATTTCAAAAATTTTTGTTATCACATTTGTTATGGTATCTGTGGTCAGTGATCTTTGATTTTACTGGTGTTACTACCAGGACTCTGAAGGCTCAGATGATGGTTAACATTTTTTTTTTTTAATTTAAAATAAGGTCTGTGCATTATTTTCTTATACATGCTATTGCACACTTTGTAGACTCCAGTGTAGAGTAAACATAACTTTTAAATGCATTGGGAAACCAAAGTATTCAGGTGGCTAGCTTTATTACAATATTTGCTTCATTGTGAGGGTTTGGAGCCCAACTTAGAATATCTCTGAGATCTGCCTATATTATCTTTTAAAATAGGATGAGAAACATTTACTACTCTCAGGGTGCATGACTGCCCTAGTAAACCAATTTGTTTCACACTCTTTACAGTTACAGAGTTGCAATAATTTGCCACAGCCTGTGAGGCCTTTTCTTTTCTGAGCCTCTCTTTTCTTTGCCTGCAGTCTGTCTAGTTTTCTCCCTTCATTATCTGTGAAGGAAGACATAAGAAGTTCTGGATATTACAGCACAGAAAAAGCTGTCTAAAAATGAAATTCAAATAGCAAGAAGCTTCCTGAGGAGGATTTTTAGAAATTATTATGAGGTACAGTCTTGGTTGTATAATTCCTTTACTTCTTCTTTTTTTTTTTTTTTTTTTTTAGTGGAGTGCAGTTTATTACACCGGCGGGCCCAAGGCAGAGTCTCCTCTTAGCCAAGGACCCCGGCCAGCATTTGTGAAAATCTTTTATACCCCATGTGTCCAAACCCACTACCCCAATTTCCTTGAGACTTACATAAACAAAAGAAGGGTAAATACAACTACAATAACCCCATCATTCACGTGTTATGTGTTCAAACAGTCAATAATCAATAAGCCCGCAGTTACATTCCAAATAGTTAATAACTGATAAGCCTGTGCTTACATTCTGATAGATAGTGTCCGGAGGCAGGGGTGATTAGTGTCTGTTTTCTCTTCTTCAAGATTCCCCTGCCCAGAGGGGGGTCTTATCCTTCCATTGTCATTCCCACAGGCGCTAAGCACAGAGTTCAGAGTCCACTGGAGAGGTGGCCGCACACGATCAGCACACACAGGCCTGAGATGGAGTCCAGGCCCTATGAATTCCTTCTTCATTCCCCCCTCTTGATGCTCTTAGTTTCCATAACGAGCATCATTTATTGAGATATATTGTACCTTAGCCCTCCTGCCACCCACATTAGAGAATGCTATCAACCTCTGGGTTACAAAATTCACAAGGCATTGTAGGAAGCAGGGCCCACAAAGCAGTATGATCAAGATTACTATAACAACAGTTCATTAGACATGGCTTTCACTTGATTTTGCATATCCTCCAAGGCGGCAGATACATCTTCAGACAGTCAGGGATGTACACACCATTCGCCAAAGTCCCTCCTTGGGCTGCTGAGAGTATGTCTAATGCCATCCTATTTTGAATTACTGCCTTCTTCATCTGAATCTGTTCTTTGTTCAAAGCTTGAATGGCTTTAGTACTGTCTAAGAGGGCCTGTTTAATGAAATTAGTTAAGGCCTCTACCTTAACCATGATATCTGTTGTCCCTACAGAGGGTATAAACAAGGCAGCAAGATAGTCATACCATTGGAACACAGATCGTGTCCATCTTGCATGCAGATAAGGCAGGTTTACTGGAGGCTGGTGTAGGCTAGGCTTAATTCTGCCATGGGCGAAAGCAAATCCTAATGTGCAACACTGCATCCAGCCAACTGGTAACCATGGCCATAAGTTAAGCCCACAGAGCCACTGGGTCCCATTGGGGGCTACCCAGCGGGTTCCAGGATTATATTTCCAGTCGGAACCGGGCCACTGAGCAGAATGATTAGGGTGATAGGTAACTTCCAAGATTTGTTTACTTTGTTCAGGGGACAAATAACAATTCTTTTGAGTCTAGGGGATGGTCTCTAAATCCAACTTTCTGTTCTTTTTGTTCCCAGCAAATAGTAGCAGGGGCAATCAACTGTCCTTTCTCAGGAGTCATCCAGAAATATTCATCCCAGACCTGGTAGTATTGCTCAAGGCACCGGGAGGCCTGTCCCCCTTCTGTAAGGGAGCCCTTTTCCTCTTTAATTCTCATATATGAGATATAAGCCTTTGTTATCTCAGTAAGGCTCGTGTTCATGTTAAATGTAACCCTATATCCCTGGCCCATTGATGGCTTCTTCTAACACCAGAGGGCAAAGAAAGGTTATGGTTGGTAAGAGAGAGGAAAGTTCCTTTCTGTTGTTAAAGTCCCCATAACGGAGTGACGATACCCACCAGGGGAGTCTGTCTATTACTGACAGGGGCATAGCCCCACATACCCAAGTTCAGAATTGCATTGGTGAGGCCGAGCAGCAGGAGTCGTTTACCCAGCTCCATCCTGTAGAGGGCTCGTTTGGGACCTAGTTTTCTTCTTCCTCCTCAGAATGATCTTGGTTTCCCGTGGGTCGGTGGGGGTCCTTCTGGGTGGTTCACTCGGCGTCCTCCAGCTCAGTGTGGTATGTCTTCTTTGCTCTGGTGTGATGGATCAAGGGACAATACCTGCAACTTTAACTGCAGTAGGGGTAGTTAGAATAACATAAGGGCCCTTTCACCAAAGGGCTAGCAAATCATGTTTCCAATCTTTGACCCATACTTGGTCACCAAGTGTAAACTCATGAATCTGTTCCCCAAGGGGGAACGGCACCCTTTCTTGTACAAACTTAGTTACCCGATTTATTACCTTACCCAGTTCCATCTGCTGTGAAATCCTATGCCCCCTTACCTGAGGCAAATTTGTTGACACCTGTTTTCTTTTGGGAGAAGGCCTCCCATACACAATTTCGTGTGGAGACTAGCCTTGGGACTGTGGAGTCATCCTGAGTCTGAGCAGAGCCATTGGGAGCAAGTCCACTCAGGAGCAGTCAGTCTCTCTGATCCACTTGGAGAGTCTTTTTAAGTGTCCGGTTGGTTCATTCCACCATCTCAGAACTCTGGGCCTCCTCTTTGTAGATCTGTGCCATCTTCTTCGACACCCGGTAGCCTGCTTCCATCAACAGCTGGAACAGTGCATTTGTCCCTTTCTAGCATTTTTCCTTGGTCTCAGGCAGCCAGCAGCAGGTCATCCCCCTATTGTAGGAGCTGACATCCATACTCTTCCAGATGGAATGAGTCCAGATCAGAAGCCAAGGCTTCCCCAAAGATGGCAGGGAAGTTTTTAAACTCTTGTGGGGGAGTCCAGATGAGCTGTTGTTTGGTGCTCCCCACTGGATCCTCCCATTCAAAGGCAAAGATGGGCTGTGACGCTGGGGTGAGGCGTATGCAGAAGAAGGCATCCTTGAGATCTAGGCAAGTGTAAACTTTAGTCCTCGGTGGGAGGAGGCTAAGTAAGGTATAGGGGTTTGGAACAGTGGGGTGTAAAGTCACAGTAGCCTGGTTGACTAGCCTGAGATCTTGTACAGGCCTATGGTCCTGTCCTTCTTCCCATTTGACTGGCAGGATTGGCATATTCTAAGCCGACTGACACTCTACTAGAATGCCTGCTTGTTTCAATCTATTGATGTGGGGCAATATGCCGGTTCAGGCTCCATCCATAGCGGGTACTGGCACCCTCTAACCGGGATGGTGCCTGGTTTGAGTTCCATTATCACTGGGGCATGTTCAGCCAGCCTGGGGGAAGGGGAGGTTGTCTTCCACCCAGACCCCAGGGAATAATTGAGTTAGCTCCCTCATGCTGTTCTGGCCCACCTGGTTCTGCCTTCAGAGGCTCATGCAACCTCCACTCATCTTGGGTTGGTATTGAGAGAGAGGACAAATAAGTCATAGAGTCTGTCCAGAAGGTGGGCCTCTCCTCAGGGGAGAAAGTCACTTGTGCTCTTAGTTTGGAGAGCAAGTCTCTTCCCAACAGGGGTACTGGGCACTCAGGAATGTAGAGGAATTTATGAATCACTTGGTGCGCCCCCCCCCCCCCCCCCCCGCTCCCCACCCCGCACATCTGACATTTTCTGGGCTGGCAAAACGATTTAGTCATCTCTTCTTCCGATACCCCAGTTACAGCGGTAGTCTTTGTGGACAGAGGTGCTACAGGTTTTGTTACTACCAACAGTTCTGCTCCTGTATCCACCATGAAGTCAATGTTTTGGTCCCCCACTTTTACAGTCACCATGGGCTCTCAGGGACCTGATATCTCTGAGCCCTGGCAGCCCTAGTTAATCTCCAGGTCAGCAAGCCCCACAACTGTGGGAGCTTCCTCTTCCTTCCTTGCCTTAGGGCATTCATCCTTCCAGTGGCTAAAAGCTCAGGGCCGGGCACACTGGTTTGGCTGTAATGGGCCCAGGGCCTCCCTTGGGACCGGCTGAAGGACTGTCCTGTCCCTGGGGCAGATAAGGTTTTCCGGAGGGCCCAAGATAGACTTTTCCAGAGCAGCAGCTAGCACTGTAAGTCTCTTGTCTGTTCTCTTTTATTTCCTCCGGCTCTCTGGCAGAGCGCAGTCTCTGCTTAATTCCAACATCTCCCTCCCTCTCTTGTCAGTACTCACCGGGAGAGGCGGGTATAGCTTGGGCGGTTTGGTTGGAGCCGGATTCTGGAAGTGTTGGCCAGAGGTTTCTGTCACCGGGATCGGGGCCTGCCCAAACGGCGGCTCTACGAACTCCGGGAAAGCTGGCGGAGGAGCAGTGGCTGTTGCAGAAACTTCACCTGGCCCTGGAATGGGCATTAAGGCAGCCTCCGGTCCTGGTGAAGCACTGAGAGGCAGGCGTGTCATTATCCAGCATGGGGGAGGAGTCAGGTCATCCCTGTCCAAATCCTGTAGAATTTCCTTTTTTATCATCAGTCAATTTTTGTGCCATTAATATTTTTCTCTTTCCCTTCTGGATACAGAAACTTGTCCAAGTAAGAGGGTCTCAAGCTAACCCTAGCCATGAGTCAATAGATGGATATTGATCCAGGTGTCCTGACTCTCCTGTGACTACTGTATAGATTGCTTCCACTATTTTTAAGTTCACAGTGTTCTCTGGTGGCCATCCTGCTCCCATAGGGGTCCATTCAACCTCACAGAGTATGTGGAGGCAGTAAGGCTTCATCTTCACCCCATAGTCTCCTCCTTATCCCTTCTTTAAATTCTTAATCATGCACTCCAATACAGTTGCCTTAGATTCACTTTCCCCCATCTTGCTTACCTTCTCAGACCTTCTTCTACTTTTCTTTTTCATTCTACGAAGTTCTCAGTACCCTATGTGCTTCTGATATTTCCACTCAGTGACACTTAAATTGCCATTCTGCCTCCTTCCTAATTGGGGCGAGAAGAGCCTTACCTGCCAGACCCCAGAGGGAGAAGGGGGATCAACGTGTCTTCACCTGCCAGTCAGCATAGCTGAACCAGAACATCACATGGTCCAAGACTGTTTCTCCCTTAAAGTCCATTCTGCCTTGGTGGGCTTGATCAGGTGCGAATGAAAACACAGATGGGTTAAATATCCCATGTCCCAGGCCATCTCTGGAAAAGCCAATTCATACTCACTTCTGTATCCCCCTCCTTCTAGCCTAACAATTCCGAAGGGGTCAAGAATTTCACAGCAGACAGGACACCTCCGGGGGGAGGGCAGAATACGAGCGTACAAGGACCAGTTTCCTATCCTAAAAATCCCCTGGCAATCGCTTGGTAATAATTTTCCCTGAGACGGCGTGGAAACACCTCCTAAATGACCTTCACAAATTTCCTTCCTAAACCCTAGCACGCTCGTCGACCTGTGTAGCAAGCAATCACTGCTTGCCTATTCCAGGCTCCTGTGGGTCCCCACTCCTTCTAGTCCCTCCCAGGGGGGTGATCAGGCCCCCTCTTCCACCCTGCCGGGTGGGTTCCTCCTCACCTGAGCGCTCAGTTCCCCTGCTGCCGTCCACTACCTGCTGACGTGAAAGGTCCGGGCGTTGAGAAGCAGAATCCTTCCAGAGGGGTGAGGCGCCTTCCCCTCTCTAGGAGATTCAAGCTACAAAGCCTCGGGGTGGCCTCAAATGAGACCTGTCTCCTCAAAGTGAGGAGTTTCCCGGCCCATGTACCAAATGTTATAGCCATGCTTTCCGGGAAAGAAACTCACTCAGAAGGACAATGCAGATAGTGGAGTGCAGTTTATTACACCGGCGGGCCCAAGGCAGAGTCTCCTCTTAGCCAAGGACCATCCCTTTACTTCTATGGTGCAATGGATTCATCCATTTTAAGCTTCAGTTCATGGGCAGTTATCATCAAGTCAACACTTTCCACAGTATTTTCACCTATGGATTTTTTTTTCCTCGTTAATTATCTGAGTCATCAAAAGGTTTGTGTTATAAATAACTTTCTGGGTTTTCATTAATATTCATTATTTCATAAGATCCTTTACTGTTCTTGCCTGTTGGAAGAATGTTTGACATCCATTAGGTACTTAGAGGCTCAGTTGTACCCTTTAGATCCAACCTGAAATTGCCCATGCCTTAGATCTCTTCTAAATTGCAATGAGAGGCAAGTGTGCACCATCTCCTCACCCAGTAGCTTTCCCTGGAGGCTTATGACCTTCATAAGGCAGCTACATGGATTTCCAATACCTGGGCAGGTGTGGTCAAATCATAAAAAAGTTGTTATGGTTGGTGGTGAACATGGTGGGGGCAGGGAAGGCACCTGTGATTTTCAGAAGCCCTGGCGGGAATGGACTAGAGCCTTCTGTTCTAGGGCATGGTGATGCCCACAATGGGGACCCTTAGATGACTTCAAACACTCTGACAAGCTCAGGGCAGTACGTGTCCACTGGTCTCAATTAGGGATTCCCTGGTGGCTCAGATGGCAAAGAATCTGCCTGCAATGCTAGATATCTGGGTTTGATCCCTGGATCAGGAAGATCCCGTGGAGAAGGGAATGGCAACCCACTCCAGGATTCTTGCCTGGAGAATCCCATGGACAGAGAGGAAGCTGGCAGGCTACCATCCATAAGCCAGATATGACTGAATGACTAACACACACACACACACACACACACACACTGATCCATGGACAGAGGAGACTGGCAGGCTATAGTCCATGGGTTTGCAAAGATTTGGATACAACTGAGTGACTAACACAGACACACAGACACATACACACACACACACAAACACACTCCCCATTGACTACAGGATATCCATGTTCATTGAGGTTAAGTGAGTGGATAAATAAATGCACCCAACAGTGTGACACCCAATGAGCTTTATGCAGTCTATGCCTTCTCCTCAAGGAAGCCAAGGATATCTACAAAGTTGCACTGACATGGGCAAGAAAAAAGATGCTGCTGTGGTTTTTGGTGGGTAGATGGGAAAGGGAAGGCCAGATAGATATATCTGCTTACCTAGGAGAAATTTGGAAGACTTCCCTGGCAGTCTAGTGGTTAAGATCTAGCTTCCAATGTAAAGGCTGTGGGTTTGATCCCCAGGATTCCATATGCCAAAAAAACAAAACAAAAACAAACAAAAAAAAAACTTGTAAACATGTTTAAAAGAACAATCATTTTGGCAGCCCCAGGGATGGTTCACAACTTGGAACCAGTGATTGTTCTCTAGTCAGTTCTCCAGTAACGAACCTATACCAGGAATGCTGGTGCCCAGATGCAAAGGGAAGCACCCAGCCTCGATGCTGTGAATCACATAAATTATTTCAGCCTCTCACTCCTTTCTTGGTATAAAGTGGTCCTCGATGTGAAGTCCTTGAGTCGTCTGCATCCTTTTTTTTTTTTTTTTTTTTGTCTTCTTTTTCCTCAGGAGGAATGAGCTAAGCTGGAGGCCACCTCAGCTCTTGGCACACCACCGAGTTCTCAGACAGTCACTCTGAGACAGCCGTGGCTCTGTTTCCTGGCCTGGGCACCTGCCCCTCTTGGCTGGGCCTGTATGATACCAGGTAGGCACACTGGTAAGTCCCACCCCTCCAGGGGCTGGGTAGCTGTATTTCACTTTGTGCCACACTGCTGACAGCCCTGCCCTGTTTTCACCATGCATTGCTTTATTTTCCTTCATGTTGCAGTGTAGTTCATTTATGGTAGTCTTCATTTCAGTTGTGCAGCATAGCAATTCTCAATTTTTCTAGATGCTACTCCCATTTAACAAGCTTCCCAGATAGCTCAGCTGGGAAAGGATCCACCTTGCAATGCAGGAGATCCCAGTTTGATTTCCTGGGTAGGGAATATCCCCTGGGGAAGGGACAGGCTACCCAGTCCAGTGTTCTTGGACTGCAGGAGAACCCAGTTTGATTTTCTGGGTAGAGGATCTCCTGGAGAAGAGATAGGCTGCCCACTCCAGTTTTCTTGGGCTTCCCAGGTGGCTCAGCTGGTAAAGAATCCACCTGCAAGGCGGAAGACCTGGGTTCGATACCTGGCTTGGGAAGATCCCTTTGAGGAGGGCATGGCAACCCACTCCAGTATTCTGGCCTGGAGAATCTCATGGACAGAGGAAATTGGTGGGCTACCTACTGTCCATGGGGTCACAGAGAGTCAGACACGACTAAGTAACAGAGCACAGCACACACATACTCAATTTAAACTTATTGGAAAATATTGGCTATGTTCCCTGTGCTGTACAATATATCCTCATAGCATATTTATTTTATTGTTTGTACTTTACTATACTATCCCATCCTGCCCATCCCCCTCCCCTCCCCTGCACTGACAACCATTAGTTCTTTCTGTATGTCTATGAGTCTCCTTCTGTTCTCTTTGTTGTTGTTGTTTTTTATTCCACATGTAACACAACTGAAGTGGCTTTGCAGCGTCAGCAGCAGCATGCGGTATTTGTTTTTCTCCATCCTACTTCATCAAACATAATGCCCTCCTGCCCATCCATCTTGATATATGGGGCAAAAATTCATTCTTTTTTATGGCTGAGTAGTACTCCATTGTATGTGGTTGTGTGTATGATATCCACCACATCTTCTTTAATCTGTTCATCTGTTGATGGACTTTTAGGTTACTTCCATATCTTGAGCACTGAAAATAATGCTGCTATGGATATTGGGGTGCATGCTATCTTTTTGAAATAGTGTTCCTAATTTTTGTAGGGGTATATATCAAGGACTGAAATTGCTGTGTACTATAGTAGTTCTCTTTCTAGCTTTCTAGGAACCTGCATGTTCTTTTCAATTGTGGGTTCACCATTTACCTTCTCATCAATAGTGAACAAGGGTCCTCTTTTCTCTGTATCCTCATCGGCTTTTGTAATTTGTTGTCACATTGATGAGAGACCTTTTGATAGGTGTAAGGGTGATACTTCATTGTGCTTTTGATTTGCATTTCTCTGATTACCAATACTGAGAATTTTTCATGTGCCATCTATATGTCCCCTTAGGGTAAATGTCTATTCAGGTCTTCTAACCATTATTTTTTAATGTATCTTTGGCCATGTGGCATATGAAATTGTAGTTCCTCAGCTGGGGATTGACCTCTCCATTCTTGCATGGGAAGGGCAGAATCTTAACCACTGGACTACCAGGGAAGACCCTCCTGCCTATTTTTAATAAGATATTTGTTTTTCAGATATTGAGTTGGATGGCTGCTTACATTTTCCATATTAACCTCTCATTGGTCCTGTCATAGGTAAATATTCAGTAGGCTAACCATCTTTTCATTTTGTCAAAGGTTTCCTTTCCTCTGAAAAAAAACCTTTAATTTTAATTAGTTCCTGCTTGTGTATTTTTGCATTTCTTTACTTTGCCTTAGGAGTCAAACCCCCCAAAAAATATGCTACAGTTTATGTCAGAGTGTTCTATGTTTTCCTCTGGGAATTTTATGGTTTCTGATCTTAAATTTCAGTCTCAAATCCATCTTGAGATTTTCTTTTGTAATATCCTGTTAAAGAATGTTCTAGTTCCATTCTTTTGCATGTAGCTATCCAGTTTTTCCAGCATGACTCATTGAAGAGGCTGTCTTTTCTCCACTGTATATCCTTGCCTCCTTTGTCATAGACTAGTTGATGATAAGTGCATTATTGTCTTATTCCAGGGCTTATTTCAGGGCTCTCTATTCTGTTTCCTGACTTATGTGTCTGTTTTTGTGCCACTACCATACTATTTTGATGACCATAGCTTTGTGGTGTAGTCAGATACCTCCATCTCTCTTCTTCTTTCTCAAGATAGTTTTCACTCCTCAAGGCATTTGATGTTACTGTGCAAACTGTGAAATTGATGTGTTCTAGGTTTTTTTTTTTTTTTTTTTTTAATTCTGTTGACATTGTGATAAGGGTAGCTTGAATCTGTAGATTGTTTTGAGCAGTATGGCCATTTTAACAATATTCTTCCAGCCCATGGAATATATTTCCATTCTCTGTATGGAAATATACCTTCAGTTTCTTTCATCAGTGTCTTATAGTTTTTTGACTATAGGTCTTTTACCTCCTTGGCTAGATTTTTTTTTCCTAAGAATGTATGCATATATGTATTATTATTGTTTTTCTCCACACTGGGGGGCATATGGTATCTTGATTTCCCAATGAGGGATCAAATGAATACCACTCACAGTGACAGCTAGGAGTCTTAAGCTCTTTGTCATCAGGGAAGTCCCAGTACTTAATTATTTTTAATGCAGTTGTAAATTGAATTGTTTGCTTAGTTTCTCTATATGATGGTTCATTGTTAGTATGCAGCATATTTCTTTATGTTAATTTCATATCCTGCAACTTGACCAAATTCACTGATGTGTTGTAGGAGTTTTATGGTGACATCTTTAGGATTTTCTATGTGTAATATCATGTCATCTGTAAACAGAGACAGTTTTACTTCTTCCTATCCAGCTTGAATTCCTTTGATTTCTTTTTCTTTGATTGGTGTGGCTAGGAGTTCTAAAACTTTGTTGAATCAAAGTGATGAGAGTGGACATCCTTGTCTTGTTCCTGAAATGCATTTAGCTTTTCACTGTTGAGTATAATGCTTGCAGTGGCTTTTGCATATATGGTCTTTATTATGTTGAGGTACATCCTCTCTATGCCCACATGGTTGAGTTTTTATCAAAATGGATGCTTAATTTTATGAAAAGCTTTTTTTCTGCGTATTTTGAGGTGATCATATGGTTTTTGCTTTTCAGTTTGTTAATGTTCAGTATCCCATTGGTTGGTTTGCAGATACAGAAGCACTGTTGGTATATCCTGGGGTAAATTCCACTTGATCATGCTGTGTGATCCTTTTAATATATTTTTTGATTCAGTTTGCTAATTTATTGAGAATTTTTCATCAATGTTCATCAGTGATACTAGCATGTAATTTTATTTTTTTGTATGTGATATCTCTGGTTTTGGTATCATGGTGATGCTTGCCACTTAGAATGAGTTCAGAAGCACTCCTTCCTTTGGATTTTTCCATTAGTTTGAGAAAGAAAGATGTTAACTGTTCTCTGAAAGTGTGGTAGAGTTCACAGGTGAAGTTATCTGGTCCTGGGCTTTTGTTCACTGAAAGGTTTTGTTTGTTTGTTTGTTTGTTTTAATTAGGTTGAGTTTGTTACTGGTTATTATTTTATTTTTTTTAATATTTTCTACATTCTGGTTTGATCTTGGGAAATTATATGTTTCTTGAAAATTTTCCATTTCTTCTAGATTGTTTTATTGGCATATAGTTCATATAATATCTCATAAGATCCCTTGTGTTTCCGTGGCATCAGTTATAACTTCTTTCATTTCTGACTTTACTGATTTTGGGGTCCTTTTGTTTCTTGATGAGTCTGGCTAAAGATTTATCAATTTTGTTCATCTTTACAAAAATCATTTTTTAGTTTTATCTTTCTTTGTGTTTTTAGTTGATGTTTCCTTTATGTTTGCTCTAAAGTTCATGATTTTTTTCCTTTTACTAACTTTGGAGTTTGTGTGTTCCTTTTTCTAGTCTCTTTAGATATAGGGTTAGTGTATTTGAGTTTTTTTTGTATGTTCCTAAGATAAACTTCCAGTACTGTAAGCTTCCCTCTTAGAACTGCTTTTTCTGCATCCTGTAGATTGTGGATTGTTATATTTTATATGGTGCGTTTTTTGACTTCAGAATGATGTTGCTTTTCTAATGAGAAAAATCTATGACTGCTTCATTACTTGAATGATTCTGGATTTTTTTCACTGAGTAGGGAGATTTATAATACTTGAAAACAAACAAACAAACAAATAAACAACAACAACAAACAGGAGAAAGGATGGGCAAGCGTGTTTTCTCATTTATGACATCTAACTGATAACAATTTTGACTAGATCCCTTTGAGCCAGCTGAGTGGGAAGGCTGTGCACATCAGCACATCATCAACCTTATTTAGAGATTTTTATGTGCAGGTTAGAAGGCAGGAGTCATTTATGTGTTGAGCAGGTATATTTTGCCAAAGCTTCCTGGGAAATTCTGTGCTACACCAGCACCCTCTCTCCGAGGTTGCTTTGTGGAGGTACAGGGAAAACCAGTGGCCTTCGCAGCCCATGTGTCAGGCTTTAGACCAGCCTTAGGGGCCTGGTTGTTTCTTGGTGACTGTGAGACAGAGGGCCTGAGAATTGTGAGTTGGTAGAAGGAGGAGGGCTGGTCAACCTGGCTTACCTGGAGCCCTCATTTCAGAGTCAGAAGGCCAAATGCCACCCCCAGACAGCACCATAGGGGTGTTGGCTTGCAGATGCTTCTGTTGGCCACAGGGAGTTGACCAGTCACCTTAGGTAAGTGGCCAGCGTTCTCACTAGTATATTAGAAGGATAATGGTAACAGCCAGTAGTGTGCCATGGGGTGTGTGCACAAATGCATGCATGAGTGTGTCCATGTATTTGCTTGTATATATTTGTGTGCAAATATGTGTGTATGCATGATATGCATGACTGTGTATGTCTCTTTGTGTATTTGGAGCTAACATAACATTCTCAAAATCAATTTTAACTATTAATAAATGTCTTCTGTAAAGGAAAATACATCTTAAATAGAATACTCCTGGGACTTCCCTGGTGGTCCAGTGGCTAGGGTTCTGAGCGCCAAGGTCCCCAGGTTTGGTTCCTGGTCAGGGAACTAGATCCTGCATGCCACAATTAAGTCTTGGCATGGTGCAGCTAAGGAGCCCACAGGCCACCACTAAGAGATGGCACAGCTACATAAATAAGTACAATATTACCTATTTATAGCCATAAGAGATTATAGTATTTGGAGCCCAGGGTTCTTTTGAAAACCCAGATTATCATTCCAGTGGTAACACTTAAGTAAAAAGTGGGCCTTGGAGTGCATTATGGCAGTGATTTCAGGTAGTAGGATTTCCATGAAGCCCACTTGGCTGTTTTTGACTTAAGAAACCCATGTGCCCTGGGGAAACCAGGCTGAGCTTTATTTCTATATGCTGGGACTTAGAATCTTCCAGAGAAATCCACTCAGGAATGTGGGAGACAGGATGCAGAGAAATGTACTCCATTTCTAGAAGGGAACCTATTCTGTCTTCTAAGGATATGGTGTGGAGCCCAGTGTTCATTGACCCCCATCACGTGACTTAGCCAGCTCACACTTTCCCAGGTCACACATTTCTCTTTCTCATCTTGCTTCCTCTCAAACCACAGGAAGATCAATTTTTCTGCCCCCCTTGAAGCAGGAATGTTCTAGCCCCATTGATCTTTAATGAAAGCACTTTACATGCCTGGATAAATAGTTTCACCATTGAAACTAGTAAGTGTGCAATACTATCCTAACAAAAAAAAAAAAAAAAAATGCATACCTTAGTCTTAAAATACTAAAAAAAAAAAAAAAAAAGCTAATAATTAGCTGATCTTTCATTGAGTGGCAATCTTTTTGCACTAGTAACATGAAAGATCACAAATCACCAAGAGAAATAATAATGAAAAAAATGTGGCAGAGTGGATGCTTTTGGGGAAAATGGCACTTGTAGGTTTACTCAATGCAGAATTGCCACAAATCTTTAATTTGAGGGTCAGGGAGGAAGCACTATCAGCAAAGTGCAGTAAAATCAGGAATGACTGTAATTTAATATTTGGGTTTGCAAATATAATCTTATCTCTAAACATGCCTCTTTAAGTTGAAGATCCTTCCCTTTTGATGGCTTTCGTCGTGCTAGCAGTACATACCACAACAACAGAAGGTGGCTGGGGAAGCCAGGGGTGCTGGAAGGTACCACTCTGCTGACAACATCCTAGAGGTGGGTGTGGAACAAGATGAGAGGTCTCATCCCATCTACAAAAGGTCCCAATCACCACCCTCCACAGACCTCTACAAGCAGGTAGTCATCCTGCAGGGACCAGATAAAGCCCACCCCCATCCCCCCACCCCTGACCCCATTTTAAGGAACAAATGGGACACCCCTGGAATAGCATGTCTCAGTGTCATGGTGACTTGTTTCCTGGTGTCCAAGCATTTTTGTATACCAGGCTCAGCCTGTATATCAGCTCCTGTGAGTGGTACCTGGGGACCAGGTCCACACATTCATGACAATTGCAGGTGCCCTGGTTTCCCCCACATCTCAGATTACCCAACCTCATCTCTAGCTGAATCTATCTTTCCCCTGGAGTAGCTTGCCCTTGATACAGAGGGAAAAAGGGGGGGAGACACTAGAAAATGATGATATTGTCCTCTGAAATGAAAAGGGGTGCTTTATGTCTATCCTTAAGACAACACACATTAGACACTTTTCAAATATTGATGTCACTTCATATTTTTACTGTTCTTCTTTGGCTTTTATTTTATTTTACTTTATGGCATCAGATATTTTTAAAGAGTGCTCTGGGGCAAGTGTAACTGAAAGTGCAATACTTTAAACTATTGCACTTTTCTTAGGCGTGTTGATGGTGAAAGCTGACATTAAGCTTTCTAAAAACCTTCATGTTTGTATTCATACTTTAAGGTTCATAGTCACCCTCTCTCTGCCTTTGTCTGCTTCTTCCATCTGCAGTGCTGTATTTCAAAGGAAAGATTTCCTGCAGCACCTGATGGAGGCTGTTTTAAACAACAGAACCAGTGATCGCTTTGTTACACATGAATAATCCTGTGCATGTGTGGAGAGAGGTACAGGTGTGGCCCTCTGGTACAGAAAGCGTGTGGACATCTAGGGTGTGTGTGTCCCACCGAGATGGTGATCTGGCCCCGTGCTCTGTGAATATGACCTTTGAGAATTCTGTGTTCTCAAAGTCAAGAGACCAGGCTGCCAGACTCCAGGTCCCAGGGCTTGAACTTTGACTGCCGTGAGCCGTGTACTGTGTCGCACAGCCTTCCAGCCCTCACGTTGGAGTCCTGCCTCCTGCCGGGGAGCCCAAGGGGTCCAGGGTCTCATTGAATCATTTTGATGACGGCTGGGCTGACAGTCCCAAGGCCAGCCAATGACAGGCCACGTCACCTGGTTCGTGGTGCTGGCACACAGGGCACGCCCACAATGAAGGGGTCCGTGATTGCAGTGATCTCCAAGGGAGTCAGCTTGATGACTGGGTGTCCCGTTGTGCCACCCTTGGCAGGACATCCGTGTGGAAACTCGATGGCAAGCGGGGGACCCCAGGGAGCACACAGAGCTTTCCTCCAAGATACGAGCCGAGGACGGAGGCTCCACCCCAAAGTAGGAGAATCTTGCACTCAGGGTCACTGAGGAGGCATCTTAGGGGGCAATTGAGCAGCTTTATGGTGGGTGAGGACTCCATTAATATTGTTGGGCATATGGTTTCAGCCAGACCTGAAGTGATTGGTCACCAGTTGGGGTTGCCTGAGGCCCCTGATCACTGCCCACAGGACCAGAAAACCCATGGTGTTGACACTCTGAACACCCTCCTTATGACTTTTTTTTTTTTTTTTTTTCTTCTTCTTCTTCAGACAGTTACTGTGTTTTGCATGCAGTCGAGTTCTTCCCAATGACAGAAAAACCCAATGTGATGGGCTTGAATGGAATGCTTTATGCAGAACAGGCAAATGAAGGGACCCTTTAATAACTAGGGTGCAGCTGGGTTGCTGGCTGGGGAATCCAAGTTGCCTGGAAGGATTATTAATGAAAGTTTGGGGGTAGGCCTTATTTGACGAGTTCATTTTGAGCTTGAAAAAAGAAGTCAAGTCTGTAGGCTCCACTGAAGCAGGTCAGGACATGAGAAAATGGGCTAGCCTCAGTGTTAACATGATTATATCCCTGCATTCTAAAATGTGCCCGGAGTAGACATCTTCCTGCAGCGACAGTGAAATTTAGGTGAAATGCACACTGCTGTGTGGACCCTCATCCCTGAGAACTGCAGGAGAGGGCATTGCAGGTCACTGCAGGAGCTGGGCTTTAACCTTATTTTCAAAACGGCTGATAAAAGGGACTTCCTTGGTGGCTAGTGGGTAGGACACTGAGCTCGTAGTGTGGGAGACCTTTCCCAGTGTGGGTTCCATTCCCAGTCAGAGAACTAGATCCCACATGCTGCAGCAAATATCTGGCACAGCCAAATAAATAAATATTAAAAATAAAAAAACAAAACTCTGATGGAGAAATGGAAGCCGATTTGTACATGGTAAGGGTTACTGAGTGCAGATCTTTCTGTGCCTTGAAGGTGTTTGGGGATTGATGCACTACTCGGATTAAAACATCAACCTTAATTTAAGGTTGTGTCGCAGAAAGGACCAATTTGAATGTTGACTCCTGCGAGCCTTATGCCCAGGGGTCCTATTTCATTTGGCTGTAAAACCAGTTGCTGCCAGCATCACACAAGGGTATGGTGGCTCGGAGTGGGCAGGCATAGAGGTCTGGGTGTGCTGGTATGGGATGCAGTTGCCGTGAGGGACACAGCTGCAGAAATGAGCCACACAGTTGGAGCTTTATGCCTCTGGGTTCCAAGCAGATTATGTGCGGAGCACTAGCTGTCATCCTGATCAGAGCAGCTCCTGGCCCTGCTGTAGTCCCAAGCATGCCTCATTGTGGGCCGGGGTGCTGCTCTGGGCAACCCTGCACATGTGGGAGGGCTTCATTCCTGCATGACAGCACAAGCAGGTGGGCTTCCTGCACAGTGGCAGCCTTGGGCCTTTAAACTGCAGAGACCTAGCTGTTGCACTGTTTGGAGTTCAGCTCCTCTGCTGTGAAGAGGTGTAATAAATGGCTACACTGTATATATTCTGTGTGTGTGTGTTATAATGGCATGGTCAGCAGCTAAAGGGTGAAGAGATCCCCTTCACCCCACCGCAGTGGAGGGAGATGGCAGTGGGAGGGAGAAAGGGAATCACTTGCTGTGTTCATCACGGTCTTGGCTTATGGCAGGCTGTGTGTAACCACTCTAAGGGAGTGACTTCCCAAAGTTTTCTGCTTTTGTGCAACCAACCCAGCAATTTTCAAAATCATCATGTGGGCTTTTAAAGAGTGATGAGACACAAGTGAAATTCTAGAACAGGAATGCCAAAAAGGAGTTGTCTGCTGTTTTTGGAGAATGTTTGACTTTCTGAAGTACTGGCCAGAAAGAGTGCTATAGAACCATTTAAATTTGAGAATAAAATAAATTAAAATGCAGGCAAAGGACTGTCCTTTGGTCATGAAAAATGAAATGTATAGTACAAAGATTTAAAGATGTCCATTGGTTTGTATAAATTAATGTAAAACAATCTGTATAATGGTTTCCTTCATCGCTCAGATGGTACAGAATCAGCCTGCAATGTGAGGACCAGATTCGATCCCTAGATCTGAAAGATCCCCCAGAGAAGGATATGGCTATCCCCTTCAATATTCTTGCCTGGAGAGTCCCATGGACAGAGGAGCCTGGTGGGCTATAGGGTCCCAGGGTGTCAGACAGGACTGAGCAACTAATGCCATCTAATTGCTAACCAGTTAACTAGAACATGGTAATGAAAACTGGTTTTTGTTGTATTTGTTACAGTACCAGAACAGCATCAAGATGAGAAGTTTTTAAAAAACTTTATTTTAAATTGGAATATAGCAAATTGGGCTTCCCTGGTGGCTCAGAAGGTAAAGCAACTGTCTGTAATGTGGGAGACACAGTCTGGATCCTGGATTGAGAAGATCCCCTGGAGAAGGAAATGGCAGCATTTCCAGTACGCTTGCCTGGAAAATCCCATGGACAGAGCAGCCTGGTAGGCTACAGTCCAAGGGGTCTCAAAGATTCAGACATGACTGAGCAACTTTACTTTCATTGTAGCCAATTAACAATGTGATAGTTTCAGGTGAACAGCAAAGGGACACAGCACTATATATACTTGTATCCATTCTCCCCCAATGAGAAATGCTGGGTTGAAGGAAGCACAAGCTGAAATCAAGATTCCTGGGAGAAATATCAATAACCTCAGATATGCAGATGACGCAACCCAGAAAGTGAAGAACTAAAGAGCCTCTTGATGAAAGTGAAAGAGTGAAAAAGTTGGGTTAAAGCTCAACATTCAGAAACTAAGATCATGGCATCCACTCCTATCACTTCATGGCAAATAGATGGGGAAGCAGTGAAAACAGTGGCTGACTTTATTATTATTATTATTATTCTCACTCCAAAATCATTGCAGATGGTGATTGCAGCCATGAAATTAGAAGATGCTTACTCCTTGGTAGGAAACTTATGACCAACCTAGACAGCATATTAGAAAGCAGAGACATTACTCTGTCAACAAAGGTCCATCTAGTCAAGGCTATGATTTTTCCAGTAGTCATGTGTGGATGTAAGCATTGGACTATGAAGAAAGCAGAGTGCAGAAGAATTGATGCTTTTGAACTGTGGTGTTGGAGAAGCCTCTTGAGAGTCCCTTGGACTCCAAGGAGATCCAACCAGTCCATCCTAAAGGAGATCAGTTCTGGGTGTTCATTGAAAGGACTGATGGTTGAAGCTGAAACTCCAATATTTTGGGCACCTGATGCGAACAGCTGACTCATTTGAAAAGACCCTGATGCTGGGAAAGATTGAGGATAGCAGGAGAAGAGGACAACAGAGTATAAGATGGCTGGATGGCATCACCAACTCAGTGGACATGGGCTTGGGTGGACTCCAGGAGTTGATGACAGGGAGGCCTGGCATGCTGCGATTCATGGGGTTTCAAAGAGTTGGACATGACTGAACAACTGTACTAAACTGAACTGCATTCTCCCCCCAACTCTCCAAATTAAGAATATTTTTCTGAGGTTCAAAATTCTGCTTCAAGAACAAGTAGGACAGAGATTCCATCCTAAAGGACCTCCCAGTGTAGGAGGGAAGGAAAGACATCCATGCTTACAACTGGGGCAATGACACACAATTGTCAGTTTGTGAAACCTTACATGGTGCTTCAGATTCTTTGCAGAAAGAAAGTGAAGTGGTTTCTGTGCGTGTGCTCAGTTGTGTATGACTCTTTGTGACATCATAGACTGTAACAGCCTGCCAGGCTCCTCTGTCCATGAGATTCTCCAGGCATGAATACTGGAGTGGGTTGGCATGCCCTCCTCCAGGGGAATCTTCCCAACCCCAAGGATCAAACCCACATCTCTTACATCGCAGGCAGATGCTTTATACCAATATGCCACTGGGGAGGCCAAGTTGTCTTCTAACTGGGGTTCCTGGGAAGATGGGTGGTATTTGAGCTGAGATGACCCTAGGTCCATGGGAGCAGAACCCCGCAGTGACTGCTTGCCTTCAGCCTTGTTTTCATGAGAGTGGCCACCTCATCCGTCATGTTCTCAGAGCCAGTGCCCACTGTTTTGGGAGGTCAAGATCTCCAACATTGTCTTTCGCAGCTGACTACAGGCTGTTTTCTGCATGGTCTGCTCTCCTGCTGCAGTGACCTAAGGACCTTGACACCTGGATGCAGCAGTTTGCTGGACTGCTGTAACAACCTGCCTGGGACTAGGCAGCATTTGCAACAGACGCTTTCTCTGGAGGCCTGAGTCGAAACTCCAAATGAGAACAGGGTTTGGTCTCCCTCCATGAATTGCAGGTGCCCCTTCCCGGTGTCCTCACCGGGTCATCGGTGCATGTCTCTGTGCTAATCTCAAGAAGGACCACAGTTGAACTGGAAGAGGATCCACACTGTGATCTCACATCACGTGAATCACCTCTCTAAAAGAGCCTCATTACATCACCTTCTGAGGTCCTGGTTGGAGGTTGGGTGAGGATTTTGGCATCTGAAATGGGGAGCAGAGGTAGCTCATTGCCCTAGGAGGGCTGCCTCTGTTCCTACCTAAAGTTTAGTTCTTCTGCTGTATCCACGCTCTCAGAAAGGAAGTGTCCTTTCATCATTCACCTCTCCAGTTCACATCTCAGGTTCTAGCATTTAAAATGAAGGCAAATACATGTGTCTCTTTCATATTTTGTTTCTTCAGGGTATAAACCTAGCAGAAGGATTGCTGTGTCAGAGTGTAGTTTTATTCCCAGTTTTTTTCTTTTCTTTTCTTTTTTTTTTTGTTTGTTTGTTTTTTTCTTTTTTTTTTTTTTTAAGGAATCTCCATCCCATGTTCCATATTATGCAGAGTGAAGTAAGTCAGAAACAGAAAGATAAATATTGTCTTCTAATGCATATATTCAGAATCTAGATAAGTGGTACAGAAGAATTTATTTAAAGGGCAGCAGTGGAGAAACAGAAATAGAGAATAGACTTATGAACATGGGGAGAGGGTAGGAGAGGGTAAGATGTATGGAGAGAGTAACATGGAAACTTACATCCAGTTCAGTTAGGTTCAGTCACTCAGTCGTGTCCGACTGTTTGTGACCCCGTGAATTGCAGCACACTAGGTCTCCCTGTCCAGCACCAACTCCCAGAGTTTACTCAGACTCATGTCCATTGAGTCAGTGATTCCATCCAGCCATCTCATCCTCTGTCGTCCCCTTCTCCTCCTGCCCCCAATCCTTCCCAGCATCAAAGTATTTTCCAATGAGTCAACTCTTAGCATGAGGTTGGCCAAAGTATTGGGATTTCAGCTTCAGCATCAGTCCTTCCAATGAACACCCAGGAATGATCTCCTTTAGGGTAGACTGGGTGGATCTCCTTGCAGTCCAAGGGACTCTCAAGAGTCTTCTCCAACACCACAGTTTCAAAAGCATCAATTCTTCTGTGCTCAACTTTCTTCGGAATCTCACATCCATACATGACCACTAGAAAAATCATAGCCTTGACTAGACGGACCTTTGTTGGCAAAGTAATGTCTCTGCTTTTTAATATGCTGTCTAGGTTGGTCACAACTTTTCTACCAAGGACTAAGCATCTTCTAATTTCATGGCTGCAGTCACCATCTGCAGTGATCTTGGAGCCCCAAAAAACTAAAGTCTGACATTTTTTCCACTGTCTCCCCATCTATTTGCCACGAAGTGATGGGACCAGATGCCATGAACTTAGTTTTTTTAATGTTGAGCTTTAAGCCAACTTTTACACTCTCCTCTTTCACTTTCATCAGGAGGCTTTTTAGTTCCTCTTCACTTTCTGCCATACGAGTGGTGTCATCTGCATATCTGAGGTTATTGATATTTCCCCAAGCAATCTTGATTCCAGTTTGTGCTTCCTCCAGCCCAGTGTTTCTCATGATGTATTCTGCATATAAGTTAAATAAGCAGGGTGACAATATACAGCCTTGATGTACTCTGTTTCCTATTTGGAACCAGCCTGTTGTTCCATGTCCAGTTGTAACTGTTGCTTCCTGACCTGCATATATGCTTCTCAAGGGGCAGGTCAGGTGGTCTGGTATTCCCATCTCTTTCAGAATTTTCCAGTTTATTGTGATCCACATAGTTGAAGGCTTTGCCATAGTCAATAAATCAGAAATAGACTTTTTTTCTGGAACTCTCTGGCTTTTCAATGATCCAGCAGATGTTGGAAATTTGATCTCTGGTTCCTCTACCTTTTCTAAAACCGACTTGAACATCTAGAAGTTCATGGTTCACGTATTGCTGAAGCCTGGCTTGGAGAATTTTGAGCATTACTTTACTAGCATGTGAGATGAGTGCAATTTTGTGGTAGTTTGATCATTCTTTGGGATTACCTTTCTTTGGGATTGGAATGAAAACTGACCTTTTCCAGTTCTGTGACCACTACTGAGTTTTCCAAATTTGGTGGCATATAGAGTGCAGCACTTTGATAGCATCATTTTTCAGAATTTGAAATAGCTCAACTAGAATTTCATCACATCAACTAGCTTTGTTCGTAGTGATGCTTCCTAAGACCCACTTGGCTTCACATTCCCGGATGTCTGGCTCTAGGTGAGTGATCACACTATCGTGATTATCTGGGTCATGAAGATCCTTTTTTGTACAGTTCTTCCGTGTATTTTTGCCACCTCTTCTTAATACCTTCTGCTTCTGTTAGGTGCATACCATTTCTGTCCTTATCAAACCCATCTTTGCATGAAATGTTCCCTTGGTGTCTCTAATTTTCTTGCAGATATCTCTAGTCTTCCCCATTCTGTTTTTGTTTTTTTCCCACTTCTACTTCTTTGCATTAATTGCTGAGGAAGGCTTTCTTATCTCTCACTGTTTTTATCTGGAACTCTGCACTCAAGTGGGGATATCTTTCCTTTTCTCCTTTGCTTTTCACTTCTCTTCTTTTCACAGCTATTTGTAAGGCTTCCTCAAACAACCATTTTTTCATTTTTTAATTTCTTTTCCATGGGCATGGTCTTGATCCCTGTCTCCTGTACAGTGTTACGAACCTCCATCCATAGGTCATCAGGCACTCTATCAGATCTAGCCCCGTAAATGTATTTCTCACTTCTACTGTATAGTCATAAGGGATTTAATTTAAGTCATACCTGAATGGTCTAGTGGTTTTCCCTACTTTCTTCAATTTAAGTCTGAATTTGGCAATAAGGAGTTCATGATCCTGAGCCACAGTCAGCTCCCAGTCTTGTTTTTGCTGACTGTATAGAGCTTCTCCATCTTTGACTGAAAAGAATATAATCAATCTGATTTCAGCGTTGACCATCTGGTGATGTCCATGTGTAGAGTCTTCTTTTATATTGTTGGAAGAGGGTGTTTGCTATGACCAGTGCATTCTCTTGGCAACACTCTATTAGCCTCTGCCCAGCTTCATTCTGCACTCCAAGGCCAAATTTGCCTGTTACTCCAGGTGTTTCTTTACTTCCTACGTTTGCATTCAAGTGCCCTATAGTGGAAAGGACATCTTTTTTGGGTGTTAGTTTTAAAAAGTCTTGTAGGTCTTCCAGACAGTTCAGTTTCCATTTCTTCAGCATTACTGGTTGGGTCATAGGCATGAATTAGCACGATATTGAATGGTTTGCCTTGGAAATGAACAGAGATCATTTTGTCATTTTTGAGCTTGCATACAGTTACTGCATTTCAGACTCTTTTGTTGATCATGATGACTACTCCATTTCTTCTAAGTGATTCCTGCCCACAGTAGTAGATATAATAGTCATCTGAGTTAAATTCACCCATTCCAGTCCATTTTAGTTTACTGATTCCTAGAATGCCCACATTCACTCTTGCCATCTTCTGTTTGACAACTTCCAAGTTGCCTTGATTCATGGAACAAACATTCCAGATTCCTATGCAATATTGTTCTTTACAGCATTAGACCTTGCTTTTATCACTAGTCACATCCACAACAGGGTATTGTTTTTGCTTTGGCTCCATCCCTTTGCTTTTCACTTCTCTTTCTGGAGTTATTTGTTCACTGATCTCCAGTAGCATATTGGGCACCTACCGACCTGGGGAGTTCCTCTTTCAGTATCCTATCATTTTGCCTTTTCATACTCTACTTGGGGTTCTTATGGCAAGAATACTGAAGTGGTTTTCCATTCCCTTCTCCATATGCTAAATAGAAAGCCAATGGGAATTTTTTCAGGAAACTCAAGTAGGACAGAAGTTCCACCCCCAAGTACCTCCCAGCATAGGAGGGAAGGAAGACACCATGCTTACAACTGGGATGATGACCCATAATTGTCAATTTGTGAAGTGTTACATGATCAGACAGGACTGAGCAGCTAACACCCTCTGATCGCTGATCTGATAACCAGTACATGATCATGAAAACTGATTTCTGTTGTATTTGATGCTGTATTTGATACAGGTCTCTGTATCAACCTAGAGGGGTGGAATCAGGTGGGAAATGGTTGGGAAGTTCTAAAGAGAGGGAATACATGCTCACCTTGGCTGACTCATGTTGAGGTTTGGCAGAAAGCAGAAAAACTTGTAATTATCAATCAATAAAAAATAAGTCAATTAAAAAAATGAAATAGAGTAGAGACTTCCCTAGTGGTCCATTGGTTACAAGTCTGCCTGGCTGCACAGGGAACATGGGTTTGATTCCAAGTCCAGGAAGATTCCACATACCTCGGGACAATGAAGCCCATTGCACAACACCTGCTGAGCTCTGTGGCTCGTGATGCCCATACACCCTAGAACCCGTGTTCAACCACAAGAGAAGCCACCACAGTGAGAACCCCACAGCCTGCAACTAGAGAGCAGCCCCTGCTCAACACAACTTAGAGAAAGCCCACGCACAGCAGCGAGGACCCAGGGCAACCAAAAATAAATAAAAACTTTTTTTTTTAAATAAGGATTTGCCATCCTAGTGAGCAGCTTGTGAAGAGGGAAACCAGTGATGTCTCTTGTTTCCAAGGACTCCTGCCCACATAGTGTTGCACACCCCTTCTGGTGGGGGTGGAGAGATGAGTCATTTTCTAAAAGCGACTGGGGAGTGGTCGCCTACTTGCATGTCCCACCAGGAACCATGAGTGCGGAGCAGAGAACCCCTCTGCCAGTCCTTTCAGATCTGCCACCTTGTTAGCTGCACCCCTGGGCTGAGTGGATATAGGACTCTGAGCCCCATCTGGATCATGGCAAAGTAAAAAAAAAAAAAAATGATTCTCCATTGGCACGACCCCACTGCTGAACTTTCATTGACTATTTTAGTTCACATGGCAGTACATGAAGCAACAGGCTCTCTTTGTTTTTTGGAGTGAAGAAATCAACAGGTCAAATTTGGTGCCATGAACTTGTTGGCAACTAAAGAAAAAAAGTGAAATTGCTCAATCATATCTGACTCTTTGCAAACCCATGGATTGTAGTCTTTAAGTCAGCTTAAAGCTCAACACTCAGAAAACTAAGATCATGGCATCTAGTCCCATCACTTCGTGGCAAATAGATGGGGAAACAGTAACAGACTGTTTATTTGGGGGCTCCAAATCACTGCAGATGGTGACTGAAGCCAGGAAGTTAAAAGGCACTTAATCCTTGAAAGAAAAGTTATGACCAACCTAGACAACATGTTAAACATCAGATACATTATTTTGCCAACAAAGATCCATCTAGTCAAGGCTATGGTTTTTGCAGTTGTCATGTATGAATGTGAGAGTTGGACTATGAAGAAAGCTGAGCACTGAAGAATTGATACTTTTGGATTGTGGTATTGGAGGAGACTCTTGAGAGTCTCTTGGACTGCAAGGAGATCCAATCAGTCCATCCTAAAGGAGATCAGACCTGGGTATTCATTGGAAGGACTGATGTTGAAGTTGAAAATTCAATACTTTGACCACCTGACGTGAAGTCTGACTCATTTGAAAAGACCCTGATGCTGGGAAAGATTGAAGGTGGGAGAAGACTACAGAGGATGAGATGGTTGGATGGCATCACTGATTCAATGGACATTAGTTTGAGTAAATTCTGGGAGTTAGTGATGTACAGCGAGGCCTGGTGTGTTGCAGCCCATTGGGTCGCCAATAGTTGGACACACCTGAGCAAATGAACTGAACTGAACTGGACTGCAGCCTGCCATTCTCCTGCATCCATGGGATTTTCCAGGCAAGAACACCAGAGTGGTTTGCCATTGCCTTCTCCAGAAGATCTTCCCGACCCAGGGATAGAATCCTGGTCTTCTGCACTGCAGGCAGACACTTTACCATCTGAGGTAAGTTGGCCACTATCATGTGTCAAGCCCTTGTGAGATAGCTAAGCTTTAACCACGTTGGATTCTGGTTCCTCACACATGACAGCCTTGTAGAGCTGGGGGTCACCAACTCCCAGCCTGCAAACCCTATAGGACGCCCCCACCCCCTCCCTAGGCCAGACAACAGGAAGTGAACTAGGAGAGAAGGGGAATGAGAAAAGCTTTATCTGTATTTACAGCCCCTTCTCATCACTTTTATGACTTCCTGAGATAGCAAATGCTGATCACCCTGAAAGTGTTTGAGACAACTTCAAATGTCCATACATGCTGGATTCAAGTCAAGGCAGAATATCCTGCTATTGCTGTAAAAACACTGAAAATCCTGTATCCATTTCCAACATCCTGGTCTTTTGAAACTTTTCTGCCATGTGTTGTGTAAGTGTTCAATCATGTCCACCTCTGAGACTCTATGGACTGTAGCCTGCCAGGCTTCTCTGTCCATGGGATTCTCCAGGCAAGAGTGGGTTTCCATGGCCTGCCTAAGGGGATCTTCCCAATCCTAGGATCGAACTTGTGTGTCTCTTGCAATGGAAGGCTGATTCTTCCCCACTGAGTTACCAACAATAACCAAAGCAAGATTATGAAGTGAGTGAAAGTCACTCAGTCGTGTCTGACTCTTTGTGACCCCATGGACTATACAGTCTATGGAATTCCCCAGGATAGAATACTGGAGTGGGTAGCCTTTCCCTTCTCCAGGGTATCATCTCAACCCAGGAATCGAGCCCAGATCTCCCACATTGTAGTCAGATTATTTACATGCTGAGCCACCAGGAAAGCCCAAGAATATTGAAGTGGGTAGCCTTTCCCTTCTCCAGTGGATCTTAATGACCGGTGAATTGAACTGGGATGTCCTGCATTGCAGGCAGATTATTTACCAGCTGAGCCGCTAGGAAAGCCCAGTTATCTAGTAGACTGGACATAAGCAGCATACTTCAGGTATCTATATCTCCCATCAGTCCCCCAGATGGGACCAACTAGTGGCAGAGAGGTATGCTCATGGCTCCCACTGATTGTACATTATGGTGAGTGTTACAAATATTTCCTCATTTATAACAGTGGGATAATTATAGAAAAATAACACCATACATGCCATGTGCTTGAAACATCTGGAACCCACCCCCAACCCCACCTTCACTCCCAATCGTGGTAGGTGGAAAAAATTGTAGAGGACTATTCTGGGAGGTTTCACAGAGTATTCCTGTGAATTAGATCCTGGTGCTGTGGCCTCTGTCAGGTTTCTGCTCCTGGCCTCCTCCAGGCCATCTCCACACATGCCAGGAGTTGCTGCCAGTTGGTCAGCTCTGATCTGCAGGCTTGTGTTTTGTTGGGACACGTGGGAGAAGAAGGGGTGCAGTTCATGATAGAGACTTAAGAATGGATCCTTAATCCCAGTAACAGCCAGAAGGTGGAATCTGTTTGAAATCATGCTCTTTAGGGAAAAGCCTTTTCCATAGTAAATCCATCAACACCCTTAAGTCCAGCTGAGGGTCACCTCCCTGTACAAATTCCCCTGAGAGGTGTCTTGGTGTCCAGAGCCTGATGTCAAGTCTGACTTCTTTTTGATTAATTTTTATTGGAGGATAGTTGCTTTACAATGTTGTGCTAGTTTCTGCTGTACAGCTAAGTGAATCAGCAATGTATGTAGATTCAGATAGATACATATATGCTGTCTTTGAAATTTTTTCTTCCCCTTTAGGTCACCACAGACCACTGAGTTCCCTTTGTTATGTAATAGGTTCTTACTAGTTACATATTTTATACATAGTGTCAATAGTGTGGCTTCCCTTGTGGCTTAGCTGGTAAAGAATATGACTCCAATGTGGGAGACACGGGTTCACTCCCTGGGTCGAGAAGATCCCCTCCAGAAAGGAGTGAGTACCCACTCCAGTATCATTGCCTGGGAAATCCCATGGACAGAGGAGCCTGGCGGGATACAGTTCATGGAGTCACGATCAGATGCAACTGTGTAACTAACACTTCCAATTTTTTTTTTCCACTTTCTTTGTCAATAGTGTGTATGTGTCAATTGCAATCTCCCAGTTCCCCTTGGTGTTCATATGTTTGTTCCATGCACAGGACTGACCTTATGTGGACTCACAGGCTGCTCATGAGAAGGTTTCATAATAGGAGAGTGTTCCACCCTCATGTACTGCTCACTTTTCTGGCCTGAATTCAGTGAGCTAAAGGAGAATTTGAAACTTTCCCTTCTGAACTGCCATGCTGGGTAATTAGGAAGTCACACTGGGATGATCACAAGATGAAGGCCAAGCTTGAAATTTCTGAGTGACTTAACTGAACTGACTGTAGTTCTCCATAGCTTAACCCACCTCAGCTCAGTTCTCCATAGCTTTCATTTGCTCAGCCCACTTAGGATAGCTATAGTTAACTTGGCTCTCCTTAGCTTGGCTATCATTACCTTGGCTTTCCTCAGCTTAGCTGTCTGTAGTTCTCCTTAGCTCAGCCCTCCTTAAGATAGATCTCCTTAATTACTTCTTCTTAGCTTAGCAGTCTTTAGCTCTCTATAGCTCAGCTCCCCTAAGCTCAGCCCTCCTAGCTCTCATGGTATGCCTCTGTTCATAAGCATGGCTCTGCTTCTGAGCATGAATCCTCTTCTGAACTTGGTTCTCCTTAACTCGGCTCTCCTTAACTCAGCTCTCCTTTCCTAGCTTAGCTTTCCTTAGCTAAGCTGTCTGTAGCTCTCCTAAGCTCAGCCCTCCATGGTTCTCCTTAATTACTTCTCCTTAAGTAAGTAATTACTTACTTAACTACTCCTTAAGGAAGTAAGTACTTACTTGTTTAGCTACTCCTCCTTAAGTAAGACACTTCTCTTTAAGTGGCTCACCTTAGCTCAGCTCCCCTAAGCTCAGCCCTCATAGACCTCCTCAGCTCAGCTCTCCTTAACTCTCCATAGCTCTCTAGGGTAGCTAATAAGAGGTAACATAAAGAGAACTAAGCTCAGGGAGAGGTAAGCTAAGGAGAGCTAAGGAATGCTGAGCTTGGCTAAGGAGAGCTTAGAAAAGGGGGTCTGAGCTAAGGACAGCTGAGCTACCTAAGGAGAGTATGCTAAGGAGGGCTGAGCCATGGCGAGCTGAGTTAAAGAGAGCTACACTGAGGAGAGGTAATTGAGGAGAACTATTCAAGCTCGACATTCAGAAAACTAAGATCATGGCATCTGGTCCCATCACTTCACGGGAAATAGATGGGGAAACAGTGAAAACAATGTCAGACTTTATTTTTGGGGGGCTCCAAAATCACTGCAGATGATGACTGCAGACATGAAATTAAAAGACACTCCTTGGAAGGAAAGTTATGACCAACCTAGACAGTATATTAAAAAGCAAAGACATTACTTTGCTGACAAAGTTCCACCTAGTCAAGGCTATGGTTTTTCCAGTGGCCATGTATGGCTATGACAGTTGGACTGTGAAGAAAGCTGAGTGCTGAAAAATGGACATTTTTGAACTGTGGTGTTGGAGAAGCCTCTTGAGAGTCCCTCGGACTGCAAGGAGATCCAACCAGTCCATCCTAAAGGAGATTAGTCCTGGATGTTCATTGGAAGGACTGATGCTGAAGCTGAAACCCCAATACTTTGGCCATCTCATGCGAACAGTTGACTCATTGGAAAAGACCCTAATTCTGGGAGGGATTGGGGGCAGGAGGAGAAGGGGATGATAGAGGATGAGATGGTTGGATGGCATCATCAACTCGATGGTCAGGAGTTTGAGTAAACCCCAGGAGTTGGTGATGGACAGGGAGGCCTGGCATGCTGCGATTCATGGGGTCACAAAGAGTTGGACACGACTGAGTGACTGAACAGAACTGACTGAACTGATGAGCTGAGCTGAGGAGAGCTGAGCTTTGGAGAGTTGAGCTAAGGAGAACAATGGAGAGCTAAGATAAGGAGAGCTATAGAAGCTACAGAGAGCTGAGCTGAGGAGGACTAAGCTAAGGAGAATTAAGATAAGGAAATCTTAGATAAGGAGGGCTATGGAGAGCTGAGTTGAAGAGAGCTGAGCTAGGGAGACCCAGGAGGGTTGAGCTAAGGAGAGCTGACTAAGGAGAGCTAAGGACAGCTGAGCTATGGAGAGCTGAGCTAATGAGAACTAGGTAAGGCTAACCTAATAAGAGCTAAGTTAAGGAGCACTGAGGTGAGGAGAGCTGACCTAAAGAGAGCTATGGAGAGCTGAATTGAGGACAGCTGAGCTAATGTGGGCTAAACTAAGGAGGGCTAAGGTGAACTAAGCTAAGGAGAGCTAAGATAAGCAGAACTAATTCAGGAAAGCTTAATTAGCTAAAGAGAGCTACACTAAGGAGAGTTTAACTGAATTAAGGAGAACTAATTAAGGATAGCTAAGCAAGGAGTCTAACAAAACTAAGAGAACAATATCTGGTCCCATTACTTCATGGAAAATAGATGGGAAAACAGTGGAAACCACAATAGCCTTTTTTTTTTTTTTTTTGCTTCAAATCACTGCAGATGCTTTTTCCAGTAGTCAAGTATGGATGTGAGAGTTGGACTATAAAGAAAGCTGAGCACCAAAGAAATGATGTTTTGGAACTGTGTGTTAGAGAAGACTAGAGTCCTATCGACAGCAAGAGATCCAACCAGTCCTTCCTCAAGGAGATCAGTCCTGGGTGTTCATTGGAAGGACTGATGCTGAAGCAGAAACTCCAATACTTTGGCCACCTGATGTGAAGAACTGACTCATGTGAAAAGATCCTGATGCTGGGAAAGATTGAAGAAGGGAGGAGAAGGGGGCGACAGTATCAGATGGTTGGATGGCATCACCAACTCAATGGACATGAGTTTGGGTGGACTCTGCGAGTTGGTGATGGACAGGAAGGAAGGCCCAGCACAGTGAAGTCCATGGGGTCACAAAAAGCCAAACACGACTACCTAACTGAACTGAACTGAACTAGTCAATTGCATCACTTAATGTTTGTGTTTCCTTTTTAATTTCCTGGATGTTTGATCTATCCATAGGTGTGAGTGGGGTATTAACATCTCCCACTCTTATCGTGTTATTGTTAAATTTCCCTTTCCTTATTGTTAACATGTTAACATAATATTGTTAACATTATGTATTGAGGTGCTCCTATGCTGCATGCATATATATTTATAATTGCTATATCTTCTTCTTGGATTGATCCTTTGATCATTATGTAATGTCCTTCTTTGTCTCTTTTCATGGCCTTTATTACAAAGTCTTTTTAATCTGATATGAGTATTGCTATCACTACTTTCTTTTGGTCTCCATTTGTATGAACTATCCTTTTCCAGCCCTTCACTTTCACTCTGTATGTGTCCCTTGGTTGGAGGTGGGTCTCTTCCAGACATCATATATTGAGTTCTGCTTTTGTAACCATTTTACAATACTTCCTTTGTCACCTATCTATCCATTTGTCCATCCCTCTTTCCAATCTACAGTTGCTCTTTTCCCTTGTTGTTTTTTTTTTTGGTAAATTGCAGACATCAATATGTGTCTACTTAAGTATTCAGCAAGCCTGCCATTAAGTATTGAGCCATGTTTGTTTACAGCAATTTCCTTTGGATATAAAATTTACAATCAATGAAATATACCAAACTTTTGTTTTTCCCAGTCATGTTACCTTTTAACTGAAGAATAGTTGATTTACAATGTTGTGTTAATTTCTGCTTTACAGCAAAATGATTCAGTTGTACATAGGCATGTGTCTATATACATTGTGCATGTGTGTACATTCTTTTATTTAGTTTTCTGTTTGTTTGTTTGTTTTGTCTACCTTGTGCAGCATATGGGATTAGTTCCCTGACCAGGGATTGAATGCACATCCCCTCAAGTGGAAGTGTGGAATCTTAACTCACTGGATTGCCAGGGAAGTCCCATATATATTCTTCTCCATTATGATTTATCATAGAATACTGAATGTATTTTTCTGTGCTCTACAGTAGGAACTTGTCTATCCATTCCATATATTCTAGTTTATATCTCTTAACCAAAATCTCTTCCTCCATCCCTCCCCCAATTCTCTCTGCCTTGAAAGCCACAAGTCTGTTCTCTATGTCCATGAGTGAGTTTGTTTCATACGTATGTTCATTTGTGTCATATCTTTGATTTCACATAAATGATATTTGGTGTTTGTCTTTCTCTGTGTGACTCATTTCACTTAGAATGATCATCTCTCAGTCCATGAATGTTGCCTGAAATGGCCTTATTGTTGTAGCTATACAGATTATTGGATCCTTTTAACCACATGTAGAGACATTCATCTGCAGTTATTTTTATGAATATATTACTAAAATGTGTTTAGTATACCACTCTTGGTATAGTACAACCATTATGAGGTTGTATTAGGATTTTATATGTATATATTAGTCAGTTCAGTTCAGGTGCTCAGTCGTGTCTGACTCTTTGTGACCCCAGGGACTGTAGTATGCCAGACTTTTCCCTATCCACCACCAACTCCTGGAGCATGCTCAAATTCCGGTCCATTAAGTGGGTGATGCCATCCAACCATCTCATCTTCTGTCTTCCCCTTTCCTCCTGCCTTCTGTATTTCCCAGCATCAGAGTCTTTTCCACTGAGTCAGTTCTCTGCATCAGATGGCCAAAGTATTGGAGTTTCAGCTTCAGCATCAGTCCTTCCAGTGAATATTCAGGACTGATTGCCTTTAGGATTGACTGGTTTGAGTTCCTTGCAGTCCAAGTGACTCTCCAGAGTATATGTGGGTTAGAAATATTTATTGTGGTTATGCTGAGGCTGGGAAAGTTGAAGGTGGGAGAAGGGGACGACAGGATGAGATGGTTGAATGACATTACCAAGTTAATGGACATGAGTTTGAGTCAACTCCGGGGGTTGCTAATGGACAGGGAGACTTGGCATGCTGCAGTCAGTGGGATCACAAAGAGAGGAACACGACTGAGCAACTGAACTGAACTGAACTGAACTGTGCTTATGCTGCCCTCTCGTGGAGAAATAGAAGAATACTCATGAATATAATTAATAAAATCCAGATGTATTCTACACGTTGGAAAAGATAGAGTATAGCTTTATTAAAAATTGATACATGCTCATAACAGAAAAAGTAAGAAAGAAAAGGAAGAAAAACATCACCCATGATCTCACTTTACCACTGGCTCATAATTCTGAGCTCCTGGGACTGGGAGATTAGGGTGTGCTGCTTCTTTTAGTATAAAATCATCTTTTCTTCTATTTGAATGCTAACATACAACTTGGTTTTGATACTTGATTATTGGTGTGTTTGCTTATCTTTAAGCATTTAACTTTACAAATACCTAGTAATTTGATCCCCTGTTTAGAGGCTACGTGCTTCATGATTTTCTTTTTCTTTTTTTTCCCCCATTTTTGCTGATTAAAATATTGAATATCTTGGCTATAGTAAAGAGTGTTGCAATGAAGATTATAGTGCATACATATTTTGGAATTAAGGCTTTCTCCACAAATATGCCCACCAGTGAGGTGCTGGGTTATATTGCAATTATTTTTTTTAGTTTTTTAAGGAGATGCCCTACTGTTCACCATAGTGGCTCTATCAGTTTACATGCCTACTGACAGTCCAGGAGGGTTCCCTTTTCTCCACAAACTCTCCAGAAATTATTGTTTGTAGAATTTTTGATGATGGCTCTTCTGACTGGTGCAAAGTGATATATCATTTTAGTTTTGTTGTGCATTCCTCTAATAATTAGTAATGTTGAGCATATTTTCATGTGTTTTCTGGGCCATCTGCATGTCTTCTTTGGAAAAATGTCAATTTAGATCTGGCCATCTGCATGTCTTCTTTGGAAAAATGTCAATTTAGATCTGGCCATCTGCATGTCTTCTTTGGAAAAATGTCAAACTTTGATTGAGTTTTGTTTTGGTTTAAACTGGACTACATGTGCTGTTTTTATATTTTGCAGACTAATGCCTTGATAACTAATGAGATTCATGAAATTGTACAGGAGACAATGATGAAGATCATCTCCAAGTAAAATAAATGAAAGAAGGCAAAATGGCTCTCTGAGGAGGCCTTACAAATAGATGAGAAAAGAAGAGAAGTTAAAGGCAAAGGAGAAAAGGAAAGATACACCCATCTGAATGCACATTTCAAACGAATAGCAACCCTTCCCCAGGGATCAATGTAAAGAAATAGAGTAAAACAATAGAATGGGGAAGACTAGTGATCTCTTCAAGAAATGCAGAGATACCAAAGGAACATTTCATGCAAAGATGAGCACAACAAAGGGCAGAAAAGATTTGGACCTAACAGAAGCAGAAGATATTAAGAAAAGGTGGCAAGAATACACAGAAAAACTATACAAGAAAGATCTACATGACCCAAATAACCATGGTAGTGTGATCACCAGCCTAGAGTCAGACATCTTGGAATGAGGAGTCAAGTGGGCCTTAGAAAGCATCATAAGGAACAAAGCTGGCAGAGATGATGGAATTCCAGTTGAACTATTTTAAATCCTAAAAGATGATGCTGTGATAGTGCTGCACTTCATATGCCAGCAAATTTGGAAATTTCAGCTGTGGCCACAGAACTGGAAAAGGTCAGTATTCATTCCAATGCCAAAGAAAGGCAATACAAATACCACACAACTGCACCCATCTCAAACACTACCAAACTAATGCTCAAATTTTTCCAACCTAGGATTCAATAGTACATGAACCGTGGACTTCCAGATGTTCAAGCTGGATTTAGAAAACTCAGAGGAAGCAGAGATCAAATTGCCAACATCAGCTGGATCATTGAAAAGGCAAGAGTGTTCCAGGCAAACATCTACTTTTGTTTATTGACTATACCAAAGCCTTTGACTATGTGCATCACAATAAACTGTGGAAAATTCTGAAAAAGATGGGAGTACCAAACCACCAGACCTGCCTCCTGAGATATCTGTATGCAGGTAAAAAGAAACAGTTAGAATTGGACATGCAACAACAGACTGGTCCAAATTAGGAAAGGAGCACATCAAGGCTGTATATTGTCACCCTGCTTATTTAACTTATATGCAAAATATATCACGTGAAATGCTATGCTGGATGAAGCACAAGCTGAAATAAAGATTGCTGGGGGAAATATCAGATATGCAGATGACATCACCCTTATGTCAGAAAGAGAATATTTTTTTTCCATTTATTTTTATTAATTGGAGGCTACTTACTTTACAATATTGTAGTGGTTTTTGCCAACCACTTGTAAAAGAATGAAGCTAGAACACTTTCTAACATCGTACACAAAAATAAACTCAAAATGGATTAAAGATCTAAATGTAAGACCAGAAACTATAGGACTCCTAGAGGAGAACATAGGCAAAACACTCTCTGACATAAATCACAGCAAGATCCTCTATGACCCGCCTCTCAGAATACTGGAAATAAAAGACAGAGAATAATAAAATTGCCTCTTGACGAAAATGAAAAAGGAGACTGAAAAGTTTCCTTAAAGCTCCACATTCAGAAAACTAATATCATGCTATCGAGTGCCATCCCTTCACAGCAAATTTATGGGAAAAGAATGGAAACTGTGAGATATTTTATTTGGGGGACTGCAAAATCACTACAGATGGTGACTGCAGCCATGAAATTAAAAGTCACATGCTCCTTGGGAAAAAAGCTGTGACCAACCTAGATATCATATTAAAAATCAGAAAATCAGAGACAGTACTTTGCCAACAAATGTTCGTCTAGTGAAAGCTATGTTTTGTTTGTTTGTTTGTTTGTTTGTTTTGTTGTTGTTGTTATTTTTTCCCAGTAGTCATGAATGGATGTCAGAGTTGGACTGCAAAAAAAGCTGAGCATTGAAGACCTGATGTTTTTGAACTGTGGGGTTGGAGAAGACTCTTCAGGGTCCCTTAGACTGCAAGGAGATCTAACCCTTCCATCTTAAAGGAAATAAGTTCTGAATATGCATTAGAAGGACTGATGCTGAAGCTCAAAGACCAATTCTTTGGCCACCTCATTCTAAGAAATGACTCATTTGCAAAGACCCTGATGCTTGGAATGATTGAAGGTGGGAAGAGAAGGGGACAGCAGAGGATGAGATAGTTAGATGGCATCACTGACATGATAGACAGTTTGAGTAAGTTTCAGGAGCTGGTTATGGACAGTGAAGACTGACCTGCTGCAATCCATGGGATGGCAAAGAGACAGACACGACTGAGCAACTGAACTGAGCTGAACTATTGAGAACCATCTTGGTAGCACAGGGAAATGCCCTCAATGCTCTGAGGTGACCTACATGGCAAATAATTTTTTTTTTAAAAGGTGGGTATATATAAACACAAACATATGCACAGCTGATTTACTTTGCTGTACAGCAGATAGTAACATAACATTGTAAAGCTTCTATCGGTGTACCTTGTGTGGGCTCAATTTATAGGAAGTTCTGAAAGAGCTGGGAATGCCAGACAACCTGACCTGTCTCCTCAGAAATCTGTATGCAGGTCAGGAAGCAACAGTTAGAACAGGACATGGAACAACAGACTGGTTCCAAATAGGAAAAGGAGTACATCAAGGCTGTATATGGACACCCTGCTTATTTAATTTATTTGCAGAATACATCATGAGAAATGCTGGGCTGGAGGAAGCACAAGCTGGAATCAAGATTGTCAGAAGAAATATCAATAAGCTCAGATACCACATGACACCACCCTTATGGCAGAAAGTGAAAAAGAACTAAAAAGCCTCTTGATGAAAGTGAAAGAAGAGAGTGTAAAAGTTGGCTTGAAGCTCAACATTCAGAAAACTAAGATTATGACATCTTGTCCCATCACTTCATGCCAAATAGATGGGGAAACAGTGGCTGACTTTGTGTTTTTGGGCTTCAAAATAATTTCAGCCATGTAATTAAAAGATACTCCTTGGAAGAAAATAGACAGCATATTAAAACACAGAGACATTTGCCAACAAATGTCCATCTAGTCAAGGCTATGATTTTTCCAATAGTCATGTATGGATGTGAGAATTGGACTGTAAAAAACAAAAACAAACAAACAAATAAACAACAAAAACTGAGTGCCGAAGAATTGGTGTTTTTGAATTGTAATATTGCAGAAAACTCTTGAAAGTTCCTTAAACTGCAAGGAGATCCAACCAGTCCATCCTAAAGGACATTAGTCCTGGGTGTTCATTGGAAGGACTGATGTTGAAGCTGAAATTCCAATACTTCAATACTTTGGCCCCTGATGTGAAGAGCTGAATCATTTGAAAAGACTCTGATGTTGGGAAAGATTGAGGGCAGGAGGAGAAGGGGACGACAGAGGATGAGATGGTTGGATGGCATCACCAACTCAACAGACATAAGTCTGAGTAGATACAGGGAGGCCTGGCATGCTGCAATCCATGGGGTCGCAAAGAGTTGGACACGACTGAGTGACTAAACTGCTACTGCTACTAGGTGAGGCAAAACTAATCTATACCGGAGACATTCTCAGTTCTATCATGGGGACTTGCATGGGAGAAGGGCAGTCTGGGGAAGGGTCCCAAAAAGATTTTCTAGGATGTTGGGGAAATATATATATATCACAGTGACCATCATATATATAATCTTAATATAATTGCATAAATATTTCTGCAATGTAAATTCCAAAAAGGGTCTTGATAACTGGTTCCATGCATTTATAAATTTATTAGGTATTGTCAAATTGTCCTTCAGAAAGTTGCATCAATTTTTACTCTCAGAGCAATGCATGATGACTCATTTTTAAACCCTCATCTTCAGTTTGGAGGGAAATTTTGGCATCTTTCAACTTTCTCATTGAACTTTTGACAGTTTGCAAGGTAAGAAATCATACCCCATTATTGTTTTGGTTAGCAATTCTGTTATTACCAGTTACATTCCACATTTCCTACTGTTTGTTTGTTTTTTCTGGGTAATTTGTATTTCTTTGTACGCTTTGTTTACTTCATATTTGTCTTTCAGTAGATTTTTCATCTCTTATTTTAACTTTGGACTCTGCATAAATTAGGTAAGTGAACCCTTTGTCAGGTATCTTCCAAATATTTTTCAATTGTCATTTTATAATCCCTTGTTTATTGTTTATTAACCATGCAGGAATTTTACTACAAAGAAAATTATGTAAATTTTCCCTTTTAGCTTCTGGAGGAAGATCACATAAAATGAGAAATCTAAGTGATGGACAAAAATTCTAGGACATTAAAGGGTGTGCTTAAGAGAGTCAGGTGGCGGGGAAAGGAAGAGGGCAATGCTCCCTTAGTTCACCTGGGTGCCTTTCCACATGTATTTTTCAATAAGCTTCTTACTTTATCCTCAAATATAAGAGAGAGAGAGAGAAAATGAAGTGGAGGCGGGTAGCTCCATGATGGGCCAAGATGAAGTCAGGATGAGTGGGATTGCACCTGGGACTCCAAACAGATGAGTCAGCCTTAGGCTTGATCAGCCCTGTGAAGCCAACTAGGACACAGCTCTAGAACTGTGATTGGAGGACCCTGGAAGCCCCAGCAGGTGTTCAAAGCTAAGGTCATGATGAGGGGAGCACAATCAGCGAGATGATGCTGCCCAGTAGGCCTGTCTTCCTTGGGCCATAGGGAAGGTGATGCTACTTTATTATGGAAAATGTGGTCTGTGGATACTGGGAAAAGAACTTGGTCAGGGTACGGAGGGTGAAATAGTAAGGAAAAACCATGATTTCTTGCACCACAGTTCATATTTTAGTCCACTTCCTCCCCATCATTTTTGAGCTCATATATTTTTTTTTAATTTGAGTTATAATTCATATGCATTTTACTTTTCGTTGTTCTTTATTCTGTACTTCCCAAATATTTTATTATAAAAAATTTCCAAATACTCAACAAAGTTGAAATTTTTTTCTAGCTAATATAAAAAGACTTATCGCCTAGATTCTACTGGGACAGAGGAAAGGTGATGTTACTTTCATTATGGAAAATATAGTCAGTCCATGGAGTATGAGAAAGTGTATAAAAGCCATGTTTAGTTTCACTACAGTTCATATTTTGGGGCTTCCCTGGTGGCTCAGTTGTAAAGAACCCACCTGCAAATGCAGAAGAGAGGAGTTCGATCCCTGGGTCAGGAAGATTCTCTGGAGAAAGGATTGGTAACCCACCCCAGTATTCTTGCCTAGAGTACCTCATGGACAGAGAAGCCTGATGGGCTATGATCTATTCGGTTGTGAGAGAATCAGACATGATTGCGGTGTTCGGCCCGTAGTCCGAGTCCCTGGTCGGGAAAGAAGACTCCTCGAGACAGTGTAACTTCCAATAGGGGAATTTATTACTGACTCAAGCCAGGGCCTCCCACCCTCACCAAGTGTGTGAGGACGAAAAGGCCCTGAGCCCCAGTTCTCTCGGGTATTTATTAGGTCAAAAAAAGCAGCAGGTAGTTGGCGCCAGTGGATTGGTTACACAGTTGCAAGGCAATTTTTGTTGGCCCAACGTGGGGCTTTCAGCTTTCCCCTGATAGGTTCCCTTTTTCTTGCTAGACATATGTTGATTGGCTAGCTCTAGGAGGCCTGATAATTATGTTACCCCGGGAAACCAGGTCTACTCCTAATCTAGGCTGCCTGTCATGCTGTTAGCCATGACAGCCTCACATTTCCCCCCTGTCTTTGTACTTTTGTAGAGGAATCTTTCTCTTCACCCTGTGAAATTGACTGATATTGTTGTCTCAATATCATAATTTGGATGGTATTTAGACGCCCCCTAATAAATGAGACCAGACGGTTTAATATGCATGGACAAAAGGTCAATAACAATATTAATATTATGAGTGGACCCAGGAGGGTGGAAATCAAAGTGGTCAACCAGGGGGAGTGCTGAAACCAAGATTCAAACCAGCCTTGTTGTGCTTCTCATTCTCTCTTCCGCTGGGCTAGTCCCTCTCTTACTTTCTGGAGAGATTTTTGTACCACCCCTGAATGGTCGATATAGAAACAGCATTCTTCTCCCAGTGCTGCACATAATCCTCCTTGTTACAGAAACAACAAATCTAAACCTTTCTTATTCTGTAACACTACTTTAGCCAAGGAGCTCAAGGATTTTTGGAGGTGTGAAATGGACTGTTACAGTGGTTTCACAACCCCAAGTGGCACAATAAAAAGAGTCAACTCCCCCACATTTTTCAATTTGTTTCTGATCCCTTCCTCCCTCCGGGCAGACATAGATAGGCACCTGTTTGTAGTAATGTGGGCCTTTTTGCTCACAGTTACTGGTGAACAGATCAAAAGAGCCGTGGGCAAAGAATTTGGTCAGTTGGTGGGGACCAAACCCATTACCGTCAGCCACCAGCACGCACAAATCAAAGGTCAGTACTGGCCACCATATCCCTTTGGGGGCCACGTTGGAGCTCGAATTAAGCACTTCTCCAGTCTCAGGATTTTAGATCACCCAAGTCAGTTTAGCCGGCTGATGCGGGTTGTGGCTGGTTGCTCCTGGGCCGATGAAAACTGTTATCAGCAGGAGAGTTAAGAGGGCTCCCGTTGTACGAGTTTCAGTTTCAAAGGATTTGACGGGTGAGGTCTTGCCTTCCATTCTGCTTGCGCCTTCTCCTGTTCTTCCGGGGTGGCTTGCCACACGTGATTGCAGTGAACCCAGGGCCCGATCTCCTCGACCTTAACAGCAGTAGGAGTGGTAAGGAGAACAACATAAGGGCCTTTCCATCTAGGTTCTAATGCTTTAGATTGGTGTCATTTTACCCAAACCCAATCACCCGGGCCAATATTACGTGAGGGGATGGTCCCCTTGCTTGGACCCTCGTGTATCTCTCGAATTAATTTCCAAACATGGCTATGCACCTTACTTAATGCCATCAGTGTTTGCTGAAATTGTCCCAAGGTAGGGGGTGGTAGGCATTTTCCCTCGAATATAGGACACACAGGAGGGGGTCTTTCATACAGAATCTCAAAAGGGGTAAGAGTTAGCTTATAAGGGGTGTCACGTGCTCAAGCGCGAAAGGAAGGAGGGTCACCCAGTCTCCGCCAGTCTCTATTGCCAACTTTGTCAGAGTTTCTTTTAGAGTCCGATTTATTCTCTCATCCTGTCCTGAGGTCTGGGGATTATATTCACAATGTAACTTTCATTTTGTCCCCAGAGCTTGGGCCAGCCCTTGTACAATCTGGCTCACAAAGGCAGATCCGTTATCAGAGCCCATAGTCACTGGCAGCCCATACCTAGGCACTATCTCTTTTAAGATCTTTTTAGCAACCACCGTTGCTGTTTCTCCCTTAGTGGGGAAGGCTTCTACCCACCCCAAGAAGGTATCTACCAGAACCAACAGATAGCGATACCCATACTTGCCTGGTCTTACCTCAGTGAAATCTATCTCAGTGTTGTCCTGGCTCTTCCCCTCAGTACCTCGTTTCAGTGTGCTGTCTTTTCCCTGTCCTCATCAGCTGGCACGCTTTGCAAGCCTGGATTATCTCTCGTACAGTTGCATTTTGTCAAGGGAACCTCAGGCAGGCCATCTGGAGAAGTGTCAAGGTCTTTTTCTCCCCCAAGTGTGTAGTTGTGTGCAGGTGTTCACATAGGTGATGACCCAGGATGGCAGGCAATATCAGGTTGTTGTTTTGATCTCGGTACCATCCATCTTTGTCATCCTTCTGGAGGGTTGTATCCTCGTTAATCCAAACGAGGTCAGGGAGGGAATAGTCGGGGACTGGCGACAGAGTCTCCATACCGGGAGGTGGAAGTCCCACAGCTAATATGGGGGCGGCGTAGTCCCTGCTGGCTGCTTCTCGAGCGGCCGCATCAGCAGCCCGATTGCCCTGTGCCCTAGGGTCTTCTCCTTTCTGGTGACCGGGGACATATACAGTTGCTACTGCCCGGGGCAGCTGAACGGCTTTCAGGGGCCTGCGGATCTCAGGCAAATTCTTGACTTCTTTTCTCTCCACTGTTCTAAATCCCCTTTCCTGGTATATCGGACCTTGAATATGGACAGTGTTAAAAGCATATCGGCTGTCTGTAAAAATGGTGACTCTCTTCCCTTTTGCTTGTTCCAGAGCCTGTATTAGGGCAATCAACTCTGCTTTTTGCGCAGACGTGTTTGGGAGAAGTGTCTCAGCCCATATTGTCTGTCTTGAAGCATTAACTATAGCGGCTCCCGCCTTCCTTTGTCCATCTTTTACATAGCTGCTCTCATCAGTGAAGCATACTAGCTCACTGTTGTTTAGCGACACATCAGTTAAGTCTTTTTGAGCCGCCAGGGCCTCAGCCAGTTCTTACTGCAATCATGGAGAAGGTGGTCCTTCTCTGGGTTAGGTAGAAGCATGGCTGGATTCAGGAAGCAAGGGGTCTGAAAATGCACCCGTGGGGCATCAAGCAGCAGGACCTGGTAATGTGTCAAACGGGCCTTGGAGATCCACTTACCCGGTGGCTGCTTTAAAACCCCTTTGATGGCATGGGGGGGTGTAAACCCAGAGTTGCTGTCCATACATCAACTTGTCGGTGTCTCGGACGAGGAGGGCAGTGGCTGCAATGATGCGGAGACAAGGGGGCCACCCAGAGGCCACTGGTCCAATTGCTTTGAAAGGTATGCTACCGGCCGCTTCCATGGTCCCCATTGTTGCATCAAGACCCCCTTTCCTATTTCTTGCTTTTCATCTACAAACAGCTGGAATGGCTTATTTGGGGTAGGCAGGGCAAGGGCTGGGGCTTCTAGTAGAGCGTGTCTGAGTGTCTGGAAAGCCTGTTTCATTGGCTCAGTCCAAGTCCAGTTTGGGGTCTCTTTACTTCCCTCATACAAGGGCCGGGCCTTTTCAGCAAACCCCATGATCCACAGTCTACAATATCCAACAGTCCCCAAAAACTCTCTCACCTGGTGGGGGGTCTTGGGCTCTGGTATCTGCAATATTGTTTCCTTCATGGCCTGAGTTAGCCACCTTTGCCCCTGTCTGATCTTATACCCCAAATAGGTGACCTCTTGCCGGGATATATGTGCCTTCTTTGCACTAGCACGATATCCCAAGGTGCCTAGAGTCTGTAAGAGGTCACAGGTAGCATGGATGCATGCCTCCTCTGTGGTTCCAGCTAACATAAAGTCATCCACATAGTGCAGCAGGATGACCTCTGGGTGGCGAGTCCGATATTCATAGAGGTCCTCACTCAAAGCCTCATTAAACAAGGTAGGGGAGTTTTTGAACCCTTGTGGGAGTCAGGTCTAAGTTGTACTACCAGTTCGCCTTCCCCCTCAGTCCACTCAAAGACAAATATTTCCTGGCTCTGGGTCGCCAGCGGTAGGCTGAAAAAAGCATCTTTCAAGTCCTACACAGTGTACCAAGTGTACTCAGGCAGCAGATTGCTCAGGAGTGTATATGGGTTGGGGACAGTAGGGTGTATGTCACTCACCTGCTTGTTGACTTCTCGTAGGTCCTGGATAGGTCTGTAATCCGTACTCTCCCTGGCTTCTTCACCGCTAGTAAGGGGGTGTTCCAAGGGGATTGGCACCGCTTGAGAATTCTGGCATCCATGAGCTGTCGAATGTGGGGAGTGATCCCCCGCCGAGCCTCCTGGCTCATAGGGTATTGCCTCACCCTTGCAGGAGTTGCCTCAGCTTTTAGTTCAATCATGACCGGATGTCTCTGTTTAGCCAGTCCCATTCCTGCTGTTTCTGCCCATGCCAATGGGTATTTGTGGACCCATGGTTGTATATCTGGTGCTATAACCTCTGAGGGCTTAGGCACAAAAAGTCTGTATTCATCTCTTAAAGCTAGAGACAAGACATGTATTGGCTGTCCACGTCTATCCATGACTGACATTCCCCCAAGGTAAAAATGGATCTAAGCATTAACTTTAGTCAACAAGTCCCGTCCAAGTAGAGGGGCTGGGCATTCTGGTATCACCAAAAACGAATGGGACATCTGGTGGGTCCCCAGATTTACTTTCCGTTCCGTGGTCCAACAATATCATTTTTGTCCCCATGGCTCCCTGCACCAAGCTGGTTTTCTTAGACATTGGTCCCAGTTTTTGATTTAAAACAGAGTGTTGGGCACCAGTGTCCACCATAAAGCCAACGGGTTTCCCCTCCACATGTATGGTTACCCAGGACTCGGGGAGGGGTGCCGAGTCTTGACTCCCCTAGTCACTGTCTTTCCCCACATATAGAACTCGAGTTCCAGGGGAAATCTTCTCTCTCTGGGTTGTTCCTCTCTTCAGGTCCCTCTTAGGGCACTCATTTTTCCAGTGACCCCTTTCTTTGCAGTAAGCACACTAATCTTTCTTTAGGGCCTGCCTTTTTGGTCTCTCTCTTTTTTTTTTTTTTTCTCCCGTCTGGGGGCCTCGAGGCTCCCTAACACTGTTCCAGCCTTCATCCCTGAAAAAAAGAATCTTGGCTAGCTCTCTCTGGTTCTTCCGGTTTTCCTTCACCCTATGTTCCCTATCTTTTTTCCTGGTCTTCTCAGCTAGTTCCCTTTCCTCCCGACGAAGTAATTCCTCCCTTTCTTCTGAGGTCTCCCTATTATTAAATACCTTTTCAGCTGCTTTCAGTAAGTCTTGTATTGTCTATTCTCTTAACCCCTCTATCTTTTGTAATTTCCTCCTAATACTGGGGCTGCCTGATTCACAAACGCTAGTAGAACTGCAGCACGTGATTTCTCAGCCTGGAGGTCCATAGGTGTATATTGCCTAAAGGCTTTTATTAGCCTCTCTAGGAAGGCTGACGGGCTCTCAGTGGGCACTTGTCTTACTAAATTTACCTTTGCCAAATTTGTCGGCTTCCTAGCTGCGGCCCACAGGCCAGCTGTTAGAGTCTGGCGGTACACTCGGATATGCTCCCTACCTTCCACTCGCTCAAAATCCCAGTTAGGCTGCAACAGAGGAAACCCCTTGTCCACGAGATGAGGCTGGGCGGTTGGTCTCCCGTTGACCCCCGGGACCTGTTTCTGCGCCTCTGCCAGGATTCGCTCCTGTTCTCCCATGGTGAAGAACACCTGCAACAGCTGCTGACAGTCATTTTAGGTGGGGTTATGAGTGAACAAAATGGAATCTAAGAGGTTAATGAGGCCTTGGGGTTTCTCCGAAAAAGGAGGATTTTGGGTTTTCCAATTATACAGATCACTCGTGGAAAAGGGCCAGTACTGATAGGTTCGCTCTCCGTCCGGGTTAGCTGGTCCCACTCGGACGGGGAGTGCCTGTACAGTAGATGAAGGTAACTCTGGGTCCCAATGATCCTGCTCACCCCTATTTCCTGTATTCCTTCTCTGGGGTCGGGGTTCCCTTATCCCTTCTGATTCATGGGCGGGGGGGGGGGGCTCTTCCCCCAGGGGAACCTGCAAAGGAGGAGGGGCATATGGCGGGGGCCTAATTTCCGTCTCCAAGTCAATCAGGTTCTGGTACAAGGATTACTGCAAGACCAGTTTTGGGCCCTTATTCTTTTTGGCTTCCTCTGGGGGAGTGGGAGTTTCCATAACCAGGGCCTGTACATTAGGAGAATCAGGGAGTTTGTGAACAAAAGGTTTTAACCATTCGGGCGGATCTTCTACTAGATCTTGCCAGACCATAACATATGGGACTTGGCTAGGGTGGCCCCAGGGATCAGGAGCCATAACCTTTTTTTTCACTGCCCAAATAATAGAAGGTTGAAAAGTTCCCTCTGGAGGCCATCCAACTTGGAAGGCAGGCCACTCTGAAGAGCAACAGGTTATTAATTTACTCTTTGTAACCAGTAGCGACAGATCATACGCTCTAGCCCTGACATCCGAGAAATGATCAGTCATGAGAGAAAGTGGGGTAGATTCTCCTTGCCCCATAGAGAGAGTCAGAAGAAAGTCACCGAGAATTACCAAAAAAAAAATCCTATCAGGAGTGGAGGCGGCCAGGAGATTGGGCTTGTGGTATGCTTTGTGGAACTATTTGAGTGCCTTAGTTATTGCACGGAAGTTTTCTTGTTGGGGGTGGGCACACTAAGGGTTTTTAGCCCGTTCTGTGACCCCCTTATCCTTTCACGGGAGTCTTCCAGTGGCAAGCGCCCTATCGGCTCTTAAGTGCCTGTCCCGTGCCCACACAGACAGGTTTTTATTTGGCCAGAATCTCGGTTTAGAATGTGAGAAAAAAGAAAAGAGTTTCATCCTCTCAGGCTCCCACTACTGGGGCTGACTTGTTGGGAGGCCTTCAGAATCTGCCAGGGAGTAGCCATGGCCGGGACTCGTCAGTTTCCCTGACAACTGTCTGCCCATTCACTGAAAGTCCCAGAAACAGAAATGAGGCTCCAAGGCTTTATAGGAGGAAGTAGACAACGACACACCAGAGAACAACGAGACAGGAGACAATGCCGGAAGTTATACAGAAAAACACATAGACAGACACACATCGGCTGACAACACAGAATGGGCGGCGGACCCCCTGAGTTTTCTCACCAGATAGAAAGCTTTCTCCTGTGCCAGATACCTTCCTGCTTCACAGCAGGGTCCCAGATTTACACTGGACTTCCTGCGCCAGACACCTTCTTGCTTCACAGCAGGGCCCGGATTTACACTGGACTTCCTGTGCCAGATACCTTCCTGCTTCACAGCAGGGCCCCGGATTTACACTGGACTTCCTGCGCCAGATACCTTCCTGCTTCACAGCAGGGCCCGGATTTACACTGGACTTCCTGTGCCAGATACCTTCCTGCTTCACAGCAGGGCCCCGGATTTACACTGGACTTCCTGCACCAGATACCTTCGCAGGGCCCCGGATTTACACTGGACTTCCTGCACCAGATACCTTCCTGCTTCACAGCAGGGCCCCGGATTTACACTGGACTTCCTGCACCAGATACCTTCCTGCTTCACAGCAGGGCCCCGAATTTACACTGGACTTCCTGCACCAGATACCTTCCTGCTTCACAGCAGGGCCCTGGACTTACACTGGACTTCTCCAGACCTTCCTGAGCACTGTCCTTTTCCCCCTTTGCTCCAAAGAGCATTCTTCCCCGGTCAAGGGATCCCAGACGAGCCCCCAAATGTTCTGCCCTTAGTCCGAGTCCCCAGTCGGGAAAGAAGACTCCTCGAAACAATGCAACTTGCAATAGGGGAATTTATTACTGACTCGAGCCAGGGCCTCCCGCCCTCACCAAGTGTGTGAGGACGAAAAGTCCCCGAGCCCCAGTTCTCTTGGGTATTTATTAGGTAAAAAGAAGCAGCAGGTAGTTGGCACACTCAGATTGGTTACACAGCGGGTAGTTGGCTCAAGCAGATTGGTTACACAGTTGCAAGGCAATTTTTGTTGGCCCAACGTGGGGCTTTCAGCTTTCCCCTGATAGGTTCCTTTCTTCTTGCTAGGCATATGTTGATTGGCTAGCTCCAGGAGGCCTGATAATTATGTTACCCCAGGAAACAAGGCCTACTCCTAGTCTAGGCTGCCTGTCATGGCTTAGCTGTGACAGCCTCACAGAGAGACTGATGACACAATATTTCAGCGTATCTCCTCTGCATCTTTCTTCAGCTCATATTTTGAAAGTTGAAATTATACTTAGTGTGCATTTTAGTTTTCACTGTTCTTTGCTCTGTACTTTCCCCTGCACTTTATTATAAAAATTTCCAAATATTCAACAAGGTTGAATGTATTTTCTAGCTAATACACAATAACATGCCACCTAGATTCTACTGTAACTATTTTACAATACTTCCTTTGTCATGTGTTTATCCATTGGTCCATCCCACTATCTATCCATCAATACATTTTATACCTTGCTGTATTTTGTGATAAGCTGCAGATATCAGTATGCATCTCAGTAAGTATTTCAGCAAGCCTGCCATGAAGTAGAAAGCTGTGTTTTTTCACCACAATTTTCTTTGGATATAAACTTTACATACAATGAAATATACAAATCTTTTTTTTAAAGTTATGTTATATTTTTTAAATGAAGTATACAGTTGATGTGGCTAAGATGGCAGAGCAATGGGATTGGAGACCACTTTCTCCCCCACAAATCCATCAAGAGAATATTTGAACACTGAGCAAACTCCACAAAATAACTTCTGAACGCTGGCAGAGGACATCAGTCACCCAGAAAAGCAGCCCATTGCCTTGAAATTAAAGTAGGACAAAATATTAAAGATAAAAAGAGAGGCAAAAGAGTTAGGCATGGAGATCAGTCCCAGGAAGGTAGTCTTAAGAATGGGGAAGTTTCCATATACCAAGAAAGCCTCTCACCAGCAAGCCTCGGGAAAGTTTTCAAATCTCAGAGGGAAACATAACTGGGAGGAAATATAAATTAATAAAACCCACAGATTATGTGCCTGAAGGCAGCTCCCAGCAGAGTCGTACCCCAGATGCTCACATCCGCCACCAGCAAGTGGGGGCTGAAGGGAGAGAACCGGGCGACACTGCTTAGGGCAAGGACCAGGCATGAAAGCCCTGAGAGCAATCTGAGGGAGCTAACATGAGATAGCAACCTAAACTGTGGGATAGCCAGAGAGAGAGAGAGAGAGAGAGAGAGAGAGAGAGAGAGAGAGAGAACTATCACACACACACAAAATAATAATAATAAAAATAATACATAAATAAAAATAAAAAATAAAAATAAAACCCCTAACCTAAGGCACGGCCGGCTGCTGACAGAACAAAGGACTGAGCAGTACCAGAGAAGAGCTAGCCCACTGCAGACTGGCCCATCCCCCACTGGGCACAGGGGACAGGCGGGTGCCAGCCAGAGCTGGAAAGGGGCAAACTCGGCCCCAGAGAGGGCATCCCCTACCAAACAGCAAACAGGCTTCCAGTTTCTGACCAAAGACTTCTTGAGATTCTGGATGGTTGACATCCACCAGGAGGGTTGCAGCCAGATATCAGCTCCCCAGAAGACACACACGGCACACCAGAGACCTGTGTGCCCAGAAACCAAGTGGCTGGGACCCGGGGCATAATAAGATGCACTGCACCTGAATAGAGTGAGTTCACCAAGCACCTGGTCGCCTGAGCTGCTCCGACCGGGGAACGACACAAAACGCAGGTCCAATCAAGTTTGTGCCTTTGTGGAATACCCAAGAACCTGAACCTAAACAGCTTAGGTCTGGGAAGTGCACGCAACTCAGAGCCCGCTCCCTGCAGAGCAACCTGAAGCCTGAGCAGCGTAGGCTGGGAAAGCACAGATGCCATGAGCAGGGGCAAATCCAGTGTGGCTGGCTGCGAGTACTCCCCACACATACCAGTGATATTTGTTAGCAGTTTTCCTCCTCCTCACAGCATGAGTGAACAAGTGAACCTTAACAAGAGACCACCTTTTACCCCTTGTGTCAGGGCAGAAATTAGACACTGAAGAGACCTGTAAACAGAAGAAGCCAAATAAAAAGAGGGAGCTGCTTTGCCAATAACAAGTGCATTAGATTAAAATCCCTGTAGTTAACACTGACTACATTGGAAAGGGTCTATAGACATTGAGAAGTATAAGCTGGAACAAGGAACTATCTGAAACTGAACTGACCCCACACTACCCACAACAGCTCCAGAGAAATTCCTAGATACATTTTTACTCTTATCATTTTTACTTTTTTTTTTCTTTTCTAAAGTCCTCTATTACTCCTTTAATTTTCATTTTTATAACCCACTGTTACTTTGCAAAAAAAACCCTATTTTTAAAGCAAACCAGTTTCATTCTTTTACAAGTGGTTGACCAGTTTTCCCAGCACCAATTGTTAAAGAGGTTGTCTTTTTTCCATTGTATATCCTTGCCTCCTTTGTCAAAGATAAGGTGTCCATAGGTTCGTGGATTTATCTCTGGGCTTTCTATTCTGTTCCATTGATCTATATTTCTGTCTTTGTGCCAGTACCATACTGTCTTGATGACTGTGGCTTTGTAGTACAGTCTGAAGTCAGGCAGGTTGATTCCTCCAGCTCCATTCTTCTTTCTCAAGATTACTTTGGCTATTCGAGGTTTTTTGTATTTCCATACAAATTGTGAAATTCTTTGGTCTAGTTCTGTGAAAAATACTGTTGGTAGCTTGATAGGGATTGCATTGAATCTATAGACTGCTTTGGGTAGAATAGCCATTTTGACAATATTAATTCTTCCAATCCATGAACACGATATGTTTCTCCATCTGTTTGTGTCCTCTTTGATTTCTTTCATCAGTGTTTTATAGTTTTCTATGTATAGGTCCTTTGTTTCTTTAGGTAGATATACTCCTAAGTATTTTATTCTTTTTGTTGCAATGGTGAATGGTATTGTTTCCTTAATTTCTCTGTCTGTTTTTTCATTGTTAGTATATAGGAATGCAAGGGATTTCTCTGTGTTAATTTTATATCCTGCAACTTTACTATATTCATTGATTAGCTCTAGTACTTTTCTGGTAGAGTCTTTAGGGTTTTCTATGTAGAGGATCATGTCATCTGCAAACAGTGAGAGTTTTACTTCTTCTTTTCCTATCTGGATTCCTTTTACTTCTTTTTCTGCTCTGATTGCTGTGGCCAGAACTTCATTACACACCAGTCAGGATGGCTGCTATCCAAAAGTCTACAAGCAATAAATGCTGGAGAGGGTGTGGAGAAAAGGGAACCCTCTTACACTGTTGGTGGGAATGCAAACTAGTACAGCCGCTATGGAAAACAGTGTGGAGATTTCTTAAAAAACTGGAAATAGAACTGCCATATGACCCAGCAATCCCACTTCTGGGCATACACACTGAGGAAACCAGATCTGAAAGAGACACGTGCACCCCAATGTTCATCGCAGCACTGTTTATAATAGCCAGGACATGGAAGCAACCTAGATGCCCATCAGCAGATGAATGGATAAGGAAGCTGTGGTACATATACACCATGGAATATTACTCAGCCATTAAAAAGAATTCATTTGAACCAGTCCTAATGAGATGGATGAAGCTGGAGCCCCTTATACAGAGTGAAGTAAGCCAGAAAGATAAAGAACATTACAGCATACTGACACATGTATATGGAATTTAGAAAGGTGATAATGATAACCCTATATGCAGAACAGAAAAAGAGACACAGAAATACAGAACAGACTTTTGAACTTTGTGGGAGAATGTGAGGGTGGGATATTTCAAAAGAACAGCATGTATACTATCTATGGTGAAACAGATCACCAGCCCAGGTGGGATGCACGAGACTAGTGCTCCGGCCTGGTGCACTGGGAAGACCCAGAGGAATCGGGTGGAGAGGGAGGTGGGAGGGGTGATCGGGATTGGGAATACATGTAAATCCATGGCTGATTCATATCTATGTATGACAAAACCCACTGGAAAAAAAATAATAATAAAAAAAAAAAAAAGAAAGCCTTAATAAAATAAAAAAAAAAAAAATAAAAAAAAAATAAAGCAAACCATATATATTTCTTATAATTTTTGTGATTTTTAAAAAGACATTGTATTTTTAAAAGTCTAACATTTACTATAGATCTGTAATCTTTGTTTTACAGTATTTGATATCAATTTTGTACATTTGAGAACCCAATCTTCAGTACAAATTTTTACTCAGAAGTATGATCACTGGTTTCCTCCCTTTCTCCTGCTACTCACCTCTGCCTCCTTCCTCCCTCTTCTACTCTCTATGTAACTCCGTGAACCTCTCTGAGGGTTCCGACTGTGGACAGCACATAGGGAATTGTTTACTGGCTAGATTGCTCTCTCTCCTTTGGATTCCCCATCTTCTCCTCCTGGTTACCTCTATCTCCCTCCTCCCTCTTCGCTTCTCCATGTAACTCTGTGAACCTCTCTGGGTGTCCCTCACTGTGCAGAATCTTTTCCCCATTAACCTAGAAGTTGTATTATCAGAGTTGTATGAATGGAAAAGTCTTGAGGCTACTCTAAGAATAACTCTGAAAACCAGAGGCAGGAGTCTTAAGCCCCAAACCTGAAAACACCACAGAACTCCTGACTCCAGGAAATATTAACTGATAAGAGATAATCCAAAAGCCTCCATATCTACACTGAAACCAAGCACCACCAAAGAGCCAATGAGTTCCAGAGTGAGACACAACACACAAATTCTCTAGCAACACAGGAACATAGCCCTTAACATCAATATACAGGCTGCCCAAAGTCACACCAAACCCACTGGCATCTGAAAACTCACTGCTGGACACTTCATTGCACTTCAAAGAGAAGAAATCTAGCTCCACCCACAAGAATACCAATGCAAGCTTCCCTAACCAGGAAACCTTGACAAGCCAGTCATTCAACCCCACCCACAGGAAGGAAACTCCACAATAAAGAGGAAACACAAACCACCAGAATACAGAAAGGCCACCCCAAACACAGCAGTCTAAACAAGATGAAAAGGCAGATGTAAAGGAACATGATAAATAGCCACCAAACCAAACAAAAGAGGAGGAGATAGGGAGTTTATCTGAAAAAGAATTTAGAATAATGATAATAAAAATGATCCAAAATCTTGAAAACAACGTGGGGTTACACATTAATAGCCTGGAGACAAGGATTGAGAAGATTCAAGAAATGTTTGACAAGGACCTAGAAGAAATAAAAAACAGTCAATTAATAATGAATAATGCAACAAATGAGATCAAGAACACTCTGGAGAAAACCAAAAGTAGAATAATGGAGGCAGAAGATAGGATAAATGAGGTAGAAGTTAGAATGGTGGAAATACGTGTAGCAGAGGGGAAAAGAGGGGGGGGGGGGGAAAGAGTCAAAAGAAATGAGAACAACCTCAGGGACTTCTGGGACAATGTTAAACTCCCCAACATTAAAATCACAGGTGTCCCAGAAGAAGAAGACAAAAAGAAATGCCATGGGAAAATGCTCGAAGAGATAACATTTGAAAACTTCCCTAAAATGGGGAAGGAAATAGGCACACAAGTCCAAGAAACCCAGAGAGACCCAAACAGGATAAACCCAGGGTGAAACACCCCAAGACACATATTAATCGAATTAACAAAAACCAAACACAAAGAACAAATATCAGAAACAACAAGGAAAAAACAACAAATAACACACAAAGAGATTCCCATAAAGAAAACAGCTGATCTTTCAATAGAAACTGTTCAGGCCAGAAGGGAATGACAGGATATATTTAAAGTGATGAAAGAGAAAAGCTACAACCCAGATTACTGTTACAGCAAGGATCTCATTCATATGTGAATGAGAATTCAAAAGCTTTACAGAGAAGCAAAAGTTGAGAGAATTCAGTACCACCAAACCAGCTCTTCAACAAATGCTAAAGGATTCCTCTAGACTGGAAACACAGAAAGGGTATAAAACTCGAACCCAGAACAACAAAGTAAATGGCAATGAGACCATACTTATCAAAGATTACCTTAAATGTAAATGGATTGCATGCCCCAACCAAAAGACAAAGACTGGTTGAATGGATACAAAAAGACGACCCCCATATGTGCTGTCTAGAGGAGACCCACCTCAAAACAAGGGATACATACAGACTGAAAGTGAAAGATTTTAAAAAGATATTTCATGCAAATTGAGAAAAAAAAAAAAGCAGGTGTAGCAGTACTCATATCAGATAAAATAAATTTTAAAATAAAGGCTGTGAAAAGAGACAAGGACACTACATAATAATCAAAGGATCAATCCAAGAAGAAAATATAAAAATTATAAATATATATGCATCCAACATAGAAGCATTGCAATATGTTAGGCAAACGCTAACAAGTATGAAAGAGGAAATTAACAATAAGAAATAATAGTGGGAGTCTTTAATACCCCACTCACACCTATGGATAGATCAACTAAACAGAAATTAACAAGGAAATATAAACTTTAAATGATACAAAGGACCAACTAGAGCTAATTGATATCTATAGGACATTTCACCCCAAAACAATCAACTTTACCTATTTCTCAAGGACACAAGGAACCTTCTCCAGGATAGATCACATCTTGGGCCATAAATCTAGTCTTGGTGAATTAAAAAAAAAAAAAAAAAAAAATGAAATCTTTCCAATCAACTTTTCTGACCACAATGAAGTAAGACTAGATCTCAGTTACAGGGGAAAAAAAAAAAAAAAAAAAACCTATTAAAAATTCCAACAAATGGCGGCTAAGCAACACGTTTCTGAATAACCAACAAATCATAGAAGAAATTAAAAAAAAAAGAAAAAAAGAAAGAAATGAAAATATACATAGAAAAAATGAAAATGAAAACACAGCAACCCAAAACCTATGAGACACTGTAAAAGCAAAGCTAAGGGGAAGGTTCATAGCAATACAGGCTTACCTCAAGAAACAAGAAAAAAAATAAATAACCTAACTTTACATAACTCCAATAAATAACCAAATAAATAACCTAACTCTATGCCTGAAGCAACTAGAGAAGGAAAAAATGGAGAACCCCAGAATTAGTAGGAGGGAATAAATCTTAAAAATTAGGGCAGAAATAAATGAAAAATAAACAGAAGGGAGCATAGCAAAAATTAGCAAAGCTAAAAGCTGATTCTTTGAGAAGATAAATAAAATTGACAAATGGTTAGTCAGACTCATCCATAAACAGAGGGAGAAGAATCAAATCAATGAAATTAGAAATGAAAATAGAGAGCTCACAACAGAAATCCAAAGGATCCTAAGAGACTACTGTCAGCAACTATATGCCAGCAAAATGGACAACTTGGAAGAAATTGACAAATTCTTAGAAAAGTATAACATTCCAAAATTGAACCAGGAAGACATGGAAGATCTTAACAGACCCATCACAAGCACAGAAATCGAAACTGTAATCAGAAATCTTACAGCAAACAAAATCCCAGGACCAGACAGCTTCACAGGTGAATTCTACCTAAAACTTCGAGAAGAGCTAACACCTAGCTTAACTCAAACTCTTCCAGAAAATTGCATAAGAAGGTAAACTTCCAAACTCTTTCTGTGAGGCCACCACCACCCTAATACCAACACCAGCAAAAAATGCCATAAAAAAAGAAGACTACAGGCCAATATCACTGATGAATATAAATGCAAGAATTCTTAACAAAATTCTATCAAAAAGAATCCAACAAAATATTGAAAAGATCATACATCATGACCAAGTGGGCTTTATCCCAGGAATGCAAGGATTCATTAATATCCACAAATCAATCAATGTAATACACCACATTAACAAATTGAAAGAAAAAAACCATATGCTTATTTTAATAGATCCATCAAATGCCTTTTGTTGGTCCTTTAATGGACTGGAGTCTGGTGGTACGATGGTCTGGAGTTGATGATGAGAGAGTGAAAGAAGGAAAGAGCCTAATAGTCCCTGGGTTGTGCAACTGGCTTCTGCACTCCATGGAATTAGCCAGAATATAATATATATTAACTATATATATATATATATAGAGAGAGAGACAGACAGACAGACAGACAGACAGACACAGGGGCCAAAGCTCTGATTGAGCAAAGGTGTTTTAATCAACATGGCATGGGCATATATACTGTCTTACAAGGTAGTTATTCTCAGCAAAGATAAAGATTAAAATTCCAGACTTACAAAACACAAGGCGATCCCTATTAACAAGAGAAAATGGCACTTATCACCATAATGAGAAACTAACAAAGGAAATGCCTGGATTCCTCAGCCCCAGGAAAATCATGCCTCTCCTCTAAGGGCCAGAGGATTCCTAACAATTCTCCCTATTTTATTATATATTTTTAAAAAAGAGGTCCTGACCAAATGAGTTTGGTTAGTATTAATCAACTTTATAGAAAGGTGACAATAAACAATAAATACAATTATCAAGACAATCCCCAAAGTTACAGTTCCACACCTAATGCTGTGGTTAATATTTTAAACCATTCTTGTGGATCTACCCTGGATAATTTGTTCAGCTAAAGTTTCCAAATTAGTGGAAGAGGGCAGAAGTTTAGAAAAAGTTTTGAAGATTTTCTGTTGCAGTAATTGTACATTCAGAGAGTCATTATCATGTAAATGAAATTTGATTTGTTCTCAGTTGTAGGTACTATGATTGAACTAAACAGGAGTAACACAAAATTGGCAATTAATACAAGCTACAGATTAAATGGTAAATTTCTTATGGCTATAACAAAAGGAAGTGGGACACAGGCCTGTATAAAAAACATCTGATTATAGAGAAAGAAAGTTACTATGACCACGATGGTCCCTGTGAAATGGCTGGCCCGAGCCCCACGTTCTCTGATGTTGGCAGCAAGCTTTTATGTTTTATATGTCTCATAGTTCAAGCCTAATTTGCTTATCAAGGATGATTCAAGGAGGAGGAGGAGGAGGAGGGTGTCATTTCACTGTCAAGCCAGCCAAGAAGTCCTTTATCATGGTAATGTTTCAACATACTGTTAAGCCACTTTTAAGCCACTTAAGCAGCATAATATATAATGTACTTTGTTCTTTCCCTCTTTCCCTAAAGTTTCAGTACTATAAACATGGTCCACAGACAAAGTGCAGCAATGTCCGAAAGTCTTCTTTTGGAGGCAGGATGAAAACCCAAGTTTGTCGGCTGACGTTTATGCATAATTTTCCTAGGCCCAGGCAATGGAAGGACTTCATAGCCTAAAGAAATGTTAATTAGTTGTTCCTCTTCCCCAGGGTGTGAGATTCCAGGGAGGGGTCATATGTTTGGAGTCATTAGTTGATACAATCGGTCTTTTCTCTATTTTATGACCTGCAATAAAGGGGGGTTTGGTAAGTAAGTTAGTTAATCTGGCTCGTGTGGGGGTCCTGCAGGCCAACAGAGCATAGAGATAAGAAGGTTTTCAGGACTCTGAGGCATTCCCTGTTGAGAAATCAGATTCTTAACTTGATTAGTGAAGGTTTTTATTTGTTCCCAAGTGGGGAGATCATAGGGTTGATGTCGCTGAGGGTAGAGCTTTCTGGAGATCTTTAGAGCTGTATTGGAATTTCTTCCTCCCTGGATTCTTGTTGTTCTGTCTCCAGTTTGAATGCCAGGGGCCCCCTTGGGTCGGATTTTCCAAAGAAAAAATTTTTGGATCAATCTGGGGAAAAACAAGCATATCCATTTCCCTGTAAGATTAATTTCCCAGATTTCTATTGGTACTTGTCTTGGTACCAAATGAGCAGAAGAGAAGTGTCCTTAAATTCCTCGAAATGTCTTTCTGCTCTTGTTAAAATATTTCCCTATGGTAGATTTAAAAAATTAAAAACAAATAAAGCTGCATTAACAATAATTATAGGTTTAGAAAATATCTTATGTTGGAATCTAGTAAAGTCTGCTTTAGATAAGGAAGACAGTAGTGTACCTGTGTATCTCCCTTTCTTTAATTTTTTATTTGTAACTTTAGTGTGTGATGTCTTCATTCGACTATGTCTTGTGTCTGCAGATTATAAAGAATACCTGTAATATATTTAATATAAAAACATTGTAAAAATTGTTTAAAGTGTCTAGAAATATAGACAGGGCCATTGTCTGTTTAAATAGAACTAGGAGTTTATGGTGGAGGTTTTTATATTTTTTAAATACAAACACTGAATTATATAGAGCCAGAGACTATATTAATGGGGTAAGGATGTAAGCAAACAACTTGAATAAGAGCATATAATTCATTTTGTTGAGCAGAATGGTATTTAGTGTAAAAGACTTTGTATTTTTTAAGAGACCAGAATGAAGCTTTGGCGTTTTTAGTCCCATCTATATAAAAGAAAGGAGAAGGCAATGGCACCCACTCCAGTACTCTTGCTTGGAAAATCCTATGGGCAGAGGAGCCTGGTGGGCTGCAGTCCATGGGGTTGTGAAGAGTCAGACACGACTGAGCAACTTCACTTTCACTTTTCATTTTCATGCTTTGGAGAAGGAAATGGCAGCCCACTCCAGTATTCTTGTCTGGAGAATCCCAGGGACGGTGGACCCTGGTGGGCTGCCGTCTAAGGGGTCGCACAGAGTAGGACACGACTGAAGTGACTTAGCAGCAGCAGCAGCAGCATATAAAAGAAATATAAGAAGTAATAAATTCAGTGTTTTTGAAGAAATTCCACAGCTTACCAGAAGGATAATGAAATGATATTTCTCCAAAATATTTTAGAAAAGCAAATTGGAAATCAATAGAAGTTTGTAATGTGCTCTCAAATTGAGATTTATATGTAATAAAGTTTTATTAAAGTATAAAGGAGATAGAGAAAGCCTCTAACATAGGCATCAGAAGGGGGCAGAAAGAGTGCCCCCCTGCTAATCTTTAGCCAGGTGTCATATAACTCCTAGCAGACTGCTAATTAGAGAAAGGAAATCTCTCAAAACTGAAGAGAATAACACCAGGCCCTCACCCATAACATGACTTTTGAGATAACCTTGGCACTAGGTGAGTTGCCTCGGGACACAAAATGACTGACGTGAATCTTGAAGAAAGGCAGGTCTCCAAGCAAATACAGCTTCATTAACATAGCTTAAGAGAACATTTGTATGAGTAAAACAAACCGGTTTGGCAAGCTGGTTCTGAGTCTTAGGTGGAAACTACTTAAGAAAAAGGGGGGTCTAGGGTAAATACATAGTTCATTAACATACTCTAAGACAAACATTTCCATAAGAAAAATGCGTTGGTTAGCTCAAGCTTTGAGAAAAGTTAAGTTCAGCTGGAACCAAGTGTCATTGTGGCAACACAGAATATTAAGAGAAATCTCTTTTTAAATTTGTATAGAGAAGGAAAAAGAAAAAAAAGAAAGAAAGAAAAAGAAATATCACTAGTTTGCTTCCTCCTGCTGCTTAAGAGAGATAAAAATGTCTGACACTTGCAGCCTATTTTCTCCATTTGGAGACCCCTGGCCTTCCTTCCTGTTAAGTCAAACTAGATTGGCCAAGTGAAAGACCGAAGGTTTGTGGGGGTAGGGGCCCAAAAAGTCCAGTAGGTATTCTAGAGGGAACTGCTTGAGGATAAAGGAGTAAGTCATTTAGGGCTGGTATATAAATGGCAGCACTGCCGGATGTTGAGGGTTTGAGGGAAAAGCTGGAATCTGCCGCTGGTTTTTGTGGAAGGGGACCTCGGGGGTGTCCTGCTTGGAGTTTCCCAGAATAGGTTTCCCTTCAATATCAAATTTAGATTTACACTTTTTGGCCCAAAGCATTCCTTTACGGCAGTGAGGGCAGATTTTTGGAGGTTTTTTTGTTTGTTTGTTTTGTTTTGTTTTTAGCTATCTTAGGGCAGTCTCTTTTTAAATGATTCTTATCTCTACATGTAAAGCATCCTTCATAAAAGGTGAATGTGGACCATACATAATTACAGACTTTTTCACTTGTTGCATGTGGAAAAAGTTAATATCTTCATATTGAGGGGTTATTTGCCCTTGAGCATCAACATTTCTTAAAACTGGAAAGGCAGAAAAATCATCAGCTTCAGAGACTTGTGGTTGCAAAGCCAGCAATTCAGAGAGCCTCTGTCACAAAGTGAGTAGATTATGTTGTTCAGAAAGTTGTTGTCGGTTTAAATGTTAAAAGGTATCTTAAGGGAGTTGTTGCCAGAATCATTAGGTTCTACCAAGGGAGAGACTTTGGGATTTGTCCCTGCTGGAAGGGAGGAGTGCTTGTAGCAACCGGAGCAGGGTTAGTAGGAAAATTCTGAAATATCTTATATCGTTCTAATTGGGCCTTTTGTAAGGTATCATCGTCTAATACATATCCATGTAATAAGTGTCCTGCCTGTTGCCTAATATCAGGAGGGCTAGAATTATCTTGAAAACGCAGACTCACAGCTTCAAGGAGCACCCATAGGGGCCAGAAATCTACTGGAACTACCTTCATTAGGGAACCAAGGGTTACATTCAACCACTGTCTGAAGGCAAGCCTCTATTTGCTGGCATGAAACTGAAAATCCCTGAACTTTAAATAAGTGCTGAAGTAAAGTAGAAAAGTGAGGGGGCTCTCTAGCCGATTGACCCATGCCTTAGTACTTACCGACCTCAATAGGCCCTGGGGGTCACTCCGTCCAAATCTTGTCACGTGTACCAGAACCCCTGCTTCTTGGTGCCACTTGTTGGTCCTTTAATGCACCATAACCTGGTGGTCCGTGGTCAATGATGAGAGAGTGAAAGAAGGAAAGAGGCTAATAGTCCCTGGGTTATGCAACCAGCTTCAGTGCTACAGGGAATCAGACAGAAATAGAGAGACAGAGAGAGATAGAGGAGAAAGAAACAAAGAAAAACATGGGGACCAAAGCTCTGATGGAGCAAAGGTGTTTTAATCAACGTGGTGTGGACATATATACTGTCTTACAAGATAGTTATTCTCAGTAAAGATAAAGATTAAGATTCGAGACTTACAAAACACAAGGCGATTCCTATTAATCAGAGAGGAGGGTACTTATCACCATAATGAGAAATTAACAAAGGAAATGCCTGGATTCCACAACCCCAGGGAAAGCGTGCCTCTCCTTTTAATCAGGAATTAATAAGGTCCAGAGGATTCCTGACAAGCTTCAACAAAATTCAACATCCATTTATGATAAAAACTCTCAAAAAAGCAGGAGTAGAAGGAACATAACTGAACATAATAAAAACTATATATGTCAAATGCACAACAAATATTATCCTCAGTGGTTAAATATTGAAAGCATTTCCCCTAAAGTCAGGAACAAGACAAGGGTGCCCAGACTCACCATTACTATTCAACATAGTTTTGGAAGTTTTGGCCATAGCAATCAGAAAAGAAAAGGAAATAAAAGGAACCCAGTTTGGAAAAGAAGAAGTAAAATTCTCACTGTTTGCAGATGACATGATCCTCTACATAGAAAACCCTAAAGACTCTACCAGAAAACTACTAGAGCTAATCAGTGAATATAGTAGAGTATAGTATAGTAACACAGAGAAATCCCTTGCATTCCTATACACTAATGATGAGAAAACAGAAAGTGAAACTAAGGAAACAATTCCATTCACCACTGCAACGAAAATAATAAAATACTTAGGAATATATCTACCTAAAGAAACAAAGACCTATATATAGAAAACTAAAAACACTGATGAAAGAAATCAAAGAGGATATAAATAGATGGAGAAATATACCATGTTCATGGATTGGAAGAACCAATATAGTGAAAATGAGTATACTACCCAAAGTGATCTATAGATTCAATGCAATCCCTATCAAGCTACTAATGGTATTTTTCACAGAACTAGAAAAATAGTTTCATAATTTGTATGGAAATAAAAACAAAACAAACAAACAACAAAAAGAAACACAACAGCAACAACAAAAAAGAAATTTAAAAAATCCTGGAATGGTGAAAGCAATCTTGAGAAAGAAGAATGGACTGGAGGAATCAACCTGCCTGACCTCAGGCTCTACTATAAAGCCACAATCATCAAAACAGTATGGTACTGGCTCAAATACAGAAATATATATTAATGGAAAAAAAAAATAGAAAGCCCAGAGATAAATCCAGGAACCTATGGACACCTGATCCTTGACAAAGGAGGCATGAATATACAATGGAGAAAAGACAAGGTCTTTAACAAGTGATGCTGGGAAAACTGGTCCACCACTTGTAAAACAATGAAGCTAGAACACTTTCTAACATCATACACAAAAATAAACTCAAAATGGATTAAAGATCTAAATGTAAGATCAGAAATTATAAAAGTCCTAGAAGAAAACCTAGGTAAAACACTTTCTGACATAGAGGATCACAGCAGGATCCTCTATGACCCCACCAGAATATTGGAAATAAAAGCAAAAATAAACAAATGGGACCTATTATACTTAAAAGCTTTACAAAGGAAATTATAAGCAAGGTGAAAAGAATGGAAAAAAAATAATAGGAAACAAAGCAACTGACAAATAATTAATCTCAACAATATACAAGCAACTCTTGCAACTCAAATCCAGAAAAATAAATGACTCAATTTAAAAAAAAAAAAAATTGGGCCAAAGAACTAAACAGACATTTCTCCAAAGAAGACATTCAGATGGCTAACAAACACATGAAAGAATGCATTACACCACTCGTTATCAGAGAAATTCAAATCAAAACCACAATCAAGTGTCATTTCACACCCGTCAGAATGGCTGCTATCCAAAAGTCTACAAGGAATAAATGCTGGAGAGGGTATGGAGAGAGGGGAACTCTATTATACTATTAATGGGAATGCAAACTAGTACAGCCACTGTGGAGAACAGTGTGGAGATTCCTTAAAAAACTGGAAATATAATTGCCATTTGACCCAGCAAACCCACTGCTGGGCATACACACCAAGGAAACCTGAATTGAAAGAGACACATGTACCCCAATGTTCATCACAGCATTGTTTATAATAGGACATGGAAGCAACCTTAATGTCCATCAGCAGATGAATGGGTAAGAAAGCTGTGGTACAGATACACAATGGAATATTACTCAGCCATTAAAAAGAATACATTTGAACCAGGTTTAATGAGGTGGGTGAAACTGGAGCCTATTGTACAGAATGAAGTAAGCCAGAAAGTAAAACACCAATACAGTATACTAACACGTATATATGGAATGTAGCCAGGTGGTAATGATAACTCTATATGCGAGACAGCAAAAGGGACACAGATGTATAGAACAGTCTCTTGGACTCTGTGGGAGAAGGTGAGGGTGGGATAATCTGACAAAATTGCGCTGAAACATGTATATTTTCATATGTGAAACAGATTGCCAGTCTAGGTTTGATGTATGAGACAGGGTGGTCAAGGCTGGTGCACTGGGATGACCCAGAAGGATGGGATGGGGAGGGAGGTGGTAAGGGGGTTCAGGATGGGGAACACATGTAAACCCACGGCTGATTCATATCAATGTATGGCAAAAAACATACAATATTGTAAACCATACTACAATATTGTGAAGTAATTAGCCTGCAACTAAAATAAATAATTTTGTTCAAAAAAGTAAAAAATTAAAAAAAAAAAAATTATGATGTGTGTACAAAGCTTAACCCAAACAGCAAATAAATAAATTGAAGTATATAATATTGTGTTAATTTCTACTTCAGAGCGATGTGATTCATTTATACACATATATGTATGTATATACATTGTGTGTGCACAATATATATGTATATGTGTATATACATGTATGTATATGTATATCTTTTTTTTTTCTAATATGCCCCAGGGTATGTGGAATTCGTCCATGACCAGGAACCCACATACCCTCTAGTGAAAGTGTGGAGTCTTACCACTGGACCACTAGGGAAGTCTTATATATCTTCTTTTTTATATTCTTTTCTAGTATGGTTTATCAAAAGATACAAAATATAGTTCTCTGTGCTCTACAGTAGGACCTTGTTGTTTATACATTCCATATGTAATAGTTTATATCTGCTAACCCCAACCTCCTGTTTCTCCCTCCCTCATCCCCCTCCTCCTTGGAAACCATAGGTCTGTTCTCTGTTTCCATGAATCTGTTTGTCTTTCTTAGATATGTTCATTTTTGTCTTACTTAGATTTCACATAGAAGTGATATGATTGGTATTTGTCCTCTGTCTGGCTTATTTAACTTTGTATGATAAGCTCTCAGTTGATCCATGTTGCTGAAAATGGCATCATTTCAATTTTTTATGGCTGAGTATGATTCAGTTATGTATATGTACCACATTCTCTTTATCCATTCATCTGTCAGTGGACATTTAGGATGTGTTTCTGTTTTGGCTATTGTGAATAGTGCTGCTATGAACATTGGAGTGCATCTATCTTTTGAGATTACAGTTTTGCCTTGGTTTATACCCAAGAATGGAATTTCTGAATCGTATGATAAGTCTAGTTTTACTTTTCTGAGGAACCTCCATGCTGTTTTCCATAGTGGCTGCACCAACTTATATTCGCATTAACAGTGTAGGAAGGATCCCTTTTCTCCACATCCTCCCCAACATGTGTTATTTGTAGACTTTTTGATGGTGACCATTATGACTGATGTGACTTGACACCTCACTGTAGTTTTGATTTGCATTTCTGTAATAATTAGGGATATCAAGCATCTTTTCCTATACATCTTGGCCATCTATATGTCTTCTTGGACGATATGTCTATTTTTATCTTCTGCCTATTTGTTTTGCCTTAATTTTATTTATTTTTGGCTGCACTGTGTCTTCTTTGCTGTGCTTGGGCTTTTCTCTAGTTGCAGTGAATGGGGGTTACTCTCTAGTTGCAGTGTGAGAAGTTCTCATTGTGGTGGCTTCTCTTGTTGCACAACAAGGTCTCTAGGGCTTGCAGGTTTGAATTCTTCCAGTGTGTGTTCTCAATAGTTGTGGTATGTGGGCTTAGTTGCCCCTTGTCAGGTGGAATCTTCACGAGCAGGGATCAAACCCATGTCCCCTGCATTGGCAGTGAGATTCTTAACCACTGGACCACTGAGGGTGTCCTTACCCACTTTTGAATTTTTTTTTTTTTTTTTTAATATTGAACTATGTGAGATCTGTGTGTATTTTGAAGATGAATCCTTTGTTATTTTGTTTGCAAATAATTTCTCTCATTCTGAGGGTTTTATTTTAGTCTTGTTTATGGTTTCCTTTTCAATGCCAAAGCATTGAAGTTTAATTATGTCCCATTTGTTTGTTTTTATTTTCATTATTCTATGAGTTTGCTCAAAAAAAGTTCTGTGATTTATGTCAAAGAGTGTACTTACTGTTTCTCTCTAAGGATGTGGAAACTTGGAGGAGTAGATTCTGAATAAAGGACACGGGCAGCTTCTCTGGGAAACTGACAAAACTTTACTTCTATAGTGAGTTGTTTTATGCATGGGGGCAAGGAAAAAAGCTTACAAAAATCAAGGTTACACAGATGGAGCTTGAGCACTTACAAAGTTGATAACAGCAAGTTTACAAAGTAAATGAGACACATAGAGTCTATTTTCTTAGGATCAAAAGACAATCTGCTCTCCTCAAGGCCAGCGTGTTATTCTCAGCACTATTCTCATGCAGTTGTAAAGCCATATACACAGGAAATGTTTCTCAGGGCAAAACATCGAGACATGCCTGGCAGCTCTGGCCCTTCACCAGATCCTTGTGAGGACCTTCTCCTCAAGGCAGTCACATAGTTTCCCTCAACAAAGGGTTTTATATTGTCAGGTCTTACATTAGTTCTTTCTTCCATTTTGAGTTTATTCTTGTGTATGATGTCAGGAAGTGTTTTAATTTCAATCTTTGACATGGAACTGTCCAGTTTTTTCCTGTTACCACTTATTGAAGACACTCTCTTTTCTTCCTTGTATGTTCTAACCTCCTTTGTTCACTATTAGATGACAATAGTTGTGTAGATTTATCTCTGGACTTTTCCTCTTTCATCATTGAACTCTTTTTGTATTTTTGTGCCAGTATCATACTACATTGAATACTAGCTTTGTAGTATAGTTCGACATCAGGAAGCCTGATTCTTCCGGCTCTGTTTATATTTCCCAAGATTGCTTTGACTAACTGGGGCTTTTTGTGTTTCCATACAAATTGTTCTAATTCTGTGGAAAATGTTATTGGTATTTTGATAAGGATTATACTGAACCTTTGGATTGCTTTGTGTAGTATATTAGTTTCACAATATCCATCCTTCCCATATATATAGAATGCTATATATCTCTCTATCTCTTTGTCTTCTTTGCTTTTCTCATTACGGTTTCATGAGTACAGATCTTTGTCAAGGTAAAGACACACAATGCACTATTATTTATATCTAACTCAGTGAAACAAAGCATTCACAGCAAGGTGCAAAATTTTAGCTTGAAAAGTACAAAATCTTATATTGGATAATAAAATATCTTAAGCTTCTGTTATTTTGAGACTATTGAACAAAGGAAATTAAATCACTCTATTTTGGGCTGCTTAAACTGTATCTTTATAGATTTTTTTTTCTTATAATTTTACAGTAATTATTTCCTTTAATTTGTGAATGTAACTAGAAAGTTGCTCTATTGAATGGGTATTAAAAATTACACCTCTCTATTGTAAGGCTGTATATTGTCACCCTGCTTATTTAACTTATATGCATAGTACATCATCAGAAATGCTGGGCTAGATGAAGCACAAACTGAAATCAAGATTTCTGGGAGAAATATCAATAATCTCAGAGGTGCAGATGACACCACCCTTATGGCAGAAAGTGAAGAAGAACTAAAAAGCCTCTCTTGGTGAAAGTGAAAGAGGAGAGTGAAAAAAATTGTCTTAAAGCTCAACATTCAGAAAACTAAGATCATGGTATCTGGTCCCATCACTTCATGGGAAATAGATGGGGAAACAGTGGAAATAGTGTCAGACTTTATTTTATTTTATTTTTTTTTTTGGGGGGGGGGGGCTCCAAAATCACTGCAGATGGTGATTGCAACCATGACATTAAAAGTAGCTTACTCCAAAAGGAAAGTTATGACCAACCTAGAGAGCATATTAAAAAGCAGAGACATTACTTTGCCAACAAAGTTCCGTCTAGTCAAGGCTATGGTTTCTCCAGTGGTCGTGTATGGATGTGAGACTTGGACTGTGAAGAAAGCTGAGTGCTGAAAAATTGAGCTTTTGAACTGTGGTGTTGGAGAAGACTCTTGAGAGTCCCTTGGACTGCAAGGAGATCCAACCAGTCCATCCTAAGGCAGATCAGTCCTGGGTGTTCTTTGGAAGGACTGATGCTGAAGCTGAAACTCCAATTCTTTGGCCACCTCATGAGAAAAGTTGATTCACTGGAAAAAGCCGTGATGCTGGGAGGGATTGGAGGCAGGAGGAGAAGGGGATGACAGAGAATGAAATGGTTAGATAGCATCACCATCTCGATGGACATGAGTTTGAGTAAACTCCAGGAGATGGTGATGGACAGAGAGGCCTGGCATGCTGCGGTTCATGGGGTCACAAAGAGTTGGACATGACTGAGCGACTGAACTGAACTGAATGCTTTCTTTATGACTGTAGCTTTGTAGAATAATCTGAAGTCAGGAAGGTTGATTCCTACAGTTCCATTCCTCTTTCTCAGGGCTGTATTGGCTATTTTGGGATCTTTTGCGTTTCCATATGAATTGTGAAAATTTTTGTTGTAGTGCTGTGAAAAATGCTTTTGGTAATGTGATAGGGGTCACAGTGAATCTGAAGATTGGATTTGGTAGTATAATCGTTTTCACAATATTGATTATTTCTACTCAGGAACATGGAAGATCTCTCCATCTGTCTATATCATCTTTGATTTCTTTCAACAGTGACAGAGTTTTCTGTATACAGATTTTTTTCTCCTTAAGTGAGTTTTTCCTAGATATTTTATTCTTTTTGTTGTAATGATGAATGGGATCGATTCTCTAATTTCTTTTTCTGATTTTTCATTGTTAGTATATAGAAATGCAAGTGATTTCTATGTATTGATTTTGTACCCTGCAACTTTGCTAAAATCACTTCTTAGCTTTAGTAATTCTCTGATAATATTTTTAGGGCTTTCTATGTACAGTATTATGTCATGCACAAACAGTGAGAGATTTACCTCTTTTCCAATATATCACTGATTTCTTTTTCTTCTCTGATTGCTATATCTACGATTTCCAAAAGTGTGTTGAAAAATAGTGGTGAAAGTCGACACTCTTGTGTTGTTCCAGATCTTAAGGGGAACACTTTCAGTGTTTCACCATTGAGAATAATGTTTGCTGTGGTCTTATCATATATGACATTTACTATGTGGAGGCAGGTTCCTTCTATGCTCATTTTTGAAGGGTTTGAATCATAAGTGTGCTGAATTCTGTCAAAGACTTTTTCTTCATCTATTGACATGATTATATGGTTTTTATGTTTAAATTAGTTAATATGGTGTATCACATTGATTTTTGTATATTGAAGAATCCTTGCATCTAAGGAATAAACCAACTTAATAATGATGTGTGAATGTTTTGATGTATTGTTGAATTCTGTTTGCTAAAATTTTGTTGAGGATGTTTGCATCTATGTTCATCAGTGATATTTGGCCTATAGTCTTCTTTTCTTGTGTTGTCTTTGCCTGGTTTTGGTATCAGGATGATGGTGGAGTTACAGAATGTTTTTGGAAGTTTCCCTTCCTCTGCAGCTTTTTGAAAGAGTTTTGGAAGGATATGCATTGGCTCATTTCTAAATGTTTGATATAATTCAACTGTGAAGTCATCTGCTCATGGAGTTTTGTCTTCTGTGTGTGTGTGTGTGTGTGTGTGTGTGTGTGTGTGTGTGTTTAATCACAGTGAAAAGTTGTTGATGAACAATGAAAGAAACTGGAATTCTTGGCCTCTGGAGAAGAATTCAATGTGAGGCCAGAGATGAAGCTTGATGGCTCAAAACTTTTGTGTAAAAAAGTTTTATTAAAGTATAAAAGAGATAGAGAAAACTTCTGTTGTAGAAGGGAGCAGAAAGAGGACCCCCTGGTAGTCTTTAGCCAGATGTTATATAGCTCCTTGCAGTCTGATAATTAAAGAAAAGAAATGTCTCAAAACTCAGAGAATGGCACCAGATGAGTCATCCTGGGCCATAAAACTATTGACATGAATCTTGAAGAAAGGCAGATTTCCATACAAATATATAATGCCATTAACATAGATTAAGAGGACTATATATGAGTATAACATACTGGTTTGTCAAGTCAGTTCTGAGCCTTTAGGCGGGACTGATTTGAAGACAGAGTCTAGGGTAAATGCATAGTACATTAAGATAGCTTAAGACAAATATTTCCATAAGAAAAATGTATCAGTTAGCTCAAGCTTTGAGAAAAGTTAAGTTCACGAGGAAAGGTGTCATTATGGCAACACAAAATTTTAAGAAAAACCTCTTTTTTTATATTTGTATAGAGAAAGGGAAATAACACTGGTTTGTTTCAACATACTACTTAAGAGAGAGTTTATATATATATTTATATATATATATATATATATATATATATATATATAGGCAGTTGCAGACTATTTCCTCTGTTTTGTGACCCTGTTCTTCCTACCTGTTTCCCTCTCATTCCCCACTTTTCTTTTAGGAGAATTATGTCGCCCAGGGAAAGGGTCATCATTCTCGTTCCATAACAGCTTCCAAGCTGATAAAGGACATTATCCCTAAATCGGTGAGGCAACACATTCTCCTAAACCTCATATTGAGAGTCCCTTGTACAGGGGCCCCAAGTACTAGATACAGGAAGCTGTAGAAGTCACAGGAGTTTGAGGAACCATTTGTATCTTAAAATCATTTGTGCAACTGGAAATAAATCCAGATACACAGTTACAGATACAGGGGGCAAACAACAAAAACAGAACAATCAGAATTATTGTAATGAAGTTATGTTTCCACCATGGCGAACTAGTTAACATCTCCCAAAGTGAGGCAGTTGAGGTTTCAGGAGTATCCATAGCCTGAATCATCTTGTTCATGTGTTTAGTAAAATGCATAATATTTGTGCTCATATCAGGTATATATGTACAGCACTGGGTATGAATAATGGTCCAAGTTTCTCCTTGTGGAGCTGTCAGAATATCTAAGGCCAATCTGTTTTGTAAAATCACCTTTCTAATTTGTATTTGTTCAGCATTAAGAGCTGAAATAGCTTTTTGAGAATCTTGTAAAGTTCATTGAGTAAAATTAGTCAAAGCATCCACTTGTAGCTTAGCATCTGTGGTTCCCAGAGAGGGAAGAACACTGCAGCCAAATAATCATACCAGTGAAATACAGATCTTGCCCACCAAGGTCTAAGATGTGGTAAATTAGCAGGTTTTCTGGACGTTCTGAAAATATAAAGCCATGAGTAAAAGTTAGACATAGGGTGTACCTCTCTAACCAGCTAGAGGGAAGCCATGCTCATAGATAAGAGCCATATATCCAATATGTCCCATTTAAAGCAAGCCAGCATGACTGAGATATCTAGTCCCAGGCCAGGCAAAGGGAGGACCTGAACTGGGATTGGAAAACACAAGAATGATTATGTTGCATATTTCCTGAGGCAAAAATTCCAGTTGTCTCCAATCATTATAATTAATTTGTTGACTAACTTCTGCGGAGGAAACTATGTGTTCCCAGACTATAGGGGCAGTAGATATTAAACATCCTTTTTCAGGAGTTAGTCATATGTCCTCATCCCATATTTGATAAGTGTGAGGTAAAAAGCCTTTACATCTAGAGACATTTACTTTATGTGTAGCGAAATAGTCATTAAACCGAGACAATGTATAATCAAACTTAAAAGTCACATCACGTTCACAAATTATGAAATGTTGCACCACTCGATCTTTGCATTGTTAGATGTCATCAGATAAAGAAGAGGCATCATGTGTGATTGTTCTCAAAGGTATTTGCAGAACTGGATAATGTCTTTTCCTTGAAGTGGAGATGTCCCCACAAGAAGCCTTCCACCGATGAAGAGGGGAGCACTCCACAGACCCAGCAGCTAGACCAATTGTGAAATGCAGCATAAGAGGAAGCCCAGGACAGGAAGGTATTTTCTTGAGGATCAAACAGCACACTCAGGATTTTGAGAGTCAGCAGACATTAGCTCACATAGATTATCACACCCATCTGAAAAGTACAAAGTCAGAGTATAGAAAGTAAAGACATAAAATGGCATCACTTACTTCTGGTCAGGGTGCCATCTCTAGAGTGTGATGAACTCACGAATCAATTCCTGGCATGTTGACAGCTATGGGAGAAGAAAGAATAACCTCATAAGGGCCTTCCCAGAGGGGTCTGAGGGTTTGGCTCCCAGATCACAAAGTTTTAATCAGGAACTCTATTCCTGGTTCAAATACAGTCTTGCTTGACTCAGAGTCTTGAGTCACATCTAAAAGTTCAATTAGTTCCTGTTGAAGAGCTGAGTTACATAATTAGTGAATTCTAAGGGTTTAGGGTCTATACCAATGTAAATGCATAAGAAAGGCCTTCTATAAATACATTCAAAGGGGGACAGCCGCTCATTAAAGCTATGGGTAGAACTTTAATCCAATTGTCCCGTGTCTCTTGAGTTAATTTGCACAGATGTCTTTTGATCATGTCATTATTTTTTCAACCTTTCCTGAGGATTGGGATCTCCAGGAACAGTGTAAGAGATACTCTATTCCTAGAGATTTAAACACCCTCTGAGTTACAGTAGCTTTGAAGGTGGTGCCATTGTCACTCTGATGGCTCTGTGGCAGCCCAAACCTGGGGATAATTTCATGGATTAAAATTATTATACCTTCTTTAGCCTGTTCACTATGACAAGGAAAAGCCTCAGTGCATCCAGTAAAAGTATCCACTCAATCTTGTAAGAAAGAATCATTAGCTTTTGGCATATGAGTAAATTCAATTTACTGATCCTTCCAGGATATTTTCCACTTCGTTTTAATCCATATTTTGCTAGCTTTTCAGTCTCTGGGTTATTTTTCTGACAAATATCACATCTTTTGATAAGGATCTTTAAAGTTTTCATTACATTTTTACCTTCAAACAAGTGAGAAGCCATCTGGTAAGTACTCTCTACACCTAAATGAAAACTCTGGTGTAAACCCTTAAGAATTTTCCATTGAGCATTTTCAGGAATTATTAATCACCCATCCTGGGACTGTAACAATCCTTTGTCAGTAATCTTTGCTTCTCTTTTCTCATATGTTTCTAATTCTTCCTCAGCATATTGTGGTTTTCCTGTTCCACAGGATCTGTCTAGATCAAAGGTGTCTGTAGTGAAGGGGTTTCATAAAGTGCCACTGTTCTGGTTTGACAGTCATCCAGCTGATTACCTTTAGCTACTTTACTCCCATCCCTACTGTGTCGTTTGTGATGAATAACAGCTACTTCTTTAGGACAATATATTGAAGTTAAAAGTCTCCCAATCTCTCTGAAATGCTTAATAGGTTCTCCTCTTGCCACTTTAAGCTGCCTTTCTTTCAATATTGCAGCATGAAGATGTAAAGTCAAACAAGCATACTTAGAATCAGTGTAGATATTTACTCACCAATCTTCGCTTAACTCTAGAGCCACAAGCTCTGCTATCTCAGCACTGGATCCCTGGGGAAGAGATTTTGGTTCTAAAATCTGTTCAGCAGTCACCACAGTGTAACCTGCTTTATACTTCCCATCCTGAACAGAAGAACTGCCATCTGTAAATATTTCCATGTCAGGATTGTCTAATGGGGTAGCCATTAGAGCTTCCAGAGCTGCATATTTTAAAGTTAGAAACCGGGAACAATTGTGATCAGATGTTTCATTTTCCTTCTCAGGAATGAGAATGGTAGGATTTAAATTTCCACAAACTTTAAGTTTAGTTATTGGTCCTTCTAACAATAATTACTGATATTTAAGAAGCCGACTCTTTACCATCCAAGTATTAACCTTAGAGTTTAAAATTCCACTCATTTCATTAGAAATCAGTACAGTAAAATTTCTTCCATTAATTATTTTTAAGGCCTCAGGTGTTAATAAAGCCATTGCCCCAAGTACTCTTAGACAGTGTGGCCACCCACGTGAAATTGCATCTAATTCTCTACTTAAACAAGCAACAGTTGCCTGGTGAGGCCCTTGGTGTTGTGTCAAAACTATAAAGGCCATACCTTTTCTTTCAGTGGCAAACAAATTAAATTCTGACCCTGTGGGAAAGCTGAGAGTGGGAGCTTGCAGGAGAGCAGTCTGAAGAGCCTTAGGAGCCTTTTGAGTATCTAGAGACCAAACCAGTTTGTCGGCTTAGGCCTGCTGAGTCTTAGTTATAACTTTATATAAAGGTAGGTCAAGTTCCCCATAACCCAAAATCCAAAAGATTGGCCTGTGATTCCTAAAAATCCTCTCAATTGTTTTAAAGTCATAGGTAGGTGATGATTTGTTATAAGTTTAATTCTCTCAGGGGTCATGGCCCTAGTCTCTTCTGATTTGATTAGATCCAGATATTCTAACAGATTGTTGACAAAGCTCATTCTTTTCTCTTGATACCTTGTAACCACAGACTGCCAGAAAGTTTAAGATATCTTCTGAGGCTTGTAAGCAAGCGTCTTCTGTCTCAGCACAGAGCAAAATATAATCTACATATTGTAGCACCACTGCTTTGGAGCTATTAAAGTTTTGTAGATTCTGTGATAAACTTTGCCCAAATAGGTGAGGGCTGTCACAAAATTCTGGGGCAACACTTTTCAGGTTAACTGAGAAGCTGTCTGTGTAGGGTCTTCAAAGGCAAATAGAAATTGATTTCCTCTGCCAAAGGCACTGAATAGAAAGCATCCTTAAACAATTACTGAGAAATACTTGACTCTTTCATGAATTTCAGACAATAGAGTATTAGGATTAGGCACCATGGGGTGTAAAGGAACTACAGCTTCAATTATTATTCATAAATCTTGAACTAGTCACCATTCACCATTTGATTTCTTTATCCCCAAAATGGGAGTGTGGCATGGACTGTTACAGGGAATTCATAGCCCCAACTCCTTTATATTATCAATGATGAGATTTAACTCTTCCTTAACCTCAGGTTTCAGTGGATACTGCTTTTGTGAAACAAAGTGAGGGTCTTTGAACTTGACAGCTATAGGAATAGCATATTGTGCTCGACACACAGATTTTCCATCAGTCCACATTCTAAGATTTCTATTTCATTAAATTAAATGGAGAAAGGGAGGGCTGCATATTAATGAAAACAGTATATCCCTTCCTCAGTATATCCCTCCCCAAAAGGGGTAAGGGAGACTCTGTCACAATCAGAAACTCGTGTGAAAATAGCACAGAGTCCCAGTTACAGCTTAAAGAACAACTAAAGTAATACCTTTTGGCTTGTCCAGACAGTCCCACTACAGAAGCAGATCAGGAAGAAAGTGGGCCAGGAGCTTCAGTAAGCACAGAGTAAGTTGCCCAGTGTCTAAAAGGAAATCAATGGATTAACCCACACAGTTATTAATACCTGGAATTCTTCAGGCGTAATTAGGACAGGAGTTTGTGTGGGGACCCCAGGCACCTTCAGTCCTGATTGCCTTGAGAGTCCAACCCCTGAAACCTATGCATCTTCGAGCAATATCTCCTCCACTGTGGTCCCTTACAGACCATATATGGAGCCGGGGGCAGCTTAGATGTCTGAGGGCAATCCCGCTTGAGGTGCCCCTCCTTTCCACAGTAATAGCAAGTCCATCCCTTTTCACCTGAATCCCTCTGGGAATTTTCCTCAGGCTGTTTAAAAATGATTCTGAAAACCATTACAAGGACTTCTGCCTGTTCCTTTTGTTTGTTTGTTTTTTTCTTTCTTTCTTTTCATCATATCCCCTATCATAATAGACTGAACCAGTTGCAATAGATTACCTAAAGACTGATTGGTCCATAGACCTGTTTTAATAGTTTATGGCGGATATCTGGAACTGACTGAGAGAAAAATCTACCTTTTAAGCTCACTCTTTCCTCTTCACTTTCAGGATCAATCTTAGTGAATCTGTGAAGGGCTTCGCTCAGTTTCTCTAGGAGTTTACCAGGTGCTTCCTTCTCCTCCTGTTCTCTGTTTGCCAATTTGACATAGTTTATAGTCTTAGCACGCAGTTGCCTGAGCCCTTCCAGAATACATCTTACAAAATGACTCAGATCCCGTTTTCCTTAAGCCATGATACAATCCCAATTTGGTTCTGTAATTGGGACTGCCTGATTCTCAGTAGGGAGGTGGGCTCTCTAGTCCTCCCACTTCCCCACTGATTCATTACCAAGCCATTCATCTCTAAGCTTTTGAGTTGGGAGGCAGTGCTTGTCCCAAGATATACATCACATCCTTCTAAGTCATAAAGCAGAGTAACTCCGTTAAAAGCTCTAATATATTTTTCTGGGCTATCTAAATAGCCTCCCATATCCTCCTTGATTTTTCGTGTTTCTTGATAAGAAAACGGCTTATTAACTTTCATAGGCTGATTATTTCCCCAGGTGGGTTTTTCATGAAGAGGCAACAGCTTGTGTGACTATTCCTCCACCTCTCTGGCTGCTCTGTGCATATGATCCCAGGGATAGATTGGAGGAATCTATGCTTTTCTTTATCTTTTTATCTCCTGTCCTCCATCTCATCCTGTATTTCACCCTTAGTTTTTGCTATCTGAGTTTCTGTTAGTTTGATTGTCTGAGCTTCTATTGAAACCAAAGTAGTCTGAGGTTGTACTGAGGCAGGGGTTCTTTGGACCTCTACTTGGGCAGTTTGAATCTCAGTTATGGTTTTTACTTAGGGCATGAGCCTGGCATACATCACAGAGAGAAAAATGGCAATACATATGCTACTTCTGCTCATCTCCCTTGTTTTCTACAGAACTGATTTAATTGTAAAATATTATTATAATTAAGAGGCCCTCCAACTGGCTGTGGTTTGCTGTCCTCCAGTGGATACCATGGCCATGGAATATCACATGGGAAGATCAGGTTTGTCTTCTTTATGCTCTGGGGATCAAATGTATCGCAGTTTTCCATGATACAGTCCAAAGGAGTGAGGCTGGAATTGTTAGCTCCCATCTGTAAGAAAGAAAAAATCAATTAGTGCCACCTTTCTTCCAGCGGCACCCCTCCCTCCTCTAGATGGGGCTGTAGATAGGCTTTACACTGAAGGTTTCCTTCCCTGGTCAGATTCAGTTTGTCCCTTACTGATGCAGATGCCATACTCATCCCTCCTAGTTCTACAACTGAGGTGTGGTGGTGATGTCCCAGGGGTAGACCTCATGGCATCCCAGACTGATGTCCAGTTCCTCACCATTAAAATCTTTCTTGTCTGTGATGCCACCCAGGGTGCAATCAGAGTAACCTTCTGGAATGCCTCCTAAGTTAAGATCGCTGAGGGGGAACATTCATCACCTGAGTATTTGTGCATGACTCTGAGTATATTTCAGACCACAATAAGACTGGTACAAACATAAAACTGAAATGTTCCTTCCAAATGTCACCACATCAGTATAAGTGATAGCAAAAGAGATGGTGAGGGGCTGGCCAGTGAGGAAAAACTGATTTTGTTCTCTTTAGGGCCAGTTCTTCCAATTTATTCCCACAGATTCCACAGAAAGAATATCTAAGGAGTAGGACAAAAGCTGCTGGAGAGCCTCCTCTGGTGCACTCAGAGCTAGCATTATTAAAGGAAGAGTCTGCTGTACTTCCTGAGCAATCTTTCACCTGAGTGATGCTCTTGAATCTAGAGATCCATCTAGTTTCTGAAGTTTTGACTCCTAGGGAGGCTAGGCACATCCTAACTACCAACTCAAGTTTGGGACCTAAGTAACAGTACACAGTAACAGTGTAGATCAAAAATCCCTTGAAAGTCTATGATCTGACAGATTAGGTTAGTAGTGCTAATCCCCAAAATGTTATGAAATGGTCAGAGACAGGAATATTTGACCAAGAATGGAGAGTTCAGTCACCTGCATCCGCCCATTTCTGGTCAGTCCCCGAAGGAAACAATGGGTGCCTCTTGGCACTGGCAGGTCAGTATAATCCCCCGACAGATTTCTGCTATGAGCCATATGAGGTCACTGCAGAACCGCAGAGCAGGGCTTCTCACTTGCTTCATGCAGGGCATGTCTGTCATTCACACAAGCACACCATACAGTTAGTAAAGCCCAGCAGAAAACGTGTTTGCTAGGAGAACAAAGAACTAGAGCTCCAAGCATCTTATCTTATCCTGAAGAATCCCAGATGAGCCCCCAAAATGAAAGGTCATTACTGAACCACTACAGACACTGGGATTCTTGGCCTCCAGAGAATAATTCAGTCTGGGGATTGATCACTCAGAGCTTTTGTGTAATAAAGTTTTACTAAAGTATAAAAGAGATAGAGAAAGCTTCTAATGTAAACATCAGAATGGGGCAAAAGTCGTACACCCTGTTAGTCTTTAGCTAGATGTTATATAGATTCTTGAAGTCTGATTATTACAAAATGGAAATGTCTCAAAACTTAGAGAACGGCACCAGGTGAGCCATCCCGGGCCATAAAACAATTGACATGAGTCTTAAAGAAAGGCAGATTTTCATACTAATATGTAATTTCATTAACATAGATTAGGAAAACAATGTATGAGTATAACATACTGGTTTGTCAAGTGGGTTCTGAGCCTTAGGCAGAAAAGTCTAGAGTAAATGCATAGTACATTAACATAGCTTAAGACAAACATTTCTATAAGAAAAATGCATTGGCTAGCTCACTGTTAGAGAAAAGTTAAGTTCAGGTGGAAGAGAAAAGTTAAGTTCAGGTGGAACCAGGTGCCATTACGGCAATGCAAAATTATAAGAGCAACTTCTTTTTTATATTTGTATAGAGAAGGGGGAAAAGTATAACACTAGTTTGTTTTGTTCTGCCACTTAAGAGAGAGATTAAAAAAAAAAAAAAAAAGTCTGACACTTGCAGCCTATCTCCTCTGTTTGAAGACCCCTGTACTTCTTAGCTTTTACCCTCAAATACGCTGTCTCAGCAGCTTCCATTTAGACCTTGTATTTGGGTTCTCTATAGTTTCTATTTCTTCCTGGTTCAGTCTTAGAAGATTGAGCTTTTCTAAGAATTTGTCCATTTCTTCCAGGTTGTCCATTTTATTGCCATAGAGTTGTTCATAATAGTCTCTTAAAATCCTTTGTATTTCTTCATTGGCTCTTATAACCTGTTCTTTTACATTTCTAAATCTGTTGGTTTGATTCTTCTCTTTTAATCTTGCTGACTGTAGCTAAAGATTTGTCAATTTTGCATATCCTCACAAAGAACCAGCTTTTAGTTTTATTAATCATTACTACCTTTTTTATTACTTTGTTTTTTTATTTCTGCTTGGATCTTTATGATTTTTGTCCTTCTATTATTTTTTGTTTGTTTGTTTGTTTGTTTTCTTATCTGTCCAGTTGTTATAGGTGTCAAGTTAGGTTGTCTGTTTGATGTTTTTCTTGTTTCTTGAGGTAGGATTGTATTGCTATAAAAGTCCCTCTTAGAACTGTTTTTGCTGCATCCCATAGGTTGTGAGTTGTCATGTTTTCACTCTCATTTGTTTCTAGGAATATTTTGATTTCCCTTTTTATTTCTTCAGTAACCGTTTGGTTATTTAAAAACGTGTTGTTTAATCTACACGTGTTTGTGTTTCTTACAGTGTTTTCCTTGTAATTTATATCTAGTTTCATAGAATCATGGTCAGAGAAGATGCATGATATGATTTCAGTTTTCTTAAATTTTCTGAGGTTTGATTTGTAGCGAAGGTGTGGTCTATCCTATAGAATGTTTTCCATGTGCACTTGAGAAGAAGTTGCATTCTTCTGCATTTGGATGACACGTCTTGAAGATATCAATGAGATCCTTCTCATCTCATCCATCATTTAAGGCATGTGTTTCCTTATTAATTCTCTGTTTTGATGATCTGTCCATTCATGTGAGTGGGGTGTTAAAGTCTCCTACTATGATTATGTTACTGTCAACTTCTCCTTTTATGTCTGTTAGTATTTGTCTTACATATTGAGGTGCTGCTCTGTTGGGTGCATATATTTTGACAATTGTTATGTCTTCCTCTTGGAATGATCCCTTTATCAATAGTGTCTTTTCAACACCCTTATCAATAGTGTCTTTTCTTGTCCCTTGTAGTACTCTTATCTTAAGGTCTATGTAGTCTGATATAAGGATTGTTACTCCAGCTTTCTTTTGCTTCCCATTTACATGAAATATATTTTTCTATCCTCTTACTTTCAGTCTACATGTGTCTTTAGGTCTGAAGTGGGTTTCTTATGGCAACATATATATGGGTTTTGTTTTTGTATCCATTAAGCCAATCTGTGTCTTTTGGTCAGAGCTTTTAATCCATTTACATTATAGGTAATTATTGATATATATGTTCCTATTATCATTTTCTTAATTGATTGAGGTTGACTTTGTAGATCCTTTTTCTTCTCTTGTATTTCTTCACTATATAAATCTCTTTAACATTTGTTGTAAAGCTGTTTTGGTGTACTGAAATGTCTTAACTTTTGCTTGTCTGAACAGATTTTTATTTCTCCATCAGTTTTGTTTTTTTTTTTTTTTTCTTTTTCAATCCAACTTGGGTGGTTGTGGGGTTTTTTTGTTTTTTTGTTTGTTTGTTTTTTTATTATTATTTTTTTTTTCCAGTGGGTTTTGTCATACATTGATATCCTTGCCAGGTGCAGTAATCTTGATTGCAGATATTTCCCTTTCAGTACTTTGAAAATATTCTGCTATTCCCTTCTGGCCTGAAGAGTGTCTGCTGAAAGAACAGCTCCTAAGGGTATAGGGTTCCTGTTGTATGTGACTTGGTGCTTTTTCCTTTCTATTTTTAATATTCTTTCTTTGTGTTTAGTCTTTGTTGGTTTGAAAAGTATGTGTCTTGCCATGTTTCTCCTTTGGATTATCCTGTATGGGGCTTTTTGTGCCTGTCGGGTTTGATTGACTATTTCCTTTTCCATGTTGGGGAAATTTTCACCTACAATCTCTTCAAAATTTTTCTCATACCCTTTCTTTTTCTCTCTCTTTCTAGGATGCCTAATGTTGGAATATTGGTGCATTTAATATTGTCCCAGATATTTCTGAGACTACCCTTCATTCTTTTCATTCTTTTTAGTTTATTCTGATCTTAAGCAGTTATATCCAACATTTTATCTTCCAGCACACCGATTCCCTCTGCTTCAGACATTCTGCCATTGGTTCCTTTTAGAGTATTTTTAATTTCACTAATTGTGTTGTTTGTTGGTCTATGTTTATTCTTTAATTCATCTATTGTTCATTGATTCTTGCATTTTCTACATTCTGTTTTCAAGGGTTTTGATCTTTACTATCATTATTCTGAATTCTTTTTTCAGATAGTTTGCCTATTTCCTCTTCATTTATTTGTACTTCTGTTTTTCTAGCTTATTCCTTCATTTGTGTAGTATTTCTCTGCTTTGTTCATTTTTTAAAAACTTATTATCCTTGAGGTCTTCTTTTCCCAGGCTTTCAGGTTGAATTCTTTGTTCCTTTTGGTTGCTGCCCTCCTATGGTAGGTTTAGGGGTTTGTGTATGGTTCATATAGGGTGAGATTTGTGCTGAGTTTTGTTTCTTGTTTTTCTTCTAATTGGCAAGGGTGAGTGAGGTGGTTATCCTGTCTTCTGATGATTTGCTTTTTGCTTTTACTTTGTTCGTTTTTTTTTGGTTGAGATGTCCTGCACAGGGTGCTACTGTTTGCAGTGTGATGTTGGGTCTTGTATTCAAGTGGTTACCTTTGTGTGAGGTTCTCCCTATTTCAGAGTCCCTAGCATCAGTTCTCTGATAGTCTAGGATCGTTGAGTTCTAAGTGGATCAAGAGCAAGTGTATTCAGTGCAGCCTCACAGCCTGAAGTAGAGGTTTCAGACTAGAAACTAGAAAACTGAGGAGAGCTACATGAACACTGAGGAAAGGAGGTGGGGTGGAAAAGGTTCCTGGCAAGTGGCCCAGAATTAAATTGTTGTCAAGGTGCATTAAGAGAACTTGTAGGAGGAAAGTGAAAGGATTCTCACTTTCACAACCTAATTATTATGGAGGGATTTTAGGCAAGATATTAAAGACTAGATAATGGTGAAAGGTGAGATAGAACAAAATGAAACCCTGAATAGTGTGGCTGTGAGGCAAGGTTTGGAGGAGACCTACTCTCCCTGCCATGTGACCCATCAGAATTGACTTAGAGAGATCAGGATGATGGTGAGTTTGGAAGACCCTGTAAGGGTTTTAAAAATGCCTCATTTCTCCCAACAAAACATCTGAGTTTCCCTCCATTCTCCCCTAATGTGTCAGGATGTGGATTTGTGATGTCAAGGCTCACCGAGGGCCACCATTGGCTGGGGAAGTGACTTGCTGATCTCATAAAGCATAAGGGTGTGACCCCCATATATGTATATAGTTGCTCAGGGGCTTTGGAACAGACCACTTGGAGTCTTCAAAATTACCAAGATGACTTGGAAGCCACAAGGCCCTAGAACTGTGTGGGAACAGCCAACTCCAGATATCTAGGAAGACCTCCTATAAACTGAGGCCCAAAAGAAATGTCAAGGTGAGCTGAACCCACCCAAGCTTTTCTTGCCCGTGGACACCACCCCCATTAGAACCCCTCCCCTGTCCCTGCATGGCACATGTGCCATCTCTGCCCACACCCATTCTCCTCAAGCCTTCAATTCCAAACATAATCACCCTCTTCCCCAAGCCAATGCCATTCTTTGCTCCTTCTTTGTTTTCCCCAGGTGGTCAGGGTAATAGTAAGGATGAATAAGCAAATTCAGCCAGAGCTGATCAAGAAAGCTTCTCAAATAACTCCCACTTCAGAGGAACTGAAGAAAATCAGAGGCTCAAAGATCTGTAGCCAGTGTTCCAAGGTGAATGAAGAGCTGAATCAAAACGAACTGGAGGGGGTCCCAGAGATTGTGGAGGTCTTGCCAATCCAGCTGGACCAGTGGGCAGCCAGTCACTTCATAATATGGCTAAAGAGCTCAGAAACTTTCAGGAGTCTCACTGCCAGGAAGTGGCCAACAATACAGAGGTTGAATCTTATACCCACAGTGTACATTAATAATGAAAATTGAAATTCAACCTGATGTGTAATTATGTGTGTCTCTGAGCTCTCTGATAGTGGGCAGGGGAGAGGGCTAGGAAGGGATAAGTGTGTGAAGAGGGAGCCAGATGGGTCCTGGAGAGTTGAAAAGGAGACCAGAAAGTCCAGTTAGCCAGAAAGTAGTGGGAAGAACTTGGTCCAGACTGATCCCCAAAGATACAATTCCCATAGGAAAAGAGGAAGAAGACTTGGTGTCGCTGTGTGAGTGCAGAGGTTGGAACTTAGCTGAGAAGCCATGTCATGTGTGGGGTTGCAGAGCCATTTTTGAAAAAGTCATACACATTATTTGGCCCTAGGGCACCTACCTCATAGTAGTGTTCATTACATCTCAAAATATGACTTCAGCAACTAATAGCCTCAAAAACGCAATTTTGCTTTCTAAAAAGTACTCTGTGGGAGTGAAATAATGGTGTTTTTCAGTATGGAGATTTCTCAAAAAGACAAAAATGGAACAACAAATAACCTAACGATTTCATAACTGGATATATATTAAAACAAATGTGCACATTAATTAAAAAGACACATGTACCCCAAAGATCTTTGAAGGACACCATTCACCAAGAAATGGAAGCAACCTAAACGTCCATCAGATGATAGTCAGGTGAATGGATAAAGAGGTGGCATATAGGCACTATGGGACACTCATTGTTGTTCAGTCACTAAGTCATATCCCCCTTTTGGGGATCCCATGGAATCTACTCCTCCAGGCTCCTCTGTGCATGGAATTATCCAGACAAGAATACCCCAGTGGGTTGCTGTTTACTTTTCCAAGGGATATTCCTTACCTTGTGATTGAACCCACATCTCCTGACTGACAGGCAGATTCTTTGCGACTTAGCCACCAAGAAGACCTTTGGAATACTACTCAGCCTTGAAAACATAATAAAATATTGCCCTTTGCAGCAACATGGAATGTAGCAGTTCTATTCAGACGCTCAGTCGTGTCTGACTCTTTGCGACCCCATGAATCACAGCATGCCAGGCCTCCCTGTCCATCACCAACTCCCGGAGTCTACCCAAACCCATATCCATCAAGTCCATCCCCTGTTGTCCCCTTCTCCTCCTGCCCCCAATCCTTCCCAGCATTATCTTCTTTTCCAATGAATCAACTCTTTGCATCAGGTGGCCAAAGTATTGGTGTTTCAGATTCAACATCATTCCTTCCAATGAACACCCAGGATTGATCTCCTTTAGGATGGATTGGTTGGATCTTCTTGCAGTCCAACGTACTCTCCAGAGTCTTCTCCAATGCCACAGTTTCAAAAGCATCAATTCTTAGCCCCTCAGGTTTCTTTATAGTCCATCTCTCACATTCACACATGACTACTGGAAAAACCATAGCCTTGACTAGTCAGATTTTATTGACAAAATAATGTCTCTGCTTTTTAATATGCTGTCTAGGTTGGTCATAACTTTCCTTCCAAGGAGTAAGCATCTTTTAAATTCATGGCTGCAATCAGCTTCTGCAGTGATTTATGGAGCCCCAAAAAATAAAATCTCCCACTGTTTCCCCATCTGTTTCCTATGAAGTGATGGAACCAGATGCCATGATCTTAGTTTTCTGAATGTTGAGCTTTAAGCCAACATTTTCACTCTCCTCCTTCACTTTCATGAAGAGGCTTTTTAGTTCCTCTTCACTTTCTGCCATAAGGGTGGTATCATCTGCATATCTGAGGTTGTTCATATTTCTCCTGACAATCTTGATTCCAGCTTGTGCTTCTTCCAGCCCAGTGTTTCTCATGATAGAGGGTACAATACTAAGTAAAATAACTCAGGCAGAAAAAGACAAATGCTGTATGATATCACTTATTGAATCTAAAAATACCACAAAGTAGAGAATTTAACAAAAATTGAGCCTCACAAATATAGAGAACAATCTACTGGTTACCAGAGGGGATGGGGAGAGGAAGGGGTAATACAGAGCTGGGGGACTGGGAGGCACAAATTGTTAGATGTAAGATGAGCTCAAGGATGTATTGTACAACATGAGGTAATGCCAGCAATTTGTAATAAGCATAAATGGAAAGCCTGGCTTGGAGAATTTTAAGCATTACTTTACTAACATGTGAGATGAGTGCAAATGTCCAGTCATTTGAGCATTCTTTGGCATTGGCTTTTCTGGGATTGTAATGAAAATGACCTTTTCCAGTTCCATGGCTACTGCTGAGTTTTCCAAATTTGCTGGCATATTGAGTGCAGCGCTTTCACAGCATCATGATTAAGGATTTGAAATAGTTCAACTGGAATTCCATCACCTCCACTAACTTTGCTCATAGTGATGCTTCCTAAGGCCCATTTAACTTCACATTGCTGCATGTCTGACTCAGTGAGTGATCGGTCATATCAGCATGATTATCTGGGTCATGGAGATCTTATATATATATATATATATATATATTTCTGTGTGCATTCTTGCCACCTCTTCTTAATATCTTCTGCTTCTGTTAGGTCCATACCATTTCTGTCTTTATTGAATCCATCTTTCCATGAAATTTTCCCTTGGTGTCTCTAATTTTCTTGATGAGATCTATAGTCTTTTCCATTCTACTGTTTTCCTCTATTTCTTTGCACTGATCACTGAGTGACTTTTTTTTTTTTTTTTTAAATCTCTCCTTGTTATTCTTTGGAACTCTGCATTCAAATGAGTATGTTTTTCCTTTTCTTCTTTGCTTTTCCCTTTTCTTCTTTTCACAGTTATAGGTAAGGCCTCCTCAGGCCTCAGGCGGCCATTTTGCTCTTTTGCTTGTTCCCCCAACCCCTTGGGGACTGTCTTGCTCCTGTCTCCTATACGAACCTCCATCCATAGTTCGTCAAGAACTCTGTCAATCAAATCTAGTCCCTTCAATCTGTTTCTCAGTCCACTGTATAATCAACAGGGATTTGATTTAGGTCATACCTGAGTGGTCTAGTGGTTACCCCTACTTTCTTCAATTTAAGTCTGAATTTGGCCATAAGGAGCTCATCATCTGAGCCATAGTCAGCTCCTGGTCTTTTTTTTTTTTTTTTTTCTGACTGTATAGAGCTTCACCATCTTTCGCTGCAAAGAATATAATCAACCTGATTCAGTGTTGACCATCTACAGTGATGTCCATGTGTAGAGTTTTCTCTTTGCTGTTTGAAGAGGGTGCTTACTATGACCAGTGTGTTCTCTTAGCTAAGCTCATTAGCATTTGCCCTGCTTCATTCTGTATGCCAAGGCTCAATTTGCCTGATATTCCAGGTGTTTCTTGACTTCCTACTTTTGCATTCCAGTTCCCTATAATGAAAAGGACATCTTTTTGGGGTATTAGTTCTGGAAGGTCTTGTAGGCTGTCATAGAACCATTCAACTTCAGCTTCTTCAGCATGATTTGTCAGGACATAGACTTGGACTACCATGATATTGAATGGTTTGCATTGGAAATGAACAGAGATCATTCTGTCATTTCTGACATTGCATCCAAGTACTGCATTTCAGACTCTTGTGTTGACTATCATAGCTACTCCATTTCTTCTAAGGGATTTTTGTACACAGTAGTATATATAATGGTCATCTGAGTTAAATTCACCCATTCTGGTCCATTTTAGTTTTCTGATTCCTAAAATGCCAATGTTCATTCTTGACACCTACTGTTTGAACACTTCCAATTTGCCTTGATTTATGGACCTAACATTCCAGGTTCCTATTCAATATTGCTTGTTATAGCATCAGACCTTACTTCCATCACCAGTCACATACACAGCTAGTGGATGTTGTTTTTTGTGTTGTTTTCCCTTAGGCTCCATCTCTTCGTTATTTCTGGAGTTATCTCCCCTGATCTCCAGTAGCATGCTGGGACACTTACCGACCTGGGGAGTTTATCCTTCAGTGTACTATCTTTTGTCTTTTTGGTACTGTTAATGTGGTTTTCAAGTCAAGAATACTGGAGAGGTTTGCCATTCCCTTATCCAGTAGACCACATTTTGTTAGAAATCTCAACCATGGGCCACCTGTCTTGGGTGGCCCTACATGGCATGGCTTGTAGTTTCACTGAGTTAGACAAAGGTCCATGGAATTAAATAGCTTAGTTTTAAGTAATTGTGGTTTCAGTGTCTCTGCCCTCTGATGCCCTCTCTCAGTGCCTAGCATCTTACTGGGGTTTCTCTGACATATATATGTATGTATGTGTATATATATATATATACATACATACATACATATACACACATATATACATATACATATATGTATGTATACATATATGTGTATATACGTATATGTATGTATACATATATGTGTATATATATACATATATTACATATATGCCACATCTTTATCCATTCACCTATCCTCTGATGGACATTTAGGTTGCTTCCGTGTCTTGGTGAATTGTGTACTTCAAGGAACATTGGGGTACTTGTGTCTTTTTAATTAACATTGTGGGTCTTTTTAAATATATGCCCAAGAATTACATTGCTAGGTCATATGTATATTGTCACCTTACTTAATCTATAGGCAGAGTGCACCATGTGAAATGTCAGGCAGGATATAGGACAAACTGGATCAAGATTGTCAGGAGAAATAACAATATCTGGGGATAAGTGAATGACACAATCCTTATGAAAGAAAGTGAAGAGGAATTAAATAGAGTCTTGATGAAAGCAAAAGAGTGAAAAATCTGTTTAAAACTCAACATTAAAAAAAAAAAAAAACAACAACTAAGAACATGGCATCTGGTCCCATCACTTGATGGCAAATAGGTCGGGAAAAAAGTGGAAACAGTGACAGACTTTATTTTCTTGGCCTCCAAAATCATTGCAGATGGTGACTACAGCCATGAAGTGAAAAGACACTTGCTCCTTGGAAGAAAATCTGTTACAAATTTAAACCACATATTGAAAAGCATAGATATTACTTTGCTGACAAAGTCCATCTAGTGAAAATATGTCTTTTCCATCAGTCAAGTATAGATGAAACAAATAAAGTATGGATGAAAGAACTCAAAGATGACATAAACAGATGGAGAAATATTCCATGTTCCTCGGTACCAAGAATCAATATTATGAAAATGAGTATGCTACCAAATGCAATCTAGGAAGACCAATCGATGACCTAAATCAAAGCAAGTAACTCTATGACTCACCTTCTAGAGTAATAGAAATAAAAATGGAAGTAAACAAATGGGACCTGATTAAATGTATAACCTTTTTCACAGCAAGGGAACCTATAAGCAAGGTGAAAAGGCAACTCTCAGAATGAGAGAAAATAATAGCAAATGAAACAACTGAATAAGCATTAATTTCCAAAATATAGGAGCAGCTACTACAACTCAATACCAGGAAAAGAAACAACCCAATCAAAAAGTGGACAAATCATAAAGTGGGAAAAAGACATAATCAGACATTTCTCCAAAGAAGACGTACAGATGGCAAACAAACACATGAAAAGATGCTCAATATAACTCATTAGTGTAGAAATGCATGTCAAAACTGCAATGAGATATCCCACATGAGTCATAATGTTCATCATCAAAAAGTCTACAAACAAAAACTTAGAGAGGTTATAAAGTAAAGAGAACCCTCTCTCACTGTTGGTTGCAATGTAAATTGATACAGCCAATATGGAAGATGGTATGGAGATTCCTTAAAACACTAGGAATTAAACAACCATATGATCCAGCAAGCCCACTTGTAGGCATATACACTGAGGGAACCAAAATTGAAAACACTCATGTATCTCATTGTTCCTTGCAGCACTATTTATGATAGGTAGACATGGAAGCAATGTAGATTGCTTCTGTAGATTGATGAATGGATAAAGAAGTTGTGGTATATATACACGATGGAATATTCAGTTCAGTCACTCAGTTGTATCTTAATCTTTATGTTCCCATGGAATTCAGCACGTCAGACTTCCCTGTCCATCAACAACACCCAGAGCTTGCTAAAACTCATGTACATTGAATCCGTGATGCCATTCAACCATCTTGTCTTCTGATGTCCTGTTGTGATCTTGCCTTCAATCTTTCCCAGCATCAGTGTCTTTGCAAATGAGAGTACTTCACATCAGCTGGCTAAAGGATAGAACTTCAGCTTCAGAGCAGGTCCTTTCAAAGAATATTCAGTACTGATATTTTTGGGATTGACTGGTTTGATCTCCTTGCAGTCCAAGGGACTTCAAGACACTTCTTTAACACCATAGTTCAAAAACATTAGTTCTTAGGCACCCAGCTTTCTCTACAGTCCAATTCTCACGTCCATACCTGACTACTGGAAAAAGTATTGTTTCGATTATGCAGCCCTTTGTTTACAAATTGATTTCTCTCTTCTTTAATATGTTGTTTAGGTTGGTCAAAATTTTTCTTTCAAGGAGCAAGCATCTTTTAATTTCATGGCTACAGTCACCATCTGCAGTGATTTTGGAGCCCCCACAAAATCAAGTCTGCCATTGTTTCAACTCTTTCTTCATCTATGTGCCTTGAAATCCTTGGACTGGATGCCATGATCTTTGTTTCCTGAATGTTGAGCCTTAAGCTAACTTTTTCATTCTCCTTTCATCAAGAGGGTCTTTAGTTCTTCACCTTCTGCATAAGGGTGATATTATCTGCATATCTGAGCTTATTGATATTTCTCCTAGCAATCTTAATTCCAGTTTGTGCTTCATCCAGAGCAATGTTTCTCATGATGTACTCTGCATATAGGTTAAATAAACACGGTGAAAGTATACCACACCTTGACCCCATAGCAGCGCTTATTACACTTCAACATATGATGCCAGCAACTAACAGCCTCAAAAACACAAGCTTGCTTACTAAATGGTGGTCCTTAGGAGTGAAATAATGGTGTTTTTCAGTATGGAGTTTTCTCAGAAAACTAAAAATGTAGCAACACGTTACCTAGGAATGTCATTCTTGGAAATAGAAAAAATAAATAAATTAAAAACCACATGTACCCCATTGTTCCTTGAAGCACACCATTCATCAAGACCTGGAAGCAACCTAAATGTGCATCAGATGATAGATGAATGGATAAAGGTGTGGTATATATGTACTATGGGCACTCGTTCAGTCACAAAGCCATGTCCCACACTTTTCAACCCTATGAACTCTACCCCTCCAGGCTCCTCTGTCCATAGAATCTTCAAGGCAAGATTATTCCATTTCCTTTTCCAAGGTATCTTCTTTGCCATGGGATTGAACCCACATGTCCTGCTTGACAAGCAGTTTCTTTGCCAATGAGTCAGCAAGGAAGACCTATGGACTGATACTCAGTCATAAAGAGAAAGAAATAATGATGCCATTTACAGCAACATGAAAGGTATAATACTAGTAAAATAAGAAAGAACAAAACATTATATCACTTGTAGAATCATAAAAGCAGAGAATATAACAAAAATAGAGGCTCACAGATATAGAGAACAATCTACTGGTTACCAGTGAGGAGGGGGGAGGGAGGGGCAATACAGAGGTCAGGGAGTGGGCGGCACAACATATTAGGTGTAAGATGAACTCAAGGATATATTTTACAATATGGGGAATAGAGACAGTATTTTCTAATAACTATAATTGGAAAGAAAACAATAACTCTATAATAATAAAGTAAAGGAAAGAAAGAGGGGGGAAGTAGGAGGGAAGAAAGGAAGGGAAATAATGACGTTTTCTGGAGGTCACAAATCTGAAATTGATTAGGCTTTTTATCTAATGAATTTAGAATGGAGCAGTGGCCTTCCACAAGTTGGGCAGGGGGAGTGGTCCACAACCAGTGAAGGCAATACTGTGGGGCATTGCCCAGGAAGAGTTTTATTACAAGAATAAAACCAAGTAAAATCTAGTTATGTTTTTATTACCATCTCCATATTCCAGTATTCTAAAATAATGTCAGATATTAAATATTTTTGCACTATAAAACCAAATTTATTTGGCTTATGTTGTCATTTATGTCAGGGTTTAATATTTTATATACTATTCACAAGGTACAAAATATGTATATGTATACCTAACCTGGGACATATGCACTCACATGAATGGAATAATGAAATAGGCAGTCCTTTGTTCCTGGCTTCTTTTAATTAGCTTACTTATTTTAGAGCCATGGCATATTATAGCATGTATAAGAACTCCATTCATTTGATGGCCGAAAAATATTGCATTGCATGTTTTAGTTTTTCAATCACCAGCTGATGGACATTTAAGTCATTTCAACTTTTCCCCCCTTTTTTAGTTGATTTCTTTTTAAACTTTATTTTTAATTTAACAGTTTTAAATTTAATGACTTTTCCTGCATCTATTTAGGCTATATGGTTTTTATCTTTCATTTGGTTAATATGACCTCTCACATTGTTTAATGTGTGAATATTAAAGAATCCTATATCCCTGGAATAAACTCAAGTTGCTTATGGTGTATGAACTTTTGATGTTTTGTTGAATTCTGTTTCATAAAATTTTGTTGAGGATTTTTTACATCTGTGTTCACCAGTAATGCTGATCTATAGTTTCCTTTGGTCTTGTCTTAGTCTGATTTTGGTATCAGGGTGATAGTGGCCTCATAGAATGAGTTTGGATGTATTCCTTCCTCTGCAATTTCTTGAGGAGCTTTAGAAGGATATTCATTTGCTTGTCTCTAAATGTTAGATGGAGAAGGCAATGGCAACACACTCCAGTACTCTTGCCTGGAAAATCCCATCGACAGAGGAGCCTGGTGAGCTGCAGCCCATGGGGTCAAAAAGAGTCGGATAAGACTGCAGTGACTTAGCAGTAGCAGCTTAGCAAATATTAGTTAGAAATTACCTGTGAAGTCATCTCCTCCTTGGCTTTTGTCTTTTGGGAAATTTTTGATCACAGATTCAATTTAGACCATCCAATTGGGTTGTTACTAATTGCTATCTCTTCCTGGTTTAGTCTTTTCTTTTTTTCTTTCTTTTTTTTTTTAATTAATTAATTAATTTATTTATTTTTTCAGTGGGTTTTGTCATACATTAACATGAATCAGCAACAGATTTACACGTATTCCCCATCCCGATCCCCCCTCCCACCTCCCTCTCCACCCGATTCCTCTGGGTCTTCCCAGTGCACCAGGCCCGAGCATTTGTCTCATGCATCCCACCTGGGCTGGTGACCTGTTTCACCATAGATAGCATACATGCTGTTCTTTCACAACATCCCACCCTCACCTTCTCCCACAGAGTTCAAAAGTCTGTTCTGTACTTCTGTGTCTCTTTCTGTTTTGCATATAGGGTTGTCGTTACCATCTTTCTAAATTCCATATATATGTGTTAGTATGCTGTAATATTCTATATCTTTCTGGCTTACTTCACTCTGTATAATGGGCTCCAGTTTCATCCATCTCATTAGAACTGGTTCAAATGAATTCTTTTTAACGGCTGAGTAATATTCCATGGTGTATATGAACCACAGCTTCCTTATCCATTCATCTGCTGATGGGCATCTACGTTGCTTCCATGTCCTGGCTATTATAAACAGTGCTGTGATGAACATTGGGGTGCACATATATCTTTCAGATCTGGTTTCCTCAGTGTGTATGCCCAGAAGTGGGATTGCTGGGTCATATGGCAGTTCTATTTCCAGTTTTTTAAGAAATCTCCACACTGTTTTCCATAGCGGCTGTACTAGTTTGCATTCCCACCAACAGTGTAAGAGGGTTCCCTTTTCTCCACACACTCTTCAGCATTTATTGCTTGTAGACTTTTGGATAGCAGCCATCCTGACTGGCGTGTAATGGTACCTCATTGTGGTTTTGATTGGCATTTCTCCGATAATGAGTGATGTTGAGCATCTTTTCATGTGTTTGTTAGCCATCTGTATGTCTTCTTTGGAGAAATGTCTGTTTAGTTCTTTGGCCCATTTTTTGATTGGGTCATTTATTTTTCTGGAATTGAGCTGCAGGAGTTGCTTGTATATTTTTGAGATTAATCCTTTGTCTGTTTCTTCATTTGCTATTATTTTCTCCCAATCTGAGGGCTGTCTTTTCACCTTACTTATAGTTTCCTTTGTTGTGCAAAGCTTTTAAGTTTCATTAGGCCCCATTTGTTTAGTTTTGCTTTTATTTCCAATATTCTGGGAGGTGGGTCATAGAGGATCTTGCTGTGGTTTATGTCGGAGAGTGTTTTGCCTATGTTCTCCTCTAGGAGTTTTATAGTTTCTGGTCTTACATTTAGATCTTTAATCCATTTTGAGTTTATTCTTGTGTATGGTGTTAGAAAGTGTTCTATTTGCATTCTTTTACAAGTGGTTGACCAGCTTTCCCAGCACCACTTGTTAAAGAGATTGTCTTTTTTCCACAGTATACCCTTGCCTCCTTTGTCAAAGATAAGGTGTCCATAAGTTCGTGGATTTATCTCTGGGCTTTCTATTCTGTTCCACTGATCTATATTTCTGTCTTTGTGCCAGTAGCATAATGTCTTGATGACTGTGGTTTTGTAGTATAGTCTGAAGTCAGGCAGGTTGATTCCTCCAGTTCCATTCTTCTTTCTCAAGATTACTTTGGCTATTCGAGGTTTTTTGTATTTCCATACAAATTGTGAAATTATTTGTTCCAGTTCTGTGAAAAATACTGTTGGTAGCTTGACAGGGATTGCATTGAATCTATAGATTGCTTTGTGTAGTATAGCCATTTTGACAACATTGATTATTCCAATCCATGAATATGGTATGTTTCTCCATCTGTTTGTGTCCTCTTTGATTTCTTTCATCAGTGTTTTATAGTTTTCTATGTATAGGTCTTTTGTTTCTTTAGGTAGATATATTCCTAAGTATTTTATTCTTTTTGTTGCAATGGTGAATGGTATTGTTTCCTTAATTTCTCTTTCTGTTTTTTCATTGTTAGTATATAGGAATGCAAGGGATTTCTGTGTGTTAATTTTGTATCCTGCAACTTTAGTATATTCATTGATTAGCTCTAGTAATTTTCTTGAAGGGTCTTTAGGGTTTTCTATGTAGAGAATCATGTCATCTGCAAACAGCGAGAGTTTCAATTCTTCTTTTCCTATCTGGATTCTTTTTACTTCTTTTTCCGCTCTGATTGCTGTGGCCAAAACTTCCAACACTATGTTGAATAGTAGCGGTGAGAGTGGGCATCCTTGTCTTGTTCCTGATTTCAGGGGAAATGCTTTCAATTTTTCACCATTGAGGGTGATACTTGCTGTGGGTTTGTCATATATAGCTTTTAATATGTTGAGGTATGTTCCTTCTATTCCTGCTTTCTGGAGAGTTTTAATCATGAATGGGTGTTGAATTTTGTCAAAGGCTTTCTCTGCATCTATTGAGATAATCATATGGTTTTTATCTTTCAATTTGTTAATGTGGTGTATTACATTGATTTGCGGATATTAAAGAATCCTTGCATTCCTGGGATAAAGCACACTTGGTCGTAGTGTATGATTTTTTTAATATGTTGTTGGATTCTGTTTGCTAGAATTTTGTTGATTTTTGCATCTATGTTCATCAGTGATATTGGCCTGTAGTTTTCTTTTTTTGTGGCATCTTTGTCTGGTTTTGGAATTAGGGTGATGGTGGCCTCATAGAATGAGTTTGGAAGTTTACCTTCCTCTGAAATTTTCTGGAAGAGTTTGAGTAAGATAGGTGTTAGCTCTTCTCTAAATTTTTGGTAGAATTCAGCTGTGAATCCATCTGGTCCTGGGCTTTTGTTTGCTGGAAGATTTCTGATTACAGTTTCGATTTCCTTGCTTGTGATGGGTCTGTTAAGATCTTCTATTTCTTCCTGGTTCAGTTTTGGGAGGTTATACTTTTCTAAGAATTTGTCCATTTCATCCAAGTTGTCCATTTTATTGGCATAGAGCTGCTGGTAGTAGTCTCTTATGATCCTTTGTATTTCAGTGTTGTCTGTTGTGATCTCTCCATTTTTATTTCTAATTTTGTTAATTTGGTTCTTCTCTCTTTGCTTCTTAATGAGTCTTGCTAATGGTTTGTCAATTTTGTTTATTTTTTCAAAAAACCAGCTTTTAGCTCTGTTGATTTTTGCTATGGTCTCTTTAGTTTCTTTTGCATTTATTTTTGCCCTAATTTTTAAGATTTCTTTCCTTCTGCTAACCCTGGGGTTCTTCATTTCTTCCTTCTCTAATTGCTTTAGGTGTAGAGTTAGGTTGTTTATTTGGCTTTTTTCTTTTTTCTTGATGTAAGCCTGTAATGCTATGAACCTTCCCCTTAGCACTGCTTTTACAGTATCCCATAGGTTTTGGGTTGTTGTTTTCATTTTCATTCATTTCTATACATATTTTGATTTCTTTTTTGATTTCTTCTATGATTTGTTGGTTATTTAGAAGCATGTTATTTAGCCTTCATATCTTTGAATTTTTAACAATTTTTTTCCTGTAATTGAGATCTAATCTTACTGCACTGTGGTCAGAAAAGATGACTGGAATGATTTCAATTTTTTTGAATTTTCCAAGACCAGATTTATGGCCCAGGATGTGATCTATTCTGGAGAAGGTTCCGTGTGCACTGGAGAAAATGGTGAAGTTGATTGTTTTGGGGTGAAATGTCCTATAGATATCAATTAGGTCTAGCTGGTCCATTGTGTCATTCAAGGTTTGTGTTTCCTTGTTAATTTTCTGTTTAGTTGATCTATCCATAGTTGTGAGTGGGGTATCTCCCACTATTATTGTGTTACTACTAATTTCCTCTTTCATACTCGGTAGTGTTTGCCGTACATATTGTGGTGCTCCTATGTTGGGTGCATAGATATTTATAATTATTATATCTTCTCCTTGGATTGATCCTTTGATCATTATGTAGTGTCGTTCTTTGTCTCTTTTCACATCCTTTATTTGAAAGTCTATTTTATCTGATATGAGTATTGCGACTCCTGCTTTCTTTTGGTCTCTGTTTGCGTGAAATATTTTTTTCCAGCCCTTCACTTTTAGTCTGTATGTGTCTCTTGCTTTGAGGTGGGTCTCTTGTAGACAGCATATATAGGGCTCTTGTTTTTGTATCCATTCAGCCAATCTTTGTCTTTTGGTTGGGACATTCAACCCTTTTACATTTAAGGTAATTATTGATAGGTGTGGTCCCGTTGCCATTTACTTTGTTGTTTTGGGTTCACGTTTATACAACCTTTCTGCATTTCCTATCTAGAGAAGATCCTTTAGCATTTGTTGAAGAGCTGGTTTGGTGGTGCTGAATTCTCTCAGCTTTTGCTTATCTGTAAAGCTTTTGAATTCTCCTTCATATCTGAATGAGATCCTTGCTGGATACAGTAATCTAGGTTGTAGGTTATTCTCTTTCATTACTTTAAGTATGTCCTGCCATTCCCTTCTGGCCTAGAGGGTTTCTATTGATAGATCAGCTGTTATCCTTATGGGAATGCCTTTGTGTGTTATTTGTTGTTTCTCCCTTGCTGCTTTTAATATTTGTTCTTTGTGTTTGATCTTTGTTAATTTGATTAATATGTGTCTTGGGGTGTTTTGCCTTGGGTTTATCCTGTTTGGGACTCTCTGGGTTTCTTGGACTTGGGTGGCTATTTTCTTCCCCATTTTATGGAAGTTTTCAGCTATTATCTCCTCCAGTATTTTCTCATGGCCTTTCTTGTTGTCTTCTTCTTCTGGGATTCCTATGATTCGAATGTTGGGGCATTTCACATTGTCCCAGAGGTCCCTGAGGTTGTCCTCATTTCTTTTTATCCTTTTTTCTTTTTTCCTCTCTGCTTCATTTATTTCCACCATTTTATCTTCTACCTCACTTATCCTATTTTCTGTCTCCGTTATTCTACTCTTGGTTCCCTCCAGAGTGTTTTTGATCTCATTCATTGCATTATTCATTTTTAATTGACTCTTTTTTATTTCTTCTAGGTCTTTATTAAACATTTCTTGCATCTTTTCAATCTGTCTCCAGGCTATTTATCTGTAACTCCATTTTGTTTTCAAGATTTTGGATCATTTTTATTATCATTACTCTAAATTCTTTTTCAGGTAGATTCCCTATCTCCTCCTCTTTTGTTTGACTTGGTGGGCATTTTTCATGTTCCTTTACCTGTTGGGTATTTCTCTGCCTTTTCATCTTGTTTAGTTTGCTGTGTCTGGACTGGGCTTTCTGTATTCTCCATCTGTTGTTCCTTTTTTGTTGTTCCTTTTTGTTGTTCCTTCTGTTGTTCCTTTTTGTTATTCCTCCGTCTGTTGTTCCTTTTTATTGTGGAGGTTTTACCCAGTGGGTGGGGTTAGACGATTGGCTTGTCAAGGTTTCCTGGTTAGGGAAGCTTGTGTCAGTGTTCTGGTGCATGGAACTTGATTTCTTCTTTTGGAGAGCAATGGAGTGCCCAGTAATGAGTTTTGAGATGGGTCTATGTGTTAGGTGTCACCTTGGGCAGCCTGTATGTTGACGTTTAGGGCTATGTTCCTGCGTTGCTGGAGAATTTGCTTGGTATGTCTTGCTCTAAAACTTATTGGCTCTTGGGTGGTGGTTGGTTTCAGTTTAGGTATGGAGGCTTTTGGACGGTCACTTATTACTTAAAGTTCCATGTAGTCAGGAGTTTTCTGGTGTTCTCAGGTTTTGGGCTTAAGTCTCCTGCCTCTGGATTTTAGTTTTATTCTTCCTGTAGTCTCAGGACTTCTCCAGCTATACAGCACTGATAATAAAACTTCTAGGTTAATGGCGAAAATATTCTCCCCCGTTAGGGACACCCAGAGAGGTTCACAGAGTTACATGAAGAAGAGGAGAGGGAGGAGGGAGATAGTGTTGAGCAGGAGGAGAAAAAGGGGGACTCAAGAGGAGAGAGACAGATCTACACAGTTGTCTGTTCCCAGAGTGTTCTCCGTTGCCCAGACACCCACCAAGATTCACAGAATTGGATTGGGAAGAAAAGGGGAAAGGAAGAAATAGAGGTGTTCTGAGGTAGAAAACAGAGAGTCAAGATTGGGAGAGAATAATCAACACACTCCTGAATAAAAATGGGAACTGAATATTGGATTCTTAAATGTTCACAATTTATATCATATATTGAAAAACAAAAATTAAAAATCTAGAGTAGAGATTAAACTCTTAAAAATACTATATTAAAAACAAAAACCAAAACACATACAAAAAAATTTTTTTTAAATATATATGAAGTTCAGTTTAAAAAATAGGGCTTCTCTCTCTCTTTTTTTTTTTTTTTTTTGGTAAGGTTATAGTGTATGGAAAATGAAAATTAAGGAGTAGTAGAGGAGTACTAGAGGACTTTAAAAGAAATAAGACAAAAAGAAAAATAGAAAATAGAAGAGAAAAGGGAGAAAAAAAAGAAAAAAAAAAAGAATTTTCCCTAATTAAAAAATCGTAAAAATCTATGAAAATGAAAGTTAAAGAGTAATGGGGGAAAAATAGGGAATTTTAAAGGAAAATAAAAGAGAAAAAATAAAAAAGAAAAAATTAAATTTTTTTTTTCCTTTCTCTTATTAAAAAAAAAAAAAAAAAGTCAAAATATATCTCGGAATTTCTCTGGAGCTGTTGTGGTTCGGCTCAGTTTCAGATATCTCCTCGTTCCAGCTTACACTTCTCAATATCTACAGGCCTCTTCCAGTGTAATCGGTGTTTTCTACAGGGATTTTAATCTGTTCCACCGCTCTCTTCAGAAGCGGTTCCCTTTGTTTATTTGGCTTCTGTTTGCCGGTCTCTTCAGAGCCTCATTTCCGCCCTGACACAGGCGGGCGGAGGTGGACTCATTCAGGTAGCTAGTTCTGTCGCGCTGCTGGGAGGGGCTGGCACTGCGGGGAGGGGCTGGCGCTGCGGGGAGGGGCTGGCCCTGCGAGGAGAGGCTGGCGCTGCTTTCTCGGTCTGCGCTGCTCAGGATCCCGGCTGCTCTATATGGAGCGCACTCCGCGCGCTGCGCACAGCTCCAGCCCTCGGGTGTTCCACAAAAGCGCGGAACAAAAGGCTGCGTCCGCTCTTGTGCCTTCCCCCTCAGAGCGGTCCAGGCAGCCAGGAGCTTGATAGGTGCACTCTCTCCGGGTGCAGTGCGCCCACTCCCTTCCACGGTCCGAATCTCGGTTTCCACCGGCGCCAGTTGGGTGCGTGTGCCTTCTGCCCTCTGTGTCCCCAGCCCCAGTCCCTGCCCGCGCCGGTCTGGTGCCTGTGCCCTGTGTCTCGCGGCGACCTGCTCCCGCCTCCGGTGGGTCTGGGCCGGCCCGCAGTCTGCGAGCTCTTCTCTGGACTTTCTCTGTCCCTTTGTTCTGCAAATGGCCGGCAGCGTGTTCGGTCGGTTAATTTTCTCTCTCTTCCCTGCTCTCCCACAGTTCAAGTTGGCAACTCACAAAAGCTCCCTCCGATTGTCCTCAGGGCACTCAGGCCCAGACCCTACCCCAAGCTATGCTGCCCGCTCCTCTCCGTGCCGCCCCCACTTGCTGGTGGCGGATGTGGGTGTCTGGGGTTGCTTTTAGGCACGTGATCTGTGGGTTTTATTTATTGTTTCCCTCCCAGTCAGGTTGCCCTCCTAGATTCAAACACTTCCCCCAGGCCCGCCAGTGCGAGGGTTTCCCGGTGTCTGGAAACGTCCTCTAAAGACTCCCTTCCCGGGACGGATCTCTGTCCTTAGCTCTTTTGTCTCACTTTTTATCTTTTATATTTTGTCCTACCTCCTTTTGAAGCCAATGGGCTGGTTTTCTGGGCGCCTGATGACCTCAGCTAGCGATCAGAAGTTGTTTTGTGAAGTTTGCTCTGCGTTCAGATATTCTTTTGATGAATTTGTAGGAGAGAAAGAGGTCTCCCCATCCTACTCCTCCACCATCTTGGCTCCTCCCCCCTGGTTTAGTCTTTGAAGATTGAACTTTTCTAAGAATCTCTTTCTTCCAGGTTATCCATTTTATTGACATTGGATTTCTCATAATAGTCTCACAATCCTTTATATCTCTGTATTTGCCATTGTAAGCTCTCCTTTTTTATTTCTAAGTTTGTTGATTTGATTCTTCTCTCTTTTTCTTGATAGTCTTCTTAAATATTTGTCAAAGTTGTTTATTTTCTCAAATAACCAGCTTTTAGTTTTATTAATCTTTACAATTTTTTTTCATTGCCTTTTCATTTATTTCTGCTCAGATCTTTATGATTTCTTTCCTTCTACTAATTTTTTTTGGTTTGTTTGGTTCTTCTTTTCCAGTTGTTTTAGGTATAAATTAACATTATCTGTTTGATGTTTTTCTTGTTCCTTGAGTTAGGATTGTATTGCTATAACTTCCCTCATAGAATTCCTTTTGCTGCATCAGATAGGTTTAGAGTTGTGTTTTAACTGACATTTGTTTCTGGAAATTTTTTAATTTCCCTTTTGATTTCTTTAGTAACCTGTTGGTTATTTGTAATGTGTTGTTTAATCTCCATGTGTTTGTGTTTCTTACAGTATTTTTCTTGTAACTGCTATTGAGTCTCACAATGTTGTGGTCAGAGAAGATACTTGTTAATTAAGATTTCAATTATCTTAATTTTACTGAGGTTTTATTTGTGACACAAGATGTGGTCTATCCTGGAGGATGTTCCACATGCACTTGAGAAGATGTATTCTGCATTTGGATGGCATGTCCTCAAGATATCAATGAGATTCATCATATCTCATGTATCATTTAAGAATTGTGTTTCCTTATTAATTTTCTGTTTAATGATCTGCCCATTGGTGTGAAAAGTGAAGTCGCTCAAAAAGTTCTGTCCAACTTTTTGCAACCCCATGGACTGTAGCCTGCCAGGCTCCTCCATCCATGGGATTTTCCAGGCAATAATACTGAAGTGGTTTGCCATTTCCTTTTCCAGGGGATCTTCCTGACCCATGGACCAATCCCGGGCCTCCCACACTTCAGGCAGACTCTTTGCCATCTGAGCCACCAGGGAAGCAAGTAGGGTGTTAAAGTCTTCTATACTATGACTGTGTTGCTGTCAGTTTCCCTTTTTATGTCTCTTATTGTTTGTCTTCTGTACTGAGGTGCTCCTATGTTGGGTGCACAGACATTTACAATTATTATGTGTTCATCTTGGATTGATCCCTTGATCATTATGTAGTGTCTTTCCTTATCTCTTGTAATCTTCTTTAGTTTAAAGTCTATTTTGTCTGATACGAGGATTGCTATTCCATCTCTTTTTTGCTTCCCATTTTCATGGAATACAGTTTTCTGTCCTCTCACTTTCAATCTATGTGTGTCTTTAGGTCTGAAGTGGGTTTCCTGTTGACAACATATACATGGGTCATTTTTATATTAATTAATTTATTTTAATGGGTGGCCAATAGCTTTACAATATTGTGGTGGTTTTTGATAACATAAACATGAATGAGCCATGGGTGTACATGTGTTCCCCGTCCTGAAATCCATTTCCAGCTCCCTCCCCATCCCATCCCTCAGGGTTTTTCCAGTGCACCGGCTTTGATTGCCCTGTTTCATGCATTGAAGTTGGACTAGTGATTTCTTTCACATATGGTAATATGCATGTTTCAATGCTCTTCTCTGAAATCATCCCACCCTTACCTTCTCTCACAGAGTCCAAAAGTCTGTTCTTTATGTCTACGTCTCTTTTGCTGTCTCACATATATGGTCATTGTTTCCATCTCTCTAAATTCCATAAAAATGAATTAATATACTCTATTGATATTTTCATTTCTGACTTACTTCACTCTGTACAATAGGATCCAGTTTCATCCACCATATTAGAACTGATTCAAATGCATTCTTGGTAATTGCTGAATAATATTCCATTGTGCATATATACCACTGCTTTCTTATCTATTACTCTGCCAAAGGACATCAAGGTTGCTTCCATGCCCTAGTTATTGAAAACTGTGCTGTGATGAACATTGGGGTACACATGTCTCTTTCAATTCTGTATTCCTTGGTGTGTATGTCCAGCAGTGGGATTTCTGGGTCATACGGCAGTTTTATTTCCATGTTTTAAGGAATCACCACACTGTTCTCCATAGTGGATGTATTAGTTTATATTCCTACAAACAGTGAAAGAGGGTTCCATTTTCTCTACAGCCTCTCTGGCATTTATTACTTGTAGACTTTTTGATAGCAGCCATTCTGACCGGCATGAGATGGTAAGCTTGTATTGCTATAAAACTTCCCCTAAGTACTGCTTTTACTAGAACCCATAGGTTTTGGGTTGTCAAGTTTTCATTCTCATATTTTTCTATGCATGTTTTTATTTCTTTTTAGACTTTTTCTGTGATTTGTTGGTCATCCAGAAGTGTATCTTTTAGCCTCCATATGTTGGTAGTTTTAATTTTTTCCCTGTAGTTGACGTGTAATCTTTTCACATTGTGATCAGAAAAGATGCTTGAAGTGATTTTAATTTTTTTTCTAAATTTACCAAGTCTTGATTTATGGCCCAGGATGTGATCTATCCTGGAGGATGTTATATGTGCACTTGAGAAAAAGCTCAAATTCTTTGTTTTCTGGTGAAATGTTCTATAGATATCAGTTAGGTCTAACTGTCCCATTGTAGCATTTAAAGTTTGTGTTTTTTTTGCTAATTTTCTGCTTGGTTGATCTATCCATTGATGTGAGTGGGGTGTTAAAGTCTCCCACTATTATTGTGTTATTGTTAATCTCCCCTTTCAAACTTATTAGCATTTGCCTTATGTATTGAGTTGTTCCTATGTTGGATGCCTATATATTTATTACTGTTAACATCTTCTTCTTGGGTTGATTATTTGGTCAGTATGTAGTGTCTTCTTTCTCTCTTTTCATGGCCTTTACATCAAAGTCTAATTTTTTTTTTTTAATATGAATGTTGTTACTCCTGCTTCCGTCTGGTCTACATTTGCATGAAATACATTTTTCCAGCCCTTCACTTTCAACGTGGACATGTCCCTTGGTTTGAGCTGGGCCTCTTGTAGACAGCATATATGGAGGTCTAGTTTTGTAACCATTTAAAAATATTTCCGTTGTCACCTATCTATGCATTTTTCCAGTTCTCTATGCAATCATCAATTGATCTTTTTTCTTGGTGAATTTTGTGGTAAATTGCAAACATCAATGTGTGTCTCCTTAAGTATTTCAACAAGTCTGCCATTAAGTAGTGAGCCGTGTTTGTTTACAGCAATTTTCTCTGTATATAAACTTTACATACAATGAAATTTGCTAATATTTTTCCCAGTCATGGTATATTTAAGTGAAGCACAGTTGATTTACAATGTTGTGTTAAATTCTACTTTACAGAAAAGTGATTCAGTTAAAAATATTCTTTTATTTAATATCTATATATTTATTTATATTTATATAAATATCTTTTATATATTATATATAATTATATAATATTTTATAATATATTATATATTATTATATAAATTTATATGTGTATTTATATAATATATAATTATTATATAATTATATATAATATATATTAATATATTAAATAATATATTATTTAATTAATTATATATATCATATTGCCTTGATGGGCCTAAATGAAGCCAGGATGGGAGTAGCCACACCTGGGACTCCAAACAGAGTAGTTAGCCATAAGATTGATTAGCCCTGTTAAGCCAATGGGAACACGTCTCTAGAGCTGAGATTGGAGGACTCTGGGAGCCTCAGTGGGTGCTCAAAGTCAAGATCATCAGGAGGGGAGCACAAGCAATGTGATGCTGCTGCCCAGTAGGCCTCTCTCCCCTGGGCTGGAGGCAAGGTGTTGCTACCTTTATTATGGAAAATGTAGTCAGTTGGTATTAGGAAAAGAACTTGGTCAGTGCATGGACTGTGAAGAAGTAAATAAAAGCCACATTCAATTTCACTACAGTTCATATTTTCAGGCTCCCTGGTGGCTCACTGGTAAAGAACCTGCCTGGCAATGCAGGAGTCAGGAGTTAGATTCCTGGGTCAGGAAGTTCCCCTGGAGAAGGGACTGGTAACCTAATCCAGTATTCTTGCCTGGTGTATCCCATTGATAGAGGAGTCTGGTGTGTTACAGTCTACTGGGTTGCAAAAGAATCAGACACAACTGAGGGACTGACCATGCAATATTTTAGCCTATTGTCCTCTTCATCTTTTTTCAGCTCATATTTTGAAAGTTGAAATTACAATTCTTACTTAAAATCAAAAATAAAATCAAGAGTACATCTATTCTAAAAAAAAAAAAGAAAAGAAAAGAAATTACACTTCTTGTGCATTTTGGTTTTCATTGTTCTTTGCTCTGCACTTTCCCCAACACTTTATTATATAATTTTCCAAACATTCAACAGTGTTGAACATGTTTTCTAGCTAATACACAAAGACATCCCACCTAGATTCTACTGCAACTATTTTAAAATACTTCTATTCTCATGTATCTATCTATTTGTCCATCCCTCTATCCATTCATCAATTCATCTTATTTGGTGTATTTTGTGATAAATTACAGGCATCAGTATACTCCATAAGTATTTCAGCAAGCCTGACATTAAGTAGTCAGCTGTATTTGGTCACAGCACTTTTCTTTGGATATAAACTTTACATACAATGAAATATACCAATCTTTCTTTTCCCATTCATTTTATTTTTATTTATTTATCTATTTATGTATTTATTATTTATTTTTATTTATTTTTTATTGAAGTATACAATATGTTGCTAATTTCTGCTTTACACCAGAGATTCAGTTATATACATATATTTGTGTGTGTGTGTATATATATATATGTGTATATGCTGTGCTTCTGGGTATGTGGGGTTCATTCCGTGACCAGGGATTGAATCCACACCCCCTGCAGTGGAAGTGTGAAGTCTTAACCACTGGACCACCAGGGATGTCCCATACATATTCTTTATATTCTTTTCCAATATGATTTATCATAGAGTATTGAATATAGTTCTCTGTGCTCTACAGCTGGACCTTGTTATTTATACATTCTATATGTAATAGTTTACATCTGTTAACCCTAACCTCCTATTCCTCTCACACCCCTACCCCCTCCTTCTTGGAAACCATAGGTCTATTCTCCATTTCCATGAGTCTGATTCTGTTTCAGACATGTGTTCATTGTGTCATACATATGATCATTGAACATATACGTGATATCATTTGGTATTTGTCTTTCTCTACCAGACTTATTTCACTTTGCATGATAATGACTCGGTCCACCCATGTTGCTGCAAATAGCATCATTTCAGCTTTTATGGCTGAGTACTATTCCATTTTATATATGTACCGCTTCTCTAACCATTCATCTGTCAATGGACGTATAAGTTGTGTTTCTATTTTACCTATTGTGAATAGTCCTGCTATGAACATCGGACTGCTTGTATCTTTTGAGATTACAGTTTTATCTGAGTTTATGCCCAGGAATGTAATTTCTTAATAATTCTAGTTTTACTTTTCTGAGGAACCTCCACTGTTTTCCACAGTGGTTACATCAACTTACATTCCCACCAACAGTGTAGGAGGGTTCCCTCTCCTCCATTTGTTGTTTGTAGACACTGTGATCATGACAGTTATGACTGGTGTGACATGATACCTCATTGTAGTTTTAATTTACATTCGTCTAATAATTAGGGATGTCAAGGTTATGGTTTTTCCAGTAGTCATGTATGGATGTGAGAGTAGGGCTGTGAAGAAGGCTGAGCACCAAAAAAATTGATGATTTTGAACTGTGGTGTTGGAGAAGACTCTTGAGAGTCCTTGGACTTCAAGAAGATCCAACCAGTCCATCCTAAAGGAGATCAGTCCTGGGTGTTCATTGGAAGGATTGATGTTGAAACTGAAACTCCAATACTTTGGCCATCTCATGTGAAGTGTTGACTCTTCAAAAAAGACCCTGATGCTGGGAAGAATTGGGAGCAGGAGGAGAAGGGGATGACAGAGGATGAGATGGCTGGATGGCATCACTGACTGGATGGACATGAGTTTGGGTAAACTCTGGGAGTTGGTGATGGACAGCGAGCCCTGGCGTGCTGCAATTCATGGGGTCACAATGAATCGGACGTGACTGAGTGACTGAACTAAACTGAACTGAATATCTCTTCCTGTGTTGGGAAGATCTCCTGAAGGAGGGCTTGCCAACCCACTCCAGTATTCTTGCCTTGAGAATCCCATGTACGAGGAGCCTATTGGGTTTACATTCAATGGGGTCTCAAGGAGCTAGAAACAACTGAGTAACTGAGTACATTCTGTATAAAAATACTCTTAGCAAACTAGATTAGAAAACTTCCTCAACCTGATGAAGGTAATAAACTGTATAAATAAGATCACACTTTATGGTAGAAGACTGACTGCTTTATTTCTAAATCAGAATCAACAAATAATGTCCACTCCCATTATATTGAATTTCTCTCCATGAAGTCATATTAGAAAATGATTGGTAAGTTATCCAGTTTGTAAAAGAAGAATTAAATTGTTTTGTTGTTATTGTTGTTGCTTAGGTGACATCTATTTAGAATATCCAATGTTGCTATTTAGAATATTGCAACAACAAAATAACTAAAATTAAGAAGTAATTTAAGCTATGTTATATGATATACTGTTGATACACAAAAATCAATTAATTGCTCTTCTATATAGTAAGATAGACCATTAAAATTAAAATAAAAATAATAACAATAACATTAAAGTATGGAAAATTTAAAAGTCTGACAAAATATATGAAAAGCACCAATGCAAAAAAAAAAAAAAAGACATAGATTTGAACAGTAAATCCACTAAATAAATATATGCAGATGGTAACTAAACTTGCAGGGCTCACCAAAAGAATGGTTCTAATGGGGGAACAGACAAGAAGTGTGATGAGGATGTGAAAAAAATATGAATTTTCATGCACTGCTTATGGTAATACAAAATGGAAAAGCCCCAGTGGAAAACACTCTGGAAGTTCCTTAAAAAGTTAAACATTAAGTTACCATATGACCCAGAAATCCTACTCCTAGGTTTATACCAAGAAGAATGAAGAAAAAAATGTTTACCCAAAAACTTGCACATGAATGTTCATAGCAGTGTTATTTCTAATAGTCAAAAGTTGAGATGAACAACATGATGGAGCTGTAGGTGGATATGGAGTACACCTCTCCCCACGGATACATCAGAAATACACCTTCAGACACAAAAGTGCTTGCACAACACCAGCTGAGAGCTGACAGGACTACCTGACCTGTGGAAAATAAAACATTGAGCCACACAAAACTTAGTAGAATAAAGGAACTCAGGGGGAAAACAGGAGTATTAGTAGGATTGGATCTGCCTTTGGTGGGTGGGAGAACTGAAATAGGTGTCCGATCCCTACATGGGAGCAACTGTTTGGATCAGAGGAGAAACATTTGAGGCTGACAGTGAAACAGTTTATCTGTGGCAGCCTAAATGGAATGAGAATCAGACAGTACTTGCCACAGCCATACACTCCCCAGAGTGGGACTGAGGTCCCCTAGAAGGTGCAGCAGCTGACTGCTGGAGCATAGGGACTGTGGAGCAATCCCAGGGAAAGGGCTGATGTTGAATGCAGAGAGATGGACTGAGGGGACATGTGATAGTAAACTGTGGTGGGAAATGCCTGTGGAGGTAAACCAGACAGACATGGAAGCAAGGTGTTATTGCTGAGTCACATGTAGGTGGTGGAACCATCACCATAGCCTCTTTCTACCCACACACCAGCATCAGCAGCTGAACAATAGAGAGGCTGGTCCATCAGGTGCCTGACTAACTGAACTACAGAGTAGGACCCCATACAGGGTGCCCCTTTAAGTGCCTTGTGCACTGAAGTACAGAGTAGGACCCCAGCCAGGGGGACCCCCTCTATGTGCCTGATGTGCTAAACAACAGAGAAGTGTCCCAGACAAGGGAGCCCTCTAAGTGCCTGAATAGATGGAGCCACAGTGAAATACTAGGCATAGAGGTCTCCTGATCCCTAGCTACAAGAGGCTGGAAAAAAGACTCTGATAGGGCCGTAACTTCTGCAGCAGAGACATTCTGAGTCTCTGCCCACTTGGTGCTGGCAGGGGTCCCACAAGCCAAACAGCTGTGCCACTTTCATGCTCAAATCTCACTGGGGCAGAGCTGTCACAGGCAAAAAAAAAAAAAAAAAAAAAAAAATCTTCTGTCTATGAGCTAAGAGTCTCTTCCGTAGTATCCACCTCTAAAAAATCTTGTGGCTGTACGTGTAGGGTCTCTTCAGTAGTGTCTCATTATTTTCTACCCTGTAGACTGTGGCCTGCCATGATTCTGTCAGGGCAGGGGGTTCTAGAGGCAAGAATACTAGAGTGTGTTGGCCAATACTGGTTGCCACACCCCTCTAGAGGTGTGCTCTATTTCCTGCTGCCCTAGTTGGGAAACCGCCTGAAAACAAGGTGCTGCCAAAACTCCTGTGACCCAAACTGCTCCACCCCCTCCACATCTGGTCCTCACAGGGGCAAACCCATGTCCTCCAGAGCAGCCTCAGGAGCAAACCCCAATGGACAAACCAGTTGCAGAGATGGAAACAAAACCACAAATGAAACCCAAGGAGCATTGTGGCAAGGGAAGAACACCCAAAACCTTTCTACCAGCTGTACAAGCTTCAGATTAAATCCACATGATCAACTAGGCAGACTCTGTGGCTATGGAATATATAAAAAGTCATTTAGAGCTCCCCCAAAAGAAAACACACTAGTTCTGATTTCTGTGGACATTGGAGGCAAGAGCACAAAGGAATAGGACCAGATTATAATCTGACCTGCCCCCACAGCAGATCCAGAAATCAACACAATGTTGCAGGGTGTCCTAGAGAAGTGAGGTGGACTGTGACTCCCAGCGAGGGAAAGGACTCTGACAGCAGTGACTCAAGAAAAGCATATTTTTATTTATTTATTTATTTATTATTTGCTTTGACTTGCTCTGTACAATCTTTTGTATTTTTTTTCTTTTTGTTCCCCTTTTGTTGTAGCTGTCAATTTTATTGGCACTATGAAATCTAATGAAATTTTGAGTTTGTTTTTTTTTTTCTCAGTCATATTTTTAATTGCTGTTATAAACCAGTGTTTGTTTGTTTGGTTTTTGCAGTTCTGTGGAGTTTTCCTTTTATTTTTTTCTTCTGTCTTTTTTCTAGTTTTAATTTAAAAAAATTAAACCTATTTTTATTTTTCCTACAGTTTCCCTTTGTTTGCGTTTCCTACTGTTCCTTTCCCTTTGCAGTTAATCTTTAATACATATAAACCTTCTTTATCTACCTCTGTTTAACTTTGCATATCTCTCCTTTCTTTCTTTTCTTTCTTTCCTTTCCTATCAACATATTTGTTAGTTTTATTTTTATTGGTTTATTCTCCAACTAGAACCTTGCTCTAGCTTTGTTTTACAGTTTGTGCTTTAGGTATTCTTGTTATGATTAGCGTAATTTTGGTTTCATTTGTTCACTAGGTGAATTTAGTGCATTATATTTTTGTTGAAATATTTTGATTTTCCTTTTGTGTGTTTATGTATACGTGTATATTCAGTCACACTCTTTATTATTGCTACATACATCTGACTCTATGCTGGCAGTTTGCTATCCTGCAGAGTATTCCTTTTTCCTTTTTTTTTTCCATTTACTTTCTTCTTCCATTTTTTCTTTTTTATAATTTTAATTTTTAACTTTAAAGGCTATTATAATTTTTTCTATATCTATTCCTTTGTGTTCCTTTTCTACTCTCTTTTCCCCTTTTGGTTAAACTTTAATATACATAAATCTTCTTCATCTACATCTTTTACCTTTGCACATATATTCTTTCTTTTATTTCCTTTCCTCTCAACATTTTGTTAGTTTTATTTTCATTGCTTTATTCCCCATTTGGCATCTTGCTCTAGTATTGTTTCCAATTTTTGTTTTAGTTAGTATTCTTCTGGTAGATATAATTTTTGGTTTCTTGTGTTTGACAGGTCTATGTATTGTACCCTATTTTGGTTGGACTATTTTGATTTTGCTTGTGGGTATATATGTATATAGGCATATTCAGTCACACTTTTTATTGTTGTTATAAACCTCTGCCTCTTTGTTGAGCTTTTGCAGTTCTGTGAAGTTAGCCTTTTTTTTTTTTTTTTTCTTTTTCTTACTTCTGTTTTTTTTCCCTCTTTTTTAAAAATTTAACTTAATTTTTCTACCTACTATATTTTTTCTATATTTATTCCTTGTTTGCCTTGTCTACTGTTGTTTTCCCCTTGCAATTAATTTTTAATGTATATAAGTCTTCTTCATCTACCTCTATTTAATTTCACTTATCTATTCTTTCTTTTCTTTCTTTCCTTTCCTCTCAACATATTTGTTAGTTTTGTTTTCATTGTTTTATTCCCCACTTGGTACCTTGCTATTGTCTTGTTTTCCACTTTGTGCTATTGTTAGTTTTGTTCTTAACTTTTAAATAGAATTTTGATTTACTTTTTTTGCCAGCTGAATCTACTGTTCTTTAATTTTGTTGGATTCTTCACTTTGTTCATGGGTGTCTATGTATATGTGTGTATTCCATTGTTTTAACTATTTTTTGCCTGATTTTGAACTGCCATTTGTCTGGGGTTTATCTTTGGTTTCCCTGTTTTGGATATGTCTTATAATCTCACTCAATACCATAACAAACCACTTGTGGAATCTTCGTCCCTGAACAGAGAGATCAAGCCCTGAGTCTTTGGAGTGAGAGCACTGACACCAAGATCCTAGACTACCAGAGAACTAACCCTAGAGAATATCAAATAGTGAGAACTCACACAAAAGAAGCCACTTGAATACAAGACCTGGCATCACCCAACTACCAGTAGCACCCTGTGAACAACACCTCATCCAAGAAACAATCAAAACCAGTCATTAGCGGACAGGATTACCACCTTGGCCACCAGAAGAAAAACAAGCAAGCAAACAAACAAAAACTCAGCACAAGTCTCACCCTAATCAAACCATACACAAACCACTAGATCAATCTTAGGAGAGCAGAAACCAACAGGAAGAAAGACTTCAACCATCAAGTCTTGGAAAAGGAGACCTCATACACAATAATTAAATAATAATAATAATGAAAAGGCAGAGAAATACTACACAAATGAAGGAACAAGCTAGAAACTCAGAAGTCCAAATAAATGAAGAGGAAATAAGCAAACTAGCTGAAAAAGAATTCAGAAAAATGATAATAAAGATATCAAAAACCTTGAAAACAAAACGAAGAAACTGCAAGAATCAGTGAATAAAGACCAAGATGAAGTAAAGAATAGACATACAGAGACAAAACAATTACTTAAATTAAAATTAAAATTACTGAATTAATAGCAGACTATCTGAAGCAGAAGAATGAATCAGTGAGCTGGAAGATAAAATGGTTCAAATAACTGCTGAAGAGCAGTGTAAAGAAAAAAGAATGAAAAGAATGGAGGATAGTCTCAGAGACCTCAGGGACAATATCAAATGCACCAATATTTGAATTATAGGGGTCCCCTATGAAGAAGAGAAGAAGAAAATATATGAGAAAATTTTTGAAAACATTACAGATGAAAATTTCCCCAAGAAGGAAAAGGAAATAATCAATCAAGTCCAAAAGGCACAAAGAGCCCCATACAGGATAAACCCAACGAAAAGAATGGCAAGACATACTATTCAAAGAAAGACTAAACACAAAGAAAGAATATTAAAAAACAATGGAGAAGCAACGAGTAACATACAAGGGAAACCCCATAGGTTTAACAGCTCTTCTTTCAGCAGAAACTCTGCAGGCCAGAAGGGAATGGCAAAATAAATTTAAAATACTGAAAGGGAAGTATCTACAACCAAGATTCCTATACTTGGATCTCCTTCAAAATTGACAGAGAAATCAATAGTTGTTCAGATAAGCACAAATTAAGACAATTCAGTACCACCAAACCAGCTTTACAACAAATGTTAAAGGGACGTCAAGAAGTAAAAAGATCTACAAATTCAACCTCAAACAGTAAAAGAAATGTCAATAGGAACATATATATGAATAATTATCTTAAATGTAAATGGAACAAAGTATCCAACCAAAAGAAACAGACTGGCAGAATGGATATAAAAACAAGACCCAAATATATGTTGTCTACAAGAAACCCACTTCAGACCTAAAGATACATATAGGCTGAAAGTGAAAAGATGCACAAATACATTCCGTGCAAATGGGAAGCAAAAGAAAGATGGAGTAGCAATCCTCATTTTAAACAAAATAGACTTTAAACTAAAGAAAACTACAAGAGATAATGAAGGACACTACATAATGATCAAGGGATCAATCCAAGAAGAAGATATAACACTTATAAATATAAAAATATATATGCACCCAACATAGGAGCACCATAATATGTAAGGCAAATACTAACAAGAATGAAAGGGGAAATTAACAATAATACAATAATAGTGAGAGACTTTATTACCCAACTCACACCTATGGATATATCAACTAAGCAGAAAATTAACAAGGAAACACAAACTTAAAATGACACAATGGTCCAGCTAGACCTAAATGATATCTATAGAACATTTCACCCCAAAACAATCAATTTCACCTTTTTCTCAAATGCCACAGAACTTTCTCAGAATAGGTCACATCCTGGGCCATTAATCTAGCCTTGGTAAATTTTAGAAAAATGAAATCATTCCAGTCATCTTTTCTGACCACAATGCAGTTAGATTATATCTCAACTACAGGGAAAAAATTATTAATAATTCAAACATATAGAGGCTAAATAACACTCTTCTGAATAACTAACAAATCATAGAAGAAGTTAAAAAAGAAATCAAAATATGTATAGAAACAAATGAAAATAAAACACAGCAACCCAAAACCTATGGGACACTGTAAAAGCAGTGCTAAGGGGAAGGTTCATAGCAATATAGGCTTACCTCAAGAAACAAGAAAAAAGTCAAATAAATAACCTAACTCTACACCTAAAGCAACTAGAGAAGGAAGAAATGAAGAACCCCAGGGTTAGTAGAAGGAAAGAAATCTTAAACACATAACATTTAAAATCAACAGTTAAGAAGTACTAAATATATTCATAATGAGCTACCATACCACTATGCAACTCCAGAACTCTTTCATCTTTCAAAATAGAAACTCCATACCCACTAAATCATAACTCCTCATTTTCCCTCTTCTTCACCCTCTGGTAGTGGCCTGCTCTACTTTCTGCCTTGAATGTTTTAATTTAATCAGTAAATTTCATCACTGATTTAATTTAATCAGTTTCAAGAGGAATAATAGAGTTGTGCATGTGTGTGATGGAAATGTTTCACTTAGCCTAATTTCCTCAGTGCTATGGACAATTTCCATGTGGAAGTTTCTTGCAGAATTTCCTCCCATTTTTGAGGATTTATAATACTGCCTTGTATGTATATATAAAACACAGTTTGTTTATCCATTCATTGTTCAATGGATGCCAGGTTGCTTCCATATTTTGGTGATTATGAATAATAGTTCAATGGACATGGCTGTACAAATACCTCCCTGAAACTTGATTTCAATTATTTTAGATATAGATGTAAAAGTGGAATTGCTATACCATATGATAATTCTACTTTTATTTTTTTGATGAATTGCCATATTGTTTTCTACTTAGTTCCTGAACAAGAGATTAAACCCAGGCCTCCTGGAGTGGAAGCACAGAGTGCTAACCCCTGGACCACCAAAGAATTTCTCGTACTGTTTTCTGTAACAGCTGCAGCAATTTACATTCTCAACAGTGCACAAGGGTTCCAGTTTCTCTCATCTCACCAACACTTATTTTTTTTTTTTGGTAGCTATCCTAATGTGAGGTGATATCTCATTATAGTTTTGATTTGTATTTCACTTATCTTTTCATGTATGAACTCTTTACATATTATTTGGAAAATATGTCTGTTTAAATATCTATAATTCTTTGTTGTGATGGCTGTTTATTATGGTTGAATAATAGAATTTCTTATATATTTTGGACATTAACCACTTACCACATGTATGATTTCCATGTATTTTTTTTCCTATTTCATGACTTGCCTTTTCACATGTTTATTGTGGGCTTTTAATGCACAAAAGTTTTTAGGTGTAATAAAGTTTTTAGGTGTAACATAGTACCATTTGTCCTTTTGTTTTGACAATGCTTTTGGTGTCATATATCAAAATTCTTGCAAACCAGTATCATAAAGGTTTTCACCTGCTTTTTTCCTAGGATTTTTATGGTTTCATCTTATGCATTAAGGTCTTTGATACCATTTGAGTTAATTTTTCACATAGTATAAGGTAAAGGTCCAATGTAATTCTTTTTCACATAGATATCGAGTTTCCACAACACACTTTCTTGAATGGACTGCCTCTTCTTCATAAAGTCGGTTTTACTACCCTTAACCACATTTGTGAGACTTTAATTCTAGATTTCATATTCTGATAATCTAGTGTCTGTCTCTATGTCAGAAAATCTCTTTTGATTACTGTCTGTTTACAGTATCTGTTGAAATCAATGTGTGAAACTTCCAACTTTGTTATTTTTGAAGATATGCTGACCCTTCAGGGTAACTGCCACTCTAGTTTTGTATTTGCCAGTGGAGAAGGAATATTATCAGGTAGCTGATTTTCAGGCTTTGTTAGCATTCCTCATCCCCAACTGCTCTTGTCTTCTTTGTAGTATCCTGTGAGGGTAAAGAAGACTTAGGGGATTAAGAAGCTGAAAGCTTGTTTTCAGGGTTGGATTATATTCAGCAGATGTTGGTGGGGTGAGGTGACCCTGAAGAGTGGGGGAAATGACAGCAAGGCTCCCCATCTAGGAAATGTAAAACTCCTATCCCAGGATTACATGTGAACTCCTCTGGTGGTGTTCTTCTCTGACACACACTATGCTATTCAAGAAGACATGCCTTTTCCTCTGCTAATATGGATCCTGGCTATGGCATATGGTCTTGGTACTCCAGTTTTAAGTCACTTAACTTCACTGCTTCATAGGCTGGCAGCCAGAGGCACACCATTTTGACTGAGTTGATGGAGAGATACCGTGTAACAGCCCTAACCAGTACCAATTGGCTTTTGTTGTGCTGCACCAGAGGCAAAGAGGGTCTCTGAGTGTGGGTTTGCTTACCACCCCCATCATTTAGAGCTGGGGCATTAGTTTGTCCAACTACTCTCATCTGTCTTCCCCACCTGTGAGATCTTTTGGTGGCATCATCTGCTTAGAAATAAAACAAGCGTTTAGGGCATGTTAAAGAGTTGCCTCCTGTTTAGAGCTTTATGTTGTTGGCAAGAGTTCAGCATTTGTATTGCCTCTGGCAAGAAATGAGAGAAGTGAAGCTACCGCAGCACATCTCCCCACCTCTGCTACAGGGAACTGGAAATGTCCTCCACAGGGAACAAGTGTCCACCAAGAGGTGCATTGCAACTCATAAATCCTAAAACTCATAAATACCCTAATTGCCAGCTGCCAACACCTGTGATGCTTCACAGGACTCCCTTTTCCTGGTCTGGGACTCCCACATGTTCATGTCCACAGCTAGCAACTGGCAAGCTCATTTTCATCTGTTTCATTGCTTCCTTCCCCGAGCAACCCAAGGCCCTCCTGGCCTTTTTGCAGATGGCCAGCAACTCCTTTGCTTGTAGAAATAGCTGTGATGGCACTGGCCACTTGCAGCCAGTAAATAAATTATTAACCCCAGGCAAGATCTTCACAGGGGAGCTGCAGTCAAAGCCAAGTCATTGGAGCCAGACCAATGCCTGCACTCTAGGCTGGAGCCAAACAACATGCCCATTAACAGGGCATTTTAAGGGAAAGGGCTGGTTGACAGGTGCATCAGGTCCTCTCCAGTAACAAGTATTCTTCAGTGGTTTTTCAAGTATGTTCCTTGCTTTGCTTGGCCAGTCATTTACTGCAGTGACTCAGGCTGCTTGACCATGCTTGGCAAGTCAGTTACTACAATGCCGCAGGGCTGCTTGAATATTAACTAACTGATGCTGCCTTTTCAGTCTACTGTCCCAGGAGAAATGACTACTTTACTTCCTCTACTTCTGAACTAAAGTTTTTTAAGATTTTCCCTTAACTTTATTTAGGGGAGAATTTTTGTGCATAAAACCAGAAACAACACGCATGTCCAATAATGACTTTGATGATATATTTATACAATGGAGTATTGCCTAGCTCTTTCTTCTCTGATTAAATACATTTTCCCAGTGGCCCAGTGGTAAAGAATCTGCTTGTCAATGCAGAAGATGCAGGAGACACAGGTTCCAGCCCTGGATAGAGAAGATCCCCTGGAAAAGGAATTGGCAATTCACTCCAGTAGTTTTGCCTGGAGAAAGGACTGCAGCTCATCAGCCTCCTCTGTCCCTGGGGTTGCAAAGAGTCAGACACAACTTAGCAACTAAACAACAACAACATTTCCTAGTTCTTCTTTAAGAAATAGGACACTGTAGGACAGTGATCCCAAGTACTCTTATTAAGGGAAACAAGGTCAAAGCAAAACAGTCTGTATAAAATCTCATTTTAACATCTCACTGGAATAAGCAAGAAATTGGGATTGAAACCTCCTGCAGCTTGAATAGAAGGCAGATTTGATTTCTCAGCAGTTTCCCTGTAGCCTTCTCTTGATTATCAGTGGACATATAAGTCTGAAGGCATGTTTGGGCCCCTATTTTCATAAATGACTTATGGCTACTGCTGTTTTATACTTCCTTTGTGAAATTTGTGGAGATATCTTATAGCATACCTTAGCCAATGATAAAAGAATTTTCTAGTGATACATCAACATCAACCAACTCCTCCAACTTTTTAATCCATCCAGCAGAAGTTACTCAGGATCACTATATACTTCCTTATTCTCAAAAATTGTAGGCATTTGTCTTTGCCTTTATTTAGCTTTTTAGGAACACTTAATATGCATGACTACTACATCTATAAATTATGTGATTCTCCTAGCTTCAGCAGACATAGCCCTGGCCTGATAGAGAAGCATATATAGTCTTGTTGGTGAGATGACTGCCCAGGGAGGAGGAACTCTCAGAAATTATTAAGGAACTCACCTATTCTGACCTCAGAACCTATTAAGGAACTCTTAGAACCTATGAAGGAACTGGCTTGGGTGGTTAGTCCTCAAAGAGTGAGATAAACTGTTGAAAGCAGTGAAGTGGCATGGACTGTAAGTTTTGCTAAAGATTTTGTATTTTGCTTCTAATGTAGTGGGAACTAGTGGGACAGTGACATGTGACATGTTTTCAAAAGATCCTTCTAGTTTCCTGGTGGAGTATGGCCTGGAAGAGGGTGAAGCATACAAAAACTGGGGTAATAATCATAGATAATAAATGTGGACATGAGACAGGAAGTAAGCTTATTATAAAATTTGAAAGTAGGATTAAATGTTCTATTCTCTTTCTGAACCTTTCCCAGTCTCTTTCTTATTCTTCTCTGTACTCTAGCCATTCACATGGACCTCAGGTCTCCCACTCTCTCCACCACCATTGCATCCAAGCCCATAGTTTCATCCACAGCTGATGGATAGATACAGAAGGAACTGCATTTCAGAGAATAACTTAGTTGTAGTTACATTGTATAGGGAAAAGGGAGTGCCTGAACTTTCAGATAGAGGATTTGTAGTTTTGGTGAGGATTCAAATAGGAAAAAAAAGCAGAAAAAAAGCAGAAAGTTTGAGACTAGGGGAAACTTTACCCATTGGGGAATGACCAGGGGACACCCACGGGGACCTGAGATGAATCCTATCTTGACTAAGAGATGAGAGAAGGACACTCTAGCCAAGAGCAAGATGAAGCCAAAAATAAAAGTCTTTTTGCCTGATGCTTGACAGCAGAAGTGCTTACTTGATAGCAGAAACTGTCTTTTGCTTGTGACTTTAGGAGATCAGAAGAGTGACTTGTGATCAGTTGACCTTAGGGTATCGGGAATGTTTTTAATTTATGCCACTGTACCTCTAACAGTAACAATATAATTCATTTGATAGCAAAACAAGTCTTCTTAATTATCATGAGGGCTTCACTGTTACATGTCATATTATGTTTAGGAATTATCTTGTTTTCTCATTTAATCCCCAAAGTAATCCTGTTTGAAATATATTATTAAAGGAAAAAAAAAAACTGAGGTCTTTGGGTCACCACCCCCACCCCCAAACATATTGAGCTCCTGCAGTACTCTACTTGATTCCAAGTCTAGGATGTCTCCAGGAGAGTATACTGTTTATCCCAGTGTACCTCTACTTTCCCCCCAAAATTAAACTCTTTGGGGGATTGGACATTATGTAATTTCTCTAACTACATACTTTCATATCATCCTGACAACTTGCTAACTGTAGTAAATACCACAAAAGAAGTCCAATTCTTTCTGAGACCAGCAGGTGCCAGATGCTGTCTTCTGTTTGCCATAGGATGCAAGACTATATAGAATATATTATGCAAGTAAAGAGTTTCTTTCCCCAGAGGATTCTGGGAATTGCAGAAGACAAAGAAAACTAAACAACAACAACAACAACAACAACAAAAAAAAAAAAAAAAACAGAAATCTCCCCACATAGACAACTAGAGAACTTGCAGAGGGTCTGTTAAAACTGTGAAGTAATTAGCCTCCAACTAATAAAAAAAAAAACAAAAACTATTTTGGAACTCTAAACTGAATTGATGTTTTTAATTTCCAGGAAACTAATATGATAAATTAGCAGATAAATTTGATCAGTTTCTGTTCTTGGAATAGCAGCAAACCCCAGTCCACACCCTGGTGTCAGGAAGCTTCCTGTGTTGCATACAGCTTGCAGAAGCAGGATAGGCCAAAAGGACCTTGTCTCTAAATAATAGGTATCTGTGTTCTGGCTGATGTCCATTAGTTCTTCTAACCCCAAAGGTACAAATAAGCTGGCAGCCATTGTTGTTTTTCTTTCTCCCATTGGTATAGGATGGTCACTTTGGACCTAAAATGCCTTTTAGAAGACTTTAAAAGTCCATGTCTTTTTATCTCCTTTTCATTCTATTTTCTACTATTGGGAGCCAGACTTAAAAGACTACAACATGAAAAAACAACTGCATAAATTAGAAAATTAGAAAGCAACATATATGCCCAGGGAAAGATTCAGAAAATACCCTAAAATTATACCTTAGGTTGATCCCTGGGCACAGAGACGTACATACTACAACAAACAGAATAAGGAATAAATACGAATTTTGCTTAAAAAGCAATAAGCAATAGTGCTTAAAAAGCAGTAAGAAATTATGGTTTACCCTTGAATAATCAGGTATTAGAAGTATCAACTTGTATACAGGTTTTAGAAACTTCACAGTCAACCTCCATATCTATCCATGGTTCTGCTTCCACAGATTCTACACAGCAGCATGTGTAGTACAGTGGTACATGTTTGTTAAAAAAAAAATCTGTGTATATATTTCTGTATATAAATCTATATATAAGAAGAACTATGTATTTCAAACTATTTTTGAGTGTTGTTCAAGACTTGACTGCAGAACCAGCCTTGCTAAGGGAAGAATATAGTTTCAAAAGTTACCAGTTAATTATATACAACTGTCCAGTTTTCAAAATCAAACCAAAAAAAAAAAAAAAAAATTCACAGGTATACAAAGAAGAAGGAAATATGACCCATTCTAAGAGAAAAAAAAATTTAATCAATCAAATCTACTCTTGAAAGTTATCTAGTGGCAGATATAATAAAGACTGAAAAGCAACCATCTTAAAGAGTTCAATGAACTCTAAAGAAAAATGTGCAGAAAATCACAAAAATATATATGAACAAAATAGCAAATCAACAAAGAGAGAGAAACCTAGAAGGAAACAAACACAACAGTTCTGGAACTGAAAAGCACAAAGACTAAAATGAAAAATTCACTGAAGGGATTCACAGACAAGTTTGAGAAGGTAGAAGAAAGAATCTTAGAGTGTTACAATTTTCAGGTGTTAAATATAATCTCCATAGTAACCAGAAAGAAAACACTACATAATACATACAAAACGGGGAAAGGAATTAAAGTATTTAAGCATAAAGTGACAACTAAATTTTTAAAAATTGTGGTGTAATTGCTTTATAATGTTTTGTTAATTCCTGTTATAAAACAACATGAATCAGCTATATGTATACAAATACCCCTTCCCTCTTAGCCTTCCTCCAGTCTCTCATCCCACTCCCTCAAGCTGAGCTCCCTGTGCTATACAGCAGCTTTTCACTAGCTATCTATTTTACACATGGTAGTGTCAGGACTGGAAAAGATCAGTTTTCATTCCAATACCAAACAAGAACAATGCCAAAGAATGTTCAAACTACCACTACCATACAGTTGCACTCATTTCACCTGCTAGCAAGGTAATGTTCAAAATCCTTCAAGCCACACTTCAATAACATGTGAACTGCAAACTTCCAGATGTACAAGCTGGATTTAGAAATGGCATTCTTGCCACTTCTTATACAGTGTAGGTGATGAATAGATTAAAGGGATTAAATCTGCTGAGCAGAGTGCCTGAGGAATGATGGACAGAGGTTCATAATATTGTACAGGTGATAACCCAAACCATCCCAAGAGAAATAAATGCAAGAGGCAAAGTGGTCATCTGAGGAGGCTTTACAAATGGCTGAGGAAAGAAGAGAAGTGAAAAACAAGGAATAAAGAGAAAGATATACCAGATGGGATGCAGAGTTACAGGGAGTAACCAGGAGAGACAAGACGGTCTTCTTCAATGAATAATGTAAAGAAATAGAAAAAAAAAAACAAAACATAGAATGGAAAACACTAGAGATCTCTTCAAGGACACTGGAAATGACAAGGGAACACCTCATGCACTGATGGACACAATAAAGGACAGAATTGGTGAAGACCTAGTAGAAGCAGTAAGAGATGGCAAGATTACACAGAAGAACTATACAAAAAAGATCTTAATGACCTGGATAATCGCAACAGTGTGATTACTCACCTGAAGCCAGACATCCTGGAGTGTGAGGTCAAGTGGTTCTTAGGAAGTACTACTACAAACAAAGCTAATGGAAGTGGTGGCATTCCAGCTGAGCTATTTCAAATCCTAACATATGATGCTGTGAAAGTGCTGGGCTCAAAATAATCGCAATTTTGGAAAGACCCATCAGTGGCCACAGAACTTGAAAAAGTCAATCCTCCTCCCAATTCCCAAAAAAGATAGTACTAGAGAACGTTCAAACTACCACATAATTGTCCTCACTTCCCATGCTATAAAGGTTATGCTAAAAATCCTCAAGATAGGCTTCAGCAGTACTTGAATTGAGAACTTTCAAATATAGGAACTGGATTTAGAAATGGCAGAGGAAACAGATCAAATTGACAACATTCACTGAATCATAGAGAAAGCAAGAGAATTCCAGAAAAGTCACTGCTTTTCGTTGACTACAATAAGCCTTTGGCTGTTTGGATCATAGAAAACTGGAAAACTCTTAAAGAAATGGGAATACCAGACCACCTTACCTGTCTCCTTAGGAAACTGTACATAGATCAAGAAGCAATGGCTAGAACCAGACATGAAACAATGGACTGGTTGAAAATTGGGAAAGGAGAATGTCAAGGCTGTATATTGTCTTCCTGCTTATTTATCTTACATGTGGAGTACATCATGTGAAATTACAGGCTTGATGGGTTATAAGCGGGAATCAAGATTGCCAGGAAAAATATCAACAACCTCATACATGCAGATGATACCACTTTAATGTCAGAAAGTGAAGGGAAGCTAAAGAGCCTCTTGATGAGGCATGAAAGAGGAGAATGAAAAAACTGTTTTAAAACTCAAAGAATCTATGGTCATGGCATCTGGTCCCCTGATTTCATAGCAAAGATGGGAACATATGGAAGCAGTGACAGATTTCCTCTTCTTAGGCTCTAAAAATCACTGCAGATAGTGACTGTAGCCATGAGATTAGGAGATAATTGCTCCTTGGAAGGAAAGCAAACCTAAACAGTATGTTAAAAAACAAACATATCTCTTTACCAACAAACATCTGTGTAGTGAAAGCTACCGTAGTCATGTATGGATCTGAGAGCTGGACAACAAAGGAGGCTGAGCACCAAAGAACTGATGCTGTTTAACTGTGGTGCTGGAGAAGACTCTTAAGAGCCCCTTGTACCCCAAATACATCAAAAGAGTCAATCTTAAAGGAAATCAACCCCAAATACTCACTGGAAGGACTGATGCTGAACCTGATGAAAATACTTTGGCTAGTATTTGACCACCTGAAGCAAAGAGCCAACTCATTGAAAAAGACCCTGGTGCTGGGAAAGATTGAAGACAGAAGGAAAAGAGGGTGACAGAGGATGAGATTTTTGGATGGCATCACCAAGTCAATGAACATGAACTTGGGCAAATTCTGGGAGATGGTGAGGGACAGGAAAGTTGGCGTGCTGCAGTCCATTGTGTCAGAAAGATTCAGACATGACTTGGTGACTGAACAACAACAAATAACTACTCAAATGATGATAGAACCAGTAGTCAAAAATCTCTTAACAGAGATAAACCCTAGTCCTGATGGCTTCATTTGGTGAATTTCATAAACATTTTTCAAAGGACAAATACCAATCCTTTCAATTTTTCCAGTTGAAGAGGGGAAAACATTTCCTAATTGATTAAATGAGATCTGATACCAAAGCCAGATGAAGACACTACCACAGATGGAAACAAAGATCAAGACATTTATAAATCTTGATGCAAATGTCTTCAACAAAATACTAGAAAACCAAATTCAGCAGTATATGAGAAAGGCTTATACAGTCTGATCAAAAGGTTTATTCTTGGATTGCAGGAATGGTTCTGCATAAGGGAATCAATCAATGTGATACACCACATTATCAGAATGAGGACACAAACACACACACTTAACTGATACAGAAAAGCATTTCACAAAATTAAATGCTATATAGGAAAAAAATCAAGAAACTAGGAATAAAAGAAAACTACAGCATACAATAAAAGCTATTCACAGTGAATATCATATTCATAGTGAAATATTGAAAGCTTTCCTCTATCAGGTAATGGCAAAGATGCTTACTTTCACCAGTTCAATTCAATATAGTATTGGAAATTATAAGCAGAGCAACTAAACACAAAAAAATACAAAAACACAGAGAAGAAAAGGACAGAACTGCTTGGACTTCCCTGGTTGTCCAGTGATTATGACTACTTGCTTCTACTGCAGGGCTGCAATCCCTGATCATGGAACTGAGAGTTTGCATACCATTCAGTAAAGGGGAAAAAAAAAAAAAAAAAGGAGAAGCCAGAATTGAGACCATAGAAGTAATCCCACACGTTTGGCCAATTAATTTATAACCAAGGAGCTAAGAATATAAAATATGGAAAATCTCTTCAATAAATGGTATTGAGAAAATTGGAAAGGTACATGCAAGACAATGAAACTGGATGTGATCTTTACCATTTACAAAATCCAACTAAAAGCTAATGAAAGAGCTAAAACCATATAACTCCTGAAGAAAACATAGTTGGTAGTCTATTTGACATTGGTCTTAAGGATGACTTTTTTTAGAATTGACATCAAAAGCAAAGATAGCAAAAGCAAAAATAAACAGTGGGACCACAAACAAAGAAGTTTCTGCACAGAAAGGAAGCCATGAAGAATATTAAAAGATGACCTATGAATTGAGAGAAAATAGTTTGAAACTATCACACTTGATAAGAAGTTAATATTAAAAAATTATTCATTAAGAATTTGTTCAAATCAATATCAAAATAAGAAATATTGTGATTTAAAGTGGGCAGAGGAATTGACAGAGTAACACTGAAACATATATATTACCAGGTGTAAAATAGAGAACCAGTGGGGGGTTGCTGTGTAATGCAGGAAGTTCAACCTGGTTCTCTGTGACAACCTAGAGGGGTAGCATGTGAGGGATGAGAGAGAGGTTCAAGAGGGATGGGACATATGTATACCTGTGGCTGATCTATGCTGATGTATGACAGAAACCAGAAACTATAAAAGAATTATTCTCCAATTAAATGTAAAATTTTACAAATCATTAAAAAGTTCTTAGAATTTAAAAAAAAAAAAAAAAAAAAGCAGAGACTCTGAGTACACATTTTCCAAAGAAGTCATACAGATGACCAAAAGACATTTGTAAAGGTTTTCAACATCACTAAATATGTGCATATTCCATAGCTTCAGTCATTTCTGTCTATTTGCACCTCATGTACTGTAGCCCACCAGGCTCCTCTGTCCATGGAATTATCTGGGCAAGAGTACTGGCGTAGGTTGCCATACCCACATCCAGGAAATCTTCCTGACCCAGGGCATAAACCCAGGTCTCCTGCATTGGCAGGCAGTTTCTTTATTGCCGAGCCACTGAGGAAGCCCCTTTAAAATCATTGATCATCAGGAAAATGCAAGTCAAAACAATATTATAATATTGCCATATACCTGTTAGAATGGCTATGATCAAAAAAGGCAAAAATCAAGTTTTGACAAGAATGTGGAGAAACGGGAATACTTGTTCCCTGTTAATGATAATTGGTACAACCACTTTGGAGAGCAGTAGAGATGTCTGTCAAAACAAAAATCACAAACTTGAACAGATATCTGCAGGCCCATGCTAATTGCAGTGTTATTTACAATAATCCAGACATGAAAACAACCTGGGTGTCCACTGATGGATGAATCAATAAAGAAAAATGTGATATGTGTGTGTAAATATGGAGGAATATCTAGCCACAAAAAAAGCACAACATGGATTCTGACGAGATTAATTTTTAGAGAATTAAGTAAAATAAATCAGAGAGACAAATACTGGATGATATCTCATAAACATGGAACCAAAAAAGAAAACAAGCAAGCACTAAAGAAAAAGAAAAACAACCCCATCCAACTGTATATATGAAAACAGATTGTTGGTTACCACAACTAGGGGGTGAAGAGGGACTTAAATGGATGAAGATGATATAAAAGTACCAAACTTTCACTGTAAAATAAATAAATCCTGGAATGAAAAATATAGCCACTGACCATACTATTTTGTTGTTTTTGTTCAGTTGCTCAGTTGTGTCCAACTCTTTGCAACCCCATGAACTGCAGCACACCAGGCTTCCCTGTCCTTCACTATCTCTTAGAGTTTGCTCAAACTCATGTCCACTGAGTCAGTGATGCCATCCAAGCATCTCTGTTGTCCCCTTCTCTTGCATTTGATATTTCCTAAGAGCAGGCTCTTTTCCAATGGGTTAGTTCTTTTTAGCAGGTAGTCAAAGTATTGAACCTTCAGTCTCAGCATCAGTCCTTCCAATGCATTTTCAGGAGTGATTTCCTCTAGAACTGACTGGTTTGATCTCCTTACAGTCCAAGGGACTCTCAAGAGTCTCCTCCAACATCACAGTTTGAAAGCATCGGTTCTTTGGCACTCATCTTTCTTTATGGCCCAACCCTGACATCCATACATGTCTACTAGAAAAACCACAGCTTTGACCTTACAGATATTTGTCAGCAAAGTGATGTCTCCGATTTTTAATACATTGTCTAGGTTTGCCATAGTTTTCCTTGCCAGGAGAAAGTGTTTTTCAATTTTATGGCTACAGTCATCACCTGCAGTGATTTTGGAGTCCAAGACAATAAAGTATGTCACTGTTAGTATAGTACAACTATACTGTATTGTATATTTGAAAGTTGCTGGGAGTAAATCTTAAAAATTCTCATCCAAAAAAATTTTTACTTATATAGTAATGGTTGTTAGCTAGACTTCTTGTGATCATTTCACAATACATGTATGAAACTGAGAGGGTTACAGGCAAGAAGGTTAGGGATCCCCCAGCAGAGGAAATAGTCTGCAAGTGTCAGGTGTGGTTTTTTTTTTTTTCCCCTTCTCTATACAAAATTAAAAGGAGGTTTCTTTTAAAATTCTGTGTTGTTACAACAATACCTGGTTCCACCTGAACTTAACTTTTCTCAAACCTTGAGCTAACTAATGCATTTTTCATAAGGAAATATTTTTCTTAAGCTCTGTTAATGAACTATGTATTTACCTTAAATTCTGTCTTTCTTCAAGTCTGTTCCACCTAAGACTCAGAACCGATAACGGCTCAACAAACCAGTATGTTTTACACATGGAAATGTTCTTTTAAACTATTTTAAAGAAACTATGCATTTGCTTGGAAACCTGCCTTTCTTCAAGACTCATGTCAGTTGTTTGATGGCCCAGGAAGACTCACCTTGTACAAATTCTATCTCAAAACGCAAGTTGCATGTGAGGTGCCTGGTGCTACTCTTAGTTTTGAGGCATTTCTTTTCTCTAATTTGCATCTTGTGAATAGGTATATTATATAGCTTATATTATAATAGGTATATAAATTATTGCTATTAAACTAGAAAGGGAGCACTCTTACTGTCCCCTTCTGATGTCTATGTCAAGCTTTCTCTCCCTGTTTTGTACTTAAATAAAACTTTATTAAACCAAAGTTCTACATGATCAAGCCTTGTCACTAGCCCCAATCTAATTCCTCTCCTTCAGAGGCCAAGAATCCTGGAGTCATTCACAGCTTATAGCCACAACCTTTCAAAACTCTTACGATGTACACCTGAAATTAATATGTTGTATGTCAATTATATCTCAATAAAAAGAAATATTGTTCATCCAAGTTGGAAAGAAAGTAGTTCTCTCTGATCATGTATCTCTGATCTTATATACAGAAAGATAACGATTCCACAATAAAACACTATTAGGACTATAAATGAATTCAGCAAAGTAGTAAGATACAAAATCAAAGAAAGGCAAAAATCAATTGCATTTGTATCCATGAACAATATAAAAAAAATTATTAAATCATTATATTTATAGTAGTATCTTAAAAATAAAGTACCTCAGAATAAATTTAACCAAGGATGTGTAAACTTGTAGAAAGAAAAGTATGAAATATTACTAACAGAAATTTAAGAAGAAATTAATAAGTGAAAACACACCCTGTGTTCTGAATTGGAAGATTTAATATTGTTAAAAGTTTCATTTTATGTTGAAAGCCCAGTGTTGAAGCCCAGTGAGGACTTCCCCAATGACTCAGCACTAAAGAATCCACCTGCAATGCAGGAGATGCAGGAGACATGAGTTTGATCCCTAGGTTGGGAAGATCCCCTGAAGGAGGGTAAAATGGCAAGCCACTCCGGTATTCTTGCCTGGAGAGTCCCTTGGACAGAAGATCAACAGGATACAGACCATGGTGTCACAAAGAGTTGTACACAACTGAAGCAACTGAACATGCATACCCAAAGCAATTTTGCAATTCACTTCACCCCCTTCTAAAATCTTTATGATGTATTTGCAGAAACAGGGAATTCATTTAAACATTCATAGGAAATCTCTAGTGATTGCAAAGAGGCAAAACAATATCAAAAAAGGATAACAAAAACCTGAAGACTCAAGCTTCTGATTTAAAAACTTTCTGCAAAGCCACAGCATTCAGACTGGCATAAAAGCAGACATATAAACAAACTTAGTAAAATAAAAGTCTCAACTATATGCCAATAAAACCTAAAAGAAATGCAGAAATTCTTAGAACTATACAATCTCACAAGATTGAACCAAGAAGAAATAGATAATATGATGCTGCTGGTGCTGTCATTTCAGTCATGTTTGACTCTGTCTGCCCCATAGACAGCAGCCCACCAGGCTCCACTGTCCCTCAGATTCTCCAGGCAAGAATACTGGGGTAGGTTGCCATTTCCTTCTTCAGCTTAAGGATGAGCCATATAAATAAATGGCTGAAGAATCCTCCAATATCAAGTTGTCAGTAACTTTCCCCAGAGAGGCACAATCAGCCCCTCCTAACTATACATTCTCAGAGTCTCTGCAGGCTGGGATGAAACATGCAGCTTTCCCTTTTGAGTTCCAAACATCCACAGCTAACACACACACATATTATTCTGACACACACACACACAAAATCTCTCTTCCAAGGTACTAGGAAACCACACAAGCTCTCCTAGGATATGCTGATAGCTGAAAATATCACAAGGCAAAGAAGAAACTCTGGTGGCTAGGCACTCCCACAATAAAAAAATCCACGAGAAAAACCTAGTTTGCAGAGAACAGATTATAATTGCACTTGCAGATAACGACATAGAAATGCAAATTAATTTCCTCCTATTAAAATAAAATCCACTTTTGTTTCCTCTTAAACAGAAGCAAGATTCTCATATACACATGAACAACAACCAGATGAGAATAAACATATCTGATACACTCATTTGTTGTTCTTGTTATTGCAGAAAAAAAGAGAGAAATGAGGGTTCCAAATGTTTAAAAAAAAGTATTATGTGATTGGTTTTGTACACTCCATTCTTTTATCATATCTTGAAAGCAGTATAGGTTGACTTGGGATTTTACCCCAATATAACAGACCCAAAAATCACCTCAGAAACATGTTGTAAAAGTGTGAGAAATGTTAAATATTAGGTAAAAAGGGAGAAGTATTGGGAAATAACAGTTGATACAGCTGTGACTTTTTGTCCTGTAGCTGTCAGAAAACTATCAAACAGAAAGAACATGTTAGTCTTCTCTGAACACAAATAAGTAAAGTTAATGCTCCCAGACTGCTACAGATACCTTTCTGACTTATTCTTATGCCTAACAGCCTGTAAGTTTTAGGCATTTTAAGTCTGGGGTTCACCTACTTTTAAAGTTCTTTTCTGGTACCCACCATAACCTCTGAATATAATTATATTACAGATATTGCTATATTGTAACTGTTCTTTCATTACCAGTAGCCTTGAGCAGGTGCTACTGCTAAGCTCTGAGACTTTCTACAGATGCTTTCCTTCTCCATATCCCATATTCACAATGAAAGCAAAGTAAGCAAAATGTCTGAAATAGTTGGCATGAAAGACATATCTTCTATAATGTATCCAAAAATGATTTGTTCCAGATAGTTTTAAACAATGAAAGAAAAATTTTAAATGCAAATTTTGTTTGAGAAGCTAGGAAATGTTGAGATTTTATCCCAGCAAAGTCTGTAAAGTTTGATGGGCTCATGTCCTTGTTTTGTTTTGTTTTTTGTTTTTTTTTTTTTTTTCATTTATTTTTATTAGTTGGAGGCTAATTACTTTACAATATTGTAGTGGTTTTTGTCATACATTGACATGAATCAGCCATGGATTTACATGTGTTCCCCATCCCCATCCTGATCTCCCCTCCCACCTCCCTCTCTACCCGATCCCTCTGGGTCTTCCCAGTGCTCATTCAGATATGAAGGAGAATTCAAAAGCTTTACAGACATTTCCTTGTATTTTGTTCATACTCAACAATGATGGAAAGGTTATCAAATCAGAAGGAATACACAACCAACACTGTTAAATTTGAATAGGGAAATGTTAATAATATTAATGGTTCAGAACTTGTATACTTTACACAAAGTTCTAAGAGATTTGTTCATATTCTTTGCCTAATATTAGACAAAATGGTGCAATATTAGCAGTCATATTCAGTTATTTTTAGAATTCTCAGTGTTAATTTGATCACAACTCTTCTTCTTTAATTGAATACATCATGCTTCTAAGCCAGTGGTTTTCAACTGGGCTGCATGTTAGATTTACCTATCAAATTTTACTTATTTACAGATGATTATGATCTTTTTCAGACTTACTGATTTTCTTAATTTGATACAGAATATCATTTTTTATGTCTTGACATATGCTTGGTATATTATAATTGCAATCAACTATACGTCAGATTGGTTCTTCCCTGGTAGCTCAGTTGGTAAAGAATCTGCCTGCAATGCAGAAGACCTGGTTTGATTCCCAGGTCAGGAAGATTCCCTGTAGGAGGATAGGCTACCCACTCTAGTATTTTGGATTTCCCTGGTGGCTCAGTTGGTAAAGAATCTGCCTGCAATGTGGGTGACCTGGGTTTGATCCCCTGGAGGAGGGGGAATTCCACTCTAGAACTCTTGCCCAGAGAATCTTCATGGAGAGAAGAGCCTGGTGCACTACAATCTATGGGGTCACAAAGAGTCAGACACAACTGAATGACTAAGCACAGCACAGCACATAGGTTAGACTACTTAATCTTCCACAGAAAAGGACTGTCTCAGCCCCCAAAACTGTTCAAACTATTGCTACTTTAGATACATTGTTGATTATATGCTTCTGGCAATAAGTTTAGACAACATTACAACCATATTGATGAGCAGAATCAAGATTTCCAGAGTTCTTCCTAGTAGAGAAACTTGTTCATAATACAATGAAACCAGGATCTGACAAAACATAAACTAAATCCACAAGAGTAAATAAACTACTATAGAGATAATGCTGATAATGTTTTGATGCTCTACTTTTGTTTATGAAAGAAGCTCTTGCCTTTCTTTCCAAGCTTTAATTCAAAGCAATTTAGTAGATTAATTCTGATTTGGTAAACTCAAATGAAATCCTTATGAAGAACATTTTATTCTCTTTGCCTAATCTTTATGAAGGGTCAGAAATTGAAATATTGTGTATTCTTATTTTCATGGCAATGTAGGTATTTACATAGGTTTGGTAAGACTCTGCCCTACTTGTTAACAGGATATAATTGGAAACACTGGTTATATTTGGTGTATACTTGGTAATACATTGGTTAAACATTTTGTTGAAGGGAGCTTCCATTAATCTGTCCTCCTTTAACCTGAAAACACATAGCTTTCTTAAAAAAAAAAAAAGAAAGAAAGAAAGAAAGAAAAGAAAGGAAACTCTGAGTTTAACTTGATGCTTCCAGAACTGTTATTATCAGAGAACCATGACAGTAGGAGTAGTGGTGCACCCACATAAACACAAACCAAACATGCAACAGGCCTAATATTTTGGGTAAATTTTGAGTATGCTCTTTCCATAATCTTCCCTTGAAAAATAAAAAGGAAGGCCATTGTTGTTGCATTGCTGGGCCTCTGTGAGGAGCTTTTCTGCATTTACATGCTTCTCAAGCCAATTATGCTTAACTTTCTGGCAGCCCTGGAGGCATAGGACATTGACTACAGACCCAGGTCACTCAGTGGCTCCTTAAATATTCAGAAAAGAAACCAAACACTGGCACTTCAGAATCCTGGGAATGACATTGAGGATACCAGGCAGATAAAGAAATACCTAGAAGTGAGGTACAGCAGCCATTCTCAGGATTCCGTTATTCAAACTTATACCACCAGCAAAAGAGAGTGAGTTTTAAATTGTAGTGTGGGGTGGTAATGAGTAGAGAGGGAGCTAACGTTCCCCACTTCACTATTGAACATTCTTTTCTTTTTGTTTCTCCCAACCCTCTGCCTAAACCATCCCGGGGAAAACAAGAGAAGTATTTCGCTGTTATCCTTGGGGAAAGTAGAACATTTCAATGTCAGAAAAGGTGATTGACTGTGACATAAAGGTATGGAGGAGACATTGTAGGAGAAAAGCTTACAGGGAGACTCTGAGACAGACCAACATGTTGGAGGGAAGGGTGGTAAGATTACCTGAACTGGAGACCTAGTAGCATGAAGGTATCAAGTAACTTCTAAAATAGGAGTATTTCCGACCAAGTGGAACCTATAGCACTCAATATCTCCTCAGTACCTAGTAGTGATGGAAGCTTGCACTGCTGGAAGGAGTGATGAGGCACTGCAGAGGAAGCCAAAAGTAATCTATGAGTACTGTTTTCTGCACAACTCTCCTCAGAGACACAGACGCCTTAAGAATGGCCTAGAATCAGACTTCATGCTGAAAATTGGAAGACGGCTACATGTTTTAATATTTCATTGTTTTCAACATACTTTACTGTTTTGGAAAAGTGTCTGTCCCTAAAGATAAAAATGTTAAATAATTTTGATTCATCAAAGTCATGAATGGTTAGTCTGTTGAAGTATCAGAACAAAATTTATATCGCCCAATTGTGCTTCAATGTCCTCCCTAAAAATTCTTCATTCTAGTACTTATCAATGCTATAAAATGTGAAGATATTTACTGCTTCCTAAGAATACAAACAAAGCTAATGATGGAAGTTCAGTTGAGCTATTTCAAATCCTAAATGATGATGCCGTGAAAATACTGCACTCAATATGTCAGCACATTTGGAAAACCCACCAGTGGCTACAGGACTGGAAAAGGTCAGTTTTTATTCCAGTCCCAAAGAAAGGAAATCCCAAAGAATGCTCAAACTACTACACAATTGCACTCATCTCATATGCTAGTAAAGTAATGCTCAAATTCTCCAAGCCAGGTTTCAACATTACGTGAACTTCCAGATGTTCAAGCTAGTTTTAGAAAAGGCAGAGGAAACAGAGATCAAATTGCAAACATCTGTTGAATCATGGAAAAAGCAAGAGAATTCCAGAAAAACATCTATTTCTGCTTTATTGACTAAGACAAAGTCTTTGACTGTGTGGATCATAATAAACTGTGGAAAATTCTGAAAGAAATGGGAATACCATACCACCTGACCTGCCTCTTGAGAAACCTGTATGCAGGTCAGGAAGCAACAGTTAGAACTGGACATGGAACAACAGACTGGTTCCAAATAGGAAAAGGAGTATGTCAAGGCTGTATATTGTCACCCTGCTTATTTAACTTACATGCAAAGTACATCATGAGAAATGTTGGGCTAGATGAAATACAAGCTGGAATCAAGATTGCTGGGAGAAATATCAATAACCTCAGATATGCAGATGACACCACCCTTATGGCAGAAGGTAAAGAAGAATTAAGGAGCTTCTTGATGAAAGTGAAAGAGGAGAGTGAAAAAGGTGGCTTAAAGTTCAGCATTCAGAAAACTAAGATCATGGCATCTGGTCCCATCACTTTATGGGAAATAGATAGGGAAACAGTGGAAACAGTGGCTGACTTTATTTTTCTGGGCTCCACAATCACTGCTGATGGTGATTTCAGCCATGAAATTAAAAGACACTTACTCCTTGGAAAGAAAGTTGTGACCAACCTAGATGGCATATTAAAAAGCAGAGACATTACTTTGCCAACAAAGGTCTGCCTAGTCAAGGCTATGGTTTTTCCAGTGGTCATGTATAGATGTGAGAGTTGGACTATAAAGAAAAGTGAGCAGTGAAGAATTGATGCTTTTGAACTGTGGTGTTGGAGAAGACTCTTGAAAGTCCCTTGGACTGCAAGGAGATCCAACTAGTCCATCCTAAAGGAGATCAGTCGTTGGTGTTCACTGGAATGACTGATGCTGAAGCTGAAGCTCCAATACTTTGGCCACCTGATGTGAAGAGTTGACTCATTGGAAAAGACCTTGATGCTGGGAAAGACTGAAGGCAGGAGGAGAAGGGGAGGACAGAAAAGATGGTTGGATAGCATCACTGACTCAATGGACATTAATTTGGGTGGACTGCGGGAGTTGGTGATGGACAGGAAGGCCTGGCATTCTGTGGTTATGGGGTGGCAAAGAGTCAGACACGACGGAGCAACTGAACTTAACTGAACTGCACAATTAGATTAAACAACAACGAACAATGTTCCCTCTACTCCGAGTTGAAAAACCATTGCTAATTTAAGGGTCAAAGCTTCAAGAATGTAAACCAATTTTGTACTCTTCAAGCCCATTTACTTCCTCATAATACTTAAGGAACTGTCGAGATAGTCATCTGTTCTCACGCTAATAATGAAGTAAGCTTTTGTGCTTCAAAGCGTGTTTAGACTGCATTTTCTAGGGGACAACATTTAATCATTTTGAACCTTCAGGAGTGGAGGACCATGGAGTAAGCAAAGGTCCTAGGTTCTTACTTATGCGGCAAGGCAGCGGGTGGCGGGGACGGGCAGACAGTCTAAGATTTGAGAGTTGTTTGGTCTCTTTTGAGGATTAACAGTGAATCAAGTAAGCTCTCTTGTGGGGTGGCACTCAGCCTTTCCAAGAGAACCAGTCACCTTTACCGCGGCTAGTAGGAATCGGCCAGTAGGGGTCTGGCAAAAGCAGACCTGGAGCCCTTGCTCTCCAGTTCAGTGTCTTCTGCCGATGTGCATCCCTCAGCTTCCCTAACGAAATGGAGAGCACCCAGGCTCTGTGATACCCTGCACAAGGTGCCCCTGTCCATCTCTGAAGCTGAGAACTAGTCCAAGGTTTCCCCCGTTTCTCTTGTGTTTCCAATTTCCTGTAAACTTCCCTTCTCCCTATCAAAGTCCAAAAAAGAGAATTCAGGGTGCTGGAGTGTTAAATGAAGGACTTTAGAAGGAGGCAACCTGAAGAGTGCCAGGTATGATGAGGTGAAAGCCCTTTACCAATTGCTCAAGACTCCAGAATCCCAAGCAAAAAGCTGTTAAGACACTATGCTGGCTTGGTTAAGGGCTGCAGGGAGTAATCATGGAGGCTTAACACATTCTGGGGCTGGCGGTGGTAGAGGACACGGCCCTGGCTCCCTGAGCTGCAGCCACAGATGATCCGAGAGCAGATATTACTTTCCCGAACTTTCAGAAAGTGGGAGTAAGAGGGGTTCCTGGGCTGTGAGTCTGAAAATCCAAGGCTTGGGTTATTTCTCTGAATAGCAACATGTCAACAGGCCCTGTAAAGCTGAAATGGAATAATTTACGCTTTACCAAAATTCTTCCTTTTACTATGTCAAATCAATCCCTACTGAGACTGATTCGTTAACTCACTCTCAGGTTTTCCACCTATCAGAGACAAAGAGCTTCACGTTTCATTAGGAAACCACTTCCAGGAACAGGAGGAAAATAGACAACAAGCAGAAAAGTGGAAGGAAAGCAGAAATATACTGCTGGTCCATTTCAATTTTCTACACCATGTACAGTTCTAGAAAGCTCACTGACAATGAGTGCAGCATAACTCTGAAGCTTGCTACACAAGACAACACTAAATTCATATATAATGTCCTCAAAAGGATTCCTAGTGGTGGACACAAGAGGCTCAAGTCCTGCCTTTGATTGTTGATTTGTAGATAGTTATCATCATTCTTTGATTTGTAGATAGTTATGAGCATGAGTTTGAGTAAACTCCGGGAGTTTGTGACGGATAGGGAGACCTGGCGTGCTGAGATTCATGGGGTCGCAAAGAGTTGGACACAACTGAGCGACTGAACTGAATTAAACTGAACTGATCATCTACTTGGCCAAACCTTTCTGAAAGTCACATTTACACCATCCTTTAAAAGTAAACTTTTCACAACTATTTTAGAGGTTTCCGGGATATTGTACAATGACTTTATGCTAGACAGAAGAGATAAACTCAATTGCATCATAGATGGACTTTACAGCTCCACACACATCTTTTATTAGCTCCCAGAGGTACATTTTAACCTGTAACAAGTCTTTACTTCTGTGTGCTCTCAGTTTATTTTTCCCTTTGGATTGCATTTTATTTCATTTATAAATAATGAAAGTATTTCTCACTGGGGTAGTAATGACTAGGAATTTAATTGTATCTTCTGTTCAAAGGCTACTCTCTGTAAAATGCTTATCAGTTTATGGACACTTGGCTATATGAAAGAAAATCCAGTTTGTTAATCTCTGTGTGTCTACTTTAGCTCAAACAACTAAGAATTTTTCATCCTGTGAACTTAGAGAACAGATCTGTAATATTTGAAATAATGAGGGTTTTGCCTATTATTTCCTATGTTTAGCTTTTTTTTTTAACTTAGAAGTTTAGTTGCAGATGTAAACTTTAGTTTTCGTCTCCCAGTGCTTGTCTGTAATTCTCAAGGTACTTCTCATTTTGTTTGTAGTTTTTTAGCACACAAAAGAATCTGAATTAAGTATTTCTAAATATCCAGAAAATAAAAATAAGTTACTTAAGTTTTAACTGTGCATGGAAAAAAAACAAAAACAAAAACAAAAAAACCCTTATTCTTCACTGTAAGTAACTCAGAAAAGTTTCAAAAATCCAACTTTATGCATTTAGGTTATTTTTTTTTTTTTTCAAATGAGACTAGCCATTTTTATTTAATAAGAAAATTTTATCTTCTCTGATTAATTTTTGTTAAGTAAAAGACAAGCATACACTTTATCCTCTTAGGTATGTTTTATCCAGATTTACTGATAAATAAGCTAATATTATTTCTATTTAGTATTTATGATTACAGAGAACATAAACCTACTTCAATTTTAACTTAATTGAAACATTGTTCTGACAAACTGATTTCAACAGTAATTATATTTTGTAATTTGTAAGTTGGATTATTACTTTCCAAGATATTTAAGTCTGTTAAACTATTGAATTGATAGCAAATGGAATAGATTAATGATTATTTCTTGAATTAATAGATTACTTTAAAGTACAATAGAATATGGATACACAAATTACTAAACATGATTTTAATACCATACACTTTCACTTCTAATTTTTATAAATTCTAGGCTACTTAGAGGTAATATAAGTTGTCTGTTATTGATTATTTTCATGGCACTTTGAGAAGCTGTAAAAGAGATGTATGTAGCTGCAGGAAACTGTGTTCTCTGTTTTATTGGCCTCTGAAAAAAAATCCTGGTATGTGACAGATGACAATTATGCATTCTTCTGAGAAATAGAATGTTTATAAGCCAAAAGTTATAATTAATATGAGTGGTTGAGATTTTATATTCAGAGCAATAGTGACAGGGAAGTAAATTGTACATGTTTCTGCTTTTCAAGGCAAAACAGTTGTTCCACTGTTACAAAAAGCAACTCAGATTTTCAAAGGTTTATTATTGTTATTATTTTGTTGTTAGTGGTGTCCATTACACTCTGAAGTTTTACTGAAGACACCAAAATGTTTTCCTTTATGTGATATAAAACTATGAATAAAAATAGTAATTTTACTGCTGATTCAATTTTAAAATTATTATTATTATTATTCTAGCCATGTCGTTTACCATTTTTTTTGGCTGCTCTTCACGGGGCACATGGGATCTTAGGTCCCTGACCAGGACTCCAATGCCTCTACTCCTACCCCTTCAGTTTTAGCTACTGGACAGGGAGAGAAGTCCCTTCTGACTTATTTTAAAAATAAACACATTATGTGGGCTAACATATGTAAAATATTATGTAAATAACACCTTGAAAAAAATTATTTTCAACTACAGTATCAATTGATGGCTCAGCAGTAAAAAATCTGCCTGCTGTTGCAGGAGACAGAGGAGATGTGGGTTCTATGCCTGGGTCGAGAAGATTTTTTGGAGGAGAAGTGGCAACCCATTTCAGTATTTTTGCCTGAAAAATCCCATGGAGAGAAGATTCTCAGGGGTTACAGTCCATAGAGTCATGAAGAGTTGGACATAACTGATGTGACTTAACATGTACACCTAGTGAGAGAGAGAAGAAAAAAAAAAAAAAAAACAAAACTCCATGTTCAAGAAACATGTTTGGGAAATCTCCATTTCTCCAAGGATACAAAAAAAGGTATATTTCCAAACAATTTGGAAAATGAATTTTACCTGCACTGGTTTATATTATCTGAATGAGAAAAGAAGTGTTAACTTTTAGGGGCAATATTTGCTATGTCTTCATGGGGTCCCTTTTCTTGTCTTACTGATTAATGTATTTGCCTACAACGTGAAAGAATTTTCTTAACTTTCTGTGTTATTTGCCTACATTGTAAAGATTTGCAACTTACCAGAATAATTATTGTGCTTTAGGTTGATTGATTTATTTTTATTATTTAGGAAAAACAGATACAGAGAAAACATTTATCACTTATAAAAGAGCTTACTTTATTTACAGTGATGTTACTTCTATGTTTATTTTTAAAACATTTTATTTAATACCAATTTAATTACATAGGCAAAAAGCATTTATTATCAGATATCAATAATTTTGGAAGGATTACTTCTCAGATGACTTTTCTGACTTTGCCTTCTAAAAATATCCTAACTATAGAAAGAAATTGAGAATATCGTTTAACAGCTAAAACTCTCTTTGAGATACTGAATGTCTCTTTAAACATTATGAAGATTTGTTCTTCCATAATATAAAGAGAGGTGCTAGAAATATATGTTTATTTTATATGTTGCTATTATAGAATTGCACAGGAAAATTTTCAAGTCATATGAGACAGATATCACTGCTTAAATTTATTTCTATAATTTCAATTAAATCTTTAAGTTTTGTGAAGAAATTGTATACTTCTTTTTAATTTCAGAAATTGTATACTTCATCCAGTTACACAAAGAAGTTCTAGAGTTTTGTCAGTGCCATCACTTTCTATATTTTTACATTCAAAGAAAACCCTGGTTAAATTGACTTTGAGTTAATTTCTGTTGTCTTTGTCTCTTTGGTGCTTTGCTATGGTGCTTTGCTAGATGATATTGTGTATGTGTTCTGTTCTGTCCAACTCTTTATAACCCCATACATTGCAATCCACCAGGCTCTTCTGTCCACGGGATTCTCCAGACAAGAATACTGGAGTAGGTTGTCATTAACTTCATAGCAAATAGACAGGGAAAATGTGGAAACAGTGTCAGATTTCATTTTCTTGGGCTCCCAAATCAATGTGGATGGTGACTGCAGCCAGGAAATTAAAAGGCTCTAGTTCCTTGGAAGAATAGCTATGACAAACCTAGACAGTGTATTAAAAAGCAGAGACATCACATTGCTGACAAAGGTCTGTATAGTCAAAGCTACAGTTTTTCCAGTAGTCATGTATAGATCTGTGAGTTGGATCATAAAGAAGACTGAACACCAAAGTATTAATGCTTTCAGATTGGTGTTGAGGAAGACACTTGAAAACCCTTTGTACAGCGAGGAGATCAAATCAGTCAACCCTACAGGGAATCAATGCTGAAGATTCATGGGAAGGACTGATGCTAAAGCTGAAGTCCCAATACTTTGGCCACCTGATGAGAAGAGCCAAGTCATTGGAAAAGACCATGATGCTAGGAAAACTTGAGGACAAGAGGAGAAGGGGGTGACAAACGATCAGATGATTGGATGGTATCACTGACTCTCTGGATGTGAGTTTGACCCAACTCAGGGAGATAGTGAAGGACAAGGAAGCCTGGCATGCTGAATTCCACAGGGTCACAAAGAGTTTGATATGATTTAGCAACTGAACAAAAACATAATAATAATAATAGGGAATTAAGACTCCACTGGATCATCAAAAAAGCAAGAGAGTTCCAGAAAAACATCTATTTCTGCTTTATTGATTATACCAAAGCCTTTGACTGTGTAGATCACAATAAACTGTGGAAAAATCTTAAAGAGATGGGAGTACCAGACCACCTGACCTGCTTCTTGAGAAACCTGTATTCAGATCAGGAAGCAACAGTTATAAGTGGACATGGAACAACAGACTGGTTCCAAATAGGAAAAGGAAAAAGTATGTCAAGGCTATCTATTGTCACCCTGTTTATTAACTTATTGCAGAGTACATTATGAGAAATGCTGGGCTGGAGGAAGCACAAGCTGGAATCAAGATTGCCAGGAGAAATATCGATAACCTTAGATATGCAGATGACACCACCACTATAGCAGAAAGTGAAGAACTAAAGAGCCTCTTGATGAAAGTGAAAGAGGAGACTGAAAAAGTTGGCTTAAAGCTCAACATTCAGAAAACTAAGATCATGGCATCCGGTCCCATCACTTCATGGGAAATAAATGCGGAAACAATGGCTGACTTTATTTTTCTGTGCTCCAAAATCACTGTAGATGTTGATTTCAGCCATGAAATTAAAAGATGCTTACTCCTTGGAAGGAAAGTTGTGACCAATATAGATAGCATATTAAAGAGCAGAGACATTACTTTGCCAACAAAGGTCTACCTAGTCAAGGCTATGGTTTTTCCAGTGGTCAAGTATGGATGTGAGAATTGGAGTATAAAGAAAACTGAGCACCGAAGAATTGATGCTTTTGAACTGTGGTATTGGAGAAGACTCTTGAGAGTCCCTTGGACTGCAAGGAGATCCAACCAGTCCATCCTAAAGGAGATCAGTCCTGGGTGTTCATTGGAAGGACTGGTGTTGAAGCTGAAGCTCCAATACTTTGGCCACCTGATGTGAAGAGTTGACTCATTGGAAAAGACCCTAATGCTGGGAAAGATTGAGGAGGAAAAGGGGGCGACAGAGGATGAGATGGTTGGATTGCATCAACGACTCAATGGACATGGGTTTGGGTGGACCCCGGGAGTTAGTGATGGACAGGGAGGCCTGGCATGCTGCGGGTCATGGGGTCTTGAAGAGTTGGACGTGACTGAGCAACTAAACTGAACTGAAGACTCCATTTACATACCTAAGGAAACACAGGACTTTAATAACATTAAATGACATATTAGACAAGATGGATATTTAGAGGACACTCTTTCCAAATGCAGGACAGTACAGATTGTTAAGGACACTTAGAATATCCACCAGGATACTTGATATGTTGTCTTTAAATACATCCAATGTATAATGATGCAAATAAGATTAAGCATCTTTTTTGGCCATTGTGGTCTGAAACTAGAAATCAGTTATAAGAGGAAACCAAACATTTCAAATATGTGACAATTAAGTAACATTGTTACTAAAAAAAAAAAAAATGGTCAAAAAGGAATTCAAAAGTGAAAACAAAAAATATCTTGATGCAAATGAAAATTAAAATGCAACATACTATAACTTAGAGATGTAGAAAAGTGACTCAAATATGGGCATTCATAATAATAAATCTCTACATGAAGAAATAAAAATATCAAATAAATAGTGTAATTTTCACTCTACACACAAGAAAAATAAAAATAGAGCCTCAAATTAATAGAAGAAAAGAAACGAAAATATCTGAGCAGAAGTGAGTAAAACGGACGCTAAAAATCGAAACTGTAATGATCAATGAAGTTGTGAGTTTTTCTTTTTTAAATAAAGAAAAAAAGACAAAACTTTAGTCAGATGTATCAAGAAAAAAAGAAGACTCATAAAGGTAAAATTAAAAATGAAAGGGGAAGAATTACAACTTATACCATAGAATACAAAAATTTATAAGAGACTACTATGGACAATAATACAACCAAGAAAATGGACAACCTGGAATAAAAAAAAAAATTAATTTCTAAAGCCATGTAACCTTGCAAGACTGAATCATGTGGAAATAGAAAACTGAAGGTGACGGAATCCATAATGAAAAATCTTTCAACAAACAAAAGTTCAATGCTAGATGACTTAATTGGTGAATGCTACCAAAGATTCAATACCAATCAAGAAATCAATACCAATTCTTCTCAAGCTTATGCAAATAACAGAAGAGGAGAGAGTACTTCTAAATGCATTTTACAAGTCCAGCATTATCCTGGTATCATAACAACATGGGGAACAACACAAGGAAAGATCTCAGGCCAATTAGTTTGATGAACATAAATGCAGAAGTTCTCAACAAAATATTAACAAATTGAATTAAACAATATTTGAAAAGGATTATGCATCATGATAAAGGGGGATTTAGTCCAAAGATGGAAGAATGATTCAACTTTTTGCTGTTAATCACTGTGATATGCCACACTAAGAAAATGAAGGATAAGATTTCTATAATAATCTCAAACATAGAAATAGATGCAAACTGAGTATGGTAGGAACATATCTCACTATATATAATGACAAGTTCATAGCTAATGTGATATTTAATAATGAAAAACACTATTTCAAGATCAGGAGCAATACAATGAAGTCCACTCTCACCACTATTTAACAGAGTACTGGAAGTCCTAGCCAGAGGAAATAGGCCAGAAAAGGTAATAAAGGACACCCATATCTCAAGTCAACAACATAACTTAAAACTTTAAAGAACTAGGGAAACGACAAACTAAACCCAGCAGAGAAAAGAGTAAATATAATATGAAGACAGAAGAATTAAAGACAATTAATATAACTGAATTTGTTCTCTGAAAAAATCAAAATGGATAAACTTTTAGTTAGGTTGACTAAGAAAATAACAGTTCAGTTTAGTCGCTCAGTTGTGTCTGACGCTTTGTGATCCCATGGGCTGCAGCACGACAGGCCTTCCTGTCCATCACCTACTCCTGGAGTCTTCCATGCCCATTGTATTGGTGATTCCATCCAACGATCTCATCCTCTGTCATCCCCTTCTTCTCCTGCCCTCAATCTTTCCCAGCATCAGGGTCTTTTCAGCATCAGGGTCTCTATCACTACTTCTAGTCAACATATTGTTAGAAGTCAATTAGGCAAATAAGATAAGTTAGACCAGTTAGACAAGAAAAAGAAGTAGAAGTCATCCAAATCAAAAAGGAAAAAGTAAAATTATCTCTATAAGCAGCGAGTATGTTCATAAAGAAATTAGAATCCACAAAAAAATCATTAAACTAAGATTTCAACAAATAGGATAGAAAGCAATATAAAAATTAATTGCATTTCTACATGCTAGTAATGAACATGCTAGTAAAAAAAAGCTAATAAAACTTAGCACACATCTCTGCAATGTTTTAACATCCCAAACTGAAACTCTGAATACATTAAAGAATAACTTCCAATTGCATACACCACAAAGCACCAGGCTATCTCTCTTTAACTTTTTGTTCTCATGAGTTTAATTATTGTACGTATCTCATAAAAGTGATATCCTATAGTATTTGTCTTTTGTGTCTGGCTTCATTACTAACAGTAGTGTTTTCAAGGTTCATCTATGTTAAAAGATACATGAAACTTATAAGTTGTTTTACGACTGACTATGTCCACATACATTGTATTACATTTTGTTTATTCATTCAACCATTGATGAACTTTTGAATTGTTTTTCCACTTTGCTAACATGAACATGCTGCTTTGAACATGAGAATGCAAATATTTGTCTGAGTCCCTGCTGTCATTTCAATCCCAGAAGTGAAATCACCAGATCATTGTGTTATTGGATACATAGATATTTGATGAAATAAGTTATATTTTATGAAATGCACCATTTCCTTAACTTTTGTTTTTTTAAATTTTTTAAAAATTTTAATTGGAGGCTAATTACTTTACAATATTGTGGTGGTTTTTGCCATACATTCACACGAATCAGCCATGGGTGTACATGTGTTCCCTATCCTGACCTTCCCACCCACCTCCCTACTGATCCAATCCCTCAGGGTCATCCCAGTGCACCAGCCCTGAGCACCATCATGCATCGAATGTAGACTGGTGATGTATTTCACATATGATAATATACATGTTTCAATGCTGTTCTGTCAAATCATCCCTCAGAGTCCAAAAGTCTGTTCTTTACAGCTGTGTCTCTTTTGCTGAATGCACCATTTTACATTGCCACCAACAATGTAGGATTTTCTCCACATTCTTGTTAATACTTTTTATTTTTTCATTATGATTTATTTGTATGTGGGTTTGTTGATGATTATCATCACAGTGAGTGTTTCATTAACATTTTGATTGTATTTTCTTAATGACTAATCAAGTGGTGCATCCTTTATATGTACATCCTTTAAAGAAATATCTATTCAAACACTTTGCCCATTTTCAAATCAGATTCTTTGTTGTGTTTGAAGTGTAGGTATTTCTTTTTTTTCTCTTTCTTTTTTTTTGCTACTCATCACTCGTTTTTTTTTTTTGTTTGTTTGTTTTTGTTTTTTTTTTTAGGCATTTCTTTTTTAAACAATAATTATTTTTTTTATTTGACTACACCAGGCCTTAGTATTGCATGTAGGATCATTGATCTTCAATATGGCATATTAGATCTTTAGTTGTAGTGTCTGAGGTCTTTAATTTTGGCAGGCTAACTCTTACTTGCAGCATGTGGGATCTAGCTCCCTGACCAGGGACTGAACATAGGCTCCGTGCATTGGGAACATAGAGTGTCAGGCACTAAGTCAGCAGGTAAGTCCTTGTAGGCATTTTCAATGTACTTTGAATATTAATCCATTATTGAATATGATTTGCAAATATATTCTACTTATCAGAGTTTATTTTCACTTACTTAATAGTGTTCTTTGATGCACAACAGTTTTTAATTTTTATGAGGTCCAATTTATTTTTCCTTTTGCCACCTGTGCCTATGGTATCAGTCATATTAGTGATATCATGGAAAGTGCAGTGTTGTGTCCATACCCTAATCCTCAGAGAGTTCCTCATCTATTATTGCCTCTCCCTACAGAGATAAACATGAACCATCTTTGAAGTGGCTTAGATATTATTGCTTGAGAATTCCAGTTGAGTTGCTGCTGTTCCTTGCATGTTTATGAGGTGCTCACTACATCCAAAGTTAACCAATGTTCAACGCCAACCACCTAAGGTCCTCCCAAGAGCCAGAGGTCCCTGGACTGTCCAAGTGAATTTTCTGTAGTTTAAGTCAGCTCTCCAATACCTGGAGTCCAAGTTCAAACTTGAATAAGAGAAAATGAACAAGCAAGAGGGATTGTTTGTATTCAGGGTAAAGCACCACAGATCCAAAAATGAGAGATTGTCAATAGAGTGGTATTTCCATTTACAGGGAAGAGAACACACACCTTATCCATGGGGCAGCAACAGCTGAAGCTGATTTTGTTTTTATGGGAAGAATTAGAAAGTTAGCCTACAGAAAATGTTTTCTCTAGGCACTCTTTGTCTTATTGAAGTCATGAGAAAGACAAGACAAAGAGTTTTACCCAAGGCATATGATGATAATTGATCTTTATGGTTTAACAGTTTTCCAGAATATAGAAAGGTGAGGGATTTTTTTGTAAATTATCTGTAAGTCTTAAAGGAATTTCTTTTTTATAATTAATTAATTTACTTTATTGGAGACTAATTACAATATTGTAGTGGTTTTTGCCATACATCGATACTTGTACTTTATTGGAAACTAATTACAATATTGTAGTGGTTTTTGCCATACATTGATACAAATCAGTCATGGGTGAACATGTGTCCCCCTATCCTGTAATCCCCTCCTCTGGGTTGTCCCAACCTCCTCTGGGTTGTCCCAGAGCACCAGCTTTGAGTGTCCTGCTTTGTGCATAGAGCTTGCATGGGTAACTATTTACTTTTGGTAATATACATGTTTCAATGCTATTCTCTCACATCATCCCACTCTCACCTTCTCCTGTATAATCCAAAAGTTTGTTCTTTACATCTGTATCTCTTTTGCTGCCTATCATATAATGTCATCATTATCATCATTCTCAATTCCATATATATGCATTAATATACTGTATTGTTGGTTCTTTTTCTGACTTACTTCACTCTGTAAAATAGGATCCAGTTTCTTCCACCTCATTAGAACTGACTCAGATTTGTTCATTTTAATAGCTGAGTAATATTTCATTGTGTATATGTACTACAACTTCCTTATCCATTTTTCTGCCAATGGACATCTAGGTTGCTTCCATGTCCTAACTATTGTAAGCAGTGCTACAATGAACATTGTGGTACATGTGTTTCTTTCAGTTCTGGATTCCTCTGTGTGTATGCCCAGCAGTGGGATTGCTGAGTCATATGTTTCTTGGGAATCTCCCACTGTTTTTTAAGGAATCTTCATATTGTTCTCCATAGTGGCTATACTAGTTTACTTTCCCATAAAGTGTAAGAGGATTCCGTTTTCTCCACACCCTCTCCAGCATTTATATTTGTAGGCTTTTTGATGGCAGCCATCCTGACTGGCATCAGATGGTACCTCATTATGGTTTTGATTTGTATTTCTCTGACAATGAGTGATACTGAGCATCTTTTGAAGTGTTTGTTAGTCATCTGTATATCTTTGGAGAAATGTTTGTTTAGTTCTTTGGCCCACTTTTTGATTGATTATTCATTTTTCTAGTAATGAACTGCATGAACCACTTTATATTTTGAAGAACAATTATTTTCACTTGTTTCATTTTTTATTATTTTCTCCCATTCTAAAGGTTTCCTTTTAACCTTCTAGTTTTCTTCCTTCTGCAAAAGCTTGGAACAGGTAAATAGCAACACTGTTGCTGGGTTCTCAACTGAGAATCAAAGGATATTCAATTCAGTTCAGTTCAGTTTCTCAGTCAGGTTTGACTCTTTGTGACCCCATGGACTGCAGAACGCTGGGCCTCCCTGTCCATCAGCAACTTCCAGAGTTTACTCAAACTCATGTCCATTGAGTCAGTGATGGCATCCAGCCATCTCATCCTCTGTTGTCCTCTTCTCCTCCTACCCCCAATCCCTCCAAGCATCAGGGTCTTTCCAATGAGTCATCTCTTCGCATGAGGTGGCCAAAGTATTGGAGTTTCAGCTTGAACATCAGTCCTTCCAATGAACACCCAGAACTGATCTCCTTTAGGATGGACTGGTTGGATCTCCTTGCAGTCCAAAGGACTCTTGAGAGTCTTCTCCAGCACCACAGTTCAAAAGCATCAATTTTCTGGCACTCAGCTTTCTTCACAGTCTCTCACATCCATACATGACTACTGGAAAAACCAAAGCCTTGACTAGATGGGCCCTTGCTGGCAAAGTAATGTCTCTGCTCTTTAATACGCTGTCTAGGTTGGTCACAACTTTCCTTCCAAGGAGTAAGTGTCTTTTAATTTCATGGCTGCAATCACCATCTGCAGTGATTTTGGAGCCCCCCAAAGTAAAGCTTGACATAGTTTCCACTGTCTCCCCATCTATTTCCCACGAGGTGATGGGACCGGATGCCATGATCTTAGCTTTCTGAATATTGAGCTTTAAGCCAAATATTTCACTCTCATATTTCACTTTCATCAAGAGGCTTTTTATTTTTATTTTATTTTATTTTATTTTTTTATTAGTTGGAGGCTAATTACTTCACAACATTTCAGTGGGTTTTGTCATACATTGATATGAATCAGCCATAGATTTACACGTATTCCCCATCCCAATCCCCCCTCCCACCGTTCCTCTTCACTTTCTGCCATAGGGTGGTGTCATCTGCATATCTGAGGTTATTGATATTTCTCCTGGCAATCTTGATTCCAGATTGTGCTTCCTCCAGCCCTGCGTTTCTCATGATGCACTCTGCATACAAGTTAAATAAGCAGGGTGACAATATACACCCTTGACACACTCCTTTTCCTATTTGGAACCAGTCTGTTGTTCCATGTCCACTTATAACTGTTGCTTTCTGACCTGCATACAGGTTTCTCAAGAAGCAGGTCAGGTGGTCTGGTATTCCCATCTCTTTCAGAATTTTCCATAGTATTTTTGTGATCCGCACAGTCAGAGACTTGGTATAGCCAATAAAGCAGAAATAGATGTTTTTTCTGGAACTCTTTTGCTTTTTCAATCATTCAACAAATGTTGGCAATTTGATCTCTGTTTCATCTGCCTTTTCTAAAACCAGCTTGAACATATGGAAGTTCACGGTTCATGTATTGCTGAAGCCTGGCTTGGATAATTTTGAGCATTAGTTTATTGGTGTCCGAGATAAATGCATTTGTGTGGTCGTCTGAGCACTCTTTGGCATTGCTTTTCTTTGGGATTGGAATGAAAAGTGACCTTTTCCAGTTCTGTGACCACTGTTGAGTTTTCCAAATTTGCTGGCATATTGAGTGCAGCACTTTCACATCATCATCTTTTAGGATTTGAAATAGCTCAGCTGGAATTCCATCACCTGCAGTAGCTTTGTTCATAGTAATGCTTCCTAAGGCCTACTTGACTTCACATCCCAGGATGTCTGTCTCTAGGTGACTAATCACACCATCGTGATTATCTGGGTCGTGAAGACCTTTTTTTGTACAGTTCTGTGGAATTTTGCCAACTCTTCTTAATATCTTCTGCTTCTGTTAGGTCCATACCATTTCTGTCCTTTATAGAGCCCATCTTTGCTTGAAATGTTCCCTTGGTATCTCTGATTTTCTTGAAGAGATCTTTAGTCTTTCCTCTTGTATTATTTTCTTCCAATTCCTTGCACTGATCATTGAGGAAGGCTTTCTTATCTCTCCTTGCTATTCTTTGGAACTCTGCATTCAAATGGGTATATCTTTCCTTTTTGCCCTTGATTTTCTCTTCTTTTCTTTACACAGTTATTTGTAAGTCCTCCTCAGAAAGCCATTTTGCTTTTTTGCATTTCTTTTTCTTGGGGGTTTTCTTTTAAGTCTGAATGTGGCAATAAGGAGTTCATGATGTGAGTCACAGTCAGCTCTTGGTCTTATTTTCAGTGACTGTATAGAGCTTCTCTATCTTTGGCTACAAAGAATATAATCAATCTGATTTCAGTGTTGGCCATGTGGTGATGTCCACATGTACAGTCTTACCTTGCGTTGTTGAAAGAGGGTGTTTCTATGACCAGTGCATTCTCTTGGCAGAATTCTATTAGCCTTTGCCCTTCTTCATTCTGTATTCCAATGCCAAATTTTCCTGTTACTCCAGGTTTTTCTTGACTCCCTACTTTTGTATTCCAATTCCCTACAATGAAAAGGACATCTCTTTTGGGTGTTATTTCTAAAAGGTCTTATACATCTTCATAGAACTATTCAACTTCAGCTTCCTCAGCATTACTGGTCAGGGCATAGACTTGGATTACTGTGATATTGAATGGTTTGCTTTAGAAATGAACAGAGATCATTCTGTCATTTTTGAGATTACATCCAAGTACTGTTTTTGGACTCTTGCTAGCATATTATAAATAAGTATCTATGAAATGATATAAACAGTATACAACAGAAGTCAAACAAGCCCCTTTTTTCATATGAAGTATAGGACTATTAAGAATCATGTAAATGGATTTTCTAAGGCTTTTATAACAAATCATCACAAAATAAGTTTTGAAACAACAGCAGATTTATTTTCTTACAATCCTGGAGGCTAGAAGTCTAAAATGAAGGGATTAATAGGAGTGATTCATTCTTTGAGCTTCCTCTGAGGGATAGCATTTTTCATGGTTTCCTCCTAATTTTCAGTGGTTTGCTGGTAATCTTTGACCTTTTTTTTTTTTTTTTCCAGCTAGTACATATAGGGAAAAGTGTATGAAAATTCTACTTCACAGTTTCATTTATCCTATGAATTATAAGTATTTTATATCACTATAAAACAATAAAGGAATATAATTTAATAACTTAGAAGTGTGTAATTTAAGCATTGCTTAGTTTTACACTGAAGACATCAGGAATTTCTTATTTATCATCAATGCTGTTACTTGAGAAACTTAATTGGCAGTCATGTAACAGAAAGAGGTTCAAAATATTAGGTTGCTCTGTCTCTTACATTTGTACTGGATTTGCAAAGCATTATTTATTTTTATTTTCCTTTCTTTAAATCAGGAAATGACTGCTTTTTCCAGAATAATGAAGACTAAACATTGATCAGAGTGAAGCGAAGAGGTTAGGCCACATTTGCAAAGTGATTTCACATATTCTAACTTCTTGTCATTAGTGGTACAGCCAGTATGGATAGCAGTGTGGAGATTCCTTAAACTACTGGAGAGAGAACTGCCATATGACCCAGCAATCCCACTGCTGGGCATAAACCCCATGGAAACCAGAATTGAAAGAGACATATTAATCCATTGTTCATTGAAGCACCATTTACAATAGCTAGGACATGGAAGCAACCAAGATGTCCAGCAGCAGATGAAAGGATAAGGAAGTTGTTGTTCATATACACAATGAAATGTTACTCAACTATAAAGATAGAACACATTTGAGTCAGTTCCAATGAGGTGGATGAAATGAGCCTATTATACAGAGTGAAGTAATTCAGAAATAGAAAAACAATTAGTGTATATTAATGAATATATATTAGAAAGAATTTTGAAGGATGATATTGACAGTCTTACATATAAGGCAGCAAGGAAACGCAAATGTAAAGAACCAAATTTTTGACCCTGTGGGAGAAGGCGAGGGTGGGATGATTTAGAGAATAGTGTTGAAACATGTATATTACCATATGTAAAGTAGATGACCAGTGTAAGTTTGATGCATGAAGCAAGGACAGCCAGGTGCTCCTGGGCCAGGCCCCAGAGGGATGGGGGGGTGGGGGTAGTGGAAAGGGCAGGGGAAGGGACTTGAGAATGTGTGGAAGACACATATACTTGTGGCTCATTAATGTTGGTATACGGCAAAAACTGTCACAATATTGTAAAATATTATCCTCCATTAAAATAAATGGATTAATTTAAAAAGTGGGAAAGAAAGAAACATATTTGAAGTCTGCAAGATGATGCAACTATTCTCATGTTAAATATTGTGTATACAAGGAAATTTACCAGTAGGTTTCAGAAAGCTAGTATTACTTACTGAACTTGGTTGGCAGCCAGGTAACTTAATCTCCTCTGCCCTCACCTGCTGTAAAGGCCAATGTCCTCAGCTAACACTGCATCCTTTTCTGAGTTCTCTGTGAGACTCAGCGTATACTCTGCATCAGAACTACCAGGAGCACACATTTGGAGGCTGTTTGTTCCACAGTCTGGAAAAGCTGGAACTGTCTCTTTCACCCAGTGCAGAGAGAATAATTTTAAAGCAATCCAGAAGACAGACCCTCTGGCATGCTGCAAGAGGTTTATGGTCTGAGTCACTTAACCCCTAGAGATACAGCAGCATTTGTCATAGGGTTTGTATATGTGGGAGTATACCTATGATAGACAGGTATATATGTGTCTTGTTAGTATATGTTTTCCTTTCTCAGTAACAGATTTTTCCCAGGCTGGGTGGAAACCCAATTGTGTGCTCCTGGGTGTTAGTACCAAACAGTGCAAGGAAACTGTTTCAGAATCCTGAGAGATCAGTAGTCACAAGAAGAGTCAAGTTTTGCATGTCTTTGTACATCTGTTTATTCTAATTTTGTAGGATGAAGGGTCTCAGCAAGGAAGAGAGTCAAAAAGAAATGTTTAACCGTGAAGATAGCAGTGCTAGAATTCCAGACTGTGGAAATTCATGGGCTCTGCCTTGAGGCACCTTGAGGTTCAGAACTCTAAATGCCCAATACTGGCTAGACTTTCTCCTGTCTGGTCAGAAATCCATCTTTTCTGGGTTTAGAAGTCATTAGACCAGGAGACTGAAGACCTCAGAACCCTGAGGTAGGGTGTAAATCTGTATAATTACACACAGCAGAGGACGAATAGCTCTTGGCAAATTATGAATTAAACTTCAGAGATTTATGGGTGAAAAGGATGCCCTTTCACTGAATATCAAGCACCCCTGGGCTTGGTAACCTGCTTTCAGCTCAAGGCATGAATAGTAGAAACTGTCAAAGCACTGACAAGCTGTTAGAAAGGGCAATCTCAGAAACAGGGATTTACTGTTAGAAATCCCTATCCTGCTGCAGGCTGTAACTACCTTTCCTTATCCTGAGGATATGCTGGGACAGTAGCTACCCAGCACACAAATCTGTGCCAACTGCTACCATCTTTTTGGAGAGACTGTGGCCTGGTTTTGATCTAGCTGCCAGCCCCTGGGAGACAGTGTGCCCACTGCACCTTGGGAGGAGGACTTTGTAGCCTTTCTTATAAGTGTTCCTGGGTGTAGCACACAGCATGCATGGGGCACATGTGTAAAGGGAAGCAGAGCAAGACTAAGCACCTCAGGACCAGCTGTCCCTACCCTATATGGACAGCAGGAATTTTACCTCAGATTCTTGGCAGAGATGCAGTCTGACTGCCTAGGGTGGGGCCGGTGAAGAAGTCAGTGAAATGGTAGAACAAGATAAGAGAGTTTTCAGTAGTCTGGCCAGAAGTGACAGCCAAAAGCTAGATAGGTGGTGGGTATGATGGTGGCTTGTGGGTTCAGGGCTCTGGGGAAGGTATGGAAAGGAGTTTTAAAGTTTTAAAGACTTTCCCTGACATCTTCTTCACCAAGCAAGAAGCTCTGAAACTTTCCTTTACCAAACTAGGGGCTAAATATTAAATCCTCTAGCTTATTAAGTTGGCTAACTCTTTTTCCAGGGATAATTACTTTACAGTGTTGTGTTGGTTTCTGCCATCCATCAGCATGAACCAGCCATATGTCTCCTCCCTCTTGAACCTCCCTTCCATCTCCCTCCCTATTTCACCCCTATAACTTTGTCTCAAAGTTATGTTCCAGTTATTTTGATTGAAGTATCCCTCCAAACTCCTCAGTAATTGAGCACCCAGCTCTGGCGAAACAGTAACCAGAGGCATCCAGATTGGTAAAGGAAGAAGTAAGATTGTTTCAAGACATACTCTTGTATATGCAAACTGCTAAAAAATCATGAAGAGACACGAACTTATAAGTGAAATCTGAAAAGTTACAGTAAAGGATGCAGCTCAGACAGATTGCAGCTCCCATTGCATATTAATTCAGGACAGATAAACAGCAGTGAAATTTCAGTGAAGGGGCCAGATTCTAGACAAGTGTTGGGGCTGGAAAAATGAAATTCTTAAAGACATACACACTTGTTTTTGGCAAAGTAGAAGCAGAGATTCTCAGAAATTCTACTTTGTGTGTTCTCGGGCACTTTAATAAAATGAGTATTGCAATACAGCAAGTCAGAATTTATTTTTATATTTTGATTTCCCAGTGTGTATAAAATTTGCATTTCCCTTCTATTGTAGTTTATTAAGTGCAATATCACTATATCTAAAAATCAATGTGGAATCCTTAATTAAAAATTATTTATTGGTAAAAAATTCCAACCACCAAGTGAGCCTTCAGTAAGAAAAAAAAAGTGAGCCACTGGACATAGACCACCATAAGAAATGTAATCATGAACATTGGAATAGTTTTTAATATTGAGATGGAATAAACTTCCAGTTGCTTCTCCAGCACAGATAAGTTTACTCAGGATTAACAAAGAACTGGCAGTTTAGAATCTGCAGTTGTGTTTAAGCCATAGTACACAGAGTCCCTGCGGTTCCATCCAGAGTCCTTGTCAGTAATTAAAAGGACGCTGTTCTGCCTATGGAAGGTGTGCCATGGTCTCAGGATGTGAGGTCCCTTCTGATCACCCAAACCTATTTAACCGAGGTTTTTGTTCGTTTATTTTTTGTGCAGGAGACAAGAAGGGATGAAATGACGTTCAAAGAAGTTAATAATGAACTTGCAGAGTGGAGGAACTGCCATGACCCTTCAATCTGCAAAAAGATGCAATAGCTGTGAAATGCAATGAACAAGGTATGCCTGTACTGACCGTTACTCTCAATCATTTAAGGATAATAACAGCGAGGTCCCTAGCAAATATAAGGTAAGAAGAACAAAAAATGAGTTTTTATTACTTTCACCTGACCTTGAACTCGTCTTTTGAAATAGCGGAATATTTTCAAAGATGCCAGAGTACTTTATTGTGATATTGCCCTTAGAAAACCACAATTTCCATTAAGCTGCATGCACAGCACAGTGAATACTCTTCCCTTCTTATAGCGCGCCCAGTTGCGCCCTAAACCCAAACAGGGCGTGCAAACTTTGGCGGATCAGTTTGCTAGCACCAGCAGTTCTTTCCACAGTGTCTATTCTCTTCCAGGCAACGCCACCCGGGCGTTCTGTTCTAAGTTTGACCCTGAAGCCGAGTTTAGCGTCAGATAATCCCCACGCCCTCATCCAGGTTTATCCAGTGGAAGCAAACCTTTCACTTGTCACGTGGAGAGCGCCGGATCAGCGATTGGCTGCTGGGGTTTGGAGTTAGTTGCTAGGTCCTGCGAGCTTCCGTCCTTTGGGTCAATGTGCGGGTTTAGATGCTTGCGTCACTTCTCCGCGACGCGTGTAGGCTAGGCAGCGCGCGGGAGAGGCGTTGCCACCGAAGCTGAGACTGTTGAGGCCATTCCGGGCAGTTGACTGCATAGCCAGAAGCCCGAAGCCGGTCAGTTCTGGTTGCCACCGGGTGACGGGGGTGGAGTGTGAGAGAGAATTTTACGTTTTGCACGTTTTCCTATTCACTATATTTGGTTACTTTACTTTTAGTTAATTTTTCCTTCAGAGGGTGAAGATAGGAGGAGGATGTATGTGTTGGGGTAGTCGGTGGAAGAAGTTCAACTTTAATAAATGGGGACGAGGGACCGCTGGGTGTGCGCCGGTTAATTAGAGGAGGCGGTTCAGAACTGTCTTGTTTGTGGGCAAAGAGTGCGGGGCAACCCACTCCAGTACTCTTGCTTGGGAAATCCCATGGACGGAAGAGCCTGGTAGGTTACAGTCCGTAGCGTCGCGAAGAGTCGGACACGACTGAACGCCTTCACTTTCACTTTCCACTTTAATGCACTGGGGAAGGAAATGGCAGCTCACTCCGTATTCTTGCTTGGAGAATCCCAGGGACAGAGGAGCCTGGTGGGCTGCCGTCTATGGGGTCGCACAGAGTCGGATACGACTGACGCGACTTAGCAGCGCAGCAGCAGCAGTTCGCCACCTGTGACCGCTGCCTGCGTCGGGTGCCTCGGGGTCCTTTGGGTCCCGTGAGTCATATGTCCTCTTTCCCACTGATTTCCCCGTATTCCCTTCCTTGGCCGCCAGCCTCGGTCGACTGGGAACAAGGACTGCTAGTGGGCGGGTCGCTCTTCAGGGTGTGTTGCGGCAGCGTTGGCAACGCTGTTGCGTACTTAAATAATGGCGCCGAGGTCGGGGCTGCGTTGCGTGGTGTGTTTTCCGGTTCTCCGTTGCTGTCTGCAGCTAAGCGGATAGCAGGCATTGGTGGCGTACCTATTAGAGTTGCTTGGTTTCGCGACCTGGGCTGTCTGGCATCAGTGATGTGGACGACAACTTGCGGATTGGAGGGCTTCCCTCCTGCCTCAGAGCTAAAGAATTTGGCTGCAAAGCAGAAGACTCCTGGGTCTGGAAGATCCCCTGGAGGAGGAAATTACAACCGACTACAATAGTCTTGCCTGGAGAATTCCGTGGACAGAGGAGCCATAAGGTTGCAAAGAGTCGACTCGACTGAGCGACTATCCATACACAGGTCTTGGTATAGAAATGACAGTGGAGCATTACATTGTTTATCTGGTGAAAGGAAAATCTCAGTCTCTATTAGGATGGAAAAATCCTTCTTCTGGGATGAGTTTGAGAGTTTTTCACAACGACTGTGCTACATACAGTTATATGGTTTTCGGAGACGTGGAGTTGAGAATTGCAGGGAAAGAGCCTGGATAACGCAACACTTTTTCTGTTAATTTAAACTTGAAGCGTTTGTTTCTCTTTGAGCCTATAAAATAAAATTTTTGTAGTGTCTTCTGTGAACTTCAAAGTTTCATGAACTTTACATTTGAACAAAGTGCGAAGAATTTATTCCACCTGTGTCTGAAGTGAGATTATTTTGTCTCTATATGAAGGTGTGAATACTTCACACTTGGCTTTTTTCTCTCTCTCCTTGTATTCTGAAAAACAGATTAAGTTCTTGCGGGATTGTGACAAAAACAACAAAAAAAAAACTGGATGCATAGTACTCTTAAGAATTTGGAATTTCACAGTGGGTACTTCCTCCAAAGACAAACATGATTTTTAAAAAAGGGGTAACTCTGCAGTTTAGGACATTCTAATAAAGAAGAGAAATATTATTTTACGTAGAAAAAGGAGAAGTTGGGGACAATTTTTGAATGAAAGTCTTTAGGAGAAAAGTGAGAGTTTAGCATGATAATTTCTCACTCGCTGAGGTGAGTAGTCCATTTCTTCTAGGGAATACAGTGGCTGTGTTTTCCTTTTAACATTTGTAGTTGGAAGATTTTTTTTTTTTTTTTTTTCCCTATTGTAGTGTTGGGTGTAATTCATAACTCTTTCTATAAGTGCAGTGGTACTGGCTGAAAACTCTGGGCCTCTGGGCTCGATTTTGATGAGATTTCCTTTAGTAGTCATAGGAATATCCATTTCTATACTTTGTTTGTGTATTTGTTATTTAAGTGAGTCCCCTAACAGAGTAGTGGTTGACAAAGGGCAAGAGATTATAGGGGAGGGCAAAATGGGTAAAGTTTATCAAGTATATGATAATGGATGGAAATCATATTTTTGATTGTGTAGAGTATGGGACTTCCAAGCTGGCTCAGTGGTAAAGAATCTGCCTGCCAATTCAGGAGACTCAGATTCAGTCTCTGGGTCAGGAATATCCCCTAGAGAAAGGAATGGCTTGGAGAATCCCAGGGACAGAAGAGCCTAGCCAGCTACATTCCAGTTAAGTTTAGTTCAGTCACTCAGTCATATCTGACTCTTTGTGACCCCATGGACTGCAGCACTCCTCGTCCATCACCAACTCCCAGAATTTACTCCGGAGTTAATCCTCTCCCTTGAGTCTGTGATGCCATCCAACGATCTCATGCTCTGTTGTCCCCTTCTCCTCTCGCCTTTAATCTTTCCTAGCATCAGGGTCTTTTCAAATGAGTCAATCTTCGCATCAGGTGGCCAAAATATTGGAGCTTCAGCTTCAGCATCAGTCCTTCCAATGACTAATTTCCTTTAGGATGGGCTCGTTGGATCTTCTTGCAGTCCATGGTGATGCAAAGAGTTGGACAGGGCTGAGCACCCACACATGCTGTAGGGTATACAAAAGCTGAAATATAAGACTTACAGTGAAACTCACATAATATTTTATTGTTATTACAATGAAAAATACATTTCAAATTAAAAATAAAGGTTTGAGGATCATTTTCAGAAGAGCTTGTAACTTGTAAATAATTTATGGGCATCTTGGTCATAGATACTGAGATAGAGTAGGCAATTTTAGGGCATCCCTGATAGCTCAGTTGGTAAAAAAAAAATCCACCTGCAATGCAGTAACTGTAACCCTGGTTTTATTCCGGGTCAGGAAGATCCTCTGGAGAAGGGATAGGCTACCCATGCCAGTATTCTTGAGCTTCCCTGGTGGCTCAGCTGGTAAAGAATCTGCCTGCAATGCAGGAGACCTTGGTTTGATCCCTGGGTTGGTAAGATACCCTGGAGAAGGGAAAGGCTACCCACTCCAGTATTCTGGCCTGGAGAATTCCATGGACTATATAGTCCATGGGGGGTCACCAAAAGTCTAAGGGGAGGTGTTAATATGTTTAATCATGGATAAATCTGGGGAGTCAAATGATTTCTTCAACCATAGTAGATGCCTGTGTACTTCAATGGAAAGTTTTGAGAAAAGGAAAGTGAGTCATAGCATGTCCTGGGATTTTAGTTTTTAAAAATTTGTCATTTTTTGCCATTTTATTGCAGAATGTTTTCTGTTTAAGGTAATTTCTGATAGGGAGGGGTGTGCTTTTGCCATTCTGTTATTTGTTTTCTGTATTTTTTTTTTTTCCTTCTCATTTCCTGTACTACTGCTTTTCTGTTTGAATTTTTGGTAGTGTAGCATTTAAATTCTCATTTCTTCTTATGTATGCTACTTAGTTTTTTTTACATTCTGCTTCCCTGGGGATAAAAAAAAATGACAACTATTTTATATTACTATCAGTGTACCTTCAGTAGTATAGTCTGTTGCTATAGTTCTGCCGACTTCCTTATTGTCATAGATAATTGGCACATTGTGTTAATTTACTATCTCATAAGTTTGTTTCAAGTTTTATTTATTTATTTATTTTTAATTATTTTCATTAGTTGGAGGCTAATTACTTTACAATATTGTAGTGGTTTTTGCAATACATTGACATGAATCAGCCATGGATGTACACATGTTCCCCATCCTGATCCCCCCTCCCACCTCCCTTCCCATCCCATCCCTCTGGGTCTTCCCAGTGCACAGCCCTGAGCACTTCTCTCATGTATCCAACCTGGGCTGGTGATCTGTTTCACCCTTGATAGTATACTTGTTTCAGTGCTATTCTCTCAGAACATCCTACCCTCACCTCTCCCACAGACTCCCAAAAGTCTGTATATCTGTGTCTCTTTTCTGTTTTGCATATTGGTTTATCATTACCATCTTTTTAAATTCCATACATATGTGTTAGTATACTGTATTGATCTTTATCTTTCTGGCTTACTTCACTCTGTATAATGGGCTCCAGTTTCATCCATCTCATTAGAACTGATTCAAATGAATTCTTTTTAATGGCTGGGTAATAGTCCATGGTGTATATGTACCACAGCTTCCTTATCCATACATCTGCTGATGGGCATCTAGGTTGCGTCCATGTCCTGGCAATTATAAACAGGGTGCACATGTCTCTTTCAGGTCTGGTATTCTCGCTGTGTATGCCCAGGAGTGGGATTGCTCGATCATATGGCAGTTCTATTTCCAGTTTTTAAGGAATCTCCACACTGTTCTCCATAGTGGCTGTACTAGTTTGCATTTCCACCAATAGTGTAAGAGGGCCCCCTTTTCTCCACACCCTCTCCAGCATTTATTGCTTGTAGACTTTTGGATAGCAGCCATCCTGACTGGCGTGTAGTGGTACCTCATTGTGGTTTTGATTTGCATTTCTCTGATAATGAGTGATGTTGAGCATCTTTTCATATGTTTGTTAGCCATCTGTATGTCTTCTTTGTAGAAATGTCTGTTTAGTTCTTTGGCCCATTTTTTGATTGGGTCATTTATTTTTTCTGGAATAAAAAAGCTGCAGGAGTTGCTTGCATATTTTTGAGCTGAATCCTTTGTCTATTGCTTTGTTTGCTATTACTTTCTCCCAATCTGAGGGCTGTCTTTTGACCTTGCTTATAGTTTCCTTTGTTGTGCAAAAGCTTTTTAAGTTTCATTAGGTCCCATTTGTTTATTTTTGCTTTTGTTTCTCATATTCTGGGAGGTGGGTCATAGAGGATCCTGCTGTGATTTGTGTCGGAGAGTGTTTTGCCTATGTTCTCCTCTAGGAGTTTTATAGTTTCTGTTCTTGCATTTAGATCTTTAATCCATTTTGAGTTTATTTTTGTGTATGGTGTTAGAAAGTGTTCTAGTTTCATTCTTTTACAAGTGGTTGACCAGTTTTTCCAGCACCACTTGTTAAAGAGGTTGTCTTTTTTCCATTGTATATCCTTGCCTCGTTTGTCGAAGATAAGGTGTCCACAGGTTCGTGGATTTATCTCTGGGCTTTCTGTTCTGTTCCATTGATCTATATTTCTGTCTTTGTGCCAGTACCATACTGTTGATGATTGTGGCTTTGTAGTAGAGCCTGAAGTCAGACAAGTTGATTCCTCCAGTTCCATTCTTCTTTCTCAAGATTGCTTTGGCTATTTGAGGTTATTTGTATTTCCATTCAAATTGTGAAATTATTTGTTCTAGTTCTGTGAAAAGTACTGTTTGTAGCTTGATAGGGGTTGCATTGAATCTGTAGATTGCTTTGGGTAGTATAGTCATTTTCACAATATTGATTCTTCCAATCCATGAACACGGTTTATTTCTCCATGTATTTGTGTCCTCTTTGATTTCTTTCATCAGTGTTTTATAGTTTTCTATGTATAGGTCTTTTGTTTCTTTAGGTATATATACTCCTAAGTATTTTATTCTTTTTGTTACGATGGTGAATGGTATTGTTTCCTTAATTTCTCTTTCTGTTTTCTTATTGTTGGTGTATAGGAATTGTTTTAAGTTTTAAACCATGTAGAGATAAAGGAGTTACAAGTGCAAAATACAGTAATTATTGGTTTTTATATTTAACTATAATTATTTTAACTATTATTTTTTTTTTGTATGGCTTGCGTTGATTTGTAATGCCCCTTTATTTTTCTTGGAAGGACTTTGTGTGTTTTTTGCAAGGCAGTTCTAATAGTATTCTCTTAGTTCTTGTGTATTTGGAAATGTTTTAATACCGTCTCTTGTTTTGAAAGATAGTCTTTGTGTTTATTATAGTTAAAGGTTGTTCATTATTTAACTCATGGGATGTGTAGCCAAATGTGTTTCATCAAGTGAGAGTTTTTCCTGTTATTTGTTTGAGTACTCTTCTTGACCTCTTCTCTCCCCTTCTTCTGTGACTTACATTTTATTTTTGTTAGTATCAGAAAATTCTTAACTTCTGTTCATTTTTATTCATTCCTTTTTGTTTCTGTTTCTCAGATTATATTTTCTGATAACCTGTCTTCTAAATTGTCAGTTTTTCTCCCTTCTGAATTTCAGTTGTCATACTTTTCAATTCTGAATTTTTGGTTCATTTAGAAATAATTTCTATTTGTTTATTGATGGCTGTTATTTTGTTCATTCTTAATTTTTTTTTTTTTATTTCCATGACTTGTCTATAGTTCTGTTTTTCTTTGCCTGACTTGTGACTTTATAATTTTCAATTGAATGTTTTGAGTTTTATAATGTAACTGTTGAACAAAAGTGAATCCTGATTTAGAAAGAGACTGCTCTAATAGAGAGTACAGAATGGATTAGTACATTCTGATACTGATTTCAGAAATCTAAAAATGTCTCAGAATCAGACAGTGACTTATTGAGAAAGGTAAGTGGGTTAATAGAAAGTTCAGGTGAAATCAAGCAAGTAAAGGAGAGTGAGCAGAGAGCATAATTGGCATGGTTGATGAGAGTTGTGCTTCAGCTGATTCTTAGATTCTTTGGGTGAGTTGTTAATAGACATGCTTTACATTTTTCTTTCTTAATCTTGGATAAGCCAGTATCTAGAGGTGTGAGAAGAAGAACCCTACCCCTGGAGACAGAAGTTCAGTTTAGACAAACCAGTGAGTAAGAAATGTGCAAATGTGAACCCTGTATTCTGGAAGTCATATTATTTCTATATTCCTAGGGTTTGTTGTTGCTTCTATGAATGTTTAGTAAATGTTTGTTTAGTTATTTATTTTGCTGGTTCATGTGGTGAGCTGTTTGATTAAGATCATATTGTTTCTGCTTTGTTGTCTTTGAAGTCTTTTGTGGTAGCTTAGAAGACAGCCAGAAATTTGAAAGAGATTTCCTCAAAAGCTTGAACAACAAAAATAATGAAAAGTACACTCTTGAGTTTTTGCAAAAATTTGCAAAATTTGTTTAGGGAACTTGTTTAACACTTAGGCAAACTTAGCCTAAACATGTACCTCCTTGCACACAGCCAGATACAAAAGTGTATGGTCTTCTGAAGGCTTTTCTGAACAGGTATCCTGACCTAGACATGCATGTAGCCTTTTAGATTCTGTGGTATACCTGGGCCCCAGTCCAGATCCATTATTCTTCCATGTTTCTTCTTTACCAGCCTCCTTTATCAGTTTGTCTGCTGCTTCTCTTTTCATTTGTTCCTTAGCTCATGTAGCTGTGACTGGTTCAACATTCCATACCAAGAGGTTACACCAACCCTGGCAATGTGAAAGCTTATTCTTGAGCTCCCCTTGGGGATCTGTCATATGGCCAACTATCAAAACTCCTAAGAACAAGTTCTCTTACCCACTGTTCCTCCAGTGTGCCACACCAGATGTGCTAACCGTTTCCAGGGGACTATAGTCATGTAGAATAAAAAATTACAATATTCCTTAAGTAAAATACAGCACTTTTTTTTTTTTACTAGTTAAGCTTTCTTCTGGTTGTTGGTTTTAACTGGTTTCTAGTTTCAAGACAGTTTGAATAATTTTTGCCAGTGTAATCTTTGTATAGTGTAGAAGTGGTTTGGAGGTCCTTCCCTCACCATTTTCTTTCTTCTGGTTGTGGTTTTAACTGTTTTCTAATTTCAAGACAGTTTGAATAATTTTTGCCAGTGTCATCTTTGTATAGTGTAGTTTTAATTCTAGTTCAGCATATAAATGACACTATGTTTTTCTCTGATTTATTTCACTTAGTATAATGTTCTCTAAGTTCATTAGTGTTGCAGATGGCAAAATTTCATTCATTTTTAGGTGTGAGTAGTATTCCATTGTGTATGTGTGTCACATCTTTATCTACTCATTTGTTGATGGATACTAGGATTGCTTCAGTGTCCTGGCAGTTGTACATAATGCTATGAAGATTGAGGTGCATGTATATTTTTGAATTCATGTTTTTAGTTTAGAATATATACTCAGGATTTGAATTCTTGAGTCATATGAGTCATATAGTTTATTGAGACTCATCCAAACCATTTTGTACAGTGGCTGCACCTGTTTACATGCCCACCAACAATGTAGGAGAGGTCCCTGTTCTGTACATTTATTATTTGTGATCTTTTTGATGATAGCTTTCTGGCAGGTGTGAGGGAATATTTCACTGTAGTTTTGATTTTCATTTCCTTTTCAGTGCTGCTGAGCGTCTTTTCAGGTATCTGTTGGCCATCATTGGGAAATTGTGTATTCATGTCTTCTGGCAATCTTTTTGCTGGGTTGTTTTACTATAACTAATAAGTGTGGCCAGTTGGTTGAGACTCTCCTGAATACATTCCTTTGATCATTTCAGCTGAAGTTGTGAACAGATTTCCTTCTGTCTTTTATTAGTGAATGACTCTTATTAGAGTGATAACTGCCTGTAGTGTAGCCATCAGCCAGGAGTCAACTGCTCCTGCAGTGAGTTTCTTCAGGAAACCAAAGTAGCATCATTTTGGAGAGCATTTTTTATTTTTCTGATAGTCCCTTGACTTCCTGATGAAACAGTTGTTAATCTCTTATGACCTGTCCTAATGTGAGAGACTTTTTCTACAGGAATGTAAGTTTATTCCTGGTTTCCATCTGAGAAGGGACACTCATATATATGGATTATGATTGTTGAGATTCCGAAAGTGAAACTTACATTTGTGTTTTCCAGTGGGCACAGATTTAAAGTGATTTGCAGTATGGCTCCCTAGCCAACTGATACCCCTAGGGTTTGCAGGTGAATAACTGGTTCACATCCTTCTCTTTTAAAGACCTACCTAAGGCCATGTAGTCCAATTTATCCTGTCTCTGTCTGACATCAGCTGGATGGTATTTGTCTATCCTTGAAATGACTTAGAAGTATCTAGAGAAGTGAGGGTAAGGGAGATATAAGGTGATGATGATAGGCATTTTGTTTAGGAAATGAAGGAGCTGGGACTTGCACTGCTCTTTCCATTTGAGTGATAGATTGTCATCTGAGAAGTCTGGCTGGAAGGGAGAATCACCACTCTTAATTCCAAAATTTAGGAGAGTTACACAAGGGTACATCTTTTTGTGATGAAGACTTTGGGGCAGTTTTTAAATGCATTGGATAGCTAATGTTAGATTTGTTAATACAGTCTATATTTCCAGTAGCTATAATTTCAGTTTTTGTCCTTTTGTTTACCTACTCATGACAGTCCCTTTTCCCACAAAGGATAGGTACTAGAGGAGTGGGCTTTTATAAACCTTGCAGAGATCCGTTATGTCCTCCTCTTTGACTTGCATAGGTCACCAGAGGGAGATTTCTTAGGCAGTATACTCTATAGTGGTCATTATCCACTTGATTCAGAGGTGCACAACCATTTTAGTCTCACAAGACAGTCCAGGTAGCTGAAACCAAGTATGACTCTTTTAGACACCAGTTTGGGTAGAGTATGCCACTTGAGCTCATGGTTTTATGCTGTTGGGAGAAAGAAAAAAGCGGTAGCCTAAAAGTGACAAATATTCTTTGAATTTCTTTCACACTCAGTGCTGATTTTTTAAAAGCAGACTTATGTAACCTAGCATCTCTTTTGTCCTGATCAGTGGCTCAGCTTGCTTTCCACAGTGTGTAGATAAGATAAATGTGAGGGAGTTAACATCAGAATTCATTTTTGCATCAATTTTTGAGAAGCAAGCCTAATGCTCAGTAATTCCAGATGCCTGTGGATGACAGGGAATGTGGATAAAATGGCAGAGGTACTTTACTATCACCCCATGTTGGTGGCTTTTGTGCTAAAATGTGTACCAGTTTTGTTGCAGGAATTGGGGACTCCTTCCAGAGCCTGCAAGTGTGCTCTTGTCTAATGCTGAGAAATGAGTTGTCAGAGGAGACACACATTCTGACAAAGCAAGAGATTTTACTGGGAGGGGGAGCCTGGGCAGAAAGCAGTAGAGTAAGAGAACCCAGTAGAACTGCTCTGCCACATGGCTTGCAGTGTCTGATTTTATGGTAATGGGATTAGTTTTTGGGTTGTCTTTGGCCAGTCATTCTGACTCAGAGTTTTTCCTGGTGATGCATGTCTTGATCAGCAAAAATGGACACCAGCAACAAGACTCTGGGAGGTGGTCAGACATGTGGGGTCTCCCTTTGACCTTTGTCAAATTCTTCCATTGGTGGTGGTTTATAGTTCCATGTTCATTACCAGGATCTCCTGTTGTAAAATAACTCATGCAAATGATTACTCTGGTGCCTGGCCAGGATGGGCAGTTTCAGTCGGTGTGCTTCTCTTTAACAGTTTCAGACTGCAGATTAGCTAGGAGTCTGACCACATAACTCTTCATGGGGTTGTCAGTACTTTGGCCACCTGATACAAAGAACTGACTGATTGGAAACGACCTGATGTTGGGAAAGATAGACAGCAGGAGGAGAAGGGGACAGCAGAGGATAAGATGGTTGGATGGCATCACCAACTTGATGGACATTAGTTTGAGCAGGCTTGGGAGTTGGTGATGGATGGGGAAGCCTGGCATGGGGTAGTCCATGGGGTCACAGAGTTTGATATGACTGGACTGACCACATGACAGATCATTTCAAAGGCTGTAGTGATGTAGCCAAAGTCAAGTGATTGGTGTGGCACATCAATCCCATGACCTGAAAAAAGGTTGTTAACTATGGGTCACCTATGATCTAAGGAGACTTAAAGGTTGGATGCATTTAAGACTTTCAGAATGAAGGGAATCAAGGTCCTGTGTGTCGTGGCCTTCCCAGTCTGGAGACAAGTGAGTCAGCTTTTTGTGTGTATCACAAGTCTAACAGGCAGGGGCAGCCTTTGCATTAGGAAAGAATCCTTTACTTGGTACCATTTCTGTGAATATGGGCACATAGCCACACTCAGTACAGACTGCAGTCCAGCTAGCAGTCATTGCCATCTGGGCAGTGCAGTATTGATCAGTAGCTTGATTTTACTCAGCATAAACATCTATGTGAGTAATCCACGTGATTCTTTTAGTAGCTGTGATTTATTACTCCCAATTTGTGGTAACCAAAAATGGAGTTCTTTTATATGCCTGCTCAGGTATTCCCAGTGAATTTAAGGTTCTTGCCTCATTGCAAAAAGAATTTGGAGACAAGATAGGGAGGTTAAAAAAGTAAAATGAGAATTTATTTAAGCAGAATTTATTTAATCTCAGAGGGCTTTTCCCACTAACTCAGCAGGTAAAGAATCCACCTGCCAATGCAGGAGACTTAAGAGATTCAGGTTCAACCCTGGGTTGGGAAGATCCCCAGGAGGTGGACATGGCAACCCACTCCAGTATTCTTGCCTAAAGAATCTCAGGGATGGAGGAGCCTGATGGGCTATAGTCCATAGTGTTGCGAAGAGTTTAATATGACTGCAGCAGCTTAGAAGTCATGCTCTTGGAGGGAGACCAGGCAGATAAGTTAGGAAGTGCTACTCTGGGTTTCTTTCGCAAGTCAGCTATGAGGAGCATACAAATGAAGGGGCAGAATATTCACAGGGGAAGGAGGAGCTTGAGGGTCCATATTCCCTGATTTTCATCCCAGCTCCAATTTCCTGAGGGGGAGGAGGAATTGTTGTCTGTATTTAGCTTATATCAGAAGAGTCATGGAGTTCGTGTGTGATGAGTGCTTCTTTTCTGCAAGGCTAATTTTTTATTGTAGTGAAAGCATTATGAGCAACATGTTACATTTGAATGCAGGAGATTCCTGCCATTTTCCAACCTTTCTTTGCCTTTGGGACACTTATCATCTAAACTGTATGATTTCCTGTCAGTCTGGGATTCTTGCTTTTGTCTGACTGTGGACCCCTGCTGTTTATAAGGTGGTTCATTTGTAATGGATATAGGTATAGGCATTTGCACTGGGTTTAGATATGTAAGCAGCATCTAGTCAGCTTGAAGCTGATTTGTTGAGCTTCCTTGATGGACTGTGAACCCTTCCCCAAGCTTCTTCAGTTGAATTCAGAGACCTCTTATTCCTACATAACTAGATGGGGCAGTGAGTGATTTGAGTAGCTATTTCCAAAGAGTCATACAGATTTGTGTTGGGTTGCTCTTTTCTCCACAGTTCCCCAGCTTACTTGGATGGGTTTCACGTGGGGGTTGGAGAGAATTTGTCCCCAGCCCAAGGCACCTTTCTGTGCAAGATAGCTAAAGCAATATGAGGAAGAGGGACCTGTTTTTAGGGCCTGAGTGTGGGCTCTTGTCTGATACCCAGAAATGTATTGTCCGAGGAGACACTCTTGCTGACAAAGCAAGAGACTTTATTGGTTTGGGGCACCCAGATGAAGAGCAATATGGTAAGGGAACCCAGGAGTGCCATGTGGGTCTCAGTCTCAGGTTTTACTGTGATGGGGTTAGTTTCCAGTTTGTCTTTGGCCAGTCATTCTGACTCAAAATCCTTCCTGGTGGCGAACACATTGCTCAGCCAAAATGAATGCCAGCTGGGAATCTGGGAGGTGGTAGGAAATGTGACGTCTCCTTTTGATCTTTCTCAAACTTTTCTGGTTTGTGATGGCTTATTTTTCCATGTTCCTTACCAGAATGTTCTGTTATAAAATAGCTAATTGTAAGTGGTTACTATGGTGCCTGACCAGGGTGGGTGGTTTCAGTCAGTGTGCTTTCCTTAGCAAGGGGATACCCAGGTGCCCAGGGAGAAATCAGTGGGTTTGAAGAAAGGTAGTTTCACATCAGTACACAAGACATGCTTTCTCTTGTACTTTTATGCAGCTTGGAGTACTTAGCCAGGGTCTTTACAACTTGGCCTTAGCCTTTGCTTCTGCTTGAAGGCCAAGCAGAGATAGTAAGATAACTCTAACAGGGGACCTTTAAAATGCGTATATGCATCTCCTTTCCCAGCCTCTCTCTGTAAAGATTTTCCTGCCTTGTTGCTTTTTCATGGTCTTTGTCCCATATATCAGGCTGCTGAGGTCAGTACTTGGGCCTTTTATACTTGTATCAAAAGACATCCACAGTGCTTCCCTACTGTTAATATTGTAAGAAGCCAGGTCCCCCTGGAGGGCCCCAAGAGTGGACTCTTGTGTAAACACTTGGGAAAGAATTGTCTGAGGAGATGTGTGCCGACAAAGCAACAGACTATTGGAAAAGCGCACTGGGGCAAAGAGCAGCAGGGTAAGGGAACCCAGGAGAACCGTTGTGCCATGTGGCTTGTAGCTTGCAATCTCAGGTTTTATGGTGATGGGATTAGCTTCTGCATTGTCTTTGGCCAATCATTTTTTTTTGGCCAACCGTTCTGACTCAGAGTCCTTCCTGGTCGCACATGCATTGCTCAGCCAAGATGGATGCTAACCAGAGGAATTCTGGGAGGTGGTTGGACACATGGTGTTCTCTTTTGATCTTTTCTGAACTCTTCTGGTTGGTGGTGGCTTATTAGTTTGGTGTTCTTTACCAGGACATTCTGTCATAAAATAGCTCACACAAATAGTTACTAGGGACCCTGGCCAGGATGGGAGGTTTCAGTCAGTGTGCATCTCCCAACATTGAGGTAATGCTTCCAAGGGATAAACAGAGGCAGACTCCTATACAGGTTTCTTAGGGAACTGCCTGAAAGGTTGAAAGAGACCACAATCCCATGAAAATAATGTCTGCATTGTTCCCACTGGCACTGGTAGCATCATTGAGAGTGTGGGCTGTTGTTCTTAGAGTCATTGCTAACCAGGAATATGGAGAATGGCAGACAGAAGACTAAAATCACATGGTGATCTCCAACTTCTGTTTTATTTGCTAAGCCTTCCATTTGGGTTGTTAATTTTAATTTTCTTCTTCAGGCTTTTAGAGATTCCAGAGTTCTACAGAAGTTGATTCTGATAGATTCTGCCAGCATATTTATTACTTATTAGAAGATCAGAGCCTAGGATTTTTTTCTGTTCCACGATTATAGTAATCCCTTCCTCTCCCCTTTTCTCCTTTGATTCTAACAAGCACTATCTTTTTGTAAACCACTGTGAAAGGGGGTAAAAACTGTCATGATCATCTGCCAATTGATTGTACCATGTACACAAAGTAAAAACTACATTTAAACATGAGCAAAGCTGGAAGTTCCCTGGTGGTTCAGTGGTTAGAACTCCACACTTCCACTGCAGGGGGCTTTGGTCCTTGATCCATTGGGAAGCTAAGATACAGCATACCACTTGGTGCAGCCAAAAGAAAAAAAAAAAAAAAAAGAGAGAGAGAAACCATGTTTGAGTCCACTCTTAAGAAAATGAGCAAAGTGGGGTGGAAAACAGTGTTGTACAGCCTTGTTTTCCTCCCTTGAATGCATTTGGTTTAACTCCTTCCTCCGTATTTTTTTTTTTTTTTTCTGCTCTTTTCCTCTAGCTTATGGAGAATCACAATGGAAGAATCTAGAATTTGCCGAGTAGGAGTAAAACCAGATATGTTGCATCACTGTCAATCAAATGATATTCCTCAGTGTAATGACTCAAATTATGGTAGCACATCTAACAAGCATTCAGTGGAAGAGGATGAAAGCAGTAACATTACAGCAAAGAGCAGGGATTTACTGAGCCCAGTGTACTGCACACAAGAGTCAAGAGAGGAAACTCCAGGGCCAGGAGCTGGAGCAGATCCCTCTGGTGGTCAACAAGATTCAGAGTGCCGCAAAAACAAAGAAAAAATCTTAGGTAATAATCTCTGCTCAGGAGTTGAACATTTTCACATGGTGCTTGTTAAACTTATATTTTCTGCAGCACTGGTAATGGTGGAACATGAGTAGTTTTGAGATAGATGTTTAGCTAATTCACTGAGTTTTTTTGGTCAGGTCAGTATGCTTCACTCCAGCAATTACATGCAGGAGGTGAAAATAACAGAGTAGAAAGCACAGTTCTGGATGCCTTTGCTACTTTTCTCTGACTAAGGATTGTTTTCCAGAAAAATATATGTGGCCAGTTTGACAGAAGTAGTATTTGATTTGCCTTGTTGCTTGATCATTCAAAGTAATCTAATAATTACTATGAAAGCTGTATATTTGCTCAGCTTATTAGAGAATATCCACTAAAATTTGGAAATGATATGTTAATTTGACAGGATTAACAGTGTGATATGTTAAATTTCATGAATGAAATCTGAAGCCCTTACTTCATCTTAGATTTCTCCTCAATTTTTCATTCCTATTGTACTTAATATTTACCTTGTTTAATTAGTGATTTGTGCAAAACATTATAACTTGAAATTCTCTTTCCTAATCCACCTTCTGCTAGTTTTTAAAGACTTTAAAATTTATATGAATATGAGAAGTATTTATAATTCCTTGCAAACAAAACAGATACCTGTAGAATCAGTGACCTTAACACTTGTGCATAAAATACAACTTCAGGTAGAAATCATTTAAATGGTTTAAGATAGAGTTTAAACTATTCATAAAGTTGAAGTATAGGGTACTATTATGTCTGCACATTGAAACACGGTTCCTTTTTTTATTTTATTTTGAACTGAAGGGAAAAAGCTTTCAGTACTAAAATCTTATCTGAATAAGATGGTCAGCTTTCTGAAGTTGGACTGTTCTTCCTCTCTTCCACCTCTATAACAGTCTGTAAAGTATATGAAGTATCAACTTTAGATTAAATGCTAAAGAATTAGATGAATACCATTCTCTTTGTTGAAATACTCTACATACAAGGTTGAACAGTTTAGAAAATAAAAAGTTTTCTATCCTCAGATTAAGAAATAGAATATTATCTTTAACTTTATAGCATCATTTACCTCCACCTATCTTAGTAACCTGTTTCCTCTGCTAAAGTTGTTAAGGCACTCTTGAAGAACTCTTGTTTTTGCTGTTTAAGTGATTAGTATCTAAGAGATAGCAGTGTTGGTAAGTATAGAAATGTGGATGATGGTGAGGCTAATACATCAATTTGAAAATAGCTTCTTTAATTTAGTAGGTGAATCTCTGTCTCTATTTATAGCCTTAAGTTAGAAATATAAGTTTTATGTAGAATTTACAGACTGAATTAATGTCATCCTTCTGCTACCTTTTTTTTTTATAAATCATTAGGAAAAGAAGTATTATTATTGATGCAAGCCTTAAACACTCTTTCAACTCCAGAGGAGAAGCTGGCAGCTCTGTGTAAGAAATACGCTGATCTTGTGAGTATTAAGGGAGTGAGGCCCATATATAGCATAGCAAACTGTGTGTATGTGCTTGATAAACTTTGAAAATGTGGTTTTGATACAGTTTTATGTTTAAAATTATATTAGAGAATTGAGGGGAAGAACCAAATTTCTCGGGAGTTATGCTGATTGTTTGACTTAGTATTATGATATACAGTTTAGAACATTATAATGCTTTTTGAGATGTACCCTGAAAGTCAGTCAGCCTTGGCATTTCCAGACTCGCTTTTTTTGTTTATATGTGTAATTCCTCTCAGTTGAAAGAGACTGGCTTTTTTGGCTAAATTCAGGAGTTCTAGACATGAAAGGAATGTTAGAGATAAAGGCTTTTGCCATTTTGATTGAATTTTTTAGTTACATGACAGTACTACATTTTAAGAAATATTTACTGAGAATCTACTGTTTGCTAGGTTGTGTTCCTTTTTCCTTCTTCCAAAGAAGTTCACTCATGGGGTGTTTGTTCTAATTATGTGTTTTCAACTAGCACTCTTTTCCTGGAATTATGGAAGCACTCTCAACATGGAATCCTTGGTAACCTCTTAAAATTCAAGAATGGAAAAGGCATAGAACCTTTGAAGAATTGTTGTGGGAAATTTTTTGAATAGTTGGTTCTAATGTAAATGCCAAAACATTGGATTTTGTGAAGCACTTAGTGAATTATCACTGACAAACTGCATTTTCATCTGTCATTAAAAGCGACCATTCTTTATCATTCCTGTGTCTTGTCGTTAAGGACAGAACTGAAACAAATCTTGTTAATGTTTAGTCAAGTGGCACATCTATATCTGATTTAGCACTCTGGCACCCTCTGACAGTGTGAGAAGTGGAAATGTCCAAGAATCGAAGAAAATGAAGTTCTGTTCAAACCAGAGATTCCAGCTGTCACTGTTCTTGCATTGCTGACCTCAGAAGGAAAGTTTGCATTGGATATCAAAATCTTATGGTACAGTGAATGATAAAAATCAAGAAAGAAGTGGTAGAAAACTAAGGCAGGGGCAAAAAAAGAAAGAAACATGGAGAGAGAAATTTAGGGAAGAAAAGCAGCAGGAATAGTTTAGGTTGACTTACTATTGGGACAGCAGCAGCCAACCATGAAAGGATTAGGGAAGAAAGAGCAAATTGAGTAGCATACTGAGCTAGGCCAGTCCTTCTTAACCTCATACACGTCACCCAGGGATCTTGTCAAATTGTCAATGCTGAGACATTTTACAGTAGATTTTAAGTGGAGATGGAGAAGATCGTTAAGATAGGTTGCATTCTAACAGATTCCTAGTTGGTGGTCAAAACTACTGGTCCAGGGACTAAATTTTGAGAAATAGGAATCGAGTTATTTATTTATTTAGATATTTTCTGGAGGTGGAAGGATATGGCAAGTAAGAGTTACTGCAGTTATTTGCAGAAGTGATACATTGATTTGTCCAAGGAGTGTCTTCTCTATGATGTTGTTTTATCCTTGTGGAGATCAGTAGTTCTCATGAATAATAAAAAGTAGATATATTTTAGGTTTAAAATATGTCAAAAAAAACTGCCTCTTAAAAAAACTTATTTTCTAAGTAGTTGAACCACCTTCAGAATATAACATCACTGTCACATTGAGGGAGAGGAGAGGCTGAGTCAAACTCTGCCCCACAGTGGTGAACTACAAGCAAAAGAGAACTAGAAAACCTGGGTCTAGGGTTTGAACCCAACATCGTCAGAACCCAGCTTTTAAGGCCTGTACCTGAGAGAATACCTCCAAAATCTGAGTTTGAAAAACAACAGGGGGATTGTACTCATGTGACCTAAAGGGCTGTTGTAAACTGAGAAAAGCCTTTTAAAAGGCTTCTGCGCAGATTCAGTCTCACCATGGCTGAGGTCAGCGGTAGGTGTTTAAAAAGCACCCTGACTTTATGTGAAAGCCATTTGTTTGCCAATCTTAGAAGGTGAACCTATAGAGTATGGGCTGGTTTTGATGGATAGTTTTGTTATGTTTTTAATCTCTAGACATTTTTCTTCTCCAAGGGAGGGTGCCATTTTTGTACTCTATTTTAAATCTTGCTAAAGCCAGTGGGAGGCATTTTCATGCTTTCCTTCAGTCACATCCTATAGTACCAGTACCTGTAGTACCTATACCAGTACTAGTACCTATATTACCTCCCGAGGGAAATTTTTACATGGCTGGTGTTCTGGTTTTGCAACTGCCACTCAGGGGATTCTGAGCGGATATTCTTGGAAAGTCCTGTCTTTGATTGTCCAGGAGCTTTTTTAGCTTGAGGGCCAGGCTTTTGTTGTAGCACAACTATGAAGTTGCTCTCAGGGAACAGAAACTAGAAGACAGGAACTTTGCAAGCTCCCTCTGCTTTTCATTAGCATGCCTCTGGCTGTCTTCCACAAAGGTCCAGATCTGGTGCCTCAGTATTTTTATCTGCTGCCAGGGTGCATCTACATTGCTTGGTTCTGGGAACCACATTGGTGGCCAGTGGGTCACACAGGACTGTAATAATCACCAAAAAGTTCTTTAACAGCTAGTGCCCCAGAGCACAACTGGCAGTGAAACAGAGTTAGGTCTTTCTTTGTAAGAGGCTGATTAGTTTATGTTCATAGCTGTGGCCTGAGGGCAGGCATCTGAATAGATACACATCAAAGGCTAACTAAAACCTTTCAGAGACTTTGGAAGGCAGGTCTTTTCTTTGCGCTTTCCCTCTGATGCTCCAAAATGCTAGATTCTGCGAGGGGAGCATTCTTACATGTGTCTGGTACACTGCTTTTTTTGGCTGCTGCATGTGGAACCTCCTCTGTAAAGTCCTGGCTCTTTCCCAGGGAGGCTAGTGTACCTGGGCCCCTTGGGACACCAGGAGTCAAAGAGACAGCTGGCTGTCGCACAGACAGCACACTGAAATAGCTTCCTCTTCCTATGAAAGATGTTGTTTGCTTGCTTAGAACTTTGGTCCAAGGTCAGGCTTTTGGTTTTGCCTACATCTAGAGGCCTACAGAGTTGTTCCTTGGGAAAACAGGCTGAAGATGCCATCATTGCCCTCTTGTCAGTACCTCTCTACATCTTTCCAGTATCTTCAGGAAGGTGCTTATCCACTCTTATGGAGGTCTAAGTTTTACAGCTGCTACCAGGGGGACACCAGCAGATGGCCTGTCTGAGTGGCCAGCACAGCTTGCTCATCAGTTTACAGGACTGTGCATATTTGCATTCTTTGAAAGCTGCTGCCTTTCAGGGTCAGGCTTCCAATTAGCCTGAATGTAGGTGATGGTGAGATCTCTGCCTCCCCTCTTTGGGACACTGATTGGTCTTGGAACACACTCAATGACTGGTAACAATATAAAGTAATCTTCTTGGACAGCAGTCCTCAAAGTTTGGCCAGCCTGAAGGATAAGATTCATCTCCTAAAGGAGGCCACTCCTCCAAGTGGGGAGTGTTGGCTATTTTGTGTGTACATGTGTGTGTACGTTCATGTGTACATATGTATATATATAAGCAAACACAAGAGACTCAAGCAACATGAGTAAAAGAAATGTGAGTGAAACAGTAAAATAAAACCTTGGAGAAAAACATAATCAATGATAATCAATGGAGAATGGAGATAGGTAATCTTCCTGAAAAACGGTTCAAAGTAATCATGGGAGAGATGCCCACTGAGCTCAGAGACAGGTGTGTGAACACAGTGAGAAGAACTTCAGCAAAGACTGGAGAGATCAGAATCACAGAACTGAAAACCTTAAAAACACTGAAATCACACTAGAGCAGTTTAGTGGCACAATAGAGGGTATGAAAGAAAGGCCAGTGAACTTTAAGCAAGGGCTGTGGAATTCACCCAAGCAGAAAATCAAAGGAGAAAAAAAAAAATTGAAAAAGTGAAGGCAGCTTTAGGGATATGTGGGACAACGTCAAGTAGACTAATGGTTTTCTTGTCAGGGACCCAAAGACAGAACACTTTGAGAAAGAATAATTGTAATTTTCTTAATCTAAGGAAGGAAATACATCCAACTTCAAAAAACCCACAGAATTCCAAATAAGATGTACTGAAAGGAACCCGCAGTAAGACACAATGTAATTAAAATGTCAAAAGTTAAAGACAGAGCAGAAGTTAAAGACTTAGGGCAGCAAGAGAAAAATAACCAGTAGGCAATCAGCAGATGTTTCAGCACAAACTGCAGCTAAGAAGAGAATGATGCAATATAATCAAGGTGCTGAAAGAAAAAAAATTCCAACCAAGAAATCTCTATCTGGTAGTAAAAGACAGAGAAAGAATTTTGCATGCAAACAGTTCTACAGGAGTTCAGTACCACTAAGCCAGTCTTAATAGAAATGTTAGAGGGATTTCTTTAGGTTAAAAAGAAAGGGCAGTAATTATTATAAACAGGAATACACATGAAATTAATTATATTCAACCATTTGAGACCAAAAATCAGTAAGAAAATAGCCTTTAGCAACATATCCAACTTCATAGATTTATCACAGTTATACAGAATATTCCTTGAAAGAAACAACACAATCACACATTCTTCTGAAGAATGCATGGAACATTCTGGAGAAGAGAGGTTTATTTTTAGGCCACAAAGCAAGTCTTGATGAATGTAGACAATTCAATTGTATTAATCAGATTTCAGGTATAAAAGTAGAAATCAATTATGAGAAAAAAAACTAGAACGTTCACAGAAGTGTGAAATAAAATTAAGCATTTATTAAAAAAAAAATGAGCAAGTTGACAAATCTTTGTCTAGATTCATCAATAAAAGGAGAGGACTTAAATCAGAAGTGAAAATAGAGATGTTGCCACTGACATTACAGAAATACAAAAGATTTTAAGAGACTGTTGTCTTCTGAAAACAAAAATGCTGAAACTAAAAGTTGAGAAATAGTTGAATTTGGTGGATTTTCTGAGGATGATACCCTGCAGGATTGTCTCTCAGATGCTGCTGAGGGACTGCTTCTAAGAGCTGTACAGGTGGAACCAGGATGTATATGAGTTTTATAGCAAAAAGCCCAGGTAGTTAAAATATAATAAGATTCCAGTTAGTTAAACAAAATCATGCATCTCAAGTGAATGAATTTAGCACTTTTCTGTCTTTGGGAATAGATATGAAATCATTCTTTTGTTAGGTACCTTATCTAGAATCACTATTCTGTGATCTATTTCACAGTCCCCTCAGGGTTCATTTTCAGAGATAGCTGCAGTGGCTTATGACTTGATGGCTTTTGTTTACTGATATGGCTGGCAGCATTCTTAGTCCATACCATGATAACCAGTTATGTGTTAGTAAATTGTGTAGTTTAGAGGAAATGGATAAATTCCTAGAAATGTACCAGCAAACAGAATAGGATCATGAGGGAACAGAAAACTGAACATACCAATAACTAGTAAGAAGATTAAATCAGTCATCAGAATACCTTCCTGCAAACAAAAGTCAAGAACAAAACAGCTTCATTTGTCAGTTCTACCAGCCAGAGAAGATTTAATTCCTGTCTTTTTCAAACTCTTCAAAAAAGTTCTAAAGGATGGAAATTTTTTTTTTTTTTTTAAGTCAGGTATGTAGTTACTGATTTTTTTTTATTAATTGTTTTATTTTATTTTTGACTTGGTCTTTGTTGCTGCATATGGATTTTCTCTAGCTTCTGCATACTCTCTAGTTGCCCTGCACAACCTTCCTGTTGCAGTGGCTTCCTGTGTTGCAGAATAGAAACTCTGGGGCAGAAGAGCTACAGTAGCTGCCACATGTGGGGTCACTGCTGTTGTGGAGCATGGGCTTAGTTGCCCTGAGGCATGTGGATTCCACCTGGACAAGGGATTGAACCTGTTTGCCCTACATTGGCAGGTAGATTCTTAATAACTAGAGCATCAGGGACATCCTATGGATGGAACACTTCATAACTAATTTTCTTAACTATATGCAGAATATATCATGAAATATCAGGCTGGATGAATCCCAAGCTGGAGTGAAGATAGAAACAAGCTCAGATATGCAGATGACATCACCCTAATATCAGAAAGCAAAGAGGAACTAAAGAGCCTTTTGATGAAGGTGAAAGAAGACAGTGAAAAAGCTGGCTAAAACCCAACATTCAAAAAAACAAAACTGACTTATGGCAAATATAATGGGGAAAAAGTGGAAATGGTGATAGACTATTTTCTTGGGTTTGAAAATCACTGCAGTTGGAGACTAAAGCTGTGAAATTAAAAGATGCTTGCTTCTGGGAAGAAAATCTATGACACATCTAGACAGCATATAAAAAGCTGACACATTACTTTGCCAAAAAAGGTCCATCTACTCAAAGCTATGGTTTTTCCAGTAGTCATGTATGGATGTGAGAGTTGGACCATAAAGAAGGCTGAAGAATTGATGTTGGTGAACTGTGGTGTTGGAGAAGACTGTTGAGAGTCGCTTGGATAGCACAGAGGCTTAACCAGTCAGTCGTAAAGGAAATCATTCCTGAATATTCATGGGAAACAGTGATGCTGAAACTGAAGCTGCAATACTTGGGCCATCTGAGGCAAAGAGCTGACCCACTGGAAAAGACCCTGATGCTGGGAAATATTGAAAGCAGGAGTAGTGAGTGGCAGAGGATGAGATGATTGAATGGCATCACCATCACAGTGGATACAAGTTAGAACAAATTATTGGAGCTGGTGAAGGCCAGGGAAGCCTGCTGTGCAGCAGTCCATGGGTTTGCAAAGAATCAGACACAGCTTGTTGACTGAAGAGCAAGCAGCACTGCTTTGTTGCCCAAGCCTCACAAGAACACCACAAGAAAAACAAAACTACAAGTTGTAAATTTAGAAACTTTTCCTGTAGAGTAGGAGTAGATGAGGATGCTCATTATCATCATTTACTCAGAATAGTACTGGGAGTCCTAGCCCGGGCTGTTAGGCAAGAAAGAGAAATAGAATGCAGAAAAATTGGAAAATAACCCAGGTAAAACTCACTATTGGCAAATGACATCATAATCAGATTGTACAGAATCCACTAAAATCCACTACCATAAAACAAAAAAGGAGACCTCTTAAAAACCAACAGACCAGTTTAGTAAGGTACTAGAAAAAAAAATCAACTTATGAAAATGAGCTGAACTTCTATACAGTGATAAACAATCAGTAAGAGCTGTTAAGAAAGTAATCCCATTTAAAGTTACATCAGGAAAAATAAAAGGTCTCAGAATTAATGTAATCTAGGAAGTTATAATTTGTGCACTGGAAATTGTAAGTTAACTGACAAAAAAAAAATTTCAAGAAGATGCTCATAAATGGATATAGTTGTTTCATGCTGTTGTATTAGAAGAATTAATAAAATAGGGATACTACCTAAAGCAGTCTACAGACTCGTGAAAATCTCTATGAAAGTACCAATAGCATTTTTAATGCAGGCTAACTACAGTATTGTGATTTTTGCCATACACTGACATGAATCAGTCATGGGTGTACATATGTTCCCGTGTCCTGAACCCCCGTTCCACCTCCCTCCCAATTTCATCCCTCTGTGTTGTCCAAACACATTAACTTTGCTGTGCTTCATGTGTGTCGAACTTGGACTAGTCATCTAATTCACATATACACATACATAGACATGTTTCAGTGCAATTCTGTCAAATCATTCCACCCTCGCCTTCTTGCACAGAGTGCAAAAGACTGTTCTTCATCTCTGTGTCTCTTTTGTTGTCTCTCATATAGGGTCGTTGTTACCATCTTTATAAATTCCATATATATGCATTAATATACTGTATTGGTATTTTTCTTTCTGACTTGCTTCACTCTTTATAATAGGGTCCAGTTTCATCAACCTCATTAGAACTGATTCAAATGTGTTCTTTTTAATAGCTCAGTAATATTCCATTGTGTATAGGTACCACAGCTTTCTTATCCATTTGTCTGCTGATGGACATGTAGGTTGCTTTCATGTCCTGGCTATCATAAACGGTGCTGTGATGAACATTGGGGTACACGTGTCTCTTTCAGTTCTGGTTTCCTTGCTTATAGTTTCCTTCATTGTTCAAAAGCATTTAAGTTTAATTAGGTCCCATTTGTTTATTTTCCTTTTATTTTGATTACTCTGGGAGGGGTGTCATAGAGGATCCTGCCGTGATTTATGCCAGAGAGTGTTTTGCCTATGCTTTTCTCTAGGAGTTTTATAGTTTCTGGTCTTCCATTGACATCTTTAATCCATTTTGAGTTTATTTTTGTCTGTGGTGTTAGAAAGTATTCTAGTTTCATTCTTTTACAAGTGGTTGACCAGTTTTCCCAGGACCGCTTGTTAAAGATTGTCTTTTCTTCATTTTATTTTCTTGCCTCCTTTGTCAAAGCTAACGTGTCTATAGGTGTGTGGATTTATCTCTGGGCTTTCTATTTTGCTTCATTGATCCATATTTCTGTCTTTGTTCCAGTACCATACTGTCTTGATGACTGTTGCTCTGTAGTATAGGCTGAAGTCAGGCAGGTTGATCCTACAGTTCTTCTTCTTTCTCAGGATTGCTTTGGCTATCCAAGGGTTTTTGTATCTTCATACAAATTGTGAAATTATTTGTTCTGGTTCTCTGAAAAATACCGTTGGTAGCTTGATAGGGATTGCATTGAATCTATAGTTTGCTTTGAGTAGTATACTCATTTTCACGATATTGATTCTTGTGATCGATGAGTATGGTTTATTTCTCCATCTATTTGTGTCCTCTTTGATTTCTTTCATCAGTGTTTTATAGTTTTCTATATATAGGTCTTTTGTTTCTTTAGGTAGATATATTCCTAAATTTTATTCTTTCCATTACAGTGGTGAATGGGATTGTTTCCTTAACTTCTCTTTCTGTTCTCTCATTGTGTATAGGAATGCAAGGGATTTCTGTGTGTTAATTTTATATCCTGAAACTTTACTGTATTCATTGATTAGGTCTAGTAATTTTCTGGCAGAGTCTTTAGGGTTCTGTATGTAGAGGATCATGTCATCTGCAAATAGTGAGAAGTATACTTCTTTTTTTCCAATTTGGGTTCCTTTATTTCTTTTTCTTCTCTGACTGCTGTGGCTAAAACTTCCAAAACTGTGTTGAATAGTAGTGGTGAGAGTAAGTACCTTTGTCTTGTTCCTGACTTTAGGGGAAATGCTCTCAGTTTTTCACCATTGAGGACAATGTTTGCTTGTGGGATTATCATACATGGCTTTTATTGTGTTGCGGTATGTTCCTTCAATACCTGCTTTCTGCTTTCTGGAGAGTTTTTATCATAAATAGATGTTGAATTTTGTCAAAGGCTTTTTCTGCATCTAATGAGATAATTACAGTTTTTACTTTTCAGTTTGTTTATATGGTGTACCACATTGATTGATTTGCAGATATTGAAGAATCCTTGCATCCCTGGGATAAAGCTCACTTGGTCATGATATATGATCTTTTTAATATGTTGTTGGATTCTGTTTGCTAAAATTCTGTTGAGGAGTTTGCATCTATGTGCATCAGTGATACTGGCCTGTAGTTTTCTCTTTTTTTCTGGCATCTTTGTCTGGTTTTGCTGTTAGGGTGATTGTGGCCTGATGGAATGATTTTGGGAGTTTACCTTCCTCTGCCATTTTCTGGAAGAGTTTGAGTAGTGTAGGTATTAGTTTTCTCAATTTTTGGTAGAATTCACCTGTGAAGCCATCTGGTCCTGAGATTTTGTTTGTTGGAATTTTTTGGATTATAGTTTCGTTTTCTCCGCTTGTGATGGGTATGTGAAGATTTTCTGTTTCTTTACCTGGTTCAGGTTTGGAAAATTGCACTTTTCTAAGAATTTGTCCATTTCTTCCAAGTTGTCCATTTCATTGTCATATAGTTGCTGATAGTTGTATCTTACAATCCTTTGTATTTCTGTGTTGTCTGTAGGGATTTCTTCATGTTCATTTCTAATTTTGTTGATTTGATTCTTCTCCCTTTGTTTCTTGATAAGTCTGGCTGATGGTTTGTCTACTTTGTTTCTTATCTCAAAAAACCAGCTTTTAGTTTTGTTGATTTTTTGCTATAGTTTCCTTTGTTTCTTTGTCATTTATTTCTGTGCTAATTTTTATGATTTCTTTCCTACTAACCCTTGAATTCTTCATTCCTTCTTTTTCTAGTTGTTTAGGTGTAAAGTTAGGTTATTTATTTATTTTTTTAAAATTTTTGTCTTTAGGTAAGCTTGTATTGCTATGAACCTTTTCCTAAGCACTATTTTATTAAATCTCATAGGTTTTGGCTTGTCTTGTTTTCATTTTCATTTGTTTCTATGCATTTTCATTTCTTTTTTGATTTCTTCTGTGACATGGTGGTTATTCAAAAGTGTATTGTTTGGCCTCCATATATTTGTGTTTTTAATAGATATTTTTCCTCTAGTTGACTTCTGCTCTTAGCACATTGAGATCAGAAGTGATGCTTGAAATGATTTCAATTTTTTTCAATTCACCACGGCCGGGTTTATGGCCCAGTATATGATCTGTCCTGGAGAATGTTCTGTGTTCACTTGAGAAAAAAATGAGCTTCATTGCTTTGTGGTGAAATATCCTATGGATATCAGTTAAGTCTAACTAGTCCATTGCATCATTTAAAGTTTTTGTTTCTTTGCTAATTTAGTACTTGGTTGATCTATCCACAGGTGTGAGTGGGATGTTAAAGTCTCCCACTATTATTATGTTACTGTTAATTTCCCCTTTCATACTTGTTAGCATTTGCCTTTCATAGTGCAGTCCTCCTATGTTGGGTGCATCAGTCTGTTCAGTCTCCCAGTCACGTCTGACTCTTCGTGACCTCATGAACCATAGCATGCCAGGCCTCCCTATCCATCACCAACTGCCAGAGTCTACCCAAACCCAAGTCCATTGAGTTGGTGATGCCATCCAACAATCTCATCCTCTGTCCTCCCCTTCTCCTCCTGCCCTCAATCTTTCCCAACATCCGGGTCTTTTCAAATGAGTCAGCTCTTCGCATCAGGTGGCCAAAGTATTGGAGTTTCAGCTTCAACATCAGTCCCTTCAATGAACACCCAGGACTAATCTCCCTTTAGGATGGACTGGTTGGATCTCCTTGCAGTTCAAGGGACTCTCAAGAGTCTTCTCCAACACCACAGTTCAAAAGCATCAATTTTTCAGCACTCAGCTTTCATAGTCCAACTCTTACATCCATACATGACTACTGGAAAAACCATAGCCTTGACTAGATGGAACTTTGTTGACAAAGTACTGTCTTTGCTTTTTAATATGCTGTCTAGGTTGGTCATAACTTTCCTTCCAAGGAGTAAGCATCTTTTAATTTCATGGCTGCAATCGCCATCTGCAGTGATTGTGGAGCCCAGAAAAATAAAGTCAGTCACTGTTTCCACTGTTTCCCATGAAGTGGTCCCGTGAAGTGATGGGACCAGATGCCATGATCTTAGTTTTCTGAATGTTGAGCTGTAAGTCAACTTTTTACTCTCCTCTTTCACTTTCATCAAGAGGCTCTTCAATTCTTCACTTTATGCCATAAGGGTAGTGTCATCTGCATATCTGAGGTTATTGATATTTCTCCTGGCAATCTTGATTCCAGTTTGTGCTTCCTCCAGCCCAGCATTTCTCATGATGTACTCTGCATATAAGTTAAATAAGCAGGGTGACAATATAGAGCCTTGACACTCCTTTTCCTATTTGGAACCAGTCTGTTGTTCAATGTCCGCTTCTAACTTTTGCTTCCTGATCTGTGTAAGATTTCTCAAGAGGCAGATCAGGTGGTCTGGTATTCCCATCTCTTTCAGAATTTTCCACAGTTTATTGTGATCCTCACAGTCAGGGGTTTTGGCATCATTAGTAAAGCAGAAATAGATATTTTCTGAAACTCTTCTTGCTATTTTGATGATACAGCATATGTTGGCAACTTGATTTCTGGTTCCTCTGCATTTTCTAAAACCACCTTGAACATTGGAAGTTTACAGTCACATATTGCTGAAGCCTGGCTTTCAGAATTTTGAGCATTACTTTACTAGTGTGTGAGATGAGTGCGATTGTGTGGTAGTTTGAGCTTTCCTTGACATTGCCTTTCTTTGGGATTTGAATGAAAACTGACCATTTCCAGTCCTGTGGCCACTGCTGAGTTTTTCAAATTCGCAGACATATTTAGTGTAGCACTTTCCCAGCATCATCTGTTAGGATTTGAAAAAGCCCAACTGGAATCCCATCACTTCCACAAGCTTTGTCTGTAGTGATGCTTCCCAAAGCCCACTTGACTTCATATTCCAGGATGTCTGGCTCTAGGGAAGTGTGAGTGATCACACCATCATGATTATCTGTGTCATGGAGGAGCTGTTTTGTACAATTCTTCTGTGTATTCTCACCTCTGAATATCTCCTGCTTCTGTTGGGTCCATACCATTTCTGTACTGAGCCCATCTTTGCATGAAATGTTCCCTTGGCATCTCTAATTTTCTTAAGAGGGCTCTAGTTTTTCCTATTCTATTGTTTTCTTCTGTTTCTTTGCATTGATCACAGAGGAAGGCGTTCTTATCTCTGCTTGCTATTCTTTGGAACTCTGCTTTCAAATGGATGTATCTTTCCTTTTCTCCTTTGATTTTGGCTTCTCTTCTTCTCACACCTCTTTTGTAAGGCCTCCTCAGACCACCATTTTGCTTTTTTGCATTTCTTTTTTGGGGGATGGTCTTGATTCCTGTCTCCTGTACAGTGTCACAGCTCTTCATTTATAGTTCATCGGGCATTGTGTCTATTAGATCTAGTCCCTTAAATCTATTTTTCAATTCCACTCTATAGTCATAAGGACTTTGATTTAGGTCATACCTGAATGATCTGGTGGTTTTCCTGCTTGCTTCAATTTCAGTCTGAACATGGCATAGTCAGCTCCCGGTCTTGTTTTTGCTGACTGTATAGAACTTCTCTATCTTTGGCTGCAAAGAATATAATAAGACTGATTTTGGTGTTGACCATCTTGTGATGTCCATTTATCTTGTCGGAAGAGGGTGTTTCTGTGACCAAGTGCATTCTGTTGGCAGATCTCTACTTGCCTTTGCCCTGCGTCATTCTGTACTTAAAGGCCAAATTTGCCTATTACTCCAGGCGTTTCTTAACTTCCTACTTTTGCATTCCAGCCCCCTAAATGAAAAGGACATTTTTTGGCAGTGTTAGTTCTAGAAGATCTTGTAGGTCTTCACAGAACCATTCAACTTTAGCTCTTCAGCGTTACTGTTTGGGACATAGACTTGGATTACTGTGATATTGAATGCATATATATTTGGGTGCATATATATTTTAATTGTTATATCTTCTTGGATTGATCCCTTGATCATTATGTAGTGTCCTTCTTTGTCTCTTTTCAGTGAACTTTATTTCAAAGTTTACTTTATCTGATACAAGTATTGATACTCCTGAGTTCTTTTCATCTCAATTATAATGAAATATCTTTTTTCCAGCCCTTAACTTTTAGTCTGTATGTGTCCCTTGTTTGAGGTGGGTCTCTTGTAGATAGCATATATAGGGATCTTATTTTTGTATCCATTAAGCCAGTCTTTGTCTTTTGTTTGGAACACTCAACCTATTTACATTTTGGGTAATTATTGTTGTTTTGGGTTCGAGTTTATATACCTTTTCTATGTTTACTGTCTAGAGAAGATCCTTTAGCATTTGTTGAAGAGCTGGTTTGGTGGTGCTGGATTGTCACTTTGCTTGTGTTTCAAGCTTTTGATTTCTCCTTCATACATGCATGAGATCCTGTGGGTATAGAAATCTGGTTTGTAGGTTTTTCTGTTTCACCACTTTAAATATGTCCTGCCGTTCACTTCTGGCCTGAAGAGTTTATGTTGAAACATCAGCTGCTATCCTTATGGGAATCCCCCTGTGTGTTATTTGTTACTTTAATATTTGTTCTTTGTGTTTGATCTTCATTAATTTGATTAATATGTGTCTTGGGGTGTTTTCCCTTGAGTTTATCCTCTTTGGGACTCTCTGGGTTTCTTGGACTTGAATGGCTGTTTCCTTCCCCATTTTAGGAAAGTTTTCAACTATTATGTCCAAGTATTTTCTCATACCCTTCTTCTTCTTCTGGGACTCCTGTGATTTGAATGTTGGGGTGTTTAACATTGTCCCAGAGGTCTCTGAGGTTGTCATTATTTCTTTTAGTTCTTTTCCACTTTTTCCTTTCTGCTTCATTTATTTCCACCATTCTGTCTTCCACCTCACTTATCCTATCTTCTGCCTGAGTTATTCTGCTTTTGATTCCCTCCAGAGGGCTTTTGATCTTAGTTATTGCATTATTCATTATATATTGACTCTTTTTTATTTCTACTAGGTCCATGTTAAACATTTCTTGCATCTTCTCAATCCTTGTCTCCAGAGTATTTATCTGTAGCTCATTTTGTTTTCAAGATATTGGATCATCTTTACTATCATTCTTCTGATTTCTTTTTCAGTTAGACTCCCTATCTCCTCCTCTTTTGTTTGGTTTGGTGGGCATTTATCATGTTCCTTACCTGCTGAATATTACTTTGCCTTTTCCTTTTGTTTAGTTTGCTGTGTTTGGGGTGCCCTTTCTGTATGCTGGAAGTTTGTGGTTCGTCTTTATTGTGGAGATTGCTCATGTGGTGGGGTTGGCCTAGTGGCTTGTCAAGGTTTCCTGGTTAGGGAAGTTTGTGTCTGTCTTCTGGTGTGTGGAGCTGAATCTCTTCTGTCTTGATTTCAATGACATGTCCAATAGTGAGTTTGGGGGTGTCTGTGGGTTTGGTGTTACTTTTGGCCACCTGTATTTTAATGCTTAGGGCTATGTTCCTGCATTGCTAGAGAATTAGCATGGTATGTCTTGCTTTGGAACTTCTTGGCTCTTGGGTGGTGCTTGGTTTCAGTGTATATCTGGAAGCTTTTGGATAAGCTCTGTTCCTTGGAGTCAGGAATATTCCGGTGTTCTGAAGTTTTGGATTTAAGCCTCCTGCCTGTGGCTTTCATCTTATTCTTAAAATAGCCTTAACACTTCTACATCCATACAGCACTGATGATAAAACATCTAGATTAATGGTGCATAGATTCTCCACAGTGTGGAACATTCGGAGAGGTTCGTGGATTTATATAGAGCAGAGAAGACTTAGGAGGGAGATAGAGGTGACTAGGAGAAGAAGAGGGAAAGTCAAAATGGGAGATGGGAATCTAGACAGTTAACAGATAACTAAGTTTTCTCCACAGCTTGGAACACCCAGTGAAATTCAGAGTTAAGCAGAGCAGGGAAAGGTGAGGGAGGAGATAGAGGTGATCTGGAGGAGAAAAGGGAGCGTCAGAAGGGAGAGAGCAATCCAGCCAGTCAGTAATCACACCCCTAAGTGAAAATAGGTACTGAAAATAAGATTCTTAAGGGTACAAAATTGATAACAAATAGCAAAAAAGCAAAGATTAAAATCTAGAGTAGAGGTTGGACTCTCAGAAATACAATGTTAAAAATAGAAAACAAAGTCAGAAAAACTAGAAAATATGAATTTTGCTTTAAAAGTAGGTCTTTTTTTTTGCAAGGTAATACTAGGTTATAAAAATGAAAAGTATTAAAGAACTTAAACACCTTAGGTTAGAGCTTTTCTTGGGAAAGTTCTCTTTTTTCTCTCTCTCTCTCTGGCTGTCCCACACTTTGTGTTGCTATCTCATTTTAATTCCCTCCAGTTATCCTCAGGGCATTCAGGCCTAGTCCTTAAGCATGCAACCAGCACCTCCCTGACTAGTCCCTGCTCCTTGGTGGCCAACACCAGCATCTGGACAACTTTTCCACTGGGTGTTGCAGTTAGGCCCATGTTCTGTGGGTCTTTTTAAATTTTTTTCTCCAGGTTATGTTCCCTTCTGAGATTCTGAAACTCCCCACAGACCTGCTGCTGAAAGAGTTTCCAGCTGTTTGGAAAGTTCTCCTTTATGACTCCCTTCCCAGGATGAGGGTCTGTCCCTAACTCTTCTGTCTCACTTTTGGTCTATTTTCTCCTGCATCCTTTCAAAGAGAATGGGCTGCCTTTCTGGGTGCCTGATGTCCACCTCCAGTATTCAGAACTTGTTTTGTGGACGTTGCTCAGCACTCAGATGCTCTTTTGATGAATTTGTGGGGGAGAAAGTGGTCTCCCCATCCTGTTCCTCTGCCATCTTAGGACCATCCCCCCAGTGTATTAATTTTATATCCTGCAACATTACTATGTTCATTGATTAGCTCTAGTAATTTTCTGGTAGTGTCTTTAGGGTTTGCTATGTAGAGGGTCTTGTCATCTGCAAACTGAGAGTTTTACTTCTTTTCCCTTCTGGATTCCTTTTATTTCTTTTTCTTCTCTAATTGCTGTGGCTACAACTTCCAAAATTGTGTTGAATAGTAGAGGTGAGAGTGGGTACCCTTGTCTTCTTCCTAATTAGAGGAAATGCTTTCTGCTTTTTACCATTGAGGACAGTGTTTGCAGTGGGTTTATCTTAGATGGCTTTGATTATGTTGAGTCATGTTTATTCTGTGCCTGCTTTCCGAAGAATTTTTATCATCAAAGGGTGTTGAATTTTGTCAAAGGCCTAATCTGCATCTATTGAGGTGTTTTTTACTTTTCACGTGGTTTTTACTTTTCAGTTTGTTAATACAGTGTATCACATTGATTGATTTGTGAATATTGAAGAATCCTTGCATCCCTGGAATAAAACTCACTTGGTCATGATGTTTAATTTTTATAATATGTTGTTGGATTCTGTTTACTAGAATTTTATTGAGGATTTTTACATCTATGTCTGTCATTGATATTAGCCTATAGTCTTCTTTTTTGTGACATCTTAGGCTGGTTTTGGTATTAGGGTGATGGTGGCTTCAGAATGAGTTTGGCAGCTTACCTTCCTCTGTAATTTTCTGGAAGAGTTTGAGAAGGATTGGTGTTAGCTCTGCTTTCAATCTTTGGTAGAATTCATCTGTGAAGCCATCTGGCCCTGAACTTTTTGTTAGTTGAAAAATTTTTTATTACTTTTGATTTCTGTGCTTGTGATGGGTCTGTTTTATGTTCTTTTTTTTCCCCTGGTTCAGTTTTGGAAGGTCATATTTTCGTCAAAATTTGTCCCATTTCTCCAGTTATCCTTTTTATTGGCATATAGTTGCTGACAGTAGTCTCTTATGATTCTTTGTATTTCTGTGTTGTCTGTTGTGATTTTTACTATTTTCATTTCTAATTTTATTGATTTGATTCTTCTTACTGCAATCTGTCTAATGGTTTTTCTATTTTGTTTATCTTCTGAAAGAACCAGCTTTTATTTTGTTGATTTTTCTGTAGTCTTCATTTGTTTTTCAGTTGTTTTTTCTCTTATTTTTATTATTTCTTTCCATCTAACTTTGGGGTTATTCAGCTTTTCTTTTTCTAGTTGCTTTAGATGTAAAGTTAGGTTATTTATCTAATGTTTCATTTCTTTTTTTTTAGTATGCTTATATTGCTATGAACCTTCCCCTTCACACTGCTTTTACTGAATCCCATAGGTTTTGGGTGGTGTCATCTGCATATCTGAAGTTATTATAGAGTGCAGCACTTTCACAGCATCATATTCTAGAATTTGAAATAGCCCAACTGGAATTCTTTTGCCTCCACTAGCTTTGTTCATAGTGGTGGTTCCTAAAGCCCACCTGACTTCACATTCCAGGATGTCCAGCCCTAGGTGACTGAATAATCACACCTTTGTGATTATCTGGGTAGTGAAGATCTTTTTTGTACACTTCTGTGGATTCTTGCCACCTCTTCTTAATATCTTCTGCTTCTGTTAGGTCCATACATTTCTGTCCTTTATTGAGCCCATCTTTGCATGAAATGTTCCCTTGGTATCTTTAACTTTCTTGAAGAGATCTCTAGTCTTTCCCATTCTATCATTTTTCTCTCTTTCTTTGCATTGATCACTGAGGAAGGCTTTTTTATCTCTCCTTGTTATTCTTTGGAACTCTGGATTCATATGGGACTATCTTTCCTTTTCTCCTTTGCTTTTCACTTCTCTTCTTTTCACAGCTATTGGTAAGGCCTCCTCAGACAGCCATTTTGCTGTTTTGCATTTCTTTTTTGGGGGGGATGGTCTTGCTCCCTGTCTCCTGTACAATATCACAAACTTCCATCCATAGTTCCTCTGGCACTCTGTCTTAAGTGAAGAAGAACTAAAGAGCCTCTTGATGAAAGTGAAAAAAGAGAGTGAAAAAGTTGGCTTAAAGCTCAACATTCAGAAAACTAAGATCATGGCATCTGGTCCCATCACTTCATGGCAAATAGATGGAAAAGAGTGGAAACAGTGTCTGACTTTATTTTTCTGGGCTCCACAATCACTGTGGATGGTGGATGCTTGCAGCCATGGAATTAAAAGATGCTTGCTCCTTGGAAGGAAAGTTATGACCAACCTAGACAATATATTAAAAAGCAGAGACATTACTTTGCCAACAAACATCCATCTAGTCAAGGCTACCATTTTTCTAGTAGTCATGTATGCGTGTGAGAATTGAACTATAAAGAAAGCTGACTGCTGAAGAATTGATGCTTTTGAACTGTGGTGTTGGAGAAGACTCTTGAGAGTCCTTTGGACTGCAAGGAGATCCACCCAGTCCATCCTAAAGGAGATCAGTCCTGGCTGTTTGTTGGAAGGACTGATGTTGAAGCTGAAACTCCAATACTTTGGCCACCTGATGCGAAGAGATGTTGGGAAAGATTGAGGGCAGGAAGGAGAAGCGGATGACAGAGGATGAGATGGTTGGATCACATCACTGACACAATGGACATGGGTTTGGGTGGACTGCAGAAGTTGGTGATGGACAGGGAAGCCTGGCGTGCGGCGGTTCATTGGGTCACAGAGAGTCAGACGCGAGTGAGCCACTGAACTGAGCTGACAGGTTTTGAGTGTGTTTTTGTTTGTTTCTATGCATAATTTGATTTCCCTTTTAATTTTTCCATGATCTGTTGGTTACTCAGAATCCTGTTGTTTAGTCTCCATATATTTGTTTTTTTAAGGTTTTTCTTCCCTGTAGCTGACATCTAATCTTACCACATTGTGATCAGAAAGTATGCTTGAAATGATTTCAACACTTAAATTTACCAAGTGTGTATTTGTGACCCAGCATGTGATCTGTCCTGGAGAATATTCTGTGTGCATGTGAAAATTGGTGAAATTCATTTTTGAGGGTAAAATACTATACAGATGTAAATTAAGTCTAACTGGTTCATTGTGTCATTTAAAACTTGTATATCCTTGCTAAGTTTCTGATTGATAGTTCCTTAGGTGTGAATGGTGTATTAATTTCTCCACTGTTGTATTACTATTGATTTCTTCTTGCATACACTTGTTAGTATATACCTTACTTATTGAGGTGCTCCTATGTTGCATGCATGTATACGTTTTATCTTCTTCTTGATTGATCCTTTGATCATTATATTTTGTCTTTGTCTCTTTTTGTGGTCTTTATTTCAAAGTCTATTTGATCTAAGATGAGTATTACTACTTGTGCATTCTTTTGATCTTCATTTGCATGGAATATTTTTTCCTGCCCCTCATTTCAGCCTCTGTGTCCCTTGGTTTGAGGTGAGTCTCTTGAAGGCCACATATATAGTGGCCTTGTTCTTGTATCCATTTGGCCAGTCTTTGTCTTTTGGTTGGGCCATTTAAGCCATTTACTTTTGAGGTAATTATTGATAAGTATGAACCTGCTATCATTTACTTAGTCGTTTGGGGTTTGATTTTGTAAACCTTTTCTGTGTTTACTGTCTAGAGAATAAATTTAGGCATTTGTTGAAGATCTGGTTTCCTGGTGCTGAATTCGCTTAGCTTTTGCTTGTCTGTAAAGCTTTTGGTTTCTCCTTTATATTTGAATGAGATCCTGTGGATATAGTTATCTGGGTTGTAGGTTTTTCTCTTTTATCTCTTTAAGTATGTCCTGCTATTTCTTTCTGGCCTGAAGAGTTTGTATTGAAACATCAGCTATTATCCTTATGGGGCTCCCCTTGTGTGTTATTTGTTGCTTCTTTTTTTTTTTTTTTTTTTTGGCAAGATTATATTACATTTATTACCTATGATTGGCAGACATGTTCCTGATTTATTATCTCCATATTTGAAAAGAATTTCAAAATGTAACAAAATAATTTTATACACTGTAGGATCCAGGGTAGGTTTGGGCTCAGGGGACCACATCATTGGTCACAGGGTGGGCAGAACCCTCTGTCTCCAAACAGTTTTTGAGGCAGTTTGACTTCCTGCTCTGAGTCCTGGTCCCAGTCTTGAAACCCCATGAGGTTAAGTTCACCACCAAGGGGGGCTGGGATTTTCTTAGCCATAGGGATGAGCTTCTAGTTCAGACATGAGGAGAGGGCCTTCTGCACAAGACCAATGAAGCCTCTGCAGCAGAACCAGAAGGAAACTGGGACAGAGGGCACAGGGGCTGAACCAGAGGGCCTGGCGTGGGGGGAGGGTGAGGAGCCCTCTCACCATTTCTGTCTTCACCTGTGCGTCTCCACTTACTAGAACAGTGCCTGCCTTAGAGCAGCAGCAACCAGTAGATCTGATGTAAGAACGTTCTTCCTGTAGCTTCCAGAACCTGAAGACAGGGCCCATTAGAAACTTCAACTGGATTCATGAGATTCCCAGAGGCCAGGAGCTACAAGTCCTTAATACTGAGATGGTTCAGTCAATGGTCCCAGAGCCTGAATGAAAGGCATGGTCGGGTAGTGCCTGACGGACCCGCACGGTCACGCTGGGGTGTAATGGATAGTCTCCGTGCTGCTCACGTGAGAACTCAAAGTCGCGGACCCAGTGTTCAAAAGACACAAAGCGAACACCTTTCTTGAGGTTGGAGAACACATGGCTGACCTCAAAGAAGAAACCGTTGCGCAACCGATCGCTGGGAAAAGGCAAAGGAGAGAAGTGATGCAGGACGACCTGGTTGGCATCTAAAAGTTGGACAATTAGCCGATATAAACAGTCAGCGTCTCGGTCATCGAGCCACCAGTCGGAGACACAGATCTCAATGTTTCCACTATCTAGGAGTTCCCGCCACAGACCCTCCTTCTCCAGGTCCAACACCTGCTTCTGTTGACACCACCTGTAGGTAGACAGGAACCATCTCTGTCTATAGGCCATCAGCGGGCCCGCCCTCACGTTTTCCTCTGCACCCCGGGTGGCCCCTGCGCTCAGCACAATCCGGTTCAAGAATCCTAGGCCACGAGAGTTCCGAGGGTTCCGAAGGAGGTTGCGTCCTATGGGTCTGCGCTCGCAGAAGCGGCCCAGGATGCAGGGCCCGCGGTCGCCAACAGGGGGCAGGCAGGTGCGGATGACGGGCCACAGGTGGGGGTGTTGCCAGGGCAGGATGCTCCGCCACAGGTACCAGGCGTCCACCAGGTCTCGCCAGCGCCGGCACACCGGGCGGCAGTTCCGGAGCAGCGTGCTTGGGGGCAGGTAGCTCAGCACCTCCTGGAGCAGCTCGTTTGGCAGTCGGTTCAGGTCCAGCACCTCCTCGGGGTCCGTGTCCAGAGTGGCGACACAGGTGGGCAGGCCCCTGGAGGCCCACATGTCGTCCTCGCCAGGCCAGGCTGCCGCTGCCTGCATCTCACTCATTGCCCCTTGCAGGCAACCAAGCTTCTGATCTATTTGTTGCTTCTTATCTTCCTGCTTTTAATATTTGTTGTTTGTGTCTGACCTTCCTTAGTTAATGTTATGTCTTTGGGTGTTTCACCTTGGGTTTATCCTGTTTGGGATGTTCTGGGTTTCTTGGATTTGGAGCTGTTTCTTCCCCATTTTAGGGAAGTTTTTGACTATTATCTATCTCCTCAAGCTTTTTCTCATGCCCCCCCCCCCCCCTTTTTTTTGGTCTTTTGAGACACCTATTATTTGTACCTTGGGACTTTACAGATTGTCCCAGAGGTCTCTGAGGTTGTACTCATTTCTTTTAATTCTTTCTCCATTTTTTTCCCCTTCTGCTTCATTTATTTCCACCTCTCTTCCACCTCATCCTATCTCCTGCCTCAGTTATGCTACTGTTTGTTCCCTATGGAGTAATCTCGGTTATTGCATTATTCATTATTGATTGACACTTCTTTATTTCTTCTAGGTCTTTGTTAAACATTTCTTGTATCTTCTCAATGCTTGTCTCTAGTCTTACTTCCCTGTCACTCCATTTTGTTTCTGAGATTTTGGATCATCTTTACTATCATTTTCTGATGTCTTTTTCAGGTAGACTCCCTATTTTCTCCTCTTTTTTGGTTTGTGGGTTTTTTTCATGTTCCTTTACCTGCTGAAAAGTTCTCTGCATTTTCATTTCGTTTAGATTGATATGTTTGGGGTCCCCTTGCTGTATGCTGCAATTTTGTGGTTCCTCTTTTTTGTGGAGTCTGCTTCCTGTGAGTTGGGTTGGACTAGTGGCTTGTCAGGGCTTTTGACTTGGGGCAGCTTACCTCTATATTCTGGTGTGTGGAGTTGGATCTCTTCTGTCTGAAGTGCAGTGAAGTGTCAAGTAGTAGGTTTTGGGGTGTCTGTGGGTTTCACATGGCTTTGGGCAATCTGTCTTTGTGTTGTGTTCCTGTTTTGCTCAGAGTTGTGTTCCTGTTTTGCTGGAGAATTACTTTCATGCGTCTTTCACTGGAACTTCTTAGCATTTGGGTGGAGCTTTGTTTCAGTGTAGGTATGTAGTCCTGTGTGAGCTGTTGTTTATTAATGTTCCCTGGAATCAGCAGTTCACTGATATTCTCAAGTTTTAGAGTTGAGCCTCCTGCCTCTGGCTTTTAGTCCTTCTCTTACAGTAGCTTCAAGACTTCTCAGAGAGTGTCTCGCCTGTTTTCCTCTAGGAGTTTTATAGTTTCCAGTCTTAGGTTTAGATCTTTAATCCATTTTGAATTTATTTTTGTGTATGGTTCTAGTTTCATTCTTTGACAAGTGGTTGACCAGTTTTCCCAGCACCACTTGTTAAAGAGATTGTCTTTTCTCTATTGTATATTCTTGCCTCCTTTGTCAAAGAAAAGGTGTCCATAGGTGCCTGGATTTATCTCCAGGCTTTCTGTTTTGTTCCATTGATTTATGTTTCTGTCTTTGTGCCAGTAGCATACTAACTTGATGACTAGCTTTGTAGTAGAGCCTGAACTCAGGCAGGTTGATTCTTCTAGTTCCATTCTTCTTTCTCAAGATTACTTTGGCTATTCAGGGTTTTTTGTATTTCCATACAAATTGTGAAATTATTGTTCTAGTTCTGTGTGAAGAATACCATTGGTAGCTTGATAGGGATTGCATTGAATCTGTAGATGCTTTGAGTAGTTTACAGATTTTCACTATATTGATTTTTCCAGTCCATGAAATGGTATATATTTCTCCATCTATTTGTGTCATCTTTGATTTCTTTCATCAGTGTTTTACAGTTTTCTCCATCTATTTGTGTCGTCTTTGATGTCTTTCATTAGTGTTTTAGTTTTCTCCATCTGTTTGTGTCCTCTTTGCTTTCTTTCATCTTGTTTTATAGTTTTCTACATATAGGTCTTCGGTTTCTTTAGGTAGATATATTCCTAAGTATTTTATTATTTTTGTTGCAATGATGAATGGAATTGTTTCCTTAATTTCTCTTTCTGTTTTCTCATTGTTAATTTATAGGAATGCAAGGGATTTCTGTGTGTTACTTTTATATCCTGCAACTTTTCTATATTAATTGATTGGCTCTAGTAATTTTCTGGTAGAGTCTTTAGGGTTTTCTATGTAGAGGATCATGTCATCTGCAAATAGTGATAGTTTTACTTCTTCTTTTCCATTCTGGATTCCTCTGACTTCTTTTTTCTTCTCTGATTGCTATGGCCAACACTTCCAAAACTATGTTGAATAGTAGTGGTGAGAGTGGGCACCCTTGTCTTGTTCCTGATTTTAGGGGAAATGCTTTCAATTTTTTACCATTGAGGATAATGTTTGATGTGGGTTTTCATATATAGCTTTTGTTATGTTATAGTATGTTCTTTCTATGCCTGCCTACTGTAAGGTTTTTATCATAAATGGATGTTGAATTTTGTCAAAATCTTTCATGGGATCTATTGAGATAATCATATGGTTTTATCTTTCAATTTGTTAATGTGTTGTATTACATTGATTGGTTTGCAGATGTTAAAGAATCCTTGCATTCCTGGGATAAAGCCCACTTGGTCATAATATATGACCTTTTTCATATGTTGTTGTATTCTGTTTGCTAGAATTTTGTTAAGGATTTTTGCCTCTGTGTTCATCAGCGATATTGGCCTGTGGTGCTCATTTTTGTGGCATCTTTGTTTGGTTTTGGTATTTGGGTTTTGGTATTAGGCCTCATAGAATGAGTTTGGAAGTTTATCTTCCTCTGCAATTTTCTGGAAGAGGTTAAGTAGGATAGGTGTTAACTGTTCTCTAAATTTTTGGTAGATTTCAGTTTTGAAGCTGTCTGGTCCTGGGCTTTTGTTTGCTGGAAGATTTCTGATTACACTTTCAATTTCTGTGCTTGTGATTGGTCTGTTAAAATTTTCTATTCCTGGTTCAGTTTTGAGAAGTTGTACTTTTCTAAGAATTTGTTCATGTCTTCCAAGTTGTCCATTTTATTGCCATATAATTGCTGATAGCAGTCTCTTATGATCCTTTGTATTTCTGTGTTGTCTGTTGTGTTTTCTCCATTTTCATTTCTCATTTTGTTGATTGATTCTTCTCCCTTTGTTTCTTGATGAGTCTGGTTAATGGTTTGTCAATTTTATTTATCTTCTCAAATGACCATCTTTTAGCTTTTTTGATTTTTGCTATGGTTTCTTTTCTTCTTTTGTATTTATTTCTGCCCTAATCTTTAAGATTTATTTTCTTCTACTAATCTTCAGGTTCTTCATTGCTTCCTTTTTTAGTTGCTTTAGGTATAGAGTTCGGTTATTTATTTAACTTTTGTTTCTTTCTTGAGGTAAGCCTGTATTGCTAAGAACCTTCCCCTTAGCACTGATTTTATAGTGTCCCATAGATTTTGGGTTGTTGTGTTTTCATTTTCATTCATTTCTATGCAAATTTTGATTTCTTTTTTGATTTCTTCTGTGATTTGTTGGTTACGCAGCAGCGTTTTGGTCAGCCTCCATATCTTGGAATTTTTGACAGTTTTTCTCCTGTAATTGACATCTGATCTTTTTTTTTTTTTTTTTCATTTATTTTCATTAGTTGGAGGCTAATTACTTTACAATATTGTAGTGGTTTTTGTCATATATTGACATGAACTAGCCATGGATTTACATGTATTTACATCCTGTTCCCCCTCCCACCTCCCTCTACCGGATCCCTCTGGGTCTTCCCAGTACACCAGGTCCAAGCACTTGTTTCATGCATCCATCCTGGGCTGGTGATCTGTTTGAACCTAGATAATATACATGTTTTGATGCTGTTCTCTTGAAACATCCCACCCTCGCCTTCTCTGACAGAGTCCAAAAGTCTGTTCTGTACATCTGTGTCTCTTTTTCTGTTTTGCATATAGGGTTATCATTACCATCTTTCTAAATCCCATATATATGTGTTAGTATGCTGTAATGGTCTTTATCTTTCTGGCTTACTTCACTCTGTATAATGGGCTCCAGTTTCATCCATCTCATTAGAACTGATTCAAATGAATTCTTTTTAATGGCCGAGTAATATTCCATGGTGTATATGTACCACAGCTTCCTTATCTATTCGTCTCCTGATGGACATCTAGGTTGCTTCCATGTCCTGGCTATTATAAACAGTCCTGCGATGAACATTGGGGTGCACGTGCCTCTTTCAGATCTGGTTTCCTCAGTGTGTATGCCCAGAAGTGGGATTGCTGGGTCATATGGCAGTTCTATTTCCAGTTTTTTAAGGAATCCCCACACAGTTCTCCATAGCGGCGGTACTAGTTTGCATTCCCAACAACAGTGTAAGAGGGTTCCCTTTTCTCCACACCCTCTCCAGCATTTTTTGCTTGTAGACTTTTGGATAGCAGCCATCCTGACTGGCGTGTAATGGTACCTCATTGTGGGTTTGATTTGCATTTCTCTGATAATGAGTGATGTTGAGCATCTTTTCATGTGTTTGTTAGCCATCTGTATATCTTTGGAGAAATGTCTGTTTAGTTCTTTGGCCCATTTTTTGATTAGGTCATTTACTTTCCTGGAATTGAGCTTCAAGAGTTGCTTGTATATTTTTGAGATGAATCCTTTGTTTCTTCATTTGCTATTATTTTCTCCCAATCTGAGGGCTGTCTTTTCACCTTGCTTATAATTTCCTTTCTAGTGCAAAAGCTTTTAAGTTTCATTACGTCCCATTTGTTTATTTTTGCTTTTGTTTCTAATATTCTGGGAGGTGGGTCATAGAGGATCCTGCTGTGATATATGTCGGAGAGTCTTTTGCCTATCTTCTCCTCTAGGAGTTTTATAGTTTCTGGTCTTACACTTAGATCTTTAATCCATTTTGAGTTTATTTTTGTGTATGGTGTTAGAAAGTGTTCTAGTTTCATTCTTTTACAAGTGGTTGACCAGCTTTCCTGGCACCACTCGTTAAAGAGGTTGTCTTTTTTCCATTGTATACCCTTTCCTCCTTTGTCGAAGATAAGTTGTCCATAAGTTCGTGGATTTATCTCTGGGCTTTCTATTCTGTTCCATTGATCTATATTTCTGTCTTTGTGACAGTACCATACTGTCTTGATGACCGTGGCTTTGTAGTATAGTCTGAAGTCAGGCAGGTTGATTCCTCCAGTTCCATTCTTCTCTCTCAAGATGACTTTAGCTATTTGAGGTTTTTTTTTTATTTCCACCCCAATTGTGAAATTATTTGTTCTAGTTCTGTGAAAAATACATTTGGTAGCTTAATAGGGATTGCATTGAATCTATAGATTGCTTTGGGTAGAATAGCCATTTTGACAATATTGATTCTTCCAATCCATGAACACAGATATTTCTCCATCTGTTTGTGTCTTCTTTGATTTCTTTCATCAGTGTTTTACAGTTTTCTATGTATAGGTCTTTTGTTTCTTTAGGTAGATATACTCCTAAGTATTTTATTAGTTTTGTTACAACGGTATTGTTTCCTTAATTTCTCTTTCTGTTTTCTCATTGTCAGTGTATAGGAATGGAAGGGATTTCTGTGTGTTAATTTTATACCCTGCAACTTTACTATATTCATTGATGACCTCTAGTAATTTTCTGGTAGAGTGTTTAGGGTTTTCTATGTAGAGCATCATGCCATCTGCAAACGGAGAGAGTTTCACTTCTTCTTTTCCTATCTAGATTCCTTTTACTTCTTTTTCTGCTCTGATTGCTGTGGCCAAAACTTCCAACACTATGTTGAATAGTAGTGGTGAGAGTGGGCACCCTTGTCTTGTTCCTGATTTTAGGGGAAATGCTTTCAATTTTTCACCATTGAGGGTAATGCTTGCTGTGGGTTTGTCATATATAACTTTTATTATGTTGAGGTATGTTCCTTCTATTCCTGCTTTCTGGAGAGTTTTAATCATAAATGGATGTTGAATTTTGTCAGAGGCTTTTCTGCATCTATTGAGATAATCATATGGTTTTTATCTTTCAATTTGTTAATGTGGTGCATTACATTGATTGATTTGTGTATATTAAAGAATCCTTGCATTCCTGGGATAAAGCCCACTTGGTCGTGGTGTATGATTTTTTTAATATATTGTTGGATTCTGTTTGCTAGAATTTTGTTAAGGATTTTTGCATTTGTGTTCATCAGTGATATTGGCCTGTAGTTTTCTTTTTTTGTGGCATCTTTGTCTGGTTTTGGAATTAGGGTGATGGAGGCCTCATAGAACGAGTTTGGAAGTTTACCTTCTTCTGCAATTTTCTGGAAGAGTTTGAGTAAGATAGGTGTTAGCTCTTCTCTAAATTTTTGGTACAATTCAGCTGTGAAATCATCTGGTCCTGGGCTTTTGTTTGCTGGAAGATTTCTGATTGCAGTTTCGATTTCCTTGCCTGTGATGGCTCTGTCAACATCTTCTGTTTCTTCCTGGTTCAGTTTTGGAAACTTATACGTTTCTAAGAATTTGTCCATATCTTCCAAGTTGTCCATTTTATTGGCATAGAGCTGCTGGTAGTAGTCTCTTATGATCCTTTGTATTTCAGTGTTGTCTGTTGTGATCTCTCCATTTTCATTTCTAATTTTGTTAATTTGGTTCTTCTCCCTTTTTTTTCTTAGTAAGTCTTGCTAATGGTTTGTCAGTTTTGTTTATTTTTTCAAAAAAACCAGCTTTTAGCTTTGTTGATTTTTGCTATGGTCTCTTTAGTTTCTTTTGCATTTATTTCTGCCCTAATTTTTCAGATTTCTTTCCTTCTACTAACCCTGGGGTTCTTCATTTCTTCCTTCTCTAGTTGCTTTAGGTGTAGAGTTAGGATATTTATTTGGCTTTTTTCTTGTTTCTTGAGGTAAGCCTGTAATGCTGTGAACCTTCCTCTTAGCACTGCTTTTACAGTGTCCCATAGGTTTTGGGTTGTTGTGTTTTCATTTTCATTCATTTCCATGCATATTTTAACTTCTTTTTAGATTTCTTCTATGATTTGTTGGTTATTCAGAAGCGTGTTATTTAGCCTCCATATGTTTGAATTTTTAATAATGTTTTTCCTGTAACTGAGATCTAATCTTACTGCACTGTGGTCAGAAAAGATGACTGGAATGGTTTCAATTTTTTTGAATTTACCAAGACTAGATTTATGGCACAGGATGTGATCTGCTCTGGAGAAGATTCCATGTACACTTGAGAAAATGGTGAAGTTGATTGTTTTGGGGTGAAATGTCCTATAGATATCAGTTAGGTCTAGCTGGTCCATTGTGTCATTTAAGTTTGTGTTTCCTTGTTCATTTTCTGTTTAGTTGACCTATCCATAGTTGTGAGTGGGTTATTAAAGTCTCCCACTATTATTGTGTTACTATTAATTTCTTCTTTCATACTCATTAGCATTTGCCTTACATATTGCGGTGCTCCTATGTTGGGTGCATATATATTTATAATTGTTATATCTTCTTCTTGGATTGATCCTTTGATCATTATGTAGTGTTCTTCTTTGTCTCTTTTCACAGCCTTTATTTGAAAGTCTATTTTATCTGATATGAGTATTGTGACTCCTGCTTTCTTTTGGTCTCCATTTGTGTGAAATATTTTTTTCCAGCCCTTCATTTTCAGTCTGTACGTGCCCCTTGTTTTGAGGTGGGTCTCTTGTAGACAGCATATATAGGGGTCTTGTTTTTGTATCCATTCAGCCAGTCTTTGTCTTTTGGTTGGGGCATTCAACCCATTTACATTTAAGGTAATTATTGATAGGTATGGTCCCGTTGCCATTTACTTTGTTGTTTTGAGTTCATGTTTATACACCCCTTCTGTGTTTCCTGTCTAGAGAAGATCCTTTAGCATTTGCTGGAGAGCTGTTTTGGTGGTGCCGAATTCTCTCAGCTTTTGCTTGTCTGTAAAGCTTTTGAGTTCTTCACATCTAAATGAGATCCTTGCTGGGTACAGTAATCTAGGTTGTAGGTTATTCTCTTTCATTACTCTAACTATGTCCTGCCATTCCCTTCTGGCCTGAAGGGTTTTTATTGCTAGATCAGCTGTTATCCTTATGGGAATGCCTTTGTGTGTTATTTGTTGTTTCTCCCTTGCTGCTTTTAATATTTGTTCTTTGTGTTTGATCTTTGTTAATTTGATTAATATGTGTCTTGGGGTGTTTTGCCTTGGGTTTATCCTGTTTGGGACTCTCTGGGTTTCTTGGACTTGGGTGGCTATTTCCTTCCCCATTTGGGAAGTGTTCAGCTATTATCTCCTCGAGTATTTTCTCATGGCCTTTCTCTTTTTCTTCTTCTTCAGGGACTCCTATGATTCGCATGTTGGGGCGTTTCACATTGTCCCAGAGGTCCCTGAGGTTGTCCTCATTTCTTTTGATTCTTTTTTCCTCTCTGCTTCATTTATTTCCACCATTTTATCTTCTACCTCACTTATCCTATCTTCCATCTCCATTATTCTACTCGTGGTTCCCTCCAGAGTGTTTTTTATCTCATTTATTGCATTATTCATTTTTAATTGACTCTTATTTCTTCTAGGTCCTTGTTAAACATTTCTTGCATCTTCTCAATCTTTGTCTACAGGCTATTTATCTGTAACTCCATTTTGTTTTCAAGATTTTGGATCATTTTTATTATCATTATTCTAAATTCTTTTTCAGGTAGATTCCCTATCTCCTCCTCTTTTGTTTGACTTGGTGGGCATTTTTCATGTTCCTTTACCTGTTGGGTATTTCTCTGCCTTTTCATCTTGTTTAGATTGCTGTGTCTGGAGTGGGCTTTCTGTATTCTGGTGGTCTGTGGTTCCTTTTTGTTGTGGAGGTTTCACCCAGTGGGTGCAGTTGGACGATTGGTTTGTCAAGGTTTCCTGGTTAGGGAAGCTTGTGTCAGTTTTCAGGTGCATGGGATTGGATTCCTTCTCTCTGGAGTGCAATGGAGTGTCCAGTAGTGAGTTTTGAGATGGGTCTATGTGTTAGATGTGACTCTGGGCAGCCTGTATGTTGACACTCAGTTCTATGTTCCTGTGTTGCTAAAGAATTTGTGTGCTATGTCTTGTTCTGGAGCTTATTGGCTCTTGGGTGGTGGTTGGTTTTGGTGTAGGTATGGAGGCTTTTGGATGGTCTCTTATTACTTAATGTTCCATGTAGTCAGGAGTTTTCTGGTGTTCTCAGGTTTTGGGCTTAAGTCTCCTTCCTCTGGATTTCAGTTTTATTCTTCCAGTAGTCTCCAGACTTCTCTAACTATACAGCACTGTTAATAAAACTTCTAGGTTAATGGTGAAAAGATTCTCCACCGTGAGGGACACCCAGAGAGGTTCACAGAGTTACATGAAATAGAGCAGAGGAAGGAGGGAGATAGAGATGAGCAGGAGGAGAACAAGGGGGACTCAAGAGGAGAGAGACAGATCTACACAGTTATCTGTTCCCAAAGTGTTCTCCGTAGCCCAGACACCCACAAAGATTCACAGAATTGGATTGGGAAGAGAAGGGGAAAGGAGGAAATAGAGGTGTTCTGAGGTAGAAAACAGAGTCAAAAGTGGGAGAGAGTAATCAACACACTCCTCAATAGAAATGGGAACTGAATATTGGATTCTTAAATGTCCAAAATTTATATCACATACTGAAAAACAAAGATTAAAACTCTAGCGTAGTGGTTAGACTCTTTAAAATACAATATTCTAAAACAAAAACACAAAAAAATTTTAGAAATACATATGAGGTTCAGTTTAAAAATAGGGTGTCTCTTTTTTTTTTTTTGCAAGGTTATAGTGAAATGAAAATGAAAATTAAGGAATAATAGAGGAGTACTAGAGGACTTTAAAGGGAAATAGAGAAAAAGAAAAAAAAGAAAACATGAAAAAAAATTTTTTCCCTAATTAAAAAAATCATAAAAATATATGAAAATGAAAGTTAAGGAGTAATGGGGGAGTAATAGGGAATTTTAAAAGAAAATAAAAGAGAAAAAATAAAAAAGAAAAGGAAAGAAAAAAAAATTTTAATAAAAAATAACATCTATATCTATATCTAGGAATTTCTCTGGAGCTGTTGGGGTCAGTGCGGGTTTGGTTCAGTTTCAGATAGCTCCTCGTTCCAGCTTACCCGTCTCGATATCTATAGGCCCCTTCTGATGTAGTCGGTGTTACCTACAGTGATTTTAATCAGTTGCACCGGTCCTTTCTGAAGCTGTTCCCTTTGTTTGTTTGGCTTCTGTTTGCCATCTCTTCGGTGTCTAATTTCCACCCTGACACAGGTGGGCGGAGGTGATCTATTTAGGTTCAGTAGTTCAGTCCTGCTAAGGGGAGGGCGGGGGCTGCAGACAGATATCGTTGTGTGTGGGTAGCACTCACCGTGTTCTGTCCTCACTGGGTTTGCCCCGCTCACGGGTGCCTGTGCTTTCCCCTTCTACACTGCTCAGGCGCCTGGCTGCTCTATAGGGAGCGTGCCCTGTGTTGCCTGCGGTTCCAGTTTTCGGGTACTCCACAAAAGAGTGGACTTGGTTGCGCCTGTATTTTGTGCCTTCCCTGGCCTGAGCGGCATCTGATCTTACTGTGTTGTGGTTAGAAAAGTTGCTTGGAATGATTTCAGTTTTTCTGAATTTACTAAGGCTAGATTTATGGCCCAGGATGTGATCTCTCCTGGAGAAGATTCCATGTACACTTGAGAAAAAGGTGAAATTGATTGTTTTGGGGGTGAAATGTCCTATAGGTATCAATTAGGTCAAACTGGTCCATTATATCATTTAAACTTTGTGTTTCCTTGTTAATTTTCTGTTTAGTTTATCTATCCATAGATGGGAGTAGGGTATTAAAGTCTCCCCCTATTACTGTGTTATTGTTAATTTCCCCTTCATACTTGCTAGCATTTGCCTTACATACTGTGGTGCTCCTATGTTGGGCACATATGTATATATATATATATATACTTGTTACATCATCTTCTTGGATTGATCCTTTGATCTTTATATAGTGTCGTTCTTGTCTCTTTTCACAGCCTTTATTTTAAATTCTATTTTATCTGATACGAGTATTACGACTCCAGCTTTCTTTTGGTCTCTATTTGCGTGGAATATCTTATTCCATTTCTTCACTCTCAGTCTGTATGTGTCCCTGGTTTGAGGTGTGTCTCTTGTAGACAGCATATGTAGACGTCTTGTTTTTGTATCCATTCAGCCAGTCTTTGTCTTTTGGTTGGGGCATTCAACCCATTTACATCTAAGGTAGTTATTGATAAGTATGATCCCTTTGCCATTTACTTTGTTGTTTTGAGTTTGCGTTTATAATCCTTTTCTGTTTTTCCTGTCTAGAGAAGATCTTTAGCATTTGTTGAAATGCTGGTTTGGTGGTGCTGAATTCTCTCAGCTTTTGCTTGTCTGTAAAGCTTTTGATTTCTCCTTCATATTTGAATGAGATCCTTACTGGGTAGTAATCTGGTTTGTAGGTTTTTCTCTTTAATCACTTTTAAGTATGTCCTGTCATTCCCTTTTTGCCTTGAAAGATCAGCTGTTATGCTTATGGGAATTCCTTGTGTGTTATTTTTTGTTTTTCCCTTGCTGCTTTTAATATTTGTTCTTTGTGTTTGATCTTTGTTAATTTGATTAATACGTGTCTTGTGTGGTTTTGCCTTGTGTTTATACTGTTTAGGACTCTCTGGGTTTCTTGGACTTGGGTGACTATTTGTTTCCCCATTTTAGAGAAGTTTTCAACTATTGTATCCTCAAGTATTTTCTCTTGGTCTTTCTGTTTTCTTCTTCTGGGACTCCTATGATTCTAATGTTGGGACATTTAACATTGTCCCAGAGGTCTCTGAGGGTGTCCTCATTTCTTTTAATTATTTTTTCTTTTTTCCTCTCTGCTTCATTTATTTCTACCACTCTATTTTCTACCTTACTTATCCTATCTTCTGCCTCCGTTATTCTACTGTTGCTTTCCTCCAGAGTGTTTTTTATCTCATTTATTGCATCATTCATTATATATTGACCCTTTTTTATTTCTTCTAGGTCCTTGTTAAACATTTCTTGCATCTTCTCAATCCTTGTCCCCAGGCTGTTTACCTGTAACTCCATGTTGTTTTCAAGATTTTGGATCATTTTCACTATGGTTATTTTGATTTCTTTTTCAGGTAGATTCCCTACCTGTTCCTCTTTTTTTGTTTTGATGGGCATTTATCCTTTTCCTTTACCTGCTGAGTGTTTCTCTGCCTTTTCATCTTGTTTATATTGCTGTGTTGGGATGGCCTTTCTGTATCCTGGCAGTTTGTGGTTTCTCTTTATTGTGGAAGTTGGTCCAGGTGGTGGGATTGGACTAATGGCTTGTCAAGGTTTCCTGGTTAGGGAAGCTTTTGTTGGTGTTCTGGTGGGTGGAGCTGGATTTCCTCTGTTTGGAGTGCAATGAAGTGTCCAGTAGTGGGTTTTGAGATGTCAGTGGGTTTGGTGTGACTCTGGGCAACCTGTATATTGAAGCTCCTGTTCCTGTGTTTCTGGAGAATTGCATGGTATATCTTGCTCTGGAACTTGTTGGCCCTTGGGTTGTGCTTGGTTTCATTGTAGGTATGGAGGCTTTTGATGATGTCCTGTCGATTAATGTTCCCTGGAGTCAGGAGTTCTCTGGTGTTCTCAGGAATTGGACTTTAGCCTCCTGCCTCTGGTTCTCAGTCTTATTCTTACAGTAGTCTCAAGACTTCTCCATCTATAGAGCACCAACAATAAAACATCTAGGTTAAAGATGAAAAGTTTCTCCACAGTGAGGAACACCTGGATAGGTTCACAAGTTACATTGAGAAGAAAAGAGGGAGGAAGATAGAAGTGACCAGGAGAAGAGGAAGGGGAATCAAAAGGGGAGAGAGCAGTCTTTCCAGTTATCAATTGCCTATGTGCTCTCCACTGTCTGGACCCATCAGAGATGTTCACTGAGTTACACAGAGAAGAGAAGAGGAAGGAGACAGAGGTGACCAGGAGGAGATAAGGGGGAGTCAAAATGAGAGAGACAAATCCAGCCAGTAATCCGTTCCATAAGTGTTCTCCACAGCCCAGAACACACAAAGAGAGTCAAGAGCTGGTTAGAGAAGAAAAGGCAGAGGGAGGTGATAGAGGCGACGTGGTAGAGAAAAAGGCAAGTCAAAAGTGGGGGAGAGCAATCAAGCGAGTAATCACACTCTCGAGTTAGAGTACTGAAGATTGGGTTCTTAAAGGTACAAAATTGATAACAAATACCAAAAAGCAAAGATTACAAATCTAGAGTAGAGGTTCAGTTCAGTTCAGTTCAGTTCCTCAGTCGTGTCCAACTCTGTGACCCCATGAATCGCAGCATGCCAGGTCTCCCTGGCCATCACCAGCTCCCGGAATTTACTCAAACTCATGCCCATCGAGTCGGTGATGCCATCCCGCCATCTCATCCTGTCGTCCCCTTCTCCTCTTGCCCCCAATCCCGCCCAGCATCAGGGTGTTTTCCAGTGAGTCAGCTGTTGCATGAGGTAGACAAAGTATTGTAGAGTAGAGGTTAGACTCTCAAAAATACAATATTAAAAAAACAAAGTCACAAAAATTTTAAAATATATTTACGAAGTTTTCTTTCAAAACAGGGTCTTTTTTTTGGGCAGGGTGGGGAGGCAAGGTTATAGTATATTATAAAAATGAAAATTAAAGGAGTACTAGAGGACTTAAAAATTAATTTTTTTTTAATTTAAGAATGATAGTAGTAGAAATATATCTAGAGATTTCTCTGGAGCTATTGCAGACATGTGGAGTCAGTTCAGTTTCAGATAGTTCCCTGATCTAGCTTATACTTCTCAATATATATAGGCCCCTTCCAATGTAGTTGGTGCTGACTACCCTAAACAGTGCAGCCCGGAGCCTCCCTGTTCAGCCCCCACTTGCTGCTGGTGGCTTTGAGTGCTGGAGGTTTTCGTTAGACATATAATTTGTGAGTTTTAAGTATTTATTTATTTTTGCTCTTGGTTATGTTGCCCTCTGAGATTACAAGATTCCCCACAGACCCACTGGTGAGAGTGTTTCCTAGTGTTTGGAAACTTCTCCCCTTTTAAGACTCCCTTTCCTGGACGGATCTCCGTTCCTACTTCTTTTGTCTCTCTTTTTGTCTATTTTTATCTTTCTGGGTGCCTAATGTCCTCTGCCAGCATTCAGAAGTTGTTATGTGGAATTTGCTCAGTGTTCAAATGTTCTTTTGATGAGTTCGTGGGGGAGAAAGTGGTCTCCCTGTCCTATTCCTCCGCCATCCTTAGGACCTCCCCCAAGATTAAATCCTTAAAGGTAGAAAATTGGTATCACAAATAGGAAAAAAGCAAAGATTAAAAATCTAGCCTAAAGGTTAGACTGTCAAAAATCCAAAAAGACAAAATCAGAAAAATTAAATAAATTTATGTAGGAAATTAGCTTTAAAAATAGGATCTATTTTTTTTGCAAGGTAATTTTAGATTCTAAAATGAAAGTTAAAGAAGTAATAAAGAACTTAAATTTTTTTAGAAAATATATTAAAAAGTGATAATAGTAAAAATATATCTAGGGATTTATCTGGAGCTATTGTGGGCATTGTGTGCTTAGTTCAGTTTAGATAGTTTCTTGTTCCAGCTTGTGCTTGTTCTCAAGGTCTATAAGGTCTCCCTCCAATGCACAGTCAGTATTATTTGGAGGGTTTTAATCTGTTACCCTGGTCACTTCTGGAGTGGTTCCCTTTTGTTTATTTTGGCTTTCTCTGTTTGCTTTTGTCTTCAGTGTCTAATTTCCGCCTTGTCACAAGGGGGCGACAGTGGCCACTTAGACTTGCTCACTCAGTTGTGTTGAGGGGAGGGTGGACACTGCAAACAGGTACCATGGGCATGTGTGAGGAGTGCTTGGAGTGGATGGATCTTACTGGGTTATCACAGCCCAAGGCAGTGTGTGCTTCCCAGACTCTAGGGTGCTCTGCAAGGGCACTGTCCCAATTGGGCCCTATGTTTCTTAGGGCCCTTTTTTCTGTGAGTGCACCAAGGGTCACTGTACTGTGTTAGAGCCTTTTCGGGGTAAGGTCTTTTTCTGGCTTTCTCCAATTCCAGTGTTTGTATTGCTGCCCCACATTTGCTCCTCAGATTGTCCTCAGGGACCTGTGCTCTTCCCAGGTCTAAGCCACTTAAGTTCTCAGATACTCCATAAGGGTTCAGACCTGATAAGTTGTGTGTTTTGTGGCCTTCCCAAGTCTGAGAAGCTCAGGCAACTGGTTGCTTGGTGAACGCCCTGTCCCAGATAGGCCATGCATCTTAATCACCTCCATGGCCCCCATTGCTAGGTTTCGTTGGTATCCTGTGAGAGCATGGTCTCAGATGCCTATACCTCTTCTGGGAAGCTGATTTCAGGCTGAGATACTCCTGGCAGATGACAACCATCCAGGATCCCAGGAAGATGTGGTTAGCAACTGGAAGGCTGTTCACAGTTTGTTGAAAGATGCCATCTCTGGGGTTGAGATTGCAGTGGCCCATTGCCTTCTGACTCTGTATGTCCTATGCCTGCCTCTTTGCCTCCAGTCAGGGAGGGGTCTGTATGGCTCCTCCTGTATGGTCCCTCAAAGGGTCTCCATTGGCATTCACTCAGTGCTTTTTTCTTTGAGTGCACCATGGGTCACTGTGTTGTGTTAGAGCCTTCCAGGGGAAAGGTCTTTTTTTTTTTTTTGGTCTCTCTTGCAATTCACTTGTGTGGATTGCTATCTTATATTAGCTCCCTCAGATTATCCTCAGGGCATTCAGTGCTAGTATTTACCCTAGGGACATATGATGCAGTCCCTGCCTCCCTGCCCAGCCCCCACTTGCTGGTGGCAGATGCAGGCACCTGGGCTACTTCTCTGCAGGCAGTTGCAGTTAGGTGCATATTGTGTGCGTGTGTGTGTGTGTGTGTGTGTGTGTGTGTGTTTCCCCTCCCAGTTATGTGCCCTCTGAGATTCCAGAACTTCCCACAGACTCACCTCTGAGAGGGTTTCCTCCTGTTTTGGAAACTTCTCCCTCACTACTTCCTCACTGGGATGGATCTCTGTCCGTAAATCTTTGGTCTCTGTTTCTTTGTCTTTTATGTTTTGTCCTACATCCTTTCTAAGAGAACGGGCTGCCTTTCTAAGAGAATGGGCTGCCTTTCGTTCTGGCTAGTGTCCTCTACCAGCATTCAGAAGTTGTGGAAGTTGCTAAAAATTCAAATGATCTTTTGATGAGTTTGTGGGAGGACAAAATGGTCTCCCTGTCCTATTCCTCTGCCATCTTGGGCCCACCCATCAATATCATTTTTTAAAACAGAAATATAACGTACCACCTGAATTTTTGTTCAGTTCAACTCAGTTGCTCAGTCGTGTCCAACTGTGACCCCATGAACTGCAGCACGCAAGGCTTCATTGTCCATCACCAACTCCCGGAGTTCACCTAACTCATGTCCTATCATATTGTCATATGTATCCTTTGATGGATATTTGGAACACTTATATCTTTTGGCTGCTTTCAATAGTGTTGCTATGAAAATGAGTGTACAAACATTTGTTCAAGTGCTCAGTTTTACTAGGTTGGTGCAAGAATAATTGCTATGTAATACTGTGAATTTTTAATCTTTTACAACTTGGTTCAAACATATCTTTATTAATCAAAATAGGAACCACTAAATGTCAACACGTTTTGGCTAAGGAGAAATAAGTTTGTTCCTGGGGTGATACCTCATTGCAGTTTTTTTTTTTTTTTAAATTAATTAATTTTTAATTGAAGGATAATTGCTTTATAGTATTCTGTTGGTTTCTGTCAAATATCAGCAGGAGTCAGCCATAGGTATACGTATGTCCCCTCCCTCTTTTACCTCCTTCCTGCCTCCCTCCCATCCCAGCCTATTAGGCTGTTGCAGAGTACTGGTTTAAGTTCCCTGAGTCAAGCAACAAATTCCCATTGGCTATCTATATTACATATGGTAATAAAAGTTTCTGTGTTACTCTCTCCATGTATCCCACCCTGTCCTTCCTTCCCCAGATCCAGTGTCTGTAAGTCAGTTGTCTGTGTCTGTGTCCCCATTGCTGCCTGGCAAATAATTTCATCAGTACCATCTATCTAGATTTCACATATATGTATTAATATAAAATATTTTTCTCTTTCTGACTGACTTCACTCTGTGTAATAGGCTCTGGGTTCATTCATCTCATTACAACTGACTCATGGGTTCCTTTACATGGCTGAGTAATATTCCATTTCTATATATGCTTCTTGATTCATTCATCTGCTGATGGAATTCTGAGGTGCTTCCATGTTCTACCTATTAACCATAGTATAGCTGCAGTGAACATTGAGATACCTGTGTCTTTTTCAATTTTGGTTTCCTCTGTATATGCCTAGTAATGGGATTGTTGGGTCATATGGAGGTTTTATTCCTAGTTTTTTAAGGAATTTCTATACTGTCATGCATAGTGACTGTATCAGTTTGTTTTCCCACCAACAGTGCAAGAGCATTCTCTTTTCTCCACAGCCTCTCCAGCATTTATTCTATAGATTTTTTGATGATGGCCATTCTGACTGGTATAAGATGATAACTCGTAATTTTGATTTGCATTTTTCTAATAATGAGTGATGTCGAGCATCTTTTCATGTGTTTGTTAGCCATCTGTATGTCTTCTTTGCAGAAATGTCAGTTTAGGTCTTTTTCCCATTTTTTGATTTTCTGATAGTTGGATGAGCTGTATATTTTGGAAATTAATCCTTATTTGACTTTTTCATTTGCTATAATTTTTTCCCTTTGCGGGTTGTATTTTTACTTTGTTTATAGTCTTCTTTGTGTGCAAAAGTTAGGTCCCACTCATTTACTTTTGCTTTTGTTTCCATTCCTCTAGGAGGTGGATCATACAGGTTCTTGTTATGATTTATGTCATAGAGTGTTCTGCCTGTGTTTTCCCCTTAAGTTTTTTAGTTTCTGGTCATACATTTAAATATTTAATCCATTTTGACTTTATCTTTGTATATGGTGTTGATTTTGTATCTGGTAACTTTGATAAAATCAAAGATTAGGCCTAGTAACTTTTAGATAGTATCTCTAGGATTTTCTGTGTATACTGTCATGTCATCTGGAGAGTTTTACTTCATTTCTGATCTGGATTCCTTTTATTCTTTTTCTTCTCTGATTGCCATTGCTAGGACTTCCAAAACTGTTGAATTATAGCAGCAAGAAAGGGAAGCCTTTTCTTGTTCCTGATCTTAGAGGGAATGCTTTCAGTTTTTTACTGCTGAGAGTATTGTTTGCTGTGGGTTTATCATATGTGGCATTTAGGTTAAGGTAGGTGCTTTCTATGACCATTTTTGGAAGTGTTTATTTTTTTAAATCATAAATTTGTGCAGATTTTGTCAAAGGTTTTTCTGTATATTAAAATTATCAATATGGTTTTTGTCTTTCAATTGTTAATGTGGTGTATCACATGATTGATTTGCAAATATTGTAAAATCCTTGTGTCTCTGGCATAAAGCCCACTTGATTATAATGTGTCTGATCTTTTTAATGTGTTGTTGAATTCTGTTTGCTAGAATTTTGTTGGGGATTTTCCCATCTATGTTCTTCAGTGATGTGCTGCTGTGCTTAGGTGCTCAGTTGTGTCTGACTCTTTATAGCCCCATGGACTGTGACTTGCCAGGCTCCTCTGTACATGGGCATTCTCCAGGCAGGAATACTGGAATGGGTTGCTGTGCCCTCTTTTAGGGGATGTGTCTTACCCTGGATTTGAAACAGGGTGTCCTGCCTTGCAGGTGGATTCTTTACCAGCTGAGCTACCAAGGAAGCCCATTCATCAGTGATACTGGCCTGAAATTTTCTTTTGTGTGTGTCATCTTTGCCTGGTTTTGATAACAGGGTAATGATGGCCTCATAGAACCAGTTTGGAAGTGTTCCTTCTTCAGTTTTATGAAAGAGTTTTAGGAAGATAGGCACTAGCTCTTCTTTAAATGTTTGATAAAATTTACCTGTGAAAGCATCAGTCTTGGGCTTTTATTTTTTGGGGAGATTTTTTTCTTCACACTTTGAATTTTAATGCTTGTAATTGCATTGTTCAATATTTCTATTTCTTGGTTCAGTCTTAGAATATTGAACTTTTCTAAGAATCTTTCCATTTCATCCAGGTTGTCCATTTTATTATCATATAGATGCTTAGAGTAGTCTCTTGTAATCCTTTGTATTTCTTCATTGTCTGTTATAACCTTTCCTTTTTCATTACTAATTTTGTTCATCTGATTCTTCTCTTTTTCTTGATGAGTCTGGCCAAAGGTTTGTTGATTTTGTTTACCGTCTCAAAGAACCAGCTTTTAGTTTCATTAATCTTTACTCTTGTTAGTTTCATTTCTTTTTCATGTATTTCTGCCCAAGTATTTTATGATTTCTTTTCCATTAATTTTTGTTGTTGTTGTTTTTTAATAACTGCTTTAAGTCTAAAGATAGGTTATCTGTTCAAATAGTCTAGTGGTTTTCCCTACTTTCTTCAATTTAAGTCCAAATTTGGCAATAAAGAGTTCATTATCTGAGCCATTGTCAGCTCCTGGCCTTGATTTTGCTGACTGTGGGGAGCTTTTCCATCTTGGCTGCAAAGAATATAATCAGTCTAGTTTCAGTATTGACCATCTGGTCTTGTGTTGTTGGAAGAGGGTGTTTGCTATGAACAGTGCATTCTCTTGGCAAAACACTATTAGCCTTTGACCTGCTTCGTTTTGTACTGCCAAATTTGCCAGTTTCTGCAGGTATCTCTTGTCATCCTACTTTTGCATTCCAGTCACCTATAATGAAAGCATCTTTTTTGGGTGTGTGTTCTAGAAGGTCTTGTAGGTCTTCATGGAACCATTCAATTTCAGCTTCTTTGGCATTACTGTTTGGGGCATAGACTTGGATTACTGTGGCTTTGAGTGGGTTGCCTTGGAAATGAACAGAGATTTTTCTCTTGTTTTTGTGATTGTGTCCATGTACTGTATTTTCTACTCTTTTTGTTGACTGTGATGGCTACTCCATTTCTCCTAAGGGATTCTTGCCCACAGTAGCAGGTATGATGGTCATCTGAGTTAAATTCACCTGTTCCAGTCCATTTTGGTTCACTGATTCCTAACATGTTGATGTTCACTCCTGCTCTCTCCTGTTTCACCACTTCCAATTTGCCTTGATTCATGGATCTAATATTCCAGGTTCCTATGCAATATTGCCCTTTACAGCTTTGGGCTTTACTCCCATCACCAGTCACTTCCACACTTGGGTGTTGTTTTTGCTTTGGCTCTGGTTCTGCTTTCTTTCTGGAGTTATTTCTCCATTGATCTCCAGTAGAGTGTTGGGCACCTATTGACCTGGTGAGTTCATCTTTCAGTGTCCTATCTTTTTGCCTTTTCATGGGGCTCTCAAGGCAAGAATACTGAAGTAGTTTGCCATTCACTTCTCCAGTGCACCATGTTTTGTTAGAACTTTCCACCATGAACTGTCTGCCTTTGGTGGCCCTATATGGCATAGCTCATAGTTTCGTTGAGTTAGACAAGGCTGTGGTCCATCTGATCAGTTTGGTTAGTTTTCTGTGATTGTGGTTTTCATTCTATGTACCCTCTGATTCATAAGGAGACTAGGATTATGAAAGCGTCCTGATGGGAGTGGCTGACTGAGCGGGAGACTGGGTCTTGCTCTGATGTTTTGGGTCATGCTTAATAAACAGAGGCAGAAGATCTTAAGAAGAGGTGGCAAGAATATATGGAAGAACTATACAAAAAAGATCTTCAAGACCCACATAACCATGGTAGTAGGATCACTCACCTAGAGCCAGGCACCCTGGAATGCAAAGTCTAGTGGGCCATAGAAACCATCAGTATGAGCAAAACTAGTGGAGATGGTGAAATTTCAGTTGCACTATTTCAAATCCTAAAAGATGATGCTATGAAGGAAAGTGCTGCACTCAGTGTGCCAACAAATTTGGAAAACTCAGCTGTGGCCATAGAACTGGAAAAGGTTAGTTTTCATTCCAATCCCAAAGAAAGGCAATGCCAAAGAATGTTCAAACTGCTGTTGCGCACAGTTGCTCTCATCTCACATACTTTCAGCAAAGTAATGCTGAAAATCTCCAAGCCAGGCTTTAACAGTAAGTGAATGTGAAGTTTCAGATGGTCAAACTGTATTTAGAAAAGGCAGAGGAACTAGAGATCAAATTGCCAACATTGGTTCAATCATCAGAAAAGCAGAAGAGCTCCAGAAAAACCTCTACTATTGTTTTACTAACTATGCCAAAGCCTTTGACTTTGTGGATTACCACAAACTGTGGGAAATTCTTCAAGAGATGGAAATAGCAGACCACTTGACCTGCCTCCTGAGAAATCTGTTTGCAGGTCAAGAAGCAACAGTTATAACATGAAGCAGCAGACTGGTTCCTAATCGGGAAAGGAGTTCAAGATTGTATATTGTCATCCTGCTTATTTAACTTACATGCAGAGTACATCATGAGAAATGCGAGGCTGGGTGAAGTACAAGCTGGAATTGATTGCTGGGAGAAATACCAATAACCTCAAACATGCAGATGACACCACCCTTATGGCAGAATGTGAAGAACTAAAGGCTTCTTGATAAAAGTAAAATAGGAGAGTGAAAAAGTTGGCTTAAAACTGAACATTCAAAAGGCTAAGATCATGGCATCCGGTCCCATCACTTCATGGCAAATAGATGGGGAAACAATGAAATCAGTGAAAAATTTTATTTTGGAGGGCTCCAAAGTCACTGCAGTTGGTGACTGCAGCCATGAAATTAAAAGATGCTTGCTCCCTGGAAGAAAAGCTGTGAATAACCTAGACAGCATATTAAAAAGCAGAGACATTTATTTGCCAACAAAGGTTCATCTAGTCAAAGCTATGGTTTTACCAGTAGTCATGTATGGATATGAGAATTCGGCTATAAAGAAAAGTGAGTGCCAAAGAATTGATGCTTTGGAACTGTTGTGTTGGAGAAGACTCTTGAGAGGTCTTGGAGATCAAGAAGATGCAACCATATGCAACCAGTCCATCCTAAAGGAAATCAGTCCTAAATATTCATTGGAAGGACTGATACTGAAGCTGAAACTCGAATACTTTGGCCACCTGATGCAAATAACTGATTCATTGGAAAAGAATCTGATGCTGGGAAAGATTGAAGGTGGGAGGAGAAGGGGTGACAAGAGGATGAGATGGTTGGAAGATGTCACCAACTCTATGGTCATGAGTTTGTGTAAGCTCCAGGAGTTGCTGATAGACAGGGAAGCCTCGTTTGCTACATTTCATGGGGTTGTAAAAAATTGGACACAGCTGAGAGACTGAACTGTCTGTCTATATGGATTTTCTTGTTTCTTAAAGTAGGATTGTATTGCTGTAAACTTCCCTCTTATAATGGCTTTTGCTGCATCCCATAGATTTTGAGTTGCGTTTTCATTGTCATGTTTCTAGGAGAATTTTCCTTTCCCTTTAAATTTCTTCAGTGAGGTGTTAGTTATTTAGAAACATATTGTTTAATCTCACATATGTTCTGGTTTTTCAGTTTTTTTTTTTTCCTGTAATTGATACCTATTCTCATAGCATTGTGGTCAGAATAGATGATTGATACATATTTCAGTTTTCTTGAATTTACTGAGGTTTGATTTATGACCCAAGATGTGGTCTGTCCCCAAGAGTGTTCCATGTGCACTTGAGAAGGACGTGTGTTCTTCTGCACTTGCATGGAATGTTCTGAATATATCAGTGATATAAATCTGGTCTAATTGTTATTTAAGGCTTTTGTTTCCTTATTAATTTTCTATTTTGAGCATTTCTCCATTAGTGTAAGTGTGGTATTAATGTCCCCTACTGTGATTGTGTTACTGTCAATTTCTCCTTTTATGTCTATTAGTGTTTGTCTTGTGTATTGAGTTGCTGTGTTGGATGCATAAATATTTATAATTGTTCCATCTTCCTCTTGGATTGATCCATGATTGTTATATAGTGTTCTTCCTTATCTGTTGTAATATTCTTTATTTTAAGGTATTTGTCTGATGTGAGAATTGCTATTCCAGATTATTTTTTTTTATTACTTTTGCATTCTCCCACTTTCAGTTTTTATGTGTTTCTAGGTCTGAACTGGGTTTCTTGTAGACTGGATATGTATGGGTTTGTTTTTGTATCCATTCAGTCCTTCTGTGTCTTTTCGTTGAATTGTTTAATCCATTTACGTTTAAGGTATTTATTGATATATTGATAATCATATTGATTGCCTTTTTTTTTTTTTTTTAGTTTTGGGGGGTTTGTTTTTATAGGTCTTTTTCATTTTTTGTGTTTCTTGTCCATATAAAGCCTCTTAACATTTGCTGTAAAGCTGATTTAGTGGTACTCAATTCTGTTTTTCTTTACTGTGAAACTTTTGATTTCTCCCATCAATTTTGAATGAGATCCTTGCTGCTAGAGTAATCTTGATTGTAGATTTTTCCATTTCAGTATTTGAAATAAATTGTGCCATTCCCTTCTAGCCTGCATTTTTTCCTGAAAAATTAGGTGTTAAACATATGGAGTTTCCTTTGTATGTTACTTGTTTTCCATCACTGGTTTTAACATTCTTTCTTCGTGTTTAATTTTTGTTAGTTTGATTAGTACCTGTCTCAGTGTGTTTCTCCTTAGGTTTATTGTAGATGGGTCTCTGCCCTTCTTGGACTTGATTGACTATTTCCTTTTCCACGTTGGGGAGATTTTCGACTATGATCTCTTCAAAAATTTTATCAGAGCCTTTCTTTTTCTCTTCTTCTTTTAAAAATGAAAGGGAAGTCATTCAGTCATGTGCAACTCTGCGACCCCATGAACTGTAGCCTCCACGTTCCTCTGTCCATGAGATTTTCCAGGCAAGAGTACTAGAGTGAGTTGCCTTTTCCTTTTCCAGAGGATCTTCCCAACCCAGGGATTGAACCCAGGTCTCCTGCATTGAAGGCAGATGCTTTACTGTCTGAGCCACCAGGGAAGCTTCTTCTTTTCAGACTCCTATAATTAGAATGTTGGTGCATTTTCTGTTGTCCCAGACGTATCTGGGGCTATCCTTTGTTCTTTTCATTCTTTTTCACTTATTCTGCTCTTCAGCAGTTATTTCCACCATTCTGTCTTCCAGCTCACTTATCCGTTCTTCTACCTCAGATATTCTGCTATTAATTTCTTGTAGAGTGTTTTAAATTTCATTAACTGTGTTGTCTTTTGTTTATTCTTTATTTTTTAGGCTTTTGTTAAATGTGCTAATTGATTCTTGCATTTTTTCCCTTCTATATTTGAGGTCTTGGATCATGTTTACAATCATTACTCTGAATTCTTTTTCATATAGTTTGCCTATTTCTTCTTCATTTATTTGGACTGTGTGTTTCTAAGTTATTTCTTCATTTGTGTGGTATTTCTCTGTCTTCTCTCCCTCTCTCTTTTTTTAATTAACTCACTGTGTTTAAGGTCTCCTGTTCCCAGGTGTCCTGCTGATTCTGCTAATAGAACCAGTTATCTTGCTGTTTGCACTGTTTGCATTGTTCACTGAAGCAGGGTAGGGAAGATGTGAGCTCAGAACCTGGAAAGGAGCCTTAAGGAGCCATAAGAACTGCAGACATGTTTATTGTCTCCCAGCTGGCACAGCAGCCATAACATGGCCTCTCTTATGGCTGACAAAGTATCCATAGTAGTAGCCATAACATAGTCATAACATATTCCTGATGTTGCTCCATTGTAGCACTGATGGAGCAGCAGACAGGGCTTTTGTGGTGATTCTCATAGAGGTGGACTGCACATAGTAGTCTGTGACCAAACGATTACCTTGTAACATGCATATACAGTGCTATAAGTGATCTCAGCTATTATATAACTGTGCAAAGTCATTGTTTAAGAAGGTGGGGCAAGAGGGCTTGTGATTGTGGGACGAGAGAACCTGATGCCATCTTGTTAATTTCCCCATACCTGGCTTCCAGGTTGTATTTGTTCTTCCTTTTGGTTTCTGCCCTTTTTGGGGAAGGTTGGTCCAGTGGTTTGCCCAGTGTAGGGTGTGACTTGTGCTTGTGTTCTGGTGGAAGGAGGTGAGGTTTTTTGTTCCCCCCCTGTGATGGACAGGGCTGTATGAGGTGGTAATCCTGTCTACTGATGATTTGGTTTGTTTTTTGTTTGTTTGTTTTGTTTGTTTGTTTTTGTTTTTTGTCTTGTTTTTTCCTTGGATAAGGTGTCCTTCACAGGATTCTGCTGGCAGTTGGGTGATGCCAGGTCTTGTATACAGGTGGTTGCCTTTGTGGGAGTTCTCACTAATTAATACTCCCTGTGGTTAGTTCTCTGGTAGTCTAAGGCCTTGGAATTAGCAGTGCTCTTACTCCAAACAGTCCAGTCCTGATACTCAGTTTTGCATGGTTCTACATACTATTTCTTGGTGATCAGTTATTCCTGCCCCCCCCTTAGCTGGTATTCTGCAAGATCTTCTGTGTGTCTAGAATGTGTATTACTTATGTATCCATGTAGAGAGATGTACTCCATATACACCTTTTCCTCCACAATCTTGTTCTCTCCCACATTGTAGTTTTGATTTGCATTTCTATAATAATAAGCAGTGTTAAGCATTTTTTTCATGGATTTATTAGCCATCTGTGTGTCTTCTTTGGAGAAATGTCTGTTAATTTTTTTTTAAATTTTAATTAGAGGATAATTACTTTACAATATTGTGATGATTTCTGCCATGTATCAACATGTATCTGCTGTAGAAATATATATGCTCCTTCCCTCTTGAACCTCTCTCCTACCTCCTCCATCTGATCCCTTACAGGTTGTCACAACACATTGGCTTTGGATTCCCTGCATCATACAGCAAATTCCCATTGACTCTTTATTTTACATGTGATGTATACATGTTAATGTGACTTTCTCAAATCATCCGACCCTGTATTCCCTACTGTGTCCATAAGTCTGTTCTCTGTGTTTGCATCTCCATTTCTGCTGTGCAAATAGGTTTATCAGTACCATCTTTCTAGATTGCATGTATATGTACTAATATAAAATGTTTGTCCTTCTGTTTCTGATTTACTTCACTCTGTATAGTAGGCTTTAGGCTCATTCAACTCATTAGAAGTGACTCAAATGCATTCCTTTTCATGGCCGAGTAATATTCCATTATTCATATGTGCATCTTTTTATCCATTCTTCTGTCAGTGGACATCTGGGTTGCTTCTGTGTCCTAGATATTGCAAATAGTGCTGCAGTGAACGCTGGGGTACATAGGTCTTTTTCAGTTACTATTTTCTCAGAGTATATGCCCAGTAGTGAGGTGGTTGTTTTATTGTAGCTTTGTTGCTATTTTTTTTTTTTTAAGGAACTTCCATGCATTCTTCCATAGTGGCTGTGTCAGTTTGCTTTCCCACCAACAGTGTAAGAGGGTTCCTTTTTCTCCACATTCTCTCCAGCATTTATTATTGTTTGTTCATTTTTTGACAATGGCCACTCTGACTGGTGTGAGGTGATACCTCAGTTATGGTTTTGATTTGCATTTCTCTAATAATGAGCCATGTTGAGCTTCTTTCCATGTATTTGTTAGCCCTCTGTATGTCTCCTTTGGAGAAATGTCTGTTAGCTCTTTTGCCACTTTTTTGGTTGGGGTGTTTGGTTTTCTCTTACTGGTTTTTATGAGCTGCTTGTATCTTTTGTCAGTTCCATTTGCTATTAGCTTCTCCTGTCCTCAGTGTTGTTGATTCCTTGTTTATGGTTTCCTCTGCAATGCAGTGTTTAATTAGGCCCCATTTGTTTATTTTTGCTTTTATTTTCATTACTTTAGGAGGTAGGTCCTAAGCGGTTCTTACTGTGATGTATGTCTGTAATGCCTGTGTTTTCCTCTGAAGAGTTTTATAGTTTCTGGTCTTACATTTACATCTTCAATCCATCTTGAGTTTGGTTTTGTGTATGGCATTAGAAAGTGTTCTAATTTTATTATTTTGCATGTAGCTCTCCAGTTTTCACAGCACCACTTATTGAAATGAGTAGTAATAACCTAAATTTGAGTTCATTTTAAAATTCTACATTTAATTCTTCCTCACATTCTGTTTTTTGATGTCAGAATTTACATTTTTTATCTTGTGTATTCATTAGTATATTATCTTAGTTGTAGTTATTTTTGTACTCCTCTTTGTTATATTAGCTGTGTAAGTGATTGACCCACCAATTTTATATTAGACTGTTATAGAACCTGTGGTGGCAGAAGAAGACAAGCGGCACTCAAAGATGCATAAGAGCAGGGTTTATTCAGCACGGGTGCTGGCCCAGTAAAGTTACCTCCAAAGGTGGAGCACCCTGACTTTTTTCTTGATATCTTTTATATCTTTAATGTTATATCTTTCCCCACTCAAACAGCTCAGATTCCTCTCCTCCCCCAGTAGCCTAAGTTGCCAGGGATGTGAGGAGCAAGCAGGATCATAGAGGCAAAAGCAGTGGTTGATGAGCTGCAGCTGTTAAAATAATGAAAGGGAAAGCAAAAGATTGTTACTTTAATTGGGGGCTTTGATTTCACTCCTGTCTCACTCCCCAACCTCGGTTGGACAACTGCCTCTGTGAACCCTGTTACAATTCTGATTAAGAGGGGTGTGATGGGGGAATAAGCAGGCATCCAGCGAGTATGACCTCGACCATCCCCATCATTGTTTCAAGCTGTCCTAGCCAAGAGAGCCCCATCCTCCAAAGAGGCCATCTATATCCCATCCCTTCCAGGTATAAACTGGAACATGAGAAATCTTCCTGATATTTTTAGCTATGTCTATTATAACTTTTCCATTGTCATCTATTTGGATATACCAGTCAGTTTAGTTGAATTTCCTGCAAGCTCTTCCTTCCTCAGCTAGGAGGTAGTCTAATGCTATTCGATTTTGATAGATGGCAGTCATCATCTGGAATTGTTACCATGACAACAGTTCCAATGCAGTTGTGATTTGACCAGTTACAATCTCAGGTACCATCTGCAATTAGGTTATTCGGTTGAGCTTGTAAATGGGGGTGCTATATCCCCAATTCCCATCCTGTCCCCATGTGTCCAGACAATAATATTGGATTATATTTTGGGGGGCCACTCATCTTTGCCCCAACTTTGTTTCCCTCCCAACTTGAGGGATTGTTTTTCTCTATGTCTCAGGTTGTCATAGATTGGGACACCCAGTGTGTCCCCTTGTGAGTCAAGTAAGAGGAAGAAACCTGACTGAGTTATTCCTATGGTGCATGTTCCTCCCCATCGGGATGGGACTTGTGAATAGGCCCTTCTCTCACAAATTCAAAAAAGTCTCTCTGAGGCCTGCCATAAGTCTGGGGTTGTGGAGTTAAAATATTTCCAAAATGGGCTGATGCTTGGGATTGTAAGAAAGGGATTAATATCAAGTTGATTTCTCGTACAGCTTTACACTAGAATTCTGGAGATAGAGTTGAAGGGAATGCAAGTGTGACTTCCGTTCCTTCTCTTTGGGGAGCCCAATACCAGGTTGGGGCCCCTGGCCACCATGAAAGGCTCTTACTGGTATCATTATAGACAAGTGCTCTTCTGTATTTTGTCTCTCTGACTGAGGTATAATTTATCCCTTCCAGGCTTAGGCATTCTTGGCTTAATGTGTCCGTAGATAGGGTCCAATGTGGTCCCCTGCCCACCTCCTCACTATTCGATTCCATTTGAATAGCAGGAAGGGATCCAATCCCATACCCTTCCAGGGCCATGTTTCACTCAATCAGGGCCCCTCCACAAGGCCAGCAGCTAGTGACATTTAATTTCTGAGCTACCTCCTTGGTTAGATGGATCAAAAGATTATTTCCAATAGGATGACATGTTAAACTTATCTTTCATTGAGGCTAGAAGCTGTACAGTCCACTGGACATTGGCTTTGGATCTGATGCCAGTGGGTCTCACTTGGATACTTGGGACTTTAACCATTGACCACCTCTGGGACTGCTTCTTTCCTAGACTGGTCATGTTTCCCTGCCCCGCCTCCCTCACCCCAGTCTGACATCCCAAAATGAGTATGTTGGGTCCAACAGGCCATCTGTCTTGAGGTGGCCATAGCACATTAGGCCATTCACACTGCAGACTCTAATATTTCCCTTCCCTAGTGCATGGGGAAGCTGAACTAGCATATGTGACTGGTTGGTATGTATAGTAAGTGAATCCTTGGATCTGTTTCCCGCTATGGTAGACAGATTCCGTACAATGAGAACAATCATCCTGGCTCTCAGATGAGGAGAGGATTGACTGAACTACCAAGAAAGGGTGAAAGTACGCTGTCTTCATACTTAAGCTGATTGCAGTAGAGGGAGAGTCCAAAAAGCATGAACTATGAAAAAGTAGTCATAGTGGAGAAGTAGGCAGGTCATAGGGGAGAGTTCTGACAAAATGTGGTTCATTGGAGACGTGAATGGCAAACCACTTACTGTTCTTGCCTTGTGAACCCCATGAACATTATGAAAAGGTAAAAAGATAGTACACTGAAAGTTGAACTCCCCAGGTCAGTAGCTGCCCAATATGCTACTGGAGATCAGTGAACAAATAACTCCAGAAAGAATGAAGAGATGCACCAAAGCAAAACCGACACCTAATTGTGCACTGGTGATGGAAGAAAAGTCCAATGCTGTAAACGGCAATATTGTATAGGAACTTGGAATTTTAGGTCCTTGAATCAAGGCAAATTGGAAGTGCTCAAACAGGAGATAGCAAGAGTGAATATTGACATTGTAGGAATCAGTGAACTAAAATGGATTGGAAGGGGTGAATTTAATTCAGATGACCGTTGTATCTGCTACTGTGGGCAAGAATCCCTTAGAAGAAATCCAATGGCCATCATAGTCAACAAAAGAGTCCAGAATACAGTACTTGGATCTCAAAATGAGAGAATGATCTCTGTTCGTTTCCAAGGGAAACCATTCAATACCACCATAATCCAAATCTATGCCCTGATAGTAATGCCAAAGAAGCTGAAGTTGAATGGTTCTGAGAAGACCTACAAGACCTTCTAGAACTAACCCCCCAAAAGATGTTGTTTTCATTATAGGGTATTGGAATGCAAAAGAAGGATGACAAGAGATGCCTGAAGTAACAGGCAAATTTGGCCTTGGCCAAACGAAACAGGTCAAAAGCTGAGTTTTGCCAAGAGAATGCACTGTTCATAGGACACCTTTTTCAACAACACAAGAGAGAAGACTCTACACAGGGCATCACCAAATGGTTGAATCATCGAAAAAGCAAGAGAGCTCCAGACAAACATCTACTACTGCTTTATTAACTATGCCAAAGCCTTTGACTGTGTGGGTCACAACAAGCTGTGGAAAATTCTTCAAGCAATGGGAATAGGAGACCACCTGACCTGCCTCATGAGAAACCTGTATGCAGGTCAGGAAGCAGCAGTCAGAACTGGACATGGAACAATAGACTGGTTCCAGATAGGAAAAGAAGTACATCGTGGCTGTCTGTTGTCACCCTACTTATTTAACTTATATGCAAAGTACATCATGAGGAATGCTGGGCTGGATGAAGTACAAACTGTAATCAAGATTGCCACGAGAAATATCAATAACCTTAGATATGCAGATGACACCACCCTTATGGCACAAAGTGAAGAATTAAAGAGCCTCTTGATGAAAGTGAAAGATGAAAGTGAAATAGTTGGCTTAAAGCTTAACATTCAGAAAACTAAGGTCATGGCATCCAGTCCTAACACTTCATGGCAAATAGTTGGGGAAACATTGAAAACTATGACAGCCTTTATTTTGGGGGGCTCCAAAATCACTGCAGATGGTGATTGCAGCCATGAAATTAAAAGATGCTTTCTCCTTGGAAGAAAAGTTATGACAAACCTAGATAGCATATTAAAAAGCAGGGACATTATTTTGCCAAGAAAGGGACATCTAGTCAAAGGAATGTTTTTTTTTCCAGTAGACATATATGGATGTAAGAGTAGGGTTATAAAGAAAGCAGAACACTGAAGGATACTTTTGACCTGTTGTGTTGGAGAAGACTCTTGACGGTCCTTTGGACTTCAGGGAGATCCAACCAGTCTCTCCTAAAGGAAATCAGTCCTGGATATTCATTGGAATGACTGGTGCTAAAGCTGAAACTCCAGACTTTGGCCACCTCATGCGAAGAACTGTCTTATTTGAAAAGACTGATCTGGGAAAGATTGAAGATGGGAAGAGAAAGGGATGGCAGAGGATGAGATGGTTGGATGACATCACCAACTCAATGAACATGAGTTTGAGTAAACTCTGGGAGTTGATGATGGACAGGGAGATCTAGCATACTGCTATCCATAGGTCGCAAGAGTTGGACATGACTGAGAGACTAATCATAACTGAACTGATGAAGAAGTAGGCAGAGCAGAGGGAGAGTTTTTGAAGCCAAGTCCACTTCGGGGGAGACACAGACTAAAGCCCTATTCCTAATAAAATAATAGGGGGAGTCTCAGCGCAATTAATAAGTAGTACTCCTGCCTCTTGTTGGTCCTGTTGGTTCTTCCAATTTCAGCTATGTGTTGACTGAACAGCTACCTGTGTGGGCAAGGCAGAGCTTTGGGGTGGTTGTTTCCTTCTTCGCAAGGCCAGGTACATGGGTTCCTCTGGACTGAGGGCCATTCTTTACTTCTCTTGGCTCTCTGTCAGACTTGCAGGTTTGGCTCTGAAATAATGGATCCAGGTGTCTATTCTTGCTGCCTTGAGAGCTTTGCTAGTACTTAAGATTACCAAATAGGGCCCATACCAAATAGTGTTTTTGTTTTGTTTTTAATTGAAGGATAATTGCTTTACAGAATTTTGATGTTTTCTGTGAAAACTCAACATGAATCAGCCATTGGTATACATATATGCCCTCCATTTTGAGTTTCCCTCCCATCTCCAAACTCAAACAGGGGCTCTCATCCACAGGCTTGGCTCTTTTTTTTCCCAATCCTTTACCAATATTGGGTTCCCTGCAGGAAGTACTATTATGCCTAAGGATATGGGTATTCTATCAGTTGTCCTTGGATGTATTTGAGAGATTGTGTGTCCTAACCCTGGTAGCTGCCTGTGTAAGCCCACATTCCCTAGTCTTTCTTTAAGTTGACTAGAGAGATTGGTCATCCATAGAAGACTTCAAATGCCGAAAACCCTATCCCTGTCTGCAGTGAACACCTCATCTTTAAGAGAGCCACAGCTGGTCTTCTGGCCTAGTTTTATTAGGGTTTGTTTGAGGGTTCTATTCGTGTGTTCCACTTTACCTGAGCTCTAAGGTGGTAGGTAGTATGCAATTTCCACTGGGTTTTTAAAGCCTTTGCCACCTGTTGTACTGCCTTGGCTACAAATGCCGGTCAATGTCCACCCCTATGGTCAGAGGTGTTCTGTATCTGGGAACAATATCTTTCAGAAGTGCCTTGGTTACTTCTCTTCTTTTTTCAGTTCAGGTAGGAAAGGCTTTCACCCAGCCTGAAAAGGTGCAGATAAAAGTCGAGGTATCTAAATCCTCAGCTTGGGGTAATTTCATTGAAGTCTACTTCCATATCCTCAAAGCGGGTAGTCCACAGTGAAGTGTCCCTGCCAGTCTGCTAGGCCCCTGGCAAGCCTACTAGGCCCCTAGAGAGCATTATTTTGTAAATAGGGTGCACATCGCTGGGAAACAACAGAGTAGGGGAGGCGAGCAATGAGATAGTACCGGCCTAGCAAGGTCTCTACAGCTATCGATATAGGTCAGTTCATGTTGCTGGTTATCCAGCTTGAAGGCTAACTGTTCTGGAACATAGACTCGTGGGTCTTGTGTGATCCACCATCCCATCTTGGCCTTGGTTTCCTCTTCCTTTTTTATCCATTTTTACTTCTCAGGAGACTACCAGGGGCAACTGGTATCTGCAGGGCTAGCAGGAGTTTTAGTTTATCTGGCAGCCGCCCCTGGGCAGTCTCCTTGTGCTGCTGCATCAGTATGGTGGTTCCCTTTGACCGCCGGTTCGCCTGCCTTCTGGTGGCCTTTAAAGTAGACAACTGCCATGTCCTTTGGTTCCCTTAATATTTACAGGAGTTTCAGGATTTTGAGTTGGTTTTTAATTCCTTTCCCTTCTGCTCTAAGGAGTTCTCTTTCCTTGTGTGAGCCTCTGTGGACATGTAGAGTAGCACAAGCGGAGGGAGGTTCAGGATGTAAATCCATGGCTGATTCATGTCAATGTATGGCAAAAACCACTACAATATTGTAAAGTAATTAGCCTCCAACTAATAAAAAAATAAAGGGGAAAAAAAAAGTGAGTCAATAAAGATGTTGACTCGATGGTCTCTACTGAGTCCCAGTGCCCTGAATAATGCATATAACTCCACTTCCTGCACTGACCATTCTTGAAGAAACGCCTCTACTTCTCCCACTTCAGAGTCAGACACCACAGCATACCCAGCCATACTCTTCCCATTTTCTATGAAGCTGCTGCCATCAGTATATTTAGGACCAGGTCTCAGTTGCAGAGTGGCTTGCCAGTCAGGTCTACTCTACTAGAAAGCACTTCATGTAGTATTTCCAAGCAGTCATGGTCCAAGGGCCCTACTTTGTATGGAAAGAAGGTAGCTGCATTTAAAGTCCATACATCTTCCAGTTTTACCCAAAGATTTTCACACAGTAACCCTCCTTGTGAGTCATCTGTGCATGTGTGAGACAGTGATGGCCTCTACTGTCCATCAGGATTACAACTGAATGTAGGACTTATAACTTTTGCCCCAGTGTTGGCCTCTCTCACTAGCACGGTAGTGGTTGCTGGTGCTTGGAGGCAGGGTGGCCATCCAGCTGCAACTGAGTCATCCTGTTTAGTCAAGTAGGCCACCGGCCTCTGTCAAGATCCAAATTCTTGGGTCAAGACTCCCAAAGCCTTTCCACTGTTTTCATGGACAAAGAGATTGAACTCATTGGTTACATAGGGAAGTTCTAGGTCTGGGGCCTCAGACAGTTTGGTCTTAATTGTTTGAAAGGCCTCCCCTTGGCTTGGGCCCCATTCAGGGGGAGCCTTTTCTCCTTTCAGAACCTCATATAGGGGTCTGGCTGGGTTTGAAAATCCAGGGATTCATATACTGCAGAATCCTACTGCTACCAGGAATTCATGGAACTTCTGGCAAGTGGTAGGGTAGGGATAATACAAACTGCTTGTTTGCTTTAAACCAGCCCCACGTGATGTTAAAACTTACATATTTGACTTGCCTTCTATAGATTCGTGCCTTTATCTTTGATACCTGGTACCCAGCTTCCGTTAACAAGGAAAGGGGCGGGGGTGGGGGGACTTTGTGTCTTCTAAGCATCGAGCTTGTGTTGTGCTGGCTAGCACAAGATCATTGACATATTGCAGCAGGACACAGTCTAACTCCTGTCCAGGAAATTTAGCCAAGTCGCTGGCCAAACTTCCCCAAAGAGAGTAGGAAGTTCTTGAACCCCTAAGGAAGTCTTGTCCAAGTGAGCTGTTCCTTGTTTTCCTGTATGTGGGTTTTTGCATTCAAAGGCAAATAGTAGTTGGCTGACAGGTGCAACCAAGAGGCAGAAGAAGGCATCTTTCAAGTCCAAGCAAGTAAACCATTTGACAGTGGAAGGGATCAGTCCTAGTAGAGAGTATGTATTAGGCACCGCCAGGTGCAGAGTATTTGTTGCCTCGTTTACAGCTCTTAAGTCATCATCCGATGGTAGTCCTGGCTTCTTCACAGGTATTAATCGGATGTTCCAAGGTGACTGGCATTTTATCAGAAGTCCATGTTGGCGTAGTCTTTGTAAATGAATCTGGATTTCCAGTCATCCAGTCAGGTCTCCTGGGGAATTGGTTACTGTCATAGTTTTACAGTTTGAGCCCCTCCCTGGTTTCAGATCAATCAGGATGGGAGCATGGTGGTTTGCCAGACCTGGAGGATTTTTCTTAACCCAAACTAGTGGGTGCTTAGTCTGTAATTCAGGAGAAATGGTCCTTTTTGCTGGAGGGGAGGAATACAGCCACCATTCTTCTCTCCTTACAGAGAGAGTCATAATGAAGGAGGAGGAAGGCATTCCTGCTAGTTTTAGCTGAGCTGATCCGTCAGCATTAAAGGAAATCTGGGCCCCATCTTAGCAAGCAGGTCTCTTCTCATCAGAGGAACAGGGCAATTGGGCAGGTAGAGGAATTCGTACACTACCTCATGGCCCCTCAGTCAGCTTTGTCGAGGTCCTCAAAGCAGCCTGTGGACCTGGGCGTCTGTGTTCCCAATGATTGTAGTTTCTTTTTCCAAGAAAGGAGGCTATCTGCTGGGTATCCACTAAATGCTTACTGTCTGTATCCACCATGAAGTGCACTGGAGGGTCCCCTACTTGAATTCTGACTATAGACTCTCAGGGGCCCAGTTGGAGAGATCCTGGTCTGGTCTAGTCAGTTTTTACTCCAGCCAACCTGATCAGATTAGTGCTGGGTAGCTCAGGTTGATATTGGCTTGAGGGGCTTGCTGCCTTGGTTTTGTTCCTAGGGCAGCTGGGGCATTCATTTTTCCAGTGACCCCTTTCTTCCCATTAGGCACACACTGATCGTGGCTGAGGGGAACTCTCCTTTTCAGATCTGGGGCCCTTGCCTTTCGGGGTGGTCCTGCTAGGGGTGCAGGCCTTGACAGGGCAGCTGTCAAAGCTTCATCATCTTTTGATGCTTCATCATCTTTTCCACTTCTTGGCATGTTGTTTGGTCACAATTGACAAAGACTTTGTTGGATATTTGTAGCAATTCTGTGGCATTTTTACCTGCAAGCCCTTCTAACTTCTATAATTTTTTTGGATGTCCGATTGGACTTGTCCCACAAAGGCTGCATGTATCATCTGTTGATTTTCAAGGTCTTCAGGATCAAAAAGCGTGTAGACCCAAAAGACCTCACAGAACCTCTCATAGAAATCAGCTAGGCTTTCATTTGGTTTTTGTAGCATCTCAGTAGTCTTAGCTGTGTTAATAGGCTTCTTTGCCCTGGCTTTTACCCCCTGTATAGGAGGGCCTGTCGATACCACTCCAGCTGGTTTCTTTCTTAACCCTCGGTATTGGGGTTCCAGAGGGGCTTTTCCTCTGGAAGTTCTCCAGAGCCCAGTTCTCTAAGTCTAATTGGCCCCCCTCTTTCATTGGCCTGGAGCCATTTTTGGGCCTTTGTCATGACTTATTGGAGCTCCTCTGTATTGAGTAGGGTGATGACAAGCTCCCAGCAGTCTACCCAGGTGGGACAGTGGATCTGGAAGATGGATTCTAGGAGAACAACCTGCTCTTAGTGCTTTTCAGAGTATGAGAAGGAATGATGTTTCCAGCTGAGATGCATCATGGAAAAAGGCTGGCAGTAAAAAATGGGTTCCGCCTCTTGTAGGGACCCATTGGCAGCAGAGTCCTGTGGTTCTTGAGTCTCTCATAAGGGCATTTGTAATGCTGAGGCAGCTGCTCCCTGAGACATGTGGCACCTACCCTTAGGTTCTCAGGTGGCTGGCTGTGGGAGCACAATAGCTTCAGGAGCATCAGGAGGAGGAGGTGAAATGGAAGGTAGTGGACTATCTGGCAAATGGGATCTGCTACTCTTGGTGGGGAGCTCTGGGGATGTAAGATGGGGGCACTTCAACCTCACCCTGGAGAATAGGTGGTTCTTTCTCTTGGTATGAGGTCCTTTTCTTTGGTTGAGTTACTTGGATCTTACCCTATCCTTGACCTGTGGCATAGAATTGAACCCAGGGGTCCTTAACTAGGCAGTTTTCAACCATTGATCAGTATATGGGAATCAGTCTGGGTTGCTGGGATCCTCCCTTATGACTCTATGCCCTGCTTGGGCAGTGGGCACATGTAGCATCCTTTCTGGAGGCCCTCCAACCCCGAGGGAGGGCCACTCCTGGGTACGAAGAGTGTGCAGTTTTTCAGAACTCGATTTTACACCATAATTCCCAGAGAATCTTTTCTTAACATTCTTAACCATACACTCTAAGACAGTGAGTTTAGAAGTCAAATTGCCCATTATGTGAAGGTTCCCACCCTGAGGTGGTGTTGCACAACAAACAAAAGGAAGCACTCAACTTCTTTCCCCTTTATGGAGATTTAGACATCTCTAAGCATTGTCAGGTCAGTATAGACCCCCAACAGGGACCAGCCTCTCAGGGAGAGATTAAATCCTCCAAAGGCTGGCACTGCCCTGAGAGGTCATAAGGGAACCCTGTGTTAGGATTCTCTCAGGCACCGTAGTTGGAAGCTGGTGGAGCACGGGGCTCTCACTTGATCACTCTCTCACACACACCAGAATTGACAGACCACCCAAGGGAACAGACCCTGAAACCCACTTCTGCTTTTCTGAGTCTGTTCAGGAAGTGGTGTGGGGGGAGGCCATACTGGCCTAAGTGAGAGTTGGGATCCAGCAAATGGCCAGGAGGCGCCTCTCTCTTCCCTGGCACAAGGGGCCAGCTTGGTTGTTGGTTTTCCAGGCAACTCACCAGAAAATGTTATATATATATATATACCATTGTGGCAGGAGAAGACAAGCCACACTCAAAGATGCAGAACAGTAGAATTTATTTAGCATGGGGTGCTATCCCAGTGGAGTCACCTGCAAAGGCTGAGTGCCCCAACTTTGTTCTGAGTATCTTTTATACACGGTAAACTTACTGCTCAAACAGCTCAGATCCCTCCCCTCCCCAGGGGTCCCCAAGTTGCCAAGAATGTAAGGAGCAAGCAAGATCACAGAGGCAAAAGTGCTGATGGATGAGCTGCATCTGTTAAAACAAGATAATGGAAGAGAAAGAAAATGAGAAAACAAAAGGTTGTTACTTGAATTGGGGGCTTTGTTTTCACTCCTATTTCAAGACTTTTTTTTTTTTTTTTTTAATTTACTCTGTAGTTACTTTTAGCTGTAAGATTTGTACTTCATATATTTCTGTTACTTGATACTTTGCATTTCACCTTAAAGAAACCCATTCAACATTTCTTTAAAAAGGACAGTCTGGTGGTGATAAACTCATTTAGTTTTTGCCTTTCTGGAAAATTCATTGTGTCTCCTTCAGTTCTGAAAAGCAAATGGTTAAATACTCACGGTTGCCATTTTTTTTTTTTAATCACTGAATGTATTGTGTCTTTTCCTGTCTGCCTAAAAAGTTTCAACTGAAAACCTGATAATTTTGTAGAGTTTCCCTCATATATAAATAACAAGTTGTTTTCCCCTTGCACCTTCTTGATTCTGTCTTCATGTTTTAACTTTTGACATTTTAATTGTCTTATGTCTTGGTGTGGGTCTATGGGCCTCTCTTATTTAAAACTCTTTTGGCCTCCTGGATTTGCATCCCTTATTTCCTTCCATACATTTTGACCATTTTTTCTTCTGGACCTGTTTATAATGCAAATGTTGGTGTCCTTGATGTTGTCTCAAATGTACTGTACAAATGTACAAATGTACATACTGTACAAATGTAAAATGTACAAATCAGTCTCTACTTGTTTTTATTCCTTTTTTGCTATAATTGGGTGAATTCCAGTGCCATATGTTTGAGTTCACTGGCCCTTTTCATGCCTTCTATAATTTGTTGCTGATCTTTTTTTTTTTTTTTTTCCTTTTTTAAAAAAATTTATTTAATTGGAGGCTAATTACAATATTATAGTGGTTTTTGCCATACATTGACGTGAATCTTGCTGATCTTTCTGTTGTGTTTTTGCAGTGTAGTTATTTGATTCTTCAGTTATGTTGTTTCTGTTTGTTACTTGTATAACTTGTATATTCCATTAAAAATTTTCACTTCAATTTTCTATTCTTCAGAGCTCAGTGGCCAACTTGGGGTTGTTACTTTAAACTTTGTATCATGTAAATTAATTATCTATTTCAGTAATTTTTTTTTTCCTGAAGTTTTATCTTTTTCTTCTATTTGTAATATAGTCCTCTGTTGCTTTCTTTTCTTTGATTCTGTGTTGGTTTCTTCGATAAATCAACCTTCTCTCCCATTTGGAAGGTGTGACTTCATGTTCGAGATGTTAGCCAAATAAGTGAGTAGGCTAAAAATTGAGAATTATATTTTATTAAGTGGACAAAACTGGAGATCTTGGAAATCGCTGTTAAGAGGTAAGGGCACAGAGAGGATATGTAGGAGTTTTTGCAACAGAGACCAGGTAGTTGGAAATCAAATGATTACTGTTGTTTAGAAAAAATCAGGTATACCAAGTTTTAATGAGTGTAGTACTTTTTCTGTTTTGGAAGTTGCAAGAGTCTGGTTGAAATCATTCATGTGGTATCCATCTTAGATACTTGAGGCTACTGTCCTACTTTTCTCCATCCTGAATCTATTCAGGGTACACCCTGAGGGGTGGTGGCATTGATGGAGGGCTTGGCTTGTTTGTCACCATCCATAGTTCCCTCAGGGCTTTCTGTTGGGTGACTGCAGTGGTTGATGGCTTGATGGCTACAACACCCTTTGTTTACTGATATGGCAGGTAAGATTTTTCATTTCACAGAGATAAAACTTGAGATTGAACTTTGCATCAACTCTTGTTTGACTCTCAAATGTTTCTTATTTTCCAAGCAGCCTAGTTTCTTCTTAGTGGGTCTCAAGTCATTTAAGTGTGCCAAGACCTGTCAGTGTCAGAAAATGGCAGATTTCATTTACAGCTAGATTCAGCATGATTGATAGACAGGCACTTGGGGCAGCATCTTTGGAAACATGCAAATATACCTCTTTAATGGGAAGAATAGGAGATAGGTTTTGCTTTCTGAACACTGAGTGCTTATGAATGCCATCTCAGAACTGTTTATTTCATTTATTTTTTTATTTTTTCCCATTTATTTTTATTAGTTGGAGGCTAATTACTTTACAGTATTGTAGTGGTTTTTGCCGTACATTAACATGAATCAGCCATGGATTTACATGTATTCCCCGTCCCGATCCCCCCCTCCTACCTTTCTCTCCACCTGATCCCTCTGGGTCTTCCCAGTGCACCAGCCCCGAGCACTTGTCTCATGCATCCCACCTGGGCTGGTGATCTGTTTCACCCTTGATAATATACATGTTTTGATGCTCTTCTCTCGAAACATCCCACCCCCGCCTTCTCCCACAGAGTCCAAAAGTGTGTCTCTTTTTCTGTTTTGCATATAGGGTTATCGTTACCATCTTTCTAAATTCCATATATATGTGTTAGTATACTGTATTGGTCTTTATCTTTTGGCTTACTTCACTCGGTATAATGGGCTCCAGTTTCATCCCTCTCATTAGAACTGATTCAAATGAATTCTTTCTAATGGCTGAGTAATATTCTATTGTGTATATGTACCGCAGTTTCCTTATCCATACATCTACTGATGGACATCTAGGATGCTTTCATGTCCTGGCTATTATAAACAGTGCTGCGATGAACACTGGGGTGTACGTGTCTCTTTCAGATCTGGTTTTCTCGGTGTGTATGCCCAGAAGTGGGATTGCTGGGTCATATGGCAGTTCTATTTCCAGGTTTTTAAGAAATCTCCACACTGTTCTCCATAGTGGCTGTACTAGTTTTCATTCCCACCAACAGTGTAAGAGGGTTCCCTTTTCTCCACACCCTCTCCAGCATTTATTGCTTGTAGACTTTTGGATAGCAGCCATCCTGACTGGCGTGTAATGGTACTCTCCAGAAAGCAGGAATAGAAGGAACATACCTCAACATAATAAAAGCTATATATGACAAACCCACAGCAAGTATTACCCTCAATGGTGAAAAACTGAAATTATTTCCTCTAATATCAGGAACAATATAAGAGTGCCCACTCTCACCACTACTATTCAACATAGTTTTGGAAGTTTTGGCCACAGCAATCCGAGCAGAAAAAGAAGTAAAAGGAATCCAGATAGGAAAAGAAGAAGTGAAACTCTCTCTGTTTGCAGATGACATGATCCTCTACATAGAACACCCTGAAGACTCTACCAGAAAATTACTAGAGGTAATCAACGAAGATAGTAAAGTTGCAGGATATAAAATTAACACACAGGAATCCCTTGCATTCCTATACACTAACAATGAGAAAACAGAAAGAGAAATTAAGGAAACAATACCAATCACCATTGCAACAAAAAGAATAAAATACTTAGGAGTATATCTACCTAAAGAAACAAAAGACCTATACATAGAAAACTGTAAAGCACTGATGAAAGAAATCAAAGAGGACACAAACAGATGGAGAAATATACCGTGTTCATGGAGTGGAATAATCAATATTGTCAAAATGGCTATACTACCCAAAGCAATCTATAGATTCAATGCAATCCCTATCAAGCTACCAACGGTATTTTTCACAGAACTAGAACAAATAATTTTACAATTTGTATGGAAATACAGAAAACCTCGAATAGCCAAAGTAATCTTGAGAAAGAAGAATGGAACTGGAGGAATCAACCTGCCTGACTTCAGTCTCTACTACAAAGACAAAGTCATCAAGACAGTATGGTCCTGGCACAAGGACAGAAATATAGATCAATGGAACAGAATAGAAAGCCCAGGGATAAATCCACAAACCTGTGGACACCTCATCTTCGACAAAGGAGGCAAGGATATACAATGGAAAAAAGATAACCTCTTTAACAAGTGGTGCTGGGAAAACTGTTGAACCACTTGTAAAAGAATGAAACTAGAACACTTTCTAACACCATACACAAAAATAAACTCAAAATGGATTAAAGATCTAAATGTAAGACTGGAAACTATAAAACTCCTAGAGGAGAATATAGGCAAAACACTCTCTGACATAAATCACAGCAGGATCCTTTATGACCCACCTCCCAGAATATTGGAAATAAAAGCAAAAATAAACAAATGGGACCTAATTAAACTTAAAAGCTTTTGCACAACAAAGGAAACTATAAGCAAGGTGAAAAAGCCCTCAGAATGGGAGAACATAATAGCAAACGAAGCAACAGACAAAGAATTAATCTCAAAAATATACAAGCAACTCCTGCAGCTCAATTCCAGAAAAATAAATGACCCAATCAAAAAATGGGCCAAAGAACTAAACAGACCTTTCTCCAAAGAAGACATACAGATGGCTAACAAAAACATGAAAAGATGCTCAACATCACTCATTATCAGAGAAAGGCAAATCGGAACTGTTTATTTTTTGCTACCATCCTGTGAACACTTTCTGCTGGCCTCTAGGGCCATGCTATATAGCATGGTAGCCACAAAAGCTGGTGCATCAGACATGAAGTCAAGGTTTCGGAGACATTTTCTGGGCTGTAGTAGAGGAAGATCATAAAAATAGTGCTGGTGGTTCTCTATGGTCTCTTAAGGGCAATTATATTTGATCCTTAATTGTATTTAGAAATCTGCCCCTTCAAGCCAGATCTTGTTTCATGTGTAGATGGTTTACAAATAGGTGTCTGTGTCTTTGTTGTGGCTTAGGTTAGAGGTTAGCCAGCAGAAAGTATTTCTTGGTTTGTAACAAACCCACAGGACCCACAAGTGTAAACCCCAGTGGTCACAAGAGCTAGGCAGTTAAGGGGCATCCCCTGGGTGATACTGACAAAAATTAGAGGGCCAGACAGTCTCTCTTCTGGGAGATGAGACACTGGTGATCTTGTGCATGGTAGAGGTTCCTTGTGCAAGCTTCCTTCCCCAAGGCTGCCTCAGTAGGTCTCTACATGTGTGCCAAACCAGAAGCCTGCCCCTCACTCCAAAGCCATGAGTATCTTACAAGCCTCTTTCAAACACAGACTGGGCCTTTCTGTATGCTGTCCCTCTGCTAGGTGGATCCGGGTTTGGTTAGTCCATATGTGTACAACAGCTGTTTTTCAGTCCCATAAAGCTTTGTGAGTTTTTCCAGGATCCAAGCCCCGTTTACTTCCCCATCTACATATTTTGAGATCTTGTCTTTCAGACACAGGTCTTTATTCAGGTACCTGATGTAAGATTCCAGTATGTAATTGTAGATTCACTGTGTCACTGGGAGGAGGAGGTAGGATCCTTCTTTGTTTTCACTTTGAACCAGAAGTCTTGACACAATCATCCATAATGCACAATCAATCATGCATTCTAATGAGGGCTTTCCACCACCTTTTAACTTGAGATGCAGCTGAATCATGTTTTTACCCCTTCTGTTTTTCATTGAAGTTTCATTCTTGTACATTTAAAGAAATTATTCCTAAAAATTGACTTTTACAATTTACTCTGTTTTCTGCACTGCTCTTTTGTAGTTAATTGAATTTTTTTTTAGTAAATCATTTTAAGTTCCTTAGATAATTCATTTTTAGTCTGTTCTGTATCCATTTTTGTGGTTATAATGAGGATTTCATATGACATTCTGAATGCTATAACACTATTTAGCATTTATTTCAAAAGTATACAGAAACTCTTGTATGTAGCTCTGTTAGCACCTTTTCACTTATTAACGTCACAGAAATTTAATGTTTATTTATTATGTGCCCAGTAGAGCCTAATTATTTTTTAAGATGTATTATCTCTTTATTATCTTTTTTAAAAATTCATTTATTATTTATTTATTTTATTTTTGGTTTGCTGGATCTTTGTTGCTATGTGAGCTTTTCTCTGCTTGTAGCAAGTGGGGTGTAGTTGTGGTGTGTGGGGTTCTTATTGCAGTGGCTTTTCTTGTGGAATACCATCTCTAGTGCACTCAGACTTCAGTATGGACTTGGTAATTACAACTCTTGGGCTGTAGAGCACAGGCTTAGTTGTGACACTCTGTCTTAGTTGTTCCATGGTATGTTGGATCTTCCCATGTCTTCAGCATCAGCAGGCAGATTATTTACCACTGAGCCACCATGGAAGCCCTATGGAGTGTATTAATATTTCATTAATATTAATGAAGGAGGTCTCCCCTTCCAGCATTTTTAAAAGCTGCTGACTTCTGGCCTCCCAAGATTCATGCTGAGGAATTTTCTGATTATGTTAATGAGGATCTTTTATACTTGGTAGATTTGGCATTGGACAGTTTTACAACTGTTTCAGTGTGACTCTAGGAATTTATCATCCTTGGAGTTTGTTGGGCTTGCACATTCATATCTTGGAATGAGATTTGAGAAATTTTTCATCATTATTTCTTCAAATAGCCTTTCTGCCCACTTCTGTCTGTTTTCTCTGTGTGGTATCCCACACTGCATGTATTGGTTCACTTGATGGTATCCCACAGATTCCTTGGCTCTTAGATTGCTCCTCAGTCTATATTAATTCCATTTCCCTGGAGTTGATACTTTCTGTTGTTCTGCAAGTACAGTGATCCTTTTTATCTTTGATCAAATCAGATTTTTAATCCCTCTAGTGAATTTCTTGTTTTAATTATTGTACTCTTCTGTTCTAGATGTTGGTTTTTTTTTTTTTCCTTTTGGTTCCTTTCTGTGGTTTCTGTTGTTGATTTTTTCCATTTTACTCATGCATTGTTTCTTGACTTTATCTGATTCCTTAACCTCTTATGCATTTTAGCTACAGTTATTTTAAAGTATTTTGTTAGTCTACTATCTAGTCTTCCTCTTGGACAGTTTGGTTGATTGGTCTTGTGTCTTTGAATGGTCCATACTTTATTTCTTTGTATGCCTTATGATTTTTGTATTAACTGTACATTTGAATCTTACAGTGTGATATTTCTAGATATGCGATTGCCTTTACCAAGGTTTGTTGTCTTTGTTGTTTTGTTTGTTTTAAAATGTCTCTTTGCTAGAAGTCAGTCTGAGATGAAAATCTAATCTAAGGTGTCTCAGATCATCTTTGATCCTGAGCTTGCTTGGTGATTTTCTAAATTTCCCAAATGGGATTGGTTTTGAATGTTTTAGTGCTTAAATATCTGGCTCTTCAGAGGGAATAAAAAGGTTAAATGAAGGGGAAAATGATAAAATGGATCCTATTTCCTTCAGTCCCCCACATGCCTTTTCACATGGAGGTGTTTGCAATAGTGGTGACCCTTGTCTGTGTCTGACTTGTTACGATCAAATGTTATAAATCCACAATCAGAACACAGTTCTCTTACATTTTGGAGGCCTGAGTCTTTATGGCTTATGTTGGTTTATGTAAGCCACTCCGGGGATTTTAACATGACCACCTGCAGTGGAGCTGTGGAATGGAAAAATAAGAAGCTGCTACACAGCTACTGGTTAAATGAACCAAAATTAATCACAGTTTACTGACCGTTTATTTCTCTGGAAATTGTAGGCCTTTGTTTATATAGGCTTCACAGGTCGAAAATAATTATTTCCATTTGTGTCAGTGCAATTATCTGGGTGTGGAGATAGACCTATTTACTGTGCTATCTTCCATGATGACATTTCAGCTTCTTGATCCTTGACTGTGCCCTTCTGGCCATCCTCTGCTCTGGTCACCTCATGTAGCTTAGGGACTGTAAGTCAAAAGTACAGATACTCTCTTCAGACTGTCACCATGGATTCAGCATGCTTTTTGAAGGATTCTCACTGCCTCTGTTTTCTGTGACTGCTGCAGCCACTTCTACATTCACTCTCTACTTTCTCTTTGCCAATACCACTGACTTTGTTTTTTCCCATAAGTTTCATACATTAAGAAAATCACTGTCTTTGGAAATATCCTGTTTATTCATTCTGCCTGTGTACCTAAAAATATAACTAGGCAGATGATAATGTAATTGAGTCTTCATTATCCTGTGTCTTTTTAATACTTCTTTCTCCAAAGTCACTATCCAGTTATAAAAATACCACAGTGAGATACCAATTTTTTGTTAAATATTAACCCTCAACTTTTCTCTACCTCTGCAGCATATGACTATGCCTTTTATTCCTCAGAGCACACAGAAACCGTCAGTTTGTCAGTCTCTCCATGTCAGATATGTCAGATTAACTGCATTTACATCTCTCTTCTAGAGTCTCTCATTCAGTTTTTTTAACCATTAATGTTTGTTTCAATGTCTAGTACCTAGTTTCTTCAGTGGTATATATCTCCATTGGTGGAATGTCAGTCTTCTGATCTGCTATACCATTATTTTTGCTATTACTGTTACCATTGAAAATTAAATTAAAATCTGCATGATTGGGATTTTATTAATCATCTGGTGGTGTATGAGCCCTTTGGAGTACCGGAGAAAGAGTTTTAGTTACAGATAATTTGGGCAGAGTCTATACTAATTTGTGTGCTCTTCTCATTGGGCTTCTCTGGTTTTTCAGCAGTAAAGAATCTTCCTGCAATGCAGAAGGCCCAGGAGATCCCCTGGAGAAGGGGACGGCAAACCATTCCAGTATTCTTGCCTGGAGAGTTCCATGGACTGGGGAGCCTGGACGACTACAGTCCATGGGGTCACAAAGAGTTGGACGTAACTGAGAAAGCTCTTCTCATAGTCCATCAGTTCAGTTCAGTTGCTGAGTCATGTCCGACTCTTTGCAACCCCATGAACCACAGCACGCCAGGCCTCCCTGTCTATCACCAACTCCCGAAGTCCACCCAAACCCCTGTCCATTGAGTGGGTGATGCCATCCAGCCATATCATCCTCTGTGGTCCCCTTCTCCTCCTACTCTCAATCTTTCCCAGCATCAGGGTCTTTTCCAATGCATCAGCTCATCACATCAGGTGGCCAAAGTATTGGAGTTTCAGCTTCAACATCAGTCTTTCCAATGAGCATTCAGGACAGATCACCTTTAGGATGGACTAGTTGGATCTCCTTGCAGTCCAAGGGACTCTCAAGAGTCTTCTCTAACACCACAGTTCAATTCTTCAGTGCTCAGCTTTCTTTATAGTCCAACTCTCACATCTATACGTGACCACTGGAAAAACCAAAGCCTTGACTAGACGGACCTTTATTGACCAAGTAATGTCTTTGCTTTTTAATACGCTGTCTAGGTTGTTCATAACTTTCCTTTCAAGGTGTAAGTGTCTTTTAATTTCATGGCTGCAGTCACCATCTACAGTGATTTTGGAGCCCAGAAAAATAAAGTCAGCCACTGTTTCCACTGTTTCCCTGTCTATTTGCCATGAAGTGATGAGACCGGATGCCATGATCTTAGTTTTCTGAATGTTGAGCTTTAAGCCAACTTTTTCACTCTCCTTTTTCACTTTCATCAAGAGGCTCTTTAGTTCTTGTTCACTTTCTGCCATAAGGGTGGTGTGTCATCTACATATCTGAGGTTATTGATATTTCTACCAGCAGTCTTGATTCCAGCTTGTGCTTCCTACAGCCCAGTGTGTCTCATGATGTACTCTACATTTAAGTTAAGAAGGATGACAATATACAGCCTTGACATACTCCTTTTCCTATTTGGAACCAGTCTGTTGTTCCATGTCCAGTTCTAACTGTTGCTTCCTGACCTGCATACAGGTTTCTCAAGAGGCAGGCCAGGTGGTCTGGTATTCCCATCTCTTTCAGAATTTTCCAGTTTGTTGTGATCCAGTCAAAGGGTTTGGCATAGTCAGTAAAGCAGAGATAGATGTTTTTGTGGAACTCTCTTGCTTAAGTTATAAAAGAAAGTAAGATATAAAAGTAAAAGCTTTTTTTCTCCCCCCTCTGGAATTTGAATGAAGCTCTTTGTAATAGCTGTAAATATTTTACTTGTAAGGACACTTCATAGTTTTCCTGTTTATATCATTTTTGCACTTGGAATGCTTGATGGTTGAACAAATGAAAAAGGCTACCTTTTTATCTGTTAATAGTAAATAAAAGAAATTGCTCTAACTCTAATAAAATTGCCTTCTTTACTCACAAAAGCCTCCTCTGAGTGCTGCTTATTTTTTTCAACAAATTATCCTTTGCATGTTCTTATAGAAAAGTAAAACTGGCAGGTGTTGATTTGTAACAAGTTTACCCGAGAGATTTATTTTTGTTTTTAATAAAATATTAAACAATGAAATTGGGTTTCTTCTAGTGTTAAGTAACTTGTGTACTTTCTTATAACTGCTAATTAAGAAAAGTAGAAAAAGTTCCATGATTGTAATTGGTACTTTTCCAGTTTTAAAAATTTTTACTGCTTTATAAACCCAAAGTGCTTATTAATTTTAGCTGGAAGAAAGCAGGAATGTTCAGAAGCAAATGAAGATTTTGCAGAAGAAGCAAGCCCAGATTGTGAAAGAGAAAGTCCATTTGCAGCGTGAGCACAGCAAGGCTATCTTGGCAAGAAGCAAACTTGAATCTCTTTGCAGGGAACTCCAGCGTCACAGTAAGACATTAAAGGTGAGTTGGTTCCTTTTTCTGTTTTTTTTTTTTTTTTTTTTTAAGAGATACTTAGATTGATTTTATAATCTGTTTGAGGTAAATCCTTGCATCATTTGCTTTAGTGGGAGTTAGTTATAATAATGGCTGCTGGTTGATAACTTCTGGGTTCAGTTGCTCTGGTACATTAGGTTCCTGAGCAGAGCAGTCTGTGCAGTTCTCAAAGACAAGTTGTTCAGTTGCTTAGTTGTGTCTGACTCTGAAACACCATAGACTACAGTATGTCAGGCTTCCCTGTCCTTCACTGTCTCCTGTAATTTGCCCAAATTCATGTCCATTGAGTCAGTGATGCCATCTAACCATCTCATCCTCTGTTGCAGAAAACTGTGGCAGAAAGCTCCTTCTGCCTCGGTTGTTCCCAGCATGAATGTCTTTTCTCATGGTTCGACTCTTCATATCAGGTAGCCAAAGAATTGGAGCTTCAGTTTCAGCATCAGTCTTCACAATGATTCAGGGTTGGTCTTTAGGATTGACTGGTTTGATCTCCTTACGGTCCAAGGGACTCTCAAGAGTCTTCTCCAACACCGTGGTTTGAACGCATGAGTTCTTTGGCATTCAGCCTTCTTTGTAGTCCAACTCTTACATCTGTATGTGACTACTGGAAAAACCTTAGCTTTGACTAAATGGACCTCTGATGGTAAAGTAATGTCTTTGCTTTTTAATACACTATATAGGTGTATCAGTTTTTCTTTCAAGGAACGAGCATCTTAATTTCATGGCTGCAGTCACCATAAGCAATGACTTTGGAGCCCAAGAAAATATGCTGCCACTGTTTCCATTTTTTCCCAGTCTGTTTGCTGCGAAGTGATCGGATGGGCTGCCATGATCTTAGTTTTTTGAATACTGAGTTTGAAGCCAGCTTTTCAGTTCTCCTCTTACACCATCATTAAGAAGCTCTTTAGTTCCTCTTTGCTTTATGCCATAAAGGTGGTGTCATCTGCATATCTGAAGTTGTTGATATTTGTCCTGGCAATCTTGATTCCAGCTTGTGAGTCATCTAGTCTAGCATTTTACATGATGTACTCTGAATATAAGTTTAATAAGCAGGGTGACAATATACAGCCTTGATGTACTTTCCCAGTTTTGAACTAGTCCATTTTTCCATGTCCAGTTCTAAATGACAAGTTAGCCTTGCCTTTTATTTTGCTTGGGGGTAGTGCTTTGTGTGTTGCCATTGTATATCAAAGATTCATTCTTTCTAGCCAGTATTGTTTTCAGATTCAAAGAAGAGCTCCCTAATAATAATTCATAATTGATCATAGGGAAATTAGACTATATTGATACTTATGTCAATAACTGCCCTGCTTAGAAAGTTTAAGTTTGCCATACATTCTTTTAATCATTAATGTAGTTTTGGTTACTGTGTCCTCCTTAGATAACGAGTGAAATTTTGGATGAAGTAAATTATAAACTTCAGTCAAAATGAGTTTAAAGGGAAAGCAGTTGCAGAGCTCTACTGTGGATGTTAATTGGGTAGTCCCCTTTACTATTCTCTGCACATCTTCAACTATTTAGTTGCCAAATACTTTAGAATAGTACTTATCTCTTAGCTGATTTAAGGAAAGTAGTAAAGGAAGAGGGACCAGCCAGGTATCACAATTTTTGTCAGCAGGGGAAGGACAAAGAGTAGAGAGGCTCTAGAAAGAATCTATCTTTATAATGGGAACATGTCTGTCTTTAGCAGTCATTAAAGAATTGGAGTATTATTTTGATCAAGCATGACTGATGTATGATTACCACTGTTTCTGAAAATTCCAAGTATCTAGAATATAGATATTCTGAATATCATTGAATATTCTGAAAAATTTGGAATATCCTTAATATTCACTGGACAGACTGATGCTGAAGGTGAAACTCCAGTACTTTGGCCACCTCATGCAAAGAACTGACTCATTTGAAAAGACTCTATTGTTAGGAGAGATTAAACATGGGAGGAAAAGAGACGACAGAGGAAGAGATGGCATCACCAACTCAATGGACATGAGTTAGAGTAAACTATGGGAGTTGGTGATGGACAGGGAGGCCTGGCATGCTGCAGTCCATGGGGTCTCAAAGAATTGGACATGGCTGAGCAACTGAACTGAACTGAAGAATATAGGACAACTTTTAAAGTGATCATTGTTTAGTGGTGGTATGTGTGTTTTTAATACCCTTTGCTTTTTTTTTTTTTTTAATATAAAATGAAAATTTTTGTTTTCTTTGTTTAGTTGCCCAGTCATGTCCGATTCTACGACCCTATGGACTGCAGCACACTGGGCTTCCTGTCCCTCACCATCTCCTGAAGTTTGCCCATGTTCACGTGCATTGCATTGGTGACACTATCAGCCATCTCATCTTCTGACTCCCTCTTCTTCTGCCTTCAATCTTGCCCAGCGTTAGGGACTTTTCCAATTAGTCAGCTATTTGCATCAGATGACCAGAATACTGGAGCTTCAGCTTAATTGTTAGTTCTTCCAACAAATAGCAGGGTTGACTTCACTTAAGATTGACTGATTTCATCTCCTTGCTGTCCAAGGGACTCTCAGGAGTCTTCTCCAGCACTACAGTTCAACAGCATCAATTCTTTGGCTTTCTGCCTTCTTCACAGTCCACATCGCTTTCACAACCAAATGTGACTTCTGGGGCGACCATATCTTTGACTGTAGGGACCTTTGTTGGCAGAGCAATGTCTGCTACTTTTCATCACATGTCTAGGCTTGTCATAGCTTATGTTCCAAGAAGCAATCGTCTTCTGATTTCATGGCTGCAGTCACCATCCACAGTGATTTTAGAGCCAAAGAGGAAATCTGTCACTGCTTCCACCTTTTCGCCTTCTTTTTGCATGAAGTAATGGTGCTGGATGCTATGATGTTAGGTTTTTGTTTTTTTTTTTAATATTTAGTTTTAAGCCGGCACTTTCATTCTCCTCCTTCGCTTTTGTCAAGAGGCTATTTAGTTCCTCTTCACTGTCACACATTCCAGTGATATCATCGGCATACCTGAGGTTCTTGATTTTTCCCCACTTATCTTGATTCCAATTGGTAATTCATCCAGCTCAGCGTTTCTCAGGTTGTGCTCAACATATAGGTTAAATAGGGTTATAGTAGACAGCCCTGTCATTCTTGTGTCAGTGTTGAAGCAGTCAGTTGTTCCGTACAGGGTTCTAATGTTTACTTCTTGCCCCACAACCAGGTTTCTCAGAAGACAGGTTAGATGGCCTGGTATTCCCATCTCTTTAAGAGATTTCCACAGTTTGTTATGATTCACACAGTCAAAGGCTTTAGCATAGTTGATGAAACAGAGGTAGACTGTGTGGACAGGCTCCTTACTTGTACTCTGGTGGTGGTTTAGTCGCTAAGTTGTTTCTGACTTGTGCCACCCCATGGACTGTAGCCCGCCAGGCTTCTCTCTCTGTGGGATTTTCCAGGCAAGAATATTGGAATGTATTGCCCTTTCCTTCGCCAGGGGATCTTCCCGACCCAGGAATTGAACCCGGGTGTCCTGCATTGCAGGCAGATCCTTTACCAACTAAGCTATGAGGGGAGCCCTTGTACTTTCCTTGTACTTTTATAGTTTAATAAATATCTAGATGGTCAGATAGCCCTTTTCATCACAGGGCAATTTGTGTGTCTCAGATTACTCTGTCTGGTTTGAAAAATAGCTCTCTGATTACTCTGTCTGCTTTGGGAAATTTGCTTGATTTCCAGGAAGAGGTTTGTCCTTATAGACCAAAAGGGAGAAGAAATTTTAGTTCATGAGCATCGCTTGGGGCAGCATAATATGAAGGTCCATAGCAGCAGCTTCTTTTTGTTTATTTGTTTATTTTTAGCAATTTAGGTATAGTTTTACACTATTAACAAAAATTATTTTGGACAATAAGGAAGAAAATATGCAGCATGCAAGAGAAGAAGAAGAAAGACGTAAAGAAGCAACTGCACATTTCCAGTTTACTTTGAATGAAATCCAGGCACAACTAAAACAACATGACATACACAGTGTAAAACTCCGCCAGGAAAACACTGAACTGGGAGAGAAACTTAAGAAGCTTATTGAACAGTATGCACTGAGGGAAGAGGTAAAGGTGTTTCTCGTATTTAGATATCTTGTTAGTACCAAAAGGTTTTTGCCCCCTTCATACAAATTTAAAACTGTCACAGGACAATTTTAGAACTTCTACACATGTGTAGTGGAAGGCAGGGTTATATCTGAGGAAAATGCACCATGTGAACTGAATTATCATCCCTTGATATCCCAGAAGTCAATGGATTGGATATGTGAGGTAATTGCTAGGAGACAATAATATTAAGTAGTAATTGTTTTTCATGTGATACTGGAAGAATGTGATTAAAGGTTGTTTTTCCTATATCTAACCTAGTAATATAGGTTGTATTTACTTGTATATACAAGATATACAAGTAAACATTTGTGTGTGTACACACACACATACACACACATATAAACATTTGTCAGCCAAATGCCCAGTAGCTCAGACTTCTGTGATCATCTGTGTCATGTACAATACCATTATTTTCCCCTTTCTATGTTGTACTTAGAAGAAAATAGAACTATCACCCAGTGTTGTTGGCACATCTAATGAAATAAAAACTTCATAGAAATGATCTTTGGAATCATAGAAATGATCTGTAGAACCTGGTCATTCTAATTACTTTACAAACTAATCTGGAAGTGGGGTTTATCTAGATTAAAGAGCAAATTGCTGATAACCTGCTTATGTTACTTTCACAGGTTAGATGTGCATCATGAGAGACTTGAGTTTTCCAAAGGCTGCATGCCTTGACTTTAATGAGCTTTAAGCTAGTAAAATCCTGCTTCTTTATGTGTTATAAACCTTATAACAGCTTCATCTTAAAACTGATAACTAAAAACAAATAGGTCCAGTTAAAATGGTAATTTTATTTTACTACCAAAAAGAGATTTGTCTGGTTTTCAATCAAATTTCAGATTATCTCAGTTTATAGTTTTATGTATAAAACTTGAAAACATTTTTGAGATTTTTATATCTTTCAACCACTTTTTTCTTTTAATAGTTTTCTTACATTCATAATTTGAAACTTAAAAGTGGAATTGATCAGTTAACTTCACCAAGTTATTCACATTGCATGTAATAACTTTTAAGATCTACTTTGAAGCAAATCCAAGATGTCATATTATTCTACTGCACTATTTAAAAACGTATCTTAAAATGGCAAGTTTTTTTTTTTTTTTTAAGCAGAAGGCAATGCCATTTCATACCTAAAAATTTTACAACTTAATCAAATTTTAAGCTTCACATTTTCCTGTCTCCCACTATATAAGATTGTTTGAGTCAGATCCAGATAAGGTTTGTACATTTCATTGATTGTGATATCTCACACCTTTATAATTAATAGGTTTTCTTCTCTTTTTTCCCCTCTTGTCATTCTGTTTATTGCAGATGCAGTTTTTAAGCATATGCAGTAAATTTTCTATTTTTAGTATTTATTTTTATCAAGCCAGATTTTTAAGAGGAGTCTTTCTAAGTTTCATTCTTAATAATGAGTCTAAAAAAGTGTGAAGTCGCTCAGTCGTGTCCAGCTCTTTGCAACTCCATGGACTGTAGCCTATCAGGCTCCTCTGTCCGTGGGATTTTCCAGGCAAAAGTACTGGAGTAGTTTGCCATTTGAAAAATGTGTGTTCAAGTCATATTACTTGTAAGTCTTATTTGAGATATCACTGAATTTCCTTTTCCTTTGCGTAAAGAAGGATATAATTTAATAAGTAAGCTATTTACAATTCAAGACAGATGTTGTACAGTCCTCAGATTTTTTTAACTTTAAGAAAAGTTTTTTTAAATTACATTTTATAAATCTGCCTTTCTTCTTTCTAGGGATCATATAATGAAGATAGTTACTATTTCTCTATCTGAGAAGGGTGTTCTATTTGTGTACATAAATACCACTAAACAATTTAAGTTGGAAATGATAATGACCTTTTACCAGTGTCCACTCACGTGCCAGTTACAAAGTCCTTCACTTTAACTATTACATTGATTTTTACAGCAATTCTGCAAGGTAGATGTGGCTACCTACCTTTTTAGGTAAGAAAACTGATTCATCAATGGGAAAAAATTTGTCCAAGATCTTACACTGAGCATTTGACTTCCTACCACTATGATATGCTACTACATACTAATACCTACACTGTGAAACTTGGGAAAATTTAATGAGAAAAATGTTTAAGAATCCTGTGTTTTTCAGTCTTTCTCTTGATAGTTTGAGCCAGGTTTCAATATAAAGCAGAAATATGAAATACAGACTATTTAGTGAATAGTTCACCTTGAATAAAAACATAAGCATACAGAAGTAGTCACAGGGGATGTTTCCTAGAAGCTTAGGATGGTTTGCAAGGAGATGTAAATAGATGTTTCTTCAAGCATACACAGAAAGACCCAGTGTTACTATGTATCATAATGTTGGTAGAAGCAACAGAGAGCCAGGTTACCATATCTTGTGTTAGCATATCTTCACTAGTTTGTCCCGTTTCCTTAAGTGATAGAAGAAATTCTGTTTTCTCTGTAGCATGTTGGTAAAGTGTTCAAACACAAAGAATTGCAACAGCACTTTGTGGATGCCAAACTTCAGCAAACAACACAACTTATAAAGGAAGCTGATGAAAAACATCAAAGAGAAAGAGAGTTTGTAAGTTGTACTTCTTAAAACAATTGTCTCTTCAAAACTGTTAACAAAGCCATTTAAAACTCTGAAACTCATTCAGCATTTTACGTTGATGCTGGGACAAGTAATTTGTCTTTTTTACACCTTATATTGAGAAATGTTAGAACACATTTTTGTTTTTTATTTCTGATGAAATTTTCATATTAAAAAAATGAACAGTTGTACCAAGTTCAGTGAATAGACCTGCACATATTTGATTTTTCTGTTTAGAATATTATATTGATTTTTAGGTAGTGATAAGCAGGTTCAAGATTTGTGCAAGTCATCAGCAAAGTTGGGCCTGAAAGCTAGGAGCAATTAAATTTCACACCAACCTTACCAAAAATGGGTCTCCTACATTCTGCTCCATTTTTTCGAAATAGGTAAATATTTGTTTAATTACTCTGATATAACTTTCTGATGAAATTTAACAGAATTCTCTATTTCCTAATCATAAGCTACTGTTCCCTGAATCTGTTTGGATTTTGCTTGTCATTAATTGTGAACATAGTGAAGGTCTCATATTTATCATACATAAATTAAATTACATATTTTTAAGTTAAATTAATAAAGTGAGAAATGATTATAATAATGTGAACTGTTTCATCTAGCACTTTGTTCAAGTAGGCTGAGCCCTAAAAGTAAACATGGTGTGACATATATATATGAACATTCCTGTGTGTTCCTCCTTACGTGAACAGCTCATGTTTAGTGTGAGTCTAGGGTTTACAGACATGCATTTTTTACACCATGGACCTTCCATAAAACCCATAGACAATATCTGTTACACAGCTGAAGAAACAGTTGCTGTTTCCAGTTTGGAGTATAAATTAGGAGTCTGCATACACATAAACAACATGTGTACATATGTGAATCGGGTCTCTGGTTGGTTTAAGGCTCTATTAAGGTTTATTTGCATTTTGTGTGACATTAATTCAGAAATTCAACGATTGAATTTCACATTGCCCAATATGCAAATTTACTTAAAAACAATAGTGCACTATGTCCTCCTCTGTTCCACTTTTTAAAAAAGATAATAAGAAACCCAGTCTGTTTTCATTGCTTCACTACATACCCTGTCTGCCTGCCCCTTCTTACCTGTCAAGCTGTAGATGAGCTTTCTGAACTTGATAAGATCAAGATTCCTCACTCTGTTTCCCACTTCAAGGTCTAGATATCTAATTATTTTCACCTATAACAGAACAATTTAACCCGGAGTTTTATAAACCTTTGTGTGCCTCTCAGGTGCTTTTTGTCCTTAAGAGCTTTATAGATAATTTCTGTATTCCTTGGTATTAATGAGGGTTTAACAGATCTGAGATAGAGGTAATTGACAATTAATATAATAGGGTGTTTCACTGATTGACCTAAGATCTTGATAGAATAATGAAAGGAAAGACTACAGTATTGATGTTCTGACATTTTAGGCATATGTGTAATTACTATTTTGCTAGAATGTTTCTAGTATTAGTGTTTCTAGGATTAGTATTTTGCTAGAATGTTTCTCTTTTCTAGTTGTTAAAAGAAGCCACAGATTCAAGGCACAAATACGAAGAAATGAAACAGCAAGAACTACAATTAAAACAACAGGTAATGACAGTAGAGGTTAGCAAAATTTTTGAGTCTCCTGGTTCCCAGCCAGAGCCAGAGCTAGAACTGAACTGAGAAACATCTTTTGTCCTCTTGAAATTTTCCTCTTCACATAAGGTGTCTAATTTATCATGTTTTGAATAGAATTTTTCTCTGTAAGTCCTGTAGTTAGGCAAATTGGTATGTCCGATCAGACTGTGTTCATTGTCCCCCGTCTACTATCTAGATTTTTCACCAGTATCTTTTTAGCTTGCCTCAACACAGGCATAGTGTACTTTTTTTTTTTTTTTTTAATATGTAGAGTTAATTTCACATCCAGGTGATGTTGTGTATTTATTCTTTTTAAAAAAGAATTGGGATTCTCCTTGTTTTTCATTGTCCTCTAGTGTTTTTAAGTTGGTTGCTTTTTATGGAATAAAGAGAGCAGATGCTGCATCTTTGCTTTAAAGGAAAGATACAGGAAATACTGTGCCTTCCATCTCTGAAAGTTTTAGCAGTGCCTGTCTAGTTTTGATAGAGAGGTGCAGTTAGGTGTTTATTTGATATATGCATGACTTACTTTCTTTTAAGTTAAACTGATTACATTCTAATGAAAACCTGTTAAGACTTCGTTATGTACTGTTTAAGCACTCTCTGTTTTAAAATATGCTAATATATTAAGAATAGCATGCATTTTCATGGGGAGTCTCTGGGAATTTTTATAATGGTGTTATGAAAAAGTGAAAATTGAAGAGGATTCAAATGTTAGAGGTCTGTTGAATTTCCCACTGTCAGATTTAAGTACCTTATTTATTAGCCATATATACTCAATGGTTCACATAAATGGAGAAGAGAGTAGACGTAAAGAATGTATGAAGAGTTTGTATTTACTTTAATACATGATCTTTAATGTGGATGTCGTTGATAATTTCGGCAGGTTAAATCACCAAGAGGAACTGTTTACCAGCCTCCCAGGGCATCTCTGGTTCTTGTATGATGTTATCAGTGCAGTTTCTATTATCTGAGACTTATGTCCTTTGGCTAGTCTTATCTAATCAGTAGTTTGTTTTGTTTATTGTCACCTTCTTCCTAAGTGTGACTTTGTTTCCCAAGCGTTGGGCTCATTGTGTGCTCTTACTATGTCAGTTTTTAGCCTTTGTTGATGATTTTGTTGTCTTTACTGTTTTGTAATCTAGGCATATAATTTCAATTGTGTGATAATTAGCAGTTGCTAACTACTTACAACTGGCCGGCATTGAACTCAAGTAGGACAAAGTACTTGGATGTTCCATTTTTGATAAGAATGGATCATGGCTAAGACTGCTGTAACCTCTAGTCTCTGTCAAGTGTCATTGCATGACTCCTTCCTGTTATAGTTGATATATTTGAAAAGCATCACTAATGCTATCCTTAGGCTCAATCTATTACTATTTTCTGCTTGCCTTTAGCAGAACACTCAATTTTCTGGACTTCTGTTTGCTCTTCCTGAATATAATACACGTATATTTACATGGTCTCTGAAGTGTTTTTTCTTCATTCACAGAAAATAATTAAGCACATGCTTTAGCCATTATTTTCTCAGCTAGATAATAATTAGTTGAGGGTGATTTTTGAAATTGATGTCTCTGCCTCTTCTGGATTATCTTTTTTCTCAACCATACTCACATTAATTTTTTTCTGTTTCATCCAGACTATTCTTTGACTTCTGTTTTATTTTCTTGCCTAGTATAAGCAAAGACATAGGTTGATAGCAAGCTAATAATTATACAGGTTGCCCTCTAAAAGTCGTCTTTTTCCAAGGACAGTTTTTCAAAAACAAGTAGAAGGCTAATGCATGACATGTTATGGTCACATGAAATATATAGAGATAACATTGTAGTTTATTTTATAACTGATGGAATGGAGCTACCACATGTTTGTACATTTTAAATACATACAGTTAGATTAAACCAACAAAATTTCATCACAGTGCATTTCAGTGAGTTGAAACAATTTTAGCCTTTTGTGTCTGCCCAAAAATTTATTATGCATTTGTCCTCACTTTTTATTGCTTATAGTAAGTAACTAATATTTAGCCACATTATAATCTTTTGATAGTCTTTAGGATTTTATATCACATATCTGAAACTCATAATATTTGATACTTTTTTCTGTAGCTTTCTCTTTATATGGATAAGTTTGAAGAATTCCAGACTACCATGGAAAAAAGCAATGAACTCTTTACAACCTTCAGGCAGGAAATGGAAAAGGTATTTACCTATTTTCAGTAGAATATCACTACTGAATTTGTAAGAGATTATTTTAAGCAATTACTATTTGGACAGAGTTTACATTGGTCTGGTTATGATTTTAATTTTATCTTTTTAGATCCTTTGCTGACTTACTTAGAAATTTTGCTCAGAAATTACCTCAAATTGCTACTGATCTTGATACTCTGAAAATTAAATTTTTATCCTAAGGACAAATTGTTGTTAAAAGTAGGTTTTTAAAAGAAGAGTTGCTTCAGATGATCACTCAATTCTTTCACAAAATGTTTGTAAGTTATTTTTTAAAATCCAAGCCAAGGAAAGCAGTAATATATTGTGTTTGCAACAGATTATTTATGAGAATCTAGCTAATGCTCCTAGAGTGCTTTTAGTCTTTTAAATTTTATCACTCTATGTATAATATAGAAGGACATCTCTGCAAAATTTAGGAAATAATTAAAATGTCATGTAGAGAAGTTTTGGGTCATTCTAGTTGAAGATATGGCTAAAGAGTATATAAAGTGCATAAGATATCTGCCTTTTTCTCAACTTCCTGATATCTATTAGTTGCATTGTATAAATTCATTGGAGCTAGCTGTCTTCCACTTTCTCTTAAAATTGAGATTTTTTTTTTTTAAATGGAGAATAAGTAATAGTAGGGCATGATATTTTGTAAACTTTTGATAGATATTAGTCATGATTATTACTAAGATTATTACTAAATCTTATAGGCATGGTGGTTTGGAGCACATGCCTGTCAGTCAGATTTCTTTTATCAGTAACTCATGTCATTTATGGTAGACCATAGAAAAGTTATTTAACCTTTCTATGTGTTTTTATTCTTTTATTCTTAAAACTGAAAATTTTTGACTGCTGTATGTTATACAGTACTTGGCCATGTTCAGTTTTATGTTTACCACCTTGAGGTGGTTTTAATCTGAGTAATATGGAGAATTAAATGAGTGGTATATTGGTTATGCCTGACACACCTCTCAGTTAAGGCTGTGATCAAGGGACACAGTGTAAGTGTTAAGTGAACTTCAGCATGTGTGTGCTTATCATGAAGGACAATTTTAAGACAGAGACTGTAATTTTGTTACCTCCTTAAGAATCCTCTGGACTGGAACACATTCCTCATCTGCTAGTGGCTGTAGAGGTCAACATTCAAGCCATGTACATAATCTTTCTCTCATTTTGTGGATAATTAAAATGACTTGACAAAGGGTATTAGCTCTTACCCCTTGTTTCCCTCAACAATGCCAGACTCAGTATCTCCATCTATAACAGAGCTGATATAGTAAAATAATATTAGAAACAAAGGTGAATGACTAGCATATGGAAATTTTATTCTGAACTCCTGAAAACTAAGATTTTGTAGTATTGTTTTGAAACATTGTATCTTTAAAAAAATTTAAAATAGTCTTATGAGTTTGTGAGGAGATTCAAGCTAAGGATTCAATAATTTAAATACTGGAATCACAAAGAGTCAGACACGGCTTAGTGGCTCAACCACAGCAAAAAGAATCTCTGTTCTTCTAAAAGTCCTGTACAACTTTGAGAGAATCTCTTTCTGCCTCCAACAGGAATGAATTGCATTCCAATCCTAACTAAGAGAGTTGAGAGTGTTGTATCGAAAGATTCCATATTCTTCTGCTTTTCTGAAAGTGAGAAAATCATATTTCTTTTTCTCATAATGTGAAACTCTCAACTTTGTTTCTTATTGCTCCACCAAAGGGGCTTCTGTTAGTTCTGCTGGTGACAAACTATCACAGCGACTTTTATCAAGATATAAATAGTTATCAATTACTTGATGGAAGTACCCTGTTGCATGATGAGAAGAACATTATCAAATGGTTTTGTGGTGACTCTGGCAGTTTAGAATTTAAATTTGCAATTGTGTTGGTTCACAGATGACAAAGAAAATGAAAAAACTCGAAAAAGAAGTGATAATGTGGCGTACCAAATGGGAAAATAATAATAAAATACTTCTGGAAATGGCTGAAGAGGTGAGGAGGTTTACATGACTGAATAGCAAATGCTCACTTATTTCAGTATTGAGGCAGGTTAAAACTTGTATAAGTTTGGTAAGTTACAGCAGTTTTGATTTATACATTCTCTTTCTGGCAGTAATTTAGGTTGTCTTACAGAGGTGTTTAAACTTTTGCCTTAACTAGTTAACTCAACTTTGTGTTGTAGACAGTTGTAAAGTATCTTAAGTCTTGCTTTGTTCCGTGGTATACTTGAGAATAAATATAACTGTTTAACATAGTTCTGTCCATGGCTGATTCATGTCAATGTATGACAAAAACCACTACAGTATTGTAATTAGCCTCCAACTAATAAAAATAAATGGAAAAATAAATAAATAAAATAGTGCTATGTATGTGACATTCAAGACATGATAAAAATTAGTTTACAGGTTGATTCAGATCACTTAGTTTTGTGCACAGTAACCTAATTTGTGTTTCATATAAAGGTTTCATAAATTTTCTGTTTCTTTCCCAGAAAACTGCCCGTGATAAAAAGTACAAGGTCTTTCAGATAAAGCTGGAACGACTAGAGAAGCTGTATAGAGCTCTTCAGATGGAAAGAAATGAGCTCAATGAAAAGGTGCAAGTCCTGAGAGAGCAGCTCTCTGTAAAAGCATCAGATGTAGATTCAGCAATGCCTATGATACAGCCCTGCACTGCTCTTGATTCTCAGAAAGAGGTGATCACCCACTCTAAAAGATCTCCAGGAGGCAAACTGGGGGTTGAATCCAAAGGAACAAATGAAGCAAAATGCAGTTTAAATGACCCTTTTTATGTGATCTCTTCTGGGCATTGACTCTGTTGACTAAGATGAAGTATGATCACTGTATTGAGAGATATATTTTGTGTATAACTTTTATGTAGTAGTTCTTATTCTTTTTGTGATGAATTTTTTTTTTTTTTTTTTTTTTTACCATATATGTATTTTCTTAGCTGTTGGACTGTATGATACAGGAGACTGCTTAGCTGTCTGCATTGTTTGATGTATACATTTTCTACTCCTTTATTGTATACATTTGCCTTATTTTTCCTGTATTGGAATGCATGTACTCATTACCTTGTCCTTTTAATTACTTCTGTTTATTTGCTCATTGCCTTATCCCTGCCTCTTGAATATAATTATCAGAATTAAAGTGAGAATTATTCTGATAATGGCTCCTCTATGTAGAAATTAATACCAATTTAACTCTAGTTCATTAATATAAAAGAGAAAAAAGTAAAGATGATTACTTTTGACCAGTAACTCATTTAAAAGTCAGGTGAAAATAAAAGTGCAGTATGGGATATGAAACAAGCAAAGCATGTTTGATTCATATTAGTTTTTGATAACATTTTCATCACTTGACAAACTGAGATAACTGCAAATTTTCAGTCCTACAAAATTGCGGCAGAATATGTGTATGAGATACCATTTGTTTGGAAAGCATTATATTCAGGCAAGTCACTGGACAAAGGCTGAAAGTTTATAAGACTTAAAAATATTTGTTTTAGTTTTACATTGGAACATATGCTTGAAGAAAAAAAATCAGTATTTAGGTGTTCGCATTTACAGTGGGAAAATTTCTGAAGTTCGAATTTTGTTCTTTACTTCATTAGTTTGATGTAGAAAAGCTAAATAATCTTACTTGTATGTTTCTGTCACATTGGGATGTAAAAGTGCTTAAAAATTGAATTGTCTCATAGGAAAGAGCCCGTAATGTGAAATAGTTAAAAATTTCCATCACTTACCTTGATGATCAAGGGTATAGACAGTAAAGCAAAGAATGTATATGAAAACTGACTAATTAATCTGCAAAAATAACAAAGCCAAATATAGTAGTTTAACAGATTTTTTATAGTACCTCCTTTAGTTACTAAAGGGCTTCTCCTTCTCCAGGGTATGCCTGGTGGCTTAGACATTAAAAAAAACCTGCTTCCCAGTGCAGGAGATGCAAGAGATGCAGGTTTACTCCCTCCAGTATTCTTGCCTGGAGAATCCCATGGACAGAGGAGCCTGGTGGCTTACAGTCCACGGGATCTCAAAGAGCTGGACAGAACTGAACAATTACCACTTAGGTTACTAACTGAAAATATTGGACCCACTTCTGTGAGAGAGAAAATAAAGATATGTGCTAGAAATTAAGATTTTTCTTAAGAGTAATATGACTGATGGTATTTCACTAGCACCCTGCTGCTTATAAGATATTGATTGACATTTAAGGTTGAGGTAGTTGTGTTGCCTGCTACACTTCTTTGTGGCACTTGTTTCTATGTAAGGTAAATCTTGGGCTGAATTCAGGGTGGTTGACAGGAGTTAATTCAGTTTTGGGGATACTAGGTATATTAGGTATTGTGTAAAATAATATAGATAGTAAAAATATGTAAATTCTATGGGATGCATTTGGTTTCTCTTCACAGTTTTGCCTCTGACTGTCACTGTACCACCTTTGATTCTTCAACCGTTGTTTGAAAATACTTTAACTGGCTGATGAAAAGTTGCCATGTAATTAAATTGTGCTTGCTTTACCATTTTAGGGAATCTTCTAGAGTGTAAAATCTATAGTGGCAGTGGATACCAAAGTACACAAAAAACGAGGGTGTAGAATAACTTAATTGACCATTATATTTTAAGTTGTGTAGGATGCCATTTTGTGGTTAGGAGCCCAGTATTTTTTTTTTTTTTTCTTTTATCTTTTGATTGTCACATTTCTCAGGTGCTGCAGAAATATCTACCTCTTTCAAGCTGTAAATAGAAAATTACTGAAAATGCTAAATACACTCCTATTTTTATAACATACATTTTTCTGAGGATAAAAGATTAATGAGGCTGTCACTTTGCTTTTCAAAGACGTTTTGTAGCTATTTCACAAATGTGAATTTTACCTGCTCTGTTAAAGGTAGAGTAAATCTGTGATGACTAATATAACAGTCTCTGTGTATTCTTTACACTTAATGTGACTTCATGTTACAGTGATCAGCTGCAAAGCTAACTGTAAAATGATTTTTCTGCCCTTGGAAACATAGGTAATTACTGCATCTTTTAGGTAAGTTGGGGTGAAGGAGACTACTCCCTGATTGACCAGCAGAAGTCAGTTTATTTAGCCAACTTCTGTTAGCACCTTAGTTTCTTTTCTTGTAAAGTATGTGTTTTAGGGGACTTCCCTTGTAGTAGTGGTTAAGGCTTTGCCTTCCAGTGCAGCTGGTGCCAGTTCAATCCCTGGTTAGAGAAACAATATTGTAACAAATTCAGTAAAGACTTAAAAAAAATCAAAGAAAGGAAAACATCTTTTGAGTAGATATTTAGAAAGTATCTGTAGTGTGACATCTGCCAACACTTTGATTTTCTCTAGTTTTAGATGACATTATTATTAAGATGACATCCCTTATTAAGGAATGTCTGTATATGTAATTTTAGAGACTTCTGTTGATAGAATTGTATTTTTTATAATAAAAAATTAAGCTTATCCAATTTTTATATAAGAAAGCAAATTTTTAGTTTTTGTTTGAACAACCTGGAATCCAGTATTTATCTTGAGTGTCCAGATAAGTCACTTGATGAAGCAATAGAGGTGAAGACAACTATTGTGCAAATGATGTTGGAAAATGCCACGAGTCAACCACTTTATGGAAACAGCCAAAATTGTAAATGGTTTATATAAAACATTTGTACAAACGACATTTTCTAGAAAATGAAAATAATTATAAAATGAGAGCATGATGCAGCTCTGCACGCCAAGGAGAAACCTAAACCCTCAGCTGGCATGGCATTGGAAAACGGAAACTGATGTCTGGGGGCATACCATAAGGAAGGATACTTTTGAGGATTATGAATAGTTATATTTTTAAGTAGATTTACTCAGAGTCCTGGAGAGCACCTTATTTCCTGGGTATAGTGCAAATATGACCCTGGAACTGCTGGAATGCTCATAGATGAGGCAGATGCAAATAAATTTGGCATTTTGAGCAGTGATTCTTCTGTGTAACAGGCTTTCAGATGCAAAAGCCAGGGTCCTTCTGAAGCCTCAAATCTGTCAGAAGTGGTGACTGAAGAGTGTCTTAAGAATATCCTTTAATCAAAGAGGACACAATAGATAGAGAAATATACCGTGTTCATGGATTGGAAGACACAATATTGTGAAAATGGCTATACTACCCAAAGCAATCTATAGATTCAATGCAATCCCTATTAAGTTACCAACGGTATTTTTCACAGAGCTAGATCAAATGATTTCACAATTTGTATGGAAATATGAAAAACCTCGAATAGCCAAAGCTATCTTGAGAAAGAAGAATGGAACTGGAGGAATCAACCTGCCTAACTTCAGACTCTACTACAAAGCCACAGTCATCAAGACAGTATGGTACTGTCACAAAGACAGAAATATACATCAATGGAACAGAATAGAAAGCCCAGAGGTGTACCTATGGACACCTTATCTTCAACAAAGGAGACCAGGATATACAATGGAAAAAAGACAACCTCTTTAACAAGTGGTGCTGGGAAAACTGGTCAACCATTTGTAAAAGAATGAAACTGAAACAGCTTCTAACATCATACACAAAAATAAACTCAAAATGGATTAAAGATCTAAATGTAAGAACAGAAACTATAAAACTCCTAGAGGAGAACATAGGCAAAACACTCTCCGACATAAATCACAGCAGGATTCTCTATGACCCACCTCCTGGAATATTGGAAATAAAAGCAAAAATAAACAAATGGGGCCTAATTAAAAGCTTTTGCACAACAAAGGAAACTAAAAGCAAGGTGAAAAGACAGCTCTCAGAATGGGAGAAAATAATAGCAAATGAAGCAACTAAGGATTAATCTCAAAAATATACAAGCAGCTCCTGCAGCTCAATTCCAGAAAAATAAATGGCCCAACCAAAAAATGGGCCAAAGAACTAAATAGACATTTCTCTAAAGAAGACATACAGATGGCTAAAAAACACATGAAAAGATGTTCAACATCACTCATTATAAGAGAAATGCAAATCAAACCCACAATGAGGTACCATTACACGCCAGTGAGGATGGCTGCTAGCCAAAAGTCTACAAGCAATAAATGCTGGAGAGGGTGTGGAGAAAAGGGAACCCTCTTATACCATTGGTGGGAATGCAAACTAGGACAGCCACTATGGAGAACAGTGTGGGGATTCCTTAAAAAACTGGAAATAGAACTGCCATATGACCCAGCAATCCCACTTCTGGGCATACACACTGAGGAAACTAGATCTGAAAGAGACAGGTGCACCCCAATGTTCATTGCACACTGTTTATAATAGCCAGGACATGGAAGCAACCTAGATGCCCATCAGCAGACGAATAGATAAGGAAGCTGTGGTACATACACACCATGGAATATTACTCAGCCATTAAAAAGGATTCATTTGAATCCGTTCTAATGAGATGGATGAAACTGGAGCCCATTATACAGAGTGAAGTAAGCCAGAAAAATAAAGACCAATACAGTATACTAATGCATATATATGGAATTTTAAAAGATGGTAATGATAACCCAATATGCAAAACAGAAAAAGAGACACAGATGTACAGAACAGACTTTTGGACTCTGGGAGAAGGCGAGGGTGGGATGTTCTGAGAGAAGAGCACTGAAACAAGTATACTCTCAAGGGTGAAACAGATCACCAGCCCATGTTGTATGCAGGAGACAAGTGCTCAGGGCTGGTGTACTGGGAAGACCCAGAGGGATGGGATGAGGAGGGAGGTGGGAGGGGGGATTGGGATGGGGAACACATATAAATCCATGGCTGATTCATGTCAATGTATGGCAAAAACCACTACAATAAAGTAATTAGCCTCCAACTAATAAAAATTTAAAAAAAAAAAAAAAAAAAGAATATCCCTTAGAATTGACCTGTCCTGGAAGTGAACAGTCTAGGTGTACTTTAGAAGACTGTATTTAGAGGTTGAAGGAGGAGGCCATGGAAAGTGCCATTTTTGTGGGACATACAGATGAAATGCTGCAAGATGCCTCTCAAAGTACAGATTAAAAACAAGGCTTTAAAAAAATGCCTCCTCTAAGTTAGACATATGTTATCTTAACTCTTGCTAAATAAGACAAGACAGCATTAATGAAATTGTTCATAAAGACCAGCAACTAGGAGATTTGAGAGAATGGGGTTTTGAAAGCAAGGAAGACAGAATATGGAACAAAAGTCATAACAGAGTATCTAGAATGGAGATGTCCATATCTCTTATTAAAGAGAAAGTCCCTAAAGAGAAAATTGATAAAACACCTCCCGCAGAGTTATGGGCTATTTATAATAAAAAATAAATAAATATTAAATGTCAGGAAAGTGCAGAATACATTTATAGGTAAGGAAAATGAGAATGAGGAAAGAGAACCAAAGGGAAATAATCCACTTTGTGATAATAAAGTTGAAGGTGAGTCTTAAATAATTTGTAAATAAATACTCAAATATTCAAATCTGTGAAAGAGGTGAGAAAGAGTGAAAATAAATTACTTGTAAGCCAGGCCCTGGTAGATTCTTGGGCTAGGAGAGAGATGCAGCCTCATGGTAAAGTGAACATTTTTTAATGGGTGGGACATTAATTAATACCAGAGTGGAGGCCTCTTTGATCTTTGAAAATCTCAAATTTTTATTTTTAAAGGACAGAAAATGATAAAACTGGCCTTAGAGGAAAGCAGAAGCTTTGTGAATTAAAACTGATTTAAAAATAGGGCAGTTACCTCTGTTGACTAAAAAGATGCATAACTTGAGAGCTGTGAGTTAAGTTTTATTTGGGATAAAATGAGTGCAGTCCAGGAGACAGCACTTTAAGTCAATCAGAGAGACTGCTCCAAAAAGGCAGGGGTAAGGCCAATATAAAGGTTTTGGGGAAAGAGGAGTTCGATGCAATCAGGAGCTTATTTTACAAAGATTTTCTGCTAGTCAGTAACCGATGCCACCATGAAAGGGTTTAGTGCTTAGTGCTTTCCTAGATACGGAGAGAACAGTTTTATGAACCCTTTATGCTATCTTGCATATAGGGTCTCATTGTTACCATCTTTCTAAATTCCATATATATTTGTTAGTTTACTGTATCTATATTTCTCTTTCTGGCTTAATCCCATTCTGTATAATAGGCTACAGTTTCATCCACCTCATTAAAATGGACTCAAGTGTGTTCTTTTTTTATAGTTGAGTGATATCCCATTGTATATGTACCACAATTTCCTTTTGCATTCGTCTGTTGATGAACATCTAGGTTGCTTCCATGTCGTAGCAGTTGTAAACAGCACTGCTCAGCAGTGGGATTGGGTGGGTTGTATGGCAGTTCTATTTCCAGTTTTTTAAGGAATCTCCACATTATTCTCAATAGAGGCTGTACTAGTTTGCATTCCCACTATCAGTGCAGGAGGGTCCCCTTTCCCCCACACCATCTCCAGGATTTATTGTTTGTAGACTTTTGATGGCTGCCATTCTGACCAGTGTGAGATGGTACCTCGTGGTTTTGATTTGCATTTCTCTGATAATGAGTGATGTTGAGCATCTTTTCATGTGTTTGTTAGCCACTTATGTTTCTTCTTTGGAGAAATGTTTGTTTAGTTCTTTGGCCCATTTTTTATTGGGTGGCTTATTTTTCTGGTATGAGTTGTATGAGCTGCTTGTATATTTTTGAGATTAATTCTTTGTCAGTTGCTTCATTTGCTATTATTTTCTGCCAATCTGAAGGCTGCATTTTCACCTTGCTTATAGTTTACTTCATTGTACAAAAGCTTTAACTAGGTCCTGTCTGTTTATTTTTGTTTTTGTTTCTATTACTTTGGGAGTTGGATCATAAGGTATCTTCTGTGATTTATGTAAGAGAGTGTTCTGCCTGTGTTCTCCTCCAAGAGTTTTATAGTTTCTGGTCTTACATTTAAATCTGTACTCCATTTTTATTTTGTTTTTCTGCATGGTGTTAGAAAGTGTTCTTGATTCATTCTTTTACAGGTAGTTGACCAGTTTTCCCAGCACCACTTGTTAAAGATATTCAGTTCAGTTCTGTTCAGTTGCTAGTCATGTCTGACTCTTTGTGATCCCAAGAACCCAATCCCAGCACACCAGACCTCCCTGTCCATCACCAACTCCCAGAGTCCACCCAAACCCACATCCATCGAGTTGGTGATGCCATCCAACTGTCTCATCCTCTGTTGTCCCCTTTTACTCCTGCCCTTAATCTTTCCCAGCATCAGGGTCTTTTCAAATGAGTCAGCTCTTTGCATCAGGTGGTCAAAGTAGTGGAGTTTCAGCTTCAACATCAGTGTCCCTCCAGTGAACACCCAGGACTAATCCCCTTTAGGATGGATTGGTTGGATCTCCTTGTAGTCCAAGGGACTGTCAAGAGTCTTCTTCAACATCACAGTTTGAAAGCATCAATTCTCCAGTGCTCAGCTTTCTTAATAGTCCCCCTCTCACATCCATACATGACCACTGGAAGAACTATAGCCTTCACTAGATGGACCTTTGTTGACAAAGTAATGTCTCTGCTTTTTAATATGCTGCCTAGGTTGGTCATAACTTCCCTTCCAAGGAGTAAGTATCTTAATTTCATGGCTGCAGTCACCATCTGCAGTGATTTTGGAGCCCAGAAAAATAAAATCAGCCACTGTTTCCCCATCTATTTACCATGGAGTGATGGGACCAGATGCCATGATCTTAGTTTTCTGAATGTTGAGGCTTTACGCCAACTTTTTCACTCTCCTCCTTCACTTTCATCAAGAGACTCTTTAGGTCTACTTCACTTTCTGCCATAAGGGTGGTGCCATCTGCATATCTGAGGTTATTGATATTTCTCCCAGCAATCTTGATTCCAGCTTGTGCTTCCTCCAGCCCAGTGTTTCTCATGATGTATTATTCATATAAGTTAAATAAGCAGGGTGACAATAGACAACCTTGACGTACTCCTTTTCCTATTTGGAACCAGTCTGTTGTTCATGTCCAGTTCTATCTCTTGCTTCCTGACCTGTATACAGGTTTCTCAAGAGGCAGATCAGGTGATCTAGTATTCCCATCTCTTTCAGAATTTTCCACCATTTATTGTGATCCACACAGTCAGAGGCTTTGGCTTAGTCAATAAAGCAGAAATATATGTTTTCCTGGAACTCTCTTGCTTTTTCAATGATCCAGCAGACATTGGCAATTTGATCTCTGGTTCCTCTGCCTTTTCTAAAACCAGCTTGAACATCTGGAATTTCACGGTTCGTTAAAAGAAATTCCCTTTTCTCCATTGTATATTTTTGCCTCCTTTGTCAAAGATAAGGTGTACATGGATGTGTGGGTTTATCTCTGGGCTTTCTATTCTATTCCATTGATTGATATTTCTGTCTTTGTGCCAGTACCATACTGTCTTGATGATGGATGTAGCTTTATAGTATAGGTCAAAGTCAGGAAGGTTGATTCCTCCAGTTCCCTTCTTCCTCAAGATTGACTTTCTATTTGATGTTGTATTTCCATAAAAATGGTGAAATTATTGGTTCTGCTTCTGTGCCAAATATTGGTAGCTTCATAGCGATTGTGTTGAATCTATAAATTACTTTGGGGTTGTATACTCATTTTTACTACATTGATTCTTCTAGTCCATGAACATGGTATATTTCTGATTCTTCAGTATTCAAAAATCCATCAATGTGATACACCGGATTAACAAATTGGAAGAGAAAAACCATATATATGATTATCTCAAAAGATGCTGAGAAAGCCTTTGACAAAATTCACTATGCATTTATGGTTTAAAAAAAAAAAAAAGCTCTCCAGAAAGTAGGCATAGAAGGGACATAGCTAATCCTGATACAAATTCTGAAAAAGTTTTGAAATAAGGCAGAAAAATCAGACTGAATCTGCTCTGAATTCTGGCCAGCTTCCCAGTACCACTACATTCTGCACTCAACCCCATTGAGGTCCTACTCTAATTTCTCTTGCTCCATAGAATGAAATGATACTAGGACAGTTCCATTTCTGTTATTTTCCTGTCAGAGATTCAAAACATGAATTTTATCATGAGAAAAATCTGGATAAGCCAAAACTGAAGAGAGTTCTACAAAATAACTGGCCTCGAATTTTGGCATCCAAGTACTACTGGCCTCATAGAATGAGTTGGGAAGTGTTCCTTTCCATTTATATTGATACATTTCGAATGTGTTTATGGAGAACTGGTATGACTTTTGATTTAAATATTTGGTAGAATTTACCTAGTCTGTCTGGGTCTAGGTATGGAGGGAAGGGGGCATTTGGAAGTTCATTGGGGAAGTTTTAAAATTACTTAATTCTGTGTCTTTACTGTTTAGATTTTTATTCTCCAGTCAATTTCAGTCATTTGTGTATTTCTAGAAATTTGTCCATTTCATCTAATTTTTTGTGATCTGTGTCATGGTATTCCCTTAAAATTATATTTATTTCTCTAAAGTTGGCAGTAATTTTTCCTATTTTATTCCTAATTTTAGTAATTTGAGTCCTCCCTTTGATTGATAATGTTAAAGTTGTGTCGATTTATTTATCTTTCTAAATAACCAGCTTTTGATTTGCTGATTCTATCTGTGGCTTTTCTCTTATTTAATTTATTTTGCTCCCATACTTATTGTTTACTATGTCTGCTTCACTTGAGTTACTTTGCTATATACACTAACAGGTGTGCTGTGTTTTTGTCTTCATTATTCTCAAAGTGCATTTGACTATTGAAAAATAGGAATGTGAACTGTGCAGGTCCACGTATAAAGGTGTTTTTCTTTTTTTCTCTTTTTTTTTTTTTTTCATGATTCTAATAGTAGAGCGGTACACTATCTGCAGCTGGTTGAATCAGCAGAGGTGAAATCACGGATGTGGAAGAAACACATAGATGTAGTGCTCACAATGATTTATACACAAATTGTTGACTTCAGAAACAGTTGATGTCCTAAGCCCCACATTGCTTAAGGGTCAACTGTATTGTCTTCTGTTTCATGTGATTCTTTCTTTCATCCTTTAATCATTTAGGAGTGTGTTCTTAATTTCCAAATATGGATCTGTTTCCTTTTTTTTTTTTTTTTAGTTTTCTAAATTCATTTTATTCACAGGATAGATATGATTCCAATCCTTTCATATTTGTTGGTTTTGTCTTATGTCCTAGCATGTAGGTTATCCTGAGAGTGTTTCATGCACTCTTAAGAAGAATGCATACCTTGCATTAGATAGATTGATCTACAGATGTCTGTTTGGACCAGCTGGCTTATATTATTATTCACTTCTTTATTTAATAGTTGATATTCTTCCTAGTCTTCTATCCCTTATTGAAATTGGATTAGAAAATCTAACAATTATTATTTAATGGTCTATTTATCTTCACAATTCTATCATATTTTTTTCCTCCATGCAGTTTTGAGTTGTTTTGTTAGGTGCGTATATAATTGTTATGTGTTCCTATTAGAGTCCCATTTTTATTCTAAAATGTCCTTCTTTATTCCTAATATTTATTAATGAAAATCTTTTTTTAGTTGACATTAGTATAGTATAGCCAATTCTTTCATTGGTTGATATTTGCATGATATATATTTTTTAGTCATTTCACTCAAAATCTACATCTTTGACTCTAAATTTTGTCTTACACAAATAGCATAAAGTTGGATTTTTTTAAATCTACTTTCCAAGTGACTGCCATTCGATTAGATTGTTCAATGCATTCACATTTTGTATTGTAAATATGATCAAACTTACACCTTTTTGTTGTTGTTGTTGTTGTTTTGTAAAATTCACTGTTTTCCCCTTTCTATTGCCTTCATATATAAATGACTGATTTCAGTGTAGCAATTGTTTTGCTTTCATGATATATTTTAAACTGTATTTTCTTAGTTACTCCACTAGGACTTCCTGTATACCTGTTAACTTATTAGCTCTAAGTTTATACAAACTTAATGACAGTGAGAATAAACAGCAATATCCTCTGAATCACTGAGCTAAAATGGATGTGAATTGGTGAATTGAATGCAGGTGGCAATTATATCAACTACCATAGGTAAAAATGTCATAGAACAAATGGAGTAGCACTCATAATCAACAAAGACTCTGAAATGCAGTACTTGGGTGCAGCTTCCAAAATGACAGAGTGATCTCAGTTCATTTCCAAGGGAAGCCATTCAGCCTCACAGTAATTCAAGTCTATGCCCCTGTCAAATGCCAAAGAAGGTGAAGCTGATCAATTCTATGAAGAGCTACAAGACTCCTAGAACTAACACTAAAAACAGATGTTCTCTTCATCATTGGGGATTGGTATACAAAATTAGGCAGTCAGTTGATAAGTGGAGTGATAGGCAAGTTTGGCCTTGGAGAACTAAATGAAGCAGAGCAAAGCTTAAGTGAATTCTGCCAAGAGAATGCACTGGTCATAGCAAATACCTTTTTCCTCAGCTCAGTAGATGACTTTATACATGAACATCACCAAATAAACATCATGAAATTAAGTTGATTTTATTCTTTGTAACCAAATATAAAAGTTATATACAGTTGTATACAGTCAGCAAAATTGTATACAAAGTTGTATACAGTCAGCAAAAATAAGACCCTGAGCTGACTGTGGCTCAGATCATCAGTTTTTCATAGGAAATTTCAAGCTTAAACTAAAGAAAGTAAGGCAAGCCACCAGGCCAGACAGGTACCACTAAAATCAAATCTGTATGAATATAGGTAACAGTCAAGATAACAGATTCCAGTGATTGGATCTAGCTTACAGTGTATCTGATGAATGATGGATAGAGGTCCATACTATGTACAAGAGGCAGTGAACAAAGCCATCCCAAAGAAAAAGAAAGCAAACTGGTTACCTTGGGAAGCTTTACAAATAGCTGAAGAAAGAAGAGAGCAAAAAGAAAGTTAGAAAATTCAAGGTACATCTAACTAAATGCCAAGTTCCAAAGAAGAGCATGCAGAGACAAAAAGAAGATCTTCTTGAAGGTCTTGAAGAGGGTCTTCAAAGAACAGTGCATAAGACTAAAAGAAAACAAGGGGAAAACTGGAGACCTCTTCAGAAAAACTGGAACTATCAAGGGAACATTTCACTCAAGATAAAATACACACAATAAAGGAAAGAAATGATGGAGACCAAGAAGACCCTGAAGATATCAAGAAGAGACAGAATGAATACATGGAAGAACTGTATGGAAAGATCCAAATGAACAACTGTATGAAAAGACCCAAATGAACCAGATTACTATGATGGTGTTGTCAGTCATCCAGAACCAGGCATTCTGGAGTGCAAAGAAAGAGTACTTTAGGAAGCACTGCTGTTAATAAAGCTAGTGGATGCGATGTAATTCCAGTAGAACTATCCAAACTCTAGAAGATGATGCCATGATGGTGTTGCATTCAATATGTCAGCAAATATGGAAGACTCAGCAGTGACTACAGGACCAGACTGGACACACAAGAAGGGCAGTAAAATATATCTGCTAAACACTGCAGACTACTGGACTTTTCTCCCATGATAGTAAGGTCGTGCTAAAAAGCTTGCATGCTAGACTTTAGCATTATGCAAATCAAGAACTTCAAGATGTCCAGGCTGGGTTTAGAAAAGGAAGAGGCGCCAGAGATCAAATTGACCACCTTTGCTGCGTTACAAAGAAAGCAAAGGCATTCCAAAATAATACCTACCTCTGTTCCATCAACTGCATTAAATCCTTTGACCGTGTGGATCATCACAAACTATAGAAAAATCTTGAGGAGGCGGGAGTACCAGACCATCTTACCTTTCCCCAAGAAACTTGTATGTGGTTCAAGAGGCAAAAATAAGAAGCCTGTAAGGAACAAATGTTTGGTTCAAGATTTTAAAAGATGTACGACAGGGCCATCAGCAGTAACCCTATTTGTTTAACCTGTATGTTGAGCACATCATGAGAAATGCCAGGCTGGCTGATTTACAACCTGTAATCAAGATAGAAGAAACTTCAGCAACTTCCTATATACAGATAATACATTCTAATGGTTGAAACTAAAGAGGAACTTAGGGCCTCTTAATGAGTGTGAAGGGTGAAAGTGAAAGGGTCATCTTAAAATTTAAAATTAAACAAGTATTCTTATGGCGTCTGGCCCCATTCAGTTCAGTTCAGTCACTTAGTCATGTCCGACTCTTTGCGACCCCATGAATCGCAGCACACCAGACCTCCATGTCCATCACCAACTCCTGGAGTTTACTCAAACTCATGTCCATCAAGTCGGTGATGCAGTCCAGCCATCTCATTCTCTGTCGTCCCCCTCTCCTACCCCCAATGCCTCCCAGCATCAGAGTCTTTTCCAATGAGTCAACTCTTTGCATCAGGTGGCCAAGGTATTGGAGTTCCAGCTTCAGGATCAATCCTTCCAATGAACATCCAGGACTGATCTCCTTTAGGATGGACTGGTTGGATCTCCTTGAAGCTCAAGGGACTCTCAGGAGTCTTCTCCAACACCACAGTTCAAAAGCATCAATTCTTCGGCACTCAGCCTTCTTCATAGTCCAATGCTTACATCCACACATGACCACTGGAAAAACCATAACCTTGACTAGACGGACCTTTGTGGGCAAAGTAATGTCTCTGCTTTTTAATATGCTATCTAGTTTGGTCATAACTTCGCTTCAAAGGAGTGAGCGTCTTTTAATTTCATGGCTGCAGTGATTTTGGAACCCCACAAAATATAGTCTAACACTGTTTCCACTGTTTCCTCATCTATTTCCCATGAAGTGATGGGACTGGATGCCATAATCTTAATTTTCTGAATGTTGAGCTTTAAGACAACTTACTCACTCTCCTCCTTCACTTTCATCAAGAGACTTTTTAGTTCCTCTTCACTTTCTCCCATAAAGGTGGTATCATCTGCATATCTGGGGTTATTTATATTTCTCCCAGAATCTTGATTCTGGCTTGTGCTTCTTCCAGCCCAGTGTTTCTCATGATGTACTCTGTATATACATTAAATAAGCAGGGTGACAATTACAGCCTTGAGGTACTCCTTTTCCTATTTGGAACAGTCTATTGTTCCATGTCCACTTCTAACTGTTGTTTCCTGACATGCATATAGGTTTCTCAAGAGGAAGGTCAGGTGGTCTGGTATTCCCATCTCTTTCACAGTTTTCCCACACTTTATTGTGATCCACACAGTCAAAGGCTTTGGCATAGTCAATAAAGCAGAAATAGATGTTTTTCTGGAACTCACTTGCTTTTTCGATGATTCAGTGGATGTTGGCAATTTGATCTCTGGTTTCCCTTTTCTAAAACCAGCTTAAACATCTGGATGTTCACGGTTCATGTATTGCTGAAGCCTGGCTTGGAGAATTCTGAGCATTACTTTACTATTGTGTGAGATGAGTGCAATTGTGTGGTAGTTTGAGCATTCTTCGGGATTGCCTTTCTTTAGGATTGGAATGAAAATTGACCTGTTCCAGTCCTGTAGCCACTGCTGAGTTTTCCAAATTTGCTGACATATTGACTGCAGCACTTTTACAGCATCATCTTCCAGGATTTGAAATAGCTTAACTGGAATTCCATCACCTCCACTAGTTTTGTTCGTAGTGATGCTTTCTAAGGCCCACTTGACCTCACATTCCAGGATGTGTGGCTCTAGTTGAGTGATCACACCATAGTTATTATCTGGGTCATGAAGATCTTTTTTTTACGGTTCTGTGTATTCTTGCCACCTCTTAATATCTTCTGCTTCTGTTAGGTCGATACCATTTCTGTCCTTTATCAAAACCATCTTTGCATGAAATGTTCCTTTGATATCTCTAATTTTCTTGAAGAGATCTCTAGTCTTTCCCCTTCTGTTGTTTTTCTCTATTTCTTTGCGTCTTCCTAATAGAGTTCCCTTTTTATCATTATAAGTATCCTTCTTTATCCCTAGTAACAGTTCTTAAGAAAAATCTTTTTTGGTTGACTTCAATACAATATAGACATTTCTCTCTTTGGTTTATGTTTGCATTACATAGAGGTTTTAGACACTTCACCTCAAATCTCCATCTTTGACTGAATTATATCTCCCTTTTATAGCATATACCTGGATCTTTTTTTTTTTTTTTTTTCCTACCTAGTCTGAAAATGTCCCCTTTTGCTTAGGTTGTAAAATTCACTCCTATTTTATATCATTATTAATATGATCACATTGCTGCCTGCCAGTTTTTGTATTGTTTTTTCTAAAAATTTTTTTTAATCTTATATTATTTCACTTGTAAATGAATGTATTCAGTGTCCCATTTGGTTTGCTTTAATGATATATTTTAAATTTAATTTTCTTAATGACTACACTAGGATATTCTGTATACATTTTTATTTATTTGCTCTAATTCATATTATATTACTTTAATGACAGTGAGAATAAACAATGGGATCCTGGCAGTCACTGGACTAAAGTGATGGGAATGAGTGAATTTAATTTAAATGACCATTACATTGACTACTGAACGCAGAAATCCAAAAAAATAAATGAAGTATCCCTCCTAATCAACAAGAATTCTGAAATGCAGTACTTCATTGCAACTGCCAAATTGACAAAATGATCTCAGTTAATTTCTAATGCAAGCCATTCAACATTATAGTAATTCTACCTATACCCCTGCCATCTATAATGCTGAAGTTGATCAGCTTTATGAAGAGCTAAAATATCTCCTAGAATTTATATCAAATTCTGATGTTATACACATTATTAGGATTGGTTTCCAAAAGTAGGAAGCAAAGAGATAACTGGAGTAACAGGCTTGGTTGGCCTTCAAGAACAAAAAAGAGGAGAGCAATGGCCATGAATTTTGCCAAGAGAATATATTGTTCAGAGCAAATACCCTTTTACAACAGCACTAGAGATGACCTTACACGTGGATGTCACATAATAATTAATACCAAAATCAAATTGATTACCTTCTTTATAATAGGAATGGAGACAGCAAAAAGGAGATACAGTCTTCTGGCTGAAGATACAGTCAGCAGAAAGACCTGGAGATGACTGTGATTCAGATCATCAATTTCTCATAGGAAAAGTCATGTTTAAGCTAAAGAAAGCAGGGAAACTTCCTAGGCTAGCTGAGTAAAGCTGAAATAAAATCTGATAAGAATATGAAGTGGAGGTAGCAGATTCAAAAGTAAGATCCAGTTAACAGTGTGCCTGAAGCACTATGGACAGAGGTATGTAATACTGTACAGGGGTGGGGGGCAGTGAACAAAGCCATCCCAAAGGAAAAGAAAAGTCAGGAGGCAAAGTGGTTATCTCAGGAGGCTTTACAAAGAGCTGAAGAAAGGAGAGGTGGAAAGCAAGGGGAAAAGAGAAAGGTACATCCAACTAAATGCAGAGTTCCAAAGAAGAGCAAGGAGAAAGAAGAAGCCCTTCTTCAAAGATCAGTGCATTTAAAACAACAACAACAACAACAAAAGACTACAGATCTCTTCAGGAATATCAGAAATATCAGGGGAACATGTCACCCAAAGAGGAGTGCAATAAAGAATAGCAACAGTAGAGATCCTGTAGATACTGAAGAGATCAAGAAGAGAAGGAAAGACTATATGGAAAAACTGTATGAAAAGATCCTAATGAACCAGATTATTATGATAATGTGGTCAGCCACCCAGAGCCAGACATGCTGGAGTGTGAAGTCAAGAGGGCCTTAGGAAGCAGTGCTGTTAGCAAAGCTAGTGGATGCAAAGCAATTCAATTACAACTATTCAAAATAGTAGAGGATGATGCCATGATTTTAATAAAGCTAGTGGATATGATGCAATTCCAGTAAATTTATTTAAAATCTGAGAGGAGGATGCCATCATGGCATTGTATTCAATATGTCAGCAAACCTGGAAGTCCAAGCAATGGCCACAGGGCTGGAAAAGAGCAATCCTTATCCCAGTTCCCATGAAGGGTAGTACTAAAATATGTACTAACCATTGGACAATTGCTTTTATCTCCCATTCTAGTAAGGCCATGCTGGAAAAACTCACATACCAAGCCTCGACATTATTTGAACCAAGAACTCCCATATGACAAAGCTGGATTTAGAAAAGGAAGAGGTACCAGAGATAAAATCGACAATCTTTGTTGGATCATAGATAAAGCAAGAGCATTCAAGAAGAAATGTACCTGTTTCAATGACTATACTAAAACCTTTGACTGCGTGCATCATAACAAACTGTGGAAAGCTCTTCAAGAGATATAAATAGCTGACCATCTTACATGTTCCCTGATAAATCTGTCTGTGGCTTGAGAAGCAACTGTTAGTACCCTGTATGGAGCAACTGATTGGTTCAAGATTAAGGTACCTGACAGGGCTGTGTACAGTCACACTGTGTGCTTAACCTCTATGTTGAACACATCATGAGATACGCTGGGATGGATAATTTCCAAGCTGGAATCAAGATAGGCAAGATAAACTATAACAACTTCAGATATACAGATGATTCCGTTTTAATGGCAACCAGAAGGGAAGAAGAAACTAGAGCCTTTTGAAGATGGTGATGGAGGAGAATGAAAGAATCAACTAAAAAGTGAATATTGGAAAAAAACAAAATTATAGCATCTGGTTTCATTACTTCTTTGCAAATAGAGGGAAACTGGAAATAGTTCCAGACTTCCCCTTCTTGGTCTCTAAGATTGAGAGAGTTAATTCTTAGGTAGGTTGATGAGAAGTCTGGGGTCCACAAAGAGGAGAAAGAGGTCTGGGGTTCTCAAGTAGCAGAAAAGGACAAACATTTTTTCTCTACATTCCTTAGTCTTTGTCACATTAAGTTTTTTTTTTTTTTCTTTTCCTTTTTCTTTCCCTTTAAGCCCAGAGCTGGTCATTACACCACAAAACAGCTTATCTTGAACACTTTACTATGGATTATACAAAAACAATGTATACTGCTTGAGATGCTTCTCCTTCTTAAGAACCTTCTGACCAGTACTTTTATCTTAAAATGTATATTGTGGGAGTGGGTCTGGTAAGACCTTTTAAACCTTGACACTTTTTAAATTTGTTGTAATAATCAATTGAAAAAATATACAGTTCCCCTGCTAAAACTAGCAGGGTGTTCACTCTCCATCTCTGTTCTGATGTCTATGTCAGAAGCATTCTTTGTTGCTTTTATAGTTTAATAAAACTCTGCTATACAATAGGTCTTGAGTTATCAAGTCTGGTCCTTGGTCCCAGCTAAATCTTCTTCAGAGATCACAAATCCGACATCGTTCACTATAACCTATCATCTTGGGGGCTCGTTCGGTATTTTCATAAGGTAAGGACACACAGAGCTCTAACTTGCCTGTTCTTTTAGTCTACACACATTTCTCCATTTACTGTACTCACTACACTGTGCTCGTGTGAATTAATGTTGCAAGTTTGAGACACGCCCTGCATGAAGCAAGTGATGTGCCCATGTTCTGTGGTTTGAAGGTTCCTTGTAAGGACTGAAGGCAGTCCTCAAAAGGGGAGCCTGGTCGGGGGCTTATGCTGACCTGTCAAGGCCAAGAGGGACCTAATGTCTCTGTGAGGGGAGCAGCCAGAAATGGGTGAAGCATATGGGCTGAATTTTCCTTTCTCTGTCAACTTTTCATGGTCTCCTTGACCATTTGGTAACTGCATGGGGAATTAGAATATCTAACCTGGTCTGTTGGATCATAGACTCTATAGGAATTGTGATTCAAGTCGTTACTGTGTATTTATACTTAGACTCCAAGCTTGGTTGTCATGGGGAACCCAAACTTTCTAGGAGCATATCCAAGAACTAGGTGGAAATTTTGCTCGAGCAGCACATTTGGGAACTAGGTGGAACACTAGCTTCAGCAGCATCTCTCTCGGTTGCTTCCATATGGGACTAGAGTACTAAAAGTGAGCCCTTACCATGGCTGTGCCTCCAAACCATATGGGTGGAAGTGCTGCTAGTGAGCATGACGTTTCTAATAAATAGCTCAGGAATCCCAGATTGGAAGTATAGTCTTCCTTTGGTACTGTTAGCTCTTAGCAGACCAGATAAAACTCTCTAGTAGCTTACTGATGTGGTGATGACTGCTTCTATTGCAGTCAGGAATGTACTCAGGGATGTGCATGGGAAAATGGAAGACGGATGATTTCCCTATTAGTTCTCACCTGGGAAACATTCTGAAAAACTACTCTGCACCACCCTGGGTAGCTTGGAGGAAAAGATCAAATCAAACAAAGGCCTTTGTGGTAAGGAACTAGAAATCATTTTTGGATGCCATTGGGTCTACCTCAGTGCATCTCTACTCTGCCTCATGGTAGAACAAGTGGGCTGAAGGGAATGAGTAAGCTGCCTACTTGGTAAGGGACAGACTAAGTCTTGACTACAGAAGGAAAGCTTCAGAGAAAAGTCTGTCTCCACCTTGATCTAGTGCAGGGATGCATACGCCCTGTAGAAAAAAAGCCACAGCTGTAGATGCCTATTTTTCTCTCTTACAGACCTAATGGTTCCAAAACCACTCCTTTATTTTACTTTTAAAAAACTGAGACAAGTTTGACCCAGGAGTTTAAAAAAGACGTCTGATTGTCTTCTGTGATACAGAACGGCCACAGAATCACTGGAAGATGGGGAATGCTGGCCAGTTGGAGGGTCTCTTAATTATGCTGTTTTACAATTAGATTTGTTTTGTAGAAAACTAGAGAAATGGGTAGAAATGCTATAGGTCTTGCTGTTTATCTCTTTGTTAGATATGCCAGACTTATGCCCTAAAGGTACAGATTATGTGTAAAGCTTTCAGCTCCATCCTGTCCTCATACTCTGCCCCCTATACCTGGAACTCCCAACTGAGCAAGCTAAGGGTCAAGACATCCTTCCAGGAGGGATTGCTTCAGTCTCAGTAGAAATTCAAACACTCCCAATTGTAGTTTAGACCATCTAGAGGATCCAGAAAATACACAGAAGGCTTTACTGACTAAGTTTGCTTTATGACCTTGCCTGGAAAGATGTAATGTATGTCTTGGGAGAGACACTGACTCCTGATCAAGAGCTCGAGTTTTGGGGGAAATTACTACTTTTGGAGATGAATGGTTTGAATGTGAGACAATGGGAAAGAGGAAACACAAAATAGCCCTCCTCCCTACTGGGAGCCAAGCAGTTTCCCAAACAGAACCAGACTGGGGCTATAATACAGTTAAAGGAAAGTAGGATCAAAGCCACCTTCTCAGAGGTAGTCTTGAAGGACTCAAACAAGCATGTGCTAAGACTTTAGACAATAAGTTTGCTAACATAGAACAGGGAGAGAAGGAAATTCCTATGTAGAATATGGGAGGCTCTCTGCAAATTTATTGACATTGATGCTGAAAATACAGAGGGAGGGATCTTAAAAGATAGATTGCTCAACCAGTAGGCTCCAGGAATCTGCTGTAAGTTACAAAAACAGGCTTTCAGACCAAATCAGTCTGTTGTACCTAGCTCAGAGAGTTTGTTACGACAGAGAATATGAGAAGGAAACTAGGAGGTAAAAAGTCCAGGAAAAAGACTATTGCCCCAACAATGGCTGTTAGACCCACTCTGAAACAGCCTGAGGGAAAATGCCCAGTGGGCCCCAGGTGAAAAGGGTGGGCTTGTTATTACTGTGGAAAGGAGGGGCCTCTCAAGAGTGATTGCCCTCAGGCAGCTAAGCCAACCTGGCTCCATGTCTGTCTGCAAAGGACCACACTGGAGAATATACTACCCTTTGAGTTGTAGGCCCCAGGGATTGGACTCCTTGGGCAGTCAGAACTGTAGGTTCCTGGGGATCTCTTTACAATCCCCCATCCTAAATACACCTGAGGAGCACTGAGTATTAATAACTGTATGGGGTCAATCTGTCAATTTACTTTTGGACACTGGGGCATTTTTCTCTGTGCTCACTGAAGCCCCTGGCCCACTTTCCTCCTGACCCACTACACTAATGGGGCTGTCTGGATGAGATAGCCCTGTTATTCCAGTCGTCCTTTAAATCACAATGGCGTCTTTGCTGTTTACTCATGAGTTTCTGATTGTACCAGAGTCTCACCCTTCTGGGGAGGGATGTATTGAGCAAGATCCAGACCTCTGTTTTCATGAATATGAAGCCCTCTCTTTCTCACCCATTAACTCAACAAAAATGTACATTCTAGAATGTGGGTTGATGGGAAAAAATGTGGGTCAAGAACAAAATGCTGTTTCGATTGTTAATCAAGTTCAAAGACCCACACCTATTTCCATATAAAAAACAGTACCCACTAAAGCACAAGGTTAAAGAAGTGTTAAAACGCATCATTGAAAATTTAAAGAAATAAGAGCTATTAGTTCCCTGTAACAATCCATGCAACATTCACATTTGTGTGTAAGAAAGTCAAATGATAAATGGAGACTAGTTCAGAGTTTACAAATTATAAATGAAACTACAGTTCTTTACATCCCATGGTGCTGAATCCTTATACGCTATTGTGTGAAATTCTTGAATGACCCAAATATTTCAGTCATTTGATTTGAAGGATGCTTTCTAGAGTTAAACCTCTATTATTAAATCATCCCCTGCCTATGACTTTAGGACAATTGAGAGGATTCTTAGGCATTACAGGATCCCAGATTGTGAAGAACTTGCAGGGCCTTTATAACTTACAAGTGAGGCTCGGTGAGCCTAAACCAACGAGACGGTTTGGTCCCCAGAGACTCAAAAGTTTTTAGGGTTCTTCAAACTGCTTTCCTGCAGGCTCCTGCTTTAAGCCTGACCATAGGATCAGAGTTTATTCTGTTTGTTATTGAGAGGACCTCACCAATTACCTGTAACTTCTATTGCTAAATTTATTAACGGGTGAAATCTCACGGTACTGACTTCTCTTGATACTGGTGTAATGTTAAACTATGAAGTTCAGAGCGACAATGGTTCAACCTTTAAAGTGGCTATAATTCAAGGGGTGTCAAAAACTCTAGGAATAGACTATCGCTTATGGTATTCCTGGGCATTCCAATCTTCAGGAAAAGCTGAAGAAGATAATGACATGATTAAGGGATAGCTGTGTAAGTTAACTCAGGAAATACAGAACATTTGGCTTAGTTTTACCCATAGTTTTAATGAAGGCTCAAACCTACCCTAAGAAGCAGTGACTGTCTCTTTGGCAGATCATATTTGTGCGCAGATACTGCCATAGATCCTGAAGCCTTAGAATTCACTAGCTACATGACTCAACTTTCAGCTTTTTTACATACATTACAAAAACTCTGGGAAGTGATTCCTGACCCAGCCTCTGAGTCAAACAGGAACCGAGGTTCTGATAAAAAGATTGGGATCTGGGGGGCACTACTACCTTGAGCCCATTTGGGAAGTATAAACCTTAACAGGTTATACTTTCCTCTCCCACATCTGTCAAGGTGCCAGGAGTTGATTTGTGGGTGCACCACACTTGAGTTAAAAAGTGGCACCCTGACAAACTAAGCAATGTCATTTTATATCTTTTTCCTCTATGCTTTTGCCGGGCCAGCCAGAAGATTTCAGCGAGCAACACGACACATTCCTTTAGGCTAAGAAATAAAGACACAGAAGAGATGGGGTCGAGAGGCTCACTGCAGTCAGCCATGATTCTTTATTTCTCAGAGTTACATTTATACTAAACCAAGAAGAGAATCTTAAGAAGAGAAAATATTTTTCTCTTTGAGATAACAATCGCCAGAACTCTCTGATAACGTCAAGGGATAAGAAGGGAATCCCATTTATCTTAAGGGTGGTCGAGAAAGGCTTATCCATCAGCATCATGTGTGCATTCAAGGCTTGCTAATGTTCTGTTAAGATTTAACTTAGATAATAAATTCCAGAGAGGGGTGGCGGGACAGAGAGCTATGTCTGCGAACAGACCCTTGAGGATCAAGGCAGCTCCCAGAGTCAGCCTTTTGGTTCAGGCCGCTCCCCGCATGCTTTCACCTTTTAGTTTTCAGGTGGGTCTGGTAACCTATATGGGCTTACTTCTGCTGAATCCTAAAGTCCTTTATCTGCCATTTGACCCTCAAGACAACTCATTTCTGCCTGGGGACCCTTCTTGTGCTGCATTTCACAATCAGTCTAATTGCTAGGTAAGCAGTGTACTACTCTCCTCATCAGTGAAAGATTTAGCATGGTGGGTTTCTCTGCTCCAGGGAAAGCACTTTCTTAAACTCTGTGAATCTGATGACATCTAAAATGGTTATACCTTAACTTTAAACACAATGTTATTTTTCCCTTTGATTATGCCTTATCTTGGTTTAACAAATATTTTGCTACACATAAGACAAATGAGTCTACGTCTGATGTTTTTTTACCTGATTTTATCAAATATGGTATGAGGTCATATGGCTAACTCCTGAAAAGGGACACCTACTGTCTAACATCACCATATACTGGGAGTAAATAGAGCCATCCCCACAAGGTAGCCAACAACTTAATTATAATGACTGGAAACAATTGTGATTTTTGCCCCAAGAAATATGCAATGTGATCATTCCTGTGTTTTCCAATCCTTTTTCAGGTCCTCCTTTAGCCGGGCCAGGAAGTGATTGGGACTGGGTCCCTCAGTCACGCTGACTTGCTCCAAACTCTACCTACTAAACATGTAGCTCTTATCTATGGTTGTGGCTTCCCCTTTGCTGGGTAGGAAGATAAACCTAGGCCTAGCTTTTACTCCTCATGGTTTCATATTTTCAGAGGTCAGAGAAACCTGTTTAATCTGCCACATCTTAAAACAGGTTGAGCAAGATCTGTATTTCACTGGTATGATTATATGACTGCAACATTTCTTCTCTCTACAGGAACTACAGATGTTGCGCTCTCTAAGTAACCTTACTCAACAGGTTTTACAGGATCCTCAAAAAGCTGTTTCAGCCCTTAATGCGAACAGATACAAATTAGAAAGATGGTTTTACAAAACAGATTGGCCTTACATATTCTAATGGCTGCACAAGGAGGAATTTGTGCTATTATTCATACTTAATGTGGTACATATATACCAAATATGAGCACTAATGTTACTCATTTTACTAAGCACATGAAGATGATTCAGTCTATGGGTACTACTGAAACCTCAGTCACCTCATTTTGGGAACTGTTCACTATCCCCCCATGGTAGAAAACTATCTTAATTGTAATAATTCTAACTGTTTTGTTTTTACTGTTAACACACTGCATCTGTAACAGTGTACCTGGACTTGTTTCCAGGTGTCTGAAAGTTTTTTATTTACAAGTGGTTGTCCATGTTCCTATGATTCCCACAACTCCTCCAATTATTGCATGGGCCACCTGAGTCAGAGACCCTAAATATGAGGGTTAGGAGAATATGTTGCCTCAACAATTTAGGGAGAGTGCTCCATCCCAGCAGAAAGTAGTTACAAAATGAAAATCTACGCCCATTCCCTTGATGACATAATTCTCCTAAAAGAAAAGTTGGAGGTGGAGGGGGGAGTGGGTAAGAGAGTTAATTCTTAGATTGATAAGAGGTCCACAAGGAGGAGATAGGGATCTGAGGTTCTCAAGGTGGAGAAAGAGAAGTGTTTTTTCTACATCCCGTAGTCTTAGGCACATGCTTTTTTCCCCCTCTAAGCCCAGTGCTGATAACTACACAACAGAACAACTCATCTTTAACTTTGTATTAAGGATTATATAACAACAATCTATCCTACTTGAGGACTTGTTTCTCCTTCTTAAGAACTCTCTGACTAATCCTGTTATCTTAGAATTGTATTGTGAGGGTGGGTCTGGTAAGATCTTTCTATTGCTGGGAGAAGTATCAGCAACCTCAGATATGCAGATAATACCACCCTTGTAGCAGAAAGTGAAGAGGAACTAAATAGCCCCTTGATGAAAGTAAAAGAGGAGAGTGAAAAAGCTTAAAACAGGATTCAAAAAGCAAAGATCATGGTATCCAGTCCATGTTTCTCCATAAATGGAGAAACAATGGAAAACATGACAGACTTTAATTTTTTGGGCTCCAAAAATCACTGCAGATGGTGACTACAGCCATGAAATTAAAAGATGCTTGTCCTTGGAAGAAAAGCTATGACAACCTAGACAGCATATTGAAACACAGAGATATAATTTTGATGACAAATTTTGTCTAGTCAAAGCTTAGGCTTTTCCACTACTCATGTATGGATGTGAGAGTTAGACCATGAAGAAAGCCAAGCACTGAAGAATTGATCCTTTTAAACTGTTCTGTTGGAGAAGACTCTTGAGAGACCCTTGGACTGCAAGAAGATCCAACCAATCCTAAAGGAAGTCAGTCCTAAAATTTCATTGAAAAGACTGATGATGAAGCTTAGTCTCCAATATTTTGGCCACCCGATGCAAAGATATTCACTGGAAAAGACTCTGATGCTGGTAAAGATTGTAGGAGAAGAATGGGATGACAGAGGAAGAGATGGTTGGATGGAATCACTGACTGGATGGATATGAGTCTGAGCAAACTTCAGGAGTTGGTGATGGACAGGGAAGCCTGGCATGCTGCAGTCCGTGGAGTCAGAAAGAGTCAGAAAAGATAGAACAACTGAACTGAAAACTTCTATTGTTAGTTCTAAACCTGTTATCATAGAATGTAAATTGTGGGAGTAGCACTGGTAAGAAATTTACAAACTTCAGACATTCTTTGGAGTTATTGTAATAAGCAATTGAAGAAGGATATAGCTCTCTTTGACTAGCCAGGGGGCACTCTCTGTCCCACATCTGAAATCTTATGTCAGAAGTTTTCTCTGTGCCTATTTATATGTTAATAAATCTCTGCTACACAAAAGTCCTTGAGTCATCGATCAAGCCTGATTTCTGGCCTGGAAGCTGAAAATCTTCTTATCGGAAATCACAAATTTGACATCATTCATCATAAGCTATCAGGATCAAAGTGAATGGTGACTGTAGTCATGAAATCAGAAGATGATTGCTTCATGGTAAACACTAGATGATGATGCCATCTTGGTGTTCTTTTCTATATGGCAGCAAATCTGGAAGACACAGCAGTGGCCACAGGTCTGGAAAATGTCAATCCTCATTCCAATTTCCAAAAAGTTCAGTTCAGTCCCTCAGTCATGTCTGACTCTTTGTGACCCCATGAACCACAGCACACCAAGCATCCCTATCCATCACCAACTGCCGGAGTCTACCCAAACCCATGTCCATGGAGTTGGTGATGCCATCCAACTATCTTATCCTCCGTCGTCCCCTTCTCCTTCTGCCCTCAGTCTTTCCCAGCATCAGGGTCTTTTCCAATGAGTCAACTTTTCACATCAGGTGGCCAGATTATTGGCGCTTCAGCTTCCAATGAACACCCAGGACTGATCTTCAGGACGGACTGATTGGATCTCCTTGCAGTCCAAGGGACTCTCAAGAGTCTTCTCCAAAATCACAGTTTGAAAGCATCAATTCTTCTGTGCTTGGCTTTCTTTATACTCCAACTCTCACATCCATACATGACTACTGGAAAAACCATAGCTTTGACTAGACATACCTTTGTTGGCAAAGTAATGTCTCTGCTTTTTAATATGCCTTCTAGGTTGGTCATAACTTTCCTTCCAAGGAGTAAGCATCTTTTAATTTCATGGCTACAGTCACCATCTGCAGTGATTTTGGAGCCCCCCAAAATAAAGTCAGCCACTGTTTCCACTGTTTCCCTATCTATTTCCCATGGAGTGATGGGACCGGATGCCATGATCTTAGTTTTCTGAATGTTGAGCTTTAAGCCAACTTTTTCACTCTCCTCTCTCCTCTTTCACTTTCATCAAGAGGCCCTTTAGTTCTTCACTTTCTGCCATAAGGTGTTGTAATCTGAATATCTAAGGTTATTGGTATTTCTCCCAACAATCTTGATTTTAGCTTGTGTTTCCTCCAGCCCAGCGTTTCTCATGATGTATTCTGCATAAAAGTTAAACAAGCAGGATGACAATATACAGCCTTGACATACTCCTTTTCCTATTTGAAACCAGTCTCTTGTTCCATGTCCACTTCTAACTATTGCTTCCTGACCTGCATGCACATTTCTCAAGGTGCAGGTCAGGTGGTCTGGTATTCCCATTTCCTTCAGAATTTCCCACAGTTTATTGTGATCTACACAATATGAATTCACAAGAAGGGTGGTATTAAACTATGGGCTAACCATAGGAAAGGATAGTACTAAAGTATGTGTTAACCAGTAGACAATTGCACTCATCTCCCATGCTAGTAAGCTCATGCAGAAAAACATATTTCAAGCTTCAGAATTATGTGAACCAAGAATTTCCAGACGTCCAATCTGTGTTTAGAAAAGGAAGAGACACCAAAGATCAAATTGACAATATTTGCTGGATCATAGAGGAAGGAAAGGCATTCCAAAAAGATATCTATCTTTGTCTCATAGACTATGATAAAGCCTTTGACTGTGTGGATCATGACAAACTGTTGAAAGGTTTTCAAGAAGTGCGAATACATGACCATCTTAATTTTCATGTGAGAAACCTGTATGTGGCTCAAGAAGCAACAGGTAGAAAGAACCCTGAATGGAAAAACTGACTGGTTCAAGATTGAGAAAGGTGTACAAAAAGGGTTGTTTGCTGTCACCCAGTTTTTTTAACCAGTATGCTGAGCACATCATGAGAGATGACTTGTTGTATGATTTTAATTTTTTTTTAAATTTTATTTAGTTTAATTGGAGGCTAATTACTTTACAATATTGTAGTGGTTTTTGCCATACATTGACATGAATCAGCCATGAGTGTACATGTGTTCCCCATCCTGAATCCCCCTCCTACCTCCTTCCCCATCCCATCCCTCTTGGTCATCCTAGTGCACCAGCCCTGAGCACTCTGTCTCATGCATCAAGCCTGGACTGGTGATCTGTTTCACATATGATAATGTACACGTTTCAGTGCTATTCTCTCAGATCATCCTACCCTTACCTTCTCCCACAGAGCCCAAAAGACTGTTATATACATCTATTTCTCTTTTGCTGTCTCGCCATATAGGTTTATCATTACCATCTTTCTAAATTCCATATATATGCATTAGTATACTATATTGGTGTTTTTCTTTCTCACTTACTTCACTCTGTGTAATAGACTCCAGTTTCATCCATCTCATTAGAACTGACTCAAATGTACTCTTTTTAATGGCTGAGTAATATTCCATTGTATATATGTACCACAGCTTTCTTATCCATTCGTCTGCCAATGAATATTCAGGTTGTTTTCTTGGCCTGGCTATTATAAACAGTGCAGTGGTGAACATTGAGATACACATGCCCCTTTCAATTCTGGTTTCCTCGATGTGTATGCCCAGCAATGGTATTGCTGGGTCATATGGCAGTTCTATTTTAAGTTTTTTAAGGAATCTCCACACTGTTCTCCATAGTGGCTGTCTGGAATTGAGCTGCTGGAAATGCTTGTATGTTTTTGAGATTAATCCTTTGTCAGTTACTTCATTTGCTATTATTTTCTCCAATTCTGAAGGCTGTATTTTTACCTTGCTTATAATTTCCTTCATTGTGCAAGTCAGCTACTAGCTGGAGTCAAGACAGGCAGCTAGAAGTCAACTCCTAGCTGGATTCAAGATAGGCAGGAGAACCTCAACAACCTCACATAGGCAGATGATACCATTTTAATGGCAGAAAGAAAAGAGGAACTAAAGGACCTCTTGATGAGGGTCAAGGAGGAGAATGAAAGAGATGGTTTAACACTAAATATTAAAAAAATATAAAAACAAGATTGTGGCATATGTCTCCATTACTTCTTGGAAAATAGAGGCAGGAAACATGGAAGTAGTCACAGATTTCCTCTTCTTGGTCTCTAAGATCATTGTGGATGATGACGGCAGCCATGAAATCAGAAGATGCTTGCTCCTTAACAGGTAAGCTATGACAAATCAAGACAGTGTGTTGAAAAGCAGAGACATTACTCTGTCGACAAATGTCTATATATTCAAGGCTATAGACTTCCCAGTATGCCTATATTTGTGAAACCTGGACCATAAAAAGGCAGAGCTCCAAAGAATTGATTTCTTGGACTGTGATGCTGGACAAGATTCTTGAAAGTCCCTTGGGTTGCAAGTTCCAATCAGTCAGTCTTAAAGGAGAAGAACAGTGAATACTCATTACAAGGATTGATGCTAAAGATGAAGTTCCAGTATTCTGGTTATCTGATATGAACAGCAATTTCATTGGAAAAGTCCCTGATACTGGGAATGATAGAGGAGAGAAGGAGATTAGGGCATCAGAGGATGAAATGGTTGGATGACATAATCAGTGCAATGGACTTGAACTTGGGCAAACTCCAGGAGATGGTGAGGGACAAGGAAAACCAGTGTGCTGCAATCCATGGGATCGAATGAATTGGACACAACTGGCTAACCAAACAGCAGTGACAGTGTTATATATAAATGCTATTCCTATACAGCTCTATCACCTCTTCTGCTTTTTTGATGATACTTTTGCTCACCAGCACAACCTGCTCTTCTTCACAGCACCATTAACCTTGAACTTCCTCAGTCCTATTCCAAGTAAAGTTAGGCTCTTCTGGAAGATCTACACAGCTCTGTTCTTAATGTCTGAATCTTACTCTTTGGCGAATCTCTGTGCTACTGCTCCAGAGATGGGTAAGGAAATTTTATTCTTGGTGTGCCACTCCCAAACATCCAAGACTCTATGCTGAGGTGGCAGGAGGGGATGGGTCATCACTGGTGGTCTGGTGTGTCTTTCTGAGTATTGAGTCTCTGCCTTACAGGGAACCTGGCATGAAGGTTATTGAAGCCTAGTATTCACAGGCTATTATGTCTGGGTTACAGATTCTGCCCTATGGATGTGAACTGGTGTAGGAAGGGGGTCTTAGATATCTCTTGCCTGGAAGGAGCTTCTGCAATAGATCTGGGAGAGATAGAAAATGCTTGAGCCATTCCCTCCTGGAATGAATCGTTTTCTTGAATTGAAATTTGAAAAAAAAAAAAAGAAGAAGAAGAAAAAAAAAAAAAAAAAAAAGGCAAATGCTGTGTAATTCACTATGCCTACCTTGAATAGAGTCTCTGGTGCAGTGAACTCAGACTAGTGGGAAGTAGATAACAGGTCATGGTTCAAATGTCATAGGCTGTAGCTCATCTTACTATGATTTACTAGATTTTCTTGAAGAAAAGTTTCCCCAGGGACTTCCCTGGTGGTACCACGGATAGGAATCTGCCTACTAATGGACGGGACAGAGTTTCTATCACTGGTTTTTGTCAAGGAAGATTCCCAAATGCTGCAAAGCAACTAAGTGTATGATAACACTACTGAGGGCCTCCTCTAGAGCCTCTGTGCTGCAACTACTGAAGCCTGCAGGCCTAGAGTCTGTGCTCCGTAGCAAGAGAAGCTACCACAATGTGAAACCCAAGCACTTAAAGAGTAGCCCCTGCCCTCTGCAACTACACAAAGCCCCAGTGTAGAAAAGAAGACCCAGCACAGTCAAAATAAAAATTTAAATAAAACTAAATTATTAAAAAAAAAAAAAAGTCTCTCCATTTCTGTAGAATTTAGAGCAATTTCTAGATATATTAAGTATTTGTTTTTTTAAACACTTTCCCTACTTATGTCTCTTTTGCTGATAGAGGTGAAAATGGAGTTTCTCATGATGCCACAATCTAGAAGTGCTTTCTCAAATAACAAATTTTTAGAGTGAATGAACCTAGGACTGTTCTGAGTATGAAAATAATGAGTTCCCATTCTAGTTTTGGCACTTCAAATGCATTTTTTAACCTTAGGTTTTCTTTCCTCCTTTATAACATGGGCACCTTTTATACCTTTCTCTCAGATTCTGGTGAGAATTGAGACGATTGAAATTGTGCTGTATAAAGACCATAGCATAAAAATTATCTGATGGTAAACACTTAATAAACGTCAGTATTCTCCCCTTCAAGAAAACTAATGTCTCAGGCCGGGTAGTTATTTTGGTGACTATGACAGTGTCTCAAGTATGGTTCCTATGTGCAAAAAATGTTGAATTGGATTGAAGGATGGATAGGTGACTGCATGTATGGATGGGTGGTGAGTGATTTCTAAGGTTCTAATTATTGATTTACCAATGTTAAAAACCAGGGGTTATGTTCAATATGTTCAGAATATTTTAATAGTACATCCTGAGTAGAATAATTGGAATTGAAGTCGCATCTCAGGAATAGCTACAAAATAAACAGGATACAGTAAGATATATATGGGTCCCCTGCTTCAGAAATGGTTCATAATTTTAAAATGATGACAGCAGATCATTAAACTGTGGTTGAAACCCATCCAAGCATCCTCGAACAGGGTCCTGTGTAATTATGCAACACACATACTCTTGAAGCCATCCTCATTCATTTTTGTCCATAGTATGATCCTAGGGAACATTTTTGTCACTCCTTAGTTTCTCTGAGAGTCCAAAGGAAGGAATTTGAACTAAGAGGCTAGGGAAGACTTGCATGGCAAAAAAGAGATGGCCAAGAAGGGGACAGTAGCTTAAGATACTGTGTATGTACCAAGCTTTTGGTAAATAGCCAATATCTCTCATAATGTAAAACATATTTTTAAAAAGTGACAAAAAGATGAATTTTAGAAAATTTAGAAGTTCTGCAATAGAACTGGGAAGGATAAAGCTTGCTGGAGCCAAACCCTTCTGGAAACAAATCACTGCCTTGAATAATGAATGTCTTAGAATCTGGGTGGGGGGAAAATGTATATAACTAGTTATACCCACGTTGAATACCGTTTTCATTGCACTGAGCTGGGAGGTGGGGAATACGTCATGATTCAAATGACATAAACTCTGGTTGATCTTACCAAAGTTTATTTTAAGGTCTATTTAAAAATAAATTTATTTTTTTTATTTATTAAATATTTATTTATTTATTAAAATACCAAAAGTATTTTAAATAAATATTTCCTGAGGGCCTTCACAGGTGGTGCCATGAATAGGAATCTTTCCACTGAAGCATGGCACACATATTTGATCTCTGGTTCTGGTCTAGAAAGAACCCACATGCCACAGAGCAACTAAGATGATGCACCACAATTACTGAGCCCCTGCTCTAGAGTCCACATACAGCAGATACTGGAGACTGCTGTTCTAGAGCCAGTGCTGCAGAACAAGAGAAGCCACCGCAGTGAGAAGTACAAGCATCTCAACAAAGAGTAGCCCCTTCTCGCTACAACTACAGAAAGCCCTGATGTAGCAACTAAGATACAGTGCAATCAAATTAAGGAATTAAGTAAAAATATATTAATTGTTTTAAAAATGTCTCTCTATTTTCTGTAGACTCTAGAGCAATTTCTATAAATTCTAAATGTTTGTTTGTTTTTATTATACCAGTTACCATTGTTTTGTTGATAGAAGGGACCAAAAGAGCTTCTCACAATGCCAAAATTCTAGAAGTGCTTTTTCATATGACTTATTTTTATTTTTATTTATTTTATTTTAACTGGAGGCTAATTATTTTACAATATTGTGGTGGTTTTTGCTGTCCATTCATGTGAATCAGCAAAGGGTGTACATGTGTTCCCCATCCAGACTCTCCTTCCCACCTCCCTTTCCATCCCATTTCTCAGGGTCATCCCAGTGCACCAGCCCTGAGGACCCTTCCTCATGCATCAAACCTGGACTGGCGATCTATTTCACATATGATAATATACATATTTCAATACTGTTCTCTCAAATCATCCCACCTTTGCCTTCTCCCGCAGAGTCCAATAGTCTGTTCTTTACATCTGTGTCTCTTTTGCTGTCTCGCGTATAGGGTCATCATTACCATCATTTTAAATACTGTATTGGTGTTTTTCTTTCTGACTTACATTGCTCTGCATAATAGGCTCCAGTTTCATCCACCTCATTAGAACTGATGCAAATGCATTCTTTTTAATAGCTAAGTAATATTCCATTGTGTATCTGTGCCACAACTTCCTTATTCATTCGTCTGCTGAAGGACATCTAGGTTGTTTCCTTGGCCTAGCTATTATAAACAGTGCTGCGATGAACACTGAGATACACGTGTCTTTCAATTCTGGTTTCCTCGGTGTGTAGGCCCAGCAGTGAGATTGCTAGATAGTACAGCAGTTCTATTTCAAGTTTTTAAAGGAAACTCTTTACTGTTCTCCATAGTGGCTGTACTAGTTTGCATTCCCACCAACAATGTAAGATTGTTCCTTTTCCTCCACACCCCCTCCAGCATTTGTTACTTGTAGACTTTTTGATAGCAGCCATTCAGACCACCGAGAAATGGTACCTCATTGTAGTTTTGATTTACATTTCTCTGATAATGAGTGATGTTGAGTATCTTTTCATGTGTTTGTTAGCCATTTGTATATCTTCTTTGGAGGAATATTTGTTCAGTTATTTATTTGGCCCATTTTTTTTAAATTGGGTCTCTTATTTTTCTGGAATTTAGCTGCAAGAGCTACTTGAATATTTTTAAGATTAATCCTTTGTCAGTTGCCTCATTTCCTATTATTTTCTCCCATTCTGAAGGCTGTCTTTTCATCTTGCTTATAGTTTCCTTCACTGTACAAAAGCTTTTAAGTTTAAATAGATCCCATTTGTTTATTTTTGCTTTTATTTCCATTACTCTGGGAGGTGGGTCATAGAAGATCCTGCTGTGGTTTATGTCAGAGAGTGTTTTGCCTATGTTTTTCTCTAGGAGTTTTATGGTTTCTGGTCTTATAATTAGATATTTAATCCATTTTAAGTTTATTTTTGTGTATGGTGTTAGAAAGTATTCTAGTTTTGTTCTTTTACAAGTGGTTGACCAGTTTTCCCAGCACCACTATTAAAGACATTGTCTATTCTCCATTGTGTATTCTTGCCTCCTTTGTCAAAGATAAGAAGTTATAGGTGCATGGATTTATCTCTGGGCTTTCTATTTGTTCCATTGATCTATGTGTTTACCTTTGTGGCTGTACCATACTGTCTGGATGACTGTTGCTATGCAGTATGGCCTGAAGTCAGGTATGTTGATTCCTCCAGTTCCATTCTTCCTTCTCAAAGTTGCTTTGGCTATTTGAGGTTTTCTTGTAATTCCATCCAAATTGTGAAATTATTTGTTCTAATTCTCTGAAAAATATCTCTGGGAGCTTGATAGGGATTGCATGGAATCTATAGATTGCTTTGGGTAGTATACTCATTTTTACTATATTGATTCTTCTGATCCATGGACATGGTATATTTCTCCTTTTATTTCTGTCATCTTTGATCTCTTTCAACAATGTTTTATAGCTCTTTTGTTTCTTTAGGTAGACTTATTCCTAAGTATTTTATTCTTTTCGTTGTAATGGGGAATGGAATTGTTCCCTTAATTTCTCTTTTGTTTTCTCATGGTTAGTGTATAGGAATGCAAGGGATTTCTCTGTGTTAATTTTTTATCCTGCAACCTTACTGTATTCATTAATTAGCCCTAGTAATTTTCTAGTGGAGTTTTTAGGGTTTTCTATGTAGAGGATCATGTCATTTGCAAACAGTGAGAGTTTTACTTCTTTTCAAATCTGGATTCTTTTTATTTATTTTTCTGCTCTGGTTGCTGTGGCAAAAACTTTCAAAACTATGTTGAATAGTAGTGATGAGAGTGAGCAACATTGTCTTGTTCCTGACTTTAGGGGAAATGCTTTCAATTTCTCACCACTGAGGATAAAGTTTGCTGTGGGTTTATTATATATGGCTTTTACTATATTGAGGTATATTCTGTCTGTGTCTGCTTTCTGAAGTTTTTTTTTTTTTTTTAATCATAAATGGATGTTGAATTTTATCAAAGGCTTTCTCTGCATCTATTGAGATAATCATATGGTTTTAATTTGCTAATGTGGTGTATCACATTGATTGATTTGCAAATATTGAAGAATCCTTGAATTCCTGAGATAAAGCCCTCTTGGTCATGATGTATGATCTTTTTAATATGCTGTTGGATTCTGTTTGCTAGAATTTTGTTGAGGATTTTTGCATCTATGTTTCTAAAACTGATGGCCTATATTTTCTTTCTTTGTAGCATCTTTGTCTGGTTTTTGTATTAGGGTGATGGTGGCCTTATAGAATTAGTTTGTAAGTTTAGCTTCCTCTGCAATTTTCTGGAAGAGTTTGAATAAGATAGCTGTTAGGTGTTCTCTAAATTTTTGGTAGGATTCAGCTGTGAATCCATCTGGTCCTGGGCTTTTTTTTTTTGTTGGAAGATTTCTGATTATAGTTTCGATTTCTGTGCTTGTGATGGGCCTGTCAAGATTTTCTGTTTCTTCCTGGTTCAGTTTTGGAAAGTTATACTTTTCTAAGAATTTGTCCATTTCTTCCACGTTCTCCATTTTATTGGCATGCTGATAATAGTCTCTTATGATCCTTTGTATTTCTGTGTTGTCTGTTGTGATTTCTCCCTTTTCATTTCTAATTTTGTTGATTTGATTCTTCTCCCTTTGTTTCTTGATTAGTCTGACTAACAGTTTATCAATTTATCTTTTCAAAGAACCAGCTTTTAGCTTTGTTGATTTTTTTGACATGGCCTCTGTTATTTCTTTTGCATTTATTTCTGACCTAATTTTTGTGATTTCTTTCTTTCTACCAACCCTAGTGTTCTTTATTTCTTCCTTTTCTAGTTGCTTTAGGTGTAGAATTAGTTTATTGATTTGATTTTTCTCCTCTTTCTTGAGGTAGGCTTGTATTGCTATGAACCATCCCCTTAGCACTGCTTTTACTGAATCCCACAGGTTTTCAGTTGTTGTGTTTTCATTTTCATTCATTTTATGCATATTTTCATTTCTTTTTTTGATTTCTCCTGTGATTTGTTGGTTATTCAGAAGTGTGTTGTTTAGCTTCCATATGTTTGTATTTTTCATAGTTTTTTTCCCTGTAGTTGACATCTAATCTTACTGCATTGTGATCAGAAAAAATGCTTGATATGATTTCGATGTTTTTGAATTTACTAAGGCTAGATTTATGGCCCAGGATGTGATCTATCCTGGAGAAGGTTCCGTGTAAACTTGAGAAAAAGGTGAAACTCATGGTTTTAAGGTGAAATGTCCTATAGATATCTATTAAGTCTAACTGGTTATTGTATCATTTAAGATTTGTATTTGCTTGCTAATTTTCTGTTTGGTTGATCTATCCATAGGTGTGAGTGGGATATTGAAGTCTCCCACTATCATTAGGTTACTGTTAATTTCCCCTTTCATATTTGTTAGCATTTATCTTACATATTCCAATGCTCCTATGTTGAGTACATGCGTTTTTATAATTGTTATATCTTTTCCATGGATTGAACCTTTTATCATTATGTAGTGTCCTTCTTTTTCTCTTTTCACAGCCTTTATTTCAAAGTCTATTTAATCTGATTTGAGTATTTGTACTCCTGCTTTCTTTTGGTATCCTTTTGATGAAATATCTTTTTCCAGCCATTCACTTTCAGTCTGCATGTGTCTCTCGGTTTGAGGTGGGTCTCTTGTAGACAGAATATGTAAGGGTTTTGTTTCTGTATCCATTCAGGCAGTCTTTGTCTTTTGGTTGCTGCATTCAACCATTTACATTTAAGGTAATTATTGATAAGTAATATCCCATTGCCATTTACTTTGTTGTTTTGGCTTTGTGTTTATAATCCTTTTCTGTTTTTCCTGTCTAGAGAATATCCTTTAGCATTTGTTGAAGTTCTGGTTTGGTGGTGCTGATTTTTGCTTGTCTGTAAAGCTTTTGATTTCTCCTTCATATTTGAATGAGATCCTTACTGGGTATAGTAATCTGGGTTGTAGGTTTTACTCTTTCATGGCAGCTAGTATGTCCTGCTATTCCCTTCTGGCTTGAAGAGTTTCTATTGAAAGATCAGCTGTTATACTTGTGGACATCCCCTTGTGGGCTATTTATTTATTTATTTATTTTACCCTTGCTGCTTTTAATATTTGTTGTTTGTGTTTGATCATCATTAATTTGATTAATATGTGTCTTGGGGTGTTTCACCTTGGGTTTATCCTATCTGGGACTCTGGGTTTCTTGGACTTGGGTGCCTATTTCCTTCCCCATTTGGGGGGATGATTTCAACTATTATGTCTTCAAGTATTTTCTCATGGTCTTTCTTTATGTCTTCTTCTTCTGGGACTCCTATGATTCCAATGTTGGTGCATTTAACATTGTCTCAGAGGTCTCTGAGGTTGCCCTCATTTCTTTTAATTCTTTTTCCCTCTCTTCTTCATTTATTTCCACCATTCTATCTTCCACCACACCTGTCCTATCTTCTGCCTCAGTTATCCTATGGTTGGTTCCTCCAGAGTGCTTTTTCATCTCAGCTATTACATTATTCATTGTTGATTGACTCTTTTTTATTTCTTCTAGGTTCTTGTTAAACTTTTCTAGCATCTTCTCAATCCTTGTCTCCAGACTATTTGTCTGTAATTCCATTTTATTTTAAGAATTTTAGATCATTTTTACTATCATTATTCTTAATCATTTTCCAGTTAAGTTCCTTATCTCCTCCTCTTTTGTTTGGTTTGGTGGGCTTTTATCAAAAATATTTGAATATTTATGAATATTTCTCTGCCTTTTCATCTTGTTTAGGTTGCTGTGTTTTGGGTGACCTTTCTGTGTGCTGGAAGTTTATGGTTCCTCTTTATTGTGGAGGTTCCTCCCTGTGTGTTTGAGGGGTGGGGGGATTGGAAGAGTGGCTTGTCAAGGTTTCCTGGTTAGGGAAGCTTGCATCCGTGTTCTGGTGGATGGAGCTGGATCTCCTCTCTTTGAGTGCAATGGAGTTTCCAGTAGTGACTTTTGAGGTACCTATGGGTTTGGTTTGACTTTTGGCCAACTGTATTTTTGTGCTCTGGGTTATGTCCTGTTTTTTGGGAGAATTAGCTTGGTATGTCTTGCTCTGAAACTTGTTGGCTCTTGGGTGGAGCTTGGTTTCAGTGTAGGTATGGAGGCTTTTGGATGAACTTTTTTTGATTCATGGTCCCTGGAGTCAGGAGATTTCTGGTGATCTCAAGTTTTGATTTTAGGCCTCCTTCCTTTGGCTTTCAGTCTTATTCTTGTAGGAGCCTCAAGTCTTCTCCATCCAAAGATCACTGAGGACAAAACATCTAGGTTAATGGTGAAAATATTCTCCCCAGAGAGAAGCCCCCAGAAAGGTTCACAGAGTTACATGAAGAAAAGAAGAGGGAGGAGGGAAATAGAGGTGATTAGGAGGACAAGAGGGAGAATCAAAAGGGAATAATCTAGACAGTTATCAATTTCTTATTTGCCTCCACAGTCTAGAACACTCAGAGAGGTTCCATAGAGAAAAGAAGTGGGAGGAAGAAGATAGAGATGACCAAGAGGAGAGGATGGGGAATCAAAAAGGAGAGAGACCAATCTATCCTGTGACCAGTTCCCTAAGTTTCCTCTACAGCCTGGAATACCCAAAGAGAGTCACAGAGTTGTGTAGAAAAGAGACGGGGGAGGGAGGAGATAGAGGTGACTTGGGGGAGAAAAATGAGAGTCAAAAGGGGAGAGAGCAATCAAGCCAGTAATCACACTCCTAAGTAAAAATGGATACTGAAGATTGGATTCTTAAAGGTACAAAATTGATAACAAATATCAAAAAGCAAATATTAAAAATCTAGAGTAGAGGTTAGACTTTCAAAACTACAAGTTTAAACAAAAAATCGCAAAATTATATAAAATCAAAATGTCAAATTTGCTTTAAAGATAGGGTCTTTTTTCCCCAAGGTAATAGTAGATTTTAAAAATGAAAATTAAAAGATTAATAAACAACTTAAAAATTAAATAAATTTTAAAATAAATTTAAAAAATGATAATAGTAAAATATATCTAGGAATTTCTCTGGAGCTGTTGAGGGCAGTGTGTGGTCAGTTCAGTATCACATGGTTCCTTGTTCCACCTTATACTACTTCTCAAGCTCTATAGGTCCCTTCCAATGTAGTCAGTGTTAATACAGGGTTTTAATCTGTTGCACCTGTCACTTGCAGAGCCGTTCCCTCTTCTTTGTTAATTTGGCTTCCTTTATTTGCAAGTCTCTTCAGGATCTAATTTCCTCTCTGACACAAGGGGGCAAAGGTGTTCATTTATTTAGGCTCACTTATTCAATTGTGCTGTGGGGAGGGAGGAACACTGCATACAAATATCACTGGCATGTGTGGGAGTGCTTGCAATGTCTGAGTCATACTGGGTCACACTGGGTTTGCCCTCACTTACAGCGTCTGCTTAGTCTACACTGCTTAGGCTTCAGGTTGCTCTTCTGGGAACTGTATGAGGCGGGCCTTTGGTTGCATACATTTTCCAGGTCTACTATGCTCAGGTTCAGGTTCTTGGGTACTCAACAAAGACATAGACTCAGTTGGGGCTGCGTTTTGTGCCCTTCCCAGGTCTGAGCAGCTCAGGCGACCAGGTGCTTGGTGAGCACACACTCTCCAGATGTGGTGCATCTTATCACTTTCCCAGTCCCAGTCACTCAGTTTTCTGGGTGCTCAGCTGCATCACAGATGAGCTATGTGTCCCTTCTGGGGAGCTGATTTCTGGCTACAACTCTCCTCTCAGATGTAAATTGTCTGCATCCCAGGAAGACTTGTTTAGTAACTGAGAGCCTGCTTACAGTTTGGTAGGGGATGCCCTCTCTGGGGCCGAGTTTGCCTCTTTCCTTCTGGCTCTTGCTGGCACCAACTGGCCTCCCTGCCTCAGGTTTGGGGGGGGGGGTGTACCAGCCCACAGCTGACTAGCTCTCCTCTGGTATTCACTCCATCCTTTGTTCTGTGATCCAGCCAGTAGTGCCTTAGGTTAGTTTTTCATGGAAAAGTTCTCTCTCTTTCCTCTTTCTCTCCCGCCCCCCCCCCCCACCCTTTTGGGCTATCCCACGGTTTAGGTTGCTATCTCACATTAACTCCCTCAGATTGCTCTCAGGGCATTCAGGCCAAGTCCTTACCCTAAGCAGTGCAGCCTGTGCCTCCCTGTTCAGCCTCCACTTGCTGGTGGTGGTAGCAAGTGTCTGAGCTACTTCTCCACTGGGAGTTCCAGTATTCATGTATGGATGTGAAAGTTGAAAGTTGAACTATAAAGAAAGTTGAGCATAGACTTGTTACTTTTTTTTTTTTTCTTTTTTAATTTTTATTATTATTATTATTTTTTTCCCAGTGGGTTTTGTCATACATTGATATGAATCAGCCATGGATTTACATGTATTCCCAATCCCGATCCCCCCTCCCACCTCCCTCTCCACCCGATTCCTCTGGGTCTTCCCAGTGCACCAGGCCCGAGCACTTGTCTCGTGCATCCCACCTGGGCTGGTGATCTGTTTCACCATAGATAGTATACATGCTGTTCTTTTCAAATATCCCACCCTCACATTACTGTGGTGTTGGAGAAAACTCTTGAGAGTCCCTTGGGCTGCAAGGAGATCCAACCAGTCCATCCTAAAGGAGCTCAGTGTTCATTGGAAGGACTGATGTTGAAGCTGAAACGCCAATACTTTGGCCACCTCATGTGAAGAGTGACTCATTTGAAAAGTCCCTAATGTTGGGAAAGATTGAGGGCAGGAAGAGAAGGGAATGACAGAGGATGAGATGGTTACATGGCATCTCCGACTCAATGGACATGAGTTTGGGTAAACTCTTGGTAAGGGACAGGGAGACCTGGCATGCTGCAGTCCATGGTGTTTCAAAGAGTCAGACGCGACTGAGACACTGAACTGAACTGAAGATTGGTCCAGAGGTTTGTGTAAGCTTTGCATTTGTGCTTAAGGTTTGTTGTTTGGACGAGGTGTCCTACACTGGCTGTGACTAGTGGTTGATTGATGTTCAGACTTGTATTCAAGTGGTTTCCTTTGTGTGAGTTCTCACTTTTTGATACTGTGAGCTGTGAACTTCCAGATGTTCAAGCTGGTTTTAGAAAAGGCAAAGGAAACAGAGATCAGATAGCCAACATCTGATGGATCATCAAAAATGCATGAGTATTCCAGAAAAACATCTATTTTTGCTTTATTGACTATGCCAAAGTCTTTGATTTTGTGGATTACAATAAACTGTGGAAAATTCTGACAGGGATGGGCATATCAGACCACCTGACCTGCCTCTTGAGAAACCTGTATGCAGGTCAGGAAGCAACAATTAAAACTGGACATGGAACAACTGACTGGTTACAAATAGGAAAAGGAATATGTCAAGGCTATATATTGTCACCCTGCTTATTTAACTTAAATGAAGAGTACATCATGAGAAACCCTGTGCTGGAGGAAGCACAAGCTGGAATCAAGATTGCCTGGAGAAATATCAATAACCTCAGATATGCAGATGACACCACCCTTATGGCAGACAGTGAAGAAGAACTAAAAAGCCTCTTGATGAAATTGAAAGAGGAGAGTGAAAAAGTTGGCTTAAAGCTCAACATTCAGAAAACTAATATCATGGCATCTGGTCCCATCACTTCATGGCAGATAGATCGAGAAACAGTGGAAACGATGGCTGACTGTTTTGGGGGGCTCCAAAATCACTGGAGATGGTGATTACACCCATGAAATTAAAAGACGCTTACTCTTTGAAAGGAAAATTATGACCAACCTAGATAGCATGTTAAAAAGCAGAAACACTGCTGTGCCAGCAAAGGTCCGTCTAGTCAAGATTATGGTTTTTCCAGTGGTCATGCATGGATGTGAGAGTTAGACTGTAAAGCAAGCTGAGCACCAAAGAATTTATGTTTTTGAACTGTGGTGTTGGAGAAGACTCTTGTGAGTTCCTTGGATTGCAAGGGGATCCAAACAGGCCATCATAAAGGAGACCTGTCCTGGGTTTTCATTGGAAGGACTGATGTTGAAGGTGAAACTCCAATACTTTGGCCATCTGATGCGAAGAGCTGACTCATTGGAAAAGTCCCTGATGCTGGGATAGATTGAGGGCAGGAGGAGGAGGGGACGACAGAGAGAGAAATGGTCGGATGGCATCATCGACTCAATGGACATGCATTTAGGTGTTCTCTGGGAGTTGATGATGGACAGCAAGGCCTGGCGTGTTGCAGTTCATGGGGTCTCAGAGTCAGCCACGACTGAGCGACTGAACTGAACTGAACTGCGATTTAGGAGTTCAATGGTTGTCTAGGGTCTTGGAGTCAGTGCTCCCACTTCAAAGGATCAAGGTTGAATCTCTGGCCAGGAACAGAGAAACCACGGGTGATTTGTTATGACATTAAGTTAGATTAAAACAAATATCCAGAGAAGAAAAACCAAAGATGAACTTCAGACAAATGGCAGTTACAATGTCAGGCAAACAATAATTAAAATAATGGAATATACACATGTATTCCCATATATACACATACACATCCAAATGAAAAATCAAAATAGTCCAACAAAAATAAAGTACAATAGTTTGACCTGGCAAACAAAGGAAACCAGGAATGATATCTACCCATTAAGAACAAAATTCAAACTGGAAATTAAAAGTAAAGCAAAGTGCCCAGTGGGGATTAAAGCAATGAAAATAAAACTAACAAAATGTTGAGAAGAAAGGAAAGAAACCAAAGAAAGAAAGGTTAGATATGCAAAGTTAAATAGAGATAGATGAAAATGATTTACATTCATTAAAGATTAACTGCAAGAGGAAAATAGTAATGGAAAGACACACAACAGAAGAAATGTAGAAAACACAATAGATTTAAAAATTTAAAAATTAAAATTATAAAAGAGAGAGAAGAAAAAAAAAAAAAAAAAAGGAAACATAAAGAAAAATTGAAAAAAGAAAAAGCAAACTCCAGACAACTACAAAAACCCAACATAGAAGTAGAGATTTATAACAACAATAAAAATTGTGACTGAATATACACATATACATACACACCAGAAGCAAATCAAAAGAGTCCAACAAAAATAAAGTACAATAGATTGACCTGGTGAACAAAGGCAACCAAAAATTATATCTACCAGAAGAAAACTATCTGAAGCACAAAGTGGGAAGCAAAACTAGAACAAGGTGCCAATTAGGGAATAGAGTAATGAAAATAAACCTAACATATATGTTGAGAGGAAAGAAATAAAAAATATGTATATACAAACAGAAGTACAAAAAGATTTATTTACATTAAACATTGACTGCAAGGGGAAAAGAACAGTAGGAAAAGTAAACAAAAGGATAAGTGTAGAGAAATAATAATAGGTTTAAAAAATTAAAATTAAAAATGAGGAAAACATAAAAAAGGAAAATCCCACAGAACTGAAAAGGCATAACCTAGAAGCAGAGGTTTATAACAGCAATAAAAAATGTAACTGAGGAAAAAAAAAACTCAAAGACCTCAAAACTTAATTAGATTTTATGGTGCCAATAAAATTGACAACAACAAAAGATGGGGAGAAAAGTAAAGAAAAAGAAAAAAAAAAAATCCAAAATAATCTACTGAGCAAGTCATAACTTAAGAATAACATATGTTTTTCTTGAGTCATTGCTATCAGAGTCCTTTCCCTCACTGGGAAAGTCCACCTCACCTCCCTAGGATGCCCTTCAATACTGTGCTGATCTCTGCACCTGATTTGGGGGCACCTCAGTTTCTAATGTGGCCCTATTCCTATGTGTTCTTGCCTCTAAAGTTCACAGCTGTCAGAACTAGTGCATTTTCTATTGTGGGAACTCTCAATGTCCTTTTATATATTCCACAGACACAGAGTCTGCGTAGTTGATCATCTGGATTTAATCTGAAGCTTGTACAGGTGGTAGGAATGCTTTGGGTCTTCTTAGTTACACTGACCCTGGGTTTCAATTTCCACTTCATGTAGTTCAGTGAGGGCCAGATGTCGAAGTGCAGCTGCTTGGATGCCACGGGTTCTGGTAGCACCAGGTACTCAGGTGAATTGGTGACTAGGGCAGCAGGAAATATAGTGCCCTAGAAGGGTATTGTATCATTATTGGCCAATACACTCCAGTATTCTTGTCGGGAGAACCCCATTCCCCGACAGGTCACAGTCTAGAGGGTTGCAAAGAGTCGGACTCTACCAAAGTGACCCTGCACACATAGATGCAAGACCATTTTTTTTTTTTTTTTTTGCCTGTGGCAGCTCTGCCCCAGTGAGAGTTGGGCATGAAGGTGTCACATCTTCTTGGCTTGCAGGGACCCTGGTGGCACCAAGCATGCAGGGACACGGATTGTGTCTGCCTCAGGAGTTATGGCCCTATCAGAGTCTTTTTTCCAGCCTCTTGTACCTGGCGATCAGGATGCCTCTTTGGCCAGTCTTTCTTCATAGTTCCACTCTTTCAGGCATTTAGCAGGCTCCCTTGCTTGGGATTCAGTTCAGTTCAGTTCAGTCACTCAGTCATGTTTGACTCTTTGTGACCCCATGGACCACATGGTGCCATGGTGCCATGGCCCACAGCACGCCAGACCTCCCTGTCCATCACCTGGGATATTTCTCTCTTGTTCTGCACATCAAGCACATAGAAGAACCCCCTGACTAGGGTCATATTCTGTAGATCTGCTTGTCAGGCACATAAAGGGTCTTTCTGTGTGGGATCCTACTCTGTAGTTCAGAGTCAAACATTTGATGGGCCAGCATTTCTATCGTTCAGCTGCCAATGCTGATGGGTGGGGAGAGAGAGGCTATGGTGATGGCTCCACTCCATATAACTGACTTAGGAGTATCTCCTTGCTTCCATGGTGTCTGGAGTTCCCCCACAGGCATTTCCCACCCCGATCTCCTCCCCACACATCCATCAATCCATCTCTTCACACTCAACAGCAGCCTTCACCCTGGGATTGCTCCACAATCACCAAACTCCAGCTCCTAGCTGCTGTGCCTTCTACAGGACCTGTGTCCCTGTCAGGGTTGTGAATTGCTGCAGTGAGGACTGTCTGATTCTCACTCCATTTAGGCTGCCAAAGATCAGCTGTTTCACTTAGCCTTAAGTGTTTCTCCTCTGATCCAGACAATTACTCCGATGTAGGGACTGGACATCTACTTCAGTTCTGCCACCCACGGAGGGCAGGTCCAGTCCTGATAACACACCTGTTTGTCCCCCTAGTTCCTTCATTCTACTGAGTTATGTTGTTCTATATATTCTTTTTTACTGGTCAGTCACTCCAGTCTGATGTCAGCTGGTGTTGTGCAAGCACATCTGTGCCTGAAGGTGTATTACTGATGCTTCCCTGGAGAGAGATGTATTCCATGTCCAGTTTTTCTTCTGACATCTTGTTCATTTCAACTTTTTGACTATTAGAAATAAGACTGCTATGAACATTCACGTGCATATCTTTGGGTTAACATTCTTTTTTTTTTTTTTTCCTATTTGTTGGTATCAACCTAGGAATGGAAATGCTGAGTCATATGGTAACCCAATATTAACTTTTAAAGGAACTTCCAAACTGTTTTTCACCATGGCTGTACCATATTTAATTCTCATACAAGATTCCCATTTCACATCCTCATCACACTTGTTCTTGTCTATTGTCTTACAAGAGTCATCATTTTGGGGTGCTCTGTGTGTTTAGTTGTCATCTGTATATCTTTATTCAGTGAATTTCCTGTTCAAACTTTTGTCTTTTTTTTCATTGGTGCCTTTCATATATTTTGTCAGATTCTTAAATTTTTCATACTTAGTGTTAGTTTTTATTTTGTTTTAATTTTCAATTATGTGTCCTAGTATATAGAAAAGCAATTAATTAAATTTTATATATCATCTGTATATCTTGCAGGACTATTTAAAATAATTCTTAATTTTATTTATTCTATTGTTGCCATAGATTTCATTAGATATTTTACATATATGTCATGACAACTAAAATGTTTAATTCTTCTTTTCTAAACTGGATAATTTCTCAATCATTTTCTAATATGACTTCATGGACAGAAATTCAATATAATGTGTTGATAACTTTTTGTTGACTCTGATCTTAAAAGTAAAACCCTCATTATTCTACCACAAAGCATGATATTAGTTATAGAGTTTATTACCTTCATGAGTTGAGGAGGTTTTTCAATTTCTAGATTGCTAAAAGATTTTATAAAGAATGAGGTCAGTCACTCAGTTGTGTTGAGCTATTTGCAACCCCATGGAGTGTAAGCCAACCAGGCTCCTCTGGCCTTGGGGATTGTCCAGACAGGAATACTGGAGTGGATTGTCATGCTCTCCTCCAGGAGATCTTCCCAACCCAGGAGTATAACCCAGGTGTCCTATTTGCCAGGCTGACTCTTTACCAGCTGAGCCATCAAGGAAGCCTAAAATTACTGAAGTGATTAGGCTATCACTTCTCCAGGGGACCTTCCCAACTCAGGAACAGATATTAGATTTTATCAAATTATTTTTCAGCATTTATTGAGATGGCCCTGCTGTTTCACTTTTAGTTCTTTAGTAAGTTGATTACACTAATGGTCAAAAATTCAACCAATGGGGGGTTAAAGTTTCACAGGGGGACAAAAGTCATTAGATTATGCTGTGTGAACATTGTATATATTGGTGTAGTCTGTGCACGTTCCATTGCTAACTCTTCAGGTGAACAATTTTCTCCTGCTATCTTGTCTAGTCTGTCATTTGTTCTATCCACTGTGTTTGTCATCTGACACTATATTTATCATATTTACCAGATGAATTTGGGTTTATTTTATGATTTCCATTTCTCTAATTTGGCAACATAAAATATTCCAAATATTTTAATGTTTCTGCAACTTCTTAAATCTATGCCATTTCTGGTCAGTTTGATTTCTCAAGGGAAGTTTAATATGATTTTTTTTTTTTTTTTACTTTAGTGAAATTAAATATCTTTTTAATGTGGCTAGGGGCTGGTTCCATGTGAACTGTGAATTGGCTTTCTTGTGAATTCGTTGCTTATGTCTTTTAAACATCTCTTAATAAAGTTAAAGTCCAGTGCTACATCTTTTAGAAACTGCTCATGGCTTTTTCACATTTTTCTATCATGTTTTAGGTTATTTCTTCTAAAAAACTTTAAGAATAATCTTTTGGATTTGTTTATGGTGTGCTTTGTTCTACCTCTTAAAATTTTAAGCAATGTGATGCATCCTGGTTGAATAAGCAACCAGCATACACCAGGATGTGAGCACTTCAAGGGAAATGAGGGAAGTCCCACTAAGACAACAAACTGTGTCCCCAGGGGCACACCTCAGCCTGGCTGACCCTGCTACTCCATTAGGAACACAAGGACTGCAGTGAAGTCCACAACTCATTCCCCTTCCTCCAGAGCCAATAACTTGAATGAGGGACCTTGGGAACTGGATAGGCAGGGCATTATTACTGTGTTTCCTCCAAGAATCTGGAAGCTTGTGGAAGCTATTCATGGAAATGAATTCCAACATGTTCTTGACTGTTATGTTAGCTCCAGTGGAGGTTCCAGCAGGAAAACAAGATGAGAAAAGAGATTTGTGTAGGCATATGTTGAGAAGACCTTTGCACACAAGGCTCACACAGCTCTGGGCAAGCTCCATGTCTTCCTGTGAATAATAATCAGTAGCAGGTGGTCATTTCCTGCAATTTATTACTGAGAAAAACCTGAAGCATGCATTTATGTGCTTCATTCCCATCACCCAGTTAAAATGCATGCCTGGGTAGTACACATAATGAGGTGACCATGAGTCCTAGACTTGAAATAAGACAGCTCCAAGTGGCGTAAGACCAAGTGTATTCAGTGCATTTTCACAGCCTGAAGACAGGGATTTCAGACTTGAAGCTAGAAAACTGAGTAGAGCTATGTGAACACTGAGAAGAGGAGGTGGGATGGAAAAGGTTTCTGGTAGGTGGCCCAGAGTTGAATGATCTTCAGGGTGCTTTGAGACCACTTGTAGGAGATAAATGAAATGATTCTCACTTCCAAAGCCTAATTATCATGGAGGGATTTTAAGCAAGATATTAAAAACTACATAATGGGGTGAAATGTGAGAACAGAATGAGACCTCAAATAGTGTGGCTGAGAGGCAAGGTTTGGAAGAGACACACTCTCCCTGCCATATGACGCATCTGAGTTGACTTAGAGAGTTGAGGATGGCAGGTGAGTTTGGAGGGCTCCACAAGGAGCATTAAAAATGTCAATTTTCCCATCAAAATATCTGATTTACTTCTCATCCTCCCCTAGAGCTGCCAGGATGGGACTTTGTGATGTCAAGGCTCACACTGGACCACCATTGGCTAGAGATGTTACTCCCTGACCTCATAAAGCACAAGGGTATGGCTCCCTTGGGAGGGCTATATGCATATGGGTGCTCAGGCACTCTGGAGCAGACCAGTGGCAGTCTTCAAAACGACAAAGGTGATGGGAGCCACACAGCTCTAGCACAGTTATGGAACAGCTGACTCCATAGACCAAGGGCAAAAAGATGAAGTTCTGTCAACTGAAGTCCAAAATAAGTGTCAAGGTGAGCTGAACCCACCCAGGCTCCTCTTGCACGGTGATACCACCCCCATAAGACCGCTTCCCCTGTCTTTTCCTGGTAAATACATCTCTGCCTACACCCCTTCTCCCAAAGCCGTCAATTCCCATCATCTTCACCCTCTTCCCTAAATCAATTCCATTCTGTGCTCCCTCTCGTTTTCTCCAGGTAGCCAAGGTAACCGTGAGAGTGAATAAGCACGTGCAGGCAAAGCTGATCAAGAAAGCTTCTTAAAAAAAACTGCCACCTCAGAGAAACTGAAGAAAATCAGAGACTCAAAGCTTCATAGCCAGTGTTCCAAGGTGAGTGAAGAGCTGAATCAGAACTAAATGGAGGAGGTCCCAGAGTTCATGGAGACCCCTCCCATTCCAGCTGCACTGGTGGGCAGCCAGTGACTTCAGAGTCTGGTTAGAGACCTCGGACATCTTCGGAGGTCTCGCCTCTGACAAATGGCCAACAGTACAGATGTTGAATCTTATACAAACAGCAACGTGAATAATGAAAATAAAATAAAATCAATACGATGTGAAATTATGGCATTTTTCGGGCAAGAATTCTGGAGTGAATTATCATTTACTCTTTGAGGGGATCTTCCCAGCTCTCATCTCCTTTGGCTCCTGCCTTTGCAGGCAGATTCTTTACCACTGTGCCACCTGGGAAGCCCAGTGTATTATTAGCGATACAAAAGCTATACTAATGAGGTATCACCTCTGAGTAGTGAAAAAGTTTCAAATACTGTACAGAGAGAAAGATGTAGCACTGGTCTTTAACTTTATTAAGATATGTGTAAAAGACATGAGCAGCCAATACACAAAAAAGGTATGGAATTAGCCCCTAACCATATTTTTTTTTTTTTAAAGTAATCTCACTAAGGTAAGAAAAATCTATTAAAATTCCCTTGATAAATTACACTGACCCAGAAGTGGCACAGATTTTAGAAACAGCAGACAGACACTAAAATACTTGGAATAAAATACTTGGTGCTTTGTATGTTGTAAAATTAAGTAGAAAGATGGAGCCCATCAAATGGACCCAATTTCATCTGGTAGATATGAAAATTATAGTGTCAGGTGACACACAGTGGATAGAACAAATGACATATTAGAAAATGCAGCAGGAGAAAATTGTTCACTTGAAGAGGTAGGAATAGAAAGTGCACAGAATACACCTATATATATATATATAAAATATGCATAGCATAATCTATTGATTTTTGTCTCCCTAAGAATGAAGCATTGGTTAAACCTTTGAAAACACATTGATGTAATTCATCTTACCAAAGAACTAAAAATGAAACACAATAGGGTCATCTCAACAAATGCTGAAAAAATAATTTGATAAAATCTAATACCTATTCTGGGATTGAGAAGATCCCCTGGAGGAGTGCAAGGCAACTCACTCCAGTGATCTTGTCTGAAGAATCCCCATGGACAGAGGAGCCTGGTTGCCTTACTTTCCATAGGATGACAAAGAGTTGGATACTACTGAGCAAGTAAACAACAACAGACAATAATTCCTAACAGAAACTCGTAACATATTTAAAGTAGATGAGAAAATCCTCAGCCTAAACAAAGCAATGCAACAATCCTAGACAGCATAGCTGAATTATAAAACACCTAGAACACTTGAGCTGAATTATAAAAGGTTTTAGGCAATAAACTTCTCCCAACAGTAGTGTTAAACAGTGTGTTCCACACAAAAAAGAAGAGCAATTTTTAACACACACTTAATAGAGCAACTTTCTAGTTACATTCATAAATTAAAGGAAATGATAATGACTAAAAATGTAAGAAAAAAAATCTGTGAAAGTTGGAGTTTAAGCAGCCCTAATTAATATAATTTTATTTTGTTTGGTCCATATTTTCAAAATAACTGACAATTGAATTAAAACACTTTATGTTCCAACTTAAGATTTTGTACTTTTCAAGCTAAAAAAGTTTGTGCCTTGCAATCAATATTTTGTTTCAGTGATTTAGACATAAATAAATGCACATTTTGTGTCTTAATCTTGATAAAGACTTTATATGTGCTTTACATATGAAGTGGGTTTCTGGTAGACAGCATATATATGAGTCTTGTTTTTGTATCCATTCAGCCTGTCTGTGTCTTTTGGTTGGAACATTTAATCCATTTACAGTAATTAAAGTAATTAATTTAAAGTAAATTAAAGTAATTTATAGTATTTAAAGTAATTATCTAGCTACCAAAGGTATTTTTCACAGAGCAAGAACAAATAACTTCACAATTTGTATGGAAATACAAAAAACCTTGAATAGCCAAAGCAATCTGGAGAAAGAAGAATGAAACTGTAGGAGTCAACCTGCCTGACTTCAGACTGTACTGCAAAGCTACAGTCATCAGGACAGTATAGTACTGGCACAAAGACAGAAATATAGATGAATGGAACAAAACAGAAAGGTCAGAGATAAATCCATGAACCTATGGACAGAAAAAAGACAATCTATTTAACAAGTGGTGCTGGGGAAACTGGTCAACCACATGTAAAAGAATGAAACTAGAACACTTTATAACACCATAGACAAAAATAAACTCAAAATGGATTGAAGATCCAAATGTAAGGACAGAAACTATAAAACTCCTAAAGGAAAACACAGACAAAACACTCTCTGACACAAATCACAGTAGGATCCTCTTTGACCCACCTGCCAGAGTAAAGAAAATAGGAGCAAAAATAAACAAATAAGAGCTAATTAAACTTAAAAGATTCTGCACAATGAAGGAAACTATAAACAAGGTGAACATACAGCCTTCAGAATGGGAGAAAATAATAGCAAACAAAGTAACTGGCAAAGAATCTCAAAAATATATAAACAGCTCAATACCGGAAAAATAAATAACCCAATTAAAAAATGGGATAAAGAACTAAACAGACATTTCTCCAAAGAAGACGTACAGGTGGCAAACAAACAGATGAAAATATACTCAACATCACTGATTATCAGAGAAATGTAAATCAAAACCACAATGAAGTACCATCTCACGATGTTCAGAATGGCTGCTGTCAAAAATTGTACAAACAATAAATGCTGAAGAGGGTTCAGAGAAAAGGGAACCCTCTTACACTGTTCTTTGGAATGCAAACTAGTACAATCACTATGGAGAACAGTGTGGATATTCCTTAAAAAAAAAAAAAAAAAACTGGAAATAGAACTGCCATAAGAACCAGCAATCCCACTGTAGGGCATGCTCACTGAGGAGACCAGAATTGAAAGAGACACATGTACCCCATCGTTCATCATAACACTCACTCTTTACAATAGCTAGGATATGGAAGCATCATGGATGTCCTTTGGCAGAGGAATGGATAAGAAAGCTGTGCTACATATACACCATGGGATATTACTCAGCTATTAAAAGAATGCATTTGAATCAGCTCTAATGAGCTGGTTGAAACAGAGCCTATTATACAGAGTGAAGTAAATCAGAAAGAAAAATACCAATGCAGTATATTAATGCATATATATGGAATTTAGAAAGATGGTAACAATGACCCTACATGTGAAACAGCAAAGATAAAAACAGACTTTTGGACTCTGTGGGAGAAGGCGAGGCAGGATGATTTGAGAGACTAGCATTGAACATGTATATAACTATATGGAAATAGATCACCAGTTCAGGCTCAATGCATGAGACAGGTTGCTCAGGGCTGTTGCACTGGGTAGGCCATGAGGGGTGGGGTGAGGAGGGAGCTGGAAGGTGTTTCAGGATGAAGGACATGTGTACATGCATGGCTGATTCATGCCAATGATTGGCAAAAAACATTACAATATTTTAAATTAATTAGCCTCCAATTAACACACATAATGTAATTTAAAAAAAGAAAAGTTTAGAGTAGTGGTTAGACTCTCCAAAATACAATACTAAACTTACAAAATGCAATCAATCACAAAACTTATAAAATATGCATATCTGAAATTTGCTATAATTTGCTATAGGATCTTTTTTTGCAAGGTAATAGAAAAAGAAAAAGAAATGCAAAAAATCAAAATGGCTGTCTGAGGAAATCTTACAAATAGCTGTGAAAAGAAGAGGAGCAAAAAGCAAAGACAAAAAGAAAAGGTATACCCATTTGAATGCAGAGTTCCAAAGAATAGCAAGGAGAGATAAGAAAGCCTTTCTCAGTGATCAATGCAAACAAATAGAGAAAAACAATACAATGGGAAAGACTAGACATTTCTTCAAGAATATTAGAGATATGTAGTGAACATTTCATGCAAAGATGGGCTCAATAAAGGACAGATATGGTATGGACCTAACAGAAACAAGATATTAAGAAGAAGTGGCAAAAATACACAAAAGAACTGTACAAAAAAGACCTTCACGACCCAGGTAATCACGAAGGTGTGATCACTCACCTAGAGCCAGACATCCTGGAATGCAAAGTTATGTGGGCCTTAGGAAACGTCACTATGAACAAAGCTAGTGGAGGTGATGGAATTTCAGTTGAACTATTTCAAATCCTAAAAGATGATGCTGTGAAAGTGACTCAATATGACAACAAATTTGGAAAAGTCATCAGTGGCCACAGAACTGGAAGAGGTCAGTTTTCATTCCAATGCCAAAGAAAGGCAACCAAATGACCAAACTACTGCACAATTGAACTCATCTCACAGGCTAGTAAAGTAATGCTCAAAATTCTCCAAGCCAGGCTTCAGAAATATGTGAACTGTGAACTTCCAGATGTTCAACCTGGCTTTAGAAAAGGTAGAAGAACCAGAGATCAAATGGCCAACATCTGCTGGATCATCGAAAAAACAAGAGAGTTCCAGAAAAACATCTATTTCTGTTTTATTGACTATGCCAGAAACTTTGACTCTGTGGATCACAATAAACTGTGTGCCTGGTGAACTCTGCCAGCATTCAGGAAATGTTTTGAGGAAGTTGCTCAACATTCAAATGATCTTCTGATGAATTTCTTGGTGAGAAAGTGGTCTGCCCATCCTATTCCTCTGACATATTGCGACCACCCTCCCCCCCCCCCCCCCCCCGCCCCCGGGTCTTTTTTTTTTTTTTTTTTAATCCATTCAACCAGTGTGTCTTTGTTTGGAGCATTAATTCATTTGCATTTAAAGTGATTATTGATATATGTATTCCTATTGTCACTTTCTTAATCGTTTGGGGTTGATTTTGTAAATGCTTTTTCCTTTTCTTTTACTTGTTGACTATAAAAGTCCCTTTAACATAAGTTCTAAGCCTGTTTTTTTTTGGTAGTAAATTCTCTTACCTTTTCCTTATCTGAAAAACTTTTGATTACTCCATCAATTTTGAAGGAGATCCTTGTCAAGTAGGATATTCTTGATTGTGGATTTTTCCCTTTCAGTGCTATAAATATATGCTGCTATTTCCTTCTGGCCTGCAGAGCAGCTATCCAAAGAGCAGCTGTTAAATATAGGGGGTTTCTGTTGTATGTTACTTGTTGCTTTTCCCTTGCTATTTTTAATATTCTTTCTTCATGTTTAATCTTTGTTAATTTTATTAATATGTGTCTTGGTGTTTTTCCCTTGGGTTTATCCTGTAAGGGACTCTTTGCACCTCTTGGATTTTATTGACTATTTCCTTTTTCATGTTGGGGAAATTTTCAACTAGCATCTCTTCAAAAATTTTCTCATACCTTTTTTTTTTTTTTTTTCCCCTCTTTTCCTCTGGGAAGAGGAATATAATTTGAATATAGGTGCATTTAATATTGTCCCAGAGGTTTATGAGGTTATCCTCAGTTCTTTTCTTTCTTTTTACTTTACTTCGCTCTTCAGCAGTTGTTTACTTTCCAACTCATGGATCCATTCTTCTGCTTCAGATATTCTGCTATTGATTCCTTCTAGAGTACTGTTAATTTCAGTAATTGTGCTATGTGTCCCTGTATGCTTTTCCAGGTATTTGTTATTGATTCTTGCATTTTCTACATTCTGTTTTTAAGGTTTTTAACCATCTTTACTATCGTTATTCTGAATTTGTTTTCAAGCAGTTTACCTATTTCCTCTTCACTTATTTTGACTTCTGTGTTTCTAGTTTGTTCCTTTATTTGTGCAGCATCTCTTTGACTTTTCATCAGTTTTCAAAAAACTTATTGTGTTTGATGTCTCCTTTCCCCAAGCTTCAAATTCAAGCTCTTTCTTCCTTTTGTTTCCTGCACTCCTAAGTTTGGTCCAGTAGTTTCTGTAAACTTTTCAGTAAGTGAGATTTCTGCCAAATACTTTTCTTTTTCTTCTGGTGTGCAGAGATGATGAGGCTGTAATCCTGTCTGCTGATGACTGGGTTTGTATTTTTCTCTTGTTTGTTGTTTTGATGAAGTGTCCTACAATGGGTGCCACTGGTGGTTGGGTGATTCCAGGTCTTGTATTCAAGCGGTTTCTTCTGTGTGAATTCTATCTGATACTCACTTTGGTTAGGAGTTCTCCAGTTGTCTAGGGACTGGAGCCACTGCTCTCACTCCAAAGGCCCAGGGTTGGATCTCTGGCCAGTAATAGAGATAATATAGGTGATTTGTTATGGAATAAAGTTAGATTAAAATATATATCCAAAAACGAGAAGACAAATATGAACCCCAGACAAAAGGCAGTTACAATATTAGGCAAATAATTAAAATAATGGAATATATCACTTCATGGCAAGTCGATGGGGAAACAGTGGCTGACTTAATTTTTGGGGGCTCCAAAATCACTGTAGATGGTGATTGCAGCCATGAAATTAAGATTCTTACTCCTTGGAAGGAAAGTTATGACCAACCTAGACAGCATATTAGAAGGCAGAGACATTACTTTGTCAACAAAGGTCTGTCTAGTCAAGGCTGTGGTTTTTCCAGTGGTCATGTATGGATGTGAGAGTTGGACTACAAAGAAAGCTGAGTACCAAAGAATTGATGCTTTTGAACTATGGTCTTGGAGAAGACTCTTGAGAGTCCCTTGCACTGCAAGGACATCCAACTAGTTCATCCTAAAGGAGATCAGTCCTGGGTGTTCATTGGAAGGACTGATGTTGAAGCTGAAACTCCAATACTTCCAATCATCTGATGTGAAGAGCCGAGTCATTTGAAAAGACCCTGGGATGCTGGGAAAGATTGGGGGCAGGAGGAGAAGGGGACGACAGAGGATGAGATGGTTAGATGGCATCACTGACTCAATGGACATGGGTTTGGGTGGACTCTGGGAGTTGGTAATGAACAGGGAGGCCTGATGTGTTGCGGTTCATGGGGTAACAAAGAGTCGAACACGACGGAGTGACTGAACTGAACACATATATTCCCATATACACCCATAAACAAAATCAAAACAGTCCAACAAAAATAAAAAAGTAGTTTAGCGCAGCAAAAGGAAACCAAAATATGATATCTACCAGTTAAGAACAAAACTAACTAAAACACAAACTGGAAAACAAAACTAAAGTAATATGGCAAGTGGGGATTAAAGCAATGAAAGTAAAACTAAGAAAATGTTGAGAGGAAAGAAAGAAAGGAAAGAAAGAATAGATATGCAAAGTTAGAAGGAGACAAATAATATTTATATACATTAAAGGTTAACTGCAAGGGGAAAGGAACAGTGGAAAGGCAAATAGAATAAATGTAGAAAACAATATAATAGCTTTTAAAAATTAGAAGAATAAAGAAGAGAAAAGAATTTTTTTTTTTAATGGAAAAAGAAAGAAATAAGGGGAAAAATTGACAACTACAACAGAGGAGAGAAAAAAGGAAAGAAAAAGTAAAAAATGCAAGAGAATCTATCATTCCAGTTCAGTTCAGTTCAGTCACTCAGTCATGTCTAACTCTTTGCAACCCCATGAATCACAGCACACCAGGCCTCCCTGTCCATCACCAACTCCTGGAGTTTACTAAAACTCATGTCCATTGAGTTGGTGATGCCATCCAGCCATCTCATCCTCTGTCATCCCCTTCTCCTCCTGCCCCCAATCCCTCCCAGCATCAGGGTCTTTTCCAGTGGGTCAACTTTTTGCATCAGCTGGCCAAAGTATTGGAGTTTCAGCTTCAGCATCTATAGTGTAAGTCAAAACATAAGTTTAATATATGTTTTTCTTGAGTCACTGCTATCAGATTCCTTTACATTGCTGGAAGTCACAGTCCACCTCACCGCCCTAGGATTTCCTCCAAAACTGCTCTGATCTCTGGAACTGATGTGGGTTCAGCTCAGATTTTAATCTGGTCCTATTACTACGTGTTCTTGCCTCCAATGTTCACAGCTATCAGAAATAGTGTGTTTTCTTTTCTAGGAGATCTCAACGTCCTTTAATAAGTTCCATAGACACAGAATCTGCCTTGTTGATCGTGTGGATTTAATCTGCAGCTTGTACAGCTGGTAGGAAGTTTTGGGGACTTGTTCCTTCTTCCTAGCCACACTGCCCTTGGGTTTCAAATGTGGTTTTGTTTCCACTTCCAAGTGTGGGTCATCCACTGGGTTTTCTCCTGAGGCTGCCATGGAGGACTTAGGTTTGCCCCTGTGAGGGCCAGATGTGGAGTTGTTGCTGCTTGGGCCACAGGGTTTCTGGCAGCACCAGGTACTCAGGGGAGTTGACTGCTAGGGCAGCATGAAATATAGTGCTCTAGAAGGGTAAGGAAACAAGTATTGGCCAATATGCTCCAGTGTTCTTGCCTGTAGAAACATCTTCCTTGACAGTGAAGCCTATCAGGCCACAGTCTACAGGGTCAAAAAGAGTCAGACACTACTATTGTGACCCTGCATGCGTAGACACAAGACATTTTTTACCCGTGGCAGTTATGCCCCAGGGAGAGTTGACTTTGAAGGTGACTCAACTTCATGGCTTGTGGGGATCCTGGCTGCATCAAATGTACAGGGGCGTGGACTGCCTATGTACAGGAGTTATGGCCCTATTAGAATCTCTTTTCCAGCCTCTTATAGCTGGCGATCAGGAGGTCTCTTTGGCCAGTCTTTCTCCATAGTTCTGCTCTTTCAGCCACTTAGAGGGCTCCCTTGCCTGGGGTCCTTCTCTGCTGATTCACACATCAGGCACATAGAAGGGCCCCCTGGCTGGGGTTCTACTCTGTAGATATCAATGTCAGGATCGTTAAGGGGCATCTTAGGTGGTCCTAATCTGTAGTTAAGTGAGTCAGGAGCTTGATGTGCCAGCCTCTCTATTGTTCAGGTGTCAAAGCTGGTGGGTGGGGAGAGGCTATGGTGATGGCTCCAGCCCTATGATTCACTCAGCAGTATCACCTTGCTTCCATGGTGCCTGGCATTCCTCCACAGGAATTTACCACCTAGATCCCCTCCCTCAGTACAGTTCTGTCACTCAGTCGTGTTTGACTCTTTGCAAGTCCATGTATTGCAGCACGCCAGGCCTCCCTGTCCATCACCAACTGCCGGAGTGTACCCAAACCCATGTCCATTGAGTCTGTGATGCCATCCAACCCTCTCATCCTCTATTGTCCCCTTCTCCTCCTGCCCTCAATTTTTCTCAGCACCTGGGTCTTTTCAAATGACTCAGCTCTTCGCATTAGGTGGCCAAATTATTGGCCTTCCAATGAACACCCAGGACTGATCTCCTTTAGGATGGACCTGTTGGATCTCCTTGCAGTCCAAGGAATTCTCAAGAGTCTTCTCCAACACCACAGTTCAGAAGCATCAATCCTTTGGCACTCAGCTTTCTTTGTAGTCCAAGTCTCATATCCATACATGACCACTGGAAAAACCATAGCCTTGACTAGATGGACCTTTGTTGACAAAATAATGTCTCCGCTTTTAATATGCTATCTAGGTTGGTCATAACTTTCCTTCCAAGGAGTAAGCATCTTTTAATTTCATGGCTGCAATCACCATCTACAGTGATTTTGGAGCCCCCAAAAATAAAGTCAGCCACTCTCTCCACAGTGAACAGCAGCCCTCATCCTGGGATTGCTCACAATCCCAAAATTCCAGCTCTCAGTTTCTGTGTCTTCTAGGATACCTTCATCTCTCTCTGGGGTGTGTATGGCTGCAAGAAGGACTGTTTGATTCACACTCCATTTAGGCTTTTTGCAGATCAGCTATTTCACTTTCAGTCTGAAATGTTTCTCCTCTGATCCAGACATTTGCTCCCATGTGAGGATAAGACCCCTACTTCATTTCTTCCACCCATCAAGGCCAGGTCCAGTCCCACTACCACTACTGTTTTCCCTCCTAGTTCCTTCATCCTATAGAGTTTTGTGGTTCCATATATTCTTTTCTGCTCGTCAGGTACCCTTGTCATTTCTCAGCAGGCGTTCTGCAAGCGCTTCTATCTCTGAATGTGTGTTCCTGACGTGTCCATACTCCATGGACATACTCCATGTTCAACTATCCCTCTGCCATCTTGTTCATCAAAACTTATTGACTATTAGATATAAGACTGCTATGAACACTCATCTGTACATCTTTAAGTAAACTTTTTCCCCTCATTCTTTTTGATATAAACATAGCAGTGGGATTTCTGGGTCATATGGCAGCCCAATGTTTAATTTTTAAGCAACTTCCACCAGGTGTTTTCCACCAGGGCTGTACCATTTTGTTTTCCAATAACAAGCATGAAAGTTCAAATTTTTTTCACATCCTCATCACACTTGTTTTAGGCTATTCTCTCATTAGAGCCATCAATTTGGTGTACCCTGCATGCCTAATTGCCATCTGTATATATTTATTTCGTGAATTTACTGTGCAAATTTTTTGTCCATTTCTTTTCTTTTCTTTCTTCTTCTTTTTTTTTTTTTTTGCATTCATGCATTTCATATAATTTGTTAGATTCCTTTTTTAAATTCAATGTTACTGTTATTATTTTTTATTTTAATTTTCAATTATGTTCCACTATATAGAAAAGAAATTAATTAAATTGTAATATCATCTGTATAATTTGTAAGATTGCCTAAATTAATTCTTAGGTTTAGTAATTCTGCTGCTATAGAGTTCATTGGATAGTCTACATAGATATCTCTGACAAATAAGAGCAGTTTAATTCTTTTCCAAATTGAGTAAGTTCTTTATCACTTCCCAGAAAGCCTTCATGGACAGAAATTCAATATAAACAGAGTGGACATCTGATCATAGAGGTAAAACACTCGGTGTTCTACCACAAAGTGTTATGTTAGTTATACAGCTTATTAGCTTCCTCAGGTTGAGGAAGTTTTCTCTTTCTAGTTTGCTAAGAAATTTTATACAGAATGTGCTCAGTCGTTCACTTGTGTCCAGCTCTTTGTGACCCCATGAAGTGTAAGCCCAACAGCCTCCTCTGGCCTCGGGGACTTTCCAGGCAAGAATACAGGAGTGGGTTGTCATGCCCTACTCCATGGGATCTTCCCAACCCAAGAATAGATATTACATTTTATCAAATTATTTTTCAGCATTTACTGTGTTTCAACATTTACTGTGTTTCCCATTTTTAGTTCCTTAGTAAGTTGAATTACACTTTTGGAGTTTCAAAATTTAACCAATACTACTTTCTTATGGGTACAAAAATCATTATATTTTGCTGTGCAAACATTGTATATATTGGTGTAGTCTGTGCACATTCTATTGCTCCCTCTTCAATGCACAGTTTTCTCCTGCTGCCCTGCCTGATCTGTCATTTATTCTATCCACACTATTTGTTATCTTACACTATAGCTTTCAAATCTATAAGATCAAATTCAGTCTATTTTATGATTTCCATGTCTCTACTTAATTTTATAACATAAAAACCACAATTATTCCTAGTATTTTAATGTCACTGAAAGTTCTAAAATCTATGCCACTTCTGGGTAAGTTTGATTTCTCAAGGGAATATTAAAATGATTTCTCTTACCTTCATGATAATAAATATCTTTATAATGTGTTTAGGGTCTAACTCACTATCTTTCTTGTCATTTGGCTGTTCATGTCTTTTAAACATCTCTTAAAAAAGTGAATGGCTAGTGGAACATCTTTCTTATGAACTTGGCTCATGTCTTTTTCATTTTGCTACCATGTTCTAGGTTCTTTGTTCTAAAAATTTTAAGAGTACCCTTCTGGGTTTGTTTATGTTGTGTTTTTATCTACCTCTTAAAATTTTAAGCAGTGTGATGCATATTTGGTGAATAAGTAACTGGTGGACACCAGGAAATGAGCACTTCAGTTTCCTGTGGAAGTTTACCCAGGAAGTCCCACTAAGGCAAAAACCTGTGTCCCCAGAGAAACTCCTCAGGCTGACTGAACCTGCTTGTCAATTAGGAACACAAGGATTGTAGTGAACCAAACTACTCATTCCCCTTTCCTCCAGAACCAGCCACCTTAAAGAGAGACCTAGGGAACTGGATGGACAGGACATGATTACTCAGTGTTTCCTATAAGAAGTCAGGAATTTGTGGCAGTTTTTCACAGAAATGAGTTCCACCACAGTTTCAACTATGAGGTAATCTCCTCTAGAAGTTCCAGCAGGAAAACAAGATGAGAAAAGTGATTTGTGAGGGTATATGTTGAGAAGACCTTTGCACATGAGGCTCACCCATCTCTGGGCAAGCTCCATCTATTCCTGGGAATACAAATCAGTTGTAGGTGGAGATTTCTATCTTGGGATACCCCAGCACAACCTGAAGCGTGCATTTGTCTTCCTCATCCCCATCACCCTGTTAAATTCCAAGCCTGGGCAGTACACCTAGTTAGATGACCATGAACCCTAGACTTGAAACAAGACAGCTCCATGTGGAGCAAGGGCAAGTGTATTCATTGCATTCTCACAGCGTGAAGACAAGGGTTTCAGACTGGAAACCAGAAAAATGAGGAGAGCTACATGAACACTGAGAAAAGGAGGTGTGATAGAAAAGGTTTCTGATAGGTGGCCCAGAATTAAATGGTCTTCAAGGTGTTTTAAGATCATAAAAGTGAATGATTTCCACAGACACTTCAATACAGCTTTATTATGAGGGAGGGATTTTAGGCAAGATATTGAAAACTAGATAATGGCATATGTGAGAGAGAACAGAATGAAAGCTTGAATACTGTGGCTGTGGGGCAAGGTTTGGAGAAACACTTTCCCTGCATTGTGATTCTTCAGGGTTGACTTAGAAAAATGAGGATGACAGGTGAGTTTGAAGGACTCTTAACGGGCATTAAAAATGCCTCATTTCTCCCACCAAATCATCTCCCATCCTCCCCTAGAGGTGTCAGGATTGTGCTTTGTGATGTCAAGGCTCACCTAGGCCCACCATTGTCAGGGGAAGTGACTTACTGACTTCATAAACCTTAAGGGGTGGGGTATATAGAAGGCTGCTCAGTGCTCTGGAGCAGACCACTGGGTGACTTCAAAATGACTGAGTTGACTGAGAGGCCATAAGGTTCTAGAGCTGTTATGGATCAGCTCTCTCCAGATACCTAGGAAGAAAAGATAACCTCCTATCAAGAGGTCCCAAAGAAGTGTTAAGATCTGCTAAAACCACACAAGCTTCTCTTGCCCATTGACATGGCCCCATAAGACATCCTCCACTGCCCTTGCCTGTCACGTACCCTTTCTCTGCACACACCCATTCTCCTGAAGCCGTCTTTCCAATCCATCTTCACCCTCTTCCCCAAATTGATTCGATTCTAAGATCCCTCTCTTGTTTTCTCCAAGTGGCCAGGGTAACTGTGAGAGTGAATAAGCACATTCAAGCAAAGCTGACCAATGAAGTTTCTCAAAAAAAATCTCCTACTTAAAGAAATTGAAGATAATCAGAGGCTCAAAGCTCTGTATCCAGTGTTCCAAGTTGAATGAAGAGCTGAAGCAGAATGAACCAGAGAAGGTCCCAGGAATTGTGCAGAATCTTGCTATTCCAGCTAAACTAGTGGGCAGTCAGTCACTTCAGAGCATGGCTAGAGACCTCAGAAATCTTCGGGGGCCTCCCCACTGAGAAAAGGCAACACTACAGGTGTTGAATCTGATACTAACAGCATACATTAATAATGAAAATTAAATAAAATCAACCTGATGTATAATTATGGGTCTCTGACTTCTCTGATAAGTAGTGGGGTGTGGAGAGGGGTGCAGAGAGGGCAGGGAAGGGATAAGGGTGTGAAAAGGGAGGGAGACGGGTCCTGTGGGACCAGAAGGTACAGTTAGCCAGAAAGTAGGGTGAAGAACTTGGTCCAGATTGATCCCCAATGATATACTTCCCACGAGAGAAAAAGAATAGGAGTTGGTGTTTCTGTGCGTGAGTGCAGTGGTGGGAACTTAGCTGGGGAGACCTCTCATGTGTGGGTGGCAGTCCCATTTGCTAAAAAGGCGTACAAGTTGCCACAAGGTATTGACTCATAGTAGTGTTTATTACACCTCAAGGTATGATGCCAGCAACTAACAGCGTCAAAAATTCAAACTTGCTTCAGTTCAGTTCAATTCATTTCAGTTCCTCAGTCGTGTCTGACTCTTTGAGACCCCATGAATCGCAGCACGCCAGGCCTCCCTGTCCATCACAAACTCCTGACCCCAATCCGTCCCAGCATCAGAGTCTTTTCCAATGAGTCAACTCTTTGAGTGAGGTGGCCAAAATTTTGGAGTTTCAGCTTCAGCATCAGTCCTTCCAATGAACACTCAGGACTGATCTCTTTTAGGATGGACTGGTTGGATCTCCTTGCAGTCCAAGGGACACTCAAGAGTCTTCTCCAACACCACAGTTCAAAAGCATGAATTCTTTGGCGCTCAGCTTTCTTCACAGTCCAACTCTCATATTCATAAATGACCACTGGAAAAATATAGCCTTGACTAAAATTGCTTATTAAAGGGTATTTCCTAAGATTAAAATATTGGTGGTTTTCAGTATGGAGATTTCTGAGAAAATGAAGCATGTTACAACACATGACCTAGCAATGCCTTTTAAAAAATAGTTTAAAAATGCAATGCTTATTAAAAAAAGACACATGTACCCCTATATTCCTTGAATCACGCCATTCACCGGGACATGGAAGCAACCTCAATCTCCAACAGAGAATAGATGAAAGGATGAAGATTTAGTACATTTGTACTATGGGGCACTCATTGTTCAGTCATTAAGTCATATCCCACTCTTGGCGACCCTAAGGACTCTACCCCTCCAGGCTTCTCTGCCCATGGAATTTTCAAGGCAAGAATACTCCAGTGGGCTGCCATTTCCTTTTCCAAGGGACCTTCCTTAACTAGGGATTGAACCCACATGTCCTCCTTGACAGCCAGGTGGCCAGGAAGTCACCAAGGAAGACATATGGAAAGCTACTCAGTCATAAAATGAATGAAATAACGCCATTTGCAGCAACATGGAAGGTAGAATATTTAATAAAATAAGAAAGAAAAATACTATATGATATCACTTACACAATCTTAAAATACCAAAAAGTAGAGACTATAATGAAATTAGGGGCTCAGATATAGCGAACAATCTACTGGTTACCAGCGGGGAGGCGGGAGTGGAAGGGACAATACAGAGGCGGGGGAGTTGGAGGTATAAAGTGTTAGGTGTAAGATGAACTCAAGGATGCATTGTACATCATGGGGAATAGAGCCACTGTTTTGTAATAAATATAAATGCAAACGAATTTTTAGCAATTGTATAATAAGGAAGAAGAGAAAAGGAAGAGTGGGGAGGTAGAAAGGAAGGAAATATAGAAAATAATGCTTTTTTTTTTTTTTTTTTTTGGAGGTCACAAAGCCAATATTGATTAGGTCCTTTTTAGCTAAGGAATTTAGATTGGAACAGTGGCCTTCCACAAGTGGGGCTGGGTGAGTGGCCCACATACAGTATACATAATACTGGGAGGCAATGCCCACGAAGAGTTTTATTACAAGAATAAAACCAAATAAAAGCTGGTTCTGTCTCTATTATCATCTCCATACTCCAGTATCCTAGAATAATAAGAGTAATTAAATATTTTCTCCTGCACAACCAAGTTTTCTTGGCTTTAGTTTTAAAAGTTAGTTGTCATCTATGTCAGGTTTTAATATTTTATTTATTATTCACAAGGTGTAATATTTTAGTGTATACATACATATGTGTATATAGGTGTAAACATATATTTCATGTAGCCACAGCTTTAGTACTTATATTTAAAAAGTCATTGTCTTTTATGAGGTATTTAATTAAGAGGAAACCCTATTAAACAGCTGTTGCCAACACAGACTGCCATGGTTACCACTGCTTGATTCCATAGAGCATTCTTATTGGATTGGAAGTCCTTGAGACCACTTCCTGCACAGCAAGCAGTCCCTGAGGGAACATACTAAAACACACCCTACATTCAGGCAGTTGATTCTAAATACACAGTGATACAACAAATATTGTCAAGGTAAAGACACACAATGTGCTTTTATTTCTGTCTAAATCAGTGAAGCAAAGTTTTCACTGCAAGGTACAAACATTTTTAGCTTGAGAAGTAAAAACATCTTATATTTGAACATAAAATTTCCTGCTGTGTTTGAAAAATATGTTTTGAAATGAAATTCATTCTTTTCAGTTATTTTGAGACTATGGAAAAATGAAAATTAAAAATTTGTTCATTGGGGCTGCTTAAACTGTATCTTTTGCAGATTTTTTTTTCCTTAAAAATTCCCTTAAAATTTTACAGTCTTAATTAGATACAAAATTATCAATAGATTTTATATTATGTTTATTTTCTGGACATTTTTGTTTCCTTTAATTTATGAATGTAACTAGAAAGTTGTTCTATTGAGTGAGTATTAAACATTACTCCTCTCTCTTGTGTGGAATGCACTAATTACAGTACTGTTGGGAGTGTCAGACTATCTTTTTGGGCTCCAAAATCACTACAGATGGTGATTGCAGCCATGAAATTAAAAGACACTTACTCCTTGGAAGGAAAGTTATGACCAACCTAGATAGCATATTAAAAAGCAGAGACATTACTTTGCCAACAAAGATCATTCTGGTCAAGGTTATGTTTTTTCCAGTGGTCATGTATGAATGTGAGATTTGGACTGTGAAGAAAGCTGAGTGCTAAAAAACGGACTTTTGGACTGTGGTGTTGGAGAAGACTCTTGAGAGTCCCTTGGACTGCAAGGAGATCCAACCAGTCCATCCTAAAGGAGATCAGTCCTGGGTGTTCATTGGAAGGACTGATGATGAAACTGAAACTCCAGTACTTTGGCCAACTCATGCAAAGAGTTGACTCATTGGAAAAGACCCTGATGCTGGGAGGGATTGGGGACAGGAGAAGAAGGGGACGACAGAAGATGAGATGGTTGGTTGGCATCACCAACTCGATAGACATGGGTTTGAGTAGACTCTGGGGGTTGGTGATGGCTGGGAGGCCTGGTGTGCTGCAATTCATGCAGTCACAAATAGTCAGAGATGCATGAGCGACTGAACTGAGCTGAACTGAACTGAGAGATATTTTATTGCCTAAAATCTTTTATAGCTCAGCTCTAGTATCTAGGTTATTTATAATTCAACTCTACTGTCTAGGCTTGTTGTTTCACCTTGTTTAGGCTGAGAATTTTCTCATCTATTTCTATTATCTTCAGAGCTTCTCTTAGGAATGTGGGTCTGTTGTTTGGTTGCTTGGTCAGGTCCAACTCTTTGACCCCTAATTGGTAAGTCACAAGTCTCCTCTGGCCTTGGGGATTCTCCAGGCAAGAATACTGGAGTGAGTTTCCATGCCCTCCTCCAGCGAATCTTCCCAGTCCAGGGATGGAACCCAGGTCTCCTGCATACCAGGCAGATTCTTTACCAGTTGAGCCACAGGGGAAGCACAATAATACTTCTGTCGGTAGTCTATCTCTTCTCTGTGCAGGAATAGATGTTTGATTTTATCAAATTATTTTTCAACATTTATAGAGATGATCCAACTGTGTTTCATTTTTAGTTCTTTAGTAAGCTGAATTACACTGATTGCTTTTCAAATGTTTAACCAGTGCTGCATTGTTAGCGGCAAAAGTCAAAATATTATGCTGTGTCATACTTTGCATACATTGGTAGTCTGTGCTTAATTCTGGACACTTTCTATTGCTCCCTCGTCAAGTGCACAGTTTCCCCCATGCTGCCCTGTCTAATCTGTCATTTATTCTATCCACTCTGTCTGTCATCTGTTACTATAGTTGACATATCTATGAATGCAATTGTGCCTATTTTATGATTTACAAACCTCTACTTAATTTTCAACATAGAAAACACTGTTATTCCAAGTATTTTAATGTCTCTGCTGGAAATTTATAAAGCCTATGCCACCTCTGGGTCAGTTTGATTTCTCAAGGGAATTTTAGTATGATTTTTTTCATACCTTAGTGAGATTAAATATCTTTTTAATGTGGTTAGGGTCTAGTTTCATATCTATCTTATCAAATGGCTGCTCATGTCTTTTAAACTTATCTTAATAAAGTGAATGGCCAGTGCTACATCTTTCTTATAAACTGTTGGCTCATGGCTTTTTCACATTTTTCTATCATTGTTTAGTTTAGTTTTTTTTTTTTTTTTCTTAAAAATTTTAAGAGTCATCTTTTGGGTTTGTTCATGGTATGCTTTATTCTACCTCTTACAATGTGAGGCAGTGTGATGCAACCTGAGTGAATAAGCAACCAGTGGACACTAAGAAGTGAGCACTTTACAGGAAACACAGTAAGTCCCGCTAAGTAAAAAACTGTGTCCCCAGGGGCACACCTCAGGCTGGCAGACCCTGCTTGCCAATTAGAAACACAAGGACTAATGTGAAGCCCACAACTCATTCCCCTTTCCTCCATAGCCAACAACTTGAATGAGGGACCTTGGGAACTGGATGGGCAGGACATGATTACTCAGTGTGTCCCTCCAAGAAGCTGGAAACTTGTGGTAGCTCTTCATGGAAATGAATTCCACCTTGGTCTTGACTGTAAGATAAGCTCCAATGGAGGTGCCAGCAGGGAAACAAGATGAGAAAAGATTTACAATGGTCCATGTTGAAAAGAACTTTGCATATGAGGCTCACAAATTTCTGGGCAACCTGGACACCTTCCTGGGAATGCTAATCAGTCACTGGTGGTTCTTTCATTATTGGGATCACCCTGCACAACCTGAAGCATGTACTTATCTGCCTCATCCTAATCACCCTTTCAAAACTGAAGCCTGTGTAGTACACCTAGTGAGATGACCATGAGCCCTAGACTAGAGCCAAGACAGCTCCAAGTGGACCAAAGGCAAGTGTATTCAGGGCAGTCTCACAGCCCCGAAGACAGGTGTTTCAGCCTGGAAAGTAGAGAACTGAGAATTATGTGAACACTGAGAATAGATGGTGGGATGGAAAAGGTTTCTGGTAGGTGGCCCAGAATTAAATAGTCTTCAAGGTGCTTTAAGACCACCTTGTAGGAATAAGGTGGGATGATTCTCATTCCCACAGACACTCCAATACAGCCTAATTATCATGGAGGGGTTTTAGGCAAGATATTGAAAACTAGATAATGGTATATGTGAGAGAGAACAGAATGAAAGCCTGACTACTGTGGCTATGAGGCAAAGTTTGGAGGAGACACACAGGAGACACACTCTCCTTGCATTGTGACTCTTCAGAGTTGACTTAGAGAAATGAGGATGGCCAGTGAGTATTGAGGGCTCTTAATGGGCATTAAAAATGCCTCATTTCTTCTACCAAACCATCTGACTTCCTTGCCATCCACCCCTAGAGGTGTCAGGGTGGGGCTTTGTGATGTCAAGGCTCACCCAGGCCTTCCACTGTCTAGGGAAGTGACTTGCTGATCTCATAAAGTATAAGGGTGTGGCCCCCTGGGGAGGGGTATATATAGGGTTGCTCAGGGCTCTGGAACAGACCACTGGGAGTCTTCAAAATGACTAAGGTGACTGGGAAGACACAAGTCTCTAGAGCTGTTATGGAATAGCCTTCTTCAGATACCCAGGGGATTAGACCACAAGATGAAGACCTTGTGTCAACTGAGGTCCAGAAAATGTGTCAAGGTGAGCCTAACCTACCCAAAATTCTCTTGCCTCTTGATACCTGCATAAAACACCCTTCCCTTTCTTTGCCTGGCCTATATGCCTTCTCTGCCCACACCACTTCTGAAGGCGTTGGTCCCAGCCATCTTCACCTATTTCCCCAAATCAGCGCCATTCTGTACTTCATTCTGTACCTGTTTTTTCCAGGTGGCTAGGGTAATCATCCAGTCCTGAGCTTTTGTTTCATTTTTCTTACAGTTTTGCTTTCCATGCTTGGGATGGTTCTGTTAAGAGTATTTATTTCTTCTTGGTTCAGTTTTGGAAGGTTATGCTTTTTTATTTTTGTTTTCATTTATTTTTATTAGTTGGAGGCTAATTACTTTACAATATTGTAGTGGTTTTTGTCATACACTGACATGAATCAGCCATGGATTTACAAGTATTCACCATCCCGATCTCCCCTCCCACCTCCCTCTCCACCTGATTCCTCTGGGTCTTCCCAGTGCACCAGGCCTGAGCACTTGTCTCATGCATCCAGCCTGGGCTGGTGATCTGTTTCACCTTAGATAATATACATGTTTAAGGTTATGCTTTTTACATATTTGTCCGTTTCTTCCAAGTTGTCCATTTTATTGTCATATAACTGCTGATAGTAGTCATTTATGATCCTTTGTGTTTCTCTGTTGTCTGCTGTGATTTCTCCATTTTCATTTCTAATTTTCTTGAGTTGATTGTTCTCCCTTTCTTTTTTGGTGGGTCTGCCTAATGATTTGTCTATTTTATTTATCTTCTCAAATAACCAGCTTTTTGTTTTGCTGGGTTTTGCTATAGTTTACTTTGTTACTTTTCCATTTATTGTTACCCTAATTTTTATGATTTCTTTCTTTCTACTAACCCAGGGGTTCTTCATTTCTTCCTTTTCTAGCTGCTTTAGGTGTAAAGTTAGGTCATTTATTTTATATTTTTCTCTTGTTTCTTGAGATAAGCTAGTATTGCTATGAACCTCCCCCTTAGCAATACTTTTACTGAATCACGTAGGTTTTGGGTTGTCATGTTTCCACTTTCATTTGTCTCTATGCATATTTTGATGTCTTTTTAAATTTATTCTGTGATTTGTTGATTATTCAAAAGTGTGTTGTTTAGCCTCCATATATTTGTATTTTTGATAGTTTTTTTCCCCCTGTGGTTGATATCTTTTTAAAAATTTATTTTAATTGGAGGCTAATTACTTTACAATATTGTAGTGTCTTTTTGCCATACCTAATCTTGCCACAGTGTGATAAGAAAAGATGTTTGAAATTATTTCAACTTTTTTCAATTCACAAAGGCTAGCTCTATGGCCCAGGATGTGATCTATCCTCAAGAATGTTTCATGTGCACTTGAGAAAAAGTTGAAATTCATTGTTTTGTGGTGAAATGTCCTATAGATATCAATTAGGTCTAACTGGTCCATTGTATCATTTAAAGTTTTTGTTTCCTTGCTAAATTTCTGTTTGTTTGATCTATCCATAGGTGTGAGTGGGGTATTAAATCTGCCCCTATTATTGTGCTACTGTTAATTTCCCTTTCATATTTGTTAACATTAGCCTTATGTTTTGTGGTGTTCTTATGGTGGGTGCGTATATATTTATAATTGATATATCTTCTTTTTAGATTGATCCTTTGATTACACGAAGTGGTCTTTTTGTCTCATTTCATGACCTTTATCTCAGTCTATTTTATCTGGTATTAGTATAGCTACTTTGGCTTTCTTTTGATCTCTTTACATGAAATACCTTTTCTCAGCCCTTCCCTTTCACCCTGTATATGTCCCTTGGTTTGACGTGAGTCTCTTGTAGGCAGCATATGTAGGGGTCTGGGTTTATAACCATTTTACAGTACTTCACTTTTCACCATTCTATCCATTATATACATCTCTCTATCCAATCGTCAATCGATCTTTTTCCTTGGTGCATTTTGTGGTAAGTTGCAGATATCAGTATGTGTCTCCTTAAGTATTTCAGCAAGACTGCCATTAAGTAGTGAGCTGTCTTTGTTTACAGTAATTTTCTTTGGATATTAACTTTTTGTACAATGAAATATACCGATCTTTTATTTTCCCAGTCATGTTAGTTTTAACTGAAATATAGTTGATTTACAACATTGGGTTAATGTCTGCTTTACAGCAAAATGATTCAGTTATGCACATATATGTGTATATATACATTGTGTGTGTATATATATATACATATATATATGTATATATATATATATATATATATATATAAACATTCTATTTTCAATCTTTTTTTGAAACACTGTGAAGCATGTGGGATTAATTCTCTGACCAGTGTTTGAACCTGCATCCCCTGCAGGGGAACTGTGGAATCTTATCTCCTTGACTGCATATATATATATATATATATATATATATATATATATATATATATATATATATATAATGATTTATCAAAGGATACTGAGTACAGTATATACATCAAAGGATATATATATCAAAGGATATATACAGTATATACATCAAAGTACAGTACAGTATATACATCCTTTGATATATATATCAAAGGATACTGAGTACAGTATATATATATGACTGCATATATATATATATATATATATATATATATATATATATATAATGATTTATCAAAGGATACTGAGTACAGTTCTATGTTCTCTACAGTAGGAATTAGTCAATCCATTCCATATCCTCCAGTATACATCTCTTAACCCCAATCTCTTACTCCATTGCTCCCCTAATTCTCTCTGCCTTGGAAGCCACAAGTCTGTTGTCTATATCCTTGAGTGCTTTTCTGTTTCATACATATGTTCAGTTGTGTCATATCTTAGATTCCACATTTAAATGATATCTTTTGGTTTTTGTCTTCTCCTGTGTGTCTCACTTTACTTAGTATGATCATCTCTTGGTCCATGCATGTTGACTCAAATGGCCTTACTGTTGTAGCTGTACATATTCTTGTATCAATTTAACCATACATAGAGGTATTCATCTGTGGTTATTTTCCTGGATATATTATTAAAGCATGTTTAGTACACCACTCTTGGGATAGTACATCCATTTTGTCTGTATTAGGATTTTATATGTATATGTCAGTCACTTCAATTCAATTGCTCAGTCATGTGCAGCTGTTTCGGACCCCATGAGCTGTAGCATGCTTTACTTCCCTGTCAATCACTAACTGCAGGAGCTTGTGTCTCCTTCCTTCTTGGTTTTATTGTATTTCATATTTCTTGTTCGATGAAGCTGATGCACAGAGTTACCTTTGTTGAAGTTGTACTGATTCTTGCTCCCTTACATTGATACACAGAAGCATTCAGCTGTGGTTATTTCTTCAACTTGCTCTCAGAAATTGTGTTGTACATCATTCTTGCTCAGTTGGTCCTTTTGGCTTATGTATTTCACAGGTATTTCTGGAAATCCATGAATTTCAGCCTTCCAATGAAAGACTTCCTCACACCCATCCCCTTTGCTAAGCATCAGGGAGTTCCTAGCACTGGGTGTCCATTTTACCTCTCTCAGGGCACTCATTGCCAGCAATATTGTCAGTTCCCTTTGAAAGGTAAATCATATGGCCTGTTGCTAATCTGCCCTTCTTCACTGACTCTATCACCATACTTATGTGTACCTCTGACAAAGACATTGTTTCCTTGTTTCAGTGCCTGAGTCATATTCCAGTGTGAACAAGCAACACATTCCTGATCCACTCATGTCTCCGTCCCTCTGTACTCTCTTTGCTTTCATCTTTGGGTATTGGGAATGCTGCTGCAGTACATGCTCTGGGGCATGTGGTTTTCAGAATCTGTATTTCTGAAGCCTCCTAGGAGTGGAGAAGCCATGTCATACTTTCTGTCTAATTTTTTTCTATGAAGGCACGTGGACAGTGATTCTTATATTGGATCCTCCCACTGTTATGCCCCCACTACTATAAAAAGATCCTCCTGACTAATGTTAATCTACCGTTTCTGGTTAGGTCCTTTTTCCAAGGGGTTCTTTTCTAGTGCTCAGAGTTGATGTCTTGGGGCTGTTTGGATTTTCATATCCCTGATAAGAAACCCTATGGAGTATTTTTCAGGGGGCTTTGCTTTTTGAAAGCACTTTGAGTTGTACTTACCTATTGATTCTTTATCCATGAGAGTGTTCAAGTTTTGTTTGGTGTGTTTGTGCCTATATATTTTTGGGTGTGTTACGCCTGACATATTCAAAGGTAGTTGTCATGTCGAGTTCAGTGGCCTTGTGAATATCAGATGCTGATCAGTGACAGTTTTCATGTTGCAGTTACAGAGAAAATCCTCCTTGCTTGAAGGTCTCTTTATTCTGTCCTCTTTTGGGTTGGTCTCCGCTGCCTGAGAGTTTTAGTTAGGCCTGGTTGTATATTACAGTAGAATGAGCCAGAGGATGCTAGTAAACCTGGTGTCTGCTTACTCTTGGATTTTATTTTATTTTTTAAAGTTCCTGTTCTATTTAAGTTGATTGACAAGGATGAATTTGTTTTACATGAACAGATTCTTGTTCTGTAGCACTGAGAATACCAGATATTCAGCGGTGCTTGTTTTCACCTACATGCTATTAGAATGTGTTTCACCTACCACTGTTGCTGAAGTAGGTTTACATGGATTCTGTACTTTATATGTATCTGTGGGAAGAAATTAATATCAATTTTCAGATGTATCTCTTCCATCTAGCAGGATACTCCACTACCCATAAGTTTCTTGCCAGGTTGGATGTCCATGTCACCATTGTTTGGCTGCTCACTGCTGTGGGTTATTGTATCCTACCTCTACATTGCATCTCATGATGTTTTTTGAATGGACCCTCAGTGATGATCTCTGGGTTTATTTCTATCTCTGAAGACATCCTACGTTCATGTTTCAATCCTAAATTCAAAATTCATTCTAGACCTATTTCACATTTCTTTATCCATTGCACTCTCCAGGTGTGCTATCTTTACTTTCATGTCTTCCATATTCTGAATGGTGCCACAGGACCCAGTTTAGGGTGCGTGCTGTTCAGAATCTGTTTATTTTTTTAAATATTCCATGAAAGGCTCTGATTTATCATGCTATCTCTACTTCTTTACTTATTTATTTTTCTCTCATGGGAGTGTACTTTCATAGACATGCTTATAATGTCTCTTACCAGGTTCATCCCACCAGTACCCTAAAGCGTCCATGTACTGATGTTATTCTACCATTGATGTCATGTCCAGCTTTTGACAGTGACCTCTTTCCATTCTCAGGCAGAGGTGATAAAGTCCACATAGCTTAGATGTTTGTATCTCTTAGAATATACCCAATGTGCAAATTGTCATGTCCTTTTTAAAAGAGACATGGAATTGTGTTTACCTGTTCATATCCTCTTCCTGTTAGCTTCTCCTGTGTTTATTTTCCCCTCTCTGTGAGCCCTGGCTATTTGTTAAGGGTTGGTATTGGTAAAGTTCAGCACCCTTGTGAGTACTGTGTCCATCAGCAAGCATTTTAAGGTTGCTGTTAGAGGAAATGTCCACAAGAAGGCAACATTTCTTCATTCCCTCCTCTTGTTGCTATGGTAAGAGCGGTGTCTGTGGTTATCCCAGGTCTGGTTGTAAATGAAAGTAAAATGAGACGGAGGAAGTCACCAAAAGCTTTTGTCTCTTTAGCCTTTGAGATTTTTTCTTTAAGTGAAACTTTCTTTTTCTTAGTTAAGACTATTCACATCTTTGTACTTATTACAGGGAAATGGTTTCTCCTTCCATTCCAAAGATAGCTGGAGGTATTCACCTGTGGTTACTGTCACAGCTATGTTTCTAGAATCTATTGAGGACTTGTCTCTTGATACAGGAGACCCATGTGGATTAGTAATTGCCTAGGTATTTGTGGGAATAAATTTATTCCAGCCATCACCTTTTGGCCTCTCACCCATCTACACCCTTTGCTAACCATAATTTTCTTACCAGCAGTCCATTTCACTTTTGTGTGAATAATAATGTTAACCTACCATTTCTGGTCTGGGCCATTTTCCATGGTGGCCTTTTCCAGTGCTCATTGTTGATGTCTCTTGGCAGTTTAGATTCTGTATCTCTGATAATAAACATGATTGAGCACTATTCATAGGCTTTTTGTTTATTGAAAGCACTTTGAGTTAGATTTACCTGGTGATGTTTACTTCCTGAGTGTGTCCCATTTTTTGTTTGTTTGTTTGTTTTATTATGTTTTTGATGTGTCACCCCTGTCATGTTGAAGGGTAGGTGCCATGTCAAGTCCAGTGACCTTGTGAATATCAGATGTCCATCAGCAATAATTTGAAGTCTGTAGTTGCAGAGAAAAGCCACCATGCTGCAACTTTCCACACCCCCCCCCCCCCAATTCCCTCCTCTTAGGATGCCTACTGTTGTCTTAGAGTTTTTGTCATGATTGGTTGTACATCAGAGTAGAATGAGCCAGGTAAGCCACCAAAGCTGGTGTCCCCTCTCTCTCCTTAGCTCAGCTTTCCTCAGTTCTCTTTAGTGTAGCTGTCCTAGTGCAGCTTTCCTTAGGTTAACTCTCCTTAGCTTAGCTCTCCTGAGGTCAGCTATCTGTAGCTCTCCTTAATCTAGTTCTCCTGAGCTCAGCTCCCCTAAATTCTGACCTCCTAGCTCTCGTTAGTGTAGCATTCCTTAGGGTAACTATTATTAGCTCCGCTCTCCATAGCTTTCCTTAGTTCAGGTCACCTTAGCTCAACCTTCCTTAATATAGGTATTATTAGCTCAGCTCTCCTTAGCTTAGCTTTCCTTAACAAAGTTCTCCTCTCCTTAACTTAGATCTCATTAGCTCAGCCCTCTTTTGGGCAGCTATCATTAGCTCAGCTCTCTTTCAGTCAGTCAGTTAGTCACTCAGACTTGTCTGACTCTGCAATCTCATGGACTGCAGTGCCCTTGGCCTCCCTGACATTACCAACTCCTGGAGCTTACTCAAACTCATGTCCATTGAGTTGGTGATTCCATCCAACCACCTCATCCTCTATCGTCCCCTTCTCCTCCCACCTTCAGTCTTTCCCAGCATCAGGGTCTTTTCCAATAAGTCATTTCTTCACATCAGGTGGTTAAAATATTTGAGTTTCAGCTCTGTTTTTTAACATGGTCATAACTTTAATTCCAAGGAGTAAGCATTGTTTCATTTCAGGGCTGCCATTACCATCTGCAGTGATTCTGGACCCCCTCCCCCACCCCGCCAATAAAGTCTGTCACTATTTCCACTGTTTTCCCATCTATTTGCCATGAAGTGATGGGGCCAGATGCCATGATCTTAGTTTTCTGAATGTTGAGTTTTAAGCCCACTTTTTCACTCTCCTCTTCACTTTCATCAAAAGGCTCTCTAGTTCTTCACCTTCTGCCATTAGGGTAATGTTATCTGCATATACGAGGTTATAGATATTTCTTCTGGCAATCTTGATTCCAACTAGTGCTTCATCCAGCCTGGCATTTTGCATAATGTTCTTTGCCTGTACATTAAATATTAACTTTTTATTAACTATTTCATTTTTACTAGCTATTAACTTAATATTAACTATTTAACTGGTGATGAAATACAGCCTTGATGTAATTCTTTCCCCAATTTCAACCAGTCTGTTGTTCCATGTCCATTTCTAACTACTGCTTTTTTACCTGCATACAGATTTCTCAGGGTAAATGTGCATTTACCACCTTAGATCAGGTGGTCTGGGTGTCCCATCCCTTTAAAGATTTTCCACAATTTGTTGTGATCCACACAGTTAAAGGCTTTGACATAGTCAATAAAGCAGAAGTAGATTTTTTTTTTTTTTTTTTTTTGAACTTGCTTGCTCTCGGAACTTGCGTGATTCAATGGATGTTTGCAATTTGATCTCTGGTCCTCTGCCTTTTCTAAATCCAGCTTTAACATCTGGAATTCATGGTTCATGGACTGTTGAAGCCTTGCTTGGAGAATTTTGAGCATTATTTTACTAAAGTGTGAGATGTATGCAATTGTGTGGTAGCTTAGGCATTCTTTGGCATTGCCTTTCTTTGAGAATTGAATAAAAACTGAGCTTTTCCAGTCCTGTGGTCACTGCTGTTTTCCAAATTTGCTGACATACTAAGTGCAGCACTTTCACAGTATAATCTTTTAGGATTTGAAATAGCTCAACTGGAATTCCATCACCTCCAGTAGCTTCTTTCATAGTGATGATTCCTAAAGTCACTTTACTTCACATTCCAGGATGTCTGTCTCTAGATGTGTGATCATACCATCCTGATTATCTGTGTCATGAAGATCTTTTTGTATAGTTCTTCTGTGTATTCTTGCCACCCCTTCTTAATATCTTCTGCCTCCATTAGGTTCATACAATTTCTGCTCTTTATTGTGTCCAATATTTGCATGAGTATTCCCTTACTATCTCTAATTTTCTTGAGAAGATCTCTAGTATTTTCCATTTTACTGTTTTCCTCTATTTGTATTAGAACTCTCCTTAATTACTCCTCCTTAGGTTAGCTCTCCATAGCTCAACTGCCCTTAGTTTAGCTCTCCTCAGCTTGGCTTTCCTTAGCTCAGCCCTCCTTAGGATAGCTATCATTAGCTCAGCTCTCCTTAGCTTTGTTTTCCTTAACTCAGCTCTCCTTGTGTTAGTGTAGCTCGCCTTAGCTTAGTTTTCCATAGTTCTCCTTAACTTAGCTCCCCTCAGCTCAGCTCTCCCCAGCTCAGTGCTTCTGAGCTTAGCTCTACATAGCTATCCTTACCTCATCCCTCCTTAAGACAGCTCTCCTTAATTACTTCTCCTTAGCTTAGCTCTCCATAGCTTGCCTTTGCTTATCAGTATTTTCCCCCATCATCTATAGCTTAGTTCTCCTTAGCTCAGCTCCTCTAAGCTTTCCTAGCTCTCCTTAGCATCAGTTCAGTTCAGTCACTCAATCATGTTCGACTGTTTGAGACCCCATGAATTGCAGCATGCCAGGCCTCCCTGTCCATCACAAGCTCCCAGAGTTTACTCAGACTCATGCCCATCGAGTCGGTGATGCCATTAAGCCATCTCATCCTCTGTTGTCCCCTTCTCCTCCTGCCCCCAAATCCTCCCAGCATCACAGTCTTTTCCAACAAGTCAATTATTCATATGAGGTGGCCAAAGTATTGGAGTTTCAGCTTCAGCACCAGTACTTCTAAATGAACACCCAGGACTGATCTCCTTTAGGATGGACTGGTTGATCTTGCAGTCCAAGGGACTCTCAAGGGTCTTCTCCAACACCATAGTTCAAAGGCATCAATTTTTTGACTCTCAGCTTTCTTCACAGTCCAACTCTCGCATCTATACATGACCACTGGAAAAAGCATAGCCTTGACCAGACGGACCTTTGTTGGCAAAGTAATGTCTCTGCTTTTTAATATACTATCTAGGTTGGTCATAACTTTCCTTCCAAGGAGTAAGCGTCTTTTAATTCCATGGCTTTTAATTTCTCCTTAGCATAGCTTTCCTTAACTATGACCTCCTTAGCTTGGCACTCCTTAGCTTAGCTGTCTGTAGTTCTCCTTAGCTAAACTCTTCTTATCTTAGCCCTCCTTAGGATAGTGCTCATTAATTACTTCTCCTTAGCTTAGCTCTCTGTAGTTCTCCGTGGCTTAACTCTCCTTAGCTGTCTATAGCTCTCCTTAGCATAGATCTCCATAGCTTCCCTTAGCTCAGCCCTCCTTAGGGCAGCTATCATGCTTGGCTCTCCATAGCTTAGCTCCCCTTAGCTCAGCTCTCCTAAGCTTAACCAACTCCCCTAAGCTCAGACCTCCTAGCTCACCTTAGCATAGCTCTGCTCCTTTGCTGGGCTCTGATCCTTAGTGAGGCTCTCCTTGACTCAGCTCTCCTTTCGTGAGCTTAGCTCTCCTTAGCTAAGCTGTCTGTAGCTCTCCTTAGCTCAGCCCTCCTTAATTACTTCTCCTTAGCTTGGCTCACCTTAGCTCAGCTCCCCTAAGCTCAGCACTCATAGCTCTCATTAACTCAGCTCTCTTTAACTTAGTCCTCCTAACTCAGCTCTCCTTAGCTCTCTTTAGCTCTCTAGGAAGGCTAATTAATGATAGCTAAGGAGAGCTAAGATGAAGAGAACTAAGCTAAGGAAAAGTAAGCTAAGGAGAGCTACACTAAGGAGTGCTAAGGCATGCTGAGCTTTTCTAAGGAGAGCTCAGAAAAGGGGGCTGAGCTAAGGACAGCTGAGCTACCCTAAGGAGAGCTAAGATAAGGAGTGTTGAGTTATGGTGAGCTGAGCTAAACAGAGCTATAAGGAGAGCTAATTGAGGAGAGCCATGGAGAGCTGAAGTGAGGAGAGCTGAGCTAAGGACAGTCATGGAGAGCTAAGAAGGGCTAAGCAGAGCTAAGGAGAGTTGATCTATGGAGAGGTGAGCTAAGGTGAGCTATGGATAGCTAAGCTAAGGAGAGCTAAGGAGGGCTAAGCTAAGGAGAGTTGAGCTAAGGGAAGCTTAGATAAGGAGAGCTAGGAGGGTTGAGCTAAAGAGAGCTAGGTAGGGCTAAGCTAACAAAATCTAAGTTAAGGACAGCTGAACTGAGGAGAGCTAAGATATGGACAGCTAAGGAGAGCTGAGGTAAGCTAAGAACAGCTAATTAAGGAGAGCTTTGCTAATGAGAGCCACACTATGGAGAGTTGAACTATACTTAGGAGAACTAGTTAAGGATAACAAAGCTAGGAGTCTAAGAAAACTAAGATCATGGCATCTGGTTCCATCATTTCATGGCAAATAGATGGAGAAACAGTGGAAACAGTGATAGATTTTACTTTTGGGGTTCCCAAATCACTGAAGATGGTGACTGCAGCTATGAAATGAAAAGAAACTTATGTCTTGGAAGAAAAGTTATGATCAATCTAAACAGCGTATTAAAAAGCAGAGACATTACTTTGCCAACAAAGGTCCGTGTACTCAAAGCTATGGTTTTTCCAATAGGCATGTATGGATGTGAGTCTTGGGCTACAAAGAAAGTTGAGTACCAAACAATGATGTTTTTAAACTGAGGTGTTGGAGAAGACTCTTCTTCTTCTTTTTTATTTATTTATTTTTCATTTATTTTATTAGTTGGAGGCTAATTACTTTACAATATTGTAGTGGTTTTTGCCATACATTGACATGAATCAGCCATGGATTTACATGTGTTCCCCATCCTGATTCCCCCTCCCACCTCCCTCCCCATCCCATTCCTCTGGGTCTTCCCAGTGCACCAGCCCTGAGCTCTTGTCTCATGCATCCAACCTGGACTGTTGGATGGTCTGTTTCCCCCTTGATAGTATACTTGTTTCAATGCTATTCTGTCAAAACATCCCACCCTTGCCTTGGAGAAGACTCTTGAAAGTCCCTTGGATAGCATGGAGATCCAACCAGTACATCATAAAGGAAATCAATCCTGAATGTTCATTGGAAGGACTGATGCTGAAACTCCAATAATTTGACTACCTGATGTGAAGAACTGACTCATTGGAAAAGACCCTGTTGTTGGGAAAGATTGAAGGTGGGAAGAGAAGGGGACAATAGAGGAGGAGATGGTTGGATGGCATCACCAACACAATGGACATGAGTTTGGGTATACTTTGGGAGTTGGTGAAGGACAGGAAGGCCTGAAGTGCTGCAGTCTATTGGGTAGGAAAAAGTAAAACCCAACCGAGCCACTGAACTGAATTGAACTGAACTGGTCAATTGTGTTTAAGGTTTGTGTTTCCTTGTTAATTTTCTGATTGGTTGGTCTATCCATAGGGGTGAGTGTGGTATTAAAGTCTCACACTATTATTGTTTTACTGTCAATTTCCCCTTTGATACTTGTTAGCATTTGCCTTACCTACCGACATGATCCTATGTTGGGTGTATATATTTATACTTGTTATATCTTCTTCTTGGATTGATCCTTTGGTCATTATGTAGTTCCCTTGTTTTTCTCTTTTCATGGTCTTTATTTCAAAGTCTAGTTTTATGATATGAGTATTTATACTCTTGCTTTCTTTTGGTCTCCATTTGCATGAAATGTCCTTTATCCAGCCCTTCACTTTCAGTCTGTATGTGTCCCTTGGTTTAAAGTATGTCTCTTCTAGACAACATATGTAGGGATCTTATTTTTGTAACCATTTTACAATACTTCCTTTGTTACATATCTATCCCTTTGTCCATGCTTTTACCTAAGCATGAATCATCTTTTTCCTTTGTGCATTTTGTGGTAAATTGCAGACTTCAGTATTCATTTCCTTAAGTATTTCATCAAGCTTGCTGTTAAGTAGTGAGCCATGTTTGTTTATTGCAATTTTCTTTGGATATAAACATTACATACAATGAAATATACTCATCCTTTTTTCCAAGTCATATTACTTTTAAATTAAGAATAGTTGATTTACAATGTTTGTTAATCTCTTCTTTAAAGGAAAGTGATTCAGTTATACACATATATGGGTATATATCCATTGTGTGTGTGTGTGTGTGTGTGTGTGTACATTCTTTGATTTAGCCTTCTTTCTTTTCTGGCTACACTGTGCAGCTTGTGGCATTAGTTCCCTGACCAGGATTGACCTGCAACCCCTACAGTGGGAGTGTAGAGTTTTAACCACTGGGCCAGCAGGGATCCCATATACAATCTTTTCCATTATGATTTATCATAGGATATTGAATAAAGTTCTCTGTGCTCTACAGTACGAACTTGTCTATCCATTCCTTATACTATAGTTTCTATCTCTTAACCCCAATCTCTTTCTTAATCTTTCCCTAATTTCTCTCTGCCTTGGAAGCCACAGTCTGTGCTCTATGTCCATGAGTGGGTTTCTGTTTCATACCTATGTTCATTTGTGTCATATATTCAATTCCACATTTAAGTAATATTAGTATCTGTCTCTCTCTGTGTGACTCACGTCACTTATTATGATCCATGCATTCTGCCTCAAATGGCCTTATTGTTGTAGCTGAACAGATTCTTGGATCCTTTTAACCATACATAGAGGAATTCATCTGTGATTATTTTCATGAATATATTATTAAAGTGTGTTATATACCAGTCTTGAAATAGTATATTCATTTTGAGTCTGTATTAGGATTTTATATATATATGTCAGCCAGTTCAATTCAGTTGGTCAGTCGTATCTGATGCTTTGTGAACCCATGGACTGTAGCATGCCAGACTTCCCCCTCCATCACCAAGTCACAGAGCTTGCTCAAATGCAGGTCCATCAAGTGGATGATGCCATCCAACCATCTCATCCCCTGTTGTCACATTCCCCTCCTGACTTCGGTCTTTCCTAGCATCAGTCTTTCCCAATGAATCAGTTCTTCACACTAGGTGGCCAAAGTACTGGAGTTTCACCTTCAGCATCAATCCTTCCAATTAATATTAAGGACTGATTTCCTTTAGGATTGACTGGCTTGAGCTCCTTGCAATCTAAGAGACTCTCCAGAGTATATGTGAGTTAGAATGAATATCTATTGTGCTTCGCTGTACTCTGATGGATAAATAGAAGAATGCGTAGGAATACAGCTTTAAAAATCGAGATGTATTCTCTCATATGCATATGTGTACATGAATAAATATTTACTGGACTTTGCTGTCTTTTCATTAAGAAATAGAAGAATTTTTTAAAATTTATTTTTATTAGTTGGAGGCTAATTACTTTACAATATTGTAGTGGGTTTTGTCATATATTGACATGAATCAGCCATGGAGTTACATGTATTCCCCATCCCGATCCCCCCTCCCACCTCCCTCTCCACCCGATTCCTCTGGGTCTTCCCAGTGCACCAGGCCTGATCACTTGTCTCATGCATCCAACATGGGCTGGTGATCTGTTTCATTATAGATAATATACATGCTGTTTTCTCGAAACATCCCACCCTCACCTTCTCTCACAGAGTCCAAAAGTCTGTTCTGTATATGTGTGTCTCCCTTTCTGTTTTGCATATAGGGTTATCATTACCATCATTCTAAATTCCATATATATGTGTTAGTATGCTGTGTGTATATATCTTTATCTTTCTGGCTTACATCACTCTGTATAATGGGCTCCAGTTTCATCCATCTCATTAGAACTGATTCAAATGAAGTCTTTTTAATGGCTGAGTAATATTCCATGGTGTATATGTACCACAGCTTCCTTATCCGTTCATCTGCTGATGGGCATCTAGGTTGCTTCCATGTCCTGGCTATTATAAACAGTGCTGCGATGAACATTGGGGTGCACATATATCTTTCAAATCTGGTTTCCTCAGTGTGTATGCCCAGAAGTGGGATTGCTGTCATATGGCAGTTCTATTTCCAGGTTTTTAAGAAATCTCCACACTGTTCTCCATAGTGGCTGTACTAGTTTGCATTCCCACCAACAGTGTAAGAGGGTTCCATTTTCTCCACACCCTCTCCAACATTTATTTCTTATAGACTTTTGGATAGCAGCCATCCTAACTGGGGTGTAATGGTACCTCAATTATGGTTTTGATGTGCATTTCTCTGATAATGAGTGATGTTGAGCACATTTTCATGTGTTTGTTAGCCATCTGTATGTCTTCTTTGGAGAAATGTCTGTTTAGTTCTTTGGCCCATTTTTTGATTGGGTCATTTATTTTTCAGAAATTGAGCTGCAGGAGTTGCTTGTATATTTTTGAGATTAATCCTCTGTCTGTTGCTTCATTTGCTATTATGTTCTCCCAATCTGAGGGCTGTCATTTCACCTTGCTTTATAGTTTCCTTTGTTGTGCAAAAGCTTTTAAGTTTCATTAGGTCCCATTTGTTTAAGTTTGCTTTTATTTCCAATATTCTGGGAGGTGGGTCATAGAGGATCCTGCTGTGATTCATGTCGGAGAGTGTTTTGCCTATGCTCTCCTCTCAGAGTTTTATAGTTTCTGCTCTTACATTTAGATCTTTAATCCATTTTGAGTTTATTTTTGTGTATGGTGTTAGAAAGTGTTCTAGTTGCATTCTTTTACAAGTGGTTGACCAGTTTTCCCAGCAACACTTGTTAAAGAGGTTATCTTTTTTTCCATTGTATATCCTTGCCTCCTTTGTCGAAGATAAGGTGCCCATAGGTTCGTGGACTTATCTCTGGGCTTTCTATTGTGTTCCATTGATCTATATTTCTGTCTTTGTGCCAGGACCATACTGTCTTGATGACTGTGTCTTTGTAGTAGAGACTGAAGTCAGGCAGGTTGATTACTCCAGTTCCATTCTTCTTTCTCAAGATTACTTTGGCTATTCGAGGTTTTTTTGTATTTCCATACAAATTATGAAATTATTTGTTCTAGTTCTGTGAAAAATACCGTTGGTAGCTTAATAGGGATTGCATTGAATCTATAGATTGCTTTGGGTAGTATAGCCATTTTGACAATATTGATTCTTCCAATCCATGAACACGGTATGTTTCTCCATCTGTTTGTGTCCTCTTTGATTTCTTTCATCAGTGTTTTATAGTTTTCTATGTATAGGTCTTTTGTTTCTTTAGGTAGATATACTTCTAAGTATTTTATTCTTTTTGTTGCAATGGTGAATGGTATTGTTTCCTTAATTTCTCTTTCTGTTTTCTCATTGTTGCTGTATAGGAATGCAAGGGATTCCTGTGTGTTAATTTTATATCCTGCAACTCTACTATATTCATTGATTAGCTCTAGTAATTTTCTGGTAGAGTCTTTAGGGTATTCTATGTAGAGGATCATGTTATATGCAAACAGCGAGAGTTTCACTTCTGAAATAGGAGAATGTTTATGAATATAATTTGTAAAATCCAGATGTAGTCTACACATGTTGGAAAAGGTACTGTATAGCTTTATTAAAAATTGATACATGCTCCTAACCCAGAAAAATACAAAGAAAGGAAAAAGTCACCCACGATCTCACTTTACAATTGGCTCAGAATTCTGAGTTCCTGGGATGGGGAATTGATGGTGTGCTACTTTCTTAAGTATAAAATCATCTTTTCTGCTATTTGAATGCTAACATAAAACTTGGTTTTGATACTTGATTCTTGTTTTGTTTACTTCTCTTTTGCGTCAATATTTTGTTTTTGTTTTTCCTTTTTTGCTATGATTTAAAATGTTGAATATCTTGCGTACAGTAAATAGTGCTTCAATGAAGACTAGAGTGCATATACTTTTTGGAAATAGTGTTTTCTCCATGAATATGTCCATGGGTAGTTTGTTGGGTCATATGATAATTCCTTTTCTAGTTTTAAAGGAACTGCCCTACTGTTCACCATATGGCTCTACCAGTTTACATGCCCACCAACAGTGCAAGAGGGTTCCCTTTTCTCCAAACACTTTCCAGAAATTATTGCTTATAGAATTTTTGATGTTGGCTATTCTGACTGATGTGAAGTAATACTTCATTTTATTTTTGATATGCATTTCTCTAATAATTAATGATGATGATCATCCTCAGGTGTTTTTTGAACATTCGTGTGCTTTTTGTATGCTGAGGAGGCCTCACAAAGTGCTGTGAATAGAAGAGAAGTGAAAAGCAAAGGAGAAAAGGAAAGAAATACCCATTTGAATGCAGAGTTCCAGAGAATTGCAAGGAGAGATTAAAAAAAAAAAAAAAAAAGCCTTCCTCAGTGACCAGTGCAAAGAAATAGAGGAAAATAATAGAATGGAAAAGAAGAGAGTTTTCTTCAAGAAAATTAGAGATACAAAGGGAATATTTCATGCAAAGGTGGGGCTCAATAAAGGACAGAAATGGTAAAGACTTAACAGAAGCAGGAGATATTAAGATGAGATGGCAAGAATACACAGAAGAACTGTACAAAAAAGATCTTCATGACCCACATAACCATGATGGTTTCATGACTCACCTAGAGCCAGACATTCTGGAAAGTGAAGTCAAGTGGGAAGCATCACTATGAGCTAATGATGATACATCACTACAAAGCTAGTGGAGGTGATGGAATTCCAGTTGAGTCATTTCAAATCCTAATAGATGTTGCTGTGGAAGTACTGCACTGCACTGACTAGGCCAGCAAATTCGGAAAACTTAGCAGTGGTCACAGGACTGGAAAAGGTCATTTTTCATTTCAATCCCAAAGAAAGGCAATGCCAAAAAATGCTCAAACTACTTTATAATTGTACTCACCTCACATGCTGGTAAAGTAATGTTTAAACTTATCCAAGCCATGATTCAGCAATAAGTGAACCATGAACTTCCAGATGTTCAAGCTGGATTTAGAAAAAGCAGAGAAACCAGAAATCAAATTGCCAACCTTTAATGATGATTTGCATCATCAAAAAGCACGATTATTCCAGAAAAACATCTCTGTCGGCTTTATTGACTATGCCAAAGCCTTTGACTGTGTGGATCACAATAAACTGTGGAAAATTCTCAAAGAGATGGGAGTGCCAGACCACCTGACCTGCCTCTTGAGAAATCTTCATGCAAGTCCAGTTAGAACTGGACATGGAAAAACAGACTGGTTGCAAATAGAGAAAGGAGTATGTCAAGGCTGTCTATTGTCACCCTGCCTATTTAATTTATATGCAGAGCACAACATGAGAAATGCAGGGCTGGAAGAAGCACAAGCTGGAATCGAGATTGCTGGGAGAAATATCAATAACCTCAGATATGCAGAAGACACCACCCTTATGGCAGAAAGTGAAGAAGAACTAAAGAGCCTCTTGATGAAAGTGAAAGAGGAGAGTGAAAAAGCTGGCTTAAAGCTCAACATTCAGATAATGGTATCCAGTCCCATCACTTCATGGCAAATAGACGGGGAAACAGTGGAAACAGTGCAGATTTTATTTATTTATTTATTTATATGATGGGGGGTGGGCGGACTCCTACATCACAGGAGATGGTGATTGCAGCCATGAAATTAAAAAATGCTTACTCCTTGGAAGGAAAGTTATGACCAACCTAGGTGGCATATTAAAAAGCAGAGACATTACTTTGCCAGCAAAGGTCTGTCTAGACCAGTTTATGGTTTTTCCAGTAGTCAAGTATGGATATGAGAGTTAAGAGTATAAAGCAAGCTGAACATCAAAGAATTGATGCTTTTGAACTGTAGTGTTGGAGAAGACCCTTGAGAATCCCTTGGACTGCAAGGAAATTCAACCAGTCCACCTTAAAGGAGATTAGTCTTGAGTATTCAATGGAAGGACTGATGTTGAAGCTGAAACTCCAATACTTTAGCCAGTTGATGTGAAGAGCTAACTCATTTGAAAAGACCCTAATATTGGGGAAAATTGAGGGCAGGTGGAGAAGGGGAGGAGAGAGGAAGAGATGGTTGGGTGGCATTATCGACTCAGTGGGCATGAGTTTGAGTACACTCCGATGGATCGGGAAGTATGGCGTGCTACAGTTCATGGGGTGTCAAAGAGTCAGACATGACTAAGCAACTGAACTGAACCGACTGATATATACATATAAAATCCTAATACAGACTCAAAATGGACTTACCATGGTGAGAGTGTTATACTACACGTTTTAATAATATATTTATGAAAATTACCACAGGTGAATACTTCTATGTATGGCTAAAAGGATACATAAATGTGTACAGCTACAACAGTAAGGCTATTTGAAACAACATGTATGGTCCAATAGATGATCATACTAAGTGAAGTGAGTCACACAAAAAAAGACAAATTCAAATGCTGCTTAAATGTGGAATCAAAGATATGACACAAATGAACATAGGTATAAAAGAGGGAAAAATAAAGAAAAAAAAAGAGCAAAAAAGAAAGAAAGAGAAACCCATACATGGACATAGAGAACAGACTTGTGGCTTCCAAGGGAGAGAGAATTGGTGGAGGGATGAAGTAAGAGGTTAGGGTTAGACATATGAACTAGAGTACATGGAATGAATGGACACTCTGTGCTCCTACTGTAGAGCACAAAGAACTGTATTCAGTATCCTATAATAAATCATAATGGAAAATAATATATATGGGAATTCCCTGGTGGTCCAGTGGTTAAGACTCCACACTTTCATTGCAGGGCATATAGGTTCAATTCCTTGTCAGGGAACAACTAATTCCATATGCCACACAGTGTAGCCAAGAAAAAAAGAGAGAGAGAGAAAATGAATCTGTATACATACATATAAACACACACACACTGTATATTACACATACACGTATAAAAGCGAATCACTTTGACTAAAGAAAAAATTAACACAACATTATAAATCAACTGTACTTCAATTAAAACATAGCATGACTGGGGGGAAAAAGATTGGCATATTCCATTTTATGTAAAGTTTGTATCCAGAGAAAATGCTGTAAACAAACACTGTTCAATACTTAATGAGAGGCTACCTAAAATAACTAAGGATATAGAAACTGATATCTACAATTTACCATAAAATGCCTGGGGAATAAGATCCACTGATGGATGGATAGAAGGAAAGACAAATGGATAAATACATGACAAAGGAAGTATTGTATAATAGCTGCAGTAGAATCTAGGTGGGAAGTCTTTGTTATTAGCTAGAAAAAAATTCCAATTTTGTTGAATGTTTGGGAATGTTTTTGATAAAATGTTGAGACAACTACAGAGCAAAGAACAATGAAAAGCAAAATGCACATGAAGTGTAATTCCCACTTTAAAAATATGCCCTGAAATATCATGAAGAGGAAATGGACTAAAGCATGAACTATGGTGAAAGTAATAATGGTTTTTACTTACTTTTTCACACTCTGTTCACTGACCAAGTTCTTTTCCCAATATCCACAGACTACATTTTCCATAATAAAAGTAGCATCACCTTCCCTGTGGCCCATGGGAGACAGGCCTACTGAGCAGCATCATTGCCCTGCTTGTGCCTCCTCCACATGACCTTGTCTTTGAGCATCTGCTGGGGCTCCCAGAGTCCTCCAATCACAACTCTTGAGATGTGCCTCCATTGGCTTCACAGGGCTGATCAAATCTATGGGTGACTTATCTGTTTGAAGTCCCAGTTGCAGCCTCTACCATCCTGGCCTCATCTTGACCCATCATAGTGCTCAGTTCAGTTCAGTTCAGTTGCTCAGTCGTGTCCGACTCTTTGCGACCCCATGAATCGCAGCACGCCAGGCTTCCATGTCCATCACCAACTCCTGGAGTCCTCTCAAACTCATATCCATCGAGTCGGTGATGCCATCCAGCCATCTCACCCTCTGTCGTCCCCTTCTTCTCCCGCCCCCAAACCCTCCCAGTATCAGGGTCTTTTCCAATGAGTCAACTCCTCGCATGAGGTGGCCAAATTTTGGAGTTTCAGCTTCAGCATCAGTCCTTCTAAAGAACACATAGGACTGATCTCCTTTAGGATGGACTGGCTGGATCTCCTTGCAGTCCAAGGGACTCTCAAGAGTCTTCTCCAACACCATAGTTCAAAAGCATCAATTTTTTGGCTCTCAACTTTCTTCACAGTCCAACTCTCACTTCCATACATTGCAACTGGAAAAACCATAGCCTTGCAAGATGGATCTTTCTTGAATGTCTCTGCTTTTTAATATGCTGTCTAGGTTGGTCATAAGTTTCCTTCCAAGGAGTAAGTGTCTTTAATTTCATGGCTGCAATCATCATCTGCAGTGATTTTGGAGCCCAGAATAATAAAGTCTGACACTGTTTCCACGGTTTCTCCATCTATTTGCCACGAAGTGATGCGACCAGATGCCATTATATTGGTTTTCTGAATGTTGAGCTTTAAGAAAATTTTTTCACTTTCCTCTTTCACTTTCATCAAGAGGCTCTTTATTTCTTCACTTTCTGCCATAAGGGTGGTGTCATCTGTATATCTGAGGTTATTGATATTTCTCCCAGCAATCTTGATTCCAGCTTGTGCTTCTTCCAGCCCAGCATTTCTCATGATGAACTCTGCATGTAAGTTAAAAAAGCAGGGTGACAATACACAGCCTTGAGGTACTCCTTTCTGTATTTGTAACCAGTCTGTTGTTCCATGTCCAGTTCTAACTGTTGCTTCCTGACTTGCATACAGCTTTCTCAAGAGGCAGGTCAGGTGGTTTGGTATTCCCATATCTCTGAGAATTTTCCACAGTTTATTGTGATCCACACAGTCAAAGGCTTTGGCATAGTCAATAAAGTGGAAATAGATGTTTTTCTGGAACTCTCTTGCTTTTCTGATGATTCAGTGGATGTTGGCAATTGATCTCTGGTTCCTCTGCCTTTTCTAAAACAAGCTTGACCACTGAAGGTTCACAATTCACATATTGCTGAAGCTACCCACCTCCAATTCATTTTTTCTCTTTATATATATATACATATATGTATGTCATGGTAAAGTAAATAGCTAATTGTATAGTTCATGTGAAAAGGCACACGTGCATTCATAGAGACTTGCCCCCCTCTTAATTCTTTTAACCATACCCTATACCCTCCTGGACTTTGACTTAGTTATTTAACTTTCCTATTTTACTGTGTTCTTTGTCCAGCAGCTCAAAAGGAGAAATGCATGCTTTTCTTTGTAGTAAAATCCCTGCATGGCTAAGTAAACAATAAACAGGGAATTATAAAGTGACAATTGAAAGATATTTGGAAGATAGGTGACAAAGAGCATATTTACCTAATTTATGCAGAGTTCAAAAGTTAAAATAAGAAAAGAAGATGAAAAATCCAATAGAAAACAAACTTGAAATAAATAAATAATACAAAGAAATAAAAATTACTCAGAGGAAAAAATAGAGAAACTACCAAAAACAAAAACAAAACAAAACAACAACAAGAACAATAACAACAACAAAACTAGGAGGAAATCTTGAACCTAATTGGTAACATAAACAAAAATGCAAACCAAAACAATAATGTAGTACGATTTCTCATCAAGAACATCACCAAAAGTTCAGTGAAAGCATTGAATGATACAAAAAATTTCCTCCAAATTGATGAAGAAGAATTGGAAAATAAGTGCTTATGGCAGCATTGCAAAAATACAAAATGATGCAACTTTCTGGAGAACAACTTGAGAATACGTAGTAAACTTATCACAGAATGGAGCCACTTAGCAAGACGCTGTGTAGAATGTATATTGCAGAAATATTTATGCAATTTCACCGATTATATATATGATGTTCACTGCAGTATTTTTTCCCCATCATCTTAGAATATCTCTTTGGGCCCCTTCTGCACACTGCCCTTCCACCATGCACCCCTGTTTTATCAGTATATATTAGTTTTGCCTCATCTAACACTTCCTATAAATGGAGTGTATAGTATGTACACATGTAGTTGCTTTGCTTTACAATGTTTTGTTATTTCCTGTTGTACAGCAGAGTAAGCCAGCTGTGCATATTTGTTTTTATGTGTAGATATTTTTAATTTCCTTCCCATTTAGATCACCACAGAGCACTGAGAACAGTTCCCTGTGCTACACAGATGTTCTGATTAGTTCAGTTCAATTCAGTTCAGTCATTCACTAGTGTCCTACTCTTTGTGACCCCTTGGACTGCAGCATGCCAGGATTAACTGTCCATCAACAACTACAAGAGCTTATTCAAAATTAAGTCCATCACTTTGGTGATGCCATCCAACCATTTCATCCTCTGTCATTCCCTTCTTTTCCACCTTCAATCTTTCCCAGCATCAGGGTCTTTTACACTGAGTAAGTTCTTCTCATCAGGTTGCCAAAGTACTAGACTCTTAGCTTCAGAATCAGCCGTTCCAATGAATATTCAGCACTGACTGCCTTTAGATTGCACTGGCTTGATTTCCTTGCAGTCCGAAGGACTCTCAACAGTCCTCTCCAACACCACAGTTCAAAGCATCAATTATTTGGTGCTCAACCTATTTATAGTCCAATTCTCACATCCATACATGACTACTGGAAAAACATTGCCTTGACTATATGGACTTTTGTTGGCAAAGTAATGTCTCTGCTTTTTAATATGCTAAGTTGGTCATAGTTTTTCTTCCAAGGAGCAAGTATCTATTAATTTCATAGCAATAGTCAACATCGTTAGTGACTTAGGGACCCAAGAAAATAAATTCTCTCATTCTTTCTATTGTTTTCCCATCTATTTGATATGAAGTAATGAGACCAGATGCCATGATTTTAGTTTTCTGAACGTTGAGTTTTAATTCAACTTCTTCACTCTCCGCTTTCACTTTCATCAAGAGGCGCTTTAGTCCTTCTTCACTTTCTGCCACAAGGATGGTGTCATCAGCATATCTGAGGTTATTGGCATTTCTCTCGGCAATCTGGACTGTAGCTTGTGTTTCATCCAGCCAGGAATTTCACAAGAGGTACTCTGCATATAAGCTAAGTAAACATTGTGGCAATATACAGCCTTGATGTGCTGCTTTCCTGATTTGTTTCCTGATATTGTTTCATGTCCAGTTCTAACGGTTCCTTCTTAACCTGCATAAAAATTTCTCAGGAAGCAGGTCGGATGGTCTGGTATTCCCACCTATTTAAGAATTATCCACAGTTTGCTGTGATCCACACAGTCAAAGTCTTTAGTGCAGTCAATAAAGCAAAAGTAGAAGATTTTCTGAATCTCTCTTACTTTTTCAATGATGCAGTGGATGCTGGCAATTTGATGTCTTGTTCCTCTGTCTTTTCTAAATTCAGCTTGAACAGCTGGAAGTTCACAGTTCATGTACTGCTGAAGCCTGGTTTGGGGAATTTTGAGCATTACTTTGCTAGCATGTGAGATGAGTACAATTGTACAGTAGCTTGAGCATTCTTTGGCATTGTCTTTCTTTGGGATTGGAATGTAAACAGCTTTTCCAGCCCTTTGACCACTGCTGAGAGGTCCAGATTTGCTGGCATCATCTGTTAGGATGAAATAGCTCACCTGAAACTCCAACACGTCCAATAGCTTTGTTCATAGTGATACTTCCTAAGGCTCATTTGATTTCCTATTCTAGGATTTCTGGCTCTTGTTGGGTTATCACACCATTGTGGTTCTCTGGGTCAAGAAGTTATTTTTTGGATAGTTCTTCTGTGTACTTTTGCCAACTCTTTTTAATATCTCCTGCTTCTGTTTGGTCCATACTATTTCTGTCCTTTATTTGTTCTCATCTTTGCATGAAATGTTCGCTTGGCATCTAATTTTCTTGAAAAGATCACCAGTCTTTCCTATTGTATTTTTTTCCTCTATTTGTTTGCATTGATCACTGAGGAAGGCTTTCTTATCTCTGTGCTATTCTATAGAAATCTTCACTCCATTGGGTATATCCTTCCTTTTCTCCTTTGCCTTTTTCTTCTCTTCTTTTCTCAGCTATGTGTATGGCCAGATTAGAGAACCATTTTGCTTTTTTGCATTTGTTTTTCTTGGTGATGGCCTTAATTGTTGCCTCCTGTACAATGTCATGAGTCTCATTACTTATCAAGGCATTATTTTCTAAAGTATACAAACAGCTAATGTACCCTAGTTATAAAAAAACAAAAACAACTCAATCAAAAATGGGCAGATCTCAATAGACATTTTTCCAAATGCCCAACAAGTACATGAAAAAATGCTCAACATCGCTAAGAATTAGAGAAATGCACGTAAGAAATACAATGAGGTGTTACTTCATACCAGTCTGAATAGCCATCATGAAAAATTCTACAAAAAATTATTTCCAGAGAGTATTTGGGAGAAAGGGAACCCTCTTGCACTGTCTGTGGGCATGTAAACTGGTAGAGCCACTATGGTGAACAGTATGGAAGCTCCTTAAAAGCTAAGAATATAATTACCATATGACCCAGCAATTTCACTTCTGGACTCATACCTGAAGAAAACTGGAATTCCAAAAGATACTTGCACTGCAATGTTCATTGCAGCACTATTTACCATAGCCAAGTTATGCAACATTTTTTTAATCATAGCAGAAATTGAAAAGAAAGAAAGAAGCAGTCTCTAAACAGGGGAGCAAATTACTAGGTATTTGTAAAAGTAAAGACTTAAAGTTAAGCAAACAAAGCAAGAGTCAAGTATCAAAACCAAGCTCTGTGTTAGCATACAAAATAGCAGAAGAGATAATTTTATAATAAAAGAAGTAGCACACCCTCGTCACCCCGACCAAGGAACTCAGAATTCTGAGGCAATGATAAAGTGAGGCCATGGGTGATTTTTTTCTTTCTATTTTTCTGGTAACTTTATCTTTTCTGTTATGAGCACATATCCTTTAATAACTCTATACAGTATCTTTTCCAACATGTGAAGACTACATATGGATTTTATAAATTACATTCACTAGCTTTATTCTATTTCTCCAAGAGAGGACAGCAAAAGCCCAGTAAATATTTATTCATGCACATATACATACAAGAGTATACATGTGAATTTTACAAATTACACTTGTAAGCACAACAAATGTTTCTTTATACCCACGTATACTCTGGAGAGTCCCAAGGAGATCAAACCAGTTAATCCTATAGGAGATCAGTCCTGAATATTCATCGGAAAGAATGGTGCTGAAGCTGAAACTACAATAATTTGACCACCTGATGCAAAGAACTGATTCACCGGAAGAGTTCCTGATGCTGGGAAAGATTATAGGAGGAGAAGGGGATGGCAGAGGGTGAGATGGGTGGATGGTATCAGTCACTCGATAGACCTGAGTTTGAGCAGGCTTCAGTAGTTGGTAACGGACATGAAAACCTGGCATGCTACAGTCCGTGGGGTTACAAAGTCAGACACTACTGTGCGACTGAACTGAGCTGAATAACATATGCATATCATATATATATATATATACATATATATACATATATATACATATATACATATCTATATCTATATATGAAAATAACCACAGATGAATACCTCTATGTATGGTTAAAAAGACACAAGAATCTGTACAGCTGCAACAATAATGCCATTTGAGTCAACATGCATGGACCGAGAGATGATCATATTAGGTGAAGTGAGACACAGAGAAAGTACAACTACCAAATGATATCATTTAAATGTGGAATCTAAGATATGACACAAATGAACATGTGAATGAAACAAAAACACTCACGGACATACAGAGCAGACTTGTATCTTCCAAGGCAGAGAAAATTGGGTGAGGGATGGAATAAGAGATTGGGGTTAAGAGATATAAACTGGAGTAGATGGAATGGATAGACAAGTGCCTTCTGTAGATCACAGAGAAGTATATTCACTATCCTATGGTAAATCATAATGGAACAGAATATATATGGGACTTCCCTGGCAGTCCAGTGGTTAAGATTCCACACTTCCACTTGAGGGGACGCAGGTTCAATCCCTGGTCAGGAAACTAACGTCATGTGCCCCACAGTGTAGCCAGAAAAAGATTAAATAAAAGAATGCACACACACAATGCATATATATATGCATGTCCGTTATATATATATGTATATATAACTGAAATAATTCCCGTAGAGGCTTTGGAAAAAAGGGAACCCTCTTGCACTGCCAGTGGAGCAAACAGTCTATAAACAGAGGGTCAAATTTCTAGATACTTTTTTAAAGTACAGGCTTAATGGTAAGTAAAGAAAGCAAGAATCAAGTATCAAAACCAAGTTCTATGTTAACATTCTAAAAGCAGAAAAGATGACTTTATACTAAAAGAACTAACACACCCACATCTTTTTATCTCCCTGTCCCAGGAACTGAGAATTCTGAGCAAAAGGTAAAGTGAGATCATGTGCGATTTTTTTCCTATTACTTGTCAATTTTATGTTTTCTCCTATAAGCATGTATTAATTTTTAATTAAATTAAACAGTATGCTTTTCAACATGTAAATAATGCATCTTACTTTATAAATTACATTCATAAGCATTCTTCTATTTCTCCATGAGTGGGCAGAAAAAGCACAGTAAATATTGATTCATACTCACATATATCTGGATCTTATAAATTACATTCATAAGTATTCTATTTCTCTGCAAATGTGCAGTATAAGCCCAATAAATATTTATTCATACCCACATATACTCTGGAGATTCCCTTGGACTGCAATGAAATCAAACCAGTTAATCCTAAAGGAAATCAGTCCGAAATATTCCTGAATACCCCACATCAAAGGGCAGAGAAACACTAGAAAGACCATAGGATGGGCAAATTTCATTCAGAACCAGACTCCATACCTGAAGCTTAGGGGGCTCAAACAAACCTTGTGTGCACCAAGACCTAGAGACCCCACAGAGACTGAGACAGAACTGTATTTGAGTGCCTCCTGTGGAGGTTTGTGTCAGCAATGGACTGCTACTGGACAGGGGCTTTGTGCAGCAGACCTGGGAATGGCAAAATCAGTCTTGGAGGAGGTCACCATTAGCCCCTCCATAGCACCACCAGAACTTACACAGGACTGGAAAATAGACACCGGCAGGCACAAGCAGAACATTATGTGCACCAGAACCCAGGAGAAAGGAGCAATGACCCCACAAGAGACTGATTCAGACTTTCCCATGAGTGTCCAGGAGCCTTTGGCAGAGTAGTGAGTCAGCAGTGGCCTGCTGCAGGGTTGGAGGCACTGAGTGTACCAGTGTGTGCATGCGACCTTTGAATGAGGTCACTATTCTCCTCATTACATCCACCAAAGCTTGGCCTCAGGTCAAATGACAGGGAGGGAACACAGCCCCACACATCAACAGAAAATTGGATTAAAGATTTACTGATCATAGCCCTGCCTATCAGAACAAGGCCTACTTTCCCCTTCAGTCAGTCTCTCTCATCAGGAAGCTGCCATAAGCCTCTTATCATTCTCCATTAGAGGACAGACAGACTGAAAACCCACCAATCTGATCACATGGACTACAGCCTTGTCTAACTCAATGAAACTATTAGCCATGCCATGCAGGGCCTCCCAAGACAGACTGGCCATGGTGGAGAGTGCTGATAAAATGTGGTCCACTGGAGAAAGGAACGGCAAGTCACATCAGTATTCTTGCTTTGAGACCCCCCCCCTCCCAATTTAAGCCCCCCCCCCCCCAATTTGGGAAACCCCCCAATGTTTCCAAGGCATATCAGTCAATATCATGGTCATCTAAGCCTATGCCCCATGAACAGTATGAAAAGGCAAAAAGATAAGACACTGAAAGATGAACTCCCCAGGTCGGTAGGTGCCCAATATGCTACTGGATATCAATGGAGAAATAACTCCAGAAAAAAATGAAGAGATGGAATCAAAGCAAAAACAACACCAAGTTGTGGATGTGACTGGTGATGGAAGTAAAGTCTGAAGTTGTAAAGGGCAGTAATGCATAGAAATCTGGGATATTAGGTCCATGAATCAAAGCAAATTGGAACTGGTCAAACAGGAGATGACAAGAGTGAACATTGACATTCTAGGAATCAGTGAACTTCGATCGACTGGAATGGGTGAATTTAACTCAGATGACCATTATACCTACTACTGTGGACAGGCATCCCTTGGAAGAAGTGGAGTAGTCATCATGGTCAACAAAAGATTCCAAAATGCAGTGGGTAAGTGAATGAAGTCCCTCAGTCATGTCCGACTCTTTGTGACCTCATGGACTATAGTCTACCAGGCTCCACTGCCATTTCCTTCTCCAGGAGATCTTCCCAGCCCAGGGATTGAACCCAGGTCTTCCACATTGTAGGTAGATGCCTTACTGTCTGAACCACCAGGGAAGTCAATCTCAAAAATGACAGAATAATCTCTGTTCGTTTCCAAGGCAAATCATTCAATATCATGGTAATCTAAGCCTATGCCCCAACCAGTAAAGCTGAAGAAGCTGAAGTAGAAAGGTGCTCTGAAGACCTACAAGACTTTCTAGAACTAACACCCCAAAATGATGTCCTTTTCATTATAGGGGACTGGAATGCAAAAGTAGGAAGTCAAGAAACAACTGGAGTAACAGGCAAATTTGGGTTTGGAGTACAGAACGAAGCAGGGCAAAGGCTAATAGAATTCTGACAAGAGAATGCACTGGTCATAGCAAACATCCTCTTCCAACAACACAAGATATGACTCTACACATGGACATCACCAGATGGTCAACACTGAAATCAGATTGATTATATTATTTGCAGCCAAAGATGGAGAAGCTCTATACAACCAGTAAAAACAAGACCAGGAGCTGACTGTGGCTCAGATCATGAACTCCTTACTGGCAAATTCAGACTGAAATTGAAGAAAGCGGAGAAAACCACTAGTCCATTCAGGTAGAACCTAAATCAAATCCCTTAAGACTATACAGTGGAAGTGAGAAATAGACTTAAGGGACTAGATCTGATAGACAGATTGCCTGATGAACTATGAATGGAGGTTCCTGACATTGTAGAGGATACAGGACTCAAGACCATTCCCAAGGAAAAGAAATGCAAAAAAACAAAATGGCTGTCTGAGGAGAACTTATAAATAGCTATGAAAATAAGAGAAGTGAAAAGCAAAGGAGAATAGGAAAGACATATCCATTTGAATGTAGAGTTCCAAAGAATAACAATGAGAGATACGATAGCCTTCCTCAGCAATCTGTGGAAAGAAGTAGAGGAAAACAATAGAATGGGAAAGACTAGAGATCTCTTCAAGAAAATTAGAGATACCAAAGGAACATTTTATGCAAAGATGGGGTCAATAAAGGACAGAAATGGTAGGGACTTAAGAGAAGCAAAAGCTATTAAGAAGAGGTGGCAAGAAACCACAGAACTGTAAAAAAAAGATCTTCACGACCCAGATAATCACAGTGGTGTGATCACTCACCGAGAAGCACACATCCTGGAATGTGAAGCCAAGTGAACTTTAGAAATCATCACCATGAAAGAATCTACTGGAGGTGATGGAATTCCAGTTGAGCTATTTAAAATCCTGATATCATTTATGTATGTACAATTTATATATTTATATATCTTTGAGTATATGTACGATGTAGCATATGTACAATCAAAACATAGTAGAAATAAACCTATTTATAAAGCAGAAATAGTCACTGGTGTAGAAAGCAAACATTGGTACCAAGGGGAAGGTAGGGAAGGCATGAATTGAGAGTATGGGATTAATATATACCCACTACCATATATAAAAGGAACAAGGATTTTCTGCAAGTCACAGGGATTGTACTAAATATCTTATAGTAACCTGGAAGGGAATAGAATATATTCTTTAGTTTTGGTGCAACTAAATTAAAAAACCACAGCTACTGAGCCCTTGCTAAGGAGTAACCCTCACTCACCCAACAAGAGATAAGCTCAAGCAAAAACCATACACAGCACAAAAATAAATAAATATAATTTAGAAAACAATCCTCCAACAAAAAATGTCCAGGACCAGATGGCTTCACAGACACATCAATCAAACATTTAGAGAACAGCTAACGTCTATCCGCCTCAAACTCTTTCAAGAAGCTGCAAAAGAGGAACACTCCCAAACTTGTTCTAGGAGGCCACCATCACCTTGATACCAAAATCAGACAAATATCACAAAAAAGTAAAGTTACAGACCACTATCACTGATGAACATAAGACCCAAAAGTCCTAAACAAAATACTAGCAAAAGTCCTCAACAAAATACTAGCAAACAGAATCCAACAATACATTAAAAGGATCATTCACCATGATCAAGTGGGATTCATTAATGAGATGCAAGAATTCTTCAATGTATACAAAGTAACCAACGTGAAGCACAATATTAACAAACTGACAAATAAAAACCATCTGATCATCTCAATAGATGTAGAAAAACTTTCACAAAACTCAACCCAATTTATGATAAAATCTCCCCAGAAAGTGGCCATAGAGGGAACATACATTAACAAAACAAAGGCCATATTCAACAAACATAAATAGCAAACATCATTCTCAATGGTGAAAAAAAACAATACAAATGACAATTAGAAAAGAAAAAAATAAAACAAATACAAATCAGAAAAGAAGTAAAATTGTCACTCTTAGCAGATGACAAGTTGCTATATATAGAAAATCCTGAAGATGCCACCAGAAAACTACTAGAGCTAATCAGTGAATTTGGTTAAGTTGGAGGATATGAAACTAATGCAAAGAAATCACTTGAATTCCTATAATTAAAAAAGAAATCCAAAAAAGAAATTAAGGAAAATGCCTATTTCCATTACAAAAAAATAATAAAATACCTAATAATAAACCCACCAAAGGAAGCCAAACTTGTACTCAGAAAACCATAATGAAAAGCTAAAAATGACAAAAACAGATGGAGAGATATACCATGTTCTTGGATGGGAAGAATCAATACTGTGAAAATTACTACACTACGAAAAGCAATCCATAGATACAGTAGAATCCTTATCAAAATACCAATATCATTTTTCACAGAATTAGAACAATTTATCTTACAATTTGCATAGAAACACAAAAAGACCCCAATTAGGCAAAGCCATCGTGAGAAATAGGAGCCAAGAAATATGAAATAGAGGGAGGAGCTAAGATGGCAGAGGAATAGGACAGAGAGACCAGTTTCTCCCCCACAAATTCATCGAAAGAACATTTGCACGCTGAGCAAACTCCATAAAACAACTTCTGATCACTAGCACAGGACATCAGGCACCCAGAAAAGCAGCCCTTTGTCTTCAAAAGGAGGTAGGACAACATATAAAAGATAAAAAGAGAGACAAAAGAGTTAGGGATGGAGATCTGTCCCAGGAAGGGGGTCTTAATAGAGGAAGTTTCCAAACACCAGGAAACCTTCTCATTGGTGGGTCTGGGGGAAGTTTGCAAATCTCAGAGGGCAACTTAACTGGGAGGAAAAATAAATAAAACCCACAGATTACAGGCTTAAAAGCAACTCCCAGCAGAAAAGTACCCCAGATGCTCGCATCCGCCACCAGCAAGTGGGGGCTGAACAGAGAGGAGCGGGCAGTATTGCTTAGGGTAAGGGCTGGACCTGAATGCCCTGAGGGCAATCTGAGAGAGCTAACATGAGATAGCAACTTAAACTGTGGGCTAGCAAGAGAGAGAGAGAGAGAATTAACCTGTGAAAAGCCCTAACCTAAGGCACAGACAGTCAGTTCACAGAACAAAGGACTGAGCAATACCAGAGAAGAGGTAGTTGGCTGCTGTGGACTGGCCCATCCCCTGCCAGAGGCAGGAGGCAGGCAGGAGGCGGGTGCCACCCAAAGCTGGAAAGGGGCAAACTCAGCCGCAGAGACAGCATCCTCTACCAAACTGCAAACAGGCTTCCTGTTTCTAACCAAAGACTTCTTGAGATTCTGGATGGTTGACATCTGCCCGGAGGGTCGGAGCTAGAGACAAGCTCCCCAGAAGAGACACAAGGTTCACTGGGCTAGCGCGTGCAGAAACTGAAGCTGGGACTGCAGAGGGGATAAGGCACACCACACCCCAGGAGAGTGCATATGTCTAGGTCCTGGTTGCCTGAGCTGTTTGGACCAGGGAAGGCACAAAATGCAGGCCCAACTGAGTTTGCGCCTTTATGGAGTACCTGAGAACCTGAACGTGAGCAGCTTAGGCCTGGGAAGTGCACGCAACACAGGGCCCGCTCCCTGTAGAGCAACCTGGAGCTTGAGCAGTGTAGACAAGGAAAGCACACACGCTGTGAGCTGGGGAAAACCCAGTGTGGCAGGAACACTGCGAGTAACCCCCACACATGCCAGTGATATTTGTTTGCAGTGCCCCTCCCTCCCCACAGCACAACTGAACAAATTAACCTAAACAAGAGACCACCTCCGCCCACTTGTGTCAGGGCAGAAGTTAGACACTGTAGAGACCTGCAAACAGAAGCCAAATAAACAAAGGGAACCACTTTTGAAGTGACAGGTGCAATAGATTAAAATCCCTGTCGTTAACACTGACTACACTGGAAGGGGCCTATAGATGTTGAGAAGTATAAGCTGGAAGAAGGAACTATCTGAAACTGAACTGAACCCACACTGCCTGCAACAGCTCCAGAGAAATTCCTAGATATATATTTATTATTATTATTATTTTAAATTGAATTTTTTTTCTTTTTTTAAGTCCTCTATTACTCCTATATTACTCCTTCATTTTCATTTTTATAACCCACTATAACCTTGCAAAAAAAAAAAAAAAAAAAAGGACCCTATTTTTAAAGTGAACTTCATATATATTTCTTAAAATTTTGTGTTTTTGTTCTTTCAATATTATATTTTTAAGAGTCTAACCTCTACTCTGGATTTTTAATCTTTGTTTTTCAGTATTTGATATCAACTTTGGACATTTAAGAATCTAATCTTCAGTACCCATTTTTACTCAGTAGTGTGATTACTCGTGTGATTACTCTTTCCCCCTTTTGGCTCTCCTTTTCCTCCCTCAAATCACCTCTATTTCCTCCCTCCCCTTTCTCTTCTCAATCCAATTCTGTGAATCTCTGTGGGTGTTCTGGGCTGTGGAGAACACTTAGGGAACAGAATACTGCCTAGATCTGTCTCTCTCCTCTTGAATCTCCCCTTTTCTTCTCCTGCTTACCTCTATCTCCTTCCTCGCTTTCCTCTTCTTCCTGTAACTCTGTGAACCTCTCTGGATGTCCCTCACTGTGGAGAATCTTTTCACCATTAACCTAGCAGTTTTATTATCAGTGTTGTATGGATGAAGATGTCTTGAGGCCACTGGAAGAATGAAACTGAAATCCAGAGGCAAGAGGCTTAAGACCCAAACCTGAGAACACCAAAGAGCTCCTGACTACAGGTGACATCAATTGAAAAGAGATCAAAAGCCTCCATCCGACACTGAAACCAAGCACCACCTAAGAGCCAAAAAGTTCCAGAGCAAGACATACCACACAAATTCTCCAGCAACACAGGAACATAGTCCTGAGCATCAATATACAGGCTGCCCAAAGCCACACTAAACCCATAGACACACCTCAAAACTCACTACTGACACTCCATTGCACTCCAGAGAGAAGAAATCCAGCTCCACCCACCAGAATACCGACACAAGCTTCCCTAACCACAAGGCAAAACACCCCAAGACACATGTTAATCAAATTAACAAAGATCAAGTGCAAAGAACAAATATTGAAAACAACAAAGGAGAAACAATGAATAACACACAAGGGGATCCCCATAAGGATAACAGCTGATCTTTCAATAGAAACTCTTCAGGCCAGAAGGGAATGGCAGGACATACTTAAAGTAATGAAAGAGAATAACCTACAACCCAGATTACTGTACCCAGCAAGGATCTCATTCAGATATGAAGGAGAATTCAAAAGGTTTACAGACAAGCAAAAGCTGAGAGAATTCAACACCACTAAACCAGCTCTTCAACAAATGCTAAAGGATCTTCTCTCGACAGGAAACATAGAATGGTTGTATAAACACGAACCCAAAACAAAAGTAAATGGCAATGGCACCATACTTATCAATAATTACCTTAAATGTAAATGGGTTGAATGTCCCAACCAAAAGACAAAGACTGGCTGAATGGATACGAAAGCAAGACCCCTACATATGTTGTCTACAAGAGACCCACTTCAAAACAAAAAAACACATGCAGACTGAAAGTGAAAGGATGGGAAAAAAATATTTCACACAAACAGAGACCGAAAGAAAGCAGGAGTAGCAATACTCATCTCAGATAAAATAGACTTTATAATAAGAGACTGTGAAAACAGACAAAGAAGAACACTACATAGTGCTCAAAGGATCAATCCCAGAAGAACATATAACAATTATAAATATATATGCACCCAACATAGGAGCACCACAATACGTAAGGCAAACGCTAACAAGTATGAAAGGGGAAATTAACAATAACACAATAATAGTGGGAGATTTTAGTACCCCCTCACACCTATGGATAGATCAACTAAACAGAAAAGTAACAGGGAAACACAAACTTTAAATGACACAATGGATCAGGTAGACCTAATTGTTATCTATAGGACATCTCACCCCCAAACCATCAATTTCAACTATTTCTCAAGTGTGCACGAAAGCTTCTCCAGGATAGATCACATCCTGGGCCATAAATCTAGCCTTGGTAAATAAAAAAAAAAAAAAAAAAAAGAGAGAGAGAGAGAGAGAAATCATTTCAGTCATCTTTACTGACCACAATGCAGTAAGATTAGATCTCAATTACAGGGAAAAAAAAAAAAAAAAAAAACTATTAAAAATTCCAACATATGGAAGCTAAATAACATGCTTCTGAATAACCAAAAATCACAGAAGAAATAAAAAATAAATAAATAAATAGAAACATGAATAGAAACGAATGAAAATGAAAAAAAAAAAAAAAAACAAACCAACAACAACCTAAAACCTATAGGACACTGTGAAAGCAGTGCTCAGGGGAAGGTTCATAGCAATACAGGCTTACCTCAAGAAATAAGAAAAAAGTCAAATAAATAACCCAACTCTACACCTAAAGCAACTAGAGAAAGAAGAAATGAAGAACCCCAGGGTTAGTAAAAGCAAAGAAATCTTAAAACTTAGGGCAGAAATAAATGCAAAAGAAACAAAAGAGACCAAAGCAAAAATCAACAAAGCTAAAAACTGGTCCTTTGAAAAGATAAATAAAACTGACAAACCATTAGCCAGACCCATCAAGAAACAAAGGGAGAAGAACCAAATCAACAAAATTAGAAATGAAAGTGGAGAGATCACAACAGACAACACTGAAATACAAAGGATCATAAGAGACTACTACCAGCAACTATATGCCATCAAGATGGACAACTTGGAAGAAATGGACAAATTCTTAGAAAAGTACAACTTTCCAAAACTGAACCAGGAGGAAATAGAAGATCTTAGCAGACCATCACAAGCATGGAAATCGAAACTGTAATCAGTAATCTTCCAGCAAACAAAAGCCCAGAACCAGATGGCTTCACAGCTGAATTCTACCAACTATTTAGAGAAGAGCTAACACCTATCTTACTCAAATTCTTCCAGAATATTTCAGAAGAAGGTAAACTTCCAAACTCATTCTATGAGGCCACCATCACCCTAATACCAGAACCAGACAAAGATGCCACAATAAAGGAAAACTACAGGCCAATATCACTGATGAACATAGATGCAAAAATCCTTAACAGAATTCTAGCAAACGGAATCCAACAACATATTAAAAAGATCATACATCATGACCAAGTAGGCTTTATCCCAGGAATGCAAGGATTCTTTAATATCCACAAATCAATCAATGTAATATGCCACATTAACAAATTGAAAGATAAAAACCATATGATTATCTCAACAGATGCAGAAAAAGCCTTTGACAAAATTCAACATTCATTTATGATAAAGTCTTCAGAAAACAGGAATAGAAGCAACATACCTTAACATAATAAAAGCTATATATGACAAACGCTCAGCAAACATTATTTTCAATGGTGAGCTGAAAGTATTTCCCCTAAAATCAGGAACAAGACAAGGGTGCCCACTCTCACCACTATTATTCAACATAGTTTTGAAAGTTTTGGCCACAGCAATCAGAGCAGAAAAAGAAACAAAAGGAATCCAGATAGGAAAAGAAGAAGTGAAACTCTCACTATTTGCAGGTGACATGATCCTCTACATAGAAAACCCTAAAGACTCTACCAGAAAATTGCTAGAGCTAATCAATGAATATAATAAAGTGGCAGGATATAAAATTAACACACATAAATCCCTTATATTGCTATACACTAACAATGAGAAAACAGAAAGAGAAATTAAGGAAACAATGCCATTCACCACTGCAACAAAAAGAATAAAATACTTAGGAGTATATCTACATAAAGAAATGAAAGACCTATATATAGAAAACTATACATAGTTCCATCATTTTCTTATCAATTGCCTGCTCATATCTTTTAAATATCTTTTAATAAAGTTAAATATCAGTGCTATAACTTTCTTAGAAACTGTTGACTCTTGTCTTTTTCACACATTTCTATAAGGTTTTAGTTTATTTGTTATAAAAATATTAAGATCCATTGTTTCAGTTTGTTTATAGTGTGCTTTGTTCTACCTCTTAGAATCTTGAGCAGTGTGATGCATCCTGGGTGAATAAGGAGTCAGTGGACACCAGGAAGTGACCACATCATGGAAAATACAGGAAGTCCCATTAAGCTAACAAACTGTGTCCCCAGGGATACCCCTCAAGCTGGCTGAACCTGCTAGTCAATTAGAACGCAAGGACTGCGGTGAAGCACACAACTCATCCCCCTACCATACAGAACCAACTACCTCAATGAGAGGGAAATAGAAGGACAGGATGTGATTAGTCAGTATTTCCTCCAAGAAGCTGGAAGCTTGTGATAGCTATTCATGGGAATGGATTCCACCACGGTCTCCAATGTGAGCTAAGCTCCAATGGAGGTGCCAGCAGGAAAGAAAGATGAGAAAAGAGATTTGTGAGGGCGCATGTTAAGAAAATTTTGTACATGAGGCTCACTTACCTCTGGGCAAGCTCCACCCCTTCCTGGGAATATTAATCAGCCACAGATGGTCATGTCCTTCTTGGGATCACCCAGCACAACCTGAAGCATGCACTTGTCTGCTTCATCTTCATCAGTTCAATTCAGTTCAGTCGCTCAGTTGTGGCCGACTATTTGTGTTGCCATGAACCTCAGCATGCCAGGCCTCCCTGTCCATCACCCACTCCCGGAGTTCACCCAAACTCATGTCCACTGAGTCCGTGATGCCTTCCAACCATCTCATCCTCTGTCGTCCCCTTCTCCTCTCTTCAATCTTTCCCAACATCAGGGTCTTTTCAAATGAGTCAGCTCTTCTCATCAAGTGGCCAAAGTATTGGAGGTTCAGCTTCAACATCAGTCTTTCCAATGAACACTCAGGACTGATCTCCTTTAAGATGGACTGGGTGGATCTCCTTGCAGTCCAAGGGGCTCTCAAGAGTCTTCTCCAACACCACAGTTCAAAAGCGTCAATTCTTCCGCAGTCAGCTTTCTTTGTAGTTATTTATATAACTCTGTATAGTTTCTTTCTAAATTCTTTATAGTTCTCACATCCATACATGAGCACTGGAAGAACCATAGCCTCGACTAGACCGATCTTTGTTGACGAAGTGATGTCTCTGCTTTTTAATATGCTATCTAGGTTGGTCATAACTTTCCTTTCAAGGAGTAAGAGTCTTTTAATTTCATGGATGAAATCACCATCTGCAGTGGTTTTGGAGCCCCCCCAAATAAAGTCAGTCACTGTTTCCCCATCTATTTGCCAACACCCTGTTACACCTCATCACCCTGTTAAAACCCAAACCTGGGTAGTACACCTTGTGAGGTGAACATTAATCCTAGGCTTGCACCAAGACAGTTCCAAGTGGAGCAAGGGCAAGTGTATTCAGTGCAGTTTCACAGCATGAAGACAGGGATTTCAGACTGGAAACTAGAAAATTGAGAAGAGCTACATGAACACTGAGAAGAGGAGGTGGGATGGAAAAGGTTTTTGGTAGGTGGCCCAGAGTTAAATGGTCTTCAAGGTGCATTAAGATCTCTTGTAGGAGGACAGTGAAGTGATTCTTATTTCTACAGCCTAATTATCATGTAGGGATTTTTTGCAAGATATTAAAAATTGTTTAATGGTGAAATTGAGAGAGAACAGAATGAAACCCCAAATAGTGTGGCTTGAGGCAAGGTTTGGAGGAGACCACAATCTCCCTGCCATGTGACACATTTGAGTTGACTTAGAGAGATTAAGTTAGCAGTTGAATTTGGAGGGATCTTTAGGGGAAATAAAAAAGCCTCATTTCTCTGAACAAAATATCTAAGTTTCTCTTCATCCTCATCTAGAGGTATCAGGATGGGGCTTTGTGATGTCAAGGCTCACCAAGGGCCACCACTGTCTGGGGAAGTGATTTGCTGACCTCTTAAGGCATAATGGTGTTGCCCCCAATATAAAGGGGTGCTCAGTGGCTCTGAAGCTGACCACTGGGAATCTTCAAAATGACTAACCTTTTGGGAAGCCAAAAGGCTCTAGCACACTTATGGAACAGCCAACTCCATATACAGGATGAAAAGATGTAGACATCTTCTTAACAGAGGTCCAAAAGAAGTGTTAAGGTGAGCTGAACCCACCCAAGCTCCTCTTGCCCATTGACACCACCCCATAAGACACCTTCCCCTGTCCTTGCCTGGCAAATACCCCTTTTGTCCCATACCCCTTCTGGAGACAAAAGTTCCAACCATCTTCACCCTCTTCCCCAAACCAACACTGTTCTTTGTTGCCTCTCTTGTTTTCTTCAGGTGGCCAGGGTAACCCTGAGGGTGAATAAGCATATTCAAGCAAAGCTGACCAAGAAAGTTTCTCAAAAAACTCCGACCTCAGAGAATCTTAAGAAAATCAGAGTCTCAACGTTCTATAGCCAGTGTTCCAAGATGAATGAAGAACTGGATCAAAACAAACCAGAAGAGGTCCCAGAGATCCTGGAGAACCCTGCCATTCCAGCTGGACCAGCGGATAGCTAGTGACTTTAGAGCATTTCTAGAGATCTCAGAAATCTTCAGTGGTCTTGCCTTTGAGAAATTTCCAAGAGTAGAGATGTTGAATCTTGTACCACACATTCATAATGAAAATGAAATAAATTCAACCTGATGTGAAATTATATGTGTTGCTGAGTTCTCTGAGAGATAGTGGGTGGAAGAGAGGACAGGGAGGGATACGTGTGTGAAGAGGGAGGGTGATGGGTCCGTGGAGTTGAAGATGGTACCAGAAGATCCAGTCAGCCAGAAAGTAGAGGGAAGAACTCATTCCAGACTAAGCCCCAAAGATACACTTCCCATGGGAGAAGAGGAAGAGGACCTAGTGTTTGTGTGTGAGTGCAGAAGTGGGAACTTGAGTGGGGAGCCATGTCATGTATGGGCTGGCCGTGCCATTTGCTAAATAGGCATAAAAAATTAGTTGCCTCTAGGGCAACTACCTCATAGTAGTGTTTATTACACCTCGAGATATGTCACCAACTAACAGCCTCAAAAACTCAATCTTGATTACAAAACGTAGTCCATAGGAGTGAAATAATGGTGTTCTGAGTATGGAGATTTCTCAAAAAGCTAAAATGGAACAGCACATGACTTAACAATTTTACTATTGGATATATATTAATTTTTTTTTAAATGCAATGTTTAATTAAAAAGATGCATGTACCCTAAAGTACCTTGAAGCACATCATTCACCAAGACATGGAAGCAATCTAAATGTCCATTAGATGATAGACAGATGAATGGATAAAGATATGATATATATATGTACTATGGGACACTCATTGTTCAGTCAATAAGTCATATCCCACTCTGTGCAACCCTATGGACTCTACCCCTCCAGGCTCCTCTGTCCATGGCATTTTCCAGGCAAGAATTCTCCAATGGGTTGCCATTTCCTTCTCCAGGAAGTCTTCCTTACCTGAAGACTGAACCCACATCTCTTGTTTGACAGGAAGATTCTTTGCCACTGAGGCACGAAAGAGACCTATGGCATTATACTCAGCCTTAAAAAGAATGAAATATTGCTATTTGCACCAACGTGAAAAATGTAATACCAAGTAAAATAACTCAGACAGACAGACAAATACTGTATGATATCATTTATACTCTCTAAAAATACCTCAAAGTAGAGAATTAAACAAAAATGGAGGCTCACAGATATAGAGAGAAGCTACAATTTATCAGTGGAGAGGGGCTGGAGAGGGTAAATACAGAGGTGGGGGAGTGGGATGCACAAAGTGTTAGGTGCATGGTGAGCTCAAGAATGTATTGTATAACATGGGGAATATAGACAGTATTTTGTAATAATTACAAATGGAAAGCAAATTTTAACAATTGCATATCGAGAAAGAAAAGGGAAGAAAGAGTGGAGAGGAAAGAGGGAAGAAAGGAAGGAAAAGAATGGTGTTTTTGGAGTTCACAAAGCCAACGTTAATTAGGTCCTTTTTAGCTAAGGGATCTAGAATAAAGTAGTGGCCACCCACAAGTATGCCAGAGGAAGTGGCCCATATCCAGTGAAGACAATACTTGGTGGCAATGCCTACAAAGAGTTTTATTACAAGAATAAAGTTGATTCTGTTTTAATTATGATTCCCATAATCCAGTATTCTTAAACACTGTCAGTAATCAAACACTTTTCCTCCTCATAACCAAATTTTGTTGGTTCAAATTTTTAAAGTTTATTGTCATTTAAATCAGGTTTTAATATTTAATATATTATTCACAAGGTAGAGGGTTTAATATATATATACACACACATAAACACAGATATGTGCATATATGTATATGAATATATGAATTCAGAGGGCCACAGTTTCAGTACTTATCTTTAAAAATTAATTGTATTTTGTGAGGGAGTTAATTAATAGAAGACCTTGTTAAACAGTTTTTCCTACAAAGGCTGCCATGGTTACCACTGCTCAATTAAACAGAGCATCTTCAATGGTTTGGAAGGACTTGAGATCACTTCCTGCACAGCCTGGCATCCCATAGGGAATGCCCTAATGCACACCCCACGTCTAAACAGTTGATTGTAAATACACAGTGATAAAACAAAGATTGTAAAAATAAAGACACACAATGTGCCTGTCAGTTCTGTTCAGTTCAGTTGCTCAGTCATGTCCAACTCTGTGACCCCATGAATCACAGCACACCAGGCCTCCCTGTCCATCACCAAATCCCAGAATTTACACAAAGTCATCATGTCCATCGAGCTGGTGATGTCATCCAGCCATCTCATTCTTTGTCATCTCCTTCTCCTCTGGCCCCCAATTCCTCCCAGCATCAGGGGCTTTTCCAATGAGTCAACCCTTTGCATCAGGTGACCAAAGTATTGGAGTTTCAGCTTCAGCATCAGTCCTTCCAGTGAACACCCAGGACTGATCTCCTGTAGGATGGAATGGTTGGATCTCCTTGAAGTCCAAGGGACTCTCAAGAGTCTTCTCAAGCACCACAGTTCAAAAACATCAATTTTTCGTTGCTCAGCTTTCGTCACAGTCCAACTCTCACATACATACATGATCACTGGAAAAACCATAGCCTTGACTAGACGGATTTTCTGGCAAAGTATTGTCTCTGCTTTTTAATACACTATCTAGGTTGGTCATAACTTTCCTTCCAAGGAGTAAGTGTCTTTTAATTTCATGGCTGCAGTCACCATCTGCAGTGATTTTGGAGCCCCCAAAATAAAGTCTGACACTGTTTCCCCATCTATTTCCCATGAAGTGATGGGACCAGAGGCCATGATCTTAGTTTTCTGAATGTTGAGCTTTAAGCCAACTTTTTCACTCTCCTCTTTCACTTTCATCAAGAGACTTTTTAGTTCCTCTTCACTTTCTTCCATAAGGGTGGTGTCATCTGCCTATTTGAGTTTATTATCCAGTCAATGGACTGGAATGGGTGAATTTAACTCAGATGATCATTATATCCACTACTGTGGACAGGAATCCTTTAGAAGAAATGGAGTAGCCATCATGGTCAACGAAAGTCTGAAATGCAGTACTTGGATATAATCTCAAAAATGACAGAATGACCTCTATTCATTTCTAAGGCAAAGCGTCCAATGTCACAGTAATCCAAGCCTATGCCCAAAACAGTAATACTGAAGAAGCTTAAGTTGAACGGTTCTATGAAGACCTACAAGACCTTTTAGAATTAACACCCGCAAAAGATGTATTTTTCATAATGGGTGACTGGAATGAAAAAGTAGGAAGCCAAGAAACACCCGCATTAATAGGCAGATTTGGCCCTGGAGTATAGAATTAAACAGGGCAAAGGCTAATAGAGTTTTGTCAAGAGAACACACTGGTCATAGCAAACACCCTTTTCCAACAACACAAGAGAAGACTCTACACACGGAATCACCAGATGATCAACACTGAAATCAGATTGATTATTTCTTTACAGCCAAAGATGGAGAAGCTGTATACAGTCAGCAAAAACAAGACTGGGAGCTGACTATGGCTCAGATCATGAACTCTCTATTGCCAAATTCAGATTAAATTGAAGAAAGTGGGGGAAACCACTTGACCATTCAGACATGACCTAAATCATATTCCTATGACTATACAGTGGAAGTGAGAAATAGATTTAAGGGACTAGATCTGATAAACAGAGTGCCTGATGAACTACGGAAGGAGGTTCATGACATTCTAGAGGATACAGGGATCAAGACCATCCCCATGGAAAAGAAATGTAAAAAGGCAAAATCTTTGTCTGAGGAGACCTTACAAACAGCTGTGAAAAGAAGAGAAGTGAAAAGCGAAGGAGAAAATGAAAGATATTACCAATAAGAACGCCTTCCTCAGTGATCAATGCAAAAAAATAGAGGAAAACAACAGAATGGGAAAGACTAGAGATCTCTTCAAGAAAATTAGAGATAGCAAGGGAATATTTCATGTGAATATGGGTTCAATAAAGGGTAAAAATGATATGGACCTAACAGAAGCAGAAGATGTTAAGAAGAGGTGGCAAGAATACACAGAAGAACTGTACAAAAAAGATCTTCATGACCCACATAATCTTGATGGTATGATCACTCACCTAGAGCCAGACATCCTGGAATATGAAGTCAAGTGGGCCTTAGAAAGTGTCACTACGAACAAAGCTAGTGGAAGTGATGGAACTACAGTTGAGCTATTTCAAATCCTGGAAAATGGTGCTGTGAAAGTGCTTCACTCAATGTGCCAGCAAATTTGGAAAGCTCAGCAGTGGTCACAGGATTGGAAAAGGTCAGTTTTCATTCCAATCCCATAGAAAGGCCATCCCAAAGAATGCTCAAACTACTGCACAATTGTACTCATCTCACAGGCTAGTAAACTGATGCTCAAAGTTCTCCAAGCCAGGCTTGGAGTCCAGTTCACTGATTCCTAGAATGTCGGCATTCAGTCCTGCCATCTCCTGTTTGACCACTTGCAATTTGCCTTGATTCACGGGCCTAACATTTCAGGTTCCTATACAATATCGCTCTTTACAGCATCGGACATTGCTTCTATCACCAGTTACATCCACAACTGGGTATTGTTTTCACTTTGGCTCCATCCCTTCATTCTTTCTGGAGTTATTTCTCCACTGATCTACAGTAGCATATTGGGCATCTACCGACCTGGGGAGTTCCTCTTTCCATATCCTATCATTTTGCCTTTTCATACTGTTCATGGGGTTCTCAAGGCAAGAATAATAAAGTGGTTTGTCATTCCCTTCTCCAGTGAACCACGTTCTGTCAGACCTCTCCACCACGACCCGACCATCTTGGGTGGCCCCACACGGCATGGCTTAGTTCATTGAGTTAGACAAGATTGTGGTCTGTGTGATCAGATTGGCTAGTTTTCTGTGATTGTGGTTTCAGAGTGTCTGCCCTCTGACGTCCTCTTGCAACTGCTACCATCTTACCTCGGATGTGGTGTGTCTCTTCAGGGCTGTTCCAGCAAAGTGCAGCCACTGCTCCTTAGCTTGGATGAAGGGTATCTCCTCACAGCCGCCCCTCCTGACCTTGAACTTGGAGTAGCTCCTCTCGGCCTTCCTGCTCCCACACAGCTGTCCCTCCTTGGATGTGGGGTAGCTCTTCTCAGTCGTGCTTCTGCAGGGTCCGTTGCAGCCACCACACTGTTTGAGTGAATTTCATGCACTTTTGAAGAAATACTGTGAATTATATTCACCTCCGATACATACATTATGTGCATGTATAGTTGCTTTACAATGTTGTGTTATTTTCTCCTGTACAGCAAAGTAAACTGCCTGTGCATGTGTGTGTTTATATATACTTTTTTGAATTTCTCCTCTTTTTTGAGTTTCCTTCCCATTTAGGTCTCTGCAGAGCAATGAGGACAGTTATCTGTGCTATATAGATTGTTCTCATTTGTCAACAAGGCATTTTTCTACAAAATATACAAACAACTCATGTACCCCAGTATCAAAAAACAAAATAATTAATTTAAAAAAGGGCAGATATGAATAGACATTTCTCCAAGAAGACACACAGATGACAATAATAATAATAATAAAGAAAAGAAGCTCAACATTATTAATTATTAGAGAAATAAAAGACAAAACTACAATTATGCTTCACTTCACACCAGTCCAATTAACCATCCTCAAAAATTCTATAAACAATAATCCCTGGAGAGGGTGTGGAGAAAAGGGAACCCTCTTGCACTGTTGGTGGTCTTGTAAATTGGTACAGCCATGATGGTGAACTGTATGGCAGCACCTTAAAAAAAAAAAAAAAAAAAAAAAAAAACTAAAAATAGAATTAACACATGACCCAGCAATGCTACTCCTGGGCCTACTCCAGGAGAAGACCTTAATTTCAAAAGAAATTACTGTGCAAAAGCACAGTAAATATGTATACAGATGCATACATATGAGGAAATGCACCTGGGCTTTATAAATTACATTCATAAGCATTCATCTATTTTTCCATGAAAGCGCAGTGTAAAGACTATAATAAACATTTATTCATTCCCACATATACTCTGGGCAGTCCCTTGTATTGCAAGATTAAGCCAGTAAATACTAAAGTAAATCAATCCTGAATATTCCTGAATACCTCATGTCCAAGGGTAGAGAAGCCCCAACAAGATGGTAGCAAGGGTGAAAACATATCTAGAATCAAACTCCATAAGTGCCAGTGATGCTCTGAGGGATCAAACAAACCTTGTGTGTATCAGGACTCAGAGACCCAACCAAGACTGAGATAAAACTATATTTGAGTGTCTACTGCGGAGGTACAGGCCAACAGTGGACTGCTGAGGAGGCAGGGTCTCTGGGTGCAACAGACATGGGTATGTCATAAGCTGTCTTAGAGGAGATTGCCATTAACCCCACCATAAAGCTGCTAGAACTTACATAGGACTGGGAAACAGACTCTTGTAGGGCACAAACAGAACCTTGTGGGCATCAGGACTCAGGAGAAAGGAGCAGTGCCCCCACAAGAGACTGACCCAGACTTACTCGTGAGAGTTAAGGAGTCTCAGGCAGAGGCGTGTGTTGGCAGTGGCCTGTTGCAGGGTTGGGGGAACTGAGTGTACCAGTGTGTGCATGGGACCTTTGAATGAGTTCTCCATTTATCTTCATTACCTTCACCATAGTCTTGTCTCAGGTCAAATAATAGGAGAGGAACAAAGACCCACCCATCAATAGAAAAATGGATTAAAGATTTACTCCCCATCCATCAGAACAAGATCAAATTTCCTCCTCAGTCAGTCTTTCTCATCAGAAAGCTTCCATAATCCTCTAACTACTCTCCATCAGAAGGCAGACTGAATAAAAACCACAATCACAGAAAACTAACCAAGCTGATCACATGGGTCACAGCCTTGTCTAACTCAGTGAAACTATGAGACATACCATGCAGGGACACCCGAGAGGGACGGATCATGGTGAAGAGTTCTGGCAAAATATGGTTCAGTGGAGAAGGGAATGGAAAACCACTTCAGTATTCTTGCCTTGAGAACCCCAAGAACAGTATAAAAAGCAAAAAGATGAGACTCTGAAAAATGAACTCCCTATATCAGTAGGTGCTCAACATGCTTCTGGAGATCAGTGGAGAACTAACTCCATAAAGAATGAAGTGATGGAGCCAAAGGGAAAACGATGCCCAGTTGTGGATGTGACTGGTGATGGAAGTAAAGTCTGATGCTGTAAAGAGCAATATTGCATAGGATCCTGGGATGTTAGGTTCATGAATCAAGCCAAATTGGAAGTGGTCGAACAGGAGGTGGCAAGAGTGAAGATCACCATTTTAGGAGTCAGCAAACTAAAATGGACTTGAATGAGTGAATTTAACTCAGATGTCTATTATATCTACTACTGTGCGCAAGAATCCCTTAGAAGGTATGGAGTAGCCATCATAGTCAACAAAAGAGTCTTAAACACGTACTTGGATGAAATCTCAAAAACGACAGAATGATCTCTGTTAATTTCCAAGACAAACCATGCAATATCACATTTAATCCAATTTCTATACCCTGACCAGTAATGCTGAAGAAGCTGAAGCTGTATGATTCTATGAAGAGTTATGAGCCCTTTTAGAATTAACAAACAAAACAGATGTCCTTTCCATTATAGGGGACTGAAATGTAAAAGTAGGAAGTCAAGATATACTTGGAATAACAGGCAAATTTGGCCGTGGAGTACAACATGAAGAAGGGCAAACGCTAATAGAGTTTTCTCAAGAGAACGCATGGGTCATAGCAATCACCATTTTCCAACAACACAAAAGAAGGCTACCAGATGGTCAAAACTGTAATGAGATCAGTTATATTCTTTGCAACAAAAGATGGATAAGTTTTTACAGTCAGCAAAAAAAGACTGGGAGCTAACTGTGGCTCAGATCATGAACTCCTTATTGCCAAATTCAGACTTAATTTGAAGAAAGTAGGGAAAATCACTAGACCAGGTATGACCTAAATTAAATCCCTTATGATTATACAGTAGAAGTGAGAAATAGATTCAAGGGATTCTATGTGATAGACGTAGTGCCAGAAGAACTCTGGACAGAGTTTCATACCATTGTACAGGAGGTAGGGATCAAGATCCCCCCCAACCCAAACAAACAAACAAACAAACAAAAAGAAATGCAAAAAGACAATGGATGCCTGAGGAGGCCTTATAAATATCTGTGAAAGGAAGAGAAATGAAAGGCAAAGGATAAAAGGAAAGTTACACACATTTGAATGCAGAGTTCCAAAGAATAGCAAGGAGAGATGAGAAAACCTTCCTTGGTGAACAATGCAAAGAAATAGAGGAAAACAATAGAAAGGGAAAGAAAGTTTTTTTCAAGAAAATGACAGATACCAAGGGAACATTTCATGCAAAGATGAGCATGATAATGGACAGAAATGGCACGGACCTAACAGAAGCAGAAGATACTACAAGATATCTATTACTAGATATTAATAGATAGATATCTATCTATTACTAGATATTACTAGTGGCCTTTTTTGATTTCTCAGTTGTGATATTGTTGCAGTTTAGCTTTTCGTATCACTGACAATAGTGCAAATAAGGCATAATTTCTGAGACATCTTCCTTCATTGAATTGCATTTACCTGTGGAAGTTTCCTTTCTGATTGTGTGGTTTGTTCGTGTTTCTCTTTTGGTGTGCAAACCCTGGCCATTTTGTAAGGGTAAGTGTCATTTGAGCCTGACTGCCTTGTGAGTAGTCAGTGTGAGAGGAAACCTCCCGAAAACTTGTGTCTCCATCCTTGTTGGTTTTATTGTAGTTCATATTTCTTGTTTGAGAAAGTTGATGAACAGAGTTGTCTTTGTTGTGGCTGTACCGATTCTTGCTCCCTTACGCAGATACACAGAGACATTCAGCAATGGTTATTTTCCCTGACCTGCTCTCAGAAAATGTGTAGTACATCATTCTTGCTAAGTTAGTCCCTGTGGATTATGTATTTGACAGGCGTTTGTGTAAATCTGTGAATTTCAGCCTTCCAGTCTAAGCCTTCCTGTTACTTATTTCCTTTACTAAGCAAGAGTGGATTCCCAGCACTGGGTGTCCATTTCACTTGATTATAGATAAATCCAGAGATCATCACACTGAATGAAAGAGGGTCAAATCAAGAAACATCATGGCATGAAGCAGAGAGGTTGCATACAAAGATGCACAGCAGTGAGCACCCACATAAAAAAGTGAAGTGGGCATCAAACCTGGCAACAAACTTATGGGTAGCAAAGGAACCTAGTGGATGAAAGGGGTATACCTGGGGTTTGGCATTAGTTTCTTCCCTCAGATACATACAAAATACAGAATCCATGTAAACATACTTCATCAAGAGTGGTAGTGAAACATGTTCTAATAACAGGTAGGTGAGAACAAGCACAACTGAATACATCTCAGTGCCATGGAACAAAAGATATGAGATCTAGCCTGCCACAAGACATTAAGTCTGAGCACTGGAAAAGGCCACTATGGAAAATGGTCCAGAACAGAGATGGTAGATTAGTGTTACTCAGGGGGATCCCTTTATAGAAGTGGGAGCATATCAGTGAGAGGAGGCAGTGTAAGAATCACTGTCCAAGTGCCTTTATAAAAAACAAACAAACCAAAAAACAAAAAACAAAAAAACAACCAAACAAAAAACAAAAGAGAGAGAGAAAGAGAGAAATTATGACATGGTCTTTCCAATCCTAGGACACTTCAGAGATACACAGATTTTGAAAATCACACACCCCATAGCATGCACTGCAGCAGCATTCCCAACGCCCAGGGAGTAAAGTAAAGAAAGAACACAGGGGCAGAGAGGTGAATGGATCAAGGAATGGGATGCAGTTTCACAATGGAATATGACTCCAGCATTGAAACAAGGAAACAAAGTCATTGCCAGAGTACAGATAAGTGTGATCATAATCAGAGTCAATGATGAAGGGCAGATTAGAGACAGGTCATATGATTTACCAAATGGGACAGACAATATTCCTGGCAATGAGTGCCCCTCCTAAGGTGAATTGGACACCTGGTACTGGGAAGTCACTTCTGCTTAGCAATGGGGATTGGTGAGAGGCAGGCTGACACTGGATGGCTGAAATTCACGGATTCCCACAAATACATAAGCCCTTTCTGAGGGCAGATCAGAGGAAATAAACACTGCTGAATGTCTCCGTGTAAGGAAGCAAGAATCCGTTTGCCCACAACAAAGGCAAATCAGCTTCGTCAAACAAGAGACATGGACTACAATAAAACTGAGAAGGAATGAGACACAAGCTTTTGGGGAGCTTTGTCTATCTCATTCTACTTTCACTTATAAGCAGAAATGGTGCACACCTCTAAAGATTCAGTTACCAAAGTAACAAGAGGAGAGCCTGAAGAAATCCTGCTGCCTTGTGGCTGCTTTCAGGAACAGCAACCTTCAAACTTTGGCTGATGGACACTGACTACTCACAAGGCAGCAGGGCTCTAAATGACATCTACCCTTATAAAATGGCCAGGGGTGGCACACCAAAATAAAAACAAGAACAAATCACACGATCAGGAAGGAAACATCAACATGTAAACACAAGTGAATGCTTAGACAGAAGCCTCTGGAAATGTGCCTCATTTGTTCTCTTATCAGTGATATGAAAAGTTAAACTGTGACACACTATCACTACTGAGAAACTAAAATGACCACTATCCAAAACTAACTATACAGACAAGAGAGTAGAGCAGTGTTAGTAAAGCAGACCCTTATATGCCAAGGGTGGGAGGTAAGAAGTTGGAAACTTTATGAACACGACTATCAAATAGCCTTGGAAACACAATATGAGACAGATGATGTCATGTGGTGGTTCCACTCCCAGAGGATTTGAGAAACCAACAGACTGTGGAAAACACATGCCCACATCCCTACCCCCACAAACATGCACTGCAGCAGGATTCATAACACCCACGAAATAAAAGGAAAGATAATTGTTGGTTGCAGATGAAAAGAGAAAGGGGGACAGAAATACACAAAGAAATGTGACTCTGACATAAGGAAAATGCAAAAAATGCCATTTTCAGGGATACACAGAAATATAGAATAAATCATAGGAAGTAAAGGAGAGCAGATTACAGAGATATCACTTGTTATACCTTCCAGATGGGATTAAAGAAAACATTGATGGTCATGAGTACTGATGTAAAAGTGAAAGGGACTGACACTCCGGTAAGAAAATTATGGTTGGCAAGGTGTATCGGGGAATGAGAGGCCTAAAGTTGAAGGCTGGAATAAACTTATAGCCACAAATACCTATTCAATTCATAATCCACATGCAAGAGAGATATGCTCAACAGATTCTAAAAACATAACTGTGAGAGTAACCACAGCTGAATACCTCCAGGTATCAGTGGAATGGAACAATAAATTATTTCCCGGCAAAAACTACAAAGGTGTCTATAGTCTTAAATAAAAAATAAAGTTTCACTCAAAGAAAATCCTCAAAGAAAAGACAAAAGCTTGTGGTGATTTCCTGTGTCTCATTTTAATCTCTTTTACAACCAGGCCTGGGAGAACAGCAGAGGCTGCTGTTGAAGAGGATACTGAATATAGCTCCCTACATTCTGCAGTAGGACCTTGTTTACCTAGTCTAAATGTAGTAGTTTTCATCTACCAATCCCATACTGTCAATCCATCCTTACACCCTCTCCTTGGGCAACCACAAGTCTGTTCTCTATGAGTCTTGTATGTTTTACAGATAGGTTCATCTGTGACATATTCTGATCTCCACTCCAAATATGCAGATGCCATCACTCTTATGGCAGAAAGCAAAGAGGAACTAAAGAACCTCTTGATGAAAGCGAAAAAGGAGAATGAAAAAGGTGGCTTAAAACTCACCATTAAAAAAACTAAGATCACAGTATCTAGTCCCATCATTTCATGGCAAAGGATTGGGGAAACAATGGAAACAGTGGTAGACATTACTTTCTTGGGCTCCAAAATCACTGCAGATGGTGACTGCAGATATTAAATGAAGATACTTCCTCCTTGAAAGAGAAACTATGACCAACCTAGATAGTATATTATAAAGCAGAGAGATGTTACTCTGCCAACAAAGGTCTGTCTAGTCAAAGCTACAGTTCTCCCAGTAGAGGTGACCGTTGTACTATAAAGAAAGCAGAGTGCCAAAGAATTGATGGTTTTGAACTATGGTGTTAGAGAAGACTCTTAAGAATCCTTAGGGTTGCAACGTGATCAAATAAGGAAATCAAGGCAGGTGGAGAAGGCAATGACAGAGGATGAGATGGACCAACAATGAACGTTAGTTTGAGCAAGCTCCAGGAGTTGGTGATGGACAGGGAAGACTAGCATGCTGCAGTGATGGGGTCGCAAAGAATTGGACACAACTAGGAACTGAACTGAGTTGAACTGAACTGGCTTCCACATATTAAGTGATAGTGTATAGTACTTGTCTTTTTCTGTCTGACGGTTTCACTTAGTATGATAGTCTCTTTCTTGTTGCTTAGTCACTGAGTCATGTCCAACTCTTTTGCAGCCCCTTAGTCTTTAAACCACTGGGTTTCTTTGTCCATGGCTTTTCCCAAGAAAGAACCCTGGAGTAGGTAGCCAGTCCCTTCTCCAGGGGATCTTCCCAACCCAGGGATCAAACCTGGGTCTCCTGCATTGCAGGCAGATTTTTACAGCTGAGCCACCCGGGAAGCCCATGATAATCACTAGGTCCGTCCACATTGTTGCATTATGTCATTTTTTTTTTTTTTTTAATGGCTGGGTTTTATTCCATTAAATAGGCACCAAGCTATCTTTGTCCATTCACCTCTCACTGGACTTTAGGTTGTTTCCATGTCTTAATTAATGTGTGTAGTGCTGCTGTGAACATAGGGGTGCATGTATCTTTTTGAATTACAGTTTTGTCTGGGTATATTCCCAGGAATGGGATGCTAGATCATATAGTAATTCTGTATTTAGTTATTTGAGAAACCTCTTTACTATTCTCCATAGTGGCTGCACAAATTTACATTTCCACCAAAAGTGTTGGAGGATACACTTTTTTTCCCACATCCTCTCCAGCATTTTTACCTATGTATTTTTGAAATCAGCTTTTTATTTAGCAGCACCAGGAAGTTTTTCCTGTTTATTCTTCATAAGGTGAAATTGTTGTGTCACATTCCATTGTAAGGATATAAAATAGTTTACTGTACATATTCTCTGCCTGGGTTTTCTCCCTATTTGTTCCCATTGTAAGTTCGGTTATAAAGCTCATTAGGTATGTGTTTCACTGACATGTTTGTAATTTCTCTGCTCATTTCCTTGGGATAAATTTGTTACAGAAATATCATACACAGAATAATCCAGTGAAGTTTTGGCTTCTATGTGAAATGTAGCCATTACTGCTGGCTCATTGACATGATGTCTCATTTCTTACAGAAGTCCCATCTGAAGCTCTCTCCTATGTTAGAAGCTACCTTATCTAGTCTGTACTACCATACTCCCATGGGCCATCTGTGATCCAAGGAAACCTGATCAACAGAAAGGGGGTGGTTTCCCATGATCTAAGGGCATGTTTCTTGATGTGTTTCTTGTCATTGCCTGTCCCAACTCAGTCCCCTTCATGTAGGCACCACTGCTGCTAACACCTGCATGTATAGGTTGCCATCACTTTAAAAAAAAAAAAGTCATTAACTCTAGATGAGACGTGTTAGGTACCATTTCTGGGGGACTAGAGGAAGTGATGAAGTGACATGCCCAAAACAATAACACAGATCTTAAAAGTGGACACTTAGGGTCTTTGTAGTAAATGTACTTTCCTCTGGCATAGGGCAGGAAGACACAGAGGAAACCAGGTGAAGAGGGCATGCTACCATCATCAACAGAGATGCCACCATGGCATACATGACCTAGTAACAGAATGCTGGAGGTGCGTACAATGGATATGGAATGCAGAGATTGCATGTCCAAGGAGAGGGCCTTCACCTCTCAGGCCATCCTTATTGACTCTGGCAGTGATAGCTCCTCCCCCTCTCCAACCCCCCACCCCTGCCCAGGAGAAAGGAACCTGCCACTCTGAGCAGAAGATGGTGGAGAGGGACTGTTTGTCTGTTGGCAGTTCTGTACCTCTGAGTTCACTATCCTTGATCACAGACACTTCTGGTAGAGTGTGGTTAATAGAAGCTCTGGCTTCTTTGTTGTATGTGTCTTGTGGTTAAACAGACATGGATTATAATGTCACTGGTTTTAAGCACACATTTCAGTGGCATTAAGGATATTCACAGTGTTGGGCAACCGTTAACACCATCCCTCTCCTCAGACTGCAATTTGTGTTGCCATCGAGCACTACCTACCCCTTCCTGCCTCCCCCAGGCCCTGGTAACTGCTCTTATTTTCTGTGTCTGTGAATTGGACTAATCTGAGTCCTATGAAAAGTGAAATCATACAGTATTTGTTTCTCTCTGCCTGGCTTATTTCCCGCAGCATAGTTAGTCTCCAAGGCTCATCCTTTTTGCAATGTATGTCCAAGTTTCTTTCCATCCTAAGACTGAGAAATGTCATGTTATATGGGTCAACCACATTTTGTCTCCATGTTGTTCCATGGATGGAGAATTGGGCAACTCCCACATCTTAGCTATTGTGAATAATGCTGTTACAAACATGGGTATACCACTGTCTGTTTAAATCCCTGCTTTTTCTTGGGGTGTGTATCTTCCCAGAAGAGAAATTCCTGTATCACACAATAAGTCTTTGTTTTGAGGAATCTTGATGCTATTTTTCACAGCAGTCACACAGTTCATAGTCAAGCAAGCAGAATAAAAAGGCCCTGGTTTCTCCACATTCTAGCCGATACTTTCCACACTCAGTGTTTTTTTAAAAGAACCATCCTATTGAGTGTGAAGTAGTACTTAATCTGGTGTGCAATGTCTTTAGCCAGATCAAGTGAAAAGAAAACAGAAGACTCTAACACAGATACTGAAGATAGAAAGATATCTGCCATAGGTAACAACATAACTAGAACTAAGCTTGCAAAACACAGTCCTTTGTTTCCCTCGTATTTAACTTTTCATTCTAAAAATACAGATTAGGCAGCTTCTCTATGTCAGACTTGGGCTTTCAGGGAATTTTCTGTCTGCATCCTTTTCACACTGGGCTGTAGAAGAAGAAGGGTCCTCTAAACCAGGGGTCCCCAACCTCTGGTATCTAATGCCTGACGAACTGAGGTGGAGCTGATGTCATAATGATGGAAATAATACTGCACAGTAAATGTAATGCATTTGAATCATCACCTCTTTGAAACCATGCCTGGTGCCACAAGGGTTGGGGACCACTGCTTTAAACATTTTCTTGGGGTGAAATATTTTTTCTGTGTTACTAAATACTCTTACACCTTCACAGCTGCAGAAGCTTATGGTGAATGAAACGCTTTAATGCCCACTGGGTTTGGGTGTATTTTTCTGCCAGAACTAATCCTCCATTGTTTCAGGTATGTTAATGAAGCCTTTCCTTCTTGCAACGGATCAGGTTCATCTCTGTTGAACAGCCAGACATCATTAAAAGAAACAATCTGAGGTCATCAACAAAGTGAGTGAAAGAAGCCTATCACATAGGAATCTCTACTGCATGGTTTCCCTCTTGAAAATCAGGCAGAATATTTGGTGGGATGCATTCTGAGATGAGCAAATATAAAGGCAGATAAGTAAGTAGTGATAATGTATGTATTTCTTCACTGACTGTGAGTATGGGCTTCTTGATAATTCATTGAGCACTCTACTTAGATTATCACGTGCTCTTTCCTATTAATATGTATCTGATTCTTCACAATACATATAGCTTTCAAAGCTCCTTAGCTCCTCTAACCCAGTTCAAAATGTCTCTTACTCACTGAGCATCTAGACTTCCAGTTCTAGTCACACCTCAAATTGCATTATACAGACTGTTTCCTAATATGCTGTTAGTGTTTGATATATTGTGATTATCTTCCTACTCTGGCTAGTCACATTTTCTTTTAATGGCAACTAGAATGACCATAGTCAAAAAGAAAAAACATACCAAAGCATTGGAGAAGATTAAAGATGGAGTCTTCATACATGGCTAGTGTGGATGTAAAATGGCACAGCCCTTTGGGGAAACAATTTAGGACTTTCTATGCAGTGAAAGATGTATTTTCTATATCATCCACTAAATCCCAGCCCTAGGTATCTACATGTGGAAAATGAGAGCATAGCCTCACCCCAGGTTTTGAATAGAAGGGGTTATAGCAGCGTTATTTATAATAGTCTAAACCCAGAGCCAATCCTGATGTCCAAACACTGATGAGTGAGTCAACAAACTTGTTCATCCCTCGAGTGAATACTAGTCTGGGTTTCAAAGCTGTCTGGTTCTAATACATGCTACAGCATAGGTGAGCCTTTGAAGAGAGGCAGACACATGCTATATTCCATCTCATACTAGTCCAGTTCTATTTTGAATCCTGGCACACACCTCCCTTGTATGAAGCTAGCATCCACTTTTTAACCAAGCTCTCTTGTTGGACTCAAACTCATTTCCCATTTGTTAATACTACAAAGTAACTGTGTTGACCATCTTGGTGATGAAAGGTTTCCAGCCAGTATTTGTTATGTCCTTGAACAAATGCCCAGAAGTGGGACTGTGTGTTTGAAGGTTTGTGCATTTAAAGACTTTCAGTAAATGCTACCCATTGGCCCTTGACAAAATGTGCCATGTCAGCTCTCCCACCAGTGGAGCCTCCAGTGTCTCCATTTTGAAAGATAGCACTTCTTTTCAAACACAGCACTTCCGCCTTACCCATAGCATCTTCCCTTCAATTATAACCATGGGGGCTGTTCCCCATACGAGGGTCCCACTCTCATGATGCCCTGTATTCGCTGGCAGTTCAAGTTCAAGGGAATGAGCATTGATCCTCAATAATCATATGCCAACTGGCAGGCTTCATTGTAGCCATCTACGTGGTTCATCCAGCCATATTGACTGGACCCTTAGCACCATGGCCATGGGCCTGTTGGAGTGGTGAGTGTGGCACATCAATGACATTTCGCTATTACCCTGTGACCCGGCCTCCGTGGGGATGTGGAAAGTATGTGTATTACAACAGAGTCATCGAGTGTCACTGTTACTGCTACCTTGATTGTTACCTCCCTCTGGATATTTGTTTTGTGCAAAACCTCCTCCTGCTCACCAGCTTTCTGGGGTTTTGGGGCAAAGTCTCCTTCATCTTTATGTTTTGACACTTGTGCCTGAGACTTCCATGGAAGGAGGACACCTTCAATCCATTTGTTATCACAGTAATACTCAACATGGTGGGCTGTCAGGGAATGTTTGGCAGGAGGATTCCTACGTGCTGTCTCTCATGAGTCCTTTGTCCCTCTTCAAGCAGAACAGCACGCTGCTCCTAGGGACTGAGGTCATTGTGTGAGGCAGGTTTGGGTCTTCTTTACTAAACATTCTCTTTAGGGCAAAACTGCTTAGTCTTGTTCCCCTTTCTTGAGATATGGATTGTCTCCTGACCTTGTGACTAACATTACTCCTATTCCCTTGGTAACCGTTGCTGTACATTTGGTTTTCTAATCTCTATCATTCCTGAAAGAAGTTTCTTTTACCACAGCCTATATATACTCATATACTCCAACATAAATCATAGCAAGATCCTCTATGACCCACCTCCCAGAATATTGGAAATAAAAGCAAAACTAAACAAATGGGACCTAATGAAACTTAAAAGCTTTTGTACTACAAAGGAAACTATAAGCAAGGTGAAAAGACAGCCCTCAGATTGAGAGAAAATAATAGCAAATGAAGAAACAGACAAAGGATTCATCTCAAAAATATACAAGCAACTCCTGCAGCTCAATTCCAGAAAAATAAATGACCCAATCAAAAAATGGGCCAAAGAACTAAACAGACATTTCTTGAAAGAAGACATTCAGATGGCTAACAAACACATGAAAAGATGCTCAACATCACTCATTATCAGAGAAATGCAAATCAAAACCACAATGAGGTACCATTACACGTCGTCAGGATGGCTGCTACCCAAAAGTCTACAAGCAATAAATGCTGGAGAGGGTGTGGAGAAAAGGGAACCCTCTTACACTGTTGGTGGGAATGAAAACTAATACAGCCACTATGGAAAACAGTGTGGAGATTTCTTAAAAACCTGGAAATAGAACTGCCATATGACCCAGCAATCCCACTCCTGGGCATACACACTGAGCAAACCAGATCTGAAAGAGAGACGTGCACCCCAATGTTCATCGCAGCACTGTTTATAATAGCCAGGACATGGAAGCAACCTAGATGCCCATCAGCAGATGAGTGGATAAGGAAGCTGTGGTACATACACACCATGGAATATTACTCAGCCATTAAAAAGAATTCATTTGAATCAGTCCTAATGAGATGGATGAAACTGGAGCCCCTTATACAGAGCGAAGTAAGCCAGAAAGATAAAGAACATTACAGCATACTAACACATATATATGGAATTTAGAAAGATGGTAACGATAACCCTATATGCAAAACAGAAAAAGAGACACAGAAATACAGAACAGACTTTTGAACTCTGTGGGAGAAGGTGAGGGTGGGATGTTTTGAAAGAACAGCATGCATATTATCTATGGTGAAACAGATCATCAGCCCAGGTGGGATGCATGAGACAAGTGCTCCGGCCTGGTGCACTGGGAAGACCCAGAGGAATCAGGTGGAGAGGGAGCTGGGAGGGGGGATCGGGATGGGGAATACGTGTAAATCTATGGCTGATTCATATCAATGTATGACAAAACCCACTGAAATGTTGTGAAGTAATTAGCCTCCAACTTAAAAAAAAAAAAAAAAATCATTAAAGCACATTTGCTCCATCAGAGCTTAGGTCCCTGGGTCTTTTTTTTTTTTTTTTTTTTCCTCTCTCTCTTTCTCTCTTTTACTTTCTTATTGTCGACTCCACACCACCAGGTTCTGGTCCATTAAAGGACCCCAACAAATGGCGCCTGAACAGGGACACTCGGTATACGTTGCATATCGGGCTGAGTGACTCAGGGACTTATGGAGGTCAGTAAGTACTAAGGCATGGGTCAAATGGCTGGAAAGCCCCATCATTTTTCTACTTTACTTCACCATTTGTTTGAAGTTTATGGACTTCTGGCTTCACATCAATGAATAGAGGCTTTCCTTCTAATAGTAGTTGAACATAATCCTTAGTTTCCTGATAAATGCAGTTTTGATTTAGAAATTTGGCTCCAGGTAAAAGAAAATGTTAAATGAGCAGCCAAACAAGGAAAAAATATTCCAGTTGATCTTTAGCTTCTATGGGCTCTCATTAAAGCTGCAATTCTGCCATTTCAAGGTACATTCTAACCCTTCCAATATTCAGCAACAGACAGAACATTTATTACATAAATATAAATTAAATGATAAAACTTTAGAAAAGGCCCAATTAAAACAATACAAAATATCTCAAAATTTTCTTACTAGCCCTGCCCCAGCTGCTCCAAATGCTCCTCCTCTGCCAACAGTCACAACTCTAAAAGTCTTTCCTTTGTTGGAACCTAATGAAAGTTATGCTAATTTTTTAGCTAGATTAGAAGCTGCTCTTTCCCATACGGTAATCAGAGGAGAAATAAAAACAAACAAACAAACAAACAACAACAACAACAACAAAAAAAACAGCTAGAGAAATTACTTGCTTATGAGAATGCAAATCAGAAATGTCAAAGAGCTATAGCTGCAATTTGTGAGACTAGGACTCTTAGTGATTATTTGAAGGCTTGTCACAATCTAGGATCAAAAACTCAAAAGATGCAAATACTAACTGAAACAATGGATACTACTTTTTAAAAAGGGAAATGAAGGATGCTTTACATGTGGAGATAAAAACCATTTAAAAAGGGACTGCCCTAAGAAGGCTAATAAAAAAACCTCCAAAAATTCGCCCTTACTACCATAGAGGAATGCATTGGGCCAAAGACAGTAAATTTAAATTTGATATTGAAGGAAAACCTATTCCAGGAAACTCCGAACAGGGGACCTCCCAGGTCCCCTACAACAAAAACCAGGGGCAAATTCTATCTTCTCCCTCAAACCCTCAATGTCCAGCAATGCTTCCATTAATATACCAACCCTAAATGATTTTTTCCTTTACCCTTAAGCAGCCCCTTCTAGAATACCTACTGGACTTTTTGGACCCCTACCCCCACAAACCTTCAGTATTTTACTTGGCTGATCTAATTTGGCTTATAAAGGAATTACTTTTCACCCTGGAATGATTGATTCAAATTATAAAGGAGAGATTCAAATTATGATGTCAGCTCAGATTTTATGACAATTCAAAAGGGGGGGGGCAAAATTGCTCAATTACTTCTTTTGCCTTACATTTCTATTAACTCATCTAATAATGTACGGACAGGCAGATTTGGCAATACAGATAAAAAACAATCCTTATGGACATCATTGGTATTTAAATATGCCTGACCAAATATAAATATCAAAATTAATGGTAAGATTTTCTGGTCTCCCTGGCACTGGATCTAATATTATTATTATTTCCAAACACTTGTGGCCCAAATCCTGACCTATACAAAAGGTTTCTTGCCAAATTGCAGGAATTTCTCAAACCAAAGTATAAGAAATGTATCAAAATATTCAAATCTACCCTTATGATAGACCAAAAAGGCAACCTACAGCATTAAGACCTTATGTGATAGATGCACCCCTTAATCTAATAGGAAGGGACTTACTTACGCAATGGCAAACTCAGATATACATTCTACATTTTTCCTAGGGACCACTGCTCATTTAACAAACAAAACAATTATTAAAATAACTGAGAAAAATTATGAACCTATTTGGGCAAAGTAATGGCCCCTTATGAAAGAAAAATAACAAGCTACTAAGTACTTATAAACACACAAATAAAATGGAAACATATTGATGAATCTTGCTCTTTTTGGAACTCTCCTATTTTTGTTATAAAAAGGAAATCTAACAAATGGTGTCTCTTAACAGAGTTTAGAAAAGTTAATTCTTTTATGAAACCTATGGGTGCATTGCAACCAGAGATCCCATCACCTATTACTATTCCTCAAAATTGGCACATTATTATTACTGATTCACAAGATTGCTTTTTTAATATACCTTTACACCCTTTAGACCGGGAGAGATTCACTTTCTCTCTCCCTTATCCTAATTATATTGGGCCTCATAAAAGATCTCAATAGACTATGTTACCTCAAGGTATGCTTAAAAGTCCTGCTACAGCTGCTACTAAGTCACTTCAGTCGTGTCCTACTCTGTGCAACCCCATAGATGTCAGCCCACCAGGCTCCCCCATCTCTGCGATTCTCCAGGCAAAAGTACTGGAACAGGGTGCCATTGCCTTCTCCATAACAGTCCTAGTATTTGTCAAAATTTTGTAGCCAAGGCTTTACTTCCTATGTGACAGCAATTCCTTCATGTATATATCATTAATAATATAATATAGCTACAAAAAGGAGAAATTATATTTTTGACCATGACATTCTGAATGGCCATGACATTCTTTAGACTCCAGAGAAAGCTGATTAAAATAAAATCTTTTTTGAAATTGCAAAACCGGTTCTTCTTGCACGTGCAGTTAGAAAAAGGTTAACTTGTTAAAATACTGTTTTGGAGCTCCAGTACTCCCTGGGAAACAAAAATAGGCCTAAGAAAAAACCTTAAGTTAACTCTTATCATGTCCTTGGGATACACAGCCCACCCTATCTAGGACTCCTGCCATTAACAAATTGGTGGAACTCAAAATTAATAAATAAAACAGAAAGATATTTTAAATTTCAAACGGAGAACTATGCCTATCTATCTAAAATTATCTATGCTTCAATATATGTCCTTGCTTTTGGATAATATAAAGTTAATAAGCTCTATTTAAATTCAACTTCACATGTACTGAAAAATTTCAATATTAAATATAATGTTTACTTAAATATAAATACAATTTAAATATAATTATTTGTTAATCTAATTAAGACATGTCTCAAGTCATAAACATTATTTAATACTTTATTATGGCTTGGTTTAAGGTAAACTAAATTTGTCAACAAGAAAGGTAACTCTTTATAAAATATACAAATATATAAATGAGATGAAAACTTTTAGATAAACTCTATTAAAAACAATTTTATTTTAATAGAATAATCTATTATTATAATCTAAAACAATCTCTTAGGACTGGAGTGACTTAGGTTTCTGGAGTTGTACTGAAATAAGTAGTGGAAGTTTGTTGAATGGCTGGGTCATTTCCAAATGAAGTAGCTGTTAATGAATATAAATATATATTTATATAGGAATGGATATATATATTTATAATAGAATATGATTTGATAAATATATTCAACAGTCTGTAAAATACTAACATACAAGACACTTTATAGTTGCTAAAGAAAAGTAAAATATATGCTCTTAATAGAAAGATATAAGAAATGGCAAATAAAATGATGAATACAAAAATGTTAAAAAGGCTTAGACAGATGAAAGAAAATTTTATGGCAAATAAATGTAACTCATTTTCCTGAACTTTCTTCCTCTACCTTCTTACATGTCTCGATCAATACAAATTCTTCTTTTCTAGGGGCAACACCTCTCTACACAACATATTATAACCCACCTATCAACTTACTTCACAATAATGAGAACACATAATTCTATAAAAACAGACAATGGCTCTGCCTGTATTTCTAAGCAATTCAAACAATTTTTACATTCATTCTGTATTAAACAGATTACAGACATTCCTTATGATCCACAAACACAAGACATAATTAAACAAACACATTACACACTGTAACTGCAAATAAAAATTAAATAAGAGGAAATACACAGGAACACTTTTATATTCCTTATTCAGAACAAACTTTACGAAATTCTAATGTAATATATTCTTTAAGCCTATGACTATTATTAATATAACTTTATTTCTGTTTCCAATCTGTAAGATTCTTAAAACAAAACATCAACTTCAATGCCTATTTCACAATACAAAACAAAAACCGCATAAAAAAAGACACCATTTCCCAAATAAATTATTTGTTCTTAAGAATATAAAAAATGTAAAATATTCACCTTCCTTTCAGGTCTGTCTTGAAAGTATAATCATCTTCTCCAACACACTGAACAGAGAGATTCAACAGTTGCTAAGCTGCATTTCTTTCTCAAGGATAAAGTCAAATCTATTTGGATGTGAGCAACGTTTCATTTGTCAAGTTGTTCTGCATCACCTTTTCAATAATTTCACTTAGGAAAAAATATTTGAATGGTTACTCCAAATCCTTTGCCCCAAATAACACAAACTGCTTACAACACAGTCAGATCCTATTTCTTTTTATATTAGGAAAAATGTATACACTGTATGAAGAGGAAATCAACCCATTAATTCAAAACCACAGCCAAATACCAGTCCCAAAGAGATTTCTGAGTGATTTTTTTCTTTTGGACTGAAATATTTCCTAAGAATGTTTTCATCATTATTGCATTCCTTTCTTTTTATAACTATTGTTAATATAGCCTTATTTATTTTAAACTTTTTAAACTACAAAGAGATGTTCTGACAAAAGCAAAAAACAAACAAGAAAAAAAAAAGTTTTGAAACATTAAAAGACACCTCCTTTCTTTTGCCCATTTGATATCAAGACAGGTTAACTAATCAATGGAAATCTAAGAAACTAATCTTACAGGGAAAGGGGTATGCTTCTATTTTTCTAGATGGATCCAACGAACTCACATGACTTCCTCTTCAGAAGATTCAACCTTAGTGGGCCCCCAGCATTCAGACGAGCGATGAAACAGCAAAAAAACCCAGGAAGAAAGAATTCCAATGCAAGCCATGGCAACTTTAAAAATTTCCAAAAAACGCTGCACTCAACGTCATTGACCTTATTATCTCCCTACTTGGGGACAGATAAAAACCCTTACTAATCAAACTGAAAATCTGATTTCTCAACTGGGAATGCCTCAGAATCCTGAAAATATTTTTCTTCACTAAGCTTGCTTTGCTTGCTTTTGCTTCCCCCTCTCAGGCTGACTTGATTGATCACACTTATTGGGCTTATATACCTAACCCCCCTTTTTTACTCTAGTTTATAAAATGGACAGATATAGGACCAATCATATCCACTAATGAGTCAACACATATGCCCCCTCCTTGGAACTTGGAGGGGCCCTCTCATCCTGAAGAAAAAGAAAATTAATATCTTTCTAGGTTATGAAATCCTTCCTTTGTGTAGTGGGCACAACAGAATTATGCATAAACATTAGCTGACAAACTTAGGCCTTCCCCCTGCCTCCAAAAGAGGACTTTCTGATGCTTCTTGGATTACTTACTGCCCTTTCTTTGTCCATGAATCATGTTTATACTACTAAAACTTTAGGAAAAGGATTAAAGAAAAAACAAAGAACATGATGCAAAGGGTTTACTAATAACTTTAAATATATTCCTGTTCATTGAAACAAATGTCAGGCTAAATCAGGAGAATAAATGTTTATAGCTAATCATACAATTGTCAATTGGGGACGCCATAGAATGTTGTTATTGAACTGCTCTGCTGATATTAACAATACTATGCATGATTACATTACTCAAGTAACATGGAAGGTTGCTCGTACTACAATGGAACATTGCCATGACAGAAGACTTCTTGGATAGTTTGATGATCGAATGGCCCCCACCCTGTCCTCGAATCATCCTTGATAAACAGATTGGGCTTAAACAGTGGGACATCTGAAAACTTGGCACAAACACTGAAGAACTTGGACCAGACATTTCACAGGGGCCAATCATAGCTATAGCAATTATTTCTCTCACTATAATCAATCATATTTTTTACAAGCCTATGTTCCACTTCCTTTTGTTGTAACTATAGGAAATTTACAATTCAATAAGACTTTACATTCTGTAACTAGCATAAATTGTAAATTATATACTTGTCTTAGCTCCTCTATTTCCTTAAAAAATGACTCCCTTTTGATTCTTCGATCTCGATATAATCTATGGTTACCAATAAATCTCCAATGGCCCTGGGAAGAAGGTCCCAAGGCTAGACTTGCTTCCCAGATACTTACTAAATTGCTCTAGTGATCTAAATGATTCATTGGATGGCTGATTTTTGGCATTATAGGATTAATAACTATTTGCACCATTGCTGCCATCACTAGCATTACATTACAAACCTCAATTCAAACACATAATTTTATCCAAATTTGGACTAAAGATGCTCATACTATGTGGGCCATAGGCTCAAATAGATGAGCATATTCAAAAAGAAATATAGAAACTGAGAACAGCCATCAAATGGGTTGGAGATCAATGAACAGATGTACAAAAACAGATGATGCTAAAATGTTATTGAAATTCTACTCAATTTTATGTTACTCCTGTTCATTTCTATAATAGTGCCTACAACTAGAAACAAATCAAATTTCATTTACAAAACATACATGATAATGCCTTTCTGAATGTACAGTTATTACAAAAAAGAAATATGTGAAAACTTTTCTAATAATCTGCCCTCTTCCACTAGTATGGGAACTTTAGCTAAACTGGGTTAGACCCACATGGATGGTTTCAAAGCCTTACTCATAGCATTGGGTCTAGAAGTATAATTTTGGTGATTGTCTTAACAATTATATTTGTTGTCCACCATTGCCTTCTTGCAAAGATTGTCAAAACTAAACAAACTCTGATGGTCAGAACTCTTCTTACAAATATCATAAATAAATAAGGGGGGATTGTCAGGGAATATTTGACAGGAGGATTCCTACGTGCTGTCTCTCATGAATCCTTTGTCCCTCTTCAAGCAGAACAGCAGGCTGCTCCTAGGGACTGAGGTCATTGTGTGAGGCAGGCTTGGGTCTCCTTTACTAAACATTCTCTTTAGGACAAAACTACTTAGTCTTGTTCCCCTTTCTTGAGATATGGATTGTCTCCTGACCATGTGACTAACATTACCTCTGTTCCCTTGGTAACGGTTGCTGTACATTTGGTTTTCTGATCTCTATCATTCCTGAAAGAAGTTTCTTGTACCACAGCCTATATATACTCATAGAAAAATCATTAAAGCACATTTGCTCCATCAGAGCTTAGGTCCCCGGGTCTTTTTTGTCTCTCTGTCTTTCTCTCTTTCATTTTCTTATTGTTGACTCCGTACCGCCAGGTTCCAGTTCATTAAAGGACCCCAACAGTGGCCAGTGTTTGTGTCACAATCACTATCGTCTGGAATTACTATGTGGTGATACATGAAGAGAGCACTTTCTAACACCATACACAAAAATAAACTCAAAATGTATTAAAGATCCAAATGCAAGACTAGAAACTATAAAACTCCTGGAGGAAAACACAGGCAGAACAATCTCTGTAACAAATCACAGCAGGATCATATATGACCCACCATACAGAGTTGAGGAAATAACAGCAAAAATAAACAAATGGGACATAATTAAACTTAAAACCTTCTGCACAATGAAGGAAACTATAAGCAAGGTGAAAAGATAGCCTTCAGAACATGAGAAAATGATAGCAAACACAGCAACTAACAAAGAATTAAACTCAGAAATATACAAACAGTTCATGCAGCTCAATACCAGATAAATAAGCAACACAATCAAAACATAGTCCAAGAACTAAACAGACATTTCTCCAAAGAAAACATAGAGATGTCTAACAAACACATGAAAAGATAATCAAAATCACTCATTACTAGAGAAATGAGAATGAAAAACACAATGAGGTACCAACTCACGCTGGTCAGAATGGCTGCTATCAGGCAGTCTACAAACAATAAATTCTGGAGAGTCAGTCAGTTCAGTTTCTCAGTCATGCCCGACTCTTTTGTGACCCCATGGACTGCAGCATGCCAGGCTTGTCTCTCCATCACCAACTCCTGGAGTCCACCCAATCCTATATCCATTGAGTTGGTGATGTCAGCCAAACATTTCATCCTCTGTCCTCTGTCGTCCCCTTCTCCTCCTGCCCTCAATCCCTCCCAGCATCAGGACCTTTTCAAATGAGTCAGCTCTTTGCATCAGGTGGCCAAAATATTGGAGTCTCAGCTTCAACATCAGTCCTTCTGGTGAACACCCAGGACTGATCTCCTTTAGGATGGACTTGTTGGGTCTCCTTGCAATCTAAGGGACTCTCAAGAGTCTTCTCCAACACCACAGCTCAAAAACATCAATTCTTTGGCACTCAGCTTTCTTACAGTCCAACTGTCACATCCATACATGACTACTGGAAAAACCATAGCCTTGACTATACAGACCTTTTTCTGGCACAGTAATGCCTTTACTTTTGGAATACAACAAAAGCAGTTCTAAGAGGGAAGTTGATAGCAGCACAATCCTAACTCAAGAAACAAGAAAAGCATCAAATAGACAATTTTAATTTACACCTATAACAACTGGAAAAGAAGAAGAAAACTAAAAACAGAAAACAAAAATTAATAGATGTAAAGAAATCATAAAGTTCTGAGCAGAATTAAAAGAAAAAGAAATTAAATAATAGTATATATTAGTAAAACTAAAATTGACAAACCTTTAGCCAGGCTCATCAAGAAAAAGAGAAGAATCAAATCAACAAACTAAGAAATGAAAAAGGAGAGGTTACAACAGCCAATTTAGAAATACAAAGTATTGTAAGAGACTATTAAGAACAATTCTATGTCAATAAAATGGATAACCTGGAAGAAATGGACAGATTCCTAGAAAAGCTCATTCTTATTGATATATATATCCCTATTGCCATTTTCTTAATTATTTGGGATTTACTTCATAGATTTTTTTTTTATTCTCTTGTATTTCTTGACTATGTAAGTCCTTTTAACATTTATTGTAAAGCTAGTTTTGTGTTAGTGAATTCTCTGACATTTTGCTCGTCTGAAAAACTTTTAATTTCTTCGTCAATTTTGAATGAGATCTGTGCCATGTACTGGAATCTTGGTTGTAGATTTTCCCCTTTGAACACTTTAAATATATCCTGCCATTCCTTTCTGGCCTGTGGAGTTTCTGCTGAAAGATCAGTTGTTAAGTGTGTGGGGTTTCCCTTGTATGTCACTTGTTGCTTCTCTCTTACTTCTTTTAATATTCCTTCTCTGTCGTTCATCTTTGTTAGTTTGATTAGTATGTATCTTGACATGATTCTCCTTGAGTTTATCCTGTATGGAACTCTTTGCACCTCTCGAACTTGAATGACTATTTCCTTTTCCATGTTGGGGAAATTTTCAACTATAATTGCTTCAAAATTTTTCTCATATCCTTACTTCTTCTTCTTCTGGGACCCCTATAACTCAAATGCTGGTGCCTTTGATATTTTGCCAGAGGGTTCTGAGACTCTCCTCAGTTCTTTTCTTTCTTTCTTCCTTCCTTGCTTTTTCTTTTCTTTTTTAACGTTATTCTGCTGTTCAACATTTATTTCCACCCTTCTCTCTTCCAAGTCACTGAACTGTTCTTCTGCTTCAGACATTCTGTTATTGATTCCTTTTGGAGTATTTTTCATTTGAGTAATTGTGTTGTTTGTCTCTGTGTGTTTATTTCTTAATTCTTCAAGATCTTTATTCACTGATTCTTACATTTTCTCCATTTTGCTTTCAAGTTTTTTGATCATCATTACTAACATTAGTCTGAATTCTTTTTCAGGTAGTTTGCCTATTGTCTCTTCATTTATTGGGACTTCTGTGTTTCTACTTTATTCCTTCGTTTGTGTAGTATTTCTCTGACTTTTCATTATTATTATTATTATTTTTAACTTACTGGGTTTGAAGTATCCTTTTCCAGCTTGAAGGTTGAATTCTTTCTTCCTTTTGGTTTCTGTGTTCCTAAGATTGGTCCACTTGTTTGTGAATGGTTTGTAGAGTGTGAGATTTGTACTGTTTTTGTTTATTTGTTTTCCTTCTGATTGGCAAGGGTGAGTTAGTAATCCTGTCTGCTGATGATTGGATTTTTATTTTTGCTTTGTTTGTTTTTCAACAAGGTGTATGTACTTCAAAGGGTGTTAGTGATGGTTGGGTATTCAAGTGGTTTCCATTCTGTGAGTTCTCACTATTTGATACTCCTTGGAGTTGTGTGCAGGCTGCGACAGACAGCGCAGAAGAACGCCAGCTGTGAAGGATCATGCAGAAGCATGGCTGTGAAGAGCTACCCCTCACCCAAGGTCAGGGGTAGCGACAGAGAGCGCCAGGCTGTGACAGCGCAGGAGCTGTGGCCGAGATGAGCTTCCCCATGCCCAAGGTCAGGGGTGGCAGCCGAGAGGAACTACCTACCCCAGAGGTCAGGGACCCCACCCGAGAGGAGCTACCCCAGTGGCAAGAAGTAGATGTTGTGTGGGCGCAGGAGGGTCGAGAGGAGCTACTCCATGTTCAAGGTCAGAAGGGGCATCTGCAAGAAGATACTCCTCCTCCAAGGTAGGGAGCAGTGGCTGCATGCTTCAAGGTAAGGAGCACAGCTGGAGCATCTGTGAAGAGATACCCCACGGCCAAGGTGAGAGAAACCCAAGAAAGACGGTAGGTGTTGTAAGAGGGCATGAGAGGGTAGACACACTAAAACCATAATCACAGAAAACTAGCCAATCTGATCACACAGACTACAGTCTTGTCTAACTCAATGAGCTAGGCCATGCCATGTGGGGCCACCAAGATGGTCGGGTCATGGTAGAGAAGTCTGACAGAACATGGTCCACTGGTGAAAGGAATGGCAAACCACTTCAGTATTCTTGCCTTGAGAACCCCATGAACAGGATAAGAAGGAAAAATGGTATGATACTGAAAGAGGAAATTCCCAGGTCGGTAGGTGCCCAATATGCTGCTGGAGATCAGTGGAGAAATAACTCCAGAAAGAATGAAGGGATGGAGCTAAAGAAAAAACAGTATCCTGTTGTGGATGGGGCTGGTGATAGAAGCAAGGTCTGATGCTGTAAAGAGCAATATTGCATAGGAACCTGGATCCATGAGTCAAGGCAAATTGGAAGTGGTCAAACAGGAGATGGCAAGAGTGAACATCGACATTCTAGGAATCAGTGAATTAAAATGGGCTGGAATGGGTGAATTTAACTCAGATGACCATTATATCTACTACCGTGGGCAGGAGTCCCTTAGAAGAAATGGAGTAGCCATCATAGTCAACAAAAGATGCCAAAATGTAGTACTTGGATGCAATCTCAAAAATGACAGAATGATCTCTGTTTCCAAGGCAAACCATTCAATATCACAGTAATCCAAGCTTATGCCCCAACCAGTAATGCTGAAGAAGCTGAAGTTGAACAGTTCTATGAAGACCTACAAGATCTTTTAGAATTAACACCCAAAAAAGATGTCCTTTTCATTATAGGGGACTGGAATGCAAAAGTAGGAAGTCAAGAAACATCTGGAGTAGCAGGCAGATTTGGCCTTGCAGTATGGAATGAAGCAGGGCAGAGACTAAGTTTTGACAAGAGAACACACTGGTCATAGCAAACACCTTCTTCCAACAACACAAGAGAAGTTGACATCACCAGACGGTCAACATCGAAATCAGATTGATTATATTCTTCGCAGCCAAAGATGGAGAAGCTCTATATAGTCAGCAAAAACAAGACTGGGAGCTGACTGTGGCTCAGATCATGAACTCTTTATTGCCAAATTCAGACTTCAACTGAAGAAAGTAGGGAAAACCACTAGACCATTCAGGTCTAGTAAATAAATAAATCATATCCCTTATGACTTCCCTTACAGTGGAAGTGAGAAATAGATTTAAGGGACTGGATCTGATAGACAGAAAGCCTGAGGAACTATGGATGGAGGTTCATGACATTGTACAGGAAAAAGGGATCAAGATCATCCCCATGGAAAAGAAATTCAAAAGGCAAAATGGTTGTCTAAGGAGGCCTTACAAATAGCTGTGAAACAAAGCAAAAAGAAAAGGAGGAAAGAAGGATACTCCCATTTGAATGCAGAGTTCCAAAGAACAGCTAAAAGAGATAAGAAAGCCTTCCTCAGTGATCATTGCAAAGAAATAGAGGAAAACAACAGAATGGGAAAAGCTAGAGATCTCTTCAAGAAAATTAGAGCTAGCAAGGGAACATTTCACGCAAAAATGAGTGCAATAAAGGACAGAAATTGTATGGACCTAACAGAAGCAGAATATATTAAGAAGAGGTGGCAAGAATACTCAGAAGAACTTTACAAAAAAGATCTTCATGATCCAGATCACACCATGGCGTGATCACTCACCTAGAGCCAGACATCCTGGAATGTGAAATCAAGTGGGCCTTAGAAAGCATCACTATGAACAAAGCTAGTGGAGGTGATGGAATTCCAGTTGAGCTATTTCAAATCCTGAAAGATGATGCTGTGAAAGTGCTGCACTCAATATACCAGCAAATTTGGAAAACTCAGCAGTGGTCACAGGACTGGAAAAGGCCAGTTTTCATTCCAATCCCATAGAAAGGCAATCCCAAAGAATGCTCAAACTACCGCACAATTGCACTCATCTCACACGCTAGTAAGGTAATTCTCCAAGCCATGCTTCAGCAATACATGAACTAAGAACTTCCAGATGTTCAAGCTTGTTTTAGAAAAGGCAGAGGAACCAGAGATCAAATTGCCAATATCCACTGGATTATCAAAAAAGCAAGAGAGTTCCAGAAAAACACCTATTTCTGCTTTATTGACTACACCAAAGCCTTCAACTCTGTGTATCACAATAAACTGCAGAAAATTCTGAAAGAGATGGCAATACCTAACCACCTGACCTGCCTCTTGAGAAACCTGTATGCAGGTCAGGAAGCAACAGTTAGAACTGGACATGGAACGATAGACTGGTTCCAAATAGGAAAAGGAGTACATCAAGGCTGTATATTGTCACCGTGCTTATTTAATTTATATGCAGAGTACATCATGAGAAACACTGGGCTGGAAGAAGCACAAGCTGGAATCAAGATTGCCAGGAGAAATATCAATAACCTCAGATATGCAGATGACACCACCCTATGGCAGAGAGTGAAGAGGAACTAAAAAGCCTCTTGATTAAAGTGAAAGAAAGAGTGAAAAAGTTGGCTTAAAGCTCAACTTTCAGAAAACTAAGATCATGGCATCTGGTCCCATCACTTCATGGGAAATAGATGGGGAAACAGTGGAAACAGTGCCAGACTTTATATTTTGGGGCTCCAAAATCACTGCGGATGGTGACTGCAGCCATGAAATTAAAAGATGCTTACTCCTTGGAAGGAAAGTTAAGACCAAACTAGATAGCATATTAAAAAGCAGAGACATAACTTTGTCAACAATGGTCCGTCTGGTCAAGGCTATGGTTTTTCCAGTGATCATGTATGAATGTGAGAGTTGGACTGTGAAGAAAGCTGAGAGCTGAAAAATTGATGCTTTTGAACTGTGATGTTGGAGAAGACTCTTGAGAGTCCCTTGGACTTCAAGGAGATCCAACCAATCCATCTTAAAAGAGATCAGTTCTGTGTGTTCATTGGAAATACTGATGCTGAAGCTGAAACTCCAATACTTAGGCCACCTCATGCGAAGGGTTGTCTCATTGGAAAAGCCCCTGACGCTGGGAGGGATTGAGAGCAGGAGGAGAAAGTGGATGGCAGAGGATGAGATGGCTGGATGGCATCACCGCCTCGATGGGCATGAGTTTGAGTAAACTCTGGGAGTTTGTGATGGACAGGGAGGCCTGGCATGCTGCAATTCATGCGGTCTCAAAGAGTCGGACATGACTGAGCGACTGAACTGAACTGACCTGAATATTCCAATGTGTATATGTACTACAGATTTCTTATCTATTTGTCTGCCAATGGACATCAAGGTTGCATCCATGTCTTGGCTATTATAAACAGTGCTGCTATGAACATTGAATACAAGCGTCTCTTGCAATTCTGGTTTCCTCGCTGTGTATGGCCAGCAGTAGGATTACTGGGTCATACGGCAGTTCTAGTTCCAGTTTTTCAAGGAATCTCCACACATTTCTCCATACTGGCTGTACTAGTTTTCATTTCCACTAACAGTGTAAGAGGGTTCCCTTTTCTATTCCCCTCTCCACCATTTAGGCTTTTTTGATAGCAGCCATTCTGACTGGCATGAGATGGTACTTCATTGCGGTTTTGATTTGCATTTATTTGATGAGTGATGTTGAGCATCTTTTCACGTGTTTGCTAGCCATCTGTATGTCTTCTTTGGAGAAATGTCTGTTTAGTTATTTGGCCCACTTTTTGATAGGGTCGTTTATTTATTTATTTATTTTTTTGGAATTGAGCTGTACGAGTTGCTTGTATATTTTTGAGATTATTTGTCAGTTGCTCCTTTTGCTATTATTTTCTCTCATTCTGAAGGCTTTTCATCTTGCTTATAGTGTTCTTTGTGGTGCAAAAGCTTTTAAGTTTAAATAGGTCCCATTTATTCTTGCTTTTATTTTCATCACTCTGGGAGGTGGGTCATAGAGGATCCTGCTGTGACTTATGTCAGAGAGTATTTGCCTATGTATTCCTCTAACAGTTTATAGTTTCTGGTCTTAAGTTTAAATGTTTATATATTTTGAGTTTATTTTTGTGTATGGTGTTAGAAAGTGTTCTAGTTTCATTCTTTTACAAGTGGGTTGACCAGTTTTCCCAGCGCCACTTGATAAAGAGATTGTCTTTTCTCCATCATATATTCTTGTCTCTTTTGTCGAAGATAAGTTGTCCATAGGTGCGTGGATCTATCTCTGGGTTTTTTATTTTGTTCCATTGATCTATATTTCTGTCTTTGTGCCAGTTCCATACTGTCTTGATGACTGTAGCTTTGTAGTATAGCCTGAAGTCAGACAGGTTGATTCTTCCAGTTCCATTCTTCTTTCTCAAAATTGCTTTGGTTATTCGAGGATTTTTGTATATCCATACAAATTGTGAATTTATTTGTTCTAGTTTTCTGAAAAATACCGTTGGTAGCTTGATAGGGATTGCATTGAATCTGTAGATTGCTTTGGGATAATATTCTCATTTTCACTATATTGATTCTTCCAGTCATGAACATGGTACATTTCTTTATCTGTTTGTGTCCTCTTTGATTTCTTTCAGCAGTGTTTTATAGTTTTCTACATATAGGTCTTTTGTTTCTTTGGGTAGATTTATTCCTAAGTATTTTATTATTTTCATTGCAATGGTGAATGAAATTGTTTCCTTAATTTCTCCTTCTGTTTTCTCATTGTTAGTGTATAGGAATGAAAGGAATTTCTGTGTGTTAATTTTATATCCTGAAACTTTACTATATTCATTGATTAGCTCTAGTAATTTTCTGGTGGAGTCTTTAGGGTTTTCTATGTAGAGGATCATGTCATCTGCAAACAGTGAGAGTTTTACTTCTTTCCAATCTGGATTCCTTTTATTTTTCTTCTCTGACTGCTGTGGCTAAAACTTCCAAAACTATGTTGAACAGTAGTAGTGGAAGTGAGGACCCTTGTCTTTTTCCTGACCTTAGGGAAAATGCTTTCAATTTTTAACCATTGAGGATAATGTTTCCTGTGTGTTTGCTTTTATGTTGAGGTATGTTCCTTCTATTCCTGCTTTCTGGACTTTTTTTTTTTTTTTAATCATAAATGGATGTTGAATTTGTCAAATGCTTTCTCTCCATCTATTGAGATAACCCTATGGTTTTTATCTTTTAATTTGTGAATGTGGTTTATTACATTGATTGATTTATGGATATTGAAGAATCCTTGCATTCCTGGGATAAAGCCCACTTGGTCATGATGTATTATTTTTTTAATATGTTGTTGGATTATGTTTGTTAGAATTTTGTTAAGGATTTTTGCATCTATGTTCATCAGTGATATTGCCTTGTAGTTTACTTTTTTTGTGTGGCATCTTTGTCAGGTTTTGGTATTAGGGTGATGGTGGCCTCATAGAATGAGTTTGGAAGTTTACCTCCCTCTGCAATTTTCTGGAAGAGTTTAAGTAGGACAGATGTTAGCTCTTTTCTAAATTCTTGCTAGAATTCAGCTGTGAAGCCATCTGGTCCTGAGAGGGTAACAGGCAGGAAGGCCAGGGATCTCCAAATGGAGGAAATAGGCTGCAAGTGTCAGACATTTTTATCTCTCTTAAGTGGTGGGAGGGAACAAACTAGCGACATTTCCCCCCCTTTTCCATACAAATTTAAATGGAGGTTTCTCTTAAAATACCATGTAGCCATAATGACACTAGTTTTCACCTGAAGTTGACTATTCTCAAACCTTGAGTTAACCAATCCGTTTTTCTGGTGGGAATGTTTGTCTTAAGCTATGTCAATGTACTATGCCTTTACCCCAGACTCTGTCTTCAAGTCAGTTCCGCCTAATAGCTCAGAACCTACTTGACAAACCATTATGTTATACTCAGATATTGTTCCCCTAATATGTGTAAATGAATCTATTTGTATGTTAATCTGCCCTTCGACAAGATTCAAGTCAATCTTTTTATGGCCAGGGATGACTCATCTCGTGCCAAGATTATTGCAAAATACATTTTATGGATGAGAGGCCTAGTGCCATTCTGAGATTTAGGGCATTCCTTTCTTTTGTTAACAAATTGTTAGTGACTATATAACATCCAGCTGAAGACTAACATGGGGGTCAGTTCTCTTTCTGCCCCCTTCTGATGCCTATGTCAGAAGCTTTCTCTATCTCCTTTACACTTTAATGCAACTTTATTACACAAAAGCTCTGAGCAATAAAGCCTTGTCTCTGGCCTCAGATTGAATTCTTCTCCTCCAGAGGCTAAGAATTCTGGCATCTTTTCATTGCTCAGCAATAACTTTCAGTCCTGGGCTTTTGTTTGTTAGGAGATTAATGATTGCAGTTTCAATTTCTGAGCTTGTGATGCATCTGTTAAGATTTTCGATTTCTTCCTGGTTCAGTTTGGGAAAGATAATTTTCTAAGAATTTATCCATTTCTTCCAAGTTATCCATTTTATCAGCATAGGGTGGCTGATAGTAGTCTCTTATGATCCTTTGTATTTCTGTTGCTGTCTGTTGTGATCTCTCCATTTTCATTTCTAATTTCATTGATTTGATTTTTCTCCCTTTGTTTCTTGATGAGTCTGGCTAATGGCTTGTCAATTTTATCTATCTTCTCAAAGAAGCAGCTTTTAACTTCATTTCTTTCTTCTATGGCCTCTTTTGTTTCTTTTGTGTTTATTTCTGCCCTAAATGTTAAGATTTCTTTCCTTCTGCTAACCCTGAGGTTCTTCATTTCTTACTTTTCTTGCTGCCTTAGGTGTAGAGTAAGGTTATTTATTTGACTTTTTTTCTTGTTTTTTGAGTTAATTGCTATATTGCTATGAAATTTCCCCTTAGCACTGCTTTTATAATATCCCATAGTTGGGTTGTTGTGCTTTCATTTGCATTTGTTTCTATGCATATTTTGATTTCTTTTTTGATTTATGCTTTGATTTGTTGGTTATTCAGCAGTGTGTTGTTTAGCCTCCATATGTTGAAATTTTTAATAGTTTTTTTTTTTTTTAATTAACATTTAATCTTACTGCATCATGGTCAGAAAAGATGCTTGGAATGTTTTTTTTTTTTTTTTTTTGTTTGTTTTTTTTTTAATTAAGCAAGGCTAGATTTGTGGCCCAGGATGTGATCTATCCTGGAAAAGGTTCTGTGTGTATTGAGAAAAAGGTGAAATTAATTTTTTGGGGGATGGGGTGAAATGTCCTATAGATATAAGTTATGTCTAACTGGACCATTGTATCATTTAAATTTTGTGTTTCCTTGATAAATTTCTGTTTAGATGATCTATCCATAGGTATGAGTGGGATATTAAAATCTGCCACTCTTATTGTATTATTGTTAATTTCCCCTTTCATACATGTTAGCCTTTGTCCTATGTATTGTGGTGCTTCTATGTTAGGTGCATATATATTTATAATTTTTATATCCTCTTCTTAGATTGATCCTTTGATCATTATGTAGTGTTCTTCTTTGTCTCTTTTCATAGCCTTTGTTTTAAAGTATTCTGATACAAGTATTGCTACTCCTGCTTTCTTTTGTTCTTCATTTGCATGAAATATCCTTTTTCATCCCTCCACTTTCAGTCTCTATGTGTCCCTTGCTTTGAAGTGGCACTTTGTATTTTTAATATTGCATTTTGGAGAGTCTAATCTCTATTCTAGACTATTTTTAGTTAATTTATTTGTTTTATATCATGGCTAACTACTTTATAATATCATAGTGGTTTTTGTCATATATTGTTGTGAATCAGTCATTGGTGTACATGTGTCCCTCATCCTGAACGCACTCTCATCTGCTCCCCATCCTATCCCTCAGGGTCACCCCAGTACATGGTACTGAGTGCCCTGACTCATGAATCAAACTTGGACTGGTGATTCGTTTGACATATGGTAATATACATGTTTCAATGTTATTCTGTCAAATCATCCCACTCTTGCCTTCTCCTACAGAGTCCAAAAGTCTGTTCATCTCTGTGTCTCTTTTGCTCTCTCATATATGGGATCATCATTACCATCTTTCTAAGTTCAGTGTATATGTGTTAATATACTCTATTGGTGTTTTTCTTTTTGACATACTTCACTCTGCACAAAAAGTCTCATTTCATCCACTGCATTAGAACTGATTCAAATGCATTCATTTTAATAGCTGAGTAATATTTCATTCTCTTTATATACCACTGTGTTCTTATCCATTTTTCTGCTGATGGACATACAGGTTGCTTCCATACCCTAACTATTGTAAAGAGTGCTGGGATGAACATTAGGGTACATGTGCCTCTTTTAATTCTGGTTTCCTCCATATGCATGCCCAGCAGTGGGTTTTCTGGATCATATGGCAGCTCTATTTCCAGTTTTTCTTTTTTTCTTTTTTTTAAGGAATCTCCACAGTGTTCTCCATAGTGATTGTACTAGTTTGCATTCCCACCAGCAGTTTAAGATTGTTCCCTTTTCTAGGCAACTTCTCCAGTATTTATTGCTTTGTAGACTTACTGATAGCAGCCATTCTAACTGGCATGAGATATCTCATTGTGGTTTTGATTTGCATTTCTGATAATGAGTGACGTTGAGCATATTTTAATGTTTGTTAGCCATTTGTACGTCCTCTTTGGAGAAATGTCTGTTCAGTTCTTGGCACTTTTTTTCTGATTGGGTCATTTATTTTTCTTGTTTTAAGCTGTGTAAGCTGCTTGTATATTTTTGAGATTAATTATTTGTCACTTGTGTCTTTTGCTATTATTTTATCCCATTTCGAAGGCTGTGTTTTAAGCTTTCTTAGAGTTTCCTTCATTGTGTAGAAGCTGTTAAGTTTAATTAGATCCCATTTATTTATATTTACTTTTATTTCCATTACTCTGTGAGGTGGGTCATAGAGGATCCTGCTGTGATTTAAGCCAGAGAGTGTTTTCCCTATGTTTTCCTCTAGGAGTTTTATATTTTCTGGTTTACAGGTGGTTAACTAGCTTTCCCAGTACCATTCATTAAATAGATTTTTCTTTTCTCCATTATATATTCTTGCCTCCTTTATCAAAGACAATATGTTCAGAGGTGCGTGGATTTATCACTGGGCTTTTTATTACCTTCCATTTATCTATATTTCTGTTTTTGTGCCAGTACCATGCTGTCTTGGTGACTTCAGCTGTGTAGTATAATCTGGAATCAGGCAGGTTGATTCCTCCAGTTTCATTTTTCTTTCTCAAGATTGTTTTTGGCTATTTAAGATCTTTTTTGCACTTCCATACAAACTGTGAGATTATTTGTTGTAGTTCTGTAAAAAAAAAAAAAAAATACCATTGGTAGCTTGATAATTACTATCAATTTAAGCAGAATAGATGCTCCAACCAAAAGACACAGATACAAAAACAACACTGATATATATGCTGTCAACAAGAAACCAACTTCAGATGTAAATATACATATAGACTGAAGGTGAGAGGATGGAAAATATATTCTATGCAAATGGAAATAAAAAGAAAGCTGGGACAGTAGTACTCACCCCAGGATAATCAGACCTAAAAATAAGAATACTTCAAGATATAAGGACAGATACTACATAATGATCAAGGGATCAATCCAAGAGGAAGACATAACAATTGTGAATATCTATGAACTGAATACCTTATCACCAAATTCATAGTTAAATTGAGGAAAGTGGGGAAAACCAGTTTCAAGTAGGAACTAAATAAAATCATTTCCCATCATACATTGAAAGTGACAAATAGATTCAAAGGAATAGATCTGATAGACAGTGCCTGAGCAATGATGGATGGAGGTGTGATCATTCACATAGGGCCAGACATCCCGGAATTCAAAGTCAAGTGGGCCTGAAACAAAATTGCTATGGACAAAGCTAATGGAGCTGATGGGATTCCAGTTGAGCTGTTTCAAATACTAAAAGATGATGCTGTGAAAGTGCTGCATTCAATATGCCAGTAAATTTGGAAAACTCAGCAGTGGCCACAGGACTGGGAAAGGTCAATTTTCATTCCAATCCCAAAATAAGGCAACACCAAAGAATGTTCAAATTAATGTGCAATTGCACTTACCTCACACATTAGCAAAGCAATGCTCAAAATTCTCTAAGCCAGGCTTCAACAGTGCATGAACTGTGAATTTTCAGATGTTCAATCTGGATTTAGAAGAGTCAGAGGAACCAGGTATCAAATTGCCAGCATCCACTGCATCATCGAGAAAGCGAGAGCTCCAAAAAACCTGCCCATCAATTTCTGTGTTATTGGCTATGTAAAATCTTTGACTCTGTGGATCACAACAAACTGTGGAAAATTCTGAAAGTCATGGGAATACCAGAACACCTGACCTGCCTCCTGAGAAATCTGTATGCAGGTCAAGAAGCAACAGTTAGAACTTGACATGGAACAACAGACTAGTTGTAAACTGGGAAAGGAGTGTGACAAGGCTATATTTCATCACCATGCTTATTGAACTTATAATCAAAGTACATCATGCGAAATGCTGGGCTGGATAGAGCACAAGTTGGAATCAAGATTTCTGGGAAAAATATCAGTAAAACCATCCTTATGGCAAAAAGCAAAGAAGAACTAAAGAGCCTGTTGGTGAAAGTGAAAGAGGAGAGTGAAAATGTTGGTCTAAAACTCAGCATTTAGAAAACTAAGATCATGGTATCTGGTCCCCTGATTTCATGGAAAATAGATGCATGCTGAAACCATGGAAACAGATACAGACTTTATTTGTTTGCGGGGTGGGGGCAAGAAAACTGCAGATGGTGACTGCAGCCATGAAAGTAAAAGACATTCATCTTAGAAGAAAAGCTTCAACTAACCTAGACAGCATATTAAAGAGCAGAGACATCACGTTGCCAACAAAGGGCCACATAGTCAAAACAACAATTTTTTCAGTAGTCATGTATGAATGTGAGAGTTGGACTATAAAGAATTCTGAATGCCTAAGAATTGATGCTTTTAAACTATGGTGTTGGAGAAGGAGTCTTGACAGTCCCTTGAACTGCAAGGAAATCAAACCAGCCAATCCCCAAAACAATCAGTCCTTAATATTCACGGAAAAGACTGGCACTGAATCTGATGCTCCAATACATTGGCCACTTGATGTGAAGAACTAACTCATCTGAAAAGTCCCTGATGCTGGGAAAGATTGAATGTCAGCAGAGAAGGGATCGACAGAAAATGAGATGGTTGGATGGCATCACTGACTCGATGCATATGAGTTTTAGCAAGCTCTGGGTGTTGGTGATGGATAGGGAAGCCTGGTGTGCTTCAGTCCATGGGATTATAAAGAGTCAGGCACACCTGAGCAACTGAACTGAGTATTCCATCATGTGTAAGTATCACAACTTCTTTATCCATTCATCTGTTAGTGAACATCTACATTGCTTCCATGTCTACTTATTGTAAATAGTGTTTCAATGAACAATGAGATACATGTGTCTTTTTCAATTTTGGCTTCCTCGGGGTATATGCTTAGGAGTGGAATTGGTCATGTGGTGGTTTTATTCCTAGCATTTTAAGGAACCTCCATACCATCTTCCATAATAACTGTATCAATTTACATTGCCACCAACAGTGGGAGAGTGTTCCCTTTATTTCCCAATGTCTTCAGCATTTATTGTTTGTACACTTTTTGTTAATGAGCATTCTGACTCAGGTGGGATAACATCTCATTGTAGTTTTGATGTGCATTTCTACAGTAATGAGTGATCTTGAGCATTTTTCATGTGTTTGGTCTTGTGATCATGATCTTTGGATCAAGATCTTTGGTCTTCTTTGGAGAAATATATGTTTATGTCTTTTCCACAACTTTTGATTTTTCCTCTTTTTGATTGGGTTGTTTCTTCTTTTGGTATTGAGTTGTATGAGATGCTCACATATTTTGGAAATTAATGCTTATTCCGTTGTTTCTTTTGCTATAATTTTCCTCCATACTGAGGGATCTCTTTTCACCTTTCTTATAGTTGCCCTAGCTGAGAAAAAGGTTTTAAGTTTAATCAGGTCCTGCTTGTTTACTTCTGTTTTTATTTCCACTACTCTAGGAGGTGGGTCATAGAGGATCTTGCTTTGATTTATATAATTGAGTGTTCTGCCTAGGTTTTCCTTTAAGAGATTTATAGTTTGTGGCCTTTTGTTTAGGTGTTTGGTCCATTTTGAGTTGATCTTTATGTTTGATGTTAGGGAGTGTTCTAATTTCATTCCTTTATATACACCTGTCCAGTTTTCCCCACACCACTTATTAAAGAGGCTGTTTTTTTCCCATTGTATATTCTTGCCTCTTTTGTTAAAAATAAGACACTCATAGGTATAGGGACTTATTTCTGGCCTTTCTATCTTGTTACATTGGTTTGTTATTTCTGTTTATGTACTAGTACCATACTTTCTTGATGACTGTAGCTTTGTAGTTATAATCTGAAGTCAGAAAGGTTGATTTATCCAGCTCCATTCTTCTTTCTCAAGACTGCTTTGGCTATTCGGGGTCTTTCATGTTTCCATATGAATTGTGAAATGTTTTGTTCTACTGCTGTGAAAAAAAAAATGCCATTGGTAATTTGATTGGGGTCACAATGAATCTGTAGATTTCATTTGATAGCATAGTTGTTTTCACAATATTGATTTTACACAGGGATATGGGATATCTCTCCATCTATTTATGTCATCTTTGATTTCTCTCATCCATACTTGACTGCTGTAGAAAACATACGTTTGACTGCATGAGCATTTGTCAGCAAAGTAATGTCTCTGCTGTTTTATATGCCATCTAGGCTTGTTATAGCTTTTCTTCCAAGGAGAAAATGTTGTTTAATTTCATGGCTACAGTCACCATCAGCAGCAGTTTTGGAGTGTGCTAAAATAAAGTCTGTCACTGTTTCCATTGTTTCCCTATCTATTTGTCATGAAGTGATGGGACCAGATTCCATGATCTGAGTTTTTCAAATGTAGAGTTTTAAGTCAGATTTCCATTCTCTTTCACCTTTATCAAGAGGCTCTTTACTTCCTCTTCACTTACTTCCATAAGGCTTGTGTCCTCTGACTATCTCAGGTTATTGATATTTCTCCTGACTCTCTTGATTCAAGCTTGTGCTTCATCTAGTCTGGTGTTTCTCATGATGTACTCTGCCTATGAGCTAAATAACCGGGGTGACAATATACAGCCTTGACGTACACCTTTCCCAAATTGGAACTGGACTGTTTTTCCATAACTGCTGCTTCTTGACCTGCATACAGATCTATCAGAAGACAGGTAAATTGTCCTGGTATTCCCATCCTTTGAAGAATTTTCCACAATGTGTAGTGATTTACACAGTCAAAGGCATTGGTGGAATACATACAACAGACATAGATATATTTCTGGAATTCCCTTGCTTTTTCTATGATCCAACAGATGTTGGCAATTTGATGATTGGTGCCTCTGGATTTTTCTAAATCCAGCTTATACATCTAGAAATTCCCAGTTCATGTGCTGTTGAAGCCTTGCTTGGAGAATTTTGAATATTACTTTGCTAGTATATGAGATGAGTGCAGTCGCACAGTAGTGTGAACACTTTTTGGCATTGCCCTTATTTGGGATTGGAATTAAAATGGACCACAGGCCTGGTAAAGGTCAGTTTTTAAAGAACTAGTACTCAGTCATAAACATGAATACATTTGAGTCAGTTTTAATGAGGTGGATAAATTTAGAGCCTATTATATGGAGTGAAGTAAGTCAGAAAGCAAAAGATAAATACTGTATACTAACGCAGATATGTGGAATCTACAGAGATGGTACCAAAGAATTTATTTGCATGGCTCAAATGAGAAACAGACATAGAGAACAGGATAATGGACATGGGGAGAGGGAAGGACAGGGTGAGATATATGGAGAGAATAACATAAAAATTTACATTGCCCTATGTAAAACAGATAGCCAACAGTAATTTGCTGTATGTCTCAGGAAACCCAAACTGGAGCTCTGTATCACACTAGAGGGCTGGGCTGGGGAGGGAGATGCGAAGGAGGTTTAAGAGGAAGGGGATATAAATGTATACCTATGGCTGACTAATGTTGAAGTTTGAGAGAAAACAACAAAATTCTGTAAATCATTATATTAAAATTTTCTACAATTTTTACTTAAGTGTCATTAAATTAAAAAAGTAAAATTATTAAATTAAAAATAAAGTAAAAAAAAAATAAGTTGAAATGACTCAAATGTCCATAAACTGGTCATCGAATAAATAAAACAAGCAATGCAATATTATTCGGCCATCAAATGAATTAAGTTCTGATACATGCTACAACATGCTATAGATCTGAGATGATTATGTTAATTAAAAGAAGCCAGATAAAGAAGGCTGCATATTGCATTATTCCATTCATATGAATGAATATATCCCAGATTAGGTAATTCTCTAAAGACAGAAAATAGAAAAATTGATGCCAAGGCTCAGATGAAGGGGAAATGGAAAATGTCTGATAACTGGACAGTATTTACCCTTGAAGTGATGAATATATTCTAGAAAGAGCTAGTGGTTATGATTATGCAACCTACAAAGAAATTACAAATCAATGAATTATACAGTCTAACTTATAAATTCATGATAAATGAACAAGATGTCAATAAATAAAAACTTTTCTTTAAAAAAATAAACAAACAAAAAAACTACTGAACTTAACTTCTATGTCCAGAAAATCACCCTTCAAAAATAAAGGAGATGTAGGTATTCTAATATGAACAAAAAATTATGGAATTATAGATATCTGGTCTGTAAGAAATGTTAAAAGTAGTTATTTATGCAGAGTAAGATGATGTAAAGAGAAGCACTGAGTTAAGAAAGAGTCATAAAAATAAATAAATGAAGGCAAAATGTAGTGTAAACAGTGTGTTCCAGACAGTAGAGAGGAATAATATTTAATTCTCATTCAATAAAACAACTTTCTTGCTACATTTATGAATTAAAGGAAATAATAACAACTGTAAAAATGTAAGGAAAATCATATGCAAAGGATACAGCTTAAGCAACCCCAAGTAATGTAATGTTATTTTCTTTGGCCCATAGTCTCAAAATAACTGAGAATTAAGATATTTTATGTTCCAATATAAGAAGCTGTTGTACTTTTCAAGATGAAAAATTTGTACCTTGCAGTGAATACTTTGTTTCACTGATTTAGACATAAATAAAAACATATTGTGTGGCTTTATCTTGACAAAGACCTGTACGCAGAAAACCATAATGAAAAAAGCAAAGATGACACAAACAGATGAAGAGATATACCATGTTCTTGGATGGGAAGTATCAATATTGTGAACACTAATATACTACATAAAGCAATCCAAAGATTCAGTACAATCCTTATCAAAATACAAATAGCATTTTTCACAGAATTAGAACAATTTATACAGAAACACAAAAGACCCCAATTAGTCAAAACAAACTATACTACAAAGCTACAGGATTCAGTATGGTATGATATTGCCACACAAACACAAGTACAGTACAATGTTAAACAAACAAACAAACAAACAAAAAAGCCCAGAGATCAATCTATACACTCATGATCACTAAATATAAAACAAAGGAGGCTAGAACATATAATGGAGAAAAGGCAATTCAATAAGTTGTGCCAGGAAAACTGGACAGCTACATGCCAATGAATGAAATTAGGACCTGACATTATACATAAGAATAAACTCAAAATGGATCAAAGATCTAATGTAAGACCAGACATATAACACTCTTAGTGTAAAACAGGAAAAACACTCTTTGATATAAAGTACAGTTCTTTTTTGAGCTAACTCATAGAGTAATGAATATAAAAACAAACAAATGTGACATAATTAAACTCCAACACTTTTGCATTAGAAAGGAAACCACAAAACAAAATTAAAACAGGACCCTCAAAATGAGAGAAATTATTTGTAAACAAAGTAACAAAGGATTGATCTTCAAAATACACAAAGATCTCACGTAGCTGAATATTTAAACAAACAAACAAACAAACAACCCAATCATAAATTGGGCAAGGACACTAGCAGTGATCCAGTGATTAAGAATCCCACTGCCAATGCAGGAGGTAAGGATTTGATTCCTGCTCTGCAAAGACTCCACTTTCCATGGGGCAACTAAGCCCATGCACCACAACTACTGAGCCCACACACTGCAACAACTGAAACCTGCAAGCCCTAGAGCCTTGCTCTGCAACAAGAGGAGACGCAACAATGATAACTCCTTATGCTGGAACTAGAGAGGAGCCCCACTCACCACAATTAGAGAAAAGCCCATGCACAGCAACGGAGGCACAGTGGAGCCAAAAAAAAAAAAAAAAAAAATGGGTAGAAGACCTGAATAGACATTTCCCGAGAAGGCAAACAGATGGCCAACATTTAAATGAAAAGAAGTTTGATATCCCTAATTATTAGAGAAATGCAAATCAAAACTACAGTGAGGTATCATCTCACACCAGTCATAATGGTCACCATCAAAATGTCTACAAGTAGCAAATGCTGGAGAGGATATGGAGAAAAGGAAACCCGCCTACACTGTTGGTGGGAAAGAAAGTTGGAGCAGCCACTATGGAAAACAGTACAGAGGTTCCTCAGAAAAGTAAAACTAGAATTATCATACAATCCAAAAATTCCATTCCTGGGCCTAAACCCAGATGAATGGATAAAGAAAAAGTGGTGTATATACAAAATGGAATCGTACTCAGCATAAAAATGGAAATGATGCCACTTGCAGCAACGTGGATGGACTGAGAGCTTATCATACAAAGTGAAAAAGCCAGACAGAGAAGGACAAATACCAAATGATATCACTTATATGTGAAATCTAAGTATGACACTAATGAACATATCTATGAAAGAGAAACAGACTCATATAAACAGAGAACAGGTCTATAGTCTCCAAGAAGTAGGGCTTTGTGAGGGAGAAATAAGAGGTTGGGGTTAGCACATGTAAACTCTTGCATATGTAATGTATAAATGACAACTTCCTATTGTAGCACACAGAGATCTATATTAAGTATACTTTGATAAACCATATTGGAAAAGAATATAAAAAAGAATATATATGGGACTTCCCTGCTGGTCCAGTGGTTAAGATTCCACACTTCCAGTCCAGGGGGTGAGGGCTAGGTCCCTTGTCAGGGAACTAATCTGAACTACCCTGTATTATATTAGAAAAAAAAAATAAGATTAAAATACATACATACATACACACACACACACACACACACGATGTATATGTATACATATATGTGTATAACTGAATCACTTTGTGCTGAAGCAGAAATTAACACAATATTGTATACTTCCATTTAAAAAAGTATGAATGGGGGAAAAAAAAGATTGGTGTATTTCATTGTATGTAAAGTTTATATCCAAAGAAAATCATTGTAAACAAATACAGCTCACCACTTCATGGCAAATTTGCTGAAATACTTATGGAGATACATACTATGTCTGCAATTCGTCACAAAATACACCAAGGAATAAGATGGATTGATGGGTCAATAGTGGGACAGACAAATGGATAGACACATGAGAAAGGAAGTATTGTAAAATCGTTACAGTAAAATCTAGGCGGGATGTCTTTGTGTATTAGCTAGAAAACATGTTCAACCTTGTTGAATGTTTGGAAAATTTTATAATAAAGTGCTGGGGAAAGTACAGAGCAAAGAAAAATGAAAACCAAAATGTACAGGAAATATAGTTTCAACTTTCAAAATATGAGCTGAAAAATGACACAGAGGAGATAGGTTAAAATACTGTGTGCTCAGTTCCTCAGTCATGTCTGATTCTTTTGCAACCAAATAGACTGTAGCCCACCAGGCTCCTTTGTCCATGGGATACTCCAGACAAGAAAACTAGAGTGTGTTACTAATCCTTTCTCCAGGGGATCTTTCTGACCCAGAGATCTAACTCCTGTCGTCTGCATTGACAGGTGGGTGCTTTACCACTGAGCCACCAAGGAAGCCTCAAAATATGAACTGTAGTGAAATTAACATGGCTTTTATTTACTTTTTCATATTCTGTGGACTCACCAAGTTATTTTGCTGATATCCACAGACTACATTTTCCATAATGAAAGTAGCATCACCTTTCCTCTGTCCCAGTAGAATCTAGGTGGTAAGTCTTTGTATATTAGCTAGAAAAAAATTTCAACTTTGTTGTATGTTTGGGAATTTTTATAATAAAATATTCAGGAAGTACAGAACAAAGAACAATGAAAAGCAAAATGCACATAAAATGTAATTACAATTTTAAAAATATGAGGTGAAAAATGATGGGGAGGAAGTGCCCAAGAGAAACAGGCCTAGTGGGCAGCATCATCACACTGGTTGTACTTCCCTCCTTGTGACCTTGGTTTTGAGCACCTGGTGGGGCTCCCAGAGTCCCTAATCATGGTTCTAGAGATGTGTCCTGGTTGGCTTCACAGGGCTGACTAAGCTTATGACTGACTCATCTGTTTGGAGTCCCAGGTGCGGCCCCACCCATCCTGGCTTCATCTTGGCCCATCTTGGTGCTACCCACATCCACATCACTTTTTTCTCTTATATTTGAGGAAAGTAAGAAGCTTATTGAAAAGTACATGTAGAAAGGCATCCAGGTGAACTAAGAGACTGTTGCCCCCTGCCAATTCTTTTAACCACGACCTTTAATGTCCTAGAGTTTATGCCCATTATTTAAATTTCTTAATTTATATGATCTTTGTCCAGGAGTCAAAAAGGGAAATTTTACATAACTTTCTTTGTAGTAAAAATCCTGCATGGTCAACAAACAATAAACAAGGGATTATAAAATGGTAATTGAGAAATATTTGGAAGATGCCTGACAGGGCTCATTTACCTAATTTATGCAGAGTCCAAAGTTAAAATAAGAGATGAAAAATCTAATAGAAGACAAACATGAAGAAAACAACGTGTACAAAGAAATATAAATCACCCAGAAAGAAGAAAAAAAAAAAAAAAAAAAGACGAAAAATCAGGAGCAAATGTTGAACCTAATTGGCAATAGCAGAAATGCAAACCAAAACAATAATGGAATATGATTTCTCACCCTGAAAACTTCCAAAACTTGAATGGGAAAGTTGAAAGATACCAAATTTTTCATCCAGACTGAGGATGAGGGTTTAGAAAATGAGTAATCATTCATTGCTCTGAAAGCATAAAGTGATTCAACTCTCTGAAGGACAATTTGATGATACCTAATAAATTTATAAATGCATAGAGACATTTAGCAAGACATTATTTGGAATTTACATTGCAGTATATTTATGCAATTATACCAAGATTATGTATATAGGATGATCATTGCTATATATATATATATATATATATATATATATATTTTTTTTTTTTTTTTTTCCCATCTTCCTAGAAAATCTCTTTGGGACCCATCCCCACACTGCCCTTATCCCATGCTAGTTACCCTGTTTTCAGATCTATAAGTATAGATTAGTTTTGCCTCACCTAGAATCAGTATCAGTTTAGTCACTCAGCCATGTCCCAGTCTTTGCAACCCCATGGACTGCAGCACACCAGGCCTCCCTGTCCATCACCAACTCCAAGAGTCTACTGAAAATCATGTCCATTGAGTCGGTGATACTATCAAAGCAGTTGTTTGTTTATTCTCTGTTGTCCCTTTCTCCGTCTGCCTTCAATCTTTTCCAGCATCAGGGTCTTTTCAAACAAGTCAGCTCTAGTATCAGGTGGCCAAAGTATTGGACTTCCAGCTTCAACATCAGTCCTTCCAATGAATACTCAGGACTGATCTCCTTTAGGATGGACTGGTTGGATCTCCTTGCAGTCCAAGGCACTCTCAAGAGTCTTCTCCAACATCACAGTTCAAAAGCATCAATTCTTCAGTGCTCAGCGTTCCTTACAGTCCAACTCTCGACTACTGGAAAAACCATAGCCTTGACTAGACAAACCTTTGTTGACAAAGTAATATTTCTGCTTTTTAATATGCTGTCTAGGTTGGTCATAACTTTCCTTCCAAGAAGTAAGTGTCTTTAAATTTCATGGTGGCGGTCACCATCTGCAGTGATTTTGGAGCACCCAAAATAAAGTCAGCCACTGTTTGCCCATCTATTTCCATGAAGGGATGGGACTGGATAGCACAAACTTAATTTTCTGAATGTTGAGCTTTAAGTCAAATTTTTCACTTTCTTTCTCTTTCAACAAGAGGCTCTTTAGTTCTTCTTCATTTGCTGCCATAACAGCAGTGCAATCTGCATATCTGAGGTTATTGATATTTCTCCTGGCAATCTTGATTTCAGCTTGTGCTTCATCCAAAGTGACATTTCACATGATGTACTTCGTATATAAGTTAAATAAACAGGGTGACAATATACAGCATTGATGTACTCTTTTCCTGATTTGGAACCAGTGTGTCTTTCCATATCCAGTACTGACTGTTTCTTTGGACCTGCATAGTTTTCTCAGGAGGCAAGCTAGGTGGTATGGTATTCCCATCTCTTGAAGAATTTTCCAGTTTATTGTGTTCCACACAGTAAAGGGCTTTGGCATAGTCAATAAACAAATGTACATGGTTTTTTTTTTTTTTTTTAATCGGAACTCTGTTGTTCTTTTGATAATCCCGCGGATGCTGGCAATTTGATCTCTGGTTCCTCTGCCTTTTCTAAGCCCAGCTTGAACATCTGGAAGCTAACACTTCATGTACTACTGAAGCCTGGCTTCAAGAATTTTGATCATTAATTTGTTAAAGTTTGAGATGAGTGCAATTGTGTGGTCATCTGAGCATTCTTTTGCATTTCCTTTCTTTGGGATTGAAATGAAAACTGACCTTTTCCAGTCCCATGGCCACTGCTGAGATTTCCAATTCGCTGGCATATTGACTGCAACACTATCACAGCATCGTCTTTTAGGATTTGAAATAGTTCAACTGGAATCCCGTCACCACCATTAACTTTGTTCACAGTGATGCTTCTTAAGGCCAACTTGACTCCACATTCAAGATGTCTGGCTTGAGGTGAATGAACACACCACCGTGGTTATCTGAATCATGTAGATGTTTTTTGTTTAGCTCTTTTGTGTATTCTTGTCACCTCTTCTTAATATCTTATGCTTTCCTATCCTTTATTGTGCTCATGAAATGTTTGCATGAAATGTTCCCTTGGCATCTCTAATACTTTTGGAAAATCTCTAGTCTTTCCATTCTAGTATTTTCCTCTATTTTCTGCATTGATTGCTGGGGAAGGCTTTCTTATCTCTCCCTGTTATTCATTGGAAATCTGCATTCAGATGGGTATATCTTTCCTTTTCTCCTTTGTGTTTAGCATCTCTTCTTTTATCTGCTATTTGAAAGCCCTCCTCAGAGAGTTATTTTGCCCTTTTGCATTTCTTTTACTTAGAGATGATCTCAATCACTTCCTCCTGTACAATCTCATGAACCTCGTTAGTTATCAAGGCATTATTCTCCAAAATATAAAAACAGCTCATTGCATAGGAATAATGCCTTGATAACTCATGTTATGTACATGGTAAATGTACACCAGGACATTTAACCAAGACTCAATCAAAAAACGGGCAGATCTAAACAGACATTTTTTCCAAAGAAGACATGCATATGGAAAAAAAAAAAAACAAACATGAAAATATGCTTAACATTACTAATTGTTAGAGAAATGCACATTAGAACTACAATAAGGTATTATTTCACACCAGTCAGAAGAGCTATCATCAACAATTCTACAAACAATAATTCCTGGAGAGTGTGTGGAGAAAAGGGAACCCTCCTGCACTCTTGGTGGACATGTAAACTGGTAGAGCCACTATGCTGCACAGCATTGATTAAAAAAAAAAAAAAGACTAAAAGAATGTACACACATACTATACACACACACAAGAGTGTGAGTGTATAACTGAATCAGTTTGCTGTAAAGCAGATTTTAACAAAACATTGTAAATAAACTATACTTCAATTAAGAAGCAACATGACTGGGGGGGAAGATCAGTATATTTTATTGTATGTAAAGTTTACATTCAAAGAAAATTGCTGTAAACAAACACCACTCACTACTTAATGGCAGACTTGCTGAAATACTTAAGGAGATGCATACTGATATCTGCAATTTACCACAAAAGGAAACAAGGTAAAAATAGACTGTTGATTGGAAAGAGGGACAGACAAATAGATAGATAGGTGACAAAGGAAGTAATTTGAATGCTTACAAAACCAGACCCCTATATATCCTGTCTACAAGAGATCCACTTCAAACCAAAGGACCTATATAGAGTGAAAGTGAAGGGCTGGAAAAGGATATTTCATGCAAATGGAAATGAAAAGAAAGCAGGAGTAGCAATGCTCATCAGATAAAGTAGACTTTGAAATAAAGGCTGTGGAAAGAGACAAAGAAGACACTACAGAATGATCAAAGGATCAATCCAAGAGGAAGATACAGCAATTATAAATATATACGCACCAAACATAGGAGCACCTCAATAGGTAAGGCAAATGATAACAAGTAGGAAAGTTGAAATTAACAGTAACACAAAAATAGTGACTTTAATACCCCACTCACACCTATGTATAGGTCAACCAAACATAAAATTAAAAAGGAAACAAATGTTAAGTTATACAATAGACTAGTTCAGTTCAGTTCAGTCACTCAGTCGTGTTCCACTCTTTGCGACCCTATGAACTGCAGCACACCAGGCCTTCCTGTCCATCACCAAATCCCAGTTCACTCTAACTCATGTCCATTGAGTCAGTGATGCCACCCAACCATCTCACCCTCTGTTGTCCCATTCTTCTCCCTCTTTCAATCTTTTGCAGCATCATGTCTTTTCAGATGTTAGTTTTCTACATCAAGTGGCCAAAGTAGTTTGGAGTTTCAGTTTCTGCATCAGTCCTTCCAACAAACATTCAGGGCTGATCTCCTTTATGATCGACTTCTTGGATCTCCTTGCTGTCCAAGGGACTCTCAAGAGTCTTCTCCAATAACACAGTTCAAAAGCATAAATGTATTGGCAGTTGTTCCCTTCTCCAGGGGATCTTCCCAGCCCAGGGATCTAATCCAGGTCTCCTACATTGCAGGCAGATGCTTTACCATCTGAGTCACCAGGGAAGTTGAAGATTTATAATGTATATTGTACATGTATATATATCTAGGCCATAACTAAAGTTTGTGGGTGTTATGATAACCAAACTCCCAACAAATGAGCTGGCCATACATCTACTGCTTTGTCCTGAAACACTCTTCTGACCTGAGCCATCAAATGAGCCTTAGATGGACCCTTCTGTCCATGGGAAGAACTAACTTCTGTTGAGATGACCTCAGGGCTGTTAGAGGAAACTCCACGGAGGGCAGCAATCAGCCATCCAGCAGGCAGAGTAAAAGTGCAAGACAAGCCATCACCTACTGCCTGATGTGTGGGACTGGAGAGTCCTGCACACACACCCAGCACCTGTTTGGGGCCCAGGAGGTGTGCCTGTTCCAGTCCTGACAATTGCAACCAGCCTCACCACCCTCAGAAGCCTGCACTGAGAGCTGAGTGCCCTAGGCATGTCTCTCTTGCTGTGTCCTCAGGAGAAAGGCCCCTTCCAGGTTCCATGGGCCACTCCCCCCCCCCCTACCCCAGTTCTCCCAGTATTCCCCAGCATTTAGCTGGGGTTGTACTCTGCAACTTCCACACTCATGAACCTACAGACAGAAGCTCAAAATGTTCAGTAACTGGACGAGGACATTAGATTGCCAGTCACCCAGGGTCTCCACAAGTGGGCAGGTTTTTTCTCCACTTCCAGATTAACTGACTTCCCTTTTGCCTTGGATAGTAAAGAATCTGCCTCAACATGGGAGACCTCAGTTCAATCCCCTCCTGGATCTTCTCCAGCAAGATTACCTGGAGAAGGAAATGGCACCCACTCCAGTACTCTTGCCTGGAAAATCTCATGGACAGAGGAACCTGGGAGGCTACAGTCCATGGGTCACAAAGAGTCAGACACAACTCAACAACTTCACTCACTTCTTGATTAATAAAATATTAACCCAACTTAGGGAATTTAGTTTAAAACACACAAGTGGGAAAAAAAAAAAAAAGCCAGGTAATTCCCTGGTGGTCCAGTGGTTAGGACTTGGTTCTTTGACTGCCAAGGGCCTGAGTTCATTCCTGGTCAGGAAACCAAGATAGCACAAGCCATAGAGGGAGGCCAAAAAACAAACCAAAACAAGCATTATGTTGAGAAAAAAAACTTTCACATATTGAGAGTTCTGGGGAAGTGAGTCTGCTGAAATTAGAGTTAACTTGAGTGTTCTGCCAACTCAAACAGCCTAGGAAAGTTACCCTTGTATATCTGCATTAAATATTAAAAGTAAAGGGCTGGTGACAGAAGGTGAAGTCTTTCCTGGTGGGTCTAGGGGTTAAGAATGCACCCTCCTATGCCCAGGATATGGGTTCAATCCCCAGGGCCAAGAAGATTTCACCTGCTGTCATGGGGCAATGAAGCTCAGGGGCCACAACTGTTCAGCCCAGGGTTCTGCTACAAGAGAAGCCACTGCAGTGAGAAGCCCGAGCATCACACCTAGAGAGTAGCCCCTCATTTTGCCACAACTAGAGAAAGACCATGCAACAAAGAAGAGCCAGTGTAGTAAAAAATAAAGTCATTAATTTTTTAACAAAGTTATCCAAACAGCTTGAACGATGCAATGGATGGTTCAGAGGACAATACACAGTCCAGCAACCGTCTGCATACAAAAGACAGAACGGCCTTTAAACTACACTCAGAGAAAGGGGGACTCATGGCTCATATGTCCTATCACATGCTATCACCTCTGGTCAGCCAGGGAAAAGCCAACCTTGGGCCTCCCTCCTTCTGAAGCCATTGAATCTCTTACAAGACAGTAAAATTTTATTCATGGTAACTCTCGCACGCTGCCCTAGTGTTTCATTCCAGAAAGCAGAGGAAACACTTGAACTTTTCTTTTCTTTTTTTTTCTTACTAAAACTCCTAACATTTAGAACTCGAAGACCCAATTGAAACCACCTAGTACTGATTTGTTTTTTCTAATTTTTTTTTTATGTGAACCATTTTTAAAGTCTTTATTGAATTTGTTACAATACTGCTTTTGTTATTTATGTCCTGCAATTTTGGTGGCTCTTAGCTCCATGACCAGGGATCAAACCCACACCCCCTAAGGTGGAAGGCCAAGTCTTAACCACTGGACCATCAGGAAAGTTTCAGTGACACCTATTATTTAATAAATAGGCACCTATTATTAGGTACCTATGATTTAATAAATGTCCACCACCTCATTGAAAGAGGTAATTAAAGTAGTTGCAATTTATTTTTAATATCTAAGTGCCTTTGTCCAACTGGATTCACATTTAAAACATTAATTAAAAAGGAGCTCTATTTGCAAAGTGCTTTGAGGCTTCCCAGGTGGTGCTAGTAGTCAACAACTGGGTTTGATTCCTGGGTCAGGAAGATCCCCTGGAGGAGGGAATGGCAACTCACTGCAGTATTCCTGCCAGGAGAATCCCATGGACAGAGGAGTCTGCAGGCTACAGTCACTGGGGTTGCAAAGAGTCAAACACAACTGAAATGACTTACATTTTGCATTTACATTTGGAAAGTGGTCAGAACATGCTGTGGTCTTCCCAGAGAAGGCAGGAATTCCACCTATGCAAACAAAGCCCCTCTAAGAGGGAGGTGAGATTAGACTATTTCCTGCAATATTGGGGAAACAAGGATGGCACAGCCCTCAGGAATTCCAGCCTTCCAAATGTAAATGTCTGAGCCAATCCTATCTCATGAACCCCACTTCTCCAATTTTCCTTGATAGTGTTCCCTTGAACATGGGTGATGATTTTAGACACGTGCATCTAAGCTCTCCTCAAACTTTCTCCATCACAAAGCCAGGTCTGGGCAGACAGACAGAGGGGACCAGGGAGGAAATGCCCACCTGCACAGGCACCCAGGAGAATGCCCCGAGGCATCTGGAGGTCACACCTCTGTTAGAAAGTTCTGCTTTATGGATCTTTCCTTCCTCAATTCCTTCCCACTTACTTTTCTACCCATGTGGGATATGAAAAGCTACTCCTGCAGTTTTCATTTTTGGTGCAGCGTTGTCTCTCCCCAACTAGATAGATCATCATCATGTGAAAAACACAGTGAGGTACCCCTGATACCAAGTCTGTGGGGACCAACCTGTAGTCCTCCACCTGGCTTCCTGAACCACAGGCCAGGGCCTTGGGCTGGAGTCTGCTGAGCACTAGCCCAGAAGTCAAGGAAGATATAAATTTTTGCAACATAAAAATACAGGTAACTGCTCATTTTGAGAGGCACCCTGAAGGCAATGATGACAATGCTAGGGGAGGGATTTAATTTACATGGGGGAGGGTCTAGGGAGGTTTTTAAAACAATGGTTTTAGTTAATTTTCTGCCCCTCTCTGTTGAGCTGCTAGCAAGAGCAGTGGTTCCTTGTGACCATCCACTTGTGAACCAAATGCACCTCCACAGCTGTCATTCAAAGTCCTGACAGCCCCAGGAGGAGAGAGAAAAAAAAACAAACAAACGTAAATTCCCTGGTGGTCCAGGGGTTAGGATACTGTGCTTTCACTGCTGTGGAAAGTGAAAGTTGCTCAGTTGTGTTCGACTGTTTGTGACCCCATGGACTGTATAGGCCAGAATACTCGAGTGGGTAACCTTTCCCTCCTCCAGGGTATCTTCTCAACCCAGGATTGAACCTGGGTCTCCCTAATTGCAGGCAGGTTCTTTACCAGCTGAGCAACCTGGGAAGCCCTCAATGCTATGGCCTGGGGTTCAATTCCTGGTAGGGAAACTCAGATCCTGCAAGTTATACAGCACTGTCAAAAAATAAAAAGCTACCATACATGATCCACCAATCCCACTTTTGGGGATATGTCCAGAAAAGATGAAAACTCTAATTTAAAAAGATACATGGGCTCCAATAACAGCACTATTTACAACAGCCAAGGCATAGAAGCAACCTAAATGTCCATCGGCAAATGAATGGATAAATAAGATATACTACACACACACACACACACACACACACACACATACATACACAGAGTGGAATATTACTCAGCCATGAATAAAACAAATGAAATGATGGCATTTGCAGCAACATGGATGGACCTGGAGATTAACATACTAGATGAAATAGTATGACAGAGAAAGACAAATACCATATGATATCATTTATATGATGAATCTTAAAAAATGATTCAAACAGACTTATAAAACAGGAACAGACTCACAGACATACAAAACAAAATTATGATACAACAGGCCATAAGGGTGATAAATTTGAAGTTTGGGATTAACAGATGCACACTAGCATACATATGAACAACAAGGGCCCACTGTATAGCACAGGAAACTATATTCAATATCTTATAATCATCTATATGTATAACTGAATCCCTGTGTTGTACACCTGAAACACTGTAAAGCAACTATACTTCAATTATAAAAAAATCTAACCCTAACCAAATATCCCCTGGGATAGGAAAAGGTAACTCACTCCAGTATTCTTGCCTGGGATAGTCCATGGGCAAAGAGTTGGACACAACTTAGCATATACAGACACAACCAACCATCAGTGTTTGAAAAGCACAAAATACACCTTGGGCATCTATTTGCAACCTACAGAATAATGATCAAGAAAGGACCCAGTGAACCTTGCTATACTATTGGTGGGAATGTAAATTGGTACACTCAGAATGGAGAACAGTATGAAGGTTCCTCCAAAAACCAAAAAATCTACTGTACAACACTGTAATCCCTCTCCTGGGCATATATGCAGAGACAAACATGAATTGAAAGGATACATGCACCCCAATATTCATTGTCATATTATTCACAACAGGCAAGACATGACAGCACCCTAAATGTCCATTGAAGGATATATGTGGTACATATATACAATGTAAGTTTATTTTGTCATTAAAAAGAACAAAACAATTCCATTTGCAGTCAGACAGAAAAAGAAAAATCTCATATGATAGTGCTTACATGTGAAACCTAAAAGAATGGTACAAATAAACTGATTTAAAAAATAGAACTGACTCACAGACTTCAGAGATCAAACTTACAGTTACCATGTGGGAAATGGTGGGAGAGGGACAGACTAACTGGGAGTTTGGGATGAATACATACAAACAGCTATATTTAAAACAGATACAAGGACCTCTTGTATGGCCCAGAGAACTGCTCAGTATTCTACAGTTACCTAAATGAGAAAAGAATTTGAAAAACAACACACACATACTGAGTCACTTTGCTGTATACATGAAACTAATGTATTACTGTTAATCAACTATGCTCAAAAAAAAAAAAAAAAGGTCCCACTTCAGCAGGAAGACACACAGTAATGCACACAAGAAAAAGTACAAAAATGTATATAATAACACACAAAGAAGTTCAACTCTGCTAGTCACCAAGGAAATGCAAGTCAACAATGAAACAGATTTGCATGTCAAGGCATGTAATTTAAAAACAATTTTTTAAATTTATTTATTTGGCTGCTTGGGGTCTTCATTATGGCATACAGGATCTTCTATAACTGTGCATAGGCCTTCAGTTATGGTGTACAGGCTGAATTCTGGGAAACTGTGCTAAGATATTGAAGTACAGTTAGGGCCTCCCTGGTGGCTCAGACAATAAAGAATCTGCCTGCAATACAGGATACCTTGGTTTGGGAAGTTGCTCTGGAGATGGGAATGGCACCACTCCAGTATTCTTGCCTGGAGAATCCACTGGACAGAGGAGCTTGGTGGGAGGCTATAGTCCAGGGGGTCACAAAGAGTCAGACACCACTGAATGACTAACATTTTCATTTTCAGAATAGTGTTAGCATCTCTACAAATTAAGAGAAAACAATCTGCTTTAAGTGTCTCCTTTCTAGCACAAAGCAGGTGACCCCAAAATTTGAAAATACCATATCTCAGAATATTGTCTGATTGTTACTCAGCTGAACCATGTTTAGAAATAGGTTATTCACTCAATAGGTTTCAGGTATTTTTTGTACATGAAAATGTTTCTTTATTCCCATATGTCTATCAATCATTTGCATTTTTGTATGCATGAGTACCTATACATATATATGCAGGTCTATCTGTATGTATACACATTAATTACCTTTCTTGAATTTACAGTTATTTTACCTAAAACAAAAACAGAACAACAACAACAAAAAACCCTTTACACTTTATTATTATTATTATTGTTATTATTATCATTCTGACTGAGTCACAAGGCATGTGAAATCTCAGTTGTGGACCAGGGACTGAGCCCACACACCCTGCTTTGGAAGGCAAAGTCCTAACCACTGGACCACCAGGGAAACCCCATTGTTATTTTATTTTGAATGGCCTACAAATATGGTTTAAGAACCCACTGGCTGGGCTTTGTAACAACAGTCCTTAAATAACACACCTTAAATAGCTGCACCTAACAGAACTTCATTTGCTAAAAGCTAACTTGATCACAGAGCATCTAAATAGGTACATCTGGTAAGCACACTTCCAACACATCAAGAACCTCTTGCAGACAGAAAAACCAAGTCTGCTGCCAGAAGCCTATTTTATCTATAAGTGGATCTCAAAGATACTACACACATGTGTGTGTATGTGTGTGTGATATATGTCTTCACTCACACAAATATTGGTGAGAGAGTCAATCCTAGGCAGATTGATAAAAAGCTCAGGGTCCCCAAGGAGGAGAAAGTGGAGATTGGGAGTCTGAAATTCTCAAGGAGGAGAAAAGGACAAACTTTCCTTTGCATTCCTTCAGTTCAGTTCAGTTCAGTCGCTCAGTCGTGTCCGACTCTTTGCGATCACATGAATCGCAGCACGCCAGGCCTCCCTGTCCATCACAAACTCCTGGAGTTTGCTCAAACTCATGCCCATCGAGTCGGTGATGCCAGCCAGCCATCTCATCCTCTGTCGTCCCCTTCTCCTCCTGCCCCCAATCCCTCCCAGCATCAGGGTCTTTCCCAATGAGTCAACTCTTCACATGAGGTGGCCAAAGTGTTGTAGTTTCATTTCAGCATTAGTCCTTCCAATGAACACCCAGGACTGATCTCTTTTAGGATGGACTGATTGGATCTCCTTGCAGTCCAAGGGACTCTCAAGAGTCTTCTTCGACACCACAGTTCAAAAGCATCAACTTTTCAGCGCTCAGCTTTCTTCACAGTCGAACTCTCACATCCATTAATCTTAGTCAATTATGCAACTCAAATTAAACTCTTTACTAGGGTTTGTACAACAACAATGTATTCAGATGGAGGACAGCTTCTCCTTCTGGAAAACATTCTGATCATTCCTGATATTTTAGAATGCATATTATGGGAGTGGGTCTGGAGGATCTTTCTATTGTTAAATTCTAATCTTGTTATCCTAAAACGTAAATTGTGGGAGTAGGTCTGGTAAAATTTTCACAAACTTGAGACATTCTTTTGATTAATTGTAATAACTAATTAAAAGGTATATAACTCCATTGCTAACACTAGCAAAGGGGTGCTTTTTCTGCCCCCTTCTGTTGTTTATATCAGAAGCTTTTTCTATCCTTTTTATACTTTAATAAAACCCTATTTCACAAAAGCTTTAAGCAATCAAGTCTCATCTCTGGCTCCAGACTGAATTCTTCTCTTCCAGGGACCAAGAATCCTGGCATCTTTTTGTGGCTCAGCAACAACCTTTCATCAGTAGCAAATGACCACAACAAGACAAGGCATAAATTGGGATGTATTGAATTTAAGCTACTGGCTTCTCTGCCTGAGAATTGAAAATGATCACGGCTGTACGGGTCCTTAGAAATTATTTAATCCCAACTTCCTGTTTCACAGATGAAGAAACAAAAGGTCACATCCACATGGGCTTGGTACCTGTGTCCACAGTCTCTCAGACTCCCTAAGAGACATCCATATCTATCTCACTGCCCTGGAAACCCACAACAGCCACTCCTCGGCACTGTGCCACTGGTGCGCTGGCCCTGAGACATAACAGCAAGTGAGAGAGCAGGTCTGGCATCTGACACAAGTCCACACACAGATTATGCTGGTCTACAGGACCTTTCATCACCAGGAGGTGCTACGAGTCAGTAGGAACCCCCACCCAGACTAATGTTCAGTATGCTAACTCCCCATTAAGAAGCTGTGTGAATCCACACTGCCATGTTTGTAATGGATGACCAACAGGGACCTGCTGTACAGCACAGGGAACCTGGCTTAGTGTCATGTGGCAGCCTGGATGGGAGCAGAGTTTGGGTGGGGGGGGATGGATACAGGTATATATGTGGCTGAATCCCTTTGCTGTCCACCTGAAACCATCAGAGCATTGTTAATCAGCTATATTCCAATACAAAGTAAAACATTAAATACAGACACACAGAAACTGTGTGAATCCACTCTCTTGAGCTCCCATTTTCTTCCTATAAAGTGAACATGTACACCACGTTGTGAGGTTCAAGATACATAGGTCAGAAGCTTTTGTGAACCTCGGGATTTCTTCAGACATCCAGGGATATCTACAGGCCCTCCCAGAAGTAACTTGTCAGTTGAACCTACAGGAGGTAAGTCAGAAAACATGACTGGAGACCGACCGGGGATAGACAGGTTCACCCTAGTGGACATAAAACACCAGATGTTTGTTTCTAGTGTGTCCCCACCTACACCTTGCTAAATTTTCATGCATACAAGAGGAGGAGAATTCAAGGCAATGAAGTGTTAAGCTGATGTGTGCTGAGGGCCACATGGAGTATTAGCTCCCCCAACCTGCAAAACCCCAGTTTGGCTGAAAGACCGTTCAGTTTATGGCAAACACACACCTGTCAGCATACATTTACAGGGTCACATGTTACCACAGCTGGGCAGCACAAGCCTTATGCAACCTGTGTCATCAACACCAATATGGATGGTGATTTCTAACACTCCTTTAAAAATTAAAAAATAAATAAATAAATATTATTTTTAATTGGAGGATAATTGCTTTATATTGAATACAGAACTAATATAGAAGCACTGTATTAGTTTCTGTTGTACAACAATGCAAATCAGCCATAGGTATACACACACCTACACTTCTTTGTATACACATACAGCCATATATATACATATATATATATATATATATACACACATATGTGTATACACACACACATATACCTTCCTCTTGAACCTCCCTCACTTCCCCCATCCCACCCCTGTAAGTCATCACAGAACACCGAGCAGAGTTCTTTGTGTTATATGGTAGTTATTTTACCCGTGATATGGTATGTATGTTAATACTCCATTAATAAATGGCTTTTCTGTGTTTTGTTTATGCATCCACAAATGGCAATATCCCTGTAAATATTTTTCTGTAAGTGGTATATAATATGTTTGTTGGATTCATGTATGTGTGTGTGTGAGAAACATGGAAAGTATAAAATGTTTTTCCACTATGCTTGACAGAAATAAGCACAGAGATGTCCAAGTTTCTACCATCCAAAAAATATACTTTTGAAACATAATGATAACATATATGTATTTCTAATATATATTAGACCTAATATATATTTTAATATGTATTAAACCCTGAAAGATTCTGGTTTCCAAGGGGAAAGAAACTATGTCTATACCACTTACCAAAACTCCATCGAATCTTTTTTTTTTTTGATGACATGGTAACATTATTTTCCCTTCATTTATGCTTCAGACAGTGTATACAGCAGCAGGTTGTTTCATTATGAATGCTGCCAGGCAGCTTTCTAAAAACCTTCCTCCAAATCCCTTTTCCTCTCAAAGGTTCACCCAGGCATGACCACCACTTCAGGCATGATCTACTTCCAGAAGACTCTCACCCAGAGGAGTCAGTCCCTGCAGACCCAGACTGTGGTGGTTTCTCTGTGAAAATGGCATCTTCCTGCCACACACCAAAGGGGGCTGGAGCAAAGTAAAACCATTTCAATAACTTAGAAATATGGCTAAAATTAGTAACATGTTTCATTTATCACAATAAAAAGGGCAAACAAACAAACAAAACAATTCCATAGCATATACGCAGCAAAAACCAGTAAAGACTGCATGTCTCTTGACAGGCATATTGAAAAAGAGCACAAATCCAATCATTGCAAAATGCTCACAATCAACCTCATGCACTTTTCTCTATTTACATTTTTTTTTTTCCATTGCAATCAGCAGGCTAGGAGCAAATTCACCCACCAAGCTTTTTTTTTTTTTTTTTTTCATGACTTAACATGCACACCTGATTTCCCTGCTTTTTTTTTTTATTTTTTTTTTTCACTTTGCTGTGGCTGACTCACAATTTCCTTTCTCCATCCACATTCAAAGCCTCCCATTGTGAAAATGCTTATTTCTTACTGTTATGGAAAAAAAAAAAAAAAAGAAGAAGAAGAAAAATGTGTACAGTAAATAAGCATCTTCATACAGTGCTGCCGTCCTCCTGCCAACCTCCTGGGGACCCTGGGGACCCTTGGGGAAGAGAAGCAGGTCTGCAGACCACACTAAGGTGCTCATCCCCCCTGCCAATGGCTGTAAGTCGCTCTGGCTCACCATCCACAGCACAGTCCCAAGCTCTCAAGAGCACAGGTGTCTACCAGCACACACACACACACACACACACACACACACACACACAGGATCGCATGCTTGCACACCGCCATGCCTGCACATGGGCAGAGCTCCAGCGGACTCTGCACCCCCTTTCTGCATGATTTCATCATCAGTCAGAACGATAGGCAGAGAGTGCTGCTGCAGATCTCCCCCAGATCTAACCCTCACCCCCAAATCCCCCACCCTGATCCCCAGAGCGAGCAACTTGCTCTTTAAGGAAGAACAAAAGATGCTCAAGCAGCTTGTAAGCCAGGAAGGCAGCCTTGCCCTGCAGATGACCGGAGATGAGGGTGGCAGGGAGTACCAGGCTCACTTACCTGTGCTCCGCCCACCTCCAGCGATTCCAGCGACCAGTCTGCATCTGCTGTCTCCTAGTGATGGACAAGTCCCAATGCCCAGAGATGAAACTAAAGAAAGAACATGGGGACGGACAGATGAATGGATCAAAAAGTGGGATGTGGGTTCACGGCAGACTATGACTCAGGCATCGAAACAAGGAAATAATGTAATTGTCAGAGGTACAGATAAGTACAGTGATAATCAGAGTCAGTGAATAAGGGCAGATGAGAGCTGTGTCATAGGATTTACCTTTCAAATGGGACAGACAATATTGCTGGAAGCAAGTACCCTGACCGAGGTAAAACGGACACCCAGTGATGGAAACTCTCTGATGCTTAGCAAAGGGGATGGGTGAGAGGAAGGCTTGTATTGGAAGGATGAAATTCACAGATCCCCACAAATACCTGTCAAATACATAATTCACATGGACCAATTTAGAGTGATGTACTACACACTTTCTGAGAGCAGGTCAAAGGAAATAACCACTGCCGATGCCTCTGTGTATCGGTGGAAGGAAGCAAGAATCTGTACAGATTCAACAAAGGTAACTCTGTAGATCAGGTTCGTCAAACAAGAAATACGAACTACAATAAAACTGAAAAGGAAGGAGACACAAGCTCCAGGAGTTAGTGATTGACAGGGAAGCAGGACATACTACAGCCTACAGGGTCCCAAAGAATCCGACACAATTTAATTGAAAGGACTGACAGATACATATAAAAACCTAATACAGACTCAAAATGGATGTATTATCTCAAGAGTGATTTACTACACACCTTTTAATAATATATATGGGAAAATCACCACAGATAAATATCTCTATGTATGGTTAAAAATTTATGAAAATATATACAGCTACAAAAATAAGGACATTTGTGTCAACATGCACAGATCGAGAGATGATCATACTAAGTGAAGAAAGGCGCAGACAGAAAGACAAATACCAAATGATATCATTTAAATGTGGATTCTAACATATGACACAAATGAACATATGTATGAAATAGAATCACGCTTATGGACATAGACAACAGACTAGAGGCTTCAAAGGTAGAGAGAACTGGGGGAGCAATAGAGTAAAAGATTGGGGTTAAGAGATATAAACTAGAGAATATGGTATGGATTGACAAGTTCCTACTGTAGTACATAGAGAAATATATTCAGTATCGTATGATAAATCATAATGGAAAGATATATATATATATATAGGGGTTCCCTGGTGGTCCAATGGTTAGACTGCACCCTTCCCCTGAAGTGGATACAGGTTCAAATCCTGGTCACAGAACTAATCCTACATGCTGCACAATGTAGACCATAAATAAATAAATAAATAAATAAATAAATAAATAAATAAATAAAAGAATGTGTGTGCATATATATACATACACATTGTATATATACACACATATATGTGCATAACTGAATCACTTTGCTGTAAAGCAGACATTCACAAAATGTTGTAACTCAACTATACTTCCATTAAATTGTAACATGACAGGGAAAAGAAAAGATTGCTATATTTCATTGCATCTAAAGTTAACATCTAAAGAAAATCACTGTAAACAAACACAGCTCACGACGTAATGGGTGGCTTGCTGCAATACTTAAGGAGACACATAATGATGTCTGCAATTTACCACAAAAGGCAACAAGGAAAAAGATTGTTGATGGGAAAGAGTCTTGTATAAATGGATAGATAGGTGACAAAGGAAGTATTGTAAAATGGTTACAAAACCAGAACCCTATATATGCTCTCTACAAGAGACCCACCTCAAGCCAAGGGACACATACAGCATGAAAGTGAAGGACTGAGAAAAGATATTTCATGCAAATGGGGACCAAAAGAAAGCAGGAGTAGCAATACTCACATTAGATAAAATAGACTGAAATAAAGGTCGTGAAATGAGAAAATGAAGGCCACTACATAATGATCAAGGGATCAATACAAGAAGAAGATAACAACAATTATAAATATATATGCACTCAACACAGGATCACATCAACATGTAAGGCAAATGCTAACAAGTAAGAAATGGGAAATTAACAGTAACACAATAATAACGGGAAACTTTAACATCCCACTCACACATATGGATAGATCACCCAAGCAGAAGCAGAAGATTAGCAAGGAAACAAAAACTTTAAATGATACAATGCACCAGTTAGACCTAATCGACATAGATAGATAGATAGATTAAATAGATAGATAGACTGATAGATATGCACCCAACATAGGAACAAATCAATATAAGGCAAATGCTAACAAGTAAGAAACAGGAAATTAACAGTAACACAATAATAATGGGAAACTTTAACATCCCACTCACACATATGGATAGATCACCTAAGCAGAAGCAGAAGATTAGCAAGGAAACAAAAACTTTAAATGATACAATGCACCAGTTAGACCTAATTGATATAGATAGATAGATAGATAGATAGATAGATAGATAGATAGATAGATAGATAGACATGCACCTAACATAGGAACACATCAATATAAGGCAAATGCTAACAAGTAAGAAACAGGAAATTAACAGTAACACAATAATAATGGGAAACTTTAATATACCACTCACACATATAGATAGATCACCCAAGCAGAAGATTAGCAAGCAAGCAAACATTTTAAATGATATAATGGACCAGTTAGACAAATATATATGTATATAGGACACTTCACCCCAAACCAATGAATCTCACCTTTTTCTCAACTGCACATGCTACATTCTACAGGATACATCACATCACATTCTGGGCAATAAATTTAGCCTTGGTAAATTAAAAAAAAAAAAAATCATTCCAAGCATCTATTCTGATCACAATGTGGTAAGATCAGAAATCAGCTACATGGAGGGGGGAAAAATCTATTAAAAATACAAACATATGGAGGCTAAACAACACGCTTCTGAATAACCAACAAATAACAGAAGAAATCATAAATTAAATCAAAATATGAATAGAAACAAATGAAAATGAAAAGACTAAAACCCAAAACCTATGGGATCCAGAAAAGTAGTGCTAAGGAGAAGGTTTATAGCAATAAAAACTTACCTCAAGAAACAAGAGAAACGTCAATGACCCAACATTACAGCTATAGCAATGAGAAAAAGAAGAAATGAAGAACCCCGGGGTTGGTAGGAAGAAAGAAATCATAAAAATTTGGGCAGAAATAAATGAAAAAGAAACAAAGGAAACTATAGCAAAAATCAGCAAAAATAAAAGCTTGTTGTTTGAGAAGTTTAATAAAAGAGGCAAACCATTAGTCAGACTCATTAAGAAAGAAAAGGAGAAGAATCAGTTCAACAAGTTAGAAATGAAAATGGAGAAATCACAACAGACAATACAGAAATACAAAGAATCTTAAGAAGCTACTAACAACATGCATAAGACAGTAAAATGGACAAATTGGAAGAAATGGACGAATGCTCAGAAAAGTATAACCTTCCAAAATTGAACCAGGAAGAAATAGATAATCTTAACAGACCCATTACAAGAATGGAAAACGAAGCTGTAATCAAAAATCTTCAAACAAAAAATAAGCTCAGGACCAAATGGCTTACTCAACCTCATGGTTACCTTGGCCACCCAGAGTATACAAGAAAGGGAGTACAGAATGTCATTCCCCATTGGTTTGGGGAAACAAGTGAAGATAGATGGGAATAACAGCATCAGGAAAAGGGGTGTGGACAGAGAAGGTGTATGTGTCAGGTAAGGACAGGGGAGGGCGTCTTATGAGGTGGTGTCAACTGGCAAGAGGAGGTTGGGTAGATTCATCTCACCTTGCCACTTCTTTTGACCCTCAGATGACATGGAGTCTTCATCTTTTCCTCCTGGGAATATGGAGTTGGCTGTTACATTAGTGCTCTAGAACCTTGTGGCTTCCAAGTCACCTTAGTAATGTTGAAGACTTCCAGTGGTCTGTTCCAGAGCTCCTGAGCACTACTATGTATACCCCTCCCTAGGGTGTCACACCTTTATGCTTTATGAGGTCAGCAAATCACTTCCTCAGCCAATGGTGGCCCTGGGTGAGACTTGACATCACAAAGCCCCATCCTGTCACCTCTGGGGGAGGATAGGGAGCAATTCAGATGATTTGGTGGGAGAAATCAGGCATTTTAGTAGCCCTTAGGAGCCCTTCAAACTCACCTCCATCCTCCCCTTTAATTCTATTCTGAAGGGTTACATTGTAGGGAGTGTGTCTCCTCCAAACCTTGCCCCTAAATCACAGTATTCAGGATTTCATTCTGTTCTCTCTCACATTTCACCATTATCTAGTTTTTAATACCTTGCCTAAAGTCCCTCTCTGATAATTAGGTTGCATTGAAGTGTCTGTGGAAATAAGAAACATTCCACTTTCTTCCTACAAGGTGGTCTAAAACACCTTGAACACCATTTAATTCTGGCCACTGACCAGAAACCTTTTCCATCCCACCTTCTTTTCTCAGTGTTCACATAACTTTCTTCAGTTTTCCAGTTCCCAGTCTGAAACCCTTGACTTCAGTCCATGAGAATGGACTGAATGCACTTAACCTTAATCCACTTGGAGCTGTCTCATTTCAAGTCTAGGACTCATGCAAACCTCACTAGTTGTACCACCCAGGTTTGGGTTTTAACAGTGTGATGGGATGAGGCAGGTAAATACATGCTTCATGTTATTCCAGGTGATCCCAAGAAAGAAATGACCACCTATGACTGATTAGTATTCCCAGGAATACTGGGAAGAAGTGGTGCTTGCCCAGAGGTGTGTGAGCCTGGTGTGCAAAGATCTTCTCAACATGTGCCTTCACAAATCTCTTTTCTCACCTTGTTTTCCTAATGGCACCTTCATTGGAGCTTACCTCACAGTCGAAACCATGGTGGAATTCATTTCCATGAAGAGCTACCACAAGCTTCCATCTTCCTGGAGGAAGCACTTAGTAATCATGTGCTGCCCATCTACTTCCCAAGGTCTGTCACTGAAGTGGTTGTCTCTGGAGGAAGGGGAATGAGTTGTGGGCTTCATCTCAGTCCTTGTTTTCCTAATTGACAAACAGGCTCAGCCAGGTTGAGGTGTCCACCTGGGTATACAGTTTTTTTTGTCTTAGTGGGACTTCCTGAGTTTCCTGTGAAGTACTCACTTCCTGGTGTCCACTGGTTGCTTATTCACCATGGATGCATCACAAGGCTTAAAAATTTAAGACATAGAAGAATGCACATCATAAACAAACTCAAAAGACTACTCTTAAAATTTTTAGAATAAGAAACCTAAGAAATGGTAGAAAAAAATGTGAAAAAGACATGAGCCAACAGTTTCTAAGAAAGATGTAGCACTGGTCATTCACTTTATTAAGAGATATTTAAAAGACATGAGCAACTTTGGGCAAGAAAGATATGGGACTAGTCTCTAACCACATTAAAAAAATTTTTTTTAGAGATATTTAATCTCACTAAGGTAAGAAAAAAAATCATATTACAATTCTCCTGAGAAATCAAACTGACCCAGAAGTGGCATAGATTTTAGAAATTGCAAACATAGACATTAAAATACTTGGAATAACTATGTTTTGCATTTTGTAAAATTAAATAGAGACATGGAAATAAGAAAATAGATCCAATTTCACCCTATAGATATGAAAACTATAGCGTGAGATGACAAACACAATGGATAAAAAAAAAATGACAGATTAGATGGGGCAGCAGGAGAAAATTTTGAATTTGAAGAGGTAGCAATAGAAAGTATTCAGAATGAAGCACAGACTACACCAATATATACAAAGATGACACAGCATAATCTATTAATTTTTGTTCCCTAACAATGCAACTTTGGTTAAATATTTGAAGTCAATCAGTGTAATTCAAATTACTAAAGAACTAAAAATGAAACACCATAGGCTCATTTCAATAAGGCTGAAAAATAATTTGATAAAATCGAATATCTATTCCTGGATTGGGAAGATCCCCTGGAGGAGGGCATGGCAACCTACTCCAGTATTCTTGCCTGGAGAATCCCCAAGGCCAGAGGAACCTATGGGCTTACACTCAGTGAGGTCTCAATGAAATGGACACAGCTGAACTCCTGAACACATTCTATATAAAAACTCTTAGCAAACTAGAAATAGAAAACTTCCTCAACCTGATAATGGTAATAAGCTGTATAACTAACATCACACTTTGTGGTATAACAACACACCAGGCTTCCCTGTCCCTGTCCATCACCAGCTCTTGGAGCTTGCTGAAACTCATGTGCATCGAGTCGGTGGTGCTATCCAACCATAGCATCTTCTGTAGTCCCCTTCTCTTTTGGCCTTCAGTCTTTCCCAACTTCTTTTCAAATTAATTAGTTTTTCCCATCAGGTGGCCAAAGTATTGGCTTCACCTTCAGCGTCAGTCCTTTCAATGTATACTCAGAACTCACTTTCTTGGGATTGACTTTCTTGATATCCTTGTAGTCCAAGGGACTCTCAAGAGTTTCCTTCAACATCACAGTTCAAAAGCATCAAATCTTAGGCACTCAGCTTTCTTTATACTCTGTTACATCCATACAAGACTTATGGAGGAGAAGGTAATGGCAACCCACTCCAGTGTTCTTGCCTGGAGAATCCCAGGGATGGAGGAGCCTGGTGGGCTGCTGTCTCTGGGGTCACACAGAGTCGGACACGACTGAAGTGACTTAGCAGCAGCAGCAGCATGACTTATGGAAAAAACATTGCTTTGACAAGTCGGCTATTTGTACGCAAGGTAATGTCTCTCATCTTTACTACGCTGTGTAGGTAGGTCATAGCTTCTCTTTCAAGGAGCTCTCTTTTAATTTCATGGCTGCAGTCACTATCTGTAGTGATTTGCCTCTCCCTCAAAAGAAAAGTCTAACACTGTTTCTATTATTTCCTAATCTATTTGCCATGAAATGATGGAACTGGATGCCATGATATTAGTTTTCTGACTTTGGGTTTTAAGCCAACTTTTTCACTCACCTCTTTCCCCTTTCATCAAAAGGCTCTTTAGTTCCTCATTTCCTGCCATAAGGGTGGTGTCACCTACATATCTGAGGCTATTGATATTTCTCTTGACAATCTTGATTCCATCGTGTGCTTCGTCCAGCCTGGCATTTCACATGATGTCCTTTGCTTACAAGTTCAATAAGCAGGGTGATGAAAAGCAGCATTGATGCCCTCTTTCCTGATTAGCAACCAGTCTGTTGTTCCATTTCCAGTTCTGGCTGTTCTTTACTGATCTCCATACAGATTTCTCAGGAGGCAGGTCAGGTGGTCTGGTATTCCTATCTCTCAGATTTTTCCACAGTTTATTGTAATCCACACAGTCAAAGGCTTCCGCATAGTCAATAAAGCAGAAATAGATGTTTTTTTCTGGAACTCTCTTGCTTTTTCCATGATCCAGCAGATGTTGAATTTGATCTCTGGTTCCTCTGCCTTTTCTAAATCCAGCTTGAACATCTGGAAGTTCACCGTTCACATAATTTTGAAGCCTGGCTTGGAAAATCTTAAACATTACTTTTGTAGCATGTCAGATTAGTGCAACTGTGTGGTCATTGAAGCATTCTTTGGCATTACCTGTCTTTGGAGTTGGAAGGAAACCTGAAATTTTCCAGTCCTGTGGCCACTACTGAGTTTTTAAAATTTGCTGGCATATTGAGTGCAGCACTTTCACAAGCATCATCTTTTAGAATTTGAAATAGCTCAACTGGAATTCCAACACCTCCACTAGCTTTGCTCATAGTGATGCTTTCTAAGGCCCACTTGACTTAATATTCCAGGGTGTCTGGCTCTAGGTGAGTGATCACACCATCCAGGTTATCTGCATCATGGGGATCTTTTTTGAATAGTTCTTCTGTGTATTGTTGCCACCACTTCTTAATATATTTTCCTTCTCTTAGGTCCATACCATTTACATCCATTTTTGTGCCCAGCTATGCATGAAATGCTCCCACAGTATCTCTGATTTTCTTGAAGAGATCTCCAGTCTTTCCCATTCTATTGTTTTCCTCAGTTTCATTGCACTGATGGCTGAGGAAGGCTTTTTTTTTTTTTAATTAATCTCTTCTTGAAATTCTTTGGAACTCTGCATTCAAATGGGTATATCTTTCCTTTTCTTCTTTGCTTTTTTTTTTTTTTTTTTTTTTCTTTTCTCAGCTATTCTTAAGACCTCCTCAGAGAACCATTTTGCCTTTTTGCATTGTTTCTCTTGGGGATGGTGTTGATCACTGCCTCCTGTATGTGTCACAAACCTCCATCCATAGTTCTTCAGGAACTCTGTCTATCTTGATTCTGTCTAGAATCTTCAAGATGCTGTCTTGAATCTATTGGTGACTTCCACTGTATATTCCTAAGGGATTTGACTTAGCTTTTATCTGAATAATCTAGTCATTTTCCCTAGTTTCATCAATTTAAGTCAAAATTCAGCAATAATGTGTTCAGTGCATAGATATTTACAGTTGTTATGTCTTCCTCTTGGATTGATCATTTGAACATAATGTAGTGACTTGCCTCATTTTTTACATTATTCTTATTTTAAGGTCTGCTTTTTCTGATATGAGGGTTGCTGCTCCAGTTATTTTTTTTTGTTTCCATTTGCATAGCCTATATTTTTTTCATCTTCTCACTTTCAGTCCTTCTGTATCTTTGCATCTGAATTGGGTTTCTGGTACACAACATATATATGGGTCTAGTTTTTGTATCCACTCAGCCAGTCTGTGTCTTTTGGCTGGAACATTTAATCTGTATACACTTAAGAAATTATCAACATACCAAATGTATTTTTCACAGAACTAGAACAAATAATTTCACAATTTTTGCTTTAAAATGTAGAGTCTTTGTTTTGCATTGCAATATGTTATAAAAATGAAAATTAAAGGAAGAGTAAATAGCTTAAAATTAAAAAAAAAAAGAGAGTAAAAGGTTGATAATAGTAAAACTATATCTAGGAATTGCTCTGGAGCTGTTGTGGGTGGTGTGGGATCAGTTCAGTTTCAGACAATTCCTTCTTCCAGCTTGTATAAGATATATAAGCCCATTCCAATGCTTAGTCAATTTTAACTACAGGGTTTTTTTAATCTGTTGCACCTGTCACTCCCAGAGTGGTTTGCTCTTCTTTGTTCATTTTGGCTTCCTCTATTTTCAGGTCTGTTCAGTGTCTAATTTCCTCCCTGACACAAGTGGTGATGGTGGTCACTTATTTATGTTCACTTGTTCAATTTTGTTGTGGGAAGGGAAGAACACTGCAAACAAATATCGCTGGTGTGCATGTGTATGTTGGGGGGAGGGGGTTGGGGCGGGGGAGTGCTTTCAGCGTATGGACCACTTGGGATTTCTCAAGCTCAAGTGGTGTGTGCTTTCTGGGTCTAAACTGCTCAGGTTCCAGATTGCTCTTCAGGGGTACTGTCCAAAGTGGGCCTTGCATTTCCTGCACTTCCCAGGTCTAAGCTGTTCAGGTTCAGGTTTTTGGGTACACCGCAATGGCACAGAATCAGTTTCACACGCGTTTTTTGTCCTTCCCAGGTCCCAAAAGCTCAGGCGGCTGGGTGCTTGGCAAGCACACTGGTCTAAGTAGGCCATACATCTCAATCATGTCCTATGTCCAGGCCATTTAATTCCTGGGTGCGCTGCAAGAGCACCATCTCAGGTGTGTTGTGTGTCTCCTCTGGGGATTTGATCTCAAGCTGTGACACTCTGGCAGATGTCAACCGTCCAGAACTCCAGGAAGACGTGGTTAGCATCTGGCAACCTGCTCACAGGTTGGCAGAGGATGCTGGTCTCTGGGGCCAAGACTGCCCCTTGCCTTCTGGTTTTGGCTGTTACATACCTGCCTTTCTGCTTCTTGTACGAAAAAGGGCCGGCTAGCTGTCATTTGGTATTTTCTCAATCTTTTGTTCTCCTTTAGAAGAGAATGAGCTGCCTTTCTTGGAGCCTGGTGCCCTCTGCCAGCATTCAGAAATTGTTCTGTGGAAACTGGTCAGTGTTCAAACGATCTTTTGATGAATTTGGTGGGGAGAAATTGGTCTCCCTATCCTATACCTTTGCCACCTTGGGACCACCACCCTGGGTCTTATTTATGTATCCATTCAACCAGTCTGGGTCTTTTGGTTGGAACACTTATATATATATATATATATATATATATATATATATATATATATATATATTGCCATTTTATTAATTGTTTGGGGTTAATTTTGTAGATCTTTTTTTCTTCTCTTGTGTTTCTTGACTATATAAGCCCCTTTAACACTTATTTTAAAGCCACATTTGTGGTAATGAATTATCTCACCTTTTGCTCATCTGAGAAGCTTTTGATTTCTCTGTCAGTTTTGAAGGAGATCCTTGCCAGGCACAGTAATCTTGATTGTAGATTTTTCTTTTTCAGTGCTTTAGATATATCCTGTCATATCAGTCTGACCTACAGAGTTTCTGTTGAAAGATGAGCTGTTAAACACATGTGATTTACATTGTATGTTACTTGTTGCTTTTAACTTGCTATTTTTATATTCTTTCTTTGTGTTTAATCTTTCTTAGTTTGATTAGTATGTGCTTGGCATGTTTCTCCTTGGGTTTATCCAGAATGGGGCTCTTTGAACCTCTTGGACTTGATTGACTATTTCCTTTTCCATGTTGGGGAATTTTCAACTATAATCTCCTCAAAAATGTTATCATACCCTTTCATTTTTTCACTTCTTCTGAGACCCCTATTATTTGAATATTGGTGCATTTAATATTTTCCAAGAGGGCTCTGAGACTGTCCTCAGTTCTTTTCATTGTTTTTACTTTATTCTGCTCTTCAGCAGTTGTTTCCACCATTTTATCTTTCAACTCACTGATCTGTTTTCTGCTTCAGATATCCTGCAATTGATTCCTTCTAGAGTATCTTTAGTTTCCATAATTGTGTTATTTGTCTCTATATGTTTATTCTTTAATTCTTCTAGGTCCTTGTTAATTGATTCTTGCATTTTCTCCATGCCATTTTAAAGCTTTTGATCATCTTTACTATCATTATTCTGAATTCTTTTTCAGGCAGTTTGCCTATTTTTTTCTTCATTTATTTGGAATTCTGTGTTTCTAGTTTGTTCCTTTATTTGTGCAACATTTCTCTGCCATTTCTTCATTTTGAGAAAAAAAAAAAAAAACAAAACACACACACACACAAAAACTTAAGGTGTTGAGATATCCTTTTCCCAGGCTTCAAAGTTGAGTTTTTTTCTTTCTTTTAGTTTCTACACTCCTAACTGAGTGAGATTGCATTGGGTGAGATTTGTGCTGAGGTTTTGTTTTGTTTTGTTTTGTTGTTTTTTTCTTCTGAGTGCATGGTTGAGTGAGGTGTTAATCTTCTCTGTTGATGACTGAATTTCTATTTTTGTCATCTTTGCTGTTTGAATGAAGTGACCAACACTGGGTGCAACTGGTGGTTCGATGATGCCAAGTCTTGTATTCAAGTGGTTTCCGTTGTGTGAGTTTTCACTATTTGTTACTCCCTAGGGTTAGGAGTTCTCTGGTTGTCTATGGTCTTGAAGTCAGTAGTCCCATTCCAAAACTCATGACTCCAAAACCTGGCCAAGGACAGTGTTACAACAGATGCTTTGTTATGGCATTAAGTCAGATTAAAATAAATATCAAAAAAAGAGAAACTAAAGATGAACCCCAGACAAATGGCAGTTACACTGTCACATAAATAACAATTAAAATAATGGATTATACACATATATTCCCATATGAGAATATGCACATATACACCCATAGGAAAAACCAAAACAGTCCAACAAAAATAAAGTAGAATAGATTGATCCAGCAAACAAAAGAAACCAAAAATGATATCTATCAGTTGAGGACAGAACTAACTAAAGCACAAACTGGAAAACAAAACCAAAGCAAAGTGCCAAGTGGGGATTAAAGCAATGGGAAAAAAAATGTTGAGAGGAAAAGAAAGAAAGAATAGATAAGCAAAGTTAAATAGAGATAGACAAACATTATTTGTATATATTAGAGTTTAATTGTAAGGGGGAAAAACAGTGGAAAGGCAAACAATTGTAAATGTAGAACAAAATATAAAAGGTTAAAAAAATTAAACAATAAAGAATAGAAAAAAGTAAAAAAAAAATCAAAAATAAAGAAAAAATAAATGGAAATGGCCACAGAACTGCGACAGTCTAACGTAGAGGTAGAGGTTTATAGCAACAGTGCAAAGTGTGAATATACACATATACACCCTTATGTAAAATAAAAACACTTCAACAAATATAAAGTACAATATATTGACCTGGTGAACAAGCAAAACCAAAATTTATATATACCAGAAAAGAACCAACTGAAGCACAAACTGGAAAGCAAAACTAGAGCAAAGTGCTAATTGGAGGAGAAAGCAAGGAAACTAAAACTAACAAATAATTTGAGAAGCAAGAAAAGAAAGGAAAAATAGATATGCAAAGTTAAATAGAGGTACATAAAGAATATTTGTATACATTAAAGATTAACTGCAAGGTGAAAATAACAGTAGGAAAAGTAAACAAAGAATAAATGTAGTATAATAATAGCTTTAAAAATGAAAAATAAAATTACAAAATGAGAAAAAAAAAAAAAAAAAGGAATACTCCACAGAATTGCAAAAGCTGAATGTAGACAGTGTTCTGTAACAACAATAAAAATGTGACTAGGGAAAAAAAAGCTCAAAAGTTTAAGTAGATTTCATAGTGCAAATAAAATCAGCAGCTACAACATGGAGAGGGGGCAGGAAAGAAAAACAAATAAGCAAACAAAAAAGAATCTACAAAGCAAGTCAAAACATTAGAATAATACATGTTTTTCTTGAGTTACTGCTATCAGAGTCCTTTTCCTCACTAGAAGTCATAGTCCACCTCACCTCCCTGGAGTGACCTCCAAAACTGGCTGATCTCTGGACCTGATTTGGGGGCAGTTCAGGGTCTAATCTGGTCCTACTACTATGTGTTCTTGCCTCCAATGTTCACAGCTTTAAGAACTAGGGTGTATTCTTTTGTAGGAGCTATCAGTGTCCTTTTATATATTCCTTAGACACAGAGTCTGCCTAGTTGATCGTGTGGATTTAATCTGTCACTTGTATAGGTGGTAGGAAGGTTTTGGGTCTTCTTCCTTAGTAACACCACCCCTTGGGTTTCAATTATGGTTTTATTTCCACCTCTGCATGTAGATCATCCACTGGGATTTACTCTTGAAGCTCCTCTGAGAGGGCCAGATGTGGGCTTATAACTGCGTGGGCTTAGGGATTCTGGCAGCACCAGGTACTCATGGGAGTTGGTGGCTAGGGCAGCAGGAAATATGGTCCTATAGAGGGATATAGCAACCAGTATTGTCCAATACACATCTGTATTCTTGCTTGTAGAAGCCCCCTCCCTGACAGAAATCCTGGCAGGCCACATTCTACAGTGTCACAAAGAATTGGACACTACTGAAGTGACCATGCACACAGACAAGACATTTTTTGGCCTGTGGCAGCTCTGTCCAAGTGACAGTTGAGCATGAAGATGACGCAGCTTCTTGACTTTCTAGCACTCTGGTGGCGACAAGTGCACAGGAACATAGACTGCCTCTGCCAAAGGACTTTTGGCCATACCAGAGTCTTTTTTCCAGCATCTTGTAGCTTGTAATCAGGAGGCCTATTTTGCCACTTTTTCTCCATAGCTCCACTCTTTAAGGCACTTAAGGGGGCTTCCTTGCCTGGGATAATTCTCTGTTGTTTGGCACATTAGACACATAGCAGGGCTCCCTGGATGGGGTCCTACTCTGTAGATCATTGAGTCAGGCACTTGATCAGCCAGCCTCTCTGTTTTTCAGCTGCCCATGCTGGTGGGTGGGGAGAGAGAGGCTATGATGATGGCTCCACATTCTACAATTGACTCAGCAGTGTTGCCTTGCTTCCATGGTGTCTGGGTTTCCTCCACAGGCATTTGCCACCCTGATCTCCTCCCTCATATCCCATCAGTATATCTTTCCACAGTCAATAGCAGCCTTCACCCTGGAATTGCTTCCCAATCCCCAAGCTCCAGCTCCCAACTGTTGTGCCTTCTAGGGGACTGGCGTTCCTCTCTGGGATGTGTATGACTGTGGCAAGGACTGTTTGATTCTCATTCCATTTAGGCTACTAAAGATCAACTGTTTTACTCTCAGGCTAAAATATTTCTTCTGCTATCCAGACAGTTGCTCCCTTGAGGGGATCAGACACCTACGTCAATTCTCCCACCCACCAAGGGCAGGTCCAGGCCTATTGACACTCCTGTTTTTTCCCCTGCTTTCTCATCCTACCAAGTTTTGCAGTTCTATATATTTTTTTCTGCTGGGCATGTACTCCTGTCAGCTCTCAGCTGGTGTTCTGCAAGGACTTCTGTGTCTGAAGGTGTATTCCTGATGTATCTGGGGAGAGAAATGTACTCCATGTCCAGCTATTGTTCTTCCATCTTTTTCATCTCAACTTTTAAACTATTAGAAATAACAGTTATGAACATATGTGTACATCTTTGGCATTTTGGGTATACTTTTTTTTTTTTTCCTTTTCCTTACTTCTTGGTATAAACCTAGGAAATGGATTGCTTGGTCGTGTGGTAACACAATGTTTAACTTTTGGAGGAACTTTCAAACTGTCTTCCACCATAGTGTACTCTTTTGTATTACATAAGCAGTGCATGAAATTTCAAATATTTTCACCTACCCATCACACTTGTTCTTGCCTGTTCTCTCATTAGAACCAAATTTTTGTGAGCCTTGCATACTTACTTGCCATTTGTATATCTTTATTTAGTGAATTCCCTGTTGAAATCTTTTGTCCATTTTTATTTGCATTGTAGCCCTTCATATATTTTGTAGGATTATTAAGTTTTTCATAGTTCAATATTACTGTTATTATTTTTAAATTTAATTTTCAATTGTCTGTACTAATATATATAAAAGCAATTAAATAAATATATATCACCTGTATATCTTGCAATATTGCTTAAATTATTTCTTAATTTTAGTTATTCTGTTGTAGATTTCATTGGATATTCTATATAGATATCACTGACAAATAAAAGCAGTTTAATTCTCCTTTTCCAAACTTGATAACTTCTCAATCATTTTCTAATATGATTTCATGGACAGAAATTCAATATAATGGGAGTGGACATCTTTTATTTGATTGTGATCTTAGAAGTAAAATACTCAGTGTTCAACCATAAAGTGTGCTATTAGTTTTACAGTTTATTACCTTCATCAGGTTGAGGAAGTTTTCTATTTCTAGTTTTCTAAGAGATTTTGTACAGAATGTGCCCAATCACTCAGTTGTGTCCAACTGTTTGCAACTCCACAGAGTTTAAGCCCAACAGGCTCCTCTGGCCTTGGGGATTCTCCAGGCAAGAGTACTGGAGAGGGTTGCCATGCCCTCCTCCAGGGGATCTTCCCAACCTAGGAGTACATGTTAGATTTTATCAGATTATCTTTTAGCATTTATCAAGATGACCCTACTGTGTTTCATTCTCAATTCTTTAATAAGTCGAGTTACACTGATGGATTTTCAAATGTTTAACAAATGCTACATTCTTAGGGGGACAAAGACCAATATATTATGCTATGTCCTACTTTGTGTATATTGGTGTAGGCTGCTACAGATCAGCTGTTTCTCTCTCAGTTTTAAATGTTCCTCCTCTGATCCAGACGGTTACTCCAACTTTGGGATTGGAAACAGAATTCAGTTCTCCCATCCACCGAGGGTAGGTTTAGCCCTAGAATCACTCCTATTTTCCCCCTAGTTCCTTCATCCTACTGAATTTGTGATTCTATATATTCTTTTGCACTGGTCAGGTACTCCTGTCCACTCTCAGCTGGTGTTCTGCAAGCACTTCTGTGTCTGAAGGTATATTCCTGATGTGTCCATGGAGAGAGATGTACTCAACATGCACCTACCACTCTGCCATCTTGTTCATCTCAACTGTTTGACTATTAGATATAAGACTGCTATGAACATTCATGTGCATGCCTTTGAGTAAACATAATTTTTTTACACATAGTGAGGTGATTATGAGCCCTAGACTTGAAACAATACAGCCCCAAGTGAAGAAACGATAAGTGTATTCACTGTAGCCTCACAGCCTGAAGGAGCAGTTTCAGATTGGAAACAAGAAAACGAAGGAGAGATACATGAACACTGAGGAAAGGCAGTGGGATGAAAAAGGTTTCTGGTAGCTGGCCCAGAATTAAATGATCCTCAATGTACTTTAAGACCACTTTGGAGGAGGAAAGTGCACTGATTCCCACTTCCACATATACTTCAATACAACCTAATTATCATGGAGGGATTTTCAGTTCAGTTCAGTTGAGCTCAGTTGCTCAGTCATGTCTGACTCATTGCGACCCCATGAACCGAAGCACGCCAGGACTCCCAATCCATCACCGACTCCTGGAGTCCACCCAAACCCATGTCCATTGTGTAAGTGATGCCATCCAATCATCTCATCCTCTGTCGTCTCCTTCTCCTCCTACCCTCAATCTTTCCCAGGGTCTTTTCAAATGAGTCTGCTTCTTGCATCAGGCAGCCAAAGTATTGGAGTTTTAGCTTCAACATCAGTCCTTCCAATGAACACCCAGGACTGATCTCCTTTAGGATGGACTGGTTGGATCTCCTTGCAGTCCAAGGGCCTCTCAAGAATAGTCTCCAGCACCACACTCAAAAGCATCAATTCTTCTGCATTCAGCTTTCTTTATAGTCCAACTCTCACATCCATACATGGCCACTGGAAAAGGCATAGCATTGACTAGACAGACTTTGTTAGCTATGTAATGTCTCTGCTTTTTAATATGTTGTCAAGGTTGGTCATAACTTTCCTTCCAAGGAATAAGCAATCTTGGACAAGATATTAAAAATGAGATAATGATGAAATGTGATAGAGGACAGAATGAAAGCCTGAATAATGTGGCTCTGAGGCAAGTTTTGAAAGAGTCACACTCTTCCTGACTTGTGACACGTCAGAGTTGACTTAGAGAGATGACGATGGCAGGTGAGTTTGGAGTGCTATTTGAAAACATTAAAATTCCTCATTTCTCCCACCAAATCATCTTAGTGGCTCCCCATTCTCCACTAGAGGTGTCAAAATGGGGCTTTGTGATGTCAAGGCTCACCCAGAGCTACCATTGGCTGTGGATGTGACTTGCTGAACTCATAATGCATAAGGTTTTGGTCCCCTGGGGCTGGGAATACATACGGGTTCCATGGGGCCCTGAAGCAGACCACTGGGAGTCTTCAAAATGACTAAGGTGACTTGGAAGCCACAAGACTCTAGAGTAGTAATGGAAGACTCTAGAGCTGATTCGTCATACCCAGGAAGAAAGGGTGAAGACATCAACTGATGTCCAAAAATGTTTCAAGGTGAGCTAAACCCACCCTAGTTCCTCTTGACCATTGTCACCACCCCATAAGATGCCCTCCCTTGTCCTTGCCTAGCACATATCCCTTCTCTTCCCACACCCCTTCTCCTGAAGCCATTCCCGCCCATCTTCACCCTCTTGTCCAAATCAATGCGGTTGTGTGCTCCCTCTCTTGTGCTCTCCAGGCGGCCAGGGGTAACTGTGAGGGTGAATAAACCTCTGGTTCTGAGCTCTTTTTGTTGTTGGTTGGAAAATTTTTTTATTATAGTTTCGATTTCCATACTAGTGATGAGTCTGTTAAGATTATCTATTTCTGCCTGGTTCAGTTTTGGAAGCTTATACTTTTCTAGGCACTTGTTCATATCTTCCAAGTTGTCCATTTTATTGTCATATAGTTGTTGATAGTTGTCTCTTATGATCCTTTGTATTTCTGTGTTGTCAGTTGTGATTTCTCCATTTTCATTTCTAATTTTGTTGATTTGATTTTTCTCCCTTTCTTTCTTGATGAGCCTGGCTAATGGCTTGTCTATTTAATTTATCTTCTCAAATAACCAGCTTTTACTTTTGCTTATTTTTACTGTAGTCGCCTTTCTTTTTCATTTATTTCTGCCTTAATTTTCATGACTCCTCCTCTTCTTCTAACCCTGGGGTTCCTCACTTCTTTTTCTAGTTGCTTTATGTGTGAAGTTAGGTCATGTATTTGACTTTTCTGTTGTTTTTTGAGGTAAGTTTGTATTGCTATGAACCTTGCCCTTAGCACTGCCATTCTGAATCCCATAGGTTTTGGGTTTTAGTGTTTTGATTTTTGTTTGTTTCTGTTAATAATTTTTTATTTCTTTTCTCATTTCTTCTGTTATTTATTGGTTATTCAGAAGCATGTTTAGCTACATATGTTTGTATTTTCAGAATTCCCCACCCCCCCCGAAGGCTAGATTTATTACCCAAGATGTGATCTATCCTGGAGAATGTTCCTTGTGCACTTGAGAAAGAGGTGAAATTGATTGTTTTGACGTGAAATGTCTTTTTGGTATCAAGTAGGTCTAACTGTTCCATTGTATCTTTTCATGTTTGAGTTTCCTTGCTAATTTTCTGTTTGGTTGATATATCAATAGGTGTGACTGCAGTATTAAAGTCTCCCACTATTATTGTGTTACTGTTAATTTCCACTTTCATACTTGTTAACATTTTCATTATGTATTGAGGTGATTCTATGTTGTGTGGTGTCCTTCTTGGTCTCTTTTCATGCCTTTTATTTCAAAGTCTATTTTATCTAATATGAGTATTGCTATTCCTAATTTCTTTTGCTCTCCATTTGCATGAAATACCTTTTAGCAGCCCTTCACTTTCACTCTGTATTTGTACCTTGGTTTGAAGTGGGTCTCTTGTAGACAGCATATATATGCGTCTGGTTTTGTAACCATTTAGAAATACTTCCTTTGTCAGTTATCTCTCTATCCATTTGTTCAACCCTCTATACAATCAAAAATTGATCTTTTTCCTTGTTGCATTGTGTGGTAAATTACAGATGTCAGAATGTGTCTCCTTAAGTATTTCAGCAAGCCTGCCAATAGATATTGAGTTGTGTTTGTTTGCAGCAATTTTATTTAGATATTAACTGTACATACAGTGAAATATAGCAATCTCTTCTTTTCCCAGTCATGTTACTTTTTAGTTGAAGTATAGTTGATTTATAATGTTGTGTAATTTTTGCTATACAGCAAAGTAATTCAGTTATCTATACACACACAATATATATATATACATACATAGTGTGTGTGTGTATTCTTTTATTTAATCTTTTTTTTCTTTTTATATTTTTGGCTACACTGTGTAGCAAGTGGGATTAGATTCCTGACCAGGATTTGAACCTGAATTTCTTGCAGTGGAAGTGTGCAGTCTTAACCCCTGAACAGTTAGAGAAGTTCCATATATAATTTTTCATTTTGACTTATCAAAGGATACTTCATACATTTCTCTGTGCTCTACAGTAGGAACTTGTCAATCCATTTCATATTCTCTAGTTTATATCTCTTAACCACAATCTCTTACTGAATTTCTTCCCCAATTCTCTCTGCCTTGGAAACCTCAAGTCTCTTCTGTAAGTCCATGAGTGTGTTTCTGTTTCATACACATGTTCATTTGTGTCATATCCTAGATTCCACATTTAAATGATACCATTTGGTATTTGCCTTTCCCTGTGTGCCTCACTTTACTTAGCATGATTGTTTCTCAGTCCATGCATGTTGACTCAAATGGCCTTATTGTTGTAGTTGTATATATTCTTGTATTCTTTTAACCATACATAGAGGTATTCATCTATGTTTATTTCCCCACATATATTGTGAAAAGGTGTGTAGTAAAACACTCTTGGTTAGTACGCCAGTTTTGATTCTGTATTAGGATTTTATATGCCTGTGTCAGTAAGTTCACTTCAGTTGCTCAGCCGTGTCCAACTCTTTGTGATCCCATGGACTGTCCCATGCCAGGATTCCCTGTCCATCACCAACTACTTCAGCCTCCTCAAAATCAGGTCCATCGAGTGGGTGATGCCACACAACCATCTCATTCTCTGTCATCTGCTTCTCCTCCCACCTTCCATCTTTCCCAGCATCAGGGATATTTCCAATGAGTCAGTTCTGCGCATCAGGTGGCCAAAGCACTGAAGTTTCAGCTTCAGCATTAGTCCTTTCAATGAATATCTAGGACCAACATCCTTTAGGATTGACTGGTTTGATTTTCTTCCAGTCTAAGGGATTCCCCAGAGTATATGTGAATATGGATAAATATTTATTTTGCTTATGCTACTGTCTCTTGGAGAAATAGAAGAATACTTATGAAAGTAATTCATCAAGTGTCAATGTACGCTCTCATATGTACACTTGGGTGTGAATAAATGTTTACTATGCATATGGTGCCCTTCAAGGAGAAATAGAAAAATGTTAATGAATGTAATTTATAAAATCCAAATGTATTAATTCATATGTATATGTGTGTATGAGTAAATATTTACCGTGCTTATGCTACCATTTCATAGAGAAATAGAAGAATTCTTATTTAAAAAAAAAAAAAAAGAATGTTTATGAATGTAATTTATAAAATCCAGAAGTATTCTGTACATATTGAAAAAGATACCATATAACTTTACTAAAAATTTCTGTTATATGCTCATAACAGAAAACAGTAAAGTTTCTAGGAAAAAAAAAAAGAAAAAAATCATCCATGATTTCATTTATCATTGGCTCAGAATTCTGAGTTCCTGGGCCAGGGAGATAAAAAGATGAGTATGAGCTAGTTCTTTTACTATAAAATCATCTTTTCTGCTATTTGAAAGTTAGCATAGAACTTTATTCTGATACTTGATTCTTGCTTTGTTTACTTATCATTAAGCTTAAACTTTTACAAATACCTAGTTATTTGAACCCTGTTTAGAAACTACTTGTTTTATTTTATTTTATTTTTTTCCCATTTTCACAATGATTAAAAAATGTTGCATGTCATGGCTACAGTAAATAATGCTGCAATGAACACTGGGGTGTATGCATCTTTTGGTATTAATGTTTTCTCCATGAAAATTCCCAGGAGTAGGTCATATGGTGATTGTATTTTCAGTTTTTTAAGGAGCTGCCATACTGTTCACCATAGTGGCTCTACCAATTTACATGCCCACTGACAGTTCAAGAGTGTTCCCTTTTCTCCACACTCTCTCCAGGAATTATTGTTCATTGAAATTTTGTTGATAGCCAATCACACTGGTGTGAAGTGAATACCAAGTGAACAGAAATACAATGTAGTTTTGATTTGCATTTCTCTAATAATTAAAAATGTTGGGCCTTTTTACATTTGTTTTTCCATCATCTGTATGACTTCCTTGGAGAAAGGTTTGTTTAGATCTCCCAGTTTTTTGATTGAAATTTTTTTTTTCTTTTGATACTGGGCTTCATAGGCCATTTGAATATTTTGGAAAATAATGCCTTGATAACTCAGAGGAACTTTCTGTGTAGCACAAGGAACTATCCTCAATGCTCTGTGGTGACCTAAATTGGAAGGAAATTCAAAAAAGAGTGTATGTTTTAACACATGCACACCTGATATGCTTTGCTGTACAGCAAAAAGTAACACAACATTGTTAAGTAACTACATGTGTAAGTGCTGTATACTCCATTTACAGGAAGTTCTAGATGAAGCAAAAATAACCTACACTAATAGAACTGAGAACAGGGGTTGCAGGGGGGAAGGACAGTGTGGGGAAGGGTACAAAATATATTTTCTAGGATGTTGGGGAGGGGGGAAACAACTTTGCAGTGAGCATTAGATATATAATCTTGGTGAAATTGCAGAAATATTTCTGCAATGTAAATTCCTAACAGGGTCTAAGTGGCTCCATGCATTTATAAATTTACTAGATAATGTCAAATTGTCCTTCAGAAGATTGCATTACACTGTGCTTATACAACCCTGTTGAAACACTCATTCTCCAATTCCTCATCCTCAATTTGGAGGAAAAGTTTGCTATCTTTCAACTTTCTCATTGAACTTTGTAGTTTGCATGGTGAGAAATCATATCCTATTATTGTTTTGGCTTGCATTTCTTTTATTACCAATTAGGTTCCACATTTCTTCCTGATTTTTGGTAACTTTTTCCTTTTTTTGTTCTCTAGGTAATTTGTATATCTTTGTACCTTTGTTTACTTAATGATTCTCTTCTATTGGGTTTTTCATCTTCCTTTCCAATTTTAAGTTTGGATTCATTTGGACTAAATGAGATAAAGGAGCCCTTTGTCAGGTATCTTCCAAATATTTCTTAATTGTCATTTTATAATTACTTGTTTGTTGTCTATTCAGCCATGCAGGAATTTTACTACAAATAAATTTATGTTAATTTTCCCTTTTAAGCTTCTGGACAAAGATCATGTAAAATAAGAAATTTAAATAATGGCCCCAAACTTTAGGAAGCTAACGGATGTGGTTAAAAGAATTGTGAGGGGAGCAACTCTGAGTTGCTCCACATCCTCCCCTAGAAGTGCCAGGATGGGGCTTTGTGATGTCGTCTCACACAGGGCCACCATTGGCTGGGGAAGTGACTTGCTGATCTCATAAAGCATAAATGTGTGGCCCCCTGGGGAGCAGCACATATAGCAGTGTTCAGGGGCTCTGAAGCAGACCACTGGGAATCTTCCAAATGACTAAGGTGTCTTGGAAGCCACAAGGCTCTAGAACTGTTACGGAACTCTCGATGGAACTCTAGAGCTGTTATGGAACTCAGACGGAACTCTAGCTCCAGTGGAACTCCATAACCCTAGTTATGGAACTCTGTTATGACTCTAGATGCCCAGGAGGAAAAGATGAAGACCTCCTATCAACTGAGGTCCAAAGAAAGTGCTAAGGTGAGCTGGACCCACTTCAGCTCCTCATGTCTTTCTCTGTTTGACTTACTTAATATGATCATGCCTAGGTCCATCCATGTTGAAACAATAGCACTATTTAATTCTTTTTTATTGCTAATATTCCACTGTATGCATAATATATCTCTTTATCCATTAACCTATCTATGGGCATTTCTGGTTGTTTCCATGTCTTTGCTACTGTGTATTGTGCTACTTTAAACACTGTTGTGCATATCATTTCGCTGATGGAAGTTTTCATCTGACTGGATATATGCTGAGTAGTTGGAGATTGTTGAATGATATGGTAACTGTATTTTTAGAGCTTTTTTTTAAACCTGCATACTGGGGAGGGAGATGGAAAGTCAAATGGGGAGGGAGATTAAAAAGTGAGGGTGTATATGTATACATATGGCTGATTCATGTTGAGGTTTGACAGAAAACAACAAAATTCTGTAAAGTAATTATCCCTCAATTTAAAAAATAATTTCAAAAGAACTGGTTACTGTTTTCAATAGTGGCTGCATCAGTTTCTTGAGCTTCATGTATAGGGTGTTAATCTTCCTGCAGTACCTGGTTGGCTTACATGTGTTTTTCAAAAACTTGCTTTGTTTGTTTGTTTGTTTTCCCTTAAATACTCTTTAAGTATATATTTATATTTTTATTGTTTATATTATTATATTATAATATATTATATTATGTATAATATAATAATATATTATTTATATTATAAATTTATATTTAAGTATAAATTTATATTTAATAATATTTCTTTAAATACTTGAATAGGAGTGGTGCTGCCAGATCATATGGTCAGTCTCTTGTGTTTTTTACAAGGCACTTTGTAGTGATGTTTGTAATGGCTCCTACCAAATATATCCCAGTAATACCATAAGCAGTCCCCCTCTACCATGTCTTCCCTGTATAATATTTGATATGCTTTCACTACTCAGAGGTGCTACCTCATTAGTATAGTTTGTTTATCTCTAAAACACTGGGCTTCCCAGGTGGCACTGTCACAAAGAGTTCACCTGCAAAGGCAAGAGCCAAAGGAGATGTGATCTGGGCAGATCCCTTGGAGGAGGAAATGGCAACTCAATACAGAATTCTTGTCTGGAAAATTCCATGGACAGAGGAACCTGGTGGGCTATGGTCTCCAATATCACAAAGAGGTGAACCCAAAAGAGTTCACAGTAATTCACTAGAATGCACATATTTCATGTGCTTATTAAGAAATATTAAAAATTGTATTTACCTGTTGATATTTTCTTCCAGATACAGTGTGCTATTTGACATTTCTCATTCAGAAGACCACTAGCAATTATGGAATGACGGATATCATTTAAAACCCAGCAGCCTGGGTTATATAAAGTGATTCTGGTTTTTTGTGGTGTTTTTGGATCAGTGACTCCTGTCAAGTTCAAGGGTAGGTGCCATATTGAGTCCAGTGGCCTTGTGACTATCAGATGTCCATCAGCAATAGTTTTAAGGCTGCCATTACAGAGAAAACCCTCCTTGCTTCAAGGCTTTATTACTCCTTCCTCTTCTAGGATGGCTTGTGCTGCCTAAGAGTTTTTGTCAGGCCTGGAAGTAATTAGAGGAGAATGAGCCAGAGTATGCCACGAAACCTGGTGACTCCTCACTCTTGGATTTTTTAAGTAAATGTTCCTATTCTCTTTAAGTTGAAGACAAGGATGAGTTGGTTTTATGTGCACCAATTCTCATTCCAAAACAATGAGACTACTGTATGTATTCAGCTGCACTTGCTTTCACCTACATATTATTAGAATGTATTTTTCTTTTTTTTTTTTTCATTTATTTTTATTAGTTGGAGGCTAATTACTTTACAATATTGTAGTGGATTTTGTCATACGTTGACATGAATCAGTGATGGATTTACATATATTCCCCATCTCGATCCCCCCTCCCACCTCTTGCTGAAGTAGGTTTATGTGGATTCTGTATTTTATATGTATCTGTGGGAAGAAATTAATACCAAGTTCCAGATATATCCCTTCCATCCACCAGGATCCTCTGCTACCTGTAAGTTTCTTACCAGGTTGGATGTCCACGTCACATTTGTGTAGATGCTCAATGCAATGGGTTTTCATATCCCACCTCTCTGTTGCATTCCCTGATGTTTCTTCAACTGAAGCTCCTTTACTCAGTGGGATGATCTCTGAATTTATTTTTATCTCTGAAGATGGCTTACTTTCATATTTCAATCCTTGATTGAAAATTCTTTCCAAACCTCTATCACATTCTTTACCCATTCCTCTGTCCTGGTATGCTATCTTAACTTTAATCTCTTTGATGTTCTGAATGGTGTGGCAGGACCTAGTTTGGAGTGGCTGGTGTTCAAAATCTGTTCATTTCTGAAATATTCCAGGAGAGGATCTGATTTATCATACTGCCTCTACATCTTTATTTGTTTATTTATTTTTCTCTCTTGGGAGTGCACTTTTCTACTCATGCTCATAGTGGTTCTTAGCACGTATAGCTCACCGGAACCCTAAAGAGTCCACTGTACTAATGTTACTCTACCACTGATGCATTGTCCAGCCTTTGAAGGTGGACTTTTCCCATGCTTAAGCAGAGGTGATAATGTCCTCACAGCTTAGATGTCACCCTATGTAAAAACTGTGATGTGCTTCTTTAATGAAACACAGAATTGTGTTTACCTCTTCATATCTTCTTCCTGTTACCTTCTCCTGTTTTTACTTTAGTGTTTTTCTCCCCCATGTGAAAGCAAAAGTGAAGTTGCTCAGTCGTGTCTGACTCTTTGTGACCCCATGGACTGTAGTCTGTCAGGCTCCTCCATCCATGGGATTTTCCAGTCAATAGTACTGGAGTGGGCTACCATTTCCTTCTACAGGGTATCTTCCCAACCCAAGGATCAAACCCATGTCTCCCTCATTGTAGACAGACACTTTACTGTCTGAGCCACCAGGGAAGTTCCCCTATGTGAGTCCTGGAAATTTGTTAAGGGTGTGTATTGGTTGGAGCTCAGCACACTTATAAATAGTGTGGCCATCAGCAAGCATTTTAAGGTTGCTCCTAAAGATGTCCACAAGGCGATAGGATTTTTTTTTCATTCCCTTCTATTTTTACTATGGTAACAGCAGCCTTGGTGTTTATCCCAGGCCTGATTGTAAATGAGAGTCGAACGAAACACAGGATGTCACCAAAACTTTTGTCTACCCTTTGAGGCTTTTCTTTAAGTCAAACTTTATTCCTTATTTAAGACTACTTACACTATTGTAGTTGTTTCAGGGAAAGAGCTTCTCCTTCCTTTCCACAGATATCTGGAGGTGCTCAAGTGTGGTTATTGTCAGTCCACTTTTAGAATCTGTTGAGAATGTATCTCTTGATACAGGAAGTCCATGAGGATTATGAATTGCACAGGTATTTGTGGGTGTAATTTTATTCCAGCCTTCACCTTTCAGCCTCTCACCCACTGATACCCTTCAGTAACTGAACTTTTCTGACCAGGAGTGTAAGTCCATTTCATTTTTGTTTGGGTATTCATCACCATCAATATGTTTTTTAATCCCCTCTGAAAGGTACATGTTGTGATATGTCTTTAGTCTGCCCTTCTTTCCTTACTGTGATTCACTCTAGACTATCGTGTATCCCTGAGAATGGCATTTTTTTTGCATTTTTATAATGTCGGAGTCATATTTTGTTGTGTCTCTGAGTCCCAGTTCTTTCTCCTTTCCTTTGCCCCCAATGATTCTCTTTCTTCTCATCTCTTGGTCATTGTAAATGATTTTCCAGTGCAAGTTTGTGGAGCTGGGGGTTTGGGCATGTGTTTTCCACAATTGTTGATTTCTGAAATATTCTGAGAGTGGAACTGCCACATGACATCAGTATGGCATGCCATGACATGCCAGCCCTGGGATTTTGGCAGGGGGCTAAAGGATGGGGTTCAGTGAAGATGCTTCCTGGACAGGAGGTGGGGCCTAAGTGGTCATCTGTCCAGATGTTTCTCTTCAATGTTGATAACCACATCTCTCATCATTTTCATGTTACTGGTCTTTGGCTTGGTTAACTTGACTGTGGACTGTTCACAGCATGCACGTGTAATGAGACAGTGAAAGATGTTATGAGTGGAACCTCCTTTCTGAGATTCACAGACCATAAGGTCTCTGTTCACATGAAGTGACTTGGGTATGGATTGAGGCTTCAGCGAGATTGTCTGAGAGGCTAAGATAAGAGGAACACTTCCTTTGGGATGTATGCATACTCGGGTGCTTACCATGTTCTGTTCTTATTTGTGGACTTTTCCAAGGGCACAGATGTCTATCAGGTAAAAGCAGATGTGTGTTCCACTTATTATGGGTATTTACAACATACAGTCTTAATGGTTTTAGCCAAGCATAAGCTTTAATCACCTTATATGTCTGATAAATTGTCCTTATTGTAGGAAACACAGACGTAGGAAAACCCAATGATAAACCGTAACATGATAAAAATATTTTCTCTTTAGAAATCATTTATTGAGGGTCTCTCTCTTAAAAATGGATTTCCTAGGGCAGAAGCCGTTCCCAGATTCTGGTTTCTAATATGAAAGTGATAGTCACTCAGTCGTGTCCGACTCTTTGCAACCCCATGGACTGCAGCACGCCAGGCTTCCCTGTCCATCACCATCTCCTGGAGTTTGCTCAAAATTATGTGCATTGAGTTGATGATGTAGCCCAACCATCTCATCCTCTGTCTTCCCACTTCTCCTATCTTCACTCTTTCCCAGCATCAGGGTCTTTTCAAATGAGTCAGTTCTTTGTATCTGGTGGCAGAAGTATTGGATCTTCAGCACCAGTCCTTCCAATTAATATTCAGGGCTGATTTCCTTTAGGATTGACTGGTTGAATCTTCTTGCTCTCCAAGGGACTCTCAAAAGTCTTCTCCAACACCACAGTTTAAAGCATCAATTCCTCGGTGCTCAACCTTCTTTATGGTCCTACTTTCACAATTCCTCGGTGCTCAACCTTCTTTATGGTCCTACTTTCACAACTGAAGGTGACTCCTGGAAAAAAAAAATGTAGCTTTGACTAGACAGACCTTTGTTGGCAAAGTGATGTCTCTGCTTCTCCATTAAAACATCCAGGGCTCCTTGGAGGAACACCTGAGCCTCGGGTTGGGGCCAGGAGTATACAAAACAAAGTTTACAGTGTGTTGTGCCCCAAAAAGTAAGGAAGTACTCAAATACACAAACACACACACACAGAAAACCCTGTAACCATGAGGATTTGCCAAGTGGACACAGAAGCCAACTTGGAGCTTCCTGTGACCAAAACTGTTATGAAATAAAGTGGCATTTAAAGTAGTATATATGATATCCCTGGGCTTCCCTGATGGTCCAGTGGTTAAGAAGTTACCTTGCTGTACATAGCACACAGGTTTGATCCAAGATCCAGGAATTAAAATCTCACATACCACAGAGCAATGAAGCCTGTGTACCACAACTATTGAGCTCTCGAGCCCAGGAGCCCTGGAGCCCATGTTTCCCAATAAGAGAAGGCACTACAGTGAGGAGTCCATGCATCATAACTGGAGAGTAACCTATGCTTGTCACAACCAGAGAAAGCCTGTGCAGCAACGAAGACTCTGCACAGCCAAAAAATAAGCAAAGTTTTGAAATAAACATTAAATATAATAATAATAAACTATCTCTGAGTCCACACTGATAGACATAAGAGATCGAGTGCATTAGAAGTGGAGGAAACAAATCTGTGCAGAAAAGTTCTAAATCTCTGTAGGTCTTCTGCCCTCGGGAGTTAAGGTGGGGGTGAGCAGAACCCTTCTGTCTTATACTTTGGGCTGCATTTGGTGAGCTCCTTCCACAGTGGCTGGGGTGAAACAGTGGGGAGATGCCATGTAACCACAGAAAAGCTGGTGTACTGAACCCTACCAGCTCATCTGTACAGATCATTGTATTGATAACATGGTCCTTATATTTGATGATAACAAGGACATTTCACCTCTGTGTTCTCAAACACCACCACCCCACACACACACAAATCCGCAATTCCTGGGCCATCACGACAGAAACATCAGACAGATCCTAGCTGAGACATTCTGCAAATGCCTTCACAGGCCTTCTGGAAATTGTGGAGGGCCTGGAAAACAAGGATGGCCTCAGAAGCTGTTACTTGGATGGGAGGAGCATGTAACTAGTAAATGAAATGGGGTGTCCTGGCTTGGGTCCTGGAACATAGAATAGTAAGTGAGAATGAAGAAAGTCTGAATACGTGGTGGACTCCAGTTAATATTAATGTACTAGGGGATGACAGAGGATGAGATGGTTGAATGGCGTCACTGACTCAGTGGATATGAGTTTGAGCAAAGTCTGTTAGATAGTGGAGGACAGGGAAGTCTGGTGTGCTTCAGTCCAAGGGCTCTCAAAGAGTTGGACATGACTTAGTAACTTAGTCAAATGGACTAATGGCAATTATGGCAATTGTACTAATTATGGGGTACAGTTATGGCAAATGTACTAATGTGTTGACCAAAGGGGAAATGGGTACAGGGAATGCTCTTTTCTTGTAATTTTTTTTCTGTAAATCTGAAAGCATTCTGAAAGGAAGTGTTGGGAGTAGCTTTTCTCTAGGCATTTTGAGATAGTTTGTAAATATCAGGTGTGAATCTTATTTATTTGGCTGGAGCAGCTCTTAACCATGACATGTGGGATCTTTAGTTGAGGCATGCAAGCTCTTAGGGATGGCATGTGGGATCTAAGTTCCCTGACCTGGGGTTGAACCTGGAATCCTGCCTTGGGAGCATGGAGTCTTAGCCCCTGTACCACCCAGAGAAGTTCACAGGAACTCATCTTTGGAGTGGTAGGTGTGATGGGGTCCCTCCCAGCCACCAGTCTCTTCGTGGATGCCTGTTACATGGATAGGTCTTGGGTTGTACTCTGAGGTAGGCTGCTGACCTGGGGTAGATGGTGCCCTTGAGTAGTGACGGGTCCTGGGCTTGGTAAAATAATACATGGAGATGAAAACAAGTGTGCAGGGGCCTTCCTGGAAGCTCAGTAGTAAAGAATATACCTGTCAATGCAGGAGACACAGGTTCTATCCCTGGCCAGGCAGATCTCACATGCCATGGAGCAGCTAAGCTCAAGCGCCACAACTATTGAGCTGGTCCTCTGGAGCCCAGGAGCTGCAAGTGCTGAAATGTGTTCACCCTAGAACCTGTACTCTGCAACAACAGAAGTCACTTCAACAAGAAGGCCCACCCCACAACTAGAAAGTAGTTGCCAACCACTGCAGCTAGAGAAAGTCTGCAGCAATGAAGACAGAGCACTACCAAAAATAAATAGATAAAATTACTAAACAAAAAAAGGTGTCAAGAATGTGGGCTTTGGGGGTGGAAAACAGATTTAAATCTTCACTCTTCTTCTCAGTGTGGTTGCATCAGGCCAGCTAAGCTTGCTAATAACTTCCCAATAACTTGTCTTCCCTGGAACATGGCTTCCTTAGTGACTCAGTCCATAAAGATCCACCGGCCAGCGCAGGAGACCCAGGTTCTATCCCAGGGTCAGGAAAATTCCCCTGGAGGAGGAAACCACTCTAGTATTCTTGCCTGGAGATAAGTATAGCAACAACATTCCTTGCAGATTTATATATATACTTAATGTGTAAAACAGTACTGGAGCACCACAGTGCCTAAGATCAAGCAGGTGCAAAAAAAGAAAAAAAAAAAAGTCATTTTTAGTAAAATAGCCATGAGTGTGTGTTGCATACATGCATGATAAGTCGCCCCAGTCATGTCTGACTCTGTGCGACCCCATGGACAGCAGCCCACCAGGTTCCTCTGTCCACGGAACTCTCCTGGCAAAAATATTGGAGTTGGTTGCCATTTCCTTCTCCAATGAGTGTGTGTTAGTTTCTCAGTTGTGTTGACTTTTTATGACCCTATGGATTTTAGCCCACCAGGCTTCTCTGTCCATGGAATTTCCCCTGGCAAGAATACTGGAATGAGTTGTCATTTTTCTCTTGAGGGATCTTCCCAATCCAGGGATTGAACTCAGATCTCCTGCACTGAAGGTGAATTCTTTATTGTCTGAGCCACCAGGGAAGCTGAACTCATGGGATATTGCAAACTAGCATGGGTTGCTTGTTTAAATCAGTGAGAGTTGAAAGTTAATTGGGGTGCATTTTGAAGAGGTTGAAGCAGGTGGTGAACCTTGGACCTGAAGGGTAAGTGCCAGGAGAGGGTCAAGGCAGTCTGTGCAGGAAGGGACTGTTAGGGCCCTGGTTGGGGGGGGGGGGCACTTTCTGTGTGTTTAGGGAGAGGGGGTGAGCACCCAAGGTCTCCAGCTGCCTGGGGAGGGGAGAGTAGATACATTAAATACAAATCATTGTGACGGTACGGGTTGGGCAATTCAGGGTCAGCCTGCGACCCCTCAGTGGTCTGCACACAACGCAGTGAAACTTCCAGAGACACTCAGTTGTTCAGATCACATTCCTACCAAGTGTGTAATAAACCTCCAAAACACAGATAGACTCGAAATGGGCTATAGAATGTTTGTTGTTATTGTTGTTGTTGTTGTTGTTTTAAACTTCACTGTTTCATCTGACCTTAAGGTTGTGAGATTGAAGGGAAGGAAGTTAGAGGATATATGCTACACAATTGAGTGGACAGAGCTGCCTAACAGACAGGCTTTTTTTCTGTGTTTCCTATCACTTTGAAGTGATAAAAAGAGGAGGACACCCTGAGACCTCCAGGCTCTCTGAGGGCCAGGTGTTGGGGCTTTGGCCTCAGTATCTCCAGCAAAGTCAGTGGGGAGCCGAGAGGCTCCCGGGGTTGCAGTCAGAGGGAGCCTGTGTGGACTTGTCCATCACTAAGCTGCAGTGAACGCAGATGGGCCGCCAGAAGCGCTGGCTGCAGGCGGAGCAAGGATAAGCTAGCTGGGTACCCCCGCAACTCCCCATCTCTGGGCATCTGCAGGGCAATGCTGCCTTCCAGGCTTTCAAGCTGCTGGCGCCCGTTTTGTTCTCCTTCCTTTAAAAGCAAGTTACCAGCTCCGGGATTTGGGGCGGGGGATTTGAGGGTCGGGGGTGGATCTGGGAGAGGCTGGCAGAGGGGCTCCCTGAGTATTGTTCTGCTTGATGGTAAAATCCTGCAGATAGGGGTCAGGTTTTCTCCAGGTGGTCAGGTTAGCCATGAGGGTGAATAAGCCTATTCAATCAAAGCTGACCAAGAAAACTTCTCGAAAAATTCCCACCTCAGAGAAACTGAAGAAAATCAGAGCCTCAAAGCTTTGTAGCTGTTGTTCCAAGGTGAATGAAGAGCTGAATCAGCATGAACTGGAGGAGGCCTCAGAGATCATGGAGACCCCTGCCATTCCAGCTGGACCAGTGGGCACCTAGTGATGTCATAGTATGGCTAGAGGCCTCAGAAATCTTCAGGGGTCTCACCGCTGAAAAGTGACCAACAGTACAAATATTGATCTTATACCAACAGCACACATTAATAATGAAAATTAGATGAAATCAATATGATGTGAAACTATGTGTGTCTCTGAGTTCTCTGGAAGATAGTGTGGGGTCCAGACGGCAAAGAAGGGGAAAGTCTGTGAAGAAGGAGGGAGATGGGTCCTGTGGAGTTGGAGATGGGACCACAAGACCCAGTTAGCCTGAAAGTAGGTGAAGAACTGGGGCCAGACCAAGCCCCAAAGATACACTTCCCATGGGAGAAGAGGTTTAAGACTTGGTGTTTCTGAATGTAGAGTTGGGAACTTAGCTGGGGAGCAATGTCATATGTGGTGGCAGTGCTATTTCCTAAAAAAAGCATGCAAAGTAGTTGACTCTGGGCGCATAACTCATAGGAGTGTTTATTACACCTCGATATATAATGTTAGCAACTAAAAGCCTCAAAAACTCAATTGTGTTTAGTAAAAGGTAGTAGATAGGAATGACATAACGGTGGTTTTCAGTATGGAGATTTCTCAGAAAGCTAAAAGTGGGACAATACAAGACCTACAAGTTTCATTCTTGGATATATATTTAAAAAAATGAAAACACCCAAAACATTAGCTAAAGAGACACATATACCCCAATGTTCTTTGAAGTACACCATTTACCAAGACTTGGAAGCAACCTAAATGTCCATCAGATAACAGATGAATGGAAAAGATGTGTTATATATGTTCTATGGGACACTCATTCAGTCACTAAATCATGTCCCACTCTATGTGACCCCATGTACTCTACCCCCCCAGGGTCCTCTGCCCATGGAATTATCCAGGCAAGAATACTCCAGTGTGTTGCCATTTCCTTCTCCAAGGGATATTCCTTACCTTGGGATTGAAACCACATCTTCTGCTTGACAGGCAGATTCTTTGGCATTGAGCCACCAAGGAAGACCTATGGAATAATGCTTAGCCATAAAAAAGGATGAAGTATTGCCATTTGCAGCAACATGGAAGGTATAATAAGTAAAATAAATTATACAGAGAAAGACATATACTGTGTGATATCACTCTTAGAATCTAAAAATAACACAAAGTAGAGAACATAACAAAAATGGGGGGTCCATAGATTTAGAGAACAATATACTATTTACCAGCAGTGAGGGGGAGGGGGAGGTGCAATACAGAGTTGCGATGAGTGGGAGGTTCAAATTGTTAGGTGTAAGATGAGCTCAAGGATGTATTGTACAACATGGTTAATACACCCAGTGCATTTATGAGATCACACCCACTGTCTATGACATCATATCCAGTGTATATATGATATCACTTCCACTGTATCGATGACATCCCAGTCATGTATTTATGACATCACACCCACTATATATGACATCACATCCATTGTATGACATCACATCCACTATACACATGAAATCACAGGCACTGCATCTATGACTTTACACACATTATATTTATGACATCATATCCACTGTATATGATATCATACCCACTGTGTTGATGACAATACATCCACTATATCTGAGATCACATCCACAGTATCTGTGTTATCCCACCTACTGTGTCAATGATATCACAACTGTAGTATATATGACATCACACCTATTATATGTATTACATCATAAGCACTATATATGATATCACATCCACTCTTTAAGTCATCACAGCAGTGTAGTGTGATGTTCTTTTTCATGACAGCACACCCGCTACATATGACATCACCTCCATTGTATGACATCACATGCACTATACATGTGACATCACATGCACTGTATTTATGACATCACACCACACTATATGACATCACATCCATTATGTTTATGACATCATATCCACTATATCTGAAATAACACTGACTACGTTTATGACAACACAACCACTATATCTGCCATCATACCCACTATATGTGACATCACATTCACTGTATTTTTGTCATCACATCCACTGTAATGGTATCACACCCACTATATGACATCACACTTGCTATATGTATGATATCATACACACTATAACAACACATTCACTGTTTATGAAATCTCACCACTGTAGTTGTAATATCATGAATATATTATATTCGTCACTTGAAACCCACTATATTAGACATCACAACCACTATACTTGTGACATCAACAGTTCAGTTCAGTTCAGTGGCTCAGTCGTGTTTGCCTCTTTGTGACCTCATGAACCTCATCACACCAGGCCTCCCTGTCCATCACCAACTCCCGGAGTTCACCCAAACCCATGTCCACTGTGTCAGTAACGCATCTAACCATCTCATCTTCTGTTGTCCCCTTCTCCTCCTGCCTTCAATCTTTCCCAACATCAGGGTCTCTTCAGATGTGTCAGCTCTTCATATCAAGTGGCCAAAATATTGGAGTTTCAGCTTCAACAACAGTCCTTCCAATGAACACCCAGGACAGATTTCCTTTAGGATGAACTGGTTGGATCTCTTCGCAGTCCAAGGGACTCTCAAGAGTTGTCTCCAACACCACAGTTCAAAAGCATCAATTCTTCAGCACTCAGCTTCCTTCATAGTCCAACTCTCACATCCCTACACGACTACTGGAAAAACAATATCCTTGATTAGACAGCCCTTTGTTTAAAAAATAATGTCTCTCATTTTTAATATGCTATCTAGGTTGGCCATAACTTTCCTTCCAAGGAGTAAGCATCTTTTAATTTCTTGGCTGCAATCATAATCTGAAGTGATTTTGGAGCCCAAAGAAATAAAGTCAACCACTGTTTCCCCATATATTTGCCATTATATGTATTACATCATATGGGACCAGATGCTGTGATCTTAGTTTTCTGAATGTTGACCTTTAAACCAACTTTTTCACGCTCTGCTTTCACTTTCATCAAGGGGCTCTTTAGTTCTTCACTTTCTGCCATAAGGGTAGTGTCATCTGCATATCTGAGGTTATTGATATTTCTCCTGGCAATCTTGATTCCAGCTTATGCTTCATCTAGCTCATTGTTTCTCAGGATGTACTCTGCATATAAGTTAAATAATCAGGGTGATAATATACAGCCTTGATGTACTCCTTTTCCTATTTGGAACTAGTCTGTTGTTCCATGTCCAGTTCTAACTGTTGTTTCCTGACCTGCACACAGGTTCCTCCAGAGGCAGTTCAGGTGGTCTGGTATTCCCATCTCTCTCAGAATTTTCCAGTTTATAGTGATCCATACAGTCAAAGGCTTTGGCATAGTCATTAAAGCAAAAATACATGTTTTTTCTGGAACTCTCTTACTTTTAGATGATCCAGCAGATGTTGGCAATTTGAGCTCTGATTCCTCTGCCTTTTCTAAAACCAGATTGAACACCTGCAAGTTCACAGTTCATGTATTGCTGAAGCCTGGCTTGGAGAATTTTGAGTATTACTTTACTAGTGCATGAGATGAGTACAATTGTGTGGTAGTTTGAGCATTCTTTGGCATTGCCTTTCTTTGGGACTGGACTGAAAAGTAATCTTTTCCAACCCTGTGGCCACTGCTGAGTTTTCCAAATTTGCTCACATATTGAGTGTAGCACTTTCATAGCACCATCCTTCAGGATTTGAATTAGCTCAACTGGAATTCCATCACCTTCACTCGCTTTTTTCATAGTGATACTTACTAAAGCCCACTTGACTTCACATTCCAGGATATCTGGCTCTAGGTGAGTGATCACACCATTGTGATTATCTGGGTAAGTGAAGACCTTTTTTGTATAGATCTTCTGTGTATTCTTGCCACCTTTTACTATCTTCTGCTTCTGTTAGATCCATACCATTTCTGTCCTTTATTGAGCCCATCTTTGCATGAATGTTCCCTTGGTATCTCTAATTTTCTTGAAGAGATCTCTAGTCTTTCCCATTACTGTTGTTTTCCTCTATTTATTTGCAGTGATCACTATTGAAGGCTTTCTTATCTCTCCTTGCTATTCTGTGGAACTCTGCATTCAAATGGATATATCTTTCCTTTTCTCCTTTGCTTTTTGCTTCTCTTCTTTTCAAAGCTATTTGTAAGGCAGCCTCAGACAGCCATTTTGCTCTTTTGCATTTATTTTTCTTGGGGATGGTCTTGATCTCTGTCTCTTATACAGTGCCATGAACCTCCATCCATAGTTCATCTGGCACTCTATCAGATCTAGTCCCTTTGATTTATTTCTCACTTTCACTGTATAATCATAAGGGATTTGATTTAGGTCATACCTGAATGGTCTAGTGGTTTTCTCCACTTTCTTCAGTTTAAGTCTGAATTTGGCAATAAGGAGTTGATGATCTGAGCCATAGTCAGCTTCTGGTCTTGTCTTTGCTGATCATATAGAGCTTCTCCATCTTTGGCTGCAAAGAATATAATCAATCTGATTTCAGTGTTGACCATCTGGTGATGTCCATGTGTAGAGTCTTCTTCTGTGTTGTTGGAAGAGGGTGTTTGTTATGACAAGTTGTGTTCTCTTGGCAAAACTCTAGTAGCCTTTGCCCTGCTTCACTCTGTACTCCAAGACCTAATTTGCATGTTACTCCAGGTATCTCTTGACTTCCTACTTTTGCATTCCAGTCCCATATAATGGAAAGGACATCTTTTTAAGGTGTTAGTTCTAAAAGGTCTTGTAGGTTGTCGTTGAACCATTCAACTTCAGTTTCTTCAGCATTACTGGTTGGGGCATAGACTTGGATTATTGTGGTATAGTAGTGATATGTGTGATATTGTATGTGACATCATAGCCATTGTATATATAACATCATGCTCACTATGTTTATGACAACATAACCACTATACCTGACATCACATTCACTCTGTGAATTCACACCACCATATCTATGATCACACTGACTGTATTGATGACATAACATCCCCAGTATTTATGACCACACATCCACTATATATGACATCACACCCTCTGTATTTATGACATCACACCCACTATATCAATGATATCACAACCACTGTATTTATGAAATTGCACCCACTGTATTGATGACATCACACCCACTGTCTATGACATCATATCTACCACGTATGACATCACATCCACTACATATGACATCATGCCCAGCATAACTATGATATTACATGTACTATATGTGATATCATACATGCTACATCTGTGATATCACACCTTTGTATTTATGACATCACATCTAGTATATATGGCACCACACCCACTATACATGGGACATCAGATCCACTGGATCTATGACATCACAATCTCTGTGTTTCTGGCATCATATCTACTATATCTGACATCACATCCACTGCATCTGTGTCATCATACCCAGTGTATCGATATCATACCCACTGTATGTATGACATCACACCCACTGTGTTTATGACAACACAACCACTGGATCTGACTTCACATCCACTAGTCCTGTGACATCACACCCACCATATCTATGATCAAACCCAGTGCTTCGATGACATCACATCTATTATGTATGACATGAAATCCACTGTATATGACATCACATCCTCTATATATGTCATATCATAACCTCTGTATCTATGACATCACAACCACTATGTTATCACATCCACTGTTTGTATGACATCACATTAACTATATATGATATCACATCCACTATAAATGATATTACACCCTCCATATTCACATCACACCCACTATATTTGTGACATCACACCCAAACTATCAATGACATCACACCCATGCATATGACATTGCATCCACTGTATCTATAGCTTCCAGTGTATCTGACATCACACCCCTGTACTTATGACATCAAACCCACTCTATATGTGTATATAGGTGTATATGACATCACACCTACTCTATATGAGTATGTGATGTCTATATGACATCACACACAACATATAACTTATCCACTACATATACATCATGACCAGTATAACTATGATAATACACCCACTTTATTTAGGATATCACACCCACTGTTTTTATGACCTCTCACCCACTCTATAAGACATCACACCAGCTATGTGATATAACGCCCAGTCTATATATGATCTCACATCCACTGGATTCATGATAAAACATCCAATATATATGACATCACACCCACTTTTTCTGTGATAAAACACCCACTGTATTTATGACATCATACCCAATATATGACATAATCCACTATGTGACATCACACCCACTCTACCTATGACATCACATCCAGTATATCCATGACATCATATGAACATATGTGTGATCACCCTCCCTGTATCTATGACATCACACCCACTGTATTTATGACAGCACACCGACTACATATGACATCACACCCACTCTTTATGACATCACTGCCAATATATCTATGACACTACACCCCCCATATCTATGACTTCACATCCACTATATTTAACATCATATCCACTGTATATGACAAATCATCAACTGTATCTATATTACTTCCAGTGTCTATGACATCATACATGACCTCTCACCCACTATGACAATACATTCATTGTGTATGACATCACATCCACTATAGATGTGACATCACAGCCACTGGATCTATGATATCACACAAACACTATGTTTAGGACTTCATATCTATAAATAACATCACACCAACTATGCCTATGATAACCCAAACACTATATCTGACATCACATCCACTGTATCTGTGACTTCACACCCACCATATTTTTATAATACCCACTGTATTGGTGACATCACAACCACAGTATTTATGACATCACACCCGTTATATAGGACATCACACCAATGTATTTATGACATCACACCCACTCTATATGACATCACACACACAACATATGACAACTTAACTACTAGATATGACATCACAGCTAGTATAACTATGATAACACACCCACTGTTATTATGATATCACATGCACTATATTTATGACAAAATATCCACTGTATATAACATAACATCTACTCTATAAGCCATAACACCAACTATAAGTTATAATGTCCACTCTATTTATGATATCACATCCACTTTTTATGGCAAAACATCCAATATATATGACATCACACCCAATTTATCTTTGACAAAACACCCACTGTGTTTATGACATCATACCCAGTATATGACATAATCCACTGTATGTGACATCACGCCCACTGTATCTATGATATCACATCCACTATATCTGTGACATCATAATGAATATGTCTATGATCACAACCACTGTATTGGTGACATCACACCATTTATGACATCGTATGCTCTATATTTGACACAACACCCACTATGTAGGGCTTAACACACCATCTATGACCACACACCCACTATATATGACCTCACATCCACTATATCTGTGACTTTACGCCCACCATATATATGATCACAGTGACTGTATTGATGACATCACACTCACTGTAGTTATTACATCACACTCAATGTATATATATATGACATTCTATGTACTATGCATGACATCACATCCACTCTTGTGAATCACACCACAGTTTTTATGACATCACATCCACTGTATTTATGATATGACACTCATTGTATATGATATCACATCCATTTAATAGACATCTCATCCACTATACTTGTGATATGATAGCAACTGTATCTATGACATCACACTCACTATGTTTATGGCCTCACACTCACTAAACATGACATCACATCTGCTATATATGACATCACATCGGCTATTCATGTGACATCGCAACCACTGGATCTGTGACATCACACCTCCTATGTTTATGATATCATATCCACTATCTGTCACAAAACATCCACTGTGTTTATGTCAATACAACCACTATATCTGACATCACATCCACTCTATCTGTATCATCACACCACCACAACCACTGTATTGATGATATCACAATCATAGTGTTTATGACATCACACCCACTCTGTATGACATCACACACACAACGTATGATTACTTATCTACTACATGTGATATAACACCCAGTAATGCTATGATAACACACCCACCAGTATTTATGATATCACACCAACTGTTTTTATGTCATTACATCTACTATATTTATGGCATCACACCCACTGTATTTATGATAAAACATTCGGTATATATAACATCAGAGCCACTCTGTAAGACACTACAACTATATGATATAATGCCCACTCTATTTATGACATAACATACACTGTATTTATGACAAAACATCAAGTATATGTGACATCACACCCACCTTATCTTTGTTTTTCTTTTTTTTTTTTCAGTTATTTTTCTTAGTTGGAGACTAATTATTTTACAATATTGTAGTGGTTTTTGCCATACATTGACATGAATCAGCCATGGCTACTTTATCTTTGATAAAACACACACTGTATTTATGACATTACACCCACTATAAGTCATAATCCACTATATGGGACATCATGCTCACTGTACCTATGACATCACACCACTATATCTATGACATCAAACTGTCTCTATCTGATATCACATCATCTGTGACATCATAACAAACATATCTATGATCAGACCCAATATATTTATGACATAACACCCACTATATTTATGACCTTATATACTCTATATTTTACGTCACACCCACTCCTTCTATGAAAACACACCTAGTATATATGAGATCACATCCACTATATCTGACATCACACCCACAATTCTATGCTCAGTTACTGTATCAATTACATCAGACACAATATTTATTACACCACATCCATTATATATGACATCACACCCTGTGTGTGTGTTACTCTATACATCACACCCTATGTGTGTGTTACTCTATGCCCACCATATCTATGGTCAAACCCGCTGTATCATCCATGACATCACATCTACTATATATGACAAATCACCCACTCTATCAATAATATCACTTCCACTGTACCTATGACATCACACTCCTGAATTTATGATATCACACCTTCTATATAGACATAATACTCACTATATATTACATCACACCAACTACTTATGACATCTTATCCACTACATATGACATCATGCACAGTATATCTATAATATCACACCTAATGTATTTATGACATTAAACCCATTATATGACAACAATCCACTCTTTTTATGTATATAAGGATTAATTTCCAATACATATAGCAGCTTACACAGTTCAATACCAGAAAAAGATACAAACCAATTCAAAAATAGGAAAATCAAAAAGTGGGTAAAAGTCAAAAGCAGACATTTCTGCAAGGAAGACATATAGATGGCTAACAAACACATGAAAGGATTCTCAGTATCACTCATTATTAGAGAAAGGTATGTAAAACTACCATGAGATATCACAATACATGAGTCAGAATCAGTTCATTTCAGTCACTCAGTTGTGCCTGACTCTTTGCAACCCCATGAATTGCAACACACCAGGCCTCCCTGTCCATCACCAACTCCCAGAGTCTACCCAAACCCATGCCCATCGAGTTGGTGATGCCATCCAGCCATCTCATCCTCTGTTGTTCCCTTCTCCTCCTGCACCCATTCCCTCCAAGCATTAGGGTCTTTTCCAATGAGTCAACTCTTCGCATGAAGTGGCCAAAGTACTGGAGTTTCAGCTTCAGCATCAGCCCTTCCAGTGAACACCCAGGACTGATCTCCTTTAGGATGGACTGGTTGGATCTCCTTGCAGTCCAAGGGACTCTCAAGAGTCTTCTCCAACAGCACAGTTCAAAAGCATCAATTTTTCAGCTCTCAGCTTTCTTCACATTCCAACTCTCACATCCACACATGACTACTGGAAAAACCATAGCCTTGACTAGATGGACCTTTGTTGGCAAAATAATGTCTCTGCTTTTAAATATGCTATCTAGTTTGCTCATAAGTTTCCTTACAAGGAGTAAGCAATCACCATCTGCAGTGATTTTGGAGATCAACATATAAAGTCTGACACTGTTTCCACTGTTGCCCTATCTATTTCCCATGAAATGATGGGGCCAGATGCCATGATCTTAGTTTTCTGAATGTTGAGCTTTAAGCCACCTTTTTCACTCTCCTCCTTCATTTTCATTAAGAGGCTTTTTAGTTCTGCCATAAGGGTGGTGTTGTCTGCATATGTGAGGTTATTGCTATTTCTCCCAGCAATCTTGATTCCAGCTTGTGTTTCATCCAGCCCAGTGTTTCTCACGATGTACTCTGCATACAAGTTAAATGATTAGGGTGACAATATACAGCCTTGATGTACTCCTTTTCCTATTTGGAACCAGTCTGTTTTTCCATGTCCAGTTCTAGCTGTTGCTTCCTGACCTGCATCCAGGTTTCTCCAGAGACAGGTCAGATGGTCTGGTATGCCCATCTCTTTAAGAATTTTCCATAGTTTATTGTGATCCACACAGTCAAAGGCTTTGGCAGAATCAATAAAGCAGAGATAGACGTTTTTCTGGAACTCTCTTGCTTTTTCAATGATCCAGTGGATGTTGGAAATTTGATCTCTGGTTCCTCTGCCTTTTCTAAAACCAGCTTGAATATCTAGAATTTCACAGTTCATGTATTGCTGAAGCAGCCTGGCTTGGAGAATTTTGACAGAAAGTGGTCCACTGGAGAAGGGAATGGCAAACCACTTCAGTATTCTTGCCTTGAGAACCCCATGAACAGTATGAAAAGGCAAAAAGGTAGGACACTGAAAGAGGAACACCCCAGGTCAGTAGGTGCCCAATATGCTACTGGAGATCAGTGGAAAATAACTCCAGAAAGAATGAAACGATGAAGCCAAATAAAAAACAATGCCCAGTTGTGGATGTGAATGGTTACAGAAGCAAGGTCCAATGCTGAAAAGAGCAATATTGCATAGGAACCTGGAATGTTACGTCCATGAATCAAGGCAATTTGGAAGTGGTCAAACAGGAGATGGCAAGAGTGAATGTTGATATTCTAGGAATCAGGAAACCATTCAATATCACTGTAATCCAAGCCTATGCCCCAACCAGTAACACTGAAGAAGCTGAAGTTGAATGGTTTTATGAAGACCTGCAAGACCTTTTAGAACTAAAACTCAAAAAAGATGTCCTTTTCTTTATAGGGGACTGGAATGCAAAAGTAGGTAGTCAGGAAACACCTGAAGTAACAGGCAAATTTGGCCTTGAAGTACAGGATGAAGCAGGTCAAAGTTTAGTAGAGTTTTGCCAAGAGAGCACACTGGTTGTAGCAAACACCCTCTTCCAACAACACAAGAGAAGACTCTACTCATGGATATCACCAGATGGTCAATACCAAAATCAAATTGATTATATTCTTTGCAGCCAAAGATGGAGAAGCTGTATACATTCAGCAAACACAATACCGGAAGCTGACTGTGGCTCAGATCATGAACTCCTTATTGCCAAATTCAGACTTAATTGAAGAAAGTAGGGGAAACCACTAGATCATTCAGGTATGTCCTAAATCAAATCCCTTATGATTATAAGTGGAAGTGAGAGATAGATTTAAGGGACTAGATCTGATAGACAGATTGCCTGATGAACTATGGATGGAGGTTTGTGACATTGTACAGCAGACAGGGATTAAGTACATCCTCATGGAAAAGAAATGCAAAAAAGCAAAATGGTTATCTGAGGATTCCTTACAAATGCTATGAAAAGAAGAGAAGCAAAAAGCAAAGGAGAAAAGGAAAGATATTTCCATCTGAATTCAGGGTTCCAAAGAATAGCAAGGAGAGATTAAAAAAAAAGGCTTCCTCAGTGACCAATACAAATAAATAGAGGAAAACAACAGAATGGGAAAGGCTAGAGATCTCTTCAAGAAAATTAGAGATACAAAGGGAACATTTCATGCAAAGATGGGCTTGATAAAGGACAGAAATGGTATGGGCCTAACAGAAGCAGAAGATATTAAGAAGAGGTGGCAAGAATACACAGAAGAACTGTACAAAAAAGATTTCATGATCCAATAAATCACGATGGTGTGATCACTCACCTAGAGCCAGACATCCCGGAATGTGAAGTCAAGTGGGCCTTAGAAAGCATCACTATGAACAAAGTTAGTGGTGGTGGTGGAATTCCAGTTGAGCTAATTCAAATCCTGAAAGATGATGCTGTGAAAGTGCTGCACTCAATATGCCAGCAAATTTTGAAAACTCAACAGTGGCCACAAGACTGGAAAATGTCAGTTTTCATTCCAATCCCATAGAAAAGCAATGCCAAAGAATGCTCAAACTACTGCACAATTGCGCTCATCTCACACGCTAATAAAGTAATGCTCAAAATTCTCTGAGCCAGGCTTCAGAAATACGTGAACCATGAGTCAGAATATTCATCATTATAAAGTCTATAAACCCTAAATGCTGGATAGATTGTGAATTAAAGGGAACCCTCTTACACTGGTGCTGGAAATGTAAATTGATACAGCCACTATGGAAGACGTTATGGAGATTCCTTTAAAAACTAGGATTAAGTCAGCATATGACCCAGCAATCCCACTCCTAGGTATGTACCCTGAGGAGGGCAAAATTGAAAAAGAGCCCTGTATCTCATTGTTCATTGCATCACTATGTACAATAGGCAGAACATGGAAACACCCTAGAAGTCCATCAACAGTTGAAAGGATGAAGAAGCTATGGTACATTTACAAAATGGAATATTCAGTTCAGTTGCTCAGTTGTGTCCGACTCTTTGTGATCCCATGAACTGCAGCACGCTAGGCTTCCCTCTCCATCACCAACTCCTGGAGCTTGTTAAAACTCATGTGAATCAAGTCAATGATGCCATCCAACCATCTCATCTTCTGTCATCCATTCTCTTCTTGCCTTCAGTCTTTCCCAGCATCGGGGTCTTTTCAAATAAGTTAGATCTTCTCATCAAGTGGCCAAAGTACTGGAGCTTCAAATTTAGCATCAGTCCTTTTAATGAATATTCAGGACTGATTTTCTTGGGACTGCCTGGTTTGATATCCTGGCAGTCCAAGGAACTCTCAAGAATCTTCCCCAACACCAGAAATCTAAAGTATTGATTCTTAGGCCCCCAGATTTCTTTATAGTCCAACTTTCACATTCATACACGATTACTGGGAAAAGTGTTGTTTTGACTAGGCAGCCCTTTGTAACAAAGTAACATCTTTGCTTCTTATTTTTTATTTTATTTTTATTTTTTTTTCATTTATTTTTATTAGTTGGAGGCTAATTACTTTATAATATTGTAGTGGTTTTTGTCATACATTGACATGAATCAGCCATGGATTTACATGTATTCCCCATCCTGATCCCCCCTTGAGACAAGTGCTCGGGTCTGGTGCATCTCTGATTTTTAATATGCTGTCCAGGTTGGTCACAGCTTTCCTTTCAAGGAACAAACATCTTTTAATTTCATGGCTGGAGTCACCTTCTGCAGTGATTTTGCACAACTCCCCTCACCATCCCACCCCTCACCCCGAGCAAATAAAGTCTGTAAATGTTTCCATTCTTTCCCCATATGTTTGCATAAAATGGTGGGACTGGATACCATGATCTTAGTTTTCTGAATGTTGAGTTTTAAGCCAACTTTTTCACTCATCTCTTTCACTTTCATCAAGAGGCTCTTTAGTTCTTCAGTTTCTGACATATGGATAGTGTCATCTGCATATATGAGGCTATTGATATTTCTCTTGGCACTCTTGATTCCAGCTTGTGTTTCATCCAGCCCAGCATTTCACATGATGCCATTTTCTTATAGGTAAAACAAGCAGGGTGATGAGATGCAGCCTTGACGTACTCCTTTCCAGATTTGCAACCAATCTGTTGTTCCATGTCCAGTTCTAAACGTTGTTTCCTGACCTGCATACAGATTTCTCAGGAGGCAGGTCAGGTGGTCTGGTATTCCCATCTCTTTAAGAATTTTCCATCATTTGTTGAGATCTACACAGTCAAACGTTCGACATAGTCAATAAAGCAGAAGTTGATGCTTTTTCTGAAACTCTGTTGGTTTTTTGATGATCCAGCAGATGTTGACAATCTGATCTTTGGCTCCTCTGGCTTTTCTAAAGCCAGCTTGAACATCTGGAAGTTCACAGTTCCCATACTGTTGAAGCCTAGCTTGAAGAATTTTGAGCATTGTCATCTAGCGTGTGAGATGAGTACTGCTGTGCAGTAGTTTGAACTTCTTTGGCATTCCCTTCTTTGGAGTTGAAATGAAAATTGACCTTTTCCAGTCCTGTGGCCACTTTTGAGTTTTCCAACTTTGCTGGCATTTTGAGTGCAGCACTTTAACAGCATATTCTCTTAGGATCTGAAATAGTTCAACTTGAATTCCATCACCTTCACTAGCTTTTTTTGTAATGATGCTTCCTAACGCCCACTTGACTTTGCATTGCAGGATGTCTAGCTCTCGGTGAGTGATCACACAATTGTGGTTATTGGGGTCATGAAGATCTTTTTGCATATTTCTTTGTATTGTTGCCACCACTTCTTAACATATTTTGCTTCTCTTAGGTCCATACCATTTCTGTCCTTTATTGTGCCCAGCTTTATATAAAATGTTCCTTGGTATCTCTAATTCTCCTGAAGAGACACCTAGTTTCCCCCATTCTATTGTTTTCTTGTTTCTTTGCTCTGATCGCTGAAAAAGGCTTTCTTACATATCCTTGCAATTCTTTGCAGCTCTGCATTCAAATGGGTATATCTTTCCTTTTTTCCTTTGCCTTTTGCTTGTCTTTCTTCTCAGCTATTTTAAGTCCTCCTCAGAAACCATTTTGCCTTTTTTGCATTTTTTTTTCTTGTCACTTCCACTGTATAATTGTAAGGAATTTGATTTAGTTCATACCTGAACTATGGTTTTCCCTACATTCTTTAACTTAAGGGTGATTTTGTCAATAAAGTGTTCAGTTCATAGATATTTACAGTTGTTATGTCTTCCTCTTGTACTGATCCCTTGATCAGTATGTCATATCCTTCCATATCTCTGTAGTATTAATATCTGTTTTGTCTAATATGAGAATTGTGGCTGCAGGTTTCTTTTACTTTCCATTTGAATAGAACATATTTTTCCATCCTCTCACTTTCAGTCTATATGTGTGTTTACATCTCAGGTGGATTTCTTGTAGATAGCATATATTTTGTATGTATGTCTTATTTTTGCATCCATTCAGCTAGTCTGTGTCTTTTGGTTTGATCATTTACTCCATTTATATTTAAAGTAATAATGAAGCTACAGACAGTATTTTCCATAGAACAACCAACACTAATTTCACAACTTGTATGGAAATACAGAAAACTTCTAATAGCCAAAGCAATTTTGAAAAGAAGAATGGAACTGGAGGAATCAACCTGCCTGAATTCAGACTATAGTGCAAAGCTACAGTCATCAAGATGGCACAAAGACAGAAATAGTGATCAATGAAACAAAATAGAAAGCACAGAGATAAATCCACACATCTATGGACACATTATCTTTGATGAAGGCAGGGATAAACAATGGATAAAAGTCATTCTTTTTAACAAGTGGTGCAGAGGAGACAGGTCAACCACTTGTAAAAGAATGAAATTGGAACACTATCTAACACCATATACAAAAATAAACTCAAAATGGATTAAAGATCTAAACATAAGACCAGAAACTAGAAAACTAGAGGAAAACATAGGCAAAATACTCCCTGACATATATCACAGCAGGATCCTCTATGACCCACCTGCCAGAGTAATGCAAATAAAAGTGAAAATAAACAAATGGGACCTAATTAAACTTAAAAATTTCTGCTCAATGAAGGAAATTAAAAACAAGATGAGGAGACAGCCCTCAGGGAGAAAATGACAGCAAACGAAGCAACAAAGAATTAATCTCAAAAGTATACAACACCTCATGCAGCTCAATACCAAGAACATAAAAGACCCAGTTAAAAAAAAAAAAAAAAATGGGCCAAAGAACTAAACAGACATTTCCCCAAAGAAGATATACAGATGGCTAAAAATCACATGAAAAGATGCTCAACATCACACATTATCAGCAAAATGCAAATCAAAACCACACTGAGGTACCATTACATGCCAGTCAGAATGGCTCTTATCAAAAAGTCTTAAAGCAATAAATGCTGGAGAGGCTGCAGAGAAAAGGGAATCCTCATACACTATTGGTGGGACTGCAGACTAGTACAACCACTATGGAACAAAGTATCTTTATTTCTTAAAAAACTGGAAATAAAACTGCCTTCAGTTCAGTTCAGTCCAGTTCAGTCACTCAGTTGTGTCCGACTCTTTGTGACCTCATAAATCGCAGCATACCAGGCCTCCCTGTCCATCACTGACTCCTGGAGTTTACTCAAATTCATGCCCATCAAGTCGGTGATGCCATCCAGCCATCTCATCCTCTATCGTCCCCTTCTCCTCCTGCCCCCAGTCCCTCCCAGAATCAGGGTCTTTTCCAATGAGTCAACACTTCACATGAGGTGGCCAAAGTATAGGAGTTTCAGCTTCAGCATCAGTCCTTCCAATGAATACTCAGGACTGATCTCCTTTAGGATGGACTGGTTGGATCTCCTTGCAGTCCAAGGGACTCTCAAGAGTCTTCTCCAACACCATAGTTCAAAAGCATCAATTCTTCGGCGCTCAGCTTTCTTCACATTCTAACTCTCACATCCATACATGACCACTGGGGAAACCAGTGCCTTGAACAGACAGACCTTTGTTGGCAAAGTAATGTCTCTGCTTTTTAATATGCTATCTAGGTTGGTCATAACTTTCCTTCCAAGGAGTAAGCTTCTTTTAATTTCATGACTGCAGTCACCATCTGCAGTGATTTTGGAGCTGTAAAAAATAAAGTCTGACACTGTTTCCACTGTCTCCCCATCTATTTCCCATGAAGTGTTGGGACCAGATGCCATGATCTTAGTTTTCTGAATGTTGAGCTTTAAGCCAACTATTTCACTCTCCTCTTTCAATTTCATCAAGAGGCTTTTTAGTTCCTCTTCACTTTCTGCCATAAGTGTGGTGTCATCTGCATATCTGAGGTTATTGATATTTCTCCCAGCAATCTTAATTCCAGCTTGTGCTTCTTCCAGCCCGAAGTTTCTCATGATGTACTCCGCATATAAGTTAAATAAGCAGGGTGACAATATACAGCCTTGACGTACTCCTTTTCCTATTTGGAACCAGTCTGCTGTTCCATGTCCAGTTCTAACTGCTACTTCATGACCTGAATATAGGGTTCTCAAGACGCAGGTCACATTCTCTGGTATTCCCATCTCTTTCAGAATGTTCCACAGTTTATTGTGATCCACACAGTTGAAGGCTTTGGTATAGTCAATAAAGCAGAAATATATGCTTTTCTGGAACCCTCTTGCTTTTTCGATGATCCAGCAGATACTGGAAACTTGATCTCTGGTTCTTCTGCCTTTTCTAGAACCAGCTTGAACCTCTGGAAGTTCTCGGGTCACGTATTGCTGAAACTTGGCTTGGAGAATTTTTAGCATTACTTTACTAGTGTGTGAGATGAGTGCAATTGTGCAGTAAGTTTGAGCATTCTTTGGGGTTGCCTTTCATTGGGATTGGGATGAAAATGGACCTTTTCCAGTCCTATGGCCACTGCTGAGTTTTCCAAATTTGCTATATTGAGTGCAGCAGCTTCACAGCAACACCTTTCAGGATTTGAAGTAGCTCAACTGGAATTCCATCACCTCCACTAGCTTTGTTCTTAGTGATGCTTTCTAAGGCCCACTTGACTTCACATTCCACGATGTCTGGCTCTAGGTGAGTGATCACACCATCGTGATTATATGGGTCATGAAGATCTTTTTTGTACAGTTCTTCTGTGTATTCTTGACACCTCTTCTTAATATCTTCTGCTTCTGTTAAGTCCATACAATTTATGTGTTTATTGAGCCCATTTTTGCATGAAATGTTCCCTTTCTATCTCTAATTTTCTTGAAGGGTTCGCTAGTCTTTCCCATCCTCTTGTTTTCCTCTATTATTTGCATTGATCACTGAGGAAGGCTTTCTTATCTCTCCTGGCTATTCTTTGGAAATCTGCATTCAAATGGGAATATCATTCCTTTTCTCCTTTTCTTTTTGCTTCTCTTCTTTTCACAGCTATTTGTAAGGCCTCCTCAGACAACCATTTTGCCTTTCTGCATTTCTTTTCCATGGGGATGGTCTCGATCCCTGTCTCCTGTTCAATGCCATGAACCTCCATCCATAGTTCATCAGGCTCTCTATCAGATCTAGTCACTTAAATCTATTTCTCACTTCCACTGTATATTCATAAGGGATTTGATTTAGGTCATACTAGAATGGTCCTGTGGTTATCACTACTCTCTTCAGTTTAAATCTGAATTTGGCAACATGTTATTAGTTATTACAGTGAATCAACACAAAGTCTAGAGGTTATAAAGACCTCACCAGACCTACTCCAATTATTTGCATTTTGAGATAACAGAATTAGCCAGAAGGTTTTTTCAAAGTCTTTCCTCAAGAAGGATACATTATTGTTATATAATCCTAAGGAATGTAGGGCGGGGGGGAGGGAAAATTTGTCCTTTCTTCCTCCTTGAGAATTCCAAACCACTCTCTCCATGGGGACCCCTAGATTTCTTATCAACCTGCCTAGGAATTGACTCTCTCCATATCCCACATGGACCTTCTGTGTCAAGAGATATGTCCTCAACAGATTCTGAAAACATAGCTGTGACAGTAAGCACAACTGAATACCTCCAGGTATCAGTGCAAGGGAAGGAGAAAGTTTCCCTGCAACAACTACAATGGTATAAATAGTCTTCAATAGGAAGCAAAGTTTCACTTGAAGAAAATTGTCAAAGACTAAAAAGGCAAAAGCTTTTGCTGAATTCCTGTGTCTTATTTTACTCTCACTAACAACGAGGCCTGGGATAACCTCCCAGACTTCTGTTACCATAAGAGGAGGGAAGGAAGATATGCTGCCGCTTGGTGAGCATTTTCTTTAGAGGCAGGGGGGAAACCTAAAGGAAACAGAGGGGAAGCTAACAGGAAGAGGATATGAACAGGTAAACACGATTCTGTGTTTCTTTAAAGGAGCATATGACAATTTTCACGTTAGGTGAATTCTAAGAGATTCAAACATTTGAGCTGCAAGGACATTATCCCCTCTGCCTAAGCATGGGGAGAGACCACTGTCAAAAACTGGACATGGCATCAAAGGTAGAGTAACATTAGTACAGTGGGCACTTTAGGGTACTGGTGGGATGGACCTGGTAAGAGCCACTGTGAGCATGACTAGAAAAGTGTACTCTTATGAGAGAAAAATAAATAAATAAGGATGTAGAGATAGTAATAGAAATTTGGATCCTCTCCTGGAATATTTCAGAAATGAATAGATTTTGAACACCACACACTGCAAACTGGGTCCCATGTCACCATTCAGAATATCAAAGAGATGAAAGTAAAGATAGCGTACCTGGACAGAAGAATGGGTATAGAAATGTGATAGAGGTCTAAAATTAATTATGAATCAAGGATTGAAATATGAACAGAGGCCGTCTTCAGAGATAGAGATAAATGTACAGGGCATCATACCTAGTGAAGAAGGGTCAATTTAAGAAACATCATGGGATGCAATGGAGAGGTGGGATACAAAAACCCACAGCAGTAAGCAACCACACAAAGGTGACATGATCATCCAACCTGGCAAGAAACTTATGGGTAGCAGAGGACACTGGTGAATGGAAGGGATGCATCTGGAACTTGTCACTAATTTCTTCCCACAGATACATATAAAATACAGACTGCACCTAAAAGTATTTCAGCAAGAGTGGCAGACAAAACACATTCTAATGACATATAGGTGAGACTACGTACAGATTAATCCCCTGGCTCATTCCACTCCAGTGTACAACCAGGCCTGAGAAAATCTCTCAGGTGGCTGGTGCCAACCTAAAAGAGGAGGAAAAAAAAAATACCTTGCAGAATGGAGGCTTTTTCTATAAGTTCAGCCTGAAAACTATCACTGATGGACATCTGATATTCACAAGGCCACTGAACTCTACATGACACCTATCATTGAACATGTCAGAGGCCAAGCATCCAAAAAAATAAGAAAAAGAAAAGTTAAAAAGAAAAACCAGGACACTCTCAGGAAGAAAACATCAACAGTTAAATACACCTTTATAGTGCTTTTAAAAAAGCAAACCAGAAGCACTGAATATTCCCAAGGCTGCTGGGCTTTAAAAGATACCTAGCCTTCAAAAATTGTTAGTGGTCTCCAATGAATGAAAAATGTCAAATAGTGCACCATATCTGGAAGAAGATATCAGTAGATAAATACAGTTCACAGTATTTCTTTAAAAGTACATGGAATTCACTACTGATAATGAGTTACTCTGAACTCTTTTGTGTTTAACTCTTTGTGATCCCAGAGACCATATCCCGCCAGGCTCCTCTGTCTGTGGAATTTTCCAGGCAAGAATTCTGGAGTGAACTGCCACTTCCTCCTCGAGAGTATCTTCCCAACTTGCATCTCCTTTGACTCCTGCCTTTGCAGATGAATGCTTTACCACTGTGCCACCTGAGAAGCCCAGTGTATTATTAGAGATACAAAAGCTATCTTATTGATGTATCAACACTGAGTAGTGAAAAAGTATCAAATATTGTACAACGAAGACATGGTAGAATAATATTTTTAAGTGGGAATCTTTTATGGTACTAGTGGGATATATTTGGTAGGAGCCATTGTAAGCATCACTACAAAAGAGGCTTGTAATGATAACAAGAAAATAATCATATGATATGGCAGTTCCACTCCTAAGAGTATTTCAGAAAACAACAACAACAACAAAAACAGATTTTGAAAAATGTGTAGGGCAATCATGCACCGTGGGAAGATTAACAACATCCTAGACATGAAAGTCAAGAAACTGATGGAGTCACTATTGAAAACAGTATTCAGTTCTTTTGTAATTAATTAATTTCTGAGGGATAATTGGTTTATAGAATTTTATTGTTTTCTGTCAAACCTCAACATGAATCAGCCAAATGTATGTATATATCTCCTCCCCTTTGAACCTCCCTCCCATTTCCCTCCCCGGTATGCAGTTTAAAAAAACAAAACAAGACAAAACAAAAACAAACAAACAAAAAAAACCCCTAAAATTACAGTTACCATATGATCCAGAAATTCCACTGCTGGACATATATCCAGTTAGGATGAAAACTCCCACCAGAAAAGAGACATACACAACAGTGTTTACAGTAGCACAATGTACCATAGCAAAAACATGGAAACAATCTTAAATGCCCATAGATAGGTGAATGGATAAAGAAGTGTATGTTATACACACAACGGTATATTAGCCATAAAAAAGTATAAAATAATACTTTTTTTTTAACATGGGTGGGCCTAGAAATTATCATATTAGGTGAAGCAGACAGAGATGAGTATCATATATCATTTATATGTACAGTCAAAAATAAGAAAAATAAACCTATTTATGAAACAGTTACTGATGTAGAAAACAAACATTGGTACCAAGGGGAAGGTGGAGGAGGCATAAATTGAGACTATGGGATTAATAGTTACCCTCTACCATATATAAAAGAAACAAGGAATTTCCATCACAAGGATTATATTCAAGATCTTATAATAGCCTATAATGATAGAGAATTAAAGAAGAATATAATAGTTCTTTAGTTGGGTGCAACTAAATCCATACATCACAGCTACTGAGCCTTTGCTATAGAGCCTGAGAGCTGCAACTACTGAAGCCTGTATGCCTAGAGCCCATGTTATACAACAAGAAAATTCATGTCACGAGAAGTCAAGAGTAGCCCCCGCTCACCTAACAAGAGATAAGCTCGAGCAGCAAGAATACACAGCACAGTTAAAAATAAATTAATATAATATTTGTTTAAATTCTTCAACAAAAAAGGTCCAGGACCAAATGGCTTCATAGATACTTCTATTAAACATTTAGAGAACAGCTATCATCTATCCTTTTTAAACTCTTCCAAGAATCTGCAAAGAGAGGAGCACTCCCAAACTCATTTTAGGAGGCCACCATCACCCTGATACCAAAACCAGATAAATATCACACACAAAAAAGAAAGTTACAGACCATTCTCAATGATCATCATGGCATAAAAATCCTTTAAAAATACCAGCAAAGAGAATTCAACTATACATTAAAAGGATCATGTACCATTAGCAAGTGGGATTCATCAAACAGATGCAAGGATTCTTCAATACTTGCAAGGTTTATCAATGTGACACAATTAAGGAATTGATGAATATAAGCAATCTGATCATTTCAATAGATGCAGATTAACTTTTGACACAATTCAATACACATTTACGATAAAAACTCTCTAGAAAGTGAGCATACAGGGAACATACCTCAACAAAATAAAGGCCATATACAATAAACATAAACAGCAAACATCATTCTCAATAGTGAAAAACTTTAAGTGCTTTAAGATCAGGAACAAGACAAGTATGTCCACTCTTGCCATATTATGCAGCAAAGTTTTGGAAGTCCTATGTGTGGCAATCAGAAAAGAAAAAATGAAATTAATGCAAATTGGAAAAGTAAAACTGTAACTCTTTGCAAATGACATGTTACTATACATAGAAAATCCTAAAGATGCCACCAGAAAACTTAGAGCTAAACAATGAATTTGGTAAAATTGCAAGATATAAAATAATGCACAGAAATCTCTTGCATTCTTATACACTAATGAAGAAAGATCAGAAAGAGAAATTAAGGAAATAAGCCCATTTAACATAACACCAAAAAGAATAAAATACCGAAGAACAAACCTATGAAGACATACAAAACTTTTTAGAACTAACACACACAATATATGTCCTTTTCATTGTAGGGAACTGGAATGCAAAATCAGGAACTCAAGAAACACCTGTAGTTACAGGCAAATTTGGCATTGGAGTACAGAATGAAACAGGGCAAAGGCTAATAGTGTTTTACCAAGAAGACGCACTGGCCATAGCAAACACCCTCTTCCAACAACATAAGAGAAGACTCTACAGGTGGATGTCACCAATGGTTAACACTGAAATCAGACTGATTATATTTTTTGCAGTCAAAGGTGGAGAAGCTCTATACAGTCAGCAAAAACAAGAATGGGAGCTGACTGTAGCTCAGAACATGAACTCCTTCTTGCCAAATTCAGACTTAAATTGAAGGAAATCGGGAAAACCACTAGACCATTCAGGTATAACCTAAATCAAATTCCTTACAATTATACAGTGGAAGTGAGAAATAGATTTAAGAGACTAGATCTGATAGAAAGAGTGCCCGATGAACTATGGACAGACGTTTGTAACATTGTACAGGAGACAGGGATCAAGACCATCCACAAGAAAAAGAAATACAAAAAAGAAGAAAAAAAAAGGCTGTCTGAGGAGACCTTACAAATAACTGTGAAAAGAAGAGAATGGAAGAGAGTAAAGCAAAGGAGAAAAGGAAAGATATACCCATTTGAACACAGAGTTCCAAAGAATAGCAGTGAGAGGTAAGAAAGCCTTCCTCAGTGATCAGTGATCAGTGCAATCAAATAGAGGAAAACAATAAAATGGGAAACCATAAAGATCTCTGCAAGAAAATTAGAGATACCAAGGGGATATTTCTTGCCATAATGGGATCAATAAAGGACAGGATTGGTGTGGATCTAAGAGGAGCAAAAAATACTAAGAATAGGTGGCAAGAATATACAGAAGACCTCTACCAAAAAAAAAAAAAAAAATTAATAATATTCATGACCCAGATAATCACGATGGTGTGATCACTCACTTAGAGCCAGACATCCTAAGTGAATGTGAAGTCAAGTAGGCCTTAGAAATCATCCCTGCGAACAAAGCTAGTGGGGGTGATGGAATTCCAGTTGAGCTATTTCAAATCCTAAAAGACAATGCTGTGAAAGTGCTGCATTCAATATGCCAGCAAATTTGGAAAACTCAGCAGCGACCACAGGACTGGAAAAGGTCAGTTTCCATTGCAATACCAAAGAAAGGCAATGGCAAAGAATGCTCATATGACTACACAATTGCACTCATCTCACTTGGTAGTAAAGTAGTGCTTCAAATTCTCCAAGCCAGGCTTCAACAATACCTGAACCGTGAACTTCCAGATGTTCAAGCTGGATATAGAAAAAGCAGAGGAACAAGAGATCAAATTGTCAACATCTGCTGGATCATCAGACAAACAAGAAATTTCAAAAAAAAAAAAAAATATTTCTGCTTTATTGACTAGGACAGAGGCTTTGACTGTATGGATCACAATAAACTGTGGAGCATTCTGAAAGAGACGGGAATATCAGACCACCTGACCTGCCACTTGAGAAACCTGTATGCAGGTCAGGAGGCAACAGTTAGAATTGGACGTGGAATAACACTGGTTCCAAATTGGAAAACGAGTACATCAAGGTTATATATGGTGACTCTGCTTATTTAGCTTATATGCAAAGTACATCATGAGAAACACTGGGCTGGATGAAGCACAGCTGAAATCAAGATTGCTGGGAGAAATATCAGTAACCTCAAATATGCAGATGACACCACACTTATGGCAGAAAGTGAAGAACTAAAGAACCTCTGGATGAAAAAAGAAGAGGAGAGTGAAAAATTTGGCTTAAAGCTCAACATTCAGAAAACTAAGATAATGGCATCAGGTCCCATCATTCCACGGCAAATAGATGGGGAAACAGTGGAAACAGTGCCTGACTTTATTTGGGGTGGGGGTGGGGATGGGGTTCCAAAATCACTTAAAATGGTGACTGCAGCTATGAAATTAAAAAACGCTTACTCCTTGGAAGGAAAGTTATGACCAACCTAGATAGTATAATAAAAGCAGAGACTTTACTTTGTCAACAAATGTCCATCTAGCCAAAGCTATGGCTATGGTTTTTTATTCTAGCCATGTATGGATGTGAGAGTTGGAGGATACAGAAAGCTGAGTGCCAAAGAATTGATCCTTTTGAACTGTGGTATTTGAGAAGACTCTTGAGAGTCCCTTGGACTGCAAGGAGATCCAACCAATCCATCTGAAAGGAAATAAATCTTGATGTTCATTGAAGGGGCTGATGTTGAAGCTGAAACTCCAATAGTTTGGCCACCTGGCGTGAAGAGATGACTAACTTGAAAAAAGCTGATGCTGGGAAAGATTGAAGGCAGGAGAAGAAGGGGACGCCAGAGGATGAGATGGTTGGATGGCATCACTAACTCAATGGACATGCATTTGAGTAGACTCCTGGATTTGGTTATGGAGAGGGAGGCCTGGCGTGCTGGAATGCATTGTGTCACAAAGAATCAGACATGATTGAGGACTGAACTGAATTAAAATGAAGAATAAACCCACCTAAGGAGGCCAGTGATCTGTACTCAGAAAACCATAAGGAAAAAACAAAAATGACAAAAACAGAAATATACAATTTTCTTGGATGAGAAGAATCAATATTGTGAAGATACTACTCAAAGCAATCCATAGATTCATTAAAATCCTTATCAAAACACCAATAGAATTTTTCACAGAGTTAGAACAGTTTTTTTTTTTTTCCTTACTATTTGTATAGAAGGATAAAAGACCCCAAGTAGTCAAAGCAATCATGAGAACTAAAATAAAAACAGTGCTGGAGGAATCAGGCTCTCTGACATCAGACTATACTACAAAGCTACAGAAATCAATACAGTATGATATTGACACAAAAACACAAATATAGAGCAATAGTTCAAGAAAGAAAGCCTAAAGATAAAATCTATACACCTATGGTAACCTAATTTATAACAAAGGAGGCTGGAGTATGCAATGGTGAAAAGACAGTGTCTTCAATAATTGTTGCTAGGAAAACTGGACAGCTACATGCCAAGGAATGAAATTAGAACACTACCTGATGTCATACACAAAGATAAACTCAAAGTGTATCAAGATCTAATGTAAGATCAGACACTACAAATCTCTTAGAAGAAAACAGTAAAACACTCTTTAATATAAATTGCAGATCTTTTTTGAGCCATCTTGTAGAGTAATGAAAATAAAGCCAATCAAATGGGACATAATTAAACTTCAAAACTTTTGCATAAAAAAGAAAACCATAGACAAAATTAGAACACAACCCTTAGAATGAGAGAAATTCTTTGCAAGAAAGGATTCATCTTCAAAAGACAAAAGCAGCTCATGTAGCTCAATATCAGAAAAACCAAACAACCTAATCAAAAATTGGATAAGGACACCCCTGGTGGTCCAGCGGTTAGGAATCCCACTGCCAGTACAGAGGACAAGGATTCGATCCCTGTTCTGCGAAGACTCCATATACCAAAGGACAACTCAATCCATGCACAACCACTGACAACAACTGCTCACATACTATAACAACTCAAACCTGCATGCCCTAGAGCCCTTGCTGTGCAACAAGAGAAGCCAACACAATGAGAACTCTTAATACTGCAACTAGAGAGTAGCCTCACTAACTGCAACTAGAAAAAAGCCCACACACAGCAAGGAAGACACAGTGCAGTCAAAAATAAAGAAATAAACTTAAAATAAAAAACAATAATAAGTGGGCAGAAGACCTAAACAGACTCTGCTACATAGAAGGCATACAGATGGCCAAGATGTCATGAAAAGATGCCTGATACCCCTAATTATTAGGGAAATGTAAATCAAAACTACAATGAGCTATCATGTCATACCAGTCCAAATGGTCAATATATATAAAAAAAAAAATCTACAAATAATAAATGATGGAGAGGATGTGGAGAAAAGAGAACCCTCCTACACTGTTGGTGGCCATGTAAGTTGGTGCAGCTATAAGGAAAATAGTATGGGATTTCCTCAGAAAAGCAAAACTAAAATTATCATATGATCCAGAAATTCTATTCCTGGGCATCACCCCAGACAAAACTGTGATCTCAAAAAATACATGCACTCTGATGTTCAGAGCAGCACTATTCACAATAGGCAAAACATAAAGACATCCTAAGTGTCCACTGACAGATGAATGGATAAAGAAGGAGTGGCTCATATATAAAATGGAATAGTACACAGCCATAAAAATTTAAATAATGTCATTTGCAGCAGTAAGGATGGACTGAGAGATTATCATACAAAGTGAAATAATCCAGATAGAGAAATACAAATGCTAAATGACATCACTTATATGTGGAATCTAAATATGGCACAAATGAACATATCTATGAAACAGAAACAATCTCATGGAAACAGAGAACAGACCTATGGTTTCCAAGAAGGAGGGTGTTGGGGTAGGAGGAATAGCAGGTTGGAGTTAGTAGATGTAAACTATTACATATGGAATGTATAAATGACAAGGTCCTACTACTGTAGAGCACAGAAAACTATATTCAGTATCCTATGACAAACCATATTGGAAAAGAATATATAAAAGAATATATATCGGACATCTCTTGTGGTCCAGTGATAAAGATTTCACACTTCCACTGCAGGTGGTATGGATTCAATCCCTTCTCAGGGAACTAATCCCACATAACCTGCAACATAACCAAAAAAAACAAAACAAAACAAACAAAAAAAAAACCAAAACGATTAAATTGTGTGTGTCACACACACACACACACACACACACACACACACACACAATGTGTCAGTTGAGTTCAGTTCAGTTCAGTCACTCAGTCGTGTTCGACTCTTTGTGAACCCATGAATCGCAGCACACCAGGCCTCGCTGTCCATCAAAAACTCCCAGAGTTTACTCAAACATGTGTCCATCGAGTTGGTGATGCCATCCAGCCATCTCATCCTTTGCTGTCCCCTTCTCCTCCTGCCCCCAATCCTCCCAACATCAGGGTCTTTTCCAATGAGTCAACACTTCACATGAGGTGGTCAAAGTATTGGAGTTTCAGCTTCAGCATCAGTCATCCCAATGAACACCCAGGACTAATCTCCTTTAGGAGGGACTGGTTGGATCTCCTTGCAGTCCAAAGTACTCTCAAGAGTCTTCTGCAACACCATAGTTCAAAAGCATCAATTCTTCGGCATTCAGCTTTCTTCACAGTCCAACTCTCACATCCATACATGACTACTGGAAAAACTATAGCCTTGACTAGAAGGACCATTATTGGCAAAGTAATGTCTGTACTTTTCAATATGCTATCTATGTTGGTTATAACTTTCCTTCCAAGGAGTAAGCATCTTTTAATTTCATAGCTGCAATCACCATTTGCAGTGATTTTGGAGCCCCCCCAAAATAAAATCTGACAGTTTCCACTGTCTCCCCATCTATTTCCCATGAAGTGATGGGACCAGATGCCATGATCTTAGTTTTCTGAATGTTGAGCTTTAAGCTAACTTTTTCACTCTCCTTTCTCCTCTTTCAATTTCATCAAGTGGCTTTTTAGTTCCTCTTCACTTTCTGCCATAAGTGTGGTGTCATCTGCATATCTGAGATTATTGATATTTCTCCCGGCAATCTTGATTCCAGCTTGTGCTTCATCTAGCCTAGTGTTTCTCATGATGTACTCTGCATATAGGTTAAATAAGCAGGATGACCATATACAGCCTCGAAGTACTCCTTTTCCTATTTGGAACCAGTCTGCTGTTCCATGTCCAGTTCTAACTGTTGCTTCCTAACCTGCATACAGGTTTCTCAAGAGCCAGGTCAGATTGTCTGGTATGCCCATCTCTTTCAGAATTTTCCATAGTTTATTGTGATCCACACAGTCAAGGGCTTTGGCATAGTCAATAAAGCAGAAATATACATTTTTCTGGAACTCTCTTGCTTTTGTGATGATCCAGCGAATGCTGGCAATTTGACCTTTAGTTCCCCTGCCTTTTCTAAAATCAGATTGAACACCTGCAAGTTCACAGTTCATGTATTGCTGAAGCCTGGCTTGGAGAATTTTGAGTATTACTTTACTCGCGTGTGAGATGAGTGCAATTGTGCAGTAAGTTTGAGCATTCTTTAGGATTGCCTTTCGTTGGGATTGGAATGAAAACTGACCTTTTCCAGTTCTGTGGCCACTGCTGAGTTTTCCAAATTTGCTTGCATATTGAGTGCAGCACTTTCACAGCAACATTCTTTAGGATTTGAAATAGCTCAACTGGAATTCCATCACCTCCACTAGCTTTGTTCTTAGTGATGCTTTCTAAGGCCCACTTGACTTCACATTCTGGGATGTCTGGCTCTAGGTGAGTGATCACACCATCAGTGATTATCTGGGTCATGAAGATCTTTTTTGTACAGTTCTTCTGTGTATTCTTGCCACCTCTTCTTAATATCTTCTGCTTCTGTTAGGTCCATACCATTTCTGTCCTTTATTGAGCCCATTTTTGCATGAAATATTCCCTTGGTATCTCCAATTTTCTTGAAGAAATCTCTAGTCTTTTCCATTCTCTTGTTTTCCTCTATTTCTTTGCATTGATCGCTGAGGAAGGCTTTCTTATTTTTCCTTGCTATCCTTTGGAACTCTGCATTCAAATGGGAATATCATTCCTTTTCTCCTTTTCTTTTTGCTTCTCTATTTTTCACAGCTATTTGTAAGGTCCCCTCAGTCAACCATTTTGCCTTTTTGCATTTCTTTTCCATGGAGATGGTCTTGATCCCTGTCTGCTGTACAATGTCACAAACCTCTGTCCATAGTCCATCAGGCACTCTGTCTCAGATCTAGTCCCTTAAATCTATTTCTCACTTCCACTGTATCATCACAAGGGATTTGAATGGTCTAGTGGTTTTCCCTACTTTCTTCAGTTTAAGTCTGAATTTGGCAATAAGGAGTTCATGATCTGAGCCACAGTCAGCTCCCAGTCTTTTTTTTTTTTTGCTGAATGTATACAGCTTCTCCATCTTTGGCTACAAAGAATATAATCAATCTGATTTTGGTGTTGACCATCTGGTGATGTCCATGTGTAGAGTCTTCTCTTGTGTTGTTGGAAGAGGGTGTTTGCTATAACCAGTGTGTTCTCTTGGCAAAATTCTATTAGCCTCTGCTCTGCTTCATTCCGTACTCCAAGGCCAAGTTTGCCTGTTACTCCAGGAGTTTCTTGATTTCCTACTTTTGCATTCCAGTCCCCTATAATGAAAAGGACATCATTTTGGGGCATTAGACTTCCAACAAGTCTTGTAGGTCTTGATAGAACTGTTCAACTTCAGCTTCTTTAGTGTTACTGGTTGGGGCATAGACTTGGATTACCGTGATATTGATTGGTTTGCCTTGGAAATGAACAGAGATCATTCAGTCATTTTTGAGATTGCATCCAAGTACTGCATTTCAGACTCTTTTATTGACCATGATGGTACTCTATTTCTTCTAAGGGATTCCTGCCCACAGTAGTAGATATAATGATCATCTGAGTTAAGTTCATCCATTCCAGTCCATTTTAGTTCGCTTATTCCTAGAATGTCAACATTCACTCTTGCCATCTCCTGTTTGACCACTTCCAATTTGCCTTGATTCATGGACCTAACATTCCAGGTTCCTATGCAATATTGCTCTTTACAGCATCGGACCTTGCTTCTATCACCAGTCACATCCACAATTTGGTATTGTTTTTGCTTTGGCTCCATCCCTTCATTCTTTCTAGAGTTATTTCTCCACTAATCTCGAGTAGCATATTGGGCACCTACCAACCTGGGAAGTTCCTCTTTCAGTATCCTATCATTTTGACTTTTCATACTGTTTAATGTGGTCCTCTAGGCAAGTGGCTTATCACTTCACCACTCTGAAGTGGTTTACCATTCCCTTCTCCAGTGGACGACATTCTGTCAGACCTCTCCACCATGACCCATCCATCTTAGCTGGCCCCACAGGACATGGCTTAGTTTCAATGAGATAGACAAGACTGTGGTCCATGTGATCAGGTTGGCTAGTTTTCTATGGTTATGGTTTCAGTGTGTCTGCCCTCTGATGCCCTTTTGCAACACCTACCGTCTTACTTGGGTTTCTCTTATCTTGGACATGGGGTATATCTTTAGGGCTGCCCCAGCAAAGCACAGCCACTGATCCATACCTTAGACGAGGGGTATCTCCTCATAGCCGCCCTTCCTGACCTTAAACGTGGAGTAGCTCCTCTCGGCCCTCCTGCACCCATGCAGCTACTGCTCCTTGGACTTGGGGTAGCTCCTCTGGGCGTCTGCCCCTGGCCTCCGGTGTGGGGTAGGTCCACTCAGCCACCATCCCTGGCCTCGTGGATGGGGTAGCTCCTCTCGGCCGCCTCCCCTGACCTTGGACATGGGGTAGATCCTCTGGGCTGCTCCTGTGCTGTTGCAGCCTGGCACTCATGGTCGCTGCCCCTGACCTTGGCGAGGAGTAGCTCCTCACGGCCACACACTTCTGTGTGGTCCATTGCAGCATATACACACATATATATATGTATAACTGAATCACGGCTGTAAGGCAGAAATTAACACAATATTGTATACGGTAATAAAAAAATAACATGAATGGGAAAAATAATATTGGTATATTTCATTGTATGTAAAGTTTGTATCCAAAGAAAAGTGCTGTAAATAAATACAGCTCATTACTTCATGGCAGGCCTGCTGATATACTTATAGAAATGAATCCTTTTGTCTGAAATTTATCACAAAATACACCAAGGCATAAAATGGATTGAAGGATGGTTAGAGGGATGGACAAATAGACACATGAGAAAGGAAGTATTGTAAAACAGTTACAGTAGAATATAGGTGGGAAGTCTTTGAGTATCAGCTAGAAAACATGTTCAAAGTTGTTTAACATTTAGTTTTTAAAATAAAGTGCTAGGGAAAGTACAGAGGAAAGAACAGTGAAAACCAAAGTGCACAAAGTATAATTTCAACTTTAAAAATATGAGCTAAAAAAAGATGTGGAGGAGATAGGCTAAAATACTGTGTGCTCCATATTTCAGTTGTGTCTGATTCTTTTGCAACCCCATAGACTTTATGCTGCCAAGCTCCTCTCTCCATGGGATTCTCCAGGCAAGAGTACTGGAGTGGGTTACCATTTCCTTCTCCATGTGATCTTCCTGACCCAGGGATCTAACTCCTGACTCCTGCATTGGCAGGCAGATTCTTTACCACTGAGCCACCGAGGAAGCCACACAATATGAACTGTAGTGAAATTGAACATGGTTTTTATTTATTTTATTTATTTTTTCACACTCTGTACACTGATCAAGTTTTTTTCCCCAATATCCACAGACTACATCTTCCATAATAAAAGTAGCATCATTTTGCCTCTGGTCCAAGGGAGACAGGCCTCCTGAGCAGCATCATCACCCTGCTTGTGCTCCCCTCCTTGCGACCTTGGCTTTGTGAACCTGCTGGGACTCCCAGAGCCCTCCAATCACAGCTCCAGAGATGTGTTCCCTTTGACTTTAAACAGCTGACCAAGTCTATGCCTAACTCATTTGTTTTAAGTCCGAGGTACATTGCCACCTGCCCTGGCTTCATCTTGGCCCAGTGTGGAGGCACCTGCCTCCACATCATTTTTTCTCTTTAAATACGTGTATATATATATACATATATATATATATAATATATATATATGTGTGTATGTGTGTACATATATATACATATACATACAGATGTATATACACACATATATACCTGCATATTCATATATATATATATGTGTGTGTGTGTGTATATATACATATATATGTGTGTACACACACACATATATACATGCATATTCATATATATATGTATATGTATAATATATATATACCTCAGGGTAAAGTGAATAGTTTATTGCAAAATAGATGTGGAAATGACACAGATGAACTCAGAATTACCCACCCCCCTCCCCACAATCTTTCAGCCTACACCCTCTAGTTCCCTGGAGGTTTTCTCAGTTATTTAAATGATTTAAGTGATCTTTGTCTAATAGGTAAAAAAAGGAAACTTACACTTTGTAGAAAAGTTCCTGCATGGATAAATAAATAATAAACAAGGAACTACAAAATGATAACTGAGAAATATTTGGAAGATAGGGCACATTTACCTAATTTATGCAGAGTTCAAAAATTAAATTAAGAAGAAAAAAGCCCAATAGAAGACAAATATGAACTAAATAAAGGGAACAACGGAATACAAATTACTCAAAGGAAAATATGAAAAATTACCAAAAACCAGGAGGAAATGTTGAAACTAATTGGTGATAAAAGAAATGCAAACCAAAGCAATAATGGAATATGACTTCTCACCATGCAAATTGCCAAAAAGTTCAGTGAAACTGTTGAGTGATACCAAATATTCCACCAAATTGAAGATGAGTGGTTGGAAAATGAGTGCTCATGCAGAGTTGTGATAGCATAAAGTGATGCAGCTTTCTGAAGGGCAGTTTGACAGTATCTAGTCAATTCATAAATGCATGGAACCACTTAGCAAGAGCTTGTTTGTAATTTACATTGCAGAAGTGTTTATGCAGTTTCACCAAGATTATTTATATGATGTTCAGTGCAATATTTTTTCCTATCATCCTAGACAATCTCTTGGGCCCCTTCCCCACACTGCCCTTCTCTGATGAAACCCCTTTTCTCAGTTCTATCAGAATACATTAATTTTGCCTCATCTAGAACTTTCTACAAATGGAGTTTACTGTATATCAACATGAAGCTACTTTGCAATGTTGTGTTACTTCCTGCTATACAGTAAAGTAAATCAATCATGCATATGTGTATATATATATATATATATATATATATATATGTGTGTGTGTGTGTGTGTGTGTATTTTCAGTTTCTTTCCCATTTAACTCACCACAGAGCATTAAGTCAAGTTACCTGTGCTACACAGATAGTTCTCATTAATTATCAAGACATTATTCTCCAAAATATACAAACAGCACATATAACCCAGTATAACAAAAAGAAAATCAATCAATAAATGGGCAGATCTAAATAGACATTTTTCCAAAGAAGATATATAGATGGACAACAAACACTTGAAAAATGCTCAACATCACTAGTTATCACAGAAGTCAAACTACAATGTGGTATTACTTCACATCAGTCCCAATAACCCTCATCAAAAATTCTACAAACAATAATCTGGAGAGGGTGTGGGGAACAGGGAACCATCTTGCACTGTCAGTGGGCATGTAAATTGGTACCACCACTATAGTGAACTGTATGGTAGCTCCTTAGAAAACAAAAAATATAACCACTATATGACCTACTCCTGGGTGACTTCCTGGGGAAAACCTTAATTCAAAAGATGCATGCACCCCAATGTTCGTTTTATCACTACTTCCCATAGCCATGGCATACAACATTTTTTAATTATAGCAAAAACAGAAACAAATAAATAAACAACCCTGAAGCAAACAATCTTTAAACAGGGGGTCAATTTACTATGTCTTTAATTAATTTTTTTAAAAGTTATACAGTATCTTTTTTCAGCATGTAAAGAATATATCTGGATTTTATAAATTACATTCATAAGCATCCTTCTATTTCTTCATGAGATGGCAGCATAAGCATAATAAATATTTATTCATACACATATACATATACATGAACATATTTGAATTTTATAAATTATACTCATTAGCATGTTTCTGTTTCTTCTTGAGAGATCATCATATGCACAGTAAATATTTATTCATACCCACATATACATATGAGAGAATACATCTAGATTTTATGAATTACATTCATATGCATCCTTCTATTTCTCAACAAGAGGGTAGGTAAAGTACAGTAAATATGTATTCATACCCACACACTTTGGCTACCTGATTCAAAGAACTGACTCATTGGAAAAGTCCCTGATGCTTGGAAAGATTGAATTCAGGAGGAGAATTGGATGACAGAGGATGAGATGGTTGGATGGTATTACGGAATCAATGGACATGAGTTTGGATAAGCTTCAGGAGTTGGTGATGGACAGGGAACCTGTCGTGCTGCAGTCCATGGGTTCACAAAGAGTCAGATACGACTGAGCAACTAAACGGAAATGACATATACATATAAGAGAACAAATCTGGATTTTATGAATTAAACTCATAAGCATTATTCTCTTTCTACATGAAAGGGCAGCATAAGCACCATGAATATTTATTCAAACACACACACACACACACACACATATATATATATATATATATATATATATATATATATGACAGAATATATCTGAATTTCATAAATTACATTCATTTTCATTGTTCTATTTCTCCACAAGAGAGCAGCATAAACACAACAAATATTGATTCATACACACATATTCTCTGCAGTCACTTGGCCTGAAAGGACATCAAAGCAATCAGTCCTGAAGGAAATCAGTCCTGAATATTCATTGGAAACACTGATGCTGAAGCTGAAACTCCAATCCTTTGGCCACCTGATGGAAAGAACTGACTAGTTCACTTACTGAATGCTGCCTACTATAGCCACTCTGGAGAACAGTGTGGAGGTTCCTTAAAAACAAAACAAAACAAAAAACCCTGTAAACAAAATTGCCATATGACCCAGCAGTCCCATTTCTGGGCATAAACACCGAGTAAACCAGAATTGAAAGGGACATGTGCACCTCACTGTTCATTGCAGCACTGTTTACAATACCTAGGACTTGGAAGCAACTTAGAAATTCTTCAGCAGATGAATGGATAAGAAAGCTGTGGTACATGCACACAATGGACTACTACTCAGCTATTACAAAGAACACATTGACATCAGTTCTAATGAGTTGGATGAAACTGAAGCCTATTTAACATAGTGAAGTAAGTTACAAAGAAAAACACCAATAGAGTATTTAGTTCAGTTGCTCAGTCGTGTCTGACTCTTTGCGACCCCATGAACCAAAGCATGCCAGGCCCCCCTGCCCAACACCAACTACCGGAGTCCACCCAAACCTATGTCCATTGTGTCAGTAATGTCATCCAACCATCTCATCCTCTGTCATCACCTTCCCCTCCTGCCCTCAGTCTTTTCCAGCATCAGGGTCTTTTCCAATAAGTCAGCTCTTCGCACAAGGTGGGCAACGTATTGGAACGTCAGCTTCAACATCAGTCCTTTCAATGAACACCTAGGACTGATCTGCTTTAGGATGGACTGGTTGGATCTCCTTGCAGTCCAAGGGACTCTCAAGAGTCTTCTCCAACACCACAGTTCAAAGCATCAATTCTGCTGTGCTCAGCTTTCTTCACAGTCCAACTCTCACATCCATACATGACTACTGGAAAAACCATAGCTTTGACCAGACGGACATTTGTTGGCAAAGTAATAATGTCTCTGCTTTTTAATATGCTACCTAGTTCGGTCATAACTTTCCTTCCAAGGAGTAAGTGTCTTTTAACTTCATGATTGCAATAGCCATCTGCAGTGATTCTAGAGTCCAAGAAAGTAAAGGCAACTACTGTTTCCACTTTTTCCCTATGCATTTACCACGAAGTGATGGGACGATATGCCATAATCTTAGTTTTCTGAATGTTGAGCTTTAAGCCAACTTTTTTCACTCTCCTCTTTCGATTTCGTCAAGAGCCTCTTTAGTTCTTCTTCATTTTCTGCCATAAGGGTGGTGTCATCTGCATATCTGATGTTATTGACATTTCCCACACCATCTTGATTCCAGCTTGTGCTTCTTCCAGCCCAGCATTTCTCATGATGTACTCTACATACAAGTTAAATAAGTTGGGTGACAATATACAGTCTTGATGTACTATTTTTCCTATTTGGAATGAGTCTGTTGTTCCATATCCAGTTCTAACTGTTGCTTCCTGACCTGCATACAGGTTTCTCAAGAGGCAGGTCAGGTGGTCTGGTATTCCCATCTCTTTCAGAATGTTTCACAGTTTATTGTGATCCACACAGTCAAAGGCTTTGGCATAGTCAATAAAGCAGATATAGGTGTTTTTCTGGAACTCTCTTGATTTTTTGATGATCTAGCAGATGTTGGCAATTTGATCCAACAGTGTATATTAACAAATATATTTGAAATTTAGAAAGATGGTAAGGATGACCATATATGTGAGCTAGCAAAAGAAACACATATAAAAACAGACTTATTAAAAACAACAACAAAAAAAAACAGACTTATTGTTTCTGTGGGAGAAGGCCAGGGTTGGATGATTTGAAAAACTAACATTAAAACATGTATATTAATATACATGAAAGAGATCACCAGTACAACTCTGATTGATGCATGTAACAGGGCACTCAAACCAGGTGCACTGGGAAAACGCTGAGGGATGGAATGGAGAGTGAGGTGAGTGGGCGGGGGGGGGGGGGGGGGGTTCAGCATTGGGAACACTGGTACACACATCACTGATTCAAGTCAATGTATGCAAAAACCACCACAATATTGCAAAGTAATTAGCCACTGATTAAAATAAATACATTTAAAAGTAAAAGACACATTTATGCTGTCTACAAGAAATCCACTTCTGACCTAAAGTCACATATAGACTAAATGTGAGAGGATGGAAACATATATGCCAGCAAATTGAAAGCAAAAGAAAGATGGAGTAGCAATCCTCATATCAGACAAAATAGTCCTTAAACTAAAGAAGATTACAAGAGATAAGGAAGGACAGTATATAATGATCCAGTGATTAATCCAAGAGGAAGACATAACAATTGTAAATATCTATGCACCCAACACAGGAGAATTTCAGTACATAAGACAAACACTAACAGACATAAAAGGAGAAATTGACAGTGACACAATCATAGTAGGATATTTTAACAGCCCACTCACATCAAAGGAAAGATCATCAAAACAGAAAACTAATAAAACACAATTCTTAAATGATACATGAGATGAGATGGATCTTATTGATATCTTCAGGACATTCTATCCAAATACAGAAGAATACATCTTCTCAAGTTTACATGGAACATTCTCCAAGATAGACCACATCTTGCATCCCAAATCAAACCTCAGGAAAATTAAGAAAATTGAAATCATATTAGCGTCTTCTCTGACCACAACACTGAGACTAGATATCAATTACAAGGGAAATAAAAACTATAAGAAACACAAACACATGAATATTAAACAACATATGTCTATATAACCAACAGGTTACTGAAGAAATCAAAAGGGAAATAAAAAATTTTCTAGAAACAAATGACAATGAAAACATGACAAATCAAAACCTATGGGATGCAGCAAAAGCAGTTCAAAGAGGGAAGTTTATAGCAAACAATCCTAACTTAAGAAATAAGAAAAGCATCAATTAGACAACCTCAGTTTACACCTAAAACAACTGGAAAAGTAGAACAAAACAAAACCAAAATTAGTAGAAGGAAAGAAATCATAAAGATCCAAGCAGAAATAAATGAAAAAGAAATGAAAGGCACAATAGTAAAGATTAATAAAACTAAAACCTGGTTCTTTGAGAAGATAAACAAAATTGACAAATCTTTAGCCAGACTCATCAAGAAAAAAGGAGAGAAGAATCAAATCAACAAACTTAGCAATGAATAATGAGAGGTTACAATAGAAAAACAAAGGATTTTAAGAGACTGGATAGATGGACTGAGGGGAGATGAGGGAGGGTATTGTGATGGAAAATGCCTGTGGAGGTAAGCCAGGCTGCCATGGAAGCAAGATGATATTGCTGACTCACATGTAGGGGGTGGAGCCATCACCATAGCCTCTATCTCCCACACAAGCCAGTATTGGCAGTTGACCAACAGAGTGGTTGGTCCATCAAGTACCTGAACCACAGAGTAGGACTGCACCTAGGGTGTCCCTTTAAGTGTCTAATGTGTAGAAATTCAGAATAGAACCTCAGCCTGTAGAGCCCCTCTATATGTCTGATGCATTGAACAAGAAAGAAGGATCTCAGACAAGGGAGCCCTCTAAGTGCCTGAATGGGTGGGACTACAGAGAAAGACTAGACATAGAGGCCCCCTGATTACCAGCTACAAGAGGTTGGACGAAAGACTCCGATAGGGCCATAACTCAAGTGGCAGAGGCAGTCTGAGTCCCTGCACACTTGGTGGCGCCATGGTCCCCACAAGCCAAGAGGTTGTGCCACCTTCGTCCTCAACTCTCACTGGGGAAGAGCTGCCATAGCCAAAAAAAAAAAAAAAAAAAAAAAAAAATCTTACATCTATGTGCACAGGGCCACTTCAGCAGTGTCCAACTCTTTTCTACCCTGTAGACTGCAGCCTGCCAGGCTTCTCTGTCAGGGAGGGCAGTTCTCCGGGCAAGAATACTGGAGCATATTGGCCAATCATGACTGCCATACCCTTCTAGAGTATTATACTTCCTGCTGCCCTTGTTTCTAACCCCCCTGAGTACCTGATGCTGTCAGAACCCCTATGACCCAAGCAAGGTGCACCACCTCCACACCTAGTCCTCACACAGGCAAACCCAATTCCTCAAGGGCAGCGTCAAGAGCAAACCCAGTAGACAAACAACCTTCAGAGATGGAGATAAAACCACAGTTGAAACCCAGGGGCAGTGTGGCTTAGGAAGAAGACCCAAAACCTTCCTACCAGCTGTACAAGCTGCAGGTTAAATCCATATGATTAACTAGTCAGACTTTCATTGAGAACTCCCGCAAAAGAAAATGCACTAGTTATGATAGCTGTGAACATTAGAGGCAAGAGCACATGTTATAAGGGCCAGATTAGAATCTGAGCTGCAGTCACAGCAGATCCAGAGATCAGCATAATGTTGGAGGGTATCATCCTAGGGAGGTGAGGTGGCCTATGACTCCCAGTGAGGGAAAGGACTCTGACATCAGTGACTCGAGATAAACATGTATTATTCTTATGTTTTGACTTGCTCTGTAGATTCTTTTGGATTATCTTCCCTTTCCCCCCTTTCTGTTGTATCTGTCGATTATATTGGCACTATGAAATCTAATGCAGCTTTTGAGAGTTTTCTTTTTTTTTCCCTTCAGTCACTTTTTTTTTTTTTTTTAATTCCTGTTATAAACCTCTGCTTCTACTTTAGGCTTTTGCAGTTCTGTGGAGTTTTCCTTTTCTTTTTTGCTTTTCTTTCTTTCTTTCTTTTTCCTTTCATGTGTTTCTAATTTTAATTTTGTAAACCTATTATTATTTTTCTACATTTATTCCTTTGTTTCCTTTCCCTACTGTTCTTCTGCCCTTGCAGTTAATCTTTAATCTATATACATCTTTATCTATCTCTGTTTAACTTTGCATATCTACTTCTTTTTCTTCCTTTCCTTTCCTCTCAACATATTTGTTAGTTTTATTTTTAATGCTTTATTCCCCATTTGTGACATTGTTCCAGTTTTATTTTCCCGTTTGTGCTTTAGTTAGTTTTCTTCTGGTAGATATAATTTTTGGTTTTCTCTGTTTGACAGGTCGATCTATTTTACCCTATTTCTGTTGGATTGTTTCGATTTGGCTTATGGGGGCATGTATGTTCAGTCACACCTTTTATTCTGCCTATAAACTTGTGCATCTTCTTTGGGCTTTTGCAGTTCTTGTGGAGTTTTCCTCCCCCCACCCACCCCCCACACATCTTTTTTTCTTTCTTCTTACATTTTTTTTCTTTTTTCTGGTTTTCATAATTATAATTAAATTTTTTTCAGCCTATTTTATTTTTCGACATTTATTACTTTTGTTTGTCTTTCCTACTGTTCTTTTCCCCTTTACAGTTAATCTTTAATGTATATAAGTCATCTTCATCCATCTCTGTTTAATTTTGCATATCTATCCTTTCTTTCCTTCCATTCCTTTATTTCCTCTAAAAATATTTGTTAGTTTTGTTTTCATTTCTTCTCCCCTCCCCCCAGCCCCCCTCCCCATACTTGGCACCTTGCTTTAGTTTTGTATTCCAGTTTGTGCTATAGTTAGTTTGTTATTAACTGATAAGTATAATTTTTACATGCTTTTTTTCTGGCTAAATCTACTTAACTTTATTTTTGTTGGACTCTTTTCACTTTGCTCATGGGTGTATTTGTATATGTGTATATTCCATTATTTTCATTTTTTCTGTGGTTCATCTTTGGTTTCTCATTTTTGAATATTTCTTATAATCTCACTTAATGCCATAACAAACCACTTGTGGAATCTTCACTCCTGACCAAAGATCAGTCTTCACTCCTGAGCCTTTGGAGTGATTAGATTGACTGCAAGATCCTACTCTACCAGAGAACTAGCCCTGGGTATTATAAGATAGTGATAATTTACACAAAGGAAGCCACTTGAATACAAGATCCAGCATCACCCAACCACCAGTAGCATCCTGTGCAGGACACCTCATCCAAACAAAACAAAACAAAAATAAAAACCCAATCATCAGCAGACAGGATTACCACCACACTCAGCGTTGCCTTTCAGAGGAAAAACAAGCAAACAAAAACTCAGTACAAATCTCACCCTCTATGAATCATACACAAACCACTGGACAAAGCTTAGGAAGCAAGAAAGCAGAAGGAAGAAAGAATCCAACCTTGAAGCTTGGGAAAAGGAGAGATGAAACAAAATAAGTAATAATAATAATGAAAAGGCAGAGAAATACTACACAAATGAAGGAATGAGCTAGAAACACAGAAGTCCAAATAAATGAAGATGAAATAGGCAAACTAAGTGAGTAGTGTGAGTAAACTCCATGAGCTGGTGATGGACAGGGAGGCAGAGTGTGCTGCAGTCCATGGTATTACAAAGAGTCAGACAAGACTGACTGAAGGAGGGCTGAGTTAATGATGGCTATCCTAAGGAGGGCTGAGCTAAAGAGAGCTAAGATGAGGACAGCTAAGCTAATGAGAGGAGAGCTGTGTTAAGGAAAGTTAAGCTAAGGAGAGTTGAGCTATTGATAGCTGTATTAAGGAGGGCTCCTCTATGGTGATCATGCAAAGAAATAGAGGAAAACAACAGAATGGGAAAGACTAGAGAACTCTTTAAGAAAAATAGAGATACCAAGGGAAAATTTCAGGCAAAAATGGGCTCAATAAAGGACAGAAATGGTATGAACCTAACAGAAACAGAACATATTAAGAAGAGGTGGCAAGAATACACAGAAGAACTGTACAAAAAAGATCTTCACAACCCAGATAATCACCAATGGTGTGATCTCTCACCTAGAGTCAGGCATCCTGGAATGTGAAGTCAAGTGGGACTTATAAAGTGTCACTATGAACAAAGCTAGTGGAGGTGATGGGATTCCAGTTGAGCTATTTCAAATCCTGAAGGATGGTGCTGTGAAAGTGCTGCACTCAATATGCCAGCAAATTTGGAAAATTCAACAGTGGCCACAGAACTGGAAAAGGTCTGTTTTCATTCCAATCCCTAAGAAAGGCAATCCCAAAGAATGCACAAACTACCGCACAATCACACTCATTTCACACGCTAGTAAGGTAGTGCTCAATATTCTCCAAGCCAGGCTTCAACAACATGTGAATGGACAATGTCCAGATGTTCAAGCTGGTTTTAGAAAAGGCAGAGGAACTAGAGATCAAATTACCAATATCTGCTGGATCATCAAAAAAGCAAGAGAGTTCCAGAAAAGCATATATTTTTGCTTTATTGACTATGCCAAAGCCTTCAACTATGTTGATCACAATAAACTGTGGAAAATTCTGAAGGAGATGGGGATACCAGACCACCTGACCTGGATCTTGAGAAACCTGTATGCAGGTCAGGAAGCAACAGTTAGAACTGGACATGGAACAACAGACTGGTTCCAAATAGGAAAAGGAATACGTCAAGGCTGTATATTGTCCAGCTTATTTAACTTCTATGCAGAGTACATCATGAGAAACCCTGGACTGGAAGAAACACAAGCTGTAATCACGATTTCTGGGAGAAATATCAATAGCCTCATATATGCAGATGACACCACCCTTATGGAAGAAAGTGAAGAGGAACTAAAAAGCCTCTTGATGAAAGTGAAAGAGGAGAGTGAAAAAACTGGCTTAAGGCTTAACACTCAGAAAACTAAGATCATGGCATCTGGTCCCCTCAACTCTTGGGAAATCGATGGGAAGACAGTGGAAATAGTGTTAGACTTTTTGAGGGGCTCCAAAATCACTGCAGATGGTGACTGCAGCCATGAAATTAAAAGATGCTTACTCCTTGGAAGGAAAGTTATGACCAACCTAGATAGCATATTAAAAAGCAGAGACTGTTCTTTGCCAACAAAGGTCCATCTGTCAAGGCTATGATTTTTCCAGTGGTCATGTATGGATGTGAGAGTTGGACTGTGAAGAAAGCTGAATGCCGAAGAATTGATGCTTTTGAACTATGGTGTTGGAAAAGACTCTTGAGAGTCCCTTGGACTGCAAGGAGATCTAACCAGTCCATCCTAAAGCAGATCAGTCCTGGGTGTTCATTGGGAGGACTGATGCTGAAGCTGAAACTCCAATATTTTGGCCACCTCATGCGACGAGTTGACTCATTGGAAAAAACCCTGATGCTGGGAGGGATTGAGGGCAGGAGGAGAAGGGGACGACAGAGGATGAGATGGCTGGATGGCATCACTGACTCAATGGACATGAGTTTGAGTAAACTCCGGGAGTTTGTGATGGACAGGGAGGCCTGGTGTGCTGCAATTCATGGGGTCACAAAAAGTCGGACAAGACTGAGTGACTGACCTGAACTGAACTGAACTCTATGGAGAGCTAGGAGGGATGATCTTAGTGGATCTGACCTAAGGAAAGCTAGGGACAGCCAAGCTAACAAGAGCTCAGCTAAGGAGAGCTAGGGACATTTGAGCTAAGGAGAGCTAAGCTAAGGGGAGTTAAGCTAAGGAGGGCTGTACTAGGACAGCTACACTAAGGAGAGCTCAGGAGGGCTGATCTAAGGAGGAGAGAGTAGAATGAGCCAGAGGAGACACCAAACTTGGTGTCATTCTACTCTGGCTCATTCTACTCTAATGTACAACCAAGCATGACAAGAACTCTAAGACCACAGTAGCCACCCTAAAAGAGGAGAGGATTAAAACAAACAAACAAACAAATAAAAACCTTGTAGCATGGAGTCATTTCTTTGTAACCACAGACTTCAAACTGTTGCTGATGGACATGTGATGTTCACAAGGCAGCTGGACTTGACGTAACACCTACCCTTCATCATGTCAGGGGTCACACATCAAAATAATAATAATAACAAACAAAAACCAAAACAAAATTGGGACACATTCAGGAAGTAAACATCACCAGGTTAATAAAACTCAAAGTGCTTTCAAAAACCAAAAACCTTATGAATAGTGCATAAGGGCCATAAATAGTATTCAAAGAGATATGAAATCTAACCTGCCAATAGATATAAACTCTGAGCACTGGAAATAGCCACCATACAAAACAGTCCAGACTATAAATGGTAGATTAGCATTAGTCAGGGGATCCTTTTATAATACTGGGGGCCAATAAGTGGGAAGAGCCAGTATAAAAATCACTATCTGTGTGAATTTACAGGAAAAAAATAAACAGGGAGAGAGACAGAAAGTATGACTAAGCCTCTCAATTCCTAGGATACTTCATTTTGAAAACCACACGCCCCAGAGCATGCATTGCAGTAGCATTCCCAATTCCCAGAGCTGAAAATAAAGAAAGTACACAGGATGTAGGGATGAATCGATCTAGGGATGGAATATGGGTTCATAATGGAATATGACTCAGGCATTGAAATAAGGAAATAATGTCCTTGTCAGAGGTACAGACAATTGTGGTGATAATCAGTCAGTGAAGTGTGGATGAGAGCTGTGTCATAGGATTTATCTTTCAAATGGGACAGACAATCTTGCTGGAAGTGAGTACGCCGACTGGGGTAAAATGGACACCCAGTGCTGGGAACTCCCTGATGCTTAGCAAAGGGGATGGGTGAGAGGAAGGTTTATATTGGAAGGCTGGAATTCACAGATTCCCACAAATACCTGTAAAATACATAATCCACAGGGACATATTTAGAAAGTGGTGTACTACACACTTTCTGAGAACAGGTCAGAGGAAATAACCACTGCTGAACGACTCTATGTATCGGTGTAAGGGAGAAAGAATTGGTACAGACACAACAAAGGCAACTGTGTACATCAGCTGCATCAAACAAGAAATATGAACTACAATAAAACCAAGAAAGAAGGAAACACAAGCTTTCAGGGGTGGGGGTGGGGGGTGGGGGTGGGGAGCGTCCTTCCTCTACCTTGTTCTACTCTCATTTACAAGCTGATATTGCGCATACCTCTAAAGATGCAATTACCATAGTAACGAGAAGAGAACCCGAAGAAATGCTGCTGTCTTGTGTCCGCTTTAGGGAGCAACAACCTTCAATCTTAGGTTGATGGACATTCATTATTCACAAGGCGATCAGGCTCTAAATGATACCTACCTTTACAAAATGGCCAGGGGTCGCATACTGAAATAAAAACAAGAACAAACCACACGATCAGAAAGGAAACTTCAACAGGTAAATGCTGGGAGCCAGCACACGAGATCCTACCCATGACAAGGTCATGAGGGAGAAAACCTGACTGGCAAGGCGGATCAGGTTTTCAAGGATTATGAAAAGGCTAGCTCACGAGATCCCACCCATGACAAGGTCATGGGGAGAAAGCCTGAGGGGCAAGGCGGATCAGGTTTTCAGGGTTTCCAAAAAGCTGCCCCAAAGCTGCCCCCAGACCTCACCTTAAAGATGGTATCTGTTATTCTGATGCTTGCTTTAATAAACTACTCCCTAATTTCTGTGACACAGGCAGAAGGCCTTCCCCGATATCTTCCAAAATAAGAATCAATTTAGAACTTTAATCAATAAGTTCCCCAAGTGGTGGTATTTTATGGAATTATCCAGGGTGAAAGGAGTGTTTTAATTTGAGCTCTTTTGCTGGTAGTTTGTTAGTCAAATGCATTTATGCCCTTGGTACTAATATTCATGATTGCTTATAATATTTTAACCATAAAATAGCATAAAGAACCTGATTATATAAAAGCCCTAATAGATATAGAGCATTTTTGAGGGATGAAGGAGTTTTATTAGAAAAATATAAGAAAAAATTATTATAGAAGTGTTTATTGGGTTGATGTTTGCTTGCTGTGTTTTGTTTGCTGTGTTATTCTTGCTGTGTTTTTGCTTTTAATGTGTTAAGGTTGTATTATAGAAATCACTGTTAATATAGTTAAAGATCTAGAGAAATAAGAACTTAGCCCTAGTGTGGTAACAATGAGATGGTTGTTAATTGTCAGCCAGGAGTGCTAGGCAGAAGCTGCCTCACCAAAGTCACAGAGTCAGTGTGGGGTAAAGTTCTTAGATAAATGCAACTGACAACATTTGCAGAAGGATTAATTTTTGTATTAATAAGTATATAATTCTACTCTGTACTATTTTCCTATGAGACAGTTACCTTTCAGTTAAGGTGACCATAAAAACGGAAAATAGGTTTACATTCACCTGACCTGCATAAAATGTTAATAGGCCCAGACCAGAAGATAATGTACAAGACCCTCATAAACAAACAAGTATGCAGAAAACACCCTGGTTTTGTGAAGGACAAGCTGACATAATGTTAAACTATCTTCCCCTTAGAAATGTACTAACTTAGGGTATAAAAGCCATGGTAAAAAATAAAGCCAGACTCTTCCAGACTCTCTGCACCCCCGTCTGGTCATTTTTTCTCTCTCTCTCTCTCTTTCTCTCTCTCTCCCTCGCAGATTTGGCCCTATCAAGGCTGGTCTCACGTGTCTTCTATCTCTCACCGACACCGTTCATCCTGAGGGTACCCCCTGGATCCTGCCGAAGCTGGACCCCAGCAGGTAAATATCAGTCAATGCTTAGAAAGAACCCTCTAGAAAAGTGCCTCATTTCCTTCACTTTCAGTGATAGGAAAAGTTACACTGCAACACAATATCACTACTGAGAAACCAAACAAGCCACTATCCAAAACTCTATAGACAAGGAAGAGTAGAGCAGTGTTAGTAAAGGGGACACTTATATGCCACTGGTTATAGATAAGCAGTCAAAACCTTTATGGGCATGATTATCAAAGTGCCTTGGAATCATAACAAGAGATGGAAGATGTCATGTGGTGGTTCCGTTCACAAAGCATTTGAGAAACCAGGTCTTGGAAAACACATGCCCACAGCCACACACCCACAAACACGCACTGCAGTAGCATTCACAAAGCCCAAAAGATGAAAAGAAAGAAAACTGTTGGGTGCAAATGAAAAGAGAAAGAAATGTGACAGATAGACCAAAGGAAATATGACTCCAACATTATGAAAATGCAAAAAAAAAAAAAAAAAAGTCATTTTCAGGGATACACAGAAATATAGTGATCACAATAAGTAAAGAGGGGAGTATTAAAGAGATATCACATCATATACTCTCCAGAGGGGATTAAACAAAACAAAACAAAACAAAAAACAAAACATTGATGGTTTGAGTACCCAAACAAAAGTGAAGTGGACTTACACTCCTGGTAAGAAAATTAGGGTTAGCATAGGGTGTCAGTGGGTGAGAGGCCGAAAGGTGAAGGTTGGGATAAACTTATACCCACAAAACCTATTCAATTCATAATCCACATGGGCCTCCTCCAGTAATAGACATGTGCTCAACAGATTCTAAAAACATCTGTAACAGTAAATGCAGCTGAAAACCTCCAGGTAGCTGTGGAAGGGAAAGAGAAACTGTTTCCCTGTCAAAACTACAATGGTGTAAAGAAAATAAATTCAGAGATCATCACCCTGAGTGAAGGAGCTTCAATTGAAGAAACATCAGGGAATGCAATAGGAAGCAGTTCTTTTTATTTATTTTTTTTTAATTGAGGGATAATTGCTTTACAGAATTTTGTTGTTTTCGATCAAACCTCAACTTGAATCAGCTATATATATATATATATACACCTTCACTTTTTAATCTCTTGCCTATCTCCCTCCCCAGTATGCAGTTTTTAAAAAACTGTAAAAATAGTTACCATATCATCCAATAATCTCCAACTACTTGGCATATATCCAGTTAGATGAAAACTCCCATCAGAGAAGTGATATGCACAACAGTGTTTAAAGTAGCACAATGTACAGTAGCAAAGACATGGAAACCACCATAAATTCCCATAGATAGGTTAATGTATAAAGACATATATTTTGCATACAATGGAATATTACCATTAAGAAAGGATGAAATAATGTTATTTTTTCAACATGGATGGACCTAGAGATGATCATATTAAGTAAGCCAAACACAGAAAGACATGAGGAGCTTAGGTGGTCTTCAGCTCACCTTAACACTTTCTTTGGACCTCAGTTGAGAGGAGGTCTTCACCTTTTCCTCCTGGGTATCTAGAGTCAGTTGTTCCATAACAGCTCTAGAGCCTTGTGGCTTCCAAGTCACCTTAGTCATTTTGAAGATTCCCAGTGGTCTGCTTCGGAGCCCTTGAGCACCCCTTTATATGCCGCTCCCCAGGGCACACACTTATGCTTTATGAGATAAGCAAGTCATCACTTCCCCAGGCAATGGCGGCCCTGGGTAAGACTTGACATCATAAAGCCCCATCCTGGCACTTCTAAGGGAGGATGTGGAGCAACTCAGAGAGAATTGCCTCCCTCAATTCTTTTAACCACACCCTTTAGCTTCCCAGAGTTTGGGGCCATTATTGAAATTTCTTATTTTACATGATATTTGTCCTACATGAATTTCTTTGTAGTAAAATTTCTGCATGGCTGAATAAATAATAAACTAGTAATCATAAAATGACAATTAAGAAATATTTGGAAGATAGCTGACAAAGGGATCATTAATCTCATTTATGCAGAATCCAAACTTACATAAGAAAAGAAGATATAAAACTCAATAGCAAAACAAACAAACAAACAAACAAAAAAAAAACAATAGGAGAGATTCAAGAAGTAAACAAGGGTACAAAGAAACAAGTTACCTAGAGAGAAAATAAAAGGAAAAATTACCAAAAATCAGGAAGAAATGTGGAACCTAATTGGTAATAAAAGAAATGCAAGCCAAAACAATAATAGGATATGATTTCTCACCATGCAAATTACCAAAGTTCAATGAGAGAGTTGAAGGACAGCAAATTTTTCCTCCAAATTGAGGATGAGGAATTGGAAAATGAGTTTCACCAGTGTTGTGAAAGCACGGTGTGATGCAACTTTCTGAAGGACAATTTGACATTATCTAGTAAATTTATAAACGCATGGAGCCACTTAGACCCTGTTAGGAATTTACATTGCAGAAATATTTCTGCAATTTCACCAAGATTATATATCTAATGCTCAGTGAAAAGTTGTTTTCCCTCTCCCCAACATCCTAGAAAATATATTTTGTACCCTTCCCCACACTGTCCTTCCCCCCTGCAACCCCTGTTCTCAGTTCTATTAGTGTAGATTACTTTTGCTTCATCTAGAACTTCCTGTAAATGGAGTATACAGCATGTACACATGTAGTTACTTAACAATGTTGTGTTACTTTCTGCTGTATAACAAAGCATATCAGGTGTGCATTTGTTAAAACATACCCTCTTTGAATTTCCTTCCAATTTAGGTCACCTCAGATCATTGAGGATAGTTCCTTGTGCTACACAGAAAGTTTTTCTTAGTTATCAAGGCATTATTTTCCAAAATATACAAATGGCCTGTGAAGTCCAGTAGTAAAAAAAGAAAAAAAAAAAAAAAAAGATTTCAATTAAAAAAAAAAAAAAAAAAAAAAAAGGAGATCTAAACAGACTTTTTTCCAAAGAAGTCATACAGATGATGAAAAAACAAAGGAAAAAAGGCTCAACATCACTAATTATTAGAGAAATGCAAATCAATACTACAATGTGGTATTACTTCACACCAGTGTGTATAGCTATCAACAAAATTTCAACAAATAATAATTCCTGAGAGAGTGTTGGGAAAAGAGAACACTCTTGAACTGTCAGGGGGCATGTAAATTGGTACAGCCACTATGGTGAACAGTATGGCAGCTCCTTAAAAAACTAAAAGTACAATCACCATATGACCTACTTGTGGGCATTTTCATAGAGAAAACCTTAATACCAAAAGATGCATACAACCCAGTGTTCATTGCAGCATTATTTACTGTAACCCCCACATGCAACATTTTTAAATCATAGCAAAAATGGAAAAAAAAAAGAAAACAGCTTCTAAACAGGGGGGCAAATGACTAGGTATTTGTAAAAACATAAGCTTAAAGATAAGTAAACAAAGCAAGAATCAAATACTAGAACAAAGTTCTATGTTAACCTTCAAATAGCAGAAAAAAATGATTTTATAGTAAAAGAGCTAGCTCACCCTCATCTTTTTATCTCTCTGGCCCAGGAACTCAGAATTCTGAGCCAATGGTAAATGAAATCATGGGTGATATTTTTTTCTTTCTTTGTTGTTATTGTTGTTGTTTTACTCAACTTTACTGTTTTCTGTTATTAACATGTATTAATTTTTAGTAAAGTTATACAGTATCTTTTTCAACATATACAGAATATTTCTGGATTTTATAAATTACATTCATAAACATTCTTCTATTTCTCCATGAAATGACAGCATAAGCACAGTAAATATTTATTCATACACACATATACATATGAATTAATACATTTGGATTTTATAAATTACATTCATTAGCATCCTTCTGTTTCTCCTTCGAGGGCATCATATGCATAGTAAACATTTCTTCATACCCACATATACATATGAGAGAATACATTGACACTTGACAAATTGCATTCATAAGTATTCTTCTATTTCTCCAAGAAACAGTATCACAAGCAAAATAAATGTTTATTCATATCTACATATCCTCTGGAAAATCCCTTGGGCTGGAAGGAAATCAAACCAGTTATCCTAAAGGATAGTAGCCCTAGATATTCATTGGAAGGACTGATGCTGAAGCTGAAACTTCAACACCTGACCACCTGATGCACAGAACTGACTCATTGGAAAAGTCCCTGATGCTGGGAAAGATGGAAGGTGGGAGGAGAAGCAGATGACAGAAGATCAGATGGTTGCGTGGCATCACCCACTCGATGGACCTGAGTTTGAGGAGGCTGAGGTAGTTGGTGATGGACAGGGAAACCTGGCATGGGATAGTCCATGGGGTCACAAAGTGTTGGACACGACTGAGCAACTGAAGTGAACTGACTGGCATATACATATAAAATCCTAATACAGAATCAAAATTGGTGTACTAACCAAGAATGATTTACTACACACCTTTTAACAATATATGTGGGGAAATAAACATAGATGAATACACCTATGCATGGTTAAAAGAATGCAAGATTATGTACAGCTACAACAATAAGGCCATTTGAGTCAACATGCATGGACCTAGAGATGATCATACTTAGTAAAGTGAGGTACACAGGGAAAGGCAAATACCGAATGATATCATTTAAATGCAGAATGTAGGATATGACACAAATAAACATGTGTATGAAACAGAAACACACTCATGGACTTACAGAACAGACGAGGTTTCCAACGCAGAGAGAATTAGGGGAGAAATGCAGTAAGAGACTGTGGTTAAAAGATATAAACTAGAGAATATGGAATGGATTGACACGTCCCTACTGTAGAGCACAGAGAAATATATGAAGTATCTTATGATAAATAAAAATGAAAAATTATATATGGGACTTCTCTGGAAGTCCAGGGGTTAAGACTGCACACTTCCACCTGAAGAGATTCAGATTCAAGTTCTGGTCAGGGATCTAATCCCACTTGCTACACAGTGCAGCCAAAAATAATAAAAGATTAAATAAAATATATACAGACACACACACACTATATATGCACACATACATGTATATAACTGAATTACTTTGCTTTATATCAGAAATTAATATAACAATATCAATCAACTATACTTCAACTAAAAAGTAACACAACTGGGAAAATAAAAGATTGCTATATTTCATTGTATGTACAGTTAATATCCAAATAAAATTGCTGCAAACAAACACGACTCACTATTTATTGGCAGGCTTGCTGAAATACTTGTGGAGACACATTCTGATACCTGTAATTTGCCACAAAATGTAACAAGGAGAAAGATCAGTTTTTCATTGCATAGAGGTTTGAACAAATGGATAGATAGCTAACAAAGGAAGTGTTTGTAAGTGGTTACAAAACGAGACCCATGTATATGCTGTCTACAAGAGACCCACTTCGAACCAAGGCACAAATACAGAGTGAAAGTGAAGGGCTGCTAAAAGATATTTCATGCAAATAGAGAGCAGAGAAAATTAGGAATAGCAATACTCGTATTAGATAAAATAGACTTTGAAATAAAAGGCATGGAAAGAGACCAAGAAGGTCACTATATAATGATCAAAGGATCAATCAAAGAAGAAGATATAACAAGTATGAATATATATACACAAAACATAGGAGCACCTCAATACATAATGAAAATGCTAACAAGTATGAAAGCGGGAATTGACAGTAACACAATAATAATGGGAGACTTTAATACTGCACTCACACCTATTGATAGATCAACCAAACAGAAAATTAGCAAGGAAACTTAAACTTTAAAAGATACAATGGAACAGTTAGACCTTGTTAATATCACAAGGACATTTCACACCAAAACAATTAATTTCACCTTTTTCTCAAGTGCACACGGAACATTCTCCAGGATAGATCACATCTTGAGTCATAAATTTAGCCTTGGTAAACTAAAAAAAAAAAAAAAAAAAAAAAAAATCAAAGCATCTTTTCTGATCACAATGCAGTAAGATTAGATTCAACTACACAAAGGAAAAAAATGGATATATATATAAATAAATATACATAAATAATACTATATATAATATATAAATATATAAAATACTATATATATATATATATATATATATATATATAATATAAACATATAGGGGCTAAACACACTTCTGAATAACCAACAAATAACAGAAGAAATGAGAAAAGAAATAAAAATATTAACAGAAACAAACAAAAATGAAAAGATTAAAACTGGTCACCTACGGGATTCAGAACAGCAGTGCCAAGGGCAAGGTTCATAGCAATACAAGCTTACCTCTAAAAACAATAGAAAAATCAAATACATAACCTAACTTTATACCTAATGCAACTAGAAAAAGAAGTGAAGAACCCCAGGCTTAGAAGAAGGGAAGGCATCATGAAAATTAGGGCAGAAATAAATGAAAAAGAAACAAAGGAGACTACAGCAAAAATCAGTAAAAGTAAAAGCTGGTTCTTTGAGAAGATAAATTAAATAGACAAGCGATTAGCCAGACTCATCAAAAAGAAAGGGAGAAGAATCAAATCAACAAAATTAGAAATGAAAATGGAGAAATCACAACTGACAACACAGAAATACAAAGGATCATAACAGACAACTATCAAAAATTATATGACAATAAAATGGACAACTTGGAAGATATGAACAAGTGCCTAGAAAAATATAACCTTCCAAAACTGAACCAGGTAGAAATAGATAATCTTAACAGACTCATCACTAGCACGGAAATCAAAACTATAATAAAAAAATTTTCCAACCAACAACAAAAAGAGCTCAGGACCAGAAGGTTTATTCACCCTCATGGTTACCCCTGGCCGCCTGGAGAGCACAAGAGAGGGAGCACAGAACCGCATTGATTTGGACAAGGGGGTGAAGATGGATAAGAATGATGGCTTCAGGAGAAGGGGTGTGGGCAGAGAAGGAGTATCCACCAGGCAACGACAGGGGAAGGCATCTTTTGGGGTGGTGACAGTGGGCAAGAGGAGCTAGGGTAGCTTTAGCTCAGCTTGAAACTCTTTTGGACATCAGTTGATGTCTTCACCTTTTCTTCCTGGGTATATCAGGTCAGCTGTTCCATTACTGCTCTAGAGTCTTGTGGCTTCCAAGTCACCTTAGTCATTTTGAAGACTCCATTGGTCTGCTTCAGAGCCCCTGAGCACCTGTAAGTATTCCCATCACTGGGGGACCAAAACCTTATGCATTATGAGTCCAGCAAGTCACATCCACAGCCAATGGTAGCTCTGGGTGAGCCTTGATATCACAAAGCCCCATTTTGACACCTCTAGTGGAGAATGGGGAGCCACTCAGATGATTTGGTGTGAGAAATGAGGAATTTTAATTTCTCTAAATAGCCCTCCATTGTCATCTCTCTAAGTCAACTCTGATGTGTCACAAGTCAGGAAGAGTGTGACTCTTCCAAAACTTGCCTAACAGCCACAGTATTCAGGCTTTCATTCGGTTATCTCTCACATTTCACCATTATCTCATTTTTAATATCTTGCCTAAAATCGCTTACCCCTTGGAAGGTAAGTTAAGACCAAACTTGACAGCATATTAAAGAGCATAGACATTACTTTGTTAACAAAGGTCCATCTAGTCAAGGCTATGGTTTTTCCAGTCATCATGTATGCATGTGAGATTTGGACGATAAAGAAAGCTGAGCACAGAAGAACCGATGCTTTTGAGCTATGGTTTTGGAGAAGACTCTTGAGAGACCCTTGAACTGCAAGGAGATTCAACCAGTCCATCCTAAGGAAGATCAGTCCTGGGTGTTCATTGGAAGGACTGATGTTGAAGTTGAAACTCCAATATTTTGGCCACCTGATGTAAAGAGCAGACTCACTTGAAAAGACCCTGGTGCTGGGAAAGATTGAGGGCAGGAGGAGAAGGAGACAATAGAGGATGAGATGATCAGATAGCATCTCCAACAGAATGGACATGGGTTTGGGTGGTCTCCTAGAGTTAGTGATGGACAGGATGAACCGTGCTTCAGTTCATGGGGTCACAATGAGTCAGACATGACTGAGCAACTGAGCTCAACTGAACTGAACTGAAAATCCCTCCATGATAATTAGGTTGTATTGAAATGTATGTGAAATTGAGAATCATTCCACTTTCCTCCTACAAGGTGGTTTTAAAGTACCTTGGAGTTTGTTTAATTCTGGGCCACCTACCAGAAACCTTTTTCATCCCACTGCCTTTTCTCAGTGTTCATGTATCTCTCCTTCGTTTTCTTGTTTCCAATCTGAAACTGCTCCTTCAGGCAGTGAGGCTACAGTGAATACACTTACCCTTTCTTCACTTGGGGCTGTATTGTTTCGAGTCTAGGGCTCATGATCACTTCACTATGTGTAAAAAAAGTATGTTTACTCAAAGACATGCACATGAATGTTCATAGCAGTCTTATATCTAATAGTCAAACAGTTGAGATGAACAAGATGGCAGAGTGGTAGGTGCAAGTTGAGGACATCTCTCTCCACGAACACATCAGTAATATGCCTTCAGACACAGAATGGCTTGCAGTGGACAGGAGTACCTGACCAGTGTAAAAGAATATATAGAATCACAAACTCACTAGGATAAAGGAACTACAGGGAGAAACAGGAGTGTTTCTAGGGCTAAACCTACACTTGGTGGATGGGAAAACTGAATTCTGTTTCCAATTTCAAAGTTGGAGTAATCGTCTGGATCAGAGGGGAAACATTTAAAACTGAGAGTGAAGCAGGTGATCTGTGGCAGATTAAACCAATACATAAAAAGTATGACATAGCATAATCTATTGGTCTTTGTTCCCCTAAGAATGTAGCATTCATTAAACATTTGAAAATCCATCAGTGTAACTCAACTTATTAAAGAATTGAGAATGAAACACAGTAGGGTCATCTTGATAAATGCTAAAGATAATCTGATAAAATCTAATTTCTACTCCTGGGTTGGGAAGATCCCCTGGAGGAGGACATGGTAACCCTCTACAATACTCTTGCCTGGAGAATCCCCAAGGCCAGAGGAGCCTGTTGGGCTTAAACTCTGTGAAGTTGCAAAGAGCTGGACACAACTGAGTGATTGAGCACATTCTGTATAAAATCTCTTAGAAAACTAGAAATAGAAAACTTCCACAACCTGATAAAGGTAATAAACTGTATAATTAATAGCACACTTTATGGTTGAACACTGAGTATTTTACTTCTAAGATCACAATCAAATAAAAGATGTCCACTCCCATTATACTGAATTTCTGTCCATGAAATCATATTAGAAAATGATTGAGAAGTTATCAATTTTGGAAAAGGAGAATTAAACTGCTTTTATTTGTCAGTGATATCTATATAGAATATCCAATGAAATCTACAACAGAATAACTAAAATTAAGAAATAATTTAGGCAATGTTGCAAGATATACAGATGAAGTACAATATTTATTTAATTGCTTTTCTATATAGTAGGACAAATGATTGAAAATTAAATTTAAAAATAATCACAGTAATATTGAAATATGAAAGACTTTAGAATCCTACAAAATATCTAAAGAACAACAATGCAAATAAAAACTGACAAAGATTTCAACAGTAAATTCACTAACTAAAGATATATAGATGACAAGTAAGTATGCAGGGCACACCAAAAGTTTGGTTCTAGTGAGAGAACAGACAAGAAAAATGTTCTGCTGCAGTATTCAGAACAGGAAAGGAATGAAAGTTAAGGCAGGATACCTGGACAGGGGAATGAATAAAGAAGTGGGATATAGGTCTAGAATGAATTTTGAATCAAGGGTTGAAATATGAACGTAGGTCATCTTCATTGACAGAGATCAATCCAGAGATCATCACACTGAGTGAAGGAGCTTCAGTTGAATAAACATCATGAGATGCAACAGAGAGGTGGGATACACAAATCCAGATCAGTGAGCACCCACACAAACGTGATGTGGACATTAAACCTGGCAAGAAACTTATGGTAGCTCGGACCTTGGTAGATTGAAGGGATATATCTGGAATTTGGTATTAATTTCTTCCCACAGATATGTATAAAATACAAAATCCACATAAACCTACATTAGCAAGAGTAGTGCAATACATTCTAATAATATGTAGGTGAAGCACGCACAGCTGAATACAAAGGGTAGTCTCACTGGCACAGAACAAGAATCTTCAAAGTATAAAACCATCTCATCCTTGTCTTCAACTTAAAGATATAGGAACATTTATTTAAAAAATCCAATATGGAGGAGACACCAGGTTTGGGTGCATCCTCTGGCTTGTTCTACTGTAACGTACTTCCAGACCTGACAAAATCTCTCAGGTGGCACAGGCCATCCTAAAATAACAAGGAATAATATAGCCTAGCTGTGTGGAGGGTGTTCTCTGTAACAGAACCGTTAAACATATCACTGACAGATATCTGATATTCATAAGACCACTGGACCCGACATGGCACCTCCCCTTGAACATGACAGGGGTCACTAATTAAAAAAAAAAAGTGAAAAAGAAAATCCAGGACACTCTCAGAAAGAAAACATCAACAGTTAAATACAGCTCAAAGTGCTTTAAAAAGAAGAAGGAGGAGGAGGAGGAGGAAGAGGAAGAGGAGGAAGAGGAAGAAGAGGAGGAAGAAGAGGAGGAGGAAGAAGAAGAAGAAGAGGAGGAAGAAGAAGAAGAAAGAAGGAGAAGAAGAAGAAGAATCACTTAATATTCCCAAGGCTTCTGGTCTTTAAGAAATATCAATCTTTCAGAAATTTCTAGTGGTCTCTTGTGAATGAAAAATGTCAAATAGCCGACTGTATCTGGAAGAAAATATCAACAAGTAAATACAGTTCTCAGTATTTCTTTAAAAGTACATGAAATACAATCATTATAGTGAATTACTATGAACACTTTTGGGTTCACCTCTTTGTGATACCAGAGACCATAGCCCACCAAGTTCCTCTGTCCATGGAGTTTTCCAGGCAAGAATTTCGGAATGAGTTGCCATTTCCTCCTCCAGGGGATATTCCCAAATCTCGTCTCCTTTGGCCTCTTCCTTTGCAGGTGGATTCTTTATGACAGTGTCATCTGGGAAGCCCGGTGTATTATTAGAGATACACAAAGCATATAAAAGAAGTATCACCTGTAAATAGTGAAAGTACCAAATGCAGTGAAGACAAGGTAGAGGAACATTTTTAAAGGGACTCTTCATAGTCCCGCTGCTGCTGCTGCTGTTGAGTTGCTTCAGTTGTGTCCGACTCTGTGAGACCCCATAGACAGCAGCCCATCAGGCTCCCCAGTCCCTGGGACTCTCCAGACAAGAACACTGGAGTGGGTTGCCATTTCCTTCTCCAATGCATGAAAGTGAAAATGAAGTAGCTCAGTCGTGCCCAACTCTTAGCAACCCCATGGACTGCAGCCTATCAGGCTCCTTCGTCCATGGGATTTTCCAGGCAAGAGTACTGGAGCAGGGTGCCACTGCCTTCTCTGCTTTATGGTATTAGAGGGATATATTTGGTAGGAGCCATTATATGGCAGTACATTATACACATCTGTACTAAGTACCTTGTAAAGAACGCAAGAGACTGACCATATGATCTGGCAGCTCCACTCATAGGAGCATTTAAGAAAAACAAAGATTTTGAAAAACACATATAAACCAACCATGTACTGCAGGAAGATTAACAACATCCTATACATGAAAGGCTATGGTTTTTCCAGTGGTCATGTATGGATGTGAGAGTTGAACTACGAAGAAAGCTGAGCACTGAAAAATTGATGGTTTTGAACTGTGGTGTTGAGGAAGGTTCTTGATAGTCCCTTGGAGTGCAAGGAGATCCAACCAGTCCATCCTAAAGGAGATCACTCCTGGGTGTTCATTGGAAGGACTGATGCTGAAGCTGAAATCCCAATAATTTGGTCACCTGATGCGAAGTGTTGACTCATTGGAAAAGAGCCTGATGCTGGGAGGGATGGGGGGCAGGAGGAGAAGGGGATGACAGAGGATGAGATGGCTGGATGGCATCACTGACTTGATGGACATGAGTTTGAATAAACTCTGGGTGTTGGTGATGGACAGGGAGGCCTGGTGTGCTGCCATTCATGGGGTCACAGAAAGTTGACACGACTGAGCGACTGAACTGAACTGAATTGATACAGGAAAGTCAATAAACAGATGCAGCCATTATTGAAAACAGTAAGCAGTTATTTTCAAGTTAATATTTATTTTTTATTTTTAATTCATTTTAATTTTTTTTATTGAAGGATAATTGCTTTGCAGAATTGTATTGCTTTCTGTCAAACCTCAAGTTGAATCAGCCAAATGTATACATATATCTCCTCCCTTTTGAACCTCCTGCCAATCTCCCTCCCTGGTATCAGTTTTTAAAAAGAAACTAAAAATACAGTTACCATATAATCCAACAATCTCACTATTTGGTATGTATCCAAGAAAGATGAAAATTCCCGTTAGAAAAGAGATATGCACAATAGTGTTTATAGCCACACAATGTACATTAGCAAAGACACGGAAACAACTTTAAATGCCCATAGATAGGTGAATGGATAAAGACAGATATACAATGGAATATTAGCCATAAGAAAGAATGAAATAATGCTGTTTTTCAACATGGATAGACCTAGAGATGATAATACTAAGTAAGTCAGAGAAAGAGTTGAGGAGCTTAGGTGGGTTCAGCTCACTTTAAAACTTCCTTTGGACCTCACCTGATAGGAGGTCTTCATCTTTTCCTCCTGGGTATATGGAGTCAGCTGTTCCATAACTGCACTATAGTCTTGTGGCTTCCCAGTCACCTTAGTCATTTTGAAGACGCCCAGTAGTATGCTCCAGAGCCTCTGATCATCCCTATATATACCCCACACCAGGGTGCCACAACCTTATGCATTATGAGGTCTGAAAGTCACTTCCCCTGCCAATATTGGTCCTGGGTGAGCCTTGACATCACAAAACCTCATCCTGACACCTCTAGGGGATGATGGGGGAGCAACTGAGATAGAATTGCCCCCTACTGATACTTTTAATCACATCCTTTAGCTTACTAGAGGCCATTATTTAAATTTTGGCTATTATTTAAATTTCTTATTTTACATGATCTTTGTCCAGAAGCTAAACAGGGATATTTTACATAAATATCTTTGTAGTAAAATTCTGTCATGGCTGAATAGACAATTAACAAGGAATTATAAAATGGCAATTAGGAAATATTTGGAAAGTAGCTGACAAAGGGCTCATTTATCTCATTTATGCAGAGTCCGAAGTTAAAATAAGAAAATACAAAAAAATCAATAGAAGAGAATCATGAAGTAAACACGGGTACAAAGCAATACCAATTACTCAGAAAAAAAGAAAGAAAGAAAGAAAGATTATCAAAAATCAGGAAGAAATATGGAACCTGTTTGGTAACAAAAGAAACACAAACTAAAACAATAATGGAGTATGATTTCTCACTATGCAAATTACCAAAGTTCAATGAGAAATTTGAAAGATAGCAATTTTTTCCCTCCAAATTGAGAATGAGAAATTGTATGAGTGTTCCCACTGTGTTGTGAAACCATAGTGTGATGCAACTTTCTGAAGGACAATTTGACATTATCTACTAAAATTGTAAATGTATGGGACCACTTAGCAAGACACTGTTTGAAATTTACATTGCAGAAATATTTCTGTGATTTCAACAAGATTATATATTTAATGCTCACTGCAAAAAAAGTTTTTGCCATCATCCTAGAAAATCTTTTTGGTACTCCTGCCCACACTGCCCTTCCCCTGTGCAACTCCTGTTATCAATTCTACTAGTGTAGATTACTTTTGCTTCATCTAGAACTTCCTGTAAATGGAGCCTATAGTATGCAAACATGTAGTTGCTTAACAATGCTGTGTCACTTTCTGCTGTACAGCCAGGTATATCAGATGTGCCAATGTGTATTAACATATGCTCTTTTTTAAAATGTCCTTCCCATTTAGGTCACCACAGAGCATCGAGAACAGTTCTCTGTGCTACACAGATAGTTCCCTTTAGTTATGAAGGCATTATTTTTTGAATATACAGTTTAAGTAGGCCAGTATCAAAAACAAACAAAAACAATACAAAACTCAATCAAAATACAGGCAGATCTAAGTAGATATTTCTCCAAAAAAGCTCTACAGATGATGAAAAAACACATGAAAAGAGGCTCAACACCATTAATTATTAGAGAAATGATAATCAAAACTACAGTGTGGTATTACTACACACCACTCCAAATACCTATCAACAAAAGTTCTACAAATAGTAATTCTGGGAGAGAGTGTGGAGAACAGAGAATACTTTTGCCCTGCCAGTGGGCATGTACATTGGTACAATCACTATGGTGAATAGTATGGCAGCTCCTTAGAAAACTAAAAATACAATCACCATATGACCTACAACTGGGCGTTTTTCAGGAGAAAACCTTACTACCAAAAGATGCATGTACCCCAATGTTCATTGCAGCATTATTTAGTGTAGCCGCAATAGGCAACATTTTTTAATCATAGAAAAAAACGGGGGAAAAAGAAAACCAAACAAACAAACAAAAAATTAAAACAAGCAGTTTATAAATACGGTGTCAAATTACTAGGTGCCAGGAGCCAACACACGAGAGATAAAAAGATGAGGGTGCACTACCTCTTTTACTATAAAATCATCTTTTATGCTATTAGAATGTTAACATAGAAGTTGGTTCTGATACGTGGTTCTTGCTTTGTTTACTTATCTTTTAGTCTCTACTTTTAGAAACACCTAGTTGCCGGGGTCCAGCCCCAGCAGGATCCAGGGGTACCCTCAGGATGAATGGCATTGGTGAGAGAGAGAAAGAAAGAGAGACCAGACTAGGGGTGTGCAGCAGAGTCTGACAATGCTTTATTTTATTTTATTTATTTATTTATTTTTTACCTTAGCTTTTATACCCTAAGTTAGTACATTTCTAAGGGGAAGATAGTTTAACATTACCTCAGCTTGTCCTTCACGAAACCAGGGTGTTTTCTGCATACATCTTTGTTTATGAGGGTCTTTTATATTATCTCTGGCCTTGGGGCCTATTGACGTTTTATGCAAGTCAGGTGAATGTAAACCTCTTTTCCTTTCTGTGGTGATCTTAACAGAAAAGTTACAGTCTCACAGGGCAACAGTACAGCATGTCACAACATAATAGACGTATAACCTTGTTAACCTGAAAGTCAATTCTTTTGCAGAAGTTGTCAGTTGAACTTATCTATGAGGTTTATCCCACACAGACTCTGCAGCTTCAGTGAGGCAGCCTCTGCCTAGCACTTCTGGTTGACAGTTGACAACCATCTCATTGTTACCACACTAGGGCTAAGCTCTTATTTTTCTAGAGCTTTAACTATATTAACAATCATTTCCATACACAACCTTAGCAAATTAAGAGCAAAACCACAGCATACAAATGTTAACCCAATAGCCACTTTTAGAATAATTTTTCTTGTGTTTTCTAATAGGGCTCCCTCACTACCCAAAGGGCTTTATGTCTGTTAGGGGCTTTATATGATCAGGTTCTTTATAACATTTCATGATTAAGGTATTATGAGCAGTCATGCATATTAGTACCAAGGGCATAGACACATTTGCCAAACAAACTAAAATACCAGCAAAGGAGTTTAAATTAAAACACTCATTTCACTCTGGATAATCTCATAAAATACCACCACATGGGAATTGATTCTTATTTGGAAAGAGATCAGGGAAGGTCTTCTGCCTGTGTCACAGAAATTAGGGAGTAGTCTATTGAAGCAAGCATCAGAAAGACAGATATCATCTTTAAGGTGAGCACTGGAGGCAGCGTTTCAAAATCCCTGAAAACCTGACCCACCTTGCCTGTCAGGTTTTCTCCCTCATGATCTCGTGTGTTGGCTCCTGGCACCTAGTAATTTGACACCTTATTTATAAACTGCTTGTTTTAATTTTTTGTTTGTATATAGATCAGGTATACAGAACCTGATCATATAAAGCCCTAACAGACATAAAGCCCTTTGGGTAGTGAGGAAGCCCTATTAGAAAACACAAGAAAAATTATTCTAAAAGTGGCTATTGGTTTAACATTTGTATGCTGTGGTTTTGCTCTTAATTTGCCAAGGTTGTGTATGGAAATGATTGTTAATATAGTTAAAGCTCTAGAAAAATAAGAGCTTAGCCCTAGTGTGGTAACAATGAGATGGTTGTCAACTGTCAGCCAGAAGTGCTAGGCAGAGGCTGCCTCACTGAAGCTGCAGAGTCTGTGTGGGATAAACCTCATAGATAAGTTCAACTGACAACTTCTGCAAAAGAATTGACTTTCAGGTTAACAAGGTTATACGTCTATTATGTTGTGACATGCTGTACTGTTGCCCTGTGAGACTGTAACTTTTCTGTTAAGATCACCACAGAAACGAAAAAGAGGTTTACATTCACCTGACTTGCATAAAACGTCAATAGGCCCCAAGGCCAGAAGATAATGTAAAAGACCCTCATAAACAAAGATGTATGCAGAAAACACCCTGGTTTCGTGAAGGACAAGCTGAGGTAATGTTAAACTATCTTCCCCTTAGAAATGTACTAACTTAGGGTATAAAAGCTAAGGTAAAAAATAAATAAATAAATAAAATAAAATAAAGCATTGTCAGACTCTGCTGCACACCCCTAGTCTGGTCTCTCTTTCTTTCTCTCTCTCACCAATGCCATTCATCCTGAGGGTACCCCTGGATCCTGCTGGGGCTGGACCCCGGCAACTAGGTGTTTCTAAAAGTAGAGACTAAAAGATAAGTAAACAAAGCAAGAACCACGTATCAGAACCAACTTCTATGTTAACATTCTAATAGCATAAAAGATGATTTTATAGTAAAAGAGGTAGTGCACCCTCATCTTTTTATCTCCCTGGCCCAGAAACTCAGAATTGTGAGCTAATGGTAAATGAATGAGATCATGGGTGGCTTTTTTTTTCATTCTGTGTTTTTTTTTCCCTAGCAACTTTACATTTTCTGTTATGAACATGAATTAAATTTTAATAAAGTTAGACAGTATCTTTTTCAACATGTAAATACTTCTGGATTTTATAAATTACATTTATAAGCATTCTTCTATGTCTCCATGAGTCAGCAGCAGAAACACAGTAAATACTTACTCATACACACATATACATATGAATACATTCGGATTTTATTAATTACATTCATTAGCATTTTTCTGTTTCTCCTTGAGAGGGCACCGTATGCATAATAGGCATTTATTCATACCCACGTACACATATGAGTGAATACATTGACATTTTATGAATTACATTTATAAGTATTCTTCCATTTCTCCAAGAGATGGTAGCATAAGCACAATACATATTTATTCATACCCACATATGCTCTTGAGAGTCCCTTGGACTGCAAGGAAATCAAACCAGTCAATCCTAAAAGATATTAGTCCTGGATATTCATTGGAAGGACTGATATTGAAGCTGAAACTTCAACTATTTGGACACCTGATGCACAGAACTGACCCACTGGCAAAGTTCCTGCTGCTGGGAAAGATTGAAGGCAGGAGGAGAAGTGGACAACAGAGGATGAGATGGTTTGATAGTATCACCCACCCAATGGACCTGTGAGATATATGAAGTATCCTATAAATAAATATCCTATAATGAAATATCCTATAAATAAATAAATAAATTATATATATATGAAAAATTATATATGGGACTTCTCTGGGCGTCCAAGTCTTTAGACTCCACACTTCCACTGAAGAGGATGCAGCTTCAAATGCTGCTGGTCAGGGAACTGATCCTTGTGCACCATCACTTGCTACACAGTGTAGCCAATCAATCAATCAATAAATATAAATACGTATATATATATACACACAATGTATCTATACACACAGAAGTGTATAACTGAGTCACTTTGCTGTAAATCAGAAATTCACACAACATTATAAATGAGCTATATTTGAATTGAAAAGAAACATGACTGGGAGAAGAAAATATTGCTATATTTCATTGTGTGTAAAGTTAATATCCAAAGAAAATTGCTGTTAATAAACACAGCTTACTATTTCAAGGCAGGCTTCCTGAAATACTTAAGAAGACACATACTGATGTCTGCAATTTACCAAAAAATGCACCAAGGAATAAGGTCGATTGTCATTTGGATAGACGGATGGGAAAAATGGATAGATAGATGACAAAGGAAGTATTTTAAAACAGTTACAAAACAAAAGTCAAATAAATAACCTAACTCTACACCTAAGGCAACTAGAAAAAGAAGAAAGGATGGACCCTATCTTTAGCAGAAGGAAAGAAATAATAAAAATTAGGGCAGAAATAAATGAAAAATAAACTAAGGAGACCATAGCAAAAATCAACAAAGCTAAAAGCTGGTTTGTTGAGAAGAGAAATAAAGTAGACAAACAGTTAGCCAGACTCATCTAGGCAAAAAGGGGGAAGAATCCAATCAACAAAATTAGAAATGGAAATGTAGAAATCACAACTGAAAACACATAAATACAAAGGGCCATAAGTAACTACTATCAGCAACTATATGCCAGTAAAACGGACAACTTGGAAGAAATGGACAAATTCTTAGAAAAGTAAAACTTTCCAAAAATGAACTAGGAAGAAATTAAAAAGTCTTAACTGACACATCACAAGCACAGAAATTGAAATGGTAAACATGAATCTTCCAATAAGCAAAAGCCCAGCACCAGATGGCCCCACAGCTGAATTATACCAAAAATTCAGAGAGGAACTAACATCTATCCTGCTCAAACTCTTCAAACTGAAGAGGAAGGTAAACTGCCAAACACATTCTGAGACCACTATCGCCCTAACACCAAAACCAAGCAAACATACCAGAAAAACAAAACTACAGGCTAATATCAATGATGAACATAGATGCAAAAATCCTTGATAAAATTCAAGCAAATATAATACAACAACCTTTTAAAAAGATCATTCATCATGACCAAGTGGGCTTTATCCAGGGATCCAGGGATGCAAGGATTCTTCAATATTTGCAAATCAATCATTGTGACACACAACATTAACACATTGAAATATAAAAATCATATGATTATCTCAATATATGAAGAGAAAGCCTTTGACAAAGTTCAACATCTATTTATGATTAAACAGCCTCCAGAAAGCAGGCATAGATGGAATATACTGCAACATAATAAAAGTCATATATGTTAAACCCACAGCAAAAATTATCCTCGATGGTGAAAAACTGAAAGCATTCCCTTTAAAGTCAGGAACAAGTCAAAGGTACCCCCTCTCACCACTATTATTCAACATAGTTTTGGAAGCTTTAGCCACAGCAATCATAGAAGAAAAAGAAATAAGAGGAATCCATACTGGAAAAGAAGAAGTAAAACTCTCACTGTTTGCAGATGGCATGATCCTCTACATAGAAAACCCTAAAGACCCCACCAGAAAATTACTAGAGCTAATCAATGAATATAGTAAAGTTGCAGGATATAAAATTAACACCATAAACCACTTGCATTCCTATACACTAACAATGAGAAAACATAGAGAAATTAAGGAAACAATTCCATTCATCATTATAATGAAAATAATAAAATACTTAGAAATATATCTACCTAAAAAAATAAAAGACCTACATATAGAAAACTATAAAGCACTGATGATGAAAGAAATCAAAGAGGACCCAAATAGATGGAGAAGTATACCATGTTCATGGATTGGGAGAATTAATATAGCAAAAATAAGTACACTACCCAAAGCAACCTATAGATTCAAAGCAAGCCCTATCAAGCTACCAATGGTATTTTTTCACAGAACTAGAACAAACAATTTCACAATTTTTATGGAAACACAAAAGATCTTCGAATAGCTAAAATAATCTTGAGAAGAAAGAATGGAACTGGAGGAATCAACCTGCCTGACTTCAGGCTATGCTACAAATCTACAGTCATCAGAACAGTATATTACTGGCACAAAGACAAAAATATAGATCAATGGAACAAAATAGAAAGCCCAGAGATAAATCCACACACCTATAGACACTTTATATTTGACAAATGAGGCAAGAATATGCATTAGAGAAAAGACAATCTCTTTAGCAAGCAGTGCTGGGAAAACTGGTCAGCCACTTGCAAAAGAATGAAACTAGAACACTTTCTAACACCATACACAAAAATAAACTCAAAACAGATTAAAGATCTAAATGTAAGACCAGAAACTATTAAACTACTAGAGGAAAACAGGCAAAACATTCTCTGACATAAATCACAGCAGGATCCTCTATGACACGCATCCCAGAGTAATGAAAATAAAAGCAAAAATAAATAAATGGGACCTAATAATAAAATTAGAAGTTTTTGCATAATGAAGGAAACTATAAGCAATGAGAAAAGACAGTCTTCAGGATGGGAGAAAATAATAGCAAATGAAGCAACTGACATAAATAATTAATCTCAAAAATATCCAAGCAACTCCTCCCGCTCAATTCCAGAAGAATAAATGACCCAGTAAAAATTGGGCCAAAGATCTAAACAGCTATTTCCCCAAAGAAGACATACAGACGACTAACAAGCACATGAAAATATGCTCAACATCACTCATTATCAAAGAAATGCAAATCAAAACGGTAATGAGGTACCCATCTACAGCCAGTCAGAATGGCTGCTCTCCAAAAGTCTATAAATAATAAATACTGGAGAGGGTATGGAGAAAAGGGAAACCTCTTATGCTGTTGGTGGGAATGCAAACTATTATAGCCACCATGGAGAACAATGTGGAGATTCCTTAATAAACTAGAAATATGTCATATGATCCTGAAATCCCACTGCTGGGAATATACACTGAGCAAGCCAGAATCAAAAGAGACACGTGTACCCCAATGTTCATTGCAGCACTGTTTATAATAGCCAGGAAATAGAAGCAACCTAGATGTCCATCAGCCGATGAATGGATAAGAAAGATGTGGTACATATACACAATGGAATATTATTCAACTATTAAAAATACATTTGAATCAGTTCTAATGAGGTGGATGGACCTGGAGCCTGTTATACAGAGTGAAGTAAGTCAGAAAGAAAAACACCAGTACAGTATACTAACGCATATATATGGAATTTAGTAAGATGGTGATGATGACCTGATATGTGAGACAGCAAAAGAGACACAGATGTATAGGGTAGTTTTTTGGACTCTGTGGGAGACCACGAGGGTGGGATGATTTGAGAGAAGAGCATTGAACCGTGAATATAATCATACATGAAACAGATGACCAGTCCAGGTTCAATGCATGAGACATGGTGTTCAGGGTTGATGCACTGAGATGACCCAGAGGGATGGGATGGGGAGGGAGGTGGGAACAGGGGTCAGGATGGGGAACACATATACATCCATGGCTGACTCATGTTAATGTATGGCAAAAACCACTAAAATACTGTAAAGTAGTTAGCCTCCAATTAAAATAAATAAATTAAAAAAAAAAAAAACTGAAAATAAAACACAGTAGGGTCATCTTGATAAATGATGAAAAGTAATTTGATAAAATCTAATATCTATTCTGGTCAGGAAGATCCCCTAGAGAAGGGATAGGGTACTCGAGTATTCTTGGGCTTCCCTGATGGCTCATCTATTAAAGAATCTGCCTGGCAACACAGAGATCTGGTTTCCAACACTGGGTTGGGAAGATCCCCTGGAGGAGGGTGTGGCAACCCACTCTAGTGTCCTTGCCTGGAGAATCTCCAAGGCCAGAGGAGACTGTTAGGCTTACACTCCATGTGGTTGCAAAGAGCTGGACACAACTAACTGACTAAGCACATTCTGTATAAAAACTCTTAGCAAACTAGAAATAGAAAACTTCCTCAACCTGACAAACTTAATAAACTGTATAACTAACATCACACTATATGGCAGAACACTGAGTGTTTTACTTCTATGATCATAATCAACAAAAAGTTGTCATCTCTCACTATATTGAATTTCTGTCCTTGAAGTCATATTAGAAAATGGATGATAAGTTATTCATTTTGGAAAAGAAGCATTGAACATTTATTCATTTTTTTGTCTGATATACCTATGTAGAATAGTCAATTAAATCTACAGCAACAGTATAACTAAAACTAAGATTTAATTTAAGAAATGTTGCAAAGTATACAGATGATAAATGAAATTTAAATAATTGATTTTCTATATAGTAAGAGAGACTATTGGAAACTAAAATAAAAAGAGTAATATTGATGTATGAAAAATTTAAGAAGCCAATAAAATATATGTAAAGCACCAATGCAAAAAAAAAAAAAAAAAAAAACTGGACACAGATATGAACAGGATATTCCCTAAATAAAGATATACAGATGCAAAATAAGCACAAAGGACATACCAAAAGTATGGCTCTAATGAGAGAACAGACAAGAACAAAAATGATGTCCATTTTGAAAATATTTGAACTTTCATGCAGTGCTTATGGGAATACAAAATAGTACACCATGGTGGAAAACAGACTGGAAGTTCACTGGCTTACCATATGACCCAGCAATCTCTTTCCTAGGTTTATACCAACAAGTGTGAAAAAAAAAATGTATAACCAAAGCCATTCACATGAACACCCATAGCAGTCTTATTTGTAATAGTCAAAAAGTTTAGACAAACAAGATGTTGGGACAGTAGCTGGGCGTGGTGTACATTTACCCCCCTGGATACATCAGGACTACACCTTCAGACGCAGAAGGGCTTGTGGAGCACCAGATGAGAGCTGACAGGTGTACTTGACCAGTAGAAAATATTATAAAGAACCACAAAACTCGATAGGATGAAGGACCTGGGCGGGGGGGGGGGGGAGGGGCAGGGGTTAATAGGCCTGGACCTGCTTTTGGTGGGTGGGAGAACTGAAATAAGGTCTGAGCAACTGTCTGGATGAGAGGAGAAATATTTTAGGCTGAGAGTCAAACAGCTGATCTGTGGTAGCCTAAATGTAATGACAATCAGACAGTCTTTGCTGCAGTCATATACACCCTAGAGAGGGGTGCAGGTCCCCTAGAAGGCACAGCAGTTGAGAGCTGGAGTTTGGGGATTGTAGAGCAATCCCAGGCTCAGGGCTGCTATTGATTGTGGACAGACAGATTGATGGGATATGAAGGAGGTGAGAAATGCCTGTGGAGGAACTCCATGCACCATGGAAACAAGGCGATACTGCTGAGTCAATCATAGAGGGTGGAGCCATCATCATAGCCTCTCTCTCTGCACCCACCAGCATCGGCAGCTGAACAATAGAGAGGCTGGCCCATCAAGTGCCTGACCCACCGAATTGCAGAGTAGGACCCCGCCCAGGTTGCCCCTTTAAATGCCTGACGTGCAGATCTACAGAGTAAAACCCTAGCCTGGGGGCCCTTTATGTGTCTGATGTGCCAAACAATAGAGAAGGACCACAGGCAAGGGAGCCATCTAAGTGCCTGAAAGAGTGGAGATACGGAGAAAGAGTGGTGAAAGAGGCCTCCTGATCACCAGCAAGTAGATGCTGGAAAAAAGACTGTGATAGGGCAAGACTCCTGCAGGAGGGGCAGTCCGTGTCCCTGCACACTTGGCACTGGTAGGGTCCATCCAAATCAAGAAGCTATGCCGCCTTCATGCTCAACTGTCACTGGGGTAGTGTTGCCTCAGTCAAAAAGCCTTGTTTCTATAAGTGAATGGTCACTTGGGTAGTGTCCCACTCTTTATGACACTGTAAGCTGTGGCCCATCAAGCTTCTTTTTTAGGAAGGGGTCTTCTACATGCAAGAATACTGGAGTGTATTGGCCAATACTGGTAGCCATACACTTCGAGAGCACTATATTTCCTGATGACCTACCTGCCAACTTCCCTGAGTACCTGGTGCTGCCAGAATGCCTGTGACTCAAGCTGTTGCTCCTCCACATCTGGCCCTGACAGGGGCAAACCCAAGTCCTCCAGGGCAGCCTCAAGAGCAAACCCCAGTGGATGATCCACATGCACAGGTGGAAATAAAACCACAGTTGAAACACAGGGGCAGTGTGCCTAAGGAAGAAAACCCAAAACCTTCCCACCAGCTGTACAAGCTGCAGATTAAATCCACATGATCAACTAGGCAGACTCTGTGTCTATGGAATATATAAAAGAACACTGAGAGCTACCACAAAAGAAGACACCCTAATTCTGACAGCTATGAATATTGGAGGCAATAACATATAGAAGTGGGACCAGATTAGAATCTGAGCTGCCTCCAAATCATATACAGAGATCAGTACAGTTTTGTCGAGCATCCTAGGAAGGTCAGGTGGACTCTTCTAGCGTGGAAAAGGACTCTGATAGCAGTAACTCAAGAAAAAACATGTATTATTCTCATGTTTTGACTTGCTCTGTAGATTCTTTTGGATTTTTTGTTGTTGTTGTTTTTCTTTTTCTTTGCTTCCCCTCCCCTTACTTTTGTAGCTGCCAATTTTATTGGCATTATGAAATCTAATTAAGCTTTTGAGCTTTTTCATTTCCTCAGTCACGTTTTTTATTGCTGTTATAAACCTATGTCTCTCTGTTCAGCTCTTGCAATTCTGTGGAGCTTTCCGTTTTTTTTTTTTTTTTAATTAAAAAAATATATATATTTTTACATTTATTCTTTGGTTACTTTTCCTACTGTACTCTTCCCCTTTGCTGTTAAGCTTTAGTGTATATAAATCTTCTTTATGTACCTTTATTTAACTTTGCATATCTATTTTTTTCTTTCTTTTCTTTCCTCTCAACATATTTGTTAGTTTTCTTTTCAATGATTTATCCTCCAGTTGGCAACTTGCTCTAGTTTTTTTTTTTTTTTTTTTTTTTTTTTTTTTTTTTTGTGTGTGTGTGTGTGTGTTTTCCTAGATTGTACTTCAGTTGGTTCTCTTCTGGTGTATTTAATTTTTGGTTTCCTTTTTGCACCAGATAAATCTGTTATACTCTGTATTTGTTGGACTGCTTTGATTTTGTTTTTAGGTGTATATGTATATATTCAGTCATACTTTTTACTATTGTTATATACCTCTGCCTCTATGCTGTGCTTTTGAAGTTCTGAGGAGTTTTCCTTTTATTTTTTATTTATTTTTGATTTTTTAAAATCTTTTGCTCTTTTTTATAGTTTTAGTTTTTAACTTTTTTAAACCTATTGTACTTTTTCTGCATTTATTCCATTGTTTGCCTTTCCACTATTCCTTTCCCCTTGCACTTAAACTTTAGTATATATAAATAAATATTGCTTGTCTACCTCTATTTAACTCTACTTATCTATTCCACCTTTCTTTTCTTTCTTTCATTTTCTCTCAACATTTTGTTAAGTTTTATTTTCATTGCTTTAATCCTCACTTAGCACTTGCTTTAGTTTTGTCTTCCAGTTTGTACTTTAGTTTGTTCTAACTGGTAGATATCATTCTTGGTTTCCTTTGTTCACTGGGTCAATTTATGGTACTTTATTTTTGTTGGGCTGTTTTGATATCACTTATGGATGTATATGTGCATATTGCCATGTATGGGAATATATGTGTATGTTCCATTATTTTAATTATTATTTGTGTGACAGTGTAACTGTCATTTGTCTGGGGTCCATCTTTGGTTTCTATTTTTTTGGATGTTTATTTTAATCTCACTTAATGCCATAACAAAGCACCTGTTGTAACACTGTAACACCCAACCACCACTCACACCCAGTGTAGGACACCTCATGCAAACAGCAAACAGAGCAAAAATAGAAACACAATCATTAGCAGACAGGATTACCACCTCACTCAGCTCTACTGTACTTCAGAAGGAGCGGGGAGTGGGGTGGGGGGAGAGACTCAGCACAAATCTCACCAAGTGCAAAGTTTTCACAAACATCTTGAGCAAACTTAGGAGTTCAGAAGCTAAAAGGAAGGAAGCAGTCAACTTTGAAGCCTTGGAAAATGAGACCTCAAACACAATGTTTTTTTGTTTTTGTTTTCTTTTTTTAAATGAAGAAGTGGCATAGAAATTCTGCACAAATAAAGGAACACCGGAAACACAGAAGTCACCATAAATGAAGAAAAAATAGGAAGACTGCCTGAAAAAGAATTCAGAATAATGATAATAAATAAAGATGATCAAAAACCTTAAAAACAGAATGGAGAAAATGCAAGAATCAGTTAACAAAGACCTAGAAGAATTAAAGAATAAACACACAGAGACAAACAACACAATTACTGAAATTAAAAATACTCTAGAAGGAATCAATAGCTAGAATCAATACTCTAGAAGGATATCAGAAACAGAAAATGGATCAATGTGTTGAAAGATAAAATGGTGGGAATAAAGTAAAAAGAATGAAAGAACTGAGGATAGTCTCAGAGACTTCTGGGACAAAATTAAATGCACCAATATCCGAATTATAGGTGTCCCAGAAGAAGAGAGAAAGGATATGAGAAAAATTTTGAGGAGATTATAGTTGAAAAATGCCCAACGTGGCAAAGGAAATAGTCAATCAAGTCCAAGAAGTACAAATAGTCCCATATGGGATAAAGCCAAGGAGAAACACACCAAGACACACACTAATCAAATTAACAATGATTGGAGAAGACTCTTGAGAGTCCCTTGGACTGCAAGGAGATCCAACCAGTCCATCCTAAAGGAGATCACTCCTGGGTATTCACTGGAAGGACTGATGCTGGAGCTGAAACTCCAATACTTTGGCCACCTCATGGGAAGAGTTGACTCATTGGAAAAGGCCCTGATGCTGGGAGGGATTGGGGGCAGGAGGAGAAGGGGACGACAGAGGATGAGATGGCTGGATGGCATCACTAACTCAGTGGGCATGGGTTTGGGTAGACTCCGGGAGTTGGTGATGGACAGGGAGGCCTGGTGTACTGCAATTCATGGGGTCACAAAGAGTCAGACAGGACTGAGCAACTGAACTGAACTAGCTGAAACACGAAGAAAGAATATTAAAAATAGCAAGGGAAAGGCAACAAGTAGCATACAATGGAAACCCCATATGTTTAACAGCTGATCTTCCAACAGAAATGCTGCAGGCCAAAAGGGAATGGCAGGATATATTTAAAGCACTGAAAGGGAAAAATCTACATCCAGTATTACAGTACCCAACAAGGATCTCATTCAAAATTAGTGGGGAAATTAAAAGCATTTCAGACACTCCAAAGGTAAGTGAATTCACGACCACAAAACCAGCTTTACAACAAATGTTAAAGGGACTTACATAGTCAAGAAATACAAGAGAAGAAATAAAATCTACCAAGTCAATCCTAAACAATTAAGAAAATGGTAATAGGAACATATATATCAGTAATTACATTAGATGTAAATGTAATAAATGCTCCAAGCTAAAGGCCCAGACTGGTTGAATGGATACTTAGACAAGATCCGGGGCAGGGCAACAGCAATCGCAAGATGCCAGAGGAATAGGACAGGGAGACCACTTTCTCCCCCCAAAATTCATGAAAAGATCACTTGAATGCTGAGTAAACTTCCACAAAACAATTCTGAACACTAGCGGAAGACACCAGGCACCCAGAAAGGCAGGGCTTTCTCTTAGAAAAGAGAACAAAGTATTGAGCGAATAACAAAAGAGAGCTAGCTGGCTGCCCAGAGGCCCATCACCATCCTCCACACCCCCACCATTGGCAGGTGTTTGACAGCCAGAGCCAGAAGGCAAAGGGTAGTCTCTGGCCCAGAGACGGGCATCCTCCACCAAACTATGAGCAGGCTCCAAATTGCTAACTATGTCTTCCTGGGATCCTGGACTGTTGACATCTGCTACTAGGGTCACAGCCTGAAATCAGTTCCCCAGAGGAGATACACGACACACCTGAGATGATGCTCTCTCAGTGCACCCAGGAAATTGAGCAGCCCATATAGGGGAGGTAATTAAGATGCACAGCCCACCTGGAGAGTGTGTTCACCAAGCACAAGTTTGCCTGAGGTATTTGGACATGGGAGGGGCACAACAGGCATGCCCAACCTAGTCTGTGCCTTTGAGGAGTACCCAAGAACCTGAACCTGAGCAGGTTAGACCTGGGAAATGCATGAAATGCAGGGCCCGCTATGGACAGTATCCCTGCAGAGCAACCTGGAGCCTGAGCAGTGTAGACCTGGAAAGCACAGGCAACAGTGAGCTGGGGTAAATCCAGTGTGGTCCATAAATTGTGAGCATGTCCCACATACAGGTCAGTGATATTTGTTTGCAGTGTTCATCCCCTCCCCACAACACAATTGAATAAATGAGCCTAAATAAGTGGCCACCTTCACCCCCTTGTGTCAAGGCAGAATTTAGACACTGAAGAGACTTGCAAACAGAGGAAGCCAAAAGAAAAAAAGAAGAGGGACCCACCCTGGGAGTGACATGTGAAAGAGATTAAAACCATGTAGTTAGCACTGACTAAGCATTGGAAGGGGCCTATAGAGCTTGAGAAGTACAGTCTGGAACAAGGAGTTTTCTGAAACTGAACTGAGCCCACACAACCCACAACAGCTCTAGAGAAATTCCCACATATAACTTTACTATTATTAACTTTTAAAGTTTTATTTTTAAGTTATTACTCTTTTAATTTTCAATTTTATGACCTACTATTACCTTACAAAAAAAATAGACCATGCTTTTAAAAACAAATTTCATATATGTAATTTTTGTGATTGATTTTGTTTTGTACTCACAATATTGTATTTTGGAGAGTTTAACCTCGACTCTAGACCTTTTCTTTTTTCTTTTCAATTATTTTAGTTATTTTAATTGGAGGCTAATTACTTTACAATATTATAGTTGTTTAACCAATATGTTGAGATGAATCAGCCATGGGTGTATATCTGTCCCTCATCATGAAACCCCCTCACAACTGCCTCCCCATCCCAGGTCTCAGGGTCGACCCAGTGCACTGGCCCTGTGTGCCCTGTCTCATGCATCGAACCCAGACTGGTGATCTGTTTCACAGATGGTAATATATAAGTTTCAATGCTATTCTTCCAAATCATCCCACCGTCACCTTCTCCAACAGAGTCCAAAAGTCTGTTCTCTATCTCTGTGTCTCTTTTGCTGTCTCACATATGGGGTATTCCTTACCATCTTTCTAAATTCCATATATATGTGTTAATATACTGTATTGGGTTTTTCTTTCTAACTTACTTCACTCTGTAAAATAGGCTCCAATTTCATCCACCTCATTAGATCTGATTCAAATGCATTGCTTTTAATAGCTGAGTAATATTCCATTGTGTATATGTACTACAGCTTTCTTATCCATTGTTCTGCTCATGGACATCTAATTTGCTTCCATGTCCTAGCTATTGTAAACTGTTCTGAGATGAATACAGGGGTACATGTGTCTCTTTCATTTCTGGTTTCCTTGGTGTGTATGCCCAGCAGTCGGATTGCTGGGTCATATAGCAGCTCTATTTCCAGTTTTTTAAGAAACCTCCACACTCTTCTCCATAGTGACTGTACAAGTTTGCATTCCCACCAACAGTGTAAGAGGGTTCCCTTTTCTCTGCACCCTCTCTAGCATTTTTTGTTTGTAGACATTTTCATAGCAGCCATTCTGACTGGCATGAGATGGTACCTCATTGTGGTTTTGATTTGTATTTCTCTGATAATGATGTTGAGCATCTTTTCATGTGTTTGTTAGCCATCTATTTATTTTCATTGAAGATATGTCATTTAGTTCTTTGACACATTTTTTGATTCGGTGGTTTCCTTTTCTGGTGTTGCACTGCATGAGCTGCTTGTATATTTTTGAGGTACACTCTTTGTCAGTGTCTTTATTTGCTGTTATTTTCTCCCATTGTGATAGCTGCCTTTTCACCTTCATTATAGTTTTCTTCATTGTTCAAAAGTTTTTAAGTTTAATTAGGCTCAGTTTGTTTATTTTTGTTTTTATTTCCATTACTGTCAGAGTTGGGTCATAGAGAGTCCTGCTGTGAATTATGTCAGAGAGTTTTCTGCCTATGTTTTCCTCTACAAGTTTTATAATTTTTGGTCTTTCATTTAGATCTTTAATCCACCCTGAGTTTATTTTGTGCACGGTGTTAGATAGTGTTCTATTTCCATTCTTTTGCAAGTGGTTGACCAGTATTTCCAGCACCACTTGTTAAAGAGATCTGTCTTTTCTCCGGTGTATATTCTTGCATTCTTTTTCAAAGTAAAGTGTCAATGGGTGCATGGATTTATCTCTGGGCTTTCTACTGTGTTGCATTGATCTATGTGTATGTCTTTGTGCCAGTTCCATACTGTCTTGATGACTGCAGCTTGATAGTATAGTCTGAAGTCAAGCAAGTTGATTCCTCCAATTCCATCTCTCTTTCTCTTTACTTTGGATATTGGAGGTTTTTTTGTATTTCCCTACAAATTGTGAAATTATTTCTTCAAATTCTGTGAAAAATTTGGTAGCTTGATAATTACTTTAAATGTGAACTGATTAAATGCTCCAACCAAAAGACACAGACTGGCTGAGTGGGTGCAAAAACAAGACCCAAATATATGCTCTTTACAAGAATCACACTTCAGACATAAAGACATATATAGACTGAAAGTGAGAGAATAGGAAAATATATTCTATGCAAATGGGAAGCAAAAGAAAGCTGGGGCAGCAATCCATATATCAGACAAATAGATCTTAAAATAAGAATTCTACAAGAGATAAGAAGATGCACAAAATAATGATCAAGGGATCAATCCAAACAGAAGATATAACAATTGTAAATATCTATGTGCTGAACACCTTATTGCTGAATTCACAATTAAACTGAAGAAACTAGGGAAAACCACTAAATCTTTCAGGCATGAACTAAATCAAATCCTTTATGATTATACACTGAAAGTGAAAGATAGATTCAAGTGAATAGATCTCATAGACAGAGTCCCTGAAGAACTATGGATGGGGGTTTTTTGACATTGTACAGGAGACAGTGATCAAGACCATCTCTAAGAAAAAGAAATGCAAAAACACAAAATGATTATCTGAGGAGGTCTTACAGGTAGTTGAGAAAAGAAGAGAAGCAAAAGACAAAGGAGAAAATGAAAGATACACCCCATTTGAATGCAGAGTTCCAATGAATTGCAAGGAGAGATAAGAAAGTCTTCCTCCATGATCAGTGCAAAGAAACAGAGGGAAACAATAGAATGGGAAAGACTAGAGAACTCTTCAAGAAAATTAGAGATACCAAGGGAAAATTTCATGTAAAGATGGGCACAATAAAGGACAAAAATGGTATGGACCTAGGTGAAGCAAAAGATACTAAGAAATGGTGGCAACAATATACAGATGAAATATACAAAAAATATCTTCATGATGCAGATGACCACTATGGTGTGGTCACTGACCTAGATCCAGACATTCTGGAATGAGAAGTAAAGTGGGCCTTAGGAATCATCAGAACAGACAAAGTTAATGAAGGTGATGGAATTCCAGTTGAGCTGTTTCAATTCCTGAGAGAATATGTTGTTTAACTGCTGCACTCAATATGCCAGCAAATTTGGAAAACTCAGCAGTGGCCACAGGACTGGAAAAGCTCCATTCTCAGTCCAATGCCAAAGAATGTTCATACTACCACACAATTGTGCTCATCTCATCCTAGCAAAGCAATGCTCAAAATTCTCCAAGCCAGGCTCAACCGTACATGCACCATGAATTTCCACTTGTTCAAGCTGGATTTAGAAAAGCCAGAGGAACCAGAGATCAAATTTCCAACATCCACTGGATCATCAGAAAAAGAGAGAAATTTCCAGAGAAAACATCTACTTCTGCTTTATTGACTATGCCAAAGACTTTGATTGTGTGGAACACAAAAAACTGTGGAAAATATTTCAAGAGACGGAAATACCAGAACACGTGACCTGTCTCCTGAGAAATCTGTATGGAAGTCAAGACGCAATGATTAGAACTGGACATGGAACAACAGACTGGTTGCAAATAAGGAAAGGAATACATCAAGGCTGTATTTCATCACCCTACTTATTTAACTTATAAGCAGGACATCATGTGAAATTCTGGGCTGGATGAAGCACAAGCTGGAATCAAGATTGCCAAGAGAAATATCAATAACCTCAGATATGCAGGTGACACCACCCTTAAGGCAGAATGTGAAGAACTAAAGAGACTCTTGATGAAAGTGAAAGAGGAGATTTAAAATGTCTACTTAAAACTCAACATTAAGAAAACTAAGACCATACCATCCAGTCCCATCACTTCATGGCAAATAGAATGACAAATAGATGGGGGAAACAATGGAAACAGTGACAAAATTTATTTTGGGGGTGGGGGGGGGCAAAATCACTGCAGTAGGTGCCTGCAGCCATTAAATTAAAAGATGATTGCTCCTTGGAAGAAAAGCTTGGAAGTGTTTTTGGAAGAAAAGCTTGGAAGTAAAGCTATGACCAATATAGACAACATATTAAAGAGCAGACAAAATACTTTGCCAACAAAGGACTGCCTAGTCAAAACAATGCTTTTACCAGTATTCATGTATGGATGTGAGAGTTGGACTATAAAGAAAGCTGAGTGACTACAAATTGATGCTTTTGAACTGTGGTGCTGGAGAAGAGTCTTGAGAGTCCCTTAGACTGCAAGGGTATGGAATCAGTCAATCCCAAGAAAATCAGTCCCTAATATTCTTTGAAACGACTGATGTTGAAGCTGAAGCTCCAATTCTTTGGCCACCTGATGCAATATTTACAAATGTAAATATCTACGCACCCAACGTAGAAATACTTCAATACATAAGTCAAACACTAACAGAAAAAGATAAATTGACAGTAACATAATCATATTAGGAGACTTTAACACCCCATTAACACCAATGGACTGATCATCAAAACAGAAAATTAATAAGGAAATGCAATTTTTGCATATAGGGTTATCGTTACCACCTTTCTAAATTCCATATATATGTGTTAGTATGCTGTAATGTTCTTTATCTTTCTGGCTTACTTCACTTTGTATAAGGGGCTCCAGTTTCATCCATCTCATTAGGACTGGTTCAAATGAATTCTTTTTAACGGCTGAGTAATATTCCATGGTGTATATGTACCACAGCTTCCTTATCCATTCATCTGCTGATGGGCATCTAGGTTGCTTCCATGTCCTGGCTATTATAAACAGTGCTGTGATGAACATTGGGGTGCTGAGAGCCCATGCTTCCCATCAAGAGTACCCTTACTCCCTGCAACTAGGAAAAACCCAGTGCAGCAACAAAGGCTTAGCACAGCCAAAATAAACAAAATAATATAAGATACACAGCTTGGGAAAAAAAAAGAGGAATGTGACAAATCTCTGAAAGTCTTATGGGGCCCACAGGGGTCCATGGATCACAATTTGATAACAGTCCATCTAGAACAATGATTTCCAATTTTGGGGGGTAATGAAATGCCTCATCAGTAAAAAAAAAATTGAAAATATTCCCTCCGGTACATGCATATTTACTTAAACATATTATTCTACTAATATTACTATTTCTACTATGAAACACATTCACATACAATATTTAAGATAGAATGAAAAATAAAGTCCGTCTAGTCAAGGCTATGGTTTTTCCCGTAGTCATGTATGGATGTGAGAGTTGGACTACAAAGTAAGTTGAGCACAGAAGAATTGATGCTTTTGAACTGTGGTGTTGGAGAAGAGCCTTCAGAGTCCCTTGGACTGCAAGGAGATCCAACCAGTCCACCCTAAAGGATATAAGTCCTAGGTGTTCATTGGAAGGACTGATGTTGAAGCTGAAACTACAATACTTTGGCCACCTGATGCGAAGAGTTGATTCATTTGAAAGGACCCTGATGCTGGGAAAGATTGAGCACAGGAGGAGAAGGGCACAACAGAGGATGAGACGGTTGGATGGCATCACCGATTCAATGGACATGAGTCTGGGTAAACTCAGGGAGTTGGTGATGGACAGGGAGGCCTGGCGTGCTGTGGTTCATGGGATCCACAAAGAGTCAGACACGACTGAGCGACTGAACTGAACTCTGGACTTAGAAAAGAGCAAAAGATACAAAGACACATTTACAAGAGAATTTTAAAACGGGTCTAAAGGATGAAATTGTCACTTTGTCCCACAGAAAGAAAACATTTTTGTATCCCTATTAGTCCCATGATGACTAATTCTTTTTTGTTTTGCTTTGTTTTTAAAAATTGAGTAGAGAACCTTTTCTTTTCATCTCTGAATGAGTTTATTTCCTGATGAGAACAGTAAGTAACATTTATTACAGAAGATTTAGAAAACAGATAACAAAAACAACTAAAATCTGAAGACCCAGTGATAATTACTATTATTAATAGCCACATAGTTTTATTTATATATATGACTATATAATACATAATTATTTCTATATAAACCCAGATAATGCCATACATACTGATACAATGCCTATCATTTTTAGCAATATAGTCAAGCATCTTTCCATGACATTAAATGTTTTCTACATCAATATTTTTAATGGTCTCACTGTATTTCATGGAAGGAATCTACTATGACCTAACCAATCCCCTACTATAGAATATTTAGTTTCCAATCTATGAAGAAAAGCTATGAAAAATACTCTTGTATCTTTTGTGTTGTCTGTGCTGTATCTTTGTGTTTGTTCCTAAATCCTCTGTCCATGAAGAAAGGTTATGATACTTTTTGTGCTGTTTGTGTTCTATCTTTTTTGTTTATCTATGAAAAACTACTTATCTATAAATGGCATTGCTGAACTTAAATGAATGTTTTTTATTTAAGTCTATTACTATGAACTGTCCTAAAGAGAGTTTATGAAACCCTTCTTTTTTAATCTCTATCTTACTGTTATTTTAATTTACCACTGAATTTTCTTAAATAAATGATAGTAACTGACCATTTATTTCTTTTAGGAAAAAAAAAAAAAAAAGATACAAGCAGACATAGAAATAAAGAAATAAAAGTAACAATGGTAAAGATTAATAAATCTAAAAGCTGGTTATTTGAGAAGATAAGCAAAATTGACAAATGTTGAGCAGAGTCATAAAGAAAATCAGAGAAAAATCAAACCTACAAAATTAAATGAAAAAGGACAGGTTACAACAGACAATGCAGAAATACAAAGGATTGTGAGAGACTATTATTAAAAACTCTACAGCAATAAAATGGGTAACCAGGAAGAAATGGACGTATTCTTAGAAAAACTCAATCTTCCAAAATTGAACCAGGAAAAAATAGAAATTATGGATAAGCCTATTATAAGCTCTAAATAGAAGCTGTGATAAAAAATCTCCCAGAAAAAAAACAAAAACAAAAACTCCCAGGAGTAGAGGATTCACAGGTGAATTAGTGATAAGCTAATGCCTATCCTTCTAAAACTCAGAAACTTGCAGAGGAAGGAAAACTTCCAAACTCATTTTATGAGGCCACCATCACCCTGATACCAACACTAGACCAAGACAAACCCAAAGAGAAAACTACAGGCCAATATCACTGAGGAACATAGATGCAAACATTCTCAATAAAATTTTAGCTAACAGAATTCAACAACATATCAAAAAGCTCACACAACATGTTCAATTTGAGTTTATTCTAGGGATGCAAGGATTCTTCAATACATGCAAATCAATCAATGGCATACACTATATTAAACAATGGAAGGATAAAAACCATATGATCATCTCAATAGATGCATTAAAAGCCCTTGAAATAATTCAACACCCATTTATGATTAAAACTCTTCAAAAATGGACATAGAAGGAACTTAAGTCCACTTAGTAAAGTTCATATGTGAAAAGTCCACAGCAAACATTATTCTCAATGGTGAAACACTGAAAGTGTTCCTCTTAATATATAAAACAAGACAAGGGTGTCTACTTTCATCACTATTATTCAGCATAGTTTTGGAAGTCCTAGCTACAGCAATCAGAGAAGGAAAAAAAAAAAAAATCAGTGATAGTTTGGAAAAGAAGAAATAAAGTTCTCACTGTTTGTAGATGACATGGTCCTGTACATAGACAGCCCTAAATATACTATCAGAGAATTACTACAGCTAATCAGTGAATTGAGCAAAGTCTCAGGATACAAAATCAAAACACTGAAATCACTTGAATTCTTATATACCACAATGAAAAATCAGAAAGAAAAAGAAAGGAATCAACCCCATCCACCATTGAAGAAAATAAATAAATAAATAAAATAAAATATCTAGGAAAAACTTACCTAAGGAGACAAAAACAAACAAACAAACAAATAAAAAACTGTTTACAAAATACTATAAGACACTGATGAAAGAAATTAAAGACAACATAAACAGATGGAGAGATATTCCATGTTCCTGAGTAGGAAGACTCAATATTGTGAAAATGACTATACTACCAAATGCACTCTGCAGATTCACCATGAACACAATCAAATGACATTACCAATGACATTTTTCACAGAGCTAGAAGGAAAAAAGAAAAAAAAAAATCACAATTCCTATGGAAGCTCCTAAGATTCTGAATAGCCAAAGCAGTCCTGGGAAAGAAGAATGGAGCAGGAGGAATCAACCTTCCTGAATTCAGATTATACTACAAAGCTACAATTATCAAGAAAGTATGGTACTGGCACAGAAACAGAAATCCAGATGAATGGAACAAGATAGAAAGCCCAGAAATAAACCCATGCGCCAATGGGTAACTTATTTTTGACAAGGAAAGCAAGAATATACAATGGGACAAAGAAAGACCCTTCAATAAGAGGTGCCGGCAAAACTGGACAGATCCATGTAAAAGAATAAAATTAGAATACTTCCTAACACCATACACAAAGATAAACTCAAAATGGATTAAAGACATAAATGTAAGACCAGAAAATGTAAAACTCTTAGTGGAAAACATAGGCAGAACAGTCAATAACATGAGCCAAAGCAAGATCTCCTACGACTCACAACCTAAAGTAATGGAAATAAAAACAAAAGTAAATGAATGGGACCTGATTAAACTTAAAACCAGTTTCAAAGTAAGGGAAACCATAAGCAAAGAGAAAAGACAGCCCTCAGAATGTGAGAAAATGGTAGCAAATGCAACAACTGATATAGGATTAATTTCCAATATATAAAAGTAGCTCATACAACTCAATAGCAGAAAAAATGAAACAACCTAATCAAAAAATGGGAAAATCAAAAATTGGGAAAAAGACATAGACAGTCATTTCTCCAAAGAAGACATACAGAGCTCTAACAAACACATGAGAAGATGCTCAATATCTCTCTTTATTCAGTTCTGTTCAATCGCTCAGTCGTGTCCAATTCTCTGCAGTTCCATGAATTGCAGGACACCAGGCCTCCCCGTCCATCACCAACTCCCAGAGTCCACTCAAACTCATGTCCATCGAGTCGGTGATGCCATCCAGCCATCTCATCCTCTGTTGTCCCCTTCTCCTCCCACTCCCAATCCCTCCCAGCATCAGGGTATTTTCCAATGAGTCAACACTTCACATGAGGTGACCAAAGTATTGGAGCTTCAGCTTCAGCATCAGTCCTTCCAAGGAACACCCAGGACTGATCTCCTTTAGGATGTACTGGTTGGGTCTTCTAGCAGTCCAAGGGACTCTCAAGAGTCTTCTCCAACACCACACTTCAAAAGCGTCAATACTTCGGTGCTCACCTTTCTTCACAGTCCAACTCTTACATCCATGCATGACCACTGGAAATAGCGCTGACTAGATGGAACTTTGTTGACAAAGTAATGTCTCTGTTTTTTAATATGCTATCTAGGTCGGTCATAACTTTCCCTCCAAGAAATAAGCATCTTTTAATTTCATGGCTCATTATTAGAGAAATGTAAATCTAAACCACAATGAGATATCACATCACAACAGTCAGAATGCTCATCATTTAAGTCTACAAGCAATAAACTCAGGAGAGGGTGTGAAGTAAAGGGAATTCTCTTGCACTGTTGGTGGCAATGTAAATTGATACAGTACTATGGAAGACATTATGGAGATTCTTTAAGAGAAAAAAAAAAAAAAAAAAAACTAGGAATAAAGCCACCATATGACTCAGCAATCACACTCCTAGGCATATACCCTGAGGAAACCAAAATTGAAAAAGACATGTATGTATCAGTCTTCATTGCAACACTATTTATAATAGCTAGAAGATGAAGAAAACCTAGATGTCCATTGACAGATGAATGCCTAAAGAAGTTGTGACAGAATCGAATATTCAGCTTAGTCACTCAGACATATACAACTATTTGCAATGTCATGGCACACCACACGTCAGGCTTCCCTGTCCCTGTCCATCAACAACTTCCGGAGATTGCTAAACGTGATCTCCATCGAGTTGATGATGCCATCCAACCATCTCAACCTCTGTCTTCCCCTTCTGCTCCTACATTCAATCTTTCCCAGCATCATGAGGGTCTTTACCAATGAATCAGTTCTTCATACCAGGTGCCAAAGTATTGGAGCTTCAGCTCCTGCATCAGTCCTTTCAACATATATTCAGGACTGATTTCCTTCAGGATTGACTGTTTTGATCTCCTTGCAGTCCGAGGGACTCTCAATATGCTTCTTAACACCACAATTCAAAAACACCACTTATTTGGCCCTCAGATTTCTCTACAGTCTAACTCTCATATCCATACTTGACTGCTTGGGAAACCATAAATTTGACTACTTGAAGAGCTGTCAGCAAAGTAATGTCTCTACTTTTTTTTTTTTTTAACCTTTAAAATACTTTATTGATTAAGACAAATGCTAACCATCATCTGAGCAAGTCAATCTTATTGAAATAGTGACATGAAAGATCACTGACCACAGATCACTATGACAAACGTAATACTAATAAAAAACGTCTGAACCACTGTGAGAATTACCAGACTCATTCAACACAGGGTTGCCACAAACTTTCAATTCATAAAGAAGTGCAATGTCTCTACTTTTTGATATGCTGTCTAGTTTGGCCATAGTTTTTCTTCCAAGGAGCAAGCATCTTTTAATTTCATGGCTGTAGTCACCATCTGCAGCAATTTCAGAGTGCCCCAAAATAAAGTCTGTCACTGTTTCCATTGTTTCCCCAGCTATTTGCCATGAAGTGATGTGACTGGATGTCATGATCTTAGTTTTTTGAATGTTGTGTTTTAAGCCAGATTTCCACTGTCTTTCAGTTTCATGAAGAGGCTTTTTTGTTTCTCTTCACTTTCTTCCATAAGATTGGTGTCCTCTGATTATCTCAGGTTATTGATATTTCTCCTAACAATCTTGATTCCAGCTTGTGCTTCATCCATTCACATGATGTATCCTTCCAGCATTCACATGATATAGTCTGCCCATAAGTTAAGTAAGTAGGGTGACAATATACAGCCTTGACATTCTCCTTTCCCAAATTGGATCCAGACTGTTGTTCCATGTCTGGTTATAACCACTGCTTCTTGACCTGCTTACAGATTTCTCAGAAGGAAGGTAAGGGGGCCTGGTGCTCCCATCAATTGAAGAATTTTCCACAGTTTGCAGTGATATACATCATCAAAGATATTGGTGGAATCAATACAGCAGAAGTAGACATATTCCTGGAATTCCTTGCTTTTTCTATGAACCAACAGATGTTGGCAATTTGAGGTCTAGTTCCTCTGCCTTTTCTAAGTCCAGCTTGAACATCTGGAAGTTCCTGGTTCACATTCTGTTGAAGTCTCGCTTTCAGAATTTTGAGCATTACTTTGCTAGCGTGTGATATGAGTTCAGTCATGCTGTAGCTTGAACAATCTTTGGCATTGTCATTCTCTGGGATTGTAAAGAAAACTGACCACAGGACTGGAAAAAGCAAGTCTTCAGTGGAATATTACTCAGTCATAAAAAGTAACAGAATTCAGTCAGTTCTAATGAGGCAGATGAATGTAGAGCCCTTTATATGCAGTGAAGTAAGTCAGAAAGAAAAAGATAAATATTGCATACAAATGTATATGTGAGGAATCTTTTAAAAAAAGAAAAGTTCCCAAAGAATTTATTTGAATGGCTGTAATTTAGAAACAGACATAGAGAACAGAATAATGGACATGGGTAGAGGGAAGGAGAGGGTGAGATGTACGGAGAGAGTAACATGTAAACTTACATTACCATACGTAAAAGAGAAAGCCAGCAGGAATTTGCTATATGTCACAGAAAATTCAAACAGGGGCTCTGTATCAACCTAGAGGGTTGGAATGGGGAGGGAAATGTGAGGGAGGTTCAAGAAGAGGGGATGTATGTATACCTATGGATGATTCCTGTTGAGGTTTCAAAGAAAACAAAATACTGTAAAGCCTTTACACTAAAATGTTTTTTAAATTTTATTTTAAAGCCATTAAATTAAAAATAAAGTTTTAAAATAAATAAACTTAAAAAATAAAAGAAAGAAACATTGAAATGACCCAAATGTCCATCAGCTGGTTATAGAATAAATAAAACATGCAATGAAATATTAATTGGCCATCAAATAAATAGAGTTCTGATACATGTTATAACATGTTATAGCTCTGAAATGATTATGTTAATTAAAAGGAGCCAGGCACAAAAGGCTGCATATTGCATTATTCTGTTCAAATTTATGAATATGCCCAGATTAGGTAATTGTCTAAAGACAGGAAATAGAGGAGTGGATGCCAGGGCCCAGATGAAGGGGGAAATGGAAAATGCCTGACAACTGGACAGTATTTCCCTTGAGAGAGGTGAAAATATTCCAGAATGAGGCAGTGGTTATGGTTATGCAACCTATGAAGAATTTACAAATCAATGAATTATACACTTTAACGGGTAAATTCATGGTGCATGAATAAATAGAAATTTGTCTTTAAGAAAACCACTGAACTTAGCACCTATGTCTGGGAAAATCATCCTTCAAAAATAAAGGAGAAATAGATATCCTCATATGAACAAAAAAATTAGGGAATTTATTCAAGACAGATATCTGGTTTGTAAGAAATCTTAAAGGTAGTTATTTATACACAGTAAGAAGATATAAAGAGAAGCTATGCGTTAGGAAAAAAAGACTGTCACAAAAAAATGAAAGAAAAATAAAATGAAGGTTTTTTTCTTATTATTAATTGGTAAAAGATGAATTCTTCCTTGGGGTTCTTCATCTTTACTTTTCACTGATTATGAATCTTCATAATTAAAGGGGGATTCTTGTACACTACACATATGTTGGGCCAGCGGTAAAGTATCTGCCTGCAATGCAGGAGCCATAGCAGATGCAAATTCCGTCTGGGTGAGGAATATTCCCTGGAGGAGAACTTGGCAACCGACTCCAGTATTCTTGCCGGGAGAATCCCCATGGACAGAGGAACCTGGTGGGTAACACTCCATGGGATGGCAAAGAGCAGGACAGAACTGAGCAACTAAACAACAGACAAACATTCCTGATAGAAACTCTTCAGATATTAGAGATAGAAGAGAAAATCCTCAGTGTAAACAAAGTAACACAAAAAACCTAGATAGTAGAGCTGAATTATAAAAATCCTAAACACTAGAACTGGATTATAAAAGGCTTTAGGCAATAAGTCTCCCAGCAGTAAACCTTGTGTACCACACAATACAAAGGGATAATTTTTAATACCCATTCGATCACAGCTCCAATCACATCACTTCATGGCAAATAGATGGGGAAACAGTGGCTGACTTTATTCTTTTTTTTTTTTTTTTTTTTTGGGTGGGGGGTTGTCTCTGAAATCACTGCAGATGGTGACTGCAGCCATGAAATTAAAAGACACTTACTCCTTGAAAGGAAAGTTATGACCAACATAGATAGCATATTAAAAAGCAGAGACATTACTTTGTCAAAAAAGGTCCATCTTATCAAGGCTATGGTTTTTCAAGTGGTAATGTATGGATGTAAGAGTTGGACTATAAAGAAAACAGAGAACTGAACAATTGATGCTTTTGAAGTGTGGTGTTGGAGAAGACTCTTGAGAGTCCCTTGGACTGCAAGAAGATCCAACCAGTTCATCCTAAAGGAAATCAGTCCTGGGTGTTCCTTGGAAGGACTGATGTTGAAGCTGAAACTCCAATATGTTGGCCACTTAATGAGAACTGACTCATATAAAAAGATCCTGATGCTGGGAAAGATTGAGGGCAAGAGGAGAAGGGGATGAGAGAGGATGAAATGGTTGGATGGATGGTGTCACCGACTCAATAGACATGGGTTTGGGTGGATTCTGGGAGTTGGTGATGCATAGGGAGGGCTGGCGTGCTGTGGTTCATGGGGTCACAAAGATTCGGACATGACTGAGTGAGTGAACTGAACTGAACAATAGAACAGCTTTCTAGTTACATTCGTAAATTAAAGAAAATAATAATGACTGTAAAAGAGTAGGAAAAATCATCTTCAAAAGATACAGTTTAAGCAGCCCCAGGTAACATAATTTTATTTTCTTTGGCCCATAGTCTCAAAATAACTGACCATTAAGATATTTTATGTTCTAATATAAGAAGATTTTGTACTTTCAAGCTAAAATTCTGTGCTTTGCAGTGAATACTTTGTTTCCCTGATTTAGACATAGATAAAAGCACATTGTGTGTCTTTACATTGACAAAGAACTCTACTCAGAGAACCATGGTGAAAAAAACCAAAGATGACATAAACAGATGTAGAGATATACCATGTTCTTGGATGGGAAGAATCAATATTGTGGAATTTGCTATACTACCTAAAGGAATCCACAGATTCAGTAGAATTCTTATTAAAATATCAATAGCATTTTTCACAGAATTAGAACTTTTTTTTTTTTTTTTTTTTGCAATTTGTATAGAAACACACACACAAAAACACCTCTAATTAGTCAAGGGGATCTTGAGAAATAAAAACAGAGCTGGAGGAATCAGGCTCAGTGACATCAGACTACACTCCAAAGCTACAGCAATTAATACAGTATGATATTGGCACAAAAGCACAAATATAGATCAATGGCACAAGAAGGAAAGTCGAGAGATAAATCTATACACCTATGGTCACCTAATCTATAAGGAAGGAGGCTAGAACACACGATGGAGAAAAGACAATCCCTTCAATAGGTGGTGCTAGGGAAACTGGATAGCTATATGCCAAATAATGAAATTGGAACACTACCTGACATCATACACAGAAATAAACTTGAAATGGATCAAAGATCTAATGTAAGATGAGACACGATAAAACTCTTCGAACAGGAAAAACACATTTTGATGTAAATCACAGATATTTTTTGAGCCAACTTTTAGAGTAATGAAAGTAAAAACAAACAAATGGGACATAATTAAACTTTAAAACTTTTGCACAAAACAGGAACTCATAAACAAAATTAAAACACAAACCTCAGAATGAGAGAATTTATTTGCAAAGAAAAAGTAACAAATGATTCACCTTCAAAGTATACAGAGAGCTCCTGTAGTTCAACACCAAAATTACCAAACAACCCAATCAAAAAATGGGCAAGGATACCCCAGGTGGACCAGTGGTTCAGAATCCCACTGCCAATGCAGGGCGCAAGGGTTTGATCATTGCTCTGGGAAGACTGCACTTTCCAAGGGGCAACTAAGCCAATCACACACAGCAAGATCCTCTATGACCCACCTCCCAGAATATTGGAAATAAAAGCAAAACGAAACAAATGGGACTTTGAAACTTAAAAGCTTTTGCACAACAAAGGAAACTATAAGTAAGGTGAAAAGACAGCCCTCAGGTTGGGAGAAAATAATAGCAAATGAAGAAACAGACAAAGGATTAATCTCAAAAATATACAAGCAACACTTGAAGCTCAATTCCAGAAAAATAAATGACCCAATCAAAAAATGGGCCAAAGAACTAAACAGACATTTCTCCAAAGAAGACATACAGATGGCTAACAAACACATGAAAAGATGCTCAACATCACTCAGTATCAGAGAAGTGCAAATCAAAACCACAATGAGGTACCACTACACGCCAGTCAGGATGGCTGCTATCCAACAGTCTACAAGCAATAAATGCTGGAGAGGGTGTGGAGAAAAGGGAACCCTCTTACACTGTTGGTGGGAATGCAAACTAGTACAGCCACTATGGAAAACAGTGTGGAGATTTCTTTAAAAAACTGGAAATAGAACTGCCATATGACCCAGCAATCCCACTTCTGGGCATACACACTGAGGAAACCAGATCTGAAAGAGACACATGCACCCCAATGTTCATTGAATCTGAGTTTTTTGATTGTTGAATTTTAAGCCAACTTTTTCATGCTCCTCTTTCACTTTCATCAAGAGGATTTTTAGTTCTTCTTCAATTTCTGCCATAAGGGTGGTGTCATCTGCATAGCTGAGGTTATTATTTCTCCTGGCAAAACTTGATCCCAGCTTATGCTTCATCCAGTCCAGCTTTTCTCATGATGTACTATCTCATCACTTCATGGGAAATAGATGGGGAAACAGTGGAAATAGTGTCAGACTTTATTTTTGGGGGATCCAAAATCACTGCAGATGGTGATTACAACCATGAAATTAAAAGATGCTTACTCCTGGGAAAGAAAGTTAGTACCAACCTGGATAACATATTAAAAAGCAGAGACATTACTTTGCCAACAAAGGTCCGTCTAGTCACAGCTATGGTTTTTCCAGTAGTCATGTATGGATGTGAGATTTGAACTGTGAAGAAAGCTGAGCACCGAAGAATTGATGCTTTTGAAGTGTGGTGTTGGAAAAGATTAGTGAGAGTCCCTTGGACTGCAAGGAGATCCAACCAGTCCATCCTAAAGAGATCAGTCCTGGGTGTTCATTGGAAGGACTGATGCTCAAGCTGAAACTCCAATATTTTGGCTACCTCATGTGAAGAGTTGACTTATTGGAAAAGACCCTGATGCTGGGAGGGATTGGGGGTAGGAGGAGAATGGGATGACAGAGGATGAGATGGCTGGTTGGCATCACCCACTCGATGGACATGTGTTTAATTAAACTCTGGGAGTTTTTGATAGACAGGGAGGCCTGCGATTCATGGGGTCACAAAGAGTCAGACACGACTGAGCAACTGAACTGAACTGAACTGATGCATATGTGTGTGTATACACACATACACACACACACACTAGCTTGTGAGATGAGTGAAATTGTGTGATAGTTTGAGCATTCTTTGGCGCTGCCTGCTTTTGGAATCAGAGTGAAAACTGACCTTTTCCAGTCCTGTGGCCACTGCTGAGTTCTCCATATTTGCTGGCTTATTGAGTGTGGTACTTTCACAGCATATTCTTAGGATTTGCTATAGCTTAGCTCAAATTCCACCACCACTACTAGCTTTGTTTTTTTGTGATGCTTCCTAAGGCCCACTCGACTTCCCATTCCAGGATATGTGGCTTTAAATGAGTGATCACTCCATGGTGATTATCTGGGTCGTGAAGATTTTTGTCTACAGTTCTTCTGTGTATTCTTGCCACCTCTTCTTCATATCTTCTGTTTCTGTTACATCCAAACCATTTCTGTCCTTTACTGAGTCCATTTTTGCATGAAATGTTCCCTTGATATCCCTAATTTTCTTGAAAAGGTCTCTAGTCTTTTCCATTCTATTGCTTTCCTCTATTTATTTGCACTGCTCACTGAGGAAGGCTTTCTTATTTCTCCCTGATCTTCCTTGGAACTCTATATTCAAATGGGTATATCTTCCTTTTTTCCTTTGTTTTTTGCTTCTCTTTTCACAGCTATTTGTAAGGCCTACTCAAACAGCCATTTTGCTTTTTTGCATTTCTTTTTCTTGGGGATGGTTTTGATCCCTGTCTCCTGCACAATGTCATGAACCTCTATCTGTAGTTCATCAGGCATTCTGCCTGTCAGACCTAGTCCCTTATATATATATTTCTCACTTCAACTGTATAATCATAACAGATTTTTCTATTTCAGTCTGAGTTTGGCAATAAGGAGTTATTCATCTGAGCCATGGTCAGCTACCAGTCTTGTTTTTGCTTACTTTATAGAGCTTCTTCATCTTTGCTGCAAAGAATACAATCAATTTGATTTTGTGTTGACCATCTGGTGATGTCCATTGTAGAGTCTTCTCTTGTTTACTTGGATAAGGGTGTTTGCTATGACCAATGTGTTCTCTTGGCAAAACTCTATTAGCCTTTGTCCTGCTTCATTCTGTACTCCAGGGACAAATTTGCCTGTTCCTCCAGTTGTTTCTTGACTTTCTATTTTTGCATTCCAGTCCAATATAATGAAAAAGACATCTCTCTTGGGTGTGAATTCTGAAAGGTCTTGTGGGTTTTCACAGAACTGTCCAACTTCATCTTCTTCAACATTTCTGATTGGGGCATAGACTTGGCAGAGGAAAACAAATATCAAATGACATCACTTAAATGTGGAATCTAAGTATGACACAAATGACCATATCTGTGAAAGAGAAACATACTCATGGTAACAGAGAAGAGACCAGTGGTTTCCAAGAAGGAGCGTTATGCGAGTGAGGAATAGCAGGTTGTGGTTAACGGATGGAAACTATTACATATGGAAGGTATAAACAATAAGGTCCTACTGTAGAGTAGAGAGCTATATTCAGTATCCTCTGATTAGCCACACTGGAAAAGAATATACATGGAAATTCCCTGCTGGACCAGTGGTTAAGACTCCACAGTTCCACTGCAGGAGATGTGGGTTCAATGCCTGGTTAGGGAACTAACCCCACATATTCTGAAGCATAGGCAAGAAAAATAAAAATAAAAAGCTTTGTATATGTGTGTGCATGTGTGTTTGTGTTTGTGTGTATATATATGTATATAGTTACAGTAGAATCTAGGTGGGAAGTCTTTGTGTTTTAACTAGAAAACCTATTCAACTGCATTGAATGTTCAGAAATATTTATAATAAAATGTTGGAGAAAGTACAGAGCAAAAACAATGAAAGCCAAAATCTACATGAAGTATAATTTCAACTTTCAAAATATGAACTGAAAAAAGATGCACAGGAGATAGGTTAAATCATTCTGTGCTCAGTCCCTCAGTCGTATCTGATTCTTTTGTAACCCAATAGACAATAACCCACCAGCCTCCTCTGTTCATGGAATACTCTAGATAAGAATACTGGAGTAGATTGCTAATCCATTCTCCAGGGTATCTGTGCAACCCAGGGATCTAACTCCTGTCTTCTGCATTGGCAGGTGTTTTTTTTTTTAATCACTGAGCCACCAAGGAAGCCCCAAAATATGAACTGTAGTGAAATTAAACATGGATTTTATTTATGTTTTCATTCTCCATGCATTGACCACATACTTTTCCCAATATCCACAGACTAAATTTCCATAATAAAAGTAGTATCATCTTCCCTCTGGCCCAAGAGAGACAGGCCTACAGGACACCATCATTGCCTTGCATGTGATACCTTCCTGGTGACCTTGGATTTGAGCACCTGCTTGGGCTCCCAGAGTCTTCCAATCAGAGCCCTAGAGAGGTGCCCCCATTGGCTTTGCAGGGCTGACCAAGCCTATGGCTGACTCATCTGCTTGGATTTGCAGGTTCAGCCCCACTTGTCCTTATTTCATCTATTTCCATCATGGCTCTACTCCCCCCTGGTTCACTTTTTTCTCTACATATACATGTATTTCAAGGTAAAGTAAATAGCTTATGGAAAGGCAGACAGGTAAACTCAGAGAGAGTTGCCCCCCTCCCGATTCTTTTTAAGCACACCCTTTAGCTTCCTAGATTTTTTGGCCGTTATTTAACTTTCTTATTTTATGTGATATTTGTGCAGAAGCTAAAAAGGGAAACTTTACATAACTTTCTTTGTAGTAAAATTTCAGCATAACTGAATAGGAAATAAACAAGGACTTATAAAATGACAATTGAGAAATATTTGGAAGATAGCTGACAAAGAGCCCATTTACCTCATTTATGCAGAGTCCAAAGTGAAATTTAAAAAAAAGAAGATGAAAAACCTAGTAGAAGAGAATCGTGAAGTAAACAAGCCTACAAAGACATACAAATTAGCCAGAAAAAGAGAAACAAAGAAAAAGGAAAAATTCCCGAAAATCAGGAATAAATGTGGAACCTTATTGGTAATGAAAGAAATGCAAACCAAAACAATAATGGAATGCAATTTCTCACCATGCAAATTGCCAAGGTCCAATGAGAAAGTTGAAAGATACCAAATTTTCCCTCCAAATTGAGGATGAGAAATTGTAAAATGAGTGTTCCCACAGTGTTGTGAGAGCATAGTGTGATGCAACTTTCTGAAGGACAATTTGACATTATCTAGTAAATTTATAAATGCCTGGAGCCACTTAGCAAGACACTGTTTGGAAATTACATTGCAGAAATATTTCTGAAGTTTCACCAAGGTTATATATATATAATGCTCTCTGCAAAAGCAAAAGTTTTTGCCATCATCCTAGAAAATCTATTTGGTACCCTTTTCCCCTCTGCCTTTCACCATGCAACCCCTTTTCTCAGTTCTGTTAGTGTAGATTACTTCTGCCTCACTAGAACTTCCTGTAAGTGGAGGCTACAATATGTACACATGTAGTTGCTTAACAATGTCGCGTTACTTTCTGCTGTATGACAAAGTATATCAGGTGTGCGTATGTGTATACCCTCTTTTTTTAATTTCCTTTCAGTTTAGGTCACCATAGAGCATTGAGGCAGTTCCCTGTGCTACACAGTTCCTGTTTGTTATTGAAGCATTATTCTCCAAAATATAGGACCAGCTTATGTAGCCCAGAATAAAAGCAAACAAACAAACTCAATAAAAAAATAGGCAGATCTAAACAGACACTTCCCTAAAGAAGACATACAGATATGAAAAAAAAAAAACACATTAAAGAGGCTCAACATCACTACTTTTTAGAGAAATGCAAATCAAAACTGTATTGTGGTATTACTTAACACCAGTCCAACTGGCTATCAACAAAAATTCTACAAACAATAATTCTTAGGGAGAGTGTGGAGAAAAGGGAACACTTTTGCACTGTTGGTGGGCATGTAAATTGGTACGGCCACTATGGTGAACAGTATGGCAGCTCATTAAAAAAGTAAAAATACAATCACCATATGATCTACACCTTGACATTTTCCTGGAAAAAACCTTAATAACAAAAGATGCATGTACCCCAATGTTCATTGCAGCACTATTTACTGCAGCCAAGACATGCAACATTTTTAATCATAGCAAAAATGGAAAAACAACAACAACAACAACAACAACTTAAAGCAAACAGTCTCTAAACACAGGGGATCAAATTATTAGGTATTTGTAAATTTGAGACAAAGAGAAGTAAACAAAACAAGAATCAAATATCAGAACCAAGTTTTCATTTTCATTCAAATCGCAGAGAAGATGATTTTATAGGAAAAGAACTAGAGCACTCTCATCTTTTTGTCTCCCTGTCCTAGGAGCTCAGAATTCTCAGCCAATGGAAAATGAGATCATGACTGATTTTTTCTTTCTTCCCCCTTCCCCTTTTTTTTTCCCCCTAGCAACTTTACGTTTTCTGTTATGAGCATGTGTTAATTTTTAATAAAGTTATACAGTATCTTTTTCAACATATAAGAAATACATCTGGATTTTATAAATTATATTCATAAGCATTCTTCTATTTCTCCATGAGACAGCAGCATAAGCACAGTAAATATTTATTCATACACTCATAAAAGTGAATACATTTGCCTATTATAAATTACATTCATTAGCATTTTTCTGTTTCTCCTTGAGAGGACATCGTATACATAAATAAATATACATATTTATTCATACCCACGTACACATATGAGAGAATTTAATCGGCATTTAATGAATTGCATTAAGTTGCATATTTCTATTTCTCCAGGAGATGGCAGTATAAGCACAATAAGTATTTATTTACACCCACATATACTCTGGAGACTCCCTTGGACTGCAAGAAAATCAAATCAGTCAATCCTAAAGGATATCAGTCCTGGATATTCATTAGAAGGACTGATGCTGAAGCTGAAACGCCAATTCTTTGGCCACCTGGTGTGAAGAACCAACTCATTGGAAATGTCCCTGATGCTGGGAAACATAGAAGGCAGGAGGAGAAGCAGATGACAGAGGATGAGGAGTTTGGATGACATCACCCACTCGATGGACCTGAATTTGAACAGACTCCAATAGTTGGTAATGGACAGGGAAGCCTGGCATGCAACAGTCCATGGGGTTGCAGAGAAGGACACACTGAGCAACTGACATATATATATATATGCCATATATATATATGAGTAAACTCCGGGAGTTGGTGATGGACAGGGAGGCCTGGCGTGCTGCGATTCATGGGGTCTCAGAGAGTCGAACAGGACTGAGCGATTGAACTGAACAACCGAATATCTATTCCTGAGTTTGGAAATTCCCAAAGAGGAGGACATGGCAACATATTCCATTATTCTTGCCTGGAGAATCCCCAAGGCCAGAGGAACATGTTGGGCTTACACTCCATGATGTTGCAAAGATCTGTAAACAACTGAGCAATTGAGCACAATCTGTAAGAAAATTTTTAGCAAATTAGAAATAGGAAACTTCCTCAACTTGAGGAAGGTAATAAACTGTATAACTAACATCACACTTTATTGTAGAACACTGTTTTACTCCTAAGATCACAATCAACAGACAGATGTCCACTCTTATTACGTTGAATTTCTATCCATGAAGTCATATTAGAAATTGATTGAGATGTTATCCTGCTTGGAAAAGAAAAATTAAGCTGTTTTTATTTGTCAGCGACCCCTATGTAGAATATACAGTGAAATTCTCAAAGCCAGGCTTCAACAACATATGAACTATGAACTTCCAGATGTTCAAGCTTGTTTCGGAAAAGGCAGAGGAACCAGAGATCAACTGAGATCAACCAGATTAACCAAATTACCAACATCCATTGGATCATCAAAAAAACAAGATAGTTCCAGGAAAACATCTATTTCTGCTTTATTGACTATGACAAAGCTTTTGACTGTGTGGAACACAATAAACTGGAAAATTCTGAGAGATGGGACCACCTGACCTGCCTCTTGAGAAATCTGAATGCAGGTCAGGAAGCAGCAGATAGAACTGGGCATGGAACAACAGACTGGTTCCAAATAGGAAAAGTACATAAAGGATGTACATTGTCATTCTGCTTATTCAACTTATATGAAGAGCACATCATGAGAAACACTAGGTTAAATGAACCACAAGCTGAAATTAAGGTTGCTAGAAGAAATATAAATAACCTCAGATATGCAGATAACACCACCCTTATTGCAGAAAGTGAAAACTAAAGAGCCTCTTGATCAAAATGAAAGAGGAGAGTGAAAAAGTTGGCTTAAAGCTCAACATTCAGAAAACAAAGATCATGGCATCTGGTCCCACCACTTAATGGCAAATAGATGGAGAAAAAGTGGAAACAGTGGTACATTTTATTTTGGTGGGCTCCAAAATCACTGCAGATGTTGACCTCACTCATGAAATAAAAAGACCCTACTCCTTGGAAGAGAAGTTATGACCAACCTAGACAGCATATTAAAAACCAGATACATTACTTTGCCAACATAGTCCATCCAGTCAAGGCTATGTTTTTTCCAGTAGTCATGTATGGATGTAAAATTTGGACTATAAAGAAAGCTGAGTGCCAAAGAATTAACACTTTTGAACTGTGGTGTTGGAGAAGACTCTTGAGAGTTGCTTGGACTGCAAGGATATACATCCACTCCATCCTAAAGGAAATCAGTCCTGAATGTTAATTTAAAGGACTGATGTTGAGGTTGAAACTCCAATAGTTTGGCCACCTGATGAGAAGAAGCTGCATCATTTGAAAAGAACATGATGCTGGGAAAATTGAAGGTATGAGGAGAAGGGGACAAAAGAGGATGAGATGGTTGGATGGCATCACTGACTCAATGGACATTAGATTTAGTAAACTCTGGGAGTTAGTGATGGACAGGAAGGCCTGGAGTGCTGCAGTCTGTGTGCTCACAAAGAATCCAACATGACTGAATAACTGAAGTGAACTGAAGTGCCTGAAAGAGTGGAACTATGGAGAAAGACTGGGCAAAGAGGCCTCTTGATGACCAGTTACAAGATGGTTGAAAAAAGACTCAGGGCCAAAATTCCTATGGCAGAAGGAGTCCTTGTCCCTTCACACTTGGTGCCACCAGGGTTCCTGCAATTCAAGAAGCTGTGCCACCTTTCTGCTCAACTCTCACGGGGCAGAGCTGCCACGGGGAAAAAAAAAAAATTGCATCTACACCCACATGGTCACTTTGGTAGTATCTGACTTCTTGCAACACTATAGACTATGGCCTGCCAGGGTTCTCTGTCAGGGAGGGGTCGTCTACATGCAAGAATACTGGAGCATATTAGTCAATACTGATTTTTATACCCTTACAAAGCAATATATTTCCTGCTGTCCTAGCCACCAAGTCCCCTGAGTACCTGGTGCTACCAGAAACCCTATGACTCAGACAGCTGCACCTCCATTTCTGACCCTCACAGGGGCAAACTGAGCTCCTCCAGGGCAGCCTCAGGAGCAAAACCCAGTGGATGATCCACATGCAGAGGTAGAAATAAAATCACACTGAATCCCTGGGCCAGTGTGGCTAAGGAAGGTGACTCAAAAGCTTACTTCAAGCTATGGATTAAGTCCACACTGCAGATTAGATCAACTAGGCAGACTCTGTGTCTATGGAATATATAAAAGGGCATTTAGAATTCTCAGAACAGAAAATGCTCTAGTTCTGACAACTGTGAACATTGGAGGCAAGAAATCACAGGAGTAGGACCATATTAGAATCTGTGCTGCTCCAAATCAGGTACTGAGATCAGCATCCTAGTGAGTTGAGGTGGACTGTGACTTCCAGTCAGGGAAAGGACTCATAGCAGTGACTCAAGAAAAACATGTATTTTTTTTTTTTTTTTTTTTACTTGCCCTATAGATTCTTCTGGATTTTTTTTTTTTTTTTTCATTCCTTTTTTACCCTGTATTGTTGTTGCTGATTTTATTGGCACTATGAAATCTGATTAAGCTTTTTAAGATTTTTTCCCTTTTTCTCATCCACATTTTTAAATACTGTTATAAACCTCTGTCTCTCCACTGAGCTTTTGCAATTCTGTTTTTCTTTTTTCTTTTTTTTTCTCTTCTGTTTTTTAATCTTAAATTTTCATTTTTTACACCTATTATTGTTTTTTCTACCTTTATTTCTTTGCTTACTTTCCTTACTGTTGTTTTCCCTTTGCAGTTAATCTTTAATGTATATACATCTTCTTTACCTACATCTATTTAACTTTATGTATTTTTCCTTTTCTTTTCTTGCCTCTCAACATATTTGTTAGTATCATTTTCATTGCTTTATTCCTCAATTGGCACCTTGCTCTAGTTTTTTTTTTTTTTTTTTTCTTTTCTTTTTCTAGTTTGTATTTCAGTTAGTTTTTTTTTCTGGTCGATACAGTTTTTAGTTTCCTTGTTTAACCAGTTCAATCTATTGTACTTTACATCTATTGGACTGTTTTAAGTTTCAGTCACACTTTTTACTGTTGTTATAAACCTCTGCCTCTACATTGGGATTTTGCAGTTCTGTAGGGTTTTCCTTTTTTCTTTCTTTTTCTGTTTTTTATTATTTACTTTTTTTTTTTTTTATAGTTTTAGTCTTTAACTTCTTTAACCTGCTGCATTTTTTTCTACATTTGTTTAACTGTTTGTCTTCCAACTGTTCTTTTCCCCTCGCAGTTAATCTTTAAAGTATATAAACCTGTTTGTCTACCTTTATTTAACTCTGTTTGCCTATATTTTCTTTTCTTTTCTCTCAATATTTTGTTAACTTTATTTTCATTGCTTTAGTCCCCACTTAGCACTTTGCTTTAGTTTTGTTTTCCAGTTTGTGTTTTAGTTAGTTTGGTTCTTAACCAGTAGACATAACTTTTTTTCCTTTGTTTCCTGGGTCAGTCTATTCTACTTTATTTTTGTTGGACTCTTTCGGTTTTGTTTATGGATGTATAAGGGTATATTCCCATGTATGCCAATATATGTGTATATTCCATTATTTTTATTATTATTTGCCTAACAGTATAACTGTCATTTGTCTGGGATTCATCTTTGGTTTCTCTTTTTTAAGATATTTGCTTTAATCTAAATTAACAACATAACAAAGCACCTGTTGTTTCTCTATACCTTGACAGAGATCCAGCTCTGAGTTTTTGGAATGGAAACACTGACTCCAAGACCCCAGGCAACCAAAGAACTCCTACCCTATGAGTATCAAATAGTGAGAACTCACACAAAGCAAACCACTTAAATTTAAGACTCCTTATCACACAACCACCAGCAGCACTCTGTGAAGGACACCTCATGCAAACAAGAAATAAGACAAAAATACAAAGACAATCATCAGAAGACAGGATAACCACCACAGCAAACCTCCACATCAGAAGGGGAAAAAAAAAAAAAAAAAAAAAAAAAAAAAAAAAAAAAAAACCTCAGCACAAATCTCACCCCGTTCAAAGCTTACACAAAGCACTGGACCAATGTTAAGATTGCAGAAACCAAAAGGAAGAAAGAACTCAAATTTGAAGCCTGGTTTTTTAAAAAATTGATGAAAAGGCAGAGAAATGCTGCACAAATAACAGGACAAACTTTAAAGACAGAAGTCTGCATAAATGAAGAGGAAATAGGCAAACTGCCTGGAAAAAACATTCAAAATAATGATAGTAAAGAGGATCAAAAATCTTGAAAACAGAATGGAGAAAGTGCAAGAATCAATTAACAAAGACCTAGAAGAATTAAAGAATAAATCTACAGAGAAAAACAACACAATTACTAAAATTAAACATACTCTAGAAGGAATCAATAGTGGAATATCTGAGGCAGAAGAACAGATGAGTTGGTTGGAAGAAAAAATGATGGAAACTGCTGAACAGCAGAATAAAGGAAAAAACAATGAAGAAAACTGAGAATAGTCTCAGACACCTCTGGGAAAATATTAACTACACAAGTATTTAAATTATAATAGGGCTCCCAGAAGAAAAGAGCAAAAGAAAGGATATGAGAAAAATTTTGAGATTATAGTTGAAATTTTCCCCAACATGGAAAAGGAGATACTCAATCAGATCTAAGAGGTGCAGAGTCCCATAAGGGATAAAACCAAAGAGGAACACACCAAAACACATACTAATCAAATTAACAAAGATTAAACATGAAGTTCAGTTCAGTTCAGTTCAGTAACTCAGCCGTGTCCGACTCTTTGCGACCCCATGAACCACAGCAGGCCAGGCCTCCTTGTCCATCACCAATTCCCAGAGTCCACCCAAATTAATGTCCATTGAGTCAGTGATGTCATCCAACTAACTCACCCCCTTCTCCTCCTGCTCTTAATCTTTCCCAGCATCAGGGTCTATTCTATTCACCGTAGCCTTGACTAAATGTTCTATTGTTTAAAGTAATAGGAGAGTGAAAAAGTTGGTTTAAAGCTCAACATTCAGAAAACTAAGATCATGGCATCTGGTTCCATCACTTCATGGGAAATTGATGAGGAGACAGTGGAAACAGTGTCAGACTTTATTTTGGGGGGCTCCAAAATCACTGCAGATGGTGATTGCAGTGACAAAATTAAAAGACGTTTACTCCTTGGAAGGAAAGTTATGACCACCCTGGATAGCATATTAAAAAGCAGAGACATTACTTTTCCAACAAAGTTCCCTCTAGTCAAGGCTATGATTTTTCCAGTGGTCATATATGGATATGAGAGTTGGACCGTGAAGAAAGCTGAGCAATGAAAAATTGATGCTTTTGAAGTGTGGTGTTGGAGAAGATTCTTGAGAGTCCCTTGGACTGCAAGGAGATCCAACCAGTCCATCCTAAAGGAGATCCGTCCTGGGTGTTCATTGGAAGGACTGATGCTGAAGATGAAACTCCGATACTTTGGCCACCTCATGTGAAGAGTTGACTCATTGGAAAAGACCCTGATGCTGGGAGGGATTGGGGGCAGGAGGATAAGGGGATGACAGAGGATGAGATGGCTGGTTGGCATCACCCACTCGATGGACATAAGTTTGAGTAAACTCCGGGAGTTTGTGATGGACAGGGAGGCCTGGCATGCCGCCATTCATGGGATTGCAAAGAGTCGGGCACGACTAAGTGAAAGAACTGAACTGAACTGAAAATGTCTTTGCTTTTTAATATTCTGTCGAGGTTGATCATAACATTCCTTCCAAGGAGTAAGTGTCTTTTAATTTCATGGCTGCAATCACCATCTGCAGTGATTTTGGAGCCCAGAAAAATAAAGTCAGCCACTGTTTCCACTGTTTCCCCATCCATTTGCCATGAAGTAATGGGACTGGATGCCATGATCTTAGCTTTCTGAATGTTGAGCTTTAAGCCAGCTTTCTTAGTCTCCTCTTTCATTTTCATCAAGAGCCTCTTTAGTTCTTCTTCACTTTCTGCCATTAGGGTGGTATCATCTGAATATTTGAGGTTATTGATATTTCTACTAACAATCTTGATTCCAGCTTTTGTTTCCTCCAGCCCAGCATTTCTCATGATGTACTCTGCATATAAGTTGAGCAAGCAGGGTGGCAATATACAGCCTTGACATACTCCTTTTGCTGTTTGGAACCAGTCTGTTGTTCCATGTCCAGTTCTAACTGTTGCTTCCTGACCTGAATATAGGTTTCTCAAGAAGCAGGTCAGGTGGTCTGGTATTCCCATGTCTTTAATGAAGAAATAATATTAAAGGTAGCAAGGGAAAAGCAACAAGTAACATACAACAGAAACCCCATATGTTTTGATCTTTCAACAGAAACTCTGCAGGCCAGAGGGAATGCTAAGATATATTTAAAGCACTGAAAAGGAACAATTACAACCAAGGTTACTGTACCTGATAAGAATCTCCCTCAAAATTGTTAGAGAAATAAAAAAAAACTTCAGAAAATCAAAAAGTAAGATAATTTATTACCACAAAACCAGCTTTACAACAAATGTTAAAGGAACTTATATAGTCAAGAAATAAAAGAGAAGAAAAAAAGATCTATAAAATTAAACCCAAACAATTAAGAAAATGGCATTAGGAACATATATATCAGTAATTATTTTAAATGTAAAATAATTTATGCTCCAAGTGAAAGGTCCAGACTGGCTAAATGGATACGTAGACAAGACACACGGGGGTGGTCCTAAGATGGCAGAGGAATCGGACAAGGAGTCCAGAATTTGTTGTCTCGTCAACAAATTCTGATCTATCACTGATTTATTTTTCTTCTCTGATTGCTGTAGCTGGGGCTTCCAAAACTATGTTGAATAATAGTGATGAAAGTGGACACCCTTGTCTTTTTCCCGATATTAGGGGGAAAGCTTTCAGTGTTTTACCATTGAGAATAATGTAGGCTGTAGGCTTATCATATATGACCTTTACTATGTGGAGGTAGGTTCCCTTTATGCCCATTTTTGAAGAATTTTAATCACAAATGGGTACTGAATTCTTTCAAGGGCTTCTTATGCATCTATTGAGATGATCACTTTTTTTTTTTAATCTTTCCATTAGTTAATGTGCTGTATTACATTAATACTTTATGTATATTGAAGAATCCTTGCATCCTGGGAATAAATCCAACTTGTTCTTTGTGTATGAGCTTTTTGATGTGCTGTTGAATTCTGTTTGCTAAAATTTTCTTGAGGATTTTTGAATCCATGTTCATCAGTGATATTAGTCTCTGTCTTTTTTAGTCTTGTCTTTGTCTGATTTTGCTATCAGGGTAATGGTGACCTCATAGAATGAATTTGGAAGTGTTCCTTCCTCTGCAATTTTTTGAGAAAGTAGATGTAATATGATATAGTTTCTATAATGTCATAAATACAATGGGTGAAATGTCTTAGATACAGAGGGTGTGATTATAGTTATGGTGGGTGCAATGGCACAAATATAGTGGGTGTGAAATCATACAAAGTGGTTGTGATGCCATAAATATACTGGATGTGATGTCATAGATCCAGTGGATGTGATGTCATATATAGTGCATATGATGTCATATACAGTTGATGTGATGCCATTGATACAGTGGGTTTGAGCATAGATGGTAGATGTGAAGTCACAGATATAGTGGCTGTGATGTCTAATATAGTCAGTGTGTTGTCACAAAAATGAGTGTCTGATGTCATATATAATGGTTGTGATGTCATGTATCAAGGATATGATGTCATATAGTGCATGTGATGTCATTGATACAGTGGGTATGATCATAGACATGTAGTTGTGATATCACAGATATAGTGGATGTGATGTCAGATATGGTGGGTATGATGTCATAGATATAGTGTATATGATATCACACACTCATAGTGTGTGATGTCACATAGTGGATCATGTCATATAGTGGGTGTGATGTCATAAATACAGTGGATAATTTATCATAGATAAAGTTTGTATGATGTCACATATATTGGATGTTTTTTCATAAATACAGTGGATGTGATGTCATAAATGTAGTGGATTTGTATCATATAGTTGATGTGATGTCTTATATAGTGGATGTTTTGTCATAAATACGTGGGTGTGATTAAAAACAATGGTTGTGATATCATAGTTATACTAGGCATAATGTCATATGTAGCAGATGAGATATCATACGTTGTGTGTGCGATGTCATATGTAGTGGGTGTGATGTCATATGTAGTAGCTGCTGCTGCTGCTGTTAAGTCACCTCAGTCACGTCCCACTCTGTGCGACCCCATAGATGGCAGCCCACCAGGCTCTGCTGTCCCTGGGATTCTCCATGTAAGAACACTGGAGTGGGTTGCCATTTTCTTCTCCAATGCAAGGAAGGGAAAAGTGAAAGTGAAGTGACTTGCTCAGTCGGATCCAACTCTTTGCGATCCCATGGACGGCAGCATACCAGGCTCCTCCGTCCATGGGATTTTCCAGGCAAGAGTATCGGAGTGGGTTGCCATTGCCTTCTCCACATATGCAGTAGATTTGATGACATAAGTACAGGGATGTGATGTCATAGACACATTTGAAGTGGTATGATCATAGATACAGTGAATGTGATGTCATATAGAGTGGGTGTGATGTTATTGATATAGTATGAAGTCACAGATATAGTGGATGTGATGGCAGATATAGTGGGTGTGATTTTATAAATACGGAGGGTGTGATGTCATGTGTAGTGGATATGATATCATATATAGCTGATGTGATAACATAAATACAGTGGGTGTGAAGTCATAGATACAGTGGTTGTGATCATAATTATGGTGGGTACAATGACAGAAATATAATGGGTGTGATATAAAAACAGTGGGTGTGATGTCATAGACATGGTGGGTGTGATCTCATATATCAAGGGGGTATGATTATAGATGTGGTGGTTGTGAAGTCATAGAGATAGTGCATGTGACATCAGATATAGTGGGTGTGCTGTCATAAAAAAGTGTGTGTGATATCATATACAGTGGGTGTGATGTCATATATACTGGATGTGATGCCATATACAGTTTATGTGATGTTATAAATATGGTGGTTGTGATGTCACTGATACAATGGTTGTGAATATAGATGTGGTGGTTGTGAAGTCACTGATATGGTGGATGTAATGTCAAATATAGTGAGTGTGATTTCATAGATAGAATGGGTATCATAGATATAGTGGATATCACAGATATCATACATATAGTGGCTGTGGTATCATAGATATAGTAGCTGTGTTATCATGCATAGTAGGTTTGATGTCATGTATAGTGGATGTTTTGTCATAAACTATCAGTGTGATGTCATAAATATAGTGGCTGTTATATATTGGATGTGATGTCACATACAGTGGGTGTGAGGTCATACATAGTGGGTGTAAGGTCGTAGATACAGTGGGCAAAATATCATAGAAATGTGTGTGTTATGTCATATAGACTGGATGTGATGACATATAGAGTGGATATGATGTCATAACTATAGGGGGTGTCATGTCTTCGATACACTGGGTGTGATCCTAGGTATGGTGGGTTCAATGTCCCAGATACAGTGAATGTAATTTCATATATATTGGCTGTGATGTAATGAAAACAGTGAGTATGTTGTCATAGAGTGGGTGTGCTGTAATAGATACAGTGGGTGTGATCATAGCTATGGTGGTTGTGATGACACAAATATAGTGGGTGTGATGTCACAAAAACAGAGGATGTGATGCCATAGACATAGTGTGTGTGATGTCATAGATCCAGTGAATGTGATGTCACATATATAGTGGATATGATGTTATATACAGTGGATGTGCTGTCATACATAGTTGAAGTGATATCAATACAGAGGGTTTGATCATAGATAGGGTGGGTGTGATATCACAGATAGTATTGATGTGAAACATGGTGGATATTATGTCATAAAAACAGCTAGTGTGATGTCATCTACAGTGGGTACAATGTCATATACACTGAATATGATGCCACATATTGTAGATGTTATGTCATAAATACAGTGGGTGTGATGGTATCAATACAGTGGATGTGATCATCATAAATATGGTGGTTGTGAAGTCACAGATATAGTGGATGTGATGGCAGATATAGTGGGTGTGTTGTCATAAAATAGAATGTGTGATGTCACATATAGTGGGTGCGATATCATATATAGTGGATATAATGTCATATATATATGTACAGTGCATGTGATATCATTGTCACAGTGGGTGTGATCATAGATATGTTGGTTTTGATATCACATACATAGTGGATATGAAGCCATATACAGTGAATGTGATATACAGTGGGTGTGATGTCATCGATACAGTAGGTGTAATCATAGATATCATGGTTGTGATGTCACTGATATAGTGGATATTATGTCAGATATAATGGGTTTGTTGTCATAAAAAGAGTGGGTGTGATATCATTGATTCAGTGGTTATGATATCACAGATATCATGAATGTGATGTCATAAATACAGTGGTGTGATGTCGTAGATAATGTGGGTGTGAGGTCATAGATCTGGTGGGTATGAGATCATATATATGGTAGGTGTGATACCATATATAGCAGTGTGAGGTCATAGATATAGTGGATGAGATGTCCTAGAATAGTGGGCCAATGTGATGTGGCACGGATTGCCAAGATGATCAAATGACAGAGAGAACTGGAGAGTCACCATGAGAAAGTGCAATAGTTTAGATCATCCTGATGATGGAATAGTTCACATAAGGAATATACTCAACATCACTCCTACCTGCCCGATTAAATACACCTTTTCTAGAGTTAGTGGCTTCCATTCTGGCTACTATCTGGTTAAATTCATGGAGATTCCCACTTCTTTTCTATGACGCATTGGGTTTTGGCATAGATTAAAGACGTAATTTGAACTGGACTATAATGGTACTCACTTCTTCACCATCCTTCAAGTTTTTAAATCATGGACCAACATTTGCAACTTCTGCTGAGTGTATTATTGTTATGGATCTGAGTTCTTGGCTGATTTAGGGGATCTCAGTTGGGTTTTCCTTTCACATGGCAGATTAGAGAGTCACTGTGAGAGCTGTGCCAGCTGTAAGTAGATACATCCCAACTCTACATACTTGGGAACTTGGGAGAAAAACTTAAGGAAATCTCTAGAACCATTAGACACACTGAGAGAACTGGGTCAAAAATCCTTCCCTGGGAGTCCTCAAATTTTCTGAGTGTTGCATTCTCTCTGGTGTTCTGGCAATTATCTGTGGATGCTACTGATAGATCACAGAAATGTTGGCCATGCTTTTTGGTATCATGTAAAAGTATTAGTTGCTCAGTTGCATCTGACCCTCTGTGACCCCATGGACTATATAGCCTGCCAGGCTCCTCTGTCTATGGGATTTTTCAGGCAAGAATGCTGGAGTGGGTTGCTATTTCCTTCTCCAGGGGATCTTCCTGACCTAGGTATCAAATCTATGTCTCCTGCATTGGCAGGCAGATTCTTTACCCCTGAGCCACCTACCAAGCCTTTTTGGCATCATACTACAGGGATTTGTTGTTTTGTTTTCCCTTCAATCAGGGAGCTATAGGTCTGTGAGTTGCCCTAACTCAGGAAGCTGAGTAAGAGGCTGTGATTATGCTACCAATGCAGCTGATGCCAGCTTTCTGCTTGACAGTCCTTGTTTATTTTTATGAAAAAAATTTCAAAACACCCCATAGCCTTGCTGTGAACCATGAGTCACAGATTTCCATTGTCAGACAGGTTGCCTGCTACTCAAAAGTGTGAAAGTGAAGTTGCTCAGTCATGTCCAACTCTTTGCGACCCCATGCACTATAGCCTACTAGTCTCCTCAGTCCTTGGAATTTTCCAGGCAAGAATACTGGAGTGGGTTGCCATTTCCTTCTCCAGGGGATCTTCTCAATCTAGGAATTGAAACTGGTTCTCCCTTATGGCAGGCAGATGCTTTACCATCTGAGCCATCAGGGAAGCCCTGATACTCTGGGTCTATGCCAATTGCAGTAATTAGGTTCACCGGGCTTCTGATGGACAGGGAGGCCTAGATCACTTCTGTTCATGGGGTCACAAAGAATCAGACATGACTGAGCTACTGAACTGACTGACTGAGGCTTCTGAAAGCCAAGTGCTGGCCTGTTTCCTCTGGCATTCCAAAATCCAATAGATAGCATCACTGTTGGGTAATTGAACTGTGTGACTACACCATTGGCTCTGCACCCTGGACTTCAAGTAAACAGTCAGTGAGTAGTTAATGATTTATGCCAACACCCTCTTACTGTGCATTCCTTAGTGCTGTCATGAAGAGAGGCCCTCAGAGTCCTCCTATGGAACAAAGTGCAGGGTATCTGGTTTTGTAGGGCCAATTCATTCTCGAAGCTGAAGCTCCCTTCCCCTCACCTTGCTCTCAATTTTACCCTGGTAGCTGGCCACTCTACCTTATTTAGCTATAGTCATTTCTGTGTACACTCTTCTAGCACCATCCCATTAGACACAGGATCAGCTCTGAATGTCCCCTGGAATCTGGAATCCCAAGGCCTGTGTGAGTGCTGCCATGCTCTACTTCCATCCCAGTGTTGAGTTTTTTTAAAAACAATGCATATATTTTATGTATGTATGTGGCCTCAACTGATCTTAGCTGCAACACTTGGGACCTTTTAGATTTCCTGAGGCATGTGAGTTCTTTGTTGCAGCCTGTGGGATGTGGTTTCCTGACCAGGGATGGAACCTGGGCCCCCTGAATTGGGAGCATGGAGTCTTAGCCACTGGACCATCAGGGAGACTCCCAGTCTTAAGATTCATCTCCACTCTCATCTGCAGCTGCCCTGGGGCACAGTCTGTCTGTTTCCACAGAGAAGGGCTCCTACAGTCCCACCTGTGTCATGGGACCAGGAGAGAGACCCAAAGCAATGCTTCCTTCAAGGGCAGTCCCTCTCCCAGCAGGAGGGACTAACCCCACTCCTCCCACCCCCAAGAAATCTTAGAAGCTCACATTCTCAGGACCCTATCCAGCCTGGATGAATTAGAAACTTTGCAATCTATGGTTTAATTCACCTTCCCTCTGATGCTCTGTGGGTTCAGGTTTGAAAATCACAGGTCTCAGGAGCTCAAAGAAAGAAGGGGGTGCATCTTGAGAAACATTGTTTTTAGAGTTACCTCCTTCAGCTGTGGTCATGGTTGAGTAAGAACTGGGGTCACGGTGTCATGTGGCAGTGTACTGGGGAGGTTGCAGGTGTTGGGACCCTCATGCTGGCCTGGGACACCAGTGCCACTCTTTCCACATCTGGGGCCCACTGTCATCATCAGATCATCTCTGCTATCTGCATCCTCATTACCTGTCCTGTTCCTAATTTCTTACAGCTGCAGGAGATTATAGAATCTTCCTTGGATTTTTGCAGGCAGACTCCTGGCTTTCTGGGTCTCCTGCAGGTTGACAGTGAGACACGCTCAGCTCATTTTCCTTCTGCAAGGTTTCTGACGATGTTGGAAGCAGCTGTTGTTTAGTTGCTAACTTGTATCCTTTTCTTTGTGATCCCATGGACTGTAGCCTGCCAGACTCCTCTGTCCATGGAATTCTCCAGGCAAGAACACTGCAGTGGTTTGCCATGTCTTCTCCTCCAGGTGATCTTCCTGACCCAGCGATCAAACCTGCATCTCCTGCATTGGCTAGCAGATTCGTTATCCCTGAGCCACTAGGGAAGCCCTGTTGAAAGCAGACATCCCACCATATAATCCTTCCAGTAAACATTGGTCCCTGTTGCCCTTCAGGGAAGCATACACGTGACCTCCCAAAGCAATATATCTGTCCCCACCCCATCACTGATGGCAGTTTTCCACCAGTGAGAACATTGTTATTATGAGGCCGTTTTCTGGGCAAGGTAACCTCCATCGATGCATTTCCTGGAAAAGGACAGGGAAGCCTGGCGTGCTGCCTCCCATGGGTTCGCAAATAGTCAGACATGACTGAGCAGCTGAAGAGCAGCAAACCAGCAGTTGTAAAGTAGCTCTTCCTTCTTAGCAACAGGTGATCTCAATCCTGGACCTTCTTTGGGAGAAAGTCTCCTTTCAAGTCCGAGAAAATGCCTCTTTTCTGTACCTGTCCATGTCTGACAAGAGTCTGAGCAAGTTCCTATAGGTGGTGATGGACAGGGAAGCCTGGTGTGTTGCAGCCCATGGGGTAGCAAAGAGTCAGACATGACTGAGCAACTGAACTGAACTGAATATGTGTAGATCCCCAGGAAGCAGGGCCTGTGGCAGAGCTTGTGGACATGTGCTCCACTGGGAGGAGAGCCCTCAGACAGCAAAAAGATCCAACCAGTCTATCTTAAAGGAAATCAACCCTGAATCTTCCCTGAAAGGAGTGACACTGAAGCTGAAGCTCCAATACTTTGGCAACCTGCTAGAAAGAGCCGACTCATTGGAAAAGATTCTGATGCTGGGACAGATTGAAGGCAGGAGGAGAGGGGGACGACAGAGGGTGAGATGGTTGGATGGCATCATTGAATCAGTTAACATGAGTTTGAGCAAACTCTAGGACATTGTGAAGGACAGGGAAGCCTGGAGTGCTGCAGTCCATGGGGTCAAAAACTTTCTGTGACCCCATCACAAAAGACACAAAGGACACACAAAGAGTCACAAAGGACATGACTGAGTGACTGAAGAGCAACAACTAGTTCAAGGAAATTGTGTGAAAGTTGATGTCTTATAGAAACAGTCACAGCAGGACTAGAAAACCCAGCCAGTTGCCCAGGTAGATGGCACAGAATTGCAAAGAAAGGAGATAATCCAGAGAAGTCCAACAGAGGAGAGAAGGAGAGAACATTTTTGTGTCCCATGAGAGCTTGCCCACAGTTTGTTAACAGTCTTATGCAACAACCAGTATGGTGGTAAGTCTCTTACTGTACTTACTGCACTGTGTGTGTATATATATATAGATATGTATATATATGGTTTCTCTTGTGGTTTAGACAGTAAAGTGTCTGCCTGCAGTGAGGGAGACCTGGGATTGTTCCCTGGGTCAGGAAGATCCCCTGGAGAAGGAAATGGCAACCCACTCCAGTTCTGTTGTCTGGAAAATTCCATTGGCAGAGATTCCTGGTAGGCTACAGTCAATGGGATCACAAGGAGTCATATACAACTGAGCAACTTCACATACACACAAACACACACACACACATTTTAGTAAAATTGGATCCTCAGTACTCTTAGAGATGCATGAAAGATCTCTCATAATTGTGGTTTTATGGAAGTTGCTTCTATAACCGGTCAGGGTGGGTAAAGCATCTGTCAGTGGTCAGTGCCTTGTGCCACCCTAATGGGATTACAATTCTTTCTTCTTCTTCTTTTTTTTTTAACTTTTTTATTTTGTTTTGTGTGCTGAGTCACTCAGTCACTCTGTCTTGCCTAACTCTTTGTGACTCCATGGATTGTAGCCCACCAGGCTCCCCTGTCCATGGGATTCTCCAGGCAAGAATAATAGAGTGGGTTGCCACTCCCTCCTCCAGTGGGTCTTTGCAAACCAAGGATCGAACCTACATCTTCTGCATTAGCAGGTGTATTCTTTACCATTGGGACACCTGGAAAGCCCACTTTGTGTTTGGGTATAGCCAGGGAATAGTGATGTGATAGCTTCAGTTGAAGCAGAAGGAGACCTAGCCATACATGTACAAGTATCCATTCTCCCCCAAATTCCTCTCCCATCCAGGCTGCCACAATACTTTGAGCAAAGTTCCCTGTGCTGAACAGTAGGTCCTTGTTAGTTATCTATGTTAAATACAGTAGTGTGTACATGTTCATCCTGAACACCCCTATTATGAGTTTCCCCATCCTTCCCCACAGATAATCATAAAGTTATTACAGAGTATTGAGCAGAGTTCCCTTTGCTGTACAGTAGGTCATTGTTGTTTCTCTATGTTAAATATAACAGTGTGTACATGTCCATCCAAAATTCTCTAACTGTCCCTTTCTGACATCCTCCTCTTTCCACATTTTGAGTAGCCATACTTCTCTGAATTCCCAAAGTCTATGGGTCTCTTTGTGTTTCATAGGTTTACAGTTCTTATGGTAGGCTATGTGATTACTCGGTAGGGAGAGAAATGTCCTCTCACAGAGTTTCCTGAGTTCTCTATCCCTCCTTCTTATGGATAGCAAGCAAATGTGGACAGGCAAAGTGATTTTTTGCCTTGCTGGTGGAACGCAGAAATGTAGATTTCCTGTTGCAGTAACTGGAATTGGATTTCATAAGATATGCCAGAAGGCAGGTTTCAGCTAAGGCAGGGTGAGGGGGATAATTGCTTCAACTGTACAGGTGAGGTTGTGTTCCAGACTCTAAGAAACAGAATTCATGGACAACAGGGTCCAGTATCTGCACCAAGTCCTTTATTTTATTAATTAGTTTGTTTTATTTTTGGCTGTGCTGGGTCTTTGTTACTGTATGCATACTTTCTCTAGTTACAGTGAGAAGGGGCTGCTCTTCTCTGTGCTACCCAGGATACTCATTATAGTGGCTTCTCTTGTTGTAGAGCATGGGCATTAGGCATTTGGGCTCACTTGCCCTGAGATAAGGAAGTGTCCCCTGCATTGGCAGGTTAATTCTTAACCACTGGACCACCAGGGAAGTCCTTTGCCAAGGACTTTATGGCAATGGCACTCAGCTTCATAAATTGTCGAGGATAAGCTCATTCCCTCTGGATATAAGCCATTTCTCTCTCTCTCTTTTTTTGACTTAACATAAAAATTGTTTGATTGTTTCAAACTGAACTATTTCTGTCTTCCATGAAATCAATGGTTTTAAAAAAAATTAGCAGTTATGCAGTCAGAAAAACTAGAGGCTGTTCATGCAGAAAATGCCTTGGACCTTTACTTTATAAGTCACCATCATATACGTCTTAGGAGTAAAGTGGTAGACTGTCCTTCTGCCACTGCTTGGTTGATTTGATCATTAGGTTTTCTGCAGCTGCACTGTCATGTTACCAAGCTATGGAACTGTGCACGAGTCACTCTGAATTTGTTCATTTCTGTTTTGTGTGTGTCAAACACAGTTTTATGTGTCAGGTATAAAGGTTGTTGTTCAGTCGCTCAGTTGTGTCTGACTCTTGGCAACACCATGGACTGCAGCACACCAGGCCTTCCTGTCCTTCACTATCATCAGAGTTTGCTCAAACTCATGTCCATTGAGTTGATGATGCCATCCCACCATCTCATCCTGAGCCATCAATATAGAAGACTTTCTTCTTGGATTTTATTTACTTCTGCTTTGACTTTAGCTTCCTTTCCAACCAAGGGCTTCCCACCATGGCCTTCCTTTGTGGCTCAGCTGGTAAAGAATCTGCCTGCAATGTGGGAAACCTGGGTTCAATCCCAGGGTTGTGAAGATCCCCCGGAGAAGGAAACAGCTACCCACTCCAGTATTCTGCCCTGGAGAATTCCACGGACTGTATGGTCCATGGGGGCACAGAGGAGTTGGATATGGCTGAACATACACACTTACAAGGTGAACAAGACACATAGAAAGAAATCTCAGTTTGGGTGTGTTCATTCTTCTGAAGACTGGAATTCTGATCATCTGAAATGGATGAATTAAAGCAGGGGTCCCCAACCTCTGGTCCATGGTCTAGTACTTGCTGACAGATCAGTGGTGGTATTAGATTAAATAACAGCACGATAAATATAAGGTGCTTGAATCATCCTGAAACCACCTCCACTCTGGTCCCTGGAAAAAAATGTTTTCCATGAAACCCAACCCTGGTGGCAAGGAGACCTGGGACTGCTGGTTGAAAGGACAGGAGAAACTATATAGTGGGTTAAAGGCAACCATGGATTCTACTTTGTGGATGGCTCTAGTATTTGTTATTGTTCAGCTGCTAAATCGTGTCCAACTTTGTGGCCCCATGGACTGTAGCATCCCAGACTTCCCTATTTATCACCAACTCCTGGAGCCTTCTCAGACTTAGGTACATTGAGTCAGTGGTGTCATCCAACCACCTCATCCTCTGTTGTCCCCTTCTCCTCTTGTCCTCAATCTTCCCACCATCAGGGTTTTTTCAAATAAGTCAGCCCTTCACGTCAGGTGGCCAAATGTTGGAGTTTCAGCTTTCAATCTTGCCATCCCTTGCTTGACCGTGTCCAATTTATTTTGATTCATGAACCTAATATTCCAGTCCTTTTCAATATTGTGTTTTACAGCATCGAACTTTAATTTCACCACCAGACACATCCTACCTGGCCTCTATTTACATCAATGCTAGATGGTGTCTCCCTTCAAAACCTTGCTGATGATTATCTTTTTGAAGAGTACCCTCCCAGACCCCCTGCTGCCAGTCTTTCTCCCATCCATCTGCAGTTTGCTAGCACCTTTCAGATCTACACATACAATTAAGGCATATGTCTTGTCTCTCCTATTCCACTGTAAGAACCATAAACATAAGAACAACATATTGCTCATCCTTGCACCCTTGATTCCTGGTGAAAGTGAAAGAAAGTGGAAGTTGCTCAGTCATGTCAGGCACGTTGTGACCACTCTCCAGGCAAGAATACTACAGTGGATAGCCTTTCTCTTCTCCAGGGGATTTTCCCCACTCAAGGATCCAACCTAGATCTCCCACATTGCAGGCAGATTCTTTATAGTAGCCTAACATAAGAAACATCAAGTCAATGTCTATTTTACTGAGTAATTCTTAACTCATGTTGTCGACTGTAGGACTTTTTGGAAATCTGATTACTTATACATTTAAATTTCATTCATGTGAAATGGCTGTTGACTTTATATTTCAAACACTTTGAGGAGACATTTACAATTGTGAACTGTGATGTCAAGTAGCTGCTTTGTTTGAAACTGCCTGTGGTCTGCTGTGTATCCAAAGAGGGCAATTATATCATTAAGGTTGCATCACAGCTTCATTTTTGGAGCAAATTGATAAGGTTAATTTCTCATTAGAATTGATATGTGCTAAGTTACCAAGTTTAACATGCTCTAGAGGCTTTTTAGTTCCTCTTCACTTTCTGCCATAAGGGTGGTGTCATCTGCATATCTGAGGTTATTGATATTTCTCCCAGCAATCTTGATTACAGCTTGTGCTTCTGCCAGCCTAGCGGTTCTCACAATGTACTCTGCATAAAAGTTAAATAAACAGGGTGAAATATACAGCCTTGACATACTCCTTTTACTATTTGGAACCAGTCTGTTTTTCCATGTCCAGTTCTAACTGTTGCTTCCTGACCCGCATGCGGGTTTCTCAAGAGCCAGGTCAGGTGGTCTGGTATTCCCATTTTTTCAGAATTTTCTACAGTATATTGTGATCCACACAGTAGAAGGCTTTGCTGTAGTCAATAAAGCAGAAATAGATGTTTTTCTGGAATTCTCTTGCTTTTTCAATGATCCAGTGGATATTGGCAATTTGAGCTCTGGTTCCTCTGCCTTTTCTAAAATCAGTTTGAACATCTGGAAGTTTTCAAAGCTGGAATCAAGGTTTCCAGGAGAAATATCAATAATCTCAGATATGCAGATGACACCATCCTTGCAGCAGAAAGTGAAGAGGAACTAAAATGCCTCTTGATGAAAGTGAAAGAGGAGAGTGAAAAAATTGGCTTAAAGCTTAACATTCATAAAACTAAGATCATGGCATCTGGAAATAGATGGGGAGACAGTGGAAACAGTGTAAGACTTTATTTTGGGGGGGCTCCAAAATCACTGCAAAATGACTGCAGCCATGAAATTAAAAGACGCTTACTCCTTGGAAGAAAAGTTTTGACCAACCTAGATAGCATATTAGAAAGCAGAAACATTATTTTGTCAACAAAGGTCTGTCTAGTCAAAGCTATGCTTTTTCCAGCAGTCATGTGTGGATGTGAGAGTTGGACTGTGAAGAAAGCTGAGCGCCAAAAAATTGATGCTTTTGAACTGTGATGTTGGAGAAGACTCTTGAGAGTCTCTTGGACTGCAAGGAGATCCAACCAGCCCATCCTAAAGGAGATTAGTCCTGGGTGTTCATTGGAAGGACTGATGCTGAAGCTGAAACTCCATTACTTTGGCCACCTCATGCGAAGAGTTGATTTGTTGGAAAAGACCCTGATGCTGAGAGAGGAGGGCAGGAGGAGAAGGGGACAACAGAGGATGAGATGGCTGCATGGCATCACCAACTCGATGGGCAGGAGTTTGAGTAAACTTCAGGGGTTTGTGATGGACAGGGAGGACTGGCATGCTGCGATTCATGGGGTTGCAAAGAGTCGGACACAACTGATCGACTGAACTGAACTGAACTGAAGTTATCAAGGGAAGTGGGGTTAGGGAATAATTTTGCAATTTTCACTACAGATTTTTCTATTTTCATTACAGATTTGTATATATTCTGTGTCACCAACAATGAAGAATCATTTCATACATATGAAAAATCAGCACCTCAAATGCATGTGTCCAAATTCTGAGGAGTTCAAAGCACTCTCATTTATTTTTTTTTTTTTTTTTCACTGTCATGAGATCTGAAATAAGTCACAATTAGGATCTCCTTGGAAGGAAAGTTATAACCAACCAGCGTATTAAAAAGCAGAGACATTACTTTACTACAATGGTCCGTCTAGTCAAGGCTATGGTTTTTCTAGGAGTCATGTATGGATTTGAGAGTTGGACTATAAAGCTGAGCACAGAAGAATTGATGCTTTTGAACTGTGGTGTTGCAGAAGACTCTTGAGAGTCCCTTGGACTACAAGGAGTTCCAACCAGTCCATCCCAAAGGAGATCAGTCCTGGGTTTTCATTGAAAGGACTGATGTTGAAGCTGAAACTCCAATACTTTGGCCACCTGATGCAAAGAGCTAACTCACTTGAAAAGACCATGATGTTGAGAAAGATTGAAGGCAGGAGGAGAAGGAGACGACAGAGGATGCTATGGTTGGATGGCATCACCAACTCAATGGACATGAGTTTGGGTTGACTCCGGTAGTTGGTGATTGACAGGGGGACCTGGTGTGCTATGGTTCATGGGGTCACGAAGAGTCAGATATGACTGAGTGACTGAATTGATTTGAAAAATAGAATCTCCCCAAAGAATGACTGTGCTCATGAAAATGAGGTGTTACTATTCAAGTGGGTGATGGGTTGTTTCAGTTTTTCTATAAATATGCAATTATTAGAGGTTCCAGGGAGAGCCTCATTCCTTTGGTGGGTTGAAACCTGCCTATTGGTTTTGTGAAAAGCTCCTTGTTGATTCCTAAAGGGCTTGCTTATTCTGCATTTGGGGGGTTTGGTCATGAACGAACAGTTACAGTGTAAACTAGTTAGAACTCTATGGGACATTCCTGGGACAGAACTTTCCAACCATGCCTTCCATCTTCCTCGTGTTCATAAGAAAAACTTCAGCTACTTAGGTCTTCTTTGTCCCAAAGAATAAATTTAATCAGAGAACTGAGACAATGCAGGAATGGAGGAAAAGAATCAAACAAGGCAAAGTAATAATAACAGGTTAGGCATTAAACTAAGTCAAGAATTATCAGTTCCTCCTCAAGGTTTTAGATGATATTCTGAGCCAAATCCTTTGACCTCCTTTGCAGATATTGAAGCCCCAACCAGGCTTAAAATGTTAACTGTATGCTGCTCACAAGCATGTAGACCCCAGACTGGTTGAAACCTGAAGGCTATTGATTGTGACTCCAGGTTACCTCACTGCCAACCAATCAGAAGAAACCTTTTACTGAAAGCCATTGGTTGACTCAGTGGTATAGAATACACCCGCCAAAGCAGGAGACTTGGGTTCAATCTCTGGGTCAGGAAGATCCCCTGAAGAAGAGAATGGCAACCCACTCCAGTATTCTTGCCTGGAGGACGAAGAGACTGGAAGGTTACAGTCCATGGGGCCACAAAGGGTTGGACACGACTGAGTGACTGAGGACACACACAAAAGCCATCAACTTGTTTGGGTCTTTTAAGCTGCCTGATTTCCTTGCTTGGGAGCTGCACTAAGCATTTCCATTTTCTTCACCACAGTCCGGTCAGTAAATTGCCTTTTTTTGCTCAGGTAAGCAGACTCTAGTTTGGTTTGTTATCAAGGGTTATAATTTCATTTGCCTTACAAGAGATATCCTGGCATGACCTGAACCCCTAGATCTGTAAAAGTTTATGTAGGGCAGGCTGAAAAGTCTTTGTTGTTAATCTCCTACCTTCTATATGTCTATACCTTTGTTGTTGTTTAGTCACTAAGTCATGTCTGACTCTTTTGAGACACCATGAACTATAGCTTGCCAGATTCCTCTGTCCATGGGACTCTCAAGGCAAGAATATTGAAATGAGTTGCCATTTCCTTCTCTAGGGGATCTTCCTGACCTAGAGATTGAATTGTCATCTCATACATCATCTATATTAGCAGGTGGGTTATTGAAAACTGAGCAACCAAGGGAGTCCCTGACTTTACCTTATTAGGGCACATCACCTGCTCATGATGTGATGTGATACAGTTGGTGTGAGATCATAGATACAGTGGGTTTGATATCATAGATTAGTGGGTATGATGTCATATGTAGTGGGTGAGATGTCATAGATACAATAGGTGTGATGTCATAGTTACACTGGGAGTGATATCATATACTGGACGTGATGTCATATGTAGTGGATTTGGCATCATACATAAGGGATGTGATGTCATCAGTACAGTGAGTGTGATGTTATAAATACTGTGGGTTTTGTGCCATGGGTACAGTGGGAGTGAGGTCATAGAAACACTGGGTTTGATGTCATAGAAGAAGTGGATGTGACATCATATATAATGCATATGATGTCATATATAGTGACTGTGAAATCATAGATACAGTGAGTGTGATGTCACAAATACAGTAGGCATAATATCATAGACACAGTAGAAGTGTTGTCAAATATAGTGGGTGTGACAGAGTGAGCGTGATGTCATACATTCAGTGGGTGTGATATAATATATAATGGATGAAATGTCATACATAGTTGAAATGATGTTATAAACAGTGGGTGTGCTGTCATTGATACAGTGGGTCGATCATAGATATGGTGATTGTAATGTAATAGATATAGTGGAGATGATGTCAGAAATAGTGTGAAGCTGTAACACAGTGGGTATGATGTCATAGTGTGAGATGTCGTAGACAGTGGGTATGAGATTATAGATATAGTGACTGTGATGTAAATACAGTGAGTGTGATTTCATAGATCTAGTGGGTCTGACATCATATATTCTGGTTGTGATGTCATGTATAGTGCGCATGTTGTTGTGTATAGTGGCTCTGATGTCATAAATATAGTGAGTGTGATGTCATAGATATGGTGGGTGTAAAGTCATATACAGTGGTTGTATGTCGTATGTGGTGAATGTGATGACATATACCAGATGTGATGCCATAAATGCAGTGGGTGTGATGCCATTGATACAGTGGGTGTGATAATAGATCTGGTGTTTGTGATGTCATAGGTATAGTGGGTGTGATGTCATAAAAACAGTGGGAGTGATGGCAGAGAAATATTGATTGTGACATCACAGAAACGGTGGGTGTGATATCACATTTACAGAAGACGTGATGTAATATACAGTGGATGTGACGTCACTTATAGTTCTTGTGATGTCATTGTTACAGTGGGTTTGACCATAGGTATGGCAGGTGTGATGTCACAGAGTGTATGTGGAACAAATAGTGGGTGTGACATCATAAACAAGTGGGTGTGATGTTTACACACATACACAAGCAACATATATAAGCACATATATGTGCATAACTGAATCACTTTGCTATAAAGTATACATTCACACAACATAAATCAACTATACTTCAGTTAAATAGTAACATAACTGGGAAAATAAAAGTTTGTTATATTTCATTGTATCTAAAATTAATATCTAAAGAAAATCACTGTAAACAAGCATGACTCACTACTTTATGACAGGCTTGCCGAAATACTTAAGGAGACACATACTGATGTCTGCTATTTACAACAAAAGGGAACAAGGAAAAAAGATTGATTGCTGATTGGAAAGAGGGATCAATAAATTTATAGATAGGTGATAAAGGAAGTATTGTAAAATGGTTACAAAACCAGAATCCTATCTATGCTGTCTACAAGAGACCCACCTCAAACCAAGTGACACATACAGAGTGAAAGTGAAGGGTTAAAAAAAAAGTATTTCATGCAAATGGAGACCAAAAGAAATTAGGAGTAGCAATACTTATATCAGATAAAATACACTGAAAATAAAGGCCATGAAATGAGAATATGAAGGCCACTACATAAAGATCAAAGGATCAATCCAAGAAGAAGAAGATATAACAATTATAAATATATACGCACTCAACATAGGAGCACCTCAATAGGTAAGGCAAATGCTAACTCTGTTTGAAAGGGGAAGTTAACAGTAACACAATAATAATAGTGCGAGGCTTTAATATCCCACTCACATCTTTGGATAGATCAATCAAGCAGAAAATTAGCAAGGAAACACAAATTTTAAGTGATACAATGGACAAATTATTGATATCTACAGGACACTTCACCCCAAAACAATGAATTTCACCTTTTCCTCAAGTGCACATGGAACATGATCCAGGATAGATCACTTCCTGGGCCATAAATTTAGCCTTGATAAATTAAAAAAAAAATCATTTCTAGCATCTTTTCTGATCGCAATGCTCTAAGAGTAGATGCTAGTTACAGGAAAAAGAAAAAAAATATATATATATATAATTATGTATATTTTAATATATTACATATATATAATTATATATATTATATAATATATTATATTTATTTATATATATTATACTATTATATATTATATTATGTATAATAATTAATATAATTATATAATATAATATATAATATAAATACCATTGTAATTATATATTATAATATAATATTAATATAATTAATTATATTAATAATATAATATAATATATATAATATTATATTATATATAAATATCTATTATATTTATATAATATATATATATTTAATATACTATATAAATATATAAATATATATTTTTTAATATTTATATATAAATATATGTAGCTTATATATATATAAATTAGATATATTACAAACATATGTAGAGTAAGAAACACGCTTCTGTTTATCCAACAAACTTCAGAAGAAATAAAGATATTCATAGAAACAAATGAAAATGAAAACATGAAAACCAAAACCTATGGGATTCAGTAAAAACAATGTTAAGATTGTTCACAGAAATACAAGCTTACCTCAAGAAATATATAAATCAAATAAATGACCTCATTTTACACATAAAGCAACAAGTTAAAAAAAAAAAAAAGAAATGAAGAACCCTGGGTTAGTAGAAGGGAATAAATCATAAAAACAGGCCAAGAATAAGTGAAAAAGAAACAAAGGAGACTAGAGTAAAAATCAGCAAAATTAAAAGCTGGTTTTTTAAGATTAAAAAAAAAAAAAAATAGAAAAATCATTAGCCAGACTCATCAAGGAAGAAATGGAGAAGAATCAGTTCAATAAATTAGAAATGAAAATGGGGAAATCAAAAAAGAAAAGAAAATGGAGAAATCACACAGACAACACAGAAATACAAAGGATCATAAGAGACTACTAACACCAGGTATATTAAAATAAAATGGACAACGGAAGAAATGGAAACCAGGAAGAAATAGATCATCTTTACAGACCCATCACAAGTACTGAAAGCAAAACTGTAATAAAAAATCTTCAAATAAACAAAAAATAAGCTCAGGCCCAGATGGCTTATTCGCCCTCATGATTACCCTGGCCACTTGGAGAAAACAAGAAAGTGAGTACACAATGGCATTTGTTTGGAGAAGAGGGTAAAGATGGATGGGAACAACCACTTCAGGAGAAGGAATGTAGACAGAGAAGGGATATAAGCCAGGCAAGGATGGGGAGGGAGTCTATGGGGGTGGACTTTGCATGCATTCACCTCACCTTGACACATCTTTTAGCCCTCAGTTGACAAGAGGTCTTTGTTTTTTCCTCCTGGGTATCTAGAGTCAGCTATTCATAACTTTTCCAGAGCCTTGGGGCTTCCCAGTCACCTTAATCATTTTGAAGACTCCCAGTGGTCTTCTCCAGAGCCCCCAAGCACCCCAACATATACCTGCCCCCAGGGGGCAACACCCTTATGCTTTGAGGTCAGCAAGTCACTTCCCTAGCCAATAGTGGCCCTGGGTGGGCCTTGACATCACAAAGCCCCATCCTGTAACCTCTAGGAGAGAATGGGGACAAACTCAGATGATTTTGTGGGAGAAATGAGGCATTTTTAATGGGGCTTAGAGCGCTCCAAACTCACCTGCCATCCTCATTTCTCTAAGTCTACTATGAAGGATCACATGACAGGGAGAGTGCATCTTCTCCAAACTTTGCCCTACAGCCACAGTATTCAGGCTTTCATTCAGTTCTCTCTCACCTTTCACTATAGTCTAGTTTTTAAATCTTGCCTAAAACCCCTCCATGATAATTAAGTTGTATTGAAGTGTCTGTGGAATGAGAATCATTCCACTTTCCTCCTACAGGGTGGTCTTAAAGCACCTTGAAGACCATTTAATTCTGGGCCACCGATGAGAAAACCTTTTCCATCCAACCTCCTTTTCTCAGTATTCACATAACTCTACACTGTTTTCTAATTTCCTGTCCAAAACCCCTGTCATCAGGCTGCGAGAATGCACTGAGTACGCTTGCTCTTGGTCCACTTGGAGTTGTCTTGTTTCAAGTCTAGGACTCATGCTTACCTCACTAGGTGTACTACCCACGTTTCAGTTTTAACAGAGTGATGGGGATTAGGCAGATAAATGCATGTTTCAGGTTGTGCTGGATAATCCCAGTAAGGAAATTACCACCTATGACTGGTTATAGGAAGGGAATAATTGCCATGATGTGTGTAAGCCTGGTGTGCAAAGGTCATCTCAATATGTGCCCACACAAATCTCTTTTCTCATCTTGTTTTCATGCTGGCCCCTCCATTGGATGGACCTTACCTCACAGTTGAGACCATGGAGAAATTCATTTCCATGAAGAACTACCACAAGCTTCCAGCTTCCTGGAGGAAACACTGTGTAAGCATATTGGGCCCATCTAGTTCCCAAGAAGTTGTTGTCTCTGGAGGAAAGGTGAATGAGTTGTGGGTTTCATCTCAGTCCTTGTGTTCCTAATTGACAAGCAGGGTCAGCCAAGCTGAGGTGTGTGCCTAGGTACAATTTTTTGTCTTAGTGGGACTTCCCGAGTTTCCTCTGAAATTCTCACTTCCTGGTGTCCATAGGTTGCTTATTTACCATGGATCCATCATGCTGCTTAAAAGTTTAAGAGGTAGAAGAGAGCACACTATAATCAAGCACAAAAGATGACTCTTACAATTTTTAGAACAAATAACCTAAAAAAAATGACAGAAAAAAAAAAATGTGAAAAAGACATGAACCAACAGTTTCTAAGAAAGATGTAGCACTGGCCATTCACTTTATTAAGAGATGTTTCAAAGGCATGAGCAGCCATTCGACAAGAAAGATATGAGACTAAAATTTAACCACATTAAAAAGATATTTAATCTCACTAAGGTAAGAAAAGAATCATTAAAATTCCCTTGAGAAGTCAAACTGACCCAGAAGTGGCATAGAGTTAAGAAATTGCAGACAGAGATTCTAAAATACTTGGGAAAACTGTGCTTTGCAGGTTGTAAAATTAAGTAGAGACATGGAGATAATAAAATAGACCAAATTTCATCTTATAGATATGAAAACTATAGTGTCAGATGACAAACACATTGGATAGAATAAATGACAGTGTAGACAGGGCAGCAGGAGAAAATTGTTCACTTGAAGAGGTAGCAATAGAAAGTGTTCAGAACGAAGCACAGACTATGACAATATATACAAAGATGACATAGCATAATCTATAAATTTTTGTTCCTTAATAATGCAGCATTGATTAAACATTTGAACATCTATCAGTGTAATTCAAATTACTAAAGAACTAAAAATGAAACACATTTGGAAAAAATAAATGCTGAGAAATAATCTGGTAAAATCTAATATTTATTCCTGGGTTGGGAATACCCCCTGGAGGTGGGCATGGCAACCCCCTTCAGTATTCTTGCCTGGAGAATCCCCAAAGCCAGAGGAAACTGTTGGGCTTACACTCAATGGGATTGCAACGAGCTGGACACAACTGAGTGACTGAGCACATTCTGTATGAAAACTCTTAGCAAACTAGAAAGAGAAAACTACTTCAACCTGATGATGGTAATAAATTGTATAACAAATATCACACTTTATGGTAGAAAATCATGCCATGTTTCCCTATCCCTGTCCGTCTCCAACTCCCAGAACTTCCTAAAACTTATGTGCATCGAGGCAATGATGCCATCCAACTGTCTCATCTTCTGTTGTCTCCTTCTCTTCTAGCCATCAATCTTTCAAAGCATCAGGGTCTTTTCAAATGAGGTAGCCCTTTGCATCTGGTGGCCAAAGTATTGGAGCTTCAGCTTCAGCATCAGTGTATATTTCAGTGTATATTCAGGACAGATTTTCTTGAGATTGACTGCTTTGATATCCTTGCAGTACAGAGAATTCTCAGGAGTTTTCTCCAACATTACAGTTCAAAAGTCTCAATTCTTAGGCACTCAGCTTTCTTTATACAACTACTATCACATCCATACATGACTACTGGAAAAAGCATTGCTTTGACGAGTCGGCCATTTGTTGGTGAAGTAATGTCTCTCCTCTTTACTATGTTGTCTAGGTAGGTCATAGCTTTTCTTCCAAGGAGCAAGAGTCTTTTAATTTTATGGCTGCAGTCACCATCTGCAGTGATTTACCTTCCCCATCACTGCCCTGGGGAAAGAAAAAAAAAAAAAAAAAGTCTGACAGTTTCCATTGTTTCATAATCTATCTGCCTTGAAGTAATGGAACTGGATGCCATGATCTTGGTTTTCTGAATGTTGAGTTCTAAGCCAACTTTTTCACTCTCTCTTTCACTTTCATCAAGAGGGTTTTTAGTTCCTCAATTTCTGCCATAAGGGTGGTGTCATCTGAATATCTGATGCGACTGATATTTCTTTTGACAGTCTTGATTCCAGCCTGTGTTTCATTCAGCCTGGCATTTTTCATGATGTCCTTTTCTTGTAAGTTAAATAAGCAGGGTGATAAAATACAGCCTTGTTGTACTCCTTTCCCGACTTGTAACCAGGCTGTTGTTCCATGTCCAGTTCTAACTGCTGCTTCTTGACCTGCATACAGATTTATCAGGAGGCATGTCAGGTAGTCTGGTATTCCCATTTCTTTCAGAATTTTCCAGAGTTTATTGTGTTCCACATAGTCAAATGCTTTGGCATGGTTAATAAAGCAGAAATAGATGTTTTTCTGGATCTCTCTTTGCGGGGAGCCGGCCTGACTGCTCAGGCCCCTTCTTGGCCCTGAGAGAGATCAAAAGGTCCCTCTCTGTCCCGCCACCCCTGATTTGTTAAAGTGCAAATTGGCCTTTCTCACCTCCCTCAAGGAAATCGCTGCAGCCACCATTTGCCCATTTTCCTGACTCTGATAAGATTATCGGGCTCCTGTGAATGGCTTATGTCTAGGTAGTCTTTACCTGATTGTAAGACCCTGGTGCCATGCTCTGCTGGAGTTAAGATAAAACTCCTGAGCTAAAACTAGTGTCTGCAGTTCTGCACGTATGCAAGTCTTTGATCTAAAATTTGGTGAATCCTGTTAGTATATATATGTATGTTACCCCTCAATAAAGTTGTCGGAATCAGTCACAAGCTGACTCCGTCCCTCTCAACCCCATCTTTCTTAGTCTTTTATTTCTCAGGTGCTGTGGTGATTGCTTCCTTGACCTGTTCATCTAGCCGGCAGGCCCGGCAAGTGGCGCCAGAACGAGGAACGTGGGCGGATCCCACCGCACAGCCACCCAAAAATATTGAAAGTGATCCCGGGAGAAAGCCTCACCTATTCAGGTATCGTTGGAAAACTGTGGGTGGAGAGGGTATATAGTTGACAGTAAAAATTATGGGGCAAAGTAATAGTAGGCAGTTCTTTGTTTCTATGTTAAAAACTATGCTAAAAGCTAGAGGAATTTCTATGTCTAAACAGAAACTAGAAAGATTTCTTGTGTTTGTGGAGAAAGCTTGTCCTTGGTTCCCAGAGGAAGGAACTATTAGCCTTGAAACTTGGGTAAAGGTGGGAGAACAAATTCAAACAGTTTATACCCTCTGTGGACCAGACAAAGTTCCTCTTGATGCTTATTCTCTATGGACTCTAATAAGAGATTGTTTAAACCCAGAACACGAGAGTAGGAAATTTGAAACAGCCTTGAAACTTATAACACCCAAGTGTTCAGGTGCCCCCCAAAGGGTAGCGGAGCACATATATGACTCCCCAATTGTTTCAGGTTCCAGAAAAAATGATAATGAGACTACTGCTCTGGAACAAGACTCAGATTTGGAACTTTCTCCTGATGAGGAAGATGATTTAAAAGAGCAGGCTTTTGAGCATGACAAAGAAGGATGGGATGCCTTTATAGTAACTCAACAAAAGAATAAAGACCAAGGCTCCCCTTTTTCTGAACTTAGAGAGATGCTAACATCCATATCTCAGAGAATGGAACAACTAGACTTATCGCCCATAAATACAACTAGGCTGTTGCATTCTAAAACGCCATCTGTTATAGCCGGTTTAGATCCTGACCCGCTGCCGCTGCCCGTCCCGCTCCCTCCCCCTCCTCTGGCAGAAGCGCCTTTGATTCCAACAGCGCCTGTATATGTTCCATCTAGCCTAAAAAGGCCAGTACTTTGACCACTACAAATGGCTGTGAAAACAGCCCGAGAACAGGGTGAAAATCTTGAGGGATATTCTATGATTTTCCCTGTTTTTCAAGATGCTAATCATCGGAGGTATCATGAGCCTTTGCCTTTTAAACAACTGAAACAAGCTTGCGCTCAATACGGGCCTACTGCGCCATTTACTCTAGCCATAATTGAAAGTCTTTCATCTCAGTACTTGCCTCCTAATGACTGGAAGGCTGTTGCGCGAGCCTGTCTCTCAGGAGGTGATTATCTCTTGTGGCGCTCAAAATACAGTGAGGTCTGTAACATCATTGAAGACCGTAACCGCCATAATGGGCTGCAGGTTATGTTTGACATGCTAATGGGGGAAGGACAATTTAGAGACCTCAATCAACAACTGACCCTTCCTCCCCTAAAATATTAAATGATGAAGGGCGAGCTGCTCTGGCCCTAGTTGAAAAGGCCCTCTGTCAACATTTTGCTACCTACTGTGATTTTTCTCAACCGTGGGGACTATATGTGTTTCCCTCTAAACATACCCCGACGGCAGTGTTATATCAAAATGCTCCCTTACAGTGGATCCATTTACCTGTATCGCCTTCAAAAGTTCTTACTCCTTTTTTTGATTTCATTAGCCTCCTCGTTGCCAAAGGAAGGCGTCTTTCCAGAGAAATGTTGGGAGCCGATCCTGCTTACATTTATGTGCCCTATACCAAAAAATAGCAGGAATGGCTTCTTCAGTTTAATGACTCGTGGGCTTTGGCCTTTTCCTCCTTTACAGGTCAAATTATTAATCATTTACCTTCTGATAAACTTTTGCATTTTGCCAGCCAGCATTCATTTATTTTTCCAAAGAATGTTTCTAATGTTCCTATTCAAGATGCTCTTACCATCTTTACTGATGGATCCTCCAATGGAACTGCTGCCTTTGTGGTTAATGATACCCCTTTCTCCTGGCAGACGAACTATACATCAGCTCAAGAAGTAGAACTTTCAGCTGTCCATAAAGTATGCTCACAATATTCCTCACAGTCTTTTAATTTGTTTACTGATAGCAAATACATTGCTCATGCTTTGCAATATATAGAAACTGTTCCCTTTATTTCTACTGTGAATTCTAACATTCAACATATATTACATTCAATTCAGTCTCTGCTGCAACAGCGCACCTTACCCTGCTTCTTTGGACATTTATGTGCCCACACTGGGCTTCCTGGACCTCTGTCTATGGGAAATCAGATGGCTGATTCTCACACTAGAGTTTTTCTTTCACAGGTGGAAGCAGCATAGCAATCACATGCGCTACATCACCAAAATAGTAATACTCTTCGTTTGCAGTTTCAAATTCCTCGAGAGACTGCACGACAAATTGTTAAATCTTGTTCTGTTTGCCCTAAGTTTCTCCCAGTTCCACATCTTGGCGTTAATCCTCGCGGGCTTCTACAGAATTATCTTTGGCAAATGGATGTCACTCATGTCCCTTCCTTTGGTCGTTTAAAGTATGTTCATGTATCTATTGACACCTTTTCAGGATATATTGTGGCATCCTTACAGACTGGTGAAGCCGCAAAACATTCTATCTCACATTGTCTTTATGCTTTTTCCATTTTAGGCACGCCAAAGGTTATAAAAACTGATAATGGCCCGGGCTATGTTTCCTCTGCCTTCAAAAATTTTTGTTCCTCTTTTTCTATCACCCTAAAAACAGGCATTCCTTATAATCCACAGGGTCAAGGCATCGCGGAACGTGCTAATCAAACTTTGAAACTACAGCTTCAAAAAATACAGAGGGGGGAGCTCTACCCCCTTCTACCCAGAAATTACCTTAATCACACTTTATATATTTTAAATTTTTAAATTTTAGATAAAGAAGGACATTCAGCCGCGCAGAGATTTTGGGACCCTCAGATTTCCAGCAGAAAGCCAATGGTCTTGTGGAAAGACCCGCTGGATAATAACTGGCATGGCCCAGATCCCGTGTTAATTTGGGGGAGTGGTCATGTATGTGTTTTTCCACAGGATGCCGAAGCACCGCGCTGGCTCCCGGAAAGGCTGGTATGCCAGACGGAGGAGATTACTGAATCAGCAATTAGGTCGGCTGACTTTACAGCAGAGGAATCTTCTCCCGACAAATCAGCAGATGCATGAGTGTTAATGCGTACTTATATTACGAAAATAGATCTGTTTCTTCTCCTAATGATTTTAATCGATTTGAGGGTGACTACTACCAAGTTTGGGATGAGTATTTCTGGATGACCCCTGAAAAAGGACAGCTACTGACCCCTGCTGACATTTGCTGGGAGCAAAAGACTCATGTACCAACATTTGGAGGCCGAGAATTTCCAGGATATCACATGAAACATATGGGACTATTGCCTACCCACAAATGTAAGACTGTAATGGATGTAACGTTTATTGTCAACAAGTCTGTTATTTGGCCAGGGACAGATTGGGAAAATAGCCCTGGTATAAGATGGGTAGCCCCAAATAACACTTGATGGATTTGTGGATACAACCTTTGGCCCTTGCATTTGTCAATGCATATCTGAGATGATAAATAAAAGATTGCTGATGTTTTCCCGTTCGCAAACGCGGCCATTTCCTTCGAGGGAGATATAATGGCCATTAGTCAAAAGAAAAGGGGGAGATGCGGGGAGCCGGCCTGACTGCTCAGGCCCCTTATCGGCCCTGAGAGAGATCAAAAGGTCCCTCTCTGTCCCGCCACCCCTGATTTGTTAAAGTGCAAATTGGCCTTTCTCACCTCCCTCAAGGAAATCGCTGCAACCACCATTTGCCCATTTTCCTGACTCTGATAAGATTATCGGGCTCCTGTGAATGGCTTATGTCTAGGTAGTCTTTACCTGATTGTAAGACCCTGGTGCCATGCTCTGCTGGAGTTAAGATAAAACTCCTGAGCTAAAACTAGTGTCTGCAGTTCTGCACGTATGCAAGTCTTTGATCTAAAATTTGGTGAATCCTGTTAGTATATATATGTATGTTACCCCTCAATAAAGTTGTCGGAATCAGTCACAAGCTGACTCCGTCCCTCTCAACCCCATCTTTCTTAGTCTTTTATTTCTCAGGTGCTGTGGTGATTGCTTCCTTGACCTGTTCATCTAGCCGGCAGGCCCGGCATCTCTTGTTTTTTTGATGATCCAGCAGATGTTGGAAATTTGATTTCTGGTTGTTCTGCCTTTCCCAAATTCAGCTTTAACATCTGGAAGTTCACAGTTCATGTACTTTTGAAGCCTGACTTGGAGTATTTTGAGCATTTCTTTACTAGCATGTAAGATGAGTGAAACTGTATGGTCATTTGATCATTCTCTGACATTACCTATCTTTGGGACTGGAGTGAAAACTGACCTTTTCCAGTCCTGTGGCCAGTGCTGAGTTTTCCAAATTTGTTGTCATATTGAGTGTAGTACTTTCACATTATCATCTTTTAGGATTTGAAATATCTCAACTGGAATTCCATCACTTCCACCAGCTTCATTCTTCATGATGCTTTCTAAGACCCTCTTGAGTTCATATTCCTGGGTGTCTGGCTCTAGGTGAGTGATCACACCATCCTGGTTATCTGCATCATCAAGTTCTTTTTTGTATAGTTCTTCTGTGTATCATTGCCATCATTTCTTAATATCTTTTGTTTTTCTTAAGTCTACACTGTTTCTGTCCATTATTGTGCCAGTTTTATATGAAATGCTCCCTTGATATCTGTAAATTTCTTGAAGAGATCTCTAGAAATTTCCATTCTATTGTTTTCCTTTTTTTTTTTTTTTTTTTACATTGGTCGCTGAGAAAGGCTTTCTTCTCTCTCCTTGGGATTCTTTGGAACTCTGCATTCCAATGGGTGTATCTTTCCTTTTCTACTTTGCCTTTACTCCTTTTCTTTTCTCAGCTATTTGTAAGTCCTCCTCAGAGAACCATTTTGTCTTTTGCATTTGTTTTTCTTGGGAATGGTTTTGATCACTGCCTCCTATACAATGTTCCAAATCTCTATCCACAGTTCTTTAGGCACTCTGTCTATCTTGATTCTGTTTTGAATCTTCAAGATGCTGTCTTGAATCTATTTGTCCCTTTCACTGTATAATCATAAGAAATTTGACTTAGTTCCTACCTGAATCTTCTAGTCGTTTTCTTTAGTTTCTTCAGTTTAAGTTAGAATTTGGCAATAAGGTGTTCAGTGCATAGATATTTACAATTTTTATGTCTTCATCTTGGATTAATCCTTTGATCACAATGTAATGTCTTTCCTTACTTTTTTTTAGTATTCTTCTTTTAAGGTGTGCTTTATTTATTTATTTATTTTTCTGATACGAGGATTGCTGCTCCAGCTTTTTTTACTTTCCATTTGCATAGAATTTTTTTTTTTTTTTCTGTCCTGTCACTTTCAGTCTATATTTGTCTTTGCATCTGAAGTGGGTTTCTGGTAGACAGCATATATATGGGTCCTGTTTTTGTATCCTTTCAGCCAGTCTGTGTCTTTTGGTTGGAACATTTAATCTGTTTACACTTAAAGTAATTATCAACCTACCAAAGGTATTTTTTACAGAACTAGAACAACTAATTTCACAATGTGTATGGGAATACAAAAGAAAACCTTGAATAGCCAAAGCAATCTTGAGAAAGAAGACTGGAACTGGAGGAATCAACCTGCCTGACATCAGGCTATACTATGAAGCCACAGTTATCAAGACAGTATGTTACTGGCGCAAATACAAAAAGATAGATCAATGGAACAAAATAGAAAGCCCAGAGGTAAATCCAGACACATATGGACAACTTATCTTTGACAAAGGAGGCAACAGTATACAATGGAGAAAAGACAGATCTCTTTAACAAATGGTCCTGGAAATATTGGCCAACCACGTGTAAAAGAGTGACTCTAGAACACTTTTTAATGATACACAAAAAGAAACTAAAGATGGATTAAACATCAAAATGAAATACCAGAAACTATAAAACTTCCAAAGGAAAATATAGGCAGAACATACTCTGACATAAATTACAACAGATCCTCAATGACCCACCTCCCAGAGTAATGTAAATAAAACAAAAATAAACAAATTGGAACTAATTAAATTTACAAGCTTCTGCACAATGAATTAAACAGTAAGGAAAGTGAAAAGACAGCCATCACAATGGGAGAAAATGACAGCAAATGACGCAACTGACAAACAATGAATCTCAAAAATATACAAGCAGCTCATGCAACTTAATACAAGAAAAACCCAATCAAAAAATGGGCCAAAGAACTAAGCACATTTCTCCAAAGAAGACATCTGTATGGCTAACAAACACATGAAAAGCTGCTCAACATCACTCATTATCAAAGAAATGCAAATCAAACCACAATGATGTACCATCTCACACCTGTCATAATGGCTGCTATCAAAAAGTCTACAATCAATAAGTGCTGAAGAAGCTGCAGAGAATAGGAACCCTCTTATACTGTTGGTTAGTACAGTCAATATGGAGAACAGTGTGGAGATTCCTTAAAAAGCTGTAAATAGAACTGTCATATGTCCCAGCAATCCCGCTGCTGGGCATATACACCAAGGAAACCAGAATTAAAAGAGACTCATCTACCCCAGTGTTCACTGCATCACTGTTTACAGTAGCTAGGACATGGAAGCAACCTAGATGTCTATGAGCCAATGAATGGATAAGAAAGCATTGGTATGTATACAAAATGGATTATTACTCAGCTCTTATAAAGTATATTTGAATCAGTTCTAATGAAATGGATGAAACTGGAGCCTATTTTACAGAGTGAAGTAGGTCAGAAAGAAAAACACCCATACAGTATATCACTGCATCTATATGGAATTTAGAAAAATGGTAATGATGACCCTATATGTGAGAGAGCAAAAGAGACACAGATATAAATAGCAGACTTTGGACTCTGTGAGTGAATCTAGGGGTGGGATGATTTGAGAGAATAGCATCAAAGCATGTATATTACCATATGTGAAATAGATCACCAGTCCATGTTTAGTGCATTAAACAGGGTGCTCAGGGCCAGTGCACTGGGGCAATGCTGAGGGATGAGATGGGCAGGGAGGTGGGAGGTGGGTTCAGGATTAGGTACACATGTATACCTATGGCTGATTCATGTCAATGTATGGCAACAACTGCTGCAATATTGTAATTAGCCTCCAGTTAAAATAAATAAATTAATTGAAAATAGCCTAGAGTAGAGTTTACATTCTCCAAAATACAATATTAAAATTACAAAACAAAATCAATCACAAATTTGTTTTAAATAGTAGTTTTGTTGTTGTTGTTGTTGCTTGTTTTTGGCAAGGTAACAGTAGGTTATAAAAATGAAAATTAAAGGAATAATAAACAACTTTAAATTTTTAAAAAAATGATTAAAATTTTGATAATAGTAAAACTATCTAAAATTTCTCTGGAGCTGTTGTGGGCAGTGTGGGAACGGTTCAGTTTTAGATAATTCCTTGTTCTAGCTTGTATTTCTTAAGATCTATAACCTCATCCAATGTTTAGTCAATATTAACTATAAGGTTTTAATCTTGCACCTGTCACTCCCAGAGAAGTTCCTTCTTTTTTTAAATTTTGGTTTCCTCTGTTTGTAAGTCTCACTAGTGTCTAATTTCCACCGTGGCACAAAGGGGCAAAGGTGGTCACTTATTTAGGCTCACTTGTTCAGTTTTGTTGTGGGAAGGGAGGAACAATGCAAATATCCCTGGCATATGTGTGTGGGGAGTGCTCACAGTTTACGGACCACATTGAGCTTTCCCAAACTCTCAGAAGCGGCTGCCTTTCACGTCTATGTTGCTCAGGTTCCAGGTTGCTCTGCAAGGGTACTGTCCAAAGTGGGCCCTGCATTTCCTGCACTTCCCAGGTCTAAGCTACTCAGGTTCAGGTTTTCGGGTACACTGCAAAGGCACAGACTCGGTTATGTGTGCGTTTTGTGCCCTTTCCATGTCCCAGCAGCTCAGACATCCAGGGTTTGGCTAGCACACTATCCCAAGTGGGCCATGCATCTTAATCACCTCCTGGGTCCAGGCTACTCAGTTTCCTGGATTTGCCGTGAGAGCATCGTCTCAGGTGTGTCTGTGTCTCCTCTGCGGAGTTGATAAGCTGCGACCCTCCTGGCAGATGTCAATCATCCAGGACTCCAGGAAGACATGGTCAGCAACTGACAGACTGCTCACAGTTTGTTGGAGGATGCCAGTCTCTGGGGCTGAGACTACCCTTTGCCTTCTGGCTCTGGCTATCTCACACCTACCTCTCTGCCTAGGGGAGGGGGGAGGAGCCTGTAGGCAGCTAGTTCTCCTTTGGTGTCCGCTCAATCCTTTGTTTTCCTTTCAAAGAGAATGAGCTGCCTCTCTGGGTGCCTGTTGTCCTCTGCCAGCATTCAGAAATTGTTTTGTGGAAGTTGCCCAATATTCAAAATATCTTTGATGAATTTTTCAGGGAGAAAGTGGTCTCCTCATCCTATTCATCTACTTCACCTTGGGACAGTCCCCTGGGTCTTGTTTTTGTATCCATTCAGCTAGTTTGGGTCTTTTAGTCAGAACATTTAATCCATTTATATTTAGAGTAATTATTGATAGATATGTTCCTATTACCATTTTCTTAATTGTTTGGAATAGATTTTGTGGGTCTTTTTTCTTCTCATATTTCTTGACTATATAAGTCCCTTTAACATTTGTTGTAAATCTGGTTTTCTGGTAATGAATTCTCTTACATTTTGCTTATCTGAAAGGCTTTTGATTTCTCCACCAATTTTGAAGGAGATCCTTGCCAGGTACAGTAATCTTGGTTGTAGATTTTTCTTTTCAGTGTTTTAAGTATATCCTGCCATTCCGTTGTGGTCTACAGAGTTTCTGTTGAAAGATCAGCTGATAAACATATGGGATTTCCATTGTATGTTACTTGTTGCTTTTAACTTGGTATTTTAATATGCTTTCTTTGTGTTTAATCTTTTTTAGTTTGATTAGTATGTGTCTTGGTGTGTTTCTCCTTGGCTTTATCCCAAATGGGATTCTTTGCACCTCTTGAATTTGATTGAATATTTCCTTTACCATGTTGGGGATTTTTCAACTATAATCTCTGCAAAAATTCTCTCATATCCTTTCTTTTTCTGTCTTCTTCTGGGACATCTAATATTCAAATATTGGCACATTTAATATTGTCCGAAAGGTCTCTGAGACTCTCCTCAGTTCTTGTCATTCTTTTTACTTTATTCTGCTCTTCAGCAGCTGTTCCCACCGTTTTATCTTTCAACTCACTGATTCGTTTTCAATAGCAGATATCCTATTTCAATTAATGCTATTGATTCCTTCTAGAATATATATTTTTTTAATTTCAGTAATTGTGTTATTTGTCTATGTATGTTTATTCTTTAATTCTTCTAGGCCTTCATTAAATGATTCTTGCAATTTGTCCATTCTGTTTTCAAGGTTTTTGATCATCTTAACTATCATTATTCTGAATTCTTTTTCAGGCAGTTTGCCTATTTCCTCTTCATTTATTTGGACTTATGTGTTTTTAGTTTGTTCCTTTATTTGTGCAGCATTAATTTGCCATATCATCTTTTAAAAACTTATTGTGCTTGAGGCCTCCTTTTTCCAGGCTTCAAAGTCGAGTTATTTCTTCCTTTTAGTTCCTGCACTCTTAAGTTTGCTCCAGTGGTTTGTGTAAACTTTGTATTGGGTGAGATTTGTGTTGAGTTTCCCCCCCCCCCCCCCCCCCGCACACACACACCCCTGCTTTGGATATGCAGGGCTGAGTGAGGTGGTAATCCTATCTGTTGATGATTGACTTTCTATTCTTTTCCTATTTGCTGTATGATGAGGTAGCCTACACTGGGTGTGACTGGTGGTTAGGTGATGATGTGCCTTGTATTCAAGTGGTTTTCTTTCTGTGAGTTCTCACAATTTGATACTCTCTAGGCTTAGGAGTTATCTGCTTGTCTAGGGTCTTGGAGTCAGTGCTCCCACTTCAAGGGCTCAAGACTGGATCACTGGCCAGGAACAGCATTACAACAGGTGCTTTGTTATGGCATTAAGTTAGATTAAATAAACATCCAAAAACGAGAATTCAAAGATGAATCCCAGAAAAATGGCCATTACATTGTCACAAATATAATAATTAAATAATGGAATATACACATATATTTCAACATATATGCCCATAAGCAAAATCAAAACAGTCCAGCAAAAACAAAGTACAACAGATTGACCCAGCTAACAAAGGAAACTGAAAAAGATATCTACCAGTTGAGAACAAAATTAACTAAAGCACAAACTGGAAAACAAAACTAAAACAAAGTGCCAACTGGGGATTAAAGCAACGAAAATAAAACTAGCAAAATATTGAAAGGAAAGGAAAGAAAGAAAATAAAGAATCAATATTCAGAGTTAAATAGAGGTAGACAAACAAGATTTGTATACACTAAAGTTTAACTGCAAGGGGAAAAGACCAGTGGAAAGAGAAACAATGGAATAAATATAGAAAAAATATATAATAGGTTTTTAAAAATTAAAACAATAAAAATAGAAATGCATAAAAATAATCAACAATAGTAAAAAAAAAAGAAATATAAAAGAAAGGAAAGCTTCACATAACTGCAAAAGCCCAATGTAGAGACAGAGGTTTATAACAACAGTAAAATGTGTGACTGAATATACACATAAACATATACACCCATAGGCAAAAATCAAAACACTCCAACAAATATAAAGTGCAATAGATTGACCTGGTAAACAAAGGAAACAAAAAAATTATATATACCAGAACAGAACCAACTGAAAGGCAAACTGGAAAGCAAAACTGGAGCAAGGTGCAAATTGGACAATAAAGCAATGAAAATTAACAAATATGTTGAGAGGAAAGGAAAGAAAGGAAAAAACTGGATATGCAAAGTTAAATAGAGGTACATGAGGAAGATTAGATTAACTGAAAGGGGAAAGAAAAGTAGGAAAAGTAAACAAAGAGTACATGTACAAAAAATAATGACACGTTTAAAAAATGAAACATTAAAGTTTTTAAAAAAGAGAGAGAGAGAAAGGAAAGCTCCACAAAATTACAAAACCTGACTGTAGAGACAGATATCTAGAACAGCAATAAAAATGTGAGGTGGGGGGGAAAGCTCAAAAGTTTAATTAGATTTCATAGTGCAAATAAAATCGGCAACTACAATGGGGGGTATGGAGGAAAGAAAAGCAAACAACAACAACAACAAATCGAAAAGAATCTACAGAGCAAGTCAAAACATAAGAATAATACATGCTTTTCTTGGGTCACTGCTATCAGAGTCCTTTCCCTTCTGGAAGTCTCAGTCCACCTCACCTCCATAGGATGCCCTCAAAAACTGTACTTAACTCAGGACCTGATTTGGGGGCAACTCATATTCTAATCTAGTCCTACTCCTATATGTTCTTGCCTCCCATGTTTACAGCTATCAGAACTAGGGCATGTTCTTTTGTAGGAGATATCAATATCCTTTTATATAGTCCATAGATACAGTCTGCTTAGTTGATTGTGTGGACTTAATCTGCAGTTTGTACAGTGGTAGGAAGATTTTAGGTCTTCTTCTTTAGCCACAATTCCTCTGGGTTTCAATTGTGGTTTTATTTCCACCTCTGCATGTGGATCATCCACTGGGGTTTGCTCTTGAGGCTGCCCTGGAGGACTTGGATTTGCCCCTGTGAGGGCCAGATGTGGAGGAGAAACTGCTTGGGTCGTAGGGTTTCTGGAAGCACCAGGGACTCAGGGGCATTGGCGGCTAGGACAGCAGGAAATATAGTGCTCTAGAGGGTATGGCAACCAGTATTGGCCAATACACAACAGTATTCTTGCATGTAGAAACCCCCTCCTGACAGAGAAGCCTGACAGGCCACAGTCTACATGGTCACAAAGAGTTGGACACTACCGAAGTGACCATGCACACATAGACACAAGACTTTTTTGTCTTGTGGCAGCTCTGCCTCAGTGGGAGTTGAAGAGGAAGGTGGCACAACTTCTTGACTTTCTAGGACCCTGGATGTGCCAAGTGTGCTGGACATGGACTGTCTCTGCCACAGGAGTTTTGGCCCTATCAGTGTCTTTTTTCCAGCCTCCTGTAGCTGGAGATCAGGAGGCCTCTTCTGTTACTCTTTCTCCACAGCTCCACTCTTTCAGACATTAAGACGACTCCCTTGCTGGGGGCATTTCTCTGTTGTTTGCAGTATCAGGCACATAGAGGGGTCCCCTGGGTGGGGTCCTACTCTGTAGATTGGTGAGTCATTCATTTGATGGGCCAGCCTCCCTATTGTTCAGCTGCCCATGCTGGTGAATGCGGAGAGAGAGATTATGGTGATGGTTCCACCCACTAAGTTTGACTCAGCAGTGTCGCCTTGCTTCCATGGTGTCCGGAACCACAGGCATTTCCCACCCTGATCTCCTCCCTCATGTCCCATCAGTCTGTCTCTCCGCAGTCAGTAGCAGCCCTCACCCTGGGAATGATTCACAATCCCCAAACTCCAGCTCCCAACTGATGTGCCTTCTAGGGGACTTGCATCCCTGTCTGGGGTGTGTATGGCTGTGGCAAGGACTGTCTGATTCCCATTCCATTTAGGCTACCACAGATCAACTGTGTCACTCTCAGCCTAAAATATTTCTCCTCTGATCCAGAAAGTTGCTCCCATGTAGGGATCGGGCACCTCGTTCAGTTCTCCCACCCAACAAGCACAGGTCCTGGCTTACTAACAGTTCTGTTTGTCTCCCTAGTTCTTTCATTCTACTGAGTTTCCAGGTTCTATATATTCTTTTCCACTTGCCGTGTACTCCTGGCTGCTCTCAGCTGGTGTTCTGCAAGGACTTCTGTGTCTGAAGGTGTGTTCCTGATGTATCCGTGTAGAGAAGTGTACTCCACGTCCAGCTACTATCTTGCCATCTGGTTCATCTCAACTTTTTTAATATTAGAAATAAGATTGTTGTGAACATTCATGTGCAAGGCTTTGGGTATACATCCCTCCTCCCACCCCATTAATTGTTGGTGTAAATCTAGGAAAGGGATTGCTGGGTCATATGGTACCCAATGCTTAACTTTTTAAGAAGCTTCCAAACTGTTTTCCACCATGGTGTACTCTTATATTCCCATAAGCAGTGCATGGAGGTTCAGATATTTTTCCTTTCTGATCACACATGTTCTTGTCTATTCTCTCATTAGAACCATACTTTTGGTGTCCCCTGTGTGCTTACTGACCATCTGTATATCTTTATTTAGTGGCTTTCCTTTTCAAATCTTTTGTCCATCTTTTTGCATTGGTGCCTTTCATATATTTTGTAGGATTCTTAAATTTTTCATACTTCAATGTTAGCTATTATTATTATTTTTTTATAGTACAATCATTTTCTTATATGACTTCATGGGTAGAAATTCAATATAATGAGAGTGGACATCTTTTAGTTGATTGTGATCTTAGAAGTAAACCACTCAGTGTTCTATCAAAAAGTGTGATGTTAGTTATACATTTTATTACCTTTGTCAGGTTGAGAAAGTTTCCCATTTCTAGTTTGCTAAGACTTTTTATACAGAGTCACTCGGTTGTTTCCAACTCTTTGCAACTCGATGGAGATTAAGCCCAACAGACTCCTCTGTCCTTGGGAATTCTCCAGGGAAGAATACAGGAGTGGATTAACATGCCCTCATCCAGGGGATCTTCCCAACCCAGGGATGTAACCTAGATCTCTGGGATGCCAGGCAGATTATTTAACAGCTGAGACACTAGGGAAGCCCAATAATACAGAAGTGGGTAGAGTATCCCTTCTCCAGGAGATCTTCTCAACCCAGAAATAGATAATATATATTAGATTTTATCATATTATTTTTCAGCATTTATCGGGTGACTTTACTCTGTTTCATTTTCAGTTCTTTACTAAGTTGAACCACACTGATGGACTTTCAAATCTTTAACTAATGCTACATTCTTAGGGGGACAAAACACAATAGATTATGCTATGTCATACATTGTATGCATTTGTGTAGGCTTCCACAGAAAAGCTATTTCATTCTCAGTCTTAAATGTTTCTCATCTGACCCAGACAATTACTCCAAGATGGAAATTGGACACATACTTCAGTTCTCCCACCCACTGAGGGCAAGTCCAGTCCTACAAACACTCTTGTTTTTTCCCCTAGTTCTATCATCCTACCGAGTTTTGCGATTCTATATATTTTTGCAACCCAGATAATGACAATGATCTAATCACTCACCTAGAGCCAGACATCCTGGAATGTGAAGTCAAGTGGGCCTTAGGAAGCATCACTATGAACAAACCTAGTGGAGGTGATGAAATTCCAGTTGAGCTATTTCAAATCCTAAAAGATGATGCTTGTGAAAGTGCTGCAATCAATATGCCAGCAAATTAGGAAAACTCAGTAGTGGCCACAGGACTGGAAAAGGTCAGTTTTCATTCCAACCCCAAAGAAAGACAATGCCAAAGAATGCTCGAACTACCACACACTCATCTCACACACTAGTAGAGTAATGCTTAAAATTCTCCAAGCCAGGCTTCAGCAATACATAAACTATGAATTTCCAGATGTTCAGGCTGGCTTTAGAAAAGGCAGAGGAACCAGAGATCAAATTGCCAACATCCACTGGATCATCAAAAAAGCAAGAGAGTTCCAGAAAAACATCTATTTCTGCCTTATTGACTATGCCAAAACCTTTGACTGTGTGGATCACAATGAATTGTTGAAAATTCTTAAAGAGATGGGAATACCAGACCACCTGACATACCTTTTCAGAAATATGTATGCAGGTAAAGAAGCAACAGTTAGAACTGGACATGGAATAACAGACTGGTTCCAAATAGGAAAAAGAGTATGTCAAGGCTGTATATTGTGATCCTACTTATATAACTTATATGCAGAGTACATTATGAGAAACACTGGGCTGGAAAAAGTACAAGCTGGAATCAAGATTGCTGGGAGAAATATCAATAACTCAGATATGCAGCTGTCACCACCATTATGGCAGAAAGTGAAGAGCAATTAAAAAGCCTCTTGATGAAAGTGAAAGAGGAGAGCAAAAAAGTTGACTTAAAGCTCAACATTCAGAAAACTAAGATCATGGCATCTCGTCTCATCACTTCATGGGGAATAGATGAGGAAAGAGTGGAAACTGTCAGACTTTATTTTGGGGGGCTCCAAAATCACTTCAGATGGTGATTGCAGCCCTGAAATTAAAAGACGCTTACTCTTAGAAGGAAAGTTATAACCAAACTAGATAGCATATTAAAAAGCAGAGACATTACTTTGCCAACAAAGCTCCGTCTAGTCAAGGCTATGCTTTTTCCAATGGTCATGTATGGATGTGAGAGTTGGTCTGTGAAGAAAGCTGAGTGCTGAAAAACTGATGCTTTTGAACTGTGGTGCTGGAGAAGACTCTTGAGAATTCACAGTCTATCCAGTGCATCCAGTCCAACCAGTCCATCCTGAAGGAGATCAGTCCTGGATGTTCACTGGAAGAACTGATGTTGCAGCTGAAACTCCAATACTTTGGCTACCTCATGCGAAGAATAGTCTCATTGGAAAAGACCCTGATACTGGGAGGGACTGGGGGCAGGAGGAGAAGGAGACTACAGAGGATGAGATGGCTGGATGGCATCACCCACTCAATGGGCATGAGTTTGAGTAAACTCTGGGAGTTGGTGATGGACAGGGACACCTGGCGTGCTGCAATTCATGGGGTCGCAAAAAGTCGGACACGACTGAGCGACTGAACTGAACTGAAGGGGGTCTGGAGCAGACCACTGGGAGTCTTCAAAATTACAGTGATGGGGAAGCCTCAAGGCTCCTCTTGCCCATTGACATCACCGCATAAGACTCCCTCCCCTGTCCTTGCCTAGCTCACACCTCTTCTCTGCCCTTACCGCTTCTTCTGAAGCTATCATTCCCATCCATCATCAACCTCCTCCCCAAACCAATACTATTCTGTGCTCCGCCTCTCCAGGTGACCAGTGTAACCATAAGGGTGGATAAATCATCTGGTCCTAAACTTTCTTTTGTTTGTAGGAAGATTTTTTTATTACAGTCTTGATTTCTGTGGAGGATGGCTCTGGTAAGAATATCTATTTCTTCCTGACTCAATTTTGTAAGGTTATACTTTTCTAAGAATTTGCCCTTTTCTTCCAAGTTGTCCATTTTATTGCCATATAGCTGTTGATAATAGTCTGTTATAGTTCTTTGTATTTCTTTGTTATCTGTTGTGATTTCTCCATTTTTGTTTCTAATTTTGCTGATTTGGTTCTTCTCTGTTTCTTTCTTGATGAGTCTGGCTAATGGTTTGTCTACTTTATTTATCTTCTCAAAGAACAAACTTTTACTTTTGCTGATTTTGCCATAGTCTCCTTTCTTTCTTTTTCATTTATTTCTGGCCTAGTTTTTAAGATTTCTTTCCTTCTTCTAACCCTGGAGTTCTTCAATTCTTCTCTTTTAAGTTGCTTTAGGTGTAAAGTTAGGTCATTGATGTGATTTTCTCTTGTTTCTTGAGGTAAGCTTGTATTTCTATGAACCTTCTTAGCACTGCTTTTTCTGAATTCCAGTTTTTGAGTTGCCATGTTTTCCTTTTCATTTGTCTCTATGCATATTTAGTTTCTTTTCTGATTTATTCTGTTATTTTTTGGTTATTCAGAAGTGTGTTGTTTACCCTCCATATGTTTTTATTTTAAGTTTGTTATTGTTGTTTCCCCCTTGTAGTTAACTCAGCGCATTGTGATCAGAAAAGATGCCTGAAAAGATTTTGATCTTTTTCAATTTACCAGGTCTAGATTTATGATCCAGGATGTGATCTATCCTGGAGAATGTTCCGTGTGCACTTGAGAAAAAGGTGAAATTCATTGTTTGGACATGAAATGTCCTGTTGATATCAACTAGATCTAACTGGTCCATTGTATCATTTAAAGCTTGTGATTCCTTGCTAATTTTGTTTATTTATCCATATGTGTGAGTTAGGTGTTAAAGTTTCCCACTATTATTGCATTACTCCCCTTTCATTCTTGTTAACATTTGCCTTATGTATTGAGGTGCTTCTTAGTTGAGTGCATGTATATTTATAATTGTTATATCTTCTTCTTGGATTGATCTTTTGATCATTATGTGTGTCCTTCTTTTTCACTTTTCACTCCTTTTATTTCAAAGTCTCTTTCATCTGATATGAGTATTGCTATTCCTAATTTATTTTGCCCTCCTTTTGCATGAAATAATTTTTTTCCAGCCCTTCACTTTCACTCTGTATTTGTTCCTTGATTCTTTTGTAGACAACATATATAGGGGTCTGGTTTTGTAACCATTTAAAATACGTCCTTTGTCACCTACCTATCTGTTTGTCCATCCCGCTATGCAATCAACAATCAATCTTTTTCCCTGGTGCATTTTTTGGTAAATAGCAGACAATAGTATGTGTCTCCTTAGGTATTTCAGCAAGTCTGCTATTAAGTAGCGAGCTGTATTTGTTTATAGCAAATTTCTTTGGATATTAACTTTACACACAATGAGATATAGCAATCTCTTCTTTTTCCAGTCATGTTACTTTTTAATTGAAGTATACTTGATTTATAATATTGTGTTAATTTCTGCTTTACAACAAAGTGACTCAGTTATACACATGCATGTGTGTGTGTGTGTGTGTGTATATATATATATATATATATATATATATATATATATATACACACACATATACATTCTTTTATTTAATCTAGTTTTCTTTGTCTTTTTTTAGCTGCACTGTGCAAGTGGAATTAGTTCCCTGACCAAGGTTTGAACCTACATCTCTGGCAGTAGAAGTGTGGTGTCTTAACCCCTGGACTACCAGAGAAGTCTCATATATATGTTTTATTATGATTTATCATATTATACTGAATATATTTCTCTGTGCTCTACCGTAGGAACTGGTCAATCCATCCCATATACTCTAGTATATATTTCTTAACCTCAATATCTAAGTCCATTTCTCCTCCAATTCTTTCTGCCTTGGAAGCCATAAGTCTGTTCTCTATGTCCATGAATGTGTTTCTGTTTCATACATATTTTCATTCGTGTCATATCTAAGACTCCACATTTAAATGATATCCTTTGGTATTTGTCTTTCCCTGTGTGCTTCACTTTCTTTAGTATGATCGTCTTTACATGTAGACTCGAATGATCTTATTGTTGGAGCTGTACATATTCTTGTATCCTTTTAACCAAACAGCAGTTCAGTTCAGTCGCTCAGTCGTGACTGACTCTTTGCGACCCCATGAATCGCAACATACCAGGCCTCCCTGTCCCTCACAAACTCCCGGAGTTTACACAAACTCATGCCCATCGAGTGGGTGATGCCATCCAGCCATCTCATCCTCTGTCGTCCCCTTCTCCTCCTGCCTCCAATCCCTCCCAGCATCAGGGGCTTCTCCAACGAGTCAACTCTTTGCATGAAGTGGCTAAAGTATTGGAGTTTCAGCTTGAGCATCATTCCTTTCAATGAACACCCAGGACTGATCTCCTTCAGGATGGACTGGTTGGATCTCCTTGTAATCCAAGGGACTCTCAAGAGTCTTCTCCAACACCACAGTTCAAAAGCATCAATTCTTTGGTGCTCAGCTTTCTTCACAGTCCAACTCTCACATCCATACATGACCACTGGAGAAACCATAGCCTTGACCAGATGGACCTTTGTTGGCAAACTAATGTCTCTGCTTTTTAATATGCTATCTAGGTTGGTCATAACTTTCCTTCCAAGGAGTAAGCATCTTTTAATTTCATGGCTGCAGTCACCATCTGTAGTGATTTTGGAGCCCCCCAAAATAAAGTCTGACACTGTTTCCACTGTCTCTGCATCTATTTCCCATGAGGTGATGGGACCAGATGTCATGATCTTAGCTTTCTGAATGTTAAGCTTTAAATCAACTTTTTCACTCTCCTCTTTCACTTTCAGCAAGAGGCTTTTTAGTTCCTCTTCACTTTCTGCCATAAGGGTGGTGTCATCTGCATATGTGAGGCTATTGATATTTCTCCTGGCAATCTTGATTCCAGCTTGTGCTTCTTCCAGCCCAGCGTTCCTCATGATGTACTCCACATATAAGTTAAATAAGCAGGTGACAATATACAGCCTCGCCATACTCCTTTTCCTATTTGGAACCAGTCTGTCGTTCCTTGTCCAATTCTAACTGTTGCTTCCTGACCTGCATTTCTCAAGAGAAAGTATTCTCAAGAGAAAGTATTCTCATTGGGAAAGTATTCTCTTGGGAATACCAAGAGATGGTATTCCCATTTCCTTCAGAATTTTCCACAGTTTACTGGGATCCACACAGTTGAAGGCTTTGGTGTAGTCAATAAAGCAGAAATAAATGTTTTTTTGGAAACTCTCTTGCTTTTTTGATGATCCAGCAGATGTTGGCAGTTTGATCTCTGGTTCCTCTGCCTTTTCTAAAACCAGCTTGAACATCTAGAAGTTCTCAGTTCATGTATTGCTGAAGCCTGGCTTGGAGAATTTTGTGCTTTACTTTACTAGCGTGTGAGATGAGTGCAATTGTCCAGTAGTTTAAGCATTCTTTGGGATTGCCTTTCTTAGGGATTAGAATGAAAACTGACCTTTTCCAGTCTTGTGGCCACTACTGAGGTTTCCTAATTTGCTGGCATATTGAGTGCAGCACTTCCACAGCATCATCTTTCAGGATTTGAAATAGCTCAACTGGAATTCCATCACCTCCACTAGCTTTGTTTGTAGTGATGCTTTCTAAGGCCCACTTGACTTCACTTTCCAGGATGTCTGGCTCTAGGTGAGTGATAACACCATTGTGATTATCTGGGTCATGAAGATCTTCCATGTATTCTTGCCACCTCTTCTTAATATCTTCTACTTCTGTTAGGTCCATACCATTTATGTCTTTTATCAAACCCATCTTTGCATGAAAATTTCCCTTGGTATCTCAAATTTTCTTGAAGCGATCTCTAGTGGTCCCCATTCTGTTGTTTTCCTCTATTTATTTGCATTGATCACTGAGGAAGGCTTTCTTATATCTCCTGGCTATTCTTTGGAACTCTGCATTCACATGGAAATATCTTTCCTTTTCTCCTTTAGAGGTGTTCATTTATGGATATTTTTCTAGATACATTATTAGATGGTGTGTAGTAAACCACTCTTGGTATAACATGTCCATTTTGAGTCTGTATAAGGATTATATAATATGTCAGTTCACTTCAGTTGCTCAGTTGTGTCCAACTCTTTGGTACCCCGTTGACTATTGCTAGCCAGGTTTTCCTGTCCATCAAGGACTACCTGAGCCTTCTCAAACTCAGGTCCATCGAGTTGGTGATGCCACCAAACCATGTCATCCTCTGTCATCAACTTCTCCTGCCTTCAGTCTTTCACAGCATCGGGGTCTTTTCCAATAAGTCAATTCTCCTTATCAGGTGGCTGAAGAGTTAAAGTTTCAGCCTCAGCGTCAGTCTTTCCAATGAATATCCAGGACTAATATCCTTTAGAATTGACTGGTTTGATTTCCTTGCAGTCCAAGGGCCTCTCCAGAGTATATGTGGATATGAATAAATATTTAGTGTGCTTATGCTGCCGACTCTTGGAGAAATAGACAAATACTAACGAATGTAACTCATAAAATATTGATGTATTCTCACTTACGTAAATGTGGGTATGAATAAGTGTTTACTACGTATATGATGCCCTCTCAGGGAGAAACAGAAATATGCTAATGAATGTAATTTATAAAATCCAAAAGTATTCACTTATATGTATATGTGTAAGAATAAATATTTACTGTGCTTATGCTGCCACCTTACAGACAAATAGACATGCTTATGAATGTAATTTATAAAATCTAGATGCATTCTTTACATGTTGAAAAAGATACTCTATAACCTTATTAAAAATTAATACATGCACATAATAGAAAATGTAAAGTTGCTAGGAAAAAAAAAAAAAAGAAAGAAAGAAAGAAAACAATCACCTATGATCTTGCTTACCATTCACTCAGAATTCTGAGTTCCTGGGCCAGGGATACAAACAGATGAGGGTGCTCAAGTTCTTTTAGTATAAAATCATCTTTTCTGCTATATGAATGTTAACACAGAACTTGGTTCTGACACGTGAGTCTTGCTTTGTTTACTAATCTTTAAGCTTCTACTTTTACAAATACCTAGTTATTTGACCCCATGTTTAGAGACTGCTTTAATCTTTTCCCCCATTTTTGCTATTATGAAAAAATGTTGCTTGTCGTGGCTGCAGTAAATAATGCTGCAATGAATATTGGGGTGCTTGCATCTTTTGGTATTGAGATTTTTCTCCAGGAAAATGCCTAGGAGTAGGTCACATGGTGATTATATTTTGTTTTTTCAGGTGCTGCCATACTGTTCACCATAATGGCAGTACCAATTTACATACCACCAACTGTGCTCGAGTATTGCCTTTTCTCCACATTCTTTCCAGGAATCATTGTTTGTAGAATTTTTGTTGATAGCTATTCAGACTGGTGTGAAGTAATATCACATTATAGTTTTGATTTGCATTTTTTAATAATTAGTGATGTTGAGCCTCTTTTCATGTGTTTCTTATCTGTAAGACTTCTTTGGAGAAATGTCTATTTAGATCTGCCTGTTTATTCACTGAGGTTTCTTTCTTGTTTTTTTTTTTTTTTTTCAATGCTCAGAGTTGATGTCTACTGGCAGGTTAGATTTCTTATCTCTGATAAGAAGCCCTGTTGAGCATTATTCATGCCCTTTTTGCACTATTCAGAGGGCTTTTGAAAGCACTTTGAGTTGTATTAACCTGGTGATATTTACATCCTGAATGTGCCAATTTTGTTTTTCTCTTTGTTTTTATCATTATAATTATTATTTTTTGATGTGTGACCCCTGCCATTTTGAAGGATAGGTGTCATGTCGAGTCCAGTGGCCATGTGAATATCAGCAGTAGTTTGAATGCTGTGGTTATGGAGAAAAGCTGTTATGCTGCATGTTTTGTTTTGTTTTATTCCTTTTTTAAAATGGCTACTGTTGTCTTGATCATCTGGTGATGTCCATGTGTAGAGCCTTCTCTTGTATTGTTGGAAGAGGGTGTTTGTGATGACCAGTGATTTCTCTTGGCAAAACTCTATTAGCCTTTGCCCTGCTTCATTCCATACTCCAAGGCCAAATTTGCCTGTTACTCTAGGTGTTTTTTTTGACTTCCTACTTTTGCATTCCAGTCCCCTATAATGAAAATGACACCTTTATTGGGTGTTAGTTCTAAAAGGTCTTGTACATCTTAAAGAACCATTCAACTTCAGCTTCTGCAGCATTATTGGTTGAGGCATACACTTGGATTACCGTGATATTGAATTGTTTGCCTTGGAAATGAACAGAGATCATTCTGTCGTTTTTGAGATTGCATCTAAGTACTGCATTACAGAATCTTTTGTTGACCATGATGGCTACTTTATTTCTTCTAAGGGATTCCTTTCCCCAGTAGTAGATATAATGGTCATCTGAGTTAAATTCACCCATTCCAGTCCATTTTATTTCTCTGATTCCTAGAATGTCGACTTTTGCTATTTCTTGTTTGACCACTTTCAATTTGCCTTGATTCATGGACCTAACATTCCAGGTACCTATGCAATATTGCTGTTTACAACATCGGACCTTGCTTCTATCACCAGTCACATCCACAACTGGGTACTGTTTTTGCTTTGGCTCCATTCCTTCAATCTTTCTGGAGTTATTTCTCCACTGATCTCCAGTAGCATATTGGGCACCTACCAACCTGGGGAGTTCCTCCTATCATGTTGCCTTTTCATACTGTTCATGGGGTTCTCAAAGCAAGAATACTGAAGTGGTTTGGCCTTCCCTTCTCCAGTGGACTACATTCTGTCAGACCTCTCCACCATGACCCATCCTTCTTGGGTAGCCCCACACGGCATGGCTTAGTTTCATTGAGTTAGACTTGGTCGTGATCAGATTGGCTAGTTTTCTGTGATTATGGTTTCAGTATGTCCGCCTTTTGATGCCCTCTCGCAACACCTACCATCTTACGTGGGCTTCTCTTACCTTGGAAGTGGGGTATCTCTTTACAGCTGTTCCAGCAAAGTGCAGCCACTGCTCCTTACCTTGGATGAGAGGTATCTCCTCAGGGCCGCCCCTCCTGACCTTGAACGTGGAGTAGCTCCTCTCAGTCCTCCTGCACCCACACAGCCACTGCACCTTGGATGTGGGGTAGCTCCTCTCAGCCACCACCCCTGACTTTGGGCATGGGGTAGCTCCTCTCGACCACAGCCCCTGACCTCGGACATAGGGTGGAGAAGTTCTATAGAGTCAGCAAAAATAAGACTGGGAGCTGACTGTGGCTCAGATCATGAACTCTTTATTATCAAATTCAGACTTAATTGAAGAAGGTAGGGAAAACCAGAAGACTGTTCAGGTATGACCTACATCAAATCCCTTATGATTATACAATGGAAGTGAGAAATAAATTTAAGGGACTAGATCTGATAGAGTGCCTGATGAACTATGGACAGAGGTTCATGACATTGTACAGGAGACAGGGATCAGGACCATCCCCATGGAAAAGAAATGTAAAAGGATGAAATGGTTGTCTGAGGATGCCTTACAAAAAACTGTGAAAGGAAAAGAAGTGAAAGGCAAAGGAGAAAAGGAAAGATATTACCATCTGAATGCAGAGTCCCAAAGAAGAGCAAAGAGAGATAAGAGAAATTTCCTCAGCGATCAATGCAAAGAAATAGAGGAAAACAACAGAATGGGAAAGACTAGAGATCTCTTCAAGAAAATTCGAGATACTAAGGTAACATTCCATACAAAGATGAATTCAATAAAGGACAGAAATGGTAGGGACCTAACAGAAGCAGAAGATATTAAGAAGAGGTGGCAAGAAAACACAGAAGAACTATAGAAAAAATATCTTCACAACTCAGATAATCATGATGATGTGATCACTCACCTACAGCCAGACATCCTGGAATATGAAGTCAAGTGGGCCTTAGAAAGCACACTACAGACAAAGCTAGTGGAGGTGATGGGATTCCAGTTGAGCTATTTCAAATCCTGAAAGATGATGCTGTGAAGCTGCTGCACTCAATATAGCAAATTTGGAAGACTCAACAGTAGCCATAGGACTGGAAAAGACCAGGTTTCATTCTAATCCCAAAAAAAGGCAATCTCAAAAATGCTCAAACTACCACACAATTGCACTCATCTCACATGCTAGTAAAATAATGCTTAAAATTCTTCAAGCCAGGCTTCAGCAATACGTGAACTGTGAACTTCTAGATGTTCAAGCTGGTTTTAGAAAAGGCAGAGGAACCAAACATTAAATTGTCAACATCCACTGGACCATTGAAAAAGCAAGAGAGTTCCAGAAAAACATCTATTTCTGCTTTATTGACTATGCCAAAGTCTTTGATTGTGTGGATCACAATAAACTGTGGAAAATTCTGAAAGAGATAGGAATACCAGACCACCAGATATGCCTCTTGAGAAACCTATATGCAAGTCAGGAAACAATAGTTAGAACTGGACATGGAACAACAGACTGGTTCCAAATAGGAAAAGGAGTATGTCAGTGCTGTATATTGTCACCCTACTTGTTAAACTTATATGCAGAGTGAATCATGAGAAACACTAGGCTGGAAGAAGCATAAGCTGGAATCAAGATTGCCAGGAGTAATATCAATAACCTCAGGTAAGTAGATGACACCACCCTTATGGAAGAAAGTGAAGAGGAACTAAAAAGCCTCTTGATGAATGTGAAAGAAGAGAGTGAAAAAGTTGGCTTAAAACCCAGCATTCAGAAAACTAAGATCGTGGCATCTGATCACATCACTTCCTGGGAAATAGTTGGGTAAACAGTGTCAGACTTTATTTTGGGGGGCTCCAAAATCACTACAGATGGTGATTGCAGCCCTGAAATTAAAAGATGTTTACTGCTTGGAAGGAAAGTTATGACCAAACTAAATAGCATATTAAAAAGCACAGACATTATATTGTCATCAAAGGTCCATCTAGTCAAGACTATAATTTTTCCAGTGGTCGTGTATGGATGTGATTTGGACTGTGAAGAAAGCTGAGAACCAAAAAATTGATGCTTTTGAACTGTGGTGTTGGAGAAGACTCTTGAGAGTCCCTTGGACTGCAAGGAGATGCAACCAGTCCATCCTGAAGGAGATCAGTCCTGGGTGCTCATTGAAAGAACTGTTGGTGAACCTGAAACTCAAATACTCTGGCCACATCATGCGAACAGTTGACTCATTGGAAAACACCCTGATGCTGGGTGCATTGGGGACCGGAGGAGAAGGGGACGACAGAAGATGAGACGGCTAGATGGCATCACCGACTCAATGGACATGAATTTGTGTAAACTCCGGGAGTTGCTGAGGAACAGGGAGGTCTGGCTTGCTGTGCTTCATGGGGTTGCCAGACACGACTGAGCGACTGAACTGAACTGAACTGTTGTCTTAGAGTTTTTGTCATTCTTGGTTGTACATTAGAGTAGAATGAGCCAGAGAAGCCACCAAACCTAGTATCTCCTCATTCTCCTTAGATCAACCCTCCTGAGCTCACCTTAGTGTAGCTGACCTAGTGCCACCCTCCTTAGCTTAACTTCCCTTAGCTTAGCTCTCCTTAGCTCAGCTGTCCCTAGCTCTCCTTAGCTTAGCTCTCTTTAGCTCAACTGTCCATAGCTCTCTTTAGCTAAGATCCCCTATGCTCATTCCTCCTAGCTCTCCACAGAGTAGCCCTCCTTAAAACAGCAATCAAAAGCTCAGCTCTCCTTAGCTTAACTTTCCTTGATACAGCTCTCCTCTCATTAGTTTAGCTCTCCTTAGCTCAGCCCTCCTTAGGATAGCTATCATTAGTTCACCTCCATAACTTTCCTTAGCCAAAGCTCTCCTTAGCTTAGCTTTCCTTAATACAGCTCTCCTCTCGTTAGCTTAGCTCTCCTTACCTCGGCTCTCCTTAGCTCAGCCCTCCTTAGGTTATCTATCATTAGCTCAGCTCTCCTTCAGTCAGTCAGTTCAGTCACTCAGTCTTGTCCAACTCCTTGCGACCCCATGGACTGCAGGACACTGGGCCTCCCTGTCCATCACAAACTCCCTAAGCTTACTCTTCAGATAGTTTGCCTATTTCCTCTTCATCTATTTGGACTTCTGTGTTTCTAGCTTGTTCTTTCTTTTGTGTAGTATTTCTCTTTTCTTTTCTTTTTTTCTCTTTTGTTTCTTTCTCTCTCTCTTCTTCTTCTTCTTTTTTTTTTTTTTTTTTTTTTTGACTTATTGTGCTTTGGGTCTCCTTTTCCAGGCTTCAAGGTTGAATTCTTTCTTCCTTTTGGTTTCTACCCTCCTAAGGTTGGTCCAGTGCTTTGTGTATGGTTCATATAGATTGAGATTTCTGCTGAGTTTTTGTTTGTTTGTTTTTCCTGTGATGGGCTAGGCTGAGGAGCTGGTAATCCTGTCTGCTGATGATTGGATTTTCATTTTTGTTTTGTTTGTTTTTTCGATGAGGTGTCCTGCACAGGATGCTACTGGTGTTTGGGTGATGCTGGGTTTTGTATTCAAGTGGTTTTCTTTTTGTGAGTTCTTACTATTTGATACTCCCTAGGGTTAGTTCTCTGGTAGTCTAGTTTGTTGGAGTCAGTCGTCTCACTCCAAAGGCTTAGGGCTTGATCTCTGGTCAGGAATGATTTCACAAGTGGTTTGCTATGGCATTAAGTGAGATTATAAGAAATATTCAGAAATGAGAAGTCAAAGATGAACCTCAGACAAAATCAGGCAAATAATAATGAAAATTATGGAATAAACATATATACATACACGCCCATGAGCAACATCAAAAGAGTCCAATAAAAATAATGTACAGTAGATTTAACCAGGAAAAAAAGCAAATAAAAATATATATATTTACCAGTTAAGAGCAACTTACCTATAGCACAAAGTGGGAAACAAAACTAAAGCAAGGGCAAAGTGGGGGGGAAAGCAATGAAAACAAAACTGACAAATATGTTAAGAGGAAATGGAAGAATGCAAGGAAAGAAAGAACAGATATGCAAAATTAAATAGAGGTAGATGAAGACAATGTATATATATTAAAGATTAGCTGCAGGGGTAAAGAACAGTAGGAAAGACAAACAAAGGAATAAATGTAGAAAAATATAATAAGTTAAACAAAAATTTTAATTAAAATTATAAAAAACAAGGGAAAAAGAGAAAACAGAAGAAGAAAGAAAAAAAAAAAGGGGGGGGGGGGGAAACTACACATAACCGCAAAAGCCCAAAGCAGAGGCAGAGGTTTATTATTAACAATACAAATGTGACTGAACATACACATATACACATACACCCACACATTTACATATACATATGCATATGCATATATACATAGACACCCATAAGCCAAATCAAAACAGTCAAGCAAAAATAGGGTACCATAGATAGACCTGTCAAACACAGGAAACCAAGTATTTTATTTATCAGAAGAAAAGTAACTAAATCACAAACTGGAAAACAAAACTGGAACAAGGTGCCAATTTGGAAATAAAGCAATGAAAAGAAAACTAACAAATATGCTGAGAGGAAAGGAAAGAAAAGAAAGAAGAAGATATATTCAAAGTTAAGCAAAGGTAGATAAAGAAGCTTTATATAGATTAAATATTAACTGCAAGTGTAAACGAACAGTAGGGAAAAGAAACAAAGGAATAGATGTGGAAAAAATAATAACAGGTTTTAAAAATTAAAATTAGATATAGATGACAGAAAACAAACAACAACAACAGCAACAAAAAAGTGAAACTCCACAGAACTGTAAAAGCCCTACATAGAAGCAGAAGTTTATAATAGGAATTTTAAAATGTGACTGATAAAAAAAGAAAAAGCTCAAATCTTCATTAGATTTCATAGTATCAGTAAAATCAACAGCTACAACAGAGGTTCGAGGGGGGGACAAAATCCAAAAAAAAAATATACAGAGCAAGTCAAAACATAAGATAATACATGTTTATCTTGAGTCACTGCTGTCAGAGTCCTTTCCCTCACTGGGAGTCACAGTCCTCCTCACCTCCCTAGGATACCCTCCAACATTGTGCTCATCTCTGGACCTGGGGTCAGCTCAGATTCTAGTCTGGTCCTACTCCTATGTGTTCTTGCCTCCAATGTCCACAGCTATCAGAACTAGTGAATTTTCTTTTGTGGGAGCTCTCAATGAGAGTCTGCTTAGCTGATCATGTGGATTTAATCTGCAGCTTGTACAGCTGGTAGGAAGGTTTTGGGTCTTCTTCCTTCACCATACTGCCCCTGGATTTCAATTGTGGTTTTACCCGCATCTCTGCATGTGGTTCATCCACTGGGATTTGCTCCTGAGGCTTCCCTGGAGGAGTTGGGTGGCCACACTGTCTAAGAAAAAGATGTGAGGTATGTCAGAAAAAAATAACCCAAAGACTGAAAAGCTAGCAAAATTTGGATTACAACAAAGTGGAAAATATCCTGGAGAGGACTGGGAAATTGATTTCACTCATATGCCAAAAACTAATGAGCATTCTTGTTTACAATTTTGCGTGGACACTTTTACTGGCTGGATTGAGGCTTTTCCCTGTCATAGTGTACAGGCTAAGGAGGTTATAAGGATTTTAATTCATGAAATTATCTTCAGGTTTGAACTGCCATAGAGCCTTCAGAATGACAATGGCTCCGCCTTTAGAGCTGATGTAACTCAGAGGGTGTCTAAAGCTCTAGGAATACAATATTACTTACACTGTTCCTGGAGATCCCAATCCTCAGGAAAGGTTGAAAAAGCAAATGACATTATCAAAAGTCATCTGAACGAATTAACTCAAGAGATGCAGGACAATTGGATTAAAGTTCTACCCATAGCCTTAATGAGGGCTCGGACTGCCCCCCAAAAGAAAGGACTGTCCCCCTTTGAATGTATTTTTGGAAGTCCTTTCTTATGCACAAACATTGTAACGGACCCTGAAGCTTTACAGTTAACTAATTATGTAACTCAGCTCTTCAACAGGAATTAATGGAACTCCAAGAGGTGACTCCTGACCCAGCCTCTGAGTCTAGCAAGCCTCTACTTGAGCCAGGAACAGAGGTCCTGATAAAAAATATTGGAATCTGGGGGCTCATCCCTCGAGCCCCTCTGGGAAGGCCCTTTCAAGGTTATTCTTTCTTCTCCCACAGCTGTCAAAGTGCCAAAAATTGATTCATGGGTGCATCACACTCGAGTTACGAGGTGGCACCCTGACCAGAACTAAGTGAATTCATTTTATGTCTTTAATTTCTATGCTCTGACTTTGCACTTCCCAGATGGTCCTGATAATCTATGTGAGCCTACCTCTGCTGAGTCCAAAAGTCCTGAGTCTGCCATTTGACCCTCAAGACAACATCTTCCTGTCCTGGGCTCATTCCTATGCCACATTCCACAATCAGTCTAATTGCTGGATCTGTGGAGCACTCCCCTCCTCATCAAGTGGAAGATTTCTATAGTAGGTTTCTCCACTTCAATAAAAGGACTTTCTTCAACTCTGTGATGACATCTAACAATCCTAAGATGGACTGATGAAACTATGGACATAATATGACTTTTACTTTTGATTTTAACTTGGTTTAAAGAATATCTTGCCTTACACCTGTAACTGTATAATGGGCTTTTCTAACCATCTGAAAACTTTTAAGTTACAAATGGTTATCCAAGCTCTTACAAGTGCCACAGCCTCCTCCAACTATTACTTGGGGCCCCTGGATCAGAGACCCTCAATGTGAGGATTAGGAGCATATGTTGCCTCAATGATTTACAGACCATTCCCCTAAACAGGATGAAGTAGTTATGGAACAAAAATGACACCTCTTTCCCTAGTCAGCATAAGAAAAGAAAGAAAAGGGGAGGATGAAAGAGTCAGTTTCTAGGGAGGTTGATAAATCCAGGGGTTCCCAAGAAGAGAGGGTTCTGGAATTCTCAAGGAGGAGAAAAGGACAAACTTATTTTGTCTACATTTCCTAGTCTTAGTCAATGACACAACTCAGTTTAAACTCTGTACTAGGGATTATACAACAACAATATACCCTACTTGAGGACAGTTTCTCCTTCCAGAAAACCTTTTGACTAATCCTGATACCTTAGAATATATATTATGGGAGTGGGTCTGGTGGAATCTTTCTATTGTTAAATTCTAATCTTGTTATCCTTAAATGTAAATTGTAGGAATGTGTCTGCTAAAATTTTCACAAACTTGAGACATTCTTTTGATTCATTATAATTAATTAAAAGGCATATAAATCCATTGCTAACACTAGCAAGGGGGCACTCTCCCTCCCTCTTCTGATGTCTATGTCAGAAGCTTTCTCTATCTCTTTCAAACTTTAATAAAACTTTATTACACAGAACTCCGAGCAACCTAGCCTGGCCTCTGGCCCCAGATCAAATTCTTCTCCTTTAAAGGTCAAGAATCCCAGTGTCTCTCATGGTTCAGCAACAACCTTTAAGTACTAATGTGTTGACAGCAGGGGAAACAGATGTAGGGAACACTCTTGTCTTGTAGTTTTTCTGGAAATCTAAAAGCATTCTGAAAGGAAGTGTTAGAGTAGCTTTCCTCAAGGCATTTCGAATTAGTTTGTAAATGTCAGGTATGAACTTTATTTATTTGGCTGCACCAGCTCTTACCCACGGCATGTGGGATCTTTAATTGGGAACACTCAGGGGCGGCGTGTGGGATCTTAGTTCCCTGACCTGGGATTGAACCTAGGTCCTTGCCTTGAGAGCATAGAGTATTAGCCCCTGGACCACCAGAGAAGACCCTAGGAACACACATTTGAGCAGTAAGTGCGATGGAGTCCCTCTCAGCCACCAGGATCTTTGCGGATGCCTATTCCATGGATGGCCTTGGGTTATGCTCTGAGACATGTGGCTGGCCTTGGATAGATGGTGCCCTCGGGTAGTGATGTGTCCCGGGCTTGGTAAGATAATACATGGAGATGGAAACCAGTGTGCAGGGGCCTTCCTGGGGGCTCAGTGGTAAAGAATCTATCTATCAATGCTGGAGACATAGGTTCAATCCCCGGCTAGGCAGATATCACGTGCCAGGGAGCAACTAAGCATAGGCACCACAACTATTGAGCCAGTAGTCTGGAGCCCAGGAACTGCAAATGCTGAAATTCAAGTGCGCTAGAACCCATGCTCTGCAACAAAAGAAGCCACCCCAATGAGAACACCATACCCCACAACTAAAGAGTAGCCCCTGATCACTGCAGCTAGAGAAAGTCTGCAATGGAGACACAGCACCACCAAAATAAATAAATAAAATTATTTTAAAGTAATTAGCTGCCAACTAATAAAAAGAAATGGAAAAAAAAAAAAAAAAAGACACCTGCAACAGTTCTTTGCTCAAAAATATAAAAAGTTTTAGGAAGATGAAATTATGAAGCTGCCTGAAAAAAATGGCAGAAGGTAGTGGAACAAAACTGTGAATACACTATTCAATAAAGTTCTTGGTGAAAATGAAAACAAAAAAAAGAATAAAAACAGCCAGTATGATTAATACTAAAAAAACAAAAACAAACAACAACAACAACAAAAAAAAAACACCAAACAAAACAACAACCAAAAAAGTGTGAAGAATGTGGACTTTGGGGTAGAAAACAGGTTCAAATCCTCACTCTTCTCCATGTGGTTGCATCAGGCCAGCTAAGCTTGCTAATAACTTCCTAACAATTGCCTTTCCTGGAACATGGCTTCCCTAGTGACTCAGCCCATAAAGATCCACCTGCCAGTGCAGGAGACCCAAGTTTGATCCCAGGGTCAGGAAGATTCTCCTGGAGGTTAGTATTCTTGCCTGGAGATAAGCATAGCAACAGCGTTCCTTGCCAGTGAATCAGTGAAGTTGCTCAGTTGTGTCCTACTCTTTGCAACCCCACGGACTGTAGCCTACCAGGCTCTTCCACCCATGGAGTTTTCCAGGCAGAAGTGTTACAGGAAGGGGGACCCCTTCCAGGGTCCGAAACTGGGCTCTTGTCTAACACTCGGAAAAGAATTGTCCGAGGAGACACATGCTGACAAAGCAAGAGATTTTATTGGAAAGGGCACCCGGGTGGAGAGCAATAGGTAAGTGAACCCAGGAGAACTGCTCTGCAGCGTGGCTTACAGTCTTGGGTTTTATGGTGATGGGACAAGTTTCCGGGTGGTCTTTGGCCAATCATTCTAATTCAGTGTCTTTCCTGTTGGCGCACGCATCACTCAGCCAAGATGGATGTTAGCAAGAGGGATTCTGGGAAGTGGATGGACAGGCAGTGTCTCTTCTCAACCTTTTTCGAACTCTTCCGGCTTGTGGTGGCTTATTAGTTCCGTATTCCTTATCAGGATCTCTTGTCATAAAACAACTCATTCAAATGGTTACTATGGTGCCTGGCCAAGGTGGGTGGTTTTAATCAGTGTGTTTCCCCTAGCAGAAGTACTGGAGTGGGTTGCCATTTCATTCTCTAAGGGATCTTCCTCATCCAGGAATCAAACCCAGGTCTCCCACATTGTAGGCAGATGCTTTACCATCTGAGCCACCAGGGAAACCTTCCTTGCAGATTTATGTAAATGTTTAATGTGTGTCACAGTAATGGAGCAGCACAGTGCCTAAGATCATGTAGATGCCAAAAAATAATAACAATAAAATAAAATAAAAAATAAATAAAAAGTCACTTTTAGTAAAACAGCCATATATGTGTGTTAGTCTCTCAGCTGTGTTTGAGTTTTTACAACCCTGTGGACCCTAGCCCACCAGGCTTCTCTGTTCATGGAATTTCCCAGGGCAAGAATACTGGAGTGGGTTGCCATTCCTTTTTCTGGGGGGATCTTCCCAATCCAGGGACTGAACTCGGATCTCCTGTACTGTCTGACCCACGATAGAAGCTGAAAATAGCCATAATTCAGGGGATATTGCAAAGTGATCTCGGTTGTTTGTTTAAATGAGTGAGAGTCGAAACTTAATCTGGGTGTATTTTGAAGAGGTTGAAGCAGGTTGGACCTGAAAGGTAAGTTTGGGACTGAAGAGGGTCAAGGCAGTCTGTGTGGGAAGGGGCTGTTAGGGACCCTGGTGGGGGGGCACTTCCTGTGTGTTTGAAGGGGTGAGAACCCAAGGTCTCAGGCTACCTGGGGAGAAGAGGGGGGTACAGGGACTTTAAATCCTGATCATTGTGAAGAGATGGGTTGGACAAGTCAGGGTCAGCCTGGGACACCTCGGTGGTCTGCACGGAATGCCTTCTAGGCAGTGAAACTTCCGAAGACACTCTGTTAGTTGTTCGGATGCATAAACCCCCAAAACACAGACTGCCGCGAAATGGGCTATTGAATGTTGGCTTTGTTTTTTTTTTTGTTGTTGTTTTTGTTTTTGTTTCTTAACTTCATTGTTCCATCAGATCTTAAGGCTGTGAGACTGAAGCGGCACAATTTAGAGGATATATGCAGCACAGTTGAGTGGACAGAACTGCATAATAAGGCAGGCTTTTTTTTTTTTTTTTTCCCCTGTGTTTCCTATACTTTGAAGTGATGCAAAGAGGAAGACGACGGAGCTCTCCAGGCTCTCGGAAGGCCAGGCTTTGGTGGCTTGGCCTGGGGATCGCCAGCCAGCGAAGTCATCAGAGAGCCAGGAGGCCCGCCGAGTTGTCGGAGGGAGCCTGGGTGGACTTGTCCAACACTAGGCGGCAGCGGATGCAGACTTCCGGGCGCTGTAGCGCGGCGCGGAACTCCTGTAGCGAGCTGGTAAGCCGCCACCCGCATCTCTGGGAATCTGCAGGGCAAGGCTGCCTTCCGGGCTTGAAAGCTGCTCGCGCCTTTTATGTTCTGCCTTGAAGAGCAAGTTGCTAGCTCCGGGGTCCGGGGTGGGAGTTGTTGGGGTGGGAGGTGGTTTAGGGAAGACTGGCAAGATGCGCTCCCTGTGTATTGTTCTGCCTGATAGGAAAATCGTGCAGAAAGGAGGGACAGAGTCCGCTGGAGCTGTGTCCCCGTGCAGGCACGGGGGTGTGCAGGCACGGGGGTGTGCAGGCACGCAAGCCTGTGCTGTGTGTGCGTGTGTGCTGCTAGATTCGTGTGCTCTTGGGTGCTTGGGACTGTGCTGAGGACAGCGAGCTGGGGTGACTGTGAGCCCTTGGCATGGGGGGCGCGCCTCAGTGGGGTCTGCAGACCTGCTTCCCTTTCCCAAGGGTCCCCATGGTCCCCGGGAGGCTGGCGACAGGACGCCAGCACTGCATGAAGATGCTTGCTTGCTGTGCCTTTTTTTTTTTTTTTTTTTTTTCTTTTTCCCTAACAGTAACAGATAAGCATTTTCACAACAGGAGGCTTTGAATGTGGATGGAGAGGAAATGGTCAGACCGACACAGCAGAATGGAAGAAAGGCAGGGAAATCAAGTGTGAATGTTGAGTCATGGGGAAAAAGAAAAAAAAAAAAAAAAAAATTGATGGGTGAATTTGTTCCTAGCCTGCAGATTGCAATGGAAAAAAAAAAAAGTAAATAGAGAAAAATGCATGAGGTTGGTTGTGATCATTTTTCAATGATTGGATTTATGCTGTTTTTCGATACTGTCCATCGAGAGACATGCAGTCTTTACGGGTTTTTGCTGCATATACCCTATGGTATTTTTTTTTTTTTTTTTTTTTTTTTTTGCATTTTTGCATTGTGATAAATGAAAAGTTTTACTGATTTTGGCCATATTTCTAAGTGACTAAAACGGTTTTGCTTTGCTCAACCGCTCTCTATTGTGTGTGGCGGGATGATGCCGTTTTCACAATGAAACTGCCGCGGTCTGGGTCTTTGGAGACTGACTCCCAGGGGTGGGAGTCTTCTTGTAGTGGATCTTGCATGGAGTGGTGGTCATGCCTAGGTGAACCATCGAGAGGAAAAGGAGTTTGCAGGAAGGTTTTCAGAAAGCTACCTGTCAGTGTTTATAAATGAAACACCCTGCTGCCATATACATTGTCTGAAGACCTACAAAATGAATGAAGGGTAAATAATATGTCACCATGTCGTAAAATAAATAAAAGATTGGGTCGAGTTTTGATGAGTGGTATAGACATAGTTTTTTTTTTCCCCTTGGAAACCAGAATCTTTGAGGGTGCATATTAGAAATATATATATTTTTTATTATTACATTGCAGAATCATATTTTCCAGATGGTAGAAACTTGGACATCTCTGTGCTTGTTTCTGTCAAGTATAGTGGAAAGACATTTCATTCTTTCTGTCTTTCTCACACACACACCCCCAACAAATGTACACCCCTTACAGAAAAATATTTGCAGGGATATTTTCATTCATGAATGCATGAACAAAACACAGAAAAGCCATTTATTAAAGGAGTATTAGAATATATACAGTACCATGGGTAATAGACAGCTACTGTATAATACAAGGAGTTCCACTCAGTGTTCTGTGATGACCTACAGGGTGGGATGGGCAACGTGAGGGGGGTTCAAGTGAGAGGGCATGTATGTATATGTATGGCTGATTCACACTGTTGTACTGCAAAAACGAATACAATATTTCTTAGTTCTGTATTCAATGTAAAACAATTATCCTCCAATTAAAAATGATAATTTTTTTCTTTTTAAGGAGAGTTAGAAATCACCATTTGTATTGTTGTTGGCTATACCGTTTGGATAAGGCTTGTCCTGCCCTGCTGGGGTGACACATGACCCTGTAAATATATGCTGATGGGTGGGTGTTTGGCATAAACTGAACAGCCACATTGGGGTTTTTCAGGTTGGGGAAGCTAATACTCCACGTGGCTCTTAGCATGAATTTGCTTTACTCTTCACTGCCTTGAATTCTCCTCCTCTTGAACACATGAAAATTTATCAAGGTGTAGGCAAGGAAGCACTAGAAATAAGAGGTGGTGTTTTGTGTCCACCAGGATGAATCTATTTCTCCCTGGCCCGTGGCCAGTCGTGTTTTCTGCTAGGTTCAACAGACCAGTCATTTTTGGGAGGGCCTGTGGACAATCCTGGATGTTTGAAGAGATCCAGAAGTTATTAACTTTTTCACCTGTAAAGACTCAGAATCCTCAGAATTTGTTCCTTAGAGGTTCACAAAGGCCTATGTATCTTGGACCTCACAATGTGGAGTACATGTTCACTTTACAGGAAGCAAATGGGAGCTCAAGAGAGTGGATTCACGCAGCTTCTCTGTGTGTGTGTTTAAATTTTTATTTTGTATTGGAGTACAGTCGATTAACAATGCTGTGATGGTTTCAGGTGGACAGCAAAGGGACTCAGCCATACATATACCTGTATCCATTCTCCCCCCAAACCCCCCTCCGATAGGACAGGCAGACACATGACACTGAGAAGAGTTCCCTGTGCTATACGCAGGTCCTTGTTGGTCATCCTTTGCAGTGTGGATTCATGCAGCTTCTTAATGGGGAGTTCTCACGTGCTGTGTGACTGGTCGTTACTCTGGGTGGGGGTCCCTGTTGACTCCTAGCACCTCAGGTGATGAAAGGTCCTGCAGACCAGCACAGCCTGGGTATTGACATGTATCAAATGCCAGACCTGCTGTCTCACTCACTGTCACATCTCAGGGCCAGTGCACCAGCAGTATAGTGGGGAGAAATTGCTGCATGGGTTTCCAGGGTAGTGAGATAGATAGCACCTTTCAGGCAGTCTGAGAGACCAAAGACACAAGTCCCAAGCCTGCATGAATGTGACCTTCTGTTTCTTCGTCTGTGAAATAGGGAGTTGGGATTAAATGTTTTCTAAGGACCCATTCAGAAGTGATCATTTTTGATTCTCAGGGAGAGAAGCCAGGAGCTTAAATTCCCCTTACATAACACATCCCCATTCATGGGTTGTCTTTTTGTGGTCATTTGCTACAAATATTCATGTGAGTGAAGACGTATATCACACACCCATACACACACACACACACACACACACACACACACACACATACACACACACACACAATGCGTAATATATTTGAGATCCATTTATAGATAAAATTGGCTTTTGTCAGCAGACTTGGCTTTTCTGTCTGCAAGAGGTTCTTGATGCATTGGAAGTGTGTTTGCCAGATACACCTACTTAGGTGTTCTCTGATCAAGTTAGCTGCTAGCAAATGAAATTCTCTTGGGTGCAGCTTTACATGTCCTGTGCAGTTATAAAGCCCAGCCAGTGGAATCTTAAATATATTTGGAGGCCATTCAATGGCACCCCATTCCAGTACTCTTGCCTGGAAAATCCCATGGATGGAGGAGCCTGGTAGGCTGCAGTCCATGAGGTCTCGGGGAGTCAGACACGACTGAATGACTTCACCTTCACTTTTCCCTTTCATGCATTGGAGAAGGAAATGGCAACCCACTCCAGTGTTCTTGCCTGGAGAATCCCAGGGATGGGGGAGCCTGGTAAGCTGCTGTCTACGGGGTCCCAGAGTCAGACATGACTAAGGTGACTTAGCAGCAGCAGCAACAAAAGAAAATAATACTTCCCTGGTTCCAGTGGTTAGGACTTTGCCTTTCAGGGCAGAGGGTATGGGTTCAGTCCCTGGTCAGGCAGCTGCGGTTTCACATGCCTTTTGACTCAGCCAGAATAATAATAATAATAATAATAATTAATAAATTGTCCAGTTTTTTTTTTTAAGTACAATAACTGGAAATTCAACGAAGACATTTAACATGTATACCTACAGACACAGCTGCATATATATGTATACACACTTGTATGCATGTTATATATGTATTCACGCAAACGTGAAAGTATACGTGTATGTACTGATGCACACATAAATCTATATGATTGATAAACATATAGGAATAAAGTAAAATTTCCATATACAATAAATATCTGAAACCTATTGAGCAAATAACCGGTTTCTAAATATGGTTCAGCTGAGTAACAATCAGACAATATTCTGAGATACGGTATTTTCAAAATTTGAGGTTACCTGCATTGTGCTAAAAGGGAGATGCTTAAAGCAGATGGTTTTCTCTTAATTCACAGAGATGCTAATGCTGTTCTGAAAGTGAAAGTGTTAGTCACTCAGTGGTGTCTCACTCTTTGCAACCCCGTGGACTATAGCCCCTGCCCTCTGTCCAGTGGATTATCCAGGCCAGAATTGTGGAGTGGGTTGCCATTCCCTTCTTCAGGGTATCTTCCCAACCCAGGGATCAAATACAGGTTTCCCACATTGCAAGTGGATTCTTTACTGTCTGAGCTACCAGGGAAGCCCTAACTGCAGAGTTTTCCAGAGTTGAAAATTGGCCCGTTATTCCATAAGCTTGAGGTTTGTTTTTGAGAGCCAGGATTTATACTTATCTGGGGGTATGATTCCCTAGGCTGTGGTATAGTCTTTAGTAACATTTCCTTCTTAAAAAAAAAAAAAACCAAAAAAAAAAAAAAAAAAACACAAAAAGCTGTGTTACTAATATTAGAGCATTTTTAATAAAAACAGAGGGACTTCCCTGGCGGCCCAGTGGTTAAGACTCTCACCTTCCACTTCAGGTGGGAATAGGTTCAATGCCTGGTTGAGGAGTTAAGATCCTACATGCCAAACTGTGTGGTCCTCCAAAATTTAAGTAAATAAGATATAAAAACATATGGAAGTTCTGGAAAGCAGAAGGAAGCAGTGAAAATTGTCCCCAGCATCACATCCAGAGAGAGCAGTGTATCCCCTCTGGGACATGTGATCACACTTTATTTACTTGATGTAAACAGTGTTTTATCCTTGTACATCTGTGGTGCCTGACACTCTTAATATCCGGCAACCCAGTGGGAACACAGTGGACTTGTAGAGATGCTCCCAGTCTTTCCCGGTGGGAAGTAACACCAAAGCAGGCATATGTGATGGAATACTCCTGCTCTTGTTCATTTCCTTAGCACAATCTGGATGTGGAATTGTCAAGCAGTCTTTTGGAAAATGCACCCCCCCCAAACACTTGCCCTCCAGCAAGTGTGTCTCTTTTATAACACCCCCATCAGCCTCCCTCAGCCAGTCCAGCTCCTCCAGACACATCATCCATGGTAGATGTTTTAAAAACTCTGTGACTTGGGACTTCCCTGAATGTCCAGGGGGTAAGAAACTGCCTTGCAGTGCTGGGGGATGTGGGTTCAATCCCTGGTTGGAGAACTAAGTACTACGTGCCTCTGAGCAACTAAGCACATGCACCAAACTGGAGGGTCCAAGAACAATGATAGAAGATACTATCTTTGCAAGATACTTCAAAGATAGATACTTCAAAGTATCTTCAAAGAAGATACTTCATTGCAAGCTGCAATGAAGACCCCAGGCAGCTAAGTACATAAATTATTTTTTTTTTTTTATAATATTTTCCTGTGACTTGACAGGAAAATCTGTTTCATTATTGACCTGCCTCTCCTTGGTGACTAGCAGATTTGAACTTCTTTATGTATTATTATCTGCACATTTGTATTTTACCTTGTGTGAATTAATATTTGTGTGTCTTCCTGCTGACAGGGGGGCCTTCCTTTTTTTTTAATTTTATATTGGAACATAGTTGATTAACAGTAATGCATTAGTTTCATGTATACAGCAGAGTGACTCGGTACATATGTACAAGTCTCTGTTGTTTTTCATTTTTTTATTTTTTTTTCCCATTTAGGTTACTGGAGAATACTGAACTGTTCCCTTGGCCATACAGTAGGTCCTAGTTGGTTATCTATTTTAAATATAGCTGTGTGTACATGTCCATCCCAAACTCCTAGTCACTCTGTCCCTCTCCCACCCTTTCCCCCAGTAAACATAAGTTCATTTTCTTAAGCCTGTGAGACTATTCTGTTTTGTAAATCAGTTTGTTTGTACCTTTTTTTTTTTTTTTTCAGATTCCAGGTGTGAGCAATATCATATGAGATTCTGACAACATATGGCATCCTTTCATTCTTTTTAAGGACCAAATAATCTTCCATTGTATATATGTACTACATGTATCCCTCAATGGATGTTTAGGGTACTTCCCTGTCTTGCCTGTTGTAAATAGTGGGACAATGAATACTGGAGAGTGAAAAAGTTGACTTAAAGCTTAACATTCAGAAAACTAAAATCATAGCATCTGGTTCCATCTCCTCATGGGAAATAGATGGGGAGACAGTGGAAACAGTGTCAGACTTTATTTTGGAGGGCTCCAAAATCACTGTAGATGGTGACTGCAGCCATGAAATTAAAAGATGCTTACTCCTTGGAAGGAAAGTTATGACCAACCTAGATAGCATATTAAAAAGCAGAGACATTACTTTGCCAACAAAGGTCCATCTGGTCAAGGCTATGGTTTCCCATTAGTCATGTATGGATGTGAGAGTTGGACTGTGAAGAAAGCTGAGCACAGAAAAATTGATGCTTTTGAACTATGGTGTTGGAGAAGACTCTTGAGAGTATCCAACCAGTCCATCCTAAAGAAAATCAGTCCAGGGTGTTTATTGGAAGGACTGATGCTGAAGCTGAAACTCCAATACTTCGGCCACCTCATGTGAAGTGTTGACTCATTGGAAAAGACCCTGATGCTGGGAGGGGCTAGGGGCAGGAGGAGAAGGGACCGACAGAGGATGAGATGGCTGGATGGCATCACTGACTCAATGGACAAGAATTTGAGTAAACTGCAGGAGTTGGTGATGGACAGGGGGGCCTGGCAGGCTGTGATTCATGTAGTTGCAAAGAGTCGGACACGACTGAGCAACTGAACTGAACTGAACTGAATGAATACTGAGTGTGTATATCTTTTCAAATCATGTTTTTCTCTGGATATATGCCCAGGAGGGAAATTACAGGGTCATATTGTGGCTTTTTTAGCTTTTGGAGGAACCTCCACACTGTTCCTTTCTGACTGTACCAATTTACATTCCCACCAATAGTGTAGTAGGGTCCACTGGGTCCTTTCTTAATCATTCTTCTTTATGTTGCAAATAGATGCCCAGGATGTATTGTGCATTCTTCAAACATTGATGGTTGGTTGTGTTTGTAGGTGCTTAGTTGTGTCCACCTATTTGCCAGCCTGTGGAATGTAGCCCACCAGCCTCCTCTACCCCTGGACTCTTCCAGGCAAGAATATTAGAGTGGGTTACCCTTTTCTACCTCAGAGGATGGTTAGTTAGGGTTAGATTTTTTTTTTTTTTTAGTTGAAGTATAGTTGCTTTATATTGTTTCAGGTGTACAACACAAGGATTCAGTTAGACATACAGATTATTACAAGATATTGAATATACTTCCCTGTGCTATACAGTGGGTCCTTGTTGTTTATATGTATGCTAGTGTGTATCTGCTAATCCCAAACTTCAAATTTATCCCCACTATGGCCTGTTGTAATCATAATTTTGTTTTGTATGGCTATGAGTCTTTTTCTGTTTTATAAGTCTGTATCATTTTTTAAGATTCCACATATATGTGGAATCATATGGTATTTGTTATACTTATGCATGTTAATCTCCAGGTCCATCCATGTTGCTGCAAATGGAATCATTTCATTCTTTTTTCATGGGTGAGTAATATTCCACTGTGTATGTGTGTGAGTGTGTAGCACATATTCTTTATCCATTCCTCTGTCAGTGGACATTTAGGTTGCTTCTATGCCTTGGCTGTTGTAAAGAGTACTGCTATTGGAGTTCATACATCTTTTCAAATTAGAGTTTTCATCTTTTCTGGACATATACCCAAGAGTGGGATTGGTGGATCCTATGGTAGTATTTTTGTTTTTGTTTTTGACAGTGCTGTATAACTTGCAGGATCTGAGTTTCCCCACCAGGAATTGAACCCTGGGCCATAGCAGTGAGGGCTTTCCTGGTGACTCAGCTGGTAAAGAATCTGCCTGCAACTAGGGAAACCTGAGTTTGATCCCTTGGTTGGAAAGATCCCCTGGAGGAGGGAAAGGCTACCCACTCTAGTATTCTTGCCTATCCAGTCCATGGGGTCACAAAGAATCAGACACAACTGAATAACTTTCACTTTCCACAGCAGTGAAAGCACAGAATCCTAATCCCTGGACCACCAGGGAATTTACTCCCCCACCCCCACCCTGGGACTGTCAGGACTTTGAATGACAATCTGTGGATGTGCACTTGGTTCACAAGTGGATGGTCAAAAGAGACTATTGCTCTTGCTAGCAGCTCAACAGAGAGGGGCAGAGAAGTAAGCATAACCATCATTATAAAAACCTCCCTAGATGCTCCCCCATGTAGATGAAATCCCTCCCCTAGCATTGTCATCATTGCCTGCAGGGTGCCTCTCAAAACAAGCAGTAATATGTATTTGCATGTTGCAAAAATTAATATCTTCCTTGACTTCTGGACCAGGGCTCAGCAGACTCCAGCCCAAGGACTTGGACTGAGGTTCAGGAAGCCTGTCCAGGTGGAGGACTATAGGTTGGTCCCTGCAAACTTGGTACCTGGGGGTACCTCACTGTGTTTTTCACATCATGATGTTCTAGTTGGAGAGACAGTGCCATGCCAAGAATGAAAACTGAAGGAGTAGCTTTTCAAGTTCCACATGGGTAGAAAACTGAATGAGAAGGAATTGGGGAAGGAAGGATCCATAGCAGAGCTTCCCAACAGAAGCATGACCTCCAGATGGCTCGGGGTGTTCTCCCAGATGTCTGTGCAGGTGGGCATTTCCTCCCTGGTCCCCTCTGTCTGTCCACCCAGATCTGGATTTGTGATTGAGAAAGTTTGAGGAGAGAGCTTAGATTCACATGTCTAAAATCATCACCCATTTTCCCCTCAGCACACCATCGAGAATTGGAGAAGTTGGGTTCAACAGACAGGACTAGCTCAGACATTTAAATTTGGAAGGCTGGAATTCCTGATGACTGTGCCATCCTTGTTTCCCAGATATGGCAGACAATGCTCTAATCTCACATCCCTCTTAGAGGAGCTTTGCTTGCACAGTTGCCTTCTCTGGGGAGACCACAGCATCTCCTGTCTAAGGTACTTTGCAAATGTGCAGTAAGTCACTTCAGTCATGTCTGACTCTCTGCAACCCCACAGACTGTAGCCCACAGGCTCCTCTGTCCATGGGATTTTCCTAGCAGGAATACTCCAGTGTGTTGCCATTCCCTCCTCCACGGGATCTTCCTGACCCAGGGATGAAACCTGCATCGCTTATGTCTCCAGCTTTGACAGATGGATTCTTGACTACTAGCACCACCTAGGAAGCCACAAGGCACTTTGTAAATATAACTCCTTTTTAATTAATATTCTAAAAGTGAATCCAGATGGACAAAGGCACTTAGATGTTAGCAATAAATTGTTGCTACTTTAATTCTCTGTTTCAATGAGGTGGTGGATATTTACTAAATAATAAATATCTAATAATAAGTACCTATTTATTAAATAATAGGTACCACTGGAATTTTCCTGATGGTTCAGTGGTCACCCCTTCCATTATAGGGGTGTGGATTTGATCCCTGGTCATGGAGCTAAGATCTCACATGCCTCACCACCAAAAATGTAGGACACAATTAGCAGAAGCAGTATTGTAACAAATTCAATAAAGACTTTAAAAATGGTTCACATTAGAAAGAAAAAAAAAGTTTGAAAAAAAAAAAAAAAAGTCAGGACCAGGTGGTTTCAAGTGGGAATTCGGATGCTAGATTTCAGGAGTTTTTGTAAGGGGGAAAAAAAAAATCAAATGTTTCCTCAACTGTTTGGAATAAAACACTGGAGTGGTATGCCTGAGTTGCCATGAATGAAGTTTACTCTCTTGTAAGAGGCACAATTGCTTCAATGGGAGGAAAGCCCAAGTTTGGCTTTTCCCTGGCTATCCAGAGGTGATAGCACATGACAGGACATATGACCCATGAGTTCCTCCCTTCTCTGATTGTTATCTAAAGGCTGTTCTGTCTTTTGGATGTAGACAATTGCTGTACTGTGTATCATCCTCTGGAACATCCATTGCATCATTCAAGCTGTTTGGATACCTTTAAAAAAATAATAATAATGACTTTATTTTTGGCTACACTGGCTCTTTGTTGTTGCACAGGCTTTCTCTAGTTGTGGCAAAGTGAGGGGCTACTCTCTAGGTGTGATGCTTAGGCTTCTCACCACAGTGGCTTCTCTTGTTGAGGAACCCTAGGCTGAGTAGTTGTGGCCCCCAAGCTTCGTTGCCCCATGATGGCAGGTGAAATCTTCTGGCCCAGGGATTGAACCCATGTCCTGGGCATAGGCAGGTGGATTCTTAACCCCTGGACCCACCAGGAAAGACTTCACCTTCCAACTGCTGCCTGCCCTTTACTTTTAGTATTTAATGCAGATATACAAGGGTATGTTTCCTAGGCTGTTTAAGTGGCAGAACATTCAAGTAACTCTCATTTCAGCAGATTGACTTTCCCAGACCTCTCAATATGTGAACATTTCTTTTCTCAACATAATGCCTGTTTTAATTTTTTTTTCTGGCCTCCCCATGTGGTTTGTGGCATCTTGGTTCCCCAAGCAGCAGTGAAGCCAGGCCTGGGTCAGTCAAAGCACTGAGTCCTAACCACTGCACCACCAGGGAATTACCTGGCTTTTTCTTTTTCTTTTTTACTCCCCCACTTGTTTGTTTTAAACTAAATTCCCTAAGCTGGGTTAATATTTTATTAATCTGGGAGTGAGTGAAGTCACTCAGTCTTGTCTGACTCTTTGTGACCCCATGGGCTATAGCCTACCAGGGTCCTCTGCCCATGAGATTTTCTCCAGGCAAGAGTACTGGAGTGGGTTGCATTTCCTTCTCCAGGGGATCTTCCCAACCCAGGGATGGAACCCAAGTCTCCCGTATTGTAGGCAGATTCTTAACCATTCCAGCCATTAGGGAAGTCAGTTAATCTGGAAGTGGAGAACAAAGCTGCCCACTTTCAGGGTCCCAGAGTGGGGGTTGGGAGCTGGTGATCTAATGTCGTCATACAGTTACTGAGCCCTTTGAGCTGCTTTCTCTGGGCTCGAAAGCATGGTGGTTACAGAGTCTGACCCCAGTTAGATGACAAAGGATGCTGGGGAAATTGGTGGGGATGGTTCGTGGTCTCCTGTAGACCAGCCATGGAACTTGGAAGGGACCTTTCTCCTGAGTACACAGCAAGAGAGACATGCCTAGGGCACTCAGCTCTCAGGGCAGCTGCCTGGGTGGGGTGGGGCCAGCTGCAATGGCCAGGCCTAGAGCAGATGCACCTCCAGGGCCCCAAGTGGGTGCTAGGTGTATGTGCAGAACTCTTGGTCCCACATGTCAGGCAGTAGGTGACAGCTTGCCTTGCACTTGTGCTCTACCTGCTGTCTAGCTGATTGGTGCCCTCTGTGGAGTCTCTTCTAACAGCCCTGAGGTCATCTCAACAGAAGATAGCTCTTCCCATGGGTGGAAGGGTCCATCTGAGGCTCATTTGATAGCTCAGGTCAAAAGAGTGTTTCAGGACAAAGCAGCTGATGCGTGGCTAGCTCATTTGCTGGGAGTTTGGTTATTGTAACATCTACGAGCATTGGTTCTGGCATATATATATACATACATACACAATATATATTATAAAGCTTCTGCTTCCCTGGGGGCTCAAATGGTAAACTTTCTGCCTACAATGCAGGAGACCTGGGTTCAATCCCTGGGTTGGGAACATCCCCTGGAGAAGGGAATGGCTACTAAAGAATTGATGCTTCTGAACTGTGGTGTTGGAGAGTCTTGAGAGTCTCTTGGACCTCAAGGAGATCCAACCGGTCCATTCCCTCCTGAAGGAAATAAGTCCTGAATATTCATCGAAAGGACTGATGCTGAAGCTTCAATACTCTGGCTACATAATACAAAGATTTTATTCATTAGAAAAAGACCCTGATGCTGAGGAAGATTGAAGGTAGGAGGAGAAGGGGATGAAAGAGGATTAGTTGGTTCGATGTCATCACCACCTCAATGGACATGAGTTTGAGCAAGCTCCAGGAGATGGTGATGGACAAGGAAGCCTGGGGTCCTGTGATCCAGTTCAGTTCAGTTCAGTCATTCAGTCGTGTCTGACTCTTTGCAACCCCATGAACAGCAGAATGCCAGGCCTCCCTGTCCATCACCAACTCCTCGAGTTTACCTAAACTCATGTCCATTGAATCAGTAATGCCATCTAACCATCTCATTCTGTCACCCCCTTCTCCTCTGCCTTCAACCTTTCCCAACATCAGGTTCTTTTCCAATGAGTCAACTCTTCGCATCAGGTGGCCAGCGTATTGGAGATTCAGCTTCATTAGTCCTTCCAATGAACACCCAGGACTGATCTCCTTTAGGATGGACTGGCTGGATCTCCTTGCAGTGCAAGGGACTCTCAAGAGTCTTCTCCAAAACCACAGTTCAAAAGCATCAATTCTTCTGTGCTCAGCTTTCTTTATAGTCCAACTCTCACATCCATACATGACTACTGGAAAAACCATAGCCTTGACTATGGACCTTTGTTGACAAAGTAATGTCTCTGCTTTTCAATATGCTATCTAGGTTGGTCATAACTTTCCTTCCAAGGAGTAAACGTCTTTTAATTTTACGGCTGCAATCACCATTTGCAGTGATTTCGGACCCCCCAAAAATAAAGTCAGTCACTGTTTCCACTGATTCCCCATCTATTTGCCATGGTGATGGGACCGGATGCCATGAACTTAGTTTTCTGAATGTTGAGCTTTAAGCCAACTTTTTCACTCTCCTCTTTCACATTCATCAAGAGGCTCTTTATTCTTCATTTTCTGCCATAAAGGTGGTGTCATCTGCATATCTGAAGTTATTGATATTTCTCCCGACAATCTTGATTCCAGCTTGTGCTTCTTCCAGCCCAGTGTTTCTCATGATGTACTCTGCATATAAGTTAAATAAGCACAGTGATAATATATAGCCTGATGTACTCCTTTTCCTATTTGGAACCAGTCTGTTGTTCATAGCCAATTCTAACTGTTGCTTCCTGACCTGCATACAGGTTTCTTAAGAGGCAAGTCAGGTGGTCTGGTATTCCCATCTCTTTCAGAATTTTGCACAGTTTATTGTGATCCACACAATCAAAGACTTTGGCATAGTCAATAAAGCAGAAATAGATGTTTCTTTGGAACTCTTGCTTTTTTGATGATCCAGTGGATATTGGCAATTTGATCTCTGCCTTTTCTAAAACCAGCTTGAACATCTGGAAGTTCACCATGAAGGTCCATGGGGTCACAAAGAGTCAGACACAGCTGAGTGACTTCACTTTCACTTTCATATGCATGTACAGAATGCCTGTGTGTGTTTTGCCAGGGTGTGTGTGTGTGTGTGTGTGTGTGTGTGTGTGTGTGTGTCTGTATGCATGTTAAGTATGCATTGGAGAAAGCTAGAATTTGATATGGAAATGGATGAAAAGTGAAAGTGTCAGTCACTCATTCATGTCCAACACTTTGGGACTCTGTGGGATTCTCCAGGCAAGTATACTGGGGTGGGTTGCTATTCCCTTCTCCAAGGGATCTTTCCAATCCAGTGATCTGCAAGGAACCTGCATTGCAAGCAGATTCTTTACCTGCTAGAACCCAGGTATCCTTGTCCTCTGATTGCAGGAAGATTCTTACCTGGTGAGTCAAATGCCTAACAGTGTGAAAAGATCAATGCCTCTGTGCAGCTTCCAGAACAAGCAGTCCTTGTTTTTCTGATATTTAGTCATAGGCTGCTGGTTTAAAACGTTTTGTTAATGTAGTGGCTGCTGCTGTCTTAAAAAAGGTTATATCCCATTTTATATGGCAATTTCATATTAAAATACTGTTGCAATGTGAAATGAGTATTTCTCCATATCAACATTTGAATGCTTTCACACAGATTTTTCTTAATGTTTGTGAAATGAGTATTTCTCAATATTACCGTTTGAGTGTTTTCACACAGTTTTTCTGTTTAATGTTGTGTGAATTTGTATTTGTGCGCCATGTGTGTACCTCCTCTTCTCTGGTATGACGAGCCAGAGTACCGCTTAATGTGTGTTTATATCTGATATCTGCCCATTTGCAGTTGCAGGGGGGGACTGGCACACCCAGACATGGGTGGATTTAATTCCTTAAAGTCATTGAAGGGAGGTTATCCGTACCTTTGACGAAAGGTGTAGTCGGGTTCGGGGAGGGGAGGTTCTCTGGAACCCTTGGCTCATTCCTCCTCCTTGCTTCCCCTAGACTAGCAGATAGTCAAAGTGTGGAGCACGGCCCAGGAGCATTGCGGGACTCCGACAAACCTCTGAAAACCCTGGCGCCCGGGAAGGGCCAGAGGTGTCCCAGGAGGCCTGGGGCTGGGCGGGCAACCTCCCTGGTGATTACCCGTACCCGGAGCCACCCGCTCCTGGACAGGCGCACACCCCTGGAGCCGCCCTCCGGTGGGCAGAAGCCCGGGCACTTGAGCGCTGCCACGCTGGCCTGGAGACCCACCCTGTAGAGGCCACCTGCCCAGGCGCGAGCTCTGGCCGACCCCGCCCCTCGGTGGCCTCCTCAGAGGCAGTGGACAGGCGGAGCGCTCTTTGTAAGGAGGCGCCGGTGGCCCGGCAGTGTTCTGGTCGCTGCAGACCTCCGCCATGGACACCTCCTGGAGCTTGTGGTAGCCCCAGTTCGCACTGTAGAAGCTGACCAACAAGACCCCGCTGCTCATCCAGGAAGAGAACACCGCCAGGTAGTGTCTCTCCCTACCTTCTTGCCCTTTTTGGGGCTCCCTGAAATTGCGGGAAGGTCCCGTGCATCCTACCTGGGCGTGAACATGAGCTACCACCCCCCCCCCACCCCCAACCTTGACCCCTCTCCCCATGCTGGGTCCTGGGACTAACATGGAGAGGACTCCCCCAACCTCCCACCCCCTCCTGTGGTCACCTGGATTTTTAAATTTCTGGAGATCTTCTTGCCCCAAGGGTCAGAGGGTCAGCACAAGGGTCACAGGTCAGTCAGTCAGTTGTGTCTGACTCTTTGCAACCCCATGAATCACAGCACACCAGGCCTCCCTGTCCATCACCAACTCCCGAAGTTTACTCAAACGCATGTCTATCCAGGCAGTGATGCCATCCAACCATCTTATCCTCTCTTGTCCCCTTCTCCTCCCACCTTCAATCTTTCCCAGCATCAGGGTCTTTTCAAATAAGTCACCTTTTTGCATCAGGTGGCCAAAGTATTGGAGTTTAAGCTCCACCATCAGTCCTTCCAGTGCATATATAGGACTGATTTCCTTTAAGATGGACTGGTTGAATCTCCTCGCAGTCCAAAGAAGTCTCAAGAGTCAACACCACAATTAAAACATTAATGACAATGAAATAAAATCTGTTTCTCAGTTGCACCCTGTGGGTCTAGTAGATAACACCCTGGACAGCACAGAGTATGGCTGTTTTCATCATCACAGAAAGTTCTGTTGCATCTCCATGCTGTAGAGTCTGGATTCTACCATTTGAGATGGTTGCCTGGTTGTTGGTGCTGGGTCTTCCCTACTGTTGTGCGGGCTTTTTCTAGTAGTAGCAAGTAGGGCCTTCTTTGGTCACTGAACACTGGGCTCAGTAGTTGTGGTACCTGGGCTTTGTCTCTCCGAGGGATGTGTGATCTCCATGGTTCAGGGTTTGAACTTGTGTCTCCCTCATGGACAAGTGGATTCTTTTACCACTGAGCCACCAGGGAGGTCTCTGAACTTTATTTTACCACCAAAGACAGCACAGCCTGGATGTTAACTGATGGCATCCTGAGTTCCCCGAGGGGTGGGAAAGCAAGTACAGATTCATCTAGGGGTCAGCACTGCCCTCCATTATTCAGAATGCAGGTTCCACCGAGGAGCTCTGAAAGGGAGTAAAAGTGATGCAGTGGTTTTAGTGGAGGGTGGAGTGTGTGGCACTGTTGTAGATGAGCTGACATGGGCCTCTTGGTTTTTGGGCCCTGGTCTGGGGCACGGTCGGCTCCTCTGAGGAATGAGGCTGAGTGCTCAGTACTCCTGACCTCTGTTGACTTTAGGAGGTGGGGGTGCTGGTGTTTTTCATTTTTCTTGCCCTGAGAGAGTGTGGATTTTCTCACTCTGTCTTTTCCAAGAGGCTGAGGGGAGTTTTCACAAGCACAGTGGCAACACTTGTTGACAGTGCCAAGTGGGGGTGTCTTGACACAACCACTGTGCTCCTGTCCAGTATGTCATTTTTGGGGACCACAGAGGTTTTCTTGAACCTTCATCCTTTGCTATACTGGCCTTCAGGTCTGGTCAAAGGAGCACAGTGGTGGAGCAGATGGTGACCATGCCACTCAGGAGTTTCCTACCAAGAAAGTCGGCTTAACATATACCGAGTTCAGTGTCCCCATCCCCAGGGCCAGTGTTATAGGTTGTTGGCAGGCTGAGAGAATAGAATACTTTTTATATCCACCATGAACTTTGAGCCAGGGTTCATGAATGGAGACCTGCTCCATGCCTGTCATCAACTACCAACTAGACAGCAAGTAAAACACATTGGGCTGAGCCTCTGAGTTGCCTGGTGTTTGTGCACAGCTCAGAGACACTTGGGGCTTCCCTGATGGTAAAGAATCTGCCTGCAGTGCAGGAGATGTGGGTTCAATCCCTGGATCAGGAAGATTCCCCTGGAGAAGGAAGTGTAACCCACACCAGGACTCTTGCCTGGAGAATCCCATGGACAGAGGAACCTGGCAGGCTACAGTCCTATAGGGCCACAGAGTTGGACATGACTGAGCAGGCCACAGAGTTGGACTGACTGGTACACTATCCTTCAGCCAGAGGAATCTTCCTGATCCAGACGGATTCTTGAGCTCCCATCTCCTGTAGCTCCCCACTTCCAGTTACCTCTACTTGGGGAGCCAATCAGGGCACAGAACTGCTCCTTTGTCCTGAGATACACCTTCTCAAATTCAGCAGGTGGGTCCTGCAGTTTCATTGTGTGCCAGTCCAAGGCAGGGATGCAGAGAGGAGGAAAGTGCAGACTTCCCACCCTGAAGACGAAACAAAAGTGCATCCACTCCCATTCCAAAAGCAGGAAGCTTCCTTTGAAATCTTGGACATTCTGAGGTTGGTTTGTTTGTTTGCTACAAGGCTGGGGCCGTGCCCAGCAGCAGGCATGGGCCTGAGATTTGACGGCTCACAAAGGCGTTGGCAGGAGTTTTCCTGGAGCCTGTTTCTGGGTTTGGAGTGTGTATCTGTAAGAAGGGATCTGGGAGGGACACTTCAAGGTTGTTGAGTCACATTGGGCATCTCAGACTATGAGAATCTGCTTGTGGGCCGTGTGGTTTATCAGACTTAGGGTGGCATGCAGGGTCTTCCCTTATGGCTCAGTCAGTAAAGAATCTGCATGCAATGCAGGAGACCCAGGTTGATTTCCTAGGTCTGGAAGGTCCCCTGGAGAAGGGAATGACAACCCACTCCAGTATTCTTGCTGGAGAATCCCATGGACAGAGGAACCTTGTGGGCTACAGTCCATGGGGTTGCAATCATCAGACATGACTGAGCAACTAGAGAGAGAGAGAAAGAGACGATGGCATGAGGGCTGAGGGCTCTGTCAGCACTGGGTACTGCTGGGGACCGGGCCTTCTGGGCAGATTCATCCAGACTCACCTGGACAGAGCCCAGAGAGGGACCCAGGCCCAGTCCACACCATGTCCTCTGATTCTCTGGGTCCCACTTCTCTGCAGGAATGGATGCACCTGGGTGGCAGTAAGGTCTGGTCTGCTGAATGGTTTGTCCTCATGTAAAAGGAGCAGTTCATCAAACTTCCTGAACATGAAAGTCTGCATGGGTTTCAAGAGGAGAGGGAGCTGTGCTCAGGAATGACCTGGAAGACCTGCTTTGTCTGAAAGGATATCACAAGCTGCAGAGGATTTTTTTCTATTGTTTTGGGGTTTTGTTTTTGTTTTTTCTTTTTCAATTAAGTTTCCCACAAAGCGAGGTTTGGGGTAGAGATGTAAACACATACTGAGTAGGTCTTCACTCATGGCTCAGGTGGTAAAGAATCTGCCTGCAATGTGGGGGACCCGGGTTCAATCCCTGGGTTGGGAAGATTCCCTGGAGAAGGGAAAGGCTACCCACTCCCGTATTCTGGCCTGGAGAATCCCATGGACTAGTCCATGGGGTCACAAAGAGTGGGACATGACTGAAGGACTTCCACTTCACTTCAAGTCACCAGTAGGTGGGGAGAGTTTCTATATGTGGAATGAAAAAAGAATGGAATGAAGAGGAGTCTTGCTTGTGCTTTCCTGCTTGGGTGTTGTGCTGGAATTTTCCTTCTGAAGTTTAGCACCTTGAGGCAGAGGAGGGTCAAGAGACCCAAGTTGGGGGGCTAGGGGCAGGAACTCCTAGATCTCATCTCCCCATCCTGGAATGTGTGACCTGGATGGGCCCATCTTTCAGTTGGGCTCCCCTGACTGGAAGCACCCCACAACCTCTACCCTGGGACCAGACAATTTGCTCATCTGAGTTCTGATTGTGAGCTGTGCCTGGGTGCATGAGATGTCTCCAGTGGACGACCCTTGTCTTGACAGAATTGAGTGGGTGATGGATAACAACACCATGGTGAAGATGGTGCCCATCAAGATAGTGCACTCAGAGAGGCAGCCAGAGAAGGAGAGCTGCCAGGCACTGGCCCACATCCCCAAGCTGCCTCTGTTGCCCAGCGGCCTCAAGTGGGACCAGATCAAGACGATCAGCATGTTGGAGGAGTCCTACTCATGCTTCTGCCCCTACAGCTGCCAGGGCTCCAAGCCCCAGTTTCCCGGCACCCTGGGCCTCCCAGCCAAGTGCAGTCAGGCCTCCCCCCCTGCACTCAGCTATGTGAAGGCCAAAGACAGGACCGCCAACAGCCTCAGGTTAGAGGAGCTGGCCCACAAGATCGTTGGCAGGGATAAGTCACTAGTGGATGTCACTGATGTGAGACACACACACACACACTGATGTGAGAATGAGAACCACCATGGACCTCATGGAGGGCATCTTACCCAAAGATGAGCACCTCCTGGAAGGAGCAAACAAAGGAGGAAGCTGCTGCCCAAGATGCCCTCACCCAGGATGGCAGAGGAGATGTGAGTAGACCCCCAACCCTCCTGTGTCTCTGCCCTTCCCTGTGTGCCGGTCTAGCATCTTGGACTTCCAGGACAGGGACCAGGGACCTATCTCTTTATCTGTTCTCATGCATGTTCTCCAGTGACAGATTTCTCCATAAGTGCTTGGCACTTTGGGGATTTTTTTTTTTTTTTTTTAATACCCTGCCATTCAAAGGTCCATTCTGGGAACAACAAAGTTAGTTGGGCAAAGATGTGAAAAGATGTTTCTAGTGATGCCCATGGGTCCTTTCCTCATAAGGCAGCAGTTCTTCTCTGCTGTCTGCCCTCAGAGCACTTGGCAATGTTGGGAGATGCTTCTCATTGTCTCCCCTGGGAGAGTGGAGGCCAGGGATGGTGCTCGTCAACATATGGGGGCACAGGATGTGCCCCCCCCCCACACACACACACAAAGAATGTTCCAACGCTAAAGATCACTAGTGCCGAGGTGCAGAAACTTGTTACAGAGGAGTGAAAGCTGAGGCTATGGAGGATATGTGCTTACAAAAGAGGCCTTCTGTTGTTACATATTTAGCTGAGGGGGTGAATTTGCTGTAATTCATTCTGTAATAGAGGGGGAAGCTTCTCTGGTGGCTCAGATGGTTAAAGAATCCACTTGCAACAGGGGACACCTGGGTTCCATCCCTGGGTCGGCAAGATTCCCTGGAGAAGGGAATGGCCACCCACTCCAGTATTCTGGCCTGAAGAATCACACAGACAGGAGCTGGGTAGGCTAAACTCCCTGGGGGTCACCAGGAGTGGGACATGACTGAGTGACTAAGAGTTTCATGTGTTTTGTTCTGTAAAGGACCCTCTCTAGCCTCTTGTATTCAGTCACCTGCCCACAAAGGTACACCTGCTTACATCTGTTCTCTTGGTGCACATGGTCTTTGTAAGCATCACTGACTGACAGTAGATAGGAGCATGAATGTCATGCAGCAGATAGGGGCTCAGAGGCTGCAACTGTGGCCACTGGTGGAAGAACACCCAGTGAAATTTGGGGCCTGTGGTCACACTTACAATGGCAACAGACAGCTCCCCATAGACCTCAGGCTCCCCCCAGAAAACTATCTGTATCTCCTCCACAGGTGAGGCTTAGGGTACCATTTGGCATGGGGTTCTAGTTCTGGGTGGCTTTCCTGGTGGCTTAGATGGTAAAGTGTCTGCTTGCAATGTGGGAGACCCGGGTTTGATCCTTGAGTTGGGGATGATCTCCTGGAGAAGGAAGTGGCAACCCACTCCAGTTCCCTTGCCTGGTAAATCCCATGGATAGAAGAACCTGGCAACCTACAGTCCATGGTGTCACAAAGAGTCAGACATGACTAAGCAACTTCACTTTCTAGTTCTGGCCTAGGCACCTACCCTTTTCACATTTCTTTTTGTTTCCTTGATTGACTGATTTTTTTTTTTTTTTTTTGGTGCACCCCCTTACATGTGGGATCTTCACTTCCAACTAAGGGATCAAAATCTTGTCCCCTGCATTGGAAGGCAGAGTCTTAGCCACTAAACCACCAGGGAAGCCCACTCTGTACCTGCTTCCACTGTCTCCTCTCTCTGGCTGGTGTCCTTTTGTTGGCTCCATGGTTTGCAGGTCTCAGCCCAGGTTTCAGATGCATCTGTGTGCACACGTTCAGAGCTAATGTGGATGTTCTGACATTTGTTTTCCCAGGAGGGAGGAGACCAGAGTGCCAGCGGCAACATCCTTGGCCACCAATTACACCTACTACAGCAAATCAAACCCCAAGGCAGAGCTGCTGATAAAGATGAAGGGCCTGCAGGGAAAGATTGAAGGTGGGAGGAGAAGGGGATGACAGAGGATGAGATGGTGGGATGACATCACTGACACAACAGACATGAGTTTGAATAAGCTCTGGGAGTTGGTGATGGACAGGGTAGCCTGGCTTGCTACAGCCCATGGGGTCACAAAGAGTCAGACACAACTGAGTGACTGAACTGAGCTGAAGGGTGAGGACTATTGCAGTTTAGGTCAGGAGAGGGGATTTGTAAGTTGCCAGGGATGTGTGGATGCAGCTGTGTGAACACGATGAGGAATGGAGTGGGGGTTCAGGGACCAGTTCTCTGAGATAGACTGACTTGGAAGGAGAGGACTAGAGATGAGTTCAGTGACCTGATGCTGCAGCTGTGTAGACAAGGAGGAGGCCATTTGCAGAAGAGATCACAGTCCTGTGGCTGGAGTTTTGGGAACATGAAGCAGAGGATCAGAAAGCAAAGCCAAGGACCAGTGGCTAGAACTCTTTGTACCAGGACAAAGATGATTGTACAGGAGGACAGGGACCCATGGCTAGAACCCTATACAAGAGGGAGGGCAGATAAAGTCGGGTTCCAGTGCCTGAAGCAGCATCTTCAAGTGGAAGGAAGACTAGTGATAACATCATGGACCGGCCACCAGGTCTGTATGAAGAGGATGGGGAGGTTTGTAGATGAAGTTGGGGGCTGTGTGGACAAGGATGAGGAGGATAGCAGATAAGGTGAAGGGTCATGGTTGGAGCTATTAAGACAAGGTGCAGAGGACTGGAAGAGAAATCAGCAACCCTTGGTGAGAACACTCTGTCAAGGAGGAGGAGGCTCACAGGTAAAGTCAACCACCAGTGGCTGGAACAGTGTGTACAAGTAGGAGGAGATTTAGAGATAAAGTCAGGGACAGGCAGCCTGACCAGTGTGAACAGGATGAGAAGGCTTGCACATTAAGTCAGGCTCCAGTGGCTGGGACTGTGTGGGCAAGGGTGAGGAACATCATAGTTGAGGTCAGAGACCATTAGTTTAGCTGTGTAGACAAGACCTGACAGGGGGCTTCTGACGTGGCTCGGTGATAAAGAATCTCCCTGCCAATGCAGGAGGTGCAGGTTTAATTCCTGTTCTGGAAGATCCCCTTGAGTAGGAAGTGGAAACCAACTCTAGTATTCTTGCCTGGGAAACCCCATAGATGGAGGAGCCTGAAGAGCCACAGCCCATTATTCAATGGCAATTTGTCGGATGTGACTGAGCATGCACACAGACACACAAGCAGTGAGGAATGAGGCTGGAATATGAGTCCAGGGACCAGTGGCTGGAGCTGGGTGAACACAGAATAGGATTATCAGGATGAAATTCAGGGATCAATGGTTGGATCTGTGTGGACACTAATGGGGCAAGGTTACAGAAAAGGGCAGGGACTATGGTGGAATGTCTGTGGACAAGGAGGAATGACTGGAGATGAGGTTGGGGGTGCAGTTGTGTCTGGATCTTTGTTGACAAGGAGGAAGAGGACTTCACATCAAGTCAGTAGACCACGGGCTGGAAGCTGTGTGAACAGGAAGGAGGAGACTTGCACATGAGGTCAGTGACTACTAGGTGCAGCCACATAAACAAAGGGGAAGGGGGCTGGGAGGTGAAGTCAGGGACTTGAGGTCAGGGAGCAGTGTAGACAGGACAAGGAGAGACACTGGGTGAGGAGGTCAGGGACCAGTGGCTGTGATGTGTGGACAAGGAGGGAAGAGGGTTGGAGACCCATCAGGAACCCGTGATTGGTGCTTCTGGTGAAAAGAAAAAAAAGGAGTAGAATGGCAGTGTTGAACATTCCGCAAATTCCTGCTGGCTTTTTCCATATTGTAGTATATGTGTTTCCATGCTACTTTCTCCATTAGTCCCACCATCCTTCCCATACCCATCTGTTCTCTATTTGTCTGCATATCCACTGCTGCCCAGCAAATAGGTTTATCAGTATCATCTTTCTAGATTTCATATACCTGTGTTAATATAAGATATTTGTTTTTTTTGTTTGTTTGTTTTTCTTTCTGATTTATGTCACTCAGTATGATAGGCTCTAGGTTCATCCACCTCCTTAGAACTGACTGAAATGTGTTCCTCTTTGTGGCTGAGTAATATGCCACTGTGTGTATGTACCACAGCTTTTTTATCCATCCATCTGCCAATGGATGTCTAGATTGCTTCTGTGTGCTGCTGCTAAGTCGCTTCAGTCATGCCCAGTTCTGTGTGACCACATAGATGGTAGCCCACCAGGCTCCTCTGTCCCTGGGATTCTCCAGGCAAGAGTATTGGAGTGGGTTGCCATTTCCTTCTCCAATGCATGCCTGCATGATAAGTTGATTCAGTCCTGTCAGACTCTGTGTGACCCCATGGACAGCAGCCCATCAGGCTCTTCTGTCCAGAGGATTCTCCAGGTAATAATCCTGGGGTGGATTGCCATTTCCTTCTCCACCTCTGTGCTACCTATTATAAATAGTGCTGCCATGAACAATGAGGTACATGTGTCTTTTTCAGTTATGGTTTCCTCTAGCATATATGTCTGGTACTGGGATTTGCTAGATCTTATGGTAGTTTTATTCCTTTTTTTTTTTTTTTTTTCAAGAAATCTCCATACTGTCATCCATAATGACTGTAAATTGGCTGTACCAATTTACATTCCCACTAACAGGGCAAGGGGGCTTCCCTCAGCTGCTAAAGTATATACCCATGAGGTGGGAGACCTGGGTTCGATCCCTGGGTTTGGAGGATCCCCTGGGGAAGGGAAAGGAAAGGCTACCCACTCCAGTATTCTGGTCTGGATAATCTCATGGACTGTATAGCCAAAGGGGTTGCAAAGAGTCAGAAATGACTGAGCGACTTTCACTTTAAAACAATGCAAGAGGGTTTCCCTTTTCTCCACAGCTTCCCAAGCATTTATTGCTTGTAGATTTTTTCAATGCTAGCCTGGTATTTGTTCATGCAAAACAAGTTGCTGAATGGACCGCAGGCCAGGAGGTGCGGGCAGGTGCTGGAAGGTGCCCAGGTCAGTGGGGCCATGACTGAGTCCTGCATGCTGTACCCACAGTAGGAGCTCATTGAGAGCCTTGGTCTCAAGCTGCATGTGCTGCAGAAAGCATGAGAGAGCCTGCAGGAGGATATGCAGGCCAACAGTGCACTGGGTGATTAAGTGGAGGCCCTGGTCAAGGCAGTGTACAAGCCCAATGAGTTTGAGAAGTTCCACATGTTCACTGGGGACCTCAACAAGGTGGTGAATCTCCTGCTGTCACTGTCAGGCCACCTGGGCTGCATGGAGAACGCCCTCAACAGCCTGGACAATAGCATGCCTCTGGGTGATCTGGTACTCCCCACGAGGCAGCAGAGGTTGAGGGGGAGGCCCCACAGGGTACAGAGTGAACACCTGGAAGCCTTGCTGGGTCCACTGTCCACCTGGTCATGCAAGGTCTTCTTTTCTCTCGCTCTCTCCCTTCTCATAGTGGGGGACCATCACGAGGTTCCCTGTGTTGTTCAGCGGCCTGGTCATGTCTGACTTTTTGCAACCCCATGGACTGCAGCACACTGGACTTCCCTGTCCATCACCAATTCTCAGAGTTTACCCAAACTCATGTCCATTGAATTGGTGATGCCATCTAGCCATCACATCCTCTGTCATCCCCTTCTCCTCCCACCTTCAGTATTTCCCAGCATCAGGGTCTTTTCCAATGAGTCAGTTCTTCATATCAGGTGGCCAGAACAGCCTAGCAATTTTATGTGTTCAGACTCACACCCTGAAAGGTGGTGCAGGTATCAGGATACTTCCCCAGCTTGTCACCAGGGAAGAAGCAGTTTTGGTTTTCAGCCCCCACCCCACCCCCACCCCCCTCACCAACCAAGCAGCAGCCCTGTTGGTCCAGCCTCTCCTCGGGGGCCCTCCACCCCATGATGCTCCGAAGGGGCTGGTGGGAGGCCGTTCAGGTCACCAGGTTTCGGAGGAACAGGAGACTTGCTGATATCAGAAACTGGGCCAGAGGCCGGGGCTTTCCCATGCATCCACCAGCCGCCACTTGATGTCTGTTTAACGCTGTTCCTCCTTTCCTGTCTTGTTTTCACAGCAGGCTAAGTGAGGGCACAGGCGGTAGGTGTGTTCCCCGATTTAGAAGTGGGAGTGTCTATGTGCCCCAGAGTAAGGAGCCAGGGCAGCTATGCGACCAACCCCCTTCTCCTGCCGCTGTCCCCAACCTCCATCTCTATTCTTCCAACCCTTTGTCCTCTTCACTGTCCGCCTCTCCTTTCGCCAGAAGGGTTTAGAAATCCTTCCCTGGGAGATTTCTTTAAATGCACTGCTTTGGCCCACTTTGCCCCCATCAGCAGTGTTGTCAGGGAAAAGCCCTGGGCGCACACATCCTCCCCCCAGCCTCCCCTCCCCCGGAGTCTTTCTGCCTGGGCGAACCTCCCAGTTTTGGATGTTTCTGGGCGCTGATGGCTCTTGTGTTCTACAGGGTGTATCTGGGCGCCTCGTGTGGGGGTGTACCCAAGGCGCCTAGCTGCCCAGTCGGTGGGAGGCACTGGCCACGCCCGCCATGTCCCCAGCAGGCTTGTGCATCTTCTGTTTGTCCAACAATCCCTGCTCTAGAAGCACCACGTCCTGATCCAGTAGCACGAGGATGCCAGGAAGCTGAAGGAGAACCTGGACTGCTATGAGGGCATAGTCTTCGACATCCTGGCCAGCTACCTGGGCCCTGAGAACCTGGTGGACTACGAGCACTTCTTCAAGATGAAGTCGGCTCTCATCACGGAGCAGCGCAAAGCAGTGCAAAATACACCTGGATGAAGAGCAGCTGAAGTGCCTATTGGACAGCCTTCAGCCTGAGGGAGGCAAATGAGAGAGCACCCACCTTCCCACTCTGCCCTCCGGGAAAGAGGGTGGAGATTAGGTTGGTGGAGCCATCAGCTCCAGTCCTGTAAATGCAGCTGAAAACTGCAGCCTGCATTAACATTCTGTCTATGTGGAATGGGGGAGGGGGGTGGTCCTCTCAAGGCCAGGTGGCAGTCAGCAAAGCAGTAACTTCTGTATGTGCATTTGGGATGAGTTATTTAATTCTTAGTTTCCCTTTTGGAATGCTGAGTAGAAAGGCTCCCCCAGTCCCCCCCACCCCCGCAGCTGTAGCAAGGAAGAGTCTCCACGTGCACGTGTGGACCGGGGTCACCATGTGGTCTCTACCCGCCCAGTGTGCAGGCACTGAACCCCGTCCTCCATGAGGGAAGGAACCAGCGCCTCTCTAAGAAGGTGCATGTGGGTTGGGTTGCTAGGAGCTGGGGGTCGCCTGGCGCACGCACATGTTGTCCTGTGGATCGCGGGAGGCGCCGGGTGGCGCGGGGTAGCAGTGTTCTCCCGTGGATCCGCAGGTGTTGCACCCTTCATTGTATCTATCCTGTAAGGGTTACTCCCGACCCAGTAAAAAATCATGAGGATAAGCATTATGCGTTAGAAAGGAGGATAGTTGTCTGTGCGGTTTAAAGAGCAGCTGTGAAATGAACTTTGGCGTGCTGGATTCACTCATGGTGAAATCGCCGCTTGAAGAGTGTGCATGCTTTAAGACGCATGCAGAAGGGACATACTGGCTTTTGTTCTTCTTTTGTTCTAGCATTTGACACCAGCGTACAAATGCTATTTTTCCTGCAAAGTGAGATTACCTGGCTGAAAGTGTGTCCTGAAGTTATGTGCTTGTGAGTTTTTGTTTGTTTGTTTGTTTTTGTTTTTTTCTTTCTTAAGGTCCCTGAAATATTTTCCTCATTTTTCCTCCCCCCACCCCAAGAACACTTCTTTGGTGTGTATATGATCATAGATTATAATTGGCAAGTCCTCTCTTATTGCTTCTCTGGATTAGTTATGGCCGTGTCAGAGTCATGTTTCCTCTAAGAACCGGTGGCTCTGGCTTTCGGACCAGAGGTACTGGTGGTCCACACAACGCCTAGATCTTGTCTTTCTCCACCACAGAGTTGACCACTGTCTGGTCCATGTTTTATTGTTTGATATTGCAAGGTAGTCAAGAGAGTCTATTCACTAAAGAAAACACTGTTGAGCTGTTGTTTTCCAGGGGGTGAGTCATGACTAGCAGAAGATAACTTGCAGATCCCATGTGTGGCAAATGATTTGTATCCAGAATGTATAAAGAACTTTCCAAATTCACATTATGAGAACAGTCAGCCCAGTTAAAACATGAGCCACCGACTTAGACACTTCACCAAAGAGTCTCTATGCATGTCAATAAGCACAATAGGTGTTCAGCCCCTTGTGGCTTGGTTCTCATGGTCTGATTTTTAACCTGATGGTTTGTGTTCCATCCCAGTTGGGTGAGATGCCTAGATAATGGCAGGAGAAGCCCTAAGATAACTTCTTGTGAGGGTGATATTTGGAGGTCAGATGACATTTCTCCTTGTTTCCTCTTATGCCCGTGAAAAGAGTTTTCCAGCAGTGGGGAGATAACCCTTTGTCACCAGTGGCTGGCACCTTTCCAAAGACAAAAGCATGCAATGTCATATTAAAGGACACTACTCCACACCCACTGAACCAGAAGAACAAGCTGAACTGGCTGCGGTGATATCTCTGCGGTCCTGGAGAGAACCGATCTGGTAGGCTTCAATGATGCTGGCAATAAACACTCCTTTGGCAGCCCACACACACCAAAGAGAAAGTCTTTTTTCTGCACTTTTTATTCTTCTTTAATTAAGCTGTTTCTGACTTGAAAAAATCCCTCTTCTGCCAGTGAAGCATCATCCTCCTCTCCAAGTGCTACGGTCACTTGCTGTGAAAATGGGTCATGGCAGAAAAGATAAAGCTGGCTGTCCACGGACCTCCTGCCCCACCTTCCTCCTTTGAGGAGACAACCACAGTGATGTCAGTGTGTTTTGATTTTGACAAAGCTTTTATCTGTGATTCTTGCCCTTCTCATACAGTATTGTGATCATTTTGATGATATGTCTGTAAAATGTGAAAATAGAGTTTGTGCCTGTATCCAGCTTTTCAATGCCTTTTGAGAACCTTGTCTTCTACACAACAATACACAGGGCTCTGATGTCCTTTAAATGAAGCACATAGAATCACAATGGTCCTGTCTATTTCCCCATCTGCCTCATAAATGTCTGGTTGGTGGGGACACAAAGCTTGCAGTGAGTCAGTGTGCACAACTTTGTATATAGCTATATTACTGCCTATACAAACAATCTGGTGCTAATGTTTCTCCTGTGGCATTCCTGGGTGGTGGCTGATTGCTCACCCTGGATCATTGCTTAGCTGAGAAGTGCTCTCTATATTTTGAGGTTGCAGTCAGGGGCCTTGCCTGAGACTTTGATCATGCTGCCCACCATGGAAGATATGTACTGATTTCAGGCTCAACACTTAACACTTACCTCTCAACAGGTCATCCTGCTTGGCCTTAATAAAATAAATGGTATCTTTCAGTAAATGGAGCATATTTGCTTTGCATCCTTTTTAAGAATTTGAACATTCTTCCCATATGTCAGATTCTTCATCCACTGATAAATCATGGGATTGAATCTGTGTATGCAGGTGTTTAACTATTTCTGCCTGTCTAGTTCAGGCCAGTTAGTTTGCAGCCTGGAAACATCAGGGACACAGGTTGTATCAGTCAGCTGTTTCTACAGCCATGCTGTGTAACAACCACTATAAAATCATGGCAGAGTACAGGGAGAGTATTCCTTTAGAGTAGGAATTTGTAGATCATTCTGTTCTATGTGCCTCCCAGGTTCATTTGCCTTCCAGGTCCAGGCCTTTGGCCTGGGCATATCCATGGCACATGATTGGAGAACAAGCCCAGTCACAAAGGTGCTTGTCCTGGTTGTGGTTATGACACACCTGCTAACCTTGTGTTGCTGAAGCAAGTTTTGCAGCCCAACTCAGAATGCAGAAGGTGTGGCATGTGTTCCACCCCGTGATTGCAGGAAGCTGTGAAGCACTGGGGCCACTGGTGGAGCCCTGCTATCTCCCATGCCAGGTGCTGATATGGAGTAGCATCCTGCAATCTAGGACCTAAAGTTAAGTTCCTGGAGCAAAGCCAATTTTCTCACTTGAAGGTCATATGTCTGTAGCAGGCACCCCTCAGTTTTCTCCTTTGCAACTGTTAGGAGAGCAAGCGAGCTAACGTCAATTGGCTTGGAACCTGAGTCAGGTCAGAAAAGTGTCATATGGAGGGAGGCATTCACACTTCTGGTGCTGTCACTGCAGCCTCAGTCTGAAGGAAAAGTGTTCTCTGCACCTGGATGCCCCTGTCAGAACCACCAGAGGACAGATGACAGTTGCTTCCATAGGACAGCTGCACTGGAGGACTGATGGAAGCAGATAAACACTTCTGTTTTCAGAGCAGATTGATGGGACCTGTAGGGTAACCAGTTGAGACAGAGGGAGTCTTCCTTCTTTTTTAAAAATAATTTTGTTTGTTGAATTTTGGCTGTTCTGGGTCTTCCTTGCTGCTCGGGCTTTTCTCTAGATGTGCTCTGTGGGTTTCTCGAATGTGGGCCTTAGTAGTTGTGGCATGTGGGCTTAGTTGCTCTGCAGCAGGTGGCATCTTCCTGGATCAGGGGTCGAGCTCTTTGTCTCCTGTATTGGTGGATTCTTTACCACTGAACAACCAGGGAAGCCTGAGAGAGTGTTCTTAGTAAGAACTACTCAAACGTAGGAGGTGTATTTTTATTTGAGATGGGGAAAAAACATTGTCACAAACTTAGGAACTTTAAGAAGTACACAAATGTTACATACATAATCATCATCATCCTTATTATTATTATTATTATTTTGACTTCTACAGGGCCACTCTTTCTTGTCTTGTGAGGGATTCATCCATGAGGGCAATGGAGGTGCAGTTGTAGGTTGGGGTGGTGGGGGTGTGGCTGTAGAAGCCAGTGGTCCTCATGCCATGCTCTGAGACCCATGGACTGAGATCCTCAGACTTCTGTTTTTTCAGGGAAAGCCAACTTGGGCACACAGAATCAGTCTCAGGCATGGGGGCATGGGAAATGCTGTCTGCATCCTCACACCTATTGGCTTGACCACTGCAGGGCCACAACGCCCTGCAAGTCCAGGCATTCTGGGGCTGGGGGTGAGGAGGGTGGTGGGGGCTGGGCCATGGTGGGAAGAGAACCCAGCATAGCCTTGGAAGAAGTCTGAATAAGGTGTGTAGATCACCATGTGGTCAATGTGAAGTTCTTTTTACCTTTACTGAAGTATACTTGATTTACAACAAAGCGCTAATTTCTTCTGTACAACAAAATGAATCAGTTATATATAAACACATACTTTTTTTCATATTCTTTTCCATTATGGTTTATTACAAGATACTAAGTATAGCTCCCTGTGCTACATAGTGGGGTCATCTTGTTTATCCATCTTAAATATAGGTATATGTTAGTTCAGCTTAGTTCAGTCACTCAAGTCATGACCAACTCTTTGTGACCCCATGGACTATAGCACACCAGGCCTCCCTGTCCATCACTAGCTCCCAGAGTTTACCCAAACTCATGTCCACTAAGTCTGTGATGCCATCCAACCATCTCATCATGTTGTCCCTTCTTCTCCTGCCTTCAATCTTTCCCAGCATCAGGTCTTCTCAGTTGAATCAGTTCTTTGAATGAGGTGGCCAAAGTATTGGAGTTTCAGCTTCAGCATCAATCCTTCCAGTGAATACTCAGGACTGATTTCCTTTAGGATGCACTGGTTGGATATCCTTGCAGTCCAAGGGACACTCAAGAGTCTTCTGCAACACCACAGTTCAAAAACATCAATTCTTCAGTGCTCAGCTTTCTTTATAGTCCAACTGTCACAGCCATACATGACTACTGGAAAAACCATAGCCTTAACTAAATGGACCTTTGTTGTCAAAGTAATGTCTGTGCTTTTTAATATGCTGTCTATGTTGGTCATAACTTTCCTTCCAAGCGTCTTTTAATTTCATGGCTGTAATCACCATCTGCAGTGATTTTGGAGCCCCCCAAAATAAAGCCTGCCACAGTCCACTGTTTGCCTATCTATCTATCTATCTATCTGTCTATCTGTCTATCTATCTATCTATGGTTGCTAATTCCAAACTCCTAATCTTCCCCTCCCCTCCCCATTGGGGACCACAAGTCTGATCTTTCATACATGTGTCTGTTTTCTTTCATACATATGTTGATTTCTGTTGTATTTCAGATTCCATATCTAAGTGATATGATATGGTATTTGTCTTTCTACTGCTAAGTTGCTTTTTGATGATATAGTATGACCAGACCCATCCAAGTGGCTGCAGATAGCATTTTTTTTTTTTCTTTTTTATGGTTGAGAATTTCTCTGTATATATGTACCACATCTTTATCCATTCACTTGCTGATGGACATTTTATTTGATTCCATAGCTTGTCTGTTGTGAATAGTGCTATGAACATGGGAATGTATGCATCTTTTTGAATTAGTGTTGTCTGGACATATGCCCAAGGATGGGATTGCTGAGTCATATGGTAGCTCTACTTTTAGTTTTTTAAGGAATTTTCATACTCTTCTCTGTAATGGCTGCACCAATTTACATTCCTACTAACTGTGTAGGAGGGTTCCCTTTTCTCCACACACTCTCCAGCATTATTTGTATCTTTTTTAAGGATGGGCATTCTAACCAGTGTGGATGATAGCTCACTGCAGGGTTGATTTGCATTTCTTTAATAATTAGCTGTGGTCAAGGTGAATTCCTTGATTCCCAGAATCATGCTATGGTGACTGGCGTCATTCCTACTTGGTTAATCTTGGGTGAAGAATGTGATGTTGTTGTTGTACTTGGTCGCTCAGTTGTATCCAATTTTTTTCCACCCCGTGGACTGTAGCCCACCAGGCTCCTCTGTCCATGGGGTTTCCCAGGTGATAATAATGGAGTGTGTTGCCATGCCCTCCTCCAGGGGATCTTCCCAACCCCAGGAATTGAACCCAGGTCTTCCACATTGCTGGTGGATTCTTTACCATCTAAGCCACCAGGGAAGCCCCATACTGGAGTGTGGTAGCCTATCCCTTCTCCAGGGGAACTTCCCAACCCAGGAATAGGACCCCCGTGTCCTGCAAGAATGTGTGGAGATATGCTATTTGCAACTTTTTTTTTTTTTTTTTTTCTGCCAGAAGCTAAGATTTTTCAGAAGGAAAAGGCACGCAACTGGTTGCTTTCCACAGTTTCAAAGGAGGATTTCTTTCTGCACTTCCTCATTTGAGCACTTTCTCCCAGTGTGTGAGGGGAACTTTAGAGCTGAATTGCAAATAGTTATTTATAATAGGAAGGCCAGCGAGGAGCTGGGGCCTTTGGACCTCTTGGGAAAGACTCTTGCTTTAAGCCTTCAGCAAGTGCTGGGGAGGGAGCTTATCTGTGCTTGTCCAGGTGGGTAGCTGACGTGGACAGGAGGAGTGAGTGTGGGCAGCCAGCCCATCGGGGCAGGGGGAGTCGGGAAGTGCTGCACACAGCCCAGCCTGGAGCCGCTGGGTGCTCTGGCAGTACCAGGCAGCCAACACTGGGCCCTGGATGCTCAGAAGCCAGTCGTCAGTGCTGGGGAAAAGGAACACATTATTGCTGGCCCCTCGGTGGTAGTGACTCAGTCCCTTCACCATTCCTGTTCTGTGTTCCAGATTGGAGACCTGGAGCTGGAGCTGGAGGGCTAGAGTGGAGGGGAGGTCGCGACGGGATAGGCATGTCCAAGTTTGTGCTCAGGCAGACCTGGGGTACTACCCTTGGCCTTGAGGTGAGAAAGGGGTAGAGCTCCGACTCTGGGTGGGGGAGGGGGGGTGGCGCAGAAGAAGCCTGGGAAGGGAGGTCTGCATTTCACGGTTTCAAAAAACCCTGGATGTAAATCCATGGCTAATTCAAGTCAATATATGACAAAAACCACTACAATATTGTAAAGTAATTAGCCTCCAACTAATAAAAATAAATGAAAAAACAAAAACAACAACAACAACACAAAAAACCCTGGATATCAGGAGGCATGTGGGAAGTATGGCTCCCCACGGGAGGCGGAGTTGGGTGCGAGCTGGTGTGCAGTGCAGGACGCTCCCAGCAAACCTGCACGGAGAAGCTAGTTTTTATCTGCTCGAGTTTTCCCGAATGCATTTGCGCTTGGACTGCTGCTGCCCTAGCCTGCCACCCCCACACCCCGTGATTAAACATTGAATGCCGATCAGAACACCCATATGTCTCAAGAGGCACCGTTCCAGGGGAATTGCAATTCCAGGTGTCCATTGTGGGACTCTTTTGAGTGTTGGATTCGCAGGGCCTCCAATCCCATGAAGGTGTGTGTGAGGGAGGGTCCTGTGGGGACTTGTGAGGTCCTGTGGGATCCTGTGTGGGAAGGTGTGTGTGGGGGAGGGTCCTGTGATATCTCTGTATGAAACTCCGTATGAGACATGTGATTTGTGTGTTCATTTGTGCCCAGGTAAGTTTTTAATTTTTGGCATGACAGAAGATAGGGGAAATACACACGTATACAGACAGTGATGCATGTGTGTGGATAGCACTAGCTGAGTTTTACAGCAATACTGGAGATCCGTGTACATGCATACTTGCCACCTCCTCATCTGGGTGAAGAACCACCTTCCAGTACTGACAGGCCAGCTGCAGACCACGGTTTCTCCTGGGGGACTGCCAAACATCCCTTAACACCTCTCCTCAGGGCTCTTTCCCTGTGGGTTGCCAGCCATGGCAACCTGGGACTGGCCCCAGGATCTACTCAAGTAAGGTGAGGTTCCTTTAGTCCCTTCACAGGTACTCCCTCCTGTTTACTTGCCAGAGTCCTTCCTTCCTGTACAGGACAGGATGCCAAGGCTCTCAGGACATACCGTGCCAGGTCAGGTAAGGTGTTGGTGTATCCCATCCCACTCCTCACATCTCTCCATTTTCCTTGTTTTCTGTTTTGTTGCTGTTGTTGTTTGTTTGTTTAGGAAACAGGATTCTTAATTACATCTCTCTCTCTCTCTTTTATTTTTAAATTGAAGTCTAGTTGCTTTAAAACGTCATGCCCATCACTGGACAGCAAACTGACTCAGTGATACACACAAAGACTTTCTTGTTTTATAGTCTTTTATAGTTTGTCACAGTCTACTGAGTATAGCTCTGTGCATTCTGCAGTAGGATTGGGTCGTTTGTTCTAAATGTAGTAGTTGGTATCTACCAATCCCTACACACAGTCCATCCTTCCACCCTCCCCCTTGGCAATCAAAAATCTGTTCTCTGAGTCTTTTGTTTGCTTTACAGGTATGATCATTTGTGCCATATTCTGGCTTCCACCTCACTATGCAGATGACACCACCCTTAGGGCAGAAAGTGAAGAGGAACTAAAGAACCTCTTGAGGGAAGTAAAAGGGGAGAATGAAAAAGCTGGCTTAAAACTCAACATTCAAAAAACTAAGACATGGCATATTGTCCCATCACTTCATGTCAAATAGTTGGGGAAACAATGGAGAAACAGTAAGAAATTTTATTTTCTTGTGCTAGAAAATCACCACAGATGGTGATTGCAGCCATAAAATTAAAAGATACTTACTCCTTGGAAGGAAAGTTATGATCAACTTAGACAGCATATTACAAAGCACAGACATTACTTTGCCAACAAATGTCCATCTAGTCAATACTATGGTTTTTCCAGTAGTCATGTATGGATGTGAGAGTTGGACTATAAAGAAAGATAGGCACCCTAAGAATTGATGCTTTTGAATAGTGGTGTTGGAGAATACACTTAAAAGTCACTTTGATTTCAGGGAGATCCAACCAGTCCATCCTAAAGGATGTCAGTCCTTAGTGTTCATTGGAAGGACTGATACTGAAGCTGAGATTCCAATATTTTGGCCACCTGATGCCAAGAGCTGAGTCATTGGAAAAGACCCTGATGCTGGGAGAGATTAAAGGCAGGAGAAGAAGGGAATGATAGAGGATGAGGTGGTTCGATGGCATCATCAACTCAATGGACATGAGTTTGGGTAGACTCTGAATGTTGGTGATGGATAGGGAGGCCTGGTGTGCTGCAGTCCATGGGGTTGCAAAGAGTCGGACACAACTGAGTGACTGAATTGAACTGAAGAATAAACCCACCTTAGGAAGCCAAAGACATGTACTCAGGAAGCCATAATGAAAAAAAAAAAAAAAAAAATGACACAAACAGATGGAGAGATAGTCCATATTCTTCGATGGGAAGAATAAATATTGTGAAAATTACTTCCCAAAGCAATCCATGGATTCAGGACAACCTTTTCAAAATAGCAAGATAATTTTTCTCAGAAGTAGAACATTTTCTTTTTTTTAGAATTTGTATAGAAACATTAAAGACCCCAATTAGTCAAAGCAATTTTGAGAACTAAAAACAAGAGGTGGCGGAATCAGGCTCCCTGACTTCTGGGCAAGGGAACCCCTGGGGTTCTAGTGGTTAGGAATCCCACTGCCAATGCAGGGGGGCAAGGATTTGATCCCTGCTCTGCAAAGACTCCACTTGCCAAGGGGCAACTAAGCCCATGCACCACAACTACTGAGCCCACAAACTGCAACAACTGAAACTTGCAAGCCCTGGGGCCTTGCTCTGCAACAAGAGAAGCCACCACAATGAGGACTCCTCATGCTGGAACTAGAGAGGAACCCCACTCACTGCAATTAGAGAAAAGCCCATGCATAGCAAGGAAGACACAGTACAGTCAAAACAATAAATGTAAAAAAATAATAAAAGGGCAGAAGACCTAAACAGACATTTCTCCAAAGATAATATACAGATGGCCAAGAGGGTACAAGAAAAGATGCATGATATCCCTAATTATTAGACAAATACAAATCAAAACTACAATGAGGTATCATATCACACCAGTCCTAGGGGTCACCATGAAATGTCTACAAATAACAAATGCTGGAGAGGATGTGGATGGAAGGGAACCCTGCTACACACTTCGTGTGAATGTAAGTTGGTGCAGCCACTATAGGAAACAGTATGGAAGTTCCTCAGAAAAGTAAAACTAGAATTATGAAATTATCCAGAAATTCCATTCTTGGCATAAACCCAGACAAAACAGTAATCTCACAATATACATGCACTCCAATGATCAAAGCAGCACTATTCACAATAGACAAAATGTAAAAATAAGCTAAATGTCCATTGACAGATGAATGGATACATACAAAGTGGTATGTATATAAAATGGAATAGTACTCAGCCATAAAAATTGAAATTATGCCATTTGCAGCAACATGGATGGACTGACAGATTACCATACAAAAAATAAGCCAGTGCTTACTTCAGCAGCACATGTACTAAAATTGGAACATTACAGAGAAGATTAGCATGGCCCCTGTGCAAGGATGACACACAAATTCGTGAAGCATTCCATATTTTTCATAGGCTAAACACTCTCTGACATAAATCACAGCAAGATCCTCTATGACCCACCTCCCAGAATATTGGAAATTAAAGCAAAAATAAACAAATGGGACCTAATTAAACTTAAAAGCTTTTGCACAACAAAGGAAGCTATAAGCAAGGTGAAAAGACAGCCTTCAGAATGGGAGAAAATAATAGCAAATGAAGAAACAAAGGATTAATCTCAAAAGTATACAAGCAACACCTGCAGCTCAATTCCAGAAAAATAAATGACCCAATTGAAAAATGGGCCAAAGATCTAAACATACATTTCTCCAAAGAAGACATACAGATGGCTAACAAACACATGAAAAGATGCTCAACATCACTCATTATTAGAGAAATGCAAATCAAAACCTCAATGAGGTACAATTACACACCAGTCAGGATGGCTGCTATTCAAAAGTCTACAATCAATAAATGCTGGAGAGGGTGTGGAGGAAAGGGAACCCTCTTACACTCTTGGTGGGAATGCAAGCTAGTACAGTCACTATGGAGAACAGTGTGGAGATTCTTTAAAAAACTGGAAATAGAACTTCCATATGACCCAACAATCCCACACCTGGGCATATACACTGAGGAAACCAGATCTGAAAGAGACACATGTACCCCAATGTTCATCACAGCACTGTTTATAATAGCCAGGACATGGAAACAACCTAGATGCCCATCAGCAGATGAATGGGTAAGGAAGCTATGGTACACATACACAATGGAATATTACTCAGCCATTAAAAAGAATCACCAGCCCAGATTGGATGCATGAGACAAGTGCTCAGGGCTGGTGCACTGGGAAGACCCAGAGGGATGGGATGGAGAGGGAGGTGGGAGGGGGGTTCAGGATGAGGAACACATGGCTGATTCATGTCAATGTATGGCAAAAACCACTACAACATTGTAAAGTAATTAGCCTCCAACTAATAAAAATAAATGGGGGGAAAAATAAAGATACATAGACAAGGATAAAAAAAAAAAAAAAAAAAGCCAGACAGAGAAAGACAAATAGCAAATTACACCACGCATATGTGGAATCTAAGTATGACACAAATGAACATATCTATGAAACAGAACCAAACCCATGGAAACAGAGAACAGACCTATGGTTTTCAAGGAGGAGGGGGTTCGGGGTGGGAGGAATAGCAGGTTGGGGTTAGCAGATGTAAACTATTACACATGGAATGTATAAACAACAAGGTCCTACAGTAGAGCACAGAGAACTATATTCAGTATCCTATGATAAAACATATTGAAAAAGAATATAAAAAAAGAACTTATGGGACATCCCTGGTGGTCCAGTGTTTAAGACTCCACACTTCCACTGCAGGGGTTGTGGGTTCAGTCCCTGGTCAGGGAACTAACCCCACATACCCTGCAACATGATCAGGAAAAAAAAAAACAAAATTGTATGCACACACACAATGTATATACACACATATATGTGTACAAATCAATCACTCTGCTGTAATGCAGAAATTAACACTTGCATACTTCAAAAAAATAAATAACATGAATGGGGAAAAAAAGATTGGTATATTTCATTGTATGTAAAGTTTATATCCAAAGAAAAGTGTTGTAAATAACTACAGCTCACTACTTCATGGCAGGTTTGCTGAAATACTTACAGACATGCATCCTGTTGTCTGCAATTTATCACAAAATATACCAAGGGATAATGTGGAATGATAGATGGATAGAGGGATGAAAAAATAGATAGACACATGAGAAAGGAAGTATTCTAAAACAAGTACAGTAGAATCTATGTGGAAGTCTTGGGTATTACCTAGAAAACATGTTCAACCTTATTTAACATTTGAAAATTTTTATAATAAACTGTTGGGGAAAGTACAGAGCAAAGAAAAATGAAAACCAAAGTGCACATGAAGTATCATTTCAACTTTAAAAATATGAGCTAAAAGAAAGATGCAGAGGAGATAGGCTAAAATATTGTGTGATCAGTGCTTCAGTTGTGTCTGATTCTTTTACAACCCCATAGACTGGAGCCTGGCAGGCTCCTGTCTCCATGGGATACTCCAGGCAAGAATACTGGAGTGGGTTACCATTTCCTTCTCCACGGATCTTCCTGACCCAGCGATCTAACTCCTAACTCCTACAATGGCAGGTGGGTTCTTTACCACTGGGCCACCAAGGCAGCCACAAAATATGAACTGTAGTGAAATTAAACATGGTTTTTATTTATTTTTTCACACTCCATGCACTGACCAAGTTCATTCCCCAATATCCAAAGACTACATATTCCATAATAAAAGTAGCATCCCTTTCCCTCTGGCCCAAGGGAGACAGGCCTACCGGGCAGCAACACCACCCTGCTTGTGCTCCCCTTGTTACCTTGGCTTTGTGCACCTGCTGGGGCTCCCAGAGTCCTACAAGCACAGCTCTAGAGATGTGTCCCTTTGGCTTCAAAGAGCTGATCAAGCCTATGACTAACTCATCTGTTTGGAGTCAGAGGTGCAGCCCCACCCATCCTGGCATCATCTTGGTCCATCATGGCGCTACCCACCTCCACTTCATGTTTTCTCTTTAAATATATAAATATAATATATGTATATATTATATAAATATACTATAAATATAAATATTTTATATATTGGGTAAAGTAAGTGGTTTATTGAAAAGTACGTGTGGAAAAGCAAACAGGTCAACTCAGAGAGTTACCCGCCACCCCCACCCTCTGCAGTTTTTCAGCCTACACCCTCTAGTTCCCTGGAGTTTTTCTCTGTTATTTAAATTTCTTAATATAACTGATCTTTGTCCAGTAGCTGAAAAGGGGAAATTTACACCTTTTAGAAAAATTCTTTTATGGGTAACTAAATAATAAACAAGGAAGGACAAAATCATAACTGAGAAATATTTGCAAGATAGCTGACAAAAGGTTCACTTACCTAATTTATGCAGAGTTCAAAAATTAAGAAAAGAAGATTAAAAACCCAACAGAAGACATACATGAAGTAAACAAAGGGAGCAAAGAAATACAAATTACTCAGAAGAAAAATAGGATAAGTTACCAAAAAACAGGAGGAAATGTTAAAACTAATTGGTGATAAAAGAAATGCAAACCAAAACAATATTGCAATGTGATTTCTCACCATGCAAATTGCTGAAAGTTCAATGAAAGTGTTGAGTGATACCAAATATCTCCTACAAATTGAGGATGAGAGGTTGGAAAATGAGTGCTTATACATTGTCGTGAAAGCATAAAGTGATGCAAGTTTCAGAAGGATAATTTGACAGTATCTAGTAAATTTGTAAATGTATGGAGCCACTTAGCAAGACCTTGTTTCAAATTTACATTGCAGAAATATTTATGCAATTTCACCAAGATTATTTATATGATATTCAGTACAATATACAGTTATATACAATATACATGTATATATACTATATATATATATATTTATATATGTATATATATACAATATATATATATATATATATCTCCCATCATCTTGGGATGGGAAAATATCTTGGGCCCCTTCCCCATACTGAACTTCCCAAATGCAACCCTTGTTCTTATTTCTATCAGAATAGAATAGTTTTGCCTCATACAGAACTTTCTATAAATGGAGCCTAGAGTATGTACACATGTAGTTACTTAACAATGTTGTGTTACTTTCTGCTGTACAGCAAAGTAAATCAGTTGTGCATATGTTTATATACCCTCTTTTCTCAGTTTCTTTCCCATTTAGGTTATCACAGAGGATTAAGGCCAGTTACCTGTGCTACACAGATAGTTCTCATAGTTTTCAAGGCATTATTCTCCATAATATACAAAAAAGCACATGTAGGCCAGTATCAAAAAAGAAAACAAAAGAAAACAAATAAACAAAACAAACAAACAAAAAAGAACAGTAGACGGGCAGATCTAAATGGACATTTTTCCAAAGAAGACATGCAGATGGCCAACAAACACTTCAAAAGATGCTCAACATCACTAGTTACCAGAGAAACGTAAATCAAAGCTACAATGAGGTATTACTTCACACCAGTCTGAATAACCCTCATCAAAAATACTAAAAGCAATTATTTGGAGAGGGTGTGGAGAAAACGGAAACCTCTTGCACTGTCTCTGGAAATGTAAATTGGTACCACCACTATAGTGAACTCTATGGCAGCTCCTTAGAAGACAAAAAATATAATCAACATGACCTACTCCTGGGCATTTTCTAGGGGGAAATCTTAATTCAAAAAGATACATACACCCCAATGTTCATTGCATCACTACTTACACTAGCCACGACATACAACATTTTCTAATTATGGCAAAAACGGGGGGAAAAAAAACAAAAAACCTTAAGTAAACAATCTCGAAACAAGGGGTCAAATTACTAGGCCTTTGTAAAATTAGAGGCTTAAAGGTAAGTAAACAAAGCAAGAATCACATATCAGAACTTGTTGGGGTCCTTTAATGGATCGGAACCTGGTGGTACAGAGTCGATGATAAAAAAGTAAAAGAGAGAAAGAGGCTGATATTCCCTGGTTTACACAGAGGACCAATAAAGCCCTTGACACAGGACATGCTTCACTCACAAAGGCACCAGGCGCCATATTGAGGGGGTGAAGGCACAAAGTGCCTTCCAGTGAGGGTCTTAGAAACCTGGGCAGGCAAGTGAGCATGATGGATCTCTACACTCCAGAGAATCAGCCAGAAAAAGAGAGAGAGACAAAAAAGACACAGGGACCTAAGCTCTGATGGAGCAAAGGTGCTTTAATGCTTTTTCTAGGAGTATATATATATAGGCTGTGGTACAAGAAACTTCTTTTGGGAATGATAGAGATCAGAAAACCAAATGTACAGCAACCGTTACCAAGGGAACAAGAGGTAATTTTAGTCACAAGATCAGGAGACAATCCATATCTCAAGAAAGGGGAGCAAGACTAAGTAGTTTTTCCTAAAGAGAATGTTTACTAAAGGAGACCCAAGCCTGCCTCACACAATGATCTCAGTCCCTGGGAGCAGTGTGCTGTTCCTCTTGAAGAGGGACAAAGGACTCATGAAAGACAGCACATAGAAATCCTCCCATCAAACATTCCCTGACAAGAACTAAGTTCTATGTTAACATTCATATGGCAGAAAATATGATTTTATACTAAAAGAACTAGCACATCCTCATCTTTTTATTTCCTCATCCAGAACTCAGAATTCATAGCAAATGGTAAATGGGATCCTGGGTGATTTTTTTCTTTCTTTGTATTTTTCTAGCAAATGTACATTTTCAGTTATGAGCATTAATTTTTATTTATTCTGTTATCAGTATTATTTTTTAATAAAGTTATATAGTTCTTTTTCAAAATGTAAAGAATACATCTGGATTTTATAAATTACATTCATAAACATTCTTCTATTTCTCTGAAAGATGGCAGCATAAGCATAATAAATATTTATTCATACACACATATACATAGGAGTCAATATATTTGAATTTTATAAATTATATTCATTACCATATTTCTGTTCTCCTTGAGAGGTCATCATATGCACAGTAAATATTTATTCTTACCCCCATATACATATGACAGAATACATCTAAATTTTATTAATTAAATTCAGAAGCATCCTTCTATTTCTTAATGAGAGGTCAGCTAAAGTACAGTAAATATTTATTCATACCCACGCACTTTGGCCACATGATGCAAAAATACTGAATCATTGGAATAGCCCCTGATGATGGGAAAGATTGAACGTGGGAAGAGAAGGGGATGGCAGAGGATAAGCTGGCTGGATGGCACCATGGACTTGATGGGCATGAGCTTGAGTAATCTCTGAGAGTTGGTGATAGATAGGGAAGCCTATCGTGCTGAAGTCCATCGGGTTGCAAAGAGTTAGACACGACTGAGTGACTAAACTGAAATGATATATACATATGAGGGAACACATCTGTATTTGATAAATTACATTTGTAGGCATTATTCTCTTTCTCCATGAAAGGGCAGCATCAGTTCACTTCAGTTCAGCCGCTCAGTTGTGTCCAACTCTTTGCGATGCCACGAACCACAGCACACCAAGCCTCCCTGTCCATCACCAATTTTCGGAGTCCACCCAAACCCACCTCCATCAAGTCGGTGATGCCATCCAACCATCTCATTCTCTGTCGTTCCCTTTTCCTCCTGCCTTCAATCTTTCCCAGTATCAGGGTCTTTTCAAATGAGTCAGTTCTTCACATCAGGTGGCCAAAGTATTGGAGTTTCAGCTTCAGCATCAGTTCTACAAATGAACACCGAGGACTGATCTCCTTTAAGGTGGACTGGTTGGATCTCCTTGCAGTTCAAGGGACTCTCAAGAGTTTTCTCTAACATCACAGTTCAAAAGCAGCAATTCTTCCATGCTCAGCTTTCTTCACAGTCCAACTCTCACATCCATACATTACCACTGGGAAAACCATAGCCTTGACTAGACGGACATTTGCTGGCAAAGTATTGTTTCTGCTTTTTAATATGCGATCTAAGTTGGTCATAACTTCCCTTCCAAGGAGTAAGCATCTTTTAATTTCAAGGCTGCAATCACCATCTGCAGTGAGTTTGGAGCCCAAAACAATAAAATCGACCACTGTTTCCACTGTTTCCCCTTCTATTTGCCATGAAGTGATGGGACCAGATGCCATGATCTTAGTTTTATGAATGTTGAGCTTTAAGCCATTTTTTTTCACTCTCCTCTTTCACTTTCATCAAGAGGCTTTTTAGTTCCTCTTCACTTTCTGCCATAAGGGTGGTGTCATCTACATATATGAGGTTATTGATATTTCTCCCAGGAATCTTGATTCCAGCTTGTGCTTCCTCCAGCCTAGTATTTCTCATGATTCACTCTGCATACAAGTTAAATAAGCAGGGTGACTATATACAGGCTTGACATACTCCTTTTCCTATTTGGAACCAGTCAATTGTTCCATGTCCAGTTTTAACTGTTACTTCCTGACCTGCAAACAGGTTTCTCAAGAGGCAGGTCAGGTGGCCTGGTATTCCCATCTCTTTCAGAATTTTCCACAGTTTATTGTGATCCACACAATCAAAGGCTTTGCCATAGTCAATAAAGCAGAAATAGATGTTTTTCAGGAACTCTCTTGCTTCTTCAGTCATCCAATTGATGTTGGCAATTTGATCTTTGTTTCCTCTGCCTTTTCTAAAAGCAGCTTGAACATGTGAAGTTCATGGTTTATGTATTGCTGAAGCCTGCTTGGAGAATTTTGAGCATTACTTTACTAGTGTGTGAGATGAGTCCAACCATGCAGTAGTTTGATCATCCTTTGACTTTGCCTTTCTTTGAGATTGGAATGAAACTGACCTTTTCCAGTCCTATGGCCACTGCTGAGTTTTCCAAATTTGCTGGCATATTGAGTGCAGCACTTTCACAGCACCATCTTTCAGGATTTGAAATAGCTCACCTGGAATTCCATTACCTCCACTAGCTTTGTTCATAGTGATGCTTTATAAGGTCCATATGACTTCACATTCCAGAATGTCTGGCTCTAGGTAAGTGATCACACCAAGTGATCACACACATCTGGGTCATGAAGATCTTTTTTGTACATTTGTGTATTCTTGTCACCTCTTTTTCATATCTTCTGCTTCCGTTTGGTCCCTACCATTGCTGTCCTTTATGAAGCACATCTTTGCTTGAAATGTTCCCTTGGTATCTCTAATTTTCTTGAAGAGGTCTCCACTCTTTCCCATTCTATTGTTTTCCTCTATATCTTTGCATTGGTTGCTGAGAAAGGTTTCTTCTGTCTTTTTGCTATTCTTTGGAACTCTCCATTCAGATGGGTATAGCTTTCATTTTCTCCTTTGCTTTTTGCTTCTTTCCTTTTCACAGCTATTTGTATTGCCTCCTCAAACAGCCATTTTGCTTTTTTGTATTTCTTTTTCTTGGGGATGGTCTTGATTCCTGTCTCCTGTACAATGTCACAAACCTCCATCTATAGTTCATCAGGCACTCTGTCTATCACAAGCAGCATAAATATTTATTTATACACAAATATACATATGGAAGAATACATCTAGATTTTATAAATTACTTTCATTAGCATCCTTCTATTTCTCCAGCATAAGTGCAACAAATATTGATTCACACACACATAGAGTCTGCAGAGTTCCTTGGACTGCAAGGAAATCAAACTAGTCAATCCTAAAGGAAATCAATCCTGAGTATTCATTGGAAGGACTGATGCTGAAGCTGATGCTCCAATACTTTGGCTACCTGATACAAAGAGTTGACTAGTTCTTTGACTAAATGTTAATAAGTACAGCCACTCCACAGAACATTGTAGAGATTCCTAAAAATACTGGAAATAGAATTGCCATTCGACCCAGCAATCCTACTGTTGGGCATAAACACTGGGGAAACCAGAATTGAAAGAGACACATGTACCTCAGTGTTCATTGCTGTTTACAATAGCTAGGATGTGTAAGCAACTTAGACGTCCTTTGGCAGACAAATGGATAAGAAAGCTGTGGTACATATACACAATGTAATATTACTCAACCATTAAAAAAATAATTTGAATCAGTTCTAATGATATGGATAAAACAGGAACCTATTTTACAGAGTGAAGTAAGTCTGAAAGAAAAATACCAATACAGTGCATTAATGCATATATATGGAACTTAGAAAGATGGTAATGATGATCATATATGTGAAACAGCAAAAGAGACTCATATAAAAACAGACCTTTGGACTCTGTGGTAGAATGTGAGGGTGGGATGATTTGAGAGACTAGCACTGAAACATGTGTATTACTGTATGCAAAATAGATCACCAGTCCCACTTTGATCCATGAAACAGGGCACTCATCCTGGTACACTGGGAACCCCCTGAGGGATGGAATGGGGAAAGAGGTGGAAGGGGGTTTCAGGATAGGGAACACATGTACACCCATGGCTGATTCAAGTCAATGTATGCAAAAAACACAAGAATATTGCAAAGTAATTAGCCTCCAACTAAAATAATTAAGTTAATTAAAATAAAAAGATCCACATATATGCTGTCTACAAGAAACCCACTTCAGACACATATAGACTGAGAGTGAGAGGGTGGAAAAATATATGCCATGCAAACGAGAAGCAAATGAAAGATGGAGTAGCAATCCTCATATCAGACAAAATAGTCCTTAAACTAAAGAAGGTTACAAGAGATAAGGTCATTACTTGATGATCAAGGGATGAATCCAAGAGGAAGACATAACAATTGTAAATATCTATGCACCCACCATAGGAGCACCTCAATACATTAAAAAACAAACAAACAAATAAGCAAACAAAAACAATAAAAGACATAAAAGGAGAAATTGACAGTAACACAATTATACTAGGAGATCTTAACGCCCCACTCACACCAAAGAACAGATCATCAAAACAGAAAATTAATAAGGAAACACAATTCTTAAATGATACATGAGAGGAGATGAATCTCATTGATATTTTCAAGACATTCTATCCAAATACAGAAGAATACACCTTCTTCTCAAGTGCATATGGAACAATCTCCAGGATACACCACATGTTGGGTCCCAAATAAAAACTCAGTAAAATTAAGAAAATTGAAATCATATCAAGCATCTTCTCTGACCACAACAGTATGAGAGTAGATATCAATTATAAGGAAAAACAAACAAACAAAACTGTAAAAGAGATCAAACAACACACTTCTAAATAACCAAGATGTTCCTGAAGAAATCAAAGGGAAAGTAAAAAAAAAAAAATATTCTAGAAACAAATGACAATAAAAACACGACAAATCAAAACCTATGGGACACAGCAAAAGCAGTTCTAAGAGGCAATTTTATGGCAAGACAATCCTAACTTAAGAAACAAGAGAAGCATCGAACAGATAACCTCCATTTACACCTAAAATGACTGGAAAATAAGAACAAAACCGAACCAAAATTAGTAGGAAGAAAGAAATCATAAAAATCCAAGCAGAAATAAATGAAAAAGAAATGAAAGAAACAATAGTAAAGATTAATAAAACTATAAGATGGTTCAATGAGAACGTTAAAAAAAAAAAAAAAAAAAAAAGGACAAACCTTTAGCCAGACTCATCAAGAAAAAAAGAGAGAAGAATCAAATCAATAAACTTAACAATGAAAAATGAGAGGTTACAACAGCCAATGCAGAAATACAAAGGTTTATAAGAGACTGGAGAGACAGACTGAGGGGACATGAGGGAGGAGAATGTGGTGGGAAATGCCTGTGGAGGTAAGCCAGGCTGCCATGGAAGCAAGTTGATACTGCTGAGTCATGTGTAGAAGGTGGAGCCATCACCATAGCCTCTCTCTCTCCACATGCCAGCATCAGCAGCTGACCAATAGAGAGGTTGGCCCATCAAGTGCCTGACTCACCGAACCACAATGTAGGACTCCACCTAGGGTACCCCTTTAAGTGCCTGATGCACCAAAATACAGAGTAGGACCTCAGCCTGGGGTGCTTCTCTATGTGCCTGACCTACTGAACAACAGGGAAGGACCCCAGACAAGGGAGCCCTCTAAATGCCTGAATGGGCAGAACTACAGAGAAATACTAGGCATAGAGGCCTCCTAATGCTAGCTACAAAAGCCTGGAAAAAAGACTCTGATAGGGCCATGACTCCTACAGCAGAGGCAGTCTGAGTCCCTGCACACTTAATGTTGCCAGGGTCCCCACAAGTCAAAAAGTTGTACCACATTCATGATCAACTCTCACTGGGGAAGAGCTACAAAAAAGAGATGCAAAAAGTCTTGCATCTATGTGTTCAGGGTCGCTTCAGTAGTGTCCAACTCTTTTCTACCTGTAGACTGTGGCCTGCCATGCTTCTCTGTCAGGAAGGGCTGTTCTCTGGGCAAGAATACTGGAGTGTATTTGTCAATACTGGTTGCCAAACCCTTCTAGAGCACTATATTTCCTGCTGCCCTAGTCACCAAACCCCGTGAGTATCTGGTGCTGCTGCCAGGACTCTGATGGCCCAAGCAGGTGCACCACTTAAACAACTGGGTCTTAAGGGGCAAACCCAAGTCCTCCAGGGCAGCTTCAGGAGCAAACCCCACTGGACAAACCAAATACAGATATGGATATAAAACTACAGTCAAAACCCAGGGGCAGTGTGGCTAAGCAAGAAGACCCAAAACTTTCCTACCAGTTGTACAAGCTCCAGATTAAGTCCACATGATCAGCTAGGCAGACTCTCATTGAGAGGTCCCACAAAAGAAAATTTACTAGTTCTGATAGCTGTGGACATTGGAGGCAAGAACACATAGGAGTAGGACCAGATTAGAATCTGAGCTGACCCCACAGCATGTCCAGGGATCAGCACAATGTTGGAGGGTATCCTAGTGAGGTGAGGAGGACTGTGACTCCCAGCGAGGAAAGGACACTGAAAGCAGTGACTCAAGATAAATATATGTTATTCTTATGTTTTGACTTGCACTGAATATTCTTTCGGATTTTCCTCTCCCACCCGCCCCCCCCCCCCCACCCTGTTGTAGCTGTCAATTGTATTGGCACTATGAAATCTAATGAAGCTTTCTAGCTTTTTCTTATTTTTCTCAGTCACATTTTTTATTGCTGTTATAAAGCTCTGCTTCTACTTTGGACTTCTGCAATTCTGTGGCATTTTCCTTTTATTTTTATTTTTTCATCTTTTTCTAATTTTAGTTTTTAATTTTTTAAACTTATTATTTTTTCTACATTTATTCCTTGGTGTGCTTCCATGCTGTTCTTTTCTTCTTGCAGTTGATCTTTAATATATATAAATCTTTATCTACCCCTGTTAAACTTTGCACATATATTCTTTCTTTTCATTCTTTACTTTCTTCTCAACAAATTTGTTAGTTTTATTTTCCTTGCTTTATTCCCCATTTGGTGTCTTGTTCCAGTTTTGGTTTTCAGTTTGTGCTTTAGTTAGGTTTCTACTGGTAGATGCAATTTTTGGTTTCCTGTGTATGACAGGTCAATCTATTATACCCTATTTTTGTTGGGCTCTTTTAATTTGGCTTATGTGTGTATATGTATAAGTGTATATTCCATCACACTTTTTATTGTTGCTATAAACCTCTGCCTCTACTTTGGGCATTTGCAGTTCTATGGAGTCTTCCTTTCCCCCCCCCCCCCCCTTTTTTTTTTTTTTCTTCTTTCTTCTTCCATTTTTTCTTTTTTTTTTTTATAATTTTAATTAATTTTTTTCAACTTATATTTTTCTACATTTATCCCTTTGTTTGTCTTTCCTACTCTTCTTTTTCCCTTGCAGTTAATCTTTAATCTATATAAGTCATCTTCATCTACCTCTATTTAACTTTGCATATCTATTCTTTCTTTCCTTTCTTTTTTTTTTTTTTCCCTCTCAACACATTTGTTAGTTTTATTTTCATTGCTTTATTCCTCACTTGGCACCTTGCCTTAGTATTGTTTTCCAGTTGATGCTATAGTTAGTTTATTCTTAACTGGTAAATATAATCTTTTATTTGCTTTGTTTGCTGGCTCAGCTACTCTACTTTATTTTTGTTGGATTGTTTTCATTTTGCTCATGAGTATATATGTTATATATTCCATTATTTTAATTATAATTTGCCTGAATTTGTCTGGGGTTCACCTTTGGTTTCTCATTTTTGGATATTTCTTATAATCCTACTAATGCCATAACAAACTACTTGTGGAATCTTTGTTCCTGACCAGAGATCAAACCTTGAGCCTCTGGAGGGAGTGGACTGACTCCAAGATCTTAGACTACCAGAAAACTAACTCTAGGGAGTGTCAAATTGCGAGAAGTTACACAAAGGAAACCACTTAAATACAAGACCCTGCATCCCTGCATCACCCAACAACTAATAGCATCCTGTGCAGGACTTCTCATCCAAAAAACAAACAAAACAAAAATAAAAACCCAGTCATCAGTAGATAGGATTACCACCTCACTCAGCTTTGCCCTTCAGAGGATAAACAAACAAACAAAAACTCAGCACATATCTCACTGTATGAAAACCGTACACAAACCACTGGACCAACCTTAGGAAGGCAGAAACCAAAAAGAAGAAAGAATTCAACCTTGAAGCCTGGGAAAAGGAGAACCGAAACACCATAAATTAAAAAAAAAAAAAAAAAAAAAAAAAGGCAGACAAATACTACACAAATGAAGGAACAAGCTAGAAACACAGAAGTTCAAATAAATGAAGAGGAAATAGGCAAACTGTCTGCAGAGTAAACTCTGGGAGTTTGTGATGGACAGGGAGGCCCAGTGCACACAGTCCATGGGGTCGCAAAGAGTTGAACAAGACTGAGTGACTGAACTGACTGACTAAAGGAGAGCTGAGCTAATGATAGCTATCCTAAGGAGGGCTGAGCTAAGGAGAGCTGAGGTAAGGAGAGCTAAGCTAATGAGAGGAGAGCTGTGTTAAGGAAAGCTAAGCTAAGGAGAGCCGAGCTAATGATAGCTATCCTAAGGAGGGATATGCTAAGGAGAGCAAAGAGGGCTGAGCTTAGGGGATCTGAGCTAAGGAGAGCTATGGACAGCTGAGCTAAGGAGATCTAAACTAAGATGATCAAAAGGTAACAGAATTCATTACCACAAACCCAGATTTACAACAAATGTTAAAGGGACTTATATAGTAAAAAAATACAAGAGAAGAAAAAAGATATATAAAATCAACTCCAAACAATTAAGAAAATGGCAATAAGAACATATATATCAATAATTACTTTAAATATAAATGGATTAAATGTTCCAACCAAAAGACCAAGACTGGCTGAATAGGTACATAAACAAGACCCAAGAGAGCATTCCCAAGGTGACAGAGGAGTAGGACAGGGAGACCACTTTCTCCCCAAGAAATTAATCAAAACATCATTTGAAAGCTGAGCAACTTTCACAAAACAATTTCTGAAGGCCAGCAGAGGGCACCAGGCAACCAGAAAGACAGCTTATTCTCTTTGAAAGGAGAACAAAGAATTGAGCAAATACCAAAGGTAAACTAGCTGGCTGCCTACAGGCCTCTCCACCCACAAGAGGCTGAGAGGTAGGTGTGTGACAGCCAGAGGCAGAGGTCAAGGGCAATCTCGGCCCCAGAGACAAGCATTCTCCACCAAACTGTGATCAGGCTGCCAGTTGCTAACCACATCTTCCTGGAGTTTTTGATGGTTGACATCTGCCAAGAGGGTTGCAGCATGAGATCAGCTCCCCAGAGAAGACACACGACACACCTGTGATGGTACACTTGTGACACACCCAGGAAACTGAGTGACCTGGACCCAGGAGGTGATTAAGGTGTATGGCCCACTTGGAACAGTGTTCTCGCCAAGCACCTGGTCACCTGAGCTGCTGGGACATGGGAAGTGTCCACGTACAACCAAGCCTGTGCCTTTGCAGTTTACCCGAAAACCTGGGCCTGAGCAGCTTAGACCTGGGAAGTGCAGGGAATTTTCAGGATCCACTTTGGACACTACCCCTGCAGAGCAACCTGGAACCTGAGCAGTTTAGACCTGGAAAGCACGTGCCCCTGTGAGCTTGGGAAAACCGTGTGGTCTATACACTGAGAGCACTATCCCCCCCACCCCACCCCCCCACACACACGCTAATGATATTTCTTTGTAGTGTTCCTCCCTTCCCACAACACAACTGAACAAGTGAGCCTAAATAAGTGACCGCCTTTGACCCCTTGTGTCAAGGTGGAAATTAGACACTCACAAGAGACTTGCAAACATAGGAAGACAAAAGAAACAAAGAAGAGGGAACTGCTCTGGAAGTGACAGGTGCAAGAGATTTAAACCCTGTAGTGAACATTGACTAAGCACTGGAAGGGGCTTATAGATCTTGAGAAGAAGTACAAGCTGGAACAAGGAATTATCTGAAACTGAACTGATACCACACTGCCCACAACAGCTCCAGAGAAATTCTTAGATATTGTTTTACTATTGTCAACCATTTAACCTTTTTTATTATTATTTTTTCTTTATTACTCCTTTAATTTTCATTTTTATAACCTATTATTACCTTGCAAAAAACAAAAAAAACAAAAAACCTGCATTTTAAAGCAAATTTCATATATATCTGGAGAGGTTAGACTCTCCAAAATACAATATTATATACATAGTGATTGATTTTCTTTTGTATTTTTCATATTGTATTTTGGAGAGTCTAGCCACTACTCTAGACATTTTTTTTTTCAATTAATTAATTTATTTTAATCAGAGGCTAATTACTTTACAATATTGTGGTTTTTACAGCCATACATTGACAGGAATCAGCCATAGGTATACATGTGTCCCTAGTCCTGAACCCTCCTTCCGCCTCCATCCCCATCTCATCCCTCAGGGTTGTCCCAGTGCACTGGCCCTGAGTGACCTATCTCATGCATTGAATCTAGACTGGTATTTATTTCACATATGGTAATATACATGCTTCAGTGCTATTCTCTGAAATGATCCCACCCCTAGCTGTTCCCACAGAGTCCAAAAGTCTGCTCTTTATATCTGTGTCTCTTTTGCTGCCTCACATATAGGGTCATTGTTACCATTTTTCTAAATTCCATATATATGCATTAATATACTATATGGGTGTTTTTCTTTCTGACTTACTTCACAGTGTATAATAGGCTTCAGTTTCATTCACCTCATTAGAACTGATTCAAATGCATTCTTTTTTACAGCTGAGTAATATTCCACTACGTATATATACCAAAGCTTTCTTATGCATTCATGGACATCTAGGTTGCTTCCATGTCCTAGCTACTGTAAAGAGTGCTGCGATGAATGGTGGGGTAGATGTGTCTCAATTCTGGTATCCTCAGTGTATGTCCAGGAGTGAGATTTCTGGGTCATATGACAGTACTATTTCCAGGTTTTTAGGGAATCTCCACAGTGTTCTCCGTACCAGCTGTACTAGTTTGTATTCCCACCAACAATGTAAGAGGATTTCCTTTTCTCTGCAGCTTGTTCAGCATTTATTGTTTGTAGATTTTTTGATAGCAACCTTCCTGACGGGCTTGAGAAGGTACATCATTGAGGTTTGATTTGCATTTCTGTGATAACGAGTGATGTTGAGCATCTTTCCATATGTTTGTTAGCCATCTGTATGTCTTCTTTGGAGAAATGTCTGTTTAGTCCATTGGCCTATTTTTTTTTTTTTTTTTATTGGTCGTTTATTTTTCTGGGATTGAGCTGCATGAGTTGCTTTGTATGTATTTTAGATTCACTCTTTCCCAGTTGCTTTTGTTTTCAGTAATTTCCTTTCATTCTGATGGCTATCTTTTCACCTACCTTATTGTATCCTTCATTGTGCAGAACCTTTACATTTAATTAGTTCCCATTTCTTTATTTTTTGCTTATATTTACATTACTCTGGGAGATGGGTCATAGAGGATCCTATTGTGATTTATGTCAGAGTATGTTCTGCTTATATTTTCCTTTAGAAGTTTTCCACTTTCTGATCTTTCATTTAGATCTTTATTCCATCTTTAGTTTATTTTTGTGTATCATTACTGTGTTCTAGAGTCATCATTTTACAGGTTGTTGGTCAATTTTTCCAGCACCACTTGTCTAAAGAGATCTGTCTTTTCTCCGTTGTATATTATTGCCTCTTTTGTCAAAGATAAGGTGTCCAACAATTCAGTTGCTCAGTCGTGTCCAACTCTTTGCAACCCCATGAATCACAGCACGCCAGGCCTCCCTGTCCATCACCAACTCCTGGAGTTTACTCAAACTCATGTCCATCGAGTCAGTGATGCCATACAGCCATCTCATCCTCTGACATCTCCTTCTCCTCCTGCCCACAATCCCTCCCAGCATCAGATTCTTTTCCAATGAGTCAACTCTTCACATGAGGTGGCCAAAATATTGGAGTTTCAGCTTCAGCATTAGTCTTTCCAATGAACACCCAGGACTGATCTCCTTTAGGATGGACAGGGTGGATCTCCTTACAGTCAAAGGGACTCTCATGAGTCTTCTCCAACACCACAGTTCAAAAACATCAATATTTCAGTGCTCAGCTTTCTTCACAGTTCAACTCTCACATCCATATGTGACCACTGGAAAAACTATAGCCTTGACCAGACGGACCTTTGTTGACAAAGTAATGTCTCTGCTTTACAATATGCTGTCTAGGTTGGTCATACCTTTCTTTACAAGGAATAAGCCTCTTTTAATTTCATGGCTGCATTCACCATCTGCAGTGATTTTGGAGTCCAGAAAAATAAAGTCTGACACTACTTCCACTGTTTCCCCATCTATTTCTCATGAAGTGATGGGACCAGATGCGATGAACTTAGTTTTCTGAATGTGGATAGTTGTGTGGATTTATCTCTGGGATTTCTGTTTTGTTCAATTGATCTGAATGTATGTCATTGTGCAAGTAACATACTATCTTGATGATTGTAGTTTTGTAGTATAGCCTGAACTCAGGCAGGTTGATACCTCCAGTTGCATTCTTCTTTCCCAAGTTCTCATACTTCTTTGCTTTGGTTATTTGAGCTTTTTTGTTTGTTTCTTTTGTATTTCCATACAGATTGTGAAATTATTTGTTCTAGTTCTGTAAAAAATACTTGGTATGTTTAAAATTACTTTAAGTATAAACAGCCAAGACACAAATTGGCTGAATGGATACAAAAACCACACACACATATATACTATATACCAGAAACCCACTTCAGATGCAAAGACACATATAACCTGAAAGTGTGAGGATGGAAAACTAAAGTCTATGCAAATGGAAAGCAAAAGAAAACTGGGAGAACAATCATCACATCCGACAAAGCAGACCTTAAAATAAGAATACTATAAACAATAAGGAAAGACACTGCATTATGACCAAAGGATCAATCCAAGAGGAAGATATAGCAATTTTAAATATCTATGCACTACACGTTATTGACAAATACTAACTTAAACTGAAGAAACTAAGTAAAGCAACTAGATGATTAAGGTATGAATTAGATCAAATCCCTTATGATTATGCAGTGAAAGTGGCAAATAGATTCAAGACAGCATCTTGAAGATTCAAGACAGAATCAAGATAGACAAAGTACCTGAAGCACTATGGATGGAGGTTTGTGACATCGTACAGGAGGCAGTGATCAAGACCATCCCAAGAAAAACAAGGAAAAAAGAAAATGGTTCTGTGAGGAGGCCTTCAAAGTTTATGCCCCAACCAGTAATGCTGAAGAAGCTGAAGTTGAATGGCTCTATGAAGACCTATAATACCTTTTAAAACTAACACCCAAAAAATATATCCTTTTCAGTATGGGGGACTGGAATGTAAAAGTAGGAAGTCAAGAAACACTTGGAATAACAGGCAAATTTGGCCTTGGGGTATGGAATGAAGCAGGGCAGAGGCTAACCGAGTTTTGCCAAGAGAACACACTGGTCATAATGAACACCCTCTTCCAACAACACAAGAGAAGACTCTACACATGGACATCACCAGATAGTCAACACTGAAATCAGGTTGATTATATTCGTTGTAGCCAAAGATGGAGAAACTCTACACAGTCAGCAGAAACAAGACCAGGAGCTGACTATGTTTCAGACCATGAACTCTTTACTGCCAAATTCACGCTTAAATTGAAGAAAGTAGGGATAATCACTAGACCATTTGGGTATGCCCTAAATCTTATCCTTTATGACTATATGGTGGAAGTGAGAAATAGATTTAAGGGACTAGATCTGATAGACAGAGTGCCTGATGAACTATGGACAGAGGTATGTGACATTGTAGAGGAGACAGGGATCAAGACCATCCCCAAGAAAAATAAATGCAAAAAGGCAAAATGGTTGTCTGAGGAGGCCTTACAAATAGCTGTTAAAAGAAGAGAAGCAAAAGCAAAGGAGAAAAGGAAAGATATTCCCATTTGAATGCAGAGTTCCAAATAGCAAGGAGAGATAAGAAAGCCTTCCTCAGCAATCAATGTAAAGAAATAGAGGAAAACAACAGAATGGGGAAGACTAGAGATCTCTTCAAGAAAATTAGAGATACAAGGGAAACATTCCATGTAAAGATGGGTTTGATAAAGGGAAGACCTTTATCAAAGAGAGGACCTAAGAGAGGCAGAAGATATTAAGAATAGGTGGAAAGAATACACAGAAGAACTGTACAAAAAAACATCTTCACGACCCAGATAATCACTATGGTGTGATCACTCACTTAGAGCCAGACATACTGGCATATAAAGTTAAGTGAGCCTTAGAAAGTATCACTACTAACAAAGCTAGTGAAGGTGATGGAATTCCAGTTGATCTATTTCAAATCCTGAAAGATGATGCTGTGAAAGTACTTACTCAATATGCCAGCAAATTTGGAAAATTCAGCAGTGGCCACAGGACTAGAAAAGATCACTTTTCATTCCAATCTCACAGAAAGGCAATGCCAAAGAATGTTCAAACTACCACACAATTGCACTCATCTCACATGCTAGTAAAGTAATGCTCAAAATTCTCCAAGCCAGGTTTCAGTAATATGTGAACTGGGAACTTCCAGATGATCAAGCCGGTTTTAGAAAAGGTAGAAGCATCAGAGATCAAATTGCCAACATCCTTTGGATCATTGAAAAAGCAAAAGAGTTCCTGAAAAACATATGTTTCTGCTTTATTGATTCTGCCAAAGCCTTTGGCTGTGTGGATCACAATAAACTGTGGAAAATTCTGAAAGAGATAGGAATACCAAACCATCTGGCTTGCCTATTCAGAAACCTATATGCCAGTCAGGAAGCAACAGTTAGAAGTGGACATGGAATAACAGACTGGTTCCAAATAGGAAAAGGAGTATGTCAAGACTGTATATTATCACCCTGCTTATTTAACTTATATGCAGAGTACATAGTGAGAAACGCTGGGCTGGAAGAAGCAGAAGCTGGAATCAAGATCACCAGGAGAAATATCAATAACCTCAGATATGCAGATGACACCACCCTTATGGTAGAAAGTGAAAAAGAACTGAAAAGCCTCTTAATGAAAATGAAAAAGGATAGTGAAAAATTAGCTTAAAGCTCAACATTCAGAAAACTAAGATCATGGCATCTGATCCCTTCACTTCAAGGGAAATAGATGGGGAAACAGTGGAAACAGTGTCAGAGTTTATTTTGGGGGGCTTCAAAATCACTGCAGATGGTGGTTGCAGCCATGTAATTAAAAAACAATTACTCCTTGGAAGGAAAGTTATGACCAACCTAGGCAGCATATTAAAAAGCAGAGACATTACTTTGACAACAAACGTCTGTCTGGTCAAGGCTATAGTTTTTCCAGTGGTAATGTATGGATGTGAGAGTTGGACTGTGAAGAAAACTGAATGCTGAAGAATTGATGCTTTTGAACTGTGGTGTTGGAGAAGACTCTTGAGGATCCCTTGGACTGCAAGAAGATCCAACCTGTTCATCCTAAAGCAGATCAGTCCTTGGTGTTCATTGGAAGAACTGTGCTGAAGCTGAAATTCCAATACTTGGCTACCTCATGTGGAGAGTTGACTTATTGGAAAATATCCTGACGCTGGGAGGGATTGGGGGCAGGAGGAGAAGGGGACGACAGAGGATGAGATGGCTGGATGGCATCACCGATTCGATGGGTATGTGTTTGAGTCAACTCCAGGAGTTTGTAATGGAGAGGGAGCCCTGGCATGCTGCGATTCATGTGGTCTCAAAGGGTCGGACATCACTGAGGGACTGAACTGAACTGAACTGATGAAGAGTTGAGCTGAGGAGAGCTGTGCTAAGAAGGGCTAAGCTAAGGATAGTTATAGAGAGATAAGGAGGGCTGAGCTAAGGAAATCTAAGCAGAGCTAAGGAGAGGTATCGAGAGCTATAGAGAGCCAAGCTGAAAAGAACTGTCTCAGGAGAGCTAAGGAGGGCTAAGCTGAGAAGAGTTAAGCTAAGGAAAGTTTAGATAAAGAGAGCTATGAAGAGCTGAGTTGAGGAGAGCTAGGTAGGGCTAAGCTAAGAAGCGCTAAGTTAAGGAGCACTGAGGTGAGGCGAGCTGAGCTAAGAAGAAAGGTGAGCTGAGGGGAGTTGAAATAAGGAGAGTTGAGCTGAGTAGAGCTGAGGTAAGGGGGGCCAGACTAAGGAGGGATAAGTTGAGCTAAGATAAGGAGAACTAATTAAAGAGACCTTCTCTAAGGAAACCCCACACTAAGGAGAGTTGAACTGCATTAAGGAGACCTAATTAAGGATAGCTAAGCTAGGAGTCTAAGAAAACGAAAATTACAGCATCTGGTCCCATTACTTCATGGCAAATAGACGGGGAAACAGTGACATGGTTTATTTTGGGGGGCTCCAAAATCTCTGCAGATGGTGATTGAAGCCATGAAATTAAAAGACGCATGCTTCTCAGAAGAAATGTTATGACCAAACTAGACAGCATTATAAAAGCAGAGACATTATTTTGCCAACAAAGTTCCATCTAGTCACAGCTATGGTTTTTCCTGTAGTCATGTATGGATGTGAGAGTTGGACTATAAAGAAAGCTGAGCACCAAAGAATTGATGCCTTTGAACTGTCTTGGAGATGACTCTTGAGAGTCCCTTGGACAACAAGGAGATCCAACTGGAAATAAGTGCTAAATGTTCATTGGAAGTGCTGATGCAGAAGCTGAAACCCCAATACTTTGGCCACCTGATGAGAAAAACTGATTCATTTGAAAATACACTGATGCTGAGAAAGATTGAAGGAGGGAGGAGAAGAGGGCGAAAGAGGATGAAATGGCTGGATGGCATCACTGACTCAATGGACGTGAGTTTGAGGAAACCCCCAGATTTGCTGATGGACAGGGAGGCCCAGCATTCTGCAGTCCATGGGATCACAGAGTTGAACATGACTGAGCGACTGAACTGAACTAGTCAATTTTATCACTTAACATTTGTGTTTCCTTTTTAATTTTCTGTTGGTTGATCTATACATAGGTGTGAGTAGGGTATCAAAGTCTACTACTATTATTGTGTTACTGTTAATCTCCCCTTTCAAACTTGTTAACATTGCCTTACATATTGAGCTGCTTCTATTGTGGGTGCATATATATTTATAATTGTTGTGTCTTCTTCTTGGATTGATCCTTTGATCACTATGTAGTGTCCTTCTTTGTCCCTTTTCACGGTCTTTATTTCAAAGTCTATTTAATCTGGTATGAGTGTTGCTACTCCTGCTTTCTTTTGGTTTTTTTTTTTTTTTTTGTTGTTGTTGTTGTTGTTGTTGTTTTTTGTTTTTTTGTTTTGTTTTGTTTTTTTGTTTTAATTTTTATTTATTATTTTTAATTTTTTTTTAAAAATTATTTGGAGGCTAATTACTTCACAACCTTTCAGTGGGTTTTGGCATACATTGATATGAATCAGCCATAGAGTTACACGCATTCCCCATCCCGATCCCCCCTCCCACCTCCCTTTCCACCCGATTCCTCTGGGTCTTCCCAGTGCACCAGGCCTGAGCACTTGTCTCATGCATCCCACCAGGGCTGGTGATCTGTTTCACCATAGATAATATACATGCTTTTCTTTTGAAACATCCCACCCTCACCTTCTCCCACAGAGTTCAAAAGTCTGTTCTGTATTTCTGTGTCTCCTTTTCTGTTTTGCATATAGGGTTATTGTTACCATCTTTCTAAATTCCATATATATGTGTTAGTATGCTGTAATGTTCTTTATCTTTCTGGCTTACTTCACTCTGTATAATGGGCTCCAGTTTCATCCATCTCATTAGAACTGATTCAAATGAATTCTTTTTAATGGCTGAGTAATATTACATGGTGTATATGTACCAGAGCTTCCTTATCCATTCATCTGCTGATGGGCATTTAGGTTGCTTCCATGTCCTGGCTATTATAAACAGTGCTGCGATGAACATTGGGGTGTACGTGTCTCTTTCAGATCTGGTTTCCTCAGTGTGTATGCCCAGAAGTGGTATTGCTGGGTCATATGGCAGTTCTATTTCCAATTTTTTAAGAAATCTCCACACTGTTTTCCATAGTGGCTGTACTAGTTTGCATTCCCACCAACAGTGTAAGAGGGTTCCCTTTTCTCCACACCCTCTCCAGAATTTATTGCTTGTAGACTTTTGAATAGCAGCCATCCTGGCTGGCGTGTAGATGGAGAAACATACCGTGTTCATGGATTGGAAGAATCAATATTGTCAAAATGGCTATTCTACCCAAAGCAATCTATAGATTCAATGCAATCCCTATCAAGCTACCAACAGTATTTTTCACAGAACTAGAACAAATAATTTCACAATTTGTATGGAAATACAAAAAACCTCGAATAGCTAAGGTAATCTTGAGAAAGAAGAATGGAACTGGAGGAATCAACCTGTTTGACTTCAGACTCTACTACAAAGCCACAGTAATCAAGACAGTATGGTACTGGCACAAAGACAGAAATATAGATCAATGGAACAGAATAGAAAGCCCAGAGATAAATCCACGAACCTATGGACACCTTATCTTTGACAAAGGAGGCAAGGATATACAATGGAAAAAAGACAACCTCTTTAACAAGTGGTGCTGGGAAAACTGGTCAACCACTCGTAAAAGAATGAAACTGGAACACTTTCTAACACCATACACAAAAATAAACTTAAAATGGATTAAAGATCTAAATGTAAGACCAGAGACTATAAAACTCCTAGAGGAGAACATAGGCAAAACACTCTCCGACATAAGTCACAGCAAGATCCTCTATGACCCGCCTCCCAGAATATTGGAAATAAAAGCAAAATAAACAAATGGGACCTAATGAAACTTAAAAGCTTTTGCACTACAAAGGAAACTATAAGTAAGGTGAAAAGACAACCCTCAGATTGGGAGAAAATAATAGCAAATGAAGAAACAAAGGATTAATCTCAAAAATATACAAGCAACTCCTGAAACTCAATTCCAGAAAAATAAATGACCCAATCAAGAAATGGGCCAAAGAACTAAACAGACATTTCTCCAAAGAAGACATAGAGATGGCTAACAAACACATGAAAAGATGCTCAACATCACTCATTATTAGAGAAATGCAAATCCTGCTTTCTTTTGGTCTCTGTTTGCATGAAATATCCTTTTCCAGCCCTTCACTTTCAGTTTTTATGTGTCCGTTGTTTTGAGGTGGAGTCTCTTATAGACAGCATATATAGGGTTCTAGTTTTGTAACCACTTTACAATACTTCCTTAGTCACTTATCTATCCATTTGTCCATCCCTCTTTCCAATCAACTGTTGATCTTTATCCTTGTTGCCTTTTGTGGTAAGTTGCAGACATCAATATGTGTCTCCTTAAGTATTTCAGCAAGCCTGCCATTAAGTAGTGAGCCATGTTTTTTGACAGCAATTTTCTTGGATATAAACTTTACAATCAATGAAATATACCAATCTTTTTTTGTTGCTGTTGTTGTTTCCCCAGTCATGTTACTTTTTAATTAAAGAGTAGTTCTATAATGTTGTGTTAATTTCTGCTTTACAGTAAAGTGATTCGGCTATACACATACATGTGTATATATACATATACATGTGTATATATACATTGTGTATGTGTATGCATTATTTTACTTAGTCTTTTTTTTTTTTTTTGTCTACATTTGTAGCATGTGGGATTAGTACCCTGACCAGGGAATGAACGTGCATCTCCTCAAGAGGAAGTGTGGAGTCTAAACCACTGGACTGCCAGGGAAGTCCCATATATATTATTTTCCCATTATGATTTATCATAGAGTACTGAATATGGTTCTCTGTGCTCTACAGTAGTAACTTGTCTATTTATTCCATTTACTCCAGTTTATGTCTCTTAAACACAATCTCTTCCTCTATCCCTCCCCAATTCTCTCTGCTTTGGAAGCCACAAGTTTGTTCTCTCTGTCCATGAGTGTGTTTCTGTTTCATACATATGTTCATTTGTGTCATGTTTTCTATTTTACATTTAAGTGATATTTGGTGTGAGTCTTTCCCTATGTGATTCTCTTCACTTAGAATGATTATCTCTTGATACATAGATGTTGCATCAGATGGCTTTGTTGTTTTGCGATACCAATTCTTGTATCCTTTTAACCATACAGAGAGGTATTCATCTGTGGTTATTTTTATGAATATATTATTAAATGCATTAAGTATACCACTCCTGGTATATTACATCCATTTTGAAGCTGTATTAGTATTTTATATGTATATGCCATTTGGTTCAGTTAAGTCACTCAGTCATGTCTGACTCTTTGAGACCCCATGGACTGTAGCATGACAGACTTCCCTATCCGTCACCAACTCCCAGAGCTTTCTCAATCTCAGGTCCATCAAGTGGGTGATGCCATCCAATCATCTCATGTGTTATCCCCTTCTCCTCCCACTTTCAGTATTTCTCAGCATTGGAGTCCTTCCCAATGAGTCAGTTCTTCTCATCAGGTGGTCAAAGCATTGGAGTTTCAGCTTCAGCATCAGTCCTTCTAGTGAATATTCAGGATTGATTTCCTTTAGGATTGACTGGTTTGAGATTTTTGCAGTCCAAGGGACTCTCCAGAATATATGCGGCTTAGAATAAATATTTATTATGTTTATGCTGCCCTTTCATGGAGAAATAGAAGAATGTTTATGAATGCAATTTATAAAATCCAGATGTATTCACTCATATGTATATGTGTGTATGAATAAATATTTACTGTGCTTTTGCTGTCCTCTTGTGGAGAAATTGAAGAATACTTATGAATGTAATTTATAAAATCCAGATGTATTCTACACATGCTGGAAAAGATAATGTACAGCTTTATTAAAAATTGATACATGCTCATAGCAGAAAACATAAATTTGCCAGGAAAATGCAAAGAAATAAAAAAATCACTCATGATCTCATTTTACCATTGACTCAGAATTCTAAGTTCCTGGGACAGGGAGATGAGGGTGTGCTTCTTTCTTTAGTATAAAATCATCTTTTCTGTGGAGAAGGAAATGGCAACCCACTCCAGTATTGCCTGGAGGATCCCAAGGATGGAGGAGCCTGGTAGGCTGCAGTCCATGGGGTCACTAAGAGTTGGACACGACTGAGCGGCTTCACTTTCATTTTTCACTTTCATGCATTGGAGCAGGAAATGGCTACCTACTCCATTGTTTTTCCCTGAAGAATCCCAAGGACGGCGGAGCCTGGTGGGCTGCCGTCTATGGGGTCGCACAGAGTTGGACACGACTGAACTGACTTAACAGCAGCAGCAGCAACATACTTTCCACTATTTGAATGTGAACATACAACTTGGTTTTGATACTTGACTCTTGCTTTTTTACTTATTTTAAGTATTTACTTTTACAAATGCCTGGTAATTTGATCCCTGTTTAGAGACTCTTTCCTTCAGAATTGTGTTTTTCTTTTTTTTTCCATTTTTGCTATGATTAAAAGATGTTAAATATCAGCTACAGTAGTACTGCAATGAATTAGAGTGCATGCATCTTTTGGAATTAAGGTTTTCTCCAGAAATATGCCCACCAGTAAGGTTGGGTCATATGGTAATTCTTTTATTCATTTGTTTTATATATATATAATATATATATATATATATATATATATATATATTTAATTGGAGGCTAATTACAAGATTGTAGTGGTTTTGTTGTATATTGACGTGAATCAGTCATGGATGTACATGTGTTCCCCTTCCTGAAGCCCCCTCCCACCTCCCTCCCCATCCATCCCTCTGGGTCATCTCACCAGCCCTGAGCACCCTGTCTCATGCATTGAACCTGGACTAGTGATCTGTTTCACATATGATAATATGCATGTTTCAAAGCTATTTTCTCAAATCTTCTCACCCTCGCCTCCTCCCACAGAGTCCAAAAGACTGTTCTATACATCTGTGTCTCTTTTGCTGTCTCACAAACAGGGTTATTGTTACCATCTTTCTAAATTCCATATATCTGTGCTAGTATACTGTATTGGTGTTTTTATTTCTGGCTTACTTCACTCTGTGTAATAGGTTCCAGGTTCCTCCACCTCATTAGAAGTGATTCAAATGTATTATTTTTAGTGGTTGAGCAATATTACATTGTGTATATGTACCACAGCTTTCTTATTCATTTGTCTGCTGGTGGACATCAAGGCTGGTTCCATGTCCTGGCTATTATAAACAGTGCTGTGATGAACATTGGGGTAAACGAGACCCATTCAATTCTGGTTCCTCAGTGTCTTTGCTCAACAGTGGGGTTGCAGTATGGCAGTTCTATTTCCAGGTTTTTAAAGAATTTCCACACTGTTCTCCATAGTGGCTGTACTCATTTGCATTCCCATCAACAGTTTAAAAGGGTTCCCTTTTCTTTACACCATCTCCAGCATTTATTGCTTGTAGACTTTTGGATAGCAGCCATTCTGACCAGTGAGAAATGGTACCTTATTATGGTTTTGATTTTCATTTCCTTGATAAGGAGTGATGTTGAGCATCGTTTCATGTGTTTGTTATCCATCTGTATGTCTTCTTTGGAGATATGTTTGTTTAGTTCTTTGGCCCATTTTTTGATTGGGTCGTTTATTTTTCTGGATTGAGCTGCAGGAGCTGCTTGTATATCTCTGAGATTATTTGTCAGTTGCTTTGTTTGCTATTATTTTCTCCCATTCTGAAGACTTTCTTTTCACCTTGCTTATAGTTTCCTTCATTCTGCAAAAGCTTTTGAGTTTAATTAGGCCCCTTATGTTTATTTTTGCTTTTATTTCCATGACCTTGGGAGGTGGGTCATAGAGGATCATGCTGTGATTTATGTCGGTGAGTGTTTTGCCTAAGTTCTTCTCCGGGAGTTTTTTAGTTTCTGGTTTTACTTTTGTATCTATAATCCATTTCAAGTTTATTTTTGTGTATAGTGTTAGAAATGTATAGTTCCATTCTCTTATAAGTGGTTGACCAGTTTTCTCAGCACGACTTGTTAAAGAGATTGTCTTTTCTCCATTGTATATTCTTGTCTCCACTGTCAAAGATAAGGTGTCCATCAGTTCAGTTCAGTTCAGTTCAGTCACTCAGTCATGTCCGAGTCTTTGCGACCACATGAATCACAGCACGCCAGGCCTCCCTGTCCATCACCAACTCCCAGAGTTTACTCAAACTCATGTCTATTGAGTCAGTGATGCCATCCAGCCATCTCATCCTCTGTCGTCTGCTTCTCCTCCTGCCCCCAATCCCTCCCAGCATCAATGTCTTTTCCAATGAGTTAACTCCTAGCATGAGGTGGCCAAAGTATTGGAGTTTCAGCTTCAGCATCCGTCCTTCCAATGAACACTGATTACTGATCTCCTTTAGGATTGACTGGTTGGATCTCCTTGCTGTCCAACGGACTCTCAAGAGTCTTCTCCAACACATAGGTGCATGGGTTTATCTCTGGGCTTTCTGTTTTGTTCCATTGATCAATCTTTCTGTGTTTGTACCAGTCCCATACTCTCTTGATGACTGAAGCTTTGTAGTATAGTCTGAAGTCAGGAAGCAGGTTGATTTCTTCATTTCCATTTTTCTTTCTCAGGATTGCTTTGGCTATTCAAAGTTTTTTGTATTCCTATACAAATTGTGAAATTACTTGTTCTAGTTCTGTGAAAAATACCTTTAGTAGCTTGATAGGGATTGCATTGAATCTATAGATTGTTTTGGGTAGTATACTCACTTTCACTATATTGATTCTTTCAACCAATGAATATGGTACATTTCTCCACCTATTTGTGTCCTGTTTGATTTCTTTCATCAGTGTTTTATAATTTTCAATATATAGGTCTTTTGTTTCTTTAGGTAGATACATTCCTAAGTATTTTATTCTTTTCATTGCAATGGTGAATTGAATTGTTTCCTTAATTTATCTATGTTTCCTCATTGTTAGTGTATAGGAATGCAAGGGATTTGTGTGTGTCAATTTTATATCCTGCAATGTTACTATATTCATTGATTAGCTCTAGTAACTTTCTGGTGGAGTCTTTAGGGTTTTATATGTATAGGATCATGTCATCTACCAACAGTGAGAGTTTTACTTCTTATTTGCCAATCTGGATGCCATTTATTTCTTTTTCTGCTCCGATTGCTGTGGCCAAAACTACCAAAACTATGTTTAATAGTAGTGGTGAGAGTGGGTACCCTTGTCTTGTTGATGATTAGGTGAATTGCTTTATATTTGTCCCCATTGAGGATAATGTTTGCTGTGGGTTTATCATATATAGCTTTTATTATGTTGTGGTATGTTTCTTCTATGCCTGCTTTCTGGAGGTTTTTTTTTTTTTTTTTTTTTTTTTTTCATAAATGGATGTTAAGTTTTGTGAAAAGCTTTCTTAGCATCTATTGAGACAATCATATGGCTTTTATCTTTCAATTCATTGATGTGGTGTATTACATTGATTTGCAGATATTGAAGAACCCTAACATCCTGGGATAAAACCCACTTGGTCATGATGTATGAGCTTTTTAATACGTTGTTGGATTCTGTTTGCTAGAATTTTGTTAATGATTTTTATATCTATGTTCATCGGTGCTATTGACCTGTAGTTTTCTTTATTTGTGGCATCATTGTCTGGTTTTGGCATTGGGCTGATGGTGGCCTCAATAAATGAGAGTTTACCCCTGCAATTTTCTGGAAGAATTTGAGTATGATAGGTGTTAGGTCATTTCTAAATTTTTGGTGGAATTCAGCCATCTGGTCCTGGGATTTTGTTTGCTGGAAGAATTCTGATTACAGTTTTGATTTCTGTGCTTGTGATGAGTATGTTAATATTTTCTATTTTTTCCTGGTTAAGTTTTTAATGTTATACTTTTCTAAGAATGTGTCCATTTCTTCCAAGTTGTCATTTTTTTTTTTTTTTTTTTGGTCATGTAGTTGCTGATAAGAGTTTCTTATAATCCTTTGTATTTCTGTGTTGTCTGTTATGATTTGTCCATTTTATTTATTTATTTATTTTCATTTCTAATTGTATGATTTGATTCTTCTCCCTTTGTTTCTTTTTTCTTTTCTTTCTTTCTTTCTTTTTTTTTTTTTTTTTTACAACATTGTATTGGTTTTGCCATACATTGACTTGAATCCGCCATGGGTGCACATGTGTTCCCCATCCTGAAACCTCCTCTCAAATCCCTCCCCATCCCATTCTTCTGGGTCATCCCAGTGCACCAGCCCCAAGGATGCTGTATCATGCATCAAACCTGGACTGGCAATTCATTTCACATATGATAATTTACATGCCCCTTTGTTTCTTGATGCATCTGGCTAATGATTTGCCAATTTTATTTATTTTCTCAAAGAACCAGCTTTTAGCTTTGTTGATTTCTGCTGTGGTCTTTCTGCTACCTTTGCATTTATTTCTGCCCTAATTTTTTAATATTTCTTTCCTTCTACTAACTCTGGGGTTCTTCATTTCTTCCTTTTCTAGTTGCTTTAAGTGTAGAGTGAGGTTATTTATTTGACTTTTTTCTGGTTTCTTGAGGCAAGCCTGCATTGCTATGAACCTTCCCCTTAGCATTGTTTTTACTGAGTCCCATAGGTTTTGGGTTGTTGTGTTTACATTTTCATTCATTTCTATGCATATTTCGATTTCTTCTGTGATTTGTTGGTTATTTAGCAGCGTGTTGTTCAGTCTCCACATGTTGTAATTTTTGATAGTTTTTCTACTGTAATTGACATCTAGTCTTATTGAATTGTGGTCGGAAAAGATGACTGGAATGATATCACATTTTTTTTTTTTTTAATATACCCACACTAGATTTATGACCCAGGATGTGCTCTGTCCTGGAGAAGATTTCATGTGTACTTGAGGAAAAGGTGAAATTCATTGTTTTGTGGTGAAATGTCCTATAGATGTCAATTAGGTCTAACTGGTCCATTGTATCACTTAAAGTTCGTGTTTCCTTGATAATTTTCTGTTTAGTTAATCTATCCATAGGTGTGAGTGGGGTATTAAAGTTTCCCACTATTATTGTGTTACTGTTAATTTCCCCTTTCATACTTGTTAGCATTCGCAGTACATATTGTGGTGCTCATATGTTGGGTGCATATATATTTATAATTGCTATATCTTCTTCTTGGATTGTTCCTTTGATTATTATGTAGTGTCCTTCTTTGTATCTTTTCACAGCCTTTATTTCAAAGTCTATTTTATCTGATATGACTACTGCTACTCCTGCTTTCTTTTGGTTTCCATTTGCATGAAATATCTTCTCCCAGCCCTTCACTTTCAGTCTGTATGTTTCCCTTGTTTTGAGGTGGGTCTCTTGTAGACAACATCTATAAGGGCCTTGTTTTGTATCCATTCAGCCAGTCATTGTCTTTTGGTTGGGTCATTCAACCCATTTACAAATAAGGTGATTATTGATAAGGAAGATTCTGTTGTCATTTACTCTGTTATTTTGGGTTCAAGTTTATACACCTTTTCTGTGTCCTGTCTAGAGAAGATCCTTGGCATTTGTTGGAGAGCTGGTTTGGTGGTGCTGAATTCTGTCAGCTATTGCTTGTCTATGAAGCTTTTGCTTTCTCCTTCATATTTGTGTGAGATCTTTGCTGGGTACAGTAATCTGGGTTGTGGGCTTTTCTCTCTCATCACTTTAAGTATGCCCTGCCATTCCCTTCTTGCCTGAAGAGTTTCTGTTGAAAGATCAGTTGTTATCCTCATGGGGATCCCCCTGTGAGTTATTTGTTGTTTTTCTCTTGCTGCCTTTTATAATTGTTCTTTGCATTTGATCTTTATTAATTTGATTAACATGTGTCTCAGGGTGTTTTACCTTGGCTGAAACCTTTATCCTTTATCCTTTTTGGGACTCTCTGGGTTTTTTGGACTTGGGTGACTATTTTCTTCCCCATTTTAGGGAAGTTTTCAACTCTTATCTCCTCAAGAATTTTCTCATGGTCTTTCTTTTTGTCTTCCTCTTCTGGAACTCTTATGATTCAAATGTTAGGGCATTTCACATTGTCCCAGATGTCTCTGAAGCTGTCCTCATTTCTTTATTATTTTTTTTTTTCTTTTTTCCTCTCTGTTTCATTTATTTCTATCATTGTATATTCTACCTCACTTATCCTATCTTCTGCCTCAGTTATACTACTGTTGGTTCCCTCCAGAGTGCTTTTGATCTCAGCTTTTGCATTATTCATTATTGATTGACTCATTTTTATTTCTTATATTTCTTATTTTTTAAAGGAGCCTCCTTACTGTTCTCCATAGTGGCTCTACCAATTGACATGTCCACTGACAGTGCAAGAGCGTTCCCTTTTTTCCACACACTCTCCAGAAACTATTGTTTGTAGCATTTTTGATGATGGCTCTTCTGACCGACATGAATTAATACCTTCTTGTAGTTTTGATGTGCATTTCTGTAATATTCAGTGATGTTGAGCATCATGTGTTTTTTTGGCCATCTGCATCTCTTCTTTGGAAAACAGTTTATTGAGAATTGTCTTTTTTTTTTTTTTAATAGATAGTGTTTTTTTTTATTTTTTATTTTTTTTATACTGGGATACATGAGTTCTTTGTATATTTTGGAGAATAATGACGTTATAACTACTGAGGTTCATGAGATTGTACAGGAGGCAATGATCAAGATCATTTCCATGAAAAAGAAATGCAAAAAGGTAAAATGCTTCTTTAAGGAGGCCTTACAAATACCTGAAAAAAGAAGAGAAGCTAAAGGCAAAGAAGAAAAGGAAATATATACCCATCTGAATGCAGATTTCCAACCAATAGCAGGGAGAGATAAGAGGAAAACACTAGAATGGGAAAGAGTAGAGATTTATTCAAGAAAATTAGAGATACCAAGGGAACATTTCATGCATAGATGAGCACAATAAAGCCCAGAAGAGGTATGGGCCTAACTGAAGTAGAATGTATAAAGAAGAGGTGGCAAGAATACACAGTCAAACTATACAAAAAAGATTTTCATGACATAGATAACCACGATAGTGTGATCACTTATCTAGAGCCAGACATATTGGAATGTGGAGTCAAGTGGGCCTTAGGAAGCATCACAACAAGCAAAGCTAGTGGAAGTGATGAAATTCCAGTTGAGCTATTTCAAATCCTAAAAGATGATGCTGTGATAGTGCTGCATTCAATATGCCAGCAAAGCAGGAAATCTCAACAGTGGCCACAGGACTGGAAAATGTCTGTTTTCATTCCAATCCCAAAGAAAGGCAATGCCAAAAAATGCTCAAACGACCACACATCTCAAACGCTAGGAAACCAAAGCCCAAAATTCTCGAAGCCAGGCTTCAATAGTAGACAAACTGTGAAATTACAGATGTTCAAGTTGATTTTAGAAAACGCAGAAGAACCAGAGATTAAATTGCCAACATCCGCTGGATCATTGTAAAAGCAAGAGCGTTCCAGGAAAACATCTACATTTGCTTTATTGACTATGACAAAGCCTTTCACTATGTCAATCACAATAAAATGTGGAAAATTCTTCAAGTGATGGAAATACCAGAACCCCTGACCTGCCTCCTGAGAAATCTGTATGAAAGTCAAAAGAAACAGTTAGAAATAGACTTGGAATGACAGACTGGTTCCAAATCGGGGAAGGAGTACATCAAGGCTGTATATCATCATCCTGCTTATTTAATTTATGTGCAGAATACATCATGAGACATGCTGGGTTGGATGAAGCACAAGCTAGAATCAAGACTGCTGAGCGAAATATCAATAACCTCAGGTATGCAGAAAACACCACACTTTTGGCAGATAGTGAAGACGTAAAGAGCCTCTTGATGAAATTGAAAGAAGAAAGTGAAAAAGTTGGCTTAAAGCTCAACATTCAGAAAATTAAGATCATGGCATCTGGTCCCATCACTTCATGGCAAATGGGTGGGGAAACTGTGGAAACAGTGGCTGATTTTATTTTTCTGGGCTCCAAAATCACTGCAGATGGTGATTGCAACCATGAAATTAAAAGACGCTTACTCCTTGGAAGGAAAGTTATGACCAACCTAGATAGCATATTAAAAAACAGAGACATTACTTTGCCAACAAAGGTCCGTCTAGTCAAGGCTATGGTTTTTCCAGTGGTCATGTGTGGATGTAAGAGTTGGACTATTAAAAAAGCTGAGCACCGAAGAATTAATACTTTGAACTGTGGTGTTGGAGATGACCCTTCAGAGTCCTTTGGACTGCAAGGAGATCCAACCAGTCTATCCTAACGAGATCAGTCCAGGGTGTTCATTCAGCTTCAATACCTTGGCCACCTGATGCAAAGAGCTGACTTATTTGGAAAGACCTTGATGCTGGGAAAGATTGAGAGCAGGTGGAGATGGGGATGACAAGAGGATGAGATGGTTGGATGTGATCACTGAATCAATGGACATGAGTTTGGGTAGACTCCGGGAGTTGATGATGGACTGGGAGGTCTGAAGTACTGCAGTCTATAGGGTCCCAAAAAGTCGTAAATGACGAACCGCTAAACTGATACTGATATCTGGTGAGGCAAAACTATTCTATACTGAGGGGTTCTCAGTACTATCATGGAAACTTGCATAGGAGAAGGGCAGTGTGGGTAAGGGTCTCAAAGAGATTTTCTAGAATGACGGGGAAGGGGAAAAAAAAAAAAAAAAAATTGCAGTGACCATCATGTATATAATCTTGGTGTAATTACATAAATACTTCTACTATTTAAATTCTAAACAGGATCTTGCTAAGTGGCTTCACACATTAGTAAATATAGTAGGTATTGTCAAATTGTCCTTTAGAAAGTTGTACAAAAATTTTCTTTCGAACAATGAATGAGCACTCATATTCTAAAAACCCTCATTCTGTTTGGAGGAAAAAATTGGTATCTTTCAGCTTTCTCATAGAAATTTCGGCAGTTTGCTGGGTGAGAAATTGTATTCCATTGTTGTTTTGGTTTGCATTTCTGTTACCAATTAGGTTCAGCATTTCCTCCTGTTTTTTAGTAAATTTTCTTTCTTTTTTCTTTTTCTGTTTAATTTGTATTTCTTTGAACCCCTTGTTTACTTCATGTTTGTCTTCTATTGGATTTTTCATCTCTTATTTTAACTTTGGACTCTGCATAAATTAGATAAATTAGCCCTTTGTCAGCCATCTTCCAAATATTTCTCAATTGTAATTTTATAATCCCTTGTTTATAGTTTATTTGTCATGCAGGAATTTAACTACAAGAAAGGTTTTGTAAAATTTCCCTTTTTATCTCCTGGACAGAGATCACATAAAATAAGAAAAGTAAATAATGGACAAAAACTCTAGGACATTAAAGGGTATGATAGAATCCAGAGGGGGCAACACTCTCTTAGATCAGCTGGGTGCCTTTCTACAAGTACTTTTCAATAAGCTTCTCACCTTACCCTCAAATATAAGAGGAAAAAGTGAAGTGGATGCAGGTAGCTCCAAGATGGGCCAAGATAAAGGCAGGATGGGTGGGGGGCACCTGGGACTCCAAGCAGATGAGTCAGCCATAGGCTTAGTCAGCCTTGTGAAGCCAATGAGGACACATCTCTAGAGCTGTGATTGGAGGACTCTGGGGGCCCCAGGAGGTGCTCAAAGCCAAGGTCATGGGGAGGAGAGCACAAGTGGGGCAATGCTGCTGCCCAGTAGGCCTATTTCCCTTGGGCCACACGGATGGTGATTCTACTTTTATTATGGAAAATGAAGTCTATGAATATTGAGAAAAGAACTTGGTCAGTGCCTAGAGTGTTAAAAAGTAAGTAAAAACCATGATTATTTTCACCACAGTTCATATTTTAGTCTACTTCCCATAATTTTTCACCTCATATTATTTAAAATTTTAAAAAAATTAAAATTTTAAAATTGGAGTTAAGCTTCATGTGCATGTTGCTTTCCATTGTTCTTTGTTCTGTATTTCCTGAAAATTTTATTATAAAATTTTTCAAACATTCAACAAAGTTGAAATTTTTTTTCTAGGTAATACACAAAGACCTAGATTTACTGGGACAGAGGAAAGGTGATGCTACTTTCATTATAGAAAATGTAGTCTGTGGCAAATAAATGGGGAAACAGTAAAAACAGTGACTGACTTCATTTCTTTGGGCTCCAAAATCACTGCAGATGGTGATTGGAGCCATGGAATTTAAAGATGCTTACTCCTTGGCAGGAAAGTTATGGTCAACCTAGAGAGCATATTAAGAAGCAGAGATATAACTTTGCCAACAAAGGTCTGTCTAGTCAAGGCTATAGTTTTTCCAGTGGCCATGTATGGATGTAAGAGTTCGGCTATAAAGAAAGCTGAGTGCAGGAGAATTTATGCTTTTGAACTGTGGTGTTAGAGAAGGGTCTTGAGAGTGCCTTGGACTGCAAGGAGATCCAACCAGTCCATCCTCAAGGAGATCAGTCGTGGGTGTTCATTGGTAGGACTGATGTTGAAGTTGAAACTCCAATACTTTGACCACCTGATACAAAGAGGTGACTCATTTGAAAAGACCCTGATACTGGGAAAGATTGAGGGCAAGAGGCGAAGGAGACAACAGAGGATGAAATGGTTGGATAGCATCACCGACTCAATGGACATGTGTTTGGATGGACATGGGTTTGGAGAGTTTGTGATGGACATGGAAGACATGTGTTTGGAGAGTTTGTGATGGACACGGAGGACATGTGTTTGGAGAGTTTGTGATGGACACGGAGGTCTGGTGTGCTGTGTTTCATGTGGTCACAAAGAGTCAGACATGACTGAGTGAATCATCTGAACTGAACTGGGTCTGTGGATATCAGCAAAAGAGCTTGGTCAGCCCACAGAATATGAAAAAGTAAATAAAAGCCATGCTAATTTCACTACAGTTCATATATAGGGGCTTCCTTGGTGGCTCAGTGGTAAAGAATCCAACTGCCAATGCTGAAGACAGGAGTTAGATCCCTGGGTCAGAAAGATCCTCTGGAGAAGGGATTGGTAACCCACTCCAGTATTCTTGCTTGTAGTATCCCATGGGCAGAGGAACCTGGTGAAGTTGGAAAAGAATCAGACATGACTTATGGATTAAGCACACAGTATTTTAGCCTATCTCCTCTGCATCATTTTTCAGCTCATATTTTGAAAGTTGAAATACTTCATGTGCATTTTGGTTTTCATTGTTCTTTGCTCTGTACTTTCCCTAGCACTCTATTATAAAAATTTCAAAAATTCAATGAGGTTGAACATGTTTTCTTGTTAATACACAAAGACATCCTACCTAGATTTCACTGTAACTATTTTTAAAATACTTCCTTTCTCATGTGCCTATCCATTTTTCCAGCCCACTATCCATCCATCAGTCCAACTTATTCCTTAGTGTATTTTGTGATAAATTGCAGACAACAGGATGTATCTCTGTAAGTATTTTGGCAAGCCTGCCATGAAGTAGTGAGCTGTATTTGTTTATGGCACTTTTCTTTGGATATAAACTTTACATTCAATGAAATATACCAATCTCTTTTTTTTTTCCCATTCATGTTAATTTCTTTAAATTGAAGTATACAATATCATGTTAATTACTGCTCGAGAGCAAAGTGATTCAGTTATACACATATATGTATATATATTCACTGTTTGTGTATGTATGCGTGTGTATATAAACTTATATATATATATATACTTTTTTTTCTTTCTAATATGCAGTAGGGTATGTGGGATTAGTTCTATGACCAGGGATTCAACCCACACCCCATGCAGTGTAAGTGTGGAGTCTTATCACTGGACCACCAGGGAAGTCCAACATATATTCTTTTTTATATTCTTTTCCAATATGGTTTATAAAAGGATACTTAATATAGTTAAGTATCCTTAACTTAATATAGTTAAGAATCTTCTGTGCTCTACAGTAGGTGTTTGTTGTTTATCATTCCATATATAATAGTTTAATAGTTTATATATGCTAACCCTAACCTCCTAGTTCTCCTTCCCCAAACTGCCTCCCTCTCCTAAACCATAGGTCTGTTCTCTGTTTCCATGAGTTTGCTTCTCTTTCATAGATATGTTTATTTGTGTCAAACTTAAATTCCACATGTAAGCAGTATCATTTGGTATTTTTCCTTCTATATATGGCTTATTTCACTTTGTATGATAAGCTCTCAGTCCATCCATATTGCTGCAAATAGCATCATTTCAATTTTTATGGCTGAGTACGAGTCTGTTTTGTATATGTACCACTTTTTCTTTATCCATTCATCTGTCAATGGACATTTAGAATGTTTTTATGTTTTGGTTATTGTGAATAGTGCTGCTATGAACATTGGAGTGCATGTATATTTTGATATTACAGTTTATTCTGGGCTTATGTCCAGGAATGGAATTTCTGGATCATTTGATGCATCTTTTCATATAAATCTTGGCCATCTGTTTGTCTTCTTGGAAGAAATGTCTATTTAGGTCCTCTGCCCATTAACATATATATATATATATGGCTTTGCCTTTGGCTGTACTGTGTCTTCCTTGCTGTGTGTAGGTTTTTCTCTAGTTGCAGTGAGTGGGGGCTACTCTCTAGTTGGAGTATGAGGTGTTCTCACTGGGGTGGCTTCTCTCTTGGCAAGTGGCGTAGGGCTTGCAGGTTTCAGTTGTTGCAGTGTGTGGTCTCAGTGGTTGTGGAGCAAGGGCTTAGTTGTCCCTTGGCAAGTTGAATCTTCCCAGAGCAGGGATCAAACCTATGTCCCCTGCAATGGCAGTGTAATTCTTAACCAGTGGACCACTGAGAATGCCCTTGCACAGTTTTTGATTGGATTGCTTGTTTGTTTTTTTAAATATTGAGCTATGTGAAATATTTGTGTGTTTTGAAGATGAATGCTTTGTTATTTTGTTTGCAAACGATTTATCTCATTCTGAGGGTTGTGTTTTAATTTTGTTTATGGTTTTCTTTTTAATGCAAAAGGATTGAAATTTGAGTTTGTACCATTTGTTTGTTTTTATTTTCATTACTTTATGAGTTAGTTCAAAAAAGATCTGTGATTTATGTCAAAGAGTGTTTTTCCTGTTTTTCTCTAAGAGATTTATAGTGTTTGGTCTTACTTTAGATCATTGATCCATTTTGAGTTTATTCTTATGTATGGTGTCAGGTAGTCTTCTAATTTCATTATTTGGCATGTAGCTGTTCAGTTTTCCTAGCACCATTTATTGAAACACTGTCTTTTCTCCATTGTAAGTTCTAGACTCCTTTGTTTTAGATTAGGTGACCATAGGTTTATAGATATATCTCTGGGCTTTTCGTGTTTTACCATTGAACTGTATTTGTGTTTTTGTGCCAATATTATACCATATTTAATACTGTAGCTTTGTAGTATATTCTGACATCAGGCAGCCTGATTCCTCCAGCTCTGTTTTTATTTCTCAAGATTGCTTTGAGCAACTGGGGTCTTTTGTGTTTCCATAAAATGTGTTCTAATTCTGAGAAAAATGCTATTGACATTTGGATAAGGATTGTGTTGAATCTTTGGGTTGCTTTGGGTAGTATATTAGTTTTCACTTATTGATTCTTACCATCCAAGAACATTGTATATCTCTGCATCTGTTTGTGTCATCTTTGCTTTTTTCATTATGATTTTCTGAATACAGGTCTTTGTCAAGGTAAAGATACACAATGTGCTTTTATTTATGTCTAAATCAGTGAAACAAATATACATTGCAAGGTACAAACTTTTTTAGCTTGAAAATTACAAAATCTTCCTATATTGGAACACAAAATATCTTAATTCTCAGTTATTTTGAGAGTGTGGGCCAAAGAAAATAAAAGTCACATTACCTGGGGAATCCTAAACTGTATCTTTTGCAGATTTTTGTTTGTTTGTTTGTTTCTTACACTTTTAAAGTTATTATTATTTCCTTTAATTAATGAAAATAACTAGAAAGTTGTTCTATTGGATGGATATTAAAAATTACTCCTATCTATTGTGTGGAACACACTATTTACACTATTGTTGGAAGAATTTTATTGCCTAAAATCTTTTATTATTCAGCTCTGGTGTCTAAGTTTTTTATAGTTCTACTTTACTGTCTAAGGTTTTTGGGCTTTTTAATTTTGTTTTGGTTTTGTCTTGTTTAGGCTGAGAATTTTCTCATTTTCTTAAGAGTTTCTGTTAGGAATGTGTGTCTATTCTTGTTTAGTTGCTCAGGTGTGTCCAACTCTTTGCCACCCCATGGACTGTAAACCCACCAGGTCCCACTGTCCTTGGGGGTTCTCCAGGCAAGAATATTGGAGTGGGTTGCCAACTTCTCCTCCAGGGGACCTTATTGACCCAGAGATGGAACTTGTGTCTGCTACATCTCCTGCATTGCAGGCGGATTATTTACCCCCAAGCCAATATACATGTTGTGTACAGGAACCCCATTTTAATTGTGAAAGTTAGTAATCAGTGAAAAGTAAAGATGGAGAAGCCCAAACTAGAATTTATCTTTTACCAATTAATAAGAATCCTTCTTTTTTTTTTTTTGCCTTAATTTATTTATTTTTTTGCACTCTTTCTTTATTAACAAATAGCTTCTCATTATGGCATCTTACTCTGTGTAAATAACTACTTTTAACATTTCTCACAGACTAGATATTTACTGAGAATAAATTCCCCAATTTGTTAATATGAGAATATCTACTTCTCCTTTATTTTTGAGGGATGATTTTCCTGGACATAGAAGCTAAGTTCAGTATTTTTTTTTAAGAAATTATTTTTATTTATTGATATCTTTTTTTTTAATTAATTTATTTTTTTTCCAGTGGGTTTTGTCATACATTGATATGAATCAGCCATAGATTTACACGTATCTTTCTCATGTATCATGAATTTACCAGTTAAACTGTATAATTCATTGATTTGTAATCTCCTCGTAGGTTGCATAATCATAACCACTAGCTCTTTCTAGAATATTTTCATCACTTCAAAGTGAAATACTGTCCAGTTGTCAGACATTTTCCATTTCCCCCTTCATCCAGGCTCTGGAATCCGCTCCTCTATTCTCTATCTTTAGAGAATTACCTAATCTGTGACATATTCATTCATATGAATGGAATAATGCAATATGCAGCATTTTGTGCCTGGCTTCTTTTAATTAACATAATCATTTCAGATGTATAGCATAACATGTATCAGAACTCCATTCATTTGACGGCTGAATAATATTGCATTCCTTGTTTTATTTATTCAACCACCAGTTGGTGGACATTTGAGTCATTTCAACTGCTTTTTTCTTTTTGTTGTTGTTTGTTTACTTTAAAATTTTATTTTTAATTTAATAATTTTACATTTAAAAAATTATTGGCTTTTAAATAAAATTTGTGTAAAATTTTAATATAATGGTTTTACAGAATTTTGTTTTTTTCCCTCAAACCTCAACATGAATCAATCATAGGTATACATATACTCCCTCCCTCTTAAAACTCTGTTGCATATCACTCTTCAGCTGACACCTCTAGACTGATACAGAGCCCCTGTTTGAGTTTCTTGAGATGTATAGTAAATTCCCTTTGGATATCTATTTTGCATATGGTAATGTAAGTTTCCATGTTACTCTCTCCATACACCTCACCCTGTCCTTCCCTCTCCTTACTTCTATTATTCTGTTCTCTATGACTCTTTCTCATTTGTAGCCCTGCAAATAAATTCTTTGGTACCATCTTTCTAGATTCCATATATGTGTTAGTATACGGTATTTATTGTTTGCTTTCTGACTTACCTCATGCTGTATAATAGGCTCTAGATTTATCCACCTCATTAGAAATGACTCAAATGTATTCCTTTTAATGACTGAGTAATATTCCATTGAAAACTGACCTATTCCAGTCCAGTGCTCAGATTTTATTCCAATCCAAAAGAAGAGCAATGCCAAAGAATGTTCACACTACTGCACAATTGCACTCATTTCATATACTAGCAAAGTAATATTCAAAATTCTCCAAGTGAGGCTTCAACAGTATGTGAACGTGGGACTTCTAGATGTTTAAGCTGGATTTAGAAAAGGCAGAGGAACCAGACACCAAATTGCCAACATCTGTTGGATCATAGAAAAAGAAAGGGAATTACAGGAATATGTCTACTTATGCTCTATTGAGTATACCAATGCCTTTGACTGCATAACATCACTGGAAACTGTGGGAAATTCTTCAAGTGATGGGAATACCAGGCTATCTTATCTGCCTTCTGAGAAATCTGTATGCAGGTCAAGAAGCAGCTGTTATAACCAGACATGGAACAACAATCTTATTCCAGTTTGGGGAAGGAGTACGTCAAGGCTGTGTATTGTCACCCTACTTATTTAGGTTATAGACAGAGTACATCATGCAAAATGCCAGGCTGGATGAAGCACAAGCTGGAATCAAGACTGTCAGGAGAAATATCAATAACCTAAGATACGCAGAGGACACCACCCTTATGGAAGTAAGTGAGGGGGAACTAAAAAGCCTCTTAATAAAAGTGAAAGAGAGTGGAAATCTGGCTTAAAACTCTACATTAAAAAAACAAAAAAACAAAACCTCAGATCATGGCATCCAGTCCCATCACTTCATGGCAAATAAATGGGAAAATAATGGAAACAGTGACTCCAAAATTGCTGCAGATGGTGACTACAGTCATGAAATTAAATGACACTTGCTCCTTGGAAGAAAAGCTGCGACCAACCTAGACAACATGTTAAAGAGCAGAGACATTACTTTGCTGACAAATGTTCGTGTAGTCAAAAGTATGGTTTCTCCAGCCATCAAGTATGGATGTGAGAGTGCAATATAAAGAAAGCTGAGGACCAAATAATTGATACCTTTAAACAGCGGTGTTAGAGAAGACTCTTGAGAGTCCCACGGACTACAAGGAGAGCAAACCAGTCAATCCTATAGGAAATCAGTCCTGAATATATGTTGAAAGGACTGATGCTGAAGCTGAAGCTACAATACTTTGGCTACCTGATGGGAAGAGCTGACTCATTGGTAAAGACACCTATGATTCTGGGAAAGATTGAAGGCAGGAAGAAGAGAAGGACATGACAGAGGATAAGCTGGTTGGATGGCATCTACTAAATGGAGATCAGTTTTAGCAAGCTATGGAAGTTAGTGATCGACAGGGAAAGGGAAACCTGCCATGTTGCAGTTCATAGGATTGCAAAGAGTTAAATACGACTGAGCCACTGAGCTGAATATTCCATTGTGTGTATGTACCACAACTTCTTTATCCATTTGTCTGTCAGTGGACATCTAGGTTGCTTGCATGTTCTCACTATTGTAAATAGTGCTTCAAGTAAGAATGACATACATGTGTTTTTCAATTTTTGTTTCCTCAGGGCATATGACTAGGGGTGGGATTGCTGTGTCATATGGTGGTTTTATTCCTAATTTTGTTAAGGAATCACCCTAACGTCTTCCATAGTGGCTGTATCAACTTATTTTGCCACCAACAGTTCAAGAGGGTACACTTTACTTTGCACACTCTCCAGCATTTATTGTTTGTAGACATTTTGATGATATACATTCTGACTGGTGTGACGTGACATCTCATTGTAGTTTTGATTTACATTTCTGTAATGAACAATATTAAGCATCTTATCATGTGTTTGTTTAAACTCTGTATGTCTTCTTTGGAGAAATAACTGTTTATGTCTTTTTCCCCACTTTTTGATTTTCCCACTTTTTGATTAGGTGTTTCTTTTTCTAGTATTGAGTTGTACAAGCTGCTCATTTATTTTGGAAATTAATCCTTTATCAGTTGTTTCATTTTCTATTATTTCCCCCCACTCTAAGGGGTGTCTTTTGACCTTGCTTATAGTTTCCCTTGCTGTGAAACAGGTTTTAAGTTTAATCAGGTCCCATTTGTTTACTTTTGTTTTTAGTTCCATTACCCTAGGAGGTGGGTTATAGGGAATCTTGTTTTGATTTATGTCATTGTTCTGCCTATGATTTCCCCTAAGAGTTTTAAAGGTTCTGGTCTTATATTTAGGCCTTTAATCCATTTTGAGTTGATCTTTGTTGATGGTGTTAGAAAGTGTTCTAATTTCATTCTTTTACATGTAACTATCCAGTTTTCTCAGCACCACTTATTGAAGAGGCTGTCTTTGTTCCATTGTATATTCTTGCCTCCTTTGTCAAAAATAAGGTACCCATATGTGCATGGGTTTATTTCTGGGCTTTATGTCTTGTTACATTGGTCTAGATTTCTGTTTTTGTGCCAGTACTGTACTTTCTTTATGACTGTAGCTTAGTAGTATGATCTGAAGTAAGGAGGGTTGATTCCTCCAGTTTCATTCTTCTTACTCAGGACAGTTTTGGCTATTTGGGGTATTTAGAGTTTCTATATGTATTATGACATTTTTTGTTCTAGCACTGTGAAAAATGCCATTGGTAATTTGAAAGTGTTTACAGTGAATCTGCAGGTTGCATTTGGTAGTATAGTCATTTTCACAATATTTGTTCTTCCTACTCAGGAGCATGGAATATCTCTCCATCTGTCTATATCATCTTTGATTTCTTTCATCATGGTTTTATACTTTTATGTATACAGTTCTTTTGTCTCCTTAAGTAAGTTTTTCCTAGATATTTTATTCTTTTTGTTGAAGTGGTGAATGGGATTGATTCCTTAATTTCTCTTTCTGATTTTTCATTGTTAGTATATAGGAATGCAAGTGATCTCTGTGTTTTGATTTTGTATCCTGAAACTTTGCCAAATTAGCTGATTAGCTTTAACAATTCTCTGATAATATCTTTTGGGCTTTCCGTATACAGTAGCATGTCATGCACAAACAGTAGGAGCTTTACTTCTTCTTTTCCGATCTATAACTGATTTGTTTTTCTTCTCTAATTGCTCCTGGTAGGGTTTCCAAAAGTGTGTTGGATAGTAGTGGTGAAAGTTGTCACCCTTGTCTTGTCCCCAATTTTAGGGAGGAAACTTTTAGTGTTTCACCATTGGGAATAATGTTTGTTGTGGATTCATCATATATGGACTTTACTATCTGCAGCTGGGTTCCTTCTATGCCCATTTGCTGGAGAGTTTTAATCACAAATGGGTACTTAATTCTGTCAAAGGCTTTTTCTGCATCTATTGACATGGTTATATGTTTTTTATGTTTAAATCAGTGTATCACAATATGATAATATGGTGTATCACATTTATTGATCTGTGTATATTGAAGAATCCTTGCATTGATGGAAAAGACCGACTTGATCATGGTGTATGAGCTTTTTGATGTGTTTTTGAATTCGGTTTGCTAAAATTTTGTTGAGGGTGTTTGCGTCTATGTTCATCGGTGTTATTGGTCTATAGTTTTCTCTTTTTGTGTTGTCTGTGTATTTTGGTATCAGGGTGATGATGACCTCATAGAATGAATTTGGAAATGTTCTTTCCTCCTCAGTTTTTTAAGAGTTTTAGAAGGATAGACATTAACTCACATCTAAATGTTTGATAGAATTGACCTGTGAAGTCATCTGCTCCTGGGCTTTTGTCTTTGGGGGCATTTTTGATCACAGTGAAACGTTGTTGCTGAACCATGAAAGACATTGGAATTCTTGGCCTCTGGAGGAGAAGAATTCAATCTGGGACCAAAGACAAGACTTGGTTGCTCAGTATGTTTGTGTTAAAAAAAAAAAAAAAAGTTTTATTAAAGTATAAAAGAGATAGAGAAGGCTTCTGACATAGACATCAGAAGGGAGCAGAAAGAGTACCCCCCTGCTAGTCTTCAGCCAGATGTTATATAGCTACTCACATTCTGCTAATTAAAGAAAGGAAATGTCTCAAAAATCAGAGAATGGCACCAGGTGAGTCATCCCAGGCAATAAAATGATTAACATGAATCTTGAAGAAAGGGAGATTTCCATACAATATACAGTTTCATTAACATAGATTAGGAGAACAACGTGTAACATACTGGTTTGTCAAGTCTACTCTGAACCTTTAGGCAGAACCTGAGCCGACTTGAAGACAGAGTCTAGGGTAAATGCATAGTACATTAACATAGCTTAAAACAAAAATTTCAGAAAGAAAATTTTTAGCTCAAGGTTTGAGAAAAGTTAAGTACAGGTGGAAGCAGGTGTCATTATGGCAATACAAAATCTTAGGAGAAATCTCTTTTCTATATTTTTATAGAGAAGGGGAAATAATATAAATTTAGTTTGTTTCATTCTGCCACTTAGAAAGAAAAGTAAATTCCCTCAGTCATGTCCAACTCTTTGCAACCACATGAACTGCAGCACACTAGACTCCTCCATCCATGGAATTTTCCAGGCAAGAGTACTGGAGTGAGTTGTCATTTCCTATAAAGAGATACAAAAAAAAAAAAAAAATCTGACACTTTCAGCCTATTTCCTCGATTTGAAGACCCCTGTCCTTCCTACCTGTTACCCTCTCAATTCTCCCTTTTATTTTAGGAGGATTATGTTTCCTAGGGAAAGGGGCATCATTCTCATTCCATAACAGCTTCCAAGCTGATAAGGGGTATTGTCCCTAAATTAGTGAGGCAATACATTATCCTAATGCTCATATTGAGGGTCTCTAATCCAGGGCTCCAAATAGTAGACAGAGGAAGCTGTAGCAGTCACAGGAGTTTGAACAATCATTTGTAACTTAAAAGCATTCATGCAACTAGAAATAAATTCAGGTACACAGTTACAGATGCAGGGAGCAAATGGCAAAAACAGAATAATCGGAATTATTGTAATTAAGATATTTTTCCACCATGGGGAACTAGTTAACGTCTCCTAAAATGAGGCAGTTGAAGTTTTAGGAGTATCCATAGCCTGAATTATCTTGTTCATGTGTTTAGTAAAATGAGTAACATTAGTGTTCATATCAGGTATATATGTTCAGCACTGGGTATGAATAATGGTACAAGTTCCTCCTTGTGCAGCTGTCAGAATATCTAAGGTCAATCTGTTTTGTAAAACCACCTTTCTAATTTGCATTTTTTCAGCGTTAAGAGCTGAAATAGCTTTTTGAGAATCTTGTAAAGCCCATTGAGTAAAGTTAGTCAAATCATCCACTTGTAGTGTAACATCTGTAGTTCCCAGAGAGGGAACAAACACTGTAGCCAAATAATCATACCAATGAAATACAGATCTTGCCCACTGAGTTTTAAGATGTGGTAAACTAGCAGATTTTTCTGGAAGCTATGAAAATATGAAGTCACGAGTAAAAGCTAGACCAAGGTTGCATCTCCCTATCCAGCCAGGGGGAAGCCATGCCCACAGGTAAGAGCCACATATCCATAGATCCCATTTGGAGCAAGCCAGCATGTCTGAGGTATCCAGTCCCAATCAGCGCCTGGCCAGGCAAAGGGAGGACCTGAATGGGAATGATTATATTGCATATTTCCTGAGGCAAAAATCCCAATTTTTTCCAACCATTATAATTAAGTTGTTGGCTAATTTCTGGAGATGGCTCTATTTGTTCCCAGAAAATAGAGGCAGTAGATATTAGACTTCCTTTTTCAGGAGTTGGCCATATACACTCACCCCATGTTTGATAAAGGTCAAGTAAAAAGCCACTAGATCTAGACCAATTTACCTTATGTGTATAGAAATACTCACTAAACCAAGACAATGTATAATCAAAATTAAAAGTCACATTATGTCCACAGTTAAGTGCAAAGTATTACACCATTCCATCTTAGGGTTGTTACTTAGAGAAAGTCTTTTCCTTGAAGTGAAGATTTCCACCATGAGAAACCTTCCACTGATGAAGAGGAGAGTGCTCTGCAGACCCAGAAGTTAGACCAATTGTGGAATGCAGCATAGGAGGGAGCCCAGGACAGGAAGGCATTGTCTTGAGGATCAAACGTCAGGCTCAGGATTTTTGGAGTCAGCAGAAGTAGGCTCACATAGATTATCAGGACCATCTGGAAAGTCCAAAGTCAGAGTTTGGAAAGTAAAGACATAAAATGGCGTCACTTATTTCTGGTCAGTGTGCCATTTCTTAACTCAGGTGTGATGCACCCACGAATCAATGCCTGACACTTTGACAGCTGTGGGAGAAGAAACAATAACCTAGTAGGGACCTTCCCAGAGGGATCTGAGGAATTGACCCCCAATCCCAGTGTTTTTATAAGTTCCTCTGTTCCTGGCTCAAATAGAGGCTTGCTTGACTCAGAGGCTGGGTCAGGTGTCACCTCTTGGAGTTTCATTAGTTCCTATTGAAGAGCTGAGTTACATAATTTGTTGATTCTAAGGCTTTAGAGTCTATACCAACGTCTGTGCTTAAGAAAGTCTTTCCAAAATATATACAAAGGGGGACAGTCCTTCCTACTGGGGAGCAGTCCGAGAACTCATTAAAGCATGGGTAGGTAGAACTTTAATCCAATTGCCCTGCATCTCTTGAGCCAGTTTATACAGATGTCTTTTGATAAAGTCATTAGCTTTTTCAACCTTTCCTGAGGATTGGGATCTCCAGGAACAGTGTAAATGATATTCTATTTCTAGAGCTTTAGGCACCCCCTGAGTTACAGTAGCTTTAAAGGCATAGCCATTGTCACTCTGAAGACTCTGTGGCAGCCCAAACCTGGAGATAATTTCATGGATTAAAATTCGTATAAACTCTTTAGCCTTTTCACTATGACAGGGAAAAGCCTCAATCCATCCAGTAAAAGTATCCACCCAAACTTGTAAGCAAGAATATCCATTAGCTTTTGACATATGAGTAAAATCAATTTACTGTTCCTCTCCTGGATAATTTCCACTTTTCTGTAATACAGATATGCTAGCTTTTCAGTCTTTGGGTTTTTATTTATTTATTCATTTATTTTTACAAACATCACATCTTTGGATAATGTTATTTAAAGTTTTCATTATATTTTTACCTCCAAACAAATGAGAAGCCATCTGATAAGTACTCTCTACACCCAAATGAAACTTCTGGTGTAAAACCCTTAAGAATTTTCCATTGAACATTTTCAGGAATTATTAATTGTCTGTCCTGGGACTGTAACCATCCTTTATCAGTAATGTTTGCACCTCTTTTCTCATATCTTTCTAATTCTTCCTCAGTATATTGTGGCTTTTCCTGTTTCACAGGACCTGTCCAGATCGAAGGTGTCTGCAGTGAAGTGGTTTCATAAAGTGCCACTTTTTTGGCTTGACAGTCAGCCAGCTGATTACCTTCAGCTACTTAAATGCCATACGTACTGTGCCTTTCATGATGTGTAACAGCTACTTCCTTAGGACAATATATACCAGTTAAAAGTCTATCAATCTCTATGAAATGCTTAATAGGGTCTTCTGTTGCCATTTTAAACTGCCTTTCTTTCCATATTGCAGCATGAGCATGTAAAACCAAATAAACATACTTAGAATCAATGTACATATTTACACTCTGACCTTTGCTTAACTCTAGAGCTCAGGACAGAGCCTTAAGCTTGGCTAACTGAACACCGGTTCCCTGGGGGAAAGACTTCACTTCTAAAACCTGCTCAGCCATCAACACAGGTAACCTGCTTTACACTTCTCATCCTGAACAGAAGAACTGCCATCTGTAAATATTTCTATTTCAGGATCGTCTAATATATGTTTATCTGTATTATCTGTATTATAATGGGTATCCATTAGATCTTCCCGAGCTGCATAGTTTAAAGTTAGAAATTGGGAACAATCGTGATCAGGTGTTTCATTTTCCTTCTCAGGAAGGAAAGTGGCAGGATTTAAATTTTCAAAAAACTTTAAGCTTAGATATTGGTCCTTCTAACAACAATGACTGATATTTAAGAAGTTGACTCTCTGTCATCCAAGTATTAACCTTACTGTTTCAGATTCTACTCAAGTCATGAGAAGTCAGTAGAGTAAGATTTCATCCATTAATTATTTTTAAGGCCTCAGGTGTTAATAGCCATTGCCCCAGGTACTCTTAGATAGTGTGGCCACCTCAGTGAAATTGCATCTAATTCTCTATTTTAACAAGCAATAGGTTACTGGTGAGGCCCTCAGGGTTGTGTCAAAACTCTCAAGGCCATACTTTTCTTTCAGTGACAAAAAAAAAAAAAAAAAAAAGAAAGAAAGAAATTCTGACCCCGTGGGCAAGCTCAAAGTGGGAGATTGTGTTAAAAGCTTTTTGAGCATCTGGAGACCAAACCAGTTTGTCGGTTTTGGCCTGCGGAATCTCAGTAATGAATTTATATAAAGGCTGGGAATGTTCCCCATAACCCAGAATCTAAAGGTGGCAGTAACCTGTGATTCCTAAAAATCCTCTCAATTGTTTTAAAGTCATAGGTAGGTGATGATTTAATATAGGTTTAATTATCTAAGGGCCGATGGCCCTAGTCCCTTCTGATATGATTAGGTCCAGATATCTAACATATGGTTGACACACTGAGCCTTTTCTCTTGATGTCTTGTGACCGCAGCCTGCCAGAAAGCTTAACAAATCTTTTGAGGCTTGTGAACAAGCTTCCTCTGTCTCAACACAGAGCAGAATATCATCTACATATGGTAGTACCACTGCTTTGGAGGTATTAAAGTTTTGTAGATTCCGTGACAAACTGTGACAGATGAGGGCTGTCACAAAATCCCTGGGGCAACGCTTTCCAAGTTAACTGAGAAGCTGGCTGCATAGGCTCTTCAAAGGCAAATAGAAATTGACTTTCCTCCTCCAAAGGCACTGAAAAAAGGCCTCTTTTAAATAAACTACTGACAAATATTTGACTCTTCCAGGAATTTCAGACAGTAGAGTATAAGGATCAGGCACCATGGGGTGTAAAGGAACTACAGTCTCATATATTATTCATAAATCTTGAACCAGTCACCATTCACCATGTAATTTCTTTATACCCAAAATAGGAGTGTTGCATGAACTATTAGAAAATTAATAGCCCCTGCTCCTTTAAATTCTCAGTGATGAGTTCTAACTCTTCCTTAACCTCAGGCTTCCTCACCTGCCTCTTGAGAAACCTGTGTGCAGGTCAGGAAGCAACAGTTAGAACTGGACATGGAACAATTGACTGGTTCCAAAAGGGAAAAAGAGTACATCAAGGCTGTATATTGTCACCCTGCTTATTTAACTTATATGCAGAGTACATCATGAGAAGTGCTGGGCTAGATGAAGCACAAGCTGGAATCAAGATTGCTGGGAGAAATATCAATAACCTCAGATATGCAGATGACACCACCCTTATGGCAGAAAGTGAAAAAGAATGAAAAAGCCTCTTGACGAAAGTGAAAGAGGAGAGTGAAAAAGTTGGCTTTAAGCTCAACATTCAGAAAATTAAGATCATGGGATCTGGTCCCATCCCTTCATGGGAAATAGATGGGGAAACAGTGGAAACAGTGTCAGACTTTATTTTTGGGGGGCTCCAAAATCACTGCAGATGGTGACTGCAGCCATGAAGTCAAAAGACACTTACTCTTTGGAAGGAAAGTTATGACCAACCTAGATAGCATATTAAAGCAGAGACATTACTTTGCCAACAAAGGTCCGTTTACTCAAGGCTATGGTTTTACCAGTGGTCATATATGGATGTGAGAGTTGGACTGTGAGGAAAGCTGAGCACTGAAAAATTGATGCTTTTGAACTACAGTGGTGGAGAAGACTCTTGAGAGCCCCTTGGATTGGAAGGAAATGCAACCAGTCCTTCCAAAAGGAGATCAGTCCTGGGTATTCATTGGAAGGATTGGTGCTGAAGCTGAAACTTCAATATTTTGGCCACCTTATGCGAAGAGTTGACTCATTGGTAAAGACCCTGATGCTGGGAGTGATTGTGGGCAGGAGGAGAAGGGGGTGACAGAGGATAAGATGGCTAAATGGCATCACCAACTCGATGGACATGAGTTTGAGTAAACTCCTGGAACTGGTGATGGACAGGGAGGCCTGGCGTGCTGTGATTCATGGGTTCGCAAAGAGTTGGACACGACTGAGCGACTGAACTGAACTGAACCAAACCTCAGGCTTCAGTGGATACTGCTTCTTATGTGGAAATAAGTGTGGATCTTGAGGTTGACAGTTACAGGAATAGCATATTGTGCTCGACCCACAGATTTTCCATCAGCCCACATTCAGGGATTTCTATTTTGTTCAACTAAAGAGAGAAAAGGGGAGGGCTCCGTATTCATGAAAACAGAGGCATGGACCAGGCTTAGTATATCCCTCCCCAAAAGGAGTAAGTGAGACTCTGGCATGATCAGAAACTTGTATGAAAACAGCACAGAGTCCCAATTACTGCTTAAAGGACAACTGAAGTAATACCTTTTGGCTCATCCAGACAGCCTTGTTACAGAAGCAGATTGAGAACAAAGTGGGCCAGAGGCTTCAGTAAGCACAGAGTAAGTTGCCTTAGCATCTAAAAGGAAATCAATGGATTGTCCCCACACAGATTTTAATACCTGGGGTTCATCAGGTGTAGTTAGCATGGGAGCTTGTGTGGGGACCTCTGGACACCTTCAGTCCTGATTGTCTTGAGAGTCCAACCCCTGAAACCTATGCCTCTGGGGGCAGTCTCTCCTCCGGTGTGGGCCCTTGCAGACTGGCCATGGAGCTGACGGTGGCTAAGATAACTGAGAGCAATCCCGTTTGAGGTGCCCCTACTTTCCTCAGTAATTGCAAGCCCATCCCTTTTAATCTGGGTCCCTCTGGGCATTTTTCTCAGGCTGTTTAAGAACAGTTCTGGCAGCCATTAGAGTGCTTCTTCCTGTTCCTTCATCATTTTCTGTCTTTCTTTCTTTCCCTCATATTCCCTACCATGATAGACTGTTTGAGCCAGTTGAAACAGATTATTGAAAGACTGATTTGGTCCATATGCTGGTTTTAATATTTTCCAACGTATATCTGGAAATGATGTATTTTTTAAGATCACTCTTCCCTCTTCACTTTCGAGATCAATCTCAGTGAATCTGCAAAGGGCTTCGCTCAGTCTATCTAGGGACTTACCAGAGGCTTCCTTCTCTTCCTGTTACAGGTTTGACAATTTGGCACAGTTTAAAGTCTTAGCACATGCTTGCCTGAGTCCTTAAAGAATATATCTGACAAAATGACTCAGATCCCATCTTCCTTTAGCCATATATATATTTTTTTTCTTTAGCCATATTATAGTTCCAACCTGGTTCTATAATTGGGACCATCTGATTCCCAGTGGGGAGGGTGGCTATGTCATCCTCCCTCTTTCCTACTGATTCATAATGAAGAAGGAATTCATAGGGCCTGGACTCCATCTCAGGCCTGTCCATGCTGGTCGTGCTCTGTTGCCTCTCCAGTGGGCTCTGAACTCTCTGCTTAGTGTCTGTGGGAACGATAATGGAAGGATAAGACCCCCTCCAGACAGGGGAATCTTGAAGATCACATCCAAGTTACTCATCACCTAAGAGAAAACAGACACTAATCACCCCTGCCTCCAGACACTATCTATCAGAATGTAAGCACAGGCTTATTGGTTAATAACTATTTGGAATGTAACTGCGGGCTTATTGATTATTGACTGGATATGTACACATGGGGTAGGTGGTGGGTTTGGACATGTATACATGGGGTATAAAAGATTTTCACAAATGCTGGACGGGGTCCTTGGCTAAGAGGAGACTCTGCCTTGGGCCCACTGGTGTACTAAACTGCACTCCACTATCTGCATTGTGCTTCTGAGTCTGTTTCCCGGAAAGCGTGGCTATAACAATAACCAAACCATTCATCTCCAAAAGCAACAACTTTCCCCAAAACTCGAGTTTTTGAGTCAGGAGTCAGAGTTTGTCCCAAGATATACATCCTTCCAAGTAAGGTCATAAAGCAGAGTAACACCTATAAAAGGTCTAATATATTCTAATTTGATCCTCTTTTATTCTTTGTATTTCTTGATTGGAAAAATAACTCTCCTAGGCTGATTATTTCTCCCCGTGGGTGCTTCGAGAAGAAGCAACAGTTGTGTGGCTGTTCTTCCACCTATCTGTCTGCTTGTGCATATGATCCCAGGGATAGATTGGAACAGTCTGATTTTATTTATCTCTTTGTCACCTGTCCTCCACCTCATCCTGTATTTCACCCTGAGTTTTTGTTATCTGAGCTTCTCTTACTTCAATTTTATGAGCTTCTATTGAAATCAGAGTAGTTTGAAGCCTCACTGAGATAGTTTCTTTGGACCTCTACTTGGGCAATTTGAATCTCAGTTTGGGCTTTACTGAGACAAAGGCAACTCTTCTTGGGGAGGGGGTTATTCTCTGACTTTCAGTTTGACCAATTTGGATCCCCAGGTACAGGAGCAAAGTAGGAAGACAGGAGGGAGCTGAAGACTTCATACCCAAATCTATACCCTTAGGACATAAGTCTGGCATATATCGCAGACAGAAAAAGGCCAACACATATGCTACTTCTACCCATTTCCCTTGTTTTCTACAGAACTGATGTAATTGTAAAACAATATTATAATTAAGACACCCTCCAACCAGCCATGGTTTGCCATCCTGCAATGGTACTGTGGCGAGGCAGTATCACATAGGAAGATCAGGCTTGTCTTCTTTAGGCTCTGGGGATCAAAATCCATCCCAGCATTTCAGGATACAGTTCAAAGGAGTGGGGCTGTAATGGTTAGTTCCCATCTGTAAGAGAGAAAAACTCAACTAGTGCCATATTTCTACCAGAGGTGTCCCTCCCTGCTCTAGATAAAGGTGTAGGCAGACTTTACACTGAAGCTTTCCTTCCCTGGTCAGACTCAGCCTGTCCCTTACTAATGCAGATACCATACACATCCTTCCTGGTTCTACCACTGAGATGGGGTAGAGATGAACCAGGGGTAGATCTGATGGCATCCCAGACTGATGTCCAGTTCCTCACCATTAAACCCTTTCTTGCCTCTGATGCCACCCATGGTGCAATCAGAGTAACCTTCTGGAATGCCTCCCAAGCTAAGACCGCTGGGGGAAACATTCATCACCTGAGTTCCTGTGTGTGACCCTGAGTATATTCCTGACCACAATAAGACTGGCACGACAATAAAACTGAGATGTTCCTTCCAAGAGTCACCACACCAGTATCAGCGATAGTAAAAGAGAAAGCAAAGGGCTGACCAGTTAGGAAAAAGTGACTTTTTCCTTGAGTTATTAGGGCCAGTCCTTCCAGTTCATTCCTACAGATTCCACAGAAAGAATATCTAAAGAGTTTGGACAAAAGCCACTGAAGAGTCTCTGGTCCACTAAGAGCCAGCATTACCAAAGGAAGAAGTCTGCTGTACTTCCTGAGTAACCTTTCACCTGAGTGATGCTCTTGGATCTAGAATTTCATCTAGTTTTCTAACTTTTGACTCCTGTGGAGGCTAGGCACTTCCTAACTACAAATCCAAGTTTGGGACCTAAATAACAGTACATGGTAACAGGGTAGATCACAAGTCCCTTGAAAGTCTATGATCTGACAGATTAGGTTAGTAGTTCTAATTCCCAAGAGGTTATGAAGTGGTCAAAGAGATCGGGATGTTTGATGGGGAATTCACTTCCCATGCTTTGCCCATATAAGTTCAGTACCCAAAGAAGACATTGGGTGCCTCTTGGCACTGGCAGGGCAGTATAATCCCCCAACAGGTTTCTGCCATAAACCATATGAGGTCAGCTCGGAACTGCAGAGCAGTGATCCTCACTTGCTTCATGCAGGGTGTGTCATTCATTCACACAAGAACACCACAGTGTTAGTAAAGTAAAGCAGTAAAGCAGTAAAATAAAGCAGTAAATCAAAGTGTTAGTAAAGCAGAAAATGTGTTTACTAGGACAGCAAAGAACTAGAGCTCCAAGCATCATTACTTTGTCCTGAAGAATCCTAGATGAGCCTCCAAGATGAAAGGGTATTGCTGAACCACGATAGACACCAGGGTTCTTGGCCTCCGGAGGAGAAGAATTCAATCTGGGGCTTGATCGCTCAGAGCTTTTGCATTAAAAAGTTTTATTAAAGTGTAAAAGAGATAGAGAAAGTTTCTAACATCAGAAGGGGGCAGAAAGAGTACCTCCCTGCTAGTCTTTAGCCTGATGTTATATAGCTACTAGGAGTCAGCTAATTAGAGAAAGGAAGTATGTCAAAAATCAGAGAATGGCACCAGGTGAGTCACCCCGGGCCATAAAATGGTTGACATGAAGCTTGAAGGAAGGTAGATTCCATGCAAATATATAGTTTCATTGACATAGATTAGGAAAACAATATATGAGTATAACATACTGGTTTGTCAAGTCCGTTCTAAGCCTTTAGGCAGAACCAGAACCAACTTGAAGACAAAGTCTAGGGTAAATGCATAGTACATTAACATAGCTTAAGGCAAACATTTCCATAAGAAAAATGTGATGGTTAGCTCAAGGTTTGAGAAAAGTTAACTTTAGGTGGAAGTAGGTGTCATTATGGCAACACAAAATTTTAAAGGACACTTTTTTACATTTGTATAGAGAGCCAGAAAAAAAAGATATAACACTAGTTTGTTTCATCCTGCCACTTGAGAGATTTAAAAAAAAAGAAAGAAAGAAAGAAAAGTGTCTGACAGTTGCAGCCTATTTCCTCCGTTTGGAGACCCTGGAACATCTTACCTGTTACCCTCCTGTATTTGGGTTGTGCATAATTTCTATTTATTTCTGGTTCAGTCTTGGAAGATTGAGTTTTTCTAAGAATCTATCCATTTCTTCCAGGTTATCCATTTTATTGCCATAGAGTTGTTTTTAATAGTCTCTTAGCATCCTTTGTATTTCTGCATTGGCTGTTGTAACCTCTCTTTTTTTCATTTCTAAGTTTGTTGATTTGATTCTTCTCTTTTAACCTTGCTGACTCTAGCTAAAGGTTTGTCAATTTTGCTTATCCTTGCAAAGAACAAGCTTTTAGTTTTATTAATCATTACTATTGTTTCTTTTATTACTTTTTCTGGTATTTCTGCTTGGATCTTTATCATATTTTTCCTTCTACTAATTTTTTGTTTCTTTCGTTCTTTTTCCAGGTGTTTTAGGTGTCAAGTTAGGTTGTCTATTCGATGTTTTTTTTGTTCCTTGAGGTGGGATTGTATTGCTATAAATTTCCTTCTTAAAACTGCTTTTGCTGCATCCCATTGCTTTTCAGTTGTCGTGTTTTCATTGTTATTGGTTTTTCAAATTTTTTTATTTCCTTTTGATTTGTTCAGTAACCCATTGGTTACTTAGAAATGTGCTGTTTAATCTCCATGTGTTCGTGTTTCTTACAGTATTTTTCTTAAAATTGATATCTAGTTTCAAAACATTGTTCAGAGACGATGCCTGATACAATTTCAATTTTCTTAAAATTTCTGAGGTTTGGTTTGTAGCCAAGGTGTGGGTTATCCTAGAGAATGTTCCATGTGCACTTAAGAAGGTGTATTTTTCTGCATTTTGATGGAATGTCCTGAAGTTATCAATGAGATCCATCTCATCTAATATATCATTTAAGAATTGTGTTCCCTTGTTAATTTTGTTCTGGTGATCTGTCCATTGGTGTGAATGAGGTGTTAAAGCCTCCTAATCTGATTGTGTTGCTGTCAATTTCTCCTTTTATGTGTATTAGTGTTTGTCTTATGTATTAAGGTGTATATATATTGATAATTGTTATTACCTCCTCTTGGATTGTTACCTTGATCATAATGTAGTGTTCCCCCATGTCCCTTGTAGTACTCTTATTTTAAGGTCTATGTTGTCTGATATGAGGATTGCTACTCCAGCTTTCTTTGCATGGAATAATATTTTTTCCATCCTCTCACTTTCAGTCTATATGTGCCTTTAGGTCAGAAGTGATTTTCTTGTAGACAACATATGTATGGAGCTTGTTTTTTGTGTCCTTTCAGCTAGTCTGTGCCTTTTGTCAGAGCATTTAATCAATTTACATTTAAGGTAATTATTGATATAAATGTTCCTATTATCATTTTATTAATTGGTTAAGGTTGATTTTGTAGATCTTTTTTCTTCTATTGTATTTCTTGACTATATAAGTCCCTTTAACATTTGTTGTAAAGCTGCTTTGGTGGACTGAATTGTGTTAACTTTTGCTTATCTGAACAGACTTTGATTTCTCCATCAATTTTGAATGAGCTGCTTACTGGCTACAGTAATTTTGGTTGTAGATTTTTCCCTTTCAGTACTTTAAATATATTTGTCCATTTGCTTTTGGCTTGCAGAGTTTCTGCTGAAAGAATAGCTCTTAAGGGTACATGGTTTCCCTTGTGAGTTACTTGTTGCTTCTCCCTTGCTGCTTTTAATATTCTTTCTTTGTGTTTACCCTTTGTTAGTTTTATTAGTATGTGTCTTGCTGCGATTCTCCTTTTGACTATCCTTAAGGGGTTCTTTGTGCCTGTTGGACTTGATTGACTATTTCCTTTTCCATGTTGGGGAAATTTCCAACTATAATCTCTTCAGAAATTTTCACATATGCTTTCTTTTTCTGTCTTCTTATGGGACCCCTAATATTCAAATATTGGTGCATTTAACATTGTCCCAGAGGTCTCTGAGACTATCCTTCATTCTTTATACTTTATTCTGCTCTTCAGAAGATATATCCACCATTTTCCAGATCACTGATTCGTTCTTCTGCTTCAGATATTCTGCTATTGGTCCATTTTAGAGTACTTTTACTTTCAGTAATTGTGTTGTTTGTCTCCGTGTGTTTATTCTTTAATTCATCTACATATTTGTTTATTGACTCTTGCATTTTCTCCATTCTGATTTTAAGGTTTTTGATCATCTTTACTATCATTATTCTGAATTATTTTTCAGTTTGCTTATTTCCTCTTCATTGTTTAGACTTCTGGGCTTCTAGCTTGTTCCTTCACTTGTGTAGTGTTTCTCAGCCTTTTCTTAAAACAAACAAACAACAACAACAACAAATTTAATTTGTTTAGGTCTCCTTCTCCCAGCCTTCATGGTTGAATTTTTCATTACTTTTTTTCTATCCTCCTAAGGTTGGTGCAGGTATTCGTGTATGGTTCATACAGGTTGAGATTTGTCCTGAGTTTTATTTCTTTGTTTCTGATTGGCAAGGCTGAGCGAGGTGTTAATCCTGTCTGCTGATGATTAGGTTTTTATTTTTCTTTTGTTTGCTTTTTGGATGATGTATCCTGCACAGGGTGCTAATGTTGGTTGGGTGACATTGAGTATTATATTCAAGTAGTTACCTTTGTGTGAGTTGTAACTGTTTGAGAGTCCCTAGGGTCAGTTCTCTGGTAGTCTAGGAAAATGGAGCTCCAAGTGGAGCAAGAGCAAGTGTATTCAGTGCAGTCTCAAAGCCTGAATCAGGGGTTTCAGACTGGAAACTAGAAAACTGAGGAGAGCTACATGAACACTGAGAAAATATGTGGGATGGAAAAGGTTTCTTGTAAGTGCCCCAGAATTAAATCATCTTCAAGCTGTATTAAGAACACTTGTGAAAGTTAAAGTGAAAGGATTCTCATTTCCACAGCCTAATTATCATGGAGGGATTTCGGCAAGATATTAAAAACTACATAATTCTGAAAGGGGAAAGAGAACAAAATGAAACCCTGAATAGTGTGGCTATAAGGCAAGGAGAAGGAGATACATTCTCCCCGTCATGTGACACATCTGAGTTAACTTAGAGAGATGAGGGTGGCAGGTAGGTTTGGCGGACTCTATAGGGGTAATAAATAAGTCTCATTTCTCCCGCCAAAGTACCTGAGTTGTTCCCCATCCTCTTCTAGATGTGTCACGGTGAAGTTTTATAATGTCAAGACTCACCCAGGGTCACCATTGTCTGGGGAAGTGACTTACTGACCTCATAAAGCATAAGGGTGTGGCCCCTGGGGAGGGATATATATATATGGTCCTCAGGGGACCTGGAGCATACCACTGGGAGTCTTCAAAATGACTAAGATGACTGGGAAGCCACAAGGCTCTAGAGCTGTTTGGGAACAGCTGACTCCAGATACCCAGGAGGAAAAGATGAAGACTTGCTATCAACTGAGGTCCAAAAGAAGCGTCAAGGTGAGCTGAACCCACCCAAGCTCTTCTTGCTCACTGACACCGCCCCATGAGACCCTTTCCCCTGTCCTTGCCTGGCACATACCTCTTCTCTGCCCACACCCCTTCTCAAGCCTTTAATTCCAAACATCATCACCCTCTTCCCCAAACCAATGCTGTTCTTTGCTGCTTCTCTTGTTTTCTCCAGGCGGCCAGGGTAACCTTGAGGATGAATAAGCAAATTCAACTAAAACTAACCAAGAAATCTTCTCAAAAACTCCCACCTCAGAGAAAGTTAAGAAAATCAGAGGCTCAAAACTCTGTATCCAGTATTACAAGGTGAATGAAGAGCTGAATCGGAATGAACTGGAGAAGGTCCCAGAGATCGTAGAGACCCCTGCCATTCCAGCTGGATCAGTGGGCAGCCAGTCACTTCAGAATATGGCTAGAGCATTCAGAAATCTTAGGGGATTTTACCGCTAAGAAATGGTCAACAGTACAGATGTTGAATCTCATACCAACTGCATACATTAATAATGAAAACTAAATAAATTCAACCTGATGTGGAATTATGTGTGACTCTGAGCTCTCTGGTGGAGAAGGAGATGGCACTCCAGTGCCACTCCAGTATTCTTGTCTAGAGAATCCTATGGACAGAGGGTCCTGGGCTGCCATCTATGGGATCACACAGGGTTGGGCACGACTGGAGAAACTTAGCCCAACAGTAGCTGAGCTCGCTGATAGACAGTGGGGGGTGGAGAGGGCAGGGAAGGGACAAGTGTGTGAAGAGGGAGCCAGATGGGTCCTGGGGAGTTGAAGATAAGACCAGAAGATCCAGTTACCCAGAAATTAGCGGAAATAACTGAGTCCAGACTGAGTCCCAAATATACACTTCCAATGGGAGAAGAAGAAAAGGACTTTTATGTTTCTGTGTGTGAGTGCAGAGGTAGGAACTTAGCTGGGGAGCCATGCCAAGTGTGGCTTTGCAGTGCAATTTGCTAGAAAGGCATACAAAGTAGTGACCCTTAGGGCACCTACCTCATAGTACTGTTTATTACACCTCAAAATATGATGTCGGCAACTAACAGCTTTGGAAATTCAATCTTGCTTTCGAAAAGGTAGTCCATAGGAGTGAAATAATGATTGTTTTCAGTATGGAGATGTTTCAAACAGCTAAAAATGGAGGAACACATGACCTAACAATTTCATTATTGGATATATATTAAAACAGACGCTCACAACACTAGTTAAAAAGACACGTGTATTCCAAAGTTCTTTGAAACACACAATTCACCAAGATATGGAAGCAACCTAAATGGCCATCAGATGATAGTCAGATAAATGGATAAAGATGTGGCATATATGTACTTTGGGACACTCATTGTTGTTCAGTCATTAAGTCATGTCCACCTCTTTGTGACCCCATGGACTCTACCCCACCAGACTTCTCTGCCCACGGAATCATCCAGGCAAGAATAATCCACTGGGTTGCAATTTCATTTTCCAAGGGATCTTCATTACCTAGCGATTGTTTTCACATCTCCTGATTGACAGGCAGACTCTTTGTCACTGAGATACCAAAAAGACCTTTGGAATAATATTTAGTGATGAAAGGAATGAATGCAGCAACATGGAAGCTATAAAACTAGGTAAAATAACTCAGACAAGAAAAAGCCAAATAATGTGTGATATCACTTATTGAATCTAAAAATACCACAAATTAGAGAATTTAACAGAAATGGAGGCTCACAGAAATAGAGAACAATCTACTGGTTACCAGTAGGGAGGGGGAAAGGAAGGGATGATACAGAGCTGGGAGACTGGGAGGCACAAAGTATTAGGTGTAAGATGAGCTCAGGGATGCATTATGCAACCTGGGGAATAGAGCCATCAATTTGTAATAAGCATAAGTGGAAAGCCTAGCTTGGAGAATTTTGAACATTACTAGCATGTGAGACTTCCAGTGGTCGTGTATGGATGTGAGAGTTGGACTGTGAAGAAAGCTGAGCACCGAAAAATTGATGCTTTTGAACTGTGGTGTTGGAGAAGACTCTTGAGAGTCCCTTGGACTGCAAGGAGATCCAACCAGTCCATCCTAAAGCAGATCAGTCCTGGGTGTTCATTAGAAGGACTGATGTTGAAGCTGGAACTCCAATACTTTGGCCACCTCATGCGAAGAGTTGACTCATTGGAAAATATCCTGAGACTGGGAGGGATTGGGGACAGAAGGAGAAGGGGACAACAGAGGATGAGATAGCTGGATGGCGTCACAGACTTGATGGACATGTGCGATTGAACTAACTAAGTGTGTGAGATGAGTGCAAATGTGTGGTAGTTTGCAACTGTGTGGTAGTTTGAGCATTCTCTGGCATTGCCTTTCTTTGGGATTGGAATGAAAACAGACCTTTTCCAGTCCCATGGCCACTGCTGGGTTTTCCAAATTTTCTGGCATACTGAGTGTAGCACTTTCACAGCATCATCCTTCAGGATTTGAAAGAGCTCAACTGGGATTTCCCCCTCCACTAGCTGTGTTCATAGTGAAACTTCCTAAGGCCCACTTGACTTCAAGTCCCCGGATGTCTGGCTCTAGGTGAGTGATCACACTATTGTGATTATCTTGGTCATGAAGATCTTTTTTGTACAGTTGTTCTGTGTATTTTTGCCCCCTCTCCTTAATATTTTCTGCTTCTGTTAGGTCCATACCGTTTATGTTGTTTACTGAGCTCATATTTGCATGAAATATTCCCTTGGTATCTTTAACTTTCTTGAAGAGATCTCTAAGTCTTTCCCATTATCTTGTTTTCCTCTATTTCCTTGTACTGATCACTGAGGAAGGCTTTCTTATCTCTCCTTGCTATTCTTTGGGACTCTGAATTCATATGGGTATGTCTTTCCTTTTCTCCTTTACTTTTCACTTTTCTTCTTTTCACAGCTATTTGTAAGGCCTACTCATACAGCCATTTTGCTTTTTTGCCTTTCTTTTTCTTGGGGATGATCGTGGTCCCTGTCTCCTATCCAGTGTCACGAACCTCCGTCCAATAATCATCAGGCACTCAGTGTATCAGACCTAATCCCTTAAATATATTTCTCATTTCCACTGTAAAATCAATAGGGTCATGATTTAGGTCATACCTGAGTGATCTAGTGGTTTCCCCTAGTTTCTTCCATTTAAGTCTGAATTTGGCAATAAGGAGTTTATGATCTTAGCCACAGTCAGCTCCTGTTCTTGTTTTTACCGACTGTATAGGGTGTCTCCACCTTTGGCTGCAAAGAATATAATTAATCTGATTTTGGTGTTGACCATCTGGTGATGTCCATGTGTAGAGCCTTCTCATGCGTTGTTGAAGAGGGTGCTTGCTATGACCAGTGCATTCTCTTTGAAAAACTCTATTAGCTTTGCCCTGCTTCATTCTGTACCCCAAGGCACACTTTGTCTGTTACTCCAGGTGTTTCTTGACTTCCTACCTTTGCATTCCAGTCGACTATAATGAAAAGTACATCTTTTATGGGTGTTAGTTCTCGAAGGTCGAGTAAGTCTTCATAGAGCTGTCCAACTTCAGCTTCTTCAGCATTACTTGTGGGGGCATGAACTTGGATTATGGTGATATTTAATGGCTTGCCTTGGATACAAACAGAGATCATTCTGTGGTTTTTGAGATTACATCCAAGTACTGGATTTTGAACTCTTTTGTTGACTATGATAGCTAATGCATTTCTTCTAAGGTACTGTTGTCCACAGTAGTAGATATAATGGTCATCTGAGTTTAATTCACCCATTCCAGTCCACTTCATTTTGCTGATTCCTGAAGTGTTGCTGTTCACTCTTGCCATCTCCTGTTTGACCACGTCCAATTTGCCTTGATTCATGGACCTACCATTCCAGCTTCCTATGCAATATTGCTCTTTACAACAGTGGACCTTGCTTCCATCACCAGTCAGATCCACAGCTGGGTGTTGTTTTGCTTTAGCTCCATCTCTTCACTCTTTCTGGAGCTATTTATTCACTGATCTCCAGTAACATACTGGGCATCTACAGACCTGGGGAGTTCATCTTTCTGTGTCCTATCTTTTTGCTTTATCACACGGTTCATGAGGTTTGAAAGGCAATGATACTGAAGTGCTTTGCTATTCCCTTCTCCAGTGGACCAAGTTTTGTCAGAACTCTCCACCATGAACCGTCCGTCTTGGGCGATGGTACACAGCATCATTCATAGTTTCACTGAATTAGAAGAGACTGTGGTCTATGTGATTAGGTTGGTTAGTTTTCTGTGATTGTGGTTTAAGTCTGGCTTCCCTCTGATGCCCTCTCTCAGTGTCTACCGTCTTACTGGGGTATCTCTGACATATATATAAAGATGTGGTACATATATACCACATATTTTTCCATTCACCTATCCTCTGATGGACATTTAGGATGTTTCCATGCCTTGGTGAATTGTGCACTTCAAGGAACACTGGGGCACCTGTGTCTTTTTAATTACCATCATGGGCTTTTAAAAATATATATCCAAGAATCACATTCCTAGGTCATGTGTATATTATCAACCTGTTTATTTAACATATATGTAGAGTACATCATGTGAAATTCCAGGCTGAATAAAGGACAAACTGGATCAATATTGTCAGGAGAAATAACAATAACCTGAAATAAGCAGATGACACCATCCTTAGGCAAGAAAGTGAAGAGGAATTAAACAGCCTCTTGATGAAAGTGAAAGATAGTGAAAAAGCTGCTTAAACCTCAAATTAAAAAAAAAAACAAAACAAAACACTAAGAACATGGCATCTGGTCCCATCACTTCATGGCAAATAGGTGGGGAAATAGTGGAAACAGTGGCAGACTTTATTTAGAGGGACTCAAAAATCACTGCAGATGTTGACTGCAGCCATGAAATTAAAAGACACTTAATCCTTTGAAGAAAATCTATGACCAACCTAGGCAGCATGTTAAAGAGCAGAGACATTACTTGGCTAACAAAAGTCCGTCTAGTGAAAGATATGTCTTTTCTAGCAGTCAAGTATGATGAAAGAAATCAAGTATGAATGAAAGAAATCAAAGATGATATAAACAGATGGAGATATATATTTCATGTTTCTGGGTAGGAAGAATCAATATTGTGAAAATTACTATGTTACAAATTGCAATCCACAGATTGATTGTGACCCCTATGAAATTACCAATGACATTTTTTCACAGCAGTAGAACAAAAAATTTCATGATTCATATGGAAACATGAAAGACCCTGAATAGTCAAATCAGTCTTGATTAAGAAAAATGGGGCTGGGGGAATCAACCTTTCTGACTTCAGATTGTACTACAAAGCTACAGTCATCAAGAAAGTATGGTACTGATACAAAAACAGGCATATAAACTAATGCAACAAGATAGAAGGCCCAGAAATAAACCCATGCATTTATGGGTAACTTATTTTTTATTTTTTGGGGGGAGAGGGGGTACCTTATTTTTGACAAGACTGTGGTCCTGTGATCAAGTTGACTAGGTTTCTGTGATTATAGTTTTAGTGTGTCTGCCCTCTGATGCCCTCTAGCAACACCTACCATCTTACTTGGTTTTCTCTTACCTTGGACGTGGGGTATCTCTTCAAGGCTGCTCCATCAAAGCACAGCCGCTATTCCTTACCTTGGACGAGGGGTGTCGTCTTATGGCCACCCCTCCTGACCTTGAATGTGGAGTAGCTCCTCTCGGCCCGCCTACATCCGAGGTCAGGTCATGGTGGAGAGGTCTGACAGAATGTGGTCCACTGGAGAAGGGAATGGCAAACCACTTCAGTATTATTGCCTTGAGAAACCCATGAAAAGTATGAGAAGGCAAAATGATAGGATACTGAATGAGAAACTCCCCAGGTCAGTAGGTGCCCAGTATGCTACTGGAGATCAGTGGAGAAATAACTCCAGAAAGAATGAAGGGATGGAGCCAAAGCAAAAACAATACCTGGTTGTGGATGAGACTGGTGATAGAAGCAAGTCTGATGCTGTAAAGAGCAATATTGCATAGGGACCTGGAATGTTAGGTCCACGAATCAAGGCAAATTGGAAGTAGTCAAACAGGAGATGGCAAGAGTGAATGTCGACTTTGTAGGAATCAGCAAACTAAGATGGACTGGAATGGGTGAATTTAACTCAGATGACCATTATATCTACCAATGTGGGCAGGTATCCCTTAGAAGAAATGGAGTAGCCATCATAGTCAACAAAAGAGTCTGAAATACAGTACTTGGAGGCAATCTCAAAAGTGATAGAATGATCTCTGTTCATTTCCAATGCAAACTATTCAATATCACAGTAATCCAAGCCTATGCCCCAACCAGTAAGGCTGAAGAAGCTGAAGTTGAATGGTTCTATGAAGACTTACAAGACTTTTTTAGAACTAACACCCCAAAAAAGATGTCCTTTTCATTATAGGGGACTGGAATGCAAAAGTAGGAAGTCAAGAAACACCTGGAGTAACAGGCAAATTTGGCCTTGGAGTACATAATGAAGCAGGGAAAAGACTAATAGAGTTTTGCCAAGAGAACACACTGGTCATAGCAAACACCCTCTTCCAACAACACAAGAGAAGATTCTACACATGGACATCACCAGATGGCCAACATCAAAATCAGATTGATTATATTCGTTGCACCCAAAGATGGAGAAGCTCTACACAGTCAGCGAAAACAAGACCAGGAGATGACTGTGGTTCAGATCATGAACTCCTTATTGCCAAATCAAGACTTAAACTGAAGAGAGTAGGGATAACCACTAAACTATTCAGGTATGGCCTAAGTCAAATCCCTTATGAATATACAGTAAAAGTGAGAAATAGATTTAAGGGAATAGATCTGATAGGCAGAGAGCCTGATGAACTATGGATGGAAGTTCATGACATTGTACAGGAGACAGGGATCAAGACCATCCCCATGGAAAGGAAATGCAAAAAAGCAAAATGATTGTCTGAGAAGGCCTTAAAAATAGCAGTGAAAAAAAGAGAAGCAAATAACAAAGGAGAAAATGAAAGATATTCCTATTTGAATGCAGAGCTCCAAAGAATAGCCAGGAGAGATAAGAAAGATTTCCTCAGTGATCAATGCAAAGAAATAGAGGAAAACAACAGAATGGGAAAGATTAGAGGTCTTTTCAAGAAAATTAGAGATACCAAGTGAACATTTCATGCAAAAACGGGCTCAATAAAGGACAGAAATGGTATGGACTTAACAGAAGCAGAAGATAGTAAGAAGAGGTGGCAAGAATACACAGAAGAACTGTACAAAAAAGATTTTCATGACAGAGATAATCACAATGGTGTGATCATCTACCTAGAGCCAGACATCCTGGAATGTGAAGTCAAGTAGGCCCTAGAAAGCATCACTACGAACAAAGCTTGTGGATGTGATGGAATTCCAGTTGAGCTATTTCAAATCCTGAAAGATGATGCTGTGAAAGTGCTGCACTCAGTATTCCCGCAAATTTGGAAAATTCAGCAGTGACCACAGGACTGGAAAAGATCCGTTTTCATTCCAATCCCTAAGAAAGGCAATCCCAAAGAATGCTCAAACTACCACACAATTGCACTCATCTCACACGTTAGTAAAGTAATGCTCAAAATTCTCCAAGCCAGGCTTCAGCAATACATGAACTGAGAACTTCCAGATGTTCAAGTTGGTTTTAGAAAAGGCCGAGCAACCAGAGATCAAATTTCCAATATCCGCTGGATCATCAAAAAAACAAGAGGGTTCCAGAAAAACATCTATTTCTGCTTTATTGGCTACACCAAAGCCTTCGACTGTGTGGATCACAATATACTGTGGAAAATTCTGAAAGAGATGGGAATACCAGACCACCTGACCTCCCTCTTGATAAACCTGTATGCAGGTCAGAAAGCAACAGTTAGAACTGAACATTGAACAACAGACTGGTTCCAAATAGGAAAAGGAGTACGTCAAGCCTGTATATAGTCACCCTGCTTATTTAACTTATATGCAGAATACATCATGAGAAATGCTGGGCTGGAGGAAGCACAAGCTGGAATCAAGATTGCTGGGAGAAATATCAATAACCTCAGATATGCAGATGACACTGCCCTTATGGCAGAAAGTGAAGGGGAACTAAAAAGCTTCTTGATGAAAGTGAAAGAGGAAAGTGAAAAAGTTGGCTTAAAGCTCAACATTCAGAAAACTAAAGTCATGGCATCTGGCCCCATCACCTCATCGGAAAAGATGGGGAGACAGTGGAAACAGTGTCAGATTTTATTGTTTTGGGCTCCAAAATCACTGCAGATGGTGATTGCAGCCATGAAAGTAAAAGACATTTATTCCTTGGAAGGAAAGTTATGATCAACCTAGATAGCATATTAAAAAGCAGAGACATTACCTTGTCAACAAAGTTCTGTCTGGTCAAGGCTATGCTTTTTTTCCAATGGTCATATATGGATGTGAGAGTTGGACTGTGAAGAAAGCTGAGTGGTGAAAAATTGATGCTTTTGAACTGTGGTGTTGGAGAAGGGTCTTGAGAGTCCCTTGGTCTGCAAGGGATCCAACCAGTCCATCCTAAAGCAGATCAGTCCTGGGTGTTCATTGGAAGGACTGACATTGAAACTGAAACTCCAATACTTTGGCCACCTCATGTGAAGAGTTGACTCATTGGAAAAGACCCTGATGCTGGGAGGGATTGGGAGCAGGAGAAGGGGACGACAGAGGATGAGGTGGCTGGATGGCATCACCGACTCGATGGGCATGAGCTTGAGTAAACTTCGGGAGTTTGTGATGGACAGGGAAGCTTGGCGTGCTGCGATTCATGGGGTCGCAAAGAGTCGGACACGACTGAGTGACTGAACTGAACTGAATTGATTTTTGACAAAGGAGGCAAGAATATATAATGAGGCAAAGACAACCTCTTCAATAAGTGGTGCTGTGAAAACTGGACAGCTACACGTAAAAGAAAGAAATTAGAACATTTCTTTACATGACCCACAAGGATCAACTCAAAATGAATTAAAGACCTAAGCAAAAGACCAGAAGCTATAAAATCCCTAGAGGAAGGCCTAGGTAGAACACTTGATGACATAAATCAAAGCAGGATTCTCCATGACCCACCTCCTAGAGTAATGGAAATAAAAGCAGAAGTAAACAAAAGGACTTGATTAAACTTAATACCTGTTTCATAGCAAGGTAAACTAAAAGCAAGGTGAAAATACACCCCTCAGAATGGGGGAAAACAATAGCAAATGAAACAACTGAATGAGGATTCATTTCCAAAATATATGAACAGCTTATAAAACTCAATAAAAGAAAAGGAAAAAATCCAATCAAAAAGTGGAAAAATAAAAAACTGGGGAAAAGACATAAAAAGACATTTCTCCAAAGAAGACATACAGATGGATAAAAAACACATGAAAATATGCTCAATATCACTTATTAATGTAGAAATGCATATCAATACTACAATGAGATCTCATCCCACATGAGTCAGAATGCTCATCATCAAAAAGTCTACAAAAAAATAAATTATTGAGAAGTTGTGAAGTAAAGGGAAACCTGTTCCACTGTTGGTGGAAATGTAAATTGATACAGCCATTATGGAACATGGTATGGGTTTCCTTAAAACACTAGGAATAAACCACCATATAACCCAGCAATACTAGTCCTAGGTATATAGCCTGAGGAAACCAAAATTGAAAGAGACACATATATCTCACTGTTCATTGTAGCACTACTTACAATAAGCAGACATGGAAGTACATAGATGTCCATCAACATGAATGGATAAAGAAGTTGTGGTACATATCAGTTCTGTTCTGTTCAGTCACTCAGTCATGTCTGACTCTTTGTGATCCCATGAACCACAGCATGCCAAGACCTCCCTGTCCATCACCAACTCCTAGAGCTTACCCAAACTCATATCCATTGAGTCTTTGATGCCATCCAACCATCTCATCTTCTGTCGTCCCCTTCTCATGCCTTCAATCTTTCCTAGCATCATGTTTATTTCCAACCTTTTCCAATCAGGTTATTTTCACATCAGGTGGCCAAAGTATTGGCGTTTCAGCTTCAACATCATTCCTACCAATGAATACCCAGGACTGATCTCCTTTAGGATGGACTGGTTGGATCTCCTTGGAGTCCAAGGGATTCTCAAGAGTCTTCTCCAACAACACAGTTCAAAAGCATCAATTCTTCAGCTTTATAGTCCAACTCTCACATCCATATATGACTACTGGATAAACCATAGCTTTGACTAGACTGACCTTTGCTGACAAAGTAATGTCTCTGCTTTTCAATATACTGCCTAGGTTGGTCATAACTTTCCTTCCAAGGAGCAAACACCTTTTAATTTCATAGTTGCAACCATCATCTGCAGTGATTTTGGAGCACCCCAAAATAAAGTCAGCCACTGTTTTTCCATCTATTTGCCATGAAGTGATGGGACCAGATGCAGTGATTTTAGTTTTCTGAGTTTTGAGTTTTAAAACAACATTTTCACTCTTCTCTTTCACCTTCATCAAGAGGCTCTTTAGTTCTTTAAATTCTGCCATAAGGGTGGTGCCATCTACATATCTGATTTTATTGATATTTCTCCCAGAAATCTTGATTCTAACTTGTTCTCTATCCAGCCCAGCATTTCGCATGAGGTCCTTTGCTTATGAGTTCAACAAGCATGCTATGAAATCCAGCCTTGTCAAACTCCTTTCCCAATTTACAACCAGTCTGTTGTTCAAAGTCCAGTTCTAACGGTTGCCTCTTGACCCGCATACATTTTTTCAGGAGCAGGTCTGGTGGTCTGGTATTCCCATCTCTTGAAAAAATTTCCAGTTTGTTGTGATCCAAAAAGTCAAATGATTTACCATAGTCAAAAATGCAGAAATCAATGTTCTGGAACTCCCTTGCTTTCTTAATGATGCAGTGTATGTTGGCAATTTGACCTCTGGTTCCTCTGCCTCTTCTAAATCCAGCTTGAACATCCGGAAGTTCACCATTCATGTACTGTTGAAGTCTGGCTTGAAGAATTTTGAGCATTGCTTTGCTAGCATCGGAGATGAGTACAATTGATATGTACTCATTAATTTGAATACATTAATTTGAACATTTTTTGGCATTGCCTTATTTTGAGATTGGAATGAAAATTGGCCTTTTCCAGTCCCACAGCCACTGCTGCGTTTTCCAAATTTGCTGACATATTAAGTTCAGCACTTTCCCAGCATCTATTTTTCTTTTTCTTTCTTTCTTTCTTTTCATTTATTTTTATTAGTTGGAGGTTAATTACTTTACAATATTTTAGTGGTTTTTGCCATACATTGACGTGAATCAGCCATGGATTTACAAATGTTCCCCATCCTGAACGCCCCTCTCACCACATTTAAGATTTGAAAGAGCTCAACCATAATTCCATCACCTCTACTAGCTTTGTTCATAACAATTTTTTTTTTTTTTAAGTGAAAGTGCAAGTCGCTTATCCATGTCTGACTCTTTGCAACCCCATAGACTATAACATCCATGGAATTCTCCAGGCCAGAACACTGGAGTGGGTAGCCTTTCCATTCTCCAGGGGATCTTCCCAACCCAGGGATCGAACCCAGGTCTCCTTCATTGCAGGTGGATTCTTTACCAGCTGAGCCACCAGGGGTTTTGTTAAGTTCCACTTGAATTTGAATTCCAGGATATATGGCCCTAGGTAATTGATCATACCTCCATCCATAGCTATTTGGGCACTCTGTTTATTACATCTATTCCCTCAAATCTATTTGTCACTTCCAGTATATAATCAAAAGGGATTTTATTTAGTTCCTAGCTGAATGGTCTAGTGCTTTTTCCTACTTTCCTCAATTTAAGTGTGAATTTGGCAATGAGGTGTTCATTGCACAGGTATTTACAATTGTTATGTCTTCCTCTTGGGTTAATTGCTTGATAATTATGTAATGTCCTACCTTATCTCTTGAAGTATTCTTATTTTTAGGTCTGATTTGTCTGATATGAAGACTGTTGTTCCAGCTTTCTTTTACTTTCCATTTGCATAAAATATATTTTTTCCCTCCTCTCACCTTCAGTCTATATGTGTCTACATCTAAAGTTGGTTTCTAGTAGACAACATATATATGGGCCTTATTTTTGTATCCATCCATCCAGTCTGTGTCTTTTGGTTAGAGCATTATTCCATTCACATTTAAAGTAATTATCAAGCTACCAATGGTATTTTTTACAGAACTAGATCAAATAATTTCACAGTTTGTTTGGAAGTGAAAACAACTCAAATTGCCAAAACAATTTTGAGAAAGAAGAATGGATCTGGAGAAATCAATGTGTCTGACTTCAGACTATACTACAAAGCTATAGTCATCAAAACAGTATGGTACTGGCACAATGACAGAAATATAGATAAATGGAACAAGATAAAAAGTTCAGAGATAAATCCACTCACCTATGGACACATTATCTTTGACAAAGGAGGCAAGAATATATAATAGAGAAAAGACAATCTCTTTAACAAGTGATGCTGAGAAAAATGGTCAACCACTTGTACAGCAGTGCCCTTGCTAGGCTGTAGGCAGCTCAGGCATCCTTGCTGGCCTACAAGTTCACAGTCCATAGAACCCAGTTCCCAGTTTGGATAGGGGACATCCAAGACACTCATTTATAATCCACAGTCACTGTGAGAACTGTGTTGAGTAGATATCTTTAGGAGCCCTATGACAAAATTAGAGATTCTGCTCCAGTAAGACTGCTGAAAACTTCCTCAGGTGCAGACCCACACCATAGCTCCTTTGTCCTCCACAGCCAAGGACAAGACCTCAGAGAAAAAATTCATGTCAGGTTTTTTGCCAAGAGCAGCAGGACATCTTCAGCAGGACAGCTATTCACTAATACATGGAGCCTAATACCAACAGTCTTTGAATTTCCCTGTCTCTCGCTGTCCCAGAGTCACTGCAAGTAAACAGCCCACCTCCCTTGCTTCATGCCTATTTAGTAATGCCTTTAGTAATATCACAAAGTTGTGAGGTCATGGCAACCATCCCTCTCTCAAACTCCTGTAGGCAAGACAGTAGGCTACAATAGCCATTGGACAGCCTGGAGGATTACACACCCTTCCAAACTATTGGAACCATATGGGCTTTTCCCATGGACAGTTTGACAGGCATGTTTATGTCATCTTCTCCAAGAAAGAATTTGTAGTCTATGACCACAACTCTTATCACCAGTCCTCTGGATTCCTGAGATCACCAAGAGACCACCATTCCAACTTGCAAACTACATGCCTGGGGAAAAAAAAAAAAAAAAAACAAGTAGGAATACAGTCCAGTCCAAACTGAAGGGTTTCAACGCATAGAGATGTGTATGGTCTCAACCCCACAAGGGCTCTGATGAAGAATAAAACCACAGTTCCAGGCAGTTAACACCTGCTGCCATGCCAGGAACATATCACCAGTACAGACAGAATGCAAAATTTAAGTACTCTACCAATTCGAGAGATTGTGTCAAAAAGACCTCTTAGCCTTCCATCTTAGCCAAGTGTAAACGGTGGACTCTATTCTGTAGCACATCAGGCCAAAATCACACTCAACTGAGAATATTTAGAGGTAACAGTAACAGGCAAGAGAGGATGTGGAGAGGATATTCACCCAGATAGAAGTAATATAAATACCTTGTGTGCCAGTTTCAGAGAGAAATTATTCATCTGCCAGATGACCCAAATGTGTCACCTGGATTCAAATCACTAACAATCAAATTAGAAACAAGTCAGGGCTGCATCCCTCTATAGAGCTTAATCAAGAAGTTCCAGTGCAGGCCTGTCTTCAGCCTTCAATTGCCATTCCTCAAATGATTTCACTCAATCAGCAGCCAGTTCAAAATATGGACAATGGGCAGGCACTAGTGGAAGATGTTGAAGACTGCAAGAACTGGGACAGAGAACGGTACAGATTGGTGATAAGATGAAGGAAGATGGAGAGGAGAATGAAGGGAAGACTTCAGAGCTAGGATATGGGTTTTTGAGGTAGTGAGAGCTACTCCAGGCCTGGCTGCTGGCCTTGGGTACATATTTCAAATTTAAGAAACAGTGCTGTTTCTGGCCTCAATGAACTTTTGCAATACTAATGCTTCAACATGCTAGACTAGACCAACAGCAGTCATACAGTTTATAAATTCAGGAGATATTATTTGGGGAGGGTGAGTGACTTGTGGGAGACTTGCTCTATCAGACTTGTTTGAACACATTAAAAGAGCTGGAGTCAGGATTCACCTGTATATAGACAATTCTCTTATGCATATTTCAATTATGAGATCATATAACAGCATCTATGGGATTTCACTTTTTCTCTTTGAATATTTTTCTACCTGTACAACAGGAAGATAGCACTATCTTGGAAGTCATATTATTGTATTTGGACTTTTCTGTCACCTTTCCAATTGTTCCAATTGTGCCTAATGACTTCCAGACACTAAATATGGCCCACTTTATAGGAACTCCTCCTTCATGCCAGAGGCTGTCAAGAATATGTAAAATGCAAATGCACAGAAAAACCAACCTTCTGAGGAGTTTTGGAAATAAAGAAAGACCATAGGAAAATAGACCAGTAATTTGCTGATTGACATATTAGTGTCAGGGAAATCTGATGAGAATTCAACAAACCTTGTAATTAGTTCATTTGGTATGATTATCAAAAAGTCCCTATTTCTCCCAGGTAGTTCTCATTAAGTCTCTTCTCTCATCACATACACTGCCTACAGTTGATGATCCTGCTTGATCTCAAATGTAAACTACACTTTTCAACTTCTTCCTTAGTCTCCAGACAGGAATACTGATGATCTCATTGGCCATTCTCTTTGTTTACTGTAAAAATCAGGAGTCTAGCCCTTTTCTTCTGACACCTTCAAATATACCTCTGTGGAGGCCATACTTTCATGTTCCTAATATTCTCTCCTTTTCCCCCGAGGATCCAGATACCCCATTCAATACTTCTTATATGTTTCTCATAGAGACGATTGTGACCACTCTCATGATCTCTTATCAATCTTACAAACTATGAAATAGGTAAATATGTTAAGTGCTGGGAAAGCTTCACTAATACCTGAAAACTTCTTCATAAAAAGGACACTCATCCTTACTGAAACATTCTGGGGAACAGACTAATAGATTGGTGGGAATGGATACAAAGGAGATTCATAACCTTACTGTGGAAACTATTGTGGAATACAACAAAATCTATAAGTTCTTTCACTTGTGATTTAAAAAACAGGCATGACAGCATGGCATGGAAGACAGGAAGCAGAGCCATATACCCTTGGGAGAGAAGTTTGTACTTCTATAATTCTATGACAGACCTGTTCAAGTCATAAAGTAGCCTGTCACCTTGATAAAGGGATATTTGGGCCTCAATGCTAAAATTTATTCACTTCACAACAAACTATTGCACTCTTTGCTTCTCTAGACAAGGGAAAAGTTAAGCTAGAGCTTATTATTCACAAATAGAAAGAGAAATATCCCTATGGATCAGGCTTCCTAAGCCAAGATAAGGCTTATTTCAGATGACAGGAAGCAAGTTCCAAAATGTGAATGGAGAAAAGCAAGCACCTCATAGAAAGACACTTTTTACATTTTTAAAAGAAAAGTAACATCCAGAGGTCTATTAAAAACAAACAAACAAAAAAAAGGCACAAAAAATTAGAAAATGGCTTAACCTTTCAGTATGAACCAGATGAAATCCTATAAGAAAAGAAAGAACATTTTTGTATCTGACGTTAAGTTAGATGTCTGCTCATTTGTGTCTGATTATTTGCAACACCATGGGATGTAGTCTACCAGGCTCCTCTCTCCTTGGGATTTTCCATGCAGGAAAACATGTGCAGCTTTTCACTTCTAACTATATTTCATTGAGTTAGATTTGTAGAACTGAAGAAAAGCATCGCATGTATTTTTTTCTTTTTCTTTTTTTTTGCATTTCTTTCAAGACAAAGCAAACCATAAAAGCTCTTTGCTCCAGAGTCTTTATGAAATTCAAAAGTTGTACTTGTGAATGAGTCACCTTTATAATATTGTGGACTGTGATGAGTCAAAGCAAATAAGTGACAAATTAAATTAAAAGATTAACTTCTAGAAATCTGGCCTACCTTACATTCAAGTGAGATCAATTATGTTTCTAAACCATATAACAGAGCCATTCTTTTGTTTATCATTCAATACCTAGGGCAGGAGAAATAGGTAGATAGATGGAGTAGAGTACACAGAAGAGAAACTTAAATCTCTATATCAGACACAGTTATTTTCTATATTTTCACTTTTTTTTTTTTTTTTTCTTTCTAGACATCATCTCCCAGAACTTCCTAATAAGTGTAATGTTGCCACAGATTTTGTGCTGTCTTGGTGTTGGAAGTAAAACAGGCCCATGTCCTGGGGGCACTGATTTTCCCTCAGGTCTCCAGGAATAAGTCAATAGGTCCTGTGTTTATGTTCTCTGTAAAAGATTCTAGAGATGAGGTTTTGCCAACACCCAAATGTACCTGGAACCCATAGGCATGCAGTACCAATTGCAGATTAGGAACTTGTTATCATTTGTACCTCCTGGACATGGTTTGCAACAAACTCAATAACTAACAGACACAGTGGTAGACTTTATAGTGATAGCGAAGTCTCTCAGTCACGTGAGACTCTTTGTGACCCTGTGGACTGTAACCTACCAGGCTTCTTCATCCATGGGATTCTCCAGGCAAGAATACTGGAGTAGTTTGCCATTTCTTTCTCCAGGGGATCTCCCCGATCCAGGGATCAAACCCAGGTCTCCTGCATTGGAGGCAGACACTTTAACCTCTGAGCCACCAGGGAAGACTACCTACAATTAAAATATGAAGTACAGGTAATGTTGGGTTGAAGAGAGGCTGGATATGTATCAGTGCCCATAAGAAAACCATGCAGGGGCTGATTGGAGTTAATTTCAGGTTGCTACATCTGAAGTAAATATATTTTATAGCATGCTGCTACAACTATGTGAAATGGTGGCTGCTTATGCTGTATTTCAAGGATGGCTGTAACATATTCCCTAATTAGGTCCTACCACTTATTCCTACCATCCTATCCCTGTAAGAAATATTCACTGAAGAGGAAATACCACTAATTTTGCAGCTTGACACTAGAGCTATTGTATGTTTTAGAGTAAGGGAGGGACTTAGAATCAGCCTTTTATACTCATACTAATTCCAAGCAAGAAGAAAATACAGCATTCCAAGACTGTAAAGCAGATAGGGTCCTCAAAAGTATGTTTATTTGCATATTTACTCCACAGAATAGACATGAGAAGCTTTCTCTCCTCCACTAAAACTCTCTGTTGAGTTTCACTGTTGTAGAGACCATAGTATCACTTGGAGAAGCAGAACAAGAGGGTTTATTCAGCGATGGTGTAGGCTCAGCAGAGGTGCCTCCAGAGGTGTGTGCCTGGACTTTGTTTTGGGTATCTTTTATACAGCACAGACTTTCAGGTTTTCAGGTCTTTCCTGCTCAAGCAGCTCAGATCCCTCCTCCCCAGGCAGTTTAGTTTCCCAGTGATGAATTGAGCAAGCAAGATGACAGAAGTGGAGGTGCTGAGTGGTGGGCAAGAGGTGTTTTAGTAAGATCCCAGAGGCAGAAGTCAGAAAGTTGTTATTCTAGAAGGAGTTGCTATTCTTATTGAATGAGGGGTTCCCACCTCATTCCCCCTACTAATGCTCAGATTGCATCAGCAGCTATCAGAGAACATCACCCATCAATTTCTGACATCCTTTTTAAAAAAATAGCATTTGGATGATCACTTTCTGTTCAACAACTGCCTCTATGAACCCCTTACAATCCTGAATAAAGGGATGTGATGCAGGAAATAAGTAGGCACATGTCAAGCATGACTGTAACTATCCCAATCACTGTTTTAAACCCTTCTAGCCAGGAAAAGCATCCTCCAAAGAGGACTTCCATATCCCATCCCTTGAAGGTGTGAACTGAAACATGGGTACTCTTCCTGGTATTTTAGCTATGTCTGTCACAGACTTTCCATTGTCATCTATTTGGAGTCATCAGTCAGTTTGGTTGAATTTCCCACAATCTTCTCCTTTCTCCACTAGGAACTAGTCTAGTGCCAGATGAATATGAATGATGGCAATTCTCATCTGGGATTGTTGCTATGCCAGCAGTTCCAAAGCAGTATTAGTTTTATTGGTTGTAAGCTCTATCACCACTTGTAGTTGCATTAGTCTATTTAGCAGATAAATGGGAGTCCTATATCCCCAACTCCCATCTTGTGCACATGTGGCTGGACTATTATATTAAAGAATTCACTGGGTAGGCCAGTCATTTTTACCCCATTTTTAATGACCTCCTATTTTGACAGACCGCCTTCCCTGATGTTTTAAATCTTTATCTATTGGGACACTTAGCATGTCTCCTTGTGAGCCAGGTAAGGAAAAAAACAAAAAACAAACAACAACAACAACAACAACAAAAAACTGGGTGAATCACCCCTACAGTGCAAGTCCCTTTCCTTTGGATAGGAGTTGGGAGTAGGTCCTTTCCCACCAATCCAGATGAGCATTTCTGGGGCCTGCCATAGTTCTGGGTTTGAATAATTAAGATGCTCCCAATAAGTGCTGACAACTGGGGCTGCCAAGCATGGATCAGTAGTGGGCTGGTCTCTGATAACGATTATGAAATGACAGAAACTGGGAGGAAGAGCTGTCATGGATTTTCCTTTTCCCTTTTGAGGGGTCCCAGTACAAGGTCAGGTTTCTGCTACCTTGAATGACTATTGTTCTCAGCATTATCAAAAACAACTCTTAGATTTTGTTTTCCTATCCAAAGCATAATCTATTACCATTCAGTTTAAACATTTGTCACCTATTGTAATTGTGCACAAAGTGCAAATCCAGTGCATCTCCCACCCACCTGTTGATGACTTGAATCAGTTGAAGTATTTAGAGGGCATCTTATCCCATGCCCCTCCATGGCAACATCTAGTGCATCTGGGGTCCTCCAAAGACTTAGCAGTTAGTGATACCCAGTTCTCGGGCTGCCTCCCCAGCTAGATGAATAAAAAGATTATTTTCCTCAGCAGGCATTTCTAATATGCCTTTTAGAGAAGCCCGCAACTGGTCATATAGTCCCTTGTTGCCTAGCTTGGGGTACAACACCTTGGATCTAGTTGTAGCAGCTCAATGGTCAGGTATTGTCATTGAGGGAGTTAAATGGGAGTAGGACTGTTTAGGCCAGCCTCAAGAATTTGTTGAGTCACAGTCATAGCATATTATTTCTCCAGGGGTGTCAGAACATCACCCATCATCTACCCATTGTAATCGGACCTTATGATGATAGTTTCAATACAGTTTCCACCCCACCACCAGGAGCATTTAGAAACAGAGTTGTAACATGTAGGTGGCTAGTGTGTATAGTAGGTGAAAAAGGGACATGCCTTTCCTATAAGATTAAAATGTCTATAATCAGAACAGTCAGCATGGTTTCTAGATGGAGCAGAGATATAACGACTTAACAGAGATACAAGGGGGGAAAAAAAGTTGCTTTCATATCTAAGCTGTTAACAGTAAGAGAAAGCTCTCCCGCCCCCAACAAATAAGAAGTATGAGGAGATAGGTGAAGTGGAGAGAAAGCTTTGGTATGATAGTACACTGCAGGGGTGACACAGAGTAGAATCCTATTTCAAATAAGATAAATAGAGGGCATTCCAGTTCAGTTGATAGCCAATACACTTGTTGCTCACTGGTCCTGCTGGTTCCTCAAGCTTCTGTTGTGTGTAGACTAACCAGCTTCTGGTGTGGCCAGAACAGGGCTTGGAATTCTTGCTTCCATTTTCCCAAAGTCAGGTTCATGTGTTCCCGTGGATTGAGTGCTGCTTCCCACATCTCTTGGTTATCAGTTGGGTCTGCAGGTTTGACTCTGGAGTGATTGATCTGAGCATCTATTCCTGTCATGTTGAGAGCGGTGAGGGTGTTTAAGATGAAAGAATAGGGCCCTCTCCACATTTGTTTCAAGGGCCCTTTCTTCCAGTCTTTTACCCATACTTGGTCCCCAGGTAGGTAGGGCTGTACTCTTATGTCTAAGGATATGGATATCCTATCCATGACACATTTGTGTATTTAGGAGATGGTGTGTCTTAATCCTTGCAGCTGTTTATGTAAGTTCAAGACTCCCAGATCTCTGGTGTCCCCTCATAAGATGGCCAGAGGGGGCGGTCATCCTCATAGAATTTCAAATGGGAAGAACCAGGAGCAGTCCTAAGATGGCAGAAGAATACGACGGCAGACCATGTTCTTCCCCACAAATTTGTGGAAAGAACATTTGGACGCTGAGTAAATTTCACAAAACAACTTCTGTATGCTGGCAGAGGACATCAGGCACCCAAAAAGGCAGCACAATGTCTTCGAAATGAGGTAGGACAAAATATAAAAGATAAAAAGAGAGAAAAAAAGAGGTAGGGATGGAGATCCATCTGGGAAGAGAGTCTTAAAAAAGAGAGAAGTTCCCAAGCACCAGGAAACCCTCTCTGGTGGGTCTGTGGTGAACCTTGGAATCTCAGAGCACAAAATAACTGGGAGGGAAAATAAATAAATAATTAAAATCCACAGATTATATGCCTGACAAGAACTTCCAGTGGGGCAGCAGCCCAGACGCTCGTATGCCCCACTAGCAAGTGGGGCAGGGACAGGGAGGAGCCGGCCGCATTGATTAGGGTAAGAACCAGGCCTGAATGCCCTGAGAGCAATCTGAAGGAACTAGCTTGAGATAGCAACCCAGACTGTGGTATGGCTGTCACACGATACCACTACAGTTCAGTTCAGTTCAGTCACTCAGTCATGTCCAACTCTTTGTGATCCCATGAATTGCAGCAGGCCAGGCCTCCCTGTCCATCACCAACTCCCGGAGTTTACTCAAACTCATGCCCATCGAGTTGGTGATGCCATCCAGGCATCTCATACTCTTCCATACCCTTCTCCTCCCACCCCCAATCCCTCCCAGCATCAGGGTCCTTTCCAATGAGTCAACTCTTCACATGAGGTGGCCAAAGTATTGGAGTTTCAGCTTCAGCATCAGTTCTTCCAATGAACACCCAGGACTTATCTCTTTCAAGATGGACTGGTTGGATCTTCTGGCAGTCCAAGGGACTCTCAAGAGTCTTCTCCAACACCACAGTTCAAAAGCATCAATTTTTCGGTGCTCAGCTTTCTTCACAGTCCAACTTTCACACCCATACATGACCAGTGGAAAAACCATAGCCTTGACCAGACAGATATTTGTTGGCAAAGCAATGGCCAGACAGACCTTTGTTGTCAAAGTAATGTCTCTGCTTTTTAATATGCTATCTAGGTCGGTCATAATATTCCTTCTGAGGAGTAAGCGTCTTTTAATTTCATGGCTGCAATCACCATCTGCAGTGATTTTGGAGCCCCAAAAAATAAAGTCTGACACTGTTTCCACTGTCTCCCCATCTATTATCCATGAGGTGATGGGACCAGATGCCATGATCTTAGTTTTCTGAATGTTGAGCTTTAAGCCAACTTTTTCACTCTCCTCTTTCACTTTCATCAAGAGGTTTTTAGTTCCTCTTCACTTTCTGCCATAATGGCAGTGTCATCTGCATATCTGAGGTTATTGATATTTCTCCCAGCAATGTTGATTCCAACTTGTGCTTCATCTAGCCCAGTGTTTCTTATGATGTATTCTGCATATAAATTAAATAAATAGGGTGACAATATACAGGCTTCACATACTCCTTTTCCTATATATAACCAGTCTGTTGTTCCATGTCCAGTTCTAACTGTTGCTTTCTGACCTGCATACAGGTTTCTCAAGGGGCAGGTCAGGTGGTCTGATATTCCCATCTCTTTCAGAATTTTCCAGTTTATTGTGATCCACACAGTTGAAGGCTTTGGCATAGTCAATAAAGCAGAAATGTGTTTTTTTGTTTGTTTGTTTGTTTGTTTGTTTGTTTGTTTTTCTGGAACTCTCTTGCCTTTTCAATGATCCAGTGGGTATTGGCAATTTGACCTCTGGTTTCACTGCCTTTTCTAAAACCAGCTAAACATCTGGAAGTTCTCAGTTCAGGTATTGCTGAAGCCTGGCATGGAGAATTTTGAGCTTTACTTTACTAGCGTGTGAGATGAGTTCAATTGTGCGGTAGTTTGAGCATTCTTTGGGATTGCCTGTCTTAGGGATTGGAATGAAAACGGATCTTTGGAATGAAAATGGATCTTTCCCAGTGGCCACTGCTGAGTTTTACAAATTTGCTGGCATATTAAGTGCAGCACTTTCACATCATCATCTTGAAAAGCCTAAATCTAAGACATGCGAGGCACACTAACAGAATAAAGGACTGAGCAGAGGTAGCCAGCTGCGGACTGGCCCATCCCCAACCCAGACAGGCGGGCAAGGACAGCAAAAGCTGGAAGCGGGCGATCACGACTTCAGAGAGGCATCCTGTACCACACTGCAAGGAGACTTCTTTGCTAACCAAGACTTCTTGGGATTCTGGACGATCACCATTTGCTGGAAGGGTCGCAGCCAGAGATCAGCTCCCCAGAATAGATACATGGCATACCTCAGAAGGCACTCCCGTTATACACCCAGAAAACTGAGAGACTGGGATGGGGGAGGGGATAAGTCACTGCCTTCAACTGGGGTCGACTACATGCACCAAGCGCCTGGTAACCTGAGCTGCTCGGACCTGCGACAGGCTCAAAACGTAGGCCCAACCAAGTATATGCCTTTGTGCAGTAGCCTAGAACCTGAACCTGAGCAGCTTAGATTTGGGGAGCACATGCAACCCAGGGACTGCAACACAGTTCCGGGCAGAGCAGCCTAGAGTCTGAGCAGTGTAGACTGGGAAAGAACACTTGCCATGAACCGGGGCAAACCCAGTGTGGCTGAATCACTGTGAGCACATGCCAGTGATATTTGTTTGCAGTGTTCCTCCCTCCCCAAAGCATGACTGAACAAGCGAGGCTAAAAAAAAAAAAAAGTGACTACCACCGCACCCCTTGTGTCAGGGTGGAAAATAGACACTGAAGAGACCAGCAAACAAAAGCTAAAATAAACAGAGGGAACTGCTTTGGAAGTGACAGGTACAACAGACTAAAACCCTGTAGCTAGCACTGACTACATAGGAAGGGGTCTATAGAACTTGAGAAGTACAAGCCAGACCAAGGAAATGTCTGAAGATGAACTGACCCCACACTGTCCACAACAGCTCCTGAGAAAGCCATAGATATATTTTTACTACTATCATTTCTTAAATTAAAAAAAAAATAATAATACTTTTAAAAAGTAAAATTAATTTAATCATTTTTTAATTTTCCAGTCTCCATTACTCATTTAATTTTCATTTTTATAATCTGCTATTACCTTGAGAAAAAGAAAAAAAGAAAAAATTCCTATTTTTAAACCAAACATCATATATATATATATATATATATATATATATATATATGTGTGTGTGTGTGTGTGTGTGTGTGTGTGTGTGTGTGTGTGTGTATGTATACATATATACAATTTCTGTGACTTTGTTATATTTGTTTGTTTTTGTTTGTAATATTGTATTTTTGGGAATCTAACTTCTACTCAAGATTTTTAATCTTTGCTTTTTGGTATATGTTAACAAGTTTCTCCACCAGGCGGCCTCTATCCATTTTCTTCTCTACCCAACTCGGTGAAACTCTTTGTGTGTTCCGGGTTGTGGAGAATACTTAGGGGACTGATTACTAGCTGGATCTGTCATTCTCCTTTTGTTTCCCCCTTTTATTCTCCTGGCCACCTCTGTCTCCTTCTTTCCACTTCTCTTCTCTGTGTAACTCCGTGAACATCTCTGATGGGTCTAGACTGTGGAGAACACATAGGGAAGTGATTACTGGCTAGTTTGCTCTCTTCTCTTTTAATACCCCCTCTTCTCCTCCCGGTCACCTCCAACTCCCTCCTCCCTCTTCTCTTCTCCATGTAACTCTATGTACTTCTCTGGGTGGAGAAACTTTTCATCATTAACCTAGATGTTTTATCATTGATGCTGTATAGATGGAGAAGTCCTGAGGCTACTGTAAGAATAAGACTGAAAACCAGAGGAATGAGGCTTAATTCTAAACCCTGAGAACACTGGACAACTCTTGACTCCAGGGAACATTAATCAATAGAGGCTCATCAAACGCCTCCATACTTACACTGAAACCAAGCATCACCCAAGGGTCAACAACTTTCAGAGAAAGACATACCACACAAATTCTCCAGCAACACAGGTACATAACCCTGAGCCTCAATACAGGCTGGCCAAAGTCATACCAAACCCACGGACATCTCAAAACTAATTATAAGGCACTTCATTGCACTCCAGAGAGAAGAAACCCAGCTCCACCCACCAGAACACCAACACAAGCTTCCCTAATCAGAAAACATGGACAAGACACCCCTCCAACCCCACCTACAGTGAGGAACCTCCACAGGAAAGAACCACCAACTGCCAAAATACAGAAAGGCCACCCCAAACACAGCAAAATAAACAATGAAAAGGCAGAGAAATACCCAGCAGGTAAAGGAACAGGATAAATGCCCACCAAATCAAACAAAAGAGGCAGAAATAGGGAGTCTACCTGATAAAGAATTCTGAATAATGATAGTGAAAATGATCCAAAATTTTGAAAGCAAATTGGAGTTACAGATAAATAGCCTGAGACCAGGACCGAGAAGATACAAGAAAGGTTTAACCAGGACATAGAAGAAATAAAAAAGAGTCAAAATATAATGAATAATGCAATAAATGAGATTAAAAAAAAAAAAAAAAACACTCTGAAGGGAACCAGCAGTAGAATAATGGAGGCAGAAGATAAGTGGAGTAGAAGATAGAATGGTAGAACTAAATGAATTAGAGAGGAAAAAAGAAAAAAGGAATTAAAAGAAATAAGAACAACCTCAGAGACCTCTAGGACAATGTGAAATGCCCCAACATTCGAATCATAGGAGTCCCAGAAGAAGAAGACAAAAAGAAAGACCATGAGAAAATAGTTGAGGAGATAATAGTTGAAAATTTCCCTAAAATGGGGAAGGAAATAATCACCCAAGTCCAAGAAACCCAGATAGTCCCCAAAAGGATAAGCCCAAGGCAAAACACCCTAAGACGCATTTTAATAAAATTAATAAAATTAAATACAAACAAATATTAAAAGCAGCAAGGGGAAAACAACAAATAACACACAAGGGGATTCCCATAAGGATAACAGCTGATCGTTCAATAGAAACTCTTCAGGCCAGAAGGGAATGGCAGAACATACTTAACGTGATGAAAGAAAATAACCTACACCCAGATTACTGTACCCAGCAAGGATTCCCATTCAAATATGAAGGAGAAATCAAAAGCTTTACAGACAAGCAAAAGCTAAGAGAATTCAGCACCACCAAACGAGCTCTCCAACAAATGCTAAAGGACCTTCTCTAGACAGGAAACACAGAAAGGGTGTATAAACTCGAACCCAAAACAACAAAATAAATGGCAATGGGATTATACTTATCAGTAATTACCTTAAATATAAATGGGTTGAATGCCCCAACCAAAAGACAAAGACTAGCTCAATGGATACAAAAACAAGACACTTATAGATGTTGTCTACAAGAGAACAACCTTGAAACAAGGAACACATACAGACTGAAAGTGAAAGGCTGGAAAAAGATATTCCATGCAAATAGAGACCAAAAGAAAGCAGGAGTAGCAATACTCATGCCAGATAAAATAGACTTTAAAACAAAGGCTCTGAAAAGAGACAAAGATGGACACTACATAACGATCTAAGGATCAATCCAAGAAGACATAACAATCATAAATATATATGCACCCAACATAGGAGCATCACAATATGTAAGACAAATGCTAACAAGCATGAATGGGGAAATTAACTATAACTCAATAATAGTGGGAGACATTAATACCCCCACTCACACCTATGGATATAGCAACTAAACAGAAAATTATCAAGGAAACAGAAACTTTAAATGATACAATAGACCAGTTAGACCTAATTGTCATCTATAGGACATTTTAACACAAAATAATGAATTTCACCTTTTTTCTCAAGCACACACAGAATCTTTTCCAGGATTGATCACATCCTGGGCCATAAATCTAGCCTTGGTAAATTAAAAAAAAAAAAAAAAAAAATGAAATCATTCCAAGCATCTTTTCTGACCACAATGCAGTAAGATTAGATGTCAATTACAGGAGAAAACCTATTAAAAATGCCAACATATAGAGGCTGAACAACACGCTGCTGAATAACCAAGTCAGAGAAAAAATCAAAAAAGAATTCAAAATATGCATAGAAATGAATGAAAATAAAAGCACAACAACCCAAAACGTATGGAACACTGTAAAAGCAGTGCTAAGGGGAAGGTTCATAGCAATACAGGCTTACCTCAAGAAACAAGAAAAAAGTCAAACAAATAACCTAACTCTACATCTAAAGCAACTTGAAAAGGAAGAAATTATGAACAACAGAATTAGCAGAAGGAAATAAATCTTAAAAATTAGGGCAGAAATAAATACAAAAGAAGCAAGAGAGATCATAGCAAAAGTCAACAAAACCAAAACCTGTTTCTTTGAGGATGTAAATAAAATTGACAAACCATTAGCCAGATTAATCAAGAAACAAAGGGAGAAAAATCAAATCTACAAAATTAGAAATGAAAATGGAGAGATCACAAAAGACAACACAGAAATACAAAGGATCATAAGAGACTATTATCAGCAACTATATGCAAATAAAATAGACAACTTGGAAGAAATGGGCAAATTCTTAGAAAAGTACAACTTTACAAAATTGGAACAGGAAGAAATAGAAAATCTTAACAGACCGATCACAAGCACCGAAATTGAAACTGTATTCAGAAATCTGCCAACAAACAAAAGCCCAGGGCCAGATGGCTTCACAGCTGAATTCTATCAAAAATGTAGAGAAGAGCTACCACCTATCCTATTCAAACTTTTCCAGAAAATTGCAGAGGAAGGTAAACTTCCAAACTCATTCTATGAGGCCACCATCAGCTGAATACCAAAACCTGAGAAAGATGCCACAAAAAAAAATAAATAAATAAAATAAAACTATAGGATAATATCACTGATGAATATAGACGCAAATATCCTTAACAAAATTCTAGCAAACAGTATCCAACAACATACTAAATAGGTCATACATCATGACCAAGTGGGATTTATACCAGGGATGCTAGGACTCTCCAATATCCACGAATCAATCAATGCAATACACCACATTAACAAATTGAAAAAAGAAAAAAAAAAAAAATGATTATCTCAATAGATGCAGAGAAAACCTTTGACAAAATCCAACATCCATTTATGATAAAAAAAAAAAAAAAAAAAAAAAAAAAAAAAAAAAAACCTCCAGAAATCAGGAATAGAAGGAGCATACCTCAACATAACAAAAGCTATATATGACAAACCCTCAGCAAACATTATCCTCAATGGTGAAAAATTGAAAACATTTGCCCTAAAGTCAGGCACAAGACAAGGGTGCCCACTGTCACCACTACTGTTCAACATAGTTCTGGAAGTTTTGGCCACAGCAATCAGAGCGGAAAAAGAAATAAAAAGAATCCAGATTGCAAAAGAAGAAGTAAAACTCTCACTGTTTGCAGATGACATGATCCTCTTCATAGAAAACCCTAAAGATTCTACCAGAAAATTACTACAGCTAAACAATGAATATAGCAAAGTTTCAGGACATAAAATTAACACAGAGAAATCCCTTGTATTCCTATACACCAACAATGAGAAAACAGAAATAAAAAGTAAGGAAACAATTCCATTCACCATTGCAACGAAAAAAAATAAATAAATAAAATACTTAGGATATATCTACCTAAAGAAACAAAGGCCTATATATATAAAACACTGGTGAAAGAAATCAAAGAGGACACAAATAGATGGAGAAATATACTGTGTTCATGGATTAGAAGAATCAAGATATTGAAAATGAATATACTATGCAAAGCAATCTATAGATTCAATGCAATCCCTACCAAGCTACCAACGGTATTTTTCAGAGAACTAGAACAAATAATTTCACAATTTGTATGGTAATACAAAATATCTTGAAAGGTCAAAGCAATCTTGAGAAAGAATAATGGAACTGGAGGAATCAACTTGCCTCACTTCAGTCTCTACTGCAAAGCCACAGTCATCAAGACTGTGGTACTGGCACAAAGACAGAAATATAGATCAATGGAACAAAATAGAAAAGCCCAGAGATAAGTCTACGCACCTATGGACACCTTATCTTTGACAAATGAGGGAAGCATATACAATGGAGAAAAGATAATCTCTTTAACAAGTGGTACTGGGAAAATTGGTCAACCACTTGTAAAAGAATGAAACTAGAACACTTTCTAACACCATACACAAAACTAAACTCAAAATGGATTAAAGATCTAAATGTAAGGCCAGAAACTATAAAACTCCTAGAGGAAAACATAGACAAAACATTCTCTGACATAAACCACAGCAGGATCCTCTATGACACACCTCCCAGAATATTGGAAATAAAAGCAAAAATAAAGAAATGGAACCTAATTAATATTAAAGCTTCTGCACAACGAAGGAAACTATAAGCAAGATGAAAATCCAGCCTTCAGAATGGGAGAAAATAATAGCAAATGAAGAAATGGACAAAGAATTAATGTCAAAAATATACTAGCAACTGCTGCAGCTCAATTCCAGAAAAATAAAAGATCCAATCAAAAAGTGGGCCAGCTTTGCACAGTGGCAGTATCATAGCCAATGAGGTTTATCCAGGGCGTGATTATTGCTAATTGAAAACTTTTCCCAAAAAGTGGGCCAAAGAACAAAACAGACATTTCTACAAAGAAGACATACAGATGGCTAACAAACACATGAAAAGATGCTCAACATCACTCATTATCAGAGAAATTCACATCAAAACCACAGTGAGGTATCATTACACACCAGTCAGAATGGCTGCTCTCCAAAATCTATAAGCAATAAATGCTGGAGAGGGTGTGAAGAAAAGGGAACCCTCTTGTATTCCCTTGGTGGGAATACAAACTAGTACAGCCACTATGGAGAACACTGTGGAGAGTCCTTAAAAAAAAAAAAAAAAAAAAAAATCCTGGAAAAAGAAGAGCCATATAACCCAGCAACCCTACTGCTGGGCATACACACTGAGAAAACCAGAATTGAAAGAGACACGTGTACCCCAGTGTTCATTGCAGCACTGTTTGTAATACCCAGGACACAGAAACAAGCTAGATGTCCATCAGCAGAGGGATGGATAAGAAAGTTGTGGTACATATAAACAACAGAATATTACTCAGCCATTAAAAAAAATGCATTTGAATCAGTTCTAATGAGGTGGATGAAACTGGAGCCTGTTATACTGAGTTAAATAAGTCAGAAAGAAAAACACGAATACAGTATACTAACGCCTATATATATAATTTAGAAAGATGGTAATGATAACCCTGTTATGCGAGACAGCAAAAGAGGTGCAGATGTATTGAATAGTCTTTTGTACTGTGTAGGAGAGGGCGAGGGCAGGATGATATGGGAGAATGGCATTAGAACACGTAAATTATCATATGTGAAACGAATCGCCAGTCCAGGTTTGATGCCTGATACAGGATGCTCGGAGCTGGTGCACTGGGATGACCCAGAGTGGTGGGATGAGGAGGGAGGTGGGAGTAGGGTTCAGGATGGGGAACACATGTACACCCATGGTGGATTCAAGTCAATGTATGGCAAAAACAATGCAAAGTTGTAAAGTAAATACATAAATTAAAACAAACAAACAAACAAAAGGGGAGAACCCCATCCCTGCCCAGGGTGAACATCTCACTCTTCTGAAGAGGGCCATGAGTAATATGACTAACCATGGTAAACTGGTCTCCTGACATAGTCTGGCTAGTTTGTTCGAGCATTCAGTTCATGCATTCTACTTTCCCTGAGCTCTGAGGGCAGTAAGGAAGTATGCAATTTCCACCAGATCTTCAAATTCCTTGCCACTTGTACTTTCTCAGATACAAATGCTGGTCCATTATCCGACCCTATGGTGAAAGGCATCTCATATCGAGGGACAATATTTCTGAGGAGTGCATTAATCACTTCTCTTGCTTTTTTGGCTCATGTTGGAAATGCCTCTACCCATCCCAAAAAGGTGCAGATGATAATAAAAGTTATCTGAGTCCTTGGCTTAGAGAGACTTTAGTGAAGTCCACTTCCATATCATCAAATGGGGTTAGTCCACAGTACGTTGTCCCTGCCAGCCTAAAATGTCCCTGGCAAGCACTATTTTGTAAACAGTTTATACACTGCTGGGGACAGAAAAGTTTAGTTGGGGGAAGGTGAGTGATGAGATAATATCTGCCTAGCAAGGTCTCTAAGGTGGTTTATACATCTCCAATTGGTTTCTGCCTCCCTTGTTGTTGGGGTCCCAGTGGTGCTTATCTTACAGGAAGGTCTCTCATGGACAGTTCTCCAGTCTAAGTAACCCCCCTGGGGCATAGACCTAAAGTCAGTTCTGAGCCTCTGACATAATTCATTGGGAGTCCCGGGTGTTGAACAGGGTGAGAAGAAGATGCCTACATTTCACTCAAGTGGGTCAGTGAGTTGGGATAACGAACTCTAGGAGATTGACTAACACCTGAGTTTGTTTTTCAGATTTTGAGGGGGTGGCGGAGAGGATATGATACTTCTAGTTGAGAAGATCTATGGTGTAAAATGGTTTGTAGGAGAAGAGTTTCACTCTCTTGTAGAGTCCTATCAGGGGCAAAATGCTGTGGTCCCTGGGTCTCCCTTAGAGGCATTTGAAGTACTGGGACAGCTGTCCATTGAGCTGACCAGAGATGCCTGCTCATTGACTGTGGGGTGGCTGGACTTGGGAGCATGATAACTTCAGGAGCATCAGGAAGAGGAGGTAAAATGGAAGGCAGTGTACTGTCTGGTAAATGTGTATCTGCAGCTCACAGCAGGAGTGCCATGGTGACGTCAAGGGCATTTGAGGCACATCTTCAGCCTAAGCTTGGAGGAAAAGTGTTTCCTTTCTTGGAGCGAAGACTTTTTTCTGATTGAGCCACAAGAAACTTACATTGCCCCTGACCTGTCATGCAGAACTGAAACAAGAGAGGCTTTCAGTTCAGTCGCCCAGTCGTGTCCGATTCTTTGTGACCCCATGAATCACAGGATGCCAGACCTTCCTGTCCATCAAAAGGCCCTGGATTCCACCCAAACCTACATCCATCGAGTCAGTGATGCTATCCAACCATTTCATCATCTGTCATCCGCTTCTCCTCCTGCCCTCAATCTTTCCTATCATCAGGGTCTTTTCAAATGAGTCAGCTCTTCACATCAGGTGACCAAAGTATTGGAGTTTCAGTTTCAACATCAGTTCTTCCAATGAACACCCAGGACTGATCTCCTTTAGGATGGACTGGTTGGATCTCCTTGCAGTGCAAGGGACTCTCAAGAGTCTTCTCCAACACCACAGTTCAAAAGCATCAATTATTTGGCACTCAGCTTTCTTTATAGTCCAACTCTCACATCCATACGTGACCACTGAAAGAACCATAGCCTTGACTAGACAGACTTGTTGGCAAAGTAATGTGTCTGCTTTTTAACATGTTGTCCATTTCAGTCATAACTTTCCTTCCAAGGAGTAAGCGTCTTTCAATTTTATGGCTGCAAGAGCTTTAGCTGGGGATTTCAAACCACTGCTCTATAAATGGGAATTGGTCTGGGTGGCCAGTGTCCCTAGTCACAATTCTATATACTGCTCAGACAATAGGCATGTCTAAGGTCCCATTTAAGGATTATCTGACCCCAAAAGAGGGTCACTCTAGGAAGCAAAGAGTGCACAACTTTTCAGGACTCAACTTTACACTGGCTGGTCACTTGGAGATAGCACAGGCTCATCATTTGGGGCTCCTGGCCTTGCATGTTTCTGGCTCTGCTCCACCGGTTTCTCCTGCCACTCCTGTAAGAACACCTGCTCCCCAACCACCACCACTTCCACCTTTTCCATAATATATTCCACCAGCAACTGGCCCTCCTACTAGATTCTTGACATCTCACCCTCTTCCAGGGCCCTTTCCTCCACTGCCTCCATTCTGAAGAGGACAGCCTCCTTATGTGGGGAGACACCTGGTTCCTGCATCTTCCGTACCAGCTCCACAGACCCTGCCACAATGCCTGCACCCTGAAAACCTGGGCTCATGACTGAAAAGATCAAGTGTTCCGGGTGTTCCCAGCTTCTTCTGGGAGTGACTCATTCTCCACATGGCCCTCTCAATGGTAATGACCTGGGGAAACTGCAAAGGGTCTGGACTTGACAGCAGAGTGGGTGGCCTGGACAGCCTGCACACAGGTTGCCATCACCCTCTGGCGAGATCTAGCTCTTTCTAAGGGTGCCCTCAGATTGAAGAAAGCAGTGGGGGATGGCATGGGGTAAGAGGCATATGCTGGGCTCTATTGTCCAGGCCAAGAAGGCCCCATTGTCTTCTGGAGCTGTGAGTCCTGCCCAGGTGGCTGGGCCAAAATCTCCACATATCACAGAGAATGTAGAGTGTGGCACCCTCCAAGTACACTGCCGTAGTCAAGGGGGATCACCCTAGGCTCCTGGTACTCCAGCACTCCAAAGTGGCTGTTGCCTTTTCTCTGTTGAGTGTGGGCATCCAGGCACTTTGCCTCTCTTCCATCTTCACCAGCCAGGTGCCTGCTGTCATTGACTTGGCCTCTGGAAATCTGAAATACAAGTTCCCGCTCCCATATTAAAAAAACCTACCCCTATGTCCCACAGGACCTTAACTACTGTGTGCTCTCCCAATGTGTCCAATGAAAGGCATGGGGAAAATGTGGCTCGGTATTTTTCTCCAGAGGACAGAGAGTTGAATGCTGTCTGGGTGATATGGTAGTGTGTACAAACACATCTGTTTGCTACAGTTGAGTTCCTTTGCTCAGGGGAATCAGAGCCACTGGGTATAGAGCTCTCTCGATGTCCCTTTGTCTCTCCTTCTGGCATGCACTGTTTCCCTGCCCACATTTCTTTGTGTGTATTAGGGGCTTGGTGTCTGTATCTCTCTCTCTCTCTCTCTCTCTCTCTCTCTCTCTCTCTCTCTCTCTCTCTCTCTAACTATTACTGATGTCCTCTACCACTCTCTGGACAGCAGAATTCAGAAAAGACTATTAACCTTGGCATAAAGTCAAAGATGTGTCCTCCTCAGTGAGTTGCACCCAGAGGAGATCAGACTTTCTCAGTCCACACTGTTGGGGAATGGTTTGTCAAACTTGAGAGGCGAACAAGGTCGACCTCTGCTGAAACATAGAAAGGGACAGATGTCCCTCCCTCCCATCACATGGTAGACCTGAACACTGCACAGGATTAAGGCTTCTTGGCCACACTTTGGACATAGGAAGAAACAAGACATGAATTTGTTGGCACGAGGGACATACCTGAACCTTGTTTGAATACCAGCCAATGAGATGTTAAGGACACCTCCTCATTAAGGGTCACAACTCAGACAGTGCCAGAGGAATTGAAGTCTGCCCATTTACTGCATAGAGGCCCTTTCAAAGTGGTTTTTTTCTCCTTCAGTCTCAAGGTGAGAACACATCACCATCTACCCCTTCTCCCCAGCACTGTGGGATCAGGGGCAGCAAGAGTACAAACCTGGGCATCCTTTGAATAGTCCTGATACCCAAGCATTCAGTGAAGAGTATAAAGAATGATGTATCAAACTGACAAAGTCTGAAGGTAGCGGCTGCTTATACTACAGCCGTCATCAGTCTGCCTAAGCTTACAAAAAAGGCAAGGTGTTCTCACGTGCCTGATCATGTCAGTGAAAGAATGTTCTTATCCTTTGGAAGGACAGAAAGGTCTTTTAAAAAATACTATTATTTCTTTTTTTATTGAAGGATAACCACTTTACAGAAATTTGCTGTTTTCTGTCAAACCTCAAAGTGAATCAGCCTTGGGTATACATATATCCTCTCCCTTTTCAAACTCCACCTGCAACCCCATCTCCCTCCCCATCCCATCCCTCTAGGTTGATACAAAGCCCCTGTTTGAGTTTCCTGAGCCATACAGCAAATTCCAGTTTGCTATCTATTTTACATATGGTAAACGTAAGTTTCCATGGTACTCTTTCCATACATCTCACCCTCTCCTCCCCTCTTCCCATGTACATAAGTCTATTTTCTACATCTGTTTCTCCATTGTTGCCCTGCAAATAAATTATTCAGTATCTTTTTTTTAGATTCAGTATATATGTGTTAGAATACAGTATTTATCTTTCTCTTTCTGACTCACTTCATTCTGTATAAGAGGATCTAGGATCATCCACCTCATTCAAACTGACCCAAATGTCTTCATTCTTATGGCTGAGTAATATTCCATTATGTATATATATCACAACATCTTTATTTATTCATCAGTCAGTGGTCATCTAGACTGCTTCCATGTTGTAGCTATAGTAAATAATGCTGCAATGAAAAAAAGGGATACATGTGTCTCTTTCAATTTTGGTTTCCTCAGGGCATATACCTAAGAGTGGAATTGCTGGGACATATGGTTGTTTTTTCCCTAATTTTTTAAGGATTCTCCATACTGTTTTCCATAGTGTCTGTATCAATTTACAGCCCCACCAACAGTGCAAGAGTATTCCCCTTTCTCCACATTCTTTCCAGCATTTACTGTTTGTAGACTTTTTGATGAGGGCCATTCGAATGATAGGCATTAGTTCTTCTCTAAATGTTTGATAGAATTCTCCTGTGAAGACATCTGGTCCTGGGCTTTTGTTTTCTGGAAGATATTTGATCATAGCTTCAATTCCAGTGCTTGTCATTGGGTTGGTTCTGATCAGTGTGATGTGATACCTCATTGTAGCTTTGATTTGCATTTATCTAATAATGAGTGATGTTGAGCATTTTTAATGTTTCTTAGCCATCTGTGTGTCTTCTTTGGAGAAAGAAGTTCTGTTAGGGTCTTTTTGCCCACGTTTTGATTGGGTTGTTTGGTTTTCTGGTATTGAATTGTAAGTACTGCTTGTATATTTTGGAAATTAATCCTTTGCCAGTTGTCTTATTAGTTATTATTTTCTCCCATTATGAGGACTGTCTTTTCACCTTGTAGTTTCCTTTGCTGTGCAAAAACTTTTAACTTTAATCAGGTCCCACTTGTTTACTTTTGTTTTTATTTACATTACTCTAGGAGGTGGGCCATAGAAGATCTTGCTTTTATTTATGTCATTGGCTGTTCTGCCTATGTTTTCCTCTAAGAGTTTTATAGTTTCTGGTCTTACATTTAGGTCTTTAATCCATTTTGAGTTTATTTTTGTGTATGGTGTTAGTGTTCTAATTTCATTCTTTTACATATAACTGTCCAGTTTTCCCAGCACCATTTATTGAAGAGGTTGTCTTTGCCCCATTGTATATTCTTGCTTCCTTTGTCAAAAATAATGTACTGATAGGTGCATGGGATTATTTCTGGGCTTCCTATCTTGTTCCATTGGTCTATATTTTTGTTTTTGTGCCATTACCAAACTGTCTTAATGACTGCTGTATTGTAGTGCAATGTGAAGTCAGGAAGCTTGATTCCTTCAGCTCCATTTTTCTTTCTCAATGCTGCTGTGACTATTCAGCATCTTTTGTGTTCCCATATGAATTGTGATTTTTTTTGTTCTAGTTCTGAGAAAAATGCCATTGGTAATTTGTCAGGATTGCATTAAATCTGTTTTTCATTTCCATTTTCAAAATATTGATTCTTCCTACCCAGGAACATGGAATTTCTCTCCATCTTTTTATGTTGTCTTTGCTTTTTTTCGTTAGTGTTTTACAATTTTCTGTGTACAGTTCTTTCTTCTCTCTAGGTAATTTTATTCCTAGATATTTAATTCTTTTCATTTCAATAGTGAATGGGATTGCTTCCTTAATTGCTTTTTCTGATCTTTCATTGTTAATATATAGAAATGCAAGTGATTTCTGTGTATTGATTTTGTATCCTGTAACATTGCTAAATTCACTAATTAGATCTAGTAATTTTCTCATACTATCTTTAGGGTTTTCTATGTACAGATCTCATCATCTGCAAACAGTGGGGACTTTACTTCTTCTTTCCCAATCTGGATTCCTTTTATTTCTTTTCCCTCTCTGATTGCTGTAGCTAGGAATTCCAGAACTATGCTGAATAATAGTGGTGAAAGTGAACACCAGTGTCTTGATCCTGATCTTAGGGGGAGTGCTTTCAGTTTTTCATCATTGAGAATAATGTTTCCTGTAGGCTTATCATAGATGACCTTTACTATGTTGAGGCAGGTTCCTTCTTCCTCCCCCCTGCCTTTTTTTTTTTTTTTTCCCTCCAAGAGTTTTAATCATAAATAGATGCTGAATTTTGTCAAAGGCTTATTCTGCATCTGTTTATATGGTCACTTGGTTTTTATCTTTCAATTTGTTATATGGTGTATCACACTGATTGGTTTCTCTATTTTGAAGAATCCTTGCATCCCTGGAATAAATCCAACTTGGTCGTGGTTTATGAGCTTTCTGATGTGCTGCTGAATTCTGTTTGCTAAAATTTTTTTGAGGATTTTTTCCTCTATGTTCACCAGTGATATTGGCCTGTAGCTTTCTGTTTTTGTGTTGTCTTTGTCTGGTTTTGATAGCAGGGTAATGGTGGCCTCACAGAATGAGATTTAAAATGTTCCTTCCTTTGCAATTTTTTGAAAGAGTTTTAGAATGATAGGCATTAGTTCTTCTCTAAATGTTTGATAGAATTCTCCTGTGAAGACATCTGGTCCTGGGCTTTTGTTTTCTGGAAGATATTTGATCATAGCTTCAATTCCAGTGCTTGTCATTGGGTTGGTTCATAATTTATATTTCTTCCTGGTTCAGTCTTTGGAGATTTAACATTTCTAAAAATATGTCTATTTCTTCCAGGTTATCTATTTTATTGCCATATAGTTGTTCATAATAGTCTCTTATAATCCTTTGTATTTCTGCATTGTCTGTTGTAGCCTCTCATTTTCCATTTCTAGTTTTGTTTATTTGATTCTTCTCTCATCTTTTTTCTTGATGAGTCTGGATAAGGTCTTGTCAATTTTGTTTATATTCTCAAAGAACCAGCTTTCTGTTTTATTAATCTTTACTATTTTCTCTTTTCTGCTCAGATCTTATGATTTTTTTCCTTCTATTAATTTATTTTCCTTCTTTTTCCAGTTGTTTTAGGTATAGAGTTAAATTGTCTATTTGATATTTTTCTTGTTTCTTGAGGTAGGATTGTATTGCTATAAACTTCCCTCTTAGAACTGGTTTTGCTGCATCCCATAGGTTTTCAGTTGCTGTGTTTTCACTGTCATTTTTTTCTAGATTTTTTTTTTTTTAATTTCCCTTTTGATTTCCAGTAACCTGTTGGTTATTTAGAAATGTGTTAGTTAATCTCCATGTGTTTGTGTTTCTTACAGGAATTTTTTGTAATTTGTGTTTCTAAAGCTTGCGTTTTATTACAAAACATTCTTGCAACTGATAACTAGTCTCATAGCATTGTGGTCAGAGAAGATGCTTGATTCAGTTTCAGTTTTCTTAAGTTTACTGAGGTTTGATTTGTGACTCAACATGTGGTCTATCCTGGAGAATGTTCCATGTCCACTTGAGAAGAAGGTGTACTCTCCTGTATTTGGATGGAATGTCCTGAAGATATCAATGAGATCCAGCTCAGCTAATGTATCATTTAAGACTTGTGTTTCCTTATTAATTTTCTGTTTTGAGGTTCAGTCCATTGCTGTGAGTGGGTTGTTAAAATCTCCTTCTATTATTGTGTTACTGTCAATTTCTCCTTTGATGTGTATAAGTGTTTCTCTTATGTATTGAGGTTCTCCTATGTTGGGTGCATAGGTATTTACAATTGTTAGGTCTTTCTCTTAAATTGATCCTTTGATCATTATGCAGTGTCCTTGCTCATCTCTTGTAATCTTTATTTGAAGATTTATTTTGTCTGATATGAGGATTACTACTCCAACTTTCTTTTGCTTCCCATTTGCAAGGGATATATTTTTCCATATTCTCACTTTCAGTCTATATGTGTCTTTAGGTCTGAAGCTCATTTCTGGTAGCCATCATATATATGGCTCTTTATGTATACATTCAGCAAGTCTATGTCTTTTGGTTGGAGCATTTAACATTTACATTTAAAATAATTACTGATATATATGTTCCTATTGCCATTTTCTATTGATTAAGTTTGATTTTGTAGATCATTTTTCTTCTGCAGTATTTCATGACTATGTCCATTTAACATTTGTTGTAAGCAGGTTTGGCGGTACTGAATTCTCTTAAATTTGCTTGTCTGTAAAGCTTTTAATTTTCCCATCAGTTTTGAAGGAGATCCTTGTTGGATACAGTCATCTTGGTTGTAGATTTTCCCCTTTAAGTACTTTAAATATATCCTGCTATTCCCTTCTGGCCTGCAGAACTTCTGCTGAAAGATAAGCTGTTAAGTGTATGGGATTTCCCTTGTGTGTTTCTTCTTGCGTCTCTCTTGCTGCTTTCAATGTTCTTCTTTGTATTTAATGTTTGTTAATTTGATTAGTATGCACTTTGGCATGTTTCTCCTTGGGTTTATCCTTTATGGGACTCTTTGCACGTCTTGGGCTTGATTGGATATTTCTTTTCCTATCCTGGGGAAATTTTCAACTATAATCTCTTCAAAATATTTTTCATACCATTTCTTTTTTCCTTCTTCTGGTAACCCTATAATTCAAATATTGATTCGTTTGATATGGTCCAGAGAGACTGGATATGGTCCAGCTGAGACTGTCCTCAGCTCTTTCCATCTTTTTATTATTATTATTATTCTTTTTTATTCTTTCTTTCTTTCTTTTTTTTTAATTCTGGCCTTCAGAAGTTATTTCCACTATTGTATCTTCCAGCTCACTGATTCGTTCTTCTGCTTCAGATATTCTGCCATTGATTTCATCTGTATTTAATTTCAGTAATTCCTTTGATGGTCTCTGTATACTTTTACTTTAATTCTTCTTTGTCTTTGTTAATTAATTCTCACATTTTCTCCATTTAGTTTTCAAGGTTCTGATAATCTTTAATTCTCCAAGCCAGGCTTCAGCAGTACGTGAACCATGAACTTCCAGATATTCAAGCTGGTTTTAGAAAAGGCAGAGGAACCAGAGATCAAATTGCCCACATCCGCCTGGATCATCAAAAAAAAAAAAAAAAAAGAGAGTTCCATAAAAACACTTATTTCTCCTTTATTGACTGTGCCAAAGCCTTTGACTGTGTGGACCATTATAAACTGTGGAAAATTCTGAAAGAGATGGGAATACCAGGCCACCTGACCTGCCTCTTGAGAAACCTGTATGCAGGTCAGGAAATAACAGTTAGAACTGGACATGGAACAACAGACTGATTCCAAACAGGATAAGTACGTCAAGGCTGTATAGTGTCACCCTGCTTATGTAACTTATATGCAGAGTACATCATGAGAAATGCTGGGCTGGAAGAATCACAAGCTGGAATCAAGATTGCCGAGAGAAATATCAATAACCTCCGATATGCAGATGACTCCGCCCCTACGGCAGAAAGTGAGAATAATATAGCGGTTATTGATGAAAGTGAAAGAGGAGAGTGAAAAAGTTGGCTTAAAGCTCAACATTTAGAAAACTAAGATCAAGGCATCTGGTACCATCACTTCACGGGAAATAGATGGGGTAACAGTGGCTGACTTTATTTTTCTTGGCTCCAAAATCACTGCAGATGGTGATTGCAACCATGAAATTAAAAGATGCTTACACCCTGGAAGGAAAATTATGACCAACCTAGACAGCATATTAAAAAGCAGAGACATTTACTTTGCCAACAAAGGTCTGTCTAGTCAAGGCTATGGTTTTTCCAGTGGTCATGTATGGAAGTGAGAGTTGGACTATAAAGAAAGCTGAACACTGAAGAATTGATGCTTTTGAACTGTGGTGTTGGAGAAGACTCTTGAGAGTCTCTTGGACTACAAGGAGATGCAACCAGTCCATCCTAAAGGAGATCAGTCCTGGGTGTTCATTTATAGTACTGATGTTGAAGCTGAAACCCCAATACTTTGGCCACCTGATGTGACAAGCTCACTCATTGGAAAAGACCATGATGTTGGGAAAGATTGAGGGCAGGAGAAGAAGGGGACGACAGAGAATGAGATGGTTGGATGGCATCACCGACTCCATGGACATGGGTTTGGGTGGACTCCAGGAGTTGGTGATGGACAGGGAGTCCTGGCATGCTATGGTTCACGGGGTCTCAAAAAGTCGCACACGACTGAGTGATTAACAAAACTGAATGGAACCATCATTATTCTGAATTCTTTTTCAGGTAATCTTATTTCCTCTTCATTTATTTGGACTTCTGTCTTTCTAGTTTTCTTTTCTTTCTTTCTTTTTCTTTTTTCTAGTTTTCTAGTTTGTTCCTTCATTTAAACAGTACTTCTCTGGTTTCCTTTCCTTTCTTTCTTTCTTTCTTTTTTTTTTTTTTTTTTTTGGTAAGTTATTTTGTTTAAGGTCTCCTTTTCCTAGCCTTCAAGGAAAGCTGATTTCTTTATTCCTTTTGGTTTCTGCCCTCCAAACGTTGGTCCAGGGGTTTGTGTGAGGGTTTCATATAGGGTGAGATTTATGCTGCACTTTTGTTTGTTTTTCCTCTGATGGGCAAGGCTGGGTGAGATGGTTGACTGTTTGTTGTTGTTGTTGCTGTTGTTTGTTTGTTTTGTTTGTCATTTAGATGGGGCGTCCTGCACATGGTGCTACTGGTGGTTAGTTGATGATGCTGGGTCTTGTATTCAAGTGGTTTCCTTTGTGTGAGTTCTCACTATTTGATACTTCCTAGGGTTACTACTCTGGTAGTCTAGGGTCTTGAAGACAGTGCTCTCACTCCAAAGGCTTAGGGTTTGATCTCGGGTCAGGAATGAATATGCCACAAGTGATTTGTTTTGGCATTAACGGAGAGTAAAACAAGTATCCAAAAAGTAGAAACCAACGGTGAAACCCCGACAAATGCCAGTTACAAAATCAGGCAAAGAATAATTAAAATAATGGAATATACTGAGGAAGAAAGTGAAAACACTCCAACAAAAATATAGTACAGTATATTGTTCTGACCAACAAAGGATATCAAAAATTATATTTGCCCATTAAGAAAAAAAAACTAACTTAAGCACAAACTTAAAAATAAAGCTAAGGTCAGATGTCAGGTGGGGAATAAATCAATGAAATCAGAACTAACAAATACATTGAGAAGAAAGGAAAGAAAGAATAGATATGCAAAGTTAAACAGAGGTAGATGAAGAAAATTTGTATCTATTAAATTTTAACTGCAAAGGGAAAGGACAGTAATGAAGGCAAATGACGGAATAAATACAGAAAAAAAGTAGGTTTTAAAAATTAATATGATAAAAAAAAAGAAAAGGAAAAAAATGGAATAAAAAGAGAAGAAAAAAAAAAGAGGAAAACTCCACAAAACTCCAAAAGCCCAATTTAGAGGCAGAGGTTTATGACAACAGTAGAAAGTGTGATTGAATACACACACACAGACACACATATATCCATAAGCAAAATCAAAAGAGTCCAAGAAAAATTAATTATAATAGATTGACCCAATGAACAAAGGAAACCAAAAATTATATTTACCAGAACAAAATTAATTAAAGCACAAACTGGAAAACAAAACTAAAGCAAGATGCCAATAGAGGAATAAAGCAAAGAAAATAAAACTAACAAATATGTTTAGAGGAAAGGAGAGAAGGAAAAGAAATAAAGAATACATACACAAGGTTAAATAGGGGTAGATAAAGATTTATATACATTAAAGATTAACTGAAAGGGGAGAAGAATAGTAAGAAAAACAAAGGAATAAATGTAGAAAAAATAATAGTAGTACTTTTAAAACATAAAAGTAAAAAAAAAAAAAAGAGAGAGAGAGAAAAGAAAAAAAGAGGAAAACACACAACTGTTAAAGCCCAATAGAGACAGAGTTTTATGACAACAATAAATAATATGACTGAGGAAAATGGGATGAGTGGGGAGCAGAGAAAAAAAAAAAATCCAAAAAGAGTCTAAAGAACCAGTCAAAAACAAAAATAAACGGTTTTCTTGAAACCCTGTTCTGAAAGTCCTTTCCGCGCTGGGGATCACAGTTCACCTTACCTCTCTAGGATGCCCTCCAGCACCTTACTGATCTCTGGACCTGCTGTAGGGGCTGCTCAGATTCTAATCTGGCCCTACTCCTATATGTTCTTGTCCACAGGTGTGAAAGTTAGTGCGTTTTCTTTTGTGAGACCTCTCAATCACCTTTTGTATATTCCATAGTTGCAGAGTCTGGATAGTTGATTATCTGGATTTAATTTGCAGCTTGTACAGCTGGTGGGAAGGTTTTGGATATTTTCTTTAGCCACTGTGCCCCTGGGTTTCAATTGTGGTTTTATTTTCACCTCTACATGTATGTTGTTCACTGCAGTTTAGCTCCTGGAGGGCTTGGGTTTGCCCCTGTGAGGGCTAGATGTGGTGCAGTTGCTTGGGTAGCAGGGGTTCTGGCAGCATCATGTACTCAGGAAGGGTGACATCTAGGGTAGTAGGACATATAGTGCTCTAGAAGGGTATAGCAGCCAGTATTAGCCAATACACTCCCATGTTCTTGCCTGGAGAACCCGCTCTGTCACAGAGAAGCCTGGCAGGTTGGTTTACAGGGTTTCAAAGAATTGGACAGCACCAAAGTGACCCTAAGCACATAAATACAAGACTTCTTTTCTTTCTTTCTTTTTTTGGTCTGTAGCCGCTCTGCCCCAGTGAGAGTTGAGCGTGAAGGTGGTGAAGCTGCTTGGCTTGTGGGGACCCTGGTGGCACCAGGTGTTCAGGGACACGACTGCCCCCAAGGCAGGAGTTATGGCACTATCAGAGCCTTTTCTTGAGCCTCTTGTAACTGGCTATCAGAAGGCCTCTTTAGCCAGTCTTTCTCCATAGCTCTGCCCATTCGGGCACTTAGAGGGATCCCTTGCCTTGGGCCCTACTCTGTAGATCAGCACACTAGACACATAAAGGAGCACCTTGGGTGGGGTCCTACTCTGTAGTAAAGTGTGTCAGGCATTAGATGGGCCAGCCTCTCTATTGTTCATCTGCTGATGCTGGTGTATGGAGAGAGAGAAGTTATGGTGATGGCTTCACCCCTATGCATGACTCAGTAATATTGCCTTGCTTCCATGGCTGCCTGGCTTTCTTCCACAGGCATGTCCCACCATGATCTCCTCCCTCACATCCTCTCAGTCTGTCTCTCCGCAGACAGCAGTAGCACTTGCACTGGGATTGCTCCACAATCCTTAAACTACAGCTCCTATGCTGATGTATAGCCACTGCTCCTTCAAGAAGACCTGCATTCCTGCCCAGCATATGTGTGGCTCTGGCAAGGGCTGTCTGACTCTCATTCCATCTAGGCTGCCACGGATTGGCTGTTTCACTCTTAGCCTTAAATGATTATTCTCTGACTTAGACAATCACCCTGCTGTGGGCACTAGACCCCTGCTTCAGTTCCCCTACCCACTGAGGGCAGATCCAGTTTAACACTCCTGTTTTTCCCCTATTTCCTTTGTCCTACTAAGTTTTGCATGGTTCTATATACTCTTTTCCACTGGGAATGTCCTCCTGTCCATGCTCAGCTGGTGTTCTGTGTGCACTTCTGTGTCTGAAGGGGGATTCCTGATATATCCATGGAGAGACATGTACTCCATGTCTGCCTACTCTTCTGACTACTCTTCTCTGAACCTTTGTGTTTCTAAGCCCTCCAGAATTCCCTATTGATGTACAAAAATATGTGCTCAGATACCTAGAAGTGAAATATTTGATAATCAATATATCATGAGCAAAATATACAACTAAATTTTCAAACATGAAATGCAGATTTAATATTTCATGTAGAAAAATCTATACCCATATTTTCTCATGAGATATATAGAAAATTAAAGATTTCATGAAAGAAAATAATCATTTAGGTTTACATATGCACGAGGCATGCCATCCAAAGCCTGTGCTCTGGAACAACCCAGAGGAATCTGGTGGAAAGGGATGTGAGTGGGGTTTCAGAATGTGTAGGACACATACATACTTATGCCTCATTAATGCTGATGTATAGCAAAAATACATTTATACAAACATACAAATATTATATAATAATCATCTTTCAGTTAAAACAAATACAAATTTTAAATTATTAATGAAAGAAGAAGAAGAAAAAAAAGTACAAGGAACTCTGCTCTGTGCTCTGTAGTGATCACAGGCCATCCAAAAATGAAGGGATCTATGTATGCATATAACTGATTCAATTTGATGTACAGCAGAAGCTAATACAACATTGTAAAACAACTTTACTCCAATAAAAATTGTTTTTAAAAAATATTAAAATTGAACTGTGCCTCCAGCAGTGAATAAATAAATGTATCCCCCATTTGAAAAATACATGTCCTTGAGGGCAATATGTTAATTAAAATATATCAGTTAGATGAAGGCAAAAACTTCATCATCTGTTGATATTGTTAGGTAAAATATTTGAGTTATAGAAACAGAATAGAATGTGGTTATCAGGGGTTAGTGGAAATGGATGGTGATTGTTCAAGTTACCAACTTTTAGTCATAGGTTGAATTATCTCATTAAGGAAGATCCTTCAATAGTGGCTGGATGGAGCTCCATGGACATGGAGCTGCAGCCCTTAGCTCAAGAAAACATTAGTGAATTTAGAAGTTCAGTTCTACCAACAATAGGCCTCCCAGCAGAGTGTAATAAAAGTTTACTGAAATATTTGCCCAGGGCCTTCCAAATTTTCTGGCCTTCGGCTGAGTATCAAGCAGCAGAGCTTGGGGATGGGTTACAGACTGTGTCTTTGTGAGGGTCAGAGCCCTTGCTAGACCCACTCACTGGCCTGGCCCACGGTACAGAGCAACAGCCAACCTCTCCTATCCCTACATATATGACCAAATGTTTGAGAGAATCTACATAGGTCACAGTCAGTGGGACCGAACCCCACATTTGGGTAGACTTAGGAGACTGAGGGCCAGCTGTATGCTATGCAACTGGCTCCTTAATTTAAGATGACTGGGCAGGGTAGGGGGATCTTGGTAAGAGGAGGGCACAGAGAACTGAGAACTACCTCTTCAGCTGGGACTGGTCACTGGGGGAGGACTAAGACTGGGTGCTGGATGAATGCTCCCAGATTTGATAATCAGGGACCCCCTCCTCTTAACCAGGACCCTGGAGGGTGAAAGTCAACCTTGGAACTTTTCCTTTCAACCTAGGGAATAACGTCTATTTTCTAGAGGTTTACACGATCCCAGCCCAATTAATGTGACCTTACTTTAAAAACTGAGGATCTGACAGCCAAAAGTTTGCAGCAGCTAATCAGACCTTCCCTCACCCTTCCTATACATGGGATTTGCTTAAGGATTTTGGGGAGTTCAATATTTTTAAGGGTATAAGCAACCTGTTTCCTTGAATGGCCCTGCAATGAAACTCTGCTTTAAATTCCAATGTTCTGATATTGCTTAGCCTAACTATGTTGGGTACATGAGTTTTTGTTAATAGTAGCATCTTCTCTCTTCAACTCTTTAGAGGTAAGAGACTCTTTAGAGGTAAGAGACTCTTTAGGGGTAAGAGAAGTAAGAATGCTTCATTCCAAAACCCTGTTCAGTCATAAAAGCATGTGAAATTTATCATTCTTCTGTAGAAAGCAAGTTAGCAAACACTGATGTCTACCCCAAATCCCAGGTGAATTTGAGACAAAATAATGGTGACTAATGTTGTCATAATGTCCATGGGGTAAGTAATGTCATCCAAATATCTCATCTTCTGTCATCCCATCCTCCTCCAGCCTTCGATCTTTCCCAGCATTAGGTACTCCTCTAATGAGTCGGTTCTTCATATCAGGTGGCCAAAGTATTGGAGCTTCAGGTTCAGTATCAGTTCTCCCCATGAATATTCAGGACTAAATTTCCTAGGATTGGCAAGTTTAATCTTTTTGCTGTCCAAGGGATTCTCAAGAGTCTTCTGCAATACCACAGTTGAAAAACATCAATTCTTTGTAACTCAGCTATATTTATTTTTCACCCCTCTTGTCCATACATGACTAGTGCAAAAACCATAACTTTGACTATATGGACATTGTCAGTAAAGTAATGGATCAGCTTTTTAATATTCCGTCTAGAAGTTTCATAGTTTTGCTTCCAAAGAGCAAGTATCTTTTAATTTTATAGCTGCTGTCACTATTTGCAGTGAATCTGCAGCCCAAGAAAATAAATTGTGTCATGGTTTCCATTGCTTTGCCACCTATTTTTGATGAAGTGATAGCACCTAATCCAGTGATCTTAGCTTTCTGCATGCTGTGTTTTAAGTCAGATTTTTCACACTCTTCTTTCATTTTCAACTAGAGGATCATTAGTTCCTGTTCACTATTTGCCATAAGGTTGGTATCACCTGCATATCTAAGGTTACTGATATTTCTGCCTGCAATCTTGATTCCAGCTTGTGCTTCATTCAGTCCTGCATTTCACAAGATGTACTCTGCATATAAGTTAAATAAGCAAAATGACAATATTCAGTCTTGAAAAACTCCATTCCCAGTTTGGAACTGACCTGTTTTCCATGTCCGGTTGCTAACTGTTGCTTCTTAACATGCATACAGATTTTTCAAGAAGCAAGTTAAAGTGGTCTGTGTTCCCATCTCTTTAAAAAATTGCAACACTTTGTTGTGATAAACATAGTCAAAGGCCTTAGCCTAGTCAATAGTTTGTTAGCATTCATATATAAAATATATATCTTTTGTCTTCACAAAACATTTAGTAGTTTGCTTAACATGTGCATCAGTTTATGGTTTAATACTTACTCCATAATAGAAATGTTTTTTTTCAAGTATGTCTTTGTCAAGAGGATTTCTAGATTGGTAAGAAAGTTTGAATTTTGTGTTCATCTGTATTACTCCTGAACAACACATTTTTCTTATCCAGCTGCTTTCTGGGTTGGGGAGACCTGGTCAGTGATAAGAACTCTGGGAGACAGGTAAATATACAGTATTGACAAGTGGAAAGAAGAAAATCAATATAATGAATAAACTGTATTCTCTCATAGTTTGTATGTTGGGGACCTAACTCTGCACAATATGAGAAAATATGAGCAAGTTTTCATTTCTTTCTGATCTACATTGGAAATTAGACTTCTAAATAAGTAGTTCGCTTAGTGCACTACTTCTTTATAAGAAAAGCAGATCAATCACACAAAGCACAGAGACATTACTATGTGAAGACAAAGTCAGAAAATGGCCAGTCACCATCCAGAAGAAAGCAAATATGTTGATCTTTGATTACTGTCTTGATCCAGAATAGTTTGAGAAAACATTTAAGCCCCCTGGTAAGGGACATCTGCTTATGGGAACCCTAGCAAAGCAATACACCCACATCCTCTTGAAAAGAGGCTTTCAATTTCAAATGAGGCCTCTTTTTCCTACCTAGGTTCTCAGGGAAGGGAAACTGATTAAAAAAAAAAAAAAATTCTCTTACCCATCAGCTGACGATCCCCATAGATTCCAAATACTCCCTAAGAGTTTTCACTGTTTCTTCAGATATTTAGCTCTGTTAGAACATATTGCTATTTCATGGGTAAAGGTGACCAAGAAAATGTTAGAATGAGCAGAATTTGCAAGAAGTGGTAGAAGAAAATAAGCATATCAGGAAGACAGCCTGACCTCATAAAAAAGATACAATCCTCCCCTTTTATCCTTACTATTGATTTCTTTCTAAATCCCTAGGAGGCAAAAGGTAATGAAAAAGGCATTGCTGCATATGTCCTTAGTGATGTCACAAAGTTATGATGTCCTGGCAACTGCACCTCCTGAAACCTCCCTCAAGGAATACAGTAGGCTGAAGTAGCCATGGGGAAGCCTAGAGGATTATAAGTCCTCCCAAAACTTTGGAGCCCTCTCGGGCTTTCCCCTAGAAAGTTTGCTAGGTGTGTTGGTGTCACCTCCATGGCAGAATCTGTAGTCTATGGCCACCACTCTTATCACCAATCCTCTGGATTTCTGAGAACACCAAGATAACAACATTCCAGCTTGCAAACTACACATGTGAAAATGAACAGGAATGCAATCCAGTTCAAAAAGAAGGGCTGCAACCCATTGAGATGTACATGGTCCTCAATCCCATTAAGGGATGTGATGAGAAGCAAAACCACAACTCCAGGCACGGTCACCATTAACTCGTACAGCTACGCCAGGGACATATCACAAATACTGATAAAAAATGGAGACTTTAAGTCTTCTCCTAGCTCAAAAAATTATGCCAAAATCATGTATCAACTTTCCATCTTAGCCAAACTTAAAAGACAGACTCTGGACTGCAGCACATGAGGCCAAATTCACTCTCAACTGAGCACATTAGGAGATAATAATACTAGGTACAGAACATTGTGAAAAGGACATCCACCCATAGTGAAGTCATAAAGCATTTTGAGAGAAGTTGTTCATATCCCAGATGACCCAGTAGATGTGAATCAAACCATAATATTCAGCTTATTCACAAGGCAATGCAGGGTCCCTCTATTGAAATTTATTATGAAGTTCCAGTCTATGCCTGTCTGCAGTCTCTAATTCTCCTTCTGCAAATGCTTTCATTCAATCAGCAGACAACTCAATTGTCCAGCAGACACGGATAATTGTCAGACACTCATATAAGATGATGGAGATTGCAAGAATGGAGAATCTTTCCAGGGCAAGGGGCAGAGAATGCTACAGGTTTATAAGAAGGTGAATTTGGAGAGCAGAATAAAACGGAGATTTCAAAGCTATGATCTGGATTTTGAGGTTGTGGGAGCTGTTCCACACATGGCTGGAGGCCTTGGGGGCATGTTTCAAAATATAATAAACATGGTCTCTGGCCTCAGTAAGCTTTAACAGTCTTAATGCTTCTGAATATTAGACGAGAACAACTGCAGTGCAACCACTCAGAATTCATGAGATGTTATTTCAGGGGTGGGGCTTCCAGGAGACTTGCTGTATCAGAGTTGTTCAACACAACTATATTTAATAGCGCTGAAGCCAGCTTTCACCAATATATAGATGTTCTCATAAGCATATTTCAACGACAAGATCATATAAACACATATCTGAGATTTCATTTTCTTTGAGTATTTCTCTATTTGTAGAAAAGGAAAACAGCAGTAACTTGGAAGTCACATTTTTGTATTAGGACTTTTCTCTCACTTTTCTAGGTGTATCAATTGTGTTGAATGACTTCTTGTCACTAAATATGGCCTATTTTATAGTAACTCCCAAGATGCTGCAGTCAGGGTACAGGTTTGGCCAGAAGCCAGGGGTGCCCTGGGAGATGGCACTTCTCTGGGCCAAGTGATACTTCCTTCTCTGATGATTTTTCTGCCTTAGTTGCATATAGAGCCTGTGGTATTTCTCATTCCCAGAGTTCAGTTCCAGCTATAGGGACACCGGCACCTCAAGCCCCTTCAGAGCAGGTTGATCACTAGGGAGTCCTGGACTTGCTTGCTCCTGGCTCTGGTCCTCTGGCTTCTCCTGCTCCTGTGAGAACAACTGCTCTGGCTCCACATGTGCCACCACCTCCACCATCACCTCCACATGTGCCACCACCTCCACCTTCCCCATGATGTCTTCTACCAGCAGTTTAACCTCCTGACAGAACCCTACCATCTCTCTCTCCTCCATGGCTTTGCCTTCTTCCATCGCTTCCACTCTGAAAAGGGTGGCCTCTTTGCCTGGCAAGCCACCTGGTGTCTGCAACATCCCTGTGGCTCCCAGCAAGAGAGCAGGTTTCAGGGCCCCTGCCCCCTGAAGTCCAGGGCTCACAACTAAGAAGACCCAGTGTCCTGGGTTGCTCCTGCCTTACTCTGGCAGCATCTCACTTTCCATGTGGCCCTGACTGTAGCTCTAAGCTGGGGCAGCTGTGAAGGGGATGGACATGCCAGCCCAGCTGATTGCCTGCATAGCAGGTCAACAGGCTGCCATCACATTTTGCCAAGACCTAGCTCTTTCTGGTGGGTTTCCTGAGACTGAAGAATGTGGTTGGGAAGGCCTGGGGCACAGTGCACATGTCCCAGCATCAATCAACTAGGCACATAAGGCCCCTAGGCTGATGGAGTTGAGTCATGCTCAGGCTTCTGGGCCCAAATCTCAAACAATCACTGAAAGGGTAGTGGGTGGCACCCTCCTGGGACATGATCCTAGTCCAGAAGGAGTTGCCCCTGGCTTCCAGGAGCTCCAGTGATGGCAGGTGGCAGCCTCTGCTCCACTGTGCACAGGCTTCCAGGTACCTTGCCTGTCTTCCATATGGCACTACTTGGGTGCCCACTGACATTGACTTGGCCTCCAGAAATTTGAACAATGGGTTACCGCTCGCATATCCATAAAGCATGACTCCCCTCCCCTACTGGACCTTCACCTTGGGTGCTCTTTCAAAGTCTTCAATGAAAAGCAGGGGGGCAATTTGGCTAGATAGTTTCTTTCAGTGGACAGACAAACTGATGCTGTCTAGATGATTGAGGGGTGGGAACAGCTGAACCCACCCCGGGTTTGCTACAGTTGAACTTCTTTGCTTGGGTGCTCCAGAGCCATACCATACAGAGTTCTCTACGTGTCTGTCTCTGCTTCTGGTATTCACTCTTTTCCTGCCCATCTTGCTGTGTGTGTTACTAGGAGCCTGTGTTTGTGTGTCTCTGTCACTCTAACTGGCATTATTGCCCTCTGCCACTCTCTGGACACTAGAGCTCAGAAAAGACGTTTAACTTTGGCATGACTCAAAGTCCTCTCCCTCTGTGTGAGTTGCACCCATGGGAGATCAGTCTTTGTTAGTCCATACATTCAGATACGTTTTCTGAAATGTGAGAGGCAAAAATGGGTGATCTCTGATGAATCACAGAAGGGGACAGATGTCCCTCCCTTCCTCGCACGGTAGACATGAAACTGCACAGGATTAATGTGGCTTGGTCACACTTTGGGTAGATGGAGAAACAGGGCATGCTCTTGCTGGCATGAGGGAACTCCCTGAACCTTGTTTAAAAATACCAGCCAGTGAGTTTTAAGAGCTCCCTGTTAAGGGCCATGACTCAACAAGTGCCAGAGGCATTGAAATCTGCCTATTTACCAAATACAAGCCCTTTCAAAGTAGCTCTGTTCTCCAGCCTTCAAGTGAGAACACATTGCAGCCTACCCTGTGTCCCCAGGCTTTTTGGGGTCTGGAGCAGAGTGAGAGGATCAACCTAACGTATCCTTTGCATATAATGATAGTCAAGCATTCTGTAAAGAGTTTAAAGAGTGATGTTTCAAACTGGCAAATTCTGCAGGTAGCAGCTGCTCATGCTACAGTGCCCATCAGTCTCTGAAAGCTTACAAAAAATGGTGAAGTGTGCTCATGCCTGGTCATGTTGGGGAAGAATGCTTCTGCACTTGAGAAGGGCAGAAAGGTCTTTGTAGTTGGGTGTCCAGTGGTCTGTAGATCATCCCCCCCACCCTCCACGCAATTTTGTGCCTGGGAATGGACTCCTCTCAGTTTCTCAGATTCTTTGCATCCTCGCTGACCTCCCCCAGGTGCTTTCTTCCTGCCTCTCCTTTCTGCCAGGGATCCAGGGTACAAAAGCACATTTCCATTTACAGCTTGCTCCCTCGACGAGATTCCTGGGCTCATTTCCCTGGCATCAGTGCTTCTACTGACCCAAGGTCTGTATACCTTACACAAGTTCTTTCACTTTTCCAGTGTCCATTTTTCCATCACTTGGGAAGGACAGTTCCAACAGCTCACCCCACAGGTGTGCCAAAGCATACACACAACCCTGAAAGTAACCTTGCACATATAAAGAATAGGTCTAAAATGCCAGGATAACATATTTGGTAAGGACTCTTCATTTTTTTGTCCCGGTCATTTTCTTTCACTCATTCATTGATGAAGTCAATGTCCTTGGCTACCTCTATGATTTATCCTGAAGATTACACAATCGGGATTTGATGGTGAGAAGGACTTGATTTAATGGCATAGAAGTGGTCAGGGTTGTAAGTGCTTCTCATGGAGAACTGAGTGATATGCTCCTGTGTTCTGTATTCTCCCATCATGTTGGAAAATTTCACACTGGCAATCATGTTTTCATGATTCCACTCCCTGAGCTTTCCTCCCAGGAACCACACAGAAATGGCCAGAGACTTAGCATTGAGCTGACTTGCAGCACCTCTATCTCAGTTTGCACCCCTCAAGATCATTCCTTGCCAGTGCTGCGCCCTCATCTCAGCCCCAACACCCCCAGGGCTGCAACCTTCTATGTGAGGTTCCCCTCATCTTCCTAACTGTATTTTTCTGTTTGCAACTATTTTCCTTTTCCCCGAAGTATTATCTCCCTGTACCAAGAAAAGGTCAAATAAATGCTTGGTCTTTCAAGAGGCCAAAGAGAACGTTACAGACCAAAGACTCTGATACAATTTTCTGAAGGAGATGCACATGGATCCCAAGATTCCTGCCAACACAAGGCACTGAACGTGAGGCTAGAATGTTAATGGGCCTTCCTTCTCATTGGCTCTGCTCTTTACTACTATCCACACACAGAGAGCCCCCACACAGATGGCACCCTGGGAATCTGACCCACTATGGGCCCGCAGATCATGCCTCTCAAAGGGTTGATCCCTACCAGACATCACTGATTTACTAAATGCCAAGTATCTCATTCTGCAGCCCTTATTAGGCTGTGGTAGCTCTGTTTACAGCTCAGGTATCCCTGACAGCTTACATAGCATGTGGACCAGGGACCCCAGATTAAGGTTGGGCTGGGTACACCCAAGACACTCACTTAGATTCCAGGTTCCCTGTGAGAGTCACATGGTCTGAATCTCCTTCAGGATACCCATTACATAATCAGAAATTCTGCTCCAGCAAGTTAGAAAGAACCCTCCCTCAGGTGCAGACCCACACCACTATCCTGCTGCACTACACAGGCAGGGATGAGAACACAGAGAAAGGAAGGAATTCACATCAGAACTTTTGGCACAAGCAATTGTGCATCTTTGGAAGGACTGCTATTCCTAATTCCTGCAGTCTTAAACCAGCCAGCTCTGAACTTCTCCTTTTCTCTCTTTCCTAGGGTCCATGCATGCAAACAGCATGCCTATCTTGCTTCATCAATGTTCCCTCACCCATAGGCACACACTGGCAGAGGGGCATAAACACACATCTAACAACTGTGCTGTTCTCACTTTTCTGCACTGCCAGGTAGGCTGTAAGTGCCAAGATGGATTTCAGGTTCTCACAATGTCTCTTCTAGTATGCCTGGTGTTTTACACTTAGCAAGTCATTTGCTTTGCATGGTGCCAGAATATGCCACACTTGAGGAAGGATTGTGCTGGCTGACAGGCTAATAATCCCAGGCAGCACTAGCCCAGGTTCTTACACTGTCTCCTTCCCACATGTGAAACTAGTCTCTAGGGCAGCAGGTTGTCTGTGCCTCCTCTTAGGCTTTTCCCCTTTTCTGAAGAACCCTGGCCTCCTCACAATCCTGGGTCCTGCCCTAGTTACATCCAACATTTCCACATGGCAGCCAATACCCCCACAGAGTGAGGGATCCACAGACAGTGGTTTGGAAATCCCTCAGAAAGTGATTTATTCTGGTTGGTAACTCAAACCCTCCACCCCCTCTTACTGATACAAACACAGACAATGACAGAGCAGAAAATGTGAGCTTCTTTATGTCTCCTGATGTAATTGTAGATTTGTGGACCCACTATCTGGACTAGCCACTGGCCATCCTTTCCTCATTCATTTTCTGGGCAGGGGCACCACTGTTCAGGCACCACCTGCTGGAGTCCAGCCCCAGAGGATCCAGGAGTACCCAAGGGATGAGTGGTGTCAGCAAGGAAGGAGACAGACACACACAGAAGTTTGAGTGAAAGAAAAAGCTCTCTCTTTATTTTTAGGACAGCTCAGTTTTTATAGAATGAACATTACCTCCCCCTTAAGTCACCACATATTACATTAGACATTGGTTTCAGAGTTCTGTCAATATTTTTCTTCCCCATGTTTTTCCCCTATGCATTCATCTGGAACATTTCAGATTACAAGGTGTTTTATTTTATTTTATTATTATTTTTTTAATGTCCTGTACATTAGTCTTCTTGCCTCAATGGCCTAACATTTTCACTCTAACAAGAACAATGTTCCACAAATTTCAGGTATAGTATGAATTCTTTGGACAATAAAACAACACATGGGAAGGGCTACAAAAGCATGTTTGACATTTCTGAGAATAGTACCATATGAAAACCTTATATTTTTCTTTACCTGAAACTACAAAACCTCAGTCTACAATGATTAATTATGAAGCAGCAAAACCCCTCTATTGATAGCGAGGTAATGGCAGTGAAGCTGGTTAATAGAAATCTTCTATTGAAATCCTATGTACCACATTTCCTAACTCTACAAAAATACCCATAATATTCCATGTTATTTAAAGGAAGGAAAACAATGGACAAATAGCAGCAAGGAAATAGGAATAATGAAAACTCTGTCAACCAAGGAGCAAGTAAACTGAAGCAGTATATCTACTTCTAAATCTAAATGCCTCTACTCTTTTCTATTCTAGAACATTATAATCTTTTAAGCAAGCAGCAAACTATGCCTGTGGCCTTTTCCTTTTTGACTTGATGTTTATGGTCGTGTCCTGAGCCAGAGCAAACATGAGCATTTCTAAATAGGCTTGGACTTTTCCAGGGAGGTCTTATTACTATATATTACATTTCCAAAAATTAATATAAAACCCCACAACAGTTAGACAGAAAGAGGAAAGGGACACACCCCCTGGGACAACCCCAAGGGGAAGAGCTGCCTTGCAGGTTCCTTTCTTGTCCTGTGACCTTGTCCCCAGGACAATCCTGAGGGGAAGAACTGCCTTGCAGGTTCCTCTCTCACCCCATTACCTTATCACGGATTGGGTGCATCTCGGCAGCTCCTGACACACCGCAGAGTTGACTGAAACTAGTCTCCCCTGGTCTGTGGATGCCTCACTCTTCATCTTCTGGTTATTTCACATCTCATGTTCTTTCACTTTCATCTCTGTGTTTGCAGTGGGTCAGACACATGCACACACACACAAACACAAGTGACACAATACACACTGCAAGGCACAGGGCCATAAACATAAACAGGAAATTCATGTGTCTATACCTGAAAAACCACTGGTTTGTACAAAATATAAATATTTCTTCTGTTATTTATTTAATTGGAGGCTAAGTATGTTACAATATTGTGTTGGTTTTTGCCATACATAGACACAAATCTGCCATGGGTGTACATGTGGTCCCCATCCTAAAAACCCCTCTCCCCTACCTCCCCATCCCATCCCTCTGGGTCATCCCAGTGCACCATCCCCGAGCACCCTGTATCAGGCATTGAACCTGGACTGGCGAATCCTTACATATATGATAATGTATCTTTCAATGCCATTCTCCCAAATCATCCCACCCTCGCCCTCTCCCAGGGTCCAAAAAACTGTTCTATACATCCATGTCTCTTTTGCTGTCTCGCATACACGGATATCATTACCATCTTTATAAATTCCATATATATGTGATAGTACGCTGTATTGTTTTTTTTTTTTTTTTCTTTCTGGCTTACTTCACTCTAAATAATAGGCTCCAGTTTCATCCACCTCATTAAAACTGATTCAAATGTATTCTTTTTAATGGCTGAGTAATATTCTATTGTGTATATGTACAACAGCTTTTTTATCCATCCCTCTGCTGATGGGCATCTAGGTTGCTTCCATGTCCTGGCTATTATAAACAGTGCTGCGATGAACATTGGGGTCCATGGGTCTCTTCCAATTCCAGCTTCCTCGGTGTGTATGCACAGCAGTAGGGTTGCTGGGTCATATGGCAGTTCTATTTCCAGTTTTTTAAAAGAATCTACACACTGTTCTCAATAGTGGCTGTACTAGTTTGCATTCCAACCAACAGTGTAAGAGGGTTGCCTTTTCTTCATACCCTCTCCAGCATTTATTGCTTGTAGATTTTGGAGAGCAGCCATTTTGACTGGCTTGTAATTGTACGTCACTGTGGTTTTGATTTTAATTTCTCTGATAATGAGTGATATTGAGCATATTTTCATGTGTTAGTCATCTGTATGTCTTCTTTGTAGAAATGTCTGTTTAGTTCTTTGGCACACTTTTTGATTGGATCTTTCATTTATCTGGAATAGAGCTGCAGGAGCTGCTTGTATATTTTTGAGATTGATTTGTAAGCTGCTTCTTTTGCTATTATTTTCTCCCATTCTGAAGGCTGTCTTTTCACCTTGCTTATAGTTCCTTTGCTATGCAGAAGCTTTTCATTTTAAATTTGCTTATTTTGCATTTGCTTCCAATATTCTGGGAGATGGGTCATACAGGATCCTGCTGTGATTTATGTCGGAGAATATTTTGCCTGTGTTTCCCTCTAGGAGTTTTATAGTTGCTAGTCTTACATTTAGATCTTTAATCCATTTTAAGATTATTTCTGTGTCTGGTGTTAGAAAGTGTTCTAGTTTCTTTCTTTTATAAGTGGTTGACCAGTTTTCCCAGCACCACTTGCTAGAGATTGTCTGCTGGAGTCCAGCCCTAGCAGGATCCAGGGGGTTCCCTTAGGATGAACAGCGTCGGCAAGTGATAGAAGACACATGAGACCAGCCTTGATAGGGCCAAGTCTATCTTTATTTTTTGACAACAGTTTTTATACCCTCACTGAGTGTATCCAGGATACAAGATGCTCACTCATGTCTATACAGGGTTAGTTTACATTACGTCAGTTTGTCCTTAAGGAAGAACAAGATACTTTCTGTATTTTGTTTCTATAATAAATCTTTACACATTATCTTTTGGCCTTAGGGCTTATTAACATTTTATGTAAGTCAGGTGAATGTAGGCTTGTTTTCTGTTTCTGTGGTGACCTTAACAGAAAAGTTACAGTCTCACAGGGCAACAGTACAGCATGTCACAACATAATAAAAATATGACCCTGTTAATACCAACATCGATTCTTCTGCAAAAGTTGTCAATTAAATTTATCTAAAAGTTTTACCCCATACAGACTTTGTGGCTCTAATAAGACGGCCTCTGCCTAGCCCTCCTGGCTAATAATTAACAACTATTTCATTGTTGCAATACTAGGGCTAAGCTCTTATTTTTCTAGATCTATAACTATATTAACAATGATTACCACAGCACAGCTTTAACACACTAAAAGCAAAAACACAGCAAGCAAACATTAACCCAATAACCACTTTTATAATAATTTTTCTTATATTTTTTAATAAAACTCCTTCACCCCTCAAAAATGCTCTATATATAAAAAGAAAAATGCTCTATATCTATTAGGGCTTTTATATAATCAGGTTCTTTATGCTATTCTATGATTAAAATATCATAAGCAATCATGCATATTAGTACCAAGGGCATAAATGCATTTGACTAACAAACTACCAGCAAAGGAGCTCAAATTAAAACACTCCTTTCACCCTAAATAATCTCATAAAATACCACCACCCTAAAAATTTATAGATTAAAGTTCTAAATTAATTCTTATTTGGAAAGAGATCGGGGAAGGCCTTCCTGCCTGTGTCAGAGAAATTAGGGAGTAGTCCATTGAGGCAGGCATCAGAAAGACAGATATCATCTTTAAGGTGAGAGCTGGGGGCAGCTTTAGGGCAGCTTTTCGGAATCCTTGAAAGCCTGATCTGCCTTGCCCATCAGGCTTTCTCCCCATGACCTTGTCATGGGTGGGATTTCATGAGCTAGCCTTTTTGGAATCCTTGAAAACCTGATCCACCTTGCCCGTCAGGTTTTCTCCCTCATGACCTTGTCATGGGTAGGATCTCGTGTGCTGGCTCCTGGCAATTGTCTTTTCTCTATTGTATATCTGTGTTTCCTTTGTCAAAGATAATGTGTACATAGGTGCGTGGATTTATCTCTGGGCTTTCTATTTTGTTCCATTGATCTACTTTTCTGTCTTTGTGCTAGTATCACACTGTCTTGATGACTATGGCTTTGTAGTAGAGACTGAAGTGAGGCAAGTTGATTCCTCCAGTTCCATTATTCTTTCTCAAGATTTCTTTGGCCATTCGAGGTTTTTTTGCATTTCCATACCAATTGTGAAATTATTTGTTCTAATTCTGTGAAAAATACCATTGGCAGCTTGATAAGGAGTGCAGTAAATCTATAGATTGCTTTGTATAGTATTCCCAGTTTCAGTATATTGATTCTTCTGATTCATTAACACGGTGTATCTCTCCATTTATTTGTGTCCTCTTTGATTTCTTTCACCAGTTTTTAAAGTTTTCTGTATATAGGTATTTTGTTTCTTTAGGTAGATATATTCCTAAGCATTTCACTCTTTTCATTGTAATGGTGAATGGAATTATTTCCTTAATTTCTCTTTCTGTTTTCTCATTGTTAGTGTATAGGAATGCAAGGGATTTCTGTGTGTTGATATTATATACTGCAAGTTTACTATATTCATTGATTAGTTCTAGTTATTATCTAGTGGAGTCTTTAGGGTTTTCTACATAGAGGATCATGTCATCCGCAAACAGTGAGAGTTTTACTTCTTCTTTTCCAATCTGGATTCCTTTTATTTCTTTCTCTGCTCTGATTGCTGGGGCCAAAACTTCCAAAATTATGTTGAATAGTAGTGGTGAGAGTGGGCACCCTTGTCTTGCTCCTGACTTTAGGGAAAATGCTTTCATTTTTCACCATTGAAGATACTGTTTGCTATGGGTTTGTCATATATAGCTTTTGCTATATTGAGGTATGTTCCTTCTATTCCTGATTTCTGGAGTTTTTTTTTTTTTTTTTTTAATTTTTATCATAAATGGATGTTGAATTTTGTCAAAGGCTTTCTCTGCACCTGTTGAGATAATCATATGGTTTTCATTTTTCAATTTGCTAATGTGGTGTATTACATTGATTGATTTGTGGATATTGAAGAATCCTTGCATTCCTGGGATAAAGCCCACTTGGTCATGATGTATGATCTTTTTAATATGTGGTTGGATACTGTTTGCTAGACTTTTGTTAAGGATTTTTGCATCTATATTCATCAGTGATATTGGCCTGTACTTTTTTTTTTTTTTTTTTTTTTTTTTTTTGTGGCATTTTGTCAGGTTTTTATATTAGGGTGATGGTGGCCTCATAGAATGAGTTTGGAGTTTACCTTCTTCTGTCATTTTCTGGAAGAGCTTGAGTAGGATACGTGTTAGCTCTTCTCTTAAATTTTGGTAAAATTCAGCTGTGAAGCTGTCTGGCCCTGGGCTTGTTTGGTGGAAGATTTCTGATTACAGTTTCAAATTCCGTGCTTGTGACAAGTCTGTTAAGATTTTCTATTTCTTCCTGGTTCAGTTTTGGAAAGTTGTACTTTTCTTAGAATTTGTCCATTTCTTCCAAGTTATCAATTTTATTGGCATATAGTTGTTGATAATAGTTTCTTATGATGCTTTGTATTTCTGTGTTGCCTGTTGTGATCTCTCCATTTTCATTTCTAATTTTGTAGATTTAATTTTTCTCCCTTTGTTTCTTAATGAATCTCGCTAATGGTTTGTCAACTTTATTTACCTTCTCAAAGAACCAGCTTTTGGCTTTGTTGATTTTCGCTATAATCTTTTTTGTTTCTTTTGCATTTTTCTGCCTTAATTTTAAAGATTTATTTCCTTCTATTAACACTGGGGTCCTTCATTTCTTCCTTTTCAAGTTGCTTTAGGTGTAGAGTTAGGTTATTTATTTGACTTTTTTCTTGTTTCTTTTCTTTCTTTTTTTTCATTTATTTTTATTGGAGGCTAACTACTTCACAACATTGCAGTGGGTTTTGACATACATTAACATGAATCAGCCATGTAGTTACATGTATTCCCCATCTCCCTCTCCACCCGATTCCTCTGGGTCTTCCCAGTGCATCAGGCCTGAGCACTTGTCTCATGCATCCCACCTGGGCTGGTGATCTGTTTCCCTATAGATAATATACATGCTGTTCTCTCAAAACATCCCACCCTCGCCTTCTCCCACAGAGCCCAAAAGTCTGTTCTGTACATCTGTGTCTCTTTCTTGTTTCTTGAGGTAAGCTGGTATTGCTATGAACCTTCCCCTTAGCGCTGCTTTTACAGTGCTCCATACATTTTGGGTTGTTGTGTTTTCATTTTCATTCATTTCTATCCATATGATTTCTTTTTGATTTCTTCTCATTTATTGTATTATTCATTATATATTGACTCTTTTTTATTTCTTCTATGTTCTGGTTAACCTTTCTTGCATCGTCTCGATCCTTGTTTTCAGGCAATTTATCTGTTACTCCATTTTGTTTTAAAGATTTTGGATCATTTTCACTATTATTATTTGGAATCCTTTATCAGGTAGATTCCCTATCTCTTCCTCTTTTGTTTGGTTTGGTGGGCATTTATTCTGTTCCTTTACCTGCTGGGTATTTCTCTGCCCTTCCATCTTGTTTATATTGCTGTGTTTGGGGTAGCCTTTCTCTATTCTAGCAGTTGGTGGTTCCTCTTTCCTATGGCTATTCCTCACTTTGGGTAGAGTTGGATGGGTGGCTTGTCAAGGTTTTCTAGTTAGGAAAGCTTGTGTTGATGTTCTGGTGTGTGGAGCTGGATTTGTTCTGAGTGCAATGAAGTGTCTGATAATTAGTTTTGAGATTTCAGTGTGTTTGGTGTGACTTTGGGTAGCCTATATACTGAAGCTCATGTCTATGTTCCTGTGTTGCTGGAGAATTTGCCTGGTATGTCTTGCTCTGGAATTTGTTGGCCCTTGCATGGTGCTTGTTTTCAGTGTAGATATGGAGGCATTTGATGAGCTCCTATTGATTAATGTTTCCTGGATACAGGAGTTCTCTGGTGTTCTCAGGATTTGGATTTCAGCCTTCTGCCTCTGGTTTTCAGGCTTATTCTTACAGTAGCTTCAATACTTCTCTACCTATAGAGCACTGATGATAAAACATCTAGTTTAATAATGAAAAGTTTATCCACAGTGAGGGACACCTGGAGAGGTACACAGAGTTACATGGAGAAGAGAAAGAGAGGAGGGAGATAGAGGTGATCAGGAGGAGAAGAGGGGACATTAAAAGGGGAGAGAGCAAGCTAGTCAGTAATCACTTCCCTATGTGCTCTCCACAGTCTGGATCCCTCAGAGATGTTCAGGGAGGTACACAGAGAAGAGAAGATGGAGGAAGGAGACAGAGGTGGCTAGGAGAATAAAAGCAGGAAGCAAAAGGAGACAGATCCCACCAGTAATCAGTTCCCTAAGTGTTCTCCACAGCCCAGAACACACAAAGATATTCATAGAGTTGAGCAGAGAAGAAAAGGGGGAGGAGGGAGATAGAGGCGACCTAGTGGACAAAAAGGAGAGTAAAAGGGTGAGAGACCAATCAAGCCAGTGATCTCGCTCCCAAGTAAAAACGGGTACTGAATATGGATTCTCAAATGTACAAAGTTGATAACAAATACCAAAAAGCAAAGATTAAAAATCTAGAGGGTAGATTTCCAAAAATACAATATTGAAAAAAAAAATCACAAAAATTACAAATTATATATATATGTGATGTTTGCTGTGAAAAATAGGGTCTTTATTTGGGGGGTGGAGCAAGGATAAAGTATGTGATAAAATGGATACTAAAGGAGTAATAGAGGATTTAAAATATTTACAAATTAATTTAAAAAAATGATAATAGTAAAAATATATCTAGGAGTTCCTCTGGAACTGTTCCAGACAATGTGGGTTCAGTTCATTTTCAGATAGTTCCTTGATTCGGCTTATACTTCTCAAGGTCTATAGGCCCCTTTCTATGTAGTTAGTGCTAACTACAGAGTTCTAATCTATCTCACCTGTCACTTCCCAGGCTGTTCCCTCTGTTTATTTTAGTTTTTGGTTTTTTTATTTTATTTTATTTTAGTTGCTGGTCTCTTCAGTGTCTAATTTCCGCCCTGACACAGGCGGGGTGGTGGTAGTCACTTGTTTTAGGCTCACTTGTTCAGTCATGCCGTGGGGAGGGAGGAACACTGCAAACAAATATTATGGGTGTGTGTTGGGCGTGCTCACAGTCTTGTCTTTCAGCCACATTGGGTTTGCCCCCCCCCGCCCCCCCCCCCCCCCCTTACAGAGTGTTTGCTTTCCCAGTCTATACTACTCAGGCTCTAGATTGCTCTGCCAGGAACTGTGACACAGGCCCTAGGTTGCATGCACTCCCCAGGTCTAAGCTGCTCAGGTTCAGGTTTTCGGGTACTCCATAAAGGTGCAGATTTGGTTGGGCCTGCATTTTGAGCCCACCCCATGTCCGAAGCTGCTCAGGTGACAGGTGGGCTCAGTCACCCCCAGTTGAGGGCTGATACTTCTCACCTCCCCCATCCCAGTGGCTCGGTTTTCTGGTTGTCCAATGGCGCGCCTTCTCAGGTGTACCATGTGTCTCTTCTGGGGAGCTGATCTCTGGCTGCAACCCTCCCGATGGATGTTGATTGTACAGAATCCCAAGAAGTCTTGGTTAATAACGAAGTCTGCTTACAGTTTGGTATAGGATGCCTCTCTGGGGCCGCGATTGCCCCCTTCTGGCTCTGGCAGTCCCCGCTTGCCTGTCTCCGGCGGGGGTAGAGCTGGTCCATAACCAGCTAGCTCTACTAAGTCCTTTGTTCTGTGGATGGGCCTGACAGTGTCTTGTTGAGGCTTTTCGCGGGATAGCTATCCCACAATCAGAGTTGCTATCTCAAGTTAGCTCCCTCAGATTGCCCTGGGGGCATTCAGGTCCAGGGCTTACCCTAAGCAATGCAGCCCAGGCCTCCCTGTCCAACCTCCACTTGCTAGTGGGGGATGTGAGCGTCTGGGATGCTGCTACGCTGGGAGTTGCTGTTAGACATGTAATCTGTGGGTTTTAATTATTTATTTATTTTTCCTGCCGGTTAATTTGCATTCTGAGATTCCAAGGCTCACCACAGGCCCGCCAGAGAGAGTATTTCCTGGTGTTTGGAAACTTCTATTTTTCTTTTATATTTTGTCTTACCTCCTTTTGAAGACAATGCACTACCTCTCGGGGTGCCTGATGTCCTCTACCAGCATTCACAAGTTGTTTTGTGGAATTTGCTCAGCGTTCAAATGTTCTTTCAAAATTAATTTGTGGGGGAGAAAGTGGTCTCCCCGTCATATTCCTCTGCCATCTTAGGACTGTTCCGTCGACTTCTTATTTCTTATAGAAAAATCTCCATTCTGATCTTCAAATGTGAATTATAGGGAAACTCAGCATCCATGAAAGAAATCCAGCATCCACACAATTTTTTTTGAAATAAAAAATACAGAGAATTCCATATTTCAGGATAGAAAATCATTGTCTTTTTATATGTATGAGAAATACAAAGGATTCCATATTTCATGAAGGAACAGTGGTTTCCATATTTTCATTTGTGAAATAGAGATGATTCCAATACCATATTGGTTCTATCTTAAGTAAACCAGTGACAATGTTTTCATTTGTGAGATATAAAGAATTGAATGTTTTATGTAAGAAAATCTCCACCCTGATTTTCATACATGAAATATAGAGAATCCCATAATTCATGTAAGAAAATCTGCATACAGATTTTCAGGGACTAAAAAAAAAAATCAATATTTCATTCAGTAAAAGTAACTGAGATTTTCATACATAAAATGTAGAAAATTCCATTTTTAATTGTGTAAAAAAAACCTGATTTTCATGTGAAATATAAAGAATTTAATATTTTATGTAGTTAAATGGGTGTACAGATTTTGATATGTGAAATATACAGAACTGAAGATCGCTTCTGGGCAAATGGCACTCAGTTTTCTTATGTGATATTCAAGATGTTCAATACTTCCTCTAGGAAAATTTGATATTCATATGTGATAAATATAGTATTTCATATTTCATGTAAAAAATGGGTGGCCAGATGTCAAATGTGATATATAGAGAATTCCATATTTCAAGTGGAAAACTGGCACCCATATATTCATATGTGAAATATAAAAATCTCAATAATTTTGTTACAAATGTCTGACCTGAGATTTCCTTATATGAAAATCTCATAGGTCATGTATGAAAACCTGTTCATAGATTTCTATATCTGAAATGTAGAGTTTCATGGTACATGTAGGAAAATTTGTTCCCAGATTTCCATTATGTCGAATATAGAAAATTACATATTTATGTCAGAAAATCTTAATTAGGATTTTGATATATGAAATACACAGAATCCTATATATTGATATAGTAGAAAAAACTTTGCTCTAATTATCTACTGTGAAATATACATAATTCCATATTTCACTTAGGAAAACTTCTAATGTGATGTCCATACTTGAAACACAAAATTCCATATATCACATATGAGAATCTATGCCTGGAAAGCCTGTGCTAATATGCTTACTGTGAAGTATAATGGCTTTGATTTTTAATGAAGGAAAACTAATGTCCATATGTTCAAACAATAAATAGAGAATTCTACATAATGTGCAGAAAATGTGCAACAGATATTCTCAATTGTAATATGAAGACTTTTTCATTCCAGATTTTCATATATAGAAAATCATGAATCCCATATTTATGCATGAAAATTCATGCCTAGATTTTCATTTGTGAAATATAGAGAATTACATATTTAATGTGGAACAAACAGCATTTGTATTTTCATATGTGAAATATAGAGTATTCTACACTTAAATCAAGGAAATCTGTTCTCAGATTTTCTTTTTTTTAATCTGAAATATAAAGCATACCAAATTTCATGTAACTTAATCTCTGTCTAGACTTTCATTTGTGAAATTTTCATATTTTGTATTTCAGGAATGAAAATTTGCACCTGGAATTTCATGTTTGAACTGTAGAGAATTACATACTTCTCAGAAAATTCAACTGAGTAGCTCATTTATGAAATATAAATTTCCATATTTCAAGCAGGAAATTGTGTGCTCAAATTTTCCTGTGTGAATAACAGAATTCTATATTCATGGCAGAAAATATATACACAGATATTCACATGTGAAACATATAGTAATCCATATATCATAACCAAAAGTATACAGCTAGATAATTAAATGTGATACAGATTTCATACTTCATGTGGAAAACCTGCACCCATATTTTCATATGTGGAATATATAAAACTGGATATCTTGTGCAAGTAAATCATCATGCAGCTTTGCACGTGAATGACACAGAGCAACCAAAGACAGTGCTCTGGAATAACCCAGAGGAATATGGTGGGAAGGAAGGTGTGGGAGACCTTAAGTATCTGTAAGATACATGTACGCATATGGCTTATTAACACTGATGTATGGTAAAAATATTGCATCACAATATTGCATACTAAACATCATACAGTTAAAATAAATTTGTTTAAATTATTAACAAAATGAGATGAAAGAAATGTACAAGGACCTCTACACAGTGCTCTGTGTTGGCCTAAATGGGAAGGCATTCCAAGAGGGAAGGGATCTATGTATGCATATCATTGACTCATTTTGATGTACAGCAGAAACTGATACAAGACTGTAAAGCTACTATACCCCAACAAAAATTGTTCAAAAATATTCAATTCAATCTAGGAAGACAAAAACTTTATCATCACATGATATTGTTAGTTAAAATACCTGAGTTATAGAAACAGAAAATAGAATAGAGTTATCAAGGCTAGTGGAAATGAGTCATAATGGTCCATATTACCAACTTTTATCATAGCTTGAATAATCACACCAAGGAAGACACTGTCATAGGGGCAGGATGAACATGGAGCTGAAGCCCTTAGCTCAAGACCATTAGTGAAGTTAGAAGACCAGCTCCACCAACAGTCACACACACACACACACACACCTTTAAAAACCCTCCTGAAATACCCAAAAGCTTTCAGCAAAGCCCGCTTTCAGAAAAGGTGAGGGAGGCATGTGATTAACTGTTGCAAATTTCTTGTTATCAGATTCTCTGTACTTGAAGTATATGCTACAGCATCGTTGCCAGGGCCCTCTAGGCCCTCTGACCTTGGGCTTGTTAGCAAGCTGTGGAGTAGGTAGACAAGCTAAAGGCTGTGTCTTGCAGAGACCCAGTGCTCTTGCTAGAGCCACTCACTGACCTGGCCCAGAGCTCAGAGCAACAGCCAAACTACCTCTCCCATCCCCACCTCAGTGACCTAAAGCTTGTGGCAATCTGCATGGGTCACACTCTATGGGAACCCAGATCCCATCTGGGGAGACTGAAACTACTGAGTGCCAGTTGTTTGCTCGACACATGGATCCCTCTCTGAAGGTGGTTGTACAGGATATGAGGACCTTGGTTAAGAGGAGAACAAAGAAAACTGAGAGCTGCCTCCTCAGCAGGGACTGGGCACTGGTGGGAGCATCGAGACTGGGTGCTGGATGAATGATCCCAGGCAGGAAATGAGGGATCCCTTCCTTCTAACCAGGGCCTTGGAAGATGAAAGTCAATACTGGAACATTTTCTTTTAGCATAGGGAATAATATTTTGCTAAAAGTTTACAAGAACACAGTTACACCACATGATCTTACTTCAAGTACAGAGGATCTGACAGTAAGAAATTTGCAACAGCTAATCAAACGCCTCCCTCACCTTTCAATAAAAACTGGAGTTTGCTGAAAGCTTTGGGGGATTTCAGGATTTTTAAACGTATGAGCCACATATCTCCTTGCATGGCCCTGCAATAAATCTCTCTCTGCTTTAAGCTCCAATGCTCTGATACTGCCTAGCCTAACTAGGCTGCGTACATGGATGCTCATTAACAGTATCACCGTATCTCTGATTTCTGCGGAGGTTAAGAGAGTATCTGTGAGAATGTCTCTTTCCAAAATCACATACAGTCATAAAAATATGTAAAGTTTATCATTTTTCTGTAGAAAGCAATGAGTAAACACTGGTGGCTACCCCAATCACCAGGTTAATTTAGGACAAAATAACTGGAAAAAAAATGCTGTGATTAGGTCTCGTTTGAGCACTATTTTGTATTTTGTGAATTTTGTAATTAACTGTGTTTGCTAGAATCAGTTCATGCTCTCAGTCATGTCTGAATCTTTGCCACTCCATGAACTTCAGCATGTCAGGCTTCCCTGTCTTCTAAATCTGATGAGCAATGTCCAATTTATGTCCATTTAGTCGGTGATGCCATCCAGCCATCTTGTCCTCTGTCTTCTCTTTCTCTGCCTGTCTTCAATCTTTCCCTACATCAGGGTCTTTTGCAATGAAATGGCTCTTCACATCAGATGGCCAAAGCATTGCAGCTTCAGATTCAGCATTAGTCCTCCCAATGAACATAAAGAACTGATTTCCTTTAGGATTGATTGGTTTGATTTCCTTGCAGTCCAAGGGACTCTCAAGAGCCTAATGCAATACCACAATTGAAAAACATCAGTTCTTTGACACTCATCTTTCTTACTGGTCCAACTCTCACACCCATTCACAACTACTGCAAAAATCATAACTTTGACTATAGAGACCCTTGTCAGTAAAGTAATGGGCCTGCTTTATAAAATGCTGTTTAGGTGTGTGATAGATTTTCTTCCAAAGAGCAATCACGTTTTAATTTCATTGCTGTAGTCAAAAGCAGTGGTTTTGGAGCACCCCCCCCCCCCAAAAAATATATATATATAGATAGATAGATAGATAGATAGATAGACAGATAGATAAATAAATATCGTCTGTCATTCCGTGACAGGTCCAAATGCCATGGTTTTAGTTTTTTGTACCTTGAGTTTTAAGTCAACTTTTTCACTCTTCTCTTTCACTTTTCAACCAGAGGCTCTTTAGTTCACTTTCTGCCATTAAGGATGGTGTCATCTGCATATCAAGGTTATTTTTATTTATCCCTGGAATCTTCATTCCAGCTTGTGCTTCGTCCAGTCCTTCATTTCTCACGATGTATTCTGCATATAAGTTAAGTAAAAAAGATGACAATATTCAACCTTGACATACCTACACTTTTCCTAATTTGGACCAGTCCATTGTTCCATGCTCAGTTCAATATATTGTTTCCTAACCTGTATTCAGAATTCTTAGGAGGCAGGGCAGATAAGGTGGTTTGGTATTCCCATCTATTTAAGAATTTTCCAGATGGTTGTGATCCACACAATCAAAGTCTTTAGCATAGTCAATAATTTGCTGTATCTAAATGAAGCACAAGCTAGAATCAAGATTGCAGAGAGAAACATCAATAACCTCTGATATGCAGATGACACCATCGATATGGCAAAAACTGAAGTCTCTTGACGAAAGTGAAAGAGGAGAGTGAAAACGTTGGCTTAAAGCTCAACATTCAGAAAACTAAGATCATGGCATTTGGTCCCATCACTTCATGGCAAATAGATGAGGTAACAGTGGAAACAGTGGCTGACTTTATTTTTCTGGGCTCCAAAATCACTGCAGATAGTGATTGCAGCCATGAAATTAAAAGATGCTTACTCCTTGTATGGAGAGTTATGACCAACCTAGACAGCATATTTGTCAACAAAGGTCCGTCGAGTCAAGGCTATGGTTGTTCCAGTAGTCATGTATGGATGTGAGAGTTTGACTATAAAGAAAGTTGAGCGCAGAAGAATTGATGCTTTTGAAGTGTGGTGGTGGAGAAGACTCTCGAGAGTCCTTTGGACTGCAAGGGGATCCAACCAGTCCATCCTAAAGGAGATCCATCCTGGGTGTTCATTGGAAGGTGTTCTGTGTTGAAGCTGAAAGTACAATACTTTGGCAGCCTGATGCAAAGAGCTGACTCATTTGAAAAAACTCTGATGCTGGGAAAGACTGAGGGCAGGAGGAGAAGGGGATGGATGACAGAGGATGAGATGGTTGGATGGCATCACTGAATCAATGGACATGAGTTTGGGTAAACTCTGGGAGTTGGTGATGGACAGGGAGGCCTGGCATGCTGCAGTTCATGGGGTTACAAAGAGTCAGATATGATTGAGAGAATGAACTGAACTGATGTACAAAATATATCTTTTTTCTTTGCAAAGTGTTAGTAGTTTGCTTATCGTGCACATCACTTTTTTTTTTTTTCCCCCCACACAACTACTTTCTGGGTTGAGAAGACCCAGTTAGAGGGTTGAAATCTGTGACACAGATGAATATACTTCAGTACCAAGTGAAAATATGGGAATAAATATTATGAATATGTTGTATTCTCTCAAAATTTGTATGTTGAAGATCTAAATCTATTTGTATTTAGTAAAAATGAGTAAATTGTCATTTCTTTCTGACCCTATATGGAAATAGGACCTCTAAATAGGTAGTTAATACAATTTTCCCTCTGTAAGAAAAGGTGATCAGTCACAGAAAACACAGAGACATTATTATGTGAAGCAAAAGTCAGAAGATGGACAGTCAAAATCCAGAAGAAGGAAAACAAAGCAAAACAAACCTCTGCTGACCATTTGATTACTGACTTGATCCCCAGAAGTTTGAGGGAAAAATTTATTTAAGCTAACTGGTATGGTAGGATACACCTTGACATAGCAACACAAATACCCACAAACTCTTTGAAAAGAGGCTTTCAATTTCAAATGAGACCTCCTTTTCCTACCTATGTACTTAGGGAAAGGAAACTAGTAAAGAACTCTCTTACCCATAATCCATACAGATTCCTAATGCTCCCTAAGAATTTTCAAGTTTCTTTAGAGACTCAACTGGGCTAGAATTTATTCCAATTGTATGGGTACATTTGATCTAGGGGAAATTAGAATGGGAATAATTTACAGGAAGTGGTGGAAAAACTAAGCATATCAGAAAGGCATTTTGACCTCATCAGAAAGATACAGTCCACTCCTTTTACCCTTATCATAGATCTCTTTCTAAATCCCTAGGAGACAAAGGGTAGTGACACAGGAAGAGCTGCCTATTTCTTAAGTGAAGTCACAAAATTGTGATGCCATTGCAACCTTGCCTCCTTAAGCTCCCTATAAAGATATTAGGCTGCTGTAGCCATGGGGAAGTTTAGAAGATCTCAAGGCCTCCCAGGCCATTGGAACCACATGGGCCTTTTCTCCAGTTTGCCCAGGCATGGGGGTATCACCTTCTCTATGGCAGAATCTGTAGCCTATTGCCACCACACTTATCACCAGTCCTCTGGATTTCTGAGAACCCCAAGAGATCGCCATTCCAGCTTGCAAACTACATGTCTGGAAAAAAAAAAAAAAAAAAAAGGAATACAACCCACTCCAATCTGACAAGCTGTACCCCATATAGATGTATATGATCCTCAACTCCAACAAGGGCTGTGATGAGAAGAAAAACCTCAGCTTCAGGCAACCTCACTGTTAACACCGAAAGCTATGTCAGGGACATGTCACAAGTACAGATAAAGAGTGAAGACTTTAAGTCCTCTACCAACTTGAGAAATTGTGACTCAAAAGATCTTTGACCTTCCATCTTAGCCAAACCGAAAAGACAGACTCTGTAGTCTGGCCTGTACAGCACAGGCCAAAAGCATGCTAAACTGAGAATAGTTGGAGGTAAGAGTACCAGGTACAGGATATTTTGGAGAAGACATCCTCCCAGATTGAAGTCATATGAAAGTGTTTTGTTCCGCTTGAGAAAGAAAATGTCCATCTTACAGATGACCCAGGAGATAGGACTCAGATCACTAATAACACTCAACTTAGCCCTAACACAGTGCAGGTTCCCTCTATAGAACTTAATCAGGAAATTCCAGTGCAGGTCTATCTGCAGCCTCTTAATTTTCATTTATCAGAGGTTTTCATTCAATCAGCAGACAGTTCAAATAATGAAAAACGGCACTAGTGGAAAACAATGAAGACTGCAAGAAAAGTGAATCTTCCAGGATTAGTGACAGAGAATGTTACAGGCTGGTGATAAAATGGGAGGAGATGGAGAGAAGAATGAAGGGAAGACTTCAAAGCTAGGATCTGTCTTTTTGAGGTGGTGGAAGCTGCTTCAGACCTGGCTGCAGGCCTTGGGGACATATTTCAAAATATAATAAACAAAGTCACCCCTGGCATCAGTAAACTTTTACAATTTTAATTCCTCAGCACACTAGACTAGACCACCTGAAGTGATATCGCTTAGAAATTCAGGAGATATTATTTCAGGGTGGGGGATGGTACTTGCGGGAGACTTGCTCTATCAAAATTATTTAAACACTTGTCATATTTAATAGAGACAGAGCCAGTATTCACCTGTGCATAGATTGTTTTCTTAAGCATATTCCAGTTAAGAGATTATATAACTACATATCTGGGGTTTCACCTTCTTTCTCTTTGAAAGCTTCTCCACTTACACAAAAGGAGATAACACTAATTTGAAGTCACCTTTTTATATTAGGCTTTTTCTTGCACTTTTCTAAATAAATCAGTTGTGCTAAATGACTTCCTGCCACTAAATATGTCCCACTTTATAGTAACTAGTCTTGTCATACCAGAGGCTTTCAAGAAAACGTAAGCACAGATAAAATGTAAAAGCACAGACAAGCCAAGCTTCTCAGGAGTGTTGGGAAAAAGAAAAAACATGGGAAAACAGGCCATGAGTTGGTTGACTGACAAGATAGTGTGGGGAAACTCTGATCAAGTATTAGGAATCCTTTTAATTAGTTCATTTGTCATAGAGATGAGTAAGTCCCTATTCCTCCCAGCTAGTTCTCATTAAGTCTCTCCTTTCACTGCATATACTGCCTACAGGAGATGATCCTGCTTGGTTTCAAATCTAAATCGTATATTTTAACTTCTTCGTTTGTCTCATGATAGGATTACTGATGACCTCATTGGCCATCCCTTTTTGTTTCACTATAGCAACCTGTAGTCTAGCCTTTTGTTTCTGACACCTTCAAATATGTCACTGTAGTGGTCATCCATTCATCTTCCTTACATCATCTCCATCTTCTTCTGAGCATCCAGATACCTCCCTCTATACTTTTTATATGTTCTTCAGGGAGACAATTTTACCACCCTCATGAACTCTTATCACTCTTATTAAATAATGAAACAGGTAAATATGCTAAAAAGCAGAGAAATCTTCACTAATACCCAAGAACTCCTTCAGAAAAGGGACACTCAAACTTCCTGATACATTTTGTGGAAAGGATTAGTAGATTGCTGGGAATGAATATAAGAGAGATTCACATTCTTGCTATGGAAACAACTGTGGAACACAATGGACTATTTAACCTCTGTCACTGTGACAAAAATATGCACAACAGCATGACAAAGACAGGAAGCAGGACCACGTATCTTTCAGAGAGAAGTTTTTCCTTCTCTGATTTTACAAAAGATCTCATCAAGTCATAAATTAGCCTGCTTCTAGATAAGGAAAATGTATATGTGGATCTCAAGTTTGGAATTTCCTCTCAATTCCAGAGACTTCTAATGTGCTCCTTAGTGCTCTAGACAAGGGGGAAATTAAGCTAGAGAATATTATTTTCAAATAGGAAAAGAAATATCTGAATGGACCAGACTACTTAAGACAAGATCAATTAGAAATTCTTATTTCAGAAGATGGAAAGAGTTTCCCAAACATGAGTGGAGAAAAAGAAAAACAACACTCTCCACATAAGAAGCCCTGCCCCACCCACACACACACCCTGAGGAAAATAAAGAGCCAGTAGTCTATGAAAAAAGGTGCAGTGATAATTTAGAAAAACATTTAGCCCTTCAGTGAGAACCACATGAAATCCTGTCATTAAACAAAGAACATTATTGTATCTGACCCTCACTTAGATATCTTTGTGTGCTCAGTTGTGTCCAACTCTTTGCAACCGTATGGAGTATATTCTACCAAGTTCTCCTGCCCATGAGCTTTTCCAAATAAGAAAACAAAACAAACAAACAAACAAACAAACTGGCATGGGTTTCCCTTTCCTATTCCATTAAGTTAGATGTGTAGAGTTGAAGAAGAGAAAAAAAAAAAAAAAAAAATGTGTTTTCTTGTATCTCTTTCAAGAAAAAAGCAAATCATGTAAGCTCTTTGCTCCAGAAAGTCTTTCTGAAATTCCAAACTTGCACTGCTTAATGAGGCATATTTATAATATAAAGGACTGGGGTGAGCCAAGGCGTAGAAGTGACAAATTAAAACAAACAAACAAAAAACTCTAGAAATCTGGCCTTACTCACAATTCCCTTACACCAATTTTATTTATAAATCGGTCAATTCAGTTGCTCTGCCGTGTCCAACACTATGACCCCATGAACCACAGCATGCCAGGCCTCCCTGTCCATCACAAACTCCTGGAGTTTATCCAAACTCAAGTTCATTGAGTTGGTGATGCCATCCAACTCAAGGGATGGCATCAAAGAGGGATCTCATCCTCTGTCATCCCCTTCTCCTCCTGCCCCCAATCCCTCCCAGCATCAGGGTCTTATCCAATGAGTCAACTCTTCGCATGATGTGGCCAAAGTACTATACTTTCAGCTTTAACACCAGTCCTTTCAATGAACACCCAGGACTGATTTCCTTGAGGATGGACTGGTTGGATATCCTTGAAGTCCAAAGACTCTCAAGAGTCTTTTCCAACACTACAGTTCAAAAGTATCAATTCTTCTGTGCTCACATCCATACATGACTACTGGAAAAACCAAACCCTTGAATCAACGGACCTTTGTTGACAAAGTAATGGCTCTGCTTTATAATATGCTGTCTAGGTTGGTCATAATTTTCCTTCCAAAGAGTAACTGTCTTTTAATTTCAGGGCTGCAATCACCATCTGCAGTGATTTAGGAGTCCCAAAGAATAAAGTCAGCAACTGTTTCCCCATCTATTCACCATGAAGTGATAGGACCAGATGCCATGATCTTAGTTTTCTGAATGTTGAGCTTTAAGCCACCTTTTTCATTCTCCTCTTTCACTTTCATCAAGAGGCTTTTTAGTTCTTCTTCACTTTTTGCCATAAGGGTGGTGTCATCTGCCTATCTGAAGCTATTTATATTTCTCTTGGCAATCTTGACTCCAGCTTGTGCTTCTTCCAGCCCACATTTCTCATGATGTACTCTGCATATAAGTTAAGTAATCAGGGTGACAATTTATAGTCTTGACGTACTCCTTTTCCTATTTGGAATCAGTCTGTTGTCCACGTCCAGTTCTAATTGTTGCTTCCTGACCTGCATTCAGGTTTCTCAAGAGGCAGGTCAAGTGGTCTGGTATTCCCATCTCTTTAAGAATTTGCCAGTTTGTTGTGATTCACATAGTAAAGGCTTTGGCATAGTCAATAAAGCCAAAACAGATTTTTTTCTGGAACTCTCTTTTTGATGATCCAGCTGATGTTGGCAATTTGATTTCTGGTTCCTCTGCCATTTCTAAATCCAGGCTGAACATCTGAAAGTTCACAGTTCACATATTGTTGAAGCCTCACTTGGAGAATTTTGAGCATTACTTTACTAGAGTGTGAGCTGAGTGCAATTGTGCAGTAGTTTGAAAATTCTTTGGTATTTCCTTTCTTTGGGAGCTGGTAATGGGTCCTTTCCCCTACAAATCCAGAAGAACCCATTTGGGACCTGCCCTAGGTCTGGGTTGGAAGAATTAAGATGCTCCCAGTATGGGCTGACACCTGGGACTTCCAAGAATGGATCAAGACCAGGCTGGGCCCCAGTACAATTATATTAACAAGAGAAATTGAGGCAAAGCAGTCAAGGTTTTTTCTTTTCCCTTTTGAAAAGTCCAGTACCAGCTCAGGGGTTCTGGTCACTGTGAATGACACTGTTCGTAACATTATAAACAAGGACTCTTTTACACTGTTTCCCAAACCCTAGTGTAATCTTTCAACTTAAACTTTCCTCACCTATCCTCATTGTGGGCAGAGTCCAAATCCAGATAGATCCCCCTGACTGCCTGCTGATGGTTTGATTCTCTTGAAATACCTGGAGGGCATCTAGTCCAGTGTCCCTCCAAGGTGATGTCTCGCTCATCAGGGATCCTCCACCGACCCAGTAATTAGTGATAGCTAGTTCTTTGTCTACTTCCTCAGCTTGGCGAATAAGAGATTATTTTCAGGAACAGGCACTTTTAGTTTGTCTTTTAGCAAAGCTTGGAGTTGGTCATATAATCCCTTGTGCCCTTGCTTGGAGTCAAATCCTTTGGATCTAGTTTTAGGGGTCAGAGGGTCAGCTGTGTTTGCCAAGGGAATTAACCAGGAGTAGGTCTCTTCTGGCCAGCCTTGATAATTTGTTGAGTTCCAGTTCCAGCACACTACTTCTCCCATGGTGCCAGAATACCACAAGTAATTTTTGCACTGTAATCTTGCTATAGGATAACAATACCAAAAATGTAGCTGCCCACCCCCCCCCCCCGAAACCAGGAACATTTAGGAACAGATTAATAGTATGCAAGTGACTGGTATGCATAGTAGGTGAATGTGGGACATGACTTATGCTATGTTATACAATGTTATACATTGCAAAGTTATACAATCAGAACAGTCCCCCTGATTTCTAGACTGAGTGGACACTTTACATCTGAACAGAACTACAGGAAAAAAAAAAATCTTTTTTCCTTTTCTTTTCTTTTTTTTCCCTTTTCTTCATATCGAATGTTTACAGTAAGAGGAGACCACACACACACACACATAAGAAAAAAAACTATGAGAAAATAAACAAAGCAGAGTAAGCTTTTAGATGATAATCTACTCCAAGGCAGACATAGAGTCCTATTTTTACTAAGATAAAAAGAGGGAGTCCCAGTCCAATTAACAGCCAATACATCCATAGTTCACTGGCCCTGCTGGTTTCTTAAGCTTCAGCCATACACTGATGTGGCCAGAACAGGACTTTGGGATCATTGTTTCCATCTTTGCACGGTCAGCTGCACTTCAGAGTTATGCCTCCAGATTGAGGGCTGCTTCCCACTTTCCTGAGCTATGGGTTGGGCTGCCAGGATTGACTCTGAAGTGATGAATCCAAGCACTTTTTATGTCACCTTGAGAGCAGGTGGAATGGTTAAAATTACAGAATAGGGTCCTCTCCATATTGATTTCAAGGGCTCCTTCTTCCAGTCTTGTACACATACTTGGTTCTCATGTTTGTCGTGGTGTACTGTTATGCCTAACGATACAGGTATCATATCCATGGCCCATTTGTGTTTTGGGAGATGGTGTATCCAAATTCTTGCAGCTATTTATGTAAATTCAAGCCTCCCAGTTTTTGGTGTCCCCTCTTAAGCTGACCAATGGGGGCAGCCATTCATACAGGATTTCAAATGGGGGGAACCCTATCCCTGCCCTGGGTGAATGTCTCACCTTCACGAGGGCCATGGGTAATATGTCTACCTTTCGTAAGCTCGTCTCCTGACCTAACTTGGCCAGGGTTTGTGTGAGGTTTCTGTTCATATATTCTGCTTCCCCTGAACTCTGGATGCAGTAGGCAGTATGCAATTTCTACCAGAACATCAAAGCCTTTGCCACCTGTTGGGCTTTCTCAGCTACAACTGCCAGTCCATTGTCCAACCCTATGATTGGAGGCATTCCATACCTGGGGATGATGTCTCTCAGGAGTGCCTTAGCTGCTTCTCTTGCTTTTCTTGTTTTCATTGGAAAGTTCTCTATTCACCATGAAAAGGTGCAGAGGAAAACTCAAATGTATCTGAATCTTCAGCTTGTAGTGATTTCAGTAAAATCTAATTCCATATCCTCAAATGGGGCTAGTCCACAGAATTGTTCTGTTGTCAGGTCACAAGGCCCCTGGTAAGCATTATTTTGTAGACAACTTATGCACTGCTAGGAGACAGAATAGCAGAGTGCAGGGAGGTGAGCAATGAGATGGCAATGGCCCAAGGTCTCTAAGGTGTTTTATATCTCTCCACGTGGCTTCTCACACCATAAATGTGGGGGTCCCAACAGGGCTTTCTTTCATTAAGGCCTCCCATGCTTATTCCTCAATGTCTATTGGCCTCGAACCATTTCTGAGCCCCTGCAACAATTTGTTGGTGCTCCTTGGTATTGAACACGGTGAAGAGAAGTTGTAGACAGTCCACCCAAGTAGGGTGGTGACTCTGGATAATGGATTCTAGGAGATCAATCAGCACTTGAGGTTTTTCAGAGTGTGAGGGGGCATGATGCTTCCAGCTGAGCTGCTCAGTCACGGAAAACCACTAGTAAGAGGGAACAGTTAGTTCCCCCCTCTTGTAGAGTCCCATTGGAGGCTATACACTACTGTCTCAGTCTCTCTTAGATGCATTTGAAGTGCATGTACAGCTGCCCCTTGAGCCAATCGGAGATGCTTTCTTATTGGCTCTTTTGTGACTGGCTGTGTGGGCACAACAGCTTCAGGAGCATCAGGAGGAGGAGGCTAGATGGAGGCAGTGGATTGTCGGGTAAATGCAGACCTGCTGCTCCTGATGAGGGAGCTATGGGGCTACAAGGTGGGGGCATCAGAGGCACATCTCTAAGCTCACCTTGGAGGATAGGTGGTTCCTTTTACTGACATGGAATTTTTTTTTTTTTTTCCTGATTGAGTCACAAAAAACATCCTTTGTCCCTGACCAGTCATACAGATCCGAACCCAGGGAGGCCTTAGGTGGGCGATTTTTAGCCATGTTCAATACATAGAAATTGGTCAGGGTGGCCAGGGTCTCCAGTAACAACTGTATGTACTCCTGGGGCAATGGGCACATTTGAGGCCCTGTCTGAGTGCCAACTAACCATAAAAGTGGGCCACTCTAGTGTGCAAAGAGTGAACAGCTTTCCAGTACTCAATTTTACACCATAATACCCAGTGAATCCTTTCTTAAAATTTTTAACCATACACTCTAAGATAGTGGGTTTTGAAGTCAAGTTCCTCATCATGAAAGAGTTCCCCCCCAAGGCAATACCACACAACAAAAGGAAACACATTCATCCTCCTAGCCACTCCCCTTGCAGAGATTTAGGTATCTCTTAGACTTGGCAGGTCAGTACAAACCCCTGACCTGGGCCAGACTCACAGGGAGAGATCAGACCCCCCCCCAAGACTGCTGCCACCCTAAGCTGGATGAGGTCGGTCACCATGGAACCACAAATCGGGATTCAGGGAGGCTCTATAACCTGAAGACAGTGGTGCACAGACTCTCATTCACCTCAGTCACTTTTACACACACCAGAATTGTCAGACCACCCAAGGGAACAAAACATTTTTCTGAGTGATTATTTGGTGGGAGGCGATCAGGTTCTCCTTGCACTATGTGGTGGGTTCTGACTCAGAGGGATGTGCTCTAGGCAATCAGCTGTATGACACTGTGTCCTGGAACCAACTCTGCTCTCCTTATGAGTCTGTTCAGCAAGTGGAATGGGCTGGCACTGCTCAAGCAACCGTTGGACTCCAACAGACAGCTGGGAGGCATTTATATGTCTCTCATCAGATCAGCTGCTGCGACTTTCTCTGGTTCCATGTGACAATAGTGGTGCATGGTGCCCACACTTTGTCAGCTTCCCAGCCAATGCACCAGAATATGGTATAGAAAGCATACTGGCAGAAAGAGACAAGTGGAACTTGGAGACGCAGAACCACAGGGTTTATTCAGCACCTGTGCAAGCTCAGTGGCATCACTTTCAGAGACTGAGTGACAGGGAATTGTTCTGGGTATCTTTCATACAGCACAGATTTCTGGGTCTTCAGGAGTTTCCCACTTAAGCAGCTCAGATCCCACCTCCTCGGGCAGCTTAGATTTCAGCCGATGTGATGAGCAAGCAAAAATTACACAGGGAGAGGTGGTGAGTGGTGAGCAAATCCTGCTTGAGGAAGATAATAGAGATAGAAGGCAGAAAGTTATTATTCTTGATGGGAGTTGCATTTTTCCCCATCTCTACCTATATGATATAGTGTTTTTAATATTTTCTGTCATTCCTAGCCCACATTTACTGTCTATTCTTCCATCCCTGGTCAGGAAAGTTCTGAGGGCTCACACACTCATTTGTGGTGGTGCACAAACACACATACATACATACATACACACACCCATGAAAGGAAAGTTGCAGAATGATAGGTTTATTTGTCCAGGATAATGAATTTTGGTAAGCACCCTTCTTATAGTCCCATTATTTTCATTCCCTCATTGATCAAGTCAAACCACACTTCTACCTCTATGATTTACCCTGGAAGGTTAAAAACTCTTAGGATTTGCTCATGAAGATGACTGAATTGCTCAAGAGGTGGGTAGAGTTTGAAGTGCTTGCTCTAGGCAGATGAGTAATGTGCATGTGTTCCGTATTCCCCCATAGTCTTTGACAGGTTCAAAGTGACGATCATATTGGCATGATTCTATTCATTGAGCTCTCTTTCAGGAACCACACAAAAATGGCCAGGGACTTTGTCTCAGCTGAAGTGGAGCACACATTTCTCAGTGTGCACCTCCCAAGATCATTCCTTGTCAATGTCATGCCCTCATCATAGGTCCAGCACGTCCTCAGGCCTGCGACCTTCTGAGCAAGGTGCCCCTGCTCTTTCTGTGTAGGTTTATGTTCATAACTGTTTTTCTTTCCCTCAAAGTGTTATATCCCTATAACAAGAAAAGGCCAAATAGACACCATGCCCTCTAAAAGACTAAAGAGAAGACAACCGATCTGTGTCTGATGCAATGTCATGAGGAATGTGCACATGGATACCTAGGGTCTCTGCCAAAACAAGGCCTTGAACATGAGATAACATGGTAAAGTTGACTCCCTTCCCATCAGCTTTAGAGTTTACTACTACCCACAGACACAGAACCCCAGAAATGATGGCACCCTGAGAAGCCAGCCTCATCTGGGCACACGGTTCATGTCCCCCTTGTAAAGAAAGCATTCCTCTCACAAATGCATCAAGGGAGCTTGATTCCACCCCAGGCATCACTGACTTGCTAAATTCAAGTCTCTCTTTTTTCTCCACTCACTAGGCTGTAGTAGATCTGCCTATAGCCCAGGCTCTCTGTTAGTCTATATAGTTCATGGTCCACAGAACTCAGCTCACAGTTGGGCTGGGGGACATCTAAGATGCTCACTTAGAATACAGTGTCCCTGTGAGAGATGCATGCTGCAGATCTCCTTCAGACATGACAACAGCAAAGATTCTGCTCCCTAGAGACAGTCAGGCCCTCCCTCAGGGGCAGACCCACACCTTTGTCCCTAAGCCTTCCACAGCTTAGGACAAGACCCCAGATAAAGGAAGGAATTCATGTCAGGACCTTTGGCACAAGAAATGGGGCATCTTTGGAAGGACTGCTATGTCCTAGACTTTGGAGCCTGAAAACCAGTAGTCTCTTAATTGCCCCTAGAGCCACTCCTGTCTGTCACTGTCCCCAGGTCCCTGCACGCAAATAGCCCATCACATTTGCTTCATCCCTGTTTCCTCCTTCACATGCAGATACCAGCAGAGGGGCACACACATACTCCCCACACCTGCTCTTTCATAAACTTTTCGCACTGCCAGGAAGGCTGAAACTACCCAGATGGATTGCACACTCATACCATGTCTCTCCTAGGAAGCCTGGTGTTTCACTGAGAGTTTACCTTAACATGTCATTTGTCTAACATGGTGCCAATATTGGTGTGGGAGTGTGCTGGCTGATAGGCTGATCATAGGCAGCACTAACCTATGACATTCTCAAGCTTTGGACTTCTTCTTTCAGCACAGGGAATAATATTTGTTTAGCTAGAGTTTCACAGAAACACAGCTACCTCACCGTGAACTTACTTCAAGAACAAAGGATCTTACATGAAGTCTGCCACAGCTAATCACACTCTTCCATCTTTCCTATAAATGGGCTTTGTTGAAATATTTTGGGGAGTTCAGGATTTTTAAAGGCATAAGTCACCCATCTCATAGCATGACCCTGTGATAAAACTCTGTTTTAAACTCATGTTCTGATATTGCTTGGCTTACCTATGTTGGGCACATGTGAGTTTGATAACAGTAGCAAGTAAGTTATCTCTCAATTCTGTGGATGGGAACAGACTATCTGAGAGAATGTCTCATTCCAAAATGGCATTCAGTCTTAAAATTATGTGAAGTTTATCATTCCTCTGTAAAAACAAATTAGCAAACACTGATGGCTACCCCAATTATCAGGTGAATTTAAGGCAAAATAACTGTGATAAATTTCATCATCCAATCTTACTTGAGGATGACATATTATTTGGAAAATTTTGTAATGAACTGGGTTTGCATGGATCAGTTTAGTCACTCAGTCTTGTTTGAATATTTGTGACCCCACTGACTGCACGCCATGTTTCCCTGTCCTTCTCCCTCTCCTGAAACTTGCTCAAATTCATTACCATCGAGTTAGCAATATCATCCAACCATCTCATCCTCTGTTGTCCCCTTCTCTTCCTGCCTTTGATCTTTCCCACTTTTCTAATGAGTCAACTCTTCACATCAGGTGGCCAAAGCACTAGAGTTTGAGCTTCAGCATCAGTCCTCACAAGGTATATTCAGGACTGATCTAAGATTGACTGGTTTGATCTCCCTGCTATCCAAGGAACTCTCAAGAGTCTTCTGAAACATTACAGTTCAAAATCATGAACACTTCTGCACTCATCTTCTGTTACGGTCCAGTGCTCGCATCCATGCATGACTACTGCAAAACTTTAGCTTTGTCTAAACAGCCATTTGTCAGTAAGGCAATTTATCTGCTCTTTAATATGCTGTCCTGGTGTGTCATAGTTTTTCTTCAAAGAGCAGACATATTAATTTCATGGCTGAAGTCACCATCTGCAGTGATTTTTGAGTTCCAAGAAAGTAAAGTCTGTCACTGTTTCCATTGTTTATTTGTCTATTTGTCATGAGGTGATGGGCCTCATCATCTTCATTTTTTGAAACTCTCCTCTTTCACTTTCAAAAAGATGCTCTTTCAATCAGTTACTCTTCACTATCTGTCCTAAGGTTGGTGTCATCTGCATACCTGAGGTTATTAATATTTCTCCCTGTAATCTTGATCCCAGCTTGTACTTCATCCAACCCTGCTTTTTATATGATGTATTCTGCATGTAAGTTAAATAAGATGACTATATTCAGCCTTGAGGTATTCCTTTCTCAATTGGAACTGTTGGAACCATTTGGAACCATTGTTCCTTGTCTGTTGCTAACTGTTGCTTCTAAATCTGCATACAGATTGGTCAGGATGTGGGCAAGGCATTCTGTATTTCCCTCTTTTGAAGAATTTTCCACAGTTTGTTGTGATGTACAGAGTCTAGGGATTTAGAGTAGTCAACAAGATACATACTTAAAATATATCCCTTTGACAGGATAGCAGGAATGGAGTTTAGGGGTCTCCAAATGGAAGAAATAGGTGGAAAGTCTCAGACATTCTTTACCTCTCTCTTAAGAGGCAGGAAACAAACTCTAAGTGTCAGATGTTTTTCTCTTCTCTATACACAATTAAAAGAAGGCCAGGAAAAATGGACCCATTAAAATTCTGTGTTGCCATGATGACACCAGGTTCCACATGAACTTAACTTTTCTCAAACCTTGAGCTAACCAATGCATTTTTCCTATGAAAATGTTTTTCTGAAGCTATGTCAATGAACTATGTATTTACGTTAGACTCTTTCTTTACATTGGTTTCCCCTAAGACTCAGAAACAATAATGCCTCAACAAACCAGTATGTTTTACTCATACAGTTGTTCTCCTAATCTATGTTAATGAGACAATATATTTGCTGGAAAATCAGCCTTCCTTCAAGATTCATGTCAATCGTTTTATAGCCCAGGATGACTTACCTTGTGCCAGTTCAGTTCAGTTTCTTGTCATGTCTAACTCTGCAACCCCATGGACTGTAGCAAGCTGGGCTTCCCTGTCTATCACCAACTCCCAGAGATTACTCAAACTCATGTCCATTGAGTTGGTGATGCAATGAAACTATCTCATCCTCTGTTGTTACTGTCTGCTCTGGCCTTCAATCTTTCCCAGCATCAGGGATTTTTCCAGTGAGGCAGTTATTTGCATCAGGTGACCAAGGTATTGGAGTTTCAGCTTCAGCATCAGTCTTTCCAATGAATATTCAGGACTGATATCCTTTAGGATCGATTGGTTGAATCTCCTTGCAGTCCAAGGGACTCTCAGGTCTTCAACACCACTGTTCAAAAGCATCAGGTCTTTGGGGCTTATTTCAACTCTCACATCCACACTTGACTATTGGAAAAACCATAACTTTGACTAGATGGACAAATGCTACAAAGCAATGGCTCTGCTTTTTAATAGGCACTGTAGGTTGATCATAGCTTTTCTTCCAAGGAGCAAGCAGCTTTTAATTTCATGGTTTCAGTAACCATCTGCAGTGATTTTGGAGCCCAAGAAAATAAAGTCTCTCACTGTTCCTATTGTTTCCCCATCTATTTGCCACGAAGTGATAGGACTGGATGCCATGATCTTAGTTTCCTGAATGGTGAGTTCTAAGCCAACTTTTCATTCTCCTCTTTGACTTTCATCAAGAGTCTCTTTAGCTCCTCTTAGCTTTCTGCCATAAGGGTGGCACCATCTACATATCTGAGGTTATTGATATTTATTGATATTTAGATTGTTATCTCAAAATGTATGTTGAGTGTGAGGGGCCTCATGCCACTTGAGTTTTGAGACAGTCCCTTTCTCTAATTAGCAGCCTGTTGATAGGTATATAACATACTGTTAAACATTAGCAGGGGGACACGTTTTCTGCCCCCTTCTGATGTCTGTGTTAGAAGCTTTCTTTATCTCTCTTATACTTTAACACAACTTTATTGCTTAAAATCTCTGAGCTATCAAGCCTCATCACTGGCCCTGGGCTGAATTCCTCTTCTCAGGAGGCCAAGGATCCTGGCATCTTCCATGGCTCAGCAACAACCTTTCACATTGTAAAGTTTTAGTAGTTTGCTTATCAAGTGCATCACATTGTGGCTTAATACTTATTCAATAATAGAAAGGCTTTCTTTCCCTTATGTCTTTGTGGAGAGGATTTTCTAGATTGCTGAGAAATTTTGAATTTTGTTTCATCTGCTTTACTGCTGAAGAAATTATTTTTCTTATGCATTGGCTTTCTGGGTTCAGGAGACCTGGTTAGTAGGTTGAACTCGGAGACAGATGAATATCCAAGTGGAAAGAAGACAAGCAATATTATGAGGAATTGTATTCTCTCAAACTTTGTATGTTGAGGAACCTAAATCTCTGTGCTTTGTATCTAGTCAAAATGAGAGCAAACTGTCATTTCATTCTGACCCTATTGGGAAACTAGACCTCTAAAGAGATAGTTGGGTTAATATAACTGGTTCTTTATAAGAAAGGATATCAGTCCTAGACACCAGAGAGCCATTACTAGTGAAGACAAAACCAGAATGTGGCCAGTCATAATCCATAAGAAAACATATCTGCTGACCCTTTGATTACTGACTTGATGCCCAGAAGTTTTAGAAAATATTTATTTAAGCTATCTGGGGACATCTTGTTATGGCAACCCTAGAAAAGCAATACACCCACTTTCTCTTGAAAAGGGGCTTTGTATTTCTAATGAGGCCTCCTTTTTTTTGCCTAAGTTCTTCATAAAGGAAACTGATCCTCACAGATGGCTAATGCTCCCTAACAGTTTTCACTGTTTATTATAGGTTCAATGGGTGAGAACATATTTCTAATTTATGGGTAAATTGATCTAGGAAATATTAGAATGAGCATAATTTACAGGAAGCAGTAGAAGAAAATAAGCGTATCAAGAAGAAAGCCTTTGTAAAAAGATATAATTCTTTCTTTTTATCATTACCATAGATCTCTTTCTCAAACCTTATGAGGTAACAGTGATCAAGGCATTGCTGCCTACTGCTTTGTGATGTCACAATGTGGGGATATCATGGCAACCATGCTACTCTAAAGTTCCTCTTACCAAGACACTGCTCTGCACTAGCCATGGGGAAGCCTAGTTAGTTAGTTAAGTTAGTTCAGTTGCTCAGTCGTGTCCGACTCTTTGTGACCCCATGCATCGCAGCACGCCAGGCTTCCCTGTCCATCGCAAACTCCCTGAGTTTACTCAAATTCATGCCCATCGAGTCGGTGATGCCATCCAGCCTTCTCATCATCTGTCGTCCCCTTCTCCTCCTGCCCCCAATCCCTCCCAGCATCAGGGTCTTTTCCAATGAGTCAACTCTTCACATCAGGTGGCCAAAGTATTGGAGTTTCAGCTTCAGCATCAGTCCTTCCATTGAACACCCAGGATTTATCTCTTTAAGGATGGATTGGTTGGATTTCCTTGCAGTCCAAGGGACTCTCAAGAGCCTTCTCCAATACCACAGTTCAAAAGCATCAATTTTTCGGTGCTCAGCTGTCTTCACAGTCCAACTCTCACATCCATACATGGCCACTGGAAAAACCATAGCTTTGACTAGATGGACCTTTGTTGGCAAAGTAATGTCTCTGCTTTTTAATATGTCACCTAGGTTGGTCATAACATTCCTTCTATGGAGTAAGCGTCTTTTAATTTCAAGGCTGCAGTCACCATCTGCAGTGATTCTGGAGACCCCCCCAAAAATAAAGCCTGACACTGTTTCCACTGCCTCCCCATCTATTTCCCATGAGGTAATGGGACCAGATGCCATGATCTTAGTCTTCTGAATGCTATGGGGAAGCCCAGAGGACCACAAATCTTCCAAACCATTGGAGCTACCTGGGCCGTTACCCCAGAGAGTTTAATAGGCCTACTGGTGGTACCTACTCTATAGCAGAATTTATTGTCTATGGCTGCCACTCTTATCACCAGTCCTCTGGATTCCTGAGAAACCCTAGGGCCTGAATCCAGTTTGCAAACTACTTGCCTTAAAAAAAAAAAAAAAAAAAAAAAAAATACAATCTAGTTCAAATTGAAGAGGCCCAACAAATGGAAATGCACATGGTCCTCAATCCAGCAAGGTCTGCGATGAACAACAAAGCCACAGCTCCAGGCAACCTTACCGTTAACACCTAAAGCCATGCCATGGACATGTTACAAATACTGGTAAAGATTTCAGAGTTTAAATCATCTACCACTTCGAAAATTATGTCAAAAAGATCTCTCAATGTTCCATCTTCAGTTCACTTCAATTCAGTCACTCAGTGGTGTCGACTCTTTGTGAACCCACGAACCGCAGCATGCCAGGCCTCCCTGTCCATCATCAACTCTCAGAGTCCACCCAAACCTATGTCCATCAAGTTGATGATGCCGTCCAACCATCTCATCCTCTGTCAGCCAAACCTAAAAGACAGACTCTGCACTGCAGCACATCAGGCCAAAGGCACAATAAAATGAGAATATTTAATGGTAACAGTATTTGGTACAGGATATTGTGACTACACATTTTACTATTATGACACTTCTCTCACTTTTTGAACTGTACTAATCATGGTAAATGACTTTCTGTCACTAAATGGCCCACTTTATAATAACTACTCCTGCATACTAGACGCTTTCAAGAAATAAAAGTCATATAAAATGCAAAAGCACAGGGAAGCCAAGCTTCTGAGGAGTGTTTGAAATAAAGAAAGGCCATGAGAAAATAGGCTATGAGTTGGCTGGTTGACAAGGTAGTGTGGGGAAAGTTCTGATGGTAAATCAGAAAACCTTGTAAATATTTCATTTTCATAGACATCAATAAGGCCCTATTTCTCCCAGCATGTTCTCATTAAGCCTCTCCCCTCATTATATAAACTGCTTACAGGTGATGATTCTGCTTGATCTCAAGTCTAAAGCATACATTTCAACGTCTTCCTTTGTGTCATGAAAGGATTACTAATGACTTCATTGGCCATCCCCTTTTGCTTTATTATAGCAATCTACAGTCCAGACCACTGCTTCTGACCCCTTCAAATATGCCACTGTGGAGGCCATCCTTGCATCTTCCTACATCATCCACATCTTTCCCTGAGCATCCAGATACCTCCATCAGTACTTCTTATGTGTTTCTCATGAAGACATTTATGACCACCCACATGACCTCTTATCAATCTTTTTAAAATATGAAAAAGGCAAATATCTTAAACGACTCTAAAAACTTCACTAATACCCTAGAACTGCTTCAGAAATGGGACACTCATCCTGTTTAATATAATCTGGGGAAAGGGTCTGTAGCTTGATGGAACTGAATATAAGCAAGATTCATGTCCTTTCTACAGAAAGAATTGTGGAATATTTAACTTCTTTCACCTGTGACATAAAAACAGACATGACACCATGGTAAAGACAGGAAGAAGAGCCATGTTCCCTTGGGTGAGAAGTTTGTGGTTCTGTGATTCAATGACAATCTTGTTCAAGGCATAAATAGCCTGCTCCTAGAAAATGGACAGAGGTGGGTCTCAAGTTTATAATTTCCTCTCAGTTCTACAGACGTCCAATGCATTCCTTACTGCTCTAAACAGGGAAATGTTAAGTCAGAGGTTCCATTCAGTTGCTAATTCATGTCCAACTCTTTGCTACCCCATGGGCTGCAGCATGACAGGCTTCCCTGTCCATCACCAACGTCCACAGCAAAAATAATGTTCATCAAGTCAGTGTTGCCATCCAACCATTTCATCCTCTCTCATTCCCTTCTTCCCCTCCCCTCAATCTTTCCCGGCATCAGGATTTTCCCAGTGAGTCAGGTCTTCGTATCAGGCGGCCAAAGTTTTGGAGTTTTACCTTCAGGATCAGTCCTTCCAATGAAGATTCAGGGCTGATTTCCTTTAGAATTGACTGGTTGGATCTCCTTGCAGTCCAAGGGAATCTCAAGAGTCTTCTCAAACACATATAGAGAAGTGAACACAATACAGTTCAAACGCATGAAGTCTTCAGTTCTCAGCTTTATAGTCCAGTTGTCACATCCATCCATGACGACTAGAAAAACCAGAGCTTTGACTAGATAGACATTTGCTTAAAAGTAATGTCTCTGATTTTTAGCATGATGTCTAGGTGGATCATAATTTTTCTTCCAAGGAGCAAGCATCTTTTAATTTCATGGCTGCAGACACAATTTGCAGTGATTTTGAAGCTCTCTGCCCCCTGGGAAAATAATAATAATAATAATAAGTCTCTCAACTGTTTCTATTGTTTTCCTATTTTTTGCCTGAAGTGATGGAACCCAGATAACATGATCTTAGTTTTTTGAATGTTGAGCTTTAAGCCAACTTGTTCACTCTCTTCTTTTCACTTTCATCAAGAGGTTTTAGTTCTTTGCTTTCTGCCATAAGAGTGGTGTCATCTGCATATCTCAGGTTATTGATATTACTCCCAGAAATCTTGATTCCAGCTTGTGCTTCATCCATCCTGGCAATTTGCAAGATGTACTCTTTATATAAGTTAAATAAGCAGGGTGACAATATATAGTCTTGACTTACAGGTAAAGTGGTCTGGTATTCCCACCTGTTTAAAATTTTCCACAGTTTGTAGTGATCCATATAGTCAAAGGCTTTGGCATAGTCAATAAAGCAGAAGTAGATATTTTTTCTGGAACTTTCTTACTTTTCTGATGATCTAAAGGATGCTGACAGTTTGATATCTAGTTCTTCTGACTTTTCTAAATCCAGCTTGAAGTTCTGGAAGTTCACCGTTCATGTACTGTTAAAGCCTGGCTTGGAGAATTTTGAGCATTGTTTTGTTAGTATGTGAGATGAATGCAACTTTGTGGTAGCTTGAATATGTCTTGGGGATTAGAATGAAAGCTAACCTTTTCCAGTCCTGAGGTCACTGCTGAGTTTTCTAAATTTGATGGGATATTGAGTGCAGCACTTTTACAGCATCTATTTTAGGATTTGAAATATCTCAACTGGCATTGCTTCACCTACAGCAGCTTTTTGTTAGTAGTGATGTTTCTTAAGGCCCACTTGACTTCACATTCCAGGATATCTGACTCTAGGTGAGTGACCACACCATCGTGGTTATCTGTGTCACGAAGAGCTTCTTTGTATAGTTTTGCGTATTCTTGCCACTGCTTCTTAATATCTTCTACTGCTTCTGTTAGTTCCACACCACTTCTGTCCTTTATTGTGCCCATCTCTGCACAAAAATTCCCTTGGAATTTTCTTCAAGAGATCCCTAGTCTTTCCCCTTCTATTGCTGCCCTCTCGTTCTTTGCATTAATCACGGAGGAAGGCTTTCTTATGTCTTCTTGCTGTTCTTTGAAACTCTGCATTCAGTTTATTCTTTCCTTTATCTTTCTTTTCCTTTATCTTTCCTTTTCTCCTTTACCTTTAGCTTCTCTTCTTTTCTCAGCAATTTGTAAGCCCTCCATAGACAAGCATTTTGCCTTTTTGCACTTCTTTTTCTTGCAGATGGTCTCAAACACTGTGTCCTGTACAATGTCATGAACCTCCATCCAGAGTTCAGGTACTCTGTCTACATAATTTCTTGAATCTATTTGTCACTTCTACCATATACTCATAGGGATTTGATTTAGGTCACACTCCATTCCAGGTCAGGAGGGGCGACCTCATCCAAGGTAAAGAGCAGCAGCTATGCTTTGCTGGAGCAGTTGTGAAGAGATACCTCACGTTCAAGATAAGAGAAACCCTAGTAAGACAGTAGGTGTTGCGAGAGGGCATCAGAGGGCAGAAACACTGAAACCATAATCACAGAAAACTAGCAAATTTGATCACATGGACCATAGCCTTTAACTAAATGAAACTAAGCCATGTCATGGGGGGGCCACTAAAGACGAAAGGGTCAAGGTGGAATGGTTTGACAGAATGTGGTCCACTGGAGACGGGGATGGCAAACCACTTCAGTATTCTTGCTTTGAGAACGCCATGAACAGTATGAAAAGGCAAAATAATAGGATACTAAAAGAGGAATTCCACAGGTCAGTAGGTGCCCAATATGCTAATGAAAATCAGTGGAGAAATAACCAGAATGAATGAAAGGATGGAGCCAAAGCAAAAACAATACCCAGTTGTGGATGGGACTGGTGGTAGAAGCAAGGTCCGATGCTGTAAAGAGCAGTAGTGCATAGGAACCTGGAATGTTAGGTCCATGAATCAAGGCAAATTGGAAGTGGTCAAACAGGAGATGGCAAGAGTGAATGTCGACATTCTAGGAATCAGCAGACTAAAATGGGCTGGAATGGATGAATTTAACTCAGATGACCACTATATCTACTACTGTGGGCAGGAATCCCTTAGAAGAAATGGAGAAGCCATCATGGCCAACAAAAGAGTCTGAAATGCAGTACTTGGATGCAATCTCAAAAACAACAGAATGATCTCTGTTCATTTCCAAAGCAAACCATTCAATATCACAGTAATCCAAGCCTATGCCCCAGGCAGTAACGCTGAAGAAGCTGAAATTGAATGGTTCTATGAAGACCTGCAAGACATTTTAGAACTAACACCCAAAAAAAGACGTCCTTTTCATCCTAGGGGACTGGAATGCAAAAGTAGGAACTCAAGAAACACCTGGAATAACAGGCAAATTTGGCCTCAGAGTATGGCATAAAGCAAGGCAAAGGCTAATAGAGTTTTGCCAAGAGAACGAACTGGTCATAGTAAACAACACCTTTGAACAACACAAGAGAAGACTCTACACATGGACATCACCAGATGGTCAACACCGAAATCAGATTGATTATATTCTTTGCAGCCAAAGATAGAAAAGCTCTATATAGTCAGCAAAAACAACAACAACAAAAACAGCAAAAACACAGGAGCTGACTGTGGCTCAGATCATGAATTCCTTATTGCCAAATTCAGACTTAAATTGAAGAAAGTAGGGAAAAACACTAGACCATTCAGCTATAACCTAAATCAAATCCCTTATGAAAATTCAGTGTAAGTGAGAAATAAGATTTAAGGGACTAGATCTGATAGGTAGAGTGCCTGATGAACTATGGACAGAGGTTGGAGACACTGTACAGGAGACAGGGATCAAGACCATCCCCATGGAAAAGAAATGCAAAAAAGCAAAATGGCTGTCTGAGGAGGCCTTACAAATAGCTGTGAAAAGAACAGAAGTGAAAATCAAAATAGAAAAGGAAAGATATTCCCATTCGAATGCAGAGTTTCAAAGAATAGCAAGGAGAGATAAGAAAGCCTTCCTCAGCAATCAATGCAAAAAATAGAGGAAAACAATGGATGGCAATGGGAAAGACTAGAGATCTCTTCATGAAAATTAGAGATACCAAGGGAACATTTCACACAAAGATGGGGCAGAAATGGTATGGACCTAACAGAAGCAGAAGATATTAAGAGGTGGCAAGAATGCATGATATGTACAAAAAAGATCTTCATGACCCAGATAATCATGATGGTATGATCACTCACCTAGAGTCAGATATCCTGGAAGGTGAAGTCAATGGGCTTTAGAAAGCATCACTGTGAACAAAGCTAGTGGAGGCGGTGGAATTCCAGCTGAACAATTTCAAATCCTGAAAGATGATGCTGTGAAAGTGCTGCACTCAATATGCCAGCATATTTGGAAAACTCAGCAGTGGCCACAGGACTGGAAAAGGCCAGTTTTCATCCCAATTCCTAAGAAAGGAAATGCCAAAGAATGCTCAAACTACCGCACAATTGCACTCATCTCACACACTAGTAAAATAATGCTCAAAATTCTCTAAGCCAGGCTTCAGCAATATGTGAACTGTGAACTTCCAGATGTTCAAGCTGGTTTTAGAAAAGGCCGAGGAATCAGAGATCAAATTGCCAATATCCGCTGAATCATCAAAAAATTAAGAGAGTTCCAGAAAAAAATATCTATTTCTGCTTTACTGAGTGCCAAAGCCTTTGCTGTGTGGATCACAATAAACTGTAGAAAATTCTGAAAGAGATAGGAATACCAGACCACCTGACCGGCCTCTTGAGAAACCTGTTTGCAGGTCAAGAAGCAACAGTTAGAACTGGACATGGAACAACAGACTGGTTACAGGAAAAGGAGTACGTCAAGCCTGTATGTTGCCACCCTGCTTATTTAACTATTGTCCAGAGTACATCATGAGAAATGCTGGGCTGGAGGAAGCACAAGCTGGAATCAAGATTGCCAGGAGAAATACTAATAACCTCAGATATGCAGATGACACCACCCTTATGGCAGAGAGTGAAGAGGAACTAAAAAGCCTCTTGATGAAACTGAAAGAGGACAGTGAAAAAGTTGGCTTAAAGCTCAACATTTAGAAAACTAAGACCATGGCATCTGGTCCCATCACCTCATGGGAAATAGATGGGAAACATCATCAGACTTTATTTTTGGGAGCTCCAAAATCACTGCAGATGGTGACTGTAGCCATAAAATTAAGACACTTACTCCTTGGAAAGGAAAGTTATGACCAACCTAGATAGCATATTAAAAAGCAGAGACATTACTTTGCCAACAAAGGTCCGTCTGGTCAAGGCTATGGTTTTTCCAGTGGCCATGTTTGGATGTGAGAGTTGGACTGTGAAGAAAGCTGAGTGCTGAAGAATCAATGCTTTTGAACTATGGTGTTGGAGAAGACTCTTGAGAGTGCCTTGGACTGCAAGGAGATACTACCAGTCCATCCTAAAGGAGATCAGTCCTGGGTGTTCACTGGAAGGACTGATGCTGAAGGGGAAACTCCAATGCTTTGGCCACCTCATGCAAAAAATTGACTCATTGGAAAAGACCCTGATGCTGGGAGGGATTGGGGGCAGGAGGAGAAGGGGACGGCAGAGGATGAGATGGCTGGACGGCATCACCGACTCGATGGGCATGAGTCTGAGTAAACTCCAGGAGTTGGTGATGGACAGGGAGGCCCGGTGTGCTGTGATTCATGATATCACAGAGTGGGACACGACTGCGCGACTGAACCAAGCTGAAATGAACTGAATTGTAGTTTTCCCTGCTTTATTCAATTTAAATCTGAATTTTGCAATAAGGAACTCATATTCTGAGCCACAGTCATTTCACTGTCTTGTTTTTGCTGCCTCTATAGAGCCTCTCCATCTGTGGCTGAAAATAATATAGTCGATCTGACTTCAGTATGGACCCGGATTGATATTGATCTGATATTATTCCCAAAGAGAAAAAGAAGAAAAACATCCCAAAGGAACATAAGATAAGATATAAATCTTTATTTCAAAAGAAAGGAAAGAAGTTCTAAATCTTTAATGGGGTAAGGAAGAACATTCTCTCCATTTAAAGGAGTTATTGTTTTGTTTTGTTTTTGAAGGAAAAGAGCTACTAGTCTTTAGGAAAGCCACAGAGGTAATTTTGAAAAAGTCATAGCCCTTCAGTGTGAACCACATCAAGTCCTATGAGAAAAGAAAGAACACTTTTGTATCTGATCCTAGCTTAGTTAGATGTATGTGTTTGTGTGCTCAGCAGTGTCCAACTCTTTCAAACCCCATGGGGTTTAGCCAACCAGGTTCTTTTCTCAATGGAATTTTCCAGGCAAGAAAACTGGTGTGAGTTGCCATTTCCTACTCCAGTAAGTTAGATTTGTAGAGTTGAAGAAAATATTTATCCATGTATTCCCTTGCATCTCTTTCAAGATGAAGCAAACTATATAAGCCCTTTGCTACAGAGAGCCTGAAATTCCAAAGTTTCGCTTATAAATTTGGCATGTTTGTAACACTGTGGACCGGGTTGGGTCAAGGCATAGAAATAATAAATGAAAGAAAAAGGCCAAACTCTAGAAATCTAGCCTTCTTCAAAATTCAGTGATGTCCATTTTGTTTCTAAACTGTATGACAACAGAAGAGTCATTCTTTAAATCCATTTGATACTAGGACAGGAGGAGTAGGTAGAAAGATGGGAGTAGTGTGAAAAGACGAGGAACATAAATCTGTGTCAGACATAGTCAATTTTCTACCTTTTCACTTTTTTTCTTTCTATATCTCATCTCCCAGAACTTTCTAGTAACTGTAATGATAGTGCACAATTTGTGTTACCTTGGTATTGGCAGTGACAGACCCATGAACTAGGGCACTGATTTTCCCCAGGGAAAAGTCAATAGGACCAGTATTTATGTTCCGTTTAAGATATTCTAGAGATCAGTATTGGAAAGTCCCAAATGGACACAGAACACATATTCATGCCACACCAATTATAGATTAGCGTCATGTTACCACTTATCTTGCCTGGATATGGTTTCCAACAAGATCAATAAGTATTAGGCACAGTGGTAGACTTTGTACCTACATTTAAAGAAGGAAGTACAGTTGCTGATGGGATTTAGAGAAGCTGGGTGTTTATTGAGAAAATTCAGTGCCCATGAGGAAGCCACGCAGGGGTTGACTGGTGTTAAATTCAGGTTATCTACAGCTGAAGAAAATAAATATGTTTTGTAGCATGCTCCTAGGACAATGTGGAACCATGACTGTTGATGCTATATTTCCAGGATGGCTGTAACATGTTATCTCACATTGTCCTACCGCCTATTCCATCTTTTATCCTATCCATACAAGAAATGTTTACGGAAGAGAAAATATCACTAATTTGCTGCCCTGATGCTAGAATCAAGGCATGCCCTGGAGTAGGAAATAAGTTGAAAATCAATCTTTTCCACTCATCCCACTAACTCCAGACAAGGACAATATACAGCAATCCAAGGGCCTAAAGCAGCTAGAACCCTCAAAAATGTTTATTAAACTCTTTACAGAAGAGACATCAGAATCTATCCCCTTAAACTTTTCTGGTGAGTTTCACAACCTGTAAAACATGAAGTTTTTAAACTTTTGGTCATTTTCACCCCATATTCATAGTCCATTCTTCCATCATTGGGCCAGGAATGTTCTGACAGCACACACACACACACACCCCTGAATGGAAATCTGCAGAACTCTAAGTACAGTATAACAGATTTTGGTAAGTACCTCTCTTTTTTTTTTTTTTTTTTCTCACAGTTATTTTCTTTCTCTCCTTTGTTGATCAAGTCAATATGCACTTCTATCCCTACAACTTATCCTAGAAGATTACAGTCTTGGGATTTGCTCATAAATGGGACTAACCTTCAAAGAGGTGGTCAGGGTTTGAAGTGATTGCCATGGACAGCTGAATGATATGCATCTGTGTTTTGTGGTCTTCCATCCCTTGGACAGGTTCACAGTGCAAATCACATTCGAATGATTTCCAGTCTGTGTGCTTTCCTTCCAGGAATCACACAGAAATGGCCAGTGGCTTTTGTTTCAGTATCTTTGTCCCAATCCTTTCTCAGCCTGAAACTCCTAAGATCATTCCTTGTCAATTTTACTGCCTCAGTTGCCGGCCCAGCACATCCTCTGACCTGTGAATACCCCAGCCAGATGCTGCTATTCTTTCTAACTCTGTAGCTTTTTGTTTTCAACTATTTTCCTTTTTCTCCAAGGCTTATCACCTGGAGCAGGGAAAGGCCAAATAGATGCAGGATCCTGCAAAATTACAAAGACAACATGAGATGCCTGTATCTGAAGAAGGTCTGTGTTGAAGAAGGCCTTCAGACAACATTGTGAAGAAGATGGACATGGATCCAAAGAGTCTCTGATGAAACAAGACACTGAACATGAGGTCAGAAAGCTAAGGTGATCTCCTGTCCCATTGGCTCTACAGTCTACTACTATCCAGACACATACACAGAGCCCCCACACAAATGGCACCCTGGGAAACCTGACCACCCGGGTACCACAGCCCTGCCTCCCTTGTGCATAAAGCATCATTTCTCTCCCAAATGCACTAAGTAGGCTCGATTCCACCCCAGACCCCACTGATTTATATATGCCAAGTCTATTTTCTACTGCCTTGCTAGGCTGTGGTAGACCTTCTCTCCTTCAGGGGATATTCCCAACCAAGGGATCGAACCCAGGTCTCCAGCTTTGCAGGTGGGCTCTTTACCATCGGAACCATGAAGGAAGCCCCACGTACACACCACATCTGCACTTTCCTCACGTTTCTGCATTGCCCAGCTGGCTGGAAGTCATCGGGTAGATGCCACACACACATCACATCTCTCCTCAGATGGATGCCTGGTGTTTTATATTGAGAAACTACCGTAGCATGTGATTTGTCTCACATGGTGCCAATGTGTGCCACTCAGGGAAGGAGTGTGTTGGCTGACAGGCGGATGCAAGGCAGCACTGGCCTATGACCTTCCCTTGCCTCCCTCTCACATTTTTGGAACAAGTCCCAAGTGCAGCAGGCTCTCTTTATGTGCCTCCACCCTCCAGTCTCTGCCGTTTTCCAAAGGACTTTGGCCTTTTAACAATCCTGGGTCCTGCTCTAGCCACATCCACCATCTTAACATGGCACCTAGCACCACACAGCCTGAAGGGTCCAATGGCAGTGGTCCAGATTTGTGAAACCACTGTCTAGTTGTCTCTGGCCATTTTTTCCTCATCCCTATCCTGAACAGGGGCACCACAAGGATACATCAATCAGTGCCCCCAATATGTGGTGCTGGTACCTCCTCTTCTGGTTGCTCCATGTCTTATGTTCTGTCACCTTCATCTCTATATCCGTACTGGGCTAGACATAGGCACATTCACAGAAACACACACAAACACAGGTGACACAAGCACACCTCTGTACATACACATGTGCAAGGCAAAAGGACACAGAGAGAAAAAGGGAACATGGGTATTACAGTATCTGAAGATGCCTGTGTCCAGCGATATGGGAGATGGCTTCAGAAGGCACATTGCCCTGACTTTATGGGATACCTGTCCATTTCCTCTGCCAGCTCTTCAGTATTATCACCAGCCAGTCTTGAGCCTTATCCAGTTTTGCTGGTGGAGTGGTGGTGAGAGAGCAAGTGGTAGATGTGGAAATTCACAGAAGTCCCCATAGACAGCACAGAAGTACAATGGGATATGGGACAGAAACCCGTTAGAATTGGTGGGTTTTCCCAGAAGGTGGGGCGGGAGTGAAGGGCCCATGCAACCTCAAATTCAGTGAGCAGCAGGAGGCCTGGGGTCTGGTAGGACACACAGAAGGATGATTCTGATAATGGTGCTTGATTCACCCTGGCTCTATCAGAATCACCTAGGACACTCATGCTGTAAACACAGTTACTTCAGGTGAGACATGGACAGATGATGTCCCCAAGCCTCCAGGCTCAGCCTGTCACATGCTACCTGCATAACCCTAATCCAGGCTCTGCATTCAGTCTGCAAAAGCCTGAGCTTCCCCATTTCATCATAACATTAATAAACATAGACGCAAAAAATCCTCACAAAAACCTAGCAAACAGAATCCAAGAACATATTAACAAGATCATATGTAATGATTTTATCTCAGGGATGCAAGGACACATCAGTATTTGCAAAGCATCAGTGTGATACACCATATTAACAAATTGAAAGATTAAAACAACAACAACAGAAACAAAAAAACCCACATGATTATCTCAATGGATGCAAAGAAAACCTTTAATAAGATTCAGCACTGATTATGATGAAAACTCTCCAGAAAGCAGGCATAGAAGGAACATACCTCAACATAAGAAAGCCATATATGGCAAACCAACAACAAACAGTATCCTCAAAGGTGAAAAATTGAAAGCATGTGCAAATGCTTTCAATTTTTCCTCTAAAATCAAGAACAAGACAAGGATGCCAACTCTCACCACTAGTATTCAACATAATTCTGGAAGTCATAGCCACAACAATCAGGGAAGAAAAAGAAAGAAAAGGAATTCAGATTAACAAAGAAGTAAAACTCTCACTGTTTGCAAATGGCATGATCCTCTACATAGAAACCATAAAGACACCAGAAGAAAATTCCTAGAGCTAATCAATGAATATAGTAAAGTTGCAGGATACAAAATTAATACTCAGAAATCCCTTGCATTCCAATACATTAACAATGAGAAAACAGAAAGAGAAATTAATGAAACAATACCCTTCACCATTGCAACAAAAGGAATAAAATACTTAGGGATACATTTACCTAAATAAATAAGTTTACCTAAAGACCTACACATAGAAAACACTGATAAAAGAAATCAAAGATGACACAAATAGATGGGAAAATATACCATGTTTGTGGACTGAAAGTATCACTATAGTGAAAATGAGTATACTACACAAAGCAAATTGCAGATTCAAAGCAATCACTATCAAGTTAACAATGGTATTTTCCACAGAATTAGAATAAATGAATTCACAATTTGTATGGAAACACACACACACACACACACACACACACACACACACACACACACACACACACACACCTCAAATAGCCAAAGCCACCTTGAGAAAGAAGATTGAAAATGGAGGAGTCAATCTAACTTCAGACTATACCACAAAGCTAGAGTCTTCCAGAGAGTATAGTACTGGCATGAAGACAAAAATATAGATCAATGGAACAAAATATAAAGCCCAGAGAAAAATCCATGTACCTAAGGACATGGGGTTCTCAAGGCAAGAATACTGAAGTGGTTTGCCATTCCCTTCTCCAGTGGACCACATTCTGTCCGACCTCTCCACCATGACTCTACCATCTTGGGTGGCCCCACACGGCATGGCTTAGTTTCATTGAGTTAGACATGACTGTGGTCCTGTGATCAGATTGGCTAGGAGACAATTGTACAGGAAACAGGGATCAAGACCATCCCCAAGGAAAAGAAATGCAAAAAGGCAAAATGGTTGTCTGAGGAGGCCTTAAAAAATAGCTGTGAAAAGAAGAGAAGTGAAAAGCAAAACAGAAAAGGAAAGATATTCCCATTTGAATGCAGAGTTACAAAACATAGCCAGGAGAGATAAGAAAGCCTTCATCAGCCATCAATGCAAAGAAATAGAGGAAAACAATAGAATGGGAAAGACTGGAGATCTCGTCAAGAAAATCAGAGATACCAAGGGACCATTTCATGCAAAAATGGGCTCAATAAAGGACAGAAATGGTATGGACCTAACAGAAGCAGAAGATATTAAGAAGAGGTGGCAAGAATACACAGAAGAACTGTACAAAAAAGATCTTCACCACTAAGATAATCACAATGGTGTGATCACTGACCTAGAGCCAGACATCCTGGAATGTGAAGTCAAGTGGGCCTTAGAAAGCATCACTATGAACAAAGCTAGTGGATGTGATGGAATTCCAGTTGAGCTATTTCAAATCCTGAAAGATGATGCTGTGAAAGTGCTGCACTCAATATGCCAGCAAATTAGGAAAACTCAGCAGTGGCCACAGGACTAGAAAAGGTCAGTTTTCATTCCAATCCCTAAGAAAGGCAATGCCAAAGAATGCTCAAACTACTGCACAATTGCACTCATCTCACACACTAGTAAAGTAATGCTCAAAATTCTCCAAGCCAGGCTTCAGCAATACGTGAGCCAAGAACTTCCAGATGTTCAAGCTGGTTTTAGAAAAGGCCGAGCAGCCAGAGATCAAATTGCCAATATCTGCTGGATCATCGAAAAAGCAAGAGAGTTCCAGAAAAACATCTATTTCTGCTTTATTGACTAAGACAAAGCCTTCGACTGTGTGGATCACAATAAACTGTGGAAAATTCTGAAAGAGATGGGAATACCAGACCAACTGACCAGCCTCTTGAGAAACCTGCTTGCAGGTCAAGAAGTAACAGTTAGAACTGGACATGGAACAACAGACTGGTTATAAATAGGAAAAGGAGTACGTCAAACCTGTATGTTGCCACCCTGCTTATTTAACTATTGTCCAGAGTACATCATGAGAAATGCTGGGCTGGAGGAAGCACAAGCTGGAATCAAGATTGCCAGGAGAAATACTAATAACCTCAGATATACAGATGACACCACCCTTATGGCAGAGAGTGAAGAGGAACTAAAAAGCCTCTTGATGAAACTGAAAGAGGACAGTGAAAAAGTTGGCTTAAAGCTCAACATTCAGAAAACTAAGATCATGGCATCTGGTTCCATCATCTCATGGGAAATGGATGGGAAACATCATCAGACTTTATTTTTGGGAGCTCCAAAATCACTGCAGATGGTGACTGTAGCCATAAAATTAAGACACTTACTCCTTGGAAAGGAAAGTTATGACCAACCTAGATAGCATATTAAAAAGCAGAGACATTACTTTGCCAACAAAGGTCCGTCTGGTCAAGGCTATGGTTTTTCCAGTGGCCATGTTTGGATGTGAGAGTTGGACTGTGAAGAAAGCTGAGTGCTGAAGAATCAATGCTTTTGAACTATGGTGTTGGAAAAGACTCTTGAGGGTCCCTTGGACTGCAAGGAGATACAACCAGTCCATCCTAAAGGAGATCAGTCCTGGGTGTTCATTGGAAGGGCTGATGCTGAAGGTGAAACTCCAGTATTTTGGCCACCTCATCTGAAGAGTTGACTCATTGGAAAAGACCCTGATGCTGGGAGGGATTGGGGGCAGGAGGAGAAGGGGGCAACAGAGGATGAGATGGCTGGATGGCATCACCATCTCAATGGGCATGAGTCTGAATACACTCCAGGAGTTGGTGATGAACAGGGAGGCCTGGCGTGCTGGGATTCACTGGGTTGCAAAGAGTCGGACATGACTGAGCGACTGAACTGAACTGAACCTATGGACAACTTATCTCTCACAAAGGAGGCAAAAACATACAATAGAGAAAAGACAATCTCTTTAACAAGTGATGCTGTGAAAACTGGTCAAAAACCTGTAAAATAATGAAACTAGAACACTTTGTAACACCAAACACAAATTTCAAAAGGATTAAAGATCTAAATGTTTAAGACCAGAAACTATAAAACTGTTAGAGTAAAACATAGGTAGGACACTCTGACATAAATCACAGCAAGATCCTCTATGACCCACCTCCCACAGTGATGGATATAAAAACAAATAAATAGGATCTAATTAAACTTGAAAGCTTTTGCACAACAAAGGAAACTGCTAACAAGGTGAAAAGGCAGTCTTCAGAATGGGGGAATTTAATAGCAAATGAAACAAGTGACAAAGAATTAATCTTCTAAATATACAAGCAGCTCAAGCAGCTCAAAACCAGAAAAAATAAACAACCCAATCAAAAAGTGGGCTAAAGAACTGAACAGTCATTTCTCCAAAGAAGACATACCAATGGTAAACAAACACACAAAAGATGCTCAACATCACTCATTATCAGAGAAATACAAATCAAAATCACAATGAGGTACCATCTCACAATGATCAGAATGGCTGTCATTGAAAAGTCTACCAACAATAAATACTGCAGAGGGCGTGGAGAAAAAGGAATCCTCTTATACTGTTGGTGGGAATGCAAACTAGCACAGCCACTATGAAGAACAGTGTGGAAATTCCTTAAAAAACTGGAAATAGAATTGCAATATGAGCCAGTAATCACACTGCTGAGCATACACACCCAGAAAATCAGAACTGAAAAATGCATATTGCCCAACGTTCACTGCAGCACTGTTTATAATAGCTAGGACATGGAAGCAATCGAGATGTTCACTGGCAGATGAGATAAGCAAGCAGTGGTGCACATACATAATGGAATATTATTACCCAACTATAAAAAAGGACACATTTGAGTCAGTTCTAATGAATATGTAAACACATACATACAGAATTTAGAAAGACAGTAACAACAACAGTATATGCAAGACAAGAAAAGAGACACATAGGTGAAGAACAGACTTTTGCACTATGAGGGAAAAGGCAAGGGTGGGATGATTTGAGAGAATAAGATTGAAACATGTATATTACCATATGTAAAACAGATTGCCAGTGCAAATTCGATGCATGAAGCAGGGCACTCAAAGCTGGTGGTCTGGGACAACCCAGAGGGATGTGCTGGGGAGGGAGGTAGGAGGAGGTTCCCGAATGGGGGAAATAGGTACACTCGTGGCTGATTCATGTCAGTGTATGGCAAAAATCACAATAATACTAAAAAGTAATTAACATACAATTAAATAAATAAATTAAATTTTAAAAAAAGACAAAAAAAGCATTGCCACAGGTGTGATCCACAGGGTCAAAGGCTTTAGCATAGTCACTAGATTGCTGGCGTAGTCAATATATTGCTAAATACATATATAAAACATATCTTAGGTCTCTGCAATTTTTTTCTTTATTTATTTTTGAGTTGAAGGATAATTCCTTTACAGAATTTTGCTATTTTCTCTCAAACCTTAACATGAATCAGCCATAAGAATACATACGTCCCATTCAAGTTTGCTTATCAGGTGCATTATATTATAATTTGATACCTTTTCAATTATAGAGATATTTTCTTTCTTTATATCTTTATGGAGAGGATTTCTAGATTGCTACGAGTTTTAGAATTTTGTTTCCATCTCTATCACTCCAGAACAACCCATTTTTCTTATGCTGCTGCTTTCTGGGTTTGGGAGAACTGGTTAGTGGGTTGAAGACTGGGAGATGGATGAATATACAGCAGTACCAAGAGGAAAGAAGAAAGTCAATATTCTGAATAAATTGTATTGTCTCAAATACAAATGCTTTCCACACATTCATCCACAAAGTGCCGCAGAATGAGAGTTCAAACACAGATCACAGGGTCAGGAAATGGATATACACACATACAAGGCTGACTGTTTCCCAACAGTGTAATTCACATTGCAGCTCAGTGGGAAGGAAGGAGAGATTTCAAAAAAGCTGGATATCTTACACCACTCGAAAGAAATTTATGAGAAATGGATCAGAATTCAACAGACAAAGCTGAAAACCAGGAACCTTTTAGGAGGAAAACAGAAGACAACCCTGACAACCTGGGAGAGGCACACATTTTGTAGACTGGATACAAGAAATACAAACAATTAAAGAATGAAAGTGAAAGAAAAAAGGAAAAAACAAACAGCTTTTTGTGTTCAAAAGACATGTTAAATGACAAGATGGGACAAAGACTGAAAAGAAATATGTGAAAATATATGTCTCAAAAAGGAGTTGCATGCAGATTCTACATAAAGAGCCCTAATGTTTTTGCTGACTCTCTCAGTCATGTACAACTCTTTGCAACCCCTTGGACTATAGCCCATCAGGCTCCTCTATCCATGGGATTCTCATGGACATCTTCCAGTGGTGTCCATCTGGGTGTGTCATCAAAACATTCTCAGTGATGAAGTAAACAGTTTACCATGACAGACCTGAGAGACCCTAGTGACTAATAGCACTGGAGAGTGGGAATAGGGGGAATTGTGAGGGTGGATGGGAGACTGACATCACTAGGTTTGACTCTCCAAGCCCTGGCCCTCTTTACATACCCAGCTCCTCAGTTTAGTGATGGTTCAGATAGGACTTTGAGAGCCTGGGTCCCCAACCCCCAGGCCAGTGACTGGTACTGGTCTGCAGACTCTTAGCAATGGGGTCACACAGCAGGAGGTGAATGAGGCAAGTCTCATATATGCTTACAGCCACCCCCAGTACATTCAGATTCTCCAGGTGGCACTACTGGTAAAGATCCTGCTTGCCAATGCAGGAAACATGAGACCCAGGTTCAATACTTGGGTTAGGAAGACCCCTGAGAGAAGAAAATGGCAATCCATACCAGTATTCTTGCCTGGAAAATCCCAAGGACAGGAGAGCCTGGTAGGCTACGGTCCATAGAGGCCCAAAGATTCAGACATGACTGAATCAAATTAGCACACACCTGTGAATCTGAATCATCCCAAAACTACCGCATATCTCTCAAACCTTTCTGTGGAAAAACCGTCTACACAAAACCAGTCCCTGGTGCCAGAAATGTTGCAGACCATTGTTTTCACACTGTAGTTTTGCGGGTCAGTGGGATGATGAAAAGGGGCAGACTCAGGGATGGATCCCATGTTCCTGTGGGCCAAGTAAGCCTCCTTTGGTGTGTTTCTGGATGGTCCCACAAGCTGTCTGTGGGCTACGTCTCACACTCCTTGGAGGTTCGGTTTGTTAAAGTCCTGGATCCATGAGAATGTGTTAGACACCCACCAATCATGTGGAAAAAGAACCCTCTGGACTGACATCCGCCCCTTACTCTGCCCTTTGTGGCTGGTCCCGTGGCTGGGAAACCAGCAGACTAAGTGATGGTGCAAGTCCATTTTCCTGCTATATGTAGTGGTGTTGATGGTATGCAGGCTGTGCATGTGTGCTAAGTTGCTTCAGTTCTGTCTGACTCTTTGTGACCCCATGGACTGTAATCCACCAGGCTCTTCTGTCCATGGAATTCTCCAGGCAAGAATAATGGAGTGGGTTGCCATTTCCTTCTCTATCTGGATACTCCGCAAGCAGTCCCAGAGCATTGCCTGGGTGCTGAACTTGCTGAGCCAGCACAGGAAGAGCTCATCTACCTTCTTCTTCAGGACTGGCTACACGACCTTGCCAAAATCATTTCTGGGGCTCAGGCCCTCCTTCCTGAGGGACACCCCTGTTAGGGTTTACAAGGGGCTCATAGCGTATAGTTAAAAAATGGCCCATTGTGGTAACATGACAAACAAGGGATGAAGTCACAGTGGTCACACTGCCCTGGTGGGTATCCTGTTTTTCCTTAAGGCAATATCCTGTTTTTCCCTGCTAGTGCCAGTTTCTCAAGACTACATGACCACCCAATCATGAGAAACCTCCGACTACATGATCAGACGACCCCAGCTGCAGACTAAAGATAAATTAAAGCCCCTTCCTTTGGGACACACTTTCCAATTGATAGGGTATAAGAAGGGTTGGCTGTAAAGGGCAAGCACTGGTTTCTGTTTAAAGCCAGTCACTTCCTTTCTCTCTTCCTATATTAAATCTTTCTCTGCCTGAATGTCTGGCTCAATCTGTTTTTCTCCAAGCTCGCCTTACATTTCTGGTGCCAAAACTCGAAATCCAGGAGGGAAGACCCACTGTGGCTAGGAAGGCTGCTCTCCCAAGTCCACCTCTGGAGGTTCCCTCCCTTGGACCTTGCCAAGAAATTGGGATGAGCCCCCAGGACAGGACTCCCCACTTGCTTTGCTGGATTGACATCCATACATCAGCTCTAATTTCATCAGCTGTAGGGGTGAGTGAATTCCTGCTCTCTCGGATCCTCACTCTCATCCAGTTTTTGAAGCCCTAGCATTTGGTGGAGGATCCCCACGGCCCTTGGACCCTTTGCTTCATGCCCCAGTCTCACTTTGAAATAAGGGACTCCTGCTTCAAGGTTGATCCTTGTTGCTGGCTGAGAAGGCCAAGAGAGCACGGATACCTTTTCTCTTGGACCTTTCTCCTCAATTTTCATTCACCTTGGTTTGCCCTCCCTCCCTATTCAACTGTAATGGGAAATTCTCAGTCCCAATCTACAAAATCTTCTGCTTTAGGCTGACTCCTCCAAAACCTAAGCCCCTTGGGTTTTCAAGGAGAAATGAGGCCAAAGAGACTCCCTTATTACTCTAATATCAGATGGCCACAGCATCGACTGGATAATAGGTCTCAGTGGCCAGAAAAAGGAGGTTTTGATTTTAGTACTTTATGGGACCTTGATAACTTTTGCCACAGCAAAGGCAAGTGGTCAGAGATTCCTTCTGTTCAGACTTTCTTTGTTCTCTGTTCTCTCTCTGTACTCCCTGTTCATCTTCTCAAATACATTTAGCCCATTTTGGGCCACATTCCCCTGATACTATACCTACTGATCCCTGTTCGGATTTTTTCTCCTCTTCTTTTGATCTTTCCGATCAGAGCTCACCTCCAATCACCTCTAATCCTCACACAGCAGACCCAGTTTCACAACTTCCAACTTACATTACACCCTCCCACCCCCACCCTCCTACTCCTCTTCACTCTGGGTGCAGGCCACTGCTGCTCCTGACCACCCTCTGTGCCTTTGGGCTTCAGCTCCACCCCTAGTACAAGTCTCTTTGTCCCTCTCCTGACCTACCTAAATCCCCTCCTTATACCCAGATACTAAAGGCTAGAAAGAAACAGAACCCCAAATCCCTCCATTCCCATCCCTTAGGAGAGGTGGCTCGTACTGAAGACATTGTTCAGGTACGCATCACATTATCTCTCTGATTTATCTCAAATTTAAAAGCATCTTGGCTCCTTTTCCTCTAAACCTGACATTTATTTAAAAGAATTTAAATACCTCACTCAGTCTTATGGCTTGATCTAGCATGATATTTACATTATACTCTCCTCTACTCTTCTCCCAGAAGAAAAAGAACAAGTCTGGCAAGCCTCTCAGCTTCATGCTGAAGAAATACATCAAACTGATTACACTAAGCCTGTAAGCACAGCTGCTGTTCCAAGGGACGACGCTAGTTGGGACTACCAGGCTGGGCATCTGGGGACAAATAGCCCATAATCACATGGTGACTTGCCTTATCACAGGCCTCCAAAAAGCAGGACATAAAGCTATTAACTTTGATAAACTCAGAGAAATATCTCAAAGACCACACAAAAACCCAGCACAATTTCTAGCTATATTAACAGAAGCCCTACAAAAAATATACAAAATTAATAGTTCCAACTTTCAACAGGAAGTACTACTGTTCTTAATACCCATTTTATCTCCTAATCATCCCCAGATATTTGGGGAAAAAAAAAAAAGGCAGAAGGCCCTCAAACCTCTCAATAAGATCATTTAAATTTGACCTTTAAAAATTTCTGGGAAGAACAGGCAAAACTAGAAAAGGCTCAGAGAAATCAGGTTAAATATTATCTCTTAGCCACTACCCTACACAGTTCCAAACCTCAATCCTCCAAAAAAGAAAAGAAATCATCTAGGCCCTGTTCCAAGTGTGGTAAAGAAGGACACTGGGCCTCCTCATAAGCCCAGAGCCCCTCTAGGTCCACGTCCTAATTGTGGCATAAATGGACATTGAAAGGTAGACTGCCCAATATATTCCCCCTCCAGGGATCTGGAATCTCCACCCAGTCCCGAGCAGGAATCCTCAGACTTACCTTCCCATAGACTCCTCATACTTCCTGCTTAAGACTGAAGTTGCATAGGGCCCCAGGCCCCAACTCTCATCACTTCTACAGAGCCCAGGGTAACTCTCACAGTGTCAGGTAAGCTGATCTCTTCTTATCGACACAGGGGCCACCTATTCTGCCATACATGCTTATTCTGGAAAAATTAGTCTCTCAGATCTTTGTTGTGGGGGTTGACAATTTAGTGTCTACAGCACAGATTACTGAACCTCTGCCGTGCACACTTCAAAATACCCCATTCTCTCATTCTTTCTTCATACTTCTAAAATGCCTCACTCCAATCTTTGTAATGTATCTACTTTTCAATTTAAGGCTTTCCTTACTATTCCAAATCCTTCTTCTGACTTGGCCTGGCTACTGCTTCTCAAATCTCTTATTTTCTCACCTCCCACCATACTCCTGTTTATATTTGTTTAAAAGACCCAACCAAGTTTCCCCATCAGTCTCAATACCCTATTTCCCAAATACATCAACAGAGGTTAAAACCCATAACTTCCAAGCTGCTGTCAGGGAGTCTTGTACCCTACTTACTGTCCTTATAACACATCTATCCTACCTTTTAAAAAGAGCCAGATGGCTCCTACTGCCTGGTTCAAGACTTAAGACTTCTTAATGCTTCTGTTGTCCCCATTCACCCAGTAGTCCCAAATCCATATACTCTTCTTGCCCTTATTTCTCCTTCAACTACCTATTTCACTGCCCTGGACTTCAAAGATTCATTTTTCACCATCGCTTTATACTGAGGCTCTCAATATCTTTTTGTGTTTATCTGGACAGATCCAGACAGTCATCACACCCAAAAATTCACTGTCCTTCCCCAAGGTCCTCTGAGATAGCCCTCATTTCTTTGGTTAAGCCCTGGCCTCAGACTTCAGTTCAGTTCAGTCGCTCAGTCATGTCCGACTTTTTGTGACCCCATGAATCACAGCACGCCAGGTCTCCCTGCCCATCACCAACTCCCGGAGTGTATTCAAACTCATGCCCACCGAGTTGGTGATGCCATCCAGCCATCTCATCTTCTGCTGCCCCCTTCTCCTCCTGTGCCCAATCTCTCCAAGCATCAGGGTCTTTTCCAATGAGTCAACCCTTCAGATGAGGTGGCCAAAATACTGGAGTTTCACCTTCAGCATCAGCCCTTCCAAGGAACACCCAGGACTGATCTCCTTTAGGATGGACTGGTTGTATCTCCTTGCAGTCCAAGGGACTCTCAAGAGTCTTCTCCAAACTACAGTTCAAAACCACTGATTCTTCAGCGCTCAGCTTTCTTCACAGTTCAACTCTCACATCCATACATAACCATTTGAAAAACCATAGCCTTGACCAGACGGACCTTTTTTGGCAAAGTAATGTCTCTGCTTTTTAATATGCTATCTAGGTTGGTCATAACTTTCCTTTCCAAGGAGTAAGCATCTTTTAATTTCATGGCCGCAGTCACCATCCGCAGTGATTTCGGAGCCCAAAAAAATTAAGTCTGACACTGTCTCCACTGTCTCCCCATCTATTTCCCATGAGGTGATGGGACCAGATGCCATGATCTTAGTTTTCTGAATGTTGAGCTTTAAGCCAACTTTTTCACTCTCCTCTTTCACTTTCATCAAGTGGCTTTTTAGTTCCTCTTCACTCTCTGCCATAAGGGTGGTGTCATCTGTATATCTGAGGTTATTAATATTTCTCCCTGCAATCTTAATTTCAGCTTGTGCTTCTTCCAGCCCAGCATTTCTCATGATGTACTCTGGACATAAGTTAAATAAACAGGGTAACAATATACAGGCTTGACGTACTCCTTTTCCTATTTATAACCAGTCTGTTGTTCCATGTCCAGTTCTAACTGTTACTTCTTGACCTGCAAGCAGGTTTCTCAAGTGGCCGGTCAGGTGGTCTGGTATTCCCATCTCTTTCAGAATTTTTCACAGTTTATTGTGATCCACACAGTTGAAGGCTTTGTCTTAGTCAATAAAGCAGAAATAGATGTTTTTCTGGAACTCTCTTGCTTTTTCGATGATCCAGCAGATATTGGCAATTTGATCTCTGGTTGCTCGGCCTTTTCTAAAACCAGCTTGAACATCTGGAAGTTCTTGGCTCACGTATTGCTGAAGCCTGGCTTGCAGAATTTTGAGCATTATTTTACTAGTGTGTGAGATGAGTGCAATTGTGCGGTAGTTTGAGCATTCTTTGGCATTGCCTTTCTTAGGGATTGGAATGAAAACTGACCTTTTCTAGTCCTGTGGCCACTGCTGAGTTTTCCTAATTTGCTGGCATATTGAGTGCAGCACTTTCACAGCATCATCTTTCAGGATTTGAAATAGCTCAACTGGAATTCCATCACATCCACTAGCTTTGTTCATAGTGATGCTTTCTAAGGCCCACTTGACTTCACATTCCAGGATGTCTGGCTCTAGGTCAGTGATCACACCATTGTGATTATCTTAGTGGTGAAGATCTTTTTTGTACAGTTCTTCTGTGTATTCTTGCCACCTCTTCTTAATATCTTCTGCTTCTGTTAGGTCCATACCATTTCTGTCCTTTATTGAGCCCATTTTTGCATGAAATGGTCCCTTGGTATCTCTGATTTTCTTGACGAGATCTCCAGTCTTTCCCATTCTATTGTTTTCCTCTATTTCTTTGCATTGATGGCTGATGAAGGCTTTCTTATCTCTCCTGGCTATGTTTTGTAACTCTGCATTCAAATGGGAATATCTTTCCTTTTCTATTTTGCTTTTCACTTCTGTTCCTTTCACAGCTATTTGTAAGACTTCCTCCGACAACCATTTTGCCTTTTTGTATTTCTTTTCCTTGACAGACAGACAGGGATGGTCTTGATCCCTGTCTCTGACCTCAGACTTAACCTCCCTCAATTTTGCCCCAGGCTCTATCCTCCATATACATAGATTATCTTCTCCTTTTAGCCCCTCACTCATACCCTATAAGTGACATACAATACAATTTAACTTCCTAGTCAATCAGGGCTATCAAGTATCTCCTATTAAGGCCCAACTTTCCCTTCCTGAGCTCACCTATCTTGGCATTCTCCTGGGCACCAACAAAAAGACATGTCACTACAGATAGAAAGTCCCTTATATCTGCCTTACCACTCACTATATCAAAAATGGAAATTCTGTCCTTTCTGGCTTGGCTGTGTATCTATGCCTCTGGTACCCCAATTCTGCCCTCCTACCATAACCTCTATATCAAGCTACACAGGATGGATCTTTTGGAGCCTCTTGAGCCTAAGTCCAATGTCTGTTCAACTTCTAATGCTCTAAAACAAGCTATTCTCTTGGTCCCAGCTTTAACATTGCCTGATCTCTCTTACCCTTTTATACTCTATACTACCGAAAGACATAAAATTGCCCTAGGAGTCTTAGGACAGATGCAGGGCCCTTTCTCTTCCCCCACTGCTTGTCTGTCAAAACAACTGTATATCACCATACAGGGATGGACCAGCCAGTCTATGTGCTCTGACCACAGCTATACTTCTCACTCAAGAAAACAAGGGAAGCCCATGGTCATTTGTTCACCACAAATGACCTTAAGAACTTACTCTCACACAAGGTCACAGCCCTTCTATCACCTTCTCGAGTCCAATTAATTCATGTCACCCTCATAGAATCTCCCAAGTTCTCTTCTGAACCCTGCTCTATTCTCACCCTCGCCACCCTCATCCCTAATTCTTCTGAGCCTCCAATTCACATTAGAAGACTTGATAACCCATTTACCCCATATTTCCTCAGGTATTTTAAATAGTCCTGATCTTACTTGGAATATCTCTATTGCCCCTAACAACAAAAGCCTCCATATTGCACTAGTCCACAACCAAAAGAGCAATTCAGTTATTCAATTAGGAATAGCTGTGAGGATTGGAACAGGGAGAGCAAAAGTCACAACCTCTTTAAACTACTATCAACCTCACTAGGATCTTACTGAGGGCCTAGAAGTAGCCTCTGGCCTTATCAATCTCCAGGGCCAACTAGAGTCCCTGGCAGCTGTGATCCTTCAAAACAGAAGAGGGTTAGAACTTCTCACAGTGGAAAAAGAAGGCCTATGTCTTTTTTATAGGAAGCCTGCTGTTTCTACGCCAATAAATCAGGCATTGTAAAGAAGGTGGCAAGGAATCTGAAAAAGAGGGCCTCAAGGGCATCAACATCTCAGTAATTTATGGGAAATCTGGTTAGGCAATTTGAATTGGATGCCATAAGCCCAACTTTTACTGGGCCCCCTTTTCATATTAACCCTTATTCTGACTTTTAGTCTCTGTCTAATTCATCCTTTTTCAAAGTTTCTCCAGGATCGCTTATGAGCCTTCACCAACCAGACTGTTCATGAGGTTCTTATTCTCACTAATTATCAAAAGATTTGAAGCCACTCAAACTTCCCCTAACCCACATTCCAGCCTTTTCTTATCTTATTCCACAGTGACGTCCCAAACCAGTGCAAAGCAGATATAGAAGACTGACCCTTGGCCCTTATCCTATATCAAAAAAGCTAGAATGTTAGGATTCACAAGGGTTTATAGCATATAGATAGAAAACGGCCCATTGTGACAACCTGACAGACAAGGGATGATGTCACAGTGGCCACAAGGCCGAGGTGGGGATCATATTTTTCCTTTAGGGGATATCCTGTTTTTCCCTGCTGGTGCCAGCTTCTCAAGATTATGAGACCACGAGACTGTGAGACCACTCCGACTACACGAGCACAAGACCCCCGCTGCAGGCGAAACTAAGGCCTCCACCCTTTCGGGAGCAATTTCCCATCTATAGGGTATAAGATTGGCTGTACAGGGTATAAGTATATATATATATATATATATATATATATATATATATATATATATATATATATGTATAAGATTAGCTGTACAGGGTATAAGGGTTAGCTGTAAAGGGCGAGCACTTATTTCTCTTTAGACCCAGTCACTTTCTCTCTTACTATATAACAAATCTTTCTCCGCCTGAATGACAGGGCTTGCTCTCTTTTTCTCCCCTCTGGCCCTACAACCCTCATCCCTCCTTGCTCTCACACAAGATCCTGCAGCCAGGACCCAAGTCCGGCCTGAATGGATCCCACACTAAATCACCGACCAGCCCCTGAGGGAACCAGACAAAGGGGATCAATTGAATCCAGGATCGCTTATGGAGAAGAAGCGGGAGAAGAAGCAGGAAGCTGGCCTGTGGAGTACCAACCGCTGGGGTTCTGGGGTCTGGGGAGGCAGACTTTTCTGGAGTCACGGCCCGGGGGAAGAGGAGAGGGTCCCGGCCGTGGGAGTCCGGGGTGAGGGGAGAAGGCTGCCCGCCCTAGCCGGGTCGCGGACACGGGGTTCGGGGAGAGGCAGAGCCCGGTGTGGGTCGCGGGCCCCAGGGAAGAGGCGGGGTCCCAGCGATGGAGTCCCTGGGTCTGAGGAGGAGGCAGCGGCCCACTGAGGGTGGAGGGCTTAGGGTTTGGGGAGGAAACTGCCCGGCCTGGCGGGGGTCGTGCGGCCTGGGTACGGGAAGGAAGTGGACCGGTCAGGTGGTGTTGCAAGACTGTGCTCCTGGGGTCAGAAGAGAGGTGGCGACTTACCTAGCGGGGGTAGGGCCTGGGGTCGGGTAAGGAGGCAGAGGCCGGCGGGGGTCGCTGACCTTACAGTCCTACCGTCAGGGATGAAGTGGCGCCCCGCCCCACTCGGGGGCCTGTGGCCGGCTGAAGTAGATGACCGGACCGGCAAGGCCAGCTTAATTCACGGGAGCTTCCAAACTGGCCGCTAGAGGAGCACCCAGTAACAGTCGCCTCTATTGTCCGTTACCGAGACGCGTAGCGTCATCACTGCGCCGCCAGTCGGCGCTCTTACCGGGGTTGCCCGGGGCGCATGAGTGGCCGGTAAGAAGCTCAGAAGCTGGAGTGTGAACGCAGGCTGAGGATATCGGTCAACTAACCAAAAGCACTGGAGGCGTGCAACTGCTTTCAAGCTTGCGTTTTACGGTGAGCTTGAACAACTTTGGTAGTAGGAAAAATAACCGATAAATCTATTTTATGTGGAGGCAGAATTACTTACATGAACTTTGGTCCCCGGACTGCTTTATTTCTCCTTATCCTTTTAACGTTGTTGATAAATCATCTAGGCGGCTCATGTGCGTTTTTGTATAAAATTTCTCCTTGGGGCGGGGGGTGGTGGTAGGTTCTAAGATCTTCCCCCCCGCCCCCCCTCTTAACTTTAAATATTTCATCTTTGTTTGCTCTCTTTCAGGAGGTAATTTCAAGTTCAATACAGCTTTGTTGTAGTTTAGTGGCTCAGTCGTGTCCAACTCTCTGCCACTGTAGCCCACCAGATTCTTCTGTCCGTGGGAATTCTCTAGGCAAGAATACTGAAGTGGTTTTCCATGGCCTCCTCCATGGGATCTTCCCAACCCAGGAATTCAACCCAAGTTTCTCGCATTTCAGGTGGATTCTTTACTGCTTGAGCCACCAGGGAAGCCCTCTCAGTGGTATATAGTTTTATTGTTTGGCAGCTGAGTTCTGTCTGACTCTGACTCCGGGTGTCAAACCCACATCTCCTAGATTGCAGGTAGATTCTTTATTTCTGGGCTACCTGCTAAATATCTCTTGTTAAAATATGGCTTTATTTTGTATTTATAACGATTGCAAACTTTGTGTTTTGTCTACTGGGGGGGGGGGGGGGAAGCATCATCTCAAAGCTGAGAATTGTGTTTTAATCCAAGGACTTGCTGAGGACTTAAACCGGGGAATTATCCTCTCAGATTTTTCTGAGACTTTTCTTTCAGAAGAAGTAAGGAAGGTGCCAGGATATGTAGGACTTCTTGTAACAGAGAAGAAAACTGGAACATCAGAAGATGACAGCAATTTAGGGAAAACCAGGCTTTACAAGTTAATGAATTTAGTGTTTTTCTACGTATGTGAAGATGCAAATGCCTGGGTTCATTGAATCATGCCTTCAATAATTCCTTTGATGTGTTCCTCAGTGATCTTGGGCTTCAATGATGGCTCAGTAGTGAAAATAATAATAATAATAATCTGCCTATAACACAGGAAATACCAGGTACCAGTTTGATTCCTGGGTGGGGAAGATCCCCTGAAGAAGGAAATGACAACCCACTCCTGTATTCTCACCTGGAGAATTCCATGGACAGAAGAGTCTGGCATGCTACAGTCCATTGGGTCCCAGAGTCAGATGCAACTGATTAACTAATATTTCATTCCCTTCTATAGGAATTAATGATAGGATGACCTGTGTGTCCTGAAAAAGGGAAAATATTTATAACCAAACTGATACTCTTGTGGACCCACAGCCCTCATCCTTGACCAAAGTCCATCTTAGGCTCTTGGAGTGCTCCTTGTGGCTGAAACCTCACACATGTACTGAAAACACTGTTTAGAAATTGTTGCACATGACAACACCCTATCTTCTGTGCCAGAATTCTGGTTTTGTTCATCCTGACCCACCTCAGTGCACCTTGGGGCAGCTACAGTGGCCAAGTTTTGGTGTCCTAAATATCTTTGCTTACTGATATGGCAGATGTTTTTCCATGTTTCATGACTAAAGATAAAGATGTGAGTATACTGGGTCACAAGAGGATGACAACATTGGAATTCTATGCAGTTATTTCTGTGCATTGGGAAGCTGATGCTTGTTTGTTCAGGGTGTCAGTTCTGTGAAAGTGTTAGTCCCTCTTTGCAACCCCAGGGACTGTTACACCACCAGGTTCCTCCGTAAATGGAATTCTGCAGGCAAAAATACTGAAGTGGGTTGCTATGCCCTCCTCCAGGGGATATTCCTGAAACAGGGATCAAACCTGGTCTCTAGTGTTGCAGGCAGATTCTTTAACATCTGAACCATCAGAGAAACCCATGTCAGTTCTGGAGAGGGGCAAATATTAATGCAAGTCTCTGTTTGCATTTATCACACACAGACATCTTCTCAGAGAACAAATGAGCTTTTCACTCTGAATCTGTGAATGAACTGCCACCAGTATGGATTTTTTTTTTGGGGGGGTGGTGTGCTGCGGGAGCCTTTCTCAATCCCTGCAGGAGACAGCTTTATACCCTGGGTTGGCAAAACCCTCTGCCTCTGCCTCTGCCAGAGGAATATCAACAAACTCTGGGACAGAAACAGAACCTCCTTCAATCTGTGCAGCAAGGTGGGAGCCTGCCTCAGGGGGTAGAGAGGTACCGTGGGCCAAAATTCAGCTGGGCATAGGCCAGAGCGGTCTGGGATGGGCACAGTAACACCTAAACAGGGGCAGGATTCTGCTGATGATAGGAATGTAAGCTCTGCTGGCTGCATCCAGCTTCCAGGGGTGGTGGGAGGTCTCAGAGCAGAGGGTGGGGGTGAAGAGGAAGATTCCAGAAGCCAATGACAAATTGGCACTTACCTTCTCATTTCAGAAAGCTGAATGCTGAAGAACTGATGCCTTTGAACTGTGGTGTTGAAGGAGACTCTTGAGTGTCCCTTGCTCTGCAAGGAAATCAAACCAATAAATCCTACAGGAAATCAATCCTAAATATGCATTGGATAGACTGATGCTGAAGTCAAAGTTCCAGTACTTTCGCCATCTGTTGGGAAGAACTGACTCATTAGAAAAGACCCTAATGCTGGAAAAGATTGGAGGCAGGAAGAGAAGGAAACAAAAGAGGATAAGATGGTTGGGTGGTATCCGTGACTCAATGGACATGAGTTTGAGCAACTCCAGGAGATGAAGACAGGGAAGTCTGGCGTGTGGCAGTCCATGGGATTGCAAGGAGTTGGACACAACTGAGCAACTGAATAACAATAATCTTGTATTGAAAAGCAGAGACATCACTTTGCTGACAAAGGTCCATCTAAACTATGTTGTTTCCAGTAGTCCTGTACAGGTGTGAGACTTGGACCATGAAGAAAGCTGAGTCCTGAAGAATTGATGCTTTTGAGCTGTGGTGCTGGAGAATGTGCTGGTGTCACTGGTGTCACACTGAATTAATTCTTACAACCACACAGGATTATGAGAGACAGTGCAGGAAGAGTTCATGAAGGAGTAACTCCCCAAGAAAATGCTGAGTGCTTATTTATTGAGAACTTATCTGGCATTCAGTAACAGGGCTCAGCAAAGCAATAGTAAAACTTTGAAGATATGCAACGTTGTTGAACAACATCTCCTGAGGCTGAAGTGTCAGCCAAGGTATCTGCCTTAAGCTCATGAGAAACAGCATGTAAAGAAAGGGTAAGAACAGCCTCCAGAAATCAGGACCTTGAGAAAGTGACAACATTAATATTACCACAATCCCCTCTTCTTGTTTTATTAAGGAGCATATTGATTCTATTCTTGTTGGAGAAACAGTGTCAGCATAACTACAGTGTGAGTAAGGTGTGAAAACAAGGTGATTAATGTTCAGACTAAAAATAAAACACAAAGAATAATTATGAGCAATATGCATGGGAAAAACCATGGTTTCAAGTGAAGTTTAGAGAACCAGTTTTTAGGATTCAGCCAGGTAGCAGTCTCAGAGAGTGTTTGGAGAATGGCATCAGAGGAATGTTGTTGGAGAGTCTTTATTCATTCAATGAGTATGTTTTGTAAATGTAACATGGAATCATTAAGCATAGAATCTGTCCTTGCCAAGTCATTACTTTCCTGTATCAATAATCTTTGAGGTCCCTAATTTTCTGTAGTATAGTTGTTGGGGAAAAGGAGCTGTGTATAGAAATTATTGGAATGGCAGACATGCCATTTGAAACTATTAAACATACCCAGGTCCACCCAAGAATAACCACACAAAAGAATAGGTTTATGGTAGGACATGCCCAGAGTCACATCACTGAGAAAGCCAGCAGTAAAAACAAATTTTGTTGTTTAACAGTAACAACTAGACATTCAGATTTTAGATGCTATATTATGTTGTTCATATACCATTGTGGGCCTCTATAAGCACATATTTTTGCAGCTGTGAGACTAGTAATACAGAAAAGCAGGTAAGTCCCATTAGTTTTCCAAGGCTTATATAGAATGTGTATAGGGATGTCAGGAGGGTGTGGGAGCCTTTCACCTTCCATGGTGGCAGAATCATTAGTGGAAATAGGAATTTCATGATCTTCCCAAGTGACAGTGGAAAATAAGGGAAGGTTCAATAAATGGGCCCAATAAGTAAGGTTGTAACTGGAAGGCTGAATGGTGTGAAGGAAAAGAAGAAAAAAAGAAGAAAGGCTTACATAGTTTTACCCTACTAGCAGAGTTTGCAGTTAGAGTGGTTAAAAGGGAAAGCAATATATTTTCAGGTGTAATGGGAATGCCAGTATTTAAAAGAGCCTTTCAACCCTTGAAGTAAAGCATTTAATATCACCTTAAGTGAAATCAGTGACTGGTGAGGAGATGTGAGGTCTCTTCAGAGGAGGCATGCCTGAGGTAGTACTGGATTGGCAGTCAGCTGAAAGGTGGGTAGTGGTTTCTTTAGTCTGCAGTGCCAACTCTTAGTAAAGTTTAACACAATGAGCAAGTATCCAGAGAGGACCTGATAAAATAGTGACATATCATCTTCCCCATGTTAGGAATTTCATTAGACCCTGCCAGACATGTGGTGGTTTAGTCACTAAGTTGATTCTGACTCTTGTGATCCCATGGACTTTAGCGTGCTAGGCTCCTCTGCCATGGTATTCTCCAGGCAAGAATACTAGAGTGGATTGCCATTTCCTTTTCCAAGGGATCTTCCCAAACCAGGAATCAAATCTGGGTCTCCTGCATTGCAGGCAAATTCTTTACTGACTGAGATAGGAGGGAATCCCAGACAGAAGATAAGGGTTGATTATACAAAACCAGACCTTGAAAAATTGTGGAGGTGCAAGATGTCAATGTGCCAAGGAATGTGAAAAATTTTGTGAAAGTGTTAAATGATTAGTGGTAAATAAAGCAATATATAGCCTTTCCCTTGGGGGGGGACTAATTCCTTCTTTTTTTGTTTTGTTTTGTTTTATTTAAGAAAAATTTTATTAAACCATTAGCTCATTTCACAATAGCTTTACCTGTAGGGTTATGAGGAATTCCAATCATATGTGTGATAGCCCACAAGTGTAAAAACTATTATAATTGGGAGGATGTATAAGTAGGGGAATTGTCAGTTTTAATTGTTTTAGTGTGGCCCTAACAGCAAAATCGGAGAAGGCAATGGCACCCCACTCCAGTATTCTTGCCTGGAAAGTCCCATGGACAGAGGAGCCTGTTAGGCTGCAGTCCATGGGGTCGCGAAGGGTCAGACATGCCTGAGCGACTTCACTTTCACTTTTCACTTTTATGCATTGGAGAAGGAAATGGCAACCCACTCCAATGTTCTTGCCTGGAGAATCCCAGGGATGGGGTCACACACAGTCAGACACAACTGAAGTGACTTAGCAGTAGCAATAGTAACAGCAAAATATTTCTAAAGATGTGCTTGGATGTTTTGCTTTTTCTCCATGGTGAGCTGGGCACAAAGGAAACCAGAAAATCTGTCAATAGTTACATAGCTATAAATGAGAGGTTTAAAATGTGGATGATGAGTAACATCCATTTGCCATATTTCATTTGAAGAGGGTCCTCTATGGTTGACATTGGCAGCTGAAGGAGAGGGGGTTAGAGATGGACAAGTTGGATAGATGCAAATTATTTATTTAGTTGCATTATCAGTTAGAGAAAACTGTGTTAAGATCTAGCTCCCTAATGAAAGAATTGATGTGATTGAAAGGCACCTGTAAGTAAAGATCCCATTAAACAAAAATTAGAATTAGTTTGATGATTACCATATACTAGAGTTCCAGGAAATCATGAATGTCATCCAATGTGGGCAATAGAAAGAGAAGCTTGGCATAGATGGGTATGCCTATCACATGGCACAGACAATTCAAATGACCTAGAATGTTAAAGAGAATGAAGGGTTAAAGGATTGGGTGGCTGAAAAGAAAATTGTGTAGGTTGAATGGAAGTGTGGAGCAACTGAAATCGAAGATACTCTCAAGGAGGGAAATGTTGAATTTTTCCTGGAGTTACGATTAACCCTTGAGTAGTTAAATAGACTTGCAGAGAGAAAAGACCTTATGTTAGTTTCTTACAGCATGAATGAGAAATTAAAATATTGTCCATATAATGATAAATGTTCAGTTCAGTTCGGTCTCTCAGTTGGGTCCGACTTTGTGACCCCATGAATCACAGCACGCTAGGCCTCCCTGTCCATCACCAACTCCCGGAGTTTACCCAGATTCATGTCCATCGAGTTGGTGATGTCATCCAGCCATCTTATCCTTTGTCGTCCCCTTTTCCTCCCGGGCCCAATCCCTCCCAGCATCAGGGTCTTTTCCAAACAGTCAACTCTTCACATGAGTTGGCCAAAGTATTGGGGTTTCAGCTTCACCATCAGTCCTTCCAGTGAACACCAGGACTGATCTCCTTTAGGATGGACTGGTTGGATCACCTTGCTGTCCAAGAGACTCTCGAGAGTCTTCTCCAAAACCACAGTTCAAAAGCATCAATTCTCTGGTGCTCAGCTTTCTTCACAGTCCAACTCTCACATCCATACATGACCACTGGAAAAACCATAGCCTTGACTAGACAGACCTTTTTTGGCAAAGTAGTGTCTCTGTGTTTGTTATATGCTGTCTAAGTTGGTCGTAACTTTCCTTCCAAGGAGTAAGATGTTTTAATTTCATGCCTGCAATCACCATCTGCAGTGATTTTGGAGCCTCCCCCCACCCCACACACACAAAAAATGTCTGACACTGTTTCCACTGTTTCCCCATCTATTTTCCTAGAAGTGATGGGACCATGTCATGATCTTAGTTTTCTGAGTGTTGAGCTTTAAGCCAACTTTTTCACTCCTTTCATTTTCATTAAGAGGCTTTCTAGTTCCTCTTCACTTTCTGCCATAAGGGTGGTGTCATCTACATATCTGAGGTTGTTGATATTTCTCCTGGCAATCTTGATTCCAGCTTGTGCTTCTTCCAGCCCAGCATTTCTCATGATGTACTTTGCATATAAGTTAAATAAGCAGGGTGACAATATACAGGATTGATGTTCTCCTTTTCCTATTTGGAGCCAATCTGTTGTTCCATGTCCAGTTCTAACTGTTTCTTCCTAACCTGCATACAAGTTTCTCAAGGGGCAGATCAGGTGGTCTGGTATTCCCGTCTCTTTCAGAATTTTCCACAGTCTGTCGGATATTGTTACCTTAAGGATGTAGTGTTGCTGCTGCTAAGTCACTTCAGTTGTGTCTGACTCTGTGTGACCCCATTCCTGGGATTCTCCAGGCAATGGATGTAGTGTTAACTCATCAAATTGTTGACGTATAGTCAGTCCAGTCATCATGCCTTGATGTAAGTATTTATCAATATCTATGTAAAGACTGATGATTATCAAGAGTTGGAACAGAAAATGCAGATTTTTTTTTTTTTTCCCCCTTTATCATCTGGGTGTAGAGATGTTGAAGAAGCAGTCTTTTAGGTCTATAACATGATACCGTGTTTTTTTAGGAAGTAATGTTGGGTTAGGGAGACCAGGTTGTAAGGGTCCCATAGGTTGTATTCCAGCATTTATTGTTCACAAATCATGGATTAAGTGGCATTCAATGAGTTGATTTTGGACTAGGCCCTGTGAGTGGCAAAAGTCTTTGGACCATACCTCTCTTATTAGCCTCTTGGTCTAGGAAAATATTTCCTCTTGTTGTTTCTTTTCATACATAGAGTCACATTGTTATAAGTATGGATTTTATATGAAATTGTATATCATCATCATATCAGTAGCTCAGCCACATATTTGGCAATGTAAGATACTTTTTTTTTTTTAAACAGCAACATCATAAGAACTTAAATCAAGAACTTCCTTTAGGTTTAGGCCTGTGATATCCAGATCACTTGATTCACTTTGTTAAATGACTATAGTCTGTTACTCTTTTGGTTGTAGATTTTGAAGCATCAGAAGTTTATCCAAAGATTGGTTATTGAGATAAGCCTTAGAACTAAATTTAAAGTGTCCTTTTTAATAACTTAGTTAAACCTCTTAACAATGAAACACAACCAAAAGGAACTATCTCAGGAGTGAGCCTTAGTAAATATAGACCTTAATTAATAAAACTAGAATTCACTATTCAGTGAAACATAATAGATGCCATAGGCTTGACATCAGTTGGGTGAGTTTTTCTTTTAGAGTTCCACAGTGTACTTTAAGATTTCTGTATATATCAGGAGATGACCATTTTTTACCTTGATGTGGCTGTTCAGAACCAAAGTGACTCCATTTCTAGAAGAACGAGGCAGAAAGAAAAGGAAAATATTTTAATTGTATCCATTGGTGTAAATCATTAATTAAAAAAACAAACAAAACAAAACATAACAAGAAGAGTTTCTTTATATCTTAAAACAAAGATTAGAAGTCAGTAATATGTCAGACAAAAAGCCATGAAAATTGTAATCATTTTTAGTAGTCTGTGTAATCCTATGTAATTGATCCCTTTCTTCTGTTGTTTTTTTTTTTTTTTTTCCTACCCAATGACCAAGGATGTCAGTGAAAGCAATAGTCTCCAAGAAGCTCATGAAGGTTTTCTTTTTTTTCCCAATGTCTGTATCACCTGTCCAGCAAAGTGGGTGCCCTGATCATTTGAGATTGCAGAAAACACACTGTAACCAATTTTTGCTCCCATTATGATATCAACCCTGAAGCCACGAAAGGCTTTACCCTTTCAAATAAAAGTGAGGTTTGTCAGGGAGCCAGGAAAAGCTCAAGCAGCCATCTGGGGTTTTCTGTAGTCCCAGCTGTTTGGCTTATTAGCCAGTGTTTATCCATTTTAAATTTTCAGATGAGTGGTTTTTCATAGAAGCAGAATGAGCTTTGTCTATGTGTGCCATAGTCTGTTATCAAAAGCCACATTCCAAGAAAACTTCGTTCTTTTAACAGAGAGAAAACTAAATTTTGGTTTGGTAACAGCCTATGTTCACTGTGAAACAATACTTGCTCATTTAGTTAAAGTAGCAGTAAGACTTAAAAGGCAGTTTCATGTTTCAAGAAACTTGACCCATACATAAAATTATTTCATTTGCTGCAAAACTTTTCATTTTCTGTATTCATCACTTTATTTTCCCATTCAGAGAACATTCACCTATGAGTTCAGATTTACTTCCTTTTCCCTTAGTAAAATTCAATTCCTTTCCTTGCAGCTTTTTTACTGAATGAAAATACACGTCCTGCTTTCCTTAAGCAATCCTTATAGCATCATGCTGTAGATTCAGTTCATTTCATTTCAGTCGTGTCTGATTCTTTGCGACCCCAGGAACTGCAGCACAGCAGGCCTCCCTACCCATCATCAATTCCCAGAGTTTACCCAAACTCATGTCCATCGAGTCAGTGATGCCATCCAACAATTTTATCCTCTGTTGTCCCCTTCTTCTCCTGCCCTCAAGCTTTCCCAGCATCAGGGTCTTTTCAAATGGGTCAGCTCTTCACATCGTGTGGCCAAAATATTGGAGTTTCTGTAGAGTGGGAAATATAACTCACTCAAAGCTATGTCACTTGCAAAAGTATCTTCACAATGTCTTTCTTAATTAAATCAATAAACAAACATCAATGCCAGGTATCAATTCAATAGTGAATATCCCCCAGCTCACACATGCCTGAAATTCACTTAGTTAAATTTTCTTGAACTTAGAAGTGTTTCATTTGTAAGAGCTTATTTTTTTCTTTAGGCCAGTTAAATAGAATGTATTGATTAATTACCCTTTAGCCATATTATCCAAGGATGAAGATGCAAACTAAGACACACATAAATCTGGATAGACAGAGACCTCACAGTTTTCTGTTTGAAATTTAAAATGTCTCTGCCTGTTTTTGTCATTAGGCATGAAGTTCTACTGATTTGCTCATGTCTGGAGCCCCAGACAGAATGGGCTGCATTTCTCAAGGACATGATAAGAGTGAACTTTGAATTTTTCCCCAGGTTTGTTTTTCTTCTTAGGCAGTTGGAGTGCAAAAAACAAACAGCATTTTATGAAGCCAGCTTTTCCCTAATTGCACTTGCAAAAAGAACCTGCTTTGCAATTTAACAAATATTTCACTTTAACCAGTTTTCTGTGGAGTCTAAAGACTATCATGGCCATCCAGTGTCAAAAAATATTGTCTCTCCTTTATGTGGTAGTGGTTTTATACAAAAATTTAAACCAGGGAGTGTTCAAATTGGCTCTGATGACAGGGGAAGACTAATTGACATGACGTTATCCCAGGAGGGATTGTGTCTCTGAGGTAATGAAGTCTCTTAAAAGGAAGCCTGTATATAAGGCACATTTTAGGCTCTGGGGATCAAAATCATCATAGTTGTTCAAGAAACAGTTCAAAGGCATGCATCTGGAACTTCTGAGTCCCATCAGTGAGAGAAAAAGAAGTGGCGCCCAGTGCCTTGGATTTCTTTTTTCTTTTTTTTTTTTTTCCCTACTAGTTATAGTCCTCTAGATGGTTGTACCTCTCTAGATGGGGGTGGAAACAAACATGTCACCTTAGCTTCTTTCCCTGGCTGCAGTTAGCCTGTCTCTTACCAGTGCAGGTGTTTCATCAATATTCGTTATCCCTCCTTGCTCTACCACCAAAGAAGGATGGCGTTGCACTGGGTGTAGAGCTGATGGCATACCAGATTGATGTTCACTTCTTCACTATCAAGACCTTTGCTTGATTTCCCTTTTTCTTCTGGTTCCACTGAGGGTGGAGCAGCGCAGGCTTCCAGAATGCTTCTCACGCTAAGATCACTAGGAGAAACATCCAGCTTCTGTGTGCTTGTGCACATTCCTGAGCATATTCCTAACTGCAGTAAAGGCAGTAAGTCATAAGGGGATGAACAAAAACCCCAAAATATCCCTTCTGAGTGTCAACACACCAGTATATGTGATAGCAGAAGAGATAGTAGAGGGCTGGATGGTGAGGAAAAAGTGATTTTTGCCCTTGAGCTATTAGGGCCAATCCTTCCAGTTCATCTCCATAGATTTTTCAAAAGGAATACCTAAGGGATTGAGATAAAAGTCACTGGAGAGCCTTTACTGGCCCACTAAGTGCTAGCTCTACTAAAGGAAGAAGCCTATTGCACTTCCAGTATGGCCAGGTTCTGGGATTCCTGAACTGTGTTCTTGGAAACCACATGCTTGCTATGAATCCCTGCACCCATATAGTTCAGAGGCACAACCATGAAAGGGAGTCATCTTCAGGATCCTGGGATCTCAGGCAAGCAGTCAGGAGGGTGACTGAGTCTGAGAGAAATCCTTGGAGCTAGGGCTCCAGCTAGCACTCGAATGTGTTTTTGTCAGGAATGTATAAGAAAATAGCCAACATGTAACTTTGGCCCTCAGCAAGGCTGGGTACCTCATGACTGTCAATCCAAGCTTGGTTATAAGTAAAATGTAGGGGTTATTAGCTGCCTGTTGCTCTGGCTAAGCCGTGAGAAGAACACCAAGGGAAAAGAATAAAAGCGAGAAATAACAATTATAGTCTAAACAAAAAGTACATTGGGGTAATTAGTTGAGGTCATCATGTCTTGCTGAACTAAGGAGAAGCATAGTGTGTACCGTTGCAGCCTAATGGAACAGAGACCAAAACCTGCCCCATGACTTGAGAGTGCAGCAAACTGCACACTTGTGATTGTCCTAGTAAGCATGTCAAACGGACGTTCTTGGAGGTGGACATGCTCTCTGTTCTGCTTCACTGCCTACCCCTGTGTCCGCCTCCTTGGTAACAAAACATGATATTCCTGATCAACAGCAGAGCCTTCACCAATCAAACTCCCCAGTATAGCTATTCCGTAGTGATCTCATGTGACTTCTGCCAATAAAGGTGTGGGCTGAAAGGAGCCATTTTATCTTCCTGCCACGTAGAGCAAGAGGGCCCTTGACGCCCCGCTTGCCAAATTGTATGTGTCTGCCTTTTCATTACACACTTGCCCCCATTTCAGGTCGTCTTCATCTGCTGTGCTGAAGTAGCAGTGGACCTTGGAACGCTTGGTCAGTACAAGTTCACAATGCTGCTTGCACGCGCACTGATTGTTCTTCCAATTTTTGTGCGAGGATTGCTGCCCCTGACTGTGGGATGCCCTTGTACTAGGAGATAACATAAAAGTACAAAGAAGAACGTTAACTCTGGGATTTGACTAGGGGAATGGGAATCTTTTGTTACCTAAAAAAAAAAAAAAAAAAAGAGTACTTTCTACATTTTAAGAACTCAAAAAAAGTGATGTGAAGTCAGTCAGTGGGCTTTTGAGTCTAGAAGTCCTAAGTCCCCCAGAACCATCTTTTAAACTAATTTTGTCACTGGTTTCTTTTTTCCAAACTGTGTTGAACACTTTTGATCCGTACCTTCTGTGCTGGCCACACCAGTAAACATATGGAGTAACAGCTTTGATCACACGTCCTTTGAAAACTTATAGTATGACAGATTAGGTTTGTAGTTTCAATTCCCCAAGCATGAAATGGTCAAAGAGACCAGAAAAAGTTGACTGTAAATAAAAGTTCGGACCATACACTTTGCCCATTTCTGGCTGCTTGGTGCCTCTTCACATTCACAAGTCAGTATAAACCCCTGACAGGCATACTACCATAACTCACATGTGGATCCCCATGGAACCGTGAAGCGGGACACAACTCTTGTTTTGTGTGCAATTGCACGTCTCTTTCACACAGCATTCAGACAGATAGGCACATTGAGTTAGTAAAGTGAAGACTTTACAGCAAAATAGTCCCAGCATACTCAGAGCTTGTCATGAAGATCCCAAACATGCCCCCAGGATGATAGCTTATGGTGTTTGATGCTGAGGTTGTGGTCTCCAAAGGAGAAGATTTAACTCCAGGACCAAAAATACAGCCTCAGTCACTCAGAGCTTTGTGTAACACAGTTTTATTAGAGTGAAGAGAATAGAGAAAGCCTCCAGCAATTGGCACTGAAAGGTGTTAGGAGAGGAGTCACCTCACTAGTTTAAGCAAAGCATCGCATACTTTTTTGCTAGCTGCTGAGAATAGATAGAACACTTCAAGACTGTGAAAGTTCCATTACATCTTCCCAAAACATCAGTTCAGTTCAGTCGCTCAGTCATGTCTGACTCTGCCACCCCATGAATCTCAGCATGCATATCCTGAGATAATCTTAGTACAAGATTAGCAATAAGGTACATGTTCCCAAACCATACTTCTGGGCAAGATATACTGCTGCTGAGAAACAGGTCCCCAGGCAAGATTTGTAACAATTATAATGATTAACATAGAGTCTGAGAAAAGTATTTCCATGAGTAAAACAATGTGTAGTCATTAGTTTCAGACCTAAAAAAGGCCATTTCTTTGGAAAGATGCACTGTTACACAAGACCAGGAAAGCATGAGCTAGAATGTTCTTTTCCTTAAACAGCCTTGGACTGCTTGCCTAAGCTTCACTCTCTCATACTGATTGGTACACAACAGATAGGAATAGACAAAAACTTTATAAGAACTTTACAAGAATTTATAAACTTTTTAGCCTTACTAAACCTATTACTTATGTTCTGCCTATTTTATAACATTATGCTTTTTTGCATTACAATATATGTGGCTGGCTTTCTATTAAAAATAATGGTGACCAGGCAACTTAAAGTAGTTGATCAGCTAAACTGTGATACGTAAGATCTCTGATTATATTACTTTAAACTAGATAGTGTGAAAAAGAGGGGTGGAATATTTCCTGGGTTTTATAAGCCAAGAAGACGGGTAACCCAGGTAAAACCCAGGTAAAAATTTTAAATTATCAACAGGGCTAGGTCCAAGACCACACCTGAGGGATCTAGCAACAGAAGCTTCTCCAGATCTAGGAATGAAACCCTCAGGCTCTGTGGGACAAAATTGGGAAGAAAACTTTCTAGATCTTTTGAAGGAAGCACCCTCTAGATTTTCTTGAAGGCGGGCCACTTGTTAAGACCTCCATCCCAGATGGTGGATCCAACCTTACGTTGGGTAAATTTAAAGAACTCTCATTATAAACAGGTTTTATTCCTTCTTATGGGGAGAAAAATTAAAATGCAAGATATATATACATAAACAAGGTATATATACACACACACACACATATATATATATATATATATATGTATATATGCTTAGCATGCATATATATGTGCATTATTCTAATGTATTTATTAGCATTTTAAGACCACTTTAGAGAAAGCAGGGGTCACAAATAAGTATTCCTAAAAGGTTTATTTTGGTTTGTTTTAAACCACAGGGAAATTTTTTAGGATGATACCTATTAAAGTATATAATCATTGCATAATATTTAAAATGGTGTATATAATATGTAATCATGTGTTGTTATGCATGCATAATATACAAATGTAAATGTGAAGACTATACACATATGTGTATGCTAAGCATATATACGGAGAAAGCAATGGCACCCCACTCCAGCATTCTTGCCTGGAAAATCACATGGACGGAGAAGCCTGGTAGGCTGCAGTCCATGAGGTCACTAAGAGTCGCACACGACTGAGCGACTTCACTTTCACTTTTCACTTTCCTGCTTTGGAGAAGGAAATGGCAATCCACTCCAGTGTTCTTGCCTGGAGAATCCCAGGGACGGGGGAGCCTGGTGGGCTGCCGTCTCTGGGATCACACAGAGTCGGACATGACTGAAGTGACTTAGCAGCAGCAAGCATATGTACATATTATATTCATATTATTAGAACTAAGATAAAACTTTACAAAAATTGGCATATTAAATGGAGTTTATATTAGAGGCATTCATCACTGTTGCCAAATGATATTGTGGTGAAACTCTTCAAATCAGACTGGGACTTGAACCCACAGGCAAGGACTTGAATGCAGCCAAATTCCAGAGTCAGATTTGAACCCATCTTTTTTATAACTGAGATTGAACCATGGATTCAGGACTTGATAAAGCTGAGATTCTTCATATTTCAGTTCAGAATGAATTAGCCATAGTTTTAAACTTGTAGTTACTTATTTAAGACAACAGTTAAAAAACAAAAACAAAAACAAACAAACAAACAAACAAAAACCCACTGTTTACACAGTTAACCCTTTTCAAAATCCAGGGAACAGAGTGGTACCTCTAGACATTTCTGGGGATGAAACGTCTGGTTTAAGGAAAAGACTACCAGATTCTCAAATACGGTTCAGTGTTTGTTTGCCTACTGCACTTCTCTGCTTTGGTTGAAATGTGTGAAAAAAGTCTTGGAAAAGACAGGAGCCATCCCTTGTAATTTGATGCATCTAGAGAATTCCAAACTGAGGATTTGCTGATGTCACCCAGGGTGTGAAAGAAATAGAAAAACAGACCTGTAGGGCATGATGACATTTAGAGGCTGAGTAGAGAAGTCCTGGCAAAAGACTCAGAGGAATGGAAAGGATGATGAGAAGAGAACAAGAACTCACAGCAAGAATTACTGTGTTAAATGCTTTGTAACAGTTGAGTGACAAGAGGTATATGGTCATTGCAAAATAACTATTTGTGTTTAAGTTTTGCTCAAAGTTTTGAGAAACACAGCATTTTAGGTAGGGGCACGGTGAATGTCTCCTCAGTAGAGGACTGATAATTAAATATTTTAGTCACAGAAGTACATAGGTCTTTATCCTACTTTGGCAGTGCAGAGAATACTTTGGAACTGAATCAAAATTTGCCTCCAATCTATGGATAATATTTCTAAAATGGTTATCCCTTTAATCAGCATGAAGGGTTTCCTCAGACAAGGTATATATTGTTCTGTATCCCTTTAGATACACACTACTTCTGGCCTTGAAATGTCTTTTATTTTTTTTTTTTCCAAATAAAAAACTCAGATAAGTATTAAGCTCAAAAAATATAGTCTCCCTGTAGGTCACAGAATAAAATCTGATTTGGATTCAGATTCATAAAGCCTTTCTGTGTCTAAAATACTATCAGTGATATTGATTGTATTAAGGATATTACTTGAATTCAGCTTTAAACATAAATTAAGTTCTTTGGCTATAAAAGAGAAGAACTAAAAATGCCAGAATTTTACTACAAGTAACAGAATTTGCTGTCTTACAAAGATAAAGAAGACAGATTTTCCAACTTTGAAACTTCATAATTTACAGGGAATTCAGTTCAGTTGCTCAGTCGTGTCTGACTCTTTGAGACCCCATGAATCCCAGCACACCAGGCCTCCCTGTCCATCACCAACTTCTGGAGCTTACCCAAACTCATGATCATTGAGTTGGTAATGCCATTCAACAAGCTCATCTTCTGTAGTCCCCTTGTCCTCCTGCCCTCAATCTTTTCCAGCATCAGGGTGTTTTGAAATGAGTCAGATCTTTGCATCAGGTGGCCAGAGTATTGGAATTTCAGCTTCAACATCAGTCAATTAGAGCAAATGAAACTTCTAGATTGTGAGATTATTGACTTAATATTTTTTATTTATCTTTTAATTTTTTTTCAGGGTTTTTTTTTTTTTTTTTTTTTTTTGCATTTATTTTATTAGTTGGAGGCTAATTACTTTACAATATTGTAGTGGTTTTTGCCATACACTGACATTTTAAATAAAGCAAAGTTTTATGTCCCCCTGACACTGCTTTTTATTCCCCCCATGCCTTCTAGTATGTTGAGGCTTTGTTTTTATTCTAATTATTTTATACTTTCTCTTGTGACTTGCACCAAAATCTTTGGTTGGCTTGAGGGTGTTTTTTAATACACTAATGTGTGAATTTTCCAGTTTCCCTTCTGTTACTGAATTTCAACTTCTATTGTGATTGGAGACAATACTTTGTGGCTACTTCTAATAATCTATTCAGACTTAATTTGTGGCCTTATAGATGGACTATTCTGGAAAGTGTCTGTTTAATACTTGAGAAGAATATATACGCTATTGTTGTTGGGTAGAAAGTTCTATATATGTCTGTTTGATCCAGTTGCTTTACTGCCTATGTTCTTGTGTTCTTTTGGCTGGAAATAAAAATAATTTGCACTGAATACAAAAGTCAGGAATGGAACTAGAATCAGTAGAAAAAGAAATAGCTTTCTTTCTTCTAATTCCTTTATGAAAAGGAGGGGGGATCGGGATGTGGAATACATGTAAATCCATGGCAGATTCATGTCAATGTATGAAAAAGCCACTACAATATTGTAAAGTAATTAGCCTCCAACTAATAAAAATAAATGGAAAAAAAAAAAAAAAAGAAAGAACAAAAAAAAATCTTACCATCAAATCTCTAAAATTAAAAAAAAGAAAAAAAAAAAAAAAAGGAATATCAAGTATCCCTTAAGTAAGTTCAGATTAAGTATCCCTTAAGTAAGTTCAGATTAATTTAACCCAAGCAAGATACTGTAGATTTCTAAATTACAGTGGGAAAAAACCTGCCTGACCCCTAGAGGAAATCTCTCAGCTTAAATATGTCCTATCCCCAAATGAGAAAACTGCTTAGAGGATTTTAAGGATTGACTGGATTTTGCTGGAACTTTGTTCCTGGTCATGGATTCTGGCCCAGCACCTATATGAAAAACTAAGAAGGAATGAGGAAAGGCCACTTGGCTGGTATGAGATCTACAAGTTTTCCCTTAACACCCTGGAAGAGGCTATTATTGTGACATCAACTTTATGCTTCCTGAACTTGGTAGTCTTTCAGGCTGTATATCTCTGAAAGGGTAGACATTTCTCTTGGGATGTTAGGACAAATAACATTACAGCTGAAGGCTTTCCTCTCAAAACAACTATACAAGGTAGCCAAAGGATGACTTACTTGCCTTGGGTCAGTATCAGCTACAACTCTTGTGGTTAACAAGGCCTTCAAGCTGACTCTGGGTCAGCCCACAATGATGTACACACCTCACCATATGCAAGCAGTCTCAGAGACTAAAGGGGATAGATGGATGGCAAGTGGAAGGATCACCCAACACCATGCCCTCCTCCTTTACACTCCAGAAATAAAATAAAAAGGCTTTTTTCCCCTTTATATATTTTCCCATTAGGCCACCAATTCATGCAAGTCATAGATGAGTTGCACTCTTAGTGTATCTAATGCACCCCCTTTGACCCAGAGGAAGCATGGTTACATAGATAGCAGCAGTTTGTGGGGAAGGAAGACAGGAAATTGAGACATGCTATAGTGCAGCCATACAAAAAGAGCAAAATGGGCCTTTTCTCCCAGGCAACTCAGCCCAGAAGATTTAAAGTTTCACCCCATAAGAGCTCTGGAATTAGGTGAGGGATAGAGGATTTATATTTATTCAGACTCTGAATATATTTTCCTCTACCTACATATTCATGCAGCAGTCTGGAAGGAAAAGATGATCAGTGCTCAACACTCTCTTGTTAAACTCATAGAATTCATCCTCAGGCTCCTGGAGGTGATCAAACTTCCTGCTATATTAGCTATCATCCATTGTAAGTGTCACCAAAAGAAGTAAAGGAGGCCCAGGGTAATAGGGAATCTGATGAGGAGGAAAAGCTAGCCACTATGGCAGCTGCTATCTGCCATATCTGCTGTCTGTTGCTGCTATCTGCCCCCTTTTTCCTCATGGATACCTTGACTCCGTATTATACCCTAAAGGTACATTTTCAGTATGCTGAGTGCAGCTGGGAGATTGGGTCATGTGGGTGATTACAAACTGAGAAGCTTCAAATAGTTTACCCTGACTCTCAAGTCTGGAAAATTATTAACTCCTTACACAAAAGTAGCCATTTTGGAAGAGATGATCTGGAAACCTTGCTTAATCCCATTCTCTAACATTTTTTAGCTAAGATAATTTGGCAGATCACACAGAATCATGATAATTGTCTAAGAAACAATCCCAAAACCAGACTGCTGCCACTTCCCCTAGTTCAGTTCAGTTCAGTTCAGTCACTCAGTCGTGTCCGACTTTTTGTGACCCTATGAATCACAGCACGCCAGGCCTCCCTGTCCATCACCATCTCCCAGAGTTTACTCAGACTTAAGTCCATCGAGTCGGTGATGCCATCCAGACACCTCATCACCTAGTTAAACCTATCCAAATTTGGGGGTTATACTTTGGAGAGAACTGGCAAATTGATTTTAGCACTAAGTTGAAAAGCAACAGGTTACTCTTAGGGAAATTAAATGGAAGTAGTCGTGTTCCTGTTTATGGAACACAGCCTTGCTCTGCCAAAGAGGCTAGCAAAACTCAATGAAGTAAGGAGCAATGCCTTTCTGGCAAAAGAGTGTCCACTGGAAGAGGAAATGTAAATGACTACAGTATTCTTACCACAATAATCTCAAGAACAGTATGAAAATGCAAAAAGATATGACAGCAGAAAATGAGCCCCTGAGGTCAGAAGTTTCCCAATATGCTACCAGGGAAGACCACAGGGCAATTAACAATAGAACCTGAAAGAATGAAGCAGCTGGGCCAAATTGGAAACGGTGCTCAGTTGTGGATGTATCTATTGGTGAAAGTAAAATCTGATGCTCTAAATAGCAGTATTGCACAGGAACCTGAAATGTTAAGCCCATGCTGTAGGCAAATTGGACATGATCAAGCTGGAGACAGAGTGATAATCGACATCTTGGGAATCAGTGAAGTAAAATGGAAGGGAATGGGTGAATTCGATTCAGATGACCATTATATATACTACCGAGGCAAAAATCCCTCAGAAAAGCCTTGAGTAACACTCACAGTTAACAAAAGTCTCAAAAATGCAGTACTTGGGTGTAAATTCAAAAACAAGAGTGATCTCAGTCTGTTACCAAGGCAAACCATTCAACATCACAGTAATCCAAATCTATGCCCCAACTACTGATGCTGAAGAGGCTGAATGGTTCTGTTGGGATCTACAACATGTTCTAGAACTAACACCAGAAAAAGAGACATCCTTTTCATCGTAGAGGATTAAAATACAAATGTAGGAAGTCAAGAGGTAACTGGAGTAACAGGCACATTTGGCCTTGGAGTACAAAATGATGCAGTGCAAAGGCTAACAGAGCTTTGTTAAGAGAACACTCTGGTCAGAGCAAAAACTCTCTTTCCACAACACAAGAGATGACTGTACACATGGACATCACTAGGTGGTTAATATCAAAATCAGATTAATTTTATTATTTACAGCTGAGGGTGGAGTCAGCAAAAATAAGACCTTTAGCTGATTGTAGCTCAGATCATGAGCTCTTCATTACAAGATTCAGGCATTAATTGAAGAAAATAGGGAAAACCATTGATCCATGCAGGTGTGACCTAAATCAAATTCTTTATGGTTATACAAGGGAGGTGACAAATAGATTCAGGGATCAGAGCTAATAGACAGAAGGCCAGAAGAACCATGAATGGAAGTTCATAACATTGTATTGGAGGCAGGGACCAAAATCATCCCAAAGAAAAAGACATGCAAGAAGGCAAAGCAATTGTTTGAGGAGGCATTATATATAGCTTAAATTTAAACATTAAAACAAACAAACAAAAAAACTAAGATTATAGTGCCCATTCCCTTAATTTCTTGGCAAATGGGGGCAGAGGGCAGTGGAAACAGTGACATATTTTCTTTGGGGGGCTCCAAAATCACTGGGGACAGTAACTGTGGCCATGAAATTCAAAAGCTGTTGCTTCTTGGAAGGAAAACTATGACAAACCTAGACACCATACTAAAAAGCAGAGAGGGTCTGTATAATCAAGTCTACGGTTTTTACCATGTCATGTCTAAGTGTGAGAGCTGGATCCACAAAAGGCTGAACACAGAAGAACTGATGCTTTCGAATTTTGGTGCTGGAAGAGATGCTTGAGAATCTCTCAGCCTGAAAAGTGATCAAACCAGTCAGTCCTAAAGGAAGTCAATTTTGCATATACATTAGAAGGTCTAATGCTGAAGCTGAAGATCCAATATTTTGGTTACTTAATGTGAAGAATTGACTTGTTGAAAAAATCCCTGATTCTGCAAAAGATTGAGAGCAGAAGGAGAAGGGCAAAACAGAAGATGAGGGGGTTGAATAGCATCACTGATTCAATAGACATGAACTTGAGAAAACTCAGGGCTTCCCTTGTGGCTCAGATTGTAAAGAATCTGCCTTCAATGTAGGAGACCTAAGTTCAATCCCTGGGTCAGGAAGATCACCAGGAGAAGGGAATAGCTACCCATTGCAGTATTCTTATCTGTAGAATTCCATGGACAGAGGACCCTGGCAGGCCACAGTTCATAGGGTCACAAACAGTGAGACATCAACTGAACAAGTAGTAACACTTTCACTTTCTGAGAGATAGTGAGGGACAAGGAAGCCTTCCCCATCGAGGTCCATGAGGTGACAAAGACTCAGACAAGACTTAGTGATTGAATGAGGTCACAAAGAGTCAGACAAGACTTAGTGATAGAATGACAACAACAAATCGTGTTCAATTTTCAGAGACAGGAAAAGCAGCACAGGCCTCTGAAGTTGTTTCTGACCTGCCTGGACACTGTCCCTGACGATGTTCCTTTTATGAGCTCCTGTTGTGAATTCAGGCTAAGAAGCACAATAGGTAAGACAGGATGTGGCTATCGCATTTTTTGAGCCCCTGGATGGGGTCTGGTCAACCACATACAGGGCCTAAAAATGTTCTGTGTCTTGCATGACAAAATAAATATCATTTATAAAAAGATTAACATAAAACCAGGGCCACAATTTCCTTGCAAACTGATGATGGTATCTCTTCATGGCCTGGGATTATAAGCAGGAACCCCTGAATTGCAGTTTTGAAGTCTCACTCACAGAGTGGAAATGCTGCCTTGGAGTTTCTCCCAATTAGAACTCCAGATTGCTGTTACATGAGCCTTGCCAGTGCCATTTGAATCTGGATGCTGGTCAGCCCAATTAGGTGATGAATTTGTTACTCTACTTATTTTTTCTATTTCTCCTTTAGTTTAAGGATTGTATGCTGAAAGTAAGTTGGATAATTCTTCATTAAATGTTGTAATTGTTTATTCTATATAATGAGTGGTTTCTTTTGTTAATAAATGCTTCATACCTGAAATGAAAGTTAAAACTTTTGGCATTTTTTTTTCCCCTAATTTTTGTTGACACATTCACAGGCTGGATTGAAGCACTCTCTAATTGCACAGAGAGGTACAGAAATCTGAAAGCTGTGTCGAAGGAGATAGTATCTAATTCGGGCTTCCTTGATCACTTCAGAGTGACAGTGGGCCTTCATTTACAGTCATGATATCCCAGCACCTGGCCAAATGCTTAGGAATTAAGTACTGCCTCCATTCATCCTGGTGACCTCAAGCCTCAGAGAAGACTGAGAAAACAAACCAGACTCTTAAAAGTCCCAGATTAAACTATGTCAGGAAACATATAACAAATGGATCCAAAATGCTAGCCATGTCCCACGGGAGGGTATAAGCAGCCCCCAAATGACTAATATATTCAAGTCTGTTTGAAATGATGTATGGATGCTTGTTCTTAATATCTGATTTTTTTTTTCCTTCTTTTTAATAAGGACACCAAAGCATTCCTAAAACAAGTAACTGGGGGCGGTCCTAAGATGGTGGAGGAATAGGATGGGAAGACCACTTTCTCCCACAAAAACTCATCAAAAGATCATTTGAACACTGAGAAAATTCCACAGAACAACTTCTGAATGCTGGCAGAGGACAACAGATACCCAGGAAGGCAGCCCATTGTCTTTGAAAGGAGGTAGGACAAAATATAAAAGATCAAAAGAGAGGCAAAAGTGTTCGGCACAGAGACCAATCCTGGGGAGGGAGTTGTGAAAGAGGAGATATTTCCAAACACCAGGAAACCCTCTCACCAGCAGGTCTGTGGAGAGCTTTTGGGATCTCAGAGGGCAACATAACTTGAAGGAAAAGTAAATACAACCCATAGATTATGTGCCTAACTACAACTCCCAGCAGAGAAGTAGCTGACACTCGCATCTGCCACCAGCAAGCAGGGGCTGAACCAGGAGGCACGGGCTGCAATGCTTAGAGTAAGGACTGGGCCTGAATGGGAGCTAATGTGAAATAGCAACCCAAACTGTGGAATACCAGAGAGAGAGAAAAAAGAGAGAGAAAGAGAACTTTCCTGTGAAAAGCCCTAACATAAGGCACTGCTGGCCCACTCACAGAACAAAGGACTGATCAAACACCAGAGGAGAGCTGGCTGGCTGTGGACCGGCCCTTCCCCCACCAGAGGCAGGGAGGCAGGTGAGTGACAGCCAGAGCCTGAAAGGGGCATCCTCTACCAAACAGCAAGTAGGCTCCCAGTTGTTAAACAAATCTTCCTGGGATCCTGACGGTGGACATCTGCCAGGAGGGTCACAGACAGAAATCAGCTCCCCAGAGGAGACACACGACACACCTGAGTCAATGCTCCCACTGCACACCAAGGAAACCAAGCGGCTGGGACCGGGGAGGTGATAAGACGGACCACCGTACACCTGAGGAGAATGTGCTTGCCAAGTACCTGGTCGCCTGAGCTGCTCGGACCTAGGAAGGGCAAAAGCCGTAAGCCCAATTCAATCTGTGCCTTGCGGAGTACCTGAGAACCTGAATCTGGGTGGCTTAGACCATGGAAGTGCACTCAACCCAGGGCCCACTTTAGAAGTTCCCCTGCAGAGTAACCTGGAGCCTGATCAGTATAGACACGGAAAGCACACACACAGTGAACAGGGGCAAACCCAATGTGGCCGAGACATTGGGAGCACTCCCCACACATGCCAGTCATATTTGTTTGCAGTGTTCCTCCTTCCCCACAGCACAACTGATTAAGTTAGCCTTGTATCAGGGCAGAAATTAGACACTGAAGAGACTTGCAAACAGAAGAAGCCAAAATAAACAGAGGGAACCTCTTTGGAAGTGACAGGTGCAACAGATTAAAACCCTGTAGTTAGCACCAACTACGTTAGAAGGGGCCTATAGACCTTGAGAAATGTAAGTTGGAACAAGGAACTATCTGAAACTATACTGACCCCACACTGCCTGCAACAGTCCCAGAGAAATTCCTAGATATATTTTACTACTACCATTTTTATTTTTCTTTAATTTTAAGTCCTTTATTACTCCTTTAATTTTCATTTTTATAACTTACTATTACATTGTAGGAAAACAAAAACACATTTTTAAAGCAAATTTCACTTTTTTTTTTTTTTAAACATTGTATTTTTGAGCATCTAACCACTACTCTAGATTTTTAATCTTTGCTTTTTGGTATTTGTTAACAATTTTGTACCTTTAAAAATCCAATCTTCAGTGATTTCTGGCTTGATTGCCCTCTCCTACTTTGACTCTCCTTTTTCTCCCTTAGGTTACCTCTCTCTTCTCCCTCCCCCTGCTCTTCTCTACCGAATTTTGTGAATCTCTTTGGGTATCCTGGGCTGTGGAGAACACTTAGGGAACTGACTACTGGCTAGATCAGTCTCTCTCCTTTTGACTCCCCCTCTTCCCTCCTGGTCACCACTATCTCCTTTCTTCCTCTTCTCTATGTAACACTGTGAACTTCTCTGGGTGTTCCAGGCTATGGAGAGCACATAAGGATTTGATTACTGGCTAGATTGCTATCTCCCATTTTGACTTCCCATCTTCTCCTCCAGGTCACCTCTATCTCTCTCCTCCCTCTTCACTTCTCCATGGTAACTCTGTGAACCTCTCTGGGTGTCCCTCACTGTGGAGGATCTTTTCTCCATTAACTTAGATGTTTTATCATCATTGCTGTATGGATGGAAAACTCTTGAGGCTACTGTAAGAATATGACTATACATGTACACACATGGAGGATTCAAGTATGGCAAAACCAATACAATATTGTAAAGTAAAATAATAAATAAATTAATTTAAAACAATAAATAAAAATAAATAAATAAAAACAACTGAAACCCAGAGGCAGGAGGCATAAAATCAAAACCGCAGAACACCAGAAAACTCCTAACTCCTGGGAACATTAATCAATAAGAGCTCATCCAAAAGCCTCCATCATAACCAAGCTCCACCCAAGAGCCAACAAATTCCAGAGCAACACATACCACACTAATTCTTCAACAATGCAAGAGAATAGCTCTGAACTTTAATATACAGGCTGCCCAAAATCACACCAAACCCATAGACACTTCAAAACTCACTACTGGACACTCCAAAGAGAAGACATCCAGCTCCACACACCAGAACACTGACACAAGCTTCCCTAAACAGGAAATCTTGAAGAGCCACTTGTCGAACCCCACCCATAGAGAGGAACCTCCACAATAAAGAGGAACCACAAACTTCCAGGATACAGAAAGGGCATTCCAAATGAAGCAATCTAAACAAGATGAAAAGGTAGAGGAACACCCAGTAGGTAAAGGAACAGGATAAATGCCCATCAAACCAGATAAAAGAGGATGAGATAGAGAGTCTACCTGATAAATAACTCAGAGTAATGATAGTAAAAAATGATACAAACTCTTGAAAACAAAATGGAGCTACAGATAAATAGTCTGGAGACAAGGATTGAGAAGATGCAAACAATGTTTACACAAGGATCTAGGAGAAATAAAAAAGAGTCAATATATAATAAATAATGCAATAACTGAGATCAAAAGCACTCTGGAGGGAAACAACAGTCGAATAATGGAAGTAGAACATAGGAGAAGTGCAGTGGAAGATAGAATGGTGGAAATAAATAAAGCAGAGAGGAAAAAAGAATGAAAAGAAGTGAGAACAACTTCAGAAACCTCTGGGACAATGTGAAACGTTGAAACGTTGAAACAATTGAAACAACAATGTGAAATGTCCCAACATTTGAATCACAGGATTCTCAGAAGAAGAAGACAAAAAGGAAGTCCATGAGAAAATACTTGAGAAGATAATAGTTGAAAACTTGCATAAAATTGGGAAGGAAATAGCCACACAAGTCTAAGAAACCCAAAGAGTCCCAAAAAGGATAAACCCAAGGCAAAACACCCCAGGACACATATTAATCAAATTAACAAAGATCAAACACAAAGAACAAATATTAAAAGCAGCAAGGGAAAAACAACAAATAACTCACAAGGAGATCCCCATAAGGATAACAGCTCATCTTTCAATAGAAATTCTTCAAGCCAGAAGGGAATGGTAGGACATACTTAAAGTGATGAAAGAGAAAAACCTACAATCCAGATTACTGTACCCAGCAAGGATCTCACTCAAATATGAAGGAGAAATTAAAAGCTTTACAGACAAAAGCTCAGCAAAAGCTGAGAGAATTCAGCACCACAAAACCAGCTCTTCAACAAATGCTAAAGGATCTACTCTATTCAGGAGACACAGAAAGGGTGTATAAACTCGAACCCAAAACAACAAAGTAAATGTCAATGGGAGTACACTTATCAATAATTATCTTAAATGTAAATAGGTGGAAAAACCCAAACAAAAGACAAAGACTGGCTGAATGGATGCAAAAGCACGACACCTACATATGCTGCCTATAAGAGACCCAACTTCAAAACAAGGGATACACACAGCCTGAAAGTGAAGGGCTGGAAGAAGATATTTCATGGAAATGGAAAGCCAAAAAAGCAGGAGTGACAATACTCAGATCAAATAAAATAGACTTTGAAATAAAGGCTGTGCAAAGAGACAAAGGACACTACATAATAATCAAAGGATCAATCCAAGAAGAAGATAAAACAGTTATAAATATGTATGTACCCAATATAGGAGCACTGCAGTATGTAAGGCAAGTGCTCACAAGTGTGAATGGGGAAATTAACAGTAACACAATAATAGTGGGAGACTTTAATATCCAACTCACACCTATGGATAGATCAACTAAACAGAACATTAACAAGGAAACACAAACTTTAAATGATACAATGGACCAGTTGATATCTATAGAACATTTCACCCCAAAACAATGAATTTCACCTTTTTCTCAAGTTGCACATGGAAGCTTCTCTAGGATAGATCACATCCTGGGCCATAAATCTAGCCTTGGTAAATTAAACAAACAAACTTGATTTCATTCCAAGCATCTTTTCTGATCACAATGCAGTTAAGATTAGATGTCAACCACAGGGGAAAAACATCTATTAAAAATACCAATATGCGGAAGCTAAACAGCATGCTTCTGAATCAAGAGCGAATCACAGAAGAAATCAAAATATGCATGTAAATGGATGAAAATGAAAACAGAACAATCCAAAACCTATGGGACTCTGTAAAAGCAGTGCTAAGGGGAAGGTTCATAGCAATGCAAGCTTACCTCAAGAAACAAGAGAGAAATCAAATAAATAACCTAACTCTACACATAAAGGAACTAGAAAAGGAAGAAATGAAGAACCCCAGGGTTAGTAGAAGGAAGGATATCATAAAACTTAGGGCAGAAATAAATGCAGAAGAAACAATGGAGACCATAGCAAAAATCAACAAAGATAAAGTTGGTTCTTTGAGAAGATAAATAAAATAGTCAAACCATTAGCCAGACTCATTAAAAAAAAAAAAGGGGGGGGGGGGGAGAAGAATCAAATAAAATTAGAAATGAAAATGGAGAAATCACAGCAGACAACACAGAAATACAAAGGATCATAGGAGAGTACTATCAGCAACTATATGCCAATAAAATGGACAACCTGGAAGAAATGGACAAATTCTATAAACGACAGCTTTCCAAAACAGAACCAGGAAGAAATATATAATCTTAGCATACCCATCACAAGCATGGAAATTAAATCCATAATCAGGAAACCTCCAGCAAACAAAAGCCTAGGACCAGATGGCTACACGGCTGATTTCTACCAAAAATTTAGAGACTAGCTAACATGTATCCTACTCAAACTCTTCCAGAAAGGTGCAGAGGAAGGTAAGCTTCCAAACTCATTCTATGAGGCCACCATCACCCTAATACCCAAACAAGACAAAGATGCCACACACACACACACAGAACTACAGGTCAATACCACTGATGAACATAGATGCAAAATTCCTTAACAAAATTCTAGCAAACAGAATCCAACAACATATCAAAAATATCATGCATCATGACCAAGGGGACTTTATCCCAGGAATGCGAGGATTCTTTAATATCCACAAATCAATCAATGTAATACCCCATTAACAAATTGAAAGATAAAAACCATATGGTTATTTCAATAGACGCAGAAAAGGCCTCTGAAAAAATTCAACACATATTTATGGTAGAAACTCTCCAGAAAACAGGAATAGAAGGAACATACTTCAGCATAATAAAAGCTATATATGACAAACCCACAGCAAACTTTATCCTCACTGGTGAAAAATTAAAAGCATTCCCACTAAATCAAGAACAAAGCAAGGATGCCCACTCTCACCACTACTATTCAACATAGTTTTGGAAGTTTTGGCCATATCAATCATAGCAGAAAAGAAATAAAGGGAATCTGGATTGGAAAAGAAGTAAAACTCTCACAGTTTGCAGATGACATGATCTTGTACATTGAAAACCCTAAACACTCTACCAGAAAATTACTATTGCTAATCAATGAATATAGTAAAGTTGCAGGTTATAAATTAACACACAGAAATCCCTTGCATCGCTATACACCAACAATGAGAAAATGTAAAGAGAAATTAAGGAAACAATTACATTCACCATTGCAAAGAAAAGAATAAAATACTTAGGAATATACGTACCTAAAGAAACAAACAAGCAAACAAAAAACTACATATTGAAAAATATAAAACACTGATGAAAGAAATCAAAGAAGGCACAAATAGATGGAGAAATTATACTGTGTTCTTGGATCAGAAGAATCAAGATAGTGAAAATGAGTATATGAGCCAAAGCAATCTATAGATTCAATGCAATCCCTATCAAGCTACAATGGTATTTTTCACAGAACTAGAACAAATAATTCACAATTTGTAGGGAAATACAAAAAAAAACCTCGAATAGCCAAAGCAATCTTGAGAAAAAATGGAACAGGACGAATCAACCTGCCTGACTTTAGGTTCTACTACAAAGCTACAGTCATCAAGACAGTACGGTACTAGTACAAAGATAGACATATAGATCGATGGAGCAAAACAGAAGGCCCAGAGATAAATCCACACACCTATGGACATCTTATTTTTGACAAAAGAGATATACAATGAATATACAAGAATATACAATGGAGAAAAGACAATCTCTTTAACCAGTGGTGCTGGGAAAACTGGTTAACCACTACCACAAGAATGAAACTCGAACACTTTCTAACACCATACGCAAAAATGAACTCAAAATAGATTAAAGATCTAAACCTAAGACCAGAAAGTATAAAACTCCTAGAGGAAAACATAGGCAAAACACTCTTTGATATAAACCACAGCAGGATCCTCTATGACCCACCTTCCAGAGTAATGGAAATAAAAGCAAAATAAACAAATGGGATATAATTAAACTTACAAGCTTTTGCACAATGAAGGAAAATATAAGCAAAGGAAAAGACAGACTTCCGAATGGGAAAAAATAATAGCAAATGAAACAACTGACAAAGAATCTAAAAAATATAGAAAAATATACAAGGAGCTCAACTCCAGAAAAATAAATGACTGAATCAAAAAAAAAAATGGACTAAAGAAATAAACACATAGTTCTCCATAGAAGACATACAGATGGTTAATAAACATATGAAAAGATGCTCAACATCACTCATTACCAGAGAAATGCAAATCAGAACCACAATGGCGTACCATCTCACGTGAGTCAGAAAGGCTGCTATCAAAATGTCTACAAACAATAAATACTGGAGAGGGTGTGAAGAAAAGGGAACCCTCCTACACTGTTGGTGTGAATGCAAACTAGTACAGCCACTATGGAGAACAGTGTGGAGATTCCTTAAAAAACTGGAAATAGAACTGCTATATGACTCGCAATCCCACTGCTGGGCATAGGCACTGAGGAAGCCAGAACTGAAAGAGACAAGAGTGGCCCCAATGTTCACCACAAAACTGTTTACAATAGCCAGGACATGGAAGCAACCTAGATGTTAATCAGCAGACGAATGCATAAGAAAGCTGTGATACATATACACAATAGAATATTACTCAGCCTTTTAAAATAATGCATTTGGATCAGTTCTCATGAGGTGGATGAACCTAGAGCCTATTACACAGAATGAAGTAAGTCCAAAAGAAACACACCAATACAGTATCCTAATGCATATACATGGACTTTAGAAAGATAGTAACGAAGCCCCTAATGCGAGACAGCAAAAGAGACACAGATGTATACAACAGTGTTTTGGACTCTGTGGGAGAAGGCGAGGGTGGGATGGTTTGACACAATAGCGTTGAATCATGTATACATTCATATGTGAAACAGATTGTCAGTAGAGGTTCGATGCATGAGACAGGTGCTCAGGGCTGGTGCACTGGGATGACCCTGAGGGATGGGGTGGGGAGGGGGGTGGTGCAGGGGGGTGGGGTTCAGGATGGGGAACACATGTACACCCATGGCTGATTCATACCAATGTATGGCAAAAACCACTAAAATATTGTAAAGTTATTAGCCTCCAATTAAAATAAATAAATTAATTTTAATAATAAAATAATAAAACAAAGAACTGGCCTGAGAAAATTTCATCAAAGACTCCAATGATATGGAGAGAAAGTCCTTCCTAAACCACAAGAAGGCCTGAATATCTCCCAAGTAGAGCCAGGAGAGCAAGTGTTAGTCAAGACCTGCACAGAGAAATGTGTAAGGCATGTCAGGTTGTTCTAGAAATCTTCAACTGCTATTAAAGTGCAGGGTCTGTCTTCTTGGTCCTATAATTCTAGCATAAAACCCCATGTCCTTTAGGAGTGGAAGACAGGGACTGAGAATCCAAAGCCAAAAGAAATTATTCCTGCTAACCTGTTGAAGACTATAGATACTTATTCAAGTGGAGCACTATTAAATCTTCCTCAGATGGGTAAAAATATATTCTATAATATTCCTCCTTTTCCTGATATGGCTCCCTGTACAGCTATGAACCTCTCCTTAATGATTCATGTATGCTAGCAAACCACACTACAACTCAACTTAAACTTACTACCCCTTCTTAGACCTGCATTAGCATCAGAAGTTGAGGGGTATGTCCAGCTTATCACAGGGTATCTATGACCAACCATTCCAGTCCAGCTATATGCTACTGCTAAACACACTGCATCTTGTTGTGGCATAGCACTTTTGGTAAAAGGGGCTAAAATGTCATGCCCTGGGACCAGCAGTAATTTGGCTGTATTTACTCCCATGCTAACATCTGCAAACTCACCTGAGCCCTTGCTTTCTGTCTTGATTAACCTTCCCCAAGTGTTTTCCTCTATTTGCTTCAGCACAACTCCGTGTTTGGGGAGTCTGTGGGAGATCTGGAGTATTCATAATATGCAGTAACATCAGTGTCAGAAAAATGGATAAATCTGGGATATAGAAACTGTTCTGGGGTATCATGTTTTAGCCCAAAGCCTGAGAACTAATTGTTGTTGTTGTTTTTCATTCTCCCAGTCATGTTCAATTCTTTGTGACCTCATGGATTCCTGCACACCAGGCCTCTCTGTTTCTCACCATCTCCCAAAGTTTGCCCAAGTTCATGCCCATTGCATCAGCACTGCCTTCCAGCCATTGAATCCTCTGAGAAGTGGATGTTTAGGGAAAACTGACACACTGTACCTATCACCATTCTCAGTTTCCATTAACCAGTTTCAATAATCCATGTTCTGCCTAGGCTGACCAGAAAACCATATCCAATCCTGGTTTCTAAACCAGATGGGTCACTGTGACCCCTGTTATTCTTTCATAGGCATCCAAACCCCTGAAAACCTAGTCCCATGGTGGCTGTGAATTCATAGCCGCTTAGTCCTGTCTGATTCTTTGCGACCTTATAGACTGTAGCCCACCAGGCTCCTCTGTACATGGGATTCTGTAGGCATTGATCCTGGAGTGGATTGTCACTTCCTTCTCTAGGGGATCTTCCTGACTCAACAGTAGAACCTGCATCTCTTTCATCTGCTGCATAGGCAAGTAGGTTCATTACCACTGAGGCACCTGAGAAGATACCCTATTGTGGGAACCCCAATATAACTCTCTCTGCCTCAAGTGTGGATCCCAGGATGCCAGTCAACACTTGAATCCCTTTTTGAATTCCCCTCACTGATGCCAGCTTTGCAGCAAGTAGGGTGACAATCTCCCTCCAGTTGCTAAAGAACTGCACTTGTCCCATTATGCCATGCCCCAGATAGAAAGCAGACAGAAACCCTGTCCCACTTTGGCAAACATTTTGTTGCCCAGCCTGAACTCAACTATGGTGTCTACTTCATATGTGGGAATACAGCTTACTTACATCTGCCTACTATTGGTCAGGAACTAGCTGTCTAGGCAATGTCATGCCCTACATAAACCTGGCCTAGAGTAATGCCTTCTTTTCTTTACAGTATATACCCATGAGAAAATACATCGTGTGGCAGTGATAACCCCTTTATTTTTGGCACTGGGATTGACCACTGATTTGGCAGAAGCTGCCACTGGGGAACTTCTTTGCATAAATTTAAGGAGTTTTCTAGAACAACTGATGTGACCATAGAAAAATACTGTGAGGACCATCCAATGTCTACAACCCCAACTAGACTCCCTAGCCATCCTACAAAATTGTTGGGCCTTAATCTACTGACTGCTGGGCAGGGGTCACTTGTCTTTACCAGAAGAAAGAATGCTATTTTTATTATAACCAGTCTGGAAAGGTCCAAGAAGACATCAAGAGCCCTTAAAACAGGACACAAAAATCTGATATTTTTCTACAAGAGACATGTGGAGTCCTCTTTCTTTCCCCTGTTGTGTCTTACCATTTCTGGGTCCAATGGTGACTATGCTGTTAGGCCTCCTGTTAGACCTGACCTCTGTCTTTCAAGTCCTTGCAAAGTTTTATCTCTAGCAGATGTTAGGGAAATTAAATAGATAGTCTTGTTTACACTTTAGAGACAAAACAGAGTAATCTCTTACCTTGCTTCTAACCTGCTTGGAGACTTCCCTGACTTTTAGTGACTGTTAGTGACTACCTGCTGTGGGTGCCAGGTTGCCTCACTATTGATAAGATAACAGAGGAATGTTGAAATTTTTGAGCCCTTCTGTGGGATAGTGGTCTGGCTAATCAAGCCCCCAACTTTAAAAACATTCCAAGTTTTACATAACAAAACAAAGAGAATTTCATGAGCTATAGTTTGTTCACAGATTGATGATGATATCAGCATGTGTCCTTGGATTTATAATTGGAACCTCCAACTGCAATCTCATCCATAGAGCAGATATGCTGCTTGGGATCCTCTCCCAATTGGAACTCCAGATGTGACATGACATGGTACTTCCCAGTGCTGTTTAATACTGACATTACAGAAGATATATCTCTCAGGAGCTCTTTCAGAGTCCACACCTCTAACAGCATCCCCCACTGCCCTTATATTTTAGTTGATCAAATCTCCACTTTCTAAGTCAGCTTTCCCTTGAATGGGCCTACTGTTCTAACAATGTTCCCTGCTCCCTTTTCTCTCTGTTTCTTTGCCTCCTTGTGATCTTACACCCACCCCAACCTCCCACCTCCTCCCACCCTCCCCACCCCACCTCTAAGTCCCTTTGTCTCTCTCTCCTTCAGCTAATCCTCTTCTGATTTCTCTATCTCTGGGGTTGGGGGGGTGGGAGTCCAGTCTCCCCAATTACTGTCCCTACTGTAGCAAGTTTTGTTATCACTTCACATTCTCTGATTAAACAAAGACCCCACCTCCCCAGGGAGACAATACAAGATTTTTATCAGCCCATGTGCCCCTGTTAATCACAGTCATTTTGAGTACTATTTGGTATGTTTTAACGGTTACACTATGACTATAGAAAGGAAAGGAGATTTTGTTTGTTTGTTTGTTTGTTTTACAAAGTATGGCTATGATATTCTTTAGACTCTGGAGAAAACGGGTTAAAATGTTGTGGTTTTTTTTTTTTTTTTTTTTTTTTTTTTGTTTGTTTGTTTGTTTTTCCTCTTGGAAACTGCAAAACCAGTTCTTTTTGTGTATGCACTTAAAAACAACTAGACTGGTTAAAAGGCATGCCTAGGAAGAAAAACCTGAAGTTAATCCTTGTCATGTCCTTGAAATACACAGTCCACCTTTCCTTGAGCCTTCAGCCTGGGGCTAATTATTAACACTAACCCAAGGGGGAGGAAAATGGGGAGGAAGGGCGAAAGATGTTTTAAATCTCAAGCAAAACCTATAAGGCCTCTTTTGGGATTTATGTATGTGTCTTAGTGTGTGTCTTTGTCTTTGGATAATATTGCTGAGGTTCATACGTAAGTGAGCTCCAATTCAGTTGGCTTAAAGAAAAGTAAGTTTTTACAAATCAAGCATTTACAAGATAAATTAGCCTAGATGAATTTCAGATTCCTGTGAAAATTCATTTCTGAATGTTATATAAGAGCTCTCTTTCAGGCCCTGGAGGGGTCTTTCTCCTGCAGCAAAGGAATTCTAAAATGTTGAATGAGGCTTTAAGGATTAGTCAAATTCATGCTAAATCTACAAAGACTGGGAAAGTCTTTATTTTTTAATCTCCTTTGCTATTTTCTTTTCTTTCTTTTTTATTTTTTTAAACTTATTTGCTCTTGGCATTTAAGGAAACTCTCTAAAGCATGTGTTGATAAGTTAGCAAACAGAATACAGACATCAGTGGTGACACAGCAAAAGGATACAGATCTTACACACACACACACAAAAAGTAGTTTAAAAGAGTCACTAGACAAGCAGCATTAACAACATGCAACAGAGCTTAACAACAAACCCTATAAAGCTATTGAGAACTATAGAGAAAAATATTTTCCAGTGTTAACCACATTTTATAATATTCAAAATGTACATTTGTAAAGAAAATGTTGCAGAAGGAATGTATGACTATTGACAAATAAAAAGGAAGGAAGGAAATGAGGAAAGGAAACAACATAATAATAACATTGCCTCTACGATGATGCTCTGGCATAGTAGTTACTGCACAAAGACTTGAATTCAACACATAGTTTTGCAGAACTAAGGGAAATCATAAGCAAAAGACTAAAAGAAATCAGAATAAACATATCTCAAGAAAGAAGAGGATGATATAGAAATTCTAAAGATAAATTAACAGTTAGGTTCAGCAGTTCAAAAATACAAAAATTGAAATGAAAAATAAACTAGAGATGTTTAATAGAAGATTAAAGTAGGCAGAACAAAGAACCAAGAAAGGTTGAGAATAAGTCAACTGGCATTTGGAGTCTGAGGAAATAGAGGGGAAAAAAAATAGGAGACTAACAGATGCAGCCTTATACACCTATGTAAAATCTTCATATTTACTAATATATGCACATCAAAAGACCCAAAAGGTGAAGATAGGAAGAAAAATTTTATGTTATGTATGACACAGAATACAAACACACAAAGCTTATCTTGTAAATCTCTGTTTCTGGGTAATGTATAAGTGTGTTATTTGTGTCAGCCACAATTTAAGTGTGGGAATAGAGGTATTAGAGAGAAGAGTGTTGTTATTGTATTAAACTAAGGTAATATTAATTCAAGCACAATGGTTATAAAGTGAAGATACTGATTATAATTGCCAACATCATTGGTATGAAGAAAATAGATGTGCAGAAAGATAAGAATGGCAATCAATAGTTAACTAGAAAAAGGATGGATATCCAAAAAAAAAAAATAAAAATAAAAATTGATAACAGTTATGGAGGAATAGAGAAAGTAAAGAAGTGTAAGACAATAGCATTGAAACATGTCAGATCGCCAGTCCAAGTTCGAAGCATGAGACAGGGCGCTCAGGGCTGGTGCAATGGGACAATCCTGAGGGATGGGATGGGGTTCAGGATGGGGGACACATATACATCCATGACTAATTCATGAGAATGTATGGCAAAAACAACTACAATATTATAAAGTAATTAGACTCCAATTAAAAATAAATAAATTAATTCTAAAAAACGTGTAAGACATATGGTAAATAGCAAACAGATGGAAGTATATTTTTCTTTATCGATAATTATATTTACATGGACTAAACTCTCCAATGTTGGCTGGGAAAAAGAAAACACAAAATGAGAGTTATGTAAGTCTTGGTTTAGGATAAAGTAAGAACTATAGACCAGGACACAGAATTTGAGATATGAATACATCTCAGAAGCTGCTTCATGGAATTTGAAAGGAAGACAAGTATTACCTTTGATTTTGGTGAAAGAATATATGCATTCAAGTGCACATTTTTGCAGAGGCTTCCTGATAATTCCGTGGAACAGTGTCACCATTAGTAATTTTAACACTTCATTAGATTATGAAAAGATACAAAAATTTGTGTTTATAAAATTCTTCTCCTGAAAATATCCATCTGTAATCTGTTCTGCCAGCTTTTCACAGAGGAAAAAGGGCCTCATCCCTGATCTTCACACTGAACTTGAAGGTCAGTGACTATGGTCTCCAGTGACATAATTCTTGTAGTAGAGGATAGTATTTTTTTTTTTTTTTTTTTTTTAGGTAAGTAAATTTTACTCACCACTAATCAAAAGGCAGCTAATGACAGAATTAGATGATTGAAGGTGGAAATATAAAGAAAACATGATGTACTGATGTGCTATCAAGGAACTCACTTTACATGCAAGATACAAATAGGTTGAAGATAAAAATATAAGAAAACATATTAAGCATTATGATGCAAAGATAGAAGGCAAACAGAAAAACGTTATCTGTGGTCCACTAATGTGAGGGAAAATACAACTAGATTTAAAATTCTTGCAAGAGAAACTGATATGTGTAGAGACGGAAGAGTCAAACCACTGAGAAGAGTTAAAACTGGTAAATATACCTGGACCTAAAACAGGCTGCCAGAGTCTGGGATGCAAATAGTGACAAAAAAGGAAATGTTCTGTAAAAATAATTGAGAACTTCAAGACTCTATTTTCTTTTATGGTATAACTAGTTAGATCTAAAAGCAAATATGGGACCTGAACACACAACACGAAAACTACACCTAGGAGATAATCATGTAGGCATATATTATGTATAAACTCACATCCTCACACAGACAGACACACACACACCAATATGACAGTCTACCTAAGAGCAGAATACACATAATAGTCTAGTACACATGGAACACTCAAAGGATAGGTTGAGCCCCAGAAAGGACTTAAAGATACTTTTAAGTTAGAAGTCATATAAACCATATTCTATGAATACAGTGCAATTAAACTTGAAATCAGTAAAAACAAGGATAGATTAAAAAATTTACAAATCTATGGAAATCATCAACACTCTTAAACAACAAGTCAGAAGAAAAAATCGTGAGAGAATTTAGAAAATGTTTTGAAGTGAATGGAAAAAAGAAAAAACACAAAGTCTACAAAAATTTATTGGGGCAGTGGTCCCAAGATGGTGGAGGACCAGGACAGGGAGGCCACTTTCTTTCCCACAAATACATCAAAAGATCATCTACATGTGGAGTAACTTACACAAAACAAATTCTGAATGCTGGCTGAAGGCTCAAGATACCCAGAAAGGCAAGCCAGTCTCTTCAAAATCAGATAGGGCAAAAGATAAAAGCAGAAGAGAGAAAAAAGATTTAGGGGCAGATATTTGTCCTGGGCTTCCCTGGTGGCTCAAGGGTAAAGCATCTGCCTGCCTGCAATGTGGGAGACCTCGGTTTGATCCCTGGGTTGGGAAGATGCCCTGGAGAATGAAATGGAAACCCATTACTGTATGTCCTGGAAAATCCCATGGATGGATAAGGTTGGTGGGCTACAGCAGTTGGACATGATTGAGCAAATTTACTTTCTTTTCTTTTCACCTGTCCTGGAGAGGGAGTTGTGAGGAAGTTTCCACATAATAGAAAATCCTCTCACAGGTAAGAGAGGAGCTTTGAAATCTCAGAGGGCAGCATAATTGGGAAAAAAAAAAAAAAAAAAAACACCTCAGAATTTGCACTCAATGACAATTACCAGTGGAGAAGCAACTCATACACTCGTGTCCACCTGCAGCAAATGTGGGCTGGGTGCTGAGGCTCAGGTTGCATTGTTTGTCCTTAGGGTAAGTGTTGAATGAGCTGAGGATACTCTGAGGGTATTAATGTGACAAAGAACCCGAAACCATGGGAACACCAGACAGACAAAGAAAAACAGAAGACCTTTTCCACAGTAAGGTTCTAACACCCCCACTGTGAACCCTGAACCACTCACAGAACACAGGATCACCCTATTGCATACCAAAGGAGAACAAGCCAGCTCTCTTTCAGGGCTCTTCATGAAGTAGAGAAGATGATGTCTGACAGCCAGAGGTGGAAGAAAGCAAGGGGTTTATGCAGTCTTGTCCCCAGAGACTGCATATCCTACAAAAGCTATGAGCAAGCTACCTTTCACTAACCATGTCTTCCTGAGATTCTGGATGGTTCATAACAACCAGGAGTGTCACAATCTGACAAGGTTGGGCAACTTTATGGCCCACCTGGGACTGTGCCCTCACAACCTACCTGGTAAACTAAGTGGCTTGAATATGGGAGGTACATGAGACACATGGCCTATCGAGGACTGTGCCCTTTGGTACACCAAAGAACCTGAGTGGCTTGGATCTGGGAAGTGTATGAGATGCATGCCTCACTTGGGATTGTGCCCTTGCAGCACACCCAGGAACCCAGACAACTTGGACCTGGGAAATGCATGCCACCTTGGGCTGTGGTACCCCTGTTTGATCCAGCCACTGTGAGTGCACAACACGCATGCCAGTAGTGTCAGTTTGCAGTATTTTTCCCTCTCCACAACACAACCAAGAGTGAGCCTGAATAACTGGCCATGTTTGCCCCTTCATCTCAGGGTGGAGATTAGACACTTCAAAGAGACTTCACAGGAGACTTGCAAGCAGAGATGACCAACCTAAGCATGGAAGAGGGAACTGCCCTGGATGTGGCAAGTGCAACCAAATAAAATGCTACAGTTAAGCTGAGGCTATGCCTATGAGGGACAACTGTAAGATCTGAGAATGAATACAAGCCAGAAAAAGGGATTATCTGACCTTGAACTGGCCATATATGTAATTTTTTAATTCAATTTTATTTTTTTATATATATTGTACTTTTGAGGATGTAATATCTGTTCTAGTTTTTTTTTTTTTTTTTTTTTTTTTGCTTCTTGATATTTGCTATTAATTTTGTACTTTTAAGTGTTCTTGCCTAGAGAATCCCATAGACAGAAGAGCCTGGCAGGCTACAGTCCATGGGGTTGCAAGAGTTAGACATGACTTCGTGACTAAAGAGAGAGAGATAATCTCTATTCTAGTTTTTTGATTGTTTTTTGCTTTTTGATATCAGCTCTTAATTATGTACTTTTAAGAGTTTTGTTTTTAGTATCCTTTGTCTCTTAGGGATTTGATTGCTGGCTTGATTTCTCTCTTCTCTTTTGACTCACACTTTTTCCGTCTGTCCCTATCTCACTCCTCCCTTTTCTCTTCTCTACATAATTCTGTGAGTCCCCTTTGGGTGTGGAGAGTTGTTTCAACATTAACCCAGAACATTTGTCTTCTGTGATGCATGAGAAGAGAAGCACTGATGCTACTATGAGAGGTCAGGACCAAAACTCAGAGGCAGGAGGCTCAGCTCCTAAATTTTGGAACATCGCAGGACTCCTGGCACCAGGGAATATTAAATAGTTGAGATCCCACCCCAAACCCTCCATTTCTACACTGCAATGGAGCTACAACCCAGAACTAGGAAGTTGCCGTGCAAGACATGCCATGCTAATCCTTCAGCAAAGAGGAACACAGCAATAAACATTGACAAACTGCCCAAAGCCATACCAATGCCATCAGTTCAGTTCAGTTCAGTCACTCAGTCGTGTCCGACTCTTTGTGACACCACGAATCACATCACTCCAGGTTTCCCTGTCCATCACAAACTCCCGGAGTTTACTCAAACTCATGCCCATCGAGTGGGTGATGCCATCCAGCCTTCTCATCCTCTGTCGTCCCCTTCTCCTGCCTCCAATCCCTCCCAGCATCAGGACCCTTTCCCATGAGTCAACTCTTCGCATGAGCTGGCCAAAGTATTGGAGTTTCAGCTTCAGCATCAGTCCTTCCAATGAACACCCAGTACTTATCTCCTTCAGGATGGACTTGTTGGATCTCCTTGGTGTCCAAGGGACTCTCAAGAGTCTTCTCCAACACTACAGTTCAAAAGCATCAATTTTTTTGTGCTCAGCTTTCTTCACAGTCCAACTTTCACATCGTACATGACCACTTGAAAAAACTATAGCCTTGACCAGACGGACCTTTGTTGGCAAAATAATGTCTCTGCTTTGTAATATGCTGTCTAGGTTGGTCATACCTTTTTTTCCAGGAGGTAAACATCTTTTAATTTCACGGCTGCAGTCACCATCTGCAGTGATTTTGGAGCCCCCCAAAATAAAGACTGACACTGTTTCCACTGTTTCCCCATCTATTTGCCATGAAGTGATGCGACCAGATGTCATGATCTTAGTTTTCTGAACGTTGAGCTTTAAGCCAACTTTTCCACTCTCCTCTTTCACTTCCGCCAAAAGACTCTTTAGTTCTTCACTTTTTGCCATAAGGGTGGTGTCATCTGCATATCTGAGGTTATTGACATTTCTCCCGGCAATCTTGATTCCTCCTTGTGCTTCTTCCAGCCCAGTGTTTCTCCTGGTGTACTCTGCATATAGGTTAAATAAGCAGGGTGCCACTATACAGCCTTAATGTACTCCTTTTCCTATTTGGAACCAGTCTGTTTTTCCATGTCCAGTACTAACTGATGCTTCCTGACTTGCATACAGGTTTCTCAAGAGGCAGGTCAAGTGGTCTGGTATTCCCATCTCTTTCAGAATTGTCCACTGTTGTTGTGATCAGTCAAAGGTTTTGGCACAGTCTATAAAGCAGAAATAGATGTTTTTTCTGGAACTCTCTTGTTTTTTTGATGGTCCAGTGGATGTTGGCAATTTGATCTCTTGTTTCTCTGCCTTTTCTAAATCCAGCTTGAATATCTGGAAGTTTATAGTTCACATGTTGTTGAAGCTTGGATTGGAGAATTTTGCACATTATTTTACTAGCAACAGATGAGTGCAGTTGTGCTGTAGTTTGAGCATTCTTTGGCATTGCTTTTCTTTGGGCTTAGAATGAAAACTGTCCTTTTCCAGTCCTCTGGCAACTGTTGAGTTTTCCAAATTTGCTTGCATATTGAGTGAGTGCAGCACTTTCACAGCATCATCTTTGAGAATTCAAGTAGCTCAACTGGAATTCCATCACCTCCAGTAGCTTTGTGTATAGTGACCTGTCCTTCCAGGTTGTCTGGCTCTAGGTGGGTGATCACACCTTCGTTATTATCTGGGTCATGAAGATCTTTTCTGTACAGTTCTTCTGTGTATTCTTGTCACCTCTTCTTCATATCTTCTGCTTCTGTTAGTTCCGTACCATTTCTGTCCTTTATTGAGCCCATCTTTGCATGAAATATTCCCTTGATAGCTCTAATTTTCTTGAAGAGACCTCCAGTCTTTCTGATCCTATTGTTTTCTTCTATTTCTTTGCACTGATCACTGAGGAAGGCTTTCTTATCTCTCCTTGTTATTCTTTGGAACTCTTCATTCTAATGGGTATATCTTTCCTTTTCTCCTTTGCTTTTGGCTTCCCCTTTCACAGTTTTTGTAAGGCCTCCTCAGACAGCCATCTTGTCTTTTTACATTTCTTTTTCTTTAGGATGGTCTTGATCCCTGTCTCCTGTATAATGTCATGAATCTCCTTCCACAGTTTATCAGGCACTCTGTCAAACAAATCTATTCCCTTAAACCTATTCCTCACTTCCACTGTATAAATGTAAAGGATTTGATTTAGGTCATGCCTAAATGGTCTAATGATTTTCCCTACTTTCTTCAATCTAAATCTGAATTTGACAGTAAGGAGTTCATGATCTGTGCCACAGTCAGCTCCCAGTCTTGTTTTTGCTGACTCTATAGAGATTTTTCCATCTTTGACTGCAAAGAATATAATCAGTCTGATTTCAATGTTGACCATCTGGTGATGTCTGTTTGTAGAGTCTTCTCTTGTGTTGTTGGAAGAAGATGTTTGCTCTGACCAGTATGTTCTCTTGGCAAAACTCTATTATCCTTTGCCCTACTTCATTCTGTACTCCAAGGCCAAATTTTCCTGTTACTCCAAGTGTTTCTTGACTTCCTACTTTTTCATTCCAGTCCCCTATAAGGATATTTTGGGTGTTAATTCTAGAAGGTCTTGTAGCTCTTCATAAATCCATTCAGCTTCAGCTTCTTCAGAGAAGGCTCAGCATTGAATAATTGAAGTTTTCCAATTGTGGTGTTGGGAAAGACTCTTAAAGTCCCTTGAACTGACAGGAGATCAAATCAGTCAGTCCTAAAGGAAATCAACCCTGAATAGTCATTGAAAGAGCTTTTGCGGAAGCTGAAACTCCAATACTTTGGCTACCTGATGTAAAGAGCTGATTCATTGGAAATGACTCTGATATGGGAAAAGATCAGGAAGATCTTTCCTCCTTGAGGCATGAGGAGAAAGGTGTAATGGAGAATGAGGTGGTTGAATGGCATCACTGACTCGGTGGACATAATTTGGGTAAACCCAGGGAGATAGTGAAAAACAGGGAAGCCTGACATGGTGCAGTTCATGGTGTCACACAACTAAGAGTAGGACACGACTTAACAATTGAACAATACCAACCAGAAGCTTTGTCTCTCTCTTTTGTGAACCTCACCTCTTGTTACTTCCCTGATAAAGGAAGGGAGAAAATCAGAAGTACACCTAGCTCCTTTTAAGGAGAAACCTATTATAAGAATGGCAAGCTGTCTGTTTTAACTTTTACACCCTGGATCTGAACTGAATTTAGAGCTCTAGCTAAGCAGTTTCACCAAACTTGAAAAATTCTAGTAGAATTTGCTGATGGATATGAGCTATTTGAAATTATGGGTTGAGATATCCTCAACTCCTCCTGAAACATCTGTATGCGGGTCAGGAAGCAACAGTTAGAACCAGACATGTAACAATGGATGAGTTCCAAATTAGGAAAGGTGTACATAAATGCTGTATATTGACGCCCTGTTTATTTAACTTAAATGCAGAGTACATCATGTGAAATGTCAGATGATGGATGAACAAGTTGGAATCAAATGGCCATGAGAAATATCAATAACGTCAGATACGCAGATGACACTGTTCTTCTGGTAGAAACTGAAGAGAGACTGAAGAGTCTCTTGATGAACATGAAAGAAGAGAGTGAAAAAACTTGCTTGAAACTCAGCATTCAAACAACAGGGCATCCAATCCCATCACTTCATGGCAAATAGATGGGAAAACGATGGAAAGAAACAGTGACAGACTTTTTTTTTTTTTTTTTTTCTTGGACTCCAAAATCACTGCCCATGGTAACTGCAACAATGAAATTAAAATACACTTGCTCCTTGGAAGAAAATTTATGACCAATATAGACAGCATGTTAAAAAGCAAACATATTACTTTGCTGACAAAGGTCCATCTGGTCAAAGCCATAGTTTATCCAGTAGTCATGTATAGATGTAAGGATAGGGCCATAAAGAAAGCTGAGCACTGAAGAATTTATATTTATGAACTGTGGTGTTGGAGAAGACTCTTGAGAGTACCTTGAACTGCAGGGAGATCAAACCAGTCAATTTTAAAGCAAATCAGTGCTGAATATTCATTGAAGACTGATGCTGAAACCAAAACTTCAATACTTTCTCCAGTTGATGTGAATAACTGACCGACTGAAAAAGACCCTGATGCTGGGAAAGATTGATGGCAGGAGGAGAAGAGGATGACAGCAGATGAGATGGTTGGATTGCATCTCTGACTCAATGGACATAAATTTGAGCAAGCTCCAGGATTTGGTGATGGACAGGGAAGCCTGGCGTGCTGCAGTCCATGGGGTCACAAAGAGTCAGATATGACTGAGTGACTGAACTGATATCAATTAAAATATCAGTTAATATCTGAAAGTAAAGGAAAGTAATGAATCGAGAAAGCAGATTTTGGGAAGTCAAATTTCAACAGCATACAAAAGCCCAATGAATTAATTCCTTATTTGAGAAGTTCAAGAAACTTGTTAAACAATATTCAGTCATGACACCTGAATTATTCTCTACCATCAAAATGTTCTTCAACTCTGTGTCAATTACTAATGAGCACTTGCCATTAGTACTTGTTATCTATCTCTACAAGGTTTAAAGCATCTGTTGCAATAGTTGCACACCTTCAACACCTCCAGAAAGAGTACAGGGTGGAAAATATAGATGAGGTACTCTGTTCTCTAGGAAACTAGCCAGACTGTTCTTTAAATAGTTAGATATTCTCAAGAGCTGATTTTATGAGCCCAATCCATGTATCTCTTCCTTCTAGAAAAGCATTAAAATCATTCATAGTGATTATTGTTTCTTGTGACTAGCAGAAGATTTACAATACCAGCAGAAACTTTCTAAACAAACAAACAAACAACAACAACAACAAAACTGCTTGATTGCATATACTCTGCCTCTGCCAAAATCACATAAAAACTGTCCTTTCCCCCTATCTGTTTGGAATATTTTCTCAGTGCTATCTGAGGTGTTCTCTCCCAGGCTGTACTCTTTATATTGCCCCTAAATAAAATAACCTGTAATTCTCACACTTTGCACTTTTCAGTTGACATCTGCCTTTTTAAAAGGTTTAGATGAGCAATTGGCTACTCTAATTAAAATACATAATTCAAGTTGATGTGTATTACATACAAATGCCCTTGATATGCTTGCAGATCAAATTTTCAAAACTATTACAAAGAAATAAAGAAAAAACAAACAAACAAAAAAACCTCTCTAAAAATTATAAACCTTCAATTGTGCTGGTTAAGTAAACACAGACTATCAGTGGTTAAATAATCTTGGTTTGATCCTAGACTGACAAAGAATGCTAGTGTTTATTTTTACTGCAACTGGCCTAGGCACCTAAAACAGGACTGCAGAAAATTTAAAAAGAAATTTAAGGGCAGACTAGATTCCAAACTGCAATTCCAAGTTAAACAAGTATAAGGCTGCTCTCAGAGGACCTGAAGACTGTTCCTCGTTCTCCTAACAACTTTCAATACATGGAGATGAATATTCTAGGAGAAACAATTAAAGCCATAATCAATACTGGAGCCATCTTTTCAGTATTAAACCTTACCAAAAAAAAAAAAAAAAAAAAAAACCCTCTCCCTTGGATAAAATTTCAGTGCAAATGGTATGGGTTTCCGCTACACCCATTAAAGCTTTTAAATCATCCCCTTTTGCATTTTACCTAGAAGGAGTTAAGGAATACATTCCTTTTTCCTAGTAGAAAGTGCACCTATTTACCTGATAGAACTTATGAAACCCAGATTTCTTTAACTGATAAGGAAGAAATGATTTTAACTTGAAGGATAAATTAGATTTTTCTTGTTATAATATTCTTGGCCCATTATAAAGATGATGTAGACCAATAAAAGAATTATGGGCATATGACTCTGCTGATAATAAAGAAAATACATTCTGCAACACCCTTTAAAATTATCATAGACCAAAATACGCCCCTGTCCAATATCCATTGAACCATGAAGCTATCGAGGGACTAAAACCATTGATATCAGTTTACATTAATAAAGGGCTTCTCAGAAATGGCAACCCATTCCAGTGTTCTTGCCTGGAGAATCCCTTGGGCAGAGAAGGCTAGTAGTCTACAGTCCATGAGGTCACAAAGAGTCCGACACGACTGAGTGACTTCACTCACTCATGCCTGATGAAAATGAAAGAGGAGAGTGAAAACATCCACCTAAAACTCAACATTCAGAAATCTAAGATCACGGCATCTAGTCCCATCACTTCATGGCAAATAGATAGGGAAACAGTGGCTGCCTTTATTTTTTGGGGTTCCAAAATCACGGCAGATGGTGATTGCAGCCATGAAAGTAAAAGACGCTTACTTCTTGGAAGGAAAGGTAAAACCCACCTAGACAGCATAATAAGAAGCAGAAGGCTATGGTTTTTCCAGTAGTCATGTATGGATGTGAGAGCAGAAGAATTGATGTTTTTGAATTGTGGTGTTGAAGAAGACTCTTGAGAGTCCGTTGTACTGCAGGAGATCCAACCAGTCCATCCTAAAGGAGATCAGTCCTGGGTATTCATTGGTAGGACTGATGTTGAAGCTGAAACTCCAATACTTTGGCCACCTGATGTGACGAGCTGACTGATTTGAAAAGTCCCTGCTGTTGGGGAAGATTGAGGGTGGGAGGAGAATGGGATGACAGAGGATGAGATGGTTGGATGGCATCACCGACTCAATGGACTTGAGTTTGGGTAAACTCCGGGAGTTGATGATGGACTGGGGGGACCTGGCATGCTGTGGTTCAGGGGGTCGCAAAGAGTTGTACACTACTGAGAGACTGAACTGAACATGTCTTCTATAGTTCTTGTAACACTGCCATCCTGCCAGTTGAAAAATCTAAAGGGGAGGATTGGAGATACACACAAGATATGAGATTGTCAGTGCTATTGTTTTCCTTGCCACTCTGTGGTACCTAAACCCCACAGCGTACTATGTCATAGTCCTAAAAATAGTGACTTCTTCTCAGTGATATCTTTCTGCAGCACATTCTTTAGTATCCCTTTGCATCCTGATGATCAATCTTTTTGCCTTCACTTAGATTGAACATCAATGCAATGCCACAGGCTGTACTGAAAGTTCCATTTACTTTTTGTAGATATAAAAAACAGATGATATGATACCTAGATGACTTGTTACTGTGTTCAAGTTCCTAGTAAATAGTCAGCAGGACACCCTGTACTTACCCCAGAAAGAAAGTGACTGTTGCTCTGTTGTGTCCATCTCTTTGTGACCCCATGGTCTATACAGTCCATGGAATTCTCCAGTCCAGAATACTGGAGTGGGGTATTTACTGAGTTCATCATAAGAAATAAATATCCATAAATTTAGATATGTTTCTCAATATCTAAATTTTAGATATTTTTCTCAGTATCCATAATACTAAGAAAGGAAAGAGAAGCCTTTTCCTTCAACAGGGGATCTTCCCAACCCGCGGATCAAACCAAGGTCTCCCACATTGCAGACAGATTCTTTACCAGCTGAGCCATATTTCAGCTCAGTTCAGTTGCTCAGTTGTGTCTGACACTTTGAGATTCCCAGGGACTGAAGCATGCCAGTCTTCCTTGTCCATCATCAACTCCCAGAGTTTGCTCAAACTCATGTCCATTGAGTCAGTGATGCCTTCAACCATCTCATCTTCTGTTGTTCCCTTCTCCTCCTGCCTTCAGTCTTTCCCAGCCTTTCCCAGGGACTTTTCTAATGATTCAGTTCACATCCAGTAGCCAAAATACTGGAACTTCAGCCTTAGCATCAGTCTTCCAATGAATATTGAGGACTGATTTCCTTTAGGATGAACTGGTTTGATCTCCTTGCAGTGCAAAGGGCTCTCAAGAGTTTTGTCCAACACTACAGTTCATAAGCATCAATTTTTGGTTCTCAGCTTTCTTTATAGTCCAACTCTCGTGTCCATATATGACTACTGGAACAACCATAGCTTTTACTAGATGGATCCTTGTCAGCAAAGTGATATGTCTGCTTTTTAGTATGTTATCTAGGTTGGTCATACTTTTTCTTCAAAGGAGCAAATGTCTTTTAATTTCATGACTACAGTGATTTGGAGCCCAAGAAAAGAAAGTCTGTCACTGTTTTCACTGTTTCTCCATTTGTTTGCCATGGAGTGATGGGAGTGGATGCCATGATCTTAGGTTTTTCAATGTTGAGTTTTAAACCAGCTTTTTCACTCTCCTTTTTCACTTTCAACAAGAGGTTCTTTAGTTCCTTTTCACTTTCTGCCAAAAGTGGCTTATATGGCAGAAAATGAACCACAAACGAAGCTGAAGAATGCTGGAGTGGGTAGCTTATCTCTTCTCCAGGGCATCTTTCTGACACGGGAATCAAACCAGGGTTCCTTGCATTGCAGGCAGATTCTTACCAACTGAGCTATCAGGGAAGCTTGTTACCCCAGAAAATAGCTTCAAAAGGACATAACGTGTCTAAAGAGAAATTACAATTTTGTGAACTAATGTAATTACTTAGGACATTTAATATCAAAGGATATTTCTTCTTTCTTTTTTAAAAGAAAATTGAAATGCTTTATTAATGATGGACTTTTAATTGATCTAGATAGAATGAATGGATTCTTGCTTTCCCTACTCTGAAGACAAAAAGAAAACAAAGGATTTCTCAGCCTTGCAGGCTACTTCAGGAATTGGATCCCAAATTTTTCTGTAACAGTTCAACCACTATATGATTTACTTAAACATTACCCAAGCTGGATGACTTTGCTGGTTAATAGGACGTTCTGAAGCCATGGAGACCCTACAGGGCCTCCTGACAAAGATCTCGACCTTAGGGCATCCAAACTATGGGTATCCATTCAAACTATGGGCATGCCTAATGGCATCCATCCCTTTTCCCTCTTTGCCCATGAAAACCAAGGAACTGAGCTAGGAATAATAGCCCAAAAGCTTTTTGATGACCACCATCCAATAGGATATTACAGTCATTAATTAGATGTAGCATAGCCAAGGAGTATACTGTCACAGCAACAGCTATGATGTGTTGAATCTCTGAGGAAATAGTTCTGAGTCACCCTCTTACTATCTTTGTTCCACACTCTGTGGGAGACTTACCAAACTCTAATCACACACATTATTCAGTAAGTCAGATAACTTCTCTCAACATTGTTCTGTTCTTCCCATACATAACTCTCCTCAGATAAAACAAACTTAAGCCAGCCTCCTTACTCCCAGAAAAATCAGATGACAGAAAAGATTATTGTACTGCCTAAACTGACAACCTTTTGTTCCCTAGGATTGGCCTTCAAGAGAGTCCAATGGATAAACCTGATTTTTTATTATTCACTGATGGGTCATATTCTTATTCAAATTCACAAGAACCTCATGGAAAATCTCAGGCTGTCTATATTGTTGTTTCACCAGTATCTCTCATTGAAAATGATCCCTTTCCTAATGTCTCTTCTGCCCAGCAAGCTGAGTTAATAGTACTGACTAAAGTCTGTTAGTTGGCAAAAATAAAATATGCCAATATATACACAGACGGCCCCTGTGGTTTTTCAGTGACACATGATTTTGGTATATTTTGGAAATAAGAAGTTTTCTAACATCCTTGGGACAGCCTATCATAAAAGAGAAAGAAGTTATTAGGAATCAATCCTGCTCCCAGTCACACTTACCATTGTTAAGTTATGAGACCATTCAAGGACTGACATTGCAGAGGCAAAAGGAAACTCTAGCTGATCCCAACTCCAAAGCAGCATTCTCTCAAATTATCAATGACCAACCAGCCTCTTCTTTTCCCTTTCATCTTCACAGTAACCTCACTAACATGTTGTTACGTTTTCAGAGAAGCCCACCAGACAAAGACAAAGACACTTGGATACAGAACGAAGATTCAGCTCTAACAGAGAGCTGTGGATAGGCCTAAACGGAGAGCCTATCCTTTTGTTTGGAGCTCAATACCCTGTTTTACAATACATGCATGAGTTAATGCACTGGGAACCAGATAAGGTGGTGTTATGGGGTAAAAAGTAGTTTTGTCAACTTTTCTTCACCATAATTCAGAAGGTCTATTCGGGATGCAACATGTATCTAAAATATTACATAGGAAAATCATTACGTAGTTCTCAGGGAAGTTTTCCATTACTCACAGACCCTTTTAAAACATGGCAAATTGATTTTATGCAGATATCTCCCTCACAAGGTTATCATTTGCTAGTGTTTGCATGTTCTCACACTGGGTTTCAAACATTCCCATACAGAAGGACCATGACACAATTGATAGAGGAGCTGCTGTTAGAAAGAGTGAGGAGTCCCCTTTTGAAGTATCCCTTCCGAATTATGTAGTGACAGAAGGACCCATTTGACTGGACAAATTGTTAAGGAAATTTGTAAAAATGTGTCCAATTATTCAACATTTCAACTGGGCCTATCACACCAAGTCTTCTGGGTTAGTTGAAAGGACAAATGGAACAATTAAAACTCAGTTGGCTAAATTTATGAATATTTATTCCTTACAATGAACTAAGACCTTTCCATTGGTTCTCCTCAACCTCAACTCAACTCCTTTGGCAAACATCATTTATCTCTCTTTGAGATTATTGCCAAGAGATCAATGAGATTAGGTGACAGACTATATGATCTTATATCTCTTGAGGAATATATATTATGTTATTGTAAGGGTTTTATAAAATTATTGACCAGTCATTCTAAACTTGTTTCTGAAACTTGTCACAGTTATCTATCCTCAAATGAAGATCAAACATCCCATGACTTACAACCAAGAGGTTTTTTACATTAGGAAAAAAAAAGAAGTCATTTAAAGAACCCCCTCCAATGTAAATGGAAGGACACTTATCAGGTTCTTTTGACTAATTTATGCACTTCACAACTGAAGGGGATTTACTATCCTCATATTTCCCACCTAAAGAAGGGCTCTTGCACCAGTCTGGTCTATAGAGAGAACTGCTAACATTCTGATAATATGGAAACACCAATGCCAGAATGAGAAGAAGATGACATTAGAAGTAGACAACTGATCCAAGAAGCTTGACCTGGCACTTTTGATTGTTCACAACATTTTCTTGGCTCCTTGGACTCTTGCACATGAATCAAATGTTTTCCTATCATGGTCACAATCTTATAAAAATCTTAGAAATTAATCAAATTTCTGGATTTGTGGTCAATTACTTGCATCTCTTGTTGTTGTTCAGTCACTCATTTATGTCCAACTCTTTTAGAGCACCTGCAACACACCAGGTTTCCCTCACAGAAGGCAGGTAAGATGATTTGGTAGTGTCATCTCTTTAACAGTTTTCCACAGTTTGCTGTGATCCACACAGTCAAAGGCTTTAGCACAGTCAATGAAGCAGAAGTAGATTTCTCTTGGGAATTTTCTTGCTTTTTCTATGATCCAATGGGTGTTGGCAATTTGATCTTTGGTTCCCCTACCTTTTCTAAATCTACTGGTACATCTAGGAATTCTTGGTTCATGTGCTGTTAATACTTCTCATTTACCTTTGCGGGGTTCTCTCTGACCAGATGGCTCTTACAAAATTTATTTTAGAAGAAAGGAATTATATTTCAATCTGGGCTACTACTGATATCACTAGGTTGGACCAACTCACTTAGCCAATTAAACATACTTATTCTGATGCTGTGGTGTTGGAGAAGACTCTTGAGAGTCCTTTGGACTGCAAGGAGATCCAACTAGTCCATCCTAAAGGAGATCAGTCCTGGGTGTTCATTGGAAGGACTGAGGCTGAAGCTGAAACTTCAATATTTTGGCCACCTGATGCGAAGAGTTGACTCATTGGAAAAGACCCTGATGCTGTGAGGGATTGGTGGCAGGAGGAGAAGGGGACAAAAGAGGATGAGATGGCAGGATGTCATCACTGACTCGATGGACATGAGTTTGAGTAAGCTCCAGGAGTTGGTGATGGACAGGTAGGCCTGGTGTGCTGCGATTCATGGGGTCTCAAAGAGTCGGACATGACTGAACAACTGAACTGAACTGAAGTGATTCTGACCCTGGCCACAAAACTGAATTCTTTCTTAAGGTTGCTCAAACTCTATTTCCCAGAGTTTGTTTAAGCTCATATCCATTATGTCGGTGATGCCATTCAATCATCTCATCTCCTGACTGGTTTGATATCCTCGCTGTCCAAAGTACTCCCCAAGAGTCTTCTCCAGAACCACAGTTTGAAAGCATTAATTCTTTGGAACTCAGTTTTCTTAATGATTCAACTCTCACATCCATACATGACTACTGGAAAAACCATTCTTTGACAATATGGACCTTTATTGCAAAGTGATTTTTCTGCCTTTTAGCATGCTGTTTACGTTTGTTATAGCTTTTCTTCCAAGGAGCAAATGCCTTTTAATTTAATGGAGGCAGTTTGCACAAATCCACAAAGAACTTTAAGCCCAAGGAAATAAAATTTGCCGCTGTTTCCATTTCCCCATATCTATTTGCCATGAAGAGATGGGACATAATATTATGATTTTAGTTCTTTGAATGTTGAGTCTTAGACCAGCTTTTTCACTACCCTCTTTCACCTTCATCAAGAAGCTCTTTAGTTCTTTGTTTTCTGCCATGAGAGTTGGACCATCTGCAAATATGAGGTTGTTGATATTTCTTTCAGTAATCCTGATTCTGAAAGAAATTTTGAACTTGTGGCTCATTTAGCCCTGAATTTCTCATAATGTACTCTGCATGTAAGCTAAAAAATAAGAGTGATAATATTCAGCCTTTACATACTCCTTTTCCAATTTTGAGCAATTCCATTTTCCACTTTTGGCTCTAACTGTTGCCTCTTGACCTACTTACAGGTTGTCAGCTATAATTTCCATGATTATCTTAAAATGTATGTGCCATCAGTTTCTCAGTCTTATCCAACTCTTTGCAACTCCATGTACTGCCTGTCAGGTTTCTTCTGTTCATGGGATTTTCCAGATGAGAGTACAGGAGTAGGTGGCCACTTGTACTCCTGGGGATCTCTCCAATCCAAAGATCTTTCCAGTTCTTTTTTCTTGTATCTCCTCCTTTGGCATGTGGGTTCTGTAGCACTGTGCCATCTATAAACGTAGTATGTCACCAAAATATCTATGTTTTTTACCAATTGCATTGCAATCAGATCTCTAATCATGTCATTAAAGTCATTATCTATAGAAAATAATTGTTTTATTGATTCTTCTATAAAATAAGCACTTCAGAAAGTCACAAAAATGATTGTTTTGGCAAATAAAAACTTCTATTGACTTTTACATCATACTCCTGAACTGGGTAAGAAATTATAAAATTCTAATGGTAAGAAATTATAACTTTCTAATGGAAAGGCTTAACTCTTCATTCAGATCAACAGAATCAATTTCATGGGGCTGAGTTTACTGATAAATGTAATTTGTAGTGTCATGATTTATTCTTAAATATGGACTTTTAATTCTTTGTTTCCTAAAAAGACTTTCTTTTTATACTGTGAGCTACAGCAAGTTGATAAAGTGCCTCATTTTAAACAAAAAGAAAATTCTAATATTTTCTTTCTACCTTACCCGTCCCTAACTTGGCTTCTGTAGTTGGCCCCCTTGGGAGTTGATGTCTTATTAGAACCAGATTGCAATAGTTATGCTAATCTCTGTTCTAATTAGTTCTTTCTTTCTTTTTTAATTTTTTTATGCCTCTCGAACTTTCTGTTGCACTCTGACTTCAATATAGTTACTACCTATAATATAGTGATAGTCTGTTTTATAAAATTGTTGTCTTTTATATTACTCAAAATGCAACCAGGCCTTCAGCTAAATTAACGATGTCTGATTCTTCAAGTAGTTGCCCATATGTTTCAGTTCAGTTCAGTTGCTCAGTCATGTCCGACTCTTTGCAACCCCATGAATCACAGCATGCCAGACCTTCGTGTCCATCACCAGCTCATATGTTTAGCTCTACATAAAGTAACTGTAGCATAGAACTCTAGTGATGGGAATGAGCACCAAAGGAAAACATTTTCTGGGCTAGAGGAGACTAGTAAGTCTGGCCAGTCTGATAATTTTATATTATCAACAGTCCCTGATTCAAAGGTTAACACTTTCAGCAGCCTCTCAACAGAACTGAAATGAACATAATTCTTAACCTTTTTTTTTCAGCTGATAACTAGAACTAGCCCTAGAGTATGAACAGACAGAAACGATATGAGTGGAAGAAGTAGAGAGAATGAGGTATGCATTGGATGCCAATGGAAAAACATATATTACCTACTTTGAAATATTTGTATTTGAAAGTCATATATATGTGTAAATTCACATACACATATATGTCACTTATGCTTTTCAACAGTAGACAGATTTGCCTGAAATAATACAAAGAAACATGATCAAAAATTTTTCATAGTAATAAAAAAAAAAAAAAGACAATTCAATTTATTATTTCTCTATTCTGAAATCTGGCTACAAACTGTGATTTACTTTGCTAGTCACCAGACTCAGTGATCATTTTAGCTTGTGTGCCTTTTCAGGTGTGTCTGACTCTTTATAACCCTATAGTCCATAGTCACCAGGTTCCTCTGTCCATGTAAGCCAAATTTCAAACAAGATATTGAGAAGCAAAATGTTGTCTGTCATATCAATAAAAAAAGTTGTCAGTCACCAGTGATTGCAAACAGCTGATGAGCCCTCAGGAAATTCAGGAAGAAAAGAATTCCTGCCATCTAGCAGAACAGACAGTAGCCACTCCTTCAGTGAACCCTCTGGAAACTCAGGAAGTGAAAGCGCAGGCAACTGGCTCCAAATAGCTGAGGTCCATATTAGAGGAATGATTCCAGTGAGCCCAAATTCCTACATTTTCCCATACATAGAAAATGTTTCAGTTCCTTAACTTTGAGAAATCTAGTTCTCTTTTATTAACAGCAATCTGTTGTTCAACTATGTGCCATTTGTTGAAAACTCCTTTATATTCAAGCTCCCCCATCATCTCTTCAGATAAGTTTTCTCAGAGTTATTTGAGATGCTACGTTGGAAAAAGTAAAAACAAAAACTCAGCTTTTAGGTTGTGTGTGCATTTATTTATTTATTTTTATGTTTGGCTGTGTCATTTGGCTTGTGTTATCATTATTCCCCCAAAAGACATTAAACCTCAGGCCATAGCACTGAAAATGCAGTTCTAACCACTGAATTGCCGGGAAAAATGCTAGGGTTGTATGTTGAATTTTCAGTTGACAAGAAAATCATTAGACAATATAAAAATTTTGTTGTTTATACAAGATATGCTGTCAGTCAGTTGCTCAGTCCTATCTGACTCTTTGTGATCCCATGAACCACAGCACACCAGGCCTCCCAGTCCATCACCAACTCCCAGCGTTTACCCAAACTCAAGTCCATTGAGTCGGTGTTGTCATCCAACCATCTCATCCTCTGTCATCCCCTTCTCCTCCTGCCCCCAATACCTCACAGCATCAAGGTTTTTTCCAATGAGTCAGCTCTTCACATCAGGTGGCCAAAGTGTTGGAGTTTCAGTTTCAGCATTAGTCCTCCCAATGAATACCGAGAACTGATCTCCTTTAGGATGGACTGACTGGATCTCCTTGCAGTCCAAGGGAATCATCTCTTGCAGTCTCAAGAGACATCTCCCACACAACAATTCAAAAGCACTGATTCTTCAGTGCTCAGCTTTCTTTATAGTCCAACTCTCACATCCATACATGACTACTGGACAAACCATAGCCTTGACTAGATGGACCTTTGTTGGCAAAGTAATGTCTCTGCCGTTTAATATGCTGTCTAGGTTGGTCATAGCTTTCCTTCCAAGGAGTAAGTGTCTTTTAATTTCATGGCTGTATCACCATCTGCAGTGATTTTGGAGCCCCCCAAAATAAAGTCTGACACTTTTTCCACTATTTCCCCATCTATTTCCCATGAAGTGATGGGGCCAGATACCATGGTCTTAGTTTTCTGAATATTGAGCTTTAAGCCAACTTTTCCACTCTCCTCTTTCACTTTCATCAAGAGATTTTTTTAGTTCTTCTTCACTTTCTGCCATAAGGGTGGTGTCATCTACATATCTGAGGTTATTGATATTTCTCCCAGAAATCTTGATTCCACCTTGTGCTTCTTCCAGCCCAGTGTTTCTTATGATGTACTCTACCTATAAGTTAAGTAAGCAGGGTGACAATATACAGGCTTGACGTACTCCTTTTCCTATTTGGAACCAGTCTGTTGTTCCATGTCCAGTTCTAACTGTTGCTTCCTGACCTGCATACAGGTTTCTCAAGAGGCAGATCAGGTGATCTGGTGTTCCCAACTCTTTCAGAATTTTCCACAGCTTATTGTGATCCACACAATCAAAGGCTTTGGCATAGTCAATAAAGCAGAAATAGATGTTTGTCTGGAATTCTCTTGCTTTTTCGATGATCCAGTGGATGTTGGCAATTTGGTCTCTGGTTCCTCTGCCTTTTCTAAATCCAGCTTGAACATCCAGAAGTTCACGGTTCACATACTGTTGAAGCCTGGCTTGGAGAATTTTGAGCATTACTTATTAGCATGTGAGATGAGTGCAACTGTGCTGTAGTTTGAGCATTCTTTGGCTTTGCCTTTCTTTGGGATTAGAATGAAAGCTGACCTTTTCCAGTCCTGTGGTCACTGCTGAGTCTTCCAAGTTAGCTGACATATTGGGTGCAGCACTTCCACAGCATCATCTTTCAGGATTTGAATTTTCAACTGGAATTTCATCACTTCCACTAGCTTTGTTTCTAATGATGCTTCCTAAGGCCCATTTGACGTCACATTCCAGAATGTCTGGCTCTGGGTGAGTGATCACATCGTCATCGTTATCTGGGAAGATCTTTTTTGTACAGTTCTTCAGATTATTCTTGCCACCTCTTCTTAATATCTTCTGCTCCAGTTAGAGCCATCCCATTTCTGTCCTTTATTGAGCCCATTTTTGCATGAAATGTTCCCTTTGTATCTCTAATTTTCTTGAACAGATCTCTAATCTTTCTCATTCTACGGTTTTCCTCTATTTCTTTGCATTGACTGCTTAGGGAGACTTTTATCTCTCCTTGCTATTATTTGGAACTGAGCATTCAAATGTGTATATCATTCATTTTCTCCCTTGTTGTAGTTGCAGCATAAAAATTAGTTCACAGGGTAGCAACATTTTTCAGCTTGTATGATACTGTAACCATTATCTTTGAAACAAAACCAAAACCGGGATTCATGTTATATCCATTATTACTAAAGTAGTGTTCTGAAGATTTAAAGATGAAAAGGATAATTGTAAATATGTGGCATGTATGAAAAAAGTATCAGCTAAATGTATGTCAGCTAAAGGATGATATCTTTCTTGTATAAATCACTACAGGAGAAAGAAAAATCCTCATCAGAAAACTGAGAAATATTCGTAAGAACTGATCAATTATTGGGGTACTAATATTTCAAAAATTAGGAGCTGAATGAAAACAGTTTCTGATGTCTATAAAGTGAGAAAAAAAATAATGTATACAATGTATAATGGAGCACCTCCATAGAACTTCATCAATAAATTCACCACTTTCATCAAGTAGTGTTTGGCCAAAACAGCTGCTTGTTTTGAGATAGGAGACAGAGGGCCTCTGGGCCAGACACCTGGCAGTTGTCAAAAGGAGTAAAATTGAGGCTTTTTTCTCACCCAGAAACTCCAAGGACAAAAGTGGCAAAAGTCTGTCTAAAGCATAAAGATAAAGAACCCTCTCCAGAGGTCAAGGAAGACTTTCCTCTCTGCACATGCAGAGGAATGTTTTTTTGGGAGTCATAAGGGAGAGGGCTTCATGACATAATAATCAAGGATGGGCCTCTATGGTGGGACCCATCTTAGAAAAAAAGTTGTGCATGCATCTGGGGTGGCGGGAGGTGGGGGGCGGGGGGGCGGGCGGCAGTCCATGGAAGTATAAAGAATGAAGGGAGATAATTGGCCAAAGGTAAACAAAGACTCAGAAGCACTGTCCTATAAAAGTTATTTATATCACATTCTTACTGCTCTTCTCCTTACTCAGGGCACACACACTCTGGTTGGGTATCTCTGTCTAACTTCTGAAGTTCTGTTCTCCTCCTCGTTAGAGAGGATGTCCATACCCTCTCTCTAGATGTGTGTCTCTGCCCTGTGTCTGAATTTGATAAAACATTTTCCTACACGCTCTCTCATACATTTTGTGTGTCTCTAACAAGAAACTTTGTACCTATTTTCACAGTTTCCATTTCCTTGAAAAACTTGCTTTCAAACAGGGGCAAGAGCCAAGACCACTTTACTTTTAGCCTCTAACCACTGATGGGCTAGGACTCTTGGTTTTTATCCTCATTGTTTAAGTTTAATTCCTGACCAGGGAATTAAGATCTTTCTGCAGGAGTGCTCACTGCTCTCTCTTCAAGATCAGGTTCACTTCAGAACTGAGACTTTTATAATTGGTTTCCACAGAAACAGGGGAGATCATGAAACAGAGGAGAGATCAAAAGTGACCTTCAGTTTAAAGAAAAAAGCAAGCCTAGTCAAACAACATGTGAACTGACTAGAAGAATTTAAAAAAGTAGCTTGTGCTTTGTGCATCAGAAATTAAATGGCAGCAGTGAGAACATTTTTAATGTTTCAATGTAGAAAGGAAGACTGCTTTGTAACAGACTTTTTCCTCCTTAGATATTTTAATACCAACAGTTACAAATATGCTAAGAAAATACATCAAGCTATAGTAATTTTTAGGCAATTTCCTATACTGGAAATGTCAAAATGGTAAAATTAAAAGAAAACATTAAAATGATGATAGAGAAGAAAGCAAGAAGCATTATTTTTATATTTGTAAACCAGATATGTGTGTATATATATAGCATATATGTATTTGTAACTTTCTTTTTTTCAGGTAGTTTGTTTTTCTTCCACCCCATATGAATTAAGAAGCTCCTGGAAGGTGATAACACATAAATCAATCATGTTTATGGGGATCAGATTCTATATGACTTCTTTGACTGAAGTCTTAGAACAATGAGATAATTGAATTTTGATACATATCTAACACATTAAAAAGATATTTCATTTTAATTCATTAAGTGCAGGCCATGCTTAATTTAAGAATCCAGCAAGATTAAATAAAGAAACACATGTCTTATTTACCATTAAAAGTGAAAGTGAAAGTTTCTCAGTCATGTCTGACTCTTTGTGACCCCACGGACTATACAGTCCCATGCAGTCCTCCAGGCGAGAATACTGGAGTGAATAGTCATTCCCTTCCCCAGGGAATCTTCCCAACCCAGGGATCAAAATCAAGTCTCCTTCATTGCAGGTGGATTATTTACCAGTTGAGCCTCAAGGGAAGCACAAGAATACTGGAGTAGGTGGCCTATCTCTTTTCTAGTGTATCTTCCCAAAGAAGGAAATGAACCAGGACCTCTTGATTGCAAGTGAATTCTTTATCAATTAAGCTAGCTATCTGGCAAGCTCTGTGTATCATTAGAGCTAAAAAAACAGACAAACAAACAAAAAAGCTGACAGAAAAACTAGAAAATAAATGCACACATAAATTGCTATAGATTCAGTTCAGTTCAGTTTGGTCGCTCAGTCGTGTCTGACTCTTTGCGACCCCATGAATTGCAGTACGCCAGGCCTCCATGTCCATCACCAACTCCCGGGGTTTACTCAGACTCATGTCCATCGAGTCGGTGATGCCATCCAGCCATCTCATCCTCTGTCATCCCCTTCTCCTCCTTGCATCAGGGTCTTTTCCAATGAGTCAACTCTTCACATGAGTTGGCCAAAGTTTTGGAGTTTCACCTTCAGCATCAGTCCCTCCAATGAACACCCAGGACTGATCTCCTATAGGATTTGCTGGCTGGATCTCCTTGCAGTCCAAGGGACTCTCAAGAGTCTTCTCCAACACCACAGTTCAAAAGCATCAATTCTTTGGCACTCAGCTTTCTTCACAGTCCAGCTCTCACATCCATACATGACCACTGGAAAAACCATAGCCTTGACTAGGCAGACCTTTGTTGGCAAAGTAATGTCTCTGCTTTCTAATACGCTATCTAGGTTGGTCATAAATTTCCTTCCAAGGAGTACGCATCTTTTAGTTTCACGGCTGCAATCATCACCTGCAGTGATTTTGGAGACCAAAAAAATAAAGACTGACACTAGAGTAAATTACAAATAGGGCAAGATTTGGGGTCCTTATATTTTAACCACATACTTTCACATTTTGGTTGGAAATGTCTTGATAGTGTTAGAGGACATAAATGGAGCAAAATCTCCATTTTACAATTATAATTTTGTAATTATAATTGTATCTATTCCTTCATTTGAAAATGTTCTAACTGTGGGGGAGAGGTAAGTGGGAACAGTGAAGAGAAAAAAATATGCAAATTATTATTGTAAAATTTTGTAAGGGTTTCGTGTAAACACTGTTGAACTATGGTCTATCCACTGTAGAAAATGGGTATTTAACCAGTTAGGAGAAAGTGCCTCAGTTCCATTCAGTTCAGTTGCTCAGTCATGTCTGACTCTTTGTGACAGCCATGGACTGCAGCATGCCAGGTTTCCATGTCCACTACCAACTCTTGAATCTTGCTCAAACTCATGTCCATTTAGTTGGTGATGCCATCCAACCATCTCATCCTCTGTTGTCCACTTCCTGCCTTCAATCTTTCCCAGCAACAGGGTCTTTGCCAATGAGTTAGTTCTTTGCATCAGGGGGCCAAAATATTGGAGCTTCAGCTTTAGCAAGAGTCTATCCAATGAATATTCATTCAGGACTGATTTCCTTTATGATTGACTTATTTGATCCCCTTGCAGTGCAAGGGACTCTCAAGAGTCTCCTCCACAGGTCATAGCATCAATTCTTTGTCACTCAGCTTTCTTTATGGTCTAATTCTCACATCCATACATCACTACTGTAAAAACCATATCTTTGCCTAGATGGACCTTTGTTGGCAAAGTAATGTCTCTGCTTTTTAATATGCTGTCTATGTTGGACATAGCTTTTCTTCTAAAATGCAACAATCTTTTAGTTTTATGGCTGCAGTCATTATCTGCAGTAATTTTAGAGTCAAGTAAATAAAATCTGTCTTTATTTCCATTGTTTCCCCATCTATTTGCCATGAAGTGATGTGACCAGATGCCATGATCCTCATTTTTTAATGTTGAATTTCAAGTCACCTTTTTCACTGTCTTCCTTCCCATTCATCAGCAAGCTTTTAAGTTCCTCTTATGTTTCTACCTTAAGAGTGCTGTCATCTGCATATCTAAGGATAAAGTATGTACTTATATCTTAAAGCTGAGCACTGAAGAATTGATGCTTGAAGAGTCCCTTGGACTGCAAGGAGATCCAGCCATCCTAAAAAAAAAAATCAGTCTTGAATATTCATTGGAAGGACTGATGCTGAGACTGAAACTCCAATACCTGAAACTCCACCACCTGATGAGAAGAATTGACTCTTTGGAAAAGATCCTGATCCTGGAAAAGATTGAAGGCAAGAGGAGAAGGACACAACAGAGGATGAATGGCTGGATGGCGTGGCTGACTCGGTGCACATGAGTGTGAGTAAGCTCCACGAGTTGGTGATGGACAGGCAAGCCTGGTGTGCTGCAGTCCATGGGGTCACAAAAAGTCAGACAGGACTGAGTGACTAAACTGAACTGATACCTTACATGCAGTTGATTCCATTGTTATAATCTAATAGTGTTCAGTTCTTATTCATTTTTACTTTAATTTAAGAAGAAATAAGAATCTATAATATGAAAAAGTATTTGAATCCGATATCTCTGGTGCACTTTCCTATTCTAGAATGTTAATCGAACCAAAAGAGAAAATAAGTTTGCTAGTTTGGCAAACTTTTTTGTTAGTGAATCCTCTTTGGGTTTAACTTTTTTAGAACTGTATCACTTCCCACCACTTTGCTTGTGGGAAGGATTGAGAAAAATTTGAGACATATTTAACCATGAATAAGAAATGTGATAGTCATTTAACCCAACAGAGCTGAGAATGAATGTGGGGAATTGGTGTGGTATCCTAGTCGCCCAAAAGTTCAGGGTAGCATACATTATGTCTCTGGTTTAAAGGTGCAATATTATAAGAATGGCTAAATATTGTATGTGAGCATAGTGACTGAGTATAAACCAGGCTTCTGAGATTGACATAAGCTGACATAACTTTAAAAATGCAGTCAAAGAAACATCAGGTAACTACTGATATCATATTACTGAGATGGACTGTACCTCCCTTTCTCCATCCTCTTTGTTCTTGCATGAAAAATCTTTAGAAAATCATGGAAGTTTTTGGCTTTTTATAAGTGGAATACAAGTTTTCTTTCTATAAGCTTGGAACCATTTTTGACTCTGCTTGTTGATTGAAGTATATTGTAGAGATATTTCAAGAAATTAATATATATATCAGGCTGTATTCTTGGAGCTGGAAATTTAAAAGCAGTGAAATCCTTCTTTTTAATTTAAAGGCTCTTGTCATCCCCACCCCTTCATATAATTATATTAATATCTGTGAAGTCCTCTTTTTCTTTTTTCTGCTTTGAAGTGACTGAATATACATAACATTCATTTAAATCATTTTAAGGATACAATTCAGTAGCTTAAGTACATTCAAATGTTGTGCAATCAGCAGTTGTATCTAGCTCCAGAATATTTCACTGACCTAGAAGGAAAACCTGAACAGCTTAGCAGTTACTTCCCATGCTCCCTCCATCTTATTCTTTCCTGGGCAACCATCACTAACTTGGTTCTTGTCTCTGCATTTGCCCCTTCTGGGGACTCCATGTGAATGTAATCTTTCAGTACGTGGCCTCTTGTGTATCCTTTTTTAACACAGGATGATGTTTTCAAGGTTCCTCCACATTGCTGAATGTATTACTTTTCATCTTTTAATTTCAACTTTGAAAAGATATATATTTTTCTCATTATTAAATAATTTCTAGGTTTATTAAATCTGCTTTTGTATATGAGTGCCATTTAAACATTTACTTCCACAGTAAGATGCATGTCTTAAATTGCATCAAGTAATAATATTTTCACATTTTATTTGGATCTTTAACACTTAACTTTAATGACTAGGATGCAGCTTACAGAATTGACACATTTGACTGAATAAAGTTAACCTTTGAAGTTTCTACTATCATTGCATCATAAGACATTGCTTAAATCATGTTTTATTTTTATGCAGGTCATTTTTATGAAGCACAAGCATTATTTAAATTATATTTTCTTAGGAATTTTGGCATCACTTTTATGAAATCTTGGTGAGACTTATTTTTCATATGTTATGTCCAGTACAATATACAGTTGTTACTCCTATTTTTCAGATATGGTTTTAAAACTTGTATAGGGGAAGTCTCCTCATATTTTATTACATCAAAATACTCTATGAAAACTTCCAAATTTGCCTTATGGATTTATTTGGAAGAGGGCTTCACTTATTTCATTTTGTAAACCCTTACTTTTCAATTTTCCCCAGAGTATGAAATACAATGTAAAACAATTGATGGCTGCAATTTAGAAATTTGGATTTATAAAGCTTTGTTCTTTTAGTTTTGTTTAGTTTTGATCATCTGTTATTTAAAAGTGCAGACGAGAGTGATGGATATTACATCTGCACAGCCTACCCACCTAAGGCATCACTCACCTCCAGCCTCCCACTTTCCCTACTCCCCCATCCTCAAAACAAAAAGACAAAAACCCAATCCCTTTGAAGTGTTACATTAACACCAAGAAACTGATTGGGTGCTAAAGTTATCTGTTTTTTCCTTTTAATGGGACAGTTTTTATATCTAATTTTAGTTGCTTCTGAGATTGCCTATTAAATATGTGTTAGTATATGTTAGCATTCTGAAAGTCGTCAGCACATATAATAGAATTACCAGTTGTTAGCTACTGGAATACTTACACAGATTTTTCAGCTGTACTTTAAGCTGAAGTGAAGAAGCCGGGATAGTGATTAACATGGATTTGGTATGTGTATACAAATATATAACAGGATCTGGCTGTTTTTCATCTTTTTGTTTAAGATAACATTCTCTTAACATTCTCATAACCATAAACAATTTGTTAATATGTCTGCTGCACCTTCATCCTTTGAAGTAAAGGTATATGAAAATAACTTCATAATGACACCGTTTGTATTATTAAGCAGGTGTTAGCGCCTTCACAAATTCTAATTAGATGTAAACAAAGAAGAAAACAGAGAGTTGATATCCTGTTAAGTAGCCTTTCTTGAGAAAGAGTAGGTTGGTGGGTTTGGGCTGACTGCCAGGAGGTATTGAGGGGAGGTATTGGGGGCGGAGAAATAAATATTTCACTGCAAACATTGCACTGTCAGTCTCTGGTAAGAACAACTTGTTTAACAGCACGATAATTTTTAGAAAGTTTACATCGCTTATTACTTCCTCCCCTTTTCAAACTGTGCAATCGTCTGCTTTGCTATGTTCAGAGTATTGAACGACGATGTTTACAGTCCAGCCGAGATACAACAACAAAATCCTCTCGCCTTTGGGAAAGCCTCTTCCTTGTTCACAGACAATCGCAGCGCAAATGATCAGTGTGAAACTGGAGAAAATGTTAGGGAGAGCGGCCAGGACCACGTCAAGCGACCCATGAACGCCTTCATTGTGTGGTCTCGTGAACGAAGACGAAAAGTGGCTCTAGAGAATCCCAAAATGCAAAACTCAGAGATCAGCAAGCAGCTGGGGTATGAGTGGAAAAGGCTTACAGATGCTGAAAAGCGACCATTCTTTGAGGAGGCACAGAGACTACTAGCCGTACACCGAGACAAATACCCGGGCTATAAATATCGACCTCGTCGGAAAAGGAAGAGGCAACAGAAATTGCTTCCTGCAGACTCTTCAAAACTATGCAAACAGATGCATATAGAGACATTGCAGCCCTTCACATACAGGGACGGTTGTGCCAATACCACAGGCTCACGAATGGAAAGTCAGTTAAGCCTCTCACAGTCTGTGACCATAACCAATTCATTCCTCCAAAATGAGCATCACAGCAGCTGGACAAACCTGGGCCACAATAGGGTAACATTAGCTACACAGATTTCCGCGGACTTTCCCTTTTATCAAAGTTTACAGCCTGGACTTTCTTGCGCTTATTTTCAATATTGACTTCCTTACTTTCGCTAACAAAGGTGCTCTTTATCTCAATTTTACTACAATTTCACCTGTGACTTAATTTTAAAAGAAGCCAAATAAGTACATTTAACGTGTAAATAATTAGAACTTTCCAATAATTAGAAATTTCCTCTGTTTATCAGTTCTTTCTGTAAGATTACTTTTTTGTAAGAAATTATCTTAACAGCACCAACACTGCTTGAGTTTGAAAGTCATCTGTTTTTCCTAGTAATGGCACAATTTATATATTTCTAATTTTAATTGTTCCAGAGATTGGCCATTAGTTAGATGGTAGCATATACTAATAATCTGGAAATAGTCACTATAGACAATATAACTTTTACTTTTTATTTTAAATACTGTAACTCCAAACTATAGTGCTTTCAGAAACACTCACAAATTCATGGTATAATGGAAAGACATCCTACTTGGATGGAAAGCTCCCTACTGTCTAAAGCACTTTCTGGTGCAAGGTCTGTTCTTTGGCCTTTCTAGCTACTTTCCTCCTCTTTGTAAGCTGCAGGTAATTAGTGAGTATATATGCATATTCTATCTTCTTTCACAGTTTATAGCCTTTCCTTCCCACTGTGGAAAAGCCAGTTTTGCTGTCATTTGCAACTCAGTTTCTTCAGTCATATGAAATTGTAAGCTTTGACCTGTTTTGAGGGGATTATAACATCTATCCAGTATTTAATTAGCTCCTGTGAGACCTAAGTTTTCATCTCTTTTCTGAAAAGTTTCTTTTAAACAGTGGCAAAGCACTTGCTTCCATTTTCACTTAATTTTTGCATTCTTGGAACAACAAAGTTAAGTGATATCATGTCAACAATATAAATTATTCAGATTATGTGGCATGGGGTATGGGATGAGCAAGATCCTGTCTGGTTAATCTGATAAGACGTCAGTGAAAATGTAAATCAAAAGTGTTTAAAAAATTGCAAACAGGCTAAAGTAGAAAAACAGGCAGCTTCCAAAGAAAGAATCACTTTTTTGAAATGACAATAAGTCCATGGTCAAACTGTATGATATGATATGACATGAGTCATACATCAAAGTTAACTTTCCAATACTTACATTCCAAACTCTTAAAAAACAGTACCTCAAATAATAAAACTCAAAACCCCAAAACAATATGTAGTGAAATGTGAAGTTTTTGAAAGACAGTTCAGGGATAAAAGGGAGACAACATCACAGACTGATTTGTTCCGGGAACAATATTGTTTAATCAGAGTTCATGCACTCAAAATGGTAATTATGTGCTACAATAACATTTTAAACAGCTACCTAAAATTGTATTTCAATGTATTTTATATTTTTTCATTTATATGTATTGGTGTTTATTATTTAAAATCTTTCTTTTCACATGTTCATAAATGAACTGTACTCTAACTTTTGTTAAAATAGGTATGCTTTCCCTTTCTTGAACTTCAAATAAAGGAAAACATAAAATACTGTGTTTAGTTTCTTTTGCTTCAAATAATATCAGTGACATTGAGTTTGTTTTGGAAATTACTATGCACACTTCTTCCTATATATTATAGATGTGTGACTGTGTTGCAGTCCATTCTGACTCCAGGTTGGAAACTGTTTCTTTGGCTTGCTTTTATTATTATAATCATTCTCAATTGCTTGCCTGGAGGACCCTGCCCCTTCGCTTGACTATAAACTAAAGTTCCTTTGTTCTGCTCAAAGATAGTTTGTCTCTGTTCACCTGTGAATAGAAGAGATTAACACACCACTTCTGAAGCCTGGGCATTACCTTGAAGAGGTTTTACAAGACTGAAGACCCTTTTACTTTATTTCCCTCCACCTCTCTATTTTGGCTTTTGACTTGAGTTTCTCATTCTTCTTTCTCTCTGATCTAAAAAGAACCTGGCATCCAGACCCCAATAAGATAATTATTTTGAGGTACAAGCCTGCCTCTTCTCAGTCTGCCAGTTGTTTGATTAAAGTCTCCTTTTGTATCAACAGCTTATCTCTTGGATTCATTGACCTGTCATGAGGTGACCAGAGTGAACTCAGCAACAATTGGACATTTTCTCGTTTTAAGTATGATGAGTAGTGATGTCCTTTGAACACTTGTATACCTGTCTGTGGTAGGTACATTTGCATACATTTCTCCTGAATATATGTCTAGGGAAGAAATGAATGGTTTTGTATATTTTTAGCAAGCTTTTCTTTCTTTCTTTTTTTTTTTTTTTTGCAAGCTTTGATAAATATTCTTGTATTTTCTATTGGATATTAGCCATATTTTAAAATGTGCCAATTAAAAAAAAATCACTGGTATGAACTAATAGCATGAATTCCAGATGTAATTGGATATGACTCATTTTGAAGAAGGAATTCATAGGGCCTGGACTCTATCTTAGGCCTGTTCATGCTGATCATGCTTGGCCACCTCTTCAATAGACTCTGAACTCTGTGCTTAGTGCCTATGGAAACTACAACAGAAGGATAAGACCCCCTCTAGATAGGGGGATCTTGAAAATCATATCCAGGTTACTCATTGCCTAAGGGAAAACATACTCTAATCACCCCTGCCTCCAGACAGGTCATATATATATATATATATATATATATATATATATATATATTTTTTTTTTTTTCCTGTATCTATCAGAATGTAACCACAGGCTTGTTGATTATTAACTGTTTGGGCACATAACACATAAATGATGGGGTTATTGTGATTGTATTTACCCTTTGTTTATATAAGTCTCAAGGAATTTCGGGTGGTGAGTTCAGACACATACACATGGGGTATAAAAGATTTTCGCAAATGCTGGTCAGGGTCCTTGGCTAAGAGGAGACTCTGCCTTGGGTCCACCGGTGTAATAAACTGCACTCCACTATCTGCATTGTCCTTCTGAGTGAGTTTGTTTCCTGGAACACTTTTTCTGCCATTTATCAGGGCTGACATTGATGGATTTGCTTTGTCACTCAATATGTTTACCTTTAATCAGCAGTAATAATGATAATAAATTAAAATAATAATAATAATAATAAAAAAACACAAAGCAGAAAAGTAAATCCTCATTGGGATGCTGGGAAGACTATGTAAGTTAAGGTGTATAATGAACAATGAGCAAAAATATATAAAGCATTAAAAATAAAAGTCAGCTTTAGTAAGAAATACACTAACTAGTATGGATGATAACAAGAACAAAATAACAATGACAAAGACTACCTGCTAGGATATTGTGAAATGAACAAATGAAGGTACATATTCTGGAAGTGAAAGTACACAAATACTTGGAACAGAGATAAGCACTGGTAATTAACAACCGTTGACTAAAAAATGATGTACAACTTGAGAGTTGTGAATTAAGTTTTACTGGGGGCAAAATGAGGTCTGCAGCACAGGAGGCAGTATTTCAGATAGCTCTGAGGGACTACTCCAAAGTGGCAGTGGGGGAAAGTCAATATATAAGGTTTTGTTGAAGGAGGAGTTCGATACCATGAAGTGCTCATTTTACAAAAGGTTTTTTGTTAGTCATGAGAATCTGATGTCACCATAAGGGGATTTAGTGCTTACTATATATGAGGAGTATATAGTACTCAATCCTTGAGATTGAGATCATAAAGGATTGAGATCATAAAATGTGTTCCAAAAACACCCAACTATCTAAAGTCCTGTCCCACTAGATTCTCTGGGACACAGAGTGCCTCACGCTGAACTCCCTCAGGATTGTTGAAGGTCAACAGCTATAGCAGCATGAAGTTCAATCTCTATAGAGGTAGATGGGAAACACCTTTGTTGTTCAGTTGTTCACAAAGCTCTTGGTAGGTGCCAATTAGTAGTTGACACAACTAATTAACAGAGAAAGCAATGGCAACCCACTCCAGTACTCTTGCCTGAAAAATCCCATGGATGGAGGAGCCTGGTAAGCTGCAGTCTATAAGGTGGCGAAGAGTCGGACAGTACTGAACGATTTCACTTTCACTTTTCACTTTCGTGCATTGGAGAAGGAAATGTCAACCCACTCCAGTGTTCTTGCCTGGAGAATACCAGGGATGGATGGCAGAGCCTGGTGGGCTGCCATCTATGGGGTCGCACAGAGTCGAACACGACTGAAGCAACTTAGCAGCAGCAGCAGCAACTAATTAAAATAATAACAAATAACAGTGACAACCTACCTCAGTTGGATGCAGAGAGGACAAAATTACTTAAAGGTGTATAAGAATTCAAGGATTTTTTGTATTTAAAGTACTTAGTACAGATGTAGGCACTGGTGAAGAAATGAATAGTTAAAATAATTTGAAAAATAAAGAGAAAAACAAACAAAAAAAAACCCCTGTTCTACTTCATTGAGATGATGTGAAGACTGAAGAAACTATGATGCATACAGATTTAATGATTATTTAATTTACTCAGAGGTTTACATTATTAAAGTACTATTAATAGCAATAATGATAAAGATGGTAACAATGGTAATGATATTACAACAATAAAACCACCTCATTGGAATATTATGAGACTAAATAGATAAACATATGTAAGGCTTAAGGAATAAATATACAAGGTTCTTACAGTAAAAGATAACATTGGTAAATAAGTAATTAATAATAATTACAAATATTAATCATGATAATAAATAACAACAAAATGTACTTCAGTGGGACTCTGTGAAGACTAAATATCAAAATATTTAGGATTCAAAGAGTAAATGTATATAATGTACTAAAAATGGAGGTTTGGTTTATTGAAGTGCTAGCTAATAGTAATAATTGAAAGCAACAATGATATCATTGATATGCTGTGAAGACTGAATAATTTCAGGTGGGCAGAGTGCAAGGAGTGCAATGTACTGAGAACTGGTGTAAACTCAATGTACTGAGAATTGATGTCAGCATTAATAGAGCACAAATCAATAATAACAATACCAATAGTAATAATAGTACAAATACAACAATGATGGATACTTAACTAGGATGCTATGAACACTAAAGAAATTAAGACTTAGAAGATCTGATGAGAAAATGTATCTAAGTACTAAGAAGAGTAAAATGTAAGTAGTAATAATAATAATTATGAGGATGATGATAAGTAGGAAAAAACCTACTTCAGGGATTCTGTGAAGACTATGTGAAGGTATAGGATTCAAGAAATAAGTGTTTGAAATATTTGGAATACAGGCAGGAGTTAGTAAAACACTAACTAAAAACACCACCAACAACATGAATAATAATAAATAATAAAAATGAAACATATCATTAGGATGCTATGGAAGTTTTTTTAACTAGGTGTAGTATATAGAGGCTGAATCAGTAAATGCATAAAAAGTACTTAGAAAAGAGGATTGGAGACAAGATGGCAGAACACTTGTCTAAACAGTGAAAGAACACTGAAGGAACACTGAAAGATGAACTCCCCAAGTTGGTAGGTGAACAATATGCTACTGGAGAAGAGTGGAGAAAGAGCTCCAGAATGAAGCCTCCAGCCTCATTGAAGAGCTTCAGTGAAGAAGCGGCTGAGCCAAAGCAAAACAACTCCAATGGTGTAAAGAACAATATTTCATAGGAACCTGGAATGTTAAGTCCAGAAATCAAGATGTTGGGGAGGCTGGGAGGAGGGCAAGAGGGATTCCATCTTGAAGACTGACCGTCATCTTAAGGCAGGATGGGAACTGGGCCTGAACCCTGTTAACTATCATCAGAGAAAAGTCAGGAAAACTTATCCTCACTGATGGCAAACAAAGACTGGAAGAAAAGGTCAGATTGTGTTAATTATATTAATGATAGTGCCTGAACCTTCATGTTACAGTTGTTAATTCTTCCTCACCTGCATACTGTAAAGCAAATTACTAACGTGTAACCGGTCATGTAGCGGAGGGTATAGAACTAAGTCCTCTGAAATCATCTGGGTCCTTGTTGGGAACTGATTCCCCTTGGGCCTGCTAGTGTAATAAACTGTACTCCACTGTATTGAGTGTCCTCCAAGGATTGTTTTGCAACTCTGGATTCTACAAAATTTCTAGTGTGTTGGCTGGGAAACCCTCACAGAGGCTGTCACATTGAGACTCCATTTGAGGCTTTCACTGGGATAAGAGCCTCTGGGAGGAGAAGGTACCTCCTTTCTTGGATTGGCTCTTGTTTTATTGACTCATCTTTCTAGGTGGACTTCACAAGAGTGTGGATGACAGAGAGAGGCACACAGGTAGGTCCCATTGTAATAGTGGAAGGGGCCTGATCAACTCACTGGGGCTGGATGAACCTGTGGTGACTGTGTCCTTGTAGGCTCAGTGGGGAATTGTTTACTGAAATAAGTAAAACCCTGTTAGCTGAGTCTGTGCCAATTGTTTGTCAATGTATTTACTGGTTTCCAAGGAATTGTCCCATTTGTGCAACACCTCCCATTCTCCTTAGGTATTCAGGGACCTCCTGAATGTTGTTTAGGATCAGACTGGGAACTGTGGCTCTGGGTTCATATTCATCTGCAGTGGCCCATGATAAGACAGACTGGGATCTCGCCAGGATCACACTTATGCAAGGAGCAGTACATGAAAGCCTTAATAGATTGCATTTGGATGACTGCTGACAGAGAAACATGAGAGGTATTACCATGGAAAAACTCTGGTCATAGCTGAGGTACAGTGGCAGTTATACTTCTTTGAGTGGAGACATCAGCCATGGCTGTGGTACAAGATCCTAGCAAAGGAGTGATGAAATAAAAGCTGGACTTGCTCTAAGTAATAGAAGGAAAGTAAAAAGTAGAAAGAGTAGCAGAGAATCCACACCAACCTTACCTGAATGAATAATTTAAAAAATTCAATAGGGTTTTGGAAGAAACTATAATATAAAGTTAACCCCAGACAAGCTCAGAACATTTTGTGAGCTAGACTGGCCATCCTTTGGGATAGCATGGCTCTCAGAGGAACCATAGAATTGGACAAAGTTTGAACTGTGTACTCTATGGTAACTGAACAGCCAGGACACCCAGACCATTTCCTATACTCATGGCTACTAATTGCACAAAATCCACCTCCTTGGGCCCAGGTATGTTATCTTAGAAAAGGAGAGAGCAAGATTTTGCTGGTGAAGGCAAAATCCAAGGGAGAAAAATTAAAGGAAATATATTATGATCTGGAGGAGGAGGAACTCCCACCCTCCCCATCCACACTGGAGAACATGAAGGGGATCCCCAGAACAAGAGTAAGGGACAAGAGAGGAGGAATTCCTCCTCTGCCTCCCCCAGTGGAGGAGGTTTCCTCTCCCTCCTAGTGTACCACGAAGTGTGACAGGAGCTACTGTGCCAACATTATACCCAACCCTCCCCAGTTTAGAAGAGGAGAGAAAGGGAGAGTCAAGTGTTCAGAGGCAGCTTAGGTCTACAAAGGAACATCAAGAGAGAGAAGTTTTGCAAATATCTCTTAGGGAGGTCCAAGCAGTATCACAGGTGGGGCCAGATAGGCAAATCCATCCTAGCCACACTGCTCTTTTCTGTCAGCTATTGTTTACCACAGATCTCTTGAACTGGCAAAGGTGTACCCTTCCCTATTCTAAGAAGCCACAGGGTATGATTCATCTAACAGAGATTATTTTCAGGACCCACTGACCAGTGTGGATGACATAGCCCAATTTCTCCTAACCCTTTTCAGTGCAGAAGAAAGATGCCAGGTCCTCACAGAAGCATGTAAGTTGCTTCACTGGTAAAATTGCCAGCAGGAACAGAGATTTTCCTCATGTCTGTGGTGATACCAAGGGATGATGAATGGAAGCTCTATCAGTCATCTGGAGGGCCACAGACACTGGAACCCCTAACAAAGATGTTTCCTGAAGTATGGGTTGAAAGTAACCCCCTGGACTTGTGGAAAACCACCCTCTGGTGATAGTAGAGCTAAAGGTGGGAGTCTAGCCCATAAGGGAAAAAAAAAACAAAAACAAAACAAAACAAAACAAAACCAATATCCTACACTGCTGGATGCCAGGGAGGGAATCAAGCTCCACATTGATAGGCTGAAGGACACAGGTATAGTGATGGAATGTCAACCACAATGAAACACCCTTTTCCTCCCAAAGAAGGACAGGGAAAAGATTATTGGTTAGCTCAGGATTTGAGACCCTAGGATGGGGCAGAAGACGCAGCTGACTTGGACTCGGCTATCACAAGGATTCAAAAAATTGCCTTACAATATCTGGGGAGGCCCTGGCAACAGATCTCCTCTTCTTCCCATCAGATGCTACTGTCATATCCTACAATATGTGGATGACCTACTCCTGATGGCAAAGACTCATTCTCAATGCTGGAAAGTGTCAGGACCAGACCAACAATGAACTGACCTGACAGAATGGTGGCACAGAAGAATAAAGAAAATGATGACTTAGAAATAAAGTGGGGATCAGGGGGCTGATGCTATTTGCAGGCAAAAGCCCAGATCCTAATCCTTGCATTCCTTTTATTGTTAACTTCTATTTCCATATTTGTGCTCTAGAGATATCTGTTCTTTACAATCTCAGATCGAGGATAACAGTATACAATGCACACTCTTGTCTGGTGAACTAAGAGGCAAAGCAAGAAGTCACCCAGGACAATACAGCAACCAAACTGATGGTGACATCTGTGGTGTCTAGCCTACTAACTGCCCAAGTGACCCCAGTTTTTGACAAGGAAGAAATCAGCTGGGCACAAACTGAGTGAGGAACACGGTGGGAGGATGAATGGTGGAAACTCTCAGATGGGAGAATTTTCATCCCCTCTAGGCTGGCATTTCAACTGGTTATGGATTTCCATCAATCCACCCATTTAGGTAAAATAAGACTTGCGATAATGTCTAACAGCCTTGTCTGCAGATGCAAGCTGCCAATGTTTAACCTGTTCTAAAAAATTGCCTGGTTCCCAAGGAGACAGAACCTCCTGGAATACAATTTAAGAGGACAGCTCTATTTGAACATCTTGAGGTGGACTTCACTGACATTAAGCCATGCTAAGGATACAAATATTTGCTGGTGATGGTATGTACTTTTCCAGGATGGGTGGAAGCTTATCGCACCAAGACTGAGAAAACAATGAAAGTGGCCCAGTGTATGTTGAGAGATATTATTTCTGGTTTCAGTTCACTGTGAATATAGAATCAGATAATGAGCCTGCATTTGAGGTTGAGTTACTTCAACTGGCTTGCAAAACAGTAAATATTAAATGGAAACACCTACAATGTATAGACCACAAAGCTCAGGAATGGTTGAGAAAATGAACTGGGACATCAAGGTGACTTTGGCAAAATGGGTGCAAGAAACTGGCCCACCCCTCCAGATGTACATGCTACCATTAGCTGCCATTAGTGTTAATGAGGATCAGAATGACACCCCCAACAAACCCCCCCCCCCCACACACACACACAATGGTCTCATGGGTATTCCCTATATGAGATAATGTTAGGGAGGTCTCCCCCCCCTTATTCAGAATTAAAGGGAAATTTATCATAAAGAGGAAGGATGGAGCTGTTGTGGCAACAGAAACAGTTAGGGAAGCTGATCTAAGACATCAACACCTATGTTTAGAAGAGAATTCCATTTTCTCTAGGCACTACTGTACACACATACTCGTCAGGAGATTAAGTATGTGTAAAGAATTGGAAGCAGCAGATATTGTCCCTCACCTGGAAAGGGTCACACACAATTGTACTAACCACTCCCACTGCAGTTAAAGTATCAGGTATCACTCCCTGGATTCACCACACTCAGCTCAAGGCAGCAGTGGAGGAAAAGGGACAAAAACCCACACTAAGCAGGAGGAATCATAGAAGACTGTACTCATCTTCCATTCACAACCACAGATCCAGGATGGAGCCACTACTGATGATTCTGCTATTCATAATCAGCATGACCACCCTACTGGGACTACAAATAATAGTCCCAGGATAATGTGTACCTGTCCTGGGCCCCCTTGTATGTGAACTTAACTGTTGGGTTTGTGGAGCCATACTTTTGTTGATGATGGATGGACTTCCTGGGGGGGTGTCTCTCTTGCACAGAGAGGTCTGCTAATTCTTGAGACAACAGCGAGAAATGTTTATTTCTTTGGTAAGTCACAACCTGTTAATTCTTTCTTGGTGTAATCTGAGCTCTAACCAAATTGATCAAGGACATGGGTTGACATTTGAGATAAAAGATATGTCTAATGACAATCCTCCTTTTTGGTCATTGACATTTTCTTGAATCAAAGGTGATTGGTGGAAAAAAAAAAAAACAACTTTTTTTGACTATTTTCTTAATCATTGTATTATTAATTTTTAGTTCTTGTATTATCCAATGTATAACTCAATGTGTAACCTCTAGACTGACAGCCTTGCTGCAGCTACATAGCCCCGATGTACAACACTTATCTATGACTGATGCACAACATTAGTTACAAATAAGATGAGCATCAAGGGGTGGGGGTGGGGGTGTTGGGGCCTCTCAGAGGAGGACAAGAGGGACTCCATCTTGAAGACTGTCAGCCATCTTAAGGCAGGATGTGAACTGGGCCTGAACCCAGTTAACCATTATTAAAGAAAAACCAGGAAACCCTCTCCTCACATATAGCAAATAAAGATTGGAAGTAAAGGTCTGGTCATCTCAGTTAGATTAACGTTAGCCCAGACACTTACATATTGTGTTTGTTAATTCTGTCACACTTGTGTGTTGTACAACCAATTACTAACATGTAACCAGTCTTTTAGAAGAGGGTATAAAACTGGGTCCTCTGAACTCATTGGGCTTTTTGTTGGGAACCGATTACCCTTGGATGCATTAGTGTAATAAACTGTACTTCACTATTTTGAATGCCCTCCGAGGAGTATTTTGAGACTCTGGATTCTAAAACAAAGGTAAATTAGAAGTGGTCAAACAGGAGATGGCAAGTGTGAACACTGACATTTTAGGAATCAGTGAACTAAAATGGACAGGAACAGGTAAATGTCATTCAGATGACCATCATATCCACAGTCAAAGATGGAGAGACTATATAGTCAGCAAAAACAAGACAAGAAGCTGACTGTGGCTCAGATTATGAATTCCTAATTTCAAAATCAGACTTCGATTGAAGAAAGTAGGGAAAATCACTAGACCATTCAGTTCAGTTCAGTACAATTCAGTTACTCAGTTGTGTCCAACTCTGCTTCCCATGAACTGCACCATTCCAGGCCTCCCTGTCCATCAACTCCCAGAGTTCACCCAAACCCATGTCCCTTGAGTCACTGATCAAATCATCTCATCCTCTGTCATCCCCTTCTCCCCCTGCCCTCAATCTTTCCCAGTACCAGGGTCTTTTCAAATGAGTCAGCTCTTCGCATCAGGTGGTGAAAGCACTGGAGTTTCAGTTTCAGCATCAGCCCTCCCTGTGAGCACCCAGGACTGACCTCCTTTAGGATGGGCTAGTTGGATCTCCTTGCAGTCCAAGGGACTCTAAAGAGTCTTCTCCAACACCACAGTTCAAAAGCACCAATTCTTCTGTGCTACGTTTTCTCTATAGTCCAACTCTCACATCCATACATGACCACTGGAAAAACAATAATCTTGACTAGATGGACCTGTGTTGACAAAGTAATGTCTCTGCTTCTCAATATTCTGTCTAGGTTGGTCAAAACCTCCATTTCAAGGAGCAAGTGTCTTCCAATTTCATGGTTGCAATCACCATCTGCAGTGATTTTGGAGCCCAGAAAAATAAAGTCAGTCACTGTTTCCCCATGTATTTGCCATGAAGTGATGGGACCAGATGCCATGATCTGAATTTTCTCAATGCTGAGCTTTAAACCAACCTTTTCACACTCCTCTTTCACTTTTATCACGAGGCTCTTTAGTTCTTCTTCACTTTCTGCTACATTGTCACCCTGCTTATTTAACTTATATGCAGACCATTCAGGTTTGACTTAAATACAAGCCTTTACTGTATAGACTGGAAGTGACAAATAGATTCAAGGGACTAGATCTGATAGAGTACCTGAAGAAATATGGGTTGATGTCATAACATAGTACAGGAGACAGTGATCAAAACCATCACCAAGAAGAAGAAAGACAAAATGGTTGTCTAAGAAGGCGTTAAAAATAGCTGAGAGAATAGATGCTAAAAGCAAAGGAGAAAAGGAAAGCTGTAGCTATCTGAATGCAGAGTTCCAAAGAATTGCAAGGAGAGATAAGAAAGCTTTCCTAAGCAATCAGTGTAAAGAAATAAAGGACAACAAAATAAAGGGAAAGATTCTCTAATCTTCAAGAGATTTTCTTCAAGAAAATCAGAGATACAAAGGGAAGCATTCATGCAAAAATGGACACAATAAAGGACAGAAAGGATATGTACCTAACAGAAGCAGAAGATATTAAGAAAATGTGGCAGGAATACACCAAAGAACTATGCAAAAAACTTCCATGACACAGGTAACAATGATGATATGATCACTCACCTAAAACCAGACATCCTGGAATGCCAAGTAAAGTGGTTCTTAGGAAGCATAATAATGAACAAAGCTAGTGGAGGTGATGGAATTACAGTTGAGGTAGTTAAAATCCTAAATGATGATGTTATGAAAGTGTTACACTCACTATGCCAGAAAATTTGGAAAACTAAACAGTGGCCATAGGACTGAAAACATATCAGTTTTCATTGCAATCTCAAAGAAAGGCAATGCCAAAGAATGTTCAAACTACAGCACAATTGCATTCATCTTACAGACTTGCAAAATAATGCTCAAAATTCTCCAAGCTAGGTTTCCATAGTACATGAACCAAGAACTTTCAGATGTTCGAGCTATATTTAGAAAAGGCAGAGAAACCATAGATCAAGTTGCCAGCATCTGCTGAATAATAGAAAAAGGAAGAGAATTCCAGAAAACCATCTTCTTCTGCTTCATTGACTAGGCAAATGCCTTTGACTGTGTGTATTGAAACAAACTGTGGGAAATTCTTAAAGTGATGGGAATGCCAGACCATCTTACCTGCCTCCTGAGAAATCTGTATGCAGATCAAGAAACAACAGTTATAACCGTAGATTGAGCTGGTTCCAAATTGATAAGGGAGTATGTCAAGGCTGTATATTATCACCTTGCTTATTTAACTTATGTGCAGAGCACATTATGTGAAATGGTGAAATGGAGGAAGCACAAACTGGAATAAAGATTTCAGGGAGAAATAATAACCTCAGATATGAGGATGACACCACCCTTATGGAAGAAAGTGAAGACTAAAGAGCCTCTAATGAAACTAAAGAGGCTCTAAATTAAAGTGAAGGAAGAAAGTGAAAAAACTGGCTTAAATCTCAACATTAAAAAGATCATGGCATCCGGTTCTATCACCTCATTGCAAATAGATGGAGAAACAGTGGCAGACTTTACTTTCTTTGCCTCCAAAATCATCACAGATGGTGACTGTAGTCATGGCATTAAAAGACACTTCCTTCTTGTAAACAAAGCTATGGCAAGACTAGAGAGCATATTAAAAAGAAGAGACATTACTTTGCCAATAAAGGTCCATCTGATCAAAGCTATGGTTTTCCCAGTAGTCATTTGTGAATGTGAGAGTTGGGGCATAAGGAAAGCTGAATTTCAAAGAACTGATGCTTATGAACTGTGGTGTTGAAAAAGACTCTTGAGAGTCCCTTGGACTTCTAGGAGACCAAGCCAGTCAATCCTAATGGAAATCAGTCCTGAATATCCATTGGAAGGACTGATGCTGAAGCTGATGCTCCAATACTTTGGCCACCCGATGTGAATAACTGACTTATTGGAAAAACCTCTGGTGCTTGGGAAGATTAAAGACAGGAGGAGAAGGTCATCACATATAATGAGATGGTTGGATGGTATCACTGATTCGATGGACATGAACTTTAGCAATCCCTGGGAGTTGGTGATGGACAGGAAAGTATGTTGTGCTGGATTCCGTGGGGTGATAGAGTCAGACAAGGCTGAGCGACTGAACAGAACTGAACTGAGAAAAGAGGATGGCATTAGGAAAAGACAAGCTAACAATAATAATGAAAATATTAGAAATAAAGAATAGAAAACATAAAAACCATGTTGCTCACTCACTGAATGTGTTAAATAAAGTGTGTAAGAATTTGGGTAAATGTATCAAAGAACTAAGGAAATTAGGGGAAAAGAGGTCTTTAGTAAATAATTAGTGATAACAAAGAATGACACTAATATAACAACACAACAACAAAATAATCCACCTATCTGGAATGCTGTGGAAACATTAGTCAAGGTATTTGATGGAGTCATAAAGAGGAGGACTTTACTGAGCAACAGAACAACAGCAATAATAGGATTCAATTAGCCAAGGTGGATAGGATTCAATAGGTAAATGCACACTTAAGGCTTGGAAAAGAGATGAGTATTGGTAAAGTACTAAGTCGCAAAGAGTCGGACACAACTGAGCGACTGAACTGACTGAAGTGGTAAAAACAACTACAATAACAAAACTTACCTAATTGACATGCCATAAAAATGAAAGATTATCGAATTCAAGGGGTAAATAGATTAAAGTACTTAATGGCCAGAATTAATTAAAGCAAAGTAATAACTACTTTAATGTTATATAAATTAATGTGCAATGATTTACTAAATATGAAAGGGTCAATTTTGTTAAAACAAACAAACAAAAAACCTGATTTATATGAATAAAATAACAACAAAACTTAGCTTACTAGTATACTGTAAAGATTGAATAAACTTTGTAGGATTTGAAGAATAAATTTGAAGAATAAAAGTACTAAAACACAAATTATAAAGAATAATATGCTGTGAGATGCGATTCATGGGGTCACAAAGAGTTGGACACGACTGAGCGACTGAACTGACTGAAAATGATATGTTTTATATTATGCGAATTTTACATTAAAAATAAGTTACTATTATTAATTATTGAAGCTGAAACTCCAATACCTTGGTCACCTGATGTGTTTCATTGGATAAGATCCTGGTGCTGGGAAAGATTTAGGGCAGGAAAAGAGGGTGGCAGAGTCTGAGATGGTTAGATAGCAACACTGACTCAATGGACTTGAATTTGAGCAAACTCTGGGAGACAGTGAATGACAGGGCAGCCTGACTTGGTGGAATCCACGGAGCCACAAATAGTCAAACACAATTTAGTGACTGAACAACAACAACAAAAACAATAACAATAAAACCTATCATATTCAAATCTGTGATGACTAAGTAGGATGTATAGGACTCATTTACTAAATGCATATACAATCCTTTCAATAGAAGTCAGCTCTAGTAAACAACCATCTGGAAATAATAAGACAGAAATAATAAGATAACAAGAGCAAGAAACCCTATTTTACTGGGATGCTCTGAAGAATAAATAAGTTAAGGTATATAATGAGTAATCAAATGAGTCCAACCATATAATAAAGTACTTAGAACTAACCAGTATTGCTCAGAACTAACCAGTAGTAATTATAATAACAACTAAATTCCAAACTAACCAGTAATAATTCCTACAATTATTAATAAGAATAATAAAAAAACCTACCTAAAAGTAATCCTTGAAGAATAAATATTTTAAGATATATTGGAGTCTAAGAATAAATGTATACTAGGAATTCAGAGAGGAGGCATGACAACCCACACCATTGTCCTTACCTGCTAAGCCAGGTCATTCAGAACTGGAGAAGGACATGCAATCCACTCCAGTATTCTTTCCTGGAGAATTCCATGGACAGAAGAGGCTGGTCCACAGTGTTGCAGAATTAGACATGACTGAAGTGACTGCACATGAATGTGCATAGGTACTCAGAACAGAAACTGGCATTGGTAAAGGATTTCCTATCAACAGCAGCAATAAATAGCCACCACCACAAAAGCTGTCTCCATGGGATATTTTGAAGATTAAAAATTATAGGTGTATAAGGGCTCAATGAATAAGTGTATGTAACAAACACATAAGCAGTCCATCTTAGTATGAAAACTAATTAATTAATAATGATTATAACTAATAACATTAATATATATATATATATATACCTACCTTACACCAGTACTATGAAGACTAAATACATTAGAATACATAAATTTAATGAATAAAGTTATATAAAATGCTTAGAACAGAGATTGGTACCATTAAATACAATTAGTAATAATAAATAATATTAATTAATAAAAGCAAAAAATCTACCTCACTGGAACGTTGTGAAGTTAAGGTATATAATTCAATGATTAAATATTAATAACATACAAACATAAAAGTCAAAGCTCAAGTGCATAACTGGTGATTGTTTAAATGAAAGTAGTATAATAATACTAATAAAGTGAAGCAAAAATGCTGCATTGGGAGGTTCTGTAGACTGAATAAATTCAGGCATATAAGAATCAGAAAATGTATATTAAGTACTCAACATTCAAAAAATTATGATCATGGCTACTGGTCCCATCATCTCATGATAAATGAAATGGAGATAAACTAGAAGCAGTGGCAGATTTCCTTTTCCTGGGCTCCAAAGTCAATGCAGTTGGTGACTGCAGCCATAAAATTACCAGATGCTTGCTCTCGGAAGGAAAATTATGCCAAATTTTGTTGTTTACTTGAAAATCCATGCCCTATATTTGTGACCCTATGGACTGCAGTACTCTAGGTTTCCCTGTCCTTCCAAATGAATTGATTTCCAACAGAAATCAAACACATGTCAGTTGAATCTATGGTGACTTCCATTCATCTTATCTTGCTTTCTTGACCTCAGATTTCCCCAGCATCAGGGTCTTTTCCAACAAGTTAGTCCTTTTCATCAGTTGGCCAAAGTATCTGAGGTTCAGTTTCAATATCAGTCCTTCCAGTGAATATTCAGGGTTAATTTCCTTTAGAATTGACTGTATTGATTTCCTTGCTGACCAAGGGACTTTTTTTTTTTTTTTTTTTTTTAACATAAATATATCTATTTTAATTGGAGGCTAATTTCTTTTCAATATTGTATTGGTTTTGCCATACACTGAAATGAATCTGCCATGGGTGTACATGTGTTCCCCATCCTGAACCCCCCTCCAACCTCCCTCACCATCCTATCCCTGTGGGTCATCCCAGTGTAATAGCCCTGAGCACTCTGGATCATGCATTGAACCTGGACTGCCAATTCGTTTCACATATGCTAAGTATACATGTTTCAATACCATTCTCCCAAATCGTCTCACCTTCACACTCTCCCACAGAGTCCAAAAGACTGTTCTACACATCTTTGTCTCTGCTGTCTTGCATACAAGGTTATCATTACCATCTTTCTAAATTCCATATATATGCGATAGTATACTGTATTGGTGTTTTTCTTTCTGGCTTAATTCACTCTATATAATAGTCTCCGGTTTCATCCACCTCATTAGAACAGATTCATTTGTATTTTATTTTAATGACTGAGTAATATTCCATTCTGTATATGTACCACAACTTTCTTATTCATTCATCTGCTCATGGATATCTAGGTTGCTTCCATGTCCTGGCTATTATAAACAGTGCTGAGATGAATATTGGGGTACATATATTTCTTTTATTTTATTTTATGTATTTCTTTTAATTCTGGTTTCCTCGGTGTGTTTTCCCAGCAGTGGGATTGCTGGGTCATATGGCAATCTATTTCTAGTTTTTTAAGGAATTTCCACACTGTTCTCCATAGTGGCTGTACTAGTTCGCATTCCCACCAATAGTGTAAGAGGGTTCCCTTTTCTCCACACCTTCTCCAGTATTTATTGCTTGTAGACTTTTGGATAGCAGCCATTCTGACTGGCATGAAATGTTACCTCAGTGTGGCTTTGATTTGTATTTCTCGGATAGTGAATAATGTTAAGCATCTTTTCATGTGTTTATTAGCCATTTGTATGTCTTTGGAGAAATGTCTGTTTAGTATTTTGGCCCATTTTTTTAAATTGGGTCGTTTATTTTTCTGGAATTGAACCGATGCAATTAGTTGTATATTTTTGAGATTAACTCGTTGTCAGTTCCTTCATTTGCTATTATTTTCTCCCATTCTGAAGGCTGTCTTCTCACCTTTCTTATAGTTTCCTTTGTTGTGCAGGAGCTTTTAATTTTAATTAGGTCCCATTTTTTTTTTTTTTTTTGCTTTTATTTCCAATATTCTGGGAGGTGGGTCAGAGAGGATTCTGCTGTGATTTATTACGGAGAATGTTTTGCCTATGTTCTCCTCTAGGAGTTTTATAATTTCTGGCCTTATGTTTAGATCTATAATCCATTTTGAGTTTATTTTTGTGTATGGAGATAGAAAATGTTCTAGTTTCTTTCTTTTACAAGTGGTTGGCAAGTTTTCCCAGCACCACTTGTTGAAGAGACAGTCTTATCTCCATTGTATATTCTTGCCTCCTTTGTCCAAGATAAGGTGTCCATAGGTGTGTGGATTTATCTCTTGGGTTTCTATTTTGTTCCATTGATCTGTATTTCTGTCTTTGTGCCAGTATCACACTGTCTTGATGACTGTGGTTTTGTAGTATAGTTTGAAGTCAGGCAGGTTGATTCATCCAGTTCTATTCTTCTTTCTCAGGATTGCCTTGGCTACTCGAGGTTTTTGTACTTACATACAAATTGTGAAATTATTTGTTCTAGTTCTGTGAAAAATACCATTGGTAGCTTGATAGGGAATGCATTGAATCTAGAGATTGCTTTGTGTAGTATACTCATTTTTACTATATTGATTCTTCCTATCCATGAACACGGTGTATTTCTCCAATTATTTGTGTCCTCTGCTTAATTTCACCAGTGTTTTATAGTTTTCTGTGTATAGATATTTTGTTTCTTTAGGTAGATATATTCCTTATTTATTTATTTATTTTGTTGTTGCAATGGTGAATGGAATTGTTTCCTTAATTTCTCTTTCTGTTTTCTCATTGTTAGTGTACAGAAAGGGATTTCTGTGTGTTGATTTATATTCTGAAACTTTACTATACTCATTGTTTAACTCTAGTAATTTTCTGGTGAAATCTTAGGGTTTTCTATGTATAGGATCATGTCATCTGCAAACAGTGACAGTTTTACCTCATCTTTTCCAATCTGGATTCATTTTATTTCTTTTTCTGGTCTGATTGCTGTGCCCAAAACGTCCAAAACTATGACAAATAGTAGTGGTGAGAGTGTGTCCCTGACTTTAGGGGAAATGCTTTCAATTTTTCACCATTAAGGATAATGTTTGCTGAGGGTTTGTAATATATAGCTTTTATTATGTTGAAGTATGTTCTTTCTACGCCTGCTTTCTGGAGAGTTGTTTTGTGTGTGTGTGTGTGTGTGTGTGTGTTTCCCTTCTTTTTTCCACCCCCCATCATAAATGGATGTTTAATTTGTCAAAGACTTTCTTTGCATCTTTGAGACAATCATATGGTTTTTATTTTTCAATTTATTAATGTGGTGTATTACATTGATTGATTTGCGGATATTGAAGAATCCTTGCATCCCTGGGATAAAGCCCACTTGGTCATGATGCATGATTTTTTTTAATATGTTGCTGGATTCTGCTTGCTAGATTTTGTTAAGGATTTTTGCATCTATGTTCATCAGTGATATTACCCTGTAGTTTTATTTTTATCGTGGGCATCTTTGTCAGGTTTTGGCATTAGGGTGATGGTGGCCTCATAGAATGAGTTTGGAAGTTTACCTTCCTCTGCAATTTTCTGGAAGAGTTTGAGTAGGATAGGTGTTAGCTCTTCTCTAAATTTTTGAATGAAAGCAGCTGTGAAGCCATCTGGTCCTGGGCTTTTGTTTGCTGGAAGATTTCTGATTACAGTTTCAATTTCTGTGCTTGTGATGGGTCTGTTAAGATTTTCGATTTCTTCCTGGTTCAGTTTTGGAAAGTTGCACTTTTCTAAGAATTTGTCCATTTCTTCCAAGTTGTCAATTTCTTTGGGCATAGAGTTGCTGACGGTAGTCTTTTACGGTCTTTTCTATTTCTGTGTTGTCTGTTGTGATCTCTCCATTTTCATTTCCAATTTTGTTGACTTTTCTCCCTTGGTTTCTTGATGAATCTGACTAATGGCTTTCCAATTTTATCTTCTTAAAGAACCAGCTTTTGGCTTTGTTGAATTTTGCTATGGTCTCATTTCTTTTGCATTTATTTCTGCCCTAATTTTTAAGATTTCTTTTCTCATACTAACTCTGGGGCTCTTCATTTCTTCCCTTTCTAGTTGCTTTAGGTGTAGTGTTAGGTTATTTATGTGACTTTTTTCTTATTTGTTGAGGTAAGCTTGTATTGCTATGAACCTTCCCCTTAGCACTGCTTTGACAATGTGCCATAGGTCTTGGGTTGCTGTGTTTTCATTTTCATTTGTTTCTATGCATTTTTAGATTTCTTTTTTAATTTCTTCTCTGATTTGTTGGTTATTCAGCAGCATGTTGTTCAGCCTCCATATGTTGGGATTTTTAATAGCTTTTTCTTCTGTAGTTGACATCTTATCTTACTGCACTGTGGTCAGAAAAGATGCTTCGAATGTTTTTTTTTTTTTTTTTTTAATTTACCATGGCTAGATTTATGGCTCAGGAAGTGATCTATCCTGGAGAAGGTCCCATGTGCACTTGAGAAAAAGGTGAATTTCTTTGTATTGGGGTGAAATATATATAGGTATCAATTAGGTCTAACTGGTCTATTCTGTCACTTAAAGTTTATGTCTCCTTATTAGTTCTGTTTTCTTGACCTATCCATAGTTGTAGTTGGGTAATAAAGTTTCCCATTTTTATTGTGTTATTGTTAATTTCTCCTTTCATGCTTGTTCATATTTGTCTTACATATTGCAGTGCTCCTATGTTGGGTGCATATATATTTATAATTGTTATATCTTCTTCTTGGACTGAATTTTGATCATTATGTAGTGTCCATCTTTGTCTCTTTTCACAGACATTGTTTTAAAATCTATTTTATTTGACATGAGTATTGCTACTCCTGCATTCTTTTGGTCTCTATTTGCATGGAATATCTTTTTCTACCCCTACTTTTTCAGTCAGTATGTGTACCTTGTTTCAAGGTGGGTCTCTTGTAGACAACATCTTGTTTTTTTATCCGTTCAGCCAGACTTTGTCTTTTGGTTGGGGCATTCAACTTATTTTCATTTAAGGTAATTATTGATAAGTATGATCCCGTTGTCATTTATTTTATTGTTTGGGATTCGAGTTTATACACCCTTTCTCTGTTTTTTGTCTAGAGAAGATCCTTTAGCATTTGTTGGAGAGCTGGATTGGTGGTGCTGAATTTGCTCAGCTTTTCTTGTCTGTAAAGCTTTTGATTTCTCCTTCATATATTAATGTGATCCTTGTGGTGTACAGTAATCGGGGCTATAGGTTATTTTCTTCCATCACCTTAAGTATGTCCTGCCATTTCCTTCTGGACTGAAGAGTTTCTACTGAAAGATCACCTGTTTTCCTTATGGAAATCCCCTCTGTGTTATTTGTTGTTTTTCCCTTGCTGCTTTTAACATTTGTTCTTTGTGCTTGATCTTTGTTAATTTTATTAATATGTGTCTTGGGGTGTTTCACCTTGGGTTTATCCTGTTTGGAACTGTCTGGGTTTCTTGGACTTGGGTGATTATTTACTTCCCCATTTAAGGGAAGTTTTCAACTATTATTTCCTCAAGTATTTTCTCATGGTCTTTCCTTTTGTCTTCCTCTTCTGGGACTCTTATGATTCGAATGTTGGGACATTTAACATTGTCCCAGAGGTCTCTGAGGTTGTCTTTGTTTCTTTCAATTCTCTTTTCTTTTTCCTCTCTGTTTCATTTTTTCTACCATTCTATCTTCTTCCTCATTTATCATATATTCTGCCTCTGTTATTCTCCTGTTGGTTCCCTCCAGAGTGTTTTTATCTCATTTGTTGCATTAATCATTATATATTGACTCTTTTTTATTTCTTCTAGGTCCTTGTTAAGCCTTTCTTGCATCTTCTGGATCCTTGTCTCCAGGCTATTTATCTGTAGCTCCATTTTGTTTTCAAGATTTTGTATCACTTTCACTATTATTATTCAGAATTATTTATCAGGTGGATTCCCTATCTCTTCCTCTTTTGTTTGTTTTGTTGACCATTTGTCCTAGTCCTTTACCTGCTGTATATTTCACTGCCTTTTCATCTTGTTTATATTGCTGTGTTTGGGGTGGCCTTTCTGTATTCTGGTAGTTTGTGCTTCCTGTTTTTTGTGGAGGTTCCTTGTTATGGGTGGGGTCGGATGGGCAGCTTGTCAAGTTTTCCTGGTTAGGGAAGCTTGTGTTAGTGTTATGGAGGGTGGAGCTGGGTTTCTTCTCTCTGCAGTGGAATGAAGTGTCCCGTAATGAGTTTTGAGATGTCAGTGGATTTGGTGTGACTTTGGGCAGCCTACATAATGAAGTTCAGGGCTATTTTCCTCTGTTGCTGGAGAATTTGCATGTATGTATTCCTCTGGAACTTGCTGGCCCTTGAGTAGTGCTTGGTTTCAGTGTAGGTGTGGAGGCCCTCGATACCTCCTATCGATTAATATTCTCTGGATTCAGGGGTTCTCTGGTGTTTCAGGATTTGAACTTAAGCCTCTTGCCTCTGGTTTTCAGTCTTATTCTTAAAGTAGCCTCAAGACTTCTCCACCTATATAGCACCAATGATAAAATATCTAGGTTAATGATGTAAAATTTCTCCACAGTGAGGAACACTTGGAGAGGTACCCAGAGTTATATGAAGAAGAGAAGAAGGAAGAGGGAAATAGAGGTGGCCAGGAGGAGAAGAATGGGGATCAAAAGAGGGAAAAGAAAGCTAGCCAGTTATCACATCCCTATGTGTTCTCCACAGTCTGGATCCCTCAGAGATATACACAGAGTTACACAGAGAAGAGAAGAGGGAGGAAGGAGACAGAGGTGGCCAGGAGGATAAAAAGGGGAATCAAAAGGAGAGAGATAGATACACCCAGTAATCAGTTCCCTAAGTGTTCTCTACAGCCCATAACACACAAAGAGATTCACCAAGTTGGGTAGAAAATAAAAGGGGGAGGGGGAGATAACGGCCACCTGGTGGAGAAAACAGAGAGTCAAAAGGGGGAGAAAGCAATCATGCCAGTGATCTCGCTCCCAATTAAAAATGGGTACTGAAGACTGGGTTCTTAAAGGTACAAAGTTGATAACAAATGCCAGAAAGCAAAATTTAAAAATCTAGAGTAGCAGTTAGATTCTTAAAAATACAATATTAAAAACAAAAAAGTCACAAAAATTATAATATATATATATATATATATATATATATATAAAGTTTGTTTCAGAAATAGGTGTTTCTTTCTTTTTTTTCATTGCATCATAATAGTAGGTTATAAAAGTGAAAATTAAAGGAGTAATGACTTAAAAGTTTTAAAAAAATTAAAAATGATAATAGTAAAAATATGTCTAAGACTTTCTCTGGGGCTGTTGTGGACAGTGTGGGGTCAATTCATTTTCAGATAGCTCCTTGGTTCACCTTGTACTTCTCAAGGTCTATAGGCCCTTGCTATGTAGTCGGTGCTAACTACAGGATTTTAATCTATTGCACCTGTCACTTCCAAAGCGGTTCCCTCTGTTTATTTTAGTTCCTTTTGTTTGCTGGTCTCTTCAGGGTCTAATTTCCTCTCTGACACAAGAGGCACAGTGGTCGTCACTTGTTTTAGACTCGCTTGTTTAGTCATGCTTTGGGGAGGGGGGAAAACTGCAAACAAATATTACTGGCATGTGCTCACAGTGATTCAGCCACACTGGGTTTGTCCCCCACTCAGGGAGTGTGTACTTTCCCAGTCTACACTCTCAGACTCTAGGTTGCTCTGCCAGGAACTGTCTCATGAGGGCCCTGGTTTGCATACACTTTCCAGGTCTAAGCCACTCAGGTTCAGGTTCTTGGGTACTCCACAAAGACACAGACTTGGTTGGGCCTGCGTTTTGCGTCCGTCCCAGGTCCGAGCAGCTCAGGTGACCAGGTGCTTGGCGCGCGTAGTCGCCCCCAGTTGAAGGTTGCAACTTATCCCTTTCCCTGTCCCATCAGCTCAGTTTTGTGGGTGTACAATGGATGTACCTTCTCAGGTGTGGCAAGTATCTCTTCTGGGGAGCTGATGTCTGGCTGCGACCCTCCCAGTGGATGTCAACCGTTCAGAATCCCAAGAAGTCTTGGCTAGCAATGACGTTTGCTTGCAGTTTGTTATAGGAAGCCTCCCTGGGGCCCTGATTGCCCCCTTCTGGCTCTGGCTGCCCTCACCTGCCTGTCTCCAGCAGAGGATGGGCCAGTCCACAGCCTGCTAGCTCTGCTCAGTCCTTTAATCTGTGAGTGTGCCTGGCAGTGTCTTAGGTTAGGGCTTTTCATGTGATTGTGGGATAGCTATCCCACAGTCTGGGTTGCTGGGTTGCTTGAGAAGCTAGTTCCCTCAGATTGCTCTCAGGGCATTCAGGCCTAGTCTTTACCCTAAACAATGCAGCCCACTCCTCCCTGTGCTTCTCCCCGCTTGCTAGTGAGGGATGAGAGCTTCTGGGCTGCTTCACCACTGGGAGTTGCTGTTAGGCATGTGTGGGTTTTAATTATTTATTTATGTTTCCTCCTGTTTATTTTGCCCTCTGAGATTCCAAGCCTCACCACAGACCAAACAGAGAGAGTGTTTCCTGGTGTTTGGAAACTTCTCTCTTTTTTAAGACTCCCTTCCGTGGGCCAGGGTGATCCCCTGGAGAAGGAAATGGCAACCCACTCCAGTATTCTTGCTTGGAGAATCCCATGGACAGAGGAGCCTGGTGGGCTACAGTCCACAGGGTTGCAAAGAGTCAAACACTACTGGGCAACTACATTTTCCCAAGATGGATCTCCATCCCTACCTCTTTTGTCTCTCTTTTTATCTTTTATATTTTGTCCTACCTCCTTTCAAAAACAATGGACTGCCTTTCTGGGTGCCTGATGTCCTCTGCCAGCATTCAGAAGTTGTTCTGTGGAATTTGCTTGGCATTCAAATGTTCTTTCAATGAATTTGTGGAGGAGAAAGTGGTCTCCCTGTCCTATTCTTACATTATCTTTGGACCGCCTCCTCTGATCTTACTTTTTGTAATACTGAGAATTCAAATCTACTGTTTACCCTATGTTTTCCTATCAACATTGATAATTGCTGTTTTGTGCTTTTTTTTTTTTTTTACGTTTTCTCCCCTCAGTGTTTAGGATAAGAAATTATTTTCTAAGATTATTCTAAAATCATAGTTAGTTATTATATATAATACTGCTGGTTTTAAGTTTCCTGCTGGAACATTTGTGCTATTTGTTCCTGCGGGGGCTTCTGTGATAAATGAGTAAAATGTTGACAAAATACACAGCCTATAATATATTTATCAATTAACATAATATATTGAGTCTGCTCATGTTAGTTAGAATTTCTGTAATGTGGCAACTACAAAATACAAAAAAGGACAAGAAAGAAGAGATATGATGTGGAGGAGGGCAGGAAGCTGAACCACTGTGGCATGAAGGGAGAGCAATTTTGCTCAGTGATTTCTTTTGAAATATTTGGTACCAGAAGCTTAAAGTGATGAAAGAAAATTTTACATACTGAATTATGGAGAAGTGATTTTGATGTGCACATCATATAATTTTAACGTTCAGCTAGCCAGAAGAGCCTGATTATGATTGATGCACAGTGTACTGTGCATCTGCTTTGTGGGTAGCTGTTATCCCAAGTCCAGCTAGTTGACCATTGTGCATGTGGTTCAGACATGTCCCTATGTTACTATTTGAATGTTTAAAACTGTACCCAATGTGAGTATAGCAACAGCTTTTTTAGAACAATATCTTTAAGTAAATGAGAGTTGTGATTTTATGGGCTCAAGTTTTCCTCATAAATATGAACCCCAACTGTTATAACAGAAAGAATAGTGAAAGATGAGCTAGATTAAGGAAGAGCCTTTCAGCAACAGGATCTGAGTTTTTGAGCCAGAAAGTTATTACATAATACTGGGATTCAGAAACAGTTCATTTAAGATCTTAGGGAGGAAGCAAAGAGTTTGGCCACCTAAATAAAGTTGACTAAAATTATATATATTCCAGATGTCCAAGCTGGTTTTAGAAAAGGTAGAGGAACCAGAGATCAAATTGTCAACATCTGCTGGATCATAAAAAAAGCAAGAGAGTTCCCAAAAAACATCTATTTCTGCTTTATTGACTATGCTAAAGCCTTCAACTGTGTGGATCACAATAAACTGTGGAAAATTCAGGAGATGGGAATACCAGATCACCTGTCCTGCCTCTTGAGAAACCTGTATTCAGGTCAGGAAGCAACAGTTAGAACTGGACCTGGGAAAATAGACTGGTTCCAAATAGGAAAAGGAGGAAGTACATCAAGGATTTTTATTGTCACCCCATTTATTTAGCTTATATGCAGAGTACATCATGAGAAATGCTGGGCTGGAAGAAGCACAAGCTGGAATCAATATGCCAGAAGAAATATCAACAACCTCAGATGTGCAGATGATACCACCCTTCTGGCAGAAAATGAGGAAGAACTAAAGAGCTTCTTGACAAAAGTGAAAGAGGAGAGTGAAAAATTTGGCTTAAAGTTCAACATTCAGAAAACCAAGATCATGGCATCTGGTCTTATCACTTCATGGCAAATAGATGGGGGAATAGTGGAAACAGTGGCTGACTATTTTTCTGGGCTCCAAAATCACTGCAGATGGTGATTGGAGCCATGAAATTAAAAGGCCCTTATTACTTGGAAGGAAAGTTATGACCAACCTAGACAGCATGTTAAAAAGCAGAGACGTTACTTTGCCAACAAAGGTCCATCTAGTCAAGGCTATGGTTTTTTCCAGTAGGCATGTATGTATGTGAAAGTTGGACTATAAAGAAAGCTGAGTGTCAAAGGACTGATGCTTTTGAACTCTGGTGTTGGAGAAGACTTTTGAGAATCTGTTGGACTGCAAGGAGATCCAACCAGCCGATCCTAAAGTAGATCAGTCCTGGGTGTTCACTGGAAAGACTGATGCTGAAACTGAAACTCCAATGCTTTGACCACCTGATATGAAGAGCTGACTCATTTGAAAAGGCTCTGATGCTGGGAAAGATTGAGGATAGGAGAAGAGGACAACAGAGTATGAGATGGTTGCATGGCATCATAGACTCAAAGGACATGGGTTTGGGTGAACTCCAGGAGTTGGTAATGGACAGGGAGGCCTGACATTCTGCAGTTCATTGGGGTCACAAAGAGGTGGACGTGACTGAGTGACTGAACTGAATTCAACTGAACTGAACATATACATATTCATATACATATGTGTGCGTCTGAGTTTATATGTGCGTGTATAAAACAAACAAGCAAACAACAACAGCAACAACAACAAAAAAACGTGAAATGGCTTATAATTCCTTTTAGTTATAATAGCAATGGGAAAAAATAAAATCCAAATAGTTCAGTTCAGTTCAGTCTCTCAGTTGAGTCCGACTCTTTGCGACCCCATGAATCGCAGCATGCCAGGCTTCCCTGTCCATCACCAGCTCCTGAAGTTTACTCAAACTCATGCCCATAGAGTCAGTGATGCCATCCAGCCTTCTCTTCCTCTGTCATCCCCTTTTCCTCCTGCCCCCAATCCCTCCCAGCATTAGGGTCTTTTCCAATGTACAATGATTCAAAACTCTACTTGGTTATTGAATATATGTAAAGTGGAAATACTTCATAATATGTTCTCTTGGTAGCATCTAAAATATGAAGACTCTTTTATATCATTCCCCTCTTTCTTTTTAATAAATATCTACCAATATGCAAATGTTTGTCCAGGTTTAATGACAAAAAAAGACATATGTATTGTTTCTATAACAGAAAATATTGATACCACACTTAGATTTCAGGATTATTTCCAATTCTGTGCTCCATTTCAACAGGAAATAGCCAAACACTCAAAGAGCTGGGGAACCTGAAAAAGAAATCTAGCCTGCAACTGAGATTTTCTGTCACATTTATGATGAAGCTCTAAGTCCAACACTTTGTTTCCTTTCTTGTTCTAAGCAATACCTTCTTAAGATTGAAAAGTATGAAGAGAGAGAGAGAGAGAAGTAGGAGATTGTAGACCTCCTCATGTTCCAAAAATAATTTTAATCAGAGAAGTTAGAAAAGTCAGAAACAAAGGAAAACAATCAAGCAATATAGAATAACAATGATTTAGCCATTAAGCAATGTCAAGAATCTTTAGTTCCTCCTCAAGAGCAATAGGTAACATTCTGCTCAATATTCTATGAGCAGTTTTAGAGACACTAAAGCCTCAACCAGGTTGAAATTTAAGTACATAGACCACAGAGTAGTTGGAATCAGATGATCGATGATGCTGACTCTCAATGTCCTCAGTAATAGGCCTGTATTAGAATGTCCTAAAACTGATCACACACCCCATGACCCACCCTTACACTGTCGTTAAAATCCTTCCCCTGAAAGTATTTGGGGAGTGTGGGTCTTTTAAGCCCCAGCTACTAGGACAACTTGCTTGGTTCTACGGTAAACACTACACTTGCTTTCACTGAAACCCACAGTCAGTTGATTGACTTTATTGCACAGAAGCGAATTGACCCAAGTTTGGTTTGGTAACAGTGCTGACTATTAAAAATGTGTGTATAGAAGGGTGATAAATCACTTTTATCTCAGGAACCAAGTAGATTTATTGATGTGATTTTTCTGTGTAAAAATGATTTAGGAATGAGATTTTTCAGGTTTCATGTTTTTGATTACTATTTATGTACGAATCCTGTATTTTAAGTTGATGCAGACGTAAACACTGGTTTAACATTACCCTTCAATTGCTCGGAGACCAGTGACTTTGTGATGTCACAGCTTTTTGACTTTGAGAACCACTGTGATGGTCTAGCGAGTTTCTCTCTGTAGGCCAGCCAAGCAGCATTTGAAGTTGCAGTGTGTTAAATCAGACAAACGAGAAAAGTATCTGAAGGAAGATTTTTCTGAGATGGCACACATTTCTTCAGAAATTCAAGATGTGCCTCCTAAAGATGAATCGACTGGTTCAGAAAAGTCCATTAGATTCTCTTTGTGTGATTACACACTTACTGGGGACTCAGTTTTGAGATCTGTGATTTAAGAATATGCTTTTCAGGCTTCGTCTGAGGAAGGTGTGATAAAAAGGCCACAATACACATTTTCTGTCTCTGAAACAGAGTTGAATGATTTTCTTTCACTCACTTTTCCTCAAAAACTTTGGAATATAATTGAAAGTGATCAGTTTGAATGTATTGGTGGAATGAGAGTGGCACTTGTATAGTGATCAATGAAGAGCTCTGCAAGAAATAAATTTTGGAAGGAAAGTCCCCTTTCAGAAGATTTGAAACTGATAGTATGAAAAGTTTAGCTTGACAGCTTAACCTTTATGGGTTTAGTAAAAAGCAACAAACTTCTCAAAGATCTGCTTCATTAGCTGATTTTCTGGAAGAAGAAAACAACGTCTCTCTTTTGAGCAAGGTATTCCAAATTATTCACTTATTGGCAATATAAATCATGTGACCAAGAAAGCATGCTCACGAAAGCATGCTCACATATGTAGCTAAAACTGAATTTAAAATTGAAATGGTAAATTATTGAAGAAAAGTTTTTTGTTGTGTTTTTTTTTTAAGTTGATTACAGCTGGAGGTTAAAATATTTAATATTTAGCAAACTTTCCTAGCAAATTGAAACCAGATACAAGTCCTAAAGCTACTTAAAGTGCTACTTACTGTATATATACAATATATTTTTAGTTGAGGAGCATAATTGTTTCTAACATGTAATCTGTTAAAACTACTGATGGAGATGTTTTATTTAATGCTACTTAATTGGTATCATTAAAGGAATAAATTTTTACAGTTTAGCTTTGCTTGTCAGTTTTACCTTGGCTTATAAAGAAACTAAATACCTTTATCCTTTGATTTTAGTTACAGATATACTATAATCCAAATTTTAAAAGAGGCTACCCCCAACTTTTAGTAAGAATGAAAAGAAAAGCTGGGGTTAACAATGTGTCTCCAATATCTTCATTAGTTCGAGATAACAAGAAGAAGCATGTTATGTTAAAGCAAGGGTCAACATAAATGATTGTAACTCTGATTTTCTTCCTGAAACTAGTAGAGAGAGTGCATTTTCAGCCTCCTCAAGTTTAAGTGCATCTTTCATACAAAAGCCTTATACCAGCTAGATAGTTGCTAATACAAGTGCCCTAACTCTATGTAACTTTCCTTCCCCATCACCAATATCAGTTAGACAAACAGAAGAGCTTGCAGATCAATCTGCTGTTTTAAATCAGTTGAGCATTTTTTTTTTAATTGGCACTCACATAGCAGCTACACTCAAGTAAATGGCCTCATTGAGGACTTTGCTACTACAATTACATCTACTTCTCAGAAGCATCATATCTCTAAAAATCAGTTCAGTTTAGTTCAATTCAGTCGCTCAGTCGTGTCCGACTCTTTCCGATCCCATGAATCGCAGCACGCCAGTCCTTCCTGTCCATCACCAACTCCCGGAGCCTACCCAAACCCATGTCCATCGAGTTGATGATGCCATCCAGCCATCTCATCCTCTATCGTCCCCTTCTCTTTCTTCCCCCAGTCCTTCCCTGTATGTCCATTACAGAGTAGTTATCTGGGCTGATGGTGGAGCCTTCTAAATTTCTAGTTAGGTATAGCGATATGTCATCCCATGACAGTCCTTTTCCTAACCTGCAACAGAAAGGCAACTCATGGTTCCTAGTGCCAATGATTGCTTATACATCTGCCTCCTCTCTTTCAAGTTAACTCATCAACAATCTTCATTATATGAAAACCATGCTAATTAAAACTGACCTATCAAATAAGTGTAAGATTATGGAGTCTAATGAAGATTAAAATTTACATTGGGAGATGTCAACAAATACCTACAATTCTTGTATTTAAATAATAGAGCTACATATTCATCTTCATCATTTCATTTTCTATTTTGAAACAATGAAGAGTAAAATGAGGCTTTATTTCAATGTCTGGCTATTTTGCTGCACTGTTTTATAAACTCTTCAGTTCAAGAAAATGTTAGTTATGCATCTTAGGTAAATGACACCTAATCTATTCTTTGTAAGCAAGAATATGAGAACAAAGGGAAAAGAGGTAATGGATATAAAGTTATTTCTGAAATCATCCCTGCTAAAATAAATGGTTGTCTAAATTAGGATGGTATGGGTGAAGGAAGAGATACAAATAAAAATTTTAAAAATGCAAATACACAGTAGGTACAATAGTGCATTCACAGTTACATCATATTATATTAGTTATAGGTAGAATCTTGAGGTTAGATGGTAGATTGATGGGGAAAGAGTGGGTATAGTGATTGACTTTATTTTTCAGGGTTCCAAAATCACTGTAGATGGTGATTGCAGACTTGAAATTAAAAGACGCTTACTCTTTGAAAGGAAAGTTATGACCAACATAGACAGCATATTAAAAAGCAGATACATTACTTTGCCAACAAATGTCCATCTAGTTAAGGCTATGGTTTTTCCAGTGGGCATGTATGGATGTGAGAGTTGGACAATAAGGAAAGCTGAGCACTGAAGAATTGATGCTTTTGAACTGTGGTGTTGGAAAAGACTCTTGAAAAAAAAAAAAAGAAAAGACTCTTGAGAGTCCCTTGGATTGTAAGGAGATCCAATCAATCCATCCTAAAAGATATCAATTCTGGTTGTTCATTGGAGGGACTGATACTGAAGCTGAAACTCCAATACTTTGGCCACCTGATGTGGAGAGCTGACTCATTTGAAAAGACCCTGATGCTGGGAATGATTGATGGCAGGAAGAGAAGGGGAAGACAGAGGATGAGATGGTTGGATGGTATCACTGACACAACGGACATGGGTTTGGGTTGATTCCGGGAGTTGGTGATGAACAGGGAGGCCGGACATGATGAGCTTCATGGGATCGCAAAGAGTTGAACGTGACTGAGAAACTGAACTGAACTGAACTGTCTGCATTACAGAAGTACATGTCATATTTGAAAATATAGATATGTATGCCCAGAAGTGGTATTGTTGGGTCATATGGCAGTTATATTTCCAGTTTTTAAATAAATCTCCACACTGTTCTCCATAGTGGCTGTACTAGTTTGCATTCCCACCAACAGTGTAAGAGGGTTCCCTTTTCTCCACACCCTCTCCAGCATTTATTGCTTGTAGACTTTTGGATAGCAGCCATCCTGACTGGCGTGTAATGGTACCTCATTGTGGTTTTGATTTGCATTTCTCTTATAATGAGTGATGTTGAGCATCTTTTCCTGTGTTTGTTAGCCATCTGTATGTCTTCTTTGGTGAAATGTCTGTTTAGTTCTTTGGCCCATTTTTTGATTGGGTCCTTTATTTTTCTGGAATTGAGCTGCAGGCTTTGCTTGTATATTTTTGAGATAAATCCTTTGTCTGTTGCTTCATTTGCTATTATTTTCTCCCAGTCTGAGGGCTGTCTTTTCACCTTACTTATAGTTTCCTTTGTTGTGCAAAAGCTTTTAAGTTTAACTAAGTCCCACTTGTTTATTTTTGCTTTTATTTCCAATATTCTGGGAGATGGGTGTTAGAGGATCCTGCTGTGATTTATGTCAGAGAGTGTTTGCCTATGTTCTCCTCTAGCAGTTTTATAGTTTCTGGTCTTACATTTAGATCTGTAATCCATTTGAGTTTATTTTTGTGTATGGTTTTAGAAAGTGTTCTAGTTTGATTCTTTTACAGGTGGTTGACCAGTTTTCCCAGCTCCACTTGTTAAAGAGGTTTTCTTTTTTCCATTGTATATTCTCGCCTCCTTTATCAAAGATAAGGTGTCCATGGGTTCGTAGTGTTGGTTATTTAGAAACATGTTTAATCTCCATGTATTTCTCGGTTTGTGTGTGTGTGTGTGTGCATGCATGTGTATAATGTCTAGTCTCTTTAGGTTTTTTTTTTGTTGTTTGTTTTTTTGTATATGATATCTAGTCTCATAGCATTGTTGTAGGAGAAGATACTTGATATAATTTCAATTTTCTTAAATTTACTGAGGTTTGATTCATAACCCAAGATGTGGTCTATCCTGAAGAATGTTCCATGTGTACTTGTAAAGAAGGTATATAAGGTAAATTCTTCTGCATTTGGATGGAATGTCCTGAAGATACCACTGAAATTCACTCCATCTTCTTTATCCTTAAGACTTGTGATTCCTTATTAATTTTCTCTTTTGAGAATCTGTCTATTGCTGTGAGTGGGGTATTAAAGTCTCCTACTATTATTTTGTTACTGTCAATTTCTCCTTTTTATCTGATAGTGTTTGTCTTATGTATTGAGGTGATTCTATGTGGGGTGCATAGATATTTACAATTGTTATGTATTTCTCTTTGATTGATTCCTTGATCATTACATAATGTCCTTCCTTCTCTCTTGTAATTTTTATATTAAGATCTCTTTTGTCTGAAATGCAGTTTATTTCTCCAGCATACTTTGAATTCCAATTTATAAGGAATATAGTTTAAATCCTCTCACTTTCAGTGTATATGTGTGTTGAGGTCTGATTGGTTTCTTGCACAGGATATATATATATGGGTCTTAACTTTGTATCCATTCAGCCAGGCTCTGTCTTTTGGTTGGGGTATTTAATCTATTTATATTTAAAGTAATTTTTGATATATGTTTATGTTCCTATTGACTTTTTTTATTTTTTTTTTTAAATTGTTTGGGGTTGATTTTCTAGATCTTTTTTTCTCCTCTTGTATTTCTTGACTATATAAGTCTGTTTAACGTTTGTTGTCAAGCTGCTTTGGTGGTACTGAATTCTCTTCAATTTTGCTTGTCTGAAAAGCTTTTTGTTTCTTCATCAATTTTGAATGAGATCCTTGCTGGGCACTATAATCTTGGTTGTAGACTTTTCCCATTCAATGCTTTAAATATATCCTGTCATTTCCTTCTGTCCTGCAGAGTTTCTGCTGAAAGTTCAGCGGTTATACGTATGGCATTTCCATTGTATGTTATTTGTTGCATCTCCCTTGATGCTTTTTTTTTTTTTTTTTTTTTCCCTTCTGTGTTTACTCTGTGTTAGTTTGATTACTATATGTCTTGCCATGTTTCTCCTTGGGTTTATCCTTCATAGAACTCTGCACCTCGTGGTCGTGATTGACTATTTCCTTTTCCGTGTTAGGGAAATTTCCAACTCTAATCTCTTCAAGAATATTTTCATAGCCTTTCTTTCTATCTTGTTCTCTGGGACCTGTATAATTCGAATGCTGGTGAGATTCCCATTGTCCAGAGGCCGCTGAGATTATCCTCAGTTCGTTAAAGTATTTTTACTTTATTCTGCTCTTCAGAGGTTACTTTCACCATTTTACCTTCCAGCTTGCTGATTCCTTCTCCTGTTTCAGATATTCTGCTTTTGATTCCTTCTACAGTATTTTTAATTTCAGCAATTGTGTTGTTTGTCTCTGTATGTTTTCTCTTTGATTTATTGGTCTTTGTTAATCGATCCTTGCATGTTCTACATTTTGGTTTCAAGGTTTCGGATCATCTTTATTATCATTTTTCTTTCTTTCTTCACCGCCCCCCCCCCCCCCCCCCCAGGTTGCTTGCCTATTAATCTTCATTTATTTGAACTCTTGTGTTTCTAGTTTGTTCCTTCATTTGTGTTTTACTTCTCTGCCTTTTCTTTCTTTCTTTTTAACTTTCTGTGTCTGTGTTCTCCTTTGCCCAGCCAAGTTTGAATTCTTTCTTCCATTTGGTTTCTGCTCTGCTAAGATTGGCTTAGTGGATTGTGTGAGATTCATATAGGGCAAGATTTTTATGTTTGTTTGTTTTTTTTTTCCTCTTAAAGGCTAGTTTAAATTAGTTGGTAATCTTGCCCACTGATGATTTGGTTTATATATTTTTTTGTTGTTGTTTACATTAGGCATCATGCAAAGGGTGCTACTGGTGGTTACTCCGGGGTGATACTGGGTCTTGTATTCAATGGTTTAATTTATATGAGTTCTCTCTACTCGATACTCAGTAGGGTAAATTATCTGGCCATATAGGGTCTTGGAAGCAGTACTCACATTCCAATGGCTCAAGGTTTGATCTCCACAAACTTTGTGGAAGTAAAGATTCCACAAGTGGTTTCTTGAGACATTAAGTGAGACCAAACAAATGTCCAAAAATGAGAAATCAACTATGAATCCCAGGCAAAAGGCAGTTACAAGATCAGACACATAATAATTAAAATAATGGAATATACACATTTACTTATACACCTGCAAGCAAAGGAAAAGCAGTTCAAAAAATAAATAAATAAATAATGTACAGTAGATTGACCTGGCAGAAAATGTAAAACAAAAATTATATAAAACTGTTAAGAAGAAAACTAATTAAAGCAAAACTGGAAACAAAACTAAAGCAAGGTGCTAAGTGGGCATAAAGCAATAAAATAAAGTATCAGATATGTTGCAAGGTAAGAAGAAAAAAAGAGCAAAGAAAAAAATATATAAAGGCAAAGTTATATATTGTTGGATGAAGAAATTTTATATCCATTAAAGATTAGTTGCAAAGGGCAAAGAGCCATAGGAATGGCAAATAACAAAATCAATGTAAAGAAATATAATAGGTTTTAAAAAATTAAAATTATAAAAAGAGAAAACAAAACAAATACAAGAAGACAATGGAAAAAAAGAGGAAAGCACCACAAAACACAAAGCCCAATGTAGAGGCAGAGATTTCAGCAACAACAAAAAATGTTGCTAAATATACACATATACATATAAACCCATAAGCAAAATCAAACATTCCAACAAAAATAAAAGGAAGGCAAAAATTATACATACTGGTACAAAACCAGCCAAATATACCACAGACTGGGAAACAAAGCTAAAGCAAGGTGCCAATTCAGGAATAAAGCAATGAAAATGAAACTAAAAAATACTTTGAGAGAAAAGGGAAGGGAAGAATGAACGAATAGTTTTGCAAAGTAAGAGGCAGATAAGGAAGATTTATACACATTAAAGATTGGCTGCAAGGAGAAAAGAAAAGTAGGAAAAGCAAGCAAAGGAATAAATGTAGGAAAATAATAATAGGGTTAAAAATTAAAATTAAAAAAGAGGGGAAAAATAAGATAAACTCTGCAAAACTACAAAAGCCCAACATAGAGGAAGAGGTATATAACAACAGATGTGACTAAATAATAATAATAAATAAAGCTCAAAAGCTAAATTAGATTCCATATTACCAAAAAAGTAACAACTACAACACATGGGAGAAGAAAAAAAGAAAGGAAGGAAGAAAGAAAGAGAGAGAAAGAAAGAAAGAAATTCCAAAGAATCTACAGAAAAAGTCAAAATATTAGAAGGATAAATGTTTCTCTTGAGTGAATGTTCTCAGAGTCCTTTCCTTCACTCGGAGTCACAGTCCACCTCCCCTCCCTAAGATGCCCTCCAACACTCTGGAGGTTGCTAATCTAATTTCTGGAGCTACTTTGGAGGCAGCTCAGATTCTAATGTGGACCTACTCCTGTGTGTTCTTGATTCAAATGTCCACAGCTATCAGAACCAGTATTATTTCTTTTGTGCGAGGTATCAATTACCTTTTATATATTCCATTGACACAGAGTCTGGCTATATGATCATGTGGATTTAATCTATAGTTTGTACAGCTGGTGAGAGGTTTTTGCCTATTCGTCCTTAACCTCTCCCCCTGGGTTTCAATTATAGTTTTATTTCCAGCTCAGCATGTAGGTTGGCCATTAGGGTTTGTTTCTAAGGCTGACCTTGAGGACTTGGGTTTGCCCCATTAGGGCTAGGTTGTAGAGGTGGTGCAACTGCTTGTATCTCAGGGATTCTAGCAGCACCAGTTACTCAGACGGAATTAGCGGCTGGGCAGAAGGAAATATAGTACTCTAGAAGGATATGACAACCAGTATTGGACAATACTCTCCAGTATTCTTGCTTGGAGAGCACCACACTCTGACAGTGAAAATCTGGCAGGCCACAGTCTACTGGGTCTAAAAGAGAGGGAAACTGCAAGTGTGAAGCACAAGTAATGTCAGCATGGGGCTGATCAGGCCCCAGAGTCTTCCAGGAGTAGCCAATATTTTCAACATCAATTGCCAATTCTAAGGAGGTCCAGTGCAACTCCACCTCAGAAATAGTGAGTCAGATGATAAATTTGTGGATTTGTCTTGTGTACTTGCTTTTCCCTTGCTCCATTTTGCTTTCTTTTCAACTTTCCATTTAATTTTGATGTGACTTTTTTGGGGTCTGTGTTCATCTTTCTGGAACACTCTTTTCTTTCTCTCTCTAGATTTCTAAATTTCTCTCTTTCTTCAGATTTTTGGAACTGCTTAGCCATAATTTTATCTACATGATATCAACTGCTTTCTATTTCCTCCTCTCTGAGACTCAAAATATTGGGATGCTGCTATTTTGATATTCTCCCAGAGATTATTTAAACTGTCTTTTTAAAATGTCTTCATACATTTGCTCTTCCACTTGTTTTTTTTGTTGTTGTTGTTTGTTTGTTTGTTCTTTTATATAACCTTCCTGGTCACCTACACATCACCTACACATGCTACTGTATCAAGTTATCTCTGTTATTTCCTTCTAATGTGTTTTCTGTTTCTATATTTTATTCTTCAGGAGTGGTTCTTCCTTTCCTTCTTTCTTTCTTTTTTTTCTTTTTCTATTATTTCTCAATTCTTGTTAAAATGTTTACTGTGTCCATCTGCATTTTTCCCTAACTGATTTGGCATTCCTATTATTTAGACTTCAAATACTATCTGTTAAATTATTTCTCTATTTCATTGTTGTTTATTCCTTTTTATTTTTTTCCTTTGTCTTTCTTTGAAAACAAATACACATGACATCTCATTTTGTTTATCTTTGTTTTTGTGAAATAAATTGAAATGAAACAAGGGTGGTCATGGTAAATAGAAAGGCCTTATGGGTGGACAGCCCTCTGTAGTCTACATTTGCCCTGTGGCTTTGGTTGGAGAACTGGACATGACAAGAGTGTGGGTCATGTGACACCCCAGTTTGTCCCAGCAGTATTCACATAGGTAGGAGAAGGGGTTGGAGATAGAGGGCTTAATGCTGCTGATAGGTGTTATGGAGCTCTTCTGTTCAGTGTCCAATAACAGGACCTGAGTTTGGGATTTTCTCCCAGATTACTGGAACAGAACTCTTGAAAGTTGAGTCTGAACTGACTCTGTTTCTCCTGAGTCCATTCTCTCCATTGTCTCAGGAATGGCAAATTCACCTCAAATGGGAGAAGCTATGGATCAGGAAGAATTAGAGTAGGTATTGAGCATGGTTTGGAGTATGTGGTACACACTGTGGTCATCCTAGGAAGCTGGTTATCATTCTGAGCAGATCCACTCTGATTCTTCTGCCTTGTTTCATAAATAAATAGATGTGTACATGCTATTCACTACTGGAATCCAAGTTTCTTAGAGCCCTATTGTTCATTACACAGACTTTCAAACCAGCTGAGTGGACTCATCTTCCTGATGTCAGATTCCAGGCCTAGGGTCCCTTTATACACTCTGAATCCGTCACACTGTGGTGATTCTGTAAGCCCGTCATATCCATCTTCTTATATGTGTTGTTTCCTTGGTGTCCAGCTCCAAACATGATAGCTTATAGTTGTATAAGTAAATGCACATATTCCAATTGTTTAATTACTATGTGTCTGATCTTCTCTTTTGTCTGGGATTCATATTTGGTTTCTCATTTTTGGACATTTGCTTGATCTCATTTAATATAATAACAAACCAATTGTGGAATCTTTATTTATGGCCAGAGATCAAGCCCTGAGACACTGGAATGGGAAAACTATTTCTAAGACCTTAGACTAGCAGATAATTAACACTCAGTTCAGTTCAGTCTGTCAGTCATATCTGACTCTTTGCTACCCCATGAATTGCAGCAGACCAGGCCTCCCTGTCCAAAGCCATCTTCCTGAGTTTACTCAAATTCGTGTCCATCGAGTCAGTGATGCCATCCAGCCATCTCATCCTCTGTCATCCCCTTCTCCTCATGCCCCCAATCCCTCCCAACATCAGGGTTTTTTCCAATGAGTCAACTGTTCACATGAGGTGGTCAAAGTATTGGAGTTTCAGCTTCAGCATCAGTCTTTCCAATGAACAGCTAGGACAGATCTCCTTTAGGATGGACTGGTTGCAGCTCCTTGCAGTCCAAGGGACTCCCAAGAATCTTCTCTAACACCACAGTTCAAAAGCATCAATTCTTCAGCACTCAGCTTTTTTTATAGTCCAACTCTCACATCCATACATGGCCACTGGAAAAAACCATGGTCTTGACTAGATAGACCTTTGTTGGCAAATTAAAGTCTCTGCTTTTTAATATGCTATCTAGGTTGGTCAAAACTTTCCTTCCAAGGAGTAAGTATCTTTTAATTTCATGGATACAGTCACCATCTGCAGGGATATTGGAGCCAAAAAAAAAAAAAAAAAAAGTCTGATACTATTTCCACTATTTCCTCATTTATTTCCCATGAAGTGAGGGGACCAGATGCCATGATCTTTGTTTTTGGAATGTTGAGCTTTAAGCCAACTTTCTCACTCTCATCTTTCACTTTCATCAAGAGGCTTTTTAGTTCCTCTTCACTTTCTGCCATAAAGGTGGTGTCATCTGCATGTCTGAGGTTATTGATATTTCTCCTAGCAATCTTGAGTCTAACTTGTGCTTCTTCCAGCCCAGCATTTCTCATGACGTTCTCTGCATATAAATTAAATAAGTAGAGTGACAATATAGAGCCTTGACATACTCCTTTTTCTATTTGGAACTAGTCTGTTTTTTCACGTTCAGTTCTAACTGTTGCTTCCTGACCTGCATACAGGTTTCTCGAGTCAGATCAGGTGGCCTGCTATTCCCATCTCTTTCAGAATTTTCCAGTTTATTGTGATCCACACAGTCGAAGGCTTTGACATAGTCAATAAAGCAAAAATAGATCTTTTTCTGAAACCCTGTTTTTTGTTTTTGTTTCTTTTTCTTTTTTTTTTTTTTTTTTTTTTGGTTAATGATCTAGCGAATGTCGGCAATTTGATCTCTGATTTCTCCGCCTTTTCTAAAACCAGCTTGAACATCTGGAAGTTCATGGTTCACATATTGCTGAACCCTGGCTTGGAGAATTTTGAGCATTACTTTACTAGCGTGTGATATGAGTTCAATTGTGCGGTAGTTTGAGCATTTTTTGGGATTGCCTTTCTTTGGAATTGTAATGAAAACTGATCTTTTCCAGTCCTGTGGCCACTACCGAGTTTTCCAAATTTGCTGGCATATTGAATGCAACAGTTTCACAGCATCATGTTTCAGGATTTGACACAGCTCAACTGGAATTCCACTACCTCCAGTAGCTTTGTTCATGGTGATGCTTTCTAAAGCCAACTTGACATCACATTCCAGGATGTTTGGCTCTAAGTGAGTGATCACACCATCATGATTTTCTGGGTTGTGAAGATCTTGTTTGTACAGTTCTTTTGTGTATTCTTGCCACGCCACTCAGTATCACGGTAAGCCATGCCTATGCCCCAACCAGTAACGCTGAAGAGGCTGCCGTTGAAGGGTTCTATGAAGACCTACAAGACCTTTTAGAACTAACACCCCAAAAATATGTCCTTTTCATTATAGGGTACTGCAATGCAAAAGTAAGAAGTCAAGAAACATTTGGAGTAACACGTAAATTTGGCCTTGTAGTACAGAATGAAACAGGCAAAGACTAATAGAGTTCTGCCAAGAGAACACACTGGTCATAGCAAGCACCTTTTTCTGACAACACAAGAGGGGAGTCTACACATAGACATTACCAGATGGTCAACACCGAAATCAGATTGATTATATTCTTTTCAGCCAAAGGTGGAGAACCTCTATACAGTCACCAAAAACAAGACTGGGGACTGACTGTGGCTCAGATCGTGTACTCCTTATTGCCAAATTCAGACTTAAATTGAAGAAAGTAGAGAAAACCACTAGACCATTCAGGTATGACCTAAATCAACTTCCTTATGACTATACATTAGGAGTGAGAAAAAGATTTAATGGACTAGATCTGATAGACAGAAAACCTGATGAACTATGGACAGAGATTCCTGATGTTGTACAGGAGGCAAGGATCAAGACCATCCGCATGGAAAAGAAATGCAAAAAGGCAAAATGGTTGTCCTAGTAGGCCTTACAAATAGCTGTGAAAAAAGAAAGGTGAAAAGCAAAGGAGAAAAGGAAAGATATTCCCATTTGAGTGCGGAGTTCCAAAGAATAGCAAGGAGAGATAAGAAAGCCTTCCTCAGCAATCAATGCAAAGACATAGAGGAAAACAACAGAATGAGAAAGACTAGAGATTTCTTCAAGAAGATTAGAGATACCAAGGGAACATTTTATGCAAAGTTGGGTTTTATAAAGGATAGAAATAGATGGGCCTAGCAGAAGCAGAAGATAATTAATACTAGAGAGTATCAAATAGCGAGAACTCACTTGAGCTAAATCACTTGAATACAAGATGGAGCATCACCCAGCAGCAACCACCAGTAACACCCTGTGTAGGATGCCTCATATAAACAACAAACAAACCAAAAATACAAACCCAATCATCAGTAGACAGGATTACTAACTCACTCAGCCTAGCACCTAAGAATAAAAAATAAACAAACAAAAGCTCAGCCCAAACCTTGCCCTATGTGAAGCTCAGAAAATCCACTAAACCTACCTTAGGAGGGCAGAAATGAAAGAGAAGAAAGAATTCAAATTTGAAGCCTGGGTAAAGGAGAACTCAAATAAAATAAGTGAAGAAAAGTAATGAAAAGGCAGAGAAATACTATACAAATTAAGTAACAAACGAGAAAGACAGGAGTTCATATAAATGATGAGGAAATAGGCACACTGTCTGGGAAAAAAAATGAGAAAAATGATAATAAAGATGATAAGAAACCTTGAAAATACAGTGGAGAACATGTAAGGATCAATTAACAAAAACCAACAAGAACCAAAGAATGAACATACAGAGACAAACAACACAATTACTGAAATTAAAAATACTCTAGAAGGAATCCACAACAGAATATCCAAAACAGAAGAAGTAATCACATGTGACGGAACATAAAATAGTGGAAATAACCTCTGAAGAGCAGAATAAAGTAAAAACATGAAAACTACTTAGGATAATCTCAGTGACCTCTAGGACAGTAGAAAACTCACTGACATTCAAATTAAACAGGTCCCAGAACAAAAGTGAAAGAAAATGTATGAGGATATGTTTTAATAGACTATAGTTGGAAATTTCCCCAACATTGAAAAGGAATTAGTCAATCACGACCAAGAGGCACAAAGAGCCCCATACAGGGTAAACACAAGGAGAAACATGGCAAGACATATACTAATCAAACTACCAAAACTAAACGTATAGAAAGAAAATTAAAAGCAACAAGGGAGAAGCAACAAATAACATACAAGGAAAACCCCATACAACTGATAGATGAACTTTCAACAGAAACTCTGCAGGGCAGAAGGGAATGGAAGGATATATTTAAAATATTGACAGGGGAAAATCTACAAGCAAGATTATAGTACATAGCAAGCGTCTTATTCAAAACTGATGGGAAAATAAAAGCTTTTCAGACAAGCAAAAATTAAGAGATTTCAGTACCACCAAAGCAGATTTACAGCAATCATTAAAGGGACTGATACAGTCAAGAAATACAAGAGATGAAAAAATGTTCTACAAAACCAACCCCAAACAATTAAGAAAATGTCAATGGGCACATATGTATCAATAATTACTTTAAATGTAAATAAACTACATACTCCAGTGACAAGACCCAGAATGGCTGAGTGGATACAAAAACTAGAGCCGTATATATGCTCTCTGCAAGAAACCCATTTCTGACCCCCCCCCCCCGGAAAAAAAAAAAAAAATACAAATAGACTGAAAGTGAGAGGATGTAAAAATATGTTCCTTGTAAATGGGAAGCCAAAAAACACTGGAGTAGCAATTCTCATATCAGACACAATAGACCTTAACCTAAAGGAGATTACAGGAGATAAGGAAGGACATCATAATGATAAAGGCATCTATCCAGGAGGAAGACACAACAATTATAAATATATATGCACCCCATATAGAAGCACCTCAATGCATAAGACAAACCACAACAGATTAAAAAAAGGAGAAATTGACAGTGATACAATGATAGTAGGAGGCTTTAATACACTCACAGCAATGAGCAGATCACACACACACACACACAAGAAAAGAAAAAAAAAAAAAAAGAAAGAAAGAAAAAGAAAATTAATAAGTAAACACAAGCCTTAAAAGATAAAGGATAAAGATGATGGCATGGATCTCGTTGTTATCTTCAGGACATTCCATGCAAATGCAGAAGCTTTTCCTCTTTACAAGTGCACAAGGAACATTCTACATGGTAGACCATATCTTGTATCACAAGTCAAACATCAGTAAATTTAAGAAAACTGAAATCATTTCAAGCATCATCTCCTAAGATTATGCTATGAGACTAGATACAAATTACAAGGAGAAAAAAAAAAGAAGAAGAAAAAATAAAAGTACTTAAAGAAGCACCAACACATGGAGACTAAACAAATAAAATGTTTCTAAATAACCAACAGGTTAATGAAAAAAATCGAAAGGGAAATAAAAAAAAAACGTCTAGACACAAATGACAATGAAAACAAAACAAGTCAAAATCTATGGGATGCAGAAAAGCAGTTTTACATCCAAAGTTTATAGTAATACAATCCTACTTCAAGAAACAAGAAAAACATTGAATAGACAATCTAACTTTACACCTAGACTGCTGGAAAATAATTAAAAAAAAAAAAAAACCCACAAAAATTAGTAGAAAGAAATAAATCATTAGCAGAAATAAGTGAAAAAGAAATGAAAGAAACAATAGTAAAGATGAATAAAACTGAAAGTTGGTTCTTGTGAAGATAAAAATAGTGGACATGCCTTTAGCTAGACTCATCAAGAAAAATGAGAGAAGAATCAAATCAACAAAACTAGAAATGAAAAAGGGGAGGTTACAACAGAAAATGGAGAAATACAAAGGATTACGAGACTATTATGAACAACTCTATGGCCATAAATTGAATAACTTGGGAAAAAATAGACAGATTTTTAAAGATGTTCAAACACCAAAGACTGAACCAGGAAGAAATAGAAATTCTGACCAAACCAATTAAAAGCACTGAAATGGAAGCTGTGGCCAAGAATCTCACAATAAACAAACAAACAAAACAAACAAAATCCCAGGATCATATGGCTTCATAGGAGAATCCTATCAAACTTTTAGAGAAGAGCTAATGCCTATCCTTGTACAAATCTTTCAAAATACTGCCGGAGAAGGAACACTTCTAAACTCATTCTACAAGGCAAACATGACCCTTATACCAATCAGAGAAAGATGACACAAAGGGAGAAAACTACAGTCCAATATGACTCATGAACATAGATAAAACATTCCTCAACAAAATTTTAGCAAACAGAATTCAACAACACATCAAAAAACACATACACCATAATCAAGTCTAGTCCAGAAATGCAAGGGTTCTTCATTACACATCAATCAATGCGATACACTTCATTAACAAATTGAAAGCTGAAAACCACAGGATCACCTCAACAGGTGCACAAAAAGATTTTGCAAAAATTCAGCACCCACTTATAATTGAAACTCTTAAAAAAAAAAAAAAAAAATGGGCATAAAAGGAACCTACCTCAACATAGTAAAGGCCACATGTAATAAGTCTACTACAAGCACTATTCTTAGTGGTGAAAAAATGAAAGCATTCCCCATAAGGTCAGGAACAAGGCAAGGGTGTACACTTTTACTATTATTCAATGTAGTTCTGGAAGTCCTAGCTACAGCAATCAGAGATGAAACAGGAATGAATGGAATCCAGATGAGAAAAGGAGAAATACAGCTCTCATTTTTTGCAGATGACATGATACAGTACATAGAAAACCCTAAAGGCAGTATCAGGAATTGCTAAAGCTAATCGGTGAATATGGAAAAGTTGCAGGATACAAAATCAGTACATGGAAATCTCTTGTGTTTCTATATATTAATGATGTAAATTCAGAAAGAGGAATTAAGGCATCAATTCCATCATCATTGCAGCAAATATAATTAAATATCTAGGAATAAACTTACCTCAGGAGACAAAAGAACTGACACAGTAAATCATAATACACAAATGAAAGAAATTATTTCCTTGGTGGCTCAGTCGGTAGAGTCTGCTTGCAATGCGTGAGACCTGGACTGTATACCTGGGTTGGGAAGATCCCCTGGAGAAGGGAATGGCAACCCACTCCAATATTCTTACCTGGAAAATTCCATGGATTGAAAAGCCTGGTGGGCTACAATCCATGGGGTCATGAAGAGTCATCCACAAGTTCGTGACTGACTTTTACAAAATAAATCAAAGGTGACATGAACAAATGAGGAGATATTTCATGTTTCTGGGTAGGAAAAATCAATATTGTGAAAATAACTTTTTTCAAATGTGACTAACATATTCAGTGTGATCCCTTTAAAATTACCTATGAGATTTTTCAAATTAGAACAAAATCATTTCACAATTCATATGGAGGCATAAAGGATCTGAAATAGCCAAAGCAGCCTTGAGAAAGAAAATTACAGCTAGAGGAATCAACCTTCCTGACTTCAGATTATACTACAAAACTATAGTCATCAAGACAATATGCTACTGGCACACACAAAAAAACAGAAATATAGTTCAATGGAACAAGATAGAAAGCCTAGAAATAAACCCATGCATCTATAGGTACCTTATTTGTGGCAGAGGAGGCAAGAATATACAATGGTGTGAAGACAGGCCTCTCCAATAAATGGTGCTGGGAAAACTGGACAGCTACATGTGAAAGAATGAAATTAGAACACCTCCTAACACCACACATAAGGATAAACTCCAAATGGATAAAATACTTAAATGTAAGAACAGAAACAATAACACTAAGAGGAAAACATAGGCTGAACACTGATGACATGAATCTAAGTAAGATCCTCTATGTACCACTTCCTAGAGTAATGGGAACAAAAACAAAAGTAAACAAGTGTAACCTGACTAAACATAAAAGCTTTTTCACAATAATCAAAACTATAAGCAAGGTTGAAAGACAACCCTCAGAATGTGAGAAAATAATAAGTGAAACAATGACAAAAGATTAATTTCCAAAATATACAAGCAGCTCATACAATTCAATACCAGAAAAACAACCAACCCCATCAAAAAATGGGAAAAAGGCCTAAACAGCCACTTCCCCAAAGAACATATACAGATGGCTAACAAACACATGGAAAGATGTTTAACATCTCTCATTATTAAAGAAATGCAAATCAGTGAGATATCACTCACACCAGTTAGAATGACCATCATCACAATGTCTACAAAGAATAATTGCTGGAAAGGGTGTGGAGAAAAAGGAACACTCTTGCACTTCTGGGGAGAAGGTACATACACACAGCCACTATGGAAGACAGTATGGTGATTCCTTAAAGAGAAAAAAAAAAAAAAAAAGGAATAAGGCCACCGTATGACCCAGCAGTCCCACTCCTAGACCAAAGAAACCAACATCTGGTACAAGAAACCAACATCCACCCTGAAGAAACCAAAACTGAGGTAGACACATGCATCCTATTGTTCTTTGCAGCATTATTTACAATAGTTAGAACATGGACGCAACCCAGATGTCCATCGACAGTTGAATGGATAAAGAAGTTGTGTTGTATATACAAAAAGGAATATTACTCAATCATAAAAAGGAACACATTTGAGTCAGTTCTAATGGGGTTCATGAACTGTGAACCTATTTCATCGACTGAAATAAGTCAAAAAGTGAAAGATAAATACTGTATTCTAATGTGTATGTATGGAATCTTGAGAAATGGTGCTGGATCACTTATTTACAGGGCATCAATGAAGAAACAGATATAGACCATAGACTTATGGACGTGGGGGGAGGCGAGGACAGGGAGAGATGTATGAAAACAGTAACATGGACGTCTACCTTATCATATGTAAGATAGATAGCCAATTATGGATCAGGAAACTCAAGCAGGGTCTCTGCATCAACCTAGAGGTGAGGGATGGGGTTGATAAAAGGTGGGAGGTTCAAAAGGGAGGGGATACACTGTACACCTATGGCCAACTCATGTTGAGGTTTGACAGAAAACAGCAAAATTCTGTGAAACAATTATCCTTCAATTAAAAAATAAATAAACAAAACAAACACAGAGAACCAATATGAAATTGGAATTATCTCTATTTCACAAGTGAAAATCTGGCATCACAGTTTCTTCATGAAATATGGGATTCCTTTGACTATATATAATCTCCATTATATATGGAATTCTCTCTATCTCCTGTATCAAAATCTAGGGGCTAATTCTTTTGGAAATTGACTTCTCTATATTTCAAATGTGAATAACAGAATGGAAAATTTCCTAAGAGAAGTATGAAAATGTCTATACAGCATATGAACTACTGGTTCTTCCGCTGTGAAACACATGTGTTCCCTGTTTGTGTTTGTGTCCCTGTGCCTTGAACATATGTGTCTATATGCAGGTGCTGTGTTGCCTCTGTTTGTGCGTTTATTTGTGTGCATGTCTCTGGCCTGCTGCAGATGTAGAGATGAAGGTGATAGTACTTGAGACATGTTGCAACCAGAAGAGCAGGCAGAAGTCATCCACAGACTGGAGGAGACTGATGTATGTGTTTCCACAGAGTCCATATCTAGAATAAGAATGAGGAAAGGTTGGCCAATGACAGCTCAGGTCAGAGCCAACAAATCGGGAATTGCAGCAAGAGATATAAACAAGCTCACATTTGTTGTTGTTATTGTGTCGTGGTGTTTATTTGTATCAGGAAGGAAGGGGAGAGCTTGAGGCATCACCCAGTATAAATCATGTGTTATGGGACTATTAACCAACTGCCATTAGAAGCTTTCTTCTGTGGGATATGAGCTGCCCTGTGGAAATAGTGCATATGTCAGTACAGGTATCACAACTGTGCCATGAAGGCTTCTTTGACTTAAGCTGATTATGATCCACCCCCATATATCCGTCATGACCAAGATGAAGACTTGCTTAGGTACACGATTGACTAGGAGTTCAGTGAGGGCGACTGAACTTGTAAACCACTATCTGTGGACCTCAAAGGGCCTACTCTAGGCTGAAACACAAATTAAATGAGAGGTGGAAGATCCATCTGTGTGGAACACAAAAGCTCCATCATCCAGGGAATCCATATTTCCCGAGTCAATGTTGTGGCCCTCATGTGGTGCTTGTGGAATTCACTTTATCTGGGCTATTACAAAAGGAGTTTACACATCTGATAGTTTGATTGTGTATACAAAATGTATTTATTGGATTATGGGTGTTGGCTACAGTTCGGCAAATCTGTTCCTGACATAGTGGGTGAAGTCCTTGCTGTTCTAATTAGCATGGCTTGATACTTAGACTTTTGTTGCACAGGTCCTAGTCAGAATTGTCTTTAGGTCCAGTGACTCTTCAGAAAAAAGGGTTGTTTGCTACACATGACTTCTCTAAACAGCTCAGTGAATTTGGAATTGAGAATGGGATTTTTAAGTGCTCATGTGAGCTGTAGCTCAGAGTGTTTTGTTTTTTTTTTTTGTTGTTGTTGTTGTTTTTCCAGAAATAAGCTAATTTTTTAGGACTCTGAGTTGAAGCTTAGGGCCTCACTGTTAGGAACAGAGCCTCTTTATGTTAGTGCATTGGTATGTGCTGCCTTGGGGCTTGTTGGGCCTTCTTACAGTCTTCACTGTTGGAAGACTAGTTACTAGTTGGACTAGTTACTAGTAAAAACGGAAGTCAGACAATTCTGGACTACATTTCAGGCCAGGTATCTTCATCCAGCCCTTTCACATCTAGCATCTAGGGGCTCCTTGACCTAAGGCAGTTTGTGAACCGCACACAAGTGTCAACCATGATGAGTGACCAAGATGAAGACTTGTTTAGCTACATGATCAAATTGAAGATCAGACTGGGGACTGATATTGTGAAGGGGAGGTGACTGTTAAGAGGAGGGGAAATTATTTATCCCTGAAAACAGGAAAGGTCAGCTATCCTGTAAAGAGATTTCCTATCGCTCTTCCCCTTCACTTTGTCCTGGCAGGTGGTGGAGCTCAGGCATCCCATTGATTGCTGCAAGATTACATTGTTATTTGGGGACAACCAAAGGGCTGTGGTGAAGCCTTTTCAGCACCCTAATAGTAGAGCGAGAAGGGTTAGAAAAGGGAGTTGGGGAAGAGTATTTTCTCGGAACGTGGTAGGGGTTTTAGATTCCTGCTATTTGCATTGTAGTACTTTCAGTTCGTCTTTTTGAAGTCACTTTCGCTTTGGGATGAACACAGGCCAAACCCGTGGCAGGAGTTGGAGAATCTGCAGTGGATACACCAGGAAAATATTTAAAATGAAACAAAGTTCCAAGGAGTGGCTGCTGTAGGGTACAGGAGGGCTGAGAGGAGCTACTCCACATTCAAGGTCAGGAGGGGCAGCTGTGAGAAGATACCCCTCATCCAAGGTAAGGAGCAGCGGCTTCACTTTGCTAGAGCAGCCATGAAGAGATACCCCAAGTCTGAGGTAAGAGAAACCAAGTAAGACAGTAGGTGTTGAGAGAGGGCATCAGAGGGCACACACACTAAAACCATAATCACAGAAAACTAGCCAATCTGATCACAGGACCACAGTCGTGTCTAACTCAATGAAACTAAGCCATGCTGTGTGGGGCCACGCAAGAAGGTCGGGTCATGGTGGAGAGGTCTGACAGAATGTGGTCCACTGGAGAAGGGACTGACAATCCACTTCAGTATTCTTGCCTTGAGAACCCCATAAACAGTATGAGAAGTTAAAATGATAGGGTACTGAAAGAGGAACTCCTCAGGTCAGTAGGTGCCCAATATGTTACTGGAGATCAGTGGAGGAATAACTCCAGAAAGAATGAAGTGATGGAGCCAAAGCAAAAACAATACCCAGTTGTGGATGTGACAGGTGACAGAAGCAAGGTCCAATGCTGTAAAGAGCAATATTGCATAGGAACCTGGAATGCTAGTTCCATGAATCAAGGCAAAGTGGAAGTGGTCAAACAGGAGATGGCAAGAGTGACTGTCAACATTCTAGGAATCAGCGAACTAAAATGGACTGGAATGGGTGAATTTAACTCACATGACCATTATGTCTACTACTGTGGGCAGGAATCCCTTAGAAGAAATGGGGCAGCCATCATGGTCAACAAAAGAGTCTGAAATGCAGTACTTGCATGCAATCTCAAAAACGAAAGAATGATCTCTGTTCATTTCCAAGGCAAATCATTCAATGTCATGGTAATCCAAGCCTACGCCCCAACCAGTAATGATGTGAAGCTGAAGATGAACGGTTCTATGAAGACCTACAAGACCTTTTAGAACTAACATCTAAAAAAAAAAAAAAAAAAAAAAAAAAGTCCTTTTCATTATAGGGGACTGGAATTCAAAAAAGGAAGTCAAGAAACACCTGGAGTAACAGGTAAATTTGGCCTTGGTGTATGTAATGAAGCAGGGCAAAGGCTAATAGAGTTTTGCCAAGAGAACACACTGGTCATAGCAAACACCCTCTTCCAACAACACAGAGAAGACTCTACACATAGACATCACCAGATGGTTAACCCTGAAATCAGATTGATTATATTCTTTGCAGCCAAAGATGTAGAAGCTCTATACAGTCAGCAAAAACAGGACTGGGACCTGACTGAGGCTCAGATCATGAACTCCTTATTGACAAATTCAGACTTCAACTGAAGAAAGTAGGGGAAACCACTAGACCATTCAGGTATGACCTAAATCAAATCCCTTATGACTATACAGTGGAAGTGAGAAATAGTTTAAGGGACTAGATCTGAGAGACAGAGAGCCTGATGATCTATGGACAGAGGTTCGTGACATTGTACAGGAGATAGGAATCAAGACCATCCCCATGGAAAAGAAATGCAAAAAGGCAAAGTGGTTGTCTGAGGAGCCCTTACAGATAGCTGTGAAAAGAAGAGAAGCGAAAAGCAAAACAGAAAAGGAAAGATATTCCCATTTGAATGCAGAGTTCCAAAGAATAGCCAGGAGAGATAAGAAAGCCTTCCTCAGCGATCAATGCAAAAAAATGGAGAGAAAAAGCAGAATGGGAAAGACTAGAGATTTCTTCAAGAAAATTAGAGATACCAAGAGAACATTTCACACAAATATGAGTTTGATAAAGGACAGAAATGGTATGGACCTAAGAGAGGCAGAAGATATTAAGAAGAGGTGGCAAGAATACACAGAAAAATTGTACAAAAAAGATCTTCATGACCCAGATAATCACAATGGTGTGATCACTGACCTAGAACCAGACATCCTGGAATGTGAAATCTAGTGGGCCTTAGAAAGCATCACTATGAACAAAGCTAGTGGATGTAATGGAATTCCAGTTGACCTATTTCAAATCCTGAAAGATGATGCTGAGAAAGTGCTGCACTCAATATGCCAGCAAATTAGGAAAACTCAGCAGTGGCCACAGGACTGGAAAAGGTCAGTTTTCATTCCAATCCCTAGGAAAGGAATGCCAAAGAATGCTCAAACAACCACACAATTGCACTCATCTCACAGGCTAGTAAAGTAATGCTCAAAATTCTGCAAGCCAGGCTTCAGCAATACATGAACCCTGAACTTACAGATGTTCAAGCTGGTTTTATTTACTTATTTATTTTATAGGATGCTTACTTTATTTCTTTCCATTTATTTTTATTAGTTGGAGGCTAATTACTTTATGATATTGTAGTGGGTTTTGCCATACATTGATATGAATCAGCCATGGATTTACATGTGTTCCCCATCCTGAACCCCCCTCCTACTTCTTTCCCCATCACATCTCCCTGGGTCTTCCCAGTGCACCAGCCCTGAGCACTTGTCTCATTCAAGCTGGTTTTAGAAAAGGCACAGGAACCAGAGACCAAATTGCCAATATCCACTGGATCATTGAAAAAGCAACAGAGTTCCAGAAAAACATCTATTTCTGCTTTATTGACTACCCCCAAAGCCTTCGACTGTATGGATCACAATAAACTGTGGAAAATTCTGAAAGAGATGGGAATACCAGACCACTTGACCTGTCTCTTGGGAACCCAATATGCAGGTCAGGAAGCAACATTTAGAACTGGTCATGGAACAACAGACTGGTTCCAAATAGGAAAAGGAGTACGTCAAGGCTGTATATTGTCATCCTGTTTATTTAACTTATATGCAGAGTACATCATAAGAAATGTTGGGCTGGAAGAAGCACAAGCTGGAATCAAGATTGCCGGGAGAAATATCAATAACCTCAGGTTTGCAGATGACAACATCCTTATGGCAGAAAGTGAAGAGGAACTAAAAAGCCTCGTGATAAAAGTGAAAGAGGAGAGTGAAAAAGTTGGCTTAAAGCTTAACCTTCAGAAAATTAAGATCATGGCATCTGGTCCCATCACCTCATGGGAAATAGATGGGGCGACAGTGGAAACAGTGTCAGACTTTATTTCTTGGGGCTCCAAAATCACTGCGGATAGTGATTGTATCCATGAAATTAAAAGATGCTTACTCCTTGAAAGGAAAGTTATGACCAACTTAGATAGCATGCTTAAAAGCAGAGACATTACCTTTGGACCTTTGCCAACAAAGGTCCGTCTAGTCAAGGCTATGTTCGTCAGTGATTTTGCCCTGTGGTTTTCTTTTGTGTTGTCTTTCCCTGGTTTGTATAAGGGTGATATTCACCTTGTAGGATGAGTTTGGAAGTTTTCCTTCTCCAGCAATATTTTGAAAGAGTTTTACAAGGATAGGAATTAGCTCCTCTCTAAATATTTGATAGAATTCTCCTATGAAGCCATCTGGTCTTGGCCTTTTGTTTTTTGTGAGACTCTTGTTCACAGATTCAATTTTCAATGCTAGTAACTGGGTTGTTCATAAATTTCTATTTCTTCCTGGTTCAACCTTGGATGTTTGAACTTTTCTAAAAGCCTGTTCATTTCTTCCAGGTTATCCAATTTATCAACCATGTTTATCTTCACAAAGAAGCAGCTGTTAGTTTTATTAATCTTTACTATTATTTCTTTCATTTATTTCTGCTAAGATGTTGTTGATTTCTTTCCTTCTACTAATTTTTGCTGGTTTTGTTGTTGTTGTCGTTCTTCTTCTTCTTTTTCTAGCGGTTGTAGGTGTAAATAGATTATTTACATTTAAAGTAATTATTGATATACATGTTCCTATTGACATTTTCTTAGTTGTTTGGGGTTGATTTTGTAGATCACTTTTTTCATCTCTTGTATCTTGACATGTTTCTCCTTGGATTTATCCTGTATGGAACCCTTTGTGCCTCTTGGCTGTGATGACTATTTCCTTTTCCGTGTTAGAGAAATCTCCAACTATAATCTCTTGAAAAATATTATCATATCCTTTCTTTCTCTGTTGTTGTCTGGGACCTGTATAATTCGACTGCTGGTGAGTTTGCTATTATCCCAGAGGCCACTGAGATTATGCTCAATTCTTTTCATTCTTTTTATTTTATTCTTCTCTTCAGAGGCCGCTTCCACCATTTTACCTTCCAACAAATCAATTTCTTCTTCTTGTTCAGATATTCTGATGTTGATTCCTTCTATAGTATTCTTCATTTCAGTAATTGTGTTGTTTGTCTCTGTATGTTTATTCTACAGTTCTTAATGGTCTTTGTTAATTGACCCTTGCATGTTCTCTCTTTCTTTTCTTTTTTCTTTCTTTTTCTTTTTTTTTCTTTTTAACTTTTTGTGTCTGAGTTCTCCTTTGGCCAGGCTTCAGGTTTGAATTCTTCCTTCTGTTTGGCTTCTGCCCTTTTAAGGTTAGTTTAGTGGATTGTGTGAGCTTCATATAGGGTGAGATTTGTCCTGAGTTTGTGTTTATTTGTTTGTTTTCCCTCTCAAGAGTTAGGTTAACTGCTCATGACTGGGTTTGTACTTTTTGTTTTGTTTGTTGTTTACATCCTACACAGGATGGTACTGGTGGTTTCTCCTGGAGAGTACCATAGCACATCTATGAGCACCAGCAAAATTGACTGAAAATAAATAACATGGCCCTGGAGTTCTGCATTTTTTGGACTATATTTGCTTTATATTTGGTTAATTTTTCCCCTAAAGCAAAATTATAGAATGTTGCAGTCCTTTGGGACATAAAGGCTTGTAAACAAAGTAGTGACTGAAATGCAATAGTATATATATATATATCCCCTCACTTTTTGACTTGTTTTTTTTTTTTTTTCTTTTCGATTCTGGTCACCACAGTGCATTAAGTAGACTTCCCTGTGCTGTTCATATACATCAAAAAGAAAATATCATATGTCAGTTGTAATCTCCCAATTCCTACCACCACCAGGCCTTTCATCCTTGATAACTGTATATTTGTTCTCCATGTCTGTGAGCCTATCTGTGCTTTTCACAGACAACCATCTATACCAGTTTTACCTAGATCCCATATGTTTGTGTTAATATATGATTTTTTTTTTCTTCTTTCGACTTACCTTCATTGTATATGTCACTGTGTCAGTCCATCTACATCTATGCAATTTAGCTGATATCATTCCATCTTACGACTGGTGTATGAATGCACCAACTCATTTTATCCATTCTTCCATAGATGGATATTTCTGTTGCTTCCATGTCCTGCTATTGTAAATATCGCTGTCATCGATATTGCAGTTGTGCATCTTTTGGAATTATGGTTTTCCTCAGTTAAAAGACAAGTATTGAGATTTCTTGATCACATGGCAGCTTCATTCTTACTTTTAAAAGATCCCCTGTACTGTTCTCCATTGAAGTCTGTCAATATACATTTCCAGCTACAGTATGGGATTGTTCCCTTTACTCCACACCCTCTCCAGCATTTATTTTGTGTAGACTTTTTGATAATGGGTATTTGGACAAATATGAGTTTATACCCCCAATCGAGTTTTTACTTCCCTTTTGCTTACAGTTAGTTATGCTGAGCATCTTTCCATATACTATTGGAAATCTGTATGTCTTCTTAGGAGAAATGAATATTCCATTATCTATGTGTTTTAGTTGGATTGTTCATCTTTCTGTTATTGAGCCACATGAGCTGCTTCCATATTTTGGATATTGTGCCATTGTTGTTTTCTTCACTTGCAAATATTTTTCCCATAATGAGATTTCATTTCTCTCTTGCTTATGGGTTTGCTGTGCAAAAATTTTAAGTTTAATTAGGTCTCATTATTTATTTTTATTTTATTTTCATTTCACAAGGAGGTAGGCAAAAAGAAAAAAAAAAAAAAAAAGGTTCCTGCTGCATTTCAAGTCACAATATGTTCTGCCTATGCTTTCCTCATATATTATTGATTTAAAGTTTCTGGCCTAAAAATAAATAAATAGATAAATAAAGTTTTTGGCCTTATATGTATGTCTTTAATCCATCTTGAATGTGTCTTTTTCTATGGTGCTAAGAAGTGATGAACTGTGATCCAGTGGAGGAGGGAAAGGCAAACCACCCCATTATATTTGCTATGAGACCCCTGTGAACTGTATAAAAAGGCAAAAAGGTAAGACAACAAAAGATGAGTCTCCCAGGATGGTAGGTGTCTAATATGCTACTGGGGAGGAGCAAAGGGTAATAACTAATGGCTCCAGAAGGCATTAACTGATTGCCTTAAAGTGGAAATAAACCGCATTGTACATGTGTCTGGTGATGAAAGTAAAATCGAATGTTGTAGAAAACAATATTGCAGAGGAACCTGGAATGTTAGATCCATGAATCAAGTTAAATTGAATGGGGTAAAACAAGAAATGGCAAGAGACAACTCATTGGAAAAGACCCTGATTCTGGGAAAGATTGAAGGCAGCAGGAGAAGGGGGAACAAAGATGAGATGGTTGGACAACATTGCATATGCAATGGATATAAACTTGGGCAAACACTAGGAGATGGTGAGGGACAGAGAGGCCTGGCATGCTGCAGTTCATGGCATCCCAGAGTCAGACATGACTCAGCCACTGAACAATAACAATAATAATAACCTAATTGCATTCTTTTACTTTTAGCTGTTCAGATTTTCCAGCATAACTTAATCAAATATATTTCCTTCTTTTCATTGCATGTTGTTGCCTCCTTTGTCATGGATTAGGTGATCATTTGGGCAAGATATTATCTTCGGGTTTTGCGTCTGTTCCATTGGGTTTAATCCCAATTTTGTGCCAATTGTATGCCATGTTGATTACAATCAGTTATTTATATAGACTGAAGTAAGGAAACCTCAGTCCTCCAACTCAGTTTTTCTTTCTCAGGATTGCATGGTTATTCAAAGTCTTTGGGTTTCCATCAAGTTGTAAAGATTTTTTTTTTTTTTTTGTTCTAGTTTTGTGAAAAATGCCATTGGTAACTTAATAGGGATTGCATTGAATATGTAAACTCCTTTTTGTAGTGTAGCCAATTTCACAATATTGATTCTTCCAGTCCAAATAATGATATACCTCTCACTGCATTTGTGTCATCTTTCATTTGTTTCATTCATACCTTATTCTTTTGTGCACACAAGTCTTTTCTCTCCTTAGGCAGGTTCATTATCAGGGATTTTATTTTTCCTGTTAAAATGGTGAATTAGATTGTTTCCTTTATTTTGCTTTGTGATTTTCTATTGTTATGTACAGGAATGCAGGAGATTTGTGTTTATTTTGTGTCCAGCAACTTCCCTAAAATCATTGACTATGTCTATTAATTTTCTGGTGGCATCTTAGGATTCTCTGGCATAGTAACATATGTCTGCAAACAGTGACAGTTTTACCTCTTATTTTCCAGTTTGCTGGTTTTTTTTTTTCCCTTCTTCTTCTACTTTGATGATTGCTGTAACTAGGAGTCACAAGATTATCTTGAGTAACAGTGCTGAGAGTGGGCAAATTTGTCTTTTTCATGACCTTAGGCAACATGCTTTCAGTTTTTACCTATGAGAAACATGTAAGCATTGGGTCTGTCTGTACATGGCCTTTATTAAGGTGAAGAAGATTCTCTCTGTTCCCACTTCCTGTACAGTATTTATCATAAATGGGTGTTGAATATTGGCAAAGGTGTTATCTGCATCTATATGTTAGATGGATTCAAGTCCTCTCCTTGGAATCTTTTGTTATCTCTCAGTGTCCTTTCTTTCTTTGACCACCTGATGCAAAAAGCTGTCTCATTAGAGAATGCTCTGATATGGGGAAAGATTGAGGGTAAAAGGAGAAGTGGGTAGCAGATAATGAGAAGGTTAGATAGCATCACCAACTCTATGGACATGAGTCTGAACAAATTGTGGGAGATAGGGAAGGTAAGACTGATGGGACACAGTTCATGGGGTGGCAAAAGGATGGACATGAAAAACTGAACAACAATAGCAAAACATTCCTCCTTCTGTTATTGCCAGTAGTAGTTATTCTTGACTGCTTCATTTTCTATCCCACCATACCCTATTATATCTCAGTTACACTAATTTTACCACTTACCATGCATAGATTCAGCCACATTTGTTGTCATTATTGTCTCCTAAACAGTCCAAAATTTGTGTGATTTCTCAACTACACGTGATCCATTGGTCTTCTAATCAACCTCTAGCATCCATTTATGTCCCTCAGACACTCTCTGCCTTTCTATAGCCAGAGAAAATTGTCACTCACCAGCTAAGACATGCTATAGAAAGCAAGTTCTTGAGAATAAATACCTTTAGAGGATTCTATATTCTATCTTTTTTTCAATCTTCATATTCTTCCTTTAAGTCTCATTTCTTCAATCACACTGAAGTTCCATCTGTGCTCTGTTCTTCTCAGTCTCACTGTGCAGACACTATTATTCTGTTTTCCTTCATTTTTCTTTTTTATTAATGTCTATGAGATCTATTTTAAATTCCTCAGGAAGCTTTTTTACACTTTACAGACTATTTGGAGATTTTAATTTTAGATTGACCTATCTTATGAGCTTTGATAGACTGTCCTCATCAAATGGAATAAATTGTGACAACCTACATCTATTTAACCTTGTGATTCTACTTGCCTGTATTCAGGAATAAAGGACTGTATTTGAACAATACAACCTAAATTGGTGTGCATGTTAGTTGTTGAATCATGCCCAATTCTTTGCAACCTCATGGACTGCAGCCCACCAGGCTCTTCTGTCCATGGGCTTTTCCAGGTAATGATACTGGAGTGGGTTGCCATTTCCTCCTCCAGGACAACCTGAATAGTGAAACCAAAAAGAAACAGAATTTTTAAGCTTATAAATATTAATAAATTCTGGACTTTCAGAAACAATTCCCTCAAAGGAAAAAAAAAAAAAAAAAAAAAAAAAAAAAACCTTTCTTGATTGCAAGTTAAAATCACCAACTTTAGTTGTCTATCCCAAGATAAACTAATATATATATATTTATATATATATATTTACTGATTTTCTCTGGCTATAGAAAGGCAGAGAGTGTCTGAGGGACATAAATGGATGCTAGAGGTTGATTAGAAGACCAATGGATCACGTGTAGTTGAGAAATCACACAAATTTTGGACTGTTTAGGAGACAATAATGACAACAAATGTGGCTGAATCTATGCATGGTAAGTGGTAAAATTAGTGTAACTGAGATATAATAGGGTATGGTGGGATAGAAAATGAAGCAGTCAAGAATAACTACTACTGGCAATAACAGAAGGAGGAATGTTTTGCTATTGTTGTTCAGTTTTTCATGCCCATCCTTTTGCCACCCCATGAACTGTGTCCCATCAGTCTTACCTTCCCTATCTCCCACAATTTGTTCAGACTCATGTCCATAGAGTTGGTGATGCTATCTAACCTTCTCATTATCTGCTACCCACTTCTCCTTTTGCCCTCAATCTTTCCCCATATCAGAGCATTCTCTAATGAGACAGCTTTTTGCATCAGGTGGTCAAAGAAAGAAAGGACACTGAGAGATAACAAAAGATTCCAAGGAGAGGACTTGAATCCATCTAACATATGGATGGAGATATATATATATATATAATAGATATATATATATATATAATCAGTTTATATGAAAAGTATATTTCTCAATTATTAATATGGTTAAGGAATATAATAAAAATAAAGGCAAAAAGAAATTTCAGAGATCTATATCACAGATAGTAAATTGGGGCAAATAATGTCATTTCCCCTTCAGAAGTTGAGGCTAGAGTATGAATCTTTCTCACTTTATTTTTCTAGGTGATTGGTAGTTGGTATTCCTGGTAGTACTTTTCCATCAGGACCCCTTAAATCAGGGTCCATACTTGCTTTTCAACCCAAGTAAGATGTTAGGCTCTACGAGAGGGCATCAGAGGGCAGACAGACTGAAATCAAAATCACAGACAACTAGCCAATAGGATCACATGGACCACAGCATTGTCTAACCCAGTGGAACTAAGCCATGCCCTGTGGGGCCACCCAAGGCAGTTGGGTCATGGTTGAGAGCTCTGACAGAATTTGGTCCACTGGAGAAGGGACTGGCAAACCACTTCAGTATTTTTGACAGGGAATCAGAAAAAAATACTAATGGACATTGAAAGATGAACTCCCCAGGTCGGTAGTGCCTAATATGCTACTGGAGATCAGTGGAAAAATAACTGCAGAAAGCATGAAGGGATGGAGCCAAAGCAAAAAACAAAAAACAAACAAACAAAAAAACACCCAGTAGTAGATGGGACTGGTGATAGAAGCAAGGTCCGAATCTGTAAAAAGCAATCTTGCATAGGAACCTGGAGTGTTATGTCCATAAAGCAAGGCAAATTGGAAATGGTCAAACAGGAGATGGCGAGAGTGAACATCAACATTCTAGGAGTTAGCAAACTAAGATGCACTGGATGGGTGAATTTAACTCAGATGATCATTATATCTACTACTGTGGGCAGGAATCCCTTAGAAGAAATGGAGTAGCCATCATAGTCAACAAAAAAGTCTGAAACGCAATACTTGGATGCAACCTCAAAGACGACAGAATGATCTCTGTTCATTTCCAAGGCAAACCATTCAATATTACAGTAATCCAAGTCTATGTCCCAACCAGTAATGCTGGAGAAGCTGAAGTTTAACAGTTCTATAAAGAATTACAAGAATCTCTAGAACTAACAGTGCCCCAAAGTATCCTTTCCATTATTGGGGACTGGAATACAAAAATAGGAAATCAAGAAACACCTGGAGTAATAGGCAACTTTGGCCTTGGACTACAGAATGAAGTAGGGCAAAACCTAATAGAGTTCTGCCAAGAGAAAGCAATTGTCATAGCAAACACCCCCTTCCAACAACACAAGAGAAGACTACACATGAACATCATTAGATGGTCAACACTGAAATCAGATTGATTATATTCTTTGCAGCCAAAGATGAAGAAACTCTATACAGTCAGCAAAAACAAGGCTTTTGTAGCTCAGATCATGAATTTCTTATTGCCAACTTCAGACTTAAATTGAAGAAAGTGAGGAAAACCACTAGACTCTCAGGTATGACCTAAATAAAATCCCTTATGACTGTACAGTGGAAGTGAGAAATAGATTTAAGGAACTAGATCTGACACACAGAGTGCCTGATGAAGTATGGACAGAGGTTCATGACATTGTGCTGGAGACTGGGATCAGGACCATCCCAACAAGAAGAAATGCAAAAAGGAAAATGGTTCTCTGAGCAGGCCTTGCAAATAGATCTGGCAAGAAGAGAGGTGAAAAGAAAAGGAGAAAAGGAAAGATATACCCATTTGAATACAGAGTTCCAAAGAATAGCAAGTAGAGATAAGAAAGCCTTCCTCCACGATCAATGCAAAGAAATAGAAGAAAACAATATGCAGGGAAAGACTAGAGATCTCTTCAAGTAAATTAGAAATAACAAGGGAACGTTTCATGCAAAGATGGGCTCAATAAAGAACAAAAATGATATGGACATAAAAGTCGCAGAAGACATTAAGAAGAGGTGGCAAGAATACACGGAAGAACTGTACAAAAAATATCTTCATGACACAGATCATTACGATGGTGTGATCACTGACACTCACCTAGGGCCAGACATCCTGGAACCTACAGTCAAGTGGGCCTTAGGAAGATTCACTATGAACAAAGTTAGTGGTGGTGATGGAATGCAGTTGAGCTAACACAAATCCTAAAAGATGATGCTGTGAAAGTCTTGCACTCAATATGCCAGCAAATTTGGAAAACTCAGCAGTGGCCACAGGTCTGGAAACAAGCAGTTTTCATTCCAATCCGAAAGAAAGGCAATGCCAAAGAATGCTCAAACTATTACACGATTGCACTCATCTCATATGCTAGTAAATCAAAATTCTCCAGGCCAGGCTGCAACAATATGTGAACTGTGAACTTCCAGATGTTTAAGATGGTTTTAGAAAAGGCAGAGGAACCAGAGATCAAATTGTCAACATCCACTGGATCATCATAGTTTCAGAAATATATCTATTTCTGCCTTATTGAATATGCCAAGTCCTTTGACTGTGTGGATCACAATAAACTGAAAATTTCTTAAGGAGATGGGAATACCAGACCACCTGACCTGGCTCCTGAGCAACCTGTATGCAGGTCAGAAAGCAAAAGTTATAACTGGATATGGAAAAACAGACTGGTTCCAAACAGGAAAAGGAGTACATTGAGGCAGTATATTGTCACTCTGCTCTTTAACTTATATGCAGAGTATATCATGAGAAATGCTGGGCTGGAGGAAGCATAAACTGGAATCAATATTGCTGGGAGAAATATCAATAACCTCAGATATGAAGATGACACCAACCAAATAGTAGAAAGTGAAGAAGAACTAAAGAGCCTCTTGATGAAAGTGAAAGAAGAGAGTGAAAAAGTTGGCTTAAAGCTCAACATTCAGAAAACTAAGATCATGGCATCTGGTCCCATCACTTCATGGGAAATAGGGAAACAGTGGAAACAGTGTCAGACTTTATTTTTTCAGGCTCCAAAATCACTGCAGATGGTGACTGCAGCCATGGAATTAAAAGACACTTATTCCTTGGAAGGAAGGCTATGGCCAACAGAGACATAGCATATTAAAAAGCAGAGACATTACTTTGTCAACAAAGGTCCGTCTAGTCAATGTATGGTTTTTCCAGTAGTTATGTATGGGTGTGAGATTTGGATTATAAAGAAAGCTGACTGCCAAATAATTGATGTTTTGAACTGTGGTGTGGAGAAGACTCCTGAGTGTTCCTTGGAATGCAAAGAGATCCAACCAGTCCATGCTAAAGGAAATCAGTCCTGGGTGTTCACTGGAAGGACTGATGTTGAAGCTGAAACTCCAATACTTTGGGCACCTGATGTGAAGAGCTGACTCATTTGATAAGACCCTGATCCTGGGAAAGACAGAAGGCAGGAGGAGATGAGAAGGGGATGACAGAGGATGAGATGTTTGGTTGCCATCACTGACTCAGTGGACATGGGTTTATGTAGACTCTGGCAGTTGGTGATGGACAGGGAAACCTGGCACATAGTGCCAGGTCATGGGGTCACAGAGAGTTGGACAAGACTGAGTGACTGAACTGAACTGAACTGAACTGAACTTGCTATTCCAGTGAGTTATTGGTGAGGATTTTTGGGAGAAATGGAATGAGGGCAGCAAGATACAGCAGAGTGAAACAATCTAATTTCAAGTTTAGACAAAATTGCACTGGGTGTAAAACTTTCTACATCAAATGTGTAATTGTATATATTTTACATTTGAATATCCTAGTTCAGATTTCCATTTTCAAATATGGAATTCTCAATATATCATATGTGAAAATCTGAATGAATGTTTTCTGACAACACATGCAATTTTGCATATTTGGAACAAGAAAAGCCTGATGAAGATTATTATTATTTTTTAATCTGAAATATGAACTGTGAATTTCACATATGAAAATATGGGTTCCATTTTGATAGATGGAATATAGTTTGTTTTTTTTTAATAGGAAAATATGTGAATACATTTTCATACATATAATTAGAAAGTCTGAAAGTCTATAAGCAGAACTGCACAAAGATATCCATACATGAGATATGGACCTTTAATATTTTGTATATGAAAATATCAATTTAGATTTTCAAACATGAAATATATATTTCCTATATTTTTCATGTGGTAATCTGAGTGTAGAGTTCATATTATCCTAATGAATTATGGAATAAACACTATTTCACATTTGAAAATCTGAATACAACATTTCATACAAGTAATTTGGAATTTTCTGTGCATTATATATTGAACATCTGAGCTGCAATTTTAACATGGGATATTGAGTTCTCTATTTTCATCTATGAAAAACTTGATGTCAACCATCCTCCCTGAAATAAGGAATACTGCATATTTCACATGTGAAATTTTGGACACATCTTATCCTACATGAAATATTCAAAGTGTTCAACATCACACATGAAAATCTCCGCTCTGATTTTCCTTCAGGAGATATGGAATTCTCTGTGCTTAGCATAGGAAAACATGGACACAAATTATCTTATAAGAAATATAGACTTTTCTGTTTTGCATGAGAAACCCTGGGTACAGATTCTCTACTGAAACATGACATTTCCTACATTCAACTTATGAAAATCTAGGCACAAAATTTTTGTTGAACAAGAAACATATCAGTCTGCATAACTAAAATGTGAGAATCTGGACACACCTTATCCTACATGGAAAATGGAATACTCTTTATCATTTTAAATGTGTTAGATTTTCTTTTCTCTATGACCTATAAAATTATCTGTATTTCACATATGAAAATTTAGGCAAATGTATATTTTTTTTTACATGAAGTTTGGAATTCTCTACATTTCACAGGCAAAATTCTGAAATCAGTCATCCAAAATGCAACTCTGTACATTTTGCATATAACATGACATTTTTCTATATTTTTACATACAAAATTGGGATGCAGATATTCACTAAGAAAAGCAAGTAACTGGTTTTCCTGTGTGAAAGTTGGACTACTCCTTATTTCTCATATAAAAATCTGGATGCAGATTACCTACGTGGAGTATTGAATTCTTCATAATTCACAGAACAACTTCTATGTAAAGTCATTGTCTCTGAAGAGTCTTTGGTGCTGACAGTTACAAGTAGGTCCACTGCAATTAAAGAAAAAGTGTCAATTTGGATCACCTATAGTAATCATCCATAGAATCAGGAACAGATTTGCAGGAGTCTAGCAAATAGCCATAATCCAATAAACACATTTTGTACCCAAGCTGTCAGATCTGTAAACTGCTTTCAATAACCCAGATAAAGCAAATTCCACAAACACCACCCAAGGGATACAACTTTGACCCAGATGCTATGGATTCCCCAGATGACAGGGCTTCTTTGTCCAGATGGAACTTCTGCTTTTGAAATATCTTGTGTTTCAGCTCACAGTAGGCCCTTTAGGGGGTCCACAGGTGGTGGCTTAAAAGCCCCACACCACTTGATTTTCTCTGGATGACTCCTAAAATTCTCCGCACCTTCTTCCCAGTACAAACACACAACACAGCAGAAATTTTGAGCTTGATTATGTGTCGTAAGGTCATTCCAGATTTGTGGAACCACTCTCCTAAGTTATCATCAGCCATTCTTTCCAATTTCCAGTCCTGGACAGGAGCACTGTGGAAATATATGGACCAGTCACCCACTGACTGTGGACGCCTCATGCTTTCTCTTCTGGTTACTCCAAATCTCATGTCCTGATGCCTTCGTGTCAGCACCTATAATGGGTCAGAAACGCACATGCATACACACACACACACACACAGAAGAAACACAAGCACGTGCATGGAAATGCACACATGCAGGGCACAGGGACACAACACAAACAGGGAACACAGGTGTTCCAGTAGTTGAAAATGCCTGTGCCCAGCAATGTGGGAGATGGAATCACTAGGCACTATATCCTGCCCTTTTGGTATCCCTTTCCATTTCTTTTCCCCCAGCCCTTCAGTATTATCCTGACCCAGTCTTATGCTGTTTCCAACTTTGTCTATGCAGTGGTGGTGAAAGGCTACATAGTGAATGTGAAAACTCAGAGAAGACTCGAACCTTAGCACAAAAATTCAGTGGTATACCCTAATACTAAAAGCAGACAAATATGTCACAAAAAAGAAAACTACAGGCTAATATAACTGATGAACATAGATGCAAAAATTTTCAATAAAATTCTAGCAAACAGAATCCAATGACATAGCAAAAAGATCATACACCATGACCAAGTGGACTTTATCCCAGTAATGCAAGGATTCTTCAAAATTGACAAATCAATGGGATACACCACATTAAACAATTAAAAATAAAAACCATATGATTTTCTCGATCAATGCAGAGGAAGCCTTTGACAAAATTCAACATCATTTTATGATAAAAACTCTCCAGAAAGCAGGCATAGAAGCACATACCTGAACATAATAAAAGTCATATATGATAAACGCACAGCAAACATTATCCTTAATGGTGAAGCATTGAAAGCATTTCCCTTAAAGTCAGAAACAAGACAAGGGTGCCCACTGTCACCACTACCATTCAACATAGTTTTGGAAGTTTTGGCCACAGCAATCAGAGAAAAAAAAAAAAAAAAAAAGAATAAAAGATAAATCCAAATTGGAAAAGAAGAAGACAACTCTCACTGTTTGTAGATGACATGAACATCTTCATAGAAAACCCTAGAGACACCACCAGAAAATTACTAGGGCTAATCAATGAATAAGGTAAAGTTGAAGGATATAAAAATAGCACACATAAATCCCTTGCATTTCTATACACTAACGATGAGAAAACAAAGACAGATTAAGGGAAAAAAATGCATTCACCATTGCAACAACAACAGCAAAATACTTTGGAACATATCTTTCTAAAGAAACAAAACCATATATATAGGAACCTATAAAACACTGATGAAATAAATCAAAGATGACAAAAATAAATTGATAAATATACCATGCTCATGGATCAGTAGAACCAATGCAGTGAAAATAAGTATACTACCCAAAGCAATCTATACATTCAATGCAATCCCTATCAAGCTACCAACAGTATTTTTCAGAGAACTGGGACAAATAATTCCACAATTTGTATAGAAACACACACACACACACACACACACACACACACACACACACACTCACTGAAATAGCTAAAGCAATCTTGAGAAAGAGGTTGGAACTGGAGGAATCAACCTGCCTGATTTCAGACTATACCACAAAGCTACAGACATCAAAACAGTATGGTACTGGCATAAAGACAGAAATATGGAACAAAAATGAAACAGAATAGAAAGCTTGGAGATAAATCTACACACCTATAACTGCCTTACCTTTGGCAAAAGAGGCAAATATATACAATGGAGAAAAGAAAATCTCTTTAACAAGTGGTGCTGGGAAAACTGGTCAACCACTGGCACAAGAATGAAACTCGAACACTTTCTAACACCATACCAAAAAAATGAACTCAAAATGGATTAAAGATCTAAATGTAAGACCAGAAACTACAAAACCCCTAAAGGAAAACATAGGCAAAACACTCTCTAACATAAATCACAGCAGGATCGTCTATGACCCACCCCACAGAGTAATGGAAAGAAAAGTAAAAATAAACAGATCAACCTAATTAAACTTAAAAGCTTTCACACAACAAAAGAAACTTTAAGCAACATGAAAATACAGCTTTTTGAGTGGGAGAAAATAATAGCAAATGAAGCAACTGACAGAGAATTAATCTCAGAAATACACAAGCAGCTCATGCAACTCAATTCTAGAAAGGAAAAAAACAAAAACAAAAAAGACCCAGTCAAAAAATTGGCCAAAGAACTAAATGGACATTTCTCCAAAGAAGACATACAGAGGGCTAACCAACACATGAAAAGATGCTCAACATCACTCATTATCAGAGAAATGTAAACCAAAATCACAATGAGGTACCATTTCATGCCAGTCAGAATGGCTGCTCTCAAAAAGTCTACAAACAATAAATGTTGGAGACAGTGCAAAGAAAAGGGAACCCTCTTACATTGTTGTAGGAAATGCAAACTAGCACAGCCACTATTAAAAAACTGGGAATAGAACTGCCGTATAACCCATCAATCCCACTGCTGGGCATACACAGGGAGTAAACCAGAATTGAAAGAGACACGAGTACCCCAAAGTTCATTACAGCACTCTGTACAATAGGTAAGATATTGAAGTAACCTAGATGCCCATTGGTAGATGAATGGATAAGAAAGCCGTGTTATGTATACACAATGGAATATTACTCAGCTATTAAAACAATGCATTTGAATCAGATCTAATGAGGTGAATGAAACTGGAGCCTATTATACAGAGTGAATTATGTCAGAAAGAAAACATATAGTATAACAACACATATAAATCCAATAATACAATCCTAAATCCTTAGGAAGATGGTAATAATGACTCTATGCGAGGCAGCAAAAGAGACACAGATTTAAAGAACAGACTTTTGGACTTTGTGTGAGGAGGCGAAAGTGGAATGATTTAAGAGGATAGCATTGAAACATTTATATGATCATATGTGAAACAGAGCACCAGTCCATGTTTAATGCGTGAGACAGGGCACTCAGGGCTGGTGCATTGGGACAATGCTGAGAGATGGGTTGGGGCAGGAGGTGGGAGGGGGGCTCAGAAGGGGGACACATGTACACCCATCGCTGATTCATGTGAATGCATGGCAAAAGCCACTACAATATTTTAAGCTAATTAGCCTCCAATAAAATTACATTCATTTACAATAATAATAAATAAATAATGGCACACCAGTGATGAACCCCTTCTGACTGTTAGGCTTTCCCAGGAGGAGGGGCAGGAGAGAAGGACCAAGGTAATCTCAAACACAATGAGCAGCAAGAGGCCACAGATTGGCAGAACCTAGGAATCCTGATTCTGACAAAGGTGCTTAACTCACTCTGCCTGCATCAGTATCACCTAGGGCTTTCAGGCTGTACCTATAGCAGCTTTGAGTGAGATTTGGACACATGAAGTTCCCTAGCTCCCCAACTCAGCTTGTCACCATCTACTTTCATGATACAAATTCAGGCTCTGCAGCCATCCTGAATCAGCCTAGCTTCCCCATTTGGGAAAGGAGGGTGTCCCAAACTCTACATAGCTTGGATTTCAGGGCCCACCTCCTGTTTCCCTCAAACCTGTGTTCCTGTCGGTACCTCTTATGGCAGGACCTTCCTCCCAGGGGTAGTACCACAGGGGATTGACCCAGAGGTCTTCAGAGATGATCTGCTGGCAACATGAGCAAAGTCAGCACACACCTGATGATGCCCCAAACCCTCCTGTGTATAGCTAAGGATGCCAACATCCATCTCCAATTCTGGGGTAGGCCCAGAGTGATACCATCTCCACAATCCTGATTGATCCTGGGCAGTTTTGGTTGGACAAACTGTTGATGAAGTTAAGGCTGCTGGTGTCCAGTCTGAGACTGGGAGCACCCCATGCATAATCCCAGAACCAGTTGACTGGAGTGGAATGACATGCCCTATACCCTGGAGGAAGACAAGGGGAAATGGAAGTATCACACAGGAGGATCATCCACTTCCTCCACTAGGCACCCACAGTGACTGGGAGCCACATCACACCAGTGATCACATGGTAGCACTCCTTCACAATGACTGTATTCTAGAAGTAGGGTTTGTCATGAAAGGAAAATATCAGTTTGCATTTGGACAAGGGATGGCCTAAGTTCTTGCACCAGCCAGGATCAGGAAGAGGGAAAAGGTGCAATCTTCTTGGGTCCTCAGCTTGCATTCCAGGCAGGCATCAACACCTTCTGCTTCTCTTTGCCAAACACTCACACTGCACATGCATGGATAATATGATATGCCCACACCCCACACCCCCGCCTAGACTTCCCTGCTCACTTTCCCCATCCACTTGTCCTCAGCCTCCCTCACTCACCTCCAAGTCAATCACATACATAAATAAGTCTTTATCTTGGTCACTGATCATGAGACACATTTGGGGGTGGTTCTTAATCTGCTTTAGGTCAAGGAGCCAATATGAGGACAAGAACAAGTTCACTGGAACAGGCATCTTTAAGGGATGTGGGCATTTCTGCTTCCTTGGCCACCCCACTGATATCCCCAGCCTCTGCCATATCATCAAATGTGCTCATGGCTCTGGGTCCTCCATGGTCCCCTAGGTCTGCTCTCTGCATCCACCAAGGGAGAGTCGGTTTCTTACAGCTTCTGACTTCTGCCTCATCTCTGTGTGTGTGTGTGTGTGTGTGTGTGTGTGTGTGTGTGTGTCTGTGTGTAGGGGGCAGGTAGTGTCCTGTTGCTGCTTAAAATGTCAGGATCTGCAGTCCCTGTGTCATGTCTTGTCTGCAGGCAAGTGTCTGCTGTGTGTTGCTCTGTGTATGTGTGCTTATGAGTCTAACAAGAGATCCCTGGGACTCTGACCTGCTCCTTGTCTTCACTTAAGGGCATACGGATATGTCTGAAGCAGTTTGGCCCTAACTAGAGAAGAAAGGAGCCCCCACTTCCAGCTCCACCTAGGTGAGTGCAAAATGTCCTACTTTTACACTGCACTAGTGGGAAAAACTACAGGGACTCTGTCTGACCAGGATGAGTTATGGGACTCCCAATGTCTCTGCTGCTTTCCTAGATAATCCACAATTGCAATATTAAGTCTTTGAGAATGTTGTTCTGGCATACTGTCTCTGGTCATATAGAGTTTAAGCCCCAGGGTATAGGCTTCTGTTCAGATGCATGCAGGCCAAAAGGAGTCACCCAGAGGCATGGCTTAGATAGACACAAGTGGAACCATGCCCAGGAGTTGCTGGTGCTGTTCCTTTGGAGCTCTCCCCTCCTCCCAGTCCCCACTTCCCTCAGCCCCCTTGGCTTGCCTGTGCCCTGACCCATACCTTCATCCTGCCCCTGCGCTTTCTCTCTTCCTGAACAACCAACCCTAAGAAGTGGTAGTAAGGATATGACTTTGCCCCAGAAGCCAGGAATGCCCCAGATGATGGCGCTTCTCCGAGACAAGTGACATTTTTCTCCTTTGATGGTTCTTTCACCTGAGCCTAAAGTAGGCCCAGCGGTAATTTTCATTGACACAGCTCAGCTCTACTTGCAGGACAGCCAATGCCTCAAGTGCTGGAAGTTGGGGTAGTGGGGGCCAATCACTCGGGGCTCTGGGCCTTGGGTGTCCCAGGTCCTGCTTCTCTGGGTTTTCCTTCTGCTCTTGCAAGGACATCAGCTCCTGCTCCTCCTCCACTGCCACCACATCCACCTCCTGCATGATGTCTTCCACCAGCGGCTGGAGATCTTGCTGGAACCCACCACCTCTCCTTCCTGCAGAGCTGTGCCTTCCTCCACTGCCTCCATCCTGATGCGGGTGCCCTCCTCTCCTAGTGCCCACCCCTGCTGTCTGTAACGTCCTCGATGGCCCCACCATGCCAGCAGGTTTCAGGGCCCCTGCGGCCTGAAGACCGGTCTCAAAACTAAGAAGATCCAGGGTGCCAGGGGCGCTCCAGCCTTCCTCTGGTCTCCCTCTCCTTGTGGCCCTGGCCATTGTCCAGTTTTGCGAAGGAGTGGGAACCAGAAGCGCAGCAGCTGGCCAGCCCAGTGGGACCACGAGCTTCAGTCACATCCCACCAATTTATTTCTTTCCTACAGTGGAGGAGAGGGGAACGAGAGATGCATGCAAGTCCTTGTGTCATCACACATGCGTAGTGTGTTGTTGCGAGAGGCCTGACTTCTACACCCTGACCTTCAGAACTCATCAGGAACCAATCAAATGGAGTCTAAGGGTCTTTCCTCAGGGGCACGCACCTTGGAATTCTGGGGACTCTGGCAGCAGCGAATCAGCTGCCAGTCTCTGCAGTTCAACACAGAGCATGCCCTGAATGGAAGTTATTTTCATGAGCAACAGTGCAAATACGGGAGGCAGATGTTTCAGTAACTGAAGAACCAGTGGTTCTTATGAAATATAAGAGATTTCCAATTTTATTTATTTATTTATTTATTTTTACAGGAAAATCTCTGTTCTGATCTTCAAATGTGAAATATAGAGAAGCTCTACTCCATGAGGAGAAGGCAATGGCAGCCCACTCCAGTACTGTTGCCTGGAAAATCCTACTGGATGGAGGAGTCTGGTCCACTGCAGTCCCTGGGGTCGGGAAGAGTCAGACACTACTCAGCGACTTCACTTTCACTTTTTACTTTCATGCATTGGAGAAGGAAATGGCAACCCACTTCAGTGTTCTTGCCTGGATAATCCCAGGGATGGTGAAGCCTGGTGGGCTGCTGTCTATGGGGTCGCACAGAGTCAGACATGACTGAAGCGACTTAGAAGCAGCAGCAGCAGCTACTTCCATGAAGGAGGATTAGGACAGAGATTTTGACATAGGAAATAGAGAGAATTTAGTATTTCATTTTGGAAATTGGCTCTCTTGATATATGTTTCAGAAATACAAAGAATTAAATATTTCTTGAAGAAAGAGTGGTGGTCAGATTTTCATTTGTAAAATCGAGGTGACTAGAATTCCATGACTAATCTCTGTATCTTAAGAAAACCAATGGCAAGGTTTTCATATGTGAAATATAGAGAATCCCATATTTCATCTAAGAAAATCACCACCCAGGTTTTCATACATGATGTATGGAGAATTTCACATTTTGGGTAAGAATAATAGCATCCAGATTCTTATAAAGTGAAATACCAAAAAATTCAATGTATCGTAGGCTAAAATCAGCATTGAGATTTTCATATGTAACATATACAGAGTTTGATGTTTTAACTGAGTAAAATTGTAACCATAACTTTTCAGATGTGAAATATACATAATTCCATATTTTATGTAGCAAGATCGCTGCACAGATTTTGGTGTCTGAAATATACAGAATCACAGATTTCATGTGGGGATGGTTTTTCGTATGTGATGTACATAAATTTCAGTCTTTCATGTAGGAAAATTTCAGCAGGTATTTTTGTATGCAGTATAGAGAGTATGTTATATCTCATATGATAATGTATGGCCAGTTTTCAAATGTGAAATATAGAGGATTCCTTGTTTCATGTGGGTATTTTCATATATGAAATATAGAGGAAATTTTACATATTTTTTGCAGTAATATCTGGGCCATGATTTCCATATATGATATGTGGAAATTTTCATATTTCATCTGAAAATCAGTTCACAGATTTCTATATGAGACAGGGAGACTTTGTATATTTCATTAGGAAAATATATTTCCAGATTTCTCTATGTGAATTACAGAAAATTACATATTTATGTCAGAAAACTCTTCATACAGATTTTTGATTATGAAATTTTCAGAATTTCATATAGCAAGCAGATATATATATGGAAAATCTGTATTTTGATTTCCACATGTGAAACATCAAATTCCATATTTAACATTTGTAAATCTGTGCCTAAAAAAACCCTTGCTAATATTTAATTATGTGAAGTATAGACAATTCAATATTGAATGCAAGAAATATGAATGCCCATACTTCCAGTGGTAACACAAAGAATTCCATATATCATGTAGAAATATGCACATAGATATTCATAAATGTAATGTACAGAATTCAGTGTTAAGAAAAAACAAAGAATTCAGTGTTTCATTCCACTGTATACCTAATTCCATATTTCATGCAGGAAAATCTGTGCCTGTATTTTCAAATGAGATATTTGGAAAATTCCATCTCATTACATATTTAACATAGAAATAACAGCACCCATATTTTCAAATGTGAATTGCAAAGAACCACATATTTCAAAAAGCAAACTGCTCATATTTTGATAAGGGTAGTACAGAGAATTCCTTATTTAATGTAGGAAAATCTACACCTATCTTTTCATATGTGACATGTAGCAAATTCTGGAGAAAATTCAGTGTCCAGATTTAATAAATAAAATATAGGGATTTTATATTTCATATAAGAATAGCTGAGCTAAGATTTCCATATTTCAAACATAGAAAATCCCATATCATGTACAAAAACTTCACCCAAGTTTTTATATCTGAATTATATACAGTTCATATGTCTTGTCAGAAAATCCACACACTGTTTTTTTCATATGTGAAATGAACAAAAAATCTGTATTTCTGTGAAAACTTCCTCATCAGATTTTCGTATGTGAAATATAGAGAATTCCATATGGTATGGAGGTAAATCTGCTGCAGATCTAAATAGTGAGATACAGAGAATTCCATGTATCAGCTAGAAATAGCTACACCTAGATGATGAAATATGAAATTAAAGAATGCTATATTTCATGGGAGAAAGTATGTGCCTTGAATTTTATATGTGAAATTTAGAAGATTCCAAAATGGACGTGAGAATACCTGCACCCATATTTTCTTGAATGAATTACTGAGATTCCATATTTCATGTGGTAAAAATTTTCACCCAGATTTTCAAAATGAGAAGTAGGAATAATTCCATATGTCATGCAGGGAAAGTGACATTGACATTTTCATACGTGAAATATATAGATTTCCATAGGTCATAGGTGAACTCCAAAATGCAGAAATTCATGGAATCTTTTTTTTTGTTTGTTTGTTTTTGTTTTTTTGTTTTTTTTATTATTATTTTTTTTTTCCAGTGGGTTTTGTCATACATTGATATGAATCAGCCATGGATTTACATGTATTCCCAATCCCGATCTCCCCTCCCACCTCCCTCTCCACCCGATTCCTCTGGGTCTTCCCAGTGCACCAGGCCGGAGCACTTGTCACGTGCATCCCACCTGGGCTGGTGATCTGTTTCACCATAGATAGTATACATGCTGTTCTTTTGAAATATCCCACCCTCACATTCTCCCACAAAGTTCAAAAGTCTGTTCTGTATTTCTGTGTCTCTTTTTCTGTTCTGCATATAGGGTTATCGTTATCACCTTTCTAAATTCCATATGCAGAAATTCAAATGTTACTATAGAGATGTACACATTTTCATGTAGAAATATTGACACCCAGATTTTCATGTGTGAAATGTAGTTTATTCCAATTTTCATGTTGAAAAATCTTCACCTGGACTTCTATAAGTAAAATACAGAGAATTCTAAATTTCGATAGGGAAATCAGGGAACAGACAGTCATACAAGAATTAAGTCGCTTCTATATTTGACCACTCATCCCAGATCTTAATTTCTGGACAAAATCATTGACATGGAATCATGGACAATTTCATGTTTTTATTGAGAAAAATCTGACACATATTTTCAAATGTGAATAATAGAGCCTTTTTAATTCATATGAATAAATCTGTCCTCAGATTTTCAAATGTGAAGTATAACAGATTCCATATTTCATGTCAGAAGATTGTTTCAGTGAAATATAGAGAACTTCATAGCTCAAGCAAGAAAATCATATTTGTATATGAAATAGAAGATTCCATATTACTTGTAGCAAAATCAATGACATTTTTCAAATATGAAATACACAGTGTTCTGTATTTCATGAAGGAATGTGGCACAGATTTTCAAGTGAGAAATCTGAAAATTACATCAAGATTGTCATATTTCATGCAGAAAAGTGTGTGTCCATACTTTCATAGGATATACAGAAAATTCCCTACTTCAAATTGAAAAAAATCTGTCCCCAGATTTTCATATGTGAATTATAGAGAGTTTCATATTTTGTGTTCTACAATTTGCACCTATAATTTCGTATGTGAAACTGAGAATTTCATCTATCATGTAGGACTATCTGGTATTGGATTTCAATATATGAAACAAATAATTTGGTAGTACATCAATAATCATATTCTATTTCACATAAGAAGATGTATGCCTAGATTTTCATATTTGAAATATAAAATATTTCATGTCATTTTCCATGTCCATATTTCATGTCAAAATATTTTTATGCAGATATTGGTGCATGAAATATTGAAACTCTCATAGCTTAAGAGGTAATTTCTGCACCCAGATGTTCATTAATGAAATAGAGAAAACTCCATATTTCAAGCAGGAATATCTAATTTTTCTATGGACATATAGAGAATTCCAAAGCCTCATCCTGATCTATATAAGTGAAATACAGTAATTGGTGATATTCAATCAGTCATGTTCAACTGTTAGCAACACCATGCACAGCAGCACTGCATACCTCCCTATACTTTACTGTCTCCAACACTTGGCTGAGACTCATGTTCATTGAGTCAAGGGATGCTGTCCAACCATCTAACCCTCTGTCGTGCCCTTCTCCTTCTGTCCTCCATCTTCCTGTTTCAGAGCCAATGATTTTCTTCTTCTTCTTCTTCTTCTTTTTTTAATGACAAGGCAGAACCTCAATCATTTCCCATGTATTATTTCTTCACACCAGATAGCCAATGTATTCGAACTTCAGCTTTAGCATCAGTCCTTCCAATGGATATTTTAGGTCAGTTTCCTTTAGGACTGATGGGGTTGATCTCCTTGCTGTCCAAAGGTCTCTCAAGAGCCATCTTCAGCACCACAGTTGCAAAACCTCAATTCTTTGGCAGTCAGTCTTCTTTATTGTCAAACTAGCACATCTGTACATGTCTACTGGTAAAACCATAGCTCTGACTGTATGGACCTTTGTTACCAAAGAGATATTTCTGCTTTTCAATACATTATGTCTAGGCTTATCATAAAACTTTTCTTCCCAGGAAATGGGTTCTTTTATTTTCATGGCTGTAATCACTGTCCTCAGTGATTTTGGAGCTCAAGAAAACTGTCGCTGTTTTCATTTTTACCTTTTCTATTTGACAAAGTAGTGCTAGTCTTTCTCCTGCCTCATTTTGTACAGCAAGGCCAAACATGCCCATTATAGCAGGTGTCTCTTGACTTCCTGATTATACATGCCAGAATCCTATGATGAAATGGACATCTTTTCTCAGTGTTAGTTCTAGAAAGTCTTGCAGCTCTTCCTAAAACCATTCAGGTTCCCTGGTGGCATAGATGGTAACATATTGTAAAGAAGAGACTTTCATTTTTCAAGCAGGAAAATCTGCCCCTAGATGTTCAAGTTCAAGAAAGAGAATTCTGCATTCCTTGTAGGAAAAATAACCATTCTGATTTTCAGCTGTGAAATGCAGAGAATTCCAAATGTCATGTAGGGAAAAAAATCTTCACCAATAATTCACACATAAATGGTAAAGAATTGATATTTCAAAGAGGAATATTGGCATTGATTTGCCTATGCTAAATATAGGAATTCCATATTTCAAATAGTAAGTCTGGCCTCTGGATAGGTGATGTGAAACCAAAGAATTTCATACTTCATGGAAAAAAGTGCCATGCCTAGAGTTTAAAGTATTGAAAATAATGAAATCCATATTTCATGTAGGAAAATCTGGGTCAGATTTTCATTTGTAAAGTACAGAAAATTTAAAATCAGGACCCATATTTTGCAAAATGGAATATAGGAAATTTATTTTTTTCATATATTCAATCTCAAATAGGAGTTTCATACATGAAATATAGAGAATTTCATATTTAAAGGAGGAAAATCAGTGCCATGATTTACATATGTGACAGGATCAGAATTCCATATTGTGTGTACTAAAATCAATGGCTAGCAGTTTTTAAGTGAAATACACAAAATTACAAATGTCCTGTAGCAAATTTAGCATCCAGTTATGCATAGGTGAACTACATTAAATTTCCATTTTCATGTAGAAAAATTTGGATACTGATTTTCATATAAAATATAGTGAATTCCATTTTTATTCTGTAAATTGAGTGTTGAGAAATTTGCATATGCAATATTGAGAATTCCATATCATACAGGGAATCTACATGCATACATTCATACATTCATATGTGAAACATTGAGTTCTGTGCTTCACACAGAAACATTTGCCTATATGTCAATATGTGACATACAGAGAATTCCATGTTTCTCTATATAAATATATTTACAGGTGAAGCATCTCTAAATAAGAGATATCAAGTTCAACATCCCACTAAGGGACATGAATCATCAGTGTCAGGGGAATTGAAGCTCACTTATTTACTGTACAGGGGCCCTTTAAAGTGGTTCTGTTCACATCCTGCTTCCAGGTGAGAACAGATGCCAGCTTGCTACATCATCCCAGCCGCGTGGGTCCAGGAGCAGCTAGAAGATCATCCTAAGCCATCCACTGCAGAGCACTGATGCTCAAGCATTCTGCAAAGACTTCAAAGAGTGATGTTTGAAACTGGCAAACTCTGCAGGCTTAAGTTCAGTTCAGTTCAGTTCATTTGCTCAGTCATGTCCTACTCTCCATGACCCCATTGTCTTCAGTACGCCAGTCCTCCCTGTCCATCACCAACTACCAGAGGGTGTTCAAACTCATCTCCATTGAGTCAGTGGTGACATCAAACCATCTCATCCTCTGTTGTCCTCTTCTCCTCCTGCCTTCAATCTTTCCAAGCATCAGGATTTTTTCCAGTGAGTCAGTTCTTCACAACAGGTGGCCAAATTATTGGAATTTCAGCTTCAACATCAGTCCTTCCGATGAACAATCAGGACTGATCTCTTTTAGTATGTACTGGTTGGATCTCCTCGCAGTCCAAGGGACTCTCAAGAGTCTTCTTCAACACCACAGTTCAAAAGCATCAATTCTTCAGTACTCAGCTTTCTTTATAGTCCAACTCTCACATCTATATGTGACTACTGGAAAAAACATAGCTTTGATGAGGAGGAGATTTTTTGGCAAAGCAATGTCTCTGCTTTTTAATATGCTGTCTAACTTGGTAATAAGCTTCATTCCAAGGAGTGTCTTTCAATTCATGACAGCAGTCAACATCTGCAGTTATTTTGAAGCCAAGCAAATAAAGACAGCCACTGTTTCCACTATTTCCCCATCTGTTTGTCATGAAGTGATGGGGCCAGATGCCATGATCTTAGTTTCCTTAATGCCAAACTTTAAGACAACTTCTTTCACTCTACTTTTTCACTTTCATCAAGAGGCTGTTTACTTTTTGACACTTTCTGCTATAAGGGTGCTGTCAACTTCATATCTGAGGTTATTGCTATTTCTCCCTTCCATCTTGTTTCCAGCTTGTGCTTCATCCAGCTCAGTGTTTCTCGTGATGTACTCTGCATATAAGTTAAATAAGTAGGGTGACAATATGCAGCCTTAATATACTCCATTCCCTATTTGAAACCAGTCTGTTGTTCCATGTCCAGATTTCGCTATTGCTTCCTGACCTGCATGCAGATTTCTCAGGAGGCAGGTCAGGTGGTCTGATATTTCCATCTCTTTTAGAATGTTCTACAGAATATTGTGACCCACATAGTCAAAGTATTTGGCATAGTTAATAAAGCAGAAATAGATTTTTTTTTTCCTGGGACTTTCTTGGTTTTTTGATTATCCAGCAGATATTAGATATTGGATCTCTGGTTACTTTGGCTTTTCTAAAACCAGCTTGAACATCTGGAAGTTCATTGTTCATGTATTGCTGAAGCCTGGATTGGAGAATTTTGAGCATTATTTTTCTAGCATGTGAGTTGAGTGCAACTGTGTGGTAGTTTGAGCATTCTTTGGCATTGCCTTTCTTTGGGTAATTCAACTCTGCAGGCAGCAGCTGCTTATGCTCAGTGCCATCAGTCTCCCAGGTCTTACATTAAAGGCAAGATGTGCCTGGTCCTGTGGGAGAAAGAATACTGCTTCGCTTGAGAAGGACAGAAAGCTCTTTGTAAGGACTCTGCATATCCCCTCTCTTTCCCTGGTAATTTGGCCCATTTTCTTTCTCTGCTGCTCTGAATCTCCCTGAATGACCCCGAGTGCTGTCTTCCTGGTGCTCCTTTCTGCCTAGTGTGCAGCAGCATGTCTCCACTTACAACATGCTCCCTTGTTGACATACTTGGTCTTGAATTCCTAGCATCAGTACTTCAGCTGCCCTATAGGTATTATATTTTACACAAATTTGTTCATTTTTTTAGTATCCATTTTTCCTCTTCCAGCCAGGCCAGTTCTGACAGCTCACAGGCACGTTTGTGCCAGTGGGCAGACACACAGACACATTACACACAACCCTAAAATGAAATTTTCACAGCTACAGAACTATAGCTTTGCTTGTCCAGGATAACGGACTTTGGTAAGCACCTCTTATTTTCTCTGGTTATTTTCTTCCACTTACTCATCAATTTATTGTCTTTTGCTATCTCTAATCTTTATCCTGGAAGGTTACAAAATGTTGTGATATTATCATTAGGAGGATTGACCTGGAAAGAGTTGGGTGGACTGGAAGTGCTCATGGTGAACAGCTGAATGATGGGTGCTATTCTGTATTCTCACATCACATTGACTTGCTCACAGCAGCAATCACATTGCCATAATTCCTTCCATGTGCTTTCTTTCCAGGAACCACACCATAAACAGAAAGTTACTTTGGACTGCACTGATTCTGAGCACCTCATTTCAGCATGCATCTCTCAAAAACATTCCGTGTCAATGTCATGCCCTTATGGAAGGCCCAGTACCCACTCAGGCCCAAGACCTTCTGAGTGAGGTGCCCCTATTCCTCCTAACTGTGTAATAGTCTGTTGGGATATGTTTTCATGTTTTCCCCCAAGGTTTGTCTCCTTATATCAGAGGAAAGCCAAATTGAGGTCTCCAAAAGGCCAAAGAGAATGTGAAATGCCTGTGTCTGAACCAATATCCTGAAGAAGGTGCATATGGATCCAAAGGGCCTCTGCTGAAAAAAGGCACTGAGCGTGAGGTCAAAAAGGTCAGGTGGCTTCCCTTTTTGGCAGCACTGTAATTTACTTCTATAGACACATACACAGATCACACCATGGGGAGCCTGCCTGCCCTTGGCCCACAGCTGATGATTCCATTGTGCAGAAAGAAGCATTCCTCTCCCAAATTCTCCAAGAGGGCTTGATTCCAGGCCCGACCTCACTAACTTGCTAAATGCCAAGTTTTTTTTTTTTTTTTTTTTTTTTTTTTTTTTCTGCTGCCCTCATCAGGCTATGGTAGATCTGCCTACAGCTCAGGATCCCTGCTATCTTGCTAGCCTATGGAGTTCATGAAACACAAACACAGCTAAAGTTTGTCTGAGGGACATCCAGACACAGTTTAAAATCCAGGGTCCGTGTGAGTCTCATGGCGCACATCTCATTCAGGATTGCCATGGAAAAATCAGACACTGTACTCCAGGGAGACTTTCAGAACCATCCCTCAGGTGCAGACAGACGTTTTTCCTCTCTGCCATCCACAGCCAAGGATGAGACCCCAGAAAATGAAGACATTCATGTCAATATCTTTGGCTTGAGCAACAGGGTGTCTTTGGTAGGACAGTTTTTCCCTGGCCCCTAAGCCTTAAAAGTGGACAGCTCTGAACTTCTGCCAGGGGCATGAATGTCTCACACTGTCCCAGGATCCTGTCATGCAAACAGCCCACCACCATTCAGTTCAATTTACTTCCATCCCTCATTCATCCGACTCTTTGTGACCTTACAGACTGCAGCATGTCAGGCTTACCTAGTCATCAAAAAATCCCGAAGCTTGTTCAAACGCATGTCCATCAAGTGGTGATGCAATATCTTCCGTGGCCATAGGACTGGAAAAGGTCATTCTTTATCCCAGTTCCCAAGAAAGGCAGTACTAAAGAATGTTCAAAACACTGCACAGTTTCACTCATTTTCCAAACTAGTAAAGTTATATTCAAAATCTTTTAAGCTTCTCTTCATCCTTACATGAACCAAGTACCTACAGATGTTCAAGTTGGGTTCAGACATGTCAAAGGAACCAGAGTTGAAATTGTTACCATTTGTTGGCTCTTAGAAGTCATAGAAATAGCAAATTTCCTTGATCACTCTCAAGTCATTGATTCTGTGGATCATAACAGATTGTGGAAAACACTTAAAGAGATGCGAATGCAGGACCATCTCACCCGTGTTCTGAGAAACCTGTATGCAAGTCAAGAAGCAACAGTTACAGCCACATATGGAACAACTAACTCTTTCAGGATTGAGAAAGGAGTATGATGAGGCTGCTTATTCACACCTTGTTTTCTTAACTTCTATGCATCATACATCATGAGATATGCCAGGTTGGATGTGTTATGTGTGGGAATCAAGATTGCTGGCAGAAACGTAAAAAACCTCAGATATGCATGTGAAGACTGCTCTAATGATAGTAATGGAAGAGGAATTAAAGAGCCTGTTGACAAGGGTGAAGGAGAAAAGTGCAAATGCAGGCAGAAAACTCAATATTACAAAAACTCCAATCAAAACACCCAGTCCCATCATTCCATAGCAAATATAAGGGGAAAAATGGAAAGCAGTGACAGATTTTCCCTTTTATGCTCTAAAATCACTCCAGATGGTGACTTCAGCCATCAGATTAGAAAACAAATACTTCTTGGCAGAAAAGCTATGAGAAATGTAGACATGTGTGAAAAAACAAAGACACCACTTCGCCAACAAATGTCCGTATAGTCGAGGCTATGGTCTTTGCAGTATTCACATATAGTTGCTTGAGCAGGACCATAAAGGTGGCAAAATGCTGAAGAATTAATGCTTTTGAATTGTGGTGCTGGGGAAGACTCTTGAGAGTTCCTTGGACAGCAAAGAGATCAAACCAGTCAATTTTCATGAAATCAGCCCAAAATAGTCATTGGAAGAACTGCTACTGAAGCTGAATCTCTAATACTTTGTCCATCTGATGCAAATTGCCAACTTATTGGAAAAGACCCTAATGAAGGGAAATATTGAAGGTAGAAGAAGGGTGTGACAAGGATGAGTGTGTTGAATGGCATCACTGCTGATGCAATGAATATGAACTTGGGCAAACTCTAGGAGATGTGGTGCATAGAGAGGCTAGCCTGCTGCAGTCCATGACATCACAAGGAGTCAGGCATGGCTTGACCACTAAACAATAAAAGGGAGTGTCCTAATTTCATTCTTTCATCTTTATCTCTCAAGATTTTCCAGCAGCACCTATAAAAGATAATATCTTCTCTCCATTGTATATTGTTGCCTCCTTTGCCATCGATTAGGTAACCATTTAATATGAGTTTATTTCAGGGTTTTCAGTCTCTTCCATTGACCTGTATTCCCATTTTTTGCCAGTTTCATGCTGTGTGGATTACTACAGCTTTGTACTACAGATTGAAGTCAGGAAACCTGGTTCTTTTGGGTCTATTTTTTCTTTCTAAAGGTAGCATGGCTCATCAAGGTCTTTTATGTTTTCCAACAAGTTTGGGGGAAAAAAAATCTAATTCTGTGAAAAATGTCTTTGGTAATTTCAAAGCAATTTCTTTGAATCTGTAAACTGCTTTTTTGTACTATATCCATTTTCACAGTATTGATTCTCCAAGTCAAAATAATGGTATATCTCTCCATTTATTTTGTAACTTTTGATTTGTTTTCTTCATGCCTTATTCAATTCAGCACACAAGTCTTTTCCTAGGTTCATTCCCAAAAGTTTTATTCTTCTTGTTGCAGTCATGAATGGGATTGCTTCCTTAATTTATGTTTTTGATGCCAGTGTATAGGAATGCAAGAGAGTTCTGCTTGTTAGTTTCTTAGTTGGACACTTCCCTGAAGTCATTGAGTAGCTATAGTAATTTTTGGGTTGCTTCTTAGGATTCTCTGTGCATAGTATCATGGAGTGGCAAAGAGCCAGAGATGACTTACTGACTGATTAGCAACAAATGCCCTCCTTCTGTTATTGACAGGAGTAGTTATTTTTGACTACTACATTTTCTATCCCACCTCACCCTATCTAGATTCTAAGTTATGTTTCTTCTACTCCTTATCATGTTGAGACTCAGCCAGATTTTGCTTTCTTCATTGCCATCCACCTGGCCCAACATTGTGAGTTTTCAGCTCCACATGACTCAGTGGTCTCCTAATCATTCACCAGCATCCACATATTATCCTGAGACAGTCTCTGCCTTGCTACAGTTAGATAAAATTGTCACTCACCAGCTAAGATGTGTGATAGAAAGCAAGATCTTGAGAATAGACAATGAGGATTCACAGTTCTACCTTATTTACAATCTTCAAATTGTTCCTTTAACTCTCCTTTCTTCAGTCACACTGATGTTTCATTCTGTTCTGTTCATCTCGGTCTCACTGTGTGTGCATATGCCATTCTTCTGCTTCCCTTGAATTTTCTTTGCTGTTAATGTACATGAGACCTTATTTTAAATTCCTAATGATTTTTTTCCCCTTTGTTTTACACATTGTTATGTGATTATTATTCTAGACTGGCTGGTTTCATGTTCTTTGATATGTGTTCTCCAGTTGGAATAAACTATTATATCACATGTCTGTTTCTGCTTCCTCAACTCTCTTCAGAATTAAAGATCTGTATTTAAAAAATACAACCTGAATAATGGAACAAATAAGAAACAAATGTTTAAAGGTATAAATCTTAATAAATTATAGATTTGAAAATAAAATTCACCCCCCCCAAAAAAAAAAAAAAAGTATATTGTTTGCAAGTTAAAACCATTATCTTTGCATGTCTATCTCAAGATCAGCTAAAACAATATCATCAGCTTCTTTGAAAAGTGCACTTTCCAATGACTATTAAGGCTAAGAAGATAAAAAGGAAAAAAAAAAAAAAAAATCTCGGAAGTCTGCATCAGGAATAGTGAATAGCAGCAGACAAGGATATTTCTTCTTTAAAGAAATTGTGGTTACAGTGAAAATATCTTTCAATTTCCTTTTCTTGGTGAATGGTAGTTGCTGTTCTGTAGTGGGAATGTTTTCATCAGGATCCTTTAAATCAGGGTCCATGATTGCTCTTCAAGTGACTCATTGGTGAGGATTTTAAGGAAAAATGGAATGAGGGAAGCATGATATATCAGAGGGAAGACAAAATCTAACCTCAATTAGAGAGCAAATTGTACCACTTAGACAATAAACTTTTCAAAGCTTATCTCACTTTGAATTAACTCATTTGCTTCCAAATGTCTTATACTTCACTCGCTGTCAAAATTTTACTCATGGAAATGGGATCTTCCCCTCTCACATGAGGAGGATTTCATGTGATCAAAGGGAATGCTTTTCAGGGTAGGAAGCTTTTTTAACAAATTAATGGCCAGGACTTGGAGAAGTTGAAGGGTGCCTAATGAAAGGGACCTGGGTGGTGCACTCTAAAAGAGTCTGGTACTGTCTTCCCAGCTTGCCACACTTCATCTCTCTTTCAAAATTGCCCTTTGTACTTATTGCATGCCTGAAATAGAGGCTACCTCTGATCTTTTGTATTTCCAGACCACCTGACCTGCCTCTTGAGAAACCTATATGAGGGTCAGGAAGGAATAGTTAGAACTGGACATGGAACGACAGACTGGTTCCAAATAGGAAAAACAGTACATCAAGGCTGTATATTGTCACCCTGCTTGTTTAACATATATGCAGAGTACATCATGAGAAACATTGGGCTGGAAGAAGCACAAGCTGGAATCAAGATTGCTGGGAGAGAAATATCAATAACCTCAGATATGCAGATGACACCACCCAGATGAAGAAAGTGAAGAGGAACTAAAAAGCCTATTGATGAAAGTGAAAGAGGAGAGTGAAAAAGTTGGCTTAAATCTCAACATTCAGAAAACTAAGATCATGGTATCTGGTCCCATCACTTCATGGGAAATAGATGGGGAAACAGTGTCAGACTTTATTTTGGGGGGCTCCAAAATCACTGCAGATGGTAATTGCAGCCATGAAATTAAAAGACACTTACTCCTTGGAAGGAAAGTTATGACAAACCTAGATAGTGTATTAAAAAGCAGAGACACTACATTGTCAATGAAAGTCCGTCTAGTCAAGGCTATGGTTTTTCCAGTAGTCATGTATGGATGTGAGAGTTGGACTGTGAAGAAAGCTGAGCACTGAATAATTGTTTCTTTTGAACTGTGGTGTCAGAGAAGACTCTTGAGAGTCCCTTGGGCTGTAAGGAGATCCAACCAGTCCATCCTAAAGGAGATCAGTCCTTAATGTTCACTGGAAGGACTGATGCTGTAGCTGAAACTCCAATACTTTGGTCACCTGACGCAAAGAGTTGACTCATTGTAAAAAAAAAAAAAAAAAAAAAAAAAAAAAAAACCCTGATGCTGGGAGGGATTGAGGGCAGTAGAAGGGGACGACAGAGGATCAGATGGCTGGATGGCATCACCGACTCGATGGGCATGAGTTTGAGTAAGTTCCAGGAGTTGGTGATGGACAGGAAGACCTATTTTGCTGTGATTCATGGGGTCACAAAGAATCGGACATGACTGAGCAACTGAACTGAACTGACTGATCTTTGGAACATTACATATGAGCAGAAAGGCTGCTAAGGAGCAAAACAACCAAGTGGTTGGTATTGAAAATACCTAAATATGAAAGAACATAGGCATTCCAAGGAGATGGCTTGATTATGAAGATTATGAGAAAAATAAAAATTAGAAGACAGAGCTTTGCAAGCCCACATTCATTCTATAGTTCCACCTCAAACAGTTTACATTTTATCTGTTCTTTGAAAAATAATCTGAGGGAGAATGTGTTAAAGTTTAGAGCTTGGTGGCTGTTAATCTGATGAATATCTTAAGTATACAGATGAAGACATAGACATATAAGGGAATTTGTTGTTCAAGTCCAGAAAGTTATTGGTATGAGGTTTCTTCAGGCTCTAGTCACTTGAGGAAATTGTAGCACATTCTCAATCTACTGTTAGGCTCACATTTCCCTAAGGTTGGACAAAGGACTATGCTAAGCAACCTGGTACTCTGTGTAAGCCACTATTATCAATATCATCATTTTCCATACTTCTACTCTATTCTCTTCATCAGCAGTAGCTGTAGTGCAACTCTTATTGATCATACTCAGGGTTGACAGAATATTTTTATATTACTCTAGAGCTATAAAAATCTAGCTGTTTTTTTTATGAATGTCTTAAAGATGAGAAATATTAAAGTTATCTGTCATTCTTGTGACCCTATCTGTGGCTATTCATCAGAAAGAGAGAGTCTGTGTTTAACTATGTCAGGATTTCATAAGCTGTGTTAATAAATATGCTAAAGTGCAGTTTACACTATTTTAACCTTAGTCTACATAGAAGATAGAGCAAAAAATGATGGTATTGAATATGAGTAATACATGTTAATACAAAGACTTTGGACAGACTACAGATACTAATATATTTGTTGAAGCTTTTCAATGTCTCTGGAAACTTTTGAAGATAAAATTACATCTGATCTAGGCCTTTAAGTAATGACTAGGATTCAATAGGAGACATTGGAAAAGAAGGGAAGGACATCTCAGGCAAAAGGAACAGTGACGAGACCCAGAATAGAAAAACAATAAAACATGGAGTTTAAGTGTACCTGAACGACGGATTATGTGTGGACATATGCAGCAGGCAGATATGACAGAAAAGATCAAAATATCAATTTTATAGGTAGGGGAAAACATCAGATGTATTTATGTGTAGAAGTGATATGTTCTGATATCTCTTCTGTAGAGTAGAGATGCTAATAAACAGACTTTTGAGGACCATATCTGCCTTAGTGTCTTGGAATGCTGTATTTCAACTTGCCTGGAATTAGTAGTATGAGTGGAAAAAAAGACTGATGCCTGGCCTATTCCTGTTCCAGGACATCCAGTAACTCTTGCTTCAGGGAAGCAAACTAATGGCATTTTCACCTCCCTGAACATTTCCTGTAAACATAGGATGAAAGATGGATTAGGTGGTAGGACCGAATATGTTGGAACTATCAATGAAATACAGCATCAGCAGCCACAGTTTCTCATGGTTCTAGTAGCATGCTACAAAACGTATTTAATTTTCTTCAGCTATACATTATTGGAATTTGACACTAACCAGCCTCTACATGATTTCCTCAGGTGCAGTGAAGATTTTAGATACAACACCTAGGGTCTTTTCAAACCAGCACCAAACTATACTAGGTACAAAGATTAACAGTGTACCTAAAACTTATTGGTCTTGTTGCAAACCAGGTCCAGGAGGAGCTAAGTGGTTAGAAGTGCCTAATCTTCAACTGGTTATGCATGCCAGTGCATTCTGTGTCCATTTAGGACTGGTCAGTGTGTGTTCTCTTGAAACTCATACAATGAAGCTAAATATGGGGCATATTGACTTATTCCTGGAGACCTGAGAGAAAATTAGTGCCACTAGCTCTTGGGCTTGTTTACTGCAAATATCAAGGCAACATAAGATCTTCAGCATCGTTAGAGTTATTAGGAACTTATGGGAGACGAGGTCTAGGAGAAAAACAAAACAAAACATAGAAACGTGTGGGTCAGAAACAGAGATTTATGTTTCACTTCTCTTCACTCTCTTCCATCTATCTAACCTATTTCTCCTGTCAATAAAGAATAGGTCTTCTGTTTTCAGGTGGTTTATTAAAAAAAAAAAAAAAATGGCCTCACTGAATTTTGAGGTAAATCGGATTTATAGAAATTTACCTTCTTTTCTTTAATTTGTCTCTTCTATGACTTGAATTATCTCCATCCACAATATTATAAATCTGTCTCTTTCACAAGTGCAACTTTGGGATTTCAGAAGACTCTCTGGAGCAAAATGCTTATATAGGTTGCTTTGTCTTGAAAGGGATGCAAGAAAAATGCATGGACAATGTTTTCTTCAGCTCTAAACATCCATTATAATGGAATAGAAAATTGCAACCCACTCAAATTGTCTTGCCTGGAAAATCCCATGGAGAAAGCAGCCTGAAGGTCTACAGTTCATGGGGTTGCAAAGAGTTGGAGAAGCCTGAGCACACATGCACATATCTAACAGAGTCAGATTGAAAGATGTTCTCTTTCTTTTCTGATATTACTTCATTTTGTTCATACTGAAGGCCTACACCTCTTTTGAAACTTCTCCTTGCCTCTGTTAAAGATGACTGGCTCCTATGTGGAAAATGATGTGCTTCCTTTCCTCCATCCACAATTTGTAACTTTTCCTTTTACCTGAAATAAAGATTTCCATATTATTTTGGCTTTTCTTCTATTTTTGTTAATTGCAATTTATGCAAATAAATTTGTGTCTGTGCTTGTGTGGGTGCATTGGACTAAGAATGTGTTCATGAGTGTATGTCTGGGTTTTCTTTTTGCCCTATATATTGAAGATTTCTGCCTGAAGAGATGGTTAACCCATAAATATATACAGGCAGAAATTAAAATACAATTACAGAAGTCTGCTTCCTTTATTCAAATGCAAGACAAAGGGATGAGTCACAAATGTTGAAAGCATTCAGATAATATCCAGGCTACTTTATCCAAACACAGCTAAAAACTGTGGTGCTCTCCTAGACAGCCCAGCAGAAGTTGAGTGGGTCTTAGATCTCCACTATATCTGGCAATAAGAAAACACACATCTTCTTTTATGGCAGTTCCACAGAATGGTAAGTAAATAACTGGAGTTTCAACAAGGCCTTCCTATAATGGTATACTCACTCACATTTTAGCCAGGAATGTACTGGTAAGAATTAATGGGGAGCATGGAGGCTGCACACTCACCAATAACGAAGAATACTCTTCAGAATGAAATGAAACTAAGTGTAAAAACTTAAATTCTCTTCCCACATGATGGAACATGCCTTCCCCTTGTCCAGGGGTATAAGGCAGATATTTAATACAGAAGGGAATTATATCATTGTCCACATTCTTCTTATCTAATGACTTCAATGTCTAAGCCTGGCCACATGGCTAAGGTGCTGACTATACAAGGTTTTTGGCTTCAACTATCTGTGGCAAGCAGAGAATAAGAATTTATGAATATATATATTTTTTGAGACACATTTGTAGTGCACATCTAAAGAAGACTACAAGTCTTGAGAACCAATTTCAAGTGGAAAACTTTATACATCCTCTCATCAGTTTTATGGGGCTGTCATAGGCATTCCTTCACTTCCACAATCTTCAACCTTCATCTGAAGGCAAAATCTGTGACATCAAGAGAAGAATGGCCTATTCACAAGGAACGCATACAGCAAAGCCAAAATGGAGGCAGTAGACTACCTCTTTCCATGCTCAGTAATGCAACCCCTTGAAAGTATTCCTAAGGTCTGCTAGGATGCCCAACTCAAAGTTGCTACTCCCAGGATTACAGAGCTTGATTGGGAACTTTTAATTTTATTTTGCCACTCACCTTATTCCTAAGGTCACACATTAGTCCAATTAACACCTCAGAAAATGGGGAGGACTACCAGACATTTACAGATGGTGCCTGCTGCTGCTTAAAATAAATGTTGTAGATTCAAGTGGCATGTGTCATAAGGTTACTTAGAGGGTAACAGACAGGAAGACCAAGGATCTCCAAATGGAGGAAATAGGCTGCAAGTGCCAGACACTTTTATCTCTCTTAAGCGGCAGGAGGAAACAGACCAGCGATATTTTTTTCTTCTCTATATAAATTTAAAAGGAGGTTTCTCTTAAAATGTTGTGTTGTCATGACACCTGGTTTCAGCTGAGGCTAACTACTCTCAAACCTTGAGTTAACCAATACATTTTTTTTTAATGAAAATATTTATCTTAAGATATGTTAATTTACCCCAGACTCTGTAAGTTCCACCAAATGGCCTAACCTCCTTACTCAGATATTGTTCCCCTAATCTATGTAAACAAAACTATTTGTTGGTAATCTACCCTTCTACAAGGTTCAAGTCAATCGTTTTATGGCCAGGGATGAATTATGTGGTGCCATTCTAAATTCTAAGTCATTCCTTTCTTTTCATTAACAGACTGTGAGTGACTATATAACTTAGAGCTAAAAACTAGGAGGGGGATATTCTTTCTGCCCCCTTCTGATGCCTATGTCAGAAGCTTTCTCTATCTCCTTTATACTTTAATAAAACTTTATTACACAAAAGCTCTGAGTGATCCAGCTTCGCCCCTGGCCCCGGATTGAATTTGTCTCCTCCGGAGGCCAAGAATTCCGGTGTCTTATCATTCAGCAACAACCTTTCATTACTATCTTAGATACTACATAGAATCCACAGAAGTTCTCTGTCATGGGAAAGTTTTCAAAAGACATTGTCACAAGTACAGTTTGAGTGAGGAAAGGATGGAAACTGACAAGAGCTCTGTGCTTTCTAATTGTCCTCCATCTCACTTAACCCATTTTCAATGACACAGTTAGCACACTTTGTGGACCATTCATCAAGCCCTACCAACATGAATTTTGTTCAGTTACTAAGTTTTATCTGATGCTTTTGCACTCCATGTACAGCAGCACATTGGACCCCCTTGTTTTTCAATTCACCCAGGGTTTGCTCAAATTCATGTCCATTGAGTAGGGGATGCTTTGCAACAATCTTGTCCTTTTCAACAGTACAAGAACTTTGAAATTCCTTATGTTCAAGCTCGTTATAGGAAAAGCAGAGGAACCAGAAATCAAATTGCCAAAAAATATTGGATTATCGAAAAAGTGAGAAATCTCCAGAAAAACATCTATTTCTGCTTTCTTGACTATGCCAAAGCCTTTGTGGATAAAGACAAACTGTGGAAAATACTTAAAGTGATGGGAACACCAGACGACTTGACCTGCCTCTTGAGAAACCTGAATACAGGTCAGGAAGCAACAGTTAGAAATTGACATGGAAAAACAGAATGGTTAAAAATGGGAAAGAAGTATGTCAAGGCTGTATTTTGTCACCCTGCTTATTTAAATTATATGCAAAGTAGATCATGTGAAATGATCATGGGGTGGATGAAGTAAAATCTGGACTCATGATTGACAAAAGAAATGTCAATAACCTCAGATATGGAGATGACACCAGCCTATGGAAGAAAGTGAAGAACTAAAGAGCCTCTTGATGAAAGTGAAAGAGTGAAAAAAGTTAACTTAGAGCTCAACATTCAGAAAACTAAGATCACAGAACCTGGTCCCATAGCTTCAAGGCAAATAGATGGGATAACAGTGGAAACAGTGACAGACTTTATTTTGGGGAACTCCAAAATCACTGCAGATTATGACTGTAGCCATGAAATTAAGACATTCCTTGGAAGAAAATTTATGACCAACCCAGGCAGCATATTAAAAAGCAGATAATACTTTACCAAAAAAAGTCTGTCTTGCCAAGACTGTGGTTTTACCAGTAGTCATGCATGGATGTGAGAACTGGACTATAAAGAAAGCTTAGCACCAAAGAATTGATAATTTTGAACTGTGATGTTAGAGAAGACTCTTGAGAGTCCCTTGGACTTCAAGGAGGTCCAACCAGCCCATCCTAAAGGAAATCAGTCCTGAATATTCATTGGAAGGACTGAGGTTGAAGCTGAAACTCCAATACTTTGGCCACCTGATGCAAATAATTGACTCGTTTGAAAAGACCCTGATGTTGGGAAAGACTGAAGGTGGGAGAAGAAGGGGAAAACAGAGAATTAGATGGTTTGATGGCATCACCAACTCAATGGACATGAGTTCAAATAAATTCCGGGAATTTGTTAAGGACAAGGAGGCCTGGTGTGCTGCATTCCATGGGGTCACAGTTTCAGACACGACTGAGCGACTGAACTGAACAGTCCTCTTTGGTTCCCTTCTCCTCCTGCACTAAATTTTTCCCAGCATCAGGGTCTTTCCCAGTGCTTTGTCTCTTGGCCTCAGATGGTCAAACTATTGGCTCTTCAAATTCAGCATCAGATACTCCACAAATAGTCGGTTGATTTCTTTCATGATTGACTTGTTTGATATCCTTGCTGTCCACAGGACATTCAAGAGACTTCTTAAACCTCACAATTGCAAAGCCTTGAATATTTAGCACTCATTTCTTGTGGTCCATCTCTCAGCTTCATACATGAGTCCTTGAAAAACCATAGCTTTAACTATTTGTATATTTATCAGTAATGACTGTGTTTTTTAACATGGTGTACACATTGGTCATAGCTTTTCATCCAAGGAGCAAGTGTCTTCTAGTTTCATAGCTGCAGTCATTGCCCACAGTGATGTCAGAGGTCAAGAAAATTAAATCTGTCACCAATTTTTTTTTTTTTTTTTGCATCTCCATTGATATGCCTTGAAATGTTGGACCAAATGCCATGACTTTATTTCTTGAATATTGAGTATTAATTCAGCTTTTTCACTTTCCTCTTTCACCTTCATCAAGATACTCTTTGGTTCCTATTGACTTTATGCCTTTTGGGTTGCGTCATCTGTATAACTAAGGTTTCATATTTCTTACAGAAATTTTGCTTCTAGCTTGAGATTCATCCAGCATGTTAGTTTCCCTGATGTACTCTTCACAGAAGTTAAATAAGCTGGGTGAAAATATATAGCGTTGATGTAACTCTTTTCTAATTTTTAACCAGTTCATTTTTCCATGGTCAAAGGCAATTGTTATGTCTTAACCTGGATTCTCGTTTCACAGGAGACAGGTAAGGTGGACTGGTATTCCCATGTCTTTAAGAATTTTCCACAATTTGTAGTGAACCACACTTTCCAAGCTATTAGCAGAGACAATGAAGCAGATGTAGATGATTTTATTGATTTCCCTTGCTTTTTCTATTATCGAAACACCAACTAAGTTTTGCCAAGTACACATGTCTTTTGTTTTGGTTTGGTTTCAAATAATCAACTACTAAATGGTGCTTTCCTGGGAAATGGCCATTTATTTCTACAACAATTAAATAATGCCCATGCCAGTCTCTGCCATTTGACCCCAGAATGAAAACACTTATGTTTTGAGAGGAGAAATGAAGCATCTGAGCTCTGGGAAATTGTCAGAAAAGTTCTGCAAATAGCTAGATACTTTCAGGAATTGTCTTTTTGAACCTGAATTTTATATCATCTCTTAAATGGAAAAAAGAAAGACAGAAAGAAAGGAAACAAAACTATATTCCTTCATGCTTAGGACAATTCCTCATTAACAGAAATTTCCTGGAAAAAAAAAAAATGTGCTTGATTACATGTTGGAAGTCAGAGAAGGATCAGTTTTGTGTGTAAGCATGTAACCTGTCATCAAACACGTTAATTCATGTCAACTAAAGTTTGCTGTTTTACTGTCATTCTATAAGGAATTACAGAGCTTGCCTGAAAAAAAGTCAAAAGTTCCAAGATGGCAGAATAGGAGGAGGACATTGAGTGCACCTCTTTTCATGAATGCATCACAAATAATACTTCTACAGAGGCAATAGTTCACCAAAAACATCAGCTGAATGCTAGCGGAAGACCTAGGTCAACAGAGAGGCCTGTGTGGGTATTAGGCATAATTGGGAAGAATTGACTTCAGATGGGAAAATGAGGACAAGAGGAAATGGAACCAAACCTGCCTTATGGGATGGGAGATGGAGAATCAGGGAAGAGATTTAGGATCCAGACAAACCAACTCACTAGAAGTAAATTACTTTGGATTGAAAGGAAGCAAGGTGAAGAGGCTGATGAAGCATTAGTTAGTACACAGTGAGAATCACACTGAGAATGTGTGATGTGGCCCTACATGCCCCAAACTACAATGCAGGTCAACCTGTGCGCATGGGACATGGAATCTGGAATGTGGGATTTAGAGAATCACCTTGGGAGAGAACTGCAGTTGGCTATGTAGAGATGTCCTGGTGGAGCAGGGAGGAAAAGTGTGTTTCAGGGAATGTCTTTCAGGGAATTCCAAACTACCAAAGAAGCAGGACCTTAGTGCTGAGTCACACACAGCATGTCAAGACACCATTGTATTTCCCCTGTTCCCACGTGCTCAGACCCGTTACCAAGAATAGAGAAAGACTAGCCAGAACTACCACTCATGCTCATGCCTTCAGAGATTAGAAAAGGATTCGATTATGCCCATGGCTGCTGGCTCCTCTGCACAACTGGCACCACCAGGAATCCTGCTATCCAAGCAGAAGTACCACCTCCTCTGGTGCTCACTAAAGCAAACACAAGTGTTCCACAAGAGTCTTGGGGAGACTCCTCTAGTGACCTCTAGTGACCACATAAAATTACATCTGAGCCCCAGGGGTAGGGTCACTAAGGAAGAGGATTGAAAATTTTCCTACCTGCTGAGTAAGGTGTAGATTAAATCCTCATGATCAACTACACAGACTCTTTGTCTATGGAATACATATCAGAGTTCCCATAAAAGAAAATGCCCAGGCTCTGGCCGCTCTAAAAACGCACAGTAGTTAAACCAGATTAGAGTCTGAACTGTCCCTACAGCAGATCCAGGATCCTGATCTCCCCAAAGTGGGAGAGCTTCCTAGAACGGTGAAACTTTGCTGTGGCTTATCTTGAGGACTAGTACACTGACAGCTAAAACCCTAGGTAGCATTGACTATAATTAAAGTGTTTTAACTTGTTCTGTTGTCAGTTCGCTCTTTTTCTCAGTTTTAGTTTTTCTTGTCATTATTCTTATTTATTTGTTCTTTAAAGACTGGTTAAATCATATTTTTATTTGTGTACCTTGCTTTCCTGCTTTATGTGCCTTGGTAGATGTTTTTTATTTTTTTAAAATAGGTATATATTTCTATATTAACTGTGATTTCTTGTTTCTTGTTGTTCTGTGATGAAGCTCTTACCATTGTTGTCAGATTGGTCTTCTTTAACTTTCAGTTGGCACTCTGCTCTATTAATGTTTTTTTTTTTTTTTTTTTTTTTGTAATCTTTTGATTTATTTGATTAGTTCTTTTGATGATTCTGTCTTCTTCAGTACTGTGATTATTCCTTGTGTTATTTTTCTTGATTTTGCTTTCTTACCAATTGTCTGTGTTCCTTTTCTTTCTTTCTTTTTTTTTTTTTTTTTTCTTTTTCCTCTCTCTAATCTCTTACTCTGGGATCTTATTTCTTTGACCAGAAGTTGGACCTGATATTCTAGGGTGTTGACACTGAGTCCAGGTTCATGGACCACCAGAGAATTCCTGGCTCCAGTGAATATTATTTGATGAGAATCTCCATGAAGGTCTGCACCTGAATCTAACACCCAATTCTTTATAATTGTCTGCATTACCCAGAGCAGATGTGACAGAAACAGAAATCGTATCATTAGCAGATAGGCTGCCTGAATTAGACTAAACCTGAACACACCTGTAAAAGACACCAAATGACATAGTCCCGCCATTAGAGAGAGAAACCTCAGATGCAGCCACAATAACATAGCTTTCATTCCCTCTCCCTGCAAGACCACATAAGCCACTGAACAAAACTTAACCACTTGGGGCAGAGACCAGAAGTAAGAACTACAGCCCTGAACCCTGAGAAGAAAAGACAATTAAGACAGTAAGATAAAGAAATGTGAAAAGAGAGAAATAATTTTCAGGCAAAAGAAAAAGATAAAAACCCACAATTCAGCTCAGTTCAGTAGCTAAATCATGCTCGACTCTTTGCAACCCATGGACTGCAGAAGGCCAGGCCTGCCTGTCCATCACCAACTCCTAAAGTTTACTCAAAGTCATGTCCATTGAGCCCGTGATGTCATCCAACTATCTCATCCTCTGTCATCCCCATCTCCTCTTGGGCATGGTGGAGAGTTCTGCAAAATGTGGCCCACTGGAGAAGAGAATGGCAAATCACTTCCATATTCCTTCCTTGAGAAGCCCATGAACAATATGAAAAGGCAAAAATTTAGGACACTGAAAGATTAACTCCCCAGGTCAGTAGGTGTCCAATATGCTACTGGAGATCAGTGGAGAAATAACTTCAGAAAGAATGAAGAGATGGAGTCAAAGCAAAAACAACACATACCTGTGGATGTGACTGGTGATGAAAGCAAGGTCTGATGCTGTAAAGAGCAATATTGTATAGTAACCTGGAAAGTTAGGTCCATGAATCAAGGCAATTTGGAAATGATCAAACAGGGGGTGGCAAGAGTGAGCGTCAACATTTTAGGAATCAGAGAACTAAAATGAAATGAAATGGGTGAATTTAACTCAGATGACCATTATATCTACTACTGTGGGTAAAAATCCCTTAGAAGAAATGGAATAGTCATGATAGTCAACAAAGGAATCCAAAACGCAGTACTTGAATGCAACCTCAAAAGTGACAGCATGATCTCTGTTCATTTCCAAGGCAAACCTTTCAATATAATGGTAATCCAAATCTATGTCTTGATCAGTACTGCTGAAGAAGGTGAAGTTGAATGGTTCTATGAAGACCTACAATAACTTCTAGAATTAAAACCCTAAAAAGATATCCTTTTCATTATAGGGGGCTGGAATGCAAAAGTAGGAAGTCAAGAAATACCTGGAGTAACAGGCAAATCTGATCTTAGAGTACAGAATGAAGCAGGGCAAAGGCCAATAGAGTTTTTCCAAGAGAATGCATTGGTCATGGCAAACACCTTCCGCCAACAACACAAGAGAAGACTCTACACATGAACATCACCAGATGGTCAACATAAAAATCAGGTTAATTATATTCTTTGCAGCCAAAGATGGAAAAGCTGTATACAGTCAGCAGAAACAAGATAAGAAGCTGACTGTGGCTCAGATCATGATCTCCTTATTGCCAAATTCAGACTTAAATTGATGAAAGTAGGGAAAAACACTAGACAATGCTGGTATAACCTAAATTAAATCCCTAACAATTATACCAGGGAACTGAGAAATAGATTTAAGGAACTAGATCTGATAGAATGCATAATGACATTGTATAGGAGACAGGGAGCAAGACCATCCCCAAGAAAATAAATGCAAAAAAGGAAAATGGTTGTCTGAGGAGACCTTACAAAAAAAGGCAAAGGAGAAAAGGAAATATATACCCATTTGAATGCAGATCTCCAAGGAATAGCAAGGAGATATAAGAAAGCCTTCCTCAGTGATCAGTGCAAACAAATAGAGGAAAACAATAGAATGGGAAAGACTAGAGATTTCTTCAAGAAAATTAGAAATACCAAGGGAATATTTCATGCAAAAATGGGCTCAATACAGGACATAAGTGGAATGGACCTAACAGAAGCAGGAGATATTAAGAAGAGGTGTCAAGAATACACAGAAGAACTGTACAAATAAATAAATAAATAAATAAATAAATAAAAAAGATCTTCATGACCCAGATGATCATGATGGTGTGATCACTCGCCTAGAGCCAGACATCCTGGAATGTGAAGTCAAGTGAGCCTTAGAAAGCATTACTATGAACAAAGCTAGTGGAGATGATGGAATTCCAGTTGAGCTATTTCAAATTCAAAAGATGATGTTGTGAAAGTGTGAAAGATTATGCCAGCAAATTTGGAAATCTCAGCAGTGGCCACAGGGCTGGAAAAGGTCAATTTTTATTCCAATCCCTAAGAAAGGCAATGCCAGTAAATGCTCGACCTACTGCACAATTGCAGTCATCTCACACACTAGCAAAGTGATGCTCTGAATTCTTCAAGCCAGGCTTCAACAATATGTGAACTGTGAACTTGCAGATGTCAAGCTGGTTTTAGAGAACGCAGAGGAACCCGAGATCAAATTGCCAACATAGGGTGGATCATCAAAAAAGCAAGATAGCTCCCAAGAAAACATTGGTTTATCTTTATTGACTATGCCAAAGCTGTTGACTGTGTGAATCACCACAAACTGTGGAAAATTCTGAAAGGGATGGGAATACTGGAACACCTGACTTGCCCCTTAATAAATTGTTATGCAGGTCAGGAAATAACAGTTAGAACTGGACATGGAACAACAGACTGGTTCCAAATAGGAAAAAGAGTACATCAAGGCTGTATATTGCCACCTTGCTTATTTAATTTATATGCAGAGTACATCATGAGAAACGCTATGCTGCAGGAAGCACAGGGTGGAATCAAGATTGCCGGGGGTGAAATATAAATAACCTCAGAAACGCAGATGTCATCACCCTTATGGCAGAAAGTAAAGAACTAGAGCCTCTTGATAGAAGTGAATGTGGAGAGTGAAAAGTTTATTTAAAGCTCAACATTCAGAAAACAAAGATCAGGGCATCCAGTCCCATCACTTCGCAGCAACTAGAGGGAGAAACAGTGGAGACATGGCAGACTTTATTTTTTGGGCTCCACAATCGGTGCAGATGGGCACTGCAGCCATGAAACTAAAAGACAATTATTCCTAGGAAGGAGAGTTATGATCAACCTAAACAGCATATTAAAAAGCAGAGACATTACTTTGCCAACAAAGGTATGTCTAGTTAAGGCTATGGTTTATCTGTTACTCATGTATTGTGAAAAGTTGTTGCCTAATGAAAAGACACCGGGATTCTTGGCCTCTGGAGGAGAAGAATTCAATGTGGGGCCAAAGATGAGGCTTGATAGCTCAGAACTTTTGTGTAATAAAGTTTTATTAAAGTATAAAGGAGATAGAGAAAGCTTCCAACATAGGCATCAGAAGAGGGCAGAAAGAGTACCCCCTTGCTAGCCTTCAGGTGGATGTTATATAGTCACCAGCTTGATGTTATATAGTCTGTTAATGAAAGAAAGGAATGTCTGAAAACTCAGAATGGCCCCAGGCCCCTCATTCATAACATGCATTTTGGGATAATCTTGGCACCTGATGATTCATCCTGGGCCATAAAATGATTGACTTGACTTTTGTAGATGGGCAGATTACCATACAAATAGTTTCATTTACATAGACTAGGGGAACAATATCTGAGTATAACATACTGGTTTGTCAAGTAGGTTCTGAGCCATTAGGCAGAACCGACTTGAAGACAGAGTCTGGAGTAAAGGCATAGCACATTAACATAGCTTAAGACAAACATTTCCATAAGAAAATGCATTGGTTAACTCAAGGGTTGAGAATAGTTAGCTTCAGGTGAAACCAGGTGTCATTATTGTAACACAGTATTTTGAGAGAAACCTCCTTTTAAATTTGTATAAAGAAGGGAAATGTATTGCTAGTTTGTTTCCTCCTGCCGCTTAAGAGAGATAAAAATGTCTGACACTTGCAGCCTATTTTCTCCATTTGGAGACCCCTGGCCTTCCTGCCTGTTACTCTCTCCAACTCAGTTGTTGGAGTTGGACTATAAAGAAAGCTGCACACTGAAGAACTGATGCAATTGGACTGTGGTTTTGGAGAAGACTAGACAGTCTCTTGAACTGCAAGGATATCCAATCACTCCATCCTAAAGGATATCAGTCCTGGGTGTTCTTCAGAAGGACAGATGTTGAAGCTGAAACTTCAACAGCATGGACACCTGATGCAACGAATTGACTCAATTGAAGAAGAAGGAAAAAAAAAAAAAGCCCACAAGACCTAATTAAAGAGGAAATATGTATTTTCCCTGAGAAATAATTGAGACTATTGATAATAAAGATGATCAAACATCTCAGAAATAGGATGGATATGTTCCTTCTATTCCTGCTTTCTCGAGAGTTTTTGTCATAAATGGATGCTGAAGTTTGTCAAAGGCTTTTTCTGCGTCTATTGAGATAATCATATGATTTTTTATCTTTCAATTTATTATTGTGGTGTATTACATTGATTGATTTGCAGATATTAAAGAATCCTTGCATTCCTGGGATTAAGCCCACTTGGTCATGATGTATGATCTTTTTAATACGTTGTTGGAGTCTGTTTGCCAGAATTTTGTTATTTTTGCATCTATGGTCATCAGTGATATTGGCCTGTAGGTTTCTTTCTTTCTTTCTTTCTTTCTTTTTTGTGGCATCTTTGTCTGGTTTTGGAATCAGGGTGAGGGTGACCTCATAGAATGAATTTGGAAGTTTACCTTATTCTGCAATTTTCTGGAAGAGTTTGAGTAAGACAGGTGTTAGCTCTTCTCTAAATTTTTGGTAGAATTCAGCTGTGAAGCCATTCTGGTCCTAGGCTTTTGTTTTCTGGAAGATCTCTGATTACAGTTTCAATTTCCTTGCTTGTGATGGGTCTGTTAAGATCTTCTATTTCTTTCTGGTTCAGTTTTGGAAAGTTATACTTGCCTAAGAATTTGTCCATTTCCTCCAAGGATTACTATCAAAAATATACAAGCAATTCCTTCAGCTCAGTTCCAGAAAAATAAATGACCCAATCAAAAAATGGGCCAAAGAACTAAACAGACATTTCTCCAAAGAAGACATGCAGATGGCTAACAAATACATGAAAATATGCTCAACATCATTCATCATTAGAGAAATGCAAATCAAAACCTCAATGAGGTACCATTAGACGCCAGTCAGAATGGTTGCTATCCAAAAGTCTATAAGCAATAAATGCTGGAGAAAGTGTGGAGAAAAGGGAACCCTCTTACACTGTTGGTGAGAATGCAAACTAGTACAGCCACTATGGAGAAGAGTGTGGTGATTCCTTAAAAAACTGGAAATAGAACTGTCATATGACCCAGCAATCCCACTCCTGGGCATACACACTGAGGAAACCATACCTGAAAGAGACACGTGTACCCCAATATTCACCACCGCACTGTTTATAATAGCCAGTACATGGAAGCAACCTAGATGCTCATCAGCAGACAAATGGATAAGAAAGCTGTGGTACATACACACAATGGAATATTACTCAGCCATTAGAAAGAATACATTTGAATCAGTTCTAATGAGATGGATAAAACTGGAGTCCATTATACAGAGTGAAGTAAGCCAGAAAGATAAACACCAATACAGTATACTAACGCATATGTATGGAATTTAGAAAGATGGTAATGATAACCCTATATTCAAGACAGAAAAAGAGACACAGATGTATAGAACAGACTTTTGGACTCTAAAGGAGAAGGCGAGGGTGGGATGATCTGAGAGAACAGCATCGAAACATGTATATTATCAAGTGTGAAACAGATCGCCAGTCCAGGTTGGATGCATGAGACAAGTGCTCGGGGCTGGTGCACTGGGATGACCCAGAGGGATGGGATGAGGAGGAAGGGGGGGTTCAGGGTGGGGAACACTGTAAATCTATGTCTGATTCATGTCAATGTATGGCAAAAACCACTACGATATTGTAAAGTAGTTAGCCTCCAACTAATAAAAATTAAAAAAAAAAAAAAAGGAGATGAAGAAGAAGAAATAGGATGGAGTATATACAAGAAACACTTTAGGAGGGCCTGGGACAAATAAGAACAACAACAAATAACTAGTATAATAACTGATATATGTATACTGTAGGCTGATTCACGTTATTTTACAGCAGATGATGCAAAAACAGTATTGGAAAGTGATTATCCTACAATTGAAAAGTGAAATTTAAAAGAAACACCAGCCTTACGTTGCATATCATACCTGGTGATCTTAACTGATACTTATAAAATATTCCATCTAAAACCAGGAGAAAGGGCAAAAGAAATATCTCCAGGATAAATCACAAACTGAAACACAAATCAACCATTGATAAATTTAAGATAATTGAAAGTTTATAAAGATTTTTTTCTTTTACCACAAGTCTATCAGTCCTTGAGAAAATAGAAAAAAATATTTACAAAAGTGTAAAACAGACCTGAATACATGGAAGCTATTGAATACATCTGTACATGTCCAAGAAATCACTGATGAAATCAGAGAGAATTTTTTTTAATCCTAGAAACAAGTAAAATAAAAATATGATAACTCAAAATGTATGGAGAAGGGCTAATGTAGTAAAAGTGGGAAGTGTATTAATAAGATACATCTTAAGCAGTCTACATAACCTTAGAAATAAAACAATTAGAGAAAGAAGACCAAGTCACCAAAACCCGAAATTGAAAAGTTAAAAAGTATATATATTAATAGAGCAAAAAGAAAAGAAAGCAGTGATGAAGACAAGAGCAAAGTTCAATAACACTAAAAGAGGGTGCTTAAAAATCATAAACAAATAAATCATGAGGCAGATTCATTTAGGAAAAAAAAAATAGACCACTCAAATGAATAAATATAGACATGTAAAAATAGATGTTTTAACTGATACCACAGAAATAAGAAAGGATCATAAGAGCTAACAACAAACAGCTATAAGTCAATAAAATGTTGAATCTGGTAGCCAGGGGCAAGTTCTTAGACTCAACCAGGAGGAAAGAGAACATATGAACACAGAAATTACTAGCACTATTATTGAATCTGTGATGAAAATTTTTCCAGTTAATAAATTTCAAGGTAGCTTCACAGGCAAATTTTATTAACCAGTCAGAGAATTGGTAACATATACACTTCTGTATGTGGAGAAAACTTCTTTGTATTCAGAAGAAACACTTCCAAAATACTACATTGGAAGGAAATCCAAAAATTCCACCCTAAAAAGTCACCATCACCCTGAAACCATAACCAAAGGTAAAAGAAAATGAAAATTATGGGCCGGTAGCACACAGAAAAAACAAAAATGCAAACATCCTCAACAAAACAGTACCAAGAAGAATCCAACAACACATTGAAGTAATCAGACACTATTATTAAGTGGTTTTAGCCCAGATATGCAAATTTTCTTCAGTAACTATAAATCTGTCATATATACTGTAACAAATTGAAGCATTAAGACCAGATGACCACCTCAATAGATGCCAATACACCCTTTGATAACAACCAACAAGAATTTGTGTTAAAAACTCTCCAGAAGCTGAGGATCAGCAAAAACTACCTCAACATAATAAAGGCATGCAGATCAAAACTAAAATGAAGTATCACCTCACACAATTCCCAATGGTCATCATTATAAAAATCTACAATAGGAGACTTCTCTAGTGGTCCAGTGGCTAAGACAATATGCTCTCAATGCAGGGGTCCCAAGTTTCATCCCTGGTCAGGAAATTGGGTTCCACATGGAACAACTAAGTATTAGTGCAACCAAACTCAGCACTAAAATGTGTACATATATGATTTTAATATTAAAGCAATAAATGAAGGAAATTCTGTAGAAGAAATTAAATCCTCCACAGTGTTCTTAGGAATTTAAATAAATACAAACACAATGCAGAACAGTATGTGAGTTCTTCAGAAAACTAGGAATAAAATTGCCATATGACCCAACAATCCCACTAACTGACATATAACAAAAGGAAACCACAGTTGAAAAAGTCATGTACCCCATTATCCATTGCAACACCATTTCCAGTAGCCAAGATATGGAAGCAATCTAGGTGTCCACATGCAAAGGAATGGGTAAAGAAGGTATGGTACATTTATCAGATGGAAGATTACTCATCTATAAAAAGGAACAAAATTGGATTATGAGTAGGAATAAGAATGGAACTAGAGCCTATTATACAGAGCAAAGTATTTCAGAAAGAGGAAGACCAACATTGTCTATTTATGGATATACATGGATTCTAGAAAACAAGTAGGTAAAAAGAACATACTTGGAAGCTGGGAAAAGAAATACACAGGACACAGAGGGGGAAAGAGAGACTGGAATGAATGGAGCAAGATTCACTAATATATGAACAATACCAAATATGAAGTAGAGAGCTAGTGAGAAGCTCCTCCTCAGTGTTCTTGGGTGACCTAGAGGAGTGGGTTGTGGGGAAGGAGAGGAGGCTCAAGAGGGAGGTGAGAGGGCTGCTCAAAAGAGATGCTCAGTTATATATAGTATTAGCTTATTTACAGTTATATATATAGTATTAGCTCTTATACAGCAGAAAGTAACACAACATTATAAAGCAATTATACTCCAATTTTAAATCATTTTCTTTAACTGAAAAAGTAAATCAGTCCTTGGCCAACTTGGACCAATGAAAATAAATGCATCATATTGTCTATGTCAAGTAAAATGTTTACTCAAGGACTTCAATACTATATATAGACAAAATATAAAAAAAGAAAAGAAAAGAAAATCTTAAAACGCAGAGCTAAGTTAGCCAGAGTAAATTCAAGTGCTAGAAATAAGAGTTCCTTCATTTCATTGTTTGTCACTGTTTCTGAAAGTAAAAAAGGGGTACCAATTCAGGTCACCAAATTATGAAAATGTGAATTCCTTCAAGTTTTAGTAAATAATAGTAAACCTTTGACATTCAGAACAATGCTAAGTAGGTATTTGTAAAAGTAGTTTGAAAGCTGAGATGCTCACAAGAATCACCTATTTTGAAATTCTAAAATGTGTGCTATTGACTGGGAAAAATGCATACCCTAAAAGTTGAGAATTGTGTTTTATTCAGTCAGACACTAATTCCAAGGAGGATTTACTCTTGAGAAGCAACTTCTAAAGTGTTTCTGAAAGACCACTCTGAGGAGGGAATGGAAGAGCCAGGATGTTTAGAAATTTTGCAACAATGATCCTGCAGGCAGCATGTTCAAATATTACGGTTAATTAAAGAAAAACTGGACATCTCAAGTGAATGGATTTAGCATTTTTCTCCCTATGGGAAGATGCAAGAATCTGAGATTTCTGAGATAATTTCTTCAATAGGCAACTTAACTAGGGCAGGTATCCTGTCCTTTTCTCTGCTGAGTCTCTTCTGGCAGCACAATTGGTGGTATAGCTGCAGTAACTGAGGGCTTGATGGTGGGAAACCTGATTTCATCCAGAGTCCCTTCAGGATTCACATTCAGGGATGGCTGCAATGGCTTGTGACTTGATGATGGCAACATCCTCTGTGTATTGAATGACTGACAGCATACTTAGTTCACAGTGTTTTCTATCTTCTACACCCTCAGAAAATATTACTTTTTGTAGGAGATTCATATACTCTAAGACAAACTGACTGTGGGCTTTTACCTCAACAGGACCTAAAGTGGCCCTAATGTGATGTGAAAAAGAGCTACTACAGGTTAATATAAGTCCCAAAAAGAGAGGAGAGAGAAAGGGAAATATAATTTTCAAGAATTCATGATCAAGGAAGAATAAACAGAGCTTTGTGGTGCTTTCAAGTTATATATATGTATATATATATAAATGTATATGTATTATATATGCATAGACATGTATACACATACTGTGGATATATAATCTCTACTCATATGTGTGTACACACATTTATATATCCATGTATATCTGAATATTCTCTGGAATATTCTCAAAAATAGCCTTTATTTTAAGGTATAAAACAAGTCTTTGTATATTAAATCATGCCAACTATGTTCTCTGACCACCAAGACGTGGAGCTAAAGCTCAGAAATGGCATAAATTTTTGCAAATTTGTCAATTGTGTAATATTATAGAAGGCATTCCTAAGGAAATGATGAGTCAATACCTAAGCCACAAGGGAAATTAGGAAATAATCTGAGATGAATGAAAGTGAAACCACAACATACCAGATCATTGGATACAGCCAAAGTTCATACCTATAGGTATATAATAGCAGTCAAATATATATTAATACCTATAACAGCTAAATTGTACACCTATATCTTAAGAATACATACCTGATATATATACATACACACACACACACACACACATATATATATATATACACATATACATACATATATACCACTAATTGTTTTCCAGTTGTCACTAGTGGTAAAGAACCTAGCTTCTAATGCAGAAGTCATGAGGGGCACAGTTTCAATCCCTGGATAGGGTAGATATCCTGGAGGAGGTCATGGCAACCCACTCCTGTGTACTTGCCATGAGAATCCTGTGGATCGGGGATACTGGTGCATGATAGTCTGTGGGCTGAAGTGAGTCAGACAGGAGTATAGTGACAGCACACAAAATACCACTATTACTGATTACTGGTATATATAAGACACTTCTGCCTTTCATACATTGCTATTGACATGCCCAGAAAAACAATTGTTACAGGACATCATGAAAAGATTATCTGATTCTATATGTTTACTTATGGTTAATTATTACTAATTAAATCTGTGTTTAATGAGTCTATTCAGATATTCCAGTTTTTAATTTTTTTTAAATCACTCTGCTCTTCTAGCAATTTGACTATTTCACATTACTTAAGTCCTCTGCTTGCATAAATACTTGTCCAAAGGATCTAACAATCCTCTTTATTTAGTATGATTTCATAGCAATGCATCTTATTCATTCTCATTTAAATAATGGAATTTTCTCTCATTTTGCTTGTTCAGTTTACCTAATACTTCCCAATTTTATTAATTGTTTTCTGTTGATTTTTCTCTAATTTTTAACATTTATATAATTTTATTCCCATACTAGGCTTCATTGTTTTCCTCTTTCTCCTTGCTGTGAGTTTGGATTTTTTTTTTCCAGTTTCTGTAGGATTCTCAGGATTGCAGAGTTTCCATTTTATATAAGCTTAAATATATATGCATTCTACTTTTGTTGTGTCTAATGATGTGATTATGTTGTGTTTTCATTTTCATTCACCACAGTGTATTTTCTAATTTTCCCTGTGATTTTTTTCTTTCATACATTGGTCCCTTAGGAATGTGTTGTTTAATTCTCCACACTTTACGATTTCCAAATTTTCCTCCCATTATTGATTTCAATTTACATTTCTTGGATGTCAGAGAAAATATTTGGAATGATTTAAATTATTCAGATTTGTGTTAAGGCTTAATATAAAACCTATTCTCAAGAATATTCTGGAGAATATTTCAAGTGAACTTGAAAGGGATGTACATTCTTCTGTTCTTGTTAAGTGGGATGATCTGCCCAGTGTGTTAAGTCCACTTGGTTTATAGTGCCATTTAGGTTTTCTCTTCCCTCAGTGGTCTTACATTCTTCTAGTCTTATTTAGATATTTATATTTTAGCTATACTTATTGCTCAAGATTTGTTGTTTTTACATTTCATGTTAGCCAAAAGGCTGAGACAATGTTCAAACACTTGATTTTTTATTCAGGTACCTGGAATTCTTTGGTGAGGTGAACATATGTTTTCCTTGATCATTAATATGGAAAATAATATGACAAAATATATAATTAATATTGTACAATAATGTTTAATGTCATTTGTCTCATAACATTTTTTTATTAAAAGACTTGTCTACTATTAGTATAATCATTAGGGCTCTTTATTGTTTACTACTTGCATAACATTTTCCTTGCAACCTAATTCTTAAAATTATTAAATTCTAAGATTCAAGAGGCTCTTTATTCCCTAATCATTTCTCTTTTGAGAGTGGTACCATCTTTATATTTGGGGTTGGTGAGGTTTCTACCAGCTACCTGATTCCTGTTTAGTATTCATTCAGCCTGGTGTTTTGCATAGTATACTCTGCATATATATTTCACATAAACAGAGTGACAATATAAAGCTTAATCATGCTCCTTCCCCAGTTTTAAACTATTCAATTGCTCCACGTCTGGTTCGGTTTTGTGTGTCTTAACCTGTGTAAACATTTCTCAGGTAAGAAGGTCTGATACTCCTGTCTCCTTAGGAATTATTTGCAGTTTGCTGTGATCCACAGAGTCAATGGCTTTAGTTCAGTCAAGGAAGCAGATGTAAATGTCTCTCCCCCCACCCCCCAACCCAAATTCCCTTGTTTTCTCTAGGATCCAGTGAAAATTGTCAATTTTTTGTCTGGTTCCTCTATTTTTTCCAAGTCTAAATTGCACAGCTGCAAATTTTTGGTTCACACGCTGCTGAAGGATTTTGAGTATTACCTTACTAATATGTGAAAGGGGCACAATTGGATGGTAGTTTGAACATTATTTAGCATTGCCCTTCTTTGGGTACTGGAATGAAAAATGACCTTTTCCACTCTCATGACCAATGATGAGTTTTCCAAATCTGATGACATATGAAGTCATATGTCATGAAGTCATATGTCATGACATATGAAGTTTAACAGTTTTAAGGTGATGAATTCTCTTAGTTTTTACTTAAAGATTTGATTTATCCTTCAAATCTGAATGTGATCCTTGTTAGATTTATGTTTGACTCTTTCATCACTTTAAGTATGTGTGACAATTCTGTTTTGGTTTGAAGAGGTTCTAATGAAAGATCAACTGGTATCCTTATGTGGATCCACCTATAGCCCTTGATGTTTACTTCTTGTGTTTAATTTTTTCTAGTTTCATTAATATGTCTTCTGGAGTGTTTCACTTTGGGTTTATCCTGTTTGAGATACTCTAGGATTCTGGGACATGGAGAAATACTTCTTTTTTTTTTTTTTTTTCCCCATATTTAAGGGAGGTTTTCAGATTTTATCACCTCAAAAATTTACTCAAAGCAGTTGTTTTCTTTTTTGGTTATTTGTTTTGGTGTTCTCCATCTGGACAGCTATGAATCTCATGGTGGGGCAATTCACATTGTTCCAGAAGTCTCAGAGATTTTCCTCACTGCTTTCATTTCCTCCCAACCATTCTATTTCATTTATTTCCACCATCCTACTTTCCACCTATGTAGTCCTTTCTGCTGTCTCAGTTATTCTACTGTTTGTTCCCTGTAGAGCGTTTTTTTATCTCGTTGTTGCATTGATTATTACTGATAGATTATTTATTTCTTCTGGATCCTTGCTAAATATTCTTGTATCCTTTCAATCCATGTGTCTAGTGTATTTATTGGTGACTCCACTTGTTTCCAGATTTTAGATCCTCTTTACTTTCATTTTTCTGATTTTTTTTCAGGAAGACTTCCTTTTTCCTCCTCTTTTATTTATTCATTTATTTATTTATTTATTTTTGATTTGGTAGGGTTACATCATGGACCTTCAGGGACCTGCTGCATATTTTTCTTCCTTTCATTTTGCTTAGATTGCTGTAGTTAGGGTCTGTTTTCTGCAGACTGGAGGATTTTGTCTCCTTTTCTTTGAGAAGTCTGTTTTTGTTGGTGGGGTAGATGAGTAACTTGTCAATATTTAATGCTTTGGGGAACTTGTGACTATGCTCTGGTGGTTGGAGCTGTGTCTCCTCTCTCTGGAGAGTAAAGAAACCTCCAATAATGTGTTTTGGTTCTCTGTGTGTTTGGGATGGCTTTGGGCAGCCCAGTTTTTAATATTCATTGTTGTGTTCCTATTTTCCTGGAGAATCGGTGTGGGTTCTCTTGCATTGAATTTACTGGCTCGTGTGTGTATCTTGGCTTTGGAAACTTTTGGGTGCATGCTTGTCTTTTAATGTTCCTTAGTCAGGAGTTTGATGATGATCCACAGTTCTGGAATTGACATCATGTCCTCTGGGCTTCAGTTCCCTCTTACAGTGGCATCAAGAATTTCGCATCCACACAGCATAGAAGGTCAGACCCCGAGTTTAATTGTTAAACAATTCTCCATAGCCAGAAAGAATCAAAGGGATTCACAGAGTTATGAAGAGCAGAAAAAAATGCAGGTGGGAGATAGAGGTGCCTTGGACGAGAAAAGGAAGTGTCAAAACGGGAGAGATAAATGATTCAGGAATTAAAAGAATACTTGAAAAGATATTCTAAATATTAGATTCCTAACAAGTTTCAAAAAGCAAAGATTAATAACCTAGAATAGAGGTTAGAATCCTCTAAATGTTTTAAAAATAATCCAAAATCATTTTCAAAGATAAAATATGGATATATACATAAATATATGAATATATATATACACACACATAAGAATTTGAAAAAAAAAACACTTTTTAAGAAAGGTAATAGTAGTTTATAGAAATGAAATAAGGGATTAACAAGGAACAAAATTTTTTACATTAAAAAATCATTGTAAAAATATATCTAGGAATTTCTCTGTAGTTGTATGCTTTGTGGTATCAGTACTGTGTCAGATAATTTCATTCAGCTTGTACCTGTTGCCAAAGGCTAAAATTGTCTCTTCATCACACAGTGTCTGCATCAATTGCAGGGTTTGATTTGGCTGCACCTGCCATCTCTGGGGTCATTCGCCCCTCTTGGCTGATTCCCCTGTTTGCAAATCTCTTACGTGTCTAGCTTCCACTCTGAGGTGAGTGGGCAGCTGCCTCTAACTTGAGCTCAGTTGCTCAGTGGTGCCATTGGAAAGGCGGGAACACTGAAAGCAAATACCACGGTTATATGTGGGGTGCTTGAGGCAGGAGAACCACACTGGGCTTCCCACTGCCAAAGGTGACATGTACTTTCTTTCTTTTCTTTTTTTCCATTTATTTCTATTAGTTGGAGGCTAATTACTTCACAATATTGTAGTGGTTTTTGCCATACATTGACATGAATCAGTCATGGATTTACATGTGTTCCCCATCCCGATCCCCCTTCCCATCTCCCTCCCCATCCCATCCCTCTGGGTCTTCCCAGTGCACCAGCCCTGAGCACTTGTCTCATGCATCCACCCCGGGCTGGTGATCTGTTTCACCCTTGATAGTATACTTGTTTCAATGCTATTTTCACAGAACATCCCACCCTTGTCTTCTCCCACAGAGTCCAAAAGTCTGTTCTGTACAAAGGTGGCATGTACTTTCTGAGTCCACCCTGCTCAGGCTCCTGGCTGCTCCGTGAGTGCACTATCCCAAGTGGGGCCTAAGTTTCATGCACTTCCCAGATCTAAGCCATTCCAGGTCCTGGGTGCTCTTCAAGGGCACTGACAATTATTGACTATGTGCTTTGTGCCCTCCCCAGGTAAAAGCTGTTCAGATGACCTGGTGGTGGGCAAGGTACTGTCCAAGATGAGCCTTGCACCTTATGCACCTCTCTAGTCGCAGCCACTCGGCTTTGCTGGCTGAGCCAGAGGGCAATGTCTTTGGTGCGCCTATGTCTCCTGCAGGGAGCTGAGCTCAGGCTGTGACCCTCCTGGCCTATGTGAACACTCCAGGTACCCTGGAAGTCCAGGTTAGACTGCTCGGTAGCACGCTCGGAGCTTGGTGGGAGATGTCTTCTCTGGGGCCGAGATAATAATAGTCCCTTGCCTTCTGCCTCTGGCAGTCACACATGTGTGTCTCTGCCTCCACAGAGGAAAGGGCTATAAATGGTGCTGGCTGGTCTTCTATGTTATTTTTTAGTTGCAATCTTCTGTTCTGTGAACATGCCAGGATCCACTACGTGGCCTTAGAGACCTCTTGCAGGAAAGGTCCTGTTTTTAATTTTTGTCTATATGTCCCCATGCTTCAGGTAGTTTTGTCACCTTAGCTCCCTCAGATTATCCTCAGGGCATTAAATCCTAGTCCTTACCACAGGTTGTGTTATACAGCCAGGTCTCCCTATGATGTACTCAATGATGACGTACTAGAGTGTCTGAATTCCTTTGCTGATCTAAATGGCAATTAGGTGCAATCTGTTTTTTCTTTTCCTCCCCCCTCCACCGGCCAGTTATATTGGGCTTAATGGTCCCAGAGCTCCCTACTGACATCAAGGTGAGGGCGATTCCGATTAGTACAAACTTCTCCTTTATGACTCCTGCTTCAAGATGGATCTCCATCCCTAGACACTTTATCTCTCTTTGTGTCTCTTATACTTTTCCTAAGGATAAGGCTCTTTTCTAATGAGTCAGTTCATTGTGGTTATAGCTTTCAGGCCTCAGGTGGTCAAAGCTTTGGAGCCTCAGACTTAGCATCACTACTTCCAATGAATATGCAAGGTTGATTTCCTTCAGGATTGACTGGTTTGATCACTCTGCAGCCCAAGACACTTTCACAAGTCATCCCCTGCAGAAGAGTTCTAAAGCATCAATTCTTTGGTCTTCTTACATCCTTACATGACTATAGGAAAGACCATAGATGTGACACCCTGGGTATCTGTTGGCCAAGTCATGTCTTCACATTTTAAAACATTTTCTAGATTTGTCATAGCTTTTCTGTCAAGAAAAAGATATTCTTCTAATACTATGTCTGCTGTCAGCATCTGCAGTGAATTTAGATCCACAAGAGAGGAAATCTGTAACTGCTTCTGCCTTTTCCCCTTCTATTCTCCATGAAGTGGTGAGACCAGATTCCGTGATCTTACTTTTTGTAATATTGAGGATTCAACTGTGCTGTTCAACAAATGTTTCCCTATTGAAAACTGAGAATTATTGTTTTATTGTAACTTTTGTTTCCACTCAGTGTTTAGGATAAGAACTTATACACTAAGATTTTTCAAAGACTTTAGCAACTCATTGTATAAAATACTGTTGGTGTTAAATTTCCTAGTTCAAGCATTTGTGCTATGCTTCTGTGAAAACTGGGTGAAATATTGATAAAATACCCAGGGTATGAAATATTCCCCCATTAATATAACATTCTGAGCCTATTCATGATACCTACTTTATTTTCCCTAATGTGGAAACTAGGCAATTACAAAGGAGTGCAAGCATCAAGAAATAGGATGTGGAGAGGGGGCTAGCAGATAAATCACTGTGGCATGGAAAGACAGGAATTTTGAAAATCAATGCTTTCTATTAAAACATTTGGGACCAAAAGTTTAAAGTGATGAAGTGAAATTTTACCTATTGAGTTATGGAGAAGTGATTCCTTTTTGTATATAATTAAATTTCAATGGTAGGCTAACAAGAATAACCTTATTTTGATCTACGCACTGTGCATCAGTTTTATTCATTAAAGTTTTTGTTTTTTTTGCTGTTTTTCTGTTTGTTTTTTTAATGGGGTAGTTGTTATCCCAGATGCAGCTAGGTGACCACTGTGGTTGCAGTTCAGATGTATTCCTATGTTACTGAGAAATTGAATGTTTAAAAATTTATCCAGTGTCAGGAGAGCAATGGCTTTCTAAGAACAACATACTTAGACAAATGATAGTTGTGGTTTTAGGGGCTCGAGGTCTCCTCGTAAGTATTAAATCCATCTCTTCTTACAGAAAGAATAGTGGAAAATGACCCAGATTAAATTATAACCTTTCATAAAAAATGCACTAAATTATTCAGCAAAAAATTATTAGCCAATATTGGGTTGCCCTAACAGCTCATTTAGTCTCTGGGAACTTGCAAACTATTTGGCCAACTTAAAAATGTTGTCTTTTGTTATATGTTGACTCTCTCTCTCTCATTATATATATGCCTATTTATATATATATAAATTATAACTGCATATGTATAATATATTTACATATGTATACATATATATATGCATAAAATGTGTATTCTGGCTTATAATTATTGTTATGTTTAACAGCAATGAAAAAAAATTAAGATGCAAGTTTAGAATGTTTCAAAAACATACTTGGTTTTTGAGTATAGGTAAAGAGGAAATACTTGAAAGCTTACTTTCTTGGTTGCATCTAAAATATGAGACACCTTTTGCATCACTTGGCTTTCCTTTTTATAAATATCTACTAATTTTCAAATGTTTGTCTGGTTTTATGAAAAAGAGATCTATAATGTTTGCCTAACACAGAATACTGATGCCAAGCTTAGATCTCAGGATTATTTCCAACTCTGTGCTTATTTTCAACAGGAAATATCCACAATTGTTGTTGAGTGAATCCCTCTAAATCCTGGGGAAAAGTGACACCAAAATTGAACCTACAACTGAGATTTATGCTACATTTATTATCAACCTATCAGTCCAAAACTATATGCCTTTTCTTGTTTAAAGCTGTCCCTACTCAAGAATGAAAAGTATGAAAAAAGAGAGAGAGAGGTAGGGGATTTCAGACTTCACTGAGTTCCAAGTGTAGCTGTAATCAGAAAAGGGAAAAATGATAGGAACAATGGAAAATAGTCAAGCAACACAAAATAATAATGATTTTAGCCATTATGCAAAATCAAGGACTTTTAGTTCCTTCACAAGGGCTATAGATAATATTCTGAGCCATATCCTGTGAGCAGTCTTACAGATGCTGAAACCCTGCATGCTAAAAAACTGAAGTACATAGAACCAGGACCACTGGAACCTGATGAGTGATTATGTTGTCTGTCAATTTATCCAGTAACAGCACATTAGAAGAATGCCCTAAAACTGGTCACACACACTCTATGGCCCACCTCCACTCTGCCTTTATTTTATTTTTTCATTTATGTTTATTAGTTGGAGGCTAGTTACTTTATAATATTGTAGTTGTTTTTGCCATACATTGACATGAATCAGACATGGATTTATTTGAGTTCCCCATCCTGAACCCGTCTCACACCTCCCTCCCCATCCCATCCCTCTGTGTCATCCCAGTGCACCAGCCCTGAGCACTTGTCTCATGCATCCAACCTGGACTGGCGATCTGTTTCGCACTTGATAATATACATGTTTCGATGCTGTTCTCTCAGATCATCCCACCCTCGCCTTCTCCGTTAGAGTCCAAAAGTCTGTTCTATACTTCTGTGTCTCTTTTTCTGTCTTGCATATAGCCTTATCATTACCATCTTTCTAAATTCCATATGTATGCGTTAGTATACTGTATTGGTGTTTATCCTTCTGGCTTACTTCAGTCAGTATAATGAGCTCCAGTTTTATCCATCTCATTAGAACTGATTCAAATGTATTCTTTCTAATGGCTGAGTAATATTCCATTGTGTGTATGTACCACAGCTTTCTTACCCATTTGTCTGCTGATGGGCATCTAGGTTGCTTCCATGTACTGGCTATTATAAACAGTGCTGTGGTGAACATTGGGGTACAAGTGTCTCTTTCGGATATGGCTTCCTCTGTGTGTATGCCTAGGAGTGGGATTGCTGGGTCATATGGCAGTTCTATTTCCAGTTTTTTTTAAGGAATCACCACACTCTTCTCCATAGTGGCTGTACTAGTTTGCATTCTCACCAACAGTGTAAGAGGTTTCCCTTTTCTCCACACCCTCTCCAGCATTTATTGCTTGTAGACTTTTGGATAGCAACCATTCTGACTGGCGTCTAATGGTACCTCATTGAGGTTTTGATTTGCATTTCTCTGATGATGAGTGATGTTGAGTATCTTTTCATGTGTTTGTTAGCCATCTGTATGTCTTCTTTGGAGAAATGTCTGTTTAGTTCTTTGGCCCATTTTTTGATTGGGTCGTTTACTTTTCTGGAATTGAGCTGCAGGAGTTGCTTATATATTTTTGAGATTAATCCTCTGTCTGTTTCTTCATTTGCTATTATTGTCTCCCAGTCTGAAGGCTGTCTTTTAACCTTGCTTATAGTTTCCTTTGTTGTGCAAAAGATTTTAAGTTTAATTAGGTCCAATTTGTTTATTTTTTGCTTAAAACCCACTCTGCCTTTCAAAGCCTTTCCCTGAAAGCCTTTGTGGAATGTGGGTCTTTTAAGCACTAGTTGCTTGGATACCTTGTTTCCTCCTGCACAAAATGCTACACTTGCCTTCATCACAATCCACATTCAATTGATTGACTTCTGTACACAAGTAAGCAGACTCAAGTTGGATTTGGTAAGAGTACTGACAACTGAGAGTGTTTGTACCTAAGGGAGGACAATCACTTTTATTTCAGGAACCAAGTAGATTTACTGAAGGGAGTTGTTTGTGTGAACTGTTCTTTAGGAATGAGACTTTGCAGGCTTCATATCTTTGGCTATTATTTATGAGAAGCTTACATTTTAAGTTGAAGCAGCTTATTTCATATAGAAATAAACACTGGCTGAACATCACCCTTTAATTGTGAAGAGACCAGTGATTTTGTGATATCACAGTTAATCGGTTTGAGAATCATTGTGATGGTCTACAGAGTTTATCTGTGTAGGCCAGCCAAGCAGCATTTGAAGTTGCAGGTGTAAAATCCAACAAGTGAGAAAAATCATTGAAGAAAGATTTATTTGAGATGACATCTATTTCTTTAGAAATTCAAGATATGTCTCCTGAAGATGAATCAGCCAGTTCAGAAATCTCCATAAGATATCCTTTGTGGGATTACAAACTACCTAGGGAACTGGTCCTGAGATCTATGATTCAAGATGATGCTTTACAGGGTTTGTCTACAGAATCTGTGATCAAAAGATTACATATTTTCTTTCTCTAAACCAGATCAATTGAATGGTTTTATTTCACTCAACTTTCCTCAGAAACTTAGGAATATAGTTGAAAGTGATCAGCTTAAATCTATTTGGTGGGATGAGAGTGACACTTCTATAGTGATTAATGAAGAACTCTTCAAGAAAAAAGTCTAGGGACAAGTATCCCATTCAGTTTTTTTTTTTTTTTTAATTCATAGTATAAGAAGTTTAGTATAAAACTAATATTTTAAAACTAATAGTATAAAATGTTCCCTAGCAACTTGGAAAGAGATAGAAATCCTGAAGCCACTTAAAGTGGTATTTAGTGTAGATATACAATATACTGTAACATGAGGAGAAAAATACATTCTAATAGGCAACTATTTAAAAACTACATATGCAGGTGTATTATTTGATGCTATTAACTTTGTATGCTTAAAAGAATAAAAATTTAGAATTTTGCTTGGTTTCTCTATTTTAACCTGGTTTCAGAAGTCACTAAATTTTCATCTTTGGCTTTAGTTGCCATTCTATCATAATCTAAATGTTAAGAGATGTCATCCCCAACTTTTAGTAAGAATGAAAAGAAGAGTTGGGATTAAAAATGTCTCTCCAGTACCTTCAAGACTACAAGATGAAGTATGCTAAGCAAGGAGTAATGTGGGTGATCGTAACTCTTGGTTTGTTCCTGAAACTAGAGGAGAGAGTGTATTTTCAGCCTTCACAAGTTAAGTGTGCCTTTGATATAAAAGCCTTCAACAAGCCAGATAGTTGCTAATACAAGTGCCCCAACTCTAAGTGATTTTTCTTCATCATCAATGTCAGTTAGACGAAAAGAGCAAATTGTGATAGATCAAACTGATGTTTAAAATCAGTTGACCTTTTTACATCCGCACTCACAGAGCAGCTACAATCAAGCAAATGGTCAAACTGAGGACTGTGCTAGTATGACTACTTCTACATCTCAGTACCACATAGAATCTCCATTACAGAGAAATTATTTTGGACTGACAGTAAAGCCTTGTACCTTTCCAGTTAGGTACGGTGATATGTCAGACCATGAGGGATTTTCCTAAACTGCAACAAGCAGGCAATTCATGATTCCCAGTCCCAACAATCCCTGATACATATGCTGCCTCTCTTTCAAGGTCAACTCATCAGCCATCTTCATTATATGAAAATAATCCTAATTGTAACTGATCTACCAAATAAGTGTTAGGTTATGTAGGATAAAGAAGATTAAAATTTGTGTTGGCCGATGTGAACAAATTCCTACAATTCTTTTATTTGAACAATAAATTTCCCTGTCATCTTCATGGTTTCATTTTCAATTTTCAAATAATTAAGAGTAAAATGAGGCTTTCTTTCAATGTGTGGCTATTTTGCAGTGCTTTAAGCTAAACTTTTCAGCTCAAGAAAACTTTTGCCATGCATGCGAGATAAATGACACTTAATCAAATGTTTGAAAAAAAAGAAAATGAGATCAAAGTGAGAAAAGATAATGGAAGTAAAGAGATTTCTGAAATCATGCAGGCTGAATTGAATGGGAGTCTAAATTAGGATGCTATGGGAGGAGGAACAGATTCAAGTCAAATCGAGAAAAATAAATTCACACACTTTATCTTAGTGCTTCCTCAGTTATATCAAATTCTATCAGATATTGGAAAGAGAGCTAAAGAGCTAGACAACAAATTATCTTTATTAGAAAATATGCATCATATTTGAAAATATGGATGTTGTAGCCAGCTCAGTAATCATGATCAGCAACATATGATCACTGGGATATGATGTGTAAAAAGACATAATTAAAGATTGTGCCATGGTCAGCAGAAGAAAGGTATTTTACAAGTGGCATTATAAATGGCCATTTTTGCTCTGTTTTCCTTAAGGCATGCCTTTATTTCCTCACATTAAATTGCCACCTTATATTTCCTAATGCATATTTTGATTTTTCTTTCCAGTTTCCACACAGACTGAAGTCCTTTTGGTGAATGCAGCCCCTCAGTATGGCTAACCAGTTCTTTGAAAACATGATATCTGTTTCCCTTAGTAGTTTTATGATCTTACTATTTAACTGTCCTTCTGGAGCTACAACCAGGCAAACTTATTTCAGTCACGCTAAACCCCATCTCACAACTTTGACTCAACTCATTTTTGGGGTTGGAATGAACATCTGTTTGACTACCTATCAAGGTAAGCATAGATATCATCTATGTGTTCCATGTCTACCCACATTTCCTTATGTCTTTCATATCACCTAAGTCTTAATGCCTGCCAAATGGCATATTTTAAGTATTTACTGAAATAGCAATAAATACATGTAATAACCAATCAAAAGCTACATGCATTATTCAACAACATCCCATACTCTCCACTATTATAATAATTGCCCTTTCCTATTTACTGAGTATTTTTTCAATACTCAATAAATAAAGTCCATAAATATTTATTGTAATTACATGAAGGGAAAATGGGGTAATTCAAATTATAAAATGACTGCTGCTCTAGAAGTTTTCCAGTCTATTAGAACCCATTCAAAGCATGTGTTTCAGCTTTCAGTTCCCTAAAATAATAGTTATAAAGATATGAAAAAGAAAAAAAAACACACGTTCAATTAAATCATCTACCAAAGCCATGAAGAGACCAAAGATCAAAATAAATGGTTGCTTCTTAAAATATTGTACAATGAAATATTCTGAGCAGAGTATCTGCTTACCAGCCCATGCTATCATGACTGTCATGAACTCTACCCAGAAATCTGGGCAATCACAAATTTGTGGTCATTCGTACAGACAGTGGTGACAAAGTCAATTCATGTCCATTTGTTCATGTGATACTCCACATAGGGCAACACCAAGTTAAGGTAACCATTCTAATTCTTGCAGCTAATGGACAGTCGGATCTGTGGAAACTTTCACACTTTTATTTTTTTAACCACAGAAAACTGTCTTTAAAATATAGGTCAACATACTATCCATTACAGAGGTAAGCATTTTACAGCAATTCTAAGATTTACTGAAATTGGTGACCTTGGTTATCATTTCAAGCAGTTAAGTTCAAGAGCCTTGGTTTAGACTTCAGGCATCTTGTTATGTCATCAAATTTGAATGCTTTGTGCACTATCACCTTAAAGGCAATTACACCTGCTATTTATTTGCCATGTACTGATTATTCCTTCTCACTCCATTTTAACTTATTTTCATGCTCTGTTTTAGTGCACATCCTTTGAAAGGAGAACAGTATTGATTCACTTACTCCTCTGAGGCAACTGGGAAAGGGTATGGATATGGACATCCAGATATCTCATGTTGACACAATATGGTTTCTATTCCCTCCTGAATGCAAATAATCAAATTGTACCTCAGTCACCCTACCCAGGGAACCCTAGTTACATGACATATTGTAAGTGATCTATTTCCATAAGCCTTTAATATATCAGTACTTTTAATTTTCAGTGCTATATAAAATGTAGCACAACACATTAGTTTATCATTGCTCAGTTCAGTTCAGTCACTCTGTTGGGTCTAATTTCTGTGACCCTGTGGACCCCATAGAGGGTAACAACCCAGCCCTCCCTGTCCATCACCATCTCCTGGAGTTTGCTAAAACTCATATCCATCTAGTCGGTGATGCCATCCAACCATCTCACCGTTTGTCATCCCCTTCATATTCCACTTTCAATCTGTCCCAGAATCAGGGTCTTTTCAAATAAGGACGTTTTGCATTAGGTAGGTAAACTAGTGGAATTTCAGCTTCAGCATCAGTCACTCCAATGAATATTCAGGACTGATTTACTTTAGGATGGACAAGTTACATCTCTTTACAAATACAAGGGACTTTAAACAGTATTCTCCAGTTAAGCATTTTACATGAGTTCATTTTTTTTTTTTTTTTTTTCTAAAGTTTGGTCCCTAAAAGAGTAAAAGTGAAAAAGAAAATTTAAAGGAGATAAATGTAGAAGATTGGGGCAAAAAGATAGAAAACATGATGGGAGAAGATCAGAGGATGGAATCAGATGCTTAAAGTGCAACAAGCAAATTGGTAAATGAAGGACATAAAGAGGTCAGTATGACTTCAGATTTGTTTCCCTAAAACGTGATTTTAATTTAACAAAGTCAACAAATAGTTTTACATACAAAATGTTCTAAGATCCATTGAGGTGCAGAACAAAGGTATATCATTTAAAGCAGTCTTATTTAAGATGTCACTAGAGTGAAAGCATTCAACTACAAAAACAATTTCCAATATTTTGATTAGGAAAAAATTACCAGAGAACTTCAGTGAAGTTAATAAGTTTCCATGAGGTGAGTATCCTGGCTTTTTTTTTTTTTTTTTTCTCTTTTCTTATTGAGATTTGGGCAAATAAGTTTGTGATTGTGCTTGTGAGTGTTCATCAGAGTAAGAAAGTGTGAGTGTATTCTGGGCTTTCTTTTTGCTTTATATATTACCTATTTCAGCCTGAAGAAATGGTTAATGTGGAAATACAAAGAGGCACACATTAACATGCCCTTATAAAAGTCTACATGCTCTAATCAAATTGTAAGACAAAATGATGACTTGAATAGTTTGGGAGCATTTTGATAATAACCAAGCTACTTCATCCAAACACATCTAAACACATCCAAGCACACCTGATATTCTCCAAGTCAAGCCCAGCAAAAGGTGAGTGGGGCCTTAGATCTTCATATATCTGGCAATAACAACATATCCATGCTCTAATATGGCAGTACCTGAGAAGGGGTAGTAGATACCTGGAGTTTCAACCAGTCCTTCCTGTAATGGGATACTCCCTCCCTTCCTATAGAAAAACATACTGGCAATAATCAATGGGAAGCAGGGATGAAACCTGGAATTATGTTCCCACATGGTGGAACATGCCTTCCTTTTGCCCCAGTGTATCAGGCAGACACTTAAAACAGAAGGAACTTATAACAAGGTCCACATTCTTCTCAACAAACAACTTCCATGTCCAAGCCTGCCCCACTGCTAAGCTACTGAGTATATAGGACTTCTGGCTTTGAGCTGTGTGGCAAGCAGCCAATAAGAATTTTAACAGTATAATCTTTTTTTTTTTTTTTTTTTTTTTCCCCTCCTCAAAATGCATTGATAGAGCATATCTAAAATAGGCCACAAGTCTTGAGAGCTGACTCGAAGTGGAAAATTCTATAATGCCTGTCATCGATTTTATGGGGCTTTCATGTGCATTCACTCACTTCCTCAAATATAAAACATCATCAGACTAAAGAGACCATAGAAAAAATCAACAAAGCTAAAAGCTGGTTTTTGGAAAAAGTAAACAAAATTGACAAACCATTAGCAAGACTCATTAAGAAACAAAGGGAGAAGAACCAAATTAACAAAATTAGAAATGAAAATGGAGAGATCACAACAGACAACACTGAAATACAAAGGATCATAAGAGACTACTACCAGCAGTTCTATGCCAATAAAATGGACAACTTGGAAGAAATGGACAAATTCTTAGAAAAGTATAACTTTCCAAAACTGAACCAGAAAGAAATAGAAGATCTTAACAGACCCATCACAAGCAAGGAAATAAAAACTGTAATCAGAAACCTTCCAGAAAACAAAAGCCCAGGACCAGATGTCTTCACAGCTGAATTCTACCAAAAATTTAGAGAAGAGCTAACATCTATCTTACTCAAACTCTTCCAGAAAATTGTAGAAGAAGATAAACTTCCAAACTCATTCTATGAGGCCACCATCACCCTATTTCCAAAATGAGAAAAAGATGCCAAAAAAAAAAAAAAAAAGAAAGAAAACTACAGGCCAATATCACCGATGAACATAGATGCAAAAATCCTTAACAAAACTCTAGCAAACAGAATCCAACAACATATTAAAAATAGCATATACCATGACCAAGTGGGCCTTCTCCCAGGAATGCAAGGATTCTTTAATATCTGCAAATCAAGCAATGCAATACACCACATTAATAAATTGAAAGATAAAAGCCATATGATTATCTCAATAGATGCAGAGAAAGCCTTTGACAAAATTCAATACCCATTTATGATTAAAACTCCCCAGAAAGCAGGAATAGAAGGAAACTACCTCAACATAATAAAAGCTATATATGACAAACCCACAGCACACATTACCCTCAATGGTGAAAAATTGAAAGCATTTCCCCTAAAATCAGAAACAAGACATGGGTGACCAGTCTCACCTCTACTATCCAACATAGTTTTGAAAGTTTTAGCCACAGCAATCAGAGCAGAAAAAGAAGTAAAGGGAATCCAGATAGGAAAAGAAGAAGTGAAACTCTTGCTGTTTGCAGATGACATGATCTTCTACATAGAAAACCCTAAAGACTCTACCAGAAAATTACTAGAGCTAATCAATGAATATAGTAAAGTTGCAGGATATAAAATTAACACACAGAAATCCCTTGCATTCCTATACACTAACAATGAGAAAACAGAAAGAGAAATTAAGGAAACAATATCATTCACCATTGCTACAAAAAGAATAAAATACTTAGGAGTGTATCTACCTAAAGAAACAAAAGACCTATACACAGAAAACTATAAAACACTGATGAAAGAAATCAAAGAGGACACAAACAGATGGAGAAACATACCGTGTTCATGGATTGGAAGAATCAATATTTTTCAAATGGTTATACTACCCAAAGCAATCTATAGCTTCAGTGCAATCCCGATTAAGCTACCAACGGTATTTTTCACAGAACTAGAACAAATAATTTCGCAATTTGTATGGAAATACAAAAAACCTCGAAAAGCCAAAGTAATCTTAAGAAAGAAGCATGGAACTGGAGGAATCAACCTGCCTGACTTCAAACTATACTATAAAACCACAGTCATCAAGACAGTATGGTACTGGCACAAAGACAGAAATATAGATCAATGGAACAGAATAGAAAGCCCAGAGATAAATCCATGAACCTATGGACACCTTATCTTCGACAAAGGAGGCAAGGATGTACAATGGAAAAAAGACAACCTCTTTAACAAGTGGTGCTGGGAAAACTGGTCAACCACTTGTAAAAGAATGAAACTAGAACACTTTCTAACACCATACAGAAAAATAAACTCAAAATGGATTAAAGATCTAAATGTAAGACCAGAAACTATAAAACTCCTAGAGGAGAACACAGACAAAACACTCTCTGACATAAATCACAGCAGGATCCTCTATGACCCACCTCCCAGAATATTGGAAATAAAAGCAAAAATAAACAAATGGGACCTAATTAAACTTAAAAGCTTTTGCACAACAAAGGAAACTATAAGCAAGGTGAAAAGACAGCCCTCAGATTAGGAGAAAATAATAGCAAACAAAGCAACAGACAAAGGATTAATCTCAAAAAGCAACTCTTTTAATTCTCAAAAAGCAATACAAGCAACCCTTGCAGCTCAATTCCAGAAAAATAAATGACCAAATCCAAAAATGAGCCAAAGATCTAAACAGACATTTCTCCAAAGAAGACATACAGATGGCTAACAAACACATGAAAAGATACTCAACATCACTCATCATCAGAGAAATGCAAATCAAAACCACAATGAGGTACCATTACACACCAGTCAGGATGGCTGCTATCCAAAAGTCTACAAGCAATAAATGCTGAAGAGGGTGTGGAGAAAAGGGAACACTCTTACACTGTTGGTGGGAATGCCAACTAGTACAGCTGCTATGGAAAACAGTGTGGTGATTTCTTTAAAAAAAATGGAAATATAACTGCCATATGACCCAGCAATACCACTTCTGGGCATACACACCGAGGAAACCAGATCTGAAAGAGACACGTGCACCCCAATGTTCATTGCAGCACTGTTTATAATAGCCAGTACATGGAAGCAACCTAGATGCCCATCAGCAGATGAATGGATAAGGAAGCTGTGGTACATATACACCATGGAATATTACTCATCTATTAAAAAGAATTCATTTGGATCAGTTCTAATGAGATGGATGAAACTGGAGCCCATTATACAGAGTGAAGTAAGCCAGAAAGATAAAGAACATTACAGCATACTAACACATATATATGAAATTTAGAAAGATGGTAATGATAACCCTATATGCAAAACAGAGAAAGAGACACAGATGTACAGAACAGACTTTTGGACTCTGTGGGAGAAGGCGAGGGTGGGATGTTTTCGAGAGAACAGTATCAAAACATGTATATTATCTATGGTGAAACAGATCACCAGCCCAGGTTGGATGCATGAGACAAGTGCTCGGGCCTGATGCACTGAGAAGACCCAGAGGGATCAGGTAGAGAGGGAGGTGGGAGGGGAGATCGGGATGGGGAATACATGTAAATCCATGGCTTATTCATGTCAATATATGACAAAAACCACTATAATATTGTAAAGTAATTAACCTCCAACTAATAAAAATAAATGAAAAAAAAAGTATATATCCCTTCACCTATAAAAAACAAAACAAACCAACAAAAAAACGTCATCAGAACACAAAAACTCTGACACTACAAGGCGAGGAATAACCTATTCTCAGAGAAGGCAAGTGGCAAAGTTACTTGGCACCAGTAGCCTACCTCCTCCCATGTTCAGCAATGTAAACCCTTGTAAGTATTCCTAAGGGCTATGAGGATATACAAGTCAACGATATTGCTCCAAGGATTTCAGAGCTTGATTGATAACCTTTAATATTTCCCCCTGCCTCCCTGTTCTCATATCACATACCAGGCCTGTTAAAACCTCAGAAGACCGGCAGGTCTAGAGGACATTTAAAGACAGGTCATTTAAATCCAAAAGGCCGATTGTGTAAGGATTCCTTCTCAGGATACCACATGACCTTGCAGAAATTGTCCCTCGCTGGAGAGCTCTCAAAAGACATTCTTATAAGTAAATTTTGAGCAAGGAAAAGAAGGAAACTAATAAGAATTGTGTGCTATGTAATTGTCCTCAATCTCACTTATCATCCCATGAACAATGACAAGGATATCATGCTTTATGAAATATCCCACAACCCTTGCAAACACCAATTTTTTTTGTTTAGTCACTTAATTTTTCTGTCTGCAAATTCAAATCCCTGTTCTTCAAATTGCCTAAAGTTTGCTCAAATCCATGTGCTTTGAGTCAATGATATTTTGCAATGATCTCATTGTCTGTCATTCCTTCTCCTCCTACTCTTAATCTTTATCAGCATCAGGGTCTTTACCATTGATTCGGCTCTTGGCCTCAGGTGGCAAAGCATTGGCTATTCAGGTCCACTCTCAGTCCTTTTGTGAATAGTCAGTGGTGATTTCCTTCAGGACTGACAGTTTAATTTCCCTGCTGTCCATGGGACTTCAAGAGTCTACTTCAGCCCACCAGTTGGGAAGCATCTGTGCTTTGGCATTCAGTTCTTATGGTCCTGCTCTCACCACCATACACAACTACTGGAAAAACCATAGCTTTGAGTATTCATAAATTTTTCAATAATGTCTCTGCTTTTTAATATTGTGTCTAGATAGGTCATAGCTTTTCATCTAAGGAGCAAGTGCCTTTTATTTACATGGCTGCACTCACTGCCTACAGTGATATTGGAATTTAAAAAAAAAAAATCTATCACTGATTTATTTGTATCTCCATCAATATGTCTTGACGCGATGAGAGCAATTTGCATGATCTTAGTTCTTTTGATATTATGTTTTGACCAACTTTTCCACTCTCATCTCTCATCAACAGGGTTTTTAGTTCCTATTGTTTTTTTTTTTTTTTTCTGTCATATATGTGGTTTCATCTCTATTCTTAAGCTTATTCATATTTCTCAGTTATTTTGTTTCCAGTTTGAGATTCATCCAGCATTCTGCACAGAAGTTAAACTATCATGGTGATAATATGTAGCTTTGGTGTATTCCTTTCCCAGTTTTTAATCAGTTCATTGTTCTGTGTCTGATTCTAACTATTGCATCTTGACATGAATACATGTATCTGAGGAGTCAGTTAAGGTGGTCTGGTACATCTATCTCTTTAAGACTTTTCCACATTTTTTTTTTTTTTTTTTTTTATCTACACAGTCCAAGACATTGGAAGAGAAAAGAAGCAGATATAGATGAACTTACTGAATTCCCTTAATCTTTTGGTGATCCAAACACTAATTCAGATTTCCAATTAGACTTAAATCATTAACTACACAGGCTGACTTTTTTCTTTTTTCTTTTTCTTTTTTTTTTTTTTTTTATCACTTATTCAAGTAGTCAACTATGAACTGGTACATTCCTAGGGACTTGTCGTCTACTTCTGCAAGAATTATATTTTGCCCATGGTAGTCTCTGATCTTTGACACTTACTGAAAAAAATTTAAGATTAGGGAGCAGAAATGAGGCCTCTGTGATCTGAGAAAATCTCTGGACAGATCTACAAATAGGTAGATATTTTCATGAACTGAATTTTGGAGCCAGATCTCATTATCATCTCTTATCCAGAAAAGAGTATCTTTCAATAGTCAAAGTGCAAGACAAAGGGATGAGCTAAAAAGATTGAGTGCATTTAGAAAATAACAAACTTACTTCATACAAACACAGCAAAAAAATGTGGTACTCTCCCAGTCAACCTAGCAAAATGTGAGTGGGACCTTAGTTTTCCACTATATTTGGCAATAACAAACTTCCCATCCTCTAATACAGCACCAGCAGGAAGGCTAAGAAGAAGCCTGGAGTTAAAAGCAGGACTTCTTCTAATGGGATACTCCCTCCCTTCATAACCACAAAGATACAGGTAAGAATTATTGTGGAGCAGGGAGGCTGCACACTCACCAATAATGAAGAACACTCTTGAGAATCAAGTGAAACTAAGGCTGAAATCTGGAATTTTGTTCCCACGTGGGGGACATGCCTTCCACTAGCCCAAATGCATCAGACAGAAATTCAAAATAGAAGGAAATCATAACATGGTCCATGTTCTTCTTACCAAATACCTCAATGTCCAAGCCTCACCACACTGCTAAGCTGTTGACTATACAGAATTTCTGGTTTCAACTCTGTGTAGACATCAGCCAGTAATAATGTTATGGGTGTAATATTTTGGGGATGCTTTGATAGGGCATATCTAAAAGAAGACCACACGTCTTGAGAACTGACTCAAAGTGGAAAAGTTTGTAATCCCTGTTGTCAGTATTATGGCACTTTCATATGCATTCACTCACTTCTGCAATATTTGAGTATCATCTGAAGGCAAAAACTGTGACACTAAGAAGACAGGAATGTCTTGTTTATAAAGCAGGCAAGTGGCAAAGTCTAAATTGAGACAATAGGCCACCGCCTTCCATGCTCAGTGATGTAACCCCAAGAAAGTATTCCTGGGGCTACTAAGATGCACAAAAAAAGATGCTGGTCCCAGGTTCCAGAATTACAGAGCTTGATTGAGAAGGTTTAATTTTGGTATTACCTCTTATCCCCTTCTTCTGCCCAAGACCAAGGATGTAGATCCAAGTGGCCTGTGGGGTAAGGTTTTCATCTCAGGATACCATATGTCTCTGTGGACGTTTAAGTGTGACCTTCATATGAAAGCCTTCTACCAGTCAGATAGTTCTTAATATAAGTGCTATAACTTGAAGTTAATTTTCTTTTCCATCATCCACATCAGTTAGACCACCTGAGCAAATTGTGATAGACCAGTCTGCTGTTTTAAAGCAGGTGACCATTTTTCTTTGGCCTTCAAATACCAGCTACACTCAAATACATGGCCACATTGAGAATTTTGCTACAGCAACTACTTCTACTTCTCGGTACCATGACAAATGTCCATTACTGAGCAGTTATTTTGGACTGTTGGTGTCTTCTGCCTTTCCAGTATCTTCATTATTTTAAGATTGCAAGACAAAGCATGTTAAACAAGGTGTAATGTGGATGATCATAACTCTGTTTTTTTTTTTTTTTTTTTTCCCCCTGAAGCTACTGGAGAGAGTATATTTTCAGCCTCCACATATTTAAGTGCACATTTCATTTGAAAGCCTTCTACCAACCAGATAGTATCTTTATATTAACAGTGATATTCTTCTGTGTTTAGTTGGGGGACTGGGGATGGAGTCATGTAATTTTTATGAGATTTGTATTCTTTGTACTTCAGTTGATGTTCTGTTCTGGTGTTGAGGTTTATTTCACATCCCAAAGTTCTATGGGCCAGAACGCTTAAAGATCAAGAAAGGGTAAACAGGAGAAAGGAGAAAAGTGTCATGTTTTCAAGTCACAAACATATATGTCTGTGTGTGTGTGTTTGTGTGTGTGTGTGTGAACATAACCAAGTATATTCTTTGACCCTCTTATCCTCTCTAGGAAAAGAGAACTGCTGGTCAGAGGCTCAGTGAACATACAACATATGTCTGGGGAGTGACCCTGCACCTGATTTTTTGATTGGCTATGTCCCCCGGACTTTCGCTGCATCTCTGAGCACCATATTCAGGGATCATGGAGCATGGGTCAGGGAGGACCAGGTCACGGTCCATCTCTGGGAACGTAGGTCTCACACCTGCTGAAGCTGAAGCTCCAATACTTTGGATACCTTATGCAAGAGCCAACTCATTGGAAAAGACCCTGATGCTGAGAAATATTGAGGGAAGGAGGAGAAGCTGCAGAGCATGAAATGGTTGAATGGCATCACTGACTCAATGGACATGGGTTTGAGCAAACTGAGGGAGATGGTGCAAGTCAGGGGAGCCTGGTGGGCTGCAGTCTATGGGGTCGCAAAGACTCGATACCACTGAAAGACTGAACAACAACAAGGTCTCGTAAACACACGGGGGTCTGGTGAGCCCACAGGGAGGCGGCTGAGTGCATGTTAGACTCAGAGTTACACATACAGGAGATGAGGCATCACCTTGCCATATCACTTGCTCTGAGCTGAGAACTGGATGTTGGTTTAGGGTGGCCAGGTTCACAGAGAGGCAAAGGTCAGATGCAGGAACACACCCCAGGGCACTGGCAGGGGGTGGCGGTCTGGCCTGGGGGCTGGAATCTCATTGGAATGCTGATGCAGGAACACTGGGTTTTGCCACCTGATCCAAATACCATGAGTCCCAGAGGGATGGTTGAGCTCGCGCCATTCTAGAAGGGAGCTCTTGGGCCTCCACAACCTGCCACTCGTCTTAGGAGAGAGACGGGCCAGTATGAGGGCCACTTCCAGCCAGGTCAGCCCTGCCCAGGGTCCTGGCACACATGCCTCCAGGCTGGGATGACTTCCTGCTTCCTGGCCACATGAAGATTTCCAGAAAGCACCCAAATGGACATTTGCTTGAAACGAAGATCTGTTCTTCTGGGTGGATTGTCAGGAAAGTGGACAGAGGATCGGAGAAGGGAGGAAAGGGAAGGGGAGAAGACAAGAGGCTGTTCTTCTGGGCAGAGGGGATGCAGGACTGGAGAGGGTGAGGGGAGAGTTAGAGAGTAGGGGAGAGGTAGGTTAGCGAAGAGGAGGAGGTGAGAGGGGAGGGGAGGGCTAGAGGGTGGGGAGAAGGGATTAGTGGGGATGAGAGGGTTAAAGGGGAGGGACAGGAGGGCTAGAAGGTGGAGAAGGTTAAAGAGTAGGGTTAGAGGTTAGAAAGAGAAGGGTTAGAGGGGAGGACAGTGTCAGAGAGGAGGGGAGATTTAGAAGGTGGGGAGAGAGGGTTAGAGGTAAGGAGAGGTTTAGGGTAGGGTTAGAGGGTAGAGGAGGCTGTTCTGGCCAAACTGTCAGGAAGGATGCAGCACTTGATAGGGAGAGCCACAGCCATGCCCCAGACGCAGGGACAGACCCTCCCTGCCATGTTGCAATCAGGCATGTCTGCATGGGCCTCAGGAGGTAGAAGAGATACAACCTAGGGTGTCTCTTCTCTGGCCCCGGGGAGTGTCACACCAGCCACCTTGTCTCCCTGCACATAATAAACAGATCATAAGGGGGGTTGTAAGCACCTGGGCCAGTGATGTCATGGGCACCCAAACTGCCTTGTCCTTGTGAGATTTGATGTGAAGACATCACAGAAAGAGAACCAGTCAAGAAGGGTCTGGCCAACAGTAAACGCCTCTTCACAGGGTCTCTGCGAGACCCAAGCACTAGCTCTGCTCACCCGGCACCTATTTTAGAGACTGGCCTTTGTCATTCCCTGGGCAGGAGGTGGGAAGGGAAACTCAGCCTCTCTCCTACCTCCTGTGACCCAGGTGGGCATTGGTAGCAGCAGCACTTCCACCTGGGGTCCAGAGAGTGTGTCCTCAATGGACAGGGCCTAACCGTTCAGTGAGGCCACCCTTTGTTCATACTGCACTGACCTGCTATAAGACCTTGGGTTCCCTGGCATACAGCTCACCCATTGCTGACCCCAGCTTGAAGTGTCTTGGGAGCTGCTCGCTGGCAGGCACCCAGGTGGTGACAGCTGCATGCCCAGCAAGAAGGAGGAGAAGCCAGTGGGGCAGGGGTGCATCATGGAGTGTCCAAGTCCCCTCTGCTCCCCGAAGGACACCTAGCCCTGCCTGCGACAGCCTTTCTCCTCTTTAGCACGTGTCTTTGTGGCTGATGTTGCCAAATACCTTCCTCTGGAAGAGAAGGCTCCATGACCACAGGAGAAGTGTAGGTGAGGTGGTGCTGTATCCCTAAACCTAGGAAGTTTGAGAACTAACATTCTAGAGCCTTGAACATACTGTGTGTTAAATCTGTACCAACCGAGTCTGAGATCTGGACAGATTCTCTGGGGAAATACTTTTCATGTCCAACATTAGAACCAACTTAAGACCAAGATTCAGGCAGACTCTCTGTGGAAATACTTTTCATGTCCAATGAGAGGACCAACCTAGGCCAAGATATGAACAGATTCATTGTGCAAATGCTTCGCGTCCAAGAAAACAAAACCCAGCCAAGATCTGGACAGGTTCTCTGTAGAAACACTTTTCATGTCCAACAAGAGGACCAACCTATGCCGAGATCTCGACAGGTTCAGAGTGGAAGCACAGTTCATGTGCAACAGGAGAACCAGACTAGGCCAGGATCTGGACGGGCTCTCTGTGGAGACTCTTTGTGTCTGTCATCTGTACAGGTTCACTGTGGAAGCACATTTCATGTCCAACAAGAGAACCAACCTAGGAAAGGATCTGGACAGTTTCACTGTGCAAACACTTTTCTTGTCTAGTAGGAGACCCAACCTATGCAAAAATCCAGACAAATTCACTCTGGAAACACTTCATGTCCTGCAAGAGATTTGTTAACACACATCTCGACCCCGAGACATGGAACACATTTTATCAGTGGAAATTGCAGGGAATTTGTTTGAGAGGCTTCTTCCTTGGCTTCTTTCCTGAGGTTCCTCCCGAATTTACTTGACCCAGAGGAAGAGCACTTGCACTTCTCGACTCACTACAGGCCGATTGATGCCCCACAACCTCACAGCCCCACTCCCCTGCCTCCCTCTGAGTTGAATAGAAACCTCCTGGTTACAAGGCCAAAACACAGTCTTCTTGGTGAGCAGAACAGAGGCTGGTGGGAAAGTGGGTGGAGGCTCAAAATTTTCTTGTAGAGGAAAAACTCATATGTGAGTTCCTGTGTGTGGTAGCCAGATGATGTAGTAATCGGTATTCCCTGAACATTTACAGTTGGGCTTAATTTCGGTATTTTAAAATTATTAATTATTATTATTATTACTATTATTTTAACTGAAGGATATTTGCTTTATGGAATTTTGTTGTTTTCTGTCAAACCTCACCATGAATCAGCCATAGATATGCCTATATCCCCTTCCTCTTGAACCTACCCCGTCTCCCTCCACATCCCACCCCTATAGGTTGATACAGAGCCTGTTTGAGTTTCTTAAGCCATACAGAAAAGTCCCGGTGGCTATCTATTGTGCACATGGTAATGTTAAGTTTCCACATTACTCCTTCCGTACATCTCAACCTCTCCTCCCTTCTCCCCAGGTCCATTAGTCTATACTCTATGTTTCTCTATTGTTGCCCCTATAAATTATTCTGTACCATTTTTCTATATTCCTTATATATGTGTTAGAATATGATATTTATCTTTCTCTTTCTGAGTTACTTCACTCTGTATAATAGGTTCTAGTTTAATTCACCTCGTTACGACTGACTCAAATGTATTCAATTTTATGGCTGAGTAATAGTCCTTTGGGTGTATGTACCACAACTTCTTTATCCTTTTATATTGGTTGATGGACATGTAGGTTGCTTCCATATTCTATTATTGTAAGTGAACAATGAACAATGGGATACACGTGTCTTTCTCACTTTCAGTTTCCTTAGGGTATATGACTAAGATTGTGATTGCTGGGTCATATGGTGGTTTTATTCCTAGTTTTTAAAGGAATCTCCATACAATCTCCTCTAGTGGCTGTATGAATTTACATTCCCACCCACAGTGCAAGAGCATTCCCTTTTCCGCGCATGCTGTCCAGCATTTATTGTTTGTAGACTTTTTCATGATGCCTATTCTAACTGGTGTGAGATGATATCTCATTACAGTTTTGATTTGCGTTTCTCTAATAATGAGCGATGTGAGATATTTTTCAACTGTTTGTTAGCCATCTGTATGTCTTCTTTGGAGAAATGTCTCTTTAGGTCTTTTTCCCACTTTTTGATTGGATTGTTTGCTTTTATGGTATTGAGTTGTATGAACTGCTTGTATTTTTTGGAAATTAATCCTTTGTCAGTGATTCATTTGCTATTATTTCTCTCACTCTAAGCATTGTCTTTTCAACTTGCTTATGGTTTCCTTTGCTGTACAAAACCTTTTAAGTTTAATCAGTTGCAGCATGTGGGATCTGGTGCCCTTACCGGGGACTGGAAATGGCCACCCTGTGTTGGGAACTCAGAATCCTAGCCTCTGGATCAGTAGCGAATGCTGAAACTGTCTACCGAAAAAGAAAAAGAAAAAAATAAAAAATAATGAAATAAAGAAAAGAAAAAGAATGAAAGAAAATCAAACATCTATTTACTTTTGACTGTGCTGGGCCTTCATTGCTTCATTGCTGTGCGGACTTTTCTCTGGTCTTGGGCGGGGGGGGGGGGGGGGGGGGGGGCTGGGGGGGAGGTGGGCGAGGGTGGTGTTACTTTCTAGTTTCTGTACTTGAACTTCTCACTGTGGTGGCTTCTCTTGTTGGGAAGCATGGGTTCTAGGCACGTGGGCTTCAGTAGCTGTGCATGGGCTTAGTTGCTCCATGGTATGTGGGATCTTCCCAGATAGGGAATTGAACCTGTGTCTGCTGCACTGGCAGGTGGATTCTTAACCACTGCATCACCAAGGAAGTCATTCTCCTCCCCTGTTTCCTGCCAGCCTCCTACTTAAAAAAAAAAACAAAAAAAAACACTAAAGGCAACCTGTTTAGTGAATGTTCAGGAGTCTGAGCTTTGAGGTCAGTGTTTGTGGGGCCATTCTCCTAAAGGCATCTTAGCTTCAGACACTGGTTGGGCTCATGGGTCTGGTGACTAGGGTAGATCTGGAGGCTGAAAACAGGCTTGGCCTCTGGTTGTCTGCCATCACCTACTCAACCAAGGCCCCCGAACCATGGCAGCCAAGCAGAGCAGCAAGTTGCTGGGTACAGTTGTGGAGCCTCTTCAGTCAGAGTGGAGCCTGCGGTGGAGGCAGTTGGCTGTCCTGTTAGGAAGTCATGATGTCAGGTGAGGCCTGGCCACTATCATGGGGACAGGATGGGGCCTCAGATAACTCACATCCCCACTCCCTGCTCCTCCCCCCTCAAACTTTGCTTCAGATCCTGGCTTGTGGCTGCTAGGAGCTTCCCAGGGCTGGGAGGTTGTGTAAAGCACCAGCCCCCTTACTCGAGGTCAGCTGAGACCCCAAGCTCTGGGGTCACACACCATCCCTGCTGTCATCCAGGTTGCCCCATTTCTTTGAGAGAGGACCTGTGTCAGGCTGTGGGTGATGGGGTACTTGGGGGTGTTGTGGGCTGGCTCAGGAGTCAGCTTTTTGAGGGGAGGGGAGAGGAGGGGAAGGAGAAACTTTGACCTGCTCAGGCTTCCAGGGTATTCCAGGTCCAGCTCTGGTGGGAGGTGCAGGTGAGAAGCCCCTGGAAGAAGACCCTGGGTCCCCAACATTTTTTCAGTTGAAACCGCTCTGCCTGCACCGCCCCTAACTCTCTCCTTCCTGTGGCCCTAGTCACAAGCCACAGAAGATGGAGAGTTTATGTGGCTTCCCTTCCTGTAGGGAAAACAAGCCACAGGTAAACGTGTTCCTTTAAGAGAGCATGAAAGAGGAGAAAATAATAGTGGGTGGTTATTCTGACAAGGTTCATGTAGAGACACTTCACAAGCCTGGCATAGGGAGGGAACCGAGAGCCATTGATTGTACTTCTGGAGTTTTCACACTGCCCTGCCCAGACCGCCCCATGGCCCATTCTCCCATTGGTTCCCTCTGGCGACTGGGTGGACTTCAGCCTCCTGAACACATCCTGGAAGGATTAGGCCAGCACAGAGGTCAAAGAGAAGGGAGGCTGTGGTTGACTCTTAAGAACACCATTGCCTCCACTCTGTCAGAACTCAGTTCTGGGTCTAATCAAACAGGGCTTCCTGGCACATTCACCACCTTCACTCACCGGGGGAGGACTTTGTGTCCAACTTGTTCCCATGTGCAGCCCGGTCATCCCTGGGACCTGTGCTGTGCGCATCTGCTCTGTTCACAGCACACCCCATGGTGCATCAGACTTCACTCATAAAAGGGAAGTGTAAGAATGAACTATTCCATAGTTAAGGATTTCAAGGTCTTGAGAGCATTGACCAAAACACATACAAGGCACAGGTACCAGGCCATGCATTAGATAAGTCACTGTGTGGGCTTCGAGGACCTCCATGTTGGGGGTGGGTGGGATGGGGGCTGACAGACAGTTTCCTGCATATGTGGCTCCAGACTCTGTTCTTGGCAGGCTGGATGACTGTCGCCACTGCCTATCTGTTGAGGGGCTCTGGGGCTGCCCAGTTCAGCAGGAATGGTAGTGGTGGGAAGCAAGGTCACCCTTTCTTAGCATCCCTGACCTCAGACCTCCTCATCAGGAGAGCTGAAGGCCTAAACGTCCCACTTCCTCATCTAGCTCTGAATACCTGAAATATGTGGGAGCTGAAGGACATGCAGAAAACAAAATTCTATAAAGCAATTATCTTTCAATTATTATTATTATTTGAAAAGGTTAAAAAAAAAAAAAAAAAAAAAACTAACAAAAAAGAAACACGAGGAAGAGCAAAGGCTTGCATTCTCAGCCAGCCTCTGCCAGATTCTCCCTGTGTTTATGCATCAGACCAAAATCTTGGTGCTCCCATTCTGTATCACAGATGGGAATAGAGACACAGAGAGGTTGAGCATCATGCCCCAGCTCACACAGCTACTGAGGACACGGCTGAGAACTGGACCTGTGGTCGACTCTGGCGTCCAGATGCTATGATGACACTGAGGGAGTAACAGAGACAGAGTGAGGGAGACCAGTTGTCCCAGACTAAGCCAGGCACACACACACACACACACACACACACACACACGTATACGTGCATGTGGCCTTCACCTTTGAGGCTACAGAAATCAGAGGAAAACAGGTGGCAACCAGAAGAGGCAAAAGGAAAGTCAAGATCTATAAGAAGGAGAGGCCACACTGCCCAGGCGGCCAGGGAATTCTCTTCCCTGATGAGTCTCTCTGAAACCCTAGATTCTTCTCCCTGGACCCAGGAGCTGACTGTTCAGTGACCTAACCTCCAGATTTATGCCTTCCAAGGGTTTCAGCTACCACTGAACCCCACTGCTGTCAGTAATACGGGATGAATAAGTAGGCAGTCAGCTTCAGATCTGTTTTGAGACAAAATTTATTAGGAGTACAAAAAAAAAAAAAAAAAAGTAATTCACATGGACATCTTCAGAACACTTATGAAACCCTCTGCTGTTTATTTACCCCCTCTCCTCTCATGAAACTGCAATGTCTATTTAATCAAGTAATTCTGGGCCCATCACATTCTTTCTTTAAAATATTTATGGATTTATTTATTTGGCTGTGCTGGGTCTAGTTGCAGCATGTGGGAGCTAGTTTCCCAATCAAGTATTGAACATGGGTCTCAGCATTGGCTTCTTAGCCACTGAACCACATGGAAAGTCTCATCATACTTTTAGTGAATATAATGGGTCAGAGAACTCCTCTGAGGCGCCCTTAGAGCTGAGGCATGGGGTGGCTGTAGTGATCTTCCTGTGTCTAAGATGTGGTTAGTTAGTCATGGCTCACCCACACTCCCTGCAAACATTGGACTACTCCCCTGGTGTGTCCTCTGGTGCTTGATGAGATGGGACTTTTTACTAAAGCTTTGCCCACACTCCCTGCAAACATAGGGCTTCTTCCCTGTGTGTGTCCTCTGGTGTGTGGTGAGACTTGTCCTATCCTTGGCATCTTGACCGCATTCTCCATAACTGACTCTTAATTCCTGAGACCCCTGCCCCCATGAATATTTTGCCTGTGTGGATCCAAATATTGCTGCTGCTGCTTTTGAATGCCTGGGCAGGGATCCCCTGGTTGGAGGTGGTCTCTTGCAGATGGTCTCAGGAGTATCTGAGAGGGGTATTGCACTGTACATATTGGCTGAGGAACTGCTGACTGGAGAGGCCATAGAACAGGAGGCACATGGGTGGATCCTGGGCCTTGGTTCTGCTGAAAGAGGAAGCTTTTCACGATCTGTCTTCCATCAATTTTGCCTTTGGAGTCCACTTCCATTCCATTCTTATTCTCTACATCTACAGAAATCCAGGAAGCCTGTGTCAAGGGTCTCTTCTGCATATTGCCCAGGGTAGGGACCTTACAGTAGAATCGGAGACAGCATCTCTCCTGGTAGAGGTGGGTCTGCAGGGACTTTTCCCTGCATATAAGTATCTGAAAAGTCATGTCACAGTGGCTGCAGGTATTTTACCCTACTAAGAGATAAGACTTGATGACTTAGGTGGAATCATCCTGAGAAGCTCCCTGTAAGGGGAATGAGTCTACTAAGCCTATTAAGCACCTGGCCTGCAGCTCTCTGCATATGGGAGGCAACACAGGGGGTGGTGAGAGCAGGTGTGAATAAAGCAGCTGAATTTGAGGCTCCTTGTTCAAAGAGCACCCTTGGTGTTGATGTCTGCAGGAAGTGAGTTTCAGACTGGACAAGATCAAGTGGCCCAGGTCCCACTGACTACAGGTTGTGGCTCCTGCTGCCCCAATTGGTTCACAAATTGCTACTCTCTCAGTTTCCTATACATCATAAAATAAAGACATGCCCTTTCTCAAGCCTCACCAGTATTCAGACCTCATTTATTTCACTCCATTCCAGTCCATTTAACAGGCACTAGGAATTAACAGGCACATAAAACTACATCTGCAGCCAGACCCTTCACACCCTCACTTCCTTGCATCTTCAGCCAGCCCACTCCCCCCTCATGTCTGACAATGAAGTGACAACTGAGGGCACTCCCCAAGACACTCCCAAAAATGAACTGAACCATCATCGTAAAACAGGGAACATGCCACTTGCAGCTGAAAATCTCATCATTGCTCTGTATCACCCAGCAAGACCCCCGGTGCCTGAACATGGACAGGGGCCCAGAGGCTTTGGTGTTCCACCCCGCCTCCTTCCTCTCCCTCTGTGCTTTCTCCTCCGAACACTGACATGACCGCTCTTCCCTGCCCTGGGGCTGTGACTCTGCCTGGAATCCTTTCCCACAGGTGTTATCTCTGCAGTGAACTTGCCCACCATCCTCTGCGACTCCCAATCCTCTGCTCATTCTGATCTTAGGCACTTTTCCTGCACTGGTTTTCCTCAGAGCACCAGCACCTATCTGGTATGAAGGCCATGCTGCCCGTAGGGCAGTGGTTATGACTGTTTCAGTGCATGGAGGCCTGTCTGGCACAGAGTATGAACACACACGACAACAAACTGAAATAGTAACTGAATGCATGTACACATGTAACTTATAAATGTGGAGGAAATAAGGAAGAGACAGATAAAGGTGAGAAAGGTGGTAGGCGCTAGGAAACTTGCTTTCGGCCTCTAAGCCTTCCAGCAGAACGTGATGTCACACATTTTTGGCATGAAATATTGAAAATTAGAACTAATATTTGTAATATACAATTGTTTCCTAACAGTCATATGACTAGGAATCAATTTCGGAGGCATTGTAATTGTGACGGACTGACTTTACACTGGATTCTACTCCGCTTCAGAATTCTATCAGGGAATCTCCCCAGGAGCTCTCCTTACCTAATTAGTCATTTTCTAGAGCTCATTTTCTAGAGTCATTTTCTAGAATTCCAGACTTCTCTCCACCCAGACTGTCTGTAAGACTGGTGACATCCAGCTCCTCTAAACTCTAACTTAAGTTCTTTTTTAATTCCATAGGACTTGGTGTTCCTAGGCTAGCCTGCACACCTCTGCACTCACCCTAGCCTGCCTTCTCTCCTGAGACTTGGCTTCAATCTCCCCACATGTATGCAGGTTCCATTTCACTTGCCTACTCTGTCCCATGGAAACCTGGAGAGTGCTCTGACTTAGCTTGCAGCACAAAACAGTAATAGTTTCTCCACTTTCTGCCTCCCTTGATGAAAGGAGAGGTGCCCAGAGAAAGGCCATGCTCAAGGCCATCCTACTCCCCATTCCTTCAGGGCCCAGGCCTCAGGGACCAATTCTCAATGGAACCGAGCCTGGGGATGTCGCTGACCTCACAAACACAAGGTCCTCCATGCTAGGTTATTCTCAGTTCAGTTCAGTTCAGTCGCACAGTCATGTCCAATTCTTTGCGATCACATGAACCTCAGCATGCCAGGCCTCTCTGTCCACCACCAACTCCCAGAGCTTACCCAGACTCATGTCCATTGAGTCCGTGATGCCATCCAACCTTCCTCTGCCCTCTGACATCCCCTTCTCCTCCCACCTTCAATCTTTCCAAACATCAGGGTCGTTAATGAGTCAGCTCTTCGCATCAGAAGGCCATAAGTACTGGAGTTTCAGTTTCAACATCAGTCCTTGCAATGAACACCCAGGACTTATCTTCCTTTGGATGGACTGGCTGGATCTCATTGCAGTCCAAGGAACTCTCAAGAGTCTTCTCCAACACCACAGTTCAAAAGTATCAATTCTTCTGTGCTCAGCTTTCTTTATACTCCAATGCTCCCATCCACACATGACTACTGGAAAAATAATAGCCGTGACTAGATGGATCTTTGTTAACAAATAACATCTCTGCTTTTTAATATGCTGTCCAGGTTGGGAATAACTTCCCTTCCAAGGAGTAAGTGCCTTTAAATTTCATGGCTGCAATCACCATCTGCAGTGATTTTGGAGCCCAAAAACTTAAAGTTGCCCACTGTTTCTCCATTGATTTGCCATGAAATGATAGGACCAGATGCCATGAGCTTAGTTTTCTGAATGTTGAGCTTTAAGCCAACGTTTTCACCCTCTTTCACTTTCATCAAGAGGATCTTTAGTTCACTTTCTTCTATATGGGTGGTATCATCTGCATATCTGAGGTTATTGTTATTTCTCCTGGCAAACTTCATTCCAACTTGTGCTTCCTCCAGCCCAGCCTTTCTCATGATGTACTCTGCATAGAAGTTAAACAAGCTGGGTGACAGTATACACCCTTAAAGTACTCCTTGTCCTATTTGGTATCCTGGTGCTGCGCAGTTCGTCAAAAATAGAAAAACTAAGGTTGCATATTCCTAAAATCAGTTTCTTAATGTCTGTCTGCAGTATGTTCTCCAAAAGGACATCCATTGCATGATCCTCTTCAGTAATGAACTCTGCTGTCTACACTGGAACATAGAAAGTGCCAAGTAAGTGTCAATTAGGTGAGCTAAAATGTCCCTGGTGAATCTAGACTCCTCAAGCTGTTTTCAAGTACCTCAGTTTTGTTGAGCATATAGACTTATATACTGAGGGCCATACCAAGTTCTTGTCTCTTTCTTTCTGATGTTGTTTGAAATGAAAGAGCATGGTATGGAGGGAAAACAGGAAAGAAGATGTTAAAACTATTAAGGGAGATGGGATGAGAAGGAAAGGGGTATGGGGTTGAGGGAAGTGCAATGTCTACAACCAGCAGACTCACAGTGCTTACCTCATCCAGCTGGCACAGGAAGTGTCCTCTCCATCCACATACTCCTTTTGGTGACCTGGGTCTTAGAAAAAGATCACAAGATTCCTTCTCTTTTTATTTTTCTTTTGTGGGAGTTTATAAAGAACTGTTTCCCTCTGCTGGCATTGGTGCTCTTCAGCATACATGGATTCAATTGCCGGTCATGACCTTACATGGTAAGCTCCTTAATCACCACCTACACGTCTGAGTCTATTGGTGCACTGAAGGCAGGGCTCCACAAGGGAGGAGCCACTTCTGTGTGCCTGTATCACTCTATTCCTGCCTCTCCTCTGATCTTTAGAGAGAAGAGCCACTTCTGTGTGCCTGTACCACTGTAGTATCTAGGTCCCTCTGATCTTTCCAAAGAAGTCCTGTGTATGGGGAGCACTGTCATCCCATTTCTCTGATCTTTACATAGAAATCCGGTGTGCCTTTACCACTATGATCCCACCTCTCCTCTGATCTACAGATAGAAGTTCTGTTTCTCTGTACCACTGTGCCCCTACCTGTCCTCTGAATTTTAGGTAGAAGTTCTGCTTGCCTGCATTATGGTGCTCCCACCTGTCCTCTTATCATTAGGTTGAACTCCTGTGTCTGTATTTCCATGCCTCCTCCTCTCTGACCTTTAGATAGAAGTCTGTGTTCATGCACAGTGTAAACAGTACACAGGGCTGACTGCCATCCCTGAACATGGCATCACCATCCTTTTCCTTGCCTGCAGAGTTGGAGTTCCCCCACTCAGTCCCCCAACAAACAAGTGATTTGAGACCACAGTACAGGTGATGAGGGGTGTTTCTCACCAGCCAGGATTATCCACTTCGGCAGCCTCTTCATCATCTGTGATCCGGCCCTCGCAGGGGCCAAAGTGCAGGCCAAGCAGCAGATCGGACACCATGTTCCACATGCCAAGCCCAGCCTCAGGGAGGCCTGACAGTCTAACACTTAACCCAGGGGGCAGAGTGAGGGATGCACAGTTGACATTAGCCTTTTCCACTGCAGAGTGCTTTAGAAAGGTCAGAGGCCCATCAGCAGCACAGCTGTCAAAGAAGAAATTCCGACACTTCTCCCAATCTGGAGGTGAGACCAACAGGGATGAGGGGATGTATGGTGACGCTGCTTGTCTTAAAAACCCTCACAAAGAACCAGGGCCTTCACAGCATTTGGCCTCGATCCTATACCCCAACTCATGGAGGAAAAGGATGATTGGGGGACCAAAGGGTGAGGCTTCATAACCCCTCTTTCTGAAAGGGACAGCAGGGCCACTCAGACGTAGTCGTCATCCTGGGGCTCACCAACCTCTTGGTACACATGACCCTTTCTTTCTCGGAGGTTGTACTTCTTCACTTCAGTCTCCTTTCTTCTGAGTTCTAAGATGGAGAAGCGAAGCTAAGCAAGGCCAGAGAGTTAGTCTCTGTTTTATCAGGAAGTGTGTGCTCTCCCACTTGTTCATCTATACATTTAGCTAATATGTTTTACATTTATTTTTAAGATTTTTACTTTTGCATTCTTATGTTTTAATGTTACATTATTTATTTATTGCCTGTGCGACATGGCTTGTGGGATCTTAGTTCCCTGACCAGGAATGGAACCCACACCTCCTGCAGTGGAAGTACAGAGTCTTAACCACTTAACCACTAGAGGTGCCTTCTCTCTATATTTTGTTTCTTCTCTTTCACTATTGGTTCAGGGGACTGAGGCAACACACACTGACCAGACATGCCCAGTTCCGCGTAGGCATCCTGTACTTGCCGTCAGTAGGTTTAACCTCCCAACCTTCTTACTTAGAAAACAGTTCACTGACACATCTACTCAGAAATTACATGTTGAGAGCACATGACATGTAAGGCATCTCTGCTCAAGCAGAGGTCTGGGCATAAACACTAACAAAGCATTGTCCCTCTTATCACAGCTGGATTTATTAAACTACTTGCATGTTTCAGCACTTTTGTATTTAATGTAATGCTTTCAAACACTGTATGAGTTACATATCTTCATCTTCACTTGACAGACAAGCAATTAGGACCTCAGAAAATGTAAAAGATTTTCCCAAGGCCCCAGCACTAACTTCAGGTCTCAAATCAGACTGGCTTAAACCCACGCCAATCCATTATCCAACCCACACACACAGTCCATGCTTACTATCCTTTCTACACGAATCAGAGGAACTCCCCAAATTATTTTATCTTACCCGCTTTTTGTCTGGAGTGCCGCCCAGGGTGATGTGCATCTCTGGGAAGGGACTCCTGTTTCTGGGCCTGCCTGGAACCACTTGTCTTCAGCAATTCTACTGCTCCTGACAATTCCTTCAAAGCAGAAACATTACTTAATGGCACCCTGGACATTCCCTTCTGCGTGAGAGTCACATAGTAAAAGAAAACATGACTTTCTTTAGTTCTTTAGGATATTATGAAGTGTTTTTTTCATACATGACTTTAGTTAATACTTTGACAATTCATGGAAATACTTAGTTGGGCGGGGGTGGGGGGCGTGTCTGACACAGGAGTGTAAATAAAGGACCTAAGTGGTTAGTAAGTCAAAACTAAAGTTCATATCTTAGGGTTCTTCCCCTCCAAATTTCTCCATACAGGTGAGAACAGGGCAGGGAGAATAGCTGACAGTCAAAGAAGAGGGTAAGGGCTCAGAGAGAAAACCAGGGGCTTTTCAATTAATTAGTGGACCTTTGATGGACAAGGATGTATGGAAAAGTACAAAAGGGACAAAAGACACCTGGAAAATGAGGTGGCAAAGAAGTGAGATAGGGAGGATAAAAGATGATTGGCAGAAACATATTTACATGGTGAAGAATATGAGCTGAGAGTTGCAGGTTGCTGTGTTCTAGAGACAAGGTTTGGAATTAAAGTAGCTGGTCTCATCAACTGCTTGAACAAGACTGTATGACTAGCTGGTTCTCCTTACTTTCCTGATCCATAAATGGGTATACATGCTAATTCTTAATGTTATAGTGGGCTTGAAATTTAATCACAGTCAACAAATCATTGTGTGAGCTATTTAATACAGTATGAGTGTGAACATATACCCCTGCCATCAGCTTACCCCCTCACCTGTCTCTGTATTTGAAGTCTAGCTCACAAATCTACCTTCAGCATCCCTTGACCTTATTACTCCTAGATGAATGTTTAAATGTGGAGTCACTCATTCAGAAAGCATTCAGGGGACCCTCAGGGGCTTTGAGCTGGGCCTGCACTTCTAAGAATTAATGGTTATGGGCTAGGCTCTCAAAGATCATGATGCAGGAGCAGCCAACACAAATGCTTTCAAACATGAGAGTCATCTAATCAGAGCCCAGAGGAAGGAGTTGAACATTTGAAATCATGACCAGATGATGAGTGTCTACTCAAAAGCGGGTAATCTATGTGAAGTCTTCAGTTCTTTACTTATGTGTTGCTTTTCAGTTATAAACTGAGGATTGTCAGGGTTGTGAGTTCCTTCCTCTTATTGGAGTAGGAGGCTCTGAGTTTGGGGACCCTAATGCTTTCTTCATCTTGGACCAAACACTCAACAAACTGCCCAACATGTCCTTAAGCTTACCTTAGTTAGATGTCTTAGCATATGTCTCACTTTCAGTTCAGTTCAGTTCAGTTCATTCGGTCAGTCATACCTGACTCTTTGAGACCATATGAACCGCAGCACACCAGGTCTCCCTGTCCATCACCAACTCCTGGAGTCCACCAAAACCCTTGTCGATTGAGTCAGTGATGCCATCCAACCATCTCATCCTCTGCCGTCCCCTTCTCCTCCTGCCCTCAATCTTTCCCAACATCAGGGTCTTTTCAAATGAGTCAGCTCATTGCATCAGGTTGCCAAAGTATTGGACTTTCAGCTTCAACATCAGTCCTTCCAATAAACACCCAGGACTGATCTCCTTTAGGATGGACTGGCTGGATCTCCTTGCAGTCCAAGGGACTTTCAAGTGTCTTCTCCAACACCACAGTTCAAAAGCATCAATTCTTCTATGCTCAGATTTCTTCATAGTCCAACTCTCACATCCACACATGACCACTGAAAAAATCATAGCCTTGACTAGATGGAGCTTTGTTGACAAAGTAATGTCTCTGCTTTTTAATACGCTGTCTTCTATGGTCATAACTTTAGCCCAGCACAAAAGAAGTGAGGTTGACAACATCTCTCAGATGAATGATATAAAGATATATGAATAAGGCAGTGTAAACTTTATAGAACTATGGAAGTTTTTCTAGTCAGCTTGTAAGGGGTTTAGAGAAGGTGCTTTGGTTTAGATTGCACTACTATGATATCAGGCATATAATCAAACATGCCTTTACCTCAGTTTCTTGTTCTATAATGGTGATAGTTACATACCTCCTGATAGGTACTGTATGATTGTTCTAAGGTTTAAGGAAGTTTATTCACACACACACACACACACACACACACACATGCTTAATGTCTGAAATATTGTGAAAATACTGTAACAATCACACAGCCTACTATTGTTGCTATACTTACTCACCATAAACATGGTGATGATATCAGACATTGTGCTAAAGATTCAGGAAAGGAAGGCGGCAGTCTCTAGGATCTGTTTTCAATCATTTTTACCTGTGACTGGATCCACAAGGAGGATTTTCTTGTCAACAAGATTTGGGAAATACTCAACTTCTGGTTGAGTGTGCTCCATTCTATGGCCATCCAAGATGGTTTACCTAAAAGATGATGAGAACCAGTGCTTTGGTTGGAAAATGTTTCCAAACTCTAGGAATTCTAATTAAGGACACAGAATTCTGTGCCAGAGAGTGACAAGGACAAGAATCACCAAAGGAGGAATGGAAAATGGTTTCTGTAGCATCAACTTCTATGCTTCTACTGAGAGCATCACATAATTTTCTTAAAATTAATGAAAAAAATATGAAACTTCAACTGTGCTTCATCCAATGCTCATAAATTATCTTAATAAAGTTACTAGCCTTTCATGACAAAAAATACTCAACAGAATAGAAGTAGAAGGAAGTGATAGCAATATAATAAAGGTCATATATGAAAAGTCTACCTCTAACATCACACTCATCAGTGAAAAATGGAAGACTTCTAAGATAAAGAAAAAAAAAAAGAAAAGGCAAGGATGCCCATTCTCAACACTTCTATTAAACATAATATTAGACATTCTAGCCAGGACATTGTATTAGAAAAGGTTTCCACTTGGAAAGAAAGAAGTAAAATTATGTCTGTTTACAGAGGACATGACTTTATGTACAGAAAATCTTTACAATTCCACACACATGCATACACATACACAAAACCTTCACAGAAATTTGCATGGTACAAAATCAACATTCAAATATCTTTGCAATATACCCAAGAACAGTGACCATTCTGAAAAGGAATTTAAGTAAACAATTGTCTTTATTTTTATTTTTTAAGCTGTAGTCAAGAGCTATGTTTACATTTTAAAAATATTTATTTTTATTTATTTATGTGTACCAGTCCTTCTTTGCAGCATGTGGGGGTCTAGTTACCTGACCAGGGGTTGAACCCAGGTTCTCTGCATTGGGAGTGTGGAGTCTTAGCCACTGGACCACCAGGGATGTCCTGATAATCTTATGTATAGTAGCATTAAAAAAAAAAAAAAATGAAATACCTAGGGGCAAGTTTAAAGGGATGAAAGACCTGTACACTGAAAACTACTAAATTGCTGAAAGGAATCTGACACAGGTAAACAGAAAGGTGCCCCATGTTTATGGATTTGGAGACAATAGTATTAAGTTGTTCATACTACCCAAAGGAATTTAAAGATATGATGCAATTCCTGTTGAAATCCCAATGGAAGGTTTTTCAGACATAGAAACATCCATCCCACAGTTAATATGGAATTTCCGAGGAGACCAACTAGGCAAAACAATCTTAGAAAGTACAGCAAAGCGGGAGGCCTCTGGTTTCCCAACACATTACAAAGGAACAGTAACCAAAAGAGCGTAGTGTAGTAAAGTGCCTTCTTGGTCACCAAGTCCTGTTGACTCTGTGTGACCTTTTGGACTGGAGTCTACCAGGCTCTTCTTGTCCAGTGGATTTTCCAAGCAAGGATACTGGTGGAGGTGGCCATTCCCTTCTCCAGGGGATCTTCTTAACCGATGGATTGAACCAACATCTCCTGTGCCTCCTGCACTGAAGGCAGATTCTTCATCTGCTAAGCCATTGGGGAAGCATGCTGCATAAAGACAGACATATCAATCAATGTAACAGAACAGATAGTCAGAAATAAACAGAAATAAACTCCTGGATACATGGTCCAGTGATCTTTAGCAAGGGTGTCAAAACAATGAGGAAAATTTAAGCCCTGTAGAGAAAGGAGCTGAGGGGACAAAATACCCATATGAAAAATAATGAAGATTTTATATCATGTAGAAAAATCAACTCAGAATGGATTCAAGGCCTAAATGTATCACTTGAAATGATAAGACTCTTAGAAGAAAACAATGGTGAACCTTCACGATATTGACTCAGCAATGAATTCTTAGATATGATAGCAAGTGTACAAGTGTTAGCAACAAAGTAAAAAGAGACAAATAAGACCACATTAAATTTTAAACTTCCGTGCAGCAAAGGACACAGTGAGCAGTGAAAAGGCCACGTACAGGACAGTGGAAACTATTTGTAAAATACAAATCTGATAAGGGGTTTTAAGCATACACCAATATCAAGGCTATCTATAAGCCAGGAAGAGAACTGCATTGACTTTGATGGCACCCTGATATCAAACTTCCATTCTCCAGAATTGTAAGAAAACAAATTTCTCTGGTTTAAGCCATGCAGTCTTTCTTTGTTATAGCAGACTGAGTCGACTAACATGGTGAGAGTAGGGATGGAATAGGCATTTCTACAAAGAAGATACACAAATAGCCAACAAACATATAAAAAGATGCTCAATCTTACTAATCAATAGGGAAACACAAATTAAAACTGCAATGGAAATTTTCTCATACCTTTTGTGATGGTTAGTACAAAAAGAAGGAAAAAAAAAAAAAAAAACAGTAGCAAGTTTGGTAAGGATATAGAGAAAATGGAACACTTACATGCGATTGTTGGAAATGTAAAATACTGCAACCGCTACAGAAAACAGTATGGAATTTCCTCAGAAAATTAGAATTCCTATATGATCTAGTAATCCAGCTCCAGAGTGTATATCATAACAAAATTGAAAGTGAGATTTTCAATAAATAATGTGCACATCTATGGTCATTGCAGCAGTATTCACAATTGGTAAGATGCGGAAGCAATATAAATATTCACCAGGGGATAAACAGATAAGGATTATATATAAAATATATCTCATACATATCGTATACATATACACACAAGGAAATTTTTTTCAGCCTTAAAAACAAAGAATGAAATTTTGTCATATGCAACATCAGAATGGGCCTTGAGGATATTAGGCTAAGTGAAATGAACCAATCAAAAACAGAAAAATATTGCATGATTCCTCTTCTATGAGATATCTAATTTAATCAAATCCATGGAAACAAAATATAATTGTGGTTGCTAAGGGCTATGAGGAGGAAGAATTGGAGAATTGTTGCTCAGTGGGTAAATGGTTTCAGTCATGCAAGATGAAAAAGTTCTACAGGTTTTTTGCACACCAGTGTGTATATAATTAGCAACAGAATACACTCAGAAATTATTAAGAAGGAAAATAAAGATGTGTAGAACATGGGAACAAGAGTTAGAACTGGAAAAAAGGGAACAAGAGTTAGAACTGGAAATGGAACAACAGACTGGTTCCAAATAGGAAAAGGAGTATGCCAAGGCTGTATATTATCACCCTGCTTATTTAACTTATATGCAGAGTACATTATGAGAAACGCTGGGCTGGAAGAAACACAAGCTGGAATCAAGATTTCCAGGAGAAATATCAATAACCTCAGAAATGCAGATGACACCATCCTTATGTCAGAAAGTGAGGAGGAAATAAAAAGCCTCTTGACGAAAGTGAAAGAGGAGAGTGAAAAAGTTGGCTTAAAGCTCAACATTCAGAAAACTAAGATCATGGCATCTGGTCCTATCACTTCGTGGGAAATAGACGGGGAAACAGTGGAAACTGTCAGACTTCATTTTGGGGGGGGGGCTCCAAAATCACTGCAGATGGTGATTGCAGCCATGAAATTAAAAGACACTTACTCCTTGGAAGGAAAGTTATGACCAACCTAGATAGCCTATTCAAAAGCAGAGACATTCCTTTGCCAACAAAGATCCGTCTAGTCAAGGCTATGGTTTTGCCAGTGGTCATAAAAGGATGTGAGAGTTGGACTGTGAAGAAAGCTGAGCATCTAAGAATTGATGCTTTTGAACTGTGGTGTTAGAGAAGAGTCTTGAGAGTCCCTTGGACTGCAAGGAGATCCAACCAGCCCATCCTAAAGGAGATCAGTCCTGGGTGTTCATTGGAAGCACTGAGGCTGAAGTTGAAACTCCAATACTTTGGCCACCTCAGGTGAAGAGCTGACTCATTGGAAAGGCCCCTGATGGCTGGGAGGGATTCAAGTCAGGAGGAGAAGAGGACAATAGAGGATGAGATGGTTGGATGGCATCACCGACTCGATGGACATGAGTTTGAGTAAACTCCAGGAGTTGGTGATAGACAGGGAGGCCTGGCGTGCTGTGATTCATGGGGTTGCAAAGAGTCGGACACAACTGAGCAACTGAACTGCACTGAACTGAGAACCATGGGGCAGGTGTTCCCTATGAAGAATCTCTCTCCATATCAGAACCTTTGCAGACAGCCAAATGTTTGGTTTCCATGTCTTGTATACTAGTTTTAACAACCTAAGGGAGCAGATGGACTTCCCCGGTGGCACAGAGTATGAGAATCTGCCTGCCAACGCAGAGGACACAGGTTCGATCCCTGGTCCATGAAGATTCCACATTCCTTGGGGCAACTAAGCCTGTGTGTCACAAACTACTCGGCCAGCATGTGCTCTGCAACAAGAGAAACCACTTACCACACACAGGGAAAGCCCATGCATAGCAACGAAGACCCAGTGCAACCAAATAAATAAATAAATACATAATAAAAAATAATCTAGGAGATCAGAAATTCATAGATGGAGAATCATAGAACTAATCTAAATTGTTTTCTCCAGTCTAAGCAGATTAATTCTTCTAATCTCTGAGCAGCAGAAGAGGAAGTGAGCTGATCCCTTCTATCTTACAATGAGTGAACTTTATTTCTATTTATCTGGTGCTGTCTCTGGTTAGTGAAACATGGGAAAGATCAGTGAGAAGAAACAGATCTCTCAAACTGGTTCCCAGAATCAAGACAAAGAATTATTTAGCAAACGAAGCAACTGATACAAGCAACTCCTGCATCTCAATTCCAGAAAAATAAACGACCCAATCAAAAAATGGGCCAAAGAACTAAACAGACATTTCTCCAAAGAAGACATACAAATGGCTAACAAACACATGAAAAGATGTTCAACGTCAGTCATTATCAGAGAAATGCAAATCAAAACCACAACGAGGTACCATTTCATGCCAGTCAGAATAGCTGCTATCCAAAAGTCTACAAACAATAAATGCTGAGAGGGTGTGGGGAAAAGTAAACCCTCTTACACTGTTGGTGGATGCAAACTAGTACAGCCACTATGGAGAACAATGTGGAGATTCCTTAAAAAACTGGAAATAGAACTGCCATATGACCCAGCAAACCTACTGTTGGGGCATACACACTAAGGAAACCAGAACTGAAAGAGACACATCCACCCCAGTGTTTGTTGCAGCACTGTTTACAATAGCCAGGACATGGAAGCAGCCTAGATGTCCATCAGCAGACGAATGGATAAAGAAGCTGTGATACATCTACACAACATACAATGGAATATCACTCAGCCATTAAAAAGAATATATTTGAATCAGTTCTAATGAGGTGGATGAAGTGGAGCCTATTATACAGAGTGAAGTAAGCCAGAACGAAAAACATCAATACAGTATACTAATGCATATATATGGAATTTAGAAAGATAGTAACACTAACCCTATATGCGAGACAGCAAGAGACACAGATGTATAAAACAGTCTTTTGGACGCTGTGGGAGAGGGAGAGGGTGGGATGATTTGGGAGAATGGCATTGAAACATGTGTATTATCATATGTGAAATGGACTGCCAGTCTAGGTTTGACGCATGGGACAGGGTGCTCAGGGCTGTTGCACTGGGATGACCCAGAGGGATGGGATGGGCAAGGAGGCGGGATGGGGTTCAGGATGGGAAACACATGTACACCCGTGGCTGATTCATGTCAATGTATAGAAAAACCACTACAATATTGTAAAGTATTTAGCCTCCAATTAAAATGAATAAATTTATATATATATATAAAAAGACAGATTCACCTTAGGGTAAGATGATCATGTGTTGTCATTTTTATCCATACATAAATAATGTATATTCAATAATGTATACATATATACATATATAAATAATGGCATAATATGTTAATCATTTTCTCCTCTAAGACATTAATCCAATAACCAAATTATGATGAGATTAGTATTAGAAATCTCTGGGAAATTTATAGTCTAAGACTTCTTTAATTGCCCTTTCATTAATGCTTAGCAAAAGTAATTATTTTAAAAATAATGACAAAGTTTAAACATTAAAGTTTTGAGAATTACACTGGAAAACCTATACATGCATCTTCATTCAGGCTTATGTCAATGTTCTGCCACAACAACTTCAGAATGCTGAAAACTATATTTCCTTTGCTAATGGCTGATATGTAGTTGAGATCTAAGCCCAGGCTGGCTTTAGGAAGACACCTCTAAATCCTCCTGGCCCCTCACCTTGCTGCCTTGGTGTCCATTCCTCATCAGAATGCTCAGTATCATCTACCTGGGGTTTGATGACCTGCCTGTGGCGATGCATGAAAGCTGGTCTAGAGGCTCTGAAACCTGGAAAGAAGCAATATTTGTTCTAAGAATGAGGAACAAAGCACAGAATCAATGCCAAGTGTCACAGAGTCACGATAATTAGTAGGATAGGCTGGGAGAATCTAGAACAAGGCAAGAGGTGAGCTCTGCACTGCCAGGGCCAACCCCACTTTGGTAAAAACACAATAAAAATTTCCTCCAGGTTAGTCTCCACACAAAAGGGAACTGTAAGCAGATGAAGCCACTTAAGAGAGGACCAACTTAACACTGAGGGTGAACACCTGTTTTATATCTCTCAGGTTCATATGCTTGCAGCACTTCCTGTTATCTACAGCAGTCAGCACTTCTGAGTTCCTTTTCACCTTCCTATATTGATTTTTTTCCCCCCATTCTCCCATCTCTGCCCATTCTTCCTCAGAGAAGTATATGGAAATGCCTTTGAAAGAATCTTTGGCCTAAGGAAAAGAACTGATTTCATCAGTGACTTACGAATATAAGTCTGGCCTTAGAGCTGGGCCTTCTCCTCCACCTTGTGTGTAGGGAGTAGCCTGAAGCTACTGGATGGTCTCTGTGAGACAGGGATGAAGACTTTCCTTCCCAACTGCATCCTGCTTAACGGAGCAAACACTGAGCATTTTTCTAATTCTCCCTGGACACAGAGCAGTTGATGATGCTAGTGTCCTGTTTTGTCCCACTCCACCCTTCCGCTTCAGACAAGACCAGGCATTCCCATCCTGTGTACTTTCACAGAGAAGTTCATTCAGCTGTGTGGACAAACAGAGCTGGGACCAGCTCCATGTCCTCCCTATAGAGCTGGCTTAGAGGCTTTTGCTGCCTCCACCTCTCACCATGGGCTTCTACTTTGGACTCCCTAGATCCCCCTCAGTGGTGTCTTCCAGAAACCTGTTCAGGTTCATGGCCATAGAACCAACTCAGGCCAAGGTGCCTGTGGGACAAGAAGATGCTGAGATAGTCCAGACGACTGTCCAGAGTTGGGTCTGTCCCTTTTTGGTGGACTGTCCAGGACAGGAAGGAGCCAACAAAGTCAGGCTGGGGGTGTTGTTGGGATGGACCAACCCCAAAGAGCTGTGACAGTCCAGACTAATGTGAACTAGATTTGGTTTCTTTGATTCCCCTACAATTTGGCCTCTCTGAGGAAAGGCACTGGGAGGGACAATGTCTGTGGGTGACAGAAGGAGTCCTGAGTCAGGAGACCTGGAAGCCCCCAACTGCTAGAGTGGGGTCAGGCTGAAATCAGGGCGCTGTACCAGTGCAAGAGAGGGACTATTTCTCCAAGCAGGATTTTGAGGATCTCTGCCCAGGGGCTCTGGGAAAACCTGGGCATAACTTGGGTTCTATGTCTACGAGACATGTAGCATGAGGAGATCTGAGTGACAGGGGCTGAAGGATGTGGGATTTCTCAGATTTTGGGATTGGGGTGGGAGTCTTGTGTCTGATGGAGACCACGCAGGTTGAAAGTACCTGGGATCTATGAGGCTGAGGAAATAGGAGGGTTCTCATTAACGGGTTTTAGGCCCCAGACAGGCAGGACAGTTAAGAGTCTTGAGAAGGAAGAGTTTTAAGAGCTACCAGTTTGAGGTATCCAGGGTCTCTGAGGTCAAGGAAATCTGGTTTCTCTGCGGGTGCTATTTTGCGGGTTCCACGGGCTGAGGGGAACTAGGGTTGCTCTAAGCAGGCAGACAGGGTTCGCAGCACTAGGGGACTTGGTGTTTCTGAGGGCAGAGGGAGTTGTAGTCCCTGAAGCTGAGCCCCACCAGCACCCTTAAGGTTAGGCCCCAGGTTCCTCAATGCTGACGGGATGTATGGCCTCCCAGCCTGGAATCTGAAGCCATCAGGCTAAGGGTTTAGGAGGTTTGTGCAGAGCACGTTCCTGTCAGTCTCCCCGCTGTCCCTCCCGCGCTGACCACCCAAACCTGGTGCGAGTTCGGAGCTCGGTGGCGTCTAGTCCTCCCGCACTGAGGCGAAGGGAACCGCGAGCAGCTGCCTTGTACTCCCCATAAAGCACAAGCGACCAATCTGTGCTGCGACCCGGGCAGCAGGACTAATAACCGCCAGGAGGGTGCGGAACTCACAGGATGTCCCGCCCTACCGCTCAGGGATTGGCTACTCTGGGTCTCTGCCGTGTCTGTCAGGCCTGGAGCACGCAGGCGCATCTTGGCAATTTGCTTCCCTTGTTTGCAGGCAGGCAGTTTTAGGCCTGGATCTTCTAGTGGGCGGGTTGTCCTCCGGCTGGATGTTTCCTTCCAGTGCCCTCAACTAGAATCTTGTCTCCACCGTCCTGTAGTCATGCTCCTGGACTTTCTCCTGGGCCAACCTGTGCCATGGCTTGAAAATCCAGTTTTGACAAGAACTTGTGTTTTGAGTTTTATTCAGGGTTGGTTGGTTGTTTTTCAGTGTGTATGTGTGTGTGTGTGTGTATTATATATAATGTATACATATATATATAATATATGTATATATATATTACACACACTCACAGCCAATTTACATTGCTGTACAACACAATGTAACAAAACATTGTAAAGCAACTACACATTTACCTACTGTAAGCTCCATTTATAGGAAGTTCTATACTGACGGAACTGAAAACAGGAGTCTCTTGGGGGAAGGAAAGTGTGAGGAAGGGGCCCAAAGAGATTTTCTACGTTGATGGAAAAAAAGAAAGGAAAAAAAAATATATATATATATATATATATTTTTTTTTTTCCTTTCTTTTTATATATATATATATATATATATATATAGAGAGAGAGAGAGAGAGAGGATCATATATATATAATCTAGGTGAAATTATATTAATATTTATACAATGTAAATTTCAAACAGGGTCTGGCTATGTGGCTCAATGCATTTATAAATTTACCAGATGTTGTCAAATTGTCCTTCAGAAAGTTGCATGACACTATGCTTTCACAACATTGCATGGACACTCATTTTCCAAACTCTCATCCTTAGTTTGGAGGAAACATTTGGTATCTTTCAACTTTCTTATTGAACTTTTGTCAATTGGCTTGGTGAGACATAGTAATTCATTTTTGTTTTGGTTTGAATTTCTTATATTATCAATTAGGTTCAATGTTTCCTCCTGTTTTTTAGTCATTTTTCTTTTCTTTTTTTTTTCATCTGAGTAATTTGTATTTGTTTGTACCATTTGTATACTTCAAGTTTGTCTTCTATTGGGTTTTTCATCTTCTTATTTTTACTTTTGAACTCTGCTTAAATTAGGTAAATGAGCCCTTTGTCAGGCATCTTCCAAATATTTCTCGATTGCCATTTTACAGTTCCTTGTTTATTATTTATTTTACCATGCAGGGATTTTACTACAAAGTGTAAATTCCCCTTTTAAGCTTCTGGGCAAAGATCACTTAAATTAAGAAATTTAAATAACCCAGAAAACTCCAGGAACTTAGGGGGGGCGGGGCAACTCACTCTGAGCTCATCTGTGTGCCTTTCCATATGTACTTTCCATATGTACTTTTCAATAAGCTATTTACTTTACCCTGAAATATATATATATATATACGTGACATGTAGCATGAGGAGATCTGAGTGACAGGGGCTGAAGGATTATATATATCCATAATGAATATGGCATTATACTGGCACAAAATACAACTATAGGTAAATCATACAAGAAAGAAAGTCACGCGATAAAATCTTTACACCTATGGTCACCTAATCTATAACAAAGAAGGCTAGAATATGAGTACAATTGAGAAAAATGGCAGTTCAGTGGTTAAGAATCCCACTGCCAATCCAGGGGACATGGGTTTGAGCCCAGGTTTGGGAAGATGCCACAAGGCAACGGACAAGTGATACACATACACCACTACCACTGAGCCCACACACTCTAACAACTGAAACTTGCCTCCCCTAGAGCCCTTGCTCTGCAATAAGAGAAGCCATCACAATGAGAACTCTTCATACTAAAACTGGAGAGTAGCCCCCACTCACCACAACCAGAGAAACACCCACACATAGCAAGGAAGACAGTGCAGACAAAAATAAATAAAGAGAATTAAACACACACACACACACACACACACACACACACGCAATTGGGCAGAAGACCTACAAAGACATTTCTTCAAAGAAGTCATACAGATGGACAAGAAGTACCTGAAAAGATTCTTGATATGCCTAATTATTTGAGAAATCCAAATCAAAACAATGAGGTATCATGTTACACCAGTCATAATGGTCACCATCAAAATGTCTACAAATAACAAATGCTGGAGAGGATGTGGATAACAAAGAATACTCCAACAATGTTGGTGGGAATGTAAGTTGGTGCAGCCACAGTGGAAAACAGTATGGAAGCTCTTCAGAAAAGTAAAAGTAAAATTATCATATGATCCAGAAATTACATTCCTGAGAATAAACCTAGACAAAAGTATAATCTCAAAATATGCATGCACTCCGATGTTCATAGCAGCACTATTCACACAAGTCAAAAGATAAAAAAAAAAAGAACATCCTAAATGTTCATTGACAGATGAATGGATAAAGAAGAAGTGGTACATAGAAATTCTACAAACAATAATTTCTGGAGAGGATGTAGAGTAAAGGGAACCCTCTTGCACTCTCAGTGGGCATGTGAATTGGTACAGCCATGATGGTGAACAGAATGGCAGCACCTTAAAAATTTTTAATTTGATTTACCATATGATCCAGCAACCCCACATATGAGTGTGTTCCTGGAGAAAACCTGAATTCTAAAAGATACATGCACCCCAATGTTCATTGCAGCACTACTTACCATAGCCAAGACATGCAACAATTTTTAATTATAGCAAAAACAATAACAAGAAAAAAGCTCTAAACAGGGGTTCAAATTACTAGGTATTTGTACAAATAGAGGCTTAAAGATAAGTAAACAAACCAAGAATCATGTATCTGAACCAAGTTCTATGTTAGCATTCAACCACCAGAAAAGATGATTTTGTACTAAAAGTACTAGCACACCCTCATCTTTTCTTATTTCCCCGCCCCAGGAACTCAGAACTCTGCAAGAGATTTTTGAAGGCACATGTTGAGAACACTTTACACCAGAGGCTCACATACCTCTTGGCAAGCTACACACCTTCCTGGGAATATTAGTCGTAGGTGGTAATTTCCTTCTTGGGGATCACCAGCACAATCTAAAACATTCATTTGTTTGTCTCATCCCCATTAACCTGTTAAAACCTAAGCCTGGTTAATACACATAGTGAGGTTACCATGAGTCCTAGACTTGAAAGAAGACAGCCACAACTGGAGCAACAACAAGTGTATTCAGTGTAGTCTCACAGCCTGAAGCAGGTGTTCCAGAATGGAAACTAGAAAACTGAGGAGAGCTACATGACTACTGAGAAAAGGAGGTGGGATGGAAAAGGTTCCTGGTAGGTGGCCCATGATTAAAAGTTCTTCAAACTGCTTAAGACCACTTGTAGAAAGAAAATGGGATGATTCTCATTTCCACAAACATTTCAAGGCATCCTAATTATTGTGGAGGGATTTTAGACAAGATATTAAAAACAACAAAATGGTGAAACATGAGAGAGAACAGAATGTAACCCCGAATTGTGTAGCTGTGAGGCAAGGTTTGGAGAAGAGAGACTCTCCCTGCCATGTGACACATCTGAGTTGCCTTAGAGAGAGGAGGATGGCAGATGTGTTTGAAGGGTTCTTTAGAGGCATTAAATACTGAGAATTGTATTTATCTGTTGATATTTTCTTCCAGATATGGTGTTCTATTTGAGATTTTTCATTCACAGGAGATTGCTAGCAATTTTTGAAACATGGATATCTTTTAAAGCCCAGCAGCCTTGGAAATATTAAGTGCTTCTGCTCTTTTTTTTTTTTTTTGGTAAGAACTTTGAGCTGTATTAACCATTGGTCTTTTCTTCCTGAGATTGTCCTGTATTTTCTTTTTCACTTTTTTTCCCCCCAAATGAATGACTCCTGTCATGTTCAAGGATATGTGTCATGTAGAGTCCAGCAACTTTTTGAATATCAGATGTCCATCAGTGATAGTTTTAAGGCTGTCCTTACAGAGAAAATCCTTGATGCTGCAAGGATTTGTTATTCCCTCTGCTTTAAGATGGCCTGCACAGCCTGAGCATTTGTGTCAGTTTTTGTCAGAGATGTTGTACATTAGAGTAGAATGAGCCAAAGGATGCCACCAAAACTGGTGCCACTTCATTCTTGGATTTTTGAAGTAAATGTTCCTATTCTCTTTCAGTTGAAGACAAGGATGAGTTATTTTTATGTGTTCAGATTCTTGTTCTGTGACACTGAGACTACTCTATGTATTCAGCTGTCTTGCTTTCACCTACATATTAGAATGTGTTTTGTCTACCACTCTTACTGCAGTCAGTTTACATGGATTCTGTCTTTTATATGTATCTTTCTGAAGACATTAATGCCAAGTTCCAGATGTATCCCTGCCATCCACCAGGGACCTCTGCTACCCATAAGTTTCTTGTCAGGTTAGATGTCCATGTAACCTTTGTGCGGGTGCTCACTGTCGTGGACATTTGTATCCCACCTCTCTGTTGCATTCCATGATGCTTCTTGAATGGAACCTCCTTCACTCAATGTGATGATCTCTAGACTTATCTCTATCTCTGAGATGGCCTACATTCATATTTCAGTCCTTGACTCAAAATTCATTCTATATGTATATCACATTTCTTTATCCATTCCTCTATCTGGGTATGCTATATTAATGTTCCTGTAGCTGATGTTATAAATGGTGAGGCAGGAACCGGTTTGGGGTGTGTGGTGTTTGCCATCTGTTCTTGTTGAAATATTCCAGGACAGGATCTGATTTATCATACTCTACCTCTTTATCTATTTATTTTACTCTCATGGACATTCACTTTTCTAGTCATGCTCATAGTGGCTCATAAAAGGTCCATGTCACAAGTACCATACTGTATCCACTGTACTAGTGTTACTCTACTGCTGATGCCATGTCCAATTTTTGACAGTGGCCTTTTACCATGCTCAGGCAGAGGTGATATTGTCCTACTAGCTTAGATGTCTGTATCTCTTAGAATTTGCCCTTTGTGCACATCATCATCTGTTTTCTTAAAGAAATATAGAATTGTGTTTACCTGTTCATATCCTCTTCCTGTTAGCTTCACCTGTGTTTACTTTTTTCCCCGTATGTGAGCCCTGTCAATTTGTTAAGGGTGGGTATCATTTAGAGTTCAGCACCCTTATAAAGCATTTTAAGATTGCTGTTTGAGAAAATGTCCACAAGGGGGAATCATTTCTTCATTCCTTTCTCTTGTTTGGAAGTAAAAGCCGCCTGGACCGTTATTCCAGACCTGGTTGTAAATAAGAGTAAAAGGAGACACAGAAGTCACCAAAAGCTTTTATCTTTTTTAGTCTTTGAGGTTTTTCTTTAAGTGAAAGTTTTATTTCTTATTTAAGACTATTTACACCGTTGTAGTTGCTGCAGGGAAACAATTTCTCCATCCCTTACACAGATATCTGGAGGTATTGAGCTGTGCTCACTGTCATAGGTGTTTTTAAAATATATTGATGACATGTCTCTTGATGCAGGAGGTCATGTGGATTACTAATTTCATAAGTATTTGTGGGAATAAGTTTGCTCCAGCCTTCACCTTTCAACATCTCAGCCTTGAACACCCCTAACCTTAAATTACTTACCTGGAGTGTAAGTTCATTTCACTTTTGTTTGGGTAAGCATCACCATCAATATGTTTCTTAATCCCCTCTGGAAGGGATGTGTTGTGATATCTCTTCAATCCAACCTTCTTTATATACCGTAATTCACTCTAGATTTCTGCATATCCCTGAAAATGTCAGTGTTCCCATTTTCATAATGTCAGAGTTATATGTAATTGTTTGCCTCTGTCACATTTCTTTCTCTTCTTATCTGCACCCAACAATTCTCTTTCCTTTTTGAGTGTTGTTACAGCAGCAATACCCAGTTGTGGATGTGACCCGTGACAGAAGCAAGGTCTGATGCTGTAAAGAGCAATATTGCATAGGAACCTTGAATGGTATGTCCGTGAATCAAGGCAGTCATGAATCAAGTGGTCAAACAGGAGATGGCAAGAGTGACTGCCTATGTTCTAGGAATCAGCAAACTCAAATGGACTGGAATGGGTGAATTTAACTCAGATGACCATCATATCTACTACTGTGGGCAGGAATCCCTTAGAAGAAATGGAGTAGCCATCACAGTCAACAAAAGAATCTGAAATTCAGTACTTGGATGCAATCTCAAAAATGACATAATAATCTCTGTTCATTTCCAAGGCAAACCATTCAATATCACGGTAATCCAAGTCTATGTCCCAACCAGTAATGCTGAAGAAGCTGAAGTTGAATGGTTCTATGAAGACCTACAAGACCTTTTAGGACTAACACCCAAAAATGACGTCCTATTCATTATAGGGGACTGGACTGCAAAAGGAGGACGTCAAGAAACACCTAGAGTAACAGGCAAATGTGGCCTTGGAGTATGGAATGAATCAGGGCAAAGGCTAATAGAGTTTTGCCAAGAGAACGCACTGGTCATAGCAAACACCCTCTTCCAATAACACAAGAGAAGAGTCTACAAGTGAACATCACCAGACGGTCAACACCGAAATAAGATTGATTATATTTTTTGTAGCCAAAGATGGAGAAGCTGTATACAGTCAGCAAAAGCAAGACCAGGAGCTGATTGTAGCTCAGATCATGAACTCCTTATTGCCAAATTCAGACTTAAGTTGAAGAAAGTAAGGAAAACCACTAGAAAACCACTAGAAAATCACTAGGAAAACCACATTCAGGTATGACCTAAATCAAATGCCAAATTCAGACTTAAGTTGAAGAAAGTAAGGAAAACCACTAGAAAACCACTTGGAAAACCACATTCAGGTATGACCTAAATCAAATCCCTTATGACTATATAGTGGAAGTGAGAAATAGATTTAAGGGACTAGATCTGAAAGACAGAGTGCCTGATGAACTAGGGACGAAGGTTCGTGGCATTATACAGGAGATAGGGATCAAGACCATCCCCATGGAAAGAAATGCAAAAAGGCAAAATGGTTGTCTGATGAGGCCTTACAAATAGCTGTGAAAAAAGAGAAGTGAAATGCAAAAGAGAAAAGGAAAGATATTCCTATTTGAATACAGAGTCCCAAAAAATAGCAAGGAGAGATAAGAAAGACTTAGTGATCAATGCAAAGAAATAGAGGAAAACAACAGAATGGGAAAGACTAGAGATCTCTTCAAGAAAATTAGAGATACCAAGGGAACATTTCATGCAAAGATGGGTTTGATAAAGGACAGAAATGGTATGGACCTAACAGAAGCAGAAGATATTAAGAAGAGGTGGCAAAAATACACAGAAGAACTGTACAAAAAAGATCTTCACGACCCAGATAATTATGATGGTGTGATCACTCTCCTACAGTCAGACATCCTGGAATGTGAAGTCAGGTGGGCCTTAGGAAGCATCACTACAAACAAAGCTAGAGGAGGCGGAATTCCAGTTGAGCTATTTCAAGTCCTGAAAGATGATTCTGTGAAAGTGCTGCACTCAATATGCCAGCAAATTTGGAAAACTCAGCAGTGGCCACAGGACTGGAAAAAGTCAGTTTTCATTCCAGTCCCAAAGAATGCTCAAACTATTGCACAATTGCACTCATCTCACACGCTAGTAAAGTAATGCTCAAAATTCTCCAAGCCAGGCTTCAGCAATATGTGAACCATGAACTTCCAGATACTCAAGCTGGTTTTAGAAAAGGCAGAGAAACCAGAGATCAAATGGCCAACATCTGCTGGATCATCAAAAAAGCAAGAGTGTTATAGTAAAACATCTATTTCTACTTTATTGACTGTGCCAAAGCCTTTGACTGTGTGGATCACAATAAACTGTGGAAAATTCTTCAAGAGATGGGCATAACAGACCCCCTGACCTGTCTCTTGAGAAACCTGTACGCAGGTCAGGAAGCAACAGTTAGAACTGGACATGGAACAACAGACTGGTTCCAAAGAGAAAAAGGAGTACGCCAAGGCTGTTTATTGTCACCCTGCTTATTTAACTTCTATGCAGAGTACATCATGAGAAATGCTGGGCTGTAGGAAGCACAAGCTGGAATCAAGATTGCCAGGAGAAATATCAATAACCTCAGAAATGCAGATGACACCACCCTTATGGCAGAAAGTGAAGAAGAATAAAAAGTCTCCTGATGAAAGCGAAAGAGGAGAGTGGAAAAGTTGGCTTAACGTTCAACATTCAGAAAACTAATGTCATGGCATCTGGTCCCATTACTTCATGGGAAAAAGATGGGGAAACATTGGAAGCAGTGTCAGACTTTATTTTGGGGGGCTGCAAAATCACTGCAGATGGCGATTGCAACCATGAAATTAAAGAATGCTTACTCCTAGAAAGGAACATTATGACCAACCTAGATAGCATATTAAAAAGCAGAGACATTCCTTTGCCAACAAAGATCCGTCTAGTCAAGGCTATGGTTTTTCCAGTGGTCATGTATGGATGTGAGAGTTGGACTGTGAAGAAAGTTGAGCACAGAAGAATTGCTGTTTTTGAATTGTGGTGTTGGAGAAGACTCTTGAGAGTCCCTTGGACTCCAAAGAGATCCAATCAGCCCATCTTAAAGGATATCAGTCCCGGGTGTACATTGGAAGGACTGATGTTGAAGCTGAAACTTCAGTACTTTGGCCACCTCATGAAAAGAGTCGACTCATTGGAAAATACCATGATGCTGGGGGGAATTGGGGGCAGGAGGAGAAGAGGACAACAGAGGATGAGATGGTGGGATGGCATCACCGACTCGATGGACATGAGTGTGGGTAATCTCTGAGAGCTGGTGATGGACAGGGAGGCCTGGCGTGCTGCGATTCACAGGTTCGCAAAGTGTCGGACACGACTGAGCAACTGAACTGAACTAAAATGAGCTGAATGCTGCCACAGAGGGGGTGCGGGTGTGGGGGTGTGTTTTCCACGATATGTTGGTCTCTCAAATACACTGGGAGTGGAACCACTACATGACATCACCTGTCATGTCTCATTTTGTGATTCCAAGACCCTTTGGTCGTCATGCTCTTGAAGGCTCCAACCGCTTATCTCCCACCACCTTTGCTAATATTGCTCTACTGTTTCTTGTCTGTTGAGTTTCCTGTAGTGGCCTTTGTGGTTTCTTAGTAGTGATATCCCTTGCACTTTAACTTTTCGTATCACTGGCAATAGAGCAAATGAGGCACATATTCAGAGTCTTCTTTCTAAGCATTGAATTTACCTGTTGATGTTTCCTTCCTGAGCTTTTGGTTTTCTCCCGTTTTATTTCGGTGTGCAATCCCTGGACGTTTTATAAGGATGACTGCCATTGAGAGCCCGGCCACCTTATGCATAGTCAGTGTCCATCCGAAGTTTGCAGGTTGCTGTTCCCGAAAGTGGCCACAAGGAGACAGCATTTCTCTGGGTTCTCCTCTTGTTACTATGGTTACTATATTTTTAGAGGTATGAGCAATTTCTGCTTGTAAATGAGAGAGGTAGCAGCTAGAGGAAGCCGCGTCCGGAAGCTGGTGACCCCTTCCTTCTCGGTTTTACTGTAGCTCATGCTTCTTGCTTCACAAAGCTGACGTACAGAGTTGACTTTGTTGCGGCTGTATCATTTCTTACTCCCTTACACTGATACACAGAGGCGTTCAGTAGCGGTTATTTTCTCCAACCTGCTCTCAGAAAGTGTGTAGTAACTCACTGTTGCTAAATCGGTCCTCTTGGATTTTGAATTTGACAGGTATTTGTGGGAATCAGTGAATTTGAGACTCCCAATGTAAGACTTCATCTCACCTATCCCCTTTCCTAAGCATCAGGGAGTTCCTGGAACTGGGTGTCCGTTTTACCTCAACTGGGGTACTCACTCTCAGCAGTATTGTCTGTCCTGTTTGAAAGGTGTATCCTATCACACAGCTGTCATCCGCCCTTCTTCTCTGACTTGATTATCGCCACACTTACCTGTACCTCTAACAATGACATTATTTCCTTGTGTCAATGCCTGAGTCATATTCCACCGTGAAGCCATATCCCGTGCCTGATCCACTCATCACTGCGTCCTGTGTACTTTCTTTACTTTCATCTCTGGGCACTGGGAATGCTGCTGCAATGCATGCTCACTTGTGTGTGGTTTTCAAAATGTGTGTATTTCTGAAGCACCCTAGGAATGGAGAGGCCATGTCATACGTTCTGTCTCTTGTTTCTATAAAGTCACATAGACAGTGATTTTTACACTGGCTTGTCCCACTGATATGCCCCCACTACTATAAAAGAATCCCGCTGACTACTGTTAATCTACCATTTCTGTCTGGACCCTTTTCCATGGTGGCATTTTCCAGTGCTCACAGTTGATGTCTCTTGGCAGTTTAGAGTTCATATCTCTGATAAGAAACCCTGTGGAGCACTATTCGTGGGCTTCCTGCACTATTCATGGGGTTTTCATTTTTTGAAAGCACTTTGAGTTGTATTTTTCCTTCCTGAGTGATGTTTACTTCCTGAGGGTGTCCTGGTATTGTTTTTTGGTTTTGTTTGTTTTTATTATTATTTCTTTTTGATGTGTGACCCCTGACATGTTGAGGGGTACGTGTCATGTTGAGTCCAGTGGCCTTGTGAATATCAGATGTCCATCAGCAATAGTTTAAAGGCTGTGGTTACAGAGAAGAGCCCCCATGGTGCAAGATTTTTAATTCCCTCCTCTTTTAGAATGGCTACTGTTGTCTTAGGGTTTTTGTCATGCTCAGTTGTACATTAGAGTAAAATGAGCCAGAGAGGCCACCAAACCTGGTGTCTCCTCACTCTACTTAACTCAGCCCTCCTTAGCTCTCCTTAGTGTAGCTGTCCTAGTGCAGCTCTCCTTAGCTTAGCCCTTTAGCTTAGCTCTCCTTAGCGCACCTGTCTGTTGCTCTTCTTAGCTTAGCTCTCCTTAGCTCAGGTTCCCTAAGCTCAGCCCACCTAGCTCTCCTTAGGATAGCTATCATTAGCTCAACTCTCCATAGCTTTCCTTAGCTCAGCTCATATTAGCTCAGCCTTCCTTAGGATAGCTATCATTAGCTTGGCTTGCCTTCACTTAGCTTTCCTTAAATCAGCTCTCCTCTCATGAGCTGAGCTCTCCTTAACTTAGCTCTCCATAGCTCAGCTCCTTAGGATAGCTATCATTAGCTCAGCTCTCCTTCAGTCAGTTCAATCAGTCCTTCAGTTTTGTCCAACTCTTTGCGACCTCATGGACTGCAGTGTGCTGGACCTCCCTGTCCATCAGCAACTCCCAGAGTATACTCAAGCTCATCTCCATTGAGTTGGTGATGCCATGCAACCATATCATTCTCTGTTGTCCCCTTCCCCTTCCGCCTTCAATCTTCCCATCAGGGTCTGTACAAATCAGTCAATTGTTCACATCAGGTGGCTAAACAATTGGAGTTCCAGCTTCAGCATCAGTCCTTCCAATGAATATTCAGGACTGGTTTCTTTTAGGGTGGACTGGTTGGATGCCCTTGCAGGCAAGGGAATCCCAAGAGTCTCAAGAATTCTCCAACACAGTTCAAAAACATCAGTGCTTTGGCACTCAGCTTTCTTTGTGGTCCAACTCTCACATCTGTATATATGACTACTGGAAAAAGCATAGCTTTGACTACTCAAAACTTTGTTAGCAAAGTAAGGTCTCTACTTTTTAATATGCTGTCTAGATTGATCATAACGTTCTTCCAAGGGGTAAGTGTCTATTCTTTTAATGGCTGCAGCCACCACATCCAGTGATTTTGGAGCCACCCCCCACCAAAAAAAATAAAAAATAAAAAAAAAAAAATGTCTGTCGCTTTCTCCACTGTTTCCCATCTATTTGCCATGAAGTGAAGGACTGGAAGAACACTCTGGTTCCAAATAGGAAAAGGAGTATGTCAATGCTGTATATTATCACTCTTCTTATATAACTTATATGCAGAGTACATCATGAGAAGCACTGGGCTGTATGCAATACAAGCTGGAATCAAGATTGCTGAGAGAAATATCAATAACCTCAAATATGCTGATGACACCACCCTTATGGCAGAAAGTGAAGAAGAACTAAAGAGCTTCTTGATGAAAGTGAAAGAGGAGAGTGAAAAGGTTAACTTAAAGCTCAACAATCGGAAAACGAAGATTGTGGCATCCAGTCCTATCAATTCATGGCAAATAGATGGGGAAACAATGAAAACTGTGGCTGACTTTTTTTTTTTTTTTGGGGGGGGGGGGTGGGGAGATGGGAATCCAAAATCACTGCAGATGGTGATTGGAGCCATGAAATTACAAGACACTTACTTCTTGGAAGGAAAGTTATGACCTGCCTAGAGAGCATATTAAAAAAGAGACATTACTTTGTCAACAAAGGCCCATCCAGTCAAGGCTGTGGTTTTTCCACCAGTCGTATATGGATGTGAGAGTTGGACTATGAAGAAACATGAGCACAGAAGAATTGATGTTTTTGAACTTTGGTGTTAGAGAAGACTCTTGAGAGTCCCCTGAACTGCAAGGAGATCCAACCAGTCCATCCTAAAGAAGATCAGCCCTGGGTGTTCATTGAAGGACAGATGTTGAACCTGAAATTCCAATACTTTGGCCACCTCATGTGAAGAGTTGACTCATTTGAAAAGACCCTGATGTTTGGAAAGATTTAGGGCAGGAGGAGAAGGGGATGACAGAGTGAGATGGTTGGATGACATCACTGATTCAATGAACATGAGATTGGGTAAACTCTGGGAGTTGGTGATGGACAGGGATGCCTGGCATGCGGTGGTTCATGGGGTCACAAGAGTCAGACATAACTGAGCAACTGAAGTGACTTATGGGACCAAAGGCCATGATCTTAGTTTTCTGAATATTGTGTTTTAAGACAACTTTTTCACTCTCCTGTTTCACTTTCGTCAAGAGGCTCTTCAGTTCCTCTTCACTTTCTGCCATGAGGCTGGTGTCAACTGCATATCTGAGGTTATTGATAATTCTCCCAGTAATATTGATTCCAGCTTGTTCTTCATTCTGCCCAGTGTTTCTCATGATGTACCCTGCATATAAGTTAAATAAGCAGGGTGACAATATACAACCTCAACGTACTCCTTTCCATATTTGTAACCAGTCTGTTCTTCCATGTCTGTTATAACTTGCTTCCTGACATGAATATAGATTTCTCAAGAGGCAGGTCAGTTGATGCGGTCTTCCCATCTCTTGAAGAATCTTCCCAGTTTGTTGTGATACACAGTCAAAGGTTCTGGCATGGTTAGTAAAGCAGAATTGTATTTTTTTTTTTTTTTTTTTTTTCTGAAACTCTTCCATTTTTTCATGATCCAGTGGATGTTGGCAATTTGATATCTGGTTCTTCTGCCTTTTGTAAATCCAGCTTGAACATCTGGAAGTTCACAGTTCACATACTGTTGAAGCCTGGCTTGTAGAATTTTGAACATCATTTTACTAACCTGTGAGATGAGTGCAATTGTGTGGTAGTTTGAGCATTGCCTTTCTTTGGGATTGGAATGAAAACTGACCTTGTCCAGTCCTGTGCCCAGGGCTGAGTTTTCCAAATTTGCTGGCCTATTGAGTGTAGCACTGTCACAGCATCATCTTTTAGGATTTGAAATAGCTCAATTGGAACTCCATCACCTCCACTAACTTTGTGCATAGTGATACTTCCTAAGGCTCATTTGACTTTACATTCCAGGATGTCTGGCTCTAGGTAAGTGATTGCACCATTGTGATTATCTGGGTCGTGAAGATCTTATATATCTAGGCCATAACTAAAGCTTGTTGGTGTCATGAAGGTATTTTTTGTGTAGTTCTTCTGTGTATTATTGCTGCCTCTTCTGTATAGCTTCTGCTTCTGTTAGGTCCATGCTATATCTGTCCTTTTTTGTGCCTATCTTCACATGAAATGTTCTCTTGGCATCTCTAACTTTTTTGAAGAGAGCTCTAGTCTTTCCCATTCTATTGTTTTCTTCTGTTTCTTTGAGAGCTCACCTTAGCTCTCCTTAATTACTTCTACTTAGCTTAGCCTTCCCTAGCGTAGACCTCTGGCTTAGGTCTCTTTAGAGCAGCCTGCCTTAGGAATGCTTTCCTTAATTACTTCTCCTTACCTTAGGTGTCCGTAGCTCTCCATAATTTATTCATTCTCAGCTCAGATCTTCTTAGCTTGGCCATCCATAGCTTTCCTTACCTCAGCCTCCTTAGGAGAGCTATCATTAGCCTGGCTCTCCTTAGCTTAGTTGTCTGTAGTTCTCTTCAGCTAAGTTCACCTTAGCTCAGCCCTCCTTAGGATAGCCCTCCTTAACTACTTCTTCTTAGCTTGGCTCACCATAGCTTAGCTCTCTTTAGCTCAACGATCTTTAGGTTAGCTCTATTCAGCTCAGCTCTCTGCAACTCAGCTTTCTTTAGGTCAGTTCTCCCTAGGATAGCTATCGTTAGCTCAGTTCTCCTTGGCTTAGCTTTCCTTAACTCAGCTCTGCTCTCCTTAGCTTAGAACTCCTTAGCTTAGCTCTCTGTAGTTCTCCTTAGCTTAGCTCTGGTCATCTCAGCCCTCCTCAGCTCAGCTTTACATAGCTCTCTGTAGCTCAGCCCGCCTTAGGATAGCTTTCCTTAATTACTTCTTCGCTTAGTTCACTTTAGCTCACCTTCCCTAAGCTTAGCCCTCCTAGCTCTCCAAAGCATAGCTCTCTTTAACTCAGCTCCTATTAGCTTAACCCTCCTCAGCTCAGCTCTCCCTAGCTCTCCATAGCTCTCCAGGAGAGCTCATTAAGGATGTCTAAGAAGTGGTAAGATAAAGAGAACTAAGCTAAAGAGAGGTAAACTAAGGAGAGCCACACTAAGGAGAGTAAAGAGTGTTAACCTGAGTTTAGCTAAGGTTAGCTTAGAAAAGCGGGGCTGGGCTAAGGACAGCTGAGCTACCCTAAGGAAAGGCTTAGTGTAGGAAAGGAGGGCTGAGCTAAGCTAAGGAGAGCTAATTGAGAAGAGCTTCGCTAAGGAGAACAACACTAGGGAGAATTCAACTATGCTAAGGAGAGCTAATTAGGATAGCTCATATAGGAGTCTAAGAAAACTAAAACCTTGGCATCTGATCCCATTACTTCATGGCAAATAGATGGGAAAACAGTGGGAACTGTTACAACCTTTATTTTTGGGTCTTCAAAACCACATCAGATAGTGACTGTAGCCATGAAATGGAAAGACGAATACTCCCTGGAAGAAAAGTTATGGCCAACCTAGACAGCATATTAAAAAAGCAGAGAAATTACTTTGCCAACACAGGTCCATCTAGTCAAAGCTGTTTTTCCAGTAGTCATGTATGGATGCAAGAGTTGGACTATAAAGAAAGCTGAGCACCAAAGATTTGATGCTTTGGAAACCATGGCATTGGAGAAGACCCTTTAAAGTCCCTAGGGTAGCAAGGAGATCCAACCAGTCCACCCTAAAGGAAATCAGTTCTGAACATTCATTGAAGGACTGATGCTGAAGCTGAAACTCCAAGATTTTGGCCACCTGAAAGGAAGAACTAACTCACTGGAAAAGACACTGATGGGAAAGTTTGAAGGCGGGAGGAGAAGGGGACAACAGAGGATGAGATGGTTGGATGGCATCACCAACTCAGTAGATATGAGTTTGAGTAAGCTCTGGAAGTTGGTGATGGACAGGGAAGCCTGGCATGCTGCAGTTGATGGGGTCACAAATAATCAAACATGACTGCAGGACTGAACTGAACTGGTCAATTGTATCATTTAAAATTTGTGTTTCCTTATTAATTTTTTGTTTGCTTGATCTATGTATAGATGTAAATGGGCATTAAAATCTCTCACTGTTATTGTTACTATTAATTTCCCCTTTTATACTTGTTAGCATTTGACTTACTACTGTGGTGCTCCTATGTTTGGTACATATATATTTGCCATTGTTATATCGTCTTCTTTGATTATTTGAACGTTATGTGGTGTCCTTCTTTGTCTCTTTTCATGGTCTTTATTTCAAAGTCTATTTTATCTGTTATGAGTATTGTTACACCTGCTTTATTTTGGTCTCCATTTGCATGAAATATCTTTTCCCAGCACTTCACTTTCATCTGTAAGTGCCTCTTGGTTTGAGGTGGGTCTCTTGTAGACAGCGTGTGTAGGGATCTGGTTTTTGTAACCATTTTACAATACTTCCTTTGTCACCTATCTATCCCATTGCCCACCCTTCTATCCAACCATTTATCTTTTTCCTTGGTGCAGTTTGTGGTAATTTGGAAACTTCACTATGCATCTCCTTAAGTATTTCAGCAAGCTTGCCAATAAGTAGTGAGCCATGTTTGTTTACAACAATTTTCTTTGGACATAAACTTTACAAGCACGGATATATACTTTTTTTTGTTGGTTTGTTGCTGTTGTTGTTGTTTTTGTTTTGTTTCTCTTTCCCAGTCATGTTCCTTTTTAATTGATGTATAGTTGATTTCCATTGTTGGTTGAATTTCTTCTTTACAGCAAAGTGATTCAGTTATGCACAAACATGTGTATATATGCATTGTGTGTGTACATTCTTTTATATATATATATATATGTATATATGTATATATATATATATATATATATATATATATATACACACACATATATATGGCTACACTGTGCAGCACGTGGGAATAGTTCCCTTACCAGGATTGACCCTGCATGCCCTCAAGTGCAAGTGTGGAGTCTTTACCACTGGACTGCCAGGGAAGGCCCATATGCATTCTTCTCATCATGATTTACCCTAGGATACTGAATATAGTTCTCTGTGCTCTACAGGAGGAACTTATCTATTCATTCCATATTTTCTAGTTTATGTCTCATAAGCCCTATCTCTTACTACACCCCTCCCCCAATCCTCTGTCTTGGAAACCACAAGTCTGTTCTCTATGTCTATGACTGTGTTTCTGTTTCATATATATGTCAATTTGTGTCATATCTTTGATTCCACACTTAAGTAATATTTGGTGTTTGTCTTTCTCAGTATGATCATCTCTCAGTCTATGCCTGTTGCCTAAAATGGCTTTCTTATTGTAGCTGTGCAGATTTTTGGATCCTTTTAACTATACCTAGAGGAATTCACCTGTTGTTATTTTAATGAATACATTATTAAAATGTGTTTAGCATACCACTCTTGGGGTAGTATATCCATTTTTAGGGCATATCGGCATGTTATATGTATATTCAGTTCATTCCGTTCAATTGCTCAGTCGTGTCTGACTCTTTGTGACTGCATGGACTGTAGCATGCCAAACTTCCCTATCCTTCACCAATTCCCTGAGCTTGCTCAAACTCCGGTCCATCAAGTGGTGATGCCATCCAACCATCTCACCCTCTGTCGTCCCCTTCTCCTCCTGCCTTCAGTCTTTCCCAATGAATTTTCCTACCTTTTCTCAGGGTCTTTTCCAATGACTCACTTCTTTGCATCAGGTGGCCAAAGTATTGGAGTTTCAGCTTCAGCATCAGTCCTTCTAATGAATATTTAGGACTGATTTCCTTTAGGATGTGCTGAACTGAGCTCCTTGCTGTCAACAGGACTCTCTACCAGGCTAGAATAAATATTTATTGTGCTTCACTGTCCTCTAGTGGACCCATAGAAGAATGCTTATGAATGTAATTTATAAAATCCAGATGCATTCATCACGTTGGAAAAGATACTGTATAGTTTTGATAAAAACTGATACATGCTCATAGTAGAAAACGTAAAGTTGCCAGAAAAATACAAAGAAAGAAAAAAAAAAAATCCATTATTTCATTTTACCATTGGCTCAGGATTCTGCATTCCTGGGACAGGGAGACGAAGGTAGGCTACTTCTTTTAGTATAAAATCATCTTTTCTTCTGTTTGAATGCTAACATACTATTTGGTTTTGATACATGATTCTTGCTTTGTTTGCTTACCTTTAAGCCTTCACTTTTACAAATACCTAATAATTTGATCCCCTGTTTAAGACTGTTTGCATCAAGATTTTGTTTTTCTTTTTTCCATTTTTGCTATGATTTAATTTTTATTACTACTATTATTATTATTATCTTGGCCATGGTAAAAAGCACTGCAATGAACATTGGAGTCCATGTATCTTTTGGAATTATGGTTTTCTCCAGATGTATGCCCATGTGTTGGGTTGCTGGGTCATACGGTAATTATTACTATTATTATTTTAAGTATTTTAAGGAACTGCCTTACTGTTCACCACAGTTTACATGCACCAGTAGTGCAAGAGGGTTCCCTTTCCTCCACACACTCTCCAGAAATTATTTTTTGTAGAATCTTTGACGATGCCTATTCTGACTGGTGTGAAGTAATAACTCATTGCAGTTCTGATTATTATTTCTTTAATAATTAATGACGCTGAACATCTTATCATGTCTTATTTGGCCATCTGTATGTTCTTTGAAAAATTGTTTATTTAGATCTGTCCATTTGTTGATTTTTTTATGCTGTCCCACATGAGCTGTTTGTATATTTAGGATAATAATCCCTTGATTACTAATGAGGTTCTTAACATTGTACAGGAGGCAGTGATCAAGACAATCTCTGGGAGAAACAAATGAAGAAAGGCAGAATGGTTCTCTGAAGAGGTCTTACAAATAACTGAGAAAAGAAGAGAAGCTAAAGGCACAGGAGAAAAAGGAAAGATATACCTCAGATTTACAAAGAATAACACAGTGAGATAAGAAACACTTCCTCCGTGACCAATGCAAATAAATAGAACAATAGAATGGCAATGACTAGAGATCTCCTCAAGAAAATTAGAGACGCCAAGGAACATTTCATGCAAAGAGGAACACAATAAAGGACAGTTATGGGACCTAGCAGAAGCAGAAGATATTGAGAGGAGGTGGCAAGAATGGGCAGAAGAACAATACAAGAAAGATGTTCATGACCCAGATAATGACGGTCCTCTCCTGGAATAGTTCAAGAATGAACAGATTTCAAACACCACACACCACAAACCAGGTCCCATGGCACCATTCAGAACATCAAAGAGATGAAAGTAAAGATAGCATACCTGGAGAGAGCAATGGATAAAGAAATGTGAAATAGGTATAGAATGAATTTTGAATCAAGGATTGAAATGTGAAAGTAGACCATCTTTACAGAGAGAGATAAATCTATATATCATCACACTGAGTGAAGGGGTGGGGGGTGTCGATTCAAGAATCATCATGGGATGCAATGGAGACGTGGGATATAAAATCCCAAAGCAGTGAGCGCCCACACAAATGTGGCATGGACATCCAACCTGGCAAGAAACTTATGGGTAGCAGAGGATCATAATGGTTGGAAGGGATACATCTGGAAATCGATATTAACTTCTTCCCATATTTCAGTTCAGTTGCTCAGTTGTGTCCGACTCTTTGCAACCACATGGACTGAAGCATTCAGGCCTCACTGTCCTCTTCCCACAGATGCATATAAAATATGTCCTCTTCCCACAGATACATATAAAATACAGAATCCATATAAAACTAATTCAGAAAGAGTAGTAGACAAAACACATTTTAACTTGTAGGTGGAAACAAGCACAGCTGAATACTTAGTATTCTCAGTGACATAGAACAAGAGTCTGCACGTGTGAAACAAAGGCATCCTTGTCAATCAACTTAAATAGACTAGGAACTTTTACTTAAACTCAAATCCAGGAGTGACCAGACACCAGGTTTTGTGGCATCCTCTGGTTCATTCTATAATGTACCATCAGACCTGACTAAAACTCTCTGGTGGCACAGGCCATTCTAAAAGAGGACAGAATAAAGAGACCTTGCAGAGTGGAGGCTTTTCTCTGTAACTAAAGCATGAAAACTATCACTGATGGACATCTGATATTCACAAGGTCGCTGGACTGGACATGACACCTACCCTTGAGCACATCAGGTATCACACCCAAATAAGCACACACACACAAAAGAAAACTGGGATATTCTCAGGAAGAAAACACCAACAAATAAATACAACTAGAAGTGCTTTCAAAAAGAAAAAAAGCCCATGAATATTAAGTCATAGGGTATCTTATCAGAGATACAAAATCCAGACTGCCACAAGACATCAACTCTGAGCACTGGAAAAGGCCAAAATGGAAATCAGACCAGACTAGATATGGTAGATTAACATTCGTAAGGAGGATCCTTTTATAGTAGTGGGGGCATATCAGTGGGAGGAGCCAGTATAAGAACCATGGTCCACGTTCTTTTATAGAAAAAAAAAGAAAGAAAGCTTGACAAGACCCCTCCACTTGTAGGATACTTTAGAAATACACAGATTTTGATAACCACACATCCTATAGCATGCAATGCTGCAGCATTCCTAATGTCCTGAGATGAAAGTAAAGAGAGTACAAAGGGATGGAGAGATGAATGGATCAAGTGGGATATGGGTTTATAATGGAATATGACTCAGGCATTGAAACAAGAAAATAATGTCATTGTCAGTGATAAAGATAAGTGTGGTAATAATCAGAGTCAGTGAAGAAAGGCAGACTAGAGGAGGCTACATGATTTACCTTTCAAATGGGACAGACAATATTTCTGCCACTGAGTGCCCCAGCCAAGGTGAAATGGACACCTAGTGTGGAGAAGACATTGTTGCTTAGCAAAGGGGTTGGGTGAGAGGATGGCTTACATCAGAAGGGTGAAATTCACGGATTCCCACAAATATCTGTTCAAATATACAATCCACAGGGGCGGACTATCAAGAGTGAGGTACTATACACTGTCTGAGAGCAGGTCAGAGGGAATAACGACTGCTGAATGTCTCTGTATATTGGTGTAAGGGAGCAAGAATTGGTACAGCCACAACAAGGGCAACTCTGTGCAATAGCTTCATCAAAAAAGAAATAGAAACAACGATAAAACTGAGAAGGAAGGAGACACAAGCTTTCAGGGACTTCCTCTAGCTCATACCACTGTCGTTTACAAGTGCAAATGGCACACGCTTCTAAAGATGCAGTTACCGTAATAACAGGAGGAGAAACTGAAGAAATGTTGCCGCCTTGTGGCAGCCTTTGGGAACAGCAACCTTAAACTGTGGGTTAATGGACACTGACCGGTCACAAGGAGGCCAGGCTCTGAACGACATGTACTCTTACAAAATGGCCAAGGGTGGGACACCAAAACAAAACAAAACAAAAAAATCCCTACACAATCAGGAAGGAAACATCAACAGCTAAATACTTAGTGAATACTTAGAGAGCCTCTGGAAATGTGCCTCATTTGCCTTTTTATCAGTGATAGGAAAAGTTAAACTGCAACACAGTATCACTACTGAGACACCAAAAAGGCCACTATCCAAAACTCTACAGACAAGGAAGAGTAGGGAAATATTAGTAAAGGGGACCCTTATATGACACTGGTGGGACGTAAGCGGTCGAAACCTTTATGAGCATGATGGTCAAAGGGCCTTGGAATCACAAAAGAAGACTTTATATCATATGTCACTTCCACTCCCAAAGTATTTGAGAAGTCAACAGAATGTGGAAATCACACCCCCAGAGCCCCACCCCCTCAAACATGCACTGCAGCTGCATTCACAATGCCCAAAAGAGGAAAGGAAAGAGAATTGTTGGGTGCTGATGAAAAGAGAAAGAAGTGGGACATAAGAGACACAACAAATATGACTCTGACATTATGAAAATGCAAAAAAAATGCCATTTTCAGGGATAAGCAGAAATCTAGAATGTATCACCATAAGAAAAGAAGGATGGATTAAAGAGATATCACATCATATACCTTCCAGAGAGGATTAAAATATATATATATATATTTATTTTAAATATATATATATATATATAATTGATGGTGATGAGGACCCAAACAAAAATGAAATGGACTTACACTCCTGATCAGAAAATTAGAGTTAACAAAGGGCATCAGTGGGTGAGAAGCTGAAAGGTGAAGGCTGGAATAAAGTTGTACCCACAAATACCCATGCAACTCATAATCCACATGGAACGCCTGTATCAAGAGACATGTGCTGAACAGATCCTAAAAGATAGCTCTGAAAATAACCACAGTTGAATGCCTCCAGGTATCTGTGGAAAGGAAGGAAAAACTGTTTCCCTGGAACAACAGCAACAACGGTATAAATTGTCTTAAATAAGAAATAAAGTTTGACTTAAATGTAAACCTCAAGGGCTAAACAGCCAAAAACTTTTGGTCTCATTTTACTCTCATTTAGAACCAGGCCTGAGCTAACTGCCCAGGCAGCCGTTACCATAGTAACAAGAGGAGGGAATGAAAAAATGCTGCCTCCTTGTGGATGTTTACTCTAACAGCAAGCTTAAAATACATTCTGATGGCTCCACTACTATTCGCAAGGGTGCTGAGCTCTAACTGATGCCCATGCTAAACAAATTGCCAGATCTCACATGGGGGTGGGGGGTGGGGGGGAAACACTAAAGTAAGCACAGGGGAAGCTGACAGGAAGAGGATATGAACAGATAAGCACTATTTCAATTTTCTTTAGAAAAGCACATGACAATTTGTACATAGGACAAGTTTTAAGAGATACAAACATGTAAGCTGCAAGAACATTATCACCTCTGACTGAGCATGAAAAAAGGCCACTGTCAAAAGCTGGACATGGCATCAATGGTAGAGTAACATTGGTACAGTGGACGTTTTAGCGTAGTGATGGGATGGACCTAGTGAGAGCCATCATGAGCATGCCTAGAAAAGTTTAGCCCCATGAGAGAAAAATAAATTAGTAAAGAGTTAGAGATTTTATGATAAAGCAGGTCTTCCTCTGGAGTATTTCAAGAATGAACAGATTCCAAACACCACACACCCCAAGCCAGGTCCCATGGCACCATTCAGAATATTGAAGAAAGGAAAGTAAAGATAGCATACTTGGAGAAAGCAATGGATAAAGAAATGTGAAGTAGGTATAGAATGAATTTTGAATCAAGGATTGAAATGTGAAAGTAGACCGTCTTCACGGAGAGATAAATCAGATATCATCACAGTGAATGAAGGGCGGGTGGGGGTGGGTCGATTCAAGAATCATCATGGGATGCAACGGAGAGGTGGGATATAAAAACCCAGAGCAGTGAGCAGCCACACAAAGGTGGCATGGACATCCAACCTGGCAAGAAACTTATGGATAGCAGAGGATCCTAGTGGTTGAAAGGGATACATCTGGTGCTTCGCATTAATTTCTTCCAACAGATACATATAAAATGCAGAATCCACATAAACCTACTGCAACATATTCTAATAGCATGTAGGTGAAAATAAGCACAGCTGAATATATCAAGTACTCTCCGTGCCATGGAACAAGAATATGTACACATAAAAAAAAAAAAAAAAATGCATTGTTGTCAATCAACTAAAATAGAATAGGAACATTTACTTAAAATAATCCAAGAGTGAGGAGACACCAGGGTTGGTGGCATCCTTTGGCTCATCCTGCTCTAAGGTACAATCAGGCATGCCAAAAACTCTCAGGTGGCACAGGTTATCCTAAAAGAGGAGGAAATAAAGAAACCTTGCAACATGAAGGCTCTTCTCTATAACTGAAACTTTGAAACTATCACTAATGAACATTTGATATTCACAAGGCCACTGTACTGGACATGATACCTACCCTTGAAGACTTCAGGGGTCACACACCCAAAAATAAAATAAATACATAAATAAAAACAAACACACAAAAAAAAACAAAACTGGGCCACTCTCAGGAAAACATCAACAGGTAAATACAACTCAAAGTGCTTTCAGAAAGCAAAAGGCCCATGAATAGTGCTCAACAGTGTTTATTTTCAGAGACACAAAATCTAAACTGCCACAAGACATCAACTCTGAGCCCTGGAAAAGGCCAGCATGGAAAACGAGCAGACCAGAAATGACAGATTTACATTAATCAGGGGGATCCTTTTTATGATAGTGGAGATATATCAGTGGGAGGAACCAGTATAAGAATCACTGCTTTTAAAGAAAAAAAAAAAAAAAAGAGAGAGAGAGACCAGAAAGTATCACATGGCCTCTCCATTACATGGGCCTCTGTTCCTAGGACGCTTCAGAAATATATCAATATTGAAAACCACACTCAAGAGACCATGCCTTGCAGCAGCATTACCTATGCCCAGAGACAGAAGTAAAGAAAGTACATAGGGATGGAGAGATGAATGGATCACGGCATGGAATGCTTGTTCACGATGAGATATGACTCGAATTGAAACAAGGAAACAATGTCATTGTCAGAGGTACAGATAAGTGTGTAGAGATGATCAGAGTCGGTGAAGAAGGGCAGATTAGAGGCAGGTCATATGATTTACCTTTCAAACGGAACTGACAATATTGCTGGCAGTGAGCTCCCCAAGCTAGGTAAAATAGATACCCAGTAATGGGAACTCCCTGATGCTTAGCAAAGGGCATGGGCGAGAGGAAGGCTTACATTGGAAGGCTGAAATTCACCAATTCCCAGAAATACCTGTCAAATCCATAATCTAGAGGGGCCGACGTAGCAAAAGTGATGTACTACAAATTTTCTTAGAGCAGCTCAGAGGAAATAACCACTTCTGAATGACTGTGTATCAGTGTAAGGGAACAAGAATCGGTGCAGCTACAACAAAGGCAACTTTGTTCATCAGTTTCATCAAACAATAAATATGAACTACAATAAAACAGAAAAGGAAGAAGATGCAAGCTCCAGGAGTTAGTGATTGACAGTGAAGTGGGGTTTGCTACAGTCCATGAGTTCCCAAAGGGTCAGACATGAATGAGCAATTGAACTGAAGTGACTGACAAATACGTATAAATCTTTATACAGACCCAAAATGGATGTACTATTCCAACAGTGGTGTACTACACATGCTTTAATAGTGTGTCCAGGAAAACAACCACAAACGAATACCTCTATGAATGGTTAAAAAGATACAAGTATGTGTACAGTTACAACAATAAGGCCATTTGAATCAACATGCATGGACCAAGAAATGATCATACTAAATGAAGTGAGGCACACAGGGAAAGACAAATATCAAATGCTATAATTTAAATGTGGAATCTAAGATATGACACAAATGAACATATGTAAGAAACAGATACACACTCAGGGACATAGAGAACAGACTTGTGTCTTCCAAGGCACATAGATTTGGGCGAGCAATGAAGTAAGAGATTGACTTTAAGGGAGAAAAATTAGAGTACATGGAATGGATTGAGAAGTTCCCACTGTAGAGCACAGTGAACTATATTCATTATCCCATGATAAATCATATTGGAAAATAATATATATGGGACTGCCTGGCAGTCCAGAGGTTAAAGTTCCACACTTCCACTTGAGGGAATGCACGTTCAACATCTGGTAAGGCAACTAATCCCACATGCTGCAGTGTAGCAAAAAAAACAAAACAAAACAAAACAAAAAACAGATTAAATAAAAGAATGTGTATACATACACACATAATGTATGCATATACATATATGTGCATAACTTTATCACTTTGATGTAAAGCAGAAATTAATACAGTATTGTAAATCAACTATATCTCAACTAAAATTTAACATGACTGGGAAAATAAAAGATTGGTATATTTCATTGTACGCAAAGTAGATAAACATGACTTACTACTTAATGGCAGGCTTCCTGAAACACTTAAGGAGACACATACTGGTGTCTGCAACTTACCACAAAATGCACCAAGGAAAATATATTGAAACATGATTGGATCGAGGGATGGAAAAATGGATAGATAAGTGAGAAAGAATGTTTTGCAAAATGGTTACCAAACCAGACTCCTACATATGGTGTCTACAAGAGACCCTCCTCAAACCAGCGGACACATACAGAGTGAAAGTGAAAGGCTGGAAAAAGTAGTATCATGCAAATGGAGATCAAAAGAAAACAGGAGTAGCAATACTCATATCAGATAAAATACACTTTGAAATAAAGGTTATGGAATGAGACAAAGAAAGACACTACATAATGATCAAAGGATCAATCCAAGAAGAAGATATAAGAATTATAAATATATATGCACCCAACATAGGAGCACTTCAATACATAAGGCAAGTGCTCACAAATATGAAAAGGAAACTAGCAGTGACAGAATAATAGTAGGAGTCTTTAATACCTGATTCACATCTATGGAGAGATCAAACAGAAAATTAACAAGGAACCACCTACTTTAAATGATACAATGGACCAGTTCAGTTCAGTTCAGGCACTCAGTCGTGTCCGACTCTTTGCAACCCCACGAATCTCAGCACACCAGGCCTCCCTGTCCATCACAAACTCCCGCGGAGTATACTCAAACTCCTGCCCATCGAGGAGTTGGTGATGCCATCCAGCCATCTCACTGAAAGGTTGTTGCTGAATCACGCAAGGACGCCAGAGTTCCTGGCCGCCAGAGGAGAAGAATTCAATCCGGGGCCAGAGACAAGGCTGGATCACAGAGCATTTGTGTAATAAAATTTTATTAACGTATAAAGGAGATAGAGAAAGCTTCTGACATAGACATTAGAAGGGGATAGAAAGAGTACCCCCTTGCTAACCTTAGCACTGGAATTATATACTCTCAAATTGGTTATTACAGTGAGTCAAGAATGTCTTGAGGTTATAAAGACCTCACCAGACGTACTCCCATGATTTACATTTTGAGATAACAAAATTAGCCAGGTTTTTTTCCTGAGACTGTCCTTAAGCAGGATACATTAGTGTTATATAACCCTAAGGAATGTAGAGGGGGAAAAGGTTTGTCCTTTCTTCCTTCTTGAGAATTCCAGACCCCTCTCTCCACGGGGAACCCTAGACTTCTTATCAACCTGCCTAGGAATTGACTCTCTCATTCCCCCCTTTTCTTTTAGGAGAATTATGTTGCCAAGGGAAAGGGGCGTCATTTTCATTCCATAACTAGTTCCTGCTGTTTAGGGGTGTGGTCCCTAAATTGTTAAGGCATCATATTCTCCTAACTGTCATATTGAGGGTCTCTGATCCAGGGGCCCCTTGTAATAATAGGTGGAGGAGGCTGTTGCACTCATAGGATCTTGGACAACCATTTGTAACTTAAAAGACTTCAGGTGACTAGAAATAAATCCAATTACACAGTTACAGATGCAGGGAGAAAACAGCAAAAATAGAACAACCAGAATTATTGTAATTAAGATAGTCTTCCACCATGGGGAACTAGTTAACGTCTCACAGTGAGGCAATTGAGCCTTCAGGAGCATCCATAGTCCCAATCATCTTGGTCATGTGTTTAGTAAAATGAGCAGCTGTAATGCTCATATCAGGTATATAAGTACAGCATTGTGTATGAATAATGGCAGAAGTTCCTCCTTGCACAGCTGTCAGAATTTCTAAACCCAATCTGTTTTGTAAAACCACCTTTCTAATTTGTGCTTGTTCAGCATTAGGAGTCAAAGTAGCTTGCTGAGAATCTTGTAATGTCTGTTGAGTAAAATTAGTCAAAGCGTCCACTCGTAGCATAACATCTGTAGTTCCCAAAGAGGGGACAGGCACTGCAGCCAAGTAATCATACCAGTGAGATAGAGACCTTGCCCACCAAACTTTAAGGTGGGGTAAAATAGCAGGCTTCTCTGGAAGCTCTGAAAATATAAAGACGTGAGTAAAGGCTAGACCTAGGGTGCATCTTCCTATCCAGCCAGGGGGAAGCCAAGCCCATAGGAAAGAGCCACATATCCAGTAAGTCCTGTTTGGAGCAAGCCAGCCTGACTGAGATATCTAGCCCCAATCAGTGCCTGACCAGACAAAGGGAGGACCTGAATAGGGGTTGGAAAACACAGGAATAATTACATTGCATATTTCCTGAGGCAAAAATCCCAGGTGTTTCCAATCAGTACAATTAAGTTGTTGGCTAACTTTTGGGCATGGCTCGGTTTGTTCCCGGCATATATAGGCAGTAGGTATTAGACATCCTTTTTCAGGAGTTAGCCATATAACCTCATCCCATATTTGACAAACATCATAAAAAAAAAAAAAAAAAAAAAAAAAAAAAAAAAAAAAAACTATCGGATCTAGACCTATTTGTCTTATGCATAGCAAAATAATCATTAAACCGAGACAATGTATAATCAAAATTAAAAGTCACGTTATGTCCATAGTTAAAGTACAAAGTGTTGCACCAGTCCATTTTAGGGTTGTTAGATGTCATCAGTTTAAGAAGAGGCAACACATGTGATTGTTGAAGGTATTTGCAGACTTGGAAAAAGTCCTTTCCTTGGAGTGGAGATGTCCACCATGGGAAGTCTTCCACCGATGAAGAAAAGGGTGCTCCACAGATCAGTGGTTAGACCAATTGTGGAATGCACTCACATAGATTATCAGGCCCATCTGAAAAGTACAAAGTCAGAGCATAGAAAGTAAAGACATAAAATGACATCACTTAGTTTTGGTCAGGGTGCCACCTCTTAACTCGAGTGTGATGTCCCCACGAATCAATTCCTGGTACTTTGACAGCTGTGGGAGAAGAAAGAATAACCTGGTAAGGGCCTTCCCAGAGGGGCTCGAGGGATGGACCCCCAGACCCCAAAGTTTTTATGAGGCCCTCAGTTCCTGGCTCAAATAGAGGCTTGCTTGACTCAGAGACTGGGTCAGGAGTCGTCTCCTGGAGTTCTGCTAATGCCTGTTGAAAAACTGAGAGCTGAGTTACATAGCTAGTTAATCCCAAGGCTTCAGGGTCTATAACAATGTCAGTGTGTAAGAAAGGCCTTCCATAAATACATTCAAAGGGGGGCAGTCCCTCCTTTTTGGGGGCAGTTCGAGTCCTCATTAAAGCTATGGGTAGGACTTTAATCCAATTGTCCTGTGTCTCTTGAGTTAACTTGCACAGATGTTTTTTGATAATGTCATTAGCTTTTTCAACCTTTCCTGAGGATTGGGGTCTCCAGGAACAGTATAAGTGATACTCTGTTCCTAGAGCATTAGACACCCCCTGAGTTACAGCAGCTTTAAAGGCGGAGCCACTGTCACTCTGAAGGCTCCGTGGCAGCCCAAACCTGGGGATAATTTCATGGATTAAAATCTTTATAACCTCTTTAGCTTGTTCACTACGACAGGGGAAAGCCTCAATCCATCCAGAAAAAGTATTCACCCAAACCTGTAAGCAAGAATACACATTAGCTTTAGGCATATGAGTGGAATAAATTTCCCAGTCCTCTCCAGGATACTTTCCACGTCATTGTAATCCAGATGTTGCTAGTTTTTCAGTCTTTGTGTTATTTTTCTGACAAACCTCACACCTTTTGATAATGTTCTTTAAAGTTTTCATTACATTTTTACCTTCAAACAAATGAGAAGCCATCTGGTAAGTACTTTCTGCACCCAAATGAAAACTCTGGTGTAAACCTTTAAGAATTTTCCACTGAGCATTTTCAGGGATTATTAATCGTCCATCCTCGGACTGTAACCATCCTTTGTCAGTAATCTTTGCTCCTCTTTTCTCATATCTTTCTAATTCTTCCTCAGTATATTGTGGCTTTTCCTGTTCCACAGGACCTGTCCAGATCAAAGGTGTCTGTAGTGAGGGGGTTTCATAAAGTGTCGCTTTTTTTGGCTTGAGAGTCAGCTAACAGGTTACCGGTGGTTACTTTACTCCCATCCCTGCTGTGCCCTTTGCAATGCATAACTGCTACTTCTTTAGGATAGTATATAGCAGTCAAAAGTCTCTCAATCTCTCTGAAATGTTTAATAGGTTATTCTGTTGCCATTTTAAACCGTCTTTCTTTCCATATTGCAGCATGAGCTTGTAAAGTCAAACAAGCATACTTGGAATCAGTGTAAATAATTACTAGCTGCCCTTTGCTTAACTCTAGAGCTCGGGTCAGAGCCACAAGCTCCGCTAACTGGGCACTGGTTCCCTGGGGAAGAGATTTTCCTTCTAAAATCTGTTCAGCAGTCACCACTGCGTAACCTGCTTAACGCTTTGCATTCCGAACAAAAGAACTTCCATCTGTAAATATTTCCATGTCAGGATTGTCTAACTGGGTATCCATTAGAACCTCCCGAGCTGCATACTTTAAAGTTAGGAATTGGGAACAATCGTGATCAGGTGTTTCATTTTCCTTCTCAGGAAGGAAAGTGGCAGGATTTAAATTTCCACAAACTTTAAGCTTAGTTACTGGTCCTTCTAACAACAATGACTGATATTTAAGAAATCTCCTGTCTGTCATTCAGATATTAACCTTAGAATTTAAGAGTCTACTCACACAATGAGAAGTCAGCACAGTAAGGTTTTGCCCCTTAATTATTTTTAAAGCTTCAGGTGCTAATAAAGCCACGGCCCCAATAACTCTTAGGCAGTGTGGCCACCCACGTGCAATTGCATCTAATTTTTTGCTTAGATACGCAATAGCTTACTGGTGAGTCCCTCGGGGTTGTGTTAAAACTCCCAAGGACATGCCTTTCCTTTCAGTGACAAACAAATTAAATTCTGACCCTGTCAAGAATGTCTGACCCTGTCAGAGCGGGAGCTTGCAGGAGAGCTGTCTGAAGAACCTTAAATGCCTTTTGAGTATCTGGAGACCAAGCCAGTTTGTCGGTTTGGACCTGCTGAGTTTCAGCTATACATATGTATAAAGGTCGGGCAAGTTCCCCATAACCCAGAATCCAAATACGATCACAGTAGCCTGTGATTCCCAAAAATCCTCTCAATTGTCTTAAAGTCATAGGTAGGGGATGGTTTACTATAGGTTTAATTCTCTCAGGGCCTATGGCCCTACTCCCTTCTGATATGATTAGGCCCAGATATCTAACAGATTTTTGACAAAGCTGAGCCTTCTCTCGTGATGCCTTGTAACCACAGCCTGCCAGAAAGTTTAAGAAATCCTCTGAGGCTCGTGAACAAGTGTCCTCTATCTCAGCACAGAACAAAATATCATCAACATATTGTAACCCTACTGCTTCAGAGCTATTAAAGTTTTGTAGATCCCGTGACAAACTTTGTCCAAAGTGAGCACTGTCACAAAATCCCTGGGGCAAAATTGTACAGGTTAACTGAGAAGCTGGTTGTGTAGCGTCTTCAAAGGCAAATAGAAATTGACTTTCCTCTGCCAAAGACACTGAATAGAAGGCATCTTTCAAATCGATTACTGAGAAATATATGGCTCGTTCAGGAATTTCAGACAATAGAGTATAAGGATTAGGCACCGTGTGGCGTAAAGGAACTAGTCTCATTTATTATTTGTAAATCTTGAACTAGTCTCCATTTACCATTTGATTTCTTTATACCCAAAAATAAGAGTATTGCATGGACTGTTACAGGGAACTAATAGTCCCTGCTCCTTTAAATTCTCAGTGATGGGTTTTAACCCTTCCTTAACGTCAGGTTTCAGTGGATACTGCTTCTTATGTATAAGTGTAGGTCTTTGAGCTTGACAACTACAGGAATAGCATTTTGTGCTCGGCCCACAGATCTTCCATCAGCCCATACTCTAGGATTTACATTTTGTTCAACTAAAGGGAGAGAAGGGGAGGGCTCCATATTCATGAAAACAGAGGCATGGACCTTGCTCAGTATATCCCTCCTCAAAAGGGGTGAGGGTGATTCTGGCATGATCAGGAACTCATGTGAAAATAGCACAGCATCCCAGTTGCAAGATAAGGGATAACTGAAATAATATCTTTTGGCTTGTCCAGACAGTCCTGTTAGAATAGGGAAAAGGAGTCCAAAATGGCAGTGGCTAACAGACAAGGAAGGGAAAAGCCCGCGAAAATAAAGCGGAGGAAGGTCAAAGGAAGGTCTGACGATCGGAGTGAGGACTTCAGGTAGAACAGCGCTCCTGCCTAAGCCCAATTTGCATAGGACAGGCCCAGGGGGAAGAAAAAAACATATAAAAAGAGGAGCCAAAGGGCTCTCATTCTCTTTTTCTCTCTCTCCCATGCGTGAGTATGCTCTTTCTCTCTCTCTCTCTCTCTCTCTCTCTCTTCCCCCCACCCCTGCACGATGGGGCATTCTTTTCTTCGTGTCTTTGGATCCAAGTGCCCTCACGCGTCCAAGGTGGATTTTCCTGCTATTATGTAAATAAATAGAGCTGGAACACTGCTTTATTTAAGAGCTATAACACAGTCTGTCCTCCAAGAGCTGTGACCCGCCAAGGGGCTTTAAAGTCTGTCACTCCAAATTTCTGTTGTGATGAGACAAAGAACTGAGGAGCATACACTCACCTGACAGTCCCATTATGAAAGGGGATCAGGAAGAAAGGGGGCCAGGGGCTTCAGTAAGCATGGAGTATGTTGCCCCAGTATCTAAAAGGAAATCAGTGGATTGGCCTTCCACAGTTATCAACACCCAGAGTTCCTCAGGTGTAATTAGGATGGGAGCTTGCATGGGGGCCGCCGGGCACCTTTAGCCCTGGTTGTCTTGAGAGTCCGACCCCTGAGACCTGCACCTCTGGGGGCAGGCTCTCCTCCAGTGTGGTCCTTTGCAGACCGGACATGGAGCCGGGGGCGGCTTTGATGCCTGAGGCCAATCCCGCTTGAGGTGCCCCTCCTTTCCACAGTAATAGCAAGCCCATCCCTTTTCACCTGGATCCCTCTGGACATTTCTCTCAGTCTGTTTAAGAACAGTTTTCATAGCCATTGTGAAGGCTTCCACCTGTTCCTTTTTCTCTGCCTTTTTTTTTTTTTTTTTTCCTCTCTCATATTCCCTTCCATAATAGACTGTTTGAGCCAGTTGTAACAGATTATCTAAAGACTGATTTGGTCCATACACCTGTTTTCATAACTTACAGCAAATATCTGGAGCCGACTGAGTGATAAATCTATCTCTTAAGATCACTTTTCCCTTCTCACTTTCAGGATCAATCTCAGTGAATCTGCAAAGGGCTTCTCTCAGTCTTTCTAGGAATTTACCAGGAGCTTCCTTCTCCTCCTGTTCTATGTTTGCCAGTTTGCCATAGTTTAAAGGCTTAGAGCGCGCCTGCCTGAGTCCTTCAAGAATACATCTGACAAAATGACTCTGATCCCATCTTCCTTTCACTGTGTTGCAGTTCCAGTCTGGTTCTGTAGCTGGGACCGCCTGATTCCCAGTGGGAAGGGCGGTTATGTCATCCTCCCTCTTTCCTATTGATTCATTACCAAGCCATTCATCTCCATAAGCAACCGCTTTCCCCAAAACTCGACTTTTTGAGTCGAGAGTCAGCTTTTGTCCCAAGATATACATCACATCCTTCCAAGTAAGATCATAATGCAGAGTAATGCCTTTAAACGCTCTAATATACTTTTCTGGGTCCTCTAAATAGTCTCCCAGATTCTCCTTGATTCTTTGTATTTCTTTGACCAAGAAAGGAGAGTTCGGTCCACACGCTTTGCACATTTTCTGGTCTGTTCTTGTAGGAGAGGTTGGGTGCCTCTTGGCATTGACAGTTCGATAAACCCCCCTACAGGCTTCTGCCATAAGCCATATGAGGTCACCATGGAACCGCAGGGCAGGGCACCTCGCTTGCTTCACGCAGGACATTTCATTCATTCACACAACCACACTGTAGAGTTAGTAAAGTACAGTAGAAAACGTGTTCGCTAGGAGAACAATGAACTAGAGCTCCAAGCATCCTTACCTTGTCCTGAAGGATCCCGCATGAGCCCCCAAGATGAAAGGTTGTTGCTGAATCATGCAAAGACGCCGGGGTTCTTGGCCTCCAGAGGAGAAGAATTCAATCCGGGGCCAGAGACGAGGCTGGATCGCTCAGAGCTTTTGTGTAATAAAGTTTTATTAAAGTATAAGGGAGATAAAGAAAGCTTCTGACATAGACCTCAGAAGGCGGTAGAAAGAGTACCCCCTTGCTAACCTTAGCACTGGAATTATATAATCTCAAATTCGTTATTACAGTGAATCAAAAGGATGTCTAGAGGTTGTAAAGACCTCACCAGACCTACTCCCATGATTTACATTTTGAGATAACAGAATTAGCCAGAAGGTTTTTTGCAGAGACTGTTCTAAAGCAGTATACATTATTGATATATAGTCCTAAGGAACGTAGAGGGGGAAAAAAGTTTGTCCTTTCTTCCTCCTTGAGAATTCCAAACCCCTCTCTCCATGGGGACCCCTAGACTTCTTATCAACCTGCCTAGGAATTGACTCTCTCTTCATCCTCTGTCATCCCCTTCTCCTCCTGCCACCAATCCCTCCAAGCATCAGGGTCTTTTCCAATGAGTCATCTCTTTGCATCAGGTGGCCAAAGTATTGGAGTTTCAGCTTCAGCATCAGTCCTTCCAATGAACTCCCAGGACTGATCTCCTTTAGGATGGACTGGTTGGATCTCCTTGCAGTCCAAGGGACTCTCAAGAGTCTTCTCCAACACCACAGTTCAAAAGCATCCATTTGTCTGTGATCAGCTTTCTTCACAGTCCAACTCTCACATCCATACATGACCACTGGAAAAACCATAGCCTTGACCAGACAGACCTTTTTTGGCAAAGGAGAGTCTCTGCTTTTTAATATGCTATCGAGGTTGGTCATAACTTTCCTTCCCAGGAATAAGTGTCTCTTAATTTCATAGCTACAGTCACCATTTGCAGTGATTTTGGAGCCCCCAAAAATAAAGTCTGACACTGTTTCCACTGTCTCCCCATCGATCTCCCATGAGGTGATGGGAACAGATGCCATGATCTTAGTTTTCTGAATGTTGAGCTTTAAACCAACTTTTTCCCTCTCCTCTTTCACTTTCATCAAGAGGCATTTTAGTTCCTCTTCACTTTCTGCCATAAGGGTGCTGTCATCTGCATATCTGAGGTTATTGATATTTCTCCCGGTAATCTTAATCCCAGCTCGTGCTTCTTCCAGCCCAGCGTTTCTCATGATGTACTCTGCATAGAATTTAAATGAGCAGAGTGACAATATACAGCCTTGACATAACCCTTTTCCTGTTTGGAACCAGTCTGTTGTTCCATGTCCAGTCCTAACTGTTGCTTCCTGACCTGCATATAGGTTTCTCAAGAGGCAGGTCAGATGGTCTGGCATGCCCACGTCTTTCAGAACTTTCCACAATTTATTGTGTTTCACACAGTCAAAGGCTTTGGCATAGTCAATAAAGAAGAAATATGTGTTTTTTTCTCGAACTTTCTTGCTTTTTTGATGATCCAGCAGATGTTGGCAATTAGATCGCTGGTGCCTCTGCCTTTTCTAAAACCAGTTTGAACATCTGGAAGTTCACAGTTCACTTATTGCTGAAGCCTGGCTTGGAGAAATTGAGCATTACTTTACTACCTCACAGCAAAGCCCATGGTGGAATCTATTTCCATAAATAGCTACTAGAAGCTCTAGCTTACTGGAGGAAACACTGAGTAATCTTGTTCTGTCCATCTAGTTCCCAAGGTCTGGCATTGAGGTGGTTCACTCTGGAGGAAAGAGGAATGAATTGGGTGTTTCACCACGATCCTTGTGTTCCTAATTGACAAGCAGGGTCAGCCAGCCTAAGGTGTGCCCCTGGGAACACAGTTTTTGGTCTTAGTGGGACTTTCTGGGTTTCCTGTGAAGTGCTCACATTCTGGTACCCACTGGTTGCTTCTTCACCCAGGATGCATCATACTGCTTAAAATTTGAAGAAGTAGAACAAAGGACACCATAAGCAAGTCCAAAGGATGACTCTTCAAATTTTTAGAACAAATAACCTAAAACAAGAGAGAAACATTTGAAAAAGGCACGAGCCAAAGTTTTATAGGAAAGATGATGTGCTGGACATTCACTTTATTAAGAAATCCTTAATAAAAACAAACTAACTAACAAAAAAAAAAAAAAATGAGCAGCCAATTGACAAGAAATATATGGAACTAGCCTCTGACCACATTAAAAAATATCTTTAATCTTACTAAGGTAAGAAATAATCATATTAAAATTCCCTTGAGAAATCAAACTGACCCAGAAGTGGCATATATTTTAGAAACTGCAGATGGAGTCATTAAAATACTTGTAATCACTGTGTGTTGTATGTTGTAAAATTAAGTAGAGTCATGGAAATCATAAACTAGTTTAAAATTTTATCTTAGAGATAGGAAAACTATAGTGTCAGATGACAAAAACATTGGGTAGAATAAATGACAGATTACAGAAGACAGTGGGATAAATTTGTGCACATGAAGAGGTTGCAATAGAAAGTGTCCAAAATGAAGCACAGGCTACACCAATACACACAAAGTACACACAGCATGATCTATTGATTCCCCCCACCCCCCAAGAATGCAGCATTGGTTATATAATTGAAAATCAATCAGTGCAATTCAACTTACTAAATAACTAAAATTGAAACACAGTGGAGTCATCTCAAAAAATGCTGAAAAATAATCTGATAAAATCTAACATCTCTTCCTGGATAGGGAAAATCCCCTGGAGGAGGGTATGGTAACTCACTCCAGTATTCTTGCCTGGAGAATCCCCATGGCCAGAGAACCTGTTGAGCTTACACTCCATGGGGCCGCAAAGAGATGGACACAACTGAGCAACTGAACACATCCCGTAAAAGAAACTCTTAGCAAACTAAAAATAAAAGACTTTTTCTATCTGATGAAAGTAATAAACTGCATAACTAGCATCACACTTTATGGCAGAATGCTGGGTGCTTTACTTCTAAGATCAGAGTCAACAAAAACATGTCCACTCTCATTACATTGAATTTCTGTCCATGAAGTTATAGAAAATGATAGAGAAGCTATCCAGTTTGGAAAAGAAGAATTAAAGTGCTTTTACTTGTCATCAACATCTGTGCAGAATATCTAATGAACTCTGCAGCAACAACAGAATAACTACTACAGATTGGAGTAGGCCATATTCCTAGGAGTTGGTCATATGGCGATTTTATTATTTTTTTAAGGAGTTGCAACTCTGTTCACCATAGTGGTGGTGCCAACTTACATGTCCACTGACCATGCAAGTCTTCTCTTTTCTCCATACCCTCTCCAAATAATTGTTTGTAGATTTTCTTATGATGGCTATTTGGACTGGGGGGCTTTGGACTGTTGTGAAGTCACACCTCATTGTAGTTTTGAATTTCATTTCTCTAATAACTAATGATGTTGAACATTTTTCAAGTGTTTGTTTGCCGTCTGTCTGTCTCCCTTGGAAAATGTCCATTTAGATCTGCCCATTTATTGATTGAGTGGGTTTTTTTGTTTGTTTGTTTGTTTTATATTGGCCTATATGTGTGTTTTGTATATTTTGGAGACTAATGCCCTGATAACTAATGACAACTATCTGTGTAGCAAAGGTAACTGTCCTCAATGTTCTGTGAAGATCTAAATGGGAAGGAAACTTAAAAAGAAAGATGTACATATGCACAACTGATTTACTTTGCTGTACAGCAGGAAGCAATAGAATATTGTAAAGCAACTACATGTGTTCACACTGCAGGATCCATTTATAGAAGGTTCTAGATGAGGCACAGCTAATCTATATTGATAGAACTGAGAACAGGGGTTGCATGCCAGAAGGGCAGAGTGGGGAATGGGCCCAAAAGATTTTCTAGGATGATGGGAAATAAATATTGCAGTGAACATCAGGTATATAATCTTGCTGAATTTGCACAAATACTTCTGCAATGTTAAGTTCAAAGGAGGTCTTGTTAAGTGGCTCCATGCACTTAGGAATTTACTAGATACTGTGAAATTGTCCTTCAGGAACTTGCATCACTTTACACTTTCACAACAGTCCATGAGAACTTATTTTCCAAACTCTTATCCTCAATTGTAAGGAAATATTTGGTATCACCCAAAGCTTTCATTGAACTTTTGGTAATTTGCATGATGAAAAATCATATTCAGTTATTGCTTTGGTTTGCATTTCTCTTATTGCCAATTACGTTCAACATTTCCTCCTGTTTTCAGGTAACTTTTCTTATTTTTCTTCTGAGTAATTTGCATTTCTTTCTTTCCTTTGTTTACTTCATGTTTGTGTTCTATTGGGTTCTTCTTCTTCTTTTCTTATTTTAACTTTTGAACTCTGCATAAGTTAGGTAAATGTGCTCCCTTTGTCAGCTACCGTCCAAATATTTTTCAATTGTCATCTTATAATTTCTTGATTACTAATTATTTACCCAAGCAGGAATATTTGTACCAAGTGTTAATTTTACATTTTTTACCTACTGGACAAACATCACTTAAGTTAAGAAATTTAAGTATCTGATGCTACTTTTATTGTGGAAAATGTAGTCTGTGTATATTGGGAAAGAACTTGATCAGTGCACTCAGTGTGAAAAAAGTAAATATAAACAATGTTTAATTTTACTACAGTTAATGTTTTGTGGCTTCCTTGATGGCTCAGTGGTAAAGAACACGGCTACCAATGCAGAAGTCAGGAGTTAGATATCTGGGTCGGGAAAATTTCCTGAAGAAGGGATAGGAAACCCACTCCAGTAATCTTGTTTGGAATATCCCATGGACAGAGAAGCCTGGTGGGCTACAGTCTATGGCATTGCAAAAGAATCAGAGACTACTGAGTGACTCAGCACACAATATTTTAACCTATCTCCTCTGCATCTTTTTTCAGCTCATATTTTTAAAGTTGAAATTATATTTCACGTGCATTTTAGTTTTGATTGTTTTTGCTCTGTATGTTTCCGCCTGCCTTATTATAAACATCTGCAAACATTCAATGAGGCTGAACATGTTTTCTAGCTAAGACTCAAAGACTCCCCACCCATATCCTACTGTATCTGTTTACAATATTTTATTTCTCATGTCTAATTTCCACCCCTCTATCCATCCATTAATCCATCTTATTCCTTGGTGTACTTTGTGATAAATTGCTGACATCAGCATCCATCTCCATAAGTATTTCAGCAAGACTGCCATGAAATAATGAGCTGTGTTTGTTACAGCACTTTTCTTTGGATATAAATTGGCATACAATCTTTTTTTTTTTAATTCCCATTTATATATATATATTTTTAAATGAAGTATACAATATTGTGATAATTTTGCTTTGCAGAAAGTGGTTCAGTTAATCTTTTTTTTTTTTTTTTTTTGGCTGTGCTTCAGGGCATGTGGGGTTAGTTTCCTGGCCAGTGGTTGAACCTGCATTCCCTGTAGTGGAAGTGTGGAGTCTTAACCACTGAACCACGAGGAAAGTCCCATCTATATTATTTTTTATATTCTCTTCCAATATGGTTTATCTAGGGTACTGAATACAGTTCTATGTGCTCTACAGTAGGCCCTTGTTGTTTACACATTCTATATGTACTAGTTTATGATTGCTAACCCCAACCTACTATTCCTCCCACCCCGAACACACTCCTTGTTGGAAACCATAGATCTGATCCCTGTTTCTATGAGTTCATTTCTCTTTCATAGATATGCTCATTTGTGTCATATTTAGGTTACACATATAAGTGATATCATTTGGTACTTTTCTCTCTCTGTTTGATTTATTTTACTTTGGATGATAATCTCTCAGTCCACCCATGTACTGGCATCTTTTCCATTTTTATGGCCGAGTACTATTCCATTTCATATATGTACCAATCGTTCTTTATGCATTCATCTGTCAATGGAAATTCAGGATGTTTTTGTGTTTTGGCTACTACGAATAGTGCTGCTCTGAACATTGGAGTGCATGTATCTTTTGAGATTACAGTTTTGTCTGGGTTTATGCCCAGGAATGGAATTTCTGGACCTTGTGATAATTCTAGTTTTACTTTTCTGAGGAGCTTCCATACTGTTTTCCATAGTGGTTGCACCAACTTACACTCCCACCAACAGTGTTGGAGGGTTCCCTTTTCTTCATATCTTCTCCAGCATTTGTTGTTTGTAGAGATTTTGATGGTGACCATTATGACTGGTGCGATAGATACCTTGTTGTAATTTTGATTTGTATTTCTCAAATAATTAGGGATATCAAGCATCTTTTCATGTACCTCTTGCCCATATGTATGTCTTCTTTGGAGAAATGTCTAATTAGGTCTTTTACCCTTTTTTTTGGGGGGTGGGGGTAATTTTATTTGTTTATTTTTGTCTGCACTGAGTGTTCCTTGCTGTGTGGGGGCTTTCCTCCAGCTGCAGTGAGTGGAGGCTACTCTCTAGTTGCAGTATGAGGAGTCCTCATTGTGGTGTCTTCTCTTGTTGCAGAACAAGGCTCTAGGGCTTGCAGGTTTCAGTTGTTACAGTTTGTGGTCTCAGCAGTTGTGGTGCATTGGCTTAGTTGCCTTTTGGCATGTAGAATCTTCACAGAGCTCAGATCAAATCCTAGCCCCCTGTCTTGGCAGTCAGGTTCTTTGCCACTGGACCTCCAGGGATATCCTTGTCATTTTTTTCTTTTCTTTTCTTCCTCTTTTTTTTTTTTTTTTTAAGTTAACTACATGAGTTCTTTATGTTCTTTGAAGATGAATCTTTTGTTACTTCATTTGCAAATAATTTCTCTCATTTTGAAGGTTCAGTTTTAATTATGGTTACACTTACCTTTTTGTGCAAAGGTTTTGATGTTTAATTATTTCCCATTTGTTTGTTTTTAATTTCGTTAGTCCACGAGATGGCTCAAAAAAGACGTGTGATTTATGACAAAGAGTGTTTTTCCTGTTTTCCTCTAGGAGTTTTATAGGTTCTGGTCTTACATTAGAGCTTTGATTCATTTTGAGTTTATTTTTATGTCTGATGTCATGTAGTGTTCTATTTTCATTCTTTGGCATGTAGCTGTCTACTTTTCCTGACACCCCTTATTGAAGAGACTGTGTTTTTTCCTTTGTATTTTCCACTGTCTTTCCTGCATTGTAGAACATACAATGACCACCTCCTTTGTTATGGATTAGGTTATCATAGGTGCATAAATTTTATCTCTGGTCTTTTTTTCTTGTACTATTTACTTATGGTTCTGTTTTTGTGCCAGTATCCTACTGTATTGATTACCGTAGCTTTGGAGTATAGTCTATCATCAGGGAGCCTGATTCCTCCAGCCCTGCTTTTATTTCTCAAGATTGCTTTGACTAATAGGGGTCTTTTGTGTTGCTATACACATTGTTAAAAAAAAAAAATGGTCTCATTCTGTGAAAAATGCTCTTGGTATTTGATATGGATTATACTGATTCTGTGGATTCCTTTTGGTAGTATAGTAATTTTCACATTATTGCTTCTCCCCATTCAATAACATGGTACATGTTGCCATTTACTTGTGTCGTTTTTGTTATTTTTCATTATGCTTTTCTGAGCTCAGGTATTTGGCTTCCTTAGGTGGCTTTATTCCTAGGTATTTTATTCTTTCTACTGTGATGACAAATAGGATTATTTCCTTAATTTCTCTTTCTGATTTTTTTCTTTGGTTGTTGTTGTTAGTGTATAGGAATGCAAGATATTTCTGTGCATTAGTTTTATATCCTGCAACCTTTAGAAACTCATTTATTCACTTCAGTTCAGTCGCTCAGTCATGTCTGACTCTTTGTGACCCCATGAACCAATGCATGCCAGACCTCCCTGTCCACCACCAACTCCTGGAGTTCACCCAGAATCATGTCCATTGAGTCAGTGATGCCATCCAACTGTCTCATCCTCTGTCTTCCCCTTCTCCTCCTGCCCTCAATCTTTCCCAGCATCAGGATCTTTTCAAATGGGTCAGTTCTTCGCATCAGGCGGCCAAAGGATTGGCGTTCCAGCTTCAGCATCAGTCCTTCCAATGAATATTCAGGACTGATTTCTTTTAAGACTGACTAGTTGGATCTCCTTGAAGTCCAAGAGACTATCAAGAGTGTTCTCCAACACCACAGTTCAAAAGCATCCATTTTTCTATATTCAGCTTCCTTAAAAGTCCAGCTCTCACATCCATGCATGACTACTGGAAAAACCATAGCCTTGACTAGATGGATCTTTGTGGACAAAGTAATGTCTCCACTTTGTAATATGCTGTCTAGATTTATTGATTAGTTCTAGTAATTTTCTGGTGTCTTGTATATCATTGTCCATGAATATTAACATGTCATATGCAAAGAGTGACAGTTTTATTAGTTTACCAATTTGCATTCCTTTTATTTTTTCTTCTCTGATTGCCATGGTTATGACTTCAAAAACCATACTGCATAACAGTGTAAAGAGTGGACATACTTGTCTTATTCCTGATCTTAAAATACTTACAGTTTTTCACCATTGAGAATGATTCTTGATGTTTATGTTTGTTGTATATGGCCTTTATTTTGTTGAGGTATGTTCCCTCTATGCCCACATTCTGGAGAACTTATAAATGGGTGTTGAGTTTTGTCAAAAGTGTTTTCTGCAACTGTTGAAATGAACAGATAGCTTTCATTCATCAATTAGTTGATACTGTGTATCACATTGATTAATTTCTATGTATTTAAGAATCCTTGCATCCCTTCAATGAGCCCTAGATGATCACAATGTGTGATCCTTTTAATGTATTGTTGGATTCTGTTTGCTAGTATTTTGTTGAGTATTTTTGTGTCTGATATTCACTATATATATCACTACCAGTGATAGTGGTCTGCAACTTTCCTTTTTTATGATACCTTCTGGTTTTGGTATCAGGGTGATGGTGCTCTCCTAGAACAAGTTTTGGAGTGTCCCTTTCTTTGCAGCTTCTTGGAAGAGTTTGAGAAAGATGGATGTTAACTGTTCTCTATATGTTTGATAGAAGTGTCTTTGAAGCCATCTGACCCTGGAATTGTTGTTGTTGTTGTTGTCGGAGGAGGATTTTTTTTTTTTTTTACATGATATTTGTTTATTTTTGACTGTGCTGAAACTTGTTGCTGCTCAAGATTATCTCTCGTGGGATGAGTTTTGGCCACGCTTGACTTCTCATTACTTGACTTTTCTTGTTGCAAAATTTGGCCTCTAGGCACACAGGTTGAAGTAGTTGCAGCTCTCAGGCTCTATATCATGGGCTCAGTAGCTGTTGTGCATGGACTTAGTTGCACCACAACTATAGAACAATTAGATTCCTTTTTATTCTGTTTCATTATAGGTTATTAAATGATAGTGAATATAATATCTGTAATATACAGAAAATCCATGTTATTTCTTTTATATGTGGTTGTGGTTATATTAATATATCTATTAATCCCATGTTCTCACTTTGTGCCTACCCGACCTTCCCCTTGGCACCATTGTTTGTCTTCTATATCAGTGACTTTTTGTTTTATAAATAGGTTTATTTATACTTTTTTATTGTAACTATAAGTAATATCATGTAATACATATATTTTTCTATCCTCTTTACCTATCTATGGGCATTAAAGGTTGTTTACATGTCTTTGCTACTGTACTTTGTGCTACTATAAACACTGCTGTGCATGTCTCTTTTCTGATGGGAATTTTCATCTTTACTGGATATATGTGCAGTAGTGGTATTGATGAATCATATGGTAATTGCAGTTTCAGTTTTTTTTTTTTTTTTTTTTTTTTAAGAAAACTGAATACAGGAGGGAGATGGGAGGATGGTTCAAAAAGAAGGGGATATATGATGTATACTTATGTGTGATTCATGTTGAGGTTTGACAGAAAGCAACAAAATTCTATAAAGCAATGTTCCATCAATAAAAACAAATTAATTAAAAAAAGAGCTGCATACTGTTTTCAACAGTGGCTGTATCAGTTTCTTGACTTGCATGTCTAGGATGCTGTGACTCTTGCTGCAGTGCATGGTTGCCTTACATGTGTTTTTAAAAATATATTTTTTCTTTTTTTCTGAAATACTCTTAGGAGTGGAACTGCTAGATTACATGGTTAATATGTTGTTATCTTTACAAGACACTTTGTTGTGATGTTTACAATGGCTCCTACCAAATATATCCTATGAGTACTGTAAAAGAGTTCCTTTTAAAAATGTTACTCTACCACATATTCTCAGTTCAATATTTGATATTTTTTTACTACTCATAGGTGATACCTCATTAGTATTTTTTTTTAACCTCTAATAACACACTGGGCTTCCCAGGTGGCACAGTGGTAAAGAATCCACATAGAATCCACATGCAAAGGAAGAAGCCAAAGGAGATGTGAGTTGGGAAGATCCTGTGGAGGAGGAAATTGCATCTCACTCCAGAATTCTTGCCTGGAAAAGTTCATGGACAGAGGAGCCTGGTAGGCTATTGTCTCTGAGATCAGAGAGTTGAATACAAAATAGTTCAGAGTAATTCGCTATCATGAGCAAATTTCTTGTGCTTTTAAAAAAATACTGTGCATTGTATCCACCTGTTGATATCTTCTTCCAGGCGTTGTTAGCTATTTGACATTTTTCATGCATAGGAGACCACTAGCAATTTTTGAAGACTAGGTATCTTTTAAAGCCCAGCAGCCCTGGGAATATTCAATGGTTCTTCTCCTTCTTCTTCTTCTCTTTTAAGCTCTTTGAGCTGTATTTACCTTTTGGTGTTTTCTCCCTGAGACTGTCCTGGTTTTTCTTTTTCTTTTTTGAATAAGTGATACTTAGCATGTTCAATGGTAGGTGTCATGTCAAGTCCAGTCTTGTGACTATCAGATGTCCATCAGTGATAATTTTCAGGCTGAGGCTACAGACAAAATCCTCCACCCTGCAAAGCTTTTTTATTCCCTATTCTTTGAGGTTGGCAACAGTTGCCTGAGAGCTTTTCTCAGGCCTGGTTGTATATTAGAGTAGAATGAGCCAGGAGATGTCACCAAACCTGGTGTTGCCTCACTCTTGTGATTTGGAAGTAAACATTCCTATTCTCTTTAAGTTTAAAACAAGGATGAGTTTGTTTGTAGATTCTGGTTCTCTGGCACTGAGAGAAGTAGATAAATTCAGCTGTGCTTGGTCTCACCTACATGTCATTAGAACATGCTTCATCTACCCCTCTTGCACAAGTGGGTTTAGTTGCATTCTGTATTTTATATGTATCTGTGAGAAGAAAACTTCCAACTTCCAGATGTATCATTTCCCATGCAACCACCAGGGTCCTCTGCTACCCATAAGTTTCTTGCCAGGTTGTATGTTCACTTCACCTTTGTGTGGGTGCTTACTGCTGTGGATTTTTTTACCCCACCTCTCCGTTGCATACCATAATGTTTTTGAATTGGCCTTCCTTCATTCAGTATGATGCCCTGTACATTTATCTCTCTCTCTCTCTAAATGGCCTACTATTATATTTCAATATTGATTTATAATTCATTCTAAACCTGTGTCACATTTCTTTATCCACTCCTCTGTCCAGGTACACTATCTTTACTTTCATCTCTTCGCCATCTTTAATGGTGCTGCAGGACCCAGAGTAGGGAGTGTGGTGATTGAAGTCTGAATCCGTGGTGATTGTTAATTTCTGAAATATTCCAGGAGAGAATCTGATTTATAATACTGTCTCTATATCTTTGATCACCACATGGTGGCTCAGATGGTAAAGCATCTACCTACCATGTGGGAGACCCGGGTTTGATCCCTAGGTTGGGAAGATCCCCTGGAGAAGGAAATGGCAACCACTCCAGTACTCTTGCCTGGAAAATCCCATGGATGGAGGAGTCTGGTAGGTTACAGTCCACGGGGTCGCAAAGAGTTGACAGGACTGAGAAACTTCACTTTTATTTTCACTTTTCTATCTCTTTATTGATTTATTTGTTTTTCGCTCATGGGAGTTCACTATTCTAGTCTTGCTCATAGTGGTTCTTACCAGGTCCATCCCACCAGTACTGTAAAGTGTCCATTGTACTAATATTACTCTATGACTGATGCCATGTTGAGCTATTGAGAGTGGCCTTTGTCTACACTCAGGCAGAGGTGATAATGTCCTTGCAGCTTAGATGTATGTATTTCTTAGAGTTCAACCTATGTGCAAATTGTCATGTGCTTTAAACACACAGACACACACACACACACACACACACACACACACACAGAGAATTGTGTTTACGTGTTAATATCCTCTTCCTGTTAGCTTCCCCTGTGTTTAGTTTTAGTTTTTGTTTTTTTCCCCCTGTGTTAGACCTGGCAATTTGTTAAGGGTGATAATTGGTTAGATGGGGCAGATGGTGAGTGCAATCATGTAATTAAAAGATGCTTTGCCCTTGGAAGAAAAGTTATGACCATCCTAGACAGCATATTAAAACACAGAGACATTACTTTGCCAACAAACATCCGTCTAGTCAAAGCTATGTTTTTTGTTTCTTTGTTTTTCTTTCTTTCTTTTTTTTTTTTTTTTTTCCAGCAGTCATGTATGGCTATTCGAGTTGGACTATAAAGAAAGCTGAGCACTGAAGAATTGATTCTTTTGAACTGTGGTGTTAGAGAAGACTGCTGAGAGGCCCATGGACTGCAAGGAGATCCAACTAGTCCATCCTAGAAGAAATCAGTTCTGAACATTCATTGGAAGGACTGATGCTGAAGCTGAAACTGTAATACTTTGGCCACTTGATGTGAAGAATTGATTCACTTGAAAAGATCCTGATGCTGGCAAGAGTGAAGGCAGGAGGAGAAGGAGACCATAAAGGATGAGATGGCTAGATTGCACCATTGACATGAGTTTGAGTAAACTCCAGGAGTTGGTGATGAACAGTGAGACGTGGTAAGTACATGGGGCTGCACAGTGTCGGACATGACTTAGCAACTGAATTGATCTAGACGGACCTTTGTTGGCAAAGTAAAGTCTCTGCTTTTTAATTGCATCTAGGTTGGTCATAACTTTCCTTCCAAGGAGTACGCGTCTTTTAATTTCATGGCTGCAATCACCATCTGCAGTGACTTTGGAGCCCCCCAAAATAAAGACTGACATTATTTCCACTGTTGCCCCATCTATTCCCAATGAAGTGATGGGATCAGATGACATGATCTCAGTTTTCTGAATGTTGAGCTTGAAGCCAACTTTTTCACTCTCCTCTTTCACTTTCATCAAGAGACTTTTTAGTTCCTCTTCACTTTGTGCCATAAGGGTGGTGTAATCTCCATATCTGAGGTTATTGATATTTCTCGCAGCAATCTTGATTCCAGCTGTACTTCTTCTAGCCCAGAGTTTCTCATTACTGCAGACGGTGATTGCAGATGGTGAAATTAAAAGACGCTTACTCCTTGGAAGGGAAGTTATGACCAACCTAGATAGCATGTTAAGAAGCAGAGACATTCTCTTGCCAACAAAGATCCATATAGTCAAGGCTATGATTTTTCCAATGGTCATGTATGGATGTGAGAGTTGGACTGTTAAGAAAGCTGAGTGCTGAAAAATCAATGCTTTCGAACTGTGGTGTTCAAAGGAGTCCCTTGGACTGCAAGGAGATCCAACCAGTCCATCCTGAAGGAGATCAGTGCTGGGTGTACATTGGAAGGACTGATGCTGAAGCTGAAACTCCAATACTTTGGCCACCTCATGTGAAGAGTTGACTCATTGGAAAATACCCTGATGCTGGGAGAGATTGGGGGCAGGAGGAGAAGGGGATAATAGGGGATGAGATGGCTGGATGGCATCACCGACTCGATGGACATGAGTTTTGGTAAACTCTGGGAGTTGCTGATGGATAGGGAGGCCTGGCATACTGCGATTCATGGGGTCGCAAAGAGTCTGACATGACTGAGTGACAGAACTGAACTGAACTGAACTGAACTGATTGGTTAGAACTCCCCACCTTTGTGAATAGTGTGTCTATCAGCGAGTGTTTTAAGGTTGCTGTTAAAGAATATGTCCACAAGGTGGTAACATTTCTTCATTCCCTCTTCTTGTTACTATGGTAACAGCAGCATGGGGGTTATCCCAAGGATGGTTGTAAATGAGAGTAAAGTGAGACCAAGGAAGCCACTAAAAGTTTTTGCCTCTTTACTCTGAGATTTTTCTTTAAGTGAAACTTTATTCCTTCTTTAAGACTATTGGCACCCTTGTAGTTATTGCAGAGACCCAGTGGTTCATTCCCTTCCACAGATACCTGGAAGTATTCAGCTGTTGTTTTTGTCACAGTTATGTTTTTAGAACCTGTTGAGTATGTGTTTCTTGATACAGGAGGTCCATGTGGATTATGAACTGCATAGGTATTTGTGGCCTTAAGTTTATCCAAGCCTTCACCTTTGGGCCTCTTCCTAATTGATACCTTTGCTAACTGTCATTTTTTCACCAGGAGTGTAAGCCCCATTTCGCTTTTATTTGGGTACTCATCGCCAACAATCAGTTTTTTAATCTGCTCTGGAAGGTATATGTTGTGATATCTCTTTAACCCCCCTTCTTTATTTACTGTGAGTTGCTCCAGATTTTTGTGTTTCTGTGAAAATGGCATGTTTTGCATTTTCATAATGTCAACGGAAGGCAATGGCAACCCATTCCAGTGCTCTTCCCTGGAAAAACCTGTGGACAGAGAAGCCTGGTAGGCTGCAGTCCATGGAGTCGCGCAGAGTTGGACATGACCAAGTGACTTCACTTTCACTTTTCACTTTTTTGCATTGGAGAAAAAAATGGCAACCCACTCCAGGGTTCTTGCCTGGAGAATCCCAGGGACAGAATCCCAGGTGGGCTGCCGTCTATGGGCTCGCACAGAGTCGAACCCGACTGAAGCAACTTAGCAGCAGTAGCAGCAGCAGCATAATGTCAGAGTCATATTTCGTTGTGTCTCTCTGTTTCATTTATTTCTCTTTTCATCTGCACCTAACGATTCCCTTTCACCTCTTGGGCATTGTGAATGCTGCTGCAGTGCATGTTTGTGGGAGTGTGTGCGTGTCCTCCACTGTCTGTTGGTTTCTCAAATGCTCTGGGAGTGGAACCACCACATGACATCATCTGTTTCATTTTGTGATTCCAAGGTCCTTTGACAGTCATGGCCACAAAGGCTCTGACTGCTTACCTCCCACCAGTGCCACACAAGGGTCCCCTTTACTAATATTGCTCTACTCTATATTGTCTGTAGAGCTTTTGATAGTGGACTTTTTGGTTTCTCAGTAGTGATATTGCATTGTATTTCACCTTTGTGTATCACTGATAATAAAGCAAATGAGGCATATTTCCAGAGCCTTCTTTCTAATCATTGACTTGCATTTACCTGTTGAAGTTTCCTTCCTGGTCGTGTGGTTTGTTTTTGTTTTCCTTTGGGTGTGACACCCGTGGTCATTTTGTAAGGGTAGCTGTCATTTGAAGCCCAGCCACCTTGTGAATAGTCCGTGTCCATCTGCAGAAGTTTGGAGGTTGCTGTTCTCGAGAGCGGCCACAAAGAGGCAGCATATCTTTGTGTTCTCCTCTTGTTACTATGGTAACTACATCTTTACAGGTATGTGCCATTTCAGTTTGTAAATGAGGATGGAATGAGCTAGATGAAGCCCCCGGGAAGTTTGTGTCACCTTGCTTCTCAGTTTTATTGTGGTTCATGTCTCTTGTTTGACGAAGCTGATGTAAAGAGTTGCATTTGTTGGAGCCTTACCCAATCTTGCTTCCTTACACGAATACGCAGAGGCATTCAGTAGTGGCTATCTGCTCCGACATGCTCTCAGTAATTGTGTAGTACATCATGATTACTATGTCGGTCCTAGTGGATCACGTAACTGACAGGTATTTGTGGGAATTTGTGAATTTCAGCCTTCCAATGTAAGCCTTCCTCTCACCCATCCCTTTGTTAAGAAGCAGTGAGTTCCCAGCCCTAGGTGTTCATTTTACCTTGCTCAGGGAAATCACTGCCAGCAATATTGTCTCCCCTCCCCTTTTATTTTCTCTCCCCTTTTTAAGGTAAATCATATGCTCTCTCTCTAATCTGCCCTTCTTCACTGACTCTGATTATCACCACACTTATCTGTCCATGTGACAATGACATTATTTCCTTCTATGAATGCCTGAGTCATATTCCATTGTGAACTGGTCTCCCATTCCTTGATCCTTTCATCTCTCCATCCCTATATATTTCCTTTGCTTTCATCTCTGGGCAGTGGGAATGCTCCTAAAGTGCATGCCTTGGAGAATATGGTTTTCAAACTGTGTATTTCTGAAGTATCTGAAGAGTGGAGAGGCCATGTCATACTTTTTTTTTTTTTCTGTACAGGCATGTAGACAGTGTTTCTTATACTGGCTCCTTCCACTGATATGATCCAACTACTATAAAAGTATACTCCTGACTAATATTAATCTATCATTTCTGGTCTAGACCATTTTCCATGGTGGCCTTTTTCAAGGTTCAGATTTGTTGTCTCCTGGCAGTTTAGATTTTGTATCTCTGATAAACCTTGTTTAACACTATTCATGCACTTTTTGCTATTTGAAAGCACTGTGCGTTGTATTTTCTGGTTGATGTTTTCTTCTTGAGAGTGGCCCAGTTTTGTTCTGTGTGTGTGTTTGAATTTATTTACTATTTATTTATTTATGTTTGGGTGTGTGAATCCTGATGTGTTCAAGGGTAAGTGTCATTCCAAGTCCAGCAGCCTTGTGAATATCAGATATCCATCAGTGATAGTTTCAAGGCTGCAGTTATAGAGAAAAGCCTCCTCACTACACAGTTTCTTTATTCCCTCCTCTTTTAAGATTGCCTGTGTCTCCTGAGAGTTTTTGTCAGTCTGGGTTGCATATTACAGAAGAAGGAGCCAGAGGATGCCACCAAACCTGTATTGTATATATGCCACTCCTGTATTCTATTTTAAATAAAACTTCCTATTCTATTTTAGTTGATTGACAATGCTGCCTTTGTTTTACATGTATGAATTCTTGATCTGTGGCATTGAGTGTACTAGATATTCAGTTGTGCTTGTTTTCACCTACATGCTGTTAGAACATCCTTCATCTACCACTCTTGCTGAAGTAGATTTAGGTGCATTCTGTACTTTATATGTATTTGTGGGAAGCAATTCATGCTAAACTTCAGATATATCCCTTCCATCCACCAGGATCCTCTGCTACCCATAAGTTTCTTGCCAGGTTATATGTCCACTTCACCTTTGTGTGAGTGCTCAGTGATGTGAGATTTTGTATCCAACCTCTCCATTGATGTTTCTTTAATTGACCCTCCTTCACTCAGTATGATAATCTGTGTGTTTATCTCTATCTCTGAAGATGGCCTACTTTCATATTTCAATCCTAGATTCATAATTCATTCTAGATCTGTATCACACTGCTTTATCCCTTCCTCTGTCCAGGTATGCTATCTTTGCTTTCATCTCTTCAATGTTTTGACTGGTACTGTGAGACCCAGTTTATGCTGTGTGGTGTTCAAAATCTGTTTATTTCTGAAATATTCCAGGAGAGGAGCTGATTTATAATACCGTCCAGGAGAGGATATGATTTATAATACCGTCTTTCCCTCTTTATTGATTTATTTGTTTTTTGCTCACAGGAGTGCCCTTTTCTGGTCATAAACATAGTGCCTCTTATGATGTCCATCCCACCAATACTCTAAAGCATCTACTGTAGTAATATTACTCTACCATTGATCACATATCCAGGACTTGACAGTGGCCTTGTTCTATGCTCAGGCAGAGGTGATAATGCCCTTGCACCTTGGATGTATGTACCTCTTAGAATTCAATCTATGTGCAAACTGTCATGTGATTTTTTCAAGAAACACAGAATTGTGTTTGCCTGTTCATATCCTCTTCCTGTTAGCTTCCCCTGTGTTTACATTTTTTTTTCCCCTTTTTCCTTATGTGAACCCTAGTACTCTGTTAAGTGTTTGTATCAGTTAGAGCTCAGCACGCCTGCGGATTCTGTGTCCATCAGTAAGAATTTTAAGGTTGCTGTTAGAGAAAATATCCACAAAGCAGCAGCATTTCTTCATTCCCTCCTCTTGTTACCATGGTAACAGCAGCCTGGGTGGTTATCCCAGGCTTGGCTGTAAATGAGAGTAAAGTGAGACACAGAGAGTCACCAAAGCTTTTGTCTCTTTATTTAAGTGAAACTTTGTTTCTTATTTAAGACTATTTACACTGTTGTAGTTGTTGCAGCACAAGATCACTGCAGATGGTGATTGCAGCCGTGAAATTAAAAGATGCTTACTCCTTGGAAGGAAAATTATGACAACGTAGATAGCATATTAAAAAGCAGAGATACACCTTTGCCAACAAAGGTCCATCTAGTCAAGGCTATGATTTTTCCAGTGGTCATGTATGGATGTGAGAGTTGGACTGTTAAGAAAGCTGCGCACTGAAAATTGATGCTTTTGAACTGTGGTGTTCAAAAGGGACACTTGAGAGTCCCCTGGACTGCAAGGAGATCCAACCAGTCCATCCTAGAGGAGATCAGTCCTGGGTGTTCATTGGAAGGACTGATGTTGAAGCTGAAACTCTAATACTTTGGCCACTTCATGCAAAGAGTTGTTGACTCATTGGAAAAGACTCTGATGCTAGGAGGGATTGGGGGCAGGAAGAGAAGGGGATGACAGAGGATGAGATGGCTGGATGGCATCTCCAACTCGATGGACATGAGTTTGCATATACTCCGGGAGTTGGTGATTGACAGAGAGGCCTGACGTGCTGTGATTCATGGGGTCGCAAAGAGTCTGACACGACTGAGCGACTGAACTTAACTGAACTGAAGCTGTTGCAGGGAAACAGTTTCTGGTTCCCTTCCACAGATACCTGGAGCTATGGAGCTGTGGTTACTGTCAAAATTATGATTTTAGAATCTATTGAGCATGTGTCTGTTGATACAGGAGGCCCATGTGGGTTATGAATTGCATAGGTAGCTGTGGGTATAAGTTTATTCCATCCTTCACATTTTGGCCTGTCACCCACCTACACCCTTTGTTAGCAGTAATTTTCTTACCAGGAGTGTCCGTCCATTTCACTTTTGTTTGTGTACTCATCGCCATCAGTATGTTTTTTAGTCCCCTCTGGAAGGTATATGATGTGAAATCTCTTTAATCCACCCTTCTTGACTTACTATGGTTTGCTCTAAATTTATGTGTTTCACTGTAAACGGTATTTTTTTTTTTTTTTTTTTGCATTTTCATAATATCAGGGTCATATTTCACTGTCTCTCTGAGTCATTTATTTCTCCTGTCATCTGCACCCAATGATTCTCTTTACTCTCATCTCTTGGACATTGTGAATGCTGCTGCAGTGCATGCCTGTGGGTGCGGAGGTTTGGGTGTGTGTTTTCCATGATCTGCTGACTTCTCAAATACTCTAGGAGTAGAACTGCCATATGAAATCATATCTCATTTTGATTCCAAGGCCCTTTGACAGTCATGCCCAAAGAAGCTCCAACCACTTACCTCCCACCAGTGTCATTTAAGGGCTCTCTTTACTAATATTGCTCTACTCTTCCTTGTCTGTGGAGTTTTGGGTAGTGGCCTTTATGGTTTCTCAGTATCACTGCAGTTTACCTTTTCCAGTCACTGAAAACAGAGTAAATGAGGCACATTTCCAGAGGCTTCTTTCTAAGCATTGACTAAGTGTTTACCTGTTGATGTTTCTTTCCTGGTCGTGTGGTTTGTTCTTGTTTTTATTTGGGTGTGCCACCCCCAGCCGGTTTATAAGGGTAGCTGTCGTTTGAAGCCCAGCCACTTTGTTAATAGTCAAGTGTCTTATCAGCCGAGGTTTGAAGGTTGCTGTTCCCCAAGCGGTCAAAAGGCGGCAGCATTTCTTCGAATTCTCCTTCTTTTACTACGGTAACTACATCTTTAAAGATATGAGCAATTTCCGCTTGTAAATAAGAATAAAATGAGCTAAAGGAAGCCCCACCCTGCGCCACCCGCCCCCCCCCCCCCCCCAATAAAAAGCCTGTGTCTCCTTCCTCCTCGGTTTGATCGTAGTTCTTATTTCTTGTTTGACCAAATTGATGTACAGAATTGTCTTTGTTGTGGCTACACCAATTCTTGTTCCATACACTGATACACAGAGGCATGCAGCAGTGGTTATTTCCTCCGACGTGCCCTTAGTAATTGTGTCGTTCATCACGCTTACTACCTCATTCCCTGTGGATTATGTATCTGACAGGTATTTGTGGGACTGTGTGAATGTCAGCCTTCCAATGTAACCCTTCTTCTAACCCATCCCCATCCCGTTCCTCGATCCACTCATGTCTCTGTCACCCTGTACTTCCTTGACTTTCATCTCTGGGCGTTGGGGATGCCTCTGCAGTACCTACACTGGGGCATGTGGTTTTCAAAATCTGTGTGTTTTTGAATTATCCTCCGACTGGAGAGGCCATGTCATACTCTCTGTCTCTTATTTCTATAAAGGCACGTGGACAGTGATTCTTATACTGGCTCTTCCCGTTGATGTGTCCCCACTATTATAAAAGGATCCCCCTGACTAACGTTAATCTACCATTTCTGGTCTGGACCATTTTCTATGTTGGCCTTTTCCTGTTCTCAAAGTTGATGTCTCCTGGCAGGTTCAATATTGTATCTCTGATTAGAAACCCTGTTGAGCACCGTTCATGGACTGATTAAACTACTCATGGGTTTTTGCTTTTTGAAAGCACTTTCAGTTGTAATTACCTTGTGATGCTTACTTTCTGAATGTGTCCAGGTTTTATTTTGGTTTTGTTGTTTTTAATATTATTATTATTACTTTTACATGTATGACCTCTGACATGTTGTAGGGTAGGTGTCATGTGGAGTCCAGCAGCCTTGTGAATATCAGATATAGTTTGAAGGCTGCAGTTACAGAGAAAAGCCTCCATGCTTCACTGTTTTTATTCCTTCCTCTTTTAGGATGGCTAGTGTTGCCTTAGAGTTTTTGTCAGGCCTGGTTGTACATTAGAGTAGAATGAGCCAGAGAAGCTGCCAGACCTAGTGTCTTCTCACCGTCCTTAACTCAACCCTCCTTAGCTCTCCGTAGTGTAGACGTCCTAATTGCAGCTCACCTGTCCATAGCTCTCCTCCTTATCTTAGCTCACCTTAGCTCAGCTTCCCTAAGCTTAGCCCTCCTAGCTCTGCTTAGCTTAGCTCTCCTTGGGATAGCTATCATTCGTTCAGCTCTCCATAGCTTTCCTTAGCTCAGCTCTTTTTAGTTCAGCCCTCCTTAGGATAGCTATCATTAGCTCAGCTTTCCTTAGCTTAGCTTTCCTTAACACAGCACTCCTCTCACTAGCTTAGCTCTCCTTTGCTTAGCTCTCAGTAGCTCTCTTTAGTTTGACTCTCCTTACCTCACCCCTCCTTAGGATAGCTATCATTAACTCAGCTCTCTTTCAATCACTCAGTTAATCGATCAGTCTTGTCTGACTCTTTGGGAGTCCATGGACTGGAGCATACTGGGCCTCACTGTCCATCACCAACTCCCGGAGTTTACTCAAAGTCATTTCCAGTTGAGTCAGTGAGGCCATCCAACCATCTTATCTTCCATTGTCCTCTTCTCCCTCTGTCAATCTTTCCCAGCATTAGGGTATTTTCTTTTCTTTTCTTTTCTTTTCTTTTTAAATTTTATTTGGAGGCTAATTACTTTACAATAGTGTATTTGTTTTGCCATACATTGACATGAATCTACCACAGGTGTACATGTTTTTCCCATCCTGAACCTCCTTCCCACCTCCCTCCCTATCCCACCCTTCTGGGTCATACCAGTGCACCAGCCCTGAGCATCCTGTCTCATGCATCAAACCTGGACTGGCAATCTGTTTCACATATGATAATATATGAATAATATATGAATATAATAGCATTATATTTAATGCTATTCTCTCAAATCATCCCACCCTTGCCTTCTCCCACAGAGTCCAAAAGACTGCTTTATACATCTGTGGCTCTTTTGCTGTCTCACATACAAGGTTATTGCTATCATCTTTCTAAATTCAATATATATGCATTAGTATGGCTTATTGGCGTTTTTCTTCCTGACTTACTTCACTCTGTATGATAGGCTCCAGTTTCATCCGACTCATTAGAACTGATTCAAATGTTTTCTTTTTAATGGCTGAGTAACATCCCACTGTGTATATGTACTGCAGCTTTCTTATCCATTAATCTGCTGATGGATGTTTAGGTTGCTTCCATGTCCTGGCTATTACAAACCGTGCTGCGGTGAATATTGGGGTACATGTGTCTCTTTCAGATCTGGTTTCCTCACTGTGTATACCCAGCAGTGGGATTTCTGGGTCATATAGCAGTTTTATTTCCATTTTTTTAAGGAATATCCACACTGTTCTCCATAGTGGCTGTACTCTTTTGCATTCCCATCAACACTTTAAAAGGGTTCCCTTTTCTTTACACCGTCTCCAGCATTTATTGCTTGTAGACTTTGGGATAGCAGCCATTCTGACCAGTGTGAGATGGTACCTGATTATGGTTTTGATTTGCATTTCTCTGATAATGAGTGAAGTTGAGCATCTTTTCATGTGTTTGTTAGCCATCTGTATGTCTTCTTTGGACAAATGTCTGTTTAGTTCTTTGGCCCATTTTTTGATTGGGTCATTTATTTTTCTGGGATTGAGCTGCAGGAGTTGCTTGTATATTTTTGAGATTAATTCTTTGTTATTATTTTTTTCCATTCTGAAGGCTGTCTGTTCACCTTGCTTATGGTTTCCTTCATTGTGCAAAAGCTTTTAAGTTTAGTTAGGTCCCATTTGTTTATTTTTGCTTTGTTTCCATTATTCTGGGATGTGGGTCATAGAGGATCTTGTTATGATTTACGTTGGAGAGTGTTTTGCCTATGTTTTCCTCTAGGAGTTTTATAGTTTCTGGTCTTATGTTTAGCCATTTTGAGTTTATTTTTGTGTATAGTGTTAGAAGGTGTTCTAGTTTCATTCTTTAACGAGTGGTTGACCAGTTTTCCCAGCACCGCTTTTTAAAGAGATTGTCTTTTCTCCATTGTATATTCTTGCCTCCTGTGTCAAAGATAAGGTGTCGATAGGTGCATGGATTTATCTCTGGGCTTTCTATTTCTTTCCATTGTTGTATATTTCTGTCTTTGTGTCAGTACCGTACTATTTTGATGACTCTTGCTATGTAATATAGGTTGAAGTCAGGCACGTTGACTCCTCCAGTTCCGTTCTTTTTTCTCCAGTGAATAACTTTGGCTATTCAAGTTTTTTTGTTGTTGTTGTTTCAGAGTTCTCTGAGGCTGTCTTCATTTCTTTTAATTTGTTTTTTCCCCTCTGTTTCATTTATTTCTACCATTCTGTCTTCTACCTCACTTATCCTATCTTCTGCCTCCATTATTCTACTCTTGGTTCTTTCCAGAGGTTCTTGGTTCTTGGTTTCTTGGTTCTCGATCTCATTTATTTCATTATTCATTATTTTTTTTTTTTTTTTTCCTTCTAGGTGCTTGTTAAACATTTCTTTCATCTCTCAATGCTTGTCTCCAGGCTATTTGTCTCAGGCCTGTCTCAATGCTTGTCTCCATTTTGTTTTCAAGATTTTGGATCATTTTTATTGTCATTATTCTGAATTCTTTTTCAGATGGACTCCCTATTTCCTCCAGTTTTGTTTGATTTGGTGGGCATTTATCATGTTCCTTTATCTGCTGAGTATATCTCTGCCTTTTCATCTTGTTTAGATTCCTGTGTTTGGTGGTTGCCTTTCTGCATTTTGGCCATTTGCAGTCCCTCTTTATTGTGGAGGTTCCTCCCAGTGGGTGTGGTTGGACGGGTGGCTTGTCAAGGTTTCCTGGTTAGGGAAACTTGCTTTGGTGTTCTGGTGTGTGGAGCTGGATATCTTCCCTCTTGAGTGCAATGAAGTGCCCATTCATGAGTTTTGAGATGTCTGTGGGTTTGCTGTGACTTTGGGTGGCCTGTATATTGAAACTCAGGGCTATGTCCCTGCATTGCTGGAGAATTTGCATGGTATGTCTTACTCTAGAACTTGTTGGCTCTTGGGTGGTGCTTGGTTTCAGTGTAGGTATGGAAGCTTTGAATGAGCTCTTATAGATTAATGTTCCCTGAAGTCAGGAGTCCTTTGGTATTCTCAGGTTTTGGTCTTAAGCCTCCTGCCTCTGGTTTTCACTTTTACTCTTACAGTAGCCTCAAGACATCTCCATCCATACAGCACCATGATAAAACATCTAGGTTAATGTTTTTTTTTTTTGTTTGTTTGTTTGTTTTTGTATTTGCATTTGCTCAAAACTGCATTTGCAATACAATCCTTTGTAATCCTTTTGTGTTTGCTCAATCCTTTGCTCTCCTTTAAAAGAGAATGGACTACCTTTCTGGATGCCTGGTGTTCTCCATCAGCCTTCACAAATTGCTTTGTGGAAGTTGTTAGGCAGTCAAATGATTATTATTATTTTTAATGAATTTGTGAGGGAGAAAGTGGTCTCATGATCCTATTCCTCTGTCATCTTGGGACCATCCCATTGCATCTTGTTTTTGTAGCAATTCAGCCAGTCTGTGTCTTTTGGTTGGAGCATTTAGTCCATCTACATTTAAAGTAATTATTGACATATCTGTTCCTATTACCATTTTCTTAATTGTTTGGGATTGATTTTGTAGACTTTTTTTTTTTTTCTTTTCTTTTCTCTTTTTGTATTTCTTGACTATATAATTCCCTTTAACATGTACTGTAAGGTGGTTTCGTGGTAGGGAATTCTCTTACATTTTCCTTGTAAGAAAAGAATTTGATTTCTCCATCAATTTTGAAGGAAATCCTGGCTGGGTACAATAATCTTGGCTATAGATTTTTCCCTTTCAGTGCTTTAAATATACCATTCCATTCCCTTATGGCCTGCAGAGTTTCTGTTGAAAGAGCAGCTGTTAAACACATGGGGTTTCCATTTTATGTTACTTGTTGCTTTTCCCTTGCTACTTTTAATATTCTTTCTTCCTGCTTAATCTTTGTTTGATTAGTATGTGTATTGGCCTGTTTCTCCTTGGGTTGATTTTGTCTGGGACTCTTTGCTACTCTTGGACTTGATTGACTATTTCCTTTTCCATGTTGGGACATTTTTCAAATATAATCTCTTCAAAAATTTTCTAATACCCTTTCTTTTTCTCTCTTCCTCTGAGACCCCTATAATTTGAATATTGGTGCATTTAATATTGCCCCAGAAGTCTCTTAGAATCTCTTCAGTTGTTTTCTCTCTTTTTGCTTTATTTTTCTCTTCAACTCTTGTTCCCAATGTTTTACCTTTCAACTCACTGATCCGTTCTTCTGCTTCAGATATTCTGCATTGATTCCTTCTAAAGTATTTTTACTTTCATTAATTCTGTTGTTTGTCTCTGTATGTTTATTCCTTAATTCTTCTAGGTCTTTGTTAATTGATTATTGCATTTTCTGTATTCTGTTTTCAAGGTTTTTGACCATCTTTCTTATCGTTATTCTGATTCTGGTTCAGGCAGTTTGCCTATTCCCTCTTCATTTGTTTGGACTTCTGTGTTTCTAGTACGTTCCTGTATTTGGGAAGCATTTCTCTGACTTTTCATCATTTTTTTTTTTTTTTTTTTTTTTTGTTTTTTTAATTAATGTGTTTGAGGTGTCCTTTTCCCAGGCTTCATAGTTGAATTCTTTCTTCCTTTTGGTTTCTGCCCTCCCAAGTTTGGGCCAGTTGTTTGTGTAAGCTTTGCATTGTGTGAGATTTGTTCTGAGTTTCCCGCTCCCCCCCACCCCCACCCCCCACATCCCTCTTCTGATGTGTAGGGCTGAGCCGGTAATCCTTTCTGCTGATGACTGTGTTTGTATTTTTGAATTGTTTGTTGTTTGGATGAGGTGTCTTTCACTGGGTGTGACTGGTGGTTTGGTAATGCCGAGTCTTGTATTCAAGTGGTTCCCTTTGTGTGAGTTCTATTTCATACTTCCTAGGGTTAGGAGTTCTCTGATTGCCTAGGGTCTTGGAGCCAGTGTTCCCACTCCAAAGGCTCAGGATTGGATCTCTGGCCAGGAATAGAGATACCACAGGTGTTTTTGTTGTGGCATTCAGTTAGATTAAAACAAATAACCCAAAAAAGAGAAATGAAAGATGGACTGCAGACAGACAGCAGTTACAATGTCAGGAAAATAGTATTTAAAATAATAGAATATGCACATATATTCCATATACAGGATTGTACATATGTAAACACATAAGGAAAATCAAGAGCCCAACAAAAATAAAACACAAGAGATGGATTCGGTGAACAAATGCAACCAAAAATGCTTTCTACCAGTTAAGAACTAAATGATCTAAAGCACGAACTGGAGAACAAGACTAGAGCAAGGTGCCAAGAGGGGATTGAAACAATGAATATAAAACTTACAAAATGTTGAGAGGAAAGGAAAGAAACAATAGGTATGCAAAGTTAAATAGATGCAGAAGAAGAAGATTTATATACATTAAAGATTAACTGAAGGGGAAAAGAGCAATGGGAGAGCAAATAATGGAATAAATGTAGAAAAACTATACTAGTTACCAAAAAAATTAAAACTCTAAAAAAGAGAACAGAATAAAAAAAAAAATGGAAAAAGAAAGAATATTAAAAAGTTTAAAAAAATAAGCAAATAAAGGGAACCTCCACAATACTGCAAAAGCCCAATTTAGAAGCTGAAGTTTAAAACAGAAATGAAAAATGGCAGTGAGTAAAAAAATAAAAGGTTCAAAAGGTTAAGTAGATTTCACAGTACCAATAAAACTGACAACTACAAAGGGTGGTGGGGGTGAAGTAAAGAAAAACAAACAAACAAAAAAACCCAAAAGAATCTACAGAAGAAGTCAAAACATCAGAATAATACATGTTTTTCTTGCATCACTGCTATGAGAGTCCTTTCCCTCCCTGGAAGTCACAGTCCACCTCACCTCTGTAGGAGTCCATCCAAAACTGTGCTGATCTCAGACCTGATCTAGGGGCAGCTCAGATTCTACCCTGGTCCTACTCCTATGTTTTCTTTCCTCCAAGGTTCATAGCTATCAAAACTAGTGTGTTTTCCTTTGTGGGAACTTTCAACATTCTTTTATACATCCCACAGGCACAGAGTCTGCCTAATTGATTGTGTGGATTTAATATGCAGCTTGTACAGCTGGTAGGAAGGTTTTGGATCTTCTTCCTTAGCCGCACTGCCCTGGGTTTCAATTGAGTTTTATTTCCACCTCTGAATGTGGATCATCCACTGGGTTTTCCTCCTGAGGCTGCCCTGGAGGACTTGGGTTTGTCCCTGTGAAGGCCAGATGTGGAGGTTGTTGACTCATGGGGGTTCTTTTAGCACCAGGAACTCAGGAGAGTTTACAGATAGGGCAGCAGGAAATATAGTGCTTTACCAAAATTGACCAATACTCTCCAGTATTCTTGCTTGGAGATCCCGCCTCTCTGTCAGAGAGGCCTGGCAGGGTTGCAAATATACAGGGTTGCAAAGAATTGGACACGATTGAAGTGACCGTGCACACATAGACACAAGCCTTTTTTTTTTTTTTTGCCTGTGACAGATTTGACCCAATGAGAGTTGAGCATGGATATGGCACAGTTTCTTGGTTTGTGGGTAAACTGAAGGCACCAAGTATGCAGGGACAGGACTGCCTCTGCCACAGGAATTATGACATTATCAGTCATTTTTTTCCAGCCTCTTGTAGTTGGTGATCAGGAGTCCTCTTTTGCCTATCTTCCTCCATAGTTCTGCTCTTCAGGCACTTAGAGGGCTCTCTTACCTGCGTGACTTCTCTGTTGTTCAGCACATCAGACACATGGATGGGCCCCCTGGATTGGATCCTACTCTGTAGATCTGTGTGTCAGGGACTTAAAGGAGAACCCTGGGCGGGGTCTACTCTGTAGTTTGTTGAGTCAGGCATTGATGTGCCAGCCTCTCCAATGTTCAATTGCTGAAGATTGGTCAAGAGAGTCAGGCTATGGTGACGGTTCCTCCCCGACTGATTGATTCAGCCGTTATCGCCTGGCTTCCATGGTGCCTGGTGTTCCTCTACAGGCATTTTACATCTCGACCTCCTCCTTCACAACCCATCAATCTGTCTCTCCCCAGTCAACAGCAGCTCGTTCCCTGGGATTGCTCCAAAATCAGCAAACTCTAGCTCCCACCTGCTGTGCCTTCTAGAGAATGTGTATCCCATCTGGGGTGTGTATGGCTGTGATGAGAACTGACTGATTCTCATTTCATTTAGTGTGCCACAGATCAACTGTTTCACGCTCAGCCTGAAATGTTTCTTCTCTGATCCAGTTACACCAATGTAGTGATTGGACACCTACTTCAGTTCTCCCACCCATGGAGGGCAGTTCTAGTCCTACTATTACTCCTGTTTTTCCACCAAGTTCCTTCATCCTACTGAGTTTTGTGGTTCTATATATTCTTTTCCACTGGTCAGGTACTCCTGTCAGCTCTCAGATGGTGTTTAAGTACTTCTGTGTCTGAAGGTGTATTCCTGTTGTGTTCATGGAGAGAGATATACTCCACAGCCACCTACACCTCCACCATCTTGTTCATTTCAACTGGTCTTTGGGTAAGCATATATATATAATTTATTTATTTGTTTTTCTCCTTGTTGGTATAAACATAGGAGTGGGACTGCTGTTTAACAGTTAAATACAGCTCAATGTGCTTTAAAAAGCAAGCAAACAAACAAATCCAGAAACACTTAATATCCCCAAATCTGCTGGGCTTTAAAAGACATCTATCTTTCAAAAATTGCTTGCAGTCTCCTGTGAACAAAAAATGTCAAAGAACACACTGCATCTGGAAGAAAACATCAATAGGTAAATACAGTTCTCAGTACTTCTTTAAAACCACATGAAACACACTCATAGTGGATTATTGTGAACTCTTTTGGGTTTAACTCATTGTGATCCCAGAGATCATAGCCCACCAGGTTCCTCTGTCCTTGGAATTCTCCAGGCAAGAATTCTGGAATGAGTTGCCATTTCCTTCTCCAGGGGATCTTCCCAAATTGCATCTCCTTTGACTCATGCCTTTGTATGCAGATTCTTTACCACTGTGCCACCTGGGAAGCCCAGTGTATAATTAGAGGTACACAAACTATACAAATGAGGTATTGCCTCTGAGAAGTGCAAAAGTATCCAATTTTGTACAGAGGAGACATCGTAGAGTTACCGTTTTAAAGGGGACTCTTAATGGCACTAGTGGGATATATTTGGTAGGTACCATTGTAACCATCACTACAAAGTGTCTTGTAAAGGTAACAAAAGACTGACCATAGGATCTGACAGCTCCACTCCTAAGACTATTTGAGGGGAAAAAAAAAAATTAAAAAGTAAAGCAAAACAGATTTTGAAAAACACAAGTAAGTCAATGATGGACTGCAGCATGATTTACAACATACTATACATGAAATTCAAGAAAATGATGCAGCCATTATTGAAAAGAGCAAGCAGTTCTTTTTAAATTATTTTTTTTTTATTGAAGGATATTTGCTTTAGAGAATTTTGTTGTTTTCTGTCAAACCTTAATATGAATCAGCCATAGGTATCACCTCCCTTTTGAACCTGCTGCCCATCTCCCTCTCTGATATACAGTTTTTGTTGTTGTTGTTGTTGTCATTTTTTCCCAAAAACCTAAAAATACAGTTACCATATGATCCAACAATCCCACTACTAGGCATGTATCCAGTAAAGATGAAAACTCCTATCAGAAAAGAGACATGCACAACAGTGTTTATAGTGGCACAATGTACAGAAGCAAAGACATGGAAACAACTATAAATGTCCATAGATAGGTGAATGGATAAAGAAAGATATGTAATATATACAATGGAATATTAGCTATAAGAAAGAATGAAATAATGTTTGTTTGTTTGTTTTCTAAATATAGATGGACCTAGAGATGATCATATTAAGTAAGCCAAATGGAGAAAGATAAGAGGAGCTCAACTGTGTTCAGTTCAACTTGACACTTTCTGACCTCAGCGGATAGGAGGTCATCATCTTTTCTTCCTGGATATATGGAGCTGGCTGCTCTGTAACTGCTCTAGAGTCTTGTGACTCCCCAGTTACCTTAGTCATTTTTCAAGACTCCAAGTGGTCTGCTCCAGAACCCCTGAGTACCGCTATCTATACCCCTACCCAGGGGCCAACACCCTTATGCTTTATGGGGTCAGCAAGTCACTTCCCAAAGCAATGATGACCCTGTGTGAGTGTTGACATCACAAAGCCCCATTCTGACAGCTCTAGGGGAGGATCGTGAGCAACTCAGGTGATTTGGTGGGAGAAATGTGGTACTTTTAATGCCCTAAAGAGCCCTCCAAACTCATCTGCCATCCTCACCTTTCTAAGTCAACTCAGATGTGTCACATGGTGGGGAGAGTGTGTCTCTTCCAAATCTTGCCTCACAGCCACAATATTCCAGGTTTTATTCTGTTCTCTCTCATGACTCAACATTATGCAGAGTTTAATATCTTGCCTAAAATCCATCCATGATAATTAGGCTGTATTGAAGTGTCTGTGGAAATCACTTCCACTTTCCTCCTACAAAGTGGTCTTAAAGCAGCTTGAAGTGCATTTAATTCTGGGCCACCTACCAGAAACATTTTCCACCCCACCGCCTTTTCTCAGTGTTCACATAGTTTTCCTCAGTTTTCTAGTTTCCAGTCTGAAACCCCTGTGAGACTGCACTGAATACACTTGCCCTTGCTCCACTTGGAGCTGTCTGACACTTGGCGACCCCATGGACCCCACGGACTTTTGTTTGCTAAGAGTTTTTATACGGAATGTGCTCAGCTGCTCTTTTGTGTCCAGCTCTTTGCAACCCCATGGGGTGGAAGTCCAATAGGCTCCCCTGGCCTTGGGGATTCTCCGGACAAGAATACTGGAATAGGTTGCCATGCCTTCCTCCAGGAGATCTTCCCAACCCAGGGGTGGAACCCAGATCACCCACATTCCAGGTGGATTATTTAACAGCTGAACCACCAGGGAAGCCCCAAAATACTGAAGAAAGTAGCCTATCCCTTCTCCATGGGATCCTTCCAACCCAGGAATATATACTAGATTTTATCAAATTATTTTTCAGAATTTATGGGGATGACCTTACTATGTTTCATTTTTACTTCTGTAGTAAATTGAATTGCAGTAGTTGATTTTCAAATGTTTAACAAATGCAGCATTCTTAGGGGGACAAAAATCAATTGATTATGCTGTGTGTACTTTGCATAGATTGGTGTAGTCTGTGCTTCATTCTGGACACTTTATATTGTTACCTCTTCAAGTGCTCAATTTTCTCCTACTGTCATTTATTCTATCCACTTTTTTTGGTCATCTGGCATTATAGTTTTCATAGATGAAATTGGGTCTATTTTATCATTTCCATGTCTCTACTTAATTTTAGAACATACAAAAGACAGTTGTTCCAGGTATGTTAATGTCTATGCAGTTTCTAAAATCAGTGCCACTTCTGGGTCAGCCTGATTTCTCAAGGGGATTTCCATATGATTTTTCTTACCTTAGTGAGATTAAATATCTTTTTAATGTGGTTAGAGTCTAGTTCCATATCTTTCTTGGCAATTGGCTGATCATGTCTTTTAAACGTCTCTTAGTAAAGTGACTGGCCTGTGCTACATCTTTCTTGTAAACTGTTGGCTCATGTCTTTTTCACATTTTCCTGTCATGTTTTAGGTTCTTTGCTCTAAAAACTTAGAGTCATCTTTTGGGTTTATTTATTATGTACTTTGTTGTGCCTCTTAAATTTTTAAACTGTGTGATGCATCCTGGGTGAATAAGCAACCAGTGGACACCAGGAATGAGCATCTCCCAGGAAACCCAGGAAGTCCCACTAAGCCAAAAAACTGTGTCCCCAGGGGCACACCTCAGGCTGGCCGACCCTACTTGTCAATTAGGGGCAGGAGGACTGCAGTGAAGCCCAAAACTCATTCCCCTTTCCTCCAGAGTCAGCAACCTCAGTGAGAGGCCTTGGGAACTAGATGGGCAGGATATGATTACTCAGTGTTTCCGCCAAGAAGCAGGACACTTGTGGTAGCTGTTCATGGAAATGAATCGCCAAGTGTCGGACATGCCTGAGAGACTGACCTGAATTGAAATGATTCTGAATGAAGGGGAAGGATATCTCATTGTAGTTTTGATTTGCATTTATCTAATAACTAGTGATTTTGAGCTGCTTTTCACGTATTTGTTGGTCAACTGTATGTCTTCTCTGGAGATGAATCTATTTAGATCTGCCCGTTTTTTGATTGATACTCACCCCCCCCCCCCCCCACACACACACTGTGGTACAGCAGCTGTTTATATATTTTGGAGAAAATGCCTTGTTAAATAATGTGTAGCACTGGTAACTGTACTCAATGCTCTGTGGTGACCTAAATGGGAAGGAAATTTAAAAAAGAGTAAATATGTATACATGTATACACAGGCACACACACACATACACATACACACACACACACACACACACATAATCTATTTACTTTACTGTACAGCAGAAAAGCAATACGACATTTTAAAGTAATTGTGTACCTACTGTAGGTTCCATTTATAGGAAGTTCTAGATGAAGCAAAACTAATCTATACTGACAGAACTGAGAACAGGGGTTGCATGGAGGAAGGCCTATGTGGGAAGGGGCCCAAAGAGATTTTCTAGGATGATGGTGAAATTTTATTTTACAGTAAGCATCATAGATACAATCTTGGTGAAACTGCATAAATATTTCTGCAATATAAATTACAAACAGGGTCTTGCTAAGTGGCTTAATGCATTTATAAACTTACTCGATAGTTTCAATTTTTTCTTCAGAAAGTTGCATCACTTTATGCTACCACAACACTGCATGAGCATTTTCCTATCTCTTATCTCCAATTTGGAGGGGAAAAAAATGGTATCTTTCAACTTTCTTATTGAACTTTTGACAATTGGCACAGTAAGAATTTGTATTCCATTATTATTTTGATTTGCATTTCTTTTACTACCAGTTAGGTCCAACATTTCCTGCTGGCTTGGGTAATTATTATTATTATTATTTTTTCCTGGATAATTTGTATTTCTTTGTACACTTTGTTTACTTCGTGTTTGTCTTCTATCAGATTTTTTGTCTTCTTTTCTTAACTTTTGAAAAGCATAAATTAGGAAAATGAGCCTTTGTCAGTTATCTTCCAAATATTACACGATTGTGACTTTATGAATATTTGTTTATTATTTATTTACCCATGAAGAAATTTTTCTGCACTGGTAAATTTTCCCTTTTTAGCTTCTGGACAAAGATCACTTAAATTAAGGAATTTAAATAACTTAGAAAAATTCCAGGGAACTCGAAGGTCTAAGCTGAATGGAAGAAACTCTAAGTTCACCTGTGTGACTTTCCACGTGTACTTTCCAATAATCTATATATACGTACACAGGAAAAAGGGGAGAAAAAAAAAAATGAAGTTGAGGCAAATGAAGTGGCGCCATGACGGGCCAAGATGAAGCCCGGATGGGTGGGGCTGCACCTGGGACTCCAAACAGATGAATCAACCATAGGCTCAGACAGTCCTGGAAAACCAAAGTGGACACGCCTCTAGAATTGTGATTGGAGAACTCTGGGAGCCCCAGCATGTGCTCACAGGCAAGGTCATCAGGACAGGAACACAAGCAGGGCATGATGTTACCCATTAGGCATCTCTTCCTTGGGCCAGAGGGAAGTGATGCTACTTTTATTTTGGAAAATACAGCCTGTGAACATTGGGAAAAAGAATTTGTTCAGTGTATGGAGTATGAGATAGTAAGTAAAAACCATGTTTAATTTCACTACAGTTCATATTTGTGAGCTTCCTTATTGGCTCAGAGGTAAAGAGCCTACCAATATAGGAGTCGGGACTTAGATCCTTGGGTCAGGAAGCTCCTGTAGAGAAGGAAGTGGTAACACACGCCAGTATACTTGCCTGGAGTATCCCATGGACAGAGGAACCTGTTGGGCTACTGTCTATGGGGTTGCAAAGGAATCAGACATGACTGAGGGACTGAGTGCACAACATTGTAACCTATCTCCTCTGAAACTTTTTTCAACTCATATTCTTAAAATTGAAATTATACTTCACATGCATTTTGGTTTTCATTGTTCTTTGCTCTGTACTTTCTCCAACACTTTATTGTAAAAACTTCCCAAAATTCAATGAGGTTGAACATGTTTTCTAGCTAATGTACAATTATTCCCGGCTAGATTCTAATGCATCTATTTTTCAATACTCCCTTTCTCATGTGTCTATCCATTTGTCCATCCCACTATCCATCCATCAATCCATCTTATTCCTTGGTGTATTTTGTGATAAATTGCAGACACGAGTACGTATCTCTGCAAGTTTTCTAGCAAGCCTGCCATTAAGTAGTGAGTCGTGTTTGTTTATGACACTTTTCTTCAGATATGAACTTTATATACAATGAAATATACCAAACATTTTTCCCCAACCATTATTTTTTTTAGTTGAAGTATACAATAGTGTGTTAATTTCTGTTTTACAGCAAAGTGATTCAGTTACTCACATATATGTGTATATGTACACTGTGTGTGTGTGTGTGTGTGTGTGTGTGTGTGCGTGTGTGTTTGGCTATGCTGCAGGGTATATGGGATTAGTTCCCTGACCAGGGATTGAACCCACACCCCCTGCAGTCTAAGGGTGGAGTCTAAACCTATGGACCACTGGAGATGTCCATATATATTGTTTTCTATAATATTTTCCAGTATGGTTTATCACAGGACACTGAATATACTACTCTGTGCTCTACAGTAGGACTTTTTTGTTTATACATCCCATATGTAGTTGTTTACATTGGTTAACACCAAACAACTATGCCTCCCTCCCAATGCCCTCTTTCTTGGAAATCATACGTCTGTTCTCTGTTTCCATGAGTCTGTTTTTGTTTCATAGATATGATCATTTGTGTCATACTTAGACTCCACATATAAGTGATATAATTTGGTATTTTTCTTTCTCTGACTTATTTCACTCTGTATGATAAGCTCTCAGTCCATCCATGTTGCAGCAAATGACATCATTTCAATCATTATGGCTGAGTACAATTCCATTTTATGTATGTACCACTTCTTCTTTATCCATTCATCTATCAATGTACATATAGGATGTTTTTCTGTTTTGGCTATAGTGAGTAGTGCTGCTATGAACTTCAGAGTGCATATATCTTTTGAGATTACAATTTTGCCTGGGTATAAGTCCAGGAGTGGAATTTCTTGATCATATGATAATTCTATGTTTAATTTTCTGAGGAGCTTCCATAGTTTTCCAGAGTGGCTGCACCAACTTACAGTCCCACCAGCAGTGTAACAGAGTTCCCTTTCCTCCATATCCTTTCTAGCATTTGCTATTTGTACACTTTTGTTGGTTACCATTATGACTGGTGTGACATGATACCTCATTGTAGTTTTAATTTACATTTCTCTAATAATTAGGGATATCAAGCATCTTTTCATGTATCTCGTGGCCATCTGTCTTCTTTGGAGAAATGTCTGCTTAGGTCTTCTGCCCATTTTTAGAAATTTCCATTTATTTAATTTTGGCTGTCGTGTGTCTTCCTTGCTGTGTGTGGGCTTTTCTGTAGTTACGATGAGTGGGGGCTCCTCTCTAGTTGCAGAATGAGGAGTTCTCATTGTGGTGGTTTCTCTGGTTGTGGAACAAGGGCTCTAGGACATGCAGGTTTCTCTTGTGGCAGTGTGTGGGCTCAGTAGTTGTGGTGCAAGGGCTCAGTTGCCCCGTGGCATGTGGAATAGTCTCAGAATAGGAGCCAAACCCTCATGCCCTGCATTGGCAGAGGAATTCTTTAACCACTGGAACACCAGGGGAATCTCTGACCATTTTTTAATTGGGGTGTTCATTTGTTTTGATATTGAGCTACATGAGCTCTTTGTGATCTTTGAAGATTAATCCTTTCTTACTTTGCTTGCAAATAATTTATTTCATTCTGAGGGTTGTGTTTTAATTTTGCTTATGGTTTTGTTTTTTTGTGCAAAAGCGTTGAGGTGCAATTATATTCCATTTGCCTTTATTTTCATTACTCTATGACATGAATCAATAAAGGGCTGTGATTTACATCAAATAGTGTTTTTTCCTGCTGTCCACTAAGAATTTTGTATTGTCTTGTCTTACATAGGCCTTTGATTCATTTTGAGTTTATTTTTCTGTATGATGTCAGGTGGTATTCTAAATTCATTCTTTGGCATGTAGGTGTCCATTTCCCTGGCACGACGTTTTGTAAATAATGTTTTGTATGCTCTAGCCTCCTTTGTTATAGATTAGGTGACCACTGTCATATAGATTTATCTCTGGGCTTTCCTTATTGTACTATTTATCTGTATTTGTGTTTCTGTGGCAATATCATTCTGTATTGATACTGTAACTTTGGAATATAGTCCAACATCAGGGAGCCTGATTCCTCGAGGTCTCCTTTATTTCTCGAGATTGCTTGGACTACTTGGGGTCTTTTGTGTTTCTATACAAATTGTAAAAAGAAATATTTGTTCTAATTCTGTGGAAAATGCTATTGGTATTTTGGCAAGGAATGTACTGAATCTCAAGAGGCAGGTCAGGTGGTCTGGTATGCCCATCTGTTTCTGAATTGTCCACAGTTTATTGTGATCCACACAGTCAAAGGCTTTGGCATAGTCAGTAAAGCAGAAATATATGTTTTTCTGGAACTCTCTTGCTTTTTTGATGATCCAGTGGATGTCGGCAATTTGATCTCTAGTTCCTCTGACTTTCCTAAAACCAGCCTGAACATCTGGAAGTTCACGGTTCACATATTGTTGAAGCCTGACTTGGAGAATTTTGAGCATTACTTTACTAGCGTGTGAGACGAGTGCAATTGTGTGGTAGTTTGAGCATTCTTTGGGGGTTCCTTTCTTTGCGATTGGAATGAAAACTGATCTTTTCCAGCCCTGTGACCACTACTGAGTTTGCCAAATTTGCTGGCATATTGAGTGCAGCACTTTCACAGCATCATCTTTCAGGATTTGAAATAGCTCAACTGGAATTTCATCACTTCTACTAGCTTTGTTCGTAGTGATGCTTTCTAAGGCCCACTTGACTTCACATTCCAGGATGTCTGGCTCTAGGTGAGTGCTCACACCATTGTGATTATCTGAGATGTGAAGTTCTTTTTTGTACAGTTCTTCTGTGTGTTCTTGCCACCTCTTCTTAATGTCTTCTACTTCTGTTAGGTCCATACCATTTCTGTCCTTTATTGAACCCATCTTTGCATAAAATGTTCCCTTGGTATCTCTAATTTTTCTTGAAGATATCACTAGTATTTCCCATTCTGTTGTTTTCTCTAATTCTTTGCATTGCTTGCCGAGGAAGGTTTTCTTATCTCTCCTTGCTATTCTTTGGAACTCGGCATTCAAGTGGGTATATCTTTCCTTTTCTCCTTGCTTTTTGCTTCCCGTCTTTTCATAGCTAATTGTAAGGTCTCCTCAGACAGCCGTTTTGTTTCATAGCATTTCTTATTCTTGGGAATGGTCTTGATTCCTGTCTCCTGTACAATGTCATGAACCGCCATCCATAGCTCATCAGGCACTCTGTCTATCAGATCTAGTACCTTAGATCTATTTCTTACTTCCACTGTATAGTCATAAGGAATCTGTGTGCAGGTCAGCAAGCAACGGTTAGAGCTGGACATGGAACAACAGACTGGTTCCAAATAGGAGAAGGAGTACATCAAACCTGTATATTGTCACCTTGCTTATTTAACTTATACGCAGAGTACATAATGAAAAACGCTGGGCTGGAGGAAGTACAAGCTGGAATCAAGATTGCCTGGAGAAATATCAATAACCTAAGATATGCAGATGACACCACCCTTATGGCAGAAAGTGAAGAAGAACTAAAGAGCCTCTTGATGCAAGTGAAAAGTGAAAAGAGGAAAGTCAAAACGTTGGCTTAAAGCTCAACATTCAGAAAACAGATCATGGCATCCAATCCCATCACTTCATGGCAAATCAATGGGAAAACAGTGGAAACAGTGGCTGACTTTATTTTTTCTGGACTCCGAAATCATCGCAGATGGTGATTGCAGCCATGAAATTAAAAGACGCTTACTCCTTGGAAGGAAAGTTATGACCAACCTAGACAGCATGTTAAAAAGCAGAGGCATTCCTTTGCCAACAAAGGTCCGTCTAATCAAGGCTGTGGTTTGTCCAGTGGTCGTGTATGGATGTGAGAGTTGGACTATGAAGAAAGCTGAGTGCAGAATTGATGCTTTTGAACTGTGGTGTCGGAGAAGACTCTTGAGAGTCCCTTGGACTGCAAGGAGATCCAACCAGTCCATCCTAAAGGAGATCAGTCCTGGGTGTTCATCAGAAGGAATGATGCTGAAGCTGAAACTCCAGTACTTTGGCCACCTGATGCAAAGGGCTGACTCGTTGTAAAAGACCCTGATCCTAGGAAAGATTGAGGGCAGAAAGAGAAGGGGATGGCAAAGGTTGAGATAGTTGGATGGAATCATCGACTCGATGGACATGGGTCTGTGTGGACTCCGGGAGTTGATGATGGACAGGGAGGCCTGGTGTGCTGTGGTTCATGGAGTCACAAAGAGTTGGACACGGCTCAGAGACTGAACTGAACTGACTGAACTGTACCGAATCTGTGGATTGCTTTGAGTAGTATAGTAATTTTCACAATGTTGATTCTTCTCATACAAGATCATGGTATATATCTTCATGTGTTTGTGTCATCTCTGTTGTTTTCTTTATGGTTTTCTGACTATAGGTCTTTGTCAAGGTAAAATCACACAATGTGCTGCCATTTATGCCATAATCAGATGAGTTAAACAATGTATTCACTGCAAGGTACAAACATTTTTATCTTGAAAAGTATGAAATTTTCTTGTGGCATAAAATTAATTGTCACTTATTTTGAGACTATGGACCAAACAACAAAAAATTATATTTATTGAGGAAGCTTAAACTGCATCTTTTGCAGATTTTTTGTCTTATACTTTTACAATCTTTCTTATTTCCTTAAATTTACAAATGTAACTAGAAAGTTGTTCTATTCAGTGGGTGTTAAAAATCACTTCTCTCTTGTGTGTGGAGCTCACTATTTAAAGTACTGTTGGGGGACTTTTACCGCCTAAAACCTTTTATAATTCAGCTCTATTGTCTAGGTTTGTTTGTTTGTTTATTTATTTTTTTTTTGTTTTGTTTCTAATTCAGCAATAGTCTCTAGGCTTTTTCTTTCTCTTTGTTTAGGCTGAGGAGTTTCTCATCTATTTCTAGTATCTTAAGAGTGTCTGTTAGGAATGTGTATCTGTTGTGGTTTAGTTGCTCAGTTGTGTCCAACTACCACCGCATGGACAGTAAGCCCACCAATCTCCTCTGTCCGTGGGGATTCTCCAGACAATATTGGAGTGGGTTGCTAAGCTCTTCTCCAGGGTATCTTCCTGACCCAGAGATGGAACTTGTGTCTGCTATGTCTCCTGCATTATAGGTGGCTTATTTACCACCAAGCCAAAATATATGTTGTCTACCAGAAACCCACTTTATTTATGAAGATTCATAATCAGTGAAAAATAGAGATGGTGAAGCCCAAACCTGCCTTTACCAATTAACAACAGTTAGTAAGGATAAGGCTTCCTTTTATTTTGCCTTCATTTAATTTTTATGCCATTCTCTTTCTTAACTCATAGTTTCTCTTTGATATAATCTTACTGTGTGTAAATAACTCCTTTTAACATTTCTTACAGATCAGATTTCTGCTGAGGACAACCCAATTTTTTGTTCATATAAGAATATCTACTTCTTGTTTATATTTGAAGGATGATTTTCCTGGACCTAGAAGTTAATTACAGTGTTTTTGTTTTGTTTTGTTTTGTTTTGAGAGAACTGTTTATTGACATGTTGTTCATGTACCATGAATTTACCAGTGAAAGTATATAATTCATTGATTTGTAATTTATTCATGTGTTGCATAACCATAACCAGTCCCTCATTCTAGAATATTTTCATTGCTCCAAAGGGAAATACTACCCAGTTGTCAGACATTTTCCATTTCTCCCTTCATCTGGGCCCTGACATCCAGCCCTCTATTTTCTGCCTTTAGAGAATTACCTAATCTGGGACATAGTCACTCACATGAATGGAATAATGCAATATGCAGCATTTCAAGCTTGGTTTCTTTTAATTAACATAACCACTTCAGAGCTATAGCATGCTATAGCATGTATCAGAACTCCATTGATTTGATGTCCAAACAATATTGCATTGAATATTTTATTTATTCAATCACCAGTTGCTGGTTATTTGAGTAATTTCAACTGTTTTTTTTTTTTTTTAACTTCTGTTTTTCTTTTTTTTTACTTTTGTTTTTAACTTAATAATTTAACATTTTAATTAATGACAAAATTTAATTTTTCTAGATATAATGACTTTACAGAATTTTGTTGCTTACTCACAAACCTCAACACAAATCAGCCATAGGTATACATATATCCCCTCCCTGTTGAACCTCCCCGATTTCTCCCTCCATATTTCACTCATCTAGGTTGATACAGAGCCCCCGTTTGAGTTTCCTGAAATATTCTGCAAATGCCTGTTGACTCTCTACTTTGCATATGGTAATGGAAGTTTCCATGTTACTCTCTCCATATCTCATCCTCTTCTTCCCTCTCCCCATGTCCATTATTCTGTTCTTTATGTCTCTTTCTCATTTTCAGCCCTGAAGATAAATTATTTGATACCATCTTTCTAGACTTCACATCTATGCGTTAGTATACAATATTTATCTTTTGCTTTCTAACTTAATTGCTCTGTATAATAGGCTCTAAATTCATTCACCTCCTTAGAGTTGACTCAATATATTGCTCTAGCAGGGTATGGAAATCAATATTGGCCAATACACTCCAGTATTCTTGCCTGGAGACCCCCCTCCCTGACAGAGAATTCTGCAGGCCACAGTCTACAGGGTATAAGAGTCAGACACTATGGCAGCAACCTTAGGCACATAGATGCAAGACATATTTTCCCTGTGACAGCTCTGCCCCACTGAGAGTTGGACATGAAAGTGGTGCAGCTTCTTGACTTGCAGGGACCCTGGCATTGCCAAGTGAGCAGGGACAAGGACTGCCTCCCCCACAGGAGTTATGGCACTATCAGAACCTTTTATCCAGCCTCTTGTACCTGGCAACCAGGAGGCCTCTTTGACTAGTATTTCTATATAACTCCGCTAATTCAGGCACTTAGAGGGCTCCCTTTGTGGGGTCCTTCTCTGGTGTTCAGCGTCTCAGGCACACAGAGTGTTGCCAGAGTCTAGAGTCCTATTCTGTAGTTCAGTGCATCAGGCACTAATCAGGAGTCTTACTCTGTGGTTTGGTGAGTCAGGCACTTGATGGACCAGCCTCTCTGTTGTTCAGCTGCCCATGCAGCTGAGGCTATGGTGATGAGTCTGAGGCTATGGTGATGAGTCTGAGGCTATGGTGATGAGCTGAGGCTATGGTGATGGTCTGAGGCTATGGTGATGAGTCCACCCCTTACACATGACTTATCAGTATTTCTTGCTTCCATGGCTGCCTGGCTTACCTCCACAGGCATTCCCCATCACAACCTCCTCCCTCATGTCCCCTTAGTCCATCACTCCATAGTCAACAGCAACCCTCGCTCTGGATTTGCTCCAGAATCCCTATATTCCATCTGCCAGTTGCTGTGCTTTCTAGGGAACTGACATCTCACTCTGGGCTGTCTAGGGCTGTGGCAAGGACTGTCTAATTCTCATTCCATTTAGGCTGTCACTATTCAGCTGTTTCACTTTCAGCCTTAAATGTTTCTCCTCTGATCCAGACAGTTGCTCCCATGTGGCTATCTGACATCTACTTCAGGTCTCCCACCCACTGAAGGCAGGTCCAGTCTTACTAACACTCCTGTTTTTCCTATTAAGCTCCTTCATCCTACAGAGTTTTGTGTGGTTCTATACATTATTTTGCTCTGGTCAGGTACTCCTGTCTGCTCTCAGCTGGTGTTCTGCAAGCAGGCACATTGACGATACCCCAGGCTGGAGTCCTACTCTGAGGTTTGGCGAATCAGACACTTAAAGGGGCACCCTGGGTGGAGTCCTACTTTGTAGTTTGGTGAGCCAGGTGCTTGATGGGCCAGCCTCTCTTCTGTTCAGCTGCCAATTCTGGCACGTGGGGAGGGAGGCTATAGTGATGGCCCCTATACGTGACTCAGCGGTATCACATTGCTTCCTGGCTTACCTCCATAGGCATTTCTCAGCAAAATCTCCTCCCTCACACCCCCTCAGTCCATTTCTCCACAGTCAACAGCAGCACTCACCCTGGGATTGCTCTACAATCCCTAGACTCCAGCTGCCAGCTGCTGCACCTTCTAGGGGACTGGCAGTCCTCTCTGGGTTGTGTATGGACTGTGGCAAGGACTGTCTGATTCTCATTCCGTTTAGGCTGTCACAGATCAGCTGTTTCACTCTTGGCCTTAAATGTTTCTCCTCTGATCCAGACAGTTGCTCCCATGTGGGGATCAGACATCTACTTCAGTTCTCCCACCCACTGAGGGCATGTCCAGTCCTACTAACACTCCTGTTTTTCCCACTAAGTTCCTTCACCCTACAGAGTTTTGCCTGCTTCTATATATTTCTTTCTGTTGGTCAGGTACTCCTGTCTTCCCACAGCTGGTGTTCTGCAAGCACTTCTGTGTCAGAAGGCGTATTCCTGATGTGTCCCTGGAGAGAGAGGTACTCCATGTTCATCAAGAATTCTAACATCTTATTCAACTCAACTTTTTAACTATTAAGAATAAGACTGCTAAGAACATTCATGTTCAAATCTTTGGACAAACTTTGTTGTTGTTGTTTTGTTTGTTTGTTTTTCATTCTTGTTGATATAAATCTAGGAGTGGAATTGCTGGGCCATATTTTAACCCAAACAATTACAACAACAACAACACCTTCCAAAGTGTTTTCCTCCGAGTCTGACCCATTCTGCAATCCCATAAACAGTGCGCAGAATTTCAAACTTTTTTTTTTTTTTTTGACATCCTCATCCCACGTCTTCTTATTTGTTCTCTCATTAGAGCCATCCTTTTGGTCTTCCCTGTGTGCTTATTTGCCATCTGTATAAGATTATTTGGTGAATTTCCTGTGTAAATCTTTTTTTTTTTTTTTTCCATTTTATTGTATTGTGGCCTTTCAGATATTTTGTCAGCTTCTTAGATTTTTCATACATCAATGTCACTGTTATTATTTTTATTTTAATTTTCAATTGTATATCTTACAATATACAAGTAATTAATTGAATTTTACACATCAACTGCATTTCTTGTAACATTGCTTAACTTTCTTCTTAGTTTTAGTTATTTTGTTGTTGCTATATATTTGATTGATTTGTCTAAATAGATGTCACCAACAAATAAAAAATAGTTTTAATTCTTCTTTTCTAAACAGTATGGTTTCTCAATAATTTTCTAATATGAATTCATGGAGAGAAATTTAATATAATGAGAGTGGACAACTTTTTGTTGATTCTGATCTTAGAAGGAAAGCACTCAGTCTTCTACCATAAAATGTGATGTTAGTTATACAGTTTATTACCTTCACCAGGTTGAGGAAGTTATCCATGTCTAGTTTGTTAAGAGTTTTTATACAGAGTGTGCTCAGTTGCTCAATTGTGTCCAGCTCTTTGTGACCCCAAGGAGTGTAAACCTCACAGTCTCCTCTGGCCTTGGGGATTCTCTAGCAGCAATTGTGGAGTGGGTTGCCATCCACTCCTCCATGGGTTCTTCCCACCACAGGGATGGAAGCCAGGTATCCTGCATGCCAGGTAGATTCTTTACCAGCTGAGCCACCAGGGAGGCCCAAGAATACCCTTCTCCAGGGGTTTTCCTAACCCAGGAATAAATGTTAGATTTTATCAAATTATTATTCAGTATTTATGGACATGATCCTACTATGTTTCATCTGTAATTCTTTAGTAAGTTGAATTACACTGATGGATTTTCAAATATATAACCAATCCTGAATTCTTAGGCGGTGGGGGGCAGGGGGAGGGGCAGAAATGACTAGATTATGCTGTGCCATACTTTGAATATATTGTAGTCAATGCTCTGTTCGGAACACTTTCTATTGCTACCTCTTCAAATACACAATTTTCTTCTGCTGCCCTGTCCAAATTGTCATTTTATCTATCCACTGTGTTTGTCACATGACACTATAGTCTTCATATATACAAGATGCAATTGGATTTTTTTTTATGAATTCCATGTCGCTACTTAATTTTAATATATGCAAAACACAGATATTCCAAGTATTTTAATGTCTCTGTCTGCAGTTTCTGAATTCTATGCCACTTCTGGGTCAGTTTGATTTCCTAAGGGCATTTTAATATGATTTTTCTTACCTTAGTGAGATTAAATATCTTTATAATGTGATTAGTGTCTAGTTCCATACATTTCTTGTGAATTGGTTGCTCATGTCTTTTAAACATCTCTTAATAAAGTTAAAGACCAGTGCTACATCTTTCTTAGAAACTGTTAGCTCATGTCTTTTTCACATTTTTCTATCAGGTTTTATGTTCTCTGTTCTCAAAATTTTTAATAATCAAGTTTTCTGTTTGTTTATGGTGCCATTTGTTCAATCTTTTAAAATTTTAAGCATTGTGAGGCTTCCTGGGTAAATAAGTAATGAGTGGGCACCAGGAAATGAGCAATTCAATTCACAGGACACCCAGAATATCCCACTAAGCCAACAACCTGTGTACCCACAGGCACACCTCAAGCTGATTGATCCTGCTTGTCAATTTGGAACACAAGGAGTATGATGAAGCAAACAACTCATTCCCTTTTCATCCAGAGCCAGCGACCTCAATGAGAGACCTTGGGAATAAGATGGACAGGACATGATAACTCACTGTTTCCTCCAAGAAGCTGGAAGCTTGTGGTAGCTATTCATGGAAATGAATTTCACCATGGTCTCAACTCTGAGGTAAGTACCAATGGAGGTGCCAGAAGAAAACAAGGTGAGAAAAGAGATTTGTGAGGGCACATGTTGAGGAGACCTTTGCAATCGAGGCTCACACATCTCTGGGCAAGCTCCACCTCTTCCTGGGGATACTGATCAGTCACAGGTGGTCACTTATTGCATTGTATCACCCAACACAACCTGAAGCATGCAATTATCTGTTTCATTCCTAACACCCTGTTAAGGCCCAAACCTGGGTTGTACACCTAGTGATTCGACCATGATTCCTAGACTTGAAACAAGGAAGTTCCAAGTGAAGCAAGAGCAAGTGTATTCAGAGCAGTCTCACAGTCTGAAGACAGGTATTTCAGACTGGAAACTAGAAAAGAGAGGAAAGCTACCTGAACAGTGAGAAAAGAAGGTGGGATGGAAAAGGTTTCTAAGTTGTCCAAAATTAAATGGCTTTCAAGTTGTGTTAAGAGAATTTGTAGGAGGAAAGTGAAAGGATTCTTTCTTCTGCAGTGTAATAACCATGGAGGGATTTTAGGCCAGACATTAAAAAGTGTACAATGGTGAAACATGAGAGAGAACAGAATGAAATTCTGAACAGTGTGGCTGGGGGACATGGTTTGGAGGAGACACACGTTTGCTGCCATGTGACCCATCTGAGTTGACTTAGAGAGTTGAGGATGGCAGGTGAATCTGGAGGGCTCTTTACGAGCATTAAGAATGTCTCCTAAAATGTCTACCGAAACATCTGAATTGCTCCCCATCCTGCCCAGGTATGTCAGGATGGGGCTTTGCGATATCAAGGCTCACCCAGGGCCACCACTGGGGTGAACTCAGTTGGGGAATTGAGGTGCTGACCTCATAAAGCATAAGGGTATGATTCCATATGGAGGGGTGCTCTGGGTTTCTGGAGCAGAACAAGTCTTCAAAATGATTAAGGAGAATGAGAGATGACAAGGCTCTAGTGCAGCTATGAAACAGCTGACTCCGTACACCGAGGACGAAAAGAGAAAGACATCTTATTAACTGAGGTCCAAAAGAAGTGTCAAGGTGAGCTGAACCCACCCAAGCTCCTCTTGTCCAATGACACCACCCCGTTAGTCCCGCATCCTCTTTCCTTGCCTGGCACTTGCCCTGTCTCGGCCCACACCACTTCTCCTGAAGCTGTCAGTTCCAACCATCTTCTTTCTCTTCCCCAAACCAATGCCATTCTGTGATCACTCTCTTGTTTTCTCCAGGTGTCCAGGGTAACCATGAAGGTGAATAAGCACATTCAAGCAAAGCTGACCTAGAAAACTTCTCAAAAATCTCCCACTTCAGAGAAACTTGAGAAAATCAGAGGCTTAAAGCTCTGTAGCTGGTGTTCATATGTGAATGAAGAGTTGAATCAGAATAAACCAGAGGAGGTTTCCGAGATGGTGGAGGCCCCTGCCATCCCAGCTAGACCAGTGGGCAGCCAGTGACGTCAGAGCACTGCTAGAGATCTCAGAAATCTACGGCTGTCTCGCTGCTGAGAAATGACCAATGATATAAACGTTTAATCTTATACCAGCAGCATAGATTAATAATAAAGTTAATAAAATCAACCTGATGTGGAATTATGTGTGTCTCAGAGCTCTCTGATAGTGTGGGGCAGAAATGTCCGGGAAGGGATAAGTGTGTGAAGAGGGAGGGAGATGGGTCCTATGGAATTGGAGATGGGATCGAAGGTCCAGTCCGCCAGAAAGTCAGAAGAACTGGTTCCAGACTGAGCCCCAAAGTCACACTTCCTATGGGAGAAGAGGAAGAGGATTTGGTATTTCTATGTGTCAGTGCAGAGGTGGGAACTTAGCCGGGGACAGGGGGTGGGGGGTGGGGGTTGGGGGTGTGTCATGTGTGGGGTGGCAGGGCCATTTGCTAAACAGGCATACAAAGTAGTTGCTCCTACGGTATCACTTATAGAATCTTAAAATGCCACAAAGTAGAAAATATTACAAAAATAGAGTCTCATATATAGAGAGAACTGGGTGCCAGCAGGGAGAGGGAGGATGAGGTGCATTCAGAGGTGGGGAGTGGGAGGCACAAAGTGTTAGGTGTAAGATGAGCTCAAGGATGTATTGTACAACGTGGGGGAATAGAGCCAGCAGTTTGTAATAAGTATGCATGGAAGCAAGCTTTAGCAGTTGCATAATAAGAAAGAAAAAGAAACAAGAGGGAAGGAAGGAGGTACAAGTTGAAGGAAAATAATGGTGTTTTTGGAAGTCACAAACCCAATATTGATTAGGCCCTTTTTAGCTAAGGAAATTTGAATGGAACAGTGACCTCCCACAGGCAGGGTGGGGGTAGTGGGGATGGGGGGTTGGGGGGGGTGGTTGTCCACATGCAGTGCAGTCAATACCAGGGGCATTGACCATGAAGACATTTGTTACAAGAATAAAACCAAATAAAAGCTGGTTCTGTTTTTATTCCCATTTCCATACTCCAGTATTCTAAAGGATTGTCAGTAATTAAACACATTTTCTCTGCAAAGCAAAATTTTGTTAGTTTAATTTTTTAAAGTTTGCTGTCATTTATGTCAGGTTTTAATATTTTACTTATTATTTACAAGGTGCAAAGTTTATATGTGTATATAATTATATGCATATGCACACGTGCATATATGTGTATACATATATATGTAATTTCATAGGGTCACAGTTTTAGTACTTATCTTTAAAAATTCCTTGTCTTCTACAAGGGAGTTACTTAAGAGATGACCCTGTTAAATAGTTGTAATCACGGGCTGCCATGTTTACCACTGCTCCATTAAACAGAGCATCCTTAATGGCTTGGAAGGCCTTGAGAACACCTCCTGAACAACCTGCATTCCTTGAGAGAATGTACTAATACACACCCCGCATTAAAACAGTTGATTCTAAATACACTGATACCACAAGCACTGCCAAGGTAAAGACACACAATGTGCTTTTATTTATATCTAAGTCAGTGAAACAAAACATTCATGTAAGGTACACATTTTTTTAGCTTGAAAATGACAAAATCTTCTCGTATTGGAACATAAAATATCTTGCTGAATTTGAAAATGTTTTAAAGTGAAATTCATGGTAAACTGTCAGTTATTTTGAAACTATGGACCAAAGGAAATAAAATTCCATTAATTGGGGCTGCTTAAACAGTATTTTTCAGTTTTTCTTAAAAATTCCCATACATTTTTACAGTCATAATTAAACAAAAAATGATCGATAGATTTTATACTATTTTTATTTGCTGAACGTTATTATTTCCTTTAATTTCTGAATGTAACTAGAAAGTTGTTCTCTTGAGTGTGTGTTAAAAATACTACCCTCTACTGTGTGAAGCATCCTGTTTACACTCCTTTGGGAGACATTTTATTGCCTTAAACATTTTATATTTCAGCTCTACTGTCTAGGCTTTTAGTTTCACTTTGTTTAGGCTGAGAATTTTCAGCTCTATTACTATTATCTTAAGAGTTCCTCTTAAGAATGTGTGTCTGTTGTTTCATTTGCTCAGTCATGCCCAGCTAATTCCCACCTCATGGACTGAAGGCCCACCAGGCTCCTCTGTTCCCTGTGATTTTCCTGGCAAGAATAATGTAGTGGGTTGTCATGCTCTGCTCCAGCGGATCTTCCTAACATAGAGATGGAACTCCTGACAGGTGTGGCTCCTGCATTGCAGACAAATTCTTAACCAGTGAGCCAAAATAGATCTTGTGTACAAGAAACCCATTTTAATTATGAAGATTCATAATCAGTGAAAAAAATAAAGATGGAGACGCCCAAGCAAACATTTATCTTTTACTAAGTAATAAAAACAAAAACAAAAATAACCTTTTAATTTTGCCTTCATTTATTTTTTTACATACTTTCTTTCTTAACTCATAGTTTTTATTTAATATCATCTTATTGTGTAGATAATTACATTTAACATTTCTTACAAACCAGATATAAATTGTGAATGAATTCCCCAATTTTTATTCATATGATAATATCTACCTCTCCTTTATATCTGAAGGATAATTTTCCTGGACATAGATGTTAAGCTTAGTAGTTTAAAAAAAAATTCTTTATTGACATGTTGTTCATGTACCATGAGTTTACCAGTTAAAGTGAATAATTCATTGATTTGTAATGTCTTCATAGGTTTCATAACCATAACACTCCCTCTTTCTAGAATATTTTCATCATTCCAATGGGAAAAACTGTCTTTTTTTTTTTTTTTTCTATTCTACTTACCCTTCATCTGTGCCCTGGCATCCACTCCTCTATTTTCTGTCTTTAGAGAATTACCTAATCTGTGACATATTCATTTACATGAATGGAATAATAAAATATGCAGTCTTTTGTGCCTGAATTCTTTCAATTAACATAATTGTTTCAGGGGTATAGCATGTTAGAGCATGTATCAGAACATCATTCATTTGATTGCTGAATAATATTGCATTGTGTGTTTTATTTATTTGATCACCAGTTGATGAACATTTGAGTCACTTCAACTTTTGTTTTGTTTGTTTTAATTTATTCGTTGTTAAACTTTCTTATTTTTAATTTAATAAGTTTAATTTTTTAAGTAAATAAAGTTTAAGTTTTAAGTAAAGAAAGTAAATTCTGTAATGGTTTACAGAATTTCGTTGTTTTCTGTCAAACCTCAACATGAATCAGACATATGTATAAATATATCCCCTCCCACTTGAAAACGCCTCACATCTCCCTGTCCATGTGACCCTTACATGGGTCACAGGTTGATGCTGGGCCCTCTTTGTGTTTTCTGAGACATACAGCAAATCCTTTTGGCTATCTGTTTTGCATATGGTAATGCAAGTTTTCATGTTACTGTCTCCATACACCTTACCCTCACCTTCCCTCTCTCCATGTCCATTATCCTGTTTTCTGTGTTCTGTTAAGAAAGTTCTGTATATTCAAGGCTATATTTTTTTTCCAGTAGTCATATATGGGTGTGAGAGTTGGACTATAAAGAAAGCTAAGCACAGAAGAATTGATGCTTTTGAACTGTGGTGTTGGAGGAGACTCTTGGAGTCCCTTGGACTGCAAGGAGATCCAATCAGTCCATTCTAAAGGAGATCAGTCCTGGGTGTTCATTGGAAGGACTGACGTTGAAGCTGAAACTCCAATACTTTGGCCACCTGATGCAAAGAGCTGACTCATTGGAAAAGACCCTGATGCTGGGAAAGATTGAGAGCAGGAGGAGAAGAGGATGACACAGGAGGTGATTGTTGGATGGCATCACCAATTCAACAGACTTGAGTTTGGATGAACTCCAGGAGTTGGTGATGGACAGGGAGGCCTGGCGTGCTGCAGTTCATGTGATTGCAAAGAGTTGAACACAACTGAGTGACTGAACTGAGCTGAACTGATGTTTCTTGCTCATTTGGAGCTCTGGAACTAAATTCTTCAATATGATCTTTCTGATTTCTGTATACATGCATTAGTATATATATATATATATATATATATATATATATATATATATATACTTTTTGACTTACTTCATTCAGTATAGGCGCTAGAGTCATCCACCTCATTAGAACTGACTCAAATGTATTACTTTCTATGACAGAGTAATATTCCATTGAAAACACCTTTTCTGGTCCTTTGGTAACTTTTTATTCCAGTCCCAAAGAAGTGCAGTGCCAAAGAATATTCAGACTACCACATAACTGCACTCATCTCACATGCTAGCAAGGCAAAGTTCAAAATTCTCCAAGCAAGCCTTCAATAGTTCATGAACTGGGAACTTCTAGATGTTTAAGCTGGATTTAGAAAAGTCAGAGTAATCAGAGATCAAATTGCCCACTTCCATTGGATCATAGAAAAAGCAAAGGAATTCCAGCAAACAAACGAATAAACAAACAAAACATATACTAGTGCTTTATTGGTTAGGCCAGTGCCTTTCACTGTGTTCAGTTTAGTCGCTCAGTCATGTCCTATTCTTTTTGACCTCATGGACTGTAGCATACCAGGATCAGTACAAATTGTGGAAAATTCTTCAAGAGATGGGAATACTAGACCACCTGACTTGCCTCCTGAGAAATCTGTATGCAGGTCAAGAAGCAACTGTTAGAACCGGAAATGGAGCATCAGTCTGGTTCCAAATTAGGAAAGGAGTACGTCAAGGCTAAACATTGTCATCTTGCTGATTGAACTTATAGGCAGAGTACATCATGCAAAATGACAGCATGGATGAAACACAAGCTATAATTGAGACTGTCAGAAGAAATGTCAATAATCTGAGATATGCGGATGACACCTCCCTTATGGAAGAAAGTGAAGAGGAACTAAATGGGCTCTTGATGAAAGGGAAAGAGAATTAAAAATCTGCTTAAAACTCAACATTCAAAAAACTTAGAAAATTGGATCTGGTCCCATTACTTCATGGCAAATAAGTGGGGAAACAATGGAAACAGTGACAGACTTTAATTTAGGGCTCCAAAATCACTGCAGATGGTGACTGCAGCCATGAAATTAAAAGATGTTTTCTCCTTGGAAGAAAAGCTATGACCAACCTAGCCAGCCTATTATAAAGCAGATAAATTACTTTGCTGACAAACAAAGATATATTTTCCATCTAGTCAAAGGTATGTTTTTATTCCATCAGTCAAGAATCAATGAAAGACATCAAGCAGGAATGAAAGAAATCAAAGATGACATAAAAAGATGGAGAGATGTTCCATGTTCCTGCGGGGTGGGGGGGTGGGGGGGGGAGAATCAATATTGTGAAAATTACTATGCTGTCAAATGCAATTTACAGATTCATTATGACCCATATCAAATCATCAATGGCATTTCTCACAGCAGTAGAACAAATAATTTCAAAATTCATATGGAAGTATACAAGACAATGAATAATGAAAGCACTCTTGACAAAGAAGAATGGAGCTAGAGGAAGCAATCTTCCTGACTGTAGGTTATTCTACAAAGCTACAGTCATCAAGAAAGTATGGCACTGGCAGAAAAACCAAAATACAGACAAATAAAACAAGAGAGAAAGACCAGAAATAAATCCATGCACCTATGGGAATCTGATTTTTGAAAAAAGATGCAAGAATATACAATGGAGGCAAAGACAGCCTCTTTAATATGTGGTGCCAGCAAAACTGGACAGCTACATGTAGGAGAATAAAATTAGGACACTTCCTAACACCATATAGAAAGATCAACTTGAAATGTATTAAAGACCTGAATGTAAGACCAGAAAGTATAAAACTCTTAGAGGAAAACATAAGCAGAACAAACAATGACATAAATCAAAGCAACATTCTCTGTGACCCACCTCCTAGAGTAAAGGAAATAAAAACAGGTAAACAACTGGGACCTGATTAAACTTAAAACCTGTCTCACAGCAAGGGAAATTATAAGCAAGGTGAAAAGACAACCCTGAGAATGTGAGAAAATAATAGAAAATGAAACAACTGACAAAGGATTAATTTCCACAAGATGCGAGCAGCTCATACTACTCTATACCAGAAAAAGAAAGAACCCAATCCCGAAGTGGGAAAATCAAGAAGTGGGAAGAAAGAGAAAAAGGCATTTCTCCGGAGAAGACATACTGATGGCTAACAAACGCATGAAAAATGCTCTGTATCACTCATTATTGGATAAATGCATATCAAAACTACAATGAGATATTTCTCTACACATGTCAGAATGTTCATCAACAAAAGTTCTACAAAAAATAAATGCTGGAAAGGCTGTGATGTAAAGGGAACCTTCTTCTGCTATTGGTGGCAATGCAATATGATAGAGACTTTATAGAAGACTGTATGGAGATTCCTTTAAAAAATCTAGAAATAAAACCACCATATGACCTAGTAATCCCACTCCTAGGCAAATACCCTGAGGAAACCGAAATTGAGACAGACACATATCTCATTCTTCATTACAGCATTATTTACAGTAGGTAGAACGTGGAAACAACTTAGACGTCCATTGACAGATTGATAAAGAAGCTGGGGTACTGCTATACATGGGATATTCAGTTCAGTCACTCAGTCATGTCTGATTCAGCGACCCCATGAACTGCAGCATACCAGAATAACCTGCCCATCACCAACTCCTCAAGCTTGCTAAAACTCATGTGCATTGGGTCAATGATGTCATCCAACCATCTCATCTTCTATCGTCCCCTTCTTTTCTTGCCTTAAATCTTCCCAACATCAGAGTCTTTTCTACTGAGTTAGTTCTTCACATCAGGTGGCCGAAGTATCGAAGCTTCAGCGTCAGTCCTTTCAATGAATATTGTGGACTGATTTTCATCAATTGACAGGTAAGATATCCTTACAGACCAAGGAACTCTCAAGAGTCTTACCCAACGCTGCAGTTCAAATGCATCAATTCTTAGGCACTCAGCTCTTTTCATAGTCCAACTGTCACATCCATACATAACTCCTGGAAAAAGCATTGATTTGACTGGTTGGCCCTTTGTTGGCAAAGCAATGTCTCTATTCTTTAATATGCTGTCTAGTTTGGTCATAGCTTTTCTTCCAGGGGGAAGCATCTTTCAATTTTATGACTGAAATTACCATCTGCAGTGATTTTGGACCACTCCCCCTCCCACAACCTTCCACCCCAAATATAATGTCTGTCACTGTTTCCATTGTTTCTCCATCTATTTTCCATGAAGCTATGGGACCTGAGCCCATGATCTTAGTTTTCTGAATGTTGGGTTTTAAGCCAAAATTTTCACTTTCCTCTTTCACTTTCATTAAGTGGCCCTTTGGTTCTTCACTTTCTTCCATAAGGGTGATATCATCTGCATATCTGAGATCAGTGACATTTCATTGAGATACACATGTCTCTTTCAATTCTGGTTTCCTTGGGGGTGTAGGCCCTGCAATGGGATTGCTGGGTCATATGGCAGATCTATTACCATTTTTTAAATGAATCTCCACACTGATCTCAAAAGTTGCTGTACTAGTTTGCATTGCCACCAAACAGTTAAGAAGGTTTCCTTTTCTCTGCAGCTTCCCCAGTATTTATTTTCTGTAGACTTTTTGATAGCAGCAATTCTGATAGGCATGAGATGGTGCCTCATTGTGGTTTGATTTGCATTTCTCTAATAATGAGTGATACTGAGCATCTCTTCATGTGTTTGTTAGCCGTTTGTTTGTTTTCTTTGGAGAAATGTCTGTTTAGTTCTTTGACCCATTTTTTGATTGGGTCGTTTGTTTTTCTGGTATTGAGCTGCATGAGCTGCTTGCAAATTTTTGAGGTAATTTTTTGTTAGTTGCTTCATTCTCTATTATTTTCTCCCATTCTGAAGGCTGTTTTTTTCACTCTGCTTATAGTTTCCTTTGTTGTGCAGAAGCTTTAAGTTTAATTAGATCCCATTTGTTTGTTTTTGCTTTTATTCCCATTACCCTGAGAGGTGTGTCAAAGAGGATCCTGATGTGATTTATGTCAGAGTGTATTTGGCCTATGTTTTCCTCTATAGATATTGGTCTTACATTTAGGTATTCAAACAATTTTGAGTATATGTTTGTGTATGGTGTTAGAAAGTGTTCTAGTTTCATTCTTTTACATGTGGTTGACCATTTTCCCAACATTACTTGTTAAAGAGATTGTCTTTTCTCCATGGTATATCCCTGCCTCCTTTGTCAAAGATAAGGTGTCCATAAGTGTGTGGATATATCTCTGGGCTTTGTCTTTTGTCCCACTGATCTATATTTCTGTGTTTGTGCCAGTACCATACTGTCTTGATGGCTGTAGCTTTGTAGTATTGACTGAAGTCAGGCAGGTTGATTCCTCCAGTTCCATATTTCTTCCTCCAGATTGGTTTGGGTATTAGAGGTTTTTGGAATTTTCATACAAAGTATGAAGTCATCTTTTATAATTCTGTGGAAAACACCATTGGTTGCTTGATGATTGTTTTAAATGTAAACAGATTAAATGCTCCAACCAAAAGACACAGACTGAATGAATGATACAAAAACAAGACCCATACATATGCTGTCTACAAAACAACCCACTTCAGACACAAAGACACAGATAGAAAGAAAGTGAGAGAATGGAAAACTAAATTCTATGTAAATGGAAAGGAAAAGAAAGCTGGAACACAATCCTCATATCAGACAAAACAGACCTTAAAATAACAATACTACAAGAGATAAGGGCACTACATAATGATCCAGGGAACAATCCAAGAGGAAGACATAACATTTGTAAATATCTATTTACCAAACACCTTATTGCCAAATTCACACTTAAACTGAAGAAAATAGGGAACCCACTAAACCATTCAGGGATGAACTATATCAAATCCCTTACAATTATACAATGGAAGTCACAAATAGATTCAAGGGAATAGATCTGATACACAGAATAAGTGAAGTACTGTGGACAGAGGTTAGTGACATTGTACCGGAGGCAGTGATCAAGACCACGCCCAAGAAAAAGGAAGGCAAAATGGTTGTTTGATGAGGCCTTACAAATAGCTGAGTATAGAAGAGAAGCAAAAAACAAAGGAGAAAAAGGAAAATATACTCATTTGAATGCAGAGTTCCAAAGAATAGCAAAGAGGGATAAGAAAGCCTTGCTCAGCGATCAATGCAAAGAAACAGAAGGAAACAATAGAATCCAAAAGACGAGATATCTTTAAGAATGTTAGAGATACCAAGGACATGTTTCATGTAAAGATGGGCACAATAAAGGACTGAAGTTATATGGACCTAAGAGAAGCAAAATATATTAACAAGTGGTGGCAATGATACACAGAAAAAAACTATATAAAAAAAGACCTTCATGACCCAGATAACCACGATGCTGTGATCCCTCACCTAGAGCAAGACATCTTGCATTGCAAAGTCAAGCGGGCCTTAGGAAGCATCCCTATGAACAAAGCTAGAGGAGGTGATGGAATTCCGGTTGAACTATGTCAAATCCAAACAGAATATGCTGTTAAGATGCTGTACTCAGTAAGCCAGCAAATATGGAAAACTCAGCAGTGGCCACAGGACTGGAAAAGGTCAATTTTCATTCCAATCCCAAAGAAAGGCAACACCAAAGAATGTTCAAACTGCCACACAGTTGTACTCATCTCAGAGGCAAGCAAAGCAATTGTTCAAAATTCTACAAGCCAGGCTTCAGCATATGTTAACCATGAACTTCCAGATGTTCAACCTGGATTTAGAACACCAGAGGAACCAGAGATCAAATTGCCAACAGACTGGAAACTAGAAAACTGAAGAGATCAAGTTAACACTGAAAAAAGTAGGTGGGTGGAAAAAGCTTCTGTAGGTGACCCAGAAGTAAATGGTCTTCAAGCTTCCTTAAGACCAACTTGTAGGAGGAAAGTGGAATGATTCTCATTTCCAGACACTTGAATACAGCCTAATTATGATGGATGGATTTTAGGCAAAATATTAAAAATTGCATAATGGTGAAAGATGAGAGAGAAGAGAATGAAAGCCTGAATGCTGTGGCTGTGAGTCAAGGTTTGTAGGAGACACACTCTCCCTGCCATGTGACCCATCAAAGTTGACTTAGAGAGATGGCGACAGCAGGTGAGTTTGGAATGCTCTTAAGGGGCCTTGAAATGCCCCGTTTCACCCACCAAAACATCTGAATTGCTCCCCATCCACCCGCAGATGTGTCATGATGGGGCTTTGTGATGTCAAGGCTAACCCAGGGTGCCCATTGGCTGGGAACTGACTTGCTGACTTCATAAACATCAGGGTGTGGTCTGCTAGGGATGTGTATATATAGGGATGCTCAGGGGCTCCGGAGAAGACCACTGGAATCTTCAAAATCACTAAATTGACTGGGAAGCAAAGAGGCTCTAGCTTAGTTATGGAAGAGCCAACTCCTAATACCCAGGAGGAAAAGATGAAATCCTCCTATCAACTGAGGTCCAAAAGAGGTCAAAGTTAGCCAAACCCACCCAAGCGCCTCTTACCCACTGACACTGCCCCCTAAGATGGCCACCCCTGTCCTTGCCTGGCACATACCCCTTCTCTGTCCACACCATTCTCCTGACACCATCACTCCCATCCATCTTCACCCTTTTCCCCAAACCAGTGTCATTCCGTGCTCCCTCCCTCCCTCTCTCTCTCTCTCTCTCTCTCTCTCTTAATTTAATCCAGTTGGATGGGATAATGTGATTGTGAACAAGCAAATTCAAGTAAAGCTAACCAAAGAAACTTCTCAAAAAATCTCTCACCTCAAGAAACTGAAGAAAATCAGAGGTTCAAGTCTCTGTAGCCAGTATTCCAAGGTGAATGAAGAGCTGAATTATAATGAACCAACGGCGGCCCCAGTGATCATGCAGAACTCTGCTTTTCCAGCTAGATCGGTAGGGAGACAGTGATTTCAGAGCATGGCTAGAGACCTCAGAAATCTTCTGGGGTCTTGCCACTGAGAAATGGCCAACAGTACAGACGTTGAATCTTACACCAAGAGCAAACTTTAATAATGAAAATAAAATAAAATCAACCTGATGTAGAATTATGTGTGTCTCTGAGTTCTCGGATAGATAGAAGGGGGCAGAGAGGATAGGGAAGGGATGTGTGGAGAGGGAGGAAGATGGGTCCCGTGAAGTTGGAGATGTGACCAGAAGGCCCAGTTAGCCAGATAGTAAGGTGAAGAACTTATTCCAGACTGAGTCCCAAAGATACACTTTGCATGGGAGAAGAAGCAGAGGACTTGGTGTTTCTTGTGTGAGTGCTGAGGTGGGAAGTTAGCTGGGGAGCCATGTCATCTGTGGTGTGGCAGTACTGTTTGTTAAGAGGCATACAAATAGTTATCCTTAGGGCACCTACCTCACCGTAGTGTTTATTACACCTCAAAATATGGTGTCAGCAACTAACAGCCTCAAAAACTCAAACTTGCTTACTAGAATATAGTCCTTAGGAGTGAAATAATGATGATTTTCAGTACGGAGATGTCTCAAAACTAAAAATGTAACAAAACATGACCTACCAATGTCATTCTTCAATATATAATTAAAAACAGCAACAGCAACAACAGTGTTACTTAAAAAAAAAAGACCCATGTACCCCAATGTTCCTTGAAGCACACCATTCACCAAACATGGAATCAACCTAAATGTCCATCAGGCAACAGATGAATGGATAAGGATGTGGTATATATGTACTGTGGGACACTCGTTCTTGTTCAGTCACTATGTCATGTCCCACTCTCTGCAATCCTATGGACTCTACTCCTCCAGACTCCTCTGCCCACGGAATTTTCCAGGAGAGAATACACCAGACGGTTGCTCTTTCCTTTTCAAAGGGATCTTCTTCACCTAGGGATTGAATCCACATCTCCTTCTTGACAGGCAAATTCTTTGGCACTGAGCCACCTAAAAGACCTATGGAGTGCTAACCACCCATGAAAGTAATGAAATAATGCCATTTGAAGCAAGATGGAAGGTATAATACTAAAATAAGAAAGAAAAATACTCTGTGATATCACCCACAGACTCTAAAGTACCACAAAGAAGAGAATATAACAAAAATAGAGCCTCACAGATATGGAAAACAATCTACTGTGTACCAGTGGGTGAGGGCGAGGACATATGGGAAGGGTCAATACAGAGGCGGGGGAGTGGGAGCTCCAAAATATTCAGTGTAAGATGAGCTCAAGGACGTATGGTACAACGTGGGGAATAGAGCTAGTATTTTCTAATAACTATAAATGGAAAGCAAACTTTAACATTTGTATAATGAGAAAGAAAATGAAAGAACGAGCAGAGCAGAAGAAGGGGAAAAAGGGAGGAAATGGGTGGTGTTTACCGGGCTGTCAAAGCCAATATTGATTAGACCGTTTTTAGCTAAGGAATTTAGAATGGAGCAGTGGCCTCCCACAGGTGGGGCGGGTGGGGAGGCACACATCCAGGGCCGGCAATACTGGCGGGGCGGGAGGTGGGGGGTGGGGGGGGGGATGGCCCACGAAGAGTTTGATTGCAAGATAAAACGAAGTAAAATCTGGTTCTGTTTTTATTACCATCTCCATACTCCAATATTCTCAAATAATATTGTTAAATAAATATTTCCCCCTGAATGCAAATTTTGTTGGTTTAAGTTTTTAAAGTTTGTTGTCATTTATGTCAAATTGTAATATTTTATTTATTACTCACAAGGTACAAAATTGCAGTGTATATATATATATATATATATATATATATATATATATACACATTTGCAAACACATATGTTTATATAGGCAAACACACATATATACAATTTCACATGGTTAGAGTTTTAGAACTTATCTTTAAAAAATCATTGTCTTCTGTGAGGGAGTTAATTAAAAGTAGACCCTGTCAAACAGTTGTCACCAACACAGGCTGTCATGGTTACCACTACTCCATTACACAGAACATCCTTAATAGTTTGCAAGGCCTTGAGACCACTTCCTGCAGAGACTACAATCCCTGAGGAAACGTACTAATACACACCCCACGTTCAAACAATTGATTGTAAATACACAGTGATACCACAAAGACTGCCAAAGTAAAGATGCACAATGTGCTTTTATGTTTAAATCAGTGAAACAAAGTGTTCACTGCAAGGTACAAACTTTTTTAGCTAGAAAAGTACAAAATCTTATTTTTGAACATAAAATATACTGTTGAATTTGAAAACTATGTTTTAAAGTGAAATCCATTCTTGTCAGTTATTTTGAGACTATGGATAGATGAAAATAAAGCTACATTCATTGAGGCTGATAAAACTATATCTTTTGAGATGTTTTTCTTAAAAATTCCTTTATATTTTCACAGTCTTAATTAGATATAAAATAATCAATAGATTTTATATTTTGCTTATGTTCTGGATATTTTTATTCCCTAAATATTTTATTGCATAAAATCTTTTATATTTCAGCTATAGTGTGTAGGTTTTGCTTTGTTTGTTTTTGTTTTATGCTGTTCTTTGTTTGTTTATAATTCAGCTCTTTATTCTAGGTTTTTTATTTTGCTATGTGTAGACTGTGAATTTTCTCATCTATTACTAGTATCTTCAGAGTTTCTGTTAGGAATCTATGTCTCTTATTGTTTAGGTGTTCAGTTGTGTCCAACTCTTTGCTATCCCACAGGCTGTAAGCCCACCAGGCTCCTCTGTCCACGGGGATTCTCCATGCCTTTATTTGTTTTTATTGATTTATTTTTCATTGAAGGATAATTAACTTCCAGAATTTTGTTGTTTTCTATCAAACTCCAACATGACACTCTTTATTAACTCATAGTTTCTCTTCAGTATCGTCTTATTTTGTGTAAATAACTTCTTTAAACATTTCTTACCTACTGATAGTAAGTTCCCTAATATATTTTTCCTTTGAGAATATCAACTTCTCATTTATTTTTGAAGGACAAGATCCCTGCATATAGAATTTAAGTTCAGTATTTTTAAAAAATCATTTAAATTACTGATATGTTGTTCACGCACCATGAAATACCAGTTTAACCGTAAAATTCATTGATTTGTAGTTTATTCATAGCTTGCATAATCATAACTGTTCCCTCATTCTAGAATATTTTCAAGACTCCAATGGGAATCACTGTCCAGTTGGAAGACATTTTCTGTTTCCTCCTTCATCTCAGCCCTGGCTTCCACTCCTCGAGTTACCTAATCTGCAATATGTGCATTCACATAATGGAATAATGCAATATGCAGCCGTTTGTTCCTGGCTTCTTTTAATTAACATAATCACTTCAGAGCTATATTATGTTATAGCATGTATAAGACCTCCATTTATTTGATGGCTGAATAATATTGCATTGCATGTTTCATTTATTTGTTCTGGAATTGACGGATATTTGAGTCTTTTCAATTTTTTTCTTTGTAAAATTTATTTCTTTTAAACTCTATTTTTAATTTCATAATTTAAAATTTTTAAATTGAGTGACATTTTCATGCATGTATTTAGGTTATCATATGATTTTAACCTTTCATTTCATTTATATGGTCTGTCACAATGATTTGCCAATATTGAAGAATCCTTGCATCCCTAGAATAACACCACCTTGATCATGGTGTATGAGCTTTTTGATGTGTTGAATTATGTTAGCTAAACTTTTGTTGAGGCATTTCTTTTTTTTTTTTTTCCCAATTATTTTTATTGTTGGAGGCTAATTGCTTTACAATATTGTAGTGGTTTTTTGCCATACATTGACATGAATCAGCCATGGATTTACAGGAATTTTTACATCTATGTTCACCAGTGATATTGGCTGGTAGTTTTCTTTTATGGTGTCGTCTTTGTCTGATTTTGGTATCAGGTTGATGGCAGACTCATAGAATGAGTTTGGCAGTGTTCCTTCCTCTCAAATTTTTTCAAAGAGTTTCAGAAGGATAGGTATTTGCTCATTTTTAACTGTTTGGTAGAATTCACTTGTGAAACCATTTGCTCCTGGGCTTTCATCGTTTGGGAGATTTATGGTCAAAATTTCGATCTAGAGTTTTTGTTTGGGTTATTCATAATTTCGATTTCATCTTGGTTCAGTTTTAGAAAATTGAGCTTTTCTAAAAATCTGTCCACTTCTTCCAGGTTATCCATTTTATTATTATAGAGTTGTTCATAATAGTCTCTGATAATCCTTGTCTGTTGTAACCTCTCCTTTTCTGTTTCTAATTTCATTGGTTTGCTACTTCTCTGTTTTCATCTTGATGACTCTAGCCAAAGGTTTGTCAGTTCTGCTTCTCTTCTCAAGGAACCAGAATTTAGTTTTATTAATTTTAACTATTTTTTTTTTTACAAATTCATTTTTCTTTTATTTCTATTTGTATCTTTATGGGTTCTTTCCTTCTACTAATTTTTTGTTCTTTTCCCAGTTGTTTTAGGTGAAAGTTAGGTTGTCTATTGGATATTTTTCTTGTTTCTTGATATAAGATTGTATTGCTATAAAAAATTGTATTGCTATAAACTTCCCTCTTAGAACTGATTTTGCTAAGTCCCATATGATTTGAGTTGTGTTTTCACTGTCATTTGTTTCTAGGAATTTTTTTATTTCCCTTTTGATTTCTTCAGTAACCAGTTGGTTATTTAGAAGTGTTGTTTAATCTCCATATGCTTGTCTTTCTTACACTGTTTTTCATGTAATTGATATCTAGTTTCATACCATTGTGGTTGGAGAAGGTGCTTGATACAATTTCAATTTTCTTAAATTTACTGAGGTTTGATTTGTGGCCAAGGTGTGGTCTACCCTGGAGAATGTTCCATGTGCCCTCGAGAGGATGTTGCATTCTTCTGCTTTTGGGTGGCACGTCCTGAAGATATCAATGAGATCCATCTCATCTAATGTATCATGTAAGACATGCGTTTCCTTATTAATTTTCTGTCTTGATGATCTGTCCATTGCTGTGAGTGGGGTATTAAAGTCTCCTACTATGGTTGTGTTACTTTCAATTTCTCCTTGCTTCCCTGATGGCTTAGAGGGTAAAGCGTCTGCCTGCAATGCGGGAGACCCGGGTTCAATCCCTGAGTTGGGACGATCCCCTGGAGAAGGAAATGTCCACCCACTGCAGCATCCTTGCCTGGAAAATCTCACGGACGGAGGAGCTGTGGAGGCTGCAGTCCATGGGGTCGCAAAAAGTCGGACACGACTGCACGACTTCACTATTATTGTGTTACTGTCAGTTTCTCCTTTTATATTTGTTAATGTTTGTCTTATGTATTGAGGTGCCTCTATGTTGTGTTCATAGGTATTTCCGATTGTTGTCTTCATCTTAGATTGATCCCTTGATCATTATGTACTGTCCTTCCTTGTAATCTTCTTTAGTCTAAGGTCTAGCTTGTGTGATATGAGGATTGTTACTCCAGATTTCTTTTGCTTACCATTTGCATGGAATATATTTTTCCATCTTCTCACTTTCAGTCTATATGTCTTTAGGTCTGAAGTGGGTTTCTTGTAGAAAACGTGCAATTGGATCTTCTTTTTGTATCCATTCAGCCAGATTTTGTCGTTTGGATGGAACATTTCATCCATTTACATTTAAGGTAATTATTGATACGTATGCTCAAATTGCCATTTTCTTTAGCTTTGCTGTTGATTTTCTAGACATATTTTCTTCTCTTTTATTTATTGACTATGTAAATCCCTTTAACATTTGTTGTAAATCTGGTGGGTGGTCCTAAACTGTCTTAACTTTTACATACCTGAACAGCTTATGATTTCTCTATCAATTTTGAATGAGATTTTTGCCAGGTACAGTAATCTTGCTTGTAGATTATTCCCTTTCAATACTTTTTTTGGCCTGCAGAGTTTCTGATGAAAGAAAAGCTGTTAAGTGTATGTGGTTTCCCTTGTATGTTACTTGTTGCTTCTCCCTTGCTGTTTTAATATTCTTTATTTGTGTTTAGTCTTTATTAGTTTGATTAGTATGTGTCTTGCTGTGTTTCCACTTTGGTTTATCATCTATGGGGCTCTTTGTGACTCTTGCACTTAATTGACTATTTCCTTTTCCTTGTTGGGGATATTTTCAACTATAATCACTTCACAATTTTTCTTTTTTTTCATATCCTTCCTTCTTTTCTTCTTCTGGAAACCCTATAATTTGAGTGTTGGTGCATTTTATATTGTCCCTAACATCTTTGAGACTATCCTCTATTTTTTTCATTCTTTTCTACTTTATTCTGCTCTTCAGCAGTTATTCCCACCACTTTATCTTCCAGCTCACTGACTCATTCTTCTGCTCCAGATATTCTGCTATTGATTTCTTTTAGAGTACATTTGATTTCAGTAATTGTATCTGATGTCTCTTCATGTTTATTCTTAAATTCATCCATGTCTTTGATGACTGGTTGTTGCCCTTTCTCCATTTTGTTTTCAAAGTTTTTGATCATTTTACTATCATTTTTCTTTATTCTTCTTCCGGTATTTTGCCTATTTCCTCTTCATTTATTTGGACTTCTGTGTTTTTAGATTTTTCCTTCATTTGTGTAGTATTTATATGTCTTTTCGTTACTGTTTTTTTTTTTTTTTTTTAAACCTTACTGTGTTCGACATCTCCTTTCCCCAGGCTTCAAGGTTGAATTATATCTTTCTTTTGGTTTCTTCTCTCCTAAGGTAGGTCATCACTTCATGCGAAGTAGATGGGGAAACAGTGGAAACAGTGTCAGAATTTATTTTGGGGGGCTCCAAAATCACTGCAGATGGTGAGTGCAGTCATGAAATTAAAAGATGCTTACTCCTTGGAAGGAAAGTTAAGGCCAACCTAAATAGCATATTATAAAACAGAGACATTACTTTGCCAACAAATGTCCATCTAGTCAAGGCTATGGTTTTTCCAATGGTCATGTATGGTTGTGAGAGTTAGACTGTGAAGAAAACTGAGCACCAAAGAATTGATGCTTTTGAACTGTGGTGTCAAAGAAGACTTCAGCGGCCTTGGACTGCAAGGAGATCCAACCAGTCCATCCTAAAGGAGATCAGTCCTGGGAGTTCATTGGAAGGACTGATGCTAAAGCTGAAACTCCAATACTCTGGCACCTGATGTGAAGAATTGACTCATTGGAAAAGATCCTGATGCTGGGAGGGATTGAGGGCAGGAGGAGAAAGGGATGGCAGAGGATGAGATGGCTGGACGGCATCTCCAACTCGATGGACATGAATTTGAGTAGACTCTGGGGGTTGGTGATAGACAGGGAGGTCTGGCATGCTGCGATTCATGGGGTCGCAGAGTCAGACATGACTGAGCGACTGAACTGAACTGGTGGGACCAGATGCCATGATCTTAGTTTTCTGAATGTTGAGCTTTAAACCAACCTTTTCACTCTCCTCTTTCGCTATCATCAAGAGGCTCTTTAGTTCTTCTTTACTTTCTGCCATAAGGGTGGTGTCATCTGAATACCTGAGGTTATTCATATTTCTCCCGGGAATCTTGATTCCAGCTTATCCTTCCTCCAGCCCAACGTTTCTCATGATGTACTCTGCATAGAAGCTAAACAAGCAGGGTGACAATATATAGCCTTGACCTACGCCTTTTCGTATTTGGAACCAGTCTGTTGCTCCATGTCCAGTTCTAACTGTTGCTTCCTGACCTGCATACAGATTTCTCAAGAGGCAGGTCAGGTGGTGACGTCCCATCTCCTTCAGAATTTTCCAGTTTATTGTGATCCATACAGTCGAAGGCTTTGACATAGTCAATAAAGCAGAAATGTATGTTTTTCTGGAATGCTTTTGCCTTTTCGATGATCCAGTGGCTGTTGGCTATTTGATCTCTGGCTCCTCTGCCTTTTCTAACACCAGCTTGAACATCTGGAAGGTCATGGTTTACGTATTTCAGGTTTCCAAGCCTGAAGCCTGGCTTGGAGAACTTTGAGCATTACATTAGTAATGTGTGAGACGAGTGCAATTGTGCAGTAGTTTGAGTGTTCTTTAGCATTGCCTTTCTTTGGGATTGGAATGAAAACTGACCTTTTCCAGTTCTGTGGCCACTGATGTGTTTTCCACATTTGCTGACATATTGAGTGCAGCACGTACACAGCATCGTCTTTCAGGATTTGAAAGAGCTCAGCTGGAATCCCATCACCTCCACTAGCTTTGTTTGGAAGGGTAGATGCCATTTAGAGCCCAGCCACCTTATGAATAGTCAGCCCAAGATTTAAGATTGCTGTTCCCAAAAGTGGCCAGAAGGTGGCAGCATTTCTTGGGTGGCGAGGGAGGGTCTCCTCCTGTTACTATGGTAACTGCATCTTTAGAGGTATATGCCATTTCCACTTGTAAATGAGAGGAGAATGAGCTAGAGGAAGCACACACCCCCCCCCCCCCCCCCCCCCACCAAAAGCTTGTCTCTCCTTTTTCGATTTTATTGTAGTTCACGTTGCTTGTGTGAGGAAGCTTATGTACAGTTGCCTTTGTTGTAGCTGTACTGATTCTTGCTCCCTTACACTGAAACACAGAAACAATCAGCAGCAGTTATTTCCTCCAACCTGCTCTCAGAAAGTGTGTAATACATCACTCTTGTTAAGTTGGCCCCTGTGGATTGTGTATTTGACAGGTATTGTGGGAATCCCTGAATTTCAGCCTTCGAGACACCCATCGTCTTTGCTAAGCATCAGGGAGTTCCCAGCACTAGGTGTCAAAAGAGATAAAAATCTCGCTCGGGGCACTCAATGCCAGCAATAATGTCTGTCCTGTTTGAGAGGTAAATGATATGGTCTGTCTCTAATCTGCCCTTCTTCACTGACTCTGATTATCACTACATGTATCTGTGCCATTGACAATGATAGTATTTTCTTGTTTCAATGCCTGAGTCATATCCCTTCATGAACCCGTATCCCATTCCTTGATGCACTCATCTCTCCATCCTGTGTACTTTCTTTACTTTCATCTCTGGGCATTGGGGATCCTGCTGCAGTGCATGCTCTCTTGCATGTGGTTTTCAAATTTTGTGTGTTTCTGAAGTGTCCTAGGAGTGGAGAGGCCATGGCATACTTTCTGCCTCTTTTTTTTCTATAAAGGCAGGTGTACAGTGATTCTTATACTGGCTCCTAGAACTGATATGCCCGAAGTACTATAAAAGGATCCCCCTGAATAATGTTAGTATACCATTTCTGGCCTGGACCATTTTCCATGGTCGCCTTTTCCAGTACTCAGAGTTGATGTCTTGTGGCAGTTTATATTTGTATCTCTGATAAGAAACCCTATGGAGCACTATTCATGGGCCTTTTGCTTTTTGAAAGCACTTTGAGTTGTATTTACCTGTTGATGTTGTCTCCCTGAGAGTATCCTGATTTTGTTTTGTGTGTGATTTGTTCTTATTTTTATTTTTTTTTTTTTTCTTTATTTTTGGGTGTATCAACGCTGATCTGTTCAAGGGTAGGTGTCATGTCAAGTCCAGTGGCCTTGTGAATATCGGATATCCATCAGCAATAGTTTTAAGGCTGCGGTTACAGAGAAAACCCTCCACACTGGAGGGTTTCTTTATTCCCTCCTCTTTTTGGATGGCCTCCACCTGAGATTTTTTTTTTTTTTTTTTTTTGTCAGGCCTGGGTGTGAAATAGAGCAGAATGAGCCAGAGGATGCCACCCAACCTGGTGTTGCCTCATACTTAGATTTTAAGTGAAAGTTCCTCTTCTTTTTAAGGATTGACAAGGATATATTTGTTTAACATGTAAAGATTCCTGTTCAGTGGCACTGAGAGTACTAGATGGATTCGGCTGTGCTTGTTTTCAGCTACGTGTTATTCGATGTGTTTTGTCTACAAGTCTTGCTGAGGTAGGTTTGCATGTATTCTGTATTTTATTTGTGTCTGTGGGGAGAAATGAATGTCAAGCTCCAGCTGTGTCCCTCCCATCCACCAGGGTCCTTTGCTACCCATAAGTTTCTTGCTAGGTTGGATGACCATGTCACCTTTGTGTGTGTGCTCACCACTGTGCCTTTTTGTACCCAACCTCTCCATTTCATCCCATGATGTTTCTTGAATTGACCATCTTTCACTCAGTGTAATGACCCCTGGATTTATCTTTAATCAAAGTGAAATGGATACCCAGTGCTGGGAATAAACTGTTGCTTAGTAAAGGAGATGGGTGAGAGGGAGGCTTATATTGGAAGACTGATATTCACGGATTCCCACAAATGTCTGTCAAATGCATAATCCACAGGGACCGATTTGGCAAGAGTGATATACTACCCACTGTCTGAGAGCAGATTGAAGGAAATAACCACTGCTGAATGCCTATGAGTATCAGTATAAGGGAGCAAGAATCAGTACAGCTACAACCAAGGCAACTCTATACATCAGCTTCTTCAAAGAAGAAATATGAACTACAGTAAAACCAAGAAGGGAGGAGAGACAAGCTTTCGGGGGTTTCCTCTAGTTCATTCTACTCTCATTCACAAGCAGAAATTGCACATACCTCTAAAGATGCAGTTACCATATAGCAAGAGGAGAACCTGAAGAAATGCTGTCTCCTTGTGGCCCCTTTTGGGAATAGCAACCTGAAACCTTGGGCTAAATGGACCGTCACAAGGCGGCAGAGCTCTAAATGACACCTAGCTTTACAAAATGGCCAGGGGTCGCACACCAAAATTAAAACAAGGATAAACCACACGATCAGGAAGGAAACTTGCACAGGTAAATGCAATTCAGTGAAGAAAGACGCCTCAAGAAATATGCCTGTTTGCTTTGTTATGAGGGATATGAAAAGTTAAACTGCAACGTGATGTAACAACTGAGAAAGCAAAAAAAGGCCACTAGTAATATCTTCTGCTCTGTTAGGTCTGTACCACTTCTGTCCTCTGTTGTGTGCATCTTTGCATGAAATCATCCCTTGATACTTCTCATTTCCTTGACGAGGTCTTTAGTCTTTCTCATTCTATTGTTTTCCTCATTGATCAGTGAAGAAGGCTTTCTTATCTCTCCTTGGTATTCTTTGGAACTCTGAGTTTAAATGTGTGTATCTTTCCTTCTCTCATTCGCTTTTCACTACTCTTCTTTTCACAGCTATTTATAAGACCTCCTCAGACAACCATTTTGCCTTTTGGCTCTCCACCACAGCCTTTGGGGATGGTCTTGATCCCTGCCTCTTGTACACTGGCAGGAGCCTCTGTCCATAATTCATCAGGCGCTCTGCTATCAGATCTAGTTCCCTGAACCTATTTCTCAGTTCCACAGTGTAATCATTAGGTATATGATTTAGGTCATACCTGAGTGGTCTAGTGGTTTTCCCTACTTTTCTTCAATTTAAGTCTAAGTTTGGCAATAAGGAGCTCATGATCTGAACCACAGTCTGCTCCAGGTCCTGTTTTGGTGACTGTATAGAGCTTCCCCATTTTTGGCTGTAAAGAATATAATCGATCTGATTTTTGTATTGACCATCCGGTGATATCCATGTGTAGAGTCTTCTCTTGCGCTGTTGGGAAAAGCTGTTTACTATGACCTGTGCATTCTCTTGGCAAAACTCTATGAGGTTTTGCTGTGCTTCATTCTGTACTCTAAGGTCAGATTCACCTGTTAATTCAGGTATTTCTTGATTTCCTACTTTTGCATTCCAGTCCCCTACAATGGAAATGAGAGAGTCAATTCCTAGGCAGGTTGATAAGAAGTCTAGGGGTCCCCGTGGAGAGAGGAGTCTGGAATTTTCAAGGAGGAAGGAAGGGCAAACTTTTTTTTTTTTTTTTTTTCCCCTCTACATTCCTTAGGATTCTTTTTTCTTTTCACTTTATTTTTTTTTTTAATTTTTTTGTTTACATTTATTTATTTATTTATTTTTATTAGTTGGAGGCTAATTACTTTACAATATTGTAGTGGTTTTTGTCATACATTGGCATGAATCAGCCGTGGATTTACATGTATCTCCCATCCCGATCCCCCCTCCCACCTCCCTCTCCACCCGATTCTTCTGGGTCTTCCCAGTGCACCAAGCCTGAGCACTTGTCTCATGCATCCAGCCTGGGCTGGTTATCTGTTTCACCCTAGATAATATGCATGTTTTGATGCTGTTCTCTCGAGACATCCCACCCTCACCTTCTCCCACAGAGTCCAAAAGTCTATTCTGTACGTCTGTGTCTCTTTTTCTGTTTTGCACATAAGGTTATGATATATAACAATAATGTATCCTGTTTGAGGACAGGCTCTGGAAAAAAACCTTTGGGCTAATTCTGTTATCTCAAAATGTAAATTATGGGAGTAGGTCTGGTGAGGTCTTTGCAACCTCCAGACATTCTTTTGATTCACTGTAACAACTAATTTGCGAGTATATAACTCCATTGCTAATGCTAGCAAGGGGATACTCTTTCTGCCCCCTTCTGATGTTTATATCAGAAACTTTCTCTATCCCTTTTATACTTTAATAAACTCTGTTGCACAAAAGCTCTGAGCGATCAAGCCTCGTCTCTGGCCCCGAGTTGAAATCTTTTCCTCAAGAGGCCAGGAATCCTGGCGTCTTTACGTGGGTTCAGGGACATCCTTTCAGAAAGGACATCTTTTGGAGATGTTAGTTCTAGAAGTTCTTGCAGGTCTTCATAGAACCGTACAGCTTCAACTTCTTCAGCATTACTAGTCATGGCACCGACTTGGATTACTGTGATATTGAATTGTTTGCCTTGGAAACAAACAGAGATCATTCTTTCATTTTTGACACTGCTTCCAAGTACTGCATTTCAGACTCTTGCTGACTTTGATGGCTACTCCATTTCTTCTAAGGTACTCTTGCACACAGTAATGGATATAATGGCCATCTGAATTAAATTCACGCATTCCAGTCCATTTTACCTCGCTGATTCCTAAAATGTCAATGTTCACTCTTGCCATCTCCCTTTTGACCACTTCCAGTTTGCCTTGATTCATGGGCCTAACATCCCAGGGTCCTATGCATATTGCTGTTAACAGCATCTAACTTTAGTGCCATCACCAGTCACACCCACACCTGGTCATTGTTTTTGCTTTGGCTCATCTCTTCACTGTTTATGGGGCTAGTTCGCCACTGCTCCTCACCTACTGGGCACCTGCTGACCTGGTGAGTTCATCTTTCAGTGTCCTATCTTTCTGCCTTTTCATACTCTCCATGGGGTACTCACGGCAAGAATCCTGAAATTGTCTGCCGTTCCCTTCTCCAGTGGACCACATTTTGTCAGAAATCTCCACCATGACCCATCTGTCTTGGGTGGCTCTGCATGGCATGGTTTATTGTTAAATTGAGTTGGTCAAGGCCATGGTCCAGGTTTTCAGATTGGTTAGTTTTCTGTGACTGTGGCTTTCAATGTGTCTGTCCTCTGATGGAGAATGATAAGAGGCTTATGGAAGATTCCTGATAGGAGAGAATGACTGAGGGGGAAACTGGGTCTTGTTCTGATGGGCAGGGCCGTGCCAAGTAAATATTTAATCCAATTTTCTGTTGATGGATGGGGCTGTGTTCCCTCCCTGTCATTTGCCCTGAGTCCAAACTATGGTGGCGGTGTAATAAAGAAAATGGTGACCTCATTCAAAGTTCCCATGTACACAATGGTACATTCAGTGCCCCCAACCCTGCAGCAGGCCACCACTGACCCAGAGTATCCTGGACACTCATGGGGAAATCTGGGTCAGTCTTTTTTGGGGGTCACTGCTTCTTTCTTTTCAGTCCTGGCATGCACAATATTCTGTATGTGCCCTCCAACAGTCTGTTTCACAGTCCTCTGTAAGCTTTGGCAGCAGCTCTATCATGGGGTTAATGGCACCCTCCTACAAGAAGTCTTATGCCATACCCAGGTCTGCTGCATCCAGAGCCCCTGGCCCCACAGCAGTCCACTGCTGACACTTACCTCCAGAGGAGACACTCAAACACAGTTCTGTCTTAACCTCGACAGGGGTGCCTGGGTCTTGATGCACCCAAGGTTTGTTTGAGCCCTCTGAGCATCTGTGGCAGTTATGGAGTTTGATTTTAAATGTGATTTTGCCCCTCCTGCTATCCTGGTGGAGCTTCCCTGCCCTTGGACTTGGAATATTCAGGAATATTCAGGACTGATTTCCTTTAGGATTGACTGGTTTCATGTCCTTGCAGTCCAAGTGTCCCTCCAGAGTGTATGTGGGTAGGGTTAAATATGTATTGTCCTTATGCTGCCCTTTCAGAGAGAAATAGAAGAATCTTATGAACGTAATTTATAAAATCCAGATATATATTCTCTCATGTGTATATGTGTGTGTATCAATAAATATCTTATTTACTATTATTGGCCTTATTATTGTAGCTGTGCAGATTCTTGTTTATTTTCTGTGTTTACTATTCTGTGTTTATTTTCACAGATACGTTATGAAAACATGTATATTTTGTTGTACACCACTCTTGGCATAATACACACATTTTGAGGCTCTATTAGGATTTTATATGTATATGTCAGTCAGTTCAGTTCAGTTCAGTCAGTCATGTATGACTCTGTGGTCCCATGGGCTGCAGCATGCCAGGATTTCCTGTCCATCACCAACCCCCAGAGCCTGCTCAAACTCATATCCATTGAGTCGGTGATGCCATCAACCATCTCATCCTCTGGCATCCCCTTCTCCTCCCGCCCTAACTCTATTCCAGCATCAGGGACTTTTCCAAAGAGTCAGTTCTTCTCATCAGGTGGCCATAGTAGTGGAGTTTTGGCTTCAACATCGGTCCTTATGAATATTCATACAGATTTCCTTTCAGATTGACTGGTTTGGTCTCCTTGCAGTCCAAGGACTCTTCAAGAGTTTGTGGGTGTGAATAAGTATTAATTGTTCTTATGCTGCCCTCTCGTGGAGAAAGAGAAGAATGTTTATGAATGTAATTTGTAAAATCCAGATGTATTGTCTCATATGTATATGTGGGTATGAGTGAATATTTACCTTGCTTATGCTGTCATCTCATGGAGAAATAGAAGGTTTATGAATGTAGTTTGCAAAATCTAGATGTATTCTTTCCATGTTGAAAAATATACTGCATAACATTATTAAAAATTAATACATGCTCATAACAGAAAATGTAAAGTTGCCAGAAAAATACAAAGAAAAAAACAAACAAACAACAACAACAAAAAAAAAAAACCACCCATGATCTCACCTGATCGTTGACTCAGAATTCTGCGTCCTTGGGACAGGGAGATTAAAAAAAAAAAAAAAAAAAAGGATGAGGATGCGCTAGTTATTTTAGTATAACATCGGATCAGTTCAGTTCAGTTCAGTCGCTCAGTCGGGTCCGACTCTTTGCGACCCCATGAATTGCAACATGCTAGTATAACATCACCTTTTCTGTTATTTCAATGCTAACTTAGAACTGTGTTCTGATATGGGATACTTGCTTTGTTTTCTTATCTTTAACCCTGTGGTTTTACAAACAACTATTAACGACCCCTCATTTAGACACTCTTTGCTTCAAGTTTTTTTGTGTGTGTGTTTGATTTCCATTTTTGCTATGATTTAAAAATCTTGCATGTCTTGGCTATGTAAACAGTACTGCAGTGAACACTGGGGTGCATGCATCTTTTTGAATTAATGTTTTCTCCAGGAAAATGCCCAGGAGTGGGTCATATGGTGATTATATTTTTAGTTTTTTAAGCAGCTGCCATACTGTTCACCATAGTGGCTGTTCCAATTTACACGCCCACTGACAGTAAGAGTGGGTTCCCTTTTCTCCACCCCTGCTCCAGGAATTATTGTTTGTAGAATTTTTGATGATGACTTTTCCAACTGGTGTGAAGTGATAGCCCACTGTTGTTTTGAACTTTGCATAAATTAGATAAATCACCCTTTGTCAGCTATCTTCTGAATTTTAATTTTACTTCCCAATTTTAATTTTACTGTTCCTTGTTTATTGTTTATTTGCCCATGAGGGAATTTTACTACAAAGTGTAAAGTTTCCCTTTTTATCTTCTGGACAGAGATTCTTAAACAATTTAAATAACTGAGAAAAACTACAGGGAGTTTGGAGATTGCAGAGAGAGGGTGCAACTCTCTCTGATTTCACCTGTGTGCCTTTCTGCATGTACTTTTCAATAAGCTTTTTAATATACCCTGATATAGATATAAATATAGATATAAATAGAAAAAAAGGAAAGAAATGGAGAACGGTAGCATCATGAGGGGCCAAAATGAACCCAAGGCGGATGAGGCTGCGCCTGGGACTCCAAACAGATGAATCAGCTTTAGTCCTGGTCAGTGCTGTGAAGCCAATGGGGACACATCTCTAGAGCTGTGACTGGAGGACTCCAGGAGCCCCCATAGGTGCTCAAAACGAAGGACGAGGAGGGGAGCACAGGCAGGGCGATGATACTGCCCAGCAGGCCTGTCTCCTTGGGCCAGAGGGAACGTGATGCTACTTTTACTATGGAAATATAGTCTGTGGATATTGGGGAAAGAATTTGGTCAGTGCACGGGGTGTGAAAAAGTAAGCAAAAACCATGATTACTTTTGCCACAGTGCATATACTAGCTCATGTCCTTCCCACCATTTTACAATACTTCTTTTGTCATGCATCTATCCATTTTTCCATGCCTCTGTCTGTACGTTACTCGATCTTATTCCTTGGTGCATTTTGTGGCAAATTGCAGACATCACTATGCATCTCTGTGTATATTTCAGCAAGCCTACCATTAAGTAGTGAGCTGTATTTGTTTACAGCAGTTTTCTTTGAAATACTTTTATATACATTGAAATAGCCCAAGTTTTTCCCCAGTCATGTTATTTTTTTTGGTTGAAATATAGTTGATTTACAAAGTTGTGTTAATTTCTGCTTTACATCCAAATGACTCAGTTATACACATATGTGTGTAATATACATATTCTGGGTGTGTTTGTACATATACAGATTCATTTATTTAACCCTTCTTATATTTGTACATATATAATATATATTTATTTATATACAAATATTCAAATATAATATATATTATATATAATATATATCCATATATATTACATAACTTATATATATATATATATACAGTGAAAAATGAAGTATATACATTATATATTTTATAATTATATATAAATTATACATATAAATAAGCATTTGCATGTATGTTTTTATACATATGTATATAAGTATATATAAATATATAAATTATATATAATTTATAAATAAAGTATATGTAAATTATAATGTCTTGTATATTTCATATGTATATATATATAAAGATAAAAAAATGAAGTGCAGTGTGTAGCATCATGATGGGCCAAGATGAAACCAGGAAGGGTGGAGCTGCACCTGGGATTCCAAACAGATGAGTCAAGCCATAGGCTTGGTCAGCCCTGTGAAACCAATGGGGTCACATCTCTAGACCTGTGATTGAAGAACTCTGGGAGCCCCAGCAGGTGCTCAAAATCAAGATCACAAGGAGGGTATCACACTTGAGGTGATGATGCTGCCCAGCAGGCCTGACTCCCCTGGGCCACAGGGAAGGTGATGCTACTTTTATTATGGAAAATATAGTCTCTGAATATTGGGAAAGGAACTTGGTCAGTGAGCAGATATGAAAAAAGTAAATTAAACAAACAAACAAACAAAAACACGTTTAATTTCACTACAGTTCATATTTTGGGGCTTCCTTCGTGGCTTGGTGGTAAATAACCTGCCTGCCAATGAAACAGTCAGAAGTTAGATCCCTGGGTCTGGAAGATTCCATGGAGAAGGGATTGGTAACCACTCTAGTATACTTACCTGGAGTATTCCATGAACAAAGGAGCCTGGTGGGCTACAGTCTATGTGATTGCAAAAGAATCAGATATGTCTAACGGGCTGAGCACACAATATTTTAGTTTATCTCCTCTGCATATTTTTCAGCTCATATTTTTAAATTTGAAATTATACTTCATGTGCATTTTGATTTTCATTTCTTTTTTCTCTGTACTTTCCCAAACAACTTATTATAAAAATTTCCAAGCATTCAAGGAGGTTGAACATGTTTTCTAGTTAAAACACAAAGACTCCCCACCTGGATTCTACTGTAACCATTTTACAATATTTCACTTCACATGTGTTATCCATTTGTCCATTCCTCTGTCCATCCATCAATGCATCTAATTACTTGATGTGTTTTGTGATAAATTGCAAACATCAGTATACCTCTCTGTAAGTATTTCAGCAAGCCTGCCATGAAGTGATGAACTGTATTTTTTTTTTTATAGTCTTTTCTGTTGGATATAAGCTGTACATAGAATGAAATACACCAATCTATTTCCCCCACACACACATTTTCTATTGAAGTATACAGTACTATGTTAATTTCAGCTTACAACAAAATGATTGTTATACCCATATGTGTCTGTCTATACATTGTGTGTGTGTATAAATATGCATTTATATGTATATATTAAATATATATATTTTAGTCTCTCTCTCTTCTCCTTTTGTTCTCCCTTTGATGCAGGCTATGATGCAGGATATGTGGGATTTATTCCCTGACCAAGGATTGAACCCATATGCCCTGAAGTGGAAGTTTGGAGTCTTAACCACTGGACCAGCAGGGAAGTCCCATATATGTTATTTTTTATATTCTTTTCCAGTATGATTTTTCATAGGACACTGAATATACTTATCTGTGCTCTACAGTAGGATCTTGTTGCTTAAATATTCCATATGTAATAGTTTACATCTGCTAACCCCAACCTTCTATTCTTCCCTCTTCCAACACCCTCCTTCCTAGAAATCATAGGTCTCTTCTCTGTTTCCATGAGTCTGTTTCTGTTTCATAGATATTTCATTTGTGTCATCCTTAGATTCAAAATATAAGTGATATCATTTGATATCTGTGTAGACTCTGCCAAGTCCATGCCCCGACCTGTAATGCTAAAGAAGCCGAGGTTGAATGGTTCTATGAAAACCTATAGGACCTTTCAGAACTAACACCCCAAAAGGTTGTCCTTGTCATTATAGGGGACTGGAATGCAAAAGTAGGAAGTGAAGAAACACTTGGAGTAAGAGCACATTTAGCCTTGGAGTACAGAAGGAAGCAGGGCAAAGCCTAACAGAGTTGTGCCAAGAGAACACACTGGTCAGAGCAAACACCCTTTTCCACCAACACAGGAGAAGACCCTATACATGGACATCACCAGATGGTCAACACCAAAGTCAGATTGATTATATTCTTTGCAGCCAAAGGTGAAGCAGCTCTATACAATCAGCAAAAACAAGACAAGGAGCTGACTGTGGTCAAGTCATGAACTCCTCATTGCCAAATTCAGACTTAAAATGGAGAAAGTAGGGAAAACCACTAGACCATTCAAGTATGAACTAAAGAAAATTCCTAACAATTATATGGTGGGAGTGAAAAATAGATTCAAGGGAATAGATATGAATAAATATGATAGACAGAGCACCTGATGAACTAGGGATAGAGGTTCATGACATTGTACAGGAGACAGGGATCAACATCACCACGAAGGGAAAGATTCCAAAAGGCAAAAGTCTTCTGAGGAAGCCTGACAAATAGCTGTGAAAGGAAGAGAAAGGAAAAGAAAAGGAGAAAAGGAAAGATATATCCATCTGAATGCAGAGTTGCAAAGAATAAGAAGGAAAGATTAGAAAGACTTCCTTAGTGATCAGTGCAAAGACATAGAGGAAAACAATAGAATGAGAAAGACTAGAGATCTCTTCAAGAAAACTAGAGACACCAAGGGAATATTTCATGCAAAGATGGGCTCAATAAAGGACAGAAATAGTATGGATCTAACAGAAGCAGAAGATATTATGAAGAGGTGGCAAGCATACACATAAGAGCTGTATAAAAGAGATCTTCATGACCCAGATGATCAGGGTGTTGTGATCACTCACCTAGAGCCAGAAATCCTGGAATGTGAAGTCAAGTGGGCTTTAGGAAGCGTTGCTATGAATAAAGTTAGTTGAGGTGATGGAATTCCAGTTGAGCTCTTTCAAATCCTAAAAGATGATGCTGTGAAAGTGCTGCACTCAATATGCCAGCAAATTTGGAAAACTCAGCAGTGGCCACAGGACTGGAAAAGGTCAGTTTTTCATTCCAATCCCAAAGAAAGGCAATGCCAAAATGCTCAAACTACAACACAATTGCACTCATCTCACACACTAGCAAAGTAATGCTCAAAGTTCTCCAAGCCAGCCTCCAATAATATGTGAACCATGAAATCCCAGATGTTCAAGCTGTTTTTAATAAAAGCAGAGGATCCAGAGATCAAATAGCCAAATCCTCTGGATCATCAAAGCAAGAGAGTTCTGACAAACATCTTTCTGCATTATTAACTATGTCAAAGCCTTTGACTGTATCAATCACAATAAACTGTGGAAAATTCCAAAACAGATGGGAATACCAGACCACCTGACCTGTCTCTTATGAAATCTGCATTCAGGTCAGGAAGCAACAATTAGAATTGGACATGGAACAGACTGGTTCCAAATAGGAAAATGAGTCAGTCAAAGCTGTATATTGTCATTCTGCCTCTTTAACTTATATTCAGACTACATCGTGAGAAACCCTGGGTTGGATGAAGCACAAGGTGAAATCAAGATTGCTGGGAGAAATATCAGTAACATCAGAAGATATGCAGATGGTACCACCCTTGTGGCAAAAAGTGAAGAAGAACTAAAGAGCCTCTTGATGAACGTGAAAGAGGAGAGTGAAAACGTTGGCTTAAAGCTCAACATTCAGAAACCTAAGATCTTGGCATCCGGCCCCATCACTTCATGGCAAAAAGATGGAGAAGCAGTGAAAACAGTGTCTGATTTTATTTTTCTGGGCTCCAAAATCACTGCAGATGGTGACTGCAGCCATGAAATTAAAAGACGCTTACTCCTTGGAAGGAAAGTTATGACCAACCTACACAGCATATTAAAAAGCAGAGACATTACTTTGCCAACAAAGGCCCGTCTAGTCAAGGCTGTGGTTTTTCCAGTGGTTGTGTATGGACGTGAGAGTTGGATTATAAAGAAAGCTGAGTGCTGAATAATTGATGCTTTTGAACTGTGGTGTTGGAGAAGACTCTTGAGAATCCATTAGACTACAAGGAGATCCAACCAGTCAATCCTAAAGGAGATCAGCCCTGGGTGTTCACTGGAAGGACTGATGTTGACACTGAAACTCCAACACGTCGGCCCACCTTATGAGGAGAGTTGACTCATTTGAAAAAGCCCTAATGCTGGGAAAGATCGGGAGCAGGAGGAGAAGGGGATGACAGAGGATGAGAAGGCTGGAGGCATCACCAACACAATGGACATGGGCTTGGTTGGAATCCAGGAGTTTGTGATGGACAGGGAGGCCTGGCGTGCTGCAGTTCATGGGGTCGCAAAGAGTCGGACACAACTGCGCGACTGATGAGAACTGAACTGAATTCAGAAAAATGACTAATGGCATGGGCTTTTTGGCATGCATAATTAACAGTGGGACTACAGGCCTCTTTCATGAAGGTCCAGAGTTATTACTGAATAAGATACATGGTAATTAATAATAATAATAATAACGTGCTATTTTTCTATAACTTAAAAAAATATCCTGTAAGAAATGTACAATAGACATAAGACAACATGCATCTCTGGAAAGTCTTTGTTTCTAATCTCAAACTTACTAAGATTCCACCAAGCAAAAGCCATTAGGTAAAAAAAAAAAAAAAAAAAAAAAAATCTGTCTTCAATAACACAGTTAAGATTAGATATAAGGAGCTATGCATATACCAAGAACGTGAGAAATATTGAATACCTTAAAGCTCTATCATTTTGCAAAACAAATTTTTAAAATATTTTAGTCAAAATATTCAGTTTTGAAAATCTAGTGTCTCACTACTTAAAGGGTAATGAACCTATACAGATAGCTGGTCAAGAGTTCCAGACATCCATTTGCAAGGTCCAATTCTATGTAGATTTCGTGCCACATGGTTGGCATAGCCAGTTTATTGGCACAATTATACTGGTAGGGACTTCTAAATTTATGGCGGTGAGTCCTTAAATAACTGACCAGAAGAGATTGTTATGCATGTTCTGAACAGGGAACTGAGATACTAGGGCTCGAAGATACATTCAACCTCCTAGGAGGGATTGCCTAACATTTCCCTGTCTATATGGAAGTCTCTGCATTCTTATTTTCTTATTTGATTTTGTTGAAAATTTACCCTTCTGAAATTTTCGTTATAACAAAGTGGCAAAATATTAACAGAATGATTAGACAAACACAGGATTTGTATCTCTAAACTCTCAATAAGTCACACCTTTATATCAGAAAATGAAGAAGTGAGTGAAAGCTGTTCTTTAATAACTGTCTTAGTGAAAATAATGGAGCTAGACTTTAACAGCCATGTCTTTAAAGTTGTCTCACATTCTGGAGACTGAAGATATGAAGTTTTCCTTACCTTCATTTGTGTGTGTGTGTGTGTGTGTGTGTGTGTGTGTGTGTGTTCCTTTGTTTTAGGGATGAAATTTTAATGAGTCTTCTGCATAGCAATGTCTTCCTGGTGGCTCAGTTGGTAAAGTGTCTGCCTGGAACGTAGAAGACCCAGGCTCAATCCCTGTGTCAGGAAAATACCCCGGAGAAGGAAATGGCAGCCCACTCCAGTATTCTTATCTGGAGAATTCCCTGGACAGAGGAATTTGGTGGACTGTAATCCAAGTGGTCACAAAGAGTCAGACGCAACTGCGGAGGTGACTAAGACTTTCACTTTCACTGCCTAGCAAGGAATAAACAATCAATGGACAAGTTTAAAAAGCACACAAGCCTTTTCTTTCTAAAGTGTGTATTTCATACTGGTATTTGATACACTATGGAAAAATTTGAATCCTAGGTCTAAACCTAAGCTCGAAATTCTCTCAATCCCCCTATTTGTCTTGGTGTCTTATCCCCACTGTATCTTACTTTGTTCTAAAAAATTACCAAATGCATAGACTAGGTTAAGTTAAGTTCTAAAGGATATGATCCAGAGAAAAGTCTAATGATATGAACTTTCTGACATGCAAAATTAACAGTGGGAAAGTAGACTTCTGTCCTAAAGTTCTGGAGCTATTATTGAATAAGACACCAAATAAGATACTACAAAAACTACTAAGATACACAGTCATTAAAAAAAAAAGCACGTTGTTTTTCTATAAATTAAAATATCCAATAAGAAAAGTGCAAAAGACCTAAGACCATTTATATCTCAGGAAAGTCTTTGTTGCTAATCTCAAACTTATGAAGATGCTTCTGAGTGACAGCCATCAGGTCAGTAAAAGAAAAGAAATCTGTCTTCATTACTGTGGTTAAGAATTCATACAGAAAGCTAAAAAAAACAAAACAAAGCAAAGAAATCGACTTTGTAAACCAAATATGTGCTGTTGCTAGTCACTCAGACATGCCCAACTCTTTCAACCCCGTGAAATGTACTTCAACTTTAAAAAAGAATATTCTATGTAAAATGCACAAAATAATGTACATGTTGAGGATGTGGCTAAAATCTCACCATATCTACTTTACACAATGCCTTGACTAATTACAAGACATAATTCAGGGCATAACTTTCTCAACATCAGTTCCTTGGTGTCTCAGATTTCCTATGTAAGTGATAAAAAATTAAAATGTAGAATAAATGTGTTCTTTCTGATTCCATGTATCTTTAGTTAGTTAAGTTTTCTTCTCTCTGACAGGATTTTTTCCTTAGCCCTTACTGATTATAAGATATACTAGGCTTATTTTCTTTTCTATCTCTACACAGCTTGGGAGCAAAACATAAATTCAATGAGGACAAGGATTTTTTTTTTTTCTTTTTCTTTTTTAATCCTGTGATTCCAGCGTGAAACACTCTGACAAATAGTAGGTGTTTAACAAATATCTGGTGTAAGAAAGAGAATGACTCCAGTATATCAATAGATACCAAGCACAGATCCTATTATAATAGAACAACCTAAAAGGAGGCGAATCGCTGATGAAAGTCAAATACATATCTCTATCTGCATATGTACTTATGTGCCTTTATGTTAAAGAGCAGTAGTGAGTGAATTTTCCTCAATATCAAATGTTTACATTCATAAAGCTAATATTTACATTCATAAAGCTATTATACTGTGAAGTACAACAATGTTTTACTCATGGGTAATTTTCAGCTTGCTGCTCTTTCTGTCTTCTACGAAATTTATTTTGTTGTTTTTTCTTTTGTATTTGAGTACTGTTGGAGAGCAGTGTTGTGCTATTTTCAGGTGTACAGCAAATTAATTCCTTATAAATTCAGCTAGTGTTTTAAAATTCCATTCCCATTTAGGTTATTACGGAGTATTCAGCAGAGTTCGCTGTGGTACACAGTAGTCCTTGTTGGTTATCCATTTTAAATATTGCAGTTTATACATTTCAATCCAAAACATTTATTTGAATATGGTTTTTAGCTTGAGTCACTTTAAATCAGGGTTGAAAGTAAATAGAGTGCACATTTTAATACTGATAACTTATTTAGAAAAATAATAATCTGGCACACTACCAGACACTTGAAATTAAGTGCCTAGCTTAATATTTATTTGCTCTTGAAAATCAAAAACACTGGAATATGTTGATCAAAATAGTGTTCCTCCCAAAGAACTAGCACATTCTCTTTCAGTTCAGTTCAGTTCAGTTGCTCAGTCATGCCTGACTCTTTGCGACCCCATGAATCACAGCACGCCGGGCCTCCCTGTTCATCACCAACTCCCGGGGTTTACTCAAACTCATGTCCATCGAGTCGGTGATGCCATTCATACATCTCATCCTGCCATTCAGACATCTCATCCTGCCATTCAGACATCTCATCCTCAGGCTCCTCCTGCCCCCAATCCCTCCCAGAATCAGGGTATTTTCCAATGAGTCAAGTCTTTGCATGAGGTGGCCAAAGTACTGGGATTTCAGCTTCAGCATCAGTCCTTCCAATGAACACCCAGGACTGATCTTTAAGATGGACTGGTTGGATCTCCTTGTAGTCCAACAGACTCTCAAGAGTCTTCTCCAACACCACAGTTCAAAAACATCAATTTTTCAGTGCTCAGCTTTCTTCACAGTCCAACTCTCACATCCATACATGGCCACTGGAAATACCATAACCTTGACCAGATGGACCTTTGTTGGCAAAGTAATGTCTCTGCTTCTTAACATGCTGTCTAGTTTGGTCATAACTTTCCTTCCAAGGAGTAAGTGTCTTTTAATTTCATGGCTGCACTCACCATCCACAGTGATTTTGGAGCCCTGACACTGTTTCCACTGTCTCCCCATCTATTTTCCATGAGTTGATGGGACCGGATGTCATGATCTTAGCTTTCTGAATGTTAAGCTTTAAGCCAACTTTTTCACTCTCCTCTTTCACTTTCATCAAGAGGCTTTTTAGTTCCTCTTCACTCTCTGCCATAAGGGTGGTGCCATCTGCATATCCGAGGTTATTGATATTTGTCCTGGCAATCTTGATTCCATTCTCTTTACTGACAGCTAAACAAGAATGTTGATAACTGAACTGTAAGAAGGCTGAGTTAAACTAGTTAGAACACTGCATTAAATATTCTATAAATCTCTCTTTGATTGCAGTACTTGCTAATTTATCTTCTCTGTTTATAGGCTATATGCTGGAGCATTTTTACATTCGTAATTACAAAATACGCTGAGAGAAAATTAATTTTTTCTGACAAAGAGCAATAGTGTAGTTACTGTTCTTTTAGAAATATATTTCCTTCAGAAACTGTATCAGCTTACTTTATGCTTGCTCCCACTTTCTAACATAAGTGGATTGATATTTATTTCAAAAGAGAGGAGGCACAGATTACAAAAATACTTCTTAAGTGAGCATTTAGTTTTTGAAAATCATATAAAGGAGTAACATAATAAACTCAAGATTCTGATAAAATGGCTATATGCTTGTTAGTAAAACTTCAGAGTGAATGTACAAGTGCAACTGGTACTAATACCAGTTTGATTAACTCCTATGCATGCATTGGAGAAGGAAATGCAACCCATTCCAGTATTCTTGCCTGGAGAATCCCGGGGGTGGAGGAGCCTGGTGGGCTGCCGTCTGTGGGGTCACACAGAGTTGGACACGACTGAAGCAACTTAACAGCAGCAGCAGCAGCAACAGCAGTATGTATATAAGAAAATAAAAACAAACCAACCGAAAAAAGGGGGCATTCGTGCTGAACCTAAATTTTAGTGTGGAGACACTAAATACTATTGGGCAAACAGGAAAACAAAATGTGGTCAGTTGTTGTTCAACAGAAAATAAATCTTTTCCAATATACATGATTTAAAGTTATGAGTCCTTCAAGGAAAAAAAAAAAAAAAAGAAATGAGGACAAATATATCACAGTGATAACTGATGATATTCCTGTACTCTCTCTCTCTCTCTCACACACACACCCCACACAAATTGGAAGCCACCAAAATATTATTTGATAGCTGAATGGATAAACAAACAAGAATACATCCATATATCAGAAAATTATTTAAGAATAAAAAGAAATGAGCTATCAGATCACGCATGAAACCTGAATGCATCTTGTTAAGTAAAAGAAACTAGTCTGGGAAGGGATATACACTGCATAATACCAGTCATAAGACATTCTGGAAAAGGTAAAACTTTAGAGTCAATAAAGCATATTAGAGCTTCCCCTCACCCCCACTTTTGCTTCAGAATAGTTTTATTAGTTTGACTACCATTTGTCAACACTCAACTCTTCATCTCCTAGTTAGACACACAGATCTATTCAGAGTCTTTGTCATCCCATAGCTCATATATTGTAATGTTATTGTGTGCATCTGCACACACCTTGAAATTAGAAAGACTTGGGAGTGGTTAGAATGGGACTGATTATTCCATAATAATTTTGAATTCTGCAACATATTGAATTGTTATATTTGTTGATACATTTTTGACCTAAGTCTTCAAGGGTTTCTATATAGATTCTTATGTCATGTACAAACAGGAAATCTTATTTCCTCCTTGCCAATTTATTTCTTTTTCTTGTCTAACTGCTCTGACTGGCACTTTGGATACGATATTGAATTGAAGTGGTGAGGAGGACAACCTTTCTTTTGCTGATCTTAGAGGAAAAGCTTTTAGATTTGCATCACTGAGTATGGTGTTGGATGTGTATGTCACATATGGCCTTTTCCACATCTAGGTTCATTCCTTCTATACTTAATTGGTTGAGCATTATTACTGTGAAAGTGTGTAGAAATTTGCCAGATGATTTTTCTGCATCTGCTGAGGGGATACTATGATTTCTATTCTTCATTCTATAAATGCAGTGTATAGCAATCATTGAAATTTGTTTGATGAACCATCCTTTCACCCTAGGGCGCACCTCTTATGATCTCGATGTAGATTCCTTGATAGTGTTGTTGAATCTCATTTGCCAATAGATTTGTGAACACTGAAGTGTTCACAATAGCAGCTTCAGTAGCAGCAGCAGCAGCACCTGCATGTATATTTATCAGGGATATTGGTGTGTATTTTTTAATTATTTTTTTCTTTCTTGTATCATCCTCATCAGCTATTGTGTCTGAGTGTGGTTGGCCTCATGATGATTTTGGCAGAATTCTCATCTTTAATTTTCAAGAAGGTTATTGTTCATTTTGTTGAGTAGAACTCACTAATTCTGCTAAATGTTTAGTAAAATTCACTAATGAAGTCACCTAGTCCTGGGCCTTCCTGTGTGTGTGTAAGGGTGACTGTGGAATTTTCATTACGAACTCAATCTCCTTACTAAATTTAATTATATTTCTTCATGATTCCAGTCTTGGTAGATTTTATGCTTTAACACTGTATAATTTTCTTTAGGTTATTAAATTTGATCACTTTTTTTCATATTAGACTTCTCTGGCAGCTCATCTGGTAAAAACAAGCAAACAAACAAACAACAACAACAACAAACTGCATGCAATGTAGGAGAGCCTGATTTGCTCTATTCAAGGGTTCACAAGGTCCCATAGCGATGTGCTAGGCTACCCAGTCCAATATTCTCTGGCTTCCCTCATGGATCAGATGGTTGAGTTCACCATCAATGTGGGACACCTGGGTTCAATGTCTTGTTTGGCCAGATTTCTCGTAGGAAGGCGTGGAGACGCCACCAGTGTTTGTGTCTGGAGACTCACCATGGACAGAGGAGTCTGGGGGTCTGCAGTCCATGGCATTGCAAAGAGTTGGACACAACTGAACTACTAAGCATTCATGCATGGTTCATCTGAGTTTATTATGGTCCGTTATATGTATTACCAATACAGAGGCATTATCAATTATCATTATTAATGTAATAGATAATTATCATTATTAATTGTATTGTTTCTTCTTTCACTTCTGATTCATTTATTTACATCATCTCTCTTCTTTTACTAATCAGTCTTCTTGAGCTTGTCAAATTTGTTTATTTTCTTGAGAAACAAAATATTGTATTTCACTGATTTTTCTATTTTTCCCCCCAGTCTATATTTCATTTATTTTTGTCCCAGATGTGAACATGAATGCATACTCAATCATATTTGACTCTTTGTGAACCTGTGTATTACAGCCCACCAGGTTTGTTTGTCCTTGGAATTTTCCAGGTGAAATACTGGAGAGGACTGTCATTCCCATTCCAGGGGATCTTCCCAACCCTGAGATTGAATCTGCATCTCTTGCATCTTCTAAACTAGCAGGTGGATTCTTTACCATGGAGCCACCTGAGAAACCCTGGAACAAAGTATACCATGAAGAAAATGTACATGGTACATGAAGACAGAACAACAGTGGAATAAACCTACCTAAATGGGGAAATAAGTGAAAACAGAAAAAAAAAAAAAAAATTCTGAGAGGTAATATTTAAGCCATGACCTGAAGGCTGAGGAGCTATGCACTAGCAGAGAAGTCACAGTAGCTGGTCATTCGGTTAGTCTGAAGCTTTGGGACCCTGTGGGCTGTATCCTATCAGACTCCATTGTCCATGGAATTGCTCAGGCAAGAATAGTGGGTAGTGGGATGGGTTGCATGCCCTCCTCCATGGGGTTACTGCTATATCTTCTTTGAGACACACTTGTCCCACTAATCTAAAATACAGCCCAAAGAAGACCATCTGGGATATCCTGGGAAATTTTAAGCCGCCTAATGGAGCATTCAGAAACTGAAAATAGAATTCTTTACCACTTTATCCACATGGTGGACATATTTTAGTCATGGTCTGTATGTTTTCATATGGGGCTGATGCCTTCCCTTGCAGACAGGCTACTGCCTCTTCTGTGACTAAAAAAAAAAAAAAAAAAAAAAATTAATCACTATCTGGGAAACTCCTCTCAAACTTCATAATGATTGAGGCACCCATTTTACTTGTCAGTTACTTTGGCTAGTTTTACAACCATTTCACTGTGCTTGCCACCCTCAGTCCTCTGGTTTAGTCAAATGAATGTACTAATGATATTTCAGTTCAGTTGAGTTCCTTATTGGGCCAACTCTTTGTGACCCCATGGACTGCTGCATGCCAGCATTCCCTGTCCATCATGAGTTCCTGGAGCCTGCTCAAACTCACGTTTGAGTCAGTGATCCTGTCCAACCATCTCATGTCTGTTGTCCCCTTCTCGTCCTGCCTTCAATCTTTTCCAGCACCAGGATCTTTTCCAATGAGTCAGTTCTTTGCATCAGGTGTCTGAAATATTGGAGCTTTAACTTCAGCATCAATCCTCCCAATGAATATTCATGATTAATTTATTTAGATTGATTGGTTCCTCTACTCTCAGTCCAAGGGACTCTCAAGAGTCTTTTCAAATAACACAGTTCAAGAGCATCAGTTCTGTTCTGTTCAGCTTTTTTTGTGGTCCAACTCTCACATTTATACATGACTACAGAAAAAAAAAAAAAAACAGCTTTGACTAGATGAATTTTTGTAAACAGGGTAATGTCTCTGTTTTTTTAATATGCTGTCTTGATTTGTCATAACTTTCCTTCCAAGGAGCAAGCATCTTTTAATTTCTTGGCTGCAGTCACCATCTGTAGTGATTTTATAGCCCAAGACTGTTTCGACTGCTTCCCCACCTACTTGCCATGGAGTGATGGGACTGTATGCCATTTTATGTATCTTCATTTTATGAATGTTGAGAGGTAAGCCAGCTTTTTCACTCTCCTCTTTCACTTTCCTCAAGAGGCTCTTCAGTGCCTCTTCACTTTCTGCCATAGGGTCGTGTCATATCTGTATCTGAGGTTATTGATAATTCTCCCAGCAATCTTGGTTCCAGCTTGTGTTTCATCCTGCCCAGTGTTTTGCATGATGTACCCCACATATAAACTAATTAAACAGGGAGACAATATACAGCCTTGACTTACTCCTTTCCCAATTTGGAACCAGTCCATTGTTCCATGTCAAAATCTAAATGTTGCCTCTTGAGCTGGCTCCATACAGATTTCTTTGGTGCCAGGTAAGGTGGTCTGGTATGCCCACCTCTAAGAATTTTCCATTTTGCTGTGATCCACACTGTCAAAAGATTTGGCATAGTCAATGAAGCAGAAGTAGATGTTTTTTTTCTGGAATTCACTTGCTTTTTCTATGATCCAATGGATGTTGGCAATTTGACTGGCAGGAGTGCTCCACTGCCTTTTGTGATCCAGCTTGAGGATCTGCAAGTTCTCATTTGTTAAGACATTTATATTATGACTTTAAATGACATTTATTAAGACTAAGTTGTAAAAATTTGTTGAGGCCCTCCAATTACCTTTGCTGAAAGCTTTGCCATTGATGTTGTTGAAACACAGATCCATCCCTTTGGAAACACATTATCTCTTGCCCTTTGAGATAGTCAAATCATAGCTACTTGTATGTTCCTCTTTTGACCCACAATTGATCAAAGAAAGGTGCTCTCATATTTCAACACATATTGCAAACTGGAGATTTCATCTATTGGAAGAAATACCTCTAGAAGGACTGTCTTCAACAATGCTGGAAAGGCCTCTATCAGGTACTGCTAGGCAACTCTTGTGCCACCAAGCTCTGGGAAGAGTCTCTTGGACTCAGAAGACACACCTCATGAAAGAACCAAATCTTACTGGACATACAGTTCATCTGGTGATCTGAAACTAAATATTTTCTGAAATTGAAGTAGATGGTATCTGATAAGACAGATTTCCCAAGATATATGTGTATTGAAATCTTGTCTACCAAACTTCTGATGGTGGCACTGTGCTTCAGGTGATGTCTAATGACTGATCTTGACGACATGAACTTTAGATAAAAAGTATCTGAGAGTTCTCCCTCTTACCCTTACTTGTTACTCTAATATGACTTCAGCATGCTAGAACACTGCAGTTTCACTCTAACATGGGATAATACACCCAGGAAAAGTTCTTTACTCCACTGGGGGTGGGGGCAAAAAGCTATTGAAATTCGGAACATCTGACCCTTGATCAGCGACATTTTCAGAGAAAGATCTTGATCAAAGAGGTGAAAAGTAAAAATTGATAAAGAGAAGCTTCTATTAAAACAGATTTAGTAGGTCAAAAGGAGAGCTCTCAGAGATGACAGGAGAGCCCAACAGGAGGAAGAAGGACTTCTTCTTCTTGCTTGGCAAGAACTCAAGCAATGAAAGACTGTCAGGGTTTAGCCAACGAAAAGCCACCACACTTCAAACCCTAAGCCACCCACAGATACAGTGCCTAGTGTAGCCTTCCGAATTTGTTTTCTTTTTCTAAAAGAGTTCTCTTCTCCCTGTTAGGGAGACTTGCATGTGGATCACCATGGCTTAACACCCTGAATTGCAATTCTTTGTTGATCTTTTTGGAGTAATACCTGGCAGCCTGCTTTTGGTCAACACAATCTTAACACTAGTCTGGATAAACCTTCGCTAGTTTAGTGTCCTCTCAGTACTATCCTTGGCATCCAGCCTTCCTTTGTCTCTCTGAAAGAAAACAAAAACAAAGCGAACAAATACCCAGTAGGTTTCATACAGCGGATCTTGAAATCACGCAGTTGTCACATTGCTCAAGTTACACAAAATGTGTGATACACAAAAATGGCACACCAGGAGTGGGAAAGGACCATGGTTTTGTGAGAGAACATTGAGAGAATGCCCTTCAAAGACTGTGAATCTCCCATACCAAAGAAGAGGGCTGGGGAATGGGTCCTCTCCTCATATCCACTCAAGCAACCAAGAGGGTGATCAAGACACTTCACTGGAGCTTCTATTGTGCCTCCTCTCTATGAACCAGTTGGTACTGTGATGCAAGGGCAGGAGGCCATGGCAGAGTGATTTTTGCCCTGCCCTCCAGCTTAAGCTGCACCTAGGACACACCCCTACCTCTTGAGACGTCACCATCACCATGGTAGCCATTGTTTGACCCTTGTCCCATTGACCCAGGAAAAGCCTGAGGCCTCTCCATGAGTCTCAGACTAATGCCAGAGATCCATTGGACCTAACCCACAAACCTCTGAGGGAGAGACTTCAGACTGAGCCCCACTCCCATCTTCTACACTCGGAGAGACAAGTTTCCCCCAGATTCTCTGAGAAAGGAGATAAAGAATGGCCTCATGAGAAACACCCTCATGGAGGTGGCCACTTTTTTGTCCCCTGAAGCTGCATGGAATCATTGGAAGGCAGAGATCCACCACTAGCCCTAGATGCTGGCAAACCCCGACGGTTATGTGATCTCCAAGGTGACTGCCACAAGCACAAATGTAAAGGTGCCCAAGAATGTCATCGTTAAGAGTGTGCAAGGCTCGACAAGAGGTTGAATATGAATAGGCACAACTTCTTCAGCAGGCATGATAGCCAGGAGGCGATTTGTATGTTCCACAAATGGCCATAATTCAAATCAGCCTCTGCAAGTACCAACACAGCATGGATGACAAGGACACGGTGGAGTTAGATGTGGTGCAGGGCGTGTGTGGCCACTACCATGGCCACTAACTGAGGCCACTAACGTGACTGGGCGAGCATGTTAGCCACAATGAAGGGAAGCCGCTATGCTGCCAACTGCCCAAACTTCTGCCAGCACTTATAATTTCAGTTCTTTGTGCCACCACCATGCAGTCTCAAGCGTACCAAGGACAACATTGATGAACATGATGGTAGCAGCAAAGACTTCGCTATGGCCCAGGGCCTCAGACCCCATCTAACTGGCCACCCCAAAGATCAACAACTGAGGCACTTTCCACCCTTCCAGAATGCCCCAGCTGTGACCCACAGCCCACAGATCCTGGCTACAACTAGCTGCCCCTGGTCCTAGCACCTGCCTGGGTCTGCCCCCGCTATAAGGCCAGAGGGACATCCTTGGGGTTGTCTGGACCCCAACTATCTGCTGAGTTGCCCTAGGGGCCGAGACACCATTTCTGGCCCAAAATGATCACCAGTCATCTCTGAGGAGCCTGAGGCAGAGCACAGGGAAAGTGGGCACAACACAGGCAGCCATCCACAACAGATGCCCCTCTCCACACTCTGGAGCCTGCTGCCTGAATAACCCATGTTGATGCCTGCAGGAAGCACCAGGAGCCTGGGGCCATGATTTGGAGGGAGGGGAGGGCGAAATCAAGAAGAGCCCATTGAAGCGTCTGCTTCTTCGTTGTGGCCAAGAAGAAACAAGCCGCTGAGGAGGAGAACCCCTTGGTCATGGATGCCTCATGGGCTGAGAAACAGATTGGCTCCCTCCCCAGGGACTCCCAGGGCTGGGCTACAGGTGATGTCCCCTTTAGGAGATGATGCCCTTAGCTGCAGCTCAGTTGAAATCCACACTGACATTAGAACTTGGCTCTGAAAGTAATACATGACCTTTACCCAAGGTGTGTGAATTAATTACAAAGTCTATGTACTTCTAAACTCTCTCATGCCATATGCCTTGGCAATTTGTGTACACACACACACACGCACATTCATGCATGCACAGACACACTGACACACACCTCTGATTCTATTACTTTTAAAGATCTGACCAGGACCACAGTTATCATTTTGCATCCCAAGGTGAATTAGGTGAAGCATTTTTATTTAACACAAAAATGAAGATTACCTCATACTGAAGACAACCTGACATTGCTGTTGTGATATTACTCATGCGATTATTCATTTTCAAATAAAACATTTCATGTCGTTTTCATCTATTATCACTTATGTCTGAAATTTTATTATACCTACTAGCCCATAATTGTATTCAGGCTTTCTTGTCAATACTGCTTAGAATGAATTTTAGCAAAGATCATGCATATTGATCTCATTATAATCCATGAATTTCATACTAATTCTGGACTTACAGGTTGATGGTTTCAGGGCATTCTAAAGGTTAAGAACACATAAAGAGGGGAGTACCCTAATCTGTTTTATTTCCATTCTATTCCCCTGCCATAGAAATGTAGCAGGAAATTCGCAGGGTAGGCACAATGACCCACACCTGCTGATTAGGTAGTACACTATGAGACAAAAAGAAGAAAAACTGAGCAAAACATCATGTGAAGTAAAAAAAAAAAAAAAAGTGGCTCTCTGAAAGGAGAATTCACCTCTCTCTCTTTTTTTTTTTTTTTCTTTTCTTTGAATAGATTCAATGTAATACAATATATGTATATAAAAGAATATGGGCTTGGGGGCCTGAGGTGATGCAAAATGGAGAGGTGCTCATCAAAGAGTGCAAACGTTCATTGATAAGATGAACAAGTTTCGAGGACCTAATGTACAGCATGGAGACTATAATGAACAGTAGTGTATTGTATGTAAGAAAGTTGCTTTGAGAGGAGAGCATTAATGTTCTCACCATGACCACAAAAACAAAATGCTAAATATCTGAGGTGAAGGATCTGCTAATTAACCTTATTGTGGGTACACTTTTACAAAATATACTTGTATAAAAACTATCACCTTTTACATCTTAAACTTACACTACATCTCAATAAATGTGAGGGGGAACACTGAAAGAAATAAAAGTGAGCATATAAGCAGGTATAATTTTGTTGTTTATAACCCTGGAGCTAAAGACAAAAATCTATTATGTAATCCATGGGCTCTAGGGTGTATGAGCTACTTAAATGTGGTTCCCAGTCTTTAGAGCCCAAATTCACTGGTTGTTTTGAATGGGTTTTCTTGCTGCACAGCATGTAGAAGCTTCCAGGACCAGGGGTTAAATCCACATTTCCTGCATTGACAGGAAGATTCTTTCCCACTGAGCCATCAGGGAAACTATGGATCTATTTTCTTTTTCATACTTTTCCTTCTTAGTATAACCTTTGGTTGCAGGGTGGGGCAGGGGGAAGTTTCTGATTCCACACCCTGGACACCAATTTCACAGGTCCATCTTGAGTTGGATTAAGGTATTGAGCATAGTTTGTGTGTGTGTGTGTGTGTGTGTGTGTGTGTGTGTGTGTGTGTGTGTGTGTGTTTGGTGGAAGTGTTTTTATTTTCCTTTCCCAGAGAGCCAAATGAACAGCCCCAAAGGGCTGGAGGAACTGCCACCTTGTTCTTGTTAATGTCTCCTGGAAAATTCAGTATCAATTACAGCACAATAAGGAGAAAAGGCCCATACAAGTTGCTCCCAAGACAGATTTGGGCATGCTCCAGTAGATTCTGCTGACTTTGAAGAAAGTGCCTTACACCGGGCACCATCCTCTGGAGTTCTTCAGCTTCATCTCTCAGAAAAGAAACATAAAGTCATAATAAGAGGAGACTCACATAGGCAAGAAAAAGAATGAATTCAGGGACCAAATGGTGAACATAGAGGAAGTGGCTCTGGTGATCTCTGCTATGGCTCCTGGAGACTAAGATCAGGCAGGATTCAGCCCTTGGTAATGTAACAGAGGTCCCGTCCCTGGCCAGAACCCATTTTGCCATTGTGATGACTTCAGGGCAGAGGTTAAGTAGGCTTGTAGGGGTTGACTGGGAGTAGGGTTTGGAGGGAAGTGGTAACATTTCCAGCAGGCACTCACAAAAGAGGCATGTTGTGAGAGAATGCCATCTTCTTGCCACTGTATTCTTTCTGAACTTGATGCTTTACTGTGAGTGTGGGCCCATCTTCTATTTTCATTTTTCCAATTGATGAAGCCAGACTCTGTGGTGAGCAGAGAAGACCCATAGTCATGTGCCCCTTGGAGTAGAGAGGCAAGTGAGAAAGAATTATACTAAACAAGATGCCACAAACTAGTAGGCATTGATGATTTTTGTGTGGCCTGTAGAGTTCAAACTCTGTAGAGTTCCTATTAATGACTTTTCCCTGTCCTATGTCCTTTCTGAGTCTCTGTCACCCCATGGACTGTAGTCTGTCAGGCTCCACTCTCCATGGGATTTCCCAGGCAAGAGTACTGCAGAGAGATAGAGTGCCCTTCTCCAGGTCTAGAGGACTTCTTGGGCAATGAAACTATGCTGTATGATGTTATGGTGAATACATGACACCACATACTTGTCAAAAGGCTTAGCCCCTGAATTAAATACCTTTAGAAATGAATAGATTTGCAAAACTGAGAGCAAAAAGGAAAAACACTGTAATCGACTTGATAGTGTTCCTTCTCACAGGGGTACAGGTTAACAATTCCGGTAACTGTTATACATGCATAGTTGAATTGAAGAGTTGAATAGATGGCACGTTAATATACATGTGTGCATATATTTCTTTGTTCTGTTAACTGAGAGGGTCTAAAAGAAATGATACACCCGAAATCTGAAAGAAACAATGACAAAGAAGGACGCATGGATCTTGGTTCCCAATACTGTCTTCCAACAGAAGAAACCAGGCTTCTTGGAGAAATGACTGGATATAGAGCTCAGAGAGGAAATATAGGAGTCTGGAGGATCTTGTGTCAAAAAGGCAGTGCTAAAAGGTAAAAGAGCCCCAAAGTAACGGGGTTATGTCAAAAACGACAGGAATGAGTTTCTAATGACCAAAACTCTAAGATGAGCAACCTAATATATTAAATCATTGTCTTAAGGGATTATACCCCACAGTATAAAGTAAATACATATGAGTCCATACTGAAATCAATAAATGATTGAATACATGTGAGAGAAATGAACAATTTGACATGCAGACAAAGTTCAGATAATCGCCATAGGTAATTTGGCTCTAAGAGAAGTGGAGTGTGACTCGCTATTCCTTAAAGGTGAGTTACACATAGTCACTTCCTTCCACAAAAAAAAAAAAAAAAAAAAAAAAAAAAAAAAATACAAAACAAGGGATAACTTTACACTTGGACATCACCAAATGGTCAATACCAAAATCAAATTGATTTCATTATTTGTAGCTATAGATGGAGAAGCTGTATACAGTCAGCAGAAACAAGACCTGGAGATGACTCTGGTTCAGATCATCTGCTTGTCATAGAAAATTTCAGACATAAACTAAAGAAACCAAGCAAAACCACTAGGCCAGCCAGATATAACTGAAATCAAATCCTTTATGAATATGCAGTAGAAGTAGCAAATAGATTCCTGGGATTAGATGTGCCTGAAGAACTATGGACAGAGGTCCATAATATTGTACTGGAGGCAGCAAACAAAACCGTCCCAAAGAAAAGGAAAAGTGAGCAGGAAACATGGTTATCTCAGGAGACTTTACACATAGTTGAAGGAAAAAAAGAAGGGAAAAGCAAGCAAGGAAGGGAATGGTACATCCAAATAAATGCAGAGTTGCAAAGTAGGGCACAGAGTGACAAGAAAGCCTTCTTCAATGAAGATTGTATAAAACTAGGAGAACACAGCAGAAGGAAAAAGAATACATATCTCTTTGGGAAAATTGGAATTACCAAGGGGTAAATTCACTTAATGGTAAAGGAAATGGCAACCCACTCCAGTCTTCTTGCCTGGAGAATCCCAGGGACGTGGAAGCCTGGTGAGCTGCCGTCTATGGGGTCACACAGAGTCGGACATGACTGAAGCGACTCAGCAGCAGCAGCAGCAGCAGTAAATTCACTTAAAGATGGGCAAAGGACAGAAATGATAGAGAACTAGTAGATGATGAGGAAATCAAGGATAGATAGATAGGCTACATGAAAAGCTGTATGAAAAGTTCCTTATGAATTGGGTTATTATGATGGTGTGGTCAGTAACCCAGAGACAGACATGCTGGAGCATGAAGTTGAGAGGGTCTTAGGAATTACTGCTGCTAATAAAGCTAGCGGTTGTAATACAATACGTGTGTGTGTGTGTGTGTTTGTGTGTGTGTGTATAGCTGTTTAGTCGTGTCCGACTATTTGCGACCCTATGGGCTATAGCCTACCAGTCTTCTCCATCCATGGGATTTTCCAGTCAGGAGTACTGGAGTGGGTTGCCATTTCCTTCTTCCACCACACCAGTATAACTAGTCAAAACTGTAGAGGATGATGCAGTCATAGTGTTGCATTCAATATTTCAACAAATCTCCAAGAACCAAGTTGACCACCGGGCTGGAAATGGTCAATCCTCAGCCCAATTCCCAAGAAAGGTAGTACTAATATATGTGCTTACAATCGGACAGTTGCATTCATCTCCCATGCTAGTAGTTCCATTCAACCATTCAGTTCTGTTCGACTCTTTGCGACCTCGTGGACTGCCGCATGCCTGGCCTCCCTGGCCATTACCAACTCCTGGAGCTTGTTCAAACTCATATCCATTGAGTCCATGATGCCATCCAACAATCTCATTCTCTGTCTTCACTTCCTCCTCCTGCCTTCAATCTTTCCCAACATTAGGGTCTTTTCCAGAGAGTCAGTTCTTCACATCAGGTGAAGTATTGGAGATTCAGTGTCAGCATCAGTCCTTCCAATGTATATTCAGGACTTATCTTCTTTAGGACTGACTTGTTGGATCTCCTTGCAGTCCAAGGGACTCTCAAGAGTTTACCAACACCAAAATTCAAAATTGTCAATTTTTCGGCGCTCAGCTTTCTTTACAGCACAACTCTTCACATCCACACATGGCTACTGGAAAAACCATAGTTGGACTAGATGGACTTTGATGGGAAAGTAATGCCTCTGGTTTTTAATATGCTGTCTGGTTTGGTCATAGGTTTTCTTTCAGGGAGCAAACATCTTTTAATTTCATGGCTGCAATCACCATCCACAGTGATTTTGGAGCCCTAGAAAATCAAGTGTATCACTGTTTTCATTGTTTCCCCCATCTACTTGCCAGAAAGTGATGGGACAAGATGCCACGGTCTTCATTTTTTTGAATGTTGACTTTTCAGCCAACATTTTCACTCTTCTCTTTTACTTTTGTCAAGAGGCTCGTTAGTTCTTTGCTTTCTGCCGTAAGGGTGGTGTCACCTGCATATCTGAGGTTACCATTATTTCTCCTGACAATCTTGATTCCAGCTCGTGTTTCATCCAGCTCGACATCGCACACAATGTTCTCTGCAGGTAATTTCAATAAGCAGGGTGACAATACTGCAACCTTGACATACTTGTTTCCCAATTTGGAACCAGTGAGGTGTGCCATGTTCAGTTCTAATTGTTCCTTCTTGATCTGCATTCCTATTTCTTAGGAGGCAGCTAAGGTGATTTGGTATTCCCATCTCTTTAATAATTTTCCACAGGTTGTTGTGATCCACACAGTCAAAAGCTTTGGCATCGTCAATAAAGCAGACGGAGATGTTTTTTCTGAAACTCTCTTGCTCTCTTCTATTATCCAAAGGATGTTGCTAATTTGATCTCTGGTTCCTCTGCCTTTTGTAAATCCATCTTGAACATCTGCAAGTTCATATTTCACATACTGCGGAAGCCTGGCTTGGAGAATTTTGAGCATTGCTTTGCTAATGTGTGAGAAGAGTGCAATTGTGTGGCAGTTTGAACATTCCTCGGCATTTCCCTTCTTTGGGACTGGAATGAAATGTGACCTTTTCCACTCCTGTGGCCACTGCTGAATTTTCCAAATTTGCAGGCGTATGGAGGGCAGCACGTTCACAGCATAATCTTTTAGGATTTGAAATAGTTCAGCTGAAATTCCATGTGATCAGTTTGATTAGTTTTCTGTGATTGTGGTTTTCATTCTCTTTGCCCTATGGCTAAGAGGCTTGTGGAGGCTTCCTGCTGGGAGAGACTGGCTGTGGGGGGAATCTGGGGCTTTTTCTGATATGTGGGGCCATGTTAAGTAAGTATTTAATCCAATTTTCTGTGGGTGGGTGGGACTGTGTTTGCTCCCTGTTGTTTGACCTGAGACCAAACAATGGTAGAGATAATGAAAATAATGGTGACCTCCTTCTAAAGGCCTTGTCCATGCACTGTTGTATTCAGTATCCCTGCCCCTGCAGCAGGCCACTGTCAACCCACTCCTCCACCAAAGACTCCTGAACACTCACAGGTGAATCTGGGTCTGTCTCCTGTGGGGTCACTGCTCCTCTCTCCTGGGTACTGGTACAATGGGTCTGTTTTCCCAGTCCTAAGTAAGTTCTGTAGTCAAATCCCACTGGCTTCCAAAGTCAAATTTCCTGGGGGTTCTCAGTCCCTGTGCCAGATCTCCAGGTTGGGGAATCTGTTGTGAATCCTAGAACTTTCTTAACAGATTTCCCCATGCTAGCAAGGTCATGGGTAAACACTTGCATGCTAGGTTAAGCATTATGCAAATCAAGAGCTACCAGATGTTCAAGCTGGATTTGCAAAAGAAAGAGGCACTAGAGATCAAATTGACAACTTTTCTAGATCATAGACAAAGCAAGGGCATTCCAAAAATAATCTACCTCCATTCCATTGACTGTGTAAATCATTTGACTGTGGATATTAATAACAATCTCTGGAAAGCTCTTAAAGAGATGTGAATACCAGACCATCCTACCTGTCCCCTGAGAAACGTGTATGTGAGTTGAGACACAACAGTTAGAACACTGTATGGCATAAATGATTGGTTCCAGATGTAGGATAGGACTCTGTGCAGTCACTCTTTGTTTAACCAGTACACTGAGCACATATTGAGGAATGCTGGGCTGGATGATTTACAAGCTGGAACCAAGATTGGCAGGGGAAACCTCAACAACCTTAGGTATGCAGATGATGCCACTCTAATGGTAGAAAACAAAGAGTAACTAAAGAGCCACTTGATGATGGTGAAGGAGGAGAGTGAAAGAGCCAGCTTAAAACAAAGTATTAAAAAAAGCCAAGCTTATGGAATCTGGCCCCATACTTCATGGCTAACGGAGGAGGGAAAGGTGGAAGCAGTGGCAGTTTTCCCCTTACTGGTCTCTAGAATCACTGCAGATATCACAGTGACAATGAAATCAGAAGACGGCTTCTTCTTGGTGGGAAAATTATGAGTATCCTAGGCAGTGTGTTGAAAAACAGAAACGTTACTCTGTCAAAAAACAAACAAACAAACAAAAAAAAGTCCATATAGTCAAGGCTACAGCCTTCCCAGTTGTCACAAAAGGTTATGAAAGTTGAACCATGAAATGGAAGAGTGCTGAAGAATTGAAACCTTGATCTGTGGTGCTGGACAAGACTTCGGAAAGTACCTTGGACAGCAAGGGGATCAACCCAGAAAACCATAAGGGAGACGAACCCCACATACTCATTGGTAGGACTAATGTTGCAGCTAAAGCTCCAGTACTATGGTCCCCTGATGCCAACAGACAACTCAGAGGAGAAGTCCCTGATGCTGGGAATGATGGCAGAAGGAGGACATAATGAGGGCAGAAGGAGATGAGGGCATCAGAAGATGAGATGGCTGGATGGGATCAATGATGCAAGGGACACGAACATGGGCAAACTTCAGGGAATCGTGAGAAACAGAGAAACCTGGCATGATGCAGTCCAGGGGGTTGCAAAGAATTGGACATGACTGGGCAAAGCAACAGTGACAGTGAGCTATAGAAATGATAATCTTACACAACTCTATCTCCTCTTCTGATTTTCTGTGTTACCTTTGCTCATCAGCAAAACCTGTACTTCTTTACAGCACCCTTCAACTTGAATTTCCTTAGTCTCTATTCCAGATAAATTTAGTCTCTTCTGAAAGAGCTACACAGTTCTGCTCTGAGGGCTTGACTCTCACCCTGTGCAGAATCTTGGTGTTACTGATGCGAGATGTGACAGGGACTTTTACTCTTGCAGTGCCATTCTCATAACAAGCAAGATTCTAGACAGTGGGGCAGGAGGGTTTTGGGCATTTCTGGTCTTCTTGGTTTGTCTCTCCCATTATGGAATCTCTGCCCTAGAGGGAATCTGGTGTGAAATTATTGAAGCCTGGTATGCTCAGCTTAAAATGACTTGGGTAGAATTTCTCTCTTATGGATGTGACCTGGTGGAGAAAAAGAGTCTTGGATCCCGCTTGCTTGGAAAAAGCTTCTGAAATAGACCTGGGTAGACTGGAGTTAACTTCTCTTGGAAATGAACCCTTGACATAGACTGAAATCTGAAAAACAATGCAAGTCCTGTGTAATTAACTAAAACTACCCATGATAGAGCTTTGATTGCAATTGCCTGGAGAAAGTGGGAGGTGTGGAATAGGTCATGGTTCAAATGTCATTGACTCTAACTTCAATTATCAAGATTTACTAGATTTTATTAAATAAGGGCTTCCCCAGTGGCTTCCCCTGTGGTGTCTTGGATAGGAATTTGCCTACAAATAGAGAGGACACAGGTTTGATCCTTGGTCATGGTCTAGAAAGATCCCACATGTCGCAGAACAACTAAAACTGTACACCACAACTACTGAGCACCTGCTCTAGATCCTGTGTACTGCAGAACCTGAAGTCTGCCTACCTAGAGTCTGTGCTCCAGGAATGAGAGAAGCCATCACAATGAAAAGCTTGAGCACCAATAGCTAAGTGCATGCCTTGCAACTGCAATTAGGGAAAGACCCAGCTTAGCAACAAGGACACAACACAACCACACTAAAAAAAATAAATACAAATAGATAATTCATTTTAAGAAACATTTCTGAATTAGGTATAGAATATAGAGCAACTTCTAGATTTATTAAATATTTGTTTTCTTTTATGAAATTACCATTTACAGTTTTTTTTTTTTTTTTTTTTTTTCCCGGCGGGGGTAGGGGTAGAGGAGGAGCCATGGAGTTCCTCATTATGCCACAATTCCTGAATAGGTTTTTAAATAAATTATTTCTAGAGTGAATGAACTGAGGACTCTTAGGAGCTTTAAACTAATAAGGAGTTCCCATTCTAGTTCTAAATCTTTAAATATATTTTAACCTAAAATTTCCTTCATTTATAACATGGGCTACTTGTATACCTCTCTCTCAGATTGTGGTGAAGATTAAAAGACTATTGCAATAATGTTATATAAAGCACCTAACACAGAATCTATCTTATGGTAGACAATTAATGTCCCTTTTCTCCCCTTCAAGCAAATGACTGTCTCAGGCTGGAGAGCTATTTTTGTGACTATCAGTGTCTGGAATATGGCTTATGTGTGCCACAAGAGTTGAACTGGATTGAAGGACGGGTAGATGACTGGATGTGTGGTTGGGTGATGAGTGATTTCTAAGGTTCTAACTATTGATTTACCAATATTAGAAGCCTTAGGTGATGGTCAAAATATTTTAATGGTACATTTTGAGCAGAATAATTACAATTGACTGTGGATCTCAGGAGTGGCTACACAATAAAAAGAATACAGCATGGGGCCCCTGCTTCAAAATTTCCAGGTGGTGACAGCAAATCATTAAACCATGTTTTTCGCTATTCCAGACATCCAAGAATAGAACCCTGTGTAATTGTGCAGAATACATCCACATGAAGCCCATCCTCACTCAGTTTAACCAAGAATAGGATCCTAGGGAACTCCTTGTGTTATTTGTTTATCTCCTGAGAGCCTAAGGCTGGAAGTTCAAAGGAAAGGTTTAGGGCAGCCCTAGATGTCAGAAAACAGATGCCCAAGAAGGGGACAGTTGTTTAAGGTGCTGTAGATATACCAAGCACTAATGTAAAATAAATCAAAGACCAATTAAAAAATTCAACTTTAGAAAATTTAAGTTCATTTTACTTGAAGATTTATAAACATATCCAGCTAGCAGGTCAGGAGTTCCAAGGGTCCTTTGGCAAGGTCCAATTCTGTGTAGATTTTGTGCCACATGGTTGCCGTAGCTAGTTTATTGGGGGCATTTCCGTTAGGGACTTCTAAGTTTATGTCAGGGAGCCCATGATTCTTCATCATGAGAGCTTGTTAAGCATGTTCTGAGCTGGGGAATGGAAATACTAGGTCCCGAAGATCCACTCAGCCTCCATGGTGGTATTGTCTACCATTTGCCTGTCTGTGGGGAAGTCCCCACATTCATGTTTTCTTACATTATTTTGTTTCAAATGTGCCCCACTGAATTTTTCATACTAAAAATGTGATAACATTTTTGTGTGTGTGTGTGTGTGTGATAACATTTTAACAGGTAAAATTTATGTGTCTCTAAACTCACAATAAGTCAAATGTTTGTATCATACAAGGCTGAAGTCAGTGAAAATTGGTCTTCAATAAAAATCTCAGTGCAAATAATGGAGATGGTCTTTAAGGTCATGTATTTAAGTTGTCTCATATTCTAGAGACTGAAGAATTGAGGGTTTCCTTATCGTTCTGCACCCTACTGCCCCCCACCCCCACCCCCTGCCTCACATAGAAATGAAGCTTTAATGCTTCTTCTGCATAGAAAAGTTCCCTGATGGCTTGGTCAGTAAAGATTCTGCCTGTAATGCAGGAGATCAACGTTTAACCCCTGGGTCAGAAGATCTCCTGGAGAAGGAAATAGTAACCCACTAAAGTATTCATGTCTGGAGAATTCAATGGACAGAGGAGTCTGCTGGGCTATAGTCCATATGGTCACAAAGAGTCAGTCACCAATGACTGAGTGACTAGCACTTTCACTTTCACTGCAAAGCAAGAAATCAGCCATCCCTGAACAAGCTTAAAAAGTACACGTCTTATTCTTCCAAAACTAGTATCTTCCAACTGTTTTTGATATACTACTCTTCAATATCTTGAATCCTAGACCTATACCTATACTCAAAACTGTCTCAATCCCCACCTATTTCTTGGTGCTTTATTTCCTAAGGATCTTATTTTCTATTAAAAAAAATCACCAAATTCCTAGGCTAGGTTCAGCTAAGAATTACAAGGTTATAATGCAAAAATTGACTAATCACATGAGATTTTTGGCATCAAAAATTACCACTGGAAAAATAGCCATCTTTTGTGAAGCTCCATAGATATTCCAGAATAAGGTACATTGCCATTAAAATAATAATAATAATGTGCTATTTTTTCATAACCTAAATCATTCAATAAGCATTATGCCAACAAGCTAAGATCACATGCATCTCAGGGGTCTTTGTTTCTAACCTCAAACTTACTAAGATTCTACCAAGTGATAGCCATCGGGGCAAAAGAAATCTGTCTTCAACAACATGGTTGAGATTGCACATAAAAATAAAAATAAATAGAAAACAAAGTTGTAAATCAAATATGCACTCTTCTTAGTCACTCAGTCATGTCCTCTTCTTGCAACCCCAAGAACCGTACTTGACCATTCAAGAAAGGATTGCATGTAAAAGACAGAAAAGAAGGTACCTTTTGAGGATACAGCTAAAAAGCTCACCATATCTACTTTACACAATGCCTTGACTCATAACAAGATATATATAAATCAGGGCATGACTTTCTCAACATCAGGGCCACAGGGTTTCAGATTTCCTATATTAATGGCAAAAGTGAAAAACACAGAACACATACATGTTCTTTCTGATTCCATGTATCTTTAGTTAATTGAGTTCATTCTTTCTATGCCTTGTTTTCTCCATAGCCCTTGGTGATGTTGATATAGTTGGATTATTTTTTTTACTGTAGATCTCAACAAGGACACGATTTTTTTTTTTTTTTTTTTTTTTTTTTTTTTTTTTTTTGGTCAAGGCTATAAATCTAGTGCCTGACACTTTCTGACACACAGGTGCTTAACAAATATCTGGTGTATGAAAGACAATGGCTACAGTCGAGTAATAGAGAGATAACAAGCAGAGGTTCTATTATAATGAGACAACATAAATGGAGATGAATGATTGCTGGAAATGCCATGATATGTTTCTATCTAAATCTATTTATGCATTTATAGGCCTTATGTGAGGGAGTAATGATGAGTTAATTTCCTTTAATTTCAAATAATGACTAATTTCTTCATTAATAAAGCAATTTGAAGTGCAATCATGTTTTACTACATTATAAATGGTTTCAGTTTATTATTATTTTTGCCTTCTGTGAAAATTTATTTTATTTTATACATTTTCTTTTACATTGGTGCATAATTGGTTGAAACTATTGTATTACCTTCAGGCATATAGCAAAGTTACTCATTTATACATTTACCTCTTCTTATTCAAATCCCATTCCCATTTAAATTATGACAGGATATTCAGCAGAATTCTCTGTGGTATGCAGTTGGTCTTTGCTGGTCATTCATTTTCAATATAGCAGTGTGTACATTTCAGTCTCAAACACATTTAATTTAATATGTCTTTACACAGAAGTCACTTTAAATCGTTGTTGGATGTAAACAGAATATGCATGTTACTAATGATAACATATTAAATAGAAAGATATTCATTAGGCACAGTACCAGACCACCAAAAACAAGTGATTAGTTTAAGATTTATTTTCTCTTGAAAATCAAAAGCACTGGACAATATTGATTAAAATAGTGTACCCCCCGAGAGAACTAGCACGTCCTCTTTGCTGAAACAAAAACAAGAATGTTGATAGCTGAAGTATAACAAATGCTGAGCTAGAAATACTTAAAACCTAACATTAGATTTCTATAAAACTGTGTTTGGCTGAGGTGCTTAATAGTTTATATCCTATGTTTATAGACTATATGCAAGAACACGTGGACTTTCATAATTACAAAATAAAATGAGAAAAATTAATTTTGCTAGACTTCCTTGGTGGTTCAGATGATAAAGTGACTGCCTACAGTGCAGGAGACTTGGGTTCAATCCCTGGGACGGTAAGATCTCCTGGAGAAGGAAATGGCAACCCATTCCAATATTCTTGCCTGGAAAATTCTGTGGACAGAGGAACCTGGTAGGCTACAGTCCATGGGGTCTCAAAGACTCAAACATGACTGAGTGGCTTCACTTCACTAGCAAATTTAAAATTATTAATTACCCTTCTTTTAAAAATTTAGTTAATTTCTTTTAATTGGAGGCTAGTTACTTTACAACATTGCAGTGGTGTTTGTCATACATTGACATGAATCAGCTATGGGTATACATGCGCCCACCCTCCACAATCCCAAACCCGCCCCACCCCCTACCCCCCACCTCTCCATTCCATCCCTCTGGGTTGTCCCAGTGCACAAGCTTTGAGTGTACTCTACTTTTTAAAATATATTTCCTTCAGTAAACATATCAACATATTTTGTGTTTATTCCCACGTTCTAACATTGTATAAATGGGTTCATTTGACTCTCAGTGGAGGTGAGGAGCTGACTAGGAAGACACTTAAATAGTGAGTTTAGCGGTTCAAAATCATTTAAGGGAAAGTGAAAGTCTGCCCCGTCATGTCTGACTCTTTGTGACTGCATTGACTATACAGTCCATTGCATTCTCTAGGTCAGAATGCTGAGTGGGCAGCCTTCCCCTTTTCCAGGAGATCTTCCCAACCCAGGGATTCAGTTCAGGTTTTCCGCATTGAGGATGGATTCTTTAATGCTGAGCCACAATGGGGCCCAAAATCAAATAAAGCAAACACATAATAAATTCAGCATTCTGATAAAATAACTATGCTTCTAGGTAAAAGGTCACTGTAAATGTACAACTGCAAATGATGCTAATACAGCCCAGATTGGCATATATTAGGTTTATAAGAAAATCAAAACAAACAAACAAAATGAGATGCTCATGCTTAACTTAAGCTTTTGTGTGGGGACACTAGACGGTGGGCAAGGCAGTACCCAGGAAAACAAAATGTGGTCAGTGTCATTCATTAAGAATAAATATTTCCCAATACACATGATCTAAAGTTATGAGTCCCTCCTGAAAAAAAAAATATATATATATATTAAACGAGTAATTTAGCAAAGTAATACCTGATGGTATAAGGAGCAGCAGAAATTTTGCTGAGCAGAACATCTATTTGAACCTTAGATTAAAGATACAACACCTAAGGAATGTACGGTTCTAAAACACAATGGAAATGCTGCAATGGCAATATAGAAATAAGATAAATTTACAAAGTAGACTGGTGAAATTAATGAGACACCACTGTTGCAGGAAGGGGGACCCCTTCCAGGGCTCTTGTTTAACACTCAGAAGTGAATTGTCCAAGGAGTCACATGTGCAGACACATCAAGAGATTTTACTGGGAAAGGGCATGCGGGTGGAGAGCAGAAGGGGAAGGGAACCAGGAGAACAGCTCTGTCACATGGCTTGCAGTCTTGGGTTTTATGGTGATGGGATTAGTTTCTGGGTTGTCCTTAGCCAATCATTCTGACTCAGAGTCCTTCCTGGTGGTGCACACCTTGTTCAGCCAAGATGGATGCCAGAGAGGATTCTGGGAGGTGGTCGGACAGGTGGTGTCTCCTTTTGACCTTTCCCGAACTCTTCTGGTTGGTGGAGGCTTATTAGTTCCCTGTTCCTTACCAGGACCTCCTGTCATAAAACAATTCAGGCAAATGGTTACTATGGTGCCTGGCCAGGGTGGGCAGGTTCAATCAGTGTGCTTCCCCTAACAATTCCCCCTGAGAGACTTCATACTCAAGAATACTTCTTGAGGATTGGGGCGGAGGTCTCTTTCTTCAGTAACTTCTTCCTGCTGTCTATGGGCATAGGACTGCCTCGCAAAGCAGAAGTCTCTCTCTACCTGATCTAAGTCAAGGTATTTTTTTTTTTTTTTTTTTTTTTTGCATTGACTGAAACCAGGATTCACACTTATAATAACATCACTTTAGTTTGAAACTGTTGGCTCCTCTCAGAGATGAAATAGACAGGGGCCAAACAGGAGAACTAACATGATAGTCATCACTGGTCCCCAGAAACAGGAGGCAACATTTGGGGTGAGGGCTGAAGGATTTGTGACCTTTTTTTTGACTGGTTGTTGGTTAAGCAACAGAGTTGTGCTCCAGGAATCTCGTGTTTAGTCTGAAATTATCATCCTTCACCTGGGTGAGGGCTCCAGTTCTGTAGAAGAACTCAAAGACATCATTATGCATATTTCTTTGGGTAGGAAGGAAGACCCTGTCTCAAGGCTGTACCACCATTTGATTGTTTCTCCTCTCTTTCTGTAGCCCGTCCCTTCCCTGATTAACAAATGTTTGAATCTACCCTTTGGAACTCATGGAAGTTCAAGAAGGTTGAATGAAGCCTATATCCTACAGACAAGAAATGGAGAATGCACAATAGGTCTGTACTCCAGAGCCCCAAAGAGTCTTGCTCAGTTTTCATTTAGGCAACTATGGCAACTTAGGCAACTATGACTGTGATAATTTCCTGTCAAAATGGGGCATAGGACTGACTCAGCTTGGAGAATAGACACTGAATTGGAAGTATTCCTCAGTTTCAAGTCCTAGATCTGATCCTTGTATGATTAAAATCTCAATTCCTTGGCCTGCCATCTTGTTGTAACAGACCCATTTAGAAGTAGTTGGAGGAGGGATAAATGGAATTTAACTTCTTTTTAGAAGAATAAGCGTGAAACCCAGTCTGGACATGGCACTTCGGGGAGACTTGTAGCCAGGTAGCCAGTAGCCTAGTTTTACAAAAATTAAGGTTGCAGTTATTAGCTTCCAGCAGACATTGTTTTGAGAATGGTGGCATCTAAGCCTGAGACGACTCAGAAAACTCAAGTGTTCAGTAATACAACATCTAATCTGTTTCTATTTCCCAGTACGTCTGAACCATAGCTACTCTATTTTGACTTTTAACTGTAAAATTTTCCTTAATAGCCAAAGCAGATGCCACCATTAATGATGTAAGTGTTTCTCTAGGTATGAGAAGATCCAAGAATTGGAACTCATAAAAGCTTCTCCTGAAAAGATCTAACTGTCTGAAGGCCTGTTCTGCCAGTTTTCCCCCAGAGCACAGAGTGTCTCATTCCTGATTGCCACCCTGAACTCCTTTCAGGGACATTGAAAAGTCAGCAGGTGCAGTAGCCATGATTTAGTCTTTGTAGACATAGATGGCAAGTGCCAGATTTCAGTTGGCAGAGTCCCTTTGTGCTCATAAACTTGATCATGATTTTGAGGGGGGCATTTCATAACCATTTTATCCCATGGTGTTGAGAATGTCCATTCTCAGGTTTGGCAAAGATTTAGTTGACAGGCCACTCAATGTGCTGTCACTAGTTCTAGGCCATAAAACAGTATCCAAAATCCTCTGGACTACCTGTCTTACCAGCCTCTTGGTCCAGGAAAAATATTCCCTCTTGTTGCTTCTTCCCATATCTAGAGATACACTGTTACAATCATAGATCTTTTAGGGAACCATATATTATGCTATTAGAGGCCTCAGACACACATTTGGCAGTGTAAGAAGCAGCAGTTTTGTAAAACAGGTGAAATACAAATAACATAGCCAGCAGTATTAGTAAAGTCAAGAGTAAGACTTAAGAGCTTCCATTAGATGTTACCCCATATATCTCAGGTCACCTGACTTAGTTTACTCTGTAGAATCTTTATCTTCCAGGGAAATTATATATTGGCACCACCATCTATAAGGCACATAGCCCAGTTGTCTAGTGTTACTAGACATATTATCCTTAGTAGGATTTGTTTCCAACACAGGGGAGACATTAAACCTAAATTACCATAGCCTGGCGTTATCTACATTAATCCATCCAATAATTTGGGGGAACTTTTTCTTCCTTTGCTGAAACTTTGCTTGATGCTCTGATTGAGTGTGAGTAATAGAAGAAATCTCAAATTTATGCCTAGAGTCAGAGCAGGGATTATTAACTGGCCCCTATGATAGTGAGGGGATCCCATCTAGTAATATCACAGTGACCTGAAAATGACTGTATTTTAAGTAAATTTTCCCATCTAGTAATATCACAGTGACCTGAAAATGACTGTATTTTAAGTAAATTTTCTCAGGGCCAACCAATTAGAGTCTTGGAGTCGAGAAATTTACCAAGGTAACCCAGAACTAGATACAGGTAATGGGCCACAAACCCACAAATTGGATTGATTTCTAAAACTAGCATAGTATCAGGCCTATGATAGAAAAGTGTTTGATTTATATACAAAGGTCTAAGAAGTCAAGAAAACATTATAAACAATCATACAAATCAGGTCCAGCGTCTTGGGCAAGCTGTCTACCTCTGATGTCATCATCTTCTCATCCTGCTGTAGTGTAGTTTCGCTTCTGTTTGAGCATCATTTTAAGGCGAAATCAGGTCGGCTCTCTTCTCTATAGACCAATCCAGTGTAGGGGTCTTTGGAAGTGGGAATTAATCTGAGAATTAACTTCCCTTCAGTTTTATTGTGCATGAACTAGTTAAGAGTACCTAATAAAAAGTCATTCCATCCAGGTTGGAGAGAGTCCCTTAAATTATGTCTTTTTCCAGTCCTAGTTGAAAGTCATAAGGCATCTGATCTTCATCCAAAGCAAGATTGCTGAGATAAGCTTCAGCAACAAACTTAAAGTATTCTTTAAGAATTCAAATAAATTTTACATTAATATCACATAACAACAAAGAACTATCCAAGAAATGAGTCTTACTACACACAGACCTCCATTAACAAACTGGGATTTAACATTTATTGAAACATATTTTCCCCCCTAAAATTACCCTCATTTTTTATCAAATATAACCAAATTAAGGCTAGCTTGTTTGCAAAATAGGTCTGTTCTCAGTAATTTTGGTCTGATGATTTATATAACCATAATTGATCATAGACTTTTTATTTTGCTGAAACATTTCTAGAGTCTCAGACTGAACTTTCAAAATAAAACAGGGCTGGGAAACTCACACCAAAGGGTTATCACAGATTTTGCCTAACAAATATAGGTGAATTTTTCCTTTTTTTCTTTTTTTTTTTCATTTATTTTTATTAGTTGGAGGCTAATTACTTTACAATTTGTAGTGGGTTTTGTCATACATTGACATGAATCAACCATGGATTTACATGTATTCCCCATCCCGATCCCCCCTCCCACTGCGATGGATGAAACTGGAGCCTATTATACAGAGTGAAGTAAGCCAGAAAGATAAAGAACATTACAGCATACTAACACATACATATGGAATTTAGAAAGATGGTAATGATAATCCTATATGCAAAATAGAAAAAGAGACACAGATGTACAGAACAGACTTTTGGACTCTGTGGGAGAAGACAAGGGTGGGATGTTTTGAGAGAACAGCATCGAAACATGTATATTATCTATCGTGAATTCTTCCCTTTTTAAGTCTCAAAAATTCCTTGAGATGTTTGTACCTGTCAGTGCGATAAACTTCCTAACACATTTGATAAAGTTACTGGAAACCTAAGCGTTTCAAATTTCTGGAGGAGTCAGATAGAGAGAAAATGCAATTGTTTTGCTTATAGAGTATAATTTTACCAAATTATTGTCATAATTAGTTTGAGAGAAAGGTTTTCCCCACTCCCAGAAAACACAGGATTCAAACCTGTAACTTTTCAGATAGAAACCATAAAAGTTATAAGCATATTCACTGGTTCATTCAGTCCTTTGTTAACTTTTGTGAAGTTATCCAGTTTTCATTAGAATACCAAGACATATCAGAGTGTTTAGAGCTCCATATAATTTCTAGGATATTTATATATCCTATATGATATATCCTATAGATTATATACCCTCTATATTTATGTGAGAGGATTTATTACTCATTTGATAACATTTTTCATGTAATTTAACCAACCAAATAAACACAGTTTAATATATCTCTCTTTGGGATGTTTCAGGGGCCCTTTGAAACACCCCAAAGATAGCTTGGGGTCAAAGGAACTTCAGAAGAATTTGATTTAGGAAGTTTTCTCAAAAAATGTCAATTAATAGGGTTTAGAACATTTGGCTAGATTTAGTCAATGTTGGTGGGTGTATCATTTAGCTTGTTGATACGTCACGATGGGAGTATATACCAAAGCTCAAGGTCTACTGAAAGTTGACTCTGCCATCTTGGACCTAACCAGGTTTGACTCTAACCAGTTTCCCTATGACTGTGTCATTCCTAAAAAAATCCACTTATCTAACTAATTGTAATCCAATTTTTAAAAAAAAATCCTGATCATGCATAACTCTTTAGTTTTTTATTTTGTTTATTTATTTATTTATTTATTTTTTTTACCTGAAAGCACAATTCTTGCTTCCATTTAGCAACCAAGAGCTAACTTTTTTATTAGCATTTTATAGATTGGTGAGCATAAATACCAGTGATATTTTCTAAAACCCTTGTTTTCTTAAAACATTTTAGGATGGCACCAAACATTATTCATCTATAGTCCCAAATCTCTTTAGTTTTTCTGTAAAACAAAATCAGTATTTAGTAGTAAACATTTCAAAACCTTATTTTATTTGGATATGACCTAATTATTCAATAGACTTCAAATGCTTAGTTTAGCACAGTCCTTAGAAATTCAAATTATGGCAATCTGGAGAGACTATTTTAGGCAGATATTCCTAAAGCATAATTATTCATATCTCATTTACTTTTTTGTTTTATTTTGTTTTGCTTTAGAAGTTTCTTCACTCGAGATCATGCCCTTGTCAAACTCGTAACACATATGATAATATCTAATTTATTTTAAACCTAAGTACGATGAAAATATTCTACTTAATTACTCGTGAGACATGTCTAGATTAGGTCAACAAATAAACATTGATATCAGGTATTTAATACTGAATATTTACCAGTTTACATGATTCTGGAATTTATTGTTTAATTTAGAATTATTAGATTTGTAAGTGCTTACCTTTCTTTAAGCCAATTAAATAGAGCTCATTTACATATTAACCTCAAAAATATTACCCAGGGACAAAGACATACCAAGACATGTTTAGACAGACACAGTGCAAGATCTAGCTTCATTTTCTAAGTTTAGTCGTGAATTAGATATTACAAAATAAAATTTACTCATTTATAAAAAAAAAAAAATTGGAATAAATAAAACATTTAAAGGCTTTCCCCCATTTTCCCTCAGTCTCAGGAGTTAGACATGATCTAGGTAAGTGTTTCTGAGAGCCTTGGTCTCAAGGCGCAGGGGGGAAAAAAAAAAATCAAGTTCTAACAAAATGGAGGCAGGTCTAAACCAAACGGTGGCCAAACAAAGCAAAAATGTCCATCAAAAATCACAACACCGAACACAGAGTTAAAACACACACATATAAACCTGGCAGTCCTCATCAGACACTGCCTTAAATACAAGAATACAGTCTCTCAGAAAACCTCCTATAGAGACAGAACTTGAGATCCAAGTACTAACAGAGTAAGGGAAAATCTCTCAGATCTTCAAAGAGTTCAAAGGAAGCAAAGGAAGCCAGGTCAAAAGAAGACATGGGAGTAGGTGGGAGAGGGGGGCAAAAGGGGTGGCCTTACAGACGTCTCCTGCCACCTGCAGATACCCAGGTGTTAAGGTGGCTTTACTCTAGGCCTCCAGAGAAGGGAGGACTGGAACTCGGCCCTACCAGAAATCAGTGCAGAACAGGCCCAAAATCAGAGTTTTCTGCCAAGAGGTGATCAGTCTCCAATCCTTAGCTTAGGCCGAGGCTCTTCGACCAGATTCCTGTGTCCAGGACTGAGGGACTAGAAAAACGGGGAAGGATAGGAAGGGTTAAGGAGAGGAAAGAGAGAGGGAAGTGGAGAGAGGTTAATAAAGTCTCTTGTTCCTTACCAATCGGGGCACTCTGGCCAGTTGTCTGCGTCAGGACGAGACCAGGGAAAAAGGGTCCCAGTTGCGGCCGCTGGCTTTGGTCCATTGGCAGGCAAGCTGGCCCCTGAGTACCCTGAGTGGTCAAGGATGTCAGTCTCAGCAAAGAAGAGTTGCCGCCAGAGTCGCCACTTGCTGCAGGAAGGGAGACCCCTTCCAGGGCCCCAGATTGGGCTCTTGTCTAACACTTGGAAATGAATTGTCCAAGGAGTCATGTGTGTTGACAATGTAAGAGATTTTATTGGGAAAGGGCACACGGGTGGAGAGCAGTTGGGTAAGGGAACCCAGGAGAACAGCTCTGTCGCACTTGCAGACTTGCTTGTCAGATTTGCTTGCAGCCTCGGGTTTTATGGTGATGGGATTAGTTTCCGGGTTGTCCTTAGACAGTCATTCTGACTCAGAGTCCTTGCTGGTGGTGCACGCCTTGTTCAGCCAAGATGGATGCGAGAGAAGGATTCTGGGGGGTGGTCGGAGAGATGGTGTCTCCTTTTGACCTTTCCCTAACTCTTCTGGTTGGTGGAGGCTTATTGGTTCCCTGTTCCTTACCAGGACCCCCTGTTGTACAACAACTCATGCAAATGGTTACTATGGTGCCTGGCAAGGGTGGGTGCTTCCCCACCCACCCATTCAATCAATGTGCTTCCCCTAACACCACTACACAGTTACCGGGATGACCAAAAACAAAAATGTAACAATACCAATTACTGGCAAAGAACAGGAGCAACAGAAACTCTTCTTCATTGTTGTGAGGAATACAAAACGATACAGCCACTTTGGAAGCGATTTCTTACATAGCTAAATATTTTCATACCACATGACCCAGCAGTTATGCCCCTAGATAGTTCACCAAATGGTTGAAAGCTAAGGCCCACACAAAAAAACATGCACATGTATAATATAGCAGTGTAATTCCTACACTTTATCTCTCACAGACACACACAAACACACAAATTGGAAGCCAACAAAATGTCCTTTAATAGCTGAATGGATAAACAAACCACAGAATACCAATTTAACAGAATATTGTTCAAGAACAAAAAAGATATAAGTTATCAAATCACCAAAAGACATGGATGAAAACTGAATGTCATTAAGTAGAATAACCTAGCCTGGAAAGGGTTATACACTACATGATGTCAATTATACTACATTCTGGAAAAAAATAAAACTGTAGATTCAATAGAAAATATCAAGAGTTTTTTTTTTTTTTTTTTGCTGTTGATGATGATGTTTTGTTTTGTTTTGTTTGTTTGTTTGTTTTTTAGAATAGTATTATACAGTTTGTCAAAACTCAACTTTTCCTCTCATACTTTGACACACAAATTCACTCAATTGATGTCTTGATTGCCCCATAGTTCATGTGTTGTGATGTAATTGTGTGCATCTGTAGACACCTTGAAACTGGAAAGGCTGCAGTTTCTGTTGATTGCTGGGCCCAGTTTCCGATGCTGCTCTCTGAACACAAACTTCACAAGGTCTATCTCCAGCTGGGTAAATGTACTGAATATAGAGTTTTTGTTGGGGGAAACACTCTTATTTTTCTTTCCTTGAGAGTCCCAAAGAGCAGGCAGAGCCTGCACCTTACTCTATTAACTGTCTCAGGGAAATTTCAACATCGTGTACAGCAAAAAGAGGAGGAAAAAAAAAAAAAAAAAAAAAAATTGCGACTTGCTCACAAGCCATTCCTGGTCATGGTTTTTTTAGACTCTGCCAAATTCCAAAGTGCCTTCTGCAAGGCAACTTCCCCAGGAGTTCCTTGGCTTCACATCTGAGACAAGAAAAGAGAAAGGCGTAGAAAGAGGAGACACATATTGGCAAGAAAGAGAAGCATATCAGGGACCAAATGGTGAGCATAGAGGAAGTGGCTCATTTACTGCTCCAGGCATGGAGGACTATTTAGGGCAGTGAAACTATGTTGTATGATGTTATGGTAAATATACAACACTGCATATTTGCCAAACCTGTAGAATCATACAGGAAAAAAGGTTAATCAATATTTACACATTAAACACACACACACGTTTTGACATAAAGAGTGGAATGTAGAATTTGACCAAATAATTATATTACCATGAACTTAGAAGATGCTTACTCCTTGGAAGGAAATGTATGACCAATGTAGACAGCTCATTAAAAAGCAAAGACATTACTTTGTCAACAAAGGTCCGTCTAGTCAAGGCTATGGTTTTTCCAGTGGTCATGTATGGATATGAGAGTTGGACTAAAAGAAAGCTGAGAGCCTAAGAAATGATGCTTTTGAACTGTGGTGTTGGACAAGACTCTTGAGAGTCCCTTGGACTGCAAGGAGATTCAACCACTCCATCCTAAAGGAGATCAGTCCTGGGTGTTCATTGGAAGGACTGATTTTGAAGGTGAAGCTCCAATACTTTGGCCACCTGATGAGAAGAGCTGACTCATTTGAAAAGACCCTGATGCTGGGAAAGATTGAGGGCAGGAGGAAAAGGGGATGACAGAGGATGAGATGGTTGGGTGACATCACCAATTCAATGGACATGGGTTTGGGTGGACTCCGGGAGCTGGTCAAGGAGCTCCGGGAGATGGTCAGGGAGGCCTGGAGTGCTATGGTTCATGGGGTCTCAAAGAGTTGGACATGACTGAGTGACTGAACAGAACTGAATTATATTGCAAATTTAGGAAAGCTCCTCACTAGCAGTCCCAGACTCAAATACCTTTGAAAATTAGTGGATTTTGCAAGACTTAAAGAAAAAGAGAGAAATGCTTTACTCTAGTTGATAGTGTTCTTTCTCAGAGGGGTACAGGTTAACAATCCTGATACTGCTATTCTTTTATGCTTGAATTGAACAATTGGCTGAAAGTGTTTAAAAGAATTGATACGCCTGAAATCTGAAAGAAACAAGGATGTAGAAGGAAACACAAATCTTGGTTCTCAGTATTGTTTTCCAATAAAAGAAACCAGGCTTCTTGGAGAAATGACTGAATATAGGGCTCATAGAAGAAATATAGAAGAGGAGCCTGGAGGATCTTTTAGCATCAATAATGAAGTGCTAAAAAAAAGGGGGGGGGGGGCACACTATTGAGGTTATGTCCAAGAAGACAGGGATGGGCTTCCAATGGCCAAAACTGCAATATGATAATCAAAATAATAAATTAAGTAAGTCATCTTGGGGATTACACCCCGAAGAATAAAATAAATATCTGAGCCCATACTGAGATAAATAAATGACTGAACACATGTGAAAGAATAGACCTATGCCTCATGCAGATGAATTTCATATAATTTATATAGGTAATTTTGCTCTCAGGGAGGTGGAGTGTAACTCCTTGCTCCTCAGGAGTGAGTCACACATGGTGGTTTCCTTCCAAAATATACAACAATTTGGAGAGACAGAAAAGGAGTAACTTGATAGTGTAAGAACCTGACAAACAATATTTCAGCACAGTAGTCAAGGTCTACATTAACAGTGATACGGCATGCTGATAGTATCCATACCATAAAAGAGCACTTCACCTCTGAAGTCATCCTCCCCCAAAATCCATAGTCCCAGGCTAACAGGAAAAATATCAGAAATCTACATTGAGGAACATTTTATATAGCACATGACTAGAACACTTAAAAACTATCAAGATCATAAACATAAAGAAAGTCTGAGAAATTGTCACATCCAAGAAGAGTCTAAAGAGACTTGGCTACTAAATGCAATGTATGATCTGGGATGAGTTCCTGAGATAGAAAAAGGATATTAGGTAAAAGCTAAGATCTTAGTGGCAAAAGGAAATCTTTTAAATGAAGTAGTGCTATAGCAAACAGCAATAAATGTGATTTGAGGGAAGTTTCTGATACATGGAACTATCTTTGCTTCTGTGTAAATTTACTTTTTTTTTTTTTTTCTAAGATCAAAGGTTTTTTTTTTTTTTTTTTTCATGTGTCTGGTGGGTGTTGTTACATAACAAGCGTCCCCCACAAGTGATTGTGCTTTCATATACTTTCCTGCACAATACTGTATAGAGTCCATTAGTACAGAACCTTTATTTTAAGACCAGGGTGTCTGGAAGCACATGTAAAAGTAGCAGGATATTGCTGAATCTGTCAGATGTGTACTAAGGCTTAGTTTGTTGGACCAACCAGAAAGCTGGTCTCACAAGCACACTGTCAGAATGGAATTTGTTCATATGCAGGAGACATCCTGTACCAGACAAACTTCAACTCATGAAAGGACCTTCCTCTGGCCATTCTCTTCCCTTTATCTTGTAGCTCTAGCCTCCAGAACTGTGCAAAATAAATTTCTGTTCTTCAGATGCCCCTCCAAGCATGCACTGGCCCAAATGCACTAAGATATATACATACACATGCACATTAAGAATAAGATAAAGGTAGAAGGTCATTTTACACTGGGAGAAGAGAGTTTGTTCAATAAATTGTGATGCAACTATTAAGTAACCTTCCGGAAATAAATGCAAGCTTGAAGAATTCTTTTGCTATACCCAATAATCCCTATATAAGTTCCCTTCCTGAAATGTGATTTATCTACCTTTGATTGTCCATGACCACTTATCCGTCAAAATTTAGTTCAAGATTGCTCCTTCTTTCCCCTCCTCTCTCTTGATAAGCAACTCATTGTGGAGCGATTGGATGAGATCAACCAAGACAGGCGTTCATGATAGGGTACACAAAGACATCGTGGGCAAGAATGAGACGGCAAGGTGAAGAAGTGATGAAGAAGATATCGATGCAGTCAGAGTAGCCTAGTATGGGCAGTGAGAAATCAAATAGAAGTGATGTGATAAGACCCACAAAAGCAAGGAAGGGAAGTGTGTCACATGAGATATCAGTATTTAAGCAGGGAAAACAGGATATCCATGCTAGGGTTTGTCATGGGCCGTCAGTGCCGAAGTGAGATTAAGATGCATTCACAGAGAAGAGCAGCTTGCCTTGAGAATTCCATTTAGTCTGGAAGATATTAAATAGGACGCTGCCCTGACATGCAGGTTACAAGCCTAAATCCAGAGAAGAGGAAATTCACAAGGAACAAGCATTAATGGGTAGAAAGCCAGAGGTAAAGGAAGTAGGGGGAGGGCATCCATGCGTGGAGGTGGCGCAGCCTTGTCTGAGCAGTTAGAGGCTGAGTAGACCAAGGAGAGCAATTGCACATGGGGGTGTCGCCAGTGAAGACTATCAAAGTCCAAGCGAGGTAAATGGGGGGCGTGTTTATAAAGGGGATGCCTGGAGTGAGTGTCAGAGTCTGAACATATTTAGAAAAGCGTTCTCATGTTTTGGGGACTATACAGCATTTTGTGATATCAGAGCCTGAGTTATAAATGGAGAATGCACCCACACACACAGTCGGGCAATTGCATAGGTACACTTTCCACACACTGTCTAATGAGAGCAGATGGGCAATAATGAGTATATATACGCCTCAATACTGGATTCAAAATTCCACCTTCCACAAAAAATAATTGGGCATTCTTGGAGAAATTGTCAATTCCATGGCTAGGGCAGGGAAAGTACAGGATGAGCCTGGAGTATCTTTCACCAAAAGCATCAGATTGTTCAAAGAATGTTGGGGAGTCATCAACAGGACAGAGAAGCCAGCTTAAAGAAATTCCCCCTGTCCAAGGCTGGAACAATGTGGACATCAAAATAGATAATGATAGTGAGGGATAATGATTCATTCAGTAAGCTAAGAGACTATTAATCAAATAGATATACATCAGTAAATATAAAACGATGAGAAGTAAAATATTTACATGTTTTAAAATACAAAAAAAAAAAAAAAAAGTAATAATTGCCAGATAGGATACTGTAACAACAGTAGAGAAGATTGACTGCAACCTCTTCAATCAAATGATCCAAGTGAACATCATCAACAGTGGGACACACTGAAATCATGAATCACCTGATAGAATGAGATGATATGAACACAGTATCATTTCTGTTATTTTTCTGTCAAAGATGCAAAACATCAAATTCATCATGAGAAAATACTGGATAAAGCAAAACTGAGAACTGTGTAAAATAACTGCCCCTTATCTTTGACATCCAAGTAATACTGGCCTCATAGAAAGAGTTGGAAAATATTCCTTTCCAATTGTATTTATACATTTAGAATGCAAGTATGCACCATTGGCAGGAATCTTTAAGTATTTGGTAGAATTTACCAACTAAGCTATCTGGGTCTAGGTGTGGTAGGGGGTGCGTTTGTGATGTGGGTTTGGGGAGAAGTTTAGAAATTAGAATTATAATACTTTGCTATTCAGATTTTTATTTTTCTTGAGTCCATTTCAGTCATTTATGTATTTCTACAAGTTTTTCAGTTTCATCCAAATTTTCTAATTCTTGTCATGGTATTCCCTTATAGATATATAAATAAATATATATATATATATATATATTATAGATAGATGATAGATATCGATATAGATATTGATATATTGCTCAGAAGTTGTAAGAATTTTTTCCTTTTTATTCCTAATTTTAATAATTTCTGTCACCGTTTTTCTTCCTTTTGTCCATACAACGATTTTGTGTCCAATTATTGATCATTCTGAGCAGCCAACTTTTAAAACATACTTTTTAATTTATTATTTATTTTTTAATTGAAGGATAAAGGCTTTACAAAAATTTCATGTTTTCTGTCAGACCTCAACATGAATCAGGCATAGGCATACATATATCCCCTTCCTTTTGAACCTCCCTCCCATCTCCCACCCCATCCCTCCCCTCTAGCTTGATATAGAGTCCATGTTTTGAGTTTCCTGAGCCATACAGCAAATTCCTGTTGGCTACCTATTTTACATATGGCAATGTAAGCTTCCATGTTACTCTTTCCATACATTTCACCCTCTCCTACCCTCTCTCCATGTCCATAAATCTATTCTCTATGTCTCTTTCTCCATTGCTCCCCTGCAAATAAATTCTTCACTAACATTTTTTTCTAGATTCTGTATATATGTTAGAATATGATACTTATCTTTCTCTTTCTGCCTTACTTCACTCCGTATAATAGGTTCTAGCTTCATTAACCTCATTAGAATGCCTTTCTTTTTATGGCTGAGTGATATTCCATTGTGTATAAGGAATACTATACTTCTTCCTTATCCATTCACCCATTGATGGACATCTAGGTTGCTTCCATGATCTAGCTAATGTAAACAGTGCTGCAATGAACAATGGGATATGTGCATGTTTTTCAATTCTGGTTTCCTCAGGGTATATGCCTAGAAGAGGGAGTGCTGGGTCATATGGTGGCTTTATGCTTAGTTTTCAAAGGAATCTCCATACCGTCTTACATAGAGGCTGTATCAATTTACATTCCCACCAATAGTACAAGAGCAATCCCTTTTCTCCACACCCTCCCCAGTAGTTATTGTTTGTAGATTTTTTGATGAGGGCCATTCTGACCAGTGTGAGGTGATTGTAGTTTAGTTTTGTATCTCTCTAATAATGAGTGATGTTGAGCATGTTTTCATGTATTTGTAAGCAATCTGTATGGCTTCTTTGGAGAAATGTCTATTTAGGTCTTTTTCCTACTTTTTGATTGGGTTGTTCTTCTGGTATTGAGTGGCATGAGCTGCCTTTATATTTTGGAAACCTACTTTTTGTCAGTTGTTTCATTTACTATTATTTTCTCCCATTCTGAGGGTTGCCTTCTCACCTTGCTTATAGTTTCCTTTGCTGTGCAAAATATTTTAAGTTTAATCAGATCCCACTTAGTTATTTTGTTTTTATTTCCATTACTGTAGGAAGTGAGTCACAGAGGGCCTTTCTTTGATGTATATCATTGAGTGTTCTGCCTATGTTTTCCTCTAAGAATTTCATAGTTTCTGGTCTTACATTTAGGTCTTTAATCCATTTTGTGTTTATCTTTCTGCATGGTGTTAGGAAGTTTTCTAATTTCATTCTTTTACGTGTAGCTGTCCAGTTTTCCCAGCACCATTTATTGAAGAGGATGCCTTTCCCCTTTGTATATTCTTTCCTCTTTTGTCAAAAATAAAGTACCCATAGGTGCATGTTGTTTTATTTTGTTTGTTTGTTTGTTTGTTTTTCCTGAGGTCTCTATCTTGTTCCCGTGGTCTACATTTCTACTTTTGTGCCAGTACCATACTGTGTTGATGACTATAGCTTTGTAGTATCATATGAAGTCGGGACGGTTGATTCCTCCAGTTCCATTCTTCTTTCTCAATAGCTTTGGCTATTTGGGGTCTTTTGTGTTTCAATATGAATTGCAACTTGTTGTTGTTGTTCTAGCTCTGTGAAAATGGTAAATTGAGTAAATTTACCACTGGTAAATTGAGAGGGATCACATTGAATCTGTAGTCTGCATTTGGTCATATAGTTATTTTCACAATATTGATTCTTCCTACCCACAGACATGGAATATTTCCCCATCTGTTTATGTTGTCTTTGGTTTCTTTCATTATCTCTGATTTTTCATGGTTCATATATAGAAATGCAAGTGATTTCTGTGTATTGATTTTGTATCCTGAAACTTTGCTAAATTCACTGATTAGTTCCAGTAATTTTCTGATACGATCTTTAGGGTTTTCTATATAAGGTATCATGTCATCTGCAAACAGTGAGAACTTTGCTCTTCTTTTCCAACCTGGATTCCTTTTATTTGTTTTTCTTCTCTGATTGCTATAGCTAGGAGTTCCAGAACTGTGTTGAATAATAGCGGTGAAAGTGGGCACCCTTGTCTTGTTGCTGATCTTAGGGGAATGGCTTCAGTTTTTCAACATTGAGAATAATTGTGCTGTAGGTTTATCATATATGGCCATTACTATGTTGAGGTAGGTTCCTTCTAGGCTCATCTTTTGAAGAGTTTTTATCATAAATGGATGTTGAATTTTGCCAAAAGCTTTTTCTGCACCTGTTGAGATTATCATACGGTTTTTAATTTTCTATTTGTTAGTATGGTGCATTCCATTGCTTTTTGTATTATTGAAGGATCCTTGCACTTCTAGAATAAACCCAATTTGATCATGGTATATGAGCTTTTTGATGTGTTGCTGAATTGTGTATGCTAAAATATTGTTGAGGGTTTTTGCATCTATGTTCATCAGTGATATTGGCCTGTAGAGTGTGTGTGTGTGTGTGTGTGTGTGTGTGTGTGTGTGTGGTGTTGTCTTTGTCTGGTTTAGGGTGGTGGTGGTATCATAGAATGAATTTGGAAGTGGTCCTTCCTCTGAAATTTTTTGAAAGAGATTTAGAAGGATAGGCATTAGCTCTTCTCTAAATGTTTGATAGAATTCTCCTGTGAAGCCATCTGATCCTGGGCTTTTGTTTCAGGGGAGATTTTTTATCACAGCTTCAATTTCATTGCTTGTAGTAGGTTGTTCATCATTTCTACTTCTTCCTGGTTCAGTCTTGCAAGATTGAACTTTTCTAAGAATCTGTCCATTTCTTCCAGGCTATCCATTTTATTGCCATATGATTATTCATGACAACTTCTTACAATGTTTTGTATTTTTGCATTGTCTGTTGTAACCTCTCCTTTTCCATTTCTAATTTTGTTGATTTGCTTCATTTCTCTCTCTCTCTTTTTTTTTTTTTTCCTTTCTGAGTCTGGCAAAAGGCTTGTCAATTTTGTCTATCTTTCCCAAGAACCAGCTTTTAGTTTTAGGTTTGTTTTTCTTTTTTTTTTTAATCATTACCATTATCTCTTTCATTTCTTTTTCATTTATTTCTGTTCAGATTTTTAGATTTATTTTATTCTGCTAATTTGTTGTGTTGTTGTTGTTTTAAGTGCAAAGTAAAGTGGTCTATTCAATGTTTTTTCTTGTTTCTTGAGATAGGATTGTATTGCTATAACTACCCTCTGAGAACAGCTTTTGCTGCATACCATAGGTTATGCGTTATCATGTTTTCACTGTCATTTGTTTCTAGAATTATTATTATTTTTTAAATTTCCCTTCTATACTTCAGTCACCTGAAGCCATCTGATCCTGGGCTTTTGTTTCAGGGGAGATTTTTTATGTTGTGTGTTATTTAATCACCATGTGTTTGTATTTCTTACAGTTATTTTCTTGTACTTAATACCTAGTCTTATAGTGTTATGACCAGAGAAGATGCTTGATATGATTTCATTTTCTAAAGTTTACTGAGGTTTGATTTGTGAACCAAGATGTGGTCTATCCTGGAAAATGTTCCCTGCGCACTTGGTGAGAAGGTGCATTCTTCTGCATTTGGATGGAATGTCCTGGAAATATCACCTAAATAACCAACTTTTGATTTGCTGATTCTCTCTGTTTTGTTTTCTCAATTTCATGTATTTTGCTCATACATTTTTTGCATGCTATGTATGCTTAACATGAGCTAATTTGTTAAGTGTTTTCTATTTTCATTCCTCACAAGGTACAGTTTAGCCTTGAACAACAAGAATGTGAACCTTGCATGTCCATTTACACAAAGGTTTTTTTTTTTTTTTTTTTTTTTTGTAGTAAACACTAGAGCTATTTGAATCTGCAGAAAATTAACCATCAATGTGGGAGAACCGCATAGGCAGAGTGACGACTATAATTTATGCATGAATTGTCAACGACAGAAACAGTTGCTGTCCTAGTGTCATATTGTTCAAGGGTCAACTGTATTGTCTTGTATTTCTTGTGATTCTTTATTTACTCATTTAGGAGTATGTTGAATAATTTTCACATATTTTCTGTTTCTCAAATTTTTTTCTAAGTTAATTATATTCAAAGCATATACTTTATATGATTTCAATCCTTTAACATTTGTTTTAAGGATACCCATCTCCACAGGCAGAGAAGTTCCAGCAAGACAGTAGGTGCTGGCGTGGCAGCTAAATGACGCTGGGACGACTGTGAGCAGATACCCCATGAAAAGGGCAGAGAAGCCCTAGAAAGATGGTAAGCACTGGACCAGTGGCTGAATGGTGCAGAAGCGACTTTGAGGCCATATCCCACTTCAAAGGGCAAATGAGAAGCCCCAGCAAGATGGTAGGAGGGGCAAAATTGTGTTTAGAATCAGACCCATACCCACAAGAGACACTCATAGGGTTCAAACAAGCCTTGGACACATGAGGACCCAGAGACCCCACAGAGACTGAGACAGAACTGTGTTTGGTACTGGTGGAAGTACTGGTGGAGGTGGAGGTACTGGTCAGCAGTGGACTGCCACAGGAGCAGGGGCTCTGGGTGCAGCAGATGTGTGTATGGCACAAGCCCTCTTGGAGGAGGTTGCCATTAACCCCACCATAGAGCTGTCAGACCTTACACAGGACAAGGACATAGACTCTTGGAGGGCTCAGACAGAACCTTGTGCTCACCAGGGCCCAGAAGAAAGGAGCAGTGACTCCCTGGCCCCCACCATCTCCCATGCTCCCACCCTCCCCCGCCCCGCCAAGAGACTTACCACAACTTTCCTGTGAGTCTCCAGGAGTCTCTGGTGGAGGCGTGGGTTGGCGGTGGCCCACTGCATGGTTGGGGAAACTGGGTGTAGCAGTGCATGCATAGGACCTTTTGAAGGTGGTAGCCATTGTCTTCATTACCTCCACCATAGTTTGGCCCCAGGTAAATAACAGGGAGGGATCACAGCCCCACCCATCAAAAGAAAGTTGGAATAAATATTTACTGAGCATAGCCCCGCCCTTCAGAACAAGACCCAGTTTCCCCTTCAGTCAGTCTCTCCAATCAGGAAGCTTCCAAAAGCCTCTTATCCTTTTCCACCAGAGGGAAGACAGACTGAAAACCACAATCACAGAAAACTAACCGTCCTGATCACAAAGGCCACAGCCTGGTCTAACTCATTGAAACTATGAGTTTCAGGCCACGAAGGCCCACCAAAGATGGAAGGGTCATGATGGAGTGTTCTGACAAAATGTAGTCCAATGGAAAAGGGAATGGCAAATCACTTCAGTATTCTTACCTCAAGAATCTCATGAACACTATGAAAATGAAAATAAGATAGGACACTGAAAGATGAACTCTCCAGGTCAGTAGGTGCCCAGTGTGTTATTGCAGATCAGTGGAGAAATATCTCCAGAAAGAATGAAGAGATGGAGCCGAAGCAAAAACAGCACCCAGTTGTGGATATGACTGGTGGTGGAAGTACAGTCCAATGCTGTAAAGAGCAATACTGCATAGGAACCTGGAATTTTAGGTCCATGAATCAAGGCAAATTCGAAGTGGTCAAACAGGAGATGGAAATAGTGAACATCGATATTCTAGGAATCAGTGAGTTAAAATGGACTGGAATGGTTGAATTTAACTCAGATGATCATTATAACTGCTACAGTGGGCAACAATCCCTTGGAAGAAATCGAGTCAACCATCATAGTCAGCCATCATAGTCAACCCAAAAGCCTGAAATGCAGTACTTGGAAACAATCTCAAGAACAACAGAATGGTCTCTGTTCATTTCCAAGGCAATCCATTCAATATCACGGTAATCCAAGTCTATGCCCCAACCAGCATTGCTGAAGAAGCTGAAGTTGAATCATTCTATGAAGCCCTGCAAGACCTAAAACTAACACCCCCCAAAAGATGTCATTTTCGCTATAGGGGACTGGAATGCAAAAGTAGGAAGTCAAGAAACGCCTGGAGTAACAGGCAAATTTTGCCTTGGAGTACAGAATGAAGCAGGGCAAAGACTAGTGGAGTTTCGCCAAGAGGACACACTGGTCATAGCAAACACCCTCTTCCATCAATGCAGGGGAAGACTCTGCACATGGACATCTTCAGATAGTCAATACCAAAATCAGATCGATTATATTCTTTACAGCCAAAGATGGAGAAGCTCTGTACAGTCAGCAAAAAACAAGACCAGCGGCTGACTGTGGCTCAGAACATGAACTCCTTATTGCCAGATTCAGACTTAAGTTGAGGAAAGTAGGGAAAACCACTAGACCATTCAGGCATGACCTGAATCAAATTCCTTAACGTTTATACAGTGGAAGTGAAAAACAGATTCAAGGGATAAGATCTAACAGACAGATTCAAGGGATAAGATCCTGAAGAACTATGGACGGGCATTCATGACCTTGTAAAGGAGGAAGGGATCCAGACCATCCCCAAGAATGAGAAATGCAAGAAGGCAAAATGGCTGTCTGAGGATGCCTTACAAATAGCTTTGAAAAGAAGAGAAGCAAAAGGCAGAGGAGAATAGGAAAGATATATCCATTTGAATTCAGAGTTCTAAAGAATCACAAGGAGAGATAAGAAAGCCTTCCTTAGTGATCAGTGCAAGGGTATAGGGGCAAACAATAGGGTGGAAAAGACTAGACATCTCTTCAAGAAAATTAGAGACACCAAGGGAAAATTTCATGAAAAAAAATGGGTACGATAAAGGACAGAAATGCTATGGAGCTAACAGAAGCAGACATTATTAAGAAGATAGAAGCAAGGTCTGATGCTGTAAAGAGCAATATTGCATAGGAACCTGGAATGTTAGGTCCATGAATCAAGGGGAATTGGAAATGATCAAACAGGAGATGGCAAGAGTGAACATGGACATGCTAGGAATCAGTGAGCTAAAATGGACTGGAATGGGTGAATTTAACTCAGATCACCGTTATATACCCACTACTGTGGGCAGAAATCCCTTAGAAGAAATGGAGCAGACATCAGAGTCAACAAAAGAGTCCAAAATGCTGTTCTCGGATGCAGTCTCAGAAACGACAGAATGATCTCTGTTCATTTCCAAGGAAAACCATTCAATATCACGGTAATCCAAGTCTATGCCCCAAGCAGTAATGCTGAAGAAGCTGAAGTTCAACGGTTCTATGAAGACCTGCAAGACCTTTTAGAACTAACACCCAAAAAATACGTCCTTGCCATTATAGGGGACTGGAATGCAAAAGTAGGAAGTCAAAAAACACTTGGAGTAACAGACAAACCTGGCCTTGGGGTATGGAATGAAGCAGGCAAAGGCTAATAGAGTTTTCCCAAGAGAACACACTGGTCATAGCAAACACTCTCTTCCAACAACACAAGAGAAGACTCTACACATGGACACCAGATGGTCAACACCGAAATCAGAGTGATTATATCCTTTGCAGCCAAAGATGGAGAAGCTCTATACAGTCAGTAAAAACAAGACCAGGAGCTGACTGTGGCTCAGATCATGAGCTCCTTATTGTCAAATTCAGACTTAAATTGAAGAAAGTGGGGAGAACCACTAGGCCATTCAGTTATGACCTAAATAAAATCCCTTATGATTATACAGTGGAAGGGAGAAATCGATTTAAGGGACTAGATCGATAGAGTGCCTCCTGAACTACGGACAGAGGTTCAACGGACGGAGGTTCATGACATTGTACAGGAGACAAGGATCAAGACCATTGTCAAGAAAAAGAAATGCAAAAAGGCAAAATGGTTGTCTGAGGAGGCCTTACAAACAGCTGTGAAAGAAGAGAAGCAAAAAGCAACGGAAAAAAGGAAAGATACAAGCATCTGAATGCAGAGTGCCAAAGAGTCACAAGGAGAGATAAGAAAGCCTTCCTCAGCGATAAATGCAAAGAAATAGAGGCAAAAAGATGGGCTCAATAAAGGACAGAAATGGTATGCACCTAACAGAAGCAGAAGATATTAAGATGACGTGGCAAGAATACATAGAAGAATTGTACAAAAAATAGATCTTCACAACCCAGATAATCATGAAAGTACGATCACTCACCTAGAGCCAGACATCCTGGAATGCCAAGTCAATTGGGCCTTAGGAAGCATCACTGTGGACAAAGTTAGTGGAGGTGATGGAATTGTAGCTGAGCTATTTCACATCCTAAAAGGTGATACTGTGAAGTGCTGCACTCAATATGGCTACAAATATGGCAAGCTCAGCAGTGGTCACAGGACTGGAAGAGGTCAGTTTTCATTCCAATCCCTAAGAAATTCAATGCCAAGGAATGTTCACACTACCACACAACTGCACTTATCTCACAACCTAGTAGAGTAATACTCAAAATTCCCCAAGCCAGGCTTCAGCGGTACCTGAACTGTGAACTTTCAGAAGTGCAAGGTGGATTTAGAAAAGGCAGAGGAGCCAGAAGTCAAATTGCTAACATCCACTGGATCATCAAAAAAGCAAGAGAGTTCCAGAAAATAAATATATTTCTGCTTTATTGACTATGCCAAAACCTTTGACTGTGTGGATCACAACAAGCTGTGGAAAATTCTGAAAAGATGGGGCACCAGTCCACCTGACCTGCCTCTTCAGAAATCTGTATGCAGGTCAGGAAGCAACAGTTAGAACTGTACATGGAAAAACAAACTGGTTCCAAATTGGAAAAGGAGTACATCAAGGCTGTATATTGTCACCCTACTTATTTAACTTATATGTAGAGTACATCAAGAGAAACAACGGGCTGGAAGAAGCGCAAGTTGGAATCAAGGATGCCGGGAGAAATATCTGTAGCGTCAGAGATGCAGAGTACACCACCCTTATGACAGAAAGCAAAGAAGAACCGAAGAGGCCCTTTATGAAATTGAAAGAGGACAGTGTAAAATTTGGTTTAAAACTCAGCCTTCCGAAAACTAAGATCACGGCAGCTGGTCCCACATCAGTTCATGCTACATAGAAGGAGAACCAGTGGAAACAGTGGCAGACTTTACTTTTGGGGGCTTCAAAATCATTGCAGATGGTGACTGCCACCATGAAATTAAAGGACGCTTGCTCCTTGGAAGAAACGTGATGAACAACCTAGACAGCTAATTAAGAAGTAGAGACATTACTCTGCCAACAAAGGTCTGTCTAGTCGAAGCTTTGGTTTTTCTAGTAGTCATGTTCAGATGTGAGATTTGGGCTATAAAGAAAACTGAGCAGTGAAGAATTGGTGCTTTTGAATTTGGGTATTGCGTAAGACTATAGGACTGCAAGGAGATCCAACCAGCCAATCCAAAAGGAAATCAATCCTGAATATTCATTGGAAGGACTTATATTGAAGCTGAACCTCCAATAAGTTGGCCATCTGATGTGAAGAACTGAGTCAATTGAAAAGAAATCTGTACACACATTTTCCTATGTGGACTTTGGAATTCTACGTATTTCACTCATGAAAACCTGGGTGCTGACTTTCCTACATGAAATCTGGAATTTTGTATATTTCACTTATGAACGTCTGGTCATTGATGTTAGTACATAAAAAGTGGAATTTGATGATTTCATATATGTAAATCGGGGCACTGGTTTTCCTCTGTTGAGTATGGATTTTCCTATATTTCACATAAGAAAATCTTGGCAGAGACTGAATCCATGAAATAATGAATTTTCTATATTACATTTAGGAAAATCTGGGTCATGATTTTCCGACACAAAATATTCAACTCTCTGTATTTCACAAATGAAAATCTGGGCACTGGTTTTTCTACATGAAATATGGATTTTTCTACTTTGGCATTTGAAACGCTAGGCACAGAGCTTTTCTCCAAGAAATATGAAATTCTTGTATCTCACATCGAATTGGGAATAAACACGGTCACATTTTGTAACATGAAATAAGTATGGAATTTTTCATGTTTCTCATTTGAAAACGTGTGTGGCAACTTTCCTTCATGAAATACAGAATGCTGTATTATTTAACATTAGATTTTGTGTGTGTGTGTGTGCCGGAAAGATTTTTTAAAGTATAAGGAGATAGAGAAAGCTTCTGGCATAGACATCAGAAGGTGGCACATTTGAAAGACTTGGCATCAAGTTTGCAACAAGAAATGTGGAATTTTCTACTTCATTTATGCAAGCGATTTTCACGCGTGAGGTATGAAAATCTCTATATTTCACACAAGAAAATTTGCATGAATCTTTCCCAATGTGAAATACGGAATCCTGTATATTTCACATTGGAAAACCTGGGGACAGATTTTCTCATATGAAATACAAAATCTCAAGTATTCACGTGTGAACATTTGTGTCAAATTGTCACACATAAAATACGGAATTTTCCGTGATTCAGAAATTAAGATCTGGGTCAAACAGTCAAATATAGAATCAACTATATTTCGTGTATAAATCTCTGGTCACAGATTTCCCTACTTGGAATTCTCTGGATTTCACCTATGAAAGTCTGGGTAAAGGTTACCCCACACGATATATGGAATAATTTGTATTTCACACATGAAAATCTGGATGCCAATATTTCTACATGAAATGCATAAGTCTCTAGAGAAACATTTGTATTTCTAGGTTTTGATTCTTGCACATGATATATGCAAACTTGTATGTTTCACATATGAAAATGGGGATGCTGTTCTTTTCTTTCCTTTCTTTCTTTCTTTCTTTTTTTTTTTTTTTTCTGCATGAATTACGGGATTTTCTGTGCAGGTTTTACTACATGAAGTTTTGCAATTCTGTATATTTATTGCCAAAATCTGGGCATCCAATTTCCTATATTAACTATGAAATTATCAAAATCTCCAAGATTTACATGAGAGCAGATTTCATCACATAAAATACGGAATTATTTATATTTCACATCTGAAAACCAGGGTGCAGATTTTCCTGAGTGAATTATGGCATTATCTCTATTTCTCAATTGAAAATCTGGGCACCATTTCTCCCACATGAAATATGGAATCTCTGTGATTCCTTCCCCAAACTGTGGGTGGAGATATTCTTACATGAATTTTGGAATCCTCTATATTTCCCATATAAGAATCAAGGCACATATTTTCTAGCATGAAATATGCTATTCTTTCTATTTCATATTTCACCATCTAGGTATAGCTGTCTCTAATTGAAACATGGAAACCTTTGTATCTCACATATTTAAGTCTGCAAGCAGATTTCCCTGCATGCAACATGGAATTCTCTATATTTCACATAAGAAAACCTGATGAGGAATTTTGACATGGAAATATGCATTTTTGCTGTTGTTGTTGATGTTCACTTGACTTGGGAAAACCAGGGTACAGATTTCCCTAGAAGACATATGAACTGTATGTATTTCAGATATGAAATGTTGAGTGCAGCTTTTGTACAAGGAACACGGAATTTTCAGTGTTTCAAATATGGAAGTCTTACTTCAGATATTCTCATATGAAATACAGAATCCTTATATTGAATGTATAAAATCTGGACGCTGAGTTTTCTCATAATGTGTGCAATTTGCTACATGTCACATATGGGTTCCTGGGTATAGATTTTCCTACACAAAGTATGGATTTTTCTGTATTTCCCTTATCAAAATATGAGCACGGGGTTACTTTCTGAAACATGGAATTCTTCATATTTCACATTTGAAAATATGGGTGTTTTTTTTTTTTTAAATATTATTTCTACATTAAATATGTAATGGGATGGATTTCTCTATATTTCACATTTGAAACTCTGGGCACAGATTTTCCTGCATGAAATAGGGAATTTGGTCTATAGTGGAATGAAATATTGAACTGCAGACCCCGGTTGAATTCTTGGCCCAGAAATATCCACTGGAGAAGGGATAGGCTATCCACTCCAGTATTCTTGGGCTTTTCTGGTGACTCACCTGCTAAAGAATCTGCCTGCAATGTGGGAGACCTGTGTTCGATCCCTGGATGCGAAAATCCCCTAGAGAAGGGAGAGGCTACCCAATCCAGTGGGGTCGCAAAGAGTCAGACATGACTGAGTGACTCTCACATTCATTTTACTTTGAAATCAGGGGTTTGCTCCATGGCTCAGTGGGTGAATAATTGGCCTGCAATGCTGCAGACATGGGAGATACACGTTCGATTCCTGGGTCAGGAAGATCCCCTGCAGGAGGGGTAAATCACTGCAGGAGTCCTGCCTGAAAAATCCCAAGGACCGAGGAGCCTGGAGGGCTACTGCCCATGGGGTCACAAAGAGTCTGACACAACTGAACGACTGAGCACTAATGGAAATCATCCTGCATGCGGAGCAAGAAGAAAATGAAAAAAAAAAAAAAAAGTAACAGAGACTATAGGATTAGCCAGCAAAATGTGAAATATGTGGCTCCCCCCGCCCCCTGGAGGAACTCAAGTTCCCAGGGCATACACATCGGCAGTCCCAGGTGAAGAGGACAGAACGAATGGGGCAGAATAAGTACTTCTGGAAAGCATGCTCCTAAGACTCTTCAAATATGGCAAAACATGCGAATCTACACGTCAGCTTAACCTGCGATCACACTTCTCCCTTCCTGAAGCCCTTGTGTTCCTTCAGCACCACCTAGTCAACACCACCACTTGGTGTCTGGGATAGCGAAAATTCTGCCTTTCCATGCAGGTAGCCTGAGTTTGATCCCTAGGTCAGGAAGATTGCCCTGGAGGAGAAATTGGCAACCCACTCCACTTTTCTTCCCTGGGAAACCCCATGGATAGAGGAGCCCAACGGACTACAGTCCATGGGATCTCAAAGAGTCAATACATGACCAAGTGACTATCATGTGACTTACTTAATCCTCTGAGTAAGGTGCCTGGCCCATGATTTGGTATGCAGTATGCTGTTATTAACTGATCATGCACCCCGTTTCACTGGGCTATAGAAGGTCGCTGAGGACAAGAATTCTTTAACAGCGTTCTCTTGCCTTTCTGTGAGTGATGCTTTATTTAAATTCATGAAAAAATTCTGCATGGGTAGCATCACTTTAATGACCAATGCAAGGATTCATGGGGAGAGGTAAAACTCACTTTCCTTCATTCCTGCAGCAGTATTTAAAGAACACTTAACAAGTCAACCCCAAATCTTTCCTGCCAGATGAAAAATTTCCTGACAGATGCATTCCCACAACATCTTGGCCCTCTGTGGTCCTAATTAATATTCTCAATTCAACCAGTGAGCTTCCTGCCCCTTGATAAATTCTCTAAATGTGTGGGTATTCTTGCTTCCAAACGTGTATCACTGTTAGCTATACCTGCAATAAAGCATTTCTTGCTGTTCACAAAGACCATGGAACTCACTAAAAAAGTCACAGTTCAAAATGGTGGAAGTATCTGATCCAGGAATGAAAGGGTCAAATCCACAGGCAATCTCACAAAAAGATACACAAACTTAAAAACAAAAACAAACAAACAAACAAAAAAAAAAAAAACAAAAGAAAAAAAAAGAGAGAGAGAGAGCGCGAATACAAGCAACATGAGGCATGTATGTTGAACAGGGATATGCAAATACTGAGACAGCTATGGCAACAGAGCTGTGCATATTGGCACAGGCATGGATGCAACATCAAAGAGAGGAAGGCATAGGCAGACCCACAGGAAGAAACATCACCTCACATTGAGAGAGTGTAAGTTCACGAGGAAACACAATGGAGACATCCAAGCTTCTTTCTAAACAAAGGAAAACATGAACATATCCAGAGACCAGGAAACAAATGCAGCTCAGGGTGACTGAGCCAGATACTCATGGATTGATCAGTAATCCTAAGAGTTTCACACGCATTGATATCCAGTGGAAGAAAACCTTACACAACATGGCCAAGTGTGCCATCACCTCTAACAGCACATAGTCTTTAGGGCCCAGCTGAAAGTCCTAAAGAGAGTGGAACACAAGTCATGGCAAGTTTCCAGAGAATGACAATCAAGTCAACCAACCATGATTCAGTTTTACTAACCAATCCATGACCAGCTTTGCACTCTTCACTCTGGGACAGGTTAGAGCTAAAGCTACCCCTGGTACTGAAGCATTGGCAGAAAATGTTAGGCTTTGGGGGACCCTGTCCCAAACTTTACTGGTCTTTTAAGTTCTTTATAAAACCTTACTAAAACTTCTGAATGTGGATAAACATCGTGGAGTCCCTAGAATGAGTCCAGTCTAAGGTCCCAAAAACCATGCACTGATATGCCATCTGACACCGACTGCAGAGTTATTAGAGCATAGATCGTGTTCTGTTTTGTTTTTTAACTAGGACTGAGAAAGACAGGAAGCAGCCTGTGCACACCCCAAGGGTTCTTTGAAGTTTACAGATTAAGAAAGTAAGAAGACACATTTCCATAGCGTTTCCTGGGCTGGTTGTTTGGACAGCACCCAGAGAAGGCCAAGCCTTGACTCCTAGAGCTTTAGATGCTCCTCTGTAGAAGGGCAAAGCTAGGCTATAGATATTCAAATGCAAAAGCTGGCCCTGAGCAGGAGATCTAATTCAGTGCACCTTGAAGGGAACATCCATAAACCCATGAATTTGAAGTTCAATCCTGACCCTTTGCCCTGGAAAGAGATGTTGCTTTAGGGAGAAAAGCTGTGGAGTGAGAACTCCATGTGGGACAGAAATATCACCCTCAGGCATGCCCCTGTTGGAGCCATTGTATCTGGGACGAGAGGAGAATACAATGGGACAAATGTTGAACTCTCCCTAATGGAGAGTTGGCACAAATGGCTTTGTGCCAGTCTGTCCTTTGCCCTGTCCAGATGTGGACATGTTTCCGGGAAGCAGTCATCTACTTGGCAAGGACCACCCTAAGCTCACCCTCACCAGTCCCTGGGTGAGTTCCATATGCCCCAGGTGCTCCCATCGGCCCTTGGCCCACGGAGTAGTGACAAAGGCCCAGAAGAAGGACAGGTCCCTTGTGGTTGAAAACAGTCTGTGCCGCACCATTCAGTAAGGATGAGACACTGTCACCAGAGGGTTCATGAGACAAATGTTGAGATTTCTGCAACTTAGCTTGATAGAGAAGGCAGTGGCACCCCACTCCAGTACTCTTGCCTGGAAAATCCCATGGACGGAGGAGCCTGCGAGGCTGTGGTCCATGGGGTCGCTAAGAGTCGGACACGACTGAGCGACTTCACTTTCACTTTTCATTTTCATGCATTGGAGAGGGAAATGACAACCCACTCCAGTGTTCTCGCCTGAAGAATCCCAGGGACGGGGAGCCGGGTGGGCTGCCACCTATGGGGTCACACAGAGTCAGACACGACTGAAGTGACTTGGCAGCAGCAGCAACTTGATAGAGGGCCAGGGGCAAAGAGCTCACACCTTTCTGGAAAATGGGATGTTAACCACTGAGCCATCATGGAACACAGAGCGCACGGCTGGGTAGGCTGGCCCTTGCCTCTTTAACATGCCCATACCCCTCTCTTCTGCCCCTGTACACTTTGTACCTAATCTGAGTTCCTGGAAAAAAGAAGAGTTCTCATGAGCTCAGACATATATTATGGGATCTGTTTTTGCTTGCTTCTCTGTTTCCTGGCAGATTTTACCTTTTCACCTGGTCACTATTGCCAGAAACTAACATCCTCACTGTCTTCCCACCCATCTCTCTCTCTCCCTGGGCCACAGGCCCTCCATCTATCTTATACTCCCATTCCCTAGGATGTTGCCTGGAATCCTCGCTCTGGCAAAGTGACTGTCTCAGCAAAAGACCACATGCTCATGTACACAAGGTGGCTATCTGGTTCACAGTGAGTTGAATGTTAAGGCTTTTTTCCTTGTTCTGTACTCTTAAACTCTATGATGATATTCAACAGAGAGGATACTTGGGGTGCCACCATCCAACAACATTGAGTTCCACTAATTCAATCGCTGGCCCTTGTTCACCACGCCCTTCCCATGAATGTGCAAAATGGCCAGGCCCACAGTTAATGGCCCCTCGTCTTCTTTCCCCTTCATCCCCAACCCCCACCCCACAGGAAGAACTGCGTCCTCTGACACACACCCAAAGTATGACTCAACCCCCTCTGCAACACTCCATGGACTGGTAATTCCCACACAGTAAACTGAGAAGCCTACATGGAGCTGAAGTATTTTTCCTGAGGACCTGCCCAAACAATACACAGACACATACAGTCAAGGCTGTTTATTTATCTTTCAGAATTATTTCAGACACCGGAATTATTCCAGGTCTACTGATGTCTCCCGCTCCATCCGTTTCACCACCAGACCAGTCTTCATTACTTTCCTGTGCATGGGAACTACACCGGCCATTGATCTTCATGTGAAGCAGCTTCTTAGGTTTTCTATTTTAGGTAAAGAGGGACGCTTCATCATAAGTTTCTCAAAATCAGGGGTTTCCTTTCAAAACAGACACAGAGGCAGATATATAAACCTATCCTCTCTGAACAATCCTAAAGACATTTTCACTCTTCCAAGTTGGTTCCCAGGAGAGAGTCTGCAATCTTTCACATTTCCTAGAAGCAAATACTAAAAAAACATGCACCCCAGTCTTCCCTGGTAGAACTATTTACTATATCTAGGACATGGAAGCAACCTAGACGTCCATTGGCAGATGAAGGAATAAGGAACTCATGGTACCTATACACAATGGCATGCTGCTCAGTTCTAAAGAGGAACACATCAAAGTCAGTTTTAGTGAGGTGGAGTGAACATGGAGCCTATGACACAGAGTGAAGTAAGTCATAAAGAGGAAAAGAAATACTGCATGCTAACACAAATATATAGAGTTTAGGACCACGTGGGAGGTACTGACCATCTGACATGCAGGGCAACAGATAAGACAGAGACATAGAGAACAGCCTTTTAGATTCAGTGGGAGAATGTGAGGGTGGGATGATTGAAGAAAATAGCCCTGAAACACATATATTACCAGTGTAACAGAGACGATCAGTGCGAGTTTGATGCGTGAAGCAAGGCACCCAAAGTCGAGCTGTGGGACAACCCAGAGGGATGGGGTGGGGAGGGTGGTGGGTGGGTGGGGTTCAGGAACTGGGGGAACACGTGTACACCTATGGCTGATTCATGTTGGCTGACGTACGGCAAAAACCGTCACAATACTGCAACTACCCTCCATTTAAAATAAGGAAATCTCTGTAATCCTGCACAATGGCCAGTATTTTCAGAATGATTGTGGCGGGCAAAAGAGATGCAAATGAAAATTAGCAGAGAAGTGTGATGATCAAAATGGAAGCAAATGATGGTCAGTGGGGTATAGCCTTGCACAAAGAAGACTCACAGACCTTTATGGAAAGGGGACTTCGTGAGGAACAGCAGGTGGGACCCAATTTAAGAGGAAGCTGAGGGCAGAATTGTTGGCCATGGAACGACAGCTCAGAGATGTGCAGCTGAGTCAGATTTAAATCGGGGTGACTTTGGACTGACCAGGCCGCTTCATCTACCTCAAGCTTCCCTAATTAGAAACACTTGCTGTCTCAGGCTGATGCCCTCGTGCACTGGTGTCACTCTGTACTCCAGGAGTCTCAATCTATCCACAAGTGGAATAAGTGACCAAGGCTCCTGGAAAACCCTTATGTCAGTGCCCAGTCCCTGGTCTCCCCATCTCTTGTCCTCCCAGTACCTCTCGTGGTGGAGCCTTCCTCCTCATGTAGTACTGCAAAGGATTGGGCCACAGATCCTTAATGATGATCTGCCAGGGAATGAGCAAGGTCAGCACAGGGCTGGCCAGACCCCGGGCTGTCCGGTGTGCTGCCAAGAACTCCAACATCCACTGCCAATTCTGGCCCAGAGGCCCAGTGGGACCCCACCTCAGCAATCATGCCAGATCCTGTGAGGTTATGGTCAAAGAACCAGTTGAAGAAGTTAACACTGCTGTGGTGGTGCCTGTGGCTGTATGCCTTACGTTCAAATCCCTGCTACCACTGAATTGGTGAGGAATGAGATGATCGGTATCCTGCAAGAAAAGGAGTATGGGAGAAAGACCTAAATCACTTTCCAAGTTCAACCTACCCCTTTCTGCCCCCACACCCCAAGTCCAGTGAGCTGCCTCTTACCAGTGATGCTAATGAGATACTCCTTAACAGTCACTTCATTCTGGAAATATCTGTTCTTCCAAAAAGACAATGTGATCTTGCAGCAAAGAGTGGGATGCCTGAGATCCTCCACCTGCCAGGACAAACTGTGCAGGGTGGCGTGAGTGTGAAACCTCTTTATAGAAGAGCTGTCCTTTTCTGTTTTCAGGGATATATCATCTCCCCTCCCCTCCCCATGCACCTCCCTTCCTCAATTATCAGTATCTGCTGCCTGACCTTTAAGTTGGTCATGTAGTTAAGTATGTCTTTATCTCGAACACTCATCATGACTGACATTTCAGGGTGGTTCATAAACTGCTTTTAGGTCAAGGAGCCTCTAGATGTGCTGGAAGAACAAAGCTAGCCTAAACAACAGTAGCCTGGCATTGTCTGACTTCAACTTGCTACCAGTTAACTCCTCACATCTCTGTCCACACAGACTGTGTGAAGGCCCAACAAGCCCCAAGGCTATGCCTATCAACCCAAGGAGGTCCTGTGCCTAACAGAAAGGTCCTAAGCTCCATCTCAGCCTCCTAAAAGTTAGCTTATTTCTGGAAAACAAGCACCCCTCGCTGCAACTAGCATGAGCACTTACACACTGCAACATCACCCCCAAATTCATTCAGCTTTTTGGAGGAGACCTGTATTCCAGACAAGCCTTTTCTCTGAAGAGTTCCTGGTACTAATGACAATTCTTATTGGGACCTCTGCAAGTAAAGCCCAAGTATCAATTATTCCTCCTAACTAAAACAGCAAGGACATCACCCATCATATCTGGACAGCAGTCAATACCCATCATCCAATAAACACATTTTGTACCCAAACTGCCAGATCTGTAAACTGCTTTTGCAACAGCCCAGGTAAAACAAATTCCACAAGCACCACACCAAGGATACAACTTTGACCCAGAAGCCACGGATTCCCTGGATGATGGCGCTTCTGTGTTCTAGATGCAGCTTCCGCCTCTGACAGTTCTTGTCTTTCAGCCGAGGGTGGGCCCTTTGGGCTTTCTTATTCACAGGATCCAGCTCCACCTGCAGGGCTGCCAGCGCCTCCATTGGGGGCCGGTCACTCAGGGCTCCAGGTCTTGGATGTTCCTGGCCCTGCTCCTCCGGCTTTCTCTCCCGCTCTTCTGAGGACACCTCCTCCGGCTCCTCGTTCGCCGCCACCACCTCCACCTCCTCCATGATGTCTTCCACCAGCAGCTGGAACTCCTGCCCGATCCCCGCCACCTCTCCCTCCTCCAGGGCCGCGCCTTTCTCTACTGCTTCCACCCTGAACAGGGCGACCTCTTCGCCTGGTGTGCCACTTGGGACCTGCATCGCCTCTGCCTCCCCCACCCGGCAGGTAGGGCCCAGGGCACCTGCCGCGTAAAGATCCAGGCTCACAACTAAAATCCAGGATCGGGGGAGCTCCCGCCTTCCTCTGGCCCCATCTCACTCTCCATGTGGCCCTGGCGGTGACCCTGAGCTGCGAAGTAGCTGGACACGAGAGCACAGCAAGTGGCCAGCACAGCCCGCCCACCTGCTGCGGTCTACTCCACACCAGCAACTGTTTGCTTGCCAACAGCCTACAGGCAGGGAAGGGGAAACACCCATGCGCAGAGCTTTGTGACGCCATGCACGCGCAGACTATGTTGGCAGGAAGAGGCCAAACTCTACATCGTGACCACCAGACCTCATCACGAGCCAATCAGACGGAGTCTAAAGGTATTTGATCACTGGGACACGCCCCTTGGAATTCTGGGCACTCTGGCAGTGGGTGACCCAGCGGCCAAACCCTGCTCAATGCAAAGGACGCCTGTCCACTCAAGCCGTTTGCTTGACCAGCAGTGCAGAAGTGCCTGACGAGAGACTGGGAGAGTCAGGCCAGTTGGGAGGCAAAGGAAATGAACCTGAACTTGACACTGCAACCATCCTCAAGGTTGAAATTGCCTCTGGAGCAGCGGATGACTATGTGTGTTCATGGATCCGCACAGGTGAGACAGGGTTCCTGGATACATCAGGGACATAGTTGCTCACCTTAGATCCAAACTGCAAGCCATGGGCAGGGCATGGGGGTGGATGTGGGGGCATACACTGACCTCACCGCGGCGCAACTGATGCAGAGTCCATCTCTACACTTGTGACAGGCTAGAGCAGTGGCAGGAGATCAGTCTTCCTCTGAGGAAGGAGCACACCACTTCCCTCAGCTCGCTGTCCGGTCCCCATGCGGCAGGCCCAAGGCAAACCACCCTGAAAGACCCTGGCCCAAGGTCTGTCAGCTCTCGGCCTCTGCCCTCCCCCCTACCCCACCCCACCACCGCCCTGCCTCCCCCATCACCCTGGCTGGCGGCTTAGAACAGGCACCTGGGTGCCTAAGGATATGCGGCGTGTGCACAGATGCACTCCTCACTTGGGTGAGGAGTGTCTCAGGGGGACCAAAGTGTTCCTCCTGGGCATTAGTTACTATCTACCTCCTGGCCACATAGCTAACATGGACACAGTCATGTTATGTGCACAGAGATGCCATGCTCACACTCTGTTTCCTGCGATGCCTGGAGTTTCACACTGAGCACCTACCTTAGACCAGAGAACATGCACACACACAGAAACACACACAAACAAAGGTGACGCAAGCACACACCAGTCCACACACACATGCAAGACACAGGGACACAAATGCAAACAGGGAACACTGATGTTTCAGAGGCTGAAGAACCACTGGTTCATATGAAATGCAGAGATTTCCTAATTTCTTATAGGAAAATCTCCATTCTTATCTTCAGATGTGAAATATAGAGAAGTTCGACTTTCATGAAGGATAATTAATGCCTAGATTTTGATACAGGTAATACGGAGAATTCCATATTTCATGGCTAACAGTCATTCTCTCATATATATGTATATATATATATATATATATGTAATATATATAATATCTATATATATATATATATTCTACACATATATAATATCTATATATAAAAATACAAAGGATATGATAGGTCACGAAGAAACAGTGGTGCCCAGAATTTCATTTGTGAAATAGAGCCAATTCCAATTCCATATTTGTTCCCCATATCTTAATTATATACTTCATTGAGATTTCATACAGGAAATGTATACAATTTCACAATTGAAGCAGGAAAATGTATGCTCAACTTTTCATAGGTGAAATATGAAGAATTCCCTGTTCATGTAGGGAAAAGTGTGCACAGATATCCATATGTGAAACAGACAAGATTCTGTACTTGATGAAGACAGTTATACGAGTAGATTTTCAAATATGAACTGCACATTTCCTTTTTCATGTAGAGAAATCTGCACCCACATATGAAATATGGAAAATTATGTATTTCATGAAGGAAAATCATCTTTCAGGTTTTCACATGCATGCAGCAGGGCACCCAAAGCCAGTGATCTGGAACAACCCAGAAAATGTAGGTAGGAAGGGAGGAAGGGAGGTCGAGGGGCTTGAGGATGGGTGGGGCCCATGTATACCTATGGCTCATTAGTATTGATGTATGGCAGAAACCATCACAATATTGTATAGTTAGTAATTAGCCTCCAGTTAGAGTTAAAAAAAATTCATCTTGAGAACAACAAAAGAATAAGGGACTCTACCCAGTGTCCTGTGGTGATCTAAATGGGAAAGAAATCCAAGAATAATGGGATATATGCACAGATGAAACTGATTCACTTTGACGTACATACAAGAGAAACAAAAACAAATGTTATAAAGTGACTATAGTCCAATAATAATTGTTTGAAATAGATTACATGTCAGCTATACCTCCAACAGTGAATAAATCAATGGTTCCCCCATTTGCAGTATATATGTTCTTGAAGACATTATGCTAAGTAAAATGTTTCAGTTACAGGAAGACATAATTTTTTTCATCACATGACATTGTTAAGTTGAAATCCCTGTGTTAATGAACAGACTGTGGTCATTGGGCTAGTGCAAATGGCCCATGATGGTCCAAGTTACCAACTTTTAGTCACAGGTTGAGTAAACTCATCAGGACAGATTCTGTAATAGAGGCAGGATGGACAATGGAGCTGCAGGCATTAGCTCAAGACGATTAGTGAAGTAAGAAGACCAACTCCACCAACAGAAAGCCTCTCAGCAGAGTGTAGTGAAAGACCTCTTACAGCTTTCCCCCAGGGCCCTCCAGTCTCTCTGGCATTGGGCTGGGTAATGAACTGAGGAGCTTGGGGACAGGCTTGCAGAATCCAAGAGCCCTTGCTGGAGCCACTCACTGGCCTGGCCCAGGTTTCCAAGCAATGGCCAACACGCCCCATCACCGCCTGAATCTGCGTGGGTCACAGTCTATGGGACCCAGCCACCCATTTGGGTAGACTGAGGAGGTTGAGGGCCAGTTGCATGCTGGGCACCTAGCTCCCTCATTGGAGATGGCTGGGCAGGGTATGGGGGCCTTGGGAGGGGGCACAGAAAACTGAGAACTGCCTCTTTGAGCTGGGACTGGGCACTGGTGGGAGGACTGAGACTGAGTGCTAGATGAATGCTCCCAGACAGGATAGCCGCCTGCACAGAGACCCCCTCCTCCTTACCAGGAACTTGGAGGGTGAAAGTCCAGCTTGGAACCTTTCCTTTCAGAATACAGAATACTATTTGTTCCCCTCAAGGATTACAGGAACACAGTTACCTGACCATGACCTTACCTCAAGAACACAGGATCTGGCAGCAGGAAGTTTGCGATAGCTAAGGACACTCCTCCCTCACCTTTCTTGTAAGTGGCTTTGCAGAAAGTTTCGGGGGGGTTCGTGATTTTTAAAGGCATAAGCCACCCATCTCCTTGTATGACCCAAACTCCACTGTTTCCATATTGCTTGGCCTAATGATGTTGGGTACACAGATATTTGGCAAAAGTAGCACCTTATCTCTCAAGTCTATGGAGGGTAACAGACTCTCTGAGAGAATGCCTCATTCCAAGACCACATACACTCATAAAACTATGAGCTGTTTATCCTTCTTCTATGTAAAGCAAGTTAGCTGACCCTGATAGCTCCCTTAATTACCAGGTGAATTTAGGACCGAGTGTGACAAAGGTTGTCATCAGGTCTTACTTGACGACTACTTACTATTTTGAAAATGCTTGTAATGAACTGATTTGCTAGGATACACATATAGAGTATTGGAGAAGGAAATGGCAACCCACTCCAGTACTCTTGCCTGGAAAATCCCATGGACTGAGGGACCTGGCAGGCTACGGTCCATGGGGTCGCAAAGAGTCGGACACGACTGAGCGACTTCACTTTCACTTTTCACTTTCATGCATTGGAGAAGGAAATGGCAACCCACTCCAGTGTTCTTGCCTGGAGAATCCCAGGGATGGGGGAGCCTGGTGGGCTGCCGTCTATGGGGTCCCGTGGAGAGTCGGAAACGACTGAAGCGACTAAGCAGCTGCGGCAGCAGCAGCAGCATATATAGAGTATGTCTTTTGTCTTTGCAGTCTTTTAGTAGTTTGCTTATCATGTGCCTCCCATTATGGTTTACTACTTATTCAAAAATAGAAAAGTCTTCCTTCCCTTATGCCTCTGTGGAGAGGATTTCTAGATTGGTAAGAAATTCTGAATTTTGTTTTCATCTGTATTAACCCGGGAAAACCCATTTTTCTTAACCAGTTGCTTTCTGTGTTGCAGAGGCCCACTTCGTGGGGTGAACTCTGGAAGACAGCTGACTATACAGCAGTGCCAAGTGGAAAGAAAGGCATCAAAATTATAGAATAAATCATATTCTCTCAAAATGTGTATGCTGAAGTTCTAAGTCTCTGCACTTTATATGTAGTCAAACTGTGCATAAATTATAATTTATTTCTGACCCTGTTTGGAAATAGGGCCTCTATATAGGTAGTTGTGTTAATACAACTGGCACTTTGTCAGAAGAGGAGATCAGTCACAGACAACACAGAGATGTTACCGTGTGAAGACAAAGCCAGATAATGGCCAGTCACAGTCCAAAAGAGGCCTCAGAAGACCAAATCTGCTGACCCTTTGAGTGATGGCTTGTCCCCAGAAGTTTGAGAAATCATTTATTGACGATACCTGGTATGTAGCACTTTGTTCTGGCAACCCTGGCAAACTAATACACACACTTCCTCTTGAGAAGAAGCTGTCAATTCCAAAAGGGGCCTTCTTTACTTACATAGGTTTTCAGTGAATGGAAACTGGCAAAGGACTCACTTTCCCATCAACTGATTATCCTCACAGATTCCAAATGCTCCCTAAGAGCTTTCACTGTCTCTTCAGAGATTCAGCCAGGCTAGAACTTACTCCTATTTCATGGGTCAAGTTGACCTAGGAAATATTAGAATGAGCATAATTCACAAAAAGTGGTAGAACAAAACAGGCCCATAAGGAAGGCAGCCTGACCTCATGAAAAGCATACAGCCCTCTCTTTTTATCCTTCTCATACGTCTCTTTTTAAATCCATAGGAGGTAAACGGTAGTGACCAAGGCATTGCTGCCTACTGCTTTAGTGAAATTACAAAGCTGTGATGTCGTGGTAACCATACCTCCCTAAACCTCCCCTGACCAAGACACTAGGCTGCAGAAGAAGCCACAGGGCAGCTGAAAGGATCACAAGCCCTCCCAAACTGTTGGAGCTGCCTGGGCCTGTCCACCCACACAGTTGATCAAGTGTGTTGGTGTCACCTTCTCCATGACAGAGTTTGTCGTCTATGGCCACCACTCTTCTCTCCAGTCCTCTGGATTCCTGAGACCACCCGCCACACTCGCCTCCCCTCCACCCTCCTCCAAGAGGTCACCCTTCTACCTTGCAATCTACATATCTGGAAAAAGGAAAAGAAAAAAAGACTACAATCCAGTCCAAACTAAAGGGCCCTAACCCATGGAGATGTACGTGGTCCTCAACCCCAAATAGGGCTGTTATGAGCAGCAAAACCACAGCTCCAGGCAACCTCACCATTAACACCTGCACCCAGGCCAGGTACATGTTCCCACTATTGATGAAGGGTGCAGACTTTGAGTCCTCTACCAACTCGAGAAACTTCCTCTCTACCTTCCACCTTAGCCAAGCCTAAAAGACAGACTGTACTTCAGCACATCAGGCCCAAGGCATGCTCAACTGAGAACATGTCGAGGTAACAGTGCAGGTAGAGTGTGCCTTGGAGATGACATACACCCAAAGTGAAGCCATATAAAAGCCTTTTAGTGCCAGTTTCTTTTCATCTCTTGGATGATCAGGTCAATAGGATTCAAATCACTGATACCATTCAGCTTAGCTTAAAGGCAGTGCAGGTTGCCTCTGTGGAACTTAATCAAGAAGTTTCAGTCCAGGCCTGCCTGCAGCCTCTAATTCCCATTCCTCAAATGTTTTCATTCAATCAGCAGGCAGCTCAAGATATGGACAATGGGCGGGCACTCGTAGAGGACCATGAAGACTGCAAGAGCAGAGAATCTTTCCCAGGCCAGGGACAGCGAATGTTACAGGTTGGTGATGAGATGGAGGGAGTTGGAAAGGAGGTTGATGGGGAGGTTTCAGAGCTGGAATCTGGCAGGAGCTGCTCCAGACCTGCCTGCACGCCTGGGGGACATATTTCCAAATTTAATAAAGAAATGTGGTCACTGGCCTCAATGACCTTTTACAACCTTACAATCTTAATGCCTCAGCATACTAGACTAGACCAAATGCAGTGCCACCGCCTTTCCCTCACTGATTGTGTATTCTAGTTATTCATGTTTCAAACGCTGTTAAATTAGTTCTCCATTTCATTTGCTCCTTGCTCATGGTTTTGCTTTTTCCTTACTCTTTCATCTGAAACAAAAACACTTCTTCTCATATTGCTTATCTTTCTCAATGTCTATGAAATAAGGTTAAAGGGGTTGTCATGGTTAAAGGGGTTGTCCTCATGAGGGAACACTCCTGTGCAGTCTACATTTGTCCAGTGATTTTGGTTGGAGAGCTGGACCTGAGGTGAGTGTGGGTCATGTGACATTCCACTGTGTGCCGGGAGTGCTGACATTGCTAGAAGTGAGACTGGCAATGGAGGGGTTAATGCCACTGACAAGTATGGGGCTTCTTTCTGCACAGTGGCCAAAAACACCACTTGACTTTGGGATTTAGCCCCAGGGTTTTAGAACAGAACTCTTGACGGTTGGGTCTAAACTGATTCTGTTTCTCTTGAGTGCATGCTTTCCCCTGGAGAGCTTCATCACATGGAATGGAAAACCTCACCGCACAGGAGAGCAGCAGTGGAGTGAGAGGAATTACAAATATGTATTCACTATGCGTTGGTGGACACTATGGTGGTCCTGGAAAGCTGGCCAGGTTTCAGGACAGATGCAGTCCAATCATCCTGCCTTGTTCAGAACTAAACAAGTGTGTGCATTCTCTTCACTAGTGGAGTTCAGGTTTCGTACATCCTTCCTGTTAATTACACTGGCTTTCAAACCAGCTGAGCAGACTCATCTTTCTGGTGTCAGACCCCAGGGATAGGGCCCCATTACACAGTCTGAATCCATCACACCCTGGAGGGTCTCTGAGCCCGTGATATTCTTCTCTTCTGTGACCTTTCCTTGTGGCCCACGTCCCATCCCAGTTGCTTCTCCTCCCTTCCTACCTGACTGAATGCATATCTTTATCACACCATTGGTTGTATGGGGTCTTTCTTCCAGCCTCCTATTAGTTTTCAGGGAGTTGCTCCACAGGTACATGTACATAGTTACTGAGGTGGTTGGGGTATTCTCCTATCCAACTACCATCTACTCTCTCAAGAATTTGGTTGTTTTAGCCAGCACTTCTAATGATTGCTTTCAGGAAGAGTGGCCACTGTGGAGGTTGCTCCATTTATAATGTCTGTTTCTTAGGGTTTCCAAAGGATGATGTCACACTAACTTGTGTTGTTTTGGGTCAGGGGTTTCTGTGGGGCACTCTGTGGGGATGCCTCACCAAATGGCTTACTGAGGGGATCGTATTGGACCATCATTCCTTGATGAGGTCAGCAGGTGGAGCATATAGTGAAATGAGTCTAAAATTTTAGCAGGGAGGGGAAGTAGAGCCATAGGAGAAAATAGAAAGAACATTGTCTTAGAGTGTAAAAGTTTGAGGACTTCCAAAGAGACCCCACATGAAATTTGGGGAGTGTACAATGATTTCTATGTGAGGATGAAGATTCAGTGGATAAGAGTTAAGCAAGATGAGGGCATGGAGCTAGTTTACCATGCGTTTGGGGGACTCCTTGCCTGGAAGCACTTTAAAGAGTGTCTCTGTAAGAAGGTTGTTATGACACTCAAGTGAGCCAGCTTTTTGGGGTTGAAAGTGCCAAAGGATATTCTGTGGAAGAGTCCACTGCTGAGTTTTCTGACAGTTAAAGTGGTTTCACTGAGCAGAGTCACAGTTATCTACTGATCCCAAGGAAACACGAATGACGTTATTAAGGAAAGTGACTACCTGTCTTAAAGAGAAATCTTGTGTCAAAGTCAGTGATTATGGCAGCAGAGCTGGAATCCTCAGCAGAAGGGAGCAGTGGGTAGGTGAAATCAATCTACAGAGGGGACTGTTAGCAACAGCCTAGCAATCTGTGAAAGTGCAACTGTTTGGAAGACCCATATTTGTGGCCTCCTTAGGGACTAGGTGGACAGCTATAAGTTGAGCCCAGAGTGCTGTCCTTAAGTAGAACAATGCCTGAGGCCAGGTAGAATGCCACAAACTTCCAGTGAGACTGCCTTGCTTATAATGATGGTGCTGCGACTGGTAAACGACATTGAGACTAAAACTGTTGGTCTCAGATGGCTCGACAAATCTCCAAAAGAGGGGGAAGCGAGAATACTGGTGTCACTGCCTGAAGGCTCTCATGCGAGGGTCTGAGCCTGCGGCAAAGCACATCGTCCTGAAATTCAGAAAGATCTTAAACGCCAGGTGGTTTTTGTGGTTCAGTTGCCAAGTCATGTTCTAGTCATGACTCTTTGTGACCCCAAGGACTGGACACGAGACGTCCCTGTCCTTCAGTATCTCCTGGGGTTTGCCCAAAACATCAGGTTAGGCCTCTGCTAAAGCTACCATTTCCATTTTATCAACAAGGTATTCCATTTGTGCTGAGCTGTTCCTGGTAGGCATCTCTAACACTTGGCATTGTAGGAACTGTGTGCAGAGAGTAGTACTGGGTGTAGGCTGGTTAGGGACTTGATGTCTGGGTGAAAAAGGAAAACAAACAGAATGCCTCCACTGCCTTTCCCTTTTCATGGCTCCATTGAACTCCTATGGCAATGCTATTTCACTTGTTTTCAGTTTAAGAAGGATAGTCTTGGTACTACACATTGAGTCTGTGGCTACCAGTAGAGGTCTCTGTCTTCCTTACCACGGGAATATCTTCTCCTCATACTTTTAGCTGCAAAAGGCAATGACACCCCACTTCAGTACTCTTGCCTGGAAAATCCCATGGACGGAGGGGCCTGGTGGGCTGCAGTCCATGGGGTAGCGAAGAGTCAGACATGACTGAGCGACTTCACTTTCACTTTTCTCCTTCATGCCTTGGAGAAGGAAATGGTAACCCACTTCAGTGTTCTTGCCTGGAGAATCCCATGGACTGAGGGACCTGGCAGGCTACGGTCCATGGGGTCGCAAAGAGTCGGACACGACTGAGCGACTTCACTTTCACTTTTCACTTTCATGCATTGGAGAAGGAAATGGCAACCCACTCCAGTGTTCTTGCCTGGAGAATCCCAGGGATGGGGGAGCCTGGTGGGCTGCCGTCTATGGGGTCCCGCGGAGAGTCGGAAACGACTGAAGCGACTAAGCAGCTGCGGCAGCAGCAGCAGCATATATAGAGTATGTCTTTTGTCTTTGCAGTCTTTTAGTAGTTTGCTTATCATGTGCCTCCCATTATGGTTTACTACTTATTCAAAAATAGAAAAGTCTTCCTTCCCTTATGCCTCTGTGGAGAGGATTTCTAGATTGGTAAGAAATTCTGAATTTTGTTTTCATCTGTATTAACCCGGGAAAACCCATTTTTCTTAACCAGTTGCTTTCTGTGTTGCAGAGGCCCACTTCGTGGGGTGAACTCTGGAAGACAGCTGACTATACAGCAGTGCCAAGTGGAAAGAAAGGCATCAAAATTATAGAATAAATCATATTCTCTCAAAATGTGTATGCTGAAGTTCTAAGTCTCTGCACTTTATATGTAGTCAAACTGTGCATAAATTATAATTTATTTCTGACCCTGTTTGGAAATAGGGCCTCTATATAGGTAGTTGTGTTAATACAACTGGCACTTTGTCAGAAGAGGAGATCAGTCACAGACAACACAGAGATGTTACCGTGTGAAGACAAAGCCAGATAATGGCCAGTCACAGTCCAAAAGAGGCCTCAGAAGACCAAATCTGCTGACCCTTTGAGTGATGGCTTGTCCCCAGAAGTTTGAGAAATCATTTATTGACGATACCTGGTATGTAGCACTTTGTTCTGGCAACCCTGGCAAACTAATACACACACTTCCTCTTGAGAAGAAGCTGTCAATTCCAAAAGGGGCCTTCTTTACTTACATAGGTTTTCAGTGAATGGAAACTGGCAAAGGACTCACTTTCCCATCAACTGATTATCCTCACAGATTCCAAATGCTCCCTAAGAGCTTTCACTGTCTCTTCAGAGATTCAGCCAGGCTAGAACTTACTCCTATTTCATGGGTCAAGTTGACCTAGGAAATATTAGAATGAGCATAATTCACAAAAAGTGGTAGAACAAAACAGGCCCATAAGGAAGGCAGCCTGACCTCATGAAAAGCATACAGCCCTCTCTTTTTATCCTTCTCATACGTCTCTTTTTAAATCCATAGGAGGTAAACGGTAGTGACCAAGGCATTGCTGCCTACTGCTTTAGTGAAATTACAAAGCTGTGATGTCGTGGTAACCATACCTCCCTAAACCTCCCCTGACCAAGACACTAGGCTGCAGAAGAAGCCACAGGGCAGCTGAAAGGATCACAAGCCCTCCCAAACTGTTGGAGCTGCCTGGGCCTGTCCACCCACACAGTTGATCAAGTGTGTTGGTGTCACCTTCTCCATGACAGAGTTTGTCGTCTATGGCCACCACTCTTCTCTCCAGTCCTCTGGATTCCTGAGACCACCCGCCACACTCGCCTCCCCTCCACCCTCCTCCAAGAGGTCACCCTTCTACCTTGCAATCTACATATCTGGAAAAAGGAAAAGAAAAAAAGACTACAATCCAGTCCAAACTAAAGGGCCCTAACCCATGGAGATGTACGTGGTCCTCAACCCCAAATAGGGCTGTTATGAGCAGCAAAACCACAGCTCCAGGCAACCTCACCATTAACACCTGCACCCAGGCCAGGTACATGTTCCCACTATTGATGAAGGGTGCAGACTTTGAGTCCTCTACCAACTCGAGAAACTTCCTCTCTACCTTCCACCTTAGCCAAGCCTAAAAGACAGACTGTACTTCAGCACATCAGGCCCAAGGCATGCTCAACTGAGAACATGTCGAGGTAACAGTGCAGGTAGAGTGTGCCTTGGAGATGACATACACCCAAAGTGAAGCCATATAAAAGCCTTTTAGTGCCAGTTTCTTTTCATCTCTTGGATGATCAGGTCAATAGGATTCAAATCACTGATACCATTCAGCTTAGCTTAAAGGCAGTGCAGGTTGCCTCTGTGGAACTTAATCAAGAAGTTTCAGTCCAGGCCTGCCTGCAGCCTCTAATTCCCATTCCTCAAATGTTTTCATTCAATCAGCAGGCAGCTCAAGATATGGACAATGGGCGGGCACTCGTAGAGGACCATGAAGACTGCAAGAGCAGAGAATCTTTCCCAGGCCAGGGACAGCGAATGTTACAGGTTGGTGATGAGATGGAGGGAGTTGGAAAGGAGGTTGATGGGGAGGTTTCAGAGCTGGAATCTGGCAGGAGCTGCTCCAGACCTGCCTGCACGCCTGGGGGACATATTTCCAAATTTAATAAAGAAATGTGGTCACTGGCCTCAATGACCTTTTACAACCTTACAATCTTAATGCCTCAGCATACTAGACTAGACCAAATGCAGTGCCACCGCCTTTCCCTCACTGATTGTGTATTCTAGTTATTCATGTTTCAAACGCTGTTAAATTAGTTCTCCATTTCATTTGCTCCTTGCTCATGGTTTTGCTTTTTCCTTACTCTTTCATCTGAAACAAAAACACTTCTTCTCATATTGCTTATCTTTCTCAATGTCTATGAAATAAGGTTAAAGGGGTTGTCATGGTTAAAGGGGTTGTCCTCATGAGGGAACACTCCTGTGCAGTCTACATTTGTCCAGTGGCTTTGGTTGGAGAGCTGGACCTGAGGTGAGTGTGGGTCATGTGACATTCCACTGTGTGCCGGGAGTGCTGACATTGCTAGAAGTGAGACTGGCAATGGAGGGGTTAATGCCACTGACAAGTATGGGGCTTCTTTCTGCACAGTGGCCAAAAACACCACTTGACTTTGGGATTTAGCCCCAGGGTTTTAGAACAGAACTCTTGACGGTTGGGTCTAAACTGATTCTGTTTCTCTTGAGTGCATGCTTTCCCCTGGAGAGCTTCATCACATGGAATGGAAAACCTCACCGCACAGGAGAGCAGCAGTGGAGTGAGAGGAATTACAAATATGTATTCACTATGCGTTGGTGGACACTATGGTGGTCCTGGAAAGCTGGCCAGGTTTCAGGACAGATGCAGTCCAATCATCCTGCCTTGTTCAGAACTAAACAAGTGTGTGCATTCTCTTCACTAGTGGAGTTCAGGTTTCGTACATCCTTCCTGTTAATTACACTGGCTTTCAAACCAGCTGAGCAGACTCATCTTTCTGGTGTCAGACCCCAGGGATAGGGCCCCATTACACAGTCTGAATCCATCACACCCTGGAGGGTCTCTGAGCCCGTGATATTCTTCTCTTCTGTGACCTTTCCTTGTGGCCCACGTCCCATCCCAGTTGCTTCTCCTCCCTTCCTACCTGACTGAATGCATATCTTTATCACACCATTGGTTGTATGGGGTCTTTCTTCCAGCCTCCTATTAGTTTTCAGGGAGTTGCTCCACAGGTACATGTACATAGTTACTGAGGTGGTTGGGGTATTCTCCTATCCAACTACCATCTACTCTCTCAAGAATTTGGTTGTTTTAGCCAGCACTTCTAATGATTGCTTTCAGGAAGAGTGGCCACTGTGGAGGTTGCTCCATTTATAATGTCTGTTTCTTAGGGTTTCCAAAGGATGATGTCACACTAACTTGTGTTGTTTTGGGTCAGGGGTTTCTGTGGGGCACTCTGTGGGGATGCCTCACCAAATGGCTTACTGAGGGGATCGTATTGGACCATCATTCCTTGATGAGGTCAGCAGGTGGAGCATATAGTGAAATGAGTCTAAAATTTTAGCAGGGAGGGGAAGTAGAGCCATAGGAGAAAATAGAAAGAACATTGTCTTAGAGTGTAAAAGTTTGAGGACTTCCAAAGAGACCCCACATGAAATTTGGGGAGTGTACAATGATTTCTATGTGAGGATGAAGATTCAGTGGATAAGAGTTAAGCAAGATGAGGGCATGGAGCTAGTTTACCATGCGTTTGGGGGACTCCTTGCCTGGAAGCACTTTAAAGAGTGTCTCTGTAAGAAGGTTGTTATGACACTCAAGTGAGCCAGCTTTTTGGGGTTGAAAGTGCCAAAGGATATTCTGTGGAAGAGTCCACTGCTGAGTTTTCTGACAGTTAAAGTGGTTTCACTGAGCAGAGTCACAGTTATCTACTGATCCCAAGGAAACACGAATGACGTTATTAAGGAAAGTGACTACCTGTCTTAAAGAGAAATCTTGTGTCAAAGTCAGTGATTATGGCAGCAGAGCTGGAATCCTCAGCAGAAGGGAGCAGTGGGTAGGTGAAATCAATCTACAGAGGGGACTGTTAGCAACAGCCTAGCAATCTGTGAAAGTGCAACTGTTTGGAAGACCCATATTTGTGGCCTCCTTAGGGACTAGGTGGACAGCTATAAGTTGAGCCCAGAGTGCTGTCCTTAAGTAGAACAATGCCTGAGGCCAGGTAGAATGCCACAAACTTCCAGTGAGACTGCCTTGCTTATAATGATGGTGCTGCGACTGGTAAACGACATTGAGACTAAAACTGTTGGTCTCAGATGGCTCGACAAATCTCCAAAAGAGGGGGAAGCGAGAATACTGGTGTCACTGCCTGAAGGCTCTCATGCGAGGGTCTGAGCCTGCGGCAAAGCACATCGTCCTGAAATTCAGAAAGATCTTAAACGCCAGGTGGTTTTTGTGGTTCAGTTGCCAAGTCATGTTCTAGTCATGACTCTTTGTGACCCCAAGGACTGGACACGAGACGTCCCTGTCCTTCAGTATCTCCTGGGGTTTGCCCAAAACATCAGGTTAGGCCTCTGCTAAAGCTACCATTTCCATTTTATCAACAAGGTATTCCATTTGTGCTGAGCTGTTCCTGGTAGGCATCTCTAACACTTGGCATTGTAGGAACTGTGTGCAGAGAGTAGTACTGGGTGTAGGCTGGTTAGGGACTTGATGTCTGGGTGAAAAAGGAAAACAAACAGAATGCCTCCACTGCCTTTCCCTTTTCATGGCTCCATTGAACTCCTATGGCAATGCTATTTCACTTGTTTTCAGTTTAAGAAGGATAGTCTTGGTACTACACATTGAGTCTGTGGCTACCAGTAGAGGTCTCTGTCTTCCTTACCACGGGAATATCTTCTCCTCATACTTTTAGCTGCAAAAGGCAATGACACCCCACTTCAGTACTCTTGCCTGGAAAATCCCATGGACGGAGGGGCCTGGTGGGCTGCAGTCCATGGGGTAGCGAAGAGTCAGACATGACTGAGCGACTTCACTTTCACTTTTCTCCTTCATGCCTTGGAGAAGGAAATGGTAACCCACTTCAGTGTTCTTGCCTGGAGAATCCCAGGGAAGGGGAAGCCTGGTGGGCTGCCGTCTATGGGGTCGCACAGAGTCAGACAGGACTGAAATGACTTAGCAGCAGCAGCAGCAGCATACTTTTAGCCAATAGCATTTTCTTAGGCAGTGACAATAGCGTTGGGACCTGGTCCACCCTCCTTATGGCTCCTTGGTGTAGAGGTGTATGTCTCCTCAAGGTGTAGAGGGACATCACTCACACTGATAGCCAAATAAGGCCTTTATAATTAGTTACCCAATCATCTGACCAGACCATATGGCCTCAATCCTGCTACCCTGTAGAAAACATTGAATTGTTATTGCCCTTGAGGCACCCACAGCAGTGACACCAGACCTCTAGAAGCAGTGCTCCCTTCCTAGATGGTGTTACCCACCTGTGTTTGCTAGCTAGTAAGCCAATTCCACTTAGAGACACTCCACTGGGTTAATTGCAAGGGCAATGCAGTCATCCTGACTATGTCAATTGCCCATTGTTTGGATCAGTTGTTGCCCATCCATAGTGGTACTACTGGCTCAAATCCTGAGGTATTTACCTGGGCTTCTACTCCTTGCCCTAAGTTTCCACAGACATTCTCCCAACCAGAGACAGTGGGCCAGCCCTTGTAACTGTTATAAAGCCTGCAGGGCATACACTGAAACAAACACCAGAGAACTCTGGACAAACAGGCTTTCTTACTCACAGGTCCTAGAGAGCACCACAGCACATCTAGGACCACAGGCAAGGTTGAAGGAAAATGAACAACATGGGCCTGGTGTTCTGCATTTATTGTGACCTGTGGTGGTGTGTCTCTGCTTGTGATGGTTCACATTCTGATGCTGATGTAAAATAAATAAATAAATAAAAGCAGGAACTAAAGAGCAGGGTCATTCAAGATATCTGAGTCAGCCAGGAATGTCTAAAACAGGCATTTCAGGGGTGGGGTGACATGGTTTTTTACCAAGTTGTACACTTGATTTCAGAAGGAGACCTTTGAAGTGGATGCCTTAATATGTACACACACACACACACACACACACATGATTTTCAAGTACCTACAGCAATCGTGGGAAGACAATTCAACGTATAGATATAACTGGTTAAACTTTTGGAAAGATAAATTTATTGTGAATGAAAAACTAAAATTTTTTAAATGAATGAGTGAAGGAGGTTTAAAGGAGAACACTGATTAACAATCATCCATAACAGGTTAGTAAAAGGATTTGTGTGACAAAGCAATTGAATAGAATTAAATACATAAAAATTTAAAACACTACAATATAACAAATACACAAACATAACATGTCAGCTAAAGCCAACTGACTGATGATGGTTCTGTTGCCACCTTTTTTTAAGTAATTTTTATTTGGGGGGAAAACTTTCAGTCTTTTGACACACACATATACACTGGTACATGTACATTGGCAGTTTCATTCTTACTCTTTTCTTCACAAGTGTGTTATACATTTTTCAGGGCTTTATATTGAATTTGTCATTAGAGTATTCACATTGAGAGTTCTTCTTTTGACTTCCTAATTGATGTGAGAATCATGTAGAGTTAAGTTGTGTATATACCTTTAAAAGTTAATTTTATTGGAGTACAATTGCTTCACAAGATTTTGTCTACAGCAAATTGCTGCCGTGTTGCACTCCTTGGGCTCTCACTTGGACATGACTTAGTGACTGCAAAGGGAGTGAATGTAAACGGAGATAAAATGCAAAAGTACAGAGAAGCTAAGCTTCTGAGAAGTGTTGGGAATAAAGAAAAGCCATGGGAAAGTGGGATGTGAGATGGCTAATTGACATAATAGTGTCTGGGAAGCTCTGAAGAGAAATCAGCAGCCCTTATAAATAGTCCATTTGTCATAGACATCAGTAAGTCCCTATGTCTCTGAGCTATTTCTCATTAAGTCTTCCCCGCCCCGCCCCCCCCCCCGCCAGCCCCCAATGCATACACTGCCTACATACAATGATCCTGCTTGATCTCAAATGTAAATCACGCATCTCAACTTCTTCTCTAGTCTCATGACAGGATTACTTATGACCTTACTGGCCATCCCCTTTTGTTTCACTATAGCAGTCAGTCTAGACCATTGTTTCTGACATCTTCAAATATGTCACTGTGAAGGCCATCCTTTCATCTTCCTAACATCATCTTCCCATGAGCATCCAGATACCCCAATCCCCACTTCATATGTGCTTTTCATGGAGACAATTGTGACCAATCTCATGACATCTTATCAATCTTTAAAGAATGAAATAGGCAAATATGCAAAAACCATGTGAAAACTTCACTAATTGTCACGATCTTCATAGACTGGGACCTGGGGACTCGAGTCAATGAGAAGAAGGAAGCAGGAGACCCAAGTCTCGAGTGAAACGAGGGTACTTCATTTGCAGAAACACATGCTTATATATCTTCAATAAAATAATTACTCAGCCATTAAAAAGAATGAAATTCCACCAGTTGCAACAAAATGGATAGTCCTTTAAGTAAAAGGTCACTGAAGAGAGTCAGTGGGGAGGGAGTCACTGAAGGGAATCCAAGCAGGTGCTCCTTCCCATGATCTCAGTCCTGAGAATTGCATGCAGCTCTGCTCGTTCCTGTTTTCCAGGAACTGATAAGGAACAGAGAGTCCTTGAGAAGTTTCACGCAAAGGAAGAAAACATATTGGATCCCTTAAAGTTGAATGTCCCCTGACAATTCCACGTATTTTATTTTTTCCTAACTGGGGGCGACTGTAGACAGTTTTTGTAAAAAGGGCACTGACCAACTGAGTTTGTTTTGTTTGAACAATTTTAGTTGAAAGATATTGGTATACTACAAATATAATCACCAGGATATTTATCAGTGTTATTGCTCCAAATGCAATACTAGGTGTAATGTTTTGAAACCATTTTCGAGGGTCTAGTCCAGATAATTGATCAACTAGCTGTTAAGCTAAGGTTTCCAAATTGTTGGAAGATGGTAGACTCTTAGAGAAGGTTTCAAAGATTTCCTTTTGCAACAGTTGTACATTTAAGGCAGTGTTATTATGTATATCTTGTAAGTGAAATTTGATTTGTTCCCATTTGTAAGCACTATGGTTGAACTGAACTGGCATGATACAAAATTGAGTAGAATTCCAATCACTATTTAATAATACTTGTTTTTGTAAATCTATTAATTGATCTCCAACCCATTGGATGGCTGTTTTTAATTCCTGAACTGTATTCTGAACTTTTTCATCTATCTGAACCTGAGTGACCCATATAGTATGAGCATCTTTAGTCTGATTTTGAATAAAGTTTTGCGTTTGAATTGAAGTTTGTAAAGCAATGTCTGCGACAGCAGCAGTGGTGCACATGGCTATTAACCCCAAAATGCCAAGAATTAACTATTCAATGAATCACTTAGATCGTCTGAGTAATTTAGTGAGTAACTGGGAGGCAAGTCCTGCCATGGGACCGTCTTCCCAGGGCTGTTGGAGATCTACTGGCAACCACAGACTATGTTGAGATTGGAGAATCAAAAGAGATTCTTTTTTTTTTTTTAAAGAGAAATAGAGGAATTAAGACAAGTATACAATTTGCAACCCATACAAGTCATAGAACATAAAGTCTTATTAAATTGTAAGTTTCCTATGGCTATAACAAAAGGAAGGGGAAACTTGTATAAAATATGAATGATGGTAACAGAAGGAATAGTTACTCTGACTATGACTGGTCCCTGTGAAATATCCAGTCCAAGTTCCACGTTTTTCAATACTTGCAGCAAGTTTCCAGATGTCTCATTGTTCAGGCCCAATCCATTTATTGAGGATGATTTGAGGGCAAGGAGGTGCCATTTTGCTGTCAAGCCATCCTAGGAGTCCTTTGCCGTGGAAGTGTTCCACTGAACTGTTGGTAATCTTCTATGTTACTTGAGTAACAGAATCACACATAGCACTGTTAATATCATCTGAGCAGTTAGATAGCCATATACCATGGGGTCCCCAATCAACAATGGTGTAATTGGCCACAAACATTAATTTTTGTGATTTAGCTTGACATCTATCCCAATAAACAGGAGTATATTTAAAGTCCTTATGTGTAAACCCCTTATATTCAAAGTTTTGTCCTTTTACTAGAGCTTTGGTAGTATTGGCATGGATTTCATAAGAGGACAGGGCAGCAAACAGTCCAAGCAATGTGAAGAAGTTCTTTTTTAGAGGCAGTACGAAAGCCCACGTTTGTCAACTAACATGAATACATAATTCTGTTGGGCCCATGCATAAAGGAAGGATTTCATAGCCTAGAGAACTGTTAGTCTTCCTTCTTCCCCAGGATGAGAGGGCCCCTCCAAGCTCCAAGGAGGAGGCATATGTACTGAGTCATTAGTGAATATGATCAGTCCTACGTCTGTCAATTCTATAACCTGCAATAAAGGGGGGTTAGGTATGTAAGCCCAATAAGTGTGATTAATCAAGTCAGCCTGAGCAGGGGAAGCAAAAGCAAGCAAAGGAAGTGTAGCAACAAAAATATGTTCAGGATTCCGAGGCATCTCCTGTGGAGAAACCAGATTTTTAGCTTGATCAGTAAGGGTTTTTATCTGTCCCCAAGTAGGGAGATCACAAGTTCGATGACGTCAAGTGTGGCGTTTCTTGGAATTTTTTAAAGCCGCCATGGCTTATACTGGAATCTCCTCCTCCTGGGGATTTCACCGTTTCTTCTCTATCTTGAACGCTGGTGGCTCCCTTGAGGCGGATCTTCCAAAGAGAGAGCCAACTGATTCCGTTGGATCCATCTGGAGAAATACAAGCACACCCCTTTCCCTGTGATATTAATTTTCCAGATTTCCGTTGTTTAGTCAACCCATCTTGATAGCGAATGGGCAGAGGAAAGGAGGTATCCCTCAATGTCTTGAAATGTCTTTCTGCTTTTGTCAAAATATCTCCTTGTGGTAAGTTTAAAAAATGTAAAACAAATAAATCTGTATTAACAGTAGTTATAGGATTAAAGAATATATTGCATTGGAATCTGGTAAAGTCTGCTCTGGATAAGGAAGATAGAAGTGTCCCTGTGTATCCCCCCTTTTATCATTTATTTATTTTTTAATTTGTAGTTTCAGTGTGTGTTGTGTTCGTTTAACTGTGTCCTGTGTTTGTGGATTATAAGGAAGGAATGTCTGTAATATATTTAATAGAGAATGAATGTAAAAATTGTTTGAAGTGTCTAGAAATATAGGCAGGGCCATTGTCTGTTTTTCTAGAACTAGGTGTTCCTTTTGTTGCAAAGCAAGTTAACAGGTGGGTTATAACATGTTGTGAAGTCTCACCTCGGAGAGGTGTAGCCCATCTAAAAGAATAATTTGTATTGATTGAGACATGTAAGAAGGAAGAGGGAGAAAATTCAGGGCAATGGGTAATATCCATTTGTCACAGTTCATTGGGCTGTAATCGTTGAGGATTTATATTTTGTGTAATGGGTTGAAGATGCAGGGGCCTACAAGTAGAACAATGATTAATGACTCGTTTAGCATGTTGGTATGGAATTTTCCAAATTTGATGTAATGAGCCAGCATTGTTGTGTAATAGAGCAAGTTGCTCTTCAGGAGTAGTAAAAGAGACAAGTTTATCAGCTTGTTCATTTTCATGAGCTATAAGGTCAGGACGACAAGACTGTGTTCAAATATGGGTAATATAAATGGAGGAAGTGCGGTTCTTAACAATAGTATAGTTCAATAAAAAGTTGTGGGATAATAGGTTGATTAGAATTTATGGTAGAAGTTTTTATATTTTTTAATACAAAAAGTGAATATAAGGAGTCAGAAACTGTATTAATAGGATAAGAATGTAGGTGAATAATCTGAATGAGAGTATATAATTTACTTTGTTGAGCAGAGTGAAATTTAGTATAAAGTACTTTACATTTTTTGAGACACTAGAATGAGGCTTTGGTGTTTTTAGTCCCATCTATATAGAAAACATCAGCTTGAGGTGATACAGATAGGTTGTGATGTGACAATGGGAGAGATAAGAAATTTAGTATTTTTGAAGACATTTCTAAGTTTGTTAGAAGGATAATGAAATGAAATTTCTCCAAAACGTTTCAGAAAGGCTATCTGGAGAGAAGTTTATAAAGCAATTTTAAACTGAGATTTACTAATAGGTACTACAGTTTTATGAGGATTAGGGCCAATTAGAGCTCTAGTTTTTTTTTTTTTTTTTTTTTCATTGATAATTATTAGAGTAATCAAATCAAGATAAGCTGTAAGTGACCTTGTCTCTATAAAATGGGTATAGATTTATTCTATCGGGTATTTTTGTTCGGTAAGAGTCTTGTGCGAGAATGGAGAGGGGGTAGTATAAAAAACTCTAGTGGTAAATCAAGTCTAATATGAGTAAGGGACGGTTATTGCAATTTATTTTGTATTAAACAGAGTTCTTCTTGTGTTTCTTGTGAAATTGAATGAGGGCTATTTAAATCGGGATCTCTTTTTAAAGTGTTAAATAAATTAGTCAGTTGATAACTTGTAGTGTTTAAAGAGGGTCTAATTCAATTTACATCGCCTAAAATGTTTTTTTTTTTTTTCTCCCATGTATTTCTATTAGTTGAAGGCTAATTACTTTACAATATTGTAGTGATTTTTGCCATCCGTTGACATGAATCAGCCGTGGATTTACGTGTGTTCCCCATCCCGATCCCCCTTCCCACCTCCCTCTCCATCCTATCCCTCTGGGTCTTCCCGCTACACCAGCCCTGAGCACTTGCCTAAAAGGTTTTGAAAATCACTTAAGGGTGATAATTTATTAACATGAATCTGTGTTAGTTGGGGAGTAATATGTTGTCTATTAACAACAAATCTTAAGTAATAGTAAGGTGTAGATGTTTGAATCTTTTTAGGGGCAATGATTAATCTAGACGTTTTTAAGCATTGTTGAGTTATGTCAAACACCTGTTGAGTTTTTAAAACAGATGGAGTTGAAAGCAATATATCATGTATATAATGAACAACGAGAAAGTTAGGAAATTATTTTCTCATAGGTCCAAGGGCTTTGGTTACATAATATTGACACACGGTGAGAGAATTTATCTTTTTTTTTTTTTTTTTTTTTGAGGTACCATAGTCCATTGATATTGATTGTGAGCCCCGGTATGATTAGAATAAAGAAGAGAGAAGGTAAATTACTCTTGGTCTAGAGGGTATAAAGGTATAGTAAGAAAAACAGTCTTGTAAATCTGTAAGATGTCAGTTTTGAGGAATAGTGGTAGGTGATGAATTTTTTGGTTGTAATGTATCTATAGGTTTCATAGATGCATTAACCTTTTGAAGGTCTGTTAAAAGACACCATTTGTTAGGTTTTATTATTATTACTATTACTATTATTATTATTATCATTATATAAAAATAGGAGAATTCCACAGGGAGCAAGATTTCTCAATATGTTTTAATTTCAATTGTGTATTTATAAGTTTTTTTAGTAACCTTTAATTTCTCTTTTGTAAGGGGTGACTGCTCTGTCCCAATAGGCTCGTTATTTTTTTTTTTTTTCAACTTATTTTAATAAGTGTATTGTTTATTAAATGAGCAGTGGCGCCTAGGAAAAAACGTGGAATATATATTTGAGTTTGTCATTGTATAAGTAAATCTCCTTTTATTACATTAAGGGGTGCATCTATCATATAAGATTGTAAGGTTGTAGGCTGGCCTTTTGGTCTCTCACACGGGTATATTTGGATACTTTTATAAACCTCTTGTACTTTGGTTTGAGATATTCTTGCAGTTTGGCAAGAAATTCTCTGTATAGGCCAAGATTTGGGTCATAAATGTTTGGAAATAATGGTAATATCAGATCCAGTATCAAGAAGACCAGAGGATCTTTCATCATTATTTTTGATACTTATGTTTGGTCGTGCATATTTAGGTACCATTGATGTCCATAAGGATTGCTTTTGATCAGTATTACCAAATCCACCTGTCTGTATATCATTCGAAGAGTTAATAGAAATGTAAGGTAAAAGAAGTAATTTGGTGATCCTTTTTCAAATGGCTCTTATCCCTACAAACAAAACACCTTTCATTTTTCTTTTTAAAGGTAGCAGTCATTGCTTTAGCTAACATTTGCATTTTTTTGAGTTTTTGATCCTAAGTTGCAACAAGCCTTTAAATAATCAATAACATTTCCAGTCTCACGAATCAGAACGATGGCTTTTTGACATTCCTGATTTGCATTTTTATATGTAAGCAGCTTTTCTAATTATACTTTGGCCTCCTATCCGACAACACTACGGGAGATATCAACTCCCAGTCTAGCTGAAAAAAATCAGCATAGGCTTCATTAGGCCCTTGTAATATCTTCGTGTAGCGATCTTTAGATTTTCCTTGAGGAGTAATTTCATCCCAAGCTTCAAGGGCAACTTGTTTCGATTGCTCATGTAGCAAAGGTGGGCATCGTATCTGAGCTCTCGTTGAATCAAATTGTCCCATACCAGTTAACATTTTAAAAGGAATTTTGTTTTGGGGAGTGCCAGCTCAAGCATTAGAATTGGCATGATCTTGGGCCACATCATGAAACCACATTATCTGTTGAAGATATTTTCTTGGTTTAAGAAGAGCTTTTATCAAAATTTGTCAGTCACAAGGAATAACATTTTCAATAGAAGATGTCATATTGCTTAGACTTTTTTTGTTTTTAGTAAAAGGTGGATGAGCGCCTTTACATAGTTATAGCCTTTTTCATTTGTTGTATGTGAGAAAAATCGATGTCTTCATATTGAGGTATTAATTGTCCTTGAGCATTAACGTTTTTTAACACAGGAAAGGCAAAAAGATCATTGGCCTCAGAGACTCGAGATTGTAAAGCCAGTAAATCAGAAAGCCTTTGTCGTGAAGGAGAATGAGTGGATCATCTGTTTTTATAAATATGAGTGTGTTTTAGGGGCTTATCATTGTCATCAAAAAAAGTATTGTTGGCTTTAGTGTCAAAGAGAGCATCAGAAGATTCATCATCAGATTTATCTTGTCCTGGAATGTCCATTGCAAGAGGAGGAGGAGCGCTTGGGACAGCCAGAGCAGGGATGGTGGGGACGTTTTGAAACATTTTATGTTGTTTTAATTAGGCCTTTTGTAAATTCTTATCATCTAATTTATATTTGTATAATGAGCATTCCACTTGTTGATGAATATCGGGGGGAGGGGGAGCAGGGGGGCGGGGTAGAGTTGCCTTGAAATGGCAAGATCATGGCTTTAATGAGGGCCCACAAGGGCCAGGAATCTATTGGGATATTTTCTCTCTGTCTTGTGGCTCCTTTAACTGTTTCTTTTCGTTTCTTTGTATTTGTTTTTTAATCCTGGATCCAAATTTCTAAATCGAAACTGTCTTCATCAGGGAACCAGGGATTCTATTCAACCGCAGTTTGGGGACAAGCCTCTGTCTGTTGATGCAAAACCGAAAGTCCTTGAACCTTAAATAAATGACGAAGTAAAGTAGAAAAGTGGTGGGGCTTTCCAGCCGTTTGTCTCATAACCCTGCACTTACTGACCTCTGTAGGTCCTAACAGTCACTGTGTCCGCTTGCCACGGGCGTTCACCAGGTCCCTTTCTGGGCACCACCTGTCACAGTCTTCATAGAAATTATAACTCTGGTTTGGAGAAGACTCTTGAGAGTCCCTTGGACTGCAATGAGATCCAACCAGTACATTCTAAAGGAGATCAGTCCTGGGTGTTCATTGGAAGGACTGATGTTGAAGCTGAAACTCCAATACTTTGGGCACCTCACACGAAGAATTGACTCATTGGAAATGACCCTGATGCTGGGAGAGATTGGGGTCAGGAGGAAAAGAGGATGACAGAGGATGAGATGGTTGGATGGTTGGATGGTATCACCAACTCGATGGACATGAGTTTGAGTAAACTCCGGGAGTTGGTGATGAATAGGGAGGCCTGGCGTGCTGCCATTCACAGGGTCGCAAAGAGTTGGACACAACTGAACGACTGAACTGAACTGAACTGAAGGAGCCTAAAGGAAGGCTCTGGACCTGAGACCTAATGACAACACCACAGTTCAAAAGCATCAATTTTTTGGTGCTCAGCTATCTTCACAGTCCAACTCTCATATCCATATGTGACCACGGGAAAAACCATAGCCTTGACCAGACGGACCTTTGTTGGCAAAGTAATGTCTCTGCTTTTTAATATGCTATCTAGGTTGGTCATAACTTTCCTTCCAAGGAGTAACTGCCTTTTAATTTTGTGGCTGCAATCACCTACTGTGTGCTCATTAGTGAGCTAAAAAGGGGGAAAAATTAAGTTAGAGTTTATTATTCCCAAATCAAAAAAGAAATGTCTCGATGGACGAGACCCCCTGAATCCAAAACAATAGAAACCCTTATTTCAGGTAATAGGAAGGCTCTGGAACTGAGACATAATGATAACCTTCAGAACTACATACACCTCTTCCTTTCTAGGAACAAGCTACTTTATGATTTGAACAGGTCTCTCAAAGCACTGGAGAGCCACAAGAACTCATCTCTCAAGTGTATGTGGCTCTGCTTCCTGTTTTTGTCATTCTGACATGACTTCTTTTATGCCACAAGCAAAAGAAGTTTTAGATTCCATTGTATTCAACAATTTTTTCCCACAGCAAGAATGTGAATGTCCCACATATTAATTTCTTCAAGCTACTACACCTTGCCCAAGAATGGATTAGGGAGGCTGAGACACACTTTTCTGAAGGAGTTCTCAGATATTAGTTGTCAGGGGACATTCAACTTTAAGGGATCCAATATGTTTTCTTCCTTTTTGTGCCATCTTTCAAGGACTCTCTGTTCCTTATCAGTTCCTGGAAAACAGGAACAAGCAGAACTGCATGCAATTCTCAGGACTGAGATCATGGAAAAAAGCACCATGGATTTCCTTCAGTGAGTCTTTTCAGTGATTCTCTTCAGTGACCTTTTACTTAAAGGTCTATCCATTTTTTTTGCAACTGGTGGAATTTCATTTTAAATGGCTGAGTAATTATTTATTGAAGATATATAAGCATGTGTTTCTGCAAATAAAGTGCCCTTGTTTCACTCGAGACTTGAGTCCCTGTGTCCTTCTCATTGACTCGAGTCCCCAGGTCCCAGTCTATGAAGACCGTGACAGGTGGTGCCCAGAAAGGGACCTGGTGAACGCCCGTGGCAAGCGGACACAGTGACTGTTAGGACCTACAGAGGTCAGTAAGTGCAGGGTTATGGGACAAACGGCTGGAAAGCCCCACCACTTTTCTACTTTACTTCGTCATTTATTTAAGGTTCAAGGACTTTCGGTTTTGCATCAACAGACAGAGGCTTGTCCCCAAACTGCGGTTGAATAGAATCCCTGGTTCCCTGATGAAGACAGTTTCGATTTAGAAATTTGGATCCAGGATTAAAAAACAAATACAAAGAAACGAAAAGAAACAGTTAAAGGAGCCACAAGACAGAGAGAAAATATCCCAATAGATTCCTGGCCCTTGTGGGCCCTCATTAAAGCCATGATCTTGCCATTTCAAGGCAACTCTACCCCGCCCCCCTGCTCCCCCTCCCCCCGATATTCATCAACAAGTGGAATGCTCATTATACAAATATAAATTAGATGATAAGAATTTACAAAAGGCCTAATTAAAACAACATAAAATGTTTCAAAACGTCCCCACCATCCCTGCTCTGGCTGTCCCAAGCGCTCCTCCTCCTCTTGCAATGGACATTCCAGGACAAGATAAATCTGATGATGAATCTTCTGATGCTCTCTTTGACACTAAAGCCAACAATACTTTTTTTGATGACAATGATAAGCCCCTAAAACACACTCATATTTATAAAAACAGATGATCCACTCATTCTCCTTCACGACAAAGGCTTTCTGATTTACTGGCTTTACAATCTCGAGTCTCTGAGGCCAATGATCTTTTTGCCTTTCCTGTGTTAAAAAACGTTAATGCTCAAGGACAATTAATACCTCAATATGAAGACATCGATTTTTCTCACATACAACAAATGAAAAAGGCTATAACTATGTAAAGGCGCTCATCCACCTTTTACTAAAAACAAAAAAAGTCTAAGCAATATGACATCTTCTATTGAAAATGTTATTCCTTGTGACTGACAAATTTTGATAAAAGCTCTTCTTAAACCAAGAAAATATCTTCAACAGATAATGTGGTTTCATGATGTGGCCCAAGATCATGCCAATTCTAATGCTTGAGCTGGCACTCCCCAAAACAAAATTCCTTTTAAAATGTTAACTGGTATGGGACAATTTGATTCAACGAGAGCTCAGATACGATGCCCACCTTTGCTACATGAGCAATCGAAACAAGTTGCCCTTGAAGCTTGGGATGAAATTACTCCTCAAGGAAAATCTAAAGATCGCTACACGAAGATATTACAAGGGCCTAATGAAGCCTATGCTGATTTTTTTCAGCTAGACTGGGAGTTGATATCTCCCGTAGTGTTGTCGGATAGGAGGCCAAAGTATAATTAGAAAAGCTGCTTACATATAAAAATGCAAATCAGGAATGTCAAAAAGCCATCGTTCTGATTCGTGAGACTGGAAATGTTATTGATTATTTAAAGGCTTGTTGCAACTTAGGATCAAAAACTCAAAAAAATGCAAATGTTAGCTAAAGCAATGACTGCTACCTTTAAAAAGAAAAATGAAAGGTGTTTTGTTTGTAGGGATAAGAGCCATTTGAAAAAGGATCACCAAATTACTTCTTTTACCTTACATTTCTATTAACTCTTCGAATGATATACAGACAGGTGGATTTGGTAATACTGATCAAAAGCAATCCTTATGGACATCAATGGTACCTAAATATGCACGACCAAACATAAGTATCAAAAATAATGATGAAAGATCCTCTGGTCTTCTTGATACTGGATCTGATATTACCATTATTTCCAAACATTTATGACCCAAATCTTGGCCTATACAGAGAATTTCTTGCCAAACTGCAAGAATATCTCAAACCAAAGTACAAGAGGTTTATAAAAGTATCCAAATATACCCGTGTGAGAGACCAAAAGGCCAGCCTACAACCTTACAATCTTATATGATAGATGCACCCCTTAATGTAATAAAAGGAGATTTACTTATACAATGACAAACTCAAATATATATTCCACGTTTTTTCCTAGGCGCCACTGCTCATTTAATAAACAATACACTTATTAAAATAAGTTGAAAAAAAAAAAAAATAACGAGCCTATTGGGACAGAGCAGTCACCCCTTACAAAAGAGAAATTAAAGGTTACTAAAAAAACTTATAAATACACAATTGAAATTAAAACATATTGAGAAATCTTGCTCCCTGTGGAATTCTCCTATTTTTATATAATGATAATAATAATAATAGTAATAGTAATAATAATAAAACCTAACAAATGGTGTCTTTTAACAGACCTTCAAAAGGTTAATGCATCTATGAAACCTATAGATACATTACAACCAAAAAATTCATCACCTACCACTATTCCTCAAAACTGACATCTTACAGATTTACAAGACTGTTTTTCTTACTATACCTTTATACCCTCTAGACCAAGAGTAATTTACCTTCTCTCTTCTTTATTCTAATCATACCGGGGCTCACAATCAATATCAATGGACTATGGTACCTCAAAAAAAAAAAAAAAAAAAAAAGATAAATTCTCTCACCGTGTGTCAATATTATGTAACCAAAGCCCTTGGACCTATGAGAAAATAATTTCCTAACTTTCTCGTTGTTCATTATATACATGATATATTGCTTTCAACTCCATCTGTTTTAAAAACTCAACAGGTGTTTGACATAACTCAACAATGCTTAAAAACGTCTAGATTAATCATTGCCCCTAAAAAGATTCAAACATCTACACCTTACTATTACTTAAGATTTGTTGTTAATAGACAACATATTACTCCCCAACTAACACAGATTCATGTTAATAAATTATCACCCTTAAGTGATTTTCAAAACCTTTTAGGCAAGTGCTCAGGGCTGGTGTAGCGGGAAGACCCAGAGGGATAGGATGGAGAGGGAGGTGGGAAGGGGGATCGGGATGGGGAACACACGTAAATCCACGGCTGATTCATGTCAACGGATGGCAAAAATCACTACAATATTGTAAAGTAATTAGCCTTCAACTAATAGAAATACATGGGAGAAAAAAAAAAAAAAACATTTTAGGCGATGTAAATTGAATTAGACCCTCTTTAAACACTACAAGTTATCAACTGACTAATTTATTTAACACTTTAAAAAGAGATCCCGATTTAAATAGCCCTCATTCAATTTCACAAGAAACACAAGAAGAACTCTGTTTAATACAAAATAAATTGCAATAACCGTCCCTTACTCATATTAGACTTGATTTACCACTAGAGTTTTTTATACTACCCCCTCTCCATTCTCGCACAAGACTCTTACCGAACAAAAATACCCGATAGAATAAATCTATACCCATTTTATAGAGACAAGGTCACTTACAGCTTATCTTGATTTGATTACTCTAATAATTATCAATGAAAAAAAAAAAAAAAAAAAAACTAGAGCTCTAATTGGCCCTAATCCTCATAAAACTGTAGTACCTATTAGTAAATCTCAGTTTAAAATTGCTTTATAAACTTCTCTCCAGATAGCCTTTCTGAAACGTTTTGGAGAAATTTCATTTCATTATCCTTCTAACAAACTTAGAAATGTCTTCAAAAATACTAAATTTCTTATCTCTCCCATTGTCACATCACAACCTATCTGTATCACCTCAAGCTGATGTTTTCTATATAGATGGGACTAAAAACACCAAAGCCTCATTCTAGTGTCTCAAAAAATGTAAAGTACTTTATACTAAATTTCACTCTGCTCAACAAAGTAAATTATATACTCTCATTCAGATTATTCACCTACATTCTTATCCTATTAATACAGTTTCTGACTCCTTATATTCACTTTTTGTATTAAAAAATATAAAAACTTCTACCATAAATTCTAATCAACCTATTATCCCACAACTTTTTATTGAACTATACTATTGTTAAGAACCGCACTTCCTCCATTTATATTACCCATATTTGAACACAGTCTTGTCGTCCTGACCTTATAGCTCATGAAAATGAACAAGCTGATAAACTTGTCTCTTTTACTACTCCTGAAGAGCAACTTGCTCTATTACACAACAATGCTGGCTCATTACATCAAATTTGGAAAATTCCATACCAACATGCTAAACGAGTCATTAATCATTGTTCTACTTGTAGGCCCCTGCATCTTCAACCCATTACACAAAATATAAATCCTCAACGATTACAGCCCAATGAACTGTGACAAATGGATATTACCCATTGCCCTGAATTTTCTCCCTCTTCCTTCTTACATGTCTCAATCAATACAAATTATTCTTTTAGATGGGCTACACCTCTCCGAGGTGAGACTTCACAACATGTTATAACCCACCTGTTAACTTGCTTTGCAACAAAAGGAACACCTAGTTCTAGAAAAACAGACAATGGCCCTGCCTATATTTCTAGACACTTCAAACAATTTTTACATTCATTCTCTATTAAATATATTACAGACATTCCTTCCTTATAATCCACAAACACAGGACACAGTTAAACGAACACAACACACACTGAAACTACAAATTAAAAAATAAATAAATGATAAAAGGGGGGATACACAGGGACACTTCTATCTTCCTTATCCAGAGCAGACTTTACCAGATTCCAATGCAATATATTCTTTAATCCTATAACTACTGTTAATACAGATTTATTTGTTTTACATTTTTTAAACTTACCACAAGGAGATATTTTGACAAAAGCAGAAAGACATTTCAAGACATTGAGGGATACCTCCTTTCCTCTGCCCATTCGCTATCAAGATGGGTTGACTAAACAACGGAAATCTGGAAAATTAATATCACAGGGAAAGGGGTGTGCTTGTATTTCTCCAGATGGATCCAACGGAATCAGTTGGCTCTCTCTTTGGAAGATCCGCCTCAAGGGAGCCACCAGCGTTCAAGATAGAGAAGAAACGGTGAAATCCCCAGGAGGAGGAGATTCCAGTATAAGCCATGGCGGCTTTAAAAAATTCCAAGAAACGCCACACTTGACGTCATCGAACTTGTGATCTCCCTACTTGGGGACAGATAAAAACCCTTACTGATCAAGCTAAAAATCTGGTTTCTCCACAGGAGATGCCTCGGAATCCTGAACATATTTTTGTTGCTACACTTCCTTTGCTTGCTTTTGCTTCCCCTGCTCAGGCTGACTTGATTAATCACACTTATTGGGCTTACATACCTAACCCCCCTTTATTGCAGGTTATAGAATTGACAGACGTAGGACTGATCATATTCACTAATGACTCAGTACATATGCCTCCTCCTTGGAGCTTGGAGGGGCCCTCTCATCCTGGGGAAGAAGGAAGACTAACAGTTCTCTAGGCTATGAAATCCTTCCTTTATGCATGGGCCCAACAGAATTATGTATTCATGTTAGTTGACAAACGTGGGCTTTCGTACTGCCTCTAAAAAAGAACTTCTTCACATTGCTTGGACTGTTTGCTGCCCTGTCCTCTTATGAAATCCATGCCAATACTACCAAAGCTCTAGTAAAAGGACAAAACTTTGAATATAAGGGGTTTACACATAAGGACTTTAAATATACTCCTGTTTATTGGGATAGATGTCAAGCTAAATCACAAAAATTAATGTTTGTGGCCAATTACACCATTGTTGATTGGGGACCCCATGGTATATGGCTATCTAACTGCTCAGATGATATTAACAGTGCTATGTGTGATTCTGTTACTCAAGTAACATAGAAGATTACCAACAGTTCAGTGGAACACTTCCACGGCAAAGGACTCCTAGGATGGCTTGACAGCAAAATGGCACCTCCTTGCCCTCAAATCATCCTCAATAAATGGATTGGGCCTGAACAATGAGACATCTGGAAACTTGCTGCAAGTATTGAAAAACGTGGAACTTGGACTGGATATTTCACAGGGACCAGTCATAGTCAGAGTAACTATTCCTTCTGTTACCATCATTCATATTTTATACAAGTTTCCCCTTCCTTTTGTTATAGCCATAGGAAACTTACAATTTAATAAGACTTTATGTTCTATGACTTGTATGGGTTGCAAATTGTATACTTGTCTTAATTCCTCTATTTCTCTTTAAAAAAAAAAAAAGAATCTCTTTTGATTCTCCAATCTCAACATAGTCTGTGGTTGCCAGTAGATCTCCAACAGCCCTGGGAAGACGGTCCCATGGCAGGACTTGCCTCCCAGTTACTCACTAAATTACTCAGACGATCTAAGTGATTCATTGGATAGTTAATTCTTGGCATTTTGGGGTTAATAGCCATGTGCACCACTGCTGCTGTCGCAGACATTGCTTTACAAACTTCAATTCAAACGCAAAACTTTATTCAAAATCAGACTAAAGATGCTCATACTATATGGGTCACTCAGGTTCAGATAGATGAAAAAGTTCAGAATACAGTTCAGGAATTAAAAACAGCCATCCAATGGGTTGGAGATCAATTAATAGATTTACAAAAACAAGTATTATTAAATAGTGATTGGAATTCTACTCAATTTTGTATCATGCCAGTTCAGTTCAACCATAGTGCTTACAAATGGGAACAAATCAAATTTCACTTACAAGATATACATAATAACACTGCCTTAAATGTACAACTGTTGCAAAAGGAAATCTTTGAAACCTTCTCTAAGAGTCTACCATCTTCCAACAATTTGGAAACCTTAGCTTAACAGCTAGTTGATCAATTATCTGGACTAGACCCTCGAAAATGGTTTCAAAACATTACACCTAGTATTGCATTTGGAGCAATAACACTGATAAATATCCTGGTGATTATATTTGTAGTATACCAATATCTTTCAACTAAAATTGTTCAAACAAAACAAACTCAGTTGGTCAGTGCCCTTTTTACAAAAACTGTCTACAGTCGCCCCCAGTTAGGAAAAAATAAAATACGTGGAATTGTCAGGGGACATTCAACTTTAAGGGATCCAATATGTTTTCTTCCTTTGCGTGAAACTTCTCAAGGACTCTCTGTTCCTTATCAGTTCCTGGAAAACAGGAACGAGCAGAGCTGCATGCAATTCTCAGGACTGAGATCATGGGAAGGAGCACCTGCTTGGATTCCCTTCAGTGACTCCCTCCCCACTGACTCTCTTCAGTGACCTTTTACTTAAAGGACTATCCATTTTGTTGCAACTGGTGGAATTTCATTCTTTTTAATGGCTGAGTAATTATTTTATTGAAGATATATAAGCATGTGTTTCTGCAAATGAAGTACCCTCGTTTCACTCGAGACTTGGGTCTCCTGCTTCCTTCTTCTCATTGACTCGAGTCCCCAGGTCCCAGTCTATGAAGATCGTGACAATTAGTGAAGTTTTCACATGGTTTTTGCATATTTGCCTATTTCATTCTTTAAAGATTGATAAGATGTCATGAGATTGGTCACAATTGTCTCCATGAAAAGCACATATGAAGTGGGGATTGGGGTATCTGGATGCTCATGGGAAGATGATGTTAGGAAGATGAAAGGATGGCCTTCACAGTGACATATTTGAAGATGTCAGAAACAATGGTCTAGACTGACTGCTATAGTGAAACAAAAGGGGATGGCCAGTAAGGTCATAAGTAATCCTGTCATGAGACTAGAGAAGAAGTTGAGATGCGTGATTTACATTTGAGATCAAGCAGGATCATTGTATGTAGGCAGTGTATGCATTGGGGGCTGGCGGGGGGGGGGGGGCGGGGCGGGGAAGACTTAATGAGAAATAGCTCAGAGACATAGGGACTTACTGATGTCTATGACAAATGGACTATTTATAAGGGCTGCTGATTTCTCTTCAGAGCTTCCCAGACACTATTATGTCAATTAGCCATCTCACATCCCACTTTCCCATGGCTTTTCTTTATTCCCAACACTTCTCAGAAGCTTAGCTTCTCTGTACTTTTGCATTTTATCTCCGTTTACATTCACTCCCTTTGCAGTCACTAAGTCATGTCCAAGTGAGAGCCCAAGGAGTGCAACACGGCAGCAATTTGCTGTAGACAAAATCTTGTGAAGCAATTGTACTCCAATAAAATTAACTTTTAAAGGTATATACACAACTTAACTCTACATGATTCTCACATCAATTAGGAAGTCAAAAGAAGAACTCTCAATGTGAATACTCTAATGACAAATTCAATATAAAGCCCTGAAAAATGTATAACACACTTGTGAAGAAAAGAGTAAGAATGAAACTGCCAATGTACATGTACCAGTGTATATGTGTGTGTCAAAAGACTGAAAGTTTTCCCCCCAAATAAAAATTACTTAAAAAAAGGTGGCAACAGAACCATCATCAGTCAGTTGGCTTTAGCTGACATGTTATGTTTGTGTATTTGTTATATTGTAGTGTTTTAAATTTTTATGTATTTAATTCTATTCAATTGCTTTGTCACACAAATCCTTTTACTAACCTGTTATGGATGATTGTTAATCAGTGTTCTCCTTTAAACCTCCTTCACTCATTCATTTAAAAAATTTTAGTTTTTCATTCACAATAAATTTATCTTTCCAAAAGTTTAACCAGTTATATCTATACGTTGAATTGTCTTCCCACGATTGCTGTAGGTACTTGAAAATCATGTGTGTGTGTGTGTGTGTGTGTGTACATATTAAGGCATCCACTTCAAAGGTCTCCTTCTGAAATCAAGTGTACAACTTGGTAAAAAACCATGTCACCCCACCCCTGAAATGCCTGTTTTAGACATTCCTGGCTGACTCAGATATCTTGAATGACCCTGCTCTTTAGTTCCTGCTTTTATTTATTTATTTATTTTACATCAGCATCAGAATGTGAACCATCACAAGCAGAGACACACCACCACAGGTCACAATAAATGCAGAACACCAGGCCCATGTTGTTCATTTTCCTTCAACCTTGCCTGTGGTCCTAGATGTGCTGTGGTGCTCTCTAGGACCTGTGAGTAAGAAAGCCTGTTTGTCCAGAGTTCTCTGGTGTTTGTTTCAGTGTATGCCCTGCAGGCTTTATAACAGTTACAAGGGCTGGCCCACTGTCTCTGGTTGGGAGAATGTCTGTGGAAACTTAGGGCAAGGAGTAGAAGCCCAGGTAAATACCTCAGGATTTGAGCCAGTAGTACCACTATGGATGGGCAACAACTGATCCAAACAATGGGCAATTGACATAGTCAGGATGACTGCATTGCCCTTGCAATTAACCCAGTGGAGTGTCTCTAAGTGGAATTGGCTTACTAGCTAGCAAACACAGGTGGGTAACACCATCTAGGAAGGGAGCACTGCTTCTAGAGGTCTGGTGTCACTGCTGTGGGTGCCTCAAGGGCAATAACAATTCAATGTTTTCTACAGGGTAGCAGGATTGAGGCCATATGGTCTGGTCAGATGATTGGGTAACTAATTATAAAGGCCTTATTTGGCTATCAGTGTGAGTGATGTCCCTCTACACCTTGAGGAGACATACACCTCTACACCAAGGAGCCATAAGGAGGGTGGACCAGGTCCCAACGCTATTGTCACTGCCTAAGAAAATGCTATTGGCTAAAAGTATGCTGCTGCTGCTGCTGCTAAGTCATTTCAGTCCTGTCTGACTCTGTGCGACCCCATAGACGGCAGCCCACCAGGCTTCCCCTTCCCTGGGATTCTCCAGGCAAGAACACTGAAGTGGGTTACCATTTCCTTCTCCAAGGCATGAAGGAGAAAAGTGAAAGTGAAGTCGCTCAGTCATGTCTGACTCTTCGCTACCCCATGGACTGCAGCCCACCAGGCCCCTCCGTCCATGGGATTTTCCAGGCAAGAGTACTGAAGTGGGGTGTCATTGCCTTTTGCAGCTAAAAGTATGAGGAGAAGATATTCCCGTGGTAAGGAAGACAGAGACCTCTACTGGTAGCCACAGACTCAATGTGTAGTACCAAGACTATCCTTCTTAAACTGAAAACAAGTGAAATAGCATTGCCATAGGAGTTCAATGGAGCCATGAAAAGGGAAAGGCAGTGGAGGCATTCTGTTTGTTTTCCTTTTTCACCCAGACATCAAGTCCCTAACCAGCCTACACCCAGTACTACTCTCTGCACACAGTTCCTACAATGCCAAGTGTTAGAGATGCCTACCAGGAACAGCTCAGCACAAATGGAATACCTTGTTGATAAAATGGAAATGGTAGCTTTAGCAGAGGCCTAACCTGATGTTTTGGGCAAACCCCAGGAGATACTGAAGGACAGGGACGTCTCGTGTCCAGTCCTTGGGGTCACAAAGAGTCATGACTAGAACATGACTTGGCAACTGAACCACAAAAACCACCTGGCGTTTAAGATCTTTCTGAATTTCAGGACGATGTGCTTTGCCGCAGGCTCAGACCCTCGCATGAGAGCCTTCAGGCAGTGACACCAGTATTCTCGCTTCCCCCTCTTTTGGAGATTTGTCGAGCCATCTGAGACCAACAGTTTTAGTCTCAATGTCGTTTACCAGTCGCAGCACCATCATTATAAGCAAGGCAGTCTCACTGGAAGTTTGTGGCATTCTACCTGGCCTCAGGCATTGTTCTACTTAAGGACAGCACTCTGGGCTCAACTTATAGCTGTCCACCTAGTCCCTAAGGAGGCCACAAATATGGGTCTTCCAAACAGTTGCACTTTCACAGATTGCTAGGCTGTTGCTAACAGTCCCCTCTGTAGATTGATTTCACCTACCCACTGCTCCCTTCTGCTGAGGATTCCAGCTCTGCTGCCATAATCACTGACTTTGACACAAGATTTCTCTTTAAGACAGGTAGTCACTTTCCTTAATAACGTCATTCGTGTTTCCTTGGGATCAGTAGATAACTGTGACTCTGCTCAGTGAAACCACTTTAACTGTCAGAAAACTCAGCAGTGGACTCTTCCACAGAATATCCTTTGGCACTTTCAACCCCAAAAAGCTGGCTCACTTGAGTGTCATAACAACCTTCTTACAGAGACACTCTTTAAAGTGCTTCCAGGCAAGGAGTCCCCCAAACGCATGGTAAACTAGCTCCATGCCCTCATCTTGCTTAACTCTTATCCACTGAATCTTCATCCTCACATAGAAATCATTGTACACTCCCCAAATTTCATGTGGGGTCTCTTTGGAAGTCCTCAAACTTTTACACTCTAAGACAATGTTCTTTCTATTTTCTCCTATGGCTCTACTTCCCCTCCCTGCTAAAATTTTAGACTCATTTCACTATATGCTCCACCTGCTGACCTCATCAAGGAATGATGGTCCAATACGATCCCCTCAGTAAGCCATTTGGTGAGGCATCCCCACAGAGTGCCCCACAGAAACCCCTGACCCAAAACAACACAAGTTAGTGTGACATCATCCTTTGGAAACCCTAAGAAACAGACATTATAAATGGAGCAACCTCCACAGTGGCCACTCTTCCTGAAAGCAATCATTAGAAGTGCTGGCTAAAACAACCAAATTCTTGAGAGAGTAGATGGTAGTTGGATAGGAGAATACCCCAACCACCTCAGTAACTATGTACATGTACATGTACCTGAAAACTAATAGGAGGCTGGAAGAAAGACCCCATACAACCAATGGTGTGATAAAGATATGCATTCAGTCAGGTAGGAAGGGAGGAGAAGCAACTGGGATGGGACGTGGGCCACAAGGAAAGGTCACAGAAGAGAAGAATATCACGGGCTCAGAGACCCTCCAGGGTGTGATGGATTCAGACTGTGTAATGGGGCCCTATCCCTGGGGTCTGACACCAGAAAGATGAGTCTGCTCAGCTGGTTTGAAAGCCAGTGTAATTAACAGGAAGGATGTACGAAACCTGAACTCCACTAGTGAAGAGAATGCACACACTTGTTTAGTTCTGAACAAGGCAGGATGATTGGACTGCATCTGTCCTGAAACCTGGCCAGCTTTCCAGGACCACCATAGTGTCCACCAACGCATAGTGAATACATATTTGTAATTCCTCTCACTCCACTGCTGCTCTCCTGTGCGGTGAGGTTTTCCATTCCATGTGATGAAGCTCTCCAGGGGAAAGCATGCACTCAAGAGAAACAGAATCAGTTTAGACCCAACCGTCAAGAGTTCTGTTCTAAAACCCTGGGGCTAAATCCCAAAGTCAAGTGGTGTTTTTGGCCACTGTGCAGAAAGAAGCCCCATACTTGTCAGTGGCATTAACCCCTCCATTGCCAGTCTCACTTCTAGCAATGTCAGCACTCCCGGCACACAGTGGAATGTCACATGACCCACACTCACCTCAGGTCCAGCTCTCCAACCAAAGCCACTGGACAAATGTAGACTGCACAGGAGTGTTCCCTCATGAGGACAACCCCTTTAACCATGACAACCCCTTTAACCTTATTTCATAGACATTGAGAAAGATAAGCAATATGAGAAGAAGTGTTTTTGTTTCAGATGAAAGAGTAAGGAAAAAGCAAAACCATGAGCAAGGAGCAAATGAAATGGAGAACTAATTTAACAGCGTTTGAAACATGAATAACTAGAATACACAATCAGTGAGGGAAAGGCGGTGGCACTGCATTTGGTCTAGTCTAGTATGCTGAGGCATTAAGATTGTAAGGTTGTAAAAGGTCATTGAGGCCAGTGACCACATTTCTTTATTAAATTTGGAAATATGTCCCCCAGGCGTGCAGGCAGGTCTGGAGCAGCTCCTGCCAGATTCCAGCTCTGAAACCTCCCCATCAACCTCCTTTCCAACTCCCTCCATCTCATCACCAACCTGTAACATTCGCTGTCCCTGGCCTGGGAAAGATTCTCTGCTCTTGCAGTCTTCATGGTCCTCTACGAGTGCCCGCCCATTGTCCATATCTTGAGCTGCCTGCTGATTGAATGAAAACATTTGAGGAATGGGAATTAGAGGCTGCAGGCAGGCCTGGACTGAAACTTCTTGATTAAGTTCCACAGAGGCAACCTGCACTGCCTTTAAGCTAAGCTGAATGGTATCAGTGATTTGAATCCTATTGACCTGATCATCCAAGAGATGAAAAGAAACTGGCACTAAAAGGCTTTTATATGGCTTCACTTTGGGTGTATGTCATCTCCAAGGCACACTCTACCTGCACTGTTACCTCGACATGTTCTCAGTTGAGCATGCCTTGGGCCTGATGTGCTGAAGTACAGTCTGTCTTTTAGGCTTGGCTAAGGTGGAAGGTAGAGAGGAAGTTTCTCGAGTTGGTAGAGGACTCAAAGTCTGCACCCTTCATCAATAGTGGGAACATGTACCTGGCCTGGGTGCAGGTGTTAATGGTGAGGTTGCCTGGAGCTGTGGTTTTGCTGCTCATAACAGCCCTATTTGGGGTTGAGGACCACGTACATCTCCATGGGTTAGGGCCCTTTAGTTTGGACTGGATTGTAGTCTTTTTTTCTTTTCCTTTTTCCAGATATGTAGATTGCAAGGTAGAAGGGTGACCTCTTGGAGGAGGGTGGAGGGGAGGCGAGTGTGGCGGGTGGTCTCAGGAATCCAGAGGACTGGAGAGAAGAGTGGTGGCCATAGACGACAAACTCTGTCATGGAGAAGGTGACACCAACACACTTGATCAACTGTGTGGGTGGACAGGCCCAGGCAGCTCCAACAGTTTGGGAGGGCTTGTGATCCTTTCAGCTGCCCTGTGGCTTCTTCTGCAGCCTAGTGTCTTGGTCAGGGGAGGTTTAGGGAGGTATGGTTACCACGACATCACAGCTTTGTAATTTCACTAAAGCAGTAGGCAGCAATGCCTTGGTCACTACCGTTTACCTCCTATGGATTTAAAAAGAGACGTATGAGAAGGATAAAAAGAGAGGGCTGTATGCTTTTCATGAGGTCAGGCTGCCTTCCTTATGGGCCTGTTTTGTTCTACCACTTTTTGTGAATTATGCTCATTCTAATATTTCCTAGGTCAACTTGACCCATGAAATAGGAGTAAGTTCTAGCCTGGCTGAATCTCTGAAGAGACAGTGAAAGCTCTTAGGGAGCATTTGGAATCTGTGAGGATAATCAGTTGATGGGAAAGTGAGTCCTTTGCCAGTTTCCATTCACTGAAAACCTATGTAAGTAAAGAAGGCCCCTTTTGGAATTGACAGCTTCTTCTCAAGAGGAAGTGTGTGTATTAGTTTGCCAGGGTTGCCAGAACAAAGTGCTACATACCAGGTATCGTCAATAAATGATTTCTCAAACTTCTGGGGACAAGCCATCACTCAAAGGGTCAGCAGATTTGGTCTTCTGAGGCCTCTTTTGGACTGTGACTGGCCATTATCTGGCTTTGTCTTCACACGGTAACATCTCTGTGTTGTCTGTGACTGATCTCCTCTTCTGACAAAGTGCCAGTTGTATTAACACAACTACCTATATAGAGGCCCTATTTCCAAACAGGGTCAGAAATAAATTATAATTTATGCACAGTTTGACTACATATAAAGTGCAGAGACTTAGAACTTCAGCATACACATTTTGAGAGAATATGATTTATTCTATAATTTTGATGCCTTTCTTTCCACTTGGCACTGCTGTATAGTCAGCTGTCTTCCAGAGTTCACCCCACGAAGTGGGCCTCTGCAACACAGAAAGCAACTGGTTAAGAAAAATGGGTTTTCCCGGGTTAATACAGATGAAAACAAAATTCAGAATTTCTTACCAATCTAGAAATCCTCTCCACAGAGGCATAAGGGAAGGAAGACTTTTCTATTTTTGAATAAGTAGTAAACCATAATGGGAGGCACATGATAAGCAAACTACTAAAAGACTGCAAAGACAAAAGACATACTCTATATATGCTGCTGCTGCTGCCGCAGCTGCTTAGTCGCTTCAGTCGTTTCCGACTCTCCGCGGGACCCCATAGACGGCAGCCCACCAGGCTCCCCCATCCCTGGGATTCTCCAGGCAAGAACACTGGAGTGGGTTGCCATTTCCTTCTCCAATGCATGAAAGTGAAAAGTGAAAGTGAAGTCGCTCAGTCGTGTCCGACTCTTTGCGACCCCATGGACCGTAGCCTGCCAGGTCCCTCAGTCCATGGGATTTTCCAGGCAAGAGTACTGGAGTGGGTTGCCATTTCCTTCTCCAATACTCTATATGTGTATCCTAGCAAATCAGTTCATTACAAGCATTTTCAAAATAGTAAGTAGTCGTCAAGTAAGACCTGATGACAACCTTTGTCACACTCGGTCCTAAATTCACCTGGTAATTAAGGGAGCTATCAGGGTCAGCTAACTTGCTTTACATAGAAGAAGGATAAACAGCTCATAGTTTTATGAGTGTATGTGGTCTTGGAATGAGGCATTCTCTCAGAGAGTCTGTTACCCTCCATAGACTTGAGAGATAAGGTGCTACTTTTGCCAAATATCTGTGTACCCAACATCATTAGGCCAAGCAATATGGAAACAGTGGAGTTTGGGTCATACAAGGAGATGGGTGGCTTATGCCTTTAAAAATCGCGAACCCCCCCGAAACTTTCTGCAAAGCCACTTACAAGAAAGGTGAGGGAGGAGTGTCCTTAGCTATCGCAAACTTCCTGCTGCCAGATCCTGTGTTCTTGAGGTAAGGTCATGGTCAGGTAACTGTGTTCCTGTAATCCTTGAGGGGAACAAATAGTATTCTGTATTCTGAAAGGAAAGGTTCCAAGCTGGACTTTCACCCTCCAAGTTCCTGGTAAGGAGGAGGGGGTCTCTGTGCAGGCGGCTATCCTGTCTGGGAGCATTCATCTAGCACTCAGTCTCAGTCCTCCCACCAGTGCCCAGTCCCAGCTCAAAGAGGCAGTTCTCAGTTTTCTGTGCCCCCTCCCAAGGCCCCCATACCCTGCCCAGCCATCTCCAATGAGGGAGCTAGGTGCCCAGCATGCAACTGGCCCTCAACCTCCTCAGTCTACCCAAATGGGTGGCTGGGTCCCATAGACTGTGACCCACGCAGATTCAGGCGGTGATGGGGCGTGTTGGCCATTGCTTGGAAACCTGGGCCAGGCCAGTGAGTGGCTCCAGCAAGGGCTCTTGGATTCTGCAAGCCTGTCCCCAAGCTCCTCAGTTCATTACCCAGCCCAATGCCAGAGAGACTGGAGGGCCCTGGGGGAAAGCTGTAAGAGGTCTTTCACTACACTCTGCTGAGAGGCTTTCTGTTGGTGGAGTTGGTCTTCTTACTTCACTAATCGTCTTGAGCTAATGCCTGCAGCTCCATTGTCCATCCTGCCTCTATTACAGAATCTGTCCTGATGAGTTTACTCAACCTGTGACTAAAAGTTGGTAACTTGGACCATCATGGGCCATTTGCACTAGCCCAATGACCACAGTCTGTTCATTAACACAGGGATTTCAACTTAACAATGTCATGTGATGAAAAAAATTATGTCTTCCTGTAACTGAAACATTTTACTTAGCATAATGTCTTCAAGAACATATATACTGCAAATGGGGGAACCATTGATTTATTCACTGTTGGAGGTATAGCTGACATGTAATCTATTTCAAACAATTATTATTGGACTATAGTCACTTTATAACATTTGTTTTTGTTTCTCTTGTATGTACGTCAAAGTGAATCAGTTTCATCTGTGCATATATCCCATTATTCTTGGATTTCTTTCCCATTTAGATCACCACAGGACACTGGGTAGAGTCCCTTATTCTTTTGTTGTTCTCAAGATGAATTTTTTTTAACTCTAACTGGAGGCTAATTACTAACTATACAATATTGTGATGGTTTCTGCCATACATCAATACTAATGAGCCATAGGTATACATGGGCCCCACCCATCCTCAAGCCCCTCGACCTCCCTTCCTCCCTTCCTACCTACATTTTCTGGGTTGTTCCAGATCACTGGCTTTGGGTGCCCTGCTGCATGCATGTGAAAACCTGAAAGATGATTTTCCTTCATGAAATACATAATTTTCCATATTTCATATGTGGGTGCAGATTTCTCTACATGAAAAAGGAAATGTGCAGTTCATATTTGAAAATCTACTCGTATAACTGTCTTCATCAAGTACAGAATCTTGTCTGTTTCACATATGGATATCTGTGCACACTTTTCCCTACATGAACAGGGAATTCTTCATATTTCACCTATGAAAAGTTGAGCATACATTTTCCTGCTTCAATTGTGAAATTGTATACATTTCCTGTATGAAATCTCAATGAAGTATATAATTAAGATATGGGGAACAAATATGGAATTGGAATTGGCTCTATTTCACAAATGAAATTCTGGGCACCACTGTTTCTTCGTGACCTATCATATCCTTTGTATTTTTATATATAGATATTATATATGTGTAGAATATATATATATATATATAGATATTATATATATTACATATATATATATATATATATACATATATATGAGAGAATGACTGTTAGCCATGAAATATGGAATTCTCCGTATTACCTGTATCAAAATCTAGGCATTAATTATCCTTCATGAAAGTCGAACTTCTCTATATTTCACATCTGAAGATAAGAATGGAGATTTTCCTATAAGAAATTAGGAAATCTCTGCATTTCATATGAACCAGTGGTTCTTCAGCCTCTGAAACATCAGTGTTCCCTGTTTGCATTTGTGTCCCTGTGTCTTGCATGTGTGTGTGGACTGGTGTGTGCTTGCGTCACCTTTGTTTGTGTGTGTTTCTGTGTGTGTGCATGTTCTCTGGTCTAAGGTAGGTGCTCAGTGTGAAACTCCAGGCATCGCAGGAAACAGAGTGTGAGCATGGCATCTCTGTGCACATAACATGACTGTGTCCATGTTAGCTATGTGGCCAGGAGGTAGATAGTAACTAATGCCCAGGAGGAACACTTTGGTCCCCCTGAGACACTCCTCACCCAAGTGAGGAGTGCATCTGTGCACACGCCGCATATCCTTAGGCACCCAGGTGCCTGTTCTAAGCCGCCAGCCAGGGTGATGGGGGAGGCAGGGCGGTGGTGGGGTGGGGTAGGGGGGAGGGCAGAGGCCGAGAGCTGACAGACCTTGGGCCAGGGTCTTTCAGGGTGGTTTGCCTTGGGCCTGCCGCATGGGGACCGGACAGCGAGCTGAGGGAAGTGGTGTGCTCCTTCCTCAGAGGAAGACTGATCTCCTGCCACTGCTCTAGCCTGTCACAAGTGTAGAGATGGACTCTGCATCAGTTGCGCCGCGGTGAGGTCAGTGTATGCCCCCACATCCACCCCCATGCCCTGCCCATGGCTTGCAGTTTGGATCTAAGGTGAGCAACTATGTCCCTGATGTATCCAGGAACCCTGTCTCACCTGTGCGGATCCATGAACACACATAGTCATCCGCTGCTCCAGAGGCAATTTCAACCTTGAGGATGGTTGCAGTGTCAAGTTCAGGTTCATTTCCTTTGCCTCCCAACTGGCCTGACTCTCCCAGTCTCTCGTCAGGCACTTCTGCACTGCTGGTCAAGCAAACGGCTTGAGTGGACAGGCGTCCTTTGCATTGAGCAGGGTTTGGCCGCTGGGTCACCCACTGCCAGAGTGCCCAGAATTCCAAGGGGCGTGTCCCAGTGATCAAATACCTTTAGACTCCGTCTGATTGGCTCGTGATGAGGTCTGGTGGTCACGATGTAGAGTTTGGCCTCTTCCTGCCAACATAGTCTGCGCGTGCATGGCGTCACAAAGCTCTGCGCATGGGTGTTTCCCCTTCCCTGCCTGTAGGCTGTTGGCAAGCAAACAGTTGCTGGTGTGGAGTAGACCGCAGCAGGTGGGCGGGCTGTGCTGGCCACTTGCTGTGCTCTCGTGTCCAGCTACTTCGCAGCTCAGGGTCACCGCCAGGGCCACATGGAGAGTGAGATGGGGCCAGAGGAAGGCGGGAGCTCCCCCGATCCTGGATTTTAGTTGTGAGCCTGGATCTTTACGCGGCAGGTGCCCTGGGCCCTACCTGCCGGGTGGGGGAGGCAGAGGCGATGCAGGTCCCAAGTGGCACACCAGGCGAAGAGGTCGCCCTGTTCAGGGTGGAAGCAGTAGAGAAAGGCGCGGCCCTGGAGGAGGGAGAGGTGGCGGGGATCGGGCAGGAGTTCCAGCTGCTGGTGGAAGACATCATGGAGGAGGTGGAGGTGGTGGCGGCGAACGAGGAGCCGGAGGAGGTGTCCTCAGAAGAGCGGGAGAGAAAGCCGGAGGAGCAGGGCCAGGAACATCCAAGACCTGGAGCCCTGAGTGACCGGCCCCCAATGGAGGCGCTGGCAGCCCTGCAGGTGGAGCTGGATCCTGTGAATAAGAAAGCCCAAAGGGCCCACCCTCGGCTGAAAGACAAGAACTGTCAGAGGCGGAAGCTGCATCTAGAACACAGAAGCGCCATCATCCAGGGAATCCGTGGCTTCTGGGTCAAAGTTGTATCCTTGGTGTGGTGCTTGTGGAATTTGTTTTACCTGGGCTGTTGCAAAAGCAGTTTACAGATCTGGCAGTTTGGGTACAAAATGTGTTTATTGGATGATGGGTATTGACTGCTGTCCAGATATGATGGGTGATGTCCTTGCTGTTTTAGTTAGGAGGAATAATTGATACTTGGGCTTTACTTGCAGAGGTCCCAATAAGAATTGTCATTAGTACCAGGAACTCTTCAGAGAAAAGGCTTGTCTGGAATACAGGTCTCCTCCAAAAAGCTGAATGAATTTGGGGGTGATGTTGCAGTGTGTAAGTGCTCATGCTAGTTGCAGCGAGGGGTGCTTGTTTTCCAGAAATAAGCTAACTTTTAGGAGGCTGAGATGGAGCTTAGGACCTTTCTGTTAGGCACAGGACCTCCTTGGGTTGATAGGCATAGCCTTGGGGCTTGTTGGGCCTTCACACAGTCTGTGTGGACAGAGATGTGAGGAGTTAACTGGTAGCAAGTTGAAGTCAGACAATGCCAGGCTACTGTTGTTTAGGCTAGCTTTGTTCTTCCAGCACATCTAGAGGCTCCTTGACCTAAAAGCAGTTTATGAACCACCCTGAAATGTCAGTCATGATGAGTGTTCGAGATAAAGACATACTTAACTACATGACCAACTTAAAGGTCAGGCAGCAGATACTGATAATTGAGGAAGGGAGGTGCATGGGGAGGGGAGGGGAGATGATATATCCCTGAAAACAGAAAAGGACAGCTCTTCTATAAAGAGGTTTCACACTCACGCCACCCTGCACAGTTTGTCCTGGCAGGTGGAGGATCTCAGGCATCCCACTCTTTGCTGCAAGATCACATTGTCTTTTTGGAAGAACAGATATTTCCAGAATGAAGTGACTGTTAAGGAGTATCTCATTAGCATCACTGGTAAGAGGCAGCTCACTGGACTTGGGGTGTGGGGGCAGAAAGGGGTAGGTTGAACTTGGAAAGTGATTTAGGTCTTTCTCCCATACTCCTTTTCTTGCAGGATACCGATCATCTCATTCCTCACCAATTCAGTGGTAGCAGGGATTTGAACGTAAGGCATACAGCCACAGGCACCACCACAGCAGTGTTAACTTCTTCAACTGGTTCTTTGACCATAACCTCACAGGATCTGGCATGATTGCTGAGGTGGGGTCCCACTGGGCCTCTGGGCCAGAATTGGCAGTGGATTTTGGAGTTCTTGGCAGCACACCGGACGGCCCGGGGTCTGGCCAGCCCTGTGCTGACCTTGCTCATTCCCTGGCAGATCATCATTAAGGATCTGTGGCCCAATCCTTTGCAGTACTACATGAGGAGGAAGGCTCCACCATGAGAGGTACTGGGAGGACAAGAGATGGGGAGACCAGGGACTGGGCACTGACATAAGGGTTTTCCAGGAGCCTTGGTCACTTATTCCACTTGTGGATAGATTGAGACTCCTGGAGTACAGAGTGACACCAGTGCACGAGGGCATCAGCCTGAGACAGCAAGTGTTTCTAATTAGGGAAGCTTGAGGTAGATGAAGTGGCCTGGTCAGTCCAAAGTCACCCCGATTTAAATCTGACTCAGCTGCACATCTCTGAGCTGTCGTTCCATGGCCAACAATTCTGCCCTCAGCTTCCTCTTAAATTGGGTCCCACCTACTGTTCCTCACGAAGTCCCCTTTCCATAAAGGTCTGTGAGTCTTCTTTGCACAAGGCTATACCCCACTGACCATCATTTGCTTCCATTTTGATCATCACACTTCTCTGCTAATTTTCATTTGCATCTCTTTTGCCCGCCACAATCATTCTGAAAATACTGGCCATTGTGCAGGATTACAGAGATTTCTTTATTTTAACTGGAGGGTAGTTGCAGTATTGTGACGGTTTTTGCCGTACGTCAGCCAACATGAATCAGCCATAGGTGTACACGTGCTCCCCCAGTTCCTGAACCCCACCCACCCACCACCCTCCCCACCCCATCCCTCTGGGTTGTCCCACAGCTCGACTTTGGGTGCCTTGCTTCACGCATCAAACTCGCACTGATCGTCTCTGTTACACTGGTAATATATGTGTTTCAGGGCTATTTTCTTCAATCATCCCACCATCACATTCTCCCACTGAATCTTATCTGTTGCCCTGCATGTCAGATGGTCAGTACCTCCCACGTGGTCCTAAACTCTATATATTTGTGTTAGCATGCAGTATTTCTTTTCCTCTTTCTGACTTACTTCACTCTGTGTTATAGGCTCCATGTTCACTCCACCTCACTAAAACTGACTTTGATGTGTTCCTCTTTAGAACTGAGCAGCATGCCATTGTGTATAGGTACCATGATTTCCTTATTCCTTCATCTGCCAATGGACTTCTAGGTTGCTTCCATGTCCTAGATATAGTAAATAGTTCTACAGGGAAGACTGGGGTGCATGTTTTTTTTAGTATTTGCTTCTAGGAAATGTGAAAGATTGCAGACTCTCTCCTGGGACCAACTTGGAAGAGTGAAAATGTCTTTAGGATTGTTCAGAGAGGATAGGTTTATATATCTGTCTCTGTGTCTGTTTTGAAAGGAAACCCCTGATTTTGAGAAACTTATGATGAAGCGTCCCTCTTTACCTAAAATAGAAAACCTAAGAAGCTGCTTCACATGAAGATCAATGGCCGGTGTAGTTCCCAAGCACAGGAAAGTAATGAAAACTGGTCTGGTGGTGAAACGGATGGAGCGGGAGACACCAGTAGACCTGGAATAATTCCGGTGTCTGAAATAATTCTGAAAGATAAATAAACAGCCTTGACTGTATGTGTCTGTGTATTGTTTGGGCAGGTCCTCAGGAAAAATACTTCAGCTCCATGTAGGCTTCTCAGTTTACTGTGTGGGAATTACCAGTCCATGGAGAGTTGCAGAGGGGGTTGAGTCATACTTTGGGTGTGTGTCAGAGGACGCAGTTCTTCCTGTGGGGTGGGGGTTGGGGATGAAGGGGAAAGAAGACGAGGGGCCATTAACTGTGGGCCTGGCCATTTTGCACATTCATGGGAGGGGCGTGGTGAACAAGGGCCAGCGATTGAAATAGTGGAACTCAATGTTGTTGGATGGTGGCACCCCAAGTATCCTCTCTGTTGAATATCATCATAGAGTTTAAGAGTACAGAACAAGGAAAAAAGCCTTAACATTCAACTCACTGTGAACCAGATAGCCTCCTTGTGTACATGAGCATGTGGTCTTTTGCTGAGACAGTCACTTTGCCAGAGCGAGGGTTCCAGGCAACATCTTAGGGAATGGGAGTATAAGATAGATGGAGGGCCTGTGGCCCAGGGAGAGAGAGAGATGGGTGGGAAGACAGTGAGGATGTTAGTTTCTGGCAATAGTGACCAGGTGAAAAGGTAAAATCTGCCAGGAAACAGAGAAGCAAGGAAAAACAGATCCCATAATATATGTCTGAGCTCATGAGAACTCTTCTTTTTTCCAGGAACTCAGATTAGGTACAAAGTGTACAGGGGCAGAAGAGAGGGGAATGGGCATGATAAAGAGGCAAGGGCCAGCCTACCCAGCCGTGCGCTCTGTGTTCCATGATGGCTCAGTGGTTAATATCCCAATTTCCAGAGAGGTGTGAGCTCTTTGCCCCTGGCCCTCTATCAAGCTGCTGCTGCTGCCAAGTCACTTCAGTCGTGTCTGACTCTGTGCGACCCCATAGATGGCAGCCCACCAGGCTCCCCGTCCCTGGGATTCTTCAGGCGAGAACACTGGAGTGGGTTGTCATTTCCCTCTCCAATGCATGAAAATGAAAAGTGAAAGTGAAGTCGCTCAGTCGTGTCTGGCTCTTAGCGACCCCATGGACCACAGCCTCGCAGGCTCCTCCGTCCATGGGATTTTCCAGGCAAGAGTACTGGAGTGGGGTGCCACTGCCTTCTCTATCAAGCTAAGTTGCAGAAATCTCAACATTTGTCTCATGAACCCTCTGGTGACAGTGTCTCATCCTTACTGAATGGTGCGGCACAGACTGTTTTCAACCACAAGGGACCTGTCCTTCTTCTGGGCCTTTGTCACTACTCCATGGGCCAAGGGCCGATGGGAGCACCTGGGGCATATGGAACTCACCCAGGGACTGGTGAGGGTGAGCTTAAGGTGGTCCTTGCCAAGTAGATGACTGCTTCCTGGAAACATGTCCACATCTGGACAGGGCAAAGGACAGACTGGCACAAAGCCATTTGTGCCAACTCTCCATTAGGGAGAGTTCAACATTTGTCCCATTGTGTTCTCCTCTCGTCCCAGATACAATGGCTCCAACAGGGGCATGCCTGAGGGTGATATTTCTGTCCCACATGGAGTTCTCACTCCACAGCTTTTCTCCCTAAAGCAACATCTCTTTCCAGGGCAAAGGGTCAGGATTGAACTTCAAATTCATGGGTTTATGGATGTTCCCTTCAAGGTGCACTGAATTAGATCTCCTGCTCAGGGCCAGCTTTTGCATTTGCATATCTATAGCCTAGCTTTGCCCTTCTACAGAGGAGCATCTAAAGCTCTAGGAGTCAAGGCTTGGCCTTCTCTGGGTGCTGTCCAAACAACCAGCCCAGGAAACGCTATGGAAATGTGTCTTCTTACTTTCTCAATCTGTAAACTTCAAAGAACACTTGGGGCGTGCACAGGCTGCTTCCTGTCTTTCTCAGTCCTAGTTAAAAAACAAAACAGAACACGAACTATGCTCTAATAACTCTGCAGTCGGTGTCAGATGGCATAACAGTGCATGGTTTTTGGGACCTTAGACTGGACTCATTCTAGGGACTCCACGTTTATCCACATTCAGAAGTTTTAGTAAGGTTTTATAAAGAACTTAAAAGACCAGTAAAGTTTGGGACAGGGTCCCCCAAAGCCTAACATTCTCTGCCAATGCTTCAGTACAAGGGGTAGCTTTAGCTCTAACCTGTCCCAGAGTGAAGAGTGCAAAGCTGGTCATGGATTGGTTAGTAAAACTGAATCATGGTTGGTTGACTTGATTGTCATTCTCTGGAAACTTGCCATGACTTGTGTTCCACTCTCTTAAGGACTTTCAGCTGGGCCCTAAAGACTATTTGCTGTTAGAGTTGATGGCACCCTTGGCCATGTTGTGTAAGGTTTTCTTCCACTGGATATCAATGCGTGTGAAACTTTTAGGATTACTGATCAATTCATGAGTATCTGGCTCAGTCACCCTGAGCTGCATTTGTTTCCTGGTCTCTGGATATGTTCATGTTTTCCTTTGTTTAGAAAGAAGCTTGGATGTCTCCATTGTGTTTCCTCGTGAACTTACACTCTTTCAATGTGAGGTGATGTTTCTTCCTGTGGGTCTGCCTATGCCTTCCTCTCTTTGATGTTGCACCCATGCCTGTGCCAATATGCACAGCTCTGTTGCCATAGCTGGCTCAGTATTTGCATATGCCTGTTCAACATTCATGCCTCATGTTGCTTGTATTCGCGCTCTCTCTCTTTTTTTTTTTTTTTTTTTTTCTTCTCTTTCTTTTTTTTTCTTTTGTTTTTTTTTTTTTTGTTTTTAAGTTTGTATATCTTTTTGTGAGATTGCCTGTGGATTTGACCCTTTCATTCCTGGATCAGATCCTTCCACCATTTTGAATTGTGACTTTTTTAGTGAGTTCCATGGTCTTTGTGAACAGCAAGAAATGCTTTATTGCAGGTATAGTTAACAGTGATACACTTTTGGAAACAAGAATACCCACACACTTAGAGAATTTATCACGGGGCAGGAAGCTCACTGGTTGAATTGAGAATATTAATTAGGACCACAGAGGGCCAAGATGTTGTGGGAATGCATCTGTCAGGAAATTTTTCATCTGGCAGGAAAGATTTGGGGTTGACTTGTTAAGTGTTCTTTAAATACTGCTGCAGGAATGAAGGAAAGTGAGTTTTACCTCTCCCCATGAATCCTTGCATTGGTCATTAAAGTGATGCTACCCATGCAGAATTTTTTCATGAATTTAAATAAAGCATCACTCACAGAAAGGCAAGAGAACGCTGTTAAAGAATTCTTGTCCTCAGCGACCTTCTATAGCCCAGTGAAAGGGGGTGCATGATCAGTTAATAACAGCATACTGCATACCAAATCGTGGGCCAGGCACCTTACTCAGAGGATTAAGTAAGTCACATGATAGTCACTCGGTCATGTATTGACTCTTTGAGATCCCATGGACTGTAGCCCGTTGGGCTCCTCTATCCATGGGGTTTCCCAGGGAAGAAAAGTGGAGTGGGTTGCCAATTTCTCTTCCAGGGGAATCTTCCGGACCTAGGGATCAAACTCAGGCTACCTGCATGGAAAGGCAGAATTTTCGCTATCCCAGACACCAAGTGATGGTGTTGACTAGGTGGTGTTGAAGGAACACAAGGGCTTCAGGAAGGGAGAAGTGTGATCGCAGGTTAAGCTGACGTGTAGATTCGCATGTTTTGCCATATTTGAAGAGTCTTAGGAGCATGCTTTCCAGAAGTACTTATTCTGCCCCCATTCTTTCTGTCCTCTTCACCTGGGACTGCCGATGTGTATGCTCTGGGAACTTGAGTTCCTCCAGGGGGCGGGGGGAGCCACATATTTCACATTTTGCTGGCTAATCCTATAGTCTCTGTTACTTTTTTTTTTTTTTTTTTCATTTTCTTCTTGCTCCGCATGCAGGATGATTTCCATTAGTGCTCAGTCGTTCAGTTGTGTCAGACTCTTTGTGACCCCATGGGCAGTAGCCCGCCAGGCTCCTCTGTCCTTGGGATTTTTCAGGCAGGACTATTGCAGTGATTTACCCCTCCTGCAGGGGATCTTCCTGACCCAGGAATCGAACGTGTATCTCCCATGTCTCCAGCATTGTAGGCCAATTATTCACCCACTGAGCCATGGAGCAAACCCCTGATTTCAAAGTAAAATGAACGTGAGAGTCACTCAGTCATGTCTGACTCTTTGCGACCCCACTGGATTGGGTAGCCTCTCCCTTCTCTAGGGGATTTTTCGCATCCAGGGATCGAACACAGGTCTCCCACATTGCAGGCAGATTCTTTAGCAGGTGAGCCACCAGAAAAGCCCAAGAATACTGGAGTGGATAGCCTATCCCTTCTCCAGTGGATATTTCTGGGCCAAGAATTCAACCGGGGTCTGCAGTTCAATATTTCATTCCACTATAGACCAAATTCCCTATTTCATGCAGGAAAATCTGTGCCCAGAGTTTCAAATGTGAAATATAGAGAAATCCATCCCATTACATATTTAATGTAGAAATAATATTAAAAAAAAACCCCATATTTTCAAATGTGAAATATGAAGAATTCCATGTTTCAGAAAGTAACCCCGTGCTCATATTTTGATAAGGGAAATACAGAAAAATCCATACTTTGTGTAGGAAAATCTACACCCAGGAACCCATATGTGACATGTAGCAAATTGCACACATTATGAGAAAACTCAGCGTCCAGATTTTATACATTCAGTATAAGGATTCTGTATTTCATATGAGAAAATCTGAAGTAAGACTTCCATATTTGAAACACTGAAAATTCTGTGTTTCTTGTACAAAAGCTGCACTCAACATTTCATATCTGAAATACATACAGTTCGTATGTCTTCTAGGGAAATCTGTACCCTGGTTTTCCCAAGTCAAGTGAACATCAACAACAACAAGAAAAATGCATATTTCCATGTCAAAATTCCTCATCAGGTTTTCTTATGTGAAATATAGAGAATTCCATGTTGCATGCAGGGAAATCTGCTTGCAGACTTAAATATGTGAGATACAAAGGTTTCCATGTTTCAATTAGAGACAGCTATACCTAGATGGTGAAATATGAAATAGAAAGAATAGCATATTTCATGCTAGAAAATATGTGCCTTGATTCTTATATGGGAAATATAGAGGATTCCAAAATTCATGTAAGAATATCTCCACCCACAGTTTGGGGAAGGAATCACAGAGATTCCATATTTCATGTGGGAGAAATGGTGCCCAGATTTTCAATTGAGAAATAGAGATAATGCCATAATTCACTCAGGAAAATCTGCACCCTGGTTTTCAGATGTGAAATATAAATAATTCTGTATTTTATGTGATGAAATCTGCTCTCATGTAAATCTTGGAGATTTTGATAATTTCATAGTTAATATAGGAAATTGGACGCCCAGATTTTGGCAATAAATATACAGAATTGCAAAACATCATGTAGTAAAACCTGCACAGAAAATCCGGTAATTCATGCAGAAAAAAAAAAAAAGAAAGAAAGAAAGAAAAGAAAAGAACAGCATCCCCATTTTCATATGTGAAACATACAAGTTTGCATATATCATGTGCAAGAATCAAAACCTAGAAATACAAATGTTTCTCTAGAGACTTATGCATTTCATGTAGAAATATTGGCATCCAGATTTTCATGTGTGAAATACAAATTATTCCATATATCGTGTGGGGTAACCTTTACCCAGACTTTCATAGGTGAAATCCAGAGAATTCCAAGTAGGGGAATCTGTGACCAGAGATTTATACACGAAATATAGTTGATTCTATATTTGACTGCTTGACCCAGATCTTCATTTCTGAATCACGGAAAATTCCGTATTTTATGTGTGACAATTTGACACAAATGTTCACACGTGAATACTTGAGATTTTGTATTTCATATGAGAAAATCTGTCCCCAGGTTTTCCAATGTGAAATATACAGGATTCCGTATTTCACATTGGGAAAGATTCATGCAAATTTTCTTGTGTGAAATATAGAGATTTTCATACCTCACGCGCGAAAATCACTTGCATAAATGAAGTAGAAAATTCCACATTTCTTGTTGCAAACTTGATGCCAAGTCTTTCAAATGTGCCACCTTCTGATGTCTATGCCAGAAGCTTTCTCTATCTCCTTATACTTTAAAAAATCTTTACGGCACACACACACACACAAAATCTAATGTTAAATAATACAGCATTCTGTATTTCATGAAGGAAAGTTGCCACACACGTTTTCAAATGAGAAACATGAAAAATTCCATACTTATTTCATGTTACAAAATGTGACCGTGTTTATTCCCAATTCGATGTGAGATACAAGAATTTCATATTTCTTGGAGAAAAGCTCTGTGCCTAGCGTTTCAAATGCCAAAGTAGAAAAATCCATATTTCATGTAGAAAAACCAGTGCCCAGATTTTCATTTGTGAAATACAGAGAGTTGAATATTTTGTGTCGGAAAATCATGACCCAGATTTTCCTAAATGTAATATAGAAAATTCATTATTTCATGGATTCAATCTCTGCCAAGATTTTCTTATGTGAAATATAGGAAAATCCATACTCAACAGAGGAAAACCAGTGCCCTGATTTACATATATGAAATCATCAAATTCCACTTTTTATGTACTAACATCAATGACCAGACGTTCATAGGTGAAATATACAAAATTCCAGATTTCATGTAGGAAAGTCAGCACCCAGGTTTTCATGAGTGAAATACGTAGAATTCCAAAGTCCACATAGGAAAATGTGTGTACAGATTTCTTTTCAATTGACTCAGTTCTTCACATCAGATGGCCAAATTATTGGAGGTTCAGCTTCAATATAAGTCCTTCCAATGAATATTCAGGATTGATTTCCTTTTGGATTGGCTGGTTGGATCTCCTTGCAGTCCTATAGTCTTACGCAATACCCAAATTCAAAAGCACCAATTCTTCACTGCTCAGTTTTCTTTATAGCCCAAATCTCACATCTGTACATGACTACTAGAAAAACCAAAGCTTCGACTAGACAGGCCTTTGTTGGCAGAGTAATGTCTCTACTTCTTAATTAGCTGTCTAGGTTGTTCATCACGTTTCTTCCAAGGAGCAAGCGTCCTTTAATTTCATGGTGGCAGTCACCATCTGCAATGATTTTGAAGCCCCCAAAAGTAAAGTCTGCCACTGTTTCCACTGGTTCTCCTTCTATGTAGCATGAACTGATGTGGGACCAGCTGCCGTGATCTTAGTTTTCGGAATGCTGAGTTTTAAACCAAATTTTACACTGTCCTCTTTCAATTTCATAAAGGGCCTCTTCGGTTCTTCTTTGCTTTCTGTCATAAGGGTGGTGTACTCTGCATCTCTGACGCTACAGATATTTCTCCCGGCATCCTTGATTCCAACTTGCGCTTCTTCCAGCCCGCTGTTTCTCTTGATGTACTCTACATATAAGTTAAATAAGTAGGGTGACAATATACAGCCTTGATGTACTCCTTTTCCGATTTGGAACCAGTTTGTTTTTCCATGTACAGTTCTAACTGTTGCTTCCTGACCTGCATACAGATTTCTGAAGAGGCAGGTCAGGTGGACTGGTGCCCCATCTTTTCAGAATTTTCCACAGCTTGTTGTGATCCACACAGTCAAAGGTTTTGGCATAGTCAATAAAGCAGAAATAGATTTATTTTCTGGAACTCTCTTGCTTTTTTGATGATCCAGTGGATGTTAGCAATTTGACTTCTGGCTCCTCTGCCTTTTCTAAATCCACCTTGCACTTCTGGAAGTTCACAGTTCAGGTACCGCTGAAGCCTGGCTTGGGGAATTTTGAGTGTTACTCTACTAGGTTGTGAGATAAGTGCAGTTGTGTGGTAGTTTGAACATTCCTTGGCACTGAATTTCTTAGGGATTGGAATGAAAACTGACCTCTTCCAGTCCTGTGACCACTGCTGAGCTTGCCATATTTGTAGCCATATTGAGTGCAGCACTTCACAGTATCACCTTTTAGGATGTGAAATAGCTCAGCTACAATTCCATCACCTCCACTAACTTTGTCCACAGTGATGCTTCCTAAGGCCCAATTGACTTGGCATTCCAGGACGTCTGGCTCTACGTGAGTGATCGTACTTTCATGATTATCTGGGTTGTGAAGATCTATTTTTTGTACAGTTCTTCTATGTATTCTTGCCACGTCATCTTAATATCTTCTGCTTCTGTTAGGTGCATACCATTTCTGTCCTTTATTGAGCCCATCTTTTTGCCTCTGTTTCTTTGCATTTATCGCTGAGGAAGGCTTTCTTATCTCTCCTTGTGACTCTTTGGCACTCTGCATTCAGATGCTTGTATCTTTCCTTTTTTTCCGTTGCTTTTTGCTTCTCTTCTTTCACAACTGTTTGTAAGGCCTCCTCAGACAACCATTTTGCCTTTTTGCATTTCTTTTTCTTGGCAATGGTCTTGATCCTTGTCTCCTGTACAATGTCATGAACCTCCGTCCGTTGAACCTCTGTCCGTGGTTCAGGAGACACTCTATCGATCTAGTCCCTTAAATCGATTTCTCCCTTCCACTGTATAATCATAAGGGATTTTATTTAGGTCATAACTGAATGGCCTAGTGGTTCTCCCCACTTTCTTCAACTTAAGTCTGAATTTGACAACAAGGAGCTCATGATCTGAGCCACAGTCAGCTCCTGGTCTTGTTTTTACTGACAGTATAGAGCTTCTCCATCTTTGGCTGCAAAGGATATAATCACTCTGATTTCGGTGTTGACCATCTGGAGTCCATGTTTGGAGTCTTCTCTTGTGTTGTTGGAAGAGAGTGTTTGCTATGACCAGTGTGTTCTCTTGGGAAAACTCTATTAGCCTTTGCCTGCTTCATTCCATACCCCAAGGCCAGGTTTGTCTGTTACTCCAGGTGTTTTTTGACTTCCTACTTTTCCATTCCAGTCCCCTATAATGGCAAGGACATATTTTTTGGGTGTTAGTTCTAAAAGGTCTTGCAGGTCTTCATAGAACCGTTGAACTTCAGCTTCTTCAGCATTACTGCTTGGGGCATAGACTTGGATTACCGTGATATTGAATGGTTTTCCTTGGAAATGAACAGAGATCATTCTGTCGTTTCTGAGACTGCATCCAAGAACAGCATTTTGGACTCTTTTGTTGACTATGATGTCTGCTCCATTTCTGCTAAGGGATTTCTGCCCACAGTAGTGGGTATAACGGTCATCTGAGTTAAATTCACCCATTCCAGTCCATTTTAGCTCACTGATTCCTAGCATGTCCATGTTCACTCTTGCCATCTCCTGTTTGATCATTTCCAATTCCCCTTGATTCATGGACCTAACATTCCAGGTTCCTATGCGATATTGCTCTTTACAGCATCAGACCTTGCTTCTATCTTCTTAATAATGTCTGCTTCTGTTAGCTCCATAGCATTTCTGTCCTTTATCGTACCCATTTTTTTTTTCATGAAACTTTCCCTTGGTGTCTCTAATTTTCTTGAAGAGATGTCTAGTCTTTTCCACCCTATTGTTTGCCCCTATACTCTTGCATTGATCATTGAGGAAGGCTTTCTTATCTCTCCTTGTGATTCTTTAGAACTCTGAATTCAAATGGTTATATCTTTCCTATTCTCCTCTGCCTTTTGCTTCTCTTCTTTTCAAAGCTATTTGTAAGGCATCCTCAGACAGCCATTTTGCCTTCTTGCATTTCTCATTCTTGGGGATGGTGTTGATCCCTTCCTCCTTTACAAGGTCATGAATGCCCGTCCATAGTTCTTCAGGATCTTATCCCCTGAATCTGTCTGTTAGATCTTATCCCTTGAATCTGTTTCTCACTTCCGCTGTATAAACGTTAAGGAATTTGATTCAGGTCATGCCTGAATGGTCTAGTGGTTTTCCCTACTCTCCTCAACTTAAGTCTGAATCTGGCAATAAGGAGTTCATGTTCTGAGCCACAGTCAGCCGCTGGTCTTGTTTTTTGCTGACTGTACAGAGCTTCTCCATCTTTGGCTGTAAAGAATATAATCGATCTGATTTTGGTATTGACTATCTGGAGATGTCCATGTGCAGAGTCTTCCCCTGCATTGATGGAAGAGGGTGTTTGCTATGACCAGTGTGTCCTCTTGGCGAAACTCCACTAGTCTTTGCCCTGCTTCATTCTGTACTCCAAGGCAAAATTTGCCTGTTACTCCAGGCGTTTCTTGACTTCCTACTTTTGCATTCCAGTCCCCTATAGCGAAAATGACATCTTTTGGGGGGTGTTAGTTTTAGGTCTTGCAGGGCTTCATAGAACGATTCAACTTCAGCTTCTTCAGCAGTGCTGGTTGGGGCATAGACTTGGATTACCGTGATATTGAATGGATTGCCTTGGAAATGAACAGAGACCATTCTGTTGTTCTTGAGATTGCATCCAACTACTGCATTTCAGGCTTTTGGGTTGACTATGATGGCTGACTATGATGGTTGACTCGATTTCTTCCAAGGGATTGTTGCCCACTGTAGCAGTTATAATGATCATCTGAGTTAAATTCAACCATTCCAGTCCATTTTAACTCACCGATTCCTAGAATATCGATGTTCACTATTTCCATCTCCTGTTTGACCACTTCGAATTTGCCTTGATTCATGAACCTAAAATTCCAGGTTCCTATGCAGTATTGCTCTTTACAGCATCGGACTGTACTTCCACCACCAGTCATATCCACAACTGGGTGCTGTTTTTGCTTCGGCTCCATCTCTTCATTCTTTCTGGAGATATTTCTCCACTGATCTGCAATAACACACTGGGCACCTACTGACCTGGAGAGTTCATCTTTCAGTGTCCTATCTTTTTTTCATTTTCATAGTGTTCATGAGATTCTTGAGGTAAGAATACTGAAGTGATTTGCCATTCCCTTTTCCATTGGACTACATTTTGTCAGAACACTCCATCATGCCCTTCCATCTTTGGTGGGCCTTCGTGGCCTGAAACTCATAGTTTCAATGAGTTAGACCAGGCTGTGGTCTTTGTGATCAGGACGGTTAGTTTTCTGTGATTGTGGTTTTCAGTCTGTCTTCCTTCTGGTGGAAAAGGATAAGAGGCTTTTGGAAGCTTCCTGATTGGAGAGACTGACTGAAGGGGAAACTGGGTCTTGTTCTGAAGGGCGGGGCTATCCTCAGTAAATATTTATTCCAACTTTCTTTTGATGGGTGGAGCTGTGATCCCTCCCTGTTATTTACCTGGGGCCAAACTATGGTGGAGGTAATGAAGACAATGGCTACCACCTTCAAAAGGTCCTATGCATGCACTGCTACACCCAGTTTCCCCAACCATGCAGCGGGCCACCACCAACCCACGCCTCCACCAGAGACTCCTGGAGACTCACAGGAAAGTTGTGGTAAGTCTCTTGGTGGGGCGGGGGAGGGTGGGGGCATGGAAGAGGGTGGGGTTGAGGGCCAGGGAGTCACTGCTCCTTTCTTCTGGGCCCTGGTGAGCACAAGGTTCTGTCTGAGCCCTCCAAGAGTCTATGTCCTTGTCCTGTGTAAGGTCTGACAGCTCTATGGTGGGGTTAATGGCAACCTCCTCCAAGAGGGCTTGTGCCACACACACATCTGCTGCACCCAGAGCCCCTGCTCCTGTGGCAGTCCACTGCTGACCAGTACCTCCACCTCCACCAGTACTTCCACCAGTACCAAACACAGTTCTGTCTCAGTCTCTGTGGGGTCTCTGGGTCCTCATGTGCCCAAGGCTTGTTTGAACCCTATGAGTGTCTCTTGTGGGTATGGGTCTGATTCTAAACACAATTTTGCCCCTCCTACCATCTTGCTGGGGCTTCTCATTTGCCCTTTGACGTGGGATATGGCCTCAAAGTCGCTTCTGCACCATTCAGCCACTGGTCCAGTGCTTACCATCTTTCTAGGGCTTCTCTGCCCTTTTCATGGGGTATCTGCTCACAGTCGTCCCAGCATCATTTAGCTGCCACGCCAGCACCTACTGTCTTGCTGGAACTTCTCTGCCTGTGGAGATGGATATCCTTAAAACAAATATTAAAGGATTGAAATCATATAAAGTATATGCTTTGAATATAATTAAGTTAGAAAAAAATTTGAGAAACAGAAAATATGTGAAAATTATTCAACATACTCCTAAATGAGTAAATAGAGAATCACAAGAAATACAAGACAATACAGTTGACCCTTGAACAATATGACATTAGGACAGCAACTGTTTCTGTCGTTGACAATTCATGCATAAATTATAGTCGTCACTCTGCCTATGCGGTTCTCCCACATTGATGGTTAATTTTCTGCAGATTCAAATAGCTCTAGTGTTTACTACAAAAAAAAAAAAAAAAAAGAAAAGAAAACTTTGTGTAAATGGACATGCAAGATTCACATTCCTGTTGTTCAAGGCTAAACTGTACCTTGTGAGGAATGAAAATAGAAAAAACTTAACAAGTGCTCCGGCCTGGTGCACTGGGAAGACCCAGAGGAATCGGGTGGAGAGGGAGGTGGGAGCGGGGATCGGGATTGGGAATACATGTACATCCATGGCTGATTCATATCAATGTATGACAAAACCCACTGGAAAAAAAATAAATAATAATAAAAAAAATAAATAAATAAAATGAGAATTCTTCAGAAAAAAAAAAAAAAAAAGAAAACACTTAACAAGTTAGCTCATGTTAAGCATACATAGCATGCAAAAAATGTATGAGCAAAATACATGAAATTGAGAAAACAAAACACAGAGAGAATCAGCAAATCAAAAGTTGGTTATTTAGGTGATATTTCCAGGACATTCCATCCAAATGCAGAAGAATGCACCTTCTCACCAAGTGCGCAGGGAACATTTTCCAGGATAGACCACATCTTGGTTCACAAATCAAACCTCAGTAAACTTTAGAAAATGAAATCATATCAAGCATCTTCTCTGGTCATAACACTATAAGACTAGGTATTAAGTACAAGAAAATAACTGTAAGAAATACAAACACATGGTGATTAAATAACACACTTCCAAATAGCCAACAGGTGACTGAAGTATAGAAGGGAAATTAAAAAAATAATAATAATTCTAGAAACAAATGACAGTGAAAACATGATAACGCATAACCTATGGTATGCAGCAAAAGCTGTTCTTAGAGGGTAGTTATAGCAATAAAATCCTATCTCAAGAAACAAGAAAAACATGGAATAGACCACTTGATATTGCACTTAAAACAATAACAACACAACAAATTAGCAGAATAAAATAAATCTAAACATCTGAACAGAAATAACTGAAAAAGAAATGAAAGAGATAATAGTAATGATAAAAAAAAAAAAAAACCTAAAACTAAAAGCTGTTTCTTGTGAAAGATAGACAAAATTGACAAGCCTTTTGCCAGACTCAGAAAGAAAAAAGAAAGAGAGAAATGAAGCAAATCAACAAAATTAGAAATGGAAAAGAAGAGGTTACAACAGACAATGCAAAAATACAAAACATTGTAAGAAGTTGTCATGAATAACCATATGGCAATAAAATGGATAGCCTGGAAGAAATGGACAGATTCTTAGAAAAGTTCAATCTTGCAAGACTGAACCAGGAAGAAGTAGAAATGATGAACAACCTACTACAAGCAATGAAATTGAAGCTGTGATAAAAAATCTCCCCTAAAACAAAAGCCCAAGATCAGATGGCTTCACAGGAGAATTCTATCAAACATTTAGAGAAGAGCTAATGCCTATCCTTCTAAATCTCTTTCAAAAAATTTCAGAGGAAGGACCACTTCCAAATTCATTCTATGATACCACCACCACCCTAAACCAGACAAAGACAACACCACACACACACACACACACACACACACACACACACACACACACTCTACAGGCCAATATCACTGATGAACATAGATGCAAAAACCCTCAACAATATTTTAGCATACACAATCCAGCAACACATCAAAAAGCTCATACACCATGATCAAATTGGGTTTATTCTAGAAGTGCAAGGATCCTTCAATAATACAAAAAGCAATGGAATGCACCATACTAACAAATAGAAAATTAAAAACCGTATGATAATCTCAACAGGTGCAGAAAAAGCTTTTGGCAAAATTCAACATCCATTTATGATAAAAACTCTTCAAAAGATGGGCATAGAAGGAACCTACCTCAACATAGTAATGGCCATATATGATAAACCTACAGCACAATTATTCTCAATGTTGAAAAACTGAAGCCATTCCCCTAAGATCAGCAACAAGACAAGGGTGCCCACTTTCACCGCTATTATTCAACACAGTTCTGGAACTCCTAGCTATAGCAATCAGAGAAGAAAAACAAATAAAAGGAATCCAGGTTGGAAAAGAAGAGCAAAGTTCTCACTGTTTGCAGATGACATGATACCTTACATAGAAAACCCTAAAGATCGTATCAGAAAATTACTGGAACTAATCAGTGAATTTAGCAAAGTTTCAGGATACAAAATCAATACACAGAAATCACTTGCATTTCTATATATGAACCATGAAAAATCAGAGATAATGAAAGAAACCAAAGACAGCATAAACAGATGGGGAAATATTCCATGTCCGTGGGTAGGAAGAATCAATATTGTGAAAATAACTATATGACCAAATGCGATCTACAGATTCAATGTGATCCCTCTCAATTTACCATTTTCACAGAGCTAGAACAACAACAACAACAACAAATTGCAATTCATATTGAAACACAAAAGACCCCAAATAGCCAAAGCTATTGAGAAAGAAGAATGGAACTGGAGGAATCAACCGTCCCGACTTCATATGATACTACGAAGCTATAGTCATCAACACAGTATGGTACTGGCACAAAGGTAGAAATGTAGACCACGGGAACAAGATAGAGACCTCAGGAAAAACAAACAAACAAAATAAAACAACGTGCACCTATGGGTACTTTGTTTTTGACAAAAGAGGAAAGAATATACAAAGGGGAAAGGCATCCTCTTCAATAAATGGTGCTGGGAAAACTGGACAGCTACATGTAAAAGAATGAAATCAGAAAACTTCCTAACACCATGCACAAAGATAAACACAAAATGGATTAAAGACCTAAATGTAAGACCAGAAACTATGAAATTCTTAGAGGAAAACATAGGCAGAACACTCAATGATATACATCAAAGAAAGGCCCTCTGTCACTCACTTCCTACAGTAATGGAAATAGAAACAAAATAACTAAGTGGGATCTGATTAAACTTAAAATCTTTTGCACAGCAAAGGAAACTATAAGCAAGGTGAGAAGGCAACTCTCAGAATGGGAGAAAATAATAGTAAATGAAACAACTGACAAAAAGTAGATTTCCAAAATATAAAGGCAGCTCATGCCACTCAATACCAGAAGAACAACCCAATCAAAAAGTAGGAAAAAGACCTAAATAGACATTTCTCCAAAGAAGCCATACAGATTGCTTACAAATACATGAAAATATGCTCAACATCACTCATTATTAGAGAGATACAAAACTAAACTACAATCACGTCACACTGGTCAGAATGGCCCTCATCAAAAAATCTACAAACAATAACTACTGGGGAGGGTGTGGAGAAAAGGGAATGCTCTTGTACTATTGGTGGGAATGTAAATTGATACAGCCTCTATGTAAGACGGTATGGAGATTCCTTTAAAAACTAAGAATAAAGCCACCATATGACCCAGCACTCCCTCTTCTAGGCATATACCCTGAGGAAACCAGAACTGAAAAACATGCACATATCCCATTGTTCATTGCAGCACTGTTTACATTAGCTAGATCATGGACGCAACCTAGATGTCCATCGGTGGGTGAATGGATAAGGAAGAAGTATAGTATTCCATATACACAATGGAATATCACTCAGCCATAAAAAGAAAGGCATTCTAATGAGGTTAATGAAGGTAGAACCTATTATACGGGGTGAAGTAAGGCAGAAAGAGAAAGATAAGTATCATATTCTAACATATATACAGAATCTAGAAAAAAATGTTAGTGAAGAATTTATTTACAGGGGAGCAATGGAGAAAGAGACATAGAGAATAGATTTATGGACATGGAGAGAGGGTAGGAGAGGGTGAAATGTATGGAAAGAGTAACATGGAAGCTTACATTGCCATATGTAAAATAGGTAGCCAACAGGAATTTGCTGTATGGCTCAGGAAACTCAAAACATGGACTCTATATCAAGCTAGAGGGGAGGGATGGGGTGGGAGATGGGAGGGAGGTTCAAAAGGAAGGGGATATATGTATGCCTATGCCTGATTCATGTTGAGGTTTGACAGAAAACATGAAATTTTTGTAAAGCCTTAATCCTTCAATTAAAAAATAAATAATAAATAAAAAAGTATGTTTTAAAAGTTGGCTGCTCAGAATGATCAATAAATGGACACAAAATCGTTGTATGGACAAAAGGAAGAAAAACGGTGACAGAAATTATTAAAATTAGGAATAAAAAGGAAAAAAATTCTTACAACTTCTGAGCAATATATCAATATATCAATATATCAATATCTATATCGATATCTATCATCTATCTATAATATATATATATATATATATACATATATATATATATATATATAGGAATACCATGACAAGAATTAGAAAATTTGGATGAAACTGAAAAACTTGTAGAAATACATAAACGGCTGAAATGGACTCAAGAAAAATAAAAATCTGAATAGCAAAGTATTATAATTCTAATTTCTAAACTTCTCCCCAAACCCACATCACAAACGCACCCCCTACCACACCTAGACCCAGATAGCTTAGTTGGTGAATTCTACCAAATACTTAAAGATTCCTGCCAATCGTGCATACTTGCATTCTAAATGTATAAATACAGTTGGAAAGGAACATTTTCCAACTCTTTCTATGAGGCCAGTATTACTTGGATGTCAAAGCTAAGGGGCAGTTATTTTACACAGTTCTCAGTTTTGCTTTATCCAGTATTTTCTCATGATGAATTTGATGTTTTGCATCTTTGACAGAAAAATGACAGAAATGATACTGTGTTCATATCATCTCATTCTATCAGGTGATTCATGATTTCAGTGTGTCCCATTGTTGATGATGTTCACTTGGATCGTTTGATTGAAGAGGTTGCAGTCAATCTTCTCTACTGTTGTTACAGTATCCTATCTGGCAATTATTACTCTTTTTTTTTTGTATTTTAAAGCATGTAAATATTTTACTTCTCATCGTTTTATATTTACTGATTTATATCTATTTGATTAATAGTCTCTTAGCTTACTGAATGAATGATTATCCCTCACTATCATTATCTATTTTGATGTCCACATTGTTCCAGCCTTGGACAGGGGGAATTTCTTTAAGCTGGCTTCTCTGTCCTGTTGATGACTCCCCAACATTCTTTGAACAATCTGATGCTTTTGGTGGAAGATACTCCAGGCTCATCCTGTACTTTCCCTGCCCTAGCCATGGAATTGACAATTTCTCCAAGAATGCCCAATTATTTTTTGTGGAAGGTGGAATTTTGAATCCAGTATTGAGGAGTATATATACTCATTATTGCCCATCTGCTCTCATTAGACAGCGTGTGGAAAGTGTACCTATGCAATTGCCCGACTGTGTGTGTGGGTGCATTCTCCATTTATAACTCAGGCTCTGAAATCACAAAATGCTGTATAGTCCCCAAAACATGAGAACGCTTTTCTAAATATGTTCAGACTCTGACACTCACTCCAGGCATCCCCTTTATAAACATGCCCCCCATTTACCTCGACTGGACTTTGATAGTCTTCACTGGCGACACCCCCATGTGCAATTGCTCTCCTTGGTCTACTCAGCCTCTAACTGCTCAGACAAGGCTGCGCCACCTCCACGCATGGATGCCCTCCCCCTACTTCCTTTACCTCTGACTTTCTACCCATTAATGCTTGTTCCTTGTGAATTTCCTCTTCTCTGGATTTAGGCTTGTAACCTGCATGACAGGGCAGCGTCCTATTTAATATCCTCCAGACTAAATGGAATTCTCAAGGCAAGCTGCTCTTCTCTGTGAATGCGTCTTAATCTCACTTTGGCACTGACGGCCCATGACAAACCCTAGCATGGATATCCTGTTTTCCCTGCTTAAATACTGATATCTCATGTGACACACTTCCCTTCCTTGCTTTTGTGGGTCTTATCACATCACTTCTATTTGATTTCTCACTGTCCATACTAGGCTACTCTGACTGCATCGATATCTTCTTCATCACTTCTTCACCTTGCCATCTCATTCTTGCCCACGATGTCTTCGTGTACCCTATCATGAACTCCTGTCTTGGTTGATCTCATCCAATCGCTCCACAATGAGTTGCTTATCAAGAGAGAGGAGAGGAAAGAAGGAGCAATCTTGAACTAAATTTTGACGGATAAGTGGTCATGGACAATCAAAGGTAGATAAATCACATTTCAGGAAGGGAACTTATATAGGGATTATTGGGTATAGAAAAAGAATTCTTCAAGCTTGCATTTATTTCCGGAAGGTTACTTAATGGTTGCATCCCAATTTATTGAACAAACTTTCTTCTCCCAGTGTAAAATGACCTTCTACCTTTATCTTATTCTTAATGTGCATGTGTATGTATATATCTTAGTGCATTTGGGCCAGTGCATGCTTGGAGGGGCATCTGAAGAACAGAAATTTATTTTGCACAGTTCTGGAGGCTAGAGCTACAAGATAAAGGGAAGAGAATGGCCAGAGGAAGGTCCTTTCATGAGTTGAAGTTTGTCTGGTATAGGATGTCTCCTGCATATGAACAAATTCCATTCTGACAGTGTGCTTGTAAGACCAGCTTTCTGGTTGGTCCAACAAACTAAGCCTTAGTACCCATCTGACAGATTCAGCAATATCCTGCTACTTTTACACGTGCTTCCAGACACCCTGGTCTTAAAATAAAGGTTCTGTACTAACGGACTCTCTACAGTATTGTGCAGGAAAGTATATGAAAGCACAATCACTTGTGGGGGATGCTTGTTATGTAACAACACCCACCAGACACGTGAAAAAAAAAAAAAAAAAAAACTTTGATCTTAGAAAAAAAAAAAAGTAAATTTACACAGAAGCAAAGATAGTTCCATGTATCAGAAACTTCCCTCAAATCACATTTATTACTATTTGCTATAGCACTACTTCATTTACAAGATTTCCTTTTGCCACTAAGATCTTAGCTTTTACCTTATATCCTTTTTCTGTCTCAGGTACTCATCCCAGATCATACATTGTATTTAGTAGCCAAGTCTCTTTAGACTCTTCTTGGATGTGACAATTTCTCAGACTTTCTTTATGTTTATGATCTTGATAGTTTTTAAGTGGTCTAGTCATGTGCTATATAAAATGTCCCTCAATGTAGATTTCTGATATTTTTCCTGTTAACCTGGGACTATGGATTTTGGGGGAGGATGACTTCAGAGGTGAAGTGCTCTTTTATCGTATGGATACTATCAGCATGCCGTATCACTGTTAATGTAGAACTTGACTACTGTGCTGAAATATTGTTTGTCAGGTTCTTACACTGTCAAGTTACTCTTTTTCTGTCTCTCCAAATTGTTGTATATTTTGGAAGGAAACCACCATGTGTGACTCGCTCCTGAGGAACAAGGAGTTACACTCCACCTCCCTGAGAGCAAAATTACCTATATAAATTATATGAAATTCATCTGCATGAGGCATAGGTCTATTCTTTCACATGTGTTCAGTCATTTATTTATCTCAGTATGGGCTCAAATACTTATTTTATTCTTTGGGGTGTAATCCCCAAGATGACTTACTTAATTTATTATTTTGATTATCATATTGCAGTTTTGGCCATTGGAAGCCCATCCCTGTCTTCTTGGACATAACCTCAATAGTGTGGCCTCCCCCCTTTTTTTTAGCACTTCATTTTTGATGCTAAAAGATCCTCCAGGCTCCTCTTCTATATTTCTTCTATGAGCCCTATATTCAGTCATTTCTCCAAGAAGCCTGGTTTCTTTTATTGGAAAACAATACTGAGAACCAAGATCTGTGTTTCCTTCTACATCCTTGTTTCTTTCAGATTTCAGGAGTATCAATTCTTTTAGACACTTTCAGCCAATTGTTCAATTCAAGCATAAAAGAATAGCAGTATCAGGATTGTTAACCTGTACCCCTCTAAGAAAGAACACTATCAACTAGAGTAAAGCATTTCTCTCTTTTTCTTTAAGTCTTGCAAAATCCACTAATTTCCAAAGGTATTTGAGTCTGGGACTGCTAGTGAGGAGCTTTCCTAAATTTGCAATATAATTCAGTTCTGTTCAGTCACTCAGTCATGTCCGACTCTTTGAGACTCCATGAACCATAGCGCTCCAGGCCTCCCTGACCATCTCCCGGAGCTCCTTGACCAGCTCCCGGAGTCCACCCAATCCCATGTCCATTGAGTTGGTGATGTCACCCAACCATCTCATCCTCTGTCATCCCCTTCTCCTCCTGCCCTCAATCTTTCCCAGCATCAGGGTCTTTTCAAATGAGTCAGCTCTTCTCATCAGGTGGCCAAAGTATTGGAGCTTCACCTTCAAAATCAGTCCTTCCAATGAACACCCAGGACTGATCTCCTTTAGGATGGAGTGGTTGAATCTCCTTGCAGTCCAAGGGACTCTCAAGAGTCTTGCCCAACACCACAGTTCAAAAGCATCATTTCTTAGGTTCTCAGCTTTCTTTTAGTCCAACTCTCATATCCATACATGACCACTGGAAAAACCATAGCCTTGACTAGACGGACCTTTGTTGACAAAGTAATGTCTTTGCTTTTTAATGAGCTCTCTACATTGGTCATACATTTCCTTCCAAGGAGTAAGCATCTTCTAAGTTCATGGTAATATAATTATTTGGTCAAATTCTACATTCCACTCTTTATGTCAAAACGTGTGTGTGTGTTTAATGTGTAAATATTGATTAACCTTTTTTCCTGTATGATTCTACAGGTTTGGCAAATATGCAGTGTTGTATATTTACCATAACATCATACAACATAGTTTCACTGCCCTAAATAGTCCTCCATGCCTGGAGCAGTAAATGAGCCACTTCCTCTATGCTCACCATTTGGTCCCTGATATGCTTCTCTTTCTTGCCAATATGTGCCTCCTCTTTCTACGCCTTTCTCTTTTCTTGTCTCAGATGTGAAGCCAAGGAACTCCTGGGGAAGTTGCCTTGCAGAAGGCACTTTGGAATTTGGCAGAGTCTAAAAAAACCATGACCAAGAATGGCTTGTGAGCAAGTCGCAATTTTTTTTTTTTTTTCTCCTCTTTTTGCTGTACACAATGTTGAAATTTCCCTGAGACAGTTAATAGAGTAAGGTGCAGGCTCTGCCTGCTCTTTGGGACTCTCAAGGAAAGAAAAATAAGAGTGTTTCCCCCAACAAAAACTCTATATTCAGTACATTTACCCAGCTGGAGATAGACCTTGTGAAGTTTGTGTTCAGAGAGCAGCATCGGAAACTGGGCCCAGCAATCAACAGAAACCTCAGCCTTTCCAGTTTCAAGGTGTCTACAGATGCACACAATTATATCACAACACATGAACTATGGGGCAATCAAGACATCAATTGAGTGAATTTGTGTGTCAAAGTATGAGAGGAAAAGTTGAGTTTTGACAAACTGTATAATACTCTTCTAAAAAACAAACAAACAAAACAAAACAAAACATCATCATCAACAACAACAACAAAAAAACCTCTGATATTTTCTATTGAATCTACAGTTTTATTTTTTCCAGAATGTAGTATAATTGACATCATGTAGTGTATAACCCTTTCCAGGCTAGGTTATTCTACTTAATGACATTCAGTTTTCATCCATGTCTTTTGGTGATTTGATAACTTATATCTTTTTGTTCTTGAACAATATTCTGTTAAATTGGTATGCTGTGGTTTGTTTATCCATTCAGCTATTAAAGGACATTTTGTTGACTTCCAATTTGTGTGTTTGTGTGTGTCTGTGAGAGATACAGGGTAGGAATTAAGCTGCTATATTATACATGTGCATGTTTTTTCGTGTGGGCCTTAGCTTTCAACCATTTGGTGAACTATCTAGGGGCATAACTGCTGGGTCATGTGGTATGAAAATATTTAGCTTTGTAAGAAATCGCTTCCAAAGTGGCTGTATCATTTTGTATTCCTCACAACAATGAAGAAGAGTTTCTGTTGCTCCTGTTCTTTGCCAGTAATTGGTATTGTCACATTTTTGTTTTTGGTCATCCCGGTAACTGTGTAGTGGTGTTAGGGGAAGCACATTGATGGAATGGGTGGGTGGGGAAGCACCCACCCTTGCCAGGCACCATAGTAACCATTTGCATGAGTTGTTGTACAACAGGGGGTCCTGGTAAGGAACAGGGAACTAATAAGCCTCCACCAACCAGAAGAGTCAGGGAAAGGTCAAAAGGAGACACCATCTCTCCGACCACCCCCCAGAATCCTTCTCTTGCATCCATCTTGGCTGAACAAGGCGTGCACCACCAGCAAGGACTCTGAGTCAGAATGACTGTCTAAGGACAACCCGGAAACTAATCCCATCACCATAAAACCCGAGACCGCAAGCAAATCTGACAAGCAAGTCTGCAAGTGCGACAGAGCTGTTCTCCTGGGTTCCCTTACCCAACTGCTCTCCACCCGTGTGCCCTTTCCCAATAAAATCTCTTACATTGTCAGCACACATGACTCCTTGGACAATTCATTTCTGAGTGTTAGACAAGAGCCCAATCTGGTGCCCTGGAAGGGGTCTCCCTTCCTGCAGCAAGTGGTGACTCTGGTGGAAACTCTTCTTTGCTGAGACTGACATCCTTGACCACTCAGGGTACTCAGGGGCCAGCTTGCCTGCCAATGGACCAAAGCCAGCGGCCGCAACTGGGACCCTTTTTCCCTGGTCTCGTCCTGACGCAGACAACTGGCCAGAGTGCCCCGATTGGTAAGGAACAAGAGACTTTATTAACCTCTCTCCCCTTCCCTCTCTCTTTCCTCTCCTTAACCCTTCCTATCCTTCCCCATTTTTCTAGTCCCTCAGTCCTGGACACAGGAATCTGGTCGAAGAGCCTCGGCCTAAGCTAACGATTGGAGACTGATCACCTCTTGGCGGAAAACTCTGATTTTGGGCCTGTTCTGCACTGATTTCTGGTAGGGCAGAGTTCCAGTCCTCCCCTCTCTGGAGGCCCAGAGTAAAGCCACCTTAACACCTGGGTATCTGCAGGTGGCAGGAGACGTCTGTAAGGCCACCCCTTTTGCCCCCCTCTCCCACCTACTTCCATGTCTTCTTTTGACCTGGCTTCCTTTCCTTCCTTTGAACTCTTTGAAGATCTGAGAGATTTTCCCTTACTCTGTTAGTACTTGGATCTCAAGTTCTGTCTCTATAGGAGGTTTTCTGAGAGACTGTATTCTTGTATTTAAGGCAGTGTCTGATGAGGACTGCCAGGTTTATATGTGTGTGTTTTAACTCTGTGTTCGGTGTTGTGATTTTTGATGGACATTTTTGCTTTGTCTGGCCACCGTTTGGTTTAGACCTGCCTCCATTTTGTTAGAACTTGATTTTTTTTTTTCCCCCTGCGCCTTGAGACCAAGGCTCTCAGAAACACTTACCTAGATCATGTCTAACTCCTGAGACTGAGGGAAAATGGGGGAAAGCCTTTAAATGTTTTATTTATTCCAATTTTTTTTTTTTTATAAATGAGTAAATTTTATTTTGTAATATCTAATTCACGACTAAACTTAGAAAATGAAGCTAGATCTTGCACTGTGTCTGTCTAAACATGTCTTGGTATGTCTTTGTCCCTGGGTAATATTTTTGAGGTTAATATGTAAATGAGCTCTATTTAATTGGCTTAAAGAAAGGTAAGCACTTACAAATCTAATAATTCTAAATTAAACAATAAATTCCAGAATCATGTAAACTGGTAAATATTCAGTATTAAATACCTGATATCAATGTTTATTTGTTGACCTAATCTAGACATGTCTCACGAGTAATTAAGTAGAATATTTTCATCGTACTTAGGTTTAAAATAAATTAGATATTATCATATGTGTTACGAGTTTGACAAGGGCATGATCTCGAGTGAAGAAACTTCTAAAGCAAAACAAAATAAAACAAAAAAGTAAATGAGATATGAATAATTATGCTTTAGGAATATCTGCCTAAAATAGTCTCTCCAGATTGCCATAATTTGAATTTCTAAGGACTGTGCTAAACTAAGCATTTGAAGTCTATTGAATAATTAGGTCATATCCAAATAAAATAAGGTTTTGAAATGTTTACTACTAAATACTGATTTTGTTTTACAGAAAAACTAAAGAGATTTGGGACTATAGATGAATAATGTTTGGTGCCATCCTAAAATGTTTTAAGAAAACAAGGGTTTTAGAAAATATCACTGGTATTTATGCTCACCAATCTATAAAATGCTAATAAAAAAGTTAGCTCTTGGTTGCTAAATGGAAGCAAGAATTGTGCTTTCAGGTAAAAAAAATAAATAAATAAATAAATAAACAAAATAAAAAACTAAAGAGTTATGCATGATCAGGATTTTTTTTTAAAAATTGGATTACAATTAGTTAGATAAGTGGATTTTTTTAGGAATGACACAGTCATAGGGAAACTGGTTAGAGTCAAACCTGGTTAGGTCCAAGATGGCAGAGTCAACTTTCAGTAGACCTTGAGCTTTGGTATATACTCCCATCGTGACGTATCAACAAGCTAAATGATACACCCACCAACATTGACTAAATCTAGCCAAATGTTCTAAACCCTATTAATTGACATTTTTTGAGAAAACTTCCTAAATCAAATTCTTCTGAAGTTCCTTTGACCCCAAGCTATCTTTGGGGTGTTTCAAAGGGCCCCTGAAACATCCCAAAGAGAGATATATTAAACTGTGTTTATTTGGTTGGTTAAATTACATGAAAAATGTTATCAAATGAGTAATAAATCCTCTCACATAAATATAGAGGGTATATAATCTATAGGATATATCATATAGGATATATAAATATCCTAGAAATTATATGGAGCTCTAAACACTCTGATATGTCTTGGTATTCTAATGAAAACTGGATAACTTCACAAAAGTTAACAAAGGACTGAATGAACCAGTGAATATGCTTATAACTTTTATGGTTTCTATCTGAAAAGTTACAGGTTTGAATCCTGTGTTTTCTGGGAGTGGGGAAAACCTTTCTCTCAAACTAATTATGACAATAATTTGGTAAAATTATACTCTATAAGCAAAACAATTGCATTTTCTCTCTATCTGACTCCTCCAGAAATTTGAAACGCTTAGGTTTCCAGTAACTTTATCAAATGTGTTAGGAAGTTTATCGCACTGACAGGTACAAACATCTCAAGGAATTTTTGAGACTTAAAAAGGGAAGAATTCACGATAGATAATATACATGTTTCGATGCTGTTCTCTCAAAACATCCCACCCTTGTCTTCTCCCACAGAGTCCAAAAGTCTGTTCTGTACATCTGTGTCTCTTTTTCTATTTTGCATATAGGATTATCATTACCATCTTTCTAAATTCCATATGTATGTGTTAGTATGCTGTAATGTTCTTTATCTTTCTGGCTTACTTCACTCTGTATAATAGGCTCCAGTTTCATCCATCGCAGTGGGAGGGGGGATCGGGATGGGGAATACATGTAAATCCATGGTTGATTCATGTCAATGTATGACAAAACCCACTACAAATTGTAAAGTAATTAGCCTCCAACTAATAAAAATAAATGAAAAAAAAAAAGAAAAAAAGGAAAAATTCACCTATATTTGTTAGGCAAAATCTGTGATAACCCTTTGGTGTGAGTTTCCCAGCCCTGTTTTATTTTGAAAGTTCAGTCTGAGACTCTAGAAATGTTTCAGCAAAATAAAAAGTCTATGATCAATTATGGTTATATAAATCATCAGACCAAAATTACTGAGAACAGACCTATTTTGCAAACAAGCTAGCCTTAATTTGGTTATATTTGATAAAAAATGAGGGTAATTTTAGGGGGGAAAATATGTTTCAATAAATGTTAAATCCCAGTTTGTTAATGGAGGTCTGTGTGTAGTAAGACTCATTTCTTGGATAGTTCTTTGTTGTTATGTGATATTAATGTAAAATTTATTTGAATTCTTAAAGAATACTTTAAGTTTGTTGCTGAAGCTTATCTCAGCAATCTTGCTTTGGATGAAGATCAGATGCCTTATGACTTTCAACTAGGACTGGAAAAAGACATAATTTAAGGGACTCTCTCCAACCTGGATGGAATGACTTTTTATTAGGTACTCTTAACTAGTTCATGCACAATAAAACTGAAGGGAAGTTAATTCTCAGATTAATTCCCACTTCCAAAGACCCCTACACTGGATTGGTCTATAGAGAAGAGAGCCGACCTGATTTCGCCTTAAAATGATGCTCAAACAGAAGCGAAACTACACTACAGCAGGATGAGAAGATGATGACATCAGAGGTAGACAGCTTGCCCAAGACGCTGGACCTGATTTGTATGATTGTTTATAATGTTTTCTTGACTTCTTAGACCTTTGTATATAAATCAAACACTTTTCTATCATAGGCCTGATACTATGCTAGTTTTAGAAATCAATCCAATTTGTGGGTTTGTGGCCCATTACCTGTATCTAGTTCTGGGTTACCTTGGTAAATTTCTCGACTCCAAGACTCTAATTGGTTGGCCCTGAGAAAATTTACTTAAAATACAGTCATTTTCAGGTCACTGTGATATTACTAGATGGGAAAATTTACTTAAAATACAGTCATTTTCAGGTCACTGTGATATTACTAGATGGGATCCCCTCACTATCATAGGGGCCAGTTAATAATCCCTGCTCTGACTCTAGGCATAAATTTGAGATTTCTTCTATTACTCACACTCAATCAGAGCATCAAGCAAAGTTTCAGCAAAGGAAGAAAAAGTTCCCCCAAATTATTGGATGGATTAATGTAGATAACGCCAGGCTATGGTAATTTAGGTTTAATGTCTCCCCTGTGTTGGAAACAAATCCTACTAAGGATAATATGTCTAGTAACACTAGACAACTGGGCTATGTGCCTTATAGATGGTGGTGCCAATATATAATTTCCCTGGAAGATAAAGATTCTACAGAGTAAACTAAGTCAGGTGACCTGAGATATATGGGGTAACATCTAATGGAAGCTCTTAAGTCTTACTCTTGACTTTACTAATACTGCTGGCTATGTTATTTGTATTTCACCTGTTTTACAAAACTGCTGCTTCTTACACTGCCAAATGTGTGTCTGAGGCCTCTAATAGCATAATATATGGTTCCCTAAAAGATCTATGATTGTAACAGTGTATCTCTAGATATGGGAAGAAGCAACAAGAGGGAATATTTTTCCTGGACCAAGAGGCTGGTAAGACAGGTAGTCCAGAGGATTTTGGATACTGTTTTATGGCCTAGAACTAGTGACAGCACATTGAGTGGCCTGTCAACTAAATCTTTGCCAAACCTGAGAATGGACATTCTCAACACCATGGGATAAAATGGTTATGAAATGCCCCCCTCAAAATCATGATCAAGTTTATGAGCACAAAGGGACTCTGCCAACTGAAATCTGGCACTTGCCATCTATGTCTACAAAGACTAAATCATGGCTACTGCACCTGCTGACTTTTCAATGTCCCTGAAAGGAGTTCAGGGTGGCAATCAGGAATGAGACACTCTGTGCTCTGGGGGAAAACTGGCAGAACAGGCCTTCAGACAGTTAGATCTTTTCAGGAGAAGCTTTTATGAGTTCCAATTCTTGGATCTTCTCATACCTAGAGAAACACTTACGTCATTAATGGTGGCATCTGCTTTGGCTATTAAGGAAAATTTTACAGTTAAAAGTCAAAATAGAGTAGCTATGGTTCAGACGTACTGGGAAATAGAAACAGATTAGATGTTGTATTACTGAACACTTGAGTTTTCTGAGTCGTCTCAGGCTTAGATGTCACCATTCTCAAAACAATGTCTGCTGGAAGCTAATAACTGCAACCTTAATTTTTGTAAAACTAGGCTACTGGCTACCTGGCTACAAGTCTCCCCAAAGTGCCATGTCCAGACTGGGTTTCACGCTTATTCTTCTAAAAAGAAGTTAAATTCCATTTATCCCTCCTCCAACTACTTCTAAATGGGTCTGTTACAACAAGATGGCAGGCCAAGGAATTGAGATTTTAATCATACAAGGATCAGATCTAGGACTTGAAACTGAGGAATACTTCCAATTCAGTGTCTATTCTCCAAGCTGAGTCAGTCCTATGCCCCATTTTGACAGGAAATTATCACAGTCATAGTTGCCTAAGTTGCCATAGTTGCCTAAATGAAAACTGAGCAAGACTCTTTGGGGCTCTGGAGTACAGACCTATTGTGCATTCTCCATTTCTTGTCTGTAGGATATAGGCTTCATTCAACCTTCTTGAACTTCCATGAGTTCCAAAGGGTAGATTCAAACATTTGTTAATCAGGGAAGGGACGGGCTACAGAAAGAGAGGAGAAACAATCAAATGGTGGTACAGCCTTGAGACAGGGTCTTCCTTCCTACCCAAAGAAATATGCATAATGATGTCTTTGAGTTCTTCTACAGAACTGGAGCCCTCACCCAGGTGAAGGATGATAATTTCAGACTAAACACGAGATTCCTGGAGCACAACTCTGTTGCTTAACCAACAACCAGTCAAAAAAAAGGTCACAAATCCTTCAGCCCTCACCCCAAATGTTGCCTCCTGTTTCTGGGGACCAGTGATGACTATCATGTTAGTTCTCCTGTTTGGCCCCTGTCTATTTCATCTCTGAGAGGAGCCAACAGTTTCAAACTAAAGTGATGTTATTATAAGTGTGAATCCTGGTTTCAGTCAATGCAAAAAAAAAAAAAAAAAAAAAAAAATACCTTGACTTAGATCAGGTAGAGAGAGACTTCTGCTTTGCGAGGCAGTCCTATGCCCATAGACAGCAGGAAGAAGTTACTGAAGAAAGAGACCTCCGCCCCAATCCTCAAGAAGTATTCTTGAGTATGAAGTCTCTCAGGGGGAATTGTTAGGGGAAGCACACTGATTGAACCTGCCCACCCTGGCCAGGCACCATAGTAACCATTTGCCTGAATTGTTTTATGACAGGAGGTCCTGGTAAGGAACAGGGAACTAATAAGCCTCCACCAACCAGAAGAGTTCGGGAAAGGTCAAAAGGAGACACCACCTGTCCGACCACCTCCCAGAATCCTCTCTGGCATCCATCTTGGCTGAACAAGGTGTGCACCACCAGGAAGGACTCTGAGTCAGAATGATTGGCTAAGGACAACCCAGAAACTAATCCCATCACCATAAAACCCAAGACTGCAAGCCATGTGACAGAGCTGTTCTCCTGGTTCCCTTCCCCTTCTGCTCTCCACCCGCATGCCCTTTCCCAGTAAAATCTCTTGATGTGTCTGCACATGTGACTCCTTGGACAATTCACTTCTGAGTGTTAAACAAGAGCCCTGGAAGGGGTCCCCCTTCCTGCAACAGTGGTGTCTCATTAATTTCACCAGTCTACTTTGTAAATTTATCTTATTTCTATATTGCCATTGCAGCATTTCCATTGTGTTTTAGAACCGTACATTCCTTAGGTGTTGTATCTTTAATCTAAGGTTCAAATAGATGTTCTGCTCAGCAAAATTTCTGCTGCTCCTTATACCATCAGGTATTACTTTGCTAAATTACTCGTTTAATATATATATATATTTTTTTTTTCAGGAGGGACTCATAACTTTAGATCATGTGTATTGGGAAATATTTATTCTTAATGAATGACACTGACCACATTTTGTTTTCCTGGGTACTGCCTTGCCCACCGTCTAGTGTCCCCACACAAAAGCTTAAGTTAAGCATGAGCATCTCATTTTGTTTGTTTGTTTTGATTTTCTTATAAACCTAATATATGCCAATCTGGGCTGTATTAGCATCATTTGCAGTTGTACATTTACAGTGACCTTTTACCTAGAAGCATAGTTATTTTATCAGAATGCTGAATTTATTATGTGTTTGCTTTATTTGATTTTGGGCCCCATTGTGGCTCAGCATTAAAGAATCCATCCTCAATGCGGAAAACCTGAACTGAATCCCTGGGTTGGGAAGATCTCCTGGAAAAGGGGAAGGCTGCCCACTCAGCATTCTGACCTAGAGAATGCAATGGACTGTATAGTCAATGCAGTCACAAAGAGTCAGACATGACGGGGCAGACTTTCACTTTCCCTTAAATGATTTTGAACCGCTAAACTCACTATTTAAGTGTCTTCCTAGTCAGCTCCTCACCTCCACTGAGAGTCAAATGAACCCATTTATACAATGTTAGAACGTGGGAATAAACACAAAATATGTTGATATGTTTACTGAAGGAAATATATTTTAAAAAGTAGAGTACACTCAAAGCTTGTGCACTGGGACAACCCAGAGGGATGGAATGGAGAGGTGGGGGGTAGGGGGTGGGGCGGGTTTGGGATTGTGGAGGGTGGGCGCATGTATACCCATAGCTGATTCATGTCAATGTATGACAAACACCACTGCAATGTTGTAAAGTAACTAGCCTCCAATTAAAAGAAATTAACTAAATTTTTAAAAGAAGGGTAATTAATAATTTTAAATTTGCTAGTGAAGTGAAGCCACTCAGTCATGTTTGAGTCTTTGAGACCCCATGGACTGTAGCCTACCAGGTTCCTCTGTCCACAGAATTTTCCAGGCAAGAATATTGGAATGGGTTGCCATTTCCTTCTCCAGGAGATCTTACCGTCCCAGGGATTGAACCCAAGTCTCCTGCACTGTAGGCAGTCACTTTATCATCTGAACCACCAAGGAAGTCTAGCAAAATTAATTTTTCTCATTTTATTTTGTAATTATGAAAGTCCACGTGTTCTTGCATATAGTCTATAAACATAGGATATAAACTATTAAGCACCTCAGCCAAACACAGTTTTATAGAAATCTAATGTTAGGTTTTAAGTATTTCTAGCTCAGCATTTGTTATACTTCAGCTATCAACATTCTTGTTTTTGTTTCAGCAAAGAGGACGTGCTAGTTCTCTCGGGGGGTACACTATTTTAATCAATATTGTCCAGTGCTTTTGATTTTCAAGAGAAAATAAATCTTAAACTAATCACTTGTTTTTGGTGGTCTGGTACTGTGCCTAATGAATATCTTTCTATTTAATATGTTATCATTAGTAACATGCATATTCTGTTTACATCCAACAACGATTTAAAGTGACTTCTGTGTAAAGACATATTAAATTAAATGTGTTTGAGACTGAAATGTACACACTGCTATATTGAAAATGAATGACCAGCAAAGACCAACTGCATACCACAGAGAATTCTGCTGAATATCCTGTCATAATTTAAATGGGAATGGGATTTGAATAAGAAGAGGTAAATGTATAAATGAGTAACTTTGCTATATGCCTGAAGGTAATACAATAGTTTCAACCAATTATGCACCAATGTAAAAGAAAATGTATAAAATAAAATAAATTTTCACAGAAGGCAAAAATAATAATAAACTGAAACCATTTATAATGTAGTAAAACATGATTGCACTTCAAATTGCTTTATTAATGAAGAAATTAGTCATTATTTGAAATTAAAGGAAATTAACTCATCATTACTCCCTCACATAAGGCCTATAAATGCATAAATAGATTTAGATAGAAACATATCATGGCATTTCCAGCAATCATTCATCTCCATTTATGTTGTCTCATTATAATAGAACCTCTGCTTGTTATCTCTCTATTACTCGACTGTAGCCATTGTCTTTCATACACCAGATATTTGTTAAGCACCTGTGTGTCAGAAAGTGTCAGGCACTAGATTTATAGCCTTGACCAAAAAAAAAAAAAAAAAAAAAAAAAAAAAAATCGTGTCCTTGTTGAGATCTACAGTAAAAAAAATAATCCAACTATATCAACATCACCAAGGGCTATGGAGAAAACAAGGCATAGAAAGAATGAACTCAATTAACTAAAGATACATGGAATCAGAAAGAACATGTATGTGTTCTGTGTTTTTCACTTTTGCCATTAATATAGGAAATCTGAAACCCTGTGGCCCTGATGTTGAGAAAGTCATGCCCTGATTTATATATATCTTGTTATGAGTCAAGGCATTGTGTAAAGTAGATATGGTGAGCTTTTTAGCTGTATCCTCAAAAGGTACCTTCTTTTCTGTCTTTTACATGCAATCCTTTCTTGAATGGTCAAGTACGGTTCTTGGGGTTGCAAGAAGAGGACATGACTGAGTGACTAAGAAGAGTGCATATTTGATTTACAACTTTGTTTTCTATTTATTTTTATTTTTATGTGCAATCTCAACCATGTTGTTGAAGACAGATTTCTTTTGCCCCGATGGCTATCACTTGGTAGAATCTTAGTAAGTTTGAGGTTAGAAACAAAGACCCCTGAGATGCATGTGATCTTAGCTTGTTGGCATAATGCTTATTGAATGATTTAGGTTATGAAAAAATAGCACATTATTATTATTATTTTAATGGCAATGTACCTTATTCTGGAATATCTATGGAGCTTCACAAAAGATGGCTATTTTTCCAGTGGTAATTTTTGATGCCAAAAATCTCATGTGATTAGTCAATTTTTGCATTATAACCTTGTAATTCTTAGCTGAACCTAGCCTAGGAATTTGGTGATTTTTTTTAATAGAAAATAAGATCCTTAGGAAATAAAGCACCAAGAAATAGGTGGGGATTGAGACAGTTTTGAGTATAGGTATAGGTCTAGGATTCAAGATATTGAAGAGTAGTATATCAAAAACAGTTGGAAGATACTAGTTTTGGAAGAATAAGACGTGTACTTTTTAAGCTTGTTCAGGGATGGCTGATTTCTTGCTTTGCAGTGAAAGTGAAAGTGCTAGTCACTCAGTCATTGGTGACTGACTCTTTGTGACCATATGGACTATAGCCCAGCAGACTCCTCTGTCCATTGAATTCTCCAGACATGAATACTTTAGTGGGTTACTATTTCCTTCTCCAGGAGATCTTCTGACCCAGGGGTTAAACGTTGATCTCCTGCATTACAGGCAGAATCTTTACTGACCAAGCCATCAGGGAACTTTTCTATGCAGAAGAAGCATTAAAGCTTCATTTCTATGTGAGGCAGGGGGTGGGGGTGGGGGGCAGTAGGGTGCAGAACGATAAGGAAACCCTCAATTCTTCAGTCTCTAGAATATGAGACAACTTAAATACATGACCTTAAAGACCATCTCCATTATTTGCACTGAGATTTTTATTGAAGACCAATTTTCACTGACTTCAGCCTTGTATGATACAAACATTTGACTTATTGTGAGTTTAGAGACACATAAATTTTACCTGTTAAAATGTTATCACACACACACACACACACAAAAATGTTATCACATTTTTAGTATGAAAAATTCAGTGGGGCACATTTGAAACAAAATAATGTAAGAAAACATGAATGTGGGGACTTCCCCACAGACAGGCAAATGGTAGACAATACCACCATGGAGGCTGAGTGGATCTTCGGGACCTAGTATTTCCATTCCCCAGCTCAGAACATGCTTAACAAGCTCTCATGATGAAGAATCATGGGCTCCCTGACATAAACTTAGAAGTCCCTAACGGAAATGCCCCCAATAAACTAGCTACGGCAACCATGTGGCACAAAATCTACACAGAATTGGACCTTGCCAAAGGACCCTTGGAACTCCTGACCTGCTAGCTGGATATGTTTATAAATCTTCAAGTAAAATGAACTTAAATTTTCTAAAGTTGAATTTTTTAATTGGTCTTTGATTTATTTTACATTAGTGCTTGGTATATCTACAGCACCTTAAACAACTGTCCCCTTCTTGGGCATCTGTTTTCTGACATCTAGGGCTGCCCTAAACCTTTCCTTTGAACTTCCAGCCTTAGGCTCTCAGGAGATAAACAAATAACACAAGGAGTTCCCTAGGATCCTATTCTTGGTTAAACTGAGTGAGGATGGGCTTCATGTGGATGTATTCTGCACAATTACACAGGGTTCTATTCTTGGATGTCTGGAATAGCGAAAAACATGGTTTAATGATTTGCTGTCACCACCTGGAAATTTTGAAGCAGGGGCCCCATGCTGTATTCTTTTTATTGTGTAGCCACTCCTGAGATCCACAGTCAATTGTAATTATTCTGCTCAAAATGTACCATTAAAATATTTTGACCATCACCTAAGGCTTCTAATATTGGTAAATCAATAGTTAGAACCTTAGAAATCACTCATCACCCAACCACACATCCAGTCATCTACCCGTCCTTCAATCCAGTTCAACTCTTGTGGCACACATAAGCCATATTCCAGACACTGATAGTCACAAAAATAGCTCTCCAGCCTGAGACAGTCATTTGCTTGAAGGGGAGAAAAGGGACATTAATTGTCTACCATAAGATAGATTCTGTGTTAGGTGCTTTATATAACATTATTGCAATAGTCTTTTAATCTTCACCACAATCTGAGAGAGAGGTATACAAGTAGCCCATGTTATAAATGAAGGAAATTTTAGGTTAAAATATATTTAAAGATTTAGAACTAGAATGGGAACTCCTTATTAGTTTAAAGCTCCTAAGAGTCCTCAGTTCATTCACTCTAGAAATAATTTATTTAAAAACCTATTCAGGAATTGTGGCATAATGAGGAACTCCATGGCTCCTCCTCTACCCCTACCCCCGCCGGGAAAAAAAAAAAAAAAAAAAAAAAAAAAAAAACTGTAAATGGTAATTTCATAAAAGAAAACAAATATTTAATAAATCTAGAAGTTGCTCTATATTCTATACCTAATTCAGAAATGTTTCTTAAAATGAATTATCTATTTGTATTTATTTTTTTTAGTGTGGTTGTGTTGTGTCCTTGTTGCTAAGCTGGGTCTTTCCCTAATTGCAGTTGCAAGGCATGCACTTAGCTATTGGTGCTCAAGCTTTTCATTGTGATGGCTTCTCTCATTCCTGGAGCACAGACTCTAGGTAGGCAGACTTCAGGTTCTGCAGTACACAGGATCTAGAGCAGGTGCTCAGTAGTTGTGGTGTACAGTTTTAGTTGTTCTGCGACATGTGGGATCTTTCTAGACCATGACCAAGGATCAAACCTGTGTCCTCTCTATTTGTAGGCAAATTCCTATCCAAGACACCACAGGGGAAGCCACTGGGGAAGCCCTTATTTAATAAAATCTAGTAAATCTTGATAATTGAAGTTAGAGTCAATGACATTTGAACCATGACCTATTCCACACCTCCCACTTTCTCCAGGCAATTGCAATCAAAGCTCTATCATGGGTAGTTTTAGTTAATTACACAGGACTTGCATTGTTTTTCAGATTTCAGTCTATGTCAAGGGTTCATTTCCAAGAGAAGTTAACTCCAGTCTACCCAGGTCTATTTCAGAAGCTTTTTCCAAGCAAGCGGGATCCAAGACTCTTTTTCTCCACCAGGTCACATCCATAAGAGAGAAATTCTACCCAAGTCATTTTAAGCTGAGCATACCAGGCTTCAATAATTTCACACCAGATTCCCTCTAGGGCAGAGATTCCATAATGGGAGAGACAAACCAAGAAGACCAGAAATGCCCAAAACCCTCCTGCCCCACTGTCTAGAATCTTGCTTGTTATGAGAATGGCACTGCAAGAGTAAAAGTCCCTGTCACATCTCGCATCAGTAACACCAAGATTCTGCACAGGGTGAGAGTCAAGCCCTCAGAGCAGAACTGTGTAGCTCTTTCAGAAGAGACTAAATTTATCTGGAATAGAGACTAAGGAAATTCAAGTTGAAGGGTGCTGTAAAGAAGTACAGGTTTTGCTGATGAGCAAAGGTAACACAGAAAATCAGAAGAGGAGATAGAGTTGTGTAAGATTATCATTTCTATAGCTCACTGTCACTGTTGCTTTGCCCAGTCATGTCCAATTCTTTGCAACCCCCTGGACTGCATCATGCCAGGTTTCTCTGTTTCTCACGATTCCCTGAAGTTTGCCCATGTTCGTGTCCCTTGCATCATTGATCCCATCCAGCCATCTCATCTTCTGATGCCCTCATCTCCTTCTGCCCTCATTATGTCCTCCTTCTGCCATCATTCCCAGCATCAGGGACTTCTCCTCTGAGTTGTCTGTTGGCATCAGGGGACCATAGTACTGGAGCTTTAGCTGCAACATTAGTCCTACCAATGAGTATGTGGGGTTCGTCTCCCTTATGGTTTTCTGGGTTGATCCCCTTGCTGTCCAAGGTACTTTCCGAAGTCTTGTCCAGCACCACAGATCAAGGTTTCAATTCTTCAGCACTCTTCCATTTCATGGTTCAACTTTCATAACCTTTTGTGACAACTGGGAAGGCTGTAGCCTTGACTATATGGACTTTTTTTTGTTTGTTTGTTTGTTTTTTGACAGAGTAACGTTTCTGTTTTTCAACACACTGCCTAGGATACTCATAATTTTCCCACCAAGAAGAAGCCGTCTTCTGATTTCATTGTCACTGTGATATCTGCAGTGATTCTAGAGACCAGTAAGGGGAAAACTGCCACTGCTTCCACCTTTCCCTCCTCCGTTAGCCATGAAGTATGGGGCCAGATTCCATAAGCTTGGCTTTTTTTAATACTTTGTTTTAAGCTGGCTCTTTCACTCTCCTCCTTCACCATCATCAAGTGGCTCTTTAGTTACTCTTTGTTTTCTACCATTAGAGTGGCATCATCTGCATACCTAAGGTTGTTGAGGTTTCCCCTGCCAATCTTGGTTCCAGCTTGTAAATCATCCAGCCCAGCATTCCTCAATATGTGCTCAGTGTACTGGTTAAACAAAGAGTGACTGCACAGAGTCCTATCCTACATCTGGAACCAATCATTTATGCCATACAGTGTTCTAACTGTTGTGTCTCAACTCACATACACGTTTCTCAGGGGACAGGTAGGATGGTCTGGTATTCACATCTCTTTAAGAGCTTTCCAGAGATTGTTATTAATATCCACAGTCAAATGATTTACACAGTCAATGGAATGGAGGTAGATTATTTTTGGAATGCCCTTGCTTTGTCTATGATCTAGAAAAGTTGTCAATTTGATCTCTAGTGCCTCTTTCTTTTGCAAATCCAGCTTGAACATCTGGTAGCTCTTGATTTGCATAATGCTTAACCTAGCATGCAAGTGTTTACCCATGACCTTGCTAGCATGGGGAAATCTGTTAAGAAAGTTCTAGGATTCACAACAGATTCCCCAACCTGGAGATCTGGCACAGGGACTGAGAACCCCCAGGAAATTTGACTTTGGAAGCCAGTGGGATTTGACTACAGAACTTACTTAGGACTGGGAAAACAGACCCATTGTACCAGTACCCAGGAGAGAGGAGCAGTGACCCCACAGGAGACAGACCCAGATTCACCTGTGAGTGTTCAGGAGTCTTTGGTGGAGGAGTGGGTTGACAGTGGCCTGCTGCAGGGGCAGGGATACTGAATACAACAGTGCATGGACAAGGCCTTTAGAAGGAGGTCACCATTATTTTCATTATCTCTACCATTGTTTGGTCTCAGGTCAAACAACAGGGAGCAAACACAGTCCCACCCACCCACAGAAAATTGGATTAAATACTTACTTAACATGGCCCCACATATCAGAAAAAGCCCCAGATTCCCCCCACAGCCAGTCTCTCCCAGCAGGAAGCCTCCACAAGCCTCTTAGCCATAGGGCAAAGAGAATGAAAACCACAATCACAGAAAACTAATCAAACTGATCACATGGAATTTCAGCTGAACTATTTCAAATCCTAAAAGATTATGCTGTGAACGTGCTGCCCTCCATACGCCTGCAAATTTGGAAAATTCAGCAGTGGCCACAGGAGTGGAAAAGGTCACATTTCATTCCAGTCCCAAAGAAGGGAAATGCCGAGGAATGTTCAAACTGCCACACAATTGCACTCTTCTCACACATTAGCAAAGCAATGCTCAAAATTCTCCAAGCCAGGCTTCCGCAGTATGTGAAATATGAACTTGCAGATGTTCAAGATGGATTTACAAAAGGCAGAGGAACCAGAGATCAAATTAGCAACATCCTTTGGATAATAGAAGAGAGCAAGAGAGTTTCAGAAAAAACATCTCCGTCTGCTTTATTGACGATGCCAAAGCTTTTGACTGTGTGGATCACAACAACCTGTGGAAAATTATTAAAGAGATGGGAATACCAAATCACCTTAGCTGCCTCCTAAGAAATAGGAATGCAGATCAAGAAGGAACAATTAGAACTGAACATGGCACACCTCACTGGTTCCAAATTGGGAAACAAGTATGTCAAGGTTGCAGTATTGTCACCCTGCTTATTGAAATTACCTGCAGAGAACATTGTGTGCGATGTCGAGCTGGATGAAACACGAGCTGGAATCAAGATTGTCAGGAGAAATAATGGTAACCTCAGATATGCAGGTGACACCACCCTTACGGCAGAAAGCAAAGAACTAACGAGCCTCTTGACAAAAGTAAAAGAGAAGAGTGAAAATGTTGGCTGAAAAGTCAACATTCAAAGAAATGAAGACCGTGGCATCTTGTCCCATCACTTTCTGGCAAGTAGATGGGGGAAACAATGAAAACAGTGATACACTTGATTTTCTAGGGCTCCAAAATCACTGTGGATGGTGATTGCAGCCATGAAATTAAAAGATGTTTGCTCCCTGAAAGAAAACCTATGACCAAACCAGACAGCATATTAAAAACCAGAGGCATTACTTTCCCATCAAAGTCCATCTAGTCCAACTATGGTTTTTCCAGTAGCCATGTGTGGATGTGAAGAGTTGTGCTGTAAAGAAAGCTGAGCGCCGAAAAATTGACAATTTTGAATTTTGGTGTTGGTAAACTCTTGAGAGTCCCTTGGACTGCAAGGAGATCCAACAAGTCAGTCCTAAAGAAGATAAGTCCTGAATATACATTGGAAGGACTGATGCTGACGCTGAATCTCCAATACTTCACCTGATGTGAAGAACTGACTCTCTGGAAAAGACCCTAATGTTGGGAAAGATTGAAGGCAGGAGGAGGAAGGGAAGACAGAGAATGAGATTGTTGGATGGCATCATGGACTCAATGGATATGAGTTTGAACAAGCTCCAGGAGTTGGTAATGGCCAGGGAGGCCAGGCATGCGGCAGTCCACGAGGTCGCAAAGAGTCGAACAGAACTGAATGGTTGAATGGAACTATTAGCATGGGAGATGAATGCAACTGTCCGATTGTAAGCACATATATTAGTACTACCTTTCTTGGGAATTGGGCTGAGGATTGACCATTTCCAGCCCGGTGGTCAACTTGGTTCTTGGAGATTTGTTGAAATATTGAATGCAACACTATGACTGCATCATCCTCTACAGTTTTGACTAGTTATACTGGTGTGGTGGAAGAAGGAAATGGCAACCCACTCCAGTACTCCTGACTGGAAAATCCCATGGATGGAGAAGGCTGGTAGGCTATAGCCCATAGGGTCGCAAATAGTCGGACACGACTAAACAGCTATACACACACACACACACACACGTATTGTATTACAACCGCTAGCTTTATTAGCAGCAGTAATTCCTAAGACCCTCTCAACTTCATGCTCCAGCATGTCTGTCTCTGGGTTACTGACCACACCATCATAATAACCCAATTCATAAGGAACTTTTCATACAGCTTTTCATGTAGCCTATCTATCTATCCTTGATTTCCTCATCATCTACTAGTTCTCTATCATTTCTGTCCTTTGCCCATCTTTAAGTGAATTTACTGCTGCTGCTGCTGCTGCTGCTGAGTCGCTTCAGTCATGTCTGACTCTGTGTGACCCCATAGACGGCAGCTCACCAGGCTTCCACGTCCCTGGGATTCTCCAGGCAAGAAGACTGGAGTGGGTTGCCATTTCCTTTACCATTAAGTGAATTTACCCCTTGGTAATTCCAATTTTCCCAAAGAGATATGTATTCTTTTTCCTTCTGCTGTGTTCTCCTAGTTTTATACAATCTTCATTGAAGAAGGCTTTCTTGTCACTCTGTGCCCTACTTTGCAACTCTGCATTTATTTGGATGTACCATTCCCTTCCTTGCTTGCTTTTCCCTTCTTTTTTTCCTTCAACTATGTGTAAAGTCTCCTGAGATAACCATGTTTCCTGCTCACTTTTCCTTTTCTTTGGGACGGTTTTGTTTGCTGCCTCCAGTACAATATTATGGACCTCTGTCCATAGTTCTTCAGGCACATCTAATCCCAGGAATCTATTTGCTACTTCTACTGCATATTCATAAAGGATTTGATTTCAGTTATATCTGGCTGGCCTAGTGGTTTTGCTTGGTTTCTTTAGTTTATGTCTGAAATTATCTATGACAAGCAGATGATCTGAACCAGAGTCATCTCCAGGTCTTGTTTCTGCTGACTGTATACAGCTTCTCCATCTATAGCTACAAATAATGAAATCAATTTGATTTTGGTATTGACCATTTGGTGATGTCCAAGTGTAAAGTTATCCCTTGTTTTGTATTTTTTTTTTTTTTTTTTTGTGGAAGGAAGTGACTATGTGTAACTCACCTTTAAGGAATAGCGAGTCACACTCCACTTCTCTTAGAGCCAAATTACCTATGGCGATTATCTGAACTTTGTCTGCATGTCAAATTGTTCATTTCTCTCACATGTATTCAATCATTTATTGATTTCAGTATGGACTCATATGTATTTACTTTATACTGTGGGGTATAATCCCTTAAGACAATGATTTAATATATTAGGTTGCTCATCTTAGAGTTTTGGTCATTAGAAACTCATTCCTGTCGTTTTTGACATAACCCCGTTACTTTGGGGCTCTTTTACCTTTTAGCACTGCCTTTTTGACACAAGATCCTCCAGACTCCTATATTTCCTCTCTGAGCTCTATATCCAGTCATTTCTCCAAGAAGCCTGGTTTCTTCTGTTGGAAGACAGTATTGGGAACCAAGATCCATGCGTCCTTCTTTGTCATTGTTTCTTTCAGATTTCGGGTGTATCATTTCTTTTAGACCCTCTCAGTTAACAGAACAAAGAAATATATGCACACATGTATATTAACGTGCCATCTATTCAACTCTTCAATTCAACTATGCATGTATAACAGTTACCGGAATTGTTAACCTGTACCCCTGTGAGAAGGAACACTATCAAGTCGATTACAGTGTTTTTCCTTTTTGCTCTCAGTTTTGCAAATCTATTCATTTCTAAAGGTATTTAATTCAGGGGCTAAGCCTTTTGACAAGTATGTGGTGTCATGTATTCACCATAACATCATACAGCATAGTTTCATTGCCCAAGAAGTCCTCTAGACCTGGAGAAGGGCACTCTATCTCTCTGCAGTACTCTTGCCTGGGAAATCCCATGGAGAGTGGAGCCTGACAGACTACAGTCCATGGGGTGACAGAGACTCAGAAAGGACATAGGACAGGGAAAAGTCATTAATAGGAACTCTACAGAGTTTGAACTCTACAGGCCACACAAAAATCATCAATGCCTACTAGTTTGTGGCATCTTGTTTAGTATAATTCTTTCTCACTTGCCTCTCTACTCCAAGGGGCACATGACTATGGGTCTTCTCTGCTCACCACAGAGTCTGGCTTCATCAATTGGAAAAATGAAAATAGAAGATGGGCCCACACTCACAGTAAAGCATCAAGTTCAGAAAGAATACAGTGGCAAGAAGATGGCATTCTCTCACAACATGCCTCTTTTGTGAGTGCCTGCTGGAAATGTTACCACTTCCCTCCAAACCCTACTCCCAGTCAACCCCTACAAGCCTACTTAACCTCTGCCCTGAAGTCATCACAATGGCAAAATGGGTTCTGGCCAGGGACGGGACCTCTGTTACATTACCAAGGGCTGAATCCTGCCTGATCTTAGTCTCCAGGAGCCATAGCAGAGATCACCAGAGCCACTTCCTCTATGTTCACCATTTGGTCCCTGAATTCATTCTTTTTCTTGCCTATGTGAGTCTCCTCTTATTATGACTTTATGTTTCTTTTCTGAGAGATGAAGCTGAAGAACTCCAGAGGATGGTGCCCGGTGTAAGGCACTTTCTTCAAAGTCAGCAGAATCTACTGGAGCATGCCCAAATCTGTCTTGGGAGCAACTTGTATGGGCCTTTTCTCCTTATTGTGCTGTAATTGATACTGAATTTTCCAGGAGACATTAACAAGAACAAGGTGGCAGTTCCTCCAGCCCTTTGGGGCTGTTCATTTGGCTCTCTGGGAAAGGAAAATAAAAACACTTCCACCAAACACACACACACACACACACACACACACACACACACACACACACACACACAAACTATGCTCAATACCTTAATCCAACTCAAGATGGACCTGTGAAATTGGTGTCCAGGGTGTGGAATCAGAAACTTCCCCCTGCCCCACCCTGCAACCAAAGGTTATACTAAGAAGGAAAAGTATGAAAAAGAAAATAGATCCATAGTTTCCCTGATGGCTCAGTGGGAAAGAATCTTCCTGTCAATGCAGGAAATGTGGATTTAACCCCTGGTCCTGGAAGCTTCTACATGCTGTGCAGCAAGAAAACCCATTCAAAACAACCAGTGAATTTGGGCTCTAAAGACTGGGAACCACATTTAAGTAGCTCATACACCCTAGAGCCCATGGATTACATAATAGATTTTTGTCTTTAGCTCCAGGGTTATAAACAACAAAATTATACCTGCTTATATGCTCACTTTTATTTCTTTCAGTGTTCCCCCTCACATTTATTGAGATGTAGTGTAAGTTTAAGATGTAAAAGGTGATAGTTTTTATACAAGTATATTTTGTAAAAGTGTACCCACAATAAGGTTAATTAGCAGATCCTTCACCTCAGATATTTAGCATTTTGTTTTTGTGGTCATGGTGAGAACATTAATGCTCTCCTCTCAAAGCAACTTTCTTACATACAATACACTACTGTTCATTATAGTCTCCATGCTGTACATTAGGTCCTCGAAACTTGTTCATCTTATCAATGAACGTTTGCACTCTTTGATGAGCACCTCTCCATTTTGCATCACCTCAGGCCCCCAAGCCCATATTCTTTTATATACATATATTGTATTACATTGAATCTATTCAAAGAAAAGAAAAAAAAAAAAAAGAGAGAGAGGTGAATTCTCCTTTCAGAGAGCCACTTTTTTTTTTTTTTTTACTTCACATGATGTTTTGCTCAGTTTTTCTTCTTTTTGTCTCATAGTGTACTACCTAATCAGCAGGTGTGGGTCATTGTGCCTACCCTGCGAATTTCCTGCTACATTTCTATGGCAGGGGAAGAGAATGAAAATAAAACAGATTAGGGCACTCCCCTCTTTATGTGTTCTTAACCTTTAGAATGCCCTGAAACCATCAACCTGTAAGTCCAGAATTAGTATGAAATTCATGGATTATAATGAGATCAATATGCATGATCTTTGCTAAAATTCATTCTAAGCAGTATTGACAAGAAAGCCTGAATACAATTATGGGCTAGTAGGTATAATAAAATTTCAGACATAAGTGATAATAGATGAAAACGACATGAAATGTTTTATTTGAAAATGAATAATCGCATGAGTAATATCACAACAGCAATGTCAGGTTGTCTTCAGTATGAGGTAATCTTCATTTTTGTGTTAAATAAAAATGCTTCACCTAATTCACCTTGGGATGCAAAATGATAACTGTGGTCCTGGTCAGATCTTTAAAAGTAATAGAATCAGAGGTGTGTGTCAGTGTGTCTGTGCATGCATGAATGTGCGTGTGTGTGTGTGTACACAAATTGCCAAGGCATATGGCATGAGAGAGTTTAGAAGTACATAGACTTTGTAATTAATTCACACACCTTGGGTAAAGGTCATGTATTACTTTCAGAGCCAAGTTCTAATGTCAGTGTGGATTTCAACTGAGCTGCAGCTAAGGGCATCATCTCCTAAAGGGGACATCACCTGTAGCCCAGCCCTGGGAGTCCCTGGGGAGGGAGCCAATCTGTTTCTCAGCCCATGAGGCATCCATGACCAAGGGGTTCTCCTCCTCAGCGGCTTGTTTCTTCTTGGCCACAACGAAGAAGCAGACGCTTCAATGGGCTCTTCTTGATTTCGCCCTCCCCTCCCTCCAAATCATGGCCCCAGGCTCCTGGTGCTTCCTGCAGGCATCAACATGGGTTATTCAGGCAGCAGGCTCCAGAGTGTGGAGAGGGGCATCTGTTGTGGATGGCTGCCTGTGTTGTGCCCACTTTCCCTGTGCTCTGCCTCAGGCTCCTCAGAGATGACTGGTGATCATTTTGGGCCAGAAATGGTGTCTCGGCCCCTAGGGCAACTCAGCAGATAGTTGGGGTCCAGACAACCCCAAGGATGTCCCTCTGGCCTTATAGCGGGGGCAGACCCAGGCAGGTGCTAGGACCAGGGGCAGCTAGTTGTAGCCAGGATCTGTGGGCTGTGGGTCACAGCTGGGGCATTCTGGAAGGGTGGAAAGTGCCTCAGTTGTTGATCTTTGGGGTGGCCAGTTAGATGGGGTCTGAGGCCCTGGGCCATAGCGAAGTCTTTGCTGCTACCATCATGTTCATCAATGTTGTCCTTGGTACCCTTGAGACTGCATGGTGGTGGCACAAAGAAGTGAAATTATAAGTGCTGGCAGAAGTTTGGGCAGTTGGCAGCATAGCGGCTTCCCTTCATTGTGGCTAACATGCTCGCCCAGTCACGTTAGTGGCCTCAGTTAGTGGCCATGGTAGTGGCCACACATGCCCTGCACCACATCTAACTCCACCGTGTCCTTGTCATCCATGCTGTGTTGGTACTTGCAGAGGTTGATTTGAATTATGGCCATTTGTGGAACATACAAATCGCCTCCTGGCTATCATGCCTGCTGAAGAAGTTGTGCCTATTCATATTCAACCTCTTGTCGAGCCTTGCACACTCTTAACGATGACATTCTTGGGCACCTTTACATTTGTGCTTGTGGCAGTCACCTTGGAGATCACATAACCGTCGGGGTTTGCCAGCATCTAGGGCTAGTGGTGGATCTCTGCCTTCCAATGATTCCATGCAGCTTCAGGGGACAAAAAAGTGGCCACCTCCATGAGGGTGTTTCTCATGAGGCCATTCTTTATCTCCTTTCTCAGAGAATCTGGGGGAAACTTGTCCCTCCGAGTGTAGAAGATGGGAGTGGGGCTCAGTCTGAAGTCTCTCCCTCAGAGGTTTGTGGGTTAGGTCCAATGGATCTCTGGCATTAGTCTGAGACTCATGGAGAGGCCTCAGGCTTTTCCTGGGTCAATGGGACAAGGGTCAAACAATGGCTACCATGGTGATGGTGACGTCTCAAGAGGTAGGGGTGTGTCCTAGGTGCAGCTTAAGCTGGAGGGCAGGGCAAAAATCACTCTGCCATGGTCTCCTGCCCTTGCATCACAGTACCAACTGGTTCATAGAGAGGAGGCACAATAGAAGCTCCAGTGAAGTGTCTTGATCACCCTCTTGGTTGCTTGAGTGGATATGAGGAGAGGACCCATTCCCCAGCCCTCTTCTTTGGTATGGGAGATTCACAGTCTTTGAAGGGCATTCTCTCAATGTTCTCTCACAAAACCATGGTCCTTTCCCACTCCTGGTGTGCCATTTTTGTGTATCACACATTTTGTGTAACTTGAGCAATGTGACAACTGCGTGATTTCAAGATCCGCTGTATGAAACCTACTGGGTATTTGTTCGCTTTGTTTTTGTTTTCTTTCAGAGAGACAAAGGAAGGCTGGATGCCAAGGATAGTACTGAGAGGACACTAAACTAGCGAAGGTTTATCCAGACTAGTGTTAAGATTGTGTTGACCAAAAGCAGGCTGCCAGGTATTACTCCAAAAAGATCAACAAAGAATTGCAATTCAGGGTGTTAAGCCATGGTGATCCACATGCAAGTCTCCCTAACAGGGAGAAGAGAACTCTTTTAGAAAAAGAAAACAAATTCGGAAGGCTACACTAGGCACTGTATCTGTGGGTGGCTTAGGGTTTGAAGTGTGGTGGCTTTTCATTGGCTAAACCCTGACAGTCTTTCATTGCTTGAGTTCTTGCCAAGCAAGAAGAAGAAGTCCTTCTTCCTCCTGTTGGGCTCTCCTGTCATCTCTGAGAGCTCTCCTTTTGACCTACTAAATCTGTTTTAATAGAAGCTTCTCTTTATCAATTTTTACTTTTCACCTCTTTGATCAAGATCTTTCTCTGAAAATGTCGCTGATCAAGGGTCAGATGTTCCGAATTTCAATAGCTTTTTGCCCCCACCCCCAGTGGAGTAAAGAACTTTTCCTGGGTGTATTATCCCATGTTAGAGTGAAACTGCAGTGTTCTAGCATGCTGAAGTCATATTAGAGTAACAAGTAAGGGTAAGAGGGAGAACTCTCAGATACTTTTTATCTAAAGTTCATGTCGTCAAGATCAGTCATTAGACATCACCTGAAGCACAGTGCCACCATCAGAAGTTTGGTAGACAAGATTTCAATACACATATATCTTGGGAAATCTGTCTTATCAGATACCATCTACTTCAATTTCAGAAAATATTTAGTTTCAGATCACCAGATGAACTGTATGTCCAGTAAGATTTGGTTCTTTCATGAGGTGTGTCTTCTGAGTCCAAGAGACTCTTCCCAGAGCTTGGTGGCACAAGAGTTGCCTAGCAGTACCTGATAGAGGCCTTTCCAGCATTGTTGAAGACAGTCCTTCTAGAGGTATTTCTTCCAATAGATGAAATCTCCAGTTTGCAATATGTGTTGAAATATGAGAGCACCTTTCTTTGATCAATTGTGGGTCAAAAGAGGAACATACAAGTAGCTATGATTTGACTATCTCAAAGGGCAAGAGATAATGTGTTTCCAAAGGGATGGATCTGTGTTTCAACAACATCAATGGCAAAGCTTTCAGCAAAGGTAATTGGAGGGCCTCAACAAATTTTTACAACTTAGTCTTAATAAATGTCATTTAAAGTCATAATATAAATGTCTTAACAAATGAGAACTTGCAGATCCTCAAGCTGGATCACAAAAGGCAGTGGAGCACTCCTGCCAGTCAAATTGCCAACATCCATTGGATCATAGAAAAAGCAAGTGAATTCCAGAAAAAAAACATCTACTTCTGCTTCATTGACTATGCCAAATCTTTTGACAGTGTGGATCACAGCAAAATGGAAAATTCTTAGAGGTGGGCATACCAGACCACCTTACCTGGCACCAAAGAAATCTGTATGGAGCCAGCTCAAGAGGCAACATTTAGATTTTGACATGGAACAATGGACTGGTTCCAAATTGGGAAAGGAGTAAGTCAAGGCTGTATATTGTCTCCCTGTTTAATTAGTTTATATGTGGGGTACATCATGCAAAACACTGGGCAGGATGAAACACAAGCTGGAACCAAGATTGCTGGGAGAATTATCAATAACCTCAGATACAGATATGACACGACCCTATGGCAGAAAGTGAAGAGGCACTGAAGAGCCTCTTGAGGAAAGTGAAAGAGGAGAGTGAAAAAGCTGGCTTACCTCTCAACATTCATAAAATGAAGATACATAAAATGGCATACAGTCCCATCACTCCATGGCAAGTAGGTGGGGAAGCAGTCGAAACAGTCTTGGGCTATAAAATCACTACAGATGGTGACTGCAGCCAAGAAATTAAAAGATGCTTGCTCCTTGGAAGGAAAGTTATGACAAATCAAGACAGCATATTAAAAAAACAGAGACATTACCCTGTTTACAAAAATTCATCTAGTCAAAGCTGTTTTTTTTTTTTTTTTTCTGTAGTCATGTATAAATGTGAGAGTTGGACCACAAAAAAAGCTGAACAGAACAGAACTGATGCTCTTGAACTGTGTTATTTGAAAAGACTCTTGAGAGTCCCTTGGACTGAGAGTAGAGGAACCAATCAATCTAAATAAATTAATCATGAATATTCATTGGGAGGATTGATGCTGAAGTTAAAGCTCCAATATTTCAGACACCTGATGCAAAGAACTGACTCATTGGAAAAGATCCTGGTGCTGGAAAAGATTGAAGGCAGGACGAGAAGGGGACAACAGACATGAGATGGTTGGACAGGATCACTGACTCAAACGTGAGTTTGAGCAGGCTCCAGGAACTCATGATGGACAGGGAATGCTGGCATGCAGCAGTCCATGGGGTCACAAAGAGTTGGCCCAATAAGGAACTCAACTGAACTGAAATATCATTAGTGCATTCATTTGACTAAACCAGAGGACTGAGGGTGGCAAGCACAGTGAAATGGTTGTAAAACTAGCCAAAGTAACTGACAAGTAAAATGGGTGCCTCAATCATTATGAAGTTTGAGAGGAGTTTCCCAGATAGTGATTAATTTTTTTTTTTTTTTTTAGTCACAGAAGAGGCAGTAGCCTGTCTGCAAGGGAAGGCATCAGCCCCATATGAAAACATACAGACCATGACTAAAATATGTCCACCATGTGGATAAAGTGGTAAAGAATTCTATTTTCAGTTTCTGAATGCTCCATTAGGCGGCTTAAAATTTCCCAGGATATCCCAGATGGTCTTCTTTGGGCTGTATTTTAGATTAGTGGGACAAGTGTGTCTCAAAGAAGATATAGCAGTAACCCCATGGAGGAGGGCATGCAACCCATCCCACTACCCACTATTCTTGCCTGAGCAATTCCATGGACAATGGAGTCTGATAGGATACAGCCCACAGGGTCCCAAAGCTTCAGACTAACCGAATGACCAGCTACTGTGACTTCTCTGCTAGTGCATAGCTCCTCAGCCTTCAGGTCATGGCTTAAATATTACCTCTCAGAATTTTTTTTTTTTTTTCTGTTTTCACTTATTTCCCCATTTAGGTAGGTTTATTCCACTGTTGTTCTGTCTTCATGTACCATGTACATTTTCTTCATGGTATACTTTGTTCCAGGGTTTCTCAGGGGGCTCCATGGTAAAGAATCCACCTGCTAGTTTAGAAGATGCAAGAGATGCAGATTCAATCTCAGGGTTGGGAAGATCCCCTGGAATGGGAATGACAGTCCTCTCCAGTATTTCACCTGGAAAATTCCAAGGACAAACAAACCTGGTGGGCTGTAATACACAGGTTCACAAAGAGTCAAATATGATTGAGTATGCATTCATGTTCACATCTGGGACAAAAATAAATGAAATATAGACTGGGGGGAAAAATAGAAAAATCAGTGAAATACAATATTTTGTTTCTCAAGAAAATAAACAAATTTGACAAGCTCAAGAAGACTGATTAGTAAAAGAAGAGAGATGATGTAAATAAATGAATCAGAAGTGAAAGAAGAAACAATACAATTAATAATGATAATTATCTATTACATTAATAATGATAATTGATAATGCCTCTGTATTGGTAATACATATAACGGACCATAATAAACTCAGATGAACCATGCATGAATGCTTAGTAGTTCAGTTGTGTCCAACTCTTTGCAATGCCATGGACTGCAGACCCCCAGACTCCTCTGTCCATGGTGAGTCTCCAGACACAAACACTGGTGGCATCTCCACGCCTTCCTACGAGAAATCTGGCCAAACAAGACATTGAACCCAGGTGTCCCACATTGATGGTGAACTCAACCATCTGATCCATGAGGGAAGCCAGAGAATATTGGACTGGGTAGCCTAGCACATCGCTATGGGACCTTGTGAACCCTTGAATAGAGCAAATCAGGCTCTCCTACATTGCATGCAGTTTGTTGTTGTTGTTGTTTGTTTGTTTGCTTGTTTTTACCAGATGAGCTGCCAGAGAAGTCTAATATGAAAAAAAGTGATCAAATTTAATAACCTAAAGAAAATTATACAGTGTTAAAGCATAAAATCTACCAAGACTGGAATCATGAAGAAATATAATTAAATTTAGTAAGGAGATTGAGTTCGTAATGAAAATTCCACAGTCACCCTTACACACACACAGGAAGGCCCAGGACTAGGTGACTTCATTAGTGAATTTTACTAAACATTTAGCAGAATTAGTGAGTTCTACTCAACAAAATGAACAATAACCTTCTTGAAAATTAAAGATGAGAATTCTGCCAAAATCATCATGAGGCCAACCACACTCAGACACAATAGCTGATGAGGATGATACAAGAAAGAAAAAAATAATTAAAAAATACACACCAATATCCCTGATAAATATACATGCAGGTGCTGCTGCTGCTGCTACTGAAGCTGCTATTGTGAACACTTCAGTGTTCACAAATCTATTGGCAAATGAGATTCAACAACACTATCAAGGAATCTACATCGAGATCATAAGAGGTGCGCCCTAGGGTGAAAGGATGGTTCATCAAACAAATTTCAATGATTGCTATACACTGCATTTATAGAATGAAGAATAGAAATCATAGTATCCCCTCAGCAGATGCAGAAAAATCATCTGGCAAATTTCTACACACTTTCACAGTAATAATGCTCAACCAATTAAGTATAGAAGGAATGAACCTAGATGTGGAAAAGGCCATATGTGACATACACATCCAACACCATACTCAGTGATGCAAATCTAAAAGCTTTTCCTCTAAGATCAGCAAAAGAAAGGTTGTCCTCCTCACCACTTCAATTCAATATCGTATCCAAAGTGTCAGTCAGAGCAGTTAGACAAGAAAAAGAAATAAATTGGCAAGGAGGAAATAAGATTTCCTGTTTGTACATGACATAAGAATCTATATAGAAACCCTTGAAGACTTAGGTCAAAAATGTATCAACAAATATAACAATTCAATATGTTGCAGAATTCAAAATTATTATGGAATAATCAGTCCCATTCTAACCACTCCCAAGTCTTTCTAATTTCAAGGTGTGTGCAGATGCACACAATAACATTACAATATATGAGCTATGGGATGACAAAGACTCTGAATAGATCTGTGTGTCTAACTAGGAGATGAAGAGTTGAGTGTTGACAAATGGTAGTCAAACTAATAAAACTATTCTGAAGCAAAAGTGGGGGTGAGGGGAAGCTCTAATATGCTTTATTGACTCTAAAGTTTTACCTTTTCCAGAATGTCTTATGACTGGTATTATGCAGTGTATATCCCTTCCCAGACTAGTTTCTTTTACTTAACAAGATGCATTCAGGTTTCATGCGTGATCTGATAGCTCATTTCTTTTTATTCTTAAATAATTTTCTGATATATGGATGTATTCTTGTTTGTTTATCCATTCAGCTATCAAATAATATTTTGGTGGCTTCCAATTTGTGTGGGGTGTGTGTGTGAGAGAGAGAGAGAGAGTACAGGAATATCATCAGTTATCACTGTGATATATTTGTCCTCATTTCTTTTTTTTTTTTTTTTTCCTTGAAGGACTCATAACTTTAAATCATGTATATTGGAAAAGATTTATTTTCTGTTGAACAACAACTGACCACATTTTGTTTTCCTGTTTGCCCAATAGTATTTAGTGTCTCCACACTAAAATTTAGGTTCAGCACGAATGCCCCCTTTTTTCGGTTGGTTTGTTTTTATTTTCTTATATACATACTGCTGTTGCTGCTGCTGCTGCTGTTAAGTTGCTTCAGTCGTGTCCAACTCTGTGTGACCCCACAGACGGCAGCCCACCAGGCTCCTCCACCCCCGGGATTCTCCAGGCAAGAATACTGGAATGGGTTGCATTTCCTTCTCCAATGCATGCATAGGAGTTAATCAAACTGGTATTAGTACCAGTTGCACTTGTACATTCACTCTGAAGTTTTACTAACAAGCATATAGCCATTTTATCAGAATCTTGAGTTTATTATGTTACTCCTTTATATGATTTTCAAAAACTAAATGCTCACTTAAGAAGTATTTTTGTAATCTGTGCCTCCTCTCTTTTGAAATAAATATCAATCCACTTATGTTAGAAAGTGGGAGCAAGCATAAAGTAAGCTGATACAGTTTCTGAAGGAAATATATTTCTAAAAGAACAGTAACTACACTATTGCTCTTTGTCAGAAAAAATTAATTTTCTCTCAGCGTATTTTGTAATTACGAATGTAAAAATGCTCCAGCATATAGCCTATAAACAGAGAAGATAAATTAGCAAGTACTGCAATCAAAGAGAGATTTATAGAATATTTAATGCAGTGTTCTAACTAGTTTAACTCAGCCTTCTTACAGTTCAGTTATCAACATTCTTGTTTAGCTGTCAGTAAAGAGAATGGAATCAAGATTGCCAGGACAAATATCAATAACCTCGGATATGCAGATGGCACCACCCTTATGGCAGAGAGTGAAGAGGAACTAAAAAGCCTCTTGATGAAAGTGAAAGAGGAGAGTGAAAAAGTTGGCTTAAAGCTTAACATTCAGAAAACTAAGATCATGACATCCGGTCCCATCAACTCATGGAAAATAGATGGGGAGACAGTGGAAACAGTGTCAGGGCTCCAAAATCACTGTGGATGGTGAGTGCAGCCATGAAATTAAAAGACACTTACTCCTTGGAAGGAAAGTTATGACCAAACTAGACAGCATGTTAAGAAGCAGAGACATTACTTTGCCAACAAAGGTCCATCTGGTCAAGGTTATGGTATTTCCAGTGGCCATGTATGGATGTGAGAGTTGGACTGTGAAGAAAGCTGAGCACTGAAAAATTGATGTTTTTGAACTGTGGTGTTGGAGAAGACTCTTGAGAGTCTGTTGGACTACAAGGAGATCCAACCAGTCCATCTTAAAGATCAGTCCTGGGTGTTCATTGGAAGGACTGATGCTGAAGCTGAAACCCCAGTACTTTGGCCACCTCATGCAAAGACTTGACTCATTGGAAAATACCCTGATTCTGGGAGGGATTGGGGGCAGGAGGAGCCTGAGGATGAGATGTCTGAATGGCAGGATGAGATGTCTGAATGGCAGGATGAGATGTCTGAATGGCATCACCGACTCGATGGACATGAGTTTGAGTAAACCCCGGGAGTTGGTGATGAACAGGGAGGCCTGGCGTGCTGTGATTCATGGGGTCGCAAAGAGTCAGGCATGACTGAGCAACTGAACTGAACTGAACTGAAAGAGAATGTGCTAGTTCTTTGGGAGGAACACTATTTTGATCAACATATTCCAGTGTTTTTGATTTTCAAGAGCAAATAAATATTAAGCTAGGCACTTAATTTCAAGTGTCTGGTAGTGTGCCAGATTATTATTTTTCTAAATAAGTTATCAGTATTAAAATGTGCACTCTATTTACTTTCAACACTGATTTAAAGTGACTCAAGCTAAAAACCATATTCAAATAAATGTTTTGGATTGAAATGTATAAACTGCAATATTTAAAATGGATAACCAACAAGGACTACTGTGTACCACAGCGAACTCTGCTGAATACTCCGTAATAACCTAAATGGGAATGGAATTTTAAAACACTAGCTGAATTTATAAGGAATTAATTTGCTGTACACCTGAAAATAGCACAACACTGCTCTCCAACAGTACTCAAATACAAAAGAAAAAACAACAAAATAAATTTCGTAGAAGACAGAAAGAGCAGCAAGCTGAAAATTACCCATGAGTAAAACATTGTTGTACTTCACAGTATAATAGCTTTATGAATGTAAATATTAGCTTTATGAATGTAAACATTTGATATTGAGGAAAATTCACTCACTACTGCTCTTTAACATAAAGGCACATAAGTACATATGCAGATAGAGATATGTATTTGACTTTCATCAGCGATTCGCCTCCTTTTAGGTTGTTCTATTATAATAGGATCTGTGCTTGGTATCTATTGATATACTGGAGTCATTCTCTTTCTTACACCAGATATTTGTTAAACACCTACTATTTGTCAGAGTGTTTCACGCTGGAATCACAGGATTAAAAAAGAAAAAGAAAAAAAAAAATCCTTGTCCTCATTGAATTTATGTTTTGCTCCCAAGCTGTGTAGAGATAGAAAAGAAAATAAGCCTAGTATATCTTATAATCAGTAAGGGCTAAGGAAAAAATCCTGTCAGAGAGAAGAAAACTTAACTAACTAAAGATACATGGAATCAGAAAGAACACATTTATTCTACATTTTAATTTTTTATCACTTACATAGGAAATCTGAGACACCAAGGAACTGATGTTGAGAAAGTTATGCCCTGAATTATGTCTTGTAATTAGTCAAGGCATTGTGTAAAGTAGATATGGTGAGATTTTAGCCACATCCTCAACATGTACATTATTTTGTGCATTTTACATAGAATATTCTTTTTTAAAGTTGAAGTACATTTCACGGGGTTGAAAGAGTTGGGCATGTCTGAGTGACTAGCAACAGCACATATTTGGTTTACAAAGTCGATTTCTTTGCTTTGTTTTGTTTTTTTAGCTTTCTGTATGAATTCTTAACCACAGTAATGAAGACAGATTTCTTTTCTTTTACTGACCTGATGGCTGTCACTCAGAAGCATCTTCATAAGTTTGAGATTAGCAACAAAGACTTTCCTGAGATATAAATGGTCTTAGGTCTTTTGCACTTTTCTTATTGGATATTTTAATTTATAGAAAAACAACGTGCTTTTTTTTTTAATGACTGTGTATCTTAGTAGTTTTTGTAGTATCTTATTTGGTGTCTTATTCAATAATAGCTCCAGAACTTTAGGACAGAAGTCTACTTTCCCACTGTTAATTTTGCATGTCAGAAAGTTCATATCATTAGACTTTTCTCTGGATCATATCCTTTAGAACTTAACTTAACCTAGTCTATGCATTTGGTAATTTTTTAGAACAAAGTAAGATACAGTGGGGATAAGACACCAAGACAAATAGGGGGATTGAGAGAATTTCGAGCTTAGGTTTAGACCTAGGATTCAAATTTTTCCATAGTGTATCAAATACCAGTATGAAATACACACTTTAGAAAGAAAAGGCTTGTGTGCTTTTTAAACTTGTCCATTGATTGTTTATTCCTTGCTAGGCAGTGAAAGTGAAAGTCTTAGTCACCTCCGCAGTTGCGTCTGACTCTTTGTGACCACTTGGATTACAGTCCACCAAATTCCTCTGTCCAGGGAATTCTCCAGATAAGAATACTGGAGTGGGCTGCCATTTCCTTCTCCGGGGTATTTTCCTGACACAGGGATTGAGCCTGGGTCTTCTACGTTCCAGGCAGACACTTTACCAACTGAGCCACCAGGAAGACATTGCTATGCAGAAGACTCATTAAAATTTCATCCCTAAAACAAAGGAACACACACACACACACACACACACACACACACACACACACACACACACAAATGAAGGTAAGGAAAACTTCATATCTTCAGTCTCCAGAATGTGAGACAACTTTAAAGACATGGCTGTTAAAGTCTAGCTCCATTATTTTCACTAAGACAGTTATTAAAGAACAGCTTTCACTCACTTCTTCATTTTCTGATATAAAGGTGTGACTTATTGAGAGTTTAGAGATACAAATCCTGTGTTTGTCTAATCATTCTGTTAATATTTTGCCACTTTGTTATAACGAAAATTTCAGAAGGGTAAATTTTCAACAAAATCAAATAAGAAAATAAGAATGCAGAGACTTCCATATAGACAGGGAAATGTTAGGCAATCCCTCCTAGGAGGTTGAATGTGTCTTCGAGCCCTAGTATCTCAGTTCCCTGTTCAGAACATGCATAACAATCTCTTCTGGTCAGTTATTTAAGGACTCACCGCCATAAATTTAGAAGTCCCTACCAGTATAATTGTGCCAATAAACTGGCTATGCCAACCATGTGGCACGAAATCTACATAGAATTGGACCTTGCAAATGGATGTCTGGAACTCTTGACCAGCTATCTGTATAGGTTCATTACCCTTTAAGTAGTGAGACACTAGATTTTCAAAACTGAATATTTTGACTAAAATATTTTAAAAATTTGTTTTGCAAAATGATAGAGCTTTAAGGTATTCAATATTTCTCACGTTCTTGGTATATGCATAGCTCCTTATATCTAATCTTAACTGTGTTATTGAAGACAGATTTTTTTTTTTTTTTTTTTGACCTAATGGCTTTTGCTTGGTGGAATCTTAGTAAGTTTGAGATTAGAAACAAAGACTTTCCAGAGATGCATGTTGTCTTATGTCTATTGTACATTTCTTACAGGATATTTTTTTAAGTTATAGAAAAATAGCACGTTATTATTATTATTATTAATTACCATGTATCTTATTCAGTAATAACTCTGGACCTTCATGAAAGAGGCCTGTAGTCCCACTGTTAATTATGCATGCCAAAAAGCCCATGCCATTAGTCATTTTTCTGAATTCAGTTCAGTTCTCATCAGTTGCGCAGTTGTGTCCGACTCTTTGCGACCCCATGAACTGCAGCACGCCAGGCCTCCCTGTCCATCACAAACTCCTGGATTCCAACCAAGCCCATGTCCATTGTGTTGGTGATGCCTCCAGCCTTCTCATCCTCTGTCATCCCCTTCTCCTCCTGCTCCCGATCTTTCCCAGCATTAGGGCTTTTTCAAATGAGTCAACTCTCCTCATAAGGTGGGCCGACGTGTTGGAGTTTCAGTGTCAACGTCAGTCCTTCCAGTGAACACCCAGGGCTGATCTCCTTTAGGATTGACTGGTTGGATCTCCTTGTAGTCTAACGGATTCTCAAGAGTCTTCTCCAACACCACAGTTCAAAAGCATCAATTATTCAGCACTCAGCTTTCTTTATAATCCAACTCTCACGTCCATACACAACCACTGGAAAAACCACAGCCTTGACTAGACGGGCCTTTGTTGGCAAAGTAATGTCTCTGCTTTTTAACATGCTGTGTAGGTTGGTCATAACTTTCCTTCCAAGGAGTAAGCGTCTTTTAATTTCATGGCTGCAGTCACCATCTGCAGTGATTTTGGAGCCCAGAAAAATAAAATCAGACACTGTTTTCACTGCTTCTCCATCTTTTTGCCATGAAGTGATGGGGCCGGATGCCATGATCTTAGGTTTCTGAATGTTGAGCTTTAAGCCAACGTTTTCACTCTCCTCTTTCACGTTCATCAAGAGGCTCTTTAGTTCTTCTTCACTTTTTGCCACAAGGGTGGTACCATCTGCATATCTTCTGATGTTACTGATATTTCTCCCAGCAATCTTGATTTCACCTTGTGCTTCATCCAACCCAGGGTTTCTCACGATGTAGTCTGAATATAAGTTAAAGAGGCAGGATGACAATATACAGATTTGACTGACTCATTTTCCTATTTGGAACCAGTCTGTTCCATGTCCAATTCTAATTGTTGCTTCCTGACCTGAATGCAGATTTCATAAGAGACAGGTCAGGTGGTCTGGTATTCCCATCTGTTTTGGAATTTTCCACAGTTTATTGTGATTGATACAGTCAAAGGCTTTGACATAGTTAATAATGCAGAAAGATGTTTGTCAGAACTCTCTTGCTTTTTTGTTGATCCAGAGGATTTGGCTATTTAATCTCTGGATCCTCTGCTTTTATTAAAAACAGCTTGAACATCTGGGATTTCATGGTTCACATATTATTGGAGGCTGGCTTGGAGAACTTTGAGCATTACTTTGCTAGTGTGTGAGATGAGTGCAATTGTGTTGTAGTTTGAGCATTTTGGCATTGCCTTTCTTTGGGATTGGAATGAAAAACTGACCTTTTCCAGTCCTGTGGCCACTGCTGAGTTTTCCAAATTTGCTGGCATATTGAGTGCAGCACTTTCACAGCATCATCTTTTAGGATTTGAAAGAGCTCAACTGGAATTCCATCACCTCAACTAACTTTGTTCATAGCAACGCTTCCTAAAGCCCACTTGACTTCACATTCCAGGATTTCTGGCTCTAGGTGAGTGATCACAACACCCTGATTATCTGGGTCATGAAGATCTCTTTTATACAGCTCTTATGTGTATGCTTGCCACCTCTTCATAATATCTTCTGCTTCTGTTAGATCCATACTATTTCTGTCCTTTATTGAGCCCATCTTTGCATGAAATATTCCCTTGGTGTCTCTAGTTTTCTTGAAGAGATCTCTAGTCTTTCTCATTCTATTGTTTTCCTCTATGTCTTTGCACTGATCACTAAAGAAGTCTTTCTAATCTTTCCTTCTTATTCTTTGCAACTCTGCATTCAGATGGATATATCTTTCCTTTTCTCCTTTGCTTTTCCTTTCTCTTCCTTTCACAGCTATTTGTCAGGCTTCCTCAGAAGACTTTTGCCTTTTGGCATCTTTCCCTTCGTGGTGATGTTGATCCCTGTCTCCTGTACAATGTCATGAACCTCTATCCCTAGTTCATCAGGTGCTCTGTCTATCATATTTATTCATATCTATTCCCTTGAATCTAATTTTCACTCCCACCATATAATTGTTAGGAATTTTCTTTAGTTCATACTTGAATGGTCTAGTGGTTTTCCCTACTTTCTCCATTTTAAGTCTGAATTTGGCAATGAGGAGTTCATGACTTGACCACAGTCAGCTCCTTGTCTTGTTTTTGCTGATTGTATAGAGCTGCTTCACCTTTGGCTGCAAAGAATATAATCAATCTGACTTTGGTGTTGACCATCTGGTGATGTCCATGTATAGGGTCTTCTCCTGTGTTGGTGGCAAAGGGTGTTTGCTCTGACCAGTGTGTTCTCTTGGCACAACCCTGTTAGGCTTTGCCCTGCTTCCTTCTGTACTCCAAGGCTAAATGTGCTCTTACTCCAAGTGTTTCTTCACTTCCTACTTTTGCATTCCAGTCCCCTATAATGACAAGGACAACCTTTTGGGGTGTTAGTTCTGAAAGGTCCTATAGGTTTTCATAGAACCATTCAACCTCGGCTTCTTTAGCATTACAGGTCGGGGCATGGACTTGGCAGAGTCTACACAGATATCAAATGATATCACTTATATTTTGAATCTAAGGATGACACAAATGAAATATCTATGAAACAGAAACAGACTCATGGAAACAGAGAAGAGACCTATGATTTCTAGGAAGGAGGGTGTTGGAAGAGGGAAGAATAGAAGGTTGGGGTTAGCAGATGTAAACTATTACATATGGAATATTTAAGCAACAAGATCCTACTGTAGAGCACAGATAAGTATATTCAGTGTCCTATGAAAAATCATACTGGAAAAGAATATAAAAAATAACATATATGGGACTTCCCTGCTGGTCCAGTGGTTAAGACTCCAAACTTCCACTTCAGGGCATATGGGTTCAATCCTTGGTCAGGGAATAAATCCCACATATCCTGCATCATAGCCTGCATCAAAGGGAGAACAAAAGGAGAAGAGAGAGAGACTAAAATATATATATTTAATATATATATATAAATGCATATTTATACACACACACGATGTATAGACAGACACATATGGGTATAACAATCATTTTGTTGTAAGCTGAAATTAACATAGTACTGTATACTTCAATAGAAAATGTGTGTGTGGGGGAAATAGATTGGTGTATTTCATTCTATGTACAGCTTATATCCAACAGAAAAGACTATAAAAAAAAAATACAGTTCATCACTTCATGGCAGGCTTGCTGAAATACTTACAGAGAGGTATACTGATGTCTGCAATTTATCACAAAACACATCAAGTAATTAGATGCATTGATGGATGGACAGAGGAATGGACAAATGGATAACACATGTGAAGTGAAATATTGTAAAATGGTTACAGTAGAATCCAGGTGGGGAGTCTTTGTGTTTTAACTAGAAAACATGTTCAACCTCCTTGAATGCTTGGAAATTTTTATAATAAGTTGTTTGGGAAAGTACAGAGAAAAAAGAAATGAAAATCAAAATGCACATGAAGTATAATTTCAAATTTAAAAATATGAGCTGAAAAATATGCAGAGGAGATAAACTAAAATATTGTGTGCTCAGCCCGTTAGACATATCTGATTCTTTTGCAATCACATAGACTGTAGCCCACCAGGCTCCTTTGTTCATGGAATACTCCAGGTAAGTATACTAGAGTGGTTACCAATCCCTTCTCCATGGAATCTTCCAGACCCAGGGATCTAACTTCTGACTGTTTCATTGGCAGGCAGGTTATTTACCACCAAGCCACGAAGGAAGCCCCAAAATATGAACTGTAGTGAAATTAAACGTGTTTTTGTTTGTTTGTTTGTTTAATTTACTTTTTTCATATCTGCTCACTGACCAAGTTCCTTTCCCAATATTCAGAGACTATATTTTCCATAATAAAAGTAGCATCACCTTCCCTGTGGCCCAGGGGAGTCAGGCCTGCTGGGCAGCATCATCACCTCAAGTGTGATACCCTCCTTGTGATCTTGATTTTGAGCACCTGCTGGGGCTCCCAGAGTTCTTCAATCACAGGTCTAGAGATGTGACCCCATTGGTTTCACAGGGCTGACCAAGCCTATGGCTTGACTCATCTGTTTGGAATCCCAGGTGCAGCTCCACCCTTCCTGGTTTCATCTTGGCCCATCATGATGCTACCCACTGCACTTCATTTTTTTATCTTTATATATATATACATATGAAATATACAAGACATTATAATTTACATATACTTTATTTATAAATTATATATAATTTATATATTTATATATACTTATATACATATGTATAAAAACATACATGCAAATGCTTATTTATATGTATAATTTATATATAATTATAATTATATAATATATAATGTATATACTTCATTTTTCACTGTATATATATATATAAGTTATGTAATATATATGGATATATATTATATATAATATATATTATATTTGAATATTTGTATATAAATAAATATATATTATATATGTACAAATATAAGAAGGGTTAAATAAATGAATCTGTATATGTACAAACACACCCAGAATATGTATATTACACACATATGTGTATAACTGAGTCATTTGGATGTAAAGCAGAAATTAACACAACTTTGTAAATCAACTATATTTCAACCAAAAAAAATAACATGACTGGGGAAAAACTTGGGCTATTTCAATGTATATAAAAGTATTTCAAAGAAAACTGCTGTAAACAAATACAGCTCACTACTTAATGGTAGGCTTGCTGAAATATACACAGAGATGCATAGTGATGTCTGCAATTTACCACAAAATGCACCAAGGAATAAGATCGAGTAACGTACAGACAGAGGCATGGAAAAATGGATAGATGCATGACAAAAGAAGTATTGTAAAATGGTGGGAAGGACATGAGCTAGTATATGCACTGTGGCAAAAGTAATCATGGTTTTTGCTTACTTTTTCACACCCCGTGCACTGACCAAATTCTTTCCCCAATATCCACAGACTATATTTTCCATAGTAAAAGTAGCATCACGTTCCCTCTGGCCCAAGGAGACAGGCCTGCTGGGCAGTATCATCGCCCTGCCTGTGCTCCCCTCCTCGTCCTTCGTTTTGAGCACCTATGGGGGCTCCTGGAGTCCTCCAGTCACAGCTCTAGAGATGTGTCCCCATTGGCTTCACAGCACTGACCAGGACTAAAGCTGATTCATCTGTTTGGAGTCCCAGGCGCAGCCTCATCCGCCTTGGGTTCATTTTGGCCCCTCATGATGCTACCGTTCTCCATTTCTTTCCTTTTTTTCTATTTATATCTATATTTATATCTATATCAGGGTATATTAAAAAGCTTATTGAAAAGTACATGCAGAAAGGCACACAGGTGAAATCAGAGAGAGTTGCACCCTCTCTCTGCAATCTCCAAACTCCCTGTAGTTTTTCTCAGTTATTTAAATTGTTTAAGAATCTCTGTCCAGAAGATAAAAAGGGAAACTTTACACTTTGTAGTAAAATTCCCTCATGGGCAAATAAACAATAAACAAGGAACAGTAAAATTAAAATTGGGAAGTAAAATTAAAATTCAGAAGATAGCTGACAAAGGGTGATTTATCTAATTTATGCAGAGTTCAAAACAACAGTGGGCTATCACTTCACACCAGTTGGAAAAGTCATCATCAAAAATTCTACAAACAATAATTCCTGGAGCAGGGGTGGAGAAAAGGGAACGCACTCTTACTGTCAGTGGGCGTGTAAATTGGAACAGCCACTATGGTGAACAGTATGGCAGCTGCTTAAAAAACTAAAAATATAATCACCATATGACCCACTCCTGGGCATTTTCCTGGAGAAAACATTAATTCAAAAAGATGCATGCACCCCAGTGTTCACTGCAGTACTGTTTACATAGCCAAGACATGCAAGATTTTTAAATCATAGTAAAAATGGAAATCAAACACACACACAAAAAAACTTGAAGCAAAGAGTGTCTAAATGAGGGGTCGTTAGTAGTTGTTTGTAAAACCACAGGGTTAAAGATAAGAAAACAAAGCAAGTATCCCATATCAGAACACAGTTCTAAGTTAGCATTGAAATAACAGAAAAGGTGATGTTATACTAGCATGTTGCAATTCATGGGGTCGCAAAGAGTCGGACCCGACTGAGCGACTGAACTGAACTGAACTGATCCGATGTTATACTAAAATAACTAGCACATCCTCATCCTTTTTTTTTTTTTTTTTTTAATCTCCCTGTCCCAAGGACGCAGAATTCTGAGTCAACGATCAGGTGAGATCATGGGTGGTTTTTTTTTGTTGTTGTTGTTTGTTTGTTTTTTTCTTTGTATTTTTCTGGCAACTTTACATTTTCTGTTATGAGCATGTATTAATTTTTAATAATGTTATGCAGTATATTTTTCAACATGGAAAGAATACATCTAGATTTTGCAAACTACATTCATAAACCTTCTATTTCTCCATGAGATGACAGCATAAGCAAGGTAAATATTCACTCATACCCACATATACATATGAGACAATACATCTGGATTTTACAAATTACATTCATAAACATTCTTCTCTTTCTCCACGAGAGGGCAGCATAAGAACAATTAATACTTATTCACACCCACAAACTCTTGAAGAGTCCTTGGACTGCAAGGAGACCAAACCAGTCAATCTGAAAGGAAATCTGTATGAATATTCATAAGGACCGATGTTGAAGCCAAAACTCCACTACTATGGCCACCTGATGAGAAGAACTGACTCTTTGGAAAAGTCCCTGATGCTGGAATAGAGTTAGGGCGGGAGGAGAAGGGGATGCCAGAGGATGAGATGGTTGATGGCATCACCGACTCAATGGATATGAGTTTGAGCAGGCTCTGGGGGTTGGTGATGGACAGGAAATCCTGGCATGCTGCAGCCCATGGGACCACAGAGTCATACATGACTGACTGAACTGAACTGAACTGACTGACATATACATATAAAATCCTAATAGAGCCTCAAAATGTGTGTATTATGCCAAGAGTGGTGTACAACAAAATATACATGTTTTCATAACATATCTGTGAAAATAAACACAGAATAATAAACACAGAAAATAAACAAGAATCCGCACAGCTACAATAATAAGGCCAATAATAGTAAATAAGATATTTATTGATACACACACATATACACATGAGAGAATATATATCTGGATTTTATAAATTACGTTCATAAGATTCTTCTATTTCTCTCTGAAAGGGCAGCATAAGGACAATACATATTTAACCCTACCCACATACACTCTGGAGGGACACTTGGACTGCAAGGACATGAAACCAGTCAATCCTAAAGGAAATCAGTCCTGAATATTCCTGAATATTCCAAGTCCAAGGGCAGGGAAGCTCCACCAGGATAGCAGGAGGGGCAAAATCACATTTAAAATCAAACTCCATAACTGCCACAGATGCTCAGAGGGCTCAAACAAACCTTGGGTGCATCAAGACCCAGGCACCCCTGTCGAGGTTAAGACAGAACTGTGTTTGAGTGTCTCCTCTGGAGGTAAGTGTCAGCAGTGGACTGCTGTGGGGCCAGGGGCTCTGGATGCAGCAGACCTGGGTATGGCATAAGACTTCTTGTAGGAGGGTGCCATTAACCCCATGATAGAGCTGCTGCCAAAGCTTACAGAGGACTGTGAAACAGACTGTTGGAGGGCACATACAGAATATTGTGCATGCCAGGACTGAAAAGAAAGAAGCAGTGACCCCCAAAAAAGACTGACCCAGATTTCCCCATGAGTGTCCAGGATACTCTGGGTCAGTGGTGGCCTGCTGCAGGGTTGGGGGCACTGAATGTACCATTGTGTACATGGGAACTTTGAATGAGGTCACCATTTTCTTTATTACACCGCCACCATAGTTTGGACTCAGGGCAAATGACAGGGAGGGAACACAGCCCCATCCATCAACAGAAAATTGGATTAAATATTTACTTGGCACGGCCCTGCCCATCAGAACAAGACCCAGTTTCCCCCTCAGTCATTCTCTCCTATCAGGAATCTTCCATAAGCCTCTTATCATTCTCCATCAGAGGACAGACACATTGAAAGCCACAGTCACAGAAAACTAACCAATCTGAAAACCTGGACCATGGCCTTGACCAACTCAATTTAACAATAAACCATGCCATGCAGAGCCACCCAAGACAGATGGGTCATGGTGGAGATTTCTGACAAAATGTGGTCCACTGGAGAAGGGAACGGCAGACAATTTCAGGATTCTTGCCGTGAGTACCCCATGGAGAGTATGAAAAGGCAGAAAGATAGGACACTGAAAGATGAACTCACCAGGTCAGCAGGTGCCCAGTAGGTGAGGAGCAGTGGCGAACTAGCCCCATAAACAGTGAAGAGATGAGCCAAAGCAAAAACAATGACCAGGTGTGGGTGTGACTGGTGATGGCACTAAAGTCAGATGCTGTTAACAGCAATATGCATAGGACCCTGGGATGTTAGGCCCATGAATCAAGGCAAACTGGAAGTGGTCAAAAGGGAGATGGCAAGAGTGAACATTGACATTTTAGGAATCAGCGAGGTAAAATGGACTGGAATGCGTGAATTTAATTCAGATGGCCATTATATCCATTACTGTGTGCAAGAGTACCTTAGAAGAAATGGAGTAGCCATCAAAGTCAGCAAGAGTCTGAAATGCAGTACTTGGAAGCAGTCTCAAAAATGAAAGAATGATCTCTGTTTGTTTCCAAGGCAAACAATTCAATATCACAGTAATCCAAGTCGGTGCCGTGACTAGTAATGCTGAAGAAGTTGAAGCTGTACGGTTCTATGAAGACCTGCAAGAACTTCTAGAACTAACATCTCCAAAAGATGTCCTTTCTGAAAGGATGTCCCTGAACCCACGTAAAGACGCCAGGATTCCTGGCCTCTTGAGGAAAAGATTTCAACTCGGGGCCAGAGACGAGGCTTGATCGCTCAGAGCTTTTGTGCAACAGAGTTTATTAAAGTATAAAAGGGATAGAGAAAGTTTCTGATATAAACATCAGAAGGGGGCAGAAAGAGTATCCCCTTGCTAGCATTAGCAATGGAGTTATATACTCGCAAATTAGTTGTTACAGTGAATCAAAAGAATGTCTGGAGGTTGCAAAGACCTCACCAGACCTACTCCCATAATTTACATTTTGAGATAACAGAATTAGCCCAAAGGTTTTTTTCCAGAGCCTGTCCTCAAACAGGATACATTATTGTTATATATCATAACCTTATGTACAAAACAGAAAAAGAGACACAGATGTACAGAATAGACTTTTGGACTCTGTGGGAGAAGGTGAGGGTGGGATGTCTCGAGAGAACAGCATCAAAACATGCATATTATCTAGGGTGAAACAGATAACCAGCCCAGGCTGGATGCATGAGACAAGTGCTCAGGCTTGGTGCACTGGGAAGACCCAGAAGAATCGGGTGGAGAGGGAGGTGGGAGGGGGGGTCGGGATGGGGGATACATGTAAATCCACGGCTGATTCATGCCAATGTATGACAAAAACCACTACAATATTGTAAAGTAATTAGCCTCCAACTAATAAAAATAAATAAATAAATAAATGTAAACAAAAAAATTAAAAAAAAAAAATAAAGTGAAAAGAAAAAAGAATCCTAAGGAATGTAGAGGGAAAAAAAAAAAAAAAAAGTTTGCCCTTCCTTCCTCCTTGAAAATTCCAGACTCCTCTCTCCACGGGGACCCCTAGACTTCTTATCAACCTGCCTAGGAATTGACTCTCTCATTTCCATTGTAGGGGACTGGAATGCAAAAGTAGGAAATCAAGAAATACCTGAATTAACAGGTGAATCTGACCTTAGAGTACAGAATGAAGCACAGCAAAACCTCATAGAGTTTTGCCAAGAGAATGCACAGGTCATAGTAAACAGCTTTTCCCAACAGCGCAAGAGAAGACTCTACACATGGACATCACCGGATGGTCAATACAAAAATCAGATCGATTATATTCTTTACAGCCAAAAATGGGGAAGCTCTATACAGTCACCAAAACAGGACCTGGAGCAGACTGTGGTTCAGATCATGAGCTCCTTATTGCCAAACTTAGACTTAAATTGAAGAAAAGTAGGGAAAACCACTAGACCACTCAGGTATGACCTAAATCATATACCTAATGATTACACTGTGGAACTGAGAAATAGGTTCAGGGAACTAGATCTGATAGCAGAGCGCCTGATGAATTATGGACAGAGGCTCCTGCCAGTGTACAAGAGGCAGGGATCAAGACCATCCCCAAAGGCTGTGGTGGAGAGCCAAAAGGCAAAATGGTTGTCTGAGGAGGTCTTATAAATAGCTGTGAAAAGAAGAGTAGTGAAAAGCGAATGAGAGAAGGAAAGATACACACATTTAAACTCAGAGTTCCAAAGAATACCAAGGAGAGATAAGAAAGCCTTCTTCACTGATCAATGAGGAAAACAATAGAATGAGAAAGACTAAAGACCTCGTCAAGGAAATGAGAAGTATCAAGGGATGATTTCATGCAAAGATGCACACAACAGAGGACAGAAGTGGTACAGACCTAACAGAGCAGAAGATATTACTAGTGGCCTTTTTTTGCTTTCTCAGTTGTTACATCACGTTGCAGTTTAACTTTTCATATCCCTCATAACAAAGCAAACAGGCATATTTCTTGAGGCGTCTTTCTTCACTGAATTGCATTTACCTGTGCAAGTTTCCTTCCTGATCGTGTGGTTTATCCTTGTTTTAATTTTGGTGTGCGACCCCTGGCCATTTTGTAAAGCTAGGTGTCATTTAGAGCTCTGCCGCCTTGTGACGGTCCATTTAGCCCAAGGTTTCAGGTTGCTATTCCCAAAAGGGGCCACAAGGAGACAGCATTTCTTCAGGTTCTCCTCTTGCTATATGGTAACTGCATCTTTAGAGGTATGTGCAATTTCTGCTTGTGAATGAGAGTAGAATGAACTAGAGGAAACCCCCGAAAGCTTGTCTCTCCTCCCTTCTTGGTTTTACTGTAGTTCATATTTCTTCTTTGAAGAAGCTGATGTATAGAGTTGCCTTGGTTGTAGCTGTACTGATTCTTGCTCCCTTATACTGATACTCATAGGCATTCAGCAGTGGTTATTTCCTTCAATCTGCTCTCAGACAGTGGGTAGTATATCACTCTTGCCAAATCGGTCCCTGTGGATTATGCATTTGACAGACATTTGTGGGAATCCGTGAATATCAGTCTTCCAATATAAGCCTCCCTCTCACCCATCTCCTTTACTAAGCAACAGTTTATTCCCAGCACTGGGTATCCATTTCACTTTGATTAAAGATAAATCCAGGGGTCATTACACTGAGTGAAAGATGGTCAATTCAAGAAACATCATGGGATGAAATGGAGAGGTTGGGTACAAAAAGGCACAGTGGTGAGCACACACACAAAGGTGACATGGTCATCCAACCTAGCAAGAAACTTATGGGTAGCAAAGGACCCTGGTGGATGGGAGGGACACAGCTGGAGCTTGACATTCATTTCTCCCCACAGACACAAATAAAATACAGAATACATGCAAACCTACCTCAGCAAGACTTGTAGACAAAACACATCGAATAACACGTAGCTGAAAACAAGCACAGCCGAATCCATCTAGTACTCTCAGTGCCACTGAACAGGAATCTTTACATGTTAAACAAATATATCCTTGTCAATCCTTAAAAAGAAGAGGAACTTTCACTTAAAATCTAAGTATGAGGCAACACCAGGTTGGGTGGCATCCTCTGGCTCATTCTGCTCTATTTCACACCCAGGCCTGACAAAAAAAAAAAAAGAAAAATCTCAGGTGGAGGCCATCCAAAAAGAGGAGGGAATAAAGAAACCCTCCAGTGTGGAGGGTTTTCTCTGTAACCGCAGCCTTAAAACTATTGCTGATGGATATCCGATATTCACAAGGCCACTGGACTTGACATGACACCTACCCTTGAACAGATCAGCGTTGATACACCCAAAAATAAAGAAAAATAAAAATAAGAACAAATCACACACAAAACAAAATCAGGATACTCTCAGGGAGACAACATCAACAGGTAAATACAACTCAAAGTGCTTTCAAAAAGCAAAAGGCCCATGAATAGTGCTCCATAGGGTTTCTTATCAGAGATACAAATATAAACTGCCACAAGACATCAACTCTGAGTACTGGAAAAGGCGACCATGGAAAATGGTCCAGGCCAGAAATGGTATACTAACATTATTCAGGGGGATCCTTTTATAGTACTTCGGGCATATCAGTTCTAGGAGCCAGTATAAGAATCACTGTACACCTGCCTTTATAGAAAAAAAAGAGGCAGAAAGTATGCCATGGCCTCTCCACTCCTAGGACACTTCAGAAACACACAAAATTTGAAAACCACATGCAAGAGAGCATGCACTGCAGCAGGATCCCCAATGCCCAGAGATGAAAGTAAAGAAAGTACACAGGATGGAGAGATGAGTGCATCAAGGAATGGGATACGGGTTCATGAAGGGATATGACTCAGGCATTGAAACAAGAAAATACTATCATTGTCAATGGCACAGATACATGTAGTGATAATCAGAGTCAGTGAAGAAGGGCAGATTAGAGACAGACCATATCATTTACCTCTCAAACAGGACAGACATTATTGCTGGCATTGAGTGCCCCGAGCGAGATTTTTATCTCTTTTGACACCTAGTGCTGGGAACTCCCTGATGCTTAGCAAAGACGATGGGTGTCTCGAAGGCTGAAATTCAGGGATTCCCACAATACCTGTCAAATACACAATCCACAGGGGCCAACTTAACAAGAGTGATGTATTACACACTTTCTGAGAGCAGGTTGGAGGAAATAACTGCTGCTGATTGTTTCTGTGTTTCAGTGTAAGGGAGCAAGAATCAGTACAGCTACAACAAAGGCAACTGTACATAAGCTTCCTCACACAAGCAACGTGAACTACAATAAAATCGAAAAAGGAGAGACAAGCTTTTGGTGGGGGGGGGGGGGGGGGGTGTGTGCTTCCTCTAGCTCATTCTCCTCTCATTTACAAGTGGAAATGGCATATACCTCTAAAGATGCAGTTACCATAGTAACAGGAGGAGACCCTCCCTCGCCACCCAAGAAATGCTGCCACCTTCTGGCCACTTTTGGGAACAGCAATCTTAAATCTTGGGCTGACTATTCATAAGGTGGCTGGGCTCTAAATGGCATCTACCCTTCCAAACAAAGCTAGTGGAGGTGATGGGATTCCAGCTGAGCTCTTTCAAATCCTGAAAGACGATGCTGTGTACGTGCTGCACTCAATATGTCAGCAAATGTGGAAAACACATCAGTGGCCACAGAACTGGAAAAGGTCAGTTTTCATTCCAATCCCAAAGAAAGGCAATGCTAAAGAACACTCAAACTACTGCACAATTGCACTCGTCTCACACATTACTAATGTAATGCTCAAAGTTCTCCAAGCCAGGCTTCAGGCTTGGAAACCTGAAATACGTAAACCATGACCTTCCAGATGTTCAAGCTGGTGTTAGAAAAGGCAGAGGAGCCAGAGATCAAATAGCCAACAGCCACTGGATCATCGAAAAGGCAAAAGCATTCCAGAAAAACATACATTTCTGCTTTATTGACTATGTCAAAGCCTTCGACTGTATGGATCACAATAAACTGGAAAATTCTGAAGGAGATGGGACGTCACCACCTGACCTGCCTCTTGAGAAATCTGTATGCAGGTCAGGAAGCAACAGTTAGAACTGGACATGGAGCAACAGACTGGTTCCAAATACGAAAAGGCGTAGGTCAAGGCTATATATTGTCACCCTGCTTGTTTAGCTTCTATGCAGAGTACATCATGAGAAACGTTGGGCTGGAGGAAGGATAAGCTGGAATCAAGATTCCCGGGAGAAATATGAATAACCTCAGGTATTCAGATGACACCACCCTTATGGCAGAAAGTAAAGAAGAACTAAAGAGCCTCTTGATGATAGCGAAAGAGGAGAGTGAAAAGGTTGGTTTAAAGCTCAACATTCAGAAAACTAAGATCATGGCATCTGGTCCCACCAGTTCAGTTCAGTCGCTCAGTCATGTCTGACTCTGCGACCCCATGAATCGCAGCATGCCAGACCTCCCTGTCTATCACCAACCCCCAGAGTCTACTCAAATTCATGTCCATCGAGTTGGAGATGCCGTCCAGCCATCTCATCCTCTGCCATCCCTTTCTCCTCCTGCCCTCAATCCCTCCCAGCATCAGGATCTTTTCCAATGAGTCAATTCTTCACATCAGGTGCCAGAGTATTGGAGTTTCAGCTTTAGCATCAGTCCTTCCAATGAACTCCCAGGACTGATCTCCTTTAGGATGGACTGGTTGGATCTCCTTGCAGTCCAAGGCCGCTGAAGTCTTCTTTGACACCACAGTTCAAAAGCATCAATTCTTTGGTGCTCAGTTTTCTTCACAGTCTAACTCTCACAACCATACATGACCATTGGAAAAACCATAGCCTTGACTAGATGGACATTTGTTGGCAAAGTAATGTCTCTGTTTTATAATATGCTATTTAGGTTGGCCTTAACTTTCCTTCCAAGGAGTAAGCATCTTTTAATTTCATGACTGCACTCACCATCTGCAGTGATTTTGGAGCCCCCCAAAATAAATTCTGACACTGTTTCCACTGTTTCCCCATCTACTTCGCATGAAGTGATGACCTACCTTAGGAGAGAAGAAACCAAAAGAAAGATATAATTCAACCTTGAAGCCTGGGGAAAGGAGATGTCGAACACAGTAAGGTTTAAAAAAAAAAAAAAAAACAGTAACGAAAAGACATATAAATACTACACAAATGAAGGAAAAATCTAAAAACACAGAAGTCCAAATAAATGAAGAGGAAATAGGCAAAATACCGGAAGAAGAATAAAGAAAAATGATAGTAAAATGATCAAAAACTTTGAAAACAAAATGGAGAAAGGGCAACAACCAGTCATCAAAGACATGGATGAATTTAAGAATAAACATGAAGAGACATCAGATACAATTACTGAAATCAAATGTACTCTAAAAGAAATCAATAGCAGAATATCTGGAGCAGAAGAATGAGTCAGTGAGCTGGAAGATAAAGTGGTGGGAATAACTGCTGAAGAGCAGAATAAAGTAGAAAAGAATGAAAAAAATAGAGGATAGTCTCAAAGATGTTAGGGACAATATAAAATGCACCAACACTCAAATTATAGGGTTTCCAGAAGAAGAAAAGAAGGAAGGATATGAAAAAAAAGAAAAATTGTGAAGTGATTATAGTTGAAAATATCCCCAACAAGGAAAAGGAAATAGTCAATTAAGTGCAAGAGTCACAAAGAGCCCCATAGATGATAAACCAAAGTGGAAACACAGCAAGACACATACTAATCAAACTAATAAAGACTAAACACAAATAAAGAATATTAAAACAGCAAGGGAGAAGCAACAAGTAACATACAAGGGAAACCACATACACTTAACAGCTTTTCTTTCATCAGAAACTCTGCAGGCCAAAAAAAGTATTGAAAGGGAATAATCTACAAGCAAGATTACTGTACCTGGCAAAAATCTCATTCAAAATTGATAGAGAAATCATAAGCTGTTCAGGTATGTAAAAGTTAAGACAGTTTAGGACCACCCACCAGATTTACAACAAATGTTAAAGGGATTTACATAGTCAATAAATAAAAGAGAAGAAAATATGTCTAGAAAATCAACAGCAAAGCTAAAGAAAATGGCAATTTGAGCATACGTATCAATAATTACCTTAAATGTAAATGGATGAAATGTTCCATCCAAACGACAAAATCTGGCTGAATGGATACAAAAAGAAGATCCAATTGCACGTTTTCTACAAGAAACCCACTTCAGACCTAAAGACATATAGACTGAAAGTGAGAAGATGGAAAAATATATTCCATGCAAATGGTAAGCAAAAGAAATCTGGAGTAACAATCCTCATATCACACAAGCTAGACCTTAGACTAAAGAAGATTACAAGGAAGGACAGTACATAATGATCAAGGGATCAATCTAAGATGAAGACAACAATCGGAAATACCTATGAACACAACATAGAGGCACCTCAATACATAAGACAAACATTAACAAATATAAAAGGAGAAATTGACAGTAACACAATAATAGTGAAGTCGTGCAGTCGTGTCCGACTTTTTGCGACCCCATGGACTGCAGCCTCCCCAGCCCCTCCGTCCGTGAGATTTTCCAGGCAAGGATGCTGCAGTGGGTGGACATTTCCTTCTCCAGGGGATCGTCCCAACTCAGGGATTGAACCCGGGTCTCCCGCATTGCAGGCAGACGCTTTACCCTCTAAGCCATCAGGGAAGCAAGGAGAAATTGAAAGTAACACAACCATAGTAGGAGACTTTAATACCCCACTCACAGCAATGGACAGATCATCAAGACAGAAAATTAATAAGGAAACGCATGTCTTACATGATACACTAGATGAGATGGATCTCATTGATATCTTCAGGACGTGCCACCCAAAAGCAGAAGAATGCAACATCCTCTCGAGGGCACATGGAACATTCTCCAGGGTAGACCACACCTTGGCCACAAATCAAACCTCAGTAAATTTAAGAAAATTGAAATTGTATCAAGCACCTTCTCCAACCACAATGGTATGAAACTAGATATCAATTACATGAAAAACAGTGTAAGAAAGACAAGCATATGGAGATTAAACAACACTTCTAAATAACCAACTGGTTACTGAAGAAATCAAAAGGGAAATAAAAAAATTCCTAGAAACAAATGACAGTGAAAACACAACTCAAATCATATGGGACTTAGCAAAATCAGTTCTAAGAGGGAAGTTTATAGCAATACAATTTTTTATAGCAATACAATCTTATATCAAGAAACAAGAAAAATATCCAATAGACAACCTAACTTTCACCTAAAACAACTGGGAAAAGAACAAAAAATTAGTAGAAGGAAAGAACCCATAAAGACACAAATAGAAATAAAAGAAAAATGAATTTGTAAAAAAAAAAAAATAGTTAAAATTAATAAAACTAAATTCTGGTTCCTTGAGAAGAGAAGCAGAACTGACAAACCTTTGGCTAGAGTCATCAAGATGAAAACAGAGAAGTAGCAAACCAATGAAATTAGAAACAGAAAAGGAGAGGTTACAACAGACAAGGATTATCAGAGACTATTATGAACAACTCTATAATAATAAAATGGATAACCTGGAAGAAGTGGACAGATTTTTAGAAAAGCTCAATTTTCTAAAACTGAACCAAGATGAAATCGAAATTATGAATAACCCAAACAAAAACTCTAGATCGAAATTTTGACCATAAATCTCCCAAACGATGAAAGCCCAGGAGCAAATGGCTTCACAAGTGAATTCTACCAAACAGTTAAAAATGAGCAAATACCTATCCTTCTGAAACTCTTTGAAAAAATTTGAGAGGAAGGAACACTGCCAAACTCATTCTATGAGTCTGCCATCAACCTGATACCAAAATCAGACAAAGACGACACCATAAAAGAAAACTACCAGCCAATATCACTGGTGAACATAGATGTAAAAATTCCTGTAAATCCATGGCTGATTCATGTCAATGTATGGCAAAAAACCACTACAATATTGTAAAGCAATTAGCCTCCAACAATAAAAATAATTGGGAAAAAAAAAAAAAAGAAATGCCTCAACAAAAGTTTAGCTAACATAATTCAACACATCAAAAAGCTCATACACCATGATCAAGGTGGTGTTATTCTAGGGATGCAAGGATTCTTCAATATTGGCAAATCATTGTGACAGACCATATAAATGAAATGAAAGGTTAAAAATCATATGATAACCTAAATACATGCATGAAAATGTCACTCAATTTAAAAATTTTAAATTATGAAATTAAAAATAGAGTTTAAAAGAAATAAATTTTACAAAGAAAAAAATTGAAAAGACTCAAATATCCGTCAATTCCAGAACAAATAAATGAAACATGCAATGCAATATTATTCAGCCATCAAATAAATGGAGGTCTTATACATGCTATAACATAATATAGCTCTGAAGTGATTATGTTAATTAAAAGAAGCCAGGAACAAACGGCTGCATATTGCATTATTCCATTATGTGAATGCACATATTGCAGATTAGGTAACTCGAGGAGTGGAAGCCAGGGCTGAGATGAAGGAGGAAACAGAAAATGTCTTCCAACTGGACAGTGATTCCCATTGGAGTCTTGAAAATATTCTAGAATGAGGGAACAGTTATGATTATGCAAGCTATGAATAAACTACAAATCAATGAATTTTACGGTTAAACTGGTATTTCATGGTGCGTGAACAACATATCAGTAATTTAAATGATTTTTTAAAAATACTGAACTTAAATTCTATATGCAGGGATCTTGTCCTTCAAAAATAAATGAGAAGTTGATATTCTCAAAGGAAAAATATATTAGGGAACTTACTATCAGTAGGTAAGAAATGTTTAAAGAAGTTATTTACACAAAATAAGACGATACTGAAGAGAAACTATGAGTTAATAAAGAGTGTCATGTTGGAGTTTGATAGAAAACAACAAAATTCTGGAAGTTAATTATCCTTCAATGAAAAATAAATCAATAAAAACAAATAAAGGCATGGAGAATCCCCGTGGACAGAGGAGCCTGGTGGGCTTACAGCCTGTGGGATAGCAAAGAGTTGGACACAACTGAACACCTAAACAATAAGAGACATAGATTCCTAACAGAAACTCTGAAGATACTAGTAATAGATGAGAAAATTCACAGTCTACACATAGCAAAATAAAAAACCTAGAATAAAGAGCTGAATTATAAACAAACAAAGAACAGCATAAAACAAAAACAAACAAAGCAAAACCTACACACTATAGCTGAAATATAAAAGATTTTATGCAATAAAATATTTAGGGAATAAAAATATCCAGAACATAAGCAAAATATAAAATCTATTGATTATTTTATATCTAATTAAGACTGTGAAAATATAAAGGAATTTTTAAGAAAAACATCTCAAAAGATATAGTTTTATCAGCCTCAATGAATGTAGCTTTATTTTCATCTATCCATAGTCTCAAAATAACTGACAAGAATGGATTTCACTTTAAAACATAGTTTTCAAATTCAACAGTATATTTTATGTTCAAAAATAAGATTTTGTACTTTTCTAGCTAAAAAAGTTTGTACCTTGCAGTGAACACTTTGTTTCACTGATTTAAACATAAAAGCACATTGTGCATCTTTACTTTGGCAGTCTTTGTGGTATCACTGTGTATTTACAATCAATTGTTTGAACGTGGGGTGTGTATTAGTACGTTTCCTCAGGGATTGTAGTCTCTGCAGGAAGTGGTCTCAAGGCCTTGCAAACTATTAAGGATGTTCTGTGTAATGGAGTAGTGGTAACCATGACAGCCTGTGTTGGTGACAACTGTTTGACAGGGTCTACTTTTAATTAACTCCCTCACAGAAGACAATGATTTTTTAAAGATAAGTTCTAAAACTCTAACCATGTGAAATTGTATATATGTGTGTTTGCCTATATAAACATATGTGTTTGCAAATGTGTATATATATATATATATATATATATATATATATATATACACTGCAATTTTGTACCTTGTGAGTAATAAATAAAATATTACAATTTGACATAAATGACAACAAACTTTAAAAACTTAAACCAACAAAATTTGCATTCAGGGGGAAATATTTATTTAACAATATTATTTGAGAATATTGGAGTATGGAGATGGTAATAAAAACAGAACCAGATTTTACTTCGTTTTATCTTGCAATCAAACTCTTCGTGGGCCATCCCCCCCCCCACCCCCCACCTCCCGCCCCGCCAGTATTGCCGGCCCTGGATGTGTGCCTCCCCACCCGCCCCACCTGTGGGAGGCCACTGCTCCATTCTAAATTCCTTAGCTAAAAACGGTCTAATCAATATTGGCTTTGACAGCCCGGTAAACACCACCCATTTCCTCCCTTTTTCCCCTTCTTCTGCTCTGCTCGTTCTTTCATTTTCTTTCTCATTATACAAATGTTAAAGTTTGCTTTCCATTTATAGTTATTAGAAAATACTAGCTCTATTCCCCACGTTGTACCATACGTCCTTGAGCTCATCTTACACTGAATATTTTGGAGCTCCCACTCCCCCGCCTCTGTATTGACCCTTCCCATATGTCCTCGCCCTCACCCACTGGTACACAGTAGATTGTTTTCCATATCTGTGAGGCTCTATTTTTGTTATATTCTCTTCTTTGTGGTACTTTAGAGTCTGTGGGTGATATCACAGAGTATTTTTCTTTCTTATTTTAGTATTATACCTTCCATCTTGCTTCAAATGGCATTATTTCATTACTTTCATGGGTGGTTAGCACTCCATAGGTCTTTTAGGTGGCTCAGTGCCAAAGAATTTGCCTGTCAAGAAGGAGATGTGGATTCAATCCCTAGGTGAAGAAGATCCCTTTGAAAAGGAAAGAGCAACCGTCTGGTGTATTCTCTCCTGGAAAATTCCGTGGGCAGAGGAGTCTGGAGGAGTAGAGTCCATAGGATTGCAGAGAGTGGGACATGACATAGTGACTGAACAAGAACGAGTGTCCCACAGTACATATATACCACATCCTTATCCATTCATCTGTTGCCTGATGGACATTTAGGTTGATTCCATGTTTGGTGAATGGTGTGCTTCAAGGAACATTGGGGTACATGGGTCTTTTTTTTTTAAGTAACACTGTTGTTGCTGTTGCTGTTTTTAATTATATATTGAAGAATGACATTGGTAGGTCATGTTTTGTTACATTTTTAGTTTTGAGACATCTCCGTACTGAAAATCATCATTATTTCACTCCTAAGGACTATATTCTAGTAAGCAAGTTTGAGTTTTTGAGGCTGTTAGTTGCTGACACCATATTTTGAGGTGTAATAAACACTACGGTGAGGTAGGTGCCCTAAGGATAACTATTTGTATGCCTCTTAACAAACAGTACTGCCACACCACAGATGACATGGCTCCCCAGCTAACTTCCCACCTCAGCACTCACACAAGAAACACCAAGTCCTCTGCTTCTTCTCCCATGCAAAGTGTATCTTTGGGACTCAGTCTGGAATAAGTTCTTCACCTTACTATCTGGCTAACTGGGCCTTCTGGTCACATCTCCAACTTCACGGGACCCATCTTCCTCCCTCTCCACACATCCCTTCCCTATCCTCTCTGCCCCCTTCTATCTATCCGAGAACTCAGAGACACACATAATTCTACATCAGGTTGATTTTATTTTATTTTCATTATTAAAGTTTGCTCTTGGTGTAAGATTCAACGTCTGTACTGTTGGCCATTTCTCAGTGGCAAGACCCCAGAAGATTTCTGAGGTCTCTAGCCATGCTCTGAAATCACTGTCTCCCTACCGATCTAGCTGGAAAAGCAGAGTTCTGCATGATCACTGGGGCCGCCGTTGGTTCATTATAATTCAGCTCTTCATTCACCTTGGAATACTGGCTACAGAGACTTGAACCTCTGATTTTCTTCAGTTTCTTGAGGTGAGAGATTTTTTGAGAAGTTTCTTTGGTTAGCTTTACTTGAATTTGCTTGTTCACAATCACATTATCCCATCCAACTGGATTAAATTAAGAGAGAGAGAGAGAGAGAGAGAGAGAGGGAGGGAGGGAGCACGGAATGACACTGGTTTGGGGAAAAGGGTGAAGATGGATGGGAGTGATGGTGTCAGGAGAATGGTGTGGACAGAGAAGGGGTATGTGCCAGGCAAGGACAGGGGTGGCCATCTTAGGGGGCAGTGTCAGTGGGTAAGAGGCGCTTGGGTGGGTTTGGCTAACTTTGACCTCTTTTGGACCTCAGTTGATAGGAGGATTTCATCTTTTCCTCCTGGGTATTAGGAGTTGGCTCTTCCATAACTAAGCTAGAGCCTCTTTGCTTCCCAGTCAATTTAGTGATTTTGAAGATTCCAGTGGTCTTCTCCGGAGCCCCTGAGCATCCCTATATATACACATCCCTAGCAGACCACACCCTGATGTTTATGAAGTCAGCAAGTCAGTTCCCAGCCAATGGGCACCCTGGGTTAGCCTTGACATCACAAAGCCCCATCATGACACATCTGCGGGTGGATGGGGAGCAATTCAGATGTTTTGGTGGGTGAAACGGGGCATTTCAAGGCCCCTTAAGAGCATTCCAAACTCACCTGCTGTCGCCATCTCTCTAAGTCAACTTTGATGGGTCACATGGCAGGGAGAGTGTGTCTCCTACAAACCTTGACTCACAGCCACAGCATTCAGGCTTTCATTCTCTTCTCTCTCATCTTTCACCATTATGCAATTTTTAATATTTTGCCTAAAATCCATCCATCATAATTAGGCTGTATTCAAGTGTCTGGAAATGAGAATCATTCCACTTTCCTCCTACAAGTTGGTCTTAAGGAAGCTTGAAGACCATTTACTTCTGGGTCACCTACAGAAGCTTTTTCCACCCACCTACTTTTTTCAGTGTTAACTTGATCTCTTCAGTTTTCTAGTTTCCAGTCTGTTGGCAATTTGATCTCTGGTTCCTCTGGTGTTCTAAATCCAGGTTGAACATCTGGAAGTTCATGGTTAACATATGCTGAAGCCTGGCTTGTAGAATTTTGAACAATTGCTTTGCTTGCCTCTGAGATGAGTACAACTGTGTGGCAGTTTGAACATTCTTTGGTGTTGCCTTTCTTTGGGATTGGAATGAAAATTGACCTTTTCCAGTCCTGTGGCCACTGCTGAGTTTTCCATATTTGCTGGCTTACTGAGTACAGCATCTTAACAGCATATTCTGTTTGGATTTGACATAGTTCAACCGGAATTCCATCACCTCCTCTAGCTTTGTTCATAGGGATGCTTCCTAAGGCCCGCTTGACTTTGCAATGCAAGATGTCTTGCTCTAGGTGAGGGATCACAGCATCGTGGTTATCTGGGTCATGAAGGTCTTTTTTTATATAGTTTTTTTCTGTGTATCATTGCCACCACTTGTTAATATATTTTGCTTCTCTTAGGTCCATATAACTTCAGTCCTTTATTGTGCCCATCTTTACATGAAACATGTCCTTGGTATCTCTAACATTCTTAAAGATATCTCGTCTTTTGGATTCTATTGTTTCCTTCTGTTTCTTTGCATTGATCGCTGAGCAAGGCTTTCTTATCCCTCTTTGCTATTCTTTGGAACTCTGCATTCAAATGAGTATATTTTCCTTTTTCTCCTTTGTTTTTTGCTTCTCTTCTATACTCAGCTATTTGTAAGGCCTCATCAAACAACCATTTTGCCTTCCTTTTTCTTGGGCGTGGTCTTGATCACTGCCTCCGGTACAATGTCACTAACCTCTGTCCACAGTACTTCACTTATTCTGTGTATCAGATCTATTCCCTTGAATCTATTTGTGACTTCCATTGTATAATTGTAAGGGATTTGATATAGTTCATCCCTGAATGGTTTAGTGGGTTCCCTATTTTCTTCAGTTTAAGTGTGAATTTGGCAATAAGGTGTTTGGTAAATAGATATTTACAAATGTTATGTCTTCCTCTTGGATTGTTCCCTGGATCATTATGTAGTGCCCTTATCTCTTGTAGTATTGTTATTTTAAGGTCTGTTTTGTCTGATATGAGGATTGTGTTCCAGCTTTCTTTTCCTTTCCATTTACATAGAATTTAGTTTTCCATTCTCTCACTTTCTTTCTATCTGTGTCTTTGTGTCTGAAGTGGGTTGTTTTGTAGACAGCATATGTATGGGTCTTGTTTTTGTATCATTCATTCAGTCTGTGTCTTTTGGTTGGAGCATTTAATCTGTTTACATTTAAAACAATCATCAAGCAACCAATGGTGTTTTCCACAGAATTATAAAAGATGACTTCATACTTTGTATGAAAATTCCAAAAACCTCTAATACCCAAACCAATCTGGAGGAAGAAATATGGAACTGGAGGAATCAACCTGCCTGACTTCAGTCAATACTACAAAGCTACAGCCATCAAGACAGTATGGTACTGGCACAAACACAGAAATATAGATCAGTGGGACAAAAGACAAAGCCCAGAGATATATCCACACACTTATGGACACCTTATCTTTGACAAAGGAGGCAGGGATATACCATGGAGAAAAGACAATCTCTTTAACAAGTAATGTTGGGAAAATGGTCAACCACATGTAAAAGAATGAAACTAGAACACTTTCTAACACCATACACAAACATATACTCAAAATTGTTTGAATACCTAAATGTAAGACCAATATCTATAGAGGAAAACATAGGCCAAATACACTCTGACATAAATCACATCAGGATCCTCTTTGACACACCTCTCAGGGTAATGGGAATAAAAGCAAAAACAAACAAATGGGATCTAATTAAACTTAAAGCTTCTGCACAACAAAGGAAACTATAAGCAGAGTGAAAAAAACAGCCTTCAGAATGGGAGAAAATAATAGAGAATGAAGCAACTAACAAAAAATTACCTCAAAAATTTGCAAGCAGCTCATGCAGCTCAATACCAGAAAAACAAACGACCCAATCAAAAAATGGGTCAAAGAACTAAACAGACATTTCTCCAAAGAAAACAAACAAACGGCTAACAAACACATGAAGAGATGCTCAGTATCACTCATTATTAGAGAAATGCAAATCAAACCACAATGAGGCACCATCTCATGCCTATCAGAATTGCTGCTATCAAAAAGTCTACAGAAAATAAATACTGGGGAAGCTGCAGAGAAAAGGAAACCTTCTTAACTGTTTGGTGGCAATGCAAACTAGTACAGCAACTTTTGAGATCAGTGTGGAGATTCATTTAAAAAATGGTAATAGATCTGCCATATGACCCAGCAATCCCATTGCAGGGCCTACACCCCCAAGGAAACCAGAATTGAAAGAGACATGTGTATCTCAATGAAATGTCACTGATCTCAGATATGCAGATGATATCACCCTTATGGAAGAAAGTGAAGAACCAAAGGGCCACTTAATGAAAGTGAAAGAGGAAAGTGAAAATTTTGGCTTAAAACCCAACATTCAGAAAACTAAGATCATGGGCTCAGGTCCCATAGCTTCATGGAAAATAGATGGAGAAACAATGGAAACAGTGACAGACATTATATTTGGGGTGGAAGGTTGTGGGAGGGGGAGTGGTCCAAAATCACTGCAGATGGTAATTTCAGTCATAAAATTGAAAGATGCTTCCCCCTGGAAGAAAAGCTATGACCAAACTAGACAGCATATTAAAGAATAGAGACATTGCTTTGCCAACAAAGGGCCAACCAGTCAAATCAATGCTTTTTCCAGGAGTTATGTATGGATGTGACAGTTGGACTATGAAAAGAGCTGAGTGCCTAAGAATTGATGCATTTGAACTGCAGCGTTGGGTAAGACTCTTGAGAGTTCCTTGGTCTGTAAGGATATCTTACCTGTCAATTGATGAAAATCAGTCCACAATATTCATTGAAAGGACTGACGCTGAAGCTTCGATACTTCGGCCACCTGATGTGAAGAACTAACTCAGTAGAAAAGACTCTGATGTTGGGAAGATTTAAGGCAAGAAAAGAAGGGGACGATAGAAGATGAGATGGTTGGATGACATCATTGACCCAATGCACATGAGTTTTAGCAAGCTTGAGGAGTTGGTGATGGGCAGGTTATTCTGGTATGCTGCAGTTCATGGGGTCGCTGAATCAGACATGACTGAGTGACTGAACTGAATATCCCATGTATAGCAGTACCCCAGCTTCTTTATCAATCTGTCAATGGACGTCTAAGTTGTTTCCACGTTCTACCTACTGTAAATAATGCTGTAATGAAGAATGAGATATGTGTCTGTCTCAATTTCGGTTTCCTCAGGGTATTTGCCTAGGAGTGGGATTACTAGGTCATATGGTGGTTTTATTTCTAGATTTTTTAAAGGAATCTCCATACAGTCTTCTATAAAGTCTCTATCATATTGCATTGCCACCAATAGCAGAAGAAGGTTCCCTTTACATCACAGCCTTTCCAGCATTTATTTTTTGTAGAACTTTTGTTGATGAACATTCTGACATGTGTAGAGAAATATCTCATTGTAGTTTTGATATGCATTTATCCAATAATGAGTGATACAGAGCATTTTTCATGCGTTTGTTAGCCATCAGTATGTCTTCTCCGGAGAAATGCCTTTTTCTCTTTCTTCCCACTTCTTGATTTTCCCACTTCGGGATTGGGTTCTTTCTTTTTCTGGTATAGAGTAGTATGAGCTGCTCGCATCTTGTGGAAATTAATCCTTTGTCAGTTGTTTCATTTTCTATTATTTTCTCACATTCTCAGGGTTGTCTTTTCACCTTGCTTATAATTTCCCTTGCTGTGAGACAGGTTTTAAGTTTAATCAGGTCCCAGTTGTTTACCTGTTTTTATTTCCTTTACTCTAGGAGGTGGGTCACAGAGAATGTTGCTTTGATTTATGTCATTGTTTGTTCTGCTTATGTTTTCCTCTAAGAGTTTTATACTTTCTGGTCTTACATTCAGGTCTTTAATACATTTCAAGTTGATCTTTCTATATGGTGTTAGGAAGTGTCCTAATTTTATTCTCCTACATGTAGCTGTCCAGTTTTGCTGGCACCACATATTAAAGAGGCTGTCTTTGCCTCCATTGTATATTCTTGCATCTTTTTTCAAAAATCAGATTCCCATAGGTGCATGGATTTATTTCTGGTCTTTCTCTCTTGTTTTATTTGTCTGTATTTCGGTTTTTCTGCCAGTGCCATACTTTCTTGATGACTGTAGCTTTGTAGAATAACCTACAGTCAGGAAGATTGCTTCCTCTAGCTCCATTCTTCTTTGTCAAGAGTGCTTTCATTATTCATTGTCTTGTATACTTCCATATGAATTTTGAAATTATTTGTTCTACTGCTGTGAGAAATGCCATTGATGATTTGATATGGGTCATAATGAATCTGTAAATTGCATTTGACAGCATAGTAATTTTCACAATATTGATTCTCCCCCCCCCCACCCCCCCACCCCGCAGGAACATGGAACATCTCTCCATCTTTTTATGTCATCTTTGATTTCTTTCATTCCTGCTTGATGTCTTTCATTGATTCTTGACTGATGGAATAAAAACATACCTTTGACTAGATGGAAAATATATCTTTGTTTGTCAGCAAAGTAATTTATCTGCTTTATAATAGGCTGGCTAGGTTGGTCATAGCTTTTCTTCCAAGGAGAAAACATCTTTTAATTTCATGGCTGCAGTCACCATCTGCAGTGATTTTGGAGCCCTAAATTAAAGTCTGTCACTGTTTCCATTGTTTCCCCACTTATTTGCCATGAAGTAATGGGACCAGATCCAATTTTCTAAGTTTTTTGAATGTTGAGTTTTAAGCAGATTTTTAATTCTCTTTCCCTTTCATCAAGAGCCCATTTAGTTCCTCTTCACTTTCTTCCATAAGGGAGGTGTCATCCGCATATCTCAGATTATTGACATTTCTTCTGACAGTCTCAATTATAGCTTGTGTTTCATCCATGCTGTCATTTTGCATGATGTACTCTGCCTATAAGTTCAATCAGCAAGATGACAATGTTTAGCCTTGACGTACTCCTTTCCTAATTTGGAACCAGACTGATGCTCCATTTCCGGTTCTAACAGTTGCTTCTTGACCTGCATACAGATTTCTCAGGAGGCAAGTCAGGTGGTCTAGTATTCCCATCTCTTGAAGAATTTTCCACAATTTGTACTGATCCTGGTATGCTACAGTCCATGAGGTCAAAAAGAATAGGACATGACTGAGCGACTAAACTGAACACAGTGAAAGGCACTGGCCTAACCAATAAAGCACTAGTATATGTTTTGTTTGTTTATTCGTTTGTTTGCTGGAATTCCTTTGCTTTTTCTATGATCCAATGGAAGTGGGCAATTTGATCTCTGATTACTCTGACTTTTCTAAATCCAGCTTAAACATCTAGAAGTTCCCAGTTCATGAACTATTGAAGGCTTGCTTGGAGAATTTTGAACTTTGCCTTGCTAGCATGTGAGATGAGTGCAGTTATGTGGTAGTCTGAATATTCTTTGGCACTGCACTTCTTTGGGACTGGAATAAAAAGTTACCAAAGGACCAGAAAAGGTGTTTTCAATGGAATATTACTCTGTCATAGAAAGTAATACATTTGAGTCAGTTCTAATGAGGTGGATGACTCTAGCGCCTATACTGAATGAAGTAAGTCAAAAAGTATATATATATATATATATATATATATATATATATATATATACTAATGCATGTATACAGAAATCAGAAAGATCATATTGAAGAATTTAGTTCCAGAGCTCCAAATGAGCAAGAAACATCAGTTCAGCTCAGTTCAGTCACTCAGTTGTGTTCAACTCTTTGCAATCACATGAACTGCAGCACGCCAGGCCTCCCTGTCCATCACCAACTCCTGGAGTTCATCCAAACTCAAGTCTGTTGAATTGGTGATGCCATCCAACAATCACCTCCTGTGTCATCCTCTTCTCCTCCTGCTCTCAATCTTTCCCAGCATCAGGGTCTTTTCCAATGAGTCAGCTCTTTGCATCAGGTGGCCAAAGTATTGGAGTTTCAGCTTCAACGTCAGTCCTTCCAATGAACACCCAGGACTGATCTCCTTTAGAATGGACTGATTGGATCTCCTTGCAGTCCAAGGGACTCCAAGAGTCTCCTCCAACACCACAGTTCAAAAGCATCAATTCTTCTGTGCTTAGCTTTCTTTATAGTCCAACTCTCACACCCATATATGACTACTGGAAAAAAAATATAGCCTTGAATATACAGAACTTTCTTAACAGAACACAGAAAACAGGATAATGGACATGGAGAGAGGGAAGGTGAGGGTAAGGTGTATGGAGACAGTAACATGAAAACTTGCATTACCATATGCAAAACAGATAGCCAAAAGGATTTGCTGTATGTCTCAGAAAACACAAAGAGGGCCCAGCATCAACCTGTGACCCATGTAAGGGTCACATGGACAGGGAGATGTGAGGCGTTTTCAAGTGGGAGGGGATATATTTATACATATGTCTGATTCATGTTGAGGTTTGACAGAAAACAACGAAATTCTGTAAACCATTACAGAATTTACTTTCTTTACTTAAAACTTAAACTTTATTTACTTAAAAAATTAAACTTATTAAATTAAAAATAAGAAAGTTTAACAACGAATAAATTAAAACAAACAAAACAAAAGTTGAAGTGACTCAAATGTTCATCAACTGGTGATCAAATAAATAAAACACACAATGCAATATTATTCAGCAATCAAATGAATGATGTTCTGATACATGCTCTAACATGCTATACCCCTGAAACAATTATGTTAATTGAAAGAATTCAGGCACAAAAGACTGCATATTTTATTATTCCATTCATGTAAATGAATATGTCACAGATTAGGTAATTCTCTAAAGACAGAAAATAGAGGAGTGGATGCCAGGGCACAGATGAAGGGTAAGTAGAATAGAAAAAAAAAAAAAAAGACAGTTTTTCCCATTGGAATGATGAAAATATTCTAGAAAGAGGAAGTGTTATGGTTATGAAACCTATGAAGACATTACAAATCAATGAATTATTCACTTTAACTGGTAAACTCATGGTACATGAACAACATGTCAATAAAGAATTTTTTTTTAAACTACTAAGCTTAACATCTATGTCCAGGAAAATTATCCTTCAGATATAAAGGAGAGGTAGATATTATCATATGAATAAAAATTGGGGAATTCATTCACAATTTATATCTGGTTTGTAAGAAATGTTAAATGTAATTATCTACACAATAAGATGATATTAAATAAAAACTATGAGTTAAGAAAGAAAGTATGTAAAAAAATAAATGAAGGCAAAATTAAAAGGTTATTTTTGTTTTTGTTTTTATTACTTAGTAAAAGATAAATGTTTGCTTGGGCGTCTCCATCTTTATTTTTTTCACTGATTATGAATCTTCATAATTAAAATGGGTTTCTTGTACACAAGATCTATTTTGGCTCACTGGTTAAGAATTTGTCTGCAATGCAGGAGCCACACCTGTCAGGAGTTCCATCTCTATGTTAGGAAGATCCGCTGGAGCAGAGCATGACAACCCACTACATTATTCTTGCCAGGAAAATCACAGGGAACAGAGGAGCCTGGTGGGCCTTCAGTCCATGAGGTGGGAATTAGCTGGGCATGACTGAGCAAATGAAACAACAGACACACATTCTTAAGAGGAACTCTTAAGATAATAGTAATAGAGCTGAAAATTCTCAGCCTAAACAAAGTGAAACTAAAAGCCTAGACAGTAGAGCTGAAATATAAAATGTTTAAGGCAATAAAATGTCTCCCAAAGGAGTGTAAACAGGATGCTTCACACAGTAGAGGGTAGTATTTTTAACACACACTCAAGAGAACAACTTTCTAGTTACATTCAGAAATTAAAGGAAATAATAACGTTCAGCAAATAAAAATAGTATAAAATCTATCGATCATTTTTTGTTTAATTATGACTGTAAAAATGTATGGGAATTTTTAAGAAAAACTGAAAAATACTGTTTAAGCAGCCCCAATTAATGGAATTTTATTTCCTTTGGTCCATAGTTTCAAAATAACTGACAGTTTACCATGAATTTCACTTTAAAACATTTTCAAATTCAGCAAGATATTTTATGTTCCAATACGAGAAGATTTTGTCATTTTCAAGCTAAAAAAATGTGTACCTTACATGAATGTTTTGTTTCACTGACTTAGATATAAATAAAAGCACATTGTGTGTCTTTACCTTGGCAGTGCTTGTGGTATCAGTGTATTTAGAATCAACTGTTTTAATGCGGGGTGTGTATTAGTACATTCTCTCAAGGAATGCAGGTTGTTCAGGAGGTGTTCTCAAGGCCTTCCAAGCCATTAAGGATGCTCTGTTTAATGGAGCAGTGGTAAACATGGCAGCCCGTGATTACAACTATTTAACAGGGTCATCTCTTAAGTAACTCCCTTGTAGAAGACAAGGAATTTTTAAAGATAAGTACTAAAACTGTGACCCTATGAAATTACATATATATGTATACACATATATGCACGTGTGCATATGCATATAATTATATACACATATAAACTTTGCACCTTGTAAATAATAAGTAAAATATTAAAACCTGACATAAATGACAGCAAACTTTAAAAAATTAAACTAACAAAATTTTGCTTTGCAGAGAAAATGTGTTTAATTACTGACAATCCTTTAGAATACTGGAGTATGGAAATGGGAATAAAAACAGAACCAGCTTTTATTTGGTTTTATTCTTGTAACAAATGTCTTCATGGTCAATGCCCCTGGTATTGACTGCACTGCATGTGGACAACCACCCCCCCCAACCCCCCATCCCCACTACCCCCACCCTGCCTGTGGGAGGTCACTGTTCCATTCAAATTTCCTTAGCTAAAAAGGGCCTAATCAATATTGGGTTTGTGACTTCCAAAAACACCATTATTTTCCTTCAACTTGTACCTCCTTCCTTCCCTCTTGTTTCTTTTTCTTTCTTATTATGCAACTGCTAAAGCTTGCTTCCATGCATACTTATTACAAACTGCTGGCTCTATTCCCCCACGTTGTACAATACATCCTTGAGCTCATCTTACACCTAACACTTTGTGCCTCCCACTCCCCACCTCTGAATGCACCTCATCCTCCCTCTCCCTGCTGGCACCCAGTTCTCTCTATATATGAGACTCTATTTTTGTAATATTTTCTACTTTGTGGCATTTTAAGATTCTATAAGTGATACCGTAGGAGCAACTACTTTGTATGCCTGTTTAGCAAATGGCCCTGCCACCCCACACATGACACACCCCCAACCCCCACCCCCCACCCCCTGTCCCCGGCTAAGTTCCCACCTCTGCACTGACACATAGAAATACCAAATCCTCTTCCTCTTCTCCCATAGGAAGTGTGACTTTGGGGCTCAGTCTGGAACCAGTTCTTCTGACTTTCTGGCGGACTGGACCTTCGATCCCATCTCCAATTCCATAGGACCCATCTCCCTCCCTCTTCACACACTTATCCCTTCCCGGACATTTCTGCCCCACACTATCAGAGAGCTCTGAGACACACATAATTCCACATCAGGTTGATTTTATTAACTTTATTATTAATCTATGCTGCTGGTATAAGATTAAACGTTTATATCATTGGTCATTTCTCAGCAGCGAGACAGCCGTAGATTTCTGAGATCTCTAGCAGTGCTCTGACGTCACTGGCTGCCCACTGGTCTAGCTGGGATGGCAGGGGCCTCCACCATCTCGGAAACCTCCTCTGGTTTATTCTGATTCAACTCTTCATTCACATATGAACACCAGCTACAGAGCTTTAAGCCTCTGATTTTCTCAAGTTTCTCTGAAGTGGGAGATTTTTGAGAAGTTTTCTAGGTCAGCTTTGCTTGAATGTGCTTATTCACCTTCATGGTTACCCTGGACACCTGGAGAAAACAAGAGAGTGATCACAGAATGGCATTGGTTTGGGGAAGAGAAAGAAGATGGTTGGAACTGACAGCTTCAGGAGAAGTGGTGTGGGCCGAGACAGGGCAAGTGCCAGGCAAGGAAAGAGGATGCGGGACTAACGGGGTGGTGTCATTGGACAAGAGGAGCTTGGGTGGGTTCAGCTCACCTTGACACTTCTTTTGGACCTCAGTTAATAAGATGTCTTTCTCTTTTCGTCCTCGGTGTACGGAGTCAGCTGTTTCATAGCTGCACTAGAGCCTTGTCATCTCTCATTCTCCTTAATCATTTTGAAGACTTGTTCTGCTCCAGAAACCCAGAGCACCCCTCCATATGGAATCATACCCTTATGCTTTATGAGGTCAGCACCTCAATTCCCCAACTGAGTTCACCCCAGTGGTGGCCCTGGGTGAGCCTTGATATCGCAAAGCCCCATCCTGACATACCTGGGCAGGATGGGGAGCAATTCAGATGTTTCGGTAGACATTTTAGGAGACATTCTTAATGCTCGTAAAGAGCCCTCCAGATTCACCTGCCATCCTCAACTCTCTAAGTCAACTCAGATGGGTCACATGGCAGCAAACGTGTGTCTCCTCCAAACCATGTCCCCCAGCCACACTGTTCAGAATTTCATTCTGTTCTCTCTCATGTTTCACCATTGTACACTTTTTAATGTCTGGCCTAAAATCCCTCCATGGTTATTACACTGCAGAAGAAAGAATCCTTTCACTTTCCTCCTACAAATTCTCTTAACACAACTTGAAAGCCATTTAATTTTGGACAACTTAGAAACCTTTTCCATCCCACCTTCTTTTCTCACTGTTCAGGTAGCTTTCCTCTCTTTTCTAGTTTCCAGTCTGAAATACCTGTCTTCAGACTGTGAGACTGCTCTGAATACACTTGCTCTTGCTTCACTTGGAACTTCCTTGTTTCAAGTCTAGGAATCATGGTCGAATCACTAGGTGTACAACCCAGGTTTGGGCCTTAACAGGGTGTTAGGAATGAAACAGATAATTGCATGCTTCAGGTTGTGTTGGGTGATACAATGCAATAAGTGACCACCTGTGACTGATCAGTATCCCCAGGAAGAGGTGGAGCTTGCCCAGAGATGTGTGAGCCTCGATTGCAAAGGTCTCCTCAACATGTGCCCTCACAAATCTCTTTTCTCACCTTGTTTTCTTCTGGCACCTCCATTGGTACTTACCTCAGAGTTGAGACCATGGTGAAATTCATTTCCATGAATAGCTACCACAAGCTTCCAGCTTCTTGGAGGAAACAGTGAGTTATCATGTCCTGTCCATCTTATTCCCAAGGTCTCTCATTGAGGTCGCTGGCTCTGGATGAAAAGGGAATGAGTTGTTTGCTTCATCATACTCCTTGTGTTCCAAATTGACAAGCAGGATCAATCAGCTTGAGGTGTGCCTGTGGGTACACAGGTTGTTGGCTTAGTGGGATATTCTGGGTGTCCTGTGAATTGAATTGCTCATTTCCTGGTGCCCACTCATTACTTATTTACCCAGGAAGCCTCACAATGCTTAAAATTTTAAAAGATTGAACAAATGGCACCATAAACAAACAGAAAACTTGATTATTAAAAATTTTGAGAACAGAGAACATAAAACCTGATAGAAAAATGTGAAAAAGACATGAGCTAACAGTTTCTAAGAAAGATGTAGCACTGGTCTTTAACTTTATTAAGAGATGTTTAAAAGACATGAGCAACCAATTCACAAGAAATGTATGGAACTAGACACTAATCACATTATAAAGATATTTAATCTCACTAAGGTAAGAAAAATCATATTAAAATGCCCTTAGGAAATCAAACTGACCCAGAAGTGGCATAGAATTCAGAAACTGCAGACAGAGACATTAAAATACTTGGAATATCTGTGTTTTGCATATATTAAAATTAAGTAGCGACATGGAATTCATAAAAAAAAATCCAATTGCATCTTGTATATATGAAGACTATAGTGTCATGTGACAAACACAGTGGATAGATAAAATGACAATTTGGACAGGGCAGCAGAAGAAAATTGTGTATTTGAAGAGGTAGCAATAGAAAGTGTTCCGAACAGAGCATTGACTACAATATATTCAAAGTATGGCACAGCATAATCTAGTCATTTCTGCCCCTCCCCCTGCCCCCCACCGCCTAAGAATTCAGGATTGGTTATATATTTGAAAATCCATCAGTGTAATTCAACTTACTAAAGAATTACAGATGAAACATAGTAGGATCATGTCCATAAATACTGAATAATAATTTGATAAAATCTAACATTTATTCCTGGGTTAGGAAAACCCCTGGAGAAGGGTATTCTTGGGCCTCCCTGGTGGCTCAGCTGGTAAAGAATCTACCTGGCATGCAGGATACCTGGCTTCCATCCCTGTGGTGGGAAGAACCCATGGAGGAGTGGATGGCAACCCACTCCACAATTGCTGCTAGAGAATCCCCAAGGCCAGAGGAGACTGTGAGGTTTACACTCCTTGGGGTCACAAAGAGCTGGACACAATTGAGCAACTGAGCACACTCTGTATAAAAACTCTTAACAAACTAGACATGGATAACTTCCTCAACCTGGTGAAGGTAATAAACTGTATAACTAACATCACATTTTATGGTAGAAGACTGAGTGCTTTCCTTCTAAGATCAGAATCAACAAAAAGTTGTCCACTCTCATTATATTAAATTTCTCTCCATGAATTCATATTAGAAAATTATTGAGAAACCATACTGTTTAGAAAAGAAGAATTAAAACTATTTTTTATTTGTTGGTGACATCTATTTAGACAAATCAATCAAATATATAGCAACAACAAAATAACTAAAACTAAGAAGAAAGTTAAGCAATGTTACAAGAAATGCAGTTGATGTGTAAAATTCAATTAATTACTTGTATATTGTAAGATATACAATTGAAAATTAAAATAAAAATAATAACAGTGACATTGATGTATGAAAAATCTAAGAAGCTGACAAAATATCTGAAAGGCCACAATACAATAAAATGGAAAAAAAAAAAAAAAAGATTTACACAGGAAATTCACCAAATAATCTTATACAGATGGCAAATAAGCACACAGGGAAGACCAAAAGGATGGCTCTAATGAGAGAACAAATAAGAAGACGTGGGATGAGGATGTCAAAAAAAAAAAAAAAAGTTTGAAATTCTGCGCACTGTTTATGGGATTGCAGAATGGGTCAGACTCGGAGGAAAACACTTTGGAAGGTGTTGTTGTTGTTGTAATTGTTTGGGTTAAAATATGGCCCAGCAATTCCACTCCTAGATTTATATCAACAAGAATGAAAAACAAACAAACAAAACAACAACAACAAAGTTTGTCCAAAGATTTGAACATGAATGTTCTTAGCAGTCTTATTCTTAATAGTTAAAAAGTTGAGTTGAATAAGATGTTAGAATTCTTGATGAACATGGAGTACCTCTCTCTCCAGGGACACATCAGGAATACGCCTTCTGACACAGAAGTGCTTGCAGAACACCAGCTGTGGGAAGACAGGAGTACCTGACCAACAGAAAGAAATATATAGAAGCAGGCAAAACTCTGTAGGGTGAAGGAACTTAGTGGGAAAAACAGGAGTGTTAGTAGGACTGGACATGCCCTCAGTGGGTGGGAGAACTGAAGTAGATGTCTGATCCCCACATGGGAGCAACTGTCTGGATCAGAGGAGAAACATTTAAGGCCAAGAGTGAAACAGCTGATCTGTGACAGCCTAAACGGAATGAGAATCAGACAGTCCTTGCCACAGTCCATACACAACCCAGAGAGGACTGCCAGTCCCCTAGAAGGTGCAGCAGCTGGCAGCTGGAGTCTAGGGATTGTAGAGCAATCCCAGGGTGAGTGCTGCTGTTGACTGTGGAGAAATGGACTGAGGGGGTGTGAGGGAGGAGATTTTGCTGAGAAATGCCTATGGAGGTAAGCCAGGAAGCAATGTGATACCGCTGAGTCACGTATAGGGGCCATCACTATAGCCTCCCTCCCCACGTGCCAGAATTGGCAGCTGAACAGAAGAGAGGCTGGCCCATCAAGCACCTGGCTCACCAAACTACAAAGTAGGACTCCACCCAGGGTGCCCCTTTAAGTGTCTGATTCGCCAAACCTCAGAGTAGGACTCCAGCCTGGGGTATCGTCAATGTGCCTGCTTGCAGAACACCAGCTGAGAGCAGACAGGAGTACCTGACCAGAGCAAAATAATGTATAGAACCACACAAAACTCTGTAGGATGAAGGAGCTTAATAGGAAAAACAGGAGTGTTAGTAAGACTGGACCTGCCTTCAGTGGGTGGGAGACCTGAAGTAGATGTCAGATAGCCACATGGGAGCAACTGTCTGGATCAGAGGAGAAACATTTAAGGCTGAAAGTGAAACAGCTGAATAGTGACAGCCTAAATGGAATGAGAATTAGACAGTCCTTGCCACAGCCCTAGACAGCCCAGAGTGAGATGTCAGTTCCCTAGAAAGCACAGCAACTGGCAGATGGAATATAGGGATTCTGGAGCAAATCCAGAGCGAGGGTTGCTGTTGACTATGGAGTGATGGACTAAGGGGACATGAGGGAGGAGGTTGTGATGGGGAATGCCTGTGGAGGTAAGCCAGGCAGCCATGGAAGCAAGAAATACTGATAAGTCATGTGTAAGGGGTGGACTCATCACCATAGCCTCAGACCATCACCATAGCCTCAGCTCATCACCATAGCCTCAGACTCATCACCATAGCCTCAGACTCATCACCATAGCCTCAGCTGCATGGGCAGCTGAACAACAGAGAGGCTGGTCCATCAAGTGCCTGACTCACCAAACCACAGAGTAAGACTCCTGATTAGTGCCTGATGCACTGAACTACAGAATAGGACTCTAGACTCTGGCAACACTCTGTGTGCCTGAGACGCTGAACACCAGAGAAGGACCCCACAAAGGGAGCCCTCTAAGTGCCTGAATTAGCGGAGTTATATAGAAATACTAGTCAAAGAGGCCTCCTGGTTGCCAGGTACAAGAGGCTGGATAAAAGGTTCTGATAGTGCCATAACTCCTGTGGGGGAGGCAGTCCTTGTCCCTGCTCACTTGGCAATGCCAGGGTCCCTGCAAGTCAAGAAGCTGCACCACTTTCATGTCCAACTCTCAGTGGGGCAGAGCTGTCACAGGGAAAATATGTCTTGCATCTATGTGCCTAAGGTTGCTGCCATAGTGTCTGACTCTTATACCCTGTAGACTGTGGCCTGCAGAATTCTCTGTCAGGGAGGGGGGTCTCCAGGCAAGAATACTGGAGTGTATTGGCCAATATTGATTTCCATACCCTGCTAGAGCAATATATTGAGTCAACTCTAAGGAGGTGAATGAATTTAGAGCCTATTATACAGAGCAATTAAGTTAGAAAGCAAAAGATAAATATTGTATACTAACGCATAGATGTGAAGTCTAGAAAGATGGTATCAAATAATTTATCTTCAGGGCTGAAAATGAGAAAGAGACATAAAGAACAGAATAATGGACATGGGGAGAGGGAAGAAGAGGATGAGATATGGAGAGAGTAACATGGAAACTTCCATTACCATATGCAAAGTAGAGAGTCAACAGGCATTTGCAGAATATTTCAGGAAACTCAAACGGGGGCTCTGTATCAACCTAGATGAGTGAAATATGGAGGGAGAAATCGGGGAGGTTCAACAGGGAGGGGATATATGTATACCTATGGCTGATTTGTGTTGAGGTTTGTGAGTAAGCAACAAAATTCTGTAAAGTCATTATATCTAGAAAAATTAAATTTTGTCATTAATTAAAATGTTAAATTATTAAGTTAAAAACAAAAGTAAAAAAAAAGAAAAACAGAAGTTAAAAAAAAAAAAAAAACAGTTGAAATTACTCAAATAACCAGCAACTGGTGATTGAATAAATAAAATATTCAATGCAATATTGTTTGGACATCAAATCAATGGAGTTCTGATACATGCTATAGCATGCTATAGCTCTGAAGTGGTTATGTTAATTAAAAGAAACCAAGCTTGAAATGCTGCATATTGCATTATTCCATTCATGTGAGTGACTATGTCCCAGATTAGGTAATTCTCTAAAGGCAGAAAATAGAGGGCTGGATGTCAGGGCCCAGATGAAGGGAGAAATGGAAAATGTCTGACAACTGGGTAGTATTTCCCTTTGGAGCAATGAAAATATTCTAGAATGAGGGACTGGTTATGGTTATGCAACACATGAATAAATTACAAATCAATGAATTATATACTTTCACTGGTAAATTCATGGTACATGAACAACATGTCAATAAACAGTTCTCTCAAAACAAAACAAAACAAAACAAAAACACTGTAATTAACTTCTAGGTCCAGGAAAATCATCCTTCAAATATAAACAAGAAGTAGATATTCTTATATGAACAAAAAATTGGGTTGTCCTCAGCAGAAATCTGATCTGTAAGAAATGTTAAAAGGAGTTATTTACACACAGTAAGATTATATCAAAGAGAAACTATGAGTTAAGAAAGAGAATGGCATAAAAATTAAATGAAGGCAAAATAAAAGGAAGCCTTATCCTTACTAACTGTTGTTAATTGGTAAAGGCAGGTTTGGGCTTCACCATCTCTATTTTTCACTGATTATGAATCTTCATAAATAAAGTGGGTTTCTGGTAGACAACATATATTTTGGCTTGGTGGTAAATAAGCCACCTATAATGCAGGAGACATAGCAGACACAAGTTCCATCTCTGGGTCAGGAAGATACCCTGGAGAAGAGCTTAGCAACCCACTCCAATATTGTCTGGAGAATCCCCACGGACAGAGGAGATTGGTGGGCTTACTGTCCATGCGGTGGTAGTTGGACACAACTGAGCAACTAAACCACAACAGATACACATTCCTAACAGACACTCTTAAGATACTAGAAATAGATGAGAAACTCCTCAGCCTAAACAAAGAGAAAGAAAAAGCCTAGAGACTATTGCTGAATTAGAAACAAAACAAAACAAAAAAAAAAATAAACAAACAAACAAACCTAGACAATAGAGCTGAATTATAAAAGGTTTTAGGCGGTAAAAGTCCCCCAACAGTACTTTAAATAGTGAGCTCCACACACAAGAGAGAAGTGATTTTTAACACCCACTGAATAGAACAACTTTCTAGTTACATTTGTAAATTTAAGGAAATAAGAAAGATTGTAAAAGTATAAGACAAAAAATCTGCAAAAGATGCAGTTTAAGCTTCCTCAATAAATATAATTTTTTGTTGTTTGGTCCATAGTCTCAAAATAAGTGACAATTAATTTTATGCCACAAGAAAATTTCATACTTTTCAAGATAAAAATGTTTGTACCTTGCAGTGAATACATTGTTTAACTCATCTGATTATGGCATAAATGGCAGCACATTGTGTGATTTTACCTTGACAAAGACCTATAGTCAGAAAACCATAAAGAAAACAACAGAGATGACACAAACACATGAAGATATATACCATGATCTTGTATGAGAAGAATCAACATTGTGAAAATTACTATACTACTCAAAGCAATCCACAGATTCAGTACAGTTCAGTCAGTTCAGTTCAGTCTCTGAGCCGTGTCCAACTCTTTGTGACTCCATGAACCACAGCACACCAGGCCTCCCTGTCCATCATCAACTCCCGGAGTCCACACAGACCCATGTCCATCGAGTCGATGATTCCATCCAACTATCTCAACCTTTGCCATCCCCTTCTCTTTCTGCCCTCAATCTTTCCTAGGATCAGGGTCTTTTACAACGAGTCAGCCCTTTGCATCAGGTGGCCAAAGTACTGGAGTTTCAGCTTCAGCATCATTCCTTCTGATGAACACCCAGGACTGATCTCCTTTAGGATGGACTGGTTGGATCTCCTTGCAGTCCAAGGGACTCTCAAGAGTCTTCTCCGACACCACAGTTCAAAAGCATCAATTCTGCACTCAGCTTTCTTCATAGTCCAACTCTCACATCCATACACGACCACTGGACAAACCACAGCCTTGATTAGACGGACCTTTGTTGGCAAAGGAATGCCTCTGCTTTTTAACATGCTGTCTAGGTTGGTCATAACTTTCCTTCCAAGGAGTAAGCGTCTTTTAATTTCATGGCTGCAATCACCATCTGCGATGATTTCGGAGTCCAGAAAAAATAAAGTCAGCCACTGTTTCCACTGTTTTCCCATTGATTTGCCATGAAGTGATGGGATTGGATGCCATGATCTGTTTTCTGAATGTTGAGCTTTAAGCCAACGTTTTGACTTTCCTCTTTTCACTTTTCACTTGCATCAAGAGGCTCTTTAGTTCTTCTTCACTTTCTGCCATAAGGGTGGTGTCATCTGCATATCTTAGGTTATTGATATTTCTCCAGGCAATCTTGATTCCAGCTTGTACTTCCTCCAGCCCAGCGTTTTTCATTATGTACTCTGCGTATAAGTTAAATAAGCAAGGTGACAATATACAGGTTTGATGTACTCCTTCTCCTATTTGGAACCAGTCTGTTGTTCCATGTCCAGCTCTAACCGTTGCTTGCTGACCTGCACACAGATTCCTTATGACTATACAGTGGAAGTAAGAAATAGATCTAAGGTACTAGATCTGATAGACAGAGTGCCTGATGAGCTATGGATGGCGGTTCATGACATTGTACAGGAGACAGGAATCAAGACCATTCCCAAGAATAAGAAATGCTATGAAACAAAACGGCTGTCTGAGGAGACCTTACAATTAGCTATGAAAAGACGGGAAGCAAAAAGCAAGGAGAAAAGGAAAGATATACCCACTTGAATGCCGAGTTCCAAAGAATAGCAAGGAGAGATAAGAAAACCTTCCTCGGCAAGCAATGCAAAGAATTAGAGAAAACAACAGAATGGGAAATACTAGTGATATCTTCAAGAAAAATTAGAGATACCAAGGGAACATTTTATGCAAAGATGGGTTCAATAAAGGACAGAAATGGTATGGACCTAACAGAAGTAGAAGACATTAAGAAGAGGTGGCAAGAACACACAGAAGAACTGTACAAAAAAGAACTTCACATCTCAGATAATCACAATGGTGTGAGCACTCACCTAGAGCCAGACATCCTGGAATGTGAAGTCAAGTGGGCCTTAGAAAGCATCACTACGAACAAAGCTAGTAGAAGTGATGAAATTCCAGTTGAGCTATTTCAAATCCTGAAAGATGATGCTGTGAAAGTGCTGCACTCAATATGCCAGCAAATTTGGCAAACTCAGTAGTGGTCACAGGGCTGGAAAAGATCAGTTTTCATTCCAATCGCAAAGAAAGGAACCCCCAAAGAATGCTCAAACTACCACACAATTGCACTCGTCTCACACGCTAGTAAAGTAATGCTCAAAATTCTCCAAGTCAGGCTTCAACAATATGTGAACCGTGAACTTCCAGATGTTCAGGCTGGTTTTAGGAAAGTCAGAGGAACTAGAGATCAAATTGCCGACATCCACTGGATCATCAAAAAAGCAAGAGAGTTCCAGAAAAACATATATTTCTGCTTTACTGACTATGCCAAAGCCTTTGACTGTGTGGATCACAATAAACTGTGGACAATTCAGAAACAGATGGGCATACCAGACCACCTGACCTGCCTCTTGAGATTCAGTACATTCCTTGCCAAAATACCAATAGCATTTTCCACAGAATTAGAACAAATATTTCTTTTTACAATTTGTATAGAAACACAAAAGACCCCAAGTAGTCCAAGCAATCTCGAGAAATAAAGGAGACCTCGAGGAATCAGGCTCCCTGATGTTGGACTATATTCCAAAGTTACAGTATCAATACAGAATGATATTGCCACAGAAACACAAATACAGATAAATAGTACAATAAGGAAAGCCCAGAGATAAATCTATATGACAGTGGTCACCTAATCTATAACAAAGGAGGCTAGAGCATACAAAACATTATTTACAAAACGTCGTGCCAGGGAAATGGACACCTACATGCCAAAGAATGAATTTAGAATACCACCTGACATCATACAGAAAAATAAACTCAAAATGAATCAAAGGCCTATGTAAGACAAGACAATACAAAATTCTTAGTGGACAGCAGGAAAAAACACTATTTGATGTAAATCACAGCCCTTTATTGATTCATGTCATAGAGTAATGAAAATAAAGGCAAATGGAATATAATTGCACCTCAACGCTTTTGCACAAAAAAACAAAACCATAAGCAAAATTAAAACACAACCCTCAGAATGAAATAAATTATTTGCAAGCAAAGTAAGAAAGGATTAATCTTCAAAGATCACAAAGAGCTCATGTAGCTCAATATCAAAACAAATGAACACCCCAATTAAAAAATGGTCAGAGATTCCCCTGGTGTTCCAGTGGTTAAAGAATTCCTCTGCCAATGCAGGGCATGAGGGTTTGGCTCCTATTCTGAGACTATTCCACATGCCACGGGGCAACTGAGCCCTTGCACCACAACTACTGAGCCCACACACTGCCACAAGAGAAACCTGCATGTCCTAGAGCCCTTGTTCCACAACCAGAGAAACCACCACAATGAGAACTCCTCATTCTGCAACTAGAGAGGAGCCCCCACTCATCGTAACTACAGAAAAGCCCACACACAGCAAGGAAGACACACGACAGCCAAAATTAAATAAATGGAAATTTCTAAAAATGGGCAGAAGACCTAAGCAGACATTTCTCCAAAGAAGACAGATGGCCACGAGATACATGAAAAGATGCTTGATATCCCTAATTATTAGAGAAATGTAAATTAAAACTACAATGAGGTATCATGTCACACCAGTCATAATGGTAACCAACAAAAGTGTACAAATAGCAAATGCTAGAAAGGATATGGAGGAAAGGGAACTCTGTTACACTGCTGGTGGGACTGTAAGTTGGTGCAGCCACTCTGGAAAACTATGGAAGCTCCTCAGAAAATTAAACATAGAATTATCATATGATCAAGAAATTCCACTCCTGGACTTATACCCAGGCAAAATTGTAATCTCAAAAGATATATGCACTCTGAAGTTCATAGCAGCACTACTCACTATAGCCAAAACAGAAAAACATCCTATATGTACATTGATAGATGAATGGATAAAGAAGAAGTGGTACATACATAAAATGGAATTGTACTCAGCCATAATGATTGAAATGATGTCATTTGCTGCAACATGGATGGACTGAGAGCTTATCATACAGAGTGAAATAAGTCAGAGAAAGAAAAATACCAAATTATATCACTTATATGTGGAGTCTAAGTATGACACAAATGATCATATCTATGAAACAAAAACAGACTCATGGAAACAGAGAACAGACGTATGATTTCCAAGAAAGAGGGCATTGGGAGGGAGGCATAGTTGTTTGGTGTTAACCAATGTAAACAACTACATATGGGATGTATAAACAAAAAAGTCCTACTGTAGAGCACAGAGTAGTATATTCAGTGTCCTGTGATAAACCATACTGGAAAATATTATAGAAAACAATATATATGGACATCTCCAGTGGTCCATAGGTTTAGACTCCACCCTTAGACTGCAGGGGGTGTGGGTTCAATCCCTGGTCAGGGAACTAATCCCATATACCCTGCAGCATAGCCAAACACACACGCACACACACACACACACACACACACACACAGTGTACATATACACATATATGTGAGTAACTGAATCACTTTGCTGTAAAACAGAAATTAACACACTATTGTATACTTCAACTAAAAAAAATAATGGTTGGGGAAAAATGTTTGGTATATTTCATTGTATATAAAGTTCATATCTGAAGAAAAGTGTCATAAACAAACACGACTCACTACTTAATGGCAGGCTTGCTAGAAAACTTGCAGAGATACGTACTCGTGTCTGCAATTTATCACAAAATACACCAAGGAATAAGATGGATTGATGGATGGATAGTGGGATGGACAAATGGATAGACACATGAGAAAGGGAGTATTGAAAAATAGATGCATTAGAATCTAGCCGGGAATAATTGTACATTAGCTAGAAAACATGTTCAACCTCATTGAATTTTGGGAAGTTTTTACAATAAAGTGTTGGAGAAAGTACAGAGCAAAGAACAATGAAAACCAAAATGCATGTGAAGTATAATTTCAATTTTAAGAATATGAGTTGAAAAAAGTTTCAGAGGAGATAGGTTACAATGTTGTGCACTCAGTCCCTCAGTCATGTCTGATTCCTTTGCAACCCCATAGACAGTAGCCCAACAGGTTCCTCTGTCCATGGGATACTCCAGGCAAGTATACTGGCGTGTGTTACCACTTCCTTCTCTACAGGAGCTTCCTGACCCAAGGATCTAAGTCCCGACTCCTATATTGGTAGGCTCTTTACCTCTGAGCCAATAAGGAAGCTCACAAATATGAACTGTAGTGAAATTAAACATGGTTTTTACTTACTATCTCATACTCCATACACTGAACAAATTCTTTTTCCCAATGTTCACAGGCTGTATTTTCCAAAATAAAAGTAGCATCACTTCCCTCTGGCCCAAGGAAGAGATGCCTAATGGGTAACATCATGCCCTGCTTGTGTTCCTGTCCTGATGACCTTGCCTGTGAGCACATGCTGGGGCTCCCAGAGTTCTCCAATCACAATTCTAGAGGCGTGTCCACTTTGGTTTTCCAGGACTGTCTGAGCCTATGGTTGATTCATCTGTTTGGAGTCCCAGGTGCAGCCCCACCCATCCGGGCTTCATCTTGGCCCGTCATGGCGCCACTTCATTTGCCTCAACTTCATTTTTTTTTTTCTCCCCTTTTTCCTGTGTACGTATATATAGATTATTGGAAAGTACACGTGGAAAGTCACACAGGTGAACTTAGAGTTTCTTCCATTCAGCTTAGACCTTCGAGTTCCCTGGAATTTTTCTAAGTTATTTAAATTCCTTAATTTAAGTGATCTTTGTCCAGAAGCTAAAAAGGGAAAATTTACCAGTGCAGAAAAATTTCTTCATGGGTAAATAAATAATAAACAAATATTCATAAAGTCACAATCGTGTAATATTTGGAAGATAACTGACAAAGGCTCATTTTCCTAATTTATGCTTTTCAAAAGTTAAGAAAAGAAGACAAAAAATCTGATAGAAGACAAACACGAAGTAAACAAAGTGTACAAAGAAATACAAATTATCCAGGAAAAAATAATAATAATAATAATTACCCAAGCCAGCAGGAAATGTTGGACCTAACTGGTAGTAAAAGAAATGCAAATCAAAATAATAATGGAATACAAATTCTTACTGTGCCAATTGTCAAAAGTTCAATAAGAAAGTTGAAAGATACCATTTTTTTCCCCTCCAAATTGGAGATAAGAGATAGGAAAATGCTCATGCAGTGTTGTGGTAGCATAAAGTGATGCAACTTTCTGAAGAAAAAATTGAAACTATCGAGTAAGTTTATAAATGCATTAAGCCACTTAGCAAGACCCTGTTTGTAATTTATATTGCAGAAATATTTATGCAGTTTCACCAAGATTGTATCTATGATGCTTACTGTAAAATAAAATTTCACCATCATCCTAGAAAATCTCTTTGGGCCCCTTCCCACATAGGCCTTCCTCCATGCAACCCCTGTTCTCAGTTCTGTCAGTATAGATTAGTTTTGCTTCATCTAGAACTTCCTATAAATGGAACCTACAGTAGGTACACAATTACTTTAAAATGTCATATTGCTTTTCTGCTGTACAGTAAAGTAAATCGATTATGTGTGTGTGTGTGTGTGTGTGTGTGTGTGTGCCTGTGTATACATGTATACATATTTACTCTTTTTTAAATTTCCTTCCCATTTAGGTCACCACAGAGCATTGAGTACAGTTACCAGTGCTACACATTACTTAACAAGGCATTTTCTCCAAAATATATAAACAGCTGCTGTACCACAGTGTGTGTGTGTGTGGGGGGGGGGGGAGTATCAATCAAAAAACGGGCAGATCTAAATAGATTCATCTCCAGAGAAGACATACAGATGACCAACAAATACGTGAAAAGCAGCTCAAAATCACTAGTTATTAGATAAATGCAAATCAAAACTACAATGAGATATCCTTCCCCTTCATTCAGAATCATTTCAATTCAGATCAGTCTCTCAGGCATGTCCGACACTTGGCGATTCATTTCCATGAACAGCTACCACAAGTGTCCTGCTTCTTGGCGGAAACACTGAGTAATCATATCCTGCCCATCTAGTTCCCAAGGCCTCTCACTGAGGTTGCTGACTCTGGAGGAAAGGGGAATGAGTTTTGGGCTTCACTGCAGTCCTCCTGCCCCTAATTGACAAGTAGGGTCGGCCAGCCTGAGGTGTGCCCCTGGGGACACAGTTTTTTGGCTTAGTGGGACTTCCTGGGTTTCCTGGGAGATGCTCATTCCTGGTGTCCACTGGTTGCTTATTCACCCAGGATGCATCACACAGTTTAAAAATTTAAGAGGCACAACAAAGTACATAATAAATAAACCCAAAAGATGACTCTAAGTTTTTAGAGCAAAGAACCTAAAACATGACAGGAAAATGTGAAAAAGACATGAGCCAACAGTTTACAAGAAAGATGTAGCACAGGCCAGTCACTTTACTAAGAGACGTTTAAAAGACATGATCAGCCAATTGCCAAGAAAGATATGGAACTAGACTCTAACCACATTAAAAAGATATTTAATCTCACTAAGGTAAGAAAAATCATATGGAAATCCCCTTGAGAAATCAGGCTGACCCAGAAGTGGCACTGATTTTAGAAACTGCATAGACATTAACATACCTGGAACAACTGTCTTTTGTATGTTCTAAAATTAAGTAGAGACATGGAAATGATAAAATAGACCCAATTTCATCTATGAAAACTATAATGCCAGATGACCAAAAAAAGTGGATAGAATAAATGACAGTAGGAGAAAATTGAGCACTTGAAGAGGTAACAATATAAAGTGTCCAGAATGAAGCACAGACTACACCAATCTATGCAAAGTACACACAGCATAATCAATTGATTTTTGTCCCCCTAAGAATGCTGCATTTGTTAAACATTTGAAAATCAACCACTGCAATTCAGTTTACTACAGAAGTAAAAATGAAACATAGTAAGGTCATCCCCATAAATTCTGAAAAATAATTTGATAAAATCTAGTATATATTCCTGGGTTGGAAGGATCCCATGGAGAAGGGATAGGCTACTTTCTTCAGTATTTTGGGGCTTCCCTGGTGGTTCAGCTGTTAAATAATCCACCTGGAATGTGGGTGATCTGGGTTCCACCCCTGGGTTGGGAAGATCTCCTGGAGGAAGGCATGGCAACTTATTCCAGTATTCTTGTCCGGAGAATCCCCAAGGCCAGGGGAGCCTATTGGACTTCCGCCCCATGGGGTTGCAAAGAGCTGGACACAAAAGAGCAGCTGAGCACATTCCGTATAAAAACTCTTAGCAAACAAAAGTCCGTGGGGTCCATGGGGTCGCCAAGTGTCAGACAGCTCCAAGTGGAGCAAGGGCAAGTGTATTCAGTGCAGTCTCACAGGGGTTTCAGACTGGAAACTAGAAAACTGAGGAAAACTATGTGAACACTGAGAAAAGGCGGTGGGGTGGAAAATGTTTCTGGTAGGTGGCCCAGAATTAAATGCACTTCAAGCTGCTTTAAGACCACTTTGTAGGAGGAAAGTGGAAGTGATTTCCACAGACACTTCAATACAGCCTAATTATCATGGAGGGATTTTAGGCAAGATATTAAAATCTGCATAATGTTGAGTCATGAGAGAGAACAGAATAAAACCTGGAATATTGTGGCTGTGAGGCAAGATTTGGAAGAGACACACTCTCCCCACCATGTGACACATCTGAGTTGACTTAGAAAGGTGAGGATGGCAGATGAGTTTGGAGGGCTCTTTAGGGCATTAAAAGTACCACATTTCTCCCACCAAATCACCTGAGTTGCTCACGATCCTCCCCTAGAGCTGTCAGAATGGGGCTTTGTGATGTCAACACTCACACAGGGTCATCATTGCTTTGGGAAGTGACTTGCTGACCCCATAAAGCATAAGGGTGTTGGCCCCTGGGTAGGGGTATAGATAGCGGTACTCAGGGGTTCTGGAGCAGACCACTTGGAGTCTTGAAAAATGACTAAGGTAACTGGGGAGTCACAAGGCTCTAGAGCAGTTACAGAGCAGCCAGCTCCATATATCCAGGAAGAAAAGATGATGACCTCCTATCCGCTGAGGTCAGAAAGTGTCAAGTTGAACTGAACACAGTTGAGCTCCTCTTATCTTTCTCCATTTGGCTTACTTAATATGATCATCTCTAGGTCCATCTATATTTAGAAAAAAAAACAAACAAACAGACATTATTTCATTCTTTCTTATAGCTAATATTCCATTGTATATATTACATATCTTTCTTTATCCATTCACGTATCTATGGACATTTACAGTTGTTTCCATGTCTTTGCTTCTGTACATTGTGCCACTATAAACACTGTTGTGCATGTCTCTTTTCTGATAGGAGTTTTCATCTTTACTGGATACATGCCTAGTAGTGGGATTGTTGGATCATATGGTAACTGTATTTTTAGGTTTTTGGGAAAAAATGACAACAACAACAACAACAAAAACTGTATATCAGAGAGGGAGATGGGCAGCAGGTTCAAAAGGGAGGTGATACCTATGGCTGATTCATATTAAGGTTTGACAGAAAACAACAAAATTCTCTAAAGCAAATATCCTTCAATAAAAAAAAAATAATTTAAAAAGAACTGCTTGCTCTTTTCAATAATGGCTGCATCATTTTCTTGAATTTCATGTATAGTATGTTGTAAATCATGCTGCAGTCCATCATTGACTTACTTGTGTTTTTCAAAATCTGTTTTGCTTTACTTTTTAATTTTTTTTTTTCCCCTCAAATAGTCTTAGGAGTGGAGCTGTCAGATCCTATGGTCAGTCTTTTGTTACCTTTACAAGACACTTTGTAGTGATGGTTACAATGGTACCTACCAAATATATCCCACTAGTGCCATTAAGAGTCCCCTTTAAAACGGTAACTCTACGATGTCTCCTCTGTACAAAATTGGATACTTTTGCACTTCTCAGAGGCAATACCTCATTTGTATAGTTTGTGTACCTCTAATTATACACTGGGCTTTCCAGGTGGCACAGTGGTAAAGAATCTGCATACAAAGGCATGAGTCAAAGGAGATGCAATTTGGGAAGATCCCCTGGAGAAGGAAATGGCAACTCATTCCAGAATTCTTGCCTGGAGAATTCCAAGGACAGAGGAACCTGGTGGGCTATGATCTCTGGGATCACAATGAGTTAAACCCAAAAGAGTTCACAATAATCCACTATGAGTGTGTTTCATGTGGTTTTAAAGAAGTACTGAGAACTGTATTTACCTATTGATGTTTTCTTCCAGATGCAGTGTGTTCTTTGACATTTTTTGTTCACAGGAGACTGCAAGCAATTTTTGAAAGATAGATGTCTTTTAAAGCCCAGCAGATTTGGGGATATTAAGTGTTTCTGGATTTGTTTGTTTGCTTGCTTTTTAAAGCACATTGAGCTGTATTTAACTGTTAAACAGCAGTCCCACTCCTATGTTTATACCAACAAGGAGAAAAACAAATAAATAAATTATATATATATGCTTACCCAAAGACCAGTTGAAATGAACAAGATGGTGGAGGTGTAGGTGGCTGTGGAGTATATCTCTCTCCATGAACACAACAGGAATACACCTTCAGACACAGAAGTACTTAAACACCATCTGAGAGCTGACAGGAGTACCTGACCAGTGGAAAAGAATATATAGAACCACAAAACTCAGTAGGATGAAGGAACTTGGTGGAAAAACAGGAGTAATAGTAGGACTAGAACTGCCCTCCATGGGTGGGAGAACTGAAGTAGGTGTCCAATCACTACATTGGTGTAACTGGATCAGAGAAGAAACATTTCAGGCTGAGCGTGAAACAGTTGATCTGTGGCACACTAAATGAAATGAGAATCAGTCAGTTCTCATCACAGCCATACACACCCCAGATGGGATACACATTCTCTAGAAGGCACAGCAGGTGGGAGCTAGAGTTTGCTGATTTTGGAGCAATCCCAGGGAACGAGCTGCTGTTGACTGGGGAGAGACAGATTGATGGGTTGTGAAGGAGGAGGTCGAGATGTAAAATGCCTGTAGAGGAACACCAGGCACCATGGAAGCCAGGCGATAACGGCTGAATCAATCAGTCGGGGAGGAACCGTCACCATAGCCTGACTCTCTCGACCAATCTTCAGCAATTGAACATTGGAGAGGCTGGCACATCAATGCCTGACTCAACAAACTACAGAGTAGACCCCGCCCAGGGTTCTCCTTTAAGTCCCTGACACACAGATCTACAGAGTAGGATCCAATCCAGGGGGCCCATCCATGTGTCTGATGTGCTGAACAACAGAGAAGTCACGCAGGTAAGAGAGCCCTCTAAGTGCCTGAAGAGCAGAACTATGGAGGAAGATAGGCAAAAGAGGACTCCTGATCACCAACTACAAGAGGCTGGAAAAAAATGACTGATAATGTCATAATTCCTGTGGCAGAGGCAGTCCTGTCCCTGCATACTTGGTGCCTTCAGTTTACCCACAAGCCAAGAAACTGTGCCATATCCATGCTCAACTCTCATTGGGTCAAATCTGTCACAGGCAAAAAAAAAAAAAAAAAGGCTTGTGTCTATGTGTGCACGGTCACTTCAATCGTGTCCAATTCTTTGCAACCCTGTATATTTGCAACCCTGCCAGGCCTCTCTGACAGAGAGGCGGGATCTCCAAGCAAGAATACTGGAGAGTATTGGTCAATTTTGGTAAAGCACTATATTTCCTGCTGCCCTATCTGTAAACTCTCCTGAGTTCCTGGTGCTAAAAGAACCCCCATGAGTCAACAACCTCCACATCTGGCCTTCACAGGGACAAACCCAAGTCCTCCAGGGCAGCCTCAGGAGGAAAACCCAGTGGATGATCCACATTCAGAGGTGGAAATAAAACTCAATTGAAACCCAGGGCAGTGCGGCTAAGGAAGAAGATCCAAAACCTTCCTACCAGCTGTACAAGCTGCATATTAAATCCACACAATCAATTAGGCAGACTCTGTGCCTGTGGGATGTATAAAAGAATGTTGAAAGTTCCCACAAAGGAAAACACACTAGTTTTGATAGCTATGAACCTTGGAGGAAAGAAAACATAGGAGTAGGACCAGGGTAGAATCTGAGCTGCCCCTAGATCAGGTCTGAGATCAGCACAGTTTTGGATGGACTCCTACAGAGGTGAGGTGGACTGTGACTTCCAGGGAGGGAAAGGACTCTCATAGCAGTGATGCAAGAAAAACATGTATTATTCTGATGTTTTGACTTCTTCTGTAGATTCTTTTGGGTTTTTTTGTTTGTTTGTTTTTCTTTACTTCACCCCCACCACCCTTTGTAGTTGTCAGTTTTATTGGTACTGTGAAATCTACTTAACCTTTTGAACCTTTTATTTTTTTACTCACTGCCATTTTTCATTTCTGTTTTAAACTTCAGCTTCTAAATTGGGCTTTTGCAGTATTGTGGAGGTTCCCTTTATTTGCTTATTTTTTTAAACTTTTTAATATTCTTTCTTTTTCCATTTTTTTTTTTTTATTCTGTTCTCTTTTTTAGAGTTTTAATTTTTTTGGTAACTAGTATAGTTTTTCTACATTTATTCCATTATTTGCTCTCCCATTGCTCTTTTCCCCTTCAGTTAATCTTTAATGTATATAAATCTTCTTCTTCTGCATCTATTTAACTTTGCATACCTATTGTTTCTTTCCTTTCCTCTCAACATTTTGTAAGTTTTATATTCATTGTTTCAATCCCCTCTTGGCACCTTGCTCTAGTCTTGTTCTCCAGTTCGTGCTTTAGATCATTTAGTTCTTAACTGGTAGAAAGCATTTTTGGTTGCATTTGTTCACCGAATCCATCTCTTGTGTTTTATTTTTGTTGGGCTCTTGATTTTCCTTATGTGTTTACATATGTACAATCCTGTATATGGAATATATGTGCATATTCTATTATTTTAAATACTATTTTCCTGACATTGTAACTGCTGTCTGTCTGCAGTCCATCTTTCATTTCTCTTTTTTGGGTTATTTGTTTTAATCTAACTGAATGCCACAACAAAAACACCTGTGGTATCTCTATTCCTGGCCAGAGATCCAATCCTGAGCCTTTGGAGTGGGAACACTGGCTCCAAGACCCTAGGCAATCAGAGAACTCCTAACCCTAGGAAGTATGAAATAGAACTCACACAAAGGGAACCACTTGAATACAAGACTCGGCATTACCAAACCACCAGTCACACCCAGTGAAAGACACCTCATCCAAACAACAAACAATTCAAAAATACAAACACAGTCATCAGCAGAAAGGATTACCGGCTCAGCCCTACACATCAGAAGAGGGATGTGGGGGGTGGGGGTGGGGGGGAGCGGGAAACTCAGAACAAATCTCACACAATGCAAAGCTTACACAAACAACTGGCCCAAACTTGGGAGGGCAGAAACCAAAAGGAAGAAAGAATTCAACTATGAAGCCTGGGAAAAGGACACCTCAAACACATTAATTAAAAAAACAAAAAAAAAAAAAAAAAAAAAAAAATGATGAAAAGTCAGAGAAATGCTTCCCAAATACAGGAACGTACTAGAAACACAGAAGTCCAAACAAATGAAGAGGGAATAGGCAAACTGCCTGAACCAGAATCAGAATAACGATAAGAAAGATGGTCAAAAACCTTGAAAACAGAATACAGAAAATGCAATAATCAATTAACAAAGACCTAGAAGAATTAAGGAATAAACATACAGAGACAAACAACAGAATTAATGAAAGTAAAAATACTTTAGAAGGAATCAATGCAGAATATCTGAAGCAGAAGAACGGATCAGTGAGTTGAAAGGTAAAACATTGGGAACAAGAGTTGAAGAGAAAAATAAAGCAAAAAGAGAGAAAACAACTGAAGAGATTCTAAGAGACTTCTGGGGCAATATTAAATGCACCAATATTCAAATTATAGGGGTCTCAGAGGAAGAGAGAAAAAGAAAGGGTATTAGAAAATTTTTGAAGAGATTATATTTGAAAAATGTCCCAACATGGAAAAGGAAATAGTCAATCAAGTCCAAGAGTAGCAAAGAGTCCCAGACAAAATCAACCCAAGGAGAAACAGGCCAATACACATACTAATCAAACAAAGATTAAGCAGGAAGAAAGAATATTAAAAGTAGCAAGGGAAAAGCAACAAGTAACATAAAATGGAAACCCCATGTGTTTAACAGCTGCTCTTTCAACAGAAACTCTGCAGGCCATAAGGGAATGGAATGGTATATTTAAAGCACTGAAAGGGAAAAATCTATAGCCAAGATTATTGTACCCAGCCAGGATTTCCTTCAAAATTGATGGAGAAATCAAATTCTTTTCTTACAAGGAAAATGTAAGAGAATTCCCTACCATGAAACCACCTTACAGTACATGTTAAAGGGAATTATATAGTCAAGAAATACAAAAAGAGAAAAGAAAAGAAAAAAAAAAAAGTCTACAAAATCAATCCCAAACAATTAAGAAAATGGTAATAGGAACAGATATGTCAATAATTACTTTAAATGTAGATGGACTAAATGCTCCAACCAAAAGACACAGACTGGCTGAATTGCTACAAAAACAAGATGCAATGGGATGGTCCCAAGATGACAGAGGAATAGGATCATGAGACCACTTTCTCCCTCACAAATTCATTAAAAATAATAATAATCATTTGACTGCCTAACAACTTCCACAAAGCAATTTGTGAAGGCTGATGGAGAACACCAGGCATCCAGAAAGGTAGTCCATTCTCTTTTAAAGGAGAGCAAAGGATTGAGCAAACACAAAAGGATTACAAAGGATTGTATTGCAAATGCAAAGTTTTGAGCAAATGCAAATACAAAAACAAACAAACAAACAAAAAAAAAACATTAACCTAGATGTTTTATCATGGTGCTGTATGGATGGAGATGTCTTGAGGCTACTGTAAGAGTAAAAGTGAAAACCAGAGGCAGGAGGCTTAAGACCAAAACCTGAGAATACCAAAGGACTCCTGACTTCAGGGAACATTAATCTATAAGAGCTCATTCAAAGCTTCCATACCTACACTGAAACCAAGCACCACCTAAGAGCCAACAAGTTCTAGAGTAAGACATACCATGCAAATTCTCCAGCAATGCAGGGACATAGCCCTGAGTTTCAATATACAGGCCACCCAAAGTCACAGCAAACCCACAGACATCTCAAAACTCATGAATGGGCACTTCATTGCACTCAAGAGGGAAGATATCCAGCTCCACACACCAGAACACCAAAGCAAGTTTCCCTAACCAGGAAACCTTGACAAGCCACCCGTCCAACCACACCCACTGGGAGGAACCTCCACAATAAAGAGGGACTGCAAATGGCCAAAATGCAGAAAGGCAACCACCAAACACAGGAATCTAAACAAGATGAAAAGGCAGAGATATACTCAGCAGATAAAGGAACATGATAAATGCCCACCAAATCAAACAAAACTGGAGGAAATAGGGAGTCCATCTGAAAAAGAATTCAGAATAATGACAATAAAAATGATCCAAAATCTTGAAAACAAAATGGAGACAAGCATTGAGACAGGCCTGAGACAAATAGCCTGGAGACAAGCATTGAGAGATGAAAGAAATGTTTAACAAGCACCTAGAAGGAAAAAAAAAAAAAAAAAATAATGAATAATGAAATAAATGAGATCGAGAACCAAGAAACCAAGAACCAAGAACCTCTGGAAAGAACCAAGAGTAGAATAATGGAGGCAGAAGATAGGATAAGTGAGGTAGAAGACAGAATGGTAGAAATAAATGAAACAGAGGGGAAAAAACAAATTAAAAGAAATGAAGACAGCCTCAGAGAACTCTGAAACAACAACAACAAAAAAACTTGAATAGCCAAAGTTATTCACTGGAGAAAAAAGAACGGAACTGGAGGAGTCAACGTGCCTGACTTCAACCTATATTACATAGCAAGAGTCATCAAAATAGTACGGTACTGACACAAAGACAGAAATATACAACAATGGAAAGAAATAGAAAGCCCAGAGATAAATCCATGCACCTATCGACACCTTATCTTTGACACAGGAGGCAAGAATATACAATGGAGAAAAGAAAATCTCTTTAAAAAGCGGTGCTGGGAAAACTGGTCAACCACTCGTTAAAGAATGAAACTAGAACACCTTCTAACACTATACACAAAAATAAACTCAAAATGGCTAAACATAAGACCAGAAACTATAAAACTCCTAGAGGAAAACATAGGCAAAACACTCTCCAACGTAAATCATAACAAGATCCTCTATGACCCACATCCCAGAATAATGGAAACAAAGCAAAAATAAACAAATGGGACCTAACTAAACTTAAAAGCTTTTGCACAATGAAGGAAACCATAAGCAAGGTGAACAGACAGCCTTCAGAATGGAAAAAAATAATAACAAAGAATTAATCTCAAAAATATACAAGCAACTCCTGCAGCTCAATCCCAGAAAAATAAATGACCCAATCAAAAAATGGGCCAAAGAACTAAACAGACATTTGTCCAAAGAAGACATACAGATGGCTAACAAACACATGAAAAGATGCTCAACTTCACTCATTATCAGAGAAATGCAAATCAAAACCATAATCAGGTACCATCTCACACTGGTCAGAATGGCTGCTATCCCAAAGTCTACAAGCAATAAATGCTGGAGACGGTGTAAAGAAAAGGGAACCCTTTTAAAGTGTTGATGGGAATGCAAAAGAGTACAGCCACTATGGAGAACAGTGTGGATATTCCTTAAAAAAATGGAAATAAAACTGCTATATGACCCAGAAATCCCACTGCTGGGTATACACAGTGAGGAAACCAGATCTGAAAGAGACACATGTACCCCAATATTCACCGCAGCACGGTTTGTAATAGCCAGGACATGGAAGCAACCTAAACATCCATCAGCAGATTAATGGATAAGAAAGCTGCAGTACATATACACAGTGGGATGTTACTCAGCCATTAAAAAGAAAACATTTGAATCAGTTCTAGTGAGTCGGATGAAACTGGAGCCTATCATACAGAGTGAAGTAAGTCAGGAAGAAAAACGCCAATAAGCCATACTAATGCATATATATTGAATTTAGAAAGATGATAGCAATAACCTTGTATGTGAGACAGCAAAAGAGCCACAGATGTATAAAGCAGTCTTTTGGACTCTGTGGGAGAAGGCAAGGGTGGGATGATTTGAGAGAATAGCATTAAATATAATGCTATTATATTCATATATTATTCATATATTATCATATGTGAAACAGATTGCCAGTCCAGGTTTGATGCATGAGACAGGATGCTCAGGGCTGGTGCACTGGTATGACCCAGAAGGGTGGGATAGGGAGGAAGGTGGGAAGGGGGTTCAGGATGGGAAAAACATGTACACCTGTGGTAGATTCATGTCAATGTATGGCAAAACAAATACACTATTGTAAAGTAATTAGCCTCCAAATAAAATTTAAAAAGAAAAGAAAAGAAAAGAAAATACCCTAATGCTGGGAAAGATTGACAGAGGGAGAAGAGGACAATGGAAGATAAGATGGTTGGATGGCCTCACTGACTCAACTGGAAATGACTTTGAGTAAACTCCGGGAGTTGGTGATGGACAGTGAGGCCCAGTATGCTCCAGTCCATGGACTCCCAAAGAGTCAGACAAGACTGATCGATTAACTGAGTGATTGAAAGAGAGCTGAGTTAATGATAGCTATCCTAAGGAGGGGTGAGGTAAGGAGAGTCAAACTAAAGAGAGCTACTGAGAGCTAAGCAAAGGAGAGCTAAGCTAGTGAGAGGAGTGCTGTGTTAAGGAAAGCTAAGCTAAGGAAAGCTGAGCTAATGATAGCTATCCTAAGGAGGGCTGAACTAAAAAGAGCTGAGCTAAGGAAAGCTATGGAGAGCTGAACGAATGATAGCTATCCCAAGGAGAGCTAAGCTAAGCAGAGCTAGGAGGGCTAAGCTTAGGGAAGCTGAGCTAAGGTGAGCTAAGATAAGGAGAGCTATGGACAGGTGAGCTGCAATTAGGACGTCTACACTACGGAGAGCTAAGGAGGGTTGAGTTAAGGACGGTGAGAAGACACTAGGTCTGGCAGCTTCTCTGGCTCATTCTACTCTAATGTACAACCAGGCCTGACAAAAACTCTAAGGCAACACTAGCCATCCTAAAAGAGGAAGGAATAAAAACAGTGAAGCATGGAGGCTTTTCTTTGTAACTGCAGCCTTCAAACTATATCTGATATTCACAAGGCCGCTGGACTCCACATGACACCTACCCTACAACATGTCAGAGGTCATACATGTAAAAGTAATAATAATAATATTAAAAACAACAAAACCAAAATAAAACCTGGACACATTCAGAAAGTAAGCATCACAAGGTAATTACAACTGAAAGTGCTTTCAAAAAGCAAAAACCCATGAGTAGTTTAATCAGTCCATGAACGGTGCTCAACAGGGTTTCTAATCAGAGATACAATATTGAACCTGCCAGGAGACATCAACTTTGAGAACAGGAAAAGGCCAACATAGAAAATGGTCCAGACCAGAAATGGTAGATTAACGTTAGTCAGGGGGATCCTTTTATAATAGTGGGGACACATCAACGGGAAGAGCCAGTATAAGAATCACTGTCCACGTGCCTTTATAGAAATAAGAGACAGAGAGTATGACATGGCCTCTCCAGTTGGAGGATAATTCAAAAACACACAGATTTTGAAAACCACATGCCCCAGTGTAGGTACTGCAGAGGCATCCCCAACGCCCAGAGATGAAAGTCAAGGAAGTACAGGGTGACAGAGACATGAGTGGATCGAGGAACGGGATGGGGATGGGTTAGAAGAAGGGTTACATTGGAAGGCTGACATTCACACAGTCCCACAAATACCTGTCAGATACATAATCCACAGGGAATGAGGTAGTAAGCGTGATGAACGACACAATTACTAAGGGCACGTCGGAGGAAATAACCACTGCTGCATGCCTCTGTGTATCAGTGTATGGAACAAGAATTGGTGTAGCCACAACAAAGACAATTCTGTACATCAATTTGGTCAAACAAGAAATAAGAACTACGATCAAACCGAGGAGGAAGGAGACACAGGCTTTTTTTTGGGGGGGCGGGGGCTGGCGCAGGGTGGGGCTTCCTTTAGCTCATTTTATTCTTATTTACAAGCGGAAATTGCTCATATCTTTAAAGATGTAGTTACCGTAGTAAAAGAAGGAGAATTCGAAGAAATGCTGCCGCCTTTTGACCGCTTGGGGAACAGCAACCTTCAAACTTCGGCTGATAAGACACTTGACTATTAACAAAGTGGCTGGGCTTCAAACGACAGCTACCCTTATAAACCGGCTGGGGGTGGCACACCCAAATAAAAACAAGAACAAACCACACGACCAGGAAAGAAACATCAACAGGTAAACAGTTAGTCAATGCTTAGAAAGAAGCCTCTGGAAATGTGCCTCATTTACTCTGTTTTCAGTGACTGGAAAAGGTAAACTGCAGTGATACTGAGAAACCATAAAGGCCACTACCCAAAACTCCACAGACAAGGAAGAGTAGAGCAATATTAGTAAAGAGGGCCCTTAAATGACACTGGTGGGAGGTAAGTGGTTGGAGCTTCTTTGGGCATGACTGTCAAAGGGCCTTGGAATCAAAATGAGATATGATTTCATATGGCAGTTCTACTCCTAGAGTATTTGAGAAGTCAGCAGATCATGGAAAACACACACCCAAACCTCCACACCCACAGGCATGCACTGCAGCAGCATTCACAATGTCCAAGAGATGAGAGTAAAGAGAATCATTGGGTGCAGATGAAAGGAGAAATAAATGACTCAGAGAGACAGTGAAATATGACCCTGACATTATGAAAATGCAAAAAAAAAAAAAAAAATACCGTTTACAGTGAAACACATAAATTTAGAGCAAACCATAGTAAGTCAAGAAGGGTGGATTAAAGAGATTTCACATCATATACCTTCCAGAGGGGACTAAAAAACATACTGATGGCGATGAGTACACAAACAAAAGTGAAATGGACGGACACTCCTGGTAAGAAAATTACTGCTAACAAAGGGTGTAGGTGGGTGACAGGCCAAAATGTGAAGGATGGAATAAACTTATACCCACAGCTACCTATGCAATTCATAACCCACATGGGCCTCCTGTATCAACAGACACATGCTCAATAGATTCTAAAATCATAATTTTGACAGTAACCACAGCTCCATAGCTCCAGGTATCTGTGGAAGGGAACCAGAAACTGTTTCCCTGCAACAGCTTCAGTTCAGTTAAGTTCAGTCGCTCAGTCGTGTCAGACTCTTTGCGACCCCATGAATCACAGCACGTCAGGCCTCTCTGTCAATCACCAACTCCCGGAGTATATGCAAACTCATGTCCATCGAGTTGGAGATGCCATCCAGCCATCTCATCCTCTGTCATCCCCTTCTCTTCCTGCCCCCAATCCCTCCTAGCATCAGAGTCTTTTCCAATGAGTCAACAACTCTTTGCATGAAGTGGCCAAAGTATTAGAGTTTCAGCTTCAACATCAGTCCTTCCAATGAACACCCAGGACTGATCTCCTCTAGGATGGACTGGTTGGATCTCCTTGCAGTCCAGGGGACTCTCAAGTGTCCCTTTTGAACACCACAGTTCAAAAGCATCAATTTTCAGTGCGCAGCTTTCTTAACAGTCCAACTCTCACATCCATACATGACCACTGGAAAAATCATAGCCTTGACTAGATGGACCTTTGTTGGCAAAGGTGTATCTCTGCTTTTTAATATGCTATCTACGTTGTCATAATTTTCCTTCCAAGGAGTAAGCATCTTTTAATTTCACGGCTGCAATCACCATCTGCAGTGATCTTGTGCTGCAACAACTACAACAGTGTAAATAGTCTTAAATAAGAAACAAAGTTTCACTTAAATAAAGAGACAAAAGCTTTGGTGACTCTCTGTGTCTCACTTTACTCTCATTTACAGCCAAGCCTGGGATAACCACCCAGGCTGCTGTTACCATGGTAACAAGAGGAGGGAATGAAGAAATGCTGCTGCTTTGTGGATATTTTCTCTAACAGCAACCTTAAAATTCTTACTGATGGACACAGAATCCGCAGGCGTGCTGAGCTCTAACTGATACAAACACTTAACAGAGTACTAGGGTTCACATAAGGAAAAAGGGGAAAAAAAATGTAAACACAGGGGAAGCTAACAGGAAGAGGATATGAACAGGCAAACACAATTCTGTGTTTCTTGAAAAAATCACATGACAGTTTGCACATAGATTGAATTCTAAGAGATACATACATCCAAGGTGCAAGGGCATTATCACCTCTGCCTGAGCATAGAACAAGGCCACTGTCAAGTCCTGGATATGTGATCAATGGTAGAGTAATATTACTACAGTAGATGCTTTAGAGTATTGGTGGGATGGACATCATAAGAGGCACTATGTTTATGACCAGAAAAGGGCACTCCTGTGAGCAAAAAACAAATAAATCAATAAAGAGGGAAAGACGGTATTATAAATCATATCCTCTCCTGGACGGTATTATAAATCAGCTCCTCTCCTGGAATATTTCAGAAATAAACAGATTTTGAACACCACACAGCATAAACTGGGTCTCACAGTACCAGTCAAAACATTGAAGAGATGAAAGCAAAGATAGCATACCTGGACAGAGGAAGGGATAAAGCAGTGTGATACAGATCTAGAATGAATTATGAATCTAGGATTGAAATATGAAAGTAGGCCATCTTCAGAGATAGAGATAAACACACAGATTATCATACTGAGTGAAGGAGGGTCAATTAAAGAAACATCAATGGAGAGGTTGGATACAAAATCTCACATCACTGAGCACTCACACAAAGGTGAAGTGGACATATAACCTGGCAAGAAACTTATGGGTAGCAGAGGATCCTGGTGGATGGAAGGGATATATCTGAAGTTTAGCATGAATTGCTTCCCACAAATACATATAAAGTACAGAATGCACCTAAATCTACTTCAGCAAGAGTGGTAGATGAAGGATGTTCTAACAGCATGTAGGTGAAAACAAGCACAACTGAATATCTAGTACACTCAATGCCACAGATCAAGAATTCATACATGTAAAACAAAGGCAGCATTGTCAATCAACTAAAATAGAATAGGAAGTTTTATTTAAAATAGAATACAGGAGTGGCATATATACAATACAGGTTTGGTGGCATCCTCTGGCTCCTTCTTCTGTAATATGCAACCCAGACTGACAAAAACTCTCAGGAGACACAGGCAATCTTAAAAGAGGAGGGAATAAAGAAACTGTGTAGTGAGGAGGCTTTTCTCTATAACTGCAGCCTTGAAACTATCACTGATGGATATCTGATATTCACAAGGCTGCTGGACTTGGAATGACACTTACCCTTGAACACATCAGGATTCACACACCCAAACATAAATAAATAAATAGTAAATAAATTCAAACACACACACAGAACAAAACTGGGCCACTCTCAAGAAGAAAACATCAACCAGAAAATACAACGCACAGTGCTTTCAAATAGCAAAAAGTGCATGAATAGTGTTAAACAAGGTTTATCAGAGATACAAAATCTAAACTGCCAGGAGACAACAAATCTGAACCTTGAAAAAGGCCACCATGGAAAATGGTCTAGACCAGAAATGATAGATTAATATTAGTCAGGAGTATACTTTTATAGTAGTTGGATCATATCAGTGGAAGGAGCCAGTATAAGAAACACTGTCTACATGCCTGTACAGAAAAAAAAAAAAAAGTATGACATGGCCTCTCCACTCTTCAGATACTTCAGAAATACACAGTTTGAAAACCATATTCTCCAAGGCATGCACTTTAGGAGCATTCCCACTGCCCAGAGATGAAAGCAAAGGAAATATATAGGGATGGAGAGATGAAAGGATCAAGGAATGGGAGACCAGTTCACAATGGAATATGACTCAGGCATTCATAGAAGGAAATAATGTCATTGTCACATGGACAGATAAGTGTGGTGATAATCAGAGTCAGTGAAGAAGGGCAGATTAGAGAGAGAGCATATGATTTACCTTAAAAAGGGGAGAGAAAATAAAAGGGGAGGGGAGACAATATTGCTGGCAGTGATTTCCCTGAGCAAGGTAAAATGAACACCTAGGGCTGGGAACTCACTGCTTCTTAACAAAGGGATGGGTGAGAGGAAGGCTTACATTGGAAGGCTGAAATTCACAAATTCCCACAAATACCTGTCAGTTACGTGATCCACTAGGACCGACATAGTAATCATGATGTACTACACAATTACTGAGAGCATGTCGGAGCAGATAGCCACTACTGAATGCCTCTGCGTATTCGTGTAAGGAAGCAAGATTGGGTAAGGCTCCAACAAATGCAACTCTTTACATCAGCTTCGTCAAACAAGAGACATGAACCACAATAAAACTGAGAAGCAAGGTGACACAAACTTCCCGGGGGCTTCATCTAGCTCATTCCATCCTCATTTACAAACTGAAATGGCACATACCTGTAAAGATGTAGTTACCATAGTAACAAGAGGAGAACACAAAGATATGCTGCCTCTTTGTGGCCGCTCTCGAGAACAGCAACCTCCAAACTTCTGCAGATGGACACGGACTATTCACAAGGTGGCTGGGCTTCAAATGACAGCTACCCTTACAAAATGACCACGGGTGTCACACCCAAAGGAAAACAAAAACAAACCACACGACCAGGAAGGAAACTTCAACAGGTAAATGCAAGTCAATGATTAGAAAGAAGGCTCTGGAAATATGCCTCATTTGCTTTATTATCAGTGATACACAAAGGTGAAATACAATGCAATATCACTACTGAGAAACCAAAAAGTCCACTATCAAAAGCTCTACAGACAATATAGAGTAGAGCAATATTAGTAAAGGGGACCCTTGTGTGGCACTGGTGGGAGGTAAGCAGTCAGAGCCTTTGTGGCCATGACTGTCAAAGGACCTTGGAATCACAAAATGAAACAGATGATGTCATGTGGTGGTTCCACTCCCAGAGCATTTGAGAAACCAACAGACAGTGGAGGACACGCACACACTCCCACAAACATGCACTGCAGCAGCATTCACAATGCCCAAGAGGTGAAAGGGAATCGTTAGGTGCAGATGAAAAGAGAAATAAATGAAACAGAGAGACACAACGAAATATGACTCTGACATTATGCTGCTGCTGCTACTGCTGCTAAGTTGCTTCAGTCGGGTTCGACTCTGTGCGAGCCCATAGACGGCAGCCCACCTGGGATTCTGTCCCTGGGATTCTCCAGGCAAGAACCCTGGAGTGGGTTGCCATTTTTTTCTCCAATGCAAAAAAGTGAAAAGTGAAAGTGAAGTCACTTGGTCATGTCCAACTCTGCGTGACTCCATGGACTGCAGCCTACCAGGCTTCTCTGTCCACAGGTTTTTCCAGGGAAGAGCACTGGAATGGGTTGCCATTGCCTTCCGTTGACATTATGAAAATGCAAAACATGCCATTTTCACAGAAACACAAAAATCTGGAGCAACTCACAGTAAATAAAGAAGGGGGGTTAAAGAGATATCACAACATATACCTTCCAGAGCAGATTAAAAAACTGATTGTTGGCGATGAGTACCCAAATAAAAGCGAAATGGGGCTTACACTCCTGGTGAAAAAATGACAGTTAGCAAAGGTATCAATTAGGAAGAGGCCCAAAGGTGAAGGCTTGGATAAACTTAAGGCCACAAATACCTATGCAGTTCATAATCCACATGGACCTCCTGTATCAAGAAACACATACTCAACAGGTTCTAAAAACATAACTGTGACAAAAACAACAGCTGAATACTTCCAGGTATCTGTGGAAGGGAATGAACCACTGGGTCTCTGCAATAACTACAAGGGTGCCAATAGTCTTAAAGAAGGAATAAAGTTTCACTTAAAGAAAAATCTCAGAGTAAAGAGGCAAAAACTTTTAGTGGCTTCCTTGGTCTCACTTTACTCTCATTTACAACCATCCTTGGGATAACCCCCATGCTGCTGTTACCATAGTAACAAGAAGAGGGAATGAAGAAATGTTACCACCTTGTGGACATATTCTTTAACAGCAACCTTAAAACACTCGCTGATAGACACACTATTCACAAAGGTGGGGAGTTCTAACCAATCAGTTCAGTTCAGTTCAGTTCAGTTCTGTCACTCAGTCATGTCAGACTCTTTGCGACCCCATGAATCGCAGTATGCCAGGCCTCCCTATCCATCAGCAACTCCCAGAGTTTACCAAAACTCATGTCCATCGAGTCGGTGATGCCATCCAGCCATCTCATCCCCTATTATCCCCTTCTCCTCCTGCCCCCAATCTCTCCCAGCATCAGGGTATTTTCCAATGAGTCAACTCTTCACATGAGGTGGCCAAAGTATTGGAGTTTCAGCTTCAGCATCAGTCCTTCCAATGTACACCCAGCACTGATCTCCTTCAGGATGGACTGGTTGGATCTCCTTGCAGTCCAAGGGACTCTTTTGAACACCACAGTTCGAAAGCATTGATTTTTCGGCACTCAGCTTTCTTAACAGTCCAACTCTCACATCCATACATGACCATTGGAAAAATCATAGCCTTGACTAGATGGATCTTTGTTGGCAAGAGAATGTCTCTGCTTCTTAACATGCTATCTAGGTTGGTCATAACTTCCCTTCCAAGGAGTAAGCGTCTTTTAATTTCACCATCTGCAATCACCGTCTGCAGTAATGAGAAACTCTGGGCTAGAAGAAGTACAGCTGGAATCAAGATTGCTGCGAGAAATATCAATAACCTCAGATATGGAGATTACACCACCCTTATGGCACAAAGTGAAGAGGAACTAAAAAGTCTCTTGATGAAAGTGAAAGAGGAGAGTGAAAAAGTTGGCTTCAAGCTCAACATTCAGAAAACTGAGATCATGTCATCTGATCCCATCACTTCATTGGGAATAGATGGGGCAACAGTGGAAATAATGTCAGTCTTTATTTTGGGGGGCTCCAAAGTCACTGCAGATGGTGATTGCAGCCATGAAATTAAAAGACGCGTACTCCTTGGAAGGAAAGTTATGACCAACCTAGATGCAATTAAAAAAGCAGAGACTTTACTTTGCCAACAAAGGTCCGTCTAGATCAATTCAGTTGCTAAGTCATGTCCGACACTGTGCAGCCCCATGTACTTACCACGTCTCACTGTTCATCACCAACTCCTGGAGTTTACTCAAACTCATGTCAATGGTGCAATCTAGCCATCTCATCCTTTATGGTCTCCTTCTCCTCCTGCCTTCACTCTTGCCAGCATCAGGATCTTTTCAAGTGAATCAGTTCTTCACATCAAGTGGCCAAAGTATTACAGTTTCAGCTTCAGCATCAGTCCTTCCAATGAATGTTCAGAACTGATTTCTTCTAGGATGGACTAGTTGGATCTCCTTGCAGTCCATGGGCCTCTCAGCAGTCTTCTCTAACACCACAGTTCAAAAGAATCAATTCTTCAGTGCTCAGCTTTCTTTATAGTCCAACTCGAATAGCCATACATGACTGCTGGAAAAAAAAAAAAAAGAAAGAAAGAAAGAAAAACAAAGAAACAAAAAACATAGCTTTGACTAGACGGATGTTTGTTGGCAAAGTAATGTCTCTGTGTTTTAATATGCTGTCTAGGATGGTCATAACTTTTCTTCCAAGGGCAAAGCATCTTTTAATTACATGATTGCACTCACCATCTGCCCCATCTAACCAATTATCACCCTTAACAAATTGCCAGGTCTAACACAGGGGGAAAAAAACAAAAACTAAAACTAAACACAGGGGAAGCTAACAGGAAGAGGATATTAACACATAAACACAATTCTCTGTGTGTGTGTGTGTGTGTGTGTGTGTGTGTGTGTGTGTCTGTGTGTTTAAAGCACATGACAATTTGCACATAGGTTGAACTCTAAGAAATACAAACATCTAAGCTGCAAGGACATTATCACCTCTGCCTGAGTGTAGACAAAGGCCACTCTCAATAGCTCAACATGGCATCAGTCATAGAGTAATATTAGTACAATGGACACTTTACAGTACTGGTGGGATGGACCTGGTAAGAACCACTATGAGCAAGACTAGAATAGTGAACTCCCATGAGCGAAAAACAAATAAATCAATAAAGAGATAGAAAAGTGAAAATAAAAGTGAAGTTTCTCAGTCCTGTCAACTCTTTGCGACCCCGTGGACTGTAACCTACCAGACTCCTCCATCCATGGGATTTTCCAGGCAAGAGTACTGGAGTGGTTGCCATTTCCTTCTCCAGGGGATCTTCCCAACCTAGGGATCAAACCCGGGTCTCCCACATGGTAGGTAGATGCTTTACCATCTGAGCCACCATGTGGTGATCAAAGATATAGAGACAGTATTATAAATCAGATTCTCTCCTGGAATATTTCAGAAATTAACAATCACCACGGATTCAGACTTCAATCACCACACTCCCTACTCTGGGTCCTGCAGCACCATTAAAGATGGCGAAGAGATGAAAGTAAAGATAGTGTACCTGGACAGAGGAGTGGATAAAGAAATGTGACACAGGTTTAGAATGAATTATAAATCAATATTGAAATATAATAGTAGGCCATTTAGAGAGAGAGAGAGATAAATGTACAGGGCATCATACTGAATGAAGGAAGGCCAATTCAAAAACATTATGGTATGCAACGGAGAGGTGGGGTAAAAAAATCCACAGCAGTAAGCACCCACACAAAGGTGAAGTGAACATACAACCTGGCAAGAAACTTATGGGTAGCAGAGGACCCTGGTGGTTGCATGGGAAATGATACATCTGGAAGTTGGAAGTTTTCTTCTCACAGATACATATAAAATACAGAATGCAACTAAACCCACTTGTGCAAGAGGGGTAGATGAAGCATGTTCTAATGACATGTAGGTGAGACCAAGCACAGCTGAATTTATCTACTTCTCTCAGTGCCAGAGAACCAGAATCTACAAACAAACTCATCCTTGTTTTAAACTTAAAGAGAATAGGAATGTTTACTTCCAAATCACAAGAGTGAGGCAACACCAGGTTTGGTGACATCTCCTGGCTCATTCTACTCTAATATACAACCAGGCCTGAGAAAAGCTCTCAGGCAACTGTTGCCAACCTCAAAGAATAGGGAATAAAAAAGCTTTGCAGGGTGGAGGATTTTGTCTGTAGCCTCAGCCTGAAAATTATCACTGATGGACATCTGATATTCACAAGACTGGACTTGACATGACACCTACCATTGAACATGCTAAGTATCACTTATTCAAAAAAGAAAAAGAAAAACCAGGACAGTCTCAGGGAGAAAACACCAAAAGGTAAATACAGCTCAAAGAGCTTAAAAGAGAAGAAGAAGAAGGAGAAGAACCATTGAATATTCCCAGGGCTGCTGGGCTTTAAAAGATACCTAGTCTTCAAAAATTGCTAGTGGTCTCCTATGCATGAAAAATGTCAAATAGCTAACAACGCCTGGAAGAAGATATCAACAGGTGGATACAATGCACAGTATTTTTTTAAAAGCACAAGAAATTTGCTCATGATAGCGAATTACTCTGAACTATTTTGTATTCAACTCTCTGATCTCAGAGACAATAGCCTACCAGGCTCCTCTGTCCATGAACTTTTCCAGGCAAGAATTCTGGAGTGAGATGCAATTTCCTCCTCCACAGGATCTTCCCAACTCACATCTCCTTTGGCTTCTTCCTTTGCATGTGGATTCTATGTGGATTCTTTACCACTGTGCCACCTGGGAAGCCCAGTGTGTTATTAGAGGTTAAAAAAAAATACTAATGAGGTATCACCTATGAGTAGTAAAAAAATATCAAATATTGAACTGAGAATATGTGGTAGAGTAACATTTTTAAAAGGAACTCTTTTACAGTACTCATAGGATATATTTGGTAGGAGCCATTGTAAACATCACAACAAAGTGTCTTGTAAAGATAACAACATATTAACCATGTAATCTAGCAGTTCCACTCCTAAGAGTATTTCAGAAAAAAAGAAAAAATATATTTTTAAAAACACATGTAAGGCAACCATGCACTGCAGCAAGAGTCACAGCATCCTAGACATGCAAGTCAAGAAACTGATACAGCCACTGTTGAAAACAGTATGCAGCTCTTTTTTTAATTAATTTGTTTTTATTGATGGAACATTGCTTTATAGAATTTTGTTGCTTTCTGTCAAACCTCAACATGAATCACACATAAGTATACATCATATATCCCCTTCTTTTTGAACCATCCTCCCATCTCCCTCCTGTATTCAGTTTTCTTAAAAAAAAAAAAAAAAAACTGAAACTGCAATTACCATATGATTCATCAATACCACTACTGCACATATATCCAGTAAAGATGAAAATTCCCATCAGAAAAGAGACATGCACAGCAGTGTTTATAGTAGCACAAAGTACAGTAGCAAAGACATGTAAACAACCTTTAATGCCCATAGATAGGTAAAGAGGATAGAAAAATATATGTATTACATGATATTACTTATAGTTACAATAAAAAAGTATAAATAAACCTATTTATAAAACAAAAAGTCACTGATATAGAAGACAAACAATGGTGCCAAGGGGAAGGTCGGGTAGGCACAAAGTGAGAACATGGGATTAATAGATATATTAATATAACCACAACCACATATAAAAGAAATAACATGGATTTTCTGTATATTACAGATATTATATTCACTATCATTTAATAACCTATAATGAAACAGAATAAAAAGGAATCTAATTGTTCTATAGTTGTGGTGCAACTAAGTCCATGCACAACAGCTACTGAGCCCATGATATAGAGCCTGAGAGCTGCAACTACTTCAACCTGTGTGCCTAGAGGCCAAATTTTGCAACAAGAAAAGTCAAGTAATGAGAAGTCAAGCGTGGCCAAAACTCATCCCACGAGAGATAATCTTGAGCAGCAACAAGTTTCAGCACAGTCAAAAATAAACAAATATCATGTAAAAAAAAAAAAAAATCCTCCTCCGACAACAACAACAACAACAATTCCAGGGTCAGATGGCTTCAAAGACACTTCTATCAAACATATAGAGAACAGTTAACATCCATCTTTCTCAAACTCTTCCAAGAAGCTGCAAAGAAAGGGACACTCCAAAACTTGTTCTAGGAGAGCACCATCACCCTGATACCAAAACCAGAAGGTATCATAAAAAAGGAAAGTTGCAGACCACTATCACTGGTAGTGATATATATAGTGAATATCAGACACAAAAATACTCAACAAAATACTAGCAAACAGAATCCAACAATACATTAAAAGGATCACACATTGTGATCATCTAGGGCTCATTGAAGGGATGCAAGGATTCTTAAATACATAGAAATTAATCAATGTGATACACAGTATCAACTAATTGATGAATGAAAGCTATCTGTTCATTTCAACAGTTGCAGAAAACACTTTTGACAAAACTCAACACCCATTTATAAGTTCTCCAGAATGTGGGCATAGAGGGAACATACCTCAACAAAATAAAGGCCATATACAACAAACATAAACATCAAGCATCATTCTCAATGGTGAAAAACTGTAAGTATTTTAAGATCAGGAATAAGATAAGTATGTCCACTCTTTACACTGTTATGCAGTATGGTTTTTGAAGTCATAACCATGGCAATCAGAGAAGAAAAAATAAAAGGAATGCAAATTGGTAAACTAATAAAACTGTCACTCTTTGCATATGACATGTTAATATTCATGGACAATGATATACAAGACACCAGAAAATTACTAGAACTAATCAATAAATCTAGACAGCATATTACAAAGTGGAGACATTACTTTGTCCACAAAGATCCATCTAGTCAAGGCTATGGTTTTTCCAGTAGTCATGCATGGATGTGAGAGCTGGACTTTTAAGGAAGCTGAATATAGAAAAATGGATGCTTTTGAACTGTGGTGTTGGAGAACACTCTTGATAGTCTCTTGGACTTCAAGGAGATCCAACTAGTCAGTCTTAAAAGAAATCAGTCCTGAATATTCATTGGAAGGACAGATGCTGAAGCTGGAACGCCAATCCTTTGGCCGCCTGATGCGAAGAACTGACCCATTTGAAAAGATCCTGATGCCGGGAAAGATTGAGGGCAGGAGGAGAAGGGGAAGACAGAGGATGAGACAGTTGGATGGCATCACTGACTCAATGGACATGATTCTGGGTGAACTCCAGGAGTTGGTGGTGGACAGGGAGGTCTGGCATGCATTGGTTCATGGGGTCACAAAGAGTCAGACATGACTGAGCGACTGAACTGAAGTGAATAAATGAATTTCTAAAGGTTGCAGGATATAAAACTAATGCACAGAAATATCTTGCATTCCTATACACTAACAACAACAACCAAAGAAAAAAATCAGAAAGAGAAATTAAGGAAATAATCCTATTTGTCATCACAGTAGAAAGAATAAAATACCTAGGAATAAAGCCACCTAAGGAAGCCAAATACCTGAGCTCAGAAAAGCATAATGAAAAATAACAAAAACGACACAAGCAAATGGCAACATGTACCATGTTATTGAATGGGGAGAAGCAATAATGTGAAAATTACTATACTACCAAAAGGAATCCACAGAATCAGTATAATCCATATCAAATACCAAGAGCATTTTTCACAGAATGAGACCATTTTTTTTTTTTTAACAATGTGTATAGCAACACAAAAGACCCCAATTAGTCAAAGCAATCTTGAGAAATAAAAGCAGGGCTGGAGGAATCAGGCTCCCTGATGATAGACTATACTCCAAAGCTACGGTAATCAATACAGTAGGATACTGGCACAAAAACAGAACCATAAGTAAATAGTACAAGAAAAAAAGACCAGAGATAAAATTTATGCACCTATGATAACCTAATCCATAACAAAGGAGGTGGTCATTGTATATTCTACAATGCAGGAAAGACAGTGGAAAATACAAAGGAAAAAACACAGTCTCTTCAATAAGGGGTGTCAGGAAAAGTAGACAGCTACATGCCAAAGAATGAAAATAGAACACTACATGACATCAGACATAAAAATAAGCTCAAAATGAATCAAAGCTGTAATGTAAGACCAGAACCTATAGAACTCCTAGAGGAAAACAGGAAAAACACTCTTTGTCATAAATCACACGTCTTTTTTGAGCCATCTCGTGGACTAACGAAATTAAAAACAAACAAATGGGAAATAATTAAACATCAAAACCTTTGCACAAAAAGGTAAGTGTAACCATAATTAAAACTGAACCTTCAAAATGAGAGAAATTATTTGCAAATGAAGTAACAAAAGATTCATCTTCAAAGAACATAAAGAACTCATGTAGTTAACTTAAAAAAAAAAAAAAGAGGAAGAAAAGAAAAGAAAAAAATGACAAGGATATCCCTGGAGGTCCAGTGGCAAAGAACCTGACTGCCAAGGCAGGGGGCTAGGATTTGATCTGAGCTCTGTGAAGATTCTACATGCCAAAAGGCAACTAAGCCAATGCACCACAACTGCTGAGACCACAAACTGTAACAACTGAAACCTGCAAGCCCTAGAGCCTTGTTCTGCAACAAGAGAAGACACCACAGTGAGGACTCCTCATACTGCAACTAGAGAGTAGCCTCCACTCACTGCAGCTAGAGGAAAGCCCCCACACAGCAAGGAACACTCAGTGCAGACAAAAATAAACAAATAAAATTACCCCCACCCCCCCCCAAAAAAGGGTAAAAGACCTAATTAGACATTTCTCCAAAGAAGACATACATATGGGCAAGAGGTATATGAAAAGATGCTTGATATCCCTAATTATTTGAGAAATACAAATCAAAATTACAACAAGGTATCTATCGCACCAGTCATAATGGTCACCATCAAAATCTCTACAAACAACAAATGCTGGAGAAGATATGAAGAAAAGGGAACCCTCCAACACTGTTGGTGGGAGTGTAAGTTGGTGCAACCACTATGGAAAACAGTATGGAAGCTCCTCAGAAAAGTAAAACTAGAATTATCACAAGGTCCAGAAATTCCATTCCTGGGCATAAACCCAGACAAAACTGTAATCTCAAAAGATACATGCACTCCAATGTTCAGAGCAGCACTATTCATAGTAGCCAAAACACAAAAACATCCTGAATTTCCATTGACAGATGAATGCATAAAGAACGATTGGTACATATATGAAATGGAATAGTACTCGGCCATAAAAATGGAAAAGATGCCAGTACATGGGTGGACTGAGAGATTATCATCCAAAGTAAAATAAATCAAACAGAGAGAGAAAAGTACCAAATGATATCACTTATATGTGTAACCTAAATATGATACAAATGAGCATATCTATGAAAGAGAAATGAACTCATAGAAACAGGGATCAGATTTATGGTTTCCAACAAGGAGGGTGTTCGGGGTGGGAGGAATAGTAGGTTGGGGTTAGCAATCATAAACTAGTACATATAGAATGTGTAAACAACAAGGGCCTACTGTAGAGCACATAGAACTGTATTCAGTACCCTAGATAAACCATATTGGAAGAGAATATAAAAAATAATATAGATGGGACTTTCCTCGTGCTTCAGTGGTTAAGACTCCACACTTCCACTACAGGGAATGCAGGTTCAACCACTGGCCAGGAAACTAACCCCACATGCCCTGAAGCACAGCCAAAAAAAAAAAAAAAAAAAAAAGATTAACTGAACCACTTTCTGCAAAGCAAAATTATCACAATATTGTATACTTCATTTAAAAATATATATATAAATGGGAATTTAAAAAAAAAAAAAAGATTGTATACCAATTTATATCCAAAGAAAAGTGCTGTAATAAACACAGCTCACTATTTCATGGCAGTCTTGCTGAAATACTTATGGAGATGGATGGATACACCAAGGAATAAGATGGATTAATGGATGGATAGAGGGGTGGAAATTGGACATGAGAAATAAAATATTGTAAACAGATACAGTAGGATATGGGTGGGGAGTCTTTGAGTCTTAGCTAGAAAACATGTTCAGCCTCATTGAATGTTTGCAGATGTTTATAATAAGGCAGGCGGAAACATACAGAGCAAAAACAATCAAAACTAAAATGCACGTGAAATATAATTTCAACTTTAAAAATATGAGCTGAAAAAAGATGCAGAGGAGATAGGTTAAAATATTGTGTGCTGAGTCACTCAGTAGTCTCTGATTCTTTTGCAATGCCATAGACTGTAGCCCACCAGGCTTCTCTGTCCATGGGATATTCCAAACAAGATTACTGGAGTGGGTTTCCTATCCCTTCTTCAGGAAATTTTCCCGACCCAGATATCTAACTCCTGACTTCTGCATTGGTAGCCGTGTTCTTTACCACTGAGCCATCAAGGAAGCCACAAAACATTAACTGTAGTAAAATTAAACATTGTTTATATTTACTTTTTTCACACTGAGTGCACTGATCAGGTTCTTTCCCAATATACACAGACTACATTTTCCACAATAAAAGTAGCATCAGATACTTAAATTTCTTAAGTGATGTTTGTCCAGTAGGTAAAAAATGTAAAATTAACACTTGGTACAAATATTCCTGCTTGGGTAAATAATTAGTAATCAAGAAATTATAAGATGACAATTGAAAAATATTTGGACGGTAGCTGACAAAGGGAGCACATTTACCTAACTTATGCAGAGTTCAAAAGTTAAAATAAGAAAAGAAGAAGAAGAACCCAATAGAACACAAACATGAAGTAAACAAAGGAAAGAAAGAAATGCAAATTACTCAGAAGAAAAATAAGAAAAGTTACCTGAAAACAGGAGGAAATGTTGAACGTAATTGGCAATAAGAGAAATGCAAACCAAAGCAATAACTGAATATGATTTTTCATCATGCAAATTACCAAAAGTTCAATGAAAGCTTTGGGTGATACCAAATATTTCCTTACAATTGAGGATAAGAGTTTGGAAAATAAGTTCTCATGGACTGTTGTGAAAGTGTAAAGTGATGCAAGTTCCTGAAGGACAATTTCACAGTATCTAGTAAATTCCTAAGCGCATGGAGCCACTTAACAAGACCTCCTTTGAACTTAACATTGCAGAAGTATTTGTGCAAATTCAGCAAGATTATATACCTGATGTTCACTGCAATATTTATTTCCCATCATCCTAGAAAATCTTTTGGGCCCATTCCCCACTCTGCCCTTCTGGCATGCAACCCCTGTTCTCAGTTCTATCAATATAGATTAGCTGTGCCTCATCTAGAACCTTCTATAAATGGATCCTGCAGTGTGAACACATGTAGTTGCTTTACAATATTCTATTGCTTCCTGCTGTACAGCAAAGTAAATCAGTTGTGCATATGTACATCTTTCTTTTTAAGTTTCCTCCCCATTTAGATCTTCACAGAACATTGAGGACAGTTACCTTTGCTACACAGATAGTTGTCATTAGTTATCAGGGCATTAGTCTCCAAAATATACAAAACACACATATAGGCCAATATAAAACAAACAAACAAACAAAAAAAACCCACTCAATCAATAAATGGGCAGATCTAAATGGACATTTTCCAAGGGAGACAGACAGATGGCAAACAAACACTTGAAAAATGTTCAACATCATTAGTTATTAGAGAAATGAAATTCAAACCTACAATGAGGTGTGACTTCACAACAGTCCAAAGCCCCCCAGTCCAAATAGCCATCATAAAAAAATCTACAAACAATTATTTGGAGAGGGTATGGAGAAAAGAGAAGACTCTTGCATGGTCAGTGGACATGTAAGTTGGCACCACCACTATGGTGAACAGAGTTGCAACTCCTTAAAAAAATAATAAAATCGCCATATGACCAACTCCTAGGAATATGGCCTACTCCAATCTGTAGTAGTTATTCTGTTGTTGCTGCAGAGTTCATTAGATATTCTGCACAGATGTTGATGACAAGTAAAAGCACTTTAATTCTTCTTTTCCAAACTGGATAGCTTCTCTATCATTTTCTATAACTTCATGGACAGAAATTCAATGTAATGAGAGTGGACATGTTTTTGTTGACTCTGATCTTAGAAGTAAAGCACCCAGCATTCTGCCATAAAGTGTGATGCTAGTTATGCAGTTTATTACTTTCATCAGATAGAAAAAGTCTTTTATTTTTAGTTTGCTAAGAGTTTCTTTTACGGGATGTGTTCAGTTGCTCAGTTGTGTCCATCTCTTTGCGGCCCCATGGAGTGTAAGCTCAACAGGTTCTCTGGCCATGGGGATTCTCCAGGCAAGAATACTGGAGTGAGTTACCATGCCCTCCTCCAGGGGATTTTCCCTATCCAGGAAGAGATGTTAGATTTTATCAGATTATTTTTCAGCATTTTTTGAGATGACTCCACTGTGTTTCAATTTTAGTTATTTAGTAAGTTGAATTGCACTGATTGATTTTCAATTATATAACCAATGCTGCATTCTTGGGGGGTGGGGGGAATCAATAGATCATGCTGTGTGTACTTTGTGTGTATTGGTGTAGCCTGTGCTTCATTTTGGACACTTTCTATTGCAACCTCTTCATGTGCACAAATTTATCCCACTGTCTTCTGTAATCTGTCATTTATTCTACCCAATGTTTTTGTCATCTGACACTATAGTTTTCCTATCTCTAAGATAAAATTTTAAACTAGTTTATGATTTCCATGACTCTACTTAATTTTACAACATACAACACACAGTGATTACAAGTATTTTAATGACTCCATCTGCAGTTTCTAAAATATATGCCACTTCTGGGTCAGTTTGATTTCTCAAGGGAATTTTAATATGATTATTTCTTACCTTAGTAAGATTAAAGATATTTTTTAATGTGGTCAGAGGCTAGTTCCATATATTTCTTGTCAATTGGCTGCTCATTTTTTTTTTTTTTTTGTTAGTTAGTTTGTTTGTTTTTATTAAGGATTTCTTAATAAAGTGAATGTCCAGCACATCATCTTTCCTATAAAACTTTGGCTCGTGCCTTTTTCAAATGTTTCTCTCTTGTTTTAGGTTATTTGTTCTAAAAATTTGAAGAGTCATCCTTTGGACTTGCTTATGGTGTCCTTTGTTCTACTTCTTCAAATTTTAAGCAGTATGATGCATCCTGGGTGAAGAAGCAACCAGTGGGTACCAGAATGTGAGCACTTCACAGGAAACCCAGAAAGTCCCACTAAGACCAAAAACTGTGTTCCCAGGGGCACACCTTAGGCTGGCTGACCCTGCTTGTCAATTAGGAACACAAGGATCGTGGTGAAACACCCAATTCATTCCTCTTTCCTCCAGAGTGAACCACCTCAATGCCAGACCTTGGGAACTAGATGGACAGAACAAGATTACTCAGTGTTTCCTCCAGTAAGCTAGAGCTTCTAGTAGCTATTTATGGAAATAGATTCCACCATGGGCTTTGCTGTGAGGTAGTAAAGTAATGCTCAATTTCTCCAAGCCAGGCTTCAGCAATAAGTGAACTGTGAACTTCCAGATGTTCAAACTGGTTTTAGAAAAGGCAGAGGCACCAGCGATCTAATTGCCAACATCTGCTGGATCATCAAAAAAGCAAGAAAGTTCGAGAAAAAAACACATATTTCTTCTTTATTGACTATGCCAAAGCCTTTGCCTGTGTGAAACACAATAAATTGTGGAAAGTTCTGAAAGACGTGGGCATGCCAGACCATCTGACCTGCCTCTTGAGAAACCTATATGCAGGTCAGGAAGCAACAGTTAGGACTGGACATGGAACAACAGACTGGTTCCAAACAGGAAAAGGGGTATGTCAATATGCTGTATGTTGTATACAGGAAAGGGGTATGCTGTATATTGTCACTCTGCTCATTTAAATTCTATGCAGAGTACATCATGAGAAACGCTGGGCTGGAAGAAGCACGAGCTGGGATTAAGATTACCGGGAGAAATATCAATAACCTCAGATATGCAGATGACAGCACCCTTATGGCAGAAAGTGAAGAGGAACTAAAATGCCTCTTGATGAAAGTGAAAGAGGAGAGGGAAAAAGTTGGTTTAAAGCTCAACATTCAGAAAACTAAGATCATGGCATCTGTTCCCATCACCTCATGGGAGATCGATGGGGAGACAGTGGAAACAGTGTCAGACTTTATTTTTGGGGGCTCCAAAATCACTGCAAATGGTGACTGTAGCTATGAAATTAAGAGACACTTATTCCTGGGAAGGAAAGTTATGACCAACCTCGATAGCATATTAAAAAGCAGAGACTCTCCTTTGCCAAAAAAGGTCTGTCTGGTCAAGGCTATGGTTTTTCCAGTGGTCATGTATGGATGTGAGAGTTGGACTGTGAAGAAAGCTGATCACAGACAAATGGATGCTTTTGAACTGTGGTGTTGGAGAAGACTCTTGAGAGTCCCTTGGACTGCAAGGAGATCCAACCAGTCCATCCTAAAGGAGATCAGTCCTGGGAGTTCATTGGAAGGACTGATGCTGAAGCTGAAACTCCAATACTTTGGCCACCTGATGCAAAGAGATGACTCATTGGAAAAGACCCTGATGCTTGGAGGGATTGGTGGCAGGAGGAGAAGGGGATGACAGAGGATGAAGAGAGAGTCAATTCCTAGGCAGGTTGATAAGAAGTCTAGGGGTCCCCATGGAGAGAGGGGTTTGGAATTCTCAAGGAGGAAGAAAGGACAAACTTTTTTCCCCCTCTACGTTCCTTAGGACTATATATCAATAATGTATACTGCTTTAGAACAGTCTCTGCAAAAAACCTTCTGGCTAATTCTGTTATCTCAAAATGTAAATCATGGGAGTAGGTCTGGTGAGGTCTTTACAACCTCTAGACATCCTTTTGATTCACTGTAATAACGAATTTGAGATTATATAATTCCAGTGCTAAGGTTAGCAAGGGGGTACTCTTTCTACCGCCTTCTGAGGTCTATGTCAGAAGCTTTCTTTATCTCCCTTATACTTTAATAAAACTTTATTATACAAAAGCTCTGAGCGATCCAGCCTCGTCTCTGGCCCCGGATTGAATTCTTCTCCTCTGGAGGCCAATAACCCCGGCGTCTTTGCATGATTCAGCAACAACCTTTCATCTTGGGGGCTCATGCGGGATCCTTCAGGACAAGGTAAGGATGTTTGGAGCTCTAGTTCATTGTTCTCCTAGCGAACACGTTTTCTACTGTACTTTACTAACTCTACAGTGTGGTTGTGTGAATGAATGAAATGTCCTGTGTGAAGCAAGCGAGGTGCCCTGCCCTGCGGTTCCGTGGTGACCTCATATGGCTTATGGCAGAAGCCTGTCGGGGGGTTTATCGAACTGTCAATGCCAAGAGGCACCCAACCTCTCCTACAAGAACAGACCAGAAAATGGGCAAAGCGTGTGGACCGAACTCTCCTTTCTTGGTCAAAGAAATACAAAGAATCAAGGAGAATCTGGGAGACTATTTAGAGGACCCAGAAAAGTATATTAGAGCGTTTAAAGGCATTACTCTGCATTATGATCTTACTTGGAAGGATGTGATGTATATCTTGGGACAAAAGCTGACTCTCGACTCAAAAAGTCGAGTTTTGGGGAAAGCGGTTGCTTATGGAGATGAATGGCTTGGTAATGAATCAATAGGAAAGAGGGAGGATGACATAACCGCCCTTCCCACTGGGAATCAGGCGGTCCCAGCTACAGAACCAGACTGGAACTGCAACACAGTGAAAGGAAGATGGGATCAGAGTCATTTTGTCAGATGTATTCTTGAAGGACTCAGGCAGGCGCGCTCTAAGCCTTTAAACTATGGCAAACTGGCAAACATAGAACAGGAGGAGAAGGAAGCTCCTGGTAAATTCCTAGAAAGACTGAGAGAAGCCCTTTGCAGATTCACTGAGATTGATCCTGAAAGTGAGAAGGGAAAAGTGATCTTAAGAGATAGATTTATCACTCAGTCGGCTCCAGATATTTGCTGTAAGTTATGAAAACAGGTGTATGGACCAAATCAGTCTTTAGATAATCTGTTACAACTGGCTCAAACAGTCTATTATGGAAGGGAATATGAGAGAGGGAAAAAAAAAAAAAAAGGCAGAGATAAAGGAACAGGTGGAAGCCTTCACAATGGCTATGAAAACTGTTCTTAAACAGACTGAGAGAAATGTCCAGAGGGACCCAGGTGAAAAGGGATGGGCTTGCTATTACTGTGGAAAGGAGGAGCACCTCAAGCGGGATTGGCCTCAGGCATCAAAGCCGCCCCCGGCTCCATGTCCGGTTTGCAAAGGACCACACTGGAGGAGAGCCTGCCCCCAGAGGTGCAGGTCTCAGGGGTCGGACTCTCAAGACAACCAGGGCTAAAGGTGCCCGGCGGCCCCCATGCAAGCTCCCATCCTAATTACACCTGAGGAACTCTGGGTGTTGATAACTGTGGGAGGCCAATCCACTGATTTCCTTTTAGATACTGGGGCAACTTACTCCATGCTTACTGAAGCCCCTGGCCCCCTTTCTTCCTGATCCCCTTTCATAATGGGACTGTCAGGTGAGTGTATGCTCCTCAGTTCTTTGTCTCATCACAACAGAAATTTGGAGTGACAGACTTTAAAGCCCCTTGGCGGGTCACAGCTCTTGGAGGACAGACTGTGTTATAGCTCTTAAATAAAGCAGTGTTCCAGCTCTATTTATTTAGATAATAGCAGGAAAATCCACCTTGGACGCGTGAGGGCACTTGGATCCAAAGACACGAAGAAAAGAATGCCCCATCGTGCAGGGGTGGGGGGAAGAGAGAGAGAGAGAGAGAGAGAGAGAGAGAGAGAAAGAGCATACTCACGCATGGGAGAGAGAGAAAAAGAGAATGAGAGCCCTTTGGCTCCTCTTTTTATATGTTTTTTTCTTCCCCCTGGGCCTGTCCTATGCAAATTGGGTTTAGGCAGGAGCGCTGTTCTACCTGAAGTCCTCACTCCGATCGTCAGACCTTCCTTTGACCTTCCTCCACTTTATTTTCGCGGGCTTTTCCCTTCCTTGTCTGTTAGCCACTGCCATTTTGGACTCCTTTTCCCTATTCTAACAGGACTGTCTGGACAAGCCAAAAGATATTATTTCAGTTATCCCTTATCTTGCAACTGGGATGCTGTGCTATTTTCACATGAGTTCCTGATCATGCCAGAATCACCCTCACCCCTTTTGAGGAGGGATATACTGAGCAAGGTCCATGCCTCTGTTTTCATGAATATGGAGCCCTCCCCTTCTCTCCCTTTAGTTGAACAAAATGTAAATCCTAGAGTATGGGCTGATGGAAGATCTGTGGGCAGAGCACAAAATGCTATTCCTGTAGTTGTCAAGCTCAAAGACCTACACTTATAAATAAGAAGCAGTATCCACTGAAACCTGACGTTAAGGAAGGGTTAAAACCCATCACTGAGAATTTAAAGGAGCAGGGACTATTAGTTCCCTGTAACAGTCCATGCAATACTCTTATTTTTGGGTATAAAGAAATCAAATGGTAAATGGAGACTAGTTCAAGATTTACAAATAATAAATGAGACTAGTTCCTTTACGCCACACGGTGCCTAATCCTTATGCTCTATTGTCTGAAATTCCTGAACGAGCCATATATTTCTCAGTAATTGATTTGAAAGATGCCTTCTATTCAGTGTCTTTGGCAGAGGAAAGTCAATTTCTATTTGCCTTTGAAGACGCTACACAACCAGCTTCTCAGTTAACCTGTACAATTTTGCCCCAGGGATTTTGTGACAGTGCTCACTTTGGACAAAGTTTGTCACGGGATCTACAAACTTTAATAGCTCTGAAGCGGTAAGGTTACAATATGTTGATGATATTTTGTTCTGTGCTGAGATAGAGGACACTTGTTCACGAGCCTCAGAGGATTTCTTAAACTTTCTGGCAGGCTGTGGTTACAAGGCATCACGAGAGAAGGCTCAGCTTTGTCAAAAATCTGTTAGATATCTGGGCCTAATCATATCAGAAGGGAGTAGGGCCATAGGCCCTGAGAGAATTAAACCTATAGTAAACCACCCCTACCTATGACTTTAAGACAATTGAGAGGATTTTTGGGAATCACAGGCTACTGTGATCGTATTTGGATTCTGGGTTATGGGGAACTTGCCCGACCTTTATACATATGTATAGCTGAAACTCAGCAGGTCCAAACCGACAAACTGGTTTGGTCTCCAGATATCCAAAAGGCATTTAAGGTTCTTCAGACAGCTCTCCTGCAAGCTCCCGCTCTGACAGGGTCAGACATTCTTGACAGGGTCAGAATTTAATTTGTTTGTCACTGAAAGGAAAGGCATGTCCTTGGGAGTTTTAACACAACCCCGAGGGACTCACCAGTAACCTATTGCTTATCTAAGCAAAAAATTAGATGCAATTGCACGTGGGTGGCCACACTGCCTAAGAGTTATTGGGGCCGTGGCTTTATTAGCACCTGAAGCTTTAAAAATAATTAAGGGGCAAAACCTTACTGTGCTGACTTCTCATTGTGTGAGTAGACTCTTAAATTCTAAGGTTAATATCTGAATGACAGACAGGAGATTTCTTAAATATCAGTCATTGTTGTTAGAAGGACCAGTAACTAAGCTTAAAGTTTGTGGAAATTTAAATCCTGCCACTTTCCTTCCTGAGAAGGAAAATGAAACACCTGATCACGATTGTTCCCAATTCCTAACTTTAAAGTATGCAGCTCGGGAGGTTCTAATGGATACCCAGTTAGACAATCCTGACATGGAAATATTTACAGATGGAAGTTCTTTTGTTCGGAATGCAAAGCGTTAAGCAGGTTACGCAGTGGTGACTGCTGAACAGATTTTAGAAGGAAAATCTCTTCCCCAGGGAACCAGTGCCCAGTTAGCGGAGCTTGTGGCTCTGACCCGAGCTCTAGAGTTAAGCAAAGGGCAGCTAGTAATTATTTACACTGATTCCAAGTATGCTTGTTTGACTTTACAAGCTCATGCTGCAATATGGAAAGAAAGACGGTTTAAAATGGCAACAGAATAACCTATTAAACATTTCAGAGAGATTGAGAGACTTTTGACTGCTATATACTATCCTAAAGAAGTAGCAGTTATGCATTGCAAAGGGCACAGCAGGGATGGGAGTAAAGTAACCACCGGTAACCTGTTAGCTGACTCTCAAGCCAAAAAAAGCGACACTTTATGAAACCCCCTCACTACAGACACCTTTGATCTGGACAGGTCCTGTGGAACAGGAAAAGCCACAATATACTGAGGAAGAATTAGAAAGATATGAGAAAAGAGGAGCAAAGATTACTGACAAAGGATGGTTACAGTCCGAGGATGGACGATTAATAATCCCTGAAAATGCTCAGTGGAAAATTCTTAAAGGTTTACACCAGAGTTTTCATTTGGGTGCAGAAAGTACTTACCAGATGGCTTCTCATTTGTTTGAAGGTAAAAATGTAATGAAAACTTTAAAGAACATTATCAAAAGGTGAGGTTTGTCAGAAAAATAACACAAAGACTGAAAAACTAGCAACATCTGGATTACAATGACGTGGAAAGTATCCTGGAGAGAACTGGGAAATTTATTCCACTCATATGCCTAAAGCTAATGTGTATTCTTGCTTACAGGTTTGGGTGAATACTTTTTCTGGATGGATTGAGGCTTTCCCCTGTCGTAGTGAACAAGCTAAAGAGGTTATAAAGATTTTAATCCATGAAATTATCCCCAGGTTTGGGCTGCCACGGAGCCTTCAGAGTGACAGTGGCTCCGCCTTTAAAGCTGCTGTAACTCAGGGGGTGTCTAAAGCTCTAGGAACAGAGTATCACTTATACTGTTCCTGGAGACCCCAATCCTCAGGAAAGGTTGAAAAAGCTAATGACATTATCAAAAAACATCTGTGCAAGTTAACTCAAGAGACACAGGACAATTGGATTAAAGTCCTACCCATAGCTTTAATGAGGACTCGAACTGCCCCCAAAAAGGAGGGACTGCCCCCCTTTGAATGTATTTATGGAAGGCCTTTCTTACACACTGACATTGTTATAGACCCTGAAGCCTTGGGATTAACTAGCTATGTAACTCAGCTCTCAGTTTTTCAACAGGCATTAGCAGAACTCCAGGAGACGACTCCTGACCCAGTCTCTGAGTCAAGCAAGCCTCTATTTGAGCCAGGAACTGAGGGCCTCATAAAAACTTTGGGCTCTGGGGGTCCATCCCTCGAGCCCCTCTGGGAAGGCCCTTACCAGATTATTCTTTCTTCTCCCACAGCTGTCAAAGTACCAGGAATTGATTCGTGGGGACATCACACTCGAGTTAAGAGGTGGCACCCTGACCAAAACTAAGTGATGTCATTTTATGTCTTTACTTTCTATGCTCTGACTTTGTACTTTTCAGATGGGCCTGATAATCTATGTGAGTGCATTCCACAATTGGTCTAACCACTGGTCTGTGGAGCACCCTTTTCTTCATCGGTGGAAGACTTCCCATGGTGGACATCTCCACTCCAAGGAAAGGACTTTTTCCAAGTCTGCAAATACCTTCAACAATCACATGTGTTGCCTCTTCTTAAACTGATGACATCTAACAACCCTAAAATGGACTGGTGCAACACTTTGTACTTTAACTATGGACATAACGTGACTTTTAATTTTGATTATACATTGTCTCGGTTTAATGATTATTTTGCTATGCATAAGACAAATAGGTCTAGATCCGATAGTTTTTTTTTTTTTTTTTTTTTTTTTTATGATGTTTGTCAAATATGGGATGAGGTTATATGGCTAACTCCTGAAAAAGGATGTCTAATACCTACTGCCTATATATGCCGGGAACAAACCGAGCCATGCCCAAAAGTTAGCCAACAACTTAATTGTACTGATTGGAAACACCTGGGATTTTTGCCTCAGGAAATATGCAATGTAATTATTCCTGTGTTTTCCAACCCCTATTCAGGTCCTCCCTTTGTCTGGTCAGGCACTGATTGGGGCTAGATATCTCAGTCAGGCTGGCTTGCTCCAAACAGGACTTACTGGATATGTGGCTCTTTCCTATGGGCTTGGCTTCCCCCTGGCTGGATAGGAAGATTCACCCTAGGTCTAGCCTTTACTCACGTCTTTATATTTTCAGAGCTTCCAGAGAAGCCTGCTATTTTACCCCACCTTAAAGTTTGGTGGGCAAGGTCTCTATCTCACTGGTATGATTACTTGGCTGCAGTGCCTGTCCCCTCTTTGGGAACTACAGATGTTATGCTACGAGTGGACGCTTTGACTAATTTTACTCAACAGACATTACAAGATTCTCAGCAAGCTACTTTGACTCCTAATGCTGAACAAGCACAAATTAGAAAGGTGGTTTTACAAAACAGATTGGGTTTAGAAATTCTGACAGCTGTGCAAGGAGGAACTTCTGCCATTATTCATACACAATGCTGTACTTATATACCTGATATGAGCATTACAGCTGCTCATTTTACTAAACACATGACCAAGATGATTGGGACTATGGATGCTCCTGAAGGCTCAATTGCCTCACTGTGAGACGTTAACTAGTTCCCCATGGTTGAAGACTATCTTAATTACAATAATTCTGGTTGTTCTATTTTTGCTGTTTTCTCCCTGCATCTGTAACTGTGTAATTGGATTTATTTCTAGTCACCTGAAGTCTTTTAAGTTACAAATGGTTGTCCAAGATCCTATGAGTGCAACAGCACTCCACCTATTATTACAAGGGGCCCCTGGATCAGAGACCCTCAATATGACAGTTAGGAGAATATGATGCCTTAACAATTTAGGGACCACACCCCTAAACAGCAGGAACTAGTTATGGAATGAAAATGACGCCCCTTTCCCTTGGCAACATAATTCTCCTAAAAGAAAAGGGGGGAATGAGAGAGTCAATTCCTAGGCAGGTTGATAAGAAGTCTAGGGTTCCCCATGGAGAGAGGGGTCTGGAATTCTCAGGAAGGAAGAAAGGACAAACCTTTTCCCCCTCTACATTCCTTAGGGTTATATAACACTAATGTATCCTGCTTAAGGACAGTCTCAGGAAAAAAACCTGGCTAATTTTGTTATCTCAAAATGTAAATCATGGGAGTACGTCTGGTGAGGTCTTTATAACCTCAAGACATTCTTGACTCACTGTAATAACCAATTTGAGAGTATATAATTCCAGTGCTAAGGTTAGCAAGGGGGTACTCTTTCTATCCCCTTCTAATGTCTATGTCAGAAGCTTTCTCTATCTCCTTTATACTTTAATAAAATTTTATTACACAAATGCTCTGTGATCCAGCCTTGTCTCTGGCCCCAGATTGAATTCTTCTCCTCTGGCGGCCAGGAACTCCGGCGTCCTTGCGTGATTCAGCAACAACCTTTCAGTGAGATGGCTGGATGGCATCACCAACTCCTCGATGGGCAGGAGTTTGAGTACACTCTGCGGGAGTTTGTGATGGACAGGGAGGCCTGGCGTGCTGAGATTCGTGGGGTTGCAAAGAGTCGGACACGACTGAGTGCCTGAACTGAACTGAACTGGTCCATTGTATCATTTAAAGTAGGTGGTTCCTTGTTAATTTTCTGTTTGATCTCTCCATAGGTGTGAATCAGGTATTAAAGACTCCTACTATTATTCTGTCACTGCTAGTTTCCTTTTCATATTTGTGAGCACTTGCCTTATGTATTGAAGTGCTCCTATGTTGGGTGCATATATATTTATAATTCTTATATCTTCTTCTTGGATTGATCCTTTGATCATTATGTAGTATCTTTCTTTGTCTCATTCCATAACCTTTATTTCAAAGTGTATTTTATCTGATATGAGTATTGCTACTCCTGTTTTCTTTTGATCTCCATTTGCATGATACAACTTTTTCCAGCCTTTCACTTTCACTCTGTATGTGTCCTTTGGTTTGAGGAGGGTCTCTTGTAGACACCATATGTAGGAGTCTGCTTTGGTAACCATTTTGCAAAACATTCTTTCTCACTTATCTATCCATTTTTCCATCCCTCGATCCAATCATGTTTCAATATATTTTCCTTGGTGCATTTTGTGGTAAGTTGCAGACACCAGTATGTGTCTCCTTAAGTGTTTCAGGAAGCCTGCCATTAAGTAGTAAGTCATGTTTATTTACTTTGCATACAATGAAATATACCAATCTTTTATTTTCCCAGTCATGTTAAATTTTAGTTGAGATATAGTTGATTTACAATACTGTATTAATTTCTGCTTTACATCAAAGTGATAAAGTTATGCACATATATGTATATGCATACATTATGTGTGTATGTATACACATTCTTTTATTTAATCTGTTTTTTTTTTTTTTTTTTTTTTTTGCTACACTGCAGCATGTGGGATTAGTTGCCTTACCAGACGTTGAACGTGCCTTCCCTCAAGTGGAAGTGTGGAACTTTAACCACTGGACTGCCAGGCAGTCCCATATATATTATTTTCCAATATGATTTATCATGGGATAATGAATATAGTTCACTGTGCTCTACAGTGGGAACTTCTCAATCCATTCCATGTACTCTAATTTTTCTCCCTTAAAGTCAATCTCTTACTTCATTGCTCGCCCAAATCTATGTGCCTTGGAAGACACAAGTCTGTTCTCTATGTCCCTGAGTGTGTATCTGTTTCTTACATATGTTCATTTGTGTCATATCTTAGATTCCACATTTAAATTATAGCATTTGATATTTGTCTTTCCCTGTGTGCCTCACTTCACTTAGTATGATCATTTCTTGGTCCATGCATGTTGATTCAAATGGCCTTATTGTTGTAACTGTACACATACTTGTATCTTTTTAACCATTCATAGAGGTATTCGTTTGTGGTTGTTTTCCTGGACACACTATTAAAGCATGTGTAGTACACCACTGTTGGAATAGTACATCCATTTTGGGTCTGTATAAAGATTTATACGTATTTGTCAGTCACTTCAGTTCAATTGCTCATTCATGTCTGACCCTTTGGGAACTCATGGACTGTAGCAAACCCCACTTCACTGTCAATCACTAACTCCTGGAGCTTGCATCTTCTTCCTTTTCTGTTTTATTGTAGTTCATATTTATTGTTTGATGAAACTGATGAACAAAGTTGCCTTTGTTGTAGCTGCACCGATTCTTGTTCCCTTACACTGATACACAGTCATTCAGAAGTGGTTATTTCCTCTGAGCTGCTCTAAGAAAATTTGTAGTACATCACTTTTGCTACGTCGGCCCCTCTAGATTATGGATTTGACAGGTATTTCTGGGAATTGGTGAATTTCAGCCTTCCAATGTAAGCCTTCCTCTCGCCCATGCCCTTTGCTAAGCATCAGGGAGTTCCCATTACTGGGTATCTATTTTACCTAGCTTGGGGAGCTCACTGCCAGCAATATTGTCAGTTCCGTTTGAAAGGTAAATCATATGACCTGCCTCTAATCTGCCCTTCTTCACCGACTCTGATCATCTCTACACACTTATCTGTACCTCTGACAATGACATTGTTTCCTTGTTTCAATTCGAGTCATATCTCATCGTGAACAAGCATTCCATGCCGTGATCCATTCATCTCTCCATCCCTATGTACTTTCTTTACTTCCGTCTCTGGGCATAGGTAATGCTGCTGCAAGGCATGGTCTCTTGAGTGTGGTTTTCAATATTGATATATTTCTGAAGCGTCCTAGGAACAGAGGCCCATGTAATGGAGAGGCCATGTGATACTTTCTGGTCTCTCTCTCTCTCTCTCTTTTTTTTTTTTTCTTTAAAAGCAGTGATTCTTATACTGGTTCCTCCCACTGATATATCTCCACTATCATAAAAAGGATCCCCCTGATTAATGTAAATCTGTCATTTCTGGTCTGCTCGTTTTCCATGCTGGCCTTTTCCAGGGCTCAGAGTTGATGTCTTGTGGCAGTTTAGATTTTGTGCCTCTGAAAATAAACACTGTTGAGCACTATTCATGGGCCTTTTGCTTTCTGAAAGCACTTTGAGTTGTATTTACCTGTTGATGTTTTCCTGAGAGTGGCCCAGTTTTGTTTTTTTGTGTGTGTTTGTTTTTATTTATGTATTTATTTTATTTTTGGGTGTGTGACCCCTGAAGTCTTCAAGGGTAGGTGTCATGTCCAGTACAGTGGCCTTGTGAATATCAAATGTTCATTAGTGATAGTTTCAAAGTTTCAGTTATAGAGAAGAGCCTTCATGTTGCAAGGTTTCTTTATTTCCTCCTCTTTTAGGATAACCTGTGCCACCTGAGAGTTTTTGGCATGCCTGATTGTACCTTAGAGCAGGATGAGCCAAAGGATGCCACCAACCCTGGTGTCTCCTCACTCTTGGATTATTTTAAGTAAATGTTCCTATTCTATTTTAGTTGATTGACAACAATGCATTTTTTTTTTATGTGTACATATTCTTGTTCCATGGCACGGAGAGTACTTGATATATTCAGCTGTGCTTATTTTCACCTACATGCTATTAGAATATGTTGCAGTAGGTTTATGTGGATTCTGCATTTTATATGTATCTGTTGGAAGAAATTAATGCGAAGCACCAGATGTATCCCTTTCAACCACTAGGATCCTCTGCTATCCATAAGTTTCTTGCCAGGTTGGATGTCCATGCCACCTTTGTGTGGCTGCTCACTGCTCTGGGTTTTTATATCCCACCTCTCCGTTGCATCCCATGATGATTCTTGAATCGACCCACCCCCACCCGCCCTTCATTCACTGTGATGATATCTGATTTATCTCTCCGTGAAGACGGTCTACTTTCACATTTCAATCCTTGATTCAAAATTCATTCTATACCTACTTCACATTTCTTTATCCATTGCTTTCTCCAAGTATGCTATCTTTACTTTCCTTTCTTCAATATTCTGAATGGTGCCATGGGACCTGGCTTGGGGTGTGTGGTGTTTGGAATCTGTTCATTCTTGAAATACTCCAGAGGAAGACCTGCTTTATCATAAAATCTCTAACTCTTTACTAATTTATTTTTCTCTCATGGGGCTAAACTTTTCTAGGCATGCTCATGATGGCTCTCACTAGGTCCATCCCATCACTACGCTAAAACGTCCACTGTACCAACGTTACTCTACTATTGATGCCATGTCCAGCTTTTGACAGTGGCCTTTTTTCATGCTCAGTCAGAGGTGATAATGTTCTTGCAGCTTACATGTTTGTATCTCTTAAAACTTGTCCTATGTACAAATTGTCATGTGCTTTTCTAAAGAAAATTGAAATAGTGCTTATCTGTTCATATCCTCTTCCTGTCAGCTTCCCCTGTGCTTACTTTAGTGTTTCCCCCCCACCCCCCACCCCCATGTGAGATCTGGCAATTTGTTTAGCATGGGCATCAGTTAGAGCTCAGCACCCTTGCGAATAGTAGTGGAGCCATCAGAATGTATTTTAAGCTTGCTGTTAGAGTAAACATCCACAAGGAGGCAGCATTTTTTCATTCCCTCCTCTTGTTACTATGGTAACGGCTGCCTGGGCAGTTAGCTCAGGCCTGGTTCTAAATGAGGGTAAAATGAGACACAGGGTGTCACCAAAAGTTTTTGGCTGTTTAGCCCTTGAGGTTTACATTTAAGTCAAACTTTATTTCTTATTTAAGACAATTTATACCGTTGTTGCTGTTGTTGCAGGGAAACAGTTTTTCCTTCCTTTCCACAGATACCTGGAGGCATTCAACTGTGGTTATTTTCAGAGCTATCTTTTAGGATCTGTTCAGCACATGTCTCTTGATACAGGCATTCCATGTGGATTATGAGTTGCATGGGTATTTGTGGGTACAACTTTATTCCAGCCTTCACCTTTCAGCTTCTCACCCACTGATGCCCTTTGTTAACTCTAATTTTCTGATCAGGAGTGTAAGTCCATTTCATTTTTGTTTGGGTCCTCATCACCATCAATTATATATATATATATATATATATTTAAAATATATATATATATTTTAATCCTCTCTGGAAGGTATATGATGTGATATCTCTTTAATCCATCCTTCTTTTCTTATGGTGATACATTCTAGATTTCTGCTTCTCCCTGAAAATGGCATTTTTTTTGCATTTTCATAATGTCAGAGTCATATTTGTTGTGTCTCTTATGTCCCACTTCTTTCTCTTTTCATCAGCACCCAACAATTCTCTTTCCTTTCCTCTTTTGGGCGTTGTGAATGCAGCTGCAGTGCATGTTTGAGGGGGTGGGGCTCTGGGGGTGTGATTTCCACATTCTGTTGACTTCTCAAATACTTTGGGAGTGGAAGTGACATATGATATAAAGTCTTCTTTTGTGATTCCAAGGCCCTTTGACCATCATGCTCATAAAGGTTTCGACCGCTTACGTCCCACCAGTGGCATATAAGGGTCCCCTTTACTAATATTTCCCTACTCTTCCTTGTCTGTAGAGTTTTGGATAGTGGCCTTTTTGGTGTCTCAGTAGTGATACTGTGTTGCAGTTTAACTTTTCCTATCACTGATAAAAAGGCAAATGAGGCACATTTCCAGAGGCTCTCTAAGTATTCACTAAGTATTTAGCTGTTGATGTTTCCTTCCTGATTGTGTAGGGATTTTTTTGTTTTGTTTTGTTTTGGTGTCCCACCCTTGGCCATTTTGTAAGAGTACATGTCGTTCAGAGCCTGGCCTCCTTGTGACCGGTCAGTGTCCATTAACCCACAGTTTAAGGTTGCTGTTCCCAAAGGCTGCCACAAGGCGGCAACATTTCTTCAGTTTCTCCTCCTGTTATTACGGTAACTGCATCTTTAGAAGCGTGTGCCATTTGCACTTGTAAACGACAGTGGTATGAGCTAGAGGAAGTCCCTGAAAGCTTGTGTCTCCTTCCTTCTCAGTTTTATCGTTGTTTCTATTTCTTTTTTGATGAAGCTATTGCACAGAGTTGCCCTTGTTGTGGCTGTACCAATTCTTGCTCCCTTACACCAATATACAGAGACATTCAGCAGTCGTTATTCCCTCTGACCTGCTCTCAGACAGTGTGTAGTACCTCACTCTTGATAGTCCGCCCCTGTGGATTGTATATTTGAACAGATATTTGTGGGAATCCGTGAATTTCACCCTTCTGATGTAAGCCATCCTCTCACCCAACCCCTTTGCTAAGCAACAATGTCTTCTCCACACTAGGTGTCCATTTCACCTTGGCTGGGGCACTCAGTGGCAGAAATATTGTCTGTCCCATTTGAAAGGTAAATCATGTAGCCTCCTCTAGTCTGCCTTTCTTCACTGACTCTGATTATTACCACACTTATCTTTATCACTGACAATGACATTATTTTCTTGTTTCAATGCCTGAGTCATATTCCATTATAAACCCATATCCCACTTGATCCATTCATCTCTCCATCCCTTTGTACTCTCTTTACTTTCATCTCAGGACATTAGGAATGCTGCAGCATTGCATGCTATAGGATGTGTGGTTATCAAAATCTGTGTATTTCTAAAGTATCCTACAAGTGGAGGGGTCTTGTCAAGCTTTCTTTCTTTTTTTTTCTATAAAAGAACGTGGACCATGGTTCTTATACTGGCTCCTCCCACTGGTATGCCCCCACTACTATAAAAGGATCCTCCTTACGAATGTTAATCTACCATATCTAGTCTGGTCTGATTTCCATTTTGGCCTTTTCCAGTGCTCAGAGTTGATGTCTTGTGGCAGTCTGGATTTTGTATCGCTGATAAGATACCCTATGACTTACTATTCATGGGCTTTTTTTCTTTTTGAAAGCACTTCTAGTTGTATTTATTTGTTGGTGTTTTCTTCCTGAGAATATCCCAGTTTTCTTTTGTGTGTGCGTGCTTATTTGTGTGTGATACCTGATGTGCTCAAGGGTAGGTGTCATGTCCAGTCCAGCGGCCTTGTGAATATCAGATGTCCATCAGTGATAGTTTTCATGCTTTAGTTACAGAGAAAAGCCTCCACTCTGCAAGGTCTCTTTATTCTGTCCTCTTTTAGAATGGCCTGTGCCACCAGAGAGTTTTAGTCAGGTCTGATGGTACATTATAGAATGAACCAGAGGATGCCACAAAACCTGGTGTCTGGTCACTCCTGGATTTGAGTTTAAGTAAAAGTTCCTAGTCTATTTAAGTTGATTGACAAGGATGCCTTTGTTTCACACGTGCAGACTCTTGTTCTATGTCACTGAGAATACTAAGTATTCAGCTGTGCTTGTTTCCACCTACAAGTTAAAATGTGTTTTGTCTACTACTCTTTCTGAATTAGGTTTATATGGATTCTGTATTTTATATGTATCTGTGGGAAGAGGACATATTTTATATGCATCTGTGGGAAGAGGACAGTGAGGCCTGAATGCTTCAGTCCATGTGGTTGCAAAGAGTCGGACACAACTGAGCAACTGAACTGAACTATGGGAAGAAGTTAATATCGATTTCCAGATGTATCCCTTCCAACCATTATGATCCTCTGCTACCCATAAGTTTCTTGCCAGGTTGGATGTCCATGCCACATTTGTGTGGGTGCTCACTGCTTTGGGATTTTATATCCCACGTCTCCATTGCATCCCATGATGATTCTTGAATCGACACCCCCCGCCCTTCACTCAGTGTGATGATATATAGATTTATCTCTCTCTGTAAAGATGGTCTACTTTCACATTTCAATCCTTGATTCAAAATTCATTCTATACCTATTTCACATTTCTTTATCCATTGCTCTCTCCAGGTATGCTATCTTTACTTTCATCTCTTTGATGTTCTGAATGGTGCCATGGGACCTGGTTTGTGGTGTGTGGTGTTTGAAATCTGTTCATTCTTGAACTATTCCAGGAGAGGACCGTCATTATCTGGGTCATGAACATCTTTCTTGTATTGTTCTTCTGCCCATTCTTGCCACCTCCTCTCAATATCTTCTGCTTCTGCTAGGTCCCATAACTGTCCTTTACTGTGTTCCTCTTTGCATGAAATGTTCCTTGGCATCTCTAATTTTCTTGAGGAGATCTCTAGTCATTGCCATTCTATTGTTCTATTTATTTGCATTGGTCACGGAGGAAGTGTCTCTTATCTCACTGTGTTATTCTTTGTAAATCTGAGGTATATCTTTCCTTTTTCTCCTGTGCCTTTAGCTTCTCTTCTTTTCTCAGTTATTTGTAAGACCTCTTCAGAGAACCATTCTGCCTTTCTTCATTTGTTTCTCCCAGAGATTGTCTTGATCACTGCCTCCTGTACAATGTTAAGAACCTCATTAGTAATCAAGGGATTATTATCCCAAATATACAAACAGCTCATGTGGGACAGCATAAAAAAATCAACAAATGGACAGATCTAAATAAACAATTTTTCAAAGAACATACAGATGGCCAAATAAGACATGATAAGATGTTCAGCGTCATTAATTATTAAAGAAATAATAATCAGAACTGCAATGAGTTATTACTTCACACCAGTCAGAATAGGCATCGTCAAAGATTCTACAAAAAATAATTTCTGGAGAGTGTATGGAGGAAAGGGAACCCTCTTGCACTCCTGGTGCATGTAAACTGTGGTGAACAGTAAGGCAGTTCCTTAAAATACTTAAAATAATAATAGTAATAATTACTGTATGACCCAGCAACCCAACACATGGGCATACATCTGGAGAAAACCATAATTCCAAAAGATACATGGACTCCAATGTTCATTGCAGTGCTTTTTACCATGGCCAAGATAATAATAATAATAATAGTAATAAAAATTAAATCATAGCAAAAATGGAAAAAAGAAAAACAAAATCTTGATGCAAACAGTCTTAAACAGGGGATCAAATTATTAGGTATTTGTAAAAGTGAAGGCTTAAAGGTAAGCAAACAAAGCAAGAATCATGTATCAAAACAAAATTGTATGTTAGCATTCAAACAGCAGAAAAGATGATTTTATACTAAAAGAAGTAGCCTACCCTCGTCTCCCTGTCCCAGGAATGCAGAATCCTGAGCCAATGGTAAAATGAAATAATGGATTTTTTTTTCTTTCTTTGTATTTTTCTGGCAACTTTACGTTTTCTGCTATGAGCATGTATCAGTTTTTATTAAAGCTATACAGTATCTTTTCCAACGTGATGAATGCATCTGGATTTTATAAATTACATTCATAAGCATTCTTCTATGGGTCCACTAGAGGACAGTGAAGCACAATAAATATTTATTCTAGCCTGCTAGAGAGTCCTGTTGACAGCAAGGAGCTCAGTTCAGCACATCCTAAAGGAAATCAGTCCTAAATATTCATTAGAAGGACTGATGCTGAAGCTGAAACTCCAATACTTTGGCCACCTGATGCAAAGAAGTGAGTCATTGGAAAAGACCCTGGAAAAAGGTAGGAATATTCATTGGGAAAGACTGAAGGCAGGAGGAGAAGGGGACGACAGAGGGTGAGATGGTTGGATGGCATCACCACTTGATGGACCGGAGTTTGAGCAAGCTCAGGGAATTGGTGAAGGATAGGGAAGTTTGGCATGCTACAGTCCATGCGGTCACAAAGAGTCAGATACGACTGAGCAATTGAACGGAATGAACTGAATATACATATAACATGCCGATATGCCCTAAAAATGGATATACTACCCCAAGAGTGGTATGCTAAACACATTTTAATAATGTATTCATTAAAATAACAACAGATGAATTCCTCTATGTATAGTTAAAAGGATCCAAAAATCTGCACAGCTACAATAAGAAAGCCATTTTAGGCAACAGGCATAGACTGAGAGATGATCATACTGAGAAAGACAAACACCAAATATTACTTAAATGTGGAATCAAAGATATGACACAAATTGACATATATATGAAACAGAAACACAGTCATAGACATAGAGAACAGACTTGTGGTTTCCAAGACAGAGGATTGGGGGAGGGGTGTAGTAAGAGATAGGGCTTATGAGACATAAACTAGAAAATATGGAATGAATAGATAAGTTCCTCCTGTAGAGCACAGAGAACTATATTCAGTATCCTAGGGTAAATCATGATGAGAAGAATGCATATGGGCCTTCCCTGGCAGTCCAGTGGTGAAGACTCCACACTTGCACTTGAGGGCATGCAGGGTCAATCCTGGTAAGGGAACTATTCCCACGTGCTGCACAGTGTAGCCATATATATGTGTGTGTATATATATATATATATTTATATATATATATGTGTGTGTATATTTATATATATATATATATATATTTATATAAATATGTGTGTATATTTATATATATAAAAGAGTGTACACACACAATGCATATATACACATGTTTGTGCATAACTGAATCACTTTGCTGTAAAGAAGAAATTCAACCAACAATGGAAATCAACTATACATCAATTAAAAAGGAACATGACTGGGAAAGAGAAACAAAACAAAAACAACAACAACAGCAACAAACCAACAAAAAAAAGTATATATCCGTGCTTGTAAAGTTTATGTCCAAAGAAAATTGTTGTAAACAAACATGGCTCACTACTTATTGGCAAGCTTGCTGAAATACTTAAGGAGATGCATAGTGAAGTCTCCAAATTACCACAAACTGCACCAAGGAAAAAGATAAATGGTTGGATAGAAGGGTGGGCAACGGGATAGATAGGTGACAAAGGAAGTATTGTAAAATGGTTACAAAAACCAGATCCCTACACACGCTGTCTACAAGAGACCCACCTCAAACCAAGAGGCACTTACAGATGAAAGTGAAGTGCTGGGAAAAGATATTTCATGCAAATGGAGACCAAAATAAAGCAGGTGTAACAATACTCATAACAGATAAAATAGACTTTGAAATAAAGACCATGAAAAGAGACAAAGAAGGACACCACATAACGTTCAAATGATCAAAGAAGACGATATAACAATGGCAAATATATATGCACCAAACATAGGAGCACCACAGTAGTAAGTCAAATGCTAACAAGTATAAAAGGGGAAATTAATAGTAGCAATAACAGTGAGAGATTTTAATGCCCATTTACATCTATACATAGATCAAGCAAACAAAAAATTAATAAGGAAACACAAATTTTAAATGATACAATTGACCAGTTCAGTTCAGTCCTGCAGTCATGTTTGATTATTTGTGACCCCATCAACTGCAGCACGCCAGGCTTCCCTGTCCATCACCAACTTCCAGAGCTTACTCAAACTCATATCTACTGAGTCGGTGATGCCATCCAACCATCTCATCCTCTGTTGTCCCCTTCTCCTCCCGCCTTCAAACTTTCCCATCAGTGTCTTTTCCAGTGAGTTAGTTCTTCCCTTCAGGTGGCCAAAATTTTGGAGTTTCAGCCTCAGCATCAGTCCTTCAATGAATGTTCAGAACTGATTTCCTTTAGGGTGGACTGGTTGGATCTCCTTGCTACCCTAGGGACTTTAAAGGGTCTTCTCCAATGCCATGGTTTCCAAAGCATCAAATCTTTGGTGCTCAGTTTTCTTTATAGTCCAACTCTTGCATCCATACATGACTACTGGAAAAACAGCTTTGACTAGATGGACCTGTGTTGGCAAAGTAATTTCTCTGCTTTTTTAATATGCTGTCTAGGTTGGCCATAACTTTTCTTCCAGGGAGTATTCGTCTTTCCATTTCATGGCTACAGTCACCATCTGATGTGGTTTTGAAGCCCCAAAAATAAAGGTTGTAACAGTTTCCACTGTTTTCCCATCTATTTGCCATGAAGTAATGGGATCAGATGCCAAGGTTTTAGTTTTCTTAGACTCCTATATGAGCTATCCTAATTAGCTCTCCTTAGCATAGTTGAATTCTCCCTAGTGTTGTTCTCCTTAGCGAAGCTCTTCTCAATTAGCTCTCCTTAGCTTAGCTCAGCCCTCCTTTCCTACCCTAAGCCTTTCCTTAGGGTAGCTCAGCTGTCCTTAGCCCAGCCCCACTTTTCTAAGCTAACCTTAGCTAAACTCAGGTTAACACTCTTTACTCTCCTTAGTGTGGCTCTCCTTAGCTTACCTCTCTTTAGCTTAGTTCTCTTTATCTTACCACTTCTTAGACATCCTTAATTAGCTCTCCTGGAGAGCTATGGAGAGCTAGGGAGAGCTGAGCTGAGGAGGGTTAAGCTAATAGGAGCTGAGTTAAAGAGAGCTATGCTTTGGAAAGCTAGGAGGGCTAAGCTTAGGGAAGGTGAGCTAAAGTGAACTAAGCGAAGAAGTAATTAAGGAAAGCTATCCTAAGGCGGGCTGAGCTACAGAGAGCTATGTAAAGCTGAGCTGAGGAAGGCTGAGATGACCAGAGCTAAGCTAAGGAGAACTACGGAGAGCTAAGCTAAGGAGTTCTAAGCTAAGGAGAGCAGAGCTGAGTTAAGGAAAGCTAAGCTAAGGAGAACTGAGCTAACGATAGCTATCCTAGGGAGACCTAAAGAAAGCTGAGTTGCAGAGAGCTGAGCTGAATAGAGCTAACCTAAAGATTGTTGAGCTAAAGAGAGCTAAGCTATGGTGAGCCAAGCTAAGAAGAAGTAGTTAAGGGGGGCTATCCTAAGGAGGGCTGAGCTAAGGTGAACTTAGCTGAAGAGAACTACAGACAACTAAGCTAAGGAGAGCCAGGCTAATGATAGCTCTCCTAAGGAGGCTGAGGTAAGGAAAGCTATGGATGGCCAAGCTAAGAAGAGCTGAGCTGAGAATGAATAAATTATGGAGAGTTACGGACACCTAAGGTAAGGAGAAGTAATTAAGGAAAGCATTCCTAAGGCAGGCTTCTCTAAAGAGACCTAAGCCAGAGGTCTACGCTAGGGAAGGCTAAGCTAAGTAGAAGTAATTAAGGAGAGCTAAGGTGAGCTCTCAAAGAAACAGAAGAAAACAATAGAATGGGAAAGACTAGAGTTCTCTTCAAAAAAGTTAGAGATGCCAAGGGAACATTTCATGTGAAGATAGGCACAAAAAAGGATAGATATGGCATGGACCTAACAGAAGCAGAAGCTATACAGAAGAGGCAGCAATAATACAAAGAAGAACTACACAAAAAATACCTTCATGACACCAACAAGCTTTAGTTATGGCCTAAATATATAAGATCTTCACGACCCAGATAATCACAATGGTGCAATCACTTACCTAGAGCCAGACATCCTGGAATGTAAAGTCAAGTGAGCCTTAGGAAGTATCACTATGCACAAAGTTAGTGGAGGTGATGGAGTTCCAATTGAGCTATTTCAAATCCTAAAAGATGATGCTGTGACAGTGCTACACTCAATATGCCAGCAAATTTGGAAAACTCAGCCCTGGGCACAGGACTGGACAAGGTCAGTTTTCATTCCAATCCCAAAGAAAGGCAATGCTCAAACTACCACACAATTGCACTCATCTCACAGGTTAGTAAAATGATGTTCAAAATTCTACAAGCCAGGCTTCAACAGTATGTGAACTGTGAACTTCCAGATGTTCAAGCTGGATTTACAAAAGGCAGAAGAACCAGATATCAAATTGCCAACATCCACTGGATCATGAAAAAATGGAAGAGAGTTTCAGGAAAAAAAAAAAAAATAATACAATTCTGCTTTACTAACCATGCCAGAACCTTTGACTGTGTATCACAACAAACTGGGAAGATTCTTCAAGAGATGGGAAGACCACATCAACTGACCTGCCTCTTGAGAAATCTATATTCATGTCAGGAAGCAAGTTATAACAGACATGGAAGAACAGACTGGTTACAAATATGGAAAGGAGTACGTTGAGGTTGTATATTGTCACCCTGCTTATTTAACTTATATGCAGGGTACATCATGAGAAACACTGGGCAGAATGAAGAACAAGCTGGAATCAATATTACTGGGAGAATTATCAATAACCTCAGATATGCAGTTGACACCAGCCTCATGGCAGAAAGTGAAGAGGAACTGAAGAGCCTCTTGACGAAAGTGAAACAGGAGAGTGAAAAAGTTGTCTTAAAACACAATATTCAGAAAACTAAGATCATGGCCTTTGGTCCCATAAGTCACTTCAGTTGCTCAGTTATGTCTGACTCTTGTGACCCCATGAACCACCACATGCCAGGCATCCCTGTCCATCACCAACTCCCAGAGTTTACCCAATCTCATGTTCATTGAATCAGTGATGTCATCCAACCATCTCACTCTGTCATCCCCTTCCCCTCCTGCCCTAAATCTTTTCAAACATCAGGGTCTTTTCAAATGAGTCAGCTCTTCACATGAGGTGGCCAAAGTATTGGAATTTCAGGTTCAACATCTGTCCTTCAATGAACACCCAGGGCTGATCTTCTTTAGGATGGACTGGTTGGATCTCCTTGCAGTTCAGGGCACTCTCAAGAGTCTTCTCTAACACCAAAGTTCAAAAACATCAATTCTTCTGTGCTCATGTTTCTTCATAGTCCAACTCTCACATCCATATACGACTGATGGAAAAACCACAGCCTTGACCGGATGGGCCTTTGTTGACAAAGTAATGTCTCTTTTTTAATATGCTCTCTAGGCAGGTCATAACTTTCCTTCCAAGAAGTAAGTGTCTTCTAATTTCATGGCTCCAATCACCATCTGCAGTGATTTTGGATTCCCATCTCCCCACCCCCCCACCCCCCCCAAAAAAAAAAAAAAAAGTCAGCCACAGTTTTCATTGTTTCCCCATCTATTTGCCATGAAGTGATAGGACTGGATGCCACAATCTTCGTTTTCCGATTGTTGAGCTTTAAGTTAACCTTTTCACTCTCCTCTTTCACTTTCATCAAGAGGCTCTTTAGTTCTTCTTCACTTTCTGCCATAAGGGTGGTGTCATCAGCATATTTGAGGTTATTGATATTTCTCTCAGCAATCTTGATTCCAACTTGTATTGCATACAGCCCAGTGCTTCTCATGATGTACTCTGCATATAAGTTATATAAGAAGAGTGATAATATACAGCATTGACATACTCCTTTTCCTATTTGGAACCAGAGTGTTCTTCCAGTCCTTCACTTCATGGCAAATAGATGGGAAACAGTGGAGAAAGCGACAGACATTTTTTTATTTTATTTTTTCTTTTTTTTGGTGGGGGGTGGCTCCAAAATCACTGGATGTGGTGGCTGCAGCCATTACAAGAATAGACACTTACCCCTTGGAAGAACGTTATGATCAATCTAGACAGCATATTAAAAAGTAGAGACCTTACTTTGCTAACAAAGTTTTGAGTAGTCAAAGCTATGCTTTTTCCAGTAGTCATATATACAGATGTGAGAGTTGGACCACAAGAAAGCTGAGTGCCAAAGCACTGATGTTTTTGAACTGTGTTGGAGAATTCTTGAGACTCTTGGGATTCCCTTGCCTGCAAGGGCATCCAACCAGTCCACCCTAAAAGAAACCAGTCCTGAATATTCATTGGAAGGACTGATGCTGAAGCTGGAACTCCAATTGTTTAGCCACCTGATGTGAACAATTGACTGATTTGTACAGACCCTGATGGGAAGATTGAAGGCGGAAGGGGAAGGGGACAACAGAGAATGATATGGTTGCATGGCATCACCAACTCAATGGAGATGAGCTTGAGTATACTCTGGGAGTTGCTGATGGACAGGGAGGTCCAGCACACTGCAGTCCATGAGGTCGCAAAGAGTTGGACAAAACTGAAGGACTGATTGAACTGACTGAAGGAGAGCTGAGCTAATGATAGCTATCCTAAGGAGCTGAGCTATGGAGAGCTAAGTTAAGGAAAGCTCAGCTCATGAGAGGAGAGCTGATTTAAGGAAAGCTAAGTGAAGGCAAGCCAAGCTAATGATAGCTATCCTAAGGAAGGCTGAGCTAATATGAGCTGAGCTAAGGAAAGCTATGGAGAGTTGAGCTAATGATAGCTATCCTAAGGAGAGCTAGGTGGGCTGAGCTTAGGGAACCTGAGCTAAGGAGAGCTAAGCTAAGAAGAGCAACAGACAGGTGCGCTAAGGAGAGCTAAGCTAAAGGGCTAAGCTAAGGAGAGCTGCACTAGGACAGCTACACTAAGGAGAGCTAAGGAGGGCTGAGTTAAGTAGAGTGAGGAGACACCAGGTTTGGTGGCCTCTCTGGCTCATTTTACTCTAATGTACAACTGAGCATGACAAAAACCCTAAGACAACAGTAGCCATTCTAAAAGAGGAGGGAATTAAAAATCTTGCACCATGGGGGCTCTTTGTAACCACAGCCTTCAAACTATTGCTGATGGACATCTGATATTCACAAGGCCACTGGACTCAACATGACACGTACCCCTCAACATGTCAGGGGTCACACATCAAAAAGAAATAATAATAAAAACAAACAAAACCAAAAAACAATACCAGGACACCCTCAGGAAGTAAACATCACTCAGGAAGGAAAAATAGAACTCAAAGTGCTTTCAAAAAATGAAAACCCCATGAATAGTGCAGGAAGCCCACGAATAGTGCTCCACAGGGTTTCTTATCAGAGATATGAACTCTAAACTGCCAAGAGACATCAACTGTGAGCACTGGAAAATGCCACCATGGAAAAGGGTCCAGACAGAAATGGTAGATTAACAGTAGTCAGCGGGATTCTTTTATAGTAGTGGGGGCATATCAGTGGGACAAGCCAGTGTAAAAATCACTGTCTACGTGACTTTATAGAAACAAGAGACAGAACGTATGACATGGCCTCTCCATTCCTAGGGTGCTTCAGAAATACACACATTTTGAAAACCACACACAAGTGAGCATGCATTGCAGCAGCATTCCCAGTGCCCAGAGATGAAAGTAAAGAAAGTACACAGGACGCAGTGATGAGTGGATCAGGCACGGGATATGGCTTCACGGTGGAATATGACTCAGGCATTGACACAAGGAAATAATGTCATTGTTAGAGGTACAGGTAAGTGTGGCGATAATCAAGTCAGAGAAGAAGGGCAGATGACAGCTGTGTGATAGGATACACCTTTCAAACAGGACAGACAATACTGCTGAGAGTGAGTACCCCAGTTGAGGTAAAACGGACACCCAGTTCCAGGAACTCCCTGATGCTTAGGAAAGGGGATAGGTGAGATGAAGTCTTACATTGGGAGTCTCAAATTCACAGATTCCCACAAATACCTGTCAAATTCAAAATCCAAGAGGACCGATTTAGCAACAGTGAGTTACTACACACTTTCTGAGAGCAGGTTGGAGAAAATAACCGCTACTGAACGCCTCTGTGTATCAGTGTAAGGGAGTAAGAAATGATACAGCCGCAACAAAGTCAACGCTGTACGTCAGCTTTGTGAAGCAAGAAGTATGAGCTACAGTAAAACCGAGAAGGAAGGGGTCACCAGCTTCCGGACGCGGCTTCCTCTAGCTGCTACCTCTCTCATTTACAAGCAGAAATTGCTCATACCTCTAAAAATATAGTAACCATAGTAACAAGAGGAGAACCCAGAGAAATGCTGTCTCCTTGTGGCCACTTTCGGGAACAGCAACCTGCAAACTTCGGATGGACACTGACTATGCATAAGGTGGCCGGGCTCTCAATGACAGTCATCCTTATAAAACGTCCAGGGATTGCACACCGAAATAAAACGGGAGAAAACCAAAAGCTCAGGAAGGAAACATCAACAGGTAAATTCAATGCTTAGAAAGAAGACTCTGAATATGTGCCTCATTTGCTCTATTGCCAGTGATACGAAAAGTTAAAGTGCAAGGGATATCACTACTAAGAAACCACAAAGGCCACTACAGAAAACTCAACAGACAAGAAACAGTAGAGCAATATTAGCAAAGGTGGTGGGAGATAAGCGGTTGGAGCCTTCAAGAGCATGACGACCAAAGAGTCTTGGAATCACAAAATGAGACATGACAGGTGATGTCATGTAGTGGTTCCACTCCCAGTGTATTTGAGAGACCAACATATCGTGGAAAACACACCCCCACACCCGCACCCCCTCTAACATGCAATGCAGCAGCATTCAGCTCATTTTAGTTCAGTTCAGTTGCTCAGTCGTGTCCGACACTTTGCGAACCTGTGAATCGCAGCACGCCAGGCCTCCCTGTCCATCACCAACTCTCAGAGATTACCCACAATCATGTCCATCGAGTCAGTGATGCCATCCCACCATCTCATCCTCTGTTGTCCTCTTCTCCTCCTGCCCCCAATTCCCCCCAGCATCATGGTATTTTCCAATGAGCCGACTCTTTTCATGAGGTGGCCAAAGTACTGAAGTTTCAGCTTCAACATCAGTCCTTCCAATGTACACCCGGGACTGATATCCTTTAAGATGGGCTGATTGGATCTCTTTGGAGTCCAAGGGACTCTCAAGAGTCTTCTCCAACACCACAATTCAAAAGCAGCACTTCTTCTGTGCTCAACTTTCTTCACAGTCCAACTCTCACATCCATACATGACCACTGGAAAAACCATAGCCTTGACTAGACGGATCTTTGTTGGCAAAGGAATGTCTCTGCTTCTTAATATGCTATCTAGGTTGGTCATAACGTTCCTTTCTAGGAGTAAGCATCTTTTAATTTCATGGTTGCAATCGCCATCTGCAGTGATTTTTCAGCCCCCCAAAATAAAGTCTGACACTGCTTCCAATGTTTCCCCATCTTTTTCCCATGAAGTAATGGGACCAGATGCCATGACGTTAGTTTTCTGAATGTTGAACGTTAAGCCAACTTTTCCACTCTCCTCTTTGGCTTTCATCAGGAGACTTTTTATTCTTCTTCACTTTCTGCCATAAGGGTGGTGTCATCTGCATTTCTGAGGTTATTGATATTTCTCCTGGCAATCTTGATTCCAGCTTGTGCTTCCTACAGCCCAGCATTTCTCATGATGTACTCTGCATAGAAGTTAAATAAGCAGGATGACAATAAACAGCCTTGGCGTACTCCTTTTCCTCTTTGGAACCAGTCTGTTGTTCCATGTCCAGTTCTAACTGTTGCTTCCTGACCTGCGTACAGGTTTCTCAAGAGACAGGTCAGGGGGTCTGTTATGCCCATCTCTTGAAGAATTTTCCACAGTTTATTGTGATCCACACAGTCAAAGGCTTTGGCACAGTCAATAACGTAGAAATAGATGTTTTTCGATAACACTCTTGCTTTTTTGATGATCCAGCAGATGTTGGCCATTTGATCTCTGGTTTCTCTGCCTTTTCTAAAACCAGCTTGAGTATCTGGAAGTTCATGGTTCACATATTGCTGAAGCCTGGCTTGGAGAATTTTGAGCATTACTTTACTAGCGTGTGAGATGAGTGCAATTGTGCAATAGTTTGAGCATTCTTTGGGACTGGAATGAAAACTGACTTTTTCCAGTCCTGTGGCCACTGCTGAGTTTTCCAAATTTGCTGGCATATTGAGTGCAGCACTTTCACAGAATCATCTTTCAGGACTTGAAATAGCTCAACTGGAATTCCGTCACCTCCACTAGCTTTGTTTGTAGTGATGCTTCCTAAGGCCCACCTGACTTCACATTCCAGGATGTCTGACTGTAGGAGAGTGATCACACCATCATAATTATCTGGGTCGTGAAGATCTTTTTTGTACAGTTCTTCTGTGTATTTTTGCCACCTCTTCTTAATATCTTCTGCTTCTGTTAGATCCATACCATTTCTGTCCTTTATCAAACCCATCTTTGCATGAAATGTTCCCTTGGTATCTCTAATTTTCTTGAAGAGATCGCTAGTCTTTCCCATTCTGTTGTTTTCCTCTATTTCTTTGCATTGATCACTAAGTCTTTCTTATCTCTCCTTGCTATTTTTTGGGACTCTGTATTCAAATAGGAATATCTTTCCTTTTCTCTTTTGCATTTCACTTCTCTTTTTTCACAGTTATTTGTAAGGCCTCATCAGACAACCATTTTGCCTTTTTGCATTTCTTTCCATGGGGATGGTCTTGATCCCTATCTCCTGTATAATGCCACGAACCTTCGTCCCTAGTTCATCAGGCACTCTGTCTTTCAGGTCTAGTCCCTTAAATCTATTTCTCACTTCCACTATATAGTCATAAGGGATTTGATTTAGGTCATACCTGAATGTGGTTTTCCTAGTGATTTTCTAGTGGTTTTCTAGTGGTTTTCCTTACTTTCTTCAACTTAAGTCTGAATTTGGCATTTGATTTAGGTCATACCTGAATGTGGTTTTCCTAGTGATTTTCTAGTGGTTTTCTAGTGGTTTTCCTTACTTTCTTCAACTTAAGTCTGAATTTGGCAATAAGGAGTTCATGATCTGAGCCGCAATCAGCTCCTGGTCTTGCTTTTGCCGACTGTATACAGCTTCTCCATCTTTGGCTACAAAAAATATAATCTATCTTATTTCGGTGTTTACCGTCTGGTGATGTTCACGTGTAGACTCTTCTCTTGTGTTATTGGAAGAGGGTGTTTGCTATGACCAGTGCATTCTCTTGGCAAAACTCTATTAGCCTTTGCCCTGATTCATTCCATACTCCAAGGCCAAATTTGCCTGTTACTCTAGGTGTTTCTTGACGTCCTCCTTTTGCAGTCCAGTCCCCTATAATGAATAGGACGTCATTTTTGGGTGTTAGTCCTAAAAGGTCTTGTAGGTCTTCATAGAACCATTCAACTTCAGCTTCTTCAGCATTACTGGTTGGGACATAGACTTGGATTACCGTGATATTGAATGGTTTGCCTTGGAAATGAACAGAGATTATTATGTCATTTTTGAGATTGCATCCAAGTACTGAATTTCAGATTCTTTTGTTGACTGTGATGGCTACTCCATTTCTTCTAAGGGATTCCTGCCCACAGTAGTAGATATGATGGTCATCTGAGTTAAATTCACCCATTCCAGTCCATTTGAGTTTGCTGATTCCTAGAACATAGGCAATCACTCTTGCTATCTCCTGTTTGACCACTTGATTCATGACTGCCTTGATTCACGGACATACCATTCCAAGTTCCTATGCAATATTGCTCTTTACAGCATCAGACCTTGCTTCTGTCACGGGTCACATCCACAACTGGGTATTGCTGCTGTAACAACACTCAAAAAGGAAAGAGAATTGTTGGGTGCAGATAAGAAGAGAAAGAAATGTGACAGAGGCAAACAATTACATATAACTCTGACATTATGAAAATGGGAACACTGACATTTTCAGGGATATGCAGAAATCTAGAGTGAATTACGGTATATAAAGAAGGTTGCATTGAAGAGATATCACAACACATCCCTTCCAGAGGGGATTAAGAAACATATTGATGGTGATGCTTACCCAAACAAAAGTGAAATGGACTTACACTCCAGGTAAGTAATTTAAGGTTAGGGGTGTTCAAGGCTGAGATGTTGAAAGGTGAAGGCTGGAGCAAACTTATTCCCACAAATACTTATGAAATTAGTAATCCACATGACCTCCTGCATCAAGAGACATGTCACCAATATATTTTAAAAACACCTGTGACAGTGAGCACAGCTCAATACCTCCAGATATCTGTGTAAGGGATGGAGAAATTGTTTCCCTGCAGCAACTACAACAGTGTAAATAGTCTTAAATAAGAAATAAAACTTTCACTTAAAGAAAAACCTCAAAGACTAAAAAAGATAAAAGCTTTTGGTGACTTCTGTGTCTCCTTTTACTCTTATTTACAACCAGGTCTGGAATAACAGTCCAGGCGGCTTTTACTTCCAAACAAGAGAAAGGAATGAAGAAATGATTCCCCCTTGTGGACATTTTCTCAAACAGCAATCTTAAAATACTTTATAAGGGTGCTGAACTCTAAATGATACCCACCCTTAACAAATTGACAGGGCTCACATACGGGGAAAAAAGTAAACACAGGTGAAGCTAACAGGAAGAGGATATGAACAGGTAAACACAATTCTATATTTCTTTAAGAAAACAGATGATGATGTGCACAAAGGGCAAATTCTAAGAGATACAGACATCTAAGCTAGTAGGACAGTATCACCTCTGCCTGAGCATGGTAAAAGGCCACTGTCAAAAATTGGACATGGCATCAGCAGTAGAGTAACACTAGTACAGTGGATACAGTATGGTACTTGTGACATGGACCTTTTATGAGCCACTATGAGCATGACTAGAAAAGTGAATGTCCATGAGAGTAAAATAAATAGATAAAGAGGTAGAGTATGATAAATCAGATCCTGTCCTGGAATATTTCAACAAGAACAGATGGCAAACACCACACACCCCAAACCGGTTCCTGCCTCACCATTTATAACATCAGCTACAGGAACATTAATATAGCATACCCAGATAGAGGAATGGATAAAGAAATGTGATATACATATAGAATGAATTTTGAGTCAAGGACTGAAATATGAATGTAGGCCATCTCAGAGATAGAGATAAGTCTAGAGATCATCACATTGAGTGAAGGAGGTTCCATTCAAGAAGCATCATGGAATGCAACAGAGAGGTGGGATACAAATGTCCACGACAGTGAGCACCCGCACAAAGGTTACATGGACATCTAACCTGACAAGAAACTTATGGGTAGCAGAGGTCCCTGGTGGATGGCAGGGATACATCTGGAACTTGGCATTAATGTCTTCAGAAAGATACATATAAAAGACAGAATCCATGTAAACTGACTGCAGTAAGAGTGGTAGACAAAACACATTCTAATATGTAGGTGAAAGCAAGACAGCTGAATACATAGAGTAGTCTCAGTGTCACAGAACAAGAATCTGAACACATAAAAATAACTCATCCTTGTCTTCAACTGAAAGAGAATAGGAACATTTACTTCAAAAATCCAAGAATGAAGTGGCACCAGTTTTGGTGGCATCCTTTGGCTCATTCTACTCTAATGTACAACATCTCTGACAAAAACTGACACAAATGCTCAGGCTGTGCAGGCCATCTTAAAGCAGAGGGAATAACAAATCCTTGCAGCATCAAGGATTTTCTCTGTAAGGACAGCCTTAAAACTATCACTGATGGACATCTGATATTCAAAAAGTTGCTGGACTCTACATGACACATATCCTTGAACATGACAGGAGTCATTCATTTGGGGGGAAAAAAAGTGAAAAAGAAAATACAGGACAATCTCAGGAAGAAAAGACCAATGGTTAATACAGCTCAAAGTTCTTACCAAAAAAAAAAAAAAAGAGCAGAAGCACTTAATATTTCCAAGGCTGCTGGGCTTTAAAAGATATCCATGTTTCAAAAATTGCTAGCAATCTCCTGTGAATGAAAAATCTCAAATAGAACACCATATCTGGAAGAAAATATCAACAGATAAATACAATTCTCAGTATTTAATGCCTCTAAAGAACCCTTCAAACACATCTGCCATCCTCCTCTCTCTAAGGCAACTCAGATGTGTCACATGGCAGGGAGAGTCTCTCTTCTCCAAACCTTGCCTCACAGCTACACAATTCGGGGTTACATTCTGTTCTCTCTCATGTTTCACCATTTTGTTGTTTTTAATATCTTGTCTAAAATCCCTCCACAATAATTAGGATGCCTTGAAGTGTTTGTGGAAATGAGAATCATCCCATTTTCTTTCTACAAGTGGTCTTAAGCAGTTTGAAGAACTTTTAATCATGGGCCACCTACCAGGAACCTTTTCCATCCCACCTCCTTTTCTCAGTATTCATGTAGCTCTCCTCAGTTTTCTAGTTTCCATTCTGAAACACCTGCTTCAGGCTGTGAGACTGCACTGAATACACTTGTTGTTGCTCCAGTTGTAGCTGTCTTCTTTCAAGTCTAGGACTCATGGTAACCTCACTATGTGTATTAACCAGGCTTAGGTTTTAACAGGTTAATGGGGATGAGACAAACAAATGAATGTTTTAGATTGTGCTGGTGATCCCCAAGAAAGAAATTACCACCTACGACTAATATTCCCAGGAAGGTGTGTAGCTTGCCAAGAGGTATGTGAGCCTCTGGTGTAAAGTGTTCTCAACATGTGCCTTCAAAAATCTCTTGCAGAGTTCTGAGTTCCTGGGGCGGGGAAATAAGAAAAGATGAGGGTGTCCTAGTACTTTTAGTACAAAATCATCTTTTCTGGTGGTTGAATGCTAACATAGAACTTGGTTCAGATACATGATTCTTGGTTTGTTTACTTATCTTTAAGCCTCTATTTGTACAAATACCTAGTAATTTGAACCCCTGTTTAGAGCTTTTTTCTTGTTATTGTTTTTGCTATAATTAAAAATTGTTGCATGTCTTGGCTATGGTAAGTAGTGCTGCAATGAACATTGGGGTGCATGTATCTTTTAGAATTCAGGTTTTCTCCAGGAACACACTCATATGTGGGGTTGCTGGATCATATGGTAAATCAAATTAAAAATTTTTAAGGTGCTGTCATTCTGTTCACCATCATGGCTGTACCAATTCACATGCCCACTGAGAGTGCAAGAGGGTTCCCTTTACTCTACATCCTCTCCAGAAATTATTGTTTGTAGAATTTCTATGTACCACTTCTTCTTTATCCATTCATCTGTCAATGAACATTTAGGATGTTCTTTTTTTTTTTTTTATGTTTTGACTTGTGTGAATAGTGCTGCTATGAACATCGGAGTGCATGCATATTTTGAGATTATACTTTTGTCTAGGTTTATTCTCAGGAATGTAATTTCTGGATCATATGATAATTTTACTTTTACTTTTCTGAAGAGCTTCCATACTGTTTTCCACTGTGGCTGCACCAACTTACATTCCCACCAACATTGTTGGAGTATTCTTTGTTATCCACATCCTCTCCAGCATTTGTTATTTGTAGACATTTTGATGGTGACCATTATGACTGGTGTAACATGATACCTCATTGTTTTGATTTTGATTTCTCAAATAATTAGGCATATCAAGAATCTTTTCAGGTACTTCTTGTCCATCTGTATGACTTCTTTGAAGAAATGTCTTTGTAGGTCTTCTGCCCAATTGCGTGTGTGAGTGTGTGTGTGTGTGTGTGTGTTTAATTCTCTTTATTTATTTTTGTCTGCACTGTCTTCCTTGCTATGTGTGGGTGTTTCTCTGGTTGTGGTGAGTGGGGGCTACTCTCCAGTTTTAGTATGAAGAGTTCTCATTGTGATGGCTTCTCTTATTGAAGAGCAAGGGCTCTAGGGGAGGCAAGTTTCAGTTGTTAGAGTGTGTGGGCTCAGTGGTAGTGGTGTATGTGTATCACTTGTCCGTTGACTTGTGGCATCTTCCCAAACCTGGGCTCAAACCCATGTCCCCTGGATTGGCAGTGGGATTCTTAACCACTGAACTGCCATTTTTCTCAATTGTACTCATATTCTAGCCTTCTTTGTTATAGATTAGGTGACCATAGGTGTAAAGATTTTATCGCGTGACTTTCTTTCTTGTATGATTTACCTATAGTTGTATTTTGTGCCAGTATAATGCCATATTCATTATGGATATATATAATCCTTCAGCCCTTGTCACTCAGATCTCCTCATGCTACATGTCACGTATATATATATATATATATACATATATATATATATATATATATATTTCAGGGTAAAGTAAATAGCTTATTGAAAAGTACATATGGAAAGTACATATGGAAAGGCACACAGATGAGCTCAGAGTGAGTTGCCCCGCCCCCCCTAAGTTCCTGGAGTTTTCTGGGTTATTTAAATTTCTTAATTTAAGTGATCTTTGCCCAGAAGCTTAAAAGGGGAATTTACACTTTGTAGTAAAATCCCTGCATGGTAAAATAAATAATAAACAAGGAACTGTAAAATGGCAATCGAGAAATATTTGGAAGATGCCTGACAAAGGGCTCATTTACCTAATTTAAGCAGAGTTCAAAAGTAAAAATAAGAAGATGAAAAACCCAATAGAAGACAAACTTGAAGTATACAAATGGTACAAACAAATACAAATTACTCAGATGAAAAAAAACAGAAAAGAAAAATGACCAAAAAACAGGAGGAAACATTGAACCTAATTGATAGTATAAGAAATTCAAACCAAAACAAAAATGAATTACTATGTCTCACCAAGCCAATTGACAAAAGTTCAATAAGAAAGTTGAAAGATACCAAATGTTTCCTCCAAACTAAGGATGAGAGTTTGGAAAATGAGTGTCCATGCAATGTTGTGAAAGCATAGTGTCATGCAACTTTCTGAAGGACAATTTGACAACATCTGGTAAATTTATAAATGCATTGAGCCACATAGCCAGACCCTGTTTGAAATTTACATTGTATAAATATTAATATAATTTCACCTAGATTATATATATATGATCCTCTCTCTCTCTATATATATATATATGTGTATATATATATATATATATTTTTTTTTTTTTTTTTTTTCCTTTCTTTTTTTCCATCAACGTAGAAAATCTCTTTGGGCCCCTTCCTCACACTTCCCTTCCCCCAAGAGACTCCTGTTTTCAGTTCCGTCAGTATAGAACTTCCTATAAATGGAGCTTACAGTAGGTAAATGTGTAGTTGCTTTACAATGTTTTGTTACATTGTGTTGTACAGCAATGTAAATTGGCTGTGAGTGTGTGTAATATATATATACATACATTATATATATATGTATACATTATATATAATACACACACACACACATACACACTGAAAAACAACCAACCAACCCTGAATAAAACTCAAAACACAAGTTCTTGTCAAAACTGGATTTTCAAGCCATGGCACAGGTTGGCCCAGGAGAAAGTCCAGGAGCATGACTACAGGACGGTGGAGACAAGATTCTAGTTGAGGGCACTGGAAGGAAACATCCAGCCGGAGGACAACCCGCCCACTAGAAGATCCAGGCCTAAAACTGCCTGCCTGCAAACAAGGGAAGCAAATTGCCAAGATGCGCCTGCGTGCTCCAGGCCTGACAGACACGGCAGAGACCCAGAGTAGCCAATCCCTGAGCGGTAGGGCGGGACATCCTGTGAGTTCCGCACCCTCCTGGCGGTTATTAGTCCTGCTGCCCGGGTCGCAGCACAGATTGGTCGCTTGTGCTTTATGGGGTGTACAAGGCGGCTGCTCGCGGTTCCCTTCGCCTCAGTGCGGGAGGACTAGACGCCACCGAGCTCCGAACTCGCACCAGGTTTGGGTGGTCAGCGCGGGAGGGACAGCGGGGAGACTGACAGGAATGTGCTCTGCACAAACCTCCTAAACCCTTAGCCTGATGGCTTCAGATTCCAGGCTGGGAGGCCATACATCCCGTCAGCATTGAGGAACCTGGGGCCTAACCTTAAGGGTGCTGGTGGGGCTCAGCTTCAGGGACTACAACTCCCTCTGCCCTCAGAAACACCAAGTCCCCTAGTGCTGCGAACCCTGTCTGCCTGCTTAGAGCAACCCTAGTTCCCCTCAGCCCGTGGAACCCGCAAAATAGCACCCGCAGAGAAACCAGATTTCCTTGACCTCAGAGACCCTGGATACCTCAAACTGGTAGCTCTTAAAACTCTTCCTTCTCAAGACTCTAACTGTCCTGCCTGTCTGGGGCCTAAAACCCGTTAATGAGAACCCTCCTATTTCCTCAGCCTCATAGATCCCAGGTACTTTCAACCTGCGTGGTCTCCATCAGACACAAGACTCCCACCCCAATCCCAAAATCTGAGAAATCCCACATCCTTCAGCCCCTGTCACTCAGATCTCCTCATGCTACATGTCTCGTAGACATAGAACCCAAGTTATGCCCAGGTTTTCCCAGAGCCCCTGGGCAGAGATCCTCAAAATCCTGCTTGGAGAAATAGTCCCTCTCTTGCACTGGTACAGCGCCCTGATTTCAGCCTGACCCCACTCTAGCAGTTGGGGGCTTCCAGGTCTCCTGACTCAGGACTCCTTCTGTCACCCACAGACATTGTCCCTCCCAGTGCCTTTCCTCAGAGAGGCCAAATTGTAGGGGAATCAAAGAAACCAAATCTAGTTCACATTAGTCTGGACTGTCACAGCTCTTTGGGGTTGGTCCATCCCAACAACACCCCAAGCCTGACTTTGTTGGCTCCTTCCTGTCCTGGACAGTCCACCAAAAAGGGACAGACCCAACTCTGGACAGTCGTCTGGACTATCTCAGCATCTTCTTGTCCCACAGGCACCTTGGCCTGAGTTGGTTCTATGGCCATGAACCTGAACAGGTTTCTGGAAGACAGCACTGAGGGGGATCTAGGGAGTCCAAAGTAGAAGCCCATGGTGAGAGGTGGAGGCAGCAAAAGCCTCTAAGCCAGCTCTATAGGGAGGACATGGAGCTGGTCCCAGCTCTGTTTGTCCACACAGCTGAATGAACTTCTCTGTGAAAGTACACAGGATGGGAATGCCTGGTCTTGTCTGAAGCGGAAGGGTGGAGTGGGACAAAACAGGACACTAGCATCATCAACTGCTCTGTGTCCAGGGAGAATTAGAAAAATGCTCAGTGTTTGCTCCGTTAAGCAGGATGCAGTTGGGAAGGAAAGTCTTCATCCCTGTCTCACAGAGACCATCCAGTAGCTTCAGGCTACTCCCTACACACAAGGTGGAGGAGAAGGCCCAGCTCTAAGGCCAGACTTATATTCGTAAGTCACTGATGAAATCAGTTCTTTTCCTTAGGCCAAAGATTCTTTCAAAGGCATTTCCATATACTTCTCTGAGGAAGAATGGGCAGAGATGGGAGAATGGGGGGAAAAAAATCAATATAGGAAGGTGAAAAGGAACTCAGAAGTGCTGACTGCTGTAGATAACAGGAAGTGCTGCAAGCATATGAACCTGAGAGATATAAAACAGGTGTTCACCCTCAGTGTTAAGTTGGTCCTCTCTTAAGTGGCTTCATCTGCTTACAGTTCCCTTTTGTGTGGAGACTAACCTGGAGGAAATTTTTATTGTGTTTTTACCAAAGTGGGGTTGGCCCTGGCAGTGCAGAGCTCACCTCTTGCCTTGTTCTAGATTCTCCCAGCCTATCCTACTAATTATCATGACTCTGTGACTCTTGGCATTGATTCTGTGCTTTGTTCCTCATTCTTAGAACAAATATTTTGCTTCTTTCCAGGTTTCAGAGCCTCTAGACCAGCTTTCATGCATCGCCACAGGCAGGTCATCAAACCCCAGGTAGATGATACTGAGCATTCTGATGAGGAATGGACACCAAGGCAGCAAGGTGAGGGGCCAGGAGGATTTAGAGGTGTCTTCCTAAAGCCAGCCTGGGCTTAGATCTCAACTACATATCAGCCATTAGCAAAGGAAATATAGTTTTCAGCATTCTGAAGTTGTTGTGGCAGAACATTGACATAAGCCTGAATGAAGATGCATGTATAGGTTTTCCAGTGTAATTCTCAAAACTTTAATGTTTAAACTTTGTCATTATTTTTAAAATAATTACTTTTGCTAAGCATTAATGAAAGGGCAATTAAAGAAGTCTTAGACTATAAATTTCCCAGAGATTTCTAATACTAATCTCATCATAATTTGGTTATTGGATTAATGTCTTAGAGGAGAAAATGATTAACATATTATGCCATTATTTATATATGTATATATGTATACATTATTGAATATACATTATTTATGTATGGATAAAAATGACAACACATGATCATCTTACCCTAAGGTGAATCTGTCTTTTTATATATATATATAAATTTATTCATTTTAATTGGAGGCTAAATACTTTACAATATTGTAGTGGTTTTTCTATACATTGACATGAATCAGCCACGGGTGTACATGTGTTTCCCATCCTGAGCCCCATCCCGCCTCCTTGCCCATCCCATCCCTCTGGGTCATCCCAGTGCAACAGCCCTGAGCACCCTGTCCCATGCGTCAAACCTAGACTGGCAGTCCATTTCACATATGATAATACACATGTTTCAATGCCATTCTCCCAAATCATCCCACCCTCTCCCTCTCCCACAGCGTCCAAAAGACTGTTTTATACATCTGTGTCTCTTGCTGTCTCGCATATAGGGTTAGTGTTACTATCTTTCTAAATTCCATATATATGCATTAGTATACTGTATTGATGTTTTTCGTTCTGGCTTACTTCACTCTGTATAATAGGCTCCACTTCATCCACCTCATTAGAACTGATTCAAATATATTCTTTTTAATGGCTGAGTGATATTCCATTGTATGTTGTGTAGATGTATCACAGCTTCTTTATCCATTCGTCTGCTGATGGACATCTAGGCTGCTTCCATGTCCTGGCTATTGTAAACAGTGCTGCAACGAACACTGGGGTGGATGTGTCTCTTTCAGTTCTGGTTTCCTTAGTGTGTATGCCCCAACAGTAGGTTTGCTGGGTCATATGGCAGTTCTATTTCCAGTTTTTTAAGGAATCTCCACATTGTTCTCCATAGTGGCTGTACTAGTTTGCATCCACCAACAGTGTAAGAGGGTTTACTTTTCCCCACACCCTCTCAGCATTTATTGTTTGTAGACTTTTGGATAGCAGCTATTCTGACTGGAATGAAATGGTACCTCGTTGTGGTTTTGATTTGCATTTCTCTGATAATGACTGACGTTGAACATCTTTTCATGTGTTTGTTAGCCATTTGTATGTCTTCTTTGGAGAAATGTCTGTTTAGTTCTTTGGCCCATTTTTTGATTGGGTCGTTTATTTTTCTGGAATTGAGATGCAGGAGTTGCTTGTATCAGTTGCTTCGTTTGCTAAATAATTCTTTGTCTTGATTCTGGGAACCAGTTTGAGAGATCTGTTTCTTCTCACTGATCTTTCCCATGTTTCACTAACCAGAGACAGCACCAGATAAATAGAAATAAAGTTCACTCATTGTAAGATAGAAGGGATCAGCTCACTTCCTCTTCTGCTGCTCAGAGATTAGAAGAATTAATCTGCTTAGACTGGAGAAAACAATTTAGATTAGTTCTATGATTCTCCATCTATGAATTTCTGATCTCCTAGATTATTTTTTATTATGTATTTATTTATTTATTTGGTTGCACTGGGTCTTCGTTGCTATGCATGGGCTTTCCCTGTGTGTGGTAAGTGGTTTCTCTTGTTGCAGAGCACATGCTGGCCGAGTAGTTTGTGACACACAGGCTTAGTTGCCCCAAGGAATGTGGAATCTTCATGGACCAGGGATCGAACCTGTGTCCTCTGCGTTGGCAGGCAGATTCTCATACTCTGTGCCACCGGGGAAGTCCATCTGCTCCCTTAGGTTGTTAAAACTAGTATACAAGACATGGAAACCAAACATTTGGCTGTCTGCAAAGGTTCTGATATGGAGAGAGATTCTTCATAGGGAACACCTGCCCCATGGTTCTCAGTTCAGTGCAGTTCAGTTGCTCAGTTGTGTCCGACTCTTTGCAACCCCATGAATCACAGCACGCCAGGCCTCCCTGTCTATCACCAACTCCTGGAGTTTACTCAAACTCATGTCCATCGAGTCGGTGATGCCATCCAACCATCTCATCCTCTATTGTCCTCTTCTCCTCCTGACTTGAATCCCTCCCAGCCATCAGGGGCCTTTCCAATGAGTCAGCTCTTCACCTGAGGTGGCCAAAGTATTGGAGTTTCAACTTCAGCCTCAGTGCTTCCAATGAACACCCAGGACTGATCTCCTTTAGGATGGGCTGGTTGGATCTCCTTGCAGTCCAAGGGACTCTCAAGACTCTTCTCTAACACCACAGTTCAAAAGCATCAATTCTTAGATGCTCAGCTTTCTTCACAGTCCAACTCTCACATCCTTTTATGACCACTGGCAAAACCATAGCCTTGACTAGACGGATCTTTGTTGGCAAAGGAATGTCTCTGCTTTTGAATAGGCTATCTAGGTTGGTCATAACTTTCCTTCCAAGGAGTAAGTGTCTTTTAATTTCATGGCTGCAATCACCATCTGCAGTGATTTTGGAGCCCCCCCAAAATGAAGTCTGACAGTTTCCACTGTTTCCCCGTCTATTTCCCACGAAGTGATAGGACCAGATGCCATGATCTTAGTTTTCTGAATGTTGAGCTTTAAGCCAACTTTTTCACTCTCCTCTTTCACTTTCGTCAAGAGGCTTTTTATTTCCTCCTCACTTTCTGACATAAGGATGGTGTCATCTGCATTTCTGAGGTTATTGATATTTCTCCTGGAAATCTTGATTCCAGCTTGTGTTTCTTCCAGCCCAGCGTTTCTCATAATGTACTCTGCATATAAGTTAAATAAGCAGGGTGATAATATACAGCCTTGGCATACTCCTTTTCCTATTTGGAACCAGTCTGTTGTTCCATTTCCAGTTCTAACTCTTGTTCCCTTTTTTCCAGTTCTAACTCTTGTTCCCATGTTCTACACATCTTTATTTTCCTTCTTAATAATTTCTGAGTGTATTCTGTTGCTAATTATATACACACTGGTGTGCAAAAAACCTGTAGAACTTTTTCATCTTGCATGACTGAAACCATTTACCCACTGAGCAACAATTCTCCAATTCTTCCTCCTCATAGCCCTTAGCAACCACAATTATATTTTGTTTCCATGGATTTGATTAAATTAGATATCTCATAGAAGAGGAATCATGCAATATTTTTCTGTTTTTGATTGGTTCATTTCACTTAGCCTAATATCCACAAGGCCCATTCTGATGTTGCATATGACAAAATTTCATTCTTTGTTTTTAAGGCTGAAAAAAATTTCCTTGTGTGTATATGTATACGATATGTATGAGATATATTTTATATATAATCCTTATCTGTTTATCCCCTGGTGAATATTTATATTGCTTCCGCATCTTACCAATTGTGAATACTGCTGCAATGACCATAGATGTGCACATTATTTATTGAAAATCTCACTTTCAATTTTGTTATGATATACACTCTGGAGCTGGATTACTAGATCATATAGGAATTCTAATTTTCTGAGGAAATTCCATACTGTTTTCTGTAGCGGTTGCAGTATTTTACATTTCCAACAATCGCATGTAAGTGTTCCATTTTCTCTATATCCTTACCAAACTTGCTACTGTTTTTTTTTTTTTTTTCCTTCTTTTTGTACTAACCATCACAAAAGGTATGAGAAAATTTCCATTGCAGTTTTAATTTGTGTTTCCCTATTGATTAGTAAGATTGAGCATCTTTTTATATGTTTGTTGGCTATTTGTGTATCTTCTTTGTAGAAATGCCTATTCCATCCCTACTCTCACCATGTTAGTCGACTCAGTCTGCTATAACAAAGAAAGACTGCATGGCTTAAACCAGAGAAATTTGTTTTCTTACAATTCTGGAGAATGGAAGTTTGATATCAGGGTGCCATCAAAGTCAATGCAGTTCTCTTCCTGGCTTATAGATAGCCTTGATATTGGTGTATGCTTAAAACCCCTTATCAGATTTGTATTTTACAAATAGTTTCCACTGTCCTGTACGTGGCCTTTTCACTGCTCACTGTGTCCTTTGCTGCACGGAAGTTTAAAATTTAATGTGGTCTTATTTGTCTCTTTTTACTTTGTTGCTAACACTTGTACACTTGCTATCATATCTAAGAATTCATTGCTGAGTCAATATCGTGAAGGTTCACCATTGTTTTCTTCTAAGAGTCTTATCATTTCAAGTGATACATTTAGGCCTTGAATCCATTCTGAGTTGATTTTTCTACATGATATAAAATCTTCATTATTTTTCATATGGGTATTTTGTCCCCTCAGCTCCTTTCTCTACAGGGCTTAAATTTTCCTCATTGTTTTGACACCCTTGCTAAAGATCACTGGACCATGTATCCAGGAGTTTATTTCTGTTTATTTCTGACTATCTGTTCTGTTACATTGATTGATATGTCTGTCTTTATGCAGCATGCTTCCCCAATGGCTTAGCAGATGAAGAATCTGCCTTCAGTGCAGGAGGCACAGGAGATGTTGGTTCAATCCATCGGTTAAGAAGATCCCCTGGAGAAGGGAATGGCCACCTCCACCAGTATCCTTGCTTGGAAAATCCACTGGACAAGAAGAGCCTGGTAGACTCCAGTCCAAAAGGTCACACAGAGTCAACAGGACTTGGTGACCAAGAAGGCACTTTACTACACTATGCTCTTTTGGTTACTGTTCCTTTGTAATGTGTTGTGAAACCAGAGGCCTCCCTCTTTGCTGTACTTTCTAAGATTGTTTTGCCTAGTTGGTCTCCTCGGAAATTCCATATTAACTGTGGGATGGATGTTTCTATATCTGAAAAACCTTCCATTGGGATTTCAACAGGAATTGCATCATATCTTTAAATTCCTTTGGGTAGTATGAACAACTTAATACTATTGTCTCCAAATCCATAAACATGGGGCACCTTTCTGTTTACCTGTGTCAGATTCCTTTCAGCAATTTAGTAGTTTTCAGTGTACAGGTCTTTCATCCCTTTAAACTTGCCCCTAGGTATTTCATTTTTTTTTTTTTAATGCTACTATACATAAGATTATCAGGACATCCCTGGTGGTCCAGTGGCTAAGACTCCACACTCCCAATGCAGAGAACCTGGGTTCAACCCCTGGTCAGGTAACTAGACCCCCACATGCTGCAAAGAAGGACTGGTACACATAAATAAATAAAAATAAATATTTTTAAAATGTAAACATAGCTCTTGACTACAGCTTAAAAAATAAAAATAAAGACAATTGTTTACTTAAATTCCTTTTCAGAATGGTCACTGTTCTTGGGTATATTGCAAAGATATTTGAATGTTGATTTTGTACCATGCAAATTTCTGTGAAGGTTTTGTGTATGTGTATGCATGTGTGTGGAATTGTAAAGATTTTCTGTACATAAAGTCATGTCCTCTGTAAACAGACATAATTTTACTTCTTTCTTTCCAAGTGGAAACCTTTTCTAATACAATGTCCTGGCTAGAATGTCTAATATTATGTTTAATAGAAGTGTTGAGAATGGGCATCCTTGCCTTTTCTTTTTTTTTCTTTATCTTAGAAGTCTTCCATTTTTCACTGATGAGTGTGATGTTAGAGGTAGACTTTTCATATATGACCTTTATTATATTGCTATCACTTCCTTCTACTTCTATTCTGTTGAGTATTTTTTGTCATGAAAGGCTAGTAACTTTATTAAGATAATTTATGAGCATTGGATGAAGCACAGTTGAAGTTTCATATTTTTTTCATTAATTTTAAGAAAATTATGTGATGCTCTCAGTAGAAGCATAGAAGTTGATGCTACAGAAACCATTTTCCATTCCTCCTTTGGTAATTCTTGTCCTTGTCACTCTCTGGCACAGAATTCTGTGTCCTTAATTAGAATTCCTAGAGTTTGGAAACATTGTCCAACCAAAGCACTGGTTCTCATCATCTTTTAGGTAAACCATCTTGGATGGCCATAGAATGGAGCACACTCAACCAGAAGTTGAGTATTTCCCAAATCTTGTTGACAAGAAAATCCTCCTTGTGGATCCAGTCACAGGTAAAAATGATTGAAAACAGATCCTAGAGACTGCCGCCTTCCTTTCCTGAATCTTTAGCACAATGTCTGATATCATCACCATGTTTATGGTGAGTAAGTATAGCAACAATAGTAGGCTGTGTGATTGTTACAGTATTTTCACAATATTTCAGACATTAAGCATGTGTGTGTGTGTGTGTGTGTGTGTGTGAATAAACTTCCTTAAACCTTAGAACAGTCATACAGTGCCTATCAGGAGGTATGTAACTATCACCATTATAGAACAAGAAACTGAGGTAAAGGCATGTTTGATTATATGCCTGATATCATAGTAGTGCAATCTAATCCAAAGCACCTTCTCTAAACCCCTTACAAGCTGACTAGAAAAACTTCCATAGTTCTATAAAGTTTACACTGCCTTATTCATATATCTTTATATCATTCATCTGAGAGATGTTGTCAACCTCACTTCTTTTGTGCTGGGCTAAAGTTATGACCATAGAAGACAGCGTATTAAAAAGCAGAGACATTACTTTGTCAACAAAGCTCCATCTAGTCAAGGCTATGATTTTTTCAGTGGTCATGTGTGGATGTGAGAGTTGGACTATGAAGAAATCTGAGCATAGAAGAATTGATGCTTTTGAACTGTGGTGTTGGAGAAGACACTTGAAAGTCCCTTGGACTGCAAGGAGATCCAGCCAGTCCATCCTAAAGGAGATCAGTCCTGGGTGTTTATTGGAAGGACTGATGTTGAAGCTGAAAGTCCAATACTTTGGCAACCTGATGCAATGAGCTGACTCATTTGAAAAGACCCTGATGTTGGGAAAGATTGAGGGCAGGAGGAGAAGGGGACGGCAGAGGATGAGATGGTTGGATGGCATCACTGACTCAATCGACAAGGGTTTTGGTGGACTCCAGGAGTTGGTGATGGACAGGGAGACCTGGTGTGCTGCGGTTCATATGGTCTCAAAGAGTCAGGTATGACTGACCGAATGAACTGAACTGAACTGAACTGAAAGTGGGACATATGCTAAGACATCTAACTAAGGTAAGCTTAAGGACATGTTGGGCAGTTTGTTGTGTGTTTGGTCCAAGATGAAGAAAGCATTAGGGTCCCCAAACTCAGAGCCTCCTACTCCAATAAGAGGAAGGAACTCACAACCCTGACAATCCTCAGTTTATAACTGAAAAGCAACACATAAGAAAAGAACTGAAGACTTCACATAGATTACCCACTTTTGAGTAGACACTCATCATCTGGTCATGATTTCAAATGTTCAACTCCTTCCTCTGAGCTCTGATTAGATGACTCTCATGTTTGAAAGCATTTGTTTCGGCTGCTCCTGCATCATGATCTTTGAGAGCCTAGCCCATAACCATTAATTCTTAGAAGTGCAGGCCCAGCTCAAAGCCCCTGAGGGTCCCCTGAATGCTTTCTGAATGAGTGACTCCACATTTAAACATTCATCTAGGAGTAATAAGGTCAAGGGATGCTGAAGGTAGATTTGTGAGCTAGACTTCAAATACAGAGACAGGTGAGGGGGTAAGCTGATGGCAGGGGTATATGTTCACACTCATACTGTATTAAATAGCTCACACAATTATTTGTTGACTGTGATTAAATTTCAAGCCCACTATAACATTAAGAATTAGCATGTATACCCATTTATGGATCAGGAAAGTAAGGAGAACCAGCTAGTCATACAGTCTTGTTCAAGCAGTTGATGAGACCAGCTACTTTATTTCCAAACCTTGTCTCTAGAACACAGCAACCTGCAACTCTCAGCTCATATTCTTCACCATGTAAATATGTTTCTGCCAATCATCTTTTCTCCTCCCTATATCACTTCTTTGCCACCTCATTTTCCAGGTGTCTTTTGTCCCTTTTGTACTTTTCCATACATCCTTGTCCATCAAAGTTCCACTAATTAATTGAAAAGCCCCTGGTTTTCTCTCTGAGCCCTTACCCTCTTCTTTGACTGTCAGCTATTCTCCCTGCCCTGTTCTCACCTGTATGGAGAAATTTGGAGGGGAAGAACCCTAAGATATGAACTTTAGTTTTGACTTACTAACCACTTAGGTCCTTTATTTACACTCCTGTGTCAGACACGCCCCCCACCCCCGCCCAACCAAGTATTTCCATGAATTGTCAAAGTATTAACTAAAGTCATGTATGAAAAAAACACTTCATAATATCCTAAAGAACTAAAGAAAGTCATGTTTTCTTTTACTATGTGACTCTCACGCAGAAGGGAATGTCCAGGGTGCCATTAAGTAATGTTTCTGCTTTGAAGGAATTGTCAGGAGCAGTAGAATTGCTGAAGACAAGTGGTTCCAGGCAGGCCCAGAAACAGGAGACCCTTCCCAGAGATGCACATCACCCTGGGCGGCACTCCAGACAAAAAGCGGGTAAGATAAAATAATTTGGGGAGTTCCTCTGATTCGTGTAGAAAGGATAGTAAGCATGGACTGTGTGTGTGGGTTGGATAATGGATCGGCGTGGGTTTAAGCCAGTCTGATTTGAGACCTGAAGTTAGTGCTGGGGCCTTGGGAAAATCTTTTACATTTTCTGAGGTCCTAATTGCTTGTCTGTCAAGTGAAGATGAAGATATGTAACTCATACAGTGTTTGAAAGCATTACATTAAATACAAAAGTGCTGAAACATGCAAGTAGTTTAATAAATCCAGCTGTGATAAGAGGGACAATGCTTTGTTAGTGTTTATGCCCAGACCTCTGCTTGAGCAGAGATGCCTTACATGTCATGTGCTCTCAACATGTAATTTCTGAGTAGATGTGTCAGTGAACTGTTTTCTAAGTAAGAAGGTTGGGAGGTTAAACCTACTGACGGCAAGTACAGGATGCCTACACGGAACTGGGCATGTCTGGTCAGTGTGTGTTGCCTCAGTCCCCTGAACCAATAGTGAAAGAGAAGAAACAAAATATAGAGAGAAGGGACCTCTAGTGGTTAAGTGGTTAAGACTCTGTACTTCCACTGCAGGAGGTGTGGGTTCCATTCCTGGTCAGGGAACTAAGATCCCACAAGCCATGTCGCACAGGCAATAAATAAATAATGTAACATTAAAACATAAGAATGCAAAAGTAAAAATCTTAAAAATAAATGTAAAACATATTAGCGAAATGTATAGATGAACAAGTGGGAGAGCACACACTTCCTGCTAAAACAGAGACTAACTCTCTGGCCTTGCTTAGCTTCACTTCTCCATCTTAGAACTCAGAAGAAAGGAGACTGAAGTGAAGAAGTACAACCTCCGAGAAAGAAAGGGTCATGTGTACCAAGAGGTTGGTGAGCCCCAGGATGACGACTACGTCTGAGTGGCCCTGCTGTCCCTTTCAGAAAGAGGGGTTATGAAGCCTCACCCTTTGGTCCCCCAATCATCCTTTTCCTCCATGAGTTGGGGTATAGGATCGAGGCCAAATGCTGTGAAGGCCCTGGTTCTTTGTGAGGGTTTTTAAGACAAGCAGCGTCACCATACATCCCCTCATCCCTGTTGGTCTCACCTCCAGATTGGGAGAAGTGTCGGAATTTCTTCTTTGACAGCTGTGCTGCTGATGGGCCTCTGACCTTTCTAAAGCACTCTGCAGTGGAAAAGGCTAATGTCAACTGTGCATCCCTCACTCTGCCCCCTGGGTTAAGTATTAGACTGTCAGGCCTCCCTGAGGCTGGGCTTGGCATGTGGAACATGGTGTCCGATCTGCTGCTTGGCCTGCACTTTGGCCCCTGCGAGGGCCGGATCACAGATGATGAAGAGGCTGCCGAAGTGGATAATCCTGGCTGGTGAGAAACACCCCTCATCACCTGTACTGTGGTCTCAAATCACTTGTTTGTTGGGGGACTGAGTGGGGGAACTCCAACTCTGCAGGCAAGGAAAAGGATGGTGATGCCATGTTCAGGGATGGCAGTCAGCCCTGTGTACTGTTTACACTGTGCATGAACACAGACTTCTATCTAAAGGTCAGAGAGGAGGAGGCATGGAAATACAGACACAGGAGTTCAACCTAATGATAAGAGGACAGGTGGGAGCACCATAATGCAGGCAAGCAGAACTTCTACCTAAAATTCAGAGGACAGGTAGGGGCACAGTGGTACAGAGAAACAGAACTTCTATCTGTAGATCAGAGGAGAGGTGGGATCATAGTGGTAAAGGCACACCGGATTTCTATGTAAAGATCAGAGAAATGGGATGACAGTACTCCCCATACACAGGACTTCTTTGGAAAGATCAGAGGGACCTAGATACTACAGTGGTACAGGCACACAGAAGTGGCTCTTCTCTCTAAAGATCAGAGGAGAGGCAGGAATAGAGTGATACAGGCACACAGAAGTGGCTCCTCCCTTGTGGAGCCCTGCCTTCAGTGCACCAATAGACTCAGACGTGCAGGTGGTGATTAAGGAGCTTACCATGTAAGGTCATGACCGGCAATTGAATCCATGTATGCTGAAGAGCACCAATGCCAGCAGAGGGAAACAGTTCTTCATAAACTCCCACAAAAGAAAAATAAAAAGAGAAGGAATCTTGTAATCTTTTTTTAAGACCCAGGTCACCAAAGGGAGTATGTGGATGGAGAGGACACTTCCTGTGCCAGCTGGATGAGGTAAGCACTGTGAGTCTGCTGGTTGTAGACATTGCACTTCCCTCAACCCCATACCCCTTTCCTTCTCATCCCATCTCCCTTAATAGTTTTAACATCTTCTTTCCTGTTTTCCCTCCATACCATGCTCTTTCATTTCAAACAACATCAGAAAGAAAGAGACAAGAACTTGGTATGGCCCTCAGTATATAAGTCTATATGCTCAACAAAACTGAGGTACTTGAAAACAGCTTGAGGAGTCTAGATTCACCAGGGACATTTTAGCTCACCTAATTGACACTTACTTGGCACTTTCTATGTTCCAGTGTAGACAGCAGAGTTCATTACTGAAGAGGATCATGCAATGGATGTCCTTTTGGAGAACATACTGCAGACAGACATTAAGAAACTGATTTTAGGAATATGCAACCTTAGTTTTTCTATTTTTGACGAACTGCACAGCACCAGGATACCAAATAGGACAAGGAGTACTTTAAGGGTGTATACTGTCACCCAGCTTGTTTAACTTCTATGCAGAGTACATCATGAGAAAGGCTGGGCTGGAGGAAGCACAAGTTGGAATGAAGTTTGCCAGGAGAAATAACAATAACCTCAGCTATGCAGATGATACCACCCATATAGAAGAAAGTGAACTAAAGATCCTCTTGATGAAAGTGAAAGAGGGTGAAAACGTTGGCTTAAAGCTCAACATTCAGAAAACTAAGATCATGGCATCTGGTCCTATCATTTCATGGCAAATCAATGGAGAAACAGTGGGCAACTTTAAGTTTTTGGGCTCCAAAATCACTGCAGATGGTGATTGCAGCCATGAAATTTAAAGACACTTACTCCTTGGAAGGGAAGTTATTCCCAACCTGGACAGCATATTAAAAAGCAGAGATGTTATTTGTCAACAAAGATCCATCTAGTTACGGCTATTATTTTTCCAGTAGTCATGTGTGGATGGGAGCATTGGAGTATAAAGAAAGCTGAGCACAGAAGAATTGATACTTTTGAACTGTGGTGTTGGAGAAGACTCTTGAGAGTTCCTTGGACTGCAATGAGATCCAGCCAGTCCATCCAAAGGAAGATAAGTCCTGGGTGTTCATTGCAAGGACTGATGTTGAAGCTGAAATTCCAGTACTTATGGCCTTCTGATGCGAAGAGCTGACTCATTCGAAACGACCCTGATGTTTGGAAAGATTGAAGGTGGGAGGAGAAGGGGATGTCAGAGGGCAGAGGAAGGTTGGATGGCATCACGGACTCAATGGACATGAGTCTGGGTAAGCTCTGGGTGTTGGTGGTGGACAGAGAGGCCTGGCATGCTGAGGTTCATGTGATCGCAAAGAATTGGACATGACTGTGCGACTGAACTGAACTGAACTGAGAATAACCTAGCATGGAGGACCTTGTGTTTGTGAGGTCAGCGACATCCCCAGGCTCGGTTCCATTGAGAATTGGTCCCTGAGGCCTGGGCCCTGAAGGAATGGGGAGTAGGATGGCCTTGAGCATGGCCTTTCTCTGGGCACCTCTCCTTTCATCAAGGGAGGCAGAAAGTGGAGAAACTATTACTGTTTTGTGCTGCAAGCTAAGTCAGAGCACTCTCCAGGTTTCCATGGGACAGAGTAGGCAAGTGAAATGGAACCTGCATACATGTGGGGAGATTGAAGCCAAGTCTCAGGAGAGAAGGCAGGCTAGGGTGAGTGCAGAGGTGTGCAGGCTAGCCTAGGAACACCAAGTCCTATGGAATTAAAAAAGAACTTAAGTTAGAGTTTAGAGGAGCTGGATGTCACCAGTCTTACAGACAGTCTGGGTGGAGAGAAGTCTGGAATTCTAGAAAATGACTCTAGAAAATGAGCTCTAGAAAATGACTAATTAGGTAAGGAGAGCTCCTGGGGAGATTACCTGATAGAATTCTGAAGCGGAGTAGAATCCAGTGTAAAGTCAGTCCGTCACAACTACAATGCCTCCAAAATTGATTCCTAGTCATATGACTGTTAGGAAACAATTGTATATTACAAATATTAGTTCTAATTTTCAATATTTCATGCCAAAAATGTGTGACATCACGTTCTGCTGGAAGGCTTAGAGGCCGAAAGCAAGTTTCCTAGCGCCTACCACCTTTCTCACCTTTATCTGTCTCTTCCTTATTTCCTCCACATTTCTAAGTTACATGTGTACATGCATTCAGTTACTATTTCAGTTTGTTGTCATGTGTGTTCATACTCTGTGCCAGACAGGCCTCCATGCACTGGAACAGTCATAACCACTGCCCTAGGGGCAGCATGGCCTTCATACCAGATAGGTGCTGGTGCTCTGAGGAAAACCAGTGCAGGAAAAGTGCCTAAGATCAGAATGAGCAGAGGATTGGGAGTCGCAGAGGATGGTGGGCAAGTTCACTGCAGAGATAACACCTGTGGGAAAGGATTCCAGGCAGAGTCACAGCCCCAGGGCAGGGAAGAGCGGTCATGTCAGTGTTCGGAGGAGAAAGCACAGAGGGAGAGGAAGGAGGCGGGGTGGAACACCAAAGCCTCTGGGCCCCTGTCCATGTTCAGGCACCGGGGGTCTTGCTGGGTGATACAGAGCAATGATGCGATTTTCAGCTGCAAGTGGCATGTTCCCTGTTTTACGATGATGGTTCAGTTCATTTTTGGGAGTGCCTTGGGGAGTGCCCTCAGTTGTCACTTCATTGTCAGACATGAAGGGGGAGCGGGCTGGCTGAAGATGCAAGGAAGTGAGGGTGTGAAGGGTCTGGCTGCAGATGTAGTTTTATGTGCCTGTTAATTCCTAGTGCCTGTTAAATGGACTGGAATGGAGTGAAATAAATGAGGTCTGAATACTGGTGAGGCTTGAGAAAGGGCATGTCTTTATTTTATGATGTATAGGAAACTGAGAGAGTAGCAATTTGTGAACCAATTGGGGCAGCAGGAGCCACAACCTGTAGTCAGTGGGACCTGGGCCACTTGATCTTGTCCAGTCTGAAACTCACTTCCTGCAGACATCAACACCAAGGGTGCTCTTTGAACAAGGAGCCTCAAATTCAGCTGCTTTATTCACACCTGCTCTCACCACCCCCTGTGTTGCCTCCCATATGCAGAGAGCTGCAGGCCAGGTGCTTAATAGACTTAGTAGACTCATTCCCCTTACAGGGAGCTTCTCAGGATGATTCCACCTAAGTCATCAAGTCTTATCTCTTAGTAGGGTAAAATACCTGCAGCCACTGTGACATGACTTTTCAGATACTTATATGCAGGGAAAAGTCCCTGCAGACCCACCTCTACCAGGAGAGATGCTGCCTCCGATTCTACTGTAAGGTCCCTACCCTGGGCAATATGCAGAAGAGACCCTTGATACAGGCTTCCTGGATTTCTGTAGATGTAGAGAATAAGAATGGAATGGAAGTGGACTCCAAAGGCAAAATTGATGGAAGACAGATCGCGAAAAGCTTCCTCTTTCAGCAGAACCAAGGCCCAGGATCCACCCATGTGCCTCCTGTTCTATGGCCTCTCCAGTCAGCAGTTCCTCAGCCAATATGTACAGTGCAATACCCCTCTCAGATCCTCCTGAGACCATCTGCAAGAGACCACCTCCAACCAGGGGATCCCTGCCCAGGCATTCAAAAGCAGCAGCAGCAATATTTGGATCCACACAGGCAAAATATTCATGGGGGCAGGGGTCTCAGGAATTAAGAGTCAGTTATGGAGAATGCGGTCAAGGTGCCAAGGAGAGGACAAGTCTCACCACACACCAGAGGACACACACAGGGAAGAAGCCCTATGTTTGCAGGGAGTGTGGGCAAAGCTTTAGTAAAAAGTCCCATCTCATCAAGCACCAGAGGACACACCAGGGGAGTAGTCCGATGTTTGCAGGGAGTGTGGGTGAGCCATGACTAACTAACCACATCTTAGACACAAGAAGATCACTACAGCCACCCCATGCCTCAGCTCTAAGGGTGCCTCAGAGGAGTTCTATGACCCATTATATTCACTAAAAGTATGATGAGACTTTCCATGTGGTTCAGTGGCTAAGAAGCCAATGCTGAGACCCATGTTCAATACTTGATTGGGAAACTAGCTCCCACATGCTGCAACTAGACCCAGCACAGCCAAATAAATAAATCCATAAATATTTTAAAGAAAGAATGTGATGGGCCCAGAATTACTTGATTAAATAGACATTGCAGTTTCATGAGAGGAGAGGGGGTAAATAAACAGCAGAGGGTTTCATAAGTGTTCTGAAGATGTCCATGTGAATTACTTTTTTTTTTTTTTTTTTTTGTACTCCTAATAAATTTTGTCTCAAAACAGATCTGAAGCTGACTGCCTACTTATTCATCCCGTATTACTGACAGCAGTGGGGTTCAGTGGTAGCTGAAACCCTTGGAAGGCATAAATCTGGAGGTTAGGTCACTGAACAGTCAGCTCCTGGGTCCAGGGAGAAGAATCTAGGGTTTCAGAGAGACTCATCAGGGAAGAGAATTCCCTGGCCGCCTGGGCAGTGTGGCCTCTCCTTCTTATAGATCTTGACTTTCCTTTTGCCTCTTCTGGTTGCCACCTGTTTTCCTCTGATTTCTGTAGCCTCAAAGGTGAAGGCCACATGCACGTATACGTGTGTGTGTGTGTGTGTGTGTGTGTGTGTGTGTGTGCCTGGCTTAGTCTGGGACAACTGGTCTCCCTCACTCTGTCTCTGTTACTCCCTCAGTGTCATCATAGCATCTGGACGCCAGAGTCGACCACAGGTCCAGTTCTCAGCCGTGTCCTCAGTAGCTGTGTGAGCTGGGGCATGATGCTCAACCTCTCTGTGTCTCTATTCCCATCTGTGATACAGAATGGGAGCACCAAGATTTTGGTCTGATGCATAAACACAGGGAGAATCTGGCAGAGGCTGGCTGAGAATGCAAGCCTTTGCTCTTCCTCGTGTTTCTTTTTTGTTAGTTTTTTTTTTTTTTTTTTTTTTTTTTTTTTTTTTAACCTTTTCAAATAATAATAATAATTGAAAGATAATTGCTTTATAGAATTTTGTTTTCTGCATGTCCTTCAGCTCCCACATATTTCAGGTATTCAGAGCTAGATGAGGAAGTGGGACGTTTAGGCCTTCAGCTCTCCTGATGAGGAGGTCTGAGGTCAGGGATGCTAAGAAAGGGTGACCTTGCTTCCCACCACTACCATTCCTGCTGAACTGGGCAGCCCCAGAGCCCCTCAACAGATAGGCAGTGGCGACAGTCATCCAGCCTGCCAAGAACAGAGTCTGGAGCCACATATGCAGGAAACTGTCTGTCAGCCCCCATCCCACCCACCCCCAACATGGAGGTCCTCGAAGCCCACACAGTGACTTATCTAATGCATGGCCTGGTACCTGTGCCTTGTATGTGTTTTGGTCAATGCTCTCAAGACCTTGAAATCCTTAACTATGGAATAGTTCATTCTTACACTTCCCTTTTATGAGTGAAGTCTGATGCACCATGGGGTGTGCTGTGAACAGAGCAGATGTGCACAGCACAGGTCCCAGGGATGACCGGGCTGCACATGGGAACAAGTTGGACACAAAGTCCTCCCCCGGTGAGTGAAGGTGGTGAATGTGCCAGGAAGCCCTGTTTGATTAGACCCAGAACTGAGTTCTGACAGAGTGGAGGCAATGGTGTTCTTAAGAGTCAACCACAGCCTCCCTTCTCTTTGACCTCTGTGCTGGCCTAATCCTTCCAGGATGTGTTCAGGAGGCTGAAGTCCACCCAGTCGCCAGAGGCAACCAAGGGGAGAATGGGCCATGGGGCGGTCTGGGCAGGGCAGTGTGAAAACTCCAGAACTACAATCAATGGCTCTCGGTTCCCTCCCTATGCCAGGCTTGTGAAGTGTCTCTACATGAACCTTGTCAGAATAACCACCCACTATTATTTTCTCCTCTTTCATGCTTTCTTAAAGGAACACGTTTACCTGTGGCTTGTTTTCCCTACAGGAAGGGAAGCCACATAAACTCTCCATCTTCTGTGGCTTGTGACTAGGGCCACAGGAAGGAGAGAGTTAGGGGCGGTGCAGGCAGAGCGGTTTCAACTGAAAAAATGTTGGGGACCCAGGGTCTTCTTCCAGGGGCTTCTCACCTGCACCTCCCACCAGAGCTGGACCTGGAATACCCTGGAAGCCTGAGCAGGTCAAAGTTTCTCCTTCCCCTCCTCTCCCCTCCCCTCAAAAAGCTGACTCCTGAGCCAGCCCACAACACCCCCAAGTACCCCATCACCCACAGCCTGACACAGGTCCTCTCTCAAAGAAGTGGGGCAACCTGGATGACAGCAGGGATGGTGTGTGACCCCAGAGCTTGGGGTCTCAGCTGACCTCGAGTAAGGGGGCTGGTGCTTTACACAACCTCCCAGCCCTGGGAAGCTCCTAGCAGCCACAAGCCAGGATCTGAAGCAAAGTTTGAGGGGGGAGGAGCAGGGAGTGGGGATGTGAGTTATCTGAGGCCCCATCCTGTCCCCATGATAGTGGCCAGGCCTCACCTGACATCATGACTTCCTAACAGGACAGCCAACTGCCTCCACCGCAGGCTCCACTCTGACTGAAGAGGCTCCACAACTGTACCCAGCAACTTGCTGCTCTGCTTGGCTGCCATGGTTCGGGGGCCTTGGTTGAGTAGGTGATGGCAGACAACCAGAGGCCAAGCCTGTTTTCAGCCTCCAGATCTACCCTAGTCACCAGACCCATGAGCCCAACCAGTGTCTGAAGCTAAGATGCCTTTAGGAGAATGGCCCCACAAACACTGACCTCAAAGCTCAGACTCCTGAACATTCACTAAACAGGTTGCCTTTAGTGTTTTTTTTTTTTTTTTTTTTTTTTAAGTAGGAGACTGGCAGGAAACAGGGGAGGAGAATGACTTCCTTGGTGATGCAGTGGTTAAGAATCCACCTGCCAGTGCAGCAGACACAGGTTCAATTCCCTATCTGGGAAGATCCCACATACCATGGAGCAACTAAGCCCATGCACAGCTACTGAAGCCCACGTGCCTAGAACCCATGCTTCCCAACAAGAGAAGCCACCACAGTGAGAAGTTCAAGTACAGAAACTAGAAAGTAACACCACCCTCGCCCACCTCCCCCCCAGCCCCCCCCCCCCCCCCCCCACCGCCCAAGACCAGAGAAAAGTCTGCACAGCAATGAAGCAATGAAGGCCCAGCACAGTCAAAAGTAAATAGATGTTTGATTTTCTTTCATTCTTTTTCTTTTCTTTATTTCTTTATTTTTTATTTTTTTCTTTTTCTTTTTCGGTAGACAGTTTCAGCATTCGCTACTGATCCAGAGGCTAGGATTCTGAGTTCCCAACACAGGGTGGCCATTTCCAGTCCCCGGTAAGGGCACCAGATCCCACATGCTGCAACTGATTAAACTTAAAAGGTTTTGTACAGCAAAGGAAACCATAAGCAAGTTGAAAAGACAACGCTTAGAGTGAGAGAAATAATAGCAAATGAATCACTGACAAAGGATTAATTTCCAAAAAATACAAGCAGTTCATACAACTCAATACCATAAAAGCAAACAATCCAATCAAAAAGTGGGAAAAAGACCTAAAGAGACATTTCTCCAAAGAAGACATACAGATGGCTAACAAACAGTTGAAAAATATCTCACATCGCTCATTATTAGAGAAACGCAAATCAAAACTGTAATGAGATATCATCTCACACCAGTTAGAATAGGCATCATGAAAAAGTCTACAAACAATAAATGCTGGACAGCATGCGCGGAAAAGGGAATGCTCTTGCACTGTGGGTGGGAATGTAAATTCATACAGCCACTAGAGGAGATTGTATGGAGATTCCTTTAAAAACTAGGAATAAAACCACCATATGACCCAGCAATCACAATCTTAGTCATATACCCTAAGGAAACTGAAAGTGAGAAAGACACGTGTATCCCATTGTTCATTGTTCACTTACAATACTAGAATATGGAAGCAACCTACATGTCTATCAACCAATATAAAGGGATAAAGAAGTTGTGGTACATACACCCAAAGGACTATTACTCAGCCATAAAATTGAATACGTTTGAGTCAGTCGTAACGAGGTGAATTAACCTAGAACCTATTATACAGAGTGAAGTAACTCAGAAAGAGAAAGATAAATATCATATTCTAACACATATATAAGGAATATAGAAAAATGGTACAGAATAATTTATAGGGGCAACAATAGAGAAACATAGAGTATAGACTAATGGACCTGGGGAGAAGGGAGGAGAGGTTGAGATGTACGGAAGGAGTAATGTGGAAACTTAACATTACCATGTGCACAATAGATAGCCACCGGGACTTTTCTGTATGGCTTAAGAAACTCAAACAGGCTCTGTATCAACCTATAGGGGTGGGATGTGGAGGGAGACGGGGTAGGTTCAAGAGGGAGGGGATATAGGCATATCTATGGCTGATTCATGGTGAGGTTTGACAGAAAACAACAAAATTCCATAAAGCAAATATCCTTCAGTTAAAATAATAGTAATAATAATAATAATTAATAATTTTAAAATACCGAAATTAAGCCCAACTGTAAATGTTCAGGGAATACCGATTACTACATCATCTGGCTACCACACACAGGAACTCACATATGAGTTTTTCCTCTACAAGAAAATTTTGAGCCTCCACCCACTTTCCCACCAGCCTCTGTTCTGCTCACCAAGAAGACTGTGTTTTGGCCTTGTAACCAGGAGGTTTCTATTCAACTCAGAGGGAGGCAGGGGAGTGGGGCTGTGAGGTTGTGGGGCATCAATCGGCCTGTAGTGAGTCGAGAAGTGCAAGTGCTCTTCCTCTGGGTCAAGTAAATTCGGGAGGAACCTCAGGAAAGAAGCCAAGGAAGAAGCCTCTCAAACAAATTCCCTGCAATTTCCACTGATAAAATGTGTTCCATGTCTCGGGGTCGAGATGTGTGTTAACAAATCTCTTGCAGGACATGAAGTGTTTCCAGAGTGAATTTGTCTGGATTTTTGCATAGGTTGGGTCTCCTACTAGACAAGAAAAGTGTTTGCACAGTGAAACTGTCCAGATCCTTTCCTAGGTTGGTTCTCTTGTTGGACATGAAATGTGCTTCCACAGTGAACCTGTACAGATGACAGACACAAAGAGTCTCCACAGAGAGCCCGTCCAGATCCTGGCCTAGTCTGGTTCTCCTGTTGCACATGAACTGTGCTTCCACTCTGAACCTGTCGAGATCTCGGCATAGGTTGGTCCTCTTGTTGGACATGAAAAGTGTTTCTACAGAGAACCTGTCCAGATCTTGGCTGGGTTTTGTTTTCTTGGACGCGAAGCATTTGCACAATGAATCTGTTCATATCTTGGCCTAGGTTGGTCCTCTCATTGGACATGAAAAGTATTTCCACAGAGAGTCTGCCTGAATCTTGGTCTTAAGTTGGTTCTAATGTTGGACATGAAAAGTATTTCCCCAGAGAATCTGTCCAGATCTCAGACTCGGTTGGTACAGATTTAACACACAGTATGTTCAAGGCTCTAGAATGTTAGTTCTCAAACTTCCTAGGTTTAGGGATACAGCACCACCTCACCTACACTTCTCCTGTGGTCATGGAGCCTTCTCTTCCAGAGGAAGGTATTTGGCAACATCAGCCACGAAGACACGTGCTAAAGAGGAGAAAGGCTGTCGCAGGCAGGGCTAGGTGTCCTTCGGGGAGCAGAGGGGACTTGGACACTCCATGATGCACCCCTGCCCCACTGGCTTCTCCTCCTTCTTGCTGGGCATGCAGCTGTCACCACCTGGGTGCCTGCCAGCGAGCAGCTCCCAAGACACTTCAAGCTGGGGTCAGCAATGGGTGAGCTGTATGCCAGGGAACCCAAGGTCTTATAGCAGGTCAGTGCAGTATGAACAAAGGGTGGCCTCACTGAACGGTTAGGCCCTGTCCATTGAGGACACACTCTCTGGACCCCAGGTGGAAGTGCTGCTGCTACCAATGCCCACCTGGGTCACAGGAGGTAGGAGAGAGGCTGAGTTTCCCTTCCCACCTCCTGCCCAGGGAATGACAAAGGCCAGTCTCTAAAATAGGTGCCGGGTGAGCAGAGCTAGTGCTTGGGTCTCGCAGAGACCCTGTGAAGAGGCGTTTACTGTTGGCCAGACCCTTCTTGACTGGTTCTCTTTCTGTGATGTCTTCACATCAAATCTCACAAGGACAAGGCAGTTTGGGTGCCCATGACATCACTGGCCCAGGTGCTTACAACCCCCCTTATGATCTGTTTATTATGTGCAGGGAGACAAGGTGGCTGGTGTGACACTCCCCGGGGCCAGAGAAGAGACACCCTAGGTTGTATCTCTTCTACCTCCTGAGGCCCATGCAGACATGCCTGATTGCAACATGGCAGGGAGGGTCTGTCCCTGCGTCTGGGGCATGGCTGTGGCTCTCCCTATCAAGTGCTGCATCCTTCCTGACAGTTTGGCCAGAACAGCCTCCTCTACCCTCTAACCCTACCCTAAACCTCTCCTTACCTCTAACCCTCTCTCCCCACCTTCTAAATCTCCCCTCCTCTCTGACACTGTCCTCCCCTCTAACCCTTCTCTTTCTAACCTCTAACCCTACTCTTTAACCTTCTCCACCTTCTAGCCCTCCTGTCCCTCCCCTTTAACCCTCTCATCCCCACTAATCCCTTCTCCCCACCCTCTAGCCCTCCCCTCCCCTCTCACCTCCTCCTCTTCGCTAACCTACCTCTCCCCTACTCTCTAACTCTCCCCTCACCCTCTCCAGTCCTGCATCCCCTCTGCCCAGAAGAACAGCCTATTGTCTTCTCCCCTTCCCTTTCCTCCCTTCTCCGATCCTCTGTCCACTTTCCTGACAATCCACCCAGAAGAACAGATCTTCGTTTCAAGCAAATGTCCATTTGGGTGCTTTCTGGAAATCTTCATGTGGCCAGGAAGCAGGAAGTCATCCCAGCCTGGAGGCATGTGGGCCAGGACCCTGGGCAGGGCTGACCTGGCTGGAAGTGGCCCTCATACTGGCCCGTCTCTCTCCTAAGACGAGTGGCAGGTTGTGGAGGCCCAAGAGCTCCCTTCTAGAATGGCGCGAGCTCAACCATCCCTCTGGGACTCATGGTATTTGGATCAGGTGGCAAAACCCAGTGTTCCTGCATCAGCATTCCAATGAGATTCCAGCCCCCAGGCCAGACCGCCACCCCCTGCCAGTGCCCTGGGGTGTGTTCCTGCATCTGACCTTTGCCTCTCTGTGAACCTGGCCACCCTAAACCAACATCCAGTTCTCAGCTCAGAGCAAGTGATATGGCAAGGTGATGCCTCATCTCCTGTATGTGTAACTCTGAGTCTAACATGCACTCAGCCGCCTCCCTGTGGGCTCACCAGACCCCCGTGTGTTTACGAGACCTTGTTGTTGTTCAGTCTTTCAGTGGTATCGAGTCTTTGCGACCCCATAGACTGCAGCCCACCAGGCTCCCCTGACTTGCACCATCTCCCTCAGTTTGCTCAAACCCATGTCCATTGAGTCAGTGATGCCATTCAACCATTTCATGCTCTGCAGCTTCTCCTCCTTCCCTCAATATTTCTCAGCATCAGGGTCTTTTCCAATGAGTTGGCTCTTGCATAAGGTATCCAAAGTATTGGAGCTTCAGCTTCAGCAGGTGTGAGACCTACGTTCCCAGAGATGGACCGTGACCTGGTCCTCCCTGACCCATGCTCCATGATCCCTGAATATGGTGCTCAGAGATGCAGCGAAAGTCCGGGGGACATAGCCAATCAAAAAATCAGGTGCAGGGTCACTCCCCAGACATATGTTGTATGTTCACTGAGCCTCTGACCAGCAGTTCTCTTTTCCTAGAGAGGATAAGAGGGTCAAAGAATATACTTGGTTATGTTCACACACACACACACAAACACACACACACAGACATATATGTTTGTGACTTGAAAACATGACACTTTTCTCCTTTCTCCTGTTTACCCTTTCTTGATCTTTAAGCGTTCTGGCCCATAGAACTTTGGGATGTGAAATAAACCTCAACACCAGAACAGAACATCAACTGAAGTACAAAGAATACAAATCTCATAAAAATTACATGACTCCATCCCCAGTCCCCCAACTAAACACAGAAGAATATCACTGTTAATATAAAGATACTATCTGGTTGGTAGAAGGCTTTCAAATGAAATGTGCACTTAAATATGTGGAGGCTGAAAATATACTCTCTCCAGTAGCTTCAGGGGAAAAAAAAAAAAAAAAAAAAACAGAGTTATGATCATCCACATTACACCTTGTTTAACATGCTTTGTCTTGCAATCTTAAAATAATGAAGATACTGGAAAGGCAGAATACACCAACAGTCCAAAATAACTGCTCAGTAATGGACATTTGTCATGGTACCGAGAAGTAGAAGTAGTTGCTGTAGCAAAATTCTCAATGTGGCCATGTATTTGAGTGTAGCTGGTATTTGAAGGCCAAAGAAAAATGGTCACCTGCTTTAAAACAGCAGACTGGTCTATCACAATTTGCTCAGGTGGTCTAACTGATGTGGATGATGGAAAAGAAAATTAACTTCAAGTTATAGCACTTATATTAAGAACTATCTGACTGGTAGAAGGCTTTCATATGAAGGTCACACTTAAACGTCCACAGAGACATATGGTATCCTGAGATGAAAACCTTACCCCACAGGCCACTTGGATCTACATCCTTGGTCTTGGGCAGAAGAAGGGGATAAGAGGTAATACCAAAATTAAACCTTCTCAATCAAGCTCTGTAATTCTGGAACCTGGGACCAGCATCTTTTTTTGTGCATCTTAGTAGCCCCAGGAATACTTTCTTGGGGTTACATCACTGAGCATGGAAGGCGGTGGCCTATTGTCTCAATTTAGACTTTGCCACTTGCCTGCTTTATAAACAAGACATTCCTGTCTTCTTAGTGTCACAGTTTTTGCCTTCAGATGATACTCAAATATTGCAGAAGTGAGTGAATGCATATGAAAGTGCCATAATACTGACAACAGGGATTACAAACTTTTCCACTTTGAGTCAGTTCTCAAGACGTGTGGTCTTCTTTTAGATATGCCCTATCAAAGCATCCCCAAAATATTACACCCATAACATTATTACTGGCTGATGTCTACACAGAGTTGAAACCAGAAATTCTGTATAGTCAACAGCTTAGCAGTGTGGTGAGGCTTGGACATTGAGGTATTCGGTAAGAAGAACATGGACCATGTTATGATTTCCTTCTATTTTGAATTTCTGTCTGATGCATTTGGGCTAGTGGAAGGCATGTCCCCCACGTGGGAACAAAATTCCAGATTTCAGCCTTAGTTTCACTTGATTCTCAAGAGTGTTCTTCATTATTGGTGAGTGTGCAGCCTCCCTGCTCCACAATAATTCTTACCTGTATCTTTGTGGTTATGAAGGGAGGGAGTATCCCATTAGAAGAAGTCCTGCTTGTAACTCCAGGCTTCTTCTTAGCCTTCCTGCTGGTGCTGTATTAGAGGATGGGAAGTTTGTTATTGCCAAATATAGTGGAAAACTAAGGTCCCACTCACATTTTGCTAGGTTGACTGGGAGAGTACCACATTTTTTTGCTGTGTTTGTATGAAGTAAGTTTGTTATTTTCTAAATGCACTCAATCTTTTTAGCTCATCCCTTTGTCTTGCACTTTGACTATTGAAAGATACTCTTTTCTGGATAAGAGATGATAATGAGATCTGGCTCCAAAATTCAGTTCATGAAAATATCTACCTATTTGTAGATCTGTCCAGAGATTTTCTCAGATCACAGAGGCCTCATTTCTGCTCCCTAATCTTAAATTTTTTTCAGTAAGTGTCAAAGATCAGAGACTACCATGGGCAAAATATAATTCTTGCAGAAGTAGACGACAAGTCCCTAGGAATGTACCAGTTCATAGTTGACTACTTGAATAAGTGATAAAAAAAAAAAAAAAAAGAAAAAAGAAAAAGAAAAAAGAAAAAAGTCAGCCTGTGTAGGTAATGATTTAAGTCTAATTGGAAATCTGAATTAGTGTTTGGATCACCAAAAGATTAAGGGAATTCAGTAAGTTCATCTATATCTGCTTCTTTTCTCTTCCAATGTCTTGGACTGTGTAGATCACCAAAAAAAAAAAAAAAAAAAAAAAAAATGTGGAAAAGTCTTAAAGAGATAGATGTACCAGACCACCTTAACTGACTCCTCAGATACATGTATTCAGGTCAAGATGCAATAGTTAGAATCAGACACAGAACAATGAACTGATTAAAAACTGGGAAAGGAATACACCAAAGCTACATATTATCACCGTGATAGTTTAACTTCTGTGCAGAATGCTGGATGAATCTCAAACTGGAAACAAAATAACTGAGAAATATGAATAAGCTTAAGAATAGAGATGAAACCACATATATGACAGAAAAAAAAAAAAAAAGGAACTAAAAACCCTGTTGATGAGAGATGAGAGTGGAAAAGTTGGTCAAAACATAATATCAAAAGAACTAAGATCATGCAAATTGCTCTCATCGCGTCAAGACATATTGATGGAGACACAAATAAATCAGTGATAGATTTTTTTTTTTAAATTCCAATATCACTGTAGGCAGTGAGTGCAGCCATGTAAATAAAAGGCACTTGCTCCTTAGATGAAAAGCTATGACCTATCTAGACACAATATTAAAAAGCAGAGACATTATTGAAAAATTTATGAATACTCAAAGCTATGGTTTTTCCAGTAGTTGTGTATGGTGGTGAGAGCAGGACCATAAGAACTGAATGCCAAAGCACAGATGCTTCCCAACTGGTGGGCTGAAGTAGACTCTTGAAGTCCCATGGACAGCAGGGAAATTAAACTGTCAGTCCTGAAGGAAATCACCACTGACTATTCACAAAAGGACTGAGAGTGGACCTGAATAGCCAATGCTTTGCCACCTGAGGCCAAGAGCCGAATCAATGGTAAAGACCCTGATGCTGATAAAGATTAAGGGTAGGAGGAGAAGGAATGACAGACAATGAGATCATTGCAAAATATCATTGACTCAAAGCACATGGATTTGAGCAAACTTTAGGCAATTTGAAGAACAGGGATTTGAAGTTGCAGACAGAAAAATTAAGTGACTAAACAACAAAAAATTGGTGTTTGCAAGGGTTGTGGGATATTTCATAAAGCATGATATCCTTGTCATTGTTCATGGGATGATAAGTGAAATTGAGAACAATTACATAGCACACAATTCTTATTAGTTTCCTTCTTTTCCTTGCTCAAAATTTACTTATAAGAATGTCTTTTGAGAGCTCTCCAGCGAGGGACAATTTCTGCAAGGTCATGTGGTATCCTGAGAAGGAATCCTTACACAATCGGCCTTTTGGATTTAAATGACCTGTCTTTAAATGTCCTCTAGACCTGCCGGTCTTCTGAGGTTTTAACAGGCCTGGTATGTGATATGAGAACAGGGAGGCAGGGGGAAATATTAAAGGTTATCAATCAAGCTCTGAAATCCTTGGATCAATATCGTTGACTTGTATATCCTCATAGCCCTTAGGAATACTTACAAGGGTTTACATTGCTGAACATGGGAGGAGGTAGGCTACTGGTGCCAAGTAACTTTGCCACTTGCCTTCTCTGAGAATAGGTTATTCCTCGCCTTGTAATGTCAGAGTTTTTGTGTTCTGATGACGTTTTTTTTGTTGGTTTGTTTTGTTTTTTATAGGTGAAGGGATATATACATTTTTTTTTCATTTATTTTTATTAGTTGGAGGTTAATTACTTTACAATATTGTAGTGGTTTTTGTCATATATTGACATGAATAAGCCATGGATTTACATGTATTCCCCATCCCGATCTCCCCTCCCACCTCCCTCTCTACCTGATCCCTCTGGGTCTTCTCAGTGCATCAGGCCCGAGCACTTGTCTCATGCATCCAACCTGGGCTGGTGATCTGTTTCACCATAGATAATATACATGTTTTGATACTGTTCTCTCGAAAACATCCCACCCTCGCCTTCTCCCACAGAGTCCAAAAGTCTGTTCTGTACATCTGTGTCTCTTTCTCTGTTTTGCATATAGGGTTATCATTACCATCTTTCTAAATTTCATATATATGTGTTAGTATGCTGTAATGTTCTTTATCTTTCTGGCTTACTTCACTCTGTATAATGGGCTCCAGTTTCATCCATCTCATTAGAACTGATCCAAATGAATTCTTTTTAATAGATGAGTAATATTCCATGGTGTATATGTACCACAGCTTCCTTATCCATTCATCTGCTGATGGGCATCTAGGTTGCTTCCATGTACTGGCTATTATAAACAGTGCTGCGATGAACATTGGGGTGCACGTGTCTCTTTCAGATCTGGTTTCCTCGGTGTGTATGCCCAGAAGTGGTATTGCTGGGTCATATGGCAGTTATATTTCCATTTTTTTTTTAAGAAATCACCACACTGTTTTCCATAGCAGCTGTACTAGTTGGCATTCCCACCAACAGTGTAAGAGTGTTCCCTTTTCTCCACACCCTCTTCAGCATTTATTGCTTGTAGACTTTTGGATAGCAGCCATCCTGACTGGTGTGTAATGGTACCTCATTGTGGTTTTGATTTGCATTTCTCTGATGATGAGTGATGTTGAGTATCTTCTCATGTGTTTGTTAGCCATCTGTATGTCTTCTTTGGAGAAATGTCTGTTTAGATCTTTGGCTCATTTTTGGATTTGGTCATTTATTTTTCTGGAATTGAGCTGCGAGTGTTGCTTGTATTGCTTTTTGAGAATTAAAAGAGTTGCTTTTTGAGATTAATCCTTTGTCTGTTGCTTTGTTTGCTATTATTTTCTCCTAATCTGAGGGCTGTCTTTTCACCTTGCTTATAGTTTCCTTTGTTGTGCAAAAGCTTTTAAGTTTAATTAGGTCCCATTTGTTTATTTTTGCTTTTATTTCCAATATTCTGGGAGGTGGGTCATAGAGGATCCTGCTGTGATTTATGTCAGAGAGTGTTTTGTCTGTGTTCTCCTCTAGGAGTTTTATAGTTTCTGGTCTTACATTTAGATCTTTAATCCATTTTGAGTTTATTTTTCTGTATGGTGTTAGAAAGTGTTCTAGTTTCATTCTTTTACAAGTGGTTGACCAGTTTTCCCAGCACCACTTGTTAAAGAGGTTGTCTTTTTTCCATTGTACATCCTTGCCTCCTTTGTCGAAGATAAGGTGTCCATAGGTTCATGGATTTATCTCTGGGCTTTCTATTCTGTTCCATTGATCTATATTTCTGTCTTTGTGCCAGTACCATACTGTCTTGATGACTGTGGTTTTATAGTATAGTTTGAAGTCAGGCAGGTTGATTCCTCCAGTTCCATGCTTCTTTCTTAAGATTACTTTGGCTTTTCGAGGTTTTTTGTATTTCCATACAAATTGCGAAATTATTTGTTCTAGTTCTGTGAAAAATACCGTTGGTAGCTTAATCGGGATTGCACTGAAGCTATAGATTGCTTTGGGTAGTATAACCATTTGAAAAATATTGATTCTTCCAATCCATGAACACGGTATGTTTCTCCATCTGTTTGTGTCCTCTTTGATTTCTTTCATCAGTGTTTTATAGTTTTCTGTGTATAGGTCTTTTGTTTCTTTAGGTAGATACACTCCTAAGTATTTTATTCTTTTTGTAGCAATGGTGAATGATATTGTTTCCTTAATTTCTCTTTCTGTTTTCTCATTGTTAGTGTATAGGAATGCAAGGGATTTCTGTGTGTTAATTTTATATCCTGCAACTTTACTATATTCATTGATTAGCTCTAGTAATTTTCTGGTAGAGTCTTTAGGGTTTTCTATGTAGAAGATCATGTCATCTGCAAACAGCAAGAGTTTCACTTCTTCTTTTCCTATCTGGATTCCCTTTACTTCTTTTTCTGCTCTGATTGCTGTGGCTAAAACTTTCAAAACTATGTTGGATAGTAGAGGTGAGACTGGTCACCCATGTCTTGTTTCTGATTTTAGGGGAAATGCTTTCAATTTTTCACCATTGAGGGTAATGTGTGCTGTGGGTTTGTCATATATAGCTTTTATTATGTTGAGGTAGTTTCCTTCTATTCCTGCTTTCTGGAGAGTTTTAATCATAAATGGGTATTGAATTTTGTCAAAGGCTTTCTCTGCATCTATTGAGATAATCATATGGCTTTTATCTTTCAATTTATTAATGTGGTGTATTGCATTGCTTGATTTGTGGATATTAAAGAATCCTTGCATTCCTGGGAGAAGGCCCACTTGGTCATGGTATATGCTATTTTTAATATGTTGTTGGATTCTGTTTGCTAGAATTTTGTTAAGGATTTTTGCATCTATGTTCATCGGTGATATTGGCCTGTAGTTTTCTTTTTCTTTTTTTTTGGCATCTTTTTCTCGTTTTGGAAATAGGGTGATGGTGGCCTCATAGAATGAGTTTGGAAGTTTATCTTCTTCTACAATTTTCTGGAAGAGTTTGAGTAAGATAGATGTTAGCAATTCTCTAAATTTTTGGTAGAATTCAGCTGTGAAGACATCTGGTCCTCGGCTTTTGTTTTCTGGAAGGTTTCTGATTACAGTTTTGATTTCCTTGCTTGTGATGGGTCTGTTAAGATCTTCTATTTCTTTCTGGTTCAGTTTTGGAAAGTTATACTTTTCTAAGAATTTGTCCATTTCTTCCAAGTTGTCCATTTTATTGGCATAGAACTGCTGGTAGTAGTCTCTTATGATCCTTTGTATTTCAGTGTTGTCTGTTGTGATCTCTCCATTTTCATTTCTAATTTTGTTAATTTGGTTCTTCTCCCTTTGTTTCTTAATGAGTCTTGCTAATGGTTTGTCAATTTTGTTTACTTTTTCCAAAAACCAGCTTTTAGCTTTGTTGATTTTTTCTATGGTCTCTTTAGTCTGATGACGTTTTATATTTGAGGAAGTGAGTGAATGCACATGAAAGCCCCATAAAATCGATGACAGGCATTATAGAATTTTCCACTTCGAGTCAGCTCTCAAGACTTGTGGCCTATTTTAGATATGCTCTATCAATGCATTTTGAGGAGGGGGAAAAAAAAAAAAAAAAGATTATACTGTTAAAATTGTTATTGGCTGCTTGCCACACAGCTCAAAGCCAGAAGTCCTATATACTCAGTAGCTTAGCAGTGGGGCAGGCTTGGACATGGAAGTTGTTTGTTGAGAAGAATGTGGACCTTGTTATAAGTTCCTTCTGTTTTAAGTGTCTGCCTGATACACTGGGGCAAAAGGAAGGCATGTTCCACCATGTGGGAACATAATTCCAGGTTTCATCCCTGCTTCCCACTGATTATTGCCAGTATGTTTTTCTATAGGAAGGGAGGGAGTATCCCATTACAGGAAGGACTGGTTGAAACTCCAGGTATCTACTACCCCTTCTCAGGTACTGCCATATTAGAGCATGGATGTGTTGTTATTGCCAGATATATGAAGATCTAAGGCCCCACTCACCTTTTGCTGGGCTTGACTTGGAGAATATCAGGTGTTCTTGGATGTGTTTAGATGTGTTTGGATGAAGTAGCTTGGTTATTATCAAAATGCTCCCAAACTATTCAAGTCATCATTTTGTCTTACAATTTGATTAGAGCATGTAGACTTTTATAAGGGCATGTTAATGTGTGCCTCTTTGTATTTCCACATTAACCATTTCTTCAGGCTGAAATAGGTAATATATAAAGCAAAAAGAAAGCCCAGAATACACTCACACTTTCTTACTCTGATGAACACTCACAAGCACAATCACAAACTTATTTGCCCAAATCTCAATAAGAAAAGAGAGAAAAAAAAAAAAAAAAAAAAAGCCAGGATACTCACCTCATGGAAACTTATTAACTTCACTGAAGTTCTCTGGTAATTTTTTTCCTAATCAAAATATTGGAAATTGTTTTTGTAGTTGAATGCTTTCACTCTAGTGACATCTTAAATAAGACTGCTTTAAATGATATACCTTTGTTCTGCACCTCAATGGATCTTAGAACATTTTGTATGTAAAACTATTTGTTGACTTTGTTAAATTAAAATCATGTTTTAGGGAAACAAATCTGAAGTCATACTGACCTCTTTATGTCCTTCATTTACCAATTTGCTTGTTGCACTTTAAGCATCTGATTCCATCCTCTGATCTTCTCCCATCATGTTTTCTTTCTTTTTGCCCCAATCTTCTACATTTATCTCCTTTAAATTTTCTTTTTCACTTTTACTCTTTTAGGGACCAAACTTTAGAAAAAAAAAAAAAAATGAACTCATGTAAAATGCTTAACTGGAGAATACTGTTTAAAGTCCCTTGTATTTGTAAAGAGATGTAACTTGTCCATCCTAAAGTAAATCAGTCCTGAATATTCATTGGAGTGACTGATGCTGAAGCTGAAATTCCACTAGTTTACCTACCTGATGCAAAACGTCCTTATTTGAAAAGACCCTGATTCTGGGACAGATTGAAAGTGGAATATGAAGGGGATGACAAACGGTGAGATGGTTGGATGGCATCACCGACTAGATGGATATGAGTTTTAGCAAACTCCAGGAGATGGTGATGGACAGGGAGGGCTGGGTTGTTACCCTCTATGGGGTCCACAGGGTCACAGAAATTAGACCCAGCAGAGTGACTGAACTGAACTGAGCAATGATAAACTAATGTGTTGTGCTACATTTTATATAGCACTGAAAATTAAAAGTACTGATATATTAAAGGCTTATGGAAATAGATCACTTACAATATGTCATGTAACTAGGGTTCCCTGGGTAGGGTGACTGAGGTGCAATTTGATTATTTGCATTCAGGAGGGAATAGAAACCATATTGTGTCAACATGAGATATCTGGATGTCCATATCCATACCCTTTCCCAGTTGCCTCAGAGGAGTAAGTGAATCAATACTGTTCTCCTTTCAAAGGATGTGCACTAAAACAGAGCATGAAAATAAGTTAAAATGGAGTGAGAAGGAATAATCAGTACATGGCAAATAAATAGCAGGTGTAATTGCCTTTAAGGTGATAGTGCACAAAGCATTCAAATTTGATGACATAACAAGATGCCCGAAGTCTAAACCAAGGCTCTTGAACTTAACTGCTTGAAATGATAACCAAGGTCACCAATTTCAGTAAATCTTAGAATTGCTGTAAAATGCTTACCTCTGTAATGGATAGTATGTTGACCTATATTTTAAAGACAGTTTTCTGTGGTTAAAAAAATAAAAGTGTGAAAGTTTCCACAGATCCGACTGTCCATTAGCTGCAAGAATTAGAATGGTTACCTTAACTTGGTGTTGCCCTATGTGGAGTATCACATGAACAAATGGACATGAATTGACTTTGTCACCACTGTCTGTACGAATGACCACAAATTTGTGATTGCCCAGATTTCTGGGTAGAGTTCATGACAGTCATGATAGCATGGGCTGGTAAGCAGATACTCTGCTCAGAATATTTCATTGTACAATATTTTAAGAAGCAACCATTTATTTTGATCTTTGGTCTCTTCATGGCTTTGGTAGATGATTTAATTGAACGTGTGTTTTTTTTCTTTTTCATATCTTTATAACTATTATTTTAGGGAACTGAAAGCTGAAACACATGCTTTGAATGGGTTCTAATAGACTGGAAAACTTCTAGAGCAGCAGTCATTTTATAATTTGAATTACCCCATTTTCCCTTCATGTAATTACAATAAATATTTATGGACTTTATTTATTGAGTATTGAAAAAATACTCAGTAAATAGGAAAGGGCAATTATTATAATAGTGGAGAGTATGGGATGTTGTTGAATAATGCATGTAGCTTTTGATTGGTTATTACATGTATTTATTGCTATTTCAGTAAATACTTAAAATATGCCATTTGGCAGGCATTAAGACTTAGGTGATGTGGAAGACATAAGGAAATGTGGGTAGACATGGAACACATAGATGATATCTATGCTCACCTTGATAGGTAGTCAAACAGATGTTCATTCCAACCCCAAAAATGAGTTGAGTCAAAGTTGTGAGATGGGGTTTAGCGTGACTGAAATAAGTTTGCCTGGTTGTAGCTCCAGAAGGACAGTTAAATAGTAAGATCATAAAACTACTAAGGGAAACAGATATCATGTTTTCAAAGAACTGGTTAGCCATACTGAGGGGCTGCATTCACCACAAGGACTTCAGTCTGTGTGGAAACTGGAAAGAAAAATCAAAATATGCATTAGGAAATATAAGGTGGCAATTTAATGTGAGGAAATAAAGGCATGCCTTAAGGAAAACAGAGCAAAAATGGCCATTTATAATGCCACTTGTAAAATACCTTTCTTCTGCTGACCATGGCACAATCTTTAATTATGTCTTTTTACACATCATATCCCAGTGATCATATGTTGCTGATCATGATTACTGAGCTGGCTACAACATCCATATTTTCAAATATGATGCATATTTTCTAATAAAGATAATTTGTTGTCTAGCTCTTTAGCTCTCTTTCCAATATCTGATAGAATTTGATATAACTGAGGAAGCACTAAGATAAAGTGTGTGAATTTATTTTTCTCGATTTGATTTGAATCTGTTCCTCCTCCCATAGCATCCTAATTTAGACTCCCATTCAATTCAGCCTGCATGATTTCAGAAATCTCTTTACTTCCATTATCTTTTCTCACTTTGATCTCATTTTCTTTTTTTTCAAACATTTGATTAAGTGTCATTTATCTCGCATGCATGGCAAAAGTTTTCTTGAGCTGAAAAGTTTAGCTTAAAGCACTGCAAAATAGCCACACATTGAAAGAAAGCCTCATTTTACTCTTAATTATTTGAAAATTGAAAATGAAACCATGAAGATGACAGGGAAATTTATTGTTCAAATAAAAGAATTGTAGGAATTTGTTCACATCGGCCAACACAAATTTTAATCTTCTTTATCCTACATAACCTAACACTTATTTGGTAGATCAGTTGCAATTAGGATTATTTTCATATAATGAAGATGGCTGATGAGTTGACCTTGAAAGAGAGGCAGCATATGTATCAGGGATTGTTGGGACTGGGAATCATGAATTGCCTGCTTGTTGCAGTTTAGGAAAATCCCTCATGGTCTGACATATCACCATACCTAACTGGAAAGGTACAAGGCTTTACTGTCAGTCCAAAATAATTTCTCTGTAATGGAGATTCTATGTGGTACTGAGATGTAGAAGTAGTCATACTAGCACAGTCCTCAGTTTGACCATTTGCTTGATTGTAGCTGCTCTGTGAGTGCGGATGTAAAAAGGTCAACTGATTTTAAACATCAGTTTGATCTATCACAATTTGCTCTTTTCGTCTAACTGACATTGATGATGAAGAAAAATCACTTAGAGTTGGGGCACTTGTATTAGCAACTATCTGGCTTGTTGAAGGCTTTTATATCAAAGGCACACTTAACTTGTGAAGGCTGAAAATACACTCTCTCCTCTAGTTTCAGGAACAAACCAAGAGTTACGATCATCCACATTACTCCTTGCTTAGCATACTTCATCTTGTAGTCTTGAAGGTACTGGAGAGACATTTTTAATCCCAACTCTTCTTTTCATTCTTACTAAAAGTTGGGGATGACATCTCTTAACATTTAGATTATGATAGAATGGCAACTAAAGCCAAAGATGAAAATTTAGTGACTTCTGAAAGCAAAATTCTAAATTTTTATTCTTTTAAGCATACAAAGTTAATAGCATCAAATAATACACCTGCATATGTAGTTTTTAAATAGTTGCCTATTAGAATGTATTTTTCTCCTCATGTTACAGTATATTGTATATCTACACTAAATACCACTTTAAGTGGCTTCAGGATTTCTATCTCTTTCCAAGTTGCTAGGGAACATTTTATACTATTAGTTTTAAAATATTAGTTTTATACTAAACTTCTTATACTATGAATTAAAAAAAAAAAAACAAAAAAAAACTGAATGGGATACTTGTCCCTAGACTTTTTTCTTGAAGAGTTCTTCATTAATCACTATAGAAGTGTCACTATCATCCCACCAAATAGATTTAAGCTGATCACTTTCAACTATATTCCTAAGTTTCTGAGGAAAGTTGAGTGAAATAAAACCATTCAATTGATCTGGTTTAGAGAAAGAAAATATGTAATCTTTTGATCACAGATTCTGTAGACAAACCCTGTAAAGCATCATCTTGAATCATAGATCTCAGGACCAGTTCCCTAGGTAGTTTGTAATCCCACAAAGGATATCTTATGGAGATTTCTGAACTGGCTGATTCATCTTCAGGAGACATATCTTGAATTTCTAAAGAAATAGATGCCATCTCAAATAAATCTTTCTTCAATGATTTTTCTCACTTGTTGGATTTTACACCTGCAACTTCAAATGCTGCTTGGCTGGCCTACACAGATAAACTCTGTAGACCATCACAATGATTCTCAAACCGATTAACTGTGATATCACAAAATCACTGGTCTCTTCACAATTAAAGGGTGATGTTCAGCCAGTGTTTATTTCTATATGAAATAAGCTGCTTCAACTTAAAATGTAAGCTTCTCATAAATAATAGCCAAAGATATGAAGCCTGCAAAGTCTCATTCCTAAAGAACAGTTCACACAAACAACTCCCTTCAGTAAATCTACTTGGTTCCTGAAATAAAAGTGATTGTCCTCCCTTAGGTACAAACACTCTCAGTTGTCAGTACTCTTACCAAATCCAACTTGAGTCTGCTTACTTGTGTACAGAAGTCAATCAATTGAATGTGGATTGTGATGAAGGCAAGTGTAGCATTTTGTGCAGGAGGAAACAAGGTATCCAAGCAACTAGTGCTTAAAAGACCCACATTCCACAAAGGCTTTCAGGGAAAGGCTTTGAAAGGCAGAGTGGGTTTTAAGCAACAAATAAACAAATTGGACCTAATTAAACTTAAAATCTTTTGCACAACAAAGGAAACTATAAGCAAGGTTAAAAGACAGCCTTCAGACTGGGAGACAATAATAGCAAATGAAGAAACAGACAGAGGATTAATCTCAAAAATATATAAGCAACTCCTGCAGCTCAATTCCAGAAAAGTAAACGACCCAATCAAAAAATGGGCCAAAGAACTAAACAGACATTTCTCCAAAGAAGACATACAGATGGCTAACAAACACATGAAAAGATACTCAACATCACTCATCATCAGAGAAATGCAAATCAAAACCTGAATGAGGTACCATTAGACGCCAGTCACAATGGTTGCTATCCAAAAGTCTACAAGCAATAAATGCTGGAGAGGGTGTGGAGAAAAGGGAACCCTCTTACACTGTTGGTGAGAATGCAAACTAGTACAGCCACTATGGAGAAGAGTGTGGTGATTCCTTAAAAAAAACTGGAAATAGAACTGCCATATGACCCAGCAATCCCACTCCTAGGCATACACACAGAGGAAGCCATATCCGAAAGAGACACTTGTACCCCAATGTTCACCACAGCACTGTTTATAATAGCCAGTACATGGAAGCAACCTAGATGCCCATCAGCAGACAAATGGGTAAGAAAGCTGTGGTACATACACACAATGGAATATTACTCAGCCATTAGAAAGAATACATTTGAATCAGTTCTAATGAGATGGATAAAACTGGAGCTCATTATACTGACTGAAGTAAGCCAGAAGGATAAACACCAATACAGTATACTAACGCATACATATGGAATTTAGAAAGATGGTAATGATAAGGCTATATGCAAGACAGAAAAAGAGACACAGAAGTATAGAACAGACTTTTGGACTCTAACGGAGAAGGCGAGGGTGGGATGATCTGAGAGAACAGCATCGAAACATGTATATTATCAAGTGCGAAACAGATCGCCAGTCCAGGTTGGATGCATGAGACAAGTGCTCAGGGCTGGTGCACTGGGATGACACAGAGGGATGGGATGGGGAGGGAGGTGTGAGACGGGTTCAGGATGGGGAACTCAAATAAATCCATGTCTGATTCATGTCAATGTATGGCAAAAACAACTACAATATTATAAAGTAACTAGCCTCCAACTAATAAACATAAATGAAAAAATAAAATAAAGGCAGAGTGGAGGTGGGCCATAGAGTGTGTGTGACCAGTTTTAGGGCATTCTTCTAATGTGCTGTTACTGGATAAATTGACAGACAACATAATCACTCATCAGGTTCCAGTGATCCTGGTTCTATGTACTTCAGTTTTTTAGCATGCAGGGTTTCAGCATCTGTAAGACTGCTCACAGGATATGGCTCAGAATATTATCTATAGCCCTTGTGAAGGAACTAAAAGTCCTTGATTTTGCATAATGGCTAAATCATTATTATTTTGTGTTGCTTGACTATTTTCCATTGTTTCTATCATTTTTCCCTTTTCTGATTACAGCTACACTTGGAACTCAGTGAAGTCTGAAATCCCCTACCTCTCTCTCTCTTTTTTCATACTTTTCATTCTTGAGTAGGGACAGCTTTAAACAAGAAAAGGCATATAGTTTTGGACTGATAGGTTGATAATAAATGTAGCATAAATCTCAGTTGTAGGTTCAATTTCGGTGTCACTTTTCCCCAGGATTTAGAGGGATTCACTCAACAACAATTGTGGATATTTCCTGTTGAAAATAAGCACAGAGTTGGAAATAATCCTGAGATCTAAGCTTGGCATCAGTATTCTGTGTTAGGCAAACATTATAGATCTCTTTTTCATAAAACCAGACAAACATTTGAAAATTAGTAGATATTTATAAAAAGGAAAGCCAAGTGATGCAAAAGGTGTCTCATATTTTAGATGCAACCAAGAAAGTAAGCTTTCAAGTATTTCCTCTTTACCTATACTCAAAAACCAAGTATGTTTTTGAAACATTCTAAACTTGCATCTTAATTTTTTTTCATTGCTGTTAAACATAACAATAATTATAAGCCAGAATACACATTTTATGCATATATATATGTATACATATGTAAATATATTATACATATGCAGTTATAATTTATATATATATAAATAGGCATATATATAATGAGAGAGAGAGAGTCAACATATAACAAAAGACAACATTTTTAAGTTGGCCAAATAGTTTGCAAGTTCCCAGAGACTAAATGAGCTGTTAGGGCAACCCAATATTGGCTAATAATTTTTTGCTGAATAATTTAGTGCATTTTTTATGAAAGGTTATAATTTAATCTGGGTCATTTTCCACTATTCTTTCTGTAAGAAGAGATGGATTTAATACTTACGAGGAGACCTCGAGCCCCTAAAACCACAACTATCATTTGTCTAAGTATGTTGTTCTTAGAAAGCCATTGCTCTCCTGACACTGGATAAATTTTTAAACATTCAATTTCTCAGTAACATAGGAATACATCTGAACTGCAACCACAGTGGTCACCTAGCTGCATCTGGGATAACAACTACCCCATTAAAAAACAAACAGAAAAACAGCAAAAAAAACAAAAACTTTAATGAATAAAACTGATGCACAGTGCGTAGATCAAAATAAGGTTATTCTTGTTAGCCTACCATTGAAATTTAATTATATACAAAAAGGAATCACTTCTCCATAACTCAATAGGTAAAATTTCACTTCATCACTTTAAACTTTTGGTCCCAAATGTTTTAATAGAAAGCATTGATTTTCAAAATTCCTGTCTTTCCATGCCACAGTGATTTATCTGCTAGCCCCCTCTCCACATCCTATTTCTTGATGCTTGCACTCCTTTGTAATTGCCTAGTTTCCACATTAGGGAAAATAAAGTAGGTATCATGAATAGGCTCAGAATGTTATATTAATGGGGGAATATTTCATACCCTGGGTATTTTATCAATATTTCACCCAGTTTTCACAGAAGCATAGCACAAATGCTTGAACTAGGAAATTTAACACCAACAGTATTTTATACAATGAGTTGCTAAAGTCTTTGAAAAATCTTAGTGTATAAGTTCTTATCCTAAACACTGAGTGGAAACAAAAGTTACAATAAAACAATAATTCTCAGTTTTCAATAGGGAAACATTTGTTGAACAGCACAGTTGAATCCTCAATATTACAAAAAGTAAGATCACGGAATCTGGTCTCACCACTTCATGGAGAATAGAAGGGGAAAAGGCAGAAGCAGTTACAGATTTCCTCTCTTGTGGATCTAAATTCACTGCAGATGCTGACAGCAGACATAGTATTAGAAGAATATCTTTTTCTTGACAGAAAAGCTATGACAAATCTAGAAAATGTTTTAAAATGTGAAGACATGACTTGGCCAACAGATACCCAGGGTGTCACATCTATGGTCTTTCCTATAGTCATGTAAGGATGTAAGAAGACCAAAGAATTGATGCTTTAGAACTCTTCTGCAGGGGATGACTTGTGAAAGTGTCTTGGGCTGCAGAGTGATCAAACCAGTCAATCCTGAAGGAAATCAACCTTGCATATTCATTGGAAGTAGTGATGCTAAGTCTGAGGCTCCAAAGCTTTGACCACCTGAGGCCTGAAAGCTATAACCACAATGAACTGACTCATTAGAAAAGAGCCTTATCCTTAGGAAAAGTATAAGAGACACAAAGAGAGATAAAGTGTCTAGGGATGGAGATCCATCTTGAAGCAGGAGTCATAAAGGAGAAGTTTGTACTAATCGGAATCGCCCTCACCTTGATGTCAGTAGGGAGCTCTGGGACCATTAAGCCCAATATAACTGGCCGGTGGAGGGGGGAGGAAAAGAAAAAACAGATTGCACCTAATTGCCATTTAGATCAGCAAAGGAATTCAGACACTCTAGTACGTCATCATTGAGTACATCATAGGGAGACCTGGCTGTATAACACAACCTGTGGTAAGGACTAGGATTTAATGCCCTGAGGATAATCTGAGGGAGCTAAGGTGACAAAACTACCTGAAGCATGGGGACATATAGACAAAAATTAAAAACAGGACCTTTCCTGCAAGAGGTCTCTAAGGCCACGTAGTGGATCCTGGCATGTTCACAGAACAGAAGATTGCAACTAAAAAATAACATAGAAGACCAGCCAGCACCATTTATAGCCCTTTCCTCTGTGGAGGCAGAGACACACATGTGTGACTGCCAGAGGCAGAAGGCAAGGGACTATTATTATCTCGGCCCCAGAGAAGACATCTCCCACCAAGCTCCGAGCGTGCTACCGAGCAGTCTAACCTGGACTTCCAGGGTACCTGGAGTGTTCACATAGGCCAGGAGGGTCACAGCCTGAGCTCAGCTCCCTGCAGGAGACATAGGCGCACCAAAGACATTGCCCTCTGGCTCAGCCAGCAAAGCCGAGTGGCTGCGACTAGAGAGGTGCATAAGGTGCAAGGCTCATCTTGGACAGTACCTTGCCCACCACCAGGTCATCTGAACAGCTTTTACCTGGGGAGGGCACAAAGCACATAGTCAATAATTGTCAGTGCCCTTGAAGAGCACCCAGGACCTGGAATGGCTTAGATCTGGGAAGTGCATGAAACTTAGGCCCCACTTGGGATAGTGCACTCACGGAGCAGCCAGGAGCCTGAGCAGGGTGGACTCAGAAAGTACATGCCACCTTTGTACAGAACAGACTTTTGGACTCTGTGGGAGAAGACAAGGGTGGGATGTTCTGTGAAAATAGCATTGAAACAAGTATACTATCAAGGGTGAAACAGATCACCAGCCCGGGGTGGATGCATGAGACAAGTGCTCAGGGCTGGTGCACTGGGAAGACCCAGAGGGATGGGATGGGGAGGGAGATGGGAAGGGGGATCGGGATGGGGAACACATGTAAATCCATGACTGATTCATGTCAATGTATGGCAAAAACCACTACAATATTGTGAAGTAATTAGCCTCCAACTAATAGAAATAAATGGAAAAAAAGAAAAGAAAGAAAGTACATGTCACCTTTGGCAGTGGGAAGCCCAGTGTGGTTCTCCTGCCTCAAGCACCCCACATATAACCGTGGTATTTGCTTTCAGTGTTCCCGCCTTTCCAATGGCACCACTGAGCAACTGAGCTCAAGTTAGAGGCAGCTGCCCACTCACCTCAGAGTGGAAGCTAGACACGTAAGAGATTTGCAAACAGGGGAATCAGCCAAGAGGGGCGAATGACCCCAGAGATGGCAGGTGCAGCCAAATCAAACCCTGCAATTGATGCAGACACTGTGTGATGAAGAGACAATTTTAGCCTTTGGCAACAGGTACAAGCTGAATGAAATTATCTGACACAGTACTGATACCACAAAGCATACAACTACAGAGAAATTCCTAGATATATTTTTACAATGATTTTTTAATGTAAAAAATTTTGTTCCTTGTTAATCCCTTATTTCATTTCTATAAACTACTATTACCTTTCTTAAAAAGTGTTTTTTTTTTCAAATTCTTATGTGTGTGTATATATATATTCATATATTTATGTATATATCCATATTTTATCTTTGAAAATGATTTTGGATTATTTTTAAAACATTTAGAGGATTCTAACCTCTATTCTAGGTTCTTAATCTTTGCTTTTTGAAACTTGTTAGGAATCTAATATTTAGAATATCTTTTCAAGTATTCTTTTAATTCCTGAATCATTTATCTCTCCCGTTTTGACACTTCCTTTTCTCGTCCAAGGCACCTCTATCTCCCACCTGCATTTTTTCTGCTCTTCATAACTCTGTGAATCCCTTTGATTCTTTCTGGCTATGGAGAATTGTTTAACAATTAAACTCGGGGTCTGACCTTCTATGCTGTGTGGATGCGAAATTCTTGATGCCACTGTAAGAGGGAACTGAAGCCCAGAGGACATGATGTCAATTCCAGAACTGTGGATCATCATCAAACTCCTGACTAAGGAACATTAAAAGACAAGCATGCACCCAAAAGTTTCCAAAGCCAAGATACACACACGAGCCAGTAAATTCAATGCAAGAGAACCCACACCGATTCTCCAGGAAAATAGGAACACAACAATGAATATTAAAAACTGGGCTGCCCAAAGCCATCCCAAACACACAGAGAACCAAAACACATTATTGGAGGTTTCTTTACTCTCCAGAGAGAGGAGACACAGCTCCAACCACCAGAGCATAGTCACAAGTTCCCCAAAGCATTAAATATTGACAAGTTACTCATCTACCCCACCAACAAAAACAGACTTCTCAAAGAAAAGGAGACAAAATCCTCCAGTCTGCAGAAAACAGACCCTAACTACAGCAATCTAAGCAAAATGAAAGGAAGAAAAATATGCAGCAGGTCCCTGAAGGTCCATGATGTAACCCTACCAAATCAAAAATAAATAAATAAATAAATGAATAAATAAAAGAGGAGGAAAAAGGAAGTCTTCCTGAAAAAAAATCAGAAAAATGAAAGTAAAGAGGATCTAAAATCTGGAAACAAGTGGAGTCACCAATAAATACACTAGACACATGGATTGAAAGGATACAAGAATATTTAGCAAGGATCCAGAAGAAATAAATAATCTATCAGTAATAATCAATGCAACAACGAGATAAAAAAACGCTCTACAGGGAACAAACAGTAGAATAACTGAGACAGCAGAAAGGACTACATAGGTGGAAAGTAGGATGGTGGAAATAAATGAAATAGAATGGTTGGGAGGAAATGAAAGCAGTGAGGAAAATCTCTGAGACTTCTGGAACAATGTGAATTGCCCCACCATGAGATTCATAGCTGTCCAGATGGAGAACACCAAAACAAATAACCAAAAAAGAAAACAACTGCTTTGAGTAAATTTTTGAGGTGATAAAATCTGAAAACCTCCCTTAAATATGGGAAAAAAAAAAAAAAAAAAGAAGTATTTCTCCATGTCCCAGAATCCTAGAGTATCTCAAACAGGATAAACCCAAAGTGAAACACTCCAGAAGACATATTAATGAAACTAGAAAAAATTAAACACAAGAAGTAAACATCAAGGGCTATAGGTGGATCCACATAAGGATACCAGTTGATCTTTCATTAGAACCTCTTCAAACCAAAACAGAATTGTCACACATACTTAAAGTGATGAAAGAGTCAAACATAAATCTAACAAGGATCACATTCAGATTTGAAGGATAAATCAAATCTTTAAGTAAAAACTAAGAGAATTCATCACCTTAAAACTGTTAAACTTCATATGTCATGACATATGACTTCATGACATATGACTTCATATGTCATCAGATTTGGAAAACTCATCATTGGTCATGAGAGTGGAAAAGGTCATTTTTCATTCCAGTACCCAAAGAAGGGCAATGCTAAATAATGTTCAAACTACCATCCAATTGTGCCCCTTTCACATATTAGTAAGGTAATACTCAAAATCCTTCAGCAGCGTGTGAACCAAAAATTTGCAGCTGTGCAATTTAGACTTGGAAAAAATAGAGGAACCAGACAAAAAATTGACAATTTTCACTGGATCCTAGAGAAAACAAGGGAATTTGGGTTGGGGGGTGGGGGGAGAGACATTTACATCTGCTTCCTTGACTGAACTAAAGCCATTGACTCTGTGGATCACAGCAAACTGCAAATAATTCCTAAGGAGACAGGAGTATCAGACCTTCTTACCTGAGAAATGTTTACACAGGTTAAGACACACAAAACCGAACCAGACGTGGAGCAATTGAATAGTTTAAAACTGGGGAAGGAGCATGATTAAGCTTTATATTGTCACTCTGTTTATGTGAAATATATATGCAGAGTATACTATGCAAAACACCAGGCTGAATGAATACTAAACAGGAATCAGGTAGCTGGTAGAAACCTCACCAACCCCAAATATAAAGATGGTACCACTCTCAAAAGAGAAATGATTAGGGAATAAAGAGCCTCTTGAATCTTAGAATTTAATAATTTTAAGAATTAGGTTGCAAGGAAAATGTTATGCAAGTAGTAAACAATAAAGAGCCCTAATGATTATACTAATAGTAGACAAGTCTTTTAATAAAAAAATGTTATGAGACAAATGACATTAAACATTATTGTACAATATTAATTATATATTTTGTCATATTATTTTCCATATTAATGATCAAGGAAAACATATGTTCACCTCACCAAAGAATTCCAGGTACCTGAATAAAAAATCAAGTGTTTGAACATTGTCTCAGCCTTTTGGCTAACATGAAATGTAAAAACAACAAATCTTGAGCAATAAGTATAGCTAAAATATAAATATCTAAATAAGACTAGAAGAATGTAAGACCACTGAGGGAAGAGAAAACCTAAATGGCACTATAAACCAAGTGGACTTAACACACTGGGCAGATCATCCCACTTAACAAGAACAGAAGAATGTACATCCCTTTCAAGTTCACTTGAAATATTCTCCAGAATATTCTTGAGAATAGGTTTTATATTAAGCCTTAACACAAATCTGAATAATTTAAATCATTCCAAATATTTTCTCTGACATCCAAGAAATGTAAATTGAAATCAATAATGGGAGGAAAATTTGGAAATCGTAAAGTGTGGAGAATTAAACAACACATTCCTAAGGGACCAATGTATGAAAGAAAAAAATCACAGGGAAAATTAGAAAATACACTGTGGTGAATGAAAATGAAAACACAACATAATCACATCATTAGACACAACAAAAGTAGAATGCATATATATTTAAGCTTATATAAAATGGAAACTCTGCAATCCTGAGAATCCTACAGAAACTGGAAAAAAAAAATCCAAACTCACAGCAAGGAGAAAGAGGAAAACAATGAAGCCTAGTATGGGAATAAAATTATATAAATGTTAAAAATTAGAGAAAAATCAACAGAAAACAATTAATAAAATTGGGAAGTATTAGGTAAACTGAACAAGCAAAATGAGAGAAAATTCCATTATTTAAATGAGAATGAATAAGATGCATTGCTATGAAATCATACTAAATAAAGAGGATTGTTAGATCCTTTGGACAAGTATTTATGCAAGCAGAGGACTTAAGTAATGTGAAATAGTCAAATTGCTAGAAGAGCAGAGTGATTTAAAAAAAATTAAAAACTGGAATATCTGAATAGACTCATTAAACACAGATTTAATTAGTAATAATTAACCATAAGTAAACATATAGAATCAGATAATCTTTTCATGATGTCCTGTAACAATTGTTTTTCTGGGCATGTCAATAGCAATGTATGAAAGGCAGAAGTGTCTTATATATACCAGTAATCAGTAATAGTGGTATTTTGTGTGCTGTCACTATACTCCTGTCTGACTCACTTCAGCCCACAGACTATCATGCACCAGTATCCCCGATCCACAGGATTCTCATGGCAAGTACACAGGAGTGGGTTGCCATGACCTCCTCCAGGATATCTACCCTATCCAGGGATTGAAACTGTGCCCCTCATGACTTCTGCATTAGAAGCTAGGTTCTTTACCACTAGTGACAACTGGAAAACAATTAGTGGTATATATGTATGTATATGTGTATATATATATATATGTGTGTGTGTGTGTGTGTGTGTATGTATATATATCAGGTATGTATTCTTAAGATATAGGTGTACAATTTAGCTGTTATAGGTATTAATATATATTTGACTGCTATTATATACCTATAGGTATGAACTTTGGCTGTATCCAATGATCTGGTATGTTGTGGTTTCACTTTCATTCATCTCAGATTATTTCCTAATTTCCCTTGTGGCTTAGGTATTGACTCATCATTTCCTTAGGAATGCCTTCTATAATATTACACAATTGACAAATTTGCAAAAATTTATGCCATTCCTGAGCTTTAGCTCCACGTCTTGGTGGTCAGAGAACATAGTTGGCATGATTTAATATACAAAGACTTGTTTTATACCTTAAAATAAAGGCTATTTTTGAGAATATTCCAGAGAATATTCAGATATACATGGATATATAAATGTGTGTACACACATATGAGTAGAGATTATATATCCACAGTATGTGTATACATGTCTATGCATATATAATACATATACATTTATATATATACATATATATAACTTGAAAGCACCACAAAGCTCTGTTTATTCTTCCTTGATCATGAATTCTTGAAAATTATATTTCCCTTTCTCTCTCCTCTCTTTTTGGGACTTATATTAACCTGTAGTAGCTCTTTTTCACATCACATTAGGGCCACTTTAGGTCCTGTTGAGGTAAAAGCCCACAGTCAGTTTGTCTTAGAGTATATGAATCTCCTACAAAAAGTAATATTTTCTGAGGGTGTAGAAGATAGAAAACACTGTGAACTAAGTATGCTGTCAGTCATTCAATACACAGAGGATGTTGCCATCATCAAGTCACAAGCCATTGCAGCCATCCCTGAATGTGAATCCTGAAGGGACTCTGGATGAAATCAGGTTTCCCACCATCAAGCCCTCAGTTACTGCAGCTATACCACCAATTGTGCTGCCAGAAGAGACTCAGCAGAGAAAAGGACAGGATACCTGCCCTAGTTAAGTTGCCTATTGAAGAAATTATCTCAGAAATCTCAGATTCTTGCATCTTCCCATAGGGAGAAAAATGCTAAATCCATTCACTTGAGATGTCCAGTTTTTCTTTAATTAACCATAATATTTGAACATGCTGCCTGCAGGATCATTGTTGCAAAATTTCTAAACATCCTGGCTCTTCCATTCCCTCCTCAGAGTGGTCTTTCAGAAACACTTTAGAAGTTGCTTCTCAAGAGTAAATCCTCCTTGGAATTAGTGTCTGACTGAATAAAACACAATTCTCAACTTTTAGGGTATGCATTTTTCCCAGTCAATAGCACACATTTTAGAATTTCAAAATAGGTGATTCTTGTGAGCATCTCAGCTTTCAAACTACTTTTACAAATACCTACTTAGCATTGTTCTGAATGTCAAAGGTTTACTATTATTTACTAAAACTTGAAGGAATTCACATTTTCATAATTTGGTGACCTGAATTGGTACCCCTTTTTTACTTTCAGAAACAGTGACAAACAATGAAATGAAGGAACTCTTATTTCTAGCACTTGAATTTACTCTGGCTAACTTAGCTCTGCGTTTTAAGATTTTCTTTTCTTTTCTTTTTTTATATTTTGTCTATATATAGTATTGAAGTCCTTGAGTAAACATTTTACTTGACATAGACACTATGATGCATTTATTTTCATTGGTCCAAGTTGGCCAAGGACTGATTTACTTTTTCAGTTAAAGAAAATGATTTAAAATTGGAGTATAATTGCTTTATAATGTTGTGTTACTTTCTGCTGTATAAGAGCTAATACTATATATATAACTGTAAATAAGCTAATACTATATATAACTGAGCATCTCTTTTGAGCAGCCCTCTCACCTCCCTCTTGAGCCTCCTCTCCTTCCCCACAACCCACTCCTCTAGGTCACCCAAGAACACTGAGGAGGAGCTTCTCACTAGCTCTCTACTTCATATTTGGTATTGTTCATATATTAGTGAATCTTGCTCCATTCATTCCAGTCTCTCTTTCCCCCTCTGTGTCCTGTGTATTTCTTTTCCCAGCTTCCAAGTATGTTCTTTTTACCTACTTGTTTTCTAGAATCCATGTATATCCATAAATAGACAATGTTGGTCTTCCTCTTTCTGAAATACTTTGCTCTGTATAATAGGCTCTAGTTCCATTCTTATTCCTACTCATAATCCAATTTTGTTCCTTTTTATAGATGAGTAATCTTCCATCTGATAAATGTACCATACCTTCTTTACCCATTCCTTTGCATGTGGACACCTAGATTGCTTCCATATCTTGGCTACTGGAAATGGTGTTGCAATGGATAATGGGGTACATGACTTTTTCAACTGTGGTTTCCTTTTGTTATATGTCAGTTAGTGGGATTGTTGGGTCATATGGCAATTTTATTCCTAGTTTTCTGAAGAACTCACATACTGTTCTGCATTGTGTTTGTATTTATTTAAATTCCTAAGAACACTGTGGAGGATTTAATTTCTTCTACAGAATTTCCTTCATTTATTGCTTTAATATTAAAATCATATATGTACACATTTTAGTGCTGAGTTTGGTTGCACTAATACTTAGTTGTTCCATGTGGAACCCAATTTCCTGACCAGGGATGAAACTTGGGACCCCTGCATTGAGAGCATATTGTCTTAGCCACTGGACCACTAGAGAAGTCTCCTATTGTAGATTTTTATAATGATGACCATTGGGAATTGTGTGAGGTGATACTTCATTTTAGTTTTGATCTGCATGCCTTTATTATGTTGAGGTAGTTTTTGCTGATCCTCAGCTTCTGGAGAGTTTTTAACACAAATTCTTGTTGGTTGTTATCAAAGGGTGTATTGGCATCTATTGAGGTGGTCATCTGGTCTTAATGCTTCAATTTGTTACAGTATATATGACAGATTTATAGTTACTGAAGAAAATTTGCATATCTGGGCTAAAACCACTTAATAATAGTGTCTGATTACTTCAATGTGTTGTTGGATTCTTCTTGGTACTGTTTTGTTGAGGATGTTTGCATTTTTGTTTTTTCTGTGTGCTACCGGCCCATAATTTTCATTTTCTTTTACCTTTGGTTATGGTTTCAGGGTGATGGTGACTTTTTAGGGTGGAATTTTTGGATTTCCTTCCAATGTAGTATTTTGGAAGTGTTTCTTCTGAATACAAAGAAGTTTTCTCCACATACAGAAGTGTATATGTTACCAATTCTCTGACTGGTTAATAAAATTTGCCTGTGAAGCTACCTTGAAATTTATTAACTGGAAAAATTTTCATCACAGATTCAATAATAGTGCTAGTAATTTCTGTGTTCATATGTTCTCTTTCCTCCTGGTTGAGTCTAAGAACTTGCCCCTGGCTACCAGATTCAACATTTTATTGACTTATAGCTGTTTGTTGTTAGCTCTTATGATCCTTTCTTATTTCTGTGGTATCAGTTAAAACATCTATTTTTACATGTCTATATTTATTCATTTGAGTGGTCTATTTTTTTTTTCCTAAATGAATCTGCCTCATGATTTATTTGTTTATGATTTTTAAGCACCCTCTTTTAGTGTTATTGAACTTTGCTCTTGTCTTCATCACTGCTTTCTTTTCTTTTTGCTCTATTAATATATATACTTTTTAACTTTTCAATTTCGGGTTTTGGTGACTTGGTCTTCTTTCTCTAATTGTTTTATTTCTAAGGTTATGTAGACTGCTTAAGATGTATCTTATTAATACACTTCCCACTTTTACTACATTAGCCCTTCTCCATACATTTTGAGTTATCATATTTTTATTTTACTTGTTTCTAGGATTAAAAAAAATTCTCTCTGATTTCATCAGTGATTTCTTGGACATGTACAGATGTATTCAATAGCTTCCATGTATTCAGGTCTGTTTTACACTTTTGTAAATATTTTTTTCTATTTTCTCAAGGACTGATAGACTTGTGGTAAAAGAAAAAAATCTTTATAAACTTTCAATTATCTTAAATTTATCAATGGTTGATTTGTGTTTCAGTTTGTGATTTATCCTGGAGATATTTCTTTTGCCCTTTCTCCTGGTTTTAGATGGAATATTTTATAAGTATCAGTTAAGATCACCAGGTATGATATGCAACGTAAGGCTGGTGTTTCTTTTAAATTTCACTTTTCAATTGTAGGATAATCACTTTCCAATACTGTTTTTGCATCATCTGCTGTAAAATAACGTGAATCAGCCTACAGTATACATATATCAGTTATTATACTAGTTATTTGTTGTTGTTCTTATTTGTCCCAGGCCCTCCTAAAGTGTTTCTTGTATATACTCCATCCTATTTCTTCTTCTTCATCTCCTTTTTTTTTTTTTTTTAATTTTTATTAGTCGGAGGCTAACTACTTTACAATATCGTAGTGGTTTTTGCCATACATTGACATGAATCAGACATAGATTTACAGTGTTCCCCACCCTGAACCCCCCCTTCCTCCTCATCCCATCCCTCTGGGTCATCCCAGTGCACCAGCCCCGAGCACTTGTCTCATGCATCCAACCTGGACTGGCGATCTGTTTCACACTTGATAATATACATGTTTCGATGCTGTTCTCTCAGATCATCCCACCCTCGCCTTCTCCTTTAGAGTCCAAAAGTCTGTTCTATACATCTGTGTCTCTTTTTCTGTCTTGAATATAGGGTTATCATTACCATCTTTCTAAATTCCATACATATGCGTTAGTATACTGTATTGGTGTTTATCTTTCTGGCTTACTTCACTCTGTATAATGGACTCCAGTTTTATCCATCTCATTAGAACTGATTCAAATGTATTCTTTCTAATGGCTGAGTAATATTCCATTGTGTGTATGTACCACAGCTTTCTTATCCATTTGTCTGCTGATGGGCATCTAGGTTGCTTCCATGTACTGGCTATTATAAACAGTGCGGTGGTGAATATTGGGGTACACGTGTCTCTTTCAGGTATGGTTTCCTCAGTGTGTATGCCCAGGAGTGGGATTGCTGGGTCATATGACAGTTCTATTTCCAGTTTTTTAAGGAATCACCACACTCTTCTCCATAGTGGCTGTACTAGTTTGCATTCTCACCAACAGTGTAAGAGGGTTCCCTTTTCTCCACACTTTCTCCAGCATTTATTGCTTATAGACTTTTGGATAGCAACCATTCTGACTGGCGTCTAATGGTACCTCATTGAGGTTTTGATTTGCATTTCTCTAATGATGAATGATGTTGAGCATCTTTTCATGTATTTGTTAGCCATCTGCATGTCTTCTTTGGAGAAATGTCTGTTTAGTTCTTTGGCCCATTTTTTGATTGGGTCATTTATTTTTCTGGAACTGAGCTGAAGGAATTGCTTGTATATTTTTGATAGTAATCCTTGGAGGAAATGGACAAATTCTTAGGCAAGTATAACTTTCCAAAACTGAACCAGAAAGAAATAGAAGATCTTAACAGACCCATCACAAGCAAGGAAATTGAAACTGTAATCAGAGATCTTCCAGAAAACAAAAGCCTAGGACCAGAATGGCTTCACAGCTGAATTCTACCAAAAATTTAGAGAAGAGCTAACACCTGTCTTACTCAAACTCTTCCAGAAAATTGCAGAATAAGGTAAACTTCCAAATTCATTCTATGAGGTCACCCTCACCCTGATTCCAAAACCAGACAAAGATGCCACAAAAAAGAAAGAAAGAAAGAAAGAAAGAAACCTACAGGCCAATATCACTGATGACCATAGATGCAAAAATAACAAAATTCTGGCAAACAGACTCCAACAACGTATTAAAAAGATCATACATCATGACCAAGTGGGCTTAATCCCAGGAATGCAAGGATTCTTTAATATCTGCAAATCAATCAATGTAATACACCACAATAATAAATTGAAAGATAAAAAATCATATGATTATCTCAATAGACGCAGAAAAAGCCTTTGACAAACTTCAGCATCCATTTATGACAAAAACTCTCGAGAAAGCAGGAATAGAAGGAACATATCCATCCTATTTCTGAGATGTTTGATCATCTTTATTATCAATAGTCTCAATTATTTCTCAGGGAAAATACATATTTCCTCTTTAATTAGGTCTTGTGGGCTTTTTTTTTTTTTCCTTCTTCTTCAATTGAGTCAATTCGTTGCATCAGGTGTCCATGCTGTTGAAGTTTCAGCTTCAACATCTGTCCTTCTGAAGAACACCCAGGACTGATATCCTTTAGGATGGAGTGATTGGATATCCTTGCAGTTCAAGAGACTGTCTAGTCTTCTCCAAAACCACAGTCCAATTGCATCAGTTCTTCAGTGTGCAGCTTTCTTTATAGTCCAACTCCAACAACTGAGTTGGAGAGAGTAACAGGCAGGAAGGCCAGGGGTCTCCAAATGGAGAAAATAGGCTGCAAGTGTCAGACATTTTTATCTCTCTTAAGCGGCAGGAGGAAACAAACTAGCAATACATTTCCCTTCTTTATACAAATTTAAAAGGAGGTTTCTCTCAAAATACTGTGTTACAATAATGACACCTGGTTTCACCTGAAGCTAACTATTCTCAACCCTTGAGTTAACCAATGCATTTTCTTATGGAAATGTTTGTCTTAAGCTATGTTAATGTGCTATGCCTTTACTCCAGACTCTGTCTTCAAGTCGGTTCTGCCTAATGGCTCAGAACCTACTTGACAAACCAGTATGTTATACTCAGATATTGTTCCCCTAGTCTATGTAAATGAAACTATTTGTATGGTAATCTGCCCATCTACAAAAGTCAAGTCAATCATTTTATGGCCCAGGATGAATCATCAGGTGCCAAGATTATCCCAAAATGCATGTTATGAATGAGGGGCCTGGGGCCATTCTGAGTTTTCAGACATTCCTTTCTTTCATTAACAGACTATATAACATCCAGCTGGTGACTATATAACATCCACCTGAAGGCTAGCAAGGGGGTACTCTTTCTGCCCTCTTCTGATGCCTATGTTGGAAGCTTTCTCTATCTCCTTTATACTTTAATAAAACTTTATTACACAAAAGTTCTGAGCTATCAAGCCTCATCTTTGGCCCCACATTGAATTCTTCTCCTCCAGAGAAGGCCAAGAATCCCGGTGTCTTTTCATTAGGCAACAACTTTTCACAATACATGAGTAACAGATAAACCATAGCCTTAACTAGACATACCTTTGTTGGCAAAGTAATGTCTCTGCTTTTTAATATGCTGTTTAGGTTGATCATAACTCTCCTTCCTAGGAATAATTGTCTTTTAGTTTCATGGCTGCAGTGCACATCTGCACCGATTGTGGAGCCCAAAAAATAAAGTCTGCCATGTCTCCACTGTTTCTCCCTCTAGTTGCTGCGAAGTGATGGGACTGGATGCCCTGATCTTTGTTTTCTGAATGTTGAGCTTTAAATAAACTTTTCACTCTCCACATTCACTTCTATCAAGAGGCTCTAGTTCTTTACTTTCTGCCATAAGGGTGATGACATCTGCGTTTCTGAGGTTATTTATATTTCACCCCCGGCAATCTTGATTCCACCCTGTGCTTCCTGCAGCATAGCGTTTCTCATGATGTACTCTGCATATAAATTAAATAAGCAAGGTGGCAATATACAGCCTTGATGTACTCTTTTTCCTATTTGGAACCAGTCTGTTGTTCCATGTCCAGTTCTAACTGTTATTTCCTGACCTGCATAACAATTTATTAAGGGGCAAGTCAGGTGTTCCAGTATTCCCATCCCTTTCAGAATTTTCCACAGTTTGTGGTGATTCACACAGTCAACAGCTTTGGCATAGTCAATAAAGATAAACCAATGTTTTCTTGGGAGCTATCTTGCTTTTTTGATGATCCACCCTATGTTGGCAATTTGATCTCGGGTTCCTCTGCGTTCTCTAAAACCAGCTTGACATCTGCAAGTTCACAGTTCACATATTGTTGAAGCCTGGCTTGAAGAATTCAGAGCATCACTTTGCTAGTGTGTGAGATGACTGCAATTGTGCAGTAGGTCGAGCATTTACTGGCATTGCCTTTCTTAGGGATTGGAATAAAAATTGACCTTTTCCAGCCCTGTGGCCACTGCTGAGATTTCCAAATTTGCTGGCATAATCTTTCACACTTTCACAACATCATCTTTTGAATTTGAAATAGCTCAACTGGAATTCCATCATCTCCACTAGCTTTGTTCATAGTAATGCTTTCTAAGGCTCACTTGACTTCACATTCCAGGATGTCTGGCTCTAGGCGAGTGATCACACCATCATGATCATCTGGGTCATGAAGATCTTTTTTATTTATTTATTTATTTATTTATTTATTTATTTGTACAGTTCTTCTGTGTATTCTTGACACCTCTTCTTAATATCTCCTGCTTCTGTTAGGTCCATTCCACTTATGTCCTGTATTGAGCCCATTTTTGCATGAAATATTCCCTTGGTATTTCTAATTTTCTTGAAGAAATCTCTAGTCTTTCCCATTCTATTGTTTTCCTCTATTTGTTTGCACTGATCACTGAGGAAGGCTTTCTTATATCTCCTTGCTATTCCTTGGAGATCTGCATTCAAATGGGTATATATTTCCTTTTCTCCTTTGCCTTTTTTTGTAAGGTCTCCTCAGACAACCATTTTCCTTTTTTGCATTTATTTTCTTGGGGATGGTCTTGCTCCCTGTCTCCTATACAATGTCATTATGCATTCTATCAGATCTAGTTCCTTAAATCTATTTCTCAGTTCCCTGGTATAATTGTTAGGGATTTAATTTAGGTTATACCAGCATTGTCTAGTGTTTTTCCCTACTTTCATCAATTTAAGTCTGAATTTGGCAATAAGGAGATCATGATCTGAGCCACAGTCAGCTTCTTATCTTGTTTCTGCTGACTGTATACAGCTTTTCCATCTTTGGCTGCAAAGAATATAATTAACCTGATTTTTATGTTGACCATCTGGTGATGTTCATGTGTAGAGTCTTCTCTTGTGTTGTTGGCGGAAGGTGTTTGCCATGACCAATGCATTCTCTTGGAAAAACTCTATTGGCCTTTGCCCTGCTTCATTCTGTACTCTAAGATCAGATTTGCCTGTTACTCCAGGTATTTCTTGACTTCCTACTTTTGCATTCCAGCCCCCTATAATGAAAAGGATATCTTTTTAGGGTTTTAATTCTAGAAGTTATTGTAGGTCTTCATAGAACCATTCAACTTCACCTTCTTCAGCAGTACTGATCAAGACATAGATTTGGATTACCATTATATTGAAAGGTTTGCCTTGGAAATGAACAGAGATCATGCTGTCACTTTTGAGGTTGCATTCAAGTACTGCGTTTTGGATTCCTTTGTTGACTATCATGACTATTCCATTTCTTCTAAGGGATTTTTACCCACAGTAGTAGATATAATGGTCATCTGAGTTAAATTCACCCATTTCATTTCATTTTAGTTCTCTGATTCCTAAAATGTTGACGCTCACTCTTGCCACCCCCTGTTTGATCATTTCCAAATTGCCTTGATTCATGGACCTAACTTTCCAGGTTACTATACAATATTGCTCTTTACAGCATCAGACCTTGCTTTCATCACCAGTCACATCCACAGGTATGTGTTGTTTTTGCTTTGACTCCATCTCTTCATTCTTTCTGAAGTTATTTCTCCACTGATCTCCAGTAGCATATTGGACACCTACTGACCTGGGGAGTTAATCTTTCAGTGTCCTAAATTTTTGCCTTTTCATATTGTTCATGGGCTTCTCAAGGAAGGAATATGGAAGTGATTTGCCATTCTCTTCTCCAGTGGGCCACATTTTGCAGAACTCTCCACCATGCCCAAGAGGAGATGGGGATGACAGAGGATGAGATAGTTGGATGACATCACGGGCTCAATGGACATGACTTTGAGTAAACTTTAGGAGTTGGTGATGGACAGGCAGGCCTGGCCTTCTGCAGTCCATGGGTTGCAAAGAGTCGAGCATGATTTAGCTACTGAACTGAGCTGAATTGTGGGTTTTTATCTTTTTCTTTTGCCTGAAAATTATTTCTCTCTTTTCACATTTCTTTATCTTACTGTCTTAATTGTCTTTTCTTCTCAGGGTTCAGGGCTGTAGTTCTTACTTCTGGTCTCTGCCCCAAGTGGTTAAGTTTTGTTCAGTGGCTTATGTGGTCTTGCAGGGAGAGGGAATGAAAGCTATGTTATTGTGGCTGCATCTGAGGTTTCTCTCTCTAATGGCGGGACTATGTCATTTGGTGTCTTTTACAGGTGTGTTCAGGTTTAGTCTAATTCAGGCAGCCTATCTGCTAATGATACGATTTCTGTTTCTGTCACATCTGCTCTGGGTAATGCAGACAATTATAAAGAATTGGGTGTTAGATTCAGGTGCAGACCTTCATGGAGATTCTCATCAAATAATATTCACTGGAGCCAGGAATTCTCTGGTGGTCCATGAACCTGGACTCAGTGTCAACACCCTAGAATATCAGGTCCAACTTCTGGTCAAAGAAATAAGATCCCAGAGTAAGAGATTAGAGAGAGGAAAAAGAAAAAAAAAAAAAAAGAAAGAAAGAAAGAAAAGGAACACAGACAATTGGTAAGAAAGCAAAATCAAGAAAAATAACACAAGGAATAATCACAGTACTGAAGAAGACAGAATCATCAAAAGAACTAATCAAATAAATCAAAAGATTACAAAAAAAAAAAAAAAAAAAAAAAAACATTAATAGAGCAGAGTGCCAACTGAAAGTTAAAGAAGACCAATCTGACAACAATGGTAAGAGCTTCATCACAGAACAACAAGAAACAAGAAATCACAGTTAATATAGAAATATATACCTATTTTAAAAAAATAAAAAACATCTACCAAGGCACATAAAGCAGGAAAGCAAGGTACACAAATAAAAATATGATTTAACCAGTCTTTAAAGAACAAATAAATAAGAATAATGACAAGAAAAACTAAAACTGAGAAAAAGAGCGAACTGACAACAGAACAAGTTAAAACACTTTAATTATAGTCAATGCTACCTAGGGTTTTAGCTGTCAGTGTACTAGTCCTCAAGATAAGCCACAGCAAAGTTTCACCGTTCTAGGAAGCTCTCCCACTTTGGGGAGATCAGGATCCTGGATCTGCTGTAGGGACAGTTCAGACTCTAATCTGGTTTAACTACTGTGCGTTTTTAGAGCGGCCAGAGCCTGGGCATTTTCTTTTATGGGAACTCTGATATGTATTCCATAGACAAAGAGTCTGTGTAGTTGATCATGAGGATTTAATCTACACCTTACTCAGCAGGTAGGAAAATTTTCAATCCTCTTCCTTAGTGACCCTACCCCTGGGGCTCAGATGTAATTTTATGTGGTCACTAGAGGTCACTAGAGGAGTCTCCCCAAGACTCTTGTGGAACACTTGTGTTTGCTTTAGTGAGCACCAGAGGAGGTGGTACTTCTGCTTGGATAGCAGGATTCCTGGTGGTGCCAGTTGTGCAGAGGAGCCAGCAGCCATGGGCATAATCGAATCCTTTTCTAATCTCTGAAGGCATGAGCATGAGTGGTAGTTCTGGCTAGTCTTTCTCTATTCTTGGTAACGGGTCTGAGCACGTGGGAACAGGGGAAATACAATGGTGTCTTGACATGCTGTGTGTGACTCAGCACTAAGGTCCTGCTTCTTTGGTAGTTTGGAATTCCCTGAAAGACATTCCCTGAAACACACTTTTCCTCCCTGCTCCACCAGGACATCTCTACATAGCCAACTGCAGTTCTCTCCCAAGGTGATTCTCTAAATCCCACATTCCAGATTCCATGTCCCATGCGCACAGGTTGACCTGCATTGTAGTTTGGGGCATGTAGGGCCACATCACACATTCTCAGTGTGATTCTCACTGTGTACTAACTAATGCTTCATCAGCCTCTTCACCTTGCTTCCTTTCAATCCAAAGTAATTTACTTCTAGTGAGTTGGTTTGTCTGGATCCTAAATCTCTTCCCTGATTCTCCATCTCCCATCCCATAAGGCAGGTTTGGTTCCATTTCCTCTTGTCCTCATTTTCCCATCTGAAGTCAATTCTTCCCAATTATGCCTAATACCCACACAGGCCTCTCTGTTGACCTAGGTCTTCCGCTAGCATTCAGCTGATGTTTTTGGTGAACTATTGCCTCTGTAGAAGTATTATTTGTGATGCATTCATGAAAAGAGGTGCACTCAATGTCCTCCTCCTATTCTGCCATCTTGGAACTTTTGACTTTTTTTCAGGCAAGCTCTGTAATTCCTTATAGAATGACAGTAAAACAGCAAACTTTAGTTGACATGAATTAACGTGTTTGATGACAGGTTACATGCTTACACACAAAACTGATCCTTCTCTGACTTCCAACATGTAATCAAGCACATTTTTTTTTTCCAGGAAATTTCTGTTAATGAGGAATTGTCCTAAGCATGAAGGAATATAGTTTTGTTTCCTTTCTTTCTGTCTTTCTTTTTTCCATTTAAGAGATGATATAAAATTCAGGTTCAAAAAGACAATTCCTGAAAGTATCTAGCTATTTGCAGAACTTTTCTGACAATTTCCCAGAGCTCAGATGCTTCATTTCTCCTCTCAAAACATAAGTGTTTTCATTCTGGGGTCAAATGGCAGAGACTGGCATGGGCATTATTTAATTGTTGTAGAAATAAATGGCCATTTCCCAGGAAAGCACCATTTAGTAGTTGATTATTTGAAACCAAACCAAAACAAAAGACATGTGTACTTGGCAAAACTTAGTTGGTGTTTCGATAATAGAAAAAGCAAGGGAAATCAATAAAATCATCTACATCTGCTTCATTGTCTCTGCTAATAGCTTGGAAAGTGTGGTTCACTACAAATTGTGGAAAATTCTTAAAGACATGGGAATACCAGTCCACCTTACCTGTCTCCTGTGAAACGAGAATCCAGGTTAAGACATAACAATTGCCTTTGACCATGGAAAAATGAACTGGTTAAAAATTAGAAAAGAGTTACATCAACGCTATATATTTTCACCCAGCTTATTTAACTTCTGTGAAGAGTACATCAGGGAAACTAACATGCTGGATGAATCTCAAGCTAGAAGCAAAATTTCTGTAAGAAATATGAAACCTTAGTTATACAGATGACACAACCCAAAAGGCATAAAGTCAATAGGAACCAAAGAGTATCTTGATGAAGGTGAAAGAGGAAAGTGAAAAAGCTGAATTAATACTCAATATTCAAGAAATAAAGTCATGGCATTTGGTCCAACATTTCAAGGCATATCAATGGAGATGCAAAAAAAAAAAAAAAAATTGGTGACAGATTTAATTTTCTTGACCTCTGACATCACTGTGGGCAATGACTGCAGCTATGAAACTAGAAGACACTTGCTCCTTGGATGAAAAGCTATGACCAATGTGTACACCATGTTAAAAAACACAGTCATTACTGATAAATATACAAATAGTTAAAGCTATGGTTTTTCAAGGACTCATGTATGAAGCTGAGAGATGGACCACAAGAAATGAGTGCTAAATATTCAAGGCTTTGCAATTGTGAGGTTTAAGAAGTCTCTTGAATGTCCTGTGGACAGCAAGGATATCAAACAAGTCAATCATGAAAGAAATCAACCGACTATTTGTGGAGTATCTGATGCTGAATTTGAAGAGCCAATAGTTTGACCATCTGAGGCCAAGAGACAAAGCACTGGGAAAGACCCTGATGCTGGGAAAAATTTAGTGCAGGAGGAGAAGGGAACCAAAGAGGACTGTTCAGTTCAGTCGCTCAGTCGTGTCTGAAACTGTGACCCCATGGAATGCAGCACACCAGGCCTCCTTGTCCTTAACAAATTCCCGGAATTTATTTGAACTCATGTCCATTGAGTTGGTGATGCCATCAAACCATCTAATTCTCTGTTTTCCCCTTCTTCTCCCACCTTCAGTCTTTCCCAACATCAGGGTCTTTTCAAACGAGTCAATTATTTGCATCAGGTGGCCAAACTATTGGAGTTTCAGCTTCAACCTCAGTCCTTCCAATGAATATTCAGGACTGATTTCCTTTAGGATGGGCTGGTTGGACCTCCTTGAAGTCCAAGGGACTCTCAAGAGTCTTCTCTAACATCACAGTTCAAAATTATCAATTCTTTGGTGCTAAGCTTTCTTTATAGTCCAGTTCTCACATCCATGCATGACTACTGGTAAAACCACAGTCTTGGCAAGACAGACTTTTTTTGGTAAAGTATTATCTGCTTTTTAATATGCTGCCTGGGTTGGTCATAAATTTTCTTCCAAGGAATGTCTTAATTTCATGGCTACAGTCATAATCTGCAGTGATTTTGGAGTTCCCCAAAATAAAGTCTGTCACTGTTTCCACTGTTATCCCATCTATTTGCCTTGAAGCTATGGGACCAGGTTCTGTGATCTTAGTTTTCTGAATGTTGAGCTCTAAGTTAACTTTTTTCACTCTTTCACTTTCATCAAGAGGCTCTTTAGTTCTTCACTTTCTTCCATAGGCTGGTGTCATCTCCATATCTGAGGTTATTGACATTTCTTTTGTCAATCATGAGTCCAGATTTTACTTCATCCACCCCATGATCATTTCACATGATCTACTTTGCATATAATTTAAATAAGCAGGGTGACAAAATACAGCCTTGACATACTTCTTTCCCATTTTTAACCATTCTGTTTTTCCATGTCAATTTCTAACTGTTGCTTCCTGACCTGTATTCAGGTTTCTCAAGAGGCAGGTCAAGTCGTCTGGTGTTCCCATCACTTTAAGTATTTTCCACAGTTTGTCTTTATCCAAAAAGGCTTTGGCATAGTCAAGAAAGCAGAAATAGATGTTTTTCTGGAGATTTCTCACTTTTTCGATAATCCAATATTTTTTGGCAATTTGATTTCTGGTTCCTCTGCTTTTCCTATAACGAGCTTGAACATAAGGAATTTCAAAGTTCTTGTACTGTTGAAAAGGACAAGATTGTTGCAAAGCATCCCCTACTCAATGGACATGAATTTGAGCAAACCCTGGGTGAATTGAAAAACAAGGGGGTCCAATGTGCTGCTGTACATGGAGTGCAAAAGCATCAGATAAAACTTAGTAACTGAACAAAATTCATGTTGGTAGGGCTTGATGAATGGTCCACAAAGTGTGCTAACTGTGTCATTGAAAATGGGTTAAGTGAGATGGAGGACAATTAGAAAGCACAGAGCTCTTGTCAGTTTCCATCCTTTCCTCACTCAAACTGTACTTGTGACAATGTCTTTTGAAAACTTTCCCATGACAGAGAACTTCTGTGGATTCTATGTAGTATCTAAGATAGTAATGAAAGGTTGTTGCTGAATGATAAGACACCGGAATTCTTGGCCTCCGGAGGAGACAAATTCAATCCGGGGCCAGGGGCGAAGCTGGATCACTCAGAGCTTTTGTGTAATAAAGTTTTATTAAAGTATAAAGGAGAAGAATGGCACCACATAATTCATCCCTGGCCATAAAACGATTGACTTGAACCTTGTAGAAGGGCAGATTACCAACAAATAGTTTTGTTTACATAGATTAGGGGAACAATATCTGAGTAAGGAGGTTAGGCCATTTGGTGGAACTTACAGAGTCTGGGGTAAATTAACATATCTTAAGACAAATATTTTCATTAAAAAAAATGTATTGATTAACTCAAGGTTTGAGAGTAGTTAGCCTCAGCTGAAACCAGGTGTCATGGCAACACCTGGTTGCCATGCATTTTAAGAGAAACCTCCTTTTAAATTTATATAGAGAAGAAAAAAATATCGCTGGTCTGTTTCCTCCTGCCGCTTAAGAGAGATAAAAGTGTCTGGCACTTGCAGCCTATTTCCTCCATTTGGAGATCCTTGGTCTTCCTGTCTGTTACCCTCTAAGTAACCTTATGACACATGCCACTTGAATCTACAACATTTATTTTAAGCAGCAGCAGGCACCATCTGTAAATGTCTGGTAGTCCTCCCCATTTTCTGAGGTGTTAATTGGACTAATGTGTGACCTTAGGAATAAGGTGAGTGGCAAAATAAAATTAAAAGTTCCCAATCAAGCTCTGTAATCCTGGGAGTAGCAACTTTGAGTTGGACATCCTAGCAGACCTTAGGAATACTTTCAAGGGGTTGCATTACTGAGCATGGAAAGAGGTAGTCTACTGCCTCCATTTTGGCTTTGCTGTATGCGTTCCTTGTGAATAGGCCATTCTTCTCTTGATGTCACAGATTTTGCCTTCAGATGAAGGTTGAAGATTGTGGAAGTGAAGGAATGCATATGACAGCCCCATAAAACTGATGAGAGGATGTATAAAGTTTTCCACTTCAAATTGGTTCTCAAGACTTGTAGCCTTCTTTAGATGTGCACTACAAATGTGTCTCAAAAAATATATATATTCATAAATTCTTATTCTCTGCTTGCCACAGATAGTTGAAGCCAAAAACCTTGTATAGTCAGCACCTTAGCCATGTGGCCAGGCTTAGACATTGAAGTCATTAGATAAGAAGAATGTGGACAATGATATAATTCCCTTCTGTATTAAATATCTGCCTTATACCCCTGGACAAGGGGAAGGCATGTTCCATCATGTGGGAAGAGAATTTAAGTTTTTACACTTAGTTTCATTTCATTCTGAAGAGTATTCTTCGTTATTGGTGAGTGTGCAGCCTCCATGCTCCCCATTAATTCTTACCAGTACATTCCTGGCTAAAATGTGAGTGAGTATATCATTACAGGAAGGCCTTGTTGAAACTCTAGTTATTTACTTACCATTCTGTGGAACTGCCATAAAAGAAGATGTGTGTTTTCTTATTGCCAGATATAGTGGAGATCTAAGACCCACTCAACTTCTGCTGGGCTGTCTAGGAGAACACCACAGTTTTTAGCTGTGTTTGGATAAAGTAGCCTGGATATTATCTGAATGCTTTCAACATTTGTAACTCATCCCTTTGTCTGGCATTTGAATAAAGGAAGCAGACTTCTGTAATTGTATTTTAATTTCTGCCTGTATATATTTATGGGTTAACCATCTCTTCAGGCAGAAATCTTCAATATATAGGGCAAAAAGAAAACCCAGACATACACTCATGAACACATTCTTAGTCCAATGCACCCACACAAGCACAGACACAAATTTATCTGCATAAATTGCAATTAACAAAAATAAAAGAAAAGCCAAAATAATATGGAAATCTTTATTTCAGGTAAAAGGAAAAGTTACAAATTGTGGATGGAGAAAAGGAAGCACACCATTTTCCACATAGGAGCCAGTCATCTTTAACAGAGGCAAGGAGAAGTTTCAAAAGAGGTGTAGGCCTTCAGTATGAACAAAATGAAGTAATATCAGAAAAGAAAGAGAACATCTTTCAATCTGACTCTGTTAGATATGTGCATGTGTGCTCAGGCTTCTCCAACTCTTTGCAACCCCATGAACTGTAGACCTTCAGGCTCCTTTCTCCATGGGATTTTCCAGGCAAGACAATTTAAGTGGGTTGCAATTTTCTATTCCATTATAATGGATGTTTAGAGCTGAAGAAAACATTGCCCATGCATTTTTCTTGCATCCCTTTCAAGACAAAGCAACCTATATAAGCATTTTGCTCCAGAGAATCTTCTGAAATCCCAAAGTTGCACTTGTGAAAGAGACAGATTTATAATATTGTGGATGGAGATAATTCAAGTCATAGAAGAGACAAATTAAAGAAAAGAAGGTAAATTTCTATAAATCCGATTTACCTCAAAATTCAGTGAGGTCATTTTTTTTTTTTTTTTAATAAACCACCTGAAAACAGAAGACCTATTCTTTATTGACAGGAAAAATAGGTTAGATAGATGGAAGAGAGTGCAGAGAAGTGAAACATAAATCTCTGTTTCTGACCCACACGTTTCTATGTTTTGTTTTGTTTTTCTCCTAGACCTCATCTCCCATAAGTTCCTAATAACTCTAACGATGCTGAAGATCTTATGTTGCCTTGATGTTTGCAGTAAACAAGCCCAAGAGCTAGTGGCACTAATTTTCTCTTAGGTCTCCAGGAATAAGTCAATATGCCCCATATTTAGCTTCATTGTATGAGTTTCAAGAGAACACACACTGACCAGTCCTAAATGGACACAGAATGCACTGGCATGCATAACCAGTTGAAGATTAGGGACTTCTAACCACTTAGCTCCTCCTGGACCTGGTTTGCAACAAGATCAATAAGTTTTAGGTACAGTGTTAATCTTTGTACCTAGTATAGTTTGGTGCTGGTTTGAAGAGACCCTAGGTGTTGTATCTAAAATCTTCACTGCACCCGAGGAAATCATGTAGAGGCTGGTTAATGTCAAATTCCAATAATGTATAGCTGAAGAAAATTAAATACGTTTTGTAGCATGCTACTAGAACCATGAGAAACTGTGGCTGCTGATGCTGTATTTCATTGATAGTTCCAACATATTCGGTCCTACCACCTAATCCATCTTTCATCCTATGTTTACAGGAAATGTTCAGGGAGGTGAAAATGCCATTAGTTTGCTTCCCTGAAGCAAGAGTTACTGGATGTCCTGGAACAGGAATAGGCCAGGCATCAGTCTTTTTTTCCACTCATACTACTAATTCCAGGCAAGTTGAAATACAGCATTCCAAGACACTAAGGCAGATATGGTCCTCAAAAGTCTGTTTATTAGCATCTCTACTCTACAGAAGAGATATCAGAACATATCACTCCTACACATAAATACATCTGATGTTTTCCCCTACCTATAAAATTGATGTTTTGATCTTTTCTGTCATATCTGCCTGCTGCATATGTCCACACATAATCCGTCGTTCAGGTAAACTTAAACTCCATGTTTTATTGTTTTTCTATTCTGGGTCTCGTCACTGTTCCTTTTGCCTGAGATGTCCTTCCCTTCTTTTCCAATGTCTCCTGTTGAATCCTAGTCATTACTTAAAGGCCTAGATCAGACGTAATTTTATCTTCAAAAGTTTCCAGAGACATTGAAAAGCTTCAACAAATATATTAGTATCTGTAGTCTGTCCAAAGTCTTTGTATTAACATGTATTACTCATATTTAATAGCATCATTTTTTGCTCTATCTTCTATGTAGACTAAGGTTAAAATAGTGTAAACTGCACTTTAGCATATTTATTAACACAGCTTATGAAATCCTGACATAGTTAAACACAGACTCTCTCTTTCTGATGAATAGCCACAGATAGGGCCACAAGAATGACAGATAACTTTAATATTTCTCATTTTTAAGACATTCATTAAAAAAAAGCCAGATTTTTATAGCTCTAGAGTAATATAAAAATATTCTGTCAACCCTGAGTATGATCAATAAGAGTTGCACTACAGCTACTGCTGATGAAGAGGATAGAGTAGAAGTATGGAAAATGATGATATTGATAATAGTGGCTTACACAGAGTACCAGGTTGCTTAGCATAGTCCTTTGTCCAACCTTAGGGAAATGTGAGCCTAACAGTAGATTGAGAATGTGCTACAATTTCATCAAGTGGCTAGAGCCTGAAGAAACCTCATACCAATAACTTTCTGGACTTGAACAACAAATTCCCTTATATGTCTATGTCTTCATCTGTATACTTAAGATATTCATCAGATTAACAGCCACCAAGCTCTAAACTTTAACACATTCTCCCTCAGATTACTTTTCAAAGAACAGATAAAATGTAAACTGTTTGAGGTGGAACTATAGAATGAATGTGGGCTTGCAAAGCTCTGTCTTCTAATTTTTATTTTTCTCATAATCTTCATAATCAAGCCATCTCCTTGGAATGCCTATGTTCTTTCATATTTAGGTATTTTCAATACCAACCACTTGGTTATTTTGCTCCTTAGCAGCCTTTCTGCTCATATGTAATGTTCCAAAGATCAGTCAGTTCAGTTCAGTTGCTCAGTCATGTCCGATTCTTTGTGACCCCATGAATCACAGCAAAATAGGTCTTCCTGTCCATCACCAACTCCTGGAACTTACTCAAACTCATGCCCATCGAGTCGGTGATGCCATCCAGCCATCTGATCCTCTGTCGTCCCCTTCCACTGCCCTCAATCCCTCCTCAGCATCAGGGTGTTTTTTTTGTTTTTGTTTTTGTTTTTTTTTTTACAATGAGTCAACTCTTCGCGTCAGGTGACCAAAGTATTGGAGTTTCAGCTACAGCATCAGTCCTTCCAGTGAACATTCAGGACTGATCTCCTTTAGGATGGACTGGTTGGATCTCATTACAGCCCAAGGGACTCTCGAGAGTCTTCTCTGACACCACAGTTCAAAAGAAACAATTATTCAGTGCTCAGCTTTCTTCACAGTCCAACTCTCACATCCATACATGACTACTGGAAAAACCATAGCCTTGACTAGACGGACTTTCATTGACAATGTAGTGTCTCTGCTTTTTAATACACTGTCTAGGTTTGTCATAACTTTCCTTCCAAGGAGTAAGTGTCTTTTAATTTCATGGCTGCAATAACCATCTGCAGTGATTTTGGAGCCCCCCAAAATAAAGTCTGACACTGTTTCCCCATCTATTTCCCATGAACTGATGGGACCAGATACCATGATCTTAGTTTTCTGAATGTTGAGATTTAAGCCAACTTTTTCACTCTCCTCTTTCACTTTGATCAATAGGCTTTTTAGTTCCTCTTCACTTTCTTCATCTGGGTGGTGTCATCTGCATATCTGAGGTTATTGATATTTCTCTCCCAGCAATCTTGATTCCAGCTTATGCTTCTTCCAGCCCAATGTTTCTCATGATATACTCTGCATATATGTTAAACAAGCAGGGTGACAATATACAGCCTTGATGTACTGTTTTTCCTATTTGGAACCAGTCTGTCGTTCCATGTCCAGTTCTAACTATTCCTTCCTGACCCTCATATAGGTTTCTCAAGAGGCAGGTCAGGTGGTCTGGAAATACTCAAGATCAGAGGTAGCCTCTATTTCAGGCATGCAATAAGTACAAAGGGCAATTTTGAAAGAGAGATGAAGTGTGGCAAGCTGGGAAGACAGTACCAGACTCTTTTAGAGTGCACCACCCAGGTCCCTTTCATTAGGCACCCTTCAACTTCTCCAAGTCCTGGCCACTAATTTGTTAAAAAAGCTTCCTACCCTGAAAAGCATTCCCTTTGATCACATGAAAGCCTCCTGATGTGAGAGGGGAAGATCCCATTTCCATGAGTAAAATTTTGACAGCGAGTGAAGTATAAGACATTTGGAAGCAAATGAGTTAATTCAAAGTGAGATAAGCTTTGAAAAGTTTATTGTCTAAGTGGTACAATTTGCTCTCTAATTGAGGTTAGATTTTGTCTTCTCTCTGATATATTGTGCTTCCCTCATTCCATTTTTCCTTAAAATCCTCACCAATGAGTCACTTGAAGAGCAATCATGGACCCTGATTTAAGGGATCCTGATGAAAACATTCCCACTACAGAACAGCAACTACCATTCACCAAGAAAAGGAAAGTGAAAGATATTTTCAATGTAACCACAATTTCTTTAAAGAAGAAATATCCCTGTCTGCTGCTATTCACTATTCCTGACGCAGACTTCCGAGATTTTTTTTTTGTTTTTTTTTTTTTGCTTTTTATCTTCTTAGCCTTAATAGTCATTGGAAAATGCACTTTTGAAAGAAGCTGATGATATTGTTTTAGCTGATCTTGAGATAGACATGCAAAGTTAGTGGTTTTAACTTGCAAACAATATACTTTTTTTTTGGGGGGGGGGTGAATTGTATTTTCAAATCTATAATTTATTAAGATTTATACCTTTAAACATTTGTTTCTTATTTGTTCCATTATTCAGGTTGTATTTTTTAAATACAGATCTTTAATTCTGAAGAGAGTTGAGGAAGCAGAAACAGACATGTGATATAATAGTTTATTCCAACTGGAGAACACATATCAAAGAACATGAAACCAGCCAGTCTAGAATAATAATCACATAATGTGTAAATGTGTAAAACAAAGGGGAAAAAAATCATTAGGAATTTAAAATAAGGTCTCATGTACATTAACAGCAAAGAAAATTCAAGGGAAGCAGAAGAATGGCATATGCACATACAGTGAGACCGAGATGAACAGAACGGAATGAAACATCAGTGTGACTGAAGAAAGGAGAGTTAAAGGAACAATTTGAAGATTGTAAATAAGGTAGAACTGTGAATCCTCATTGTCTATTCTCAAGATCTTGCTTTCTATCACACAACTTAGCTGGTGAGTGACAATTTTATCTAACTGTAGCAAGGCAGAGACTGTCTCAGGATAATATGTGGATGCTGGTGAATGATTAGGAGACCACTGAGTCATGTGGAGCTGAAAACTCCCAATGTTGGGCCACGTGGATGGCAATGAAGAAAGCAAAATCTGGCTGAGTCTCAACATGATAAGGAGTAGAAGAAACATAACTTAGAATCTAGATAGGGTGAGGTGGGATAGAAAATGTAGTAGTCAAAAATAACTACTCCTGTCAATAACAGAAGGAGAGCATTTGTTGCTAATCAGTCAGTAAGTCATCTCTGGCTCTTTGCCACTCCATGATACTATGCACAGAGAATCCTAAGATGCAACCCAAAAATTACTATAGCTACTCAATGACTTCAGGGAAGTGTCCAACTAAGAAACTAACAAGCAGAACTCTCTTGCATTCCTATACACTGGCATCAAAAACATAAATTAAGGAAGCAATCCCATTCATGACTGCAACAAGAAGAATAAAACTTTTGGGAATGAACCTAGGAAAAGACTTGTGTGCTGAATTGAATAAGGCATGAAGAAAACAAATCAAAAGTTACAAAATAAATGGAGAGATATACCATTATTTTGACTTGGAGAATCAATACTGTGAAAATGGATATAGTACAAAAAAGCAGTTTACAGATTCAAAGAAATTGCTTTGAAATTACCAAAGACATTTTTCACAGAATTAGATTTTTTTTTCCCCCAAACTTGTTGGAAAACATAAAAGACCTTGATAAGCCATCCTACCTTTAGAAAGAAAAAACAGACCCGAAAGAACCAGGTTTCCTGACTTCAATCTGTAGTACAAAGCTGTAGTAATCCACACAGCATGAAACTGGCAAAAAATGGGAATACAGGTCAATGGAAGAGACAGAAAACCCTGAAATAAACTCATATTAAATGGTTACCTAATCGATGGCAAAGGAGGCAACAATATACAATGAGAGAAGATACTATCTTTTATAGGTGCTGCTGGAAAATCTTGAGAGATAAAGATGAAAGAATGAAATTAGGACACTCCCTTTTATTGTTTAGTGGTCAAGCCATGCCTGACTCCTTGTGATGTCATGGACTGCAGCAGGCTAGCTTCTCTATGCACCACCATCTCCTAGAGTTTGCCCAAGTTCATATTCATTGCATCAGCAGTGATGCCATTCAACACACTCATCCTTGTCACACCCTTCTTCTACCTTCAATATTTCCCTTCATTAGGGTCTTTTCCAATAAGTTGGCAATTTGCATCAGATGGACAAAGTATTAGAGATTCAGCTTCAGTAGCAGTTCTTCCAATGACTATTTTGGGCTGATTTCATGAAAATTGACTGGTTTGATCTCTTTGCTGTCCAAGGAACTCTCAAGAGTCTTCCCCAGCACCACAATTCAAAAGCATTAATTCTTCAGCATTTTGCCACCTTTATGGTCCTGCTCAAGCAACTATATGTGAATACTGCAAAGACCATAGCCTCGACTATACGGACATTTGTTGGCGAAGTGGTGTCTTTGTTTTTTCACACATGTATACATTTCTCATAGCTTTTCTGCCAAGAAGTATTTGTTTTCTAATCTGATGGCTGAAGTCACCATCTGGAGTGATTTTAGAGCATAAAAGGGAAAATCTGTCACTGCTTTCCATTTTTCCCCATATATTTGCTATGGAGTGATGGGACTGGGTGTTTTGATTGGAGTTTTTGTAGTATTGAGTTTTCTGCCTGCATTTGCACTTTTCTCCTTCACCCTTATCAACAGGCTCTTTAATTCCTCTTCCATTACTATCATTAGAGCAGTCTTCACATGCATATCTGAGGTTTTTTACATTTCTGTCAGCAATCTTGATTCCCACACATAACACATCCAACCTGGCATATCTCATGACGTTTGATGCATAGAAGTTAAGAAAACAAAGTGTGAATAAGCAGCCTCATCATACTCCTTTCTCAATCCTGAAAGAGTTAGTTGTTCCATATGTGGCTGTAACTGTTGCTTCTTGACTTGCATACAGGTTTCTCAGAACACGGGTGAGATAGTCCTGCATTCACATCTCTTTAAGTGTTTTCCACAATCTGTTATGATCCACAGAATCAACGACTTGAGAGTGGTCAAGGAAATTTGCTATTTCTATGACTTCTAAGAGCCAACAAATGGTAACAATTTCAACTCTGGTTCCTTTGACATGTCTGAACCCAACTTGAACATCTGTAGGTACTTGGTTCATGTAAGGATGAGGAGAAGCTTAAAAGATTTTGAATATAACTTTACTAGTTTGGAAAATGAGTGAAATTGTGCAGAGTTTTGAACATTCTTTAGTACTGCCTTTCTTGGGAACTGGGATAAAGAATGACCTTTTCCAGTCCTATGGCCACTGAAGATATTGCATCACCACTTGATGGACATGCGTTTGAACAAGCTTTGGGGTTTTTTGATGACTAGGTAAGCCTGACATGCTGCAGTCTGTAAGGTCACAAAGAGTCGGATGAATGAGGGATGGAAGTAAATTGAACTGAATGGTGGTGGGCTGTTTGCATGACAGGATCCTGGGACAGTGTGAGACATTCATGCCCCTGGCAGAAGTTCAGAGCTGTCCACTTTTAAGGCTTAGGGGCCAGGGAAAAACTGTCCTACCAAAGACACCCTGTTGCTCAAGCCAAAGATATTGACATGAATGTCTTCATTTTCTGGGGTCTCATCCTTGGCTGTGGATGGCAGAGAGGAAAAATGTCTGTCTGCACCTGAGGGATGGTTCTGAAAGTCTCCCTGGAGTACAGTGTCTGATTTTTCCATGGCAATCCTGAATGAGATGTGCGCCATGAGACTCACACGGACCCTGGATTTTAAACTGTGTCTGGATGTCCCTCAGACAAACTTTAGCTGTGTTTGTGTTTCATGAACTCCATAGGCTAGCAAGATAACAGGGATCCTGAGCTGTAGGCAGATCTACCATAGCCTGATGAGGGCAGCAGAAAAAAAAAAAAAAAAAAAAACCTTGGCATTTAGCAAGTTAGTGAGGTCGGGCCTGGAATCAAGCCCTCTTGGAGAATTTGGGAGAGGAATGCTTCTTTCTGCACAATGGAATCATCAGCTGTGGGCCAAGGGCAGGCAGGCTCCCCATGGTGTGATCTGTGTATGTGTCTATAGAAGTAAATTACAGTGCTGCCAAAAAGGGAAGCCACCTGACCTTTTTGACCTCACGTTCAGTGCCTTTTTTCAGCAGAGTTCCTTTGGATCCATATGCACCTTCTTCAGGATATTGGTTCAGACACAGGCATTTCACATTCTCTTTGGCCTTTTGGAGATCTCAATTTGGCTTTCCTCTGATATAAGGAGACAAACCTTGGGGGAAAACATGAAAACATATCCCAACAGACTATTACACAGTTAGGAGGAATAGGGGCACCTCACTCAGAAGGTCTTGGGCCTGAGTGGATACTGGGCCTTCCATAAGGGCATGATATTGACAAGGAATGCTTTTGAGAGATGCATGCTGAAATGAGGTGCTCAGTATCAGTGCAGTCCAAAGTAACTTTCTGTTTATGGTGTGGTTCCTGGAAAGAAAGCACATGGAAGGAATTATGGCAATGTGATTGCTGCTGTGAACAAGTCAATGTGATGTGAGAATACAGAATAGCACCCATCATTCAGCTGTTCACCATGAGCACTTCCAGTCCACCCAACTCTTTCCAGGTCATTCCTCCTAATGAGAATATCAACATTTTGTAACCTTCCAGGATAAAGATTAGAGATAGCAAAAGACAATAACTTGATGAGTAAGTGGAAGAAAATAACCAGAGAAAATAAGAGGTGCTTATCAAAGTCCGTTATCCTGGACAAGCAAAGCTATAGTTCTGTAGCTGTGAAAATTTCATTTTAGGGTTGTGTGTATGTGTCTGTGTGTCTGCCCACTGGCACAAACGTGCCTGTGAGCTGTCAGAACTGGCCTGGCTGGGAGAGGAAAAATGGATATTAAAAAAATGAACAAATTTGTGTAAAATATAATACCTATAGGGCAGCTGAAGTACTGATGCTAGGAATTCAAGACTTAGTATGTCAACAAGGGAGCATGTTGTAAGTGGAGACATGCTGCTGCACACTAGGCAGAAAGGAGCACCAGGAAGATAGCACTCGGGGCCATTTATGGAGGTTCAAAGCAGCAGAGAAAGAAAATGGGCCAAATTACCAGGGAAAGAGAGGGGATATGCAGAGTCCTTACAAAGAGCTTTCTGTCCTTCTCAAGTGAAGCAGTATTCTTTCTCCCACAGGACCAGGCACATCTTGCCTTTAATGTAAGGCCTGGGAGACTGATGGCACTGAGCATAAGCAGCTGCTGCCTGCAGAGTTGAATTACCCAAAGAAAGGCAATGCCAAAGAATGCTCAAACTACCACACAGTTGCACTCAACTCACATGCTAGTAAAATAATGCTCAAAATTCTCCAATCCAGGCTTCAGCAATACATGAACAATGAACTTCCAGATGTTCAAGCTGGTTTTAGAAAAGCCAAAGTAACCAGAGATCCAATATCTAATATCTGCTGGATCATCAAAAAACCAAGAAAGTCCCAGGAAAAAAAAAATCTATTTCTGCTTTATTAACTATGCCAAATACTTTGACTATGTGGGTCACAATATTCTGTAGAACATTCTAAAAGAGATAGAAATATCAGACCACCTGACCTGCCTCCTGAGAAATCTGCATGCAGGTCAGGAAGCAATAGCAAAATCTGGACATGGAACAACAGACTGGTTTCAAATAGGGAATGGAGTATATTAAGGCTGCATATTGTCACCCTACTTATTTAACTTATATGCAGAGTACATCACGAGAAACACTGAGCTGGATGAAGCACAAGCTGGAAACAAGATGGAAGGGAGAAATAGCAATAACCTCAGATATGAAGTTGACACCACCCTTATAGCAGAAAGTGTCAAAAAGTAAACAGCCTCTTGATGAAAGTGAAAAAGTAGAGTGAAAGAAGTTGTCTTAAAGTTTGGCATTAAGGAAACTAAGATCATGGCATCTGGCCCCATCACTTCATGACAAACAGATGGGGAAATAGTGGAAACAGTGGCTGTCTTTATTTGCTTGGCTTCAAAATAACTGCAGATGTTGACTGCTGTCATGAATTGAAAGACACTCCTTGGAATGAAGCTTATTACCAAGTTAGACAGCATATTAAAAAGCAGAGACATTGCTTTGCCAAAAAATCTCCTCCTCATCAAAGCTATGTTTTTTCCAGTAGTCACATATAGATGTGAGAGTTGGACTATAAAGAAAGCTGAGCACTGAAGAATTGATGCTTTTGAACTGTGGTGTTGAAGAAGACTCTTGAGAGTCCCTTGGACTGCAAGGAGATCCAACCAGTACATACTAAAAGAGATCAGTCCTGATTGTTCATCGGAAGGACTGATGTTGAAGCTGAAATTCCAATTCCAGTAATTTGGCCACCTGTTGTGAAGAACTGACTCACTGGAAAAAATCCTGATGCTTGGAAAGATTGAAGGCAGGAGGAGAAGAGGACAACAGAGGATGAGATGGTTTGATGTCACCACTGACTCAATGGAGATGAGTTTGAACACCCTCTGGTGATGGACAGGGAGGACTGGCGTACTGAAGACAATGGGGTCATGGAGAGTAGGACATGACTGAGCAAATGAACTGAACTGAACTGAACTGAACTTAAGCCTGCAGAGTTTGCCAGTTTCAAACATCACTCTTTGAAGTCTTTGCAGAATGCTTGAGCATCAGTGCTCTGCAGTGGATGGCTTAGGATGATCTTCTAGCTGCTCCTGGACCCACGTGGCTGGGATGATGTAGCAAGCTGGCATCTGTTCTCACCTGGAAGCAGGATGTGAACAGAACCACTTTAAAGGGCCCCTGTACAGTAAATAAGTGAGCTTCAATTCCCCTGACACTGATGATTCATGTCCCTTAGTGGGATGTTGAACTTGATATCTCTTATTTAGAGATGCTTCACCTGTAAATATATTTATATAGAGAAACATGGAATTCTCTGTATGTCACATATTGACATATAGGCAAATGTTTCTGTGTGAAGCACAGAACTCAATGTTTCACATATGAATGTATGAATGTATGCATGTAGATTCCCTGTATGATATGGAATTCTCAATATTTCATATGCAAATTTCTCAACACTCAATTTACAGAATAAAAATGGAATTCACTATATTTTATATGAAAATCAGTATCCAAATTTTTCTACATGAAAATGGAAATTTAATGTAGTTCACCTATGCATAACTGGATGCTAAATTTGCTACAGGACATTTGTAATTTTGTGTATTTCACTTAAAAACTGCTAGCCATTGATTTTAGTACACACAATATGGAATTCTGATCCTGTCACATATGTAAATCATGGCACTGATTTTCCTCCTTTAAATATGAAATTCTCTATATTTCATGTATGAAACTCCTATTTGAGATTGAATATATGAAAAAAAATAAATTTCCTATATTCCATTTTGCAAAATATGGGTCCTGATTTTAAATTTTCTGTACTTTACAAATGAAAATCTGACCCAGATTTTCCTACATGAAATATGGATTTCATTATTTTCAATACTTTAAACTCTAGGCATGGCACTTTTTTCCATGAAGTATGAAATTCTTTGGTTTCACATCACCTATCCAGAGGCCAGACTTACTATTTGAAATATGGAATTCCTATATTTAGCATAGGCAAATCAATGTCAATATTCCTCTTTGAAATATCAATTCTTTACCATTTATGTGTGAATTATTGGTGAAGATTTTTTTCCCTACATGACATTTGGAATTCTCTGCATTTCACAGCTGAAAATCAGAATGGTTATTTTTCCTACAAGGAATGCAGAATTCTCTTTCTTGAGCTTGAACATCTAGGGGCAGATTTTCCTGCTTGAAAAATGAAAGTCTCTTCTTTACAATATGTTACCATCTATGCCACCAGGGAACCTGAATGGTTTTAGGAAGAGCTGCAAGACTTTCTAGAACTAACACTGAGAAAAGATGTCCATTTCATCATAGGATTCTGGCATGTATAATCAGGAAGTCAAGAGACACCTGCTATAATGGGCATGTTTGGCCTTGCTGTATAAAATGAGGCAGGAGAAACACTAGCACTACTTTGTCAAATAGAAAAGGTAAAAATGAAAACAGCGACAGTTTTCTTGAGCTCCAAAATCACTGAGGACAGTGATTACAGCCATGAAAATAAAAGAACCCATTTCCTGGGAAGAAAAGTTTTATGATAAGCCTAGACATAATGTATTGAAAAGCAGAAATATCTCTTTGATAACAAAGGTCCATACAGTCAGAGCTATGGTTTTACCAGTAGACATGTACAGATGTGCTAATTTGACAATAAAGAAGACTGACTGCCAAAGAATTGAGGTTTTGCAACTGTGGTGCTGAAGATGGCTCTTGAGAGACCTTTGGACAGCAAGGAGATCAACCCCATCAGTCCTAAAGGAAACTGACCTAAAATATCCATTGGAAGGACTGATGCTAAAGCTGAAGTTCGAATACATTGGCTATCTGGTGTGAAGAAATAATACATGGGAAATGATTGAGGTTCTGCCTTGTCATTAAAAAAAGAAGAAGAAGAAGAAGAAAATCATTGGCTCTGAAACAGGAAGATGGAGGACAGAAGGAGAAGGGCACGACAGAGGGTTAGATGGTTGGACAGCATCCCTTGACTCAATGAACATGAGTCTCAGCCAAGTGTTGGAGACAGTAAAGTATAGGGAGGTATGCAGTGCTGCTGTGCATGGTGTTGCTAACAGTTGAACATGACTGATTGAATATCACCAATTACTGTATTTCACTTATATAGATCAGGATGAGGCTTTGGAATTCTCTATATGTCCATAGAAAAATTAGATATTCCTGCTTGAAATATGGAGTTTTCTCTATTTCATTAATGAACATCTGGGTGCAGAAATTACCTCTTAAGCTATGAGAGTTTCAATATTTCATGCACCAATATCTGCATAAAAATATTTTGACATGAAATATGGACATGGAAAATGACATGAAATATTTTATATTTCAAATATGAAAATCTAGGCATACATCTTCTTATGTGAAATAGAATATGATTATTGATGTACTACCAAATTATTTGTTTCATATATTGAAATCCAATACCAGATAGTCCTACATGATAGATGAAATTCTCAGTTTCACATACGAAATTATAGGTGCAAATTGTAGAACACAAAATATGAAACTCTCTATAATTCACATATGAAAATCTGGGGACAGATTTTTTTCAATTTGAAGTAGGGAATTTTCTGTATATCCTTTGAAAGTATGGACACACACTTTTCTGCATGAAATATGACAATCTTGATGTAATTTTCAGATTTCTCACTTGAAAATCTGTGCCACATTACTTCATGAAATACAGAACACTGTGTATTTCATATTTGAAAAATGTCATTGATTTTGCTACAAGTAATATGGAATCTTCTATTTCATATACAAATATGATTTTCTTGCTTGAGCTATGAAGTTCTCTATATTTCACTGAAACAATCTTCTGACATGAAATATGGAATCTGTTATACTTCACATTTGAAAATCTGAGGACAGATTTATTCATATGAATTAAAAAGGCTCTATTATTCACATTTGAAAATATGTGTCAGATTTTTCTCAATAAAAACATGAAATTGTCCATGATTCCATGTCAATGATTTTGTCCAGAAATTAAGATCTGGGATGAGTGGTCAAATATAGAAGCGACTTAATTCTTGTATGACTGTCTGTTCCCTGATTTCCCTATCGAAATTTAGAATTCTCTGTATTTTACTTATAGAAGTCCAGGTGAAGATTTTTCAACATGAAAATTGGAATAAACTACATTTCACACATGAAAATCTGGGTGTCAATATTTCTACATGAAAATGTGTACATCTCTATAGTAACATTTGAATTTCTGCATTTTGGAGTTCACCTATGACCTATGGAAATCTATATATTTCACGTATGAAAATGTCAATGTCACTTTCCCTGCATGACATATGGAATTATTCCTACTTCTCATTTTGAAAATCTGGGTGAAAATTTTTACCACATGAAATATGGAATCTCAGTAATTCATTCAAGAAAATATGGGTGCAGGTATTCTCACGTCCATTTTGGAATCTTCTAAATTTCACATATAAAATTCAAGGCACATACTTTCTCCCATGAAATATAGCATTCTTTAATTTCATATTTCATCATCTAGGTGTAGCTATTTCTAGCTGATACATGGAATTCTCTGTATCTCACTATTTAGATCTGCAGCAGATTTACCTCCATACCATATGGAATTCTCTATATTTCACATACGAAAATCTGATGAGGAAGTTTTCACAGAAATACAGATTTTTTGTTCATTTCACATATGAAAAAAACAGTGTGTGGATTTTCTGACAAGACATATGAACTGTATATAATTCAGATATAAAAACTTGGGTGAAGTTTTTGTACATGATATGGGATTTTCTATGTTTGAAATATGGAAATCTTAGCTCAGCTATTCTTATATGAAATATAAAATCCCTATATTTTATTTATTAAATCTGGACACTGAATTTTCTCCAGAATTTGCTACATGTCACATATGAAAAGATAGGTGTAGATTTTCCTACATTAAATAAGGAATTCTCTGTACTACCCTTATCAAAATATGAGCAGTTTGCTTTTTGAAATATGTGGTTCTTTGCAATTCACATTTGAAAATATGGGTGCTGTTATTTCTATGTTAAATATGTAATGAGATGGAATTTTCCAAATATCTCATTTGAAAATACAGGCACAGATTTTCCTGCATGAAATATGGAATTAGGTATACAGTAGAATGAAACACTGAATTCTTTGTTTTTTCTTAACACTGAATTCTGTACATTACATTTATGAATATCTATGTGCATATTTCTACATGATATATGGAATTCTTTGTGTTACCACTGGAAGTATGGGCATTCATATTTCTTGCATTCAATATTGAATTGTCTATACTTCACATAATTAAATATTAGCAAGGGTTTTTTTAGGCACAGATTTACAAATGTTAAATATGGAATTTGATGTTTCACATGTGGAAATCAAAATACAGATTTTCCATATATATATCTGCTTGCTATATGAAATTCTGAAAATTTCATAATCAAAAATCTGTATGAAGAGTTTTCTGACATAAATATGTAATTTTCTGTAATTCACATAGAGAAATCTGGAAATATATTTTCCTAATGAAATATACAAAGTCTCCCTGTCTCATATAGAAATCTGTGAACTGATTTTCAGATGAAATATGAAAATTTCCACATATCATATATGGAAATCATGGCCCAGATATTACTGCAAAAAATATGTAAAATTTCCTCTATATTTCATATATGAAAATACCCACATGAAACAAGGAATCCTCTATATTTCACATTTGAAAACTGGCCATACATTATCATATGAGATATAACATACTCTCTATACTGCATACAAAAATACCTGCTGAAATTTTCCTACATGAAAGACTGAAATTTATGTACATCACATACGAAAAACCATCCCCACATGAAATCTGTGATTCTGTATATTTCAGACACCAAAATCTGTGCAGCGATCTTGCTACATAAAATATGGAATTATGTATATTTCGCATCTGAAAAGTTATGGTTACAATTTTACTCAGTTAAAACATCAAACTCTGTATATGTTACATATGAAAATCTCAATGCTGATTTTAGCCTACGATACATTGAATTTTTTGGTATTTCACTTTATAAGAATCTGGATGCTATTATTCTTACCCAAAATGTGAAATTCTCCATACATCATGTATGAAAACCTGGGTGGTGATTTTCTTAGATGAAATATGGGATTCTCTATATTTCACATATGAAAACCTTGCCATTGGTTTTCTTAAGATACAGAGATTAGTCATGGAATTCTAGTCACCTCGATTTTACAAATGAAAATCTGACCACCACTCTTTCTTCAAGAAATATTTAATTCTTTGTATTTCTGAAACATATATCAAGAGAGCCAATTTCCAAAATGGAATACTAAATTCTCTCTATTTCCTATGTCAAAATCTCTGTCCTAATCCTCCTTCATGGAAGTAGCTGCTGCTGCTGCTTCTAAGTCGCTTCAGTCATGTCTGACTCTGTGCGACCCCATAGACAGCAGCCCACCAGGCTTCACCATCCCTGGGATTATCCAGGCAAGAACACTGAAGTGGGTTGCCATTTCCTTCTCCAATGCATGAAAGTAAAAAGTGAAAGTGAAGTCGCTGAGTAGTATCTGACTCTTCCCGACCCCAGGGACTGCAGTGGACCAGACTCCTCCATCCAGTAGGATTTTCCAGGCAACAGTACTGGAGTGGGCTGCCATTGCCTTCTCCTCATGGAGTAGAGCTTCTCTATATTTCACATTTGAAGATCAGAACAGAGATTTTCCTGTAAAAATAAATAAATAAATAAATAAAATTGGAAATCTCTTATATTTCATAAGAACCACTGGTTCTTCAGTTACTGAAACATCTGCCTCCCTTATTTGCACTGTTGCTCATGAAAATAACTTCCATTCAGGGCATGCTCTGTGTTGAACTGCAGAGATTGGCAGCTGATTCGCTGCTGCCAGAGTCCCCAGAATTCCAAGGTGCGTGCCCCTGAGGAAAGACCTTTAGACTCCATTTGATTGGTTCCTGATGAGTTCTGAAGGTCAGGGTGTAGAAGTCAGGCCTCTCCCAACAACACACTACGCATGTGTGATGACACAAGGACTTGCATGCGTCTCTCGTTTCCCTCTCCTCCACTGTAGGAAAGAAATAAATTGGTGGGATGTGACTGAAGCTCGTGGTCCCACTGGGCTGGCCAGCTGCTGTGCTTCTGGTTCCCACTCCTTCGCAAAACTGGACAATGGCCAGGGCCACAAGGAGAGGGAGACCAGAGGAAGGCTGGAGTGCCCCTGGCACCCTGGATCTTCTTAGTTGTGAGACCGGTCTTCAGGCCGCAGGGGCCCTGAAACCTGCTGGCACGGTGGGGCCATCGAGGACGTTACAGACAGCAGGGGTGGGCACTAGGAGAGGAGGGCACCCGCATCAGGATGGAGGCAGTGGAGGAAGGCACAGCTCTGCAGGAAGGAGAGGTGGTGGGTTCCAGCAAGATCTCCAGCCGCTGGTGGAAGACATCATGCAGGAGGTGGATGTGGTGGCAGTGGAGGAGGAGCAGGAGCTGATGTCCTTGCAAGAGCAGAAGGAAAACCCAGAGAAGCAGGACCTGGGACACCCAAGGCCCAGAGCCCTGAGTGATTGGCCCCCACTGCCCCAACTTCCAGCACTTGAGGCATTGGCTGTCCTGCAAGTAGAGCTGAGCTGTGTCAATGAAAATTACCGCTGGGCCTACTTTAGGCTCAGGTGAAAGAACCATCAAAGGAGAAAAATGTCACTTGTCTCGGAGAAGCGCCATCATCTGGGGCATTCCTGGCTTCTGGGGCAAAGTCATATCCTTACTACCACTTCTTAGGGTTGGTTGTTCAGGAAGAGAGAAAGAGCAGGAGCAGGATGAAGGTATGGGTCAGGGCACAGGCAAGCCAAGGGGGCTGAGGGAAGTGGGGACTGGGAGGAGGGGAGAGCTCCAAAGGAACAGCACCAGCAACTCCTGGGCATGGTTCCACTTGTGTCTATCTAAGCCATGCCTCTGGGTGACTCCTTTTGGCCTGCATGCATCTGAACAGAAGCCTATACCCTGGGGCTTAAACTCTATATGACCAGAGACAGTATGCCAGAACAACATTCTCAAAGACTTAATATTGCAATTGTGGATTATCTGGGAAAGCAGCAGAGACATTGGGAGTCCCATAACTCATCCTGGTCAGACAGAGTCCCTGTAGTTTTTCCCACTAGTGCAGTGTAAAAGTAGGACATTTTGCACTCACCTAGGTGGAGCTGGAAGTGGGGGCTCCTTTCTTCTCTAGTTAGGGCCAAACTGCTTCAGACATATCCGTATGCCCTTAAGTGAAGACAAGGAGCAGGTCAGAGTCCCAGGGATCTCTTGTTAGACTCATAAGCACACATACACAGAGCAACACACAGCAGACACTTGCCTGCAGACAAGACATGACACAGGGGCTGCAGATCCTGACATTTTAAGCAGCAACAGGACACTACCTGCCCCCTACACACAGACACAGACACACACAGACACACACACACACACACACACACAGAGAGATGAGGCAGAAGTCAGAAGCTGTAAGAAACCGACTCTCCCTTGGTGGATGCAGAGAGGAGACCTAGGGGACCATGGAGGACCCAGAGCCATGAGCACATGTGATGATATGGCAGGGGCTGGGGATATCAGTGGGGTGGCCAAGGAAGCAGAAATGCCCACATCCCTTAAAGATGCCTGTTCCAGTGAACTTGTTCTTGTCCTCGTATTGGCTCCTTGACCTAAAGCAGATTATGAACCACCCCCAAATGTGTCTCATGATCAGTGACCAAGATAAAGACTTATTTATGTATATGATTGACTTGGAGGTGAGTGAGGGAGGCTGAGGACAAGTGGATGGGGAAAATGAGCAGGGAAGTCTAGGCGGGGGTGTGGGGTGTGGGCATATCATATTATCCATGCATGTGCAGTGTGAGTGTTTGGCAAAGAGAAGCAGAAGGTGTTGATGCCTGCCTGGAATGCAAGCTGAGGACCCAAGAAAATTGCACCTTTTCCCTCTTCCTGATCCTGGCTGGTGCAAGAACTTAGGCCATCCCTTGTCCAAATGCAAACTGATATTTTCCTTTCATGACAAACCCTACTTCTAGAATACAGTCATTGTGAAGGAGTGCTACCATGTGATCACTGGTGTGATGTGGCTCCCAGTCACTGTGGGTGCCTAGTGGAGGAAGTGGATGATCCTCCTGTGTGATACTTCCATTTCCCCTTGTCTTCCTCCAGGGTATAGGGCATGTCATTCCACTCCAGTCAACTGGTTCTGGGATTATGCATGGGGTGCTCCCAGTCTCAGACTGGACACCAGCAGCCTTAACTTCATCAACAGTTTGTCCAACCAAAACTGCCCAGGATCAATCAGGATTGTGGAGATGGTATCACTCTGGGCCTACCCCAGAATTGGAGATGGATGTTGGCATCCTTAGCTATACACAGGAGGGTTTGGGGCATCATCAGGTGTGTGCTGACTTTGCTCATGTTGCCAGCAGATCATCTCTGAAGACCTCTGGGTCAATCCCCTGTGGTACTACCCCTGGGAGGAAGGTCCTGCCATAAGAGGTACCGACAGGAACACAGGTTTGAGGGAAACAGGAGGTGGGCCCTGAAATCCAAGCTATGTAGAGTTTGGGACACCCTCCTTTCCCAAATGGGGAAGCTAGGCTGATTCAGGATGGCTGCAGAGCCTGAATTTGTATCATGAAAGTAGATGGTGACAAGCTGAGTTGGGGAGCTAGGGAACTTCATGTGTCCAAATCTCACTCAAAGCTGCTATAGGTACAGCCTGAAAGCCCTAGGTGATACTGATGCAGGCAGAGTGAGTTAAGCACCTTTGTCAGAATCAGGATTCCTAGGTTCTGCCAATCTGTGGCCTCTTGCTGCTCATTGTGTTTGAGATTACCTTGGTCCTTCTCTCCTGCCCCTCCTCCTGGGAAAGCCTAACAGTCAGAAGGGGTTCATCACTGGTGTGCCATTATTTATTTATTATTATTGTAAATGAATGTAATTTTATTGGAGGCTAATTAGCTTAAAATATTGTAGTGGCTTTTGCCATGCATTCACATGAATCAGCGATGGGTGTACATGTGTCCCCCTTCTGAGCCCCCCTCCCACCTCCTGCCCCAACCCATCTCTCAGCATTGTCCCAATGCACCAGCCCTGAGTGCCCTGTCTCACGCATTAAACATGGACTGGTGCTCTGTTTCACATATGATCATATAAATGTTTCAATGCTATCCTCTTAAATCATTCCACTTTCGCCTCCTCACACAAAGTCCAAAAGTCTGTTCTTTAAATCTGTGTCTCTTTTGCTGCCTCGCATAGAGTCATTATTACCATCTTCCTAAGGATTTAGGATTGTATTATTGGATTTATATGTGTTGTTATACTATATGTTTTCTTTCTGACATAATTCACTCTGTATAATAGGCTCCAGTTTCATTCACCTTATTAGATCTGATTCAAATGCATTGTTTTAATAGCTGAGTAATATTCCATTGTGTATACATAACACGGCTTTCTTATCCATTCATCTACCAATGGGCATCTAGGTTACTTCAATATCTTACCTATTGTACAGAGTGCTGTAATGAACTTTGGGGTACTCGTGTCTCTTTCAATTCTGGTTTACTCCCTGTGTATGCCCAGCAGTGGGATTGATGGGTTATACGGCAGTTCTATTCCCAGTTTTTTAATAGTGGCTGTGCTAGTTTGCATTTCCTACAACAATGTAAGAGGGTTCCCTTTTCTCTGCACTGTCTCCAACATTTATTGTTTGTAGACTTTTTGAGAGCAGCCATTCTGACTGGCATGAAATGGTACCTCATTGTGATTTTGGTTTACATTTCTCTGATAATGAGTGATGTTGAGCATCTTTTCATGTGTTGGTTAGCCCTCTGTATGTCTTCTTTGGAGAAATGTCCATTTAGTTCTTTGGCCAATTTTTTGACTGGGTCCTTTTTGTTTTTGTTTTTTTCCTTTCTAGAATTGAGTTGCATGAGCTGCTTGTGTATTTCTGAGATTAATTCTCTGTCAGTTGCTTCATTTGCTATTATTTTCTCCCACTCAAAAAGCTGTATTTTCATGTTGCTTAAAGTTTCTTTTGTTGTGTGAAAGCTTTTAAGTTTAATTAGGTTGATCTGTTTATTTTTACTTTTCTTTCCATTACTCTGTGGGGTGGGTCATAGACGATCCTGCTGTGATTTATGTTAGAGAGTGTTTTGCCTATGTTTTCCTTTAGGGGTTTTGTAGTTTCTGGTCTTACATTTAGATCTTTAATCCATTTTGAGTTCATTTTTTTGGTATGGTGTTAGAAAGTGTTCGAGTTTCATTCTTGTGCCAGTGGTTGACCAGTTTTCCCAGCACCACTTGTTAAAGAGATTTTCTTTTCTCCATTGTATATATTTGCCTCTTTTGCCAAAGGTAAGGCATTTATAGGTGTGTAGATTTATCTCCAAGCTTTCTATTCTGTTTCATTTTTGTTCCATATTTCTGTCTTTATGCCAGTACCATACTGTTTTGATGTCTGTAGCTTTGTGGTATAGTCTGAAATCAGGCAGGTTGATTCCTCCAGTTCCAACCTCTTTCTCAAGATTGCTTTAGCTATTTCAGTGAGTGTGTGTGTGTGTGTGTGTGTGTGTGTGTGTGTTTCTATACAAATTGTGGAATTATTTGTCCCAGTTCTCTGAAAAATACTGTTGGTAGCTTGATAGGGATTGCATTGAATGTATAGATTGCTTTGGGTAGTATACTTATTTTCACTGCATTGGTTCTACTGATCCATGAGCATGGTATATTTATCAATTTATTTTTGTCATCTTTGATTTATTTCATCAGTGTTTTATAGGTTCCTATATATATGGTTTTGTTTCTTTAGAAAGATATGTTCCAAAGTATTTTGCTGTTGTTGTTGCAATGGTGAATGCATTTTTTTCCCTTAATCTGTCTTTGTTTTCTCATCGTTAGTGTATAGAAATGCAAGGGATTTATGTGTGCTATTTTTATATCCTTCAACTTTACCTTATTCATTGATTAGCCCTAGTAATTTTCTGGTGGTGTCTCTAGGGTTTTCTATGAAGATGTTCATGTCATCTACAAACAGTGAGAGTTGTCTTCTTCTTTTCCAATTTGGATTTATCTTTTATTCTTTTTTTTTTTTTTTTTTTCTCTGATTGCTGTGGCCAAAACTTCCAAAACTATGTTGAATGGTAGTGGTGACAGTGGGCACCCTTGTCTTGTTTCTGACTTTAAGGGAAATGCTTTCAATGCTTCACCATTAAGGATAATGTTTGCTGTGCATTTATCATATATGACTTTTATTATGTTCAGGTATGTGCTTCTATGCCTGCTTTCTGGAGAGTTTTTATCATAAAATGATGTTGAATTTTGTCAAAGGCTTCCTCTGCATTGATCGAGAAAATCATATGGTTTTTATTTTTAATTGTTTAATGTGGTGTATCCTATTGATTTGTCAATTTTGAAGAATCCTTGCATTACTGGGATAAAGTCCACTTGGTCATGGTGTATGATCTTTTTGCTATGTCATTGGATTCTGTTTGCTAGAATTTTATTGAAAATTTTTGCATCTATGTTCATCAGTTATATTAGCCTGTAGTTTTCTTTTTTGTGACATATTTGTCTGCTTTTAGTATTAGGGTATACCACTGAATTTTTGTGCTAAGGTTCGAGTCTTCTTTGAGTTTTCACATTCACTATGTAGCCTTTCACCACCACTGCATAGACAAAGTTGGAAACAGCATAAGGCTGGGTCAGGATAATACTGAAGGGCTGGGGGAAGAAATGGAAAGGGATACCAAAAGGGCAGGATATAGTGCCTAGTGATTCCATCTCCCACATTGCTGGGCACAGGCATTTTCAACTACTGGAACACCTGTGTTCCCTGTTTGTGTTGTGTCCCTGTGCCCTGCATGTGTGCATTTCCATGCACATGCTTGTGTTTCTTCTGTGTGTGTGTGTGTGTGTGTGTGTATGCATGTGCGTTTCTGACCCATTATAGGTGCTGACACAAAGGCATCAGGACATGAGATTTGGAGTAACCAGAAGAGAAAGCATGAGGCGTCCACAGTCAGTGGGTGACTGGTCCATATATTTCCACAGTGCTCCTGTCCAGGACTGGAAATTGGAAAGAATGGCTGATGATAACTTAGGAGAGTGGTTCCACAAATCTGGAATGACCTTACGACACATAATCAAGCTCAAAATTTCTGCTGTGTTGTGTGTTTGTACTGGGAAGAAGGTGCGGAGAATTTTAGGAGTCATCCAGAGAAAATCAAGTGGTGTGGGGCTTTTAAGCCACCACCTGTGGACCCCCTAAAGGGCCTACTGTGAGCTGAAACACAAGATATTTCAAAAGCAGAAGTTCCATCTGGACAAAGAAGCCCTGTCATCTGGGGAATCCATAGCATCTGGGTCAAAGTTGTATCCCTTGGGTGGTGTTTGTGGAATTTGCTTTATCTGGGTTATTGAAAGCAGTTTACAGATCTGACAGCTTGGGTACAAAATGTGTTTATTGGATTATGGCTATTTGCTAGACTCCTGCAAATCTGTTCCTGATTCTATGGATGATTACTATAGGTGATCCAAATTGACACTTTTTCTTTAATTGCAGTGGACCTACTTGTAACTGTCAGCACCAAAGACTCTTCAGAGACAATGACTTTACATAGAAGTTGTTCTGTGAATTATGAAGAATTCAATACTCCACGTAGGTAATCTGCATCCAGATTTTTATATGAGAAATAAGGAGTAGTCCAACTTTCACACAGGAAAACCAGTTACTTGCTTTTCTTAGTGAATATCTGCATCCCAATTTTGTATGTAAAAATATAGAAAAATGTCATGTTATATGCAAAATGTACAGAGTTGCATTTTGGATGACTGATTTCAGAATTTTGCCTGTGAAATGTAGAGAATTCCAAACTTCATGTAAAAAAAAATATACATTTGCCTAAATTTTCATATGTGAAATACAGATAATTTTATAGGTCATAGAGAAAAGAAAATCTAACACATTTAAAATGATAAAGAGTATTCCATTTTCCATGTAGGATAAGGTGTGTCCAGATTCTCACATTTTAGTTATGCAGACTGATATGTTTCTTGTTCAACAAAAATTTTGTGCCTAGATTTTCATAAGTTGAATGTAGGAAATGTCATGTTTCAGTAGAGAATCTGTACCCAGGGTTTCTCATGCAAAACAGAAAAGTCTATATTTCTTATAAGATAATTTGTGTCCATGTTTTCCTATGCTAAGCACAGAGAATTCCATATCTCCTGAAGGAAAATCAGAGCGGAGATTTTCATGTGTGATGTTGAACACTTTGCATATTTCATGTAGGATAAGATGTGTCCAAAATTTCACATGTGAAATATGCAGTATTCCTTATTTCAGGGAGGATGGTTGACATCAAGTTTTTCATAGATGAAAATAGAGAACTCAATATCCCATGTTAAAATTGCAGCTCAGATGTTCAATATATAATGCACAGAAAATTCCAAATTACTTGTATGAAATGTTGTATTCAGATTTTCAAATGTGAAATAGTGTTTATTCCATAATTCATTAGGATAATATGAACTCTACACTCAGATTACCACATGAAAAATATAGGAAATATATATTTCATGTTTGAAAATCTAAATTGATATTTTCATATACAAAATATTAAAGGTCCATATCTCATGTATGGATATCTTTGTGCAGTTCTGCTTATAGACTTTCAGACTTTCTAATTATATGTATGAAAATGTATTCACATATTTTCCTATTAAAAAAAAACAAACTATATTCCATCTATCAAAATGGAACCCATATTTTCATATGTGAAATTCACAGTTCATATTTCAGATTAAAAAATAATAATAATCTTCATCAGGCTTTTCTTGTTCCAAATATGCAAAATTGCATGTGTTGTCAGAAAACATTCATTCAGATTTTCACATATGATATATTGAGAATTCCATATTTGAAAATGGAAATCTGAACTAGGATATTCAAATGTAAAATATATACAATTACACATTTGATGTAGAAAGTTTTACACCCAGTGCAATTTTGTCTAAACTTGAAATTAGATTGTTTCACTCTGCTGTATCTTGCTGCCCTCATTCCATTTCTCCCAAAAATCCTCACCAATAACTCACTGGAATAGCAAGTTCAGTTCAGTTCAGTTCAGTTCAGTCACTCAGTCTTGTCCAACTCTCTGTGACCCCATGACCTGGCACTATGTGCCAGGTTTCCCTGTCCATCACCAACTGCCAGAGTCTACATAAACCCATGTCCACTGAGTCAGTGATGGCAACCAAACATCTCATCCTCTGTCATCCCCTTCTCATCTCCTCCTGCCTTCTGTCTTTCCCAGGATCAGGGTCTTATCAAATGAGTCAGCTCTTCACATCAGGTGCCCAAAGTATTGGAGTTTCAGCTTCAACATCAGTCCTTCCAGTGAACACCCAGGACTGATTTCCTTTAGCATGGACTGGTTGGATCTCTTTGCATTCCAAGGAACACTCAGGAGTCTTCTCCACACCACAGTTCAAAACATCAATTATTTGGCAGTCAGCTTTCTTTATAATCCAAATCTCACACCCATACATAACTACTGGAAAAACCATACATTGACTAGACGGACCTTTGTTGACAAAGTAATGTCTCTGCTTTTTAATATGCTATGTCTCTGTTGGCCATAGCCTTCCTTCCAAGGAATAAGTGTCTTTTAATTCCATGGCTGCAGTCACCATCTGCAGTGATTTTGGAGCCTGAAAAAATAAAGTCTGACACTGTTTCCACTGTTTCCCTATTTCCCATGAAGTGATGGGACCAGATGCCATGATCTTAGTTTTCTGAATGTTGAGCTTTAAGCCAACTTTTTCACTCTCTTCTTTCACTTTCATCAAGAGGCTCTTTAGTTCTTCTTCACTTTCTACTATTTGGTTGGTGTCATCTTCATATCTGAGGTTATTGATATTTCTCCCAGCAATATTGATTCCAGTTTATGCTTCCTCCAGCCCAGCATTTCTCATGATATACTCTGCATATAAGTTAAAGAGCAGAGTGACAATATACTGCCTCAATGTACTCCTTTTCCTGTTTGGAACCAGTCTGTTTTTCCATATCCAGTTATAACTTTTGCTTTCTGACCTGCATACAGGTTGCTCAGGAGCCAGGTCAGGTGGTCTGGTATTCCCATCTCCTTAAGAAATTTTCAGTTTATTGTGATCCACACAGTCAAAGGACTTGGCATATTCAATAAGGCAGAAATAGATATATTTCTGAAACTATGATGATCCAGTGGATGTTGACAATTTGATCTCTGGTTCCTCTGCCTTTTCTAAAACCATCTTAAACATCTGGAAGTTCACAGTTCACATATTGTTGCAGCCTGGCCTGGAGAATTTTGATTTACTAGCATATGAGATGAGTGCAATCGTGTAATAGTTTGAGCATTCTTTGGCATTGCCTTTCTTTCGGATTGGAATGAAAACTGCTTGTTTCCAGACCTGTGGCCACTGCTGAGTTTTCCAAATTTGCTGGCATATTGAGTGCAAGACTTTCACAGCATCATCTTTTAGGATTTGTGTTAGCTCAACTGCATTCCATCACCACCACTAACTTTGTTCATAGTGAATCTTCCTAAGGCCCACTTGACTGTAGGTTCCAGGATGTCTGGCCCTAGGTGAGTGTCAGTGATCACACCATCGTAATGATCTGTGTCATGAAGATATTTTTTGTACAGTTCTTCCGTGTATTCTTGCCACCTCTTCTTAATGTCTTCTGTGACTTTTATGTCCATATCATTTTTGTTCTTTATTGAGCCCATCTTTGCATGAAACATTCCCTTGTTATTTCTAATTTACTTGAAGAGATCTCTAGTCTTTCCCTGCATATTGTTTTCTTCTATTTCTTTGCATTGATCGTGGAGGAAGGCTTTCTTATCTCTACTTGCTATTCTTTGGAACTCTGTATTCAAATGGGTATATCTTTCCTTTTCTCCTTTTCTTTTCACCTCTCTTCTTGCCAGATCTATTTGCAAGGCCTGCTCAGAGAACCATTTTCCTTTTTGCATTTCTTCTTGTTGGGATGGTCCTGATCCCAGTCTCCAGCACAATGTCATGAACCTCTGTCCATACTTCATCAGGCACTCTGTGTGTCAGATCTAGTTCCTTAAATCTATTTCTCACTTCCACTGTACAGTCATAAGGGATTTTATTTAGGTCATACCTGAGAGTCTAGTGGTTTTCCTCACTTTCTTCAATTTAAGTCTGAAGTTGGCAATAAGAAATTCATGATCTGAGCTACAAAAGCCTTGTTTTTGCTGACTGTATAGAGTTTCTTCATCTTTGGCTGCAAAGAATATAATCAATCTGATTTCAGTGTTGACCATCTAATGATGTTCATGTGTAATCTTCTCTTGTGTTGTTGGAAGGGGGTGTTTGCTATGACAATTGCTTTCTCTTGGCAGAACTCTATTAGGTTTTGCCCTACTTCATTCTGTAGTCCAAGGCCAAAGTTGCCTATTACTCCAGGTGTTTCTTGATTTCCTATTTTTGTATTCCAGTCCCCAATAATGGAAAGGATACTTTGGGGCACTGTTAGTTCTAGAGATTCTTGTAATTCTTTATAGAACTGTTAAACTTCAGCTTCTCCAGCATTACTGGTTGGGACATAGACTTGGATTACTGTAATATTGAATGGTTTGCCTTGGAAATGAACAGAGATCATTCTGTCGTCTTTGAGGTTGCATCCAAGTATTGCGTTTCAGACTTTTTTGTTGACTATGATGGCTACTCCATTTCTTCTAAGGGATTCCTGCCCACAGTAGTAGATATAATGATCATCTGAGTTAAATTCACCCATCCAGTGCATCTTAGTTTGCTAACTCCTAGAATGTTGATGTTCACTCTCGCCATCTCCTGTTTGACCATTTCCAATTTGCCTTGCTTTATGGACATAACACTCCAGGTTCCTATGCAAGATTGCTTTTTACAGATTCGGACCTTGCTTCTATCACCAGTCCCATCTACTACTGGGTGTTTTTTTGTTTGTTTGTTTTTTGTTTTTTGCTTTGGCTCCATCCCTTCATGCTTTCTGCAGTTATTTTTCCACTGATCTCCAGTAGCATATTAGGCACTACCGACCTGGGGAGTTCATCTTTCAATGTCCATTAGTATTTTTTTCTGATTCCCTGTCAAAAATACTGAAGTGGTTTGCCAGTCCCTTCTCCAGTGGACCAAATTCTGTCAGAGCTCTCAACCATGACCCAACTGCCTTGGGTGGCCCCACAGGGCATGGCTTAGTTCCACTGGGTTAGACAATGCTGTGGTCCATGTGATCCTATTGGCTAGTTGTCTGTGATTTTGATTTCAGTCTGTCTGCCCTCTGATGCCCTCTCGTAGAGCCTAACATCTTACTTGGGTTGAAAAGCAAGTATGGACCCTGATTTAAGGGGTCCTGATGGAAAAGTACTACCAGGAATACCAACTACCAATCACCTAGAAAAATAAAGTGAGAAAGATTCATACTCTAGCCTCAACTTCTGAAGGGGAAATGACATTATTTGCCCCAATTTACTATCTGTGATATAGATCTCTGAAATTTCTTTTTGCCTTTATTTTTGTTATATTCCTTAACCATACTAATAATTGAGAAATATACTTTTCATATAAACTGATTATATATATATATATATATATATATCCATCCATATGTTAGATGGATTCAAGTCCTCTCCTTGGAATCTTTTGTTATCTCTCAGTGTCCTTTCTTTCTTTGACCACCTGATGCAAAAAGCTGTCTCATTAGAGAATGCTCTGATATGGGGAAAGATTGAGGGCAAAAGGAGAAGTGGGTAGCAGATAATGAGAAGGTTAGATAGCATCACCAACTCTATGGACATGAGTCTGAACAAATTGTGGGAGATAGGGAAGGTAAGACTGATGGGACACAGTTCATGGGGTGGCAAAAGGATGGGCATGAAAAACTGAACAACAATAGCAAAACATTCCTCCTTCTGTTATTGCCAGTAGTAGTTATTCTTGACTGCTTCATTTTCTATCCCACCATACCCTATTATATCTCAGTTACACTAATTTTACCACTTACCATGCATAGATTCAGCCACATTTGTTGTCATTATTGTCTCCTAAACAGTCCAAAATTTGTGTGATTTCTCAACTACACGTGATCCATTGGTCTTCTAATCAACCTCTAGCATCCATTTATGTCCCTCAGACACTCTCTGCCTTTCTATAGCCAGAGAAAATCAGTAAATATATATATATAAATATATATATATTAATTTATCTTGGGATAGACAACTAAAGTTGGTGATTTTAACTTGCAATCAAGAAAGGTTTTTTTTTTTTTTTTCCTTTGAGGGAATTGTTTCTGAAAGTCCAGAATTTATTAATATTTATAAGCTTAAAAATTCTGTTTCTTTTTGGTTTCACTATTCAGGTTGTCCTGGAGGAGGAAATGGCAACCCACTCCAGTATCATTACCTGGAAAAGCCCATGGACAGAAGAGCCTGGTGGGCTGCAGTCCATGAGGTTGCAAAGAATTGGGCATGATTCAACAACTAACATGCACACCAATTTAGGTTGTATTGTTCAAATACAGTCCTTTATTCCTGAATACAGGCAAGTAGAATCACAAGGTTAAATAGATGTAGGTTGTCACAATTTATTCCATTTGATGAGGACAGTCTATCAAAGCTCATAAGATAGGTCAATCTAAAATTAAAATCTCCAAATAGTCTGTAAAGTGTAAAAAAGCTTCCTGAGGAATTTAAAATAGATCTCATAGACATTAATAAAAAAGAAAAATGAAGGAAAACAGAATAATAGTGTCCGCACAGTGAGACTGAGAAGAACAGAGCACAGATGGAACTTCAGTGTGATTGAAGAAATGAGACTTAAAGGAAGAATATGAAGATTGAAAAAAAGATAGAATATAGAATCCTCTAAAGGTATTTATTCTCAAGAACTTGCTTTCTATAGCATGTCTTAGCTGGTGAGTGACAATTTTCTCTGGCTATAGAAAGGCAGAGAGTGTCTGAGGGACATAAATGGATGCTAGAGGTTGATTAGAAGACCAATGGATCACGTGTAGTTGAGAAATCACACAAATTTTGGACTGTTTAGGAGACAATAATGACAACAAATGTGGCTGAATCTATGCATGGTAAGTGGTAAAATTAGTGTAACTGAGATATAATAGGGTATGGTGGGATAGAAAATGAAGCAGTCAAGAATAACTACTACTGGCAATAACAGAAGGAGGAATGTTTTGCTATTGTTGTTCAGTTTTTCATGTCCATCCTTTTGCCACCCCATGAACTGTGTCCCATCAGTCTTACCTTCCCTATCTCCCACAATTTGTTCAGACTCATGTCCATAGAGTTGGTGATGCTATCTAACCTTCTCATTATCTGCTACCCACTTCTCCTTTTACCCTCAATCTTTCCCCATATCAGAGCATTCTCTAATGAGACAGCTTTTTGCATCAGGTGGTCAAAGAAAGAAAGGACACTGAGAGATAACAAAAGATTCCAAGGAGAGGACTTGAATCCATCTAACATATAGATGCAGATAACACCTTTGCCAATATTCAACACCCATTTATGATAAATACTGTACAGGAAGTGGGAACAGAGAGAATCTTCTTCACCTTAATAAAGGCCATGTACAGACAGACCCAATGCTTACATGTTTCTCATAGGTAAAAACTGAAAGCATGTTGCCTAAGGTCATGAAAAAGACAAATTTGCCCACTCTCAGCACTGTTACTCAAGATAATCTTGTGACTCCTAGTTACAGCAATCATCAAAGTAGAAGAAGAAGGGAAAAAAAAAAAAAAAAAAACCAGCAAACTGGAAAATAAGAGGTAAAACTGTCACTGTTTGCAGACATATGTTACTATGCCAGAGAATCCTAAGATGCCACCAGAAAATTAATAGACATAGTCAATGATTTTAGGGAAGTTGCTGGACACAAAATAAACACAAATCTCCTGCATTCCTGTACATAACAATAGAAAATCACAAAGCAAAATAAAGGAAACAATCTAATTCACCATTTTAACAGGAAAAATAAAATCCCTGATAATGAACCTGCCTAAGCAGAGAAAAGACTTGTGTGCACAAAAGAATAAGGTATGAATGAAACAAATGAAAGATGACACAAATGCAGTGAGAGGTATATCATTATTTGGACTGGAAGAATCAATATTGTGAAATTGGCTACACTACAAAAAGGAGTTTACATATTCAATGCAATCCCTATTAAGTTACCAATGGCATTTTTCACAAAACTAGAACAAAAAAAAAAAAAAAAAAAAATCTTTACAACTTGATGGAAACCCAAAGACTTTGAATAACCATGCAATCCTGAGAAAGAAAAACTGAGTTGGAGGACTGAGGTTTCCTTACTTCAGTCTATATAAATAACTGATTGTAATCAACATGGCATACAATTGGCACAAAATTGGGATTAAACCCAATGGAACAGATGCAAAACCCGAAGATAATATCTTGCCCAAATGATCACCTAATCCATGACAAAGGAGGCAACAACATGCAATGAAAAGAAGGAAATATATTTGATTAAGTTATGCTGGAAAATCTGAACAGCTAAAAGTAAAAGAATGCAATTAGGTTATTATTATTGTTATTGTTCAGTGGCTGAGTCATGTCTGACTCTGGGATGCCATGAACTGCAGCATGCCAGGCCTCTCTGTCCCTCACCATCTCCTGGAGTTTGCCCAAGTTTATATCCATTGCATATGCAATGTTGTCCAACCATCTCATCTTTGTTCCCCCTTCTCCTGCTGCCTTCAATCTTTCCCAGAATCAGGGTCTTTTCCAATGAGTTGTCTCTTGCCATTTCTTGTTTTACCCCATTCAATTTAACTTGATTCATGGATCTAACATTCCAGGTTCCTCTGCAATATTGTTTTCTACAACATTCGATTTTACTTTCATCACCAGACACATGTACAATGCGGTTTATTTCCACTTTAAGGCAATCAGTTAATGCCTTCTGGAGCCATTAGTTATTACCCTTTGCTCCTCCCCAGTAGCATATTAGACACCTACCATCCTGGGAGACTCATCTTTTGTTGTCTTACCTTTTTTCCTTTTTATACAGTTCACAGGGGTCTCATAGCAAATATAATGGGGTGGTTTGCCTTTCCCTCCTCCACTGGATCACAGTTCATCACTTCTTAGCACCATAGAAAAAGACACATTCAAGATGGATTAAAGACATACATATAAGGCCAAAAACTTTATTTATCTATTTATTTATTTTTAGGCCAGAAACTTTAAATCAATAATATATGAGGAAAGCATAGGCAGAACATATTGTGACTTGAAATGCAGCAGGAACCTTTTTTTTTTTTTTCTTTTTGCCTACCTCCTTGTGAAATGAAAATAAAATAAAAATAAATAATGAGACCTAATTAAACTTAAAATTTTTGCACAGCAAACCCATAAGCAAGAGAGAAATGAAATCTCATTATGGGAAAAATATTTGCAAGTGAAGAAAACAACAACGGCACAATATCCAAAATATGGAAGCAGCTCATGTGGCTCAATAACAGAAAGATGAACAATCCAACTAAAACACATAGATAATGGAATATTCATTTCTCCTAAGAAGACATACAGATTTCCAATAGTATATGGAAAGATGCTCAGCATAACTAACTGTAAGCGAAAGGGAAGTAAAAACTCGATTGGGGGTATAAACTCATATTTGTCCAAATACCCATTATCAAAAAGTCTACACAAAATAAATGCTGGAGAGGGTGTGGAGTAAAGGGAACAATCCCATACTGTAGCTGGAAATGTATATTGACAGACTTCAATGGAGAACAGTACAGGGGATCTTTTAAAAGTAAGAATGTGATCAAGAAATCTCAATACTTGTCTTTTAACTGAGGAAAACCATAATTCCAAAAGATGCACAACTGCAATATCGATGACAGCGATATTTACAATAGCAGGACATGGAAGCAACAGAAATATCCATCTATGGAAGAATGGATAAAATGAGTTGGTGCATTCATACACCAGTCGTAAGATGGAATGATATCAGCTAAATTGCATAGATGTAGATGGACTGACACAGTGACATATACAATGAAGGTAAGTCGAAAGAAGAAAAAAAAAAATCATATATTAACACAAACATATGGGATCTAGGTAAAACTGGTATAGATGGTTGTCTGTGAAAAGCACAGATAGGCTCACAGACATGGAGAACAAATATACAGTTATCAAGGATGAAAGGCCTGGTGGTGGTAGGAATTGGGAGATTACAACTGACATATGATATTTTCTTTTTGATGTATATGAACAGCACAGGGAAGTCTACTTAATGCACTGTGGTGACCAGAATCGAAAAGAAAAAAAAAAAAAAAAAACAAGTCAAAAAGTGAGGGGATATATATATATATACTATTGCATTTCAGTCACTACTTTGTTTACAAGCCTTTATGTCCCAAAGGACTGCAACATTCTATAATTTTGCTTTAGGGGAAAAATTAACCAAATATAAAGCAAATATAGTCCAAAAAATGCAGAACTCCAGGGCCATGTTATTTATTTTCAGTCAATTTTGCTGGTGCTCATAGATGTGCTATGGTACTCTCCAGGAGAAACCACCAGTACCATCCTGTGTAGGATGTAAACAACAAACAAAACAAAAAGTACAAACCCAGTCATGAGCAGTTAACCTAACTCTTGAGAGGGAAAACAAACAAATAAACATAAACTCAGGACAAATCTCACCCTATATGAAGCTCACACAATCCACTAAACTAACCTTAAAAGGGCAGAAGCCAAACAGAAGGAAGAATTCAAACCTGAAGCCTGGCCAAAGGAGAACTCAGACACAAAAAGTTAAAAAGAAAAAAAAAGAAAAAGAAAGAAAAAAGAAAAGAAAGAGAGAACATGCAAGGGTCAATTAACAAAGACCATTAAGAACTGTAGAATAAACATACAGAGACAAACAACACAATTACTGAAATGAAGAATACTATAGAAGGAATCAACAGCAGAATATCTGAACAAGAAGAAGAAATTGATTTGTTGGAAGGTAAAATGGTGGAAGCGGCCTCTGAAGAGAAGAATAAAATAAAAAGAATGAAAAGAATTGAGGATAATCTCAGTGGCCTCTGGGATAATAGCAAACTCACCAGCAGTCGAATTATACAGGTCCCAGACAACAACAGAGAAAGAAAGGATATGATAATATTTTTCAAGAGATTATAGTTGGAGATTTCTCTAACACGGAAAAGGAAATAGTCATCACAGCCAAGAGGCACAAAGGGTTCCATACAGGATAAATCCAAGGAGAAACATGTCAAGATACAAGAGATGAAAAAAGTGATCTACAAAATCAACCCCAAACAACTAAGAAAATGTCAATAGGAACATGTATATCAATAATTACTTTAAATGTAAATAATCTATTTACACCTACAACCGCTAGAAAAAGAAGAAGAACGACAACAACAACAAAACCAGCAAAAATTAGTAGAAGGAAAGAAATCAACAACATCTTAGCAGAAATAAATGAAAGAAATAATAGTAAAGATTAATAAAACTAACAGCTGCTTCTTTGTGAAGATAAACATGGTTGATAAATTGGATAACCTGGAAGAAATGAACAGGCTTTTAGAAAAGTTCAAACATCCAAGGTTGAACCAGGAAGAAATAGAAATTTATGAACAACCCAGTTACAAGCATTGAAAATTGAATCTGTGAACAAGAGTCTCACAAAAAACAAAAGGCCAAGACCAGATGGCTTCATAGGAGAATTCTATCAAATATTTAGAGAGGAGCTAATTCCTATCCTTGTAAAACTCTTTCAAAATATTGCTGGAGAAGGAAAACTTCCAAACTCATCCTACAAGGTGAATATCACCCTTATACAAACCAGGGAAAGACAACACAAAAGAAAACCACAGGGCAAAATCACTGACGAACATAGCCTTGACTAGACGGACCTTTGTTGGCAAAGGTCCAAAGGTAATGTCTCTGCTTTTAAGCATGCTATCTAAGTTGGTCATAACTTTCCTTTCAAGGAGTAAGCATCTTTTAATTTCATGGATACAATCACTATCCGCAGTGATTTTGGAGCCCCAAGAAATAAAGTCTGACACTGTTTCCACCGTCGCCCCATCTATTTCCCATGAGGTGATGGGACCAGATGCCATGATCTTAATTTTCTGAAGGTTAAGCTTTAAGCCAACTTTTTCACTCTCCTCTTTCACTTTTATCACGAGGCTTTTTAGTTCCTCTTCACTTTCTGCCATAAGGATGTTGTCATCTGCAAACCTGAGGTTATTGATATTTCTCCCGGCAATCTTGATTCCAGCTTGTGCTTCTTCCAGCCCAACATTTCTTATGATGTACTCTGCATATAAGTTAAATAAACAGGATGACAATATACAGCCTTGACGTACTCCTTTTCCTATTTGGAACCAGTCTGTTGTTCCATGACCAGTTCTAAATGTTGCTTCCTGACCTGCATATTGGGTTCCCAAGAGACAGGTCAAGTGGTCTGGTATTCCCATCTCTTTCAGAATTTTCCACAGTTTATTGTGATCCATACAGTCGAAGGCTTTGGGGGTAGTCAATAAAGCAGAAATAGATGTTTTTCTGGAACTCTGTTGCTTTTTCAATGATCCAGTGGATATTGGCAATTTGGTCTCTGGTTCCTGTGCCTTTTCTAAAACCAGCTTGAATGAGACAAGTGCTCAGGGCTGGTGCACTGGGAAGACCCAGGGAGATGTGATGGGGAAAGAAGTAGGAGGGGGGTTCAGGATGGGGAACACATGTAAATCCATGGCTGATTCATATCAATGTATGGCAAAACCCACTACAATATCATAAAGTAATTAACCTCCAACTAATAAAAATAAATGGAAAGAAATAAAGTAAGCATCCTATAAAATAAATAAGTAAATAAAACCAGCTTGAATATCTGTAAGTTCAGGGTTCATGTATTGCTGAAGCCTGGCTTGCAGAATTTTGAGCATTACTTTACTAGCCTGTGAGATGAGTGCAATTGTGTGGTTGTTTGAGCATTCTTTGGCATTCCTTTCCTAGGGATTGGAATGAAAACTGACCTTTTCCAGTCCTGTGGCCACTGCTGAGTTTTCCTAATTTGCTGGCATATTGAGTGCAGCACTTTCTCAGCATCATCTTTCAGGATTTGAAATAGGTCAACTGGAATTCCATTACATCCACTAGCTTTGTTCATAGTGATGCTTTCTAAGGCCCACTAGATTTCACATTCCAGGATGTCTGGTTCTAGGTCAGTGATCACACCATTGTGATTATCTGGGTCATGAAGATATTTTTTGTACAATTTTTCTGTGTATTCTTGCCACCTCTTCTTAATATCTTCTGCCTCTCTTAGGTCCATACCATTTCTGTCCTTTATCAAACTCATATTTGTGTGAAATGTTCTCTTGGTATCTCTAATTTTCTTGAAGAAATCTCTAGTCTTTCCCATTCTGCTTTTTCTCTCCATTTTTTTGCATTGATCGCTGAGGAAGGCTTTCTTATCTCTCCTGGCTATTCTTTGGAACTCTGCATTCAAATGGGAATATCTTTCCTTTTCTGTTTTGCTTTTCGCTTCTCTTCTTTTCACAGCTATCTGTAAGGGCTCCTCAGACAACCACTTTGCCTTTTTGCATTTCTTTTCCATGGGGATGGTCTTGATTCCTATCTCCTGTACAATGTCACGAACCTCTGTCCATAGATCATCAGGCTCTCTGTCTCTCAGATCTAGTCCCTTAAACTATTTCTCACTTCCACTGTATAGTCATAAGGGATTTGATTTAGGTCATACCTGAATGGTCTAGTGGTTTCCCCTACTTTCTTCAGTTGAAGTCTGAATTTGTCAATAAGGAGTTCATGATCTGAGCCTCAGTCAGCTCCCAGTCCTGTTTTTGCTGACTGTATAGAGCTTCTACATCTTTGGCTGCAAAGAATATAATCAATCTGATTTCGGGGTTAACCATCTGGTGATGTCTACGTGTAGAGTCTTCTCTGTGTTGTTGGAAGAGGGTGTTTGCTATGACCAGTGTGTTCTCTTGGCAAAACTCTATTAGCCTTTGCCCTGCTTCATTACATACACCAAGGCCAAATTTACCTGTTACTCCAGGTGTTTCTTGACTTCCTTTTTTGAATTCCAGTCCCCTATAATGAAAAGGACTTTTTTTTTTTTTTTTTTTTTTTTAGATGTTAGTTCTAAAAGGTCTTGTAGGTCTTCATAGAACCGTTCATCTTCAGCTTCACATCATTACTGGTTGGGGCGTAGGCTTGGATTACCATGACATTGAATGATTTGCCTTGGAAATGAACAGAGATCATTCTTTCGTTTTTGAGATTGCATGCAAGTACTGCATTTCAGACTCTTTTGTTGACCATGATGGCTGCCCCATTTCTTCTAAGGGATTCCTGCCCACAGTAGTAGACATAATGGTCATGTGAGTTAAATTCACCCATTCCAGTCCATTTTAGTTCGCTGATTCCTAGAATGTTGACAGTCACTCTTGCCATCTCCTGTTTGACCACTTCCACTTTGCCTTGATTCATGGAACTAGCATTCCAGGTTCCTATGCAATATTGCTCTTTACAGCATTGGACCTTGCTTCTGTCACCTGTCACATCCACAACTGGGTATTGTTTTTGCTTTGGCTCCATCCCTTCATTCTTTCTGGAGTTATTCCTCCACTGATCTCCAGTAACATATTGGGCACCTACTGACCTGAGGAGTTCCTCTTTCAGTACCCTATCATTTTAACTTCTCATACTGTTTATGGGGTTCTCAAGGCAAGAATACTGAAGTGGATTGTCAGTCCCTTCTCCAGTGGACCACATTCTGTCAGACCTCTCCACCATGACCCGACCTTCTTGCGTGGCCCCACACAGCATGGCTTAGTTTCATTGAGTTAGACACGACTGTGGTCCTGTGATCAGATTGGCTAGTTTTCTGTGATTATGGTTTTAGTGTGTGTGCCCTCTGATGCCCTCTCTCAACACCTACTGTCTTACTTGGTTTCTCTTACCTCAGACTTGGGGTATCTCTTCATGGCTGCTCTAGCAAAGTGAAGCCGCTGCTCCTTACCTTGGATGAGGGGTATCTTCTCACAGCTGCCCCTCCTGACCTTGAATGTGGAGTAGCTCCTCTCAGCCCTCCTGTACCCTACAGCAGCCACTCCTTGGAACTTTGTTTCATTTTAAATATTTTCCTGGTGTATCCACTGCAGATTCTCCAACTCCTGCCACGGGTTTGGCCTGTGTTCATCCCAAAGCGAAAGTGACTTCAAAAAGACGAACTGAAAGTACTACAATGCAAATAGCAGGAATCTAAAACCCCTACCACGTTCCGAGAAAATACTCTTCCCCAACTCCCTTTTCTAACCCTTCTCGCTCTACTATTAGGGTGCTGAAAAGGCTTCACCACAGCCCTTTGGTTGTCCCCAAATAACAATGTAATCTTGCAGCAATCAATGGGATGCCTGAGCTCCACCACCTGCCAGGACAAAGTGAAGGGGAAGAGCGATAGGAAATCTCTTTACAGGATAGCTGACCTTTCCTGTTTTCAGGGATAAATAATTTCCCCTCCTCTTAACAGTCACCTCCCCTTCACAATATCAGTCCCCAGTCTGATCTTCAATTTGATCATGTAGCTAAACAAGTCTTCATCTTGGTCACTCATCATGGTTGACACTTGTGTGCGGTTCACAAACTGCCTTAGGTCAAGGAGCCCCTAGATGCTAGATGTGAAAGGGCTGGATGAAGATACCTGGCCTGAAATGTAGTCCAGAATTGTCTGACTTCCGTTTTTACTAGTAACTAGTCCAACTAGTAACTAGTCTTCCAACAGTGAAGACTGTAAGAAGGCCCAACAAGCCCCAAGGCAGCACATACCAATGCACTAACATAAAGAGGCTCTGTTCCTAACAGTGAGGCCCTAAGCTTCAACTCAGAGTCCTAAAAAATTAGCTTATTTCTGGAAAAACAACAACAACAACAACAAAAAACAAAACACTCTGAGCTACAGCTCACATGAGCACTTAAAAATCCCATTCTCAATTCCAAATTCACTGAGCTGTTTAGAGAAGTCATGTGTAGCAAACAACCCTTTTTTCTGAAGAGTCACTGGACCTAAAGACAATTCTGACTAGGACCTGTGCAACAAAAGTCTAAGTATCAAGCCATGCTAATTAGAACAGCAAGGACTTCACCCACTATGTCAGGAACAGATTTGCCGAACTGTAGCCAACACCCATAATCCAATAAATACATTTTGTATACACAATCAAACTATCAGATGTGTAAACTCCTTTTGTAATAGCCCAGATAAAGTGAATTCCACAAGCACCACATGAGGGCCACAACATTGACTCGGGAAATATGGATTCCCTGGATGATGGAGCTTTTGTGTTCCACACAGATGGATCTTCCACCTCTCATTTAATTTGTGTTTCAGCCTAGAGTAGGCCCTTTGAGGTCCACAGATAGTGGTTTACAAGTTCAGTCGCCCTCACTGAACTCCTAGTCAATCGTGTACCTAAGCAAGTCTTCATCTTGGTCATGACGGATATATGGGGGTGGATCATAATCAGCTTAAGTCAAAGAAGCCTTCATGGCACAGTTGTGATACCTGTACTGACATATGCACTATTTCCACAGGGCAGCTCATATCCCACAGAAGAAAGCTTCTAATGGCAGTTGGTTAATAGTCCCATAACACATGATTTATACTGGGTGATGCCTCAAGCTCTCCCCTTCCTTCCTGATACAAATAAACACCACGACACAATAACAACAACAAATGTGAGCTTGTTTATATCTCTTGCTGCAATTCCCGATTTGTTGGCTCTGACCTGAGCTGTCATTGGCCAACCTTTCCTCATTCTTATTCTAGATATGGACTCTGTGGAAACACATACATCAGTCTCCTCCAGTCTGTGGATGACTTCTGCCTGCTCTTCTGGTTGCAACATGTCTCAAGTACTATCACCTTCATCTCTACATCTGCAGCAGGCCAGAGACATGCACACAAATAAACGCACAAACAGAGGCAACACAGCACCTGCATATAGACACATATGTTCAAGGCACAGGGACACAAACACAAACAGGGAACACATGTGTTTCACAGCGGAAGAACCAGTAGTTCATATGCTGTATAGACATTTTCATACTTCTCTTAGGAAATTTTCCATTCTGTTATTCACATTTGAAATATAGAGAAGTCAATTTCCAAAAGAATTAGCCCCTAGATTTTGATACAGGAGATAGAGAGAATTCCATATATAATGGAGATTATATATAGTCAAAGGAATCCCATATTTCATGAAGAAACTGTGATGCCAGATTTTCACTTGTGAAATAGAGATAATTCCAATTTCATATTGGTTCTCTGTGTTTGTTTTGTTTATTTATTTTTTAATTGAAGGATAATTGTTTCACAGAATTTTGCTGTTTTCTGTCAAACCTCAACATGAGTTGGCCATAGGTGTACAGTGTATCCCCTCCCTTTTGAACCTCCCACCTTTTATCAACCCCATCCCTCACCTCTAGGTTGATGCAGAGACCCTGCTTGAGTTTCCTGATCCATAATTGGCTATCTATCTTACATATGATAAGGTAGACGTCCATGTTACTGTTTTCATACATCTCTCCCTGTCCTCGCCTCCCCCCACGTCCATAAGTCTATGGTCTATATCTGTTTCTTCATTGATGCCCTGTAAATAAGTGATCCAGCACCATTTCTCAAGATTCCATACATACACATTAGAATACAGTATTTATCTTTCACTTTTTGACTTATTTCAGTCGATGAAATAGGTTCACAGTTCATGAACCCCATTAGAACTGACTCAAATGTGTTCCTTTTTATGATTGAGTAATATTCCTTTTTGTATATACAACACAACTTCTTTATCCATTCAACTGTCGATGGACATCTGGGTTGCGTCCATGTTCTAACTATTGTAAATAATGCTGCAAAGAACAATAGGATGCATGTGTCTACCTCAGTTTTGGTTTCTTCAGGGTGGATGTTGGTTTCTTGTACCAGATGTTGGTTTCTTTGGTCTAGGAGTGGGACTGCTGGGTCATACGGTGGCCTTATTCCTTTTTTTTTTTTTTTTTTCTCTTTAAGGAATCACCATACTGTCTTCCATAGTGGCTGTATGTATGTACCTTCTCCCCAGAAGTGCAAGAGTGTTCCTTTTTCTCCACACCCTTTCCAGCAATTATTCTTTGTAGACATTGTGATGATGGTCATTCTAACTGGTGTGAGTGATATCTCACTGATTTGCATTTCTTTAATAATGAGAGATGTTAAACATCTTTCCATGTGTTTGTTAGCCATCTGTATATGTTCTTTGGGGAAGTGGCTGTTTAGGCCTTTTTCCCATTTTTTGATGGGGTTGGTTGTTTTTCTGGTATTGAATTGTATGAGCTGCTTGTATATTTTGGAAATTAATCTTTTGTCATTGTTTCACTTATTATTTTCTCACATTCTGAGGGTTGTCTTTCAACCTTGCTTATAGTTTTGATTATTGTGAAAAAGCTTTTATGTTTAGTCAGGTTACACTTGTTTACTTTTGTTTTTGTTCCCATTACTCTAGGAAGTGGTACATAGAGGATCTTACTTAGATTCATGTCATCAGTGTTCAGCCTATGTTTTCCTCTTAGTGTTATTGTTTCTGTTCTTACATTTAAGTATTTTATCCATTTGGAGTTTATCCTTATGTGTGGTGTTAGGAGGTGTTCTAATTTCATTCTTTCACATGTAGCTGTCCAGTTTTCCCAGCACCATTTATTGGAGAGGCCTGTCTTCACACCATTGTATATTCTTGCCTCCTCTGCCACAAATAAGGTACCTATAGATGCATGGGTTTATTTCTAGGCTTTCTATCTTGTTCCATTGAACTATATTTCTGTTTTTTTGTGTGTGCCAGTAGCATATTGTCTTGATGACTATAGTTTTGTAGTATAATCTGAAGTCAGGAAGGTTGATTCCTCTAGCTGTAATTTTCTTTCTCAAGGCTGCTTTGGCTATTTCAGATCCTTTATGCCTCCATATGAATTGTGAAATGATTTTGTTCTAATTTGAAAAATCTCATAGGTAATTTTAAAGGGATCACACTGAATATGTTAGTCACATTTGAAAAAAGTTATTTTCACAATATTGATTTTTCCTACCCAGAAACATGAAATATCTCCTCATTTGTTCATGTCACCTTTGATTTATTTTGTAAAAGTCAGTCACGAACTTGTGGATGACTCTTCATGACCCCATGGATTGTAGCCCACCAGGCTTTTCAATCCATGGAATTTTCCAGGTAAGAATATTGGAGTGGGTTGCCATTCCCTTCTCCAGGGGATCTTCCCAACCCAGGTATACAGTCCAGGTCTCACGCATTGCAAGCAGACTCTACCGACTGAGCCACCAAGGAAATAATTTCTTTCATTTGTGTATTATGATTTACTGTGTCAGTTCTTTTGTCTCCTGAGGTAAGTTTATTCCTAGATATTTAATTATATTTGCTGCAATGATGATGGAATTGATGCCTTAATTCCTCTTTCTGAATTTACATCATTAATATATAGAAACACAAGAGATTTCCATGTACTGATTTTGTATCCTGCAACTTTTCCATATTCACCGATTAGCTTTAGCAATTCCTGATACTGCCTTTAGGGTTTTCTATGTACTGTATCATGTCATCTGCAAAAAATGAGAGCTGTATTTCTCCTTTTCTCATCTGGATTCCATTCATTCCTGTTTCATCTCTGATTGCTGTAGCTAGGACTTCCAGAACTACATTGAATAATAGTAAAAGTGTACACCCTTGCCTTGTTCCTGACCTTATGGGGAATGCTTTCATTTTTTCACCACTAAGAATAGTGCTTGTAGTAGACTTATTACATGTGGCCTTTACTATGTTGAGGTAGGTTCCTTTTATGCCCATTTTTTTTTTTTTTTTAAGAGTTTCAATTATAAGTGGGTGCTGAATTTTTGCAAAATCTTTTTGTGCACCTGTTGAGGTGATCCTGTGGTTTTCAGCTTTCAATTTGTTAATGAAGTGTATCGCATTGATTGATGTGTAATGAAGAACCCTTGCATTTCTGGACTAGACTTGATTATGGTGTATGTGTTTTTTGATGTGTTGTTGAATTCTGTTTGCTAAAATTTTGTTGAGGAATGTTTTATCTATGTTCATGAGTCATATTGGACTGTAGTTTTCTCCCTTTGTGTCATCTTTCTCTGATTGGTATAAGGGTCATGTTTGCCTTGTAGAATGAGTTTAGAAGTGTTCCTTCTCCGGCAGTATTTTGAAAGATTTGTACAAGGATAGGCATTAGCTCTTCTCTAAAAGTTTGATAGGATTCTCCTATGAAGCCATATGATCCTGGGATTTTGTTTGTTTTGTTTGTTTGTTTATTGTGAGATTCTTGGCCACAGCTTCCATTTCAGTGCTTTTAATTGGTTTGGTCAGAATTTCTATTTCTTCCTGGTTCAGTCTTTGGTGTTTGAACATCTTTAAAAATCTGTCTATTTTTTCCCAAGTTATTCAATTTATGGCCATAGAGTTGTTCATAATAGTCTCGTAATCCTTTGTATTTCTCCATTTTCTGTTGTAACCTCCCCTTTTTCATTTCTAGTTTTGTTGATTTGATTCTTCTCTCATTTTTCTTGATGAGTCTAGCTAAAGGCATGTCCACTATTTTTATCTTCACAAGAACCAACTTTCAGTTTTATTCATCTTTACTATTGTTTCTTTCATTTCTTTTTCACTTATTTCTGCTAATGATTTATTTCTTTCTACTAATTTTTGTGGGTTTTTTTTTTTTTTAATTATTTTCCAGCAGTCTAGGTGTAAAGTTAGATTGTCTATTCAATGTTTTTCTTGTTTCTTGAAGTAGGATTGTATTACTATAAACTTTGGATGTAAAACTGCTTTTCTGCATCCCATAGATTTTGACTTGTTTTGTTTTCATTGTCATTTGTGTCTAGACGTTTTTTTTTTATTTCCCTTTCGATTTTTTTCATTAACCTGTTGGTTATTTAGAAACATTTTATTTGTTTAGTCTCCATGTGTTGGTGCTTCTTTAAGTACTTTTATTTTTTCTTCTTCTTTTTTTTTCTCCTTGTAATTTGTATCTAGTCTCATAGCATAATCTTAGGAGATGATGCTTGAAATGATTTCAGTTTTCTTAAATTTACTGATGTTTGACTTGTGATACAAGATATGGTCTACCATGTAGAATGTTCCTTGTGCACTTGTAAAGAGGAAAAGCTTCTGCATTTGCATGGAATGTCCTGAAGATAACAACGAGATCCATGCCATCATCTTTATCCTTTATCTTTTAAGGCTTGTGTTTACTTATTAATTTTCTTTTTCTTTCTTTCTTTTTTTTTTTTTCTTTTCTTGTGTGTGTGTGTGTGTGTGTGTGATCTGCTCATTGCTGTGAGTGTATTAAAGCCTCCTACTATCATTGTATCACTGTCAATTTCTCCTTTTTTTAATCTGTTGTGGTTTGTCTTATGCATTGAGGTGCTTCTATATGGGGTGCATATATATTTATAATTGTTGTGTCTTCCTCCTGGATAGATGCCTTTATCATTATGATGTCCTTCCTTATCTCCTGTAATCTCCTTTAGGTTAAGGTCTATTGTGTCTGATATGAGAATTGCTACTCCAGTGTTTTTTGGCTTCCCATTTACAAGGAACATATTTTTACATCCTCTCACTTTCAGTCTATTTGTATTTTTTTTTTTTTTTTTCCGGGGGGGGGGGGGGGGGCGGGTCAGAAATGGGTTTCTTGCAGAGAGCATATATATGGCTCTAGTTTTTGTATCCACTCAGCCATTCTGGGTCTTGTCACTGGAGTATGTAGTTTATTTACATTTAAAGTAATTATTGATACATATGTGCCCATTGACATTTTCTTAATTGTTTGGGGTTGGTTTTGTAGAACATTTTTTCATCTCTTGTATTTCTTGACTGTATCAGTCCCTTTAATGATTGCTGTAAATCTGCTTTGGTGGTACTGAAATCTCTTAATTTTTGCTTGTCTGAAAAGCTTTTGTTTTCCCATCAGTTTTGAATAAGACGCTTGCTATGTACTATAATCTTGCTTGTAGATTTTCCCCTGTCAATATTTTAAATATATCCTTCCATTCCCTTCTGCCCTGCAGAGTTTCTGTTGAAAGTTCATCTATCAGTTGTATGGGGTTTTCCTTGTATGTTATTTGTTGCTTCTCCCTTGTTGCTTTTAATTTTCTTTCTATACGTTTAGTTTTGGTAGTTTGATTAGTATATGTCTTGCCATGTTTCTCCTTGTGTTTACCCTGTATGGGGCTCTTTGTGCCTCTTGGTCGTGATTGACTAATTCCTTTTCAATGTTGGGGAAATTTCCAACTATAGTCTGTTAAAACATATCCTCATACATTTTCTTTCACTTTTGTTCTGGGACCTGTTTAATTTGAATGTCAGTGAGTTTTCTACTGTCCTAGAGGTCACTGAGATTATCCTAAGTAGTTTTCATGTTTTTACTTTATTCTGCTCTTCAGAGGTTATTTCCACTATTTTATGTTCCGTCACATGTGATTACTTCTTCTGTTTTGGATATTCTGTTGTGGATTCCTTCTAGAGTATTTTTAATTTCAGTAATTGTGTTGTTTGTCTCTGTATGTTCATTCTTTGGTTCTTGTTGGTTTTTGTTAATTGATCCTTACATGTTCTCCACTGTATTTTCAAGGTTTCTTATCATCTTTATTATCATTTTTCTTATTTTTTTTTTCCCAGACAGTGTGCCTATTTCCTCATCATTTATATGAACTCCTGTCTTTCTCTTTTGTTACTTAATTTGTATAGTATTTCTCTGCCTTTTCATTACTTTTCTTCACTTATTTTATTTGAGTTCTCCTTTACCCAGGCTTCAAATTTGAATTCTTTCTTCTCTTTCATTTCTGCCCTCCTAAGGTAGGTTTAGTGGATTTTCTGAGCTTCACATAGGGCAAGGTTTGGGCTGAGCTTTTGTTTGTTTATTTTTTATTCTTAGGTGCTAGGCTGAGTGAGTTAGTAATCCTGTCTACTGATGATTGGGTTTGTATTTTTGGTTTGTTTGTTGTTTATATGAGGCATCCTACACAGGGTGTTACTGGTGGTTGCTGCTGGGTGATGCTCCATCTTGTATTCAAGTGATTTAGCTCAAGTGAGTTCTCGCTATTTGATACTCTCTAGTATTAATTATCTTCTGCTTCTGCTAGGCCCATCTATTTCTATCCTTTATAAAACCCAACTTTGCATAAAATGTTCCCTTGGTATCTCTAATCTTCTTGAAGAAATCTCTAGTCTTTCTCATTCTGTTGTTTTCCTCTATGTCTTTGCATTGATTGCTGAGGAAGGCTTTCTTATCTCTCCTTGCTATTCTTTGGAACTCCGCACTCAAATGGGAATATCTTTCCTTTTCTCCTTTGCTTTTCACCTTTCTTTTTTCACAGCTATTTGTAAGGCCTACTAGGACAACCATTTTGCCTTTTTGCATTTCTTTTCCATGCGGATGGTCTTGATCCTTGCCTCCTGTACAACATCAGGAATCTCTGTCCATAGTTCATCAGGTTTTCTGTCTATCAGATCTAGTCCATTAAATCTTTTTCTCACTCCTAATGTATAGTCATAAGGAAGTTGATTTAGGTCATACCTGAATGGTCTAGTGGTTTTCTCTACTTTCTTCAATTTAAGTCTGAATTTGGCAATAAGGGGTACACGATCTGAGCCACAGTCAGTCCCCAGTCTTGTTTTTGGTGACTGTATAGAGGTTCTCCACCTTTGGCTGAAAAGAATATAATCAATCTGATTTCGGTGTTGACCATCTGGTAATGTCTATGTGTAGACTCCCCTCTTGTGTTGTCAGAAAAAGGTGCTTGCTATGACCAGTGTGTTCTCTTGGCAGAACTCTATTAGTCTTTGCCTGTTTCATTCTGTACTACAAGGCCAAATTTACGTGTTACTCCAAATGTTTCTTGACTTCTTACTTTTGCATTCCAGTACCCTATAATGAAAAGGACATATTTTTGGGGTGTTAGTTCTAAAAGGTCTTGTAGGTCTTCATAGAACCCTTCAACGGCAGCCTCTTCAGCGTTACTGGTTGGGGCATAGGCATGGCTTACCGTGATACTGAGTGGCGTGGCAAGAATACACAAAAGAACTGTACAAACAAGATCTTCACAACCCAGAAAATCATGATGGTGTGATCACTCACTTAGAGCCAAACATCCTGGAATGTGATGTCAAGTTGGCTTTAGAAAGCATCACCATGAACAAAGCTACTGAAGGTAGTGGAATTCCAGTTGAGCTGTGTCAAATCCTGAAACATGATGCTGTGAAACTGTTGCATTCAATATGCCAGCAAATTTGGAAAACTCGGTAGTGGCCACAGGACTGGAAAAGATCAGTTTTCATTACAATTCCAAAGAAAGGCAATCCCAAAAAATGCTCAAACTACCGCACAATTGAACTCATATCACACGCTAGTAAAGTAATGCTCAAAATTCTCCAAGCCAGGGTTCAGCAATATGTGAACCATGAACTTCCAGATGTTCAAGCTGGTTTTAGAAAAGGCGGAGAAATCAGAGATCAAATTGCCGACATTCGCTAGATCATTAACCAAAAAAAAAAAAAAGAAACAAAAACAAAAAACAGGGTTTCAGAAAAAGATCTATTTTTGCTTTATTGACTATGTCAAAGCCTTCGACTGTGTGGATCACAATAAACTGGAAAATTCTGAAAGAGATGGGAATAGCAGGCCACCTGACCTGACTCGAGAAACCTGTATGCAGGTCAGGAAGCAACAGTTAGAACTGAACGTGAAAAAACAGACTAGTTCCAAATAGAAAAAGGAGTATGTCAAGGCTCTATATTGTCACTCTACTTATTTAATTTATATGCAGAGAACGTCATGAGAAATGCTGGGCTGGAAGAAGCACAAGTTAGACTCAAGATTGCTAGGAGAAATATCAATAACCTCAGACATGCAGATGACACCACCTTTATGGCAGAAAGTGAAGAGGAACTAAAAAGCCTCTTGATGAAAGTGAAAGATGAGAGTGAGAAAGTTGGCTTAAAGCTCAACATTCCAAAAACAAAGATCATGGCATCTGGTCCCCTCACTTCATGGGAAATAAATGAGGAAATAGTGGAAATAGTATCAGACTTTTTTTTTTTTTTTGGCTCCAATATCCCTGCAGATGGTGACTGTATCCATGAAATTAAAAGATACTTACTCCTTGGAAGGAAAGTTTTGACCAACCTAGATAGCATATTAAAAAGCAGAGACTTTAATTTGCCAACAAAGGTCTATCTAGTCAAGACCATGGTTTTTTCCAGTGGCCATGTATGGATGTGAGAGTTGGACTATAAAAAAAGCTGAGTGCTGAAGAATTGATGCTTTTGAACTGTGGTGTTAGAGAAGACTCTTGGGAGTCCCTTGGACTGCAAGGAGCTGCAACCAGTCCATCCTAAAGGAGATCTGTCCTAGCTGTTCATTGGAAAGACTGATGCTGAAGCTGAAACTCCAATACTTTGACCACCTCATGTGAACAGTTGACTCATTGGAAAAAACCCTGATGTTGGGAGGGATTGGGGGCATGAGGAGAAGGGGATGACAGAGGATGAGATGGCTGGATGGCATCACTGACTCGATGGACACGAATTTGAGTAAACTCAGGAAGATGGCTTTGGACAGGGAGGCCTGGTCTGCTGCAATTCATGGGGTAGCAAAGAGTCAGATATGACTGACAGACTGAACTGAACTGAGTGTTAATTATCTGCTAGTCTAAGGTCTTAGAAATAGTTTTCCCATTCCAGTGTCTCAGGGCTTGATCTCTGGTCATAAATAAAGATTCCACAATTGGTTTGTTATTATATTAAATGAGATCAAGCAAATGTCCAAAAATGAGAAACCAAATATGAATCCCAGACAAAAGAGAAGATCAGACACATAGTAATTAAATAATTGGAATATGTGCATTTACTTATACAACTATAAGCTATCATGTTTGGAGCTGGACACCAAGGAAACAACACATATAAGAAGATGGATATGACGGGCTTACAGAATCACCACAGTGTGACGGATTCAGAGTGTATAAAGGGACCCTAGGCCTGGAATCTGACATCAGGAAGATGAGTCCACTCAGCTGGTTTGAAAGTCTGTGTAATGAACAATAGGGCTCTAAGAAACTTGGATTCCAGTAGTGAATAGCATGTACACATCTATTTATTTATGAAACAAGGCAGAAGAATCAGAGTGGATCTGCTCAGAATGATAACCAGCTTCCTAGGATGACCACAGTGTGTACCACATACTCCAAACCATGCTCAATACCTACTCTAATTCTTCCTGATCCATAGCTTCTCCCATTTGAGGTGAATTTGCCATTCCTGAGACAATGGAGAGAATGGACTCAGGAGAAACAGAGTCAGTTCAGACTCAACTTTCAAGAGTTCTGTTCCAGTAATCTGGGAGAAAATCCCAAACTCAGGTCCTGTTATTGGACACTGAACAGAAGAGCTCCATAACACCTATCAGCAGCATTAAGCCCTCTATCTCCAACCCCTTCTCCTACCTATGTGAATACTGCTGGGACAAACTGGGGTGTCACATGACCCACACTCTTGTCATGTCCAGTTCTCCAACCAAAGCCACAGGGCAAATGTAGACTACAGAGGGCTATCCACCCATAAGGCCTTTCTATTTACCATGACCACCCTTGTTTCATTTCAATTTATTTCACAAAAACAAAGATAAACAAAATGAGATGTCATGTGTATTTGTTTTCAAAGAAAGACAAAGGAAAAAAATAAAAAGGAATAAACAACAATGAAATAGAGAAATAATTTAACAGATAGTATTTGAAGTCTAAATAATAGGAATGCCAAATCAGTTAGGGGAAAATGCAGATGGACACAGTAAACATTTTAACAAGAATTGAGAAATAATAGAAAAAGAAAAAAAAAGAAAGAAAGAAAGAAAGGAAGAACCACTCCTGAAGAATAAAATATAGAAACAGAAAACACATTAGAAGGAAATAACAGAGATAACTTGATACAGTAGCATGTGTAGGTGATGTGTAGGTGACCAGGAAGATTATATAAAAGAACAAACAAACAAACAACAACAACAAAAAAAACAAGTGGAAGAGCAAATGTATGAAGACATTTTAAAAAGACAGTTTAAATAATCTCTGGGAGAATATCAAAATAGCAGCATCCCAATATTTTGAGTCTCAGAGAGGAGGAAATAGAAAGCAGTTGATATCATGTAGATAAAATTATGGCTAAGCAGTTCCAAAAATCTGAAGAAAGAGAGAAATTTAGAAATCTAGAGAGAGAAAGAAAAGAGTGTTCCAGAAAGATGAACACAGACCCCAAAAAAGTCACATCAAAATTAAATGGAAAGTTGAAAAGAAAGCAAAATGGAGCAAGGGAAAAGCAAGTACACAAGACAAATCCACAAATTTATCATCTGACTCACTATTTCTGAGGTGGAGTTGCACTGGACCTCCTTAGAATCGGCAATTGATGTTGAAAATATTGGCTACTCCTGGAAGACTCTGGGGCCTGATCAGCCCCATGCTGACATTACTTGTGCTTCACACTTGCAGTTTCCCTCTCTTTTAGACCCAGTAGACTGTGGCCTGCCAGATTTTCACTGTCAGAGTGTGGTGCTCTCCAAGCAAAAATACTGGAGAGTATTGTCCAATACTGGTTGTCATATCCTTCTAGAGTACTATATTTCCTTCTGCCCAGCCGCTAATTCCGTCTGAGTAACTGGTGCTGCTAGAATCCCTGAGATACAAGCAGTTGCACCACCTCTACAACCTAGCCCTAATGGGGCAAACCCAAGTCCTCAAGGTCAGCCTTAGAAACAAACCCTAATGGCCAACCTACATGCTGAGCTGGAAATAAAACTATAATTGAAACCCAGGGGGAGAGGTTAAGGACGAATAGGCAAAAACCTCTCACCAGCTGTACAAACTATAGATTAAATCCACATGATCATATAGCCAGACTCTGTGTCAATGGAATATATAAAAGGTAATTGATACCTCGCACAAAAGAAATAATACTGGTTCTGATAGCTGTGGACATTTGAATCAAGAACACACAGGAGTAGGTCCACATTAGAATCTGAGCTGCCTCCAAAGTAGCTCCAGAAATTAGATTAGCAACCTCCAGAGTGTTGGAGGGCATCTTAGGGAGGGGAGGTGGACTGTGACTCCGAGTGAAGGAAAGGACTCTGAGAACATTCACTCAAGAGAAACATTTATCCTTCTAATATTTTGACTTTTTCTGTAGATTCTTTGGAATTTCTTTCTTTCTTTCTCTCTCTTTCTTTCTTCCTTCCTTTCTTTTTTTCTTCTCCCATGTGTTGTAGTTGTTACTTTTTTGGTAATATGGAATCTAATTTAGCTTTTGAGCTTTATTTATTATTATTATTTAGTCACATCTGTTGTTATATACCTCTTCCTCTATGTTGGGCTTTTGTAGTTTTGCAGAGTTTATCTTATTTTTCCCCTCTTTTTTAATTTTAATTTTTAACCCTATTATTATTTTCCTACATTTATTCCTTTGCTTGCTTTTCCTACTTTTCTTTTCTCCTTGCAGCCAATCTTTAATGTGTATAAATCTTCCTTATCTGCCTCTTACTTTGCAAAACTATTCGTTCATTCTTCCCTTCCCTTTTCTCTCAAAGTATTTTTTAGTTTCATTTTCATTGCTTTATTCCTGAATTGGCACCTTGCTTTAGCTTTGTTCCCCAGTCTGTGGTATATTTGGCTGGTTTTGTACCAGTATGTATAATTTTTGCCTTCCTTTTACTTTTGTTGGAATGTTTGATTTTGCTTATGGGTTTATATGTATATGTGTATATTTAGCAACATTTTTTGTTGTTGCTGAAATCTCTGCCTCTACATTGGGCTTTGTGTTTTGTGGTGCTTTCCTCTTTTTTTCCATTGTCTTCTTGTATTTGTTTTGTTTTCTCTTTTTATAATTTTAATTTTTTAAAACCTATTATATTTCTTTACATTGATTTTGTTATTTGCCATTCCTATGGCTCTTTGCCCTTTGCAACTAATCTTTAATGGATATAAAATTTCTTCATCCAACAATATATAACTTTGCCTTTATATATTTTTTTCTTTGCTCTTTTTTTCTTCTTACCTTGCAACATATCTGATACTTTATTTTATTGCTTTATGCCCACTTAGCACCTTGCTTTAGTTTTGTTTCCAGTTTTGCTTTAATTAGTTTTCTTCTTAACAGTTTTATATAATTTTTGTTTTACATTTTCTGCCAGGTCAATCTACTGTACATTATTTATTTATTTATTTTTTGAACTGCTTTTCCTTTGCTTGCAGGTGTATAAGTAAATGTGTATATTCCATTATTTTAATTATTATGTGTCTGATCTTGTAACTGCCTTTTGCCTGGGATTCATAGTTGATTTCTCATTTTTGGACATTTGTTTGGTCTCACTTAATGTCTTAAGAAACCACTTGTGGAATCTTTACTTCCACAAAGTTTGTGGAGATCAAACCTTGAGCCATTGGAATGTGAGTACTGCTTCCAAGACCCTATATGGCCAGATAATTTACCCTACTGAGTATCGAGTAGAGAGAACTCATATAAATTAAACCATTGAATACAAGACCCAGTATCACCCCGGAGTAACCACCAGTAGCACCCTTTGCATGATGCCTAATGTAAACAACAACAAAAAAATATATAAACCAAATCATCAGTGGGCAAGATTACCAACTAATTTAAACTAGCCTTTAAGAGGGAAAAACAAACAAACAAACATAAAAATCTCGCCCTATATGAATCTCACACAATCCACTAAGCCAATCTTAGCAGAGCAGAAACCAAATGGAAGAAAGAATTCAAACTTGGCTGGGCAAAGGAGAACACAGACACAGAAAGTTAAAAAGAAAGAAAGAAAAGGCAGAGAAGTAAAACACAAATGAAGGAACAAACTAGAAACACAAGAGTTCAAATAAATGAAGATTAATAGGCAAGCAACCTGGGGGGGGGGGGGTGAAGAAAGAAAGAAAAATGATAATAAAGATGATCCGAAACCTTGAAACCAAAATGTAGAACATGCAAGGATCGATTAACAAAGACCAATAAATCAAAGAGAAAACATACAGAGACAAACAACACAATTGCTGAAATTAAAAATACTGTAGAAGGAATCAAAAGCAGAATATCTGAAACAGGAGAAGGAATCAGCAAGCTGGAAGGTAAAATGGTGAAAGTAACCTCTGAAGAGCAGAATAAAGTAAAAATACTTTAACGAACTGAGGATAATCTCAGCGGCCTCTGGACAATGGGAATCTCACCAGCATTCGAATTATACAGGTCCCAGAGAACAAGATAGAAAGAAAGGCTATGAAAATATTCTTGAAGAGATTAGAGTTGGAAATTTCCCTAACACGGAAAAGGAAATAGTCAATCACGACCACGAGGTGCAGAGTTCTATGAAGGATAAACCCAAGGAGAAACATGGCAAGACATATAGTAATCAAACTAACACAGAGTAAACACAGAAGGGAAAAAAAAAAAAAAAAGCATCAAGGGAGATGCAACAAATAACATACAATGGAAATCCCATACGTATAACCGCTGAACTTTCAGCAGAAACTCTGCAGGACAGAAGGAAATGACAGGATATATTTAAAGCATTGAATGGGAAAAGTCTACAACCAAGATTATAGTGCCCAGCAAGGATCTCATTCAAAATTGATGAAGAAACAAAAAGCTTTTCAGACAAGCAAAATTGAAGAGAATTCAGTACCACCAAAGCAGCTTGACAACAAACGTTAAACAGACTTATATAGTCAAGAAATACAAGAGGAGAAAAAAAGATCTAGAAAATCAACCCCAAACAATTTAAAAAAAAAAATAAAAAAAGTCAATAGGAACATAAACATATATCAAAAATTACTTTAAATATAAATAGATTAAATACCCCAACCAAAAGACAGAGCCTGGCTGAATGGATACAAAGTTAAGACCCATATATATATATCCTGTGCAAGAAACCAATCAGACCTCAACACACATATACACTGAAAGTGAGAGGATTTAAACTATATTCCTTATAAATTGGAATTCAAAGTATGCTGGAGAAATAAACTGCATTTCAGACAAAAGAGATCTTAATATAAAAATTACAAGAGAGAAGGAAGGACATTATGTAATGATCAAGGAATCAATCAAAGAGAAATACATAACAATTGTAAATATCTATGCACCCCACATAGAATCACCTCAATACATAAGACAAACACTATCAGATAAAAAGGAGAAATTGACAGTAACAAAATAATAGTAGGAGACTTTAATACCCCACTCACAGCAATAGACAGATTCTCAAAAGAGAAAATTAATAAGGAATCACAAGTCTTAAGGATAAAGAAGATGGAGTGAATTTCAGTGGTATCTTCAGGACATTCCATCCAAATGCAGAAGAATTTACCTTATATACCTTCTTTACAAGTACACATGGAACATTCTTCAGGATAGACCACATCTTGGGTTATGAATCAAACCTCAGTAAATTTAAGAAAATTGAAATTATATCAAGTATCTTCTCCTACAACAATGCTATGAGACTAGATATCATATACAAAAAAAACAAACAAACAAACAAAAAAAAACCTAAAGAGACTAGACATTATACACATGCATGCACACACACACACACAAACCGAGAAATACATGGAGATTAAACATGTTTCTAAATAACCAACACTACGAACCCATGGACACCTTATCTTCGATAAAGGAGGCGAGAATATACAATGGAAAAAAGAAAACCTCTTTAACAAGTGGAGCTGGGAAAACTGGTCAACCACCTGTAAAAGAATCAAACTAGAACACTTTCTAAAACCATACACAAAAATAAACTCAAATGGATTACAGATCTAAATGTAAGACCAGAAACTATAAAACTGCTAGAGGAGAACATAGGCAAAACACTCTCTGACATAAATCACAGCAGGATCCTCTGACACCCATCTCCCAGAATATTGGAAATAAAAGCAAAAATAAACAAGTGGGACTTAGTTAAACTTAAAAGCTTTTGCACAACAAAGGAAACTATAAGTAAGGTGAAAAGACAGCCCTCAGACTGGGAGAAAATAATAGCAAATGAAGCAACAGACAAAGGATTTATCTCAAAAATATACAAGCAAAGGCTGCAGCTCAATTCCAGAAAAAATAAAGGACCCAATCAAAAAATGGGCCAAAGAACTAAACAGACATTTCACCAAAGAAGACATACAGATGGCTAACAAACACAGGAAAAGATGCTCAACATCACTCATTATAAGAGAAATGCAAATCAAAACCACAATGAGGTACCATTACACGCCAGTCAGGATGGCTGCTATCCAAAAGTCTACAAGCAATAAATGCTGGAGAGGGTGTGGAGAAAAGGGAACCCTCTTACACTGTTGGTGGGAATGCAAACTAGTACAGCCACTATGGAGAACAGTGTGGAGATTTATTTAAAAACTGGAAATATAACTGCCATATGACCCAACAATACCACTTCTGGGCATACATATCTATATTTTCAAATATGACATGTACTTCTGTAATGCAGACAGTTCAGTTCAGTTCAGTTTCTCAGTCACGTTCAACTCTTTGCGATCCCATGAAGCTCATCATGTCCGGCCTCCCTGTTCATCACCAACTCCCGGAATCAACCCAAACCCATGTCCGTTGTGTCAGTGATACCATCCAACCATCTCATCCTCTGTCTTCCCCTTCTCTTCCTGCCATCAATCATTCCCAGCATCAGGGTCTTTTCAAATGAGTCAGCTCTCCACATCAGGTGGCCAAAGTATTGGAGTTTCAGCTTCAGTATCAGTCCCTCCAATGAACAACCAGAATTGATATCTTTTAGGATGGATTGATTGGATCTCCTTACAATCCAAGGGACTCTCAAGAGTCTTTTCTTTTTTTTTTTTTTCAAGAGTCTTTTCCAACACCACAGTTCAAAAGCATCAATTCTTCAGTGCTCAGCTTTCCTTATTGTCCAACTCTCACATCCATACATGCCCACTGGAAAAACCATAGCCTTAACTAGATGGACATTTGTTGGCAAAGTAATGTATCTGCTTTTTAATATGCTGTCTATGTTGGTCATAACTTTCCTTTCAAAGAGTAAGCGTCTTTTAATTTCAAGTCTGCAATCACCATCTACAATGATTTTGGAACCCTGAAAAATAAAGTCAATCACTATACCCACTCTTTCCCCATCAATCTACCATCTAACCTCAAGATTCTACCTATAACTAATATAATATGATGTAACTGTGAATGCACTATTGTACCTACTGTGTATTTGCATTTTTAAAATTTTTATTTGTATCTCTTCCTTCACCCATACCATCCTAATTTAGACAACCATTTATTTTAGCAGGGATGATTTCAGAAATAACTTTATATCCATTACCTCTTTTCCCTTTGTTCTCATATTCTTGCTTACAAAGAATAGATTAGGTGTCATTTACCTAAGATGCATAACTAACATTTTCTTGAACTGAAGAGTTTATAAAACAGTGCAGCAAAATAGCCAGACATTGAAATAAAGCCTCATTTTACTCTTCATTGTTTCAAAATAGAAAATGAAATGATGAAGATGAATATGTAGCTCTATTATTTAAATACAAGAATTGTAGGTATTTGTTGACATCTCCCAATGTAAATTTTAATCTTCATTAGACTCCATAATCTTACACTTATTTGATAGGTCAGTTTTAATTAGCATGGTTTTCATATAATGAAGATTGTTGATGAGTTAACTTGAAAGAGAGGAGGCAGATGTATAAGCAATCATTGGCACTAGGAACCATGAGTTGCCTTTCTGTTGCAGGTTAGGAAAAGGACTGTCATGGGATGACATATCGCTATACCTAACTAGAAATTTAGAAGGCTCCACCATCAGCCCAGATAACTACTCTGTAATGGACATACAGGGAAGGACTGGGGGAAGAAAGAGAAGGGGACGATAGAGGATGAGATGGCTGGATGGCATCATCAACTCGATGGACATGGGTTTGGGTAGGCTCCGGGAGTTGGTGATGGACAGGAAGGACTGGCGTGCTGCGATTCATGGGATCGGAAAGAGTCGGACACGACTGAGCGACTGAATTGAACTAAACTGAACTGATTTTTAGAGATATGATGCTTCTGAGAAGTAGATGTAATTGTAGTAGCAAAGTCCTCAATGAGGCCATTTACTTGAGTGTAGCTGCTATGTGAGTGCCAATTAAAAAAAAAAATGCTCAACTGATTTAAAACAGCAGATTGATCTGCAAGCTCTTCTGTTTGTCTAACTGATATTGGTGATGGGGAAGGAAAGTTACATAGAGTTAGGGCACTTGTATTAGCAACTATCTAGCTGGTATAAGGCTTTTGTATGAAAGATGCACTTAAACTTGAGGAGGCTGAAAATGCACTCTCTCTACTAGTTTCAGGAAGAAAATCAGAGTTACAATCATTTATGTTGACCCTTGCTTTAACATAACATGCTTCTTCTTGTTATCTCGAACTAATGAAGATATTGGAGACACATTGTTAACCCCAGCTTTTCTTTTCATTCTTACTAAAAGTTGGGGGTAGCCTCTTTTAAAATTTGGATTATAGTATATCTGTAACTAAAATCAAAGGATAAAGGTATTTAGTTTCTTTATAAGCCAAGGTAAAACTGACAAGCAAAGCTAAACTGTAAAAATTTATTCCTTTAATGATACCAATTAAGTAGCATTAAATAAAACATCTCCATCAGTAGTTTTAACAGATTACATGTTAGAAACAATTATGCTCCTCAACTAAAAATATATTGTATATATACAGTAAGTACCACTTTAAGTAGCTTTAGGACTTGTATCTGGTTTCAATTTGCTAGGAAAGTTTGCTAAATATTAAATATTTTAACCTCCAGCTGTAATCAACTTAAAAAAAAAAAACACAACAAAAAACTTTTCTTCAATAATTTACCATTTCAATTTTAAATTCAGTTTTAGCTACATATGTGAGCATGCTTTCGTGAGCATGCTTTCTTGGTCACATGATTTATATTGCCAATAAGTGAATAATTTGGAATACCTTGCTCAAAAGAGAGACGTTGTTTTCTTCTTCCAGAAAATCAGCTAATGAAGCAGATCTTTGAGAAGTTTGTTGCTTTTTACTAAACCCATAAAGGTTAAGCTGTCAAGCTAAACTTTTCATACTATCAGTTTCAAATCTTCTGAAAGGGGACTTTCCTTCCAAAATTTATTTCTTGCAGAGCTCTTCATTGATCACTATACAAGTGCCACTCTCATTCCACCAATACATTCAAACTGATCACTTTCAACTATATTCCAAAGTTTTTGAGGAAAAGTGAGTGAAAGAAAATCATTCAACTCTGTTTCAGAGACAGAAAATGTGTATTGTGGCCTTTTTATCACACCTTCCTCAGACGAAGCCTGAAAAGCATATTCTTAAATCACAGATCTCAAAACTGAGTCCCCAGTAAGTGTGTAATCACACAAAGAGAATCTAATGGACTTTTCTGAACCAGTCGATTCATCTTTAGGAGGCACATCTTGAATTTCTGAAGAAATGTGTGCCATCTCAGAAAAATCTTCCTTCAGATACTTTTCTCGTTTGTCTGATTTAACACACTGCAACTTCAAATGCTGCTTGGCTGGCCTACAGAGAGAAACTCGCTAGACCATCACAGTGGTTCTCAAAGTCAAAAAGCTGTGACATCACAAAGTCACTGGTCTCCGAGCAATTGAAGGGTAATGTTAAACCAGTGTTTACGTCTGCATCAACTTAAAATACAGGATTCGTACATAAATAGTAATCAAAAACATGAAACCTGAAAAATCTCATTCCTAAATCATTTTTACACAGAAAAATCACATCAATAAATCTACTTGGTTCCTGAGATAAAAGTGATTTATCACCCTTCTATACACACATTTTTAATAGTCAGCACTGTTACCAAACCAAACTTGGGTCAATTCGCTTCTGTGCAATAAAGTCAATCAACTGACTGTGGGTTTCAGTGAAAGCAAGTGTAGTGTTTACCGTAGAACCAAGCAAGTTGTCCTAGTAGCTGGGGCTTAAAAGACCCACACTCCCCAAATACTTTCAGGGGAAGGATTTTAACGACAGTGTAAGGGTGGGTCATGGGGTGTGTGATCAGTTTTAGGACATTCTAATACAGGCCTATTACTGAGGACATTGAGAGTCAGCATCATCGATCATCTGATTCCAACTACTCTGTGGTCTATGTACTTAAATTTCAACCTGGTTGAGGCTTTAGTGTCTCTAAAACTGCTCATAGAATATTGAGCAGAATGTTACCTATTGCTCTTGAGGAGGAACTAAAGATTCTTGACATTGCTTAATGGCTAAATCATTGTTATTCTATATTGCTTGATTGTTTTCCTTTGTTTCTGACTTTTCTAACTTCTCTGATTAAAATTATTTTTGGAACATGAGGAGGTCTACAATCTCCTACTTCTCTCTCTCTCTCCATACTTTTCAATCTTAAGAAGGTATTGCTTAGAACAAGAAAGGAAACAAAGTGTTGGACTTAGAGCTTCATCATAAATGTGACAGAAAATCTCAGTTGCAGGCTAGATTTCTTTTTCAGGTTCCCCAGCTCTTTGAGTGTTTGGCTATTTCCTGTTGAAATGGAGCACAGAATTGGAAATAATCCTGAAATCTAAGTGTGGTATCAATATTTTCTGTTATAGAAACAATACATATGTCTTTTTTTGTCATTAAACCTGGACAAACATTTGCATATTGGTAGATATTTATTAAAAAGAAAGAGGGGAATGATATAAAAGAGTCTTCATATTTTAGATGCTACCAAGAGAACATATTATGAAGTATTTCCACTTTACATATATTCAATAACCAAGTAGAGTTTTGAATCATTGTACATTGGAAAAGACCCTAATGCTGGGAGGGATTGGGGGCAGGAGGAAAAGGGGATGACAGAGGAAGAGAAGGCTGGATGGCATCACTGACTCTATGGGCATGAGTTTGAGTAAACTTCAGGAGCTGGTGATGGACAGGGAAGCCTGGCATGCTGCGATTCATGGGGTCGCAAAGAGTCGGACTCAACTGAGAGACTGAACTGAACTGAACTATTTGGATTTTATTTTTTCCCATTGCTATTATAACTAAAAGGAATTATAAGCCATTTCACGTTTTTTTGTTGTTGTTGCTGTTGTTGTTTGCTTGTTTGTTTTATACACGCACATATAAACTCAGACGCACACATATGTATATGAATATGTATATGTTCAGTTCAGTTGAATTCAGTTCAGTCACTCAGTCACGTCCACCTCTTTGTGACCCCAATGAACTGCAGAATGTCAGGCCTCCCTGTCCATTACCAACTCCTGGAGTTCACCCAAACCCATGTCCTTTGAGTCTATGATGCCATGCAACCATCTCATACTCTGTTGTCCTCTTCTCCTATCCTCAATCTTTCCCAGCATCAGAGCCTTTTCAAATGAGTCAGCTCTTCATATCAGGTGGTCAAAGCATTGGAGTTTCAGTTTCAGCATCAGTCTTTCCAGTGAACACCCAGGACTGATCTACTTTAGGATCGGCTGGTTGGATCTCCTTGCAGTCCAACAGATTCTCAAAAGTCTTCTCCAACACCAGAGTTCAAAAGCATCAGTCCTTTGACACTCAGCTTTCTTTATAGTCCAACTTTCACATACATACATGCCTACTGGAAAAAACCATAGCCTTGACTAGATGGACCTTTGTTGGCAAAGTAACGTCTCTGCTTTTTAACATGCTGTCTAGGTTGGTCATAACTTTCCTTCCAAGTAATAAGGGCCTTTTAATTTCATGGCTCCAATCACCATCTGCAGTGATTTTGGAGCCCAGAAAAATAGTCAGCCACTGTTTCCACTATTCCCCCATCTATTTGCCATGAAGTGATAAGACCAGATGCCATGATCTTGGTTTTCTGAATGTTGAACTTTAAGCCAAATTTTTCACTCTCCTCTTTCACTTTTGTCAAGAAGCTCTTTAGTTCTTCCTCATTTTCTGCCAGAAGGGTGGTATCATCTGCACATCTGAGGTTGTTGATATTTCTTCTGGCATATTGATTCCAGCTTGTGCTTCTTCCAGCCCAGCATTTCTCATGATGTACTCTGCATATAAGCTAAATAAATGGGGTGACAATAAAAATCCTTGATGTACTTCCTCCTTTTCCTATTTGGAACCAGTCTATTTTCCCAGGTCCAGTTCTAACTGTTGCTTCCTGACCTGAATACAGGTTTCTCAAGAGGCAGGACAGGTGATCTGGTATTCCCATCTCCTGAATTTTCCACAGTTTATTGTGATCCACACAGTTGAAGGCTTTAGCATAGTCAATAAAGCAGAAATAGATGTTTTTTGGGAACTCTCTTGCTTTTTTTATGATCCAGCAGATGTTGACAATTTGATCTCTGGTTCCTCTACCTTTTCTAAAACCAGCTTGGACATCTGGAATATATATAATTTTAGTCAACTTTATTTAGGTGGCCAAACTCTTTGCTTCCTCCCTAAGATCTTAAATGAACTGTTTCTGAATCCCAGTATTATGTAATAACTTTCTGGCTCAAAAACTCAGATCCTGTTGCTGAAAGGCTCTTCCTTAATCTAGCTCATCTTTCACTATTCTTTCTGTTATAACAGTTGGGGTTCATATTTATGAGGAAAACTTGAGCCCATAAAATCACAACTCTCATTTACTTAAAGATATTGTTCTAAAAAAGCTGTTGCTATACTCACATTGGGTACAGTTTTAAACATTCAAATAGTAACATAGGGACATGTCTGAACCACATGCACAATGGTCAACTAGCTGGACTTGGGATAACAGCTACCCACAAAGCAGATGCACAGTATACTGTGCATCAATCATAATCAGGCTCTTCTGGCTAGCTGAACGTTAAAATTATATGATGTGCACATCAAAATCACTTCTCCATAATTCAGTATGTAAAATTTTCTTTCATCACTTTAAGCTTCTTGTACCAAATATTTCAAAAGAAATCACTGAGCAAAATTGCTCTCCCTTCATGCCACAGTGGTTCAGGTTCCTGCCCTCCTCCACATCATATCTCTTCTTTCTTGTCCTTTTTTGTATTTTGTAGTTGCCACATTACAGAAATTCTAACTAACATGAGCAGACTCAATATATTATGTTAATTGATAAATATATTATAGGCTGTGTATTTTGTCAACATTTTACTCATTTATCACAGAAGCCCCTGCAGGAACAAATAGCACAAATGTTCCAGCAGGAAACTTAAAACCAGCAGTATTATATATAATAACTAACTATGATTTTAGAATAATCTTAGAAAATAATTTCTTATCCTAAACACTGAGGGGAGAAAACGTAAAAAAAAAAAAAAAAAAAGCACAAAACAGCAATTATCAATGTTGATAGGAAAACATAGGGTAAACAGTAGATTTGAATTCTCAGTATTACAAAAAGTAAGAGGAGGCGGTCCAAAGATAATGTAAGAATAGGACAGGGAGACCACTTTCTCCTCCACAAATTCATTGAAAGAACATTTGAATGCCAAGCAAATTCCACAGAACAACTTCTGAATGCTGGCAGAGGACATCAGGCACCCAGAAAGGCAGTCCATTGTTTTTGAAAGGAGGTAGGACAAAATATAAAAGATAAAAAGAGAGACAAAAGAGGTAGGGATGGAGATCCATCTTGGGAAAATGTAGTTGCCCAGTAGTGTTTGACTCTTTGCAACCCTGTGGACTGTAGCCCACCAGGCTCCTCTGTCCATGGGATTCTCCAAGCAAGAATACTGGAGTGGGTTGCCATTTCCTTCTCCAGGGGATCACCCTGGCCCACGGAAGGGAGTCTTAAAAAAGAGAGAAGTTTCCAAACACCAGGAAACACTCTCTCTGTTTGGTCTGTGGTGAGGCTTGGAATCTCAGAGGGCAAAATAAACAGGAGGAAACATAAATAAATAATTAAAACCCACACATGCCTAACAGCAACTCCCAGTGGTGAAGCAGCCCAGAAGCTCTCATCCCTCACTAGCAAGCAGGGAGAAGCACAGGGAGGAGTGGGCTGCATTGTTTAGGGTAAAGACTAGGCCTGAATGCCCTGAGAGCAATCTGAGGGAACTAGCTTCTCAAGCAACCCAGCAACCCAGACTGTGGGATAGCTATCCCACAATCACATGAAAAGCCCTAACCTAAGACACTGCCAGGCACACTCACAGATTAAAGGACTGAGCAGAGCTAGCAGGCTGTGGACTGGCCCATCCTCTGCTGGAGACAGGCAGGTGAGGGCAGCCAGAGCCAGAAGGGGGCAATCAGGGCCCCAGGGAGGCTTCCTATAACAAACTGCAAGCAAACGTCATTGCTAGCCAAGACTTCTTGGGATTCTGAACGGTTGACATCCACTGGGAGGGTCGCAGCCAGACATCAGCTCCCCAGAAGAGATACTTGCCACACCTGAGAAGGTACATCCATTGTACACCCACAAAACTGAGCTGATGGGACAGGGAAAGGGATAAGTTGCAACCTTCAACTGGGGGCGACTACGCGTGCCAAGCACCTGGTCACCTGAGCTGCTCGGACCTGGGACGGACGCAAAACGCAGGCCCAACCAAGTCTGTGTCTTTGTGGAGTACCCAAGAACCTGAACCTGAGTGGCTTAGACCTGGAAAGTGTATGCAAACCAGGGCCCTCATGAGACAGTTCCTGGCAGAGCAACCTAGAGTCTGAGAGTGTAGACTGGGAAAGTACACACTCCCTGAGTGGGGGACAAACCCAGTGTGGCTGAATCACTGTGAGCACATGCCAGTAATATTTGTTTGCAGTTTTCCCCCCTCCCCAAAGCATGACTAAACAAGCGAGTCTAAAACAAGTGACGACCACTGTGCCTCTTGTGTCAGAGAGGAAATTAGACCCTGAAGAGACCAGCAAACAAAAGGAACTAAAATAAACAGAGGGAACCGCTTTGGAAGTGACAGGTGCAATAGATTAAAATCCTGTAGTTAGCACCGACTACATAGCAAGGGCCTATAGACCTTGAGAAGTACAAGGTGAACCAAGGAGCTATCTGAAAATGAATTGACCCCACACTGTCCACAACAGCCCCAGAGAAAGTCTTAGACATATTTTTACTATTATCATTTTTAATTTTTTTAAAACTTTTAAGTCATTACTCCTTTAATTTTCACTTTTATAACCTACTATTATGATGCAATGAAAAAAAAGAAAGAAACACCTATTTCTGAAACAAACTTTATATATATATATATATGTATATATATATATATATATACTACTAATATATACTACTAATATACTACTAATATATAATATATATATACTAATATATATGTATATATATATATTATAATTTTTGTGACTTTTTTGTTTTTAATATTGTATTTTTAAGAATCTAACTGCTACTCTAGATTTTTAAATTTTGCTTTCTGGCATTTGTTATCAACTTTGTACCTTTAAGAACCCAGTCTTCAGAACCCATTTTTAATTGGGAGCGAGATCACTGGCATGATTGCTTTCTCCCCCTTTTGACTCTCTGTTTTCTCCACCAGGTGGCCGTTATCTCCCCCTCCCCCTTTTATTTTCTACCCAACTTGGTGAATCTCTTTGTGTGTTATGGGCTGTAGAGAACACTTAGGGAACTGATTACTGGGTGTATCTATCTCTCTCCTTTTGATTCCCCTTTTTATCCTCCTGGCCACCTCTGTCTCCTTCCTCCCTCTTCTCTTCTCTGTGTAACTCTGTGTATATCTCTGAGGGATCCAGACTGTGGAGAACACATAGGGATGTGATAACTGGCTAGCTTTCTTTTCCCTCTTTTGATCCCCATTCTTCTCCTCCTGGCCACCTCTATTTCCCTCTTCCTTCTTCTCTTCTTCATATAACTCTGGGTACCTCTCCAAGTGTTCCTCACTGTGGAGAAATTTTACATCATTAACCTAGATATTTTATCATTGGTGCTGTATAGGTGGAGAAGTCTTGAGGCTACTTTAAGAATAAGACTGAAAACCAGAGGCAAGAGGCTTAAGTTCAAATCCTGAAACACCAGAGAACCCCTGAATCCAGAGAATATTAATCGATAGGAGGTATCGAGGGCCTCCACACCTACACTGAAACCAAGCACTACTCAAGGGCCAGCAAGTTCCAGAGGAATACATACATGCAAATTCTCCAGCAACAGAGGAAAATAGCCCTGAACTTCATTATGTAGGCTGCCCAAAGTCACACCAAATCCACTGACATCTCAAAACTCATTACGGGACACTTCATTCCACTGCAGAGAGAAGAAACCCAGCTCCACCCTCCATAACACTAACACAAGCTTCCCTAACCAGGAAAACTTGACAAGCTGCCCATCCGACCCCACCCGTAACAAGGAACCTCCACAAAAAACAGGAAGCACAAACTACCAGAATACAGAAAGGCCACCCCAAACACAGCAATATAAACAAGATGAAAAGGCAGTGAAATACACAGCAGGTAAAGGACTAGGACAAATGGTCAACAAAACAAACAAAAGAGGAAGAGATAGGGAATCCACCTGATAAATAATTCTGAATAATAATAGTGAAAGTGATACAAAATCTTGAAAACAAAATGGAGCTACAGATAAATAGCCTGGAGACAAGGATCCAGAAGATGCAAGAAAGGCTTAACAAGGACCTAGAAGAAATAAAAAAGAGTCAATATATAATGATTAATGCAACAAATGAGATAAAAACACTCTGGAGGGAACCAACAGGAGAATAACAGAGGCAGAATATATGATAAATGAGGAAGAAGATAGAATGGTAGAAAAAATGAAACAGAGAGGAAAAAGAAAAGAGAATTGAAAGAAACAAAGACAACCTCAGAGACCTCTGGGACAATGTTAAATGTCCCAACATTCGAATCATAAGAGTCCCAGAAGAGGAAGACAAAAGGAAAGACCATGAGAAAATACTTGAGGAAATAATAGTTGAAAACTTCCCTTAAATGGGGAAGTAAATAATCACCCAAGTCCAAGAAACCCAGACAGTTCCAAACAGGATAAACCCAAGGTGAAACACCCCAAGACACATATTAATAAAATTAACAAAGATCAAGCACAAAGAACAAATGTTAAAAGCAGCAAGGGAAAAACAACAAATAACACAGAGGGGATTTCCATAAGGAAAACAGGTGATCTTTCAGTAGAAACTCTTCAGTCCAGAAGGAAATGGCAGGACATACTTAAGGTGATGGAAGAAAATAACCTATAGCCCCGATTACTGTACACCACAAGGATCACATTAATATATGAAGGAGAAATCAAAAGCTTTACAGACAAGAAAAGCTGAGCAAATTCAGCACCACCAATCCAGCTCTCCAACAAATGCTAAAGGATCTTCTCTAGACAAAAAACAGAGAAAGGGTGTATAAACTCGAATCCCAAACAATAAAATAAATGACAACGGGATCATACTTATCAATAATTACCTTAAATGAAAATAAGTTGAATGCCCCAACCAAAAGACAAAGTCTGGCTGAACGGATAAAAAAACAAGATGTTGTCTACAAGAGACCCACCTTGAAACAAGGTACACATACTGACTGAAAAAGTAGGGGTAGAAAAAGATATTCCATGCAAATAGAGACCAAAAGAATGCAGGAGTAGCAATACTCATGTCAAATAAAATAGATTTTAAAACAATGTCTGAAAAGAGACAAAGATGGACACTACATAATGATCAAAATTCAGTCCAAGAAGAAGATATAACAATTATAAATATATATGCACCCAACATAGGAGCACTGCAATATGTAAGACAAATATGAACAAGCATGAAAGGAGAAATTAACAATAACACAATAAAAATGGGAAACTTTATTACCCAACTACAACTATGGATAGGTCAAGAAAACAGAACTAATAAGGAGACATAAACTTTAAGTGACAGAATAGACCAGTTAGACCTAATTGATACCTATATATATTTCACCCCAATACAAAGAAATTCACCTTTTTCTCAAGTGCACATGGGACCTTCTCCAGGATAGATCACTTCCTGAGCCATAAATCTAGCCATGGTAAATTAAAAAAAAAAAAAAAAAACATTCGAAGCATCTTTTCTGACCACAGTGCAGTAAGATAAGATGTCAACTACAGAAGAAAAAGCTATTAAAAATCCCAACATATGGAGGCTGAACAACATGCTGCTGAATAACCAACAAATCAGAGAAGAAATTAAAAAAGAAATCTAAAAATGCATAGAAACAAATGAAAATGAAAACACAGCAACCCAAGACCTATGGCACATTGTCAAAGCAGTGCTAAGGGGAAGGTTCATAGCAATACAAGCTTACCTCAACAAATAAGAAAAAAGTCACATAAATAACCTAACACTACACCTAAAGCAACTAGAAAGGGAAGAAATGAAGAGCCCCAGAGTTAGTATGAGAAAAGAAATCTTAAAAATTAGGGCAGAAATAAATGCAAAAGAAATGAGACCATAGCAAAATTCAACAAAGCCAAAAGCTGGTTCTTTAAGAAGATAAAATTGGAAAGCCATTAGTCAGATTCATCAAGAAACCAAGGGAGAAAAGTCAACAAAATTGGAAATGAAAATGGAGAGATCACAACAGACAACACAGAAATAGAAAAGACCGTAAAAGACTACCGTCAGCAACTCTATGCCCAAAGAAATTGACAACTTGGAAGAAATGGACAAATTCTTAGAAAAGTGCAACTTTCCAAAACTGAACCAGGAAGAAATCGAAAATCTTAACAGACCCATCACAAGCACAGAAATTGAAACTGTAATCAGAAATCTTCCAGCAAACAAAAGCCCAGGACCAGATGGCTTCACAGCTGCTTTCATTCAAAAATTTAGAGAAGAGCTAACACCTATCCTACTCAAACTCTTCCAGAAAATTGCAGAGGAAGGTAAACTTCCAAACTCATTCTATGAGGCCACCATCACCCTAATGCCAAAACCTGACAAAGATGCCCACAATAAAAATAAAACTACAGGGTAATATCACTGATGAACATAGATGCAAAAATCCTTAACAAAATCTAGCAAGCAGAATCCAGCAACATATTAAAAAAAAAATCATGCATCATGACCAAGTGGGCTTTATCCCAGGGATGCAAGGATTCTTCAATATCCGCAAATCAATCAATGTAATACACCACATTAACAAATTGAAAAATAAAAACCATATGATTGTCTCAAAGATGCAAAGAAAGTCTTTGACAAATTAAACATCCATTTATGATGGGGGGTGGAAAAAAGAAGGGAAACACACACACACACACACACACACACACACACACAAAACAACTCTCCAGAAAGCAGGCGTAGAAAGAACATACTTCAACATAATAAAAGCTATATATTACAAACCCTCAGCAAACATTATCCTTAATGGTGAAAAATTGAAAGCATTTCCCCTAAAGTCAGGGACACACTCTCACCACTACTATTTGTCATAGTTTTGGACGTTTTGGGCACAGCAATCAGACCAGAAAAAGAAATAAAATGAATCCAGATTGGAAAAGATGAAGTAAAACTGTCACTGTTTGCAGATGACATGATCCTATACATAGAAAACCCTAAGATTTCACCAGAAAATTACTAGAGTTAAACAATGAGTATAGTAAAGTTTCAGAATATAAATCAACACACAGAAATCCCTTTCTGTACACTAACAATGAGAAAACAGAAAGAGAAATTAAGGAAACAATTCCATTCACCATTGCAACAACAAAATAAATAAATAAATAAGGAATATATCTACCTAAAGAAACAAAATATCTATACACAGAAAACTATAAAACACTGGTGAAATTAAGCAGAGGACACAAATAATTGGAGAAATACACCGTGTTCATGGATAGGAAGAATCAATATAGTAAAAATGAGTATACTACACAAAGCAATCTCTAGATTCAATGCAGTCCCTATCAAGCTACCAATGGTATTTTTCACAGAACTAGAACAAATAATTTCACAATTTGTATGTAAGTACAAAAACCTCGAGTAGCCAAGGCAATCCTGAGAAAGAAGAATAGAACTGGATGAATCAACCTGCCTGACTTCAAACTATACTACAAAACCACAGTCATCAAGACAGTGTGATACTGGCACAAAGACAGAAATACAGACCAATGGAACAAAATAGAAACCCAAGAGATAAATCCACACACCTATGGACACCTTATCTTGGACAAAGGAGCCAAGAATATACAATGGAGATAAGACTGTCTCTTCAACAAGTGGTGCTGGGAAAACTTGCCAACCACTTGTAAAAGAAAGAAACTAGAACATTTTCTATCTCCATACACAAAAATAAACTCAAAATGGATTATAGATCTAAACATAAGGCCAGAAATTATAAAACTCCTAGAGGAGAACATAGGCAAAACATTCTCCGTAATAAATCACAGCAGAATCCTCTCTGACCCACCTCCCAGAATATTGGAAATAAAAGCAAAAAAAAAAAAAAAAAAAAAAAAAAATGGGACCTAATTAAAATTAAAAGCTCCTGCACAACAAAGGAAACTATAAGAAAGGTGAGAAGACAGCCTTCAGAATGGGAGAAAATAATAGCAAATGAAGGAACTGACAACGAGTTAATCTCAAAAATATACAACTAATTGCATCGGTTCAATTCCAGAAAAATAAACGACCCAATTTAAAAAAATGGGCCAAAATACTAAACAGACATTTCTCCAAAGACATACAAATGGCTAATAAACACATGAAAAGATGCTTAACATTATTCACTATCCGAGAAATACAAATCAAAGCCACACTGAGGTAACATTTCATGCCAGTCAGAATGGCTGCTATCCAAAAGTCTACAAGCAATAAATACTGGAGAAGGTGTGGAGAAAAGGGAACCCTCTTACACTATTGGTGGGAATGCGAACTAGTACAGCCACTATGGAGAACAGTGTGGAAATTCCTTAAAAAACTAGAAATAGATTGCCATATGACCCAGCAATCCCACTGCTGGGAAAACACACCGAGGAAACCAGAATTAAAAGAAATACATAAAATAAAATAAAAGAAATATATGTACCCCAATATTCATCTCAGCACTGTTTATAATAGCCAGGACATGGAAGCAACCTAGATATCCATGAGCAGATGAATGAATAAGAAAGTGTGGTACATATACAGAATGGAATATTACTCAGTCATTAAAATAAAATACAAATGAATCTGTTCTAATGAGGTGGATGAAACCGGAGACTATTATATAGAGTGAATTAAGCCAGAAAGAAAAACACCAATACAGTATACTATCGCATATATATGGAATTTAGAAAGATGGTAATGATAACCTTGTATGCAAGACAGCAGAGACAAAGATGTGTAGAACAGTCTTTTGGACTCTGTGGGAGAGTGTGAAGGTGAGACGATTTGGGAGAATGGTATTGAAACATGTATACTTAGCATATGTGAAATGAATTGGCAGTCCAGGTTCAATGCATGATCCAGAGTGCTCAGGGCTATTACACTGGGATGACCCACAGGGATAGGATGGTGAGGGAGGTTGGAGGGGGGTTCAGGATGGGGAACACATGTACACCCATGGCAGATTCATTTCAGTGTATGGCAAAACCAATACAATATTGAAAAGAAATTAGCCTCCAATTAAAATAGATATATTTATGTTAAAAAAAAAAAAAAAAAAGTCCCTTGGTCAGCAAGGAAATCAATACAGTCAATTCTAAAGGAAATTAACCCTGAATATTCACTGGAAGGACTGATATTGAAACTGAACCTCAGATACTTTGGCCAACTGATGAAAAGGACTAACTTGTTGGAAAAGACCCTGATGCTGGGGAAATCTGAGGTCAAGAAAGCAAGATAAGATGAATGGAAGTCACCATAGATTCAACTGACATGTGTTTGATTTCTGTTGGAAATCAATTCATTTGGAAGGACAGGGAAACCTAGAGTACTGCAGTCCATAGGGTCACAAATATAGGGCATGGATTTTCAAGTAAACAACAAAATTTGGCATAATTTTCCTTCCGAGAGCAAGCATCTGGTAATTTTATGGCTGCAGTCACCAACTGCATTGACTTTGGAGCCCAGGAAAAGGAAATCTGCCACTGCTTCTAGTTTATCTCCATTTCATTTATCATGAGATGATGGGACCAGTAGCCATGATCATAATTTTTTGAATGTTGAGTACTTAATATACATTTTCTGATTCTTATATGCCTGAATTTATTCAGTCTACAGAACCTCCCAATGCAGCATTTTTGCTTCACTTTATTAGTATTATTATAATACTACTTTCATTTAAACAATCACCAGTTATGCACTTGAGCTTTGACTTTTATGTTTGTATGTTATTAATATTTAATCATTGAATTATATACCTTAACTTCACAACGTTCCAGTGAGGTAGATTTTTTGCTTTTATTAATTAATATTATTTATTATTACTAATTGTATTTAATGGTACCAATCTCTGTTCTAAGCATTTTATATAACTTTATTCATTAAATTTATGTATTCTAATGTATTTAGTCTTCATAGTACTGGTGTAAGGTAGGTATATATATATATATATATTAATGTTATTAGTTATAATCATTATTAATTAATTAGTTTTCATACTAAGATGGACTGCTTATGTGTTTGTTACATACACTTATTCATTGAGCCCTTATACACCTATAATTTTTAATCTTCAAAATATCCCATGGAGACAGCTTTTGTGGTGGTGGCTATTTATTGCTGCTGTTGATAGGAAATCCTTTACCAATGCCAGTTTCTGTTCTGAGTACCTATGCACATTCATGTGCAGTCACTTCAGTCATGTCTAATTCTGCAACACTGTGGACCAGCCTCTTCTGTCCATGGAATTCTCCAGGAAAGAATACTGGAGTGGATTGCATGTCCTTCTCCAGTTCTGAATGACCTGGCTTAGCAGGTAAGGACAATGGTGTGGGTTGTCATGCCTCCTCTCTGAATTCCTAGTATACATTTATTCTTAGACTCCAATATATCTTAAAATATTTATTCTTCAAGGATTACTTTTAGGTAGGTTTTTTTATTATTCTTATTAATAATTGTAGGAATTATTACTGGTTAGTTTGGAATTTAGTTGTTATTATAATTACTACTGGTTAGTTCTGAGCAATACTGGTTAGTTCTAAGTACTTTATTATATGGTTGGACTCATTTGATTACTCATTATATACCTTAACTTATTTATTCTTCAGAGCATCCCAGTAAAATAGGGTTTCTTGCTCTTGTTATCTTATTATTTCTGTCTTATTATTTCCAGATGGTTGTTTACTAGAGCTGACTTCTATTGAAAGGATTGTATATGCATTTAGTAAATGAGTCCTATACATCCTACTTAGTCATCACAGATTTGAATATGATAGGTTTTATTGTTATTGTTTTTGTTGTTGTTGTTCAGTCACTAAATTGTGTTTGACTATTTGTGGCTCCGTGGATTCCACCAAGTCAGGCTGCCCTGTCATTCACTGTCTCCCAGAGTTTGCTCAAATTCAAGTCCATTGAGTCAGTGTTGCTATCTAACCATCTCAGACTCTGCCACCCTCTTTTCCTGCCCTAAATCTTTCCCAGCACCAGGATCTTATCCAATGAAACACATCAGGTGACCAAGGTATTGGAGTTTCAGCTTCAATAATTAATAATAGTAACTTATTTTTAATGTAAAATTCGCATAATATAAAACATATCATTTTCAGTCAGTTCAGTCGCTCAGTCGTGTCCAACTCTTTGTGACCCCATGAATCGCATCTCACAGCATATTATTCTTTATAATTTGTGTTTTAGTACTTTTATTCTTCAAATTTATTCTTCAAATCCTACAAAGTTTATTCAATCTTTACAGTATACTAGTAAGCTAAGTTTTGTTGTTATTTTATTCATATAAATCAGGTTTTTTGTTTGTTTGTTTTAACAAAATTGACCCTTTCATATTTAGTAAATCATTGCACATTAATTTATATAACATTAAAGTAGTTATTACTTTGCTTTAATTAATTCTGGCCATTAAGTACTTTAATCTATTTACCCCTTGAATTCGATAATCTTTCATTTTTATGGCATGTCAATTAGGTAAGTTTTGTTATTGTAGTTGTTTTTACCACTTCAGTCAGTTCAGTCGCTCAGTTGTGTCCGACTCTTTGCGACTTAGTACTTTACCAATACTCATCTCTTTTCCAAGCCTTAAGTGTGCATTTACCTATTGAATCCTATCCACCTTGGCTAATTGAATCCTATTATTGCTGTTGTTCTGTTGCTCAGTAAAGTCCTCCTCTTTATGACTCCATCAAATACCTTGACTAATGTTTCCACAGCATTCCAGATAGGTGGATTATTTTGTTGTTGTGTTGTTATATTAGTGTCATTCTTTGTTATCACTAATTATTTACTAAAGACCTCTTTTCCCCTAATTTCCTTAGTTCTTTGATACATTTACCCAAATTCTTACACACTTTATTTAACACATTCAGTGAGTGAGCAACATGGTTTTTATGTTTTCTATTCTTTATTTCTAATATTTTCATTATTATTGTTAGCTTGTCTTTTCCTAATGCCATCCTCTTTTCTCAGTTCAGTTCTGTTCAGTCGCTCAGCCTTGTCTGACTCTATCACCCCACGGAATCCAGCACAACATACTTTCCTGTCCATCACCAACTCCCAGGGATTGCTAAAGTTCATGTCCATCGAATCAGTGATACCATCCAACCATCTCATTATATGTGATGACCTTCTCCTCCTGTCTTTAATCTTCCCAAGCACCAGAGGTTTTTCCAATAAGTCAGTTATTCACATCGGGTGGCCAAAGTATTGGAGCATCAGCTTCAGCATCAGTCCTTCCAATGGATATTCAGGACTGATTTCCATTAGGATTGACTGGCTTGGTCTCCTAGAAGTCCAAGGGACTCTCAAGAGTCTTTTTCAACACCACAGTTCATAAGCATCAGTTCTTTGAAATTCAGCTTTCCTTATGCCCCAACTCTCACATTCACAAATGACTACTGGGAAAACCATAGCTTTGATCAGATGGACCTTTATTGGCAAAGTAATGTCTCTTCTTTTTAATATGCTCTCTAGTCTTGCCATAGCTTTGTTTACAAGAAGGAAGTGTCTTTTAATGCCATGACTACAGTCACCATCTGTGATGATTTTGGAGGCAAAGAAAGTAAAGTCTGCCACTGTTTCTCCATCTATTTGCAATGAGGTGATAGAACCGGATGCCATGATCTTTTTAATGTTGAGATTTAAGCCAGTTTTTTCACTTTCTTCCTTCACTTTAATTTAGAGCCTCTTTAGTTTCATTAGAGGCTCTTTAGTCTTCACTTTCTTCCATAAGGGTGGTGTCATCCTCATATCTGAGGTTATTATTTCTCCCTGAAATCTTTATTCCAGTTTGTGCTTCCTCCATTTCACCATTTCACATAATGTGCTCTGCACATAAGTTAAATAAGCAAGGTGATAATATACAGCCTTGACATACTCCCTTATCAATTTGGAACCAGCTCAATCTACGGTTATAACTGTTGTTTCTTGATCTGCATACAGATTTCTCAGGAGGCAGGTAAGATGGTCTGGCATTCCCATCACTTTAAGAATTTCCCACAGTTTGTTTCAATACACACAGTCAAAGGCATTTGCCTAGTCAATGAAGCAGAAGAAGATGGTTTTCTGGAATTCTCTTCCTTTTTCTATTATTCAGCAGATGCTGGCAACTTGATCTATGGTTTCTCTGCCTTTTCTAAATATAGCTCGAACATCTGAAAGTTCTTGGTTCATGTACTATGGAAACCTAGCTTGGAGAATTTTGAGCATTATTTTGCAAGTCTGTAAGATGAATGCAATTGTGCTGTAGTTTGAACATTCTTTGGCATTGCCTTTCTTTGAGATTGCAATGAAAACTGATATGTTTTCAGTCCTATGGCCACTGTTTAGTTTTCCAAATTTTCTGGCATAGTGAGTGTAACACTTTCATAACATCATCATTTAGGATTTTAACTACCTCAACTGTAATTCCATCACCTCCACTAGCTTTGTTCATTATTATGCTTCCTAAGAACCACTTTACTTGGCATTCCAGGATGTCTGGTTTTAGGTGAGTGATCATATCATCATTGTTACCTGTGTCATGGAAGTTTTTTGCATAGTTCTTTGGTGTATTCCTGCCACATTTTCTTAATATCTTCTGCTTCTGTTAGGTACATATCCTTTCTGTCCTTTATTGTGTCCATTTTTGCATGAATGCTTCCCTTTGTATCTCTGATTTTCTTGAAGAAAATCTCTTGAAGATTAGAGAATCTTTCCCTTTATTTTGTTGTCCTTTATTTCTTTACACTGATTGCTTAGGAAAGCTTTCTTATCTCTCCTTGCAATTCTTTGGAACTCTGCATTCAGATAGCTACAGCTTTCCTTTTCTCCTTTGCTTTTAGCATCTATTCTCTCAGCTATTTTTAACGCCTTCTTAGACAACCATTTTGTCTTTCTTCTTCTTGGTGATGGTTTTGATCACTGTCTCCTGTACTATGTTATGACATCAACCCATATTTCTTCAGGTACTCTATCAGATCTAGTCCCTTGAATCTATTTGTCACTTCCAGTCTATACAGTAAAGGCTTGTATTTAAGTCAAACCTGAATGGTCTGCATATAAGTTAAATAAGCAGGGTGACAATGTAGCAGAAAGTGAAGAAGAACTAAAGAGCCTCGTGATAAAAGTGAAAGAGGAGTGTGAAAAGGTTGGTTTAAAGCTCAGCATTGAGAAAATTCAGATCATGGCATCTGGTCCCATCACTTCATGGCAAATACATGGGGAAACAGTGACTGACTTTATTTTTCTGGGCTCCAAAATCACTGCAGATGGTGATTGCAACCATGAAATTGGAAGACACTTGCTCCTTGAAATGGAGGTTTTGACCAACCTAGACAGAATATTGAGAAGCAGAGACATTACTTTGTCAACACAGGTCCATCTAGTCAAGATTATTGTTTTTCCAGTGGTCATGTATGGATGTGAGAGTTGGACTATAGAGAAAACGTAGCACAGAAGAATTGGTGCTTTTGAACTGTGGTGTTGGAGAAGACTCTTTAGAGTCCCTTGGACTGCAAGGAGATCCAACTAGCCCATCCTAAAGGAGGTCAGTCCTGGGTGCTCACAGGGAGGGCTGATGCTGAAACTGAAACTCCAGTGCTTTCACCACCTGATGCGAAGAGCTGACTCATTTGAAAAGACCCTGGTACTGGGAAAGATTGAGGGCAGGGGGAGAAGGGGATGACAGAGGATGAGATGATTTGATCAGTGACTCAAGGGACATGGGTTTGGGTGAACTCTGGGAGTTGATGGACAGGGAGGCCTGGAATGGTGCAGTTCATGGGAAGCAGAGTTGGACACAACTGAGTAACTGAATTGTACTGAACTGAACTGAATGGTCTAGTGATTTTCCCTACTTTCTTCAATCGAAGTCTGATTTTGAAATTAGGAATTCATAATCTGAGCCACAGTCAGCTTCTTGTCTTGTTTTTGCTGACTATATAGTCTCTCCATCTTTGACTGTGGATATGATGGTCATCTGAATGACATTTACCTGTTCCTGTCCATTTTAGTTCACTGATTCCTAAAATGTCAGTGTTCACACTTGCCATCTCCTGTTTGACCACTTCTAATTTACCTTTGTTTTAGAATCCAGAGTCTCAAAATACTCCTCGGAGGGCATTCAAAATAGTGAAGTACAGTTTATTACACTAATGCATCCAAGGGTAATCGGTTCCCAACAAAAAGCCCAATGAGTTCAGAGGACCCAGTTTTATACCCTCTTCTAAAAGACTGGTTACATGTTAGTAATTGGTTGTACAACACACAAGTGTGACAGAATTAACAAACACAATATGTAAGTGTCTGGGCTAACGTTAATCTAACTGAGATGACCTGACCTTTACTTCCAATCTTTGTTTGCTATATGTGAGGAGAGGGTTTCCTGGTTTTTCTTTAATAATGGTTAACTGGGTTCAAGCCCAGTTCACATCCTGCCTTAAGATGGCTGACAGTCTTCAAGATGGAGTCCCTCTTGTCCTCCTCTGAGAGGCCCCAACACCCCCACCCCTTGATGCTCATCTTATTTGTAACTAATGTTGTGCATCAGTCATAGATAAGTGTTGTACATCGGGGCTATGTAGCTGCAGCAAGGCTGTCAGTCTAGAGGTTACACATTGAGTTATACATTGGAGAATACAAGAACTAAAAATTAATAATACAATGATTAAGAAAATAGTCAAAAAAAAGTTGTTATTTTTTTTTTTTTTGTTCCACCAATCACCTTTGATCCAAGAAAATGTCAATGACCAAAAAGGAGGATTGTCATTAGACATATCTTTTATCTCAAATGTCAACCCATGTCCTTGATCAATTTGGTTAGAGCTCAGATTACACCAAGAAAGAATTAACAGGTTGTGACTTACCAAAGAAATAAACATTTCTCGCTGTTGTCTCAAGAATTAGCAGACCTCTCTGTGCAAGAGAGACACCCCCCCAGGAAGTCCATCCATCATCAACAAAAGTATGGCTCCACAAACCCAACAGTTAAGTTCACATACAAGGGGGCCCAGGACAGGTACACATTATCCTGGGACTATTATTTGTAGTCCCAGTAGGGTGGTCATGCTGATTATGAATAGCAGAATCATCAGTAGTGGCTCCATCCTGGATCTGTGGTTGTGAATGGAAGATGAGTACAGTCTTCTATGATTCCTCCTGCTTAGTGTGGGTTTTTGTCCCTTTTCCTCCACTGCTGCCTTGAGCTGAGTGTGGTGAATCCAGGGAGTGATACCTGATACTTTAACTGCAGTGGGAGTGGTTAGTACAATTGTGTGTGACCCTTTCCAGGTGAGGGACAATATCTGCTGCTTCCAATTCTTTACACATACTTAATCTCCTGACGAGTATGTGTGTACAGTAGTGCCTAGAGAAAATGGAATTCTCTTCTAAACATAGGTGTTGATGTCTTAGATCAGCTTCCCTAACTGTTTCTGTTGCCACAACAGCTCCATCCTTCCTCTTTATGATAAATTTCCCTTTAATTCTGAATAAGGGGGGGGAGACCTCCCTAACATTATCTCATATAGGGAATACCCATGAGACCATTGTGTGTGTGTGTGTGGGGGGGGGGGTTTGTTGGGGGTGTCATTCTGATCCTCATTAACACTAATGGCAGCTAATGGTAGCATGTACATCTGGAGGGGTGGGCCAGTTTCTTGCACCCATTTTGCCAAAGTCACCTTGATGTCCCAGTTCATTTTCTCAACCATTCCTGAGCTTTGTGGTCTATACATTGTAGGTGTTTCCATTTAATATTTACTGTTTTGCAAGCCAGTTGAAGTAACTCAACCTCAAATGCAGGCTCATTATCTGATTCTATATTCACAGTGAACTGAAACCAGAAATAATATCTCTCAACATACACTGGGCCACTTTCATTGTTTTCTCAGTCTTGGTGCGATAAGCTTCCACCCATCCTGGAAAAGTACATACCATCACCAGCAAATATTTGTATCCTTAGCATGGCTTAATGTCAGTGAAGTCCACCTCAAGATGTTCAAATAGAGCTGTCCTCTTAAATTGTATTCCAGGAGGTTCTGTCTCCTTGGGAACCAGGCAATTTTTTAGAACAGGTTAAACATTGGCAGCTTGCATCTGCAGACAAGGCTGTTAGACATTATCGCAAGTCTTATTTTACCTAAATGGGTGGATTGATGGAAATCCATAACCAGTTGAAATGCCAGCCTAGAGGGGATGAAAATTCTCCCATCTGAGAGTTTCCACCATTCATCCTCCCACCGTGTTCCTCACTCAGTTTGTGCCCAGCTGATTTCTTCCTTGTCAAAAACTGGGGTCACTTGGGCAGTTAGTAGGCTAGACACCACAGATGTCACCATCAGTTTGGTTGCTGTATTGTCCTGGGTGACTTCTTGCTTTGCCTCTTAGTTCACCAGACAAGAGTGTGCATTGTATACTGTTATCCTCGATCTGAGATTGTAAAGAACAGATATCTCTAGAGCACAAATATGGAAATAGAAGTTAACAATAAAAGGAATGCAAGGATTAGGATCTGGGCTTTTGCCTGCAAATAGCATCAGCCCCCTGATCCCCACTTTATTTCTAAGTCATCATTTTCTTTATTCTTCTGTGCCACCATTCTGTCAGGTCAGTTCATTGTTGGTCTGGTCCTGACACTTTCCAGCATTGAGAATGAGTCTTTGCCATCAGGAGTAGGTCATCCACATATTGTAGGATATGACAGTAGCATCTGATGGGAAGAAGAGGAGATCTGTTGCCAGGGCCTCCCCAGATATTGTAAGGCAATTTTTTGAATCCTTGTGATAGCCGAGTCCAAGTCAGCTGCGTCTTCTGCCCCATCCTAGGGTCTCAAATCCTGAGCTAACCAATAATCTTTTCCCTGTCCTTCTTTGGGAGGAAAAGGGTGTTTCATTGTGGTTGACATTCCATCACTATACCTGTGTCCTTCAGCCTATCAATGTGGAGCTTGATTCCCTCCCTGGCATCCAGCAGTGTAGGATATTGGTTTTGTTTTGTTTTGTTTTTTTTTTTTTTTTTTTCCCTTATGGGCTAGACTCCCACCTTTAGCTCTACTATCACCAGAGGGTGGTTTTCCACAAGTCCAGGGGGTTACTTTCAACCCATACTTCAGGAAACATCTTTGTTAGGGGTTCCAGTGTCTGTGGCCCTCCAGATGACTGATAGAGCTTCCATTCATCATCCCTTGGTATCACCACAGACATGAGGAAAATCTCTGTTCCTGCTGGCAATTTTACCAGTGAAGCAACTTACATGCTTCTGTGAGGACCTGGCATCTTTCTTCTGCACTGAAAAGGGTTAGGAGAAATTGGGCTATGTCATCCACACTGGTCAGTGGGTCCTGAAAATAATCTCTGTTAGATGAATCATACCCTGTGGCTTCTTAGAATAGGGAAGGGTACACCTTTGCCAGTTCAAGAGATCTGTGGTAAACAATAGCTGACAGAAAAGAGCAGTGTGGCTAGGATGGATTTGCCTATCTGGCCCCACCTGTGATACTGCTTGGACCTCCCTAAGAGATATTTGCAAAACTTCTCTCTCTTGATGTTCCTTTGTAGACCTAAGCTGCCTCTGAACACTTGACTCTCCCTTTCTCTCCTCTTCTAAACTGGGGAGGGTTGGGTATAATGTTGGCACAGTAGCTCCTGTCACACTTCGTGGTACACTAGGAGGGAGAGGAAACCTCCTCCACTGGGGGAGGCAGAGGAGGAATTCCTCCTCTCTTGTCCCTTACTCTTGTTCTGGGGATCCCCTTCATGTTCTCCAGTGTGGATGGGGAGGGTGGGAGTTCCTCCTCCTCCAGATCATAATATATTTCCTTTAATTTTTCTCCCTTGGATTTTGCCTTCACCAGCAAAATCTTGCTCTCTCCTTTTCTAAGATAACATACCTGGGCCCAAGGAGGTGGATTTTGTGCAATTAGTAGCCATGAGTATAGGAAATGGTCTGGGTGTCCTGGCTGTTCAGTTACCATAGAGTACACAGTTCAAACTTTGTCCAATTCTATGGTTCCTCTGAGAGCCATGCTATCCCAAAGGATGGCCAGTCTAGCTCACAAAATGTTCTGAGCTTGTCTGGGGTTAACTTTATATTATAGTTTCTTCCAAAACCCTATTGAATTTTTTAAATTATTCATTCAGGTAAGGTTGGTGTGGATTCTCTGCTACTCTTTCTACTTTTTACTTTCCTTCTATTACTTAGAGCAAGTCCAGCTTTTATTTCATCACTCCTTTGCTAGGATCTTGTACCACAGCCATGGCTGATGTCTCCACTCAAAGAAGTATAACTGCCACTGTACCTCAGCTATGACCAGAGTTTTTCCATGGTAATACCTCTCATGTTTCTCTGTCAGCAGTCATCCAAATGCAATCTATTAAGGCTTTCATGTACTGCTCCTTGCATAAGTGTGATCCTGGCGAGATCCCAGTCTGTCTTATCATGGGCCACTGCAGATGAATATGAACCCAGAGCCACAGTTCCCAGTCTGATCCTAAACAACATTCAGGAGGTCCCTGAATACCTAAGGAGAATGGGAGGTGTTGCACAAATGGGACAATTCCTTGGAAACCAGTAAATACATTGACAAACAATTGGCACAGACTCAGCTAACAGGGTTTTACTTATTTCAGTAAATAATTCCCCACTGAGCCTACAAGGACACAGTCACCACAGGTTCATCCAGCCCCAGTGAGTTGATCAGGCCCCTTCCACTATTACAATGGGACCTACCTGTGTGCCTCTCTCTGTCATCCACACTCTTGTGAAGTCCACCTAGAAAGATGAGTCAATAAAACAAGAGCCAATCCAAGAAAGGAGGTACCTTCTCCTCCCAGAGGCTCTTATCCCAGTGAAAGCCTCAAATGGAGTCTCAATGTGACAGCCTCTGTGAGGGTTTCCCAGCCAACACACTAGAAATTTTGTAGAATCCAGAGTTGCAAAACAATCCTTGGAGGACACTCAATACAGTGGAGTACAGTTTATTACACTAGCAGGCCCAAGGGGAATCAGTTCCCAACAAGGACCCAGATGATTTCAGAGGACTTAGTTCTATACCCTCCGCTACATGACCGGTTACACGTTAGTAATTTGCTTTACAGTATGCAGGTGAGGAAGAATTAACAACTGTAACATGAAGGTTCAGGCACTATCATTAATATAATTAACACAATCTGACCTTTTCTTCCAGTCTTTGTTTGCCATCAGTGAGGATAAGTTTTCCTGACTTTTCTCTGATGATAGTTAACAGGGTTCAGGCCCAGTTCCCATCCTGCCTTAAGATGACGGTCAGTCTTCAAGATGGAATCCCTCTTGCCCTCCTCCCAGCCTCCCCAACATCTTGATTTCTGGACTTAACATTCCAGGTTCCTATGAAATATTGTTCTTTACACCATTGGAGTTGTTTTGCTTTGGCTCAGCCGCTTCTTCACTGAAGCTCTTCAATGAGGCTGGAGGCTTCATTCTGGAGCTCTTTCTCCACTCTTCTCCAGTAGCATATTGTTCACCTACCAACTTGGGGAGTTCATCTTTCAGTGTTCCTTCAGTGTTCTTTCACTGTTTAGACAAGTGTTCTGCCATCTTGTCTCCAATCCTCTTTTCTAAGTACTTTTTATGCATTTACTGATTCAGCCTCTATATACTACACCTAGTTAAAAAAACTTCCATAGCATCCTAATGATATGTTTCATTTTTATTATTTATTATTATTCATGTTGTTGGTGGTGTTTTTAGTTAGTGTTTTACTAACTCCTGCCTGTATTCCAAATATTTCAAACACTTATTTCTTGAATCCTATACCTTCACATAGTCTTCACAGAATCCCTGAAGTAGGTTTTTTCCTACTTATCATCATCCTCATAATTATTATTATTACTACTTACATTTTACTCTTCTTAGTACTTAGATACATTTTCTCATCAGATCTTCTAAGTCTTAATTTCTTTAGTGTTCATAGCATCCTAGTTAAGTATCCATCATTGTTGTATTTGTACTATTATTACTATTGGTATTGTTATTATTGATTTGTGCTCTATTAATGCTGACATCAATTCTCAGTACATTGAGTTTACACCAGTTCTCAGTACATTGCACTCCTTGCACTCTGCCCACCTGAAATTATTCAGTCTTCACAGCATATCAATGATATCATTGTTGCTTTCAATTATTACTATTAGCTAGCACTTCAATAAACCAAACCTCCATTTTTAGTACATTATATACATTTACTCTTTGAATCCTAAATATTTTGATATTTAGTCTTCACAGAGTCCCACTGAAGTACATTTTGTTGTTATTTATTATCATGATTAATATTTGTAATTATTATTAATTACTTATTTACCAATGTTATCTTTTACTGTAAGAACCTTGTATATTTATTCCTTAAGCCTTACATATGTTTATCTATTTAGTCTCATAATATTCCAATGAGGTGGTTTTATTGTTGTAATATCATTACCATTGTTACCATCTTTATCATTATTGCTATTAATAGTACTTTAATAATGTAAACCTCTGAGTAAATTAAATAATCATTAAATCTGTATGCATCATAGTTTCTTCAGTCTTCACATCATCTCAATGAAGTAGAACAGGGGTTTTTTTTTGTTTGTTTTTCTCTTTATTTTTCAAATTATTTTAACTATTCATTTCTTCACCAGTGCCTACATCTGTACTAAGTACTTTAAATACAAAAAATCCTTGAATTCTTATACACCTTTAAGTAATTTTGTCCTCTCTGCATCCAACTGAGGTAGGTTGTCACTGTTATTTGTTATTATTTTAATTAGTTGCTGCTGCTGCTGCTAAGTTGCTTCAGTCGTGTTCGACTCTGTGCGACCCCATAGATGGCAGCCCACCAGGCTCTGCCATCCATCCCTGGTATTCTCCAGGCAAGAACACTGGAGTGGGTTGACATTTCCTTCTCCAATGCACGAAAGTGAAAAGTGAAAGTGAAATCGTTCAGTACTGTCCGACTCTTCGCCACCTTATAGACTGCAGCTTACCAGGCTCCTCCATCCATGGGATTTTTCAGGCAAGAGTACTGGAGTGGGTTGCCATTGCTTTCTCTGTTAATTAGTTGTGTCAACTACTAATTGGCACCTACCAAGAGCTTTGTGAACAACTGAACAACAAAGGTGTTTCCCATCTACCTCTATAGAGATTGAACTTCATGCTGCTATAGCTGTTGACCTTCAACAATCCTGAGGGAGTTCAGCGTGAGGCACTCTGTGTCCCAGAGAATCTAGTGGGACAGGACTTTAGATAGTTGGGTGTTTTTGGAACACATTTTATGATCTCAATCCTTTATGATCTCAATCTCAAGGATTGAGTACTATATACTCCTCATATATAGTAAGCACTAAATCCCCTTATGGTGACATCAGATTCTCATGACTAACAAAAAACCTTTTGTAAAATGAGCACTTCATGGTATCGAACTCCTCCTTCAACAAAACCTTATATATTGACTTTCCCCCACTGCCACTTTGGAGTAGTCCCTCAGAGCTATCTGAAATACTGCCTCCTGTGCTGCAGACCTCATTTTGCCCCCAGTAAAACTTAATTCACAACTCTCAAGTTGTACATCATTTTTTAGTCAACGGTTGTTAATTACCAGTGCTTATCTCTGTTCCAAGTATTTGTGTACTTTCACTTCCAGAATATGTACCTTCATTTGTTCATTTCACAATATCCTAGCAGGTAGTCTTTGTCATTGTTATTTTGTTCTTGTTATCATCCATACTAGTTAGTGTATTTCTTACTAAAGCTGACTTTTATTTTTAATGCTTTATATATTTTTGCTCATTGTTCATTATACACCTTAACTTACATAGTCTTCCCAGCATCCCAATGAGGATTTACTTTTCTGCTTTGTGTTTTTTTATTATTATTATTATTATTTTAATTTATTATCATTATTACTGCTGATTAAAGGTAAACATATTGAGTGACAAAGCAAATCCATCAATGTCAGCCCTGATAAATGGCAGAAAAAGTGTTCCAGGAAACAAACTCACTCAGAAGGACAATGCAGATAGTGGAGTGCAGTTTATTACACCGGTGGACCCAAGGCAGAGTCTCCTCTTAGCCAAGGACCCTGACCAGCATTTGCGAAAATCTTTTATACCCCATGTGTATGTGTCTGAACTCACCACCCGAAATTCCTTGAGACTTATATAAACAAAGGGTAAATACAATCACAATAACCCCATCATTTATGTGTTATGTGCCCAAACAGTTAATAATCAACAAGCCTGTGGTTACATTCTGATAGATACAGGAAAAAAAAAAAAAAAAATATATATATATATATATATATATATATGACCTGTCTGGAGGCAGGGGTGATTAGAGTATGTTTTCCCTTAGGCAATGAGTAACCTGGATATGATTTTCAAGATCCCCCTATCTAGAGGGGGTCTTATCCTTCTGTTGTAGTTTCCATAGGCACTAAGCACAGAGTTCAGAGTCTATTGAAGAGGTGGCCAAGCATGATCAGCATGAACAGGCCTAAGATAGAGTCCAGGCCCTATGAATTCCTTCTTCAAAATGAGTCATATCCAATTACATCTGGAATTCATGCTATTAGTTCATACCAGTGATTTTTTTTTAATTGGCACATTTTAAAATATGGCTAATATCCAATAGAAAATACAAGAATATTTATCAAAGCTTGCAAAAAAAAAAAAAAAAAGAAAGAAAGAAAAGCTTGCTAAAAATATACAAAACCATTCATTTCTTCCCTAGACATATATTCAGGAGAAATGTATGCAAATGTACCTACCACAGACAGGTATACAAGTGTTCAAAGGACATCACTACTCATCATACTTAAAACGAGAAAATGTCCAATTGTTGCTGAGTTCACTCTGGTCACCTCATGACAGGTCAATGAATCCAAGAGATAAGCTGTTGATACAAAAGGAGACTTTAATCAAACAACTGGCAGACTGAGAAGAGGCAGGCTTGTACCTCAAAATAATTATCTTATTGGGGTCTGGATGCCAGGTTCTTTTTAGATCAGAGAGAAAGAAGAATGAGAAACTCAAGTCAAAAGCCAAAATAGAGAGGTGGAGGGAAATAAAGTAAAAGGGTCTTCAGTCTTGTAAAACCTCTTCAAGGTAATGCCCAGGCTTCAGAAGTGGTGTGTTAATCTCTTCTATTCACAGGTGAACAGAGACAAACTATCTTTGAGCAGAACAAAGGAACTTTAGTTTATAGTCAAGCGAAGGGGCAGGGTCCTCCAGGCAAGCAATTGAGAATGATTATAATAATAAAAGCAAGCCAAAGAAACAGTTTCCAACCTGGAGTCAGAATGGACTGCAACACAGTCACACATCTATAATATATAGGAAGAAGTGTGCATAGTAATTTCCAAAACAAACTCAATGTCACTGATATTATTTGAAGCAAAAGAAACTAAACACAGTATTTTATGTTTTCCTTTATTTGAAGTTCAAGAAAGGGAAAGCATACCTATTTTGACAAAAGTTAGAGTACAGTTCATTTATGAACATGTGAAAAGAAAGATTTTAAATAATAAACACCAATACATATAAATGAAAAAATATAAAATACATTGAAATACAATTTTAGGTAGCTGTTTAAAATGTTATTGTAGCACATAATTACCATTTTGAGTGCATGAACTCTGATTAAACAATATTGTTCCTGGAACAAATCAGTCTGTGATGTTGTCTCCCTTTTATCCCTGAACTGTCTTTCAAAAACTTCACATTTCACTACATATTGTTTTGGGGTTTTGAGTTTTATTATTTGAGGTACTGTTTTTTAAGAGTTTGGAATGTAAGTATTGGAAAGTTAACTTTGATGTATGACTCATGTCATATCATATCATACAGTTTGACCATGGACTTATTGTCATTTCAAAAAAGTGATTCTTTCTTTGGAAGCTGCCTGTTTTTCTACTTTAGCCTGTTTGCAATTTTTTAAACACTTTTGATTTACATTTTCACTGACGTCTTATCAGATTAACCAGACAGGATCTTGCTCATCCCATACCCCATGCCACATAATCTGAATAATTTATATTGTTGACATGATATCACTTAACTTTGTTGTTCCAAGAATGCAAAAATTAAGTGAAAATGGAAGCAAGTGCTTTGCCACTGTTTAAAAGAAACTTTTCAGAAAAGAGATGAAAACTTAGGTCTCACAGGAGCTAATTAAATACTGGATAGATGTTATAATCCCCTCAAAACAGGTCAAAGCTTACAATTTCATATGACTGAAGAAACTGAGTTGCAAATGACAGCAAAACTGGCTTTTCCACAGTGGGAAGGAAAGGCTATAAACTGTGAAAGAAGATAGAATATGCATATATACTCACTAATTACCTGCAGCTTACAAAGAGGAGGAAAGTAGCTAGAAAGGCCAAAGAACAGACCTTGCACCAGAAAGTGCTTTAGACAGTAGGGAGCTTTCCATCCAAGTAGGATGTCTTTCCATTATACCATGAATTTGTGAGTGTTTCTGAAAGCACTATAGTTTGGAGTTACAGTATTTAAAATAAAAAGTAAAAGTTATATTGTCTATAGTGACTATTTCCAGATTATTAGTATATGCTACCATCTAACTAATGGCCAATCTCTGGAACAATTAAAATTAGAAATATATAAATTGTGCCATTACTAGGAAAAACAGATGACTTTCAAACTCAAGCAGTGTTGGTGCTGTTAAGATAATTTCTTACAAAAAAGTAATCTTACAGAAAGAACTGATAAACAGAGGAAATTTCTAATTATTGGAAAGTTCTAATTATTTACACGTTAAATGTACTTATTTGGCTTCTTTTAAAATTAAGTCACAGGTGAAATTGTAGTAAAATTGAGATAAAGAGCACCTTTGTTAGCGAAAGTAAGGAAGTCAATATTGAAAATAAGCGCAAGAAAGTCCAGGCTGTAAACTTTGATAAAAGGGAAAGTCCGCGGAAATCTGTGTAGCTAATGTTACCCTATTGTGGCCCAGGTTTGTCCAGCTGCTGTGATGCTCATTTTGGAGGAATGAATTGGTTATGGTCACAGACTGTGAGAGGCTTAACTGACTTTCCATTCGTGAGCCTGTGGTATTGGCACAACCGTCCCTGTATGTGAAGGGCTGCAATGTCTCTATATGCATCTGTTTGCATAGTTTTGAAGAGTCTGCAGGAAGCAATTTCTGTTGCCTCTTCCTTTTCCGACGAGGTCGATATTTATAGCCCGGGTATTTGTCTCGGTGTACGGCTAGTAGTCTCTGTGCCTCCTCAAAGAATGGTCGCTTTTCAGCATCTGTAAGCCTTTTCCACTCATACCCCAGCTGCTTGCTGATCTCTGAGTTTTGCATTTTGGGATTCTCTAGAGCCACTTTTCGTCTTCGTTCACGAGACCACACAATGAAGGCGTTCATGGGTCGCTTGACGTGGTCCTGGCCGCTCTCCCTAACATTTTCTCCAGTTTCACACTGATCATTTGCGCTGCGATTGTCTGTGAACAAGGAAGAGGCTTTCCCAAAGGCGAGAGGATTTTGTTGTTGTATCTCGGCTGGACTGTAAACATCGTCGTTCAATACTCTGAACATAGCAAAGCAGACGATTGCACAGTTTGAAAAGGGGAGGAAGTAATAAGCGATGTAAACTTTCTAAAAATTATCGTGCTGTTAAACAAGTTGTTCTTACCAGAGACTGACAGTGCAATGTTTGCAGTGAAATATTTATTTCTCCGCCCCCAATACCTCCCCTCAATACCTCCTGGCAGTCAGCCCAAACCCACCAACCTACTCTTTCTCAAGAAAGGCTACTTAACAGGATATCAACTCTCTGTTTTCTTCTTTGTTTACATCTAATTAGAATTTGTGAAGGCGCTAACACCTGCTTAATAATACAAACGGTGTCATTATGAAGTTATTTTCATATACCTTTACTTCAAAGGATGAAGGTGCAGCAGACATATTAACAAATTGTTTATGGTTATGAGAATGTTAAGAGAATGTTATCTTAAACAAAAAGATGAAAAACAGCCAGATCCTGTTATATATTTGTATACACATACCAAATCCATGTTAATCACTATCCCGGCTTCTTCACTTCAGCTTAAAGTACAGCTGAAAAATCTGTGTAAGTATTCCAGTAGCTAACAACTGGTAATTCTATTATATGTGCTGACGACTTTCAGAATGCTAACATATACTAACACATATTTAATAGGCAATCTCAGAAGCAACTAAAATTAGATATAAAAACTGTCCCATTAAAAGGAAAAAACAGATAACTTTAGCACCCAATCAGTTTCTTGGTGTTAATGTAACACTTCAAAGGGATTGGGTTTTTGTCTTTTTGTTTTGAGGATGGGGGAGTAGGGAAAGTGGGAGGCTGGAGGTGAGTGATGCCTTAGGTGGGTAGGCTGTGCAGATGTAATATCCATCACTCTCGTCTGCACTTTTAAATAACAGATGATCAAAACTAAACAAAACTAAAAGAACAAAGCTTTATAAATCCAAATTTCTAAATTGCAGCCATCAATTGTTTTACATTGTATTTCATACTCTGGGGAAAATTGAAAAGTAAGGGTTTACAAAATGAAATAAGTGAAGCCCTCTTCCAAATAAATCCATAAGGCAAATTTGGAAGTTTTCATAGAGTATTTTGATGTAATAAAATATGAGGAGACTTCCCCTATACAAGTTTTAAAACCATATCTGAAAAATAGGAGTAACAACTGTATATTGTACTGGACATAACATATGAAAAATAAGTCTCACCAAGATTTCATAAAAGTGATGCCAAAATTCCTAAGAAAATATAATTTAAATAATGCTTGTGCTTCATAAAAATGACCTGCATAAAAATAAAACATGATTTAAGCAATGTCTTATGATGCAATGATAGTAGAAACTTCAAAGGTTAACTTTATTCAGTCAAATGTGTCAATTCTGTAAGCTGCATCCTAGTCATTAAAGTTAAGTGTTAAAGATCCAAATAAAATGTGAAAATATTATTACTTGATGCAATTTAAGACATGCATCTTACTGTGGAAGTAAATGTTTAAATGGCACTCATATACAAAAGCAGATTTAATAAACCTAGAAATTATTTAATAATGAGAAAAATATATATCTTTTCAAAGTTGAAATTAAAAGATGAAAAGTAATACATTCAGCAATGTGGAGGAACCTTGAAAACATCATCCTGTGTTAAAAAAGGATACACAAGAGGCCACGTACTGAAAGATTACATTCACATGGAGTCCCCAGAAGGGGCAAATGCAGAGACAAGAACCAAGTTAGTGATGGTTGCCCAGGAAAGAATAAGAGGGAGGGAGCATGGGAAGTAACTGCTAAGCTGTTCAGGTTTTCCTTCTAGGTCAGTGAAATATTCTGGAGCTAGATACAACTGCTGATTGCACAACATTTGAATGTACTTAAGCTACTGAATTGTATCCTTAAAATGATTTAAATGAATGTTATGTATATTCAGTCACTTCAAAGCAGAAAAAAGAAAAAGAGGACTTCACAGATATTAATATAATTATATGAAGGGGTGGGGATGACAAGAGCCTTTAAATTAAAAAGAAGGATTTCACTGCTTTTAAATTTCCAGCTCCAAGAATACAGCCTGATATATATATTAATTTCTTGAAATATCTCTACAATATACTTCAATCAACAAGCAGAGTCAAAAATGGTTCCAAGCTTATAGAAAGAAAACTTGTATTCCACTTATAAAAAGCCAAAAACTTCCATGATTTTCTAAAGATTTTTCATGCAAGAACAAAGAGGATGGAGAAAGGGAGGTACAGTCCATCTCAGTAATATGATATCAGTAGTTACCTGATGTTTCTTTGACTGCATTTTTAAAGTTATGTCAGCTTATGTCAATCTCAGAAGCCTGGTTTATACTCAGTCACTATGCTCACATACAATATTTAGCCATTCTTATAATATTGCACCTTTAAACCAGAGACATAATGTATGCTACCCTGAACTTTTGGGCGACTAGGATACCACACCAATTCCCCACATTCATTCTCAGCTCTGTTGGGTTAAATGACTATCACATTTCTTATTCATGGTTAAATATGTCTCAAATTTTTCTCAATCCTTCCCACAAGCAAAGTGGTGGGAAGTGATACAGTTCTAAAAAAGTTAAACCCAAAGAGGATTCACTAACAAAAAAGTTTGCCAAACTAGCAAACTTATTTTCTCTTTTGGTTCGATTAACATTCTAGAATAGGAAAGTGCACCAGAGATATCGGATTCAAATACTTTTTCATATTATAGATTCTTATTTCTTCTTAAATTAAAGTAAAAATGAATAAGAACTGAACACTATTAGATTATAACAATGGAATCAACTGCATGTAAGGTATCAGTTCAGTTTAGTCACTCAGTCCTGTCTGACTTTTTGTGACCCCATGGACTGCAGCACACCAGGCTTGCCTGTCCATCACCAACTCGTGGAGCTTACTCACACTCATGTGCACCGAGTCAGCCACGCCATCCAGCCATTCATCCTCTGTTGTGTCCTTCTCCTCTTGCCTTCAATCTTTTCCAGGATCAGGATCTTTTCCAAAGAGTCAATTCTTCTCATCAGGTGGTGGAGTTTCAGGTATTGGAGTTTCAGTCTCAGCATCAGTCCTTCCAATGAATATTCAAGACTGATTTTTTTTTTTAGGATGGCTGGATCTCCTTGCAGTCCAAGGGACTCTTCAAGCATCAATTCTTCAGTGCTCAGCTTTAAGATATAAGTACATACTTTATCCTTAGATATGCAGATGACAGCACTCTTAAGGTAGAAACATAAGAGGAACTTAAAAGCTTGCTGATGAATGGGAAGGAAGACAGTGAAAAAGGTGACTTGAAATTCAACATTAAAAAATGAGGATCATGGCATCTGGTCACATCACTTCATGGCAAATAGATGGGGAAACAATGGAAATAAAGACAGATTTTATTTACTTGACTCTAAAATTACTGCAGATAATGACTGCAGCCATAAAACTAAAAGATTGTTGCATTTTAGAAGAAAAGCTATGTCCAACATAGACAGCATATTAAAAAGCAGAGACATTACTTTGCCAACAAAGGTCCATCTAGGCAAAGATATGGTTTTTACAGTAGTGATGTATGGATGTGAGAATTAGACCATAAAGAAAGCTGAGTGACAAAGAATTGATGCTATGACCTGTGGAGGAGACTCTTGAGAGTCCCTTGCACTGCAAGGGGATCAAATAAGTCAATCATAAAGGAAATCAGTCCTGAATGAATATTCATTGGATAGACTCTTGCTAAAGCTGAAGCTCCAATATTTTGGCCCCCTGATGCAAAGAACTAACTCATTGGCAAAGACCCTGTTGCTGGGAAAGATTGAAGGCAGGAAGTGGACAACAGAGGATGAGATGGTTGGATGGCATCACCAACTAAATGGACATGAGTTTGAGCAAGATTCAAGAGTTGGTAGTGGACATGGAAACCTGGCATGCTGCAGTCCATGGCTGTCACAAAGAGTCAGACATGACTGAGCAACTGAACTGAATGGAACTGAGGCACTTTCTCCTAACTGGTTAAATACCCATTTTCTACAGTGGATAGACCATAGTTCAACAGTGTTTACACGAAACCCTTACAAAATTTTACAATAATAATTTGCATATTTTTTTCTCTTCACTGTTCCCACTTACCTCTCCCCCACAGTTAGAACATTTTCAAATGAAGGAATAGATACAATTATAATTACAAAATTATAATTGTAAAATGGAGATTTTGCTCCATTTATGTCCTCTAACACTATCAAGACATTTCCAACCAAAATGTGAAAGTATGTGGTTAAAATATAAGGACCCCAAATCTTGCCCTATTTGTAATTTACTCTAGTGTCAGTCTTTATTTTTTTGGTCTCCAAAATCACTGCAGGTGATGATTGCAGCCGTGAAACTAAAAGATGCGTACTCCTTGGAAGGAAATTTATGACCAACCTAGATAGCGTATTAGAAAGCAGAGACATTACTTTGCCAACAAAGGTCTGCCTAGTCAAGGCTATGGTTTTTCCAGTGGTCATGTATGGATGTGAGAGCTGGACTGTGAAGAAAGCTGAGTGCCAAAGAATTGATGCTTTTGAACTGTGGTGTTGGAGAAGACTCTTGAGAGTCCCTTGGACTGCAAGGAGATCCAGCCAGCAAATCCTATAGGAGATCAGTCCTGGGTGTTCATTGGAGGGACTGATGCTGAAGGTGAAACTCCAAAACTTTGGCCAACTCATGTGAAGAGTTGACTCATTGGAAAAGACCCTGATGCAAGGAGGAGAAGGGGATGACAGAGGATGAGATGGCTGGATGGCATCACCGACTCGATGGACATGAGTCTGAGTAAACCCCGGGAGTTGGTGATGGACATGGAGGCCTGGCGTACTGCAATTCATGGGGTCGCAAAGAGTCAGACACGACTGAGCGACCAAACTGAACTGAACTGAATCTATAGCAATTTATGTGTGCATTTATTTTCTAGTTTTTCTGTCAGCTTTTTTGTTTGTTTGTCTGTTTTTTTAGCTCTAATGATACACAGAGCTTGCCAGATAGCTAGCTTAATTGATAAAGAATTCACTTGCAATCAAGAGGTCCTGGTTCATTTCCTTCTTTGGGAAGATACACTAGAAAAGAGATAGGCCACCTACTCCAGTATTCTTGTGCTTCCCTTGAGGCTCAACTGGTAAATAATCCACCTGCAATGAAGGAGACTTGATTTTGATCCCTGGGTTGGGAAGATTCCCTGGGGAAGGGAATGACTATTCACTCCAGTATTCTCGCCTGGAGGACTGCATGGGACTGTATAGTCCGTGGGGTCACAAAGAGTCAGACATGACTGAGAAACTTTCACTTTCACTTTTAATGGTAAATAAGACATGTGTTTCTTTATTTAATCTTGCTGGATTCTTAAATTAAGCATGGCCTGCACTTAATGAATTAAAATGAAATATCTTTTTAATGTGTTAGATATGTATCAAAATTCAATTATCTCATTGTTCTAAGACTTCAGTCAAAGAAGTCATATAGAATCTGATCCCCATAAACATGATTGATTTATGTGTTATCACCTTCCAGGAGCTTCTTAATTCATATGGGGTGGAAGAAAAACAAACTACCTGAAAAAAAGAAAGTTACAAATACATATATGCTATATATATACACACATATCTGGTTTACAAATATAAAAATAATGCTTCTTGCTTTCTTCTCTATCATCATTTTAATGTTTTCTTTTAATTTTACCATTTTGACATTTCCAGTATAGGAAATTGCCTAAAAATTACTATAGCTTGATGTATTTTCTTAGCATATTTGTAACTGTTGGTATTAAAATATCTAAGGAGGAAAAAGTCTGTTACAAAGCAGTCTTCCTTTCTACACTGAAACATTAAAAATGTTCTCACTGCTGCCATTTAATTTCTGATGCACAAAGCACAAGCTACTTTTTTAAATTCCTCTAGTCAGTTCACATGTTGTTTGACTAGGCTTGCTTTTTTCTTTAAACTGAAGGTCACTTTTGATCTCTCCTCTGTTTCATGATCTCCCCTGTTTCTGTGGAAACCAATTATAAAAGTCTCAGTTCTGAAGTGAACCTGATCTTGAAGAGAGAGCAGTGAGCACTCCTGCAGAAAGATCTTAATTCCCTGGTCAGGAATTAAACTTAAACAATGAGGATAAAAACCAAGAGTCCTAGCCCATCAGTGGTTAGAGGCTAAAAGTAAAGTGGTCTTGGCTCTTGCCCCTGTTTGAAAGCAAGTTTTTCAAGGAAACGGACACTGTGAAAATAGGTACAAAGTTTCTTGTTAGAGACACACAAAATGTATGAGAGAGCGTGTAGGAAAATGTTTTATCAAATTCAGACACAGGGCAGAGACACACATCTAGAGAGAGGGTATGGACATCCTCTCTAACGAGGAGGAGAACAGAACTTCAGAAGTTAGACAGAGATACCCAACCAGAGTGTGTGTGCCCTGAGTAAGGAGAAGAGCAGTAAGAATGTGATATAAATAACTTTTATAGGACAGTGCTTCTGAGTCTTTGTTTACCTTTGGCCAATTATCTCCCTTCATTCTTTATACTTCCATGGACTGCCGCCTGCCCCCCCCACCCCCCACCTCCCGCCACCCCAGATGCATGCACAACTTTTTTTCTAAGATGGGTCCCACCATAGAGGCCCATCCTTGATTATTATGTCATGAAGCCCTCTCCCTTATGACTCCCAAAAAAACATTCCTCTGCATGTGCAGAGAGGAAAGTCTTCCTTGACCTCTGGAGAGGGTTCTTTATCTTTATGCTTTAGACAGACTTTTGCCACTTTTGTCCTTGGAGTTTCTGGGTGAGAAAAAAGCCTCAATTTTACTCCTTTTGACAACTGCCAGGTGTCTGGCCCAGAGGCCCTCTGTCTCCTATCTCAAAACAAGCAGCTGTTTTGGCCAAACACTACTTGATGAAAGTGGTGAATTTATTGATGAAGTTCTATGGAGGTGCTCCATTATACATTGTATACATTATTTTTTTTTCTCACTTTATAGACATCAGAAACTGTTTTCATTCAGCTCCTAATTTTTGAAATATTAGTACCCCAATAATTGATCAGTTCTTACGAATATTTCTCAGTTTTCTGATGAGGATTTTTCTTTCTCCTGTAGTGATTTATACAAGAAAGATATCATCCTTTAGCTGACATACATTTAGCTGATACTTTTTTCATACATGCCACATATTTACAATTATCCTTTTCATCTTTAAATCTTCAGAACACTACTTTAGTAATAATGGATATAACATGAATCCCGGTTTTGGTTTTGTTTCAAAGATAATGGTTACAGTATCATACAAGCTGAAAAATGTTGCTACCCTGTGAACTAATTTTTATGCTGCAACTACAACAAGGGAGAAAATGAATGATATACACATTTGAATGCTCAGTTCCAAATAATAGCAAGGAGAGATAAAAGTCTCCCTAAGCAGTCAATGCAAAGAAATAGAGGAAAACCGTAGAATGAGAAAGATTAGAGATCTGTTCAAGAAAATTAGAGATACAAAGGGAACATTTCATGCAAAAATGGGCTCAATAAAGGACAGAAATGGGATGGCTCTAACTGGAGCAGAAGATATTAAGAAGAGGTGGCAAGAATAATCTGAAGAACTGTACAAAAAAGATCTTCCCAGATAACGATGACGATGTGATCACTCACCCAGAGCCAGACATTCTGGAATGTGACGTCAAATGGGCCTTAGGAAGCATCATTAGAAACAAAGCTAGTGGAAGTGATGAAATTCCAGTTGAAAATTCAAATCCTGAAAGATGATGCTGTGGAAGTGCTGCACCCAATATGTCAGCTAACTTGGAAGACTCAGCAGTGACCACAGGACTGGAAAAGGTCAGCTTTCATTCTAATCCCAAAGAAAGGCAAAGCCAAAGAATGCTCAAACTACAGCACAGTTGCACTCATCTCACATGCTAATAAGTAATGCTCAAAATTCTCCAAGCCAGGCTTCAACAGTATGTGAACTGTGAACTTCTGGATGTTCAAGCTGGATTTAGAAAAGGCAGAGGAACCAGAGACCAAATTGCCAACATCCACTGGATCATCGAAAAAGCAAGAGAATTCCAGACAAACATCTATTTCTGCTTTATTGACTATGCCAAAGCCTTTGATTGTGTGGATCACAATAAGCTGTGGAAAATTCTGAAAGAGTTGGGAACACCAGATCACCTGATCTGCCTCTTGAGAAACCTGTATGCAGGTCAGGAAGCAACAGTTAGAACTGGACATGGAACAACAGACTGGTTCCAAATAGGAAAAGGAGTACGTCAAGCCTGTATATTGTCACCCTGCTTACTTAACTTATAGGTAGAGTACATCATAAGAAACACTGGGCTGGAAGAAGCACAAGGTGGAATCAAGATTTCTGGGAGAAATATCAATAACCTCAGATATGTAGATGACACCACCCTTATGGCAGAAAGTGAAGAAGAACTAAAAAAATCTCTTGATGAAAGTGAAAGAGGAGAGTGGAAAAGTTGGCTTAAAGCTCAATATTCAGAAAACTAAGACCATGGTATCTGGCCCCATCACTTCATGGGAAATAGATGGGGAAATAGTGGAAAAAGTGTCAGACTTTATTTTGGGGGGCTCCAAAATCACTGCAGATGGTGATACAGCCATGAAATTAAAAGACGCTTACTCCTTGGAAGGAAAGCTATGACCAACCTAGACAGCATATTAAACGGCAGAGACATTACTTTGCCAACAAAGGTCCATCTAGTCAAGGCTATGGTTTGTCCAGTAGTCATGTATGGATGTGAGAGTTGGACTATAAAGAAAGCTGAGCACTGAAGAATCAGTGCTTTTGAATTGTTGTGTGGGAGATGTCTCTTGAGACTGCAAGAGATGATTCCCTTGGACTGCAAGGAGATCCAGTCAGTCCATCCTAAAGGAGATCAGTTCTCGGTATTCATTGGGAGGACTAATGCTGAAACTGAAACTCCAACACTTTGGCCACCTGATGTGAAGAGCTGACTCATTGGAAAAAACCTTGATGCTGTGAGGTATTGGGGGCAGGAGGAGAAGGGGATGACAGAGGATGAGATGGTTGGATGACAACACCGACTCAATGGACTTGAGTTTGGGTAAACGCTGGGAGTTGGTGATGGACTGGGAGGCCTGGTGTGCTGTGGTTCATGGGATCACAAAGAGTCAGATAGGACTGAGCAACTGACTGACAGCATATCTTGTATAAACAACAAAATTTTTATATTGTCTAATGATTTTCTTGTCAACTGAAAATTCAACATACAACCCTAGCATTTTTCCCGGCAATTCAGTGGTTAGAACTGCATTTTCAGTGCTATGGCCTGAGGTTTAATGTCTTTTGGGGGAATAATGATAACACAAGCCAAATGACACAGCCAAACATAAAAATAAATAAATAAATGCACACACAACCTAAAAGCTGAGTTTTTGTTTTTACTTTTTCCAACGTAGCATCTCAAATAACTCTGAGAAAACTTATCTGAAGAGATGATGGGGGAGCTTGAATATAAAGGAGTTTTCAACAAATGGCACATAGTTGAACAACAGATTGCTGTTAATAAAAGAGAACTAGATTTCTCAAAGTTAAGGAACTGAAACATTTTCTATGTATGGGAAAATGTAGGAATTTGGGCTCACTGGAATCATTCCTCTAATATGGACCTCAGCTATTTGGAGCCAGTTGCCTGCGCTTTCACTTCCTGAGTTTCCAGAGGGTTCACTGAAGGAGTGGCTACTGTCTGTTCTGCTAGATGGCAGGAATTCTTTTCTTCCTGAATTTCCTGAGGGCTCATCAGCTGTTTGCAATCACTGGTGACTGACAACTTTTTTTATTGATATGACAGACAACATTTTGCTTCTCAATATCTTGTTTGAAATTTGGCTTACATGGACAGAGGAACCTGGTGACTATGGACTATAGGGTTATAAAGAGTCAGACACACCTGAAAAGGCACACAAGCTAAAATGATCACTGAGTCTGGTGACTAGCAAAGTAAATCACAGTTTGTAGCCAGATTTCAGAATAGAGAAATAATAAATTGAATTGTCTTTTTTTTTTTTATTACTATGAAAAATTTTTGATCATGTTTCTTTGTATTATTTCAGGCAAATCTGTCTACTGTTGAAAAGCATAAGTGACATATATGTGTATGTGAATTTACACATATATATGACTTTCAAATACAAATATTTCAAAGTAGGTAATATATGTTTTTCCATTGGCATCCAATGCATACCTCATTCTCTCTACTTCTTCCACTCATATCGTTTCTGTCTGTTCATACTCTAGGGCTAGTTCTAGTTATCAGCTGAAAAAAAAGGTTAAGAATTATGTTCATTTCAGTTCTGTTGAGAGGCTGCTGAAAGTGTTAACCTTTGAATCAGGGACTGTTGATAATATAAAATTATCAGACTGGCCAGACTTACTAGTCTCCTCTAGCCCAGAAAATGTTTTCCTTTGGTGCTCATTCCCATCACTAGAGTTCTATGCTACAGTTACTTTATGTAGAGCTAAACATATGAGCTGGTGATGGACACGAAGGCCTGGCATGCTGTGATTCATGGGGTTGCAAAGAGTCGGACATGACTGAGCAACTGAACTGAACTGAAACATATGGGCAACTACTTGAAGAATCAGACATCGTTAATTTAGCTGAAGGCCTGGTTGCATTTTGAGTAATATAAAAGACAACAATTTTATAAAACAGACTATCACTATATTATAGGTAGTAACTATATTGAAGTCAGAGTGCAACAGAAAGTTCGAGAGGCATAAAAAAATTAAAAAAGAAAGAAAGAACTAATTAGAACAGAGATTAGCATAACTATTGCAATCTGGTTCTAATAAGACATCAACTCCCAAGGGGGCCAACTACAGAAGCCAAGTTAGGGACGGGTAAGGTAGAAAGAAAATATTAGAATTTTCTTTTTGTTTAAAATGAGGCACTTTATCAACTTGCTGTAGCTCACAGTATAAAAAGAAAGTCTTTTTAGGAAACAAAGAATTAAAAGTCCATATTTAAGAATAAATCATGACACTACAAATTACATTTATCAGTAAACTCAGCCCCATGAAATTGATTCTGTTGATCTGAATGAAGAGTTAAGCCTTTCCATTAGAAAGTTATAATTTCTTACCATTAGAATTTTATAATTTCTTACCCAGTTCAGGAGTATGATGTAAAAGTCAATAGAAGTTTTTATTTGCCAAAACAATCATTTTTGTGACTTTCTGAAGTGCTTATTTTATAGAAGAATCAATAAAACAATTATTTTCTATAGATAATGACTTTAATGACATGATTAGAGATCTGATTGCAATGCAATTGGTAAAAAACATAGATATTTTGGTGACATACTACGTTTATAGATGGCACAGTGCTACAGAACCCACATGCCAAAGGAGGAGATACAAGAAAAAAGAACTGGAAAGATCTTTGGATTGGAGAGATCCCCAGGAATACAAGTGGCCACCTACTCCTGTACTCTCATCTGGAAAATCCCATGAACAGAAGAAACCTGATAGGCAGTACATGGAGTTGCAAAGAGTTGGATAAGACTGAGAAACTGATGGCACATACATTTTAAGATAATCATGGAAATTATAGCTGACAACCTGTAAGTAGGTCAAGAGGCAACAGTTAGAGCCAAAAGTGGAAAATGGAATTGCTCAAAATTGGAAAAGGAGTATGTAAAGGCTGAATATTATCACTCTTATTTTTTAGCTTACATGCAGAGTACATTATGAGAAATTCAGGGCTAAATGAGCCACAAGTTCAAAATTTCTTTCAGAATCAGGATTACTGAAAGAAATATCAACAACCTCATATTTGCAGATGGTCCAACTCTCATGGCAGAAAACAAAGAACTAAAGAGCTTCTTGATGAAGGTGAAAGAGGGTAGTGAAAAAGCTGGTCTAAGACTCAACATTCAAAGAACTAAAATCATAATATTATGTCCCATCTCTTCATGGCAAATAGATATGGGGAAATGGAAACAGCGGCAAATTTTATTTCCTTGGGCTTAAAGTTCTTTGTGGATTTGTGCAAACTGCCTCCATTAAATTAAAAGGCATTTGATCCTTGGAAGAAAAGCTATAACAAACGTAAACAGCATGCTAAAAGGCAGAAAAATCACTTTGCAATAAAGGTCCATATTGTCAAAGAATGGTTTTTCCAGTAGTCATGTATGGATGTGAGAGTTGAATCATTAAGAAAACTGAGTTCCAAAGAATTAATGCTTTCAAACTGTGGTTCTGGAGAAGACTCTTGGAGAGTACTTTGGACAGCGAGGATATCAAACCAGTCAGGAGATGAGATGATTGAATGGCATCACCGACATAATGGATATGAGCTTAAACAAACTCTGGGAAATAGAGTTTGAGCAACCTTAAGAAAGAATTCAGTTTTGTGGCCAGGGTCAGAATCACTTCAGTTCAGTTCAGTTGTTCAGTCATGTCCGACTCTTTGAGACCCCATGAATCGCAGCACACCAGGCCTACCTGTCCATCACCAACTCCTGGAGCTTACTCAAACTCATGTCCATCGAGTCAGTGATGACATCCTGCCATCTCATCCTCTTTTGTCCCCTTCTCCTCCTGCCACCAATCCCTCACAGCATCAGGGTCTTTTCCAATGAGTCAACTCTTCGCATCAGGTGGCCAAAATATTGAAGTTTCAGCTTCAGCCTCAGTCCTTCCAATGAACACCCAGGACTGATCTCCTTTAGGATGGACTAGTTGGATCTCCTTGCAGTCCAAAGGACTCTCAAGAGTCTTCTCCAACACCACAGCATCAGAATAAGTATGTTTAATTGGCTAAGTGAGTTGGTCCAACCTAGTGATATCAGTAGTAGCCCAGATTGAAATATAATTCCTTTCTTCTAAAATAAATTTTGTAAGAGCCATCTGGTCAGAGAGAACCCCGCAAAGGTAAATGAGAAGTATTAACAGCACATGAACCAAGAATTCCTAGATGTACCAGTAGATTTAGAAAAGGTAGGGGAACCAAAGATCAAATTGCCAACACCCATTGGATCATAGAAAAAGCAAGAAAATTCCCAAGAGAAATCTACTTCTGCTTCATTGACTGTGCTAAAGCCTTTGACTGTGTGGATCACAGCAAACTGTGGAAAACTGTTAAAGAGATGACACTACCAAATCATCTTACCTGCCTCCTGTGAGGGAAACCTGGTGTGTTGCCGGTGCTCTAAAAGAGTTGGACATAAATGAGTGACTGAACAACAACAAGAGATGCAAGTAATTGACCACAAATCCAGAAATTTGATTAATTTCTAAGATTTTTATAAGATTGTGACCATGATAGGAAAACATTTGATTCATGTGCAAGAGTCCAAGGAGCCAAGAAAATGTTGTGAACAATCAAAAGTGCCAGGTCAAGCTTCTTGGATCAGTTGTCTACTTCTAATGTCATCTTCTTCTCATTCTGGCATTGGTGTTTCCATATTATCAGAATGTTAGCAGTTCTCTCTATAGACCAGACTGGTGCAAGAGCCCTTCTTTAGGTGGGAAATATGAGGATAGTAAATCCCCTTCAGTTGTGAAGTGCATAAATTAGTCAAAAGAACCTGATAAGTGTCCTTCCATTTACATTGGAGGGGGTTCTTTAAATGACTTCTTTTTTTTTCCTAATGTAAAAAACCTCTTGGTTGTAAGTCATGGGATGTTTGATCTTCATTTGAGGATAGATAACTGTGACAAGTTTCAGAAACAAGTTTAGAATGACTGGTCAATAATTTTATAAAACCCTTACAATAACATAATATATATTCCTCAAGAGATATAAGATCATATAGTCTGTCACCTAATCTCATTGATCTCTTGGCAATAATCTCAAAGAGAGATAAATGATGTTTGCCAAAGGAGTTGAGTTGAGGTTGAGGAGAACCAATGGAAAGGTCTTAGTTCATTGTAAGGAATAAATATTCATAAATTTAGCCAACTGAGTTTTAATTGTTCCATTTGTCCTTTCAACTAACCCAGAAGACTTGGTGTGATAGGCCCAGTTGAAATGTTGAATAATTGGACACATTTTTACAAATTTCCTTAACAATTTGTCCAGTCAAATGGGTCCTTCTGTCACTACATAATTCGGAAGGGATACTTCAAAAGGGGACTCCTCACTCTTTCTAACAGCAGCTCCTCTATCAATTGTGTCATGGTCCTTCTGTATGGGAATGTTTGAAACCCAGTGTGAGAACATGCAAACACTAGCAAATGATAACCTTGTGAGGGAGATATCTGCATAAAATCAATTTGCCATGTTTTAAAAGGGTCTGTGAGTAATGGAAAACTTCCCTGAGAACTACGTAATGATTTTCCTATGTAATATTTTAGATACATGTTGCATCCCGAATAGACCTTCTGAATTATGGTGAAGAAAAGTTGACAAAACTACTTTTTACCCCATAACACCACCTTATCTGGTTCCCAGTGCGTTAACTCATGCATGTATTGTAAAACAGGGTATTGAGCTCCAAACAAAAGGATAGGCTCTCCGTTTAGGCCTATCCACAGCTCTCTGTTAGAGCTGAATCTTCGTTCTGTATCCAAGTGTCTTTGTCTTTGTCTGGTGGGCTTCTCTGAAAACGTAACAACATGTTAGTGAGGTTACTGTGAAGATGAAAGGGAAAAGAAGAGGCTGGTTGGTCATTGATAATTTGAGAGAATGCTGCTTTGGTGTTGGGATCAGCTAGAGTTTCCTTTTGCCTCTGCAATGTCAGTCCTTGAATGGTCTCATAACTTAACAATGGTAAGTGTGACTGGGAGCAGGATTGATTCCTAATAACTTCTTTCTCTTTTATGATAGGCTGTCCCAAGGATGTTAGAAAACTTCTTATTTCCAAAATATACCAAAATCATGTGTCACTGAAAAACCACAGGGGCCGTCTGTGTATATATTGGCATATTTTAATTTTGCCAACTAACAGACTTTAGTCAGTACTATTAACTCAGCTTGCTGGGCAGAAGAGACATTAGGAAAGGGATCATTTTCAATGAGAGATACTGGTGAAACAACAATATAGACAGCCTGAGATTTTCCATAAGGTTCTTGTGAATTTGAATAAGAATATGACCCATCAGTGAATAATAAAAAATCAGGTTTATCCATTGGACTCTCTTGAAGGCCAATCCTAGGGAACAAAAGGTTGTCAGTTTAGGCAGTACAATAATCTTTTCTGTCATCTGATTTTTCTGGGAGTAAGGAGGCTGGCTTAAGTTTGTTTTATCTGAGGAGAGTTATGTATGGGAAGAACAGAACAATGTTGAGAGAAGTTATCTGACTTACTGAATAATGTGTGTGATTAGAGTTTGGTAAGTCTCCCACAGAGTGTGGAACAAAGATAGTAAGAGGGTGACTCAGAACTATTTCCTCAGAGATTCAACACATCATAGCTGTTGCTGTGACAGTATACTCCTTGGCTATGCTACATCTAATTAATGACTGTAATATCCTATTGGATGGTGGTCATCAAAAAGCTTTTGGGCTATTATTCCTAGCTCAGTTCCTTGGTTTTCATGGGCAAAGAGGGAAAAGGGATGGATGCCATTAGGCATGCCCATAGTTTGAATGGATACCCATAGTTTGGATGCCCTAAGGTTGAGATCTTTGTCAGGAGGCCCTGTAGGGTCTCCATGGCTTCAGAACGTCCTATTAACCAGCAAAGTCATCCAGCTTGGGTAATGTTTAAGTAAATCATATAGTGGTTGAACTGTTACAGAAAAATTTGGGATCCAATTCCTGAAGTAGCCTGCAAGGCTGAGAAATCCTTTGTTTTCTTTTTGTCTTCAGAGTAGGGAAAGCAAGAATCCATTCATTCTATCTAGATCAATTAAAAGTCCATCATTAATAAAGCATTTGAATTTTCTTTTAAAAAAGAAAGAAGAAATATCCTTTGATATTAAATGTCCTAAGTAATTACATTAGTTCACAAAATTGTAATTTCTCTTTAGACACGTTATGTCCTTTTGAAGCTATTTTCTGGGGTAACTAGCTTCCCTGATAGCTCAGTTGGTAAGAATCTGCCTGCAATGCAAGGAACCCTGGTTTGATTCCCGTGTCAGAAAGATGCCCTGGAGAAGAGATAAGCTACCCACTCCAGCATTCTTCAGCTTCGTTTGTGGTTCATTTTCTGCCATATAAGCCACTTTTGGCAGAAAGTGAAAAGGAACTAAAGAACCTCTTGTTGAAAGTGAAAAAGGAGAGTGAAAAAGCTGGTTTAAAACTCAACATTGAAAAACCTAAGATCATGGCATCCACTCCCATCACTCCATGGCAAACAAATGGAGAAACAGTGAAAACAGTGACAGACTTTCTTTTCTTGGGCTCCAAATCACTGTAGTCATGAAATTAAAAGACATTTGCTCCTTTGAAGAAAAAGTATGACCAACCTAGATAACATACTAAAAAGCAGACATATCACTTTGCTGACAAGGATCCATCTAGTAAAAGCTATGGTTGTTCCAGTAGTCATATATGGACATGAGAGTTGGACTATAAAGAAAGCTGAGAACCAAAAATTGATGCTTATGAACTGTAGTGTTGGACAAAACTCTTGAGAGCCCTTTGCACTGCAAGGAGATCAAACCAGTTCATCCTAAAGGAAATCAGTCCTCAATATTCATTGGAAGACTGATGCTAAGGCTGAAGTTCCAGTATTTTGGCTACTGGATGTGAACTGAATCATTAGAAAAGTCCCTGGGAAAGGCTGGGAAAGACTGAAGGCAGGAGGAGAAGGGAACAACAGAAGATGAGATGGTTGAAGGCATCACTGACTCAATGGACATGAGTTTGAGCAAACTCTGGGAGTTGATGATGGACAAGGAAGACTGGCATGCTTCAGTCCCTGGGAATCTCAAAGTGTCAGACACAACTGAGCAACTGAACTGAGCTGAAATATGGCTCAGCTGGTAAAGAATCTGTCTGCAATGTGGGAGACCTTGGTTTGATCCGCGGGTTGGGAAGATCCCCTGTTGAAGGAAAAGGCTTCTCTTTCCTTTCTTAGTATTATGGATACTGAGAAAAATATCTAAAATTTAGATATTGAGAAACATATCTAAATTTATGGATATTTATTTCTTATGATGAACTCAGTAAATACCCCACTCCAGTATTCTGGACTGGAGAATTCCATGGACTGTATAGACCATGGGGTCACAAAGAGATGGACACAACAGAGCAACAGTCACTTTCTTTCTGGGGTAAGTACAGGGTGTCCTGCTGACTATTTACTAGGAACTTGAACACAGTAACAAGTCATCTAGGTATCATATCATCTGTTTTTTATATCTACAAAAAGTAAATGGAACTTTCAGTACAGCCTGTGGCATTGCATTGATGTTCAATCTAAGTGAAGGCAAAAAGATTGATCATCAGGATGCAAAGGGATACTAAAGAATGTGCTGCAGAAAGATATCACTGAGAAGAAGTCACTATTTTTAGGACTATGACATAGTACGCTGTGGGGTTTAGGTACCACAGAGTGGCAAGGAAAACAATAGCACTGACAATCTCATATCTTGTGTGTATCTCCAATCCTCCCCTTTAGATTTTTCAACTGGCAGGATGGCAGTGTTACAAGAACTATAGAAGACATGTTCAGTTCAGTCTCTCAGTAGTGTACAACTCTTTGCGACCCCCTGAACCACAGCATGCCAGGTCCCCCCAGTCCATCATCAACTCCCGGAGTTTACCCAAACTCAAGTCCATTGAGTCGGTGATGCCATCCAACCATCTCATCCTCTGTCATCCCATTCTCCTCCCACCCTCAATCTTCCCCAACAGCAGGGACTTTTCAAATCAGTCAGCTCGTCACATCAGGTGGCCAAAGTATTGGAGTTTCAGCTTCAACATCAGTCCTACCAATGAATACCCAGGACTGATCTCCTTTAGGATGGACTGGTTGGATCTCCTGCAGTACAACGGACTCTCAAGAGTCTTCTTCAACACCACAATTCAAAAACATCAATTCTTCTGCTCTCACATCCATACATGACTACTGGAAAAACCATAGCCTCTGCTTCTTTTTATGCTGTCTAGGTGGGTTTTACCTTTCCTTCCAAGAAGTAAGCGTCTTTTACTTTCATGGCTGCAATCACCATCTGCCGTGATTTTGGAACCCCAAAAAATAAAGGCAGCCACTGTTTCCCTATCTATTTGCCATGAAGTGATGGGACTAGATGCCGTGATCTTAGATTTCTGAATGTTGAGTTTTAGGTGGATGTTTTCACTCTCCTCTTTCATTTTCATCAGGCATGAGTGAGTGAAGTCACTCAGTCGTGTCGGACTCTTTGTGACCTCATGGACTGTAGACTACTAGCCTTCTCTGCCCAAGGGATTCTCCAGGCAAGAACACTGGAATGGGTTGCCATTTCTGAGAAGCCCTTTATTAATGTAAACTGATATCAATGGTTTTAGTCCCTCGATAGCTTCATGGTTCAATGGATATTGGACAGGGGCGTATTTTGGTCTATGATAATTTTAAAGGGTGTTGCAGAATGTATTTTCTTTATTATCAGCAGAGTCATATGCCCATAATTCTTTTATTGGTCTACATCATCTTTATAATGGGCCAAGAATATTATAACAAGAAAAATCTAATTTATCCTTCAAGTTAAAATCATTTCTTCCTTATCAGTTAAAGAAATCTGGGTTTCATAAGTTCTATCAGGTAAATAGGTGCACTTTCTACTAGGAAAAAGGAATGTATTCCTTAACTCCTTCTAGGTAAAATGCAAAAGGGGATGATTTAAAAGCTTTAATGGGTGTAGCGGAAACCCATACCATTTGCACTGAAATTTTATCCAAGGGAGAGGGTTTTTTTTTTTTTTTTTTTTGGTAAGGTTTAATACTGAAAAGATGGCTCCAGTATTGATTATGGCTTTAATTGTTTCTCCTAGAATATTCATCTCCATGTATTGAAAGTTGTTAGGAGAACGAGGAACAGTCTTCAGGTCCTCTGAGAGCAGCCTTATACTTGTTTAACTTGGAATTGCAGTTTGGAATCTAGTCTGCCCTTAAATTTCTTTTTAAATTTTCTGCAGTCCTGTTTTAGGTGCCTAGGCCAGTTGCAGTAAAAATAAACACTAGCATTCTTTGTCAGTCTAGGATCAAACCAAGATTATTTAACCACTGATAGTCTGTGTTTACTTAACCAGCACAATTGAAGGTTTATAATTTTTAGAGAGGTTTTTTTGTTTGTTTGTTTTTTCTTTATTTCTTTGTAATAGTTTTGAAAATTTGATCTGCAAGCATATCAAGGGCATTTGTATGTAATACACATCAACTTGAATTATGTATTTTAATTAGAGTAGCCAATTGCTCATCTAAACCTTTTAAAAAGGCAGATGTCAACTGAAAAGTGCAAAGTGTGAGAATTACAGGTTGTTTTATTTAGGGGCAATATAAAGAGTACAGCCTGGGAGAGAACACCTCAGATAGCACTGAGAAAATATTCCAAACAGATAGGGGGAAAGGACAGTTTTTATGTGATTTTGGCAGAGGCAGAGTATATGCAATCAAGCAGTTTTGTTGTTGTTGTTGTTTGTTTGTTTGTTTAGAAAGTTTCTGCTGGTATTGTAAATCTTCTGCTAGTCACAAGAAACAATAATCACTATGAATGATTTTAATGCTTTTCTAGAAGGAAGAGATACATGGATTGGGCTCATAAAATCAGCTCTTGAGAATATCTAACTATTTAAAGAACAGTCTGGCTAGTTTCCTAGAGAACAGAGTACCTCATCTATATTTTCCACCCTGTACTCTTTCTGGAGGTGTTGAAGGTGTGCAACTATTGCAACAGATGCTTTAAACCTTGTAGAGATAGATAACAAGTACTAATGGCAAGTGCTCATTAGTAATTGACACAGAGTTGAAGAACATTTTGATGGTAGAGAATAATTCAGGTGTCATGACTGAATATTGTTTAACAAGTTTCTTGAACTTCTCAAATAAGGAATTAATTCATTGGGCTTTTGTATGCTGTTGAAATTTGACTTCCCAAAATCTGCTTTCTCGATTCATTACTTTCCTTTACTTTCAGATATTAACTGATATTTTAATTGATATCAGTTCAGTCACTCAGTCATATCTGACTCTTTGTGATCCCATGGACTGCAGCACGCCAGGCTTCCCTGTCCATCACCAAATCCTGGAGCTTGCTCAAATTTATGTCCATTGAGTCAGAGATGCAATCCAACCATCTCATCTGCTGTCATCCTCTTCTCCTCCTGCCATCAATCTTTCCCAGCATCAGGGTCTTTTCCAGTCGGTCAGTTATTCACATCAACTGGAGAAAGTATTGAAGTTTTGGTTTCAGCATCAGTCTTCAATGAATATTCAGCACTGATTTGCTTTAAAATTGACTGGTTTGATCTCCCTGCAGTTCAAGGTACTCTCAAGAGTCTTCTCCAACACCACAGTTCATAAATATAAATTCTTCAGTGCTCAGCTTTCTTTATGGCCCTATCCTTACATCTATACATGACTACTGGATAAACTATGGCTTTGACCAGATGGACCTTTGTCAGCAAAGTAATATGTTTGCTTTTTAACATGCTGTCTATATTGGTCATAAATTTTCTTCCAAGGAGCAAGTGTATTTTAATTTCATTGTTGCAGTTACCATGGGCAGTGATTTTGGAGTCCAAGAAAAAAAAAAAAAAAAAGTCTGTCACTGTTTCTTTCCATCGTTTTCCCATCTATTTGCCATGAAGTGATGGGATTGGATGCCCTGTTGTTTGAATGCTGAGTTTCAAGCAAGTTTTTTCACTCTCTTCTTTCATGTTCATCAAGAGACTCTTCAGTCTCTCTTCAGTTTCTACCAGAAGAACAGTGTCATCTGCGTATCTGACGTTATTGATATTTCTCATGGCCATTTGATTCCAACTTGTTCATCCATCATCTGACATTTCACATGATGTACTCTGCATTTAAGTTAAATAAACAGGGCGTCAATATACAGCATTTATGTACACCTTTCCTAATTTGGAACTCATCCATTGTTACATGTCTGGTTCTAACTGTTGCTTCCTGACCCGCATACAGATGTTTCAGGAGGAGTTGAGGATATCTCAACCCATAATTTCAAATAGCTCATATCCATCAGCAAATTCTACTAGAATTTTTCAAGTTTGGTGAAACTGCTTAGCTAGAGCTCTAAATTCAGTTCAGATCCAGGGTGTAAAAGTTAAAACAGACAGCTTGCCATTCTTATAATAGGTTTCTCCTTAAAAGGAGCTAGGTGTACTTCTGATTTTCTCCCTTCCTTTATCAGGGAAGTAACAAGAGGTGAGGTTCACAAAAGAGAGAGACAAAGCTTCTGGTTGGTATTGTTCAATTGTTAAGTCGTGTCCTACTCTTAGTTGTGTGACACCATGAACTGCACCATGTCAGGCTTCCCTGTTTTTCACTATCTCCCTGGGTTTACCCAAATTATGTCCACTGAGTCAGTGATGCCATTCAACCACCTCATTCTCCATTACACCTTTCTCCTCATGCCTCAAGGAGGAAAGATCTTCCTGATCTTTTCCCATATCAGAGTCATTTCCAATGAATCAGCTCTTTACATCAGGTAGCCAAAGTATTGGAGTTTCAGCTTCCGCAAAAGCTCTTTCAATGACTATTCAGGGTTGATTTCCTTTAGGACTGACTGATTTGATCTCCTGTCAGTTCAAGGGACTTTAAGAGTCTTTCCCAACACCACAATTGGAAAACTTCAATTATTCAATGCTGAGCCTTCTCTGAAGAAGCTGAAGCTGAATGGATTTATGAAGAGCTACAAGACCTTCTAGAATTAACACCCAAAATATCCTTATAGGGGACTGGAATGAAAAAGTAGGAAGTCAAGAAACACTTGGAGTAACAGGAAAATTTGGCCTTGGAGTACAGAATGAAGTAGGGCAAAGGATAATAGAGTTTTGCCAAGAGAACATACTGGTCAGAGCAAACATCTTCTTCCAACAACACAAGAGAAGACTCTACAAACAGACATCACCAGATGGTCAACATTGAAATCAGACTGATTATATTCTTTGCAGTCAAAGATGGAAAAATCTCTATAGAGTCAGCAAAAACAAGACTGGGAGCTGACTGTGGCACAGATCATGAACTCCTTACTGTCAAATTCAGATTTAGATTGAAGAAAGTAGGGAAAATCATTAGACCATTTAGGCATGACCTAAATCAAATCCTTTACATTTATACAGTGGAAGTGAGGAATAGGTTTAAGGGAATAGATTTGTTTGACAGAGTGCCTGATAAACTGTGGAAGGAGATTCATGACATTATACAGGAGACAGGGATCAAGACCATCCTAAAGAAAAAGAAATGTAAAAAGACAAGATGGCTGTCTGAGGAGGCCTTACAAAAACTGTGAAAGGGGAAGCCAAAAGCAAAGGAGAAAAGGAAAGATATACCCATTAGAATGAAGAGTTCCAAAGAATAACAAGGAGAGATAAGAAAGCCTTCCTCAGTGATCAGTGCAAAGAAATAGAAGAAAACAATAGGATCAGAAAGACTGGAGGTCTCTTCAAGAAAATTAGAGCTATCAAGGGAATATTTCATGCAAAGATGGGCTCAATAAAGGACAGAAATGGTACGGAACTAACAGAAGCAGAAGATATGAAGAAGAGGTGACAAGAATACACAGAAGAACTGTACAGAAAAGATCTTCATGACCCAGATAATAACGAAGGTGTGATCACCCACCTAGAGCCAGACAACCTGGAAGGACAGGTCACTATACACAAAGCTACTGGAGGTGATGGAATTCCAGTTGAGCTACTTGAATTCTCAAAGATGATGCTGTGAAAGTGCTGCACTCACTCAATATGCAAGCAAATTTGGAAAACTCAACAGTTGCCAGAGGACTGGAAAAGGACAGTTTTCATTCTAAGCCCAAAGAAAAGCAATGCCAAAGAATGCTCAAACTACAGCACAACTGCACTCATCTGTTGCTAGTAAAATAATGTGCAAAATTCTCCAATCCAAGCTTCAACAACATGTGAACTATAAACTTCCAGATATTCAAGCTGGATTTAGAAAAGGCAGAGAAACAAGAGATCAAATTGCCAACATCCACTGGACCATCAAAAAAACAAGAGAGTTCCAGAAAAAACATCTATTTCTGCTTTATAGACTGTGCCAAAACCTTTGACTGATCACAACAACAGTGGACAATTCTGAAAGAGATGGGAATACCAGACCACTTGACCTGCCTCTTGAGAAACCTGTATGCAAGTCAGGAAGCATCAGTTAGTACTGGACATGGAAAAACAGACTGGTTCCAAATAGGAAAAGGAGTACATTAAGGCTGTATAGTGGCACCCTGCTTATTTAACCTATATGCAGAGTACACCAGGAGAAACACTGGGCTGGAAGAAGCACAAGGAGGAATCAAGATTGCCGGGAGAAATGTCAATAACCTCAGATATGCAGATGACACCACCCTTATGGCAAAAAGTGAAGAACTAAAGAGTCTTTTGGTGGAAGTGAAAGAGGAGAGTGGAAAAGTTGGCTTAAAGCTCAACGTTCAGAAAACTAAGATCATGACATCTGGTCGCATCACTTCATGGCAAATAGATGGGGAAACAGTGGAAACAGTGTCAGTCTTTATTTTGGGGGGCTCCAAAATCACTGCAGATGGTGACTGCAACCGTGAAATTAAAAGATGTTTACCTCCTGGAAAAAAAGGTATGACCAACCTAGACAGCATATTACAAAGCAGAGACATTATTTTGCCAACAAAGGTCCGTCTGGTCAAGGCTATAGTTTTTTCAAGTGGTCATGTACGATGTGAAAGTTGGACTGTGAAGAAAGCTGAGCACAAAAAAATTGATGCTTTTGAACTGTGGTGTTGGAGAAGACTCTTGAGAGTCCCTTGGACACCAAGGAGATCCAACAAGTCCATCCTGAAGGAGATAAGTACTGGGTGTTCATTGGAAGGACTGATGCTGAAGCTGAAACTCCAATACTTTGGCCAGCTCATGCGAAGAGTTGACTCATGGGAAAGGATCCTGATGCTGGGAGGGATTGGAGGCAGGAGAAGGGGACGACAGAGGATGAGAAGGCTGGATGGCATCACCCACTCGATGGGCATGAGTTTGAGTAAACTCCGGGAGTTTGTGATGGACAGGGAAACCTGGAGTGATGTGATTCGTGGTGTCACAAAGAGTCGGACACGACTGAGTGACTGAACTGAACTGAACTGATGGCATTGGTATGGCTTTGGGCAGTTTGTCAATGTTTATTGCTGTGTTCCTCTTTGCTGAAAGATTAGCATGGCATGTCTTGCACGGCAACTTCCTAGTTCTGGGTTGTAGCTCCATTGCAGTGTAGAAATGGAGGGTTTGGGGTGGGATCTCAACTATTTAATATTCCCTGGTGCCAGGAGTCCTGCGATGTTCCAAAATTTAGGAGCTGAGCCTCCTGCCTCTGAGTTTTGGTCCTGACCTCTCATAGTAGCATCAGTGCTTCTCTTCTCATGCATCACAGAAGACAAATGTTCTGGGTTAATGTTGAAACAACTCTCCACACCCAAAGGGGACTCACAGAATTATGTAGAGAAGAGAAAAGGGAGGAGTGAGATAGGGACAGACGGAAAAAGTGTGAGTCAAAAGAGAAGAGAGAAATCAAGCCAGCAATCAAATCCCTAAGAGACAAAGGATACTAAAAACAAAACTCTTAAAAGTACATAATTAAGAGCTGATATCAAAAAGCAAAAAACAATCAAAAAACTAGAATAGAGATTATCTCTCTCTCTTTAGTCACGAAGTCATGTCTGACTCTTGCAACCCCATGGACTGTAGCCTGCCAGGCTCTTCTGTCTATGGGATTCTCTAGGCAAGAACACTTAAAAGTACAAAATTAATAGCAAATATCAAGAAGCAAAAAAAAAACAAAAAACAACAACAACAAAAAAAAACCAAAAAAAAAAAAAAAAAAAAAAAACTAGAACAGATATTACATCCTCAAAAGTACAATATATATAAAAAAATAAAATTGAATAAAAAAATTACATATATGGCCAGTTCAAGGTCAGATAATCCCTTTTTCTGGCTTGTATTCATTCTCAGATCTTACAGTTGTCCCTCATAGGCATAGCCTCAGCTTAACTGTAGCATTTTATTTGGTTGCACTTGCCACATCCAGGGCAGTTCCCTCTTCCATGCTTAGGTTGGTCATCTCTGCTTGCAAGTCTCCTGTGAAGTCTCTTTGAAGTGTCTAATCTCCACCCTGAGATGAAGGGGCAAACATGACCAGTTATTCAGGCTCACTCTTGGTTGTGTTGTGGAGAGGGAAAAATACTGCAAACTGACACTACTGGCATGCGTGTTGTGCACTCACAGTGGCTGGATCAAACAGGGGTACCACAGCCCAAGGTGGCATGCATTTCCCAGGTCCAAGTTGTCTGGGTTCCTGGGTGTGCTGCAAGGGCACAATCCCAAGTGAGGCATGCATCTCATACACTTCCCAGATCCAAGCCACTCAGGTTCTTTGGTGTACCAAAGGGCACAGTCCTCGATAGGCCATGTGTCTCATGTACCTCCCATATTCAAGCCACTTAGTTTACCAGGTAGGTTGTGAGGGCACAGTCCCAGGTGGGCCATAAAGTTGCCCAACCTTGTCAGATTGTGACACTCCTGGTTGTTATGAACCATCCAGAATCTCAGGAAGACATGGTTAGTGAAAGGTAGCTTGCTCATAGCTTTTGTAGGATATGCAGTCTCTGGGGACAAGACTGCATAAACCCCTTGCTTTCTTCCACCTCTGGCTGTCAGACATCATCTTCTCTACTTCATGAAGAGCCCTGAAAAAGAGCTGGCTTGTTCTCCTTTGGTATGCAATAGGGTGATCCTGTGTTCTGTGAGTGGTTCAGGGTTCACAGTGGGGGTGTTAGAACCTTACTGTGGAAAAGGTCTTCTGTTTTTCTTTGTCTGTCTGGTGTTCCCATGGTTTCGGGTTCTTTGTCACATTAATACCCTCAGAGTATCCTCAGCTCATTCAACACTTACCCTAAGGACAAACAGTGCAACCTGAGCCTCAGCACCCAGCCCACATTTGCTGCAGGTGGACACGAGTGTATGAGTTGCTTCTCCACTGGTAATTGTCATTGAGTGCAAATTCTGAGGTGTTTTTTTTTTTTTTTTTTTTTTCCCAATTATGCTGCCCTCTGAGATTTCAAAGCTCCTCTCTTACCTGTGAGAGGATTTTCTATTATGTGGAAACTTCCTCACAACTCCCTCTCCAGGACAGGTGAAAAGAAAAGAAAGTAAATTTGCTCAATCATGTCCAACTGCTGTAGCCCACCAACCTTATCCATCCATGGGATTTTCCAGGACATACAGTAATGGGTTTCCATTTCATTCTCCAGGGCATCTTCCCAACCCAGGGATCAAACCGAGGTCTCCCACATTGCAGGCAGGCAGATGCTTTACCCTTGAGCCACCAGGGAAGCCCAGGACAAATATCTGCCCCTAAATCTTTTTTCTCTCTTCTGCTTTTATCTTTTGCCCTATCTGATTTTGAAGAGACTGGCTTGCCTTTCTGGGTATCTTGAGCCTTCAGCCAGCATTCAGAATTTGTTTTGTGTAAGTTACTCCACATGTAGATGATCTTTTGATGTATTTGTGGGAAAGAAAGTGGCCTCCCTGTCCTGGTCCTCCACCATCTTGGGACCACTGCCCCAATAAATTTTTGTAGACTTTGTGTTTTTTCTTTTTTCCATTCACTTCAAAACATTTTCTAAATTCTCTCACGATTTTTTCTTCTGACTTGTTTAAGAGTGTTGATGATTTCCATAGATTTGTAAATTTTTTAATCTATCCTTGTTTTTACTGATTTCAAGTTTAATTGCACTGTATTCATAGAATATGGTTTATATGACTTCTAATTTAAAAGTATCTTTAAGTCCTTTCTGGGGCTCAACCTATCCTTTGAGTGTTCCATGTGTACTAGACTATTATGTGTATTCTGCTCTTAGGTAGACTGTCATATTGGTGTGTGTGTGTCTGTCTGTGTGAGGATGTGAGTTTATACATAATATATGCCTACATGATTATCTCCTAGGTGTAGTTTTCGTGTTGTGTGTTCAGGTCCCATATTTGCTTTTAGATCTAACTAGTTATACCATAAAAGAAAATAGAGTCTTGAAGTTCTCAATTATTTTTACAGAACATTTCCTTTTTTGTCACTATTTGCATCCCAGACTCTGGCAGCCTGTTTTAGGTCCAGGTATATTTACCAGTTTTAACTCTTCTCAGTGGTTTGACTCTTCCGTCTCTACACATATCAGTTTCTCTTGCAAGAATTTTAAATCTAGTTGTATTTTCCCTCACATTAGTGGACCACAGATAACGTTTTTCTGTTTGCCTTCTATCTTTGCATCATAATGCTTAATATGTTTTCTTATATTTTTATCTTCAACCTATTTGTATCTTGCATGTAAAGTGAGTTCCTTGATAGCACATCAGTACATCATGTTTTCTTTATATTTCCACCTTCAATCATCTAATTCTGTCATTAGCTGCCTTTTGATTAGTGGTGAGTAAAATTTACTTACCTAAAAAAGAAAAAAAAAAAATACTATCCTCTACTACAAGAATTATGTCACTGGAGACCATAGTCACTGACCTTCAAGTTCAGTGTGAAGATCAGGGATGAGGCCCTTTTTCCTCTGTGAAAAGCTGGCAGAACAGATTACAGATGGATATTTTCAGGAGAAGAATTTTATAAACACAAATTTTTGTATCTTTTCATAATCTAATGAAGTGTTAAAATTACTAATGGTGACACTGTTCCACGGAATTATCAGGAAGCCTCTGCAAAAATGTGCACTTGAATGCATATATTCTTTCACCAAAATCAAAGGTAATACTTGTCTTCCTTTCAAATTCCATGAAGCAGCTTCTGAGATGTATTCATATCTCAAATTCTGTGTCCTGGTCTATAGTTCTTACTTTATCCTAAACCAAGACTTACATAACTCTCATTTTGTGTTTTCTTTTTCCCAGCCAACATTGGAGAGTTTAGTCCATGTAAATATAATTATCGATAAAGAAAAATATACTTCCATCTGTTTGCTATTTACCATATGTCTTACACGTTTTTTAGAATTAATTTATTTATTTTTAATTGGAGTCTAATTACTTTATAATATTGTAGTTGTTTTTGCCATACATTCTCATGAATTAGTCATGGATGTATATGTGTCCCCCATCCTGAACCCCATCCCATCCCTCAGGATTGTCCCATTGCACCAGCCCTGAGCGCCCTGTCTCATGCTTCGAACTTGGACTGGCGATCTGACATGTTTCAATGCTATTGTCTTACACTTCTTTACTTTCTCTATTCCTCCATAACTGTTATCAATTTTTATTTTATTTTTTTTTTGGATATCCGTCCTTTTTCTAGTTAACTATTGATTGCCATTCTTATCTTTCTGCACATCTATTTTCTTCATACCAATGATGTTGGCAATTATAATCAGTATCTTCACTTTATAACCATTGTGCTTGAATTAATATTACCTTAGTTTAATACAATAACAACACTCTTCTCTCTAATACCTCTATTCCCACACTTAAATTGTGGCTGACACAAATAACACACTTATACATTACCCAGAAACAGAGATTTACAAGATAAGCTTTGTGTGTTTGTATTCTGTGTCATACATAACATAAAATTTTTCTTCCTATCTTCACCTTTTGGGTCTTTTGATGTGCATATATTAGTAAATATGAAGATTTTACATAGGTGTATAAGGCTGCATCTGTTAGTCTCCTATTTTTTTTCCCCTCTATTTCCTCAGACTCCAAATGCCAGTTGACTTATTCTCAACCTTTCTTGGTTCTTTGTTCTGCCTATTTTAATCTTCTATTAAACATCTCTAGTTTATTTTTCATTTCAATTTTTGTATTTTTGAACTGCTGAACCTAACTGTTAATTTATCTTTAGAATTTCTATATCATCCTCTTCTTTCTTGAGATATGTTTATTCTGATTTCTTTTAGTCTTTTGCTTATGATTTCCCTTAGTTCTGCAAAACTATGTGTTGAATTCAAGTCTTTGTGCAGTAACTACTATGCCAGAGCATCATCGTAGAGGCAATGTTATTATTATGTTGTTTCCTTTCCTCATTTCCTTCCTTCCTTTTTATTTGTCAATAGTCATACATTCCTTCTGCAACATTTTCTTTACAAATGTACATTTTGAATATTATAAAATGTGGTTAACACTGGAAAATATTTTTCTCTATAGTTCTCAATAGCTTTATAGGGTTTGTTGTTAAGCTCTGTTGCATGTTGTTAATGCTGCTTGTCTAGTGACTCTTTTAAACTACTTTTTGTGTGTGTGTGTGTAAGATCTGTATCCTTTTGCTGTGTCACCACTGATGTCTGTATTCTGTTTGCTAACTTATCAACACATGCTTTAGAGAGTTTCCTTAAATGCCAAGAGCAAATAAGTTTAAAAAAATAAAAAAGAAAGAAAAGAAAATAGCAAAGGAGATTAAAAAATAAAGACTTTCCCAGTCTTTGTAGATTTAGCATGAATTTGACTAATCCTTAAAGCCTCATTCAACATTTTAGAATTCCTTTGCTGCAGGAGAAAGACCCCTCCAGGGCCTGAAAGAGAGCTCTTATATAACATTCAGAAATGAATTTTCACAGGAATCTGAAATTCATCTAGGCTAATTTATCTTGTAAATGCTTGATTTGTAAAAGCTTACTTTTCTTTAAGCCAACTGAATTGGAGCTCACTTACGTATGAACCTCAGCAATATTATCCAAAGACAAAGACACACACTAAGACACATACATAAATCCCAAAAGAGGCCTTATAGGTTTTGCTTGAGATTTAAAACATCTTTCGCCCTTCCTCCCCATTTTCCTCCCCCTTGGGTTAGTGTTAATAATTAGCCCCAGGCTGAAGGCTCAAGGAAAGGTGGACTGTGTATTTCAAGGACATGACAAGGATTAACTTCAGGTTTTTCTTCCTAGGCATGCCTTTTAACCAGTCTAGTTGTTTTTAAGTGCATACACAAAAAGAACTGGTTTTGCAGTTTCCAAGAGGAAAAACAAACAAACAAAAAAAAAAAAAAAAAAAAACCACAACATTTTAACCCGTTTTCTCCAGAGTCTAAAGAATATCATAGCCATACTTTGTAAAACAAACAAACAAACAAACAAAATCTCCTTTCCTTTCTATAGTCATAGTGTAACCGTTAAAACATACCAAATAGTACTCAAAATGACTGTGATTAACAGGGGCACATGGGCTGATAAAAATCTTGTATTGTCTCCCTGGGGAGGTGGGGTCTTTGTTTAATCAGAGAATGTGAAGTGATAACAAAACTTGCTACAGTAGGGACAGTAATTGGGGAGACTGGACTCCCACCCCCCCAACCCCAGAGATAGAGAAATCAGAAGAGGATTAGCTGAAGGAGAGAGAGACAAAGGGACTTAGAGGTGGGGTGGGGAGGGTGGGAGGAGGTGGGAGGTTGGGGTGGGTGTAAGATCACAAGGAGGCAAAGAAACAGAGAGAAAAGGGAGCAGGGAACATTGTTAGAACAGTAGGCCCATTCAAGGGAAAGCTGACTTAGAAAGTGGAGATTTGATCAACTAAAATATAAGGGCAGTGGGGGATGCTGTTAGAGGTGTGGACTCTGAAAGAGCTCCTGAGAGATATATCTTCTGTAATGTCAGTATTAAACAGCACTGGGAAGTACCATGTCATGTCACATCTGGAGTTCCAATTGGGAGAGGATCCCAAGCAGCATATCTGCTCTATGGATGAGATTGCAGTTGGAGGTTCCAATTATAAATCCAAGGACACATGCTGATATCATCATCAATCTGTGAACAAACTATAGCTCATGAAATTCTCTTTGTTTTGTTATGTAAAACTTGGAATGTTTTTAAAGTTGGGGGCTTGATTAGCCAGACCACTACCCCACAGAAGGGCTCAAAAATTTCAACATTCCTCTGTTATCTTATCAATAGTGAGGCAACCTGGCACCCACAGCAGGTAGTCACTAACAGTCACTAAAAGTCAGGGAAGTCTCCAAGCAGGTTAGAAGCAAGGTAAGAGATTACTCTGTTTTGTCTCTGAAGTGTAAACAAGACTATCTATTTAATTTCCCTAACATCTGCTAGAGATAAAACTTTGCAAGGACTTGAAAGACAGAGGTCAGGTCTAACAGGAGGCCTAACAGCATAGTCACCATTGGACCCAGAAATGGTAAGACACAACAGGGGAAAGAAAGAGGACTCCACATGTCTCTTGTAGAAAAATATCAGATTTTTGTGTCCTGTTTTAAGGGCTCTTGATGTCTTCTTGGACCTTTCCAGACTGGTTATAATAAAAATAGCATTCTTTCTTCTGGTAAAGACAAGTGACCCCTGCCCAGCAGTCAGTAGATTAAGGCCCAACAATTTTGTAGGATGGCTAGGGAGTCTAGTTGGGGTTGTAGACATTGGATGGTCCTCACAGTATTTTTCTATGGTCACATCAGTTGTTCTAGAAAACTCCTTAAATTTATGCAAAGAAGTTCCCCAGTGGCAGCTTCTGCCAAATCAGTGGTCAATCCCAGTGCCAAAAATAAAGGGGTTATCACTGCCACACGATGTATTTTCTCATGGGTATATACTGTAAAGAAAAGAAGGCATTACTCTAGGCCAGGTTTATGTAGGGCATGACATTGCCTAGACAGCTAGTTCCTGACCAATAGTAGGCAGATGTAAGTAAGCTGTATTCCCACATATGAAGTAGACACCATAGTTGAGTTCAGGCTGGGCAACAAAATGTTTGCCAAAGTGGGACAGGGTTTCTGTCTGCTTTCTATCTGGGGCATGGCATAATGGGACAAGTGCAGTTCTTTAGCAACTGGAGGGAGATTGTCACCCTACTTGCTGCAAAGCTGGCATCAGTGAGGGGAATTCAAAAAGGGATTCAAGTGTTGACTGGCATCCTGGGATCCACACTTGAGGCAGAGAGAGTTATATTGGGGTTCCCACCATAGGGTATCTTCTCAGGTGCCTCAGTGGTAATGAACCTACTTGCCTATGCAGCAGATGAAAGAGATGCAGGTTCTACTGTTGAGTCAGGAAGATCCCCTAGAGAAGGAAGTGACAATCCACTCCAGGATCAATGCCTACAGAATCCCATGTACAGAGGAGCCTGGTGGGCTACAGTCTATAAGGTCGCAAAGAATCAGACAGGACTAAGCGGCTATGAATTCACAGCCACCATGGGACTAGGTTTTCAGGGGTTTGGATGCCTATGAAAGAATAACAGGGGTCACAGTGACCCATCTGGTTTAGAAACCAGGATTGGATATGGTTTTCTGGTCAGCCTAGGCAGAACATGGATTATTGAAACTGGTTAATGGAAACTGAGAATGGTGATAGGTACAGTGTGTCAGTTTTCCCTAAACATCCACTTCTCAGAGGATTCAATGGCTGGAAGGCAGTGCTGATGCAATGGGCATGAACTTGGGCAAACTTTGGGAGATGGTGAGAAACAGAGAGGCCTGGTGTGCAGGAATCCATGAGGTCACAAAGAATTGAACATGACTGGGAGAATGAAAAACAACAACAACAATTAGTTCTCAGGCTTTGGGCTAAAACATGATACCCCAGAACAGTTTCTATATCCCAGATTTATCCATTTTTCTGACACTGATGTTACTGCATATTATGAATACTCCAGATCTCCCACAGACTCCCCAAACACGGAGTTGTGCTGAAGCAAATAGAGGAAAACACTTGGGGAAGGTTAATCAAGACAGAAAGCAAGGGCTCAGGTGAGTTTGCAGATGTTAGCATGGGAGTAAATACAGCCAAATTACTGCTGGTCCCAGGGCATGACATTTTAGCCCCTTTTACCAAAAGTGCTATGCCACAACAAGATGCAGTGTGTTTAGCAGTAGCATATAGCTGGACTGGAATGGTTGGTCATAGATACCCTGTGATAAGCTGGACATACCCCTCAACTTCTGATGCTAATGCAGGTCTAAGAAGGGGTAGTAAGTTTAAGTTGAGTTGTAGTGTGGTTTGCTAGCATACATGAATCATTAAGGAGAGGTTCATAGCTGTACAGGGAGCCATATCAGGAAAAGGAGGAATATTATAGAATATATTTTTACCCATCTGAGGAAGATTTAATAGTGCTCCACTTGAATAAGTATCTATAGTCTTCAACAGGTTAGCAGGAATAATTTCTTTTGGCTTTGGATTCTCAGTCCCTGTCTTCCACTCCTAAAGGACATGGGGTTTTATGCTAGAATTATAGGACCAAGAAGACAGACCCTGCACTTTAATAGCAGTTGAAGATTTCTAGAACAACCTGACATGCCTTACACATTTCTCTGTGCAGGTCTTGACTAACACTTGCTCTCCTGGCTCTACTTGGGAGATATTCAGGCCTTCTTGTGGTTTAGGAAGGACTTTCTCTCCATATCATTGGAGTCTTTGATGAAATTTTCTCAGGCCAGTTCTTTGTTTTATTATTTTATTATTAAAATTAATTTATTTATTTTAATTGGAGGCTAATAACTTTACAATATTTTAGTGGTTTTTGCCATACATTGGTATGAATCAGCCATGGGTGTACATGTGTTCCCCATCCTGAACCCCACCCCCCTGCACCACCCCCCTCCCCACCCCATCCCTCAGGGTCATGCCAGTGCACCAGCCCTGAGCACCTGTCTCATGCATCGAACCTCTACTGACAATCTGTTTCACATATGAATGTATACATGATTCAACGCTATTGTGTCAAACCATCCCACCCTCGCCTTCTCCCACAGAGTCCAAAACACTGTTGTATACATCTGTGTCTCTTTTGCTGTCTCGCATTAGGGGCTTCGTTACTATCTTTCTAAAGTCCATGTATATGCATTAGGATACTGTATTGGTGTGTTTCTTTTGGACTTACTTCATTCTGTGTAATAGGCTCTAGGTTCATCCACCTCATGAGAACTGATCCAAATGCATTATTTTAAAAGGCTGAGTAATATTCTATTGTGTATATGTATCACAGCTTTCTTATGCATTCGTCTGCTGATTAACATCTAGGTTGCTTCCATGTCCTGGCTATTGTAAACAGTTTTGTGGTGAACATTGGGGCCACTCTTGTCTCTTTCAGTTCTGGCTTCCTCAGTGCCTACGCCCAGCAGTGGGATTGCGAGTCATATAGCAGTTCTATTTCCAGTTTTTTAAGGAATCTCCACACTGTTCTCCATAGTGGCTGTACTAGTTTGCATTCACACCAACAGTGTAGGAGGGTTCCCTTTTCTTCACACCCTCTCCAGTATTTATTGTTTGTAGACATTTTGATAGCAGCCTTTCTGACTCACGTGAGATGGTACGCCATTGTGGTTCTGATTTGCATTTCTCTGGTAATGAGTGATGTTGAGCATCTTTTCATATGTTTATTAACCATCTGTATGTCTTCTATGGAGAACTATGTGTTTATTTCTTTAGTCCATTTTTTTTTTTTTGATTCAGTCATTTATTTTTCTGGAGTTGAGCTCCTTGTATATTTTTCTATATTTTTTAGATTCTTTGTCAGTTGTTTCATTTGCTATTATTTTTTCCCATTCGGAAGTCTGTCTTTTCCTTTGCTTATATTTTCCTTCATTGTGCAAAAGCTTGTAAGTTTAATTATATCCCATTTGTTTATTTTGCTTTTATTTCCATTACTCTGGAAGGTGGGTCATAGAGGATCCTGCTGTGGTTTATATCAAAGAGTGTTTTGCCTATGTTTTCCTCTAGGAGTTTTATACTTTCTGGTCTTAGGTTTAGATCTTTAATCTATTTTGAGTTCATTTTTGCGTATGGTGTTAGAAAGTGTTCGAGTTTCATTCTTGTGGTAGTGGTTAACCAGTTTTCCCAGCACCACTGGTTAAAGAGATTGTCTTTTCTCCATTGTATATTCTTGTATATTCATTGTATATCTCTTTTGTCAAAAATAAGATGTCCATAGGTGTGTGGATTTATCTCTGGGCCTTCTGTTTTGCTCCATCGATCTATATGTCTATCTTTGTACTAGTACCGTACTGTCTTGATGACTGTAGCTTTGTAGTAGAACCTAAAGTCAGGCAGGTTGATTCGTCCTGTTCCATTTTTTCTCAAGATTGCTTTGGCTATTCGAGGTTTTTTTTTTGTATTTCCCTACAAATTGTGAATTATTTGTTCTAGTTCTGTGAAAAATACCATTGTAGCTTGATAGGGATTGCATTGAATCTATAGATTGCTTTGGCTCATATACTCATTTTCACTATCTTGATTCTTCTGATCCAAGAACACAGTATATTTCTCCATCTATTTGTGCCTTCTTTGATTTCTTTCATCAGTGTTTTATATTTTTCAATATGTAGTTTTTTGTTTGCTTGTTTGTTTCTTTAGGTACGTATATTCCTAAGTATTTTATTCTTTTCTTTGCAATGGTGAATGTAATTGTTTCCTTAATTTCTCTTTACATTTTCTCATTGTTGGTGTATAGCGATGCAAGGGATTTCTGCGTGTTAATTTATAACCTGCAACTTTACTATATTCATTGATTAGCAATAGTAATTTTCTGGTAGAGTGTTTAGGGTTTTCAATGTACAAGATCATGTCATCTGCAAACTGTGAGAGTTTTACTTCTTTTCCAATCCAGATTCCCTTTATTTCTTTTCTGCTATGATTGATATGGCCAAAACTTCCAAAACTATGTTGAATAGTAGTGGTGAGAGTGGGCATCCTTGCTTTGTTCTTGATTTAGTGGGAATGCTTTTAATTTTTCACCACTGAGGATAAAGTTTGCTGTGGGTTTGTCATATATAGCTTTTATTATGCTGAAGTATGTTCCTTCTATTCCTGTTTTCTGGAGAGTTTCTACCATAAATGTGTGTTGAATTTTTTCAGAGGCCTTTTCTGCATCTATTGAAATAACCATATGGTTTTTATCTTTCAATTTGTTAATGGGGTATTACATTGATTGATTTGTGGATATTAAAGAATCCTCGCATTCCTGGGATAAAGTCCCCTTGGTCATGATGCATGATATTTTTGATATGTTGTTGGATTCTGTTTGCTAGAATTTTGTTAAGGAATTTTGCATCTATGTTCATCAGTGGTATTGACCTGTAGTTCTGTGTGTGTGTGTGTGTGGCATCTTTGTCTTGTTTGGGTATTAGGGTGATGGTGGCCTCATAGAATGAGTTTGGAAGCTTACCTTCCTCTGCACCTTTCTGGAAGAGTTTGAGTAGGATACATGTTAGCTAGTCTCTAAATTTTTGGTAGAAATCAGCCGTGTAGCCATCTGGTCCTAGGCTTTTGTTCGCTGGAGGTTTTCTGATTATGGATTTAATTTCCATGCTTGTGATGGGTATGCTAAGATTATATATTTCTTCCTGGTTCTGTTTTGGAAAGCTGTCCTTTATAGAATTTGTCCATTTCTTCCAGGTTGTCCATTTTATTGGCATATAGTTGCTGATAGTACTCTCCTATGATCCTTTGTATTTCTGTGTTGTCTGCTGTGATTTCTCCATTTTCATTTCTAATTTTATTTGATTCTCCCCCCCCCCCTTTTTTTTTTTTTTTTTTTTTTTTATGAGTCTGGCTAATGGTTTGACTATTTTATTTATCTTCTCAAAGAACCAACTTTATCTTTGTTGATTTTTGCTATGGTCTCCATTGTTTCTTCTGCATTTATTTCTGCCCTAAGTTTTATGATATCCTTCCTTCTACTAACCCTGGGGTTCTTCATTTCTTCCTTTTCTAGTTGCTTTATGTGTAGAGTTAGGTTATTTATTTGATTTCTCTCTTGTTTCTTGAGGTAAGCTTGCATTGCTATGAACCTTCCCCTTAGCACTGCTTTTACAGAGTCCCATAGGTTTTGGATTGTTCTGTTTTCATTTTCATCCATTTACATGCATATTTTGATTTCTTCTGTGATTTGCTCGTGATTCAGAAGCATGCTGTTTAGCTTCCACATATTGGTATTTTTAATAGATGTTTTTCCCCTGTGGTTGACATCTAATCTTAACTGCATTGTGATCAGAAAAGATGCTTGGAATGAAATCAAGTTTGTTTGTTTAATTTACCAAGGCTAGATTTATGGCCCAGGATGTGATCTATCCTAGAGAAAGTTCCATGTGCAACTTGAGAAAAAGGTGAAATTCATTGTTTTGGGGTGAAATGTTCTATAGTTATCAACTGGTCCATTGTATCATTTAAAGTTTGTGTTTCCTTGTTAATGTTCTGTTTAGTTGATCTATCCATAGGTGTGAGTTGGATATTAAAGTCTCCCACTATTATTGTGTTACTGTTAATTTCCCCATTCACACTTGTGAGCACTTGCCTTACATACTGCAGTGCTCCTATATTGGGTACATACATATTTATAACTGTTTTATCTTCTTCTTGGATTGATCCTTTGATTATTATGTAGTGTCCTTTGTCTCTTTGCACAGCCTTTATTTCAAAGTCTATTTTATTTGATCTGAGTATTGTCACTCCTGCTTTTTTGGCTTTCCATTTCCATGAAATATCTTCTTCCAGCCCTTCACTTTCAGTCTGTGTGTATCCCTTGTTTTGAAGTTGGGTCTCTTGTAGGCAGCATATGTAGGTGTCTTGCTTTTGCATCCATTCAGCCAGTCTTTGTCTTTTGTTTGGGTTTTTCCACCTATTTACATTTAAGATAATTATTGATATGTATACTCCCATGGACATTTACTTTGTTGTTTTGGGTTTGAGTTTATACACCCTTTCTGTGTCTCCTGAATAGAGTAGATCCTTTAGCATTTGTAGAAGAGCTGGTTTTGTGGTGCTGAATTCTCTCAGCTTTTGCTGAGTTTTTGTCTGTAAAGCTTTTGATTTCTCCTTCATATTTGCGTGAGATCCTTGCTGGGCACAGTAATCTGGGTTGTAGGTTTTTCTCTTTCATCACTTTAAGTATGTCCTACCATTCCCTTCTGGCTTGAAGTATTTCTATTGAAAGATGAGCTGTTATCCTTATGGGGATCTCCTTGTGAGTTATTTGTTGTTTTTCCCTTGCTACTTTTAATATTTGTTCTTTGTGTTTGATCTTTGTTAATTTGATTAATATGTGTCCTGGGGTGTTTCACCTTGGGTTTATCCTGCTTGGGACTCTCTGGGTTTCTTGAACTTGTGTGGCTATTTCCTTCCCAATTTTATGCAAGTTTTCAACTATTATCTTCTCAAGTATTTTCTCATGGACTTCCTTTTTGTCTTCTTCTTCTGAGAATCCTGTGATTCAAATATTGGGACATTTCAGATTGTTGTTTCAATTGTTTCAATGTTTCAACGTTTCACATTGTCCCAGAGGTTTCTGAAGTTGTTCTCACTTCTTTTCATTCTTTTTTCCTCTCTGCTTTATTTATTTCCATCATTCTATCTTCCACTGCACTTCTCCTATGTTCTACTTCCATTATTCAACTGTTGTTTCCCTCCAGAGTGCTTTTGATCTCAGTTATTGCATTATTTATTATATATTGACTCTTTTTCATTTCTCCTAGATCCTTGTGTAAACATTGTTTGCATCTTCTCAATCCTTGTCTCCAGACTATTTATCTGTAGCTCCATTTTGTTTTCAAGAGTTTGTATCAATTTTTACTATCATTACTCTGAATTATTTATCAGGTAGACTCCCTATCTCATCCTCTTTTATCTGGTTTGATGGGCATTTATCCTGTTCCTTTACCTACTGGGTATTCCTCTACCTTTTCATCTTGTTTAGATTGCTTCATTTGGAATGCCCTTTCTGTATCCTGGAAGTTTGTGGTTCCTCTTTATTGTGGAGGTTCCTCTCTATCGGTGGGGTTTGACAAGTGGCTCTTCAAGGTTTCCTGTTTAGGGAAGCTTGTGTCAGTGTTCTGGTGTGTGGAGCTGGATGTCTTCTCTTTGGAGTGTCCAGTAGTGAGTTTTGAGGTGTCTATGGGTTTGGTGTGATTTTGGGCAGCCTGTATATTAAAGTTCAGAGCTATTCTCTTGCATTGTTGAAGAATTAGTGTGGTATGTGTTGCTCTGGAATTTGTTGGCTCTTGGGTGGAGCTTGGTTATGATGGAGGCTTTTGGATGAGCTCTTATTGATTAATGTTCCCAAGAGTTAGGAGTTTTCTGGTGTTCTGCGGTTTTGATTTTAAGCCTCCTGCCTCTGGGTTTCAGTTGTTTATATTTATTTATTTTTATTTATTGTTTTAAATTAATTTATTTATTATTTTACTTTACAATATTGTATTGGTTTTGCCATACTTGAATCCTCCATGTGTGTACAAGTATAGTCATATTCTTACAGTAGCCTCAAGAGTTTTCCATCCATACAGCACTGATGATAAAACATCTAAGTTAATGGAGAAAAGATCCTCCACAGTGAGGGATACCCAGAGAGGTTCACAGAGTTACCATGGAGAAGTGAAGAGGGAGGAGAGAGATAGAGGTGACCTGGAGGAGAAGAGGGGAAGTCAAAATGGGAGATAGCAATCTAGCCAGTAATCAAATCCTTATGTGCTCTCCATAGCCTGGAACACCCAGAGAAGTTCACAGTGTTACATAGAGAAGAGGAAGAAAGGAGATAGTGGTGACCAGGATGGAAGAGGGGGAGTCAAAAGGAGAGAGACAGATCTAGCCAGTAGTCAGTTCCCTAAGTGTTCTCCACAGCCCAGGATACCCAAAGAGATTCACAGAATTTGGTAGAGAAGAGCAGGGGGAGGGAGAAGAGAGAGGTAACCTAAGGGAGAAAAAGGAGAGTCAAAGTAGGAGAGGGCAATCAAGCCAGAAATCACTGAAGATTGGATTTTTAAAGGTACAAAATTGTTAACAAATACCAAAAAGCAAAGATTAAAAATCTAGAGTAGTGGTTAGATGCTCAAAAATACAATGTTTTAAAAAAAAAAGTGAAATTTGCTTTAAAAATGTGTTTTTGTTTTCCTACAATGTAATAGTAAGTTATAAAAATGAAAATTAAAGAAGTAATAAAGGACTTAAAATTAAAGAAAAATAAAAATGGTAGTAGTAAAATATATCTAGGAATTTCTCTGGGACTGTTGCAGGCAGTGTGGGGTCAGTATAGTTTCAGATAGTTCCTTGTTCCAACTTACATTTCTCAAGGTCTATAGGCCCCTTCTAACGTAGTTGGTGCTAACTACAGGGTTTTAATCTGTTGCACCTGTCACTTCCAAAGAGGTTCCCTCTGTTTATTTTGGCTTCTTCTGTTTGCAAGTCTCTTCAGTGTCTAATTTCTGCCCTGATACAAGGCTAACTTGATCAGTTGTGCTGTGGGGAAGGAGGAACACTGCAAACAAATATCACTGGCATGTGTGGGGAGTGCTCCCAATGTCTCGGCCACATTGGGTTTGCCCCTGTTCACTGTGTGTGTGCTTTCCGTGTCTATACTGATCAGGCTCCAGGTTACTCTGCAGGGGAACTTCTAAAGTGGGCCCTGGGTTGAGTGCACTTCCATGGTCTAAGCCACCCAGATTCAGGTTCTCAGGTACTCCGCAAGGCACAGATTGAATTGGGCTTACGGTTTTTGCCCTTCCTAGGTCCGAGCAGCTCAGGCGACCAGGTACTTGGCAAGCACATTCTCCTCAGGTGTACGGTGGTCCGTCTTATCACCTCCCCGGTCCCAGCCGCTTGGTTTCCTTGGTGTGCAGTGGGAGCATTGACTCAGGTGTGTCGTGTGTCTCCTCTGGGGAGCTGATTTCTGTCTGTGACCCTCCTGGCAGATGTCCACCATCAGGATCCCAGGAAGATTTGTTTAACAACTGGGAGCCTACTTGCTGTTTGGTAGAGGATGCCCCTTTCAGGCTCTGGCTGTCACTCACCTGCCTCCCTGCCTCTGGTGGGGGAAGGGCCGGTCCACAGCCAGCCAGCTCTCCTCTGGTGTTTGATCAGTCCTTTGTTCTGTGAGTGGGCCAGCAGTGCCTTATGTTAGGGCTTTTCACAGGAAAGTTCTCTTTCTCTCTCTTTTTTTCTCTCTCTCTGGTATTCCACAGTTTGGGTTGCTATTTCACATTAGCTCCCATTCAGGCCCAGTCCTTACTCTAAGCATTGCAGCCCGTGCCTCCTGGTTCAGCCCCTGCTTGCTGGTGGCAGATGCGAGTGTCAGCTACTTCTCTGCTGGGAGTTGTGGTTAGGCACATAATCTATGGGTTTTATTTACTTTTCCTTCAAGTTATGTTGCCCTCTGAGATCCCAAAAGCTCTCCACAGACCTGCTGGTGAGAGGGTTTCCTGGTGTTTGGAAATATCTCCTCTTTCACAACTCCCTCCCCAGGATGGGTCTCTGTGCCGAACACTTTTGCCTCTCTTTTGATCTTTTATATTTTGTCCTACCTCCTTTCAAAGACAATGGGCTGCCTTCCTGGGTATCTGTTGTCCTCTGCCAGCATTCAGAAGTTGTTCTGTGGAATTTTCTCAGTGTTCAAATGATCTTTTGATGAGTTTTTGTGGGAGAAAGTGGTCTTCCCATCCTATTCCTCCACCATCTTAGGACCGCCCCCAGTTACTTGTTTTAGCAATGCTTTGGTGTCCTTATTAAAAAGAAGGAAAAAAAAATCAGATATTAAGAACAAGCATCCATACATCATTTCAAACAGACTTGAATATATTAGTCATTTGGGGGCTGCTTATACCCTCCTGTGGGACATGGCTAGCATTTTGGATCCATTTGTTATATGTTTCCTGACATAGTTTAATCTGGGACTTTTAAGAGTCTGGTTTGTTTTCTCAGTCTTCTCTGAGGCTTGAGGTCACCAGGATGAATGGAGACAGTACTTAATTCCTAAGCATTTGGCCAGGTGCTGGGATATCATGACTGTAAATGAAGGCCCACTGTCACTCTGAAGTGATCAAGGAAGCCCGAATTAGATACTATCTCCTTCGACACAGCTTTCAGATTTCTGTACCTCTCTGTGCAATTAGAGAGTGCTTCAATCCAGCCTGTGAATGTGTCAACAAAGATTAGGGAAAAAAAAAAAAATGACAAAAGTTTTAACTTCCATTTCAGGTATGAAGCATTTATTAACAAAAGAAACCACTCATTATATAGAATAAACAATTACAACATTTAATGAAGAATTATCCGACTTACTTTCAGCATACAATCCTTAAACTAAAGGAGAAATAGAAAAAATAAGTAGAGTAACAAATTCATCACCTAATTGGGCTGACCAGCATCCAGATTCAAATGGCACTGGCAAGGCTCATGTAACAGCAATCTGGAGTTCTAATTGGGAAAAACTCCAAGGCAGCATTTCCACTCTGTGAGTGAGACCTCAAAACTGCAATTCAGGGGTTCCTGCTTATAATCCCAGGCCATGAAGAGATACCATCATCAGTTTGCAAGGAAATTGTGGCCCTGGTTTTATGTTAATCTTTTTATAAAATGATGTTTATTTTGTCATGCAAGACACAGAACATTATTAGGCCCTGTATGTGGTTGACCAGACCCCATCCAGGGGCTCAAAAAATGGAATAGCCACATCCTGTCTTATCTATTGTGCTTCTTAGCCTGAATTCACAACAGGAGCTCATAAAAGGAACATCGTCAGGGACAGTGTCCAGGCAGGTCAGAAACAAGTTCAGAGGCCTGTGCTGCTTTTCCTGTCTCTGAAAATTGAACACGATTTGTTGTTGTCATTCTATCACTAAGTCTTGTCTGACTCTTTGTGACCTCATTCAATCACTAATTCTTGTCTGAGTCTTTGTCACCTCATGGACCTCGATGGGGAAGGCTTCCTTGTCCCTCACTATCTCTCAGAAAGTGAAAGTGTTACTACTTGTTCAGTTGATGTCTCACTGTTTGTGACCCTATGAACTGTGGCCTGCCAGGGTCCTCTGTCCATGGAATTCTACAGATAAGAATACTGCAATGGGTAGCTATTCCCTTCTCCTGGTGATCTTCCTGACCCAGGGACTGAACTTAGGTCTCCTACATTGAAGGCAGATTCTTTACAATCTGAGCCACAAGGGAAGCCCTGAGTTTTCTCAAGTTCTTGTCTATTGAATCAGTGATGCTATTCAACCCCCTCATCTTCTGTTTTGCCCTTCTCCTTCTGCTCTCAATCTTTTGCAGAATCAGGGATTTTTTCAACAAGTCAATTCTTCACATTAAGTAACCAAAATATTGGATCTTCAGCTTCAGCATTAGACCTTCTAATGTATATGCAAAATTGACTTCCTTTAGGACTGACTGGTTTGATCACTTTTCAGGCTGAGAGATTCTCAAGCATCTCTTCCAGCACCAAAATTCGAAAGCATCAGTTCTTCTGTGCTCAGCCTTTTGTGGATCCAACTCTCACACTTAGACATGACGTGGTAAAAACCGTAGATTTGATTATACAGACCCTCTCTGCTTTTTAGTATGGTGTCTAGGTTTGTCATAGTTTTCCTTCCAAGAAGCAACAGCTTTTGAATTTCATGGCCACAGTTACTGTCCCCAGTGATTTTGGAGCCCCCCAAAGAAAATATGTCACTGTTTCCACTGCCCTCTGCCCCCATTTGCCAAGAAATTAAGGGAATGGGCACTATAATCTTAGTTTTTTTGTTTGTTTGTTTTAATGTTTAAATTTAAGCTATATATAATGCCGCCTCAAACAATTGCTTTGCCTTCTTGCATGTCTTTTTCTTTGGGATGATTTTGGTCCCTGCCTCCAATACAATGTTATGAACTTCCATTCATGGTTCTTCTGGCCTTCTGTCTATTAGGTCTGATCCCTGAATCTATTTGTCACCTCCCTTGTATAACCATAAAGAATTTGATTTAGGTCACACCTGCATGGATCAATGGTTTTCCCTATTTTCTTCAATTAATGCCTGAATCTTGTAATGAAGAGCTCATGATCTGAGCTACAATCAGCTAAAGGTCTTATTTTTGCTGACTCCACCCTCAGCTGTAAATAATAAAATTAATCTGATTTTGATATTAACCACCTAGTGATGTCCATGTGTACAGTCATCTCTTGTGTTGTGGAAAGAGAGTTTTTGCTCTGACCAGAGTGTTCTCTTGACAAAGCTCTGTTAGCCTTTGCACTGCATCATTTTGTACTCCAAGGCCAAATGTGCCTGTTACTCCAGTTACCTCTTGACTTCCTACATTTGTATTTTAATCCTCTACGATGAAAAGGATGTCTCTTTTTCTGGTGTTAGTTCTAGAACATGTTGTAGATCCCAACAGAACCATTCAGCCTCTTCAGCATCAGTAGTTGGGGCATAGATTTGGATTACTGTGATGTTGAATGGTTTGCCTTGGTAACAGACTGAGATCACTCTTGTTTTTGAATTTACATCCAAGTTACTCAAGGCTTTTCTGAGGGATTTTTGCCTCGGTAGTATATATAATGGTCATCTGAATTGAATTCACCCATTCCCTTCCATTTTACTTCATTGATTCCCAAGATGTCGATTATCACTCTGTCTCCAGCTTGATCATGTCCAATTTGCCTACAGCATGGGCTTAACATTTCAGGTTCCTGTGCAATACTGCTATTTAGAGCATCAGATTTTACTTTCACCAATAGATACATCCACAACTGAGCACCGTTTCCAATTTGGCCCAGCTGCTTCATTCTTTCAGGTTCTATTGTTAATTGCCCTGTGGTCTTCCCCGGTAGCATATTGGGAAACTTCTGACCTCAGGGGCTCATTTTCTGCTGTCATATCTTTTTGCCTTTTCATACTGTTCTTGAGATTATTGTGGTAAGAATACTGTAATCATTTACATTTCCTCTTCCAGTGGACACTCTTTTGCCAGAAAGGCATTGCTCCTTACTTCATTGAGTTTTGCTAGCCTCTTTGGCAGAGCAAGGCTGTGTTCCGTAAACAGGAACACGACTACTTCCATTTAATTTCTCTAAGAGTAACCTGTTGCTTTTCAACTTAGTGCTAAAATCAATTTGCCAGTTCTCTCCAAAGTATAACCCCCAAATTTGGATAGGTTTAACTAGGCGATGAGGTGTCTGGATGGCATCACCGACTCGATGGACTTAAGTCTGAGTAAACTCTGGGAGATGGTGATGGACAGGGAGGCCTGGCGTGCTGTGATTCATAGGGTTACAAAAAGTCGGACACGACTGAGTGACTGAACTGAAATGAACTGAACTAGGGGAAGTGGCAGCAGTCTGGTTTTGGGATTGTTTCTTAGACAATTATGATTCTGTGTGATCTGCCAAATTATCTTAGCTAAAAAATGTTAGAGAATGGGATTAAGCAAGGTTTCCAGATCATCTCTTCCAAAATAGCTACTTTTGTGTAAGGTGTTAATAATTTTCCAGACTTGAGAGTCAGGGTAAACTATTTGAAGCTTCTCAGTTTGTAATCACCCACATGACCCAATCTCCCAGCTGCACTCAGCATACTGAAAATGTACCTTTAGGGTATAATACGGAGTCAAGGTATCCATGAGGAAAAAGGGGGCAGATAGCAGCAACAGACAGCAGATATGGCAGATAGCAGCTGCCATAGTGGCTAGCTTTTCCTCCTCATCAGATTCCCTATTACCCTGGGCCTCCTTTACTTCTTTTGGTGACACTTACAATGGATGATAGCTAATATAGCAGGAAGTTTTATCACCTCCAGGAGCCTGAGAATGAATTCTATGAGTTTAACAAGAGAGTGTTGAGCACTGATCATCTTTTCCATCCAGACTGCTGCATCAATATGTAAGTAGAGGAAAATATATTCAGAGTCTGAATAAATATAAATCCTCTATCCCTCACCTAATTCCAGAGCTCTTATGGGGTGAAACTTTAAATCTTCTGGGCTGAGTTGCCTGGGAGAAAAGGCCCATTTTGCTCTTTTTGTATGGCTGCACTATAGCATGTCTCAATTTCCTGTCTTCCTTCCCCACAAACTGCTGCTATCTATGTAACCATGCTTCCTCTGGGTCAAAGGGGGTGCATTAGATACACTAAGAGTGCAACTCATCTATGACTTGCATGAATTGGTGGCCTAATGGGAAAATATATAAAGGGGAAAAAAGCCTTTTTATTTTATTTCTGGAGTGTAAAGGAGGAGGGCATGGTGTTGGGTGATCCTTCCACTTGCCATCCATCCATCCCCTTTAGTCTCTGAGACTGCTTGCATATGGTGAGGTGTGTACATCATTGTGGGCTGACCCAGAGTCAGCTTGAAGGCCTTGTTAACCACAAGAGTTGTAGCTGATACTGACCCAAGGCAAGTAAGTCACACTTTGGCTACCTTGTATAGTTGTTTTGAGAGGAAAGCCTTCAGCTGTAATGTTATTTGTCCTAACATCCCAAGAGAAATGTCTACCCTTTCAGAGATATACAGCCTGAAAGACTACCAAGTTCAGGAGGCATAAAGTTGATGTCACAGTAATAGCCTCTTCCAGGGTGTTAAGGGAAAACTTGTAGATCTCATACCAGCCAAGTGGCCTTTCCTCATTCCTTCTTAGTTTTTCATATAGGTGCTGGGCCAGAATCCATGACCAGGAACAAAGTTCCAGCAAAATCCAGTCAATCCTTAAAATCCTCTAAGCAGTTTTCTCATTTGGGGATAGGAGGTGTTTAAGCTGAGAGATTTCCTCTAGGGGTCAGGCAGGTTTTTTCCCACTGTAATTTAGAAATCTACAGTATCTTGCTTGGGTTAAACTAATCTGAACTTACTTAAGGGATACTTGATATTCCTTTTATTTTTTTTATTTTTTTTTAATTTTAGAGATTTGATGGTAAGATTTTTTTGTTCTTTCCTTTTTTTTTTTTTTTTCATTTATTTTTATTAGTTGGAGGCTAATTACTTTACAATATTGTAGTGGCTTTTTCATACATTGACATGAATCTGCCATGGATTTACATGTATTCCACATCCCGATCCCCACTCCTTTTCATAAAGGAATTAGAAGAAAGAAAGCTATTTCTTTTTCTACTGATTCTAGTTCCATTCCTGACTTTTGCATTCAGTGCAAATTATTTTTATTTCCAGCCAATAGAACACAAGAACATAGGCAGTAAAGCAACTGGATCAAACAGACATATATAGAAATTTCTACCCAACAACAATAGCATATATATTCTTCTCAAGTATTAAACAGACATTTTCCAGAATAGTCCATCTATAAGGCCACAAATTAAGTCTGAATAGATTATTATAAGTAGCCACAAAGTATTGTCTCCAATCACAATAGAAGTTGAAATTTAGTAACAGAAGGGAAACTGGAAAATTCACACATTAGTATATTAAAAAACACCCTCAAGCCAACCAAAGATTTTGGTGCAAGTCACAAGAGAAAGTATAAAATAATTAGAATAAAAACAAAGCCTCAACATACTAGAAGGCATGGGGGGAATAAAAAGCAGTTTCAGGGGGACATAAAACTTTGCTTTATTTAAAATGTCAGTGTATGGCAAAAACCACTACAATACTGTAAAGTAATTAGCCTCCAAGTAATAAAATAAATGCAAAAAAAAAAAAAAAAAACCTGAAAAAAAATTAAAAGATAAATAAAAAATATTAAGTCAATAATCTCACAATCTAGAAGTTTCATTTGCTCTAATTGACTGATGTTGAAGCTGAAATTCCAATATTCTGGCCACCTGATGCAAAGATCTGACTCATTTCAAAACACCCTGATGCTGGGAAAGATTGAGGGCAGGAGGACAAGGGGACTACAGAAGATGAGCTTGTTGAATGGCATTACCAACTCAATGATCATGAGTTTGGGTAAGCTCCAGAAGTTGGTGATGGACAGGGAGACCTGGTGTGCTGGGATTCACGGGGTCTCAAAGAGTCAGACACGACTGAGCAACTGAACTGAACTGAATTCCCTGTAAATTATGAAGTTTCAAAGTTGGAAAATCTGTCTTCTTTATCTTTGTAAGACAGCAAATTCTGTTACTTGTAGTAAAATTCTGGCATTTTTAGTTCTTCTCTTTTATAGCCAAAGAACTTAATTTATATTTAAAGCTGAATTCAAGTAATATCCTTAATACAATCAATATCACTTATAGTATTTTAGACACAGAAAGGCTTTATGAATCTGAATCCAAATCAGATTTTATTCTGCGACCTACAGGGAGACTATATTTTTTGAGCTTAGTATTTATCTGAGTTTTTTATTTGGAAAAAAAAAATAAATAAAAGACATTTCAAGGCCAGAAGTAGTGTGTATCTAAAGGGATACAGAACAATATATACCTTGTCTGAGGAAACCCTTCATGCTGATTAGAGGGATAAACATTTTAGAAATATTATCCATAGATTGGAGACAAATTTTGATTCAGTTCCAAAGTATTCTCTGCACTGCCAAAGTAGGATAAAGACCTATGTACTTCTGTGACTAAAATATTTAATTATCAGTCCTCTACTGAGGAGACATTCACCGTGCCCCTACCTAAAATGCTGTGTTTCTCAAAACTTTGAGCAAAACTTAAACACAAATAGTTATTTTGCAATGACCATATACCTCTTGTCACTCAACTATTACAAAGCATTTAACACAGTAATTCTTGCTGTGAGTTCTTGTTCTCTTCTCATCATCCTTTCCATTCCTCTGAGTCTTTTGCCAGGACTTCTCTACTCAGCCTCTAAATGTCATCATGCCCTACAGGTCTGTTTTTCTATTTCTTTCACACCCTGGGTGACATCAGCAAATCCCCAGTTTGCAATTCTCTAGATGCATCAAATTACAAGGGATGGCTGTTAAAGTACTCCTGTCTTTTCCAAGACTTTTTTCACACATTTCAACCAAAGCAGAGAAGTGCAGTAGGCAAACAAACACTGAACCGTATTTGAGAATCTGGTAGTCTTTTCCTTAAACCAGACGTTTCATCCCCAGAAATGTCTAGAGGTACCACTCTGTTCCCTGGATTTTGAAAAGGGTTAACCGCGTAAACAGTGGGTGTTTGTTTGTTTGTTTGTTTTTGTTTTTGTTTTATAACTGTTGTCTTAAATAAGTAACTACAAGTTTAAAACTATGGCTAATTCATTCTGAACTGAAATATGAAGAATCTCAGCTTTATCAAGTCCTGAATCCATGGTTCAATCTCAGTTATAAAAAAGATGGGTTCAAATCTGACTCTGGAATTTGGCTGCATTCAAGTCCTTGCCTGTGGGTTCAAGTCCCAGTCTGATTTGAAGAGTTTCACCACAATATCATTTGGCAACAGTGATGAATGCCTCTAATATAAACTCCATTTAATATGCCAATTTTTGTAAAGTTTTATCTTAGTTCTAATAATATGAATATAATATGTACATATGCTTGCTGCTGCTAAGTCACTTCAGTCATGTCCGACTCTGTGTGATCCCGGAGACGGCAGCCCACCAGGCTCCCCCGTCCCTGGGATTCTCCAGGCAAGAACACTGGAGTGGATTGCCATTTCCTTCTCCAAAGCAGGAAAGTGAAAAGTGAAAGTGAAGTCGCTCAGTCGTGTGCGACTCTTAGTGACCTCATGGACTGCAGCCTACCAGGCTTCTCCGTCCATGTGATTTTCCAGGCAAGAATGCTGGAGTGGGGTGCCATTGCTTTCTCCGTATATATGCTTAGCATACACATATGTGTATAGTCTTCACATTTACATTTGTATATTATGCATGCATAACAACACATGATTACATATTATATACACCATTTTAAATATTATGCAATGATTATATACTTTAATAGGTATCATCCTAAAAAATTTCCCTGTGGTTTAAAACAAACCAAAATAAACATTTTAGGAATACTTATTTGTGACCCCTGCTTTCTCTAAAGTGGTATTAAAATGCTAATAAATACATTAGAATAATGTACATATATATGCATGCTAAGCATATATACATATATATATGTGTGCGTGTGTGTGTATATATCTTGTTTATGTATATATATCTTGCATTTTAATTTTTCTCCCCATAAGAAGGAATAAAACCTGTTTATAATGAGAGTTCTTTAAATTTACCCAACGTAAGGTTGGATCCACCATCTGGGATGGAGGTCTTAACAAGTGGCCCGCCTTCAAGAAAATCTAGAGGGTGCTTCCTTCAAAAGATCTAGAAAGTTTTCTTCCCAATTTTGTCCCACAGAGCCTGAGGGTTTCATTCCTAGATCTGGAGAAGCTTCTGTTGCTAGATCCCTCAGGTGTGGTCTTGGACCTAGCCCTGTTGATAATTTAAAATTTTTACCTGGGTTTTACCTGGGTTACCTGTCTTCTTGGCTTATAAAACCCAGGAAATATTCCACCCCTCTTTTTCACACTATCTAGTTTAAAGTAATATAATCAGAGATCTTACGTATCACAGTTTAGCTGATCAACTACTTTAAGTTGCCTGGTCACCATTATTTTTAATAGAAAGCCAGCCACATATATTGTAATGCAAAAAAGCATAATGTTATAAAATAGGCAGAACATAAGTAATAGGTTTAGTAAGGCTAAAAAGTTTATAAATTCTTGTAAAGTTCTTATAAAGTTTTTGTCTATTCCTATCTGTTGTGTACCAATCAGTATGAGAGAGTGAAGCTTAGGCAAGCAGTCCAAGGCTGTTTAAGGAAAAGAACATTCTAGCTCATGCTTTCCTGGTCTTGTGTAACAGTGCATCTTTCCAAAGAAATGGCCTTTTTTAGGTCTGAAACTAATGACTACACATTGTTTTACTCATGGAAATACTTTTCTCAGACTCTATGTTAATCATTATAATTGTTACAAATCTTGCCTGGGGACCTGTTTCTCAGCAGCAGTATATCTTGCCCAGAAGTATGGTTTGGGAACATGTACCTTATTGCTAATCTTGTACTAAGATTATCTCAGGATATGCATGCTGAGATTCATGGGGTGGCAGAGTCAGACATGACTGAGCGACTGAACTGAACTGATGTCTTGGGAAGATGTAATGGAACTTTCACAGTCTTGAAGTGTTCTATCTATTCTCAGCAGCTAGCAAAAAAGTATGCGATGCTTTGCTTAAACTAGTGAGGTGACTCCTCTCCTAACACCTTTCAGTGCCAATTGCTGGAGGCTTTCTCTATTCTCTTCACTCTAATAAAACTGTGTTACACAAAGCTCTGAGTGACTGAGGCTGTATTTTTGGTCCTGGAGTTAAATCTTCTCCTTTGGAGACCACAACCTCAGCATCAAACACCATAAGCTATCATCCTGGGGGCTTGTTTGGGATCTTCATGACAAGCTCTGAATATGCTGGGACTATTTTGCTGTAAAGTCTTCACTTTACTAACTCAATGTGCCTATCTGTCTGAATTCTGTGTGAAAGAGACGTGCAATTGCACACAAAACAAGAGTTGTGTCCCGCTTCACAGTTCCATGGGGATCCACATATGAGTTATGGTAGTATGCCTGTCAGGGGTTTATACTGACTTGTGAATGTGAAGAGGCACCAAGCAGCCAGAAATGGGCAAAGTGTATGGTCCGAACTTTTATTTACAGTCAACTTTTTCTGGTCTCTTTGACCATTTCATGCTTGGGGAATTGAAACTACAAACCTAATCTGTCATACTATAAGTTTTCAAAGGACGTGTGATCAAAGCTGTTACTCCATATGTTTACTGGTGTGGCCAGCACAGAAGGTACGGATCAAAAGTGTTCAACACAGTTTGGAAAAAAGAAACCAGTGACAAAATTAGTTTAAAAGATGGTTCTGGGGGACTTAGGACTTCTAGACTCAAAAGCCCACTGACTGACTTCACATCACTTTTTTTGAGTTCTTAAAATGTAGAAAGTATTTTTTTTTTTTTTTTTTTTAGGTAACAAAAGATTCCCATTCCCCTAGTCAAATCCCAGAGTTAACGTTCTTCTTTGTACTTTTATGCTATCTCCTAGTACAAGGGCATCCCACAGTCAGGGGCAGCAATCCTCGCACGAAAATTGGAAGAACAATCAGTGCGCGTGCAAGCAGCATTGTGAACTTGTACTGACCAAGCGTTCCAAGGTCCACTGCTACTTCAGCACAGCAGATGAAGACGACCTGAAATGGGGGCAAGTGTGTAATGAAAAGGCAGACACATACAATTTGGCAAGCGGGGCGTCAAGGGCCCTCTTGCTCTACGTGGCAGGAAGATAAAATGGCTCCTTTCAGCCCACACCTTTATTGGCAGAAGTCACATGAGATCACTACGGAATAGCTATACTGGGGAGTTTGATTGGTGAAGGCTCTGCTGTTGATCAGGAATATCATGTTTTGTTACCAAGGAGGCGGACACAGGGGTAGGCAGTGAAGCAGAACAGAGAGCATGTCCACCTCCAAGAACGTCCGTTTGACATGCTTACTAGGACAATCACAAGTGTGCAGTTTGCTGCACTCTCAAGTCATGGGGCAGGTTTTGGTCTCTGTTCCATTAGGCTGCAACGGTACACACTATGCTTCTCCTTAGTTCAGCAAGACATGATGACCTCAACTAATTACCCCAATGTACTTTTTGTTTAGACTATAATTGTTATTTCTCGCTTTTATTCTTTTCCCTTGGTGTTCTTCTCACGGCTTAGCCAGAGCAACAGGCAACTAATAACCCCTACATTTTACTTATAACCAAGCTTGGATTGACAGTCATGAGGTACCCAGCCTTGCTGAGGGCCAAAGTTACATGTTGGCTATTTTCTTATACATTCCTGACAAAAACACATTCGAGTGCTAGCTGGAGCCCTAGCTCCAGGGATTTCTCTCAGACTCAGTCACCCTCCTGACTGCTTGCCTGAGATCCCAGGATCCTGAAGATGACTCCCTTTCATGGTTGTGCCTCTGAACTATCTGGGTGCAGGGATTCATAGCAAGCATGTGGTTTCCAAGAACACAGTTCAGGAATCCCAGAACCTGGCCATACTGGAAGTGCAATAGGCTTCTTCCTTTAGTAGAGCTAGCACTTAGTGGGCCAGTCAAGGCTCTCCAGTGACTTTTATCTCAATCCCTTAGGTATTCCTTTTGAAAAATCTATGGAGATGAACTGGAAGGATTGGCCCTAATAGCTCAAGGGCAAAAATCACTTTTTCCTCACCATCCAGCCCTCTACTATCTCTTCTGCTATCACATATACTGGTGTGTTGACACTCAGAAGGGATATTTTGGGGTTTTTGTTCATCCCCTTATGACTTACTGCCTTTACTGCAGTTAGGAATATGCTCAGGAATGTGCACAAGCACACAGAAGCTGGATGTTTCTCCTAGTGATCTTAGCGTGAGAAGCATTCTGGAAGCCTGCACTGCTCCACCCTCAGTGGAACCAGAAGAAAAAGGGAAATCAAGCAAAGGTATTGATAGTGAAGAAGTGAACATCAATCTGGTATGCCATCAGCTCTACACCCAGTGCAACGCCATCCTTCTTTGGTGGTAGAGCAAGGAGGGATAACGAATATTGATGAAACACCTACACTGGTAAGAGACAGGCTAACTGCAGCCAGGGAAAGAAGCTAAGGTGACATGTTTGTTTCCACCCCCATCTAGAGAGGTACAACTATCTAGAGGACTATAACTAGTAGGGAAAAAAAGAAAAAAGAAATCCAAGGCACTGGGCGCCACTTCTTTTTCTCTCACTGATGGGACTTAGAAGTTCCAGATGCATGCCTTTGAACTGTTTCTTGAACAACTGTGATGATTTTGATCCCCAGAGCCTAAAATGTGCCTTATATACAGGCTTCCTTTTAAGAGACTTCATTACCTCAGAGACACAATCCCTCCTGGGATAACGTCATGTCAATTAGTCTTCCTTCCCCTGTCATCAGAGCCAATTTGAACACTCCCTGGTTTAAATTTTTGTATAAAACCACTACCACATAAAGGAGAGACAACATTTTTTGACACTGGATGGCCATGATAGTCTTTAGACTCCACAGAAAACTGGTTAAAGTGAAATATTTGTTAAATTGCAAAGTAGGTTCTTTTTGCAAGTGCAATTAGGGAAAAGCTGGCTTCATAAAATGCTGTTTGTTTTTTGCACTCCAACTGCCTAAGAAGAAAAACAAACCTGGGGAAAAATTCAAAGTTCACTCTTATCATGTCCTTGAGAAATGCAGCCCATTCTGTCTGGGGCTCCAGACATGAGCAAATCAGTAGGACTTCATGCCTAATGACAAAAACAGGCAGAGACATTTTAAATTTCAAACAGAAAACTGTGAGATCTCTGTCTATCCAGATTTATGTGTGTCTTAGTTTGCATCTTCATCCTTGGATAATATGGCTAAAGGGTAATTAATCAATACATTCTATTTAACTGGCCTAAAGAAAAAAATAAGCTCTTACAAATGAAACACTTCTAAGTTCAAGAAAATTTAACTAAGTGAATTTCAGGCATGTGTGAGCTGGGGGATATTTACTATTGAATTGATACCTGGCATTGATGTTTGTTTATTGATTTCATTAAGAAAGACATTGTGAAGATACTTTTGCAAGTGACATAGCTTTGAGTGAGTTATATTTCCCACTCTACAGAAACTCCAATATTTTGGCCACACGATGTGAAGAGCTGACCCATTTGAAAAGACCCTGATGCTGGGAAAGCTTGAGGGCAGGAGAAGAAGGGGACAACAGAGGATAAAATTGTTGGATGGCATCACTGACTCGATGGACATGAGTTTGGGTAAACTCTGGGAATTGATGATGGGTAGGGAGGCCTGCTGTGCTGCAGTTCCTGGGGTAGCAAAGAATCAGACACGACTGAAATGAACTGAATTGAATCTACAGCATGATGCTATAAGGCATTGCTTAAGGAAAGCAGGACGTGTATTTTCATTCAGTAAAAAAGCTGCAAGGAAAGGAATTGAATTTTACTAAGGGAAAAGGAAGTAAATCTGAACTCATAGGTGAATGTTCTCTGAATGGGAAAATAAAGTGATGAATACAGAAAATGAAAAGTTTTGCAGCAAATGAAATAATTTTATGTATGGGTCAAGTTTCTTGAAACATGAAACTGCCTTTTAAGTCTTACTGCTACTTTAACTAAATGAGCAAGTATTGTTTCACAGTGAACATAGGCTGTTACCAAACCAAAATTTAGTTTTCTCTCTGTTAAAAGAACGAAGTTTTCTTGGAATGTGGCTTTTGATAAAGACTATGGCACACATAGACAAAGCTCATTCTGCTTCTATGAAAAACCACTCATCTGAAAATTTAAAATGGATAAACACTGGCTAATAAGCCAAACAGCTGGGACTACAGAAAACCCCAGATGGCTGCTTGAGCTTTTCCTGGCTCCCTGACAAACCTCACTTTTATTTGAAAGGGTAAAGTCTTTCGTGGCTTCAGGGTTGATATCATAATGGGAGCAAAAATTGGTTACAGTGTGTTTTCTGCAATCTCAAATGATCAGGGCACCCACTTTGCTGGACAGGTGATACAGACATTGGGAAAAAAAAGAAAACCTTCATGAGCTTCTTGGAGACTATTGCTTTCACTGACATCCTTGGTCATTGGGTAGGAAAAAAAAAAAAAAAAAAAAACAGAACAAAGGGATCAATTACATAGGATTACACAGACTACTAAAAATGATTACAATTTTCATGGCTTTTTGTCTGACATATTACTGACTTCTAATCTTTGTTTTAAGATATAAAGAAACTCTTCTTGTTATGTTTTGTTTTGTTTGTTTTTTTAATTAATGATTTACACCAATGGATACAATTAAAATATTTTCCTTTTCTTTCTGCCTCGTTCTTCTAGAAATGGAGTCACTTTGGTTCTGAACAGCCACATCAAGGTAAAAATGGTCATCTCCTCATATATACAGAAATCTTAAAGTACACTGTGGAACTTTAAAAGAAAAACTCACCCAACTGATGTCAAGCCTATAGCATCTATTATGTTTCACTGAATAGTGAATTCTAGTTTTATTAATTAAGGTCTATATTTACTAAGGCTCACTCCTGAGATAGTTCCTTTTGGTTGTGTTTCATTGTTAAGAGGTTTAACTAAGTTATTAAAAAGGACACTTTAAATTTAGTTCTAAGGCTTATCTCAATAACCAATCTTTGAATAAACTTCTGATGCTTCAAAATCTACAACCAAAAGAGTAACAGACTATAATCATTTAACAAAGTGAATCAAGTGATCTGGATATCACAGGCCTAAACCTAAAGGAAGTTCTTGATTTAAGTTCTTATGATGTTGCTGTTAAAAAAAAAAGTCTCTTACATTGCCAAATACATATTTCCCATTAGATGATGGGACCAGATGCCATGATCTTAGTTTTCTGAATGTTGAGCTTTAAGCCAACTTTTTCACTCTCCTCTTTCACTTTCATCAAGTGGCTTTTTAGTTCCTCTTCACTCTCTGCCATAAGGGTGGTGTCATCTGCATATCTGAGGTTATTAGTATTTCTCCTGGCAATCTTGATTCCAGCTTGTGTTTCCTCCAGCCCAGCATTTCTCATGATGTACTCTGGACATAAGTTAAATAAGCAGGGTGACAATATACAGGCTCGACGTACTCCTTTTCCTATTTATAGCCAGTCTGTTGTTCCATGTCCAGTTCTAACTGTTGCTTCTTGACCTGCAAACAGGTTTCTCAAGAGGCCAGTCAGGTGGTCTGGTATTCCCATCTCTTTCAGAATTTTCCACAGTTTATTGTGATCCACACAGTCGAAGGCTTTGGCTTAGTCAATAAAGCAGAAATAGATGTTTTTCTGGAACTCTCTTGCTTTTTCGATGATCCAGTGGATATTGGCAATTTGATCTCTGGTTGCTCGGCCTTTTCTAAAACCAGCTTGAACATCTGGAAGTTCTTGGTTCACGTATTGCTGAAGCCTGGCTTAGAGAATTTTGAGCATTACTTTACTAGTGTGTGAGATGAGTGCAATTGTGCAGTAGTTTTAGCATTCTTTGGCATTGCCTTTCTTAGGGATTGGAATGAAAACTGACCTTTTCCAGTCCTGTGGCCACTGCTGAGTTTTCCTAATTTGCTGGCATATTGAGTGCAGCACTTTCACAGCATCATCTTTCAGGATTTGAAATAGCTCAACTGGAATTCCATCACATCCACTAGCTTTGTTCATAGTGATGCTTTCTAAGGCCCACTTGACTTCACATTCCAGGATGTCTGGCTCTAGGTCAGTGATCACACCATTGTGATTATCTTGGTGGTGAAGATCTTTTTTTGTACAGTTCTTCTGCGTATTCTTGCCACCTCTTCTTAATATCTTCTGCTTCTGTTAGGTCCATACCATTTCTGTCCTTTATTGAGCCCATTTTTGCATGAAATGTTCCCTTGGTATCTCTGATTTTCTTGACGAGAACTCCAGTCTTTCCCATTCTATTGTTTTCCTCTATTTCTTTGCATTGATGGTTGATGAAGACTTTCTTATCTCTCCTGGCTATGCTTTGTAACTCTGCATTCAAATGGGAATATCTTTCCTTTTCTATTTTGCTTTTCACTTCTCTTCTTTTCACAGCTATTTTTTAAGGCCTCCTCGGACAACCATTTTGCCTTTTTGCATTTCTTTTCCTTGGGGATGGTCTTGATCCCTGTCTCCTGTACAATTGTCTCCTAGCCAATCTGATCACAGGACCACAGTCATGTCTAATTCAATGAAATTAAGCCATGCCGTGTGGGGCCACACAAGACGGTAGAGTCATGGTGGAGAGGTCGGACAGAATGTGGTCCACTGGAGAAGGGAATGGCAAACCACTTCAGTATTCTTGCCTTGAGAACCCCATTTCCATAGGTACATGGATTTATCTCTGGGCTTTATATTTTGTTCCATTGATCTGTATTTTTGTCTTCATGCCAGTACCATACTCTCTGGAAGACTCTAGCTTTGTGGTATAGTCTGAAGTTAGATTGATTCCTCCATTTTCAATCTTCTTTCTCAGGGTGGCTTTGGCTATTTGAGGTGTGTGTGTGTGTGTGTGTGTGTTTCCATTCAAATTGGGAATTCATTTATTCTAATTCTGTGGAAAATACCATTGTTAACTTGATAGTGATTGCATTGAATCTGCAACTTGCTTTGTATAGTATACTCATTTTCACTATAGTGATACTTTCAGTCCACAAACATGGTATATTTTCCCATCTATTTGTGTCATCTCTGATTTCTTTTATCAGTGTTTTCTATGTATAGGTCTTTAGGTAAACTTATTTATTTAGGTAAATGTATCCCTAAGTATTTTGTTCCTTTTGTTGCAATGGTGAAGGGGATTGTTTCATTAATTTCTCTTTCTGTTTTCTCATTGTTAATGTATTGGAATGCAAGGGATTTCTGAGTATTAATTTTGTATCCTGCAACTTTACTATATTCATTGATTAGCTCTAGGAATTTTCTTCTGGTGTCTTTACGGTTTCTATGTAGAGGATCATGCCATTTGCAAACAGTGAGAGTTTTACTTCTTTGTTAATCTGGATTCCTTTTCTTTCTTTTTCTTCCCTGATTGTTGTGGCTATGACTTCCAGAATTATGTTGAATAGTAGTGGTGAGAGTGGGCATCCTTGTCTTGTTCTTGATTTTAGAGGAAAAATTGAAAGCATTTGCACATGCTTTCAATTTTTCACCTTTGAGGATACTGTTTGTTGTGGGTTTGCCATATATGGCTTTTTTATGTTGAGGTATGTTCCTTCTATGCCTGCTTTCTGGAGAGTTTTCATCATAATCGGTGCTGAATCTTATTAAAGGTTTTCTTTGCATCCATTGAGATAATCATGTGGGTTTCTTTTGTTGCTGTTGTTGTTTTAATCTTTCAATTTGTTAATATGGTGTATCACACTGATGCTTTGCAAATACTGATGTGTCCTTGCATCCCTGAGATAAAATCATTACATATGATCTTGTTAATATGTTCTTGGATTCTGTTTGCTAGGTTTTAGTGAGGATTTTTTGCGTCTATGTTCATCAATGTTATGATGAAATGGGGAAGCTCAGGCTCTTGCAGACTGAATGCAGAGCCTGGATTAGGGTTATGCAGGTAGCATGTGACAGGCTGAGCCTGGAGGCTTGGGGACATCATCTGTCCATGTCTCACCTGAAGTAACTGTGTTTACAGCATGAGTGTCCTAGGTGATTCTGATAGAGCCAGGGTGAATCAAGCACCATTATCAGAATCATCCTTCCGTGTGTCCTACCAGCCCCCAGGCCTCCTGCTGCTCACTGAATTTGAGGTTGCATGGGCCCTTCACTCCCGCCCCACCTTCTGGGAAGACCCACCAATTCTAATGGGTTTCTGTCCCATATCCCATTGTACTTCTGTGCTATCTATGGGGACTTCTGTGAATTTCCACATCTACCACTTGGTCCCTCACCACCACTCCACCAGCAAAACTGGATAAGGCTCAAGACTGGCTGGTGATAATACTGAAGAGCTGGCAGAGGAAATGGACAGGTATCCCATAAAGTCAGGGAAATGTGCCATCTGAAGCCATCTCCCATATCGCTGGACACAGGCATCTTCAGATACTGTAATACCCATGTTCCCTTTTTCTGTCTGTGTCCTTTTGCCTTGCACATGTGTATGTACAGAGGTGTGCTTGTGTCACCTGTGTTTTGTGTGTTTCTGTGAATGTGCCTATGTCTAGCCCAGTACGGATATAGAGATAAAGGTGACAGAACATAAGACATGGAGCAACCAGAAGAGGAGGTACCAGTGCCACATATTGGGGGCACTGATTGATGTATCCTTGTGGTGCCCCTGTTCAGGATAGGGATGAGGAAAAAATGGCCAGAGACAACTAGACAGTGGTTTCACAAATCTGGACCACTGCCCTTGGACCCTTCAGGCTGTGTGGTGCTAGGTGCCATGTTAAGATGGTGGATGTGGCTAGAGCAGGACCCAGGATTGTTAAAAGGCCAAAGTCCTTTGGAAAAGGGCAGAGACTGGAGGGTGGAGGCACATAAAGAGAGCCTGCTGCACTTGGGACTTGTTCCAAAAATGTGAGAGGGAGACAAGGGAAGGTCATAGGCCAGTGCTGCCTTGCATCAGCCTGTCAGCCAACACACTCCTTCCCTGAGTGGCACACATTGGCACCATGTGAGACAAATCAATATAAAACACCAGGCATCCATCCGAGGAGAGATGTGATGTGTGTGTGGCATCTACCCGATGACTTCCAGCCAGCTGGACAATGCAGAAACGTGAGGAAAGTGCAGTTGTGGTGTGTACATGGGGCTTCCTTCATGGTTCCAATGGTAAAGAGCCCACCTGCAAAGCTGGAGACCTGGGTTCGATCCCTTGGTTGGGAATATCCCCTGAAGGAGAGAAGGTCTACCACAGCCTAGCAAGGCAGTAGAAAATAGACTTGGCATATATAAATCAGTGGGGTCTGGGGTGGAATCGAGCCTACTTAGTGCATTTGGGGGAGAAATGATGCTTTATGCACAAGGGAGGCAGGGCTGTGGTACCCGGGTGGTCAGGTTTCCCAGGGTGCCATCTGTGTGAGGGCTCTGTGTATGTGTCTAGATAGTAGTAGACTGTAGAGCCAATAGGACAGGAGATCACCTTAGCTTTCTGACCTCATGTTCAGTGTCTTGTTTCATCAGAGACTCTTTGGATCCAGGTCCATCTTCTTCACAATGTTGTCTGAAGGCCTTCTTCAACACAGACCTTCTTCAGATACAGGCATCTCATGTTGGCTTTGGAATTTTGCAGGATCCTGCATCTATTTGGCCTTTCCCTGCTCCAGGTGATAACCCTTGGGGAAAAAGGAAAATAGTTGAAAACAAAAAGCTACAGAGTTAGAAAGAATAGCAGCATCTGGCTGGGGTATTCACAGGTCAGAGGATGTGCTGGGCCGGCAACTGAGGCGGTAAAATTGACAAGGAATGATCTTAGGAGTTTCAGGCTGAGAAAGGATTGGGACAAAGATACTGAAACAAAAGCCACTGGCCATTTCTGTGTGATTCCTGGAAGGAAAACACACAGACTGGAAATCATTCGAATGTGATTTGCACTGTGAACCTGTCCAAGGGGATGGAAGACCACAAAACACAGATGCATATCATTCAGTTGTCCATGGCAATCACTTCAAACTCTGACCACCTCTTTGAAGGTTAGTCCCATTCATGAGCAAATCCCAAGACTGTAATCTTCTAGGATAAGTTGTAGGGATAGAAGTGCATATTGACTTGATCAACAAAGGAGTGAAAGAAAATAACTGTGAGGAAAAAAAAAAAGAGAGGTACTTACCAAAATCTGTTATACTGTACTTAGAGTTCTGCAGATTTCCATTCAGGGGTGTGTGTGTGTGCTGTCAGAACATTCCTGGCCCAATGATGGAAGAATGGACTATGAATATGGGGTGAAAATGACCGAAAGTTTAAAAACTTCATGTTTTACAGGTTGTGAAACTCACCAGAAAAGTTTAAGGGGATAGATTCTGATGTCTCTTCTGTAAAGAGTTTAATAAGCATTTTTGAGGGTTCTAGCTGCTTTAGGCCCTTGGATTGCTGTATATTGTCCTTGCCTGGAGTCAGTAGGATGAGTGGAAAAGATTGATTTTTCAACTTATTTCCTACTCCAGGGCATGCCTTGATTCTAGCATCATTGCAGCAAATTAGTGATATTTTCTCTTCTGTAAACATTTCTTGTATGGATAGGATAAAAGATGGAATAGGTGGTAGGACAATGTGAGATAACATGTTACAGCCATCCTGGAAATATAGCATCAGCAGTCATGGTTCCACATTGTCCTAGGAGCATGCTACAAAACATATTTATTTTCTTCAGCTGTAGATAACCTGAATTTAACACCAGTCAACCCCTGCGTGGCTTCCTCATGGGCACTGAATTTTCTCAATAAACACCCAGCTTCTCTAAATCCCATCAGCAACTGTACTTCCTTCTTTAAATGTAGGTACAAAGTCTACCACTGTGCCTAATACTTATTGATCTTGTTGGAAACCATATCCAGGCAAGATAAGTGGTAACATGATGCTAATCTATAATTGGTGTGGCATGAATATGTGTTCTGTGTCCATTTGGGACTTTCCAATACTGATCTCTAGAATATCTTAAACGGAACATAAATAGTGGTCCTATTGACTTTTCCCTGGGGAAAATCAGTGCCCTAGTTCATGGGTCTGTTACTGCCAATACCAAGGTAACACAAATTGTGCACTATCATTACAGTTACTAGAAAGTTCTGGGAGATGAGATATAGAAAGAAAAAAAAGTGAAAAGGTAGAAAATTGACTATGTCTGACACAGATTTATGTTCCTCTTCTTTTCACACTACTCCCATCTTTCTACCTACTCCTCCTGTCCTAGTGTCAAATGGATTTAAAGAATGACTCTTCTGTTGTCATACAGTTTAGAAACAAAATGGACATGACTGAATTTTGAAGAAGGCTAGCTTTCTAGAGTTTGGCCTTTTTCTTTAATTTATTATTTCTATGCCTTGACCCAACCCGGTCCACAGTGTTACAAACATGCCAAATTTATAAGCGAAACTTTGGAATTTCAGGCTCTCTGTAGCAAAGGGCTTATATAGTTTGCTTCATCTTGAAAGAGATGCAAGGGAATACATGGATAAATATTTTCTTCAACTCTACAAATCTAACTTACTGGAGTAGGAAATGGCAACTCACACCAGTTTTCTTGCCTGGAAAATTCCATGGAGAAAAGAACCTGGTTGGCTAAACCCCATGGGGTTTGAAAGAGTCGGACACTGCTGAGCACACAAACACATACATCTAACTAAGCTAGGATCAGATACAAAAGTGTTCTTTCTTTTCTCATAGGACTTGATGTGGTTCACACTGAAGGGCTATGACTTTTTCAAAATTACCTCTTTGGCTTTCCTAAAGACTACTAGCTCTTTTCCTTCAAAAACAAAACAAAACAAAAACTCCTTTATATGGAGAGAATGTTCTTCCTTACCCCATTAAAGATTTGGAACTTCTTTCCTTTCTTTTGAAATAAAGATTTATATCTTATCTTACGTTCCTTTGGGATGTTTTTCTTCTTTTTCTCTTTGGGAATAATATCGGATCAATATCAATCCGGGTCCATACTGAAGTCAGATTGACTATATTATTTTCAGTCACAGATGGAGAGGCTCTATAGAGGCAGCAAAAACAAGACAGTGAAATGACTGTGGCTCAGAATATGAGTTCCTTATTGCAAAATTCAGATTTGAATTGAATAAAGCAGGGAAAACCACTATTCAGTCCATTTCAGCTTGGTTCAGTTGCGCAGTCGTGTCCCACTCTGTGATATCATGAATCACAGCACACCGGGCCTCCCTGTCCATCACCAACTCCTGGAGTTTATTCAGACTCATGCCCATCGAGTCGGTGATGCCATCCAGCCATCTCATCCTCTGCCGTCCCCTTCTCCTCCTGCCCCCAATCCCTCCCAGCATCAGGATCTTTTCCAATGAGTCAATTTTTTGCATGAGGTGGCCAAAGTATTGGAGTTTCCCCTTCAGCATCAGTCCTTCCAGTGAACACCCAGGACTGATCTCCTTTAGGATGGACTGGTTGTATCTCCTTGCAGTCCAAGGGACTCTCAAGAGTCTTCTCCAACACCATAGTTCAAAAGCATTGATTCTTCAGCACTCAGCTTTCTTCACAGTCCAACTCTCACATCCATTCATGGCCACTGGAAAAACCATAGCCTTGATCAGACGGACCTTTGTTGGCAAAGTAATGTCTCTGCTTTTTAATATGCTATCTAGGTTGATCATAACTTTCCTTTCCAAGGAGTAAGTGTCTGAATTTTATGGCTATAGTCACCATCTGCAGTGATTTTGGAGCTCCCAAAAATAAAGTCTGATGATGTTTCCCATCCATTTCCCATGAGGTGATGGGACCAGATGCCATGATCTTAGTTTTCTGAATGTTGAGCTTTAAGCCAACTTTTTCACTCTCCTCTTTCACTTTCATCAAGTGGCTTTTTAGTTCCTCTTCACTCTCTGCCATAAGGGTGTTGTCATCTGCATATCTGAGGTTATTAGTATTTCTCCTGGCAATCTTGATTCCAGCTTGTGCTTCCTCCAGCCCAGCATTTCTCATGATGTACTCTGGACATAAGTTAAATAAGCAGGGTGACAATATACAGGCTCGACGTACTCCTTTTCCTATTTGTAACCAGTCTGCTGTTCCATGTCCAGTTCTAACTGTTGCTTCTTGACCTGCAAACAGGTTTCTCAAGAGGCCAGTCAGGTGGTCTGGTATTCCCATCTCTTTCAGAATTTTCCACAGTTTATTGTGATTTACACAGTCAAAGGTTTTGGCACTCAGTAAAGCAGAAATAGATGTTTTTTTTTCTGGAACTCTCTTGATTTTTTGATGATTCAGCGGCAATTTGATCTCTGGTTCCTCTGCCTTTTCTAAAACCAGCTTGAACATCTGGAAGTTCACAGTTCACATATTGCTGAAGCCTGGCTTAGGGAATTTTGAGCATTACTTTACTAGTGTGTGAGATGACTGCAATTGTGCGGTAGTTTGAGCATTCTTTGGCATTTCCTTTCTTAGGAATTGGGATGAAAACTGGCCTTTTCCAGTCCTGTGGCCACTGCTGAGTTTTCCAAATTTGCTGGCATATTGAGTGCAGCACTTTCACAGCATCATCTTTCAGGATTTGAAATTGCTCAGCTGGAATTCCATTGCCTCCACTAGCTTTGTTCACAGTGATGGTTTCTAAAGCCCATTGACTTCACCTTCCAGAATATCTGGCTCTAGGTGAGTGGTCATACCATCATGATTATCTGGGTCATGAAGATCTTTTTTGTACATATCATGCATTCTTGCCACCTCTTATTATCTTCTGCTTCTGTTAGGTCCATACCATTTCTGCCCCATCTTTGTGTGAAATGTTCCCTTGGTATCTCTAATTTTTGTGAAGAGATCTCTAGTCTTTCCCATTGCCATCCATTGTTTTCCTCTATTTTTTTCACTGATTGCTGAGGAAGGCTTTCTTATCTCTCCTTGCTATTCTTTGAAACTCTGCATTCAAATGGGAATATCTTTCCTTTTCTATTTTGATTTTCACTTCTGTTCTTTTCACAGCTATTTATAAGGCCTCCTCAGACAGCCATTTTGCTTTTTTGCATTTCTTTTCCATGGGGATGGTCTTGATCCCTGTCTCCTGTACAGTGTCTCCAACCTCTGTCCATAGTTCATCAGGCACTCTGCCTATCAGATCTAGTCCCTTAAATCTTATTTCTCACTTACACTGAATGTTCATAAGGGATTTGATTTAGGTTATAGCTGAATGGTCTAGTGGTTTTCCCTACTTTCTTCAATTTAAGTCTGAATTTGGCAATAAGGAATTCATGATCTGAGCCACAGTCAGCTCCTGTGTTTTTGCTGTTTTTGTTGTTGTTGTTTTTGCTGACTATATAGAGCTTTTCTCTCTTTGGCTGCAAAGAATATAATCAATCTGATTTCAGTGTTGACCATCTGGTGATGTCCATGTGTAGAGTCTTCTCTTGTGTTGCTCAAAGGTGTTGTTTACTATGACCAGTTCGTTCTCTTGGCAAAACTCTATTAGCCTTTGCCTTGCTTTATGCCATACTCTGAGGCCAAATTTGCCTGTTATTCCAGGTGTTTCTTGAGTTCCTACTTTTGCATTCCAGTCCCCTAGGGTGAAAAGGACGTCTTTTTTTGGGTGTTAGTTCTAAAATGTCTTGCAGGTCTTCATAGAACCATTCAATTTCAGCTTCTTCAGCGTTACTGCCTGGGGCATAGGCTTGGATTACTGTGATATTGAATGGTTTGCTTCGGAAATGAACAGAGATCATTCTGTTGTTTTTGAGACTGCATCCAAGTACTGCATTTCAGACTCTTTTGTTGACCATGGTGGCTTCTCCATTTCTTCTAAGGGATTCCTGCCCACAGTAGTAGATATAGTGGTCATCTGAGTTAAATTCATCCATTCCAGCCCATTTTAGTCTGCTGATTCCTAGAATGTCGACATTCACTCTTGCCATCTCCTGTTTGACCACTTCCAATTTGCCTTGATTCATGAACCTAACATTCCAGGTTCCTATGCACTACTGCTCTTTACAGCATCGGACCTTGCTTCTATCACCAGTCCCATCCACAACTGGGTATTGTTTTTGCTTTGACCCCATCCTTTCATTCATTCTGGTTATTTCTCCACTGATTTCCATTAGCATATTGGGCACCTACTGACCTGTGGAATTCCTCTTTTAGTATCCTATTATTTTGCCTTTTCATACTGTTCATGGCGTTCTCAAAGCAAGAATACTGAAGTGGTTTGCCATCCCCGTCTCCAGTGGACCACATTCTGTCAAACCATTCCACCTTGACCCTTTCGTCTTTAGTGGCCTCCCCATGACATGGCTTAGTTTCATTGAGTTAAAGGCTATGGTCCTTGTGATCAAATTTGCTAGTTTTCTGTGATTATGGTTTCAGTGTTTCTGCCCTCTGTTGCCCTCTCGCAACACCTACTGTCTTACCTGGGTTTCTCTTATCTTGAACGTGAGGTATCTCTTCACAACTGCTCCAGCAAATCATAGCTGCTGCTCCTTACCTTGGATGAGGTCGCCCCTCCTGACCTGGAATGGGGTGTGACCTAAATCAAATCCCTATGAGTATATGGTAGAAGTGACAAATAGATTCAAGAAATTAGGTCTGATAGACAGAGTACCTGAACTCTGGATGGAGGTTCATGACATTGTACAGGACACAGTGTTTGAGACCATCTGCAAGAAAAAGAAGTGCAAAAAGGCAAAATGCTTGTCTATGGAGGGCTTACAAATTGCTGAGAAAAGAAGAGAAGCTAAAGGTAAAGGAGAAAAGGAAAGATAAAGGAAAAGAAAGATAAAGGAAAGAACAAACTGAATGCAGAGTTTCAAAGAACAGCAAGAAGACATAAGAAAGCCTTCCTCAGTGATTAATGCAAAGAACTAGAGGGCAACAATAGAAGGGGGAAGACTAGGGATTTCTTGAAGAAAATTCCAAGGGAATTTTTATGCAGAGATGGGCACAATAAAGGACAGAAGTGGTGTGGAACTAACAGAAGCAGTAGAAGATATTAAGAAGCAGTGGCAAGAATTCACAAAGCTATACAAAGAAGCTCTTCGTGACACAGATAACCACGATGGTGTGGTCACTCACCTAGAGTCAGATATCCTGGAATGTGAAGTCAAGTGGGCCTTAAGAAACATCACTACTAACAAAAAGCTGCTGTAGGTGAAGCAATGCCAGTTGAGATATTTCAAATCCTAAAATAGATGCTGTAAAAGTGCTGCACTCAATATCCCATCAAATTTAGAAAACTCAGCAGTGACCTCAGAACTGGAAAAGGTCAGCTTTCATTCTAATCCCCAAGACATATTCAAGCTACCACAAAGTTGCATTCATCTCACATACTAACAAAACAATGCTCAAAATTCTCCAAGCCAGGCTTTAACAATACATGAACGGTGAACTTCCAGAACTTCAAGCTGGATTTAGAAAAGTCAGAAGAACTAGATATCAAACTGTCAGCATCCTTTAGATCATCAGAAAAGTAAGAAAGTTCCAGAAAAATATCTACTTCTGCTTTATTGACTATGCCAAAGCCTTTGACTGTATGGATCACTACAAACTGTGGAAAATTTTAAACAGATGGGAATACCAGACCACTTTACCTGTAAGTCAAGACTATATATTGTCACCCTGCTTATTTAACTTATATAAAGAGTACATCTTGCAAATTGCCAGGATGGATGAAGCACAAGCTGGAATCAAGATTTCTGGGAGTAATATCAATAACCTGAGCTATGCAGATGACACCACTCTTATGGCAGAAAGCAAAGAACTAAAACCTCTTGATGAAAGTGAAAGAAGAGAGTGAACAAGTTGGCTTAAAGCTCAACATTCAGAGAACTAAGATCATGGTATCTGGGTTCCATCACTTCAGGCAAAAAATAGGAAAACAATAGAAACAGTTGAGAGACATTATTATTATTATTATTTTTCCGGGGGGCAGAGAGCTTCAAAATCACTGCAAATTGTGTCTGCAGCCATGAAATTAAAAGATGCTTGCTCCTTGGAAGAAAAATTATGATCCACCTAGACATCATGCTAAAAATCAGAGACATTACTTTGTAAGCAAATGTCTATCTAGTCAAAGCTCTGGTTTTTCTAGTAGTCATGGATGGATGTGACAACTGGACTATGAAGCTGAGAACTGAAGACTTGATGCATTTGAACTGTGTTGTGTTCACTTCTCTATATGTGTTTGAGAAGACTCTTGAGATTCCCTTGGACTGCAAGGAGATCCAACCAGTCAATCCTAAAGGAAATCAGTCCTGAATCTTCATTGGAAGGACTGATTCTGAAGGTAAAACTACAATACTTTGGCCGCCTGATACGAAGACCTGACTCACTGGGAAAATCCTGATGCCAGGAAAGATTGAGGGGAGGAGAAGAAGGGAATGACAGAGGATGAAATGACAGGTTGGATGGCAACACTGACTTGATGAACATTATTTTTGCTGTGGACGTTGGTGATGGACAGGGAAGCCTGTCATGCTGCAGCCCATGGGGTAGCAAAGAGTTGGACATGAATGAGCAACTGAATGGAACCTCTGACTTAACATTTCCCTGCTTAGAGCAGTAAGGAATGCATTGGACGTCTGTAGAACTGAGAGGAAATTATAAACTTGAGACTCACCTCTGTCCATTTTCTAGGAGCAGGCTATTTATGCCTTGAACAAGATTGTCATTGAATCACAGAACCACAAACTTCTCACCCAAGGGAACATGGCTCTTCTTCCTGTCTTTACCATGGTGTCATGTCTGTTTTTATGTCACAGGTGAAATAAGTTAAATATTCCACAATTCTTCCTGTAGAAAGGACATGAATCTGGCTTATATTCAGTTCCATCAAGCTACAGACCCTTTCCCCAGATTATATTAAACAGGATGAGTGTCCCATTTCTGAAGCAGTTCTAGGGTATTAGTGAAGTTTTTAGAGTCGTTTAGATATTTGCCTTTTTCATATTTTAAAAAGATTGATAAGAGGTCATGTGGGTGGTCATAAATGTCTTCATGAGAAACACATAAGAAGTACTGATGGAGGTATCTGGATGCTCAGGGAAAGATGTGGATGATGTAGGAAGATGCAAGAATGGCCTCCACAGTGGCATATTTGAAGGGGTCAGAAGTAGTGGTCTGGACTGTAGATTGCTATAATAAAGCAAAAGGGGATGGCCAATGAAGTCATTAGTAATCCTTTCATGACACAAAGGAAGACGTTGAAATGTATGCTTTAGACTTGAGATCAAGCAGAATCATCACCTGTAAGCAGTTTATATAATGAGGGGAGAGGCTTAATGAGAACATGCTGGGAGAAATAGGGCCTTATTGATGTCTATGAAAATGAAATATTTACAAGGTTTTCTGATTTACCATCAGAACTTTCCCCACACTACCTTGTCAACCAGCCAACTCATAGCCTATTTTCTCATGGCCTTTCTTTATTTCAAACACTCCTCAGAAGCTTGGCTTCCCTGTGCTTTTGCATATTATATGACTTTTATTTCTTGAAAGCATCTAGTATGCAGGAGTAGTTATTATAAAGTGGGCCATTTAGTGACAGAAAGTCATTTACCATGATTAGTACAGTTCAAAAAGTGAGAGAAGTGTCTTAATAGTAAAATGTGTAGTCACAATATCCTGTACCAAATACTGTTACCATTAAATATTCTCATTTTATTGTGCCTTTGGCCTGATGTGCTGCAGTGCAGAGTCTGTCTTTTAGGTTTGGCTGACAGAGGATGAGATGGTTGGATGGCATCATCAACTTGATGGACATAGGTTTGGGTGGACTCTGGTAGTTGATGATGGACAGGGAGGCCTGGCGTGCTGCGGTTCGTGGGTTCACAAAGAGTCGGACACCACTGAGTGACTGAATTGAACTGAAGATGGAAGACTGAGAGATCTTGTTGACATAATTTTCAAAGTGGTAGATGATTTAAACTCTGAAATCTTTACCAGTATTTGTAACATGTCCATGGCATGGCTTTAGGTGTTAATGGTAAGGTTGCCTGGAGCTGTGGCTTTGTTGTTCATCACAGACCTTGCTGGATTGAGGACCATGTGCATTTCCATTTGTTGGGCCTCTTCAATTTGAACTAGATTGTATTTTTTTTTTTTTTTAAGGCACGTAGTTTGCAAACTGGATTGGAGGCCCTAGGGTTTCTCAGGAATCCAAAGGACTGGTGATAAGAGTGGCAGCCATAGACAATAAATTCTGCTATAGAGTAGGTACCACCAGTAGGCCTATTAAACTCTCTGGGGAAACAGAGCAGGTAGCTCCAATGGTTTGGAAGATTTGTGGTCCTCTGGGCTTCCCCATAGCATTCAGAAAACTAAGATCATGGCATCTGGTCCCATTACCTCATGGGAAATAGATGGGGAGGCAGTGGAAACAGTGTCAGACTTTATTTTCGGAGGGGCTCCAGAATCACTGCAGATGGTGACTGCAGCCATGGAATTAAAAGACGCTTACTCCATAGAAGGAATGTTATGACCAACCTAGATGACATATTAAAAAGCAGAGACATTACTTTGCCAACAAAGGTCCATCTAGTCAAAGCTATGGTTTTTCCAGTGGTCATGTATGGATGTGAGAGTTGGACTGTGAAGACAGCTGAGCACCGAAAAATTAATGCTTTTGAACTGTGGTATTGGAGAAGGTTCTTGAGAGTCCCTTGGACTGCAAGGAGATCCAACCAATCCATCCTTAAAGAGATAAGTCCTGGGTGTTCAATGGAAGGACTGATGCTGAAGCTGAAACTCCAATACTTTGGCCACCTGATGTGAAGAGTTGACTCATTGGAAAAGACCCTGATGCTGGGAGGGATTGGGGGCAGGAGGAGAAGGGGACGACAGATGATGAGAAGGCTGGATGGCATCACTGACTCGATGGGCATGAGTTTGAGTAAACTCAGGGAGTTTGCGATGGACAGGGAAGCCTGGCGTGCTGCGATGCATGGGGTCACAAAGAGTCGGACATGACTGAGCAACTGAACTAACTTAACTAACTAACTAAGCTTCCCCATGGCTGGTGCAGAGCAGTGTCTTGGTTAGAGGAACTTTAGAGTAGCATGGTTGCCATGATATCCCCACATTGTGACATCACAAAGCAGTAGGCAGCAATGCCTTGATCACTGTTGCCTCATAGGGTTTGAGAAAGAGATCTATGGTAGTGATAAAAAGAAAGAATTATATCTTTTTACAAAGGCTTTCTTCTTGATATGTTTATTTTCTTCTACTGCTTCCTGTAAATTATGCTCATTCTAATATTTCCTAGATCAATTTACCCATGAATTAGAAATATGTTCTCACCCATTGAACCTATAATAAACAGTGAAAACTGTTAGGGAGCATTAGCAATCTGTGAGGATCAGTTTCCTTTATGAAGAACTTAGGCAGAAAAAAGGAGGCCTCATTAGAAATACAAAGCCCCTTTTCAAGAGAAAGTGGGTGTATTGCTTTTCTAGGGTTGCCATAACAAGATGTCCCCAGATAGCTTAAATAAATATTTTCTAAAACTTCTGGGCATCAAGTCAGTAATCAAAGGGTCAGCAGATATGTTTTCTTATGGATTATGACTGGCCACGTTCTGGTTTTGTCTTCACTAGTAATGGCTCTCTGGTGTCTAGGACTGATATCCTTTCTTATAAAGAACCAGTCATATTAACCCAACTACCTCTTTAGAGGTCTAGTTTCCCAATAGGGTCAGAATGAAATGACAGTTTGCTCTCATTTTGACTAGATAAAAAGTACAGAGATTTAGGTTCCTCAACATACAAAGTTTGAGAGAATACAATTCCTCATAATATTGCTTGTCTTCTTTCCACTTGGATATTCATCTGTCTCTGAGTTCACCCCACTAACCAGGTCTCCTGAACCCAGAAAGCCAATGCATAAGACAAATAATTTCTTCAGCAGTAAAGCAGATGAAACAAAATTCAAAATTTCTCAGCAATCTAGAAAATCCTCTCCACAAAGACATAAGGGAAAGAAAGCCTTTCTATTATTGAATAAGTATTAAGCCACAATGTGATGCACATGATAAGCAAACTACTAAAACTTTACAATGTGAAAGGTTGTTGCTGAGCCATGAAAGATGCCAGGATCCTTGGCCTCCTGAGAAGAGGAATTCAGCCCAGGGCCAGTGATGAGGCTTGATAGCTCAGAGATTTTAAGCAATAAAGTAGTGTTAAAGTATAAGAGAGATAAAGAAAGCTTCTGACACAGACATCAGAAGGGGGCAGAAAACGTGTCCCCCTGCTAGTGTTTAACAGTATGTTATATACCTATCAACAGGCTGCTAATTAGAGAAAGGGACTGTCTCAAAACTCAAGTGGCATGAGGCCCCTCACACACAGCATACATTTTGAGATAACAATCTAAATATCAATAAATATCAATAACCTCAGATATGTAGATGGTGCCACCCTTATGGCAGAAAGCTAAGAAGAGCTAAAGAGACTCTTGATGAAAGTCAAAGAGGAGAATGAAAAGTTGGCTTAGAACTCACCATTCAGGAAACTAAGATCATGGCATCCAGTCCTATCACTTCGTGGCAAATAGATGGGGAAACAATAGGAACAGTGAGAGACTTTATTTTCTTGGGCTCCAAAATCACTGCAGATGGTTACTGAAGCCATGAAATTAAAAGGTGCTTGCTCCTTGGAAGAAAAGCTATGATCAACCTAGAGTGCCTATTAAAAAGCAGAGCCGTTACTTTGTAGCATTTGTCCATCTAGTCAAACTTATGGTTTTTCCAATAGTCAAGTGTGGATGTGAGAGTTGAAATAAGCCCCAAAGACCTGATGCTTTTGAACAGTGGTGTTGAAGACCTGAGAGTCCCTTCGACTGCAAGGAGATTCAACCAATCGATCCTAAAGGAAATCAGTCCTGAATATTCATTGGAAAGACTGATGCTGAAGCTGAAACTCCAATACCTTGGTCACCTGATGCAAATAACTGCCTCACTGGAAAAATCCCTGATGCTGGGAAAGATTGAAGGCCAGAGCAGACAGTGACAACAGAGGATGAGATAGTTTCATTGCATCACCAACTCAATGGACATGAGTTTGAGTAATCTCTGGGAGTTGGTGATGGACAGGGAAGCCCAGCTTGCTACAGTCCATGGGGTTGCAGAGTTAGACATGACAAGAAACTGAACTGAACTGGCACAAGGTAAGTCATCCTGGGCTATAAAACGATTGACATGAATCTTGAAGGAAGGCTGATTTTCCAGCAAATATATTGTCTCATTAACATAGATTAGGAGAACAACTGTATGAGTAAAACATACTGGTTTGTTGAGGCATTATTGTTTCTGAGTCTTAGGGGGAACCAATGTAAAGAAAGAGTCTAATGTAAATACATAGTTCATTGACATAGCTTCAGAAAAACATTTTCATAGGAAAAATGCATTGGTTAGCTCAAGGTTTGAGAAAAGTTAAGTTCAGGTGGAACCTGGTGTCATCATGGCAACACAGAATTTTAAAAGAAACCTTCTTTTAATTGTGTATAGAGAAGAGAAAAACATCTGACACTTAGAGTTTGTTTCCTGCCTCTTAAGAGAGAGGTAAAAAATGTCTGAGACTTGCCACCTATTTCTTCCATTTGGAGACCCCTAAACTCCATTCCTGCTATCCTGTCAAAGGGATATATTTTAAGTATGTATCTTGTTGACTACTCTAAATCCCTAGACTCTGTAGATCACAACAAACTGTGGAAAATTCTTCAAAAGAGGGAAATACAGAATGCCTTGCCCACATCCTGACCAATCTGTATGCAGATTTAGAAGCAACAGTTAGCAACAGACAAGGAACAATGGTTCCAAATGGTTCCAACAGTTCCAATTGAGAAAGGAATACCTCAAGGCTGAATATAGTCATCTTATTTAACTTACATGCAGAATACCTCATATAAAAAGCAGGTTTGGATGAAGCACAAGCTGAGATCAAGATTACAGGGAGAAATATTAATAACCTCAGGTATGCAGATGACACCAACTTTAGGACAGATAGTGAAGAGTAACTGATTGAAAGAGCATCTTTTTGAAAGTGAAAGAGGAGAGTTTCAAAAAATGAAGATGATGAGTCCCATCACCTCATGACAAATAGACAAATAAACAATGGAAACAGTGACAGATTTTACTTTCTTGGGACTCAAAAATCACTGCAGATGGTGACTTCAGCCGTGAAATTAATATGTCTGCTCTTTGAAGAAAAACTATGACACACCAGGACAGCATATTAAAGAGCAGATAAATTGCCTTACTGACAAATGGCTGTTTAGACAAAGCTAAAGTTTTGCAGTAGTCATGCATGGATGCGAGCACTGGACTGTAACAGAAGATGAGTGCAGAAGTGTTCATGATTTTGAACTGTGATGTTTCAGAAGACTCTTGAGAGTTCCTTGGATAGCAGGGAGATCAAACCAGTCAATCTTAGATCAGTCCTGAATATACCTTGTGAGGACTGATGCTGAAGCTCAAACTCTAGTGCTTTGGCCACCTGATGTGAAGAGTCAACTCATTAGAAAAGTGGGAAAGATCAAAGGCAGGAAGAGAAGGGGACAACAGAGGATGAGATGGTTGGATGATATTGCTAACTCGATGGTAATGAATTTGAGCAAGTTTCAGGAGAGGGAGAAGGACAGGGAAACATGGCGTGCAGTCAGTGGGGTCACAAATATTCAAACAAGACTGAGTGACTAAACTGATCCATGCAAACCCAGTTCATTACAAAATTTTCCAAATAATATGTCATCCTCAAATAAGATTGGATGATGACATTTATCACAGTTATTTTGCCTTAAATTCACCTGATAATTGGGGTAGCCATCAGTGTTTGCTAATTTGTTTTTACAGAAGAATGATAAACTTCACATAATTTTAAGACTGAATGCCATTTTGGAATGAGACATTCTCTCAGATAGTCTGTTCCCATCCACAGAATTGAGAGATAACTTACTTGCTACTGTTATCAAATTCACATGTGCCCAACATAAGTAAGCCAAGCAATATCAGAACATGAGTTTAAAACAGAGTTTTATCACAGGGTCATGCTATGAGATGGGTGACTTATGCCTTTAAAAATCCTGAACTCCCCAAAATATTTCAACAAAGCCCATTTATAGGAAAGATGGAAGAGTGTGATTAGCTGTGGCAGACTTCATGTAAGATCCTTTGTTCTTGAAGTAAGTTCACGGTGAGATAGCTGTGTTTCTGTGAAACTCTAGCTAAACAAATATTATTCCCTGTGCTGAAAGAAGAAGTCCAAAGCTTGAGAATGTCATAGGTTAGTGCTGCCTATGATCAGCCTATCAGCCAGCACACTCCCACACCAATATTGGCACCATGTTAGACAAATGACATGTTAAGGTAAACTCTCAGTGAAACACCAGGCTTCCTAGGAGAGACATGGTATGAGTGTGCAATCCATCTGGGTAGTTTCAGCCTTCCTGGCAGTGTGAAAAGTTTATGAAAGAGCAGGTGTGGGGAGTATGTGTGTGCCCCTCTGCTGGTATCTGCATGTGAAGGAGGAAATAGGGATGAAGCAAATGTGATGGGCTATTTGCGTGCAGGGACCTGGGGACAGTGACAGACAGGAGTGGCTCTAGGGGCAATTAAGAGACTACTGGTTTTCAGGCTGCAAAGTCTAGGACATAGCAGTCTTTCCAAAGATGCCCCATTTCTTGTGCCAAAGGTCCTGACATGAATTCCTTCCTTTATCTGGGGTCTTGTCCTAAGCTGTGGAAGGCTTAGGGACAAAGGTGTGGGTCTGCCCCTGAGGGAGGGCCTGACTGTCTCTCGGGAGCAGAATCTTTGCTGTTGTCATGTCTGAAGGAGATCTGCAGCATGCATCTCTCACAGGGACACTGTATTCTAAGTGAGCATCTTAGATGTCCCCCAGCCCAACTGTGAGCTGAGTTCTGTGGACCATGAACTATATAGACTAACAGAGAGCCTGGGCTATAGGCATATCTATTACAGCCTAGTGAGTGGAGAAAAAAGAGAGACTTGAATTTAGCAAGTCAGTGATGCCTGGGGTGGAATCAAGCTCCCTTGATGCATTTGTGAGAGGAATAATGCTTTCTTCACAAGGAGGACATGAACCGTGTGCCCAGATGAGGCTGGCTTCCCAGGTTGCCATCATTTCTGGGGTTCTGTGTCTGTGGATAGTAGTAAACTCTAAAGCTGATGGGAAGGGAGTCAACCTTACCATGTTATCCTCATGTTCAAGGCCTTGTTTTGGCAGATACCCTAGGTATCCATGTGCACATTCCTCATGACATTGCATCAGACACAGATCCGTTGTCTTCTCTTTGGTCTTTTAGAGGGCATGATGTCTATTTGGCCTTTTCTTGTTATAGGGATATAACACTTTGAGGGAAAGAAAAACAGTTATGAACATAAACCTACACAGAAAGAGCAGGGGCACCTTGCTCAGAAGGTCACAGGCCTGAGGACGTGCTGGACCTATGATGAGGGTGTGACATTGACAAGGAATGATCTTGGGAGGTGCACACTGAGAAATGTTTGCTCCACTTCAGCTGAGACAAAGTCCCTGGCCATTTTTCTGTGGTTCCTGAAAGAAAGCTCAATGAATAGAATCATGCCAATATGATCGTCACTTTGAACCTGTCAAAGACTATGGGGGAATACGGAATACATGCACATTACTCATCTGCCCAGAGCAAGCACTTCAAACCCTGCCCACCTCTTGAGCAATTCAGTCATCTTCATGAGCAAATCCTAAGAGTTTTTAACCTTCCAGGGTAAATCATAGAGGTAGAAGTGTGGTTTGACTTGATCAATGAGGGAATGAAAATAATGGGACTATAAGAAGGGTGCTTACCAAAATTCATTATCCTGGACAAATAAACCTATCATTCTGCAACATTCCTTTCATGGGTGTGTGTATGTATGTATGTATGTATGTGTGTTTGTGCACCACCACAAATGAGTGTGTGAGCCCTCAGAACTTTCCTGACCAGGGATGGAAGAATGGACAGTAAATGTGGGGTAGGAATGACAGAAAATATTAAAAACACTATATCATATAGGTAGAGATGGGGAAAAATGCAACTCCCATCAAGAATAACAACTTTCTGCCTTCTATCTCTATTATCTTCCTCAAGCAGGATTTGCTCACCACTCACCACCTCCCCCTGTGTAATTTTTGCTTGCTCATCACGTCGGCTGAAATCTAAGCTGCCCAAGGAGGTGGGATCTGAGCTGCTTAAGTGGGAAACTCCTGAAGACCCAGAAATCTGTGCTGTATGAAAGATATCCAGAACAATTCCCTGTCACTCAGTCTCTGAAAGTGACGCCACTGAGCTTGCACAAGTGCTGAATAAACCCTGTGGTTCTGTGTCTCCAAGTTCTACTTGTCTCTTTCTGCCAGTATGCTTTCTATACCATATTCTGGTGCATTGGCTGGGAAGCTGACAAAGTGTGGGCACCATGCACCACTATTGTCACATGGAACCAGAGAAAGTCGCAGCAGCTGATCTGATGAGAGACATATAAATGCCTCCCAGCTGTCTGTTGGAGTCCAACGGTTGCTTGAGCAGTGCCAGCCCATTCCACTTGCTGAACAGACTCATAAGGAGAGCAGAGTTGGTTCCAGGACACAGTGTCATATAGCTGATTGCCTAGAGCACATCCCTCTGATTCAGAACCCACCACATAGTGCAAGGAGAACCTGATCACCTCCCACCAAATAATCACTCAGGAAAACATTTTGTTCCCTTGGGTGGTCTGACAATTCTGGTGTGTGTGAAAGTGACTGAGGTGAATGAGAGTCTGTGCACCACTGTCTTCAGGTTATAGAGCCTCCCTGAATCCCGACCTGTGGTTCCATGGTGACCGACCTCATCCAGCTTAGGGTGCCAGCAGTCTTGGGAGGTCTGATCTCTCCCTGTGAGTCTGGCCCAGGTCAGGGGTTTGTACTGACCTGCCAAGTCTAAGAGGTACCTAAATCTCTGCAAGGGGAGTGGCTAGGAGGATGAATGTGTTTCCATTTGTTGTGTGGTATTTCCTCGGGGGAACTCTTTCATGATGAGGAACTTGACTTCAAAACCCACTATCTTAGAGTGTATGGTTAAAAATTTTAAGAAAGGATTCACTGGGGATTATGGGGTAAAATTGAGTACTGGAAAGCTGTTCACTCTTTGCACACTAGAGTGGCCCACTTTTGTGGTTAGTTGGCACTCAAGACAGGGCCTTAAATGTGCCCATTGCCCCAGGAGTACATACAGTTGTTACCGGAGACCCTGGCCACCCTGACCAATTTCTATGTATTGAACATGGCTAAAAATCGCCCACCTAAGGCCTCCCTGGGTTCGTATCTGTATGACTGGTCAGGGACAATGGATGTTTTTTGTGACTCAATCAGGAGAAAAAAAAAAAAAAATTCCATGTCAGTAAAAGGAACTACCTATCCTCCAAGGTGAGCTTAGAGATGTGCCTCTGATGCCCCCACCTTGTAGCCCCAGAGCTCCCTCATCAGGAGCAGCAGGTCTGCATTTACCCGACAATCCACTGCCTCCATCTATCCTCCTCCTCCTGATGCTCCTGAAGCTGTTGTGCCCACACAGCCAGCCACAAAAGAGCCAATAAGAAAGGAACTCCGATTGGCTCAAGGGGCAGCTGTACATACACTTCAAATGCATCTAAGAGAGACTGAGACAGTAGTGTATAGCCTCCAATGGGACTCTACAAGAGAGGGGGGAACTAACTGTTCTCTCCTACTAGTGGTTTTCCGTGACTGAGCAACTCAGCTGGAAGCATCATGCCCCCTCACACTCTGAAAAACCTCAAGTGCTGATTGATCTCCTAGAATCCATTATCCAGAGTCACCACCCTACTTGGGTGGACTGTCTACAACTTCTCTTCACCGTGTTCAATACCAAGGAGCACCAACAAATTGTTGCAGGGGCTCAGAAATGGTTCAAGGCCAATAGACATTGAGGAATAAGCATGGGAGGCCTTAATGAAAGAAAGCCCTATTGGGACCCCCACATTTATGGTGTGAGAAGCCACGTGGAGAGATATAAAACACCTTAGAGACCTTAGGCCATTGCCATCTCATTGCTCACCTCCCTGCACTCTGCTATTCTGTCTCCTAGCAGTGCATAAGTTGTCTACAAAATAATGCTTGCCAGGGGCCTTGTGGCCTGACAACAGAACAGTTCTGTGGACTAGCCCCATTTGAGGATATGGAATTAGATTTTACTGAAATCACTACAAGCTGAAGATTCAGATACATTTGAGTTTTCCTCTGCACCTTTTCATGGTGGGTAGAGAACTTTCCAATGAAAACAAGAAAAGCAAGAGAAGTGACTAAGGCACTCCTGAGAGACATCATCCCCAGGTATGGAATGCCTCCAATCATAGGGTTGGACAATGAACTGGCAGTTGTAGCTGAGAAAGCCCAACAGGTGGCAAAGGCTTTGATGTTCTGGTAGAAATTGCATACTGCCTACTGCATCCAGAGTTCAGGGGAAGCAGAATGTATGAACAGAAACCTCACACAAACCCTGGCCAAGTTAGGTCAGGAGATGACCTTACGAAAGGTAGACATATTACCCATGGCCCTCGTGAAGGTGAGACATTCACCCAGGGCAGGGATAGGGTTCCCCCCATTTGAAATCCTGTATGAATGGCTGCCCCCATTGGTCAGCTTAAGAGGGGACACCAAAAACTGGGAGGCTTGAATTTACATAAATAGCTGCAAGAATTTGGATACACCATCTCCCAAAACACAAATGGGCCATGGATATGATACCTGTATTGTTAGGCATAACAGTACACCACCACAAGCATGAGAACCAAGTATGTGTACAAGACTGGAAGAAGGAGCCCTTGAAATCAATATGGAGAGGACCCTATTCTGTAATTTTAACCATTCCACCTGCTCTCAAGGTGACAGAAAAAGTGCTTGGATTCATCACTTCAGAGTCAATCCTGGCAGCCCAACCCATAGCTCAGGAAAGTGGGAAGCAGCCCTCAATCTGGAGGTGTACCTCTGAAGTGCAGCTGACCTTGCAAAGATGGAAACAATGATCCCAAAGTCCTGTTCTGGCTGCATCAGTGTATGGCTGAAGCTTAAGAAACCAGCAGGGCCAGTGTATTGGCTGTTAATTGGACTGGGACTCCCTCTTTTTATCTTAGTAAAAATAGGACTCTATGTCTGCCTGGGAGTGGATTATCATCTAAAAGCTTACTCTGCTTTATTTATTTTCTCATAGTTTTTTTTTTTTTTTTTTTCTTATGTGTGTGTGTGTGTGTGTGTGTGTGTGTGTGTGGTCTCCTCTTACTATAAACATTCAATATGAAGAAAAGGAAAAAGAAAAGAAAAGGAAAAAAGAATTTTTTTTTTTCCCTGTAGTTCTGTTCAGATGTAAAGTGTCCACTCAGTCTAGAAATCAGGGGGACTGTTCTGATTGTATAACTTTGCAATGTATAACATTGTATAACATAGCATAAGTCATGTCCCATATTCACCTACTATGTGTACCAGTCACTTGCATACTATTAATCTGTTTCTAAATGTTCCTGGTTTGGGGGGGGGGCAGGCAGCTTCATTTTTGGTATTGTTATCATATAGCAAGATTACAGTGCAAAAATTACTTGTGGTATTCTGGCACCATGGGAGAAGTAGTGTGCTACAACTGGAACTCAACAAATTATCAAGGCTGGCCAGAAGAGACCTACTCCTGGTTAATTCCCTTGGCAAACACAGCTGACCCTCTGACCCCTAAAACTAGATCCAAAGGATTTGACTCCAAGCAAGGGCACAAGGGATTATATGACCAACTCCAAGCTTTGCTAAAAGACAAACTAAAAGTGCCTGTTCCTGAAAATAATCTCTTATTTGCCAAGCTGAGGAGGTAGACAAAGAACTAGCTATCACTAATTACTGGGTCGGTGGAGGATCCCTGATGAGCGAGACATCACCTTGGAGGGACACTGGACTAGATGCCCTCCAGGTATTTCAAGAGAATCAAACCATCAGCAGGCAGTCAGGGGGATCTATCTGGATTTGGACTCTGCCCACAATGAGGATAGGTGAGGAAAGTTTAAGTTGAAAGATTACACTAGGGTTTGAGAAACAGTGTGAAAGAGTCCTTGTTTATAATGTTATGAACAGTGTCATTCACGGTGACCAGAACCCCTGAGCTGGTACTTGGACTTTTCAAAAGGGAAAAGGAAAAACCTTGACTGCTTTGCCTCAATTTCTCTTGTTAATGTAATTGTACTGGAGCCCAGCCTGGTCTTGATCCATTCTTGGAAGTCCCAGGTGTCAGCCCATACTGGGAGCATCTTAATTCTTCCAACCCAGACCTAGGGTAGGTCCCAAATGGGTTCTTCTGGATTTGTAGGGAAAAGGACCCATTACCAGCTCCCAAAGAAAGGAAATACCAAAGAATTTTCAAACTACTGCACAATTGCACTCAGCTCACACTCTAGTAAAGTAATGCTCAAAATTCTCCAAGTGAGGCTTCAACAATATGTGAACTGTGAACTTTCAGATGTTCAGCCTGGATTTAGAAAAGGCAGAGGAACCAGAAATCAAATTGCCAACATCAGGTGGATCATCAAAAAGAGAGTTCCAGAAAAAAATCTGTTTTGGCTTTATTGACTATGCCAAAGCCTTTACTATGTGAATCACAACAAACTGGCAAATTCTTAAAGAGATGGGAATACCAGACCACTTGACCTGCCTCTTGAGAAACCTGAATGCAGGTCAGGAAGCAACAATTAGAACTGGACATGGACAACAGACTGATTCCAAATAGGAAAAGGAGTACGTCAAGACTATAAATTGTCACCCTGATTACTTAACTTATATGCAGAGTACGTCATGAGAAATGTGGGCTGGAAGAAGCACAAGCTGGAGTCAAGATTGCCAAGAGAAATATAAATAGCTTCAGATAGGCAGATGACACCACCCTTATGGCAAAAAGTGAAGAAGAACTAAAAAGCCTCTTGATGAAAGTGAAAGAGGAGAATGAAAAAGTTGGCTTAAAGCTCAACATTCAGAAAACTAAGATCATGGTATCTGGTCCTATCACTTCATGGTGAATAGATGGGGAAACAGTTGCTGGCTTTATTCTTTGGGGCTCCTAAATCACTGCAGATGGTGATTGCAGCCCTGAAATTAAAAGACAGTTACTCCTTGGAAGGAAAATTATGACCAACCTAGACAGCATATTATAAAGCAGAGCCATTACTTTGTCAACAAAGGTCCGTTGATTCAAGGGTTTGGTTTTTCCAGTAGTCATGTATGGATGTGAGCACAGAAGAATTGATACTTTTGAACTGTAGTGTTGGAAAAGACTCTTGAGAGTCTGTGGACTGCAAGGATATCCAACCAGTCCATCCTCAAGGAAATCAGTCCTGGGTGTCCATTGAAAGGACTGGTGTTAAAGCTGAAAGTACAGTACTTTGGCCACATCATGCCAAGAGTTGACTCATTGGATAAGACCCTGATGCTGGGAGGGATTGGGGGCAGGAGGAGAAGGGGATGACAGAGGATGAGATCTCTCTTTGATGCCATCCCTTGAGTTGGATGGCATCACCAACTCAATGAACTTGAGTTTGGATAAACTCCAGGAGTTTGTGATGGACAGGGAGGCCTGGCATGCTGTGGTTCATGGGGTCACAGAGTTGGACACGGCAGAGCAACTGAACTGACCGATTTATAAATAAAATTGGTGTAATGGAATTGTGAGTAAGGCCAGATTTCTAGAGTTTTTTTGTTTGTTTGTTTTAATTTGTCACTTCTATGCCTTGGCTCACCCCAGTCCTTTATATTATAAATATGCCTCTTTAAGAAGTGCAAGTTTGGAATTTCAGAAAGACTTTCTGGAGCAAAGAGCTTACATGATTTGCTTTTTTCTTGAAAGAGATACAAGAAAACACATTTTTTTTTTTTCTCTCTTCTTCAACTCTACACATCTAACTTAATGGAATAGGAAAGGGAAACCCATGCCAGTTTGTTTGTTTGTTTGTTTTGTTTTCTTATTTGGAAAAGCCCATGGGCAGGAGAACTTGGTAGAATATACTCCATACGGTTGCAAAGAGTTGGAAACAACTGAGCACACAAAGATATCTAAGTGAGGGTCAGATACAATAATGTTCTTTATTTAGTGACAGGACTTCATGTGGTTCTCACTGAAGGGCTAAATGTTTTTCTAAATTAACACTGCACCTTTTTTCATAGACTACTGGCTCTTTATTTTCCTTGGGGTGTGTGTGTGGGTGGGGGAGGGCTTCTTATGTGGAGAGTGTTGTTTTTCTTTTTCTCCACTCATGTTTGGGAAACTCTTTCCATCTTCTGAAATAAGAATTTCTAATTGATCTTGTCTTAAGTAGTCTGGTCCATTCAGATATTTCTTTTCCTATTTGAAAATAATATTCCCTAGCTCAATTTCCCCTTGTCTAGAGCACTAAGGAGCACATTAGAAGCCTCTGGAATTGAGAGGAAATTCCAAACTTGAGATCCACATATACATTTTCCTTATCTAGAAGCAGGCTAATTTATGACTTGATGAGATCTTTTGTAAAATCAGAGAAGGAAAAACTTCTCTCTGAAAGATATGTGGTCCTGCTTCCTGTCTTTGTCATGCTGTTGTGCATATTTTTGTCACAGTGAAAGAGATTAAATAGTCCATTGTGTTCCACAGTTGTTTCCATAGCAAGAATGTGAATCTCTCTTATATTCATTCCCAGCAATCTACTAATCCTTTCCACAAAATGTATCAGGAAGTTTGAGTGTCCCTTTTCTGAAGGAGTTCTTGGGTATTAGTGAAGCTTTCTCTGCTTTTTAGCATATTTACCTGTTTCATTATTTAATAAGAGTGATAAGAGTTCATGAGGGTGGTAAAATTGTCTCCCCGAAGAACATATAAAAAGTATAGAGGGAGGTATCTGGATGCTCAGAAGAAGATGGAGATGATGTAAGGAAGATGAATGGATGACCACTACAGTGACATATTTGAAGGTGTCAGAAACAAAAGGCTAGACTACAGGTTGCTATAGTGAAACAAAAAGGGATGGCCAATGAGGTCATCAGTAATCCTATCATGAGACAAATGAAGAAGATAAAATGTATGATTTAGATTTGAAACCAAGCAGGATCAACTCCTGTAGGCAGTATATGCAGTGAGGGGAGAGACTTAATGAGAACTAGCTGGGAGGAATAGGGATTTACTCATCTCTATGACAAATGAACTAATTAAAAGGATTCCTAATACTTGATCAGAGTTTCCCCACACTATCTTGTCAGTCAACCAACTCATGGCCTGTTTTCCCATGTTTTTTCTTTTTCCCAACACTCCTCAGAAGCTTGGCTTGTCTGTGCTTTTACATTTTATCTGTGCTTACGTTTTCTTGAAAGCCTCTGGTATGACAAGACTAGTTACTATAAAGTGGGACATATTTAGTGGCAGGAAGTCATTTAGCAAACTGATTTATTTAGAAAAGTGCAAGAAAAAGCCTAATATAAAAAGGTGACTTCAAATTAGTGTTATCTCCTTTTGTGTAAGTGGAGAAGCTTTCAAAGAGAGAGAAGGTGAAACCCCAGATATGTAGTTATATAATCTCTTAACTGGAATATGCTTAAGAAAACAATCTATGCACAGGTGAATATTGGCTCTGTCTCTATTAAATATGACAAGTGTTTGAATAATTCTGATAGAGCAAGTCTCCCACAAGTACCATCCCCAACCCCGAAATAATATCTCCTGAATTTCTAAGCGATATCACTTCAGGTGGTCTAGTCTAGTGTGCTGAGGAATTAAAATTGTAAAAGTTTACTGATGCCAGAGGTGACTTTGTTTATTATATTTTGAAATATGTCCCCAAGGCCTGCAGCCAGGTCTGAAGCAGCTTCCACCACCTCAAAAAGATAGATCCTAGCTTTGAAGTCTTCCCTTCATTCTTCTCTCCATCTCCTCCCATTTTATCACCAGCCTGTAATATTCTCTGTCACTAATCCTGGAAAGATTCAGTTTTCTTTCAGTCTTCATTGTTTTCCACGAGTGCCATTTTTCACTTTTTGAACTGTCTGCTGATTGAATGAAAACCTCTGAGAAATGAAAATTAAGAGGCTGCAGATAGACCTGCACTGGAATTTCCTGATTAAGTTCTATAGAGGGAACCTGCACTGTGTTAGGGCTAAGTTGAGTGTTATTAGTGATCTGAGTCCTATCTCCTGGGTCATCTGTAAGATGGACATTTTCTTTCTCAGGCGGAACAAAACACTTTCATATGACTTCAATCTGGGAGGATGTCTTCTCCAAAATATCCTGTACCTGGTACTCTTACCTCCAACTATTCTCAGTTTAGCATGCTTTTGGCCTGTGCTGTACAGGCCAGACTACAGAGTCTGTCTTTTCGGTTTGGCTAAGATGGAAGGTCAAAGATCTTTTGAGTCACAATTTCTCAAGTTGGTAGAGGACTTAAAGTCTTCACTCTTTATCAGTACTTGTGACATGTCCCTGACATAGCTTTCGGTGTTAACAGTGAGGTTGCCTGAAGCTGAGGTTTTTCTTCTCATCACAGCCCTTGTTGGAGTTGAGGATCATATACATCTACATGGGGTAGAGCTTGTCAGATTGGAGTGGATTGTATTCCTTTTTTTTCTTTTTTTTCCAGACATGTAGTTTGCAAGCTGGAATGGCGATCTCTTGGGGTTCTCAGAAATCCAGAGGACTGGTGATAAGTGTGGTGGCAATAGGCTACAGATTCTGCCATAGAGAAGGTGATACCCCCATGCCTGGGCAAACTGTCTGGAGAAAAACCCATGTGGTTCCAATGGCCTGGGAGGCCTTGAGATCTTCTAAACTTCCCCATGGCTACTGCAGCCTAATGTCTTTATAGGGAGCTTAAGGAGGCAAGGTTGCAATGGTATCACAATTTTGTAACTTCACTGAAGAAATAGGCAGCTCTTCCTTTGTCACTACCCTTTGTCTCCTAGGGATTTAGAAAGAGGTCTATGATAAGGATAAAAGGAGTGGACTGTATCTTTCTGACGAGGTCAAAATGCCTTTCTGATATGCTTAGTTTTTCCACCACTTCCTGAAAATTATTCCCATTCTAATTTTCCCTAGATCAAATGTACCCATCAAATTGGAATAAATTGTAGCCCAGTTGAGTCTCTAAAGAAACTTGAAAATTCTTAGGGAGCATTAGGAATCTGTATGGATTATGGGTAAGAGAGTTCTTTACTAGTTTCCTTTCCCTAAGTACATAGGTAGGAAAAGGAGGTCTCATTTGAAATTGAAAGCCTCTTTTCAAAGAGTTTGTGGGTATTTGTGTAGCTATGTCAAGGTGTATCCTACCATACCAGTTAGCTTAAATAAATTTTTCCCTCAAACTTCTGGGGATCAAGTCAGTAATCAAATAGTCAGCAGAGGTTTGTTTTGCTTTGTTTTCCTTCTTCTGGATTGTGACTGTCCATCTTCTGACTTTTGCTTCACATAATAATGTCTCTGTGTTTTCTGTGACTGATCACCTTTTCTTACAGAGGAAAAATTGTATTAACTACCTATTTAGAGGTCTTATTTCCATATAGGGTCAGAAAGAAATGACAATTTACTCATTTTGACTAAATACAAATAGATTTAGGTCTTCAACATACAAATTTTGAGAGAATACAACATATTCATAATATTTATTCCCATATTTTCACTTGGTACTGAAGTATATTCATCTGTGTCACAGATTTCAACCCTCTAACTGGGTCTTCTCAACCCAGAAAATAGTTGTGTGGGAGGAAAAAAAAAAAGTGATATGCACGATAAGCAAACTACTAACACTTTGCAAAGAAAAAAGATATATTTTGTACATCAGTTCAGTTCATTCTCTCAATCATGTCTGACTCTTTGTAACCCCATGAACTGCAGCATGCCAGGCCTCCCTGTCCATCACCAACTCCCAGAGTTTACCCAAACTCATGTCCATTGATTCAGTGATGCCATCCAACTATCTCATCCTCTGTCATCCATCCCCTTCTCCTCCTGCCCTCAGTCTTTCCCAGCATCAGAGTTTTTTCAAATGAGTCAGCTCTTTGCATCAGGCTGCCAAAGTATTGTACTTTCAGCTTCAACACAGAACACCTTCCAGTGGACATCCAGGACTGATCTCCTTTAGGATGGACTGGTTGGATCCCCTTGCAGTCCAAAGGACTCTCGAGAGTCTTCTCCACCACCACACTTCAAAAGCATCAATTCTTCTGCGCTCAACTTTCTTTATAGTCAAACTCTCACATCCATACATGACTACTGGAACAACCATAGCCTTGACTCAACGGACCTTTGTTGACAAATATGCTGTCTAGTTTGGTCATAACTCTCCATACAAGGAGTAAGCATCTTTTAATTTCATGGCTGCAATCACCATCTGCAGTGATTTTGGAGCTCAGAAAAATAAAGTCAACCACTGTTTCCACTGTTACCTCATCTATTTGCCATGAAGTGATGGGACCAAATGCCATGATCTTAGTTTTCTGAATGTTGAGCTTTAAGCCAACTTTTTCACTCTCCTCTTTCACTTTCGTCAAGAGACTTCAGTTTTTGCCATATCGATGGTGTCATCTGCATATCAGAGGTTATTGATGTTTCTCTCCGCAATCTTGATTCTAGCTTGTGCTTCATTTAGATACAGCAAATTATTGACTATGCTAAAGACTTTGACTGTGTGGATCACAACCATCTGGAAAATTCTTAAATAGATGGGAATACCAAACCACCTTATCTGCCCTGCCTCCTAAGAATTCTGAATACAGGTTAGGAAACAATATATTGAACTGAGTATGGAACAATGGACTGGTCCAAATTAGGAAAAGTGTAGGTATGTCAAGGTTGAATATTGTCATCTTTTTTACTTAACTTATATGCAGAATACATCGTGAGAAATGAAGGACTGGATGAAGCACAAGCTGGAATGAAGATTCCAGGGATAAATAAAAATAACCTTGATATGCAGGTGACACCATGCTTAATGGCAGAAAGTGAACTAAAGAGCCTCTGGTTGAAAAGTGAAAGAGAAGAGTGAAAAAGTTGACTTAAAACTCAAGGTACAAAAAACTAAAACCATGGCATTTGGACCTATCACGGAATGACAGATGATATTTATTTATCTATCTGTCTATCTATCTATCTATCTATCTATATATATATATATATATATATATATTTTTTTTTTTTTTTTTGGGGGGGGGGTTGCTCCAATACCACTGCTTTTGACTGCAGCAATGAAATTAAAACGTGATTGCTCTTTGGAAGAAAATCTATCACACACCTAAACAGCATTTTATAAAGCAGGCCCATTACTTTACTGACATGGTCTCTATAGTCAAAGTTATGATTTTTGCAGTAGTTGTGAATGGGTGTGAGAGTTGGACCAGTAAGAAAGATGAGTGTCAAAGAACTGATGTTTTTCAATTGTGGTATTGCATTAGGCTCTTGAGAGTTCCTTGGACTGCAAGGAAATCAAACCAATCAATCCTAAAGGAAATCAGTTCTTTATGTTCATTGGGAGGACTAATGCTGAATCTGAAGCTGCAATGCTTTGGCCATCTGATGTGAAGAGCCATTTCATTGCAAAAGACCCTGATGTAGGGAAAGATTGAAGACAGGCAGAGAAAGAGAAGACAGAGGACAAGATGGCTGGATGGCATCACCGACGAAATGGACATAAATTGGATATTGCTCATCAGATTTAGAAGACAGGGAAGCCTGACATGCTGAAGTTCATGGAGTGGCAAAGATTCAGACATGACTGAGAGCATGAACTGATTCTAGCAAACACAGTTAATTACAAAATTCACAAAATACAAAATAGTGCTCAAACGAGACCTAATCACAGCATTTTTTTCCAGTTATTTTGTCCTAAATTAACCTGGTGATTGGGGTAGCCACCAGTGTTTACTCATTGCTTTCTACAGAAAAATGATAAACTTTACATACTTTTATGACTGTATGTGATTTTGGAAAGAGACCTTCTCACAGATACTCTCTTAACCTCCGCAGAAATAAGAGATACGGTGATACTGTTAACGAGCACCCATGTACGCAGCCTAGTTAGGCTAGGCAGTATCAGAGCATTGGAGCTTAAAGCAGAGAGAGATTTATTGCAGGGCCATGCAAGGAGATGTGTGGCTTATACGTTTAAAAATTCTGAAATCCCCCAAAGCTTTCAGCAAACTCCAGTTTTTATTGAAAGGTGAGGGAGGCGTTTGATTAGCTGTTGCAAATTTCTTACTGTCAGATCCTCTGTACTTGAAGTAAGATCGTGTGGTGTAACTGTGTTCTTGTAAACTTTTAGCAAAATATTATTCCCTATGCTGAAAGAAAATGTTCCAGTATTGACTTTCATCTTCCAAGGCCCTGGTTAGAAGGAAGGGATCCCTCATTTTCTGCCTGGGAACATTCACCCAGCACCCAGTCTCGATGCTCCCACCAGTGCCCAGTCCCTGCTGAGGAGGCAGCTCTCAGTTTTCTTTGTCCTCCTCTTAACCAAGGTCCTCATATCCTGTACAACCACCTTCAGAGAGGGATCCATGTGTCCAGCAAACAACTGGCACTCAGTAGTTTCAGTCTCCCCAGATGGGATCTGGGTTCCCGTAAAGTGTGACCCATGCAGATTGCCACAAGCTTTAGGTCACTGAGGTGGGGGTGGGAGAGGTAGTTTGGCTGTTGCTCTGAGCTCTGAGCCAGGTCAGTGAGTGGCTCTAGCAAGAGCACTGGGTCTCTGCAAGACACAGCCTTTAGCTTGTCTACCTACTCCAAAGCTTGCTAACCAGCCCAAGGTCAGAGGGCCTAGAGGGCCCTGGCAATGATGCTGTAGCATATACTTCAAGTACAGAGAATCTGATAACAAGAAATTTGCAACAGTTAATCACATGCCTCCCTCACCTTTTCTGAAAGCGGGCTTTGCTGAAAGATTTTGGGTATTTCAGGAGGGTTTTTAAAGGTGTGTGTGTGTGTGTGTGTGTGTGTGTGTGTGTGACTGTTGCTGGAGCTGGTCTTCTAACTTCACTAATGGTCTTGAGCTAAGGGCTTCAGCTCCATGTTCATCCTGCCCCTATGACAGTGTCTTCCTTGGTGTGATTATTCAAGCTATGATAAAAGTTGGTAATATGGACCATTATGACTCATTTCCACTAGCCTTGATAACTCTATTCTATTCTCTGTTTCTATAATTCAGGTATTTTAACTAACAATATCATGTGATGATAAAGTTTTTGTCTTCCTAGATTGAATTGAATATTTTTGAACAATTTTTGTTGGGGTATAGTAGCTTTACAGTCTTGTATCAGTTTCTGCTGTACATCAAAATGAGTCAATGATATGCATACATAGATCCCTTCCCTCTTGGAATGCCTTCCCATTTAGGCCAACACAGAGCACTGTGTAGAGGTCCTTGTACATTTCTTTCATCTCATTTTGTTAATAATTTAAACAAATTTATTTTAACTGTATGATGTTTAGTATGCAATATTGTGATGCAATATTTTTACCATACATCAGTGTTAACAAGCCATATGTGTACATGTATCTTACAGATACTTAAGGTCTCCCACACCTTCCTTCCCACCATATTCCTCTGGGTTATTCCAGAGCACTGTCTTTGGTTGCTCTGTGTCATTCACGTGCAAAGCTGCATGATGATTTACTTGCACAAGATATTCAGTTTTATATATTCCACATATGAAAATATGGGTGCAGGTTTTCCACATGAAGTATGAAATCTGTATCACATTTAATTATCTAGCTGTATACTTTTGGTCATGATATATGGATTACTATATGTTTCACATGTGAATATCTGTGTTTATATTTTCTGCCATGAATATAGAATTCTGTTATTCACACAGGAAAATTTGAGCACACAATTTCCTGCTTGAAATATGGAAATTTATATTTCATAAATGAGCTACTCAGTTGAATTTTCTGAGAAGTATGTAATTCTCTACAGTTCAAACATGAAATTCCAGGTGCAAATTTTCATTCCTGAAATACAAAATATGAAAATTTCACAAATGAAAGTCTAGACAGAGATTAAGTTACATGAAATTTGGTATGCTTTATATTTCAGATTAAAAAAAAGAAAATCTGAGGACAGATTTCCTTGATTTAAGTGTAGAATCCTCTATATTTCACATATGAAAATACAAATGCTGTTTGTTCCACATAATTTAAGAAATGATAGTAGTAAAAATATATCTATGACTTTCTCAGGAGCTGTTGTGGACAGTGTGGGGTCAGTTCATCTTCAGATATTTCCTTGGTCTGGCTTGTACTTCTCAAGTTCTATAGACCCCTTCCTATGTAGTCAGTGTTAGCTACAGGGTTTTAGTCTGTTGTACCTGTCACTTCCAAAGCAGTTCCCTCTGTTTATTTTAGCTTTTGTTTGCTGGTCTCTTCAGTGTCTATTTTCCACCCTGACACAAGGGGTGCAGTGGTAGTCACTTTTTTTTTTTTTTTTAGCCTCGCTTGTTCAGTCATGCTTTGGGGAGGGAGCAACACTGCAAACAAATATCACTGGCATGTGCTCACAGTGATTCAGCCACACTGGGTTTGCCCCGGTTCATGGTAAGTGTTCTTTCCCAGTCTACACTGCTCAGACTCTAGGCTGCTCTGCCCGGAAGTGTGTTGCAGTCCCTGGGTTGCATGTGCTCCCCAAATCTAAGCTGCTCAGGTTCAGGTTCTAGGCTACTGCACAAAGGCATATACTTGGTTGGGCCTACGTTTTGAGCCTGTCGCAGGTCCAAGCAGCTCAGGTTACCAGGCGCTTGGTGCATGTAGTTGACCCCAGTTGAAGGCAGCGGCTTATCCCCTCCCCCATCCCAGTCGCTCAGTTTTCTGGGTGTATAACGGAAGTGCCTTCTGAGGTATGCCATGTATCTATTCTGGGGAGCTGATCTTTGGCTGCGACCCTTCCAGCAAATGGTGATCGTCCAGAATCCCAAGAAGTCTTGGTTAGCAAAGAAGTCTCCTTGCAGTGTGGTACAGGATGCCTCTCTGAAGTCGTGATCGCCCGCTTCCAGCTTTTGCTGTCCTTGCCCGCCTGTCTGGGTTGGGGATGGGCCAGTCCGCAGCTGGCTAGCTCTGCTCAGTCCTTTATTCTGTTAGTGTGCCTGGCATGCCTTAGATTTGGGCTTTTCAAGATGATGATGTGAAAGTGCTGCACTCAATATGCCAGCAAATTTGTAAAACTCAGCAGTGGCCACAGGACTGGGAAAGATCCGTTTTCATTCCAATCCCTAAGACAGGCAATCCCAAAGAATGCTCAAACTACCGCACAATTGAACTCATCTCACACGCTAGTAAAGTAAAGCTCAAAATTCTCCAAGCCAGGCTTCAGCAATACCTGAACTGAGAACTTCCAGATGTTCAAGCTGGTTTTAGAAAAGGCAGTGAAACCAGAGGTCAAATTGCCAATACCCACTGGATCATTGAAAAGGAAAGAGAGTTCCAGAAAAACAAACAAACAAAAAAACACATTTCTGCTTTATTGACTATGCCAAAGCCTTCAACTGTGTGGATCACAATAAACTGGAAAATTCTGAAAGAGATGGGAATATCAGACCACCTGACCTGCCCCTTGAGAAACCTGTATGCAGGTCAGAAAGCAACAGTTAGAACTGGACATGGAACAACAGACTGGTTCCACATAGGAAAAGGAGTATGTGAAGCCTGTATATTGTCACCCTGTTTATTTAATTTATATGCAGAATACATCATAAGAAACACTGGGCTAGATGAAGCACAAGCTGGAATCAACATTGCTGGGAGAAATATCAATAACCTCAGATATGCAGATGACACTGCCCTTATGGCAGAAAGTGAAGAGGAACTAAAAAACCTCTTGATGAAAGTGAAAGAGGAGAGTGAAAAAGTTGGCTTAAAGCTCAACATTCAGAAAACTAAGATCATGGAATCTGGTCCCATCACCTCATGGATAATAGATGGGGAGACAGTGGAAACAGTGTCAGACTTTATTTTTTGGGGCTCCAAAATCACTGCAGATGGTGATTGCAGCCATGAAATTAAAAGACGCTTATTCCTCAGAAGGAATGTTATGACCAAACTAGATAGCATATTAAAAATCAGAGACATTACTTTGACAACAAAGGTCTGTCTGGTCATTGCTTTGCCAACAAATATCTGTCTGGTCAAGGCTATGGTTTTTCCACTGGTCATGTATGGGTGTGAAAGTTGGACTGTAAAGAAAGCTGAGCACCGAAAAATTGATGCTTTTGAACTGTGGTGTTGGAGAAGACTCTTGAGAGTCCCTTGGACTGCCAGAAGATCCAACCAGTCCATCTTGAAAGAGATAAGTCCTGGGTGTTCATTGGAAGGACTGATGCTGAAGCTGAAACTCCAATACTTTGGCCACCTCATGTGAAGAGTTGACTCATTGGAAAGGACCCTGATGCTGGGAGGGATTGGGGGTGGGAGGAGAAGGTTATGGAAGAGTATGAGATGCCTGGATGGCATCACCAACTCGATGGGCATGAGTTTGAGTAAACTCCGGGAGTTGGTGATGGACAGGGAGGCCTGGCCTGCTGCAATTCATGGGATCACAAAGAGTTGGACATGACTGAGTGACTGAACTGAACTGAACTGTAGTGGTATCGTGCGACAGCCATACCACAGTCTGGGTTGCTATCTCAAGCTAGTTCCTTCAGATTGCCCTCAGGGCATTCAGGCCTGGTTCTTACCCTAAGCAATGCAGCCGGCTCCTCCCTGTCCCTCCCCCACTTACTAGTGGGGCATACAAGCATCTGGGCTGCTGCCCCACTGGAAGTTCTTGTCAGGCATATAATCTGTGGATTTTAATTATTTATTTATTTTCCCTCCCAGTTATTTTGCACTCTGAGATTCCAAGGTTCACCACAGACCCACCAGAGAGGGCTTCCTGGTGTTTAGGAACTTCTCTCTTTTTTAAGACTCTCTTCCTAGATGGATCTCCATCCCTACCTCTTTTTTTCTCTCTTTTTATCTTTTATATTTTGTCCTACCTCATTTCGAAGACATTGGGCTGCCTTTTTGGGTGCCTGATGTCCTCTGCCAGCATACAGAAGTTGTTTTGTGGAATTTACTCAGCGTCCAAATGTTCTTTCCATAAATTTGTGGGGAAGAACATGGTCTGCCATCGTATTCCTCTGCCATCTTAGGACTGCTCCTGGTTCTTCCCATTTGAAATTCTATGAGGATGTCCGCCCCCTCTGGCCATCTTATGAGGGGACACCAGAGACCTGGGAGTCTTGAACTTACATAAACAGCTGCAAGGATTAAGACACACCATCTCCTAAATACACAAATGTGTCATGGATAGGATATCCATATCCTTAGACATAAGAGTACAGCCCTACCTACCTGGGGACCAAGTATGGGTAAAAGACTGGAAGAAAGGGCCCTTGAAACAAATGTGGAGAGGGCTCTATTCTTTAATCTTAAACACCCCCACCGCTCTCAACATGACAGGAATAGATGCTCAGATCAATCACTCCAGAGTCAAACCTGCAGACCCAACTGATAACCAAGAGATGTAGGAAGCAGCACTCAATTCATGGGAACACATGAACCTGACTTTGGAAAGATGGAAGCAAGAATTCCAAGCCCTGTTCTGGCCACACCAGAAGCTGGTTAGTCTACACACAACAGAAGCTTGAGGAACCAGCAGGACCAGTGAGCAACAAGTGTATTGGCTATCAACTGAACTGGAATGCCCTCTATTTATCTTATTTGAAATAGGATTGTACTCTGTGTCACCCCTGCAGTGTACTATCATACCAAAGCTTTCTCTCCACTTCACCTATCTCCTCATACTTCTTATTTTTTTGGGGCGGGGGAGCTTTCTCTTACTGTTAACAGCTTAGATATGAAAGCAACTTTTTTTCCCCCCCTTGTATCTCTGTTAAGTTGTTATATCTCTGCTCCATCTAGAAACCATGCTGACTGTTCTGATTATAGACATTTTAATCTTATAGGAAAGACATGTCCCTCTTTCACCTGCTATACACACTAGCCACCTACATGTTACAACTCTGTTTCTAAATGCTCCAGGTGGTGGGGTGGAAACTTTATTGAAACTATCATCATAAGGCCAGATTACAATGGGTAGATGATGGGTGATGTTCTGACACCCTTGGAGAAATAATATGCTATGACTGTGACTCAATAAATTCTTGAGGCTGGCCTAAACAGTCCTACTCCCATTTAACTCCCTCAATGACAATACCTGACCATTGAGCTGCTACAACTAGATCCAAGGTGTTGTACCCCAAGCCAGGCAACAAGGGACTATATGACCAGCTGCGGGCTTCTCTAAAAGGCATACTAGAAATGCCTGCTGAGGAAAATAATCTTTTTATTCATCTAGCTGGGGAGGTAGCCCGAGAACTGGGTATCACTAACTGCTAAGTCTTTGGAGGACCCCAGATGCACTAGATGTTGCCATGGAGGGGCATGGAATAAGATGCCCTCTAAATACTTCAATTGATTCAAGTCATCAACAGGTGGGTGGGAGATGCACTGGATTTGCACTTTGTGCACAATTACAATAGGTGAGAAATGTTTAAACTGAATGGTAATAGATTATGCTTTGGATAGGAAAACAAAATCTAAGGGTTATTTTTGATAATGCTGAGAATAATAGTCATTCAAGGTAGCAGAACCCTGACCTTGTACTGGGACCACTCAAAAGGGAAAAGGAAAATCCATGACAGCTCTTCCTCCCAGTTTCTGTCATTTCATAATTGTATCAGAGACCAGCCCACTACTGATCCATGCTTGGCAGCCCCAGTTGTCAGCACTTATTGGGAGCATCTTAATTATTCAAACCCAGAACTATGGCAGGCCCCAGAAATGCTCATCTGGATTGGTGGGAAAGGACCTACTCCCAACTCCTATCCAAAGGAAAGGGACTTGCACTGTAGGGGTGATTCACCCAGTTTTTTGTTGTTGTTGTTGTTGTTGTTTGTTTTTTGTTTTTTTCCTTACCTGGCTCACAAGGAGACATGCTAAGTGTCCCAACAGATAAAGATTTAAAACATCAGGGAAGGCGGTCTGTCAAAATAGGAGGTCATTAAAAATGGGGTAAAAATGACTGGCCTACCCAGTGAATTATTTAATATAATAGTCCAGCCACATGTGCACAAGATGGGAGTTGGGGATATAGGACTCCCATTTATCTGCTAAATAGACTAATGCAACTACAAGTGGTGATAGAGCTTACAACCAATAAAACTAATACTGCTTTGGAACTGCTGGCATGGCAACAATCCCAGATGAGAATTGCCATCATTCATATTCATCTGGCACTAGACTAGTTCCTAGTGGAGAAAGGAGAAGATTGTGGGAAATTCAACCAAACTGACTGATGACTCCAAATAGATGACAATGGAAAGTCTGTGACAGACATAGCTAAAATACCAGGAAGAGTACCCATGTTTCAGTTCACACCTTCAAGGGATGGGATATGGAAGTCCTCTTTGGAGGATGCTTTTCCTGGCTAGGAGGGTTTAAAACAGTGATTGGGATAGTTACAGTCATGCTTGACATGTGTCTACTTATTCCCTGCATCACATCCCTTTATTCAGGATTGTAAGGGGTTCATAGAGGCAGTGGTTGAACAGAAAATGATCACCCAAATGCTATGTTTTTTTAAAAAGGATGTCAGAAATTGATGGGTGATGTTCTCTGATAGCTGCTGATGCAATCTTAGCATTAGTAGGGGGAATGAGGTGGGAACCCCTCATTCAATAAGAATAGCAACTGCTTCTAGAATAACAACTTTCTGACTTCTGCCTCTGGGATCTTACTAAAACACCTCTTGCCCACCACTCAGCACCTCCACTTCTGTCATCTTGCTTGCTCAATTCATCACTGGTAAACTAAACTGCCTGGGGAGGAGGGATCTGAGCTGCTTGAGCAGGAAAGACCTGAAAACCTGAAAGTCTGTGCTGTATAAAAGATACCCAAAACAAAGTCCAGGCACACACCTCTGGAGGCACCTCTGCTGAGCCTACACCATCGCTGAATAAACCCTCTTGTTCTGCTTCTCCAAGTGATACTATGGTCTCTACAACAGTGAAACTCAACAGAGAGTTTTAGTGGAGGAGAGAAAGCTTCTCATGTCTATTCTGTGGAGTAAATATGCAAATAAACATACTTTTGAGGACCCTATCTGCTTTACAGTCTTGGAATGCTGTATTTTCTTCTTGCTTGGAATTAGTATGAGTATAAAAGGCTGATTCTAAGTCCCTCCCCTACTCTAAAACATACAATAGCTCTAGTGTCAAGCTGCAAAATTAGTGGTATTTCCTCTTCAGTGAATATTTCTTACAGGGATAGGATGGTAGGAATAAGTGGTAGGACCTAATTAGGGAATATGTTACAGCCATCCTTGAAATACAGTATAAGCAGCCACCATTTCACATAGTTGTAGCAGCATGCTATAAAATATATTTACTTCAGATGTAGCAACCTGAAATTAACCCCAATCAGCCCCTGCATGGTTTTCTTATGGGCACTGATACTTCTAGATACATATCCAGCCTCTCTTCAACCCAACATTACCTGTACTTCATATTTTAATTGTAGGTAGTCTTCCCTGGTGGCTCAGAGGTTAAAGTGTCTGCCTCCAATGCAGGAGACCTGGGTTCGATCCCTGGATTGGGGAGATCCCCTGGAGAAAGAAATGGCAAACCACTCCAGTATTCTTGCCTGGAGAATCCCATGGATGAAGAAGCCTGGTAGGTTACAGTCCACAGGGTCACAAAGAGTCTCACGTGACTGAGAGACTTCGCTATCACTATAAAGTCTACCACTGTGTCTGTTAGTTGTTGAGTTTGTTGCAAACCATGTCCAGGAGGTACAAATGATAACAAGTTCCTAATCTGCAATTGGTACTGCATGCCTATGTGTTCCAAGTACATTTGGGTGTTGGCAAAACCTCATCTCTAGAATCTTTTACAGAGAACATAAACACAGGACCTATTGACTTATTCCTGGAGACCTGAGGGAAAATCAGTGCCCCCAGGACATGGGCCTGTTTTACTGCCAACACCAAGACAGCACAAAATCTGCGGCAACATTAAACTTATTAGGAAGTTCTGGGAGATGATGTCTAGAAAGGAAAAAAAAAAAAAGTGAAAATATAGAAAATAACTGTGTCTGATATAGAGATTTAAGTTTCTCTTCTGTGTACTCTACTCCATCTATCTACCTATTTCTCCTGCCCTAGGTATTGAATGATAAACAAAAGAATGGCTCTGTTATATGGTTTAGAAACATAATTGATCTCACTTGAATGTAAGGTAGGCCAGATTTCTAGAAGTTAATCTTTTAATTTAATTTGTCACTTATTTGCTTTGACTCATCGCAGTCCACAATAATATAAAGGTGACTCATTCACAAGTACAACTTTTGAATTTCATAAAGACTCTGGAGCAAAGAGCTTTTATGGTTTGCTTTGTCTTGAAAGAAATGCAAAAAAAAAAAAAGAAAAAAGAAAAAATACATGCGATGCTTTTCTTCAGTTCTACAAATCTAACTTAATGAAATATAGTTAGAAGTGAAAAGCTGCACATGTTTTCCTGCATGGAAAATCCCAAGGAGAGAGGAGCCTGGTAGACTACATCCCATGGTGTTGCAAATAATCAGACATCTAACTTAACGTCAGATACAAAAATGTTCTTTCTTTTCTTATAGGATTTCATCTGGTTCGTACTGAAAGGTTAAGCCATTTTCTAATTTTTTGTGCCTTTTTTTGTTTGTTTTTAATAGACCTCTGGATGTTACTTTTCTTTTAAAATGTAAAAAGTGTCTTTCTATGAGGTGCTTGCTTTTCTTCATTCACATTTTGGAACTTGCTTCCTGTCATCTGAAATAAGCCTTATCTTGGCTTAGGAAGCCTGATCCATAGGGATATTTCTCTTTCTATTTGTGAATAATAAGCTCTAGCTTAACTTTTCCCTTGTCTAGAGAAGCAAAGAATGCAATAGTTTGTTGTGAAGTGAATAAATTTTAGCATTGAGGCCCAAATATCCCTTTATCAAGGTGACAGGCTACTTTATGACTTGAACAGGTCTGTCATAGAATTATAGAAGTACAAACTTCTCTCCCAAGGGTATATGGCTCTGCTTCCTGTCTTCCATGTCATGCTGTCATACCTGTTTTTTAAATCACAAGTGAAAGAACTTATAGACTTTGTTGTATTCCACAATACTTTCCACAGTAAGGTTATGAATCTCCTTTGTATCCATTCCCACCAATCTACTAGTCTGTTCCCCAGAATGTTTCAGTAAGGATGAGTGTCCTTTTTATGAAGAAGTTTTCAGGTATTAGTGAAGCTTTCCCAGCACTTAACATATTTACCTATTTCATAGTTTGTAAGATTGATAAGAGATCATGAGAGTGGTCACAATCCTCTCTATGAGAAACATATAAGAAGTATTGAATGGGGTATCTGGATCCTCGGGGGAAAAGGAGAGAATATTAGAAACATGAAAGTATGGCCTCCACAGGGGTATATTTGAAGGTGTCAGAAGAAAAGGGCTAGACTCCTGATTTTTACTGTAAAACAAAGAGGATGGCCAATGAGATCATCAGTATTCCTGTCTGGAGACTAAGGAAGAAGTTGAAAAGTGTAGTTTACATTTGAGATCAAGCAGGATCATCAACTGTAGGCAGTGTATGTGATGAGAGAAGAGACTTAATGAGAACTACCTGGGAGAAATAGGGGACTTTTTGATAATCATACCAAATGAACTAATTGCAAGGTTTGTTGAATTCTCATCAGATTTCCCTGACACTAATATGTCAATCAGCAAATTACTGGTCTATTTTCCTATGGTCTTTCTTTATTTCCAAAACTCCTCAGAAAGTTGGTTTGTCTGTGCATTTGCATTTTACATATTCTTGACAGCCTCTGGCATGAAGGAGGAGTTCCTATAAAGTGGGCCATATTTAGTGTCTGGAAGTCATTAGGCACAATTGGAACAATTGGAAAGGTGACAGAAAAGTCCAAATACAATAATATGACTTCCAAGATAGTGCTCTCTTCCTGTTGTACAGGTAGAAAAATATTCAAAGAGAAAAAGTGAAATCCCATAGATGCTGTTATATAATCTCATAATTGAAATATGCATAAGAGAATTGTCTATATACAGGTGAATCCTGACTCCAGCTCTTTTAATGTGTTCAAACAAGTCTGATAGAGCAAGTCTCCCACAAGTCACTCACCCTCCCCAAATAATATCTCCTGAATTTATAAACTGTATGACTGCTGTTGGTCTAGTCTAGCATGTTGAAGCATTAGTATTGCAAAAGTTCATTGAGGCCAGAAACAGCACTGTTTCTTAAATTTGAAATATGTACCCAAGGCCAGCAGCCAGGCCTGGAGTAGCTCTCACTACCTCAAAAACCCATATCCTAGCTCTGAAGTCTTCCCTTCATTCTCCTCTCCATCTTCCTTCATCTTATCACCAATCTGTACCATTCTCTGTCCCAATTCTTGCAGTCTTCAACATCTTCCACTAGTGCCTGCCCATTGTCCATATTTTGAACTGGCTGCTGATTGAGTGAAATCATTTGAGGAATGGCAATTGAAGGCTGAAGACAGGCCTGCACTGGAAACTTCTTCATTAAGCTCCATAGAGGGATGCAGCCCTGACTTGTTTCTAATTTGATTGTTAGTGATTTGAATCCAGGTGACACATTTGGGTCATCTGGCAGATGAATAATTTCTCTCTGAAACTGGCACACAAGGTATTTATATTACTTCTATCTGGGTGAATATCCTCTCCACATCCTCTCTTGCCTGTTACTGTTACCTCTAAATATTCTCAGTTGAGTGTGATTTTGGCCTGATGTGCTACAGAATAGAGTCCACCGTTTACACTTGGCTAAGATGGAAGGTTAAGAGGTCTTTTTGGCACAATCTCTTGAATTGGTAGAGTACTTAAATTTTGCATTCTATCTGTACTGGTGATATGTTCCTGGCATGGCAGCAGGTGTTAACTGCCTGGAACTGTGGTTTTATTCTTCATCAGAGCCCTTGTGGGGTTGAGACCATACACATCTCTATGCGTTGAAGCCCTTCAGTTTGGACTGGACTGTATTCCTACTTGTTTTTTTTTTTTTTTTTTTTTTCCCCAGGCATGTAGTTTGCAAGTTGGAATGGTGGTCTCTTGGTGATCTCAGGAATCCAGAGGACTGGTGATAAGACTTGTGGTCATAGACTACAAATTCTTTCTTGGAGAAGATGACATAAACATGCCTAGTAAACTGTCCATGGGAAAAGCCCATATGGTTCCAATAGTTTGGAAGGGTGTGTGATCCTCCAGGCTGTCCAATGGCTATTGTAGCCTACTGTCTTACCTACAGGAGTTTGAGAGAGGGATGGTTGCCATGACCTCACAACTTTGTGATATTACTAAAGGCATTACTAAATAGGCATGAAGCAAGGGAGGTGGGCTGTTTACTTGCAGTGACTCTGGGACAGCAAGAGACAGGGAAATTCAAAGACTGTTGGTATTAGGCTCCATGTATTAGTGAATAGCTGTCCTGCTGAAGATGTCCTGCTGCTCTTGGCAAAAAAACCTGACATGAATTTCTTTCTCTGAGGTCTTGCCCTTGGCTGTGGAGGACACAGGAGCTATGGTGTGGGTCTGCACCTGAGGAAGTTTTCAGCAGTCTTACTGGAGCAGAATCTCTGATTTTGTCATAGGGCTCCTAAAGATATCTACTCAGCACAGTTCTCACAGTGACTGTGGATTATAAATGAGTGTCTTGGATGTCCCCTATGCAAACTGGGAACTGGGTTCTATGGACTGTGAACTTGTAGGCCAGCAAGGATGCCTGAGCTGCCTACAGCCTAGCAAGGGCACTGCTGTACAAGTGGTTGACCATTTTTCTCAACATCACTTGTTAAAGAGATTATCTTTTCTCTATTATATATTCTTGCCTCCTTTGTCAAAGAAAATGTGTCCATAGGTGAGTGGATTTATCTCTGAACTTTTTATCTTGTTCCATTTATCTATATTTCTGTCATTGTGCCAGTACCATACTGTTTTGATGACTGTAGCTTTGTAGTATAGTCTGAAGTCAGACACATTGATTTCTCCAGATCCATTCTTCTTTCTCGAAATTGTTTTGGCAATTTGAGTTGTTTTCACTTCCATACAAACTGTGAAATGATTTGATCTAGTTCTGTAAAAAATACCATTGGTAGCTTGATAATTACTTTAAATGTGAATGGAATAATGCTCTAACCAAAAGACACAGACTGGATGGATGGATACAAAAATAAGGCCCATATATATGTTGTCTACTAGAAACCAACTTCAGATGTAGACACATATAGACTGAAGGTGAGAGGAGGGAAAAATATATTTTATGCAAATGGAAAGTAAAAGAAAGCTGGAACAACAGTCTTCATATCAGACAAATCAGACCTAAAAGTAAGAATACTTCAAGAGATAAGGTAGGACATTACATAATTATCAAGCAATTAACCCAAGAGGAAGACATAACAATTGTAAATACCTGTGCAATGAACACCTCATTGCCAAATTCACACTTAAATTGAGGAAAGTAGGAAAAAGCACTAGACCATTCAGCTAGGAACTAAATAAAATCCCTTTTGATTATATACTGGAAGTGACAAATAGATTCGAGGGAATAGATGTAATAAACAGAGTGCCCAAGTAGGTATAGATGGAGGTATGATCAATTACCTAGGACTACATATCCTGGAATTCAAATTCAAGTGGAACTTAACAAAACCCCTGGTGGCTCAGCTGGTAAAGAATCCACCTGCAATGAAGGAGACCTGGGTTCGATCCCTGGGTTGGGAAGATCCCCTGGAGAAGGGAAAGGCTACCCACTCCAGTGTTCTGGCCTGGAGAATTCCATGGATGTTATAGTCTATGGGGTTGCAAAGAGTCAGACATGGATAAGCGACTTGCACTTTCACTTTAAAAAAAAAAAATCGTTATGAACAAAGCTAGTAGAGGTGATGGAATTATGGTTGAGCTCTTTCAAATCTTAAATGTGGTGGGAGGGGGGTTCAGGATGGGGAACATTTGTAAATCCATGGCTGATTCACGTCAATGTATGGCAAAAACCACTAAAATATTGTAAAGTAATTAACCTCCAACTAATAAAAGTAAATGAAAAGAAAGAAAGAAAGAAAGAAAAAGAAAAATAGATGCTGAGAAAGTGCTGAACTTAATATGTCAGCAAATTTGGCTGTGGGACTGGAAAAGGCCAATTTTCATTCCAATCTCAAAATAAGGCAATGCCAAAAAATGTTCAAATTAATGTATTCAAATTAATGAGTACAAATCAATTGTACTCATCTCAGATGCTAGCAAAGCAATGCTCAAAATTCTTCAAGCCAGACTTCAACAGTACATGAATGGTGAACTTCCGGATGTTCAAGCTGGATTTAGAAGAGGCAGAGGAACCAGAGGTCAAATTGCCAACATGCACTGCATCATCAAGAAAGCAAGGGAGTTCCAGAACATTGATTTCTGCGTTTCTGTGTTTTTGACTATGGTAAATCATTTGACTTTTTGGATCACAACAAACTGTGGAAAATTTTTCAAGAGATGGGAATACCAGACCACCAGACCTGCTCCTGAAAAAATGTATGCAGGTCAAGAGGCAACCGTTAGAACTGGACTTTGAACAACAGACTGGTTGTAAATTGGGAAAGGAGTGAGACAAGGCTGGATTTCATAGCATGCTTGTTGAACTCATAAGCAAAGGACCTCATGCGAAATGCTGGGCTGGATAGAGAACAAGTTAGAATCAAGATTTCTGGGAGAAATATCAATAAAATCAGATATATAGATGGCGCCACCCTTATGGCAGAATTTAAAGAACTAAAGAGCCTCTTGATGAAGGTGAAAGAGGAGAGTGAAAATGTTGGTTTAAAACTCAAAACTCAGAAAACTAAAATCACTGCATCTGGTCCCATCACTTCATGGCAAATAGATGGAAAAACAGTGGCTGACTTTATTTTGGGGTGCTCCAAAATCACTGCAGATGATGGTTGCAACTATGAAATTAAAAGGTGCTTGCTCCTTGGAAGGAAAGTTATGACCAACCTAGGCAGCATATTGAAAAGCAGAGACATTACTTTGTCAGCAAAGGTCAGTCTAGTCAAAGCTATGGTTTATCCAGTCGTCATATATGGATGTGAGAGTTGGACTATAAAGCTGAAGAATTGATGTTTTTGAACTGTGGTGTTGGAGAAGACTCTTGAGAATGCCTTGGACTCCAAGGAGATCCAACCAGTCCATCCTAAAGGAGATCAGTCCTGGGTGTTCATTGGTAGGAATGATGTTGAAGCTGAAACGCCAATACTTTGGCCACCTGATGTGAAAATAACATGATTGGAAAAGGTTGGAAATAAACATGATGCTAGAAAAGATTGAAGGCATGAGAAGGGGACGACAGAAGATGAGATGGTTGGATGGCATCACCGACTCAATGGATATGAGTTTGGGTAAGCTCTAGGAGTTGGTGATGGACAGGGAGGTCTGGCATGCTGTGGTTCATGGAGTCACAAAGAGTCGGACATGACTGAGTGACTGAACAGAACAGAACTGATATGTACCACAACTTCTTTATCCATTCATGTTGATGGACATCTATGTACTTCCATGTCTGCTTATTGTAAGTAGTGCTACAATGAACAGTGAGATATATGTGTCTCTTTCAATTTTGGTTTCCTCAGGGTATATACCTAGGAGTAGGATTGCTGGGTTATATGGTGGTTTATTCCTAGTGTTTTAAGGAAACCCATACCATGTTCCATAATGGCTGTATCAATTTACATTTCCACCAACAGTGGAACAGGTTTCCCTTTACTTCATAACTTCTCAAGAATTAATTTTTTTGTAGACTTTTTGATGATGAGCATTCTGACTCATGTGGGATGAGATCTCATTGTAGTATTGATATGCATTTCTACATTAATAAGTGATATTGAGCATATTTTCATGTGTTTGTTATCCATCTGTATGTCTTCTTTGGAGAAATGTATTTTTATGTCTTTTCCCCAGTTTTTTATTTTTCCACTTTTTGATTGGATTGTTTCCTTTTCTTTTGTTGAGTTTTATAAGCTGTTCATATATTTTGGAAATGAATCCTCTTTCAGTTGTTTCATTTGCTATTGTTTTCCCCCATTCTGAGGGGTGTATTTTCACCTTGCTTATAGTTTACCTTGCTATGAAACAGGTATTAAGTTTAATCAAGTCCTTTTGTTTACTTCTGCTTTTATTTCCATTACTCTAGGAGGTGGGTCAGGGAGGATCCTGCTTTGATTTATGTCATCAAGTGTTCTACCTAGGCTTTCCTCTAGGGGTTTTATAGCTTCTGGTATTTTGCTTAGGTCTTTAATTCATTTTGAGTTGATCCTTGTGGGTCATGTAAAGAAATGTTCTAATTTCTTTCTTTTACGTGTAGCTGTCCGGTTTTCACAGCACCACTTATTGAAGAGGTTGTCTTTGCCTCATTATATATTCTTGCCTCCTTTGTCAAAAATCAGTTCACTTCAGTTCAGTCACTCAGTCGTGTCCGACTCTTTGCGACCCCATGAATCGCAGCACGCCAAGCTTCCCTGTCCATCACAAACTCCCGAAGTTTACTCAAGCTCATGCTCATCGAGTCGGTGATGCCATCCAGCCAGCTCATCCTCTGTCGTCCCCTTCTCCCGCTCCCAATCCCTCCCAGCATCAGGGTCTTTTCCAATGAGTCAACTCTTCACATGAGGTGGCCAAAGTATTAGAGTTTCAGTTTCAATGTCAGTCCTTCCAATGAACACCCAGGACTGATCTCCTTTAGGATGGACTGGTTGGATTCCTTGCGGACCAAGGGACTCTCAAGACCCTTCTCCAACACCACAGTTCAAAAGCATCAATTTTTCGCCACTCAGCTTTCTTCACAGTCCAACTCTCACATCCATATATGACCATTGGAAAAAGCATAGCCTTGACCAGACAGAAATTTGTTGACAAGGTAATGTCTCTGCTTTTTAATATGCTATCTAGGTTGATCATAACTTTCCTTCCAAGGAATAAATGTCTTTTAATTTCATGGCTGCAATCACCATCTGCAGTGATTTTGGAGCCCAAAACAATAAAATCTGACACTGTTTCCACTGTCTCCCCATCTTTTCCGATGAGGTGACGGGGCCAGATGCCATGATTTTAGTTTTCTGAATGTTGAGCTTTAAGCCAACTTTTTCACTTTCCTCTTTCACTTTCATCAAGAAGCTTTTTAGTTCCCCTTCACTTTCTGCCATAAGGGCAGTGTTATCTGCATATCTGAGGTTATTGATATTTCTCCCAGAAATCTTGATTCCAGCTTGTGCTTCCTCCAGCCCAGCATTTCTCATGATTTACTCTGCATATAAGTTAAATAAGCAGGGTGACAATATACAGGCTTGACGTACTCCTTTTCCTATTTGGAACCAGTCTGTTGTTCAATGTCCAGTTCTAACTGTTGCTTTCTAACCTGCATACAGGTTTCTCAAGAGGGAGGTCAGGTGGTCTGGTATTCCCATCTCTTTCAGAATTTTCCACAGTATATTGTGATCCACACAGTTGAAGGCTTTGGTGTAGCCAATAAAGCAGATATAGATGTTTTTCTGGAACCCTCTTGTTTTTTTGATGATCCAGCGGATATTGGCAATTTGATCTCTGGTTGCTCGGCCTTTTCTAAAGCCAGCTTGAACATCTGGAAGTTCTCAGTTCATGTATTGCTGAAGCCTGGCTTGGAGAATTTTGAGCATTACTTTACTAAAGTGTGAGATGAGTGCAATTTGTGTGGTAGTTTGAGCATTCTTTGGGATTGCCTTTCTTAGAGATTGGAATGAAAATGGATCTTTTCCAGTCCTCTGGTCACTGCTGAATTTTCCAAATTTGCGGGCATGCTGAGTGCAGCACTTTCACAGCATCATCTTTCAGGATTTGAAATAGCTCAACTGGAATTCCATCACATCCACTAGCTTTGTTCGTAGTGATGCTTTCTAGGGCCTACTTGACTTCACATTCCAGGATGTCTGGCTCTAGGTGGATGATCACACCACTGTGATTATCTCTGTCATGAAGATCTTTTTTGTACAGTTCTTCTGTGTATTCTTGCCACCTCTTCTTACTATCTTCTGCTTCTGTTAAGTCCATACCATTTCAGTCCTTTATTGAGCCCATTTTTGCATGAAATGTTCACTTGGTATCTCTAATTTTCTTGAAAAGACCTCTAATCTTTCCCATTCTGTTGTTTTCCTCTATTTCTTTGCATTGATCACTGAGGAAATCTTTCTTATCTCTCCTGGCTATTCTTTGGAGCTCTGAATTCAAATGGGAATATCTTTCATTTTCTCCTTTGTTTTTTGCTTCTCTTCTTTTCACAGCTATTTGTAAGGCCTTCTCAGACAATCATTTTGCTTTTTTGCATTTCTTTTCCATGGGGATGGTCTTGATCCCTGTCTCCTGTACAATGTCATGAACCTCCATCCATAGTTCATCAGGCTCTCTGCCTATCAGATCTATTCCCTTAAATCTATTTCTCACTTCTACTGTATATTCATAAGGGATTTGACTTAGGCCATACCTGAATAGTTTAGTGGTTATCCCTACTCTCTTCAGTTTAAGTCTTGATTTGGCAATAAGGAGTTCATAATCTGAACCACAGTCATCTCCTGGTCTTGTTTTCGCTGGCTTTGTAGAGCTTCTCCATCTTTGGGTGCAACGAATATAATCAATCTGATTTTGATGTTGGCCATCTGGTGATGTCCATGTGTAGAATCTTCTCTTGTGTTGTTGGAAGAGGGTGTTTGTGATGACCAGAGTGTTCTCTTGGCAAAACTCTATTAGTCTTTTCCCTGCTTCATTACGTACTCCAAGGCCAAATTTGCCTGTTACTCCAGGTATTTCTTGACTTCCTACTTTTGCATTCCAGTCCCCTATAATGAAAAGGACATCTTTTTTGGGTGTTAGTTCTAAAAAAGTCTTGTAAGTCTTCATAGAACCATTCAACTTCAGCTTCTTCAGCCTTACTGGTTGGGGCATAGGCTTGGATTACTGTGATATTGAATAGTTTGCCTTGGAAATGAACAGAGATCATTCTATCACTTTTGAGATTGCATCCAAGTTCTGTATTTCGGATTCTTTTGTTGACTATGATGGCTACTCCATTTCTTCTAAGGGATACCTGCCCACATTGGTAGATATAATGGTTATCTGAGTTAAATTCACCCATTCCAGTCCATCTTAGTTTGCTGATTCCTACAATGTTGACATTCACTCTTGCCATCTCCTGTTTGACTACTTCCAATTTGCCTTGATTCATAGACCTAACATTCCAGGTTCCTATGCAATATTGCTCTTTACAGCATCAGACTTGCTTCTATCACCAGTCTCATCCACAACCAGGTATTGTTTTTGCTTTGGCTCCATCCCTTCATTCTTTCTGGAGTTATTTCTCCACTGATCTCCAGTAGCATACTGGGCACCTACTGACCTGGGGAGTTTCTCGTTCAGTATCCTATCATTTTGCCTTCTCATACTGTTCATGGGTTTCTCAAGGCAATAATACTGAAGTGATTTGCCATTCCCTTCTCCAGTGGACCACATTCTGTCAGACCTCTCCACCATGACCCGACCTCGGATGTAGGAGGGCCGAGAGGAGCTACTCCACATTCAAGGAGTGGTGGCCATAAGACAACACCCCTCGTCCAAGGTAAGGAATAGCGGCTGTGCTTTGATGGAGCAGCCTTGAAGAGATACCCCACGTCCAAGGTAAGAGAAAACCAAGTAAGATGGTAGGTGTTGCTAGAGGACATCAGAGGGCAGACACACTAAAACTATAATCACAGAAACCTAGTCAACTTGATCACAGGACCACAGTCTTGTCAAAAATAAGGTACCCCCTCTCCCCCCAAAAAATAAAAAATAAGTTAGCCATAAATGCATGGGTTTATTTCTGGGCCTTCTATCTTGTTACATTAGTTTATATGTCTGTTTTTGTATCAGTACCATACTTTCTTGATGACTGTAGCTTTGTAGTACAATCTGAAGTCAGAAAGGTTGATTCCCCCAGCTCCATTTTTCTTAATCAAGACTGATTTGACTATTCAGGGTCTTTCATGTTTCCATATGAATCATGAAATTTTTTGTTTTACTGCTGTGAAAAAAAATGTCATTGGTAATTTCATAGGGGTCACAATCAATCTGTGGATTGCAATTTATAACATAGTAATTTTCACAATATTGATTCTTCCTACCCAGAAACATGAAATATATATCTCCATCTGTTTATATCATCTTTGATTTCTTTCATTCATACTTGATTTCTTTCATCATACTTGACTGCTAGAAAAGACATATCTTTCACTAGACGGACTTTTGTTAGCCAAGTAATGTCTCTGCTCTTTAACATGCTGCCTAGCTTGGTCACAGATTTTCTTCAAAGGAGCAAGTGTCTTTTAATTTTATGACTGCAGTCAATATCTGCAGTGATTTTTGAGTCCCTCTAAATAAAGTCTGCCACTGTTTCCACTATTTCCCCACCTATTTGCCATGAAGTGATGGGACCAGATGCCATGTTCTTAGTGTTTTGTTTTGTTTAATTTGAGGTTTAAGCAGCTTTTTCACTATCTTTCACTTTCATCAAGAGGCTGTTTAATTCCTCTTCACTTTCTTGCATAAGGATGGTGTCATCTGCTTATTTCAGGTTATTGTTATTTCTCCTGACAATGTTGATCCAGTTTGTCCTTTATTCAGCCTGGAATTTCACATGATGTACTCTACATATATTTTAAATAAACAGGTTGATAATATACACATGACCTAGGAATGTGATTCTTGGATATATATTTTTAAAAGCCCATGATGGTAATTAAAAAGACACAGGTACCCCAGTGTTCCTTGAAGTGCACAATTCACCAAGGCATGGAAGCATCCTAAATGTCCATCAGAGGATAGGTGAATGAAAAAATATGTGGTATATATGTACCACATCTTTATATATATATGTCAGAGATACCCCAGTAAGACGGTAGACACTGATAGAGGGCATCAGAGGGCAGCCAGACTTAAACCACAATCACAGAAAACTAACCAATCTAGTCACATAGACCACAGTCTCGTCTAATTCAGTGAAACTATGAGTTATGCTGTGTACGATCACCCAAGACGGACGGTTCATGGTGGAGAGTTCTGACAAAACGTGGTCCACTGGAGAAGGGAATGGCAAAGCACTTCAGTATCGTTGCCTTTCAAACCTCATGAACCGTGTGATAAAGCAAAAAGATAGGACACAGAAAGATGAACTCCCCAGGTCTGTAGATGCCCAGTATGTTACTGGAGATCAGTGAATAAATAGCTCCAGAAAGAGTGAAGAGATGGAGCTAAAGCAAAACAACACCGAGTTGTGGATCTGACTGGTGATGGAAGCAAGGTCCACTGTTGTAAAGAGCAATATTGCATAGGAAGCTGGAATGGTAGGTCCATGAATCAAGGCAAATTGGACGTGGTCAAACAGGAGATGGCAAGAGTGAACAGCAACACTTCAGGAATCAGCAAAATGAAGTGGACTGGAATGGGTGAATTAAACTCAGATGACCATTATATCTACTACTGTGGACAACAGTACCTTAGAAGAAATGCACTAGCTATCATAGTCAACAAAAGAGTTCAAAATCCAGTACTTGGATGTAATCTCAAAAACCACAGAATGATCTCTGTTTGTATCCAAGGAAAACCATTAAATATCACCATAATCCAAGTTCATGCCCCCACAAGTAATGCTGAAGAAGCTGAAGTTGAACAGCTCTATGAAGACTTACTCGACCTTCGAGAACTAACACCCATAAAAGATGTACTTTTCATTATAGTCGACTGGAATGCAAAGGTAGGAAGTCAAGAAACACCTGGAGTAACAGACAAAGTGTGCCTTGGAGTACAGAATGAAGCAGGGCAAAGCTAATAGAGTTTTTCAAAGAGAATGCACTGGTCATAGCAAGCACCCTCTTCAACAACACATGAGAAGGCTCTACACATGGACATCACCAGATGGTCAACATCAAAATCAGATTAATTATATTCTTTTCAGCCAAAGGTGGAGACACCCTGTACAGTCAGTAAAAACAAGAACAGGAGCTGACTGTGGCTAAGATCATAAACTCCTTATTGTCAAATTCAGACTTAAATGGAAGAAACTAGGGGAAACCACTAGATCACTCAGGTATGACCTAAATCATGACCCTATTGATTTTACAGTGGAAATGAGAAATAGATTTAAGGGATTAGATCTGATACACAGAGTGCCTGATGATTACTGGATGGAGGTTCGTGACATTGGATAGGAGACAGGGACCACGATCATCCCCAAGAAAAAGAAAGGCAAAAAAGCAAAATGGCTGTATGAGTAGGCCTTACAAATAGCTGTGAAAAGAAGAAAAGTGAAAAGCAAAGGAGAAAAGGAAAGACATACCCATATGAATTCAGAGTCCCAAAGAATAGCAAGAAGAGATAAGAAAGCCTTCCCCAGTGATCAGTACAAAGAAATAGAGGAAAACAAGATAATGGGAAAGACTTAGAGATCTCTTCAAGAAAGTTAAAGATACCAAGGGAATATTTCATGCAAATATGAGCTCAGTAAACAACATAAACGGTATGGACCTAACAGAAGCAGAAAATATTAAGGAGAGGGGGCAAAAATACACAGAAGAACTGTACAAAAAAGATCTTCATGACCAAGATAATCACAATAGTGTAATCACTCACCTAGAGCCAGACATCCGGGAACTTGAAGTCAAGTGGGCCTTAGGAAGTTTCACTATGAACACAGCTAGTGGAGGGGGAAATCCCAGTTGAGCTATTTCAAATCCTGAAGGATGATGCTGTGAAAGTGCTACACTCAATATGCCAGAAAATTTGGAAAACCCAGCAGTGGCCATGGGACTGGAAAACGTCTGTTTTCATTCCAATCCCAAAGAAAGGCAATGCCAGAGAATGCTCAAACTACCGCACAGTTGCAAACTACCACACATTTGCACTCATCTCACACACTTAGTTAGTTAGTTCAATCGCACATGTCCATCAAGTCTGTGATGCCATCCAGCTATCTCATCCTCTGTCGTCCCCTTCTCCTTCTGCCCCCAATCCCTCCCAGTCTCAGGATATTTTCCAATGAGTCAACTCTTCGCATGAGGTGGCCAAAGTATTGGAGTTCCAGCTTCAACATCAGTCCTTCTAATGAACACCCAGGACTGATCTGCTTTAGGATGGACTGGTTGGATCTCCTTGCAGTCCAAGGGACTCTCAAGAGTCTTCTCCAACACCACAGTTCAAAAGCATCAATTTTTCGGTGCTCAGCTTTCTTCACAGTCCAACTCTCACATCCATACACGACCACTGGAAGTCTCACATGCTAGTAATGTTCAAAATTCTCCAAGCCAGGCTTTCCACTTATGCTTATTACAAATTGCTGGCTCTATTCCCCAGGTTGCACAATGCATCCCTGAGCTCATCTTACACCTAATACTTTGTGCCTTCCAGTCTCCCAGCTCTGTATCATCCCTTCCTTTCCCCCTCCCATCCCAACCAGTAGATTGTTCTCTATTTCTGTGAGCCTCCATTTCTGTTAAATTCTCTAATTTGTGGTATTTTTAGATTCAATAAGTGATATCACACATTATTTGGCTTTTTTTTGTCTGAGTTATTTTACCTAGTATTATAGCTTCCATGTTGCTGTATTCATTCCTTTCATCACTAAATATTATTCCAAAGGTCTTTTTGGTATCTCAGTGACAAAGAGTCTGCCTGTCAATCAGGAGATGTGAAAACAATCGCTAGGTAATGAAGATCCCTTGGAAAATAAAATTGCAACCCAGTGGATTATTCTTGCCTGGATGATTCAATGGGCAGAGAAGTCTGGTGGGGTAGAGTCCATGGGGTCACAAAGAGGTGGACATGACTTAATGACTGAACAACAATGAGTGTCCCAAAGTACATATATGCCACATCTTTATCCATTTATCTGACTGTCATCTGATGGCCATTTAGGTTGCTTCCATATCTTGGTGAATTGTGTGTTTCAAAGAACTTTGGAATACACGTGTCTTTTTAACTAGTGTTGTGAGCGTTTGTTTTAATATATATCCAATAATGAAATTGTTAGGTCATGTGTTCCTCCATTTTTAGCTGTTTGAAACATCTCCATACTGAAAACAACCATTATTTCACTTCTATGGACTACCTTTTCGAAAGCAAGATTGAATTTCCAAAGCTGTTAGTTGCCGACATCATATTTTGAGGTGTAATAAACAGTACTATGAGGTAGGTGCCCTAAAGGTCACTACTTTGTATGCCTTTCTAGCAAATGGCACTGCAAAGCCACACATGGCATGGCTCCCCAGCTAAGTTCCTACCTCTGCACTCACACACAGAAACATAAAAGTCCTTTTCTTCTTCTCCCATTGGAAGTGTATATTTGGAACTCAGTCTGGACTCAGTTATTTCCGCTAATTTCTGGGTAACTGGATCTTCTGGTCTTATCTTCAACTCCCCAGGACCCATCTGGCTCCCTCTTCACACACTTGTCCCTTCCTTGCCCTCTCCACACCCCACTATCTATCAGCGAGCTCAGCTACTATTGGGCTAAGTTTCTCCAGTCGTGCCCAACCCTGTGTGATCCCATAGATGGCAGCCCACAAGGCTTTTCTGTCTCTGGGATTCTCCAGGCAAGAATATTGGAGAGGATTGCCATTTCCTTCCCCAATGTATGCATGCATGATAAGTTGCTTCAGTTGTGTCTGACTATATACGACCCTATGGACAGTAGCCCACCAGGACCCTCTGTCCATAGGATTCTCTAGACAAGAATACTGGAGTGGCACTGGAGTGCCATCTCCTTCTCCACCAGAGAGCTCAGAGTCACACATAATTCCACATCAGGTTGAATTTATTTAGTTTTCATTATTAATGTATGCAGTTGGTATGAGATTCAACATCTGTACTGTTGACCATTTCTTAGCGGTAAAATCCCCTAAGATTTCTGAATGCTCTAGCCATATTCTGAAGTGACTGGCTGCCCACTGATCCAGCTGGAATGGCAGGGGTCTCTACGATCTCTGGGACCTTCTCCAGTTCATTCCGATTCAGCTCTTCATTCACCTTGTAACACTGGATACAGAGTTTTGAGCCTCTGATTTTCTTAACTTTCTCTGAGGTGGGAGTTTTTGAGAAGATTTCTTGGTTAGTTTTAGCTGAATTTGCTTATTCATCCTCAAGGTTACCCTGGCCGCCTGGAGAAAACAAGAGAAGCAGCAAAGAACAGCATTGATTTGGGGAAGAGGGTGATGATGTTTGGAATTAAAGGCTTGAGAAGGGGTGTGGGCAGAGAAGAAGTATGTGCCAGGCAAGGACAGGGGAAAGGGTCTCATGGGGCGGTGTCAGTGAGCAAGAAGAGCTTGGGTGGGTTCAGCTCACCTTGACGTTTCTTTTGGACCTCAGTTGATAATAAGTCTTCATCTTTTCCTCCTGGGTATCTGGAGTCAGCTGTTCCCAAACAGCTCTAGAGCCTTGTGGCTTCCCAGTCATCTTGGTCATTTTGAAGACTCCCAGTGGTATGCTCCAGGTCCCCTGAGGACCATATATATACCCCTCCCCAGGGGCCACACCCTTATGCTTTATGAGGTCAGTAAGTCACTTCCCCAGACAATGGTGACCCTGGGTGAGTCTTGACATTATAAAACTTCACTGTGACACCTCTAGAAGAGGATGGGTAACAACTCAGGTACTTTGGCGGGAGAAATGAGACTTATTTATTACCCCTATAGAGTCCGCCAAACTTACCTGCCACCCTCATCTCTCTAAGTTAACTCAGATGTGTCACATGACGGGGAGAATGTGTCTCCTTCTCCTTGCCTTATAGCCACACTATTCAGGGTTTCATTTTGTTCTCTTTCCCCTTTCAGAATTATGTAGTTTTTAATATCTTGCCAAAAGCCCTCCATGATAATTAGGCTGTGGAAATGAGAATCCTTTCACTTTAACTTTCACAAGTGTTCTTAATACAGCTTGAAGATGATTTAATTCTGGGGCACTTACAAGAAACCTTTTTCATCCTACATATTTTCTCAATGTTCATGTAGCTCTCCTCAGTTTTCTAGTTTCCCGTCTGAAACCCCTGATTCAGGCTTTGAGACTGCACTGAATACACTTGCTCTTGCTCCACTTGGAGCTCCATTTTCCTAGACTATCAGAGAACTGACCCTAGGGACTCTCAAACAGTTACAACTCACACAAAGGTAACTACTTGAATATAAGACTCAATGTCACCCAACCAACATTGGCACCCTGTGCAGGATACATCATCCAAAAAGCAAACAAAAGAAAAATAAAAACCCAATCATCAGCAGACAGGATTACCACCTCACTCAGCCTTGCCAATCAGAGGAAAAACAAACAAAGAAATAAAACTCAGGATAAATCTCAACCTGTATGAACCATACACGAATACCTGCACCAACCTTAGGAGGATAGAAAAAAAGTAATGAAAAATTCAACCATGAAGGCTGGGAGAAGGAGACCTAAACAAATTAAGTTTGTTGTTGTTGTTTGTTTGTTTTAAGAAAAGGCTGAGAAACACTACACAAGTGAAGGAACAAGCTAGAAGCCCAGAAGTCTAAACAATGAAGAGGAAATAAGCAAACTGAAAAATAATTCAGAATAATGATAGTAAAGATGATCAAAAACCTTAAAATCAGAATGGAGAAAATGCAAGAGTCAATAAACAAATATGTAGATGAATTAAAGAATAAACACACGGAGACAAACAACACAATTACTGAAAGTAAAAGTACTCTAAAATGGACCAATAGCAGAATATCTGAAGCAGAAGAACGAATCAGTGAGCTGGATAATGGTGGATATATCTTCTGAAGAGTAGAATAAAGTATAAAGAATGAAGGATAGTCTCAGAGACCTCTGGGACAATGTTAAATGCACCAATATTTGAATATTAGGGGTCCCATAAGAAGACAGAAAAAGAAAGCATATGTGAAAATTTCTGAAGAGATTATAGTTGGAAGTTTCCCCAACATGGAAAAGGAAATAGTCAATCAAGTCCAACAGGCACAAAGAACCCCTTAAGGATAGTCAAAAGGAGAATCGCAGCAAGACACATACTAATAAAACTAACAAAGGGTAAACACAAAGAAAGAATATTAAAAGCAGCAAGGGAGAAGCAACAAGTAACTCACAAGGGAAACCATGTACCCTTAAGAGCTATTCTTTCAGCAGAAACTCTGCAAGCCAAAAGCGAATGGACAAATATATTTAAAGTACTGAAAAGGAAAAATCTACAACCAAGATTACTGTAGCCAGTAAGCAGCTCATTCAAAATTGATGGAGAAATCAAAGTCTGTTCAGATAAGCAAAAGTTAACACAATTCAGTCCACCAAAGCAGCTTTACAACAAATGTTAAAGGGACTTATATAGTCAAGAAATACAATAGAAGAAAAAAGATCTACAAAATCAACCTTAACCAATTAAGAAAATGATAATAGGAACATTTATATCAATAATTACCTTAAATGCAAATTGATTAAATGCTCTGACAAAAGGCACAGACTAGCTGAAAGGACACAAAAAACAACTCTATACATATGTTGTCTACAAGAAAATCACTTCTGACCTAAAGACACATATAGACTGAAAGTGAGAGGATGGAAAAATATTATTCCATGCAAAGAAAGCCGGAGTAGCAATCCTCATATCAGACAACATAGACCTTAAAATAAGAGTACTACAAGGGACATGGGGGAACACTACATTATGATCAAGGTAACAATCCAAGAGAAGATAATAACAATTATCAATATATATACACCTTAATACATAAGACAAACACTAATACACATAAAAGGAGAAATTGACAGCAACACAATCAGATTAGGAGGCTTTAACACCTCATTCACACCAATGGACAGATCACCAAAACAAAATTAACAAGGGAACACAATTCTTAAATGATATATTAGATGAGATGGATCTCATTGATAACTTCAGGACATTCCATCAAAATGCAGAAAAATACACCTTCTTAAGTGCACATGGAACATTCTCTAGGATAACCCACACCTTGGCTACAAACCAAACCTCAGAAATTTTAAGAAAATTGAAATTGTATCAGGCATCGTCTCTGAACAATGTTGTGAAATTAGATATCAATTTTAAGAAAAATACTGTAAGAAACACGAACACATGGAGATTAAACAGCACATTTCTAAGTAACCAACAGGTTACTGAACAAATCAAAATGGAAATCAAAAAATTCGAAAAACCAATAACAATGAAAACACGACAACTGAAAAGCTATGGGATGCAGCAAAAGCAGTTTTAAGAAGGAAATTTATAGCAATACAATCCCACCTCAAGGAACAAAAAAAACATTGAATAGACAACCTAACTTGACACCTAAAACACCTGGAAAAAGAACGAAAGAAACAAAAAATTAGTAGAAGGAAAAATATGATAAAGATCCAAGCAGAAATATGAGAAAAAGTAATAAAAGAAACTATAGTAATGATTAATAAAACTAAAAGCTTGTTCTTTGCAAGGATAAGCAAAATTGACAAACCTTTAGCTAGAGTCAGCAAGATTAAAAGAGAAGAATCAAATCAACAAACTTAGAAATGAAAAAAAGAGAGGTTACAACAGCCAATGCAGAAATACAAAGGATGCTAAGAGACTATTAAAAACAACTCTATGGCAATAAAATGGATAACCTGGAAGAAATGGATAGATTCTTAGAAAAACTCAATCTTCCAAGACTGAACCAGAAATAAATAGAAATTATGCACAACCCAATTACAAGAGGGTAACAGGTAAGATGTTCCAGGGTCTCCAAACGGAGGAAATAGGCTGCAACTGTCAGACACTTTTCTTTCTTTCTTTTTTTTTAAATCTCTCAAGTGGCAGGATGAAACAAACTAGTGTTTTGTTTTTTTTTTTTTTTTTTTTTTCTGGCTGTCTATACAAATGTAAAAAAGTGTCCTTTAAAATTTTGTGTTGCCATAATGACACCTACTTCCACCTAAAGTTAACTTTTCTCAAACCTTGAGCTAACCATCACATTTTTCTTATGGAAATGTTTGCCTTAAGCTATGTTAATGTACTATGCATTTACCCTAGACTCTGTCTTCAAGTTGGTTCTGGTTCTGCCTAAAGGCTTAGAACGGACTTGACAAACCAGTATGTTATACTCATATATTGTTTTCCTAATCTATGTTAATGAAACTATATATTTGCATGGAAATCTACCTTTGTTCAAGCTTCATGTCAACCATTTTATGGCCCGGAGTGACTCACCTGGTGCCATTCTCTGATTTTTGACATACTTCCTTTCTCTAATTAGCTGACTCCTAGTAGCTATATAACATCAGGCTAAAGACTAGCAGGGAGGTACTCTTTCTGCCCCCTTCTGATGTTAGAAACTTTCTCTATCTCTTTTATACTTTAATAAAACTTTTTAATGCAAAAGCTCTGAGCGATCAAGCCCCAGATTGAATTCTTCTCCTCCGGAGGCCAAGAACCCTGGTGTCTATCGTGGTTCAGCAACACCCTTTCATCTTGGAGGCTCATCTAGGATTCTTCAGGACAAAGTAATGATGCTTGGAGCTCTAGTTCTTTGCTATCCTAGTAAACACATTTTCTGCTTTACTAACACTTTGCTTTACTGCTTTATTTTACTGCTTTACTGCTTTACTTTACTAACACTGTGGTGTTCTTGTGTGAATGAATGACACACCCTGCATGAAGAAAGTGAGGATCACTGCTCTGCAGTTCCAAGGTGACCTCATATGGTTTATGGCAGAAACCTGTTGGGGGATTATACTGCCCTGCCAGTGCCAAGAGGCACCCAATGTCTTCTTTGGGTACTGACCTTATATGGGCAAAGCATGGGAAGTGAATTCCCCATCAAACATCCCGATCTCTTTGACCACTTCATAACCTCTTGGGAATTAGAACTACTAACCTAATCTGTCAGATCATAGACTTTCAAGGGACTTGTGATCTACCCTGTTACCATGTACTGTTATTTAGGTCCCAAACTTGGATTTGTAGTTAGGAAGTGCCTAGCCTCCACAGGAGTCAAAAGTTAGAAAACTAGATGAAATTCTAGATCCAAGAGCATCACTCAGGTGAAAGGTTACTCAGGAAGTACAGCAGACTTCTTCCTTTGGTAATGCTGGCTCTTAGTGGACCAGAGACTCTTCAGTGGCTTTTGTCCAAACTCTTTAGATATTCTTTCTGTGGAATCTGTAGGAATGAACTGGAAGGACTGTCCCTAATAACTCAAGGAAAAAGTCACTTTTTCCTAACTGGTCAGCCCTTTGCTTTCTCTTTTACTATCACTGATACTGGTGTGGTGACTCTTGGAAGGAACATCTCAGTTTTATTGTCATGCCAGTCTTATTGTGGTCAGGAATATACTCAGGGTCACGCACAGGAACTCAGGTGATGAATGTTTCCCCCAGCGGTCTTAGCTTGGGAGGCATTCCAGAAGGTTACTCTGATTGCACCATGGGTGGCATCAGAGGCAAGAAAGGGTTTAATGGTGAGGAACTGGACATCAGTCTGGGATGCCATCAGATCTACCCCTGGTTCATCTCTACCCCATCTCAGTGGTAGAACCAGGAGGGATGAGTATGGTATCTGCATTAGTAAGGGACAGGCTGAGTCTGACCAGGGAAGGAAAGCTTCAGTGTAAAGTCTGCCTACACCTTTATCTAGAGCAGGGAGGAACACCTCTGGTAGAAATATGGCACTAGTCGAGTTTTTCTCTCTTACAGATGGGAACTAACAATTACAGCCCGACTCCTTTGAACTGTATCCTGAAATGCTGGGATGGATTTTGATCCCCAGAGCCTAAAGAAGACAAGCCTGATCTTCCTATGTGATACTGCCTGGCCACAGTACCATTGCAGGATGGCAAACCATGGCTGGTTGGAGGGTGTCTTAATTATAATATTGTTTTACAATTACATCAGTTCTGTAGAAAACAAGGGGAATGGGTAGAAGTAGCATATGTGTTGGCCTTTTTCTCTCTGTGATATATGCCAGACTTATGTCCTAAGGGTATAGATTTGGGTATGAAATCGTCATTCCTCACCAGAGGTTCACCCCTGAGCCTTTGCAGTGAGGCCACTGACTCCAAGATCCTAGGCTACCAGAAAACTAACCAAGATAGTATCAAATATTGATAATTCACACAAAGGAAATCTTTGACTATACCTAGCATCACCCAGCCCCCAGAAGCATCCTGTGTTGGACATCTCATGGACAAAACAAACAAAAGGAAAATAAAAATCCAATCATCAGCATACAGGATTACCACCTCACTCAGCCTTGGCCTTCAGAGGAAAAACAAATAAACAAAAGCTCACCACAAATCTCACCCAATATGAACCATGCACCAACTACTTAGGAGGGTAGAACCCAAAGGAAAGAAAAAAAATCAAACTTACGGTTTGAAAATAGGAGATCTCAAACACAGTAAGTAAATGATAATAATAATAATGAAAATGCAGAGAAATAACACAGAAATGGAGTAAGAAACTAGAAACACAGACGTTCACGGAAATGAAGAGGAAATAGGAAAATCACCTGCAGAAGAATTCAGAATAACAATAGTAAGCATGATGAAAAAGTTGAAAAGAAAATTGAGAAAATGCAAAAATCAATGAACAAAACTAGACATATGAAAGAATAAAAATAGACAAACAACAGAATTATTGAAATTAAAAGTACTCTAAAAGGGATCAGTAACAAAATATTGGAAGCAGAAAAACAAATTGTTGAGCCTAAAGAAAAAATATTGGAATGAATTGCTGAAGAGCAATATAACATAAAACATAGGAAAAATGGAGGATAATCTCAGAAACTTCAGGAACAAAATCAAACACACTAAGAATCAAAGTATAGGGGTCCCAGAAGAAGAAGACAAGAAAATATGATATGAGAGATTTTTGAAGAGATTAAATTTTAAAATCTCACTTAAAAGGAAAAGGAAATAGTCAATCAGGTCCAAGAGGCACAAAGAGTGCCTTACAGAATAACTTCGGGAGACATATGGCAAGACATACTGACCAAGTTAACAAAGACTAAACATCTTTAGAAACCTGTATGCAGGTGAGGAAGCAAAGTTAGAAGTGGACATGGAACAACAGACTGGTTCCATATAGGAAAAGCAGTATGTCAAGGCTGTGTATTGTCACCCTGTTTATTTGACATATATGCAGAGTACATTATGAGAAATGCTGGGTTGGAAGATGCACAAGCTGGAATCAAGATTGCTGGGAGGAAAAACAATAACCTCAGATATGCAGATGACACCACCCTTGTGGCAGAAAGTGAAGAGGAACTAAAAGACCTCTTGATGAAATTGTAAGAGGAGAGCGAAAAAGTTGGCTCAAAGCTCAACATTCAGAACACTAAGATCATGGCATCGGGTCCCATCACTTCATCGGAAATAGATGGCTGACTTTATTTTTGGGGGCTCTGAAATCTCTGCAGCTGTTGATTGCAGCCCTGCATTTAAAGACAATTAATCCTTGGAAGTAAAGTTATGACCAACCAAGACAGCCTATTAAAAATCAGAGACATTCCTTTGCCAACAAAGGTCAATCTGGTCAAGCCTATATTTTTTTAGTTGTTTCCCCACCGCCCCCCCCCCCCCCCACCCCCAGTATTCATGTATGGATGTGAGAGTTGAACTGTGAAGAAAGCTGAGCACCAAAGAATTGAGCCTTCTGGACTGTGGTGTTGGAGAAGACTTTTGAGAGTCCCTTGGACTGCAAGGAGATACAAACAGTACATCCTAAAAGAGATCGGTCCTGGGTTTAAATTGAAGGACTGATGCTGAAGCTGAAACTTCAATACTGTGGCCACCTCGTGTGAAATGTTGACTCATTGGAAAAGACCCTGGTGGTGGGAGGGACCAGAGGCAGGAGGAGAAGGGGACGACACAGATGAGATGGCTGGATGGCATCACCGACTTGATGGATATGAGTATGAGTAAACTCTGGGAGGTGGTGATCGATAGGGAGCCCTGAGGTTCTGTGATTGATGTGGTCGCAGAGTTGGACATAACTGAGCGACTGAACTGAACTGAACTGAAACACCAAGAAAGAATATTTCAAAAACAGCCAGGGAGAAGCAACAAGTAACTTACAAGGGAAAACCCATATGCTTAACAGTTCTTCTTTCTGTAGAAACTCTGCAGGCCCGAGGTGATTGGCAGAATATATTTAAAGTACCAAAAAGGAAAAAAAAAAAAAAATCTACCACCAAGACTACTGTACACAGCAAGCATCTCATTAATAATTGATGGAGAAATCGGAAGCTGTTCAGACAAGCAAGAGTTAAGAAAAGTCAGTGCCACTAAAGCAGCTTTACAACAAATATTAAAGGGACTGATATAGTCCAGACATACAAAAGAAGGAAAATCAACTCCAAACAGTTAAGAAAATGACAGTTATATATATATATATATATATATATATATATATATATATATATATATATATATATATACAATAATTATATATATCAATATTTACTATATATATATATATATATAATTACCTTAAATATAAAGTGATTAAATTTTCTGACCAAAAGACACAGACTGACTGAATGGATACAAAACAAGACCCATATAAGCACTGTCTACAAGAAACACACTTCAGACATAAAGACACATACAGTCTAAAAGTGAGAGAATGGAGAAAGATAGTCCATTCAAATGGGAAGCCAAAGAAAGCTGGAGTAGTAATCCTTATATCAGGCAAAATAGACCTGAAACTAAAGAAGATTACAAGAGATAAAGGAGGATACTACATCATGGTCAAGGGATCAGTCATGATGAACACATAACAATTGTAAATAATTATGCACCCAACATAGTAGCACCTCAATACCTGAGACAAACACTAACAGACATAAAAAGAGGAACTGGTACTAACACAATCATAGTAGCTGTCAATAAGAACCCACTCAGATGAATGGGCAGATCATCAACACTGAAAATTTAACAAGTGAATGTGTGTCTTAAATGATACATTAGATGAGATGTATCTCACTGATATCTTCAGGACATTCCATCCAAATGCAGAAGAATACACCTTCTTCTTAAGTGCACATGGAGCATTCTCCAGGATAGACCACACCTTGGCCATAAATCAAACCTCAGTAAATTTCAGAAAACTGAAATCCTACCAAGCATCTTCTCAGTGCACAATACTATAAAACTAGATATCAATTACAAGAAAAACATTGTAAGGAACACAAATATATGCAGATTAAAAAACACATGTCTAAATAAGCAACAAGTTACTGAACACATGAAAAGGGAAGTAAAAATATCCTTGAAGTAAATGACAATGAAAATAAAACATCTCATAACATATAGTATCCATCAAAAATATTTTTAAGATGGAAATGTATAGCAACACAAGCCTACCTCAAGAAACAAACAAACAAAAAGGTATTGAATAGACAATATAACTTGACACCTAAAACAACTGGATAAAGCACAAGAAGAGCAACAACAAAGAGAAAAAAATATAATAATAGTAAAAGAAAAACTAGTTTGGTAAAAGGAAATAAATCATAAAGATGTGGGCAGAATTAAAGTAAAAGTTATAAAAGAAACAATGGTAAAGATTAATAGAACCACAAATTGGTGTTTTGAGAAGATAAGGACACCTCACAAACCTTTAGCTAGAGTCACCAAGATGAAAAGACAGAATAATAAAATCAGCAATTAGAAATGAAAAGGAGAGGTTACAATAGACAGTGCAGAAATACAAAGAATTATAAGAGACAGGTATGAACAACTCTGTGGCAATCAAATGGATAACCTGGAGGGAATGGAGAGATGCTCAGCTCAGCTCAGTTCAGTTCAATTCAGTTCAGTCGCTCAGTCGTGTCTGACATTTTGCCACCCCATGAATCACAGCATGCCAGGCGTCCCCATCCATCCAACTCCTGGAATATACTCAGACTCATGCCCATTGAGACAGTGATGCCATCCAGCCATCTCATCCTCTGTCATCCCCTTTTCCTCCTGTCCTCAATCTCTCCCAGCATCAGGGTCTTTTCCAGTAAGTCAACTCTTCTCATGAGGGGGCCAAAGTATTGGAGTTTCAGACTCAGCATCCATCCTTCCAGTGAAGACTGATCTCCTTAGTTGGAGATCAGTTGAAGATCTCCTTAGTTGAAGACTGGTTGGATCCCTCTGCAGTCCAAAGTTCTCTCAAGAGTCTTCTCCAACACCATAGTTCAAAAGCATCCATTTTCGGGTGCTCGGCTTTCTTCACAGTCCAACGCTCACATCCACAGGTGACCACTGGGGAAAGCCATAGCCTTGACCAGACGGACCTTTCTTGGCAAAGTCATGTCTCTGCTTTGTAATATGCTATCTAGGTTAATCATAACTTTCCTTCCAAGGAGCAAGTGTGTTTTAATTTTGTGGCTGCTATCACCATGGGCAGTGATTTTGGAGCCCTGCAAAAGGAGAGATGTTAGAATAGCTCAAACTTCTGACTGAACTAGGAATAAATAGAAATTACAAAGAAGCCAATTAGAAGCTCTTAATCACAGCTGTGATGAAAAATTTCCCAAAAATTAAAAGCCTAGAAGCAGATAACTTCACAGGGGAGTTCTATCAAACATTTAGAGATGATTTAATGCTAATCAGTTGGAAACTCTTTCAAGATATTGCAGAGGAAAGAACAATTCCAAACTAATTCTCCAAGGCCAAACTTACCCTGATGCCAAAATCAAAGACAACAGCAACCAATATCTCTGATGAACATAGAGGACAAAACCCTAAACCAAATTTTAGCAAACAGATCTCAACAGCATATCAAAAACACATACACTATGATCATGTTGGGTTTATTCCAGGGATGCTAGCATTCTTCAATATATGCAACTCAATCAATATGATAGTCCATAATTAACAAATGAAAGGTAAAAAGTGTATGATAAATGAAATAGAGGTAGGAAAAAAAAAACATTACATTTAAAAATGTAAAATATTATATTAAAATGAAAGCTTCAAAGGAACTAAACGAAAAATGGGGAAAAAAAAAAAAAAAAGCTGAAATGACTGAATTGTCCATCAACAGGTGATGCAATAAATAAATCATGCAATGAAATATTATTCGGCCATCAAATGTACATTGTTCTTATACACGCTATAACATGTTATAGTTTTGAAATGATTATGCTACTTAAAAGAAGCCAGGAACAAAATACTGCACACTGCATTAATCAGTACATGTGAGTGAAAATGTCCCAAACTAGGTAGTTCGATAAAGACAAACAAGAGAGGAGTGGATGCCAAGGTACAGGTGAAGTGGTAAATGTCTGCCACCTGGGCAGTGTTTTCCACTGGAGTGATGAAAATATTCCAGAATGCAGCAGTGGTTATGGTTATGCAAACTATGAAGAAATTACAAATCAATTCATTATACAGTTTAACTGGAAAAATGCATGGTACAGGAACGACATGTCTGTTCACTGAACTGACCTCTCTGTCCAAGAATATTATCCTTCAAAAACAAAGATATAGGTATTCTCATATGAACACAAAATTTGGGAATTTATTTTGAGCAGATATCTGGTTTGTTAGAAAGGTTGAAAGGAATTGTTACATAGGGTAAGATGATACAGAAGAGAAACGGTGAGTTAAGAAAGAATGTCATATTGAAGTATGCAACAAAATAAGAAAATTCCAGGCAGCAATTATCCTTCAATGAAAAAATAAATTACAAAATAAGCAAAGGCAAGTTGAAATGAAGGATTTTTCATATTATTATTTGGTAAATATAAATGTTTGGTCTTCTCCATCTTTCCTGTTCACTGATTAAGAATCTTCAAATTAATAGTGTGAGTCATGTATCCAAGATATATTTTGGCTCCGCGGTAAAGAATCTCCCTGCAATACAGGAGCCATTGCAGACCAGACACGAATTCCATCTTTGGGTCAGAAATATCCCTCATAGGAGAGCAGAGCAACCTACTTCACTATTCTTGCCTGGGGGAATCCCTAAGTCCTTAAGAGACTGGTGGGCTTACAGTTCATTGGGTGGCAATGAGTTGGAGACAACTGAGCAACTAATCAGCAACAGAGACACATTCCTGGCAGAAACTTTGAAGATACCAGAAATACATAAGAAAATTCTCAGCCTAGACAAAGTGAAAGATATTGCCTAGACAGTAGAGCTGAATTATTTTAAAAAGTAGACACTAGAGCTGAATTATAAAATATTTTAGACAATAAAATGTCTCCCAACAGTGTTGCAAACAGTGTGTTCTACACGAGGGAGAGGAATAAGTTTTAATACTCACTCAATAAAAAATCTTTCTAGTCACATTAATAAAGTAATGAAATAAAATGTCCAGAAAATAAACATAGTATAAAACTTATTGATCATTCTATATTTAATTAAGACTGTAAAATTAAAAGGGTATTTTAAAAAAATCTGCAAACATACAATTTAAACAGCCACAATGAATGTAATTTTGTTTTTTGTTTTGTTTTACTTTTTCCATAGTTTGAAAGTAACTGACAATTAAGCATGAATTTCAATTTAAAATATATTTTTCAAATTCAACAGAATACTTAATGTTCCAATATAAGATTTTGTACTTTTCAAGCTTAAAAAGTTTGTACCCATCAGTTAATACATTGTTTCACTGATTCAGCGGTAAATAAAAGCACATTGTGTGCATTTACCTTGACAATCTTTGTGGTATCTCTCTGTGTTTTGAATAAATGCCTTGAATGAGGAGTGTGTAATAGTACATTACCTCAGGGACTGCGGGCTATGCAGGAAGTGGTCTCAAGGCCTTCCAACCCATTAATGATGATCTGTAGAATGGAGCAGTGGTAACCATGGCAGCTTGTGATGGCAACAACTGTTTAACAGTGTATTCTCTTAATTAACTCTCTCACAGAAGACAAAGAAGTTTTAAAGATAAGTACTAAAACTGTTGTTACACACACACACACACACACACATATGTACATATGTGTGTATATGTATTTATTTATATGTATATATATATATATATTAAATTTTGCTCCTTGTGAATAATAAATAAAATATTAAAATCTGACATAAATGACAACACACTTTTAAAACTTAAGCTAACAAAATTTGAATTTGCAGAGGAAATGTAATTACTGACATTATTTTAGAATATTCATGTATGGAGCTGTTAATAAAAACAGAACCAGGTTTTACTTGGTTTTATTCTTGTAAGAAAACTCCTTTTGGGCAATGCCCCCACCCCCGCTGCACTGGATGTGGGCCGCTCCCCCTGATCCATCTGTGGACCTCCACTACTCCATTCTAAAGGCCTTAGCTTAAAAGGGCCTAAGCAATAATGCCTTTGTGACTTCCAAAAACTGCCATTATTTTCTTTCCTTTCTTCCCAGCTACCTCCCTTTTTCTTTCCTGTTCTTTCTTATTATTCAACTGATAAAATTTGCTTTCCAATTAGAGTTATTACAAAATACTGGCAACATTCCCCATGTTGTAAATACATCCTTGAACTCAACTTACACCTAAGTTTGTGCCTTACACTCTACCACCTCTGTATTTCCCCCTCCCTTCCCCCCATTCACTGGTAAATAGTTGATGTTCTATATATCTGTGAGCCTCTATTTTCATTATATTCTCCACTTTGTGGGGTTTTAAGATTCTGCAAGTGATACCATACTGTATTTGTCTTTCTTATTTTACTAAGTAGTATACATTTCATTTGCTGCAAATGGTATTAATTTCATTCTTTGTATGGCTGAGTAACATTCCATAGGTCTTCCTTGGTGGCTCAGTGGGAAAGAATCTGCCTGTCAAGGAGGATATGAGGGCTCAAAACCCAGGTAAAGAAGATCCCTTGGAAAACGAAATGGCAACCCACTGGGGTGTTCTTGCCTGGAAAATTCCATGGTCAGACGAGGCTGGAGAGGGTGGAATCCATAGGGTCCCCAAGAGTGGGAAATGACTTAGTGACTGAACAAAAACCAGTGTTCTTCTGTACCCATATACCACATCTTTATCCATTTATCTGTCTCTCATCTAATGGATATTTAGGTTGATTCCATGCTGTTGAATGGTGTGCTTCCGGGAACTTTGGGACACATGCGTCTATAAGTATCTAATAATGAAAGTGTTAGGTCAGGTGTTGTTGGGTCTTAGCTTTTTGAGAAATTGCTATACTAAAAATCACCATTGTTTCATTACTATGGACACTCTTTCAGTAAGCAAGTTTGAGTTTTTAATGCCGTCAGTTGCTGACATCATATCTTGAGGTGTAATAAACACTACTATGCAGTAGATGCCCTAGGGGCAACTACTTTGATGCTTTTTAGCAAATGGCAATCCTGCCCCCACCCCATGACACAGCTCCCCTACTTAACTTCCCACCCCTGCACTCACATACAAAAAAAACACATCCTCTTCCTCTTCTCCCATGGGGCTCAGTCTGGACACAGTTCTGCCCCATACTTTCTAGTTTACTGGACCTACTAGTCCCCTCTCCAACTACACAGGAATCATCTCCCTCTCTCTTCACAAACTTATCCTTTCTCTGTCCTTTCTGTCCGAAGCAGACAGAAGGACACATATAATTTCACATCAGGTTGATGGGAGCCAGGCCATCAGAACTCGTCGACCTTCCTCTGCAGGTACTTGAGCATGGAGTCCACGCCCTGTGCAGAGCCCCATATCTTCTTGAGCACCTCACACTCCCGCTCCTTGGCCTGCTCCAGCTCCAATCTCATGTTGCAGTGCACAGGGGACTTGGATTCCTCCAGCACGACGGGGTTGCAAGAGGCGAGCTCCTTGATGTGGACCATGACTTCTTGGGTGAAAGTCCCAGGCCAGAACACCTGGGAGACCAGCCCTTTGCTGCGCACCTCCTGTGCTGTTAGCTTTCGCACACAGAGCAGCATTTCATTGGCAGATGCTCCTCCCGTAATCTTGGGGAACATGATCGTGGAACAGCCATCTGGACTCTGTCTGAAGGTGGTATAGGGCGTCTGGAACCACGCCTTTTCATTGGCCCAGATCAGGTCACAAAGAGGCAGGATGGATACTCCTAGCCCAATGCCAGGCCATTTATAGCTACGATAATAGGCTTCTTGAAGTGGATGAAGGTGTTCACGAAGCTTCTGATGGCCTCAGCCATCCTGGCGCTCTCCCTCTTGCGGTCATCCGGCAGGCGCTGGAGGAAGTAGAGGAAATCCAGGCCTCAGCAGAAGACGCTGCCCACGGCGCTGAGAAGCACCAGCTTGTTGCCGTCGGCCCCAGACATGTTCAGTGAGCTCTGCAGCTCCTTCATGACCTCCAGGTTCAGCGAGTTGTTATCCGATGACTAGGTGGACAGCAGGATGTGGGTGAAACCGTCCGGCTTCCGGACCATGATGTCCCGGTACTTGGAGGTGCTCTCTGTCTGCCGCACTTGCAAGCACAGCAGCTTGTCAAAGGGCTGGTCTCGCCTGTCCTCAATGAACTCCCTTTTCCCGGCCATCAGGCCCGTGACGGACGTTTGAAGGGACGTCTTCCTGATAGCCAGCAGGGTGTCCATGAACGGAGAGGTGCCTTTCCCGTTCATGGCCAGCCCCCGTGGTCGTGGCCCCTGATGCGGGGCCAACACCTGCTGCACCAGCGGGTGTGTCCGCAGCCAGCTCCCCATCCAACACCCACACCACAACCGGGCCCAGAAGAGCCCCTACCTGGCTGCTAGGCCGCGGCCTCTGTGGCGTCCGTGGCCGCTTTGTCCTCCAGCCCATGTTCCACAGGGTCCGGCTTCTCAGGGCTCTAGTCCTGAAAGCTGTTCACTGCGATGCTGCTCTTGATGGGGCTCTTGGGCACAAGGATAGTGATGTCAGACTGGGCCAGGTCCATGTTCTTGCACGTGGCCAGGCCCGGCGTGGAGCTCTTCCTCAACTTCTGGCTGGCAGTAACCAGCAGGATGCTTTTGCCTCCTGCTCCTTGCCCAGCACTCAGGCCTTGGGGGCAGCCTTGGAGAAGCTGCTGTGGTGGATATGGAGATCCTCTTCTGGCCATTGTGCACGGAGGTCTGGTTGGCTCTGGAGAAGGTGCCCTAATTCTGCTTCCCACTCTGGCAGCGGTTGAAGTCGTGGATGCACTCCTCACAGTTCACTAGGTGCTGCTTCTGACTCCCAGGTGTCATCCTGGCTGTTGTAGCCTTTCCACCAAACTAAATACTCTGTCTTCCCTTTGTTGCTTTTCCTCTTATCAAGGATTCTTTCAACCTCGTACAGCTCCTCAGATGCCATGGTGCGTGGCACAGTGCAGGGCTCCCCTGGCAACCTTATTCATTTTGAAGACTCCCAGTGGTCTGCTCCAGAGCCACTGAGCATGCCTATACATAGGGGGCCACATCCTTCTGATTATGGCGTCAGTCACTTCCCCAGCCAATGGCAGCCCTCCACGAGCCTTGGCATCACAAAGCCTCATCCTGAAAACTCTGAAGGTGGATGGGGATCAGCTCAGATGATTTGGTGGCAGAAATGAGGCATTTTTTATGAACCTAAAGAGCCCACCAATCTCACCTGCTATCCCCATCTCTCTAAGTCAACACAGATTGGTCACGTGGCAGGGAGAGTGTGTCTCCTCCAAACCGAGCCTCACAGCTGTTTTCAGCCTTTCATTCAATTCTCTCTCACGTTACATTATTATCTACTTTTAGTCATCTTGCCTCAAATCCCTCCATGATAACTAGGCTGTGGAAATGAGAATGATTTCACTTTCCTCCTACAACTGGTGTTAATGCACCTTGAAGATCATTCAATTCTGGGCCACTTATGAGAAACCTTTTCCATCCCACCTCCTTTTCTCAGTCTTCATCTAGCTCTCCTCAGTTTTCTAGTCTCCAGTCTGAAACCCGTGTCCTCAAGCTGTGAGAATGCACTGAATACATCCACTTGCTATGCTTCACTTGGCACTCTCTTGTTTCAACTCGAGGACTAATGGTCACCTCCCTAGGTGTAATAGCCAGGCTTCGTTTTAACATGGTGTTGTGAATGAGGCAGATAAATGCATGCCTTTGGGTTATGCTGGATGACCCCAAGAAGGAAATGTCTACCTGTGGCTGATTAGTATTCCCAGGACGGAAGGGGTGGAGCTTGCCCAGTGGTGTGTGAGCCTCCTGTGCAAAGGTCTTCTCAACCTGCACCCTCACAAATTTCTCATCCTGTTTTCCTGCCAGAACCTCCTTTGTATTTTTACCTCACAATTGAGACCACTGGTGGAATTCATTTCCATGAAGAGCTACCACAAGCTTCCAGCTTCTTGGAGGAAAGACTGAGTAATCATGCCTACCCATCTAGCTCCTAAGTTCTCTCTTTGAGTTTTTTAGCTCTGGAGGATAGGGGGATGAGTTGTGTGCTTCACCAGAGTCCCTGTGTTCCTGATTCACTAGCAGGTTTAGCCAACCTGAGATGCCACCCCTGAGAGATAGTCTTTATTGACTTTGTGGATTTCCGTTGGTTTCCATGAAGTGCGCTATTCCTGGTGTCCACTGGTTGCTTACTCCTAGGTGAGTAAGTCCTAGGTCCATTAGGAATATGCCTTCAGACACAAGTGCTTTCAGAAACTCAGCTGAGAGCAGACAGGACTGCCTGAACAGAGGAAATAATATGTGGAACCACAAAAAATCAGTAGGATGAAGGAACTAGGGGGAAAACATGAGTGTTAGTAAGACTGGACGTGCCCTTAGGGGGTGGAGACATCAAGTAGGTGTCGGATCTCCACATGGGAGCAACTGTCTGGATCAGAGGAGAAACATTTAAGGCTGAGAGTGAAACAGCTCATCAGTGGCTGCCTAAATGGGATGAGAATGAGACAGTCCTTTGCACAGCCATTCACAGAGAGGGACACAGGTCCTGTAGACGGTGCAGCAGGTAGCAGATTGTTCAGAGAGATTGTAGAGCAATCCCTGCCATGGTCTGCTGTCTACTGGTTAGAGACAAATTGATGGAGTGTTCAAATGAGCAGATTGTGTGGGAAAAGCTTGTGGAGGTAAGCCAGGCAGCCATGGAAGGAAGGTGACACCGCTGAGTCATGTATAGGGGGTGGAGCCATCACCCTAGCCTCTTGCTCCCCACATGCCTTCATCACAACTGAATAATAGAGAGGCTGGTTCATCAAGGACTTGAATCCCTGTCCACCTAGGGTGTTCCTCTAGGTGACTGATGCTCCAAACTACAGAATTGGACCCCAGGCTGGGGGCCGCCCTCTATTTGCCTGGCACGCCCAATGACTGAGAAGGACTCCAGACAAGAGAACTCTCGAAGTGCCTGAATGCATGGAGCTATGACAAAATACTAGCCAGAGAGGCCTTCTGATTGCCAGCTACAATAGGCCCAAAGAAAGATTCTGATAGTGCCATAATTCCTGCAGTGGAGGCAGTCCAAGTCCCTGAAAACTTGGCACTGCCTCGGTCCCCAGAAGCCAAGCAGCTGTGTCACCTTCATGCTTGAGCTGAGGCAGAGCTGCCACAGCTAAAGACTCTTGTATCTTTGCTCTCAGGGTCTCTTCTGTAGTGTCAGACACTTTCTACCTGTAGACTGTGGCAGGATTTTCTATCTGGGAGTGGGTTCTACATGAGAGAATACTGGAGCATGTTGGCCAATACTGATTGCCAAACCGTTCTAGAGCAACTATATTCCCTACTGTCCTAATTGTCAAACCCCTGAGTTGCTGGCAATGTCAGAACCTCTGTGACCCAAGCAGCTGCACCATCTCCATACCTGGCCCTCACAGGGGCAAACCCAAGGCCTCCAGGGCCAACTCAGGAGCAAATCCCAGTGGACAAAACACATGCAGAGATGGAAATAAAACCACAATTGAACCCAACGGCAGAGTAGCTAAGGAAGAAGATCCAGAATCTTTCAACCAGGTGTACAAACTGCAGATTAAATCCACACTATCAACTAGGAAGACTGTGTCTATGGAATATATAAAAGGTCATTGATAGCTCCTACAAACAAACAACAACAAAAGAAAAGGCGCTAGTTCTGATCCTGTGGATATTGGAGGCAAGAACACACACGAGTGGAACTAGATGAGATTGTGAGCTGCCCTGCACAGTAGGTCCAGAGTTCAACACAATGATGAAGTATATCCTAGGGAGGTGAGGTGGACTGTGAATCCTAGTGAGGGAAAGGACTCTGGCAGCAATACTCCAAGATAAACATGTCTTGTTTGTCTCTTTTGACTTGCTCTGTAGATTTTTTTGGATTTTTTTCTCTCTTTCTTCCCACCCTCACCCCCACTGTTGTAGTTGTCAGTTTTATTGGCACTATGATATCAAATGAAGTTTTTGAGCATTTTTTTAATTCCCTCTGTCACATTTTTATTCTGTTATAAACCTCTGCTTCTATGTTGGCCTGTTGCAGTTCTGTAGAATTTTCCTTTTATTGTTTCTTCAGTCTTCTTCTAATTTTTAAGTTTTTAAACATCTTAATTTTTTCCTACATTTATTCTTTTGTTTGTTTTTCCTAATCTGCTTTTCCCCTTGTAGTTAATCTTTTCATATATTAATCATCTTTATCTACCTCTGTTTAAGATTCCATATCTATTCTTTCTTTCCATTCTCTCAACATATTTTCTAGTTCTATTTTAATTGCTTTATTCCCAACAGGACCTTGCTGTAGGTCCTAGTTTTATGTTTTCCAGCTTGTTCTTTAGTTCATTTTGTTATTGTAAATCAATTTTTGGTTTCCTTTGTTCGCTGGATCAGTTTAATGCATTTTATATTTCTTGAATGTTTTGATGTTCTTTATGGGTATATATGTGTATGTGTATATTCGGTCACACTTTTTATTTTTGTTATACACCTCTGCCTCTACGTTGGTCATTTGCTGCTCTCTGGAGTTGTGTTTTGTTTTTCTCATTTTTATTGTCTTCTTCCATTTGTTCCCCCCCTTTGAACCTTAAGTTTCTTAATATTTTAACCTTTTTTTTTGTTTTCTACATTTACTCCTTTCTTTGCCTATCCTCCTCTTCTTTTCCCCTTTTGGTTAATCTGTAATATATATAAATCTCATTCCTCTATCTCTTTTACCTTTGCATATCTATTATAATAGATATGCAAAGGTAAAAGAGATAGAGGAATGAGATTTATATATATTACAGATTAACCAAAAGGGGAAAAGAAGAGGAGGATAGGCAAAGAAAGGAGTTTAAATGTAGAAAACAAAAAAAAAAGGTTAAAAATATTAAAGAAAACTTAAGGTCAAAGGGGGAACAAATGGAAGAAGACAATAAAAATGAGGAAAACAAAACACAACTCCAGAGAGCAGCAAAAGACCAACGTAGAGCAGAGGTGTATAACAAAAATAAAAAAGTGTGACGAATATACACCATACACATATATACCCATAAAGAACATCAAAACATTCCAAGAAAAATAAAATGCAATAAACTGATCCAGCGAACAAAGGAAACCAAAAATTGATTTACAAAACAAAATGAACTAAAGAACAAGCTGAAAACAAAAACTAGGACCTACAGCAAGGTCCTGTTGGGGAATAAAGCAATTAAAATAGAACTAGAAAATATGTTGAGAGAATGGAAAGAAAGAATAGATATGGAATCTTAACAGAGGTAGCATAAAGATGATTAATATATGAAAAGATTAACTACAAGGGGAAAAGCAGATTAGGAAAAACAAACAAAAGAATAAATGTAGGAAAAATTAAGATGTTTAAAAACTAAAAATTAGAAGAAGACTGAAGAAACAATAAAGGAAAATTCTACAGAACTGCAACAGGCCAACATAGAAGCAGAGGTTATAACAGGAATAAAAATGTGACAGAGGAATTAAAAAAATGCTCAAAAACTTCATTTGATATCATAAGTGCCAATAAACTGACAACTACAACAGTGGGGGTGAGGGTGGAAGAAAGAGAGAAAAATCACAAAAAAATCTACAGAGCAAGTCAAAAGAGACAAACAGACATGTTTATCTTGAGTCATTGCTGCCAGAGTCCTTTCCCTCACTAGGATTCACAGTCCACCTCACCTCCCTAGGATATACTTCATCATTGTGCTTGAACTCTGGACCTACTGTGCAGGCAGCTCACAATCTCATCTAGTTCCACTCGTGTGTGTTCTTGCCTCCAATATCCACAGGTATCAGAACTAGCGCCTTTTCTTTGTTGTTGTTTGTTTGTAGGAGCTATCAATGACCTTTTATATATTCCATAGACACAGTCTTCCTAGTTGATAGTGTGGATTTAATCTGCAGTTTGTACACCTGGTTGAAAGATTCTGGATCTTCTTCCTTAGCTACTCTCTGCCGTTGGGTTTCAATTGTGGTTTTATTTCCATCTCTGCATGTGTTTTGTCCACTGGGATTATGCTCCTGAGTTGGCCCTGGAGGCCTTGGGTTTGCCCCTAGTGAGGGCCAGGTATGGAGATGCCGTGCAGCTGCTTGGGTCACAGAGGTTCTGACATTGCCAGCAACTCAGGGGTTTTGACAATTAGGACAGTAGGGAATATAGTGCTCCTAGAACGGTTTTTGGCAATCAGTATTGGCCAACATGCTCCAGTATTCTCTCATGTAGACCCACTCCCAGATAGAAAATCCTGCACAGTCTACAGGTAGAAAGTGTCTGACACTACAGAAGAGACCCTGAGAGCAAAGATACAAGAGTCTTTAGTCTGTGGCAGCTCTGCCTCAGCTCAAGCATGAAGGTGACACAGCTGCTTGGCTTCTGGGGGACCGAGGCAGTGCCAAGTTTTCAGGACTTGGACTGCCTCCACTGCAGGAATTATGGCACTATCAGAATCTATCTTTGGGCCCTATTGTAGCTGGCAATCAGAAGGCCTCTCTGGCTAGTATTTTGTCATAGCCTCATGCATTCAGGCACTTCAGAGAGTTCTCTTGTCTGGAGCTCCTTCTCAGTCATGGGCCGTGCCAGGCAAATAGAGGGCGGCCCCAGCCTGGGGTCCAATTCTGTAGTTTGGAGCATCAGTCACCTAGAGGAACACCCTAGGTGACAGGGATTCAAGTCCTTGATGAACCAGCCTCTCTATTATTCAAGTTGTGATGAAGGCATGTGGGAAGGAGCAAGAGGCTAGGGTGATGGCTCCACCCCCTATACATGACTCAGCCGGTGTCACCTTCCTTCCATGGCTGCCTGGCTTACCTCCACAAGCTTTTCCCACACAATCTGCTCATTTGAACACTCCATCAATTGTCTCTAACCAGTAGACAGCAGACCATGGCAGGGATTGCTCTACAATCTCTCCTGAACAATCTGCTACCTGCTGCACCGTCTACAGGACCTGTGTCCCTCTCTGTGAATGGCTGTGCAAAGGACTGTCTCATTCTCATCCCATTTAGGCAGCCACTGATGAGCTGTTTCACTCTCAGCCTTAAATGTTTCTCCTCTGATCCAGACAGTTGCTCCCATGTGGAGATCCGACACTACTTGATGTCTCCACCCCCTAAGGGCACGTCCAGTCTTACTAACACTCATGTTTTCCCCCTAGTTCCTTCATCCCTACTGATTTTTTGTGGTTCCACATATTATTTCCTCTGTTCAGGCAGTCCTGTCTGCTCTCAGCTGAGTTTCTGAAAGCACTTGTGTCTGAACGGCATATTCCTAATGGAACCCTAGGACTTACTCACCCTAGGAGTAAGCAACCAGTGGACACCAGGAATAGCGCACTTCATGGAAACCAACGGAAATCCCACAAAGTCAATAAAGACTATCTCTCAGGGGTTGCCCATCTCAGGTTGGCTAAACCTGCTAGTGAATCAGGAACACAGGGACTCTGGTGAGCACACAACTCATCCCCTATCCTCCAGAGCTAAAAAACTCAAAGAGAGAACTTAGGAGCTAGATGGGTAGGCCATGATTACTCAGTCTTTCCTCCAAGAAGCTGGAAGCTTGTGGTAGCTCTTCATGGAAATGAATTCCACCATGGTCTCAATTGTGAGGTAAAAATACAAAGGAGGGTTCTGGCAGGAAAACAGATGATGAAATTTGTGAGGGTGCAGGTGAGAAGACCTTTGCACAGGAGGCTCACACACCACTGGGCAAGCTCCACCCCTTCCGTCCTGGGAATACTAATCAGCCACAGGTAGACATTTCCTTCTTGGGGTCATCCAGCATAACCCAAAGCATGCATTTATCTGCCTCATTCACAACACCATGTTAAAACGAAGCCTGGCTATTACACCTAGGGAGGTGACCATTAGTCCTCGAGTTGAAACAAGAGAGTGCCAAGTGAAGCAATAGCAAGTGGATGTATTCAGTGCAATCTCACAGCTTGAGGACACGGGTTTCAGACTGGAGACTAGAAAACTGAGGAGAGCTAGATGAAAGACTGAGAAAAGGAGGTGGGATGGAAAAGGTTTCTCATAAGTGGCCCAGAATTGAATGATCTTCAAGAGTGCATTAACACCAGTTGTAGGAGGAAAGTGAAATCATTCTCATTTCACAGCCTAGTTATCATGGATGGATTTGAGGCAAGATGACTAAAAGTAGATAATAATGTAACGTCGAGAGAGAATTGAATGAAGGCTGAAAACCAGCTGTGAGGCTTCGGTTTGGAGGAGACACACTCTCCCTGCCACGTGACCAATCTGTGTTGACTTAGAGAGATGGGGATAGCAGGTGAGATTGGTGGGCTCTTTAGGTTCATAAAAAATGCCTCATTTCTGCACCAAATCATCTGAGCTGATCCCCATCCACCTTCAGAGTTTTCAGGATGAGGCTTTGTGATGCCAAGGCCATCGTGGAGGGCTGCCATTGGCTGGGGAAGTGACTGCGCCATAATCAGAAGGATGTGGCCCCTATTATAGGCATGCTCAGTGCTCTGGAGCAGACCACTGGGAGTCTTCAAAATGAATAAGGTTGCCAGGGGAGCCCTGCACTGTGCCACGCACCATGGCATCTGAGGAGCTGTACGAGGTTGAAAGAATCCTTGATAAGAGGAAAAGCAACAAAGGGAAGACAGAGTATTTAGTTGGTGGAAAGGCTACAACAGCCAGGATGACACCTGGAGTCAGAGCAGCACCTAGTGAACTGTGAGGAGTGCATCCACGACTTCAACCGCTGCCAGAGTGGGAAGCAGAATTAGGGCACCTTCTCCAGAGCCAACCAGACCTCCGGTGCACAATGGCCAGAAGAGGATCTCCATATCCACCACAGCAGCTTCTCCAAGGCTGCCCCCAAGGCCTGAGTGCTGGGCAAGGAGCAGGAGGCCAAAAAGCATCCTGCTGGTTACTGCCAGCCAGAAGTTGAGGAAGAGCTCCACGCAGGGCCTGGCCACGTGCAAGAACATGGACCTGGCCCAGTCTGACATCACCTATCCTTGTGCCCAAGAGCCCCATCAAGAGCAGCATCGCAGTGAACAGCTTTCAGGGACTAGAGCCCTGAGAAGCCGGACCCTGTGGAACATGGGCTGGAGGACAAAGCGGCCACGGACGCCACAGAGGCCGCGGCCTAGCAGCCAGGTAGGGGCTCTTCTGGGCCCGCGTTGTGGTGTGGGTGTGGATGGGGAGCTGGCTGCGGACACACCCGCTGGTGCAGCAGGTGTTGGCCCCGCATCAGGGCCACGACCACGGGGCTGGCCATGAACGGGAAAGGCACCTCTCCGTTCATGGACACCCTGCTGGCTATCAGGAAGACGTCCCTTCAAACGTCCGTCACGGCCTGATGGCCGGGAAAAGGGAGTTCAATTGAGGACAGGCGAGACCAGCCCTTTGACAAGCTGCTGTGCTTGCAAGTGCGGCAGACAGAGAGCACCTCCAAGTACCGGGACATCATGGTCCGGAAGCCGGACGGTTTCACCCACATCCTGCTGTCACCTAGTCATCGGATAACAACTCGCTGAACCTGGAGGTCATGAAGGAGCTGCAGAGCTCACTGAACATGTCTGGGGCCGACGGCAACAAGCTGGTGCTTCTCAGCGCCGTGGGCAGCGTCTTCTGCTGAGGCTGGATTTCCTCTACTTCCTCCAGCGCCTGCCGGATGACCGCAAGAGGGAGAGCGCCAGGATGGCTGAGGCCATCAGAAGCTTCGTGAACACCTTCATCCACTTCAAGAAGCCTATTATCGTAGCTATAAATGGCCCTGGCATTGGGCTAGGAGTATCCATCCTGCCTCTTTGTGACCTGATCTGGGCCAATGAAAAGGCGTGGTTCCAGACGCCCTATACCACCTTCAGACAGAGTCCAGATGGCTGTTCCACGATCATGTTCCCCAAGATTACGGGAGGAGCATCTGCCAATGAAATGCTGCTCTGTGTGCGAAGCTAACAGCACAGGAGTGTGCGCAGCAAAGGGCTGGTCTCCCAGGTGTTCTGGCCGGGGACTTTCACCCAAGAGTCATGGTCCACATCAAGGGAGCTCGCCTCTTGCAACCCCGTCGTGCTGGAGGAATCCAAGTCCCCTGTGCACTGCAACATGAGATTGGAGCTGGAGCAGGCCAAGGAGCGGGAGTGTGAGGTGCTCAAGAAGATATGGGGCTCTGCACAGGGCGTGGACTCCATGCTCAAGTACCTGCAGAGGAAGGTCGACGAGTTCTGATGGCCTGGCTCCCCATCAACCTGATGTGAAATTATATGTGTCCTTCTGTCTGCTTCGGACAGAAAGGACAGAGAAAGGATAAGTTTGTGAAGAGAGAGGAGATGATTCCTGTGTAGTTGGAGAGGGGACTAGTAGGTCCAGTAAACTAGAAAGTATGGGGCAGAACTGTGTCCAGACTGAGCCCCATGGGAGAAGAGGAAGAGGATGTGTTTTTTTTGTATGTGAGTGCAGGGGTGGGAAGTTAAGTAGGGGAGCTGTTGTCATGGGGTGGGGGCAGGATTGCCATTTGCTAAAAAGCATCAAAGTAGTTGCCCTAGGGCATCTACTGCATAGTAGTGTTTATTACACCTCAAGATATGATGTCAGCAACTGACGGCATTAAAACTCAAACTTGCTTACTGAAAGAGTGTCCATAGTAATGAAACAATGGTGATTTTTAGTATAGCAATTTCTCAAAAGCTAAGACCCAACAACACCTGACCTAACACTTTCATTATTAGATACTTATAGACGCATGTGTCCCAAAGTTCCCGGAAGCACACCATTCAACAGCATGGAATCAACCTAAATATCCATTAGATGAGAGACAGATAAATGGATAAAGATGTGGTATATGGGTACAGAAGAACACTGGTTTTTGTTCAGTCACTAAGTCATTTCCCACTCTTGAGGGACCCTATGGATTCCACCCTCTCCAGCCTCGTCTGACCATGGAATTTTCCAGGCAAGAACACCCCAGTGGGTTTGCCATTTCCGTTTTCCAAGGGATCTTCTTTACCTGGGTTTTGAGCCCTCATATCCTCCTGACAGGCAGATTCTTTCCCACTGAGCCACCAAGGAAGACCTATGGAATGTTACTCAGCCATACAAAGAATGAAATTAATACCATTTGCAGCAAATGAAATGTATACTACTTAGTAAAATAAGAAAGACAAATACAGTATGGTATCACTTGCAGAATCTTTAAAACCCCACAAAGTGGAGAATATATATGAAAATAGAGGCTCACAGATATATAGACCATCAACTATTTACCAGTGAATGGGGGGAAGGGAGGGGGAAATACAGAGGTGGTAGAGTGTAAGGCACAAACTTAGGTGCTAAGTTGAGTTCAAGGATGTATTTTACAACATGGGGAATGTTGCCAGTATTTTGTAATAACTCTAATTGAAAGCAAATTTTATCAGTTGAATAATAAGAAAGAACAGGAAAGAAAAAGGGAGGTAGCTGGGAAGAAAGGAAAGAAAATAATGGCAGTTTTTGAAGTCACAAAGGCATTATTGCTTAGGCCTTTTAAGCTAAGGCCTTTAGAATGGAGTAGTGGAGGTCCACAGATGGATCAGGGGGAGCGGCCCACATCCAGTGCAGCGGGGTGGGGCATTGCCCAAAAGGAGTTTTCTTACAAGCATAAAACCAAGTAAAACCTGGTTCTGTTTTTATTAACAGCTCCATACATGAATATTCTAAAATAATGTCAGTAATTACATTTCCTCTGCAAATTCAAATTTTGTTAGCTTAAGTTTTAAAAGTGTGTTGTCATTTATGTCAGATTTTAATATTTTATTTATTATTCACAAGGAGCAAAATTAATATATATATATATATACATATAAATAAATACATATACACACATATGTACATATGTGTGTGTGTGTGTGTGTGTGTAACAACAGTTTTAGTACTTATCTTTAAAACTTCGTTGTCTTCTGTGAGAGAGTTAATTAAGAGAATACACTGTTAAACAGTTGTTGCCATCACAAGCTGCCATGGTTACCACTGCTCCATTCTACAGATCATCATTAATGGGTTGGAAGGCCTTGAGACCACTTCCTGCATAGCCCGCAGTCCCTGAGGTAATGTACTATTACACACTCCTCATTCAAGGCATTTATTCAAAACACAGAGAGATACCACAAAGATTGTCAAGGTAAATGCACACAATGTGCTTTTATTTACCGCTGAATCAGTGTGAACAAGTATTAACTGATGGGTACAAACTTTTTTAAGCTTGAAAAGTACAAAATCTTATATTGGAACATTAAGTATTCTGTTGAATTTGAAAAATATATTTTAAATTGAAATTCATGCTTAATTGTCAGTTACTTTCAAACTATGGAAAAAGTAAAACAAAACAAAAAACAAATTACATTCATTGTGGCTGTTTAAATTGTATGTTTGCAGATTTTTTTAAAATACCCTTTTAATTTTACAGTCTTAATTAAATATAGAATGATCAATAAGTTTTATACTATGTTTATTTCTGGACATTTTATTTCATTACTTTATTAATGTGACTAGAAAGATTTTTTATTGAGTGAGTATTAAAACTTATTCCTCTCCCTCGTGTAGAACACACTGTTTGCAACACTGTTGGGAGACATTTTATTGTCTAAAATATTTTATAATTCAGCTCTAGTGTCTACTTTTTAAAATAATTCAGCTCTACTGTCTAGGGCAATATCTTTCACTTTGTCTAGGCTGAGAATTTTCTTATGTATTTCTGGTATCTTCAAAGTTTCTGCCAGGATGTGTCTCTGTTGCTGATTAGTTGCTCAGTTGTCTCCAACTCATTGCCACCCAATGAACTGTAAGCCCACCAGTCTCTTAAGGACTTAGGGATTCCCCCAGGCAAGAATAGTGAAGTAGGTTGCTCTGCTCTCCTATGAGGGATATTTCTGACCCAAAGATGGAATTCGTGTCTGGTCTGCAATGGCTCCTGTATTGCAGGGAGATTCTTTACCGCGGAGCCAAAATATATCTTGGATACATGACTCACACTATTAATTTGAAGATCTTAATCAGTGAACAGAAAGATGGAGAAGACCAAACATTTATATTTACCAAATAATAATATGAAAAATCCTTCATTTCAACTTGCCTTTGCTTATTGTGTAATTTATTTTTCATTGAAGGATAATTGCTGCCTGGAATTTTCTTATTTTGTTGCATACTTCAATATGACATTCTTTCTTAACTCACCGTTTCTCTTCTGTATCATCTTACCCTATGTAACAATTCCTTTCAACCTTTCTAACAAACCAGATATCTGCTCAAAATAAATTCCAAATTTTGTGTTCATATGAGAATACCTATATCTTTGTTTTTGAAGGATAATATTCTTGGACAGAGAGGTCAGTTCAGTGAACAGACATGTCGTTCCTGTACATGCAATTTTTCAGTTTAAACTGTATAATGAATTGATTTGTAATTTCTTCATAGTTTGCATAACCATAACCACTGCTGCATTCTGGATATTTTCATCACTCCAGTGAAACACTGCCCAGGTGGCAGACATTTACCACTTCACCTGTACCTTGGCATCCACTCCTCTCTTGTTTGTCTTTATCGACTACCTAGTTTGGGACATTTTCACTCACATGTACTGATTAATGCAGTGTGCAGTATTTTGTTCCTGGCTTCTTTTAAGTAGCAATAATCATTTCAAAACTATAACATGTTATAGCGTGTATAAGAACAATGTACATTTGATGGCCGAATAATATTTCATTGCATGATTTATTTATTGCATCACCTGTTGATGGACAATTCAGTCATTTCAGCTTTTTTTTTTTTTTTCCCCATTTTTCGTTTAGTTCCATTTGAAGCTTTCATTTAATATAATATTTTACATTTTTAAATGTAATGTTTTTTTTTTTCCTACCTCTATTTCATTTATCATACACTTTTTACCTTTCATTTGTTAATTATTGGACTATCATATTGATTGAGTTGGCATATATTGAAGAATGCTAGCATCCCTGGAATAAACCCAACATGATCATAGTGTATGTGTTTTTGATATGCTGTTGAGATCTGTTTGCTAAAATTTGGTTTAGGGTTTTGTCCTCTATGTTCATCAGAGATATTGGTTGCTGTTGTCTTTGATTTTGGCATCAGGGTAAGTTTGGCCTTGGAGAATTAGTTTGGAATTGTTCTTTCCTCTGCAATATCTTGAAAGAGTTTCCAACTGATTAGCATTAAATCATCTCTAAATGTTTGATAGAACTCCCCTGTGAAGTTATCTGCTTCTAGGCTTTTAATTTTTGGGAAATTTTTCATCACAGCTGTGATTAAGAGCTTCTAATTGGCTTCTTGTAATTTCTATTTATTCCTAGTTCAGTCAGAAGTTTGAGCTATTCTAACATCTCTCCTTTTGCAGGGCTCCAAAATCACTGCCCATGGTGATAGCAGCCACAAAATTAAAAACACACTTGCTCCTTGGAAGGAAAGTTATGATAACCTAGATAGCATATTACAAAGCAGAGACATGACTTTGCCAAGAAAGGTTCCGTCTGGTCAAGGCTATGGCCTTTTCCCCAGTGGTCACCTGTGGATGTGAGCGTTGGACTGTGAAGAAAGCCGAGCACCCGAAAATGAGTGCTTTTGAACTATGGTGTTGGAGAAGACTCTTGAGAGAACTTTGGACTGCAAGAGGGATCCAACCAGTCTTCAACTAAGGAGATCTTCAACTGATCTCCAACTAAGGAG